>NC_092674.1:5000-10005000 GCF_964355755.1 Antedon mediterranea | reverse complement strand
GGCCCAGTGAACGGCTGTTTTTTTTTACGGAGTCGTTTCGTACGAAACCCCTTGTGGCCGTTTAGTTTATCATTCGATCGCTCACTTTGGTTATTATTATTCCTTAATGTGGTGCTTGGGTATCGTAGTGTGGTATCAACATGGGTTGTCACAAAACCTAATACTAAGACTTAGAAGACCACGAAAGCTAAGACCCCCTAACTAAGACCTAAGATCACGAAAGCTAAGACCCAAGCAAGAACTATAGATTACAAATTCTAAGATATACTACAGCTTAAAAACAATACTTGTTTATCCATACATAATTTTAAACATAGTAGGTTTCATTTATTACCATAAATATAATTAAATACTACCGCAAAACATAGATAAACTCACGTTATTTTTGCCCGTTGAGTAAATGTATATTTTTTCTTTACAACAAACAAACTTGACGGGTTGTTTGTTGGTATATATTTACTCCATTGTGTTGGTTCAGAGGATGTTTTTCTTTTGCACCGTACCTGCCTTTCTTGTATTTTGACTATTTGTTAACTAACTTTATCTTGAATACCACACTTTAAAATTAGGACTTATAAGTACTTTCAGAAGGAGAAACACATAAAAACAAATAAATAAATCCTCTGAATTGATGATTTTACAGACGTGTTTCTTTGTATACTGTAACTCCTCCCATGCTCAATGTTTTTGTTTCTATGGAGCGCCAAAAGAGCAAAAATAATAGTACAAGTATAAAAACAGAAAGAAAACGAAACAAAAAAAACTTATTATCATGATTTTTAAATTAAAATTTATTTGCGAGTATTTATTTCTTCGTACTAGCATGATTATACTATTATCATTACAATTTTAATTTTACATTGTTCTATCCACACTGTAGATGGACTCCACAGAGTTTTCAGCCCTCTATATAATTTTTGCTCTTTTGACGTTCCATAGAAACAAAAGCATTGAACATGGGGTCGGCCTACTGTTAGGCTAGTCATGCGAAATTCGCAAACAGTAGCGTATGTGTGCGAGAAAAACGTCTGTAAAATCATCAATTTAAGAATGTATTTGTTACTTTTTATTTGATTCTTTTTCATAAAAGTGCTAATTCTAAGGTGTGGTGTTCAGAATAAATGTTGGGAGTTAAAATACAAGGCAGGTGATAAATATTTGTAATCTTAGTTCTTGGGTCTTAGCTTTCGTGATCTTAGGTCTTAGGGGGTCTTAGTTTTCGTGGTCTTAGGTTTCGTGACACCCTATCAACATGACCAGACGCAGAGAATAATATAGGGCCTAGGCCTATATTGGAAAGGTTTTAAAAAATAATTTAATCACCTCAACTCAAGACATAATTATGTCTAGGCCTACTACAAAACTACTACAAACAATTTGACAGATTAAGTTTATTTTGAAAACGTGTATTTGCCAATTTCATGTACAGTATACCAACAAAGCCAAAAAGTAACGTCAATGTTATTTACTTTTAACAGATTGCGAGGATGAATTTACTCTGTAAACGATTCCCTCCGATATACTACAAAGGTTCTCAAGGTATCTTGCTCACTATCATCAATGATGTCATTTCAAACACAAGAAGTACTACTACACATGTCATCAGCACTAGGAAGAAGAAAGATTGTGACATTCCAACAAAATGTTTAAATTACTCGCACACAACAAAACAAAGCTGTCATACTTTTTCACAAAGAAGCAGTTCCAATTATCTTTTAAAAAATTGTTCAAATTACTTTAAATTGAACAAATTTTCCAGTCAATTTAACAGAACTTTAATATTTAGGAACCAATTAGAGAGGCTTAGTTATGGAGTTCACAGTTGTCAACAAGAGAGGAATATTAGTTTTAAAACAACTTCAAGTGCAATTGTGGATGCGATGCCTAGTAAAACACAGCCTTACCTACGGCTTATTCGCTTTGATAAACCAATTGGTAAGTTTTTGACATGTAAAAGAAAGGGGATTAGAACTTTAATGTTACAAAAAGGAGTGCAACATTTCTTATACAATGAAAAGCAAAATACATTGCAAGTAGAGAGAAGATGTCAACCGGGTTCTGATTGGTTGGTTTGAAAATTCTAGTGCATGCAATCTATCTCAGTTTTAATCAAAGATTAACCCATTGCTTTTTTTTTGGTTGGTTAGCGCGAAGTGTACAATGCATAAGGTTTATTTCTCCTATTCTTTTTTATTTTTTTGTTAATGCCAAGACAAGTTTGGAAAATCAAATCTGATACCAACTATAAATTCTGCGAGGGGCCGCCAATCATAATGATGTTGACGTGTGTTTTATAATCTAAGTGCTAAGCACACGCAGCTTCCTCTCCAATAACTCAATTCACGGGTCTGTACGTCAGATTAATTCTATTGTTCTGCTCAATTTTTCTGTTTTTAAGGTACTTGGTTGATATATTTGCCTTGTGCGTGGAGTATCGCCATGGCGGCCAATCCTGGTTCTTTTCCCAGTTTCTATTACCTTGGTGTGTGTGGGCTTGGTGCATTATTGATGAGAGGAGCTGGATGTACTATTAACGACATGTGGGACAAAGACTTTGACAAATCTGTAAGTTGGATATAATAAACATTCTTTCTGCCATTTCTATGTTTTCTCTATGTGGCATTAGTTTAATTTTTTAACACAGCATGCAAAACTTTTACACTGACAATATTTAGAAAAACATCTAACACTGTTTTCTATCTTTTCCTAAAGGACAACTTGACCGAGGACCATATTTTAACAACTTATTAGGGATGTACATATGATTTCAAAACCGTCGCGAAATTAAGGATATCGCCGCACGAGTTTGCTGACAGCCGTCGCCGTAAATTGATGTGACCTTACAGGTCCATCACAAAATTTACCTAATGAGTTTTCTGGCAAATCGCAAGAATTTCTAATAAACACACGTAAAAAATATAAATGTTAATTTTTTTTATTGTTTCTTTTGCTTATCTGGAAGTAGATTTTGCGATGCATCTGTGACTTCACAGCAATTTACGGCGACGGCTGTACGGCGAGTGTGTGCGGCGATATCCTTAATCTCATGATTGTTCTGAAATCATATGTACATCCCTAATACGTTGTAAAAATATGGTCCTTGGTCAAGTTGTCCTTTAAGGTGCTTTCTTACACCTACCATACAATACAAAGATGTGACTATAGTAACAAAATTGTAAAAAATGTTATACATATATCTTCCACATGCCTATTAGATTACTGTATTTGTTTTGTTTTTATTTATTAGCCAAAAAGCAAAGGATAATAAGCGAATTCATTCACTATCCTTCTTAAATGTGGCAATCCCTTTCACAAGACAAACATATACATAAGATGCTCTACATAAACGAAGTCTTAATAAAAGTCTTTGGGAGTAAAGTTGTCATTAGAAAAAATCCTGACAGGACTGGGATTGGTAGCCAAGCATTATAACCACCAAACTTCATATGTGTATGTGCTGAGTTACTATTAAACAAGATATCAAATCTATTTTTTTATGTGCATATTTATTTTTAATGTGGTTGTATATGTTTTAGGTTGCTAGGACAAGAACAAGACCAATTGCATCAGGGCAGATATCCAGATTTCAAGCACTTGTGTTTCTTGGGGCCCAGCTGTCTGCTACCCTCGCTATACTATCAACTTTCAACACATACAGGTACAGAAATATTGAAAGTTTAAATTATATTTTTGGTTACTACAGTATAAGGAAATTCATAATATAAGTTGACCTTTAACCTTAGATGTGTGATCGATAAAAAAATGTTTTAACCATATTTTCATCCTAGTATTATTATAGGTGCATCTTCTATGGCTCTTGTTGTCACATACCCACTAATGAAAAGAATTACATTTTGGCCTCAAGCATTTCTTGGTGAGTTTTAATTTATTGGGAATTAACCCACAATATTTATTTACTAAAAAGCAGCACTTTACACAATTACTGTACAGTATTCATTTGTTTATGTTTGTAGGGCTTGCTATGAATTGGGGAATTTTGGTTGGTTGGTCTGCTATCCAAGGAAGCTGTGATTGGTCAGTTGTATTACCTCTGTTTGCTAGTGGTATATGCTGGACAATTGTGTACGATACCATATATGGACATCAGGTATGTTTTTATCCTGTTGAATTCTATCATCATTGATTGTGATTGGTTGACTTTGTTAACTTTTTTTTTCTGTTTAGAACCAGATAATTAAATTATGTATAAATTTATCTATTTTTTTTTTCAGGACAAGTCTGATGATTTAACTCTTGGTTTGAAATCAACTTCAATTCTAATGGGCGACAAGACTAAGTACTGGTTGAGTGGTTTTGGAACAACAATGATTGGAAACCTTTTGTTAGCTGGCTATATGTGTGACCAAACGTTACCATATTACTTAGCTGTGGGACTAGTTGCAGGGCATTTATCTAGCCAGGTTGGTATTTCTTAGGGGAACTTTACGTATCATACAACTGCCAACTCCCTCGCATAATGCGCGAGTCTCACGCATGAGGGCCGATTTTTTAAGTTGGCAGGTATAGTATCATGGTGGGAAAAGCGGATGAACAGAGTTTCTATATCCAACAGAGTTTCTATATCCATCAGAGTTTCTATATCCATCAGAGTTTCTATATCCATCAGAGTGTATTTGCAACAATATTTATTTAACCAATAGAACCAAATAATAACAATTTGAATACAATATGTGATATACATTTGAAGATGATGTATATAAAGGAATAATAAAAGAATTTGATAATAATGCATGCGGATAAGGTTGATCTTATATTCTATCGGTTTGCATCATGAGTAGAAGTTCAAAGACCTTGTCTCAAAATGACATTTTGTTCCACTTTATGGTAGAGAAATGTTCATTGTTTTAACCAAAATATTAATATATTGTAGATATTAAAACATTTCAATTTACATTGGAATTGTATTGTGGTACAGTATTTAAGATTCATAGAAATTCTTTGGGATTAATCCTGACGATTTGAATGGCTAATGTAGCTATCCTAGAACATTGTGGACAGGGGCATGCCCTGTGTGAAAGTTGCTGCAATTTAGTAGTAATTTCGATCAAGCGATTCCCGTCCTAATTTTCAAAGTCTCTATTAACATTAGTATGCGTTAATATTTATCAAATTATCTACCACAATAAAACTGATTTCTTAACTAAAATTTGTTTTATTTAGATATGGACCCTGGATATTAACGACCCAGATGATTGCTGGAAGAAATTTAGTTCCAATAAACGAATTGGTTTGATACTGCTAGCTGGAATAATAGCAGGAACATTAGGACAAGTGGACAAAGAGGAAACTAAAGAGAAAACGCAATAAAACTCCGAGAGTGCATACCTCCGCCTACTGTAAAATTCTCCTACATAAGATTTTTCCGGTAAAAAAATATATATATATATTTGTGTGTGTCTTAATGCTGTTTGTGATTTACGCTAATTTCACTACAAGCATGTGTATGCGAGTTTGGAGTAATGGTTAATAATGTAACAAGCCTTTCAACTAACAATAGTTTCAGTTGACTAACAATAGAACAGCAATGCGAAAATCAAACGAGTGAATTGGAAAAGAAATAGGTTTTGTAAACTACTCGCATCCAAAAACGTGCACATTAAATCAAATTATGTTTTAAAATTACAAATCACAAATTATAACTCTTGCCTCTTGTACAAAAATGAAGTTTTTTGGAATTAGTTCGAGAAAATTCAATTTCAGTTTACTTGTTACTTTAAGACTGCTCGCTGGCTTTTGACAAATTCTGTCCTATCTTTTTAACACTAGCAGGTCTGAAAAGTATACTAAAAAGTGGTCCAGAATTGGGACCGTGGTCTGAAATGGTCCCAAATTTTAATGGAATGGTCCTTGACCACATATCTATCTGTACATTCATTTTGGTAAAGACCTTGTAATTACTTTTTGAGTAATCCTGCTAACAAACAAACAGACAGACAAACACACGCGATCGATTACATATACCTCCTTGGCGGAGGTAAATAATAGGGGGAAATGGTAAACCATGATGAAAATTACCATGTTGAGTATAGATTGTAAAGAAAAGAAAATGTCTATGTATATATATAAAAAAGCACTATAAAACCATATACAAAATAGCAGAAATTGTACAATCCTATTTTAGTATAGGTAGATCTGAACACATTTTATAAAACAACTTAAGAGCATCATTTTAGCTACCTGTACCACCAAGGAGTTAATCCTAGCCTAGCTAGTACGCTGTAAGTAATGGGGACAACCAAAATCTAATATCTTGTACACATTGGGCCTAGGCTACCGAATTTCTATTTAAAAATTTTTTATTTCATACGCATCCAACAGCGACTAACCAATTACAGGATGGATAAACTATTTTATAATTTATCGTGTTTATAAACTAAGTCTCATTTGAGGCTTAGGGAGTGGAGTTGAAAGAGTAGTGAGTTACAACCCTGGTACTAGGTCAGGATTGAACATTGGACCTTGGAATTGGAAGGCAAGCACGTTAACCACTAAGCTACAGCTCCACTACTGATCTTTATTCCTTTCAAAATCTAATCTATGTTTAAAATGATACATATGCCAAAAATGTTTATACACAGGGGGAATACGATCTATTCTATGTGTATAAACATAGGGAAATTATGGGTCCTAATGGTTTATTATGATGATTTACCCAATACACATTTCCTTGTAAAAGGATCTTTTGTTGGCTAGTGGAAAATGCTTGCTTTAAAACCCCTATAAAGATGTACTGTGCAGTTTAGTTAAAATAAGTTACCTACCTTTATTCCATAGATCTTCATTATAACTCCAGTAAAGTAAAAGTAATAAAGAAACACAAGATGATACTTAAAAATAGCTGGAAGATCTCCTAAGCATACAACAATAAGATGTATTGCTGTACACTAGCAAATTGCAATTGAATTAAAACAATAGCAAACACAAAAGATAATAGAACAATAGGGAGTAATCCATTAGTAAAATGTTGGAGATATTTGATCAATTGAATTGAGATTATATTGCTAAATTGTACACTACTGTATTACCTTTATGACAATTTTAAGTTAGTTGAGTAATACAGCTTTTATAGGAATATTTTTTTTTATTAAAGCAATCTCTACTATTTTCCTGATCATGCAAGATCATATAAACAAAGAATAAAAAATAAACTAAAAATATATATTTTGTTGTAATATTTATTTTAGTTCAACATAAATCCAGTATCTCATACTGGTTTGGTATTTTTCATAATTTATAAAAGAATATCAACAGAATTTTAATTCTTCTGTGCTTATTGGCGTTTTAACCGTATCCTCATGAATTTATAAATTATTTGATGGATATGCAACTTATATACGTTTTAAAATTTAAAGAAATATAGAAAAGTACAATTCTGAGATGCTTTGGAGAAACTATTACAGTAGAACCTCTATTCAGGGGACACCCCTACTTAGAGATCACTCCAATTAAGGGGAAACCCCTCTTTGAGAACACCCCAATTAAGGTACACTTCTATTTAGAAGACACCCCTGTTTAGAGAGCACTCCAATTAAGGGGAAACCCTTCTTTGAGAACACCCCAATTAAGGGACACCCTATTTATTTAGAGGACACCCCTATTTAAACTAAATTCCAATTAATTGGCACCCCCATTCAAAGAACACCCCAATTAATAATTTAATGGACATTCTATTGAAGGGCCACTTCTATTACGGGAACAAATGAGGGGGAAATATACATTTTAACACTATGACCCATATTCACCCCAGGATACATTGTTTGGTCCTGAAGGTGTTCCCTTAACAGAGGTTCTATACTGTTATCTTGAAGAATATTTTAACATGAAAGCAATTAAATTTCTTAATTACTAATTTATACAATCACAAACATACACATATTTGACAATCTTGACATTTTTACATTTACTATTTAATTTAATTGTTGTCTTGGCACTACTGTGTATTACATATCTTAATTATTCTTTATTAAATATATTCATATCATGAGATGATTTTTTTTTATCATATTATTATAGTATCAAAAGTAATTGTTATTATTAACTTACTGATATCAAAATTAGTTGGCAAAACGCATTGCAGTACATATAAGGTGATCTTTAAAAATTAATACTACAGTAAAAAAAAAACAACAAAAAACAGTAAAGAAAGAAAATGATGTACCAAATACATTTCTAATTTCATTTACTACTGTCTATGCTGCTAATTTTAATACGAAGATTTTGAGCAATAGTATAAATAATAGCAGGTTAAGATAAGAATTGTATCCCTGTGTTAATAAGTTTATGGCATTGTGTGTTTGTACAGGTATTCATAAATGTCCACAATTATAAAGAAAATTATGTATTAACCTGAATAATAATTGTTAATTTGATGGAATTTCATGATTTTGTTATCCAATACACATATAACTACTGTTAATTCAATGTTGACATTTAGTATCTGGATAGAACCAGTCTATACTAACACTGTCCACCTGGATAAAACCAGTTTAACTAGACAATCCTGGATCAAACCAGAAAAAACTGGGTCTAACAGGCTATACGGGATCTAACCAGGAATAACTAGATATACGATGGGGATATTCAGTGTACAACACAGAACAGAATCATATCTTGAATTTTGCATATTAAAATCTTTGGCAAGTACAAAGTATAGATGATAACAAAAACGAAGATAAAACAAGCTTCCAAGCATCATATCCATTTGAAAATATTAATAAACACTTAAAAATTCAGATGTACTAGCACACAATTCCTTTTCCATTAACATTTAAAAAAAAGAATGAATTCTCTAAACTTAACTATAATTTCTGGAATGAATACCATTATTTATTTATAACCCACTGACTAAATAAAACTAAGTATAAATCTATAGGTTCATAACAAAATGAAAAGATACACTATTGTTTTATGCTGCCCTCTGTTGAGAGATTACTACAAGCATCTCAAATACCAAAATACTGTACTATGCATCACTTAAATTACTGCCTATCCACTTATTAATTAAACTTAATTTTTTTGTAGCATGTGTACAATATCTTGGTATTTATAAGTCTATATATTAATGTCTTTCAAAATTATGGTAATCCTTACACCATAAAGTGTTGGAATCAACGCAATGAAAATGTAAATCATGAAATATAATATCACTTAAGCACCTAACTGTCAATATCAACGTTTTAACGTAATAATCGGTGGAAATAAAATGCGTTAAAAATAACACTTGTAACGAATTATGCACTTTCTCAAATAAAATCCACAGTAAACTGTCGCGTGGGTAAAAAAAAACATTACACTTGGCGTAATGTAGTCATTAAAAATATCAAGGGATTTTTAGGGAGTTTTAAAACACTGCCCATGTTTGGTCATAAAATCTGTGTTCATCCTATGAACATATTAATTATCTTGTAGTTTACTAATTGAAATAGTTTATAAAATTAAATGCAATCTTTATATGTGGGACACTGCCCATAATTCATGTCCATGGGAGCTTGCATATAAAAACCAACTCTGCACAACCTACACAGGTCAACTTTGTCCTGACAGTTTGAACTTGAATCCTTTTCTTTCCCTTATGGCTTGAGATCTTTATCAACTGATTTTGATATCTTAGTATAAATATATAAAAATAGGTAGCAGCATATGCTAGAAATAAGCGACGAACCAAGTCCGTATTTTTGAAGGCAGATTAACCTTGGTCCTGTACTAACCTAGTAGTCCTCCTTCAAGAATACATGCCCTAAAGTTCTATTAAAGGATTTTAAACTGGAAAACAATATGATCAAGTCCTAAGGTAGATCAGATAAACAAATTAACTATAGATACTTTTTATCATAATTACCATCTATATTTCACCATTAATATATAATTACCATTTTTCTTATTGCGCATGTATCCCTACATACAGTACATTGATTGTCATATTTTTTTAAGGCAGCATAAAACTTTGCCAAGAGATTCTTTTTGATAACTAAAACCTATTACCTGGATTTTGTCTAAAAAAAATAGAAAAAAAAATTTACAGATCAGAAAATTTTTTTTTAAGAGAATACTAAAAATCATAGTTTCATTAGCTGGAAACCTCCAAATAAATTGGTTGGAGACACTAGCTTTAGACTCAAAGAATTATGCTGTTATGATCTATTTTCAGCATTTTTGTTGGGCAGTTAAAAAGTTTTCTCTTTGCCTTTAACAAATATTAGAAGGATATTTCATCGATATCACAGCAAAGCAACTTTCATTGCTCCTTGGGATCAATAAAGTTCATTGCTTTTAGATTTGAAGATTACTGACGGACAGGGTCGTAAATTTTGCAATGTAATGTTGCTGAAGAAGGAAACATTTCAGCAGCTGTTGTCTCTCCCAAAGTGATCATATTATATTAATACAAGTTAAACATTAAAGTATAAAGAGCAATTTCACCATAGCAACATAGGTGCAATGATACAGCACAAACAGATGGGTTACTGAAAATGAACACTAAAAATGATATTGAGAAACAATAAAAATGACAATAAAAAAAAACCTAGTTGAAAAAGTCACAGTGGTATAATATAAGGATTGATGGATTAGCAAAAAGAGATACTGATAGATGATAATTCTACATGAATATAAATGAAAATTCAAAAGATGAATTGAAAATAAAGAAAGAAAGAAATAACAATAATGTTACTACTACATATTCTGATGTGTGCTCACAGGTGCTATGATAGGTACAGTAAAACTCTAATTAAGGGAACACCTCCAGGTTCCAACAAAGTTCCCTTTAATAGGGGCGTCTCTTGAATAGGGGTTGGCATTAGTGTTAAAACATATATTGCTCATTATTTGTTTTTTTTCACAGTAGTGTCCCCTGAATACGGTTCCCCAAAGGTGGGGTTCTGCTGAGTACTTAGTTAATTTTCCCAAAACCTACAAAGGGGTACCAAAAGAAATATTGTAGAAAAGTACTTTCTTGCTTGGAAAAGAAATTTCTTGAAAAATAAATGCATTTTATAAATATAAAATTTACTAAAAAAATGAGTACATACTATAGAAATAAAAGAAAATTGTTTTCAATTTTTGTCTAAATTAAACATTATTTTTTATCCGTTATTCTCAGTTGTACCTTTCAACTTCGTCACCTTAATGATAATAAAATTGTAATTCTTTCCGAATTGTTATGTTATAGTTATACAGTACATTTATTTGGTAGGATTCAGTGTAATTTACAAGTTTATATATTAATGTTCTTTAACCCAGACTTCACACCTGAAACTATCTTGACACCAAAATAATAGACAGTTTTCATTGTAGTCTAAGATCATGTTCACACCTACAGACTGAATGTTCTTTCACATGTCAACTAGAATTTGTTCAGACATGGCAGCAGCTAATAACTATGCTTATTGTTACAAATGGAATTGGCATTATCTGTTGGGTAAACTGCCATCAATCTATAACGACTGATGTGTCGATTGGTTTAGCTCAGACTCCTTCCACTCTGGACCATTTGATTGGTTGGTGATTTCACAAGCTTGAAATTGTTTGTGCATGATTTGCATATCATTGGTTTCGTTCACTAATCTGGTATTTTGAAGCACAGTCAGTATTTCCACTACTATTTGGGTATGATATGAAATCATGACATTTATGAACAGGCCTTTAGCTTTTACTACTGCAGTATAAATGTGTGAACAGGCTTTTAGCATTTACTACTGCAGTATAAATGTGTGAACAGGCTTTTAGCATTTACTACTGCAGTATAAAACATAGATACTGGAATTCAAGGTTTTAATATCATCTGAACCGTCACTGCTCTGGAATTTTAAATACGCCCTTAATTACGATGTACACAGTTCTACAAAAGATCCAGGAAACAAGCCAGATCGACCTGAACTCTTCAAAGTTCCTTTGAACCAACCGTCGTCACGCTTCTTATGTACGTATACAACATCTCCAATTTTCAGGCTTAATTCGGCATCGCTGTTGGCTGGATATGGTACCACTGCTTTATATCTGAAAAAAATCAAATAACTTGTAATCAAAATCTATATAATTTCAAATTTACAAAAGCACATAATGTATCATAATAGTGGTGAAAATGCAACAACTCCAAATTTAGTTTAATAAAAATAAAAAAACATAACAAAAATTCATCATCTGGATTTGTATGTTTTAAAGCTGTCGACAGCATGAGTGTCTTTGAATAACATATTATCACATATTTGATTTATTACTTCAATAATATATATAGTGACTTTTTTCCGCAGATATTTTTCAAAGAGATTAAATTGTGTGCATAAATGATTTATTAGGACACTTTTATATCTATCACCAACAGCTTAATGTGTAGACAATTCAATTTTAACAATTTCAAACTTTGGATACAGTAGCTAAAAATGGAACAAAACAATTTGCAGGTTGGGTGATGTGGAAATAATTACTGTTAAATTCAAACAGGGAAAGGGGGTAATCAGGCTTTATGTCGACACAGTTAAGATAACTGAGCTCAACAACTTCATCATCATCAAAGTTTGTGAACAAAATATGTACGCGGTGATACTTCTTGCAACACTTCACGTCTGTGTGTTCCAACACTCGGGAGAGTAACACGCTAAACAAGTTTAAATGAATTCCAACTTTAATAATCATTTTGTGCAAATATTGGCGGTCTGGATCGACTATTAACTAAAATTGAAAAACAGAATAAATTATATGATGAAAATACTTACATAGCTCTGAGTAGCGGTGGGGTTTTTGTAGGTTTTTCTCTTCGTTCCGCTCCATTTGACGTGCCGTTCTCAGTTTCGGGTCGACTAGTACTGTCCATTGATTTGGATTTATGATGACTACTGCCACCATGAGATGCCTGTTCATCAATCGGTAATGATGAAGTTCTGACATGTGTATTTTCATCTGGTGGTGATTTTGATCTTTTGCGTAATTTGCGCATAAAGCTAGATGAGCGTTCTTTTTCCTTACGTTCTTTCTGCAAGAGAGAACAAGTATAATATTTATTTTATCAGAACAGAATTGCTTATAAATCTTTGCATTTCACTTCCAAAACAGATTTTTTTTTTTTGGGTCTTGGACCTTCATACTATGACTCTTTCACTAGTAAGTTTTCTATTTGTGTCAGTGCAGGATTTAGAACTGTTTACACTAATGTTAATTCATTGTGCACATACAGGGCTTCCTCTCTCGATTCTTTGACATAGTTTTCTAGGATAATAGGACCTGGTGATGACCCGCCAATATACGTAGGTTGTAGGTTGTTGGAAATAGAAAGCTCCCATTATCATTAGGAAGACAAGAGGGTCAATAATTAAAGATAAAAAAGCAACACAATACCTTTTCATTCTTTGGTGAACCACCTGCATTTGAACTTGGAAAGAAGACATCATAATCAGCTACGGTCCTATTTGGAGGTGTAATCGGTGGATCCATCACAGCCAGTAGACCATCAGGCCCAGTTTGATACACCGGTTTTGGAACAAATTCAGAGTACATTGGTGTTGCAGAATATGCTGGAGGCGGAGAACCAGGTGGGGAACACGTTGGAGGTGGTGTGTACCCAGGGGGTGGAGTGTGACTGGTAGGTTTATGTACTGATAGCTTTTTATCTTGTTCACCTTCACTGTGTCTACGACTTTTATGTGGTGATACATTTAGTCCGTAATTAGTTGGCGGAGTTGGTTGTTGTGGTTCTTCCGAAATATGAGGTGAACGAGGTCGATCACATTGAGTTGAACTTTGATTATTTACAGATGCACCAGGTTGAAGTAATGCATGTCGGTCGTTAGCACCGGCTGATGTTGACCGACGACGCATTGGACTCGCTCCCGGTGAACTGCTTCGGACCTCTTTAGCTGGGTCCGAAGTAGTTCTTTGTACATTTTGTATACGATTCATGGCACTATTTGGCACTTTAGTGGTTGTAGTTTGAGTTTGTGAATTTACACACACTTTATTGTGTGAACGCATTTTTACATTTGCTCCCATTGACTGCGTTGATACATTCCCATTTGACTGTGTGTGAACAGGACTAACATTTCCTTGTGTACATTGATTTTCAAATCTAGCATTTTGCGCAGGCTGCATTGGCACATTTGGTGGACTTGCTGAACCGTGTCTGTAAGTAGCAGATGGTTGTTTTGGTCTCACTGGTTGTTGTGTCCGTACTGACATTCTATGTGCACCTGTTTGAGTGCTTGCAGCTGTTTTCACTGCATGATTCACAGGTGGTGAATTACGTGGTGAATTGTTTACAGATTGCCTAGCAACCGGAGATGGAACATTTCCAGGTGCTGAATGTTTCTGTTGAGCACGCTCAGACTGTGATATCAATTTTTGATTTGATGCTTGGGTACGAGAGTCAATCACTTTGGATGCATCATGGGATGGAAGAGATTGTATTCTGGTTTCTAGTACTGGATGCGCAATTGGATTTCCAGAAATGACACCTGTTATTCCTTGGCCACCTGTTTTACCTGGTTGTGATATAGACATTGTTTGGCAAGCTGTTGAACTGACACCTGTATTTCGTATATGTAAATTAGCACCTGATTGGTTTGCTACAGAGGTGACAAGTTGTGATTGCGCAATTGAAGTGGCACCGGTTGTGGCAGTAGACGTTACAACAGTTGCCATAGTTACTGGTATTGGGGAATTTGAATTCATTTCAGATGTGTTACTTGCTGATGATCTACGAGGTTTATCATATCTGAAAAACAATTATCAATCATTTATGAAAATTAATTGCAAAATATGAATAGAACTTTACTAGTAAGCGTTCTCATCTTGTACAGTAGAACCTACAAACTAGTGTCCCTTGAATAGAGGTTTGCATATGGTAAAACATAATACTTTCCTAGTTTTTTTCATGAGAAAGTGTCTCCTTAATAAGAGTGTCCCCTGAATCAATTGGGTCTCGTCATTTGACCATCTGGTATTTCATGGGAAGGTGTCCCCTAAATAATATAACCTAAAAATAAGGTTTACGGTATTTCAAATTTAGTTAAGTCTATAGTGTTTATCCGATTTTTCCTGTCCGTCTCAAAATCATATTCAATTCTTTACCATGTTCTACTTTTTAAAACATAAAGAGAGACATTACCAGATGATGACCTACCATATGGTTCGAAGTACTATGCAATAAAAATTTATTTCAGAGACAAAATAAAACTTGCTCTAAGATTTATGAGAGACAGAAATTTACAAATAGAATAATTTTAAATTTCTATAATTCATAGTTCATAGTAGTAGAAAAATATGAAAATTTAACATTTCTAAATTTATTTTCTTATTGAAGTTTTATATGTTATACACAATATTGTATCAGGTAGAACACTGTTATATTTAATTTTAAAATATGCTATTTGTTTTTTAGACAATACAAGAATTGGTTCAGGAATAAGAACGCAAAAAGACTTTGGAGGTGGGACTACCCGGGGAAACAAGTCGATTCTTGGTACTGAATCTATTTCTGAAGTATCATAGGAATACTTGGTAATACAACATCACATGTGTTTCACATGTATCTAATAGTAACCTAATTCTTAACCTAATCTTACATAATACAGATACCACATGTGATGCTGTATTACCAAATATTCCTATGATACCTGGGAAATAGATATTATGTGGAGATACAGCACTGGGAATCGGGCGGGGAAACCCTGATTAAGGAAAAAAATTATCACGGTAAGCATTTCTTGTAAAAACTCAATGACCTGGCTAGAAAGAGGCCCACATCCAGACTAAGAGTTAACACTGGGACTATATCTGGGGTTATGCCTAGGATTAGACCCGAAGTGGGATTATACCCGAGGATATACGATAATAATTATATACAGTAGATCATATCCGGTGGAGGTCCCCTATTAGTGAAACTAGGTGAAACACTACATCCCCTATACAGGGGTACTTTAAGGAGACATGTGTCCTCTTATATGGAATCCTACTGTATACCTATCTTCTTTTCTACTTACTTGTACATTTGTACGTAATTTCCAGGAAACACGCCCATACGCCCAGTTTTGATAGATAGACCTTTGTACCATCCATCCCGACACTTTTCATTGACAGTATAAAATTCACCTTTATGAAGTTCTAACTCATCTGGGTTTTGAGGTTTATACGAGAAAACAGCTGTGTACCTATAGATTGAGACATTTGAATATTTGTTAGGCGACAGTGTTACAGTAGTGATACGAGCAGGACATTAATTTATTTAGGTCTTTTTTTTTCTGCATGAGGATCATATCAAGCTGCAACAAAGGGGTAGTGGTTCCTCCAAACAGTGACTGGCTTTTACATTGGGGAGTTGACCCTCTAGTTAAATTATATACTCTCTTTGGTAAATGTTGTATAATACATTTCTCTCACATAAACCAATGTGAATATGACTCCTCTTCAAAGTGTTGATGATTTTCTGAATCATCATTGTCTAAAGATCTGTCTACACTATCAAACTTTATGTGACAAAAAAATGTGATGTGCCCATATATGGACACGATGATGTATATATCACTACCATATTTGGGCATGTCGCAATTTTTTTTGTCAAACTAGTTTGATAGTGTATACGGAGCTTGAAAAACCGTATGCTAATTCACAAAAAAAACTTACACCTCCACTTGAGATTTTGCAAATGGCTGGTCACTCAAGTGCCTATTGCCGTTGAGAGCAGCAGCTGCTGCTGCAGTCCCAGCAGTCATTAGTGTTGGTGAGTTTGGTGTGTGCATCATAGTTACTATAGAAACTGGAATCTATAAGATGAAAATAAAATTCACACAGTTAATATAAGTCATCTTTTACATGACAAAACTCATGCCAATCAGAAAATTTATTATGTTTTTTAATGTAATGTGGGTTCAAATTACGAATAAAGATGTTGACGAATTAAAGGAAGAAATTCAAATATATAATTCTTCTGTTTAAAATTATTTTATCTAATATATGGCAAATATTGTTATTGCTATATATCAAACAATCAGTTTTTACATTAAGGGATCATTCCAACATTAATCTATATTGAAGTTACTGCATTAACTCCACATTTTTACTGCAAGAACATATAATTTTAATTTGTTACAATGTATATATTTATGAGGCAGTCATTGCAATAAAAATGATTACCTAACAAAGGCATCTGAACAATTGCATAAACAGGTTAAAGAGTAAACAAATGTAGTTATAATTTTTAAAATACAATACAAAAATAAATTCAATTGACGTACAGAAGAATTTGTTGGTAATGCTTGAGGTTTCCTGGAACTAGTTGCGGTCGTTGATATACTACTCGCTGTTGCTCCCATAGAAGACACAAGTCCAGGAGGGTCGATAAGAGTTGCTGCAGTCGGGTTACTGGAGCTCAGTAGCACGGGTGATCCTATTTCCATCGAGTGACGATGATGGTTATCTCGATGCGACTTGTTCTGCGAACTTAAGATGGCACCGAATGAATGTCGCTTCTGCGTTTTCTCACGTCTGAAAAAGAGAAAAATAATTATAAATGATGCATGGAATTATAGAAGATTTTATTGCAAAGTCTGTACACTACATACAGGAGTGTACACTATTCTAATATGAGCAAGATCACCATAATTGCAGAAATTGCCGAACTGATCATTACACTGTAATGGAATCTACAAGAAGTTATTTAACATTTTTTTATCTACTTAAAGTATTAACTATCATATGTATATTAGCTGACTAACATTTCAAAAGCCATGTAATTCAAAGCTGAAAATAAATATGGTAGATTACCAAAGACTATTTAGATACATTATCTTCTATAAATACACTGTAATAACATACTAAGAATAAAGGCAGTATGTTATTTTAATGAGGAAGAAATGATGTGCATAGCACAGAGAACATTGAAACACATTACAAAACCAGGCCTGTACATTTAGGAGAGGAAAGGGGATTTAGTCCTCTTTTTCATGAACAACACCTACCTCCCCATTCTAAAAAAAGCATAAAAACCACCCTAGATAACTTTTCAATAATACAGTATCAATTTTTAAATACGCACCAATTTGTTTTAAAAGGTAATCAATATAGTCACTGTACATTAAAAATATGGCATAAAATTTGCTACTGTTTTACACATTACAAAACCAGGCCTGTACATGTGGGAGAGGAAAGGGGATTTAGTGTTCTTGTTCATAACCAACATCCACCTCCCCTTTCTTCCAATTTACAACTCATCTTAAAATGCAATCTAATCAAGGCATGGTTTTATCGAAGGTCATAAAAAAAACTAAAATTACAGTATGTTTGGTTTGACCATTACAATTTGATTCTCAATTAAAGTTAAAAAGCAGTATATTCCTAAGGTCAATCAGCAAGTCAACGAATGTCCAGAAGACTTAACTTTAACATCCTAAGCTTTATGTGCAAACATCTCTGTCTGCCATCCTACTTCTATAAAGAATTCATTCAATACGTAATCAGCATACACACAAAATAACCAGTACATTTTAAAACAAATTGTACATAAACTTAAACCATTATCTATAATACCAAACAGCCCATAACATTTCCAGACAATATGGCCATAAAAAAATAGAACACATTTCGAAAACAGCAATGAGATTCGCCGTTTTTGGGGTGATAGTAACATAGCGTAACGATCCAATTGTAAATGTAAGGTGCTAGTTTTCTACACAGTTGTGAATGTCCCCTTTACAATGAGCAATCATAATGGCTATTAAGTACCTCATAAACAGTACATCTATGCTAACTGTCCTATTTTGCAGACATTGCACCAGCTTTCAAATGCATTGTATCATGATTATTTTTTTACCTGAGACAATTAATGTTTTTTACTTTCAACAGTTGATCTACTTTAAATTTTAGTTTATTCAAATACTCAAATTAGTTACATAATTTAAATCAATATTATATAAAAAAAAATTTAAGCAAATTTAACATTTAAAATTAAGACACCTGTATACCTGTTTGCATGCAGTATTTCAACCTTTTTTTTATAATAATACTATTTAGCCGCCGGAAACCCCTAGTCAGGGGACACATTTCTTGTGAAACGTACAAGGGGAAGTATGTTTTAATACTAACCAACTTACTTCAGGTTTTCCCTTATAATAGGGATTCACAGTATACTATATTGTTATTCCTTGGGCAAAAACTCTCTCTCTATCTACAGTATCCCCACCGATAACTCATTATGCAAATGGAACAGGATGAATTTCCCAAAGCCCAAGAATTTATAGTGAAGTATTTTCAAATGTTATTTATACTGTAACTGTCATATTAACAATAAGAAGCAAAATTTTATATTTGTTTTGATGATACAAAAACAATAATACTAATGACTGCTCCTACAAAACATTTGCCTTTAAACTGGTAAAATAATTTTAGCATATATAACACATCTAAATTTCTGCGCAAAATAGACCTGCTGTAAATGCGTTTAATATGCAACGGAGCGTCAAAATGAACTTAGCAAAGTATTCCCATTATAAGCATAACCTTTGTAGAACACGGTCCTCGTTTTGCTAACCTCGATCCGAGAATATTTTTTTAATTCATTTATTTTGTCTGGGTTTGTAAAATTGCAAAGAACAACAGGAATAGATATAGACAAGTAATTGAGAGTATACAAACTTAAGTACAGTATTTACACAATACCTAGACAGACTAACTAGAGGCTAAATTAAATTACTTTCAAGTCAATTGATATAGTTTAAAAAATAAGAAATTTAAATTTAAATTGAACATTTAATAATACACATCATTTAAAAAATAATGTATAATTAATTACTATCAAAACAATTCACTTCACATTAAAATAAAGTTTTAGTATTTAACAAATAAATAACAAAATTTACAACAATATAAATCTATTTGTGCTAAAATGTCATCTCAGAGCATAAAACAAAAAAATAGGCGGTTACTTTGTTTCATGGTTCAAGTACAGTATAATCACATTTACTTGAAACGCAATAACAACAAAACTTTAAAAGAAGTCCTGGATAGAAGAGTGCTGTGGCCACGAGAAAACACATTGAATCCGATAGGATCTGGACACATGCCCAAAACATCATTAACATAATTTGGCCTACCGTACTATAACGGTATAGCAATCAATAAAAAAAAACATTTTAAATGTTAACTGTATGAACTAGTAGCTACATACAGTAATACAAGTTGGAGAAGAGAAACGGCGTCATTGTAAATGATGAAAAGAATATTAGCTCCATGTGATGGGATAAGTAATAAAAAGAATAAATTGTCTTCTTGAGAAAAAAGGGGAAAATAAAAATAATATTACCTCCTTGTGAAATAGAAAGGGGGGAAAATAATAAAACAATATTACCTCCTTGTGAAATAAAAAGGGGGAAAATAATAAAGTACAATATTACCTACTTGTGAAATAGTAAGGGGTGAATAATAAAAATAAATATTACCTCCTTGTGAAGGAGAAAGGGGTGAATAATAAAATAAAAACAAATATTACCTCCTAGTGACCTCAGCAGTAGCACCTCCATTCTGTAAGCTGCCATTACCGTTACTGGCTGCACTCCCACTGCCAGATTCTGTTGTGGATTTGCGTGTCCATGTTTGACCAATTAAACTTTTGGCTGTTGAATTCATCTAGGAACGCAAACAAGAAGGAAAACGTTATCCTAACAAAGTTCAATGACATCATTGTACAATGGAATCAACAAGCTTCGCCCAGATTTCTTGGAACAGGACAAAGATTAACATTGAAAATGTTTACAAAAATGAATTGCAAATTTTTCCCACAGAAGCTTTATAAAAATATATTTTAGGATATGACATAAAAAGGAAACTAAAAAAAAATGGATTATATTCACGTCAATATTTTAGAATCCCTATTAAGGGGACACCTTTGAGACCCAACAAAGTGTCCCCTTAATAGGGGTGCCTCCTGAATTGGGGTTAGCCATAGTGTTAAATATTTCCCTCCATTCGTTTCGCTGGAATTTTTTGTCCCCTTAATAGAGGGATGTTACAAATTAGAGGTTAAAAGACCTATGGGTATCAATGGTCTGTAGACTTCTGGTCTCCTATTAGAATCACTTATCACTTTAACGAAAGGCCAATTAGTATCATTTTCATATCTGGACTATAGAAAAGAAGTAGCATTCAATGCAATGCCAAGGTACCTATGTCTATTCAATAACTTTTAGAACTTTTGCCAAATTTAAGGAATAGATTATGATTAGTTAGGATTGGTGGTCTAATGACCTAAAAAATATTGGAAATGGGCCTATATTCTTCATTTTATAGTACAGTTATTTACTGATTGAATTGAATTTAATTAAATGAATAGTATTTAACCTAAAGCTCCGTGTACACTATCAAACTTTATGCAACAAAAAATGTGATGTTTCCATATATGGACATGATGATGTCCTATCACTACCATATTTAGGCATATCACTACCATATTTGGGCACATCGCACTTTTTTTTGTCAAACTAGTTTGATAGTGTAGACAGAGCTTTAGAAGTACTGTATTCTAAACAAAATAAAAAGATTAGTTTACCTCTACAAACGAAATTGGAAATATACCGATCTTATCGCCTTTCTTCCCCTCAACCCAATTGTCATCGACTCGGCGAATCACGTTTAGAATTTCATCCTGAAACAGGAAGAGTAATGAAGAAGTTGATTTATGAATTGAAAGACAAAAAAGCTTTTAAACGAAGTGTTATCTACTGTACATTGTCTTACAAATCGTCTCGTAACATTCTCCTTTACCGACATACTTGTTAACGATAGCTTTTAAATGTACGAGTAATTTCAGTAACTGTATAAGTTAACGTTTTAAGTGTGTGATACACTGGTTTGCAGAGTGAAATCTGTGCTGCGTACTATATTTGGTTAAATAGCACGTTCAACATTTTCAGGGATTTTTCAGGTCACATTGTGTAAAGTATTGTTATGAATGTTAATTTTTAGTGGTAGCGATCAGCATGTTTGCAGTTACTTCTGAACATGTCCGCCTTTAAAAAATATTATGTTTTAAAATTAATAAATGCCACTAAAAATAAATGTTTGTTTATTTAAAACTTCTTTAATTTATGCATACAAATAAATTCTTGCATTGATACGCTCAACATGCTGCAACACAGTCATAGACTCATAGTGGTACATAACTATTAGGGAATTGACTTCTTCTCCTTCTTCTTCCAATTTAGTGCAAACTTCAGACTTGAAGACTATAGCACTTTGGTGGGATGTGGTGCGAGTGAGTTAGTTTTCGTAAAGAACCCCCTTAAATGATTTAAAAGTTGGTGCCTTTACAGTTGATTCTGCTAGGATGTTCCAATCTCTTGACGTTCTGGGAAAGGAGGACATCCAATGATAGTCCCGACTTGAGCGTGGAATATTATTTTCTGTTTTCTGTGCGAGAGGGGGCAGTGAGGTTTTTGGAGCTTAAGTATTTGTCCATATCAATTGCAACAAGGTTGTTGTGTATCTTGTAGAACATTGATAGTCTTGAGAGTTGACGTCTTTCAGCCAGGGTTCAAGTTCAAGTTCAAAAAACATTTATTTATTCAACAATGGCATTATACAGTATAATATAATTATAGGTGTGTACATAAATGAAAACATAGTAATAAGATAGTTCGTGGAGCATGGCACTGACACTGGCTGTACGTTCATATCTACTGAGAGTGAATCTTGCAGCACGGCTCGCTGATTGGCCACTGTGATGAAGCCATATTCTGTGGTCCTCTCTCCATCCATCACTTTTTAATATGATTACACTGGAATTATTCGTTAATTAATTATATAAACTCTGTGATTTTAACTCGATAAAAAAAAATTAAATTTTCATCACATCTGACAAAATAAAGAAAGACATGTGAAAACTTTTTTTTAAAGTAAAGTTATTATAAACAAGAGGATAGAAACAAAATGATAAATAGGGCAGTGGTTGACAAAACAATTTCTTTAGCTTTTATAATAAACATGTGTCACTTTGGTGGACATGGACTCAATATCCATTGAAATATAATTGCTTACCCTAGAAAGGCAAATTGGCAATACTACAAAACAAGTCTTACAAACCAAATTTCTCTGTGGAGAATTTGATTTATTAGTAATATAAATAAAAATATATCTTGCCATAAGCTGTCTAAAATGACACAGTAATTAGAACAGAAACACAGTAAATATAATTGCAATTATAATTGCAATGCTGATGCTGTCCCAAAGGAGTCGTGCAATTTACCAGTACTGGTATGTACTTTGTAATGCATTTGATTGCAAAATGTGAAGACAATACTGGATAATAGAGGCAGATTGAGCACTTTGGTGCAAAGAAGAGGAGGCATACCATTATTTAAGTTGTATTTTAATACTAATTATTGTTTGATGGATCTAGAATTAACATGTTAATAGTCTGTCCAAAAAAAAAAAAAAAAAAATCCTTTTTGCTGTCAAAAGGGGAGGTGCAACCCTAGAGGTGCAACCCTAGAGCTCCTCCCTGGATCTGTCCCAGATCCTCTGTATTTTTTGTACTCTATTTTCTTCTAAACCTTAATTTCGACATTCGTGCCATTTAAGTTGACGCAAAAATTTTACCTCGTGTTTTAGGTTATGTTAAAATGGTGTCAATTTCCCATAAAAAAGTGTTATTTTAGACCCAATTTTTGGCAATTCTTAATAGCTATCTCTACACCTTGCAGATCGCATAGATCAAGGTTATAGTTCTTTAAATTAACTTAATTGAGAATTGAGTGTGCTGTAATTGATGACATCACCAGTTGAATAATAGCTCAAAATCGAAGTTGTTCTGATGATGATAAAATCAATTATGAAAATGATGGATGACACGTCATATAACACTACTAGGCAATCATCACGTAATTATTGAAAGATGATATTGAAAGATGATATTGCAATTATAAGAAACTGTGAGTGAATTTAGCCCAAACTGGCATGAAAAATGTACCGATAAATGTAATGTAGATGAATAACATGTGACTCGCAGCATAACCAGGCTGAATTGCACAGGTGGGGGCCACACATAAAATAAACTGTCTCTTCTCTCCTACGGATCCTTTAGTGTTGAGTGCTAGCCACAAAACGGCACTCTCGTCTGTCCACAATAACAGGGGACAAGGTAACCGAATATTCTTCCAAAAGATGAACTGGTTTCTTTAAAGTTCTTGCGGGTATGAAAATGCTTGTGACTAAAATTGAAAATTGTTATCAAACTAAAAATCTCTGGATCATTCACCAGACTGTAAGTACATGCCTACCTAAACACTGAGCCATTTTCACAAGCATTGTCAACTATATTATTAAGCTTAATACCAATCATTCATTTTTGTTAATTCCTTGTCCATTTGATTCTCTTCTGCTTTGGCTGGATGGACCATCCTTGTTTAAAACTAAAATTGAAAAGCTCTTGTAAAATCTGTAAAAGCAGCAGCTAATATAAACCACGTTCAAATTTGTAAAATGATCAGCATTTTTCCGAAATGTAAATTGTAGAAACAAATAAATGATAGATATTAAGTATGGATGAATAGTTACCATATGACTATTCATAGACAAAATTATAAAGTGTGACATCAAAACTATTCTAGGCTACAAATACATGTTCAGACCAACATGCTATTCACAAAGAGTCTAGGAAAGAATCAACCGATCTAAAAAAATTGTGAAAGTTTGTCTTTGTAGTAATTATCTTCAGTAGACAATTTAAACTTTAAAGTTCACTTTAAAGAAAAAACAAAATCATGCATTTGTAGACTTTGTAAAAGCTTGTAAAATAAACTAGTTTTGGATATCAACATTACAGTTTTAAAGCCCAGGTTAAGAAATGCTTTCTATAGCTAAGGTAGGATTTCAATGTGAGCTACAACATAGAAAGTAAATCGCTATCTAAAGTGGTGCCATATTATGGTAATAAATATACCTGTATGATTAAGCCAAATGAGTTGAATGTCTGCTTCATTTGGCAATTTGTAACACTACCGTCGAAAATGGTTTAAATTACGTTTTAGATAGATTCTCTCATCGGGAAATTTCAATACAATCTCGATTAGCCTAGAAACATGTTCCATTGGTGAATTGTTTCTATGTGCTGTATTACAAAGTTGGTTAATAATTATTTTTACAGCACTGACGTCAAAATGAACAGTTCTTTTCTAAAATTGGGCTTACTTTTAAGTCTTTTTAAATATAATTCTTGTTTGGGGAATCTCATAGATAATTAATTGATGTGATAGGAAGAATAATCTAGTGTGGACCATGAAAAAAATCGGTAAGGTTGAAACCGGACTATCCATACTGGTGGCTACAGCGTGCTGGAATACCAACCATGTGAATTATAAACCATTACTTACAACTCTGAGGGAGGTGACACAGTTCTCTGATATTCTGAGTTCTCTAGATCTACAAAACTCAGCTTTGAGTGTGTCTTTCAAATGAAAAATCACAAGGATGATTTTCAATTCAGTATGGTTAGTTTACATACAGACACATTTTTACATAAAATAAACCTGATTTGTGAATTGTATAATGATGTAATTGCACACAGTGTCCTTGTTTCCCGCTTGTTTTTGTCCCTTTGTTTTGTGTCCCAGGCAAACCCGACCAAAGATCCTGCATCTTTCTGGCATCCTGCCTTCTTCCTATTTTCTCAAATTTCCATTTATAGTTATTTTATTACTATTATTATTTTTTATTTATTTAAAAAAAAATTGTTGTTTCAATAATAAAACGAAGAAAATAAATATTATTTTGAATTGAATTGAAAGACAACTGATACAAACCTTCACAAATGACAGACAATCTTTGTCATCTTTCTCTTTAACATCAAAACTATAGAGGGCCTTGCACTGCGCTGGTGCTTTTGGTAGTGGATGAACAACTTTAACGTACGCTGCAGGAAAGAAACCAACTTTGCCGTTTAATTCGCCTAAATACCAGTTTTCGTCAATTCGTTTACGGAGGATCACCATTTCTCCTTTGTTGAAAGTGAGATCACTGTAATAAGAAATTCATTTGAAATAAATAACCCTGGATTATCTTGGATAGAATATCTGATCTTCATTTTGATGAACACATTTATAGTAAAATTTGTTTTCTTGGAAATGTTTTGATAGATTTAAAAATAAACCATCTATAATAAAAAAAATATTTTAATATTTTATTCTCGCTGCTTCTTCTAATGTTTTCCTTAAAATATTTCAACAAATACGTTGCAATTTTCAAGGCATATTCCATTTGTTTTTCATATAATTCCATAAATTTCCACGACTTTTTCCATGACTTTTTAAGTCATAAAAACAAAGAGGGGTTCTACTATAGTTGAAAACAATCATTACGACAATTAGTTGATACCAAAAAACAAATGGTCTGATTGTGATTCTAACAATAGGTACTGTATATATTTCTTCTTAATAAATTTAACCAGACATGTTTTAGTATTGGTTTCCGAGAAAAAAAAATATGCCATGGCTGAAATTGGTAAAAAATGTTTACAATGGGTGTAAACACAGGTGTACAGGTAAAGACTGGTTATTGACTTTTAAATGGCAGACATGTGCTAAAAGAATGATTACTGATGGTTCCCATCACCATAAAATGAAAGGTAAAGTGCAAAGGGTAGCCAATTAACTTGTATGTTTATAGTATTGTGTTGGCAGTAAAGATGTGTTCATTCTTTTATGATGACAGAGGTCTAAGTTTATCCAAAGTTTATGGCATATTCATTTTATTTGTTTATGTGGCATAAAAAAGGTCCTGATATTTTCAAAAATGACTCGATGTTCTCTTTCTTAGGGTAGCTCTTTAAAATATTATTAAATCTAGAACATCTTTGCAAATACTACTAATACTATTTATTTCCTGATAGAAGTGAAGTGTTAAAATTGTATTTTCGTATCTAAGATTTATTGTTTTTTAGAGAAAAATACCTCAAATTATACATTAAATGAGAGTAAATTTTACTAAATTTCCTAACTTTTAACACTAGAAAAAAGGTCTTGCAGTATAGTACTTAGTTAAAAATGGATGGTTGTTTTCCATCTCCGCTATCAAAAACTATGTCAGGCTATTATAAACGTCGTTAAAAATGGATAGTTGTTTTCCATCTCCGCTATCAAAAACTATGTCAGGCTATTATAAACGTCGTTGAAATTTAGGCATATATTTTATAACAATAGGAATTATAAACCTGGAGCTATCCTAAAACATTCATCATACACACATTGCAGTATGAAGGTTTCTTTCAAATGTGAAATCCAATACATCTTATTGATTGATAGGCATATTTAATGACATGATTATATACACCTGTCAAGGCCTATTCAAAGTTTACATGAACTTTCTTACCAAGGCTCTTGGGCGTCGTACTTGAACAAGGCTTCTGCACAGGGTTGCTGTGTATTTGAATTCTGCAAAAATAACCATAATTATTGTTTAAATTATTAAATATTTATGATAAAATCATATTTTGCTATTTTATTTTTGACAATGCTATATAAAGTACAGGTAGAACACTAAATCCTTAGATAACATACCTCAATTGGTATGGGAATGTTTTCAGTGGTGGTATAGTAACGAAAATAGAAAACATCTATAGCAACTACTGTATTGTTGTAGCCTCCTTGTGTTGGCAATTGGGGAAAGAATAGAGAATTGAATATCTATATAGCTGCACACAGTACGGTACCAAGAACATTGTTAAAATGCCCGCTTCCCTAGTGCTAAAGATAGAACATGCCATTTTACATATTTTAGGGTCTGGGCCACCCTATTTCAAAATTCCTTGATCCGCCACTGTTGTATGGACTATTAATTAGGCCACAGATACTGTAGGTAAAAATTGTTCTTGGAGGGAGACAGTCATTTAAGCTAGTGTCCAACAAAAACAGTTTGACAGTTGATGTGTACTTGTTAAATATTCCATTAAAAAGTATTGAAAATATTAATGGATTTTCCTTTTTTAAATGTAAATTTTATACAACTGGGAACAGAACATTTGTGTTTAATAATTGTATTTATTCAGTTTTCTCACTTATCACTCATTTACATCACCGCCTTCGTGCAATTTCATCAAATTGTTAATTACCAGCTTTATCGCAGTGGTCATATCAATTACAGAAATCTAATTATACAATTGACAAGCCATCATATTATGACAACAACCTTAACCTCTGATTGGCTCTGATATTATGTAACCAATAGAAACGGTTACTAGAATAAAACATGATTTTAAATGATTTCGCAGAGAAAAAGACTACATCTCTCCTAGTCCTACGGACAACCTTTTCATACCACAGAAAATTTGGAAACTTAATTATGTTAACACTCATTTAATATAATATTTCATTGTTTTCCATACCTTTTCTAATTTGGTGAAAGATGAAATGTTATAATTTTCACTCGGCTACGCTTCTTTCACCCCATGCAATTATTTGTACCATTGCACTCATAAACATTCATTATTTGTATAATATACTGTATACATAACATACATATGGTATGTCTAATAGTATAATGTTCAGACAGGTCATAACACAACCTATATGAGCCACGGAGAATCCCAACTCGGCCACCAATTTAATAAATAATCCGCAAAATCAACAGCATGAAGTGAAAAAGTCTCGCCAATAATTAGTTGGCTAAGTCATGATGAACATTTATGACAGTCATTTGCTAAAAATATGCTTTTTTGAGGACTCATTAGTATGCAATAAATGTTACAATATTATATGCTTTTCACGTAAATTGCTTTGATATTATAACCAAAAGCAAGTTTTATAATCAGTATCAATTTTTGAACAAGGTTATAGTTCATAGAACATTGCCACAGAATCTTACAGAAAATGTTTTGCAAAAGTTTAAGAATATTCTAAAGTTTAAGAATATTCTAAAGTTTAAGAATATTTTAGAGTATAGATGCTTTTTAAAAGTTCATAAGTTAATGTTTGATACAGATAGAGATAAAAACTGTTTTAATAGACCCACTGTAACAGAGCATACACTCATTTTTAATTGTATGTAAACATTTTTACCCTAGAAAAGTTAACAGTAGAATAGATTTCTTGAGGACATATTTGGTCCCTGTGATCTTATCCCTTAAATGGCTAACAAAGCAAAAAAACAGTTTTAGTCAAATAATTACCATATTAGCTAAATTGAAATTCCAAAGTATAAATTGGATATCTTTACAGGGGACATAAAGTTTAACACAAATTAGCTTATAATAAAGTAATGTGTTTTTTTGTTGCCAAAAAAAAAAAAAAAATTGGTTTAATAGGAAAATATACAACTTTATAATAGGATTTAAATAAATATTTTGAAAAATCTAAAATATTTAGTTTGTTTTATTTCCCTCGTACTATTTGGTTTACCAACCAGATGCGTTGCAACCTGACCTCCTTACGCCCCAAGCAAGTCCCTTCTAGAATATCCTATCTAATATAATGTAACATTTAGTTATTAGCGGCCGAGGCGTGAAAATATACTATTATCTGGTATGTAATCCTAGTTCATTTTGCCAAGTGTAAGTAATAGAAACTGATTTTGGATTTTGTAGAGGACGTTGATCTTGTGTGGTACTTAGTAGGGTGTCTAGAAACAAACATTGTCTGCAGCAACATTGCAAGAAAATGAATTAAAGACGAATTCAATTTTGCAGTTTGTGTATCAAGTGAAAGCCCTATGGCACACATCAGTACTGTATGGGTATATACTGTATGAAATCATAACATCACATTATTTGTTTTAATAATAATTTGTTTTTAGAAAAAATACATGATTTAATAAATCCATAAATATATAGTAGATGACAGCATTTCAAAAAGATCATGGCATAATATCAAACATAGATTTTTCTTGTATTATATTATTATTATACTCAGATTGTATAAAAATAAGTGTTCCCAATACTGGGGGTATCCACTGAATAAGGGCCGTATAGTGTTTAAATATATTGCTCTTTCTTCATTTCACAGGTAAGTGTCCTCTTAATAGGGATCTCCTCTCAATCAGGGTTTTACTGTACTTATGAAGTTTACTATACTATGAGAAGTAAAGTCGACTGTCTCATTGTTAATAGGAATATTTGTGAAATGAATAATAAAATAATACAAATTTCATAATACTGTAGATACAATAGTATATTAAAACAGATATTTTGATAATAATTCCCTTAGAATACTCTTTTTTGAAAAAAGTATCAACTTTAAATGTACGGTAGATCTTAATATAAGGTTTATTTTAAAGTCATGAAACTAATGCTCTTCATGTAGAATTTAATCATGGAAGAAAGACCTTTATTATAAATGTCGCCCCCTACAGTCTATTTAAAACCAGGGCCAGTGGCAAACATTGTCAGTAATCTTAACACAAATTTCTATTTGTATTTACATGAATTATGGGTATAAGATATTCAGTACATATCAAGTGCTTGAAATCCCTAATGCTTTTCCATAGGTTAATGGCAAACAAAATCCAGGCATATCAAATTGATTTTATCGTATTGGTGTTTATTAAGCGGACAGAACACACACTTATAATTAGGGTAATTGAGAGGGTCTAAATGAACTGGCACCATCCACAGCATATTATCTGTGTGAGCAAACAGTTTGTGAAGGTTTTTAAACATCATCTGTTATACCACCTGATCCATATACTAATACTACAAATGGTATAATAATGTAGGAACTAGTTGCTCCATTAAACAGTACAAATGTAGAGATACAGTATTATCCAGCTCCAATACAAATCAATGCAGCCACACACTATAAAAGAAATTTAACAGTATTTTCAAATGAAAACTAACATGGTATGGTCATTTAGCTCTACAGCCCCATGGTATAGTCATGTTGTCAGAATGGAAATTGAAAGAGTCGCTAGATTTTGATGGAAACATTGGTGTAGAGAATAAAAGAGGAAGAATTCATTCCCATGTGAAGATGATTTTCTTATGGCCACTTACAGAGACATGGAGAACATTTTGTTCATGGAGCCAACATCCAGATAAAGCAGAGAAGAAGAAGATATGATAGACTGCTCTATTCAAAAACGCCGTGCCCAGTTTTTAAAAACGAAGTACATCTTTGGTCATTTCCATTGCATTAATAAAAATCATAATTAATATTTTCTGTTTTATAACATTTATTCAATTAAGTTGCTGTTTCCATCTTGAATCAAACGGTTGCAATGAATGCAAGCTACGGACGAATCATTGGTTTTGAAACGCTCTCCACATATTTGGCATGTTTTCAGAAGCTATCACAACGTATATTGGTTTATAAGCAGATGCTAGTGTTATATTAGTGCAGTCAAGTCTGTACTGTGCCTATAAGTGACTAGTGTTATCAATATATTGGTCTAGTGCATTTCAATTGAACAATAGCATTTTTTGTATAATATCTGGACTTTGATTTCACATAGCTAGGAGGTCCAAGATTTAAAAAAATTGATTACCGTAAGTATAATACATACATTCCTGGATACAATATTATATATCGTAATAGAAATATGCAAGTATGAAACTATGATGTTGATATTAATAATTCACATACATCATTTTGTATGAATTCGATTATGAGGATGGGCCTATTTTCCTAGAAGGATGGGATTATTTCCTAGGTTGGTTTTACTTTCTAGGATGGGGGTTTTCCTAGGAAGATGGGATTGTTTCCCAGAAGAATAGGCTTATTTCCAGGAGGGTGAGATTGTTTCCCAGAAGGAGGAGCTTATTTCTCAGGAAGACGAAATTGTTTCCCAGAATGGGTTTATTTCCCAGAAGAATGGGCTTATTTCTCAGGAAGATGGGATTGTTTCCTGTGATAGGTTTATTTCCAAAAGAATGGGCTTATTTCTCAGGAGGACGAGATTGTTTCCCAGAATGGGTTTATTTCCCAGAAGAATGGGCTTATTTCTCAGGAGGATGGGATTGTTTCCCAGGATGAGATTATTTCCCAGAAGGATGAGATTGTTTCCCAGAAGGGTGGGTTTATTTCTCAGGAAGGGCTTACACTGAGAATTGGAGGACATGGGTTTATTTCCTAGGAAGGGCTTAATTGTTCAGCATGAATGTAAAGTAATCAAATACAGGCAAATATCAATCGTAATATTAATGCTATAGTGTGTATGAAAATGGCAGCCTTTTTAATCATAACCAAGCCAGTTCAACATGTCATATTCTTCTTGATGGACTCTTCTATCAATAATAATAATAATTTTGGCTTTTTTTTCATTGACATAGCAGTTTCTAAGTATGATTGAGCCGATGAGAGACTTTCTAATCTATATAATGCAATGCTTAATACCAGTATTTCCTGACTATTTATCTACACGTTGAACTGGACACATTTCCTTGTTTCTTGCTGCTGTACTTAAACTTTTACACTTCTCTTGAAAGTGTCAGATCTTAAGAATACATCTATAAACTTAGTATGCGTAATCTACAAAATATTTCAGATGTCAAAATTGTACTAAAACTGTAAACAATAGAACAACTCAGTGCATTTCTGTCAACTAAAATTATTTTAGAAAAACAAGTTTTAATGTGGGGACAAGAGACTGTACATTATATCACAAATACCTGAACTAGATGTAGAGCACAGATTCAGAAAAATTTCATGCAGAATTTCAACAGTATTATTGTATTGTATTGATATTAAGCAAAGTTTCCAACATCAAACATGTTGAGAAGAAGGGGAGAGCAGTGTGTTTTCGTTTCTCAGTTCATACATGATGATAAATATTTTGTAAAATATTTTACTTCTTATTGAATATCTCATTGGCATTCAAGGATAAAAGGCCTAAAGCCAGAGCTTAGCAAAGAGCTAAAAGGATTTTTGTAGGCTAAGCCAATTTGAAGTCTATGAAAACAAGAAACAAGACAATAAGAGTCATCTACAGGTTAATATGCGAGATTAATTGGTACAACCAAGCTAACTTAAATTAGGAAAAACACACAAATTGCCTCTTTCCAATCGTGTGGTATTAAATACTTACTACAGAACACAATGAATAACTCTTGACATTCAAATTTACCACTGATATTTTACTCTTACTTATTTTACATTCTTAGCATCATTATTGTAATGATAAATTTTGCATAATTACCTCCCATTAAAAGTAGAGCTTTCAAATCGCATCTAACTTCCATTTAAATTCCAAAACTAAATAATTAATTAATAATTTTCAGTACCTAAAGTTTTCCCTTTTTTTATAGCCATTAACCTAATGACTTAAAGAAATTAAACTAAATGATGCTGATCGTATGTAGGCTGTATGGTTTGCAGAATATAGGAATAGGGATAAACTATTTTTCAGTTATATCTCCATCTTAGACTAGGGCAGTTGTCGGTTTATCCAAGTAATCTAGGCACGAAATAGATGTACCTATTACATTATGGTTTTTGATTAAGATCACTGACATACATCCTCCTTCAAGTGTGATACACAATGACACCAATAGACATCATTAAATAACCATCACTCAATGTAGCAAATAGAAAAACCAAGAGGCATGGTATCGATGATGTACTTAGGGAACGATAACTGGGACTCATCAGGAAAACCTTCGTGCTACTCATTGAATCCGTTTCGTGAATTTCTCACGAGAGATGGAGAACAAATTACAACTGATGAATTAACATTGGCCAATGAACTAGTATGTAGGCAATCAGAAATATTGATTAGGTTCTGACTTTACTCTCGTTCGGTTGTAATAAACTACCGTACATGAAAAAGAAAACGGTCGGTAAATGAAAAACTGAGATTGTATTCTTTTCGATCGAATCATAATCTTTAATTTGGATTTCACATGCTCTTGTTAGGTTTATAGATATGAATGTTTAAAAATTGAAATGTATAAGAAAGGAAATGAAAGTATTAATTCAAAATCATATGGTTCTTTAATCAAACAAATGTGTAATAGAAGATATTAAAAGTTTTGATAATTCTTTCAGTTTGCACATGCAAAAAAAAGAAACAAAACATTTTTCTGCACATTACAGTATGTTTTTTGAGGAAATGATTAATATAGATACAGTAGGTTATTTGTTTTGGTTATTTGTACAGAGATGGATTTAGCGGAGCTTATACCTTGATCGATAATGTGCTTGTCTTCTAATCCCAAGCTTCAATCCTGAACTAGTGCCAGGGTTGTAACTCTTTCTACTCCACTCAGTGAGGCTCAAATGAGACTTAAACCACTTTGCTTTGTAGAATTTTGGAGATTACACACACTCGGGTACACACCATACAAAACACTGGTGGTGATGCCTCAGAGTTGTGTGAAGTGATATGAAAATAGGACTGATATACACAATAAAATAGTAGTTTTTCCATCCTGCAATTGCCGAGTTTCTCAATGTACAGTAGGATGTGTGCGAGATAAAAAACGACTTCCGAAATAAAGATATTGAAAACTGAATTGAATACTAAAGCAAATCATCTGAATAATTCATGGTGGAACAAACAAGGAGTTTAGAAGTAAAAATTAATAAAAACGTATTGTAACATGAGAAGCGTTTTAAGTTTCATTGGGCATGTTTGCGGTTCTAAATGCAAACATGACTTCAACAACAATATATTACAGCGAACTCAATTTCCCTCTCTTACAATAAAATTCAAGACTATTCAGAAATTATTTCATACATATTATATCACGAATGTAGTTTATTGACTTACCGAAATATAATACTGTTACAGAAAGTAAAAACTCAATTCCCCATCTTTTAAAGAATGCACTTCCAACAAATTGATATTTTATTATTGTTACATTAGACATATGAACCATGTTTTTATGCTTTTTGAACCCAATCCAATTTATAGCTGGTTTAGAAATAAATTCTTCTGAACTGACGTTATAGCAATAAATTTAATCCCAATGAAAGATTACAATTCTGAAAGCTTTAGTATTCTTCAAATAGAGTCTAAGAGCACTTCCCATAGCACAGTGGTGACTTGACCAATTAAGGTTTTTTCATGTTCCCGGCAATCATTATCTCTTCTCCATTGGTGTAACACATAAAGTCCATGGTTTAGCACTTCTAATGGGCCGTCCAACGCTGGGTAGTTGCATTGGGCTGCTCAAGGTCTAGGCGCTCATACATAGCCATTACACCACAGCACTGATTGGGCTGCTCAAGGTCTGGGCGCTCATACATAGCCATTACACCACAGCACTGATTGGGCTGCTCAAGGTCTGGGCGCTCATACATAGCCATTACACCACTGCACTGCTTCTCTCACCTCCCAAAAATCTTCATCATCTTAAAGTACCATTGTTTAAGGAGGTTTCTAATTATTCTCATGCATATTTTTTTCCATCCCCACACAAGCTAGGGATGTGTTCACCAAAGAAACACCCATTAATTTCTTCATCGTTAATGTACTTAATACAGTACGCATACTGAACTATTAATTTTCTGCACATAATGATGATAATGTAATGCAAGGATGTAGACATCACCAAAATGACCAATTACAAGTGAGAGTTTGAATAATCCATCACTTGTGATTGGTCAAAACACTTATGTAGCACTTACGTCCTTCGGAACCAAGCTTGATAGTCGAAAATAAATGATATGAACAAGAAATAGTGAATATTTTTATTATGTTGTCGTTTTTCTGTAGCTAATTTTTCATAATATTTTTTTTTCGTTTTTTCTACAATATCTTCCAGATAGTCTCTTCAAGAAAACCTTACAAATATTCTCCAATCTTTTAAACAACATGTAATCATAATGCATACAAATACTAATGTGATGCTACTTTACGGAGCAAGTTGACACAATACATAAATGACGATTACTGAATTCACATCTTGGTATTAAGAAAGAAACTAAAAGCTATTTTACAACAGTAATATAACTTTAATTTATTATGTACTGAAACAAGATGAGTGTCTGATTTATTGCCTGGATTTTGTTTATTGGTAGAAATACATGATGGATATGACTTTACACTTTCTGGATGTAAAATGTGCTCAACGATTAACAATTTAACGACAACAGGAGCAGACATGATATCAGCATTAGCGGTGAGGCGTAAAAGCAACATGATATAGCAGTTTTTTTTGCCAACAGGTGAAAAATATGTAAATAAGGGACATTTTCTACAGCTAGACAACTACAATAGTGCAATCAAGGTGATGCAGATCTTGTCATTTGAGACATGCGAGTGCGATTAATCATCTAACACACTCCCAAATGTTGACCACCGGTTCATATCATCCAGGTTAAGTCACATTGTGCACGGTAGGGCCGAACTGGATAAGGGACCGTCTGGGAATATCAGGTGCTGCATCGACCTTTCCGAGTGTATAAATGTAAAGGGATATCAGACTAGCATACAAGAAGCATGGGTTGGAGACCTGTCTGTGCCATTGCCTGTATCTTTAGTCAAGATACTTTAGGCTTATGCATTGTCCTTTAGATGGGACTTAAAGCTGTTGGTTCATACATTGTTCATATGCACCATAAAGAACTTGAGACACTATTCGAAAAGAGAATCGCCTCTCAGTTTGGCGATTATGGTCCTGTCACTGGGCCTTCTATACTGGGATATTGAAAAGCTTACTAAGAAAATAAAAGATAAAATAATAAAATCAAGTGAACAGCAAATTATCATTAAAGCAAGCAGCATATAATTTATGATCCCCTCAGTAGTAGCTACTTTAAAAGTTGCAACATAAAGAAATAAGATAAATTATGATCTCTCTCCGGTTCCTTTGATACTATCAGTAATAACTACCAACTTTAAAAAACAATAATCCCACCATAGGGAGTTTTAACATGTGCATGAACACACAGCTCGCAACATTAGTAAGTCATCATCAACGCTACAGTAGACTAGCTCTACTTAAAACTTGAAGTATGAAAGCCGAGGTAAAAGTAACTGTGTCCACAGACTGTTCACAATGAGACCCTGAGGAGAGGATTTGCAACAGAATGCTAGGCTGGAAATGAGGCGTTTTTAACAAGCAGGGATGAAAGAAAATATCCAGGGGTTTTCTAGGCCAGTATAGCCTACCAAGAGCCTAGCAAGGTCAATAAGGGAACACAATGCGAAGTTCAAAAAGGCAAAATATACTTTATTGTAAAGAATTGATTGATAACAATATAAACACCCACAATGGTAATGGCAATGTTGTTGACATGTTTTATGATCTTTGAACAATTTTATTTTAACTTTTAATTTTTCAATACATGTCAAACAGTGGCAGATCCAGGATTTTGAAGAAATGGGCAAAGGGCCTAAAAATTGTAAAATGATGTTCCGAACATTCAATATAGGTTTACAAACAGTAAAACCCTTATTTTGTACACCCCTATAAGAGGACACCTTTCCCCATACTGTAAATGAATAATATGTTTAAACCCTATGACCAATCCGTATTCAGGTAAAACCCTATTAAGAGGACACCTTTCCCCATACTGTAAATGAATAATATGTTTAAACCCTATGACCAATCCGTATTCAGGTAAAACCCTATTAAAGGGACACACAATCCCGTAGGTGAAGGTTCCACTGTAATAATATCATTAGATTTAAACTTTTACCTATAGAAAGAGGTTTCTATAATCGGCAATATGACAGGAATAGCATGCATTAGATTATAAACTTTAGCCTACAAGATAATACTAATAATAACTTATAAAATGATTCCCATTATATTTGATCGCAGACATTCTCACGACAGGAATGCCTCAAACCATAAACAAGTTTTAAAAGGTTGAATTCATTTTTGATGAAAATAGCTTGCTAAGTTTTTAGTTTCCATCAAATGCTCCCAGAGGTGTGTACACATTCTAGTTATCTCTGGCTCTAGAGAAGATTTTGACTTTTGACCTCAGGCCCTGGGGAAATAGGGGCCTATTGAAGTGAATATTGTAATATATTTATTATCTTGTCATTCTAGCATATCTCTTTATGCCACTCAACAACTCAATGTATATTCGTTTCCATTCAATCTTTTAATATTACAATACAATATTTATAAACCAAATAATAAGATGATGTTGCATTTTTATATTATAAATGTGATTTTAAATGTGTATATTATTTATAAAAGTTAAACTTTGATTATATTAATATGTATCATTGCAACTTCAGTCTATCCTGATCTTAAATTTTTTAATATAAAGTTCATATGAAATAAAATCATTCAAAATTTAAGGGGGAACATTTTACAGTCAACTCTTCCAATATCAGACATCCTTGGCCTGACAAATGTGTCTAGAAAATCAGGTATTCTGAATGTTTTTAATGGTAAAACTAAAACACCATGGCAAGGGATATGGTGCTGTATCTTTTCTCTGGATGCTTTTTCCAGGCCTTCGAAGGTGAGTAAAAAAATCAGAGAAACAAAAAAAAAGAGAAGACACAAAAAGGTACTGACAAGTTTTGAACTTGTGGCTTCAAAATATGTTGGCTCTCCGGTCAAAATGCTACATCGTTGGCTTGCAGAATACCATTGACATAAGCTATCTGATTTACGTAACACCTACGCTTACATAGCCCCCTCTATAATTACCGTACCTTTAGTAGCCAGAAGTATAGATACTGTAGACATTATATAAACTATATACTGTATATATTATTACTATACTACTGTTATATTATAAAGTATAATAACTAAATAATTGAGATGCACTATTTCATATTTAACAAGTCACACACCTTAAAATCAAATGATAAAAACATTAACCTTGTTGTTTAATAATTTGACACAAATATCACCTGTAATCACTCATGCACGTCACATCAGTAGATATATAACGATCCAAGTAATTATATTTAATATTAAATTCTGGATATGAAATAAACTAATCTAGGTCTCATTAGTGTTTTTCAAGGTTGTAAACCTCCCAAGTGCAAGGCATAGTGAAAGGTAATGAAATTTGACTAGAACATTCAGGTATAAACGCATTTTACCATATTTATCGCTTCTGGTGCAGCTACTGTCGTGTCATAGATAAGCATATGCTTAGCGATCTATTAGCGGTACGCTGATGAGCTATCAATGACGGCTCAATATCTGATGTGAACTTTAATTAGGGTTCAGCTACCTTTTAATCTCGTATTTATTCAATAAAATCATCTTTTGAATTTAAATCAACATTACATCTACTCTACTGTGTTCTGTATTTATCTTTCATAATCACATGACAAGCATAGTTATAATGAAATTATATACGTAAACAAATTAATAAGTAATTCAATAAAAATGTGGTTACTGTACAATAATTTGTATTAAAGAAAGGTTTTTCATTTTAATTTACATTAAATTGTTACAAATTGTAGTTTAATTTCATGTTGTTTACATCCTAATAAAATTAAATATTATTTACAAAATTTATTTATTGCTGAATTTATGAGGTTTTAAAAATATTAAATATTAAATCACTTGTCAAGGGGAATTATTATTACATATAATAATAAGTTTCTGTCTGTCTAGACGGTATAGTCTGTATAATACGAAAACTGGAAACAAAACCGAAAGCTTTAAAACAACCCAAGCCTTTAGGCCTTCTCTTAGGAGCCCACAACCGGTTGCTAAAATATGAAAATACAGTAATTCTACAATCTAATCGATGATATAAACTATCTACAGATTCAAATATGGTCAAACCATGTGATTAACAGGATACACATGACATCACATCACATGACAGAAAAAATGAACCCAGAATGCAACAGTCAGACATACTATTTGTTGTTGCATTGGAATATTGCGTCCAGTAGGAAGGTATATCTATTGTGCAATACATCAAATTACTATTTTGCCATTTTTATTAATTTACGATTTTTCTTTTAATAGTCAAGGCAATTAACTGAGTATATTTAAAGAGAAATATGGTTTTGAAATTGTTGATATGGTTTTGAAATTGTTGGTATAATTTTTGATTTTCATAACCATTACGTGTTTACTAGGTGTCGCGACGCAACAGGGAGAGGCGTGTCTATCCATTTCAGACAAGTCTGTAGAGTTGAACTGGTTCAAACTTTCCCGATTTGTCTGCGACACAATTTGGAAGACACAGACAAAACACCCACACAGTTAAGCGTTGCGCGTCATGAACTCCTAACAAAATCGTAGCAACTTTTATTTATAGAAACGAGGCTCTTATTCTGCATAGCGTTAAAGCATATTGTTCATGTGAATATCAAACACATCCCCAGAATTACTCCCACACAAACCTATATTTTGAATGTGGCTATTGTAAATTGTTACGCAAGTGTCTGGGAAAAGTGAGTTCTGCCATGTGATCTTTACTGTTAAATAAACATTTCAAAGGTTCCTGATCACATTGTCTACAAAATTACAATCACTTTGAAATCTTGCAGTTTGAACTAATAATTTATGCAATACCGGTAGTTCCTTGTTTATCAAAGGTATAGAATCCAAACCCACAGGTGTTACAGTAGTAGCTGGACCACATACAGTACATATTAAGAAAACACAAATTCTTGCAACATGCCAGTAGGATCAAATCTGCAATACCGTAGATATCTTAAGCTCTGTCTACACTATCAAAGTTTGACAAAAAAAGTGTGATGTGCCCAAATATGGTAGTAATATGCTCAAATATGGTAGTGATATGACATCATTATGTCCATATATGGGCATATCACATTATGTCACATATGTTTGATAGCATAGAGAGAGCTTTAGGAAAGTTCTGCAATAAATAGTGTCACATGTTTGTCACATTATTACTAATAATAATGTAAGTATAAGCAAGAGTAAAGTAATGAGGAAATGTGTCACATGTGATCACGATTTAACCTACTAAAAAATATTTAAACTAATACTATAGCAAGCTTTCGTTTCGGGATAGTACTGTCAATTTCATCCTTCGCCCTTTCATCTGTTAAGTCTACCATCCAAAATCTTTATTATATGAAATATAATTGGGCCTGGTTAGAGCTTTATGGATGGGAGACCATCTGGGAATAACGGGTGCTGTATACGGAGCTGGGGTCCCGTTAGGCATTTGAAATCAGCACTGCTGACTCTTATGGCAGCCCCTGCATCTAGTATCTCCCTCAGACCTCTGGTCAAGGTGGGCACTGGACGAGAGAAGCCCTTGATCAATGTTAGGACTAATAAAGGTGCTTTAAACAGTCCTGGCTTTGTTTGTATCAAACCTGTTAGTGGCGGTAATTATCGCTGTTGGTTTCGATTAAATAAAATAAATAAATAAAAAATAAATATCTTTACATAAGAAGTTCCCTTGATTCAATATTAAATGATGGATATATCAGAGTTTTCAAGGTAAAATATTTTGCTATGATCTAATATAGCAACTAGTTTTTATCCTAACCATGGTGAAAGCCTTACAATTATACATGATTGAAAATGCACATGATATAATCTAGGTGTATTACATTGATAAATGTTCCTCTTAGCCTCTTACTTATCTAGATATGTCAGTGACAGTGCCAGCTTTCACGATGCCTAGATTTTTAATCTGTTGATACGCATGCCAGATGGAATCATCAGATCCATCATTCTTATTCATATCATGTACTAAGTACCTAGTATCAGTAAACTTATATACTTCTTAGTTATTCATAAACACGACTACGTTCCGCAAGCTTTACTGTAGGACACTTGAAATAACTGATCCATCACAAAGCGTCAGTGAAATCTAATTCATATCACGTATCGCATCTACTTCTCTTACACCCAACATTGGTTGTAATCGTTTGCAAGCCGAAATACACGGCATAATTACTATATTAATTTTTTTCCAGAGTGTCAATATATTGAACAAATTCTAGATTAACAAATGATTGTGGAAATGACATAGATCAAAATGATGACATCCATATCAATATATACTTTTTGAAGGCTAACAGTTTCATCAGTGGAAACATCCAATGTAATTTGCATATATTGTGTAACATTAACAACAGTAATTAATGGATAATGGATTCATATATATTTTCAATAATCATCACAAAGCTCAGTAGACTAGATGTTACACATATAACAACTTTCATCTCTCCTAAAGTGTTCCTTCTTTTCAAAATTCCACCAGACGACACTCATGCGTTTGTACACAATGACGGGACTGAGATGTATCATAGTACCTACTCCGAAAGATACACTGAGTTCTTTAAAGTACAAACAAAGCTGTGTACACTGTTCTAACACCAAAACTATTCGAGGAAAACCTTGAACCTGTGCCGATTGTGAGACTATGGTGTGCAGGGCCCTCCTTCTTAAACCGCTCAGCCACACCCCACAACATACATACTGTAGACAATTGTGTAGTTCTGAGACACAAATACATAAAATAAAAAGAATTAATGCGAAGTTAAATTCTCTCGTGGCAAAACAAATACAAGTCATTTTCATACAGGTACATTTTGTTTTTTAAACAACGTTGATTGCCCTGACAGCATCTGAATTGAAGCAGTGTCGGTAGCGTCTACTGTTATTCTGGGAATAAATCAATTTCGTGGTTTATAAGCCCACTCATCATAAGCTAAATTCATGGAAACAATTTTAAAAGCGGATACTTTGCCACATTTTGTTCCAATCATAAAAATCAAATCAAGGTAATTTACTCAATAAGGGGGTGGCCTTACCCATTCAGTAGAAATGGAGAATTAATCAAATTATCTTTTAAAGTACCTCATCCTCCAACACACTGATCCGCAAAGCAAATCTTTTGACAGCAATTAAAAGTCAGTACATGATGAATAATAAAACAAATATATTCTCGAGCAGAAAATTAACACGTATACAAAAATGACATTAAGCATAACAAGATATGGATCCCAAGGTTTAAAAAAAAATATTTTTGTTTTACATTAATGTGGCGGATCCTTGGTACTGTATCTATAATTTGACCAGTATCAGGCAAATTCTTTAATACAGTGACACATATGTATTACATGTGCACCTGTATCATAGGCCATAAGCCGCTAACTGTGAAACATATGTGATATTGCAGTATACCAGAATTTGCCTATGATGATACTGGACATATAATGGCATTGTGACAAATTTGAAAAGTCATTTTGTTGCAACACTTTTCACACAGACAGACAAGCGAGTTCACGTCTCCGAAACAAATCAGACAGGGACTATACACTTCATTGACCAAGCATCCTGCATGGATTACCGTTACTAATAGTTCACGAAAGGTCAGGTGACCAGTGCAGTTTACGCCTACGGCACGCTTTCTTTTGCATATGTAGGGTAAAATGCGTTGACATTTACTTTTCTCCCAGTTTAGTTATCAAAAACGTGACGAGTAAAATGTCAATTGATCAGTATGATGATTCATAACGAGGAAAAACGCTATTTTGCAGTCAAGTGTTGTCCGAAATAGAGACTAATATGTAAGAGGTTAAAAATAAAACGTGTTAAAAATGTTAAATGTACAAGCCAATTAAAAGGACAGAATTGATGACAGGTTTGCCAATAATTCAACCACTTCAACGCCTCTACTACACTTAACATATACATCAATGTAAACAGCAATTATTAGACACGGTTCTATTATCTTTGCTAAGCTAGTGTAGAAACGATGAAACAGATGAGAAACGTGCAACAAGGATTAAAAATACAGATAAAACAGTTGGCCATTTTCATAAGAATATAAATCATTATAATATTCTTAATTATTAAATAGTTATCCATACAATAAATTCTCAGGAGTTTAGGTGAGAGATGCAACTTTTAGTGATTTCCCAAACAATTTCAACACTGTCTTATAGTTTTTGTTACTTTTCGAGTTAACTCCCCTCAGAAAAGAAACAGCCAATGATGGTTTATCCAGGTAAGTTAGGCACAAAATAAATTTAAGTGTTAGCAAATTTAGGCTGCGATGGTACTTCTACTAAATTACCCACTGCCACTCCGCCAAATATACCACTGGGACAACTTTAGTTTCAACTATACTGGCACATATAATAAGGGATGTCTACATCCCTTGTGTTGACAAACAGATTGACTTGTCCATTTAAAGTTTTAATGCTAAAGCATTGTACAATCAGGGCATGTACACCAGGTTAGGGCATGTACATCAGGTTAAGGCATATCCAGGAAAGCTAACTGGTAGAAAGCCATAAAATAATAGTGGAGCTGTAGCTCTTTCAACTCCCCTCCCTAAGCCTCAAAGGAGACAGTTTACAGGCATGATAAATTAGTTAAATAGTTTATTTCTCCTGTAATTGGGGAGTTACTCGCTGTTGGATGCGTATGAAATAAAATAAAAAAATATGGTAATCTACCTGGTTAAAAGTCTTTGCATCTAAATAAACTGAAATCATTATACAACAATACAGCATACGGAAAACAAAATATACACATAATACTGTAGCACAATTTGAGATGGTTCATTTAAATCTATTAAATTCTACTATAGATCATCCGCAAAGAAATTCCATAACTCGCGAAAGATTACAAACATTGATATCAATCACATAAAACTATTTAATGTAATAACACAACTATAATTTACCATTCTGAAATTACAACTAAAATGAACTGAAATTGAAAAACTGTTATCATTTAATTTAAGATTTGAGCGATGAATTTTAGATTATATTAGGCAAGTAATTTTATCAGAAGAAATTGATTAAAAAACGTCCAATGTAACGATACTAATTACAAAATTCAATAAAGCAGTTTGTTGAATACAAGATAGAGGAATGAATGGCGAAGTGTTGGGTTAAAGTAAGTCAGCACGAGATAGAGTGTGTGGTACACCCGAGGCAAAACTCTCAGCGTGTAGATTTGCATCTGACCTGATGAAATGAATGAAGGTGCAACAAGGCAAAAAAGGCGTTCACTGTAGTATGCTTGGTATACAATCAATGACCAAACTCGTAGAAGACATGATCAAAGACATTGAAGAATCACAATGATCTTATTTTTCTTTTTAAATGTCTTCATTCTATTTTTGACTGCAACTTTATCTCCAATTTCGGTATTCGTGTTCCCGCCCGTAATTTAAGAAACAACAATATCCTTTGTGTTCCCTTTTGTAGAGTCAATGTTCTCAAAAATGGTTACATCAGTAGATTAAGTTTATATTATAATAGTTTAGTCCAGGCCCATCCCCATATTGACATTTTTAATTCCAATCTTTATCTGTTTCGTCGTAATTTAAGTGTTTCTGAGTTGTTGTAATTGTATTGTATCTGTTAAACGAAGCTGTAAGTGGCGGATTTGTTTCTGCTGTTGTTTCTGGTTTTAAAAATAAAATAAAATAAAAATAAAATAAAATAAAAAGACCACGTACAAGGATGTAAAAAAAAAGGTGTCAACTGTTGGTGTTGGTAGTCTATGCATACTTACTTGAGTTAATAAAATTGATTGAAAACGATTATAGTATAAAACACAATTTGTAGAGATAAGACAATAAAAAAAGATGATTTGTTAAGCATACATCCACCGAAGTGCTCAAGACAAAAAAACCAAAGAAAAATAATCCGTAAACATATATACCGGTACACACTTGAAATGGTTTAATAGAATGATCACACTGTGTAGCCACTGACTCTTATTAGGGGGTGGGGGACACCTCTAGAATCCAGAAACTGTCCACTTAATAGGGATAATAGTGTCCCTTGAATACGGGTTGCCAGTAGTGTCAACAAATATATACTAGCAGCTGCCTGTCGTTCATTTCACAGGTTGATAATTTGGGGTGAAAATGGGTTGGCCGCATTGCTGTCCAAAAGTTGTTCAATGCCCTCCAAAAGGAGAGATACTAATGCAAAGTTTCAAAGACTGATATGTATTCTGAAGTTTAATATGTAACAAAATATTCCTGTGGTAATAATATTGAATAATATACTTACATTTACTGTTTCTTCCTTTAAAAGTATTGTCAATTAAGCAATTGAACTAATGAAAATCAAAACACCAACTATTGCCCAATTAAAATCACAAAATCCGCACTTTGGAATATATATCAAGATATTATTCTTCAAAAAAAGTTGAATTGATTATTTCTCTACCCTTCAAATCTACAGTTGTCAGCTCTTGATGTCCAGAATATTGAATAAAAATAAAAGTTAAAAACAGTTGCAGGAACTTTTATACTAGGATAACTGTACCTAGCACGGATCACCGACGATAACCAAGGGTAACTTTCAGACGTGCCGTTCTGGATATCCTCCCCTCACTGGAACAGTTTATGATATATGCTTAATTAAAAGTAAACCACAAAACAGTTCTTATGCATCAAACTGCGTCACTTCGCATAGCCTAGTACTACAGGAAGGTGTAACAGTACAGTTATAATGATTAATAATAGTCCGATTGCCGCACTGTTTATAGACACGGCTAGACTGGAATTTACTTTCTATCACTTTGTTAATTATTCTGACAACCTTTTACAAACTTTCAAAATTCTTATGTAGACTTTCACTTTGGATAGTTTGTAGACTGAATAAGTGTAAACAGTACTACACTCTTATGTCCCTAATCCAACTTGTCACTTTGATTTCCTTTGGAATTGGACTTTATAGTAGTTTAGCACCTTAATTATACAGTACATGCATATTGCTATTAAAACTTCAATATCAGTATCAGTCCAACCATGAATGGTTGAAAGCTTAAAAAGCATTCAGCTTGTTTTCAAATAGGGAAATTTATTTTTTATTTTTTGAATTTGCATCAGAACTATTCTTGAACTATTCTTGGTTGTCCATTTTTAACGTGAAATGGTTTATTCAGCTTTTGATGAGGAGACGGTATTTTTTATTTATAGACACGTATGAAACCTACAAAATTACTTAGAAAATAATATCAATTTCAAAATAATATTTCCAATTTTCCAATGTTCACATTCTGAGCTGGGAATAACCAATGACATAACAAGTGCTATACAGTCTAGTAATAAGCAGTCAAGCACCGCGGACAAAAACGCGTGACTCCACCACGTTTATTCAACCATAATCCATATCCTACTATTTCATTCAAACATTGAGTTATAAAAAACAGGATATATTTTGACAGATTTTATTGAACTTCAGTGGTACAAATTTTAAGGTTACATTGGTGCATTAGCGCACTGTCTGCCCCATACCAGGATGTCTGGTGTGTGTGACCAAAGCAATGTTTATAAAGGTAATAATTAATAATATATCCGAATGCAGACAGAACATAATGCACATTCAGGATGTTAAAATGATGTTTTTACTTGAAATGCACCAGTTTAATATTAGTTCTGTATTAAGGAACCCACAATACCTTAAGGCAGGAGAGGAAAGGTAGGAGAGGAAAGGTAGTAGAGGAAAGGTAATAGAAGGCACTGGCAGGAGAGGAAAGGCAGTAGAAGGCAGGAGAGGAAAGGTAGGAGAGGAAAGATAGTAGAGGAAAGGTAATAGAAGGCACTGGCAGGAGAGGAAAGGCAGTAGAAGGCAGGAGAGGAAAGGTAGGAGAGGAAAGGTAGTAGAGGAAAGGTAATAGAAGGCACTGGCAGGAGAGGAAAGGCAGTAGAAGGCAGGAGAGGAAAGGTAGGAGAGGAAAGGTAGTAGAGGAAAGGTAATAGAAGACACTGGCAGGAGAGGAAAGGCAGTAGAAGGCAGGAGAGGAAAGGTAGAAGGAAAGGTAGGAGAGGAAAGGTAGTAGAGGAAAGGTAGTAGAGGAAAGGTAGTAGAAGGCAGGAGAGAAAGGCAGTAGAAGGCAGGAGAGGAAAGGTAGAAGGAAAGGTAGGAGAGGAAAGGTAGTAGAGGAAAGGCAGAAAACATACATTCAGTATATTATATTTTATATTGGAAGCAAATAAAGTAGAACCCTCCTTTGGGAAAACCCTATTCAAGGGACACTCCTATTTAGGGGACACTTTCTCATAAAATGAACAAAGAGAAATATTTTTAACACCACAGCAAACTTCTATTCAAGAGATATTTAGGGGACTCTTTCTCATGAAATGAACAAGTGTTTTAACACTACAGCAAACTTCTATTCAAGAGACATTTAGGGGACTCTTTCTCATGAAATGAACAAGTGTTTTAACACTACAGCAAACTTCTATTCAAGAGATATTTAGGGGACTCTTTCTCATGAAATGAACAAGTGTTTTAACACTACAGCAAACTTCTATTCAAGAGACATTTAAGGGACTCTTTCTCATGAAATAAACAAGTGTTTTAACACTACAGCAAACTTCTATTCAAGAGACATTTAGGGGACTCTTTCTCATGAAATGAACAAGTGTTTTAACACTACAGCAAACTTCTATTCAAGAGACATTTAGGGGACTCTTTCTCATGAAATGAACAAGTGTTTTAACACTACAGCAAACTTCTATTCAAGAGACATTTAGGGGACTCTTTCTCATGAAATGAACAAGTGTTTTAACACTACAGCAAACTTCTATTCAAGAGACATTTAGGGGACGCTTTCTCATGAAATGAACAAGTGTTTTAACACTACAGCAAACTTCTATTCAAGAGACATTTAGGGGACTCTTTCTCATGAAATGAACAAGTGTTTTAACACTACAGCAAACTTCTATTCAAGAGACATTTAGGGGACTCTTTCTCATGAAATGAACAAGTGTTTTAACACTACAGCAAACTTCTATTCAAGAGACATTTAGGGGACGCTTTCTCATGAAATGAACAAGTGTTTTAACACCACAGCAAACTTCTATTCAAGAGACATTTAGGGGACTCTTTCTCATGAAATGAACAAGTGTTTTAACACTACAGAAAATCCTTATTAATGGGACACTTTGTTGGAATAATAACAATAATGTTGGTTCTATTGTATTAAATGTTACACATTTTTTTTAAAACAAAAAATATTTTAATACTGTAAATAATTTATTTTAAACTTTTTCAATATATTGCTTGGTATCAGCATATGACCATCATATCATCGGAAATTATTGTGCAAGAAGATTGAGGCTCCCTTGCTGAAGTATCTGACCACAACCCATGTGCAAAGGATTTGGTCAAACTGTCAAAGACTTCCTGGAAACCTCAATGTCAAAGTACTTTTGAACTTTATCAAGTAGAAAGGCTTTATTGTTGTCTGTGTTGAAGTCTGAAAACCATACAATTACTTTTTTATTGAATATAAATTACATTTTTAATTTCCTGTCAATTAGTTCAGTCTTTTTTAGTTTATAAACAAAGAAAAAAATAAATAGATTGCAATAAACAGATCGTAACATTGAGAAGAATTTGATTTGAAGTAAAATTAGGTCAAGTTTGGCCTTTGTCTGTCTTTTTGCTAACTTGTCCCAAACTTGTAGGTCATTTAGTCACAGTCTCTTTTGTAAGGCAAAGATTTAATTTAAAAAATATTTCAGAAATACATTATAGGTCTAATTTTAATTTATTGACATGAAATACAAAATCTAAATAATAATATTAATAATGTTGTACAGGCTGGAACCTTTAATAGGAGTCAAAACTACACAGACCATTGCAGCCATGGTCACTGTGTAACATTTGCATATGTTGAATGCTTCCGTTCTCCAATTGGTGTCGTGACTAGCTGGCCATGTGTGATCTGCAAAGCAGCATTGAGTGGAGCCTTCGGCCACTATGGTTGGTATAAAACCCTGATATTGATAATGAAATCAAGAGAATATTTCTAGGAAATCCTAATTTCCATTCTTGCAAAATCCCGGAATTTAACTATACTCAATACAGTTTGATTATGTCTAGAAAAAAAACCATGTCCTTGTTTTTTCTAAGTTAAAAGTGCGTTGACCTAAATATAGCCAGACAGCCTATTTTGTATGTGTAGTAATTTTTAAATGGTGACCTATATATTAAAATATACTAATAAAATGGTTTTTATAGTAGTTTTACAATTGCATGTGGTACAATGTACTTTACTGTAGATAAAAATATCGATTAGATCAAGCAGAATTTTCTTGATGCTTTTAATAATGCAAATGTTTATATAATTACAATATATTGAATAGTTCTCTCATTCTTTTATAATTTAAATACAGTATACCATGTTATAAAAGCATTTTAATTATTCAAAATGCTTTTGGATAGAAATAGAGGGTATGACATTAACAAGTACAAACTCATTCTATAGTAGACATTTTGACGTCAAATTCCATACACAATGGTTCTCCATTCCAAACACTGGATCAACAGTTGACTTGGACACTTAGTTTGGGATTTTAAAGGGGACAATTTGTTAGCCTTAAAGGGGACAATTTGTTAGCCTTAAAGGGGACAATTTGTTAGCCTTAAAGGGGACAATTTGTTAGCCTTAAAGGGGACAATTTGTTAGCCCAAAGGTGTCCCTTGATAGGGTTCTAGTGTATGGTTATAATGTATGGTTTACAATTCTCTCTTTCGTATGCTTTATATTAAATTTAATTGTTAATAATTTAAACACAGTTGACTTTGACTTTTTTTCTCTTTTGTGGGGGCAGCACACTTTTATTGCACATAAGATAAACAATATGATAAAGTTATATCTATCTATGGATATTTAAGTGATATTACACAGTCTGATGTTATAAAGATGATAGAAAATATTTTGATATTGTGTTAATTAAAATCTAAATATGATAAAAAAATTATATTACATAGCTAAAAATGATTGACATTCAGTATTAAAAATTGAGATTCAGTATAATAATGATAAAATGGTATTACAGTATATTGCATTATAAGATTGTAGTTTGTGTAAATATTTTGATAAAACTTAAGGTATGGTACGTTTCTAAACCCAACACTATTTAACAGACTTTAAATCTCCTTTTTAACTAATGTGGGTTATACAATTTTTTTAACAAAAATGCAATTTACTGTAAACTAATACAGTATTATCTACAAAAAAATTACACTTGCATTATTTCAAAATTTTGATGAGAAAAATGAATTATGAATCGTTCGTGGAATTTAAAATGAAAATTCTAATAGAAGAGAATCAAAGGTAATTTAACATTTAAATTGAGTATCGTATTTTCAAATTTTTTACAACATTGATGTTAATAATATCTCATATGAAACAACTGATGCATTACTATTAAAACAGAGGGTAAAAAATAGACGCTTTTAACATGCATTATATCAACTGTAATTTATCACTGATAATGGAAAGATGGCCATCAGAAAATCTAATATCATGTTGGAAATATGAATTGCATTATGTTTAAAATAATAATATATATCAATGTATATGTTTTTCTATTTGTATGTATGCACCAATGACAAGGCTTAAACTGGAAAAGCAACCAGGCAATGTGTTATCTTTTCATTTACTGTATCAACGGGTTTTATCCAGTCATCTTTAGCGGCCTTTAATAGAGTACCCCCACATCTAATGGCCTAAGTCATCGCCTACTGAATACATTCAAGGCTTACTAACCTGAATTCACTAAAATTTTTCTTTATGCCATTCTGTTTTTTGACATTGGCTAATGTCTAAAAACAATATTTAAGAGCGGTATCTTTTGCTCTCATTAGATTTTTCTTAAGAGTAGGAGTGCAAACGTGATTATGATCTTTTCTCTACTATACATAAGGTAACACAAATTAAAATTTATTTTTTCAACATTATATAAAATTCAATCTGGCTATGTTTATTTTGTTCCTTGTTTCACTAATTGCTTCGTCAGGTTTGATTAACACAATGGAAGATGATAACAGCAAGCAAGTTCAATTATTAATTTAAAACTTAACAAATGCGCATCACATCAACACAGAGTTATTATAGTACTACTGTAGGTGCAACAACCAAAGCATGGAGCAATTATAGGCCTGTGTCAGCTGTATAAATCAACAGCAAGCTCTGTGTGGAACAGGAAGTACCCTATGAGAGGCAGGTTAACCCCCTTAGGTTACGCCACCTAAGACATCACATTTAGGCTAGCAGCTGAAATAATCTGATTTCGGTTAAGGATTCGGAGTGGTGTATGGATGATATTTTGGATGCACTTATACATTTATTAATAGGTGCAAACACAATAAATAATAACTATAAATAATAAGCAATGTAAAAATAGCAATTTAGCAATTATGCTTTAATAAATAATAATAATAAATAACATTTATAAAGCGCAAGAGACAAAGGTTTCAAAGCGCTGTGTTTTCCAAGATCAGTGCAAGTAGTAGCGTGCGATTATGCTTCTCTGAAGAGATGAGTTTTGAGTTTAGTTTTAAATGTGATAACAGATTTTGATGAGCGTATTTCGAGTGGTAGAGTGTTCCAGAGTTTTGGGGCTGCGACAGCGAAAGCACGATCACCGTAAAACCGAGTTCTGGAACGGGGTCCAGGTTTTAGAAGAAGTCTGCTGGATGAACGAAGCGAAGAGTTGGTTGACGGAGTAATGATGTCACATATGTAGGCTGGAGCACATCCGTTGATGGCCTTATATGTCAGCAACAGGATTTTAAAACGAATGCGCTGATCAACAGGCAACCAGTGTAAGTCACGTAAAACGGGAGAAATATGTTCATGTCGTTTAGTGCCAGTGATAAGTCTTGCGGCGGAATTTTGGATTAGTTGAAGAGGAGACAGATAAGAAGTTGGTAGGCCGTACAGAAGCGAGTTATTACAGTCCAGACGAGATGAAACAAAAGCATGAACAAGACGTTCAGTTGATGTTTTGTCAAGGTACTTACGAATCTGGCCGATCTGGTAAATTCCAAAGGAAGCACCACGGCAAACATTACGAATGTGTTCTTTTAAACCGAGGCTGTTGTCTAGTTGGACGCCTAGATTTCTGGCTGAGCTGGAGGTAGAGACACTAGTATCTCCGATATGGACCAAAGGAAATGATGATGCCTCACGGAACTTTGAATGAAAATGGATCATTTCAGTCTTGGAGTCGTTGAGCATGAGTTTATTTTGAATGGCCCATGAGCGAACATCTGCAATGCATGATTCAAGGCTGTTAACAGATTCAGAGTGATGTGTAGGTTTCATGATTAAATATAGTTGAGTGTCATCTGCATAGATCATATGACGAACTTCCGGGTGGGAATCAATGATGTTGCTGAGTGGTCCAGTGTATAAGATGAAATCGAGTGGACCTTTTACGGATCCCTGTGGTACACCCCAGGGTAGAGCGAACTCATCAGACATCGAATCACCCACAATGATTGCTTGTCTACGATTCTCAAAATATGAAATAAACCATTTCAATGCGGTTCCGCTTATGCCGTATCTTTTATGAAGACGTTGAAATAATAAATCATGATTGATAGTGTCAAATGCTGCGGAGTAGTCGAGTAGAATAAGTACCGCTTCATTACCTTTGTCTAAAGCAAGTAGTAGATCGTTTGTAACACGTAATAAAGCGGTTTCAGTTGAGTGGAAGCGGCGGTAGGCTGATTGGACTTTTGAAAACAGGAAATGTTCATCCATATATGCTTTTATCTGAGCAGTTGCAATTCTTTCCAAGACTTTGAAAAGGAAGGGAAGATTTGCTATTGGTCTATAATTTTGTAGGACGTTGGAGTCGAGATTTTGCTTTTTCAACAGTGGCATAACGAGGGACAATTTAAATGCAGATGGTACAGTACCTGATGACAGCGACATGTTGACGATTTTAGTGATATGCGGTAGTAGAGCGTCAATGCAGTTTTTTAGTAACCGTGTTGGAATTGGGTCAAGTCTACTGGACTTAGATGCGCTTTCAGCGATGACTTTGCGTACCGTATCTTCTGATATTTGCTCAAATTCAGCGAAACTACTATTACATGACTCGTCGACGTTGACAGTTATTAGTGGAGTGTTTATGGAGTTAAGTTTCTTGCAAATTTTCAGAATCTTTTCATTAAAGAAACAGCCAAACTGGTTTGCGAGATCCATTGAAGATGTGTGTTTTGGCAGAACAGGAGAAGAATCGACCGAGTACAGTTTACTTATGATGCGGAAAAGGTTCTTGTCATCCGCATTAGCGATTTCATTGCGATGATAATTGCATTTTGCTAGATCTAGCATATCTTTATATGCTTTGCATTCCAACTTGTACCTCTGTTTGTCGATATCCAAACCAGATTTCAACATTCTGCGTTCTGATCTCCGTTTGACGCACTTCGCTTCACGGAGTTCATTCGTGTACCATGGTGCCCGTGGTCTAATGGTGACCAGTTTAGTTGTTAACGGAGCATGTTGGTCAAGGATGTACTGCAATACATTATTGTATTGGTCAGCGAGATCGGAGACATTATCTTCCGGTGCGCAGACGAGCGGGGAATTCATTATATCTTCCACAAAACAATTTAGATCAATGTTACGAAGTTTGCGGTAAGAGGTTGTCCGCGTTGGTTGTTTAGGATGTGATAAATCCACAAAGCTGATGACAGCCATATGGTCGGATGGTAGTCCTTGTTTGACAGTGGTTTGTTTTATTATGTTGTCGTTTTTTCGAACCTCACCCTATAATTTATAGTACTAGTACTTTTGGTATACCATTTAACTGATTGCAATAGCACTACAGCTGGATAAGTGCCAAAAACCTAAAGTTGCAAGCAATGGTTTTTAATAAATAATAGATAGTGTTAATCACCATAAGACTAAAAGATTGGTTTATGTTAGGCCCTGTTTCTGCTGCCAATCCCAAATATACCGTATAAATATACCGTATAAATATACCGTATAAATATACCGTATATGAAATTCGTGCACCGTTTCCGCTGCACATACTTCGTGGGTGGGCTGTAAAAAAAGTTGGCTTTCATATATACCCAAAATGCATTTTGTGAGACGGAAGTATGGATTGACCTAGAGTCTCGTGTAGTGAGGTTACATGACAAAAACAAAACAATGATGGTTTCCCAAAACGTCTTAGCATTGCTTTCTATTTTAAATCTAATGATCAGAAGTGGCACCGAATTTACATCGCACAAACAATCTAGAAATGTAGAATGGGCATTGACTACATTTATGCAAAGAAGACGACGGCGTTTGCCGATAACTTTGGCGTTATTAAGTCTACCACAAATTCTGCTTTTATTTTGTTTGAGATACTATTGTAAATCTCGGTATCTCTTCTGTTGCCATGTAGTCTCCCCCCAACCTTCGCTTCTCCCCACAATTGAATTGCAAAAATAGTTATTTCTTCAGTCCACAGTGATATTTTGATCTGTTGCTTGCTTATTGTACATGTGTGTGTCAATGCAGCAGAAAAACCAAACAAACGCGTCACGCTCTGTTAGTTTTTGACCTCGTGTCATGGGCCGGGTCACATATACGGTATATTTTGAGTGCAGCAGAAACGGGGTACGAAATATACGGTATATTTTGGAATATACCGTATAATATCCACAAACGATGGGGATATTTATGCGGTATATATACCGCATATATATACAGTATATTTTTTATGAGACCCATTTCTGCTGCCAAAAAATATACCGTATATAAAATATACCGACGTATATATACGGTATATTTTTGGCAGCAGAAACGGGGCCTTAGAAAATTATACAATTGTTAACCTTCATTTATCAAGCACACAACTTGCCAACTTTATGACTTAATAATAATATTCAATATACTTTATCTTTGTTTTGAGGAATCTGTTTTATTTCAAAGTAATATTTAATACTTAATAATAATCTGATTCAATTCCATACAATGCAACAAAGCTTTTTGCTTAGAATTTATTTTAAAAAAGATATTTTTTTTTTGTGTAATCCATATACGGTACTGGAATGTGTACACTGATCTGTATTTTACTGGAGCCAAACAAATGTTAGTAGATTAGAATATGTCAATACTTGCTACAATATAATAACATTTTATGTGCTGACAATCTCATAAAAACAACAAAATAGTGATAAAATAGTATTTTATGATGTTAATTTTTTAGTAATCTTCTTTTATTGCTTAAAGTAACTTTTTATTTATAAAACAAGAAAGAAATTTTATATTTTTTAAAGTATAAAATCAATACTTGAGTTAATGTGTTTTCAAGGTCAGAAAACAACGAATGATATTTTTATTCGGTCTAATTTTATTTTCTGAGATCTTGCACAGTTTTAATGTAATTTTATGAACATAAAGATGGTTGCAGTCATAAGGAGAATTGCATAACAATATAAAAAAACCTAATAAAATTCTACATTTAGATCTTTCTCATCAGCATTTCTCTAAAATCAAGAAATAAAGCAATAGGCCTAAAAACTACTTTAATAATTTAATGAAAATCTTTAATACTGTATTAGATTAGTTTGTAATTGTTATATAATTGAAATACTTTTTTTTTTTATTATCTAAAAACATAAAATTATTAACTTGATTGCTGTATAAAAAGTGTTTTATTTAGTTTTTTTTTATCCCAGGCCTAAAAAAACATGGTATCTTGGTAAAACTAGGGATATGAGAGCGTAACTCATGGAGAACTATACCATTTTTGAATAGTGTACATAGTTGATTTTTTTAAATGTCCATATAATACTGTATCTTTCAGTCAAAGTGGATATATTGTTGGTTTACTATGTAAAAATACAAACATTTCCCAACTATTGCTTTGTGGAAATTTGATTTTTAATTTTTGATCGATGATTACTGTATAAAAAAAACTTAATACTGTAGGCATAGAGTTAAAGGCCTAATATATAGATATTATACAATTATCATAATATAAAATCTATTAATATATATTCATTATTATGAATCAAATTTTATCAGAACGGCAGTCTTATTGAAATTTAACTTCACTTATTTAATTTTAATAACCGTACTTGGAATTAGATTAGCGACTTCAGAAATTACAATCCAATAAATATGACGACTTTTGATAGGTGTGAAGCAATTTAAAGAACAAATTATGGAATGATTATAACTTGATACTAGAGGCATTGCTTATGAATAATCATTAGCTGTAGAGTTTGGTTAGCAATCAAGTAACGATTATCAAATACATATTTGCAATATTTATACTTGCATCAGATATTACAGTTTTATAATTGGGTGGTATTAATTACTATGCTAGCTATATATCCCTACACTTATGGTTAGGGAATTAAAGTGGGGATTTTGTCATTAGCAAATAGACTTATTTAATGCACAACCTGTCTGCGTGATGTCTAGAGAGGAAGTAAGGACAGAAATAATTAAGAAAGAAAATTATACGTTTACCCCCGAAAGAGTTAAGAAAAAGTAAAAAATCTAGTTGTCCTTTTGAGGCCGATTTTAATACAAGATGAAAGACGGGACATCCTTTTACTTTAAGCGACAGATCTAAAGACAGGTGTTAGCATTAATGGGTTGATTTACTTCAACGAATAAAAACCTGTTTTAGGAAAATTTAAAGCCTGTTTTATAATAGATGAATTTATTCACAAGCCTCACCTTATTGGCATGCATATTCACATTTTCATCGCTGAATAAATTACAAATATAGTAGTGAGTTTTGCGCATCAACCAAATGATTAATTTGAATAGTTTTTACTTTTTGAGTTAATTCACTTTATAAAACAGTACTATACTTATTTCTGAATAAGTGTATGTACTGTATAATTCATTTACTTTATCAATAAGTGTTAATCCCTCTATGCTTATTGCTCAATAAGTACAGGTACAGTACTGTACAATTCATTCACTTTATAAAACAGTACTATACTTATTTCTGAATAAGTGTATGTACTGTATAATTCATTTACTTTATCAATAAGTGTTAATCCCTCTATGCTTATTGCTCAATAAGTACAGGCAATACTGTACAATTCATTCACTTTATAAAACAGTACTATACTTATTTGTCAATAAGTGTATGTACTGTATAATTCATTTACTTTATCAATAAGTGTTAATCCCTCTATGCTTATTGCTCAATAAGTACAGGTACAGTACTGTACAATTCATTCACTTTATAAAACAGTACTATACTTATTTCTGAATAAGTGTATGTACTGTATAATTCATTTACTTTATCAATAAGTGTTAATCCCTCTATGCTTATTGCTCAATAAGTACAGGCAATACTGTACAATTCATTCACTTTATAAAACAGTACTATACTTATTTCTGAATAAGTGTATGTACTGTATAATTCATTTACTTTATCAATAAGTGTTAATCCCTCTATGCTTATTGCTCAATAAGTACAGGTACAGTACTGTACAATTCATTCACTTTATAAAACAGTACTATACTTATTTCTCAATAAGTGTAGGTACTGTATAATTCATTTACTTTATCAATAAGTGTTAATCCCTCTATGCTTATTGCTCAATAAGTACAGGCAATACTGTACAATTCATTCACTTTATAAAACAGTACTATACTTATTTGTCAATAAGTGTATGTACTGTATAATTCATTTACTTTATCAATAAGTGTTAATCCCTCTATGCTTATTGCTCAATAAGTACAGGTACAGTACTGTACAATTCATTCACTTTATAAAACAGTACTATACTTATTTGTCAATAAGTGTATGTACTGTATAATTCATTTACTTTATCAATAAGTGTTAATCCCTCTATGCTTATTGCTCAATAAGTACAGGTACAGTACTGTACAATTCATTCACTTTATAAAACAGTACTATACTTATTTGTCAATAAGTGTATGTACTGTATAATTCATTTACTTTATCAATAAGTGTTAATCCCTCTATGCTTATTGCTCAATAAGTACAGGTACAGTACTGTACAATTCATTCACTTTATAAAACAGTACTATACTTATTTCTCAATAAGTGTATGTACCGTACTGTACAATTTATTATAACTTTATAAGCACATATTATGCTTATTTCTCAATAAGTGCATGTACTTTATGTTTGTACAATTCATTAAAACTTTATAAATAAGTACATACTATGCTAATTTCTCAATAAGTGTATGTTTGTATGTACAACAATTCATTAACTTGATTGAAAGCTGAATATCTCACTCAATCTGAATCATTCTACAAATAAACACAGAATTTTTTTTTTCTGTGTTAAGCAACTAAACAAAGGCAATTTATGATAATAAAGTGACTCACCTGTTAGAAGGTAATGGAGATGAACGAAGGACAAAGCAAAAACCAAGATTAATTTGACATGAAAAGAAAAGAAAATACATACATACATTAATATTAATATTAAAGTTGATAAATAACTCTATCTAACTGTATGTAGGGTACAACTACGGTACCCTATGTCATACGCACCCTACCACCTAACAATCCCAAACCCCAATACATTTTTGTATAAAATTTATAGTTTTATAATAATTGCATCTCTTATTAAACGCATGTCGTCGTTAGAAATCAGGCATCTCACCAGTGTTTGCCACTCTGTCCTTTTATTAGTTGCGTGCAATGTGACTCTACAGCTTACTAATATGTCGGTTGGTCGGTCTAACTCAAATTTGAGCATGCGACTGCAGCCATGTATATCGCCTTGTTTAGCAGTATGTGTATAAGTCTGTATGTGAACATTTTTGTTTCTCTCTGAATGTTTGCTATTCATGTTGTGATCAGTCTTCCGTTTGATCTTATAATTGTATATACGGACAAATAATGGACGAGAGATGGACCAATGTGGTATGCTATTAATATTTCTTTGAAAACCACAATTATGTTGATTTATGATGAGACATAAAATGATATAGTATTGGATAATATTATGAACAAGATGTTCTTAAAAAAATATTGATGGTTGAGAAAATAACAATCACGATTAGAAGTAAAATTTGATTTTAAAATAAAACTTATTGATTATGAAGATAATATTAAATGAATTAAAAACATTTTTAATAATTATTTGTAATAATCAACAAATTAAAATTTCCTCTTTGAACAGGAAAACGTACAAGAAATATAACCACAATTAAAAACGAAGTTATTCTCATTGTGTTTATGACTATATTCACTAAAAATGTATTCACAATTGAGTTCTATCTTTACCCCCAATAGCTATTATGATTCTGAACAGAGCCAAGTTGTGGTGTTTCCAACCGATTGCCCGCATAAAGTCAAGGGTATCACACTGTAGGGGTTCTGACAAATCATTGATCCACCATTCAGTGGGGTCATTGACCTTCCATTTAAAAGGAAACACAGATACGTTCCAAGTGTCTTATTAAACTAGGCGACATGGAGTGCAGGTTAGGACGCATAGCACGGAAGTTCTTATTGAATGAGTATGGCCGGAGGGCCTTCTTTATGCTGCCTACACATCCTCTTTCTACCAAACATGTGACATTTCAAAATTATTAATAAAAGTACTAGACTCAATTCTTAGTAAACAACCCTAATTGATTGATTAGTTATGCATTTCAACATTATAAATATAATAATTTCAATAATTATGAGGCACTCTTTTACCAATAAGGTTTTACATGTGCTACTGTAGGTGAAGGCAAATGTAGTATAGGCCTATTATCGTCCTCAAGCTTAACTGGAAACTGAGGAAATTCGGATAGCCCTTTACGGCTTACTAGATCATTACAGTTATACCTAGCACTAGAAAAAGAATAAAGATAAGTCTTGATAACATATTTAAAATGACCTGTATACTGTACAAACCGATTACATTCATAGTGAGGCCTGGGTACAAAATTTGGAGGTAGGAATTGTCAGATGATTGCAATGAATTTAACCAAGGGAACTCAGATGTACAATTATACTTAAGCATCAGATTATACTTGGCCATTCGGCAACAAATAATGTAATTGAATAAACTATGACTTTAAAATGAAGATTTGTTCTCTATTTATTAAATGTGGCCTACATATATACGTTAGCATCATTTTACTACAGTGGTATAATCTTGATTATTTTTTCTTTGTATCTATATTATATTAGAAAAATTGAAAAGGATAACCATAAGCGAATTCATTCAATATCCTTCTTAAATGTGGCAATTCCATTCACAAGACAAACATATACACAGGATGCTCTACATAAACAAAGTCTTTGGGAGTGGAGTTGTAATTTGACATATGACAGGACTTGGACCTAGGACTTTTGGATTGGTAGCAAAGCATCATAACCACTATTAGTCACAACTCTACTAGTCTATTGACTATTGAATTTGTACTATACAGCTTTTGTCATTCTGTTGTTAGTCAAAGGAGTGGCGGAGACAGAAAACCAACAAACAAGTTCAATCTGTGTGCAAGTACCATTCCTCAATAAACAAGCTCATACGTTACTTACGGTAATTACAAATACGGTAATTTTATGGCACTTCACAAAAAAAGAAGCACGTACTGTAAGTGCATCAATAACCGTAATGTCGGTACATAAAACAGACCATACATTATCCACGTCTCTATTATGATAATTATTAGTGGTTGTTAATACGACATTAAAGTGGTAAGTATTAGTGCAGTCAGGGTCACTGTCTACATGAATGTGTACTGGGGGATATGAAAATCTCTGTAGTAAAGAAGGTCATGTTTTGCACCATTTGAAGCACTTTGGTTGCATTTGCCATTGGCAAAATGACTACTGTATTTAGAGAACGCATTATAAATCATAGGAAAAAATTGCAAAAAATTACTAATATTTATATTGGAGTTTTTTTCTTTAAAGTATTTTACAATGTCATCAACTATTGATCCATTGATTCTTTTGGAAAGAAGTACTGTAAATCCGTTTTAAAATGTCTCATAAATTATCTTATTGATTAGAGATTGCAAAAGATTATAAGACTTTTTTTGCTAAAATGTAAATGACACTATTGTGACAGTGGTGGTAACGTGCACTATTGTCCCAAAAAAACATTTAAATCAATAAGTGGAGATCGGCTATAATGTCAACTTTTACCTGAAATTCAAAGCAGTGAGACGGTGACAGATGCTAAACAGTAGTTGGATAACGGTCAATCAAATAACCGTTATTTTGTGGTGGAGCTAAAAGTTGTACGTTGACAACCTCGTCACTAATACAGATCCTGTTAAAGTTTAGTGCTAATTGATAAACCACTCTCACACAAATATTTAACAGTTAGATTAACGATTATAATGTTTACCTGCCCAGTGTCGCTAATTTACTGCTAAAAATTATTTACAGTTTTACCATTTTTTTCATTTCAATTCACATTTATTCACGTCCACAAGATAAATAGTAACAAAAACAAAATGGCAAGTGATAATAAAAGAAAATGGATGAAGGCAAATCCCAAAAAGATTTGAATCTTGTGACGGGATTGCCTTTACAAATTTAAATTTAGAGAAGAATAAATATAAATAAAGTAAATAAATTAATTTAACAATAATGAATTAAAAAATGAATATAATATCAGTAGATAAAAGTTTGAAAAAAAAAGTAAAAAATGTAAAAAATGGACATTGGATTATTTGTTCAAAAACAATTAATGTTAACATTAAATAGCATAATAAAAACATTACGATCACATCTGTCAGGGGATACTAGGATTGTTACAATGAAGACCATGTTAGGAATTGACATTAAGAAATCCAATACAACCTTCTGTTGACAGCATAAATCAGCTCCTACATTACAACATCATGTTAAACATTTCTAGTAGAACATTCATCACAAATATGACAGTCTTGTCTGACAAACTTTCAAATGATTTCTAATAAAAGTTTGCAAATTTTACATTATTAGAATGTCTGTATGGCTTTTGTCAAGGAATATAACTCAGCAAAATAGTATATAAACTTTGTCTAGGCTGTATAAGTTTGGAACACTAGGCATGTCTGTCTCCACCTAGCACACAAATACGAATGGGATAACCATTCTTTACACAGCTGTGCCAATTTTGGTATCAACTATGGGCCCGTTCGGACGGGGCTGAAACTACCGTGTACTTCCAACTGTGAGGTCGCGTGTAGCAATTAACTTACGCCTCTGGCTATAAAAAATTAGAAAACCATCTGGACGAAAAATCCACCAACTTTACTGGTTATTTCAATCCCATTCCAATTACACGCTGCCTCGGGGTATAATTAATCAAGCGTTAACGGGGTCATGTCAAATCGCGACCTCAAATAAGCTTTCTGATTGTTTAGCAATTATTGTTTAAAATGTTCTTTTTCGTTAATGCGAATGTATATCTATTGTTTTGTAAAATTATATATAAATAATCAACTCGTTGGTTTTTTTCCGGTGACCTGAACTTGCGAATCGGTGGCTTATAATGTACATGTAACGGCAGAGAGTTCTGTATTGTGGTAGCCTGGTGTCTGTGAATTACCACATCAACCGTTCGGCTCGCACGATAAGAGGGGTACAGTGCGTGTTAAATGGAATTTTTACAACAACAGTTCGGCTCGCACGATGAATACACGTGGTGATTTTTACAAGAGGGGTACAGTGCGTGTACATTAAATGGAATTTTCACAACAATAGTTCGGCTCGCACGATAAATACACGTGGTGATTTTTACAAGAGGGGTACAGTGCGTGTACATTAAATGGAATTTCCACAACAATAGTTCGGCTCGTACGATAAATACACGTGGTCAACAAACAACATACGTTAGCAGGATTTTCGATCATTATTTATTTAAAAAGTAAATTGTATTGGATGTATTATAAATATATAGGTCTGGTTGTCGATTGAAAAAATAATAATTGAAGGATTCGCGCGCGAAACGACATGCAATATCCAGTTGAATTTGTCAACACGCCATGTCAATTGATATGGGTCGACGCACAGAGGGCGCTTTTTGACCTAAGAATTCCGATCTTAATTGGTTTCGTGTCAGCTTACCGGTACTTTGTTTATTCGTACGAACGTCGTATGGGTTTTACCCCAAGGGTAAAAACCAAATAAACGTGTATTTCAATCGCCGTACGAACACGGTCTATGTGTACTACAGTACGCTTGGTGCAGCTGTAGCTCCTGTACAGTATATTCATGACATTCTAGTGGTGTTGAAAAATGTATTTTCCTCCTCAGAGGAGAAAGGGCCTTTGTCAGTTTATCCAGGTAATTTTGGCACAAAATAGACCACAAAAGTATTTCTTCAATACCTAGTACCACTATAACAATGTTAATATTAGCTTTGTTTATTGTTAGACTGTGTGAAATGTATGCGTGCCATCAACACATATTATGCAATTAGCATATACATGCCCAGAATGAAATTCACACAGCGATGAATTTCAGATGTGCGGATTCTTTCACTAAAGTCTCCAAGGATCAGATAAGTGCAATTAACTCTTGCAAAACACAAACCCTTGAAAAATTAGCAAAAAAGAAATCCACATGAAATTATTTGTCCTCTTTTCCGTGACATATCAACACATTCTGTACACCTAAAGGCAAGGAAAATTGTCAAAAGTCATATTTATAGTTTTCTCATTAAAACGTTATTTTATTTGTCCTTGCTTAATGAACAATGTGAGGTAGCTTTATAAAAATTAAACACACTTTCTCAATACGTATATAACTGTGTCTCTTGAATAGGGTTTGGCCATAGTTTTAATATTCGCGTCCTGTAGGAAAGTGTTCTCGTAATACTGTAATAGTGTCCACAAAATGTTGTCCCAAACGGAAGGATTCTAGAATCTCTATTAACATTTTTTTAATGTACAAACTAGAAATCATGCTAATAAAATGTAAATTTTATGATATTTAATATAGTTAACTCTGTTTTAGTATTTAATATAGACAATGACTTGAAAAATTGCAAACACAAAATTATTATATTATTTTTTCAGGAATATTTCATTCTTTTAAAAAATGTATTCAAACATCACAGACTTAACAATAGTAGCATTGCAGAACATGTGATAAAATATAGAAGGATTTACGAAGGGAAAAATATGATTGACAGCTGTCATTTAATGATATGACTCTCTTGACGAGCATTGTGATAAATCTATGTCTACCTGCCATGATACCTGTCACGTACGACTGTGATGTTAGCAAGTTTTCATGATTAAAACAAAATGTAATTCTAAGAAAATTCAATATTTGCATAAAAGAATAATTTAGAAGAATGTATTAAATCCTTGTGATATTAAATATATTATTTGCAAATTGTAGTTTGGCATGATTGATGATGTTTTGTAACATGCACATTGATTTATTGATAGATTTACGACCTAGTATTAACTGAAATAAAATTTAAATGTGGTATTTTAAAAACAAAATAGCTGTATTTCTGGTCCTTACTGTATGCCTAGAAAAAAAACCAGTCATACCAATCTACTACTAAATCTTTAGGAATAAAGGTTCCAAGATATAAGAATAAATAAGCTTTTTATTCTAATGGTGAGTGTAACATGGTGGGACCAAACCCTATTAGTCACACAGGCTATTCACCCCTTACTCTCCCCGATGCCTACTTAACTTGGAACACTACATTCCTGAGGTGGGTCTTCCAAGGAAAGTCAATCAGGATGTGGTACCATTTAATTAGTCATCCTTCCTGTCCCCTTAATATAAATATATGTTTTGTAGTTAAGTTAGTTAGTTCGGGTATTGATTCTTGAGACTATAACATCAGTCAGAATCACTACGTTTCACATTGTTTTATAATATTATTTTTTGATTGAATAAATATTATATTTTGTACATTGAATAATTGTGTGCCATCGTTATTGCCTTGGCCCTCGACACGACTACCGTTACATGGTGGCAGCGGTTTTTACGAACTCACGAAGAAAAAGTAAATTTATACAGTCGACCAAGCTGTAGAATTTGAAAAGAAGCTGATTTTTATTTCCGAAACGGATTTTGTTTTCAACACAAGTAAAGAGTGAGTAGTAACCAATCTACACTCTTGGACACAACAACAAGGAACACAAAGGAACACAGAGAGCAACACAAGTAAAGAGTGAGTAGTAACCATTCTACACTCTTGGAAACAACAAACACAAGAAACATAAAGGAACAGAGACGTACAAAGAGCAACACAAGTAAAGGGTGAGTAACCAATCTACACTCTAATTAGCATATACTTTCATACTGACAGTGGCATTTATTTTATACTTTAATAATTCTTGTTGATAATTGTATGATAATTCTCAATATTACTTATATTGTAGTTAAGGTACATTCTGTTATTAGCCTAATTGATTCCAAACTTATCGTACATTCTCACTTAAAATGGCAACTCCGCGACTTACTCGGTCCCAAACCCGTACAACCCTTATTAGTACCCCTGGGTTGGCTCCTAACTTTGAGAGTCCACCTGGCCCTCCCCCACCATCTCAATCCGAAACAGCTATGCAAATGCGCATGCTTGAGTTAGAACTTGAACTCCAACGTCTTCGAATGCGTCAACAACCGCCCCAGGATACTCATAGCCCCATTAATAAGATCCCTAAAATCACAGATAAGGATGACATTGACATCTACTTGTCATGCTTTGAGCGTATTGCAGCACAGTGCCAAATTCCCCCTGAAAATTGGACCCTACACCTTCTCCCAAAATTAACTGGTAAAGCCAGGGAGGCCTACAACGATATGCCTTTACAGAATTTCGTATATAACGACCTTAAAGATGCTATCCTCTTGAAGTACCACCTCACAGCCGAAACATATCGGAAACAATTTAGACAAACCCCCAAACCCCTTTCAATGTCCACTAGAGAGTGGGTTGGAAAACTTGATCGAGACATGACGAGGTGGCTCCGAAGTGCAAAAGTTAACCTACAAGACCCCAAAGAAATTCTTGACTTTTTTGTTTTAGATCAGGCAATCCAAAAACTCCCCTTCCCACTTGCTTCCCTAATCAAAGAAAGAGAGCCCAAAACGTCCAATGAATTTTCTCGAATTGCCGATACCTTGATTGAAATTAAAGGTAAACCCTGGATGGAATCTATCTCTAAGCCCAACACCAGACCTTCCACGAGAATATCCGCCCCTCCATCAATAGCCCCGCCGTCTCCTAGTTACAGTCCCGCATCCCAAGGCCCTCCCCAACCTACATCGAGTTATTCCCCAAAACCCTTGCTCTCGATCCCTTTTGATAATTATTCAGCCCCTGCCAGTACCTACACAAATCGTCAATACACCACACAAAACATTACATGCTACAAATGTAATAAACCAGGCCACATTAGTCGACAATGTCCCCTTAACAACAACCCTGCAAAAGATCAATTACTAGGCCTGTATGTTAAACGCAATTATGGGACAAACCCATGGTTACTGTCTGGTACAATTAACAACAGACATGCCGAAATACTTAGAGACACTGGGTGCTCCCAAAGCATTGTAAAAAGTACTTTTGTTAAACCCAAGGATTATACCAGTGAAACTGTTACCATACAAGGCTTTACTGGTCAATACGTAACCCTCCCAGTTGTACACGTACATATTGATTGTAAGGCTTATAAAGGAAAATTAAAGGCAGCCGTGAGTAATGACACTCCTAAAGACTTATTACTTGGCAACGAAGTTATGACCGGTAACCCCAACGACGTCACTTGGCCCCCTTCTATATTAGCTATTACCAGAAAAGAAGCCCATAACCAAGAAAGACAAGAGGCTATTAATTTAGCTGCTGCTCTTAATGTTAAAACGTCCCCAATCACTGATTGTCCCCCAAGATTGTACCACATTGTCAAGAAAAATGACATTGCTAGGACCAGCGTTAAACAAGCCCAAGCGAAACAGAAACATTATTATGATAAGAAAACATTGCCTCGAAAATTTAAGGTTGGTCAGAAAGTATTAATTCTCCTCCCAGATGACACATCGAAAGTTAAATCTAAATGGCAAGGTCCCTATCCTATCTCTAAAGTTTTCAGTGATGTTAATTATGAAATACTAGTTGGTAACAAACACAAAACATACCACATTAATTTACTACGGTTATATAATGAACGTCCACAGAAACAAAACAATGATTATATGTACAGTACAGTAGTTAAGAGTGCCTTTTTTCAGTAATTTTGTAAAATCAATTTCATCTTGTATGTATAATCTTAAATATAATACGCTTATTTACTTATCAGATTGGATTTAGTTAAATGTAGTATTAAGTTTACTGCCACTGTCATGATGATGTGTATGTTGAATTGTGTTTTATTGGTTCTCCCCTCCTGCCCACTGGGTACAAGAAGCTTTTCACAACTATGTTCTCTGAATGAAGTTAATTATAATGGATCACAAGAAACTTTTAACACTTACATGAGAATTACTTATTGATAAACTATTTCACTTTATTTGACTCGGATTGATGAGAAACTTGAATCCAGAAATGTACATTTTTTGAAGATTTTCTTCAAGATATAGTGGACAGTCAACTGCAGTTATGTCGTTCTCAGATTTTTTTGTTATGAACTGAATTTTGGGAAGCAGGTCAACTTGTTTCTAGGCAACAGCTGATTGATGGATCTATCAGGAGTAAATACAGGAGTTCCTACATTTATGTCCCGCTGACTTTCATTTTCAACTGAACATGTTTGCTGAGCTATATATTATTATGAACGCTTTATATTGTTATTATGACTTTTAATTTGAGAACTTTTACCAATTTTACTTTTACTTTTGTATGTTTTGCCACGTTTGCCGATTTATTGATTTGTGACGATTTGCGTTACTTTTTCTTTTGTTTAGATTTAAGATGTTCGTAGTTAAGTTTGTTTCTCAATACATTTTTGGCTCAGTGACTCGTTGGTTTCGAAGACACGGCTTCGAATTGACGAGCGGGGGAATGTAACATGGTGGGACCAAACCCTATTAGTCACACAGGCTATTCACCCCTTACTCTCCCCGATGCCTACTTAACTTGGAACACTACATTCCTGAGGTGGGTCTTCCAAGGAAAGTCAATCAGGATGTGGTACCATTTAATTAGTCATCCTTCCTGTCCCCTTAATATAAATATATGTTTTGTAGTTAAGTTAGTTAGTTCGGGTATTGATTCTTGAGACTATAACATCAGTCAGAATCACTACGTTTCACATTGTTTTATAATATTATTTTTTGATTGAATAAATATTATATTTTGTACATTGAATAATTGTGTGCCATCGTTATTGCCTTGGCCCTCGACACGACTACCGTTACATGAGCTTTTGTTTCAGGACAAAACGACAGTAACTTCAGCCACGTTCCGCAACCAACACGGTATGTTTAAAGTTTGTACTCTTCCTCTACTATCCTGGAATGAATGCTCAGTTTTACACACTCTAAAATAATGTACAGTATTGTCCTATATTAATTTCGGAACAGGATTTTAAGATTTACAGCTGGTGCAGCTCAGGAACAACTGAAAGAGATCGCCCTCAATATCATTCCTATTTCACACAATATATAACCATCACCCCTACTTTTAAATGGAATAACCCTATTAAAAATTCCGAAGCCAAATCGGCAGTTGATCCTTAATATTAATTTAATAAATATTGTATTAATGGAAAATGGTGGTATTTTAAAAATGATTTTTACAGTACAATTTTATAAATTCACCGTTCAATCTCTCTTTAATTCCATTGATCTGAAAGCTCATCAGCATATAACTTCATTGACGCCGTTCTAATCCCTCTATATCTACAGATTAACTTAGAATATTAAACCAATCTATCTAAGTGACAGGTTGTATTAATGAAATAAGATTGACAGTGAGGACACTGTATAACATTAAACAAAATTAACATATTAGTTTGTTTAGTCATTTCCATGACAACTGTCATTTTATGCAGGTCTAATAGAGAAAAGGTAGTTTACTAATAAACACACTTTTTGTATTTGCCAAACATTTTTTGTGAAAAAGATTTAAAATGAGACTTTTCCACTTGATATGAAGGAACCCTACCATTAGACCACTGATACTTTCATGGCATGTTCAATAAGACTTCTTTACCTTTCATTTCAATATGGTACAGTGGAAAAGTGGAGTTTCCAATGTTTGTATATTCAACTTAAAGCCTATTTTCCACTAGGCGAATTTGTTCGCGCGAATCGAACGTTTCGAAGAGAAAAAAATCGCCTACTCTCTTTCCACTACATGAGCGAATAGCTGCGACGTTCATGTTCCTCGTGTGGTTGCTGAGCATTTCGATTCGCATGAGTGCTCATGAAAGCGTCATAGCTCATTTCCTGAGCTCTGATTGGTTGCGCAATATTTCGCTTCGCAAAAAGTAGAAACAATTCGAACTAGTAAATTTCGCTAGAAACTCGAACTAGAATTCGTCGCAGAAGGGAGTATGACAAACAGAAACTCGAATACGCATGCGCAGAGCATGACGCTTTCGATTCGCGCGAACAAATTCCCCTAGTGGAAAATCAGCTTCAGAAGGAATTGGTTTTAAGCCCTCTATGTTCCTTAAACTCACCAACAGCTAACTGGTACTCGTTATTATCTGATGAATAATGTAGGCCTATTGAGCATATTTGTAATTTCCAAAATACCTTAATTGTATACTGTAAATAGCCTAGCAGCTACCAGAACAGAAGTGTTAAGCTCCTGCTCCAATTTGCCCTTATTGTATCAAGAAGACCATGAGAATGACAGGACACACTGACAGACCTGGTGTTCTAGCCATTTCAATCAATTATAAGCACCCTACTTGACTTTATATCCTAATTGTGAGAGATTTGATCATTTCACACACAAAACTAAACCCATCCTTGGAAGTAATACCTCCTTTAATAATGAAATCCTTTTGAAGATAGGACAACAAGCATATTGAAGAAATAAAAGTGATTTTTTAATCAGTATTTTCACCTTTAAATCTATTTTGAGACCGACACCCGCTGAACTCAGGCCGTCTTGACCAACATTATGCTCTGCTGGAGTTGACCTTTATGCCAGTTTAAGATTCTTGTAACCATGTGTCACTCGGCATCATTCAATATTCTCTTGCTATACCATTATTAAATGCATCTTCAGTACACAGCAAACACAACAAAGCACTTTAACATTAACTTTTTAATTTACACTTTCATCATTAATCTTCTGTTTTTTTTAAATATTTTTCTGTTGATTGCGCTTAGAGGTGCCCTGCATTTTGCGCAATATAAAATTAATTTATATTATATTAACATCCAGTAAGTATAATATAACACCTCTTTTGGGACCCTACTATTCAATGGACACTCTTAGTCAGGGGACACCCCTATTCAATGGACACTCTTAGTCAGGGGACACCCCTATTCAATGGACACTCTTAGTCAGGGGACACCCCTATTGAATGGACACTCTTAGTCAGGGGACACCCTTATTCAAGGAAGAGGCTTTACCTGCCAGTCATGGGTAAATTTTTATCTATGAGTCAACCATGGGTCAACGATGAAGGAAGAAATCCTCCATTGGGCCAATGGACTTGTACTATATTAACGCTGGTATCAGTATCAAAGATCAAAAGTACCTACAACTAGTGAAGGACATGATAAAACAAAGAATGGCTTTACACAAATCTCTGAATTTATTATTATAAGTGATAGCTATACTTTTAGGATGTCTATCTTTAAACCTGCATTATCAACTAGACAAGGTCCAGTTCACATGGATATTATAAAGCATTGGTCAAGCTGATCTTAATTAACAATTTAATCTAAGTTTTTATATTTCTCCATGATGCGAAAAACTTCTTTCGAAAGCAGAACTTCCACAATATTGTTTATTCTTTTCAGAATTTTTCATGAAGCATGAACTTCTTTCAAGAAGAATATTTGATTAAAAAATAACAATAACTTGTTTTTGTACAGTAGGTCATCTACCTACAGTAGGTAGAATAATAATTTTTGTTCAATGGTCCGATCCTTTACTAGAATCTTTTTTTGTATATTTCTGTTATGACTAAAAGAATACAAGTCACTGTGACTTTTCAGATTTTATGTCAACCTTTTCTTTGACCCCTCCGTTCTAAAAAAATAAACAAACAGCCAATGGTAAAATGTTAGCTGGGATAAAACATCAACTCAACTTAGACACTACCAAAGATCTAAAGATAGTAATGATGTTTATATAGAAAGAATATGTCTTTAAATTTTTGTTTACTCATAAATTTTAGTTTTAATATTTTGTAATTTTATACTAACTACGTCTTTGTGACACCCATTAAGGCCAATTTACACAGACAAATACAATCAGACTTTGTAACTAAAAATAAAATAATGTGGATATAGTATAGTATACAGTATAAACACTAGTTGTACACTATGTATACAATAAATACAATAATGTAGGTCCAAAAGTGAACGCCCAATCACACACAAAAAAAGCTGTAATTTAAAAACCAATAAAAATGCAAGTCATATTATTATCAAAGAGTAATTACTATAAATAAATCATATAAAATAAAAGATTTGTCAAGAAACGAATATAAACAAATAAATCATCTAATTATAGTTGTAAAATAATATGTATTGTGTGCTATAAAATTGATCTAATTAGGTTTTAAAAGCTCAAGAGACCAGTAAAGTTGGACTATCAATCAGTCATTATAATACTATCAGTTAGAGGAAAAATGGCAAAATCAGAACTGTAGTCAAGTTAAAATAGTAGTCAAAAACAATATAGATTATCTGATAAAAATTCTAGAAAGTAGTTTTGCCATTTTCCCCCTGACTGCTATAGTAATGATCACTTCAAAATAAACATTCTAATATAAAAATAGTATAGTATAGATATGGTTTTCAACATGAGGGTTGATACCACTGTCCTTCAGGGATGTTCATAAACTTATTAAATGCTCTATATTCTCTCTTTGGAGGGGAAAAGGCCATTGTTGGTTTATTCAGCTTAATAGTATACTTTAGATATGGGCATGGTTGCCAACATGAGGGTTGATACCACTGTTCTGGGGGGATGTTCATAACACCTATGGAAGGAAAAAGGCCATTGTTGGTTTATTCAGGTAAGTTGACTAAAACAGTACTGTATGCATTGCATTATTCAAAATTAGTTACCAATTCCCATGACCATATTTAATCCCACCTAATTTAAGCTCAATTACAAACAATAGACACAGTGTTATATTTTATAATAAACTTGTCTGGAAAGACACAACTTATAGTACCAGTTTTTAGAATTGTACATCAATAATGAATTTTTGATTATTCAAATGGCACAAATGGTTTCAATTGAGGAAAAAGCTTTGTAAGAATAGAGAATTGTTGGTAGGAGACTATATGAAATTTCAATTTGAGAAATTCTAATCTAACTTCAGTATACAATTAGATATTTTCAAGATATTTAATAGCTTTTACAGTCAAGTTTAATTCACTATCTTCAAGAATGAATTAGAGAGGAACATAAAACGTACGTTCATAGCACTTAACTTCAAATGGCGATGGAACAGAAAGAATTAGTAGGATATAAATCAGTACATGAACATTAAAAGTAAACTGTTGTGATTTTACATCCTTTGTTAAATATACACATTGACAACCTGTTAGCAGTTTTAAAGGGCATTGACAGGATTTTACCTTTAATGAATTTTACAAGAACAGGATGATGAACCTTTGAACAGTATCTATCCAAAGTAAATGTAGAAGAATGACCTCTGACCTACTGGGTCGAGTGCACACTAGTGTGGACTTTAGTGTCTACCAATTTAAAGTTGTAAAGCTAAACAGCCAGTAGTAGTACCTATAGTATATATATAATTTATAAAGAATCGCTTTTTCACACCAGGGGCTACATTAGGACTAAAATTAACCACTACTACTAGTAGTACTGTACTGTTCATATAGTCGTCCACAAGTTTTTAGTGAATAAAGTATTTTAAGAACAGTGCATTATAGTGCAAGTATCAAAACTCATGAGTTCATTCGCCAGTACTAATTCATATAACAATGCAGTTTTCTAGTTTAAAAGACTTTAGTGCGCAAATTTGCATGAATACGAGTACTAATTCATTATAAATGCAGTTTTCTAGTTGAAAAGTCTTTAGTGCGCAAATTATTTTAGGAACAGTGCATTATAGTATAAATATTTAAAGCAACACAGAAATTCGGGTGTTTATTAACCAGTACTAATTCATGCAGTTTTCAAAATCTTTAGTGCGCACATTCTTTCGGAACGGTGCATTATAGTATGAATATCAAGCATCACAGAAACTCAGGAGTTCATTCACCAGTACTAATTCATATAATAACAATGCAGTTTTCTATTGTTCTTAGGAGATTCTACTGCAGACGTCAACAAGCTTATTGCATTGCTTAATAATGCTATTCAGTGGGAAGTGAAGTTTTCCTGGAGTAAGTGGAGGCTAAAATGTGATTTGTCAATGAATGTATTACAATACATGAATGTCCATCTGCTGTACTGTGCAACTACTATTACATCACAACATGAATGCGTACATACAACTCAAGGGAGTCGCTGCCTACGTATTACCACATGTACAGTACATATTCCTATCTAACAACAGAATCTTGAACTTTTGGGTACATTCATTGTTTTACAAAGACAGTCTACCTTGTACAGTCATTTTATTGTAAATAATAATATTTACTCGTTGCTCTCCTTTAAAACTGAGGAACACTCTCATAACAAGAGGTTCGACTATACAAAATGTTTACAAAATATAGCAAGGGACAGTACAATATAAACATTATTTCTAGAGTAGTTCTGTAGCAATTCCATAAAATTGAGATTTAAAATATCTTATTTTTTCTATGAAAAAGAATTTATATACTAACAAAAAAAGCTTCTTGGCCTACTTCTTTTATTTTAGCTGACGTAAACGACAAGATGTTGACGACAAAGACTGACGTTCAGTGCATTTTTAAGGCATAATCTTCTTTAACTGTCAAATTGACAGATAATCCACTATATTTGCATTATAATATGTGTCACTGTCACAAGGACAAGTTCATAAAATTTAACATGTTCATTTTCATAACACTTGTATTGAATTTCTACTGGACTTTACATATTAAAGCCCCATTCCCTACGTTTTTTAGATCTAATTTAAGATCACAAACTATATTTAATGTAAAAATAATACTATATGGTCCTATTGCGATAACTTTTTTCGTCTTTAAACGGTTAAAAATGTGAAAAATAAATCGATTTTAATAATTATAGCGGCCCGCTATAAATCCCAAAATGCATTGCGCGCGGATTGATATTTTTGTTTTTCACCTGTAATTCGCCCACTTTTCGATCGATCGTGAAGCCAAAACAAATGGAAGACTCCTAACTTTTCAGCGAAAATACCGGGTTTTCCCCAATTTTTATCAACGGAGTCTGGCAAAAATAGAAAGACAATTACTGCAGCAACTATACGTCAGGCTAGGTATATAGCTAGCGTACGATGTTCGTACGTTACCGATGTTTACCAGCTAGGCCTACAAAACTAAGCCTAGCTAGGCTAGGCCTGAGACCGTCCACGAGAGGTCGATCGCCGCGAGCTACTTAGGTAGTGCATTGTTTCTCACTTTTTATCATAATTTACCATAAAACGTACATTTAAGACAAGGAATGACATGGTTTAATGTTTTTAAAGTGATATATATGTATTATTTTCCAAAAAACGTCCAAAATTGCAGGGAAGGGGTCTTTAAGTGAATCGTGTGAAGAATTTAAAGCTCTGGGAACAACAGAAAGCCAGGACGTATTTTCCCCCAAAATTCCACATTTTCCACATCATTCCGCATTTTTAAATAGGTTTTAGACTTAGTAGAGTAAGGAACCACGTCGCAAATCTGCAAGCACACAATGAATTGTAAAGACCCAACTTATTGTTAACTTTTCTGTCATTGCAAATAAATTATTCATATTTTGTTGTCTTTTCTATAAACTACTCAACAAAGTTTTTGTGGTCAACAACCAGTAACGCATGCACTTATCCCAAATCGGAAGCTCTTTATTATTACTATAAATAGTATAACCTGTCCTCTACATTATGTGAGTGAGTGCAGAATCTGTTTGGGCTTTAGCCTGTTCTCATTCCTGGTTATTTTTACATTGATGACCGAATAAATATTATTATTATTATTATTATTATTACATTACTAGCCTGCCTACTTCCAGACCACCAAGAATTTAGATAATATATTGTCTATTTAATTAAATATTACAAAAAAAGCTTTTAAGAAAATTAAAATTCCTTTGAACTACTGTATATCAAAAGAACAGTTTCCCGTCAATTAATTCAATGATCTCAAATCATTTACGTTTTGGTAGCTGGTGGAAATTCAATAAATTCTTGTTGCCTGCCTTCATGCCTAATGAATTTGAAGCTAGCTAACAATTAGTCTCTCACACCTCATTAATGGTTGTTAATTGATAAACTATGGTAGTTAATTGGTGTAGGAATTCCAACATGAACATGATCCATGTTGACTACAAGTTTAAACAGAGGACAAACATCTGTGTACTAAAATCTTTAATTTCTTCATTTGGTTTTTCTCTATAATGGTTCTTCATTGGTGATTGTCAATATTTACAAAATCATCTGTGATTTCTTCATTGGCAAAATTAACTGTATACAAATTAATTTGATCATACTTTCAAATTAGCTGAAAATTATTTATAAAAATATTAATTTATATACCAACCAAATTATTAAGTTTATGTTCTCAAAAACCTGTTTAAATCAGTCTGTGGTCACGATATTTTTTACCCAAAATACCATCATTACCCAAAATGCATGCAGTCAAATAGTGCAAAGAACAGTTTATGGCTGTCCACCGTCATCTAATTTCAAGTGTGTTTCATCCGTTATTTTGAATATTCAATTGAATGAACCAGGTGTTTATCCCATTTCTGCCAGCCAAGAAATCAGTGGTAATTTTTTCATGTGCTCTAAACCTGGCAGCCAGAAAAAGTTCTCCACATACTCAGATGTACGGGAACGGCATTAAAAACTCTTTGTCGACATACAGTAAACAATGCTATGAAATGAGTTTGTGGGTGAAATTGGAAGCCTTGAGGAAAATCAATGAATATTACCTAATGTCTTGGATAGGGTAGATAATTGAGTTAATTGTTAAAGCATCAATACTGTACTTGTGTGTTGTGTATCTTACATGCTAAGTGCACTATTGTTGAGCTGTTATCAGTGAAAACACAACATGTAATACACAACAATAAACAACAGTTACTGTAGTTTACTATGGCCCCGTTTCTGCTGCCAAAAATATACCGTATATATACGGTATATTTTATATACGGTATATTTTTTGGCAGCAAAAAAGGGTCTCATAAAAAATATACTGTATATATATGCGGTATATATACCGCATAAATATCTCCATCGTTTGTGGATATTATACGGTATATTCCAAAATATACCGTATATTTCGTACCCCGTTTCTGCTGCACTCAAAATATACCGTATATGTGACCCGGCCCATGACACGAGGTCAAAAACTAACAGAGCGTGACGCGTTTGTTTGGGTTTTTCTGCTGCATTGACACACGCGTGTATAATAAGCAAGCAACAGATCAAAATATCACTGTGGACTGAAGAAATAACTATTTTTGCAATTCAATTGTGGGGAGAAGCGAAGGTTGGGGGGAGACTACATGGCAACAGAAGAGATACCGAGATTTACAAAAGTATCTCAAACAAAATAAAAGCAGAATTTGTGGTAGACTTAATAACGCCAAAGTTATCGGCAAACGCCGTCGTCTTCTTTGCATAAATGTAGTCAATGCCCATTCTACATTTCTAGATTGTTTGTGCGATGTAAATTCGTTGCCACTTCTGATCATTAGATTTAAAATAGAAAGCAATGCTAAGACGTTTTGAGAAACCATCATTGTTTTGTTTTTGTCATGTAACCTCACTACACGAGACTCTAGGTCAATCCATACTTCCGTCTCACAAAATGCATTTTGGGTATATGAAAGCCAACTTTTTTTACAGCCCACCCACGAAGTATGTGCAGCGGAAACGGTGCACGAATTTCATATACGGTATATTTATACGGTATATTTATACGGTATATTTGGGATTGGCAGCAGAAACAGGGCCTATAATATCTCTATGCCTTATCACAGATACTGAACTATAACACTCTGAATAAACAATTGTAATTTGTAACGATGTCCAAGCTTGATCAACCCAAAATTTGATAAAAACCAGGGTGGTTTGAACACTTAAACAAATTTATTTAATTGAAAAAAATATAATTATTTAAACTATGCATGTAATTACGAATTAATAGACGCTCTCTATATAACTTTACAATAAAATTAAGTATGCATGCAATTGCAATGCAAAGACAATAAATAGCAATTTTTCAAGGGCACAATACAGCTGAAAGAAAAATAACTGACCAAATGACATTGTTTTTTAATTGATGCTGTGCTGTTGAAGGCCTATTGAACATACTGTAACCACATGACATTGGTGTCTTTTCATTGAGAAATAGGGCACAGACATACATCCTAGAACCTTGTCCTAAATATAATCTGTGGATATACACTAGACTTTACATTAGGTCACATTTTAATTTGATTAACATTAGAGAATGCAGTTTACAGCTACCAGTAGTATAGTAGTAATGAGTTTGAATAATATACTTAAAGCCAAAGGCTACAGTAGAACTGTTTAATTGAGGAGACTTTCCTGTGAAACCATTCAATGGGGAAAATTATGTTTTAACACTATACATGGCCAACTCAAATTCAGTTTAATATATTAAGGAGACACTTCCAGAAGGTGTTCCTAAGTTTCTCTATGTATTTGTGCCTCCATTTCTCATCTGTATGACTATAATTGTGCCAAATTCCTATTTTAAATAATTATGAATGTTCAAGAACACTACCTTATTGTATCCTTTTCTTAAAGCTGATCAGAATCATCGAGTTACTACATAGCCAGGCATAAAACGATGTGATAAAAACCTGAGGTACTGTATTTTAATATTTACCTATGTATTTTTGCGTTTGAACGTAGAACAAGCTAAATCACAATTAACTCTGATAGACCTAACTCTAATAGAGGAAAAGAGGGAAAGACTGTACTAACAAAAAAAAGCAAAGACACACAATTAATGCCAAATGGCAACAGACAGATAGACAGATAGACAGACAGACAGAGCTAGTATCCAATAAGGTTTAAACAATAAGAACAACAAGATTTATACAGTGGAGGTAAGAAATAACAATTTACAGACAGAGAGGCTGGGAAATTCAATAGACATAACAAAGAGAAGAATACAGAATTTAACATGTTTTTACAGTCTTAAAAATAAACTAATTAAATTTAAGTTCTAGTATGCCTCCCAAGATTTCGTGACCACAGTATTATGAAATTTGGTGAAACTAATATTAATGGCAATGTTTATGCAAACACCCTCCCACACAATTGTCACCTATTTATTATCACTAAAAGGCATCAGTAACTCTTTTTGACCATTGCTAGATGTATGCCACAAATAAGACACAAGTCACATCTTATAGTGTGTGTCCACACACGTGACAGGCCATTCCTTCTTTTAGCAGTTCACATCCATCTAACAGGTCACATCTTATAGTGCGTGTCCACACAATGTGACAGGTCATGCCTTCTTTTAGCAGTACACATCCATCTGACAGGTCACATCTTTAGTGTGTGTCCACACAATGTGACAGGTCATGCCTTCTTTTAGCAGTACACATCCATCTGACAGGTCACATCTTTTAGTGTGTGTCCACACAATGTGACAGGTCATGCCTTCTTAGCAGCACACATCCATCTGACAGGTCACATCTAGTGTGTGTCCACACAATGTGACAGGTCATGCCTTCTTTTAGCAGTACACATCCATCTGACAGGTCACATCTTTTAGTGCGTGTCTACACATTGTGACAGGTCATGCCTTCTTTTAGTAGTACATATCCATCTGACAGGTCACATCTTTAGTGTGTGTCCACACAATGTGACAGGTCATGCCTTCTTTTAGCATTACACATCCATCTGACAGGTCACATCTTTTAGTGCGTGTCTACACAATGTGACAGGTCATGCCTTCTTTTAGCAGTACACATCCATCCGACAAGTCACGTCTTCTTAGCAGTTCATAGGCGCAATATCCATATCTTTTTTTTAGTAGTATACATCCTAACATAATCTGACAGGTCACGTTCGCAAATTATAGTACAGTTAGACGCGTCTTCTTAGCACTGTTACATAGTCATCTATAATTAATTATGATAGTTACATTGCTAGATCAATAAACACCCTTAATAAAAAAAATGAATTATGATTTAGCAGACTCAGATATCAATTAAAATATATAAGCATTAATTAGGTAGTTAGACATGTCTGAAGCCTGCGACAAGAAAACGTAATATTAACGACAAGTGAAGGAGATACTATAGACATAGGCTAAACCACACAAAATACCAGGGGAAATAATTTCATTTAGAAATAATAATTAATTTGTGACTCATTTGCAGTGGATTTGTATAGTAAAATGAGTCATAATTAGCAACGTGAAGTTACAAACCAATTATCGATGGTCACGGTTTTAATTTGACGGCTACCAGGAGTCAAATTAGGATCTTGAAGAGATTGTCGAAAGAATTTTTCTCAATTAATTATTGTTCAGTATCACGAAAGATCATTTCAATGTAAAAGAAAATTGAAGGCTGTATAAAAAAATGAAACTAATCCCATAACTACAATCATTAACAAAATATTATTTGCTGTAGTAATGGACAACGATAATGACTCCTAACAGACTAGTTTGCATATTTTAGAATGTTTACAGACGGTTAAAACACACAAGTGAAAAGCAGTAATTGATATCTAACTAAAAGTTAAATTAGTTGATTCTATGACAGTTAAATGACGCACTTAAAAAATTGATATAAAAATGATACGATGCACAGTAAGTACAGTATTACTAGTACGTACAGTAATTGAATTACCTTTAAATGATTGAATTTAACCAAATACTGTATTAATGCTGTTGAATCCCAATAATTACTCCACAAAAATTAAGAATGTGAAAGTTGGAGTTTGTAATCAGTAAAACAAAAACATAGGAGTGAGAGATATAGCTAAATTTTTATTCTAAATCCAAAATTAATCAATTTTCAGAATAAAATTTCTTCTAAATATAATTCAATGACATGGTTACTGTTGGTCTAATGGTAGTTACCAAGTATATGGTTTAACATAGTAGCCTTAATTTAAGCACCTCCATGATTTAAGATACTACTCTATCAACAGTACCTGTCTCATAGGGCCTGTTCGTAGGGGTTGAAAATACCAGCTTATTCCCGATTTCCGTTCGCGTGATCCAATTAACTTTTGCCTCAGGCTACAAAAAATTCGAGGCAAAATGTTCACCAAATTTGCAGGTTATTTCAGCGATAATCCAATTATACTCGGCCTTCGAGGATAATAAATCTCCGATAGAGGCAATGTGTCAAATTTTGACAACGTTCGCTGCCTAGGCCCGTCATTTCTCCTACGAAGTTCTTCCATACACGCTTCGAGCGCGATCGTCAGCTGGTGCTGTCCTTGTTGGTGTAGACCGCTTAGTAGGCCTAGCTGGTCGGTGGTGTTTCCGTCGTGTAACATTGGGCTCAAATTCTTCGTCAATGAGTAAAATAATGGTCGTCAGGAGAAGGCATATTTCGGCAGGATTATCGGCGTTAAGAGGCATAAGGTTTGTCGCAAGGATAAGCAGTGTAAAAGGTAGCAAGTAATTGTTATTGTAAAGAAAGATCGCGAGTAAAAAATATACAACACACGAAACTAGCGTGCGAAAATGGGGTCGGAGGTTGTAAAGAAAACTGACCTTATAACGTAATTTCCGGTTTGTGATTGTCGATTAAGCATTTAAGCGGTTAAATATTTCAAGTACGAACAACGTTCAATTTATAACCCGAGGCATGGGTGAAATTAAGCGCTTATTTTAACCACCGTACGAACACGACCATAGAAAGAATAGTGTAATTATTTTCTACTGAAATACCGAAACGAAAATGTAGATTAAAATCTAACATTATCTCACTTTTTATACTGTATACAATACTGTATGCACAATACTGTATGCACAATACTGTATGCACAATACTGTATGCACAATACTGTATACAATACTGTATACAATACTGTATGCACAATACTGTATGCACAATACTGTATGCACAATACTGTATGCACAATACTGTATACAATACTGTATGCACAATACTGTATGCACAATACTGTATGCACAATACTGTATGCACAATACTGTATACAATACTGTATGCACAATACTGTATGCACAATACTGTATGCACAATACTGTATGCACAATACTGTATGCACAATACTGTATACAATACTGTATGCACAATACTGTATACAATACTGTATGCACAATACTGTATACAATACTGTATGCACAATACTGTATGCACAATACTGTATGCACAATACTGTATGCACAATACTGTATGCACAATACTGTATGCACAATACTGTATGCACAATACTGTATGCACAATACTGTATGCACAATACTGTATGCACAATACTGTATGCACAATACTGTATACAATACTGTATGCACAATACTGTATGCACAATACTGTATGCACAATACTGTATGCACAATACTGTATGCACAATACTGTATGCACAATACTGTATGCACAATACTGTATACAATACTGTATGCACAATACTGTATACAATACTGTATGCACAATACTGTATGCACAATACTGTATACAATACTGTATGCACAATACTGTATACAATACTGTATGCACAATACTGTATGCACAATACTGTATGCACAATACTGTATACAATACTGTATGCACAATACTGTATGCACAATACTGTATGCACAATACTGTATGCACAATACTGTATGCACAATACTGTATGCACAATACTGTATGCACAATACTGTATGCACAATACTTTCTTGTTTAAAACTAATCAGTTGATCTTTCAGTTCAAAGGACGTATTACAAACATTAAAACATAATGACAATCTCTGAAATCAAACAAGAATCAATCGTGCGAAGCAGCGACAAAAACGAGAAAGTAATAATCGCATGTGAACTGGTGATAACGGATGTTACCAAGTATAAACAAATACTCTATCTTGCCACTTAATGGTGCGATGGTATTCATGAATGACTTCACAGGTCTAACAAATGTTATACATTACATTACAAAGTGCAGGCAATGGCAACACAATAGAATGTAATTAAAGATATTTTATCTCCCAACCCCACCCTCCACACCCCTCTCAATCGTTCAATTAAGAGGGGGCCATTTTAATGTCACATCACATTATTAATCATTACTGTAGATTTGACCAACAATTGGATAAAAACATTTATTTACCCATAACTGTAATCTAAAGGAAGCCTATTGTCTGGAAGACAACAGCAACACCATTCTGGTTAAATGTAACCGCCCTTTATGTCTTCTTTCATAAAGAAAAATTCCTTATTTTGCTCATCTTTGGTTCTATGGTGAAATTGAATAACTTAAGTACAAAATGGTGTATACAATTTCTTTTTATTTTGGAAAAATTTCATCCATATCAACAAACGTACTATAGTACTAATAACAGAAAAAGAAAAAAGAAAATTCGCAAATTCTAAGCTTAAATATTTAGAATATTTCTCCATCTACAATACATATTCAATTTGATTTTATTCATATTTCTTTTTCACAGTTTGAAATAAGCTACTGTACATCTTTAATAAAAAAAATTAGGAATGATATAAACAGCTAAATGTTTTACAGTAATACCAAGAATACAGTACTCCTAATTGTCATTATTGATATGGATTATTCTATAAACAGCCACATTTCAGCTTGATTGACACAAAACTGAAAGGTTTAATTAATTAACATTTTTATAATTAGTCCGTGGGTGGATATCTTCATACAGTACCATAATGATGTTGCATCATCGGCAGCCGTAAATATCAACATAGTCCAGCTTTCCATCATCTCTGTGTGCATTGCTTTTAATGTTTGATAATCTAGTGTGGAATTTTCTTCTGGTACTTGGTATCCATGTTCTTGTCTGCCTCTCATCTCAGCAACAACGGTATCATCATAGTCAGTGGCTTGGTTTCTCTTATACTTGTAGTAGCAAAGCACAATTACAATAACAATAATAACAACTACAGTATGCTTAATATGATAGTATTTTTTTTTTTTTTTTATCGTTTTTGTTAAATAATGGAATGATCATTGACTTGGATACTTTTCCTAAAATATTTCCATTTCAGAAACAACCTTTGGCAATTTTGAAAATTTGAAAATTTCACTTGAAATCGTAAAGTGATCTTGTGGAACACTAGATTCCCCAATCTAGACTGTTTCATTAACAGGTCTAGCCTCTGCAGTACAGATGTATTCCAGTGTTAATATCTGTGTGATCTTAATCTGTGGTTTGTAGTTGACAGTGATTGGACCAACAGAGCAGTTTCTTGAATATTATAATTATATCACATGAATCAAAGCACATTTCAAGTCACAGTGTACTATTATTATAAAATTATTTTCATTTAATTTTTTTCTCTACTTTACTTGTTTTTTTTTCCAAGAAAGCCTAGTTGAAGAAACATGACAGAACACAAACGAACTCCTAAAGTCCTATACGAGGGACGATGCATTGAGAGAAAGGATACATCCAATATGGCACAGACAGGTCTCGAACCTACTGTATGCCTTTGGAATAGCCTTTGGTGGATCCAGAATGGTAAAACAAGCAAGGGATATTATAGTAAAATTAAGTACTGAACTTTAATCTAATGTACTATCTTTTGAATTCAAAATTGAGGAGGGAAGGCCGACTGGACACCTCTTGGGTGCGCCTACATGTATGAACTATGATACTATCTTTTGAATTCAAAATTGAGGAAGGAAGGCCGACTGGACACCTCTTGGGTGCGCCTACATGTATGAACTATGATACTATCTTTTGAATTCAAAATTGAGGAAGGAAGGCCGACTGGACACCTCTTGGATGCGCCTACGTGTATGAACTATGATACTATCTTTTGAATTCAAAATTGAGGAGGGAAGGCCGACTGGACACCTCTTGGATGCGCCTACATGTATGAACTATGATATCCTTTCCCATTATGCCATATGGTACAAATGTGCAGTTTTAAACAGCAAACCAATTGTCCTATTAGAAAATATCATGTTATTATTTTTGCAGCATACATTTTAACAACAGAAAGATTTACAATGCAAAACCATAAATATGGACCCACTATTAATAACGGACAATAAATCAAGATATTTCAGGAGAGGTAGTCCATTAGACAAGCAATCAAAGGCTTACAAAGCATTTATATATCAAGAGAATTTATGTGCAAGATTTAAAAATAAACATTAAATAGTAATCTCACAGAGTAATAATAGAGAAATCATAGAATAAATGTGAAATTTAATGACAAACTGAATACTACATGAATTTCATAATCAATATGTGAATAAACACAAAATAATGTCAACCTAGATATTGTAATCAGAATATAAAGAGCATGTGAGTAGACAATAGAGAGCTTTCCTATTAAATGCTTTCACAGATTGCATAGTCTTTTCTAGCCTGTGTCATTGATTCTAGCCCCTGTTCAAGTTCAATCAAAGCAATCTAAACAACAGGACACTGAGCTCGGCTAGATCAAAGGGTTTACCTCCAGTTTTGAAACGATCAGTCTCCACCCCCTAAATGCTTAACTGATTTTCGATTGGGCAATTGGCTTCCTCAAAGGTTTTGTAAGCAATTCAAATTATGGTGTACTGTACAAAGCCTAGAATTCAATGACTTTTTATGAATTCGTCGAAGCGATAGTTCAATGAATATAGTTTATATAGCCTCGCTCTTGGAGGAGAAAGGGATATTGTCGGTTTATCCAGGTAAGCTACTGTAGGCACGAAATAAACTTATACAATTTATATAGGGGTGCTTGAAAGAATATGCTAATTGTTAAATCCAGATGAGTAAAGTTAGGTTTGCGATACACACCACGTGTGCAAATAAAGTATGGTTGAGATTATCTTGACGTTTCGGTTGTCATGCTACAACCGTCTTGGGTAGAATCGTGTTCTAGTGTTCAATCGCCATGCAACGTTTAAAAAATATGGAAACAATTTGAAAAAAGCGACCATATAAAGAACAATACACCCAAACTTTATGAATTATTAAAATGTACAGCTTCAACAACAATTTTTATTTCATACAGTACAATATATTATAATACAGTAATGACTATGTGTGTACAGTAACCTTCAATGAACAAATGAAAATTATTTTTATCAAATATTAATAGTCTGTTCTTAAAATATACAGTGTGCCAAAAACCGTACCGTGCTCTCATCTTATTGGTTATCGGCATAAATTGTACTTGGTTAATACAAATTTATCATCTAACATTTGCAATATACATTACGGAATATTAGATGAGCCTTGAAAAGATTGAATCAAATTAACAATAATATGTAGTCCTAGTTCTGTAGCAATTACCAAGTCCTGAATTTAATGCAGCTCTCTTTGCACAACATGATTTTATACATCAACGCCTACAGCAATCTTGGGCTTAAACTCATAATACCAGGTGACCAATCTAGATTGACGAGTCTGCAGCATCAACCATTTTCACACAGACCTGTGAGACAGTAATATTAATGTAAATCAATGGCTTATTTGTAGAAAGGGTCCAAATGTCCAAAATCCTACTTTGCTGAGACTGCCCCTGGAGCTGTATAGTTGCGACCTTAAGTTCTCAAATATCAAAATAAGGTCAAAGTTGAAAACACAGGCTGATATGGATCATATACATAATATTAATCAGCCTACTACAGTATTCTGTAATTTTACATTAGAAAACGATAACAGCAGCAGAAGCCTCTGGAACACATCTATTCAGGGGACACATCTATTCAGGGAAAACGTCTATTCAGGGGACACACCTATTCAGGGGACACACCTATTTAGGGACAAACCTATTTAGGGACATACTGTACCTATTCAGGAGACACCCTATTATTGGGATATTTACCTTTGAAATGAACAAATGGAAACATATAGTTTACCACCAAGGCAAATCCCTATTTAGGGTATACCCCTATCAAGGGGAAACCTTGTTGGGTCTTGAAGGTGTCTCCTTTACAGAGTTTTGTTTGGACATCACTGAACACTACAGTATACAATTCTATTAGTATTAATTTTAAGTATTATTTTATTATTATTTATTCCTTTGGTACATTGTGTCCTAATTTAATATTTACTGTAACAGAATGCTATTGGGATATGATAACACATTCAAAGAGCTATTTGAATAATTATAAAGATATATTTATTCAGTAAAATGAAAATAATTCCTTATTATATTAATTGTAATTTAGAACAAAACATCACGCAATCAAGTAGTACTAATTTTCTAAAGAAAATCAATATGTTGAAAAGTCGATAAGACAAAGACACCGACACAATTTAATAATTAATATTATACTAATATCATTACTAATAATTCATGAATGGTAATTGTGGTATGTTTGTTGGGGAGAAAAAAAAAGGGGGGGGGGGGGGGGGGTTTATCTCTTGAGAGTATGCAAATGTCTGTTTATTCCTGGGTAAGTTAGGCATGAAATAGACAATGGTTTAATCTTTCATTCTCTCCATATATAGCTATTTTTGTTTTATCCAGGTATTTTGTATAAATATAACACAAAATACACTAATTAATGTTCATAAATTCTTTTGTAATTAACAATTAGAATAGTAGAAAATGTATAGTATTAGGTATCCCAATGAACGCGCGATGCGTGGTGACAGTTTTGAAAAAGTGACGAAATTCTATAAAGTGATATGACTTTGATGTTAAAATTACTACACTAATTTTGATTGTATTTTAATACAAATTAAATATATTGAAAGAGGGTGTTTTATTGTTCACTTACATGTGTTATTTATTAAAATTGATCAAGTATTTCCAGCGAAAACATCATTTCAAAATTAGTCTAAAACGCAAACCGGCGAATTTTCGCGCGATAAAAAATTTTCGGAAAACCCCTAGCCTGTTTTCAAAACACGATCGCTTGATGGCCGTCATAGCTAGCGGAGTGATTTCTTTTGTATGTTATCAGATTTTGAATAAGCTTTAATTTGATACGTAAAAAGGCTGGTACGGACAGGTTTATCAGTCTAAAATATCAATTTTCGTGAGAAAAGTTGTATTTTGACCCATTGCGCATGATCAAAACAAATCGAATTCGGTAATAAATTGAAGCGAAATCATTATTTTATTCGATAAAACATCATTTATTAATGTATTTTCTATGGTCGTCAAGCGATCTACATTTTTAAACTGGTGCATGAGGCGTAAATCCCGTTCGGAATTTTAAAGATTCAACCATTATAATCCGGTGAATATTGTAGTGAGTAAAATATTGTACTGTAAAATACGTGCGCGTTTGTTGTGGTGTTTTCCGTTAAATACATTAATGCACCCTATCAGCGAATGGTACGTTCCATATTTTCAACACGTTGTTTTAGTTTTCCTCGCTCGAGTTCGGCCGGCTCGACGCGAGATGTGTGACAGCAGCGATGTCGGAGCTTGACATGTCCTTTTCCATCGTAGAATATCTGATTTTAGACATTAATTTAACAACTTTAAATTGGTGTAATGTGCGGAAGATTTATTATGCAAGTATACAATGCAAATGCGTTAGGTTTAAATGTACCGAAGACATTTATTAAGCTAATTTACCAACGTTACATTTGACTCTGTATACGGCGGTTGAAAGTCATTAACTGCGACCGAAATACTTTGACGGGAGCTACTGCTGATCGCGAGTAAGCCGTTACTTGGCCTAAACTTTAGCTCCGTATTTCAATTTAATAACATACTTACGGTTAGAAATACGAAAAGAAAACCATTTTTATAATGTTATATATACTATTCAGGTAAACAATTAATTGTTTTAATTAACATTGATTATTTCAAATGAGTTTATTTTGACTCATTGTGTGTTTGCCTAAATAAAAGAGCATATCTTAGCCCGGCTTAGATTTGGTGTCATAATCATACGGGCCTAAAATCTTGTTTTCCGTATTCAAAAGTTATATGAAATAGTATTTATGATTGAAATTATGAATATAAAGTACATTAAAATAATATAATAATCATACTTACCAAAAATTAGTGTGAAAGAAGGGAAACATTATACACAGTTTTTAACATAATTTTTCATTTTTTGGGGGATAATTTTAAATTTCATCGTTAAAAAAATATTATTGTTTCATATTACACATATCTCTGATATATTTATTAATGAAATATACACTACATTCTAACAAGTAAAACAAAAATTAAATGAATTAGTAAAGTAGTTCAAAAGTTACAGATCATTGAAAAAATTGCATTTTTTTCATTTTTTTGGGAAATTCAACAAAAATGGGCGCAAAATGCTTTCCGACCAACTTTGCGGACCAATAATTTTAAAAATAGGTTTCGTTGAGGCTCCAAAAAAAATAGAGTTGTACAACTCTGTGATATCTATAGGTTTAACAAAATTTAAAACTTTTAACTCATTATTGTAAAAGTTATAAACTTTTAAAAATGCTTCCAATTTTAACTGCAAAAAACACCATTTTTAAGCAAAAAATCGTATATTTTTTACCAATACCACTTTAAATAACCATAACTTTAGAACGGGTAATCGGATTTCAATCATTTAAATTGCAAAATGCTAATTACATTAAGTCCTTTATAGTTAACTGAAAGAAAAAGTAAAACAATTAATCTGAATTTTTTCATTGGGATACCTAATAGTATGTATGAGTATTATGAATTATGTTATTAAATACATTAGAATTATTTTATATCAATTTATATTATTATTAATTGTAATTACTGTATGACTGCATCTAAATTTATCTACATATTTTTATTATTAATAATGACAATACTTAAGTCCTTTACAGTTCAGTGTACAGTACTTACTTATAATTAACTGTATAGTATGTTTAGACAGAGCTTTTATTTGTTTGTGGTTAAAATTATAACGGTTTTAATTAGTGGAATGCCATAACAACTTGTTTATTCTAATGGTCAATAAAGAAAGTGAAATAAAATTTTCATTTAAACTAACAAAAATGAAGGTAAAAACAATTCACCAATGACTACAATCATGCGCAAAATATTTTCACCATAAAAAATCAATTTACTTTCAAGTTTAAGAAAATGTTTATTTAACAAGTAAATTACAATCAGTGAAAAGTTCATACTGTAGGAATTTCTACAGTATATTCACCTAGTGTTATGAGTTCACAACAACCACAAATGAAAATAATAACAAAAATGTGGGAACGAGCCAAATTGATTGAAAAAACGCATTTGAATACCATACCAGAGAAATATGTATTTCTGGTTCGATCCATTTTCTGAAAGAGGGGTGATGAAGTGTGAAAAATTAAAGAAATCCCAATTCTAATTTGAAACGTCTCATGGGTTTTGACTGCAGTCTGACCATATCTAATTTTAGTTATTTATTCTCACATTTATGAGTCACTTTACTTCATTGTCAACTTGAATAAATTAACATCGCTAATATTTTGTGTTTATCAATAATTTATCCTTAAAATTTTAAAAACATTTTGACCTTTTGACATTGAATTATTAATTAAAAATCAATAAATAATAATATTTTCATATTCTTATAGTTGGTTTTAATTAATTTTATGGACATTTTCTGTAAAAACACTAAATACTGTACACAGTCATATCATAGTTCTCAACATAGCAATGTCATTTTTAAATATTTTTCATTAAAAAAAAATAGATTCCTACATAATAGAGAAAGCAAAACAAGGCAATGAGTACAGAAGCAGTATCCAAAATGGCCATCTGCTAAAAAATAAGCATAAACTGTAAAGAATAAAAATGATATAAAAACGTTGAGAAATATATCAAAACACACAGTTACAAACAGTTTATAAAATTATAAAAAAATAAAAAATTTCTTAGTTATTAAATGTCTTAATTGTCACATACCGATAATACAAAAATCATTTTGGATAGAATGCGTTAAAATCTATGATGTACAGTAGGCTCATACAGTATCAATGATACGCCCAACATGCTGCTAGTCAGACGTAGTGCTATTAGTGACCGAGTGGGGGCATGACTTCAAAATGGCGTATCTCTGTTCCTTATTGGGCATATTTGTTTTTTTGTAATTTTTCCGTATTGTTGGAGATAGTAAAGTTTTCTTATGTCTTATCTGATTGGCTTATATTGAATGCCGACATATTCGATGGTAGTGGTCCTTCATCACAAATTCACATGGTCCTTCATCCCAAATTCACATGGTCCATTATTATAAATTCACATGGTCCTTCATCACAAATTCACATGGTCCATTATTATAAATTCACATGGTCCTTCATCACAAATTCACATGGTCCTTCATCACAAATTCACATGGTCCTTCATCACAAATTCACATGGTCCTTCATCACAAATTCACATGGTCCTTCATCACAAATTCACATGGTCCATTATTATAAATTCACATGGTCCTTCATTACAAATTCACATGGTCCTTCATTACAAATTCACATGGTCCTTTATCACAAATTCACATGGTCCTTCATCACAAATTCACATGGTCCTTCATCACAAATTCACATGGTCCATTATCACAAATTCACATGGTCCTTCATCACAAATTCACATGGTCCTTCATCACAAATTCACATGGTCCTTCATCACAAATTCACATGGTCCTTCATCACAAATTCACATGGTCCTTCATCACAAATTCACATGGTCCTTCATCACAAATTCACATGGTCCTTCATCACAAATTCACATGGTCCTTCATCACAAATTCACATGGTCCTTCATCACAAATTCACATGGTCCATTATTATAAATTCACATGGTCCTTCATCACAAATTCACATGGTCCATTATCACAAATTCACATGGTCCATTATCACAAATTCACATGGTCCTTCATCACAAATTCACATGGTCCATTATCACAAATTCACATGGTCCATTATCACAAATTCACATGGCGACTGTCTATTTTTGAGCTGTGATTATATTGGGAGTTTAAAAGAATCTAGTAATAGTAGTTTAATATCTAAATTCTACACCTGAAAAGGACTTCTACTGCAAATAACAGTGTGATAATATCCTATCTCAACACTTTTCTCAGCAGGGAAATAATTCTGTAATTTTTTTGCAAAAAATCAGGAGATAGAATCTAAATTTTAACTGATTCTGTTATTATTACCATAGCGTAGTGAGCATGACAGTGCAATGACCGATTCCTATTCTAAAACAAAAGTAAGCGTTACAATTAATTATAATTCAGAGAGTACTAAATAAAATGAGAAACGCGACAAAAGTGTATCTAACCGTAATTCGAATTACGTCACATTCGTTAAGATCCTGATGGATTTGTTGGCGTAGAACTATTCCTAATTTCGCCAAAGATAGAAATCTGAGACAATCTCTTGATTCAATTACAATGAATACCACCTCAAGATTTTAACAAATTTCAAACTGTTTTAATGGATTTCCTTTCGAGCAGACAGAATCCGAGCTAGACTCCCTGTATGTGACATGCACTTTTCAGACAGTCAAAATATTTAGTACTTCATTCAACTGTTTGTATTATTTATTTAAGACACTTATACAATGTCAATATTGGACTTCCTTTTAAACGTATCAAAACATATCATTGTCTTGGATTTGTGTGAATTTCATAAACAAATATCTACCTAAACATACACAAGCTACTGTACTGTAAGTCTGTTTTAAACATGCTTAAAGCTGATAATCAGAGTTATATCCTGCGATAGACATCTACTCCGACACCCTTATTCTTATTTAATTTTTATTATAGGCCTACAACAATTTGTTTTTACAATTCTATACGTCCTCGTGGAAGAACACCCTTGAATAATTTTTTTTTTCCGTTGCAAAAATAAAGATTTTATTATTATTATACTATTATTCTGAGGATGCACCCCTAATTAATGACAACACTTTCCTATGAAAATATAGTCCGGCAATATATTTTACAACTAAAGGCCAACTCTTATTCTGGCCAGGCATACTACTATAATAATGGAACATGTTAACTGTAGGTTCCAAAGGTGTAACTATAGCGAAATGTAATACAAAAATAGACAATAATTTGATACTTTTAATTGAAAAATAGAATATAGTGAGTGTTACAGTGTATCACACAAAATAATGAATTTTGTCCAGCTAGACATATTATTCAACAAATCAATATCACAGAGTGGTCATTATTTTCTCTTAACACCACCTATGTTCATCAGAGCTGAGCAATCACCTATGCTGATATTGATATTAATATTGTGAGGCAGGTGTGTTTAGGAATTCAATGTGAAAATGAACGCTTTGACAAGTTTATCAAACGGCCACCTCAAGGACACGTTGTCTTGTCTTTATCCGCAGCGATAGAACACTTTGAGTAATGAAGCTCATTTTATTAAAAGATAAAATCGTACGTGTGCTTTATAAAGCCTTGAGATTTAGATTCATCAATCACATATTGAGTACAATAAATATATACAGTCTACTATCCCAATATCGGACTCTCCCAAAACCAGAAACTCTCCTAAAACCAAACTTTTCTTGAAGGTCCAAAAGGGCCCAAATTCTTTTTTTAATATTAAAAACACATTCCAACAATAATACCAGACTTTACAGAAAACCAGACATGTTAGACCAGCCCAAGGGTGTCCGGTATTGGGAAAGTTGACTGTAGTAGTCGTATATGAGTGTCACTTACACACAGTAAATACAGCAACCATACAGTAGCCTGTGCTCTTCTGAGGGACTACAACTATGACTTACTTGAATGTTACTGTACATCCCTCTATAATAATTGACTAATCCACCAATCACGCCCTCAAATGTTGTATGGCATCCTCCATCATTATGCATTGAGGTACAGTATGTTGTAGCCCATACAGTAGTGGGCCTTAAAAAAGTTTGGGCCTAAAAGTTCTGGCCATCTTGGAATATTGATACAATTTGGTTTAAGAATAAGTCTGTATTTTATGGATGTACACCTGGGATATTTAACATACAATATTGTAAAGTAAGTAAGAGTTACAGTTAACCTGCAATAGTGCTGTTAAAGTAATAGCATGTGTCCAATTATAATATATTGTATCATTAACGAGAGTCATAATTACTCATAGATTCCCTGATGTGGCAATCCTGCATAAATTTCTCGTAAATAAACAGTCATTATTTTTAACATATTATGCTAACAAAGTGTACCATATAAAAAATATGCATGTGTGACCACACTTTAAAAATCCAAATAAATAATAATAATATCTTGTTGTTGTGAAACCTCTACGCGCTGAACATTATTACCCCAGTCATTTTTTGGATCAAACACGTATGGAAACATACTTCCATAATGCAGCTAGTAATCAGCGTAAAGTTGTGTTCTGATCTAACCATTTATACACCTTGGTGGAGAGAGGCAAACGTAAGTAAAATATCTTGCCTAAGGATACAAGCAATACGGCCAGTTGGATTTGAACCTCGGTCTCACGATCAGTAGTCCAACGTCCAACACCCTGCGCCACACGCCCTCACGCTAAACCGGCGCTAAACATTATCTTAACTATCAACGAACGAACTGGAAACAATTATCATATCATGGTGAAGATCACAGTATATTTACAGTTTTATACACAGCGATGGAACCATAAGGAAGAGGAGGGAAGGAGGATGCCAAGGTACACTGTAGGCCCCCTTCCCCTATCAATGAATGCTCCACATTATCTTGTACCCACACCCCACTCTTCCCTCCTGTTTAGACAGCTCCTCCGTCAGAAAACTTCATGTGCCACTACCTAGTACCAAGCACTCTTATTTTTAGATAATAACATACTATAATACACACTATACATGCAGTGCAGTACCTACTGTACAGTAATACATTTTTTTGTCCCCCGGTTGGAACTCAACCTTATCAATTTCAAGTTGATAGGTTTTAAAGTCTAAATTTTCATCAACAATATGGTATTCAGTTATTAGTTATTTTCCACTGGTTTCCATGTTGAAAACAGTCAAGCTGATCTCTGACCATTAATTAGTTTTTCACATGCCTCATGGCTATAGACTATTAAAGCTCAGTCAATGTTTAATGAAGTGTTTATCATTGATTTCTTCTCCAAATTAGCTAGTCTAGAAACAAAATGTAGAGTTGTACTGCTGCTATTAACTAACCAATTTACCCATTTTCTAAATTTAATGGGAATATTTTCCATAACTAACAGGCGTACACAGTAGATTGCGCTATGATAAAAGTAAACACAAATGTGTATGGTAGAAGGTACACATATTTTTTGGAGAAATATTTTCCAATGATGTACAGTACTTATGATCTGAGACAGTAGGAAACTAGAGAATGAATACAGTTGTAAAGCAAGGCCGACTCTGCTCACTTGAGGGCTGTCACCTCTGACCCTATAAATGTGCTGGAACCTATTTACCTATTTTGCGCTTTTAATGGTAACAACATTTGAAATGTAATGTATAGCCTAGAAACGACTAATATGATACTACGTGATAGAGAAAAGGTCAGCTATTGTACAATGCACTTGGGATAGCATTAGCAGCGCTTCCATTTATCACCTATTTTACATTTTTAATGTGAATACTGTATCTTTAACACGCAGCTTTGCGAAGACTATCGTTTTGATAGTTATATTTAAAAATCAAAGAGCTGCATACTGTAGGCAGTTAAAACTGCCTCAATATAAATGTATTAATGTTTAATAATGTTTCGGGCATAGACTATCATCTGATGAAAAGAACTGGAACATCATTAATAAATAGGGGATAGTTACTCTTGTTTTTACCAAGTAAAGAAGGCCAGCAATAAAATTGTACGGCAGTCTACAGTACGTCACCAAAAAGATAAAGAGTAAAGTTTATGGTTGCATCCATATTGGCCTTCTTCTACAGTAACCATGTATTGATTCAATCTGTGTATTTATATTATATTATTAAGTCATATTAATGGTGTGACCATTGCAAAGGTGGTCTAGCACTAGCAGTTCTGACATTTTTATAACTGGTATACACTGCTTTAATGTTGGAATTTCTGGACACATCCTTTAACTAGGATATGACATACTGAACATAATTAATAGTACTGTATACTAATACATTGACCATTTTAAGGTTGGTTATAGATAGAAGCTTTGACCTATATCTATCCTGCAGCTTTAATTATGCTGAATGCTTCTGATGGGTAAACCCACCTAGATATCCAATGACCTATAACCTCATCTCTAGCTAATTTGGTTGAGCTATGTTTATCCAGTCTGTTTTTGCCACTATTCATTTATTATGAGGACAAACGTTTAATCTAGGCTTAATACTGCGCTTGAAATTGTGACAAACATACGGCTTAACAGAAATTATTTGACAGTTTTAGTTTCATCACAATAACAAAGGTACTGTAGGGTCAGTAATGAAAGCTACACTTGAGCTCAGACTTGTGACATTGTTAAAACGTTGATAAAAATGCCATACAGTACAGTTAGTATAATGTACAATGCTGCTAGTATAAGTACAGTACTGTAATAATTAGTGGATACATTCATTTTAATGTTGAAAAGATTGTATAGCTATAAAGTACAATAACCCTCTGTAAAATTTGATTGCAGAGTTTTTATTGGTTCTAAAAACAGTCCTGCGTATTATAAAACCAATTGTATTGTTGTTAATGTTAATTCATAAAGACATACTGCAGAACCTTTGTTTAACACAACAAGTGACGATTATAATGCGTTTGACATGAAATGACAATAATCTTTAAATATTAATATTAAACCATAAAGATGTGGACGTGTCAATATTAATATCAAGTTAATCATGACAATTGTTTAAAGCTAGTCACAATCTTGTATGTTATTAAAGTGACCTTAACAACATTTCTTGTAGTAGCAGCATCAGAGATTTGATAGGAAACTCTGTTAACGTGTCCTTGCCTACTTGACTACTAAAGGCCCTCCTGCAGGCCAAATAATACTCATCATACACCTCCCATGGCAGCAGACTGCAGCCAAAGTTCACTGGTATTTGACCTGTGTCATTTGTAGAGTTAATAATAAAAAAATGGCTATCGAAATGAATGAAAATACATTGATTACATCAGATCAACATCAGATTATTTATGAATTGTACTATAGTATCATAATAACAAAAATGAAAATTATTTCTGATCCAGTATAGAATGCTGCATGCATTACCTGTAGATTTCAAGATAACACTTTTCAAATAAAAATGTACTTATTTGTTTTAATGTACTGAGAATGGTATAGAGAAACATTAGAAGCAAGTGTCTAGCACACAGTACTGTAGAATAACAGACATGATTTAGGACTACTGCACAATATGTTGGTTTATCCAGGTATACTGTAGTACAATAGGCTTGCAGAAAATAGAGAGTAGGCAATCATGTATTAAATTTTAAATAAAACAATTACCATATCCTCTGATATAATCCAACTTCGGGTCTAATCCCACCCTACTGTACTTTATGTCTGATTTTATAAACAGTCATACTGTATCCCTGGGTATATTCTCAGTATTGCCTTTTGATCTGGATGGTACAGTAATGTACAGGTATAATAACAAATGCTTACCATATCAATCATTTTGCTCTTTTAACCAGGGTTTCCCTGGTATAGTCCCACCTCCCACAGTTAGCCCAATTTCGGGATTATATCATCAGATTATATGGTATTAACTTATTTCACCTACTCAATTGTAGTAAAGAAAGTATTCAACAGTCAACAATTTCATTTTGCTTGCAGCTATTTTCAGCTAGATTTTCTGTATCTATAATTTCATGCAAACCTAACAAGTTCATACAAAAATCAATATCAAATAAAATCCAAATTTACTTGTTTGCTCGCTGATTACATCCAACACTAACCTACAATTATGTGACAATAATCTAAGTTTGAAGATGTGACACGTATCAACGAGGTGTCAATTAACATACAGGATACATATTGATAAACAAGAAGTATACCTCGGATTTTGATAAACTGTAGGGTCATTACAGGTCAACCAGATGACTATATTATTCATTGTAACGATTCGTTTGCAATATCTTGCTTAACGAAAATCTCGTAGACTGACATATAATCAATACTTCAAAGGAGTGAAGCGAAATCTTTGCAAAATCGTTTGCATAATGTGACGGTTACAAAAAGTGACCCCAGGCTTATCTTTCAACTAATTTGAGAATATTGGATGTATGTAATAATATTTAATTTATAGTATAGAAAAGTCAAAGAAATATGAAAATAAATTAATATGCTACATTATAACATTATATAAATTAATTAAATTCGAATTTTTAACATGTACACTACACAATAGGAGAGGGGCCTACTAGTAGAATTATCACTAGATTAAATATTTCAATATTAAAATATAGGCTAGGGCAGTCTATCTCTGGACCACGGAAAAAGGAAGATGGGGCTCAGTTTTTAAGGCTTAATTTTACGACCGATTTTTTTAATGAGCAAAAGAGAGTATTATTATTAAAAGAGGGTTAAGTTTAGGGGTTAGTTGATTTTTAGGACAAGTAGTTTGACATATATTTAGCAGTTAGGCTTAAATTATTTATTTATGGGTATAATCATTCTTGGGCCCAATCGTCTGTGGTCCTGAAATAATAATTTTAATTAATAATAAATAACAAAACAGATACTGTAATTTTTTTTTTTATCCTACCTTTGATGATCTATTCCGAGAAGTTGATTCACTGGTGGTGGCGGTGGTTTTAGGCGATAATCTCCCAAAAGTTCTATCTGTATTTTGATTTGAATTACTTGAAACTATTCCATCCAAAAGTCGAACTAACAAAATATTTGTTGGCAATTCCGATACACTACAATGTACAACATCCCTACATTCCGGGCAGCGTAATTCATTTTGTAAATTAACAATTCCTTCCAAACATCGTCTGCAAAAAGTATGTTGACATGGCAGAACTTTACTGGTCGCATCAAGCCGTTCCAGGCAAACAGAGCACTCTAGCAGGCGAAACAGTGCCTGCTCGTCCATGTTGGCGAAGGCCTGTAAACAAAGGCTAGGCCTACGAAGGACCAGCCCACCACACACCACGCTCACTCACATTCACTCGCCTCTAGCTCGGCCTGTCTCCTACTTCAGCAGGAAGAAATTCAGGAAGTAATACCTAATAATTGGCTTTATTTTACCACCAGTTGGTGTATCATTCCATTAACCAGCAAATGAACTAATAACCGAGTATTATCAATATCCTATATTTTGACAAAGTGCAAAGACGATGACCAGATTTTTCAAATCGTCTGCCCTTCCTTCCTTCTTGTTTGTGAAGAGCCCTGATTTTGGTCCTCAAGTCACTCACCACGATTGGTGTTCACACGGTTGATTTGGTGAGAGGAGCACTAAAAACGGCCAAGATCACACGGCTAGCTTCCGGGGTCTCAATGATTGTTAATACCGGACGGAAATTCCTCATAATTGACCTACCTACGTATTAATGTAATTTCGAATAGTTTCTCAATAACCCAATAGTATATAAAAAAAGTATATGAATTAGTTGTACCAGCAACAGAAAAGAATGATATTCCTACCACTTATCAACAACAGCGATGATGTCCGCTCGGTGAGCGAGCGAAACTCAACTGTTGCAACATAATAGTGCTGTGATCACGGTGTAACGACGACGAGTAGAAAATAAAACCGAACAAAATAACATTTATTTAATCGTATATAGGACATATATACGATTAAATAGGCAATGCAAGCACAAATTTCAGATAAAAATGTTGTATAAAATAGCGTCACCTAGTTCATTTACTACCAGCCCAGTATTTGTTTTATGGGCTGAATATATAAGCTATATGCCTAGTCGTGTGAACTAAATAAAAGTTCATTAATCATTTTCCATGGCCCATTTTCCATAAAAGTATTTTTGAAAATTCATTATTTGCATTATTTACAAACGATTGTTTCATCCCTACATTCTTCTGCTCCTGCCGTTATCGAGTTCTTGTATAAAACGCATAAAACGCGCGAAAAACTAATAATTGATACGGAGTTCATTTTACGTGCGCGTTTAGGTTTTATTATATTATTACCTACTGTAACACATTTCAAGCGTGAAACTTACTTAGTAGGCCCACATCTCCCTGCTTCGGGCCTATAGAAACCTCTTTTGCATTGTTTATGGCAATATTGATGTCAAAATGATATTGCATTCATCAAAATCACACTTCAGATTAAAAATATTAGATGTTTTACAATAAACAACGTTTTTCGATTGCCTTGTTGAATAAACTTACACGTGTGCCATGTGTACAAACTTCGCGCGCATTTTAAAGATTAATTTTGCGCGCGTAATCGTCAGTCAATACGTTAGTTTACATTCGTGACGCCACTGATGAAACGTAGCCTAAGAATTTATTTTATTTTTCTACGAAATAATTTAAATCTCAACAATGATACAACCTTAGCAAATCAATTAATCACATCATGATGATGTGAATTCGCTCATATATCACTTTACATTGTTTCTTATATCAATTAAAACTCCAGAGACGAATTAAGAAAGAAGTTGTTATAGAGGGCGGCAAGCATAGTATTACTGACATCAAAATACATTGTTTTACGTTTATGATCAACATAATCACTGTCCAACATTACTTTCGTAAAATTATAACGCGTAAACGTAATAATAATAAACTACTAAAACATATTAACTTCTTTTTTCACAATCAGCGGGGAGGTCGACTTTGGCACATATACGAAAAGCTGTGTCAAAGAAAAGAGGGCGGTAGACACATAAAAAGCTTAATTTTCCTACCTACTATTAAACTAATTTAAAATAAGGAGACGTATGAGATGCGTTTCCATTATTTAGAACTACAGTATACAAATGTTAAATTCATCATTAAGAAAATATAGAAACAAATCTAATGTATTAAAACTGGCAGCATGCATTAAAAGAAAGGACAATTTTGAAGAAGAGGAGAGCAACAGAAACTAGACAAGAACATGGAAAACATGAAAAATCAAATTTAAGTCAAGGCTAGGGAGGTAGAGGGTGGGCTTGCCATTATTTTGTAGATTAATTACATAACATTGTTGGATTACATAGGTAATATATTAACGATCTTCCAGTCAGTAGACAGTAAAACAGATAAAACACATTTTTCCTTTTAAAGTTTATTTGGTGAAGACACAATTTTTGAAAATCACTCACACACAAACATAGCGATTTGGTACTGTATCATACTGCACCCCCATTGTATCCACTTACCAGGCAAATGCCACAGACTTATCATAAAATAGTTATGAAATTGTTATGAATTAAAAACGTTTATATTATATTTACAACTATTTACAAAAGAACTCTCCATTTTACAAACTATAGTATGGTACATATTGTACCAAGTTATATCAACATTCATAAAAACTATATTTGTTTAAATCTAAGGACACTTGTGCTATGGGTAGCTTTTATATATTTACAGTTGATAGTATTATAGTAATATCTATCCATTTTTAATTTCAGTAAGTTAATTTACAGTACTGAGTAAGTACTGTGTGTGCTGTTTATAGTCATAATTTTGTTTAATCCTTATTAAAAAAATAGATTTATTCACATCAATATTCACATTTTTATATTCTATGCTCTAAGTCAATTATTAGCCTGGCTATTAGCTTTTGCAAACAAACAAAATACATTGATACAGTGCTATTGAGTTTGCCATTATACAGTGTGTATATAAACCAATTAATGTATAAACCTCTGCCCCACCTCAATACAACAAAATGGTATGTTCTATCAGAATGTACCAAATTGTCATAGGACACAAAATGGCTAGTACTGTATCTATAATAGTACAGTATTATAGTAAAATTCTATGATTCAGTTTCACATATGTATCGCACCTGTATCATAGGACATAAGCCTGGCATAATACAGGAACCACATGTGATACATATGTGACACTGTATTAGAGAATTTGCCAGTGACACTATAAACATAATAGATACAGTAAAGAAGATTCGGTGAAATGACATGCTACATCAGAATAAACCAAGTTATCAGAGGTCACAAAAAGCATACTCAATCAAAATAAAACAAATTGTCATAGGACACAAAATGGCATGCTCTATCACAATAAACCAGGTTGTCATAGGACACAAAATGGCGAACTTACATTATAAAGCACACTATTGTCAGAACACTTATCCAATAATTCAAGGTAGTAAAAAGACAATATTTTTAAGGCTACTTTTTCAAATGTATTTAAACATCATCATTAAGTATTGTATAAGAGCCTAATAGAAAAAAGATATTTAAAATATACTATTCCATTTTACAATTAAAACAAATTATTTTATACAACAGCAATCACATTTCATAACTTTAGTTATATACCAAACCAAAAGATATACTTTAAAAGAAAACATTTTGAAGACAATAATCATTTCAGTGTTAGTTATTGTAAAACCTCGAAAAGAAGCCCACCCAAGATTTCTCAACAAAATAAGCCCATTGGCTTCTTTTCAAGGTTTTACATTATCCGTCTAAAAACCTCACATATTATGTAAAAGGAAATAAAATATATAATTTGATTATACTAAATAAAAATTAGATAATTTCCACACACCAAAAATATTAAAACCAATAATTAAAAGATAAAATCAGTTGATTAAAAGTAAAGTTGTTACAGTATAATACATCAAAAACAGTTATTACGCAATTTAAAATCATTATTCAAATTCTATAAAAAGCACAGAAGATTGTACATGCTTGCCTTTTCAAGTACCTTTACCGAGCTAACAAACATCAACCAATGACTATGTCACATTCCTATAACTTTTCTGTACCCATTTAAATAACTACCCTTCAGATGAATAACTATTAAGTTACCATGGTTAGGCGGTACAGCACAGACATATAAGGGCCAATCGGTATGTAGTAAAATATGTTACATATACGGTACAAAATATGATGTTTGTGGACTACAATGTATCGCAGTGAGTACTGATTAATTGAGGAAGAAACAAAGACCACATATAAGGTGACAAGCATACTGCAAATACAAATTGCTATCTCCATATTACAGAATTGCTACAGAGAGTGCTAAAGCTTGGTTTGCACTTGGACGCAACAAAAGGACATAAGCGAACCAGGTAGTTTGACCAATCATGATGCGATGGATTGGCCAAATTGTGATTGGTCAACTCACTTATGTTGCGCCTATGTTCTTGCGTTGCTTCCAAGTGGGAACCAGTCTTTAGAAATCATTACAATAATATTTAAAAAAGCAACAGCAAATTAATTATCAATAAGTAAAATTGACTAGATGTATTTAAAAACAAATTCTACAGAATACCTTAATGTACTATACTAAATAGTATAAGCCTCTTTAATGATTAAAAAAGTGCACTATATTCAGTAATACATTTAATATTACATTTATAACAACTTTAAATCTGTTTATTAAGGAGCACTACAACTGCATATAGGGAAAATTAAATATTGGAGTAAAACATTTACAGATAGTGAAGCTATTATTCAGTATTTTTTTATAAAAAATGTCATTTTTAACAGAAGTATTATTTCAATTCTAAATTGATACTTACCTAGGTAAAACATAATTCGTAATTTCTAAATGAAACTAATATTTTAAATAGACCATATTTGACCAAAGAGTACAATTCCATGTTCAAAATTTAAAATAATCTCCCTTTCATGATTTAGGCAATGTTTAAGATAACAAAATATAGGAGAGCGGGGGAGGAGTTAATACTATAAGCTTCCTTTGGGTGTGTCACTGGAATAACATCAATATTATGCTTGATATACAGTATGTACAATTTGATTTTGGCTGTATAGTACACTCTGTATAAAGTGATTTCTATATGTCTATATGTCTATCACTGTATCATATGGACCATGTCAAAATTATGATTTATTGCAGTAATAACTATATTTTGTTCACCCTTTAACCTGTTTATGCAATAATATAGCATTTATATTTGGTAATCATACATTGTTTATTGCAGTGACTGCCTTATAAATGGTGGAAAATGTATTTGTTCTCAATAGTTACTCCAATAAAAAATAGAAGTTACGTCACTAACTGCAGTAGAATCATTTTAACATGATCCCTTATGATAAATAGTAAAGAATACATTACAGAAAGTTGTATCAAGGTGATTATTAAGGATTAAGTATTGATACCCAGTGCATAGATTAAAGTTAATCCTAGATTAGACTTAATCCTAAAGACTGACTATAGAAAGAAGGCACATACAGTTAATAGGTTTAGATATATAATGCACTGGTTATCATGTATACATTATATGTCAACAACTCCACCATTGGGTTGGACTGTATGTAGGCAGACACTACAAAGCATGCCACACCCCCTTAAAATGAAATAGCGCCCTCAGATGGCAATTGAAGAGTATATTATGATGTGTTTTGGATCCAAATTTCATTTGTATACAGTAAAAATTATCAGTTCAATATTAAGGATTTCCTAAACTTTTAAATCATATTAAAACCCAGAAAAAATCAAATCAAATCAATATAAAATGTATTAAAAAAGAAGTATATTCCACAAAAAAAAATCTAATATGAAGAATAATAAAAAGTATAGCCAAATTATGAAAGAATAAACTTATCTGCTGTGAACTTAAACACATCTATGACAAGAAGAAAAATTCAAGGTTGTACAAAGTGTATGGAAATATTGTAATAAAAAAAAAACATCCCAAAAAGAAGTTTAAATGGTTTATTGAGTACTGCTTTCAGTTTAGTGTGGTTTTATTATTACCAGTGTTCATTCTTGGAATGTGTCATACAGCTACTTGACAAAATTGTACATTTTCTTTTTCAAACAAGACTAAAACATGATTGAAACCCATTTGTATTTCATTTAAATGAGAAAAAAAACAAAGCGTATGGTTGAGTGAACAATTTTACCCATCATGCATTACAGAGGCAGTTTGAGGGTCATGGCTTCCATGTTGAAAACTGCATGTTCATGGCAGATAGCGGACAGTTCCTTTAAGAATTCTTCAAACACCACAGCACAGTAAACAGCGTTCTTCGTGCGTAACGTCTCATATCTCGGATCCTTTGAATCCTGTTTGTTTTTCTCAACATCCTTGATTGACTTGAGTTTTTGTTTTTCAGATGCTTTTACAGATTTGTTGCGTTTTCCTCTGCGGAACAGATCAGTGATGCTTAATTTTCGTGCTAGAAAAATAAAACAATTTAAAAAGTTATGGTTTATTTACTACAGTTTCTTTACATAAATGTCACAATATAGATAATTAGTATTTTTTTCAATCCTTGTTTTTGTGTTAAGGCCAGGGGAAATACATTCTATGGTTCAAACTTTAATCATTCATCATCAGATTTTAATTGCGTGCGTAAACATGTTGCACCAATTCAAGGGCGACCATATAAGGCAGCCTAGCAAGTCCTAAACCCTGTAGGCCTACAACACACTTTTAACATAAAATAGGGCAAGCCATTTCATAATCTAATATTAATAATTTTAATTCTTAATATTAAAATAGTTGATTTGAACTATTGATCTAGATCATTAACAACAGGTGTGGTTGCCTGGATGTTAAAAACTACTATTTCATCAGTCTTGAAATATGTCACATACTCCACACCTTAGTCAACTATTTGTAGCTCATTTATGAAAGCTTGCTTTAACGATGACATTAAAAAAAACATATTATAAACAGAACTTTCATTTATTTATGCATATCCTTCAATGCACTGGAATTAATTTGAGAATTGTAATGGTAGTGCTTTTGAATAATGCTGAATTTATAATTTTATGAAAAGGGTATTTAAACTCTGTGATGACATTACTCTGCAAAGAACAGCAGTATTAGTGGTCTAATCAGGCCTAGCTTACCTGGATGCATTACATAGCCAACACTGTCCCGAGGGAGAGCAAAAATAATACAAATAAGACAAAATAATAAAGTTCATTGAGCACCCCTCTGCACTAATAGACTATTCCAACACCAACAAGAAAAACACATTGACACACCCCAACAAACCACCGTCATAATTTTCATATCATAGCTCTCCTTCAGGAGAGCACTGGCTATTATTGGTTTATCCAGGTAAGCTAGGCACAAAATAAAATGGAATACGTACATTTGTTGGCGTTTGAATCCAACGTTGAACTTTTTTTTGGAGGTTCTTCTCTGAAGTGGTCCTCCCTCAACGTGAATACTCGTCCACGTTGGGTGGAGAATGCCAGCTCTTCTCGGGCAAACAGATATCGTTTGGCTCGTAACAGAAGGTACTCAAAATTGTCAACAGTGCCTGCATAGCTATCCAACTTATTTCGAACTGAGCTTAAAACCTGCAATGAAAAAAATTAGTGATCAAAATAAAAAATAGCATTAAAAGTCTAACAGAACGAATTCTAAACTCATGAAATTTAGATTTCTTTTAAGTTTATTTTCAGTGGCTATATTCATCAAGTGATTGAATTGAAATTGATTGATTGAAATATATATTTATACTGGGTAACCTCTTCAGTCAAAGACTGGTCTCCCAGAGGGCCCAGTTGGTGATCAGTGGCTGTGATGTACTAATACACCGGGGTAACCCCCTATTCGTCTCGAAAGATGTACTAGGTTCTTTAAAGTGCACACGAGCTAGATATGTACACTGGACCTACGGTTTATAGTCCTTATCCGAGAAGACTCGTTCTACCACCAGAACCATGGAGTGAGTGAGCCTCGAACCCTTGCCGATGTTATGGCTACGTAATTACGGTTCCACTGTCTTAACCGCTTGGCCACTCACTCATTGCTGTAGTGGTATTCACTCAGATAAGATATTTTAATTGTATGGTTTCTCTAGCCTGTGTGAAGATGGGCCTATAAAAACATCTGAAAACTGGGAAAGGGGGAAGGGGATTGGTTGCGGGTGGGGGACCAGAGTTAACTACTATGTTATATCATTCAATTATTTGTATTGAAAAGACGAAAAAGCTTCAAAAGATTATTAAATTTGTAACATTTCATGCAGCAAATATAAAAAGGTTATAAGTTTAAACGTTATACACTTCTTTCTTTTGGTGGCTTTTTAACAGGCACTCGTATACATATGGTTAAAGTATCTATTGAACAATTAAACTTATCTTATCAGAACTCAAAGTTATCAATCATGTGAGCAAATACATTGGTTGACACAAAACTAGTCAACTCAGTTTGAGTAATGTGAACTTTAATGTACAGATTTGTCAACAAAACAGTAAGATAATAAATACAAAGTGTACTATTATTTGCACACTCTATGCTTCGCTTTGCTTCCACCATAGAGGTTCATATGATGAAAATTAAATTAAATTCATATGTTATTATTGGTAGGTCTAAATTTCAATGTTTATATATACTGTTTTATATTAAGCTGTACTATTATAGTATCGTTATCATTTGGAACATCCCTATTAAAAGGACACTTATCTGTGAAACAAACATGGGGAAATGTTTTAACATTATACGGCCTGGGAAAAATTCTTAAGGCTTTTATACCGGTTTATCATTTTTTTACTTGCATATTATTTTATTATATTGTTGAATAAAGCATACCTTCTACCATGGTGTATTAAACACGTAAACAAAAACATAAATACACTAACATAGTAGAAGTCTACAAAGATTTGTTAAGATAATAGGCACTTTGGACCCCATTGGAAATGGGCTGGTTTTTCCGGCCTAATGAGTGTTCCTGATGCTCGTTATTTTGTCTTTTGTCTGTTTGTTATTTTAATGTTGAGCATCAAATAAATTCAATCAATCAATCATATGTTTTTTGTGGTTAATGGTGGTTTCAGTAAAAGTTCAACATATAAACTTTATCAAGATAACAAACCTGAATCATAGAGCGAACACTTGGCTGCATAATAATATTGGTATTCAGAACAAATGATCTTATCAGTGGCTGGGGATAGTAGGCTAATCTTGTGATGATACCAGTCACCAAAAGGTTGACATAGAGCGAGTTAGACATCATAGTGTCTAGCTTGTTGAATATTGCATTGATGAATGGACCTGTGATAAAGAACAGAAATAATAACATTAATTATAATATTGGAGGTTTGGGAGAGATCTTAGTTTTAGGGAGTGATAATCGAAATGACTATTGACACTGGTAACTATGGCAATGGCCTGGTAAACCATGTCATGGCCCCATCAACCATGCATGTAATTTAATATTTTATATAAGCATGGTCGACTGTGCTTCTAATAAAGTGTTTTATTGACACAGTCGACCGTATGCTTAGTTCTCTGTGGAGATAAATAACATAATACATGCATTGGATGTCCGGTCAACTATATTGTCAATCTTAATAATCACAATCATTGTTTTCAATAAAGATTTTATTCAGAACGGCCATAAGCGCTCACTGGCTACAGTAAGCCCAGGGCCACAGAGAATGAGCAGCCCCAATGCAACTACCCAGTGTTGCAAGACCCCATTAGGAGGTCTAAACAAAGGGCCATTTCCCACTGCGTTTACACCACTGATTTTGAAAAAATGGTAATGAAAAGTGTTTCTATATTTAATCATTATTTTCCAACAGTTCTCCTATAAGTTGCCACCTTGCAACAGATGTTAGGCCTACAGTATTTATGTATCCCTAGCAGGGAGGTTTCTAAAAAGTCCCTCTCAGTAAATTCAGGGTAATCAGTTCAATGCTTGCAGGCTGTTGGCACACTCCTTGCCCTTTAAGTCTAGCTTCACTACTGCCTCCCCGAAGCCCCAGTTTCCTATTAAATCCTTCCGCGCTTAAGTTCCATGTTGACTAGTCGCCAAGTTACTCATGAATGACAAAGTGTCTACAGCAGGCGTAGTATTACGGTGTTAGTATATTACCTGGCACAGATCGCTCTATGCACAGGGATATAATACAGTCTACAGAGGAAACAGTTCTTGGATTCTATTCTGTACACTGTTTTTTCAAAATAATAACTTGCACTATAAGGTGATTAGGCTGAAATCGACAATAGAATTGAGGGGAAAAAACAGAGCCTAGTGGAAACAACTATAAATTTTGACAGCTATGTAATGTACTTCTTCATATTTGTACATTTTAAAATCATAACTCATCTTTATCTAGAGATAGTACCTTATCCACTTTTGTGTTGGGCAAGCATGATATAACTTTTCAAGGACCAAAAATTTGGAATTCTTTACCAGATGAAATTAAAATTATTAATTTTATATCTTCATTTAAGTTCAAACTACATGAATACCTTGTTTCTACTATTAATATTTAAGTTGATCATATATCTGTCTTAAGTCAAATAATAACTGCATTTGTTAAGTTAAATGTCTTTTTATGTTCATTATCATATATTATATATATTTCTTACCTTACCTTATCTTTAATTATGTTGCCAGGACCCCACATTTTAAAGCTTAAGCTTCCTGTGGGGTACCCCTTTTTCTCATTTATTATCTATTATTTTTAGAAAATGTTAACTGTTTTTTGTTTTTATTTGAGAAATAAAAATTATTGATTGATTGATTGATTACTGACCCATGGTTTCCTCTTATTTGTCAAATAAAAAAAATTTAAAATACTAAATAAATTTTGCTGAATGTTTAGTTTGTATAACTTAATTCTCACATTAATATTGTTTAAATGATCATATTCATTAACAACATTAACGACATATTTTTTTAAACCTATTGATATTGCAACTTTTTTATATATCTTTTTTCTGTAATAATGTTTTTCTAGACGTTTTAATTTATTGTAATGAGGAGCCAAGTCTCACATTGAATATTTTACAGATGTGACAATAAACTTTATCTATGTCTAGATGACATTTATTAAAGAAATTAGAATATTTTAGCTTGATAACCTGTCATTAATGAATAAACAATATAATATAATTGGAGTTAAAAAAAAAAAAAAAATAGGCCATGGCTGAGAAAACACCTGTGTTTCCTGTATTCAGATTGCTGATTAGATGACTGCATGGCATGGGATAAGTTGTGCAGTGGCATGAATGACAAGATGTTATGATGTCATTGACTCATTGTCAGGTTGAACTTCCTATTTTAATATGTTATTGTATTTGACAGAGAATCCAGCCCTGGTTTATGCTCAATTTCAAATGACCATGATTCAGATTAGTCCACTTCTAAGGCTAGGCCTTACAGCCAACCTTGAAACTAAAATGTATAAGCAAGGCCTGGTAAAATTAATTTTAATTTTAGGTAGCATATTAATATCTTTCCATTTCCTATCTAGAACTTGAATTAACCTATGACCAGCTCCAGTGAACTGTTAAATAAATTATGAACTATGATTCAATGATATATAAAGGTTTATAAAGAGATATTTTTTAATTGATGGAGCAAATGTTAAGTTATAAAACATTAATTGTAATATGTAATTGTGCTAGGAAGAGGTGGTGTGGATACCCACATTCAAAGTCTTCCACTTAGCCTAGAGCTTGTTTTAAAGTCTTCCACCTAGCCTAGAGATTATTTCAAAATCTTCAACATAGCTAGCCCAGAGCTTATTTTAAAGTCTTCCTCCTAGCCTAGAGGTTATTTTAAAGTCCTCCACCTAGCCTAGAGTTTATTTTAAAGTCTTCCACCTAGCCCAGAGGTTATTTTAAAGTCTCCAACCTAGTCCAGAGGTTATTTTGAAGTCTTCCACCTAAGCCCAGAATTTCTTTTAAAGCCTTCTACCCAGCCTAATTTTAACACAGCACCTACTCAAAACAACATTGAGGTATCAGTACAATCCAACACCCATGTCTAGACTTCTCTAGTGCAAATCTAGTGAATTGTATGTACTGTAATGGCTATGTAATGGTTATGAGCAAAAACTGGCTAAACCCAGGGGCCCCAGAATATGAGCGGGCCTCAATGCAGCTACCCAGCTTTAAAGGGCATTTTTCCCCTGCATTAAAGCACTAAGCTATACAGTACGTAAATTGTTGGATAAATCTGTCAATGTCTGACTGTATAGTCAGTTTCATTTTCCCTGCAAATGATATCTATCTATTATTGATCAATTGATCTAACAGTTTGTTAAAGACATTATCGGATTTAGGAGATTTTTACTAGCCTTAAATAATACAAAATAAATGTAAACACATCAATTGATTTGACAGATATGAACACATAAATAATTTCATTGAGTTGACACTTTTATTGGCACTCGGCAGATGCCTATATCTAGCTATACTTTAAATTGAGTAATACCGCAAAAGAAATTCATCAATGACGACAAACGGTAATCTGTCAATTAAAACTTCAATAACAAATCATGATTAAATCTAACAGATCTTATTATGTTAGATTCTTACTTGAGATGGTGAGTAGGCTGAATTCACCTACATATTACAAAATATATGTCATTGGGTATGAGGATATAAAATTATATTTTTAGTACAGGTTTACTTTTTTGTTTTACTTTACTCTTGTTTTTTTGGTCTGATTTTACTGTACAGCACATTGAGATATTCACATTTATGTGCTACTGTAAAAGAATAAATAAAATTAAATTTGTGTGCATAATCATCACCACAGATTTGAAATATACTATTATAAGAATAATTTATTCGTTTATCCAACAATTTACATATTGCTCAATGGCGTAATGCATGAAAAATTCCACTCCTAAGGGGCCCTTAAAGCTGGGTAGCTGCATTAGGGCTGTTAATGCTGGGCCCCTTAAGCTCTGGGCCCCAGGGTTTAGCCAGTGATAGCTCATAGCCATTACGCCATTGCTATTACTGCCAACTAGTATACCTCCCTATGCCAAGGAAACTTCTCCAAAACCAGACATTCGTGGGTTTACACAAAATACACAAACCAGAAGTGGCATTAATATTTTGTCTATACTACGTGCCTATCTTACCTAGATAAACTGAAAGGCCTTTTCCTCTCAGTAGTGATGACATCACCCAAGTTTTAGAAGAAAAAGTGTATAAAACCGCTTGTCCATAAAAGACGCCCCTACCTACCTTTCAGTTTTACATTAAAGAAATTTGAGATCACTAAAAATTAATCTTGGTAAACGTGCAATAGACATAAAATACAGGCGTTGAAAATACAAAGTGACAACACTTACCTGTTGATGGGGTTAGCGGGTTATTCTTAATCGGGCTAAACATAACTTGTTGAATAAGAGGCGTAGGAAGCAATGGTCCCGATATGATGGATTCAGGAGCAAGATGCGGCATAATAGCATCCAGCGTTGATTCCCGAGGTTTACCAAGCTCCTGCTCAAAATCCAGATCATCAAGCAGGTTGCCGTTAATTTGCAGCTTTTTCTTTGGTTGTTTCGATAAGATTCCACGCCCTGGCAGCGGTGAGCTATGTGTTGGAATGTTAGGAAGTTTACGTCGTTTATCCTGCAGAGGTGAATTCATCCCGTTCTGTACTGGAGAAATCGGTCCATCGAGTTCCCAATCGGATTCGCTCATTGAACTAACGCTGCTCAATGTTCCGAGTTTAGGCCTTCCTGTCTTTGGACTACCAACATACTCTTTGTTGATATTAAATCCTAAGGCAGTTAAAATCTTCTCGGCCTCATTAGATTCCGATTGTTGATCATTTTTGGACGACATATCAAAATCTGAATCGTAATTCCAAAACACTTGCACATCATCATTCATGGACTCATTACGGCTTAGCGTTCTTTCCAACGTATCAGTGTTCTCGTCTTCTGCAAGGTGTAAATGCTCGCTACTACCATCTTCTCCCAACTTGTTCAACCATTTTGACAGAGAAGTACCATCCTGGGTTTGGTCATACTTTGAGCTGAAGCCTTCAAACTGATTGAACCGTTTTACTTGGCCTTTAGGTGACAATGTTAGAGTGCTAGCTCGTTGTTTTGGAGGGCTAACAGAATCTGAATGACTTACTCCATTAATGTGTGTATTTTGTTCAGTCAATTGAACTCTTTCATTTAAACTTTTTGACCGAGGTTTTTTTAAGAGCAACTCTTCTTTGCGGTCGCTACTGGTGGAAATTCTATCATGAGTAGTGGACCCACGGTCATAGTTCAAAACCTCTTCAATACTCGAATTCAAATCGACTAATTCAATAGTTTTATTGTCATCAGAAGGTTCTGAACCGATTTTAAATGTTAAAATATCGCGTATCGTTTCCTGGACAATTGGGTCAGATCCACGTGGCAATCTCGGACTTGTATTTCCTTCAAATCCTGTTCCCAAAGGCAACGACCTACATTCTGAAAAACTGGAACTTAGGCTTGATAATGAGCCTTTACGGGCAGATTCTGGCGTACGGATAAAACTGTTTGAACGTTCAACGGGACTGTTTGAGCGTGACGTGTTCAATGCGCGTCCTTCTGATGAGGATATGCTGTCATTATCATGTCCATGGCTCATTGGACGTGGGTTCTCCCCATCATAGGGGGCGCTCCATGTCTGACAACCATGCACGCAATTGTATATACCGACACTTGCATCCTGTAAATATTCATTATGACAAGTGACAAAGTCTGATAAAGTTTCATCGGTGATATCGTCAAAACCATTCACGGATTGACTCCAACTACTAGACCCACTAGATGACTGAGACTCGCTATGCTTTCTCTGCTCAATCAGACGCTTGTCAAGTTGCGGAGAACCTCCGAGAACAACTTCGCTCTTCTTCGTTAGTAAAACTGAATCGTTTGTAAGATCAGGATTACTTCTTTTCTGGATTTGTTTGTTAGAGGAATCCTTCACCACTGGTTTGGTGTGTAACTGTTTATCTACCCCATTTATGGGATTCACTTTTGTTTGGCAGCAGTCTGGCGACAAGGATAAGAATTTCTTAGCACAACGTCCATCAAGATCGACATCCTTTACAGACTTTCTTTGGCTCACCATCAAATGTGTACAAGGTACAAGGTGTCTATAAAATAAACAAATATTGGTTTAAAAGGATGCAATGAATGCTGTCTATGAATTATTGTTTTATTAATTATACAGTAATTCAAAATATTTGAAGCTACATGACTTTACTAGGGAATACCCCTATTCAGGGAAACCCCTATTAAGTGGACACTTGAAACAAATGATGGGAAATATTATATTTTTTTACACTACAGTCAACTCTTTTTAGCAGACACCACAATTCTGGTGACATTGTCTTGCAAAACAAACTAGGGGAAATATTAGTTTTTTAAACTATAGCCAAACTCTATTCAGAGGAAAACCCTATTAAAGGTACACCTTGTTGGGTTCCAAAGTGTCCCCTTAATAGGGTTATAATATACCATTAGCTATTTTAATTTCTTTAAATAAAATGATTGTGTATAAAAAAAATTGAATAATCGATCAATTTTCAATTGTGTGTAAACAGCAATTGGACTTAGGATATACAGCTCTTCATCAAAAGAAAAAAGTTTAACAGTTGATGTTTTGAACATAATCCACCATTGAGATTGATGTATTAATCTTGCCAAGACTGAAACATTAGTAGGATAGAAATGTCAATTTAAGTGCTCGTGTAAATCAATGGATTTTCTTTATCAAAGCTGTACCTTATGATTCACAGGGAGTTACCATTTTTGTACTGGAGTAATTAGTGTCTACCTACTAGCTATAAGGATGATTTAATGCATTGACCTGCCTCCATGTAAATAAGAATAGAATGCGACTTCAACTCACAATACATTTTTTTGCAGATATGTTAAGGCAGAAACACTCAGTAAAGATTACTAGTGATTACAAGACTATTTTTTAAAGCTTAAAGCTCTGTCTACACTATCAAACTTCATGTGACAAATGTGATGTGCCCATACCCATGATATCACTACCATATTTGAGCATATCACTACCATATTTGAGCATATCACCACCATATTTGGGCACATCACACTAATTTTTGTTAAACTATTTTGATAGTGTAGACATAAACAGCTTTAGAATAATAGTCAGTTACACTTATGTCTTCAAAAACATCTGATCTCTTAATTGTTATACTGTACCTTAGAATTAATTGCATCATCACGTCTTCACAGTTGAGATCAAGCAGTGTGTAGAATAATGACAGGGTAACAAGACAAAGCTGCAAAACAAAATAGAAATGTTTACTAAACAAAAAATAACATTGTATTGTTCGAATTTTGAGGCAGGAAAAATCAAAATTACAGCCGATACTGTACTATAATTGATTGATTATATAATAATAATAATTCTGTAATACAGTGTCCCATGGGATGCCTGTATCATAGGCCATAAGCCTAACTATAACCTTAACTTAATACAGGCACCAGATATGATACATATGAATAATAGAGAAATGTCAGATTCAGTAAAATTAAGATACACGATACAAAATAAACTACAAGGTGTCATTGAAAGCATGGATGTACAGTAAAGCCTACTATACTCTGTGCTAGTCTAGTATATACAACTTATTTTTGGTTAAAAGATAACAAATTTTGTACACATACTTCATACGCAGACAAATATCAAAAGGGCGACTTATGGCGCTCATAAAGAAATACTAAAAAAACATAAACAAGACAATAACTAGAGACTTGAGAAAACATGTCCAAATCTGTATGTATAAGAGCAATTTGGGCTCAAACTAGATGCAAAATTGTCTTTCTATTAACTTTAAAATTAAAAAGGAAGATATAAAAGTGCTTAAGTGGCCTTTGAAGACAAATTTGTAATTAGGGAAACATCAAACATCTAACAAAAACCCTTCTATTCAATTCACTGTTTACATTTTATTTTTCTCATGAGACCTTTAGTAATACATTCTGCAATATCAATCAATCACTAAGCATAGCTATCAAAGTCGGGCGATTAATTGCAATAGAAATTATTGTATTGCTACAGTAAAATAAAAAAAATAGCTGGTAAACAATATTTATATATAGCATTATTATTACATAACAATCTTTCTTTTCGTTTTTAGTATTAAAACTAATATCATTGCTTGTTGTGGTGGTCAGGCCTGTATTTATTGTTTCACAGACTAGTACTATATTAGTAATTCAATTCAATTGACATTTTATTTTTGTCCAAAAGACAATAAGTCAAAAAACATGAAAAATTGAGATTAAAAAAAATAAGGATGAGGGCAGAATCCCAGTAAGATGAAACTCATGTGGCGGGATTAATTTAATAATTATGAATATAAATAACAATCAGGCCTGATAACAATAATACAGTAGTACTAGTAGTTACATTAAATTCAAGGATAATATATGTTGAAAACTATTTTGAGAATATGTACTTAAGTAATTAATTGCACTTGAATTGCCAGGTGAATATGAAAAAAACAATGTTTAAGGCTTTTTAAATTTACAATGAATAGCTTTGATGCTACTGTATTTTCATTGATTAAAAACAATGGAATTGATTTCTTAGGTGGAGCAGAGGTTATTAATTTATATTTCATTATTTAACCTTGATGTAAAAAAAACAAGACAGATTGATTACACTCGGAGGTTAAAGGCGGCCCCTAAATGATGTCAGAAGCTCTTTATTATTTACTGTTAATATTTAGATGACAATTAAATCTGCTCCACACACACAATTGATCCAAATTACTGTACAATTTATATATCGTAGACATAAAACAATAATTATTAAAGCTGAGCTTTGTATTTAAGTATTTGAGAATAAGGCCAAACCCAATGAAGCATGAAAAAAGGTGAGTAATGGGATTTCCCCTTTTGTATATCCCTGATATACACAAGATGACTAAGATGATAGAGGGTGTGGTATGCAATAATAGGATCAATACCATATACTTAATTACCATATCATCACGTGTACAGTGTTGTTGTGGGCCTTAGGTGTGAGTGCTAATTAAGGACTTTTCGATTTACACGTCCGCTAATGTCGACTGATACCAGGTAACATGATGTCATATTATGACATTATTTTTATAAAAAGTGCATTTCATCTTTTGGATAAAACAATACGCTGTTGGTCACCATGTGGTGTTTCTAGCAATAGGCCTTTATGAGTGGACACCACTATTAAGGGAAGAGTTTGTTTGGTCCTAAAAATGTCCCATTAATAGGGTCTAAACTACTACTAATAATAACCTCTACGTTCTCATATTAAAGTTTGGATAGTCATACTAACTACTACTTGTCAATCATTTCAGAAGAAAAAGCAATAAGGACATTTACAATTAAACACTCAATTTTTACCATTTTTCGAAGTCTCAGCTTAAAAAGCTGATTTTCAAAAGTAAACATATTAGCTTGTAATCTCCCTGTCGGATAAAATTCTAGCATAATAACTTTTATTTCACCATATGGCAACAACATTTACATCAACTGAGTCACATGACATTTTGATTTTATATCCATAAGAATAATTTCATTGTGAAATAGTATTATAATTTGTTTTTACACGCAATTTTAATGGATACACATTCAAAGAAAAATATTATCGTAGTGTGAAAAACTATGAATGTTAGTGTGATTTTGGATTGTATATTCATAGCATTATAATTCAGCAATTTAAGCTTGTGACCTAATTATAACACACATAATATATAGATTATGGAGTGGTATAAATTTAAATTAATTGATCGATTTTATTCAATTAAAGTATGTACAGTATAGTATTTAAAAAAATTAATATCAATATATAACTGCAGTTGAGAATGCATTAGGATCAATATAAACACATGGAGATGATGTAGTTTTATATTAATATTTTAGTATTTGCTATTATTTACCTTATGTTATATTTTGTATGTACAGTATTTATAAACATTCAATAAAGACTACAATGCCTAATTCGCACTGGACTTTTAATATTGCTTTCATCTTCAACTGAATATTATGAAATATCTTTAATCATAAAACAAATAAATGTATTAGAGTTGTCAATAATGACATTTAATATTTTAATAAAAAATGAGAAATGATAATAAATCATTCAGTGAGATAGATATAAATATATGTGGTTATTTATCACTACTGATGATGCCCTGTGAAATAAATATAAAATACTGTATACAGATCCAGTGGTAAAATCTTTGAAGTGCTTACAGACCTATGTAAAACTGACCGATACAAACAGTCTGCCATTCCTTATTTACCTCCGCCAAGGAGGTATATGTAATCGGTAGTTTTTAGTATACTTTTCAGACCTGCTAGTGTTAAAAGATAGGACAGAATTTTTCAAAAGCCGGTGAGCAATCTTAAAGTAACAAGTAAACTGAAATTGCATTTTCTCGAGAACTACTTGTCCAAAAAACTTCATTTTTGTACAAGAGGCAAGAGTTATAATTTGTGATTTGTAATTTTTAAACATAATTTGATTTAATGTGCACGTTTTTTTATGCCAGTAGTTTAAAAACCCTATTTCTTTTCAAATTCACTCGTTTGATTTTCGCGTTGCTGTTCTATTGTTAGTCAACTAAAGCTATTGTTAATTGAAAGGCTTGTTACATAACCATTACACCAAACTCACATACACACACAAAACACGCTTGTATTTTGTAGTGAAATTAGCCTAAATCACAAACAGCATTAAGAGACACACAAATATATATACCGTACTGACGCGGGTATAAGCCCACCCCCCTCGAACATGAAATCACGTCAAGTTTGGGGGGTGGGCTTATACCCGAGGATCCAAAAATGCAGATCGTCAAAAACAGCACATGTACACTGTGTATTCCACCATGCGAGCGAGCGCCCTCACGTGTACGACGTTGCCTCTAAATACACGAGGTGTAGAGTGTCGGAAAATTAAGCTTATAGTTTGTGTAATTTATCGTAGAATATCTTATTTTAAACATCAATTGAACAAGAATTTATCAAGCAGAAAAGCAAGTATACAATGTTCGTTAAATAGAAATGTACCAAAGAAATTCAATAAGCTTGTTTATGGCAGCCGATACTAAATAGTGGTTTTCCGTTTTGACGACTTCGACGCGATGGAGTGTAAACAAAACAGGACCGCTAGGCCTCATATGGCCTAGCGTATATTAGCCTAGCTTGGTTATGATCAGAGGTAGGTGTATTCGGTGTATGGACGTCGCCAAATACAAAAATATGTATTACGACACACACTGTAGATCTTCGAATTAATGGGTGGACTCATTTTTCATGAAAATTAGTCAACAGTCGGGGTGGGGCTTATACCCGAGTATGGGCTTATACCCGCGTCAGTACGGTATATATATTTTTCCTGGAAAAGCTTATGTAGGAGAATTTTACAGTAGGCGGAGGCATGCACTCTCGAGTGGCTTTCTAGTTCCTTATATTGTTAAACTTCTAAAAGCCCAATAATGATGCATTCCATTAACTTTTTTTTTTATGTAAGTAAATTTAAGATAAACAATTGAGACATTTTTTATAATTAATTTATAATTAATTGAAATTTTAAAATCTGATAATATAATTAAATAATTAAGATGAATATGTGGACAATTAGTAAGTAATCTAATAACCTTGCAATACTGTTACATTTTATTTTTAATGTGTTTTTTTTTGTTATTTCTTTTTTGTATGTTTAAATTTTATGTGTAGATTTGCTGTGAATTTTTCTATTTTTTGGTCTACAATATTTTTAGACTAAATTTTTATATTATACCTGAATAAAAGATAAATAAATACATAAAATAAAAGAAACTGGAATCCTTAGAGTGACCTTTAGTGACCTTGCTATAGAAATATGATCATTTGGAGCAGCAAAACCAATTTCACACCATTGGTACACTATTGCATCCATTGGGAAAACCTATTAATTCTTTTTATACTTTACAACTGTATTCAGATGGAACTCAAATCCATTGAGATATTTCTATTTAACTTTATATCAATTTAATACAGTACTGATCACATTTAGGTAACAGAAAATTCTAAAGTTCAACTTTCTAATCTCTTACTTGGTTACTTACTTACAACAGGGAATATAATGAACTAATCCGCATCACACTTCAATATTTTGGGATAAGCTCCTGTAGCCTGGCGATTACTTTAATCACTTTTATTTTGTATTGAACTTACACGATTTTAAGTTACAGCACCTGTAATTGAGCACTATGTAGTACTAGTAATAGGGACTTGTACGTCCACTAAGCCAACACTACCAATGCTCCCTTGACATAGCCTTGCCTAAGCCAGCCGATACTATATTTACAAAGATCATTACATGATATGTATTTACTGGTGGTGTGCCAACATGAATGTCCACTTAATCAAAACATGTTTATACTAATGCACGAGTAGCGATCTACAACCATGTCGACATGAACATTCATTTAAAGTGAAAAGTCCTTATTTATTGAAACATTACAGGCAGTACCTGTAATAGTGTATGTACTACTGTAACAGTATTTAGTGTAGTGACCAATACTATTATGGTAAAGTGAATGTCACATGCAGTGGATTAGACCCACACTCCAATCAATCTTAGGATTAGCTTAAATCCTTTGACGCATATGGCTTCAAAAGTGTTCAATATTTATTTTCAATCTATTAATGGACTAGCCACTAGGCAAATCAATTTAATGGTATTAGGATCACTTCCTGCATATTTTCTAGACAGGTAAAATCGCTTTCCCAAGAGGCTTACGAAAGATACTAACTGTGCAAACAGACGGAAAGATATTAAACATCATTAACATTGTGTCATCAACACATTCATCTAAAAGATAAAGAATCTATGGTATCAACCATGTTTGCTAATAGAATTGTATTTTCATATCTGCATGGACTGTGAATCCAAACACCGCATAATCAAATATTTTTCTGATAAAAAGGGGTTTGTATCAAATGGTATTAAAACACCGACATAACAGTACATTGAAACCTAAATGCCTTCTTCCCAGCTCTCAATATCTACAGTAAGCACTACCCCTCAGGCACTTGTTTATAACTCCACTGTAGGAATGTTTACAACATCCACCAAATACAGTAACTTGTTTCGTTCAATTAAGCTTTAATCAAATTTTGAAAAGCACAATTATCATTGGACTTAAAACAAATTGATGATGGAAGTGTTTTAAACTCTAGACTTCTTACACATTAATAGTATTGAAGTAGCAAGAACCATTAATATACCATTTGTGTAAAGAGGTCTAGAGAGGCAATAACACTACTGACTTGCTTACCGCAATATTGACAACATTTTATTAAGGCATGTGTGACAATCATGATGAGTGTAGGCAATAAAACCAAGAGGTGGCGGAACCAAGAAGCCAAAAAAGTAGAGGAAACAAGAAGTAAAAAAGGTAGAGGGAAAAAAAGAAGCCAAAAAGGTAGAGGAAAAAACAAGAAGCCAAAAAGGTAGAGGAAAAAAACAAGAAGCCAAAAAGGTAGAGGAAAAAACAAGAAGCCAAAAAGGTAGAGGAAAAAAACAAGAAGCCAAAAAGTAGAGGAAAAAATAAGAAGCCAAAAAGGTAGAGGAACCAAGAAGCCAAAACAGTTAGAGGAACCAAGAAGCCAAAAAGGTAGAGGAACCAAGAAGCCAAAAAGGTAGAGGAAAAAACCAGAAGTCAAAAAGGTAGAGAAAAAAACAAGAAGTCAAAAATGTAGAGAAAAAAACAAGAAGCCAAAAAAGTAGAGGAAAAAACAAGAAGCCAAAAAGGTAGAGAAACTATTAAAGAAGCCAAAAAGGTAGAGGAAAAAACAAGAAGCCAAAAAGGTAGAGGAACCAAGAAGCCAAAAAGGTAGAGGAAAAAACAAGAAGCCAAAAAGGTAGAGGAAACAAGAAGTTAAAAAGGTAGAGGAAACAAGTTCAACTTAAATTGTATAGGGAAACCAAGAAACGAAAACGGTAGAGGAAAAAAGTTCAACTCAAATTGTATAGGGAAACGAAGAAGCCAAAAGGTAGAGTTCAACTCAAATTGTATAGGGAAACGAAGAAGCCAAAAGGTAGAGTTCAACTCAAATTGTATAGGGAAACGAAGAAGCCAAAAGGTAGAGTTCAACTCAAATTGTATAGGGAAACGAAGAAGCCAAAAGGTAGAGTTCAACTCAAATTGTATAGGGAAACGAAGAAGCCAAAAGGTAGAGTTCAACTCAAATTGTATAGGGAAACGAAGAAGCCAAAAGGTAGAGTTCAACTCAAATTGTATAGGGAAACGAAGAAGCCAAAAGGTAGAGTTCAACTCAAATTGTTTAGGGAAACGAAGAAGCCAAAAGGTAGAGTTCAACTCAAATTGTATAGGGAAACGAAGAAGCCGAGTTCAACTCAAATTGTATAGGGAAACGAAGAAGCCAAAAGGTAGAGTTCAACTCAAATTGTATAGGGAAACGAAGAAGCCAAAAGGTAGAGTTCAACTCAAATTGTATGGCATTCAACATCGTAACAAATTAAAAGAATAAAGAAGTGAGTCAGTGTGATACTACAACTTAGCAATCACATCTTATATTTCTACTACTGTACCTCCTCTTTGTCTCTTATAGGTCAACAAAGGTCAATAAGATATTATTGTCCATCAACATTTTAAGTCCAACTACAAAGTGACAAGACAATTACTCGCTGCATACTACTTGGTGCCAAAGAATTCTAACTTAATGGCATACATCGCTTAAATAGTTCACACGTCGTAAGTATCGTTTAACGTTCAATCTGTTGGACCGTGTGATAATGCAATCACATGCATACTTAGTGAAATGCCGACTTTTCAAAACATATTATTAACATCAAATACCTGTAATGAACATTTCTTGAAATTTAACACAATTACAAATTTAGAATGGGATTTCTGTTCATGGAAAGCAAGATGCAAACTAAACTACAGCAGTATCAATATTCTGGTTTTTTTCACATCACAAAAAGATGAGCACTAGTTAACACTTTTCGATTCATGCAAATAAATTCGCCTAGTGAAAAACCAGCTTTATCCTCCCTAGTATTTTTCAGCTAGGAACTCATTGCAGCTGAATTGGTTGAGAGTTATTAAAATAATAAAATACAAAATTAATTTGTCCTACTTACCCTTGAGTTACTGCCAATGCGTGATATTAGCGAGTCCAGTATAAACTTGTTCTCGTGCTGTGCGGTACAAATGAATCGGAGGAAAACCCGCATTAGGCTTGGTTCGGTTATACTGCGTAAGAAGAGCTCTACATATGCCGTGGCTGCGATAGTTTCTTCAACTGAAATCTGTGAAAAGAAGGAAAACTTATTAATAACAAGATTTAACGTAAACAATTTGTGTTTAATATTATTAATTGAAAGTTAAAACTGCTTAACCTCTCTGGTGCAGGCACAGCTTACAGTATTTAAGCGACCAACTTTTTGTTCTTCCTCTACACAGTGCATTTTTCACCTCACAAGCGGCCAGAGACACTTTTTGACTTACGATTCAGATCAAACATTTAAAAATTGCTGTTTTGTTACTGAGCAATTTCTTTACTAATTTCTCAAACAAGATCATCTTCTTTTGTTTAGTAGACAGACAAACAATTTTTCAACTTTTATCAACTGGTATAATCTGTATTTTTTAATTTCTTTATTGTTTTTTTAATTTTTATATATATAATTATTAACTTTTCAAGGCAATCCTGCCACAAGATTTTCATCTTGGGATTCTGCCTTTGTCTAAACTTTTTCTCCCAAAAATGTCAATCTGTCATTACGATTTTCTTTTGGACGAAAATAAATCTTTTAAATTGAATTACTATTACTATAATAAAGGGTTAGCAAATGTTACGGTGGGTGCACTAATTAACTAACTTTTTAAATTAAATTACTTAAAAAAATTATTCTATAATAAATACAAATGAAACTAGAAAGCCACTCCGAAAGTGCATACTTCCGCCTACTGTAAAATTCTCCTACATAAGATTTCTCCGGTAAAAAAAAAATATATATATATATTTGTGTGTGTCTTAATACTGTTTGTGATTTATGCTAATTTCACTACAAGCATGTGTATGCGAGTTTGGTGTAATGGTTATGTAACAAGCCTTTCAATTAACAATAGCTTTAATTGACTAACAATAGCAACAGCAACGCGAAAATCAAACGAGTGAATTTGAAAAGAAATAGGTTTTTTAAACTACTCGCATCAAAAAAAGTGGACATTAAATCAAATTATGTTTTAAAATTACAAATCACAAATTATAACTCTTGCCTCTTGTACAAAAATGAAGTTTTTCAGACAAGTAGTTCTCGAGAAAATGCAATTTCAGTTTACTTGCTACTTTAAGACTGCTCGCCGGCTTTTGAAAAATTCTGTCCTATCTTTTAACACTAGCAGGTCTGAAAAGTATACTCAAAAAGTGGTCCAGAATTAGGACCATGGTCCCAAAATTGGACGGAATGGTCATTGACCACATATCTATATGTATCTTCATTTTGGTAAAGATCTTGTAATTACCTTTTGAGTAATCCTGCTAACAAACAAACAAACAAACACACATATACCTCATTGGCGGAGGTAAACAATGGTGAAATTTATAATAATTGATAAAAGTAAAATAGATGTTTTCAATTTAGTGAGCACTTTTCACAAGGAACAGTAATACTGTATACCATTCCCAGCCTCAGTGGCAACTAGCCATAGTGCTTTATCTAACTCACATTCTCAAGGTTTGAAAAAAGGGGGTGTAAAAAGATGAACTATTAAAAAAATTTAATTCTTTAAAAATGATGACAATGTGATTTGTCTACAAAACTCTACAATACACTAAATTAAGCTTGAAATGTACAAGATAAAAATTTAAGAAGAAATGGCCATAAAAAATGTGAAAACTATATGAGGCAATTAATTAATTAGGCATCCTATAATTGGGGATGTTTTATTGTTGGATGTGGTTGAAAAAAAAAAATAATACTTATTAATTAGTGATTAATTAAAGATGTATTGTCCCCAAAAACACGAAAATATAAAATTGATTGAATATTTAACCAAAAACCCAATTGTACTATTTTTTTAATTTGAAATTTAATTTGAATTAAAGTTTTTACATATATATAACTTTAATAGAAACTATATTTAGAAATCTATAATAAAGGTAAACAAACGACTGCCAATGAAAGAAACCATCATTAACAATGACATCATTTATAATGTTTAGCATTAATTGTATGTCTCGCCATTTAATTCCCTTGATAAGATTGTTTATAATTTTCACCTTACAAAACCTTTTAAAATAAAATATTTTGATTTAAACAAGTAAATATTTCTATTTCTTTTAATCAAATCATGGAGGATGATCAAATTAAGTACTCTGAATTTGAATTGCTATTACTAAACTAGAAAAAGAAATTTGTAAAAGTAAAGCAGTGGAAGATCCAGGATTTTGAAATAGGGGAGGGTTATCGCTACCAGGGTCTTAAAGTATTTAAATAAAGTGCTGAATTTAATTTGATGTCCCATCTTTTGCATTACAATTTGTGGAATTTAGATTTAAGGAGAATTTAAGAACTGAGAATTTAAATTTGAGTTGATTTTCTACATTTTGAAAATTGGTATTTTACTGTATTAACACATATTCCTTCCTTTCCCCAAGAAGACATCACTTTGATTACTAGATAGAAGCCAGTTCAGTCGATTATGGTTTAATATTATGATGTAAAGGTCACATCATAATTTATTTATTTGTATATAATTTGTAATGTAAAGGATCATGTCAAAATTATTTTACTGCAGTAAAAATGTAGTTACTGCAGTAGAATATTGAATTTTGAAATGATCCTTTACATTACAAATATATACAAAATAAAAACATTTTGAAGTGACCTTTACTTCATAATATTAAACGTATAGTTTTACTTTGTTTCAATGTATAGGCTTATAAAGGCAGTCACTGCAGTAAACAGCACTGTATACTAAAAAAAGCTTGCTAAATACAGTATTGCATAAACAGGTTAAAGAGTAAACAAATATATTTACTTCAGTAACTGCAGTAGTACATTCTAGCTATCAGTTTAAATATTACTTATAATTATTACTTAAATACTGTTATATTATTTCTAAATGAATGTCACTCAATATTATTGATTGCCTAATCTAGCTGACATAGGTAAATACATACCAATTGAAAACAATTGATCTAAAAATAAATCAATTAATATATAAAGAATAAGATACTGTAAAAAAATAAAGACTATTACTGGTAACGTAAAAGGATGGAGCATTATAAAAGGTTTTTTACTCGCATCTTCTTTATTAGAAAATATTAATGACACAAAATGTATTAATCCAAAGAAAGCATTTAATTTAATTACAATTTTTATTTTTTTATTTTAAGGCCCTATCTATCTAGGTAGAAGTGGATATTTGTCTTACTACAACAGAACAAAAAGAAGAATTTAAAAATATTATAGCATCATATAAATTAGTGTTAACAAATATTTTCAATAATAGGGAGCTTTGCAACGACTAAACTCCATCATGTAACAATATTATGACACGTACTGTAACCTTGCTCCTCAACTAGACACAGGTTTCTGGTTTCTAGGTCCAGGCTGTCACGCCTAGATTGAAGGTAAATAGGTCAATCTGTATTATTGCTGAGGTGTGACACCTCCCTTCTCTATAAGGTTGATGTGAGGTGTACTTAGTACATTCCTCAGCGAATCTTATATACGGTAATACACCTGAATAGTTCTATGCAAATTACCCTTTTCGTATAACTTTGAAGACCCGTCACTTTTGACTGTGACACAGGCGACGACCGATGTCACATCGATTGACCTAACCGAGGTTGGTCATCAGTCCTCACAAATTGGAAGCTCCGCTATTGAAATCTATGAATCTGGGATTTTCCCTTTCCGTTGATATAACACAGAGACTACGACCAGTCAGATCAAGAAAATCACACTTTGAGTAAATTTTAAGGCTTTTACAAAAACGAAATTTGTCATCTATACAAAATCGAAGCTAAATGAAATTTTTTCAAGATCAAATCTGTAGATTTAAAAAAATTAAAGATCAAAAGATACATTTCAAAAGAAATAAAACATTTCTTTTAGACTATTATAATTTCAAACCTTTCACCTTAACTTGGGAATTATGCCCTTAGGAGTTTCAAATATTAATAACGATATCATATGATCATGTTATTATGTCACATGCATGCCTTAGACCTATATTTAAAGTAAAGTGGGTATTAATATTTTGCCAATGGCTATTGTACAGATACATATTTTCTGTCTGTTTTTTTTTTTCAACGGAATTTCACATTGCACAATCTTGAAATATTTTCATTATTCTTTAGAAAAAAAAGAATAAATTATTAGCGATAAAAACAAATATCCAAATATTGTTTCAGTTTAAAAAGGTTTAAAAGAAAAAAAAATAGACATTTTATTCTTAATTTTTAATGTAAAATAATTTATTGACTTTATTTATTATTTTTATTGTCTTTCTATTGGCATTTAAACACTATAGATATGTATAAATATACTGTATGTTCAAACAGTATTCAGAATATTATTTAAATTGACCTGTTGTGTATTAATATAGACATGAATTGGTTTACATAGTGAACTATAAATATCTCTATTTAATATATTTATGCAAATTAGATACTGTAACACATAAAACCCGCTGTACAGAGATAACAAAAATTTTTTTGTGTTGGTACAAATTCCACTATTATTATTAATACATCACAAGACTTATTAATATGCATGAGTGATTTGATGAATATCCAAGGAGTATTATCATATTGTTGTGAATTAATAGCGTAAAATGCAATGCAGAGCGAGTTAGTATATAATCAGGGAATAGTGGTTGCCGTGTGGTTATGACAATAGTTTTTTTCTCTCTTGTACAGTAACAATAATGTTAGCAGCTGTGGATTGCATGAAGTGCTTAATCTATTGTAATTAGTAAACAAAGTAATGAATAATTATTAATAAAATAGTTTTAAACAAAATTATAATTACTATTTATAGGTTTAGTAAGTAAGGATTTCTTTTTAGAATATAATATAAAGGATATTATACAAATAATGAATGTTTATGAGTGCAATGGTACAAATAATGGCACGAGGTGAATGATGAAAGGTTATATCAACGAGGCAAAGCCGAGTTGATATAACCTTTCATCATTCACCAAGTGCCATTATTTGTACCATTACACGAATACAAAACATTCATTATTTGTTTTATATAACATCTAGACGTTTTTTTTTCGTACACAAAAATGTTTCAAAAAGTACTATTTAACGATCGTTGAATAGTGCGTACTATTGCACGCCATGTGACCCACATTCGTCCAATCAAATGACAGGAATTTATATAGGTGTTATATAATATTAAATATTGAATGTCTCATAACTGTATACAAAACAATTAATATTATATTTAAAGATGTATTGTCCCCCTGAAAAAATAATTCTTAAAAAAAAAATTTGTTGAATATTCCATTTTATTAACGTAACAGTTATCCAATTTGACCAAAAATTGGGTCTAAAAAAGTGTATTTACCTGAAAAAAAGTAATTTAAAGCAAAAAATGGTCAAATTGGCTGCCAGCCAATGGATTTTTGGTTGAATTTAACCATTTATTTTGTCATTTTACTAGTTTTTTTTCCGTTTTTTTTTCTACGGAAGTGATTAACTTTATATTAACTACAAAATAAGGTATTCAAAGTCTGATTTAATTAATCTTAATTTTTTATGTTTTTGGGGGACAATACATCTTTAAGATTACGAGAATTAGTAATTTAAACAACTATTTTTTAAATAAAAGTGATTATTATATATTAAAATTAGTGAATGTGAATTTGATAAAATATAATAGAATCATGAATAGGTATTAATAAAATAATAATTATTATTAAAATTATTTGTTAGTTTGTATGTGTAATATTTAATACAGTGATAAATAGTTTATGAAAAATACATACAATATCATATTTATTATGTATATTATTATCATATGTTTATAAACTACTATAGTGCACTGTAGTTTAAAAGTAACATTGTAAAAATAAATCTTGTTAATGGCAGTGTTATTTTCCAATACAATAAAATAAATAAAAAGACAAAGTAAACAAAATTATAAATAAAATGTGATAGAATTAGAAGTTTGTTGATAAGAAAATAAATAATATTATTAGTAAATAATAACAGTTGTCGAAAGTTGTTAATCCACTTTATTAGGATTATATTATTAATAAAATAATTAATGTGAGTGAGTGGCCGAGCGGTTAAGACAGTGGAACCGTAATTAAGTAGCCATAACATCGGCAGGGTTCAAGGCTCACTCACTCCATGGTTCTGGTGGTAGAACGAGTCTTCTCGGATAAGGACTACAAACCGTAGGTCCAGTGTACACATCTAGCTCGTGTGCACTTTAAAAAACCTAGTACATCTTTCGAGACGAGTAGGGGGTCACCCCGGTGTATTAGTACATCACAGCCAGTGATCATAACTGGGCCCTCTGGGAGACCACTCTTCGACTGAAGAGGTAACCCAGTATAAATATATATTTCAATCAATAATAAAAAGTATTATATAATAATTGTTGGAAATGTATGAAATATCAAATAAAAACTTTAATCAAGGAATAATGACATAAAACCTTATTATATAGATATTGTAATTTAGGAAACTATTTCATATAATATAAAAGTAAATTAGAATTGGGATTATACTGTTATCATATTATAATAATCAGTATAAAAAGTGAATACAATATACAGTAGCTTTACAGTAGATATATTTAGGTACTTAGATTATGCTTTAAAAAAAAGTACTTAGGGACCGTGTTTAAATTGTTACAGTACAGTTACCGCAGTACTGTAACTAACTACATTTTGTTTAAACTCTATTTGTAAGTATTTTTGGGTAATCAGACTGAGACACAATATTCATTGCAGTGACTACCTCACTTTACAACAAGCTAAAATCATATGCTATTGTTGCAGTAAGAACAATTTAGTTCCTGCAGTAATTGCAGTAGAATAACTTTGACTTTTTATACCTTTTTTTCTATTACAAAAAGAGCGCCATAAATAGCATACATTAAAATATGAAGAACACATGCAAAACTATGCTAAAAATAAGGTATTGAAAATACCAATGTCATGATTGTGTTGTACAAACAATAACTTCAAAAGTAATATTATAATATAAATAGACCTATTTCATGACTGTCAATTATTTCCATATTTTGAGAAAAACATTTTTGATGTCAAAGGCAATGCTTTCATGTCCTTGGGTGCCAATTTGACAAATTTAAAAGCTTGTTGAATTTTATTTTTGTATTGTACTTCTTACTATTTTGTTTGTAATCATGACATTGCTATTTGAAAACAAAGTGTAGCAAGGTTAGATAACAAAAGAAAACATTGACAAATAAAAAAAACCCAAAACCACCAACATATACCAACATGAATGCCGTGCAAAAAATGTGAAACAAACACAAGACCTACCACGTTGTCAGAGTCTGCAGGATCAACATTACCTCTGGAAAACTATGGAATGAAGAAAGTGGGAAGATGAAATGACGGAAAGGAAAATTATGCCATGTGGAAAGGTTTATGGCATCTGGAATGATTGAATTATAATTGTACTCATTTTTTAAAATTTGTTTAATTATTAATTATTTAATTAATTATGGTGACATGATCGGAATTACCTGGAAAATTACGGAATGAAGAAAGTGGGAAGATGAAATGACAGAAGGTGAAACTATATTTATGCCAAGTGGAAAGGTTTTATGGCATCTGGAACGATTGAAATATAATTTTACTTATTTAAAAATATGAACATTTGTTTAATTATGGTGACATGATCGGAATTACCTGGAAAATTACGAAATGAAAAAAGTGGGAAGATGAAATGACAGAAGGTGAAATTATATTTATGCCAAGTGGAAAGGTTTTATGGCATCTGGAACGATTGAAATATAATTTTACTTATTTAAAAATATGAACATTTGTTTAATTATGGTGACATGATTGGAATTACCTGGAAAATTACGGAATGAAGAAAGTGGGAAGATGAAATGAAAGAAGGTGAAATTATATTTATGCCAAGTGGAAAGGTTTTATGGCATCTGGAATGATTGAAATATAATTTTACTTATTTAAAAATATGAACATTTGTTTAATTATGGTGACATGATTGGAATTACCTGGAAAATTACGGAATGAAGAAAGTGGGAAGATGAAATGAAAGAAAGTGAAATTATATTTATGCCAAGTGGAAAGGTTTTATGGCATCTGGAATGATTGAAACATACTTTTACTTATTTTTAAAAATTTGAACATTTGTTTAATTATGGTTATATGATCGGAATTAACCTGGAATGAAAAAAAGTAGGAAGATGAAATGATGGAAGGGACAATGCTGGAATTTAAAATAATTGAACACATAATTTAATACATAATTTTTAACATGTAATATGAAATGAGTACAGTACTGGTACATGATTTAATCTTATTCTCACTTCTCGTTATTCATTGATGTCTCTCTCAGTACACAAAAATAGGTGTAGTGTTTTAGAATAGGAACTGTTAACATAGGTGCGTCTCTGTACAAAATGTACATGTGTATGATCGAAAAATATAACACAGTTTAGAATTTTCAACCGAATCAATTCTAGTTTCGGGTGAACATAATTTAAGACTGTAATGAGTTAGCTTCCAATAAAAAAAAATAAGGTATAATGATAATAGCTCATTACTGTCACGGTTGATGCAACAAAATCGTTTTGCAACTAATGGTTAGAGATGTATCAGTGATTTGAAAATGACTATACTGTACTTATAAGTACTATAGTAGTGGCATGAATTGAAGTATTAGCAATAAGGTACAGTAGGCTACAAATGACTTATACTATAGTACTTTGTAATGCATTACTGACAATGTAAAAATGGATAAATTAGGATATTATGATAATATACTGTAATGAAGGATAATTGGTTATGATAGTCTGGCCTTAGCAAGGATATCACAACATACAATTAAGAAAAGGGTCAGAAAAATAAATTGGAATAAAACTTTATTTTTTAAATAAACTACTGTACATTTAAAATTGAAAAAATATGATTAATGTATGCAAGTCAGAATTTGGGATGGTATAATGTTCGAAAATTTATGAATGTTTATCCAGATAAAAAAATACTTTAACTAGATTGGAGATTAAATAATAAAACTATAATTATGTCACATAATTCCAATCATATATTAAAAAAAAAAAACCAAATTGACCTTAATTTATTTACAGCATATGCATTTTATATTGTATTTTATGTATACTATACTAATACTATACTAGTACTATAGTATGTATAGTTTCATATTTTGTTATTTTAAAGACGGCCCCTGGATGTTATCAATAGCTGGCCTGAAGGTTCAGCTGGCTGGAAGTATTACCATTTTCTATATAAACTGAAAACATTTTTTTTTAAATAAACAAATTTTTTAAATTTATTTTTTGGGATAAAATTTTAAAAATGGTAAAGAGTGGATAAAAGTCCATTAAAAATAAATACATAAAAAACTTAAGCACATCCTGTCAATGTGGTTATTGAATAGTTTAATCTGGATTTAAATACTTGACAGAGAATCGGATTCAGTTACTGTTGCCATGGTTTTCCATCACAAATTCAATTCAAATAAAACATATTTTAGGACAATTTTGCAGACAAACTATTTGTAGTGACATTAAGTGCATCAGCATTGTGTTTATGTGCTGGGGAAAAAAAATTAAAATGTACGGTAATATTTATAATAAAATCACTGCATTTTAAGATGAACACATTTTTATGCTGAAACAAAAAAAAGCAATTGTGTTTAAATTATACAGTGAGGAACACACATTCTGCAGAGGAAAATAAAAAGAACATAAAAAAGTGGTAGCATACGATAGCTTTGTACATTGAAAACATTAAAAGCATAAATTGACAAAACTGTTTCTTCTGGGATTTTGTGAAAACTGTAGTACAATACTGAACATACTTTGTGATTATAACATTCTTAAACTACAGTACAGTAATTTATACATACAATAATATTAGTAGCCTTATAATTTTAGTAATTACATTTTTCTCAGAAAAAAAAAAGAAAATGTAAAATATCTGGAACAAAAAATTTGGAATCAATTAGACTGTGTTTTATATTGTACACGAACAAACAAACATTAAAGGTGACCGTGTGAGGCTGTGTCAATTTATCCAGGTATTTATGTCAAGTCAAGAAATTGACAGTGATAGAATTTGAGTGAAAAATGTACAGTAGGATGCATTGTGGGTTTTGAATAAAGATAATATTATACGAAACATTTTCTGAATATTATTTGAATTTTATTATTAACATAACATATAAAAAAAACAAGGACTGTTAATGTTGATGTTTAGTAATGCTAAGCAAAATCTGTACAGTTATTATGCCTCTGTGGGGAATTGTAAATATGATCAAGGAATACTTAACTACTACAGTATGTGTTTTACTGTATTAGCATGGTTGTCAACATTGACAAGGTTATACTTGACCAAGATCTACTGTATGTTACTAATAGTATAGTACTACAGAGAAACAATAAAGGGCATTGATGCCTTTTTTATCAGAAATTCTAATAATTTTATGAATTTTAAAACTTTAAGAAATATTATTATTTATATGTTATCTATTATTGTTTTTTGTTTGTTGTCTTGTCTTATTGAGGGCCCAATAAAATCAGTTAACAGTGGCTGGGTCACCATCTTGAAATATGGTAAATTAAATCAATAAATAGACCTGTTGAAAGGAATTCAAACATCAACAAAATATTGAAAAGTTTCTTTTTTATAACCTGTATGAAAATGAGTTGAAGACAAAATTACATTAATATCATCAGTGTTATCACTACATTCTAAAAAGCAACTAAAAAAAAAAAAATACAATGTAAAAGAGTGCCAAAATCCATAAGACCCAATTCATGCAATGGAAAATCCCCAAAGGCCATTCCCTGTACAGTAGCTAGTGTACATTAGTGTAAACCTACCTGATGTAGTGCTGGTCCAATCACAGGGACCAGGAACCCATCGTGGAAAAACTGCACCAGCTGATCACTGACAAGTGGATGTGATACCTGTAACAAATAAAAAATACAATTTCAACCCTAAGGGGACACCAATGAAGTGTGTACCTTTAATAATGAAGAGTGTCCCCTGAATAGGGGTTTACTATAGTGTTAAAAACCTATCTTGCCCTTTGTTTCACAGGATAGTGCCCCCTTAATAGTGCTTAATACGGGTGTACCCTGAATAAGGGGTATCCTAAAAGATGGGTTATACTGTACTATATATACATTGTATTCCGTAATGAAATGAGGCAAAAATCTGCAACAACTGCTCAAAAATGTTCCTACCTGTAGAGCAGTCTAAACAACACTACAGTACTGTTTAACCAGATTTACAACCAAAAAAATTGTACACGACAGACATTCAATATTTGGACTTATATTAGCTATACTGTAGCTGATGCTACAATCATAAAGTTATTATTCAATAAAGAAAACGGACACACAGGAAAACACATACAGTATAGTAGGCCCTACTAAAAAAAATTTCTACGCAATAATTATGTTTTTGTAACAAAACCCAGCCCATACTAAACCCAATATAAGCTACCGTATTGTTCAATACCAAGGTTGTCTATTGCTCACTACAAACAATAGGTTGAGGCAACTTTTATTACTGTACACAATACTCATTTAAGATTAACCACAATGCAAGGAAGAAGTTCATTTACAATTTTTTTTTAGCAATATTGTTGAATTTTTAGTCTAGTGTAGTATAAACATAGTTTTTTAATTGTATTTTTGATACCATTTCTAAAAAAATGTTTACCATTAATACCAAGCAACCAGAAGGTAGTTTGCAATAGCTTTTTGCTATGCTTTTGTACACTGGCAAAATTATTCCCTGCAATTAAAGACACCACAATAATTTGTACATTCTAGAAATGATAAGCAAATAATTTATAATAAAAAAAATATAGAAAATAGATTTTTTTAAATGAAATCTCATTGTATCTTCTTTAATAAAGAGATTACAATATGAGCTAAGACTGTATAGTAGTTCTTGTTTTAATAATAATATTTTGCTGCTTCCTGTATTTATGAAAGAGAGATCCTACTCCATAAATTAATATTAAACTACGGAATATTTCAAGGAGCTATATTAATAACAGATTTAAATATTATTATTAATAATAAGGCACAGCTATTTAAGATAAAATGTAACTTCAATATTAATATTCTAAAAAATAAAAATAAATTGTAGACAATGATCTACTGTATAGCAAAGATGGTAATGTCAAATTAAACATGATTTATAATATCTGTGTTATCTGTGTCAAAATATCACATGATATATTCAAACAAGGAAATCAACAACCATTAATAAACGGAAATGTAGAGAATTTCTTTTAATCTAGGCAAATCGAGCATTATATGGATTAGTTTTTAACTAGTTTTTTCATAAACAACCCTGTAATTTAAACATACAGGATGTAAATGTCTATCTGTTTTTGAAAACTATAAATTTAGTTTGGCTAAAGAAAGCACGGTTGTATGAGGATCAACGCTTTAAAAAATAAAGGTTTCTCTAAAGCTTAGGGTATGTTCAGACTCACGGAGTTACGGTGGAGTTATCTACGCAAGGCGTACGGTAATCCGTGGCGTTAAAAGTCAAGGTGTTCAGACACAACGATTAGCATTCCAAACGTCTTGCGTTTAAAGCAGAAGTTCCGTCATACCGAAACGGCCGATGGGATACATACACACAATAACAACAACAGAGCTGAGAGTGACACGGGCGAAAGTTTATAACACTAGCTAGGCCTAGCAATATAATACAATGTTACCTTCAAATGTAATGGTTTTTTTGCCGATTTTTTTGCAAATCCTTACAGAAGATAGTAATTTCGAACATAATTATTACACGGACAATGACTTTGCCATTATTTGTATGATTTTAATTAATTTTGTGAAATCATGTCACCGACGCCAACTTCGTCAGGAAGAATTTTGCAGTTTAGATGCAATTTCTTTAAAAACAGCCATCTTGTTGCCGGCGCTAGCTTTCCAATTCCTAATTTCTATCTTGTCTATAAATTCAGGGCTGCCCCATAATGAAATCAAATCAGCCACGTCTGTACTTTTCCATGTAACACGTTTCATTTTAATTCGAATGTTGCTGTTGATCTAGGCTAGCTCGAGGAATAGCTATATTGTTTTGCTATTAAAAAAAACCTCGCGAATAGACTGCTGCTAATTGCGGTCGTGTCTTTTCATTGGCTGACGTTGACCGGAGGTTGAAATCACTGATGCATCAATGGATTAGCCTTATGAAATCTACCCTCTCCCGCTGGAGTTATTAACGCCACTGGCGCGGAGTAACAGCTCCCTAACGCTAATCCGCGGCATGGTTCAGACACAAAAATATGTACGCCGCGTACATAACTCCACCGTAACTCCGTGAGTCTGAACATACCCTAAGTCTAAAATATCATAAACTAGTTTGACAAAAAAAGTGTGACATGCCCATGTGTGATATGATGTCATCATGTACAGTACAGATAAAAACTACTGCAACATTTGCCACGCGTAGGTAACGTAGTCAACGCGTGGCGGGTGCGTGGCGGTTGCGTGGCGTAGCATTCGTAGTGCGTAGGCTACGCGTAGCATTCGTAGCCTACGTTGTGATCAACTGTGTGTGGGAATTCCCCAAACTCAACTGTGTACAAGTACATCGTCGACGGCTAAGCAGGCTACGAAAAGTTCGAATAAAAAGAAATGATACGATTGTTACAATAATATCATCATCATTATTAAACATACTTGAAATTCAAATTTTTCTAAAGGAAATAGCAATTAAAATTGCTCAAAGCCTAGGCTAGACGCGAAAAGTCTAATTAACTAGGCCTACTGCTGACTGCTGTACATTCACCATCGCCGGCCAGGCAGTAGTGTACAAAATGAATTGATGACGGGCCGTTATTATGACTACCTTTCATAGTAATAGTAACTATTAGTAGTAGGCCTAAAATTGCAAGTTAATTTTTTATAAGTAATTAATACAGTACTCAGTATGTTTCATCTAAACAAAAAATATCCAGGTTTGAAACTTTCGTCGTAACTGTACATCAAACTCCATTAATATTAGCTATTGTAACAACCTGCAGCAGAGGATCGGTGTGGAGGGTCAAGTTACAGGTCGTTTAGAACATCGTCATCAGCAGAGAGGAGGAGGATCGGAGGACACATAACATGTGCTTGCCTGATCTTGTTGTTTTGTTTTTTTTAGTCATGCGCGATAATAGTAGATAGTATTTAAATAAATGTTAGTTTAGTTATAAATAAAAATAAATTATAATTAACATTTTAGGGTTAGGAAATATGCAAGACTTTATTTAATAAAAGTTGAACTTCACTAAATTGAAGGTTAAAATCAAAACATAAAAGTACAGTTCAGAGAGAGTATCCATCCGCGGATCATAAACACGTGGATATAAACACACTGGGCGAATGAATTACGAATGGAGTGATCCGTCTCGATTTCCGTTGGAACAAAAATAATATCGCATTTGTATTCTATTATTTTGACATTTACAGTATTTAAACAATTCATATTATCCCATAGTACTAAATAAGCGTAATATTTCATTTAAACGCATTTTTAAAACGAAACATCGTTCATTATAATATATAGCCTAGTAAACAAACATAGTTCAGACAGTAGAGAGTTGTACTGCGCGATACAAACACGTGGGTAAACAGCAGCTTCACGGCGAAAACTGTCGTATCGAGGAAATATCCTTCCTTCTGTCACCTAGGCTATACCACATTATTTCACATTTTCACGCCATGTACATCGTATTTAACGCTTGTACACAGTATGGATTATCATACAGTACTACTACTAAGTAGGCCTATAAGTACTATAGGCGTACCACATATTTTAAAATTAAACTGTCGGTAGGTACGCCGGTAACCCTACCTTTTTAGCTAGCTAGCTAGGCCTAGCCGGAGGCCATTTCACACAAACAGATGACGACCGCCGTCCACCGTACGTTGGCCGATCGGTGATAGATGTACACTTGTTCTTCTTTCATAAAAATAAATGTCCCATTTTAACACAACCAACACACAGTAATTAATACTAATATTAATACATTTATTATTACTTCACAGTAATTAACTCGCATTTTAAAATTGATGAAAACTAGTATTCAAAATCGTTAACAAATTCCGTGTGTGGTGCAGCAGCACAGTACCATTCTTTACTCCATGACAGTACACAATAATCTGAACATTGGAATTTCCCCTCCTAGCTCTCGCTTCGTAGGCTACGCGTAGACTACGCGTAGAATGTTAGCTTGCGTAGATTACGCCACGCGAAACCTACGAAGTTGCCACGCGTACGAAACGTAGTCTACGCGTCCAAATGTTGCAGTATTTATTATCTGTACTGTACATATAGGCACATCACATTTTGTTTATCAAATAAAGTTTGATAGTGCAGACAGAGATTTAAGTTTAATATTGTGCTGGGCAGAGGTGAGTGGGAACACCTACCATCAAAATCTTCTACCCACCTTTGTTTTGAACTTAATGTACAGTACTGTATTACCCACCGAAAAAAAAAATGCACTGACAAACAGGAACGCAATGTGTAAATGGTACTGACTATAAACACAGGCATTGTTTAGGGTTACAAGGCCAGCCAAATTTGTTTTTGTATCTTAATAAAATATCAATATCAGTCATTTTTGGGGTCTCTCCAGAGTGGGTACTGTATGTTAATGGATCTCTAGTTCTCCGGGAGATACTTCATGTTTCTCCAGAGTTTAATCATTGGGGTACTGCAAAGGGGTATATAATAAATGTGAAAGGGGTATAATTGGCTTTAATTTCTTTAGAACAACAAACTATATTTGTTATAAAATCAACTAACTTTAAATAAAACATCCATACAGTACCTGTACTACAGCATTGCAAAATTCCAAAGAGTTCAGGAAGTGAACCAGTTCAGGGATCTTGACCCAGTCATCACGGGTCAACGAATGCCAATGGTCAACATCAATTACTAGTTTCCTTGGCAACCGTGAATATAGTGCACCCAAGCCTGTGGCTAAAACCTGAAATAAACAAATAGAAATAAGTCAGTTATCTGCAGTAAATTTAAACGAATATACCTGGGATAGGCATACTACTGTTCATTTTCACTGTACAGGACTGAGTACCAAGTGGACTGGTATTTTAGCCAATCTTTGTCAAGTACCTGCTGTCTCGTTGTTATGTATTTTTGTGCCTAAAAATTGAATAAAATAAAATAAATAAAATAAATAGTACTGAACAATACAATAAACCTCCTACAAAATTATAACAGAAACATGAAATTTCCTTAATGTAGAGTATAGAATTTTACATTAATTTTTATACTGATGATTAGTAGATTAGTCTGTATAACAGTCTGTATGTATTATAAACAATTTGTCCATAATTAAATTTTATTGATAAAGATTTTCATCAACAAAAGTTAATTATGTGAGAATGAAATTAGCTACAGGTGTTTTATTGTAAAAAGAAAGATACAGTTTTATAAAGATGGTACTGCAGAAGAACAGTAAGTGTTATTTGTTTCTTTTGACAGGCATTGTTTTTTCATATTAAACCTCCCTAAAGTACAAAATATTCTTTTTAGTTTAGCCTCAGACATTATGGTAAGAAAATCCCTGTCAATATTGTGAAATTTGTTTTAAATTCAATTCATGTAGACTGTATGTAAAAAAATTAAAAGTTTTTTTCAATCAATTTGTCAATATGGTATTATTACCGTATGAAGTTATTTTACAGCTTTTTTGTTGAGAATGTGAAACTAAATTAGACGAACTACATAAATGACGTTAATTTGTTTTTATATTAATTTATACATTTTTGTTTAATTTAAAAAAAATTGTTTATTTTGAGACTCTTAAACTTAAATGTTAAAAAGTGAAACTACTGATATAAAATTACATTAATTAGCTATTGTTTTAAAAATTATTTTTATTCCCTTAAAACATTTTTTTATTATTAATTTTTATTATCAATTGTTAAACTTGAAATTTGTTTACAAGTTGCAAAAAGGTGATTGAATTGAAAAAACATATATTTAAATGACAGATAAAAGTAGGTTAAAGTTGTTTATCTACATGTTTACCATGTACTCTTCCGTTAAAATGACATCTGTAAGGAAATAAAGGCTGTCTGTTTTGTGGAAAACAAGATTGTGGATATAGAGCAGGAAGTGTTTATCACATTATATTTTGTTTGTCGTCAGTAGAAACTGTTTAACAAACTTCCTGCTATATCCTAACCTTATGACTGTTTGAATAAGTCTACTTCAATGACGTGTATTTAAACAGTCTCAAATATTGCTAAATTTTAATAGTGAGTAGAAGAAATTGTCATACAGTCAGCCCCTGCCACAAAAATGGTTTTTTGGCGACATTGATTGAAAAAGAGCTCTACGAATCATTTATGGCATGAACTATGTATCCTACGAGTCTGCTCTTAAATTGTCAGACCTTCCATCGCTAGTTAACAGAAGAGTCCAACTCTTACTGAAATTTGGTAAAGGAATAATAAAGTCCGATACATTTACACGTAGAAGCATTCTTCCCCCTGTTCGTGACATTAGCAGAACCCTGAGGTCTGCGAGTAAGCCTCTACTCAAAATCCCGTTTGGTCGTACAGAAAGATTTAGATCTTCACCAGTCCCTTTTTTAGTCCGATTCATTAATGATGAATATTGAATAGGCTGGCACTTTTTTAACTTACAGGTGGACCAATTTTAATGTGGTAAATTATTATTTTTTTTTTTTAAACTAGTTTTACCTTTTATACATAATATATTTTTATCAAATTTTGTAAAATACTACTTTTCAGCCTTTTGGCTGCCGTTGTATTTTGATGTCTTTTTATGAATAAATATACCTAAATGATGATTGCATTGTTTGTCCATGGTCCGAAAATTTTTAATCAGCATCCCTTTGGATATCCGACAGGCTCCTAGTTCTCGTCTTTAAAGAAACATCTAAAAACGTATTGGTTTCCTACAGTGTAGTAAGTAGCATTTTATTTATTTTTTTGTGGTTTTTGATAATCTCTCTGTACAGCGCTTTGATCTTATGGAAAGGCGCTTTAATAAATAATCAACAATAATAATAAAAGAAACACAGAAATATTAATAATCCAAAAAAAAAAATACTTACAGGACAGAGGCTAGTACTACCGGCAATATATTTCCCAACAGTTTCAGCCTCAGATGACACAGCCATGCATAGTAAAAGCGCATCCCTTGCTTGTTGACCTCTGCGACCTTCACGGTGCACATACGGTATCAGCAAAGAAAATATTAAAAACTTTGCCGGGCCCTGATTTGGACTTGCATGAAATAAAAATTCTAACAAAGTTGTATCTTTCGAAAGAGCAACACAAAGTTGGTTTAACAGCAAAATTAATCGAGATTCAACACGTTCAGAGTTAAATTCCGAACACGCTAACAGAACTCGCAAAAGCGGGTTTAAAATCGCATTGTGCATAAGGACACTTTGTTTCGATTGCGCAATCAGAATTTCATAAATTTTAAGTTGTTCATATTTTAAGTCTTCTAAAAATTCTCCGCTTTTACTACACCAAACGAAGAACTTATCAAGCATATTTTCCTTTATCATTAGCTCAAGCATTCGGCCAATAACGCCACCTCTCGGCATTTTTTCCTCAACCAATAAACACATCATCTGGTTCATGTAATTCACGACAGTCTGAACCTCTTCGCCACTAACCTTCGAGCGTTTGAACACGGTAGTGTTGATGTGTTTATTGAACACTCCTTGAATCTGTTTCCAATGGTTGATGAAGACTTCGTAACATGTTTGAGGATCAAGATCGACAAATGATCGTTCTAAATAGTTTGTACCGGTCGGGGATCCAGGGGGTTTTAGGACCCGTGTCTTTTCTCCGTTCACACGACTCATTTTGTATATATCCGTATTTTCCTCCAATCAAATATAACTATGTAGCACTATGTAGCACCATATTTGTCATAATATTATCCTGGTTTTGCCATGTTTATTCATAGTCTAAGTAAATAAAAAACAACCATATTAATTAATATAATCAAAATCTTTATAATAACATTGAAAATGCACATACCTTTTATGAGCCCTTAAAAAATATATGATACACAAGTCAGACCGATTTTGAGAAAATCTAAACCTTATAATTTTGTTTACAAAATTTGTAAACAAAACTGTTAAATAAATTTGTATCCATTGTGGAATATAACAGTACTATATACTGTAGATGGTTTAAATTTGTGTACAGTATTATACACTACTACAGTAGTAGTAGTACTGTAGTAGGAAGTCGCTATAGTATAACCTAAAAAAAGAGAAAAAAACCTGAAATGATCAAATTGTCGTCCTGTATGTTTGTATGAACACATCTTTTATAGGCAGCTCATTCAATGGACAGATTCAGCATGTAGAGTTTAACTGTAGGCGCAAGACCCTACCCCGCCCATGTTCATCATAGTCTCTCGTTCTGCAAAACTTCACATGGATTCTTCCATCATTTCATTGAACAGTGAAGATGACCACTTTGTTAACGAATGAATGAATGCAATGAAGTGTAATAAATAATAATTACACTGCTGTACTGTAGTGCTACCATAGATCTTCAGCTGGCCTTCATCAATTAGCTAAATTACAACAGACAAGATACTGTAAATGGCCATCAACTTTAATGCATCAGCTCTGGACATAATTATACTATACACTACTGTGTAGTTAGTACTGAGGCTACAGTATACAATGCTGCTGAATAAAGCATATGTTCACAGTATGTTTTACAAAGTATGGCGGTTCTTTAAAACTTTTGATGCTTGGACCTTGTAATACTTATACAGTATTTTTATGTGGATATTTTTTGTACCAATACTTTTTTATTTCCAATGACGTTGTAATTGGTATGGGAGGCTATAGATAAAAACTTTACTTCTGTGTTAATCTAACATAATTTGATATACAGTACACTACGGTACATGACTCTGCAAATTTTAAATACCACAGATTATTGATACTACAGTATAGCGATAAACAGTTAAAACACATTGTTTTAATTTAATAATTTTGTCTAATTTTTAACTTCTAGTTTATACTGAGGTTTAGATAGAAAGGGAAAACTACAGTAAAATATCTACTTCACTTTTGTTTACTACAGCTTGACTTATTAAGTATTGCAATGTATCATTTTTACTGCGATTATGTAAATAACATAAACATTAGTCTATGGTGTACAATAGAGGTCAAATATCAGATGGTAAATAAAGCAAGGTCCATAATGTATTAGGAAAAAGGTTCCTGCAGATAACCAGCAGGTCCCTGGGAATAAACATCAACAAGCTGGGCCCTGGGAAAAAAACATACATAAAGTTTATTTTGAATTGTATGAATCTTTAAATTATTAATATTAAATGAAAAAAAAAGAATTTGAATAGACCATTTCGCAGTTTTAATGATGATAATCATTCCGCAGAAAACAAAAATGTTTACACTTTATAAAAAGACAAAATAAACGTTTTAATTCAACAAAACACCAATTGACTTCAAGTCCAGTCTTGAAATCATATTATTTTTTGCCTTAAATTACACTTTTTCAGGCAAATAATAAAAGTGAGTAACTATTTATGTGAAATTAAAATGGTATTAAAAAAAAAATTGGAAAATTTGTTTTTTTTTAGGGGAAAATATAACTAGTAATTTAAAGAACATACAGTATTATAAAAAATATGTAAATTAGAAACACACCTAAAAATCTAAACTTACATTAGTAGATTTACTTTTAATAAAAAAGAAGCAAACGTTGATATATGAACAAATAATGGAATGGCACAACAATGCATTATTATTACAGTAGTGGGTGTGGATTGTACTTGTAAATACTCAGTGTAGTTGTGTAGTTCCCACATAGTACAGTAACAATTAAATACAAGTGATAATAGTATTATTTGTAAGTACTTACTGTGATGAGTATCAATTGTTTGCCTTTGATTGTTTTGTAAACCACAAACTTTACAGACTGTACTTGGACATATACTGTAGATACATTTTATTTACTTATGGTAAAGAAAATTAATATATAAATGATCTCTTCAAAATGTACTATTCAGGGAAAAATTTCATTTTAAAATTTTGTTTAGCAATATTGCTAATCAAACTGATTTTTGAGTTGAGAAACATAGTTTTCTATCAAAATTTTTGCAACACAATTGTAGATATGTGTAGCAAGAAGGCTGTTTTGTATAGCTTTTTGCTATGCTACACTGGCGAAATTATTCCCTGCTATTATTATAATAACCTTTTTTAGAAAACTAAACACAATTTATGGATGTACTGATCTGTACCTGCTGTATACTACGTATACAATACAAACCCTTTTCACATAAATTGTTACAACTTTTAACAACCTGTAACCAGATTTGATCTCCTAACTTATAACACGTTTTAATACACGCATATGCGAACCCTCGGAAATCTCGGACAAAAAGCATAGTTGCATGCTAGTTGATTACTATGATTGGTCAGTTTAATACCACCCAGGGCAATACACGTGCACGCAGTAAGAACTCAGAACATCTCGGAACAAAACCAGGCCTCTCATCAGTGTGTTTTTATTATATTCGGTATATCTTTATTAAAAAAAACAGTCTAGCCATAGTAGGAACAGGTGATTTCTTAAATCGCTCAGTTCTGCCAGTTCTGGGGGGGGGGGGGGGGGGGCAAGACCGAAGGACGACATCAAGTTCGCAACAATGAGGGAGCATATTCCGAAATATGTCAGAGGCAAGAAGTTTCTCACCAAAAGACAACACCAAACCCACCCTCCTTGTCGCAAGCGATGGGAGACCGGCGATCTGCATCAGGAAGGGAGAAGGGGTCTCCGCAAATCCTAGCTAGTGGCTTGCTACTATCATCTAGGCCTAACTAAGCTTGACTTATTATCTATATAGAATACCTCCTAGCCTATCTAGGCCTTCCTGTACTACTAGCTAGGCCTAACTTTTAGTAACGAATTTAGTAACTATAGTATAGGCCTAGCCTAGCCTATTTTCAAGTATTAATTAGGCCTACCAAATGTAATGGTTTTGCCAGCCCATGTATGGTGCTGGTTTTACCATGCAGTTTAAAAGTTTATGGTTTGAATTAGAAAGCAAATCTACTGCTAATTTTGGTTAATGACACACCTTTATCAATCTTTAAATCGGATAGATCATAATCAATTTGATTAAGTCCAAATCCATGTTGATGCCCTCTGCCACCAAATGGAATTGTTGACAGCGGGAAACTGGTTTCTTTCCCCATCATTGCCATTGGAAGTCAGATCTGATAATCAGTTTTATCAATCAACACGGCCTTCCAAAATATGTCAACATTAGTTTGCCAAATGAGGACACTGTTAAATCGTCAACAAGTAAATTAAAATTCGTTTTAAAGAATGTAATATAAACAATAGTCGGTATTTACCATTTTAGTACGTCATTTTCTTCCAAGCAATATAATTTCCGTTTCCAAATAAGTGTACGAAAACACCGACAGAGGCCTAGCGATGGTTTGCGATGGGGAGTGAGAACAGCGGCGGCGGCGACGATGTCGTGTCTCAAAATTTTTTTTTATAGAGGGCAGCATATACATAAATGTCATTATCATACAATGAACTTCCAGATTTATCAAAGAATTTTATTATCAGAATTAATATCATAACGAAGGTTTCTTTTTAACGTCCTCCTCCGAAAAATCCTACAACTCGAGAAGTGCTCTCTTTCCCCGCATACTGAGCTTTAAACAGTACTTTCTATTCTGCATCTGGATCTGTTAATAAAACAGGAAAAGTACATCACACTAGAGTTTATGACCCCCCGACCTTTAGTTAGTTGTTGATGATATGACTGGGTTGATTGTGGGTTAAAAGGAAGGCCTCGTCGGATTATGATAATGATGATATAATGATGATGATGATGATGATTAGATGATATACACGTATGCGTGGAAAGTACCGATTTATAATTATTAATGATTGTTGATATGATTAACGTATGAACAAAAAAAATGTACTGTTATCGGGACTGTTATCGGCGTTAAGAATTTAATATAATAATTATTTTAGATGAAAAGAGACTGTTGCATTCGTATTAACAAACATCGGAATAAATTCAAAGAATAAATATATATATATAAACTTCCCAAACACTGTACATTCATAATTAATATTATATTATATGTCAGGCAACTTTTTTTTTTCTCTTTACAATTTTAATGATTGTTCAATTTGATGCTTCGCAATTTTTCAATTTTTATATCTTTGTATTTTTATTGTTTATATGTTCAAGTACAGTATATGGAGAGCCATCTCGATAGTGCTTTGCACTCATGTCAATCCTCAGGGTGCTGCACCGCTGTCTTGTTATGTATTTTTGTACCTGAAAATTGAATAAAATAAAATAAATATAAAATAAGTTAATACGTTTAAAAAAAAAATTCTAACAATAGAGGGCGTGAAATTTCACGCTTGACTAAACTGGACTATGAAACCAACCACAACCAACCCACCACCCACCAAACAAAAATAAACTGTCTTTCTCTCTGTCTGTGCCGTCAATTACTAATGGAATACTAGGCCTAGGCCTATAAATTTTAGTATTTTTCCAGATACAGTATTACGACAATGGATTTTTTGTGGTGGGATTGGTTATGTGATAATGTCATGACTCAAACAGTTCTTGTCTATGTTGCAGGGACATTGATTTTGTTGAAAGTGCTAAGCAAAATTTATCGGATTTACTACCCCAGAGTTTTTGCTTACTTAATGTACCGTGTTTTTAGCCCGATAGGGGAAAGAAAGTCGGAGAAGGCCAAGCGTAAAATGTTTCAAGACCTGCCAGAGGTTGCAAAGAGGTTAAAGGTCAATGATCTATCTATTCTGGAAATTGGAGTAGGAACTGGAACAAATTTCATGTTCTATCCAAAGGGTACTACTGTGTATCCATTGAATCCAAACCCAAGTTTTAACCAATATTTAGAGGAAAACAAAAAAGTTAATAATCATGTTGAAGTCAAACCATTCATTGAATGTTATGGTGAGGATATGAAGAGCCATGTTGAAGACCAGTCTGTAGATGCTGTGGTGTGTACCCTCACACTTTGCTCAGTGACGGATACTGACGCAGTTCTCAGTGAGGTTAAACGTGTTTTGAAACGTGTATGTTTATTTTTGTAGTGATTAACATTAAAACAATAGATTTAAACATACCTCATTCTCACAAATTTCACATCAACATTTTTTCCAGCTCAGCCTCTCTTAAATTATTGTTTTCCATCCACAGGGATACGTTAAAATGATGTATAAATGCTGTTTCTATTCTACTCTAAATATTTAAATTTATTATTTTAAAGTCATATCATAAAATATCATTTTGCAGGGCGGCAAGTTTTACTTTATGGAACATGTTGCGACCACACAAGGAACCTGGTTCTACTCTTTCCAAAATGCTGTGACGCCATTCACCAAATTTTTTGGGGACAACTGCCATTTTAACCGTGAAACTTGGAAGGCCATTGCTAAAGCAGGTTTTGCTGACGTCCAACACGAAACAAGGCGTAACGGCATCATGGTTATTCTATGCGGTACAGCCACAAAGTAGTACAAGCTGCTGTCGGATAATAGAGATCGTATAAGAGATTTTATCTTTTTTTAATTTTTGTCAGAGTGGGAAAGTTACAGTTAGTCATTTTAATTAATTAATAGTCTTAATTAAATTATTAATCAGTATTTAATTTTAAGAGTACAGTACAAACATTTGATGTGTTGTTGTTTTTAGAGGGAAAAAAGTGGGGGGGGGGGGGTTAAGAGCTGTAATCATGTTACACATATAGTTTATATACCGTTTGTTACAGTTAAAATGTTGCCGAGCATTAAGTGTCCCCTCTATGTATACCACTCAATTGCTGCATTTAGTTAACATTTAAAAACTCCTGTAATTTCACTCGGGTACGTAAAATGTATTCTTGTGTGATTCAGTATAATGAACTTATAATTCAGAATAAAGAATTGTATTTGAATGCTGCATTTCAAGTAATATAGTAAAATTGTTGTTTTAAATAAACAAAAAATGTACAGATTATTATGTATTATTACTGTAATTTTGATACTGTATTACATTAACTAAAGAAACCTGTAATAAGTTGCATGACTAAAAAGTAACAGCGCCATCTGTCGTTCAGATTGTAATGAGCCAAAGACAAGTTTTATATTATTACAAAAAAATGTAATGTGCCCATATATGAGCATGATGATGTCATATCACTACCATATTTTTGCACATATACTGTTTTATGAACTACAGAAAATAAAATATAAAAAAAGGAAGTAGCAGTAGGCCTACTAACATACGTTTTATTAAAAGTAAACATTTTTTCCAGTTGGTATGATTCAATTTTTATCGTTTTTTACATGCATGATTTTCTACCATTTGCTTCAAAATGGGGCGAGAGGCAATGTTTTGACATCACGGTCAACTATCCTATTAAAATGAAGTGTCCTTAAGGTTCTTATAGGCCTACTATACTATCAATTAAAAAAAAACACAAAGAACAAGGACTTAATTTAAATTTAATGTCTTTATTATTCACACATTAAAAGCTAATGCTACTGTACACCACAAATGTACACCACAAATGTTTGCATAAAGATACTGATAATATTTACAATACTTGATTTTATTAAAATTAATTTTATTATAACAATAATTTATCCCAAAGATATCTTACAACTTATATCTAGTCAAAATAATATTAGCCTAAAGCTTGATTTGCATTAGGACGAAACGCAAGGACGTAATCGTAACCACAAGTTGGACCAATCACGACACGGTGAATCATCACAACTGTCGATTGTGATTGGTTAACTCGCTTGGTTGGGCTTACGTCATGCGTTGCGTCCTAGTGGGAACGAAGATTAAAGAAACCGTAAACACCCGCTAAGCTAATTTCATGGACCATCACTAACTTTGGTGGGTAGCTAATTACACTGGGTTACCGACTTTCTCTACAAACCAGAGATATGGTCCCTTTATTTTTTTTGGGAGCGACATTATTATGAAATTTGTGCTAAACATGGACAGTTCTATGGTTGAATGCTTGTGAACTGGAATTCTATCATATTTTGAGAGAAATTAATTAGAGGGTTATGTTTGATTATGTTTATGCAATAATCTTGCGTATTTTCAGAAAATAACGTACCCGGGTAGATAAGTATTGATTCAATTAATAATTTTGTAATATTCAACTTAACTCAAAGCTATAACTTATTAGGCCTAATATAATTATAAATGTCGCTATTTATTGAAACATTTAAGATTGAAAACCAAAAACTTTTAAATACGCCGACTTATAACAAATCATTTTGTATAAGTTATAAATGATCAATAAAACTATTACAGAAACATACATTTTATTTTGGAATACAATTATGGTGTTTTTTTGTTTTTGTTTTTTGTTTGTCTTTGTGATTTTTTTTTTTTTTAAACTATAAATACGGAATGGAATACACTCTCACATTATACAATAAAAACCACAACCCGATTTAAATTTGGATAGACACAATGTCACATTCAATAGGTCACGTCATCTCAAAGAACAGAAATAATTAGGCCTAAAGAGAAACCCCTACAATCGATCCAATGGCAATAAAGTAATACGTGGGTTATACAAGTTTTTTCTTTTTCATGGAATATTAATGTAATTTATATTTAACCGATTCCCGGTACTGTATCTATATCTTGCCCAATATCATATGCAAATTCTGTCATACAGCGTCACATATGTATCACATGTGACGACTGAAACACAGGCCTCACTAACCCATGGTACAGATACTAAGTTATACATGTGACACTGTATCAATGCCATATTTGCAGATACAGTACAGAGAATAGGCTGATTTATTCAGATTAAGTGAACCTTCTCATATAAGAAATTGAAGTTTAAAAAATATGTTGGATTATTTTCTTACGTTTACCCATATATATATTATCCTTCGCTATGATCTAAAACTGGGCACCTTCGTTAACCATTCCATTCGTTATAGCTGAATCGAATCCTAAAAAAAGAAGAAATCAAAATATTACTTTAATTATTATTCCTATTACAAATTTATAATATTGAATGATCAAAAAGAAATTCCAGTAATCATCATCATTGGATTATCATTATTATTATTATTATACAGGATACATTTTACAAAATATAATACAAATCGACATATTAAACAAACATGACGCAAGAGAAAATATAAAATCATAGTCACTAGCTGGCAGGAAAGCAGGAAAGCACAAAAGCAATGAATTGTAATAGTGAACGAGACCATACCTTTATCTGACTTTTCCGCCATTTTGATGTTGTCTGTGTCCGGTCCGATGTTTGTCACACATTTGAAAATATCGTACTTTTTATCCAGAATCTCCCGTGTGAAGATGAACCGAAACAGAAGGGACACCAGATTGAGCGTTATGAAAGAGATCACCATGGAAAATGTACGGAAAGGAAACAGCTGCACGCCATCTTCGTAGAATGGATATTCAATGAAAGGATCCAGACTCAATAATGGTTCTCCACCGCCAAGTCGTAAGATCAAGCCTAGAATGTAGGCGAATAGAGATCCGTAGGTATTAGTGTAACCAATGTATACAACGCAGACAAGTTGCGGAAACAGAACCACGTATACGAAATCGGAGCATAAGTAGAATAGGCCGTAGATGGAATCGATGGTAATGGCGAGGGTGGTGGCAATAGCTCCAGACACGATAATGGCACATCTCATTACCATGATAATCTCCGTCTCGCTCGCCTTGAAAAGAAAAAACAAAACGGAAAAAAAGATTAATTTCAAAAACTATAATCATTATCGTCATCATTAGTGATATTTCCTTCTTTTTCTCTTTTCGGTATGATCATTGACATCTTCGCTAGACAAAGACGTCAAACCTACAAATGCAAATTTAGCACAGTAGTTAGAGAATATAAAATAATCAAGAAAGGATAAATCCATTAGCCCGAAGAAGTCCTTTACGGTAGACTTTTAGATGACACCTCAAAACAAAAGATTCTACCGTCAGCTATCGAGCATGCTACGCTAGAATACGAATTATACATTAAACACTATTTACGTTTTGTCTTATCAAGAGTTTGTATATATTTCGAGAGAACATTGAACTGGCAGAAAGAAGAGAGGAATCTGCAGATGACATGACAGCAGCACAGACCGCTCCAAGACCGATGATTGAGACTCCCTGAGGAGTTAAATACTGTAACACAAGTGGCAGAATAAGGCTACTGTCTGTAACCTCTTGTCCATAATCAGTTTCGTTCCAAGCTGGGAAAAAAAGGAAAATTGAAGATATTATGTATTTGTTTAATGAAGAGCTGTGAAAAAAAGAGAAACTCATCAATCAAACTTAAGTTTTTTAGGCATGAACACTTAAGCGTGGTTCCCACTAGCGACGCAACACAAGGACGTAACGCAACTCAAGTGAATTGACCAATCACAAGCGATGGCTTATTCGCTTGTGATTGCTAACTGTCTATAACTTCGCTTGTCATTGGTTAAAACACTTGCGTTGCGTTTACGTCCTTGCGTTCTAGTGGGAACCAAGCTTAAATATGGATGGCATCGGTTGTTTAAGCCTGGAAAAGACTAAAGCAATAAATTGGATGTTGTTTACAAACTCGGAGTTTGTTTTCTACAGTTTGCTCAAGTTGGTCGAGTTTTCAAACAAAACTTTACCATTGTAGAAAACCGGTGATACACTTTAGAAAGCTTTTTTGCGAGTTTGTTCGTCTTTGCAAACATATGTTTTCATCCTCGAATTTAAGTTAACATTTTAATTTTCATAACACAATTTGTCAGGCCGGCATCAATAAACATTGACAAACGTTTGTATGAAAACTCGAGAAAACTCCCGAGTTCGACAAGACACGTTTCCAAAGTTTTCTTATTATACAAAGACGTGAAACCACGATTTAGCAACTGGCAAATATTATTATCAATCTTAAGACAAATGTGCATTTATTATTATTGTTACTAACCAGTGCTGGCACCAATAGCTCCGATAATGATAGAAGGGATCGTCATAATCATACATCCAGCTGCAGCAGTAAAAGACAGAATCTGCGCGTACTTCGCACTTCTTGCGGACAATACGCGTTGGAAATAAACTTGCCAAGGCACTCCACCAAACATCTAAAAAATATCACAGCTAATTTATTATACAAATATGATATGAGGAGAAACTGTGCGACTCTTTTGTTGGTGAATCCAGAATTTTGAAATGGGCGAAGGGTCTGGGAAAGGATTTCAAAACTTATGGACATGACTAATGAATATTCATGTTTATTTTGTGACGTTTCATGAGGGGTCCTCAACTTATGTACGAAATGAAATATCTCGTCCAGGGATAGGGCATATGGTAAAAGTGTAAAATGAAGTGTTGAAATATCGTAACGCAATGTCTGATATTTTGCATTACACTTTCGATAGTAGGACGTCTTCCAACCCTCCTGGATCCTCCTCTGCTCTTTCATTATGATATTTTTCAATCTCTGAGGTTCTCCTATTGTATTCCATTAGTTTAAGGGCTTTTCAATTTTATTCTGATTTAAAATCTGATTATCTCTCCCTTTTTGTGACATTTTCCTTCACTTGTCTGAGAATTTCCTAATGGAGGTACTTATTGCTGTTTTTAACTCTAATTTGGTTAAAATCAACTCTTAATCAAGCATATATGTCAAGGTCTCTACCGCAGGACACATGTAGCTTACTTAAATCATACAGATATTATAGAGTTACTATGCCTATTAATTATCTCTACGCTTAGATAGTTCTTCCCAGAACGGATACAGAACAAAAAGGTGGAGCCGGTGTGTATAATCTAACGTTTCCGTTATTCTTAGGGTTTGTCACTGCTAAATCGATCCACCATAATATTGAGATCTAAAACAGAAATGTCTACGGTAGAAAATATTTAACTATACCAAAAGAAATCCGTAATCAAGCCATTCGCCGGCATATTTATTATCCCATGTGCCAAGCCACATTTCTTTTGTGTCAATAATGCTCGTGACATGGTCGTTCGTCAAAGCAAACGGAATGGACAGCCACTGTAAAGAGAAAGATTAGAACAAATAAAATATTATTCTGAGTAGGCACACTTGAAAAAGTAAAGTGTGAATTCAACATTACGTAACACTATTCAGACGGAATGCCAACCAATCAAAATGTAATGATGCGCGTATGTAGGCCTACGGTACCGGAAGGATATTGTATTTGGCTTCTAAGTTTTTAATGGGTGATAATATTTTATTTTTGAATAAGCTAATCATTATAATCGTTATAGAAAACGTGCGCAATAATATTACGCATAGTTGAATGGGACATAAGAAATAAAGACGTTTGACATGCCCAAGTCTTTAGCCTATTAGTTATGTTAGTCCACCAGTCGGCGTTTCGATTTTTTGTCTGAAAACTAAAGTTGTATACTTATGAAAGGCTATATGTGCCAAAATATTTATGTTTTTACTATGACCTAGACTAGAGTGCGTATAATATTATAGTACTCGGCATCTGAACATGCGCATCAACGATATTGTAGAAGTAAACACTGGATATCGGTCCCGTATTCAGAAACTGGATGCCCCCACTTACTGACGCACCTCTTAATGTTTATTCATTAGTGAAATGCGATATATTTACACAGTATTCAAGTTGAAATTTAAGTACAAGAATAATAGTCACTATGTAGATAAGTACTATAAGTGTTGACAAGTTGTATTGTACACAAAACACTTGTATAAAATTGAATAATAGTCGTTGGTAGTATAAAGCCTATAAATCGAATCAAGGATTGACTATAGGTAGATGATCTTCACCAAAACACTAACCTAGGAAATCAAACAGCTACTGTGTAAATATGGCCTGCCGATGATATTCAGGTCAGAAAATGTGTGTGTCAACAAAAGTTATCCAAATCCAAGCATGCGACCAAGAATCGCGAGAAGTTGAAATTAAAATTAGCTTGAAATTTAAATTTCAAGCTAAACAATCCTATAAAAAGTATTTTGCATTTATGTCTAAAGGCCAACTCAGACAGCGTCGTACGACGAGGCCTGACGAGTCGTCTCGTCGGGATTCAAGATAGCACGAGTCAAGACGTTGGCCTTTGACTAGTCTTTAGTCCGTTTACTAGGTTCGGTTGGGTATTTTTATTTTTTTTCTCAGTCACACCTGCGGTTTTCTACAAAAATGTTAAAACATCTCTCATATATATTAGATGTGCTTCTATACTGAAGATATACGGTAACTAGCAAAGACACCCTCTCCCAACACTTGACTGTTTTCAAGTAGTTTAAAACAATCAACATCAATAATTCGGTGCTATTTATACGCATGTGTAGTAAAAAATAACAATAACATATAGCCTAAACATAGTAGTGGGGGAAAAGTAGAGAATTTAGACACCATTTTGCATCCAAGATGACGAATAATTTTCAAATGTAGTGTGATTTTGATGTGTATGAATGCGTGCACTACATAGCTCAGTCGCATTCATCCGTCAACAAAGCATCATTATGGTAGTTTTCTGGGGCCTGCTTCCCTCGGGCAACTTCAATTGTTCATTTTAAGGTAGCGCAAGTAGTTTAAAACAATCAACATCAATAATTCGGTGCTATTTATACGCATGTGTAGTAAAAAATAACAATAACATATAACCTAAACATAGTAGTGGGGGAAAAGTAGAGAATTTAGACACCATTTTGCATCCAAGATGACGAATAATTTTCAAATGTAGTGTGATTTTGATGTGTATGAATGCGTGCACTACATAGCTCAGTCGCATTCATCCGTCAACAAAGCATCATTATGGTAGTTTTCTGGGGCCTGCTTCCCTCGGGCAACTTCAATTGTTCATTTTAAGGTAGCGTTAAAAACTCACCTTTTAATCTGCATTTTTCATATTTTTTTTTATTAGGCACATTGAGGCTTTGGAATAATGCTCTTAAAGTTAAGGACTATTAATATCAGCACGACAATTTCGTCAACTTTTATAGGCCTAATTATCCATTTGAATATTTATATAGCGCTCAGTTACTGCAACATTCCATTCACTTAGAATTTTTATAGAAAATTAATTAACATCTATAAGTCAAATATGGTGGAAAAAAAGAAAAAAAAAACCACGTGCCAATGTGTTCTAAATAAAAGTTCAGAACTGTGTCGCAGTTCCTTACTTCAATCGGTAATCGATTCTAAAGTTTAGGTCCAGCGACACTGATAATAAAACACTTAATGTCGCATGTCGAATTCTTTTTAAAGTATAGTCTACCAATAATATCAACATTACTTAGTTAGTATTATATTAGTGGTAACATCCTTGTTGCTTGTGTTTGCAAACATATGGTCCATAATTCCAAGATGTATTGTAGATGGAGAAGCATTCTATATACTAAAGTTTAGAGTTTACGATTTTTCTTTTTCTGTTTATAAGTTTATTAATATGGATGTTAGAAGCATTTTATATACTTAAGTTTAGTTTACGATTTTTCTTTTTCTGTTTATAAGTTTATTAATATGGATGTTGTTTTCGAAATAAAAAAAGAAATTGAAATTGAATTACTCACCAAACCAAAGAATATGCAAAGCAACTGGATAACATCAGTATAGGCAACGGAATAAAGACCTCCGAATAAAGTATAGAACATTGCAATACACGCAGACACGATAATCGATATGTTTTTGTCAATATCCAAAATGACACTGAAAGTTGATCCTGAAAATTAAAAAAAATAAAAACCATAAAAGCCCACCATATGGAGTACGAATTGTCACGAATTGTTTAACATTATAATTACATTCTTAAAACGTTAAATTAATGTTACACGTTTAATACAAATGATAGATAATGATTTTAGATATAACAATAGAGGGGCTTCGACAAAAGTCTTTGACAAAAGTCTTCGCGAGGTAAATTAAAAGGATTGATCTATGGAAATCGAATGAGCAGTATTTATCTAACTTATCAAAGTATTTATTAGCTCCCACTGAGACGCACCGCAACGCCAAGACGTAAGCGCAACCTAAGTGGTTTGACCAATCACAAGCGATTATTCGAACTTTTGCTTGTCATTGGTTAATTCGATTGTGTTGCGTACGTCGCTTGCGTTGCGTCTCAAAAGGAGAACTGAGTCATGGGACGAAAGCGTCAACCAAATAGGTTACATTAGTCACAAACTGTGGTATATTATATCCTAAAGAAGTATGCTGTAAGGTAACTGAATATCAAGGTACAAACTACCGTACATGTTGGGGACTAAACTCGTTCACATCTTAGTAGTGTCTTTGCATGTTAGCGGTAAGTAATTTAATTCTATTGTTTCTAACCAATAATTCTAACCTCATTGTTGATCTAATTTCTATAAAGAAATTGGAATAACATAAGGCTGTTCTATTGAAATAAGCACCATGTCTAGTCCTTGTAATACTTCCAATAAATCCATAATTGAAATTTGTACATACAAAAAGTTGAATTCTGATGTATTGTTGGAATAGTGCTGTTGTTCTCACAATGCATACATTATACCTTACATTATCGCTGTTAGCAACGGTCACCCGAAGGAGCATATAGCTTGTGTCAGAGCTAATAAGTATATGGTTCGTTTTCATCAGCACCGTCTAGTGGGTTTGTCACGCGATGTTTAATATTCCTGCACAACATGTCTTTAAATTAGGAACATGGTATGTTTACAATTAGGCGAAGCGAAGCAATATCAGTTTTGTAATAGAATTGTATGTATCATCACAGCAAAAATCTTGAATCACGGTTTAATTATCCGATATTATATAAATATAACATGGAAATGAGGCGCTTGTTTCTACGTTCTGAAACTTAGCTACATGTATCTAACTCTTCCCTGATTGGTGTTATTTCGCGGTAAACGACAGAGGTAGTTGATTAAAGATTGGTAGTTTCACTAGGACGTACGCAAAAACACGCGACGTAAGTTAGGACGTACGCAAAAACACGCGACGTAATTAACTTGGCCACAAGCGATGGATTATCCGAATTGTACCAATTCCCAATTCTGTCACCTATTGAATTGTAACATATTTACCCAACGCTGCAAGGATGGCACTTGACCAGAATAGCTCTCCAGATAAAGCTGGCAGAAACAGTAGCCCTCCCATCCTTTTGCCAAACTTCCTTTGGAATGGATCCAGCATGGTCACGTAGCCCTGCTCTCTCATTTTCTTAGCAAAAAATAGTCCACCTAAAATGAAAATATTCATAATATTATTAATTACTTTCATCTTTTGTTTGCTGCTATAAGCTGCACGTAAAATAATATTATTATATAACTAGACTCGGGAAATTAAATTATTTTTTTAAAAACCATGGTCGCACTAAATTAAATGTTTTCTATATGAATCTGAACCCAAGAAATATTTCTATTGACAATGGACTTTCTTTAAGTCTCTTAATATTATTTGTATTTTTTATGATGTTAATGACTCCAAAATAATTATACTAATATCCCTACACAGAGATACAGATTGTGTGAAGGAACATTAAGAAAAATATTTATATACTAAAGATCTGTCTACACTATCAAACTTTATGCGACAACAAAATGTGATGTGCACATATTTAGACACAATGACGACATATCACTACCATATTTTGGCACATCGCAATTTTTTTGTCATTCTAGTTTGATATTGTGGACAGAGCTTTAGATAATACTTACCTATGATAAGACTACAAGAGTAACCCCATGGGGCTTGTGCCCACACCAGCCCCAAACTATGAACCGCTTCAGCAGTGCCATTGATAAATCCACCGCCGACCCAAGTAGCTGAAAAAAAACCCAAACAAATAAATTTAGAATATCAATAAGGCTTTGTTCCAACTTGGACGCAATTCGCAAGGGTTCAAGCCGCAACGCAAGTGAATTGACCAATCACAAGCGACAGTTCGAATAATCCATCGCTGTTGATTGGTCAATTCGCTTGCGTTGCGTGTACGTTCTTACGTTACGTCATAGTGGGAACCAAGCCTAAATACTTTCTTAACGAACATGGTTTGGGCCGTTTTTACGCACGTTTTGTGCACCGCCTTTTGTTTTTGTAGGCCTAATTATTTTCTAGGCATTGATATGGCTGACGAGCCGGTTGATACGGTATATTTTATAGGTATAAGCAACAGATATCACTGACTTTCTGACGGGTATTTGCTGATAGTAAACCTATTACTTTCAGTTTACAACTTCCGATTATTTAAATGAAGCAATTTTGTAATTTAATAATGCGTGATCAAGAACAAATGTTTGACCCCGTAGCTAAGAACACTTGAGGGGAAGGCCTATAAACAAAGACAATTGGTCACCTTGCCGCCCGCACATTATTTTAATTGTGTAACTAACCCGAAATCCGGCATTTTGGTCTTTACTCAATATCGGTTAGACATTAAAACCATGTTTTTAAAACATTTTTATGGTTCACATATATTGTACACCGTGATCTTTACTTACGTATACATCACTTAGTGGTACTCAATATGAAATCGTCAGAACATTAAGATATTAAATATGATAAATCACAAAACAATTTACAATAATATACAGACAACAAACAATTAGTAGACCTACAACCCCCACCCTCGTTCAAGCCCTTAAAATATCACTACCTTAAATTAGGCCTATGTTTTTTTATTAAGAATGTTCACGCGATTATCCTACGCTTACAATTTTACTTATATCAAAAAATCGAGTGTAGATATTAAGAGCTACTCAGTGTGAGAAAGTCAAGTCAGCTCAGTGTAATAAATGGTTTATAGACCACTTTATACATTTATTCAGGCAATAAAGTATAACTTTCGTGACAAACAAAACTTATTTACCGTTGTTAAGGTAAATCATGAATACAAAGTGCCGCGGCAACGTAAACCGGAAAGTCACTAGGCCTATATCCCGGGAAATTAGAACATTTGCACGATCTTGCTGAGGAACATTAATTAATTACCACATAAACTTTAATTACTGAGTATAACGTGTGCAAACATTTTGAGGAACATAATTAATTACCACATAAACTTAATTAATGAGTAATTACTAAAGCATGTAAACAAAAACAACATTATATTTGATGTTAAAATTATTGAAATTTAAAGAAATCGAAACAATTAACAAATAAGCTTTTCCTTTAACAGGGTTATTTATATAATTATTAGGTATAGTTGACTTTTGATTCAATATAAGAATGACCTCAAGTGGTCTTACCTGTCATGGTAAAAATACCGACACCCAATCCAATATCTCTTCCAGCAAGCATGACATCTTCCATTGAAGAACTACCTTTAACTTTCTTTGATGCATATAAACCGATTGCTAAGATGATGAGATAGAAAACGATGACACCAATAAGACCTCCCCAGTTAACAGCCATTTTGTACCTTTTGCAGAGATCCACGTATAACTTGTAAACAACTACTGTATAGCCTTACAGCAGATGTACTAAGTCTTAATGGAAAACTTTACAGCAACAGTATTTCACGTAACCGTTCAAGCGAGGGCGGGGATTATTATGCAAATATGTCACGCATGAATAACTTTTAACGTTTAGTTGTTGTCCAAAACAGACTAAGAATGAAAATTAAACTGTACAATTTAAGTAATTGATACAGTACCGGTACCGGTATAGGGTCGCATGTAAACAAATTTAAATAAAAAAATACACAGGATACATTATAAAGTACTGGAACCAACACAGTGTGTAGTTGTTTATGAATTAAAAACTGATCACTGTTTAAAATGAGGAAACTGCACCCTTTTTATATTATCGTACAGGATATGGGGGGTGGGTGCCAATTGTGACCTCATAACAAAACTTAAATGGCACAATCAAAATCGTCTTTAAGAAGAAGTTGTTGATGACATCACAACGACGTCACAATCCCTTACACACGTGTTCATGAAAGGTAAGAGGCCTACCGCTTGGGAATAATAAATTATTTTAATATCCACTTTTCTACGTAATGACCAAAACAGGAAAGTTCAGCTATTGCACAGGCATAACGATCAACGATATAGATAAATATGCATTTTCCGTATATAAAACAAATGAAATCTAAAAAGGTTTCATCCTAGAACTATATGATAACCATCTGCCTTTGATGAAAATTACATTTTCGCACTTCCAATCAAATGACGTCATGATCAGTAAGAGCAATGATTTCGTGACATAATACAACGATGTTATTGTTTTTATTCAATGACAGCATAAGATTATCCTAGGCCTATACCGTAAATCTAATTATAACCCTGGGTTATTATTCTTTGATTGTTTTTTAGGGTGGGTTACTTTTAGAAGTGGGTTTACTATTAGAGTAGTGTAATCTTAAATTATGCACCTGAAAATAGTAACACACCCCAACTTTTCCGGTCAGCAACTCATAGCAAAATAATAAAATAGTAGGCCCACGAATAAACACATTTGGTTGAACTCTAACTTTATTTTATAAACTCAAAAACACTCAATCCTTGATGAACTGTCAAGGGTTGTATTAAAATATCGTTATTTTGAACTAAACCTGGAACAATAATCGAGGCATACTAAGCTGGAGTTCATACAAATAAGGATCATTGACATTGTGAAAAATGCCTATTTTAAGAAATAAATCGTGTTAAAAGCAAAAACAATGTTGATTTTAGTGTCATTTTGTCAATAGTTTTTGTGACTCTAATATAGTAACCCCCATGGGTTATTATTAGAGTAGTGGGTTATTATTATAGATTGACTTATAAAAAGTGGGTTACTATTAGAGTGTGGGTTACGGTAGTTCTAAAACGAAAACGTTTCCAATTTATTTTGTTTTATGTAAGAAAAATGTATGTATATCTATTTATCGTCAATCGTTATCGTCCAAGTGTAAATGGGCCTATAAATTGCAATAAATTAATTAAAAAAATCAATCACAACGTAAAAAATATGTTTCTCTTTAAATACAGAATTTGGCAACATTTTACTAAAAACACCAGATTTTTTTTATTAGTCAGGTAGTTCAAATAGGTGTCACCGTATCTGGTGAAAATGAAAAAAAATTCCAATATGTTAGTGGTATTTGGTGGACAATTGTTGACACCGTTTAAAAAAAAATAGGGATGTTACTGGGTAAAAATGTGAACTTATATACGTCGTTTAACCCCATCGCAAACATTAAATGGAACATTATGAGCAACTACTATGTATGTCGATAACAATTTAAAGTAAACAAGTAAAACGTATGTTAATTGTTATGTAGACTTTTCGACACATACAGTGTTAAGCGTGATGCTGTTAGCCATCCTTGGTACCATTATTAATTTAATACCAATGATGTTGACACCAGTCTACCACGATGAGGTAGCATCTCCGACTTCAGACTGGAAATTTTGTTTTCTGTCCAAATTGGCCAACTTAGTAAAATAATAATTTGGAAAGAACTGTTAATGGTTATATTAAAATATTTTTTAATATAAAAAGTAAAACAATTATTAGGCCTATTTGTATTATTAATTAGCGTGATACCAATTTGACAATAATTTTTGAATTTAGGCCTATGTAATGCCATGTCGATGACCAACATAAGTTGACAGGAAGTACGACGAATTAATGGTATACGGCCGTACCATATCCTGGTTGACTTCTTCGAAAATTAACCGGGAATGTGGTACAGATTTTAACTGTCCATCAGTAGGGAGAATAAGGGGTGAATATCCTTTGGTTTGTTTTGGTCTCGCCGTGTCACACATACGGTATTAGTTTTATTATTAGGCCTACATTTAGTAAAATTTATTTAATGGCAATATATTTCATTTCATACAACGTTTATTAAAAATAGCAATAGAATAACAAAAAAAAGGTAAATTCGTACATTTAAACGATTTAAACGTAAATTATACAGACTAATTTGTTTATCATCAAAATGAATCAAATTAAAAGTAAAAATACTTGTCTCGTACGATCCCTAAAAAAAAACATAAATAAAATCATAAGAAAAAGAAAGATCAATTATCAATTTAAACTTTTTTCTATTCAACTAATCTTGAGAACATTTCTTTTATAAACATATGGAAATGAGATTTTGTTTTCTTAAAATGTATAACTATTCTTATAAATGTTGTTCTATTTTAGATTTTATTCTATTATAAAGTAATATACAATAATTATATAATTTAATAGACAAAACGCGTCACTAGTTAATATTGGTAGACACTGTCTGTCTCTTTCCAAGTTATTATTTGCAGTTAAAAATATTTGTGAAACTTTTACTCTAAGTACACTTTATCAGTTGACCTGTATTTTTACCATCTTTATTTTATTTATTTTACTGTTCAACTGTATTTAAAGAGGGCAACCCTTATTCCAGCTGGGCAAAATAAATCCAGTTCATATTCAAAGATCCTCTTAGATTCCAATAAAATACATATCAAATATACGTGCTAGCAAAAATTGATTTAAAATTAAGATACATTGAGCATTATTTACGATACAGGCTATAAAAATATATACATTTAATTATAATATAATAAACAATTTATTTATAATAGGGGCCTAGTATTAAAATGTATTATAATTTTAATTTTAGTTTTAAAGGTTTTCCTCCTACTTACGCAATGGAACCTTTCTCTGCAACTCCGATCAGCATCAAGCATTTCTTCAACTGACGGTAGCTCTGGTGTGTCATGAATGTTAAAACACACTCGTTTATGTGCTATATAGTAGGGCAATGCATGAGTGGTGGCATCATGAGGGTGTCACAAAACCTAAGATCACGAAAGCTAAGACCCCCTAAGACCTAAGATCACGAAAGCTAAGACCCAAGACCTAAGATTACAAATTCTAAGATAAACTACAGCTTAAAAAACAATACTTGTTTATCCATACATAATTTTAAACATAGTAGGTATCATTTATTACCATAAATATAATTAAATACTACCGCAAAACATAGATAAACTCATAATATTTTCGCCCGTTGAGTAAATGTATATTTTTAGTCGCGTGGACGCGAATCTATAGTTCACTATGTCGGTCGGGCGGTCGGTCGGTCTGTCGATCTGTCTGTCGGTCCGGTATCACTATGCGTTTTATCGCTTTCTGACCTTATCTTGATATCAGTTTAATCTAGCTAAGTCAATTTTTCACAGAATATTCCTTATGGCCAGGAATCGATGTGGTTATGTTTTCACGGTGCGCAATAAAAAATTACGCGGTCTACGCACGATTTAACGAAATCGCGTTTGTAATCATATCTTCACAACCATGAATCACAATTAAATAAAATTTGGTACTCATAAATTTCAGGGCATAAATCATCATATGGCAATACAATTACGTGCGTAGCGCATGTAACGCATGCGTACGCGCGCTTAAAATTTTCAAAATTTATTTTCGATGAAATAAGAGTACGTTTCAGGCAATTTTAAGTGTTTACAAAATTGCCATGAGTGCGCAGATTTTTGCGCGCGCACTGCGCGTTAAATGTTATTGCGCACTCTTTTTGCCAGATTTCTGTTTTTTTTACTTACTTTTCAACTCGAAATTACGTTATACGAACACGTCAAAAGTGACAGGCTACGCACGTGTAAATTAAAAAAATATAAATGTTTCTAAACATTTCAACATTTTTAAACATGTTCAGTAATTTTGGTCAGTTGGTAGGTTGGTCGGTCGGTCGGTAAACACTAATGAGCACGCGACTGCAGCCATGGCCTTGTTTCTTTACAACAAACAAACTTGACGGGTGTTTTTCTGTCGCACCTGCCTTGTATTTTGACTCCAAATTTGTTAACTAACTTTATCCTGAATACCTAATATCCTAAATTAGGACTTATTAAGTACTTTAAAAAGAAGAAACACATAAAAACAAATAAATAAATCCTTTAAATTGATGATTTTACATACGTGCTTCTTTGTATAGGCCTACTGTAACTCCTCCCCATGCTCAATATTTTTGTTTCTATGGAGCGCCAAAAGAGCAACAATAATAGTACAAGTATAAAGAGTCGGGTTGGTGAACATCAGTCCAAAATACGCAGAATTTTTTCCAAAATACGTCAAGTTGAGGGTGCTATACTAATCCTAAATACGCGAGTCTTTCCAAAATACGTCGACTTGAGGGCGCTATTCATTTTCCAAAATACGCGAATTGTCCAAAATATTTTGGACTGAATTTCACCAACCCTATTGCGTATAAAAACAGAAAGAAAACGAAACAAAAAACTTATTATCATGATGATGATGATTTTTAAATTAAAATTTATTTTCGAGTATTTATTCCTTCGTACTGATTTTCACTAAAAAATGCGTTAAAATAGATTGACTCCACAGAGTTTTCAGCCCTCTAAATAATTTTTGCTCTTTTGACGTTCCATAGAAACAAAACATGCGAAATTCGCAAACAGTGTGTGTGCGAGAAAAACGTCTGTAAAATCATCAATTTAAAAATGTATTTGTTACTTTTTATGTGATTCTTTTTCATAAAAGTGCTAATTTTAAGGTGTGGTATTCAGAATAAATGTTGGAGTTAAAATACAAGGCAGGTGTGAAAGATAAATATTTGTAATCTTAGGTCTTGGGTCTTAGCTTTCGTGATCTTAGGTCTTAAGGGGTCTTAGCTTTCGTGGTCTTATGTTTCGTGACACCCGGCATCATGATGGTACTACAGCAGCTTTTCATTGGACCTGTTACTTCTCCGCAGTGGCACCTTTCTCTTGCAACTCCGATCAGCATCAAGCATGTCATCTACTGATGGTAGCTCTGGTGCGTCATGAATGTTAAAACACATCCGCTAAGTGTGAAAATACTGTAAATATTAATTTTAAAAGGTTATCATTTCACGTAAAATGCTGTACATTGTGATATACATATACACAAACATTATTAATCTATAAATGTCAAAATATTTAGAGATGACATGATACAGGATAATTTCACCTAACTTGGTGTCAATAAATTTCATGTAAATCTACGCAATTTGATAAGGAATAATTATGTAATAACCAAAATCAGAATGGTTGGAAAACCCCTGCCCCTTTTTTGGTGAGTCTATACTAGGTCTGTATATTGGTAAACATTGAATAGATAAATCAGTGATTATGTTGTTTGATAGCAAATACAATTTCAATGCTTAATTGAGATCGTTAAATTTTAACTTTTACCGACAGCACTAAATATCAGGTCCCATGATTGCAAAACTCCCTTACTAGTCAATTTGGAACGACCATGTCAGCACCTTTTGGGAATCTTTCTTACTTTTCAACAACCACGTCAGCACCTATTGGGAATATTTCTTACTTTTCAACGACCACGTCAGAACGTAATAAGAAGCTTAAGTACAACCATTTATCAAAAGGTGACTTTTTAATACTTATTATTCACAATAATATAGGTGTTTGGCAGTTTCAAAATATAATTTATATGTTAAGCAACTTTGTGTTGGACTATTTCAAAGGATTCAAAACCAATCTAACTCCATTAAAAGAAATAATTTATAAGAATATAGATGAATTTGATATTGGAAATTTTACCCAAATAAATAAATATCAACAATAAAGAATAGACTGTAGTTATTATTAATAGCAAATATTGTTTGTTCAGGGGCGGTCGCAGAACTATTTTAAGTGGGTTGCCCACGAGACTAAAACCGTAGATAATGAGTTTTTGCGCCACAGGCCCACCATGGAGGCGAATTTGAATAAATGACACCCCTAGATGGCCGGAAATGGTACTCCCACACGTAAAATTCACGATAAATGGCACCTATAGTTCGCCTACCAAAAGCAATATCGGCCTATACCAAACGGGATACCAAACAGCAATACCATCGTATCCCGCCTATTTTTTCCGCTGGTAAAACACACGCGACATTTTTAACGTCAGAGGAAGTCCCCGACGAAGGTACTTCCGGTAAGCTAATGAATTCTGACAATTATAATCAATCAATACAAATTAATTATTATTAATCAATAATTTTAAAAAGTTAGACAATATGATGGGGAATCTCCGGCAAAATTCAATAATTATGTACAAATGACGGGGTTTTCCACGAACACAGTGTGTAGTGGCCTTTCAATACCTTCTCATGACGCACACAAGCAATCCAAACAATTTATTTTGAGCATGTTCAGAAATATATCCACACACAAAAATACGCTGACAGTCGGCGGTAAATTGTGCGCGGTATTATATTGCTGGTTAATTTTACGCTCCAGTCGGTCAATTTACATATAGGCTCTTCCAAAACTGGACGCTATAACGTTAATGGTTATTATATGTGATAAATGGGATCTAAATTTATTTAGTGACAGAAAACAAACCCATTTAGCATGAAAACTAGGGCAACCCCCCCTGCGTCCGACCCTGTTGTTTGTATAGCTAAAACCATTACTATCCTTATTACTATGTTAGATTGAATAATTTATGTTGATTACAAATTAATATTGCAGGATGGCTAGTAACGACATTAGTCTACTTGGAGATATAGATGATAAAGTACTAGAATGTTCTATCTGTAATGGAAGACTAGAAGACCCAAAATCACTTAGCTGCATTCATAGTTTCTGCCTGAAGTGTTTGGATAATTGGGTTCAAACCAATCATGGCAAGCTAACATGCCCTATTTGTCGCAAAGAGTATCCCATTCCAGTAGGAGGGCTTCAAAAACTTGCCCCAAATACCTTTCTTAACAACCTCTTGGAAACTGTGAAACAATACGAACAGAAAAGGAAGGTTAAAGGCACTTCCTCTCTGTGCGCCTCTCATGCTCAACCATTGAAAATGTATTGTACAAAATGTAAAGTACCAATACGCATTGAATGCACTGCAATGGAACATGACGCGGGAGATGGAAAACATGAACTAATTAACATTGTAACAGCATTTAAAACGTTTAAGGAAACATCAGAAGACTTATAGAAAGCTGCCAATGAATCCATAAAAAAAATAGAAAATGTACTCAAAATAGTCACAAAGAATGCTAAAGAACTAGAAGAAAGTAAAGATGCAAGTCTCACAAATATTGATAACCAAGTTCAAGAAATGTTTTTAATAATCCAGAAAAATGCAGATGAAATGAAGAAAAAAGTTGAAGCAAATTATGAAAAGGAAAAGAAAGTTAATGACTTACAAATTACAAAATTAACAAAAATCAACGCTGAATTAAACACAAATATGAGTTCCCTAAATCAGTTACTAAAGAGTGAGACAGCAACTGCTATGACATCAAGTGAGGTTGTATTAAATAAAATGATGAATGAAATTAATAAATCTGAAGAAATCAAGCAAGTCAATACTACTAGACAGATTAACTTTATTACAAACAAACATCCAATCGATTTATTGAAAGAAAATGACATTGGAAATGTTGTATTCAAACCACTTCCTATCAAAGTAGAGGATGGGCCTACAGGAGTAGCAAAGTGTGATGATGATTGCTTGCTGGTTTCATTTTTCTCAAATGCAATTCACAAGTACAACCAATCAGGAGAATGTACAAGCAAGATTACACTACCAGAAGGTGTGAAAGTTAAAGGGGGGTTCCGGGTTTAAAATGAATAGTAAAAAATGGAAAATATATTTGTTTGTCTCTTGAACGGTAAAAGTTTCAATTTATATAAGCGCCCAGTGAAGCAGAACGAAGGCTGTGAAATCAGGCCAGATTACAAGTGCAGCTACGGCAAAATCACACTGTGGTTACAAAATAGGAAATTCGTGAAATGGTCCATCTTCCGACGACTCGTTATCATTAACCATATCAATTACTTTTGTAAAATTATACTTATCTGATGTAATTTTAGTCGGTCTTCCCATTTATAAAGTCAATTTTTTATGAAAATTCATCAAAACAGTGAAAAATTAGATATGTTTGCACTTTACGTTTGCCGATTTTCGCACCGACTTAGGGAAAAATCAAAATCAATGAAGCGTAACGTATACTGTACATTCCTGCTGAGGATCGAGCGAGACGACGATACACGTGCTCTCTCTGCTGCCCATGCCTGGCATCATCACGTGATAAGCAGATACAACAATACCAAACTGGTCGGGTCGAGTATACCCCGTCTATAATCACAACATGAACGATGTACAGTATTTGATTGAAGGTCGACTCGACCTACCGGAATGGTATAGATAATATAGCTCGAATGAGAGAGTTGGAATATTTGTGTAGTGCAGCCTATAGTAAAAGGCCTGGTAGTATCAATTCGCATAGGGTCTACTACACTAGCTAGCTCAATTTTTAACTGGGCCGGATCGGCTAGGTCTCCTTCCTACTACCTGGTCTACTTGCTTGATGCATGAGTATCCGCTTTTTTGGAGAGTAAACTAAGCCTATTTTATTTTAGGCCTACTTAGTAGACGATCGGGACACCATACGTGTGGACGGCGATCGGACCTTGTTTTGCTTCAATATTTACAGCCGATTTTGTAGAACGTTTTAGGTTTAGATTGTTTAGGAGTTTGGTTGATAGGATGGGTTTGTTATTTATGGGCCAAACGTCTAGTAGTAGGCTAGCTCTAGGCCCATGGGCCCCATTGTTTTAACGTAGCCATCGTGGCATGGAATCCCTAGTCAGAATGGCTCTCGCCCATTAGGCTAGGCCTAGAGTAGTATTGTACGTGAAGCCGATAATACGATCTGTACTATCATGGAGTTTTACTCCATGGTACTATAGAGGTATAAAAATAGTATAATTTATGACTCCGTAATCTGTACTAAATTTTGTATTTCATTAAATGTCAAATAAATATATGCTACTACTGTTATTATTACACTTTAGGCCTAGCTTAGAAAATCTAAAAAAAATGTATTTCACAATGATCGGGTGGTCGTCGTTTGACAGGGGAGAGAGATGTAAATTAGTTGACAAACACAACGTACATGACGTCGCGAGTTTGGAATACGTGATTTTGTGAATATCTCATGAATATTAATGAGCTTCCCTAAGCTGCTGAAAAACAGACTTTCCATGAATTTACCCTAAAATGTATATGAAATTTAATTTTTTTAATTTCTCGTTATTACTTCTTCATTCTGACATGTCTATATTGTTATAATATTTTTTATTTAATAAATAAACGATATTTAAAAGCAATTTTAAACCCAGAATCCCCCTTTAACAGAATGTGCAGAATGAAGAATGGCAACAGAGCATTCAGTGATGGTGGTAATAAATGCATTCAAGTATGTGATATGAATGTGATCAAATCCATTGGTAAGGGTGTTGTAGTGAATATTTATCTTAGTTGGTTCCGAGCTTTCTCAGGCGTATATATATAACTCCACGCGACGTACACTGTCACTGAATGATAACTCATACAAAAAGTATATTTAACTCAACTAGAACTTTTATTCCTTGTAATTCGATTAATACATCTTTCTACCACTACCAGTCAAGCCTTAATATTTTCTTTATCAACTTTCCGTTTATCTACTCTGATCTTATTCTCTCTTCTCCCCCTAATATCTATTACAATCCACTTTTATACTGGACATGCACATTTTAGGCTTCAGAGGAGGATAACATTTTCCCTCCAAAATTTATACGATTTTGATTGGCTAATAATATAAGGCGGACCTGGTCTAAAGCATCTTTCTCTAAACACAGAGAATCACAACATCAATAATACGACATTCCCCTTTTTGGGAAAAAGATTGTGTCAATCTTTCCAAAAATTTAACATTTAAAACCATTTTACTATAAACTATCTACCAATAACACCTCTATAATATTATTATGCACGGCTTAATCCATCTGCATTTCCATTTAATGATCCTTTCTTGTAAATAACTTTAAATTTATATCCTTGTAAAAACAGAGCCCATCTCATAAGTCTAACATTGGCACCCTTCATTGAGTCCATCCATCTCAATGCCTGGTGGTCAGTATGAACTTGAAATTCACAACCATACAGATAATACTTAAGTTTATTGATAGCCCAAACAATAGAGAGGCACTCTTTTTCTGGCACAGAATATCTCTGCTCATGTACAGATAACTTTCTACTTAAGTACACAATGGGATAATCATTACCCTCACCATCTATTTGGCTCAGCACTGCACCTATGCCATAATTTGAGGCATCAGTTTGCAATATAAACATCTTATCAAAATTTGGGGCTTTTAATACATTATCATCAGTAAGTCGTTTCTTTAAGGTTACAAAGGCATTTTCACATTGTTCATTCCACTTAACGGTATTACTTTTACTCTTTAAAGATAAATCAATCAATGGCTTAGCAATATCGGCATAGTTCTGTACAAATTTTCTGTAATAGCCCGTTAATCCGAGAAATGATCGGACTTGTTTCTTAGACAAAGGTCTGGGGAACTTTTCCACAGCCTCAACCTTATCAATCATGGGTCTAATTTCTCCATTACCAATCTTATGCCCCAGAAATTCTACCTGTGCATAGGCAATTTTACATTTCAAAGGCTTTGCTGTCAATCCAGCACTACTTCTTTCTAATACATCATTCAAATGAAAAATATGATCTTTCCAAGTTTGACTATAAATACATATGTCATCTATATATGCCTTAGCATATCCCTCAGTACCTTGTAATACCTTATCCATTAATCTTTGGAAAGTACTAGAACTATTTTGCATACCAAATGGAAGTACATTGTAACAATACTGTCCAAATTGTGTAATAAATGCTGATTTGTCTTTGGTCTTAGGATCCAGAGGCACCTGGTAAAATCCTTTAGTAAGATCTAACGTAGTTATGTATATTGCGGATGATACCTCATCCAACATTTCGTCTATGCGAGGCATAACATAAGGGTCAAATTGTGTAGTCTTATTTAGTGATCTAAAATCTGTCACCATTCTAATTTGATTCTGGCCTTTCTTCAGGGCAATAATAGGTGCAGCATAGGCACTAACTGTAGGTTCTATTATACCCATAGCCAACATACTATCTAATTCCTCTTTCAATTTACCCTTTAATGCTTGGGGCGTTCTATATGCCCTATGCCTTATAGGCATTTCACCATTAGTCTTAATTTCATGTGTCACTAAGTGAGTTCTACCTGGTACATCCGAAAATACATTCTGTTGGTACTTTAACAATTCTGTTAATTGTTTAGTTTGTGTATCATTTAAATTACTACTAACGTTAACATCTCTCCATGTTTGTGATTGATGATAAGACAATCCTATGTCTATTTCACTATCTAACTCATTGTCATGGACTGTTTCATTTAAGTCTACTTCTTCTATCGACTGAACATTTGTTACTACATAATAACCATCTTTACTTATTTCTACTTTATCATACCATCTCTTTAACATATTAACATGTAGAATATGTTTTTCTTTTCTTCTACCTCCTATGTATATTTCATAATTTACATCATTGACCTTTTTTGTAACAGTGAAGGGGCCTTGCCATTTACTGTCTAACTTACTATTTCCTACTGGAAGGAATATCAACACTTTGTCCCCTTCTACAAATTCTCTATCAATAGCATTCTTGTTATAATTGTGGGACATAATTTCTTGTTGTTCAAGTTTGTTTACATTAGCATCTTTCATTAATTCCTCCATTTTTTCTCTTATGTCTAACATGTATTTGATAACATCAGTAGATGTTTCTTCATCTTCTACCCAATTACTTTTGAGTAAACTCAAGGGTCCCCTCACCTCTCTACCATAAAGCAATTTAAAAGGTGAATGGCCCGTCGCTTTACTAGGAACTTCTCTGTATGCAAACAGAAAGGGGGGTATGTAGTTGTCCCAATTTTTTCTTTGCTTAACTGTAAGTGTCCTTATCATATTTTTCAATGTACCGTGAAATCTTTCAACAAGCCCATTGCTTTGGGGGTGGTACACTGTAGTCTTTAATTGATTAATCCCCAACATACTACATATAGATTGCATAATTGAAGACATGAAATTAGTTCCTTGATCATGTACAATCTCTTCGGGTAATCCTACTCTAGTAAAGACTTCTATTGGAGCCCTGGCTACTGTTTCAGCTCTAACATTGGGTAACGGGATAGCATCCGGATATCTCGTAGCATAGTCAATTATAGTAAGCATATATTTGTTATTACGGCTTGTTCTAGATAAGGGTCCAACAATGTCTATCGCTATACGTTTAAATGGTGTACTTATAATCGGTAATGGTATCAAAGTATGTTTCCTTTTACTTTTACCCTTATCTATCTTTTGGCATTCCTTACAGACTTTACAATAGACTACCACATCTTTAAATATACCTGGCCAATAGAATTGGTTCATGACCCTACTTTTAGTTTTCTCAACACCCATGTGACCTGCAAATGGCACATTATGACCTAAGTGTAATACACCCTGTCTACACTGAGTGGGTAATACAATCTGTTCCACTTGGTTATTCTTATCTTTAATACTACTCCAATTTCTCATCAATATACCTTGTCTCATAAAGAAACAAACCCTATGCTGACCTATTTCTTCTATAGGGACTACCCTGTCAAACACTCCTTTGAGTGAGTCATCCTTAGTTTGCAATTTGATCAGTTCTTGTTTAGTTAGGTTCAGCTTGTGCTGTTGTTCATAAGTTTTATGTTTGACTGTTTTATCTTTAGCTCTATCCTCATTTTCGTCAAACAAATTATATTCATTTCTGTTCCATTCATATCATCTAAACACTTAGTTTTATTTACTTTGTTGTCATTTACTACTGTTTTCCACAATTGTACATTAGTTTCTTTAGGCGGCTCTTCTATCGGCTTAAAGTTACTATCTTTCCCTAACAATATCATTTCGTCTTGTATTCTAACATCATTTTCTATTCTGGCTTGCTCCCTAGTTAGGACGAACATTTCTTTAGCCATTGTTTCCCCACAATTCTGGTCCAAATCATGACCCAATAACATGTCCCTCTGTAATCCTTCGATTACGGCTACAATCACTTTTCCTGTCACTATCTTACTTTCTATAGCTACCTCAGCTAAGGGGACAGTAATATCGCCTCCTATACCTCTTAACGTAACCCATTTTCCTGGCAAGTAACATTTGTTAGGCACTAGACTTTCCTTAACAGCTGACTGGGTACATCCCGAGTCTCTTAGCATAGTTATATCCTGTCCTTCTAATTTTCCTGGTATTTTACATTTCTCCATTTTATTTTCTACACTATCTATAACTACTTGGGGTCTATCTGATTTTAGTCCTTCACATCTTAAGCCATCTTTCACATTCGGGCCCTTCTTAGTGTCACTAGTCTTTCCTTTTGCTACCATCTTAGGACAATCCCCTATTTTATGTCCCTTCTCCTTACAATTAAAGCATAGGCCATTAATCCATTCATTTGAAGGTTCTCTCTGTTGGAAATTTCTACCATAGTTATGGAATTTGCCTCCCCTTCCGCGATACCTATTGTATCCTTGCTGCCTAGCTCCAGGGTTATTCTGAGTCGTACTATTCTTAGGTTTACTATTTTCTTGGCCCTTATAATACGTAGGCTTATTTTCAGAATTTACGGCATTCCAATAGCCACGGCCACCTCTATTAGCTATATAATCATCGGCTATCATAGCCATATCATAGCTCTTATTTACTTGTTTATCTCTAAGATAAAGCCTCAGATCTTCAGGCATTTTATCAAGTGCCTGTTCCATTATAATCATTTCAATAATGCCTGCAGCATCATCTTCTTTTACATTAGCACATTTCATCCAACATTTTAAATAATGGGAGAGCTCATTCAGCCATTCCCTGATGGACATATCTTTAACTCTGTTTGAATTTCTAAATTTAAATCTGTAAGTCTCTGCGGACACATCATACTTTTCTAAGATTGCCTTCTTTAAGGTATCATAATCTACACATTCTTTTACGGTTAAGGATGCATATGCTGTCCTAGCTTTACCAGACAGTTCAGGTGCTAACCTAGCGGACCACGTATTCTTATCCTAACCTGTGGCTTCTGCCAAGTGTTAAAATGTTCTAAAATATATATCAATATCATCTGATTCCTTCAAAGTAGGAACCTTTACCTTCATTTCATCTACTATATTCCTAGCATTACTGTAGCTAGACCTATTTTCTAATTCCATCATTTTCACTCTTTCTTGTGATTCAATTTTTCTTTGCTCTATATCTATTTTCTTTTGCTCTATATCTGCTTCTAATCTTAATTGGTCTTGTTGGTATTGTAATTCTAACTTTTTGTTTTCGGCCTCGAACTTCATTCGAAAATATTCGAGCATCATATCTTTAGGCATACCGCCGGGTATTTCGGGCAAATCAATATCCCTAGCCATTTTATCATATATTTCATTGACTTGGTCAACCTCTTCTTGGTCAACCATATCTTCCCTAGTATCTTTGTCTGACATAGTCTTATCTATATTTTTACCCGATCTTAAAGTTGTCATGCTAATAACAATTTTACTAATGAAATATGTAAACTTATGTATACAAAATATGTTATAAAAGTATTTGTATTACCTTGATTAATATGAAATCCACATAAATTCTTAAATGCAATACAAGACATTAATTTACTTCAAAGTCACAAACAACGTTCCAATTTCGCTCGAAATAAAAATAGTTTACAAAGTCAGCTTTGCAAATCTTCTCAAAATTTACTGGGCTTCCTTCTGTTACTTCAGTCTTCTTCTTTCAGATCTTGGTGAATATATCTCCGATGAATATCCAGCAGTCTTGAGCTCAACAGTACTTCTTCTTCGTTGTAATATCCAAACAACGCACGGTATAAAAACTGTGAGGAATCCAGATCTTCGTAACCATTTAACTTTTTGGTTACTGATTTAACAGGCCCGTAGAGTAGGCACTGTCACTTCTTCTTCTTCTTGATACTTAAATCATGTAAACAAAAATTTTCACCGCTGCCACCATGTAGTGAATATTTATCTTACTATTAGTTGGTTCCGAGCTTTCTCAGGCGTATATATATAACTCCACGCGACGTACACTGTCACTGAATGATAACTCATACAAAAAGTATATTTAACTCAACTAGAACTTTTATTTCTTGTAATTCGATTAATACATCTTTCTACCACTACCAGTCAAGCCTTAATATTTTCATTATCAACTTTCCGTTTGTCTACTCTGATCTTATTCCTTCTCCCCCTAATATCTATTCTATTACATACCACTTTTATACTGGACATGCAAATTTTAGGCTTCAGAGGAGGATAACATTTTCCCTCCAAAATTTATACGATTTTGATTGGCTAATAATATAAGGTGGACCTGGTCTAAAGCATCCTTCTCTAAACACAGAGAATCACAACATCAATAATATGACAGGTGTATTGATAAATCCATATGGTATTCACATAGATGAGGTAACTAATGTTATATATGTATCAGATTTGCACATTACATGTGTGTACGTGTTTGACATAATTAATGGTAAGCTGTTGAAGAAGATAGGAACACAAAAGGAATCAGGTTATTATGGATACACTGATGTTGCACTGACACAAACTGGTAAAGTACTTGTAGCATATAGAGGGCAGCATCAAGTATTATTGTATGATGACAAGGATAAGTCAATGAAAGTACCCACGTGGAGTTGTAGTTGATGAGGATGATAACATCATCATAGGAAGTGGCAACAAACTACAACTATTCAGTAGTGATAGGCATTTTATCAAAAGAATTGATCAACAAGAAGATGGAATTAGTTCACCACAGCAGTTATGCATCATTTCTCATAACCCACGTATGGTTGCTGTAGCAAATTATGGTGACAAAACAATCAAAATGTTTAATTATTAAAAGCAAGACTACTCTTCCCCATGTATATAAATTGATTATATAAAGTATTTCCTATATAAATTGAAATATTCAAATTATTAAATCAAATTATAAATTGTTTCCATATCTGTATATGATCCATTTTTGCCTAATTCATAATGAATGAAAAAATATAAATAATATCTTTAGTATTTTAATTCTTAATCTAATCATTCAATGTGTATTTTTATATTATTACATTACATATTTTTTCATATAACCCATGTATGGTTGCTGTATCAAATTACGGTGACAACACCAACAAAATGTTTATTTATTATAATTGAACAAATTACAAGTATATAATATTTCCAATAAAATTTGTATAATTTGAAATTAATACAATTTATTTATCCTTTAATTATCATTATATATATTTTTGTGTATATTGCGTGTAATTCCTAATTAATGAAACATACAACTAAGACAGTGTGTACATAGTAGTTTAATTTAGCAACAATTTAAAAATAAATTCTAGTATTTTCTAGAAAACACCTTACCTAATGTGAACAGTACCTTCTATCTGTTGCTAGGTGACAAATGAGAATATCTTATGAGAAAACACAATGCAGGCCTTTGTTACCTACTGTATACTGTAAAATGTAAACAAAAAATCATGTCAAAAAAAAAAATGTATATATATATAATACTGTATAATAACAATCTCAAGTGCATGTGAGAAGGAAAAAATGCCATATTTTACCCAGAAACAGAAAATGTAAAAATGTTGTTGGTGTTTGATGCATCTACAGCATCAAATAATGTTACAATACTGAAAATAGAGAAAAAAATATGATGATTACATTCATGTATTTGTATATTCCTTGAGCATGCAAATGATGCTTTGGTTTCAGTGTAATAAATTAAAATAAAGTCTAAAAATCAAAACTCAACTTACAACTTAGTTGTTCATTATTACAGGGGGGGGGGGGGGTTCTGCTTTCCGACTGCGGATCCTCCAATACCTCACAGTACAAAAGGTTAATCGTAAATTAAAAAATTCGTAAACTCGTATTCTACCTTCTTCCCTGTATGAGCGTACGTCGAGCAATACGTGTTGGTAAATTTCTAAAAGTTGCAAATGAATTGCCGATTTTCATCTGGAAAATAAATACGAATTTTTGGTCCCTGGATGTAACATGATATTGACGCGTGAATCGTACGCATACAGTGAGCTGGGGCACGAACGAATTCGTACAAAGGACACCGCCAGACAACCGCGTACCTGTTTAGATCAGGCGGTTTAGATCACTGGTAGTCAGTATGCATAAAGTACATCAAACTGCGAACGGTGTCGTCGAAAGCGAAGACCTCGAAAGCGAACCCCCTACGGACGAAATGGTATAGCGTACACAAAATCCGACCAAAATCATACAGAATCGTGATAACACCTTCAATTCAACCTTTTATTTACGAATAAGCTCACGCGTTTTCGCCAATGGAGTTATAATTATTATTCACTTTTATTTCAAATATCAAAAAATCGACCAAAATTACAACTCGTGGCTAAGAGCCAAATTGCGTGTAAAATAAATGTCATATCAAAAATATATATATATATATAAATATAAAATATAAAAAAACAACAAAAAACAACAAAGAAGGGGAGAGCAATCGCAAGCTTGCAGGGGAGAAAATTAAGAATTTAATAATTTGATGAAGTAGGGTATAGGGCTATTGGTAAATCTGGATGTTTTAGACGCTAGCTGGGTAATTTTGTTTTTATTTCTTAAATTCCTACCATGACAGCTATGTCTGGTCGGTGGGATTAAATCAGCTGTTTGTTTAATTTTGGGGAAATACTCAGCGAACTTGCGACAATGCTCCACCCTTCTTTGAGCCAAAGTCTCTAAATTAAGAAATTCAAGGGCACCAGAGTAAGAGAAGTAATCGTTGCCTAAGTTAATAGGGAGGTTTCGCAACCTTACGAATACGATAACGAAAACGGATACGTCATACATTTGTGAAACTTTTGAGCTGATCCCCATTTCATATTCGTAAAGCGTATTCGTGTTGACGAATATCACCAGTCATATTCGTAACTACAAAACGAGTATATAGTTTTTGATCTATTTTCCACATTTTGCATTTGAATCAGGAATGATTCATGATTATAATATAATTATAGATTTATTGAAAGTAATTTACTAAAGTAATTTACTAAAATGCCAAGTCAATTTTGATAAATAGCAGTTTTTAAAGTCCTCACTCGCTTTGATGTTACGCTAGGCCTAGGCAGCCAAGCACCAAGCAACAACACGTACCTGCGCTTCGCTCAAATTTACCGCAGTCATATTTTGGACGCGCCTCAATAATTCGTTGCCATGCGAAACAGATTTTTTTATGGCTTACGAAAACGAATACGTGTGCGTCACGTATCCGTTTTCGTTATGGTATTCGTAAGATTGCGAAACCTCTCTAATATGACATTATATTACATTAAATTGATTTTATTCGATTCATAGAGCAACCCGTTTTATACAAATGCTTAACTTTTTTGTCGTTGAACAATTGTCCATTCAATAATTAGATTCAAGGCACAAATTACGTTAGCTAAATAAAAAAAAAATGTAAATAAAAACGGCTTTAAATTAGGCCTATTGATTTGTCTTGAATTCTATCGATTTAAGAACAAGATAAATAAAATATTTTCTCTTAAAATTAATACAAACTATTACTACGGTAGATCTTGAAGGCAAAGGTATATTGTTCACTGCACTTAAAAGTAGTTTTGTCTTGTAGTACCGTAGTAAGTTCTGTCTACTACTACTCTTTTAAACTGTATAGACAGAGCTTAAGCATCTCCTTTAAATTTGACAGAATTTCAAGGTAAAAGAAAACTTTATTGTCAAATACATAACACAACATAACATTGAGAATTACATTTCTTACTTATATTGAAATGGTGCTATTGTTTTTTGTTATAGCTTCCGTCGTTAATATGACATTATATTGATTTTATTCACAGGAGAGCAACACGCATAATGCTCAACTTATTTTGTTTGTTGTTGAACATTTAAGTGTACTTTCAATGATGAGATTCAAGGCAGACATTCGTGAAGCTCTGTCTAACACTATCAAATTTTATGTGAAAAAAATGTAATGTGCCCATTGGATAATGATGATGTCATACCACTATCATATTTAAGCATATCACTACCATATTTGGGCACATCACACTTCTTGGGTCAAACTATTTTGATAGTGTAGACAGAGCTTAAGCTAAATAAATAAAAAAATAATAATAGGCCTAATTAACAACGGCTTCAATAATATTTGTTGCCATGAATGCTATAGATTTAATAACAATAAGTAAACGTAATATTACAAAATATTACTACGATAGATCTTAAGGCAAAGGTAAATTCTTTTTAATTTTTTTGCGCTAAACTATGTTAAAGCAGGGAAGAGTTAAATTATTAACTCTTCCCTGGTTAAAGCTTGGTTCTCACTAGGTTCCAACACAAGTAATAATGACAAATCATAAGCGATGGATTCTTCGAAATGTCGCTTGCCATTGGTCCAATCTCTTGCGTTGCGCTTAAGCTTGGTACCCACTCGGATGCGGTGACGCAAGTAATAATGACAAATCATAAGCGATGGATTCTTCCAAATGTCGCTTGTCATTGGTCCAATCGCTTGCGTTGTGCTTAAGCTTGGTTCCCACTAGGATGCGACGCAAGTACGTAAACGCAACGCAAGCGTGTTGACCAATGACAAGTCGACAGTTCGAAGAATCCATCGCCTGTGATTGGTCAAACTCACTTACGTTGTGTGTATATTTAAAATACTATAGTTCACTGCACTTGAAAGTTGTGTCTAGTAGTAAGTTCTGGAACGTTTTGTTACTTCGAATCATTCTAAACGTTATATTTTATGATATAAGAATTATCGCCATTTAAGACAAAACAAGTTTTTATTAGCTTTCTGTGTGTGAGAAAGTTCAAACATAACTTCTGTTTATTAAGTAAGTTGCAACGTTTAAGCTAGCCTTTGCTTTGGGGTAAAGCGTGATGCTGTTAGCCATCCTTGGTACCATTATTAATTTGATACCAATGATGTTGACACCAGTCTACCACGATGAGGTAGCATCTCCGACTTCAGACTGGAAATTTTGTTTTCTTTCCAAATTGGCCAAATTATTGAAATAATATTTGGAAACAACTGTTAGGCCTATTTTTGCGATGAAATGTGATCATTTTTAAATAGTTAAAAAAAGTTTATAATTAATGTTTACATTAAGTAAAATTCAAAATCAGCAAACAATTATAATATATGCGATTAATCAATAATCTTGAAATAGGACTATATAATAAAAAAAAACAACTTTTAATATCATTTATACTGTACTTTAGTCTCCTTCTGTACTGTATAAACAAAAGTTGCTTACAGGGTTTGATTACCTTGCTATTATGTAGTAATGGCTGATGATAATTTATACCTATACCTAGAAAGGCAGTGCTTTACCAGCAGATCTAATACTCGCGTAATGTATACTTACGATCACAGGGTGTTATAGTTAAGTTTAATTACGTTTAGTTTAAGTAGCAACTGATATTACACCTCGACATGTAAGTAAACCTACTGTATCAAACTACTTACGCAATGGAACCTTTCTCTTGCAACTCCGATCAGCATCGAGCATTACTTCAACTGATGGCAGCTCTGGTGTGTCGTGAATGTTAAGACACACTCGTTTACATCGTATGGGCATTGGCGTTATGATGGTACTAAAGCTCTCACCTGTGTTACGTAGTGGCACTTTTCTCCTGCAACTCCGATCAGCATCAAGCATGTCATCTACTGACGGTAGCTCTGGTGTGTCATGAATGCTGAAACACATCCGCTTGGCTTTCTTGATATGACTACTATAAATCGTTGGCCTAACACTGCTGTTATCATTACCGAGCTTATCAATGCTATCAATCCCAATACCTACCCCTTGGGGTTCGAACTTGCAGTGAGGAGATGCATACTTACCAGTCATCCCAACATTAAACTTAGCACTGTCTTTAATACTACTCAACAACGTCCGTCGCATCAACTTTTTGTTTGGTTTAATACCAGCCACATGATGTCTCAACCAGCTCCAGTACGGTGAGCTAGTCTTAAAACATTTCCTCGACTTCTGGATGGAGTGGATGGTCCTATCGTAGCGTTTCTTGCAACGCGAAGCTCGAGAGAGTGGTGATAACGATCTGTAATAAAAAGTAAGATGAACTATATTTGTAATTATTATATCTTTGTTTACATTTAAAATGTTACCATCATAAAGACTCTTAGCTGGTGAACGAAAGGAGGGACATGAATTGGTATCACTTCCGTTGGTGTAGACAACATTCGGCTTCTTCTCGGGGATACCTAAATCAAACATATTAACACACAGTTATGACTTTTTAACAAGCCAAAATTACACATTGGGAGACAAAATGTTATTCGATATTGGGGCTGCAAAACAAATATTTTAAATTTACATGATTTAAAAAGAAACAATGCTTTTATGGAGTGACACCGAAAGAAAGGACTGATTATATTTAGGGCCTAAGCAATGACTGAAAAGAAATTAGTAGGTCTATGTTGCAACTTACTGTCAGATAGTTGTGGAAAGTCAATATTGTAAGAAGCTGCGCGGTACATTTTCAATGTTTCTTCAACAACATGAGTTATTGATTCATTTGTCTAAAAATAGAAAAGGTTCAAATAGTAACAACCTTAATAAAATGATTGACAAGGTACTAAATTGACGTTTATGTTTTTTCTATTTAAAAATAATCTTTAAAATAATATTATAGATTAACATTAACACATCATAAATTATGAATATTACAAACTATGAGATGGAAGAAAATAATCTAACATTAACAGTCTACCTTTCTAAAGCGTGGTTCCCACTATAACGTAACGCAAGGACGTAAACCCAACGCGAGCGTTTTCACCAATGACAAGCGAAGTTATAGACAGTTAGCAATCACAAGCGAATAAGCCATCGCTTGTGATTGGTCAATTCACTTGCGTTGCGTTACGTCCTTACGTTGCGTCGCTAGTGGGAACCACGCTTTAGAATGTTTTCGATTGTAAACCTTGCAATGCTAAATATTACTCACGTTCAGTTTAGTTGTTGAACGTCTCAGTTCATCTGTAATGTTGATTTCCCGCCATGGTCGTTTGATCTTGATTGGACCTTTGCGGGAACTTATGTCTGATGTTAATGGCTCTGACTTTCGCCATTTTCGCTTCCTACTTTTGAGGGCATTATTGGCATGAAACTTTCGATCAGTGGTTGAACAAATATCACGGAATTCTCCAGAATCTGTCACATGTCAAACGTTAAATGTTTTAGCCAAGGTTACTTAATGTATTAGATTAGGAAAGACAGAACACTTTTCATCACTATGATGGATATCCGGATATGTGTTCTTAAAACTTTCGAATTGATAACAACATTAATGACAAAATGATTAAAACCTAGGCTATTTTAGTTTATGCATAGGCTAATTAGGCTAGGCCTAGGCCTAGATTATTTAAGAAAAGACTATACTTTGCTGGGTGGCCGGAAATTACTCGTCTAAATTTAAGAATGTATAATCAATGACAATGTTAAAATAAATCGCAATTTAAAAAATGTATAAACTTTCGTGGGCCGATGTGTCTTCCAAACTTACGAATGGATAAAAAAAAATATAAGTATAGATAGCCTAGGCCTAACTAGCTAGGCCATGGCTGGGCTAGACTAGGCCTGACCTACCTAGGCATAGGCCTAGTCCTAGGTAATTGTTGGCAGTAGGTCTATAAAATAAATCTCAATTTTGAAAAGAATAATAATCATACACATGTTAATTATGGGGTTAACCCTATGTAATTTTTTTAATCGTATATTATGACGGGTGGTAAGTGTGGCTGCTTACCCGAAGAAGCGCAATAGGCCTAGAATGGTGGTGCGTGTGAATCGATTTGACTAGTGGTAGCTTACAAAAATTGTAAAATAAAATGTGTAATTTAAGATATTGTTCACTACCTTTTGAAGTAGTTGTGCCTTTTAAGACGTTCTTCAACTTTATCTTGTTATTTCCGATCATAGTTCTTAGTATGATATTAAAAATGTATCGATATTTTTCAAAAAATTTAAGAGCGTTTTTTGAAAGAAACCTTCTGTGAGAAATATAAAACAGAAAATGGCATCTGTTTGTTCTACGCTACCATAGATATCGAATAAACGTCACAATGCATTATTTACGCGGGCGCAGTACGCGTTATTGCTATGGTGATTATGCGCGCTTTCTTATCTTAAGATTTGTCTATACAATCAAAAGTTCAGGCAGAGCTTAAGCACCTCCTAAATTTAACAGGATTTTAAGATATAAGATAACTTTATTGTCAAATTATAACACATTTGAAATTGACATTTCTCATTACTTATATTGAATTTGCGCTATTGTTGTTTATTTGTTATAACTTCCGTCATTAATATGACATTATATTGATTTTATTCATAGAGCAACCCGCGTTATGATAATGCTCAACTTATTTTTGTTGTCGTTAAACACTTAATTTTCCTTTCCATGATGAGATACAAGGTAGACATTACGTAATCTAAATACATTTTCAAACAAGCACGAATGTGCAATAGGCCTACTCGGGGTACAGCGAAAGAAGCTGTATACAGACGTATACAGTTAGCAAGTTAAAGAAAAATAGGTTTCGCCGACCGATTACACAAAATAAGTATTTTAAAAAATAATAAAAATAAGATATACTCTGTATAATTATCATATTGCGTATACATTACTTTTCACCATAAAGTTTAAAAAAAAGGTTTCGTCCGGGATCGAACCAGGTACCTTCTGCGTGTTAAGCAAACGTGATAACCACTACGCCAAGAATCCGCATATAACCATATAACTACATAACGCTGTGGTGTGTGTCACACATTGTGGCTTCTTAATTAAACAAATTAATTAACAAAAAATTAAAAATCCGGCTCTATAGCTTTGAGGACATGTCCCTGTAGTATGTTCATGCCAAATCCCAGCTCAATACTACAACGAATAAGGGAGGAGTAGTACTTTAAAAATCGCACTTTTTACTCAATAGTGTCCAGATGGAGGAAGAAGAGGAGAAAATGAGTAAGTCCTAGACTCGGGTACCCCGAGTAAAAATACATAAAAATGACTTTATTAATTATTGTTGGGTTATGAATTATATAGAATTAATTAATCAAGATAAATAACAGTGTATTCACTCAAGATTACAGGTAAATTATTATTATTATTATTATTTTTGTTTTCACTAAATTATAGTTAAGGTTTGATTCCCATCCAGGACGCAACGCAATAATGTAAGCGCAACGTAAGTAATTTGACCAATCACAAGCGATAAATTCTCAGAAATTTTGCTTATTGTTCAACTCGCTTCCAGTGAAAACCAAGCTTTAGTAAATCAATGACAAAGTCGTTATAAATTTATAGTTAGTGAAACGGATTAAAAAATAACAGTAATATAGGCCTATTGCTTACCTTGAACATTAGAAACCTACTCTTTTATTAAATTAAAAGCCACTAATATTAATATAACTAGGGGCTTCTTATAATAAGATAGTGTGCCATTATAAAGTAATTGCTTTCAAATTTCAACGGAGGTCAGACACTAAACAAAGCATATTGATAAATGTGTAGGTCTATTAATCAAGTCTTTCCCTAGATACATTTAACTAATCAAACCTGAAATATTTGTCATCAAACGTTTGGCTCTTCAGTCGATGATAGCAAGACGCCAAACGAAGAGCGACATCATTGCAGACGTTATCCATCCAATATCTAGGCCTAGAGGTAGGTGTTTTCTTCAAATGTAATGCCGTACAGAAATGTATCATCAGTAATACATTGATTATGAAGTCACAGAAGCGACGTTAATCTTTTCTAGAATGAAATCAATTGTCATTTTGTAGGACGTTTAAACATAAATTCAATTAATCTTTATAAAGTAAGCCTACTATAAACTACACTTTTTATTTCAATATTATGAGTAAAAAAATACTAGAATGTATTGTAGAAAGTAGTTAAAAGCTTTATGTGACAAAAAAATGTGATGTACCCATATATGGACATTATGATGTCATATCACAACCATATTTGGGTTTATCACTACCATATTTGGGTTTATCACTACCATATTTGGCCACATTACACTTTTTTTTGTCGAAGTGTAGACGCATGTAGTTTAATCGTTTGGTTGCAACCTAGTTCAATCTGTTACTTAAGTGCTAATAATTTATTTAGGTAAAAATCGATTATACGTATAAGAAATTGTGTTTCTGTATAATGAACCTGTTCAAATCTAACTTAACTTTAACTATTGCTTAAAAGCGTCAAATAATGTATTTATTGATTTCCAGGAAATACTAAGTTCCTGTTACTTAATTGCAAATGATTTATTTAGGAAAACAAATCGATTATACGTATAAAAAATGTATGAAATACTGCATTGTGTAACTTTTTGTATAATAAACCGGTTTAAATCTAACTTAACTTTAACTATTACTTAAAAACGTCAAATAACTTATTTATTTATTTCCAGGAAATATTAAATTTAACCTATGGTTACTTATACGAAAAGTATATTATTCGTAGGCCTATTAACTTAATAAAAATAACGTCAAATAAATTTGCATTTTGAATCGTATATTTATTATATTATTATAATGAATTAAAAAATGATAACATCAAGTAGTTGAAAACTATTGAATGAAAGAGCATCTTTAAAAAAGCATGCAATGATAAAAACATGATGACTATACAAACAATGTAATGAGTTTATACTACTTATAATAAATCTATACTTATTACTGTTATTATTATTATGTATGTTTGTATCAACTTAACATAAGACAAAACTGGGGTTTTGTGTTTTGAACAAGCGATATAACCCATTGTATAATTACTATTGAATAAAAGATCGTCTTTAAAGAAGCATGCAATGATAAAAACATGAGGAATATACAAACAATGTAGGCCTACATGAGTTTATAATACTTATAATAAATCTATACTTATTATGTTTGTATCAACTTAACATAAGACAAAACTGGGGTTTTGTGTTTTGAACAATCGATAGAACCCATTAGTGTTGTGTAGAGGAACTGATTAATCTTGACAGCGTTTTGTTGCTTATTGTGATAGTTCGGTTATGGCTTTATCGATTTCATATCAATACGAATATGATCCGAGTTGTCTTGAAATATTGGTAGAAACCAATATCATCACATTATCTCAATCTGTTCCAAACCAATTCCAAAATACGCAAGTCATTGTTTTGTCAATTGCTAGTAAACGGAATGCAGGTTTTATGCGGGTTTTGGTAGTTTTTCTTTAGTTTCAGATTAGTTTCCTTTGGTTTTCCACAAGCGCCTTGAACAATTTGGTTGATATGTGCGCTTAACAAATCTACTAATAATATTAATCCCGTTTATATTTTCCACAAGCTGTAAAGATGTATACCACCGTGGAACGCTTTAAAGACCAGATCGTCAATCTAAAGCATCCGACAGGGACATGCAATGAAGCATACATCCCAGACGAATATCTACCACCGGGCGTAGTTCTACCACCGGTGTATGAGCCTAAGAAGTCTGTTGGCCAAAAGATGTCCATGGCACAAGTTGCCAATAATATAACCGCGGAGGCGAAATACAGAAACTCGTTGCTGTTAGCGTTGAAGGCTTACGGCGAGAGAAGCAGTGTGGTTGGCCTGAGTTACATTGCAGACAGTAAGTCGAAGAATTCGAGACGGTGAGTTGGATTCGTATTTTTTATATTCATATACATTTTATCTGATAAATGGCGGTTTATCTATCTTTACTTTAACAATACACGAGTACACACGTAGTAGTATTTTAAAGTTTTAACATTTTTATAAAGTATTTAACATTTTTTAAGAATACTTTTTATTTGAATCACGTAATTTTTGTTTGGTGATGATTTAATGTATTTTATATGTATAATTGCCAATTGTCAATGAACGAATAAATAATCTCGAATCTTATCCGATAAGACTCGAGGAGATTGTACTTATTAATAGTTTTGTATGTACTTTACTTAAGTTACCAATACAAAGTTAATGTAACGGAGTTATTGTTAATCAAATATCCAATGTGTCTAAAACTCTAGTTTATTTTCAGAAAAAAACAAAATTGTTGAGAAAATCATATTGATTATTGTTTGGTTACCTTGATTAATGAACAGGCGTTTAATTACAAAGCTCTTTGTAATAATTGTAATTATAAATGACCCTATCTCATCAGTTGTTAGTAAACAACACACGTTGTCTGCACTACAGTAATGATCGCTCTCTATCTAATGAAACACGATGACTTGTTTCATACGTTTGAATCCTACCATAGCTATATAATACAAGAAATAAACCCAAACTTGTTATTGATCGCAAACGTTGGACAAAAATGTTTTTCTTACAGGGTTCAATGGTGTGGAATAGATTATCGGATGCGATAAAGGACTGTACAACTATCTACTCCTTCAAATATAAATTAAATAAGAAGTACATGGTTGGTTATAAAATGAAATGGTTCGGTGTCAAATTTGTAATAATATTGCTCACTGACTGCATTATTTCGTCGGTAAAATTACGTAAAATCTTTATCAATCCTATTGTTCCTAAAAATTAATTGCTCATTTTTGTAGTTCTGACTTTTTGTTTTGTTTTATTTTTCATTGTTTTTATGTAAGGGCTCTGCATGTAAAAGCTTGCTTATTAGCAGAGTGCCTATTTCACCATTATTAAATGAATTGTTATAATATATGTACAAATTTATGTGAAATAAATATTACTTGAACTGAACTGAATACTATATAGATGTGACTGGAAATTGTCAACAAATTCGGCCGGCAACTCGAATCTTGAAAAATATAAATTTAAACTTCGATATTTTATTGACGAGGGACTCACAGCAGAGTGTGATCAATAATGCCTTTGTAATTACTATTAATTACCTGAAAAAAATTAATTAATCAATTTAAAGCAAAAATAGTAAAATGGCTGTCAGTCAATGGGTTTTTGGTTTAATTTGTCATTTTATATGAGAAAACATTTTTTTTTTAAACGAATGAGATTAAATTTATCAAAACTACAAAATAAGCTATTTAAAGTCTGATTTAATTTATCTTCATTTTTCATGTTTTAGGGGTACAATACATCTTTAATTGTTGGTTTATGCATGGAGATTTCTCCATGGTTTATGTGAAATTGAAAATTTTTTCTGGTGCTTTCTCGACTTAGCCTGGTTTTATATCAATATAACGAAGATTAATAATTTTTATAGCTAACTGTTTCCCATTAATAATATCAATCAATATCAATATTATGTACACATTGTAAATGTATGTAAAACATATAGACAATTACACTATATCCTGATATCAGATATTATTGTTAGCAGATCAGGAAGGGCTAGACTGACACAGAAAACAATTTTGACAAACCGTTTCAGATTTTCAAAACTGTATGGCATGCAATATATTTCATCAAAACTTTAAAAGATAGTAACTTGTATTCATTTATTTAAATATTTATCACTCTTTGTTATTATTTAAATCCAAGGCAAATCACTGAAAATAATGACAATGCTGTGCAGTGGCTGGATCTCAATGGAGATACACAAAAAACGAAAAGCTAAATCAAAACGATTAAGTAAAACAGCCAGAAAAGTTAGCATTGTTATTATTTAAAGATACAAAACATAATCTCAAAATTTTAAAATTTTGACAATAAAAGTATACTTGTATATCTTGTGTCTTTTAGGTTTTGTTGGATCCTGTTACTTATTTTTGGCCTAGTCATGCTAAGTATTCAACTTACAGCTGGAATAAAGCTTCTAATGTCACGACCAATACACTCCGTCGTTAAGGTTGTCTATGAGCCTAGTCTTCAGTTTCCAGCAGTGACGATTTGTAACTTTAATATGTTCAGGTTGGTTGAGTATGGTTTTTGAAAGGTTTTTATCCCAAATCTTAAAGATGAAAAAATAATTTTGTTCAAGGTTTTTTTAAATTCCATTTTAATGTCACTTTGACCAATATTTGGATCGAAAAAATATTATTTACCTGCAATTTAACGCAAAAAAATAGTCAAATTGACTGGAAGTCGATGGATTTTTGATTCAATTTAAACGCTTATTTTGTCTTTTTATAAGTGAAAACATTTTTTTTTCTACGAAGTGATTAACATTATTACAACTGCAAAATAGCCTATTCAAAGTCTTTTTGAATTGATTGATCAATGATTAATCTTCATTGTGTTTTTGGTTGACAACACATCTTTAATATTTGAATTCAACTACGACTTGTAAGCTAATTCATCCATTTTAAAACTTTTAACTTAATTTACGTTTTTGTTAAAAACAACAAAATACTCTGATAATGAGGGACACAAATCTGTTTTGTAGCCATCAAGATAATTAATATTTTAAACGGTCAAACATTCATCCATCAGTATGCCAGTGACGTCTAAAAAAAATCAGTGTGTTATTTTGGCCAGTACATTTACGATTCATTCCAGAAAATCGGCAATGTTGAAACTGCCGATTGTTGTGTGATGAATCAAGGTGTCTTCTCGTGGATTGTGTAGAGAACGAATTTAGCAATTGTTGTTAGCGGCAACGAAAATTTAATGGAACAGAAGCTGAAATGGATTGAACTTGCTCAGTTGTCTGCATAGACACAGACAGACAATAAGATAATGGTCACACATCCTAGCAGAAAGAACTGTAGGCCTAATCCTCTCTTTTTTCTACTTTTTCAGAAAAAGTTACATTACCAATCTGGGTAAAGACTATGAGGACTACATCGACAAGTTATATCCGACTGAAAATGGTCACAATAATGCTAAATCAAATGATTTCAATTTTGAAACAATTGATCATCTAAATATGTCTGAGTTTTACTATCAAGCTGGTCATCAGAAACACGATATGATTAAACTGTAGGTTCAATATGTTTAAACCAACATTTCAAATTATTGAAAACACCAACATTTTTCTATTTATTCTGATAGGCCTATATATACTGTATACACGCCGCTTATAGGTTTCAATGGAAATCAGAGGGACCCCTTTCATGATCCAGCCAAAACTATACAACAACTTTTTTGTCACATTGTTCACAACAAATAGGATAGTTGTCTGCTATAGGCCTAACAGAAGCTACATATTCATAGTGCGCCACGATTCGGTCCGGAAGCTGGAGAAGATTCCGGGCACGTTACTATTTTCGATTTTGTTCATCCTCAAACACTATTATGTCGCTTGCGTACGTACGATTTTTTATCCGACCGTCACCTGCCCAATGAAATCCGGGCACGAACCTTCATTCCATATGAAATACTATAGAGTTAGAGATTATTAATTAGAGGGTTTTAGGTTAGCTAATATTTAGGCCTAGTTGTTAGATGCTATGGTACGGGCCTGTTGCCGTCAGCACAAAAACTTAATAGTAACGTAATGATTTGACTAATCAGAAGCGATGGATTATTCGAACTGTCTCTTGTCAATGGTTAACTCGCTTTAACACCCTTCTATAAAATAATTAGCTCAATGTTAACATTTTTAAATCTAATATGTATAGCCTAGAGTAGCGAAATCAATTATAATTCAAATCCAAAGATTATCATTATTTCACGTCCTTCAATACTTTATCAACTTACTAACAGTAGGCCTGTTATTAAATTAAGCTTAAAATGAGTTACGAAATAAAATATTACTTTACATAATTATTACTCATTCCTGTCGTTCAATCAAAATTATTCACTTTAAAAAATGTAATTGGTCGTTTTAACTATTGAAAAATTTAAAAGGAATTCAATATAAACAATCAGGCCTACATTCATTTGAACTAAGCGACAGAGTATAGTAAGGTTGAATATGCATTGAGTAGCGACAGAGGATTGTATAGGTTGAATATGCATTGTCAGTATATTAACTAGGCCTATGGCTGCCCCCTCTATACATTTACAACATTGACATTTTTATTTAAAAAACGATCAACTTTACAGAAAAAAAAAAAATTTAAATCACTTTATTAATCAGGTGCGAGTGGCAAGGTAGGCCATGCAGTCCCGAAGACTTCGACTCCTCTCTTACCGATTTTGGTCTCTGTCACACTTTCAACTCTGGTGAACATTCTCCAGCAACAGTTGTTTACAATAAAGGTTTGTATTCCAACTAAATGGCTAGAATTATATCTATTAGTTAACTAGTTCACGCGCACTAGAGTTAAGCCTGCGTAGCTATCAAAAAGATATCCCATACTGTACAACCGACTAAAATGCTAGTGATATAACTACGATAGCTAGAGTGTGTAATAATATAGCTAATGAGAGCTGAGATAGGCGTCTTCTTCTTTATCAAATTGGACGTTGACTCCAGAAGCAAATTGTATCGATGTACACTGACCATTCTATGGCCATTCTTGAAGGAATAGCATTGTCTTACGATATCATCTTCCGATCGGGAACGAGACATTCTTCTTTTATTTTCCCCACCAGCCTATATTTTCCATTAAAAACTTGAGATTCTCTCACTTCCCATTCTGACATAATATCATGACCATACCATGTTAGTTATCGTTTGAAAATGTTGGTTGTCAGACTTTCTTCGATATTTATTGCTGCATAGGTTATCTGTCATGTATTTCTTATCTTGTCTCTGTCCATGCTACCGGCGCAGCAATGCATCATCTCAAATGCGTTCAGTTTTCATTTATCATGCGCTTTAAAAAAAGTCCACATATCGGCACCATTAAGTATGATTGGAAAATATATAAATGCGTTACTAACGAGTGTTAAAATGGGAAGATTTGAGGTGTTTAACGGAATATCGTCATCTTGGAAATTGTCTCAAAAAAGGTTAGAGAAAAACTGGTCATAGTGATTCTACGTGGAAATTAATTTGGTATCATTCATAGGTGCAAGATTTGGCTTACGTCTTGAGCTTGACGTGGAAATATACGAGTACATGGCGGGTCCACATACTTCGGTTGGCTTCAAGGTGTTGCTACATCACCAACTAGATATTCCAAGAGGACTCGCTAACGATCTAGGATTTGTAGTAGGACCTGGTACCCACAATGTAGCCGAGGTTCATGTCTCCAAGGTAGTAGAACGACTATTAATATGCATCTTAGTATTTCATTTAATCTAAGCGTTGCGGAGATATGACCTTTTGTTTTCAACGTGTTAACAAAATACTAAAACTAAACAAATTGACAATACGGCCGGGTTCAATTATTCATAAAACACAATGTTTAAACCTTCTCCCATGATTTGCACATGATAGCACTTTTTGACATAGGATAGTGGACACGGTACCGTATAGGGTTTGGTGAGTTAATGATTATGTAGAATATACTTCAGTTATTAACTGGCTGTTCGAATACTTGGAAACCGGTATTTTAACATTTAATATTTCGCAATTCAAAAAGACAAACAGAAAGAACCACAAGAACAAACAAACAAAATCAAATATACTGAGGGTCTTGGCTTCAAGTTTATCGTACTATAATACCATACCAATAGAAAATATAATCAACTTCACTATGCATACTTTGTGTTGCCTCTTTACAGATTTATAATCTTGAAGAACCGTTTGGAGACTGTGGTACTCGAAAACTGGAACACGTGACGCCTTATTCCATAATGGGATGCTATCTGGATTGTCAAACATCTTACGTCATCAACCAGTGCAACTGCAAAAACGCATTTATGCCAGGTAAGACAAAAATGGCGAATTTAGCTGTAAATAAACGTTTTTATCGGGTAGTCAAAAATATAAAACTCACAAACTTGACGGTATGATTCCGTAAATAAGTCTTCGTTTTGGTCGCAATGGGTAGGCCTGCCATCCGTTTGTCGATAATAGTCAATACGACGTACGATATTTAAATGAGAGAATTTAGAATATGAACATGTCGCACGTGTCACGTGAGCAATCGTTGAATGCCAAAAAGGAGCCGTTTATCTGAATGTATTAAAATACCCCGACGAGTGACAGAGAAAATATTGTCAAGGAAGAGTAAAATTAAAATCTTAAAATAGATACTTAATGTATATGCCTAGCAATTTAATGTCTATCTTTTTTATTTGTCGTAGGTGACTTTCCTGTGTGTTCACCATCTCAACAATTCTTTTGTTCAGGACCTACAATGGGTATGTATCAACGTAAACCATCCAATGTTACATTATCACTCGCTTAAACTATTAGACCTAAACAACAAGTATTGAATCACATCACACAGAAAGCTTCTGGACAAAAAAGGATCTGAGCGTTGCAAAGAAAAATAAAGATCTCTGAACTTTTCCAAGAAATCTATAGGGAACTTTACCAACTCTCAAGCATTTCAAATTCTCACTACATAATAACAAAGAATTAGGAATGTTTATTTTTTAATTCACAGATCAATATGTCCAACAGGTTGATCGCCATTGCTCCTGTCCAGTACCGTGCCACAGAGTACTGTTCGTGCCTAGAGTATCATCAAATCTCTTTCCGGCACCGGCCTACAATAAGAACATCCAACATCGAGACAATGTGACTGACAAAGATTATGCAAAGTGAATGATTGTTTTACTATTAAAGTTATTAGCATTTTTAGACTGGTTTACTAACCAAGTTTGTTAATCGTAGGTGATAAATTTGGTTAGTTTGTATATAAATAGCTTGCAGACAAGGCAATCTAACAACAGAATGCTGAGCTCTGAAGATCAAAGGGTATCTGTGGCTGCGAAACATCAGTTACACCTCCCTTATCATTTTCATTTCATGTTCATTTCTTTATTCGACAACAAGCGGTCCAGGGGTTGCGACAGCAACGGAGCGCCATAACACATTTGTGTCCGCAACCCCTGTAACATACAACATAATAGAAGGTAAAAATGTAAATGTAAATCAGACACCGAATAATATGTCATAGTACAATACTGTATTTGTCGCAGCCAGACATAAGATCAAACGACTGCTACAAGTTTATACCGTATCTTGTTGGCAAGGCGAGCTCATAGTATAGTGCCCTTATCAACCATTTCTCAACCGATTTGAATTTTTGCATTTTCAGAAAAAACATTCTAGAACTAGTAATATATTTCGAAGATCTAAAATTCACCGAAACAACACAAAATGCGGCGTACAAATGGTACGATCTTTTAGGTAAGTTTAACATTGGTTTATCCGTATACATCAGTGGTATGTTTCACATACATTTGTACAAGAAATAAATATTCATCAAGATCTTCATCCTCTAACAAATTTAGTTTATTAGCTTCATTTATTGCGTGTCCGCAATCAAGTTTTGGAATGTGTATTGTTAAACCCGACAGTAAGCTGCTACAGCTTGGCTCGTTTGTGAAATTACCCAACAGAAAGAATTCTGTAGAAATAGGCAAAAACTAACAAGTTTCAAATTTGTCAACAAGTGACGAATTAATGTTGACCCGTATTATAATCTGTTCTCTAGTCTACATTGTATTATGATTTTAATTTCAAAAAGTTTCAAACATTTTATTTTATCAGCGGACATCGGCGGTTCAATGGGAATATTTCTGGGCATAAGTATTCTATCGGTTTTTGAATTTTTGGACTACATGTTCCGGACTTTCCAAAATACCAACATGAAAACATAAACTCGATGTGTCTACTGTTTTTGGCTTCGTTTCCCGGAAGCGACTGTTTTCTGGACGTTTGAGGTAGAAATCACGAACAATGTTAAATTAATACTGTACAAGATTACCGAACTATTTCCTAAATGTAACTGAACATAACACTCTCAACTAGTAACAAAACATACCAAATGCTGATGGATTACGAACCTGGGGCTACTTGCCTAAAGTCTATACCATTGAGCCACTTAACTGACTAAGCTCCGTTTATATACTAAGGAAATAAAGTAGGCTACAGAAGAGATACAAATATTGAATGTTAAGGGAGTACATAATTATCATTAGGCTACTAATAACTCTAACTCTATATAGCAAGATCTTTAGCTCGACCTTTTAAGTCTTTGTTATTACACTATAGGTATACTATCAAAAACATAGGCCTACTCTTAAATAGATATTGTATGTTAACTAAATATAGGCGGATTAAAAATAAATAATGAGGGCTACAAACAGCAGGTGCCGAGAGGGGTATAAAATGGCATGCTCAATCAAAAACATTCAGAATTCAACAAATGTGTATATAGGCTAAGATGTGTAAGATTAAAAATATATATACATGTGTATAATATACAGTATAGGGGATGGGAGTACGGAAGATGCTCCTTGTCTAGATGTTGTCTATTATTATTGTTATCGCATGTTATTACATGTTATGTTTGTTAAGAGGATGAAACGTCATAAAAACATAGTGGTAGAGATTTCATCTGAAACTCTCAATCTAGATTGATGACGAAGTTAAATTCATGGCCACATTATTGTGTGCATCTTTATGTTGTCTTAAAGCACAATAAATGTAATGAAACACACAACTTTATTTGTTGGCTGTTATGTAATAATCAAGCAAAAACGCAAAACGCGTTTCATATCATCATCGTTGTGAGACATGACGCTCTCTCTATTCAATGCCATTTTCCACTGTCAAGACAATTTAACAACAGGATGCTGAGTCACCTTTCCAAGATATGAACTTGTAACAGTCCTTTGATCTTCTTATGATTGACTGCGACACATGCATAGGCCTATTACTAAAGGCAATCTAACAACATGATGCTGAGCTCCGGAGATCAATGAGTTTATTTGTGGCTGCGACACGATCAGTTCCACGTCCCTTAAAGGCCAGGTGCGGGCAAAAAATTTCTATTGATCATACATTCCAATAATTATCGATCTATAATTTCCCCTATGTTTCATAATTTTTGGGATTTTATTTGTGTTACACAAGCTTGTTGAAAATAAGCACTTTCTTATCAGTGGGGGGGGGGGGGGATAGTTCAAATTACACAGTAAAATCTCTATTCTTTTGTACACAAATTTTGTAAATAGAGAGGCATTTTAAAAAGCTATGAAAACTAAACAGTGTGGTAAAAAATGTTATCAGATGACTAAATATAGCTAATTATAACTTGAATATTACATTTATGGTATTTTTATTCAACTTTCAGATTTTTATTTTCATGCTATAGCAAAAATTATCCACCGCATATCCACCATCTTTTTTCACCTTCTAGGGAGTCACCAGTCACATTAGGTTAACCACCTAACTACTGATTGTAGTTCCCACTAGCGACGCAACGCAAGGACGTAACGCAACGCAAGTGAATTGACCAATCACAAGTGATGACTTATTCGCTTGTGATTGCTAACTGTCTATAACTTTGCTTGTCATTGGTTAAAACGCTTGCGTTGCGTTATGTTCTATGGGGAAACAAGCTTTAGGAGCGTGGAAACGATCGTGTCGCAATCTCGGACAAAACCTTTGATCTAACGGAGCTCAGCATCATGTTGTTAGCATTGGCAGGATGGTTTTGTTTTTTGTCTGTATAATTTTTAATTTCCTTATTTTTCTCTCCTTATTTATCTGTTTCATACCAGATATACAACAATATCAAAACGCGTTTCAAACAAGACACATGCGTCGATTTTATGTGCACATTTGCAGCATTTAAATTTTTACCTTTTTTATTCAGATATTTACATAAAAGGCATGAAAGCATATAGGAGAAAAAAAAATCTTCTCAAAGATTTTTATATACTCCACAATATTTACAAACACACTAAAAATAATTCGAAAAATGAAATAAAAAAAGCATAAAAACCACCCTAGATAACTTTTCAATAATTCCAATTCCTTAAAATATAGTTTGTTTCAAAAAGGTAATCAATAGTCACTGTACATTAAAAATATGGCAAAGTTGCTACTATACTGTTTTATCACAAAGGTTCAAAGTTCATGCAGAAATGAAGTTTTGAAAGTGTTCGAAATTACCATAAATACTTTTTGTCCAATAAACTACACAGTAACAACATTAACCCTTAAACAACATATGCCTTCAATGAAATACAGTATCTAAAATAAATTCATTAAAAATTATTTGAAACAAATACTGTACGAAATATTCTAAAAGTGCCAATTGGATTTGTACAATAGACCTACTGCATAATAACAATATTTAATCTCTTTTCTGAAATCTTAATTTTTTTATAGAATTTGAAAAATTTACACAAACATAACAAAAAATATTGCATTATCTGATAAATTTATGAGACATACTGTTTTAAGAAGCAGTACAGCATCACTATCTCAGTCGCTTAACTTTTAAACAGAACGTCAGAACTGATAATATATATAGAAAAATAATACTAATACCAAATACCGGTCTTTAATTAGAGACCAACTTGCCACTAAAGCCTTAGTCTTAAAAGTGGTCCCTAATTGGAGGCAAGCATGGTATACATATATTTCGCATATACAGTACTGTATACAGAATGTGTTTCACAAATGACCTTTAAACTTCAGGTGTTTCAACAATTAAGTTATCTTTCTCAAAAACAAAATAAAACTTTGTTACGTTCAATTAAAAACGGTACATTATTTTAAACATCTCATTCTTTTAAATGAGAAAAACTTTTTAGTTGAGTACAGATTGCATATATAAGTGTGCAACATTCTAGATATAATTATAACACATTCCCCAATGGTACGGCAAGAAATAGTTTTAATAAAGTTAAAATACTTCTGTACATCACACAACGTAATTGAAAATACTGTCAAAGGAGAGACGTTAAGCAAGTTTCCTCATTTGAATGCTTAGGTGGGCCTATAACAATTAAGACATTGAAGGTGCATATGTAAATTAGGGACGGACCAACCATTGACTAGTAAATAACAGTATTTATCAAAAAATTCGGGCGACAGCTTTAAGGCGCGGATCTAGCTTGACAAGCATTACTTACCACCCCCCACCCCTTAAAATGATATGAACAATTTTTGATAGCTAGTTATGCTAGCAACCCCCACCCCTTTCAACAATCCTGGATCTGCCCCTACTTATTGTGCTTTTACAACTAAATCAGATGTTTATGTAACTGCTATTCAGATTTTATCTGTCTTAAATCTTTATTTTAAAAGACCACATTTTGTACACATTAAACTACATCAGTTAAATTGTTGTATGTATGTTAAAGATTTCCTTAATCAAAAGTAAATTCAAGTTTAAAAAAATGAACAAATTCAACTGCAATATTAGCAATCATGCCTATTTCCACAAATTCATAATAAATAAAAAAAAAATTTTACAATCATAATTATATAACAATTTACAAACAACTGTTTCTTTCTATAATTTAAATTCTAGAATACAAATTTTATATTTATAAATTTGTTAAATTTCTTCAGGAAATCTGGTAAATTATCTAGATTTAGTACTTATCTGATATTCATTATAAAATAAATTCAATAATAGATATAATAATTGGCTTGATGTTGCACTTTTTAAAGTTAACAAGATATAATAAAATAATAAAATAAATATTGTCTGGCACATGTGTATATGTCCTATGAACAGATTTTACTTTTTGCATAACAGGTCTTGAAAATGGGCAGAGGATCCAAGTGACAAAAATGCTATAGAACAACAGATTTGAAGGGTTTGTAATACAATAATAGAACACTTAAGAATCCAAAGAAACTTCTATGAATTCAGTTTAACCATTTAAAAAAGTTATATGATTGTATATTATGATTTTGCAACTAAAAACGATTTTATAAACCTGAGATGTATATAAATCAATTTGTGTTGACAAATGGTAAGGCATGGATTAAGGCATTGGCAATATTGAAGAATAAAGAACACCAAACAGATATCCTATACCCTATCTAAACAACCAATCACATTGATTCACTATAAACAACAAGTGAAATCTGACCAAGATGTTAACAATTGCAATGAGATTTAAAAATCTGTAAAACATGGGAACACATGTATCACAGAATTTGCCTGACACACGATACAGCATCGAGAATTGGATGCAACCAATTTTCAGTGTTTTCCACATGACTGTGACAATATTTTCCCAGTATCATAATTCCACAATACGGCATTTCCTGTGTATCACATGATACCGGTGTCACATATGCAACACTTGAAATGCTCTACCACGGAATTTGATACTGGAGAAATTCAGATACAGTGATCAATTCTAAAAACTAAGGCTCTATGTACACTATCAAACTTTATGTGACAAAAAAATGTGCTCATATATGGACATGATGACATAATATCACTATCATATTTGGGCACATAAGTTGTCAAAACTAATTTGATAGTGTAGACTGAGGTTAAGGGTCAACCAAATTGCAATTGAAAGCACAGTAGAACCCATATTAAGGAAACACTTTCAAGAGCAAACAAAGTTTCCTCTCAAAAAGAGCGTTAAACATATACTTCTCTTTGTTCCTTTATGGGAAAGTGTCACCTTATATAGGGGTGTCCCGAAGGAGGAGTTCCCACAGTACACTGTAACACTGATTACATCATAGACAACCAATCATCACAGTTTGTATAGGTATAAAGCTCTGTCTACACTACCAAATTTTATGTGACAAAAAAATGTGATATATGAAAACCCATGCCCATATATGGACATGATGATGTTATATCACTACCATATTTAAGAATATCACTACCATATTTGGGCACATCAAATTTGTTTGTCACATAAAGTTTGATAGTGTAGACAAAGCTTAAGTAACACGTCTGTGTCAGAAAACTAGAGAAAAATACAGTGACCCACGTAATTTTTTAAGCGTTAGTGAAATAGCACATTGGGTAGCAAACTGGGACCAATGAATAGTCAAGTTCCTCAATACCGTACACATAAAATACTGTTCAAATATAAACTAATAATAAATCTAAAAACGTTTTACTTTCTCATTAGTTCTTATCACATTCAATGACAGAAATATTAGGCAATATTATATATAGGCACCTAATGAGCTTTGAATTGTTCTGTCTGATTTTGTCACCTTTGGCTGCCTTGAGATACCTGATAGTTATTGCCAGTCGTCCTCCTTAAAACTAACCTTTCCGTCAACGGCTTCTGCGGTGAATCAGAGACTGGACTTGGCTCACGACTTGAACGACATATACTAATCTCATTGTCCACATTTTCAAACTCACGGTCAACACTTTTTGAGTTTAACTCTAAATCAATCCGCCGTCTAGCACCTCTAGTTTCTGGTGAGCTAACGACTGATGTTGCATTCGTGACATAAGCGTTTAAACCTTTTATTCGAAAATTATCAACGTCAGTGTTGTTTACATGATTGGTTTTTATGCGCTTTTTCAGAACGTGGTCGTCCCCTCGATATGGACTATTGTATGAACTATAGGGTGAGGTTGGAACTCTAATTTTCAACTTGGTTGGGGACTTCTGGATACACTCTGGTATTCGTATAATAAGTTTCGGTATTGCTTCATTTTTGTCTTTATCAACAGTTTTTGAAATAGGTTTAAAATAGGAATCAATTTTCTTGTCATTAATAATACCGTTTCTTCTTGGCTTTTTGGCAAAAGCATTTGGATTGGCAGTTTGAGATTCTTTTCTTTTAATTCCCTCTGGTACTCGCTTTCGAATGGTCTTGTCAATTATGGGTGAGGAGGGTACAGCATCTAGTTCGGCATCTATATGGTCTTCATGATAAGGATCCTCACTTGCATTGCTGGTGATTGCGTTTATCTCTTTCGCCTGTTCCTGTTGCTGCTGCTGCTGCTGCTGGGTCTGAACGCGTGTGCTTCTTCTCAACCCTTTTCTTTTAGCCACTTCTTGATCTGGTTGTTCCTTATCAGAGTTGGCATGTTCACTGCCACTGTCGCACGTATGAAAACTTTCTGAAGAATCAGAACTAGATGAAGATGAGTTTTGACTAGAGTTGCTCTTTTGGGATGATGAAGAGGAGGAGCTTGAGGAAGACTGACCACTATCAGAGTCTACAGAGCTTCCATTTGAATCACTGTCTGATGATGATGATGCAACCTCATTTCCATGATGCAATACAGGTGATGAGTTCTCTTCTTTTACTGGACATGGTGCCACCAACTCATTCTGTTCTTTCAAAGGAACTACATCAGAAGGAATTTGTTCATCTTTTGTAGGCGACTGAGTTGTTGCGATGTTCTCCACTTGAGTAAGAAATGGCGTAACTGGTAATTCTTCTTTTTTAGGAGACGGCAAGTTTTCAATCTCTTTCTTTATAACTTCATTTTGTACTTGTTCCAATCGAATTAATGGAGGTGGGGGTACTGCCAGTTTCTGAACAGTCTTTGTGTCATCTTCGCTCTCTGTTGATGACCTGCTCTCTTTTGGAGGCACCTGCTTAACGAATGCATTGCGAACAGACCTAGTCAGACGTTTGGCTTGACGAGGAGCTACATTTGTTTTTATGTTGCTTTCGGCTGCTGAAGATGAATCTCCATGAGCAAGAAAATCAGTAATGGTCTTTCGAATTCCAAAATGACTTTCACCTGAAGAGCTCTCGTCATCCAGTTCAAGGTGAACATTTTGTTGTGGTGATGCCACATACCCAGATGACTCGTTAATTGTTGTGTCCGATGCAGAATTTAGTACCTGGACAGAGTTTGGTAGTTCCTGCAAGCCATCAATGGGTTCTTCTACAAGTATGACTGGATCAAGAATTACTGAATTCTTCATATCAATTTCATTTGACAAATGTTGAAGATCAGTTGAAGCCTCTAGGTCATTTTTAACAACTGTTCTTTTTGACCGACGTGGTGGAAACTTAGTTTCAGAGTGAGATGTGTTTGTAGTTGAGCTATTGGACACTCTCCGCCTTTTTGGCTTCTTAGGTAATGCTTTACATGTTTTCGTAACTGAGCCTTGCCTCTGTTCAAAGTGGTTAACTTCAACATTCATACTATACTCTTTTGTGTTACAGTGCGTTATATTCCCGGGGCTATTGCTCAAAACATTTTCAGTAGAACCAACATTTTCATTTCCGATATGATTTGATACCACCTTGGCTTCCAGTTCTGATTTTGTATCTTGTTTACGTAAATTCCTAGACAATCGTGGATTGACGGCTTCTTTCTTATCGTTTTCAAAATTAGATTTCGTGTCTATATCAGTATCTTTATTAGTTGATGAATCTACTTGTAAAAATGTTTTATTCGTAGTGTGTACATTTTTCTTCCGAAGATGCCTTGAAGATGTCAATTGACAATTTGATTCTTCAACTTGTTTAACTGATATAACTTCTGAATTCAAATCTTTGTTAATAGTTAATGGCATATTTGAATCTAAAGATAAGTCAACTTGGGAAATCAACATTTTTCTAGGATGTTTTGTTGGATGAGGACCAAATTCATCACTGGCACCCTCAGATTTCTTTTCAATTTGTTTATCACTTTTACTCGTCTCTAAGGGCACTTTTGCTTGGAAACATGTCTGCCTTGTTAAGCGTATTGAATCATCACTGTCTCTATCCGCTCTAATATCAACCTCAATACTATCATTATTGGCTGAAAACCTAGACTTTACTTCTGAAACTGAATCTGTCCTTTTACGGTTACTCTCCTGTGAATACAGATTTACTGATTCATCACTCTCTCTTTCAGATTTTATTTCTGAATTTATTCTCTCCCTTGTTGGCCCATTTGATTTTTCTTTTGAAGGCAATTCTACTCTTTCACGAACACACTTCCGCGAATTTCTTGTTGAGGTAGTAATTGCCTCATCGCTCCCTTTAATAGGTTTTACTTCTTTACTAATTGTAGGAACATTTGATTCCTCTTTTGAGGATGAGTCAGTTCGTGAGCGAACACCTTTCCTTGTATTTCTTGTACGGTTAACGGCAGTATCATTACTGTCGTGCGCTACATCATTCTCATGCACTTTGCCAGATAATAGCTTTGATTTGATATCGTTTTTCTTACTAGCTGATTCTTTCAGTTTGTTTACTAAGTTTTTTACTCTGGGAGGAAGAATCTTTCGCATTGCCTTTGTCCTGACAGTCAATCTACTGTTTGTACAGTTAGTGTCAATATTTTTAGTGTCAATATTTTGATTCTTTGCCACACAATCATTTTGGTCTACAGTACTATTTTTTGATTGCATTTGTTTATCGGGTATTATTTTATTTTTCTCTTCCACATGAACTGGAACAGAATTATCATCGCTTTCATTCGCAAACGATTTGTTTTTCACAATTTTATGATTGCCCGACATTTGCTTGGACCTGCGACGGTTCCTCTTTGGCTTTTGATCACTTTCTGAAACACTATCATCGCTATCACATCTTAAACGGTTGAAGTTTTTAACATGATCATTTTCATTTGATTTTTTTAAATCTTCAAAATTTGATAAACTGTCATCACTCATATCTTCAATCCATTCTTTGGTCCGTGATTTCTGATTCTTTTGATTTCGGCGTTTCCCTAAACTTAATGTTCGCAGATCTGATGAAAGATTACTATCACTGTTGTCAATATATAATTGTTCTGATTGGTCAATAGAAGTGTCATTGTGTTTTGTTCGTCGCAGTATTTCCGTTTCCGATAATGATTCATCGTTTTCTTTTTCAACATTGACAACTCTCCGTTTTCCCGATAATCTCTTTCCTTTGCAAACACCATGGTTTTCTTTCGCATCAATTTCACGTAAAGCGTCAGTACTTTTATGTCGAGTTGTTACATCAACTCCGTTCCTGCACTCGGGCGCAATTTCCTCTTTCGTATCATCAAAAACGCTATCAGAGTTCTTTTCATTTCTACAAACTTTCTGACTACTTTTTCCAAATCGTCCATTTACAGTTCGTTTGAATCGTTTTACACGATTCTTTGTATCTGCATTATGCGATCTACAGATATCTTGTTTATCAGTTTCTATATCTAGATCACGATTAGCACTAAACATTTCATTTGTAGAATGTTTTTCTTCCTCGCTTTCCAAATCGCTGACATCAGCATCTGAATGCCCTACTGATCTTTGCGTATTGTGTCGATTACGCGATGCACCGTTTTCTAAAGATTTATGACACATTTTTGGCGAGTTAACATCGGATGTATCATCGTCATCCGACGCACTTTGGCACTTTACCATCCTATCCAAACGTTCATTTACACGTTCCTTGCTGCTAAGCGAATCCGCATTTACGAACAAATTTAATTCTTCTTCTGTCAAATCGGTGGTATCACTGTTGAAAACTTCGCATTGCTTTTTGAAAATTTGATGTTTAAGTTTGAGGTATTGCTTGCTTAGTTTTTCTCGTTTCTGCACCATGTAGCACAAATTTCGTACCTGAAAATGATAAATATGGAAATGTTCAATAATACTTCAACTACAGTAAACTAATGATTTTCCGAAAAGTCTAGTATTCTGAATAGATTTTAATGCTATAAAGGAATTCTTGGCCATTTGGTCAAGAAAAGTTTTTGGTTTCAGAGTCTGGTATTGGGAGAAAAATGGTAGAATATCTTTTGGAAAAAAAAGATCAAATTTTGAACCTACCCGTTCAAGATCTTGTCGTAGATGTACAAACATCTTGAGACGTGCTGTGAGGTTGTACTCCTCATTTTCACTCGGCGTCTCGTCCTCCTTGCGGAATGAAATGAGAGGTTTGTTGAAGTTGGCCTAGATAAACGAAATAAACAATAATAGTCATTGTTTCCTTCAAATATTTCAAAATTTTCTACTGAAATTATAGTGGAGCTGTAGCTTGGTGGTTAACATGCGTGCCTTCCAATCCCAAGGTCCAGGGTTCAATCTTGACCTACAGGGACATGACACACAAATGTTTCGTCTCCACTCCCTAAGCCTCAAATGGGTTTATAAGCTGCACACAATATAGTTTATCCATCCTGTAAATGGCAAGTTACCTGCTGTAAGGGAGTGTGGTGCAGTGTGTTGGACTACTGATCCTGAGATTTTGGGTACAAATCCAATTCTTGTAACATTTTTGTATTCTTAGGCAAGACACTTTACCTACATTTGCCAGTTGTAGAAATGGGTACCTGGTAAGGTCAAGACACAACTTTTTGCTGATTACTAGCTGCATTATGGGATTATGTTTCCATACATGTTTGATCCAAAAATGACCGGGTAATAATATCTACAGCGCTTAGGAAGTTTCACAACATTAGGTGCTTCATAAATCCAGGATATTATTTTTTAAGGCGTGTGTATAAAAATAAATAAATTTTTTGTAAAAAGGAATATTTTTACAATTTCTAATTACCCTGCGCTTGAGCTTCCAGTACTGAAGTAATAAGTCTATAGTATCTATGTCATCCTTCATTCCTAACGACTCTGCTACTGATTCAGATTCTGCATAGTCATAGAACTCCTCCATGATCCGTTGAATTCTGAAAAAGCGAAAAAAAAAAAGCCCTTGTTGGTTATCGTGTACATTGGTCAGGAGTCGCATGCAAAAAAGAAAAGGATTAGTAGTGAAGAGCGTGTGTGTGTAATTATTGTCAATGAGAATAGCGTCTCCTTAATTGAGGTGAAGGAGGTGCAGGATGCTGGCTACAACTGGACAGAGGTAGAGGGAATTGCCCAGAACCGTGTGAGATGGAGATGTGTAGTTGATGGCATATGCCCTGCTAGGTGTAACAAGGCTTAAGTAAGAAAGTAATTGATGTTCTATTGTAATTATTAACGATTTCGAAAGATGTTCAGAAGAATAGTTTGTGCATTGTTGCATAAATTCTTTCTTAGATGGTTGAACAACTTTATGTAAATTATTTTCAAACAAAACTATGTCCAGTTCAGTTCTTTTAGAATAGGCGGTTCATAATGGCTGTTGGAAAACGCCACTAAATGAAGCCGGTCTTTAAGATTTAAGATGTATTTTGAGTTGAATTTTATAACATTGTTTTGCGGACATTGAAACAGAAGAAATGCAATACCTGATGACTCGGTCATTGGCTTTCTCTTCCTGTGTTTTTTCTTTCTTTGCCATGCCCTGTTTGCGTGGAGAGTCCACATCAGGTTTCTTTGAGCAGTGCTTTAAGCAAAATGACTAAACGAGAAAAGTTAAGGTTTGATTATGAAATAGAAATATGTATAATTATTTGTGTTGTCTAGTTGAGGCTTGAAAGTCATGGCAAGCACATCTCACCTGGCTCAGATTATTAAAGTCTAAACTAAGCTGAGGATATTGTATGCTAGATGTTATTATTATATTACCCTCAGTCAATACTAGACTATTTAAGAGTGGGTATTGAAGCTAATAGGCACTAGCCTGAAATTATTTAATCAAACATGAAGTGTAAAAGCGTATACAGTCAACTCTCCCAATACCGGACACCTTTGGGCCGGCCAAATAAGTCTGGTTTTCTGGAAAGTCTGGTATTCGGAATGTGTTTTTAATGGTAAATATAAATTTGGGACCATTTGGTCCTCAAAAAGAGTCCGGTATTGGGAGAGTTGACTGTATTACAATATTCCAGTTAATATATCTATCAACTCTAGTGTTGCAATTATTAAGAAAAATATATACAGTATATATAAATATAGTGGTGGTCGGCGTTATTAAAGTGGTGGTTGGAAATTCAGATTACTGGACAGGGCCGACTATCGTTGACCACTGTGCAAAATGGCCAGTATAGACCAGCATCTGAATATACTGACCTTAAACCTGACCTCTGAGTCTTCATCTAGAAAGGTTTTCATCTCAAGACTGTTCTCAAACCCACAGGTAACATGGTAGGCCGTCTTGCAAGTTTTTACCTACATTAAAATAACATAATAAAGTCAATTTGCAATCAATAAAATACATTAAATTTTGGTCAGCCTAAACACATACTTTACTTAATAAAGTTTCACGAGGCTTTCATGTCCTCAAAAGGTAAAAAGAGACAATATGTATATCAACTTACAGAGCATTGAATGCACGCTCCTGTCCTCACTCTACACAGATTGCAAACTAACGCCCATCGACTGGCCTGTAATAAAGTAAATATTTTTAATTTTTAATAATGTGTACAATTTGTAAGAAAATCAAACTATTAGAAATTCTGGATTTAGAGAACAATTTAGAATTTTTAAATGTCATACCAGATGAAGAGCATGACAACAACTTATCCAACTATTTATTGTGTCATTTAAAATGTCATACCAGATGAAGAGCATGACAACAACTTATCCAACTATTTATTGTGTCATTTAAAATGTCATACCAGATGAAGAGCATGACAACAACTTATCCAACTATTTATTGTGTCATTTTTTAGAAAGTTAGTTTCTGTTTATTTAGGGGTTAGGTCGATAAGTTGTTAATATTCCATGACTATGATCATGCCCTTTGGGTTTATTAATGTTTATCCTGCATAAGTGCATTCTACTCATGTTATTAAACAATGATGTATCTTATGAAATAAAATTGAATTGAAAAAAAATTTATTTTTATTTATAAAAAAAATAATAATATAATCCTTACTGGAATTTGTGAAATTTTGGTTACAGGTTCCATCCTATCAACACACCCAATGGATACTTCGGGTACCCACAATGCACAGCTGACATGTGACCACTTTGTTCCACTCCTAATCATAATAAAGTTATGCATATTCATGAGAAGAGCAACCTTATAAATAATGATATGTAATCCTAATTGTTTCTATTAACTTTTTAACACCTATTACTGCTAGTACATAATTAATAAATGTTTATAAGTAGGATAGAATATTGTTGAAAGATGGATTGGACTATTTAAAAAAAATTGCAACAGTCATAAGCACATCATTCTCAAAAGTGCAATATACCAGCTAATAGTGAGAATGGATCTGAATAATGCATGGTATGTGATACATAATCATCAAATCAAATCACAAGGTGTGTTCAATATACCTTGTGCTTTTCATCACTCCGCCTTTCTTGCCACACAGAAGACATGCCGGTTGTATCCCTAGGGCACAGGTACGGCACATCCACGTTCCTTCTGGGACATTAATGATACCATAGCATGCCTAAAATAAACAATGAGTTGTGTAATTGTACTGTTTTATAAATTGTATACATGAAATTTAACTCTTTTTAAATATGAGTTTATGTAAATATATATTGTGTGTAAAAAATAAAAAATGTTATCTCTCATTATACTGTAAACGTAACATGCATACAGTAAACCCAGCTTTTCTAAAAACTACAGATTATCTTCAGACTTTACTTCATAATAATTACATTATATCCTCTGGTATAATATCACCACCAACTTTGGGGGTGGGACTGTTTGTGATATCAGACATAAAGTAGGGGATGGGATTAGACCCAAAGTGGGATTATACCTAAGGATATACGGTATATCATTATACAATTACCTGATGAACACAGACATCACACTTGTCACAGAAAACCATTTCATTGCCTTCCTCACAATCCGGCTAAAAATAAACAAATGCGTTTTGAAAGATAATGATTTTATATGCTTATGTTGTGTATAGACCATTGCAATTAGAATTCAGTCTCTAACTATGTGTTACGTTTTCAAAATAATTTACATCGATAATTTAAAGTTGGTCTTTGCATGATGTGCAAATGAAAATTTCAAAATTCAAAAACCAAATTTTGTTGTATTTGGAAATAATGTATAACTACATAATTATGATATCATTTTAAAAAACTCATTCATTGTTAAGTATGCTATTTTGTCAGCTAACACTTACAGCTCTACAAACATCACAAATAACATCTTCATCATATTCTATACCGAGGCCTTCTTCAGTTTGTATTGCATGTTCTATGTTACTATGGCACTGTGGAGAAAACAAACCAACAATTATACTTAATGAAAAATAATGAAAATGAAATTATGCATGGAAATTACTCACATTTTAGATGTTAAGAATCTAATTTCATATTTTGATAATCAAAATCAATTATCTTGGAAAAAAAAATATGTTTCTGAAATATTTGTGAATATGGTTAATTAATACCGACCTGTGTTTCACATTCTTCGATTATTCTCTCCACAGTATATTCATCAATTGGAGGATAACCTAAAATGAAATTACAATACAAAGGTCAAAGGTTATTAATTTACAAGTCAATCTGAATTAAATATATCATTTTATTTTTAGTCAGGCTACAAGCACAGGCTTAAAATGAACTGATACAAATATAATAATATTATTATCTTTGGCAGTCTTTTCGCAGCCATAAAAACAATTATAGTATCAGTTAATTGTTTAGGCTGCCGAAACACAACCTTTCAAATGCTTTTATTTTACCCATAAGGCCTAATACTAAGATAAAAGAATAGCTTAAGGCATAATTTTATTTCACATCATTGTCTGTGTTATAATAGTTTGTAATCCACCAACACAATCGTTTCATTATAATCATATTTAATATCACATTATTAGGTTCAACTGCTGGAGCGTATATTATTATTAGGTAATAACAAGACATACATACAAAATAGGTAATGAAAACAATATGCCTATAATTCAGGGCAATGGTTAATGATAACATATAACATTAAAGTATCATTTTTAGCAACGCTAGAGTAAAGTTTTGGTTGCATTGTATCATTTACATTTATTTTGAGCATAATTTTTTAAACTTATACTTTCTAAAGATTCAAATATTATAAAATATTATTTATTAAAAAAAATATTAATTGAATAAGGTTTGTTATTATCCGTTATTTTATATTTTATAGGCGCGGCATTTTTTTTTATATTAGACTCTGTTTTCCAGATCATGGATCTACAATTTGTAACTGATTTATGATCTGATCAAGTACTCAATCAGGGCAAGTGCTTAATTTGGGCACGTAATCAATCTGGGCAAGTGCTCAATCTGGGCGAGTGCTCAATCTAGGCAAGTGCTCAATTTGGGCACGTACTCAATCTGGGCAAGGGCTCAATCTGGGCGAGGGCTCAATCTGGGCAAGTGCTCAATCTGGGCAAGTGCTCAATTTGGGCAAGTGCTCAATCTGGGCAAGGGCTCAATCTGGGCAAGTGCTCAATCTGGGTGAGTACTCAATCTGGGCAAGTGCTCAACTTGGGCACGTACTTAATCTGGGCAAGTGCTCAATCTAGGTTTGTGTTATCTCTGGGCTAATGCTAATTTAATACCTAAATATAGAACATTTTTGTATCAACCTTTATGACTACATCAATAATTCATCATTACTATATAACCACGTAAATGTCGATTAAATAATTACATAATAAACCATGATATTATATGTAAAAACAGAAAACAAGTGGCTTATGAATTGCAATCTAAAATGGTATTAATGGAACAAAAGAAAAATGTTTTGCGATGATAATCAGTTAAAATTGTTTTGTTTTTTTTAGATATATTATAAAACTGCTTTCACATCGCAACCAGATTCGATTCGGCACCCTCAGAGTTTACTAATGGTTAATGGCTATAGTGCAAACAAATTTAAAAAAAAAACTGTGAAAACGAGATTAAGGAAAAGGAAGAAAGTATATGTTTATGTCATTATTACCCAAACTGAAGTATGAGGTTTGAATAATGAATTATTAGCACTAGCTGATTTTCTGCCTTCTCAAGACGAAGATGCCTTCTATCCTACAGTTGTGATTGGATGAATCATGAACATGCAACGAAGAAACTGACAAAAGCCTTGATCGCACACCGGCAAAGTCCAATCTGAACACTGGATACGTTAAGTTAACCAAGACGAATGGTTGGTATTTAAAACAAACCGCATGAAAGCATTAAAGTGCATTGTGCGATCAATAATCAAATTTACCAATGGCCTTGCTTTACCAATGGATAAAGTTCAAAGTTCAGTGTGAACAAGGCTAGAAAAAACCACCTACCATACTCTTCTCTCTCATTGTTGGCAAGCTCCAGCCAGATTCTGTCTGTGTCATCTAGGTCATACTTGCAGACAGCCTCTAGAGACTGCCAAAATCCCTTGTCTTTGTCATCTTCATCATCATTACCCTTTGGCGGCAGTTTCACTAACTTGCGTGGTCTAACAGAAAAAAAAGATGAACATTTAAACATGTTTTGGGCAATTTTACCAAATTCAGACAAAAATATGACACAATTAAAAATATTTAGAGCCATTATAGTAACAATGCTTTGTACTAGACAAAAAAAACAAGAAATTTAAACATGTTCAGGGCCTCTTCAAATTTACAAAAAAATATGAAAGAATTAAACATGTTTAGGGCCATTATGGTGACAACATTGGAAATAAAAAAACAAGAAATTTAAACATGTTTAGGATCATTTCAGCAACTTGAAAAAAATATTAAACTGAACTAAACATGTTTCAGGACATTTCATAGTTATATAAATTTTTAAAATGATTTATTTAAATACACATCTTTTAGTAATAATTAATTCATACTTTGTGTTAACAGTTATAGTAATGAATTTACCAGCAACTGTGCGTGTATCATGATCACAAGATGACATTGTAAGAATTTAAAACAAAAATTCAACAAATTCTTTTAATTATAGGCATAAGCAATTGACATTATCCCACCTCATTTCGTATTGTGGGACTGTACAGTACATTGCAATGTAATTGCATTGAAAAATACCTGAAACAAAATGTAATAATAATAAACAGTAGAATTCCTACTTTTGACACTTTCCTGTAAAGCGAACGACGCCCAATGTTTTAGCACTAGGACCAACGCCTAATCAGAGGACACGCCTATTAAAGGGACACATTGTTCTGGAATGTGTCCCCTTAATTAATTGGGTTCTATGGTAAAGCTTGGTTCCCACTAGGACGTAATCTCAAAGGAACCTGAATTTACCAATAACAAGCTGTTCTGATAATCCATCGCTTGTGATTGGCCAAGTTACTTATGTTGCGCTAAACTTCCTTGCGTGAATTAAGCTTTAATATAATATTAAGGCACTTACATTTTGTAGACACCAGGTGTTTTTGGACGAACCTCTTTAATGTCTGCACACGGTACCCGGTCTGGATTAACAGGTACTTGTACGCCTTTCTCCCACTCTGGTTTCCATGTGTCGGCCATCAAGAAATATTCATCATGATCCAAATGTGCCGAGTCAGGAAGTTTCATGGCACTTATTAAATCCTTGCGGAAAACCTTAAAAAATCCAATGAACAGTTTTATGAATACTATAGATTTGCGAAATATTTTTGCTCATAAGAAATATTGTAACAGTAGAACACCTAATGAGGGTACAATTTTGGGACCAAATGAAGGTTCCAATATCATGTTTAAGAAATAACAAGAACCATTTCCCCTCCATCTTTTGCATTTCATGATTGTCAACGGCATGTAAACAATGTGCAATGTTGTTTGAAGGTTTGCATGGTGAAAAAAAAAAAGTAGGATCAAAGTATATTGATCGAAACGTTGAGAAACCCAACAGTTTATTTCTGAACTATATATAGGCCTACATGGTGTACCGCAAACTTTATATCAACATTATAAACATGGCTAAGAACATGGACATGGAAAAGCAAGCAACCATTGGTCCGAACTTGAAAATATAGAATACACAAAGTACAATCTTTTTAGAATTATTAGAATCACCAAGATGCTTGAACTCAATCCTGTGATGAAGCAGTTCCCACGTTGTCTGCCTTCTCTGTTTCTCTATGAACCATTTTTACAATACCTAAATTAGCAAACTCACCTCCGCAGGTTGATTGTGGTTGCCTGATTGGCTATACATGGTTGTCTTGTTGTGAAACAAGTCTAGATATAAATAGTAATTTACTCTTTGACTATTCTTGCCATGCTAATAGCATCTATGTTGTTACTATCTGAAAAAATATCAGACAGTTTTTTATGAACATGAAAATTAGTAACATTTTTACTGGGTTAATTAAAATACTAACAAATTATAGATACTATGTTCAAACATATCAATTACATTTTAACATTGACAAACATTGCATAACATAACAATGGCACAAGCCTAATTGTTCATCATGAGAACAAATTTAACAAGAGAGGGCAGCAGACAAAGAGACATTAAAATTAATTTGATCTGGTAAATTCCAATTTTATAAGATAAACTGTATTATTTATTTTAATCTTTATGAAATAATTCAATAATCGTATTATTTATGGAATCAAGCACTTACTTAATTGGTTAATTTAATTTGAAACCATTAAAAAAAAAACAAGGTTTTTTTTAGTTACATCATGGTTACATAGTATGTCATGCATGCGTGTTTAACAGTTTGGATAAAAATAGCAAAATGATATTGATAATTTTTATTCAACTACATTTCAGAACCATCTGTAAAACCTATGTAACATTGTAATGCACACTTTTTAAAATTTTTAATAGGGATGTATAGTACTGTAGTCAATGTTTTGTGTCAAAGAGGTAAAGGGTGGGTGGAAAAATAACATATTTCCATACATATTTTGGGGTGGGTACAAATGCTTGAATGTGGGTGACTCTGCCCCTGCACTTGTGCTATCAAATCCTTGGAAATATACCTGTAAATGCTGCACCTCCTTGTTTGGAAATATTTAAGAGTGACACCCACCTTCCCCGGTGACCCTGCCCAACAGAATAATAACCAGTATTATGTATTAATATCAGCCATCACCATCATCGTAAATATTGTATAAAATATTAGTAAATTAATTTATTCTGAACTTGTGCATTTGATTATAAATAATTACAAATTATCTTAGAGTGTGACATATATTAAACCGACCATGCACACCACTCATTTCATGTAAGTATGGAGGTGGGAGTATGAGTTCTCAAATACCATGGAATGTCCATACTTATATGATCTACATTTGCATTTAAAATTACATTCAAATCATTATGCAAATAATTAAAAAATTACAGTATTACAGTATATAGTGGCTTTCATGTTAAATTTGAATCTTGGAAACAAAACATACACTGTAACTAAATTATCTTGCATATAATGTGAGTGTGGAATATATACAAATAATTAATGTTTATGAGTGCAATGGTACAAATAATTAATCTTTATGCATTGAATAATATAGTTAAGAGATCTGAATTAAGGGAATTAAAGAGTTGAAAGATTAAATTGCTATATAAACAAGTTTTTCTCTTATTTGTAAATTGTAATTCACTACATACATGATACATGTCAAGAGTTGTAAATGTGGCAAAATGTATAGCTCAACAACTCGATTAAAAAAAAAACATGCATATTTGGGATAATCCATGATTGTAGGGATTACCACATATGATATAGTAATCCCCATAACCAACAGTTTGACACTGAGTTTCTACCAATTATAAATATTGGTTACTGAATATACAATAACATGGCATAACATTAGCAATACGCTTATCCTGTTTACAACAACTGAGCATAAAAATAGCCAATCTATAATAATTATTAGTTTGCATAATTTTCTGCTTTAAGTTGCAGAGTTGAGTAGAACAAACATTTAATTGTAAAATTGTAATAATTTTGTAAATAAAAATAAATTAAATTGAATATTAATAGTATTATCGTATTTGGTATCGTGTAATTGCTTATGATGTTGGATGAATGCTAAAAATTATGATAAAAATTATGATTAAAATTATGGTAGATATGCTTAGCCACAAAAAAAAAAAGAAAGTTAGGCCACAAACAGACACCGTTTACCTCGTATGACCTAATTCACCACCTGAGGAAATCGTCTAATCTCGGGTCACCCTTTTACATTCTCAGCATAAATTGGTTTTTTAGGCCTACAGAATTGCAACGTAGTAATATTTTCAAATGCAATATTTATATGAGGATATGAACTAACTGCATGTTTGGGATTTATAATAATATATCAAGTATATAATACTTCATACGAATTTAGATAAACCCAGGGTAGGCTAGTTAGGGCACATCCAGATGTTGTTTGGTGACCGTTTCATTTTTTACACATGACATTTCCATCCATTTTGATTGATTCAAAATTATCTCATTATATATTCATACAGATTAAAATCATTGATTGAAGGAAAAAATGTGTAGTATTATTTATTAACAAATATCTACATATATTATATATTCATTATATAATACTTTTTGGAAGGTGAAGTCAATATTTCTACCAAAATTACTTACGAAATTCGGACGATTTCCCATATTTAACATCTTCTATAAGGCTTTGGCGCCAGGTCATGACGTCATAGCAAAAGGCTTTCCTAAATAGCGCCACCGGGAAGTTATTTTAAGACGATTTAATTTTTAGAAATAAACACATAAATATTTGATGCTTTATTTTCATGTTAAAGCATAACTATTCTACAATTTATTGGTAATTTAAACGACAATAATTCATTTTTCGAAAAACCCTTCAGCTATTATGCAATATAAAGAGTAGTTTGTTATGAGACGGGTCCGTTTTCGGGACTCAATCAAAGTTCAAATGATTCGTCAGAAATTAATTGAGAAAAACAACAAATAAATGCGCAGAGACAGAAAAAAACGGAAGTTCAGATTGTAAATATTCGCGAGAAACTAGTTTCATAATATACTTTTTTTTCAATTCGTCATATTTTTATCATCAATTAACTGGTATTAATTTTTATTATGAATGTATATTATATAAGTTTATGATTATGATACGTGTAATTTTACCGACTGTTGCTTAGTTTTTAACGTGCTAAAGTTAGGCCTACCTCCGTCTGTTAGAATTAAGGTTGCTGTCGGTACAAAGGATGGAATGGACCGGGAGGCGTTTTCTGTGGTGAGGCATGGACAATCGAACCAAGGGGGCCTAGCTGTAGAATGATCAGTGTAAACTTTAGTATACCTTTATGTTTGGTACAACAAAATAACACATTTGTCCACCCTTTTGCACGTACCGATACTTTAAAATATTCGTCTATCAACAAATTTCCTGTTATATGGTCATCACTACCCTCCATAATCAAAGATCAAGCAGTTACTCTTCCTTTGAAAAAATTCCTGTCGAAATTGAAAAAATATCTGCTTGATCAACGCTAAATTTATTTTAATTGTATAGGAGTATTTTAAATTGTGTAACACAGTAATACAAATTAATTAAATTTTTTATATATTCTGTATATTTTATATTCATTTTTAACTTGTATTAAGTTGTATGTTACAGGGATTGCGGACACAAATGTGTTATGGTGCTCTGTTGCTGTCGCAATCCCTGGACCGCTTGTTGTCGAATAAAGAAATGAAAAAATGAAAGTAATAGGCCTACATTTAATATCATGACACTATTTTATTAGTATGTTTTTACTTTTTATTATGTAGGCCAAGCCTAGTCTGTCACGAAAAAAAAAAGAATTTGAAATTGTAAAATTTTATTGAGGCCGCCTAGGGCCTAGGCCTACTAATGCAAGTAACAGTAATTTGTATTACTTTTTCATAGATAGTCATACTTGTTAGACCCATGTATGTAATAAAACTGGGTCTCCTAAAATAAAATACACAAATAAATAAATTGTATTGAAAAAAACACAAGTACTGTAAGTAGTGTAGACCTACTCACTGTTTGGTACTCTTTTATATCCTCTCTAGGCTTTGTATCTATATAATTTATACACTTGACCATAGTAAGTAAGCAGCACAAAAGTATAAGACCAATAAGGATTGATTACTAATCAACCATCATTTTAGTTTTTGGCAAAATATAACTTGTTTCCAAGAAAATCTTATTGTAAGAATGCGTCATGTTAATTATTGTGGTTGACTCACACACAGTTTTGACACAACTTGATTCTGGTCAAATGTAATCATTTATTTTGTATTTAGCGAAATCAGAAGTGAACAACTTTATTAACTACAAAATAGCTTATTCAAGATTTTATTCATCTTCATTTTTCATGTTTTAGGGAACATACATCTTATTGTAAGGTGGTACATTTTTGACAGCTCAGGTAACTACTTTGAATGAATTATTATGTTATTATCACGTTTATATTAACATAGCACATATTTCTATAATCACATGCAATGTAATATTCAGTAGCACTTTACATTAATGCATCTAGTATCTGCCTCAGACGTATTGGCCCATGCCTTTCCTCTGGTCAAGGTGGCCACTGGAAAAAAGAAGCCCTTGATCAATGTTGGGACCAATCAAGGTGCTTTAAACAGTCCTGGCTTTGTTTGTATCAAACCCGTTAGTGGCGGTAAATATCGGTTTCGATTGAATAAAAAAAAAAATGCAGAGAAGAGTTAAATTAATTTAATTTAACTCTTCCCTGATCAATGCAGGGAATCAATGTCATAACAAATGTATTTATTTTGTAACAGTTAAATCTATGATTATTGTTTTGTCCCATGTGATTAATGCCTGATTTCTGATAAAATACGACAACATAACACCATGGAGAAATAAGTATTTCTCCATGATAACACTAACGGACATTTTTACATGTTATTAGTAATTTTACTTGATAAATAAACACATGATAATAATATACTAATATAATCTTGATTAATCATTATTTGTTTTAGGCAGAATTGTTAGCTTAGTAAACTGTTATGCTAGCAAGTTCATATCTTTGTTTACCTTTATAGAGTAGAGTTACACAATGCTCATGACCTTTTGTATTTGTTCCTTTAGAATGCAGCCTGTTAGATCCGCCCCACCCGCTCCTCATGGAGGTGAGTCAAATCTTTTATTACAAATTCACTTATTATTACTTACAGCTCTTTCTGAATAGGACTTTGTTGACATGTTTGTTTCACAGAAAAGTAGTGGTGTTACCTAAATACTATATTGAAGACTGTTTTAGTGAAAAACTGCATTTAAAACTTATAATGTAAATGATTGTCATTGGCAAAAAGAAATTTAGACTATGGTTACAAGAGCTTCATTTAGGGATCATGCCTAAATTATTCTACATTCAGTTACTACAATAATGTATGCATTTTTTGTATATCATTTTTTATATGGTCATTTTAATACAGTGTGTATTGGTTACCCAAACAAGGCTTGCTACTGTAAATAATAAACAAGATTAAAGAGCAAACAGAATGTAGTTAGTACAGCCGAGAATTACTTGTGATTTTTTTCGCAAGTATTCTCAAATGTACTTAGTATGAAGTACAAATTACGTCTCAGAGTAGGGCAAAACATCTGACCAATTACTCAACTGCCTGACGCAAAGCTACTCCACAGTTGTAGTTACTGCAGTAGAATATATTTGACATGAATTGAATTGAAATTTATATTTATACTGGGTAACCTCTTCAGTCAAAGACTGGTCTCCCAGAGGGCCCAGTTGGTGATCAGTGGCTGTGATGTACTAATACACCGGGGTAACCCCCTACTCGTCTCGAAAGATGTACTAGGTTCTTTAAAGTGCACACGAGCTAGATGTGTACACTGGACCTACGGTTTATAGTCCTTATCCGAGAAGACTCGTTCTACCACCAGAACCATGGAGTGAGTGAGCCTCGAACCCCTGCCGATGTTATGGCTACGTAATCACGGTTCCACTGTCTTAACCGCTCGGCCACTCACTCACTCACTCTAAGACATGGTCCCTTTAAATTACCTATCATTTTTCAACCAACCAAATTTAATTTGTACCTAGTTGTAAAAATTACAATAAATACTATCGTATCGTACAGTAATTTGATTTTCTTATTATTCAAAAAGCTTGTTTTTGCATTGTATGACAGGTTTAAATTCTTTGAGTACAAATGGGCCATCAACAGACGCAGCACCACCACCTCTTCCACAGAATCGACCAGCAGGAACTTATGTTCCACCACCATTGCCTACATCAAGGCCAAAGGCTGCATACACCCCACCCAGTAAAAGTCGCACAAGTTCTGTGTCCAGTTCTAGTACTACCTCTCCAGTCTTGTCAAGGAAAAGTCCCTCAGAAATAGCATCGTCACATATACCAAATCAAGACCACTCTAAAAAAAAACCAGCAAATTTGGAAAGACCTCAGAGACCAATGTCTGGTCCACGTATTCCAACTTCATCATCGACATCGGTGGCAGGTTCAACTGCAGACACAACCAGTTGTGACAAGTTGACTCCGATAGCAAGACCAAGAGTAAGCTCATGCTCAGAGAAAAACCAGTCTGGTGGCGGTACACCAGAAAATGAATCTTTAAAGAAACATTCTGAAACCGAGAGCTCTACCAATAATAAATCATCAGGTGTTCCTCCTCCACTCCCAACAAATAGACCATCAAGAAAATACGAACGTGGGTTAAGTTTTGAAGCGAAAAAAGAAACTGAAAAAAATGAAACAATAAACAAAAATGTCTCTGATAATAATACTATAGAAAAGATGCCAGAAAAACCATCTGCTGTTTGTGAACTTGAAAAAGCTGTTGAACAAAAGAAAAAGCCAGTTCCTCCACAGACTTCTGCTAAACCACCTAAACCAGCTGTTAAGCCTTTACAGCAGCCTAAGCCTACAGCTAGGATAGCCTTTCCTCCCCCACCATCAAGCCCAAAGTCGGATCATAAAATATCTAGCCCAATGGCAATACCGAGGCGTCGAGTCACTAGTTCAAATTCTGAAGAAGTCTCAGAGGTAAAAGATAAACTTAGCGATAAGGAAAATAATGTTGTTCCAAATGCATTGTCTGTTAGCGATGCAATAAAAGGCTTGAACAAATCATTTAAAGTTAAGGGTAATTCTGACTCCAACAATACAAAAAGAACCACATCACCATTTAATACAGGAAGTATCAGTAAGCCACCTGAAAAGACATTGCATTCTCCTGCAAATCCATTTTCATTGTCAAAACCAACGAATAGTAAAACAGAGGCAGTATCAATTGATGCAAGCACATTATCAGCAGCATCTAAAGGTTTGTCAGCAGTGTCTTCAACAATGTCTGCATTTGAAACTAAGCCAAAACCAAAAGCAGCAAACAGACCACCTGCATCCAACAGGCCACCTGCATCAAATTGGAGTAGTCAAGTTCCTGATGCAGCAACAATCAATACAGCTGCAAAAGGACTATCGGCAATGTCATCAATGTCGGCATCTGTTTCGCAATTCCAATCAAATTTTGACAAGCAACAAACCACTGGTAAATCAACTAATGTATCAAAACAGTCATATACGATTCCAGATGCAGCAACCATCTCGACAGCTGCAAAAGGCCTATCCGCAATGGCATCAATATCTGCATCTGTTTCGCAGTTCCAATCAAATACTAACAACAAGCAACAGACCACTGGTAAATCAACTAATTTCTCCAAGCAATCGTACACGATTCCAGACCCAGCGACCGTCTCGAATACTGCCAAAGGATTGTCGCTTCTATCATCAATGTCTTCTTCCGCTTCCTCCAAATCAAGACCAGTTCCTGTGGAAAGAGTGCAATATACTTCTCAGACTACAACAATTAAATCAACCTCATTGAATCCTATGAATCAGAAACCTTTAATACCTCAAAAAGCACCACAATTTGTGTCTAGTCAAAGTAATATGAAAGACATTGCAGATCTGTTTGATCCGATAGCGACAGAAAAACCACAACAGACAAAGACTGCGGCACAACTTGATTCAAATCTTCTTTTAGCACCTGTACGCAAAGCACCATTAGCTCCAAAATCAAAGCCAAGAGCTAGTCCTACTCCTAACAACAGTAAACAAGTAAGCGCTCCTTCTGCTCAGAATAAAGCTGCCAATGTTATCAACTTAATGGATCGGCCACAAGCAACTATTCGACCTACGATTATACGACCATCTGCTAAGCCTTCCAATAAGAAAAAAGCACCTCCAAGGGTAAGTTGAATGGCAAACAATTATTAAACGTTTCTTAAAGCATGGTTCTTACACAACGCAAGGACGAAAGTGCAATGCAAGTAATTTGACCAATCACTCAATTCGGATAATCTATTGCTTTTTTATTGGTTAAATTGCTTACGGTTCGCTTACATCTTTGTGTTGCATCCAAGTGAGAACCAAGATTAGTGCCTGCCTTCCCACTACATGCGCAATGCAAGAATGTAAGAGCAAGTTGACCAATGACAAGTGACAGTTTTTATAATCATTGGTCAAATTTCTTGCGTTGCGCCTACATCCTTACATTGCGCCCTTGTGAGAACCAAGCATCTGTCTATGGATAGATGAATGCCTTTAGTGGTAGCTGAAAGACATGATTCTACCCTTAGTGGAGATGAGATGACATATGTTGCCTCTCCATATTTGTGCACAATTCAGCGCATTAGGCTGTCACAAGTTATTCTAAACAATCTTATTACAGTAAAATAACCTGTGTCTGAAATATAATAAAGCAAAACTATAGCTTTCTTTTGACTCATCATAATACTTTCCTTATCTGTAGCCTTCAAGTGGTCCTAATCTTAAGAATATGAAGAAGAAAGCTCCAATGCAACCATCACAACCAAGAAAGTCAAATGGTAAGACCAAAAGACCGGCACCAATGAGACCAGGTGGACAGACAGCAGGTGAGATTCTACAGGTGTCTACAGTAATTTGTTTGCTGACAACACAAACAACTCATTGTAGTAGCCTTGTAATGGCTAATTAATCAAAGAACATAGCAAATATGGTCATTGTCATTGGCAGTGATACTGAAATACAAAATAAAAACACGCTTTGAACTGGTAGCCAGACCAGAGTGACTGAAAAGGTTGTTTATTTAATGTTTAATAATTGTTAAATTTAATCTATGTTTTATTTAGGTAAAAGTAACTTACCTCCAAGGCCAGGACCAAATCATCCACTATTTAAATATACAGTGAGTTTTAATTTTCTTGTTTGTTTTGTTTATCATTGGCCACAGGAAAAAAATCAATATATAACTTTTGCTTAAAACCATGTTCAACTGTAGGCCGTTGCCAATATACAGTAATCTCCCTAAACACTGCTACTTTTAATACTTACAATATTATATGTTTTCATCTTTTCCATTGATTGTAAACCTCTAATTAAACTTTCCAGTATTTTATTATTCAACTTCTGTTTCCAATAATATTCAATATAAACAATTAATTTTTATTATTATCATTACTGTAAATAACCATTGTATATATTTTATAATTAATATTTATATTGGTCTTGTTTTTTTGTAAAAATCTACTGTAATATTATATCTTATTGTGGTTACCATTATAACAAATGTAGGATTGATTGAATAAAGTTCACATATATAAAAAAAAACATTAGTTACATTTTCGATTATTTTCATAATATTTGTTTATTTACAAAATACTATATCTGCTGTTTGTATTTATATTATATCAAGCCCATAGCCAGGGTTTTCAACCACAATGAGTACTTAGATTAGTATGCATATTTAGTATGCTGCTGGTTTGGTATGGTAGTTTGAAAGGTGTACTTCAAGGAGGCTAAATAATGAATAATTCATGACCTTAAATATGAAAATATAGGGGTCGTTATATATCAGCATGCACAGAGATCAAATACCATATTCAACAGGTTTTGCTATGCCAAACAGTTAAGGGAGGTATAGCCTTTAGAATAAGTGTCTGCAGGCACCCTAAGTTATATTTAGAAAGTATATCGACTATCTTGCAATTCAGAATTCTTTATCATAGAAAAATAATGTCATTCATTATTCATGATTTCTGCCTTAACCTCATAGGAAAAAAAATAATGCACCATGGCTACATGCTTGAATAAAAGTACTAACCAAGATCATATGGTTATTTTATTATATTCTCTGTCTATTTCTAGGTTGAGAAACCCCATGGAATTGCACTATTCTCTTTCCAAGCAACTAATGTTGATGAACTATCTTTTGAGGTAATTAAATTACAGATTTACCAAAATAATTATTAAAATTGTTTTGTTAGATAGGCTATTTTAATGTGTTATTTAGTTTTACCAAAAGATTTGATTCTTTACCTGATAAAGCGATAAACATAAAAGTCAATTGGAATCCCACCATTGGTTTCTGGTTAAAGGTCAATTTACAGAGAAGAGCGGTAACGGTAAGCGGGAAAACGGCATAGCTTGTCCTACATATATTTTTTTGGATTTTGTCGATAGTGAATAAATATTTTATTAAAACTAAAACTTGATTGGTGTCATATTAGGTAAACAGTATATTCCAGGCTAATCCAATATTGGATGTGCTTGAAAATGATTGCCAGAAAGATTTTTCCATGTATTCCATAGTGAGAAGGACACACTATATTGTCTAACCTTGTCTTGTTGACCAAACAGTGTTGTATGGAACACATCCTTCCTTCCAAAAGACATTACCACATAGTTTTCATAAATACTGCATTGTTTTTTTTAATCCATAAAAGTGTTGTCCATTGTATCTCACATTTTAATCTCTTTTATATTTGTAGAAAGATGATATCATCATTTTAATAAAGGAAGTGAATTCTGATTGGTTTTGTGGTGAAAATAAAAACAAAGAAGGAATTTTTCCAAAGAATTTTATAAAAGTTGTCAAGCCTTTATCACCATCTGAAAAAGAAACAGAAAGTCAATTAGAGGTAAAAGACAAAATAATACATTTATACAGACTACCTTATTTGGTCTTTTTTAACTCTGGTAAATGTTGATTGCGTGAGTTTTTTATGATGAGTTTATTTTGTGTTAAAAATAATATCAAATATGCGTCAATGTTACAATATGTAAACCACCCAAAGTTGGGGGTTAGAATGTCTGGGCCATTGAAAATGAGAGGTGATATAAACCTAATGTTTGACTTTTGAATTTGTATTATTATCTATTAATTATTAAAATGTATCATTAAGGTGGGTTTTTGGGCCTGGGCCTGGTGGATCACCCTGCCTATGATGTGTAGTATTTTATTTATGTATTAATGTTTCAGTTTGTTAAGAAATGTATTTATTTAATACAATTTTAGTATTTATTTTAAATACTTTTGTTTGCTTACTCAGGAAATCACTGGCCCATGTGCTGTAGCTCTACATGCATATGAATCAGACGCTTCAGGGGATCTTAGCTTCTATGCTGGAGACAACATCAAGCTATTGGAGAAGATAGATGACCAGTGGTACAAGGGAGAGTGCAATGGAGACACAGGGATGTTCCCAAAGAACTATGTTGAAATTATTGTAAGTTTGCTTGTTTTTATTGTTTTGTGTGTAACATTTAATATTTTGTAAAGAACAAAATTAGTTATACAAGAGTGCAGAAGGAGGCCAAAATTAGTATGGAGATAAACTTTAAGTCATGGCTACCAGATTATAATAAAAAAAATAATAAAAATAAATAAATAAAATATTGGAGGTATAGTAGCAGTTTTGTGTTTTTTTATTGAATGTGTGGAAGTATAAAAAAAATGTAGATAAATTTAAAAGGGTGAAGATTTGGATCCCCTTCCGACCCCACAATTTTATCAGACTTTTTAAAATTTTCTTGATCCGCCTATACAAAGTTGTATAAAAAATATATGCTATGCTTATGTCCAAGTCTTGATATGAAACTTATAATATAATTATAGTATACCCTTTGACCTACAATTGACCTACTGTACTTTGATCTACACTGTGTCTAATTTGAACATTCCATTTTTTGTTGTTACAGGAAGACATTTCTGAAAGCAAAAATTTTAAAAATGATTTCCGTAGTAATATCAGGTAAAAATTATTTGTTTGTTTTCGAACTAAAAACTATTATTATTACATAATTGACCCTTTTAATCACATAAATTTGTGTAATGTTACTAACTATACCATTATATTTAACAGTGGTCCAAGGTGTAAAGCACGATTTGATTATGAAGGGGATGAATCGTCGGACTTGCCTTTAAAAGAGGGTGACGTAATACAACTTATTGCAAGAGTCGGGGACGAATGGTTAAAGGGTGAACTTAAAGGCCAAACTGGTATCTTTCCTCAAGCTTATGTGGAGATCATTGAAGATTTGCCAGTAGAAGCCAATGATGGTATGTATAACACGCCCGCGGGTATCGATTCGTTTTGAATGGGACACATGGATTTCGAATGTATTTTGCTTTATACAAAATGTTATGGAGCCTAAAAAAAGTGGAGAAAACCACTCGCACCTAAACATAATGATGCTATGTATAACCACAGGTCCCGATGCGTTTTTGAATGGGACTCCGGGATTTCTAATGCATTTTTCTTTATACAAAATGTTATGGAGCCTATGTGGGACATGGATCTCCCTCCCACATGGCCCAAGCCCAGTATAGCTTGATTGTAGCTGGAAAGGGATCATTAGACCATATACAGTAAAATCATGATTTCAAATTAAATTTACAAGTAATTTAAATATATTACTGTATTTTTCTGTATTATATAATCACATTATTTAATTATTGTTTGTTTAGGTTCGACTATTGCTCTATGCGATTTTACTGGTGCTGATAGCTCAGAGCTAAACTTTAAGGTTTGTTGTTACAATTGTGTATTTAGTTTTGTTGATACAGGGTTGTTGATTTGCTACAACTTATGTATTATTTGTTTTATTTATTTATTATATATTTTAGGCTAATTGCCAAGGATAACCATAAGCGAATTAATCCACTATCCTTCTTAAAGGTGGCAATCCTGTTCACAAGACAAACAGACACAAGATGCTTTATATAAACAAAGTCTTATTACAAGTCTTTGGGAGTGGAGTTGTAATTTGTCATTAGAAAAAATCCTGACATATGATAGGACTTGAACCCAGGACCCTTGAATTGGTAGCCAAGCATCATAACCACCAAGCCACAACTCCTGCACCCAGAATCCTGCCAAAACTGTGTCAAGAAATGAAGGCAAAAAGATGTCAGAATGTCCCTGTATGCACACAATGAAATAATTTCCTAGGTTCATGCAATTCAAAAGTTTCATATTATAAGCGACAGCACCACACACACACACACTCACTCAGTCAGTGATGTTGTAAGATCGGTACAGCATGTTGAACCAGTTCAATACAATAACTTCATGTTTATTTTTCCCATTTATTATTTATCTTTTATAGACTGGTGATAAAATTAATGTTAAAAGTCGGGTGAATGACGAATGGCTGATTGGAGAGCTGAACGGTATTGAAGGAAGCTTTCCAGCAAATTTTGTGGATAATATTCCTGATAATCTACCATCAGCTGCCAACTCACCATGTACAGTGCCAAGCACTGCATCATTACAGGTAAATTAGAAGCTACAATATTAGTTACAATCAGTTAGATAAACAGGAATCTCCATTCCCCACTATTCTCACCTCTATCAAAAATAAAATCCATTTCACAAGGTGAAGCTGAGGTGTTGGAGACCCTCTCACTAGCTACCTCTGAAATCCGGCATCTGCCCACCCCAGTGTCAAACCCCTCAAAAATAATTTTGTTTAAACCAAAAACAACAGCAGAAACAAATCCGCCACTTGCAGCAGGGTTAAGAGAAACAAAGACAATTACAACAACTCAGAAACACTTAAACTACGATGAAACAGATGAAGACCGGAATTAAAAATGTCAATATGTGGATGGACCTGGATTAAACTTAATCTACTTATGTAACCATTTTACATTGACTCTACTAAAGTAAAGGGAAAACAGAGGAGTTGTTTTCGTAAATTACGAGCGGGGACACGAATACCGAAATTGGAGATAAATACTTGCAGGCCTGTTGTATTATTTTACAAAAATATGAACTAACTCTGATCTCTGATAATGCACTATTTTGTAGGGTATATGTACTGCTTTGTTTGACTTTGAGGCTGCAGATGAGGCTGAATTAACGCTGAATCAAGGGGATAAAATCACCCTTATAGAAACTGTAGGAGATGATTGGTTAAGGGGTAGACTAAAGGGCAAAGAAGGTATCTTCCCAAAGAATTTTGTGGAAATTCAAGAAGGTAAGTGATAGATAGTGTTGTAATGCGTCATTTTGTCTGTAGTGTTAGTTATTTCCAGTGTTGTTGCACATCAAGGATACTCCACTAAGTCCTTAAGCTCTGTTTACACTATCAAATTTTGTGTGACAAAAAAATGTGATGTGCCCAAATATGGACATGATGATGTCATATCACTACCATATTTGGGCACATCACACTTTTTTTCCAACTAGTTTGATTATTATTATTTTGTATTACTTTGTAATGTAACCAAGTTATGTAATGTATACTGTTTTATGAAATATAGAAAATAAAATTAAAAAAAAAAAAAAAAAAACTAGTTTGATAGACAGAGCTTAGACTTGGTTCCGGTGGATCCTTCAGTTGAATTGGACAGTCCACTGGGAGATGATCACCTACTCTTATAAAAGAGTGTACTGCATTTTTAACGTACACATGCACTATGTTGCACACAGAACCTTAACGTCTTATCTAAAAGACGGTCCACTATCTATGTGTATTCCACAACAGTGGGAACACACACAGAGTGAAGATGGGATTCATCCCATGGACCATAGGAAACCTATGGTATTTCACGGTTCAGTGCACAACACAGTGACTACCACTTTACAAGTCTCCTCCTCTTCTGGAATGATTACATTTTGAGTATTAACCCAACAGAATTGTGATTAATAAACAGATAATATATAATTGTTTTCAGGGAGTTCAAAGATGACTGTCAGAGCATTGTTTGATTTCAATGCTGAAATGCCAGATGATCTAGGATTTAAGGTATGTAAATAATAAATATTTATTTTTATATCTACCGCGTTCTACCCCATGTTACCGCTCCCACCCACTTTCAAAGATTAAAGAATAGAAGGATATGCATCGACGTGAGATCAAGGGTTCCTTGACTCTCGCCGACAGACCGCGGACCGCCCACAATGTTACAGTTTAATTAACCGCATGGTAACAACGGAACGGTCGCGTGCCTAATATATTGTTTACTGCACATGTGCAACGACATTTAACCTTGTTGGCTACGCTTCTTTCGCGCGTTCTTTGTTGCACTGTATGTATTCATACATATTTGAACAGTATAATCAGTGGCGTAACGGCTATGTGCGCTCACTGGTTAAACCGAAGCTTTGGGCCCATGAGCAGTGCCCAGAAGAACAGGCATAAAATATGTCGAAATGCTAAAAACGTCCGAGGCTTCGTTCTTTGAAACTTGGAGGGCCACTTAGGTTTCCTAAACAAGTGGCTTCAGGCCTCTGCCTCACGCCACTGAGTATAATGTTTATTGAAAACAGTTATTAAATTACATTGTATGTTATTGTGAAGACCCTAGTGTAGGCCTTCATCGATATACCAGATAAAAACAATACTATATTGTTATTGGCTTAGAATTGTAGATGTTATAATTGTAATTAGTATAGATTTCTGCCGCGATTGATCTACGCTAATGTTTTTATGACATTAAAGTAGCATTTTATGACCTGTAGTAGCCCTATATCTGAGACAATAACTATTTATTTGTTGTCTCAGCCTACATGTAAAATTACAAAATCAGCAAGGATACTAGGCCTTCTAGGCTTACTAGTAAACCATATGATTTGCCGACATTGATACTGCCTAGGTAGGCCTAGGCTAATCTTAAGTGTAGTAGATACAACGTGTAATCATGATCTATATACTCACCGTTGTCTTACTTCTTGTGTGATAATAGGTACTTTGTTTGTTCGTGATTAAGTTTGCCCTGCGTGTACTTTTCAAAACGACCGCTAGGTAACGTATCGCAACTATACATAGCCAGCCAATCCCGGATCAGGGATCGCTGTTTTCTTTCAATTAGGCCCGGTGATTGGATGTGATGTGGATGACATAACCAATAGCCAATCATCAGGCACTAAAATTTAAATATAATTACATCGATAATTAAGGAGATTTATGAAGAAACCACTGCTTAGCCATATATTAAAAACACGATTGTTCTATGTGTGGACACCGGACACGGTAACAACATACATGGTCAAATGCATAATTTAATAATCTATAGATTAACGCAATTTTTAATGACAGAAGATGGCAGGCAAATAATGATAATTCAAATATAAAAATTGCATATTTTATTAATACTACCAACTACTTAAAATTACCAGTCGTAAGAAATTGAACTTTTCGTAGTCCGACTAAAACAGAATTGTTCAGCAATACATTTTTGTTGTCAATTAATCATCGACGCAGACATGTCAATAGAACATTCAGACTGCGCATACGATTTCTACATGGTTATGTTTTGGTCTAAAAAAATGTAGCAGTTGATTCGCAGCGTTCTACAGAGGGCCGCAGTTAGAGACACGGAGTTCAATGTTTGATTGGCAGCAGTGCTTTAGTATAGGCAAGCACGTTGTAAAATCGTTTGATGTCACCGTCGATGCATATCCTTCTATTCTTTAATCCATTATCACAGGTAGGATGAGGTTCTATACGGAGGTCGGCAAATTGGTAAAGGGTCATAAATTAAACCTTAACCCACATGCTGCGTCTATTGGAGAAAATATTGTTTATAATAATTAATAAGAGAAAAAATAATCCAAATTTGAATTTATTTGAAATAAATAAATATTGAAAGTCATTTATGTTGTGTTGAAAAAAAATTTTGTTACGAATTATTTTGTTATTGCTGCCAGGTTAATGACCTCATCACGGATGTAGTGAGTTACACTGATGACTGGTATGAAGGAAGTCTAAATGGAAAGGTTGGCAGATTCCCAGCTAATTTTGTAGAGGTGATTTCATCGTGATAAACAATAATGAAGATCAAAGGGTATACCCTTTGCTTGGTGTTGAAGTTAAGAAAATACATCTTTGTTTTTATTTCATCGAATAGTTTTTTTATTTTAATAGTGCAGATAGCAACTATAATGTTAAAAGTCAAATATTGCCATTTTAGTTCTAAATTTATGCCCAAGGCCCAATAGGCGTGTCCCCTGAAGGTAGTAAAACATATGTTTTCATTCGTTATTAATCTGGGTGTCCCAAAGAAGGTATTTAACTGTATGTAAACTCTGTCATGTACTGCCACTAATAACACACTTTTTGTGTGGTTAGAAGTTCAATTCTTCTCTAGACATAATAATTCTATTTTTACAAATTTCACTATGAGAAGAAAAGATTTTTATAAAACTACATTATATATTATTAAAATATTACACTTTGTAAAATAAAATATTTTAGCTAATGTCTGTTCCCTTCGGTGTTAACAAAAATTGTTGGCTTGTGAAATAAACAACTGAAATATCTCAACATTTGGTTTATTGGAGAACAATCCTTTTTGTTGGTAAAATATATAATTGTTTTTATTATGCTAATCAAGTTGCATGTCATAGAGGATATCTAGTATTATTTTTTCGAAGTAAGAGTATTTTAATAATATACATTATTTTAACAAGTTATTACTTGCTATAAATATTGAGTTAACTAAAATTTAATTTTAAAGGAAATATAACTTCAGATATATTCTTAAAATAGATGTCTGGATATAAAAAATTGTCTGCCATGATATTTGTTTGTTATAACTATTTAAATAAAAAAATAAAATTTTTATTTCTTATTCTTTGAATTTATTTTACATAATATAGGACATTGAAAGACAAAATTTGATTTGTGGTTAAGATAATGATTCATAAATCATTCACAGTTAGGCTATTAAAGTTCTGTCTACACCATCAAACTAGTTTGTGGCCAAATATTGTAGTGCTATGACATCACCGTGCACATCTGTCACATTAAGTTTGATAGTGTAGACAAAGCTTAAGGAAAACAACCTTAAAATTAAAAACGAATCCTATCTAAAGTGAATACAATTTAAGGGAAATACTTGAATATTTATTGAGTTAAACTTTTTAAAGGGAAATATGTCAATTAAGTGTGATTGGTGAATACAGCCACAGGGTCCTGGATTCAAATCCTGCAGGATGCCAGGACAACAATACTAATCTTACAGAATTGTGCCTAATTAAATAAAAACGCCTAACCAGATATTTTACGATGAATAGTGTACACGAAATTATATTCTGTACTTCAGAATTCTACTAGTCTTATTTCACTTGAAACTTATCAGTGTGTAAAGTTTGATTTTAAACAGTACTGATTGTATTAGATTTGCCAATGTAATTTACAAAGAAACTTTATTTTGTTATTGTCAACAATAACAAAATAATATATAGTATACTTTCCTTCCTTTTCCTTTCAGTATTTTATCTTGCGCTATAAATTAACCTTTTTTATATACTGTACACTTCTTTCAACTGTGTTATAATGAATTAATATTGCTACTTAAAAAAAATGTATATCTTTGTTTTGGTATTATGAGTCCTGGATTGAGTCTCGATCAGGTTACTACAGTATTTGTCACTCATACATATTTATTACTGCGTTTGTACATGATCATGTGCAGAATGACTTTTAGACACAATAGCTGCATAGTCATGTGCTGCGTCGTGAAAAAGGTGGCTAATGTTTCAGCATTATTGCTGGATGGTTTAGAATTTTTCTTTTAAACTTTGAAATAATGTTTTAAAATTGTATTTACTTTGTATATAGATCTGTTATTATATTCTCTTATCTAATCTAAAAATTTTGTTATAACTGTATTTTATTTATAAAACAGAGGAATATATTGTACCCTTGAAATTGTGTATTAGTAATATAATATTTATAGACTTTTATTTCGTTAGTTTTATTCTTTTGACAAATAATAATTACAATGGCATTCATAATTTATATTGAAAAAAAACAACCAGAAAAATTATCAAAAAATGGAAATATAATGAATTTAAAAATAAAATTCCACTTCTAAATTTAAAAGTACCTTGTGCATATTTGACTGGTCTGCCATTTGGTTTGGCCAACTCCCAAACCTGGTCAACAATATAACAGTCAATAATAGTCTAGGCCTAGTAGTATGCATTTTAGCACTATACTAGTGTTAACAGGCACCACGAACTTCCTTAAGTCCAGAGTCTGCAAACAAAAGTTTATTGAAGTTTGCTAGCTTAGAATGTTTAGAATATATTTTCAAAAGCCAAATCTCTCCAAGATATGTACTTAATAATAGGTTTTTAAGATGTTAACTGTATTTAATTATATGGGAATTTTATTATGTACACTCTATGCATGGAACATGTACCGAAATAAGTATGACTTATTTTCATTTTAACCGATTCTTTGTAGAGTATATCCACAACGGCATTGTGTAGCCAGTATCATTTAATAGGCAAATTCTGTAATACTGGGCAACATATGTATCATATGTGGTGCCTGTATTATGTTAAGCTTTTATACACTGTATTATAGATTTAGCCTATGATACTGGACTGATTGTGAAGCTGTTTACAAATTTAAACAAGTGTGATGTGCCCATATATGGTGATGATTTGCCCAAATATGGCATCATCATGAGCTTTAGAATATTTTAACTGGAAAAAATTAGATACCTTTATAGTCAATGTGCTATAATCATATAAATGACAATATAAATTTAATTTTTGTAATAAAATAATATAGTCAGTTAAACATCATTAACGATACCCATATACCATTTATATTTTTTGTGGTATGGAATAATCATTTAAACGGTTTTTCATTCACTGAACTAATTTGTTGATGGAAATAAACATATGTATTTTCATTCTGGTGTAAAGTTTGATTTACAGTTATTAATTATACAGAATGATATACAGAATGATATACTGGGTTCAAATCTTGGGCTTGCTCATTCTCACAGGTTTCCTAAAATTTAATTTTTGTAATACTGTATCTATTCAAACGCCGCCAACATTTTAAAATGCCTAATTCCCACTCAGTAATGTTAAATTAATCACCCTGAAATTATAGTCCGAAATGGAATATGACTCAAATATACAATAAGTGCTTGCGAGGCAAGTTTGAAAAAACAAAAAAACAAACAAAAGAAATCATTACTATATAATCTGTAATTGTTTTCTATTATTATTGAAAGCAGTGAAAAAATGCAATATCAACTCAAATTTACAAATTCCACAATACAATCAATAAACAGTATAAAATAACTTTATATTTTATATTAACAGAACATGCAATAGCATGGCATTTTTTAAATGCAAAGATGTGTGTGTCGCCCTCTGGATGGATACTGCTACTGTACAACTCAAAATGTACAGTAGACACTTCTTCATTGCTGTCAAACTTTTTAAACTGCGACTGTCAATCAAGTGAACAATTTTTCCAAATAATACTATATTACCTGGAAGGTAATTTTGGACAAAAATAAATTATAAATAATCTTAGTTTAAACTAGCAATTCCAATTACAGATGTTTCTTCATTTATTTCAACAAGACCACTGAAACCTCAATTCTGAGAACACAACCATACTAAGCCACTCAGTTAAATAAGCCTACACTGAAATCTCCAAAAGTTGTTGCAGGCACCATACAGATTATTTGACAGTATGCTGTGGATTATTTAAACTGGAAGTTTTGGTCGTTTGTCCACAAAAAACTAAAAAGTAAAAATTAAAATGTTATGTCAGTTTACTACCAACAAAGTTGAATTACCAAATATTTATGAAATAACATTTTTAGAATTATGAATGTCGTTTAAGATTTAGCTATTTTCTTTTGAACTTACCTTACTAGTGGAGGCAAATGCAGGGCCAAACCTATTAGCTGTCTGGAGGCGCTGTACAATCCAGCCAGGGAGTTTATCCTGAATAGATTGTCGCGCATACCGATGATCAACTAGTAAGATAGTTGCGTAGTCTCCTTTGTGTCGGATGGCACGACCTAAGAAATGAGCATACAATGTTGCAGTAATTTTTTGATTGAAGTAATACCTCATATTCATGTTTTGCTTCTGTGACCTTAGTTAACATAGTTACTTACAGTGAAGTTCAGTAGGTAACCAGGTCTACTTGTAACTGTAAGACATACTGTAGCTGTAACTAGGTCTACTTAGCTGTAATGTAACTACTGTAGGTTTACTTAGCTGTAGCTGGGTCTACTTAGCTGTAGCTAGGTCTACTTAGCTGTAACTAGGTCTACTTTAGTTTTAACCAGGTCTACTTTAGTTTTATCCAGGTCTACTTAGTTTTATCCAGGTCTACTTAGTTTTATCCAGGTCTACTTAGTTTTATCCAGGTCTACTTTAGTTTTATCCAGGTCTACTTAGTTTATCCAGGTCTACTTAGTTTTATCCAGGTCTACTTAGTTTTATCCAGGTCTACTTTAGTTTTATCCAGGTCTACTTAGTTTTATCCAGGTCTACTTTAGTTTTATCCAGGTCTACTTTAGTTTTATCCAGGTCTACTTTAGTTTTATCCAGGTCTACTTTAGTTTTATCCAGGTCTACTTTAGTTTTATCCAGGTCTACTTTAGTTTTATCCAGGTCTACTTTAGTTTTATCCAGGTCTACTTTAGTTTTATCCAGGTCTACTTTAGTTTTATCCAGGTCTACTTTAGTTTTATCCAGGTCTACTTAGTTTTATCCAGGTCTACTTAGTTTTATCCAGGTCTATTTAGTTTTAACCAGATCTACTTAGTTGTAAACAGGTCTACTTATTTATAACTAGGTTAATTTGAAATCGGTGCACAAGGTCAATACATCTTGAGGATTTTTACTTAAATATACAAGCACTCCAACTACAGTAAACATTGTTTTACCAATAGACTGATTGACTGCTTTCATGCAAAGGTTCTCGTAATGTACTTGACCTGGTCGTCTGCCGTTTATTGCTGGCTACAGGAAGAAATACAGAAACACTTACAAATTTGATTACCAAACAAAACAAATGAAAAAAAAAAATAAAAAAATACTTTCAAAATGTGTTTACCATTGTAGCATCGAGGTAATCCATCTTCTCTTTCAACTCTGGTGATTTAATTTTGATCACCAAACAAAACAAATGAAAAAAAAAATAAAAAAATACTTTCAAAATGTGTTTACCATTGTAGCATCAAGGTAGTCCATCTTCTCTTTCAACTCTGGTGATTTAATTTTGATCACCAAACAAAACAAATGAAAAAAAAACTAAAAAATATACTTTCAAAATGTGTTTACCATTGTAGCATCGAGGTAGTCCATCTTTTCTTTCACCTCTGGTGATTTAATTTTGATCACCAAACAAAACAAATGAAAAAAAAAATAAAAAAAGTACTTTCAAAATGTGTTTACCATTGTAGCATCGAGGTAGTCCATCTTCTCTTTCAACTCTGGTGATTTAATATTTGCAAATGGAAGACCAATCATGACAATACACCTAAAATATTGAAAAAACACAAGTATAAGATAGATTAGATCATCGATACAAATGAGTTAGAATATTCTTACATCAAGTCAGTATTTTTGTTGCATGTGCATTTCAGAGCTTACTCCTAAATCATCAGTTAAGTACTGAACCAACATATATTGCAACTATTACAATGAGTCACTGATATTACTAAAAAGGCCTGTGGTATTAAATGATACTGTTAATAGAAAAACCATTAACAAAAGTACATTAACTAGCATTAAAATCGACACCGACGAATGAGGTGATCAGAATGTAAGTAAGAATAAAAAATACTTACTCTAAAGAGGATTTTTTTAACTGCCCCTTCACAAAGCATAATCATACAAAATTTAAAAAATACTCACCTTCCAAGATTATCTGAGAAATTGATACCTTCGCTCATTTTCCCTCCAACAACACAAAATAAGATAGCACCATTCACAGACAGTTTACTACCTTCACTACACGCTTTCTGAAAATGCATGGTTTGAAAAAAAAGAATTTTAAAGAATTAATGTCACTTATAGTATTGCTTTTGCAAAAAACTTGTTAAGCTCTGTCTACACTACCGAACTAGTTTGACAAATATGGTAGTGATATGACATCGTTGTGTCCATATATGGGCACATCACATTAAGTTTGATAGTGTAGACAGAGCTTTACAGAGTAGCTGGACTTTGAAGCAGGATAAACTTCTGTACTCTCTAAAATGACTATCCATTGCTAACATCAATGGAACAACCTAATAATGTAGACAAGAGTGGACAAATGACCAGACATTACAGGCTTATTAGGCAGCATAGGAACATGCACACATAACATTAGATATTTGCAAGGACTGGGCATAGGGCAAAGACCAACCTGGTCAATCAATGTTTCGTCGCCTGGACCTAGAAATCATCAAACCTGTGTCGAGGTGATGAGCGAGGTCACACATCCTAATATTCTGCCATGTGCATAATGAACTAACATGACATAGTTTGCAAATCAAATTCTCCTATTATTGTTTTTTAATTTGATTTTCCTGTAAATTGTTCTGGACATGGCCTTTCACATACAGTAACAGTCTGCTCAGTAATATAGTATACCTCAATGCAAGCAGAATACTGTCCCAGTACTTGATCGACTTGGCTTGCCTTGCGAGGTTCACGAAAGATCTGCTTACGATTTTGTAGTCTGCTAATCACCCCTGTTTTCTCCCAATGACTGTAGACTACCTTTTCGTAATCATACGATGGGAAGAAACACACAAGCCCTCCAGGAACCACATTACTCGTATTGGTCAGGATACGACCCAACTCATCCATCTGATGATAAATGTAACAAACTTGATAAAACACAAGAAATATAACAATTGGGTAGATATATTTCATGGTCTTTCGCTCCGACATGATTGTCTTATCCATTCTAAAAACACACCTAAAATCTAAGATCCTAAAATGGTTTTTCTAAAGCACCATTGGTTTTTAACCAGCTTGTTAATAATAATATAGAAGTTCTTGAATAGCACCGATTCCAATAAATGAATTATTGCTCAGATGTTACACTTTCCAACTACATGCGTCTCCCTTAAGGGTTAAGCAAAGTCAGTGCAGCCATTTTAAGGTGCTTTCTCATCTGTCCATGACAGTGGCTAGGTTTGAACTAATACAACGGGGTATTACTCGCAATGTGTGTACACTGGACCTACAGTTTATAGTCCTTATCCGAGATGATTGTTATTATATTTTGTGTATAGTTTCTCGCTAAGATGTAGACATATGTTTTTAATGTAAATTCTTACCGTCCTTGGCAAGTCACGAGACTGATATGTAAAATCCATCTGAAGTCCACTGGGTCCATGTGCCATCGCAATGGCAAGTAAATTTTCAGGTGCAATCACATGGCCTGAAATAAAATTGTAAAAAAGAGTAAATTTAAACTTCTTTGAGGTTGGCTGTAATCCATTTAAAGTGTTACAGAGACATGATTCCTATTGTAAATTCAAAGATACCAGAATAGTAAAGTCAACTCTTCCAATACTGAGCAACCTCGAGCCTAATAATGTTTGGTTTCCCGACATTCTGGTATTGAAAAATGTGTTTTTAATGGTAATAACACATTTTGGACATCAAGAAAACTTTGGGAGAGTTTCCTGTTATTGAGAGACTCAATTGTAAATACATCTATATAAATGAATTGCAATATATTGCAAAAGCTACTATTAAAGAATAGACTACAGAAAACCTGAAAAAATAAAAGAATTATTGGCTCTGTCTCGATGTTAGACTAACCATCTTCAACTTACCACAAGAAAATTCCAATATTCTATCTGGCGTCACGCCTGCAGAAGAGAAGAGTTGATGTTTGAATTCATCAACTGGTTGCATGGTGCCACCAGCCACAATTACAGACCTGGCTTCCTTGACCACTTCATTGAAATGTACAGCTGGGTTCAGCAGCAGGAACTTGATGCTAGATTGGCTCAATAAATCTTAAACAAGAAAAGATAAATTTGTTTAGTAGATGTTGCTGATCAAGTTGGCCTAAATATTTTAATTTAACCATTTTGAAACTATCAGGGACAGCATCTAGCTATTTTTTATTTTGAGAAGATGTTTTTTGTGGAATTTTAGATTTCCGAAGATAAAGCATTAAGTAAGGATGATGCTATACCACATAGTCCTTAATGATTTTAAGATGAGGAAAGGGGACAATTACATATGAGTACCTTGTTTGTGGATTACAACCCTGCCATCTTTGTCTGCATTTGTAAGTGCCAATAGAAAGGCTTCGATATGCTGCAGTGGTGAGGACATTACATGCTGCTGTTCTTTCTCTGCCATTTCTGTTATAAACAACAATATCATAGTTAAGTAAACATTCTTTCGTCTGGACAATTATAACTGCTGATAAAATTACTGTAATATGAAATAATATGTCTGTGATCAATATTCCCCTTCAGGTGCATATTATACCTGGTATAGGCTGTTCATTTTTGTTGTTTTCTTTCTTTTCATTCTTCTGACTTATTTGGTTCAGGAACTTGGTCATGGCTGACGTCTTTTCAACGTCTGGTTCGGCAGTCTTCACCGATGGTTGGTACTTCTCAACATATCCATTCAACTGTCAGAAAGATTTTCATTGATATAAAATTACACAAGTCGGTTAGAAAACATTTGATTGGTTTAAAATTGTATAATACATGAGTTACTTACCTTTTTTGATATCATACTTTTTTCACAATATTTCCGAATCTGAAAATAAACAAACACAGTCAATGATTGTATTATTACAACTTAATAAATTTAATATAAAAAAAAAACCAATGCAAGATTACATACCTTGAACATGTTAATATTGTCAATCTCAGTTGAAAATAAGAAATCATTAATTGTATAAAGTTTTGAGTTGCTGGGCCCTAGTTGTTGTTCTTCAGCAGGGGCATTCGTCTTTCCTCCAAGGGCTTTAATGCATCTTCCTAGGATTTGCAAAATCTGCTTTATGTACATCAAATTCTTGGCCTTAAGTCGACTCCTATAGTAAATAAAAAAATATAATAATATATATTTATGATTTGAATTATTAGGAAAATCATTATAAAAATACTGTACATATATAAAGTGATATTTACTACTGACATTAAAATAAATATTTATAGAAGATTTTCCACCATAGCCAAAAAAGCTTAGTAGCATAATTTTCATTTTTTTCTTTAAGATAATCACATGAAATGCAAGATCCAGGCAACCTGGAGTGTCTGTCCATAAACAGGGCCAGCTTGAGGGAAATTAATACTGAGTATGAGATGTTGTAGTGACAAATACAGTATTAGGTCTAGATTTACAAAAGTCATGATTAATCCTAAAACTCTACCACTGGTTACGGGTTCGATTCTATTGATTTACTTACTTGAACTTTTCCATGTACTGTGAAAGCTGTGAATATGCTCTGCAAAACTGTAGACAAAACAATAAAATATATTAAAACTATTATCTACTACTATCTTCAGATTGTCCAGAAGAAAGCTGGAATACTGGATTAGCAGTTGCATATGTAAATTTGTGTAAAATATGTTTTAGGTTTGCTAAATTCGAAAAGTACTTTGACTAAAAATAATTTTTCTCATTATTATGAGTAAACAAGAATTTTATCTAGGGCCACAGTTATGCATTGGGTCGCAGCCATGTGTAAGGTCACTACCAAGCAGAGGGTCACAAACACGCAGAGGGTCACGACTATGAATAGGATCATGATCAGGGGTTGGGGAACAGGAAACTACTAATACAGTCTATTCTTACTTGAGAGCCTGTAACTTCAACACTATACATATTGGCAATTGTTTCTGTCAGGTTGTGCGCCTCGTCTATGATCACAACATTCCCTTCTATTTTAATGCCACATGCCTGTCTTGTTGATTTGTGTAAAAGAGTGTTGTATGGAAGAACAACCACCTAATAAAAATTGAAATAATCAATATTAGAACCTTCAAAGTGTCTGTTATAATACTTTAGGTTTAAAATGAATAGTTCTCTTACAAGGTGACAATCCATTCCACAGGAGGACAAACACAAAATTGTTTAGATTTTGAGATTGGGAGTGGAATTTTCTTGGGCATATTGCTGACATTATTACCTGAGCTTCTGGGATTGCCAATCTTGTTCCATAGTACGGGCATGACTTCATTTCCTTCCCAGTTTCCACGAGTTGCTCGATGTCCATAACATCCACCGATACGTAATCTCTAAAATTCTCAAACCGACTTGCTGAGTAAAATGGACACCCACTTTTATTGACTTTTGCTCGTTTTTTTGGCTGGGTTTGCTCAACTTTCTTTGGTTCTAAACAATAACAATCAAACATAATCTGAGATCTGAAGATTATTCTCTGAAGATATGAGCTGATTTCTATATTTTAAATACAATTGTTCACTTCACAGTATTTATTCCTGTTGCATTTGTAGGCCTCAAATAAAGACAGTTTAATAAGAGAGAGAGAGCAAAGTTAAACTTTAGTAATCTCTATTTTTTTGTTAATCATTGTGTCAGGCTACCAGTTCAATTTCTTTGTTACTATGTCCAAATGTAACAAAAAAGATACTGAACTGAACTGAACTTTTATTGTATCTCTTTTAAATCAGAGGCACAGTCTCAATGAGATGTGCAACAAGTTTACAGTGAAAAATAATACATACACACTTAAATATAAATACAAAACAACAAATTAGACATAAGAACAAAATTACAAAAAAAAATTTAAGAAAACTAAGACAGATTAAATACTAAGAAAATGAATAAATTAAGTTTGAGAAGGAATTGTATTTATATATATCATTTCGTGTGTTCCAAGCCATGGTCAGAAAAATTTTACAATGTTTGTCGAAAATAATACTTGCTGATTCGTATACATCATGGGTCAATTGATTTGGTGTAATTTTAAATTCATTATGGATTTCAAGATCATCGAAGAATAAGTGGTATTTAAGATCTAGAGAGCTAGTAGTAAACTGTATTAACTGTTAACTGACTAATGTGAAAACCAAAAGCAATCATTCCAGACACATTTATAAACACCTTAACCACTATGGTAAATGTATTTGAGTGTTTCAGGCATTTATATACAGTAGAAGCCTTATTAATGGGACAATAAATTAATAAAATAGAAGTGTCCACTTAAATAGGAATTGGTCATTGTATTAAAACATATTTTCTTCTCCTTTGTTTCACAGGAAAGTGTCCCCTTGGTATACCCACATAAGGGTTCTAATTCATATAAGTCTACCTTTTTTCTTGTTCTTCTGTAGTTCCAGGCACCTCTCATTCATCATAGACAAACTGCTTAGCTTCTTAACAGCATCGTTTATGCATAGATTTTGTCTAGAACCTAGTGTTACCACCTTTGAGTCACTGCCAAATGGACTTTTCTGAATCTCGTGGACAAACTGACTAAGTTGCGAATGTGTTCGACTGCAATAGTATATCTGTTTAATTATAAATGAAAAGAAAAGAATAATAAATATCTATAATTAAACAAAACTATAAACACTTTTATATATTTTCTGATTTTCTTCATAAAATAAAAAAAAATTTCATACACATCCAACAGCAAGCAACTTGCCAATTACAGGATAATTTAAAATTTATCATGCTTATAAACCCGAGTTTCATGAGACAATAAAGTCTCATGAGACTGAGAGGGAGTGGAATTGAAAGATTTGTGAGTTACAACCCCGGCACTACTGTAGGACAGGATAGAACCATGAACCTTGGGATTGGAAGGCAAGCAAGTTAACCACCAAGCTACAGCTCCATTACAATTATTTTTTAACAGAGGTACGGCTGAAATTTTTAGAATTCGATCCCCATCATTGTTTGCATCACTTCACTGTCTCCCAATTGGCTCGCTAGTTTCTGTACGGTTTCTGCATACAGGTTACTGGTTGCATAAAGCTGTTACCTTGGTAACATGCGGTTGTTCCATGTCAACCTCCTCTTCATCTTCTGTTTCAAACATTGTTATTTCTTCATCACTATGATACTCGTCAACCACCAGATTATCGTCGTCTGTTACAGGTGTCGTATCCGATTTACCACCAGCTACCGTATTTGCATTTTCATCATGTGTTGGCTTCATCCCAACATCATCAACTGTGGTTGATTTTCTCTGCAGAAAAAGAAATATAGATTTAAAGAAATTAACAATGTCATAAATAGTATATAACTTAGAAAGTCAGAACATGAAAGACTCAAAAGAAATGCCTTTGTAAAAAAGAATATTTGTTAATTTATTTTTTATAATGAACCAGATATATTCCAGCTAGCCATCAACCAGCTAGCCATTTCTAGCCATCAATCAGCTAGCCATTTGGACTGAACCAGCTAGCCATTTCTACTCAACCAGCTAGCTGTTTCTACTGAACCAGCTAGCCATTTCTACTCAATCAGCTAGCCATTTCTACTTAACCAGCTAGCCATTTCTACTCAACCAGCTATCCATTTCTACTCAATCAGCTAGCCATTTCTACTCAACCAGCTAGCCATTTCTAGCCATCAACCAGCTAGCCATTTCTAGCCATCAACCAGCTAGCCATTTCTAGCCATCAACCAGCTAGCCATTTCTAGCCATCAATCAGCTAGCCATTTCTAGCCATCAACCAGCTAGCCATTTCTAGCCATCAACCAGCTACTGTAGCCATTTCTAGCCATCAACCAGCTACTGTAGCCATTTCTAGCCATCAATCAGCTAGCCATTTCTAGCCATCAATCAGCTAGCTAATTCTAGCCATCAACCAGCTAGCCATTTCTAGCCATCAATCAGCTAGCCATTTCTAGCCATCAATCAGCTAGCCATTTCTACTCAACCAGCTAGCCATTTCTACTCAACCAGCTAGCCATTTCTACTCAATCAGCCATTTCTAGCGATCAACCAGCTAGCCATTTCTAGCCATCAATCAGCTAGCCATTTCTAGCCATCAATCAGCTAGCCATTTCTAGCCATCAACCACCTAACCTTTAAAATTAACTACTGTAGAGTAGCTGGACTACTAACTAACTAACACATCATCTACAAAAACACCAAATACACAATGCTGTACCTTTCTCTTAAACTGCATCCTCTGTCGAATGTCATTTTTCATTTCTTTCAGCTTTTGATCCCTTTTCATATTTCGTTCTTGATCTTGCTATTACAAAAAAAACAAAACAAATTGAATAAATTATCTTATTTAGTACTTAGCAATTGGAAGACAAATATTCAAGTTTGTGAAAGGGCAAAGTAAATTCATATTCTAAATAAAAATATGTTTACCAGCATGTTTGTGGAATCTTTGATATTTTTATTTAACTTTTTTCATATGCAGTCTGAAAATTAAAAGCTATGTAACATTCAATGCAATTCAATGCTTACCTTGATCTTCTGGGCTTTTTCACCAAGAGCCTTCTTTTTATCAAATTCCAGGAACCAATCAGGTTCATTTGGTTCCGTTGGGGTTGATGCAACTAAGAGCTGCAGGGTGTCATTCAGTGTTGAATCACTAAAGAAATAAATAAAAAGGTAAAGACTACTCTTGGCATGTGTATACACCCTTTGGTTCATTATTGCATGGATTATTGGGAGCGTAATTTGGTCGAATTAACAATCATTGTCCTTCAAAAACATGAAAATGAAGATTAATAAAATGAAGATTAATAAAATCAGACTTTAAAAAGGCCATTTTGCAGTTTTAATAAAGTTATTCACTTCTGTAAATATTTTACTTATAACAAGACAAAAGAAAAGTTTTTTTTTCTTTCAGGTAATATTTTTTGTTTTTGGTCAAAGTGTATCTATTATATTACATTAAAATGGCAGATTAAAAAATAAATTAAGAAAAAAAAATTGTTCACACACTATATGGAACAGCACCACCCCCACCCCAAGGTGTAAGGATTTAAAACTTTATTCAATAAAACACTATAATATTATACCATAATTAGAAATATAAATATTTCATTTCAACATTTTTTTATTGAAACCAGTTTGTGTGGATGCACTAACCAAGATGAATCAAGAGCTGATGACTTATCCAGAATGGCTTGAGCTTCTTTCTTCTTTTTTTCTTCAAAATCACGTAGCCAAGTAATAGCACCACAAATTAAACTCAACGACTTGCCCTAATTACAGATAAAGAGTGAGTTTAAAAGAGTTAAAGATATACAATCAAATCTTTCAAATGAACATGCTTGGGTTGCCCCAAAATGTCCAGTTTTCCTGAAAGTCAAATTTTCCAAAAGCAATTCCAACAATATGAATGATTGCTTTAATGTACCTGTATACTTTTTTTTTTATCATCAATTGACTTGTTATTTATTTTACTGGAATTTGTTATGTTTACCTCATTTTCGTGAAGGAAGAAATAAATGTTGAATTGAATTGAAAGTATATTCTATTTTAATAAATTGGTTCTTCCATATAATACTTTAGGTTATTATTTTATATACTACAATATTTTTGAACAGACAACCAAGGAGTGAGACCCTCAGAGGTTCACAAGACAAACATATACACAGGATGCTCTACATAAACAAAATCTTATTACAAGTCTTTGGGAGTGGAGTTGTAATTTGTCATTAGAAAAAATCCTGACATGTGACGGGACTTGAACCTAGGACCCTTGGATTGGTAGTCAAGCATCATACCCACCAAGCCACAATTCCACTCCAGTTACGGCCATGTTGACATTCACTTAGTTCAGTGTCTACAGTATAGTATGTTTATGACTTTTATACATTAAAATGTAATACAGTCATCTCTCTCAAATACCAGACACCCATGGGCTGGCCGCGATTTTTTTTTTCGTACATAAGTTGGGGACCCCTCATGAAACGTCACAAAATAAACATGAATAATTCATCAGTTGTTCCGTGTCTACCCAAGCGTCGTATAGCTAAAAGTGATTACAACTGCGATACGATTCTTTCTAGGCCTAGGATTCTAGGTCAATTCATGTGATTGCTCTCGCACTCTTCTTCACACACACACCAACCTATGCAAAATGTGTCGAGGCTAATCGACAGCTAGACAAGACACATTCAACTAAGTAGTAATTAGACATAGCCCATAGAAAGCTTAGACCCACAAGAAGAATGTTTATAATTTGTGTACTGTAATTTTTTAAATTCTGCTATTTTATTATCAAACAATATGCATGTACTCAAAGGAACTTTAAAAATGCGCGTATATGAACACATGAGATGGAAAGATTAGAACCACGAGAATAAAAAATGTATTTTTGTGTAATGTAATTGTTTAATTTTGCTGACTTATTACTCGGACTGTGTCATACCTAACAGTAACACACACGTCACACCCACACAGACTACTAGAATAGACATGGACTTTAGAGACTAATAATTAGGCCTAATAGTATTAATAGAAACTATAATTTTAACACGTAATTCTTTAATAATACAATAATTATATTAAAAACTCTATCATAAACTAAAGGCTGATTATTTCGACAATCCACAAAAAACGCCGCTATTCTTTTATGAAATCGCACACCGCAACCACAGCGGAGATGGCCTAGAATCGTATCGCAGTTGTGTCGTGTAATCACTTCTTGTTGTTATACGCTTGTGGGTGCACACGGAACAAGAAAATTAAACTGATGAATTATTCATGTTTATTTTGTGACGTTTCATTAAGGGGTCCCCAACTTATGTACGAAAAAAAAAATCGCGGGCTGGCCTACTGGTATCTCGGTTTCTGGAAAGTATTCTGAATGTGTTTTTAATGGTACAGTAAAAGAGAATTTTGGACTTATACTATAGAAAGGGTGCGTTTTCAGTTTTTAGAGAGTCTGGTATTTGGAGAGTTGATTGTAAATGATTTTCATGTTTGGTTTGTTTTATTACTATTAGCTTACTGTTCCTGTCGGACTTTCAAATATTCCGATCTTTCCCTCATCCAATGCCAGATATAGGTGACTCATGAATTCCTTTTGAATGTTATATGGTGTAAACGGAAATAGAAAATCTCTTGATGGCACAGAACTTGTTGAGGCTGCTGTCGAGAATCTTGGTGACGTCAGAAAGACATCACTGACATCATCTTCTGAAAGGAAGGACTCTTCTGCAGAAGTGTCTGATGATCTTCCCGAATCCATCAATAAAGTCTGTAATTTAAGACTGGTTGACTGGCTTCATTAATTCATAGAATAAATTAGCCTAGTGAATGACATAATTAGAAAGTTTTACAAAAAATACAAAGCAGATTCCTTTAACAAAAATAACATGTACTGTACAGTAGGTCTATAATACTAATATACCGGTATGTTGTTTTGTGTAGGCCGCAGACATTTTTAACATGAAAGTCATATTTTACTGGAGTGGGCTTGGCCTGGCCTGCCCTTTTAAAGAAAGTCTGGGCCCAACCCTTACCTAGTCTACAGTAGCTAACCTATTCTAAAGGATTGTTTAGTTATGCCTAGCTAGGTAGGCTAGGCTAGCCTAGCTAGGCCTACTCTACTACTAGCGGCTAGCCTAATTTCAATAATAATTAATATATACAGTTACAGAACTTCTAAACCTGTACATTAGTTAGCTACATTTAAATATTGTTATTATAAAATTACAGTATTACTCTTACAAAATAAGGATATCTTCAAGAAATTCATCTGAGCTCACACTGAATAGTATTTAGCCTAGAGGTACAAGGTTACGGTACAAAAGTCACCTCAACAAAAATCCTTGTTAAAAAATCTCAAATATTTCGCGGAAAAATCCAAAAATAATGTACATGGTCGAAGCGATTATGAAATGGGTTAACAAATATTAAGTAATTATAGATTTTAAATTTAAAACTATTTATCTATTGAAAAAAATATGAAATATGCTTCTTTATTTACAACTTTAATTCTTTTCAAAAATTTAATTAAAAATCTATAATAACTAGGCCTAGGCCTATTATATACGTTTTAGCACCACGATTAAGTTAGGGTTATTCCATTTTGATACTCTCTAAAGAGTCGTCACAAGAGGGCGGTTATAATTCTGAAAGCTCGATCTGGGGAAAAACGAGAAACCTAAAAAATGTCGTGCGAGAAAGGTTATATGAATTTTCATTTTTAATGGATGTATACAGATTCACATCAGTCGGAGTCTTTTTATTCTTTCTTGTATACTTTATCTTGTGTTTGTTGTATTTTTTAGAACTAATTTAAATTGAATATTAGGTGTATAACCAGCTTAAAACTTGATAGAAAGCTAGGCCCTTTCCCTCTGAAAACAGGCCTGCTCCTGTGCTAGTTCAGTTTCATCACCCGGAAAGAAAGCATTTCCAGTGCTGTACAGTGCAACATCATATTTACTATGGAAGCAGAAGGTGTAGCTGAAGATAATGTCTCACAAATAGATGAACCAACGGTTCAGAAATGTCTTCATACAATGAAATCGACCTCATCTGACACCGAAAAGTTTGCTGCACTTTTGTTGGTAAAAAATAAACTTTCAAGTTTTTTATTTTTATGATTTATACTGTAGGCCTACTACAGTTTACACTTTTTTACAGTACATGACCGTGACGATCATGTTAGTGCAGTGATAAGGTATAAAGAACACCGGCTTTAAAGTTTAAACTCATCTTTTAATACAATACGTATTGTATTGTGATTATTTTTTTAAATAAATATTCCTTTCTGTACTACTATATATGTGCCGTGTGTGTTCATTGAATCTGATGTCTTTTCTTTTCCTGTCCTCATTTCCATCTCAATCAAACCCAATTTTTTGAAATCAATGTGAAAATTGATTGCTTTTGAAGCTTTAACTAAATGTTAAATCTATAAAATAGTTTTAGTACAAAAGCCCATTAATTCTGTACTTTAAAAATAAGATATTCACTTAATATTATTTTAATTCACAGATAACCAAGCTTGTACAAGCAGAAACGACAACCAATGAAGTTAGAAATCAAATCTTCCACTCTCTTGGTTTCAGCTTTCTGAACAGGCTGCTTAGCACAAGTAATTATTGTCATAGTAATTATAGTCATGTAGAAGTCCTACAGCTGTATAGTTTGCCAACCCTGACTTGTACCATAAGAGATTTAAAGGCATAGTGTACTTAATTTGGCTTGACAGTATTTCTATTGAGCATATTATTGCAAATTGACCATGAATGCTGTTGCTTAATTGAAGCAAGAAAATTTAACAACAGGTTTTATTTGTGGCTGCGACACGATCACTTCCATACCCCGTATCAGACATCGCAAAGAATAAGTACATAGTAGTAGTACTGTTGGTATTTGTCGCAGCCAGACATAAGATCAATGGACTGATTATGAGTTCCTATCTTGACAACAAGGCGAGCTCAGTGTCTTTGTTGTTAAAGTAGATTGCCTTGATTGAAGAAACCTACTTCAAACACCATATATACCATATAACAGAAAATATGTATTTATTAAGGATTATCATAATAGAACCGCTCCTTTAAAACACCCCTATTCAGGGGACACTTTATTGTGAAATGAACAAGGGGTAATATGTATAATAGTGTTAGCGCTACAGTGAACCACTATATTCAGGGAACACCCATATTATTTTCTCCTGGAATACTGATCTACCAACCAACACTCAAAAACTGCTAATGTGAATAAATTATCAATACAGTATATATATTTCATGTGATAGATTTGGTAGTGTTTAAATACATAAATAATTTGTTTAAGCATCAAAAGCATCTTGTATATTGTGTTTGTCCCTGTGAACAAATTCCTACCTTTAAGGAGGATAGAAAATTAATTTGCTTATTGTTAACTTTGAAAGTTATGCCTAAATATACAATAAAGGAAAAATATTTTATGGTCTTTTTTGCAATTATAGGAGTTATTTTGCATTGTTTTTTCTAAATAATATATTTTGAAGAAGTAATATAAAACTTTTATCTTCTTAGAAGAAGAGACAGCAGGATGTGAAGTGAGCGCTTTCCATTCTCTTGCCATGACAATGTTGGCGTGTTATAGCACAGATGATCTTTTCTCCCAACACCCTGAGATGCTCAACAAGATACCCATGTTTAATGAGATTATCACAGGAAACAGGTAAATATTTTACTATTTCATGGATGTAGTTTCAAAAAGCTATGGGTTGAGTGGGGGAAAAACACATACTTTCAGATACCCAGAGTGAGATTTATGTTAAAATGAATGTGCTTGCTGTGTTAATTTTAGAAGAAAATGAGAATAAAATATTGTGAACCTTTTCTGGTATCACCTATCTCATTACTTGTAATTTCAATCCATTTTTTTCTCCCATACATCTTTACTATTTTAAGTGCTTTGGGACAATATGTTAATAGTTTGTTAAAAGCGCTATATAAATTTGACAACATTAACATTGACATTGGTTTTCTTATATTCACAGTGTCTTATGCAATGCAGAAGAAGGTGTTGCTATATTAGATGATGTCTATCAGATTCTGTTTGCCATTGCCAAGTCTCCTGTTGGTAGAGAGCATCTAGTGCAGTGTAAAACATTTACAGCTCTCTGCTTAACTATTACTAACAATATGAAAGGTAAGTTGAGGGGTATAACAAGTCATTTTGGACAGGGCATGATTTATGAATCTACCTAAACAGTGTTTAACAAGTCATTTTGGACAGGGCATGATTTAAGAATTCTACCTAAACATTGTTGGCAATGATAAAAAAAAAATGTGTGTATTAATGATCAAAAAACCACCAGAGAAATTATTACGTGAAGGTCACCGGCAAACTGGTATATACCATAGGCAGGAGTATGTACAGTAGTGATAAAATGTAGGTAACTTTGTTAGCCTAGTAAACTTCTAAAAGTTGACAAACAGACAGAAATCTGGGAGAATTCACCAATCACTATATTAAAGTGAAACACTTGCACCTAACATTTAAATATTCGGGGAATATCTGTTTAGTGAAGTCCTTAATTATTAATAGACTTGAGTAAAATACTACTGTAGTGTGTCACAACATATTAATTGTAATTGGTGAATATGGCTACATGGCTTTCAGAAGTCACTGTCCTTCACAAGGACTTATAAGTGTACTTGATAGCAAAGTATAATGGAATAGAAAATAATTGCTTGAGTGGGGAGGTACAAAGGACAATTGCATTTTATAAAAGAAGTACAATCATTTGAATAGGGATATGTCTGGCAGAAGATAATAATATAAAAGACAACGAGGAAGTTATTAGGGAATAAACAATTTGAGTTTTCTATACAGTTTAATTTTTTTATTTTTTTATTACCAATCAAAATTACCAAAAAACACCCCAAAAGACTGAGATATGATGACAGTTAGACAAAAGTGAACAAAACTATATAGCATCTCAGGTTACATAAATAATCATTTAAATATAAGATCTATAAATTATTTTTATGTATTACAGTATTAATACTATTATTTATTTAACAATCCAGCACAGAGGAAGGGTTAAATGTTACCTGAAAGCTCTGCAATTTCTTTCTGTCTGTCTGTTTTAATTTATTGTTTGATTTAGCTTATTTCTTATTTTTGTTTGTATCTCAGCCACTGATTACCAATAGCTTTGTCATTTTTTCAGTAATTATTATTTATTTATAAGGCTGTGTTTTCGCTGCCAAAATTATCGGTTATCCGATTTTTTAACCCATCAGGTAATTAATTAAAAAATAAAATGCGCATGATCAGTCATTACCAAACAACCAAGTGCCCAATCACAATGCAACAATTTGTCCTTCATGTAAAAGTTACAAATTATCGCATTTATCTGATAAATATTTGAATGAGATAAATATCGGTTAATTGAGTGGAATTGGTTAAACCCAATTTCCACAGGCAGTTTATTGGTTAATTTTTGGTTGCAAAAACACAGGCTTAGTATAACAAAAAGTTCTCAGACAAATATCAGTAAAAATTGTTTTATATTATGGACAAATTTAAAAAAGCTGCCACAAAAATATTCGTTCCTTTGTCATATATCTACTATAATTATATACCCTTTTTTAATATAGGTTGTGAGAAAGCCTTTAAGGTGATGATAGGTCTTTTTCACCTGGGTGGACAGTACAGTTGGATGCATGAACAGGAATCGTTTTTACAACTTTTGGACATCTTAAGCAAGCAGTTTTCAGATAGTCAGGTAACGTTCAACACATCAAAATACTGTACTGTGTTTTATCTGTACTAGTAAAAAGTGAAGTTCACTAAATACAAATTCCATTGAAAGGAATGAGCAGCAATATTATGTCTTAACGCTATAGCCAACCACTATTTCTAGGACACCTTTAAAGAACAACCGTATTTAGCATCTACATATGATTTCAAAACAATTTCGAGATTTACGATTTTGCCACGCATACTAGCTACCTCAGGGGTCAATAGACAAGTCTCACAAAGCGTGAAAAATTGCTAGTAAACACACCTTTTGAATAAATCGTAAAAAATAGAAATGTTGAATTTTTTTATTGTTTCTTTTTTCTCTCTGGATATTGAAGTGTTGAACTTAAATAACAGACTAAACATTTTGGCAAATTTAAGCCTAATGCAGGTCAAATTAGCAATTGAAATGTATGTATCTTGTATGTTAACAACAGTGAAAACTCAGGAGGAAGATTTTGCTAAGCACACTTAATGTCACAGCAATTTATTGGGATGGCTGTATGTAAATCTCGCAATTGTTCTAAAATCATAATGTATATATAATCAAAGTATAGTTCTCTGTAAAATTGTCCTTTAAAGATATATTGTCCCCCTAAAAAAATATTTTTTTTAAATTTTTTTGTTGAATATGTTATTTTAATGTCACATAATAGTTATTCACTCTCACAAAAACTTGGGTCTGAAAAAATTTTATTTACCTGAGAAAAATGTACTTTAAAGCAAAAAATTGTCAAATTGTCTGGAAGACAATGAGTTTTTGGGTAATTTAACTGTTTATTTTGTCTTTTTATAGGTGAAATCATTTTTTCCCCCGTTTTTTTTCTTATGGAAGTGAACAACTTCATTAAAACTGCAAAATGGCCTATTCAAAGTCCGATTTTAAAAATCTTTATTTTTCATGATTTTGGGGGACAATACATCTTTAAGTGGACACTTTGATGCTATATAGCATCTCAGGTTACATAAATAATCTTAAATTAAATATAAGATCTATAAATTATTGGTATGGTTCTCTGTAAAATTGTCCTTTAAGTGGAATGGTGTCTACTGTATTATTTTGTGTTATTTGTATAGTTTGTTCGCGTTATACATGTGTGTAAATGGCTGAGCCATAAATTTCTAATGTGTCAAGTTTTTTTTTGTACAGGATTTGCAGAAATTTGAATTATGTGACAGTCTAGGTTTAATTTTGGAGTATGCTGGCTCTGGAATTGCAGACTTTCCACCAACATGGAGTAATCATGTCTTTACTGGTATTTCCCAGTTACTTAGAAATAAATTAAGTAAGTTTAGATAAGCATACAGTTATTATATTCCAGGTGATGGCAAACTAGTCAGGGAATCATTAAATGCCCACTATATCTGTTCATGAATATTATTAGTATATGAAATTTATAATTAAAAATATGAAAACTAAATTTCATTTTATTTATTTGTTCGACATAACATCCAGGACTTCTTTAAGAGTAAATAGAGCTCTATGGCTCACAAGCCAACAGTCCCATAAACACAGTACAGTTTTTTTTAATTCCTTTTTTTTTTTCACACACGAGGATTGTTAGGAATACAATCGTGTTAATATGCTCAATTTGCCGGAACAGAGACATATAGTTTTGTGTGACTGATTAGTGGGCATGTCCTCAAACTGGCGCATCTTATTGGCTGATGTGGTGCAACCATATTTGATGGTCCCCCTCCATAGTGGCTAGCTTTTTGAGCTGTGATTGATTTGTATTGTCTAGTTGTATAATATAATAAGTCTATGGTAGTAGTGGTATAATTTGGTGTTATGTCTGTTGTATATTATATTTATACCATAACACCTTAGCATGCAGTACAACTTTAATATATTTTTAGATGAGTCTCAAAGAGACTCCCAGTTAAGTTTGACCTCTGGTATGGTTCAAGCATGTGGTGTTGAATGGGCATTAGGTCCAGAAAAGAGCGATACCAAGACGCTGCTACTGATGGTACATATGGCATGTATTGAGGTCAGAATGCTTCTAGAAAATTCCACCGATGAAAAGGTAAGTAAATTTAATTTATTCGATGTTTAATAAATCATACCAAAACTTGTTTGATTTTGGCTTTCATTACTTACTCATTTGGTAAGTCAGTAGATGTACAGTATTTGACTGAACTAATTTCAGCAGATAACTGTTTAGTATATCTTGACTAAGGAGATCTGTAGGGGTGATCTGTTCTCTACTATTTGGTTAACTGGAAGATGTGTAGTCAAACCAGAATGCACATCAGCATGTGACACACATGAAGTGCCTGGCATGTTGTTTATTTTATTTTTATATCATCAAAATCAAATACTACCTCATGATGCATGTAATCTCTACATTTTGACTTTAAATCAGAAATAAAGTTAATTAATTCATTTAAATTTTTAAAAAGTTAATAATAATTAATAATGATGTAAAGAAATGAATAACAACATTAATTTATTTCACAGAGAATGGAAAAAGCTGGTATAATTACATCATGTTACAAAATACTTGAAAATGTTATAGAATTCCTTATGGTAGGGCCTTCAATGGGCCTAGACCAGAAACAGACCCTTCAGCTACACTCAGCAATGACTGGGGCATTTGGTGCTATCATCTACTATATAAAGAATGTACAGGCTGATCTACAAAAAGTAATTTGTTTATTAATTAATTCACTTATTTCAGAAATAATATCTATTTACACTACAGTATATTAGCATAATAGCAAGAAAAACAGGAAAAATAGATCAATAGAATCGGAAAAAGTTTTTCAAGTCTGCTGGTGTAGTCTATTTCTGATCTGTAGGAGGCCTATGTACGTACCAGGAGAGGCTGTATTCCACAGGATTTTAAACCAAAACTATCAATTAATTTGTCATGTGTGCAAGTTCCTTTAACGTTAGTGTAAATGACCTAATCAACCTCAGTGAACAGTCAATCTTTCAATTCATGAAAATTCATTATTTGTGAAACTATAACATTACAAATGTGTTCTTTTATAGATTAATGATCCTATAGTGCAAGCATCAGTGCGTGTGTTTAGCACGTGGTTAGCTGAGGAAACGTCTGCGCTCAAAGAAGGCATCTATGAGATACTTCCGTTTCTTATCCATGTTGCGTATGTCGTCATTGTTCAGATTAACTTTATTATAGTAATAATAACATATTCTAAAAAAACAAAGAACTAATATTTTTGATAAATTAGCTTGGCATCAGAGGGTGAGGTGGGGGTGGGGGTACTAATTTAATTGTTCAGATCCTTTGCCCTACTCTGACATAATTGTACTGTATACTCAGTATATTGAGAACACTTTAAAAAAGTAATTCTCAGTTGGGCTTGGACCCATAACCCCATGATCAATAGCCTGGTGTTCATACTACTAGACCACCAAGTTTATGCTGATGGCTAAAGGTTATCTTTGTCTGGGAGCTCAATTGGTCAGATGTTAATGTACCCTACCGGAAAATTTCTTTTTAAATTTCTCAGTGTGTTGAGTATACAGTACAATTATTCGGAGTAAAGGTAAAACACGAAATTGTTCTTTTTATGATGAATTTACACACTTTTTAAAACTCTCTCTTTCATAACAACATTTAAATGAAACCAAGCAATTAAAATATGATTATTTTATGTCAATGAATGCCAACATTAGACTATATTTCTTACAGAACCAAATCATTTCACGATGCAGTGACAAACCCTTCTCAAGAAGTGTTTAGCAATTCTGACCTCCTTCGCTTGCTGTTACCTGGTTTCTGCCACCTCAGTGTGGAGCCTGCCTCGCGAAAGATTTTAGTGGAGCATAACTGTATTGAGATTTTCATGCAGTATTTTAACTACCAGTGGCAACTACTACAACAAGGCAAGCAAGCCGAGGATTCAGAGGTATGGTTTTGGATTTCTTGTTTCTTAGGCTCTGTTCACACTATATTTGGGCATATCACTACCATATTTGGGCACATCACACTTTTTATCAAGCTTAAAGCTCTGACTACACTATCAAACTTTATGTGACAAAAAAATGTTATGTGCCCATATATGGACGTGATGCTATCATATCACTACCGTATTTGGGCATATTACTACCATATTTGGTGTGATGTGCCCATATGGATACAAATCAATGATATCATATCACTACCTTATTTGGGCATATACTGTACCTACCATATTTGGGTACAGTTTTGTCAAACTAGTGTAGACAGAGTTTTAGAGAGATTATCAATGTGGATTGAAAAGACCTTGAAGCATGTGAGGTAATTTCTGGACTGAACAGTGTGTGATTTATACTCCAAAAGGCTTGCTAAATAATTGCAGAAACGTTAAAATAGTGTGTAGTAGTGGATCCCTAAATATATCAATTTTAGGTTGAGATTTGTTTTACTTTTTGAGAACTATTGGGTATCTCTTTTTGAGAACTATTGGGTATCTCTTTTTGAGAACTATTGGGTATCTCTTTTTGAGAACTATTGGGTATCTCTTTTTGAGAACTATTGGGTATCTCTTTTTGAGAACTATTGGGTATCTCTTTTTGAGAACTATTGGGTATCTCTTTTTGAGAACTATTGGGTATCTCTTTTTGAGAACTATTGGGTATCTCTTTTTGAGAACTATTGGGTATCTCTTTTTGAGAACTATTGGGTATCTCTTTTTGAGAACTATTGGGTATCTCTTTTTGAGAACTATTGGGTATCTCTTTTTGAGAACTATTGGGTATCTCTTTTTGAGAACTATTGGGTATCTCTTTTTGAGAACTATTGGGTATCTCTTTTTGAGAACTATTGGGTATCTCTTTTTGAGAACTATTGGGTATCTCTTTTTGAGAACTATTGGGTATCTCTTTTTGAGAACTATTGGGTATCTCTTTTTGAGAACTATTGGGTATCTCTTTTTGAGAACTATTGGGTATCTCTTTTTGAGAACTATTGGGTATCTCTTTTTGAGAACTATTGGGTATCTCTTTTTGAGAACTATTGGGTATCTCTTTTTGAGAACTATTGGGTATCTCTTTTTGAGAACTATTGGGTATCTCTTTTTGAGAACTATTGGGTATCTCTTTTTGAGAACTATTGGGTATCTCTTTTTGAGAACTATTGGGTATCTCTTTTTGAGAACTATTGGGTATCTCTTTTTGAGAACTATTGGGTATCTCTTTTTGAGAACTATTGGGTATCTCTTTTTGAGAACTATTGGGTATCTCTTTTTGAGAACTATTGGGTATCTCTTTTTGAGAACTATTGGGTATCTCTTTTTGAGAACTATTGGGTATCTCTTTTTGAGAACTATTGGGTATCTCTTTTTGAGAACTATTGGGTATCTCTTTTTGAGAACTATTGGGTATCTCTTTTTGAGAACTATTGGGTATCTCTTTTTGAGAACTATTGGGTATCTCTTTTTGAGAACTATTGGGTATCTCTTTTTGAGAACTATTGGGTATCTCTTTTTGAGAACTATTGGGTATCTCTTTTTGAGAACTATTGGGTATCTCTTTTTGAGAACTATTGGGTATCTCTTTTTGAGAACTATTGGGTATCTCTTTTTGAGAACTATTGGGTATCTCTTTTTGCTTCATTTTTAGATGGCTCTTGCTACATTGTGCAATATTTTTTTGAACATCACGGTTGAAGAACCAGAGATGATTGCCAAACATCAAGTCTTTGATGAACTTCTCTCTATTGTGTCAACTTCCTTACCAACCCTAGGTAAGCTTACTGTGTACTAGTTGTACATTTGAATCTCAAATTTATTAAGACAAAACATACTGTGATTGGGAAACCTCTCTCTTTAAACTTGATCTTCACTGCATCAGAAAGGTGTTGGCTGATTGGGGCTCTTTAAAAATGTGGAAAATCGGAAAAGATACCACACCGCAAGAACAAAAATTGTTGATAGGATGTCCAGGTCTTGTGGACCCTTGTGTTTTTTAGAACTGTTAAATGCAGAGGAGGTGGACATTTTCTGCCTCACTGGGAGGGTACACACCCTCAGCATCAGGACATCACTAACATCATTGATTTGTCTATTAGATAATTTGAATTCATTATAATGTCTGTTAAAATCAACAAAGGCCATCACCAAAGGTGTAGAGGATACACCGTTTTCCAGTGACACACCACCCTTTACTCAGAATTCCTAACAACATTGAATCCTGATTTTGGGCATTGCAGCTAATAAAAATATTTTCATTTGTTTCAGGTCTTAATAACCTTGTAATATCATTCAATATGATTGTACTTGGCTTAATGCTGCTGAGACATTTTGCCAGAAAAACAGGTTAGAAAACAATTTATTTATTTTTTTTTTACATACAAGAAAACACATTATGTTTCACAATATCACTATACTGCAAAAGTATTACAAAAATACCAATGGACAAACAAATGTAAGCTTTAAGCTTGCTTCCCCTTGGCTGTAACGCAACGGCTTCGGCGCAATGCAAGTGAGTTGACAAATCACAAGCGACAGTTCGGAGGGTCCATGACGCTAAGTGGTAACCAAGCCTATTAGCAAATCAAAATACTGATTAGTTTAATTTAGTAAAATGATTAATTTTAATATTATAAATCTTCCATTTGTTAAAGATATTCCCTGTACAGAGCAACTCAAAGATTACATACATACCAGTGTGCAGATAATGAATGGTGCATATGCAATTGTGGGTAAAGGATTATGTGGAGTTAGTGAACTGTACCAACCATTTTGGGAAGATATAATGGAGCTATGGTATCTAGCAATGCAAGGCAAGTGAACACCCCTATTCAGGGGACACCTCTTTTCAGGGGACATCCCTATTTAGCGGACACCCCTATTTAGTGGACACCCCTATTCAGTGGACACTCATATTCAGGGAACACCCCTTTTCAGGGGACCTATTCAGTGGACACCCCTATTTAGTGGACACCCCTATTCAGGGGACACACGTATTCGGCAGCAATATTATGGAAAAACTTACCAGCGAAATAAACAAGGGGGAAATACATGTTTTAACACTACAGCAAACTTTGTTGAGTACTTCTGTCTCCGAATGCTCACCACAAGATTATAGGAATTTTCGTCAACTTAGCTAAATGACTAGAGTAGTTTACTGTAGATTTTATTAGCTTGTATTATCTCATATACTGTAGGCCTACTGCTAAATTGGTGATAGGAACTGGTCTTATTTTTTAACTTTGCACAAATTGTGGTTGTGCTTTTTGTTTTTCTCGAAAACTACTATTTATCAGAAAATAGTAGTTTTTCAGTAATTATCACAGTGAATGAATTTGACCAACTGCATTAAATTTTGAATTAATAATGTTTTATTTTCCAATAGTGATGACAGCTTGTATCTCTGTGTTGCCATGGCTACCAAATGTTATTATTGAAACAAAGATGATAAATCATGCATCAAACATCTTAGGCAACTGTAAAAGTAAGTAGCACTACTTCTCCAACGTTTATTAGCATTAGAAAGTAAATAAATAAAGATCACTAGAGATGCAACAATCAATCAATCAATCGTTCGATTTATATAGCGCCATTCCAACATTCATTGCTCATGGCGCTGTAGAAAAAATCAGAAAAGGTGAGTTTTGAGTAGTGACTTAAAGTGACTTAATAATGATGTGTGTTTAATGTTCAAGGGTAGGTGGTTCCCCAACTATGTTTGCTCCTCGGAATGTCCAGTAGCACCTGATGGCTAGATCTTAGTTCTCGCTTTCCCTTCTTGACTGTCAAGAATTCTGAGAGATATTTTTGAGCGCATTTAGGCATCGGAACACCAGCAGCAGGATCTTAAATTTACTAAGTGATTTGACCGATCACATGCGATGGATTATTTGACCTGTTGCTTTTCATTGGTCAACTCCCTTGCATTACATCTACCTCATTGCATTCATTCAATTCATTCATCAGTAGAAAATTACTTCTATTTATTGTCATATACATATACATGGAAATTATATTTGCTCTGAGATATACAAAAACAGATAAATAACAAAACAATCACATCACTCTCGTACGGTATACTGACAAGCATTCAGTGCCCGAATGGAACATGGATAAAAGCTGTTACGAAACCTATTTGTGGGAGAGATGATGGACCGGTAACGTCTACTGCTACGCAACACGTCATGCATGAGTAGAATCTTGCAATATAGAATGTGTCATCAATTTTCACAAACTGATTCAATAGAACTTTGCTCAAGCTTAATGTGTGTTAAAATAAGTATAGTATATTTAAATTATTTGCTATATTAAATTTTGCATGTATTTATTTGTATTTTTGTATAGATATACAGCCTGATCTAAGGACACTATTTGGCTCTATGTTGTGTGAGCTGGCTAAACATAATGCTACAGCATTAGCAAAGATAAAACACCTTAACGGAATGGACATTGCAAGGTAACAAAATTGTAGTGTGTCTTTCGTTTGTACAGTATCGATACAGCATCTCATGTCTCATGTGACCCTTAACCCTTAAACTAACCTTCCATGATACAGGCACCAAATGTAATACACATGTGACACCTGTATCATAGGCACTTACACATGTGACACTGTATTACAGAAATTGCCTATAAACATTCTACATATGGGGACATGTTACAGTGAATCGGGTGTATTATGTATTCCTTTCAACAACAAAAAAGAGAGATGTATTTTTTTTTTCTGAAAGTGTTTGTCTACCCAAAGACCGACCACTTTAAATAATTACATAACATAATATTTAAAAATATTTCTGTTTAATACACATCCAGGATGCATAAACTCGAAGAACTTGGTATAATGCTACAAAGATGAAGACTCAACTCAAAGTAATTTCAAAGGCACTTTGAGCTTGTGGTTTGATTTGACCAGCTTGATAAGAAACTGAATAGCAAAGCTGAAGTCAAGATGCTCTGATTTGCTACCAGCAGAAAAGACAATTAAAACACCTTTCCAATGATAGAGCCTTGTTTTAGTATAAATAAACCAAGTTTTCCTGCCTGTTTTTTATTCCTGTCTATAGAACAGCTGTACAAAGAAGTGTGTGGCAAATTAAAATGAATGCAAATTATTTTTTATAATATAATGCATGAAAATACAGAAAAATTATATAAAGACATACCGCATATGACCGATTATAGTCCCAGAGGATTAACAGTGGATTTGGTAATTTAGCCTAAATTAGGGGGTTGGATTACCTGTATATGCGAGCATGGGGTTATACTCGGCCATATTCGGTAATTAGCTTTCAATCTTATCCAGAGCTGACTGTAGTTCAGATTTTAAGCTAAGAGATGTAAAATATTTAAAAAATAAAAACTACAGTAGAAGCCCTCCTTTCAAAAACCCCTATTCAGGGGACACCCTCCTGTGAAACAAATGAGGGATAATATATTTAAACACTACAACCAAACTCTATTCAGGGGACACACATATTAAGGTGACACATTCCTGTAAAACAAATGAGGGGGCAATATTTATTTTAACACTACAACTAACCCTTATTCAGGGGACATCCACATTAAGCACTTTCCTGTGAAACAAATGAGGGAAAATATATTTTAACACTACAACCAACCCTTATTCAGGGGACACACCTATTAAGGCGACACTTTTCTGTGAAACAAATGAGGGGGCAATATTTATTTTAACACTACAACCAACCCCTATTCACGGGACACACCTATTAAGGTGACACTTTTCTGTGAAACAAATGAGGGGGAAATATTTATTTTAACACTGCAACCAACCCCTATTCACGGGACACACCTATTAAGGTGACACTTTCCTGTGAAACAAATGAGGGGGAAATATTTATTTTAACACTACAACTAACCCTTATTCAGGGGACATCCACATTAAGCACTTTCCTGTGAAACAAATGAGGGAAAATATATTTTAACACTACAACCAACCCTTATTCAGGGGACACACCTATTAAGGCGACACTTTTCTGTGAAACAAATGAGGAGGCAATATTTATTTTAACACTACAACCAACCCCTATTCACGGGACACACCTATTAAGGTGACACTTTCCTGTGAAACAAATGAGGGGGAAATATTTATTTTAACACTGCAACCAACCCCTATTCAGGGGACACACATATTAAAGGTGACACTTTCCTGTGAAACAAATAAGGGGGAAATATTTATTTTAACACTACAACCAACCCCTATTCACGGGACACACCTATTAAGGCGACACTTTCCTGTGAAACAAATGAGGGGGAAATATTTATTTTAACACTGCAACCAACCCCTATTCACGGTGTCCTGAACGTGTACCCTCACTACTGTACATCATTAATACCTTGCATTAGTGTGCTTAAATCTCTGAATCTCATGTATTTTGTTATCCTAATTTTTCTTACTAGCACTGTATTCATTCACTTTTAAGTTTTCTTGCACTTGGGCTGTTCTATTCAATAAAGCTACAAGGTATATTAGGTGTTGTAAGCATATGCCTATCGCCACTAAATTGTAGCTATATGCTAATTGACAGTTGAACGCACATATGTTTTATTTTTTTTAAATGTATATTTTTTAAATCGTTATACACTATTGGTGTACAGTATATAGTTATATTCAGAATTGAATTATCAATAACTGGATCCGTTTTTTCTTTCTTGTGAGCAAGTTGCTATTATGTAGATATACTGTATTTCCCACCGCGAAGTTATGGTGCAAGGGTTACGTCATTTAAATTATGCAACAGCATACTTACGACCATCTGTACAATCGGTATGCCTTGACTATCATTTAAGCTTGGTTCCTACTAGGACGGTGTGGGCTTGTGTTGCTTCCAAGTGAGAATCACGCTTCATAGGCACTGCAAGATTCTGACACATGCCGAAAGATATAGGGTGTCAATGCAGATTTGATATGCTATGGCTGTATGTTGAAGTCCCTTGGGCTTAAGAAAGGAGCTTCGAAAGTTGTAATTTTTATTTTAGTTGGCTGAATTGCTCTTATTCGATTGTTACCATAGTGTTATGGTATTCCCACCATTCTAAAAAGTGCTGTTAAAAAAAGTTGTAATAAATTGTTTTCATTATCCTACTGTACATTATGAATATGTTGTTTTTGTTTACAAGACACAAATATACATGTATATCAATAATACATTTGTCACAACGTAAAAAAATGGAATTCATTTAGATTTAGTTTTACTTTAACTGATTTCAGTTAAATGAATCTTCCATACCTTCAGTTCCCGCGCTTTTGATGATGGGTAAAATGGCAAAGATGAAATTGTTTATAATCAAGAAGAAGAAAAAAATAGGGCCTAAAATGATAATGGTAATGAAGATGTTGAAATGGTCAAGATGAAATTGAAAGAATAATATAAAGTGATGGTGTTATGTTAGTGATGAGGTAGATGAAAAATGGCGATGAAAGTAGAAAAATGGTATAATATTGACAATGAAAATAAAATGAACAAATTAGCAAATAAAACGACTCTGAAAACAAGAATTTTTTAGTATGTATCTTGTAGTAGTCATTATTCATAATTGAAACATCATGAATCAAATTATGAATTTACAGTATGGTATGATTTAAAAAATGAAAGTTACAACAAACGAAACAATTCTTATTAATATTCTTATGTTTCATCCATTTTAATAATCTCTTCAAAATAATACAAAACATGATTTAATTGTAAACTAACATAATTTACCGATATTTAAAGATGTATTGTCCCTTTGACTAATTCAACAAAAACTTTTTTTTTTATATTTCGGAAAAAAGTGGGTCATTTTGAAGTATCATAATAGTTATTAACTTTCACCAAAAATTAGTCAAAAAAAAAATAATTTAACCGAAATACAGACGTTTTTTTGTTCAAATAATAACTTTGACTTCCAGTCAAAGTTTTCTATCAAAACATATCTCATAATGCAACGCGCTTGTTTGGCTACTCTGTATGCATAATCATAAAACTTCTTCGTGATCTGTGTGAAAACACCTTCCCAAACCGCGACGAGTTGCAAACAATCCTAATTAGCATCATGCATAATGCATACTAATCTTTGTTTACTTTCGCTTGTGACGATTTTCCAGACGAAATGTAATCAAATTAATTTACCTGTTTTAATTACGTAAACTTGTTGTTTTTGCCTCGAATTTTCGACTTAAAGTGAATAACTTTAATATTACTTTGATATGGCCAATTTATATTTGGAATATTTTTTTTTTCATTTTTTGTGTTTCAAGGGACAATACATCTTTAACTACAAATACCTATAACTAACTAAATTTTAACATTAAAAAGGAATAATTGAAATATAGTAGCATATGTTTCATTTTATGATATACTTAACATGTTATCTACAAATAAAAAATGGTTATTCATTCATTCATTTCCTTTATTTCGGATAGTCCAAAAATAGAATAAAACATTTCACCAGGAAATTAACAATAGCATTTTCCACAAAAACAACTTAAAATATAAATTTGCACCAACGTTAAAGATGCAGGTTGTGGAAGTACATCGACTATTAAATTAAACTATTACAACTGTCATGTTATGAAAATACTGTATCATTTATATGATTTACACACTAGCAACAAACAAAAAACACTTGAGGAATCTTTACCTCTTTTTGTTGACAATCTTCAAATTTAAACTCAGTTCAAGTTGTTATAATAATGTCACTGCCTATCAACATTATTTGAGGTGACTTTTTATGACCTGTTGAAATTTAGAAATAGAGTAGTATACCGTATGAGCCGTAAATCCGATAGAACATCTTGAGATTTCTACATCTCTCAGCTTTCATCATTACTCTGTACCCATTTTAATTTAGCAACTGATATTTCATCTTTGATATCTGAAAGGTCATTACCAATCAGATTTAGCATATTACTTTTTAATACTACTCCATTCCTTTCACATAGATTCAGTACATACAAAATAATACCACCTGAAAGATTGCAATTGGACAAATTAAGACGCTCTAGTCGTGGAGAAAATTTTAGTAAACAAGCTAATGTTGATCCTTCAATTGAAGCTAGGTTACACCCACTTAAATTTAACCTCTTCCATGTCAAATTCCTACCATATTTATTACAGGTATCTACAAGATCTCTTAGATTATCACCTGACAGGCTATAATCACGCCATTCAAAATTGTACTTATAACGGTTGCTAAAACTGCAAAAATGCACCAACCTTAAAAGCGTAACGCCATCAATATCCGAAAGATTATTTTCCTTTAGACGGAGCATAGGCATATCGGGTTTTAATACCACATTGTTTTTATCACATTCTATCAATAATTCTTTAAAAATACTACTAGAGAGATGGCAATTACGCATATCAAGAAGTTGTAGTTGTGAAGATAATTTCAATAAACAAGCTAATGTTGATCCTTCAATTGAAGCTAGGTTGCACCCACTTAAATCCAATATGTTCCATCTCAACACCCTACCCTGTTGATAACAGGAATCTACAAGACTGTTTAAGTGATCAATGGACAGGTTATTGTCATGCCATTTAAAAACCTCATGGAGATTTACCAAGCGAAAACATACATCAATGTCAATACCTGAAAGATTGTTTCCATTAAGAAGCATCCTATGTTTGACAGTATGCCCATTTTTATCACATTCATTCAATAAATCTGTTATGATACTACCAGAAAGATTACAATTGCTCATATCAAGTTCTTGTAATTTTGGAGAGAGCTTTAATAAGCAAACTAATTTTGATACTTCAAATAATGATAGATCAACCCCACTTAAGTTTAATGTTTTCCAATACAATATCCAACCATGTTCATAACAACAATCAGTAAGACTTATTAGCTGATCAACTGACAGGTAATAATCACACCATTTAAAATCTGGATACCATCTAGAACTTCCTAGATCCACCAACCTAAAAAGTAAAACACAATCAGCATCGGAAAGATCGTTTCCCTTTAGATTAAGCATACCAGATTTTAGTACCACATTGTTTTTATCGCATTAATTAAGTAGCTCTTTTAAGATACTACCTGACAGGTGACATTCACTTATGTCAAGATCTGTCAGTTGTGGAGAAGATTTTATTAAACACGCTAATTTGTTCATGCCAATTGAAGATAGGCGAATCCCACTTAAATTCACATTTTTCCATTTTAATATCCTACCATGTTCGGAACAGGCGTCTGCAAGACACATCAGCTTGTCAACAAGGCTATATTTACACCATTTAAAAGTGGAGTCAACACAATGAATTATATTTACCAAGCATGAAACATCAATATCGGAAAGATTGTTTCCCTTTAGATCAAACATTTCAGTTTTTAATGCCACTTTGTTTTTATCACATTCATTCAACAAATTTGTTAAAATACTTCCTGAAATTTGGCAATTTTTCATATCAAGATGGTTAAGTTGTGGAGACAATTGTAATAAACAAGCTATTTTTGACCCTCCAAATGAAGATAGGTTGAGCCCACGTATACTCAACTTTTTCCATGTCAATACTTTACCATGTTCACAACCGGTATCTAAAAGACTTTGTAGGTTATCAATGGACAGGTTATACTCATGCCAATCAAAAGTGTTTGTGTTATTATTCCTAATTAGATTCACCAACTTAAGAAGTGTAACACCATCAATATGTGAAAGATTGTTTCCCTTTAAATCAAACATTTTAGGTTTCAATGCCACTTTGTTTGTATCACATTCATTCAAAAAATCTTTTATAATACTACCTGAAATTTGGCAATTTTTCATATCAAGATAGTTTAGTTGTGGAGACAATTGTAATAAACAAGCTATTTTTGACCCTCCAAATGAAGATAGGTTGAGCCCACGTATACTCAAACTTTTCCAGGTCAATACCTTACAATGTTCACAACAGATATCTAAAAGACTTTGTAGGTTATCAATGGAAAGGTTATAATCATGCCAATCGAAAGTGTAATAACTATAACTATTTATGGTCACCAACTTAAAAAGCGTAACACCATCAATATCCGAAAGATTGTTTTCACGTAGATCAAGCATACCAGGTTTCAATACCACATTGTTTTTATCACATTCATTCAATAAATCTTTTATAATACTACCTGAAAGTTGGCAATACCTCATGTCGATTTTTTCAAGTTTTGAAGAGAATAATAAATAAGCTAATTTTGATCCTTCGATTGAAGATAGGTTGAGCTCACTTAAATTCAACATTTTCCATGTTAATAACCTATAGTTTCCGTGCATATAGGCATCTATGAGCCCGTTGAGGTTATCAATAGATAGGCTATAATCATGCCAATTATAAGTGTCTTTATCTACATATCTTTTATCTACATAAGTTAGATTCACCAACCTAAAGAGTGAAACACCATCGATATTGGAAAGATCATTTCCCATTAGATTAAACATGTTACGTTTCAATACGACATTGTTTTTATCACATTCACGCAATAAATCTTTTATGATATTACCAGAGAGATGGCAATTATTCATATCAAGATTCTGTAATTTTGGAGAGAATGTTATTAAATAAGCTAATTTCGATACTTCAAATGACGATAGGTAAAGACCACTTAGATTTAACCTTTTCCATGTCAATATCATATCTTGTTCGTAACAAACATCTACAAGACAACTGAGATGATCAACTGTCAGGTTATATGCAGTAAATTTGAAATCGGAAGTGTGATTTACCAACTTAAAAAGTAAATCCGTATCAATATCACTTAAATCAGTAGCTTCTAGCCCAAGGTGTAGATCATGTGGTAAAATATTATCAACAAGAAGTTTTCTCAACTTAACACTGTCAGACGGAAACTTAAGATATATCAGGTTTTTAGAAGAATATTTCAACAAATGAATCATGAATTTTAGACTATATGATTTATGAAATGAAACCTTGGCAAAGTTGTATTGAAATTGAAAATTGTCCATTACTACTGAAAGGATATCAATTGCTTCGTCTTTTACCAATGAATGAAATTGAAACAACACATCATCCATAAAGAAGTACGCCGTATCTTTATCCTTCATTACTCCATGTGCGATTATAAATAAATGAACTAGCATAGCACAAAATTTTTCTGTCGGTTTTATAGCTTTTGTTTGTATAAGCTTTGATAATATAGAACTCAGAAATACGTCTAAATATTGATATTGATAATCGCACTTGACCTGATATCTGCTCATAAGTTGTACCAAATGCTCATTTTTATATTTTTGCGTTTTGTTTGCATCAATAGATAGAAAATTTCTAAATGACTCAGACATATCTGAAAATGTTTCTTTGACTTCTTTATCAACATTTAATAGTGTTGCATCTAATTCCTCTATTACAGAATCTTCATGTTGTTCCTTGACATATCTGAAATACTTTGCTAGTGAATACAAGCTTGAAGCTTTCACTTTTAACCAATGTTTCATAAGTCTACCAGCACCAGCTCCTAGAAACCCTATAGTAAATATTATTGTCATATGTAGGTATGTATTTGACCTTATCATTTCACACTCTTCCTCTTTCAAATCACCTGACTGACACTTATCGGCAAGGTAAAACCCCGTTAATGCCTCTGAAACTAGCTTGTGTGGAGGAGCAAACAACTCCTTTCTATCTCTTTTACTGAGAGGTGGCTTTTTGTAAACAAATCCAATTTTCAGTGCCAAGTCTACTATTGATTCATCCTCAAACAAGTTTGTGAACTCATATTTGTCGATTATCAATACATTCGTCTTTAATCCTTCATACATGCATTGGCCTAATGCTAGTAGTGCAGTTTTATATTTAATTGGAATTCTGTCAAAATTTGCGATTCTGGTTCTGTTTACCCCACTAGATCCTTTGGATAGAAATTGATTTATAGTGCAGCAAATTAATTCCTTGAAAAGATCTAAAAGGTAAATCGGAAGGTCTCCGGATTCTTCCCATATGCTACAAATCATAAGTAATAGCAAAGGAGAAGAACAGAGTTCAATTAGGCCTATTGCTTTTGTATAAAAATTATTAGAATCCAAATGATACAAATTTAATTTTAATTCACTAATTAAATTTTCTCCTAATTTATGCTTTTTATTGAAGTATTTCCTAATATATTTATTCACACTTTTTTTACTGAATCCATTAACTTCAACATGAACATCACAGCTTTCAACAAACGTTGTAATATTTTCAGGTCGTGATGTTATTAATGTGGTAGTCTTGTAATTTGAGCCGAATTTCAACAACTGTAGTCTTTCTTCAGAACCTTGTTCTAACTCATCTAATCCATCTAATAGCAAAACTATTTCATCTTCATTTTCTATTATGAAAGTTTCAATTAATTCTTTAGGGTTTTGTTTTGATATTTTTTTCATACCATTAGCAAATTTAACAAGATTTATTTGATCAACAATACTATCTATGATCGTCTTTCCTGTCTCTATGTCTCTAATATTTAGTAGAAACAATACTTTGCTAGAAAATGTATCATCATTATCATTAGCCCAGTTATATGTTATGTACCTGAAAAGGGTTGTCTTCCCCATCCCCCCTTTACCTGTTATTAGAACTTTACATGAACTTTTAGGTTTAATAATCTGCAATACATCTTCCAAACTTGTAGGTTTAGTTTCCTTTCGTCTCGTTGCATGATCAACCGGTTTTTCTTTTGTAGATTGAAGTAAAGTGAGATCGGTAAATACGTCTGCAATATCAACTTTGTATTGTTCACCGAAAACCACCGATTCCATTAGGTTCATAGCTTTATATGAACCTTTTTGTTGTTCTTTCAGAAATGTCTTGATAGCTGGTGAATAAAATCAACATCAATTGTTATGATATGAATACGAGTTCTTAATAATATGAATATTAGAGGCGCTCGACCTTTACCAAAAAGTCTAACAGCGCTTACAATCGAAGCATGATAGATTTTGCTTTGCTATTGTAGTTTTACATTTCAAAAGTCAAATTACCGGGACATTTATTGTTCAAGAGTGTTTTTAGGAAGGCGTTTATTCGGGGAAGGCATTACGTTTTTTGGGTGTAATGGTAACATGTATAATCAAATAAATACCACATAGATATGAAAAAATATAACACAATGAATATCGAGAAATGATTAAATATCAAAATGATTGGTAAATTGTTGATCATGTCATGCAATCAATGAATTCTACTAAAAATAGAAATGTGTTGTAATACAATATTGTGCATGATGCAAAATAAATAAAGGCACCGAGGGCGTTTATTCGAGGGTTTATTCAAAGCGCGGCGTTTATTCGAATAAATACGGTAATTTAATTTTAATCTTCATCTAAGGTGACGTCAATTTAAGCATGTGACAGTTGAGTTGCCTTACTGTTAGTTGTGTTAATATTCAAATCGGATTTAGGAGAATATTTTTCTTTCCTTATTTGAAATACGCCGCATAGTTTAAAAGATAGTGACATAATGTCTCCAATTATTCGTTTTTGCGTAAAATATTTCATAATATTTTGTGTGTAGGCCTACACTTACCTTCATCGGTTGGTGATAGTTTGTTTCCTCCTTTACAAGAGGACAGCTCCATTTTTGTTTCAGTCAATTCCGCACCTAAAGCTAGAAAAACAATTTAAAAATTCTTCGTAGAAATATTAGTTTTAGCATTTACTCTATGTTCTAGGTGATTGTTTGATTTACAGTTTATTGACAAAATGGAATCAACCTATTGCTGAATTTATGATGTTCTCATTGGTTTATTTATTAAAATATTATGGCTGTTTCATTGATCGATGATAATTCAGATCGATCCTACTACCTTCCTTTAAGTAAGTCAACGGTTGGTTAAACTTCTCATTAGGCCTAATAGCAAGATAATGAATGAAAACTTCAAAGATACCTCTAATTTGTATAATTTAAACAACCAGTTCATACCGTTCCTTTTCATTGCTATTTTAAGGATTACTGTATAGATTATGTAGATATTACGTAAATTAAAAAATTATATAAGAAATATTTAATTTAAACAACAATAGAATGTAAAAGCTGTAACGTAAATATAGTTATTATTGAGAAAAAAATCATAAACAAATTGAGACAGTGGCGTTAAATGAAGAGTTTTATAAACACAGTATTAGGACCTAATCTTGAAAAACAACTTTAAATGTGTTTGAATAATGATAAAATAAAATGCTGTTGGTGAGGGGAATGTCCAGGAGGAAACTAGCCTGCTCTCGGGGATGGATCAACCATGAACCCCATCGCAACATTGCCTTGAATGAGTGTAGACTTTATAAATATATTCATTAATAAAAGTATTGATTATACCGCACATATTAGTTCTATCTAGAGAGAATGCCACTTGGCTTTTTATTGTATATTGTTCGATTGATATCAATAGGCCTATAATGTTATTTAACAAAAAAATGAAATACTAAACAAAAATGAATAAAAAAATTAATGCAGAATGATTGCTAGTCATACAGTACTTCAAATACATCCAACCTAAATCTTTAATTATGATCAGATTTGTGACTATTAGAATCCTTAATCAGTGGTCAACTAAATGTAAAAACATAGGCCTACATACCGTAAAGTTCTTCCTGTGACCGTTTCCCAACTAGACTTGCAAATATTTTGATTTTTTCTGGATTATCATCCAAATCTCTGTCGATTTCTAATTGTAAAACTGCATCCCAAATATTTGGCGTTTCAGTAGGTAAATCATAATGAGAAATAACTCTTTGTAAATCAAGTTGTTCACTTTGTTTCAATGCCCGAAACAGTTTTTTTCGGTATGGGAATAAAATGTTTACAGTGTTTTGAATATTGTTATCCTTCATGTACTGAAGTACCAGATCTTCAGCATGCTTTAAGCGTGTTACCTTAGCAATATCTAATAGAAGACTGACATTCTGCGGCGTGATTTTACCTTCTTCGTGGAGTCTATTGAATAAGAACATTCCTATAAAACGTGGGTCTGTAATGTCCCCTATGTCTAGGTTATCAAAGAGACAGAATCTTAACCATCTGTATTTTTCCTTTTCATAGTGTCTACTGAGATCCGATTTCAATTGCCGAAATTTCTCTTCAGCGTTTTCCATTTTACTGTTTGTTTTCAGTCTGCAAAAGTTAATAAAATCAGGAATTACTAAATTAATTTTAATAATGAAAATATAACTGGATTGTTATGAATCATATTTTTAATTTGGGAAAAGTACAGCTATAAGTACGTAGGATGTGTGTCCACATTACAACATTACTATGAAATAGTTGAACCAATATAAAGTTTACATTGGGAAAATCTGGATTCCTTATATTTGAACTGTTACCGTAACATTATAATCTGTACTGTACTGAGTGAGTGGCTGAGCGGTTAAGACAGTGGAACCGTAATCCATAGCCATAACATCGGCAAGGGTTCGAGGCTCACTCACTCCATGGTTCCAGTCTTTTCGGATAAGGACTATAAACCGTAGGTCCTGCAGTGTTTTGAAGAACCTAGTACATCTTTCGAGTAGGGGGTTACCCCGGTGTACTAGTTCACATGCACACTGTCGTGGACAGACGTAATGGCGCCGTAGTTGGCTGCCGATGACACGATGTGACCCTTAGGGGAGAAGAATGTTGTTGAAAAGGTGTAACATCTAAGTCCACAGCGCTCTGATCTTCATGAAATAGGGCTATATAAATGTCGCATTACATTAATGTTAGATTACTGACACTATTGCCAAATAGCTCATAATGTTGGCAATTTCTAGGAATCGGAATATTATTAGAGTACAATGAACATTCACTTTATACTACTGCTGTTTTCGTTTCACCCAAAAATAGAATAACTGTTTACAATTCGGGTCTTGTTAATCGAGGAATGTTAATAATCCATAAGTACATGACTGCTGACAGCTCATCTAAACCATTGCAAATATAGTCATAGTACGGGTGAAAACTTTTAAAAACCAATGCTATGGTATAATTTAAAGGTATGCCCTTTTTCGTTAGAATGAAGAAAACAATTTTCACAATACATGTAGATTGAAAAAGAATTTAAAATTAGCCTGCTAAAAAATACTTCAACCTATTTGTTACAGGACTCTACTATCACAATTCTGAACGTATTGATTGAATCGTTGGAATGCCTCTAAATTCCTAAAAATGCTTAAATCGCTTTTATATCTTGGTTCACATCCATTTAAACGGTAGGCTACAACTTTTAACACAATGTAATACTGTGTAGTATTGACGTCACTCTTCAGCTTAACTTCAGGAAATAAGAATTAAAAATACTTAGAGTCGTCTTCGGCCTATACCCTTTCAAAACTTTCGTCATCTAAAAGCGTAAGTATAGGCTATTTGGTGAAACGCATATGTCAAGTAAAACACATGTAAAATTTAACGCATATCAAAGTAAAAACGCATGTAACGTTTTACAGCTTGTGACGTTACAGCTTGAACCGTTTTACAGCTCTATCGTTTAGTAGTACTAGGCTTACAATGCAATTGAAAATAAATACTTACAATTAATATGTTGAACCGGTAAATGTACATTCACATAAATGTAGGTGAGGCTCAGGTATCTTTATATACAGCATATACATTCTTAATTATTTGCTAAAAGGCAGTTTATTTACAGTTTAGCGATGTATGTAGGTCCACTTTTACATGAGCCACTCCTTATTATTTTATACTTATACACGTCACAGTGTTGATCAACTGATTTGCTGCGATACGATGAACTTGCTTAATAATTGTTCATATTTCTATTATATTCTTCACAGTTAAATGGACACATACATTCATTTTCTATAAAGAATAGCAAAACTGGTTTATACTGGTTCAAACAATAATATGACTTGAATTGAGGATCTTTGCCGTGACAATCGAAAAACCTTTGAACCTCCATCGTCAAAGGTTCATATAACTTAACTCTTTTATTTACGGTTGTTGCCATTCTAAAACAAGGAAAGAAAAATAGTGTGAAAAGAAATGATAAAAGAATTTAACTGAAATTGGCAATTTAATACATAGAGGACAAAATATGATTATTATGGACAGAAAACCAGAAAGTTTATATTTTTGTCACATAATTTATGCCTGTTTACAGGTTTAAATAGAAAATATCACATTACTTTTAAGGTCACCATGATACTACAGTAGGCCTACTGTATAGGCATTCAAGCCTAGGTGTTTAGTAAAAAGGACGAACGTTTTTTATTTCTCATTAAGCAAGAACCTGAAATCTCTATAAGAGGAGTCGAGTTCCACAGCCTGCACTGATTCAGAAAGTCAAGATACGTACTACCATTAATAACTTTGATGGTTGTGTTAATCATCCCACCCTAAACCAAATCTTCATGACTTTAAAGTAAAAACAAACTTAGGCTTTAATAAAAATATCAACATGAAAATCTCTCAAAATGGATTCAAGAAAAAACAAAACAATTTGATTACATCATCAGAAAGGGAAATTCCCTTTTCTAAAATGTACGTATGATGGCGCTATATATGAGCTCTGGAGCCGGCCAACAACAGCACTCAGCCACCCTCGCTCCTCCTGTTTTATTCTAAAACCAGGTCAAGAGAGTAGGCCTAGGCCTAAACCTACAGGTTTTTCCCAATTAATAGAATATCGTCGTCCAATTTGTAGAAGGTATTTATGTTAATAGGTAGGAGTAGACCCAATTTAAGAGAGGCCTATTGCTGTACTGTACCTAGGCCTACCTAGGCTTATAAACCTATCCTATCTAGCTAGGCTATACTCCTACTTTTTATACTACTAGGCCTAGGGCCTAGTAGGCCTAGGCCTATTACTTTTTTTAGTTTAGACTTAGTTAGTTAGTTAGGCCCTCCATCCAGCAGCATTTAGATAGGCTGGATAGGCCTATAATATTGTATAATTATTATACCTACTAGCTAGGCCTATAAAGTATAATGTAGATAGGCTAGTAGTACTAGTTAGTAAGTATATTATAAGTATAGTAGTAGCTAGTACTCCTAGTATTACAACTAGTAGTAGCCTAGTATACTATAGTCTACTAAATACTACTAGTTAGGCCTAGTCCTTCTAACTAAGTAGTACAGTAGTCTGGTAGAGTGTAGTATTCTATTCTCTAGATAGGCCTAGTAGGCTTAATTAGGCCTAGTAGGCTAGGCATACATATTATTAGCCTAGAGTAGCCAGTTTCATGATGTGGTGGTTATTATGTATGTAATATGGATTTTACCTGCAAAAATAAGACCGCCAAATTTGGAAAAATGAATTATCGGGAGGTTTTATGAACTATAGGGGTGCTATAATACAGTACATCAAAATATAAAGGGCGTTATAAAATAAAAACCCATAAGATATTAGTATCTATAATTGTAAATCAGGTGCCATCCAAAGACAGAAAATGTGGTGCTACCTCATTTCACTTATTTAACAACGCATTAATTGATTATACTGATATTAGGCCTATGTTTTCTATTCTCTTATCAATATCTAGAGTAGTAGAAATTAAAAATGTATATCGGGAGATTTGGGAGGTGTGCAAACTTTTTCCGCAACTGAAATTTTACAAAGAAACCAAATTAAACCTAAATCACCATTTTTTGGCTTATTTCTTTACAGTATTAAAATGACTTTCTATGTCCAGGAACTATCTTCTTTAACTTTGTATATACATTTTACTACCGTAATAATTTCAGAAAAATAATCAAAATTTTTTATTTGAAATTATTAAGGTGTCTTTTTTGAAATGGTTTCCATTCGAATAAACACCCTCAAGAAAGAAGTGAATTGAAGCATGCCCTCTAAATATTCGCAGTCACCAATCATTCAGTTTCGGGACTGTCGACTTCTTTACAAGCATGAAATTGTCAGAGAAGACCTTTGGGTAAGAGATGGAATAATCTTGGATCCAGAGAAGTTATTCTATGAAGAAAAAGCATATGCAGACATCCAGTATAATTGCAATGGAAGACTGATCGCTCCAGGATTTATTGATGTACAAATTAATGGTATGTATTCAGGTGTCCTCCTCAATTTAACTGGCAAAGATTGTTAAATGTTAAGATTAAGAAAATTAACAGTTCCTGGCCAAAACTGTCCGGTTTATTGAGAAGTTGTATAGCCTTGTCATAGGTTTAACTGGCCATCGGTCTGTGGACCTGTGCTAAATTGAACTCTGCTCTAATCAAGGCAATCTAACAACAGGACACTATGCTTGTCTTGCCAAGATAGGAACTCGGGCTTTGATCTTATGTCTGGCTGCAAAAAATACCATAAATTTCTACTATGTACATATTCTCCAGAGCATGGAAATAACCCTGTCACAGCCGCAGGTAAACCCTTTGATCTCTGGAGCTCAGCATCATGTTAGTGTTAGATTGCCTTGTTCTAATTAAGTCCATACGTATAATCACATCTCCAAATTTAGGCTTAGTTCAGACACAAATAGATCTTATTGGTAACGTGATCCCAAGTATAATCCCGCCCACCTATACTCCCTAAATTTTATACCTAGCCCACCTGGTCAATTAAAGATATATCATTTTATATTATATTATTTTATAGTATATTATATTTTATTTTCTACATTCAATTGTTTTCGTAAGGTTGCTTTGGGGTTGATTTTTCATCCAACACTGAGAACGTAGAAGCTGGACTTCAGAAGGTTGCTCAAGGTTTGCTGGAACATGGTGTTACGTCTTTCTGTCCCACCGTCATAACATCTAGTCAGGAGATATATAAAAAGGTACAGTATGTAACTGTACGAACATTTAAGTATCTGTTATACTGTAGGTCGCAGCTGTCAAGTCAAATAGTCGATCTGCTGACCCTCAGAAACATATGAACATGCATAGAATGTCTATTGGACTCAATAGCTGCATAGGAACCTGTAAACTAACTCATTAGGTTTTTACTTTCTCCTCCTTGATATAAAAACTACTCCCATAAAATTGTCTACTCCAGTGTTTAGGGTTCATGAAAAAAATACAGTGCAGCACTTCTGTATTTTTGTATTTTTTTTTAATTTTAATAATTTCACTGATAAATTCAAGTAGACAATGTAAAATTTCAATTTTATTGTTTTACTTATTTACAGATATTGCCAAAGATAAAAAAGACAATAGGAAGCAAAAAGGGTGCTGGTATTTTAGGTAATAACTTGGATAATTGATTTTATTTCTTATAAAAGTGTAATGCATACCCCGAGCAAAGTCTTCAATTATTTAGCAACATCTTTGGGTAATCATGCACATTGCAATGACTGCATTGTGCCTATGAATTTGCATTCAATTGAGAGCCATAGAATTAAATATTTCAGCTATAATAATCACAAGAATTCCTATACTCTTCCAGGTGTTCATTTAGAGGGTCCTTTTATAAGTAAGGAGAAAAATGGTGCACATCCTGTCAACCTTATCAAGTCATATGACCAAAATGGTTTCCAGGATGTTCTAAATATTTACCAAAATCTTGAAGATGTTGCAATAGTTACTCTGGCTCCAGAGCTTTCCAAGAGTGCAGATGTGATTAGAGAATTACGCAAAAGAAATATAGTTGTTTCAGTTGGTAAATATCCTTTTGTTAAAAAGTAAAGTACTATTAATTTAAAAAGATAATTTCCCTATCCATTTGGAATTCACTCCAGGAAGTGGTAGTCACATGATGCAATTTTGACCAATCACATTCTCATATTTACAGTAAACAGTAGACATTAAACAGGCATGAATTTTAAATTAAATATTTGTAACAGAAATCAAGACGAAAAAACATGAATTTTGGTCAAATACAAAATTTGGCAATATTCTGCCATAAAAACCAGGAAGACTTTTTTTCAGTAGTTAGGTAGTTAACCTAATGTAATAACATGTCTGGTGACTCCCTAGAAGGTGAAAAAAGATGGTGAATATACGGTGGATAATTTTTGCTATAACATGAAAACAAAAATCTGAAGTTGAATAAAAATACCAGAAATGTAAAATTCAAGTTATATTACCTATATTTAGTCATCCGATAACATTTTTTGCCACACCGTTTAGTTTTCATAGCTTTTTAAAATACCTCTCTATTTACACAATTTGTGTACAAAAGAATAGAGATTTTACAGTGTAATTTGAACTATCTCCCCACTGATAAGAAAGTGCTTATTTTCAACAAGCTCGTGTAACACAAATAAAATCCCAAAAATTATGAAACATAGGGGAAACTATAGATCGATGATTATTGGAATGTATGATCAATAGAAATTTTTTGCCTGCACCTGGCCTTTAAAGACATCTGAAATAATATTTAGTTTACACATTGCTTTTAGATGACATTAAAATGGCCTTTAAAATGATTAAAAGGAAGCCTCTATTTAGGGGACAGTTTCCCGTGAAACAAACAACGGGCAATAAATGTTTTAAACACCTATTCAAGTCAACGATTTTATTAAGGGGACACATTGTTTGGTCCTGAAGGTGTTCCCATATAGGGGTTCTACTGCATACCACCATAATCTTGTATTGTACCATGATTGTACCACCAAAATGTATAAATCTGTGGATTGTGTCAATCATGGTATATGTGATAGTGTTAAGTCTGCCTTTTTCACAATGATTTTGACACCTTATTTAACTTGTTAAAACCATTTTAATCCTTTGATTCGTGTGAATCTTCATTTTGATGTGTGTATTGTACAGTTTTTATATGTTTCTCCTAAGGGAGGTGAATAAATTTGAATATGAATTTGTATAAATTTCAATGTTCATTGATTCTTTTCCTTGTAGGTCATTCAATGGGTAACTTGTCTGATGCAGAGACTGCAACAACGCATGGTAGTACCTTTATAACACATCTTTTCAATGCTATGTTACCGGTAAGAATATACGAATACTAACAAATATATATTGTAGAACTTCTAATAAGGGGACACCTTCAGGACCAAGCAAAGTGTCCCCTTAATAGGGGTGTTCTCTCAAGCATAAGTGATTACATTCACTTCCCTTCTCAAATGTAGCAACCCTATTCACAGGACAAACATACGCAATATGCTCTGCAAAAAAAAAATTATGATTTGAGTTGTTCTTTGTCATGAGAATCCTGGCGTCTGATAGGATTTGAAACCAGGACCATGGGTCGGTAGGCAAGCATCTTAACCGCCAAGCTTCAACTCCACGCCACAGTGGTATTTAAATGATGCAATAATTAGCATTAGGACTATCATAATTGTATTTGATTTGAAAGAAATAAATGTTAATTTGACTTGATTTACTCTTGAGGAAAAAGTACATTTAGTTTCTTCACCCTTTTAACAAATGTTCTCTTGTCTAGTTTCACCATCGTGACCCTGGTATAGTAGGACTTTTAACAAGCAGTAAAATCCCTGAAAATAGTAGAATATTTTACGGAATGATATCAGATGGTATACACACGCATCCAGCGGCTTTACGTATTGCACATAGAGCTCATCCTGATGGTAAGATAGCGATGATTGTAAAACATGTAATTTGTATCGGTACCATATTAGCATAGATAATATTATAAGTGGTCAGATGTTTGTAACTTTATACTAAGTACAGTACATTTGAGAATACAAGTTCTGGTTGGGATTCAAACCTACCATCTCAAAATAACTAGCCTGGTGTTCATACCTTTATCGCTGATGGCTGGGGTTGGACTCCAGCCAAATGAAGCAACTTTAAATAGTTTTTAAATTATCATCCTGATAATATTATAATAAATACTTATCTCTTTTTATGAATATAAACATTTAAATGTGCTTCACATAATAAAAAGAAATATAACATAACATATAACATATATAAAATTCACTTTTACTACACAACACAAAAATTAATTTTTTGACTGTTATTACTACCACCACAAATTGAAAATATGAAACATTTAAAAGACAAAATGAAACAATTATGGGTCTAGATCTGGAATGTTAGATCACCCTGGAATATAATTCTAGCCGGGTTTAAGCCAACATATTTTACATATAATGGTGATGGGTATAGAACCACACCAATACCTTCAACCCAACACACTGAAGAGGGGTGTGCTGTGGTATTAAAACATATATTATTTGTTTTTCAGGAGAGTGTACCCCTCTAAAGCTCTGTTTACACTATCACTAACTAGTTTGTCAAAAAAAGTGTGATGTGTCCAAATATGGTAGTGATATGACCAAATATGGTAGTGATATGACATCATTGTGTCCATAAATGGGCACATCACATTTTTTTTGTCACATAAAGTTTGACAAGGCTTAATAGTTGTGTTCCCTTAATAGAGGGTTCTACTGTGTTATATCTTTTTATGTTTGTTAAAGGAATCGTCCTAATAACGGACGCAATGGCAGCGATGGGTTTGTCTCCAGGATGTCATAATCTGGGAAGTCAGGTTGTAGAAATCAACGGTAATAGTGCTCACTTAGCAGGAACAACTACATTAGCTGGGAGGTCAGTTTTATTGTATTTGTTTCATTCACAAAAATGATCTGAAAAAATATCCTAAAAGGCCAACTCAGACAGCAACGAACGACGAGGCCTGATGAATAATCTCTTCAGAAGAAAATTAAAGTTCTCCCGATGACCTAAAAACCAGCCCCCTACGCTATCCTGACGACAGGTCTCGTCAGGATTCAACTCACACAGTAATGATGAGTCAAGATGTTCGTTGTGCCTCATCGTACGATGCTGTCTGAGTTGGCCTTAAGATAGCCAAAAAAAATGAAATATGAGGAACCATTTTCACTGCTCCGTTCTCCAGCACTTTGAAGCTCCCATGAGAGCTTGTCGGAACAGTATTCACAAGAGCTCAGGTAAAAAAGGCCTTCGTCTATCCTATCCAATAATAGATAAGCTCAACGCTTACAAGAGAATGTATGCACTACAAATGATGTTTTTTTCTTCTCAAATTCTGTAGTATTGCAACGATGCAAAAGTGTGTAAAGCATTTTAAACTGGCATCTGGCTGCAGCACAGTTGAAGCTCTAGAGGGCGCTTCTCTCCATCCGGCACAGCTCCTTGAAATTGAGCAGAGGAAGGGTACTTTAGACTATAACACGGATGCTGATTTTGTATTTCTGGATGACGACCTTAATGTCCATGCAACGTACATTGCTGGGGAATTAGTTTGGCCAAGGCAAACAAGTCATTCTATGGCTTAAGTAAAATCACCCGATTCCCTTTTAATTTCATTTATTGTGCTTATTTTTTATCGTTGATCCAAATCATCTCCAGCCTATAATTCAAAAGATTTTTATCTATAATGTAAAAGGTTGAATATATCACAGCAGGTATGAGACCTCTTAACTTGTCAAAACTATAGAGGGTGCTATGACAGTTTGAAATTACATCAAACCAGGTGCTGGGATTCCAAGGTGCTGCTATTAATAGAAATATATTGGCATCTATATAGTACTGTATACAATAATGAATATTTATGAGTGTAAAAAAAAAGTACTATTAAACAATCATTTAATAGCGCATACTATTGCATGCCATGTGACCCGCATTCGTCCAATCAAATGACGGGAATTTATTTAGGTGTTATATGATAAACAATACAGCATGTCTTAGCGTGCTAAGGGTGAAAATAGAGTACCAACTCAATATTCCAGTTATTAATCAATGCATGAATTTATTATAAAAATCTAGTTAATAGACCGATATCAGTAGGTTTGCCTTCAAATTTAAGATAAAATTAGCAACATAAAGCTGGGCATATTTACATTTTTATTTAGAGAAAATATATACAAAAACTTAAAAGTGTAAAAAGCCAAAAAAAAACACAATTTGGTGCATTTGTGTATACCATCCTAAAAGCCATGCAAATGTATTTTTATTTATATATTACTTCTCTATAAAATAAAATATAAATTTATAACAATTATATAAATTTCAGTATGTTTTATTGTTTCCAGTAAGTTTATTATACAATATATTAAATGTGAATTACAACTAACACATAATTATTATATACCCCACCTATCCCATCATTGTCAGTCCCTGTATTAGCTACTTCTAGTTAAATACAGCATATGATACAAACTGTATGTCATTGTCTGACTTACCCAATTCATTGCAATAGGGTCTTGTGATTAAAGCCCGTTTTCCAATAGGTAAATTTATTTGGACGAATCGAAAGCGTTTTTTTCATATTCATATTTTTATGTACTGTATGTTTTATGACGCAAATAATGAACAACCAATCAGAGCTCAGGAATGTTAGATTTGTGTGAATAGATTCACCTAGTGGAAAACAGGCTTAACATGGGTACTGCAAAGTGGGAGCAGGTAACCTGGGCGGATCCAGGGGGTGGGAAGGGGGGCCACTCTCCCCCTTTTGAAAACTAAAGATGAAATTGTCTACTTTTGACAGACTATTAATTTAATTATATGCAAAATATTATTAGCACTTCCCATTTAAAAGGCCTGAATCCGCCCCTGGGTATCAAGAACATATTTAGCAATTTAACAAAATAAGAGGGCTATGGCCTGGTAACAATTAACTTACCTCTAATAGGTGCAAGAAGTTTACTATTGTTACTAATCTCTGATAGGAGGTAGTTCATTCACCTTCAACAAATCAAGATTGTGCAAGTTGTGCCCTGATCCCATAATCTTAACAGTGGGCTTTCTGCAATACTGACTTTTAAATTTAACAATTTGTAAAAGTATTTTATAACAAAATAACACATCTCTTATTTACCTGATTTTAAATTACTAGGTAATTTGCAGAGGAACAATCATTAATTTTAAATCCCCCAAATCCATACCTTACTAGCGACCATGTGCAGTTGTGTTTCAGTATAGTAATTAGGCAATTAATGGAAGACACAAAGAAATCAGTAATTTTACAGTACATTGTTAAAACTACCATCTCCCCATTGTTTTTTAAAGTAATCATGATTAAACATTCAATTTTATTAGTAAAACAGTTGTTTGTGCAATCATGCCTTCCTCATCCTGATTAAACTATACGTTGATAATTGTACTGTACATTTGCAACACGGACAATTATCCAGCTTCAATTATTTTAGGCAAAAAGTGACTGTAGGCAAACCCCTATTACATTCTGTATATACTTTCAAGCCCCCCCCCCCCCAATAAATGTACAGGTGTTGTAATTAAATGAAGACTCTACTAAGGCCAATTTCTCTTTCTTTGTGGATGTTTTTAACTGCCAGGCCTTTCAATGGATGCAAACTTCATACCCAGTCATAATGTTCAGGTATCAAATACAGTTCCTGTGGTACTGGGCTTTAATAATATAACCCCCTTCCCAAAATAAAAAAAAACACCCCTATTGAAGTTTTTGACAACCTGAGTGTTTTTCATGGTGTATCTTTAGTCTTCTTTTTCAGTTTCCTGACTCGATTCAAAATATGAAATGTAAATAAAACAAGCTAGAATAACATGCACTATAATTACTGCAACAATGGCTCCATAAAAACTGCTATTTCTACTGTTCATTAAAAACATACCTGAAAAAAAAGGGAATATAAAATATGTAAATATCAAAATTGTTGAAAGTTAAATAATACCTTGTAATTTATTATTATTATTATTATTATTATTATGTAGATTTTACCTAGGGCTTAGGTAGATCATTAAGCGTGTGACCGATTTCGTTGCTGATATCAAGTGAATCATTTAGAATTGGGGCCAAGTTGCAATTAAAATTGTAAGTCATGATAACTTTGGTATTCAATGTTCTTTATCGCATCTAAATTCTAATCTACAGTTTGAATATAGTTACCTTCGAATATCATACTCTTGGTAATAAAATACATAGATACAGGTAAAGTAATCATCAATACAGTGAATATCAACAATGTTTTACCCACACTTGATAGAGTTGAAACACCCCTGTAAAATAGAAATTTAATTAACAATAACATAGTTATACAATTGTCCTTATAGTTTATAGTAATAGCACATACAAGTAGGCCTAGTGATACCAAAACAATGAATGCATGTGATAATGTGAACATTTTGCAGCTAGCTCATTGGATTGTTATTACTGTTTGTTACTCGTACAACTCGTTAGGCTCTAATAAAAGTGCAATTCGCAAACTGTATTTTAAAAAACCTACCTAGCCTACCAGAAGCATTGTTTGTAAACGGTCCTAGCCCTATTTAGCTAGGCCCTACACTGTAGCTAGGCAATAGAGTAGTAGGGCCCTGGCCTAGCAGGCCTACTACCTAGCTAGTACCAGGGCCCGGTAGGCCTCTAGCCTAGGCCTAGCTCCTACTAAACTTAGTAGTCTAGGCCTAGCCTAGCTTAATTAGGTAGCTCTGGTCTGCCTACCTAGCGGATTAGTCCTACCTAGGCCTATACGATGTCTTTATTTAATATTGGCCTACGTGAAGTTTATAAAATTGAATGAAAATATCCTTACGTTTGAAAGGTTCGCCGATCCACATTCATTTTGCTAAATATAAGTTAATAAAATGAGACAAATTTTACTGTGCTTCTCGTGTCGTCACGGTGTTTAATATTTTTTTTCGGCCGGCAATAAATCGTTCCTTATAACTATGTCTGCTACCACCAACGTTGAGAACAAGTTTTATATTTTGGTTTTTGTTGTGTACTGTCAAAGAATATATATCACAAGAATGAGTAATCCGCGATTTTCCCTGTAACAGTAATATTGTCCATGTGGTAGGGCGCCGCCATAAGTGTGGATGTATCTGGGATGTATACAACTTTTTGTGACGGTTTCAACATGGAGGTATTTTATTTTATACCTCCATGGTTTCAATAATCAAAGGCTAGACCACCGGTAGTATTTTCATGATAAAAAATGTTATCAACTACATGCCAACATCATGTTAAATACTATTTGGATATTTAATTGTTCGTTTTATGCAATTTATTTAGTAAAAACTGCCGTATAAACAGTTTGCTTTATCAACCGGGCGCTACGATAGCGTGACCGGGCGTGTTGGTGTTTACGCGTTTTCACGAAGGATTGTTTAATAATATTCCTATATTTAACTTGTTTCTGGTAAAACAAATAAATGTTAATGATATTTAACATTTTGTCCTATTAATAACATGTATTTTATACTAATTTATATCATAAAAACAATACTTAATTTACCGGGCGTAGAGTAGTACACGGCAATGGTAAAGAATAGGCCGGGCTGAGTAATATTCGTTGATTTTTGATGTTGCTGTGTTCCGGGCCTTTTTTGTGAACTAACTCAGCATGTTAGTAAATAATTGTCTGTAAAAGTGAATAAACACTAGTTTGTTAATAAATATGTATTATAAAATAGTTTACAATTGCAAAAACTATCATCATAATTCTATTTAATGCGACATGTATCATGTCTATTAAATCAGGGAAGAGTTAAATTTAACTCTTCCCTGATTAAATCAAGTCTTATTTAGTATGTATACATCCGCCCTTATGAGGGCGGGCATCACTCACTGGAGCTCTCTGTTACAAATTTCTCATGCAAAAATCGTGGAATACTCATTCTTGTGATATTCTTTGGTACTCTGTATATCGAAAAAATACATGTGGGGATACATGTAGGCCTAGCGATGAAAACAACACATAAAATCGTCATTATTAACATATATTTATGTACCAGTGTCGTAACTGCAAGTTATTTTATTGAAATATGACAATATATTTACCCTTACAAAAGGTGTGATGGTAGAAATGTTCTCAGTAAAAGCAATTTTTGCATGTGCCCGATTTACCAAACATTTGTCGCACGGGAAACATGCTGGTTTCCCGTGGCTTTACTGCTGTCATGGGATAAATCTTGAGCCTAGGAATTTTCAGAGATCTAGAAATTATTTTACATGCAGCAAGTTACATTCACAAGAAAAGGTACAGTAATTAGAAGGCCATTATTTATTTTATACTTCCATATAGTTATACATAATTTGTTAATATTTATTTTAATAAATGTGTTTGCAGGGTCCGGGATGATGATACTCAGTAGTCTGTAGGTAGGCCCTAGTACGTACTAGAAATAGCTAGCTGCCCTACCTAGCCTACTTACAAATACAAGAAACTAGGCCTATTAGTAGGGTAACTAGCTTGGCTTACTTCTTGATATAACTGTCAACTGTAGGCTAGTATATAATAGGATGGGTGGCCCAAAAAAAAGGAACTAGGCCCTAGGCCTAGCTAGAGGTACGCCCATCAACCATGTAAAATAATACACATATACTTACGGTTGACAATGCCGCTAGCAATTTCCCTATGTTTTCGCATTGACGAATATAAATAATAGCAGGTGAGAGTAATTTTAATACTGTAGCCTTACAAATTTATAAAAAAAAAATATATGTTTAAACTTCAAATCATTTTTATTTGCAGAAAGTTTATGTGGATATGGGAGAATTTCCAGTTGAAAATATTCGTAATTTTAGCATCATAGCACATGTCGATCATGGCAAAAGCACGCTAGCTGACAGACTGTTAGAAATAGCAGGTGAAGTTGTATATTCGATTCAGTATAACGTTTTTCTGATATGACCCCCACATTCTGGAGTTATGATATTTTAAATAACATAAGGTCTTGAAATGCTATTCTATGGGATCATTGTCATATTATATTTTAATTGATTCATTTTATATTATTTAAACTAGAAAAGAGCAAACCTCAGTACAATTCCGGTCATTTTGGTTCCTAATGTGTATGGATGCATGCAGTAGGAAAAATTTGTGCCACAAATTAAAATGTATATATTAAAATAAATTCCCGGGGCATTTATTGTTCGAGAGGGATTTAAGGTTTGTTTATTCGAGGAAACGGTGTTTATTCAATTAAATACGATACTTTTAAAATCTATGAGCCTCTCTTATAACCAAGACAATCTAACAACAGGACACTGAGCTTGCCTTGCCAAGATAGGAACTTGTAACAGTCCTTTAATCTTATGTCTGGCTGTGACAAATACCAACAGCACTGTAGTATCTACGCGGTGTCTTTTAAGGGGCGTGGGACTGATCATGTCCATAGCTGTTTTGGTCTATGATGATATATTATAAAAAGTCAAGCTCTCTCAGTGTTAGCAGACGACATTTTCTAAATGAAGATTGAAAATTTTCGCGAGTCGCAGCCACAGATAAACCCTTTGATCTCTGGAGCTCAGCATCCTGTTGTTAGATTGTGCCTTGGTATAAAACATTGTTTCTGAATCTTTGTCTGGTTGCAGGTTTTTATACTACTGTGTGAGAATAATAATTATAAGACCTTTGTTGATTATGTTTTTAAGGTGTGATTTCTAAAAAAGGTGACAATCAACAAGTACTAGATACACTTCAAGTAGAACGTGAGAGAGGTATCACAGTGAAGGCCCAGACATCGTCATTATTTTATACTTACAAGGGAACCAAATATTTACTTAACCTTATAGATACACCGGTAAGTATTTAACATTTAAGCTTGGTTCTTACTACCTGTAGTAGGACGCAAGCCAAGGATGTACTGTAGATGCAACATTTCAAGGCAAAGTGCCATAAGAACATAACCTTTCGTGTCACAAGTGCGAACCAACGACATAACCACCTTTTCTGCTCCATATGTGTACGTTGCAACAGTGATGATTTAACTTTTTATAAGATGCATTGCAAAATTGATAGAAGAGTATTTTCTTACATTTTGTTGTTCTGTTATGTTGCGGCAGGATTTTTCTAGCGAGAACCAAGATTTAGCGTAGTCGCATGGGCCAGCCTAGTCATGTGGCCCAGCCTAGTCGCGTGGCCCAGCCTAGTCATGTGGCCCAGCCTAGTCGCATGGCCCAGCCTAGACGAGTCCCCAGCCTAATCAAGTCCCCAGCCTAATCAAATGCCCAGCCTACTGGCCACGATTATAAGGTAGTTATGTTACATAATATGACAGTGAAATATTGCCACTTAGTGCCTTATAGTATGTTATGTTTATATTTCACAGGGTCATGTAGATTTTAATTATGAGGTATCTAGGTCGCTGGCAGCTTGTCAAGGTGTGCTGCTATTGGTTGATGCAAACCAAGGAGTTCAGGCACAAACTGTGGCTAACTTCTATTTGGCATTTGAGTCTGAATTATCTATTATACCTGTTTTAAATAAGGTAAGAAAGACAGAAGGCAGTAGATTGTCCTCCTTTTAACATATTTTCCCTTGTTCATGCGAGCAAGGGAAATATATGTTTTAACACTACTGCCAAACTCCTATTCACTGGACACCCATATTATTAAGGGGTCCTGGATGCATACCCAAAAATATCAAACCTTTGGAATTGCTCCTATCCAGTCTTCTGGAAATTCATGTATTCAGAATGTGTTTTTGATGGTAAAAGAGAACCTTTTGGACCTCAAAGAAAGTCTGGTTTTCAGAGAGTCTTAGGTATTAGGATAGTTGACCCAAGGGAGTCTAACAACAGAACACGACACAGAGAATATGTACATAGTACAGTTTGGTATTTGTCGCAGCCAGACATAATATCTGTATTAGGACCGTTACGAGTTCCGATCTTGACAAAGGGAGTGTCCCATTGTTAGTTTTCCTTGGTTGACCGTAGTATAAATTGCGGTTTTGAAAAATGTATTCACACTAAAACTGCAGTTAATTGGATTTTTTTTTTTTTTTATTCAAAGATAGATTTAAAGAATGCAGATCCAGATGGAGTTGCCAGCCAACTAGAGAACCTATTTGATCTGAAGGAAGAAGAGTGTCTAAGAATATCAGCAAAGACAGGAGTTGGCATTCAAGATGTATTTGAGTCTATTATTCTTAAAGTACCACCGTAAGTTTTTTTGTCCTCGGTAGCCTACCCTTGTGTTAAGTCTGAGAGAACAGCTGGATGAATATACAGTAGAACCTCTCCTTTGAGACGTTCCTATAAAGGGGAAACTTTCCCATGACATGAACGAGAGGAAATATGTGTTTTAACACTACAATCAACCCCTATTCAGGAAACACCTATTAAGGGACACTTTTGGGTCTCAAAGGTGTCCCTTCATAGGGTTCTATATCTATAAAAGCATGGGTAAATAAATCCATTATTGTAATTCTATAAGATTTTACTTGTGGATTCATAAAGTAAAGCATGTTAACCACCAACTTATAAAACCCAATCAAATTAAATACTGAAGATGCGTCCAAATGATATAGGGTTGGCTATGGCGATAAAACTTATACGGTGTTGCCCGTAGTTTATTTCACAGGAAAGTGTCCCCTGATTATTGGTGTGCCTTGTACAGGAGTGTCCCAAAGGATGAATTTTTACTGTATTGACAACAAATTAAAATGGGAGTCAAACTCTCTCATGATTTCCAAGAAGGCATCTCAAAGGCTTTACTTTCTCAGAAAACTCAAGCAAATTAGAGTTGATAACACTATTTTAATTCTATTTTATCAAAGTATTATTCAAAGTATTTTATCTTTTAGCATTGGATGTTTTTATGGTAACTTTACTGAAAATGATAAGAAAAATATTGAGAGACCACGTAAAATTGCACAACGTATTATTAAAGCTGATCTAACGCCTTGTTCATTTATCTATGAAAAGAGTATTCTAAAAAAAGTAAACAATATTATGAAAGACCCCACTCATCCGTTACATTACTGTTATAACTTAAATAGATCAGGCATTAGGCTACGACCTCCAAGATCAAATCTTTGTAGAACTAGAAAATCCTTCGTTGTAAATAGCATTCATATTTTTAATTCTAATGTAAGACGTTAATGCAATTTTTAATAGTTTTACATTTTTAACAGTATTTTTAACTTTTTATCTTGTATTTTTAATCTGTTATTATACTGCACGTTTTTAAATTGTTGCAATATTGTTGTTTTAATCTACCAAGCAAAGTGAATTTCCATTTTTATGGACAAATAAAATTTCTTGAATCTTGAACCTTGAATCTTGAATCTGTACTTATTTGGGAAAAGGAAAATATTACAGTACCTTTAAAAACCGGAAAGGCCTTTAACGACCATTAACTCTATAACAGATTTGAACTCAGGATGTTGTTGCACCTAAATGACAATTGTGTTAAATCCTTAGTCCTCTTTTTGAATTTCACAGGCCTGTAAGTTCACCAACAAAACCACTCAAAGCATTTTTGTTTGACTCAACCTATGATCAGTACAGAGGAGCAATAACGAACGTTGCCATCATTGATGGCAGTATCAGCAAAGGAGATAAAATGACTTCAGCATTCTCAGGAAAGACCTTTGATGTCAGTGAAGTTGGCATTATGTATCCAGATAGAGTTCCTACTGGCCAACTGTACGTTAACTGAGTTAGATTTTTTTTCTTTTTGTCATTTTTTTTGTTGGACTACTTTACTGTTCTAACCAAATTACTAATCTCCTTACAATTAAAGACCCCTTCAATTAAGGACTCGCTCCAATTAAAGACCCCTTAGTTAAGGACTCGCTCCGATTAAAGACCCCTCCAATAAACGACCCCTCTGTTTAAGGACTCGCCCCAATTAAAGACCCCTCCAATTAAAGACCCCTCCAATTAAGGACTCGCCCCAATTAAAGACCCCTCCAATTAAGGACCCCTCCAATTAAAGACCCCCTCCAATTAAAGACCCCCTCCAATTAAAGACCCCTCCAATTAAGGACTCGCCCCAATTAAAGACCCCTCCAATTAAGGACTCGCTCCAATTAAAGACCCCCTCCAATTATAGACTCGCTCCAATTAAAGACCCCTCTAATTAAAGACTCCCTCCAATTAAAGACCACTATACTGCTACCCTGGATGATCGCCTATCTCCTACCATTAACTGCTATCTCCAATTAGAGACCCAAGACCTAGGTTTGGGTGGACCCAACTGAACACTATGTTATTACACTACTATAGTACTGAAACTACTTGTCAATTGGTAGTAGAACTAAGCTACTAACCTGATTAGTCAAATCATGATCAACTCATAATTTAAGGGGAAAGTAAAAGGAATTTATTTATACTCTTGAGACATCATACTGCAGTATTGCCTTAGCAGTTTTCCATCCATGTGCCCTGGACCTCTTAACATAATAACACCTACTTTGAGAGGAGGAGGAATGTACTGCAACATTTCTATCTCTACATCCTGGCACTTATATCCATCTTTTTATCAAATAAGATATTCTGGTCAAGTAGGCTATGTTATAGCTGGAATGTACAACATCAAAGAAGCCAATATAGGTGACACCTTCCACCATCCAGGCCAACCTACAGAGCCTATGCCTGGCTTCAAAGCTGCTAAACCTATGGTATGTCATTTATCATCAAACCATGATAAAGCTCTGCCTACACTATCAAACTTTATGTAACAAAATAATGTGATGTTCCCATATATGGACTTGATGACATCATATCTCTATCATATTTGGACACATTACACTTTTTGTCAAACTAGTTTGATAGTGTAGACAGCTTTATACTTAAAAAAATATTTGATAAAAGTATCACATTATTTTGTAACATAATTATTTGTTGGTCAAATAAATAAATAAGATAAAACAAAAAAAGGTGAGACAAGCTGTTTTGATTCATTTTTTTTATCATCACAGAAATTAAAAACAAATAACTAAATGAAAAAATTAAATTTTCATATCTAAAAAACCTAGTAGGGTTGTACGGTACAGTATTTGGCCCCCAGGGAGTGACTTTCACTTTCTGGTTATGATTACTAGAAAATTATGTTTCTTTCAATTTCTGTAGGTTTTTGCAGGCATGTATCCCATTGACCAATCAGAGTATGTGTCTCTTAGAAGTGCAATAGATCGTCTGACATTGAATGACAGTAGCGTTTCAGTTAGCATAGATAGTAGGTAAGTGTTTAGCAAAAGATTTAACTGTATTTAAAAATTCCTTAATGCTGCTTACACATTGAATGCCATGGTATGCATTCACACAAGAGTCCAAGTGAGTAAGGCTAAGTTTGCTTCACCATCTCAATGATAAATTAGTTGTAACAGAATATATAGCAGGAATGAAGCAATACATGATTTTTGCATTATGAAACTGTAACCGAGCATGCCTGTCCTCATGTGGTCAGATGACATATAAACTTCTGACATATACTGTGCACTATTTCATGGGAAACCATTAGTATTACAGGAAAAATTGCAGATTACTAATTCTAATATGTATACTTTGGTTGTATGTATGGTTATTAGTTTTAAATTTATAAAGCACAAACAAAATTCTTGAAGAGCTGTGAAAAAGAGGTGGGTGAAGAAAGTAAAATTTCAAGCCAGTATGCAAACTGGTGTATGGAATGTAAATTTTGATTGTTTCAACTGAACATTCATCAGTATGACTTTAAATACTATTTTACAATTTTTTATATTAATCATTTAACCATACTTCATCAAAATAACTAATGTTTTGTATGTTATTTTTAGTCCTGCGTTAGGTCAAGGATGGCGTCTAGGCTTCTTAGGCCTTTTACACATGGATGTATTCAATCAACGCTTGGAGCAAGAGTATAATGCTAATGTCATCGTCACATCACCTAGTGTACCGTACAAGGCTGTCTTGAAGGAAACAAAACTGAACAAACAAGACTATGGAGACACAGATGAAATCACGATCAACAACCCAGCTTTGGTAATTACATAATAAATACGGAATTTAAGAAATGTACAAATATAAAAATTTTATTTATTGTTATTATTTATTCTTTATACTGGGTAGCCTCTTCAGTCTTCAGTTTTTCCAGAGGACCCAGTGTATATGATGACTTTGTGACAGTGGCTGTTGTGTGTGATCTAGTACACCGGAGTAACCCCCTACTTGTCTCGAAAGATGTACTAGGTTCTTTAAAGTACACATGAGCCAGATGTGTACACTGGACCTACGGTTTATAGTCCTTATCCGAGAAGACAAGTTTTACCACCAGAACCATGGAGCGAGTAAGCCTTGAACCCTTGCCAATATTATATTTAAAATAAACTTGAGAGAATCCGAGTAATTCTCGGGACGGACTCAAACCCACAACCTCCAGATCAATAGCCTGGTGTTCATACTTTCATACCACGAGTTTGCGCTGATGACTAGTGCTTAAATTCGAGCCCAAGTAAGCAGCAGGTACTGCACCAACATGGTTGTAATTGTAGTAGTAGAGTAGTAGTAGCTTTGCGTCAGGGAGTTAAGTAATTGGTTTGTTTTGCCCTTTATACCAAGTACATTTGAGAATACTTGCGAAATGTGTGCTGTTCTCTATTTACATGTATTTTTAGTTCCCAGATATAGCCAGAGTGGAGAGATACCTAGAACCAATGATAATGGCTACAATTATTACACCAGATGAATACATTGGAAAGGTCATTAACCTTTGCATTGTAAGTATGAGTTAAATGAAGTTGTTAAGCACCCCAACCACCTGTCACATGTAAAACAAATATACAAGATGCACTACACAAAAAATGTCTTCTTACAAGTCATGTCATGAAAAAAAAAATCTGGCATCTGACAGGACTTAAACCCAGGACCCTGGGATTGTTAGCCGAGCATCTAAACCACTAAGCTACAATGTCCTGACAAATCAATGTTACTTTCCATCACGCATATGGATCCCCTTAGGGGCAATCAAGCGTTCTCATCCCCCTCTCCTGTCAGGGGAAAACTGGCGCCACCGCTGCACAACCAAGGATACAATATCATCTCTAATCATTTATAATCATTTATAACATGTTAATTTTATTAAGTTATCCTTTTTTTCTCTTTTGTGGGGGTCACCCACATTTATTCATTCTGTTTATATGGTACCTTTTACAAATATATATGTATTATACATACATTTTTGTAAAAATATAAAAACAATAAAATTCAATAGAGTAGTTAAAAAGATATCCTTACAGTATTTGTATCTAGTCAAATAATGTGTGTACTGATTTTTTTTTTGCTGCAGGAGAAACGCTGTGAGCATGTTGAACATACATACATTGATCAGAAGAGGGTGTTGTTGAAGTACAGACTTCCACTCAATGAAGTCATCATTGACTTCTTTGATAGACTGAAGTCTATCTCATCAGGTTATGCAAGGTAAGGTAGACTAGAGACATCTTTAAAGGTGAGCATATGTCGAGACAAATCTCAAGCTGAGACTTAATTCAACTAACAGTAATGCACAGTTGCAAATGTCGACATAAGCGCTGTTGAGTTGCATTTTGTTGAACATACTTTACTTTCCCTGAACTGAAATTGCAACTGAAAACTCATAAGTGCTCACGTACACTGGTTCTTCTTTCAACTTGGGAAAGACGCTGCATAACATATATATTACAATGCATAACCAGAATTAGTTTTACAATCAGTACCATGAGATAAACGCTCACACAAACACACTGAATTTTTTTAGTTCTGTTCAGTTTCTTCAAAGTTGGTCGATAAGCCTCCATTTTGTTCCAAGTTCCATTAAAAATCTGCTGTGTTTGAACCTCGACCTTAGATTGCTTAACCATTACAATGGTTGTAGTAGGTTTTTTTTTCAGTTTAATCTATTTCAAATTTGGACAATATTAATAATAAATGAATTCATAAAGATTTTATAGATTATTAATTTTTTTTTTGTGCCTTAGTTTTGATTATGAGGATAACGGCTTTGAACCAGCAGATCTTGTAAAACTTAATATATTGTTAAATGGAAAAGTTGTGGAAGAGTTGAGTACGGTGGTACACCGCGATAAGGCACGTGAAGTTGGCAAGCATATATGTACAAGATTGTATGATACGATACCACGACAACTGTATGAGGTCGCTATACAAGCAACAGTCGGCAGCAAAGTTTTAGCGAGGGAAACCGTAAGGCCCTTGAAAAAAAACGTCCTTGCTAAATGTGTAAGTAGTATATTACAGGTTTCATTATATTTTAGAATGTATTGTTGAAATAACAGGGACAGATTCATTCTCCTCGAAGATTGTGACTTATTGAACAAACACAGCTTCCAATGCAAACCTATATTTTAGTGCTATGGTGTGCTTTTGTGATCTTATCTTTTAGTTCATTAGAAAATCCAATTATCATAGGATTGCACATAGCAGTAACACTTTGACAATTATAATAACATTAAGGAATAACTATGTAGAAAATGGAGGTATATTTCATCATTTTAGCCGTACTTTCATTGTGTCATTGGCAATTGCTATGATACAGCATCATCCCTTCCTCCGTAAGTGGACCGAAACGTCCCGGCCAACTGCATTGAAATGTCTTGGCATGGCAAAATGACCCTGATACATTATAATTGCTTTGCTTGTTGTGGCCATGGATTGGCGATTCGAGGTACAGTATGATAAACTACAGAATTTTGAAGTTTTTAGTAAGAAATGTTTGTTAAATAAAATAAAGATAGAGATTTGTGAAAAGCGCGAGGTTATAGGCATGTGGCGCGAGAGCTTGAAAGTGGGTCGAAAAGCATGATGCTCACACCAGATGCACGATACTTGTATGAGTGTAGTGTCTACTATGGCTATGGTTAGATTGAGCCCAAAGAAGCAGCATTGGTACTGAACCATTGACTATTATTATTATTTAACAGTTTTGTTCTCTCGTTTGTATCCATAGTATGGCGGTGACATCTCAAGAAAGATGAAGCTATTAAAGAGGCAAGCTGAAGGCAAGAAAAGAATGAGAAAACTTGGCAATATAGACGTTCCAAAAGAAGCTTTTATTTCTGTATTAAAAAGGTGATAGCAGCTTTTAACCCCTGATTTTATTATAGGTTTAAAGATATTAAATTATTTAATGAAATAACTATTACATAAGAGGTTACATAGTAACCCCCTCCTCCTTTTAGACACCTTTATTCAGGAAACACCCCTATTAAGGGAACATTTTGGTGGGTGAATGATGCAGTACAAGGATTCTAAATTTCAACTCATCACAATAATGGGTAAGGTAATTTGAAATGTTAAATTACGTGAAATGTCTTGTGAATTAAATAAAAATTTATTTTGAGCATTTGTAATTTTGTAAGTGCATGCATAAATGCTATGAAAGCATTGATATGAAATTTGTGTTTTGTTTCTTTGAATTTATAATCTTAATTCCATAAAATCAAGCCCAAGTTACACTGCACGGTTCTGATGTTATCAACAAAATATGTTGCAAAATTTCGGTTCTTTAGGTTAGGTTAGGACTAAGTTACAAATAGTTTTTGTGAACGACTATAAAAAAAAAAAGCTCATGCTTATGTACATATTTATATTTGCCCTTGTGAAACATTTTACTAAATAATGACCTGAAGTATGACATTTGACCCTCGACACCATCTCAATATTGCATATAATGCAATTAAAATATCTGTACAGACTTTGTTTGACCTCAAATGACTCACAGACAGGTTTCCAATAGCCAGCATTGGCTGTTTAGTATTTTTAGTCGCGTGGACGCGACTCTATAGTTCACTATGTCGGTCGGTCGGTCTGTCTGTCGGTCCGGTATCACTATGCGTTTTAGCACGCGCTTATGGCTGTTGGCCTTGTTTTAAATCACACGGAAAAATTAAAGAATAACACTGATGATGGAAAAAAAAAAGATTTGGATCACCAAATTAGAAAATACAGCAGTGCCACTCAACTAAATCAATGGAACAAACACTGTCAACTTTTGCAATTTATCACTTTTATTGTGAAATTAGAAAATACATTACTGTAACTTCTCAACAACAACATTCCACTTTCCGATGAGGATTTGCATGCTTAAATATCTTCAATGCTAAGCTCAGCCAATGCCATAGTAAGCCCATTCATTTTTTCCTAAAACAAATAGAAAAATCACTAAATAATGTTTTTTTTTCAATATATAATTTATATTGGTTATTGTTTTATTTGTTCTACTGTATTTAAAAGGCCAAGATTATGAGAGTAGATTGAGGATCCTAACCCACCCCGAAGTAGATGAACCTCTCTTTCTTGAACCTTATTATTGTCTCCTGTCCTATCCACAAACAAATTAAAATAAGATGAGGGTGAAAAATAGATACTACTGTAGCTAATAATCAATAAGAATTGAATCCCGAAATTTTTGTCTTGTCAGTTCATTCAAGGGAACAACTAAAAAATCTAAAAAGGGGCTTTTTTCCTAAACCAGGAGCTAAACCAGGAGCTAAAGCAGGAGGCTGCTGAAAGTCGAATATGTAGGCATACTATGCACAAGCTGTAGCTTAGTGGTTAACATGTCTGTCATCCAATCCCAAGGTTCAAGGTTCAATCCTAATGCCAGAGTTGTATTAACTCACAACTCTTTTAACCAAGCCTCAAACAAAGACTGATGAGATAAAATAGTTCCATCCTGTATTTGGCAAGTTACTCGTTTTTGGATGCATAGAAAAATAATTTAATTAAAATGACTTACTTCTTCGTTGTTGTTACCAGCAACATTTTGAAAAAAATTAAATAGACGATTTCTCAGGTTAGTAATAGTATTTAAAATTGCTTCTTTCTGTGGAATAAATGAATATACTGTAAAGATTGTCATGAGTTGTAATTGAAAGGGTCATGGTATGTGCATTTCTACTACAAACTCTATCTATACATGATCTATCAACTACATATTCTGTAAATACATATTAAATTGGAAAAATAGTTGCAAAATCATCTATTTTAGTGGCTCACACATATGTTATATAACATTTTGTAGAAATGTCAATGGATTTTACCATAACGTTATGGGTTGGTTGCCCTGAGAGCAAGTGGACAGCACTCACTGTGTCCCACAACACCTTCTCCTTTTTTGCCCACCAATACTAATTGTTTCTTTCAATATCTGATCTTACTTACCACATACAGAATTGGAAACATCATAAGCCTTAGTCTAGGTATCATATCCATTTTGTGAACAGGAAGGGGAAAACTGAATTCAGTATTAAATACAACTGTGATTTTCTGACAAACTATAAAAAACAAAATACATATATCTTTTTGAACAATCATATAGTGTGCTGTTCTAGTTTGTCATGAAAAGCCTATTTATTACTGCACTGTTCATATATATTGATGGCGATTCTACACCAAAACTAAACAAAGGAGGGCATGCCGTGTACCGTATTCCTATGTAGAATCAACGGGACTGCTAGCCTTCTATTTTGTCCAGCTATCCTATGAAAAGCTTGGTGCAGGCCTGACATCACTTTTAGGAGCAAAATAGGTTGATACTTGATAAATGAATTATGTTCTCTTATTAATATTTTCTTGTAATTAGTATAAACCTAGCAATTTTTTACTGTTTTACTGGAAAACACATGATCCTTTCATGATCAGAGACTCCTGTCTTTAGATGCCTAAGACCGGCGGGCGTCTCTGGAGTCGGAACTGACTAAATACCAGTAACCCCTATAGCCAATGAATGAACACTTGCTCAACCTAATGATACAGTTCAGTAATGTAAAATAACACCGGAATATTCATTGATTATAATATTATTATGTTATTACTGTATATATATATATTAAGTGGTGGAATGATTATATTGTACTTACAGTACGCTTTGCTGAAGTTGTGCTATGTATATTCGACTGAGCGATGACTTTACAATTTTAAAAGGCAATGCGATAAGTCAGTCTACGCAAATTCAAACAACGAGACTGCACGCCCTCTACATAAATACTGAAGTGTGCGTCTTGCTTAGAATTTCAAAATTTAGCAAATAGTAGCAAAAAAAGTTACATAAACTTTAATGTGATCTTGAATGAATTCATTTGGATAACTATACCCAGGATGAGTATTTAGAAATTAAATGTAGATAATCTATGTTTCAAAGTATTTCAAACACAAACAATAAACAGCCATTGAAATGTGCCTAAAAACCATAATTAATTGAACAAATGTTATTGTGTATGTTTATGACCTGTAAGTGATGTTACAATGGGTCTTGTGTATTAACTTGAGTGTAAACATACAATAGTACTTTCGTGGAATTTCCCATAAAGTTTTTTAAAAAATCCTGAAATGAATGGTTGAGGTGGTATGAGCATGGAGCTATAAAATTAAAATGGGAAACATTGTTACTGTAAAATGATTAGCCACATCACTGAATAAATTTTAAAAAATTGACTCTGTATGTTCTATATGTTTATCATATCATATCATTTATTTCGCCAATATATAGTGCAGTACAAAGTAAGACATAAAAAAAAACATTACAAAAGTAAATCAATGAGGCCGGATTACCTAAAAGTTATAAATAAAAATAACCGTTGAGAGGTCTCCACATCGAAATACTTGCATAAAATGAATAACACACACAAAAAACATAAATTCCTATCAAATTGGGATAAAACTATAAAATTCTGCAATTGATTTATATAAAATATTGTTAATTAAATTAAATAGATAGAATTAAGAAAATATCTTTCAAATACACATAAACATGTACAGTTTAAAACCGATTGGTAAGATATTTCTTAAGGCTATTCTTAAAACTGTTTATATTAATTAATAGTTGGTCACAGAGATCCGCAGGCAGATCTCTGAAATGTCTAACAAAACAATTAAAGACAGTCGAGTTATGAAATGAATCAGTCCGAGCTATAAAATTATTACGCAACTTAAGATTATTAACATCTCTGCAATTAATAGATAAATATTTAAAAACTTTAACATCATATAATTTGTACATACATTTGGTAACAAAATTAATACATCAGTACCTAATACAATTGGTAATTGAGATCAGATTAAGGTGTTTTAATTGTTGAGGGTAAGGGACACTGGCTGATCTTGGGAAGCATGTACGATGACCCTCCTTTGGACAGATTCAAGAACAGCAATGTCTTTTTTAAGAAAGGGGATTTAGTGTCCCCCCAAAAACATGAATAAGACTTTAGGCCATTTCACAATTTTCATCAAGTTAATCACATCCATAAAAAAAGTTTTCACTTGTAAAAAGACAAAATAAATGATTAAATTCAACCAAAAACACATTGAGTTCCAGTAAATTTGACTATTTTTGCTTTAAATTACAGATTTTTCAGTTTTTTTTTTACATTAAAATGGCATATTAAACAAAAACATTAACAAAATATATATTTTCAGGGGACAATTTCTCGGTATTAAAATTCATGAAGTAAATGTAGGCAAGTTTTTTAACACTTCAGAGAAAAAAAGAAGAATTAAAGAATTATTTAAATACAACATTTTTATTTATTCAGTTATTTCGTTTCATATATTTGTTTGAAAAAACGTCTGGAGCATTTATAACTTTAACATCAAGTAAACAAACGTAAACCTACACATCGATCAAATGGTGGTGGTACAATCATCACTTGCTATTAGATGTAAATTATAATGGTGCATGCCATTTTTATTATACAGGAGGTTTACGCCTGATATGAACAATTTCTTGTCTTAGAATTTCAAAAAATTGCACAAAAGTTTACTCGGATATCATCAAAAAGTTAGTTTTACAACTTCAAATTGAAAGGTCTAAATGCTGGCCAAGTTACAAGATTTTCTGTACACATTAACCAACAAAAATGATGGAAAGAAGGAAAAATAGATCCCCTAATAACACGGGTAGTTGAAACCAACAAATGTCAAGAGTGCAGATCACAAACTGAACTTGTGTTTAAATGCAATTTAAGAAGAAGAAGAATATTTAAAAACAGTTGATTTAAATAATTTTATTCAATAAATCATGGCTACATATCTAGAAAGATACAGTAAGCCTTTGTGAATGAATGAATGTTTATATTTTGGATACGATTACGGATGGTATACCAGCTCATTGTAGGCGCAGTAGTATTTATTCAAATAGACACCTAAAAGCATAACCTATTTCTCCTATCATGTCCGTCGTTGTCATGCTTCGTTGATTCTTCGCAAACGCCAGGTTTGCGCACTTTCGAGTTAACAGCGAAGCCCCATAAGCAGCAATCATCGTTGGCCGACCAAGCTGGTGAATATCATCCCTACAAAATTAATTGGGAAAAAAACATTATTAATATGTGTATCATAAATCCTCTTGGTGTGTATACTGGGATTGGGTTCAGATGAATCCCTATAGTTATAGCAGTCCCCATAACTGCTGTGGCATTGAAAGGAGCTGAATTTAAACCAGGCCACCGGGGAACCACTTACGTACTCATGGCAAAAGATGTTCTGGGTTTTTTAAAGTACACCCAAGCCATACTGTAGAAGTATACAGAACCATGTTGTTATTCAAGATGACACCACCAGAACCTAGGCCACTTTATACAGTATATGGCTATAAGTTGCAGTTGCTTTAACCACTTGTCCACTCAACTTGTCTAATACATCTATTAGTATAACCGAATCTTACCCTACATCTGTGCTACTGTAGTACCTATGCGCCCAGAAAGTCATTGTTCCCATGCTACCTGATAAAAGATCTCCTTGGCCACCACACCGACGAGGACTCCCTTCACTTGAATTCATCAAAACTGTGAAAGTACAACATATATTATGATATTCAAATACTTATTAATTTCTTTAATATTCATAACAGAACACTGTATTTTTTATTTAAAGCCTATTTGGAAATGGATACAATTTAATTAAACCATCTCCAAAAGTATAATATTGTTCTAATGATATACAGTAGTATTGCTTTCCAAGAATGATAACAATGAACTCGTCCGATGCAATGAGCTATTCTACCATCAGAACATGGTCACGGAGAGCCTGTATGTGCCTTTTTCATAGCTATGTTTTGTACACTCAACTCGATATGAGCCTTCAGTGGGCAAGATATACTGTATGCATTCAAGGCCTGTCCGCAGTCTCTAGTATATCGTCTTCACATTTATTCATTTAACAGTAGAAAAGACAGGCCTAAGAATAATTCCATGACCTATTCCACCTTGAAAAATAGTTGAAAATAATCATACCTGTTTTTCCATCAGTAATGATATCACTGGCTCCTTTATTGACAATAGTAACACTGCCCAGTGCCTGGCTTAGCTCTTTAGTACTATCACTTAATTGGCTCAGGTCTGGCTCTTCATTTAACTGCAAAGTAAATGTATCAAAAATGAAACAAATATTTAGTACTCAATTTATATGGTGTCACAAACAAAAATAACAAATTAAAGGATCACATATGTATCATATATTCAAAACCTAATATTTTATGCACTGTGTAGGCCTAATAAAAGTTTTTTTTACATTTACAGTATTTCTTCCCCCTTCTACTTGGTAAAAGAGGTTTGGTGTAGTAAGTCTGTTTAAAGTAGTTATTTTATTTGATGTTTTTTATCCGTGCCTACATAATCCGTGTCTATTTATAATTGTTATTTTATATATTCACTCATAAGCCAGAATTGGTGGTCTTGTATTTCACAAGAGTGTGATAAATAAATACAAAAAATTAAAATTTTGGAACTGTAATTAGAGATTTCCCCCATAAATCGTACTGGAAAAAAATCGACACATCTACAGTAGCCATAGTGTTACTGAATAAACTCTGTCTACACTATCAAACTTTATGTGACAAAAAAATATGATATATGGACATGATGATGTCATATCACTACAATATTTAAACATATCATTATCATATTTGGGCACATCACACTTTTTTTGTCAAACTAGTTTGATAGTGTGGACAGAGCTTAAGAATAATTCTAAAGTATTTTTCCCTGCTTATTATTTGTTTAACCACTGTTTCAACAGGACAACTTATTTTACATGACCAGAAAAGATCATGTTGAACAATCTACTTACAACTTTTTTATATAGAAGTTTGAATTCCATAATATTTGGTGTAAGTATTGCTTTTGTGTATCCCTGTATCACTTCTGGAGATTGTGCTAGAAGGTAGACTCCATCCTACAAGAAATCAATAGCTTTGTTGAACTGTTTCGATAATATAGTCAAAGCTCAGGCCGAAAACTAATGATTGGATGTGAGAGACTGAAATAGGAAACAATTCGAGATCTATAAGAGAACATCCTACTGTACAGTAGTTTCACACTTTATAACAGCATTATCTTGTTATAATCAAAGTATAATCTTTGCTGTACATATTGTATTTATATATACTTACTGCATCAATTACTAATGGTATGTTCAGATCTCTGGCTTTTATAATGATATCCTGCAAATAAAGAATATTAAATTTAATGAAATCACCACTTCATTCAAACTATGATTTTAAGGACCAGGATGGAAACTAACAAAGGATAATTGCGGCAACAACAAAATCATTGACAGAAACTTACTGTACTTTTTACTAGATTACATTAATCAATTTTATCCTAAATGTTAGCTAGACCGCAATAAATAGCCTTTTGTAACAACTCTGACATTTAAAAACACATTTTCCACACATGAAAGCTGAAGTAGAAGTTGACACACAATTATTTCTTACTTATACTTCACAAAGTATAGTAATGTTGCAGTTTTGTTATAATTTGTTCTTTTAAACATGAATTATTGACTTACTTTTGTATTTTCTAGTATGCTAGACTCCCTTCCAAGTCCAGGACCTATAATTATTGAATGCATACGAGGTAGCCAACTTGCTATCTCCTCAACACCCCCATTTTTATCTCTGAGAAAAAAAGAAATAGTGATAAAAGTAAAATGATCATTTTCATTTTTATGACTATGGATTATTGTTATTCAATTCAATATAACATTTGTTTACTTCCTTTTTGTTTTACATATAAACAAATAAATATTTTAAGATAGAAACTAAAAGGATGAATATATTGTTTGAATATCGTGAGGTTGTTTCCCGAATGATCGTAAAATCAAAACGGTACTGAGTATGACCAACTAGCGTTATTGTCACCAACTAGTCATCCATTCATAGAAGTACTGATGTAGTAGCCTATCTGTACGGTGACCATAGGATGTGACCCGAGACATGACTAACTACGACTTTTAGTTGATAGAAGATTGAAAACATTTTGTTAAGAAGAATTGTACTGTAGCCTATGTGGATGTTTATTGAAATTATGTCAATAATGTTTACACACTAGGCATATAAATAGTAATGTTTGTTAGTAAAAATAATTTTGAGTTAATAAGAATAAGATATAAGGAAGAACAAAGTATATTGATCGAAACGTCGAGAAACTTAACAGTTCTTTTCAGAACTAATACACGTGGTGTACCGCAAACTTTATATCAATAAAAAGATGAAGGCATGATCGTCCCATAAATCTTGAGAGAGATGGGCTGCTTGAATTATGAAAATATATAGCAGTTAAATATAATTATCAGAACAGACTCTTTTTATATGCAGTTTTTATTCAAACAGTGACCATCTGTAAACAGTGCATATGGTGTTTGTTTTTGTATTCAAGTTATTATTGTAACCTCTAAACTTACAAGACAGGATGTACTATCAGTTCAGGACTGTAAGACTTAATAACAGAAGAGGCATCTTTTGTACAAAAAACATGAGACAGGTCACAACCCTAGAAAAATAGAATATAAAATTAATAGAGAAAACATACATTAATAATGGGTGTTTCTTATGCACTGTTTTCCTTTTAAGAGCAAAACCTAAAATTCTTTATTGTACTAGTGTGGGTAAAGGGATATTTTGATTTGGGGTGTGGACAAAAGGGACGAAGAATTTCTTAATAAGGTCATATGAAAAACCAGTAATTCCATTCCAGTGTATACATTATTTAATATCCAGTATGTCAAGCAGTTCAGAGTTTCAGTATGGGTGTAAATTTATATACAAAAAGTCGATATATGACCGATTCCCTGTCTGTAATTGCGTACAATTTTTAGAGCTGATATTGCTGCGAAATACGGTGCTCCGGTATATTCTTTGCAGCCTCCAATTGTTGCCAACCGTCCATTTTGTCCTTTGTGTTGGGCATATGTTAGTGGTGGAATGATGGATTTGACAGCTTGCAATAAAACTGCTGAATTTGTTGTAGTACATTCTATTTTATAAAAGAAAATGGCATACATGATACGCATTTAAAATCAAATATTGTTATATAAATAATTGATTATTGAATATTAACTGTATTATCTGTACTAATAGCATATCGTTTACTACTAGGCCTACTTCCTATCATTATATAACAACAATGCACTACAGTACAGTAGAGCAGGCTCCTAGCTCAGCTGGCTGCACCACCTTCACCTACCCTCGGCCAACCTAGCCTAGCTAGCTAGAGGCCTAGCCTAGCTAGCCTGGATTTGTTTTACTCATGCCTAACTTTACTTTAGACGACAGCTTGGGAATACTAGCAGGTAGTGTACACACCTGTACTCATATTTACAATATTACCATGCAGATTAAAAAATCTCTTTGATAAATAAAAATATCCACGCATTTATGTGAAATGGAACAGCAAAATGTGTAATGTTTACAAAATTATTCTGCACGCTTCAGTGATTTTGCAAGCAGACCTGTTTTTTAAACTAAACTTTGACCTATTCGCAAGCGTGCTGTGTCCGGTTGCCGGTACCTTAGATTTTGCTGCTTGAAAAGTGAAAAATAATCTAAAAATGTACCGTTGTAGGTTGCTTTTAAACAATAGTAGATCGATTTCAAGATGTCTACATACAAAGGCACCAAAATCAAAGCTTTTCCAAGGTAAACACTTACTCTTTATAAAAATTTTGTTTGCTTTAAAAAGACCGTTTCTGTAGGCCGGACAGCCGTCAGTCCGAGTCACGGAGAAGGCGGCGATTATCCAGGGAGAAATCTTGCTCGAACGTTGAGCTAGGCCTATGTCATATTTGTTATGTGCAACACGATTTTCGCAATTTTAAATTATGCTAGGATTTTCTTGCGCAATTTGAATTCAAAATACTTAGGCCTAGTTCAAATTGCGCAGGAAATTGCAAATTGCGCAAGTATTTTCTGTAGGCCTAGCTAGCCTAGGCCTACTAGGCCTATTTGATTTAGTTTAGGCCTAGCTAGGGCTAGGGGCGCTAGTTCCGTTTCGCACCTGTTTTTATTTCGACTTCCTTTTGACTCCAAATTGTTAAGCAGCTTATTGTGAATACTACACCATTGGGCCTCATAAGTACTTTTATGAAGAAGAATCACATAAAAAGTAACAAATAAATCCTTAAATTGATGATTTTACAGACATTTTTTTCTCGCATACATATTTAGCATACTCGAAGTTCAATATTTTCGTTTCTATGGAGCGCCAAAAGAGCAACAACAATAGATGGTTAAAACCTCAGTGGAATGCGTCTTCTTTTAATGCATTTATTATTGAAATACACGTTTAATTTTAATATATTTTGTCAATAAAAATGCTGTAACATTTTACTGCTAATAATTTGCTGTTTTCAAATAGCAACCAACCCTAGGCCTAAGAGTAAGACTAAGACGAATATTATTTAGATCAGATATACCCCTACAGTACATGTAATATGATGATGAATTTGTCGATTTTCATTCCTAAAAGTTCCTGCAAAAACCATGTACAGTATCATCAGTAATATTTTTGTTGCATTAACATTGACAAAATATGATAAAATTGAACGTAATTTTTACCAATAAATGCATTAAATATACGCAATTTACTGAGTTTTTAGCCCTCTATTATGATTGCTCTTTTGGCGCTCCATAGAAACAACAACATTGAACATGGAGTATTCGAAATTCACAAACCGATGTGCGAGAAACACGTCTGTAAATTCATCAATTTAAAGGATTTGTTTTTTACTTTTTGTGTGACCTCCTTCGTAAAAGTATTTTTGAGGCCTAATTCTAAGGTGTGGTACTCACGATAAAGTTACTTAACCAATTTTGAGTCGAAATAAACGACAGGTGCGAAACGGAACTAGCGCCGGGCTAGGCCTATATAGTATAACAAAGCATGATATTATACCCTTTGTTTGTAAATTTATAAATAATGCAAGGCCAAGTAATTTATTGATAAACTTTAACATAATAAAATGTTATAAATATAAAGTATAAAACGATTTTGGTTATGTTTTTAATAAGGAGAGACAAAAAACTGCAAACTTTTAGGCCTAGGCTAGTTATCTGGCCTAGAAAATAGAAAGAGAAGCAGGGATTCTCTCATGGCCACGCCACATGGGTGCAGACAGGGTGTTATGATGAACTAATACAGTACCTCCATGAGCTAATGCTGCCAAGCTGGTGGTATGTGAGACTGTCGAGTGGTGCCGATGAGTGAATACAGGGCTTTACTATGCTTACTACGTTGTTCAAATTGCGCAAAGAAATCTTTGTACAAATTCAAATTGTGCAAGAAATTCCTTGCGCAGATTGTTCAACATACAATTATTATATACTACTAGACCTCGTTAGGGACAAAGCCTAGGTTAATTTTTAATGTAATCCTAGCCTAATAGTCTAATAATTATTTTTGAATGCTAGGCCCCAGTCTGTTTTCTCAACCTGTTTATGAATTCTGAAATACAGCACTTAGTATTTACAGTTTATCAATATATATTAACATTTTTTTTTATTAGGCCAACAGACAAAATTCCAGCAACCCATAAGGCAGATGGGTTTCGCCGCTGGTGAATCGGCTGGCAAAGGCAATGTATTTCTTGTAACTGGTCTGGTAACCTTTACTGTTTTCGGTGGAGTGGTAAGTGTATTGTTTGCTAAATAAGGACCATACTAACTATTCAATTTACAATGTATTTACCACACTGCATCATCCTGCACAATGTCCTATAACTCATCTCACTGAGTTAGTAGTTCTTTTTGAAAAAACAAAAAATTAGAGAAACTAATCTGCTTTGAAAATTTCGATGTCCTGCTCGGAAAGCTTCTTCAGAAGAATGACAAATATGTCATTAAACAGATTTAGAGGGCCAATTCTGTCTAATTACAGGGTCATACACGTGACTCAGTTGGTTGGCACCCTTGTCTCTGTTGATGGTGTGGTTTCCTCATTTTACTGGTTACACTATATAGTAATATTTTCTGATCTTTAATTCTGTTAAACAGGTATTGAAAAAATACATAAACTTAGGTTACCGACCTGACTACAGCAAAAAATTATTAATGCCTGGGTCGTCATCAGAGAATGACACGTCTGGTATATCAGAAGAGGCATCAAATGAGACAGTGGCAGGTGAGGCTGCACCAGCTACGTCAGGTGTGACAGAGAAAACGGCTTCAGGTGAGGACATTATAGCATAGATTATCAGATAGCTATGTCAGATATATGTATGGTAATGTAGGCTGTACGGAACATTAGCCCTAAAGCTCTGTCTACACTATCAAACTAGTTTGACAAACAAATGTTAAATGTGCCCAAATATGGTAGTGATATGCCTAAATATGGTAGTGATATGCCTAAATATGGTAGTGATATGCCTAAATATTGTAGTGATGACATCATCATGTCTATGTATGAGTACATCACATATAAAGTTTCAGGTAGTCCATTATAAACTTTAGATATGTTTGTCTCTCAACCACTCTCATGCATTTATTTTGACATATCTTTCAGTGGTAACCAGTTTTCATAACATTTTCTTTTTCTGTTCATTACAAAATTTAACCAACATTTAATGAATGTATAATTCTTTTATTCTTTACTTTGCTTTTTGACTCTCATATCCTGTAATATATTTTCTATATATTAACAACTCCTCTTTATTTTAGTGTTATTATATATTATACAATCAATAGGAGTTAATTTTAAAACATACAGTACCACCATATTGGTAACAGTAACACGTTATCTTTATTTATATTCATAGATGTGTCACTACCTCAGATCCCGGAACATGCTCCATATCTCCTGATAGGGGCAGGGACAGCTTCGTTTGCTGCTTTCAGAGCTATTAGAGGAAATGATCCCAAGGCTAAGGTAATTAAATGAGAGGTTTCTTATGAACTGAGTCATAGAATGTATTAAGTCATTCAAGGTTATGTTTCATTCATTATTTTAAAAAATATTTTTATTTACCGTATTTATTTAAAAAACGGCAAAGTTTAAATAAACACCTCCCTCAAATAAACACCCCCCATAGAACATCATTTGGAATTGGATGTCATACACATCCACTCATCATAACTGAACCCTCTGTAACCCAGTAGAAAGAAATAATAAAGAAATAAATAAAAACTGGGCAGGTTACTTCTATCTTGAATGTGTGGTGAAGTGAAGGAAAGGGTATTTCTGAGTAAAAAACTGAAACGGAAAAGACATTTTCAACCACCTGTAAATATTTTACAGGTGTTAGTAATAACGGAGGAAGATGTGAACCCATACATGCGCCCTCCATTGTCAAAAGAATTATGGTTCAGTGACGATAAAGAAGGAATAAAACAGTTCAAGTTCAAGCAATGGAATGGAAAAGAACGAAGGTTAGTTGAATATGCACTGTAGTTGAATAGTATTGTCAAAATCATTGATAGTGTACAGTTCCAGGAAGTGTCCACATATCACAGGTTTGCCTGATAGAGGGCCAAACTGTTTGGATGCATATGTACTATATGGAAGCTAAGGGCGTTAAGTACCATACAAAAAAATAAATTTGTATGTTGGTCAAAAAGAGAAATATCCATATCCAGAATTCAACTTTAAAGTTGTATTTCCCCCCTGAAAAAAAAATTCTTAAACATTTTTGTTGAATATGCCATTTTAATGTAATAGTTATCCACATTGACAAAAAATTGGATAGAAAAAAATGTATTTACCTGAAAAAACTGTAATTTAAAGCAAAACATGGCCAAATTGGCTGCCAGCCAGTGGTTTTTGGTTGAATTTAACCATTTATTTTGTAAATTTATAGGTGAAACATTATTTGTTTTTCATTTGTTTTCTATGGAAGTGATTAACTTTATTAAAACTACAAAATAACATATTCAAAATCTGATTTAATTAATCTTCATTTTTCATCTTTTTAGGGGACAATACATCTTTAACTGTAATAATATATTAACATAACATAATAAGATCTTACTAAATTTGGTGTTTGTTTTTTGCAATGGTTAAATATTTTAATAATTCATAAGTTCACATTTCTTTCAGTATTTTCTTTGAACCAGATTCATTTTATTGTAACCCGAAAGAATTACCCACTAAAGAAAATGGTGGTGTTGCTATATTAAGAGGTCATAAGGTCATGTCACTCGACATTCACAAGAAGGTTGCAACACTTTGTGACGGAACAAAAATAACATTTGATAAATGCCTTATAGCCACTGGTGAGATTCAATATTCACATTGAAAAATGTATCCCTATACAACTAGGATTTAGTTTTTACTGTAACACTTTTTCAAATGTTGGCTAGTTTTATGTACAGTAAATCCCCTATTAAAGGGACACACCTTCAAGACCATACAAAGAATCCCATATATAGAGGTTGACCCTCATCTGTGTTATGTACATTTTTAGGTGTCCCCTACATAGAGGTGTCCCAAAGAAGGGATGCTACAACTAGTAAAAAAAACTGAATTCCAACCCTTTTATAAAACATTTCTGTACATATCTGCAGTATTTTTTTTTTATTGTAAATAATAATATTGTCTGTTTTAATTACAAGGTGGAACACCAAGAAATTTACCTGCAATTTCTCGAGCTGGAAAAGATGTTGAAAAAAGGACAACGCTTTTTAGGAATGTAAGTGCAAAATTATATTCGCTAGTTTTATTATTAGGCTTGTTCGACTTCTCTGTTCTGAGGAGATCTAGCTCTTTGGAAACACCTCGCAGTTTCTATCTGAGAAGTTCAAGTAGATCTTTTGCAAGCATATTTAGAACCTTGAGCAACTGCAGTAACTATATTTTGTTAACTTTTTAAAGCGTGGTTCCCACTGGCGACTTAACGCAACCCATGCAACGTAACAAAAAGCCCTAATTATGTTTGCCCCTGCCTGAATGAAATCAAACCTGCTTTTTAGTGTCAACATTATACTTTAACCTTGTTCACCCCGTGTACTGTTGAGTATGTGCTGTACTATGTTTTCCGGTGTTCTTTTGCCTTGCGTTGTTGGTGATTTGATTTCCCGTAGCGATGTTTGCAGCACTGTCGTCGGTTTCCACTTGTGATTATGCAATACAGCACTTTGCGTCTATACGTCGCTGCGTTATGTTGTGATTCGTTCTAGTGGGAACCACGCTTTACCAGTTGTAATGCAATTAGTAAGGAGCTCTATTAGGTAATCATACACTTTGTTTATTGCAAGACCGCCTGATGTACATGTACATTTGAAACGTTAATGACATTAAAGCGTGGCTCCCACTAGCGACGCAACGCAAGGACGTAACGTAACGCAAGTAAATTGACCAATTACAAGCGATGGCTTATTCGCTTGTGATTGCTAACTGTCTATAACTTCGCTTGTCATTGGTTAAAACGCTTGCGTTGCGTTTACGTCCTTGCGTTACGTTCTAGTGGGAACCAAGCTTAATGCAGTTAAAAATTGTAGCTACTGCAGTAGAATAATTTTATCTCTTTACCTATTCCACAAAAATACTAAAATAATATTACATTTTTTTATCCACTCTTTTCATTTTTTCTTTCTTTTATGTGACATAACTTGACATAATTTGAGAAAGTTTGATCATGTGTCTCACATATTTATTTGAACTTCACTAGCTTAAAGTTGAACAGCGTATAATCTACAAAATATCCACTCGTGTTCACCAATCAGTTTCTGGGTCTGTGCCAATTTATCTGCAGAATTGAATCTTAATTTATGTCCCAACACGAAAAAGGTCTTTACTCTGAAATTGACCCTCTTGTTTTATCTTTTTGCACAATAAGCGCCATTAGTTTGGAACCAGCTTCAACTCCATATCCGTCAATGTAAATCTCTTAAGCAATTCAAGTCACTTCTAAAATCTCACCTTTTTTATAAATTCTTGTTGGTCTTCATCAGAAATAGGACTTTATAAAAGTTTGTTATTACATACGACAGTATTTAATTATGTTTTATGTTTACAGGTTAAAGATTTTAAGTCTCTAGAAGAAATTTCAAGGAATGTAAAGTCTATAGCAATAATAGGAGGTGGCTTTCTGGGAAGTGAGTTGGCTTGTGCCCTTGGAAAGCGAGGTAAGTTTCCTAAATTAATTATACTTGATGTTAATGGGTCGGTTAACAAGCTAAATAAATATGACCATCATTCTTTTCTTTCTATGCAACAAAACTATAATCGTTGATATAAAGTTTGCGGTACACCACATATATGTTTCGTTGAGTTTCTCGACGTTTCGATCAATATGCTTTGATCGTACTCAGGAATGAGAAACTATAATTACTCTTTGGGGGATCCGTGTATGAACAATGATAATATATTGAAAAGATAACCGTAATGAAAATATTTGAGTTGGGGTGTTAGAGATGATGTGCGTATAAGTGTGAAAAGGTAAAGTTGCAGTCAAGGGTCTTCCAATGATCATTAAGCAATGAATTTAATTGATTTAGGCTTGAAGCTTTTACGACTTGCTTTTATACAACTTGTATTCATGACCTCTAGTTCCACATATTTTTTAGTTCCACATATTTTTTATATTAATTTTTTTAAATAAAAATAATAATTATATTGGGCTGGGCCTATTTAATTAATTATTATTCATTTCTGTTTTTAAGGAAAGGATTCAGACTTGCAAGTAACACAATTTTTTCCAGAATCTGGTAAATACCAAACTCAATATTTATATCTTTAATTGATAATTTTAATAACTAAAGGATGAGCTCACTTCGCTCTCTCCCCTTCTAAGAAGTGTAGACAATTGGTTCTCGAAATGATAAATACTCAGACCAACCCTTTCTAATATCTTCCTAAGATGGAATATGGAACAATATCACTAACTTATGTTATCAAATCTATATTTCGCTGTACATCTGAGATAGATGAGGTATGTATCCAAGGCTGAGATTTGTCCAAAAGTTTTTCCATTGTGCTCGCCTATGTCAGAATTAGTATAATATATATATATTATATATACTAAGATCAGATAATTTAGTTGAAAATACAAATATGAAATAGAATATGGTGGTCTATGTTGGCTGGCTATTTCATCAGAATTTTAATAATAGTTCGCCACAGATTCTACTAATTTAGCACATACTTACAAAGTTGTTATTCTTTTTCAAAGGAAACATGGGAAGAGTTCTTCCAGAGTATCTCAGTAATTGGACCACAAACAAAGTTTCAAAAGGTAATCAACCATTGTGCCTGGAATACCCATTGTTTACAGATGTTGATGCAAGAAATGTTATTAATATGCCCTCTATGTCTGGATGTATTTCTAAACATTATTGCACGTCGTTTTGGCCAGAATTTATAAAATCCCCCAATATGTTATTATTCCAAGTTGGTACCCCTACCCTATTACCACTTCTTTTAATTTTCAGCTTGCAAATGATTATTTGTTTTCCTTTTTTAGAGGGTGTTTCTGTGATTCCTAATGCATTTTTGAAATCTGCTGCATTTGATCAAAGCTCTGAACAAGTTGTACTTACTCTTAGCAACGGAAATACGGTAATTTAAAATAGATTTACAATTCATTGAAAAATACTCAAACCCTGTTAAGGAACACTTAGAGACCAATTATTAGGGTTGTCCCCTGAATAGGAGTTGGTCATGGTGTTATTTTGTCTCTCACTTATTCCACAGGAAAGTATCTCCTTAACAGACGTGACCTTTTGTTGAGCAGGGATCTAAAATAGCTTGAAAAAAAGATATTGTTGGTGTTTGTGGCGGGGCTTTGGTTTATATTAATGCAGGATTTGATTTGAATTTATTGTGGTTATCTTTGGCAATTTGCCTAAAATGAGAATAAAATAAAAAATAAATAAAAAAAAGGAAAGTCATTATAACTGATACATACAAAGTGATAACATAAATTACTGACAACAACTAAATACATAAAAGATTCTCCAGGATAGCTAAAAAACCTTTGGGATCCTGATAGTTGCTAAATCTGGCATTTTATTATGCTATCTAGCATAATTTTCACCTATAAAGCATCTAGTATTAATGAGCCGTATTTATATACAGCTATGAAATGTACTGGCCTCATGTAATCTAGTTGAAGCAACATTCATACAATTGTATGTTAAAGGTGTCTGCTGACCATGTGGTTGTGGCTGTAGGGTTGGAACCAAATGTTGAACTGTCAAAGTCATCTGGCTTGGAGCTTGATGATATTCATGGTGGATACCGAGTAAACGCCGAGCTTGAGGCTCGCACAAACGTATGGGCTGTAAGTATTTTAAGGCATTGTTCATAAAGCTTGTGGAAGATACTACAAATATTTTGCAGTCCTGGAAAGTCATGGAGAATTTGCTTTCCTAAAGAGTCATGTAAATACACATAATAACAATAACAATAACAATTTACACACAAGACAAAAAAAAACAATTTGCTTTTTATATTGGACACAGTATTTAAACAATTATTTCGCTTGGCAATCTAACCTGCCTGGTAAAACTGTTCAAAAGTCATGACATTTTGGCTAGAAAGGTCATGGAAATTATTAACTTGAGAAAGCTATGAACTGTAAAAGTTTCAAGACATTTTTCTTCTGCAATCTCTCTTGCACACCCAACCAAAAAATCCTGCATTATTCCAGCCAAAAATTTTATTATTTAAGATATATTCATTTTTCTTCTGTAGGCTGGAGATGTTGCATGTTTTTATGACATCAAGCTAGGTAGAAGGAGAGTTGAGCACCATGATCATGCAGTCGTCAGTGGTAGGCTTGCAGGAGAGAACATGACAGGGGCTGGCAAGGCATATTGGCATCAATCTATGTTCTGGTAATTTCCTCTATAATACAACACCTTTTGGTGTTCCCTTTATATGGGTGTCCCCTGAACACAGGTTGGCTGTAGTGTTTAAGCATGTGTTTCCATGGATGTTCATGTGTCCCACTAACAAGGGTTCTATAATCCTCTGTCTACAGTATCAGACAAGTTCAACAAAAAAAAGTAATGTGCCCAAATATGGCAGTACTGTATATATCCATTTGGTAGTGATATACCCAAATATGGTAGTGATATACCTGTATATGGGCACATTTTTATTTTACATTACATTAACATAAAGTTTGACAGTATAGACAGCTTTAGGTTTATATAGAATGACTAATAATAGTCTGTCATTCTCAATCCTGAGGACTATCGAAGTATATTGATCCGATCGATGAGACTGGCACTTATCATATTTTATCAGTCATAGAGTAAAATATTATTATATTGTTTGTCAATACAATTAAAAAACAAACAAAAAAATATTCATTTTATTTTTTGAGTAGTCCAAAAAATGTTTGTTTCTTAATTGGCCGAGTGTTTAACTTAGATCAAGTTTTGTATTATTAACTAGGCTAGAAATTTGAAATTCATTTGCTAATTGCATAGAATAACTTTTTAACATTTTATTTTATTTTTGAAGGAGTGATCTTGGTCCTGATGTTGGTTATGAAGCTATTGGAATTGTAGATTCTAGCCTACCAACTGTAGGAGTATTTGCTAAAGCAACAGCCAAAGACACACCAAAGGCAGTGGTAGAGGAGACTGGAGAGGGGATTAGATCAGAAACTGAACAGGTTCGAATCTTCAAAAGCTCATTTATAAGATATTAAAGATATTACTATGGCAGTCTTAAAGATATAATTTAAACATTTTTTTTGTTGCATATGCCATTTTAATGTCACATAATAATTTTTAATTTGACTAAAAAACTAATTTAAAGCATAAAATAATCAATCAATCAATCAATCAAAGTAACATTTATTTCTCTTCTTTTCTTTCATAGAAAATAAAAATTAACAGTAAATTGACTGGAAATCAATGGGTTTTTGGTTGATTTTAACCATTTATAATTAACCTTATTAAAATTGCAAAATGACTATTCAAAGTCTTTTTTTTAATACCGTAACCTTTATTTATTTATTTTTTTTTTGGAGGACACTACGTCTTTAATTAGATCGGAAAAACTGGTAATAATCAATATCAATCAATATCAATAATCAATATCAATCAGCATTGTACTAGTACCAACTGGGGTATTACTAGGGAGCGTGCGATGTTGTCTGAATATTATGTTAATTCATGTGCGCTTTCTAGGACATGCTTCCTCACTTTTGATTTGTCAACACAGTTTTGTCAGATTCTATACTGATGACAGTATACAATGACAATGACTGGCACAACATGCATATGTTTTGCAGTCGTCTGATCATCGCAAATCAAAAGCTATTTAATGTTTAATAATGAAATAAATATTTTTTTTATATTTGCATAAAGAATTGTTTTAAAATACACCGTGTTGTAGTCAAATATAATTACTGGGCTTGACCATAGTGGTCCATGGGGCAAAACGTTTTTCGTCAGCCATATTGAATGCGAACATTCCCATAGTACATACTCCATTTGAGCAATAATTCTATTGAAACTTTGTGGCTTATTTAACATCTTTTGATTTACCAGACCATCTTTCTTTAATAATAGGCTGCAACTGTACAATCACAAACAGGTTCCCCGCCACAACTTGGCGCCCCAAGTTATGATGAAGACTACGGAAAAGGAGTTGTATTTTATGTTAAGGATAAAACAGTTGTTGGACTTGTATTATGGAATGTATTCAATAAAATGCCTGTGGCTCGTAAGGTCAGTACTATTTTTTTTTAGTCAGAAATTTTTAACAAGTTGTTACAGTACATCTTTATCTGTTCCAAGTTTATGTTTCAAGTTCATGTTTCAGTTCGGTAGCCTTTTCCTCACAGTCACGCAGGTCAAATACCAGCATCGCTACCTCCTCTTACCACAACTATTACATCGGACTATCATGCCACTAAAAAGAGGTGATGAATATCCGGCCAATAGTATCCAACATAATAGTATTATGAGGGTACGCCCTTAATTCTCACATAATTCCCATCTGATATTACAGGGAATTTCCTAGTAATATTATTACTAGGTCTTGAGCAGGTCTGGCTGATGTCGGTTGCCTGCATAAACCATTCGTGACCAAAAAAACATAACGGCGTAGTAAAAGCATATTCCTTGTATATTTCTGGCACACATTTCTGTGTGAAAAAGATATAAAATGTCCCGACAATTATCCTAATTAGCAAGGATAAACAAGTGCTCCCCAATATTGACATCACTTTTGTTTTCTTTTTACAGATAATCAAAGAAGGAAAAGAATACGACGACTTGAACGAATTAGCAAAATTATTTGATCTACATAGTGAATAAATCCAAATAATATAATATAGTTATATAATTAGGTATGATGTAATTGATCTCAGGTACACTTTCTTACAGATGAGATTAGATAAGTAATCCAGAACACAATACACTTTATAGTATGTTAATCTTTGAGAGACATTCTTAATCCCATGCCAGATATCTGAATCTTCAACCAGTTGTCTGGATCTTAGATAAGCAATTTCATTCTAAGACTTTTATTTTCATCCCAGATCAGGTATATTAATTGTAGACAAGCTTCTTAATCCAAAAAATGTTAATCTCAGATCCTAGTTACTCTCGGATCCTAATTAATCTCAGGCTACCTTAATTTCATACCAGATACCTGAATCCTGGAAAATTTATGTTAATCCTAGATGTCTTTTTAGACCACTATCTCAATCTCGGATCCTAAATACTATTACTACCTTATTCCTAAACAAGTGACCTTAATCTTAGATCAGCTGTCTTAATCTTAGATCAGCTGTCTTAATCTTAGATCAGCTGTCTTAATCTTAGATCAGCTGTCTTAATCATAGATCAGCTGTCTTAATCATAGATCAGCTGTCTTAATCTTTGATCAGCTGTCTTGATCTTAGTATTTCAGCTGTCTTAATCTTTGATCAGTTGTCTTAATCTTAGTAGATCAGCTGTTCTAATCTTGGATCAACAGTTTTAATCCAGAACATACTGCTACTTTACATTTATTGAATTAATTACTTTCTAATCTAAATGTTAGTATTTCATATCTACACTATGCATCTATTTCCGATTCAATTGGTAGGTGCTGTGTGCGGTGATCGTATTCTGAAAAAAAAAGTCCACCTTGTGTTTGCTTGAATACGTTTTTATTGTGTTAATTTTACATTATATATTTAATTGAAGTTACTCTCGCCTCAAAACCACTCTCCCTCTTAACAGACAGACAAGTATAAGGATAGACATTGGTAATTTTCAACTTTTATTGAAAATAATTTTTTAAATTGAAATAAGTTGAATCATGCTGAACATAACATTATATGAACCACTCCACCGCTAATACGGTTTGAAATTTTAATTTTTAGCAATTATTATATTATAATTTTCATTTAACCAAAATAAATTATGAAAACCTGAAATATTAGTGTTTGTGTGATTGAATAGAATTTATATTTTTTTTCGAAAAATGTGTTTAAAAAATGTATTGATGAAATTAATAATGAATGTTTTAGTTCATTATGAATTACTAAATATATTGTTTAATTTTCGAAATTTTCCAATGATTTTCTTTTACTATACATTGTCATTACCATTTATAGTTTATAGCCATTCTTTACCATACTGTAAACTTCAAACAAGTAAAATAAATTATTGTTATTATTTTATGTATAAATGAGGAATCATAGAATACTGTTTCTTATTCATTTTCCGCACTAAAGCAATTATTACATTCAATCAATAATTTTATAAATGAAATTATATAAGAATTAGATTGCCTTTATGCCTCACAGGTTCTATTTTGAAAAAAAATAAATTAATTAATAAAAATTGTGTGATAATTCGAATTAGTGAAGTCTTTGTGTTCATTCGTATTAAAACCATTTTTGTGTATAACGTACCTTCCTATAACATTCTCTTTATGCCCAAATATATACTTTATACTGTATATAGTTTTGGCAAACGGTAGTTCGGTAAAATGTTGCTCAAAATGAAATTCGGCAAAATTGAAACTTCTATTCAGAAAACTCTTTTCATCAAACTGTCATTCATTTCGGCAAACCTTTATTCTACAAAATGTTATTCGGCAACTTACTGTAGGATTCGGAAACTCTCTTTATCAAACTTGGATTTGGCAACTTACTGTAGGATTCGGACACACTGGTTTTATCAAAGAGGGGTGGGGGGATTCGGCAGACATGGGAGACTAACATTTGACAAACGGTTATTCGGTAACTGACTGTAGGATTCCGAAACGCTCTTTGTCAAACTGGTAATCGGCAAACTGTTATTCGGTAACTTACTGTAGGATTCCGAAACGCTCTTTGTCAAACTGGTAATCGGCAAACGGTTATTCGGTAACTTACTGTAGGATTCCGAAACGCTCTTTATCAAACTGGTAATCGGCAAACTGTTATTCGGTAACTGACTGTAGGATTCCGAAACGCTCTTTATCAAACTGGGATTCGGAAAACTGTTATTCGGTAACTGACTGTAGGATTCCGAAACGCTCTTTATCAAACTGGGATTCGGAAAACTGTTATTCGGTAACTTACTGTAGGATTCCGAAACGCTCTTTATCAAACTGGTAATCGGAAAACTGTTATTCGGTAACTTACTGTAGGATTCCGAAACGCTCTTTATCAAACTGGTAATCGGCAAACTGTTATTCGGTAACTTACTGTAGAATTCCGAAACGCTCTTTTTAGCAAACTGGGAATCGGCAAACTGTTATTCGGCAACTTACTGTAGGATTCGGAAACGCTCTTTATCAAACTAGGATTCGGAAAACTGTTATTCGGCAACTTACTGTAGGATTCGGACACACTGGTTTTATCAAACTGGGGGATTCGGCTGACATGGGATACTAAAATTTGACAAACGGTTATTCGGTAACTTACTGTAGGATTCCGAAACGCTCTTTATTAAACTGGGATTCGGAAAACTGTTATTCGGCAACTTACTCTAGGATTCGGACACACTGGTTTTATCAAACTGGGGGATTCGGCTGACATGGGATACTAAAATTTGACAAACGGTTATTCGGTAACTTACTGTAGGATTCCGAAACGCTCTTTATTAAACTGGGAATCAGCAAACTGTTATTCGGCAACTTACTGTAGGATTCGGAAACGCTCTTTATCAAACTGGGATTCGGAAAACTTTTATTCGGCAACTTACTGTAGGATTCGGATTCTTTGAACACCAATAATACATATTAAATGTGATACCAATTCTAGTTATGCTACCAGCATCTCCGACTTCTACATAATAAATTAACGGTTTTAATTAGTAATAATAATATTTATCAAGGACTGTTAATATATATTTCTTGAAACAATAACAACATTTATTTACTAATTTAGTGTGTACTCTAATTTGTGAATAAATCATAGCTGCGCAATTTATCCGTCCGAATCGTGTCGAAAGTAAGATGTTAGTAGATAATCATAATTATAGTATCATTATTATTATTAGTAAATACTTATATTATTTTAATTTAAATAAAAAATAATACTGTGCTACAACATGACAATAACAATAACTTGGAAATGTCGAAATCACTCCCCTCACGATCACCATATTGCGTAGTTTCCAGATACATTGTACAGGAAATATTAAGTAGAACCAATATATTTTTCTCCCTACTCTATCTCTCCCTATTCTATTTTATTTTAAATATTTTCTCTGATTCTCCAGTAAAATCATTTCCCTCCTTCCTGATTTGTCTTAATGGTTTTAGTTTAAAACATTCGTGTTTTTACTTTAAAGATGTATTGTCCCTTGAAACACAAAAAAATGAAGGTCAAAATATTCTAAATTTAAAGTAGCCATACCAAAGTAATATTAAAGTTATTCACTTTAAGTCGAAAATTTGAGCCAAAAACAACAAGTTTACGTAATTAACAGGTAAATTAGTTTGATTACATTTCATCTGGAAAATCGTCACGAGCGAAAGTAAACAAAGATTTCAAACCATGAGTACGCATTATGCATATGCTAAATTAGGATTGTTTACAACTCGTCACGGTTAAGAAGGTATTTTCACACAGATCGCGAGGAAGTTTTATGATTATGCATACAGAGTAGCCAAACAAGAAGCACGTTTCATTATGGGATATGTTTTGATTGAAAACTTTGACTGGAAGTCAAAGTTATTTTTTTAACAAAAAAACGTCTGTATTTCAGTTAATTTTTTTTTTTTTCAAAAAAATTGTTGGTGATATTTCATAACTATTATGATACTTCAAAATTACCCACCTTTTTTCGAAAACTTTTATTTGTTATTTTTTTTTGAATTAGTCAAAGGGACAATACATCTTTAAGTTTATTTAATTTTCTGTACTAACGGCGGCGTTTTCTCACATGCTGCGGAATAAATATGTATGTATGTAATCGACTCATTTGCATAACAATTGTTGGACACATTTTCCCCAAATCTTTCCGTTGAAGTTCAGTTCTTAATATTTATTTTATTTATTTATTTTCAATCTTTCTACATAGCAAAAAAACAAACATATAAGTATAACAGGAGAGTAGCGGAAAAGCAAAAGTATAAAACTGTCATCTTGTGATGTGCTTGACCAGCCCCTGTCAACTTGAACGATACAATAAAACCGACATTTAACAAATTTAGAAAAATACATAGAAAAATAAGGTATAATAAAATGTTAACAAAAGTGTTATAAAAATGCAATTGCTATCTGAACAATCTGATTGTGTAAAAGTTAAAAATTCTGATTGTATAAAAGTTAAAAATTCTGATTGAATAAAAGTTAAAAATTATGAATGTATAAAAGTTAAAAATTCTGATTGTATAAAAGTTAAATTCTGATTAATTTGTTTGTTTGTATGAATGAAATTGCGTTTAAGATTGATGGCTAATCATATCAACATTGGTGAGTCAGTTTTTCATTTATTTATTGTCACGATAGCAATGTAATACAGTTGGTTGGATAATCTAAGTAATTGTTAGGCCCAAATGATACTGATTGTTGTTTACTTTACAAGGCACGTGGGCTGCCATTGGCTTCTTGATTGTGTTTCATTTATCTGTATTGAGCTGGTCTGGTTATACAAATTTGTTCGCTCGCTTTTATCACGAATATAATATTTTGAAAATTGAAGATATTTACAAGTATCAAACTGGTATTGTAATTGTTTGTAACTACTGTTGCGTCAGGGTGTTGATTGTAATTCGAAACTGGTATTATGTATAAACTTGTTAATACAGTGATACGTCTTCAAAATATATTACGAAATTTAGACGGTTCTTTAAAAACATACGAGAAAGAACAATTACGTTAGAACCAAGCCAACACATTTATATAACACAAGTTTTTGTATTTCGTTTACTGGTCAAAAGCTATGGAATTCCTATAATCCTTTATTGCAAGTCTTAATTAATTAATATCTTTAGGAAAAAATGAAATGTATATACATTTTTGGTTATTTGATTTACTAAACATGCATAGGCCTATTGTAATATAAACATACCTGTACTATTGTATATTATTATGTATTACCTTTATCGATCCTTTTTGCTTATTGTGTCACTGTACTTATTCATTATGATAGTATTGCTTTCCACATCTTTACAAGCTCTTGGGATTTCTGTGTAACCTTTTTGTCTTTAATTTATGTATATTTTGATTTTTATCTAAGTGTGGAAAGATGAATAAAGTATTACTATTAAGGCAGTTCTTTCACACATTAAGCCTAGTGTACCAATACCTCTAAATATAGCATAACAAGCGCATTACAGTAGACCTTCATCTTGAAATTCAAAATGGCTTCTAATCTATTTGCAAAAATTGCTAACTTGGTTTTAACTCGTAGAGTATAAGGCCTACTTGATTATGTATACTATTTACTGTATGTTCCAGTTCCTTTTTTCAATTGCTTTTACACCAACAATAATGGAGTAGTGACGTACGGTATAAGAAAACGTTAGTCTCTACACCCATGGATAGGGAATAGATCTAAACTATAAATAGAATCACACTGACAACATAGTGGAAATGGTTCACAATTTGATCGACAACAAAGGCTTACTGTTGAATTTACTTGAGCTAAAACACTTGGTCCAAATGAAACTTTTGATTCTTCGTTCATCAATTTAACCATTATTTCAGTTACCAATGCCGAGTTGCTCGCAATGTCAAATCTTTCTTCTGGATCAACAAGTAGATCATAAATAAGTGGTCGTTCATGAATTTCAGTGGCATTACCAGACCGGCACATTGGGTCCGAATCATTTGGATCGGTTCCGAATATATTTTTTGTAATGAAATGTGCTTTGAAACGGTTGTTTCGAATCGCATAAGGTCCTGTGTCTGGGTCGGGAATTTTGTTGTAATACAGAAGTGATTTCCGTGGACTCTGTGAAACATAATCAGCATATTTCAATTACAAAGTTAAAAAAAAAACCATTTCAATTACGAAGAACCAAAACTATACAATTAACAAAAATTAATCGTCGAAGCATATCTTAATTTAAGAAGTGAATGAGGAAGAACACCGTTAGAAAAAAGTGAAAGTAGAACTCTCGTTTCATTTAGACCATTTTACCACTCTTAAAGAGTGAAAACATGAGGAAGACCACCGTTATAAAAAAAGTGAAAGTATAACTCTCGTTTCATTTAGACCATTTTACTACTCTTAGAGAGTGAAAATATGAGGAAGACCACCATTATAAAAGAGTGAAAGTATAACTCTCGTTTCATTTAGACGAATTTAACCACTCTTAAAGAGTGAAAACATGAGGAAGACCACCATTATAAAAGAGTGAAAGTATAACTCTCGTTTCATTTAGACGAATTTAACCACTCTTAAAGAGTGAAAAAATGAGGAAGACCGCCGTTATAAAAAAGTGAAAGTATAACTCCCGTTTCATTTAGACCATTTTACCACTCTTAAAGAATGTGAAAACATGAGGAAGACCGCCGTTATAAAAGAGTGAAAGTTTAACTCTCGGTTTATTTAGACGATTTTAACCACTCTTAAAGAGTGAAAACAGCCTCATCAGTTAGTTTACAATAAAAGATTAATGCTATTGTCTGATAAAGCGTATCCACGTATTTTATATTAGATGTTGTAATTGCCCATGTTTAAAGATGCTTAGGAGATTGAGAAAAACATTTTAACAATATAAGAATACTCATTTTCACTAATATTAAACTTACATTTTCTCCGTTCAATAAAACATCACTAATATCATAGCCATCAAGAATAATGTCGAAATAATCCACGGGAATACCACTTAATCTTCTTAAAGTGGGCCAAATATCTAGATGACTTAGAAGCTCCATTGAAACACCTTGTTTGATATGACCAGGCCATGACGCAATTGCGGGTACACGTGATCCACCATCGAATGTGCAAAACTTTCCACATCTCATTGATCCAGTAAACCCACCTAGAGTATGTTCGCTTCGATCAGGCCTATGGACAGAACAATGTCACATTCTAATATAAAGATCCATTTTGTTGTCACAAAAAACAAAATGTCATGATATTTGATTCCCAAGAAAATATCAATATATAAAAAAACACTTAGCAAAAATAATTTATAACTAGAGGGTACTCCGAGAGTACAAACCTCCGCCTACTGTAAAATTCCCCTACATAAAATTCCCCCTGAATATTTTGTTTATACATTTTTTGTTATTAGTTCTAAGTGTAAATAGGCTAACTGCACACTTACAAAGTTGTTGATGACAGTGTGGTGTAATGGTTATGTATCCAGCCTCTCACATTTGAGATCGCTGGTTCAAGTCCCACTGAGGTTTTTTTTTTATTATTTTTTTTTTGTTTTGTTTTGTTTTTTGTGAACCTTGATCTTTGACCCTGACCCTTCAAAATTTAACCACAATTATATGATGTGTCATTGATCATTGTGGCTAAGTTCGGTGAGAATTGGATAAAAACCGTGGTCTCTAGGCAGTAAAATAGTTTTTCGTTAGTTGTGACCTTGACCTATAACCTTTCCCCTCAAATTCGAACTCGTCCGAGCTTTTGGGGCATAGATCATTGTGGCCAAATTTGGTGAGAATCGGATAAAAACTGTGGCATCCAGGCTGTTCACAGGCACACACACACACACACACAAACATACAGGGGTGAAAACATAACCTCCTTGGCGGAGGTAATTAAGACACAAGTAAGACACACTAAAGCTATACAAAAAAGACAACGGTTACAGTGGTGTGACTCCTCGAAGACTGCAAACATTGCACTAAATGAAAAAAATCCAGGCCATAAGTGGAAATGCGCGGTCTATAATTTTGTTGTTTGTGGAAACCCTCCCTGTTTTGTTTATCAGGCTTATGGAAACAATGGACTGGTACGTGTGTTCTTTAGTTGTTATAAACGTATGCTCTATAGCTCACTAGGTCGGTTGATCGGTTGATAGGTCGGTCGATCGATTTAAAAACTAACTCAAATTTGCGCACGCGACTGCAGCCATGACATTTGGCTTTGTTTTAAAATATAAATCAACGAATGCATAATAACCAAATATGACATAATCGATATGGTGTACTCACTGTGTAAGTCAAGGTTCGAATCTTGTCACGATCATATACACTAATCAGGTGCATATATCACCCTGAGAAAATGTATAAATATATTCACACTTAAATCGTTTATGGAAACCGGCCTTTAACTACAGAAAAAAAAATCATCTTACCCATTATCTGATGTGAACAATACCAATGTATTTTCTATGAGATCATTTTTTCTTACAGTAACTCGTCCATCACCTCGCCAATCTCCCAATCGAGTTCAGCCAGCGAATCTGTATATTCTCCACCCTTTGTTTGATTCGTGGATTGTCTGCCCGCGAACTGTGGAGTGTGTGGATGAAGGAATGAGTAAAAAAGAAAAAATGGCGTTTCGTTACAAGCAAATTCTTGTATCCAACTTCTAGCTGCTCTTACATGTCGCTCTGCTAAAGTCGTCAAGTCTATAGGTTGCTCAATTATATTATTTTCCAGCATCAAAGGGCAAGGAATAGAAATATTGTTTATGTTGATGTCACATTCTATATCTGGGTAAAAGCACGCACTACAAAAACAACTTCCATGGCTATATGGGAGTCCAAAAAAATGATCAAAGCCTTGATTTAAAGGTAGATATTCTTTGGACAGTCCAACACCTAATTGCCATTTTCCAATTATGGCAGATTTGTAGCCTTGGTTTGCTAGCATTTCGGGAATAGTTGTCTCGTTTAATGGTAGTCCAAGAAGAGATTTGGGCGTGAAGACAGCATCGCCATTCGGATCGCTGTTCCAAACACCAGTGCGAACAGGGTAACGCCCGGTTAGTAGTCCAGCCCTATTATTTAATGCAATAGAAATTACAAATTAAAGGGTGTGAAATTCACTGTGTGGACGTCATTCAGAATTAGGGTTATTCACGTTTACTATTCGCATCTAAACATAGTCTACAGCGGCAAAATTTTGTTTGCAAACTCGTGCAAGCTATTTGGTTTTTCAACAAAGGTTTTCCAAAGGTTGCAAGTGTAGACCAGTTGACAAACTTCGGCAAATTGCAGAAAACAATTTTGTGGAAGTCTAAACTCGAGAAATCTACAACAAATCTCGGCAAATTCCAAGTTTGTCAAGAAAGCTTTTCCACTTTTGTAAATTGCAAAAAAAAAATTGTGGAAGGCTGTACTGCAAACTTTCGCTTTAAAAACAATTTAGTAAAGTTTGCTAATGTAGACTACCACAAGAGACATATTAAAGCACGGCAAAATAAATTCAAAAACAAATAGGACAAGGATTTAAAAAAGATAAAAATTACCTATAATAGATATCGTTTAATAATAATACTAATATTATTATTAATAAATACTATTAACAACATTCATATTTGAATCTGTAAGAGAGCCTAATAAGATTTTAACTCGTTACTTTGATGAGTCCGAGTTATCCGCACAACAAAGGCCATGTGCACGTACGTTAGAAAATGCGCAGAGAAACAGATTATGTCATGACATGAAGAAAATAATATAGTGCTGAAATAACTATATTATGGTGGAATAAAAGAAAAGATGAGTCCCGGGGGTGGTGAATGTGCTCACAATTTGAAAATTTTGACAATGACAGAAAGAAATTGATCACATACATACAGTACTTTCTTATAGTATTAATTATCCAGGTTTATTTTCACGATAGGCAAAACAAAACAAGATGCAAGTGTATTGTACAAAAACGTATTTACTAACATTACCAGGGCCTAATGTTTCTTTTTATTCTTACCTTGAAGCGCTACATAATGGACTAGCACTGTACATTTGTGTAAACTTCAACCCCGATCTCTCCAATCCATCGATAGCGGATTACCGTAACTTTGTAGGTCAGCGTATCCCATATCGTCAGCAAAAAAGATTACAATATTAGGTTTCTCTGTATAAGCTACACTGTATTCTAGAGTAAATAACAGGTATAGTATTGTAGTTAACATTTTTTTCCATCTACTACCGGTAAAAATCTTTTAAAACTGAATGATTGTGATTTTCAATATGATTGCCAACATACACAACTAGTCACCAACCAACTATGCTCCCTGTATCTCCGACTTCTAGATATACAAAAATGATTTGATTTCATTCAATTAGTATTAATAATACGGAACTGTTATTCTAAGTAATTTATGTATTCATAGAGTACCGGTACGTTTCCTGTAATTTATATTCATTGATAAAACATAATTTATGCGAAAATTTTATATGTCTGAAAGGTCAGGTGACGTGTTAATTTTCCTTTGAACTATTTTAAAGATAATTACAAACAATAACAATAATTATGTTTTAATTTTCTAATTTAAATATGTTTATATTAAATATGTTTATATTAAATATGTTTATATTATAATATGCATGGATTACTTACCCATTGAGTCATAGCGGTCTAAGTCGCTGGTTTTTCCTGACCTGATTTTATTGCTGTTTTTTTTTTGGTCAAATAAATAAATGAAATTAAATGAAACAATGTCAAAAACTATGTATTCCTATTGCCTGAGGAAAATAGGTAAGATAGAATTGGAACTTTATTTATGCTAGTAACAGGAAGCACTCTTTTTATCAAACTGAAATTCGGCAAACCGGGATTCGGCAACATACAATGGGATTCGGAAAAATCACTTTTTATCTAACTGTTATTCAGCAAACTGGGATTCGGCAATTGGTTTTCTGATAATACCTTTTAACGCAAATACGGTATTGATATTTAAAATATTTAAGAATTGTTGCGATCGCGGCAAACAGGAAAGAGATTAGGGCGAAAAAACACTATTTATTACCGTACTAAACCGCGAACTAATACTACTACTACGCCGTGGTAATTTGGATAGAACACTCCTCGACCGCTCAGATCTCTCCAAACATTAAGGCTCTGACGCATACTCAATTATAGCTAATCTTCGAACACCCATAATTAAATGTGACTAGAGGGTGAGCTTGCTTCGCTCGCTCCCCCTCTAGGAAGTGTAGAATGGTTCTCGGAATGATAATGTTCTCCTTATACATTTTCTGTCGGTTACCATTATTGAAAATGCTTGACATTCGTAAAACTGAACTACTTTGTTTCACAGTGTTTTAGATGATTAATAACATTTTAAAGTATAGTTTTTATTGTTTGGTAGGGCCCTTTGGGGAGGCGGAGGTCATTTGAGGGAGGTGCTTATTCGAGGGATATATGTTAAATTTTTTAGTTCTAATAATATGGTAACATTTATAATCAAATGAAATCCTCTCATAGATATGAAAAGTGGTAAAAAAGAATAACAAATGCTTGGTAAATTGCAGATAACAGTGCGGTGAATTCTACTACAAATAGTATAATTCTGTTATTATAAATATGTGGATGGACGTTTATTAGATAGTTGGGTTGTGGGGGGGGGGGGGGGGGTTATTATTCAAAGTGATGTTTTATTGGAGAGGCGTTTATTCAAATGAATACCATCCTAATAATTATTAATACATTATTTAATTTAATCATCTTTTGAAACTAACTGCCGTGACAGAGTGGGCCCAAGTAAGAATTAAGACATTACGGCTTGCAACATGGGCAGACATCTCGGTCCTAACGGGACACAGGAAGATAGCCTACAGTTATTCCTGCAAGCTTACTCAATAAAACTCAGCTATCGGGATTTCACTCGAAAAATGTCTTATCAAATCTCCCTATGTAATTTTATAATACTATTCCCCACAATATATTCTGATTCTTTATGGCGTATATTTAATTTGATCTTTATTAATTTTTAGTATAATTCCTATTATTTAACTACTGTACCTTCACACACGTGTGGTATGTTTTAAAATAAACAAAAAAACTGAAATGGCTATGATTAATGGCCAAGTTGTGGTATGTTTTAAAATAAACAAAAAACTGAAATGGCTATGATTAATGGCCAATTTTTTTTTTCGTCTTCCAAAGGGACACTGTATTGATTGATGGAAAGGGCCTGTTTCCAGTCACCTTTAGGGTCAAATCTATTATTTTAACTGCTCCCTTGTGTATAAAAGAGAGAAAATATTAGAAACTAAGTTGAACTTATCTTAAACCCGGAAATTACTTTGACCGGGAAGAATTGAAATTGAGAGGAAAATCCAATGTTGAAATCATAAATGTTGTTAAAAAACTCTTTATAACATCTTCCTAAGATATAAATATGGAACAATAGCGTCGGCGTGCACACTAATGTTATCAAATCTACGTTTCGCAGTACATCTCGGATAGATAAGGTAGGTATCCAAGGCGGAGATTTGTACATTGTGCATTGTGCTCGCCTATGTCAGAATTAACCATAATTTATATATAGATACCAATTCCGGCTATGCTACCAGCATTTCCAATTTCTACAGAATAAATGAAAAAATTAAATGCTTAAATTAAATTAAATTGTTTTAGTAATAATATTATTTAGAAGAGACTGTTAATCTAGTTATTCGAACAATAACTACATTGATTTTATAATTTAGCGTATACGCTAATATTTATAAATAAATCATAGCTGCGCAATTTATCTGTCCGTATCGTGTTGAAAGTTAGATGTCCTTTCAAGCCTTTCAAGATATTTATTTTATAATGGCACATGATATCGCAAAGACAAACGTGGAGACCGCTCAGTGCCAAATTACCAAATGTCTTTAAAATGATTAAACCCCCATAGGAGCATATGCACCGCTATAATTCATCCTCCCCTTCTACTTGGAGTTACCGTTCTTCCGGACTTCGAAAAGAAATTAAGGGTTCTGAACTTGCTCAACTTCTTTTTTCCCAGGATGAATTGGTTTGTTTCCAAGTTTTGATATCGACACCATCTACCATCCCAATTTTATAGCTCCTTGAATTTACGTCTTGAAGAACATTGATAGACATGACGCGAAATTGTGATTGGCAAAATGAATGTGAATGCCCAATGCAAGAACAAGGCTGTCAAACTTTGCCCAGCTAGGTAATTGGTGGTACAGTATTATCAAATTACACAATGGTCAACCGATTCTGCTACTGTCCCTAGGTTTTTGTATTTACTCTATAATAATAGCACCCTCTATAATACTCTATAATATATGTATGTTAAAAGTACAGCATTTATGCAGACAGCATACACTTGCTGATAGTTATATAGATACATACCTATTGACAGTAGCAGAATCGGGTGCAATGGTAAAGGATAGGCCATTTTGTGTGTGGACTAACTTTACATGACTTGCATTAAATAACTATACAATACAACATAGAAATGAATAGCTATCCTTATACAATTTTGACCAATATTTACATTTATAATGGCCATTTTTCTTGAAATTATCTCATTTTTACATGAAAATTGGCTGTGGATTAATTTTCAAATAGCAACAATTACAGTAGCTAGAGAGTTTGTTTTCTATCCAACTTGACTCAGCTCAGAAAAATACATCGCGAGAGAAAAACCAGTCTTGAAGCTCTATCGGTTCAAAATAAAGTAATTGATTCTATTGAACTTGAAAAGGATGAGAAAATATGGACAATGATTCGTCATGTCCTGCCTCCGGAGCAGTTATCGTTTGTACTTCGTGCTGCCTCCGATACACTCCCGACAGAAATAAATATCTATATTTTACTCTAATGAAAAGAGTTCAAACTATCCAAAAAAAAAGGCTCTAAATAGAGGTGTCAGAGATGAAGGGGATTCTGCTGTAATTTTGTTTCTTTTCAATTTCAATTTTTTCTATCGTTTTTGTCGTATTTATATGGTGTTGGTTTTTTTGTAATACAGTATCATGAACTTGTGTAAAAACAATCAATATTGATTGAACGCATCAGTCTCGTGTCTAAATAAAGTTTATATATATTATAAGACGTTGGAAAATACAAACTTTCGCCAAATGCAAATTATGCTCACATGGCCACCTAACAACTTTACATCTCCTGAGTGGGTGTCAGGATGCCCTCACGCAAGGAAGATTTACTTGGCGTCATGACTGTGTTCTTGCTGTATCGTTGGACATCTTAAAGACTACCGGAAAACGTTCAATTATTTGCTGATCTTCATGAGTTTCAGGCTTCCTCTCTGCTCCTCCTTCCACAGAAAAAATATCTGTTTAACGTCAGCTAGATCCGATGTTGTCCTGATTGATGGTCCAAATATAATATTGGGTGAACTCACGGTCCCGCATAATGCTAAAGAGACCCTTTTAAAGGCGAAATTAGAAAATTAAAGGAAACTAATTGTTTGCAACTTATTCAAGAGTTGAGGAAAAATGCATTCACTTAAGCCCCTTTCTCACAGAGTTGTGTGCCAGGAATATTGCGGGAATATACCATTACCATGCCGGTATGGTTTTCTGTGAGAACGGGTCGTCTTGGCATCATGCCGGCACCATGCCGGCATCGACATGACCTGCTTTAGACCTAGTAATATTCTAGGGATATTCCCCGCAATGCCAGACGGGCATTCTGTGAGAACGTATTGCCGTTATATTCCGGGGTTCCCCGTCGAGGCTTTGACACCTTGCGCAGTCAAGTGTATCACTTTGGCGCCTATTCAATTCAATTAACAATAATAATGTGGAACTGGAGGGATAATGAGATAAGATAGCTGCTTAAAATAAGGGGACAAGAAGAAATTTGTAGCATAATCTATATAGGCCGCTAGGCTAGGCCATTAGCTCTTTGTTTGTTGGTGCCTGACCTTTCGTCGCCTTGTAAATTGTAGGCCTACAGCCTTCTAAGGTGTTTTACAGATTGCCGATGACGGCAAATTAATTGCTATACCTGTATAGTATATGCACAATATACTGTACATAGCATGTATTGCATAAATATGCTATAAAGGAAGATAATAATCTGTAACTTAACATTCGCCGCCATATCATCGCTAGACAAAAATAATAACAATAAAGGACGCCCTCAATAATTATTTTGTCAGAGACTTTTTATTGGCCGAATATGCCCGACTCCTTTCTCACAGAAAGCCGGTATATACCGGTTATATTTCCGGCATGATAGTCCGATGAGAATGGGTATATGCCGGTAACGATACCGGCACGACGCCAGCACTGTACCGGTATATTGCAGGCACATCTGTGAGAAAGGGGCTTGTGTGGAAACATCGGGCCTAGCTTTAATATTCTTAGTGGACAAAGTTGTCGAGGTCCTCACTTGGGGGCATTGTAGAGGATCTTTGTAGGACATCAATCCAATTTTCGAGGTACATTTTCCGATGTAGAAGGTCTTCTTCACCTTTTTCATTCTATTTCCGTGGAAAATGTGTAAACCTATGAACATTTTGCTACAGATGTATTTGTCCGCCGGGATGACAATTTTTGTTCTGAAGCATTTGTTGTAGGTTTTTATTTTATTATTTTATTGAATTCGTAATTTTTGCATTTGGTTTTAGTGAATAAAAGTGTTATAAGAGGTCATAAATAGTTTAATCATTAGTACATACTTATTGTAATATAGTGTTGTGTTGAGGTACTAATGAAGACTCTTACTCGCTTAACTGTCGTAACACATATTGTTTATTCAGTATAATACTTCAGTACAATATACAACTATAAGTATAGATAAGGAACGGAGGATCAGTGATGCTGTCGGTGAGGTGTGAAGTGTGTAGGTCTGCTTCTGGAGAAGTGGCTGTAAGGTGTGTGCTCCGTGAGGTGGCTGTAAGGTGTGTGCTCCGTGAGGTGGCTGTAAGGTGTGTCTGGGCTCTTCTGAAACTTGGGGGTATATTGGCTTCGGTTCATTTGCATATGTCACTACGTCATCTGTGAGGGTAACGATTGGTCCTAAGTTGATCCAGGGGTATTTAGTTAGAAGTGATTAACGGTATAATAAGGTATTTCTATGATGGATGACACTGTCAAATCTGTACTTAAATAGTGTCAATCTCTCCTGATTTAACGGTGGGAAAAGTCACAAAATTAAGCTAAGTGTTTTCTTTAGGGATTCTATTTTAAACTAAATGGTCATTAAAACATCTGGACAAACTCTCCTCTGGACTTTCTGGGTCAAGTTTGTGAACTTATTTGAATTCTGAAACAAAGTTCAATTTCTTAATTATAAAAGTATATCATTATATTACATTATATTAGAACTAATTTTTAAAAGAATACTGTGCTAACAGCATGACAAAGACAATAACTTAACAATTTGGGAAAGTCGAAATCACTCCCTTCACGATCACCATATTTCGTAGTTTCAAGATACATTTTTCAGGAATAAGTAGAACCAATATATTTTTCTCCCTACTCTATCACTCCCTATTCTATTTGAAAAATATTTTCTCTGATTTTTAGTACAAACTGTGGCGGCGTTTTCTCGCATGCTGCAGTTATTATGTATGTACTTTCGACAGATTTGCATAACATGCAATTTGTGCTCGGCCTACCTGATTATAATATTATTATTTTTAATAGGCTTATTGATGGAAATTCTTCTGTTAATTTAAACGATCTAGGCCTAAGTGAATATTTTATTGCCAAGGAATCATTAATTAGTAATTATCTGTATATTATTATCGCAAGGTAAGGTGTCTAGGCAGGCTTGTTTAAATACAGTACAATACAAATACTATAGGAGGCCTAGCCTAGCTTCACCCAACCCAGCAGACTTGTTCTTGGCTATATAATATAACAGATATTGCCTTTTATATCGGTTAAATATAAGATTTGACATCCCCTCGGGAATGATATTAAGTTCCCGGGGAATATATATTTCCATGAACTTAATATCATTCCCTCGGGGATATCAAATCTTATATTTAACCTCTAAGCAGTCAATATCTGTATAATACATGCAATACACTTACGTTAGAACCAAGCCAAAACATTTATATAACACACGTTTTTGTATTTCGTTTACTGGTCAAAAGCTATGGAATTCCGATAATCCTTTATTGCAAGTCTTACTTTAATATCATTAGGAAAAAATGAAATGTGTATAAATTTCTGGTTATTTGATTTACTAAACATGCACGAAATGGACATCGTTTACGGTATACTGTTTAATACACGTATCCTGTGGGCATGAGCAAAACACATACGGTATTTTGTCTATGATTTGAGTTACTTATTGTTCGGGATCACTGCAATGCAATGGAGAAGTATTAAAGAAACGTTACTCTTTTCTTCCTTCTCTGCATACATTTTGGATAGGGAATAAATCTAAGCTATAAATAGAAGGACACTGACAACATTCTGGAAATGGTTCACAACTTGATAAACAACACAGTTTTACTGTTGAATTTACTTGAGCTAAAACACTTGGTCCAAATAAGACTTTTGATTCTTTGTTCATCAATTTAACCATCATTTCAGTCACCAATGCCGAGTTGCTCGCAATGTCAAATCTTTCTTCTGGATCAACAAGTAGATCATAAATAAGTGGTCGTTCATGAATTTCAGTGGCATTACCAGACCGGCACATTGGGTCCAAATCATTTGGATCGGTTCCGAATATATTTTCTGTAATAAAAAGTGCTTTGAAACGGTTGTTTCGAATCGCATAAGGTCCTGTCTCTGGGTCGGGCATGTAGTTGTAATACAAAAGAGATTCTCGTGGACTCTGTGAAATATAATACGTAAACATAGCATATTTTAATTACGAAGACCCAATATATACTGTACATTTAACAAAAATGTATTTATTTATTCAGGTTTATAAAACAAACATGCAGCCCGAATTTTTGGTTTAAAAAAATGTATATATATATATTATTAAAAACATAGTAAAATTCAAAATTTATATTTACAATGAAAAGAGAAACACAATTCACATTATAAAATAAATAATTCAATACTGAAATCCATTTAAGTGCGTTTACGTTCTGTTTATCTAAAACCTGAAAGCGATAGTTATAAAAAAATATTAATACTTTTACTCTTCCAGTCAGAACTGCTAGGTTTTTGAAATCTTTCTTAATGTAAAATAATGTTGATCACATCCTTAATGATGTTTCGTGGAGGAGGAACAGTATTAAAGGGTTAGCCTTACTCTTGTTAAAGATTTTAGAAGCGCTAAAACGATATCATCATACAATTTTAACCACATTTTAAAGAGTGAAAATTCGCTCTTTTAATGTGAAACAGTTTCAGTGACATTATCCCAATATTATTATTTATGATTATATTATGAGAATTATTACAATAAGAAAGGGATAAATGCGATTTTCTGATAAAGCGTATCTACGTATTTTATATTTAGTAAAATATAGCGTAAACCATGGAGAATAAGTTATTTCGCGATGATTAACCTCACCTTTACACCGTTGAATAAAACATCACTAATATCATAGCCATCAAGAATAATGTCGAAATAATCCATGGGAGTACCACTTAATCTTCTTAAAGTCGGCCAAATATCTAGATGACTTAGAAGCTCCATTGAAACACCTTGTTTGATATGACCAGGCCATGACGCAACTGCGGGTACACGTGATCCACCATCAAATGTGCAAAACTTTCCACATCTCATTGATCCTGAAAACCCTCCCTGTGTGTGTGAGTACTTATCAGGCCTGTGGAAACGAAATGGAGTGTTCAACATAATAAATGAATACATAAAAAGCGTGTTTTTTAAAAAATAAAAATAAATAAATATAACTGATCAAATTCGAAACTTCAACTTATAGTGCGAGTACAACAATGATGATACTGATGCCCGTTTCATATTAGTGGGGTTCCTTAGCTTTCAAATGAGATTTTAGTGTAATGTGGATGAGAGTTTGGTGTAATGGTTATGTATCCAGCTTCTCACAGTTCGCTGGTTCAAGTCCCGCTGAGGTTTTGGAGCGGAGTGGAGGCTTGGTGGTTATGATGCTTGGCTACCACTCCAAGGGTCCCGGGTTCAAGTCCCGTCACATGTCAGGATTTTTTCTAAGGACAAAATTACAACTCCACTCCCAAAGACTTGTAATAAGACTTTGTTTATGTAGATCTTGTGTATATGTTTGTCTTGTGAACCTCTTTCTGAGGGTCCCTAATGATCAGCAATTGCTGGATGGATCACCCTCATTAAATATGGTCACAAAAAACGGCTGGATACTTCAAATTTGGTTAGAAGCATAAAATCGAAAATTCGCAACTTTTAAAATTTAAGGCCATTTAAATTTGACATTTAACCTCAGAAAAAGTCAGATTCCTCAGAACTCTTAAACTATAGATCGTAGAAACACGAAAGTAATGGAAAATGATGAAGTACTACTTTCTATCCATGTTTAATATGCATTAATTCTAAGAGTTATTTAAAAATAACAGATTTGGACCTACAGGTATATGACATTTTACCGCGTTGACATTAATATTGGTGTTAACATTACCACTACGGCAATGCTGTGAAAGAAATAATTAACTGCTTTAGACTGGAAGAACATGTTAAACTGGTTGTGTTTGGGCTGATGTTCTAAACAATTGCCTAAACACACAAGTTCATCTGGATGGGCAACATTGATTAAAGTGAGAGTGCAATTCTAAAATTGTTCAAAACAATTATTATTAGGTGAATTAAGCAAGGCCGGCGTTGTAATAACCTTGATGATACAACACATCTTTTTAAAATAATTCTTTTGTACAGGAACCATCAATCCTATAGAGGAATGTAATTGTTATCTTCGCACGTAACTTTGTAGGCTACACTACACAGTATGCGTAATAAACGGGAACCCATGTCTACTTTACCAGGAGATATTTTTAATTTTCCATGTACGATTCTCCTAAAATCCTCCCTTGAAATAAGAAATAAGCCTTACATAAACACCATTCTTTTTTAAACGTTACGCCGTGGTCTATTTTTAACCTTCTGAAGATAATCTGGTACTCAGATTTTTTGGTGCTGGGCGGTCCCAACCATGGTGAGGCTGAGGTAGTAATCAATCCTAAAACACAGTAACTTACTAGTAAACCCAAGTTAATTCGTATAAATCGTGTAATTTTTTTGGATATAGGCCTACTGTAGACACGTACAATTATTATTAGGTGAATTAAACAAGGCCGGAATTGTAATTACAATATAGTTTATAATTATTTAGTATCCTATCAATTACGTTTTTCGACATGACTATATTGATTTACTTGTAAACCGATTGAATCAAGCTAAAATTGCTAAGGGAGTCCGACTTCCACCAGTTTGCCAGTTTGAAACAGGTCTTTGTCCATAGTAATACAACTGTCATCGGTGCAAGTTTATTTTTAAATCAAAGTTGTAGTAGTAATTTTTAAAATAAAATTGTGATATCTAGAATGCGAGTTAGCTTGCACAATACTACTACAGTATAAAACATTTTGATTATGTTAACAATAACTTCTCTTGACAAATAAGGATGGCGAGATTTTCCAAATAACTTGGATATGAGCACAGCCTTTTGATTTTTTGAGTCAACATATTTCTACGACTGCATTTCCTCTGGATTTTTCTTTTAAGTAAGGGCTAAATTACAGTTATTTTATATTTAAGATACACACAGTATATTTACTGTAGTGATGATACACCAAAACATCAACACAGTAAATACCATATTAGGGCATCTTTTTCCATTTTAAGGGTTCGCCAAAAAGGTGGCAGATCTATTATTTTTAAATAACTGTTTTAGTATTGAGTTAAATGCATATGTTTCTGATTAGTGGCCTAAGACACAACCAGACAACATAATTACAATAAAGTACGAAAATTCGAAAAATGGGGGTAAGATAAGGTGTGAGATAAATTCCAGTCAAAGTATATTGTGTGTTGACACAAATCCTATCAGTGTAGGAGGATAAAAGGAACTGGTAAAATGTAAAAGTAAAAATTATTCGTGGTAATCTGTTGACAGCGTGAGGTGAAGAGGATGAGATGCTCACGCTGTCAAAAGATGATTGCGAGGGCGCCCCGCAATCACGTGATGTTTCAGATTGGAGTCTTATAAATAAACAATTGGAACATGTATGGATATATTTACGCCCAGAAAAATGTGAATCGAAGGGTTAACACTTAATCGTTAATGAACTTCGATTTATTTATTAACACAGAGAACTTTGGTTCATAATGTTCAGTGCAAACCGGTCTTTAACTACAGAAAATAACAAATAACAAATCGTCTTACCCATTATCTGATGTGAACAATACCAATGTGTTTTTTATGAGATCATTTTTTCTTAACTCGTCCATCACCTCGCCAATCTCCCAATCGAGTTCAGCCAGTGAATCTGTATATTTACCGCCCTTTGTTTGATTTATGTATCGTCTGCCCGCGAATTGTGGAATATGTGGATGAAGGGATGAATAATAAAGAAAAAATGGCGTTTCGTTACAAGCAAATTCTTGTATCCAACTTCTGGCTGCTCTTACTTGTCGCTCGGCTAAAGTTGTCAAGTCTAGAGGTTGCTCAATTATGTCATTTTCCAGCATCAAAGGGCAAGGAAAAGAAGCATTGTACATGTCGAAGTCACATTCTATATCTGGGTAAAAGCACGGACTACAAAAACAACTTTCATGGCTGTATGGGAGTCCAAAAAAATGATCAAAGCCTTGATTTAAAGGTAGATATTGTTTGGACAGTCCAACACCTAAGTGCCATTTTCCGATGATGGCAGATTTGTAGCCTTGGGTGGCTAGCATTTCAGGAATAGTTGTCTCGTTTAATGGTAGTCCAAGAATAGATTTTGGCGTAAAGACGGCAACGCCATCCGGATCGGTGTTCCAAACTCCAGTGCGAACAGGATAACGCCCAGTTAGTAGTCCAGCCCTATTATTTAATACTATAGACATTACAAATTGAAGGATATATTGGAATAATTAATTAACATTCTTATTTGAATCAGTATTTGATCGAAATTCGATTATATTATTGTGGGATACAAAGACTTGATTACAGGATACTAGTTGAAAAATAAAACACATAACAACGGACAGATTAGCCTAAATAGCTCACATAATCGTACTACTGCATAATTCTATACAATATGGGCAAACTTGCATATTGACTCACATGAATGTTTTCTCAAAACAAGATACACAGTGTTGTACAAAAACTTATTTACACTTAAATTGCTAGGGCCTAATGTTTCTGTTAATTCTTACCTTGAAGCGCTACATAATGGACTAGCACTGTACATTTGTGTAAACTTCAACCCCGATCTCTCCAATTTATCTATATTTGGAGTCATCGATAGCGGATTACCGTAACTTTGTAGGTCAGCGTATCCCATGTCGTCAGCAAGAAAGATTACAACATTAGGTTTATCTGTATAAGCTACACTGTATTCTAGAGTGAGTAGGCATAGTATTGTTGTAGTCAACATTTTTTTCCATGTAGCCTACTACTGGAAATCTCAATACAGATTTTGTTTCCAACTCGTGAAATACTATTTACAATACTGATGCTACCAAAATGAATTTTAGTTATCAAAGATAAATGAATTATTAAAGTTATGTATAATAATATTGTTCTATGGCTGATGTGTTTATATATACTTAGGCCTTAGCTGGTAGACCTATACTATATGTTAACGAAATATAAATTTAGTAGCATGCTAGGTTAGAGGTATATGAAAAGAATAATTACTACAAGGTCTCTTACCTACCCAGTTATTTCAGCACTCATATTCAAATATGAATATTTACACAGTAACCTTACAATATGCGATGTATCTCATTATTAAAGAAGCATACCGTTTGATACAGTTTACCACTCTATCATTTGTAAGAAATTTGTGTTGGGTCGATTGAATTTTTTTTATTATATTTATCTAAAGATGAAAACGTGTTTGTATTGATAAATCTTATTTGGAACCGTTACAATGTACACATGGAGTACCAAGGACAGTGCTTTATGTCTACTACTTCAATTTAAGGAAGAAGAGAACAATTTAAAAGAACTGGTAAATCATAAATAATTCTTTAAAATCAATTATATCAAGGCTGCAGTCGCTTGCTCAAATTTGAGTTAGTGTTTACCGACCAACCAACCGACCGACCAACCATCCGACCAACCGAAAAATACTGCAGTGGATGCTGCAATTTGCTATAGAGGAGAAGGTGTTAGATGAAAAAGGAACTCTTATAGATTATCAGAAGAGGTGGTAAGAGGAGAAAACCAAGGGCTGGAAAGAGAAAGCCCTACATGGAGATTCTTAATGATATTATTAAAGAAATGTTGTAAAACAGAAATCGGACAAAAAATTGCATAATAAGGTTTAACGCGCACATTGCGCGTGCGAAAATCTGCGCACTCATGGCAATTTTTAAACGCTTAAAATTGCCTGAAACGTACTCTAATTTCATCGAAAATAAATTTTGACAATTTTAAGCGCACGTACGCATGCGTTATTTGCGCTGCGCGCGTAATTGTATTGCAATATGATGAAATATGACCTGAAATTTATGAGTACCAAATTTTATTTAATTGTGATTCATGCTTTTGAAGATATGATTACAAACGTGATTTCGTTAAATCGTGCGTAGACCCCGTAATGTTTGATTGCGCACCGTAAAAACATAACCACAACGATTCTTGGCCATAAATTATGGCTAAAAATTAGATGCCTTTTTTAAACTTCATATTCTTCAAGTACTTTCAAAGTACCAAAATAAAATTAAATAGAAATAAAAACATTTTCGTTGTCGTCGTCGCTTTCGTTGTTGTTGACGAACGAAGTGCATTTTGCTTGGATCTAATAGAAAATTTATTGAATTGACAATTTATAAAACCTTGTTAACTAACTACCGGAAATGACGTATTAGGACAATAACCCCTTTTCATAAGAGTACGATTTTGTTAAATTGTTATCGTATTTTTATAGCAATTTTGTTATTTATATATTTAAATTAAATGTGGTTTATGACGAGATCAAGCAAATATTATTTATTGTAACTACAGTACTTCTAACACTGTAACATTTAGAAAGAAAAGAGAAAAAAAATATCTTTCATTGTATCATGAAAGTGAGACGAACCCCACACAAGACCAACAAAATGATCAGACTTTCTCCAGTCCTGATTCCATGGGCTTAAGTACACAGAACCTTTCTTAACCCATATTTTTTTCTATGGCAGATTGCCAAATATGGATTCCCACTTAACCTGTGCCGTTGGTGTAATATATTAAGAATCTATTATGAGTCTATATAATTGTTTAGACGTCATATTTAAGACCTTATTGTTTGTAATAGGTATATTTTTAATTTTATTACATGCTTCCCTGAATCTAATATTTATAATGTGACATATAGAGAATCACATAACCTGTTCTGCGCATATCAATATAATAATTATTTATCATTTTATAGCATATCATATTTTTTTAAAGTTGATATTTTGGCAATTTAAAAAAAAATCCATGTAGGCCTACAGGGAGAAATTTTGTAAAATGGCCCAAATGTTGAATTATGTGTTGATCCTGTGCAGAAACAGATTATGTTGTTCTGCACCTCATGTACATTTTTCGAAATTTTAAAAAGGACCAAAATATCAACTTATTTAATTATATTGAGGTAATATAATTCTGTGCATATCGACTGGATACATTCGAGTGATTCTGTGAGAGGCGTGAAGGGCGGTTAATACATTAGAAGGCTAAGCCCAATACATTTTTAAATTCATCGTTTGTTATTTTTTCTAGATTATGGGAGCAACTTCCCAATTAAACAATGTGCTACAATTTCAGACTTTAAAGCCCAACTCACCAAACATTTGATCTCAAAATATTAAGTTGTAATTGTTTATATTGTTTATTCAATGCAGCTTATTTGTGTATCTCATTATAACTTTGTTTTGTTTTTACTTAATTTGTACTACTTAGTTTTGTTATTTTTGTATTTTATAATAATGATGGAGTAAGAGCAGTTTTCTGTTTGGGCTCATGCCTATTACTTGCTCCCGGCAAGATGAATTGTAAAACGTACTTTTTAGAACTTTGGCGAATAAATATTATTATTATTATTATTATTATTATTATTATTATTGTTATTGTTATTATTGTTATTATTATTGTTATTATTATTATTATTATTACTAGATGGTACGCTCGCTTCGCTCGCGTACCATCTAGGTCGTGCCCACAGATGGTTCTCGAATACACAGTAATTTCAGCGTTAAAAAACTGGCGATTTCAAATGTACAATAATGCAGAGACAATAATATATGTCGTTTACAGGAACGATTAAATAGACACTGTGATTTATGTACTCAACTAAAATTAGCACACTGGGAATTACTTCCGAAAGAGAAAGTTGTCACAAAATGAGACCAATTGTTTAAGTCAAATTTAAACAAACTTAATTTGTGTTTTGTATGTAACATTATGGTTGAGAGATGGGGAAAAGGATGGGTGCAAAGAGGAACAATTTTTAAATATATTCTTTATTTTGTAACGAAATATTAATTAACATGTTTTACAAATAATATACCACTAAACACAGTAAAACATTGCGATGTAATACTTGAGTTGAAACTATCACCGTCGTAGTCTATTGAAATAGTACAGTACATGTAACGATACACTACGACGTATGTTTATATATAATGTTAAACAATTTGTGAAAACCACCTCTATTCGGGGCAAATCATAAATTCGATTTAATCGGTAATAAATATTAAATTACGGCGACTGAAAACGCTAGCTCATTATCCGTTTAAAAAAAATTATATCCAACCTCTGCAGCACAGATTGAAAAAAAAAATGGATCGAATTTCTGTTATGAGTATACAGTACTTTCCTTTACGACGCCTGAGGGAATAGACACTTGTGGAACGACATAAGAGATTGGAATGTTCCATTCATCGCAAATCAATACATTTGTATAAACGTATATTAAATCTATATCAAAATAGTATTTTTTTAAGAAAATGGGCCTGTCTTCAACATTATGATACTGTACTCGAGCTGTTCAACCGGTTTACAGCTATTAAAAACAATTATCGTAGGAGGAGATAGGAAAATGCGAAGCCTCCTCGCATTTTTGTGGCGGGTATTTTTCAAGATGGACATCCATTAGACAGTGTATACCACGATCGGAAAACACCCCTATCTGGGGCAAATCGTTGAACCTAAATTCGTTTTAATCGTCAATAACTAATTATCTAACTTAATTTAATTAGAGGGTTACATCAGGTGGTTAAAATCAGTACCGAAAGTACGAACCAACTTTACATACCATCGAGTAAAAATTCTAAAAGTAAGGCGCGATTTACCGAATTTTGCCTTTACGTAAATTTATATATAGATTATGTCATCATTATATTACGCCATTTTACGAAAATGTATTGAGGTAGCATGCGCAGACCACATGAATGTGATTCTGCACATGCCATTATTAGAATTTAGAAGGACGTTCTCCTTGTACGTTTTCTGTCGGTTACCTTCATTAAAAATGCTTGACATTCGTAAAACTAAACGTACTCTGTGTCACAGTGTCTTAAATGATTAATAACAGTTTAAAGTATAGTGTACAAATAGTATAATTGTGTTATTATCAATGTAATACAACATTGTGTGTATAAATGTGAATTGCGTTTATTAGATAGTTGGGTTGGGGGTGGAGTCGATTATTATTCAAATTAATGTTTCGTTGGGGAGGTATTTTTCAAATAAATACCATCCTAATAATTAATACATTATTTAACATCCTTCAAACAACTTCCGCTACAGAGTGGACCGTTTCGGCCCAAGAAGACGTTTTAGACGGCTTGCAACATAGGTAGAGATACCGGTCCTATTGTGACACAGATAGCCTACATGTATTCCTGCCAGCTACTCAATAAAACTCGGCTATCGCGATTTCACTTGATTTTAAACAAAATGTCTTATCATCAGATCTCCCCTATGTAGTTGTATAATACTATTCCCCACAATATATTCCGATGCCTTATGGCGTATATTTACTTTGATCTTTATTAATTTGCACACGCGAGGTCCGATCCGAAAATAAACAAAAAAACTAAAATGGCATAGCAACTAACGGCCAACTTAGTTGAAACCAGGTAGTTGCAAGGTGAACTCGTAAACTCATTGTGAACCCGGAAATTATTTTGACCGCGTACAATTGAAATTGATTTGAAAATCTACCGATGAAATCAGAAATTGTGTTGTAAAACTCTTTATAATATCTTCCTATGATAGAAATATGGAACAATATTGTCATAGTGAAAACTAATGTTATCAAATTTACATTTCGTGGTACATCTCAGATAGATCAGGTAGGTTTCCAAGGCAGAGATTGGTCCCGAAGTTTTTCCAATGTGCTCGCCTATGTCAGAATCTATATATAAATTTACGTAAGGGCAAAATTCGGTAAATCGCGCGTTATTATATCTAGAATGTTTACTCCATGGTATATAAAGTTGGTTAGAATCTCGGTACTGATTTTAACCACCTGATGTAACCCTGTTTACTAATTAAATGTAGTTAGATAATTAGTTATTGACAATTAAAACGAATTTAGGTTCAACGATTTGCCCCAAATAGGGGTGTTTTTCAATCGTGGTATACACTGTCTAATGGATGTCCTCATGAAAAATACCTGCACACAATAATACGAGGATACTTCGCATTTTCCTATCTCCTCCTACGATAATTGTTTTTAATACCTGAAAACCGGTTGAACAGCTCGAGTACAGTATCATAATGTTAAAGACAGGCCGATTTTCTTTAAAAAATACTATTTTGATAGATTTAATATACGTTTATAGAAATGTATTGATTTGCGATGAATGGAACATTCCAATCTATCAGACTCCCAGTTTGTAGGTAAATTTATGAGCCCTTGGTTTAACACAAGTAGGTAAATTTATGGGCCCTTGGAGAATAAAACTTATATAATTATATAGTATTGCAATACTTTGACAATATTGTAAATACTGTACCATTTTTGGTCGCCATTTGAATCGAAATTGTCTTACTGTGAATGTGGTTACTGTTAGATATATAAACAAAATATACAAAGAACATTTATTACTGTGACTGTGGGTAGATTACTGACAGTTGCTTCTCAACGTTTGTATTAATTAATAATTATAAAAAATATAAACGTCGTAGTGGTGTATCGTTACATGTACTTTACTATTTCAATCGACTATAACAGGAACAGTTTTAAAAAAGTATTATAAATCGTAAATGTTTTACTGTGTTTAGTGGTATATTATTGATAGGCCTATAAAACATTTAAAACAGTATTTCGTTACTGAGTGATAGAGAATATATTTAAAAATTGTTCTTCCCATCCTCTTCCCCATCCCTCAACTTTAATGTTATATACAAAACACAAATTTGGTTTGTTTAAATGAGTTCAAATTAAAAAAATGGACTCATTTTTAAGACAAGGCCTAATTTCCAGGGTGCTAATTTTACATAAATCATCGTGTCTATTTTATTCGTTTTCTGTAAACGACAATGTACTATAGTCCTGCGGTACGTACATTTTTTACGCTGAAATTAATGTGTATTCGAGAACCATCTAGTTAATCATAATTTATATATAGACGTATAATGTCTGATAACAATAAGTAAAACCATAAAAGTTGAGCATACCAGGAAAATTTAATCTATAGTATTTATTAATAAATAATTTGTCATTGTTATTATTTAAATCTAAACAGATACTTTAATCGTTCATTATTATCATTGTTGTATTGCTGGTAGCAATTAATTACAATTCACAGCATTATTACAATAAAAACATTTCTCTATATTCCTATTCCTATGAAGTAACATGAAGTTACAACTGAGAATGGAGTCGATATATTTACTGTTAATTCTACTAAATAGCAGTAAATGTCATACAGAGAAACCTAATATTGTAATCTTCCTTGCTGACGACATGGGATACGCTGACCTACAAAGTTACGGTAATCCGCTATCGATGACTCCTAATATCGATGAATTGGAGAGATCGGGGTTGAAGTTTACACAAATGTACAGTGCTAGTCCAATCTGTAGCCCTTCAAGGTAGGCAATTCTTTGATACTGTAACATAATATTGAACGATAACGTTGTTACGTTGCATCATGTGAACCAAGATTAAGCGCTATATAATAATGAAACACATTTTTAATGAGACTGCAAAGATAGTCTGGGATTGAATCATTGTAACAATAGTTTGTACCTTATGTTACGGCATTTGGTACGCCAGGCCTTGTATCACCCATTAACAATCAACAAACATCAACCACTTATGTAACATTAACCACTAACGTTGTAGTGGACAATCATTTAGTAAAAATACTTTATAGCATGAATTATTTGGTTGGTAAACGTTAGGTGCATACGTGTATAATGTAAGTACATAAAACACGACGAGGTTTAACACCATTCATCACCATTAAGCCCGTTTTTCACAAGACGAATTTATTCGCGCGAATATAATGTGTTCACTAATGCACATGCGTATTAATATTTTCATATACTTTTTGTGACATGAACAAATACGCAACCATAACTTAGGAATGTTTGATTCGTGCAAATATATTCGCTAATGGAAAAGAGGTTTTATGACGAATAAAATATAATATTGATATAATCACAACGCTGGCGTTCTAGTCGATTCCTGGCACTGTATCTAAATTTGTCCAGTATCATATGCAAATTCCATGATATACTGTAACGTGTGTTTCATACGCGACGCTCTATAATAATAACTAACATACTTACCCTTTAATACAACTTTCCGTGATACAAACATCACATGTGATACATACGAATGATGTATTACGAAATGTGCCTATGATACTTGTTAATGTATTGCAGGGCTGGTTTGCTGACGGGTCGTTATCCAGTTCGTAGTGGAATTTGGAATAAAAGTGCAATGTCAGTTTTTTCAACAGACGCAACTCTTGGACTTCCACTAAATGAGACAACTATTCCAGAAATGCTAGCAACCCAAGGCTACAAATCTGCCATCATCGGAAAATGGCACTTAGGTGTTGGACTGTCCAAAGAATATCTACCTTTAAATCAAGGCTTTGATCATTTTTTTGGACTCCCATACAGCCATGAAAGTTGTTTTTCTAGTGCGTGCTTTTACCCAGATATAGAATGTGACTTCGACATGAAGAATGATTCTGTTCCTTGCCCTTTGATGCTGGAAAATGACATAATTGAGCAACCTCTAGACTTGACGACTTTAGCAGAGCGACAAGTAAGAGCAGCCAGAAGTTGGATACAAGAATTTGCTTGTAACGAAACACCATTTTTTCTTTTTTACTCATCCCTTCATCCACACATTCCACATTTCGCTGGCAGACGATCCACGAATCAAACAAAGGGTGGACAATATACAGATTCGCTGGCTGAACTCGATTGGGAGATTGGTGAGGTTATGGACGAGTTAAGAAAAAATGATCTCCTAGAAAATACATTGGTATTGTTCACATCAGATAATGGGTAAGTTTAAAATTCTGAGATAAAGGATGTAGATACAGAGAATTATATACAGAAATAACGACTCTTCTGATAAAAACTAGTCATACGTCTTTCTTACTGGAATTGCTTCATGCTTTCGTCCTCTCTTCTTGCGGCATGACGCTTTCAACTATTTAGTAACGCCTCTCGTCTTGCGGCATGACGCTTTCAACTATTTAGTAACGCCTCTCGTCATGGGATGAATGGTTTCTGTATACTTTTAAAATTCATGATCAACGTAGATTGCGATCGTCCTCTTGGTCTTCTCGCTTTTCCGTTTTTATTTAGTGAAATTTTTACAAGAGCCTCAGTCTTCGGGGAGTCTTAACATGTGTCCATACCATTCAGTGGGACAGCCAGTCGACAAATCGTGTCAAATTTCGACTCGGAGAGGGCGCCCTACTTTTCTAATTTAGTTCAAAATTGCTAAATTTTAGGGTGTTGGAAAAACACAATATTTGTAAATTTAGCTGATTATCGGAAAAATATTGTTAGTGAAATAAATTCATAAATGGTTTTAATATATTGTCATGTAAAATTAAATGTATTTGAACAAAACGATAATCTGTAATTTAACGGCAAAATCAACCAATGTCTTTTTTCCGAAATTGTACCCTAGAAAATCGTTAAAATAAAATATTTAGAAAAATTGAACAGTCCTGAATTTAAAATCCCTGTTAGAAAAATTAATAATCTACAGAATACGATATTAAGATACAAAATTCGGTGGTTGGGATGCAGCTCCGACTATTCAAACTAAAGGTACCACTATTTGTTCCATCGAAAACTAGCGAAACCGCCATTTTGTAAACACATCGTCATCGTGTTTATGAATTTATTTATAGCGAACGATATACGCGATGTTTACAATTTTCCGCGTATAAGAATTCATATAAATAAATACATTCCAATACAACGTATATTATTACTTGTTTATTTATCACAGTATACATTTTAGTTGAGGAATATTTATCATAAATATTATAATAACTTTTATACGAGTCCGAGGCCTAGCCCTATTAGCGAGCGATTGTTCCAGGGGCGGAAAGTCACTTAGTGACGTTGTGATCGGGCGCGTCGGGCCTAGCTAATATTAATAATATGACCTGAAATAACCGGCTAACAAGAACTGTTATATACTTACTTACAATTGTTTTGTTATTGATGAACAAACAAGCAATTAGATTGAATAACAAATTATTTATTCATTTTTTTTGGGTAAAAACATGTACAAACTAGTAGTACTGTACTGTATAATATAAATTAATAGTAATATTAAACTAATACAGTATTAATAAAATATAAAATAGGCCTAACATACAATAAATATTCAATTTTTAAGGTCTACCACATGACAATAACATAATTTACAGAGTATAGTGTAGTAGGTTTGCATTCAACATAAATATTTGTATTGTAATTCATCTAAATCCTCTGCAACATACATATATTTGTAATTCAACATTTTGTTTTAAATAATTAAATTATAGTTTGGGTATGACAATGTCGGTAGGTACCGGTGTCATCTTTTTATCCACTTCACTCTCAGTTTGAAGTCACAAAGACAAAGAACTCTGCATCACCAACGATTCCTGAAAGTGTCAGAAAAAATAATAAATATTATTTAAAAAAAATGTTAATGTCTGGTTGTATATAATAATAATTATAATATTATATGATGACATAAAAGTAAGGGAAATAAAAGCTGTATTTTATTAATTAATATTACAGTATTTGCTATTATTATTTATATAATCTAGCCTCTAGCTAGGCCTACTGTAGCCTAGCTAGGCATCTATTGAGCCTAATAAATCAAATAATAAATGAAAAATAAAATAATAATATTAATACTGATTGAAAAAAAGTATTTTTTTGTGGGGATCAGATCACCAGGCTAGGCCGGCCAGGACCAATGATACTCGTAATCAGTACAACTTAACGACTATCGGATCAGCATCAACACAGTACAACACACGTCTCGCTACTATCGCCTATACTGACACACGTGTCTCGCGTTGCCGAAACCACGCTCACAGCTAGAAAATGTACCTACCTTTCGAGGCCTGAGAATACACCAACAAATTTTGAACAGGATAGAAATATATCATACTCGATTAAACTAATATTATTCTTGATAAAACAATTGATTATAATTTTTTTAATTTGTTGGGATGCACCTCCGACTATTCAGAAAATGGACAACAAAACAGTAGTCAAATCGTACCACATTTATAAATTTCACGAGTCCCGACTTCAGTCGCCGAATTAGTCTGGGTTCCAGACGGAGTTTTGTCTTAATATTAGTAAAAAGATAAATAATTTGGCACATATGGCGTTTCATACGTATACTACTTGATTTTGGATACTCCGTCTGGGGAAACACGCACAAGTCACGTGGTTTGACACCAAGAATTCTTGGTGCATACGATTATCCGGTTGACTAGTTTCAGCTGCATGCGATTGGCTACTCACTCGTACACCGTTTTAATATTCATATTTCAGAATTTCAAAGACTCAACAACTAAGATGATGCGCATGCGCTATGTTACGTTTAGACAATGTGTACTTGGGTACATTTATGAAAGTTTCTGAAGGCTAGAAATTATTTTAAATGCCTAGTAGTCTGGTAAACATTTGATGGGATTTTTTCCCAAGAACATGAAAACTCGTCTTGATATGATAGGCTATAGCTTCTCCGCAAATCAAACATTGAATGGATCATTTATTACGCGGAGATAATTTTGATTTAATTCCCACCCAGACCCAGTCCTGTTCTGTGTGGTGGTGTAGCCCTGTTGTGTGCCGGTGGTGGTATGTAGGGCTACTTTATTGGCGTTTTATTTGGCAGGTCATGCGTGCGAGTTGAGTGGGACCTACGAAAGAGGCCTAGGCCAAGGACTAAACAATTAATAAACAAAACAACTTGGCATTACGATTTTGTATTTCAACAGTCTCGATCGTACATTCAGCACTGTACGTACGTCTCGATCTTTTTCATTTTGAAACAAAATGATCATTGGTTGATTCGAAATCCATATTTACATACCGCCCGCCCCATATAGCCAAATACGGTATGATAACCTACGTCATTCTTATCGGATGTTTGCGGTCTGCAAATCGATTTCTATACGTGTTTCACAAGTCTGTATTTTCAGACAAAAATCGCGGTCGAAATAAAAACAAATAAATAAAAAAAAAAAAGACAATACAGACTTGGGGCAAGTCTATCGCCGAATGTATTGTATTAGCTTCGGTTTCTTTGAAGGAAACCGATTGGTTATTCAATTATACTTATTAGGAAATGCTTTTACCATAATAGGTAATGTTGGTCGGTTCTTAAATATTCATGAGAGCTTAAAATAAAACAGCACTTATTTGCTAGGCGACGAAAAATCGTGGTTTCAGTTTTCAACGATAGGTGGCGCTTCAAAATCGTCAATGCGGAAGTAAGTCGATTTTACACGATTTAACGGTCAAAACGCGAAGTGGCTTTCCCACTGCATTGTAATCGTCGTTTTTAGTCGCGTGCAAGGCGACTCTACAGCTCACTATATCGGTCGGTCGGTCGGTCGGTAAACACTAAAGCGTGGTTCCCACTAGCGACGTCACGTAACGCAAACGACGCAACGTAAGAAAATGGCCGTCTTTGCCCCCGCCTGCGTGAAATCAAACCTGCGATTTTTACAGCACTGTTGCGTCGTCGGTTCCGATTACGCAATACATCACTTTGCGTCGATACGTCGCTGCGTTACGTTGCGTTGCGTTCTAGTTGGAACCACGCTTAACTTGTATATGGCCTTATCTTGATATCAGTTTCATCTAGCTAAGTCAATTTTTCACAATATATTCCTTATGGCCACCAGGAATCGATGTGGTTATGTTTTCAATCAAAAATTACGTGGTCTACGCACGATTTAAGGAAATCGGGTTGTAATCATATCTTCACAAGCATGAATCACAATTAAATAAAATTTGGTACTCATAAATTTCAGGGCATAAATCATCATATGGCAAAACAATTACATGCGTAGCACATGTAACGCATGCGTAAGCGCTTGTAATCATACTTCACAAGCATGAATCACAATTAAATAAAATGTGGTTCTCATAATTAATACAATTACGTGCGTAGCGCATGTAGCGCCTGCGTACGCGCGCTTAAAATTTTCAAAATTGTCAAAATTTATATTCGATGAAATAAGAGTAGGCCTACGTTTCGGGCAATTTTAAGCATATCAAAAATTAGGATGACTATAACGAGGCATTTAATAAAAAGGCAAATTGCCTTAAAATGTAAATGTGACATGTTTCGAGAAACTATTCTCATATACCAATAGGACATATTGTATGTAAATAAGTAAGTAATTAGCATAATAAAACATTTTATTATGCTAATTACTTACAATTTGCCTTTTTATTAAATGCCTCGTGCCTCGTTATAGTCATCCTAACTCGCAAGTTTGGTGGTATTATTCATGATATATCAAAAATTGTCATAAGTGCGCAGATTTTCGCACCCGTGCGCAGATTTTCGCACGCGCACTGCGCGTTAAATAATAATATTGCCTATTGTCCGATTTCTGTTTTACAACCTTTCTTTAATAATATCATATTTGATTCACTTTTCAATTCGAAATTACGTTATACAAGCACGTAAAATATGACAGGCTACGCACGTGTAAATTAAAAAAATATTAATGTTTTTAAAAACTTCCAACATTTTTAAACATGTTCAGCAAATTCGGTCGGTTGGTCGGTCTGTCGGTAAACGGTAACTTAAGCATGCGACTGCAGCCATCTATAGGCCTTGTTTAATTGTGTGTGTGTGTCTAGTTTGTGGCTGGAGTCTGTGTATTTTATTTTGTACCATTTGCTAAGTTATTGTTATTGTTATGTTTATCATTTTTGTATATATTTGAATTTCAATATATTTGATATTTCCTTTCAAATATCATGTAATCTTGTGACAACAAAGCGAATCTTGATATCTATTTAGAATACGACAACACCATTAACATTCTGTTCACAGACCTGCTCAAAAAGAACATACTCTAGGTGGGTTTTCAGGATCAATGAGATGTGGAAAGTATTCCACATTTGATGGTGGATCACGTGTACCCGCAATTGCGTCATGGCCTGGTCATATCAAACAAGGTGTTTCAATGGTGCTTCTAAGTCATCTAGATATTTGGCCTACTTTAAGAAGATTAAGTGGTACTCCAGTGGATTATTTCGACATTATCCTTGATGGCTATGATATTAGCGATGTTATGTTTAGCGGTGAAAAGGTGTGTTTATTATTCCTTTAGAATTTCTTCCTTTATTGCTTTCTTTATTTTTCTTTCTTTATTTATTCTTTCCTTTCTTTTTTTCTTTCTTTCTAATAAATATATTTTTACTTATATTTTTGATGACGATTCATAGCGTGTTATTATATATTTCTTTAATTCTCCAGAGTCCAAGAAAAACTCAGCTGTATTACAACGCGAAACCTAGCCCAGATTTGGGACCTTTTGCCATTCGAAATAAGCGATACAAAGGACATTTCATGACCACAAATATATACTCGCTTGATCGACAAGATTTTGATCCAATGTGCTTGGCAGGTAATAGTACTATTGAAATATATACAATACCATTTGTTTATGATTTGTTGGTGGATCCAGAAGAAAGATTCGATATTGCTAATCAATCACAGTGTGTAGTTCAGATGATGTTAGAATTGATGGAAGAATCGTCAAACAAAGTTACATTTGGACAAAGTGTGTTACTGTCAACAAACAACAGTGTATTACTATGCTGTAACTCTGGCTGTGCACCATTTCCAAGTTGTTGCCAGTGCAATTCTCTTTATAACGTTGACCTTTTCCCGCTTCATTTAGACTGTTCAATTGTATAACCTAATCAAACGTATTGCTAAAATACACGAGCAGTATCATGTCTAGCGACAATAAATAACCTACAGTATCGTGTCTTCTGACAACAACCTTCATCTCATATGTTATAACACAATATACAGTACAATGTAATAAAAGGCATAGAACTACAGTAATTTATACCGCCAAGTGATATACTGAAAATTAATGAATTAACTAAATAATAAAGATGAGGAAATCTGTAATGATTAAAGATGTATTGTCCCCCAAAAACATGAAAAATAAAGATTAATAAAATCAGACTTAGAATAGATCATTTTGTAGTTTTAATAAAGTTAATCACTGGTTTCACTTATAAAATGGCAAAATAAATAGTTAAATTCAACCAAAAACCCATTGGCTGGCACCCAATTTGACTATTTTTTTGCTTTAAATCACAGTTTTTTAGGTAAATACATTTTCTTTTCGATCCAATTTTTGGTCAAAGTGGATAACTATTAGGTGACATTAATAATTATTTTTTCAAGGGGACAATACATCTTTAAGAAAAGGCGCGCCGCCGAAAAAAGGGGAAATTTCGAAAAATTGCCAAATTATGGGCCTTTATTTTTTGCATGAATAAATGGTTGCTATGGTTCTACATTATTATTATTGCATAATAGTTGCAAGTCGTTATTTTGGTTACTATATCCAGGGAAGAGTGATACTCTTCCCTGCTATATCATAATGTGACATGCACAGAATCACAAAATCTGTTCTTCGCATGTTGCCTCAATACATATTTTTTACATAACTGGCTAATATAATAATTATTTATCATTTTATAGCATATCATATTTTTAAAAGTCGATATTTTGGCAATTTTTTGAAAAGAAATCCCTGTACAGGGAGAAATTTCGTAAAATGGCCAAAATGTTGACTTATCGAATTATGTGTTGAACTTGTGCAGAAACAGATTATGTGATTCTGCGCCTCGTGTAAATTTTTCGAAATTTTAAAAAGGACCAAAATATCAACTTATTCAATTATATGCGCAGTAATTCCGCGCATTTAAAAAAAAAACTAAATATCGACTGGATACATTCTGCGCATGTCATTAAAAATAAAAGGGTCGACATTACGCAATTTTACAAAAATGTGTACTATAGGCTAATAGTATAGGGATTTTTTTCGAAATAATGGGCAAATATCGACAGTATAAAAAAGTATTGAGGTAGCATGCGCAGACCACATGAATGTGATTCTGCACATGCCATTATGTCAACAAATAAAAGGGTGCAAATTTGGAAATTAATTTTGCGCATGCGCATACCATTATGCATTATGTCAAAATATAAAATGGTCGAAATTGCGCCATTTTATTAACATTTACCTATACTATAGTACAAGGATTTTTTCTCGAAAAATAGCCAAATATCGACTCATGTATAAAATATGCATTGACGTAACATGCGCAAACCACATAAGTGCGATTCTGCGCATGCCATTATGTCAGAAAATAAATGGCCGAAAATGGGCCATTTTTACTCTACAGCTCACTATGTTGGTCGGTTTTGTCGGTCGGTCGTTTGGCCGGTAACACTAACTTGAGCACGTGACTGCATATTGATACAGTATTTTTATTTTTCTTGTAAAAAGCAGTTCAGGATGTATTATTTTTAACGAGTTAAGGCAGAAATCATGAATAATACATGAACATAATCATATTTAGGAGAGGGAGTTCTTAGAGGGGGAGGGTGTTTTTTCATTTATAGTTAAACAAATTCCCCTTATAATATGAATAAATCACAAACACAATTAATATCAAGAAGAGATAAAATACAGTAAAAATTGTATCGACATGCTCGGTAGATTGTAGATCAGTAGATCATGTAAATCCCATTACAAATATTAAATATAAATGTGTTATAATACAATATTTTGTGTACATGTGGGAACATTATTGGAAGAAGGGGAGGGGTGGGAGACTTATATTCTAAACGATAGTGTAAGTAAGTAAGTAATATGTATTGCTTTCCACGGACAGTACAATATTGAAACAGCATAAAATATGTAGGAAAATAAATACATTAAATAATACAACAACTTGAGAAAAAAAAACATGGAAAGCAGGGGACAACCATTTAAGCCTAAAGGCTTGTTTCCAACAATTTTTTTTTATAAATACATTTATACAATGAAAATACAAAAATATTGTTCTATTATTATTTCTCTTATATTATAAATTAATTAATAACAAGGGGGCGAGTGTTATTCAAATACGGAAATAATTTATGTGTTAAATACTGTGATACTGTAAGATAGCGTAGCTGAGCTTTCTTTTAAAATGGCTTGCTGAAGAGCGTTGGAAATCAATTTGATTAAGATCATACATGTGAATTTTACTCCTGATTTTCATATTCCTGAAAACTGACGCCATTTAACGTCGAGTGGCGCATATTTCAAACGGTTTAGGACGTCGGGTCAAACCAGGCAGACAGTCGTTTACGGATGGAGCACATCTTCTCTCTGGTACCTTAAAGTCAAACCGTTGTATCAGGTTTGCCGTAAAAAGGAACACTTCCATTCTCGACATCAGATCACCAATACACAACCGACGACCTGAAAGAAGAGTTTACTAAAGTCAAAAAGAGTAGAAGAATAGACACAGTAGAAGAATACTTTAGATACAGTAGAAATGTCAAATTCGCAATTTGTTTCATATCCGTATTAAAGCACAGATTTAAAAAATATTGTTCAACTTTTAAAAATTCAAGATGGTAAATATACTTCAAAATGGCTGCCATTATAAAGGGAAACGTTTGAGAAAGATGTAAAGTTGTTTATTAGAAGGAACAAGGCCAACAGCCATAAGTCGCTTGCTAAAACGCATAGTGATACCGGACCGACAGACAGACCGACAGACCGACCGACCGACCGACCGACCGACATAGTGAACTATAGAGTCGCGTCCACGCGACTAAAACTGCATTTCAGTGAAACCATATAATCAGACTAGCTTAATGTATGAACTATTTTAGCCTCAACAAAAAATTATGACTCGACATGACATCTTAAAGTTTCTTGTATTGCAATCAGTTTGCAATGGCTTTAAATAACCGTTAGAAGAAAATCTGGAGCTGATGGTAAATCAGCTGGGAGGGTTCAAGATGAACCTTAGCTTGAACATATCCCCATTCCAGATCTTTACCAAATTGAAATGTTGTCAGGAACAACTCCATTACATTTTGGAGGCAATTCGGATCAGGATCCCAATTCTGAACTACTTTTTTTTATCATTTTACTTAAGCCATATGTAAAAACTACAATACGAATCTTTATCACGATTCTCGATCCATTTTCTCTTTTTACTCCGGAGGTTGCAACTAGTGTGTCCTTCTAGTTTACATATGTTCCCAATGTGTGACCTAGGTAAAAGTATTGAGACTTAAATTATGTCTCTACCTAGAGTAGTTATGGAGATACGTAAATCCAGTGAAAATTACCTAATCCTTTGAAAATAAGGTCAGAGGTCGAATACAGCATTTCCGAAAATTGTTGGACAAAAAGGTTCATAAGAAGGAATATAAACATACATATTTAACAATTTAGGAAAAAATCTCTCTACAACTAGTTGGCGTTCTATGGGTAGGCTACCCTATATTTTCCCCTCAATTTGCATACTTTAGGTAATTTACATATGTTCCTAATTTGTGGAGTTTTATCTCCACATCATTATGTGTTCAATTTAAAAAATAACATTTTTGTTTGACTTAAAATTCTAGATTTTATAGACTATACCTGGTATAAATAGAAAAAATAATGTACTGTAGATAGCGGCCATTTTGGTGTTATGTATTGACCTAATTTCTTCAACTACATTTTTTCTCCATTTTCTAATTTTGTCTAGGTATAACCATTATTTTTTCTACATTGACCGGACTAGTATTATGGTTCTTCATTTCACGAAATGGTTTTAGGTGTTTCGCAACTTAATTTACATTTAATTTAGACTCGGATAAATGAGAGAATTTGTATCAATTTCAGATCAGACGTACAATGTTTCTTGCCAGCAGCGCGCGCACAATTTTACAAAATAAACAAGTTCTTAGTCGCACAATAGACTTATCTCAGAATAAAGATACTTTTATTTTTTTCTACATTTTTGCTGATTTTGCACCACACTGATTTAGGTGTTATTATAGAAGTATTGATGGATTTAACCAACTTAATAATCAGCTACCCACCTAAACCGAAAGGAAGAAATGGCTCCTGCTTTCGAATGGTCTTTAGATCACCTGATAAAAATCGTTCCGGTTCAAAGTTCAGAGGTCTTTCCCATTTTTCTGCATGACGATGGACGCTGAATAGGTTTATCAATACTGTAGTGTCAGCTGGAATTGTGTAACCACTTATTTTAACATCACCTGTAGTGCTCCGTCCAAAAAACGGAGTAACGTTACCCAGCCGCTGTATCTCCATTATTGTGGCTTCCAAGTATGGCATCGAATGACGATCGCTCCATTTTGGTTTCTTCTGACCAATTACTTCATCCACTTCATTTTGTAGCTAAATAAAAAAGGACGCAAGTCAAGAACCATTATTAATTAATCAACAATTCATAGAAGCAATATAAACAAATGAACAAACAAATCATTAATCAATCAGGATCAATGAATGGACTTACAGGCGTGGGGTTTAACCCTCTTATAAAATAGAAACACAGAGACCAAAGAAAGGAATTCAGATACAGATAGACAGACATCGAAGAAATATAAGGGAACTGCTGTAGGAACAGTCCGGACTCTGGACGAAACAGTCTGTCTGTGTTTTATTCTGTATTTATTTGGTCCTTTTAAGATTTAGATGAGAAAAAGAAACAGCTACTATCAATTAATAATTCTCTTCTATTGAATGGAAGAGAAGAAGACTGGTGTCGACTAGATACTAGACTGTCAACTTGTTATTAATTCTTTTTTATTTGGATCGGGCACTGTTCACTGTATTATTTTGATTATTCGGTTCACCTTTTGCTTAACTAAAACATTATGCACATTCTCGATTATCTCACTTGAGTAGTGCCAGGTTATACTAGGTTTAATTTAAATATTCTTTTGTTCTATAATTGTATTTAATAAAAAGTTTTTAAATTTTAGTTTAGTGTAGTGGTTAACCGTGAACCGAATCCTCACGATTCCTTAGTGTCATTTTTTTATTCATTCGGAAGTTCGAGAGACTAGGTCCGAGTAAAATTTATTATATGTAATTCGCGGTGCTAGTATTGCGCAAGACACATGCTAAGAGGAGTGATCACCCGTTACAAATAAATTTAATTTAACAAAATGACGCCATCTTCCATGCCGCTCAAACGGAACAAGTGTGAATTAAATGCAATCTGATACGCACGCTTATTAATTAACCAACTGGCAGTTTAGAGCCTACCTTTTTCTGTACCTCTGGATAGTTCACCAAGAACGCCATAGCAAACGCAAGTGTGGAACTAATAGTGTCAGTTCCACCAAAAAATAAATCAAGAATGGTCCGCCAGAATATGTCTTTGCAAAACACACTGGTATCAACATCATCTTTCTTAAGCTCCAAAAGATATGCGTCAATGATGTCCCGAATATCTTCAGAATCGAATGTTTCTTCATGACGCTTTATATTATCCTCAATAAATAACTTTGCATTAGACATCGTTTGACGAAAGCGCTTATACAATGGGGTGTAATAGAAAAGAGGAATGGTATTTACCGGAGTTATGAATCCGCTACACTTTAATAGGTATCTTATCCCCTCTAACAGTTCCTTATATTTTGGATCGCTGTACTCATATCTATCGCCAAAGCAAACAGCAGTAATAACATTCGACACGGCATTATTTATGTAATGAAATGGATTAAAGGGCTTTTCGTGTTTACCAAATTCTTGACACAAGTGTTCAGCTTCTATAGTCAACTGGCTCTCTAAGTTCAACTGTCTTCCAAGTGAACCTTTCTTGCCGTGGCAATAGTCACGGAGGAAGCTAGATGACCAGCGTCGAAGTTCAAGCCAGGGATGTCCATTCACAAAAATGACACCTCCTGTTCAATAGAAAAATTATAAATTATCATTATCAATCATTAATTAAAATTAATTATTGGTGTATATTGTCATTGTATTGAAATGAAAATTTGCAAATAATTTTTAAGGTCATTAGTCTTTAATTCATACATCAAGATTTCAAAGAAATCATGTAGTTAGGGAACTCAAAAAGTATTGTAATACAATAGTAATTCTTTTTTGTAAGTGCTCTGGTTTTAGATTAATCCAATCTATGGATTATAATCCACTATTAGACCTATTTTGTAAAACAATTAGGTACCTATCGTCAGTTACTAAATCTAACCTACCTTTTACCGTATAGCCTAATTTTAATATTGGTAAAAGCGGTCTGTCGATGAACTTGTCCCCATTGCTGTTTAACGCCTCTTTCACAACATCAGAGCTGTTTAAAATCACTACTGGTTCCGAGCCCAATTTGACTGTGAAGATATCACCATATATTCTTGTCCATTTCTCGAATGTCTCGTGTGGTTCACCGAACATATAAGGCATAGATCCTACAATCGGCCAGCCACGAGGACCAGGTGGAAAATTATTATCAGACTTCAATAACCATAATGCCAATATAATTAGGAAGACAAGTAAAACAACAGTTTGGATGCTAATTAAAGACAACACGTCGTCATAGCTCAACGCCATTTTAATAATTGTCTTGCTGGGTTACAACTGATTGTCTACGTACCAAATCAAATCTTTAGAATTCACTGAATTTGTATAATATGTATACGCTTGAATGAATATAATTATACTGTTGAGAGTTTTGAACAAGCTTGTTTTTCAAGGTCATGGGTGTTATTGGCCAAAACTAAAAAATGCATAGTATATGATCATTATTTCGAAACTTTTTTCTAAATCGCACAGCTTTTATAGAAATACATAGTATAAACAGAGTAGCACCGACTTTTATAGCATATATTTATAATAATAACTCTGCACCACGGAGCTAAGTAAATTGGCCAGATGTTTGCCCTTCTCTGACGTCACGGATTATTCACAGTACTGTAGTTATCAACATGAAAATTGATGAGAACGATTTGTCGAAACTACACATAAGCCTACTACAACTTACGCAGCGAAAATTCTGTTAACAGTAATTTTGTTTGATTTATTACCCATATTCTAAAGCCAAATTACGAACAGTATTAACACAAAATCCGAAAACTTCAACGGTGACTATCAGACGAAAGAAAGCGCCAAACCAATGAAAATTTGGTTATAACGCTTAACGTTTAATGGCGCATATTTCAAAGGGTTCAGGGCGTCGTGTTAAACCAGAAAGACAGTCGTGTACCGATGGAGCACATCTTCCTTCCGGTACCTTGAATTGAAATCGTTGTATCAGGTTAACCGTAAAAAGAAACAGCTCCATTCTCGACATCAGCTCACCAATACACAACCGACGACCTGAAAGAATTATAATTTAGTATATTCTTATTTATAATTGTCCATATAAATACAGGACAAGATTAGGAATCGAAATTCAATTATACTATGTTACAAAAAATAAGGTGGCTAATTAAAAATTAATGGTTTGGGGACGTGCAAATGATACGTCACTTACGAGACATTTAAATTCAATTCAATTCAAATTTATTTACTCATCGTTTATAAATACAGTTTCATAGCATAAATGATGGCAAGGATCCTGCATAGAGAAGTTTACACTTCTGTTTTCGCAGGACCCTTTTACATAAAAAACATAAAACTAAACACAACATAATAGATACAAAAATTGACCCAACATTGAATGCCTCTATTTTGTTTTTAACTTCTAAACCATAAAACCACTACCGGTAATTGGTCTCAATTAAAAACATTCTATTTTAATATATTAAATAATCTATATAAATACTGTAGCTTATCGACACTTCCTTAAAATGGTAAGTTATGCTTTAGATCCGAAAATTCGAATTCTCTACATGTCCAGAATTCTCTTCTAACAGACTCACACTTTGGGTGTTGATCTGATGATACGCTGTAGGCTATACAAAACCCGCTGCATTTGAAAATGACAAGGGAAAGCCCAAGTTGTATGCAACCAGCATTGGTAATTAATATACCTACCTATTCCGAAAGGCAGGAATGCCTCTTGCTTTTGAATGGTTTTTAAATCATCTGATAAGAATCGTTCCGGTTTAAAGTTCAGAGGTCTTTCCCAATTTTCCGAATTAAGATGAACACAGAATAAGTTTATCAATACCGTCGTGTCAGCTGGAATTGTGTAACCGTTTATTTCAACGTCGTCAGCAGTACGCCGTCCGAAAAACGGAGACACGTTACCCAGCCGTTGTATCTCCATTAGTGTGGCATCTAAGTATGGCATCGAATGACGATCGCTCCATTTTGGTTTCTTCTGACCAAGAACGGTATCGACTTCATTCTGCACCTAAATTTAAAATATGGAATTACAGTAAGGCCTTGTATAACAAAATGATAACACATTCTGTTGTTAAATTTCCATGCTCAAACGTACAAATTTAAACATTAATTAGTGTTAAAATCACAGAACACATTTATAAATTAAATTACTCCTAGTATAAACGACAAGAGGCCTACCTTTTTTTGTACCTCTGGATAGATTACAAAGAACGCGATAGTAAACGCAAGTGTAGAAGTAACAGTATCTGTTCCACCAAGAAACAAATCAAGAATTGTTCGCCATAGTATGTTTTTGGAAAACACACTGGTATCAACGTCATCTTTCTGGAGTTCTAGCAGATACGCGTCGATGATGTCCCGAATATCTTCAGAATCGAATGTTTCTCCATGATGTTTTATAATATCATCAATAAATGATTTTGTATTGGATATTGTGTGACGAAAGCGCTTATACAATGGGGTGTAGTATAATAGAGGAATGGCATTTACTGGGGATACGAATCCGCTACACTCAAACAAGTACCTCATCCCCTCTAACAGTTCCTTATATTTTGGATCACTGTACTCAAATCTATCGCCGAAGCAAATGATACTAATAATATTCGATACTGCATTATTTATGTAATGAAATGGATTAAAGGGCTTTTCGCGTTTACCAAATTCTTGACACAAGTGTTCTGCTTCTATAGTCAACTGGCTCTCTAAGTTCAACTGTCTTCCAAGTAAACCTTTCTTGCCATGGCAATAGTCACGGAGGAAGCTAGATGACCAGCGCCGAAGTTCAAGCCAGGGATGTCCATTTGCAAAAACTATACCCCCTAGAATTGAAACATAAGTAAATAGAATCAACCATAGGTTTGTGTATGGTGATATTTTGACGGTACTCCTGAAAGACATATGTACGCCCACGGTAAAGTATTATCTTCAAATAACTAATGCGAGGCAGCTTTGAGCGAGAGAGCTGCTTTAATTGGTCGACTGGTTATTCATCTAAATAATGAGTCCATGATCTGACGTAGTCTAGGCCTACTGAATGTGCAGAAACACTAAGAACGCTTTAAGAGGTACAGGTCTTTTAAATAAAAATGAAGCACTTTTCTAAAATAGCAGGAACTTATTTCTTTCATTTATCACTCTCGAAAATATTGGGATCCAAACGCACATTTAAAAAATTACTGATCCATGATTAGATACAGTATAACTAGGCCTATACAGTAGACGGTATATGGATGATTCGAAAACATAGGCCCGGACGCGATTTTTTTTTTCGTACATAAGTTGGGGACCCCCTCGTGAAACGTCACAAAATAAACATGAATAATTCATCAGTTAAATTTTCTTGTTCCGTGTGCACCCAAGCGTATAGCAACAAGAAGTGATTACACAAGTGCGGTACGATTCTAGGCCTATCTCCGCTGTTGTTGCGGCGTGCGATTTCATAGAAGAATAGCGGCGTTTTGTGTGGATTGTCCAGGGAGTTGTTATTAATAACAACTCCCTGGATTGTCGAAATAATCAGCCTTTAGTTTATGGTGTTTTTAATATAATTTTTTACTAAAGAATTACGTGTTAAAACTATAGTTTCTATTAATACTATTAGGCCTAATTATTAGTCTCTAAACCCATGTCTATTCTAGTAGTAGCTGTGTGGGTGTGTGTGACGTGTGTGTGTTAGGTATGACCAAAGATAGTTACACTCTTTGGTATGACACAATCCGAGTAATAAGTCAGCAAAATTAAACAATAAACATTACACAAAAATACATTTTTATTCTCGTGGGTCAAATCTTCCCATCTCATGTGTTCATATACGCGCATTTTTAAAGTTCCTTTGAGTACATGCATATTGTTTGATAATAAAATAGCAGAATTAAAAAAATACAGTACACAAATTATACACATTCTTTATTCTTGTGGGTCTAAGCTTTCTTTGGGCTATGTCCAATGAATTACTACTTAGTTTAATGTCTTGCCTAGCTGTCGATTAGCCTCGACTCGACACATTTTGTGTGAAGAAGAGTGCGCGAAGGCAATCACGTGAATTTACTTATAATCCTAGGCCTACTGTAGAAAGTATCGTATCGCAGTTGTGTAATCACTTCTTGTTGCTATACGCTTGGGTGCACACGGAACAACAAATTTAACTGATGAATTATTCATGTTTATTTTGTGACGTTTCATGAAGGGGTCCCCAACTTATGTACGAAAAAAAAAATCACGGCCCGGACTGCATGAACGTAGGCATAATTTGTTTAGTTGCGCAAAAAGAAAAAGAAAAATAATCTTGCTACAATTAAATTTACAGAGCAAAGACTATAGATTCTATTTATGTTTGCGGAATATAGTTTGGAATTCATATATAAATTTACGTAAGGGCAACATTCGGTAAATCGCGCGTTAGGTACTTCTACAATTTTTACTCGATTGTATACAAAGTTGTTTCATACTTTCAGTACTGATTTAACCACCTGTTGGGTTAGATAATTAGTTATTGACGATTAAAACGAATTTAGGTTCAAAGATTTTCCCCAACCCACAATAGGGTGGTTTCCGATTGTGGTATAGGCCTACACTGTCTAATTGGTGTTCATCTTGAAAAATACTCGCACACAAAAACACGAGGATTATTCGCATTTACCTATCTCCTTCTACAATAATTGTTTTAATAGCTGAAAACCACTCAAACAGCTCGAGTACAGCGCATCATAATGTTGAAGACAAACAAATTTCTTTAAAAAGGTAATACCAGGGAGTTGTTACAACTCCCTGGCTAAATTGGAAACATCAGATTACTCAAGTCGAAAACAAAATATCCAAAAGTTCTGGTATCATATATAGATTATCATCTTTCATCCCTCAAAACATACTCCGGATTCTTTACTGTTCACTAATCCTCCCTTACCTCACTTACTGTAATATTATTTGGGGTAATACATACCCGTCCTACTTAAACAAACTGTTATTGATCCAAAAGAAAACCGTAAGATACATAGCAAATGCTCCTCCTTTATCCCATTCCAATCCTTTATTTTCTTCATTTGGTCTTCTTAAAATTCAGGATATTAACCATCTTCAACAAAGTGTTTTCCTCTATTCATGGCTAAACTCGATCCTGCCATCACACTTTAATGATTTATTTAGTTTCAATCTTAATTTTCATAACCACAGTACTCGGAGCGCAAATCAAATACGTATTCCTTTTTTTAAAACTACTTCTTTTAAACATAGCATTAAGTTCACTGGTCCTAAACTTTGGGATAACGTACCAGTTAATATAAAAAGTGCTTTGTCTAAGAAGAGTTTTTCTTTTAAATTGAAACGGCACCTCTTATCTAGTTATGTTTAATTATCCTTTCACTCATTGTAGTTTTGATATTTAGTCTTTTCGGTACCCTGAATCTAAAAGTCTTCATTACTGTTTTTGTCCTGTTTCCGGTTCCCGTGTTGTCCTGTTTTTTTTTTTCATTTTCTATGGGCTGCCTTATACAAGCTTTGCTTTTTAGGAATGTTGCCCCTGTTATTTTAATAATTTTTACTGTTAATTTTTATTTTCTATGAAAGACAAGAGAAATAAATGTTACTTTGATTGATTGATTGATTGATACTAGATTTAATTGATTGGCGATGAATGGAACAGTCCAATCTCTGAATCTTACAGTATAAATATTTGGTATACCACAAGTAGGTCAATTTATGGGCCCTGGGATAAACTTTAAACCTTCAGGTCTAGTAGATATAGTGTAGAACACATTTTGACAATAGGCCTACGTACATAAACCATTTTGGTCGCCATTTTAAGCGTAAATTGTTTAATGTGCGTGTGTGATAGATATATTATATAAACACATATAATTAATCCAAATTTTGCCGGTTCAACTAATCGTAGGCGCAGATAATCTAACTATGCCTATTTCTTAAAATAAAACAAATTCTTACCTACCCTTTACTGTATAGCCCAATTCTAATATCGGTACAAGTGGTCTGTCCATGAACTTCTCGCCATGTTCTTTCAACGCCTGTGTCACAACATCCAAGCCATTCAAAATGATTACTGTTTCCGGGCCCAATTTTACTGTGAATATATCACCATAAAATCTTGTCCACTCCGCGAATGTCTCATGTGGTTCACCAAACATGTAAGGCGTAGATCCTACAATGGGCCAGCCACGGGGACCAGGTGGTAAATTATTATTAGACTTCAATAACCATAATGCTAATACAATTAGGAATACAAGTAAAAAAACAGTTTTGATGCTAATTAAAGACAACACATCATCATAGATCAACGCCATTTTAATATTGTCTTGCTTGGTCACAACTCGTCTACGTAACAAACCAAATCTTTAGAATTCCGTGAATGTGTATAAGTATACGCATGAATGAACATAATTATATTGTTGACAGTTTTGAACAAGCTTGTTTTCCAAGGTCATCGGTGTTCTTGACCAAAATAAACAATTACACACCTCCATGGTCATTTTATTTAGAAGGTTTGTAGATTGTTTTCTTCCGAATTTAGTATTTACCGAATTGCACAACTTCTAGAATGAACAATTAACCTGGTAGCGCCGACTTTTATAGCATGTGCATTTATTTAGTATACCAGGGAGATGTAGTGAAATTTGTCCTCTTCCCTGTTTATACCATATGTCTTCCATCTTACCGAGTGTCTGCTAACCAAAATATCATGTAAGCCTTAGCCTCATGTATACATTTTTTGAGTGTTTTTATGGCTGCAGTCGCGAGCGCAAATTTGAGTTATTGTTTAATGACAGACCGACCTACCGACCAATCGACCGAAATTGCTGAAAATGTTAGAAAATGTTAAAAAATTGTTGGAAATTGTTTATAAACCTTTATAATTATTTGCCTCGAAGTATTAATATCCAGTGTCAAAATAACGAAAAAAATATGAATTTGAGTTAGTGTTTACCGACCTTATTTACCAACCGACCAACCAACCGACCGAAAATTGTTGAAAATGTTAGAAAATGTTGAACAATTTTTAAAGACATTTATATTTGCCTCCAAGTATTAATATCCACTGTCAAAATAACGAAAAAAATATGAATTTGAGTTAGTGTTTACCGACATTATTTACCGACCGACCAACCAACCGACCGAAAATTGTTGAAAATGTTAGGAAATGTTGAACAATTTTTAAAGACATTTATATTTGCCTCCAAGTATTAATATCCACTGTCAAAATAACGAAAAAAATATGAATTTGAGTTAGTGTTTACCGACATTATTTACCGATCGACCAACCAACCGACCGAAAATTGTTGAAAATGTTAGAAAATGTTGAACAATTTTTAAAGACATTTATATTTGCCTCCAAGTATTAATATCCACTGTCAAAATAACGAAAAAAATATGAATTTGAGTTAGTGTTTACCGACCGACCGACATAGTGAGCTATAGGCCTAGAGTTGCGATAAAAATCAAAACACTATAGTATTGGGCAACCGGGTAAGAACGTAAATGAGATCACATAGCCCTTAACCCCACTATAAAGAGACGTTCTATTGTCATGTTAGGAAAAAATGGAACCACACAAAAAAGTATTGAATTAACATAAAGAATAAGTTTACACTAGCTGGCGTTCATACCTCTAGACACCGAGCTTGAGCTGATGGCTAGAGCAGTGAGTTTTAATTTATTTTACAATTACAGTACCTGACTAAATAAATGGTAGGGCCTACTGTGCCAAAAGGATGAATGTTAAAAATGTACAGTATTATCGCACAAAACATAAAGATAAATGAAATCTACATTTTCAATTATTAATTATAATTATTAACTTAAATGATCCACAAAGATTTCTTTGTTCGAAGCAGATATTTCTGATTATTTTTAATGCACTTCAACGACAACCAAATAGAGTAGGCATAGGCCTACTTCAGAATGACTCGAAATACAATGTTTTCTTTAAATGTATGGCTATACACAACAACATAATAAACTAAAATTATGTCATTAGACCTGCGAGATAATAATTTTACAGATTTACATTAAACATTTCTCATGTTAGAAAGTTTGAAAGTCACAGTTTGAAATAGATACGAAAGACATTGCAATACGATGCGTCGAAACTTGTGCAACATACAATTTGTTTCATGTAAACTAAAATGCAAAAACATTTATTTTATTCAATTCCATAAAAATACCGGCAGCCAAAGGAATCCTAAACTCAATATCATACATACATAATATCAGAAATTTGCTTAACGTTTAATGGCGCATATTTCAAAGGGTTTAGGACGTCGTGTTATACCAGACAGACAGTCGTGTACCGATGGAGCACATCTTCCTTCCGGTACCTTGAATTGAAATCGTTGTATCAGGTTTGCCGTAAAAAGGAACAGTTCCATTTTCGCCATCAGTTCACCAATACACAACCGACGACCTGAAAGAATTATAAGACAAATTTAATAATTGTTTAATTGTCCATAAAAGTTAATACCTGTATTACGAATTATTAATACGTAAAATATCCAATGATCGAAATTTGATTTGTATTACAATAAAAACATAATTATTTAAGTAATAATTCAAGTCCCAATGATTGGCTGAAGTCAACCCAGGGAGTTGTTAATTTAACAACTTCCTGGGCAACCATTGATGAATTCATTTCCCCATGCTTTTTGTTCCACTATGGTATGAAATATGACGGTATCCAGTATAATGGGAAAAGATGAGTCTACCTCATCGGATTCTTTAAATAAGCCAAACATGTAAAATCATCAAACATTTCAGATCGTCATTTATAATTTATAATCGTCTTGTATACTAAAATTTGAAACGAGATGGTGCAACGCAGAAAGACAGTTTAGTCTTAGTTTTTGAAAATGTGGATTTTGTGGACCAGTTTGGACCACTTTTAACTACTTTTAACTAATATGTTAGTCTACAATGGAGGAAGTATTAGGTCTAACCTACCTATTCCAAAAGGTAGAAGTGCCTCTTGCTTCTGAATGTTCTTTAAATCATCTAAGAATCGATCCGGTTCAAAGTTCAAAGGTCTTGCCCATTTATCTGAATGACGATGTACGCTAAATAAGTTTACCAATACGGTGGTATCCGCTGGAATTTCGTATCCATTTATTTTAACACAATCAGATGTACGCCGTCCGAAAAACGGGACAACGTTACCCAGCCGTTGTATCTCCATTATTGTGGCTTCCAAGTATGGCATCGAATGACGATCGCTCCATTTTGGTTTCTTCTGGCCAATTACTTCATCCACTTCCTTTTGTAGCTACATTGAAAATATGAAATTACAGTACAGGCCATTATAATAGAGAAATAATGTTTATTTCATTAACACATATTTTCTAGTTAAGTAGGCCTTTACAGATATAGTATTAAGAAAATATACCCAATGTACTTTTTTCAGAGAGTTAGGATGATCATTTTAGTGTAAACAAGGCAAATGTATGTAAAATACTAAAAATAAGAAAAACAAAAAAAACATTTAAGCTGCAGAGATAGTTTTCTACTGAAACAAAATTGATATAGATTATTGTAACAATTGTAAAGAATGAAATAAAAGTGAGTGAATCTCACAAAAGACAAAACAAACGAAAACAAGGCAAATCAAGTTTGATTGATAGTAACCTATATATCGGTACTCACAGAACACATTTATAAATTAAATTACTCCTAGTATAAACGACAAGACGCCTACCTTTTTCTGTACCTCTGGATAGTTGACTAAGAACGCGATAGTAAACGCAAGTGTAGAAGTAACAGTATCTGTTCCAGCAACAAACAAATCAAGAATTGTTCGCCATAGTACGTCTTTGGAAAACACACTGGTATCAACGTCATCTTTCTGGAGTTCTAGCAGATACGCGTCGATGATGTCCCGAATATCTTCAGAATCGAATGTTTCTTCATGTCGTTTTATAATATCATTTAGAAATGATTTTGTATGTAGCAAGGTTTTACGAAATTGTTTGTACACTGGAGTATAGTATAATATGGGAAATGCATTTAGTGCGGATACGAATCCAGTACAGTCAAACAAGTACCCCAAGCCTTCTAACAGTTCCTTATATTTTGGATCGTTGTACTCAAATCTATCGCCAAAGCAAATGATACTAATAATATTCGATACGGCATTATTTATGCAATGAAATGGATTAAAGGGCTTTTCGCGTTTACCAAATTCTTGACACAAGTGTTCTGCTTCTATAGTCAACTGGCTCTCTAAGTTCAACTGTCTTCCAAGCAAACCTTTCTTGCCGTGGCAATAGTCACGGAGGAAGCTAGATGACCAGCGTCGAAGTTCAAGCCAGGGATGTCCATTTCGAAAAGCAATACCCCCTAAGGATGAATAGAAGGCAATAGGGATTATAATCAAACTATAGAATGACAATATGTAATACCACCAGATCACTCCCAAAATAGCCACACTCTGTTAGATATTCAATAAGTGGGAACTGATCAGGCCTGCTGTACGAACTTGATTAATTATACCCAAAAAAATTCCTACCATTTCAAGCGTGGTGGTTATTCAGATCTATATTCGCGGAATTCCTTTTTGTGCGAGTCCATAATCCTGGGCCATACAAATTCTCACCTACCTTTTATCGTATAACCAAATTCTACTATTGGTATAATTTTTCTGTCTATGAACCGTTCTCCTTGGTCTTTAAGGGCCTGTTTCACAACATCAGAACCATTTAAAATGACTACTGTTTCCCGGCCCAATTTGACTGTGAAGATATCACCATATATTCTTGTCCACTCCTCGAATGTCTCGTGTGGTTCTCCGAACATGTAAGGTATAGATCCTATAATCGGCCAGCCACGAGGACCAGGTGGTAAATTATTATTAGACTTCAATAACCATAATGCCAATAGGATTACGAATACAAGTAACACAACATTTTGGATGCTAATTAAAGACAACAAATTGTCATAAATCAAAGCCATCTTGATTTTGCTATGCGTTGTGTACCAAACCAAATCTTTGAAATTCAATAGGATTTGAATAATACGCATGAACGAACCTAAATGGTTTTCCGGGGATCGTGTCACGGCCAAAATTAAACAATCACCCACCCAGTACTGTAGTATTATTACCTCCACTAAGAAGGAAGTTATACTTTTGTAAATAGTGTAGTAATAATAATTTATTTGGAAAACGCTTTTTGAACAGCGGCACACATAATAATGGTGCATCCTTAAAACAATTAAACATACAATAAAAAAATATAAACGAAACGAAACGAAAGATAGACTAGATTAAAACAGATAATACTCAGATAAAACGGAAGTTCGATAAAACCAAAGATAATAAAAGGAGAAGATACAACAGTTCCGTTGGCGGTGTAAACCACATCCGGGTTACTATTTGCCTACGCCTGAAGGTGGCGCCTTTCTTTTTCGCTAGAAGAAGTGCGCCACCTTCAGGCGTGGGTAAGGTAAAACTTTTATTGTAAATATCTATAAAAATGAAAACGATGATTATTTATCAAAATGATTATCAAAATATTAATAATATTAAAATTAGTAGAGCACAGACGCGAGAACACATCAGATCATCACGATCCATCGAAACGTGGGATTAGACGGGAACCATATCTAGACTAGAGCCCGCCGTCGTTCGGCTGCTGGATTCTTACGCGTCCATGAATAAGCGTCCGCGTTTCCTATCCTTCTATGTATAACAGCGCGTACTGTTGATTCTTTACCTATTTATATTCTTTGATAAAACCAAATAAAAAATAAACTGTAATACTAATACCAATTAAATGCAACCCACATACATTAGCTTGAACACTAAATTAGCATATAAATTAGTATATGAACAAAGGAATATACAGTACTTAGAAACTATGTTAATATATACACACTCTTGATACACTGAGTGTCTACCAGCAAAAATAATAAGGAACAATTATAGGAACCCAAATTAGGGACATCAATAAACAGGAAAGCATAGATTAAATTATTTCAGCTGTGGTGAATTATTTGATGACTGTAAACAGAATTAACTAAACCAAATTACATACAATATAAAATATAAAAATCATTCGATAATGTTAAACTTTATACGTTGTCTAAAGGCCCATGCTTTCTTAAGATATGATTTGCAGAATTTATCAAGAATGTCATGGGCTTTGTTTACCATATTAATCGACATTGTTGGATAATGAGAACAATAGTACTCTTTATAAGTCTACATTGCGGAGTTATACATTTGGAATTGTAGCCTACACAGAAGAAATATTTAGAAAGCATTAAACCGGTGCACACTGGGCGATTCACATGTGAAGCGACACGCATCAGCAAATCGCCTTTTAAAATAATGATCTCTTCGTAGGGCGACAGTGTTGATTTAATACGAACAATGGAAAGGCAATCTTAGTCTACTTTAAGGATTTAAACAATAACATAACGCAGTTTGCTAGTTATTTAAAAGAAGGAATCAAAATAACTTAAATCAAGCTAACATAAAAAAAACGTCAGCAATAATTTAATACTGTAATATACGCAATATGTAACAATAATAAGTAACGTAAGTCATATTTTATGTAACACACTTAAGTTTGAATATAATTACCTGATAAATCTAAAATTCAATTAAGTAAGAACAACCATGAAGTAAGTAGAGTAAGAAAGAAAATAAACCTAAGCAAAACTATATAAACCTATATTATTATCTTAAATGTTATAATTAGCGTTTAGTAACTATAATATTTTGAATGAATAAGTGGGTTACCCTACCGATGTAGTAAATTCACCGTTTGGTACTTTGAATCCTATCTTATCTACTGTATTAACATTTACAATTAACGTTTAATTGCGAATATTTTGAATGGCTTAGGAACCAGAGATAAACCTGGGACATAGTCTTTAACCGATGGGGTAGGTTCACCATCTGGTACTTTGAACGTAAACCGTTGAATGAGGGTTGCCGTGAAAATAAATATTTCCATCTTTGCCATTAGATAACCAATGCACGACCTTCGACCTAAAATAAAAAAGAAATGGCTATGTGAAGAGGCAATGAGAGTGGTATCGTCTTATGCTTTCAGACAATCTACAGTATGTTCTTGTTCAGTCAATTATCTACCCGAAATATTATCGTCATATTTAATTTTGATAACGTTGTCATGTTGTTGAACAATATGGATAATAACAGACCTTTGTATTTAGTTTCATCTATCCTACATTATCTTACTTTGCGCGCATATGGTTTACGTATGTACAGTACATTTTGCGTTTCCACGGATTCGCGCGGATAACGAATACCTACCAATTCCAAAAGGCATAAATGCTTCGTGTTTCTTAATGGTCATAAGATCATCAGATAAAAACCGCTCCGGTTCAAAGTTCAAAGGTCGTTCCCAATTGTCTGGATGAAGATGAATGTTCCAGAAATTCACCAATACCGGAGTTTCTGCTGGTATATTGTAGCCATGTACGTTAACATTTTCTGTAGTAGCTCGGTTAAACAATGGTATAACGTTGCTAAGTCGCTGTACTTCCATGATTGTGGCCTCCAGGAATGGCATCGAAAGACGATCACTATATTTTGGTGCCTTCTCTTGGCCTAGGACCTCATCAACTTCATGCTGTACCTTTTTTAACAAACAAAATTGAAAATAAATAAAGTAAAATTTAAAAAAACAAGGCCAACAGCCATTAAGTCGCGTGCTACAATGCATAGTGATACCGGACCGACAGACAAACAGACCGACAGACCGACAGACAGACGGACCGACCGACATAGTGAACTATACTGACCGAAATTACTGAACATGTTTAAAAATGTTGAAATGTTTAAAAACATTTATATTTTTTTAATTTACACGTGCGTAGCCTGTCACTTTTGACGTGCTCGTATAACGTAATTTCGAGTTGAAAAGTAAGTCAAGAAAACAGAAATCGGGCAAGAAGAGTGCGCAATAACATTTAACGCGCAGTGCGCGCGCAAAAATCTGCGCACTCATGGCAATTTTGTAAACGCTTAAAATTGCCTGAAACGTACTCTTATTTCATCGAAAATAAATTTTGAAAATTTTAAGCGCGCTTACGCATGCGTTACATGCGCTACGCACGTAATTGTATTGCCATATGATGATTTATGCCCTGAAATTTATGAGTACCAAATTTTATTTAATTGTGATTCATGGTTGTTAAGATATGATTACAAACGTGATTTCGTTAAATCGTGCGTAGACCGCGTAATTTTTTATTGCGCACCGTGAAAACATAACCACATCGATTCCTGGCCATAAGAAATATTCTGTGAAAAATTGACTTAGCTAGATTAAACTGATATCAAGATAAGGTCATAAAGCGATAAAACGCATAGTGATACCGGACCGACAGACAGACAGACAGACCGACAGACAGACCGACAGACAGACCGACAGACAGACAGACCGACCGACCGACATAGTGAACTATAGAGTCGCTTCCACGCGACTAAAAACTGTCTTTCATCTGATGATGAAGATCTTTGTTTCTGGAACCAATTCGATACTAGTATTGCCTTTATCTCTTTTCTCTTCACATTTCGTTAAAACTATTTAAAAAATCATCATTTTATGACTTCAAAAACGATTTCATGACCACATGTTTATTATATACTTTATCTATTTGTTTCCTTTCTTTCAATTTTGTTCGTTTATGGGTTTTGTGTGACAATTTCTTGCAATCTTCTATTACTCGTAACTATTAAAGATTATATTATATTAATATGTATTGCTTACCATTTACCAATGGCATGCATTGATAAATGTTGGTTGATTCATTGATTGTCTACTATGCCATAAAACACTTACCTTTTTCTGAATCTGTGGATAGTTTAAGAGGTATGTAATAATCCAAAGGATAGTTGAACTAGTTGTATCTGTGCCAGCATTGAACAAGTCAAAAATAGCGCGCCAAAGCGTGTCTTGAGAAAACGAATTATCATCTTTACCATGCTTTTGAGATTCCAAAATATATGCGTCAATGATGTCACGGATATCACCAGAGTCAAAGGTTTCGGCATGCTTCCGTATAATATCATTAATGAAGTCTTTCATTGACGTCACCACACCACGAAACTCTTTGTACAGTGGAGTGTAGTACAGTATAGGAACGATGTTTCCCGGAGACGAAACGCCAGTATGTTGGAATAAATAACGTGTTCCTTTTATGAGCTCCTTAAATTGTGGATCCGTGTATTCGAATCTATCACCAAAGCAAGCAGTGCAGACGATATTTGAAACCGCGTTGTTGATATAGTGACGCGGATTAAAAGACGTATCAGGTTTGTCCATTTCTTGACACAAGTAGTCTGCTTCTATATTTATCCGATTTTCTAAATTTACCCGGTTTCCTAAATCCTTTTTTCCTAGACAAAACTGGTTTATGACACCAAACAGCCAGCGTCTTCGCTCATTCCATGTAGGCCCATTTTCAAAAGCAATGCTTCCTGTAGAAAAATCCATGCATTTTTAAAGTTTAATATTTATCGGCATATTGATTTTTTTTTTCTTATTCATTAATTAAATTAGCCATGATATGTACAATAAAATAATAAATTAGAAAGTGAGCGAAATACTTGGCAAAATAAAGAGAGAAACAGAAGGCGTGCTATTTATTATTTCGGCCCGTACGACGATACTCGATATTTAAATAAGCCTTTGTGACGTCACCAATATGTCGATTTTTTTTTTTAAATCAATAGAAAATGGTCAAACATTCATGTCGATAGCAAATAACAAACAATGCAAGTACTATATACTTTGAAAACGTTATTTTGGCAAGTTAAAAAACAATTTTTAAAATACCCCAAACAATTATCATAAAAACAAATGCGATTAAAATAACAACTGAGGACTAGTGCTGTTCCGCCGTACCACGCCGATAATGTTAAAGAGTCGCTATCCAATCGAGTTTGAACAATACCATGAAAGAATTAATGTTCTTTGCCAACTGTGTTTATATATATATAAGTATCTCTTCGGAGATCCCGCCACGTGAATAAAAATACTGTAAGATGAGGTCGTATCAATTTGATCTCTGTTGCGCGTGTGTACAACTGAGGACTAGTGCTGTTCCGCCGTACCACGCCGAGAATGTTAAAGAGTCGCTATCCAATCGAGTTTGAACAATACCATGAAAGCCCCAGTGGTCTAATGGTTAGGACATCTGCATATCAAGAACATTAATTCTAAACCGCCCGGTGATATACTGAAATTTAATTAATTAATTTGAAACGATAAAGATGAGGAAATCTGTGAGAATGAGAAAAAGTCGTCCCAACCGAGACTCGAACTCGGACCGCCTGCTTGATATGCAGATGTCCTAACCATTAGACCACTGGGGCTTTCATGGTATTGTTCGAACTCGATTGGATAGCGACTCTTTAACACTCTCGGCGTGGTACGGCGGAACAGCACTAGTCCTCAGTTGTACATATATATACATATATATATATATAAATCCAAAGGCAAATTACTGAAAAAAATGACAATGCTGTGGGTATCAGTGGCTGGATCTCAATGGAGATACAAAAATAAAAAGCGAAAAGCTAAATCAAAACGATAAAGTAAACAGCCAGAAAAGTTAGCAGAGCTTTCGGGCAACACTAGCCCTTCATCAGTGCAAGTGAAAGAATTTGGATAAAGTCATAGTATAAAGCTGACAAGTGCTGCCTGGGTGGACAGGAATAAAAGAAATATAACAAAAGGGAGCCAGGGTGGAGTAAGAGTAGAAAACAAAGAAGGTAGCTTGGTAGAGATATAAACAATTTTGGAATGAGACTAAAAAACAGCTTAAATGGTGGTTAATATTGAAACTTAAATTTTGGTAGTCAATGGAATAATTTTACCGATCTGGGAGTATGTTCCTAATGTTAAGTCCAAAAGGTTTTGTGGTTTTAAGTAGTAATTCCCAGTGGTTTTCTTTGTCTTTGCGAGTTTTGTCGCTCCATTTGACATCGTGGTCTATAATTGCAATAACTCTGAAATTTGCAATCGAGTGACCAGCTGAATTAAAATGTTCGGCTACAGGTTGATCAAGCTTTAATGTTTTGATAGCTGATCTATGTTGTGTCATTCTCATACGGAGAGTGTTTTTTGTTTCTCCGACGTACTGTTTGCCACAAATATTACAGTATATGAGATAAATGACGTTTTTGGTTAGACAATTAATTGATTGTCTTATCCGAAAATGCGGCCAGTTTGGTTACTCTTAAATTTTTCAGTAGAATCAACCAATATATATATATAGATGTGCTTACGTCTACGGTTAAGGAAAAACACTTCTACAACCTTCCATTAATTTAGTGAAACATTTCACGTGTTCATATTGCTTTATATTTACAGAAATTCATTTTTTTTTTAATGATTAGGCCTACTTTTCAGAAAATCTTTTGCAAAATGATCGCGCATATTTAAACCACCTCATTAATTTTGTAAGTCCTCTATCTTAGCGAACAGTAAATTTTCCCTGTTATTTTTGCTAGTATTCGATCATGTTACGTTTACAGTACTATGACCCGAATGAGGATGATTCTGTATGCTTTAGAACTTGTAAAATAAATAATAATTCATTCTTATATAGTGCATAAGCAAGCTCTCAATGAGCTGAACATTATTACCCCGGTCATTCTTTGGATCATACACATATGGAAACACACTCCCATAATAATACTGCAGGTAGTAACAGCCCAAAATTTTATACAACTGGATGGAGAGAGGCAAATGTAAGTAAAGCGTACAAGCAATGCGCAAGGGTTGGATTCGAACCACGATCTCACGATCAGTAATACACACGCCCTCACAATATAAAAGATATATAAGTTCTGCATTGGAGTAAAAAGTTTGTTTAAAAAAAACTCTGGTCACTTCAACAAGGTCATTTCTAGGAAGAAATAGATCAACAATAATCCAACCCTGAAAGGATGTTAACTAATCCAGTCCGTGGGTTAGGTTTATAGAGATAAAAGTACTAGGTATAACCATCAATGAAAACATAAATTGAATGGATAGTTGAATGTAGGCCTGATTCACCATTCATACGTAAGCGAAATTATTAAATATGTATTGGCTTAAGTGAAATAATTAGTGCAATATCTCACTTTATAGTGTTGGTTAATACGGTAAATGCAAATATCCAAAGTTGTAATCTAAACAGTGCTCATCTTAAAAGGTCCTCGCTATTACACGGACCGGTGAAATATGTCCCATTATATATGACTACGTGCTCATCATATACTACAATTCTCTAAAATACGAAACTAAATAAATGATGTAATAGGACAATAGTGAGAAATACCTCCATGAGTGAGATGACGTACGTAACACAACAAAAAGAGAATTATCACGGTGTAATGTTGAATTACTAATTTTAAAAAAATTGACTGGTAGTGCTAGTACGTTTAGGAATGCCTATTCGCTGACATAATATTCAATAGTCTATTGTTGACTTACCTGGTATTGAAAAACCTAATTCTACTAAAGGTAGAATAGATCTATCGCTAAACTTATCACCTTGGTTTTTAAGAGTACAATTTACCGCATCAACGCTGTTCAAAACTACAACTTTATTCCAGCCTAACTGCACTGTGAAAATATCACCGTATTTCAAGGCCCACTTTCCGAACGTCACACATGGATTGCTGTCAATATGTGGCAACGATCCGATAATCGGCCAACCATCGGGACCTGGCGGCATATTAGTATTTGACTTGGAGGACAACAACCATACTGCTAAAAGAATCACGATTATTATCAAAACAATTGTTTGAATGCTTGCGCTTGAAGACAGCCAATTCTCGGTGCACAGCATCGCCATTTTATGCGAAAGTACAGTACAGAATACAATTTGAACTACAGTATAGTACCCAGGCAGTTACGTTCCATCTCGAAATCAACACTAATCTAGCCTAAAAATCGCCCCCTCAATGGTAAAGAATGCTTGAGTGATTAGTTACGTAACGTCTCCCGATTACTTTGCTACTACTATACCTGTACAAACGAATCTGTTTTTATTCATTTGGTCAAAATCAAGCAAATATACAAGAAACTTACAAGAAAAGATTACAAGCAATACACACACACAAAAATGGTAATATACACTGTAAAAACAGTGTTTAGCTGTTAAACATAAAATACACGTATCAACCCTAAACATGTTTAGCATTGTGTTTAATTTTAAAACACATAAACACATTTCTAAACATTTCATGTGTTTAGATTCTAAACACAACCGTTTGTACAACAATATTTCAATGTGTTTAGCTTTTTTAGAATAGGGTATTGCAATGTTAACATTATTGCTAATCACATTTCTAAGCACGTCCTAAACACCAGTGTTTAAGTTGTATACGCCTTTTGTGTTTAATATTTGTTCGTGCTTAGTATATATTATGTTTAGAAAAATTAACGTTTGAATCTTAAACATGATTGTGTTTAATAAAACAAACTTACATGTTTAATATTTGTTTGTGCTTATTAAAATTGGTGTTTAGAAATGAAAGTGTTTCTTTAAATTATGTTTAGAGAATTTACGTTTCAAATCTAAACACCACTGTGTTTAATAACACACTTATTGTGTTTAATATTTGTTTGTGCTTAATAAAATTGGTGTTTAGAGGTGAAAGTGTTTGTATAAAATTAGCCTATGTTTAGAGAATTTACGTTTCAAATCTAAACACCACTGTGTTTAATAACACACTTATTGTGTTTAATATTTGTTTGTGCTTACTAAAATTTGTGTTTTAGAAGTGAAAGTGTTTGTTTAAATTATGTTTAGAGAATTTACGTTTCAAATCTAAACACTACTGTGTTTAATAACACACTTATTGTGTTTAATATTTGTTTGTGCTTACTAAAATTGGTGTTTAGAAGTGAAAGTGTTTGTTTAAATTATGTTTAGAGAATTTAACTTTCAAATCTAAACACCACTGTGTTTAATAACACACTTATTGTGTTTAATATTTGTTTGTGCTTACTAAAGTTGGTGTTTAGAAGTGAGAGCGTTTGTTTAAAGACCCCTTCCCTGCAATTTTGGACGTTTTTTGGAAAATAATACATATAGTATCACTTTAAAAACATTAAACCATGTCATTCCTTGTCTTAAATGTACGTTTTATGGTAAATTATGATAAAAAGTGAGAAACAATGCACTACCTAAGTAGCTCGCGGCGATCGACCTCTCGTGGACGGTCTCAGGCCTAGCCTAGCTAGGCTTAGTTTTGTAGGCCTAGCTGGTAAACATCGGTAACGTACGAACATCGTACGCTAGCTATATACCTAGCCTGACGTTGTATAGTTGCTGCATTAATTGTCTTTCTATTTTTGCCAGACTCCGTTGATACAAATTGGGGAAAACCCGGTATTTTCGCTGAAAAGTTAGGAGTCTTCCATTTGTTTTGGCTTCACGATCGATCGAAAAGTGGGCGAATTACAGGTGAAAAACAACAATATCAATCCGCGCGCAATGCATTTTGGGATTTATAGCGGGCCGCTATAATTATTAAAATCGATTTATTTTTCACATTTTTAACCGTTTAAAGACGAAAAAAGTTATCGCAATAGGACCATATAGTATTATTTTTACATTAAATATAGTTTGTGATCTTAAATTAGATCTAAAAAACGTAGGGAATGGGGCTTTAAATTGTTCTTAGAGAATTTACGTTTAAAATCTGAACACCACTGTGTTTCATAACATTACTTATTGTGTTTAATATTTTTATTATGCTGGCATGCATTTGGAAATGTGTATTGGATTGAATAGATCCATTTAGTTTGGTAAATTGTTTGTTGGATTGATAAGTTCTGCTATTTCGATTTACGGTACCAACATGTTGTTTTGGAAAGTTAATAGATCCATTTAGATACGTTTTATTATATTATAATTTGATTAATAGAGTAAATTGATGCATCGGTTTCGACCAAAATACACCACATTTCCCATCCTTTTACCACTCGCCGTGCATCTATATATACATACAATAGCAACACCCCAAGGAACGACTGATTATGATTGATGAGGAGAAAAACCCGCGAATCTAGTGCGCGCCTTTTTAGCAGAAGCCGTTGAGTTGGATGGGAGTGGTGTCGGGAAGGTGAAACAAAAATCTTTCTAATTCTTAGCTTTTTTACGTTGATTGAAGTAATCATATATTGCAGGTAAGTTATTTCACATTGTTTGTATTGGTAATATGTATATAGTGATTATATTAAATTTGCCTTTTAGAATAATAGAGTTGCTTGCCGATGTCTTGTATAGCCGGCCTAGTTTTGGCCAACGGTCGACAACAGCAGCAACGAGAGTATAGGTGAAAAGCAAAGAAATCGGCAAACCTAGAAATCGCCCATTCCACTATCGATAATAACAATCTTTTTTACTTTTAATACAGTTAATAATAGTCGAGAGGAAAAATTGAAAACAGCACTGTGGTCATGTTACTTGAGTTGTCAAAACAATATATCCTAACCCTGTAGATTATTTGATAAAAATCCTAGAAAGTACTAAGTTACTAAGTAGGAAATGGGGTAGGAAACCTTTCCATTTCTTCCCTGAGTGAATATTAGGAACTGGACTCAAAAAGTATTTACTTATTTTTCTAGACTAGGCCATAGCTCCTTCATAGGCTATGATCATGTTAATGTCATTTACTATTAGTATTACTGTTATAATTTTATAGGAAAAAAGAAAGGAAATTAAATATTTTCATTTAGAATGAGGACAAGAATTAGGAGAGAGAAATCACTCAAGCATTACTATCCTCAATTTGCTAGAGTAAGCTGAATTCTTTGAGAATGAATCAGCTGAATGATTGATCACTAAAAGGTCAAGGGTTGTTGCCACAAATATCTAGTGTATAGTATTGTGTAAAAATAGATTGCAAATATACTGTATTTGTGAGGTAGGCCTATATGTTTATATTGGTTCTTTTTTTTCAGCATGGATTTAATAGATGATAACAGTTCTGCTGAAGAAATCAAAACTTGTTTGATTGAGTGTGGAATCCCAGAAGATGATGCCAAAATAATTGAAGGTGAGAATCTAAAATCTAGTTTTATTTTTAGATATCACTAAGCTATTATATTTTGCTCTTTTATTCTTTATTTTAAAAAAATGTGAATGTTTTAATTGTTTTAACATAGTCTGGTAAATTTCTTGTATATTTTCAGAATCTGACCACATATTATAATGGTAATAGGCCTAACCTGTATTTAAAAAAAATTTAATAATGCATTGGAAAACAATAATTGTCGTTATATTATTATAGGCCTACAGTAAAACTAACACTTAAAACAAATAGACTATTGTCTCAAGGAAGCTCTTACTAGTCAGCCTCATGAGGTCTTAGGGCAACTGAAGGCTTCTAGTGGAGTGTATTTGTTTCAATATGTCTTTTTAAAATAAAAAATAAATAATGTATGTTTATTTAAAAACAACAAAATTATACAATTAATAAAACATCAATAATAACAGTACACTCCAAATAAATAGACTATTGTCTCAATGAAGTTCTAACTAGTCAGCCTTGTGAGGTCTTAGGGCAACTGAAGGCTTCTAGTGGAGTGTAGTTGTTTCAATATGTCTTTTTAAAATAAATAATAAATAATGTATGTTTATTTAAAAACAACAAAATTATACAATTAATAAAACATCAATAATAACAGTACACTCCAAATAAATAGACTATTGTCTCAATGAAGTTCTAACTAGTCAGCCTCATGAGGTCTTAGGGCAACTGAAGGCTTCTAGTGGAGTGTAGTTGTTTCAATATGTCTTTTTAAAATAAAAAATAAATAATGTATGTTTATTTAAAAACAACAACATTATACAATTAATAAAACATCAATAATAACAGTACACTCCAAAAAAAATAGACTATTGTCTTAATGAAGTTCTAACTAGTCAGCCTCATGAGGTCTTAGGGCAACTGAAGGCTTCTAGTGGAGTGTAGTTGTTTCAATATGTCTTTTTAAAATAAATAATGTATGTTTATTTAAAAACAACAAAATTATACAATTAATAAAATATCAATGATAACAGTACACTCCAATAAATAGACTATTGTCTCAATGAAGTTCTAACTAGTCAGCCTCGTGAGGTCTTAGGGCAACTGAAGGCTTCTAGTGGAGTGTAGTTGTTTCAATATGTTTTTTAAACTAAAAAATAAATAATGTATGTTTATTCAAAAACAACAAAATTATACAATTATTAAAATATCAATGATAACAGTACACTCCAAATAAATAGACTATTGTCTCAATGAAGTTCTAACTAGTCAGCCTCATGAGGTCTTAAGGGCAACTGAAGGCTTCTAGTGGAGTGTAGTTGTTTCAATATGTCTTTTTAAAATACTAAAAATAAATAATGTATGTTTATTTAAAAACAACAAAATTATACAATTATTAAAATAACAATAATAACAGTACACTCCAATAAATAGACTATTGTCTCAATGAAGTTCTAACTAGTCAGCCTCGTGAGGTCTTAGGGCAACTGCAGGCTTCTAGTGGAGTGTAGTTGTTTCAATATGTCTTTTTAAATTAATAAATAAATAATTTATGTTTATTTAAAATCAAAAAAATTATATAATTATTAAAATATCAATAATAACAGTACACTTCAAATAAATAGATTATTGTCTCAATGAAGTTCTAACTAGACAGCCTCATGAGGTCTTCGGGCAACTGCAAGCTTTTAGTGGAGTGTAGTTGTTTCAATATGTCTTTTTAAATTAAAAAATAAATAATATATGTTTATTTAAAAACAACAAAATTATACAATTATTAAAATATCAATAATGTACACTCTAAATAAATAGACTATTGTCTCAATGAAGTTCTAACTAGTCAGCCTCATGAGGTCTTAGGGCAACTGCAGGCTTCTAGTGGAGTGTAGTTGTTTCAATATGTCTTTAAATTTAAAATAAATAATGTATGTTTATTTAAAATCAACAACATTATACAATTATTAAAATATCAATAATAACAGTACACTCCAAATAAATAGACTATTGTCTCAATGAAGTTCTAACTAGACAGCCTCGTGAGGTCTTAGGGCAACTGAAGGCTTCGAGTGGAGTGTAGTTGTTTCAATATGTCTTTTTAAATAAAAAAATAAATAATGTATGTTTATTTAAAAACAACAAAATTATACAATTATTAAAATATCAATAATAACAGTACACTCTAAATAAACAGACTATTGTCTCAATGAAGTTCTAACTAGACAGCCTCATGAGGTCTTAGGGCAACTGCAGGCTTTTAGTGGAGTGTAGTTGTTTCAATATTATGCATTTTTTAAATAAAAAATAAATAATGTATGTTTATTTAAAAAATTATTAAAATATCAATAAATAACAGTACACTCCAAATAAATAGACTATTGTCTAAATGAAGTTCTAACTAGTCAGCCTCATGAGGTCTTAGGGCAACTGAAGGCTTCTAGTGGAGTGTACTTTTTTCTATATGTCTTTTTAAAATAAAAATTATTAAAAAAAATATCAAACTGTTTCATGTCAATAAACCTTGGAACAAGGCCTACCTCAATGGAAATAAGACTACAATGGTCATTACGGTAAGCTATCGTGACTGATAATGGCATCAACAATTCAATATGCAATTTTTTTGTTTCAAAATAATATTTCTTTTATTATTCTTCTTAGACATCTGACATGGATATTGAGCAAACATCTTTCTTTCTCTAGGAGAAGATGAACATAATTTGTCCACTTTTAGCACTGAAACTGAATTTCCACTTTCAATATATTCATCTAGAGTCCGTGTATGACTTGGTAACCGTATAGAAGATGCTTCTAAGCATCTGGACAAAATTATAGAGGAGACATCAGAACTAATATTTTTTTTAAATTTTATCCCATTATTTATTATTATTTTATTTATTGCAGGTAATTGCAGAATTTAAACAATGCTGTTTTGTATACGGTTGTCAATGAATTAATAAACCAGATTAATTTTAATATTCATTACTTTTTCTCTTGCAGGAGGACATGGATCAAGACATAGAACCACTAAGGCAGAATACCCCAGGGAAACGGATAGAATCATGCATTCTCTGCAATGAAAATGTTTTTAAAGTCAAAGTGCAGTTATCTGATGCTATATGTTGATTTGCAATTTATTATGTTTTTGATTACATTATCCGACACAGTATCTCAAATATTAGGTATTTTTCAATACTGGATTTTAAAGGATAACAAAATATTTTATTTCAATTCACAGCTTTCCATAATGTCAACACAATGTTGGAAGCTGTATATTAAATTCAACTCCTTTATTAATCTTTCATGTTATTATCAAAAGGTAATATTTCAGTTTATATTGGTAGACATGAATAAATAATTAAAATGTTTTGATTAAAAAATATCACTTTCGTCCGTTGTGTTCTTAATTAATGATGTCAATCTGATACGCATAAAGGCCAATATAGGAGTTTAAGGTAACAACAAAATAAGTGATTATTGGCTATGAAAAAGTGTTAATGCAGAGCATGAAAACCCAGAGATATAAAGAATACAGTATATTCTTATAAACACCACAGCAAAAATACCACATTTGTAAGCCCATGTTTGCTAAATATTTCAAGTAAGCATGTGTTCTTAATTGTCTACAACACGAAATACATTGCTAAGCTCGTCTATGCTAAACGCAAAACGGTCTAAACACTTGCATTTAAGCACAAATGATATTCCAAACACTATAAAGTTGAAACACTATACTTTTCCAAGCACTTCTGTGCTAAACGCAAAACGGGCTAAACACTTGAAAGATAAGCATATTTTTCTTCTAAACACTACATCAAAAACACTACTATTTTCTAAACACAGAACGAGCTAAACACAGAAAAAACTAAACACTTGAAAGATAAGCATATTTTTCTTCTAAACACTACATCAAAAACACTAAGATTTTCTAAACACAGAACGAGCTAAACACAGAAAAGGCTAAACACTTGAAAGATAAGCATATTTTTCTTCTAAACACTAAAGTAAAAACACAAAACGAAACTAAACACATTAGTGCTAAACACGAAATAATCCTAAGCACATAGAATGCTAAACATGTTTAGCATTCTATGTGTCTCCAAAGTGACTACAAGAATTGTGTTTAGCATTGTGTTTATAGTTTTTACAGTGTAGTTAATGGTATCTTCAATGAAGAAACATTAAAAGCAGAAAAACATTACAAGAATAAAATTTACAAATATTAAGGAGAGTAGTTTCAGTAGAAACTTCTTGAATTTACCTTGAATTTTACCTTGAACTTCGGACATTGAGAACTAGCTCATTTGTCCCTCCATCGTCATAACTGCAAACTCTTCATTAACGTACGGGCGAAACTTGATGTGGGGGTCAGACCAATATTTAGCAATGCCCGATTTGAAAATATAGGCCTAAACATCATCATTTTGAGGAACTTAAACTTATATTCTAGTGTATGTGGCTGTGATAATGTGGAATCCCGCAAAGAATAATTACACTGAAACAATTCAGCATATATTTAATGGTTGTATCCATGCAAATACTTTGTGGGCTTTTGTTATTCAACTAATTAAAAGCAAACAAATGAATAGGAGGAATTATAATTTAGAGAAAACCCTTACAAGAGAATGCATTTTATTTGGTAATGCTTACAATGCTGTAAATAATCTTGTCATTTTAGTAAAATATTTTATTTACATATCTAGATGTTCTGATATTAAACCATCAAATTCAGGACTGGTTAATTTTTTAAGTCGTACTATAAAAATAGAAGAGTATACTTACATTTGATAAACGACAATATAGAGTTATTTAATGAGGACTGGAAACTTGTTAAACTTCTGATTTTATAAGATTTTATTTTGATAAACCAAGGCGAAATTTATTGTCTTGGATTAATGGAGAACTAAGAAGATATACCTTTTACTTTTTATGTTTGCTTTTTGCTTTTGCTTTTTAAGTTTTTAAGAATGTTATTTATTTTGTTTTGCCTCATGTCACCGCTGTGTCGGTTTTGTTTTTCTTTTGCATATGTATACTGAAAAAAAAAAAAAAAAAAAAAAAAGAATAATTACAATTTTATTATTTATTTATTCATTCATTTCTGGACTTTTTTTTTCAGACTTCGTATCCATTCATATGATCAAAATTAATCCACTATAATATAAATTGGATCAAACATGGAGAACCCTTTGAATCATTGGGTATTCGGTTCAGTACAAATTTAAATAAAATGGTAGATTTGAACTATGAAGACGTATATAAATCAATAAAAAATACAATGAGACATTGGTCAAAAAGAAACTTAACTGTTTTGGGAAGAATCACGGTAGTGAAGTCTTTATTACTGTCCAAACTTACCTATATCCTTTCGACATTACCCGATCCCCCTGAAAATGTAATAAAATCACTTAAGTCAGAACTATATCGTTTCATATTGAAAGGGGTGGATAGAATATCCAGAGATCAACTTATACAAGAAAATAAATTTGGAGGCTTACGAATGGTCGATATAAACGCATATATTCAATCGGTAAAAATCACGTGGGTTAGACGGTTAGTAACGTCCAATGAGACAGGATGGGCTCTTTTAGTTCCACTCGTGTTGAATATTCATAAAACTTGGCTCATAGAAGGCGGATCATCGAAATTAATCAAATTAGCGAAGGTTAAGCCTTACAATGCATTTTGGCTGGATGTAATAAAGGCGTGGTGCGTATTTGTGAAACACAACACTCCTATGAGCACCGAATCGATATGTAGACAAAAACTCTGGATGAATGACAATATTAAAGTCGGCGGAGAAAGTATCTATTATAAAAACTGGAGTAATCATGGGGTGAATTTTATAAATGATTTAGTTGATAGACATGGAATAACTCCATTAAAACAACTTTGTAAACGTCATAATCTTAACATCAACTTTCTTCAATATGAAGGCCTAATACATGCGGTCAGACAACATACGTCTTTATATCAAATTTTTCCAAAAGGAAAAATAAATAGCCCACTACTACCTTTTAACCTTAGCGTAGTAATAAAAAATAAAAAAGGATCAAAGCTAATTTATAATACTCTAATCAACTCTAGAAAAAAAACAATCGAAAGCTAAAATTAAGTGGGAGAAGGCATTGGATACTTTATATGTTGATAAAGAGTGGGAAATTATTAATACCATGTTTTTCTCACTTACTATGTCCACACCACTAATCTGGTTTCAATATAAAATTGTGCATAGAATTTTAGGTAATAACTCCTTTTTGTATAAAATTGGGAAAATTGACTCGCCTTTATGCGCTTTATGTAAAGCAGAAACAGAAACCTTAATACATATTTTTACACAATGCTGTGAAATTAAAATATTTTGGAGAAAGATTAAACAATGGTTGAAATCATATTTTAATATAAATGTAATTATCAACCCCGAATTATGCCTTTTTGGAGTTAGAAAAAAATCATTTAAAGCCCTAAATACTATTTTACTAATTTGTCGACACTACATATAGCTGTAAAATGAGAAAAATTAAGCCTAATATTGCTCGATTCGTGAATGAGATTAAGTTACACGTTAAACAAGAAGAATTTATTTTGAAAACTAAAGGGGAGCATCATACTTACTTAAATAAATGGAGTCCTTTCTTGGAAAAACATGAACTTATTGACTGGTAACTTTGCATTAAAAAAAAAGGACTTAGTACTGTTTGTTATATTATGTTTTTTAATCCTGAATTATTTATAGACTTTTATGATCTGTTTATTTAGTAAGCTAAACTATTTATTTGAATAAGAAAGTTTTATGTTTAATTAAATTATTTAGTTGAAATATGTTATACAGTATAAGAAAAAATTGACAACAAATTATTTATAGACTTTGTTTTTAAGTGAAAAGAAAAAAAAAATTTATATTTATTACATTGTGAAATTATTTATATTTTGTTCTTAAGAGAAATGTATATTGTGTATTACTATTAATAAGAAAGTGTTATTATGTTAAGCTATTTTTTAAATTTAAATATGAAAGTGTTCAATAAAAAAAAAAAAAAAAAAAAAAAAAAATTAATCCACAAACTATAGACTATAGGCCTAAATAAGTTCACCTGTACTTAACTAAAAAGCAAAAGCGTTTAAGAACTAATAACTAATTCGTTCATTGTATAAAGAATATAAATTCCTAGACGGCGTTGACTTCCGAACGTTATCTGTCAACAACGTCGCGTGGCAAAAATCCTCAAAATGAAAGCTGAACGTGCATTAGTACCGTTCATTATCACCATTAGATATCACATTTGCATGAGATATGGCGAATTCCAAATGGCACGTGATGCCTAATACCAATCAAATTGCAAGGATACAATCAGGTGTGTTATATTACTGTACAATTAATAATAACATAATGACATAATAATAATTTCCTTAACAAATTATTAGGCCTGCAGCGCACTCTATGAATGATGCTGTATTAATCACTATTTTCTAGTTAATTTTGCATGAATGGAAATATAGTTCATTTGCAAAATACATTCCGTCCTACTGCCATTTCCCGCTTACACCACTGGAAAGCGTATTGGAGAAGCTCGTCGTGGTTTTTTTAGAGGAAGGTAGTTGAAATGTCCTAGTAGTGTACGAAGATGTACTTCGAAGGAGAAAGAAAAAGACAAAAATAAGCAAAATCGTTGTGGTCAATTATCCAAATTACAATAGCTTTTTGCAGATTACATCGCGTTTGACTGCATTCGCTCTGTGTTCATTTTTACAATTTCCAGTTCTTAACACCAAAGTTCCTGTATTCGAGAGCCATCTGGGCAATTGTAAGCATTCACGGATTTTAAAAAGTCACGTGGTACATTACTGACCATTTGTGTCCAACTATGCCTATGTAGTGTATGGAGTCGAGTCATGTGCTTAAAAATGTATAACATTCACAAGGTTTTAAATATCAAAACAATCAATTTGTTAAGGTTTTTGTTAAGATAACGCAATCATAAAGTTACTGCGAAGATGATTTTAAACAACAAAATGTAAAAACAATGCATTACTATAGAGAATCGCTGTACAAAATAAACGCGTAGAGCGTGTATAGAGCGCACAGCCAGAGCCGTTAAATTAAATGTGGATTAAAGCTATTTTTTTTTTTAATCTTCAAAATAATGATATTATTATTTTAACAAAATTGATTCAATCCATTCAAAGTCGCAACTCTTAATGGGTCTGGGGTTGTTGATGTACTACGCATGCGCATGTACGTGTGGACGGATTGTATAATTAGGGCGTTATAAAATAAATTTTTTTGTTTTACGGAAATCAGCCACCGTACATTTCAGTAAATCACGCATGACATTTTTCTCAATGTACCAACAATTGAACACCATCAGGCCTACTAATTAAGTTGAATTAAATAATTATTTGTTGACGATTGACAGAAATCGTACAAACTTCCGTTGAACAGCGTCGATTCGGCGGGCCTGACGTGGAGAAATTAAATTGAAGGTTTTACCGTACCCTCACAAATAAAATACTAGACATGAAACTCGTCACTTTGACGAGTTAGTTATCCGCACGACAAACGCCACGAGCACGTCATACGTTGGAATATTGCACACAGAAAAAGATTATGGCATTATGACCTGGACTGAAGAATATGATTATGTTGTTATTGCTGAATTCTGTTATTTTGTGTCATATAGTATACACAGTATAATCTGTATACATATCACAATCACATACAGTGTAGAATAGGGGAAAATACGGGACCCGGTATTTATTCCAATTTTTAACATGCTGACGGTTTCACAATGAAATGCGAAGGTAGCAATTTCGGAAGGAAATTATCTCAGCAACAACATATTAGCGTGTACAAGAAATTTGAATAAGTGAAATATTGATGCGCGCTCTTTTAAATGTAATGAATTATAACGCAAAAGATGAAAATACGACTTTTTTTATATAACTGGCCATATGATGACGTCACAACATCCGATTAGCAAAATGTTCACATGATTTCGTATCTACAATTCAATAGCTTCCAGAAAACGTTTTAATCATGATTATCACATTTCATTCTTACGAGCTATAAACAGATAAAATTTTACTGTAAATATGAAATTTATGCCACACGTAATTTAAATTTTTAGGCATGATGACGTCATAAAAATAAAAATATTTTTAACTCGTGCGAAAGATAGTTGATTGATCTAGACAATATCAAAATCGGGGTGAAAATGGAAAACGGATAAGTGTAGATGCGCTCTATTAAATGTGATGAGCTATGAAGAAAGATACAAAAATCCTAAATTTTATATTCGCGTGGCCTTACGATGACATCACAATGTCCTGTTAGCCATATTAATGCATGATCCGATATCTACAACTCATCAACTTCCAGAATATGTAATCAGAATAACTTTCATTGTTTAGTATAGAAATTACGACTGTTTAAAAAAAGGCTTAATTTTGACGAATTTTTGATTTTTTTCATCAAAAACCTGTGCAAATTGTTCAATTCTACGTGCTCGTATAACGTCATTTTAAGTCAAAATTGTTTAAAAGTTTGTAAAATTACTAGAAAAGGCTGGAAAAACATAAATCACTCGAAAAAAAAATGTATTTAATGCTACGTGCGCACCGCGCGCGTAAAAAATTGCGGGCGGGTGGGAATTTTTGACATGCTCAAAATGACATGAAACGCGTAGAAAGTCGATTAGAAATTGTTTTTTCGCATTTTCAAATTTTAAATGCGCGTGCGCGCGTAAATTTGTGTAAAACTCGCAATTTTTTTTCCACAGAAAGTTAGCGCACGATATAAATTAAACTTCTGCAAAGTTTCAATTCAAAATGTTATTTGGTTTTTCACCTATGTTAAATACGCGAAATTCATAAAATCGCGCGTAAGTCACGTTGCGCAACTCTGACGTCATTCAAAAATAGGAGGTGCACAACTTCACATAAATGCCCACATGTTGTCAAAGTTATGAAATGTTACGTTTACACATGTTAGAGAAACGCTCTACACAAAAATGGAAGGAAAGAAATAAGAACTAGACATGAAACTCGTCACTTTGACGAGTTAGTTATCCGCTCGACAAACGCCACGTGCACGTCATACGTTAGAATATTGCACACAGAAAAATATTAAGGCATTATAACCTGAACTGAAGAATATGATATGTTGTTATTTCTGAATTCTGTTATTTTGTGTCATATAGTATACACAGTACAATCTGTATACATATCACAAACAGTGTAAAATAGGTGAAATTACGGGACCCGTATTTTATTGTAATTTTTAACATCTTGACGGTTTCAAAATGAAATGCAAAAGTAGAAATTTCTGAATGAAATTATCTCAGCAACAACATATTAACGTATAGAAGAAATTTTAATACGTGAAATATTGATGCGCGCTCTTTTTAATGTAATGAAATATAATGCAAAAGATGAAAATACGACTTTTTTTATTTAACTGGCCATATGATGACGTCACAACATTCGATTGCCACAATTTACACATGATTTTGTATCTACAATAAAATAGCTTCCTGAAAACGTTTTAATCGTGATTATCACATTTTATTCTTACGAGGTATAACAGATTAAAATTTAATGTAAAGATAAAATTAATGACCAACGTAATTTAAATTTTTAGGCATGATGACGTTAAAAAAATTAAAAAATTTTTAATTCATGCAAAAGATAGTTGATTGACCTAGAATATATTAAAATCGGGGTGAAAATAGACAACGAATAAGTGGAGATGCGCTCTATTAAATGTGATGAGCTATGACGAAAGAGACAAAAATCCTATATTTTATATTGGCGTGGCCATACGATGACGTCACAATGTCCGGTTAGCCATATTAATGCATGATCCGATATTTACAACTCATCAACTTCCAGAATATGTAATTTAAAAAAAGTTCTCCATGTAGTTTAGAATCTATGACTGTTTAAAAATAGGCATAATTTTGACGAATTTTTGAACTTTTTCACCAAAAACGCGTGCAAATTATCTAATTCGACGTGCTCGTATGACGTAATTTTAAGTCGAAATTGTTTAAAATTTGGTAACATTACTAGAAAAGGCTGAAAAAACATAAATCACGCGAAAAAAATATGTTTTTAACGCTACGTGTGCACCGCGTGCGTAAAAATTTTCGCGCGCGTGGGAATTTTTGACATGCTCAAAATGACATGAAACGCATAGAAAGTTGATTAGAAGTTGATCTTTCGTATTCTAAAATTTTAAACGCGCGTGCGCGCGTAACTTTTTGTGAAACATGCTATTTTTAATCAATAGAAAGTTTGCGCTTGATATGACTTAAATTTTCACAAAGTGTCAAAACAAAATTATGTTTCGTTTTTAGTCTATGATCAATCATTGAAATTCATAAAATCGCGCGTAAGTCACGTTGCGCAACTCTGACGTCATTCAAAAATAGGAGGTGCACAAGTTCACGTAAATGTCGTTATGTTGACAAAGTTACGATATGTTCTGTTTACACGTTTTAGAGAAACGCGACGCACAAAAATGACAGAAGGAAAGAAGAATAATACAGAAAAGAAAAAAAAATATGATGAAACAGGACGATTACAAGGAGTTATCCGCTACTAAGCGGATAACTAATAATACAGAAAAAAAAAAAAAAATGATGATCCCATACAATCACAAGGAGTTATCCGCCGAGTGCGGATAACTAATAATGGTCAATTTCATATTATAGAATCATTAACCTTGAAAACAACTTTGAAATGACGACCGCAAATTAAACATTCACGTAAACATATATTTATTTCATTTTCGTTTATTTATTTTTTCCACTCACTTATATATATATATATATATATATATCATTTACATTTACATAACATAACATATATTAAATGTGGGTGGATGGAAGTCACAGTAAGTTCACTGAACTTTAAGTCGTGACTCCCGTATGCCTAAGTATACTAACATTGCTACAGAGTAGACTAAAATATAAATATATAATAGTGAAAGTACATAAAATAAAGAAATAAAAAAAAATTTAAATTATAGAAGTTAAGATAAACCAGGCAATTATATAATATATGATAAAAGGGATAATGATAACAATTAGAGTACAATATGAAATATAATTAAATATGGTATAATAACAAGTATAACGATACAATGTAGCGGAGATTATTGAATACCAGGGTGAAGGATTTAATGCCATGTATCACCACCAAATAAATAAGGATAAAAGATCGGCGAAAATTTATGTAGCATATTCTGACACCATTTTGTGTTTGAAATTAGATTTAAAACTAGAAAAGGAAGATTTCTGTTTAAGTTCATTTGAGAGTGAAGTCCAAAGTTTGGGACCAAAATAATACATAGAAAATCGTCGAGCCTTAACATTTAAATTATCAAGGATATAATTGTTAACAGAGGATAGGGTTTTATAGGAATGGCGTTCGTCAATTCTTGTAAATAAAGCATTAAAATGTGAAGGCAGTAAATTGTTAGATAAACGGTACATAAATGAGGCAACTTGTAATTTATTTAAATCATAAATGTTTAAAACGTTAAATCTTTTAAAAAGTAATTTTGTATGGGCTCTAAATGATTCTCCCGCGCAAATCCGAAGTGCACGTTTTTGTAGTTTAAAAAGGCGGTCAATTTGAGTTTTCTCTAGACTTGTCCAGGGGCATAACGTATTAAATTTATCTAGAGTAATTGCCCAACATAAATTGGCATAAGAAAGGTAAGGCAAAACTAAAGTATTATAAAGGGTTAATAAGGTTTTTTGAGGGAAGATATGTTTTAATTTGTTCAATATTCCAACATTTCTAGAAACTAGATTACTGATTTTATTTATATGTAGTTTCCAAGTCAGAGAGGCATCTATGGTTACTCCTAAAAATTGGGTTTCATTAACTCGTTTGATCATTTTATTATCAATGTATATTTGTTCATTTAAAGAATTTGAAATTTTACGTTTAGAAAATATTATATAGTTCGTTTTGAATGTATTAAGAGTTAATTTATTGTGTTTGAGCCAATTTGAAACTTTAAGTAACTCATCATTGACAATTTTAAACAAGGTATTTGATTTAGGATGAGAGAAAAAAATATTTGTGTCGTCAGCAAATAAGATAAAATTTAGTAATTTAGAGCTGTTTGGTATATCGTTAACAAAAATCAGGAATAAGAGTGGTCCAAGAATCGATCCTTGGGGAACACCACAGGTTAAACGGGAATAGGAAGAGTTAAAATTATTTAAGGAAGTAAACTGAACACGATTGGAAAGGTAGCTTTTAATTAGTTTTAAAGGAAGGCCTCTGATACCGTAATTTGAAAGTTTATGAATTAAAATATCGTGGTTAATAGTATCGAAGGCCTTAGATAAATCAAGGAAAATGCCAACAGAAAACTCATTTTTACTCAGGGCAATTGTAATTTTGTCAAAAATATCTAATAAAGCAAGATCTGTTGAATACTTTTTCCTGAAACCATATTGGCCTTTAAATAAAATGTTATGTTTAGTTAAAAAGGAAGAAATTCGATTATGCATTATTTTTTCAATTAATTTTGAGAAACAAGGAAGTAGGGAGATTGGTCTGTAGTTATTGAAATGATGAGGATCTTCTTTCTTGTAGATAGGGATGACTTTAGCTATTTTAAAAGAATCAGGAAAAATACCGGTTTGAAAAGAAGTATTAAAAATGTTAGTTAAGGGTTTGCATATAAAATTAGAAACACGTTTAATAATTTTATTGGAAAACCCATCAAACCCAGGAGATTTATTATCTTTGAGGGAAAGTATTATACTGACAACTTCATGTTCGGTTACAGGACTAAGAAAGAGAGAGTGCACACATGGACGAGGTAGGGTAGAAGTATAATTATCATTATCCGACACATGTATTTTGTTAACTAAATTTGGCCCTATACTAGTAAAATAATTATTGAATTCAGTTGCAATTTGTTGAGGATTATTTAATTCAATGTCATTGTTAATAAAGTGAGAAGGAAACGGTTTACGAGATTTCTTGCCAAGGACTCCATTTATTGTTTGCCAGGTTTTTTGGATGTTATTTTTATGGAATTCAAATTTGTCACTGAAGTAATTCTTTTGGGCAGTACGAAGGATTTTGGTAAGTACATTTCGATATTTAACATATTTATCTTTGTCCTTTTGCTTTTTAGATATAAGAAATGTTTTATATAATTTGTGTTTTTTGTCGATAGATTTAATTAAGCATTTAGTTATCCAAGGTTTTTTTTCTTTCCGAATATTGCGTCTGGAACGAGTGGTTTTAATGTTGTTATTATATAATGTACTAAATATGTCGTTGAATAAAGCGTATGCCTCATTGGGTTCATTGGAGTTATAAATACTAGTCCAGTCAACATTTGACAAATCATTACTTAAGGCAGAAATTGAAATATCATTGACTTTTTTTATGTATATATATTTTGATTTAGGTTTCAGGTGTTGGAGAGGTTCTGATTTATGTACTAACAAGAAAACAGGAAAGTGATCCGAGATGTCCGAATATAGAATTCCGGAAGAAATGTTATCATATAGATTATTACAAAAAATATTGTCGATTAAAGTTGCAGAATTACGCGTAATTCTAGTTGGCCTAGTAATAAGAGGATAATAATTTGATTGAAATAAAGTATTAACAAAATCAGAAGTACCTTTATGTGTTTTGGAATTTAACAAGTTAATATTAAAGTCTCCTGAAATATATGCTGTTTTTTTCTCATTATTAATGGTGTCAATTAAATTAGAGATATCTTTATTAAATGTGTTAATGGATAATTCAGGCAAACGATATACTACTCCAAGGATTATGTTTTTGGGTTGTGCATCGATTTCAATGAAAAGAGATTCCGAACCATTAGTAATGATAAATGATAAATCAGGGCGAAGAATATATTTAAATCTCTGGTGTAGGTAAATGGCAACGCCTCCTCCTGGTCTATCAGCTCGTGAAACATGCAAGAGGTTATAATTGGGAATATTATAAAAGGAAAAAGGCGTATTATGATTAAAAAAAGTTTCGGTGAAGCATAGTGCTGAGAATTCATGGTTAATAGCACCTACGCATACATTGATATCGTTAAAATGTTTAACAAGACTGCGTGCGTTTAAGTGAAAGATACTAAATGAATAATCTTGGGTTGAATATTTGTTGTTAAGACTATCAATATATTCATAGGCACAAGATTCAATATTTTCGGAAAATAATTGGGCATCGTTGTCATTAATAACATCTTTAAAATTAATATCAAAAGGGTTAAAAATTAAAGAATTAAATCTATCAAAGTCAATTCTATCGTCACAAAAGTAATAGTGAATGACATGCAAGAATTCATCATTATCAATAATGTGATTAAATGGGAATGCATCTATATTGTCAAAAGGGTCCATGAGAATATCTAACGATACATAATGTGATCAGTTTATTCAATAGTATGTAATAAAAGATGCCTGGTAATGTTACGTAAAAACAGAAAAGTACAAGAACGTAAATATAAAGAAGCATTAAAACATAAAAGAGGAGCACTGATGCTGTTGTCGACAACGGTCTTAAAGTTTGCACGGATCAACTAACTCGTCACGGTGCACCATGACGAGTTAGTCTGACCGGTAATGAGATTAAAATCTAGTTGAATTTAATGCTTTAATACTTCAAGATCATAGTATATATATTCATATTATAGTTCATTGCAATCACTATTATTTCTGTTTATCAAATTCTTATTATTATTTGCAGTTTCGCTTTTTTAATTCAGAAATTACGAATTTGTTTAGTTAATACATTGCAATCGTCATATAATGTTATAAGGGTATTTGTATAATTAGATGGACAATTGCAACATTGTGGGTACGGAGTGCACCCGGGGTTACAGCATAACTGAGATTTCCAATCTGTATCTTTCATTGAACTTGGAGAAAAGCTTATCTTTGCCGTTTCTATCGCTAATAGTTCTGCCAGTTCATCAACTAAGCTATAACTAGTATTACTAATGTCATATCTTTCTTCTGGATCTAGCAATATATCGTATATAATCGGAGGGTCATACGATTGCATGGTTGAATTCGGATTACACCTACACATTATGTCAATACCATCAGCTTCACAGTACATAGTAATTTCTGTGTAATAATGTGCTTTATGTTTAGTTGTTCGAATAGCAAATGGTCCTTCGACTGGAGACGGTGATAAGTCATAAATTAAGATAGATTGTCTTCGACTCTGCAAAGAAAAAAAAACAATAGGTCTACAGAAATATATTGATAAAGTAAAAAAACCCGACGTGTGAACGGAATCCTTTATTTTCATTGTATAATATACCGTTTTGGACAATTTGAAGGCAAAACATTCAATCTCAAAATGTAACGACGCAATTCTCGAAGACAAATCGCGCACTTATATGCGTCGATTAAGACGATGTGCATTCTGTTCTAATTATGCCAAATAATGATTGGCCAACACAGAAGCATTGATGGATGAAATCAATTGTGTGGAGATGTTTAAAACCAGGGTCATAACATGGCTGATGTTATACATACATATAATAGAGGAGACCCGGATTCAATTTCCGACTCCCAATGTCAGCTAATAATTTCCCTACATCCGAGAAAACTACTAAATACCTCTTTATCCCGAAATAACACATCTGAGAAGTCAAATCCATCTAATATAATATCATCTGTTGATGACCCAGTTATCCTTCTAATTGTTGGCCATATATCAAGATGGCTAAGCAACTCGGTTGATACCCCAGGGCTGATGCGTCCTTGCCAGTATATGACGGTTGGTACACGGATACCACCTTCAAAAGTTGTAAATTTCCCGCATCGAAATATTCCGTTAAATCCTCCCAAAGTACCCTCACGACGGTCGGGCCTAATAAAATGTTTATACAATAAAAAAATTGTAAAGTTCGGTTCATCTGATTTGCATCGATTTATTCAATTTCTGTACAACAAAAATTATATTTACCCGTTGTCTGAAGTAAAAATCACTAATGTGTTATCGAGAACCCCACTTTCTCGAAGTTCTTGCATAATGTCTCCAACCTCACCATCGAGTTCTGCCAGTGAGTCCGTATACGGTCCTCCAAGCGTCGTGTTCCTATAGCGACGTCCAGCAAACTGTGGTGCGTGGGTATGCAATGAAGAGTAAAGAAGAAAGAATGGTATCCCATCACAAGCATTGGTCTGGATGAAGCTTTTAGCAGCTCTTATCTGTCTTTCTGCCACGGTTATCAAGTCTATTGGTTGTTCTATAATGTCACTGTTAAAGACTAGTGTACAGGGTGAGGTATCAGGAGAATATTCAACTCCTTCACAATCATCATCGGGGTAATAACATTTAAAGTTTGGACAATGACCAAGTGTATTGGGAGCACCAAAAAAAAAATCGAAGCCATGAGTTAAGGGTAAAAATTCTCTGTTTTTACCAACACCAAGATGCCACTTCCCAACAAGACCTGATTTGTAACCTTTGTTGACAAGCATTTCTGGAATTGTTATTTCTTCATGGCGTAGGCCACCGATGTTGTCTTGAAAAATCAGAACCGGATCTATATCATTCCAAATACCTGTACGTACAGGATATCGGCCAGTCAGAAGTGAAGCCCTGTTTTAATATATATAATCACCAGTTAAGTTAAGTGTCAATTGTATGAGTTAAGTGTCAATTTGACAAGTTAAGTGTGACTTGGACTTAGTTTAGTGTCACTTGGAGTATGGACGAGTTACAGTAAGTGTGACTTGGACTTAGTCAAGTGTGACATGGAATAGTTATGTGTCACTTGGACGAGTTAAGTGTCACTTGGACTGGTTAAGTGTGACTTGGACTTAGTTAAGTGTGACGTGGACTAGTTATGTGTCACTTGGACGAGTTAAGTGTCACTTGGACTGGTTAAGTGTCAATTAGACGAGTTATGTTTGGATGAGTTACAGTAAATACTTAGTTCAGTGTGACTTGGACTTAGTTAACTGTGACTTGGACTTAGGTAACTGTGACTTGGACTTAGTTAAGTGTGACTTGGACTAGTTAAGTGTGACATTGACAAGTTAAGTGTGACTTGGACCAGTTAAGTGTGACTTGGACTAGTTAAGTGTCACCTAAACAAGTTAAGTGTCACCTAAACAAGTTAAGTGTCACTTGGACTAGTTAAGTTTCGTACAAACATATGTACTCAGTTGACCGATAGCTATAGCTGTTAAATATTAGGTAGGCCTATAGATAGATCATCTGAAACAAAATAACATAAATAAATTAGATTATGTACCTTGCTGGACTGCAGAGTGGTGAAGCACTGTAAAACTGAGTAAACTTTTTTCCTTCTTTAAAAAGAGCATCAATATTAGGTGTAGATGCCAGTGGATTTCCAAATGACTGTAAATCACCATAACCGACGTCATCGGCCAAAAAGATTACGATATTTGGAGATTTGTTGGTATTGCAATGAAGAAGATCAACTTCAACCACCAACAGACAAATAATAAGTTTAATCAAACCGCTGACATGTCCCAATTTACAGCACTCAAACCTCATTATTTCCTTCATCGAAAAAAAAGAAAACATTTCATTGAATACGATTAGGTAGAGGCTCTTTGCTCAGACCTTGTAAACTATAGACCATCGACTTCTCTACATTTTAAATATAAATATAACATGCAATAAAACAGTATTACATGAAACTATAATTGGTCAAAAGAATGTATGAACAATTTATTATGATAGATTACATTAACAAATAAATAAATATTAATCATTAAGTGTATTATGTCAAAAGTGTTACTGAGATTTAGGTATATATCTCATTTCTATTTTATTCTTTTAACAAGTAAAAGATAGTATATTACCCAATCACTTTTGTTGCCAAACGTAGTTTCTTCTCTCGTACCTCCTGTAATCACAATGAGTATTAAACTAACTCTCCTTACTATCCACAAATAAAATGTAGTCGTTACTCTATATAATCTATATGCATTAATTTTATTAACTTATGACTCGACATAAATTGGGAATCACTGACTTCTGTAAATTGTAATTATGTTTTTACAAAACAATTAGGCTACTGAATATTGAAAAAAAACTCTATAAACGATTTCATTCAGTATTTAACACGTGTTACTGAGATCCATGTCAATGCCTCATTTGTGTTTTATATTATTCTCTTTGCATCTATTTTAAACATTAATTAAAGTTAAAAAGAATTGTATATTACCAATTTGTAGTTTAGCACAGTTTTTAAACGTAGTTTCTTCTCTCCTCTGTAGTCACAATGATTATAACTCCTATACCAGACCTGTACTATTCTAACTACCCTAAAAAACGAATTGTAAGATGTCAATATAATTTTATATGATAAACTCTATTAATAATTATATCAAGGTAATATAATTATGTTGCCTATCGTTTCGTGTACCGGTCAATCATGAATAAAGTAAAGTACATCACGAATTTGATTACGTCATGGTTAAAGTTTTGAATAAAAGAGGAGTTGTGTATAACGTCAAGTTCATGCCTAGTTAAAAATAAGCTACCACTTTATGACAAACAAATATACATTGCACTATAATTAATTGCAATTGCTATAATACATTATTTCTGTTTTCTTTGAATCTTTTTTCAGCTTTTTTTTTGTAACGGGCTCTGCAAAAACACACATTTAGAAATGTATTAAAATACCAAACGATGTGAGTATTTGTGAGTAATAATAATTATCATTTCACACATTATTCTCCAAACTAATCATCAAAGAAGCCATTTTAATGGTGATAATATTACATAATTCAAGACAAGTATCTGCAATCATTTTAAAAGAATTCTCTCATTGGCTACACACATCCAATCTCGCAATTAAACCATACACAAATGTCATATCTAATAATGTTTATTAGATTATAACTAACATATAACTGAATTACTATGTCATCCAGGTGAAACGATAGAACAATTTAGGGTAAAATAAAAAAAAACTTTGAATATTAAAAACCAGAGTACGCAGTTTTCACCCAACACGACCTATCTTTGCTACGAGTACAAACTGGTATTTAACATGTAAAAACAATATAAATTACCTCTCCATCCCGAAATGACACATCGGAGAAGTCCACCCCATCTAATACAATATCATCTGTTGACGATTCAGTTATTCTTCTAATTGTTGGCCATATATCAAGATGGCTAAGCAACTCGGTTGATATCCCAGAGCTGATGCGTCCTTGCCAGTATATAACGGTTGGAACACGGATACCCCCTTCAAATGTTGTTGATTTCCCGCATCGAAATATTCCATTGAACCCTCCAAAAGTACCTGCACGACGGTCTGGCCTAATGAAATAATAAATGAGTGCGAAGATTTCATTATCAATACGAGTGGGTGTATTCTACTATCTGATTGGATGATTGAATTATGTACATTTGACGGTCTGAATATTACTACTGCACGTTAAAATGTGATTGCTGCGTGCGTGCATCTATATAGTTATTGCGTAATATGAATTATTATCACATATAATGAAAATATTTACCCATTGTCTGAAGTAAAAATCACAAGTGTGTTTTCGAGAACCCCACTTTCTCGAAGTTCTTGCATAATATCTCCAACCTCACCATCGAGTTCTGCCAGTGAGTCCGTGTACGGTCCTCCAAGCGTCGTGTTCCTATATAGCGACGTCCAGCAAGCTGTGGTGCGTGGGTATGCAATGAAGAGTAAAGAAGAAAGAATGGTGTCCCATCACAAGCATTGGTCTGGATGAAGCTTTTAGCAGCTCTTATCTGTCTTTCTGCCACGGTTATCAAGTCTATTGGTTGTTCTATAATGTCACTGTTAAAGACTAGTGTACAGGGTGAGGTATCAGGAGAATATTCAACTCCTTCACAATCATCATCGGGGTAATATTATTTAAAATTTGGACAATCACCAAGTGTATTGGGAGCACCAAAAAAAATCAAAGCCATGAGTTAAGGGTAAAAATTCTTTGTTTTTACCAACACCAAGATGCCACTTCCCAACAAGACCTGATTTGTAACCTTTGTTGGCAAGCATTTCTGGAATTGTTATTTCTTCATGGTGTAGGCCATAGATGTTGTCTTGAAAAATCAGGACCGGATCTATATCATTCCATATACCTATATGTACAGGATATCGGCCAGTCAAAAATGAAGCCCTGTTTTAATATATAACAAATATACGTATGTATATAACATAAAAAGCCAAGGAAAAATCATAAGCAGATCAGAACTTGTAACTTGGATGAGTTAAGTGTCAATTGGATGAGTTAAGTGTCAATTGGACGAGTTAAGTGTGACTTGGACTTAGTTCAGTATGACTTCTTTACATTGTAAATATAAATAAAACATGTGCATAAAATAACAAAATCATTATGACAGATTATATTTAAAAATAAATAAATATTAATTAATAAGTGTATTATCTTAAAAGTTTTACTGCGATTTAGGTATATGTCTCTTTTGTATTTTATTCTTTTAACAAGTAAAAGATATTATATTACCCAATCACTTTTGTTGCCAAACGTAGTTTCTTCTCTCGTACCTGTACTGTGCAATGAGTATAAACAAACACTCCTTACTATCCACAAATAAAAAATATTCGTCACTCTATATAATCTATATGCATCAATTTTATTAACTGACAAAACTCGACATAAGTTAAGAATCACTGACTTCTGTAAATTGTAATTTTGTTTGTACAAAACAATTAGGCTACTGAATATTGAAAAAAAAACTCTATAAACGATTTCAGTCAGTATTTAACACGTGTTACTGAGATCCATGTCAATGCCTCATTTGTGTTTTATATTATTCTTTTTGCTTCTATTTTAAACATTAATTAAAGTTAAAGAATTGTATATTACCAATTTGTAGTTTAGCTCAGTTTTTAAACGTAGTTTCTTCTCTCGTCTGTAGTCACAATGAGTATAACTCCTAATACCAGGCCTGTACTATTCTAACTACCCTCACAAACCTTTGATAAGATGTCACTCTATAATGTTATATGATAAACTGTATTAACGTAAGGTCAGGGTAACAAAATTATGTTGCCTATCGTTTCGTGTCCGGTAATGAACACGAATTTGATTACGTCATGGTTAACTCGTTGAAGATCAAGTCCAAACCTAGTTAAAAATAAGTCATCACTATGACCGGCGAATATACATTGCACTATAATTAATTGCAATTGTTATAATACATTATTTCTTTTCTTTTTAACTTTTTTCAGAATCTTTACAGTTCTCTTTACGATAAAAATGACGATTATTTACAGGTTGTAGTTTACAATCGTCGTATAATGGTAGAATAGTATTTGTATAATTAGATGGACAATTACAACATTGTGGGTACGGAGTGCACCCGGTGTTACAGCATAACTGAGATTTCCAATCTAAATCTTTCAGTGCACTTAGGGAAAAGCTTATCTTTGCCGTTTCCATCGTTAATAGTTCTGCCAGTTCATCAACCAAGCTATAACTAGTATTACTGATGTCATCTCTTTCTTCTGGATCTAGCAATATATCGTATATAATCGGAGGTTCATACGATTGGAAGGTTGCATTTGTACTGCACATATAATCAATGGCTTCAGCTTCACATCGGTCAGTGCATTCTGTGAAATAATGTGCTTTATATTGCGATGTCCGAAGCGCAAATGGTCCTTCGACTGGAGACGGTGTTATGTCAAATATCAACAGAGATTGTACCGGGCTCTGCAAAGACACACATTTAGAAAAGTATTGAAATGCCAAACGATGTGAGTATTTGTGAGTAATAATAATTATCATTTCACACATTATTCTCCAAACTAATCATCAAAGAAATAATTTTATTGGTGATTTTACATAATTCAGGACAAGCATCTGCAATAATTTTTAAAGAATTCCTTTATTGGCTACACAAATCCAATCTCGCAATTAAACCATACACAAATTTCATATCTATTAATGTTTATTAGGTTTATAACTAAAAGTACGCAGTTGTCGGCCAACACGACCTGACTATGCTACGAGTACAGAACTGGTATTTAAAATGTAAAACAATATAAATTACCTCTCCATCCCGAAATAACACATCTGAGAAGTCCACCCCATCTAATACAATATCATCTGTTGACGACCCAGTTATTCTTCTAATTGTTGGCCATATATCAAGATGGCTAAGCAACTCGGTTGATATCCCAGGGCTGATGCGTCCTTGCCAGTATATAACGGTTGGAACACGGATACCCCCTTCAAATGTTGTTGATTTCCCGCATCGAAAAATTCCATTAAACCCTCCAAAAGTACCTGCACGACGGTCGGGCCTAATGAAATAATAAAATGAGTGCGAAGATTTCATTATCAACACGAGTGAGTGCATTCTACTATCTGATTGGATTATTAAATTATGTACATTCGACGTTCTGAGTATTACTACTACATGTTAAATGTGATTGCTGCGTGCGTACATCTATTTAGTTAATGCGTACTATATGAATTATTATCACATATAATGAAAATATTTACCCGTTGTCTGAAGTAAAAATAACTAGTGTGTTTTCGAGAACCCCACTGTCTCGAAGTTCTTGAATAATGTCTCCAACCTCACCATCGAGTTCTGCCAGGGAGTCCGTATACGGTCCTCCAAGCGTCGTGTTCCTATAGCGACGTCCAGCAAACTGTGGTGTGTGGGTATGCAATGAAGAGTAAAGAAGAAAGAATGGTGTCCCGTCACAAGCATTGGTCTGGATGAAGCTTTTAGCAGCTCTTATCTGTCTTTCTGCCAACGTTACCAAGTCTATTGGTTGTTCTATAATGTCATTGTTAAAGACTAGTGTACAGGGTGCCTTATCAGGAGAATAATTAACTCCTTCACATTCATCATCCGGGTAGTAACATTTAAAGTTTGGGCAATCACTAAGTGTATTGGGAAGCCCAAAAAAGAAATCGAAGCCATGATTTAAGGGCAGAAATTCTTTCTTTTTACCAACACCAAGATGCCACTTCCCAACAAGACCTGATTTGTAACCATTACTGGCAAGCATTTCTGGAATTGTTATTTCTTCATGGCGTAGGCCATAGATGCTCTCTTGGACAAACACAGCGGGGTCTATATCATTCCATACACCTGTACGTACCGGATAGCGGCCAGTTAGAAGTGCAGCCCTGTTAAAATATTTTATTTATTATTTTACTTTCTAATTATTCAGATTCTGATGTATAGCATATCAAGAAATAAGAGTATCCCCAGCTTTTCTTTGCAAACTTTAACAGGGAAGAAGAAAACGCAGAAATAACAGAGAATAATTAACAGAAAACAAAAGGAAACTGAAAAACACAATATACAAAAGAGAAAAGAATAAGATAGAACAAAATTAAAGGAAAAATAGAAATAAACAGGAAAAAAGAAGGGAGAGAAGGGAAAAAAAACAATACACCAAAGATTCAATCTCGAACTGCACTCAACATAATGAACCTTTAGGTGAAGTTGAATAGAATATAATCGTGTTACTATTATTTAATTGGTACAGCAGGTTCTACTTCTACACAAATTTGTGGTAGAAACTCCAAAAATGCACAACAAATATTTGACATAATTACACTGTCCTCAGAAAGACTGGTTTCGGATAACTTGTTCCCTATGCTACCAAGTTTAGTTTGTCTACCAACAAACCCCGAGCAAACTCGGAGTTTGTTGTTACGTAAGTGTTTGCTAGTTTAAGACTAGACAGAATTCTAAGCTTCTCAAACAAAGGTATTGACTAGGTTTACTATTGCAAACAGACCCACTTTAACAACTTGCCTTGCTGGACTGCATACGGGAGATGCACTGTAAAACTGAGTAAACCTTTTTCCTTCTCTGACAAGGGCATCAATATTAGGTGTAGATGCCAGTGGATTTCCAAATGACTGTAAATCACCATAACCGACGTCATCGGCCAAGAAGATAACAATGTTTGGAGACTTGCAAAGATAAAGATCAACTTTAATCACCAACAGAAAAATGACGAGTTTAATCAAATTTGTGACGTTCAAAGATCTTCCCGATTTAAACAACTCGAACCCCATTTCCAATTCTGCGTTGAAAAGAGAAAGCAGTTAGGCCTAAATTATTTTGGTGTGGGGAAAAACATTTCTATATTTAAAAAAGACTTGTTGTCCTGTACATTATAAGTATGGCCTACTTAATGTTTACATTACATTAAATACGGTAGACCTGGAATTAAATAAGTGTAAAGCTATGTGTTTCCTGGCAAATGGATGGTACAAAAATAATATTCATTCTTAATGTAGTCTTTCTAACTAAACGGTCTATTACAGAACATTTGTTGATTGTATTGGTAATTATCGGTATTTTACCATAACTTTATAGACGATACCTTTCTTCTTTTTTTTTCGTTTATGGGTCACCACCACCCACTATAATAATAATGACTATATAACATAACATTTTCTAACCTTTTTTTTTGTTATTTTCTGGTTTTTTTTTCCTCTTTTTCTTTTTAATATAATTTATAGTTTTAATCTAGTATAATACTGAACAATATTTTTGTTAAATTACATTCATTTAAATTTGGCTTAGGCCTAACATTTTTTGTTAAACCATATGTTTGAATTGTTTTCTGTATAGTTAGTAAACATTAATATACAATATTATTTAATCTAACATTCATTTTTTTGTTTACAATATCAATTGTATATTAATATTAAATAACATTACAAACAAATTGTTAACTCATAAACTGATATTATTTATTTTAACTACCTGCATTAAATGCATTGTATGGTTTACACTAATAGTATCGTTTTAGAAAGTTGGTTGCTTACGATGTGTGGTCGTTTTAGAAAGTCGGTTGCTTATGAGAGGTGGAAAGACTGATAGCTAAGTAAAGATCGATGCATTTGCACATGAATGAGACATTTTTGTAAAATATATAACATTTTCTACATTAGCTGGCGATAGTAACTACATAAGCTGGGAGGCATTTTTCGTTACTACATAAGCTGTTGACTGTTTCTACATTAGCTGGTGTTGATTTGTATTTACTACATAAGCTGTTGGTGTTTCTACATAAGCTGGAGGTTTTACTACAAAAGCGGTGGGTTGTTCTACATAACGGTTGTTTCGACATTAGCTGGCGTTTTCTACATTAGCGGTTGTAACACAGCTTAATATCAAAGAGAAAGGGTTTGCGTTCGTTGGGTCGTCAAGGTCAAATGTCAAAATGTTTAAATTTCTCTGATCGAGCTAAAAGTGGAGTATGAATCTTACGGTGGCTGATTTCCGCCAAAGAAAAAAATTATTTTATAATAATACGGCGTTAGGGCGTTATAACGCCGTATTAAGGCGTTATAACGCCGTAACAGGGCGTTATAACGCCGTAATTAGGGCGTTATAACGCCGTAATTAGGGCGTTCTAACGCCGTAATAGGGCGTTATAACGCCCTAATTTAGGGCGTTATAACGCCCTAAATATACAATCTGTTCACACGTACATGCGCGTAGTACCTCTCGGCGCATTCACAGATTTTAGAAAGTCACTTGGTACATTACTGGCCATCTTTGTGTCCAACTATGCCTATGTTGTGTATGGAGTCGAGTCATGTGCTTAAAAAATGTATAACCTTCACAACTTTAAACAACTTGGTTGTTTTGATATTTAAAAATATCAAAACAATCAAGTTGTTTAAAGGTTTTGTTAAGATAACGCAATCTTAAAGTTACTGCGAAGATGATTTTAAACAACAAACTGTAAAAACAATGCATTACTATAGAGAATCGCTGTACAAAATAAACGCGTAGAGCGTGTATAGAGCGCACAGCCAGAGCCGTTAAATTAAATGGATTAAAGCTTTTTTTTTTAAATCATCAAAAAATAATGTTATTATTGTTTTAACAAAAACCTTTAAACAAATTGATTCAATCCATTCAAAGTCGCAACTCTTTATGGCTCTGGGTTTGTTGATGTACTACGCATGTGCATGTACGTGTGAACAGATTGTATAATTAGGGCGTTATAACGCCCTAATACGGCGTTATAACGCCCTAATACGGCGTTATAACGCCCTAATTAGGGCGTTATAACGCCGTATTATTATATAAAAAAAAATTTCTTTGGCGGAAATCAGCCACCGTAGAATCTGATATCGAGTCTTCAAACTTGGTGGGGCGGCAGGTCAAGCTCAATAAAGGAAAGAGAAAAAGTGTGTTAGGTCATCAAAGTTGAATCTCAAAATTGTCGAATTACTCTTGAGGAAATTAATCCCGTTTGAACTAAATTTGAAACCGCTCTGGGCCGGGTACGATCGTTATTATTAATTAATGAAGCAGTTTATTATTTTTAACATTTCAATTATTTTTCTTTTGTGAGTGTATGTACATGCAACAGCCAAGGATTGTTACTGTAGGCCTATGTCCTTATTAAGCATTGAGAAGCGTTTCACATATTAAGAACACGCTTAATGTGGTTCCAGAGAACTTTGACATTTGTAGAATACCAGAACACAATTCATTTTGTACTTCGCCATTGTTATAAAACTCACATTTATCAGAATCTGAAATATTCCATATTATACCAAGGTTTCTATTCTGGTTGTTTCTATTATCTTTCTATAATTTTTCTATTCAATTTAATAATTTACAATTAAATAATTTGGCCATCGAATTTTCATACTGGGCATGCGTAGTATAAATTTGTTCAGTGGCCTGCTTCTCTAAACACCCTTCAACTCAATTGCTAATTATTCTAAGCTAAAATTTAATTGGAACAAAATGTGTTTGGAATTTACTAATAGGACCTATTAAATATTTGTTTATGAAATTAGGGAGGGATCTAATAAAAGAATAGCATACAATACATTACCCAAGTGTTACTTCTTGTGTATTTTTCAAGTCCTCCTCTGTACTGCCTGTATCATGAGTGTGGATTACAGACAGTTCGCAATGTAAGCTAATATACAGTACTGTAATACAGAAATTCCAAAACATACCCTCACAAATACAAAACATCCATAATTATGTACATACGATCTAGTAAATAAATCAATTAACTATATACCATAATGACGTAAAATGTTTTTATTATTACCAACGTAATAATGTAGTAAACCACAATAAATATTGTGACTATTTCAGGATTTCAACAAAATGGCCATGAGAGGGTAAAGCCTGGTTTCCATTAAAATCGCTACAGCGTTTCCATTAAAATCGCTACACGCGCAGATGTCGCCGACGCAATCATCGCAGTCAAATCGGCAAAGTTCAACCATGTTCAACTTTGCCGATTTTGTCGGCGATGAATCGTATACGCGTACTAGATCCCCGATAAAAACTCTAGCGTTTCCATAGAATCGCTACGCTCTGTCGTGTAGCGATTTTATGGAAACCAGGCTTATACAAAACTATTGTTCACCAAAATACAGTATTATTCAATTCTCAAGTTATTCAATTGAGATGATTTTTTTATTTCTCACCATCCTAAATTTAGACATACAGTATAACCTGTTCCAATGGGTTTTTTTTAAAGGGTCAAAAAACATTTACTTACATACAAATAAAATTAGAAATTTCAAAAACATGTCTTATTTTATCCTTAACATTACTATGCATTGTTTAAGTTCGGGCATTATAAAATAATTTATAGCATGCTGTATGTTTACAAATATAGTCTCCCTAAAACGCAAAACTACCAACACACAAAATAAATTTGCAATGCCTTTATTGCTTGTATATCCATATATTAAGACACAAGAATACTATACATACATTACCCAAGTGTTACTTTTGTGTAGTACTGCCTGTATCATGTGGATTACACTTACAGACAGTTCGCAGTGTAGGCTACTATACAGTACTGTAATAGAGAAATGCCAAAACATACCCTCACAAATACAAAACATCCATAATTAAAATAAGCCTTTTAAGCGGCCGGATAAAGTGGTATAAATAGCGATACAAAGCCACAGCCAATTGAGGGAGAAATAAACCTTCACGTTTGTTATTGCGATAATAAGGGTTGTACATTGATTGTCGGTTAAAGTTCAGAAAAATGAACAAGATTATTTATACAACTATATAACTCGACTGGGCCAGGGTAGGATAGAGACATTAAACAAGAAGCAATACTAGTTGTCCAAGAGTTTATTTATAGTATATTTTTTTCCAGAGGGCTCTCGGGAAGCCTGGAAAAGATGTCGCGATTTGGACCAACTGTACATGGTTGAAATTTGATTTAACGCCTGCTTGATTGAAGTAAAACAAAATGCATTAACAAAAACAAAACATTACCTCTATGTCAAATTTATTGAACTAAAACAACAACAAAAATAACGTCATTATAGTTTAACGTTCCAATATATTAGAATAATTACATAGGTAATAGGCCTACCCTGTTTAACCTTGCATGGTTTAAACGAATTTAACCTGTTTACACACAACATGCTTAACACATACAGTACACTACGATGGTCGAAATGTACAATACCGACCGGACATTAACGTTTGCACTATTTGACCGTTTATATATTTAAATCACTTTTGCAATACTGTACAGCGATATCATTAATAGCGAGACAGGGCGTGGTGTTTGTTAGATGAGTTCCTTTTTATTTTAGTGGAACATGGTTTTAATTCAATTATACAGTACTGAGTAAATATAGAGTACATGACATGAACCGCATGTACAGCCTGGTAAAATTTCGCGAGAAATCGGGGCAGACGAAGTTCGCATCAGCAAAAATAGTAAAATCTGTAGTTAGCAGTTATTTATTGCACACTAAAAAGGTAAATGGTGTACAATATAATAGAGAAACGCGTTTCCAATTCTAGAATGTAGTCCGGTGAAGTAACAATTAAACGAGGGACCTGCTGCAAAAATTGCACACTATTTTAAAGACAAGGGAAATTTTTAAGAGCAAGGGAGGGGCGCTTGGACAAGCACTTTTTTGGTGTGAATATGTAGATTTTAACAATATTAGGTAATAATGTAGTAAACCACAATAAATATTTTGACTATTTCAGGATTTCAACAAAATGGCCATGAGAGGGTAAACAAAACTATTGATCACCAAAATACAGTATTATTCAATTCTCAAGTTATTCAATTGAGATGATTTTTTGATAGAAAACAAAATATTTCTCACCATCCTAAATTTAGACATACAGTATAACCTGTTCCAATGGGTTTTTTTTTAAAGGGTCAAAAAACATTTCCTTACAAATAAAATTAGCAAAATTTCAAAAATATGTCTTATTTTATCCTTAACATTACTATGCATTGTTTAAGTTCGGGCATTATAAAATAATTTATAGCATGCTGTATGTTTACAAATATAGTCTCCCTAAAACGCAAAACTACCAACACACAAAATAAATTTGCAATGCCTTTATTGCTTGTATATCCATATATTAGACACAACTGAAAAATGATTAACAAATCACACTTCACATACGGTTAAAGCGTACTGGCCATGGGAAAAAAAAAAATCGGCAAGGCAACAATATTTGACCAATTTAAACAAAATAAATAAATATAGCACAATTTCTAAGACAATAAGTCCTATTTGGTTTATTTTCTGTGTAAATTTACATCAGAAAATTGGGAATTGGAACGATAACATACTCCATGGAGGAATTAGTACATTGGTCAATTAGTTACGTACAGGCACAAACGCTACCTACAGTCACTATACAGTATACTTTCTAACTACATTATTTCTGCTCAATTTGGATAAAACCAGAATATTTTTAATTTGCATACACCTACAATTTAAAGTACACTTGATATTTCTTATATTACTATTATAAATGTTACATTTTACAGACGCATACTTTTATAATATCCTAACAAGTGTATTCTATTGGACGGGAAGAGACTTTAATTCATCTCGAATGTAGCACAGATCAAATTCATATTAACATTTTAAACAAATAATTGTGTGCGTTTAATTATGCATATATGGTAGTAAAAATAATGCATTCATTATGGAAATATACTGGTAGTTAACAGTTTAGTTAAAACATTAAACATTATGAATTATTATAATATAAACTCACAACACGACAATACTGTAAAGTTCAGTCATTTGCGCATGCGCCTTCATAAATTCACAGGAGCGATGAAACCTTCGCAAAAGTATTGTTTTGTAGCCACATGCTAAGATGATCTTAAAATTTCTTTTACAGATATAATCTTATCAATTTCTTAATAACATATTTGTTTAAATTCGTATTTAATATTCTCTGAAAATCAACAAAAGTTATTTTTACCAATATTATACGTTTTAACAGTTTGCATAAATAACAATATAATATAAACCTACCTTTAAAGAATTTATAGAAAATATGTATTAGCATATTATTTTCTATATACACCATTTCTAACATTAAAATTAAGTTAACACATTCATTTTAAATGCAATTATTAGTAAGTATAAGTATAATCAACAGAGTCTATAGTTTCATCAGAAACAAATTGAATCATTCTGATAAAATGGATTGTAAAAAAATATTGTTTTAGTAGATTTAGTACTGAATTTAAAAGTACCTGGGTATCAAGTAAAACCTTACAACTAATTATCAGTAACGGAGTTGTTTTATGTCGTGCTGTAATATGGATCATATCAACACTAAAATTCAACAGTATAATTATGGATTATTATTTCTTTGTTCTGGTGGTGGTGACTCTACCAGCAACAATGAACATGTTAAAAATTGAATTATTTAGAGGATATATATATATCACAAAATGGAACTAATGTACAAATTATGAAACAGAACTGCTTTTAATTTTGATCGGTTTTTACTTAACTATAGTTACTTAAAATTTGGTTTTAATAAAACAAAATATATACGTGGATATTCAGTTTGAGTGTTCCAGTCTCTAGGCCTACAGTTTGAATGTAAAAGCATGTATAACTTATCTTTTGGGAAAGTCCTATTCAGGGGACACCTCTACTAAGCACTTATTGTGAAATGAACAAAGGAAAATATTCAGGGACACTTTGAAGGTGTCCCCTTAATAGAGGTTTCTGATGAGCATCTGTAATTGCTCTTTTTAAAACAGGGTTTTTCTAAATGTTTAATCGTTTTTATACATATTATGTTATTGATGTTGCTAAAACATGTTTTAGGATGATGTGCAGTAGACTTTCAATATTTAGGGACAGACAATAAATAGAATTTGAATAACATTGATACAAAAAAGTATGTAGCTAGAAAAGGTCAATAAAATTGAATAAAAAAAAAATACAAAATAAATAATTCGCTGAACTATATTATTTAATTACAAACATTTTCTAGTCAGTAGTGTATCTATAAATAAAAACACATACTTAGATCTAATTGTTCATCATATGGCGCCTGAAGACAGAAGACTACTAAATCAACTTATTTCCACGAGCATAATTCATTTATTTCGAAAACGAAATAAAGTGTACCACATCACGACAGAAAAATATATCAATATATACAAATTAAAATCGAGAACTTAAAAATTAAAAAAAGCAGTAAGTGCAAGCTATAATGAGATTTCTTCTTGGTTAAGGCCATATCCAAGACAACAATCATTGTTCTCTTTAAATACCAACTCGGTGGAAAACTCAAATTTTATGAAAAGTTAGGAATAATAAATTGTATTAACTGGAATTCAGCATTTGAACAACATGCACAAAAGAAGTTTTCTAATTTTAAAGATTTTTGTTAATAGATGGAAATATTTTGCTGGTTTTGCGAAAATGTTTTTATTGTTTAATATAATGTCCAAAATGAAATGAAACATTGTATACAAGACGCGAATGTTGGATAAAACCCAATTTTGTATATTACCTCATTTAATTAACCATAATTGCCAGGTTATTAACTAATTTTTCATAAATTGTGACTCAATATTTCCATGGAAGGCTTCATAAACAAAGCCTGCAATATGTACAATATTCACAAAAGTTTCATTATATTTGAGCTACATGCTAATTACTACTGCTGGACAATCTCAACTGAAAGAACCAGTTTATCCTAGTTTTATAAGAAAAAATAAAAAGACAAAGGCAAGAGTTTCTCCACATTTTGAAATTTTCTTCTTGTTCAGACAGGGGCTGGATCTGGTAGGCCATTGCTGTTAACTGATTTCATAACATAGTCATCATCACTCACTTCAATGCCATCTCCCTTCTCCCAATCTGATGTAGGTTTCAGCAGGCTTGAAATTCTCTGCAATAATAATTATGGCAAATTACCAATTTTGTCTGTATCCCCCATCTAGTATCTGCCTCAGACGTATTGGTTTATGCCTTTCCTCTGGTCAAGGTAGGCATTGGACGAAAGAATCCCTTGATTAATGTTATGACCAATCAAGGTGCTTTAAACAGTCCTGGCTTTGTTTGTATCAAACCTGTTAGTGGCGGTAATTATCGCTGTTGGTTTCGATTGGATAAAATAAAATAAACAAATCAGACCAAACTATTTCCCATAACAATTTAAAATTTAGTATTTTTTTAAATCACCATTTTTTCATTTTAAGTTACAAAAACAAAAATTACAAACAGAGATGGGATGAACACTGTTTGTTTGTTTTATCTTTATACTGGGTGACCTCTTCAGTCAAAGACTGATCTCCCAGAGGGCCCAGTTGGTGATCAGTGGCTGTGATGTACTAGTACACATCTCGAAAGAGGTTCTTTAAAGTGCACACTAGCAAGTTGTGTATACACTGGACCTACGGTTTATAGTCCTTATCCGAGAAGACTCGTTCTACCACCAGATCCATGGAGTGAGCGAGCCTCGAACCCCTGCGGATGTTATGGCTACGTGATTACGGTTCCACTGTCTTAACCGCTCAGCCACTCACGGCCCTTTCACTGGTCAGTGAAAGGGCTAACTTTGGTGATTTGACAAGACAGTACTGTGAACTTTATCACAGAAATTACCCATGATACTTTAAAAATGCCACCATGCATACCATAGATACAGTAGAATCGGTATATACCAAATATTTTATATATCTGAAGGCTAGAAGATAGCAAACTGCAATGTTATTGCAGTTCAAAAAGATTCTCCATGGAGAAGGAACCAACGGCTGCAATCGACCAATCAGATATGCCCTACGCAATACGCACTACTATACAAGGCCACATGGATATAAAAAGAACCTATCTTACCTCCAACCGTGTATCGCCTTCACCATAGTAAAAATATTGATACACCATCATGACTGGAATAGGTACAAGCGAGGAAAACGTTAGTATCCAACCTATACATTCTGCCCAGCCGGGATACACATAGGAACCATAGGTGACCGGACTATACTGCCACATGCTAAACCCCGCAATACACTATTTTAAAATGAAAATTATTCAATCATCAAAATAATGCATGTTATGATTACCAATAATTGTTATTTTATTTTAAAGATGATTTTTTGTTTACTATTGTTAACTTATGTTGGATGGTCTCCAGGAGTATGTTACATTTGGAGTAGAATAAGGTAGTAAAGAATGTTATAGTGTTTAGCTTGGACTGTAACAGTTAACTCTTTCAATACCAAATATATTTGGGCTGGCTTAATATTTTATGGAAAAGTCTGGCATTCAGAATGTGTATTTAATGGTAAATATGAATTTGGGACCTTTTTGTTTTGGGGGAGTTTCCGGTTTTCAGAGAGTCCGATATTGGGAGTGTTGTTCTATTAGAACAACAAAGAAATTTCAAGCAAGTCACCTGGATGCCTTAAGAATGTGGCATAAAATGTCAAGCTCAAGTATGACATGCCATATGTGCCAAAATGTTGTTTCTTTTTACAAATATTGAGTCAAATTTTTTAGAACCTAGATTTCGAGATTACAATTTCTAATATGAAAGAATATAAGGTTCACCTGAATCTCTATACTGTATTGTTTTCAAGTATAGATAGATCTACAGACACAGATTTGCAAGTTAAAACAGGCTTCTTTTGTTTTTTGTACTTACCGCAATGACGACTGGAGTAAGAAAACACCAAGACGCTTTGTATAGTGCCCAAATTGACGGCATAAAGCCTATCATTTCCCTAGTGTTGCTCAAAAGTCTATCAGCACCTAAAAAATGAAAAATTAACAGGGAATTGTTCAATATTTAATAAGTTCTCATGTGATTAGTTAACTTCGATGAACTGGATATAACTCCAATAGGTTTCTGATCAGATTTAACTTTAAGTTTAAAGTATGTATTTTTTAAGTTTCAATGCAGAACAGGCTAAATGGTAGTAACTAGATAGATAGACCGCAATTTCAATAAAATAAAGAGAAGAGAGTTTAAAGCATTGTCTACACTATCAAACTTAATGTGACAAACAAATGTGATGTACTTGTATATGGACATGATAATGTCATATCACTACCATATACTTTTTTGTCAAACTGGTTCGGTAGTGTAGACAGAGCTTTAACATAGTTTAAGACAATGTTGTCAAAAGATTACTATTTGTTTTTACATTTGTGGGCCTTATACTGTACCATGGGCATTTTCTTGACCTCCAAGTAGTACATAAATTAAAAGTTAAGAACATTGTTGAATACGTACCATATATCCATCCTATCACCAGACATTCAAACATTCCAACCAGCATCAAGGACAGCCAACAACAGTACCAGTTAATCAGCTCAAATACGTAGATTCCTCCTTCCATACACAACGGCAGACCGAGCAGAAAACACATCACGCACACGGCCAGCGAAAACAAAGACTTGTGTGGGCGCAGGTATTTGGGGAACTCGTCAACAATTCCACAGATAAATGTCTCCGACATACCAAACTGGAAGAAAAAATAGGTAAGATATTATAACAAACCCTACTGATTAACGCCATCTTGAGGTTTACAAACAATAGCTTGCAAGTGTAGACAAGGCTTTATACTCTTTGATGTGTAATACACCTTTTACACCTCCAGTAAAATAGCGTAGTTGATCCGGAATTGTATAACCCTAGTCGTACCTGGGACGCAGAAATGCGGAAATACAGGCCAATGTGAACGACATAAAAAGTTACCCGAAGTGATGAAAAATGTATTCAGCGTCGAGTCAACCCAGGACGCACCCGGGACGCACCCGGGATGAACCTGTGTTTGCGATGTAAAACGCTCAGCGTATCTTTACCCGTTTGTTTACTATCCTCGCTTACTATAGTATTTAATTTACATACAATTAATATAAGATTGATTTTGTTTATTCGCTTATTTAATAAATAAAACTTATTGTTATTTGTTATTCAATTTTATTTCAAGATATTATTCTTCACGAGTAGACTTAATTTTTGTGTATATTGCCATAAAACAAAATTGTGGGAGGTATAATGAGCAGACCGTTACTAGGGTGTCTCTTCATGCGTGAGAGGGCGATATTTCGATTGACCTATAACATTTACACAGGTTGATATTTTGCAGTGTAAATACACGCAACCCATGCCACTTTCGGGTTAATGAATCAGTTGTGGAAAGGAAATTTATCTGGACACGACACAGGTTTGTTATAAGGGGTAATAGATAAAAGCAAAAATAAAACTTTTACCTGCGTATCTAAACCAACAAGGAACAGCATGAAAAAGAAAAGGAATGCCCAGAGTGGAGCCACAGGCATCTGGGCAATAGCTTCAGGATAAGTGATAAAGACCAGATCAGGCCCTGCAAAAAATCGAAAAAACAAAGATTCCAAATGAACAAATGTTTCAACTAGACAGCAAAATGTTATATATATAAATAAAATACTTACATTTTTCTGGTACTGATAAACAGACAAAATAATAATAATATAATATACAATAATATTAGTAAAACTAAACTTTATTAAATTACAATTTGTCATAATATATATACTATACAGATTATTATAAATAGCCTAGTTTACTAATTAAATAAATTATTATCAGGCGATGATGGGCGTTGATCTTCATCGACGACGTTGGTGTTCTATCAAAACCCCCTTCCCACAAAGCAAACGTAAACTGTATTCTAATGGCGATGATTTGGTAGAAAATCAAGGGAAAAACACAACACGCACATCCTCATCAATTTGAGTAAATTACCCCTTTTTTTTGGTTTTTGTATTTGAAGGCAAAGTGGGAATATTAAGAACTAAACTACTATACTGAAAGAATGCATTTAGAAATGTATTCCTTTAGTAATTGTTACCAATAAACAGAGATAAAGGGCTTTTAAAACTCATAATGAACGAATGTTGAACTTGCTGACTCCATGGGATTTTTCAATTGCGGCGGCGACCGATTGTCTGCCACGCTTTAACCCAAGCTGGAATCAATCAAGCATAACGTGGCACACGCACCCGTTGTAGAGACATTCTGGATGGGAATGCCAGTCTTGTAAGACATAAAACCTAGTGTTGAGAACACAACGAATCCAGCGTAGAAACTCGTAAAACAGTTGATCAATGGAACTACCAGCGCATCTCTGTAAGGAAGAAGAAATGTAATCTACCTGGAAGGCAAAGATGGGCGCTGGCCCAGAGGTGATGGCTGGCCCAGAGGTGATGGCTAGCTGTCACATTTTGACAAATTTTTTCCCAATTACAAATTTTAAATTAAACTATAATTTACGCATGAGACATGAGAAAACAAGGCCAATGCCAAAATTTAAGAGAATTTCTATTTTTCCTAAATTACAAATGTTTCTTAAAATAATTTAATTTTTTAAAAAAATTATTTTTTTATTATTATATATATTATAAATAATGTATTACTATTTCAACAAGTAACATTTTAAATTTTGTTTATTTGAAATTGTAAATGGTTTCAAACTTGTTTTAGTTTATATTTAAAATGTATTCAAACTATTTTAAACAATTATTTTAATTTATTTATTATTAAATTGTTTTATTTCACAATTTTATTTAGTTTATTTTGATAAAAATTATTTTAAATGTTTAAAAGGATTAACAACATAGTCGATATAAAATGGTGAAGAAATGTAATTGAGAATGTGTTGGTGAATTTTGATGGAAAATTTTGGTCATTTATCTTTTAATTTGATCATTAGGATAAAGAAAGAGGTAAATGAAAAAAATATACAATCATGAAGAATTAAACAGAGTATCTGCCGCAACATTGTCCGAGTCTCCACTGGAAAAAATGTCAATTATCAATCAATATTATAATACAAATTGTTTAACAATTTCAAATTGCTATGTTTATCGTTATTATGACGGTGACTAAAAAGTGAGAATATGCACTATTTCAAAACGTTAGTATATACCACCTAAGCAACATGCTTTTGTTGCTAACTCCTTACAAATTTTGTAAAGAGTCTTAATTTTATTTTTTATGTTTCAGTAATTGGGTTGAGACGCTGACAATGGGAACGTTGGAAGGGTGGGGTACTACGATAATTTCATTTATTTATTTATTTTTTTGCCAATTGTGCATTTAAGCTTTGTTTTTAGGGGGTATGAAAGACAACAAACAAGGAGTGGATAAAGATAAAATTGGTGAATATGAAAATCATATAACAGCAATATAGCAATTTCATAATAACAAGCAACTGTATCATGCATAAAAGCTACGAATTATCATGCAAAACTGATGATACTAAAGAGTCACTAAAAAGATGCATAGGAATGCAGTGACAGTCAGGCCATATTCATTACAAAAAAAAAAACAGTTAAATTGTATTTAAATTTGAGGAAAAAGTTTTGCTTATATTAGATTTAATATGGAATAACGTAATTAAATTTAAAATTTTATAGATAATAATTTGCCTCTGTAAAAGCTTTGAAATGGACACAGCAAAAATAATTTTGAATTTAATTGAATAAATAAAATAATTAATAAAAAGCATTTTTAATTTAGATTTATGTGCAGTAAAAATTCAAATTGTTCACTTATACATGGAACAAAATGCAAATGGAAGGGCAAAAGCGAAATATATCATACAAATTGTGCCATGCAAATGAGCAAACTATTGGATGACAATAAAAAGATAATCAGATAATAAACTTAATTAATTACAACACAGTTGAGGAGTGTACAAACACTGTACTAACAATATACAAAAAAAAATGTATTGGCTAATCCATTAAACGTACATTATTGTCTTATACAGTATATGAAATAAAGTTCATAAGGCATTACTTAAAATTCCCATCCCTGAATCAATATAAACCCCGAGAAACGTAACACACCTATAGCAATTGTGGTGGAACTTGTTGAAACTTGCGAATGTCAGAATGCCTCCCCAAGCCGGTCCGAGCGAATAAAATATCTGCGTGGCAGCGTCATTCCAAACCTAAACATTTGTTTAAACAAAAAAAAAAATAGAGAAATGATCATTATTTTAAAAAACACGACCATATTTATATTCCCCTGGGCATTTACTGTTCAGGGTGATTTTCAGCAGGATGGGGCAGATATGCTTAGTAAAATGCAGTCAATAAATTTTACAAAAAATAGAAATGTGGCAGGTCGTTCATTCAAGGAAAAAATAAATGCTGTGGAGGGAGGCTATGCCCATATTTAGGGAAGGGCGCTCTTTATTCGAATAAATATCATATGGTGATGTTTTTTTAGATTGGATATCATTTTGAGGTTGTGATTTATATTTTTAAATAACCTCTATGCCCAGATTTTATCAAAAACAATCTTGACCACATTAAAAAAAAAAACACATTTAATTCCGTTTTTCTTTAAATTCTTTCTTGTATAATAATACTAAATTTATTTATTTGTAGCAGTACTTGTCTAGGCAATGTCTTCAACCTTAAATAATACAATTAAAAAAAATAATTAGATTGGTTTTTAAGTATGCTCCGATAGGTCGCTATGCTTTACTGCTTCAAATGTTTGGTGCCATGTTGTTCAATAACAAACTATATGACTATATGTCAATTCTCATTTAGGTTTGAAGGGGTTCAAGTTCCAAGTTAAAATTATCATATTAATCAGAAACAATTGTAGGTTGTGTTGTGTGTGTTGGACCTACAGTCCTCAGATTCAGAGTATTAGTATAACAAAAGAACATTTTAAAGCTTTGTCTATACTATCAAACTTGTTCTAAAATAAAAATTGTGATGTGCCTAAATATGATAGTGATACGACATCACATCATGTCCATATATTATGTGCACATTTTTTTTAGTCACATAAAGTTGGATAGTGCAGAGAAAACTTAACAATATTAATAAACTAAATTAGATATTAAAAAGTAGTTCATAATTATATACGTACAAGTCTATATTTTAAATCTAAACGTCATTGGTTCCACCTGAGAAAACCCTGTCTTTTCTACAATTTATGATGGGATTGGTTTGTCTTCTAAAGTCCTAGTTTCTCTTCAAATTCAAGTTTTCCATATTAATTTAGAAAATAATTAATCTGAAGCGGAAATCCTATGTTTAAAAAAAACAGAAACTGAGAAAACAGAGGGTGACAATATCTAAATTTAGTGCTTTCGGATTAGCAAGGGCTAAGATTTAATAATGTGGAAATTGACAACATATGATTGGACACTAGGAATGCACGCACCTGAACTTAATTGTGCCAGAACCCCAGGTAATCACAAACATTAACTAACATTTTCATGACAAAAAGATAACACCTGATTTCCAGAAGAGGTTGTGTCAACTTTGACAAAACAAAATGAGGAAAGAACTGAAAAGAACTGGGTAGAACTAGTTGTGGAACGTTCCAGTAACTAAATGACGGGAAGTAAATTCAATTGGTTACCAATGGTGTATGCTATGAATGCACAAAACAAAATAATGTCAACACATCTGTTATTATGCACACATCCGAGTCATAGAAATTAAATTTTTGAAAAATAAAGAATTCCCTAAAAAATAAGCATAAAAAATCCTCGGGAAAGAAATTATTTTGAAACTGGTATAATTTATGTGCACTATCAGTTATTATATTGTATTTATAAATTAACATTGAGAATCTAGTACTAATGCCCCTTTTGGTTACTGTAAACTAAAAAAGGCCAAAAATAATATTGCCACACATTTCCAGAGACATTGGCTAATGCCTAGCTTACCGCATAATTCACCATAAAGGCACTATAGATTTTGTACTTGCCGAAATATAATGTTGCCATATAGTACTTGCTTTTTCCTTCTGTTTGCAGGACACAGACAGTGCGACACAAATTTTAAGTTACCGTCCTGAATTTTTAGTAGTTGTTGGTATATACTTACACAAAATGCCCGATATTCAGGAAAATTGGTATATTGGTGACCTCACAAATGTTTATTATGTTAAAAGTCACGTCTTTCTTTATTGCCATTCATAAACACTTATTATTAATAAACTATTAATAAACTATTAATTATACATAAATAAGCATAATACAAAGAGGAAAAAAAATAATAGTGGAATCTCAGCTTATAAAAGTAGAAACCTAATATGAGATGAAATATTATTTAGCACGCCCTCAGTCGCTCTGCATTTATATTTCGCTCAGTTCCAATATTTGTAAATAACGCCCTCTATGTTTAGATGTATTTTGCATAGCACCCATTGTGATTTGGCTGTGCTGTATAAAGTCTCCTAAGTCTTCATTCATGCATGTTGACTGATGTGCTATTTTGCATTGTTCCCATGGATAAGATTTCATCCCTGGCTTATAAACTGCAACAGCCTAGATTTGTCCCCAAGTCTCATGACAGCTTATATAACAGGGACATCACAGGAAGGCACATATTGCCTTGAGTAGGGACACTAATGAACTCAAAGAATGGCTTTTCACAATACATGAAATGATCAAAGGAATTTCTGATGGATCAACCACATCTCTGCTATCTCTGGCAAGGAGATCCATTGTTCATATCTGGCTTGTATGCTGGCACGAACCCACTTACAAAAGAATAGGCGGTTATGCTTTATCATATTCAATGTAGATTTAACTATAATATAATTTTAAAATCCATAATAATATTTTTCTATAAACAGTGATTCAAAAAGTAACGAAAAACTTATTTATAGAAGACGATTTACGTATCAAATTGAAGCTCGTCTAAAGTTTGATAACATACAACAAAAAAAGCGTATGGGATTTTTTCCGATGAGGATTTCAACATGCGGAAATCGACGACAGGATTTTAGAACAGTTTTAAAATCGCAAATTGAAACAAGTACTTTCAAACAATATAAATTTATAAAATTATGAGTGAATACGATTTCTTTACCATCAAAGTCATACTCCTTTATTCAAATTGACTACTACTATCCCAAAGTGACACCCCTCCATTGTGATACCTTGTAGAGAAACAACAAACCTTTGCATCTTTTAAAGTTTCCCAGTTTGGCTTCAAATAAAAGTAGATTCCATCCCATGCGCCTTCCAGCGTCAGTCCACGTATCAGAAGAATTGTAAGCACAACATATGGAAATGTTGCAGTAAAATACACAACCTGTCAAGATTAAACATTATACTTTCAATACATACAATCTGAATTGGTTCTGTAGAAATGATTATAAATAAAATAAGAAAATAAAATAAGAAAAAATTATGCATTCATATTTCATTTATATATGTTTTAAACGTCTGGGGCTTCTAAAGAGACTATGAAGCTTGTAAGCCAGAAGTCCCAACCTAAAATTTACGACATCATATTACAATTTATAAAAATGAAAAAAAAATTTACATGATGTTCAGAATTTTTAAATATGACTTAAATCCACATACAAAGTTATTAGGATTACGTGGAACACAATCATTTGGATAGTGTGAACTAAATAAAACCCCATAGAGGCGTTCTGGTTTATTTCAATTCATTTCATTTATTACTGTGTTGGGCTATCCCTACAACTATCACTATAACTTTGTTATGGAAACCCCAAGTAACAAGTTCTTATAAATGTTTAAAACATTTTCTGTACGTTAAACAATCTGCAATAACATTTACTGAACTGATGAGCCTACAGTGTGCTCTGTAAACAATTCCATAATAGAATCTGCAATTACGGTAGTCATTCAATTGATGGATACCTTTTGTTGGGGTTTCCGTTTGTTTGTGATAGTTGACAATCTTAATGATTTGCTTCCGAACGCTAATTGCGAATTTTATTATGTACGGCTATAGTTCAGTCAAGTGATTTGCAAGGAGAAACATAATTCCACAATAATGGTAAAAAAAAACCAACATTTACCTTTCCTGAAGATTTAACGCCTTTAAATATACAACAGTAGACAATCACCCAGGCTAAAAAAAGACAGGCTGCTAACTGCCACCTCATACTCCCCATGTCATCAATACCAGGACTAACTTGCAAAACTTCATTCCTTAAAGTGAAAAAAAAGGTTTTTTAGGATAAATAGAATCTATCTGTCAATATGGTGGTCAACTTTAACAATCACACCATGTAGTCTATGCAGAGGAGCTGCTCAAGTCACTTTTGAGTTAAGAGGAGTTACACACGAGCGGTTACACACGAGCAGTTACTCCCGAGCAGTTACTCACGAGCAGTTACCCACGAGCAGTTACCCACGAGCAGATACTCACAAGCAATTACTCATGAGGGGTTACTATTCCGAGTGGCTACTCACAAGCATTTCATATGGAGTTAATTCCACATTTTTCCATAATGTTTGGGAGATTATCTTTTAGAAGAATACTAGGCACACATGCATCTGCCTGGCTGTTTAATTAACACCGATACTCTTACACTTACAGTGAGTTTGTACTAAAGCTTAGCTACAGGCATGAATTTCAGATTATTAAATGTACTCTACATATGTTAAAATATGTAAAATAGAAATCACTCTGTTAAATATAAATCTTTGAAATGAATTTGGACGATAAATCATATATTAATTTACTTACTTCCAATATTCTTCAGCAGGAATGGTCGATATATTTGAAATCAACACCGTTTCATTGTCAGAGTTGATACCAATGGTGCCATTAGCATACCCACAGGCATCTGTGTTCCAAGTGTTTTCACAGCCCTTCCACGGCAAATCTTTTGTGAAAGATTTGAAGAAGAAAAATAACGCCCAGGCTAGAACCAGATTGTAATATACGGTAACAATGCCGGAGATACACACCATTGCATATCCAATTCCTGCAAGAAAAGAGATAGATATTGATTTTTTTTTTATGATTTGTTTTGATGAGTTTCAATGACATACTAAATTTATTGAATAATAAGATGTCTTTGTATTTATTAACCCCTTTTATTTGTTAACAATACAGTAGAAAAATAAAAAGCTTTTATAAAAAATGTTTACAAAAACCAGAACCTAAATGACAATAGGGAGCTATCGATTTGCGATGATGGTACAGTAATCGCCTGGACCTGTGTCGCAGTGAGGACACGCATCCCAAAATCCCGCATGCGCACAATCAACGAACATGACTGTCACAAATCAAAAGCTCCCTAGTACGAACAGAAATCTTTCTTTTTCATTAGTTAATCATATTTTTACCTTTTAGTAATGAATGAAATATAATTAAATAATGTTTATAAAAAAAACGTTACAGCTAATCATAACAATTAACATCGAAGATTTATCAATAAAACGAGCGCAGGAAGATTTTATGACATACTTATACTGAAATTCTGAGTGACGGTCCATTAAGACTTTTACAAAAATTGAAATGCATTTAGTAAAGCATCTTCTAATAATTGGTCACTCGCTGCAGACATAATCAGATAAGATTCAGTATCGCACATTCTGATCTTTACTAAGTCATTATTATTAGGCACCTGCATGACATATGGAGATTATTATTATATTAGGATCAATTTAACCAAAGCAACCACAATAATTCATCAAAATACAATCTCATATTTCAAATTAATTAGCATTTTCCAATTATTCAGGAACCTTTTGAAATAAATTTAAATAAAGATAAAACGGTTTGCTATAGTATAATATACAGTAAACAATTGGGAAATGTTATGTGTTTATTTGGCATGTTTCTGCTTTAAAAAAATTACATAAAACAAAAACAAACTTTTAAATAAAATTGTCTGGTCTTTTTTTGGTATTTGAAAAATATAATTACAAGAAAAACCTAATTTAAATAATCAAATTTTTAATCTTCCTTAAAAAATAAAGCAAACCCATGGAATAAAGTTATTGTATTTAATAGGTTTCAACAAATATTTTCCAAGGATGCCATAAAATTTATTTACACTTTATAAATCATGATTTACTGCACTTATAGTCGATTAAGGAAAATGTTTCATACAAAATTCACAATGTCAATTGCACACAATATTAAACATTAGTGTATACTAATGTTAATTAGACAACAATATATCAAGCCTACACAATATGATACAGCATCAGCGTGGTAATGACTTTTTAAAGAGATATCGTTTTTACGATATAAATTGTTTCTCACTCTGCAAATATTTTGAATAGTTTACAGAGATTACTGTATAGCTACTTATTTTTGAAAATGTGATTGGCTATTCTAGATGTCCCCTTAATAGGTCTACTGTACTGCACATAATTATCTAGGAATCACTTTATCTCTGAAGCATATTATCAACAAATAAATGTGTAAGACACACCAGAATGCTTGATGTTCTCAATGTAGTAAATGACGCAAAAGAAATTAACACATAGAATTCCTGACCTAAAATACGGTCAACTAATATCTTTAAAACGCATTTAATGTAATTTACCAAGACATGCGAAGGAATTTAGGTAACCAACTTGTAACATAAACCAATTATAGATTGACTTTATATAATAACGAGTTACTGGCGTCCGTGATAGTTTGAAATCTTGGTTAACATAATATCCAAATGACAATGGTAATAATCATGTTAAAATTATGTTTGTTAGAGATAGTATAGGTGTGTTAAAATGAAGAAAAACAGGAAAACTAAAGATTCCAGTCTAAATCATGTCTTGTTTTTTGACATTCAGAGAACCTCTATATAAGTAGACATTACAGCATGTTTAAATGTTAAATTTACATGATAATGTCATAATATAAACTAGGCTTAGAATGAAACTGGAAGTGTACATACTGTAAGATCATGTACAAACAAAACCAAGACAGCAGACCTGACCTACAGTACTACTGGGCCAAAAATTGAAGAAAAAAATGTCAATGATGACCAGTCAGTGATTTTTCCCTTTGAAAAAAAAATTGGGGTTAGTCAAGCTTTTAGCAATATAGAATTTTTGTAAAATATTTTTATTTCTTAATTTTGGAGTCCAAATTTGGAACTTTCGTCAATTTTTCAAGTCTGTATAATGTGTTTGTTACTACCATCGTAACAGCTACCGTACTGTACAGTTAGCACATTAAAGATGCGTACTCAAAGACTGTCTTAAATGGAGACTTGACATTTCAGATGGAACTTAATGTTACCAACGCAACATTTCTTCCGCATCATCAAATTCATAACACAAATTGAATTATATCGGATACTAACAGATAATTAGTTAACTATACAAACATCCTTAAGAACAATGTATGGAAACTGTGCTTTAAGTAGGTATCCCAATGAAGCGGATTTTCGTTACCGCGATTTTAACACGTTCGTGAAATTTCAAAAAGTGACGTGTCTTTGAAGTTAAAAATATACTATTTCTGATATACACATGTGAATAAAAATTAAATGTCTGGAAAGATCTTGTTTAAGGGATTATTTTCATATATTTTTAATCTATGTTTATTAAATATTTTAATAGAAAACGCGAGTTAAAAATGAGGTACAAAAGCCGGCGAGCCGAAATCCGCGCGCTAAAAATAACTTTGGAAAACACCTACCCATTTTCAAAACACGATCGCACGAGGTCCATAATAGGTGGTGGAGTAATTTTTGTTGCATGTTATCAGGCTTTAAATACTCTTTATTTTGATATGTAAATCGGTTATTATTATTATGTACATCCGCCTCAAATGTCAATTTTAACGATAAAAATTGAATTTTTTAGTCTTTCTCATTATCAAAATCTGGCTAATTTAGTATTGAATTGAAGCTAATTTATATTTCTGTTTGATAAACCACATCGTTTTATTTGACTTTGCGTGGACCTCGTGCGAAGAGGCCAACAAGACCAACCACTGAAAAAAATAATCCCTACCATAAATATCAGTGTTTACCATTTTCCTTACGGGGGGGATTCAGTTCTCCGCTTATTACTAAATTATCGTCGCCCAGACAATGTGCATGGTATGCATGTATTAGCGCGTTAATTAATGATTGGATAACCCCTGCAGTGGACTGTTCCATTTTCTGAACTAGTCTTCGCCGCACACGAGGCATGTCGAAAAATGTCGCCTCTCATGGAATATTTGCTTCGAAACGTCAATTTTACCGATTTATTAAATTATTTAATAAGTGGAATATTTATAAATCTACTATATAAAGCAAGTACGTTAGGAAGAAATGTACCGAAGAAATTTAAGAAGCTTTGATTTTGCTATGCAGCGGCCGTAAGCCATTCTATGTAGGCGGCCGAAACGCGCTTTGGCCTGTGTTGCCGTTGTATGTCTACGCTGTTTCTAGGCCTAAATTTTATTCCGTATATTTCAATTCAAAGTGCAACTTTCGGTTAGAATAATCGAAAGGGAAATAAAATTAAACATGCTACAATTATACCATTGAGGTAATTACTTTGTTAAATAAAAAATTTCTTCCCGATATTTCTTAGGCAGAATTTAGCGTCAGGCTTTTATTTAGACCTTAATTAGCTAGCTGTAGGGGCCTATCTTAACTTTTGTAGTAGGCGCGGCCGAGTCTACGTTCGGCCCGGCGCTCCAAATGGAATCGAACACATAATAAGCACGGGCTTAATTCTTATTTTTGGCGGTTCGAAAATCAATTTAAATAATATATGATTATAAATATAACTTTAAATACTAGAATTATTAAAAAAATTTATACTTACGAAAAATAATATTTAATGAAAAGAAACAATACCCACACAGTTTTTTAACGCAATATTTTTTTTTTCACATTTTAACATTTTTTAACAATATTTTATGTTGTATTTCAGAATTACCTACCTGTCAATATAAATAAACCTTACTAAAATACATATTACATTTTATGCAATGCAAAAAAAAAGAAGTTAATTCACACATTGGTTCAAAAGTTATGAATCATTTAAAGACAGGAACTTTTTGGGCATTTTTGAGACATTGGGAAAATCACGCGTAAAAAGCCCTCGGACGAATTTTGTAGGGCGATATCTAAAAAAAAAAATGTCGAGGACACCCAAAAAAAATTTTTTCTTGTACAACTCTGTTGTATCTATGGGTTTGGAAAAAATAAGAACTTTAAAATTATTAGTATAAAAGTTATAACCCTTCAAAAATGGGTTCAAATATAATTAGAAAAAGTGCCATTTTTCAAGCAAAAATCACTGTTTTTTGGGCACTTTAACGGACCATAACTTTTGAATGGATAATCCGATTTCAATCATTTAAATTGCAAAAGTTTATGTTCAGTAAGTTCCTTCTGATTAACTGAAAGAAAAAGTACCATCATTAATTTGAATTTTTACATTGGGATACCTACTTTAAGGTTTGTTTGGAATTACTTTACAGACTTTTAGACATATCATACACAAGGTCATATTAAATCATAATTACAGTGTTGAGACTTTGTTCGTTACTACTGTACCATCACAAAACAACATGGAAATATAATTTTATAATGTAGGCCTACACAAGGTCATAATGATATACGGTAGTGATTGAGACTTTGCAGTTACAAAATTAAACAGACAGAAATCATTTTTGTCAGTATAAATATGGACATTATAAGCTTTCATATTTCCTCCTCTCAAATTTCAAATTAAACAGGAAGTGTGCACTGTAGTTGAGTATTATTATTCTTTATATTATTATTACCTAAAATGTAAATGGAACGTTCCTATTTTCCATTGGGAACATAATACTTGGCAGGGAATTGTTTTAAAACCAATATGGGGTACTTAAACAAACCTTATTAATAATGTATTCATTGTTAATTACACATTTCCCATTGTTATGTAAAGTATTCACACTGAACCAATACTTATAAGAATGCGTCTACTTGCTGTACAAGTCCAATTAATCAATATTAGATTCTATTAGATCACTTACAGTACACTTGGCAGAATAGCCTATCCAAGATAACAGAATGGTTAAACAGGCTAAATACTAAATAAATAACTAAACAATGGGTCGTGGATTAAGGAGTGCAGATGTTACTATACCGCGCTTCCGAAATAAGCACTTGCTGGAAAACTCACTTGAGATTTCAAAATATCCACATTTAAAAATACACCTTTTTTACTGCAATTAACAATTAACAATAATTAATAACTTTCTCCACAAAATACAGTATGCTTTTTATGGAACAAAAAAAAAAAAAAAAATAAATAAAAATTTTTTACAAATTGTGTTTATTGTATCACTGAACAAACCGGAGACATACGGAAAAAGGTTAGTTCAAGTAAAACGATATACTGTACAATAAAACCAACCCTTTGGGTCATCGCTATTAAGGGGTCATCAGTATTAAGGGGACACTTCCCTAATTCCCAAAGGTGTTCCCTTATTAAGGTTCTATTGTATTTTAAGCGTAGTACGATTACTTACACTGTAGATCCTATGAATTGGGCTGGGTTCAGGGAATAAATGTTTGTAAGCATTTCTTGTAAAAACTCATCTGAACTGGCTAAAGAGGCCTACGTACTGTAAAGACCAAAAGGCAATACCTGGGGTGAAATCAGACAAAGTAGGGGGAGGGAATAGACCCAGAGGCTAAAAAGAATATTAAGTGCAAAGATTTACTTAAACCTGGTTAATATTTTATACTATATAAGGAACTGTATTAGAAATTGTATTAACATATTACGAAGAAGAAGGGAAGATGGGAAGGGATGGTCAATACATCAGGGAAGTAATTCAGTTATTAATGGCAAATATCACAATAGTTTGTGCATGTTGGGAGATGATAAACATTGTATTAAATAATAAAAAAAAGTAGGTCAACTCAAATGAAATAAAGCTTTTTTCCATTGTGGCAGAAAATATACTGCTTTCTAAAGCTTAGTATTAGTCTGCTTGATGCACAAAAAATGAATTCATTCATTGTATAATCCAGACAAAAAATGGAATCATGCATTTTTTTAGTATTTAAAGCAAGTTAGCTTGTGCTTATACCACTTTAAATAATAGCAAGCATTTATATCAGGATAGTGACAATTGCACAAAACAGGTCATCTTAAAAAGATCTCATCTGAAACCTTGCCAAATCAGTCCAGGCGGAGAAATCGAAAGAATACTAGGAATAAAGGCATTAGGTCAAGTTTTAATCTTTATCATATATTTGTAATATACGCCTTTAAGTTGAACACTTAAACAATATACGTAACCTTTGGTTAATATTAAGGACAACCAGCAAAATAAAAACAAATTTAATTGATGAACCAATACCAGTAATTTTTTAAGGACTTTGGATGCACATTTGATAGTAGTAAAAGAAAGCCATTGGAAGAATACCAAGATTACTGGAAGATTACCAAGATTAGAGTGGTACAGTAAACTACTTAATTATGATGTGGTCTGTAGGTGAGCGTCTCAGCAACATCCGCTACCTTGCACAAAATCAATCCATGTATTCATGCATTTTCTCTCACAGCATTTTACATCTTAAGAACAGATAAATTGTATTGTATTAACACATGCTGCATCCCCGATAGAGAAATCATCAAATTGAAGAAGCTATAAATTGAGCTTAATTATATCAAAAGACTTACATTAGAATGAACAGTTTAAATCTTGAGCTCTGAGAAATAGACTAGGAACATTTAGAAGAAATTGAAAATACAGTATGTACTCCATCAATAATGACAAATTCAAAATTGAATATTTTTTTATAAGAAATTTAATGTAAAATTTCGGCAGCACAAAACATTCAACTTTCTCTGTGCAATTCACTTTGATTTGACGTGTATTGCTTCGGTTTTGTCAACAGAAACAGGTGTTCATAAAAAGAACAGATTTTAAATAGGGATGAATAAATCCAAATTAATTCCAAACTCAATCGTTAAATACCAGTTTTATTTTTGTTGAGCAATTTTTAGCTGCAACATGATCTTTTTTAAAATAGGTTTCAACATAAACTGTTCATTTTTCAATAGAAAAAGGCCGCCGACTGTTTTAAATAAAATCAAACAATACTAAACATTTTCGACATTGAGCCTATCAAACAGGTCCAACATTATAGCACTAACAGAATGTATTTATAGTTTCCAAAATATAAACAATTTACAGTAACCGTAGACTTACTCATGAATAAATTTATGAAACATAGATTACTGAATAGTTCAAATGACAGTAAAACAAGCCAACATATAGATCTTGTTACAAACTTAAAGTGAAAAGCACAAAATTTTCACACACTTTTCAAATCCAACATAAATTGTTTAGAATGCAACAGAAAGCAAAACCAGGCCTTGTCTTTTTAAAATTGTAGGTGTGCTACCAATTTCACTTCTTATACATTCAGGGGTGCAGTAGGTGTGTCGTTTGTATTTTGGTGTGTATAAGGTTACCAAATTTACGTGTGTTGTTTACTCCTCAGGGGCAGTTTAGGCGTGTGTTAGGTTAGTGATCACACTCGCTCACCTCAAAAGAAAAGGCCTGCAACACATCATGAAATAGAAAATAGCCAACTCTCCAAATACCAGACACCATTGGGCATGCATAATTTTGTATGATTTTCTGGAAATTCTGAATGTGTTTTTAATTGTAAAAAAATGATTTGGTACCTTTTGATCCTCAACCTGGCTTTGGGAATGCCCAGTATAATTGGTAGAAGCCAGTTAAGTTGTTAAAGCATGTTTATTTGTGTGCCGTTGTTATGCAAGTATTTTTATTTAAGAATAATAAATTAGGTCAATTTAAAAGATCACCTATTGTGATTGTGCAAAACCTTTCTTTTCTTTATGTGCAGTACAGATTTTTGTTTAGCGATTCTCTAAAAAAAATTTAACATCAATGATTTTCAAATTTTCCCAATATCTTTCTCATAATAATAAAACTTAGCCATGAAAGCTTTTCAGCATGATCATTCAACCGCATTTTGTTAATTCACCATGTCAATCATATTTTCATAACTTTAGTGAAAAGATTCATCTGGATCTCTCTATAGTATTAGTACTGTATTGATAAAGGAACAATACATTTTCACAGGTTTTTTAAGTAAATGTTGCCAAATCTAGTTAGTTATCCGCTTGGTATACCAAGCGGATAACTCCTTGTTATTGTATGAGATCAACAGTTTTTTTCTGTATTATTCTTCTTTCCATCCTTCCTTTTTGTGGATCGCGTTTCTCTAAAATGTGTAAACATAACATTTCATAACTTTGACAACATATGGGTATTTACGTGAAGTTGTGCACCTCCTATTTTTGAATGACGTCATAGTTGCGCAACGTAACTTACGCGCAATTTTATGAATTTCAATGATTGATCATAGATTAAAAACTAAAAGTCATTTAGTATTGACACTTTGACAAAATTTAAGTCATATCAGGGGCAAACTTTCTACGGATTAAAAATGGCATGTTTCACAAGAAGTTACGCGCGCACGCGCATTTAAAATTTCAAAATGCGCAAAATTAATTTCTAATCAACTTTTTATGCGTTTCTTGTCATTTTGAGCATGTCAAAAATTCCCACGGGCGCGCAATTTTTTACGCACGCGGTGCGCACGTAGCGTTAAAAACATATTTTTTTCCCTTGAATCATATTTTTCAAGCCTTTCCTAGTAATTTTGAAAACAATTTAGACCTTTTCCAATTTAAATAACGCCATACGAACACGTTGAATTAAACATTTCATGCGCGTTTTTTATGAAAAAGCTTAAAAAATCGTCAAAATTATGTCTTTTTTTAAACAGTCATAGTTTCTAAAGTAAACCGTGAACCGTTTATTTTTATTACAAAATCTAGAAGTTGATGAGTTGTAGATATCGGATCATGCATCGATAAGGCTAAAAAAACATTGTGACGTCATCGTATGGCCACACGAATGTAAAATATAGGATTTTTGTCTCTTTCGTTATTGCTCATCACATTCAATGGAGCGCATCACGCTTATCTGTATTCCTTTTTCTCCTACATTTATATATTGTGTAGGTCAATCAACTTTCTTTAGCATGAGATAAAAATATTTTAATTTTTATGACGTCATCATGCCAAACAATTTTAATTACGTGGGTCATTAATTTCATCTTTACAGTAAATTTTAATCTGTAATAGCTCGTAAGAATAAAATGTGATAATCACGATTAAAACGTTTTATGGAAGCTATTGGATTGTAGATACGAATTCATGTAAACATTTTGCCAATCGGATGTTGTGACGTCATCATATGGCCAGTTGAATAAAAAAAGTCGTATTTTCATATTTTGCGTAATAGTTCATCACATTTAAAAGGGTGCGCATCTATATTTTACGTATTCAAATTTCTTCTACACGTTAATATGTTGTTCCTGAGATAATTTCCTTCTGAAATTGCTATCTAAGTGTTTCATTTTGATACCGTCGCCATGTTAAAAATTGGAATAAATGGCGGGTCCCGTAATTTCACCTATTCTACACTGCATGTAATATGTATACAGATTATACTGTTTGCATGTATACTATATGACACAAAATTGACAGAATTCAGCACTAACAGCATATCATATTCTTCAGTTCTTGTCATAATGCCATAATCTTTACCTGTGTGCAATATTCCAACGTAAGACGTGCACGTGGCGTTTGTCGTGGTGCGGATAACTAACTCGTCAAAGTGACGAGTTTCATGTCTAGTTATTTTTATTATTGAACAAGTGTATCAATATTAACACAAGTTTATTTCATTTATTTTAAACACCAATTTTAGCATAAATAAGAAATTTGATTTGATTCTTAAATATTAACATAAAATCTTTAAGAAATTTGAAGATGCAAAACACATCAATTGATTGTTACTGTACAACTGAGCATGCTCAATAAATGTTGTTGCCAACTGGTATGGAAATTAGCCGAGAGCATGGGCATAAAAAGCAAAACCCACTGTCATTAATACATCCATTTGAATAGGAATGAACCTAGCCAATCTTGTGAAACAAGTACAGTATAAGAATATTAATACATTTTTGGAAAATAGCCAAAGTAATAATTTTATAACAAAAACAATGTTAACACACTTTATATGCACATTATACTCATTAATAATTAGGCTAGACAATGTTTAATAAAACTATTAAAATTGTGTCAACACAACATTAAATTACATATCTTCCTATTGTTAAAAAGCAATGGAATGACACGTCACACTATGTATGGATTAGAATGACATGTCACATTATGTACGGATTGAAATGACACATCACACTATATACGGATTGAAATGACACGTTACACTATATCCATACGAATTGGAATGACACGTCACACTACGTACGGATTGAAATGAAACATTACAGTACTGCATGTATGGATTTGAATGACATGTCACACTATGTACAGATTGGAATGACACGTCACACTATGTACGGATTGAAATGACACGTCACACTATATACGGATTGGAATGACACGTCACACTATGTACGGATTGAAATAAAACATTACAGTACTGCATGTACGGATTTCAATGTCATGTCACACTATGTACGGATTGGAATGACACGTCACACTATGTACGGATTGGAATGACATGTCACACTATGTACGGATTGGAATGAAACGTCACACTATGTACAGATTGAAATGACACATCGCACATATAATTTGGAATGACACGTCACACATATAATTTGGTATGACACGTCAAACCTATGAATTGGAATGACACATCACACATATGAATTGGAATAACACGACACGCAAATGACGCCTGTAAAGAAGATTGGAATGACACATCACACATGTACGAAATGGTAATACATGCCACACGTGTATGTGTATTGACTGGAATGGCATGCCACAAGTGTACGGATTGGAATCACACATAACACATACGGATGTATAGGTTGGAATGACACGTTACACATGAATTGGGATGACATGTCACAAATGTAAAGAAAATTGGAATTACATGCCACACATGCACTGATTGGAAAGACATGTCACACATGTAATATATGTAAATACTGGAGCACAACTGTAATATTAGGTATCCCAATGAAAGCGCACAGAGGGGTATCACTTTTGAAATATTGACGAAATTCGAAAAAGTAGTATGACTTTGATGTTAAATAAATCGTATTCAATCTTAATTAATACTTACAAAATTTATATTGTTTGAAAGTACTTGTTTTAATCTATGTATAAGTGTGTTTATAATTAAAATTAATGAATTAGTTGCCGAGAAAATGCGATTTTAAAACGGTTCTAAAATCCCGTCGAGCCGATTTCCGCGCGTTGAAAACCTCAATGGAAAATCCCCATCAGTTTTCAAAACACGATCGCACGATTACCATTGGAGCTAGCGGATTAATTTTTGTTGTATGTTATCAGGCTTTAAATAAGCTTTAATTTGATACGAAAATCGTCTTCTATAAATAGGTTTTTCGTAACGAAAAGTCAATTTTTGTGACAAAAATCCAATTTTGATTCACCGTTTATGGAAAAATATTATGGATTTTGGTATTAAATTATAGCTAAATCTACATTGAAATCGATAAAACATAGTTTACAAACGTATTGTGCATGGTAATTGTGCGAACTACATTTTAAAATGGTGCATGAGGCGTAAATCCCGTTCAAAATTTTAAAGATCCAACCATTATTATCCGGTGAATATTGTAGTGAGTAAAATATTGTACTCTAAAATACGCGCGTGTTTGTTGTGGCGTTTTCCGTTAAATACATTAATGCACCCTATCAGCGAATGGTACGTTCCATATTTTGAACACGTTGTTTAGTTTTCCTCGCTCGAGTTCGACCGGCTCGACGCGAGATGTGTGACAGCAGCGATGTCGGAGATTGACATGTCCTTTTCCGTTGTAGAATATCTGTTTTTACACATTAATTTAACAACTTAAAATTGATGTAATGTGCGGAAGATTTATTATGCAAGTATACAATGCAAATGCGTTAGGTTAAAATGTACCGAGGAAATTTATTAAGCTAATTTACCAACGTTACATTTGACTCTGTATACGGCGGCCGAAAGTCATTAACTGCGACCGAAATACTTTAACGGGAGCGACTACTGATCGCGAGTAAGCCGTGACTTGGCCTAAACTTTAGCTCCGTATTTCAATTTAATAACGTAATAATACGAAAAGAAAACAATTTTTATAATGTTATATATACTATTCAGGTAAACAATTAATTGTTTTAATTAACATTGATTATTTTAAATGAGTTTATTTTGACCCATATTGTGCGTTTGCCTTAAAAAGAGCATATCTTACTATAGCAGCCCGGCTTAGATTTGGTGTCATAATCATATGGGCCTAAAATCTTGTTTTACGTATTCAAAAGTTATATATAATAGTATTTATGATTGAAATTATAAATATAAAGTATATTAAAATATTCTAATAATTATACTTACCGAAAATTAGTGTAAAAGAAAGGAAACAGTACACACCGTTTTTAACATACTTTTTCATTTTTTTTTTTTATAATTTTAAATTTCACCATTAAAAAATTTTTTTTTTTTCATATACACATCTAAAATATATTTATTAATGAAATATACACTACATTCTAACAAGTACAAAAAAAATTAAATGAATTAGTACAGTAGTTCAAAAGTTACAGATCATTGAAAAATTGCAGTTTTTTCATTTTTTAGGGAATTCCAGCAAAAATGGGCGTTAAATGCTTTCCTACCACTTTGCGGACCAATAATTTAAAAAATAGGTTTCGTTGAGGCTCCAAAAAAAATAGAGTTGTACAACTCTGTGATATCTATAGGTTTAACAAAATTCAAAAACTTTTAACTAATTATTGTAAAAGTTATAACCTTTTAAAAATGCTTCCAATTTCAACTGCAAAAAACACCATTTTTAGGCAAAAAATCGTATATTTTTTTACCACTTTAAATAACCATAACTTTAGAACGGGTAATCGGATTTCAATCATTTAAATTGCAAAATGCTAATTACATTAAGTTCTTTATGGTTAACTGAAAGAAAATGTAAAAAAATTAATCTGAATTTTTTCATTGGGATACCTAGTAATATTCAAAACTCTTGTATAGTACCCCAACACACCAGGAAATGCAGCAGGTTGACGGTGACTCTGGAAATGTTATGTTAATGAACATTTTATCCTAATAATAGCTGTCGCTTGAATATGGATTTAAAAAAACACTAAACATGCTAAATGTAATAAGTTTGATAACATAATAACATTGGCAAGGTATTATAATTAACCTTTACATGTTACAAGGTCAATATTAAAATTCTGGCAACAATACAAGCTTGCAGTTGGCACTATGCATCACACATTAATATATAGCACATATTGCACACCACATAGGAAAATTTATTAATTCTCCAGGAACCTATTGAACCGGTACATATCAACACATCAGATATTCTTAGTAAAAAAAAAAAAAAAACATCTTTTCACAGCTGTCACAGAATGAATCTTTCGGAGTCTCAATACAACTCCTGCCTCATAAAACATTTTAGGAGAAAAGAAAACATCCTACTAGAAGTATGAGTGAAATATGCTTGCTTATTTAACAAAGAGGAGAATTCTGAAAGAAAGAGGTCACAAAATGAACTGGTTCAATCATTTGATTTATAAATCTATTCTGGAGAGTTTAGTCTTCGTAGTTCTTCCGAGATTGTTAGAAAGGACAAAGAGACTTGGCAAGTCTTCAGGCCTTGTCTTTTAAGGAGAGCGAGTGGGATCACTCACCCAACACACGATTTACAACACGCTTAAATTTGGTAAACTTCTAAGTTCTACACACTAAAATACAAATAGCACACCTGTACAGCATTCCTAAATGTATTGAGGAGTGCAATTTGTAGCACACCTATCATTTTCAAATAACAAGGCCTCTCTTTGTACAGTACACCTCCAATTATCATAATCATCAGTGGCGGATCTAGCGTGTGGGGCGTACGCCCCCTATTTTTTGAAGATTTTTTTTTTTTTTTTTTAATTAAATAGATTTTAAAAACACGTATCGTTTCGACGGTCATTTTCATAGTGAAAATAGTACGTCGGAGCACATCGTCAGCTTGATCGCATTTCACCAAGCATGTACGTCAACATCCTTTGTGTACTATCAATCTCTAGCGTTACCAACGATCATTCACAGTTTAGTGTAAAACTAAAAGGAGCAAGTTGATAAAAGCCATGTGGTGCTTGGTCGCGTTTTACTAAGCAGGTCGGCATCATTGTGATCGTCACTCCCGTATTGTAGAGTAGCGGTACGTACCTCCGACGATCAATAGAGTTTATGAAGTCACATGGTCAGTGCTACACTACGCGCCAATTTATTAAATACAATAAAAACAAAGGCTAGGACTGTAGTGCCTATGAAAATTATCCCGTTAGGCCTATATTTTATTAAAACATATTACTATTAAAATATTAACAATGCTGCATGCAGCATTTCATGACCCTTGTTGTTTTATTTGCTTTTCCGTCGATGATTCTCATAAACAAATCGCGATGACAAAAGGGGCGTTTTGTTTTTTTCAAATCACTAAATATAATGTAATGATGATCGAGCCGGACCGCTAATTTTTAAACGATCGTTTAAACCAGGTCGTTGAATATGCCGTGATTTTAATTGTCAAAAACATGATCGTCAGTCGATGGCTCGGAGTTTCGATAAATCTCGTGTCGCATGTGTTGCGTGGTGGTGGAAAACACTCTCAGCAAGTTTGCTTCATTAATATGCATGAGACTCTGTGACGACCCGCTTTAACGTGACGTATAAGAAGACGTGTAAGAAAATAATACCGGCCTAGGCTAGGACAAGTTTATGCTTATATAAAAGCTGAAAAACGTCGTCGCGTTGTAAAAATATAGATGTAAAGTACAGGCAAGTTGTTAGCTTGCTTTGGTACCCTAGGTAAGTATCAGCTGCATGTTCCACATGTCGTAATTTGCGAGCTTCAGAGTGTTTGGTAAATGACATTATGAATTGTTTGTAAATCGTTTTAAACGACTTACAATGCCCTAGAACGCCAAAAAGCTACGCCACCCCTATTTCAAAATCCTGGATCCGCCCCTGCTCATAACAAGGATCTACAGTATGAATGACAAAGTTTGCTTCTTAATTTGGTAGCTCTTGATTTTCAATTGGTACTGTACACCAAGGTCCAACATGTGATATTTCCAACCTGTTGTACAGTAGATGGATGCTTACTGCTGGAACAACACATCATACTCATTTTAGATCGATGCTTATGCTACACTTTACATGGAACACAACTGTATCGACACAAGTTCTCTGAGCAACTAAAACTGACTAAAAGCAATGCGCAGTTTACATGAAAAATATAAAAGTGCACTTGAGCTCTGTTGAGTTGAGCTGTGTTGAGTTGAGCTCTTTTGAGTTGAGCTCTGTTGAGTTGAGCTCTGTTGAGTTGAACATGTTCTATTTTAGCAGAACTAAAAACAAAAGAACTAAATGCAACTGAAATTTTGTAATCGTGTCATGTATGACTATGAGGTATGGGTAAAAGCGACCAGTAGCGATCAGTTCATTATCAGCATAAGGGCTCACACACAATGGCTCCTACTTCACATTGCATGCGGCATGGGTAACTACAACTAATCGCCATCAGTTTCTTTGAGTTCCGTGCCTTTTGCCGAGAGAGAGTTGACATAAGCGCTCATGTAATTAGTTCCTTGCAGCTGAGTTGAGTTGCTTTCAGTTCAGGTTGCCATAAGCCTACCTACTGTAAAATATCCCCATAATGTCAACAACTACCGTAATATTATTCTTTTTTTAAAAGACATCATAGAAAATCATATCTGTTGATCACTTCAAAACAAACACATTACTTTCTATTATTGAAAAAAACAAATCTCTAGGTAAATATATAGTCTTGGTCACTTTGCATAAAATCAGTGAAAATTAGATTCAAATATTTCACCGAGCATTAATCAATGAGTTAATAAGTATTCAACATCTGGTATTTATTTCAAGATAGGAAATTTGATATTGGACCCAATACCATATCTAATAAATAGGAGCATATAATTTCATATTAAGCCTTGCCACATACAATATTTATAATATTAATACGCTATTATTTTTTGGCATACTGTACAGTATGGTACCTGAAGTCACAATAACCTAGTTTTATTGTGTCAGCATTTATACTGTAGAGTAGACATATCAAGATCTGTGTTTTAAGGAACCCCAAATTTTACAGTTACTTTAGGGCCTGTTCAGACCTATGGCGATATGCCTTTGTATCGTATGCTGCGTATAACTCTAAACCGGGAAAAGATTAGTGGATGGAACGCTAATGTTTGTTACGACAGCTCAAAGTGTAAGATTAGTGAACAAAGCTTACAATACGCAAGTTAAGATTTACTCTTGCATACCAGATGTTTGCCCAAATATGTGATTAATCGAGTCTGAAACTTGAAAATTTGCAAAAACAATTTGGTTTTTGAACTTTTTTAGAGAATTAATCTGCTCACTTTATGAAATATGGACATGCAGGAATGTAAAATTTTCACAACAAAAATGTCTACAGCTCGAGTCATTGACATTGCTGTAATGATGGAAAGATTTTGAGATGAAATTGAATATCAGTTTTAATACATTTTACGAGGCAAATTTAGGCGGTAACACTAACAGGTGGATTGTCTGCATGATCATGACAAATGGTTATTAATACCCAGTATTTGTGGATCTATTAAAGAATATGTCACCATTTGAAGATATATGTCACCAATTATGACAAGTAATATGACAGATTATAGTAATATTATGGAATGTAATTTGTAGAGATACACGGGTTCTGTCATCTGACAGCCATTAATGATTATATTTGTCAATTTAGAAAAAATCCTATATTGAGTACTAATGAAGAATTATTACGCAAAACTGAGTCCAAATACACACGTTAAACTTACAGCATTCTGTCTTGCATGGCTCAAGAAGTTATAAATAACATATTTTCCTCAGTAACACAGGCCTTAAATTGGAGGGGTTAAAGGATAGCCTCCATGTTTTATTTCATTTGAGTGGCAACAAGGCCAAGTAGTAAGGCATCAAAGCCATGTAAAATAAAACAAAAGTTTGTGTTCATTCAAGGTTTATCAAATCAAATAAAAGGCCATTTGTCGCAATGATTGTTATTGCTCAATTTCAAAGGCATTAATGCCAACTGAGCATCTAGGGCACTGGCTGTGGAAAATGTTTAGGCCTGGCCAGTAAAATTTTAAAATTTCAGGCCTGGAGGACAGAATTTGATAAAATAATAGGCTGGGTGGTCTGGAAATGGCAGAGCTACTGTACTTCTTTTAAGATCCTTCTAATCACCAAGAGTAGTACCAGGCCTTGTATTTTGAGGCGAGCGAGAGCGATCAGTCACCTAACACACTCCTAAACTGCCCTTGAGGAGTGCGATTTACAACATGCCTAAATTTGGTAAACTTCTACACATCAAAATACAAACAGCACACCTACAGTACCCCTGAATGTATTGAGGATTGCAATTTGTAGCACACCTATAATTTTCAAAAGAAAAGGCCTGTAGTACTGTACAACTAAACATATATTTATTTATTATTAATTCATTTTGTTAATAAAAATCATGTAAAAATAGCAAATTATTAAATATTTTAATGAATAATCTAAATATATATAATGTATCCAAACATTAAAAAATGAAACTATTCAAAACATCGGAGCCTAGAGAAATTAGTCTTTAAAATATTCATCTGAAATTCACAGTATTTTACAGTTACACATCCATAAAATGGATAACATAAAAGAAAAAGTTCTCAATCTAAAAATCCTAAAAGAAGTAAAAATTTTCGATACAGAAAAAAAATCTTTTAAGCCGTGGAAATAATTTCAAGTTTATAAATATTTTGTTACTTTCGTCAAATTCATAAAAGCGTCTGATGTTTTTACAAGAAATATTTTTCCTTTTATGCAAAACGATGACGTTATGATGATGCGTTGACATATATTCTAAACAGATATATGACTACGTTAAGAGGTTTTTCATTTAGCTTATATAGCCTCAAGTAATAAATTAAATAGTCATTCCAACAACATATAAAGACAACTGTTAGCAATAAACAGCAGAATTTGCATTATATTTTCCAAATTAGTGTACAAATATTCTTCTGCCTCTCTTAACAGTTTTATAATTTATTTGGACGGAAAGGGAGATACAATTTTGAACAGGCAGCAATACACTCTTGATAAAATGTCGACGATTTAACTAATATTTCAACTAAAATTTAAAAATCAATAAATAAAGTACAAAATAATAATATTAATAGAGATTATAAATATTAAGTCACTGCCATGTTAAGGGGTTATACTGATAGTTAAATGTAATGTTCCGCTAATGTTCCGTGTATAAAAACAGGAACTGATCTTGTAATTTATAGATAAGTTAATAAAATAAAATTATTCCAGAATTGATCGACAGCAAATTACAGTAGCTGCAAAAATATGGATCTTTAATTTGGCATAGCACCAAATGTAACTGCAAGGGAAAAAAATGAAATATATTTTTTTCAAAAATGTATCTTCCGATTTCTAGGTGAAACAAAATGTTCATTTTCATTACTGCATCAGCCATTTTAAAATACCGTATTCAATTCTGGCATTATTTACACACCATTGGCACACTAAAACCTATTTGTTTTGTCAAAAATAATAATCTTTAAATATATTTAGAAATCTTGGATTTACCCCGTTAAATGCTGTTCATCTTCACAATAATTAAGTTGTTCCTCAATGATAATCTGGATCTGTAGCATACAATATGTTAATTATAACTACAATATCTTTAACAGATGAGTCATCAAGGTGTGTGTCTAGGTAGAATTTTATTAGAACAAAGAGCTATAGACATGTTATTTGAAATGAACAGTCCTGGAACTGTTTATGACACACCCAGTATTTAAAACAAAAGCATTTCTTAATCTTAGGTAGGCCTCTGTTTCACGAATTAACAGCCACCTGCCAAAGCCAAGAACACATTGTTATGTTGTAATGGTGTCGCATGTAACAACAATGCGCGAGTCGGGCATGTCCACCCATCAGGTAAAAAAGGACTTGCTTTAAAAGATTTTCTATATGCAAACATTGGTGAAAAACAAAATTATGGTAGGCCTAGATTACTAGGCTATACCACGCTTCAAAAATGTGTATGGCATTACCAATTGTTTATTAATGAACATAGGCAGGTAGCAATTTGGTATTGGATATCCTCAGATGATGTAAGCTCGGGATTTTTTAAACTTAATATTAGCTAATATAGCGCCTGCTATATAATGTAAAATTACATTTATAGGTATACAGTAGGTTGGAATATCTCGGCCTTAACCACTCGGCAAACTAGAGTCAACAAATCCATTGTGTCACTTATAATAGCTTTTTTTGTGTTAGATACATATTGTACTTTAGCACCAGTGGCCCAACCAAAGTTTCTTTCAATGATTTACAAAATAAAAAGCATCTTTTTTTTTTTGAAATAGGAAATTTTATAAACAGGGCAACCATGTGAAATCAAGGAAGAAAAATACACTAGCGAGAGGCGTGTTTTTGTAGTTGATCTGCGCATCATATCGCAGAGGATGCATAATCAAATACCACCCAAACTATATTTTTTCAAGGTTTGCGAATGTGTGTACGAAAATGTGCAAAAAATCTCAAATACAAGTACAGTATGATAATGGATTTGTGTGGGTTAGCTATGAAAAATATTATTTTCTAATAATATAAATATAATCTAAGTGGAAGTAAATTATTTCTAAAAGGTCGATTATGCTTCAGTTAATCTTCGGAAGGAAACAATTTTTCAAAAAGCCTAATCATATTTGGGGTGCCTCCCCAGCCATGGTACTCAGGTTGAAGAGGAAAGCAGATCAGAAAGAAACAATGCCAATGATAATTAACCCGTCACTCATTGCACGGGTCCATTGACAGACATTTGCTTGGGATGCACAAATTATTAATTCATTTTTACAAACTATTGATGATACATTAATAGCGCTTTCGCGTTTGAAAACCCGAGATCTGCTCTTGCCTTGCATGCAACAAAATACAACAGGAAGAGAGCCATGTTAAGAAGACAACATATTGTGCTTTGAATATCCTACTAATCCAAGCTAAAAGAATCCATTGATGCCAACATCGACTTAATTGTGTCCTTGTAGACAGGAAAAGGGTGAGGTTTCTTATTTAAATCCAGGTCATTTTTAAGTAAATGTTTATTGCTTATTTCCACCTGTACAAAATGTGTGCTCTTTGCATACATACACACATCAGGCAAATTGCAGTATTTCAAACTAATACTACAGTATGTCCTACATTGTTTATTTTAGTCAAAAAATGTTTAAAATGGATCCATTTTGCATACACTGTTATCAATATCACCCGATCTTGTATACTATGTATTACATTCATATTTAGGCTTTCCTTGTATGTCACAAACTATTGCGATAGTTTTTTGTCTTTAAATGGTAAAAAGCTAGGTCTTGTACAAAACTAAGCCTAGCTAGGCTTGGTCTATAATAATCTAAAATACTGTACAAACATTATTAACAACATCACCAGCCCAGTTGATTTAAGTTAAGGTTATTTTCTGACTCACAGTGTTTATGCCATCAAAAGCAAGGAATAGGGTAATCTGTGGCTTTAAAAGTCAAGGTATTCAACACCTAATGTTTAAAATAGAAGTTTTGTCATCATTGGTCAAAATCCCTGACCATCATGTCAGTTGATAACAAAACAAAACCTAAGAAATACTACTAGCATAATAATATGTTCAACGTTTGAATGAATTCCGGAGTGTATTGCATTTTGGGTAATGAATGCTTTTTCATACTCAGAACAATCACCGATTTAAACTGGGATTTTTTTTCAATATAAAAATGATCTATTTTAATCAATTTCAAAATAAACAGTTCTTGATTAATGCAGCAGAAAGAGGCCCTTAGAGTTACAGTATAATCTTGGACCTGGACCTTGCAAATAGGTTAACGCACCGGATATAAACACTTACACTTGCTATCAGCTATTCATAAAGTCAAACAACACTTATCAGTGCTACTACAAGATATATCTCACTGTGTTCAATGACTCAATAAACAAAGTACTGTAAAGCATTTATAGATTGTACTTTTTATAAACCAATGTATAAATTACTTGTCGGCCTGATGATGATTGAGGCATTAGGACCCACCAACAGGCTCTACAATGCCGATAGATAAAAAGTGCACTACTGCAGTCTTGTTTCTGCTGCAATAAATTAACCCTTATTTCTCGGCAGCAGAAATTAATTTTCAGTAACCGGTTTAAATGGCAATATAACATTTAAAAACACAGTTAAAATTTCCATCATGCTACTGTATGACTCATTATGAAAGGCCTTGGACTATAAAATGAGTTACCAGTTACTTAATTATTTGACTTGGTAATTAGTTTGTTTTATGACTTTTCGTTTCATTATCATATCATTAATTTTTAAGTAAATAACTGATTTCCTAAGAATAACCACAAAGTATACAAATGATGAATGTTTATGATAGTACTGGTACACATAAATTCATGAGGTGAAAGGTGAAAGGTTATATTTTATATTTACAACAAACCTACTTTGAATGAGACACCTAAAACCATTCGAAAAGGCATCACTCAAATTTTGGACACGGAGTACATAAGATGACGATGCACAGCAGCACACTACATCTTAATTTTCGAACGTCAACCTAGCCTCATGTTGCACGTTCCGGTTGCTCTCTGTGTATACAAAAAGTTGCACCCGCAATATACCGAAATGGCACTCGCAATATACCGAAATGGCACTCTCAATGACGCAAGAGTTGAATGGAGTAGTTATTGAATATCATATGAAGTTGCGCAAGAGATGTAGTGAAATAACTAAACTGAGACAAAACTAAGACCGAAATAAATGTAATTTATATGAACTAAAGACAAAGAGAACACATTAAATAGCTAGATTATAGGTTATTAATTTTCAGCCATCTGTTGCCAAGTAGCATTCTTCAGAAGGTCATATTTAAATCCCACCCTAGACTAATTTGTACATTTGTTTTGCAAGTTATAAATTGCACAATTAATTAGTACAAATTATACAGTACAAATAGGCCTACTGACTGGTCTATGCTTTTCATAAATGTTGAATTATTCACTCATTTTTTAAATTAATTCACTCAGAATTGAATAATGAAGAATACAGTAATAATGCCTATCTCTTTAATTTAGTGAATTAAACGTGCAAACATAATAAAAAAACAAATCAATATTTAGTTTTAAAAACAAAACATTTACATCAATTGTACACATTATAACTTTGCTGGTACTTAAACTTTAAATACTGTAAGTAATGTGGACAGATTATGTATATAAAAAAAAAGTTAACCTTAACCTTTGACACCAGCATAAGCTTCTTCAACATGTAGAAATAATTGATTACTTTACCACACATTTTAAATACTCAATTGAATAGACTTGTTTACCATTAATTTGTGTGATGGTAACAGAGTGACATTTATAAATGCAATGTTGAGAACATCACTTACATTCAGAAGATTCTGATAAAACATGGATGTATCATAATCTTCCACCCACCTTGATGTTATTCAAGGTCTTTTTACCCTGCCTAATAATTTAATAACACCTACCAAAAAAAAAGCTTTAAAATTTAAAACTAAAAGAAAACTCCTAGACCCCTATATAATTGTCAATTACAGTACTATCTTAAATTGGAAGATTTCTTTCTATGACCTTTGACCTAGGTTGAGTTAGGTCATGTTAATTCATTGAGTGAATGCAAACCGTTTTGGTGTTTTCTGGGTCCAGTCAACGAACGAAGACATCACGGTTGTCAAATTCAGCTCTCTAATATCATCTTTAGTAGAGACCTGAAAAAAAATATACAATCACCAACAACAGTAGGTTTACCTTTGAATAGTGGAGCTGCCTTCCATATAGTAATGGGGCCTTCTCTAGCATACTGGCCAAATGCCAACTCCATAAAAAACAAGGGCATGCCAACAATTACCATCATCAGAAAATAAGGAATCAGAAATGCACCTGTAGAATAGAAATAAAAAAAATTTTTACAAATTATTCAATAATATTGATATTTATAACAAGTCAAACATTTCATTGTCAATAACTATTGATATGAATTGAAAATGCAAATATTTTCAATATGAATTGACAAAATTCCCAAATATTGACATGTATTGTAGAGTCAACCTTCCAATACTAATAATATTGATAATAATTGATAAGTTCCACTTAATTCCATAATATTGATATGAATTGATAGGTTCCACTAAATTTCATATGAATTGAATTTCATCGATATTTATTAATTTTATGAAGAGTTGGTATACCATTGTAAAATGTGCAAAGATAAAAAACTTGTATTACAGCCTGCCAAAAATGCCTACTGTATGGCCATGTTCTCTTGTGTCAAATTCTCAATTAAATATTTTAAAAGCTAACAGAGACAACACTGTGCTAACTGTAAGATAATAGAGTGCATAGGGTCTTATTGTTGATAGAATATTTAATTAACAATAGGCCATGATGTACAGTACCACAAATAAGTATAGAACATGGCTATATCATTTATTAATAGAGGTTTCGCAATCTTACGAATACGATAACGAAAAAACGGATACGTCATGCACACGTATTCGTTTTCGTAAGCCATAAAAAAATCTGTTTCGCATGGCAGCGAAATATTGAGGCGCGTCCAAAATATGATTGCGGTAAATTTGAGCGAAGCGCAGGAACGTGTTGCTTGGTACTTGGTACTTGGCTGCCTAGGCCTAGTGTAACATCAAAGCGAGTGAGGACTTTAAAAATTGCTATTTATCAAAATTGACTTGGCATTTTAGTAAATTACTTTAGTAAATTACTTTCAATAAATCTATAATTATATTATAATCATGAATCATTCCTGATTCAAATGCAAAATGTGCAAAATAGATCAAAAACTATACTTGTTTTGTAGTTACGAATATGACTGGTGATATTCGTCAACACGAATACGCTTTACGAATATGAAATGGGGATCAGCTCAAAAGTTTCACAAATGTATGACGTATCCGTTTTCGTTAGGTTGCGAAACCTCACTATTAATCGCCATCAGTACAACAAACATCTGGACATGTAGACTTTATTTGGTTGCATACAAATCTTGTAGCGTTTGCATACGGTAGGTTAATACAACATGCAACCTGTATGTTCCATGTTTAATAAAATCATTAAAAAACAATAACATTTGTTGAGTGCTGCACATATCCACCAATGTGTAAAAAAACCAAGTAAACGAATCCACAAGTCTATTTTTTGACCGAATATGTCCATCTATATTATTTATGCAATTGCTGTGTTTTATAACTGATCATACCTAATGTGTTACTTGATCTTTTGGTAATTGCACAAGGATTTAAAAAGAAAACCTGGTACATAATTGGAAAATTTGTCTATTCTGACAAAGGTTTGTTTATTAATTTTATTTTTACAATAATAACCAACATACAATAGACTGCTGACAGATAATTTTATTGTTTAATTAATTGGACTTCCTTCCAGTTAATAATAAGGATTAACCTTTATACTCATTGCAGTACAGTACATACAATTGATTATTGGGTTAGGTTAGCTTATAATTTCAGCTTTGATTACCATAATGAGGGCGCTTCTTGGTTTTTAAAGTCGTGCTACTTAACTACGCATGCCCAAGTTTTTCAGGGTGTGCAGAACCCGAGTGCGTCAATTGTGAAAACGACAGTTAGATTTTAATACAATTGTAGATCTACAGTAATTGTACTGTACAGGCAAGAAATAACAGATTCTTTAAAAATTTCTATAGCAAGCAGAACAACTACCAACCAATGGTTTCTTTTATTAAACAAAGCAACTTTGGGTGCCAAGCAATTTTTGTAATTAAGTTAATAATAACAATATTTAATAGTAGGTTTTAATACATATTGATTATTTGGAGAGAGATTCTTCACTTCTGTCTTTTTTTTTAGATGAATTTTTTTCCCCAAAAAAAATGTCAACCATTTTGGTTACTAAAATCCAGTGGAAAAAAAACATGTGCTGTCATCCTTCCAGCAGCTGCTGCTCTATCTTGGCCAGCATTCGCATGTGTGATCGCCGTATGTAAAAGGCACAATATTATCGTTGAAATGATACTTAGTAACTTATTATCAATATTTTGTTGACTATTGCTGGTTAGAATTGTATTACTGTGAAATGCCGGTAAATGACAATTTCTGTCCGATTTTTAGGACTAGCCCCTAGATAGTTAGCCTAAGCCTAGGGCTAAAATAATAGGCTAGCCTAGCCAGGTCAAGTAGACCTAGTTGACTCCAAGCCAAGTTAGGCCATGGCCTGATTTCTTTATTTTTAAAATCGTACGACTGTAGTATGTTGGTTGAGCTCCACAGAGAGACCCATGGATAATTTTGTTAGGAAACCAAAATGCTCTCACGAAAACACAAGGAGAGCAATTCGGTGCTCTCCTGCCTTTTTCTTGATGGACTGATTTAATTTGTCTTGACCATTTTAAATTAACTTTTAAAAAACTTGTATAGGTTTTGCAACTTAGTAACAAAACATTTGCACTATTTTAACAGTTCAAACCCCATTAAATGAAATGTTGATTCTGCTGCCTAACTTTACAGGTATGTGTTTAATGATTAAACAAATAAAATAATCAAATATTTTGTCTTTGTTGAAACAGTTCAGAAGCTCAAAATTAAACAAGATCACTTAGGCCCTGTTTCTGCTGCCAACTAAATACCGTATATTATACGGTATTTTTTGAATACCGTATATATACGGTATATTTTTGGCAGCAGAAACTGCGCTCATAAAAAATATACCGTATTTTGTATACCGTATTTTCCCCACAAAATTTGTGGATAAAATACGGTATTTACAAATTTATACCGTATTTTCTGTACCCGTTTCTGCTGCCAATAAAAAATACCGTATTTTTTTTTTACATGGCAAAAGGTCAACATTCGTATTTTTATTTTCTGTCGCTATAAGCTGTTTTACACACGTGTATATATATATTCGGCGAAAATGTGGAGCGAAGACGTCACAGTTTTACTAAATAAATTTGTGTGGGGAAGCTAAAATGTCTGGCCAACTAAAAGGTAATAAAAGGGGCAACCACATTTATAAAGACATTTCTAAAAAAATAAAGCAGGAGTATGGAATAGACTTGTCTCCAAAGCAAGTAAACTCAAAGCTGAAGAGCCTGCGAAAGCAGTACAACATTGCAAAATACAATAACTCGGGGAGGGAACGAATTAATTGTCCCCATTACGATGTTTTCTGTGCTCTCACAACATCTCTATCACTAGGGCTAGGCTGTTGAAAGTGAGACGTAAAACTTCCTTTATTGCGACTTTTAATTATCGATCAAATAAATGAATGGCAATTTGGGTAAAAAAGATGAAATTTAACACGACCACCCAAGAAGTATTGTTAGCAGAAACGGGGTACTAAAAAATACGGTATAAAAAATACCGTATTTTTATACCGTATTTTGAGCAGTTGCAGCAGAAACAGGCCCTTACAAGTTTCAGAAAATCTGGAAAGATTCCAAGATTCACATCAAAGTATAGATTACAATTCTCAATATATCACTCATTTTTATTTAGATTATGAAATTTAAAAATGTAATTAAGATAATAAATTTTATTAAAAAGAACCAATACAATAGTTTGTTTTATGATGAAAGTTGTCTAGTCATAAACTAGTCAACCAGCATAAATATATAAATTAGGACAGCTTCACCCAAATATACTAAAATTTACATACAATTCTCTCGATGACGTCGTGCCATATTGTAAACTCCATAAAAACTACAAATCCTTAAAACTGAGTTTGGTAATTTAAATATATCATATTGTACCATTAGAAAGATTAAATGAGAATGAAACGTTTAAAATTTAATCAATTATTTTATGATTTCACGGATGTGCGGTGCGGGTTCTGATGTAAAATCTCAGAGATTTAAGAATAAAATTTATACTAGAAATAAACCATATTGAGTCCACAATTTGCAGTTAAAAATATATTCCACAGAATGTTTTATAAACGGTTATAATAATCTAGTTCTTTGGGATTTTCTTTTGCTATCGACCAGATAAGCACTTACCTCCACCATTTCTATAACACAAGTACGGGAAGCGCCAAATGTTTCCAAGTCCTACTGCATAGCCTATGCAAGCTAGAAGAAAGTCTACTTGCGAGCCCCATGAACCTCGGCTTTCTACTTTTGACGTTCCAACCATCTCATTATTCTATTAGTATTTAAAGAAAATAATGACTTTGTTATTCTAATTTTTATGGGTCACCTATCAAACAACAACAAATTATGATAAAGACTTTGAAAACAAGTTACAGATTACACAAAATGTAAGAAAATCTGACCTAAAAAAATAAACACGCCACATTTAGTACTTTCTGGGAGTTCTTACGGTATTTTTTATACCGTATTTCTTATACCGTATTTCTTATACCGTATTTCTTATACCGTATTTCTTATACCGTATTTCTTATACCGTATTTCTTATACCGTATTTCTTATACCGTTCTTATACCGTATTTCTTATACCGTATTTCTTATACCGTATTTCTTATACCGTATTTCTTATACCGTATTTCTTATACCGTATTTCTTATACCGTATTTCTTATACCGTATTTCTTATACCGTATTTCTTATACCGTATTTTTTTATACAGTATTTTTTATGCAGTATTTTTTATGCAGTATTTTTTAGTACTCCGTTTCTGCTAACAATACTTCTTGGGTGGTCGTGTTAAAATTCATCCTTTTTACCCAAACTGTCATTCATTTATTTGGTCGATAATTAAAAGTCGCAATAAAGGAAGTTTTACGCCTCACTTTCAACAGCCTAGCCCTAGTGATAGAGATGTTGTGAGAGCACAGAAAACATCGTAATGAGGACAAGTAATTCGTTCCCTCCACAAGTTATTGTCTTTTGCAATGTTGTACTGCTTTCGCAGGCTCTTCAGCTTTGAGTTTACTTGCTTTGGAGACAAGGAAGTCTATTCCGTACTCCTGCATTATTTTTTAGAAATGTCTTTATTAATGTGGTTGTCCCTTTTATTACCTTTTAGTTGGCCGGACATACCCCTCCCCCTCCCTCCCCACACAGATTTATATAGTAACCGTACTAACATCTTCGCTCCACATTTTCGCGAATATATCTATACACGTGTGTAAAACATCTGATAGGGACAGAAAATAAAAACACGATTTTGACCTCATGTCGCAGGTCAAAAAAAATACGGTATTTTTTATTGGCAGCAGAAAAGGGTACAAAAAATAGGTATAAATTTGTAAATACCGTATTTTATCCACAAATTTTGTGGGGAAAATACGGTAATTTTTTTATGAGCGCAGTCTCTGCTGCCAAAAAATACGGTATAAATACAGTATTCAAAAAATACCGTATTGACCAATGACAACCGACAATTTGAATAACCCATCGCCAGTACTGCCCATCGCAGGCCTCGAATTTGGGGATTTTAGGGGCAAGGCCATTTGGTCTCCGGTTTTCATTGATTTTAGGGGCACCAAGGCCAAATGGGAGGGCACCAAGGCCATTTGTTTGAAATCGAAGAGGAACCAAGGCCAAATGGGAGGGCACCAAGGCCATTTGTTTGAAATCGAAGGGCACCAAGGCCAAATGGGAGGGCACCAAGGCCATTTGTTTGAAATCGAAGGGGCACCAAGGCCAAAATTAAAAAATATTTTAATAACTAGGCCAAAAATAAAAAATAACTTGTTTCCGGTTGAGGGGAAAAAAAAAATTTCTACCCGCAAAATGTTTTGGGAATTTCCCACTATTCATCAGATTGCGTAGTAGTAGTAGGACTGTCTACAATACATCTTTTTGTATTTCATATAAATATTACGTGTATTTACGATCCATATAAATAATAAATAGGTACGATGTTCAGCGTTTATAGTTTACCGTCCTGTGTTGAATGTTTTTCGTTTAGTTTCAAATAATGTGATAAAAAGGCATGTGAAGCCAACCAAGCAAGGCCCAGAACAGGTATAAAGACCCTTACAACAGCAAGCACACATCTTTGTGTTGAGTCCATGTGATCATAGACCAACTTAATCCAAGTGGTAGATTGAGGCTCCTCAGTGTGAAAACAAATCGATATGCCAAATCCTTTATTCCCTCCAATATCATCCAGTACAACAGAAAGTCAAGAAGATAATTTTATCTTGTATTTTTTTATGTTTTTATATGAATGGTTTTATGCTATATTTGTTTTTATTGTGTTTTCTTGTTATTATGACGAGCAATGAATTTCCTTTTTGAGGATCAATAAAAGTTATCTTATCTTATCTTATCTTATGTGGGAACCAAGTTTAAAGGCACAATTTCTCCTAATTGGTTTAATACACAAAATGAGTTCATTAAACTATTCAGAATCTACTGCTACTCTAGGCCAATTTTGATGACAACTAAATAAGATTTGTTGGAAACCCATTTTCCATAATACACATCAACATCTGCTATGCCTGGAAACATATAGATAATGTCATTTTTTTATGGATTATTATTATTAGCGTTTATGTTTTTAAGTCTCTGGATACTCAATGTCTCTGGATACTCAATGGGCCCGTTCGGACGGGACTGAAACTACGGTGTACTTCCAACTGTGAGGTCGCGTGTGGCAATTAACTTACGCCTCTGGCTATAAAAAATTAGAAAACCATCTGGACGAAAAATCCACCAACTTTACTGGTTATTTCAATCCCATTCCAATTACACGCTGCCTCGGGGTATAATTAATCAAGCGTTAACGGGGTCATGTCAAATCGCGACCTCAAATAAGCTTTCTGATTGTTTAACAATTATTGTTTAAAATGTTCTTTTTCGTTAATGCGAATGTATATCTATTGTTTTGTAAAATTATATATAAATAATAAACTCGTTGGTTTTTTTCCGGTGACCTGAACTTGCAAATCGGTGGCTTATAATGTACATGTAACGGCAGGGAGTTCTGTATTGTGGTAGCCTGGTGTCTGTGAATTACCACATCAGCCGTTTGGCTCGCACGATAAGAGGGGTACAGTGCGTGTTAAATGGAATTTTTACAACAATAGTTCGGCTCGCACAATGAATACACGTGGTGATTTTTACAAGAGGGGTACAGTGCATGTACATTAAATGGAATTTTCTTAACAATAGTTCGGCTCGCACGATAAATACACGTGGTGATTTTTACAAGAGGGGTACAGTGCGTGTACATTAAATGGAATTTCCACAACAATAGTTCGGCTCGCACGATAAATACACGTGGTCAACAAACAGCATACGTTAGCAGGATTTTCGATCATTATTTATCTAAAAAGTAAATTGTATTCGATGTATTATAAATATATAGGTCTGGTTGTCGATTGAAAAATAATAATTGAACGATTCGCGCGCGAAACGACATGCAATATAATATCCAGTTGAATTTGTCAACACGCCATGTCAATTGATATGGGTCGACGCACAGAGGGCGCTTTTTGACCTAAGAATTCCGATCTTAATTGGTTTCGTGTCAGCTTACCGGTACTTTGTTTATTGGTACGAACGTCGTATGGGTTTTACCCCAAGGGTAAAAACCAAATAAACGTGTATTTCAATCGCCGTACGAACACGGTCAATGTCTCTGGATACTCAATGTCTCTGGATATTCAATATCTCTGGATATTTAATATCTCTGGATATTCAATCAGAGGGACCTGTGAAAAAGATACTAAGAGTTCTTGGAAATTGCACCTAATTTAAAGCTAATTACTTTACAATATTCTGATAATACAAGGAAGCAGTTGTAACGCAGTTTTTAATGTGCGCTATTGAGTTCCACTTTCAGTGTATATAATAATTGTTATTATTTTCATCTGTTGATGACCACTTTAGATTAGAGCTGATTGATATTCAAGGTTAAACAGGAAGTCAGATGCAACTTGCAGTGTATGTTTGTATAATGACTTCCTATGGGACTAACCTGTATATAAGCTATTTTGTTTGTTATCATTGTTTCATGGTATTAAACTTGAAGAATACTTTATTGTTTAAAGTAATATAGCTCATTTATTTTTAGATTTATGAATCAAGAAATGTTTAAATGCGATATGTATAGTGAACCATTAAAGGGAAGATGATCATGAATACATGTGAAATGGCATCATCATGTTTATAAAAGACAGTGAAATCCATAATCCATAGTATACATGTAAATTTTAACTTCCATAGTACAAGAACCAGAAGTATTGGACTACTATCGTACTATTATCTCCGGTCCAGGGGACAAGAGTCCTCCTGGTCAAGAGATAGTTCTAAACACTTTTATGATGTTAAGAGGGATTTAGTTTCCACAAAATACAATCAATTTAAAGTAGCACTGTATCATACCATATGAGTATCTTTTACTGGAACTTTTTCTGCTTCCATCTTATCAAAATTCCCTTCAGACAAAGGCGTCTTCTCTACAGAGGGTACCCTGAAATCAAAATACATAAATATGAAAGTCAACAGTATATTTTCAACATGTGTATATAACCAACAGCCATCGCTATTGTACAATACAAAATTATTACCACAAGTCTGCCTATGTTCCTAGATCATAAACGGAAAGAAAGGCTCTTGAGGAATGAAGGCAAAAGGATACATTAACATGTGTACAGTATTAAGATATCCAACACTGTAAAAATCAATAATTAATTTCTTTGTTTAGTTCGTCGTCGTTGCTACAGACACTATTAACTATATTGCTTTGTCAACAGCTTCAAATACTGTATACCCAATTTCCACATTCTTGTTGTATTCAGCCACCTAATCATTATTAACGTATAGTAAATTAGCATTGGTTACAATATGTTAATTATCATATACGGTAGTTGCTGACAAAACTGTATAGCTACAACCGTATACTTGTATTCAACAAATTTTGTACTAATATTTATGAGTACGTTGGGTACTACTACTAAACAACACATGCAATTAACCGAAAATGCACTTTATCCCTCGCAACTACTCTCAATTTAAATTATTAAGCATAAACCGATTGGTGAACAAGTGGCACATGTATAATAATAAGACGCACCCATTAACAGAGACTGAAATACCAGTATTTTCTATGTTGCCAATGTATAAGACATATACCGTATGTTTCGGTGTATAAGTCGCACTTTTGTCACGCAAATTAGACCTCTAAATTAAGTGTGCGTCTTATACACCGAACATAAATGCCTCACCACACAGATTGTACATATTGTCACCTCGTTTGCTAGGCCTGAGTAGGCTATGCCTAGCTACAGTATACTAACGTAACGGCAACCTGCTTCTGCCTAGTTTTCAAGGCATTTTAGCATGATGTTATACTAAATATGATGAAAAGATTTGTTCATTATGGAGCTGCTGTTTTAGGCGCTCCGATCAAAATTGATTTTTAAACGTTTACGATTGGAATAGGCTAGTATTTATTTATAGTTATACGCACGATCGCCGACCCCTAGCGCAAGCCCTTCTTGGGTGGCCACATGGTGTACGGTATTCGACTAGTATATTCTCCAGGTGATTATACTAGCATGGACCTAGGGTACACACTTCTCGGATACATAGATACTAATCGAATACGATTGTCCGTGAAAACGTGCGCCCTCTCGAAATGATCGATCGAGGCTAGCCCACACACACGTACGTGTTACACACACACCATGCACTCGATGTTGCGGGTGCGAAACTCATAAATAACAAGTTAGAAAGAACTTGTTGAGGCTGGGTGCGGCCGAGCCTAGGTAAGAAAAAACCTAAATAAAGGACGCCGTTGTAGATATAACAAAATTATCATTACAAAAATATTGATTACAATTTTTTTTTTAATTGTTTTTATGAAATATAAGGTGCGTCTTATACATCGACGATATAAAAAATACCGATATTTTACTCTCAGTTAGGGGGTGCGTCTTATACACAGGTGCGACTTTAATACACCAAAATATACGGTAGTAATCAGTGATTTACCGGTTTAAAAGGCCTTTCACACCTGTTTCAGTACAGTTCCGGTCCACGGTCCGGCTAAACACCGCAAACCTCCAAAAAAACATAGCAAACCCCATCGAACCAACATAAAAGTGATTGAATCATGTAGTGTACAATACAACCCACTGGGTATATCCATGTAAAAAAAAAATTTAATTTCTACTGGTTAACAACTTATTTTTGAGATAAAAAATGATTGCTAAACCCCGCAAACCTCCAAAAAACCACAGCAAACCCCACCGAACCAACATAAAAGTGATTGAATAATGTAGTGTACGACCCACTGGGACATATAAATTATTAAATTTCTACTGTTAACTACTTTTTTGGGAATAAAACATTTTTTGGTTAAAAATTAGCAATCATTTTTTACCAAAAAATGATGTTTTACCCCAAAAATAAGTAGTTAACAGTAGAAATTTAATATTTTTTTTACATGGATATACCTAGTGGGTTGTACACTACATGATTCAATAACTTTTTTTATGTTGGTTCGATGGGGTTTGCTATGTTTTTTTTGGAGGTTTGCGGTGTTTAGCAATACCCGTCCACACGGCTATGCACCAATTGATATGCGTGTAACCGCTTAAAAATGAAACATTGACGTTCGCTTGGATTTTCCGGCGCTGGACCGGAACAAGTGTGAAAGATCCTTAAATTGGGTCCAGCCAGTATTAAAAATGGTGTGAAGCTCTGTCTACACTATCAAACTTTATGTGACAAAAAAAATGTATCTTAAAAATACACATCGATAAAATGGATTATTACTATCACTTTGACCTCATTGAACTGCATTCTGGGCAGTACGATGTCAACACAGTAGATGATAATGTCTAAAATTAGAACAGTTTGAGGTTTATGGGGTTACTTAGGAATTATTAGGATTTTTTAGTGTACAGACAGTACAGTTTAACAACATGTACATCATTATTTTGCTTTAAAATAAAATTTGACATAATGAGGCATCACAGTAGTACAGTTAGGGGTTATTTACCTAGCGTTATAACAGTCAGTAGGCAAGTACTATTATTGCAAAATTGTGATGAGGGGTTTGTTATTATTTCTGCAGCAGTAATCATTACATTAAATTAAAACAATACCACCTACTATCTAGGGCTTGGTAAGTGACAAAGAACAGTTTGTATAATAAATAATGAGTCAACAATTGAATTTACATCTGACCTTTCTAACGGAATGGTCAAAACAGAAAATGTTTGCTCCTCTTTTTGGTAAAAATATTAACTTATCAATTAAGTTGTAGTAGTAAAATAAATAAAACATAATATATTCATGACACGCTAGACTCGAGGAAGAACATGCTCCAATTCAGTCAAGCTGGCTAAATTGTATTACAAGACATTAATTCTACACTAACAAAATGGAAATAATTGGGCGAACAAAGAGAAAAAAACAAATGGATTATCCCTCCGCACACTGCCGTGATCGCGTTGTCAAGTACCACGAGGAGACCACAATATCATGCTGCTAGCCTAGCTTTCTCGCATCATCACGTCTTAAGAATGTCCAAAACGGTATCCCATTTCACACACGTAAGAGAGGCTTACAAACCTTTGATAATCTCCGACGTCTTTTCCCACCTTTTCTTGCTTATCAGTGGTCATTTTAAATATTCTAAACAACGTTGAAAAGAAATTCCTACTTCTAGATGTTGTATTTAAAAATGACTTTATAAAAATACTAAATATTCGCTAATGATATGGTACCACATCCAATCTCAAGCCGATATCAGCTAAAAAGACGGAATGTAATTCCATCTCATGTGTAAGAACTCGCGATTCTTATTGGTTGAGACGGCGATTTGGGCTAGTCTATTATTTCATGGGTTTTTTGTTAGTAATTTTCCTTCACGTTAATTTGAACCCCGCGGTTTATTACTCAATAGCTTAATTAATTTTGTCTAAAACTGGACCGTATCACGTTGCATACCTGTGTGTATACACTGCACGGCAAAAGCTCAGTACACTATCAAACTTGATGTAAAAAAAAAGAAGTGAAACAAGTGTGATGTGTTGATTCTCAGAAAAACGCGATATATTGGTGACAAAAGCTTATTAAAAACTCGAGTTAATTTTTATCTTCAATGTGAGCAGAAACATTAAATAGCGCGCCCTCACTAAAAAGCGGTTCAGTATTATTTTTTGGAAATTCTTATTTTTGTCTTGATGCACCTCACAGAGATTGTTGGTATTCATGAATTCTTTTATCTTATTTCATAAAAAATAATTTTAGAGCATCTATGAGTGAGGACGATCAAAGCATATTGATCGAAACGTCGAGAAACTCAACAGTTTATTTCAGAACTAATATACGTGGTGTACTGCACACTTTTCGCCATGTAAACCTTCAAACAATACATATTTGTTTAGTTAAGTTTGTGAGTTTTTAACTTTTATTTACGAACGCACCAATTGTCATTGATTGAGTGCCACCGATCTAAAGGTGTAAGTTCAAATATATAAATAAATATACATTTTTACATTTGTCAGTCAATAGATTAGTTTCTTTCCAGCGTGTCGTATTTTCTGTATCATGACGTAATCTAAAGAAACAAGAATTTGGACAATTGATGTTTCTGTCTCATGAAAAAGATTTTTTTTATAAATTATGTAAATTTTCTGTGAGTAGCAAAGAATAACATTTAATAATAACAACAACTTGACTAATATTTTTCAGATGATGACACTTTACGAATGAGGTACGTTTATTGTAATTGTAATTAAAGAGGGCGCAAAAAAAATACCACACATTATAGAGGGCGCGAATAAAATTAAATATTTTTGTTAAAATAATAATGTTATCTAACATAAAGTGGTTTGTATTGTCTTCGAATATGACATTAGGGTTATTTTTTACATTACCGTCACTGATAGGTCTTTCACTATCTTATTATTTTAATAGATGACAATATTAATATTAGAAAATAACTAAATTATGCAAATTTGAATTTCTGAATTATTAAATTTCATTGTTGTGAATCTGTAAATAATGTCTATTTTAATTTCGCGGTTCAGATTGCATGATCTTTAGTTTTTATTCTTAGTTATATAAGGTATTTCGATATTACAAACAAAAATAAGCATTTATATCCAATATATCACACCATTATTAACAATTAAATAATTCAATTCAGTTTATTTTATTTCGAAAAAATTCCATCCATATCAACAAACGTACAAACAGAAAAAGAAAAAAGAGAATTCACAAATTTAAGCTCATACAATGGAGCTATACTCCATGCTTAAACATAAAAGATACTTCAATACATTTTTTAATTATGAAGCATAATGTTTGCGGCAAACACAAGCAATAAGAATATTACAACTATTCAACATACGTTGCATGAAACCGAAACGATTGTGGTTGGTATTATTTGTGTATCTGTTGTATTGCTTTTGTATCTGTTTGTTGTCTATATTTTTATTTTTAAGAACACACCGTGTATGAACGTGTGCCACCGTGGTAAAGGTGTAGTTTCAATACATATTATTATTCATTCATGTTATCTCAATTATATCTGTCACTGTATGGTATTATAACACACTACGGTACATTATTATGTGTATATAGCCACTGGATCTGTCGTCATACGCTATTTGATTCACACTCAAAATAAAGAAGGTCTCTGTATTTTGAGTTCAGGCATCACACATACTTTGTTCTATTTAAAACAGATACTTTGGTAATATACATTAACTGCTAACGAACCGGTAATGAAGTGAAACGCTGTTAAAATACAGAAGATCTAACGAACTCTACAATTGCATACTTTCGTTTTATCTGTCAAAATGACTATATTCCCGGTCGAGTATCATTATCAATCTTCAGAATGTAAATGATGCATTTTACAGCATATATACTTACTTCGTTTCAAATTCTTAATTTAATGTGAGAAGAACTACTTTGTACCATGAAGGAATTTATAGTTTATTATGGATCAATAAAAATAGATTAATATCGCATCTGTAACATTCTTCCTAATAAGTATGGATATAACAATAATGTCACTATATAAATAATCAATAACATTGGCCTATTGGGTTTGTTCGCCACTGTAGACACAACCAGAGAATATGTAATTTCACTCTTCCCTGATACAACACACTAGTTTCCTCACTCCGAGTTTTTTCTTTATATATTTTTCAAACACAAATTACTGGAGAATGCAATCCAATTGTGTAGGCTACGAACAGTGACTTGATAATATTGAGATAAACATACATCATTTTATTTGATATATCAAGGTGAAATAATTGTTTACTTATTGTGTTTATGATATTGTGAAAAGAAGTAATGACATAAGTTAATTGCAAAAATATATTAATAGTAATAATTGTTATTAGGCCTAATAAAAAAAATGTAAGAGGTAGACCTTTGAGAAATAAGTCATTTCTCAATGAACAAACATCAGAGGGGCCTAACTTAATACTCTATGGGTAAGATCTATATGAAACTCTCTTGATTTGACTTGGAAAATAATTTTACAAAAAACACAAAATCATACCATTAACTATACAGATAAATAGGCCTAATAATGAATTAAATGATAATTTATTAAACTATTTACTAAACTCGTAATTGCTGTGCCTCTTTACTGTTTCAGGTTGAGCGAGGCAGCAGTTCTTTTGTTTTTAATTTCTTAATATTTTAATCTTAATATTTTATCACCATCGAGGACGAATGGAAATAATGCAGACGATCGACATGGCAACATGGCAACATACTACGCAACTTTATTAGATACTTTTTAAACAAAAGTAGGCCTAGACAGGCACGTCACGCGGTCGTAAGTCAAATTAGGTCTCATGTGCATTAAGAATGTTCATATTTAGAAGACAACGTTAGAATCTTTCATATCTAACTGAAATATGTCGACAAACCACTTACAAACGCATCAACAACATCCCATGGGCACACGACGGCAATAATATTTCTATTGCTAACTGAAAAAATATATTTAATTAGCAAAGATTGTAATAAAAAATGTAGGTTGGTAACATGTGTATGTTGTAGCTTTGAAGAACTGGAACAAACAATCGTATGATAATACAGATTATAAGAAACGTTTTCAGAGCCGCCGGTGATTCGAATATCTTTCTTTCTGGTCGGTCCGATATGTTGATATTTTAGGATTAATTTTCGAATAAATTATTATTTATTAATAACACTTGTAAATCTAAAATACCTTGTAGGCCTATTAGCATTAACATGAGCGACGTTCCCATCGGGATGGTGACGGTAATTTATAACGGAAGATCGTATAAAGTGGTTTAAATAGAAATTGTAGCTTTGTTTTTTTATATTTATTATTAGTCTATGTATTTTTTTTCCCTTTTTTCCTATTTAATGTTATATTTAATGACTTATATGACTCCCCCATCAACCCCTCCCCCCCCCCCCACACCCTATGATTACTTTACTGTATTTAATCCTGTATGTTATTATAATTATTGTGGAAATTAGATTGAAATTGAAATATTAAACAGCGTTATAACGTTATACAGTATCTGAAGCTTGGTTTGCACGCAACGTAAGCAAATGCCCTTCTAATAAAATTGTGAATGCAGCACTACTGTATTACGTCGTCGGTTCCCACTTGGTATTACGCAATACAACGCTTTACGTCGCTGCGTTGCGTTTTCGTTAACATAAACGCCTTCGTTATATCATGGATTACTGAAAAAAACATCACTATTATAGATATAATATTTAAACAGATGCACATGAATGATTACATGAGCACTGAAGTCTCATCTCATAGTGATGTTTTAATGTTAGATACACTTCTGTTGCTCTACATTATAGTAACAAACACTTTTAATTAATGTATATTGATCGCGTATGATTAACGATGCGTGGAACAACGATGAAAGGACAATTACAAATATATTGACATCATTATCAATATTGATATGATAATAACATTATATATATATAAAGTAATGTATGCACTCTCAAATGATGTTAAATGATGAGCAGAATTTTGTCAATATTTAAAGGAGAATTACGCCAAATAAAATTAGAACAATTCAAATTAAGCTCTGTCTATACCCGAAAATATAGAAATTTCACTCTTCCCTGTCTACACTATCAAACCAGTTTGACAAAAAAGTGTGATGTTCCCCAATATGGCAGTGATATGATTAAATATGGTAGTTATGAAATCATCATGTTCATATATGGGCACATCACATTTTTGTTGTCACATAAAATTTGATAGTGTATACAGAGCTTTACGTTGTCAAAACAGTACAGTTAACATAGGTACATACACGACCCAAATTCGACAATATAAACAAGGACATCAAAGACGTAGTAGGCCTAGCTACGGTATTTATTATGCCCTTCTAAAAAAGGTGATACACATTATCGTTATACATTGTCTCTAGATAGGAACCTAAGTATAGAGTATATTAGTGTATTAAGAGTGTATTAAAAGTACTTAATACGGTCAGGTATCTGGTAGACTGGAAAACAGTCTTCTACAGAAAGTCGGGTGCCACAGAATCGGGTGCCTAATGATTCATTATGGTAGCAGATGCCACGGTGAAAAGTGGATACAAGTGACAAGGTGATACCGAGTAACGCCAACTAAACGTTATTTAGAATTATATAGCTTGAACGCTATTCGTTATTGGATTATCACGATTGTAGAAAAAAAAATTAAATTTTTTTATGAGAACAAATAAACATTTGTAAAAAAAATTCTTACTAACTCGTCGTTCTACTCATATCTGTGAGTACTCGTGACGTGAAAAAATTCTTAGATGTGCTATAAATATATTATGTGATCATGGTATTTCGAAATAAAAAGACGAACGAACGAATGAATGAATGAAAAAGATGTAAGTTCCGTAACCGTAATTTTAAAATGAAAAATAAGGAAGAAGAAAAAAACCGTATAGTAGAATTCAAACTCTTCATTATCATCATTATAGCTTCCTTATTTTATACATTCTTCTTTTACGTCGTGTATTTATATTATAATTTGTTTTTATTTATAGTATTTATATCGCTACAAAATGATCACGGCATATATCACTCATACAATGATTAAAAATCGATAACTAGCCTAATTGAAGGATAATATTATTGATTGGAAATTGACGCTTCTTTGTCAAATTTGGTGACAACAATACATAAATGTCAAAAAGTATAATCTTGTCAAAATAATTTATTTTACGTATTATGATATTAATCTGCAGAATTATAATGTTCGACGCAAGCTGTCAATTTGATGTCATCGCCTGCACTACTTTTCTTGCAAAAATGTTTTATAGCACCCCGTGTAATTTTCTCATTAAAAAATAACATTTAATATAGAAATACAGTTCATAATCAATGGAGAGCCCAAATTTCGTTCTAAAGTAAAGAATTATTCAAATAAGCCAATATATATACGAATCTACAGCTAACTGTGTCGGTCCGTCGGTTGTTTGGTTGGTTGGTCGGTCGATCGGTAGGTTGGTTGGTCGGTCGGTAGGTTGGTCGGTCGGTAAACACTAACTTACACTTGAGCACGCGACTGCAGCCATGTTATTTTTATTGAATGGTAATTGTCAAAGGTTTAATATTTTAAAATTTGAATATACAAGTCGACTGGAAATTTTACAATACTGTCGATTATTATTGATCATGAATACTAAATTCATACTGCAGCTATGCACTTATGGAACAGAACGTTTTGTTAAATAATGGAAGATCGTTTTCCGTGAAAAGGAAAATGATTGTACCGTAACTGATTAATTTATCAAAATAACAATTTAAAAAATGGCGAAATATATGAAAAGTGTTTTTTTAAGTTTAGAAAACATTTAAATACTTTTAATTTCAACCAAGTTACGATAGTATGTAATCGCCACTGTTTATGAGCTCATCAAAATATCTTATCATTTTCAGTGCCTATATTTTAAAATTGTCGAAATATATGAAAAGTGTTTTAAAGTTTAGAAAACAATTAAATACTTTTTATTTTAACCAAGTTAATACGACAGTTAGGCCTCTGTAATGGCCATTGATTATAAGCTCATCATAGAGATATAGGCTATTAAGTCCTAATGTTAATTTTAAACAGAAATAGTGTGGCTAGTAACTTTCATTGTAATGGGTGTGTCGGGCTGTGGCACGTGTGCGACTTTAACATATACTTATACGTAGGCCTATAGAAAGTAGGCCTATAGTACAGCTATGTGGCAACACAGTTATAGCAAATGTTCACACAATTGTTCATTGTGTTCAGTCCAGTGTTCATTGTGTTCAGTTCCGTGTTCATTGTGTTCAGTTCAGTGTTCATTGTGTTCAGTTCAGTGTTCATTGTGAGAACAAAATAGGAATATTTTGGAAGTTACTCACACTATTCAGCCTTTCCATGTGTTCAAATCAGATCCTTATTCCTAGCTTATAAACACATGTAAAATGTTACTTGATTTTGTAACACCGGATGCGGCAAATCGGATGATTCGATTTCAAAGTTGCTTTATGATTTCAGTAACATTAATGAAATATGACTGCTAAACACACGGGTACTCTCTCTTACCCTAGCGGGCCCTTCCCTTAACGGTTCGTACATGAGTGTTTTAAATTTGAAATCTGTTTTGAAATTCAGCGACCTTTTTCCATATACTTTCACTATCTATGATCTGGCGCTGTATTGTACATTACGGACTACAAATTTTTCCGTATTGTACGATCGGTTCATCTGATGCAATCTGCCGAATCTGTCGGAGGCCTATATCCAGAGACGAACCATCCCCTTAAGTTTTTATAACCAGCAATTGCACAATCAATCGAACGAATAACCAAACAGTTAGGCCTATCTTTATAATAAAAATCATGATAATAATTATGATCAGTTCGCGAACGAACCAAACCCATTACCAAATTCAGAACTCTAGATTATTATGATATTCAATTTCAATTCAATTCAACATTTATGTCAACCAAAATCAACATAATGTATAAAAACAAAAAACAGTAAAGACCATTGGTCAAGGGACGACATTCAAATATTTCAATGGCGATGTCGGTCTCAACTTGTTGTCACAACTTTTTTTTACTTTGTTTACCGAGACTTTTTGAACATTTGCATAATTAAAACATGTTAACTACTGTGTAGGCCTATATTTTCAAATAAATTATGTTTTCTCGCTTTTTATACCATTTTAACTCCCATTTCTAGTGTTTGCTTGTAATTTTGTTCTTTTTCTTATTTGTTGTTTGAAATTGATTTTGGCCAAGTATTGTTCTCAAAGCTCTTGTAGAATCATATGTTAAAAAATATGTTAGTTATTATTATTTTTTGTTTACGTTTGATGATTTCAATCGTTAAATAAAATAGGCCTGCTCTGTGAATTTGAATATTATTGTTAGACATAAAACATTGTGTGATGATTATAAATTCTAAATAAATCATAAATTATACTGATTCTTCCAAAACTTTGAACCATGGAGGTAGATGATTCGTTTTGTAACTTCCATATTTATACTAAGCATTGGGTTTAGAGATATTTTTACAATTATTTAATGGCACTGCATGTCAGCTGTGTTAAAGAACAATAGTTTATATAAACATACCAAAATATAATTTCTATGAAGAATAAAATCCCAAAAAATGAAAAAAAAAATAGATGAATATTATTAAAATTGTTTTATGTAGGCCTAATGGCTAATTACATTATCATTATTTCAATACACAATAATATTACTCTAAATGCACATTTATGACAAAAAAAAGATAAGATTGGTAACAGTCTCACTGAGAGGTACGAAATGAATAAGCAAAAAAGCTAGGCCAAACAAAAAAGTAAACTATTACGGTATATAGAGAGAAATGGCAATACATACAGGCATTCGCCTCGAAGGGAAGATAGGAACGTGTAGGCCTACTGCTATCTGTTGGCCATACTGTTGAGGATGGACAGGATATTCATTATACCATGGAGAAATTGTTTATATAAATAATTTCTCCAAGACTATACATACGACCACATGCTGATACCATTAATTAATGTATGCACAGTTTTATTTCTCATGAATTCGTGAACGGAAAAACAAGACAGTATTAATTTTCTATTTCAAAAATATTCAAAGAAATGTTCAATTGTGGGAGTTAAGTAATAAAAACACTGTGGGTAGTGTAGACGTCATTTCAATTCAAACCATTGTATTTTATTAAATATTATTAATAAGCCAAACGATGCTAAGGGGCCAGCTGTTTATTTATTAATCAATTTATAATTACCTAAGCAACAAAAATCGATTCTATGCCGTAGGCCTACAGAACTTTCCTTGAATGGGTAATAATTGATAAACAATATCATGCATAGCAGGGAAGTGTAATTCCACTCTTTCCTGATGTATAGTGACCATTGTTAAACAAGAATGTGTTTAATGTTTAAGAATCCCAATAGAAACCAATTTTGATGTGCAAGAATTAATTGAGTTTTCCTGAATCTATTTTTAGTTTGTGTTTTTTTCTTGTAGGCCTACAGTATATATAGGCCTACAGTAATAATATATTCCAAGTAAAAAGAAACGCTTGAATGAATAACTTTATATTAGCAAAAAGGATGAAAATTCATAATTCATATGTTACATGCAGTACTTTAGTATTTTTTTTTTTATTTCTTTAGGCCTATTTTTCATTTCTTTTTATTATTAGTCATTCTGTACTGAAGCGAGCCACTCATTTAAGAGTGTATCTAACTAAATTTTTTTTGTAGACCTCAAAACGTTCAACTACAAATTAATAGGAGCTAATATATATTTTTGGTGCATTACGTATTTTTGAGTGTTTAGTGATAGCAGAGACCATTTCAACGCGGATTACATAACTCGTCTTGGTGACTAGTTCAAACTCGTCATGGTGACGAGTTTAAATATTTGTGTTTTTAAATATAAGTGTTAAAAATATGTGTTTTTCGAGGTTTGCGGTATTGTGGGAGTTTACGGGGTTTAGCAAAACGCGAATAAACAATAAAACTAGTGGTGGGGATCAAGACGTAATTTGTTGGCTTATGTCAAATTAGTTAATATTTAGAAACTATTACCTGTGTGCCCGCCAAGTGTTTATTTATTAGGGTACTTAGTTACACAATGCGGTATTTTATTGGGCTAATTTACTTACACAATGCAGTATTAGGTGCACAATGGGGTTTAAAGTTCTAATTTAAAAATACATCCGGTACAAAAAGAGATTGACTTACACAATAGGTAGGTCACAAAGTGCTTATTGGGAGATTTAACTTATACAATGTGGTAAAAAGTTATCAATGGTTATACTATGGAGCTATACAATTAATAGCTCCACGGTTAGGCCTATACCAGGGAAGAGTGAAATTCCCTGGTTATACTGAGGGTAGGCCTATATCGAAGATGTACAGTATGGTACTTATATTGTATTTATGAAATAAAAATACGTCGTATCGACGATAACTGGATAAATATGCATTTTTCCCACATAAAACAAAAAAACAGTTTTTATCCTATATTAGAATAACCAGTTATGCTGCCTTTGTTTATTTAGGCAAACTTAGTTTCAGCAAACCAAGTTTCAGCAAACCGAGTTTTATACAATCTGAATTCGGCCAAACGGTTTTCGGCAAACTGAGTTTCGGCAAATTTAGGCTAATTCAGCATACTGAGTTACGGCAAACTTAATTCAGCAAACCGAGGCTGGGCGAACTAAAATCCGAGTAACCAAAGTTTTGGAAGACTGAATTTAACAAACTGAATTTGACAAACCATAGAAATATAATTACTCTACGGGTGAACCAAGTTAGATTTCGACCGTAGTTTATTGACAAATACCCCCGAAGTTAACTAATGTGTAATTAATGAGTTATATTATAAGTAACCATGAATAATTGTTATTCAAAGTAGCAACGTATGCAATTGTTTTTTTATAATTAAAAAGTTTTGAGTGAAGTGCCGTAAATTGAAGGAAATTACATTTCCTTAATACCGAATGTGGAATTTATTTTTATGATCGGTGCAGAATTTTGCAAAACTCATTTAGTTGAGATAATAAACATCTAATTGTATCAACTTCAGAAAGATAACATTGTATTTTGAATTACACTAATTCTTTTAGAAAAAATATGGAAAGATTGTCTCAACTAAATTGAATTGAAACGAATAGCTGATTGACTGACAGATATTTTTTATCTAAAGTAGTTTTTATTCTGATTTTTACCAGCCTGTTAGTGGCGATGATTCGCTGTTGGCCTGGAATACAATAAAGAATAACATTAGGCCTACTATGGATAGAGTTATTTGATAAACTGGCTGAAATTTATTATATTAGAATTCACTGTATCAAACGAAATTAATAATTAAAATTAGTTATTTGATACAAGCATGCAAATTACTTATTTGAATTGATGCATCTTTCGGATGCCATGATTGACAGCGGCATGTTTAACTTAATTAAGAAAAGCGTTAAACAGGAAATAGTGTGTATCTCACTCTGATACGTTATAGGCCTAAAGAACTCTTCATTTTAGAGACTTTCGGCAAACAAAATTCGGCAAACCGATTTTCGGCAAACTGAATCAGCAAAAAAAAAAGCTGGGCGAACTGAATTCGGTAACCCGAACTTAACAAACTGATTTCTGTGAAGAGAGTTTCGGAGAACCGAATTAGGTAACCCGATGTTTGGAAAACTGGATTTAACAAACTGATTTCGATGACAAGATTTTCGGCAAACTGAATTCGGCAAAAAAAGGAACCGAATTTGGTAATCCGAATTTAACAACTGAATTCGGTGAACCGATTTTCGGGAAACTGAATTCGGCAAAACAAGGCGTGGCGAACCGAATTCGGTACCCGAGTTTTGGAAAACTGAACTTCACAAACTAAATTCGACAAAAAGAGGCTGCGCGAACTGAATTCGGCGAACCGATTTTCGGCAAACTAAATTCGGCAAAAAGAGACTCGGTTAGTAAGATTCTTTAAAATTATCTTCAAAACGTTGAAATCTCAATATCTGTCTGTTTACTTGGAATTGCTCTTTATTGTTATCATCACTTTAAAATCACAGTTAACACCGTATCTCCTTAATCATTTGAAGTCAACCGAATACTGATAGAAACTACTAATAAATATATTTCTACTTACTCTTCCATGTTTAAACCACTGCAGAACTATGTAGAATGTTAGAAAATAAAAACAGTAGGAATAACCGCTGTTTGGAAAACAATATCGCACTCGGGAAGTCAGCTGTTGCTAAAAAGACTGAATTTGAAAAGAATTCGCGTTCAAGTAAGTAATCACGGTGCACTGTGGGAACGATCAGACGAGAAAGTGAACTGGTTTGGAATGCATGTAAACATTTTATTCTGAACTCGCTTTGGCGATATATAATGTTACCATGGAGAAATTACTTTAGAAACGAATTCCTCACTGATTTTGCCACTATAGAAAATGCATTCTTTAGGGTAAACTGATTACTTTTATCAACTGAATGTTTGGTACCGTAAGTGCATGCAGGTAAATAATTGCTTTACTTTGGTATTTGTTCTAGGAGTGATTTTAAAACACTTTTTACAATTCAAATTTTCTCATTTAGTACAAGATACAATACAATAATACAAACTATAAGAGAAGTGGCAACACTGGTGTCAAGGAACTCATCTGATAAACTATGACACCTTCATTTTGTTTGAGACTTCGTTTGACGGCTTGTATTGACAATGCGCATACTATCTCACTTATTAAAGGAATGGAATATAATAACAATGATTAGGAAATAAATGTATAGCTTATTATAACCAGAAACTAAGAACTTAACACTAATAAACTCGTAGGAAAATCTGTAACGAATTTAACATTTTAACAAGAATTTTCCGTTCTCTGATCGACATAATGAATTCCATACTGTTTTGTACAATTTCTGTTATTTACATAGATTTGTTTCAAATTGTTATACTTCTTTAACATATCTAATCTGCGTAACGTCGATTTTAACAAGCGTGATGACTTGTCACTCAGATTTTAACAATAGCAGAATTTAAAATCAACACCGTGCATCCAGCTCTTCCGTTTGAATTTACTATCATGTGTATTGAGTACGCATCACCTTCAAACTAAAATTTGATCCACGTGTAACGATGATTTGTTTTTGCAAAAAGAATGACTTAATTAAAAAAATATTGCAGGTTCACGTGTTTTGCAAACCGTTTGATTACCGCATGGTCACGGTTTTACCACCAGGCACGTATGTCAACTTTTATAAAATTTATAGGGCCTAAGTTAAACGCGGTTCTCACTAGCGACGCAGCGTAACGCAACGCGGCGACGTTTTGACGCAAAGTAGTGTATTGCGTAATCAGAAGTGGGAACCGACGACGCAACAGTGCTGCAAACATGCAGATTTGATTTCACGCAGGCGGGGGCAAATACAGGCTATAAGCCTAACCTGTTACCTACTCCTAAACACCACATATGATATATATGAGACAATGTATTACCGAATGTACCTATCATAATAGACAGATAATGTCATAAAACGTGGTACGGAACGTATAACGCAACCTACGCAACGTAAGAAAATGCTCTTCCGATAATTGTGTTTGCAAATCAAATCTGTGATATTCAGCAATTTTGCGTCGTCGGTTCCCACTTGTGATTACGCAAAACAGCACTTTGCGTCAAACGTCGCTGCGTTGCGTTACGTTGCGTCACTAGTGGGAACCACGCTTAATGCCTTGTAACAGTAGGCTTACCGGTATATACTCACGCGACGAAACCAATAAACACATGTTTTTGCGTTGTACTTTATCACAGTTCATAATACTTAAAACAAGAAGCTATAAACAATTAGTTTCATGCTAATGGCAACGAGCAATTGTATAACACTGAATGGTTTTCTAGTTCAGTATTTCCATTAATATGAACAACTTAGCAAAGTTCACCTGCTAACTAAAATTTAAGTAAACGGCGGTAAGATTTAAGAAAAAAACACGTACAGTTTCATACGTATCTATCTGTCGCTTCTCTGTCATAAAACGAAGCAATAATTTGAATGACGTCATCGTGATTGTAAACGTATCTTGTGAATCCAGGACAGGTTTGAGATATTAATTTCGAAGTTTAATGGTTTTGACGAAAGCGTGCGCTTTAATTTTCATCGAATATCGTTGTAAATTATCATCACATGTTGTATATTGTTAGTTCAGGAACGAAACAGGAAGCCACATTGTCTGCAGATAATATTAATATCAAAAATTATAGTTATTGCTGTCAGATAGAACTCTATTAATATCATTTTTTCCAGACATATTTTATATTAATAATGTATCACGAATTATCGTAGCAGCAACGCGTAAACTAATTTATGTACGCGACCACAATAAAACTTTATTTAAGGAAGAATGTTGAATCCTTGTTTGTTATTAGCTAAATTACTAATTGACATATAGGTAGAAAATAATAACATACAATGACCTTTAAATTTTTTAAATATTGTAATAACCTAGCATTAATGTTCGTGAGCGTATTTGGCACATTTTCAAGTACCATTAATAAAATAGCATCATATTGGGTTTAATCCTTTTCATTATTTATTTATTTAAATCGTTGATAATTACAGTAATTGAGCAGTAACTAGTACTAAATTTACCCTGCGCTAGCTATATATAACGGCCAATACAGGCGTTGCCATGGCAATTTTGTTTCTTTGCGTAATGTCATAGCGGGCGTCTTTATATTCGCCGTCAAATCATGGCCACGCTATTATTACACATCATACAGCCATTGTTATTTAACTGTTTGTGTAGTTTGAGCATGCAGTTACTATGCCCAATGGTTTGACCTAGATTGTTGACAATAACAATATATCATATCACTCACTATCAATTAAATATTCAATTATTAATGGTAAACAAACATTTAACAATAACTTAAATGAACAAATAGAAAGCCTTTTAAGAAAAAGAGAATTGAAGCAGAAAAATGCAGATCAATCTCAATTGCAGTAATAGCCGCTAAATTTATGGCGACTCACATTATAATTTAATAATAACAGTTTCTACTGAACAAGGGAATACTGATTTAAATACCGATATTAGAAGTTTAGTATCTTCCTGCAAACAGAAACCGGTTCTTTGTAAAAAAAACAACCCGTTTTAAAAACATTACTTGATTCCAGTTTCGATCGTCAAATACTGGTTTAAAACCGGTTTAGAAGAAAACCTTCTTTTTCAATGGAAACGAGCCCAAAGATCTGTCTACGTTATCAAACAAGACCATACATGGCTGCAGTCGCGTGCTCAAATTTGAGTTAGTGTTTACCGACCGACCGACCATCCGACCAACCGACCGACATAGTAAGCTGTAGAGTCGGACTAAATAGTGTGATATGCCCCAAATATGGTACTGATATGACATCATCATGTATATCTGGGCACATTTGTTTTGGTGGCATAACATTCGATAGTGTAGACATGTCTTTAGAAACCATTTATTGTTTTACAGTAATTTAACCAAAATATAACGTTGAAACAATTAGCTCGGTAACGTTTCAAAGACATTACATTGACGTTAACGTAACGTTTAATGAAAACTAAAATGAAACGTTGTGGAAATGAGCAAAGTATAACGGTGATAAAAATGTATTTCATAACGTTTAATCGACGTAAACATTAAACGCAAACTCAACGTTAATAATAATATAACTGTTTTTGGTTTAGTCCGATGGATGTTTAATTGACTGCAGAACTTGCATTGGAAAATATTATTATTATAAATACTATAGCCATAATACTCTATTCAAAAGCGTTATCTTGACGATATCTTAACAAACAATTCAATTTGTAATCTTGGCATTATGTGACGAGTCCCTGCCGCATGCTACATCAAATATATCATGTTTTTCGTTACGATTTTTTTGTCGAGAATATTAAGTATTATCATATTGCATTTGTAATGCGACTGGGAAAATGTTATTCGTAGAAATTGTTATGTCCAGTAAGCCAATATGATAAATTGGTTGCTAAACGTTGTGCATGAATTAATGCGGATTAAAAATATAAATAAATGTATCACGTGTCAAACCTACGTTGAAAAAACAACATATTTTTGTATGTATCTCCTTTACCGTGTGCTATACATTCAGAAAAATTGGCAATTAATGAAAGTAAAATAACAATTTATATTTGCCGTACGAAGGTGTCATTTGAAAATGCATGCATACCTAATCAGTGTAATTTTGATATATCGCTCGTTATATATGTATCTAAATTGACCCCTGAAGGCAAATAAGAAAGTTTTTTTCAACAACTTACGTAGGCAAAGTAGATGCCTCGGGATTTGAAGACCTGTTGAAAGCAAATTGAAATGATAATATTAGTTGATTCATATACTTTTGTGTTGTACGGTCTAGGTTGATATCGTGATTTTTACCAAGCAATCGTTTTGCTCTTAAGTCGACATAGTTAAAAAGTACTTAAGTGAAAAAAGTTTTTCTACTTTAAGTCATCTAAGATTTTAATGGAAAAAAGTATTATTAATAATATTCATAATATCCGGTTTGTAATCTGGCCAATCAAAGTGTTTGTTTAAATCAAGATGGTTAAGAAGTGCTTAAGTGAAAAACAAGAAATGTATGATGATAGGAAGGTTTTTTGATCAATCTTATCCTAGATCACCATTAGGCCTAGATAACACACAATTAGGCATACTAACAGAGCATGGACCTATGAACCCAGCAACCAAACACAAACACCATACTTTCCGGAAGGCAATCATTGTTCTTACTTTTATTTTTCTACGTGTAATATATTGTTAAAAGCAGGACATATTTCATCAACGAAACAACACAGTCTATAAGGTAGTGCAATAGAGCCTGACCATTGGTCAAAAACTAATCATGGATAATAATAATTATTAATCCGTGACTGGATTGACCCGTACCGGTAGTTGATCATAATTTGACATGGTCACTAGATTGCTAATCATTCGAATAGATATTATTACTAAATTGCGCGACAAAACCATTGTCACATCATAAGAAAACAATTCCATTTTGGCAAATCTAAAGCCTTGCTTACACTATCAAACTTTATGTGACAAAAAAAATGTATAATTCTGTATTTGTTTTCTTTCCTAGACTATGGGAGCAAATACCAAATGACATAAAAGATTCACAAACAATTTCAATAGTTAAGGCTGCTCTAACCAGGGAGTTGACAAAACACTATACTTCATGTTATGTATAGTTTATTTGTATTTTTTGTACATGGTTTTATCTTAACTGTTTGTATTGTATGGAGTGAGTGCTGAATCTGCTTGGGCTTTAGCCTATTCCCATTCCTGGTTATTTTAACATTGATGACCGAAAAAATATTATTATCATTATTATGGGCATGATGATGTTATAGCACTATAACTAGTTTGGTAGTGTAGACAGAGCTTTAAAACTCGGCACACAAATCCGGCACGTGATCAACTTATGAGTCATATTATTAATATGTTTGCTTTTGGTCTATTTGAAATAAATCTTTAAAAAAAATTATAATATTTTTAATAATATAATTATATTATATAATAGTATAATTATTGTTATCGCATATACACATAACAATAGTTCAGCAAATAAAAGGAACTCCGGCCAAGATATGGTTAATTACACCATAGAGGAAATAATCTACGATGCGACCTGAATTTGGCCAAATCTCAAGACATGATAGGGATCAAACTCAAAAAAACTTTTTACTGTACTTTCTTAGGCCCAAACAAGAAAAATGTCATGTAGGTGTTAAGAATGAAACAGCTTTCACTCTAAACGAATACATTTTTACTTGTAAGAGTTAAAATTATAAGAGGAAATCGCTTAAGTAGTTTAATCTGAACTGAAGTGACATTTCATTTTATTTTAAACACACTCCTCTAAATAGTGACCTTTTAACCTACTTTACACAGTGTAGGCCTACATCAAGAGAAATCTTTCCTATTACTGTACTTGAAAATTAACCTATTGTGTGAACTCTACCATAAACCGATAGGTGGCGCTAAAATAAGTAATAAAGGATACCAGCAACAATTAAAGTTGGATAGAGGGCCCGCTATAAAATACAGTCACTGTAAATCTCGTGAATTTGATATAAACAATTTCATTTAGTAAACAATGGCCATGGGAACATTTGTTTTGTACAAAAATGATTCTTGGCAAGACACGACGACACGAAATTCGGAAAAACATTCGCGTTATCTTTCTCTACCCTTATAATGTATTATAAACTACTGTATTTGAGATTTGATTCACTGATATGAAAAATAATGCTTATACTGCCCTCTTTGAAGCCCAGATACGTGATCACTTTCAAAGTAAACACTCATCTTATCTCCAATGTGGATGTTTTATAATCACAAATCGGTTACTCCTAAAACATCGTGTCACAAGTTCAGGCCGACCGTGGCGGCGCCTTTTTTCAAAATTATAGATCAAACACCTCACATAGTAGACTTTATCATATTACTAACCATGGTACTAAAACTCTATTTTATTTATATAGAAACTCCTGTTAATGATAAGGGTAGGCCTATTCCTGAATATAGATGTTCGAAAGTAGGCCCACGGGTCAATCTACTGTATAATAGTCTACATAGTCTACGTCATGCCATTTAATGTTTTTTATAGGCTCCAGTGGAAAGAATAAGAATATAGATAACTCCGATGATCTCGGATATGTCTGAGATCTGAGTTTTCTATAGGTCTACACCCAAGAATTAAACATTGACCGGAACTGTGTATGGCCGACTTTGTATCGGGCTAAGAACTGAATTTTCATTTTGATACTTTTTCAAAAAGCAACAATTTCATATAGGCTGCTACATGGAGAGTATTTCGAAATGCTGTGACAACAATTGAAGAAATTCAGTCATGGTTGTATTCTGTTAATTTGCCGATAATAAGGTCTTTTGAAGTATCAAATCGTGGCCAGTCTCTCGACAACACCTTCTTACCTAAGTATGAAAAGAATGTCTTTCACAATATCAAATCTACCGTAGAACGCGGACACCTGCGATACACCGGCATGAATATAACGAGCGGAAAGAAATAGAGTAAAGAAAATATAAAAGATGTCGGTTTTGCCAACTGAAGCATATTTAAGTAATAACATTTAGAATGGCGAAGAGCATGGTAGATTAGTTTCATTGAGGGAAAGCAACGGGTTAGCGTAGAGTCAACAATGAAGTATAAATGGCATTGGCAAAATAAAAAGAAACTCTAGCTTTTGGGTATAATGTTGTGGTTATAGACACATGGTACCAAAGCTGCTTCAGACGGCAGAAGAGGAGACATCTTAAAGCTCTGTCTACACTATCAAACTGTATGTGACAAAAAATGTGATGTGCCCATATATAGACATGATGATGCCATATCACTAACATATTTGGGCATATCTCTACCATATTTGGGCACATCACACTAGTTTGTTAAGATACCTGTCGTCCTCCATGGTAGGCCTACCATCAATAAAGTTCATCAATCACCCGTCTCTAGTTAATTTGTCTCCCTTCCTAGTCATTGGGCTTAGTTCTAATCAAAGTAACCAGTTATTTTCGACTTGCTAGGCCTACACTAAACAACTCATTTAGGCCTAAAGAATAAATATACTACTGTATCAAATTTAACAGAACAGATGCTTTTTTTTGTAAATAAAAAAAGTATTTAACAAAGTAACCGATATCATTGTCTGTCAAGACAACAAAGCAAAGATTTCGGTGTTTTTTTTCTTATTCTACTTATTCCACATTGTGTATTAAATATCGGATGAAATATAATACACGCTTACAGCTTACATTATTATTTTTATATGTATTCTCTTCGTTGTCTTCTTATAATTGTCACTGGGGCATCTTGGGGTACATAATCAGTTACTCATATTTAGCGCCTATGAAAACAATTTGATCAATGTTTACATCAGAAATCTATTTTTAAAGGAATGTTACACTTCTTCACGACATGACGTCGTTGTGAAATACATACTGGTAGCCAAGCAGAAAAACTACAAAGGACGAAAGTTTGTATACTATTTGAATACAGTACAAAGGGTTGGATACAAATAATCAGCTGTATTTTGTACACCACAAGTCATACAGTAGTCTAGCCCAACCTACAAGTATGTAGGCATATATATGTGTGATCACTTTAGTTTAGTCATTTTGACAGTGTCCACTTTGAAATTCAGTAGTTCCCCTCTTTGGAACACCACCTCTATTCAGAAGTGACTCCAATGGGAAGCTTTCCCATAACTACAACACTACAGTCAATTACAACTATTCGACAACACCATTATTAAGGGGGACACTATGTTGGATCCCGATATGTCTCTTAATATGAGCAAGGCAAGGTTATATTTGAGGTGTATATCATTTCTCAACAAGACTGCTAGAATGGCAAATTGGATTTCTCAGCCGAGGCTCGCGACTGGGCTCCCGACTAACTGAAGGAAGGAGAAGGGGAAGGGGACGATCCCGTTCCCACGTTCCTCCTCCACCCTAATTCACATGGCTCTCTGGTTCTATAACGATGTTGGGTTATCAAGTCTTCTGTATATTTCAGATTTTCTCCCCAAAACATGTACTGTAAAATCATAATGAGAATGGTGTGCGATATTTGTGTTGTTGTTTGTTTTGTAAAATCCGGAATAAGTTGACTCATTTAGTAGACAGTCACGACAAAAATGTTTTCCTTCACTCAAACACAAACATCAGTAAAACAAGTATTTCACACGTGGCGATAATGTTTTAACATTTTAATCACTCGTCTACTCAAAATCTAATTATATTTATATAATATCGGATAGTTGAAGGATAACTGGTGCTATGGGAAAATGTTGCCTCAAGGAACGAATAAATATAAACATGTTAACTTCTGCAGCTTATTATCTCTCCCATACGTCTACCTAAAACTTAATTACAGTAACTAGTTATGGCTCTTATTCACAAGTAATAATACAACTTAAATTGTAATTTTTCTATACAACTTAAAATAAAATAATTTCAGTTAAACTGTATTGTTCGTTTCTTTCTATCATACGTCAATAAAAAAGATATTTTTATTTCTTTGCACTCGTTTTCTTTCAACTTTGAGAAACAATTCTCAACTTTCCTATTAAATAAAAAATACATATTGAAAGGATAAACATATCGTTGGCATGACAACGTTCAACGGAACCTTAATTAACCTTACGCTTATTTTTGTTTTGTACATTTTCGTAACTACAATCCCACCACAAGTTTGTTAAAAATAATCATTTTTGACACAGTAGAGTACTATACATTGCAAGACTTTTCTTGGTTCGAACACATTAAATACCCATCCGATAGCGTTAACCAACATTCTTCAATTGGGCCAAAACTCACGACTTTGGTATTCGTCGTCGACAAATATAACTACTACACGATTTACATTTTTAAATAATAAATATATTGTCTTATTGTCTAGCACCTGAAATAGACACCCCATTTTACTATAGTTAATGAATTACAAGTTTATATATTATTTTTAGTACAGGTAATTATTTATGGCCATTGGTGAAGTAGGAAATGACATCAGAATTACGTCACACAATGTTAAAGGTCATGATTTTAGCTATTTAACTAAAAGGCGTGTTAAAATTCAATAAATGTGATCAAATTCAACAGTTATTTATTTGAAATAATAAATCTAAACAATTAGGCTTACAAAAGCTGAAAATAGAGTTAGACTTCATGATGTATCGACACTCGTCACACATATAATATCGATAATATCGATAATATTGTTTTATATTTATATCTTTTTCAAACTTTCAAAGTAAAGTGCATTTCAATCAACCAATATACACGAAAACTACTTTCTCTGTTACTATGGAACGCCAAAGAATATAGGTATGCAAGTAGATAAAACAGGTATAAATTTATAAAAATCATGACATCCCATACGTAACAAAAGAGGATATAATAAAACAGTAAACGTCCATAATATTGTAAAAAACAATGTAAAAATCTGTCATAAACACAATTAAAGTATACATATCAATTATTTTTTAACTGAGGGATAAATTTTGGCACTAAGGCTGTTTTATCGAACTTCTTCCGTTATACACTCAATAAATAATAATGAATCTTATGGGAAAACACATTAACTTCTTCTATTAATACTTAATTATAACATGTAAAACAAAGGCGCGTTCACATTGAGACGATGTGACAGCATTTCGTTTTTCTTATTGGGAATGTCTTAGAAGGAGGGGAGGGGGATTTCAGCCTAACACCACTTAATCTATACATATTCAAACAAAGGATCTTCGACATACGAAGCTGTTTAAACAACCGAATGCGTTCGGTTACATATCGAATTTAACTGCAGAACATCTATATGTTTACCATACCTACTAGTACTAACAATTAGTTTTTTTTTCTGCACAAATGTTTTACACAAGGAACACATTCTCGTTTAAGGTATACCACGTTTTTGTTACGGTTACGGTACTATTATAACGTAAAGGTTTTGTACTGGGGTTTCACACAGTAACACCATACCGTACACATGCACCCCTTATAATATTATACCACCAAGGGTGCTAACGACGAACTTCCAGGATACACCACTTATCATTATAGATATAAACTGATCATTTAAGTGTCGTTCAAATGGGATTATGTATATTATTGAATATATTAGGTGACGTTGTGGTGACGTTGTTTCCTTCTCCCTGCCGATCGATACAGTACTTAAAATAGAAACTGAATGTTTATAGATCTGCAGCACCATAAGTAGAAAATAGACACTGACATTAACAGAAACGGTAAGCTTAAACATGTTATCAGGGACATGACATCGTGAAGCCACCACGGGAACACAAACGCTTCGCTCGCGTACCACCAATCAGTAACTGAGGCTGTGTATATCAGAGTTTAGCCTATGTCAATGATATTCATATTATCTTAACTAATAACATGTAAATCATGAAATCATGAAAAAAATAAATCATGAAATGTGTGTATCCCTGATAAGAACAACTTTGGTCTATAAATAAAACATGAAAATATTTAAATAATGCATAACTACGTACGTAAGTGTAACATATTTTTGATTCTTAAAATTGAAGCAAGCCTTTTAAATTGTAAATTAGTAATACACGGAAATAAAAGACTTGACCAACACAAATGAATATTGTTAGCTAATTATTTGGCATTTAGCCGATCGAACAAAACTAATAATATCATCGTCTGGTTTCGAAGTTATTGTTAGATTCCAATCACTATGAATAAAACAACATTACATACCGGTAACCCAACACAAATGCATATTATTCATAAGGTAAATATTCATTTTAAATACCACTGAAGATAAAATCATGTTCTGTATATCTATACTGTGTACAGTATCAGGCAAATTATTTGATACAGTGTAAAATATGTATCGCATGTGACGCCTGTATCATGGGCGATAACCAAATATTAACATAATACAGGTGGCACACAAATTTGACACTGTATCACTGAAGTTGCCTATGATACTGGACATGCCATGTGGAGCTGCATAATCCGGTGAATATGTCATGTCATATACTGTATATTATTTAGCATCTTAAAATGTATATTCCATAACCATACAAGCGTAACATGTGACAATATAGGACACTGTATTACACAATTTGCCTATAATACTGGACATACAAGAACCAGGTGAATTATGTATATCATTCTACTGTACTAATGCTATTTATAAAATCTCTCATCGCATATCCTTAAAATTCCTCCTCCGTCGCCAGTAGGCAGATTCTGTTATTGACGTTTTCCGCGCCATATCCTCCGAGTCTTGCAAAACTTGAATGCAACAACTATTAAAATTCAACATGCAAGATTTTTTCATGAAAACTATTAAATTTGCATATTCTCTGAACCAAAATAATTTAATGTTAGAGTATAATGTGGGGAGAGATTTGGGACTTTTCACTGCTTCTCATAGTATACATTAATTATATTCGTATCTCAAACCAAAACCACACTTTCCTACCGCAACTATATAAAATTCATGTTTAAATATTTGATGTGACGTAAGTTATGCTCCATATAACGCATGCGCGGTGATTGAGTATATATGATATACGTAGGAGGTTACTTAAACATTAAGATTAGTACAGTATTTAACCTTATTTTCGTCGTACAAGACGATACTTTCTTGAATTTTAAAATGCACGGTGGTATTTAAGATTGAAATGTACGTATTAAACTGTGCTATAATTTGAGTACCAGAGTACCGACTATGATCAACCGTTTGTCTATTTAGGCCTCTTATAGGCGAGCTGTTAGAAAGAATACTGCATTGAGGTATAATATTTCTTACACCTGGCCAAATAATGAGTCCGACTCAATTGCTATAGAGAACTATCTTAACAAAACTAAACAAATGGTTGAAAGAAAAGAAAAGATTTCCAAACAAAGTGTGTTATAAATCTAAGGCTAACTAACATTTCATATAAAAACAAAATTAGAAATGGTGTTAGTTTTGTATCATTGTCTGGTTCGAAGGGGAAGAAATAAGTTGAATTTAATGCCGAGTGCTCGGGGCAGCGAATATTGAATTCCCCATGAGCTGAAAGCAACTGGATAATGATCGCTTGGTTTCCAACACACTGCGATGCTTTGGTGGAGTGGAATCAAAGTTACAAATGACGTGTGATATGGTCGTTAAACGCGCTGTGAACAATGATATCAAATTGTGTGTATTTCTGGTTTTAAGTTTCATCCGTCGATGTCCAAATAGACATTTCATAGAGTTATTGCAGCATAACATTCACCTTAAATGTAATATCATTCCAACATAAGGAATACAATAAAATGCGAGAAACGTCTTGCCCAACATTTACTACTTATTGTGGGTATGCTATTACTACCGTGTTTTTAACGGAGTTCACTTGAAAACAAATCAGAAATTCGGTACAAACAAGGTAAATCAAATGTTGCATATCCAGTTGTCTACATAAATTGCACAAAATTAAGTAAAATGTCCGAATCCGAAGACAACAAAAACTGCAAACTCCGTCCTATATTCTCCCATGAGGCGGTAACCGCGTAGGCCTGTAACTGATCAAGTTTGTACATTCCTGCCAGGCTAGGCGAGTCTAGGGTGCTGTCTGTTTACTTTGAGTCCAATGTTCATTTACCGTCTGCGGTATCTAGGCTGGATTTTAACAGCTGTCGACTGCTTGGAATAGTTTTCTAACCAGATCAGATCTCCTTGTTCAGCCATGTATTGCCGAACCCTACAGGCAAATAACACAAAAACATATCTTAAAATCGTTTGACAGTACTTCTCATTTGGGCTTGGATGAATGGGTGTAAAATAACCGATTGTTTAAATGTTGAATCAAAAGAGAAATAATAGTTAATAAACATATAGCCTATGCTAAACTTTCCAATTTTCCTTTCAATGTAGGCCTATGTTTTAAAAAAATCCCCATTAATATTCTCAAAGTAATTTAACTTTTGTAAGTAGAAGATTAAATTTGGAAACGAAGGAATATGATTGTATCTAACTAAAGCTTGATTCACACTTTTCCCGTTTGAAGAAACAGAAGACGGTGCCGTGTGAATTAGCTTTAAACGAGTACAAAACCTCTGTTTGTAAGTTTGTGTTAATATATACGACCAAAGTTCCCTTCTTTCTCTAAATTATACAGTCAGGCCAAATACATTTTCTGAACTGTTGTGTTATTTATATTTGTATCCCCATAATATTCTGATCATTTATTGAATTGTTAACAAGATTACACCTTCGATAGTTGCCGTTGCATAGCCGATTAAAACGAACATGTTTAATTGGCAATTATAAAGCAATGCGATAGACTTGAACAAGGACTCTCAACGACAAGAGAGTGTAAAGGACGTGAAACACCCTTAAAATGACGTCAAAACATAGTTAAACAAAACGATTAACTTAGCTGATATCATTCTTCTTTTACTTTACTTATTATCGACACTCAAGGGTAAACCACTTAAATTTCTTTCATTGTGGATTAACAACACGATGTCTTTATCATAATCGTTTAAAGAATGTTAAGATGGCTACGTTACCGTCCTACAGGTGGATGTCAGAATCATTTATTTTATGACTAACAACTATACTCGAGTTTAAATTGTATCTACAACGTGAGTCATCTAACCAGTCATCATTTTTTTAATAAATGCTCACAAACCGTAAACATGTTGTCTACATTACAATAGTTAGACAAACATTTGACTAGAGTTGGTTTTTTTTCAATCAATTGCGAAAAAACTGTGATACCGGTAGGCCTTAATTGGAATTTCACGGGGATAAAACCTCATCGGAATATAGGCCTCAACGGCTATATGGTTAAATTTTATCTTTTAATTTTATATTAGCCTATACTGTACATTATCACAGAGTATTTAATATTTGTATGCATTTTTTTATTTGCTTTTTTGAACGAAATATACACTCTTGATTGTTGTTGTATGAAAAACAATACTTTTGCGAGTGGCTAAAAGTTGTCAGTTCCAATTTCTTTCCAATACGATCCACAAGTTGCCAAGGGACATTGCATCGACATTTAAGATTGAGCATTGTGGAAAAGTATGAAACGATGAAATGTTTATAAACGAAATAAGTATATAGGCCTATGTATGGTAAAATACAATGTATTACATTTCGTATCGAAAATGTGTAGGCTTAGTTTTGACCATATATTCTGTCTATTAGTTTCCAAATCATGGAAAGTTATTTCGGATATCCTCCTATCGAGGTTAATCCTTTTATCACTATTGTGATACTTTCTAAGAAAGTGCCTTTGTTTTTTTTTAAAGATAATTATGTAATCGCGTAAATAGTTTAAAGTAAAGGTATTGTTTTGTATCACGTAAACCGATTTTTTATTTTATTTTAAACTGAAACAGTTTCCTAGAATGAACTTACCTCAACACCCTTTAATATTATCTATTTGACTGGATAGTACAAAAAATGCGGCCCAGTAAAAACCAAAATAAAAAACGTATTTTTTTAAATAAACGAAGCTGAAATGTTTAGGCCTACAGCAATCATTATACAAATAGTAAATATTGAAGATTGAATTAAGAAAGATAAATATATACCTTCAAATGGATCATAGTGGAGTTTCCTTTTTAAATCCATTTACTGTGCAAGGGCCCTCAAAACTCATTCTTATGGCATGCTTGATCTCGATCGGAGAAAGACTAGTTGAGCCGTCGGATGATCCGGTTAAAGAAGCTCCATGAGTTGGTGAAGAATGGTTCGAATCAAATCCATTTGACGTCGCTATCCCATTACCGTATATACTCTTTGGTTTTTGTAAAGGCGGGGTCGATTGTAGATTTAATTTGTTTTGAGAAGTGTTTTTGACCGAGTAATTGGGATTGGTTCTTATTCTGCACCGACGTCCGCGTATACTGGAGTCTGGAGAGCTGGGCGAACCATTTAATACTCTTGACCCATTGACCTGGTTAAACGAGGCTGGTAGTGAAGCTTTACGTTGCATTGGTGGAAGATCTTGATAATCCAAAGGATCTAATTCATGATAGATCCTAGATTGAGGATGTACATTATGCTGAGGACTTGGTGACTGCTGCCTCTGGTGGCAATGTTGCTGATGCTCGATGAGCGAATGTTGCATTTGGTGGTGGTTCGGGTGATGTCGAATATGTTGCTTGCTCATTTGATCTGATAAGTCCTCTTCAGCACACTGCCGTATTGTTGACGAAGACCTTTGTGGGTTTATCTTTTCGTAGTTATTAGAAGCCACGGGAGAAGACCTGCTACGGGCATGTAGCCTGTCGGCCATGTGCTGTTGATGTGGGTAGGAACGCTGGTGCTGATAACCATATTGTTGCGATAATCCACCAGGCTTCATTGCCTGCTCAGCAGCAGCAAGCTCAGCGTGAAGAGGAAAACCTTCGGCTATCATTAGAGCTTGTGCCATGGCAGATCCTTCACGTATAACAGGTTTCTGTGGCGCACTGTTCCTTCTTAAAGATGATGTTGAAGTAACATGCTGCGGTAAACACCTGATACCTTCAAGTGGTTGGAGCTGAGGTTGATGAGTAATACAAGGCGCTTGTTTATCGGAGTTAGAGTTATTATTTTGGCGAGAGTGACCACTGTCTCGCAAAGACGGTGCCGAAAGTTGTCGCGGAAGATGTCTTCTGTGAGATTTAGGTGATGGCTCCATTGTTTGATGATTTTGTTTTTTGTTAATTTTTTGCTGATGTTGCTTTTGTTGTTTTTGCTGATGCTGTTGTACTTTTTGCTGGTGTTGCTGGTGCTGCTGATGAAACTGACGTTTGGAGCCAAAACTTTGTGATGGTTCTCTCCTTAACGATTCGTTCTGATACGGAATAGAATTTAGGGACTGAAGTGACTGAACAGGCACGGAAGTTTGAAGAGTTGGTTGATTTGGAGACGGTGATCGTCTGCGGCTTTTTGATGAGCTTTGTTGAGACTTCTTTCCTGCTTTATGTGGCATGCTGCCGTAGTTTTGCGAGCCAACGGAAGAAATATTTTCTGGGATGGTTTGGAATGAAGCTGCAGACGATACCTTACCGGACGAATTAGGTGATTTGCATCGGTTATTCACATCATGTATATCACCGTGTTCGGGTGATAACTGTTGTTCCATAAAATCTCCATGTCTACCAGACGATCGATTTGTAGAAGATGTGGATGTTAAATTTGAAGATGACTTTGTTTTTGAAGAATTTGTTAACGATTGCTTTTTGTCAAACGTTGAGTCTGGCGAATCTGACGGAGTACTTCCGTCTTGTAACCCATTTGACAAATGCCCTGTAGAGTGCCGTTGCTCGCTCGATGAAACAGAACCACCACTTCTACTGGAATTGCTGCCACGGGGACTATCAATAATTGGTACACCATAATCTTCTAAAAGTTTAATAACATTTTGATGGCAACCTTTGACGGCAACACGCATTGCAGTTCGCCCGTGTTCATCGGCATGGTTGGGATCAGCCCCATGTTGCAAGAGGGCATCCACAACTTCCATATGTCCTTCTTGAGCACTGATACACAGAGCAGTAGCTCCTTGATTGCACGTTTGATTAATAGTAGCATCATATTTTAATAGCAATTTTACAACCTCAACATTTCCCTGCCAAGCAGCAGATTGAAGAGGTGTACGCTTTTCATTGTCCATAGAGTCGGGGTTTGATTTGTTCATGAGCAATAGCTCTACCATTTCACTGTGTCCCTGCCATGCTGCAACGTGTAAAGGACTTCGTCCTTCCATATCAGCATGGTCTACATCTGCTCCATTTTTAAGCAAAACCTCTGTCATTGTTACTTTATTATCCAAAGCAAGCACGTAAACAGTAGTTCGACCTTCCCCATCCTTGTAATTGATGTTCGAACATTCATGAATGAGGAACTCCACGACTTCTTTATGCCCTTCCATTGCAGCAGAACGAAGGGCACTACGCCCGTCATGACCGGTTAAATCGGGATCAGCGCCACTTTGTATAAGACTAACGACGACAGGTAAGTGACCTTGTTCAGATGCAAGAATAAGCGGAGTTCGACCATCCCGATCAGTTGTGTCAATGTGAACCTGGGCACCTTCCTGAAGAAAGATCTCAATAACCTCCTTGTTTCCTTCGAACGCAGCCATATGTAGAGGAGTCCAACCAGAATGGTCCCGGTGCATTTCATCAAGGCCTCTTTCTAAAAGCAATTTGACGATGTCGCTACTGCCTTGAGCAGCTGAAATCGAGAGAACTGTTCTTCCGTCATTGTCCATAGTATCGACCGCGGTTCCAAATTTCAATAGCGTTCTTACAATTTCAACATGCCCCATTGATGCTGCAGCAATCAATGGAGTTCTGTTATTTGTATCACAGTGATCAATATCAGCACCTCCATCCAGTAACATTTCAACAACATCGTGATAACCTTCGTATGCCGAAACCAGTAAAGGTGTTAGTCCATCATGATCACAATGATCAACTTCAGCTTCACATTTTATTAATAACTTTACAACATCCGCATGTCCTTGGCTAGACGGTACACACAAGGCTGCAACAGTCAATGCAGTGCGACCATCCCGATCTTGGTGATTTATCTCTGCTCCATGATCTAACAAATGCTGGACAATTTTACTATGGCCCATATAAGCAGCAGCGATAAGAGCGGTTCGCCCTTCGTTATCTACTTGATTAACGTTGGCGTTATGTTCCAGTAGGTTTAAAACAATGTTTTCATGTCCTCCCCATGCTGCCGCTCGTAATGCCGTGCGCTTATCAGCATCACAACTATCTACATTTGCACCAGCATCAAGTAACGCCGTAACTACATCCGTATGGCCAGCCCATGCTGCTGATCGTAAAGGAGTCCATCCTTCGTGGTCTGTATGGTCAAGACTTCCTTTATGTTTTATAAGCAAATTTACAATATTTGAATGGCCTTGTCGCGATGCCAGGCTAATTGCAGTTTGCCCAGTTTTATCAGCTACGTCAACATCTGCACCGCGATTCATAAGCACTTTTACAACATCCATATTGCCTAGGAACGCCGCGTTGGAAAGTAAAGAGCGACCATTGTCGTCGACTTGGTTAACAGACGCACCACCATCCAATAGATCATTCACTGATTCTGTACGCTGTAGAGCGTTTCTGAATGTCACTGGGTCAATCTCTTTACCGACTACTTTAGCACCAGCTTTTATTAAAAGTTCACTGACTGGATCAATAATTTTAGATGAAGTTACCATGCAATCTTCTACTGGAGCACCAGTCTGTAACAACCAAAGTGCAAGTTGAGATTCATTCATTTGGGGAGCAAAGTTCGCTTTAACCATATGTTCTGCAAATTCATAAACTTGTGATGGGTTCAGTTCTTTGGCAATTCCACTATATCTTAAAGCTAACATGGCATTTCCGTCTGCACAACTACATAAATATTTCTGTGTACAATGTTTAACGTCAACCAACCATTCCGTGAAACTATGGTGAAACAACAGTACATGTTCACCACGAGTTCGTATTAAAATCCTAGACATGATATGTATCCGTTGTTTAAAATCTGGAAACGTCATAGCCATGTTTCGCGTCCGGACACACAAGAATAATTCGGCCTCACTCATTGGGCGTTTGGCAACAAGTAGAGTGTTCAATATTGGTTGTATTTTTGCGAATTGCTTCCTAACGAATAATCTCTGACATAGCCAAAGGTACAGACCATTTAAAGTTCCAGGGATCTGGGATATATCTTCCAACGGTATAAAATCCTCGCCGACACCGTCCAATACTTTCTCTAAATACATTATACAACCATTGCTCTTGATATGCAGTTGATTCAACATCTCTGCCGTCTCTCTACTCAAATGGTTACGTAATGATTCCTCACGATCTAGTCGACAGAGAATATATTGTTGAACGTCTCGAACAACATGAGACTTTCGTAAGTCATCCAGGCTTAGTTTTCTAAAGCCTGTGAAAAGTCTTGTAACAGACTTACTCTGTCTACGCGCACTACAAATAAGGTTTAACCAAGGTGGAAAGAACTCGTGATGATTCGAAAGAAGCTCGGCAATGTTTCGACTGCCAGATTTTTCTTCTTCGTTTCTTGTAAACCCCTCATCCACAGAATCAACAAGTATAAAACAACTTCTTTGAGGTGGATTGAGCGATCGTAACGGTAGTAAAATCCCATGTTTAAAAGCGTCATCCGGGTTGTGTTCACAAGCAGAAGGTTCAAGCAATGCCTGGATACTCGGGTCTCGTATTTTTTCATCAAATCCATGAATTGCTGTACACCTTGATATTTGGTTTACTAATCCTCGAATAAATTTTCCAACAGATATAGTTTCTACGTCATGTGATTGGCAAAAATGGTAAGCTACAACTCTCCGGCTTAGGTTTCTTTGCTTTCCATGACTAGCAGTGGGCCAGACCATTTCGGCACAAAATGCCGTCTTCCCACTGCCGGGTCCACCAACAATTAACGTTCCACATGTTTTAGCGTTCTGTCGATTCTCCAAACTGTGTAATAGTTTCTGAAATGCCCATTCCCGACAGTAGAAGCGTTTTCCTTGAAGCATACAGTGAGTCATATTGGTATGGGTAACATACGGACAGGTTGTAGACGAGTGGTGTTTAGCGGCAAATAGAAATGTGCTTTCTCACGTTCAACGGCAGCCGGTCAATACCTGCAGAGACAAAAATAAAAACGTGTTATTATTCAGCTCGTTTTATTGAGCAAACTCGCTATTTTCAGATGCAAATTGCAATAGTGCAACGAGCATTCACGGTGTCAACACAATAGACGCATTGTAGTGTGAATCGGTAACCGAGGCACGGTTGCTGACCCATTCAGCGAGGAGACGGCTAGGATTTACCACACTGTGTCGAATAAGTGAAAGCCGTAACACCTCAGATGCGAAGGATAATACAATTGTGTCAAAGCCGTTGCTATTATTGTAGTGTCAATGCGTATTTCCCACAGTGATGTATAATTAAACGGATTCGGAGCACAAAGTAAGCAGGTATACATAACGGACATGACAGGAAACGTTTGACAATTTAAGACTACTTAAACCCAACCCTTCTCACTAATTGAAAAGATGTTCGTGTTAATTTTCATTCAAATTATCGATTTAGGGCTCAAGCCAAAAACGAGCGAATAATGTCTCCGAATCGATGACCACTCTACTGTATATCTTGTTTTGTTTATTGAACCCAGCGGGAATGTAGTAGTCTTTAAGAAATTACCTCTTATCAATAAAAGGCCTACAGACATGGATGGAGAAATGTTACAAAATACCAACACTAATAAAGAACGTGCAAAGTGCGATAATAAACATAGTGCGATAACTTTGAAAATGATATCGTTACGTTATCAATTTCAAATGGACTTTGGTCTCGCTCTTTAAGCTTGTTTCCCACTTGGACGCAATGCAACGAAGTAGGCACAACGCAAGTGAGTTGGTTGACCAATCAAATATGACAGTTCCGATTATCCTTCGTCGTGATTGGTCAAACTATACTACTTGTGGTGCGCTTACGTCATTGCGTTGCGTCCAAGTAGGAACCAAGCTTCAGAAAACCAATTTAATTGAAATAACTTCGTCGAATTGTTCAAGCACACCACCTAGACTTATCCAGCGTGCCCTCAACTTGAACAACGATCTATATCTCTTGATCTGTACCACGTGCGATTCGAATTATTATATCGATATCATTTAGAAGGTAAATGATCAAGTGGAAAGGAATGCATGATGGGTTTGATTGCTGATGACAATTGCATCGATGCATCAATGAACCTGCAGGTAATGATTGAGTAAAGTACTTAGACCATGAATGTATGACATCGGTTTGTGGCCTAAGTTTTAAATAAACCTTATATTGGAATTCTAAACACCGTTTTACAATTTAAAATATGGAAAAGGGACGTGAAATTTGACGCAATCAATCCGATCTCATCTATGTAATCAATGCTTCAAATAATAACAATACGATTATCTGTTCGCGATCGATAATTGTGACAAATCTAAATAATACAAACGTTAAGATTTACTGTATCATCTGTTCCCCATTATTATTTACACTAGTGTTTAGAAATCGAGTGTCCGGAAGTTTGCTTGTTGAGTTCGTAGCAGCAGACCACATCTAATCTGTCCACGCTCAAACCTAGTTCTATACCACTTCTAATACCAATGTAATCCTTAGATGATGAATGCAAAGGAAGGCTTTGCGATGTAGTATTTATCCACGATATGATGTCTACGAGTAATGAGATATTAATCTTAAAACGTGGATGGATTTAGAGATTTTATGAATGGCATGTTTAGCAGTGCAGTAGTGAATTATCAGCTATTATTGAACGAATACGTCCTAAAGTACATATACATTAGACAAATGGTATTTTCTGTTCAAAATAACACGGTTGTTAAATATGAATGTCAGATTACTAACAATTTGTACGCGATTCGGAGTAAATTACTGCTTTGTGCGAGTTTCTTTTTCCTCTTCTGAGCAACATTAACAAAGTAGTCGATATCTCATTCATCAAAATGTACGACAATGGGACAGTCTGGAGCATAATTCGTTATACCTTACAAAAGATAACATTATAAATATAAAGGTTATTGACATCCGGTGTGCCTATCAATTATTATAAGTTGTAAATGTACATTCGATTGAATTTACGACAAGCAAACGATTTAACTAACAATTAATTATTGAACAAGGAATAGAACATAATGAATGAGTATCAATTAACGATGGTGTGTGCTCGTCTCTTACGAGCCTGGGGCTAACTTAATTGCAAATACTCAAAATACTGCTTGGGAAGGTTAAGTACACACCATAATTTTTTTACTCAAATTGAATACATACATTATACCGTACAACATAACCACTTATATTGCTGTACTAAACGACCGTCGGAAATATTATTCACAATGCTAACCCTAGACATCAGACATTACTCAACACTAAATGTCTCATTGGTGAGCAATTTATTCAGAACCAATGATATATTTAGCATCAGTGCATAATGTTCAATAACTATAATGAGCACTTAATGTTACCGACACAGTCTGACAAATGTCTTTTTACTCAAATGTTCTTCACATAAGACAGTGACCGTGTAAGATTATACTATACCGTACAATCTACGTGACTGTTCTGACACCGGGGTATTTAATATATCATAGCACATCTAGTGTTATCTACTGTTAGGTTTATAACTTATATAATATAGGTCTATAACTTATATAATATAGAACAACGAAGTCCTATTACTTATATAGGTCTATAACTTATATAATATAGAACAACGAAGTCCTATTACTTATATAGGTCTATAACTTATATAATATAGAACAACGAAGTCCTATTACTTATATAGGTCTATAACTTATATAATATAGAACAACGAAGTCCTATTACTTATATAGGTCTATAACTTATATAATATAGAACAACGAAGTCCTATTACTTATATAGGTCTATAACTTATATAATATAGAGCAACGATGTTCAATTACTTATATACTCTACATAAAGAGAGACATATTGAGAATTTGACGTTTCAATATGTATTTTTGTCATTCTTCTATATAGTAGTTATATATCCATTTTTACCTTTACAACCTATTTCAAAAAAGTGTCATGACTAATATTAATGAATAATATTTTTCAGCTCATCACTATGACAAATAAACAAATATTTGAAGATATTAGTATTACTATTATATATTAATCATAACACGCCACGACATATGGAATGATTCAATGAAGCACATGTGTTTCGACAGCTTGGTATATTTTTAGAGTGAGTGTATACAAAGAAGATTTGTACAATTAGGCCTATACAAAATATATATAGTACAAAGTATTCTACACTCAACTATGTCAACTATTTATTTAGATCCAAGACTATCAATATTAATAACCTAAACCTACATCACAATATTTACCGGAAACTTTGGGTTATATCCAAAACAAACGATCCTGTCTAGACGCAGTGGTTCAAGTCACATAAAAATGGTGCTGGTTACAACATAAAAGGGCTAATCCAAAGTGTGGCGGAAACGTGTGTTGCTGGGATTTTTAGATCCCAAACGACACTCCTTTGGTTGATGCTGCATCGCACAGTGAGCAGTGACCAGACACGGTATGCTACGTCTAAAATGTCAATACAAAACGCAATGAATACAGGTCATGAAACGGATTATAGGATGTCAATGCAGTGACACGGCAATACAAACACCACGGGGGATAACTACTCCATTTGCTCATCTTACCAAATACGCCGTCAGTTTAAAAAGCCGCAGATTATGATGTAATAATCTCGCATAAATATCTTCCGACAACCCATTTGCGTTTGCATCAGCAATGCGCGCGCAGTATATCGATGGGCGAAACCAAAATGACGTAATAGTGTTTAGTCCTTGTGCAAAACTGGAGTTTCTCTTTCTCAGCTCTCAACAAGATAAGTTCTCCCTATCTTACGTGAGCATCAGGTGATAATTAGATTTCGCTCAATATATATTATCCATAAATGTCTAGAGCAATGCATTTAAGGTTAATTTACATAACAAATGCATGGCAAGAAAAGGTTAAGTGTCGTCATTGAGAAGGAGATGCAAAGGGTTGGATAAAATGGGGCATAGATTGTCAAGTTTATGAAATATAAGGGAATTTGAACTTCGTAGAAAACATTCATCTACAATTTATAGTGCACAATTTATAAAATTCTTAATAATAATAATAATAATAATAATTAAAAACACCAAAATCTGCCATTGTATGAATGAATTTTCTTAGCAATTAAAGCATATATTTATTAGCGTAACTGACTATGTTACGAATTAATACCACCACGAGTATTCTATGGAGATGACTGCCAACGTTTGCGCATGTCCGAATTCCAAATATTTCCCTTGGTCTAATATATTATTCATATTTTGTGGTTAGATCATGGACCTCCATCCATGAACATATTTTGGCCAGTGCTTTGAAATACACGCTCAAAAGTTTTGGGATTCCAGCACACGCTTTGTTGAACAACTACTAAACAAAAGCAAATCACTGTATTAAGTTGAGAATGTAATAATTAAAAATATAACAATATATTCTTACAGTGTAGATTAGACTATCGGAGTGGATTTCAATCTACTGTAGTTAAATGGTTAAATCGAAGCTGAGTCCGACTGAATTTAGTCGACACACGTTTGGAATACATTAGCTTAATAACAAATATTAAAACTCGCTAAGCTATTGACAAAAATACGTATATGAATATCAATACATTAATGAGAACAGTTGTGTTTATAAGCATAAACGATTCAACAAAGCTGCTAAACATGTACAAACAATCATGAACTATCTCAAGGCCCGAGTAAAAACGCTTGTTGATATTTTCATCTTCTTATGCTTGAATGATCACCTTACCGTTTAGACAAGATTTCAAATTTCAATTAACCATGCGTTTATTAACTTTATAAACAATTGACAGAAAACGATAGGCCTATATGTAAATAAAGCTTAATTACACTCTCATCTGCACAGATGTGCCAATAAAGCTTGGTTCCCACTAGGACGCAGCGCGCCGAGGTAGACGCAACGAAAGCTACTGTTCGGATGATCCATCCCGTTGTGATTCGTCAAATTACTTGGGTGCGTGCGCTTACGCCCTTTTTGCGTGGTGTCCCAGTTGGAACCAAGCTGTAAGATGCCATATCTTGTATCACCCAGTATTTCAAGTTGTGTTTAACTTAACTAAAAGAATTAGACCGCCCTCATTCAACAATTTTAGCCAATTAATTGTCTTTTGAATATAATACAATGGTTTGTAGTTCTGAGAAAACCCGTTATTTTTCACTTAAAAGCACGTTAAAACAACCACATCCCTTAGGCCATAAAACTACAACGTTTTATGTGTTCTGAACAGAAATACTAATAGGTAGGCCTACACACAAATTACAATATGCATACAGCATGAACAAAAACTAAAATTTTCTTACAAAGTGTAGTACTAACTGGTTTTCAAGTAAATTTGTATTACTAAAATCAGTCACACTAATTAACTTATATACACAATATCAATTATTTAAATGTTAGATTCGAATCATGTACGACATGTTTCTTAGATTTAAAATGTTAAGTTATAAGGTAAAGTACCACTGTATCTGTACGTACCTTCTGTTCACTGTTCGTTGATAAAAACGTTATTTCCAGTAGCAAAATACTGTATATAACACAAATGAATTTTGAAATCCCGTGTTGGCCTTTTGTCAAGAAACACAATGATGTCAAAATCATAACTTCCTAACTAAACACCTCCGTAAAATTGTGAACTCGTCCGAAACTCGCGCTCCGTGGGCTGTCTATTTATATCAACAATCCCCAGACAATGTCGTGTGCCAAAATCTCCGTCCTAGGCCTACAGATAGAAATCGTGTCGAGAGGAGTAATATACCTACAGATCTTTCACAATTAAGCCGTTTAGCGAGTCTACGTAAACTGACTACTATACTCGTCAGTGTTTGATAAGAAAGTTATCAAATAAAGCTTTATGCAAAGAATACAAGTTACACAAAAGATAAGTTTAAACAATTTACGGAACACCGGATGTGGTCGGTTCCGAGTTGGCTAAGTGCTGTGAGAACACGCTTACAATATTCCATTATGTTTACTGACACAACGCCAACGTAAACGCCGTTGGTTTTTTAGGGGTCTTCATGGGTGCACTATTGCACCACAAAAAAAAACTCATCCATGACTAGACAATACCATAAAGCAAACTTAAACCCTCTTAAATTGTTTCTATTTGTCAATGAAATGAAAATATTTAAAAAATGTATTCCAATTCATGAAAGTAATATTATCTAAATTAAATCAATATTGTTCTGTGTATATAAGTACCGGATATTTATTCAGAAGTATGTAATCAGTTAGGAGACACTAGTTTCTAGTCTTGAAGACATATTTATAAAATGCTATATTACTGTTGGTTCTTTATGATCTTAAAATTAAACAACAAACTGTATATTAAAGTTAAACATAATAACAATAGGCCTACGTAACCAAAATTACACACATACACTAAATTTGAATTTCACGCATTTTAATTTATACAGACAGCTTTGTAGGGTGACCCATAAACAGGGTTTGGCCTTAGTTTTACACCGTATACTTCCCTTCGTTAATTACACCATAAAGTTACCCCTAATGTGAGTGTTTCTTGAAGAGGGGATGGCCGTAGTTTGACACCATATATGTCTCTTTGTTAATTTCACAATAAAGTGTCCCCTTAATAGAGGTGTCCCCCGTTTCACAGAGAGGGGTTGACCGTGTGTTAAAACATACTGTGTATTTCTTCTCGTTCATTTACCGGGAAAGTGTCCCCTTAATAGGGGTGTCCCCCGTTTCACAGAGAGGGGTTGACCGTGTGTTAAAACATACTGTGTATTTCTTCTCGTTCATTTACCGGGAAAGTGTCCCCTTAATAGGGGTGTCCCCCGTTTCACAGAGAGGGGTTGACCGTGTGTTAAAACATACTGTGTATTTCTGCTCGTTCATTTAACGGGAAAGTGTCCCCTTAATAGGGGTGTCCACTAGCGACGCAACGCAAGGACGTAACGCAACGCAAGTGAATTGACCAATCACAAGCGATGGCTTATTCGCTTGTGATTTCTAACTGTCTATAACTTCGCTTGTCATTGGTTAAAACGCTTGCGTTGCGTTTACGTCCTTGCGTTACGTTCTAGTGGGAACCAAGGGTGTTCCAAAGGAGGGGTTCTACCAAGCCTGGGTTCTATTGTATTCTAAATATTCTAAATGGTGTCTTGGATAAAGAACATTAAAAACCACGGCATGACAGCAGTGATTGTTTTTAACAATACGTAATAATAATTTTTATTTGAAGAACAGTTACAATAGTTATAATAGAAAGCGATGCAATTGAAACGTACATATCATTGTCTGTTTCATTTTATAATATCACCCTAATCCTGCTTATGAATAGCGCCAACATTCTTTTGGGGGATTTTCTGTAGATGCATAATTCACAAAAGATTACCCCCCGGATATGCAGTTCTGTCAATTGTGTTGCTTCCCGAGTTTAGTTGTATTACTTTATCAAGTTATTCTTTAAAAAGGGTTTAACCGCAATTAAACTGTCATAAAAAAAAGCCACGAACGGTCAATCTTGAATTTTGACATTTGTCACGTTCAATGATCAATAGGAAAATACACCTGATATCGATATGACCATTTGCTTGCAAAAGTGGCCGTAAATTGGAAAATACACATAAAACTAAATGTAAACAAAACAAATTTTTACAATGCTAAAGTCTACGTTAAAGATAGCCAACCTATTTCTTAAATATAACTAAACCAACCCTCTAAATAATCTTTCAATATTTTAATGGGGTTCTAACTCGGGGGCGTCATGTCTACAAGCTGATGTTTATACAATCTAACCACACATGCTGACTTTCCTTGTGATTTTTTATTATTTATAAAAGACGAAATAAACGAAATGAGCCCTACTTCAAATTCGTTAATCCGTCAATGTTAAACTATGTTCTCACTAGAGACGCAACGCCGTAACGCAACGCAAGTGATTTGACCAATCACAAGCAATGGATTATCAGAACAGTTGCTTGCCATTGATCAACTCACTTGCGTTGCGCGAACAACCTTGCATTGCGTTTCTAGTGGGAACCACGCTTTACTGTTGACGGTTTCAGGAGTGGATAAGTGTTAGGGGGAATTTGGACACATGAATTTAATACCATGCCAATTAACATACCAACGGATTTCCGATATGTAACATTCGTGTAACAGTACCATCCCGATGTGCTGTTGCTATAGAAAATGACTGTTTTGACATCATTAGTGATGATCAACTCAAAATAATAATCACAAAAATGTATCAAACAATTTATAAATAGGCTTACAAGGAAGAATAAACTTGTAACCAATACACTGTTCAAAACAAAGCAACAACGTAAATGTATATCCAGTGGTAAGGTTAAGTCTCTTATATTGAAGTTGTCCGCGTCTGTCGATAGTCTTTACATACTTAATTCATACACAAATCAGAGACAGAGATCTCCTCCTCAACTCATATGAAACGCCTTTGCTGAGAAATGACGATTAGTGAACCGCTAATGTAGGCCTAGAACAACGTGACACCTAAAACATTGTCACAATGAAAAAAGGCTAAACTATGAATTACAGACAGTGACCTACCTCCAAATCCGAACAAATTTAAATTACAGAGTTTACAGTTCCAATTACACAGACAATTAGCGTAAAACAATAAAGTTACTTAACATGTATCCTTCCAATTACCGAGAAAAGACAACTTTACAATAGAACGCACATGTGGCGCCAAATCTAGCTTGAAAATAAATAAATATACACATACATACCGTATTAGCACGTTCTCGATAATTGTAAAATATTACGGTCGCGTGGTAAAAACCATGTCAAGTTGGCACAAGTACTTCACAGTCCTTTAGTAAGCTAGTGATATGACAATCTGGTGTGTTACACGTAAAGTGTAATATAATGACCGGAAGTTTTGACGCTATGACTCGTGTGTGTACCGCGTGGTTCAAGTATTCCAGGCAGATATAAATACAATATAATCGGCCGATGTTTAAAGAGTGAATGGACAAGTATTGTATCTTGTCTTTGGAAATACCATCCACGCATGACCTCACACGAACTGAAATCACTGTCAGTCTTGCGTATCGTGATTTGAACTTGAACCAATATCAAGGAACTATATTGTACTACTATCAATATGGTAGTACAGTACTATTGTTAGTTGACAGTATTTCTTTTGTGTTTTCACCTTACGTACGTGTGCTTTTATTAATTGTTCTTCGAGCAATTTCCATCATTTCTAATACAATTTTCTACATCCCGAGACACTCATCCTCCCTCATCCTTAATTATAGTGATCGCACCAGAGATGTTGTGCAAGTGTTCACACGCAGGCTGGGTTCACACGCACGCTCCGATCACGAGCAACTCAAAACATATTTTACTGTTTACCTGTCCAAATTAGATAGCTCTTCGTTCGTAGCGACACTGTAAATTAGCTACACATGGTACCATATTTATTGCATCTGATTTGTGGATTAGTGGCTGCAATGTCATCGTAAGGATAATCGGAAATTGGAGTCCATATTGCATATAACATGGTTTAGTTAACCCATATCTAACCTTTTCTAGTATAATATTACTAATTCTGTTCAGTACTGGTTTAAAAAATTGGCTTAGGTAACCAATATTTAACCTTTTTTATAGTCCATTATTACTATTACTGGTAATGCAGCACTGCCACTGTTCTATTTTATTCGAATGCAGTCGGCCTTGGTTAGTGAGATGAGCACTTAAAATGGTAAAAACTACGTTAATGAATGGCCTATTAAAAGCGTTTCTAAATTTACTTAATTACGTAGACAATGTCAAAGTTGGAATCTCCAAGAAGAGCCGTGTATTTGTTATTCATTATCAGATGATTCACATAAATGATACGTTACATTTTATATTTAGTTAATTTCCTTGAAATGAATATAAATTCCTAATAAAAATCTAAATATTGAAACAATTTATGACTATTATCTTAATTCAACTATAAGTACAATCGATTTCTTGTCAACTAGGATACGAAATAGATAATATGCTGTAATCGTTTAAGTCGACAATTTTCAACTTCCGTGTTATTTTCAGAGAATACTCTATCATTTTTAATGATCAATATTCAAATTTAAATAATATTCGTAATAAATAAATATAGAGGTATAATTATACATTAGGCTCATCTCTATAGATAAAAGCATATTGGAAATCATTAAACATTTTTCCTGCTTTTTCTTCCATGGACCGAATGTGTACATTAATATTTCATAATAATTGAAGAGGCCACCATTTATAAAGTTAAACAATAGGTCGGTCATTGACCGGACATTATTGTCAATCACCTCCGGGCAGTGTCGGAGGTGAAGCCTCTTCAAGAGACAGCATACAAAGCCTACTTTCATATAATATTTATATTAAATCATGTTTTTGGTAACAAAAACCACACCAATATAATTACAATGGGATCACTTAACACCAACAGCCGACAAAAAAAAGTTAAGAGGTAATGGCACCACTTAAGCCGGGTCCAGGATTTGAAATAATGTGCGAGGGAAAGGGTCTATAAATTATTAAGACATAAAAGAAATTATTAAATAAGCCTACATTATTATTAACGTGTACAATTTATTTATAAGTATTGTAATAAACAAAAATGTAGTATATATAAATGACCAACGCAGCATCTAACTATAATCACTCCTAATTATGGCATGGAGAATCCGCTTCACCAAAACCCTCTACGGACATTAACCATTTTATAACGTCATCACATTTCAAAGATACTACATATATAATATCATAGAGATATTATCTCTATGATAATATTCAGCAATACACTAGGCCTACATCATAAAATAGGCCTAATCTATGACGTCATATGTCATTCAAAGAGTGCAGTGACATATTAATGCAACAACAAAAAAGCATATCAACTTCCCATATATTAACAGTTTTAACCATCTGTAATTAATACGTACTTGAATACAAAATGCAGGTGTCACTCTCTGTACGGGTAGTATTGTTGTACAGATTACAATGGGCGAATGTGCAATACAGTAGCATACGAGTTTAAGTTATCAGTACAGTAAATGCTGTTCCGAGTATTATTACGTAATGTCAACTTATCCCAGAAAACGAAACCGCTAAGTATTGTTATTCCTTCAGAGAACTCTGTTCCTCTTCTTCTTCTCTCCGTATTTCTGAAATAGTCTTCCTTAAATCGTTCTATTATTATATTTCCATGGTTTTGTACCGAAAAGGATATTGACATTAAAGATACAGTTGTTAACGCACCATTGAAAAAGATTAGATCACCCGATGATATGGCATTATTATTAATTTGTACAATAGCATAGGCAATTTCACAGTGTCACAAGCCAAACCTATCCCTAACATAGACAAACTATATAGATAGGTAGGCTCAGTGGATCATAACAGCCCAGTAAAGCCTGTTTTCCACTATTTATTTGCGCAAATATAAATCATTTCTACCGGTATCTGCTCCCTGTTTCCATACGGTAGACGCGATCATTTTCTTTTGTTGCATCCTCTCTTTGAAACAAACTACCTCCTATGTAAAACTTAATATGGCTACTATACATCTTCTGTTTTTAAAAGACCTTGAAGGAAACCCCTGACATTTAGAAGAGGAGAAATTATTACTTGCTCATCAGATGAACGAATGTAAGCTATTTTCTCCATTCTCACTGCCATTTCAATTATTCCAAACACTTGCTCCTTGACACAGGAAGTTTGCTCTGTCTGATTTGTTGTCACAAACTCTGATCAATCAGCAGCATTCAGAGGGGCAAATGGCAGATAACATCCATCAACTTAATCGTTAGTATGTGATCCAGCAAAGGCCTGAGACAGCCTATCATCAATATAATGTCATCTATTGTTAGTAACAATGTTTCATCCAATGGCTTAACTCTTCCTACGGTCAACAACATCAATCTGCTATCGTTAGCATGTTATGAAGAAGTTATTTTTACTTTTTTACGTGATGATTTTTCCATAAGCCTTAACGGTGTTAAATATATTGTTCTGAAAATAAAAGCTTTTATGTGTTTTTAATAGCATGGCTCTCACTACAGGTATGTCGGGCGGTGACTTTTTTTAAAGACAGGGGTGTGAATAAACAACCTTTATCAATTTTGAGACGCATAGGGGGACAGACAGACAGACGAAATAGTCCCGTAGAACCTTGTTGTTGAAAAGTGTAACATCTATATATTGAGATGACATTGTTTGCACTATATAAATATACTAACATTAACATTTTATTTCTTTTAAAAATAATTAAAAATAAGTATATATTAATTAATGAAATAAGAGATTTTGAGTGAGTAGTCAAAATCCCAATATAGTACACACAACAGACCAACCTACTTAAACAAGCTATGACATGTAGTTAACCATCTCCACAATTACGAATCAAAAAGGCATATTATAATATCACCTTATTAAATTTAACTGTTCTTCCCACGTGTAACCTATAAAGTTAACAATTTAAGTACTGTACCAATCTCGAAATAAGAACAATACTACACCATTAAATACATTCTACTGAGTCCTGAAATAGGATTATCAAAATGACACTTTGGATTTCTATAGTTTATACAGGGTTAAACTTACAGTACATGGTCACAAACCAGTGATTTTGGTCATATCAATCTGTTAACAATAAGTTTATGTTTAAACTGTGTGAAAACTGGGTTATCGTTCAATAAAAAATCACTGATTTTGGTCATATAAATCTGTTAACAATACGTTTATGACTAAACTGTGTGAAAACAGGGTTACCATAGCTTTCAGCTTTCACAAACCAGTGATTTTGTCCTAGTATATAAATCTGTTAATCTAATTTTGAAAAGTCTTGGGTGTTTTTTGTGACACCATTTTAACGCCATTGGCTTCAACCTCAATTGGTGGATAACTAAAGAGTAACAACATCTATCAATGTTCTCCTTATGAGTAACCATGGACTTTCCTTGCTATATATAATTCATGAAGACAACATTTTCCATAGTTAAACAAAACCTCCTTTCATACTATCCTTGGTATAAGCCTATGCATTAAATAAGATTAATATTCTCGTAAATGTTGTACACGGTATTGTTTCCATAAGCCACCCTACTGAAAGAAGAGTTGTTTATTATTTTTGGAAAATTTATATTTGTATTATTTATTCAAGTAAATAGTTCAAGGGTAAATTACATATTCAAATCTAGATTTATACAAGCTGCATATTATTATCACTTAATAACAAAATTATTAAACGTGTAATTTAAAAATAACTACAAGGTGAAAAGTTTATGAGTAAATTAGGACGTATTGTGGGCGGCTATAATCAATTAATTTCACACTGTTTTGACATGTAACAAGCTAGCATCAATATTCATGATTTAATTATGGAGTTAGTGCATCCTTTTTGCTCTTATAACTGATTCTTGATCTCTACATTTCCTTCCAACGTCATTGTGACAAATTCTATTAGGATAGGACATCTTTTGCACTTGAGTTTCTGTGCGTTCTGTTCTGATGAGCTGTTAGAGTTCTCACTTGAGATTCAAAATGCGGGAGAGCAGAGTGGTAAAAATGCGTTATACCAATTTGTCATCTTCTTTTGGTTTTCTTCCTTTTTGAGCATGTAAGGGTGTAGAAACATTTGTATTAGGCGCTCTATAAGACAAAACTAATTATAAACACGCCTTGAAATTTGATTTGATGGTTCCGTATTAGTTACTGAACAGAAAATTGATATCTAATACACTAATGTTGGTAATGAACATCTTTTTAAAAACTTTTTACAATGTTCTACTTCGCAATACTGTGACTGACCTGCTTTTAAAAAATCTACCTGTAGTAGTTCCATCTACAGTATTGTTCTACTCCATTCATTATTAGTCGCGTGCAACTCGCCTCTACAGCTTATAGTCGGTCAGTTGGTCGGTAAACACTAACTTGAGCACGCGACTGCAGCCATATATATATGGCCTTGTTTGTATACTAACCCAGATGCCATGTTTCTTTCATGGAGAAAAAATAAACCTCCCTTTTTCTTTCTTCTTCTAATCCTACTTGTTTTCTGCATTTCCTTTGATGTGGCCAGTTATTATTTATTAGTTTTTAAAGTGAACCTGTATCATTAGGAAATTTTCAAGAGGATGATGATGAACTTCTTCTAAATCTCTTCACTTATATTTGTCATTGTTTATTCCTTCTTCTATATTCTAACTCCTATACATTTCTACAATCTTTTTCTCCATTTCATTGCTACATTTTCAAAACGATGACGATCTTCTTCTTCTAAATATCTTAAGTTACATTCGTCTTCAATAAAGTTGGTCCGCTAACCATGACACTTCTCTAACACATTGATAGTGATACCTTTAGTTGTTGATACAATAATAAAAGTCATTCACAAGGTTTAGGTTGTGAGTTTCAAGATGATCAGCTGATAGGTGTTGAGATAATTATGAGGCACTGCTGCAACCCATCTCACCTCAGTTAATCCAATAATGATGTCCTGATGAACTTTATTTACCACCACATAACATACAATTTCTCATTAAAAGAAGCACAAAGGCTTAATAATATCGTCATCAGTTTCCTTCACTCAGGTACAAAACCTCATTAGAGTATTCATACATGGGATTTGGTTACATTTTTGCAGCTGAGCTTCAGTTTTTGTTTTCCATATGTTTTATTTATTTCTTATGCTTTCAACATTTGTCTGCTGTTCGTTAAATATAATACAAGACTTCTAATTGACATCAGAGATACAATTCTAGAATCACTTTACTGATGTTGACCCTAAATCCTCTTTTGGGGTAGTGTGTTCCAAAGACAAACATGGTCTAGGGAAGAAAATATTGTACTTGAACTATTTTAGTTCTGGATTTAAGAACTCTACTGAAAGCTGCCTCTGTTTTATACAGTACCCTATTCACATGAGTATCACAATTATAGCAATTGTGACACTTACATCACATACATTTGTAATGTACTGTATGTGAAAGTTCAGCAATATCTAATATATATCAGAATTGTTTCCTCTTGTGATTGGGCTGTACATCTTTATTATCAACACTCCAAATCACAGTGGAAATAAATCGCAACAAATAACAATACAATATTTGAATTCTGATTGCAATGATTTGTCATTATTGAACTTTACACGGAGCCTATTGCACCCAAGTACCAAAAAATAAATATTCAATTGACATAATATTTTTAGATCTTCACTTATAGTACCATCAAGAATGTATGTCTATGTTTATTTTAATTTATTCTCATATATAATATGTCATTATTGGGCTCTAAATGTGGGTGTCTAGAAAAGTCAGATCTCAGATATATCTGAGTTTTCTAGGTCTAGAAAAGTCAGATATCTGAGTTTTCTAGATCTAGAAAACTCAGATATATCTGAGATCTGAGTTTTCTAGATCTGAGTTTTCTAGACACCCTCTAAATTCCACAAGATATGTTTCTATACCAATGGAAACAGTCTACAGTACAACAGCAATGCTAACAATACATTCTAACTTTAGATGAATAACAGCAATGTGGTCAATACTAAATGTGCAAAAAACTAAATTAAAACTCTATAAAATAAAAAAACAAAGTGTTTGTGAAATCAAAATAAAAAAGTTAAAATTTAAAATAGTAAACAATAACTAAAGCTATGTAAATAAATAAATTATGTTTTTTTAAACTAAATTTAAATTCAACTGTATAAATTAAAACTAACAGCAATTAGATGATAAAACAGAACACCAGAAACAAATTTATGGTTCATAATGTAAGCAAAAAAAACATATTTATATCTTTATTTCAAAGATGAAAAAAGTCATAAACATAAACAGAAGTAACACAAATCAAAATGTCAAACTAGTTTATTTTTTGATTAGTCAGTCAATACATGAATAATAAATCATATTGAAATGTTAAGAACCAACCTGTTTAATATCTATGTTTAATATTCCATTGGATTCTAAACGCATAGTTCTATCCTTAAACTTTTGCAGTCAATTTTCTCTCAAATGATTTCAAAGAAACAATGTGTTGTATTTGTTGACATGGTAGCAGACTAATCATAGTCAATAAAATCCAAAGTACAAAGGTAGTACAAAGTACAGATAAACATACAATGTACAAACTAGGCAAACAACACTTGACAATTCATTATCCACTATGATGGGTTTCCAATCCTGAATTTTCAAAATTAATCAATGTCTGGCTATAAAAAGATAACCGGATACATCTTGCAACATACCATAAGGTATTTGTATGTGTATTATAATGCATGCATATTTACTTACCAGACAGTGCAATGCATCACATATGGTGAAATTGTACATTAAAGTTGATTTTCACCCCAGGTTGTCATCACCTATTAAAATGAAATGGAAAAACATAAGTAAAATTATTATAAGAGTAATAATATAATAGAAAGTATAAAGTTATTTTTGTATGGTTGGTTTTAGTTTCTGCTGCAGTACATTATAGTTTAAACAAGCCTACATATTCATGTAAAATCACAGGTGGTATGGGGAAACACCTGTAAGAAATAAATAAATGATAACAAATACATGTATACAGAAATGAATAGATGTTTGTCATATCAAAACTTAAAAGTGGACAAATCGGTAGGGTATATAACGCATTCTTGTAATTAATTATGGACTACATATTATTGCATCACAAATATTGACATACATGAGTAGGTCTACACATATTTCTTCACAAAAATTAGTAACAAAATCTGCAACTTTAATGTGTAAATCAGTAGGAAGCCTGAATAAATTGTCAGGTATTTGCGAAAGTTAAAATAAAACTGCAGATATCATGAACTGGTCTGTTTTGGCTTATGTATACCAAAAATATTCTACATTTTCTATACATTTTTTTAATAAAAAGCCTTAATTGAAGAACTATTTTTTTTAATTTCCAAAAAGAATCACCTGATTATTTTATATTCCTTGGAACAAACAAGTATTTTTTTAAATAATTTACCACAAAAGGTCTTTGAATAGAGATAGACTTGCAGTAAGTTATTACAAATGAATTGATATTATGATATTTTTTTACCTGAATAAATTTATGTTACCTTTCATTGAAAATGGCTTTACTAATAGCAACATAAATTGCCACAAGTATACGTTTACTATAAATATGTAAATTTAAAGCAATATATTTCATATACACATTTGCTAGCAGTCTGTTATTGCTAACTACTAAATCAGTTTTATGATGATGTCATTAGGAAACAAATATTATGACAATATGTTTGGCAGCTGAAACTATCTGAATTAAGCTTCATTCACACAGAAGATGGCGCCTTTCATTTTTTTAAATGATTTCTCATTATTTAACCACAGGCGTCATCTTCCGTTCCATGAAAACTAAAGCTCTGTCTATACTATCACTCTTTATGTGACAATGCCGTATCACTATTACCATATTTGAGCATATCACTAGCATATTTAAGCATATCACACCTTTTTTTGTCAAACTCATTTGATAGTGTAGACAGAACTTTACAAGTTTGAATGTAGCTCTACACAGTACAAAGCCTGAAATGTATAGGGTATATGAAACGTGTCAACAAATTCATTCTTACATGATATTTTAATTGTTTAATTATTTATCTATACTTTAAAGAATAACTTTAACAGCCCTATTCACATCGCCTACCAAAACTTATGAAATTGATACACACTGCATCTTTGTATGATGTGCTCCCTATTGTGTGTACACCAGTAAACTTAAATTGCTAGGATATCATTATTAGGGTTGTAATTCATGGGACGATCTATATTATACGTGAAATTATGTAAAAAATAAATAAAGTATTTCCTTTAATATCAAATTGTCTTTTCTTTCTTTTATTAGGCATTCATTTATTGTAATGGAAGTTCATCAAGTTGGTTTTGGTTTTACTTGCGAAGATCCAAATATAGCTTACAAGTCTAGTCAATAATCCTACTACTTTACAGTACATGTTTCTTAAACATCACTTCCATTTTGTAAATAACAATATAATGACTCATCATATAATCAAGAAAATCCCCTCAAAAACAATGGTGAGTATTTGTACCATGGCGGAATTAATTCTTCCAAGTAAGGCTCTGATTATTCTAAGGGATATAAATACAATCTTAATAGAGGTTATTGACCTTATTAACGGATATTAATTACAGTAGCAAAGTGGAATTAAAACCATTGTTTGTATCTATTAAGAGAGATCATCCTCTTGTATTATGTTAATGATTGGTTAGTATTATCATATGAACACAAGGAACTAAAACAGTATAATAAGTACTATCTACAAAGTGCAAACTTAGTTTCAGACTAGTTTACTAATCTGTCAATGAAAACCTCATTCAACAAGGTCCGTATTTTTGACCGAAACTGGTAGTTATAGCTGAATTAACTATTATCCTGAATAAAAAATATTAAGGAAAGATGACTTTGAATGCAAAAAAATGATGAAATACAACAATATTGCAAACCTACAATAAGTCTTCACCATCATCTGATTTGAATACTGAAAATAAGCATTTAGAAAGTCTACAGTATATGAATATATTCGATAAAATGATGGGTTGGATGATACGCGAAGATTGGCTACATTTTTTTTTTACTCTTTTTATACAAAGAAAATTTGTTTTAACTGTTCTGTATATATATTTTAAATTAGGCCTACTATGCTTTTATCTTTCTGTATTTTTATATGTTATAATTTTTCTTTACTTTTAAACTTGTAACTGGAACATTTTGGAAAGCAGTACTGCGTTACTGAAAATGCAATCCAGTCAACAACAAAAAAACACATTATGTTATTTCCGGTGACTATAGTTATATAAGTATGGAACAAAGTAAAAATAAATATAATTTCAAATTTAGATTATAAATAAATTGGTACACAAAAACTAAACAATTTTTTTTATTTTTTACATTTTACAATTTCTTTGTGCAGATTGATTCTGTGCATTATATTAAGAAATCAAAAAATATTTTTTTTAAATGTACACAAGTATATGCCACAGGCTACAAACCTAATCAATGAAAAAAATACAAAATATTATGAATTACTAACAAAATAGTTGTAAATTATTATTACATTTTCAATATAACTCTGTCAGGGTGCATTTAACAACCTGAATAGACAGTACTATACTAAATTCCTGAACTAAATCTTAAGCCTAAAAATATAGTCATAAACACTTGTTATTGTTCTGTTCAGAACAAATGCTCACTATAAAAACTCTGTATCACTCAACAAAATACCCAAATCCAATGTCGGATTACTTTAAAGTTTATTTTTCTCGCACCTTATAACTGAGACTATTTTGAAACAGATGGCATCATACAGAATAGTAAAATGCAAAATGTTTTCCACAATTAATAAGCAATATTGATTTATTAAAGCCCCCTTCCCTACGTTTTTTAGATCTAATTTAAGATCACAAACTATATTTAATGTAAAAATAATACTATATGGTCCTATTGCGATAACTTTTTTTGTCTTTAAACGGTTAAAAATGTGAAAAATAAGTCGATTCTAATAATTATAGCGGCCCGCTATAAATCCCAAAATGCATTGCGCGCGGATTGATATTTTTGTTTTTCACCTGTAATTCGCTCACTTTTCGATCGATCGTGAGGCCAAAACAAATGGAAGACTCCTAACTTTTCAGCGAAAATACCGGGTTTTCCCCAATTTGTATCAACGGAGTCTGGCAAAAATAGAAAGACAATTAATGCAGCAACTATACAACGTCAGACTAGGTACTGTATATAGCTAGCATACGATGTTCGTACGTTACCGATGTTTACCAGCTAGGCCTACAAAACTAAGCCTAGCTAGGCTAGGCCTAAGACCGTCCACGAGAGGTCGATCGCCGCGAGCTACTTAGGTAAAGTGCATTGTTTCTCACTTTTTATCATAATTTACCATAAAACGTACATTTAAGACAAGGAATGACATGGTTTAATGTTTTTAAAGTGATATATATGTATTATTTTCCAAAAAACGTCCAAATTTGCAGGGAAGGGGTCTTTAAGCTTATATGGTTTCACTCACAATTAAACTATAACAACAAAGTAATATTGGGCAAAATTAAAACTTGATTTTTTGGCAAAAATGTCATAATAGTACATTACAGTATTATGATGCTAATTTGTATCACTTCAGTCGGCTTATTTCAATGTGCATAAAACAGTTTAATTTTTTTGCTGAACACATTAATGGGCAGTTAAATTATTTCATCAAAATTCTGTTGAAATGATATGTATACATTATACCATATGCCAAGTATAAATTATTCTGTCTTCTGAAATTAAAGTGAGGCGCTGAAAGACTTGTGTAATTTTAGACAAGTAACAGTCATCATCCATACAATAATGAATGCTTGATAGATTGGTCCTTCATTTAAAATGGATAGGACAGTAAATTTTAAACCATGTTGTGTGTATACAGGCAGTACAGTATTACTGCATTGAAATAACAAGGCTATAATAATTAATAACAAAGAAATAATGAACCTTTTAATTTCACAAATTAGATTCAGATAATATTATATCAAACATTATATTATGATGGCTCAAATATTTACTGTCTAGCATTTGGTTAAAAGAGTGTCAACAACATATATCCATAAAAAAGTAAGTACTGATGAAAAAGTCAGTCTGTGGTGACTCTAGAATGAAGTTGAGTGACTATACAGTACTACATTTTAGTCTGGTTAAGCAAAACATAGCCACAAACTTTTCTCAAAATTATTGGCTGAAATATTATAAACTTGATAAATTTCTTACCGTAAATTGGTTATCAGTTCTATATGAACAAGCTTCATCCAAAATAGTAAAACAAACTGTAGCAACCACCAGACAGAAAACGCCAACAAGACAGAGTACCAAGTCAAAAATTCCCTCTCGCCTTAACAACAATAATGTTGGTATAATTTGCAAAAAGCGTAAACTGTGTGTGCTAAGTTGTTTAGTAATTGTTTAATGAGCATATTTAGGCCAAATCACAGTACGTATTGTTTGCTCAACAACACCAAACACAGTTCTCTGACCTGTTGACTGTTGGTCAATTGGAACCTTGTCCCTCTATTAATACTTACTATGCTGGTATTACATGGCCTTCACAGCCTATAGAACTGAACATATCATCGCACTTGAACTTCAGACAGTGTATTAATAACAGAACATGCCAAATATTTACATTTTAAACAATCCTTTTCAGACAGCCGGCATATAAAATTAGGCATTAAAATGTCATAAAAAACGAGTACTTAGATGTTATGATTCTTCTCAAATTTAAGCACAATAGTAAAATATAAAAACAACATAAAAATGTCTGGATTTTAATAGTAAAAAAGCACTAAATTGCCAAATCTATAGACATAGCTGCAACACTTTGGGCTATTTTAAAGTCATTACTTGTTTGGGATTTTTCACACTGCCATTTAACCGGTTATTAAACATTTGTCTTGTTTCTACTGGCAAGAAATTGGTGTTAATTTATTCACATGGTTTTTGTTATTTTTTTCGCAGCATACACAGAACCTCTATCTCCTATTATCAGTACCATAGTAAACACCTAACTGAAATTAGTAGATAGCCTAATTGTACATGAAATCATAGATAGGTGGCATATTGCAACATTGATTATAACGTTGCATGACCGGGACAGGCTAGAGGAAACCGAGAAACTGTTGTATCTTCTATTTAACATGACATAATGTTTAAAGATGTATTGTCCCCCTGAAAATAATGTTTTTTACATTTTTTTTGTTGAATATGCCATTTTAATGTTACATAATAGTTATTGACTTCGATCAAAAATTGGATCGAAAAAAAATGTATTTACCTGAAAAAACTGGAATTTAAAGGAAAAAATGGTCAAATTGGCTGACAGCCAATGGATTTTTGGTTGCATTTAACCATTTATCATGTTATTTTATAAGTGAAAACATTATTTTTTTCCGGTTTTTTTTTTTATGGAAGTGATTCACTTTATTAAAACTACAAAATAACCTATTCAAAGTCTGATTTAATTAATCTTCATTTTTCATGTTTTTGGGGGCAATACATCTTTAACAAAACATTGTATTGTGGCTGTAGATACGGAATGGGATGTAGTAACAGAAAGTTGACTGTCAAATTATACACTAAGGGTTTTTATTTTTCTATACTAAAGACTGGTTATATAAGTCTGAAAGTTAGGCTGTATGATCCTCTGTGATCACCTCTGCAGGGTTGATGCTTAGGTGTCGTTTAGGCTGTATGATCCTCTGTGATCACCTCTGCAGGGTTGATGCTTAGGTGTCGTTTAGGCTGTATGATCCTCTGTGATCAACTCTGCAGGGTTGATGCTTAGGTGTTGTTTAGGCTGTATGATCCTCTGTGATCACCTCTGCAGGGTTGATGCTTAGGTGTTGTTTAGGCTGTATGATCCTCTGTGATCACCTCTGCAGGGTTGATGCTTAGGTGTCGTTTAGGCTGTATGATCCTCTGTGATCACCTCTGCAGGGTTGATGCTTAGGTGTCGTTTAGGCTGTATGATCCTCTGTGATCACCTCTGCAGGGTTGATGCTTAGGTGTTGTTTATGCTGTATGATCCTCTGTGATCACCTCTGCAGGGTTGATGCTTAGGTGTTGTTTAGGCTGTATGATCCTCTGTGATCACCTCTGCAGGGTTGATGCTTAGGTGTCGTTTATATGCATCAAACAACAACAACAGGGACTTTATTTAGCTCCTAGTAAAAATACCACAACATAGGGTATGTTCAGACTCACGGAATTACGGTGGAGTTATGTAAGCGCCTACATATTTTTGTGTCTGAACCATGCCGCGGATTAGCGTTAGGAAGCTGTTACTCCGCGCTAGCGGGAGAGGGTAAATTTCATAACGCTAATCCAGTGATGCATCAGTGATTTTAACCTTAACCAATGAAAATACACAACCACGATTAGCAGACAACAACTACATACCCGTACCCTATGATACGACAGCGAAATAGCTATGTCAAATGTATTTTCAGTTTCAGATTTTTAAGAACAGTAAAGTTGGAGTCGGTAATATGATATATTCATAAATTAAATCAATTAATCAGATAATTTTCCGTGTAACAATTACGTTTAAAATTATTTTGAATTAAAATGCAATTCTACAAGTAGTAAGAACAAATCAGTATATTTGAAAGTAAACATTATATAAATAAAAATTTAAAAAAAACAATGTAAACGATGTAAACTTTCATGTAATGTCATGAATGTATACATATAGTTCTATCTGCTTTGACCTGATCAGAGTGTTTAAAAATGCAAGGCATTGGAATGTTGGTCGTTGTGTCTGAACACCTTGGCTTTTAACGCCACGGATTACCGTACGCCTTGCGTAGATAACTCCACCGTAACTCCATGAGTCTGAACATACCCATAGATTACCGAGCTCATAGTGTTAACAGTTGCAAAGCCTACGACTTGACATCCAAGGTAACAAATGAATACACATTTAGATCAGTATCCAAAAGAATGTAAAAATAAATGCATGGATTTCATGAAAGAGTAAATAAAAACAGCAACAGTTGTAGATGTTATGTCAATAGAGAGGTTTCGCAATCTTACGAATACGATAACGAAAACGGATACGTCACGCACACGTATTCGTAAGCCATAAAAAAATCTGTTTCGCATGGCAACGAAATATCGAGACGCGTCTAAAATATGACTGCGGTAAATTTGAGCGAAGCGCAGGTACGTGTTGCTTGGTGCTTGGCCAGCTGCCTAGGCCTAGCGTAACATCAAAGCGAGTGAGGACTTTAAAAACTGCTATTTATTTAAATTGACCTGGCATTTTAGTAAATTACTTTAGTAAATTACTTTCAATAAATCTATAATTATATTATAATCATGAATCATTCCTAATTCAAATGCAAAATGTGCAAAATAGATCAAAAACTATACTCGTTTTGTAGTTACGAATATAACTGGTGATATTCGTCAACAGGAATACGCCTTACGAATATGAAATGGGGATCAGTTTTCGTTATCGTATTCGTATGGTTGCGAAACCTCCCTAATGCTGTAAAATTCACATACAAGTAAACTAGCAATCTCTATACATAGGTTATAAAAGGCTTGAATACTCCTAAAACTTGGTTTACAATCTCTCTCATAATGTTTACCAAATTTCATATCTAGATTGTCCATTGATGGCCAACCATTCAAACACTAGAGATCAGCAGTGGAAATGGTGGTGTGAAGGCCTACAGTAACTAGCTTAGCTCAAGATATTTTTTTGCTCCAAGTTTTGTGGAAAAAACAACCCATAAATACTGGGTACGGACATAACTCTCTCTCAGGTTGAATCTTACCTTAGAATATTAAGTATGAAATACAACAGAGAATCGAATACTTTATATTTTTAAAATACTTGTTACAGGCAAAATTCAGAGTCGGCTGGTATATTAATAAATTTCATAGAACAAAGGCCAATAACCCGAGATTCATATAACATTAATCAATTATTAATAGTTACCACTGCCAAGTCAATATAGGTTCTGGTTGCATTCATTGTTTGTTATTTTGATAACACTACACGTTTAATAGCTCTGAAATTAATATTTGTAATTTACACAAGAATAACAAGTGGGATATGACATTCTCGGCTAATTATCAGACAGATTGCAGAGTGCATAACAGAATCCATCGACCCTAAATATTACAATTGGATTGTAACTTGATATCATAATGTAATGCAATCGATTGCAAATCTTTTATCGTACTGCGTTCTTTTCAGGAATACGGTTACATTCTGAAGACGCTGTCGGAGTAAATAACGAAGCAATAACACTTTGGTTTCTAGAGTTTCTAATATTTTTCTTAATGATGACATGTACATGGTTGATTAACATGGTTATTAGTGAGTCATGGACAGAAAATTAAACAACAAACAAAACCCCACATTAACAACATCTTACAGTACGTGCAGTCAACTAAATAAGGAATATTCATTTCAACAAATTAGGTAAAGGAATTGACAATTTGATGTCTTTCTTACTCTTGGGGCTGACCATATGTCTATTTGTCAATGACTACTGTAAAACAACGAATGATTGTATGTTAAGCAATTTGCTGAGTTACATTAAACATTTTAATTAGTATAAGTTTAAAAAACAATTAAAGACATTTCATCACAGTATGTGAAGCGCTACTTTTAATCAAAATTACTGCTATAATTAATGTTAAGTGTAATTTCTAGATAATTACTACTAGCTAGAAAACAATTAATTTGATTGGCTGTCAGTATCGTCATATCTTCTATATTCCACTTCCCATAAGAATACCATATCCATTATTATACAAACAATGTGTTGAATGGGAACAACATTTTCATGAGTTAAATAGTAACAGTCAGGCTTCCAATGAATGAAAATATTCTCCCTATTTAACCCAGACTGTTCATGAAAAAATTTGGTGCTGATATTTTGGCCATGAGAGCAGTTATATATGGTTACACAGTGCTGTAGCCACAAGAAGCAAAGTGGTGAGGTGGTCGCAAGAAAAGAGAACAATTTGTGTGCTGGCAACAGAGTTGTCTAAGTTGTCTCTGTGAAAAAGTGGTCAGGTTCAAACCTTACAATCCCTACTGGTGGCTTGTTTTTTTCTATAATAATAATTCTCGCCATGCTATTTTATAAAGCACTCTTACGTTCCCTCTATCCTGAATTGGTCGTCAGTAAAAACCAGGTTAAAAATAAGCAAAAAAATCTTTTTTTGGATTAATATCACATATTCCATTCATCTTCTACATGATTTTGTAAAGTAGGAGATCATATCATATCCACATGTTAACATCTAGCTTTTAAAGTTCATATCAAAGCATATTTATCATTTGATAGACATATGTCCTTGTCAGGTTATCAATACCATCTCTCAGACATAACTTTACATGCCCTACATTTAATGCATTCATCTAGCTAAATATAAATTTCCAATAGAAAAATCTATAGACCCGTTTCTAAAGAGAATGCACAGTTATTTCAGAGAATGGATTTTCTTTATATTATTTGATTCTTTAGAATTTAAAAAACCTTACAAAATAAGCCAAAACTGCAAACAATTTAGTTTGTAAAACAGTTTCTGTGGAGTAATGGTAGAAACTGCAACAAAATCGCAGTTTAAAAAAGGATGATAAAAACAACCACGAATGACCACCAAACAACTTTTAGGCTATGTTCACACATAGCCACTAACTATTAGCTATATCTAGATAAAAAAAAGTTCAGGATGTCCTAGTGTGAACCAGGCCTTATTGTGAGTTAAAATTTGTCTGCAATTAAAAAATGTTTGTTTCAAATTACAACTGTATTTTGCAAGTGTGATATTTAATTTTAGCAACACTACTGACTGTTGATAAGCCTTTTGGTATATTTTTACTCGGGGTACCCGAGTCTAGGACTCTCTCATCTTCTATTCCATCCGACACTTTTAAGTAAAAAGTGCAATTTATAAAGTACTACTCCTTCCTTATTCGTTGTAGTATTGAGCTGGGATTTGGCATGAATACACTACAGGGACATGTCCTCAAATCTACAGAGCCGGATTTTTTAATTTCAAACCGGATGCAGCCATATGCTGTCTTGAAGATGGTACCGTATAGCCGTATTTAGTAGCAAGGTTATTAATGTGTATGTGACGTCACATCCCGTCTTATGACTTCATTACAGCTTCTTTTACTATACCCCGTGTATCGCACATTCATGCTTGTTCAATATTGCAATTATATAATAATTTAACTAATCAATCAATCATTATATATACCATAATATTGTTTTATTTTATAGACAGTAGTAAAACCCTAATCAAATTTTACATTAACTGAACTCAGTTTATTTGCAAAAGTTTTTAATTATTGAAAATATCATAAAATGTAACTGTTCAATTGCAGGATGTTTTTATAGTCATATATTGTTATGGTGACTAGACATTCATTAGTAACATAATAACATAAACATAATAATGAAGTAAATAAGTATACAAGCAATGAATGTTTATAAGTTGAATAGAACAGAACAGTTTTTCTTTTTATACGCATCCAACAGCAGGATGGATAAACTATTTTATAATTGATTGTGCTTATGAACAGTGTCATTTTAGGCTTAGGGAGTACAGTTGAAAAAGCTGTGAGTTACAACTTTGGCACTGTATGTCAGTAGGTCAGGATTGAACCCTGAACCTTGGGATTGGAAGGCAAGCACATTTAAACAACCAAGCTACAGCTCCACTTTCGCACTACTTTAAAGTAAACTTTATTCGATTAATCCATTGCTTCCATCTTTATTCAATGTAGTGGTTTGGCGGAGGGCTACAGTAGGTCATTAAAAAAGGCAGTGCTCAAATTTGGCCAAGTAGAGTAGAACAGAGGGCACCCACTGGTTTAGTTTTCAAACATGCAAGCCAGTCACCAGGCAGCCTCATGTTGCGCACAAATATCTAAATGTTTATACAAAGCTAAACATGCAATAGTACCATTAAATATCACTTTTATGTGCAATAGACCTAATTAAATACTGAACGACATGTGATACAAAATTGACCAATCAAATAGTAAGGATACAGTCAGTGTGTTATAATAAATACTACAGCATCCTTCAACATATTTAATCATTGTTGTTTATTTAGTAAGGCTATATATCTTTCCCCTTTTCTCATTGATTTGCATGAAATGCACATATAATAAATTGTATTCAAAAACTTAATAGATCATTATCATGAACAGTATTGGAATGACATTCTCCTAAATTGAAAATTGACGCCAGTTTTCCGACACTTAATGGTAGCACATATATACAGCATAGCACAGTAGCTATTTATTACCCTTTTAATGGAAGAGGTTTGACGGAATGCTAGAGGGAGAAAGTCTGCTAATTCAGCTATTTATCCAATACAAAGGCAACAGTATCTACAGTGATTGGTTTACAACAAAACGTATTCAGATTACTAGATTATATGTATTTAGAATACTAAATTAAAATTGAGTACATGGATAAACTACAAAAGTTATTCCTAACTAAGTTAATATAGAAGCAGATACAAAATAAATTGATAAGATCTAAATTATTTTTGTTGATCTATATATATATTATTGTTTAGATTTGCACAGTTCTAACAAAAAATGTATTTGTTCTGTAGTAAATGCTGCATAAAATTGGGAGAGCTTATAATGTAAAATATTTTGTTGACCTATATACAGTAAATACCCGAGCATATGTATGTAAAACATAACAAATACTGTATTAAAATTGTGTGTAAACTTTACTACTTTTACCATCACTTTTGCTCATAGGGGATTTATGGTTTGGAACCCCTTCCCTCTTCTCATATCAGCAAACAAGCTTTATTTTCCAGAAACAACCTGTCGAATAGTAATCTTTTAAAAAAACATCTATATTTAATATTACACCAGTACCGGTTATCACACAAAATAGTGAATTTCACTTCATTCAACAGGTATGTGGATCTTAAAATTGTAACTTACCATTTACAATTGTAGGCCCCAAGTAGGTGTGGTCAGTCAGTTTTCAAGTAATTCAATTATTTCAATATATTATTCCAATTCTACTGTAGTCTTTTTGGAAATAACACGCCCATAGCACATTGCTAGAATAAACTACATATTTAAATCTATCAACCAGTCTAGTATGTATGCATTTAAGCAGCTGGCATCATCTGCAACTTGACTTTCTAATGGTAGAGATACTATCACCGCTTTAGGGTTTTCGGAAGCATAAAATTATTGCAAAGCAGGTGCAGTGAATAGAACAAGAGACATGTACTGTAGATTTAACATCATTAATGCTCAAGTCACTACTGGTCATTGGTAGTAATTAAGCCTGTCACACATTGGTTTTTACATATGTACTTTTTTTATTAGTGTTGTCTATAAATTTATTTTTACATGATAATCATCCTTAATTATTGTCGTCAACTTTCTTGCGGGTATGGCTTAAGCTTCATTTTATAGCATATTGAATATAAATATTGTATACATACAGTAAATACTGTAGAATAAGAAGAAGAACAATAAAGGATACTAGTCTTCAGTGGACAGGCACCATCACTAGTTAGTGTTGACCTCTCTGTGACCAAATTGTAATGTAGAGAAAATGGCAACAAATTAGTGACTGGATTTGGGTGTTGTCAAGAAATTTTCATTACAAACAAAATTCATTTCAACTGAACTGAATATTTTAAGGCGATTTAAAAGATACTCTTTCTGGAGAACGACTATCATTTGTGCGGTTAGCATGATATAGAAAATGGTAAGTTAGTGCTAAATGACGATGTAAAATGAGATGTGCCAAAAAAATACTTTAAACCAGTATCTATGATACAGTATAATCAAGCTCAAGCCGAAGCACTCATTTAAAACGAGGACTAAAATCGGCTTTAACGCCTTCTTTCGTAATTGTGTTTTACATTTCACAAATGAGTACCATCATTGAACTTTCTATAACCTCAATATTTAAGTACTGAATATTTAGAGCGTTCTGAGAATAGCTGACAGCAGTAGAATAAATATTATAACACAAATATAGATTATTGTATCAGAAATAAACTCAACAAAACCAGTATTAAATAGAGCTACTATAAATAACAAGTATTCAAAATATTTATATATTTACAATTAGCATATTCATTCTAATATCATAAAAAGAAGGATTTAAGCACAACAATATTGATATATACGAAGAATAATAATGCTGTACTGTTATAGCTACATTTATTGGCTTAAAAGTCTGGTGGAATAGTTTTTTAAATTTTACTTCAAATAAATAAATTTGGGACAGGAGTTGACTAACAACGTACTTTACTGTACATATCTACAAAAGTAAAACTCCTAAATTACATCCAACAGTGAGCACCTCATGGACAAACTATTATCATGCTTATAAACTATGTCTCATTTGAGGCTTAGAGAGTGGGGTTGAGTCGTGAGTTTACAACCATGGCACTAGGTCAGGATTGACCCCTGGACCTTGGGATTGGAAGGTAAACACATTAACTAACAAGCTACAACTCCACTACAATTTCAGACCATAGTTTTGTCTCCAATTCATAGACTGAGAAAAACAAAGCCAAATATAACTAATTCCTTGGCTGATGAAATGACAGAACCACAATCATCAAGTATGTTTTAATGTCTAAATTCATATCTTTTGTAATTTTGAACTACAAAAGTGCAATGGATTATCTAGTCATTCAGCTGAAACGCAAGGAGGCCACATGATTTGAATTGAACCAGAGACTCAAGGATCTGTGTGGTTCAATAGGTCCTCCGCGGTTCAACGCACACACAATATCTACGGATTATTACACACGCCCAACTGAACTCACTTAAAATATTCATCTCTTCAGAAACCAACAATTACAACAAACAAAAGACCATTATTTACTAGTTTGATAAAGGTAGCACAGTTATTTACTTTTAATTAAATATTAACCCATTGTTTAAAACACATTTTAAAAGGCAACAGACCAGTTTGGTCATCGATGCGTAACAAAATCAACACATTGCGCTGTTTGGCGTGAAAAATAAGTCATTAGGTGACCTATGGGTGAATGAACAGGCGATTAGAATATATCGGATTTTCAGTTTTACAAAAATATTTATTGTGATTGATAACAATGATTGAATAATTATGAATCATCTTCAATTTTGGTATTGCAAATTAGTATAAATTAAGTCTGTACTGTATGTCATTGAATTACAGTGGGAAATATTCTCTCTGCCAACTAGAATAGTCAAATCATTCCATTTATAAGTGTTAGACGCAAAATATTCCTACAGTATTTCTGATATTATTAAATTATTTTAAATATTTAAACAACAATATCATTTTTTTTCTTTTATTACTTCTTACATATCCAATGAGAAGAAACTTATTTTTTACAGAATGGACTTATAACTATGTATCATGCTTAAAAATTTAAGTCTCATTAGAAAGTAGGAAAGGTCAAGAACCCAGTGGCCGTATTCACCATTCACACTTAGGCTAAAGGAAACACTTTAAATTTAAAAAAATCTCCTATCTAAATGAATACAATTTAAGGGAAATATTCATTGAGTTTAGTGAAATACTTAATATTTAAGGGAAATATCTCACTTGAGTGTGATTGGTGAGTACGATCACTGGACCTCACCAAGCTTCACCTCCTCTGCAGATGAATTTGTTAATGTTAAATATTAAATTAATTTCATTGTTTTATATTTATATCAATCAAGGGTTGAGCCTTTGGTCTATGGTTTTGTCTTGGGTAAATTTGTATTAAATACAAGTTAATGCTGCACAAATTCAACCATAGAGGTATGTTTCATATTAATGTATATTTCCTACAGGTTTGCAGAAACAAAGGTTTAATGACATGCAACATGATTTGGTATAAATGTTGAACATAATGTTATGTTATCTGATCATAATGTTCACAATCCTTTGGATTAATGTACTGACAAATACATTTTGATTGATATGACATAATGGTCCTCAGTGATACATGTAGACAAAGGCGACCTATTTTTACTAAGACAAAAAAATGAAACAAACAAAACCCTAGGCCCTAGGCTTTAAGATTGAAAATAATTTTTGTATTTAAGTAAGTATAAGAGAAGTATCTTATATTAAGAAATTCATTTTTGCATTTAATAAGCAGGTCACGACTGTACACAACAACTTTGAATCAGTATTAACAACTAAATTGATAGCTAATATTTAAAATTGCTTTTTTTATGTAATCACTATGTAGGTTAAAGTTTAATCAAAAAATGTTTAGCTTATTCTGGAGAATATACAACACACAAGAAATATTGAGTAATATAATAAGTATTTCTTATCAGTGTTTCTTTGTTTTTTGATTTTGCTGATATTCCTCGATATTATTAACAAGTAATCATTGGTTTCATTTCTGTTGCATACTGCTACATGTTATTGAAAAAATAACAACACACATAACACACACAATCAACCAGTGGTGAATTGTTAAATATAAAACGACATTACAAAAAAATGCAATGAGCTCTGGCAGTCAAATGGTCAAGAAGTTTACTATAAGTTGACTGAAGATCAAAGGCGGTTCAATCAAAAAGGCATTATTTTGCGTTGAAGCTAAAAGTTGCACAGCGATAAAACATTAAAAAATCTTTTCAATTACAATTAAAAAACAATAACACACTTTAATAACTGTTAAGTATTTTCATCAATGCTGATGAAATACAAGTCATTATGTCATCATAGTTAGTGCATCATGGGTGTGTAAAGTCAATAGTTCAACTTGCTCTTAATCTATATAATGTACTGGTAGATACAATTTACCTAATTCAGAATAAAACTATGACCTGTTCAAATTAAGTATTACAGTGATGCATTAAATTTTCACCATATTATAGGGTATAAAATCATCATTATGTGCCACATGGTACAGTATTTATGTTGTAATGATGTGGATTATTCCATAATATATTGAACAATGGGGTCAAACCACAAGTACCATGGGCCTCTTCAGACTTAGTTGGTTTCATGAGTTAACTTCAGTGGTTACTTAGGGTATGTTCAGACCTACGGAGTTATGCTTTCGTATCACAGCCAAGGTCATATTTTAATGAGCGTCGTAAGAGCAAAGTGTTCAGATTCATTGCAACGAAGTTGCGTTACAAACGGATATGATGTCACTCGCTGGCGATTAACCAAACTCTAACGCACGCATAGACCTACCTTTGTTATTAAAAGTAGTAGTGGTTGGTTTGGGAGTTACAGGCCTAGACCGAACACTTGGGCTCGGCATTATCGATTGGTTGTCAGGCATACCAACCAGCCGATCGTTTTGGGGTTTGGGTTTATATTTGGTCTATGACCTAAAATATCATTTATGGCAGCAAAAAATTTTCAAATCCCGTACTTGCACCATGGAGCATGCTTGCACCGGCTCCAGATTTATTTACTCGGTCTTTCGCCGCTTTAATACGACGACCCCTTCAATTTTGTTTGGATATTAAATCCTTCTTTATGAGGATGGCCCGTCTGCTAACGTGTCCGCCATGTCGTTGAACACAGACAGACATCTTCTTGCCGGTGCTTTTACGCCAGTTTTTCACTTCCAACCGATCTCTGAACTCAGGGCTTCCCCACAATGAAATAAGGTATTTTACTTCGGTTTCTCGCCAATGCGCACGCTTTGATGTCATTTTAAATTAATTAATATAATAATAATAATAATACTGCATAGTGTAACAACAAAAGGTACGATTTTTTCGCACGTTCACCAATCACAACAAATGGATCAGCTTGGCTATACGATGAGCACATGTCACGATGTGATGTGGCGAATATTGTAATTTGATTGGCTAGATATCTAACCTAGGTCATATTCATCGATGCGTGACTTTCGTATTGTAAGCGACGTCCACTAAACTCATACCTTGAGCTTTCGTAGCGTACGAAATATCAGTGTCGTACGAGGTGGCTTCCACTAATCTTTTCCTGGTTCAGACCTATGGATTTGTACGCCGCGTACAATACGAAAGCATAACTCCGTAGGTCTGAACAGGCCCATAGGTAGGTATCAACTTAAATTCTTATTGATGAAAAATTATCAGCCAAATAGTTTAATATTACAATTTGGGACCACAATAGAGAAATTCAGTAGGCCTACTGGTCAGTTTCTACTGCCACTATCATCAATGAAGGATTGGCACTTTTTGGTCTAGCAAACTTGTTACCCATTGCGATTTTGTGCTAGGGCATCAACTCCTGATACTAAATACCCAAATAACCAACACATTCCATTACACCTTTCTTAAAAACATATATTGTGAATCAGCTGTGTCTGAAATGGCCAGCTGAACTGCAATTGGAAGTATAACTAAAGCCTTGTTCACACTGGACTTGAAAATAAAAGAATTGTACATTAGGATTGGATAGCCCTGCTAAGTTCTACTGCTGTAGGCTTGCAGGGGCATACACCGAGTTAAAATTAACCAAGACCTTTTAAGGTTAAATTTTACCTCGGTGTATATTTGTATTAAAATTGGACTTTTTGATTAACTTAACATATGACTTATTTAATTTGACCAAAATAAGTCCAGTGTAATAAAAGCTCAATTTATCACTCTCCCATCAGCGCCGATTACATGTACATTGCGACTGATCACGATACTCATCTATGGTAGTACAGAGTCATGATCACATTGTCCATAAGAAGCTTTGTTGTCAAGCAGACTCTAACTTTGACTGATCATGGTTCAGCACATTCATCATGGTTGCTCGAACATGGATTCAAGGAAACTGGTTAAACAATGGAATATGAATCATACTTCAATCTCGTCATATTTCTCACTGGGTAATCAATGATAAATGGTTGATTAGGGATTTCTACCAAACATCTTAATGATAATTATGATTTATGATTCTCATAAATTTGTTATTAGCTAGTCATAACATTATGAGATGTGTTAATCTTTCTTATCAGAGGAAGAAATCTGTCGCCTAAATAAAGTTAGATTTCCATTCTCGTAAGTACAATAATCTGTTTAATTTAATAAGAATTGTTGATTGTCTAAAATGGTTATATTTTGAAATTCATTTAATTTTTGTTTACAATCATGTAAGGCACAAGTTTCCTTCAATTAAAATCAACTCTGTGAAAGAGGGAAGTTCGAAGCATTTTAAAGTTGGAAATACACGTTCAAACCAGAAAAAGTGTGTTAATAGAATTCAGATTATAAGTTTGATTTGAATGAAAACCGCATTTCATCGGAATAGATGGCATGGTTCATGCCAGACGTCCGCATGCAAAATTGGGCCCCACATCAAAAATGTTTTTAAAATCCCTAATCTTAGGTTATGATTAAAGTTAATAAATACCAAGAACGACAGTTAAAAATAGTAATCTGTCAATATCTTCATTCTCTTGTGTGAATGTGAACATGTAGGTCTAGAACTAGCTAGGCTTGGTATATACAATTGACCTTTTAAGCTTGAGTTGATAAGGTTTATTGTACATTATGATTAAAATCTGAAGAAAAATAACATTTACCCAAATCCAGCACCAAAATGTTGAAAGGTGCTGACGAGAACCATAATGTACTTATTGCCCCTCAAGTTTTTTTAACCTATACCGACCAATCTCGCCAATAATAACAGCTACATTATAACTGCTCTGGCGAGTTTCTGTTAAATCCAAATACTCTTATTTCTCAATTCAAAAGAAAACATGCCTCAATGTTCCAAAATGTTATCAGCATCAACTAATGTATGCACAGATGGAAAAGCGTAGAAGCATTCAATCAAATATACTGTAAACACATGCTAGACTGAATATATATCAACCTAAATTTCCTACTTGATTTAATTATGAATTAGGTGCTTTCAATACTCTGTCTACATGATGAATTTCTAATTTGATTCACAGCAGTGATCATACCAGTATAGGGGCCCATCAGTTTCATTAGCTTTGATTTCACTTCACAAAGCTAGGGGCCTTTAAATAACAGACGTTCCAAACCAACCCTCCAGTTTTCCCCGTGCGCCTCCATCCTGATCTCCAGTAATGTTGGTTTAAGATAGAAACATTTTACGTATACTGTTTGAATTTTGTTTTTTAAAAGGTTATTTCTGTATTTAATACATAATTACATCCGATTAGTTACTAGAATGCATGACACACAAGATATTTTGTGATGAATTAAAATCTGTTAAAATGCATCCAAAAATATTTTAATCAACATTTGTTCCTTCTTCAATTAAATCAAACCTTATCAATGCAATGATAAAGGTGCATAAGCTGGCCGTTATAAAGTTGAAAGTACAGTAATTTGGTGTTACTGTTTAGATAAAAGGGCCATTTTGATAGGTTAACCAACCAAAAATTGTGAAAATTAAATTAATTCATTCAGCACCATATTCATAAATTAAAATAAAAACACATGATATGGGGTAATAATTTCATAGCAATATATGAATACAAAGCTAACTGTATGAAAACAAAAAAAAACTTACCAATATCATCGGAGTTCAAACCACGAATAAACCTTTGATTAAGAATTCAAACCATGTGTTGCCGACAAAGAATTTGTCAAGTATGCTTAGCTGCATAACTTGAGTATGTGCTACCGGTATTCCTTTCGCCTTTTGAATTAAAAACCCAAGGCACGTATTTTTATCTCCTTCCAGTACTTAGTTTGAGACCGAACAAAAGTAATTGAGGAAGTGCTTAATACACGTATCCTGATCCGACAGTTTAGGCTCAAAAACTTCCAGTATGTATTAGCTCAATTCATTTGGGAGTATGCAGCAGCCACAATCTGAAAGAAATTAAAATGTTCACTCACATGAAACACGGTCTGGTTGCATTACCTTCATCAAATATAAAGAGATAGCAAACAGAGATAAGACCACCCTGACGAAAGATGTCAATGAATAAGTAAAGATCCACTTAAATATATTAAATTGACGAATATAATTAGAAACCTGGTAAGCCAATCAGAATACATTATATATAAAGTTTAAACAATGATGAAATATCTTGGTACAATATGTATTAATCCTATACATAGATTCCAAGCCACTGATAATTATTACAACCATCATTTAAATGTGAAATGGGCAAAAAGTACCTTTAATGATAGATACAGTAGTATATAGTTTTTCCTAACATTGCAGTGTTTAATTTTCCTACTACAGTATGTTGCTGTTGAAAGTGGTGTATTTAGCCTCTGCAGCAAGAGAGATTGCCTTTTTGACCATGCTTACGGTTCAGTGAGAAGACTAAAAACAAACTAAATTGATAGAGAGGGTTTACCAAGATCTCTAGATGAAAATGGAAGTATAAATAAGCCTCGTCTATAATTGTATAAATTATGATGAGGTACCACTGTAAAACAAATATTACTACCAATGGATACAGTGTTTGGCCCTCAAGAGGATAGTAGGCTCTGTCTTCGTATCATGCAGTAGATCTGTGTACTGTAAATTACCAAAAAGCTCAGTAAGGTTCACATAAAATTAAAGGCAGTAGTTATCCTTGTCATCAAATCTCATCCACTCTTTTGTTTTCATATTCATAGAAAACGGACAACTTGAAACCTAAAAAACACACTTTTTTATGTAAAGCAAAATATATATTTTCAGGTTGACAAAGATGATTTGATAAGTTTATCCCTCTTATTTTTTCAATAAGTAAACTTTTTCACTTATATTGTAACATGTATCCAATAAAAGTACAAGGCAAGGATGTTTAAAATCTTTTTATTGGGTGTTAGTAAGTCAATAGAGGGCAGTGCTCACAAAATCTAATAATAGCATATTATTACCAATAATAGCATTATTACCAATAATAGCATTATTACCAATAATAAAGTGGACTTTGAATTTGACCCATTTTCTATTTGAATGTACTGTATTTATTGAATTGTTATTAATGTACTACTACTACAGTAAAAATTGGCAATTTTCAATGTACCACAGGCCGAATGTAATTGAAAGAATTTGCAGTATCATCAGGTTGACCACATAAGTCGATATTCACTTCCTTACAATGAAATGTCCACAAGATTAGATAACTAATTTACAATTATCATAATGACATTTAAACAGTATTTGAAAGAGCTTATGGCAAAGATTGATGTAAAATCGCAAGGTAAACATCTGCTTTTTATCTTCGATAACAAAATATTTATCCATAACTTATTACATCATTTCCCTTTTATGACATTTAATTTTCTCATCACTCAATCCTCTGCAGTCTCGCATTCTATTAACATAATGGATCAATTGAAACGGTAAACAACAATATGACATAACTGTGTATGCAACTAGGTGAAATTATCCAAGTGCCAACACATTTACTGATGGTCTTTTAGGTAAAGTTACCTTGGTTAAATTCAGTGCGAATGAAGCTTTAGAAGATGTTGGATTTTATCTCATTTACTTTCCTAAAAAACAGTTTAAAAATGAATAATAAAAAAACGTACCAACAATTGAGTTAAATCTCTTCTGTCTGGGAGCTTTTGGTCGGTAAATGAAGACATTTCATGGAGAATTAATTCCAAAAAAATAATTTTTTTTTATACCAATTTTCGAATTACTTTTACTAAGTAGTACAGTGCTGTTTAAATGGCCATGAGAAAAATAGTTGTTTCTAAGCCAAATTCAGGATTTGAACCACGACCTGGGTTGTTTTTTGAAAGCATATTTATCACAAACAACATTGTCATTATAGATTACCATTAACATTAATACATTTTTGGCAGGCAGTATCACCAATATTACACAGTTTAAGGGCCTGTTCAGACCTACGGAGTTATGCTTTCGTATTGTACGCGGCGTACAAGTCCATAGGTCTGAACCAGGAAAAGATTAGTGGAAGCCACCTCGTACGACACTGATATTTCGTACGCTACGAAAGCTCAAAGTATGAGTTTAGTGGACGTCGCTTACAATACGAAAGTCACGCATCGATGAATATGACCTAGGTTAGATATCTAGCCAATCAAATTACAATATTCGCCACATCACATCGTGACATGTGCTCCTCACTCATCGTATAGCCAAGCTGATCCATTTGTTGTGATCGGTGTTGAACGTGCGTAAAAATCATACCTTTTGTTGTTACACTATACAGTATTATTATTAATATTATTATATTAATTAATTTAAAATGTCATCGAAGCGTGCGCATTGGCGAGAAACCAAAGTAAAATACCTTATTTCATTGTGGGGAAGCCCGAGTTCAGAGATCGGTTGGAAGTGAAAAACTGGCGTAAAAGCACCGACAACAAGATGTCTGTGTTCAACGAGATGGCGGACACGTTAGCAGATGGGCCATCCTCATAAAGAAGGATTTAATATCCAAACGAAATTGAAGGGGTCGTCATATAAAGCGGCGAAAGACCGAGTAAATAAATCTGGAGCTGGTGCAAGTGCGGGATTTGAACATTTTTCTGCCATAAATGGTATTTTAGGTCATAGACCAAATATAAACCCAAACCCCAAAACGATCGGCTGGTTGGTATGCCTGACAACCAATCGATAATGCCGAGCCTAAGTGTTCGGTCTAGGCCTGTAACTCCTAAACCAACCACTACTACTTTTAATAACAACGAAGGTAGGTCTATGCGTGTGTTAGAGTTTGGTTAATCGCCAGCGAGTGACATCATATCCGTTTGTAACGCAACTTCGTTGCAATGAATCTGAACACTTTGCTCTTACGACGCTCATTAAAATATGACCTTGGCTGTGATACGAAAGCATAACTCTGTAGGTCTGAACATACCCTAAGATAATAATAATGAAAAAGTAAAAAAAAACTATTCCAAGAATTTATGACAAATAACACTTTATAATATTTACTGCTAGCCCCTAAACACTACTACCAAGAGAGCAATTTCAATAGTGCAATGTATTAAAAAACATACCCCTACAATGGATCTTTGCCAAAAAAAGGTAGAACAATCTCACATGTGTGACCTACTGTAAAAACACGCTTTAGCTCTTCTATAATAGCCACATATCAACACATTATGCATATTGACTGGTTTTACAACACAAATGTGTCTGTCCAGCTAATGTGCTTTATGAGCCGCAATTACATTATAAAATAAAACCAGCTTTACAGAAATTAGTAGTTAACATTAATGGTCGATTAAATTGCATAGGAATTTGAACGATAAGTTAGTCTGCCCAATACTACATTGGCTGAAAATCGAACCATTACATACAGTCAACATATGGTCAAAAGAAATTGCGTTCATGGCGGCCTAATAAATGGGTATTCATAACAGTTTAATTTTATAATCTTCATTTTTATTGTACCAAACAATTGATATCTTTAATTGTTATGAGTTTTATAATAATGGGACATATTAATATCTGTGTGCATATTGGCTTCCCAGGTTTGATTTGGTATAAACTACCATTATTCAAAATAACCGTGCTATGTTATATCTGTCTTTGAGATGTTCTTCAAATAAAGTTTAAAGTGGAGCTCCACCCAGAAAATTACTATTTTTCATACATTTCAACTATTATTTAAAAATATCATCCCCCATACTTCATATTTTTTTGAATTTTTTTCCAATGAGTACGATTTTCTTGAAAATCACGCCTTTTTGCGTTTTGGGGGGATACATTGTAATTTCCTATTCTTTTACATGCAAAAGGGGGGTATATTTGAATAATCCTAAAAAATTAATTTCTTCACTAAAAAAAAAATTTTAAATGTAGTTTTATGTAATTTTTCCAGATCTTTCTATTTCTGGTATAGTTATCGCGTATACATTGCGCAATTTTGCGTAAATAGACACTTTCCCCCGTTCGGGTCCAATTGGGTTTTTTATTTTGCTAGGGAGTATGATCACGTGACATTTTTCACAATCACACTACTGCAGCTGGCGATCTGTTATTTTGTCGCGATGTTATTTTTGACGGGCAAAAAGTATATTAAAACATTCTGAATGTGACCCTATCATGTTTCACAGTGTATTAATGTGATTATGAGAGTTATTACTAAAATGTCAAATCTAACGAGATTTGAGAAAGATGTGGCTATATATTCAATAAAGCTAGGCCTAGGCCTACTAGAGTGTAGGTATGTACCGATGCTGCTTGGGCCGGCTCCAGCTGCTAGGCTGACACTCAGCAGTGAAGTTTGTTCTGCTGTCACCCAACCTCGGCCTACCCATATGGGCCATGATAGGGTGCCTGAATAGTTGCTTTTCAGTCAGGCCTAAGCTTCCACATCGCTTTACTTACTACTCTTGTTCTGTATAGGATTTTGTGTTTCACAATTCTAATGTGCGAGAAAACCCAAGAATGATAAATGGGGCGAAACGACCAAGAATTTTCAAACCCATGAATGCATATAGGCCTAGACAAAAAATTCAAGGCTAGCTAGGCTGAGCAGACGGCTTAGCTAGGCCTAGCTTAAAGTTAATAAACAATATGACAAGATTATTATGCTGTTGTTGTACAGTGCAAATCATGAGGTTACAATACATGTAAATTATACCAGGGAGTTGCTCCCTGATTATACTAACATTTTTATAGGAAATATTACTTAGGCCTAAACAAATCGTATAAAATGTATTCCCCATTTTTCGACACATAATTTACCAAAGGGGGAGACATTTCACCCATGCGTTCACCGGCGACTAAAACGCGTCAGTTGCTAAGTGTAATGCGTTTCGCGACGTATTGTAAACTAATAACCCCTAAGTTACTGAAAAAGTGTAATGAATAAAAAACACTATTTTCTGACCGATTTTTTAGAAATGAGTTTTTGGAAAATAGTTCCGTATTTTCCCTGTTTTTTTTATGTAATCACTTTCAATTAAACATACTTAAACATAATATAAGCTGAGAAAGTCTGAGTGTAGCTCCACTTTAAAATGAACTTTCAGTAATGTTTATGGTACAGGCAAACTGCCCACTCATGGCTCTCAATTAACTTATGGATACAATCTATGATCTCATCACTATAAAAAACATTTAATCAGCTTACTTTATTAATCAATTGTATGACCCACTATACGACACCCTCCCCCCCCCCCCCCTCACTCCCTGAGAGAGGTGCGTCATTTGTCCAATGTGCATCATACCTTTGAATACCATAACCTACACCTATTTTGACGCATTGTGACTATGTTGTTCATGATATGGTAGGTGGTAAAGTAAGGGCACATCATTGTTCATTGATGTGACGTAACATCAAGTTTTTTTGACGAACTCCTGCGTCAATTACATGTAAATGATGCATCCATGATGCACCTCTCCCAGGGGGATTGTATAGTGGGTCATACAATTGACATGTGATAAAGGCTGAATAAACCTAAAATGGTAATAAACATTTCAAAAAATGACAAGTTTATACAATAAATTTAAACACAAATACAACATTAAACCTACCCAGCAGTTAAAAGCAATAAATAATATTTAAAGGATTTTATACTGTAATAAGTTTGCATCTTTTACCCATTTCACCATTTTATATAAAATTATTGCTTAGCATTTTGAGTTTCTCTTATTACAATTTGAAATTGTGCAGATTACATTAATACCCAACATATATTATGTGCACCATTTATGTTTGTTCAATACTTATTTATAATAAATAATTTTAATAAATACACAATTAAATATACATAATATGCCCTAATATAGTAATAATGTATTGTGAGAGAAATAACATCCATCATACCTGAACTAATAATGTACTGCACTTCACATCATCTAGGCTGAGATGCATGAAATACCATGCCATTGATCCGAATAGCACTGTGCAATTTAACCAACAACAAGACTAGCTAATTTATTTTGTTATATCGGGCTACAGCCATGTGAAGAAAGAGATTGACGTCAGACCAGTATACTCCCACCTAATAACATGACACACAATCTTCCTGTATCAATTAATCAACTAGAATGACCCTATAGAAACAAACCTAGCGTATTTAAATACATCAGATGTGGTAATTATGTCTGCATATCTGGTATTAATTACTCATTTTTTAGATAATTGGTGAAATATATCTTTAAACTAGGTTTTATTTTGTCTTAATTTTTAATTATTATTTAGTTATTATATTTTGAATCATTTAAACATTTCCGTACTGCATATTATTTTAATATATACATACAATTTATTTAATTAATTATTATTAATTTTTACAGCAATCCTTTAATTTATGTTGAATAGAATTGGTTAAATTACAATTTGGGTTTTATAATATAACAGATTTTTAAACCAAATGTTTCCTATCTATCAACATGTGAATTAGAGGACAGAATTACTTTTGTTATTTACAGTAGCATGAAGAGGACAAATTCCCTCTCAAAGGGATTCTAGTTATGCAAGTAATTTCAGAAGTTACTTTAAGCATATCCCCCACTGGGGTAAACTTTCACAATATGTGATTCGAACAATCAACTTTACTGGCAAGAGATTAATTATGTGTGTGGCATCGAGTACCACCACATAAGATATCAGTAATTAACATTAGAAATTCTAAACAGGAGTATGCAGGTTTAAAAAATCTATTTTTATGTCACTTATTTTTAAGGACCACAGCATGTGATCACTATGTAAACATATGAAACATGTTTAATCACATTTTATGTTATGTTCCAGATACCAGGTACAAAAGTTAGGCCTACAGTACTAATAAATCATTAAAGTAAAAAGGCAAAAAACTTTGGTCATGATAAGTCAGAAAGATTTCATTATTATAAAGTAGTAATATATGATAGTGTGTGAACAAGATAGTAGACTAGAATAAGACAGCTTTGCATAAACCAACCAGCTTAAACCACTCTGCAATTACGATTGATGTTAGTGTACAATAGCTATAACTTCATTAATAGTTAAATACAAGATGTTATTGCTTTCACGTATAGGTAGGGATGAAACAGTATCTTTTTAACCTATGTTTGTGCAATAACCATCTTAATTCATGTTAAACATGTATTAAATAAGAGTTATTAAGAGGCAGTTAAAAGATAAAAAGAAAACTAGATGGGCTGTCACATGCTTAAAAGGTTTTTGGAAAAACTTTTGGATTGGGCGATGGCGTCAAAATCGCAGCTACCACAACAATTACTCCTCATGTATTTGCCAGTGATTCTCATTCTATTTGCTGCCCTCATTCCAGACATAATCATATAAATTACCATTACATAACTATGTCAAAATTAAAAGCATTTCTGAAACAAAATTACAAACATTATTCCATCATATGGATTCTACTAATTGGCAGTTAACCTACTTTAAGAATGTTACGCATCAATGAACTTTTAAACGAACCATACGGAAACAACCAATAACATCCACCTTTTTGCCAAACAGTATTGCTAACATACAATGCACTCTATACCAACTATAGTGCAAATCTTCAAATCATTTGGTAGAGAAATATACATCTCCAACATCCATAGTGTCTAGAGAGACTAGAGTGTATAGATTATTAGTAGTATATACTGTACAGTATTTTTTATCCAGAATGAACTAACCGAGCTCTTCATGCAAGAACCAAACATTACATGGGACATACAGTAAAGCAGTACTATAGTAAGATTTTGAAACAACAAGTTAAAGATTGAAACTATACATTCCATTCATTTTGTCTTTATTACCAGTAACAAAATAAAAACTAAACCAATACAAGTCACATGATTAGAAACTAGCGATATGTTTTGGTATCGATACAAATACATAAACTGAGCCACACTGGCCCCCACCCTGAATTAAACAACAAAGCTTTAAAAGCCACATTACTGTAGTTATTGCCACTGATTTGAATAAACTGACATAGACATTTTTCCACCCCTTTAAGAGAGTGGTATCATCTACAGTAGTTCATGTACTGTATAGGTTTGATAGCCCACATCGTCGCCATTGGGACACAGACAATATCACTGTGCAATAGAGGGATGTTCTCACCTTGTAGGGAAAATATGTTGGTTTATCCATGTACTGTAGGCTGCCATGAATGAATTTTTTTTAATTTGATGTCTACGCATACGGTAGATCATAAATAAAAGTTCAATATGAAGTGTCTACAACTTATTTACAGGAAAAGCAACACGGTTATACTACGACAGTCACGGTACTAAATAGTTTCATTTATAATTTAATCATTAGTAAATTGTAACGTACATGAACCGGATTTCCAAGAAAAGAATTATTTATAGTATCAAATCAATAATAACATGATTCCAAAAATAATCAAATAGACTATCAATAGACAACTGATACAGTTACAATTTAATTACATATTTAGAAAATGTATTTGACTCTAGTCTATGAATTACATAAATAAAGCAATAAAGGATCATGTTTAATGATTCATCTAAAACTAAATTTGAAAAAGTACCTTCAAACAATTTTTTCTTCACTACAAACAAAAAAACAAAAAGAATTATTTGGAAGATAACAAGAAACACAAAAGAATTATTGGAAGACCGAAGAAAATATGGAAAAAATTATACAGGATGCCCCGAAAACAGTAACTACATTACACTGGCCCACTTGAGACACACCCGGCCCACTTGAGACACACCCGGCCCACTTGAGACACACCCGGCCCATGCCAGGAATAAATGGCACATGATATGTCGAACGACGAAGTAGCATATTGATGATGACATTTTTTTTTATGAGGGCTTTGCTAATACTTAGCAATGTAGCATACCAAATGTGACTGATATTTTAAAAATTCAGCGTTTAAATACACCTTGGAACATTTGGCCACAACCATGAAATTTAACTTTTTTTTACTGTAAATATGACAATGGTAAAAAATAATGAAAATGTTTATTAATATTATTAATTATTTATTATATTATGTTTAAAACAGTAGTGGCCGTTATAATTTTTTTTTCTAATTAAATTTTCTCTTGGTTTCTATAATTATTGAAATTGGTAAATGTTATCAATTAAAAAACATTATTTAAAAAATCGACAAAATAATAAAATATTTGTTTATAATAAAGTACCACATGTCAGTCTCATATGAGGTCATCGCATTTAGGCAAATACAAAGCATATGTTTCAGTGTTCCATACCCTTATGCTGACCTCTCGTATATCAGATATTGATTTTAGATTCTAAATCTCTAAACACGAATTAAAAATTTTCCAATTTAATGCATCTGAAAACATCCGCTCATGTTACAACAATAATTAGTCAACAATTTACAGTGTATAGTTCCAAACAGGTCATGATCAAACCATAGAAATCTTTTCTTCTATAAAGTGTCCACAATTATAATTATGATGACACGGACTCTAGTATTAGTGTCTGTTAATCTATCAATAAACACATTTAATACAAAATTTAATTATTATTAGGGTTGACGTACTATACCGAGATAAAATACAATACACTCAGTACTCTATTACTATCTAAATATTGAAGTCGCAAAATAATTATAATAAACTTTAATTCATTTCAATAGGCTCAGATATTTGTCCATAATGATGCAGTTTTACACTAAGTCTGTACAATATAGGCACAAGATCTCTAATATATGCTTTCTACAGTAGTTATTACTGTATAGTAGTCTCATACAACATGAGTACGAAATTTGGCAAAAATTAGGAAGGGGGTATGGACAAGGACGGGGATTGAGGATTATACTCAGAATTACCAAAGTCTTGTGTAATTTCGTCCAAATTACGTAGGTTGTGATTATACTCGGGCATGGGATATATTATTCTCTCCAAATCAAATGAACTAATAAGTAATGTTAGTATACCCACCTTCAAAATGATACGAATATATCCAAAACCAATACACTATCTTATAACAACCATAAACATTCAATATACAAAACCTATTTTTAAGCATACAAAATGACCGGAGACTTTACACTGTGGGAAAGATATGCCAACATGCAGGAACTCCAACACACACAGACAACATGGATGTAGTTTACTGAATCTGAACTCGCTTGTGTCACAGCAGGGTAGATGTAAACTTACCTCATGTAAACAATGATTATGCACAACCCAATTAAAAGGTTAGAAGTATCAAGCAAAATGGATCGATCCACTTGATAAACCATTAAAAACCACTCAATAGACATTCTTATTCACTGAAGACTAGAGTATAATGCAGTTAATGTAAATATTACTGTAATATGCATGATATATCTTCACATCTGCACACACCCGCTTTTTTTTTATAATATTGATGGTACCATTTTCATGAAATTTGCTTTTGAAATTATTACAATAGTTATCTTGTATTTTTACTGATTCATATTAGACTTGCTCCAAGTCTCCAATCTTGTTTATGTTGTTGTATTCCAGTTGGAGTTTTAACTTTTGTCTGTAAAGTACAGTAGTACACGTATGAAATGGCATGTGTTCCAAAATGTTTATCTTTTCCCATTAGGTTGAATCGCCATCTAGAACCTAATGTAGACAACATTCACATGAAAAAACTATGATACTTTTGCAGAGTCACTACAATTATTACACAGATATCAAGTATATAATTGTATTACATACCTTTTTCTCACACCTACTATCTATTTACTGTGATGTGTAACCAGGCCAAGCTAAATACAAAATCAAAACAAATGGGTATTTTACCATATGATCCACTCTACAATTTTCCAAACCAAACCAAGAAAATGAATTTTCCTAGATGAACCATGAAGGTATTAGTATGGTTGATCCATGGTCCTGCTGTAGTGCCTCACTGAATCCAATAAAATACATTTTACTTCTCTGGGTTATTCTTGTTTTATGGGCCAAATTACTAATGCTGATGGCATGCAAGACTTATATTACTACTTAATTCAGCAAACCTCTTGAGTAAATGGTAACAGTATATAAACAGTTATTACTGCATACTGACATTATCAAGTCATTTCTTATAATTTCATGATTGTAGCAAAAAGAAAATAAATGGTTACTGACAACCTGGTTATAGGTTAAGGCTAACTGCAGTTGAGACAATTACCAAAATCATTAAATCACCCCTACTGAGTATCTACCTGGGAGGGATGATGTTCACAATATCCTCAAAGTTCAGGCACACTCCTCCAGTTAAAATGATTCTCTTGGGGTATGAAGTCGCCAGAAGCATTACCCAGTTCAGACCAAAGGCGCCCCACTATTACACCACACCTTGACGTGAATTCCTCAATGGAAGCTGAATACCCAAAACACAAATTACAAGTTGAATAGTGGCCCATTGCTTAAGGTCAAGACACTATCATAAATTGTTTATTCAACTGGATTTTCTAAAAATAGATGAACTTCATACAGCAATGGAATGAATGCAATGTCTTTCAGTAACTGTGCATCATCAGCATCATTTGGTTTACTATACCATCATTCATTGCCTCATCATAACAATGAATAAAAGGTTATACTGTAAATTAATAAACTGGTATACTTTAAGCATTTTCTGCTTCTAAGAATAATGGGTAATTTAAGATGCAAAGGTAGCTTGAGATTGGCGTAATTTAGAGCAGTTTCTACTATGATACAACAAGTCACAAATATGTATTTTAGGGCCAAAAGTCTCCTTTTTAAGTGTGTTTGATATTCATATTAATGCAGATTCTGGGTACTGTTTCTTTAATTTGTCCAGTAACATAGGCAAACTCTGCTAATACGTCACATGTACAGTATCACTTGTGATGCCTGTATTATAGGCCTTATGCTGTTATTTACATGATACAGGTACCACATATGTGACACTGTAGTTCAATTCATATATTATGATACTAGACATAAAATGTCATACAATACAGAACCGTATTACAGTATCTGACCAACCAACCATATTTTTCCATTTTTGTTTAGGCACTTACAGTATCTCATGATTTTAAACCTATTTAAACATAAGTACTGGTACTGTAGTAATTATACACAGGGACAGTTTATAGGGTTACTAGGTGTTAATCATTTTACCAAAAATAGGAAAAAAAAGTAGTCATGCTTTAAGGCATTGTCCTACACCTAAATATTAAAACCCTCTAGCTAAAATACCACTGCATTAACACAGCTGCTGGAGAGAAATATAAGCCTCAAGATTCTCTGTAATTGTTTTACATTATTGGTTATCTGGGTCTTTAAGCAAATTCTATAGATGTCAAATCGTTTTGCTCACTTTTTTACAGAATGAATTCTAGGTCCTTTGAAAAGGGCCGGATATGCGCGAACCGTGGCCCCAGGGTTCCTGATTTTATTCGCTTAATTTATGTTGAAAGTGAAATTCTTTTGTTGAAATCTATGTGCCTGTCTGAACAAGTTCTTGCACTTAGTTTGCCTACAGTATAGCATTTATAAAATGCACTTATTCAAAATTAATTTAGTAAAAATTTGCAAATTAAACTAAACAGGTTTTAATTCTGACAAATTACTATGAACCAATTAAGGAATGATTACGGTTCAGAGTGAACATTTAATATATACCGTATTTTCAGGAGTATAGGTCGAGACTTTGTGTGAAAATTTTAATTGCAAAATCGAGAGGTCGACTTATACTCCGACCATGCGATTTTTGAAAAAAATCAGGCCGAAAAAATATGTTCAAAAGCCGTCAGCTGTCAAGCAAGGCCCAGCAAGGTCAGTGGCCTATCATCAATCACTCACAGAAGTTTTCAATTTAATACCTACATTGTACAAAATAATACAACTCCAACAAGTACTGGTCAATAAAATATTAATATATCACAATGACTCATTTTGATGTTAATATAATACGCTTTTAAGATAATTAAGAATAAATAGTTTTATTTATGCTTCTTATTCACTCTCGCGAAAACATCGTAGCACACACCACAGACGTCGGAATGTCCATGCAGCATGTTTGTTATTGCGCAATATTTTCATCTATACACATGCGCAGTTTGTTTGTTTGTTCGTAATTACAATTACTGCGCATGTCTATTCATAAAATAAATTCTCCTTAGTCGGGCGCGTGTACATTTACAGATAACGCGATTTACAACTACTCGCCTGTACAATTAATAAGCCTCCTAACGGAAAACTCGTTTTAATTTATTCGAATGACGCGAAAAACATCGCTGATGGCAAGTAACGCTACATCGCTGTCATTTATTATAGGCTGGTGAAGACGGCGGCAAAGTCGTCGTCATACGTCTGTCCGATATTGATTAGGCCTACACTTTAATAATATAAACAAATAACCACATTTCATACATTTCTAGCCCTCTTTGAACTTTAAAGATCATGGAACATGGTATTTGATGTATAACGTTTTTTGGCTGATTTGGGTCTGAATATGTTGATTTTATTAGTACGTTTTGGTAAAATAAATTCTATAAGCGTAAATTATGATTTTTTTATGATTTACATACATCGGAGTTTATATTTCCGAAGTCGAATTTGGAAGCAGGAAATCCAAGGCGATAAATCGTGACGTCATAAGATGAACACACTGTACTACTACTCTGGCGTATGGAAAGCCAAACCCGCCAAAAATACATAATACATACCATCCACCAATAATTAATTCGTACAAAATTCAAACCATCCAATATTATCTCATGCAGTTCAATGAAAACTTAAACCATTCACCTAGTATCTACACCATCCAATATAATGTGTGACCATCTATCACTAGCCCAAACGACAATACGCCGAACAAACTACCCATAACACAAACCATCTAAAGAATGTTGAGCCCAGGCAGCAATAATTGAATTAATCTAACGTTAATACAAGTATATATTAGTCAACTCATTTATCAACATTTCATGTAGTTCATGAACATTTCAAACAAAGCATCTTAATTATAGTTCATCGAATTCTAATTCTAATACATTGCCTGTTTTATACACCGTTCGTCTGTTCAACAGTTGAAACAACTGTTTTGCACACGATACGCCCGTTCGTGAGTTCAAACCATGATATTTGAAGCATCGACTTTCCAAACAGCGATTTTTCGCACCGAACGTATTTTCTTGAGTTAAAGTGGTTGCATTTCAATCACTTACTTTTGATTGGCCAGTATTACACACCGTTCGCTTGTTCGTGATTTCAAACCATGATATTTGAAGCATCGACTTTCCAAACGGCGATTTTTCGCACCGAACGTATTTTCTTGAGTTAAAGTGGTTGCATTTCAATCACCTACTTTCGATTGGCCAGTATTACACACCGTTCGCTTGTTCGTGATTTAATGTGATAACATTTCATTCGACAACTTTTCAAACGTTAGTTTTTGGCTCCGCTTACGTATATATCAGTTGATATACTATTTTTTAATTTTCATACTTTCCATACATCAGTTTTGTACATCATTCGCATTTACGCATGTAGGCCTAAAGTGTATTTATTCCACTCGACAAGTTTTAAAACGGTAGTTTTTGTTTTATTGTTTAATTGTAACTGTTGGCGCCGATTTTATATTGGGGTGGGGGGGGGGAGGTGTTCGGTACTGAATGTGAACAGTACACATTTTTAAATATGGTACCTCTACATGTCCGGAAATTACACTCTCTCAAAAAAGGGTTTTTTTTCCCGTAGTGTGTAATATTAAATCAACCACAACCACAACCGTAAGATGAGAACATTTTAGGAACAATGGACATGTTATGCCCTGAAATTGTACTCATTAAAAATATTCCAGCTAGAATAAAATGTATAGTCCCCTCTCATATTCCCAAAAGTCTTTAACATGGCGTATGTTCCTATTGCTATTGCTTTGCAAGAAATCTGTCAAACACTTGAACAGTATGTGAATGGTAACATTGATAGAAATCTATTAATGCCACTCCCAATGCGACTGGAGGTTATTATCGAAACGATAATCGGGCATGAAAATATCCGGTTAGAGGTAATCGATAATCTTGTAGCGAGTAAAAGAGCGATAGAAGAAGTCATTGGCCCAGGCCAGGTAGGAGACGAACATCCCACTACGGACTCTGCCATGATTCACACTGGCAGACCAGGACGGGCAAGATTTGTGATCGGGCGTAGTCAGCTGCAGTTCTTTGTGGGTGCGTATTATTTTTAGGCCTCCTAGGTTTTGGGCCTAGGCCTATGTATCATTATCTACTTTAATTATTTCTTGTCTTTGGTAAAGTGGTTACCATCGAAGTAAGTAATTCATTCATTAAATTAAATTCGTGTTACGGAAGCCATCTTCTTCTTGAAGAGAGTGGCAAACAGTCGTAACCAGCCGAGCCTTAAAAACAATTATTTTTTGTTTTTTACGCTCGGCTGATCATGGTTGTTTATCATCTTTGTAAGATAGTAGCACGAACATAGTGTGTTTAATACAAATTTAAAGTAGGCCTAACGACCTTTACTTTTATGTGAAACAAATTTTGTAATTTAAATATTAATATATTGCATGACAAAAGGTAGGTAGGTTGCATGATAGGTAGGCCTACTGTATTATTTTTTTAAAAATTATTATGAGGCTCTTGCAATAATAAGCATGTAGAGTCTTTTTTCTCTCGAAAATATTACCTTACAGTACAGTACTTTGAATTATTTCTTAGAATTTTCTAGCCAATATATTATCCAATTCCCATATAACAATTTAGTATTAATAATGAACAAAATTTGGTGTTTTTGTAAACCTAATATTTTACTTTCCGTTCAGTCTTCTCTCCATAGTCAGTTATTTTCATTTACTTTGTAGACAACAACTTTACTGTTCAGGACATGAGTAAAATGTTTTCTGTAAGTAAAAGAACGATAGAAAGGAGGCTACAAGAATACAACATGACAACAAGAAACTACACAGATATTTCTTCCGAGTTTCTAGACGCGCGTATTGGCATGATAACCATGAATTTTCCAAGATCAGGTAGGTATTTAAAATATACAGAATGGCTTGTTTTGTTACGCGACGGACTTTAGAATAGAAGAAGTACTCCTTCGACATGATAAGCATACAAAATAAGGATTATTTTTTGAAAGGTTGGGTTAGATACGATGATCGCATCATTTATTGATGGGATGGGATTCTTTCTAAATGATAGAGAGTAGTACCACTGTTTGTAGCGGTAGCTATTTGCATAGTTTGCTTATTTGTTTTTCTTTATTCATCATTTCATCTTAACACTAGGACTTAAGTCAATTGAGGCTCATTTGATGAAAGACGGCATACGAGTACGAAGAGAAGCATTGCGAGATTCTGTCAAAAGGGTTGATCCCGTTGGGCGTCATTTGCGGTCTCTGCGTTGCATACGCAGACGAGTTTATTCAGTGCCATCTCCGTTGGCTCTGTGGCACATAGACGGGAATCATAAACTAATAAAGTAGGTCTACACGTTTACGATATGTTATGATCAAAACAGATTCGTAGGCAACCCGACGCAGATATGAAAAATGATAATGTAAATGTAAGAAATTTACATTTTATGATACAATAACATAAAAGTATTTTCAGTTTCCTTTATAATTGTCGTATGTTTGATTCTACAGATGGAGGTGTGTGATTCATGGAGGTATTGATGGTTATAGTAGAGCGATAGTGTACCTAAAACTCAGTACAAATAACAGGGCATGCACGGTTCTAACTTGTTTCCAGGAAGCTGTCAGAAAATGGGGATTGCCGTCGAGGGTGAGAGCGGACAAGGGGATCGAAAATGTTGATGTGGCTCGCTTAATGTTGAACCACCCTTCTAGAGGACCAGGCAGAGGTAGTTTTATTACTGGAAAAAGTGTTCATAACAGCAGGATTGAAAGATTGTGGAGAGATGTATTTGAGGCTGTTATATGTTCCTGGCGCACATTCTTTAGCAGTTTGGAAACCATGGGTTGTTTGGACCCAGATAACGAGGCGCATATTTTTATTTTACATTTCATTTATGTACCCATTATTAATAGTATGTTGATGGATTTCCAACTGATGTGGAACAACCACAAACTGCGGACCGAGCACAACAAAACCCCAAATCAATTGTTCATAATGGGTATACAAAATATTGCATCCGATGCAAGCATCATAGCGTCTGAGTACTTTGAAGCCATACCAGAGGTAACGTGGAGTTGTATAAATTAAAGTAATAAATAAAACCTTCATTTTATACGGTATTCTTGGATTTAGAATGTAAGGCGAACGGATGTTCGTATAATTTGTTTGTCGTAACAACTACTTTATTATAAACCTGTAACAAAAACTGTTTTAAAAATAGTCTCCCCGACACACACATTATACGTGAGAAACTACTTGTATAGTTAGCCGTTACCGTACACATTTTAATTTTACCGTGTCTTGTATGATCTACCTAATCTTCTTTCATTATTTTGGCTTATTGTAGGAAAGTGTTCAGCAGTATGGTATAGATCCAAACTCACCCCTTCCAGAAGAAAATGATGGTATAGTTGTCCCTGACACTGCCTGTCCAATGAATGATGAACAACTCTCTTTATTTAAGGATGAAATAGACAATGCGCTAAATAATGCAGTTGATATTTGGGATGCAACTCCTTATTTACGAGGCTTAGATATTGTTTCTGAATTTTGATGAGTAATAATGACTATTGTGAATGTTTAAAATAGAAAATTATCATAATGCATATATTAATAATTTGGTTGGCATTTACACTTTAGTATTGGAAATCAGGCTGTGTGAATATCGATTGTTTTGAAAAACAACTTATTCTCAAATGAATGTTAATGTTTTTATTAGTTAATTATATAGGCCTAAAAATAGCTGTGTAGATTGGGGATAGAGAGAGAGAGAGCATGTTGCACAATTTTACTGATTGGTGTATTTAATGACTGCCTTAATTGTTAATTAACAACAAGTTTCTTTAATTGTTAAAGAAAAACGTTTATTGCCATTAAATTGAAAAGGTTATTATATGTCCTAAAATCAATACCGAAGTCAACATATGATTTGCTTTAACATTTTTTCTACTGATGTGTAAACTAAATATGTTTGTTGAAAATAATGTTGTACTTAATGTTTCAAGAACTGCCGACACTAAAATGTTTAGAATCAAATATTATATTTCATTTATTTAGATCTACCCTGTACAGGGGGTTTAAGAACTGGTATGCCTAATGTTTAAAACGGAAATAATATGAAAACGTATTAGCTCATAACAACCCTTTCAACCATCGCTCATCTTCTTCTGTCATATATCTTTCCGTTATGTAAATACAAATTACCACCACTCTTTCTCAACGGTCACCTCCTCTATCCACTCTCCATGTCCTAAATTGAAGCATTATGGATTTTGCTCTGTGATTGAACCAACCCATATCTACAGTAGAAAACTTTATTTAAAGTATGTCACTTGCTTTGTTCTGACCCACTTAGGTCTACACATTACCAAAAAACTGTTGAGAAAATGCCAAATCATACATATTGAACAGTGTGTCTTTTGGCGGCAGACTGCATGTTAAACCTGGCCGTGGAAGTTGCATACTGTTAATACACGTGTTGGCAGACGGGAGAAAAGAACCTGCTGTTTCTGTAAATACTATTTGTGGATGGAGAACAAAACCCAACACTGGTTCTTCATCCGTTCCGGTCACAAACTGCAACAGATGACCAAGCGTCAGGTGACCTCTTCTACCACCTATGAAAAAGAGAGGTAAAAGTCAAAACAAATCAAGTCATAACAAAACCCTTTTAGCCATCGCATCAGTAAGTGACTTGGCTTAAATGCTTTGAATAGTTTTAACACTGCATGTTCTGATATGAATTAAAAGTAATGAGGTTTAAGAAAATTTGAAAAATGTCGGAGTAAAGCGAATTTATTTTGGTATGTTACGGTTATTGCTCTTTTTTGCCATTTTAGACACTGTTATTATATGGTTTGCGACGGCAACAACAAATACTTCACTTGTATAGCGGACACATCCACTACAAGTGTGCTCAATGCAATATTCCTTTATTGTTTGTTTATTGTTTTCCACACATAATAAACTTAAAGTTAAATTGTACTAAACGAAAAGTGACTTCAGAAATACACATAAATAAAAAAGGGTAAGTGTGTGGAAGCCAAAATAAGCTTGAGAACTTTAGGGCATGGCCACCGGTTAAAATAAGGGTTTAAACAAATAATGGATTGCATTATGCTACAGTAGGGCAGAAAAAGGAAAATATACGAACAGACAGTCTGTGTTTTTCTATAACTTATAACTTACTAGCAACCTCTCTGACGTAGTCCAGAAATTGGGCATATACAGAACTTTCAAATATCTTAGTGTTTGAGCCATCGCTGCCTTTAAAAGATGGCTTCAACAATTCTTTCATCTTTTTTACAGATAATAGTGCTGCAGGGCTGGGTCGAAAAAGATGAACAAATGTTGGTATGTGACAACAAAGCTATAGAAAATAATTAGATAAAATGGTAGACAAGTGAATTGAATTTACAATTTTCAGTTGATCATTGAACGCATTACATTATTGTTTCGAGCAGAGATGAAGCATTATAGTGATTGGATCTGACGTATGCATATCATTGTGTTTTAGTTACTTATTTAAAGATATGGATCAGAAGCTTAAACTGGCAGTAACTGGTTTTGCGCTCTGTATATGTATATTGTAGCAGTACTGTACGACATACCTGAATATATCCCCAACTTTGCGAGTCCCTTTCTTAAATTGGTTATGCACTCAGAAGGAGCACTGCTGTTGACGAGTTCGTCGATAAGGTCACTGTGCATGAATTGTGGCAATTTGCCATTCTGGACGATACTCATAGCTGTTAAAAGATAACCATTTTTAAATACATTAAATCATTATAACAGTACCGTACTAGTAAAAAGAAACAAAATAAAACATACGGTATAAGGCTATTAGGAACCAATTTGGTGAAAACAATTGTTTTCTTCTCGCCATAGCCGTTATCTTTCAGTTTTCGACGTTGGGCTACAGTAGGAACAGTTTCCATTTTGTGTTCCATGAGGCATACTAAAAATCTTGTCAATGTTCTTCCTAAAAAAGGATAAAACATCTTATAAAAACCATCTTTTATTAATAATCATTTCGGTCAATTAAGAAGATAAGACCTCCTTGTATTATTATTAGGCATGTTTTTTGGTTAAATAGCAAATTTTGTTACATGGGCTAATTGTTGGAGGTTAGCAAATATACAGATATGTTAGGAAATACATAACATCGTTATTCTTTTTATTATATGTTTAATAAAACTGTTAACATTTCAACTTTATATAAAAAACATACACCAATAAACCTGATTGGCAGTATTATCCGAACTCAACTATAACATGACGTAATAACTGTACCGACCTAAATACATTACACACGACAGCTTCTAAACTCTCATTGTGAAAATACAATTAAAATTGATGCGATAAAACAATTACCATCGTACCTTTTCCAGATGGTTTACTACTGGTACTGTTGTTGCTATGACCCCTGTTATATGGGGTTTGTCTCTGAAATAATATTATATGTACACAGTGATAAAAACTCGTTCAAAATGTTAATTTTACTTGTAATACAAAAAATATATGATGTTTTACTGAACGGCCAGGTAAGTCTCCAACAAAATTAATAAAAATGTGATGGACAACATGTTAAAATGTGGCACCATTGTATTGAAAATTATTTAAACTGGATTGGTACAGGCGCGGAGCCACTTAATAAGCTATCTATCGGTACAATAGTAAACGATTCGGGTGCCAAGAAGAAGGGGGTTTAGTAACATGATGCAACTTACATAATTTCGATTGAACAGTCGTCTGTGTTCACTCGCAATACTTCGGTCTCTGCTAGGCGTACTGCTGGTGCTAGCACTGGAACTCAACGTAGATCTACTACTAGGCCTACTAGTACTAGCAGCATGACTAGTGGTTGTAGTAGTACTAAGCTCACTACTACTATTGGAAATGGTAGCAGACGAAGGAGTGTTTGTGATAGAATTTGCTAACCCCTGCAGCACCTGCAAAACACTACGTAAATCATCTGACATACTGGATGATACCTGAAACGAATGAGTCCATACAACTTGTATTTACACTTTTTCACAATTTCACGTTAATTTATCACATTTTAAGTTTATATACTAGAAAATCAATATTATTCCTAGAGCCTAGGCCTATATGGTTTAGAGTTATTTGGCAAAATAAAAAATAATTGTTCAGTGGTAGGCTTCTGTACTATTATTAATATTATTAATAAATACAACCATTGATTAAAATATCGGTCTACGCACAATCGGAGGTTTATATATAATTTAATATAAGTATGTGTAATAATATTATATTATAGGCCTAGGCCTAGCTGGATAATTCCTATAATTAGTAATTTCAGCTACAAAATCCAGGTTCCAATCCTGGTCACCACTCATGGCACTAATTGTAGCTTTTTATAAAATAATGATAATAATTCCAATATTAATAATTATTAGGCCTATGCCTAGTATTAGTGTTATGCGCGATTTGAACGATTTGCGCAATTTGAAATTGCGCAAAAAAATCCTTGCGCAATTTCAAATTGCGCAAAGAATTCTTGCGCAATTTAAAATTGCGCAAGGATTTTTTTGCGCAATTTCAAATTGCGCAATCAACTTGCGCAATTTCAAATTGCGCAAGAAAATCTTTGCGCAATTTTAAATTGCGCTGCACAATTTGTAAATTGCGCAAGATAGTTCTTGCGCAAAATGACACCTTTGCGCAATTTGAAAACGAACTGTAAATTTTCAAATTGCGCAACAAAATTCTACCAGACAATCGGTATTATAATAATTTATTGGAAACTAAATAACTCAAAATAAAACATAATAAATGCGAAGATAACATGTGTATAATAAATACATAACATTTATTATTACAATTAAATAATATTATCACTGTAACTTGAAATAAATCAAAATAAATGTAAAAATTAAGTTTTTAATATTAGTTTAAGCTAGGCCATGTAACCTAGTCAGTATCAGTAGTCCAGACCCTAGCTAGGCTAGAGTAGTATAGCCGGCCGCCCGCGCCACGCCCGCCTGGTGGAACACCACCGCTTCGTTTTCCTTCGTCGGTTCTTCGACGGTATGCTAACTTATAACAATATTTGCACTACTAAAATAAGGAAATGCGATATTTATCTTTAATTTTGAATCATTCTTAGAAATTACTATAAAAATATGGGTGTGCATGATTTCACAATCTGTCGAAAAACCTTGCGCAATTTGCAGATTACTTGCGCAATTTAATACGTTGCTTGCGCAATTTGAAACACATGTTTCAATTCAAATTGCGCAAGGATTTTTTTTGCGCAATTTCAAATTGCGCAAATCGTTCAAATCGCGCATAACATTAGTATTGTAAGTAGGCCTAGTAGGGCCTAGGCTAGGCCTATATGCCTAGCCTGCTAGGCCTATCTATACAGAAAAGTATAACAATAACTTAAACCATCATCAATTTCACCTACAAAATCGATAAAACACAGAATTTAAAATAATAATAATAATAAAACAGGAAAACACTATTAAACATTATTATATTTATTATCTACCTATCATCAGTATACGTACGGTACGTACCTTTTTGGTCTTCCTGAGCTGAATCAATTCAATCAGCATCAATGTGTGAAAAATGACGAACTACGCAGTTGAATAGCCCCCATCCATAACAGCGTTGGGTTATTTAATGCATGATGAATAACAAATAATTATGATTTAATAACAAATACACATGTTTTTATTTAATCCATGATAAATATTCGTAAAATATGTTTATTCGGATATTTATTAATTACGTCTCCACTATAGTCTATAAAACATAATGAATGTCATTATTTCAAAAAAATAGGCCTACCCCGTAAACAAATGGAAGCTTCTCAACAACAGTTAATTTATGCATCATATAGAGAGCACAGAGCAGAAAATGGCTCTAGGTCTAGGCCGGCCTCATCCTAGCAGCCGCCGCACAGGGGGAGAGAGAAGCACAACACCAGCTCTCTCTCTCTCCCCTACAGGCGGGTGAGGTGGGTGTTACCCCGGGCCTAGTTGTGGGGCGTAAAATTGTAACAGGCCCACAAGCTAAATTATATTATTTCATTCTGGTTTTTTTTTCATTATTTAAGTTTGTGATAATGTGTGTAACCAGGGAGATGTAAAATAAATTTATAAATTAGTTTACAACTCCCTGACTTGTGTGTGTAACGTAGGCCTAAGTAAGTGTCATACAGTCGTATTAGTTGACATTCACCCCCCGCCCCTCAATATTAAATCGGCGCCAACAGTTACAATTTAACAATAAAACAATAAATGTGCGAACAACTACCGTTTAAAACTTGTCGAGTGGAATATGTACACTTTACATGCGTAAATGCGAATGATGTACAAAACTGATTATGGAAAGTATGAAAATTAAAAGATAGTATATCAACTGACATATACGTATAAGCAGAGTCAAAAACTAACGTTTGAAAAGTTGTCGAATGAAATGTTATCACATGAAATCACGAACAAGCGAACGGTGTGTAATACTGGCCAATCGAAAGTAGGTGATTGAAATGCAACCACTTTAACTCAAGAAAATACGTTCGGTGCGAAAAATCGCCGTTTGGAAAGTCGATGCTTCAAATATCATGGTTTGAAATCACGAACAAGCGAACGGTGTGTAATACTGGCCAATCAAAAGTAAGTGATTGAAATGCAACCACTTTAACTCAAGAAAATACGTTCGGTGCGAAAAATCGCTGTTTGGAAAGTCGATGCTTCAAATATCATGGTTTGAACTCACGAACGGGCGTATCGTGTGCAAAACAGTTGTTTAAACTGTTGAACAGACGAACGGTGTATAAAACAGGCAATGAATTAGAATTATAATTCGATGAACTAAAATTAAGATGCTTTGTTTGAAATGTTCATGAACTACATGAAATTTTGATAAATGAGTTGGCTAATATATACTTGTATTAACGTTAGATTAATTCAATTATTGCTGCCTGGGCTCAACATTCTTTAGATGGTTTGTGTTATGGGTAGTTTGTTCGGCGTATTGTCGTTTGGGCTAGTGGTAGATGGTCACACATTGTATTGGATGGTGTAGATACTAGGTGAATGGTTTAAGTTTTCATTGAACTGCATGAGATAATATTGGATGGTTTGAATTTTGTACGAATTAATTATTGGTGGATGGTATGTATTATGTATTTTTGGCGGGTTTGGCTTTCCATACTGGCGCCCCTGGTGTCGCGACGCATTTAGTGCACAAACTGTGTATAAAAAAATAACTGCAAGATGTCAACACGTATTGTGTACGATCTCGACAGTTCTGATTCTGATTTTGAAGAGGAAACGATCCATTGTGAATTCGAAATCGATGAAGATGAAGGAGATGACGTTATCGATACGCAAGAAATTGAATGTAATAATAGGGCGATTCAACCCTATATGTATGAGCCCGATCTCACCGATTCTGAAGGTGAGGCCGACCAACGCGAAGTCGGCGAAGAACGACGTCGTGGGGAAATTGAGGGTCCCGAAATTGACCAGACCAACATGGCCCTAGGCCTAGGTCAATTACGGACCCAAACTTTGGAATGGTTAGTTACAGTCAGTTATATAGCACATTATTATCGTGTTTTTAAACGCAATAAAATAATTAGTAAAACTGAAGTTGCTTTTGTGTCGATTTACTAATTAAAGTGAAAGGTGCTAGGCTAGGCTAGTAGTACTAGGGCCTATAGTAGTAGTAGGCCTAGGCTCTAGCTAGGCCTAGTAGTAGGTGATTAATTCGTTCTTAACCCATCAGTGCATGCAGTGGTATGAAAAAAGCTAGGCTAAATTGTAGTAAACTCTGTGCATAATTAATAATAAATATAATTAATGCTCATGACGTAAGGTACAGCTTGTTATTAATTAATAACAAATATATATATAATACAAGTATAATAGTTCAGGTGGGGACACGTCATTAGGCCTATATATTATTGTATTGAAACTGTTTTCAAGGTGCAAGTGTGGCCATTGCCAGATACAACAAACATATCGTGAGTGCAAGTGCTGCCAGGAAATCCCATCAATGGAATGTAGACTGGATGAAGGGGAAACAATGTACAATGCTGAGCGATATACATGCATCACCAACCATCCTGGATTTGTCGCAGCATGCTTAAATGTGCATGTACTTGAAATAGCATGGCTTCAATACCGGCAACAATATGATGCTGCATTTGATGGCCCAGAGCACAAACGTAGAAGGCATGTGGCTTACAGGCAACTGGCGAGATGGTGTTGGGGCTTTCTTGGAAGAAACTTAAGAGTTGTTCTGCCCTCATGTGCAGTGGCATGTATAAGAGCCCATTTTCCACCCCCTGGAATGGAGGACAATTTTTATTTTGAAGGTTTCAATATGTAAATCTGCAATACTGCAATACCCAAAACAAACTGTTCTTTTCAGAACAACCAAAAGGTCAATTGAGATTTGAATAGCATCTGTTTGGTTACCATCAACCATAAAAATCAACAAATTCAATATATATTTTAATGCAATACAAATTTATTAACATTTATTTACAGTATAACAATCCTAAAATGAAAAATACAGGTATTTTCAGTATATTTAGATTTGAATTTCCATAGCATTGTGTAAGGCCCTTTGTATTGTATGAATTTCTCCTTGGGATTCCCTGATTCTATTACCCAAACTTTGATGTGTAACAAGCGTTGTCTCAAATTCAAAAGTGGCTTAGAGACAACTGTAGTCAAATAACTCATTACTTAGATGTGTATGTATCCAATGTTGTGGAAAAGCCAGCCATACATTGGATCAATTCCAGCTTTTGGGGTGTGACAACATATGAAAGACACACCTTCTTCAAAACAAAAAAATTGTTAATACCGTCTGTTAACAATTTATGGGACAGAAAGCAAACAGATTTGCTTAGAGTGGCTTGACAGTCTGATGTGACATTAGGTGGTGATGCACGATGTGACTTCAATTGAGTTTTTGGAATGATTACAGTAGTTACTGTGATTAACATATTAGATTTACAATCTGATATTATTTCGTAGAGTCACAAAACTAATGGAAACTACCGTATGGAACTAGAAGGATTGAAGCTGTGTCTGAATGTGCTTTGGAAAAGTAATGTTGCTATCGGAACTTTGGTAACGGACCGGCATGCTCAAATTCAGAAGTGGCTAAGAGACAACTGTAGTCAAATAACGCATTACTTAGATGTGTATGTATCTAATGTTGAGTCTGTCTCTGGAAACCTTGTAAACAGGCTTTCAATGGCTACTGTTTTGTCTGGATGTTCGAAACTTGCACAGAGGGGAGGGGGAGCGTCAACAAAGTCAATGCATTCAGCAGTACCATCGACAACAGACATTACCTCTGTAATCAGTTCATCAACATACCCTAAAAAAAATAAATAAACAGAACATAATCTCTCACCACAGAGCAGTCCAGGTCTTCATTATAAAGCATATTCATAATAGAAATCAATCACCATGTCCAGAATTAGTTGCTTATTCTAACTAAAATAGACTTACCAAATGTACATTCTGTCATTACTTTTTTGACTGTATGGCCACCTTGTTTTGCTTTTGGGAATGCAATGGCATACTGGAGATCACCATCTTTTGTCCTTGCCTGAATACGATCTGAATTCTCATTGTAATGAAAAACTGCAAGCAGAAGTCTATAAGACAAAAACAATACAAACATGAATCCATGTGGCCTAGAAAATACTAATATTACAGCACTACACAAATAAATAATGAACATTTGATTATAAACTAGGCACATACCTGCTTTTCATCCCAGAATAACCAAAGTGGAACATCTTGGGTGCAAAATGGTTCACAAGATTGTGGAAACCTTCGACGCCATATGTTTGTCCTAAGGGAGACAGTTTCACTACATCTTTCATGAGGTACTTGTTCTGCAGGATATCTGCTACTTTTTCGTTACATTCTGTCCCTAGAAACCAAAAAATAATTAGTCAAAAAATCGGACATATTGGAGAAGAAACTTGCCCCAAAAAGTTAAATAATAATTGGTTTACCTGGTGTAAAGAAATTTTTTTTTTGAGCTGGTCCATGAATGCAAGCCGGAAACAAGTCACTATGACCGGAATGAATATCCACAATGTGATTTGTTATTGAATCCCACTTTGCTAGAGCTAGGTCCCCATTTCCGTTACTTGTAACAACACTCCAATAGAGATGATTAATTATGCTTCGGCGCCATTTGTTAACTTGTTCACACCCTTTCCTCTTCTCAAGAGCAACAAGTTTCTTTTTTAACCCTAAAAATGTAAATAATAAAATATAATGTGTTGCAAGTATTCAAAATAAAGATTTGTAGTATTTGAGTACACGAAATCAAGATTATTATGTTTGTAAACCAACCTACCTTTAGCCACATGCCAGATATCAAAGTAATGCGTTATTTGACTACAGTTGTCTCTTAGCCACTTCTGAATTTGAGCATGCCGGTCCGTTACCAAAGTTCCGATAGCAACATTACTTTTCCAAAGCACATTCAGACACCGCTTCAATCCTTCTAGTTCCATATGGTAGCTTCCATTAGTTTCGTTACTCTATGAAATAATTAAAAAAAAAATTCTAATAATGTTAATCACAGTAACTACTGTAATCATTTCAAAAAAATCAATTGAATAAAATTCCATCATTTTCAAAGAAATCATGCAGCAACAATCTTACCTGAACAAGCTCCATAGCCAAGATCTTTTTTCTATCCAGGTCTAATAAAGTATAGCTTCCATATTTTGCCGAATGCCCCATGCTGTCACATCGTGCATCACCACCTAATGTCACTTCAGACTGTCGAGCCACTCTAAGCAAATCTGTTTGCTTTCTGTCCCATAAATTGTTAACAGCAGGTATTAAAAATTTGTTTTGGTGTCTGAAGAAGGTGTGTCTTTCATATATTGTCACACCCCAAAAGCGTAACAATTTCAATGCCTTACTTGGCAAAGCACCAGAGAACAAAATGGCAGCACTCAATAAAAGATTTCCAGCTGGAATTGCTCCGATGTATGGCTGGCTTTTCCACTGGAAACTTCCATCACATGCTCGACAAGTCTGATTTATTATTATTAATGTCCCTATACAAGTTGTTGCTGCTTTAGCACCTTTTTTGCCACACAGTTGACATAGGGTAAATAGGCTAAGCAGCATTGAGCGGAACACAACATATTTTACCTCGTGGTTTAATTCGTACTCAAAGTTATTAGAACTGAAATAATATAAAAAGGTTTACAAGGTCAGAATGTAAAATAACTAACATGTAATTGATTGCATCAAAATGAAACTGTAACATGGCGTTTGTACTTACTCATCACTTTCACCTTCATCCAATTCAATACTTGAATTTGATGTGTCACTTGGTATATAATCATCATCATTGTCATCTACCTCCATACCTTCATCTTCATCTTCACTTGCAATAGGACTGGATGTTGCAAATGGAAGCAACAGTTCACATTGAGTACCTCTAGAACAACAGAGAGGTACACACTGGACAGCTGAAAAAATAAATAAAAATAAATGTACACATTTAAAGCTATTAGCAACACCACCTAGTGTCAAACATTAATTGACAAGGTACTTGCATTTACTGGGGCCTTTGTATGAAGTCTGTATCTTAACAGTCCTTGTAACTGGCTTTACAGTTGTAGCTTTATGGAATTTTTTTTCACTTGTGGTATTTATACCACAAGATCTTCTACTTCCATCTTCATTGACCATAGCTTCACTTTCACTTTCAAAAACATTTTCCTTATTTTCTTTCAAAATCTGGAATATAGTAAAACAAGAACCAAAATCACCATTAATAATAACGGTCATACTGCTGTATATTCTGAATTAGAAGTTAGAGTACACAACATTATTTTACAAGTCATTTATGCTGCAGATCATTAGGTAATCACTCACCCTTTCAATTTCACTTTTGTTGTGAACAGACTCTCTTTCACTTTCCCTTTTTTGGTATGCAGAACGGCCTGGGACTAGTTTCTGTTTGTCATTGGCCAGTTCTTCACAACATACACGATGAAAGGGAATGGCATCAGGCTTTAATTTTTTTTTTCTGTAAAAAGAAAATAGGCCTATGCATTTGATCTTGATCACAAACTTCTTAATTTCCAACATATTTGGGAACATCTAATACTAGCCTAGGCCTAGCCTAGTAGTAGTAATTATTTTTGATCGGGTGATACACTGCTTCAAATCGTCATCGTCCCATACGTGATTTAGATTTTCAATGCCATCAAAAAGATTGATTCAATAACAAATCACGTCTCAAAAATAATAACTAGCCTAGGCCTAGGTCTATCCCCTATCCTAATTATTAAACAAAGGCAAAGTGAACAATTGGTGTCAGTGCACAATTGTTTGTTCTTCATACCCCACGGACGCCTCAACTAACCTAGGCTAGGCCCCCGGGCCTTAGGCTAGCCTAGCTAGGACCGTAACCAGAAAAAGCCTACACAGTACCCAGGCTTCTACTACTTACTAGGACTAGGCCTAAAGTAGGGCTACTACTACTAGGCCTAGTCGCCTAGTTACTGTATTATTATTATTATTATTATATTATTAATATTTTAATATTACTTATTAGAATAGTAAGTTATTACAAACCTGTTTGCAAAACCAAGCTGGGCCTTGACGGAATTATATTCCACAAACTGGTCTTCGCTGAAGTGTTCAGAACATACACAAGAATACGGGCTGGCTTTCCAGTTTTTTCTCTTGGTTGCTACAACTTTTTCCCACTTTTTAAAAAAGGATTTGTCTTTAGGAAAGAAATGCAAACTGATTTCATCTTTAGAAATGTTACTACACCCAAAGAAAACACACCGTTTCGGCATTTTTATGAGATAGATGCAAGATTGTCAACATGAACACACGACACGGGCCAAGCAATAGTTTGTACACACAGGCGCGAAAAAGTTTTCTTCATCTTATGACGTCACTATCAGAGGTTACCGGAAAATGCCGAAAAAACCCGAATAGTCGTGAACTGAAAGCAGTTGCGCGAAATAGCAGAAAACACTTTAATTATGTCCTGAAAACGTTTAATTTATTGTTTGTTTAATGTCCATCAGGGGAAACAACTATAATACTACTATTTTGCAAAAACTTCAAATACCATGTTCCATGATCTTTAAAGTAAGTTGTGTTATTAGCCGATTTTGGGGGTCGACTTATATTCAGGTCATACCAAAATCAACGATATTCTAGGCCAAAGTTGGGGGTCGACTTATACTTGGGGTCGACCTATACTCCGGAAAATACGGTAAGCATCCAGTAGTATTATATTAGAGAGCTTACGATTGCAACCGAGGACCAACCTATGACAGGTCAATTTATCTGTCATTGGTCGGCGACTGGACCTAGAAACTATCAAACCTGTGCCAAGGTGAGGTGCGAGGAAGCATGTTCCAATATTCCCACATGCACACTTATACTAATAAGACGTTGTTTGGTCGCCGGTTGTCATGCATAGGTACCTTCTTCTTTGCGACGATCGACAGCCTACAATAAATTACTGCATAAGAATTCTTTAATACTGTAGAAGAAGATTTACATATGTACAGAAACAGAAATGTAACAGCCAAACTCTTACTACAGTGAATTTTCAAAATCTTGTACTCCCGCTTCTCATAAATTTAGCAGTTTCACTATGCAAAATACTGTAAATTTACTACAAATAATTTTAACAGAAACATCAAGATTTTATTACAAGGCATAAAAAAAATGGTCAATACAGATGTTTACAAATTTTACTAGTATATACCTAGCAATATAATTTGCTGGTTTTGTTTTCAATGGAAAATTTAATTCATTGAAATACAGTTATTCTATTTATAGAAGCTAAATAGCATACTGTACATTACTCTGTACATATATTACAGTTTGCATACGTCAACTTAGTAATTTTCACTCAAGACTAATGGACATCAAATTTCATACTACAAAAACAGAAAGGCTAATTTTAAAAAAGTGCGAGGAAAATACTAAAAAAATAGCTTGTTGATTGAGGAGTCAATAACAGGTATTTATGGGATATTATCAAAATGATGGAAGATTAGAAAAAATACTGTAATGTGCAACACTGGAAATATATGAATTTTCATAAGAATAAAAATGGCAATATAATACAAAATGTAAATGTTTAACTTTTTTTGTGTTAATTTTCTATTATATAGTAGGCGACTCAAATAAAGACCAGACTTTCTAGATTTGGCTGTGTCCCCCTTGTAAACATTTTTAATATCATATAAATCATTAGTATATTGTATGGATTGTGAAATTTGCACATTCAAAGATTTCTCTATCTAATCTTATTAGTTAGGGAATATCTTGATTTTCCCTAACTATATTGTGAAAGTTAATAATATCAATTCATTCAGAAATATTGTTTTTTTTGTATGTCTACTGTTTTGGTAAATTGAATGAACTGAAATAAAATGAAATAATAAAAAGAAAATATTAAACAAGGAACATATGAATAAAGAGAACAGCAACACCCACACATAAAATATTTACAATTTTAAGTGCCTTTCAATCAATTATCTGGCTTACCTGTATGAAGATATTCATGTATGTCCTTGGACAATGTTATAGCATGGCAGGGTATTGGTACAGCAAATAGCAATAACTTGTCACATTCCTATATTTCTGGGTAATTGGGTTAGTTAGTAGTAAAGATTTAAATTTAGAATGTGATGTGAGCTCTTACAAAAACACTAATAAAAAGAGATTTTTTGATTCACATACTGTAAACAGAGAAACTCGTAAATGAAAAAAAATGTGTACAATGACAGATGCAAGATTTGATCATTGTTTTTGTAGATTTCGATTTTGAACGATGGCAAAGAAGAAATTGGGATGTACTATTCTTCAACACAGTTTTGCCGGTTAATAGGTCCAGGCGACAGGGTCGATCTATTTTGAACGGTGAAGCACTGACATATACCTTCTTTCAAAATAGATATGACAAAATAGTTTGTGCTGTCAAATTGGGTAGGGAGAATGAGAGGGGAAAAGGGGTAGTGCACCTTTAGCACTGCCTATGACAAAATGAATAAAAAAACAAACAAAATACAAATATCTCGGTATGGGAAAACATTTAAGATTCTTATATTTAATATAATGAAAATAAAAAGATTGTAAAATAAAAACACATGTACCAAGATTGAAGTCTTAAATGTTGAAATACAATTGATTTAAATAATTACCCGAGTGGCTAAAGGATTCTCTCTTTACACTTCACAACATAAAGTAGTGAAATGTAAACCACTGAAAACAAAGAAATCATAAATATGTCCTTGATAATAATAATCAAAATATTCAAACAAGCTGAATTTACTTACAACCACATTTCCTTTTAATTTTTTACAGTTAGGTCCATATTTTTGGTTATTAATTGGCTGTATTTCATAAAAATATATATATAAACACATTAGGCAATGAACATTAATTCGAAACCGCCCGGTGATATACTGAAATTTAATTAATTAATTTGAAATGATAAAGATGAGGAAATCTGTGAGAATGAGAAAAAGTCGCCCCAACCGAGACTCGAACTCGGACCGCCTGCTTGATATGCAGATGTCCTAGCCATTAGACCACTAGGGCTTTCATGGTATTGTATATACAAACTCAGTCAAGTGTGGACCAATGTGTTGACCCCATCATCTAGAGGTCAACGGTGACATACGTGTCACTACACTTTGAGAAAGCCAACTGATAGTTGGCGAAACGTCAGGTAAATAAAATAATCGTCATTTACTATTACTATTACTATTCGGTTGAGATATAATTAACTTTTATATTTTATAGAAAAATATATTTGATTTTTTAGGACATGAATATTGATTCAGAGCTGGAAAATGGTCTAAAATACACATTTTTAAAGAAAATTTGTTGTTCTACTATCATATCCGAATGGAATTAAAAGCCCGTTTAAAACAGTGCAAGTATCGGTTATGTAATTTACAATATGATTACCAAATTTCAGGTTAATAGATGTAACATAGATGTAGGACTTTAAAGTCAGCAACAAAAAATAACACTGTAGTAAGCAACAATATGCATTTATAGCAATACAATACTTTTATTATATGCAAACACTCAGCCTTTGCTAGCCACATGGTTTAATTGATAGCATGAGACATGGTTCCTTGTAAACTAATTTATATTCTGCTTATCAACAATAACATCGTCTGAAAAACATATTGAACATAATGTCTGTAAATGTGTTTAATTTCCTGTTGAAAACCGAGCAGTAGACAGAATGTATCATCTTTGGTATTCATGATTTACTTTGGCTACAAATATTCAAATTTCAACTACATGAATCAAATCATATTAATGCAAGGTCTCAGTTTTGAACATTATTATGCTTTAATAATCATAATTCTATCAATTCCATGCATTTCTTCTTCTATTTATGCTACATCATAAATTTGAATAGAATCTATTTTTAAATTATTCCCTGCAAATGAGTTTTCTTGGCCTGGATAAAATAAATGCAATGCATGACTAAACAAGAGATTTTAGTGTCTACGCATGACTGCACATGAGCCTTTGTTATTCCTAACAAATGGTTCTTCTCAGTTTAAAAAATGTGTGTACTATGTGAATTGTTTTTAGGGGAGAAATTATTAAATATTATTTTATACCACAAAATGTCAGCATGCAAAGATATGCATTACATAATATCTATTACAATATTATTATAATCTAATGCAGTTTTGAATTTGCTCTCACTTGTGTTTAAAAAACAGAAATAAACGGTTACTTCATTGTGATCTGAATAATATTCCTCTAGGCAATTCCGAGTAAAGACAGTGGTAAATAAGGATAACATAAAACAATTCTGAGAATCCATATCCACATTACTATATACAGTGTACAACACTATGTTAACCAAAGGGACAGGGAGGGGAGGTAGGGAGGGGAGGTAGGGAGGGGAAACTCTCTAGAAAACAAAAAAAGTAAGAAAAAATAATTGACGTACACAATTAATTAGTAAAGACCGTAAACACCGTAAACACAGGGAAAGAAAAAAGACATAACCCACCTTTTCATCATATTTTTTAGTCTCCTTGTAAACAACCTAAATTACTCCAGAAAGCCACAGCCCCACCTCCTTGGTGACCCCCTCTCAACCAACCTTAATCATGGATTTATGTACTGTATGAACATTAGAAATAATGAATGATTAGCCTAGCTTCTTAGCCTAGAATAACTAACCTAGAACTTTTTATGCTTTTTAATATTATCAGTCTAGTAAGTAAGATGTGTCACCACACTACATACTATTATAATTTATTAGTCTTTATATAAATTTCTATCTGAAATGAGAAACCATGGATATGAAAAACATGCCACCATCTCAACAAGTGATGAATGAAATTCCTCATGCGAAAAACCCACCTTACCCAGGGCCCCTACTACCACAATACAACCACTACAGATGAGGCTGCTATACAACAGAGCCCAGTCTAAGCTTAGCCTAGGCAGGCTAGGAAAACAATCGTTCTTTGAGCTGCAGTTCAATATACAAGCACCATGCAATGATGTTAACAATAAAGACGATATCAATAACACTTACCTAGATGATCTTTTAGCTATTATTTACATTTAGAATGTGGTAGAACTTTCGCTAAAACTAAGTCTTCCAAGCAACAAGAAGCAGACGATCCGAGCAGCACACACACAGTGTTTTGAGTGTGTGCTTATCTCATCAATGCGCACGAGTTGATCACCAAGATTGCAGGTAGGTCACCATTACGCAATCCGATTGGACGACACCGACGCGGTATCTTTAAACTTCAAGCCAACTGCCAACTGCAGACGATGACCTTTTTTTGTACAGTAGGCCGAAGAAAATGTCAAGTTATTGCTATGAGTTACTTATAATAATTTGTTATCATCTCTTATCACATAAAAACAAAATATAGAACACAAATACACATTTTTATATTTAAAATTTTCTTTCAAATAGTATTAATATTTCCTGGAATAAAATAGAATGGGATTTTATTTTTAGCCAAATTGTATTACTTATTTTTTATTTTAAATCAACTGACAAAGATGAAAACCTCCATTACAAAGTTGATAAACATGAAACAGTAACAATATCATACAAAAATGACAAAATATTTACAATTTTATTCAAAGAGTCGAAAAAAATATCAGAATAAAAAAAAACCGAAAAGTTATTATAGGATTTTAAAATCATATGTTTCAGTTTCGTGCAACGCAACTTTTAGCTCACTATGTCGGTCAGTTGGTCGGTAAACACTGACTTGAGCACGTGACTGCAGCCATGTATATGGCCTTGTTGTTACTATTGCTATATTTTGGGTTTTTATTTTAATTGGTTTTAACAAACCAACTCATTGCCAATCTTCAAATCACAAAAACCGAAAATAGAGTACATTCGTTTATTTATAGTCCATGATTGTTGAATTGTTCCTGAAGTTTAAAGAAATTAGAGCAAAGGAACTGATCGATTTATTTGAATGCTTTCAGCTGTGATGCTTAATTCAATAAACCTTCAATCAATTACAGCTCCTATTTAAGGTTTAATTAGGAAAATAAGGATTTAATGTACTAATGAGAAGAATACTTAATGATAATTGTTGAATTGGTGTACAATAGAAAGGTTAAACAGAGTGGCATACTAGTGTAGGCATATATTTGTAGGTATAGTATAAAAATTATAGTTTTAGTGGTGGGCCCCAGTGGCTGTATTCCCTATTCACACTTAGGCTAAGGGAAAAATTAAGTTAAAAATAATAGATTCTCCTATACAAGTGAATACCGCTAAAGCGTGGTTCCCACTAGCGACGCAACGCAAGGACGTAGCGCAACGCAAGTGAATTGACCAATCACAAGCAATGGCTTATTCGCTTGTGATTGCTAACTGTCTATAACTTCGCTTGTCATTGGTTAAAACGCTTGCGTTGCGTTTACGTCCTTGCGTTACGTTCTAGTGGGAACCAAGCTTTAACTAGATTTCAGTGCATGTTATTTAGTTTAATCTAACAAAATTCATTAAAGAAGGTTTTCATAGTGTTCACATATAACTTATAATGTAATACATCTTACTTGCAAATACCTTGAAATATCACTGTACGCTTTAAACCAATCTTATTTTTACATGATTTACAATAAAAAATTAGAATTTAAGAACAAAACAAGTTCGGGTATCAGCTATTCATACTCTTAATGCATTAGTTGTCAGTGTTTAGAAAAATGGGTTTGAAGTTAGGCGGTCTTAGCCATCTTTCATTCTTTCTGCCATCAGTCTATGACTCAGAATTCTATGGTTACAACATTTTCAAGTAGCATATTATTTCATATAGGACATGTATTAAGCATTATATAGATACAAATTATTGGGTAAAAAGTATTCAGCATCAACTTACAGTATCACATGACTGTTTATATTTAATGAATCAACTGCACCATTATTGTATCATCATAGCATTAAACACAAATTAAAGTGGAAAAAATCAGCATTTTTTTCTAAACTAAACCTCCTACAGTGAGACTAGTATAAACATATTTCACTATGCTTGGCAGTTCCAGGATTTGAACCAAAACGTATAACCACCAAGCTGCAGTGCTGCTCTGATATAATTATATATAACAATTTCTTTTTCTTTTTTTGTATAAATGTAGTATAATGAATCATTGATTGATATTTTCATTTCATGACATTTTTTGGTTGTTATTATATTATTTGTTTTTTAAAGACTGCAGTAAACCGGATGGTTTTAAATGAGTTTGACTCCGATATACAATGTATGTATTGTATTCTGTGCTGAATAAAAGTTTTTCTGATCCATTTTATATTTGATTGTATAATATTAATATCGTTACTGTTCATTGAAAAATATACAAATCTTATTCTGAGTACATTTGATATAGGAGAACTTGATCAAACTTGAACTTACCATGAAAGCCCCAGTGGTCTAATGGTACAGCTTCTGCAGAAAGTTCAGAGTTCAATTTTGCTGCTCACAGATTTTCTCGTCTTCATTGAATTCATGTACTAGCAACTGCAGAGTATATTTACACTTGGCATCATCACCAGTGCCACAGTGTGTGTAAAACTCAAGAGCTTTGGTAATGTAATAATTAGTATAATTCTCATTAGCAGGAACAATCACAAGGTTCAAGAATGAGCATGGTCAGGAGCAAACCATGGACTTCAGAATTGAAAGGCAAGCTAATATTATAAATACTATATGCGGCGTAGCTGATTTGTAGTGTTCCAGTTCCTCTAGTTTTATATATAGATTTCTTTAAATTGCTATTTATTATTAATACAGTTTATTAAATAACATAAAATAAATGTTACAGCTACGCAAATTGATCTACTACTAATATTATGAAAATGAAATTTATATTTTGATAAAATCTAATATCCATCAACGGTTATAAAAGCACAACCTATTTCTACTCGGATTTCAGATGGCATATAAATTGAAAGTGACATGCTATGTGCTATGATAGCTTTCACTAGATTGAGGCTGCATCAAAGAACTTACAACTTAAACTCTGTCTACACTATCAAACTTTATGTGACAAAAAATGTGGTGCCCATATATGGACATGATGATCACTACCATATTTGGGTATATCACTACCATATTTGGGCACATAGTTTGATAGCATAGACAGAGCTTTACTTTGAATTATGTTTTTTTTCTGCAAACAATATAATGGATTAATAACTGTGCAAATAAATTACCCCCAATTTCTTGGCAGCAAAAAACAAGACCAATTTTCAATCGGTTAAAAACACCCAAACGATTGGGGTCATTGTTGTGCAATTTAGCTGTAATGCAAATTAACGGTTATTTATCTATTATATTATGCATCTATGATTTCCAGGTCTTATATTAATTATTTGTGAAGAATTACATTGTGCATCATGGTTTAGCACTAGACCGTGTGCTTAATTATGTTGGATATGTATGAATAAACAAACATTCATTAGTCTGGGATATTAATAAAATATAGCATCCTCGTTGTCATTGTTGCTTTTTATTAGTATATTATTATAATGGACTTCAAAATCCTGGATCTGTCACTGTACACATTATAATAATTAAATTATTATCTTCATAATGCAAATTTATGCAAATACAGTCATTTGCATTACAGAACACTTTTTGAATAAGTTGTTATTAAAGAGTCAAACTAATGCAAATATTTATTACACTTGTTTGTAGTGATAAAACATATGGTTTGGAAATGCTATACCTCAATATTAGGATATACTGTCTTTATATTACATTGTAATGTTTAAATTCCCATGTAAATATAGGTCAGAGATATTTCCTTTATTATTTACCGTATTCGGTTCAGAAGTTCACGGACATTCAACAGAATATGTTAAATTAGAGATGTTTCATTGCTTAAAGTACCCTATCTATCTTTTTTCTCATTAAAGGTATAGTTATATAATTCTTCTTGTGGACAGGCACGTTCTATTAGATATGCTCTATTGCGTAATTCATATTCATTCACATTATGTTACACTTGGTAATCCTAGAATTTATGTTAGGGGCATATCTAGGAAGTTTCTTTCCAGGGTTGTGTATAAAGATTCAGAGAATTTTCAATAACATTTACAGAGTGTGGTAATCCCCTCTAACATTTTGGTTTAAAACATACAAGTACTATGATACACTGTCTGAAAATACTGACAAAACAGGGTCGGATTCAGAGGATTGTGCTTGAGTCCCTCACATGCTTTCCCCTTTTTTGACACTCCTAAAATGAACTTATGAAATACTTTTTGATCTATTTTTGACAGACTATTCTCTACTGTATATATTAGTTTTTAACTAATATGTACGTATATATTTAGGAAAATTGCCAAGGATAACCATAAGCAAACTCATTTAGTACCTATTCACAAGACAAAAATATACACGAGATTGCTCTACATAACAAAAGTCTCTTGGAGTGGAGTCGAAGATGAAACCAGAACTCTTGTAGCTGAGCATCAAACAACCAAGAAAAAAGATTCAGGTCTAACAAGCAACATCATAATCATTATTTAAAAAAAATATGTGTTTTTAATGTGACACAAAAATGTAATCTGTCAATTCTTCAACAAGATGTGTTATTATTTTCACGAAATATTTGATTAATCATATTAAATTTTCTAACATACAAAGTGCTTGACATCTCAATTGGTTTGCACAATCCCTAGTAAGTACACAAATATGAATTGCTTAATTTCATCACCATATGAATTTATAATATTTTAAAAAAATCAATGTCGAAATGTGTTATGAATTATCACAGTGTGGTTCTGTATGCCAAGGTTATTAGAAATGAACCAAAACCAGATTTCAGTGGATAAAGCAGACTCGATAATCATCGTGACTTGAATCAAAATTTAGAAGTAATAACATTGTGAAAATCATTAGAATGAATGGAAATGTGTTTTCACATGTCTCATGGGAGTGGATAAATGTTATATGTCTGATTGTTAAATAAAAAAAGTAATATTTGTGCTTTATACATTATCATAATAAGTGCCTTATAGGAAAATTTTCCCTTTAGATGTGGGTTTTTTGAGGGACTATGTATGATTATACATTAAAACAAATAATAATTTCCATAATAATAATTTTGCAATGTAAAGGATAGGACATTAAGTAGGTGTTCATCATTAAGTACATTTCAAAATCCTGGACTCACCACTGCTTTGCAGTTTCAGTGAGGAAGCTAGTTATCACGGAGGTATACCTCCATGTTTATATACAACTTTAAAATAAGTGGATGGGTGATGGGTGAAAATGTCCATGTTGTGGGCTTAGTTAATAATATATAATATATTAATCTCACTGTATTGGATGAAGGAACAATTTCAATAATTTAACTTTATGTTATTGATTTATTCAATATGAAATTGATCCCAAGTGTTAATGTTCAATTTATTAAAACCTCTATGGACTTACTTATGAAATATCTGCAGCTATAAATTCACGATCAAACACAAATCTATAGAATCGGTCATACTCCAGTTGATATGGGTGAAATAAAGCATGAAATTTAAAGAAGGAAATTTGGATTGAGGTATACAGGTCATCAGTGGTTTGACTACTTTACCTGGGTAGATGCTGCCCATTATATACTGTACCTATTATAACAATTAAACATTTATATTTTACTTGATTCCTCATCAGGTAAAAACAAGCTCCTCATATCATTCCTCTCTTTTTTAAATCTAGCTGTGGTATATCATAGGAGGATCCAGCATTGTATATAAGATTGGGGATAGGGGTGGCAACAATAGCCTTGGAGGATCATTTTGAAATAGGAGGTCAGAGCATAACAATTACACACCGAGTATTTGAGCCGCAAATAATAATTAATATAACGTGCGGGGACGGTAAGCCTCTGGTATTGGTAAATAAACTATAAGTATAGTATAGTTGATGATGCAACCTTCAAATAAATTGCGATAAAAAAACAAGCAGCATATTCTTACTTTTCAGTGTTCTTTGCCACATGTCAATGAATCATAATGTTTGAACTTGGAAATCAAATCTATTTTGATATAGAGATAGAGAATTTAATTGATCATTAGAGACACCAGGCAATCTGATAGGTTGCCACAATGAACCAAATGACATGGTATAAAATGACAACATTGAATGACATCAGAAGTTGTCCCCTCAATAAATAATTAAGTGTTAGGCATAATGACTGACCTTTTCTAATGAGCAAAAATTGATGAAAAACCTGATAAAGTCGGTGTCAGTCACATTTAAAAGATAATGTATCGTATTTTTGAAAATGGTGTTTTAATTATGAGTTCAAAGTGTTTATCGGTGTGTGGTCACAGATCAGGCGTAATAATTTTAAATAGGAGATATCTGACAAAGGTGGTTTTCAAATATAGTTTAAAACTTTCCAAGTACAATTCCAATATGTTGATACCCTGTGTTTGTGGATGCATGCAATATCAAACATGTGTAGGCCTTTAATGAAAACACACTCTCATTTCATAAAATGAATAGAAGAGCCAACAGTGGACAAACAAAGTGCACAGGATTCATCTATGATTAATCTGCCAATGATGGGTGGGTGAGTGGCCGAGCGGTTAAGACAGTGGAACCGTAATCACGTAGCCATAACATCGGCAGGGGTTCGAGGCTCACTCACTTCATGGTTCTGGTGGTAGAACGAGTCTTCTCGGATAAGGACTATAAACCGTAGGTCCAGTGTACACAACTTGCTCGTGTGCACTTTAAAGAACCTAGTACATCTTTCGAGACGAGTAGGGGGTTACCCCGGTGTATTAGTACATCACAGCCACTGATCACCAACTGGGCCCTCTGGGAGACCAGTCTTTGACTGAAGAGGTTACCCAGTATAAATATATATTTCAATCAATGATAAAGATGTAATGCTAGAATGTCAGGCCTAGTAACTGAAGTGGGTAATGGACTTTTGTGGCCAAGTTTTAAGAACCTTGTACAGTATAACACATGATTAAGTGTTACTCTCTGTGGGTATAAACTTCTACAAAAACATGTAACCTGCATAATTAGGGGCACGTCCGTATATTATATTTTAAATATTTGATGCCCCTGTATTGAGGATCAGAATCACCTTCGTATAGAAAGAAAAGTTTTGAGCTTCTAGAAAACCAGTACATTCATTGAATATTGACACCATTAAAAACTACTAAACCGATTTTTACCATTTGCTTTCTACCTCATTATTTTCGTTTGACCAATGGTCTGGTCAAAGTTATTAGTGTGAGGTCACATTGACCATGATGACTTGGGCAGTGACAGTGAAAATTGTAAGTGATATAGGATTGACCATGGCTAACATGGTCTCCTGTGGAGATCAATATTCCATCAATGTCCATTCAACATCAATCACTACCACGAGATAGATTTTTAACACTGAAATCAGTCAATGTATGTGGTTATGATGTGGATGACATGATGAGTTTAATGAAACATGTTATTATTCTTAAGGGTAACTGTTTGAAAAATAAAAAGTTATATACTTACAAATTGTTTTTAATGTTTCCTAATAATTTATGTATTTGTATACAATATTTTGCAGAATAGTCTTAGTTTGGCATTCTTGTGCTATCTTGATGTTTTCTCTTCATCTCATAAGTCGGCTATTCTCGCATCTTTCTTAGCAATTTTTTAATAAACTACATACGAGAGTGAGAGAAAACATCAAGAAAACACATATGGAAGGCCAATAGACTTAATTGTCTGCAAAAGTATAAATTTATACAATACCATATTAAATATCTTATTTCTTATTAAATATTACAAATTAATTAGTACAAATGTAAAAATAATTGATATATTTGGATGTACGTTATAGCAGGTACAATTATTTTTTAATGAGATATAGTAGAGGATCTATAATTTCTTAAATTGTTCAAAGTTTTCTAATGAAAATCCAATAATTATTTGTGAATATTGATTGAGAACATCAAATCAAAGCTCTACTTCTGCAACTAGATTTTTTCTGCTATGAAGAGATCTGATGTTGATTGGTTAACATTGTAATGTGGTGTTGACACCTGTGCAATATTGAGAAAACACAAATTGAAATTATTTCTAACCATAATAGTTTTTTTTCTTAACTTTGAATTGGTGACATCAAACAAACCCTCAACACAGCACCTACATTTTGGTAAACATTGTACTTTGGCAAGGCTCATAAGAATAATGCACATCTGTGTAATATTGAGCAAAAATATATTTAAAAAATACAAATTTAAATACACGGAGAGATGAAAAGGTTCTCATTATGGTCCTGGAAATTTGTAAGCCTTGTACCTGCCACTCTAACAAGATCTATTGACTGAATAGTTTACTTTTATTAAATACTCCTCCAATTTAAGACCAACATACTTGGTCTTGATAGATGTAATGCTAAATATAGGTATTTCCTGAATAAATTATATATGAAGACCAAAACCCCTACAGGTAACAGCCAACCTGATTAATTAGGAAACTACTATTGTATGGAATTATGTATTTATCAAATTATCAAATTAACCTAACCTTGAATTTGAGACCTGTCAGAGAAGTTCATGTCTGTGTTCTTGAGTAAAGATAATTATCTTGCTAACTAATACACTTAATTAAAGCCTATGGCAGATTCAAAAGTTGCCATGATGTGTCAATTTAATTAGTAGATATGTTTGGGAATGTTCAGGTAAAAGTAGTGAATTATTGTAAATGTCATATAGCAACAAGAAAGGATAAACATGTTGTTGTGAAATAATTAATGTCTTTAGAATGCCATGACTAGAAAATGTCTACAAAATAGTCAAGTAAACATCTTCAAAACATTTATTGCATTTGTACTTTTAACTATAATCATCAATGGTACAGTTAAATATATTATTTGAAGAAAGGCAAAAGGGCTATTAGTCTATGGAGAATAACCTATACCCAGAATGAAGTTCCATTTTCTTTCCAACATTCTGTATCCAGTCCTGTAGAGCTAAATATTGAATATGAAAATACTTTCCACCGAGCGAGCCTTCTGTGTAGCCGAATGCCTGTGTACTTTGCATTATGTTGATAGAATTTGAACCAATATCTTTTCTCCACAGCAAGAGAAAAATTATTTTAGAGTGTTTAGAATTACTTACAAAATGGGTATATGTTCACAGACAATGATACAAATAATTAATAATTCATGATTTCCACGTTCCTTATATGGAATAGTTTGCCTCTATACATTTCTCATGATTTGGATGACCATATTTATATTCTTGATTTAGCATTGATCATGGATTAATCTTTGTAATCTGCTTGTGTGATCAATGGCACATTTCAATGTAAAGAAAGATTAGTAAAGTGTTCTGTAATTGCTTCAGGACCATTATGAGAGGTTGAAGTGCAGCTTACTCATGGAGAGCTCGAAGTGGCATGGTCAAATGAGGTACTTGAGACCATTATAATGCTCATTAAATTTTCTAAGGGAACCCTAGAAAAGAGTCTACTCTACAATATTCTGTCTATCATCAAGTTTTTCCAGGTTCAATGGAACCTCAGAAGTACAGTAACAGGGAGTGTCAAGCCTGTAGTGAACCTCCCTTTTTCCCAGCAATGCTTATTTCAAACTAGAGACAAGCAGAGAAAGTGATGTTAAGAGAAAGCGATGTTAAATAGGCCTATGACTATGAAAAAATGTTTTTCAAGTTTGATAGAAAATCTTCCCCTGCAAATTCGGCCTACAGGCTCTGAAATTGTACTAAAAATATTGCCTATAACTAAGTATAAAAATGGCTATATCTGTTGTTTATATAGAAACATAATCGATATTATTACTGGAAAGAAAAATAAATATTGCTATAAAGAAGGAAGATCCTAAATCTAAATCCAGTGAATGACTCATTTTATATCATTTTGTGAAACCAGCACTTATATTATACATAATTACCTCATAGTTTAAAAATGTACCTTAGTCACATTCACAATTGACCCATGGAACATGGTTTTAGTAGTTGTCATCTCTCTGGGTGATTAAAGTAATCTAAATCTGTTTGTGTTTTTATTCGTTCTCTTTAAGCAATTTAAGTAACACAGTTTATGTGAACTTTAACGTTAATGGCTGTTTTGTTTTTCTTATTGAAAGCTTGGCTTTCAGTGAATACATAAATAGATAAAATGGCTTAACTAAAGAGGTGAATAGAGAAGGCTCCAAACCTCCTTAATTCACATTAGAAACACAATAAAAAGTAATTTGCAAATAAATTAATATGTGCCCAGAGTTTAAGTAGAAGTGTTCTTTCCACATCTATCTAGTTCACATTTTATGGAATCATCTGCCTCTCTTTCTGTTTCAGTTGGTGTGGGTATATAAATTTACTGTTCCCTTACATGCACAAATTGTATATGCACAAGCAATATATAAGCCCATCCTCAGAGGGTCAACCTTTTCAAACTAGAGGCCAGCAACAGTGATGGTAAACATGCCTAACTACCTTTAATAGCTAATTAGGATACTTCCCCTTATTTACTTAAAAATAAACCCCCTGTAAAAATTCTACTATTTTTAACCCTGAGGTGTAATTTTTGTTATAAAAATAATTATACTTTTAAAGAATTAATGGCTGGATAAGGAATTGAATTCCAAATGATATATGAATTATTAAACATTCTGATGATTTTTATAGGCAAATAAATTCAAAGTTGCTTCCATCATAGTAGTCCAATAAAAATAAAAAACCTGTCGATGAAAAGTACATAGGTAATCTTGGACTTGGAGTATAATCCTTTAAGTTAGAATAATGCTATAATTGGCTATAGATGGAACGTACAAATTAATGGGCCAGTAATCCCAAGTTTACCTCAGCAGATATCATGAAATTGTATCTTGGGAGTGTCCAACTACAAAGGCCATTAAAGAAATGATTACCATGTCTATACATCGCTAGTTTTTATGAGGATTTAACAAATTCTGTGTATAAAGGAAAACATAGATTTTTGTACTGGCTCGTAATCAATTATGGCTTTCGGTTTGCATTCACTAGTGATTGCTCCCAATGGTTTCTAGATGAGGAATGATCAAGGTAAAGCGAAATGAATCGAAAATGCAAATCATTTAACAATGTCACGTTTCTTCTATTAAAGGTAAGTCACCTGGACATACTCCATACAGATTACAGGTGGATTTCAAAAATGTCACATTAAGATTATAATGTAGTTTCAAGCTAAAAGAAAAACCTTACAAAAACAAAATAATAAATCAATTATATTGTATGCGTTACCTTTTTCACTGTACGCCAACATTAGCATTTCAATGGCATTGCCAAATTACATTATATATTATATATATACATATATCACAAATCTAAAGTTTACACAGATTCATGACAGAGGGAACTCAAATTATACAGACAGAATGAATGGCCCATGCAATTGTAGAGGGCGCACTTTCCAAAATATAATTTGTGCATGGTAACAATAATCAGGAATGTTTTCCCAAGTGCAATACAGTACTCTCCTATTTATTCTAAAGGGACATTTTCCCAACTCACACTTCAGCCAACTATTAAGCACTAAGGCGCAGGATTGGTCATAGCAATAAATAGCAAACAAACTGCGCTTTACTCCTATTAAGGGGACACTTTCCAATGAAACAAACAAGCTCCAACCCTATTTATTTTGGACACTTTGTTGGGTCATGAAGGTGTCCCCTTAATAGAGGTTCTACTACTGTAGCTCAGTACAATTAGACAAATGTATTTTAAGTATTATTATTCAGTATACTATTAGTGAATCTTAAAAAATATAAGAGTATATCGATATTTTGATTTGATCACTTTATTTCAGAATAAATATTCCATATGTGCAATGATTATATAAAAAGTGTATTAAATAGGCCAATAATGTAATAAGCCTATGCAATATAAAGTTGGTGTGGGAATATTTGCAGCAATCCTAGACATGAACACCATAAATCACATATAATAATCATTAGCTCTGTGCTGGTACCATGGTGATCAGTATTAAGGTGAAAATTTAATGATATATAGATAATGAGCTCTTGAAACTTGGCTGACTATAAAAACATTGGTGGGCTGACCTACAAGAGTCAAACAGATAATGAACACTATCAAAATAAACCAAGAGGCAATGTTAGGCAATGATCTTATAATTGGAAGATGCTCAGTCTGAGGGTGGCCTTGCAATTAATTAATGATTTTCAATTAGTAATGACTTAAAATAAGTAACTTTGAAATAATTGAAAGATAGATTTTACTTTGGATAAAGATAATACACCTGGTTGCACACCACTGGAAACTTCCAATTTCAAGGTCATGACCTTGACAAATGTTTCATATTTGTATATATGTCCACCTGTTCTGATGGGTCACCTGGGCATTCAGTTTAGAGGTTTATACAATGTATACAGTAAATTCTGGAAATCTGGTTTTGTAATGCAATTTTAGAAGAATAAAGCATTTTAAATGATAAAGAAAATTCAACATTTTTAAAAATTTCAGATTTGGAAGAGTTTGAAGAGGTTGTATTTTTATTTGTTATATATATTTTTATTTATTTTTTATACAAAAAAGAAATCCTAGAGGGTAAACTTTGTGCTTTACAATTATTATAAAAAAAAGACAGACCACAATTGACCATAGAAAAAAAAACAAAATTAAAAGACTAGAAATGCATTAGATTAAATTACAAATACTGAAATAAATAATTTAAAAATGTATTATTTATTTTTTCATACATTGACAAATTGAAGTTTTCCAAACTAAATTCTTGTACAGTACAACTCCAATATTATGTGTTTATGTTTAATAACAATATTGATTTATCTCTATTACAATTTTTATTATCATTGCAGTGCTTTCTTTTGTTGTTCACGCATATAATAGTAAATGTTCATTGCTGGAAATTGTTCAATTATATGAGAAAGTTTCTGCCTTTATATTACATGAAAATTAATCTATTTACGGTTTCTTCTCTGGGACATTAATCAATTCTAGCACACACAATATTCCTTTGTTTTTAAAAATCTTATTCATAAATCACAAGTTTCTATTGATTGCATTACCTTTATAACGTGATAACGATAATGACTATTCTTTCCAATGTTTATTTTGCGTTATTAAAATCCTCGGGGTTTTCCTGCGGCGTCTTTGGCTTGCGACAATTGAAACATGATGCTATGAAGATGCGTAAAATATTTGTTTTGTTGGCTTGTATCTGTGGTAAATATTCATGATGAATATTATGCATACACAAAGTTTTTGTTCAATCCATCAGTAAAAAAGAAGGACCGATATAAGCTGAAGAGTATGAAAACATCAAGAGGAAAAATCCAATCCAATTATTGGATTTCGGAAATAAGAACGGGGTGGTTGAATGTGTTTTGTGGGGGTGGTTGGGGGTAGAAGCACATCTGGCTAGAGAGTCTTGAAGAATTGAGAAAATCAAGAAAGATGAATAAAGAGAGAGCAAGACTACACTTTTAAGGAAGGATTATTTTCGCTAAATATTGCTAAATATTCAACACCAACATTGACTTGTATGTATGTAAATGTATGACTAAAAATTGAGAGTTTTCCTCACATGTGGAAAGTCTCGGGAAACTGTGAATAAACAAGAAAGATGAACTGGAAAGAGTAAGAAGGAAGAAACGACTATGTCATTTAATAATATTGCCATACATTGCCAGGAAAGCCTAGAAAACTGAGTGACAGGAAAGATATATGAAAAAGAAAGAAAGTAAAACTTACTTTCAGATGCGCAAGAGACAGAGAACTTTACCAATGTCAGGATCAGACAACGTATTTATTGGCTGAATGAATTTCTTGAAAGGAATAATCCATTGGATATGAGAAATTCCATTTGTACTAGGCCTACGTCTTTATTATTAATTAGATTATTGGATCATGAGTGTTGCTATCCATACTCAAACTTTAATTGGATATTGTAACTACAAGCTAAACATGCAAATTAATCATAGTTATTCAGTTCAACATTTATGCCGAGACCATCTAGGTTGCTGTGTTTTAATTCTTAAGACTTTTTCTTTACATGTTAATTGTTATACATATGTATTTATCCAGTGATGGGTTCAGAAAGGCGAAGAGGAATTAGGTAAACAAAATAGAGTATGATATTCTGTAAGGCCAATAATAAATAAATTTAATTAATCTAAATTTAATTATAATACTAGGCTAAAAAGAATTCAAGCTTATGGGTGGAAGGGGGTACAGAGGAGATGCTCCCTTCGTCTCTAAATCAGCCACAGACTATATTTTGATTTTTCTCTCTTCACTGCATAACGACATACTTGTCTAAAATTAGAAATGATTTCACTACTCAGTACTTACAAACCATAGGTTAATTCTCTTCCTATAATTGCTTTGTTAATGGAATAAGATCTAACAGCACTATTAATGCAATGAAGTTCGTGTTGTGTATACATAATCTTATTTAAATTCTATACACACATACACATACACACACTTCTGCATTAATTAAGTAATCATAAGGCAGGTTACAATTACCTTTGGGAGGAAACCCTTAACCCATACATACGTCACTATATCAATTTCTATATTTTTATTCTTCTGCAGCTACTGCAGTAACTACTTCTTTTTACTACAATAATATATGATTTGAGTTTGTTTCAATGTAGAAGTTGGTAACTGCAGTAAACAGTGTGTATGATTACCCAAAAGAGTAAACAAAATGTAGTTACTGCAGTAATTATAACAATTTTGACATGACCCATAATTGAACATAATAAAAAAATGAAAGGATACTTCAAAAATCAATCTAAAGTTGCCATGCCTCATAATATAATCTTCATTCCATTTAAAAAAAATCATATTTAACATATGTTGACTCATGTTAGTTATTCATAGATGTAATGATCATGAGAGTTTGTGTATTATAAAAAATAATACTACTGGCTACTACTATTGGCTACTTAAGCCAAGTTCAATGAACTTGAATCACTGATTTTAGCGTAGTAGCGTACTCACAGTTTGTCGTGTGATCACTGTCGTATTGTGCTCGTACATTAAACACTTCACTCTGTAAGCCAAATAAATTAGACTTTAGGATATACATCTATATTGTAATGAGCTTTTGCAGTACTTGTGTACTAATTAAAACAAGTAACGATTGACTGTAATTAAATCTACAGTAACCATAAAAAATATATGTAGTATGAGAAATAATTGTATGACAATCAGTCATTGTTTTTAAGAGAAAAATCAATAACAGATTTTAAAATTTTACATTGATTCTCCATTTCAATGTTACAAATTACAGTAAATAGAAGATGATTCAAGGCTTCCTCCTCATTCATTTATCCTACCATACATTATTACTGCATTTTAAAGCATCGATCCATCTACCTTTTATTTGAAAGTCGAGTTCATACATGTAAATAATATTAGCTATGAATTATAAAAATCACCATTTACTTTGTACACTCCAACAAGGCACCATTTATTTAATCTTTCTTTATTCTGAAATACACTTTCAATACAATGTACTGATTTCCAAAGTGGTTCAGTTCTTAACTACATAAATGTAAACAAAATACAGTATATAAATGGACAAAAGAAAATATAAAATTAAACCTAAAATTATCAAAATCAAATTAAAACAATTAAAGTAAGCACATTTAAAGGTTAAAACATAAATAATTGAGATTTTGAAACAAGATAAAAGAAGTTTTAATCATTGAGCATTAATTAGATTTAGTTTTGAATTAAAATTAAAGTTTTGAAATTTGTGATTTGAAAGTTGATACTGTCATATCATAAAGATCATTTTTTACATATCTGACAGTTCATGCATTCATACACATTTATTCAGTTATAACAATAATAAATGTGGGGCCGGCACTTGTGACAGTATTTACGGGCTGGATTTCTTAAATGGAGTGCTCAGGGGTTCAAGTTAGTGTAGACCTACCTACTTATTCCATTATTGCTTCAATCTTTTGAACTGTCAATATTAGGGGAAAGGTAGTGACTCTAGCACTCCCTCTTCATCATGAGTTTTGTTACATACTTTTCATCATTTCTGATGCTCTGGTTTTAAAAAGGGGTTATACGCTTGGATCCACCCTCATTTGTATCATTGTAGGCCTATAACACATAGAAAATATCACTTTTGAGTCTGAACACTTGCTGGTCAATATACACCTGCTTTTACTTTTTCCTAATATCTTAATACGTGTGTAATGTAATTGTAAAGCTTTCTTATCTCGTATCAATTACTGTATATTGCTATTTATTGAGAAACAAGCTTTTGATCCCCTCGTATGATGGATACAAAGTGCCTTTGTTCAGAGTTTCTTTCATCGATTGAATGTTAAAATGTTCCTGGTCAGTCTGCTATTGTACAATACAAGTTTAGATACAAAGTAACAAAAATATCTAGTTTAAACATGCAGTTTATAGTAGGCAACCTATTTTTTACTTAAACTACCACCAATCTTTTTTGGTGACCATGAAGTTTTGTAATAGTATCATTATTTATCCACAGATTCATGGTTAGTTTTGTACTTTCAATATTATTAGCCACAGATAGAAGTCCAATATTCGCGACATTCAGAGACTGTATGAATTTAGGTAAAATTAAGACCACAATTGCGTTGCAGTTAAAAATTCTTCCCCATAAACCAGTTTTTGCAGATTTTTTTCGCATGGACCCATTTCTGCTAGAAAACATTTTCTTGAAAAGAGCGGTTAAAGTGGTATTTTTCTCTAAATAGAAACAGGCCTACCGTATATATCTCCATGATATAGGAACACAAATATATTCTAATAGAATTGTTTACTCTCAAATCAGTATTATGGGAAATGTTCAACTTAAATTTCTAATCTTATCTTATGTTTATACTATCTTTGGTTTTAGCAGATGATTTCACTATTCTCCAGTAATTACAATATAAACCTCTTTGACTCAATATATATTATAGTGGACAAGTTACTATGTCACATAGCCTTTTGCCCAATAGGCATCCGTGGCTATGTTTTCACTACTTAAGCTTTTAAAGAAAGTATAGCTTAATATCTGCCAATTCCGATTTGCTTTCAATTCATTCTTAATTTTATGAAGCCCGATATAAATAACAATTTGATGATTTAGACCTACTTTACCATATACATTTTCAGATTCTTTTGTTTGTTTTAATTTTCTACTTCGGTTGGATAGTTCTACATTTTGCGTATATTGTTGAACTGAGTTAATAGTAATACTATAATATCTCTATTGTATAGATGTAATATATTTCAATGTTTAAACTTACATGTCTGTAACAGGGACAGATCCGGGATTTTGAAATAGGAAATTTGTAAAATGAAGTACTAAACTTAAAGACCCATTCCCTATGTTTTTTAGATCTAATTTAAGGTCACAAACTACATTAATGTAAAAATAAATATTATGGTCCTATTGAGATAACTTTTTTCATCTTTAAATGGTTAAAAATGTGAAAAAGAAGGCGATTCTAATTATTTTAGCGGCCCGTTATAAATCCCAACATGCATTGCATGCGGATTGATATTTTTGTTTTTCTTTTGTAATTCACCCACTTTTCAGTCGAGCATGAGGCCAAAAGGCTAGGCCTAAAGACGGCCAACGAGAGGACATTCACAGCGAGCTACTTAAGTAGTGCATTGTTTATCTCTTTTTATCTTAATTTACCATAAAACGTACATTAAAGACAAGGAATGACCTGGTTTAATGTTTTTAAAGTAATATATATGCATTATTTAGATACAAATTGTCACAAATTGTAGGAATGGGTCTTCAAGCTACAGTAGGTCCCGTTGGATTTGTTTACTTTTGGAATCACATGGTGAAACGCAAACCAAACTAATTACTAGTGTTTATTAGCCATATTGACAGTTAAAATGAAATTATTATTAAACTATACTTTTTGATATCAACAGTATCTTTGACACTAGTTTAAAAAATCCTTCCTTTACTTAATACATATACGTGAATATCTTAACAGTGCATTTTGCTCGGTATAAAAGATAAAAGCACAATGTTAAATTGATATCCACAAACTATTCATTTAAGTGCATTACAGGTTTAGTAACATAGCAAAGGAATTCTCAACCATTAGAAATAGGAAATCCATAAGTGGGAAGATTAAGGGTGGTTAGTTATATAATAGCCCAACCGAGACCTATTTCATTTCATGCACTTTCCAAAATTCCATCCGTTATCAAAGCTTTTAATTTGCATTAACCGAATTGATCACTTAATATCCAATATTCAAATGGTACTGCCACTCTCACTACTTTTAATAATAGTTCGTAAATGTTAAGTTATGTAATATAATGTGATATATCAAACAAGAAAGGTTGGTCTGATATTATAATTTTAGGTTTTTGACATTTTTTTATCCATATTACGAACAATTACAGTACTGTTAAGTTACATACTATATATAAATATTTAGGTTGAAATTTTATCGAGGGAAGGGGGTGGTGGAGAAAACACCAGGCAGTGATTAGAAAAAAACCCCTCTCTATCACAGGGTATAATGATTCTGAAAGAACATGGCTAACCCAAATCATAGGAAATTGCTGCTTAAAAAGTAAAAAGACACCCACACCCTGCACTCCAACACCCGTAACAAAAAATGTTTTTATTTGTTACAATGCATATTTTAATATACTACAATCCTAATGTAATATTGTGTTGTTTGTTTATATAGAGAATAGTATATTTCACAATAATATTTACAATCACTTTATGGATTTGTTGAGACACCTGGAGCAGGAGCTTATTATAATAACTGCATTACACTCAGCTAGTCCAACAAAGTTGCAGAAACAAAACATTTGATCTGCCTATACCCCCTAGCTGTCACGGCATATTTGTTTCGTTGAATTTAGATATTGCTACTCATAGACTTTAACATCTATAATCTTATTATTCAATTGTATTGAACACAGAGTGCGCGGAATCAATACACACTCTTGCATTAATTCTCTTAACTATACATTTCCGCTGTTTACTCTTGGGAGTTATGCTTTTACTATCTAATCACTATTAATACGTTTAAAACTGAAGTAAAAAGCATGATTATTGAATGTACTTATAAGGGCATTGTACTTGTTTAACATTTCTAAATTAAAAGTAATTAGCGTATCAAAAAACAAAAACACTAGGTTACGTTTAGAAATTATTAAGCGGTAATTTGTTTTTTGGGGCCAATTGAGGGTGGGGGAGGGGAGACTTGGATTTAGGAATTATTTCATTCCTTTATAAACATAGGAAGGCAAATTTCAGGTACGGTATAAGGATACCATAAAGCAGAATTTAAAGGCCAGGTGCGAGCAAAAATGCCTATTGATCATACATTACATTCTAATGATTATCAATCGAAAATTTCTTCTATGTTTCATACTTTTATACATTTTTTTACTACATGATTTTGTTGAAAATAAGCATTTTCTTATCAGTGGGGGGGGGGGGGTGTGGGTGGGGGAATAGTTCTAATTACATTACACAGTAAAATCCTGTACATAAATAGAAAACAATTTATCAGATTACTAAATTAGGTAAATGAATTTTACATTTTTACATTTCTGGTGTGTTTATTAAACTTTTATTTTCATGCTATAGCAAACATTATCCACTGTATACCTACCAAATATTATTTCTTTAATACCATATTGTACAATTTATTTATAATTATAGCAGATGCCTATCACAAGGTTTTTAAACAACACAACAAAGGAATCATAATATCAACCTTAATATATTAGTTTGGTTTTTTATAAATAAAGGTTTACACAATACAACAAAAGAATTACATTAGCCTAGCATGTGAATGCATTGTATTGTATCTTAGCATTAAGATTAAAGCATCTCAGAAGATATCCAAGGACCATGTTAACTTTTTTTGTCACATTTTTCCACATTTTTGTTGTGTGTGAATCGTGTAATTGTATACCTCTCTCACTTTACACCGTGAATAAACTATGAAGAAACACCCACGAAACTCTGGAGAGATCCCCTTCATAACAATCCTGCAACACCATAGTTTTGAAATAAAAAAGGCTGTCTGTCACTATGGATGATAAATACAATTAAATAAATATTCGGGTGAGGGTAACCTTCTGACCCCTAAACCAACTCCACCATTTAGAGTTGTACATTTCACTATGTGTCCCTGGTGTACCCCTGAACTCAGAATTAGCTTCATTGTGGGTGCAAACTGCAGAGCTATGCAATGTGAAAGGGGTAAGCGAGACAAAAACACACTCAACTCACCCCATATGAACTCTCTGTGTAGCATCTGCACAACCTTAGCATCTAAACATCTACTAAAGAACAAAACTATGTTAATATACTGTATATAGTGTTTACGAATATCATTTTATAATTACACTTATACCTTATCAACTGTATAGTCTTGTACTTACTGCATTGTTCTGTTGTAGGACTCCCAGGTCATTTAATTAGGTTGCAAGAGGTGCCTCTATATCCAGGTCAGCATTAATGCCTTTATTTGAATTTCATGAATATATAATTTCCAGGGAAGTTTTAATTCGAACACAATGTACGCTGAATATATTTTTCAAGACATCTTATTGAAGGCATTTGTTTCCCACTCTCCTGGCGAGACTTTCACTATTTTTCTGCATTCAGAACATTGAAAAATAATCAATTACGAGCCAGGATAGCCGACTTCTAAAGAATTAAATGGCCTATTTACACAATTTCAAACACATGTCCTGAAATAAATTTAAATCACATGATTTTAGCAAGTTCACAGTTAAAAGTACTATTTGTTTTTCATATTTAATTCTGATTAACGGTTACAGTTGTGAAGAACTTACCAAAGCAGTTCGAATGAGAAGTGTAAAACCATAGGCCAAACTGGTTGTAGTTTTTTACCTCCAAATAATACCAGTAGGGTTTACAGATCTAGGATGTTGGAATGGTTGATTCAATACAGTATATTGCAATTTACATAGAATCCATAGAATAATTGCTATATATGGAATTGCCGTATAAATATTATATGCAACAAATGGAATTGTAAGAAAGGAGAGCAGGTTTGAACTCATCTCGGTCAAGATATGGAAATAGCATCATCTCATGTTTTCATGTGAACTTTTTTGCAGAAAAAATGCTTAATTAACTGCTTCATAATTGGTTTTCCCGGAATTATGCCAGATTATGCTAGATTTTTCAAAATTATGCCTAGCATAAATGCTACCCTCAAGATGGGGCCACTATGTCAAATCAGTCAGCATTGAATATACTAGAATTAATGATCTATAGTTCCCAAGTACAAAATGGTATAATAGTATAGACGTTACACTGCTGTAGTATATTCAATAGAGGGCTCACATCCTCGATTGAAGCCGCCTCCACAGGTTTTTGAAATCTTGAAATGATATGCCTTAAAGCACATACATCTCAAATTCGCAGAAAGACAAAAGAACGAAAGATGCACATAAGGAATTACTGATAAACCATCAACCAAAATCCATCCACATTTCTATGTAAAACTCATCATAAATTCACTTTACAACCGATACTTTTATTTGAGGTTTAGTGCGGAGGTATTTACAATACATCGAATCAATATGGTGGTACACATTAACAATACAAAAAATTAACAGTATTATATTTAAATTAAAGTACATTTTAAAAATATTAAATCTATATCAAAACCATTTTCTCTTAACATCCCATTTCAGTTTACATTTTCAAAAGGTGGATAAACCCTGCATTTAGTTGAACATATATTTACCATTCCTGTATTATTCAACACCTAAAATTTAATAAAATATCACTTTTTTTACTAATTTAAAGAATAAAAGGTTTATAACCAAATAAAAGATTTAGGATATTTCTTTTAGAGACAAATAAGTACAATATCATTTTTAAATTTCTGGATTCACAATTCATATGGCACTCTACTCTGTATAGTCTCATACAGTGAAATGCCTGTTTTCTCAGGTTTTTCATGGTAGTGGCTTGCTTACGAGAATAAACCCTATCGAAGATAGATATCATGGGTCATGATTTCCCTTTTATGTTTCTGTAATACAGTAATATTGTATTATATAATTTTGGTATCAAATAAAAACAGACATAGGGAGTCTTCTCTAAAAATATAGGTGAAAATAATTTCTTTGTTCTGCAGATTAAAAAGATCATACAATAATGATATGAATGACAATTACTCTGTTAGTATCTAAATATATATAACACTGAGATATTATTGACATCACTACAACATAGAAATGAATAAGTGTTTAATATCGATTTTGAAATGAGTGAATGAATTAAAGGCTCAGCTTTTACTACATGTATATATCTATATGGTTACAATGAGTGGGTGTGGAGTGGGTAAAGGCAGAAGGGGATATAGATGTAGGTTTTAAAGAAGGGACAACACCACACTTTTTTCACTATAAAAATTAACTTTAGACAAATAGTACAAGTTTGTACCAAAGTTAGCAAACAAATCTATTGACATGAGTGTTGAAACCCCCTCCTCCTCCACCTCCGAAACCCTGAGAAGGACCATCTCTGTCATCTGAATCTTCTGGTCGGTGGTAACTAATATTCTCTGTACTATAGCTCACCCGCTTCTGATTTCTTTTTGCAGCTGCTTCTTGCTCCTGTTAAAAAAAAAAGAAACGATTGATATATATTTGATGACCTATGATCTACAATTGTTTACTTATTTTCAACTCAAATAATTGTCATTATAACACAACTAAACAAGTTCCTGTCACATGGCAGCAATAGTACGTATTGCATGATCGTTCAATAGTAGTTTTTTTTGTTATCATATTATAATTACATTGTTATTATTTATATCATATTGTAATTTGCTTGTATTTTCAGATGATTAACATTCAACATTCAATAGAGAAAAAAAATAATTTCAGTACCTTTAAAAACTTCATGTTGTCTGCTTCAACCAACTCCTTCAAATGGCTAGGTAACGCACGCACAAGAGCCGCAGCCTCACTATCACCATCTACGCTATCATCTGAACGCTTATAAAACAAAACATATGCAGAATCACGGTTAAAATGTTTCATGACTTTACTAAAACTTTCATAACTCGAACGTGTCACACGACAGTCATTAAAGCTATGCCAGGAACCTTCTTTTTGACCGTTCAAATTTCTTGCGTAACAAAAATAATGACCACTTTCTGATGATGACCCAGAATGAAAGACAACAGCAGATAAAGTGTATTTTTGCGATGTCCTTGATGGATCTGTTCTTCTATACTTGCCATTATGTCGGCTGCGTTTATTATCAGGAGCATCTGCACTTTCAGCAAGATCCGTCTCTGCAGGTCTTTTCTTTCCGTCTTTTGTGTGAGTCAACGGTAATTCCAAAACCTGCGGGTACTTTACATCGGTTAATATCTTTCTTCGAACACAAGTTTTAACATCGTAAGCAAATCGCATAAGCGTTAGAATTAAAACTTGAGGTGATTGTGTTATTTCAAGAGTTTTTTCTGCATCTTGTAACTTAAGGCAGTTTTCACAGTTATATTTGTTATCTCCTTCCATCAGTTCTGGTGATATATAGTGTTCAAGCATTTCTTCAATGTGAACCTCTTTGTTACTGTCATCCGAATCGTGCCAAGGTGTTGGCCCTGTTCGTGTTTCACCTTCCACTCTACTCTCAGGTATTGCACTCTGAGTAAACCTATCATGTCGCCAATTCACTGGACCGATAAGCTTTGGAACTGCATCCGAACTCGATGATGGCCCACCTTCGGGGCTGTCTCTTTCCGGATTATGGTTGCTTGGATTGCGAGCCGAGTTAGGATCACCACCAAGCATGCTTTTGCTGTCTCCTGAATCTGGAAACGCTAATGGTAGATCATAAAATATCTCTGTCCTCATAGATTCATGATTACAATTTAAACAACGTATCCTTGTCAAGGACTCGCCACTGAAGTACTTTTCAGTAACAGTTCTTTTCTTTTGTTTACCAACAGATTGTTTATCGTTCGTTTTTGTTTTACTTCCACTATTTGAGGAGTTTTTTCTTAAGTTCATTTCAGTGGTGGCAGCCTTGGTACATTGTGGAAGCTTATGCAATGTTTTATCTTCTTCATCAAGACGATCTAGCAGATACTTAAGGAATTCAGAGCAGTCTTGTTGAGCTCTTAATGTAAACCATGGGGGCCTAGCAACCTCAACAAACTTCTTTGGTTCAAATGCTGCCCTCTAGAAAAATAAATAATAGAATAATAAACATATAACATTGAACTGAATTCTGGCCAACCTGAGATAAAATGATACTGAATACAATAGACCTTTATGAAATTTATGAATTTGCTTTTCCTTCATCCAATCTACATGGTAGATGGATGAAGCTATTGTTCTAACCACGTGACTATGGGCGTAGGTTTTTTTTTTTATATATCTATATATATTTGTTATATTTATAATAATGTACACTAATTTGTTACTGAGCTATGGAGAATTTTTTTTTTTCCGAAATAAAAGATGAATGAGAACCCTTCCTTTGGGGCACTTCTATACAGGGGAAACCTCTATTAAGGGGATCCTTTCCGGTAAAACGAATGAGGAGCAATACATGTTTTTAACTTAACCAACTTGTAATCGGGAACACCCCTATTATTAAAAGTGGACAATTTCTTTGGTCTTACTAGAAGTGATACTGTACTGTATCTGGAAGCAAAATCATCAGCAACATTATGACATTTAAAACACCTAAGTCTGAATATGGTATTTTTTTTCCTTTTAATATTAAATAAAGTTAATACAACTCACATTAGAATGTTTCATGAATGCAAATAACTTTCGTATCTCAGTGCGTATTTTCTGAGATGTCACTGTATCCTTATAAAGTATATCATCTGAAAATCTAGAAATAAAGGAATAACATTGAAAAAACAGTGAGACAAATTAAATGGAATAAAGACTTTTACAGACATTATTCCAGCACCCGAACTAGGAACAAGTCGTTTTCAAGCACATGCCGATATTGTTGGCTCTTTGGGTATGGTAAACGTCGCCCCTGCCTTAACAACTCAGCTATTACACTTACCCATTGGTCATGTACAGAGCTTGCACAATGCTGTTGAGGTAACATGTGTTTCCTAGATTAACTAAACCTGTTTTTCCAGTTTCAGACTTGGCTGCAGATGTCTCCCTGCCATCGCTGTATGAGTCTTTACAAGTCCAAGCACTTTTATGGAGCATCTGCTTCATGGATTCCTCTGTTGGCTGTGGAATGTCCTACAAATTGACAAAACAAAACATGTTAAATAAAAATGTTTAATAGTTTGGCTGGTATTCATCAATCTTTTTGCTTTTAAGTCAAGAAACTTATAAAGTAATTACTTAATTTAAAACAGACTTAAGCAAAATCATTGACAAAGTTGAGAAGATAAATCTGACCACTGTCAAAACAAAACATGTTGATATATAACATTGACTGTATTTTATCACTTTTTGATCTTGTGTTGTATTTTTTCATATCTATGGTATGCGATATCACTACAGGCAACCCCTATTTACAGGTGATCCCTATTTAGGAGATACTATGCTGGGTCCAGAAGGTGCCTACTGTAACTGAATTTTTCTTAACCTGGATGTTGATAGATCTAGAAAATTCAGATATTTGAGTTGGATTTAGTTTGTTAAAATATGAATGAATTTCTCCAAAAGTTTTGTTATACTATAGTATCCTTCAAACAATATACCTGAAAGACATCTAGAAGTGGCTGATAAAGCTCAGGATAGCCAGCATGCTGATACATCTGACAGTAGATCAACTCAGCCAGCTTCTTTAGATGCTCATGATTCTCATCTAATCCCAAATCTCTCCATGATTTTACCAAATCTGGCACAAGATCTACAATCTAAGAGAGATAAATGACATGGTTCTTGTGACGATTTTTCTGCCTTTAAAAATCCAGACTACAGTCTCAGGATATGAGATCAGCCGAGTCAGAGATAGCTAGGACCCAAAATTTGTGCTGACACCAATTGGTTCACAGACTGTACACTGGTTTGGAATAAATGGTCTCATCTTACTTCAGTTTAGAAGTTGGCATGAATCTTAATTGTTCACTTACTTTATGAAAAGCTGTCGGTTGGTGTTGAAAGCTTAGTAACATGTGTCTCAAAACAGCCAATGAACTTTCACGTACATCAGTATATCTCAGCATTTTGAATACCTACAGAAATAGAGAAAGTGGTAGCCATGCTAAGTTGATTTAGGCCCAAGTTACATGAGAGTGCATATATGTGCAAGGAAATCAGTAGCTTTCGACGACCTACAAACTGTTGAGGAGGCACATGATTATCTCCTAACATGGCACAATGTATTAACATGAAATAACCAGTTCCTAGGTCATCAAAAATCAAAAGCTCTATAATGAGTGAGTTACAAACCTGTACGATGGATTCACAGGATACTTTAATCAAAATGGAGTACTTCTTTGCTGCCGCTAAGTTCTTCAGGAATGCAACGATCCACAAATGAATGTTCTTTACACCAGGCCATTCTAGCCAATCAATCATACGAGCCAATGCCGCCGTCATATTCACATCCGGTATGGACTGATCGAAGGCGGCATCCTTCGTAATCTTTTTGATGATTGCTACTGGTACTCTTTGTACAAGAGCACCGATGGCAATTGAAGGAGTAGGAACATTGCGATCTACAGAAGAGATCGTTTTAAATGCTTCCATCAGAGACGGGATGACCGTTATGGTGATGTTATTATGCCAAATGTAATGTAGAAGTGCACTGATTGCTTCAACGTCCTTCTGCTTTTTAACATCTGATCGAGTGATTCTTTCTCTATTAACACATTTTATCAACATTATACATAAACCCTTCATCTTGTCTGCTTTTGGAATACACTCTGGAATATCGACAAGGAGTCGACTCAGAGCAGCTAAAGAACTTAATGGTGCTTTATCTCTTGCAAGTGCAATGGCATTCTCTTGTATAATGCCATGGAAAGGTCGTTTATCATCCATAGTACGTAAACATATATGAATAAAATTGATAGTTTTATCAATCTCTACAAAGTCATCCAAGTCAATAGTGTGGCAGTATTGAAATAAGAAGTCCCTAAATGCTAACTGATTCTGCTTGCCCCAAGCTTTAAGCACCATTGTTCCCATTTCTTCCTCAAAGTCTGACTCGCTATAGACAATCCAAGCCATTGCTGTTTTGTAGATGCGCATTAGTTCTTCTAATGAGCCAACCTTTCCAGGGTTGGTGCAAAGTTTAGTTAAAAGTCCTTTCTTTAAACCTTCTTTGTGGTTCGAAACCATCAATCCTCTTAGAATTCCATCCATATTTAATGTCCTGTTTTCTATTTGCTGAATAAAATAAATATAACAATAATTATATAATACCTGTACCTTCCTTGTAGGCCTAGTAGTAGTGGTTCTTACTAATTTTACTGTAATTTTATTTCATCATGTATCAGTAATATTACTGCAGTATCTACCTAGACCTACTGTTACACTAGAACTATTCAAACTTTTGGAGTTTGCTTACTTTATACTAATTTCATATTCATAATATTAAAACCTTGCTGATATGGACAGACCTCCCAACTTTGAAAAATGAAATTTTGAGAGGTTTTATGAAATCATGTCCAAACTATAGAGGGTGCTATAATATTTTGAAAAATATATCAAACCATAGATTTATAGAAGGCACTACTATTAAAAGTTTAAAAGTCTTGGTATTTTTAGTATGTCAGGTGTGCCAAAAGTCGAAACTATGCCATTTTATATGCAGTGTTTCATTCATTAACTAAACAATACATGAATTTATTATATAAATTTTAAATATTCTTTATCTAGAGTAATAGAAATTATAAATATCGGAATATTTTTTTGTTTATCTAAAATATCAGGGGAAAATTTAATTAATATCGGGAAATCAGGAAAGGTCTGTATTTGGATGATTTAATTTATAAACTATTTTAAAATTAAACTACTCTACAGTACATTAGCACCTAAAAGTAGCGCTAAATCTTATGCATAGTAAGACATTTGTAGTATACTTATGCCACTTACTTAAATTTAATTTCAAGTAGCTCCATTATTATAAGTTGGTCCAGGCGGCAATGCTGTTTATTAGTTAAGGGTATAGATTTAACACGTGGTACGCTGTGGAATATTCTAGGCCTACAAATAGGCTAGGCCTAGGCATTGTTTCTAGCTAGTTAATTGAATGTTTAAATTTATTTTTTGGAAGCAATCACACAGTAGAAATAGACTAAACCTTTCAGTCCAGTTCCCACTAGGGCCTAGGGGGCCTAGAACTTTTTTTTTCCACTTCCATCCATCAAAAAAATGGAAATCCAATATTAATATTATTATTAAATAAAACTATTCTAGCTAGTCTAGGCCCTATTATACTTATAGCAGGGCGTTTCTAGCCTATCTTAGCTTTAGCTTACTAAATCGACCTACCCTAGGTGCCATAGATAGGGTACTTAGTATGCCTAGCTTAGCTAGCCTAGTACTTCCCGTACTAACTGTATAGGCCTAGCCTAGGCGCGCCTATGTTTAAGCTTACATGGTCATGAGTGATGCTCAATGAATTTAAACCAGCAGTCCGGTAGGCCTGGCCAGGAGCCTAGCCTAGGCTACATACAGCGACACAGCAGTAAGTAGGCCTATTACAACACACAATCCTCTAATAGGCTTTTAATACAGTTTCGCAAACCACCTTCAAAATATAATTTATGACCAATTACTAACTTTTCAATCTTCTTTTGTTCTTGGTTTTAATTTTTCTTCGTACAAAAACATGACAAATTCGATACGCACTTTTTATATGTCAAAGGTTATGATTAGAAATTTTCTTTTAAAAAATGTTGTCGCGCGCCCTCTCTTTTTTTCTGTGGCAATAATGTTTCACTCTTCTTGATAATAAAAACAAACTTTATATTATACCCACCTGATATTTTCAGGCAGAAAACTTATCTGAAAATCCACCACTCTCCTGAATTATTAAGAAGCGTGCGCGTAAATTCGAGAAAAAAAAGTTTGAAAACAAAATTCTAGTCCTTTTTGACAGAGGCCCATACACCGATAATTTTATAAAGTTGTACAAGAGTCGTTATGGTTTATTTCTCAGCTGAGTTGACTTTTCTTTGTTTCTTTGTTTCTTCCTTTTTGTCGTTATTTCTTCCTTTCTTTTTTCTTTCATTCTACTTCAGTAGTTGCAAACGACAACTCTGATCGCCACTCGATTGATTTATTGTCAATTAATGATACTGCTAATCCTGCATCATTCAATACTGGAGAGTGATGGTGTAATGGTAATATCGGAGTAGCATGTGATAGGCATGGGTTCGAGGTTATCTGTACCATACTAATTGCATCCTTAGGCAAGATGCTTTACTCTCATTGCCTAATCTGGTAGGCGCTGCACTGCTGGCTGCCGTGGGTCCGTGGAGGGCCTAATCCGAATTTCCTCACTGAGGACAAATATTAATACAAAATACAAAATACAAATACAAATAAGACAAATTACCTTGACTCATAAAAGTACCGTACATCGTTATCACTTTATTCAAATAATTCAATGTATATAGCCTAATAAAAATACATATTAGTTTAATGTTAATATTTATGAATTAATGCTTGTTAAACAACCATACTAAACTGAAAATGGCAAGACTCTTCGTTTTGGTTTACCAACTAGATGTAGGCATGTGTTTACTGGGTAGCTAACGTAAAGATTTACCATACCTTTATAAGCCAGAATCTTTTATATTTCTATAACTTCATTAATTACCATATTCATTTCGTTTATGAAAATGTTAAAAAGCATTTCGGTCTGCGCACCGTGGATTTTTCAAATAATGTTATATGAAATACAAAATAAATATTACTTCACTATCCTATCACTGTACACTATCCAACTACACCTTTATTCTTACTAATGTACATGTACGTATGTAATAATGATAATAAATTTAAAATACTAAAATGATGAGCAAGTTTAAAATCTAAATTCTAAACTTTTTAGGCTTGTTTACAATACCGTAGCGCATACTTTAAAATCTTTCTCTAAAATCTTTGGAATTTATACCGAGCAACGTTTATAGCCATACTTTTACACTACTTGCTAGGATTGTTAAAATTTCACCTGCAAGATAAAAGCTAGATTTGGTTTTGCTTGGAATCCATTGAGTTTATGGCATATTCAGTCTTAAAGAAGGTTAAAGCTACCACCACGTAAAGCTCGGTTCCCACTTGGACGCAACGAAAGGACGTAACATACTCTTCTATCGGTATTCGGATCCACTTGTGACACGCACGATTTTGTTCTTATGTCGTCACTTTGCGTCGATACGTTTTGTCCAACCGGTGTTTTGTCTGCGTCCTTACGTTTGCGTCCTAGTGGGAACCAAGCTTTAGTAAATCTGTCGGTTGTGATTGATCAACTCATGAGCATACGTCGTTACTTTACGTCCAAGTAAGTGGAAACCAAGTTTAAGAAAATGTATTGTCTTATTTCGTAATTTCACCATACTTTTTTCAGACGATGCTCTCCACCTTTTCTTTCATCGAGATGCTATGATACTGTGGAGGTGCCGCAAAGTGCTTCACGCCAAAACTACCATTCTGATGTTGGTTGCCAGCCACTTCTGGCAAATACGACAAAGATCGAGACGAGTTGCGAGTTTCAACGAATGTTCTACGGTTTAACGTCGACGACATATATGGCGTGTTGTTGGCCGGTGTCGACGGGTACGAAAGTGCTCGACCAACCGGCAAGTATGAACCGCTTTCTGACGGAGCGGATGCCACAATCGCATCTACAGTATCGTTTTCATCATTGTTATCTGTGGTGTTCATCGGGAAGAAGAATGTAGATTCAGTTTGGGTTGATGCCCCGTCGTGCTGACATAAATTCTGTACGTACGATCCCGCAGCTGACGACTGTGGTCTTGCGGGATATTCGTAATCAATTCCTGTCCATCTGCGAGACGGTTCCACTGATTTTGACCCACCCATAGACTGGTTCGACATCGGGGGATCGAATGGAGAAGGTACTCTTGTCGTATATACTGCAGCACTATCTGAACCAACTTTCGAGAATGGAAGGGTCATCCGGTCCGACACAGCTATGTACATAACAGGAGGCTCTTCCTAAAAATAAATAAAAGTTGTAAAACTTATTCACCTTAAGAAATTGTCGTGATAAAATAATAATAAAAGTTGTTGCGACTTGAGGTAAGGAGTTACGCCTCGGATGGTGATGTTGAGGATGATTTTTTCTGTTAAAGATAATATCGGATACGGTTGTATTTTCCCGTTTCCAAGGAATGAGCGTGATGGAATGTTCCTCCTATTCCTAAAGTTTAAACAATGCATAATATTAATCGTACCGTTGTATTGTAGCTTGCTTTTGTTCCCCGGCCATCCTTTAGCTCTTGATATTGAGAAATAACACACAAGTTCATAAAAATCTGAAAAGTTATATTGAAAGGTTCCAATTATTTTTTCAATGGTAATATAAGTAGTGCATGCTGGTATCCGTAAATGACGATTTGAATGGAATCGGCATTATATCAAGGTATCATTCAGTTAGCAACACAAATATCATAGCTATGTAAAAAACTAAATAATACTCACAGAAAAGCAGGTGCCTAGTAGATACATAATTGCTACAATAAGCTAAAAGAAAAAATTAAAATACATAAATATCCTCGCTGGTTTGCATTCTTTCTTCTTCTTCTTTTTGAGAGATTTCTTCTGTTTAGAATTATCATAAACATGGCACTTTTGTTGTTCTGTTATTAATAAATATACCCACATGAAAATGTTTTCATATTCATACCTAATAAAGCGCTTCAGTTGAAATAAATGTTGCTGGTCATGATGAGGATGATGATGTATGATGATTATGATAATAATGATTATTGTTTGAGGATTTGCATGGCGAAATCAAATGTTGATATAAAGTTTGCGGTTCAGCACGAATATTAATTCTGAAAATAACTTTTGAGTTTCTCAACGATTCGATCAACATACTTTGATCTTCCTGAGGAGTGAAGATGCAGAAAAACAAAGAAACTGGAAATATACGTGCAATTTGGTGGGATTGGTGTGAAAGCTAAAATAGCAAGGTTCACAGTGGGATGGATGGAAACTAGCTATAGAAGAGCTTCTACTTAGGCCAAAACCTATTTTTTATTAGGCGAATTTGTTTCTCCCAAATCAAAAGCGTCAGCTTATGCGCATGCGTAGAGAGGGATTTCAAAGATGGAACATGAATACGCATGCGTATAAGCTGACGCTTTCGATTCGCCTAGTGGAAAGGCTTTATATCAATATCAAATGATTATGTTTATAACTGTGATGATCGATAATAAGGATGATGATAGCAGCAATGATGATGAAAATCAAGATTATAGCTCTATGGTAATAAAGATAATGTAACTGAAACAATGTATGTATAATTAAAAATACTATGGTTATTTACTTACAATTTTAACCGTAAGTATAATCTGAACCCAGCCTACCAATTGGACACCGACAAACATGGTCATTAACACAATGAATGGTATCAAAAGCATACGAGAATCACGTCGATCCTGCAAAGATTAAGTAATATTTAACCTGGTCTACACCAGCAAACTTTCCAGAATTAGGAAAGAAGTCTTTAACAGTTTGTCAATCGGCAAACTCGTAGCAAAACAAAGAAGTGCTATCAAATTTCTAAAGCTAGTCTACACTAGGCAACTTTAGTTTACAATCTCTGAGTTTGGACCGAAATGTTTCCAAGGTTTGCTAGTGTCAGTCGTAAAACCTCGCATCAAAAACAAAATGTTCATAAAGTTTCTTAAGCTCAATTCAATTCAAATTATTCCGAAATTGTACATGAACAAATACAAACAATAAGCCTAATAACACTAGACGCGGAGGACTCCAACAGAGAACTCAATCACTGTCGATGTGAAGCTGCTATAGCCTACACTAGGAAACTTCAGTTTACAATCTTTGAGTTAAGTAAGTTTGTGTGAGTCGGCAAACTCGCGGCAAAACAAAAGTTCTTTCTTCTTTTGTTTGCAAAAGTTTTCTATGTTGAAAAACCGCACCTAAATCATAGAGTGATAGTTCTAGCATGATATCAGACAGCTTTAAAGTGTTCAATTATTATTGTATTGAGCTATTTCTAATGACTTACATCCATTATACCTCGTATGACCAGCATTGATGCAATGAAGTTCATCACTGAGAATATAAATGTAACGTAAGTTAGCCACTTCAATTCCTCAAGTTCTGAAACAAGAAATAAACTAAATTTAGTACCGTAATCAAACTTTTAACGGAAATAGAAAATGTGTGGTCTCTATAGTTTCTAAACATTTTATTGTGAAGGGACCATCAAGTAAATATGTTAAATTAAAAAAACACCTATGATAACGGACGATTTATCGACTTAATTGTATCTGCCTATTTCTTAGAAAGGAGTTATTACGAATCTGTTTGAAATAAAGTATGTATTATAATATTGTTTAATTTTAGACAGTATCCATATTTTTTTCTTTGCTTAATTTCTTTCAGTGGTACAACGTAACACTCAAATAAAATTAAAACGTCAGCAAATTATGTTTTATATAGCAACACATATTTACAAAAAAATGTAATTCCATTTAAACACTATGACCAGCCCCTACTCAGAAGACATACCACTATCAACTGTTTTTGGGTCCCGAAGGTATCCCTTTAAAGGGGTTCTATAGTACCAGCAATGAGGTGCCAGTAGGTCTATCTATGTTGTAAGATTTTCCTTAAATTGTATTGATAATCCGACCTACAAAAGTACATAGTCAGTTTGTTTAGCTTGTTTTAATCTAGTTAGTATGGTGCCGCAGTACATATTTGTAATGTAGAATGATATACATAATTGATTGTCATGAAGACTGTTTTCCACGAGGCAAATCAATTAACGCGAATAGAAAGCGTTGGCGCGCATGTGTTTTCATTATTTCCATCTATTTGTTGTGACGTGAAAAAGTGCGTAACTAATCAGAGCTCAGAAGTGTTCAACTCGAGCGAATATTTTATCTTAGATGGAAAACAGTCTTAAGCTTTTAAAATTGCGAACACGGTATTGATTGGTAGAAAGGTTTTACTCTGGGGCAATTAACTTAGGCCGGCATGAGGTTACTTTATGAGATATTTTTAGTTTTTAGTTTCAAAAGACTATAAAGGCTGACAATATCTATAAAAAGTAGTATTTTGGCTATAATTCACGCTTTCATCTTATAGAGAATAAAGGATTTGCTTAGAGAGGAAATAATTCCTGAAAGAAACGCTTCTTAGTACTTCTTAGGATAAAGAATGTGCATAGAGAGAGAATATTCCTATTTTGTATTTTATTTATTTCAATTCTTTATGCTGGGTGACCTCTTCAGTCAAAGACTGGTCAACCAGTGACTGTGAATGACAGTGACTGGAGCTGGATGTGTACTAGTACACCGAGGTAACCCCTTCTCTGTGTACTAGGTTCTTTAAAGTGCACGGTTTATAGTCCTTATCCGAGAAGACTTTTGCAGATGTTATGGCTACGTAATTACGGTTCCACTCTCTTAACCACTCGGACACTCACTCATTATTGGAATATTCCTCCTTACTTATTATCAATATCAACTTATAACCAGTTATACTGTACATAAAGAATTAATACTCACCGTCTTTAACTCGAATATGTTTATGAGCGTAGAAAGCACATACGAAGGTAAGAACACAATATACCTGTAACAAAAAAGAATACAGTTGTGACGAAGATTGAAATGGTACGGTACCGATGTTGAAGTTGTAGCAGCTGGAGTAAGTAGTAGCCTACAGAAGTATAATAATTAGCATGACAGTCTAGTTCAGAGGTCTTTTGCATAATACAAAACATGAATTCTATTTCTAAGGTCAGAGTTCAAACTAAAAGTTATCCTGTTCACATTCTAAGGACACTATTCAAATGAATGGTCATCATCTCATGCATGTGGTTTTCTAATTCCAAAGTCTGGGTTCGAACCATGGATTAACAATCTTGCTGATGATAATGAATGTATTGTTTATGTCGTGATGTTGATGATAAAGAGCATTATATCATCATTTCAGTGATCAACATCATTTATCAAATGATTTGAATTCAGGACGATGGAATTTAAAATCGATTATGATAGACAAACTACTATACACATCGTGCTTTTAGTAAACCAGTGTGTATGCATTTCAAAATTCGATTTTACACACAATTCGATTCGATTGGTAACAATAGGGTATGGAGTGACAATGCTCTAGGCATATTGATCCTATAGAATCTGTTTTGATCTTGATTCTAACAATTTGTACCGAATAACGTTCCCTCATTCTATGAATATTGGAGTAACTCCATTCATAGTTTTAAGAACAGACTTCATGACAGTTGTAATAGTCTGATTCAGACAATAGCTAACGTACTTCCACAATCCATCCTGCATCAGAGTTGGTGCAAATTGATACTTTAGGTTGTTTTGTGTGGAAGATGCTATTGTTAATTTCCTGGTGAAATTTGTCTCTCTTTTTTTTATGATTTGTACTATCCGAAATAAAGGAATTGAATGAATGAATGAATTACGTATTTATTTATTGTTGGCGGTTCAAACTCTATGACTGTGTCAATTCCTCACACACCTATTACTTTACATTTTGTATTATTTTCATATTGTGTGAAAATAAACAAAGAAACCTATATTATATAGACGTCTATTTAGAAGATCTCTTCGCTAATATATGCCTAAGTTTGATTTTATTTGATTACTACCGGGAAGGCCTACATTAAATAATACTACTTGAGCTACGCTACTAAAAAAAGGCATTCATATTACATATTTTCACAAAACAATTTAGACGCTTAATATTGCTTTGTGGTTCCTGTGTTAATTATTTAATATTCATGAATATTGTAAATTAATAAAATCCAAACCTATCGTATCATTCGTCATTATGAAATTATGATGATATTTGTCAGCCTGGTAACCAAATGAAGGCCATGATATAGCGACAAGATCGAAGTAAATCAAATTGAGAAATTACCCACAAGGTATAGATGCTCTTAATATAGAACATATAGATATAATGGATAGACAAATTATTTTGTTGTTTCATTAGGGTAGAGAATTAATTTATAGGGAAGAAGTTAATCTACAGTGTAAATTAAATGTTTTTTTAATATTTATACTTACACTTACATTTAGAGGCACCGTAATAAAATGTATCCATTTATAAAGTACATAATTATAATATCTAAAAATTACCACTCTAAATGCATAGGAAAAACATAAATAAAGAACTAATACAACAGTTATATAATTAATTCTGGGCCTCCGTCCGTTTTTTGTGCAATCACATCCCACTTCGGTTTATATTCGTAAAGTTCCTCGAATTTACAATATACACACCCACTCTCAGTGAGTTTATATCTCGGTATATTTATTCAAAAATTCACATTTAAACGTAGGCTACATACATGGCAGCACATGGATGAATTGCATAATTATGTATTACACAATAACAAATATTTAAACTATAGACAACACAATCAACAATATATAAATATATAAATACGAATAAGTTAGACTGTAGTTCCTTTCTTTCTCACATAACCCAAACAGCCACCTCCTAAGCTTTAAAATTATGCAAAAGATGCTGACATTAGTTGAAGTTCAGCGTTCATTTTACTCAGTTGAATTTACTTCCCTCTTCTCTCTTTTTGATATTTAGTTGGATAAGCATCTCTCACTCAGTGATAACTTGCGCATGTCCCCGTGCAAGTCAATAGTGAACCTTTTTTTTTATCAATCTCACAACCCGGATTTAAATTTCACTTCGTTTGAAGTCGCATGTGCATGTGCGGCATTTTACAATAATTTATTGGAGAAAATGTAACAATCGAATAAAATACAGTTCATGTTAAAGTCAAGGATGTTATTAGTGTACAGACTGCAGTCTCAGTCAGTATGGTATAATTACTTCATATCTGTGATTATTTTTTGGTTTACATGTGTATGTATAAATGGGAACCTGATTAGATCAAGGCACAGCTTTGCCTGATTACTAGCTGCATTATGGGAGTATCTTTCCATACGTGTTTGATCCCCCAGAACATTGACTGGGGTAATAATGTTCAGCGCTTAGAGGTTTCAAAACATTAGGCGCTATATAAATTATAATATTATTATTATCTCGATTTGCATTAGCTCTGATAAAAGGTAGTGTTTTCCAAAAAGTTTGTAACTTTCTGAGTATTGGTTTACCGTTTTGATTTAGCTTAGGTCCTATTTGTACCTCTTGAGATTTGCAAATGACACCCAACAGCATTGTCATTTTTCAGTAGGCCTAATGCCTTACATTTCAAACAATGTTATATTATGGAGGAAAATAATAAATAATAAATAATTCCACCATGGTTGTATAAAACGTATATCGATGTTCAACATTACTGCGGTAGCCTATATAATAACGAAAGTGATTTTATTGTACAATAATTGAGAAATGGTTCGATATACATAATACTGAAATTCTGTGTGCATAACCTAACATTTAGGCCGTCTTAAACGTGACGAATTATTGCTTAACATAATGTTCTTTAGCCTAACTTAGTACTGTAGTAGCTCTGTGTTTTTACTATTTATATAAATAAATATATTATGTGTTATACACCCTTTACGCCCTCTGTCATTTACATACATAATAATACTTTGGTATAGGCCTATAGATAATACATATTAATACATATTAATACATATTAATACTACATGTTTATGCATACTTCATATTAGTATCCTCTTTTTAAATTATAATATATTATTTAAGGTGTTTCAATTGTATTTGTACTTTTAAAACCATGTATTCTGCTGGGCCTTCGTAGTTAAATAAAGTTGAATTGAATTGAATCCGTCCGAAATGTTTTTTAGTTTATGGTAGATACAGCCATGATAACCGTTTTGGCATACACATTTAACTTACAAATAATTTAAGGGAAAAGACAGGATGCTCTCATAAAAAATACAAAATATCGAAAAATGTATTACTGTACTAACATAAACATACTTACCATTGAGGAGATGGCAGCACAGATTGAACCTCGGCGAACACCACACCAAAGGCATTTCCTAATCAAAGTCATTTCGTCGCCTTTTATTTAACCTAAAATCTGCAATCCTTAATAATTTAGCAACTATTTCACTTTAAACATCATATGTGTTCATACACATGTCTTTTTTAGATATTCACGGCTTAAAATTGAGGACACATTTGGTATTTGGTGTTTTAGTTTCTGAACGAACCAAATAGATGATTGCTGCTACGTGTCCAGGACCAGAAGATCGAAACAATCACTCAGCTTCCAGTCAAAAATATCAAAATGTGATATTGGTATTGTGATTATGCAAATGTTTCCCGTTTTTGCTTGGAGTTAAAGTGCGAAAATCGTTATTGACCTGCGAATCTAGCTCCGCAAAACTGACAACCAACCAGAGGTGCGTGCGATGGCTGGTTCGATCGACCGCACCAATCCAATCGTCCTTTGTTATTGTGGTCGATTCACAAAGCTTCAGCAGTTGATTTAGCAAAATCATGGTAAAAGTCAGATGAGGAGATTCTATTTGTGGTGCAGAATTTTAAACATAAATACATTGGAAGATCATCGACATTTGATGATCAACAAACGATTCCCTGTACTGTAACGCCACATATTATGATATATATCATCGAATTTGGACAATAATGTTATTATTTTTTTTATTTTTTTTTTACAATTTTTAAAATTAAATTAATGTTATATTTTTAGATAGCATTGTAATAAATAATAATGGTAAAGCTCTGTCTGCACAAACTACTTCGACAAAAAAGTGTGATGTGCCCATATATGGTAGTGCTATGCTTAAATATAGTAGTAGTTCTATGACATCATCATGTCCATATATGAGCACATCATATTTTTTTTGTCACATAAAGTGTGACAGTGTTGACAGAGCCTAACTTTGGCTATAAAACTTCTTTCATTAACTCTAGAGGGCGCTAATCAGCAAACCAGTAAATGTACATTATAATTCAACAGCTATGACTAAGCACACGGAAATGTTACACTTTGATCGCGAAATAACATAACCAGTTCATTTACTAGGAATCTTCAGCAAATTTATTTTTAAAGTAACTTCTATGGAACTGTTGTCAATGTAAACAATAAAGGGTGAAAATAAAATTTATGTGAAATAATAAAGCTTTCTCCAGTTGCGTTTATTTTCTATTATAGGCCTAATATTAATAAATGAAAAATAATACTGTATCAACAATAGATAACTAGGAATGATAATATATAAATATATATATATATGAATGTTAATTGAATTGATTTGAACAAAGCAATGTTTAAAAAGGGAAGAGTGAATTATCTTCCCGTGTTTATTATATAATATTTTCAATTTGTATTGTTTGTTCTTTTTTTCTCCTCTTTTGTGATCTAAAATATTTGCTAATTATCACGATTACTACATATTAATACTATATGTTTATATATACTTCATATTACTATCCTCTTTTTAAATTCATTTAAAAAAAATTGTCTCATATCAAAATACTTGGTAAATAATGATTTATTTGTTTACGAAATAGTGCCTGAATAGAATGTACACAACATACATCAGTTTAAAGTAAGACATATGTATCCTATTATTAATTAATTCAAATTAAACACTATTACCTGCTAGGAAATGTTTCAAAACATTTCGAAAGTTTTAAGGGGCCACTCAGGATGTATATCCTCTTCTGGGGATGCAATGAGAAATTAATGATACCATTTATTTGCGTTCCAAATGCCTGCTTTTTTCTATTTTCGATGTTTTGCGGTATTTATTCATTCCTTGTTTTGTATTTAGTGTTAGTATATGAATATTCAAAGACACCAATGCCTAATACCGGTAAACTATATACAGTATTTGACCACATTTAATTATGAAAATTTATCGTGATATTAATTTAATTTAACCTTATTAATTTTTTTTATACATATTTACGCTTTTTTTGTAATAGAAGTACTGTACTGAACGCGCCCGCGTAAGTTACAAATAGGATGAGCGTTTACTACGCACACCTGAACGCCCGCGTAAGCTACAAATCGGATGAGCGTTTCCTACGCACAGCACCGCGGAAAATGATTTGACTTCCGATTTGTTTCCGCGTAGTCTAGTCTAGCGCAATATATTTTGTGCAAAATTTAATAAAAAAATATTCTTGTTGCCCTATTTTCAATTAATTATTTGATCCACGAAATAAATATTGTAAGCCAAATCGATCTATGGCAATTAATGTTGGAGAATGATAGCCAATAATTATAAAAAAACCTCATCAAAATACTTGTTTGTTTAATTCATAATGCACTGTACAATATACGTTTAGTAAAAATACATTTTCTAAGACTTAGAAACGTCAGAAATCAAATTGACGCGTTATTCCGGCTAAAACAATTTTTACAAAAGGACAAGGGTTAAATATGACGTCACATAATTCTAGCCATCAGCGACCCATTATTTCGGAAAGCCCTACTTAAAAGTGGTACGGTCCACAAGCGAACGAGAGAGTATTTTGTCACTTCCGCAAAACTTATCATGCTTTTTCACTAATTAATTAAGGATACCATACTAAGTTTATGATTCAGATAAAACCTGATTCAACATGTGTACTAGATAACTCCAATTGTTCAATCATTTGTAAAGAAATAAGTTTGAAACCGCATTCTTAAACGTTTTTTGTTGTTGCTTTATTCCGCGGAGGTGTCCTGATTTTGTAAGTCGAGTGACAAAGTATGCGCGTTGAACGATTCCTAGCTCCAGCTCATGAATAATAATAAAGCATTGATGTCGGACAGATTTGACCGAAAGATTGGAGGTTCAAGTGCGTCGAGTCGAGTTTACCAACACACAGTGTGGAGAAATGAGTACCTTCGAATGTTTCGTCTATTTTAATTGTGTGGTGGAATAAAAACAGCTCAACTGGATTTCACAGGTAAAATGGGGGATTGCATTATGTCTTCCCCGCAACAGAGACAGAATGTTGTAAATACAATTCAGGAGAGGCTAAAGCAACGAATTGATCGAATTCGACGCCAGTCAGATTTGCACAATAATTCGTATGAAGCTAGAATGTCAGCGAAAAATGCCCATGAACAACAAGACACCGAGAGACTGCGAACTCGTTATTATCAGAGTAAGGCAAAAAACAACAAAACTAACTGTCACGGTAGGGTTAAACAAGAAGGACAACTAAGAGCCCCGAAAGTTGAGAAAGACCTAAATGGCGATGCTTCTTGCCAGCCTCATCCAAATCTCATGGTATGTACCCACCGTCCTTGTGTTTTGTGTTGTTTTTGTTTATCTCGACGTGTTGAGTGTTTTGAATACAAAACCACCAGCAGTAGTGCTAGGCCTAGTGGCGGTAAACATATTTTTTTATAAAAAGTAATTGTATTAGGCCTAATAAGTAATAAACAGCAGTTTATTACGATAAACTTTCTTATTGAAGTCCTGCTGAAAACAACTGCTGGCAGCTAAATTCGAAATTGTAACCAACTTGTAAATTAATTGGGTTTAATTGACAGCTGTGTTTGGCAACAGAAAAATGTTTCTTGAATCTTATAAATATTATATTTATATTGATTATTATTTTTTTTAATGTTTATGTTAATCACCTATAGGCCTAGGATTGCTTATTAAACACATACCTTCATGCATATCGTTACCGGTTCATCATAAGAATTACCGTTTCACACATGCTCCCCTTACGGTGAGAGCGATCCAAGTAATTATTAAAGAAAAAGGGGGTTTTGTGTACAAATACATTGTATCGGGTTGCTGCAAAATTATAAACTTATGAAATTCTACAAATGAAAATGTAATGAAAACAATATTACAGTACAGCAGCTAGACTATAATTCTTGCTCTTAGAGAAGACCCTATCCCTACAATTTTTTTACGTTTTGTAAGAATAATACATAGCCCTATATTACTTTAAAAACATTAAACAAGGTCATTTCTTATGTTAAATGATAAATTATGGTAAAAAGAGAGAAACAATTCACTAACTAACAAAGTAGCTTGTGTCGAATATCCTCTTATTGACCGAAGTTTTGTAGGCCTAGCTGGTAAACAGCTGTAACATACAAACTTATGGTATGGTATATTACGCTATGGTAGTGATTTGACATCATCATGTCCATATATGGGCATGTCACATTTTTTTGTCGCATAAAGTTTGAAAGTGTAGACAAGGCTTTACATACTTTAATATCTTTTTAATATTTCCTAATTATTTACTTTATTTCATTAATACGTAAAGTAAGTAGTCCTTTCAAAGCTATTTTTGGTGACACCTCGTCATTTCTTTTGAAATTACATTATTTCAATCCGGTTTCCTTATTGTATTTTAACGAGTTGTTGATTTTTCTGTTTTAAAAAAAAGTAGTAGGAAAATTCTTTTTATTCTTATAAATATACAGTAGTAAACCACATTTCATAATTGTGCTGGGCGGAGGTGGGTGGGGACATCCACCTACAAAGTCTTCCACCCACCCTATTGTAACATTTTGTATGCACACCCTATGCTTTATCTAGCCAACTGTACTGTACACACTGCATATTTACAGCAGGGGCGGGTCCAACATTATGGATTAGGTGGGGCTAAATATTTCATAAATGATGTTATATAATACTGTATTACTATAAAAATAGTCATTAATTTATTTTAAAAAGTTAAATTTTATGCGGGACTAAAGTCTTTTAGCCCCACCTAAATCCGCACCTGTACAGTACATATTTAATTAGTACAATCAATTATGTGATTTATAACAACTTGTAGAATCACATGGTGATACAGTAAAAAGAGGTATGTATACATGACGTACAGTATAGCAACATGACAATACAATAATACATAAGTACTGTATACAGTAAACTATTAGGTTAGAGATATGTTATCAAGTAAAGATATACATCTGTACATTGTGGATGCTGATAGATGGTAGAAAACATCTGTTAATATGCCCAGAATGCACAGTTATTACTGTATCTCAAATCTCAAAGGTCGATTTGTAACTATACAGTAGGTTGAAATGTAGGACAGACCTTGTTAACTACTGTAGAAGGATCATTGTATACTAATTCCAGCTAGCATTTTGACACAATCCACTTTAGGTCTGGCGAGCTACAGTAAAATATCATACTGTACATTGCTGTTGTGTGTCATTTTATTGTTTTACAGTTAATAACCAAACTTTTCTTGTCATTGTCAAGCTTGTATTTTATACTTCAAGCAGGCAAGTCAAGTTTAAAATTTGTTGACGCTACCATCCCCACCACCAAGAATATGCAAAGTAATGGATCATCTAAATTGATTGGTCAAATTGCTGGCGTTGCGAATGTCATTTCTTTAAAGGTCGCTGAAAGGGATTCCCGCTGAAAGTCAACATTGCCCAGTCTTTGATTTACCAAACTTTTTTATGTAATATTCTGACAAATTTAGTAGACTAAATAATTTGGAAATTTGGTGTTCTATTAAACGAAGAGATGATTTTAGGACTTTAACAATTGTCTTAGTTAAATTGCATGAGTTCCAATTTCGAGATAACCAGTTTTCGAAGATTCCACCATACAGTTTTTTTTTAATGTTTGTACAGTTTACGATTAATTGAGTTACGTTAGGTTCCCATACAGTAGGTTATTGATTTTTAAACCAAAAATCCTAAAAGCTTATGTTTATAAAAATGATTCTCATAGAAGTATAGTACTTTCTGTAAAGCAAATTACAGCTTTACAAGAACTTTGTTGAACTTTTGCTATTTTATATAAATTTTCAATAGAATACATAACGTAAGCTGTTGCTTCATTGTATGAATTTCTATACTTTAATAGTTCTATTGAATGACAATGAATGGAATAGAAAAAGCCACAAAATATGCCAATTTGAATAAACATGGAAACTTTTGAATCTGGTTGGTGGGAAGAAAATTATATTATTATAGATAATACTCTGAATTTATGGATTACTATATTTACTGTACATGGTACAGTACAGTACATTCACGGCTCCTGCTAACGGGATGTTTAATTAAAAGATAAAACAATTAAGTAATACTAATATGTGTTTTTATTTTTTTTAGATTTTTATCATCCGAAAAGTAATATTAAATAAAAACGTTAACAAATGATTTTTACTATTTTGAAAATACAAAAAACTTTTTAAACTTTATTAAACAAACATGCGGCATTGCTCACAGATTGATCTTCGTTTTGCTTCTGTGATGCAGCCATATTTGGTGTGATATTGTGAAGGGAAAATAATGGAAGAACCCTAAAATGTCATTGAAATTACCGATTTTTATAACGGATTCTGCCAAAAAAAAAAGACAATAATTCAGCAATGAGACCACACCAGGCCTATACAGTAGGTAGTGTACAATAGAGAAATAACATACAACATTTCCATCAAAATTATATATTTACTTACTTGCAATAAGTACCCTAAAATGTAGACATTTTAAAACCTAGTACTATACAACATGCTGTCAAGTTAAAGGAAAATGGCATTACACTGATTGCAGTTTTTGACCAAAACACCGATGCGACCGTTGTATTGTAAGATTATACAGGAAACACTAAATTAAAGCTAGTTCCTTGCATTCAAATCTACTGTAGGTTTTGCTTGCTTACATAATACATACTACATAAACTACATTACGTGATGATTATGCTGCTGTTACTACTGTACTGCATGCTGTACTGTATATTAAATATAATTTTGTTTTTTATTAAATTATACTGTTGAAAAAACGTCCCGGCCGGTTATTGCTCAGAGGGGTTATTAGGGGGCGTTCGAGGGAGACGATTATTCATGGGAGGCGTTTATTTTTTTGGATGTAATATGGTACAGTAATATGTATAATAAAATAGATATGAAAAAATGCAACACAATTAATATCGAGAAGTGTCAACAAAAATAAAAATGCTTGTAAATTGTAGATCATGTCAATCAATGAATTCTACTACTGTCATACAAATAGAAATGTTTAATCGAGGAAATAAATAAAAGCGTTTTATTCAAAATGACGTTCTGTGGGGGAGTTTATTCGGGAGAAGCATTTATTCAAAGCGGGGTTTTATTCAAATAAATACGTTAAATAACTACATGAATATATTAATTTAGATTTTTGCCACTTTGAAGTTACTATAGCTGACCATTGTACTTTTTTGCACGTATACTGATAGTACCAATCGTGGGCATGCTAAGATCTATAGTACAGTCAACTCTCCCAATACCGGACTCTCCCAAAACCAGAATTCACGGAAAACCGGACTTTTTTGGAGGGCCCAGCTTGTCCCTATTCTAAATGTACTGTAATTTATTATGAAAACCGGAATACCCAATTCCGGAATCCGGACCAATTATGAAGTACAAAACACAAAAATTAGCGTCTGAAAACCGGACTGACAGTTAAAAAACTCCAAATATTTACGAAAACAACGTAACATCGTCGTCGCGGAATCGGATTCAATACATTCACAAAAGCTTTTAACCATACCCTGGACTGGACCATGCATGAAGTGCGCAATGTTTCGCGGTACGATCAAATAATGTTGCCATGGAGCGCTACACTGTGATTGACATGTCAGTTCATTGTTAACCCACGAGGCGGCAATTGCTTTGTTGCGTATCGAACTGCGGTGAAGCGCTATGTCTTAATGTCTATTATTTTTAGCAGGGAGTTGTTAACAACTCCCTGTTTTTTAGCATATGAATTGTTTTTTAATAAAGTTCAATTTACATTCCACTTTGTGTCTTTGTTTTGTTTAAATTATTGTTAAATTCACAATTGCAATAAGACTTTAAAAAGGAATGTTTCACTAAAAATGTGCATCATTATAAATTTGGAAATCATTATGGCAAAACGTAAACGGAATAAACTTGACTAGTGTTAATAAACTTTGAAATGTTACCAATTAATTATTGTGTCATTATTGCTTGGCTCGTTTATTGCTATCAAATTACGTCAAAATAAAGGAGCTTAAAAAACATGTGGTCTAAGTGTGGGTGTTTTTTTATTATGACACCTCTGCACATGCGCATCAATCAAAGCCCCTCTCTGCTATTTTTATCACCCATGCTGCTGCTTGCTCGCGATAAACAATAAACGACCAAAATTATGTTCACCGTACGTACGTAGGCCTAGCCTTTTTGCCGCTAAAAACACATTGAGAAACAATAATTTACTACTGTAACATGTTTTATTGGTACAGTAAATAATGTAACTTTTAAAAAAGGTAAATTTAATTAGCTTAAAGCCCCATTCCCTACGTTTTTTAGATCTAATTGAAGATCACAAACTATATTTAATGTAAAAATAATACTATATGGTCCTATTGCGATAACTTTTTTCGTCTTTAAACGGTTAAAAATGTGAAAAATAAATCGATTCTAATAATTATAGCGGCCCGCTATAAATCCCAAAATGCATTGCGCGCGGATTGATATTTTTGTTTTTCACCTGTAATTCGCCCACTTTTCGATCGATCGTGAAGCCAAAACAAATGGAAGACTCCTAACTTTTCAGCGAAAATACCGGGTTTTCCCCAATTTGTATCAACGGAGTCTGGCAAAAATAGAAAGACAATTAATGCAGCAACTATACAACGTCAGGCTAGGTATATAGCTAGCGTACGATGTTCGTACGTTATCGATGTTTACCAGCTAGGCCTACAAAACTAAGCCTAGCTAGGCTAGGCCTAAGACCGTCCACGAGAGGTCGATCGCCGCGAGCTACTTAGGTAGTGCATTATTTCTCACTTTTTATCATAATTTACCATAAAACGTACATTTAAGACATGGAATGACATGGTTTAATGTTTTTAAAGTGATATATATGTATTATTTTCCAAAAAACGTCCAAAATTGCAGGGAAGGGGTCTTTAATATTAATAAAGTAGGCCTAGGCCTATCAGTATTTATTTAATTAAAACTAGCTTGACACAATCATAGCCTAGGCCTTCCCTACGCTAGACCGTACCGGGCAGCATTCGGACCGGTGATTCAAAGCATTTTCAGTGACAACGTGATGACTTTAAAAATATGTTTTCAGGAAACCGGACTTTTGAAAAACCGGAAAATATATGCCCGCCCAAGGGTGTCCGGTATTGGGAGAGTTGACTGTATAGGCTAAAGTAACTGCCATAACAATACGTAGTAGAGTAGTACTAAAAGTTATACAATCACTCAGTCTTAGTATAATCCATGATTTCATTGTGTAATTTTAATTTTGTAATTTTTTTTTTCTATGTTATTCATATTAATTTTTAAAATACTCAACAAAAAGAAACGATTTAAAAAGCTGAGAGAAAAAGGTTAAAACCAGATTTTATAACAACACAAACAAAATCTTGTTGGTTGAATGCTAATGTACAGTAGTATCTGTAGAATCATAATGTAACATTTGTCTGTTTCAATAACTTTTGAAATGTACAAATAAAATACAGAAATCAGAGGGTGATGTCATCAAAAGAAATATATCAATCGCTTAAGAAAAGTATGCATAATTCAACATAAAAAATAGAAAAATGTTGAAATCACTCAGGCGAATAAAATACCGCTTTTGAGTTGTCTGCTTGACAACAAAGGGGGTCACATAGGGTTGTTACATCACTGTCAACGTATCATATATTCAATAGTTATCAGTGTAATAATTCACCATGCTTGAAACGAAGTTGAAAGATCAACCATATCAAAAGTAAATAAACTTCAATTGTATTTTTTTAAGTCATTGACACATATATATACTTCATTTCATAGAAATACTGGACTGTAGTTGACGTTCAGGTCGGGTCTACTTTCTATGAATTGTTAGATGTTTTTTCAGAGAATTTTGATTGTTTGTATTTTACAGGAAACTTTAACATTCTGCACCGATGTACATTACAAAATTTAGTACAGTACTTAACTATCAGTACTTGTCTGCTCCTCAGGTTTTCCCAGGGCAGTCATTATTTTTTTCTTCCCTGGATCAGTTCAGGTTGCACATCGATTTTTCTTGAGATTCTGCTTATATTCTTGGTTACAAGATACATATAACAAAGTCCTAATGCAACTGCTGTTTGCATCACAGACAACCTCATTATTTTATAATAATCCTCAATATTTAAATTATCATTTAGATGATTTCAATAGTGTGAAAAAAACATAATTTTTAGGTTTTCTAATGTCATTTAAGACGTCACAGGGAAGTCCATAACGTCATACAATTCTTTGTATCCATTATGTATGCTGTATTTCAATTGGCCTGTAGTGAGCTCATTGTCAAGATGCCCTTTTTATGTCAGTTTCCCTTTTTATGTCAGTTTCCATAATAAAATACAGGACTTCTTACATAGCATTCAGTGTTTACTTTGTTGGCCTCTTTTCTACAGGATAATGGTAGGTATTGTGGTTTTTAACACATTCACTATCTTGGTACTATTTAATGGACACCAACTTTTTAAAAATCTGTATAGACACTTTTGCTGAATAGTCACTTTCTGTTTACACATATTTAAAGCAGCCGGAACATTTATGCTGGCACGGATATCCTAAAATGCACTGTAGTCAAAACTGAACAACACCTGATAAAATGTTAAATTTTGCACGGAAATTCCATAATTTAAAAAAACCTTTATTTATTTTATACTGTATCTGAAAAATCACTGCAAAGTATCAATATACTCGCAACATTTTCAAGGGGAATTAAGTTGTTCTCAACACACCATATACAGTAGGAGTTTAAGTCACATGTATCTTTGAACTGTACTTACATATTAATTTACCAAAAAACGTTTTATAGTAATTTTATTTTTAATTTATTTATTTATTTGACACAATCGGTCGAGGGGTTGCGACAGCAACAATGCGCCATTACACGTAAGTGTCCATAGGAACTGTACGCTGACTGAAGTAAGCCCTGTGTCACAAAAAAAAATCATTTTTAAACTATTTAATTGAATGTGTACAATGATAACTACTGTAATACTGGTCAGAAAATCGAAGGAAACAAAGCCAAATCAATATATACTTAGTGTTTAGTTTCGTTTTCAATGCAATTTAGAAATACTGTATATTTTCATGTAACAAAAGAACAAGGGAATTCCAAAGGTGTTACCGACATGTTTGTTGTTTTTCATACAAAATACATGTTAGTCCAGACAGATTATTAGTACCAATATATATAACCCACTGGCATAGTGAACAAATACTGTAGATTTTGAAGTTATTATAACGATCAAAATACTAGAGAACATGAAACTATACATACAGTAGTAGAACATTTATTTATAATGGTTTGATTTTTAATCCAGAGAATGACACAACACAATCGTGGTCTTAGATTCAAATATTTTAATTACTAAAATATTAATTATCCAAACTAAATTTGTATTATTTGCCACTTGCTCTTTTTAATAACCTACAAAAGAAATTTGTTACGAGCAGTTACTGTAGATTCCAAGTTCGAATCTCACCTTGGGACAGCCTTTTCTCATTGTCACAGATTTCCTAATATTTTTGAGAAATTTCTAGTATATAGTATGGCAATTTTTTTCTATGCCTATAAATTTATATAATACTACTGTAGTATACAAAAATCTCTATATTTTTAGCCATTTTCACATCTTGTGATTTTTTTAATAAACAAGCATATTTATAATGTAATATGATTTATGTACTAAAGTACTGTAGTTTCGTACTCAAACTCTCTTGCACCACTTCTGGTATTCTATAGCCTCAGCAATGGGTGTCTCGAAAACAGAGACCTCGAAAACAGAGACCCGAGACCCAGGGTCTCTGTTTTTGAGATTTTCTCGAAAACAGAGACCCCCACTAAAACGTCTCAATATTACGTAATATAGGGGGTCTCTGTTTTTGAGTTCTCGAGATTTTCTCGAAAACAGAGACCTCGGGTCTCTGGTCTCTGTTTTCGAGACACCCCCTCAGCAATTATCTATTGAAGCATTTGTTTATACTGTATAAACTGCTACCCATATTGAATCTCTGCTGTAACATCTTTTCCAATTATCAACATGTGTTAAAAACACAAATTAAGACGATAATATTATTACTATTATTACAATAAGGGCCGTATCGATAGCAATGTTAAATTATTCCTAAAGCCACTTTACCTACTGCAAATTATTTTCCTAACTGTATCTTTGCAGTCGTTTATTTCTTTCCTATTGATTCGAGTGGTGTAGTGCATAAGGTGTTGAGCCGAGTGTCAAAATCTAATTGGATCGGATCTCAATTAATTTGACATGCGTGTCAAGAAGTAAGATAATGATGGCCAGCCTAGTACAATAGGCTGTGATGTGTGCTAATGCTATTTCTAAACTAATTGGACTGGCTTACCTGCATAACAGCTTACTGCTGTAAAGGCTTTAGCTCCACCGTGGCTTTGATATAATATTGTATATAGTAGTTTGGTTATTTGAATGTGTAAAGGTTAAAGTTCAAAATTAAATTGATTTTTATTATTGAAACTTTTTGGCAATTTTAAACATTATTTAAATTTAGTCCAGTACGGTACATATAATATACATTTTTTAATCAATTTCTCAAATCTAGGGTTTTCACCATGAAGGTCAGAACTATGAATTCCAATTTACAAGGAACTTGTTTTTTACCCAGTTTTGGTAAATGAAATAAGCAAATTTTTAAATGTTTTTCTTTTTTAATCTGTTTGTAAATTTATTATTGTATTTTGTAGTTTTTATACTTATTTTGGAAGATATTACTTTCTTCTAAAAGAATATATTAATTTTATTTATCATCCACAGTGAAGAAATAAAGACATAATTTTTTCACTTTCACTTTTAAAAAAATGATCTAAAAATACACTCACTGTACTGTCTATAATTTTAATAAAAAAATAAATCTATGAAATCATAATTTTTCAATTAGGGTCTATAAAAAGCAGAAGTCTTAAATAATACGAATATACAAAGTATTCATACCTTTCATATTTGACAAAATGTGTTGTTTTATCAACTGTAGGTGATATTTAATATATCTTTTAAATGTGTATAGGCCTGTATTGTAATATGTTTGTTTTTCTTATATACTGTATGAATCTTTGACCTCATAGTAGAAGTTTGCCATGGGGGCCATCTTGAATGAATGAATAATAAATGATGTTTATATTTATCTAACATGCTATTTAAAATGGTAAAATATATTGGGAAAAGATGAGTCCTAAAGAAATTCCGATTCTAATACTTTATTAAAATAATTATTTGGAAGGTACAGTATCTTTTTAAACAATTTAATGAATAATCCTCTGAGGTCACATTTCGTATGATACGTCGATCAGGCTATAGTACGCTCAGTTCCGGTAAACATGTAAAATCTGTTTGAAAATATGATAGATTTTCTCTGCGCGAGGGGTTCCTTGATCTTGACCAGTTCAACTGTAGACCCCAACTTCACCCTATTTCTGCCTCTGCTTCACCCTATCCCTTCCTCTGCTTCACCCTATCCCTTCCTCTGCTTCACCCTATCCCTTCCTCTGCTTCACCCTATCTCTGCCTCTGCTTCACCCCATCCCTCCCTCTGCTTCACCCTATCCCTGCCTCTGCTTCACCCCATCCTTCCCTCTGCTTCACCCTATCTCTGCCTCTGCTTCACCCTATACCTGCCTCTGCTTCACCTCATCCCTTCCTCTGCTTCACCCTATCTCTGCTTCTGCTTCACCCCATCCCTTCCTCAGCTAAGAAAAGAATACAAACTATTCTAATGTAAAGCTTCTGAAACGTGGGGATTGCAACGTCGGATTTAATTGATAATATATATAAAGATGAATAATTTATAATTCAATGTGCTCATTTAAACTATGTGTAGGTGGTTCAGTATTTAATTAGGAGTCATATTTAATTAAAACTGCCATTTTTGGTTGTAATCAGAAAGAAGACTCTTGAAGTTGACCTTTAGTAATTGGTAGAATGGTGCTAATGTTAATATAAAATTTTTTTTTACTTTTTTTACTGGTTAAAAAAAAATTTTGAAAAAGCATCATCTACAGACATTCTAATCCTGGGTCGTTCAAAAGTGGGAAATAATTTTGAAATTATGCTACAAGTACTTACAAAGGTAGGACTGATGGCTCTTGTGTGGTGATATACCGAAATATACAGTAAATCAATGGTGTCATTGATGGCGCTTTAAAATAAATGATTTCATAATGATGAACACATTATTTGGGATTTGATAATCAAAAGTGAATAACTTTGTTTAAAAAAATTCAAATTTTACTGAGGAACATAAACCTCATTGATAGCTACTGTATAATTAATGTTTTTACACCATAAAAAATGTATTATAAAATAAAGAACTTAATTAGTACTTAAAACTTTTATATGAACACCACTTTGATTATATTAACACAAGACATAATACTTATAATAGGTAAATTACCACAACCATTCAATGTAATAATATCAAGGTTTCAGATATCTGGTATAGGCTATTGTAATGTGTGACTCGCTTCAATGGGTTTTAACAACAAAAAGCGAGTCTGTTTGTGTTTCAAGCGATTGATGTGGTTAGTACTATTTTACTGGTTTGGTATTAAATACTGTTAATGATTTGTAATGGTAGTTCTATTGTCAAGTGAGCGATAAAATGTTATATGTATTCAATAGTCTTCAATTAATTTTGTTGTTTTTTTGTTTTGTTTCTAGGGGCCTATGTCTACTTCTGTAGTTTAATGCCTGAATAACATAATGTCTATATTCTTACAGGTATTAGCAGAAACCGGACCAATTACTGGTCATAAGACATTATCAAAATAAAAATAACCCCCAAACATAGACATAGGGCCCCCTTGGATTTTGCTTCTTTCAGTATACATAAGCTAACTGAAGTTGGTGGTGCACAATCAACAGCATTATGAAAGCAAGTGGGATTGTCCTACTTGAGGGTGCTGTTTATAGACTATACCATTTTTTGAGGTGGGGGGGGGGGAAGCTATAAAATTCAATTTTCTAAATTAAACAACCTTTGGAGAGAAAGAATATTGTTGGTTTATCCATGTAAGTCGCACTCATAGACTACCATCGCAATTAAAAATCCTAATGTTAATGCAAAACAAAAAAATTGAAAATTAGGTTTAAGTTTTGTACTTCATTTTTATAATGTTAAAGCACGAGATCCCTATCTTAAAAATCTGAAATCCTCCGTGGTTTGCCCTGTATACATAAAACTGACAAGCTTTAACAAGAAAAGTTTATGACTAAAAATAAATACCTAAACATGCGCTTATTACATTTTATTATCCAAACAAGAACGTCTACAGTACTTGGAAGAAAAACATGTTTTGTACAGGACATCATGTGTTTCATATACTTGGTAGTACACGGAAAAGTAAGATTAAGTATGTATTATTATTACAGGCCTGGATTAGTTCCAAGGAAAAACCTGTTTTATAGATCCTACTTTTATTAGCTGCAATGCAACAAATGTCATTACAATTAAATGTCACATTGTCGTTGAGTTTCTAAATATTTTTATTTTCTATTTACATCTCTTAGTTCCAGATATAATTACAGTAGAACCTTCATTTTACGTACGGTATGGGACCGAAAGGCGTACGTAAAACAAGGGATTCGTAAAATCAAGGTTGACCTTAAATTGACCCCAAATACGTAGAGATCGTAGCTAGCCGTATTTGCCTACTTCTGTACAGTATGCAGGCTGAGGTGGTCACTGGCTAGGCCTAGGCCCTAGACTATTCAGGCTAGGCTAGCAGGCCTAGCAAGATGTAAGGCCTAACTAGAAAATACAGTATATACAGGCTGTGCGATGTTTAAATGAAGTGTAAAATATAATTGTTTTCTATCAATAAAAACAGTCGCTGCTTTAGGGGGAATGCACGTGCGTAGTTTTTCCCACACACAGCGCAGACAGCCATGATTGTGGCTTTGTGTGCTTTGTTGTTGTTAAATTGCGCCCTCAATGTAAGAAAATGATGACGTCATCGGTTATTTTAAGCGTACGTAAAATCAGGGTACGTAAAACACAGGTTCTACTGTACTTAAATTATCTTGTTCTTAACACACCATTGTGCACAGCTTATATGGATAAACCAATATAGGCCATTTCCTTTCTAAAGTTGTCATCGTTAATACAGTACATTTCAACTTGATGTGGCCTTCCTCATTGTCAGTTTATCCAGAAACTAATTACAGTTACACACCCAAAATAGTGTTGGTAGACTATGAGTGCTAACTACAGACAACCCTACTTGTAGCCCAAATTTTGATGGTGCAAAGGAAAGATGAAAATGGAGTTTAGTGAAATCATTTTTTTGCTAAGAACCTTTAATAAACCTGTATCTAAATATTTTACAAGCCAATTACGGCTCCTTTAAATATCCCAAAATATGCCTTTTTATCTTCTTCAATTGTAGATAACTGGATTCACCACTGATTAATATCATTTTTATCAAATCTACTGTTTTTAACTTCAAAAGACTTAAGCAAATCTAGTTTGACCTTCGGTTAAATCAGATACCACATGTCTTTTCTCCTTTTGTTAATTTGTATTGACTGTTAAAAAAGTAATAACGATAACTAAACACAATTTATGATATTATAGCTACAGTATTCATATGAGGAAGTTTAAGATGCTATTGCGAGAATACAAAGGAAGTATTTATGATGATAGAGGAACGTTGTTGCCATGGTTATGTAAAGCAATGAGATTGCCTGTAGTCACAACAAAATTGAATGCTTGTTCTTATTGTTAATTTACGTGTTGAAAATTATGTTCATTGTGGTGTTTAACAGTATTTTATGCTACAATGTTCGTTCATTAAACATTTGTCAATAAAAATCTTGTCTCTGGATAGTAATAATTGACTGATTGTGCTAAGAAACATGTTTTGCATAATTTTCAGCTAATTGATAGGATATCACCATACATATAGGAATTTCATGGATGGATTGTGTCCATTTATGTCCAACAGGGTCAGTTGAAAATGGGTGTACCACCAAAAATCTTGGAGTGGCAGGCGGGAATGCGAGGGAGGTGTCAAAATGGAAGCAAAGTGAACATAATAATTAAATTTATGTTAACACTAACACTAACAGTGATATTGTGAGAACATGTTAACCATTAATACCTCACCCCCCCCCCCCCCCCTTCTACTGTAACTCTACCCCCATTAAACGCAATCTCCAAACCCAACCCCACATAGTACCATCCTATTCAAATTTTACTAAAACCAAAAATTAATATGAAGGTATGATATATTACATACTTAAAGTACTGAAATACACAAAATATGATTCAAGCACCAATTGAACACAGAATTTACTTAATAATACTGTATAAAAGTATAAATATCAACTTTCAATAACAGCTTTTCCATACTAATTAAACACCATTTTTTTTCGAGAAAAATATTTTTTTAATCAAAATTTCAATACTTTAAACGAAAGAATTTGTTTCCATTTAACAATTAAATTATAAAGTATTTATTTCCTCATGGGATTATTTTACGTTTTTGTAGATTAAACCTTCTAATTAATAGTTTCCAACATTGAGGAACCTGTTAGTTGAATCAACTATCTAGCAACCTACTACATTTGGGTGGAGGAAGTTCAATTTATTTCGTAGGTAGCTTTGAACCAGTGTCACAGCCGTCGCTGTTTTTTCCGTTTAATGACATATCATCTATACTGTAGTCATATACAGTTCTCAAAAACGTTGTGCTCCAAAGACACAAGATGCATCGACATAGGAAATTTCTTTTTTAGTTTTATAACTTAGTGATGTACAGTAGGGCTATTATATATATACTGTATTACTGTATATTAATATCAACGAGTCCTACTATAATGGTCAGTCCGCAAAAATGTTGTGCCCTGAAGGGTTTTAAACTTTAGCAAGGCCCACACACATACAGTAGGTGAATGTCTTAGTGAAAACCAAGCTTTATATAATGATAAAATAATTATTATTATTATATAAAAGAAGATGTATGTTAAATATATGCAGATTATATTTTTACCTCTTTATAAATTATACCCAAATATGGTAGTGATATGATGTCTTCATGTCCATATATAGGCACATCACATTTTTTTTTCACATAAAGTTTGATAGTGTAGACAGAGCTCTAAACTGGTAGACTTGATTTTGACATGATTATGTATAAATAATACGAAATCTAATGCAACAATGATGTTAACTATGAATAAACCAATACGGTAGCTATAAGTATATGCACACAGTCTTTACAGTTTAGGCTTAGCAGCTTAAAGCACAAGTATTGCAATGTAGCAGGGTTTAATTATTCCATTGCCATACAATCAACTTAACACAGTTGAACACCAGTCAACGATAGCAGTGTGCGCTTGGAATCACCTCGCTCAATGACCGTTATTTGAACGAGACCAATTGTTTTGTTGCAATTAGCATATTAGGACTGGTATCTTTGTGTGCTAACAGTTGATTTACTAGTATCATAGTAGATTATGTATTTGAATTGTGTGCTTGAAGTCGTTGCTCGTTGACATTTAAAGCTTATATCTGTTGATACACACGTTTTATCCCAACTCCATCATATTGAAAGGTTCATGGATAGAATATTAGCTTTTGTATTTAAACCAAATTGTATAGAGAGGACACAATACATATAAATGAAAGGAGAGTACACTTGAAAAAGACAGATATATTAGTTCAGTTTAAACCTCGGCCACAACCCAACCTTTCTATCTTGTTGCATATTAAATTCATTTTGCATTAAATTGAAATTTAAAATGTTTATAATAATCAACTCATATTGAATCATATTTGACTATCATGCTTATTTATTATACTTACAAACGCCTTTTTATTAAATATTAACATTATTAAATTAATAATAATAATAATACTGTACCTCCATCATATATATCGCTTAATACAGAAAGCCCCATTATTACAGTACACTTAACATTATTAATTATACAGACAAGTGGTAACCATAAGCAGAAAAATGCGTAGCTTGTCCCACAGTGCGCCATACGCCCTATAATGGTTTATATTATACATAAGGCATCCTCATCATGTCTTTAACTGCAGTTAGTGATAATAACTGCATTTTTAGCAGTTCCCCTTTCTTAGCTGGTCTGCCAGTTGAATTGACATAAGTTCATGTATTAAGGTACGCTATACATTATTTACAATTTTTAGCCCTGGGCCTTCTTTTCCTCCATAATTCCATACTGTACATAGTCTGCAACCCACTGTAAAATAATACTTGTATGATAATTGATATAATTTTAATTAATGTACAAATAAGTATTATAATTTGAAAGGTGGAGAGAGAGAAACTACCAGCAGTCTTTTAAAATAGTGTACAAACTGTAATCTTCAGCTAGTAATAATATGCATGTTTAAGTCTGATTGGATCATATTATATCATTTCATTGTACTACTGTATACTGTGTAAACATTATATACTTCAGATATGGCGAAATTATTTTTTCCGCGCTCATTTTAATTTACAGTACATGCGTAATTCAATGTGCATGTGTTACATGGTGGGTTAACGCAGACAACCTAACTTGTCACGGTCATGAGTTCAAATCTAGTCTTCGAAACAGGACTGTCAGGTGTCATGTGATGCTTACACTGTCATTAAATTGTCAGTTTTAAATTATTTAAAATTTAACACCAACCTTTTATTCATTCTATAGACGCAAATTATGGGTGAAGGAATTGTTGCCTAGTTATCTTGTTTGTTATCTTTAAACTCACTAGCTTGTATACAGTCAATATATCAGATAAAGTAGTACTGTAGTTAATTTTCCAGTGGAATCTAAAGCTCTGTCTACACTATCAAACTAGTTGGACAAAAAACTGTTATGTGCCCAACCAAATGTGGTAGTGATATACCCAAATATGGTAGTGATATGATGTCATCAAGTCCATATATCACTATAGCACATCACATTTTTACATAAAGTTTGGTAGTGTAGACAGAGCTTAATGGAATTAAGTAGGCATTATATTTCAATTTCATAGAAATTATCTCCCAACAACAATAATGAAGTCTAACATTTCTAGAAAGTCCTGGTATCAGAATGCATGTGAGTGAATAGAAAGGAATATGGCCTTAAAAACGTACCATTTTAGAGCAAATAGTGTTAGTTAGGGATGTACATTCCTTCCTTCTAAAATGCTATTATGCACTACTTTTTAAGGGACTGTGCTTCCCCGTTTAAAAAAGTATGCATCCACCCCTAAATTTAGCCACAAAATATAGTTCTTCTAGGTGTCTGGTCGTAAAAGACTGTATAATTACTGTATACACTGTCTTTTTGTTTGCACAATAATCTGAAATATAGTTTTGACTTAAACAAAGAAATTAATGTCAACCTAATGTGCACTGTAAAAGTATAGTTAACAACTCCCTGGTTGTGGCATGTTTCAATATTAACATGTGATTTACTGCTTGCTTCTTATCTCGCAGGATTATGGATTTGATCTGTCTTTTTGTATCCATATGTGTTGACATTTAAACATGTTATCAGTTTATCCCAATTCTGTACCAGAGGCTTACAATAATTGTTTTTCATGTTTTTGATGTGTATGGAGTTTATTGAATAAATTATATTTAAAAGGTTATTTAAGGTTTAATTGTTATAAAATATGATATTTTACAGAAAGATTGCTTTGTTGTGTATCTTTTTGTAGTCTACAGTACATAGAGCATTATTTTAAACGTAGCCTACAAAGTATTATCATCTATGCGTTCATTGTAGTGCGCAGTTTGTAGGGGTAATAAACATTGTGATCATCTTTAATTGAAACATAGGCAATGTAATTCCTAACTAAATCTTGTACATACTTTACATACAGACACCATTATATTATGCATTTGCCTATTACTGTATACTGGACAAATTTCATCATATGCAGATACAACCCTGCTCAAACAAAATCATTTTTTTTTGTGCTGAATTTTGTTTCAATAAATAATAAAGAACTGGTGTACAAATAAAAAGGTTCTACAAGATTTTTTAAAACATAGATTACAACCATTAAAATAAACTGTACAGGATCGCATAAAAGAAGATAATTATTTAAGAGTTGTACTAAGCTGACAGCGTTGTGTGTTGTTAGTTACTGTGTTTGTGTGCTCTTATGAATAATGTATAGCTTTAACGGGAGCTGCTATACTGTATTGAACATTGTCGGTTTGATGGCTAATTAACCTGCCAACGATAAGGATTTTATCCGAGATGACAAAGTAACAAGAATCGAGAATCATCATTATGCAGGCAAATTTATCTGTGTATTTACTTATACTTTACTGTACTGTAAATATTTTGAACAGTATCGTTATTAACGTAAATGTTGTAGATATCCTAGTTGATGTAATTCAATTTAATCAAAACATTTATTTCATTATTTTGTTATGTAAACATACATATGAAAATGAATATTCAATGCAACGAAGGTAACAATATCTAGCATGAATCAATTTAGGAAAAAAAAATACAACTACAAATGTTTTAATTCTTTTTTTATTGATTTTATTCTTTTTAAACAAAATGTGTAGATTTTACTGTGATAACAAATAACAAGTTTAAATTGATACATTATTAAACAAGACAAGATAACAAAGAGGGCAGCATTTCCCAATCTGATTTTTATGTAAAAAATGTGCACATCAAATTTGATGAACTGTCAATCTACTGTATCACAATTTATATTTCAAAACCCCTTTCACACTGCATAGCAATACTTCTGAGTTTACATACACCAGGCATCAACAATAATATGTGCCCCAAATGTGTGTAGTTTTTCTAGGCAATGTGAAAAGGAGTAATTTCTGTATATCAAATATCATTTTAATGGTAATATTCAGGATCATATTGTAAACTACAGTAAATAGATAACATTTAATTTTAAAAAGATAATTTTGGATGTAAATCAAATAAATATAGGAAGATTAAATTAACGCCAAAATATTTTATTTGTGTTTTATGTATTAAGTTACTGCAAGATGCATGCTTGAAGGTAGGTTCTACCATTATTGGATAGGGATTTTCAACAAACGTTCTTCTTTATCGCATTGTTTGTGATTGTCTCTCTATATTCTGAGAATTAAAGTCTTTTGTTGGTTAATCCAGGTTTATGTAATGTTATATTCATTTTAATTTCATGTTTTATTTTGGACATGTATAAAGATCATATATAATCACTTTTAGTTAGTTGGTTATATTTTGATTCATCTTTTAATTCAGCATCATACACACTGATTTAAATTACTAGAACTAAAATAGGTTATAGTTTGTCGTGATTTGTTGTTCTTGATATAAAATCTTATTTTAAAAGTTATATAGTCCCATTTCTTATACTATTCTTTAAAAAGTGTATTTAAATTTTAGCTAGCTGTTGGCCTTCAAAGATGTTTGTTATCTGGCTTTTTTTTTTGTTTACAGTGCAGTATCTATTTGCTTAGGAAAGCATCAGAAGTTTCTGGTTGTTCAATTTCTATTCATAGTATTTCTGTTATTAGTGTTTTTCCCCAATTGGTCGATCTTATTTCTTTGTTGTTCAATAAGTTTCACTGTTGGCTATGTTGAAATCTAGTGGAGTTTCCTGTTTAGTGCGGGTCACTCAGCATTTGACGTAACACCCGCATAACACATCGTTGTATGAACTTGTTGATGACTGTAGAGTGTGTTGAAGGGAAGTAGCCGGTCGTTGGTATCCTGATGAAGTTAGAAGAAGGAACAAAGCCAAACGCTTTATAGTATCAGAAATAATACTTTCACAGGCTATTATAAAAACTGGAATAGCGTTAATATCATACAATCTGACATTTATTGTTTACTGTATACTAAGTATCCTATAGTATTAAGAACCTACTGTGGACTTACTGTACTGTTATCTGCTGCTTTATGTTTCTATGGAAGATGTTTGTCATTATTTAATTAGAGAATCGGTTACCTTTTAATTGGGAATACTCTATGAAATGACAGTTCTTAAAACTTCCACACCAATGCCTGTGGATTCACAAAACGATGTAAGTTGTCATTGATTATTCTTGGATAGGGAAGATGAGTGTATTAAGGTGTGCTTGTTAAACAGTGTTTACGCGCACTAGTGTTAACTTTGGTCTATGCACGCTTAAGCTGATCTGAATCACATGCGAGTTGCAATCGCGGTATTAAAGTGCTTGTTGGATCAGGTAGCCCTCTGTGTCATTAATCCGATATACTGTACTGTAAACTCTGAGGTACCTCTGATGTAATGTTAACACAGATATTATATTATGACTCGTATTGACTCGTATAACAAGCTAAACTGCAGAGTAACTCCGACAACTGCGATTTATAACTGATACTAAAAAAGAGCGTGTAAACATAGGTTTTGTAACCACCCAATCAAATTATTAATATATATATAGTAATTCATAGAGTGCAAATTTAAACAAAATGATATAACATTCATCATCTAGAATGTATGCAGAATATTGTTACCAGGGTTTTGGTTATTCAAACAATGGACTGTTAATGGTTTTAACTTTAACAGTAGGCCTAAATAAAATATAATAAAAACACAAAACAATCAATCGTCTAAAATTTGGAATTTCCTAAAATATAACGCATCACATTTTTTTTGTTTTAGTATTGATCACTTGATCTACATGTAAGGTAGTAGAGTGGCAGTCATATGATGCCATATTTGACATGACGATTATAATATACATTGTTCATTGTTTATTACAAAATCCAGTGTTAAGTTGCCTTGGCCGATTTGACCCATAGCACATTGAATAATGATCATTATACAGAACAATCACTCAACGTCAAAAAATTATCAGCTTTGTCAAAGTATTGTTAGGTGATAAAAACTGAAAGGTTGGTATAACAAGATTTTGATAGTCTATTTCGTGCCTAGCTTACCTGTTTCTAGTAGTGTGTGTGGGTTTGTTTTGGGGTATGTAAAAGCTACTAGGTTAAGAGGCCTCCTACAGTAGGTTGGTGGAAAATATGAAGGGGAGGCACTGTCCTTTAGGCTAGGTTACCCCACACATTTGGCTAAAGTCTTTTGAACAGAGTAATGGATTGATAAAATGAAAATATACATCCGTTGTTTGAGGACGGTCATTCCCAAATGAACAGTAACTAAACGGAACTTGTTAATATGGGTATCTGATTTACATGGTTATATCTAATCTTTGTTTTAGATTCTATAAAATAAGGAAATAATTTTCATAGTATTCTAATTGTCTATTTATCGAGTGAAAGGACAGTACAATTATGGTTTCTATAAATTATAATTTTTTTTCATGACACTCTGGCATGAAAAAGCAGTGAAGACAGCAACTTTGTACTACGCCATTGTCTAGTCATTTTTATGTTGCGCATCTTTCCGGTTCCCAGTACACTCTTAAGACCTATGGCTGTCAGTTTCATATGAATTGAATAAAAAAACAAATGTGTGCAGAAATTGTACTTCTTCTAGAATATATCAATGGTCATTTTAGACTCTGGAAGTTTATTATACCATGTACGTGCAGGTAGTATCCTGGACAAAAACAGGAAGACAAGCCACATACTTACGTGCATACAAGCAAATTAGTCATGTTTTTTAAAAAGGGATTAAATTCTTGTGTCATGCAAAATAAAAATTTGTTACGCAATTCAGTAATGGGTGGAATTAACATTATTTATAAACTTTTTGATATTTAAACCGGTGGTTTATGGGGTTTTTAAAATTGATGTTTTAAATTATTTACTATATAGCATTACATTTTTTATATTTTATCATTAATTATAATGATGTATTTATTTTTATATTTTTATTAATTTATCATCAATAGTTAATTATAATAATCCTTTTATAAGGAAAGGTCTAAAACCTACCCCAGGTTTAGCTTCATTCTACCGCCGTCCACTACATCCTTTAACACCTTAATACATCCCTTTATAAGCATTGTCCACCTTCATCTCTCTATCAATTATTCCATCCATCTTTGCTGTCATCCATCTTCCACTCTCTCTTCCAATCTCTCCAGCAACCCTTTTATCATGCCGAACATCACCAATCAAACCACATCTCTCTATTCAAAATCCCATCCATTTTCCGCTTTCTCCACCTTCTCCCTTTATCCATCTTGTTCAACATCACCAATCAAACCACATCTATCTATCCAAAATCCCATCCATTTTCCGCTTTCTCCACCTTCTACTAAACCCTTATCCATCTTGTCCAACATCATCAATACATTACAACCACATGTCTCTCTCTCCAATATTTCATTCATCCTCGCCTCCACCCACCCACCATCCTCCCACATGTATATTCAAGAAAGCCAGCATTTGCTTGACACTTGCGCATTTTGACCGGTATTCACTTTGTTGTGTTTCTCTGTTTGATTACGATAGCATAGTCGAATATTCAATGCAAATTATTGCTCCCAAGGGATCCACAGCCTAACTTGTTATTCATAAGTAATAACTACCTCTATGTTATCAGCCTGCGCTTTGCAATGACCGACTTAGATGTACTAACAGGCTTGTAACCAGATGGGATCAGCATTTAAATCTCATTTCTTATCATTCCAGCTTCCTTATAATACAAAGAAAAGACTTAGTTCGAGAATAAATGCATTCAAATAATAAATTACCTTATTTGCTAAAGGATTTCAATTGCCAAAGGTTTTGTATGTTGAAATGTGAAACATAAAAAAAGACATAAGAGATTGAGCCAGCCCTATCATATCCTGCTTAATAATATTTATACAAATTCAACAATGTAAACTTATTTTAATAAATAAATTTAAAGATTCTTTAAATATTTTTTAATGAATATATAACCATTTTTTCAAAAATTAAATAAAATAGTAAAGCCCAAACTTTTTGGAGCGAGGGGACATGAAACTATTTGGCCTAACATATTAATGAAACAAAGGGTAAACATTATTAAATTTATAAGCATGTCTGGATCACATTGTTTTGGTAAAATGTTTGTTGAATTCAACACAATACATAATATAATGTTTTGACTTGCTGAAAAAATGTCTCTCCCTGTTATCGGTTTTGTTTACAAACCCGATAACAGGGAGAGTTCGTCACAAAAACAACATAATTTTTTATTTTAGTTATCTATATTCACATTCAACCGAATGTAAAATACTAATCGACGTTAATGTTATTTACAAATCAGAGTGATTAACCCCCAAAAAATGTGGTAATTATATCAGATAAGTTTTAAATAGAAAGTATAAACCAATGTATTGCAGAATAAAGTGTGTTGAGCCCGAGTTGATTGTGTGAGGCAAGCATCAATTAGGACTAAATCAATAAATTATATTGTTCAATAGGATAATGGCTAATGGTAGATAGATTTAACGGAACAATGGGGTAGGCATTGTTCTTTAGTGTCAAGATCATTTCAGTGCTGGGATCAAGACAGTTGTTATTTCAGATTCAATACAAATCAAATATTTTACTAATATTTAATTCGGTTGTTGCAACATAAACTGAAGTGTTATTGGTGAATTTGAAATTTAAAATTAACATAAACGACAGAATCCCTTCTTTTCAGGGGACATCTCTATTAAAGAAACAAGTTAACGAACGAAAACTAACATTTAATTCTGTTGTTGCATCATAAACTTATATAAATTAGTTTCTATGGTTAACTTAAGTGAATTTCTAAAATATTTATTTACTTATGTGAAATACTTAGTATTTTATGGAAATATCTCACTTTTAAGTGTTATTGAATATGGCCTTTGAGTTTGAAACATTTTAAATTTCAAGTTAACCTAATCTACAATACAATACCTTCTTTTCAGGAGAATAGGAAACACCTATAAATAATACTGTACAACCTCAAACAATTGGATGTTTTTATCCATAATTTGAGGACAATTAACAGTTTTGTGGAATTAATTAATTAAAAATTATAATAATTTTTATGGTAAATTTTACTAATGTTTTATTGATATTTTTGTTGGATATAACATGAGACAATATACAGATACTTGTTATTTTTACTTTCTCTGAATGCAAAAGGATATGATGCGAGTTCCTGTCTGTAATCCCTCCCTTAATTTCTGGTAGGCCAGGTAGCAAGCACACTAATCTGGTAGCCAAGGTTGACCTGTGGTAGACAGTTTTGACCTGTAATGGTGAAACTGTATGTACTGGATATGTCTGGTCAACTTCCCTTGATCCAGAGTTACAGACTTTGATCTCAGATCAACACACTAATGTTTATTTTCTGGTGGCAGGTGCCATCAAGTTATTGTATCACTATTATACTATAATTAACCTTTGACATTGATACAACCCCTAAAAGTTTTTATTGCCATCATTACAAAAGTACTTTCATATGATAATGAATCTGGTATTTTAAAACAAATGAAAAAAAAGATACAATTATTTATATAAAACATTTAAAAAAATAACCACAAACAAGCACAACCTTTACTTGAAAAGACTAGGAATTAATGGAAAGTAACCTTTAAAAAAACCTAGTAAAGACCGGGATTTAATGGAAGACTAACCTACAAAAAAAAAATCTAGAAATACTGGGAATTAATGAAAAGTAACCTAATAAAAAAAATCTAAAAGACCGAGAATTAAAGGAAAGTAACCTATAATAACAAAAATAAAGCTTGTTGGTTATGCAATGATTTATCTATGCAATTAATTATTTTTTTCTTAAATTTACATATTTTTTTTTCTTAATTTATATTTTTATTATGATGATGGTAATTTTTATATATTTTGTATAGTAAATAAAATTGACATACTTACACAAAGATTTTGCAACTAATTTCATAATAAATACAGCAATACATTTGATTAGGAATACTGTATATATTATAATATTATAAAGTACTGTATGGAACGCCGTTTACGCAACATTTCGATGATATGAATTTTATGACACGATATGTGAATGAAATGCATCGATATAAATTGAATGGCGCGATATTATGAATTGAATGCTTTGAATTGAATGTTTTGAATGAAATGTTTTGAATGAAATGTTTTGAATTGAATGTTTTGAATAAAATGTTTTTAATGAAATGTTTTGAATGAAATGTTTTGAATGAAATGTTTGAATTGAATTGAAAAGTCAAACTATTGGCGGCGTATGTCATTCCCGCTCGCGATTTTTGTTCAACCTCTTAGAGGCCTAAGCCTGGGTACCCTCATCTCCTTTCCACGCTGTCATCAATATGGATCCTTTACAGAGAATCCTAACAGACCTGAAACAGTGGAATACATATTTCCGAACCCAGGTCGGTTAGGATTCTTTGTAAAGGCAGCGTGGAAAGGAGATTAGGCCTAAAAGATTGAGAAAAAAATCGCGAGCGGGAATGACATACGCCACCAATAGTTTGACTTTTCAATTCAATTCAAACATTTCATTCAAAACATTTCATTCAAAACATTTCATTCAAAACAATTTATTCAAAACAATTTATTCAAAACTTTCAATTCAAAGCATTCAATTTAAAACATTTCATTCATATATCGCACCATTTAATTTATATCGATGCATTTCATTCACATATCGCGTCATAAAATTCATATCATCGAAATGTTGCGTAAACAGCGTTCCATAGTACTGTTATATAAATGGCAAAAACAATAAGTAGTTTCATCACTTAACAAAGCATTTCCTGGTTTACTTTTTGACATCATAGGTCAATAAAGGTCAAATTAGAATGTATTACAACTGTCATATTGTACTTTTGACTTTAATAAGTTTTAAACAATTGATTGTTTTTCCTGAAAAACAATGAACAAGTTGTTGGTTAAACAACATAAATTAATTGTGTATTGGTGGATTTCTACAGTGGATATACTGTATCATGTAAAAGATTCCTTTATGGTAATAATGATGTTTGTTATAGAAAAACAGTGTTTATATGTTTGTATTCAACAAAGCCATTACTGACTCCTTAAAATGTTATGTTCATTTATTTGATTTTTGTAGTACAATATTTAAAAAATAATAGATCCATTTTTGCGTTTTTGTTCTGAATTTTAATACAATTTTTATGCAAATTATTGAGTCTATTTCGTGCCTAAGTTACCTGGATATTAACCACCATTGCCTTTCAAATGTGAAGAGAAGAATTTTTAGTGGCACACCCATACTAGCTGTCAATGAGACAGTCCGCCTTGGCACCCTCTAGTGAGAGCACCTCAACGTAGCACTGTCATTTCTTTTTGTGCAGTATTTGTTGGGAGTTATATGTGAATTTATTGCTTTTAAATATGTAAATAATGTGATGTAATTGTGCTAGGTTTAAGTAGATGATATCTTGGGAACTGTTTTGCTTCACTAAATCTAAAGTTTACACCTACTGTAGCACCCACCATACTGTTTGCACCCACCATATTTTATCCTTTTCTTCAAGCTTCTTTTTTAAAAATACAGTATGTAACCAGTTACATCTAATTATCGTGGCTATTTCTTCTACAAATAATCTGATAGGATATTGTTAGATTTAAAAAAGAATCACAAATTCATGTCCTTTGGAGACAAACATTATCGTTTTTATCTTTTATTTCCACACAAAATGACCATATTGAAAAATGTCATTTACTGATTTTTATATAATGATTTTTTTTTCCAAATTATGGTATTTTTTGTAGAATAAGGACCTTGGAAATATTGTTGGTTCTTATGAAATAAACACAATGAACTCTGTATCAGTATACACCTTGATAAAAACGTTTATTTAGTAAATGGTATGTTTAGGAGTTTATAATAAGTGTTTAGTTAGTCATTAACTTACTGATTCTTGTCAAATTTGTTGTTTTTAGAATTCTTTCACTTTATATTTATTCAAACAAAGTGTTGTTTTCTTTGTACATGCCAATGTGTTGCTTGTTGCAAGTTTTTAAGCTGTTTGCGTTTAAGTCGGCTTGAGTCATTGTTCAACTATCAATTGTTTATCATTTCATTATTCGTTGACACAGTGTCAACATTCAAAAATGTATTTACTGCTAAAAATGTTAGCAGTAATAAAAATTATGTAAACTCAAATTGTATTATATAACAAATTATATACAGTCAAAGCCCTATTAAGGAACACCTTCAGGGACTCCGCAAAGAGTCTCCTTAATAAAGGTTGGCCCCTGAATAAGTTTGGCCATAGTGTTTAATTTCCCCTCACTAGCAAGTAGTGGCCCCTCAATAGGAGTGTGTCCATAAATAGCAGCATGTCAACGTAGAGATTTTTTACTTAACCATTGTGATGTATGTTTAGATAAAACTCATTTATTATAAATTAATGGAAAAAATGCAAACTTAAGGCATCAAATTTAGTTTAAAAATGTAAATTCGAGCAGTGATGAGTCATGTATAATTTCATTGGTCAGTTTATTCATGTTTTCTTAAAAGGGATATAATTGGTTTACACGTTCATGTTGAATTAAGATCAAAATATACAGTTTGTATTGTTTTTTATGTTTACTAATAATAATATTAAAACTTTTATATCAATATTCGAGCCTATCCTGTTTCTGCTGCAAAAGATAACCTTCTTGGCAGCAGAAACAGGACAAATCTTCAATAACCAGTTAAAAAACGGCATTAAAATAATGGTTAAAAACACAACAATTGAGGGTTAGAATTCCACTTAACTGGTTTAGCTACTGTACAACGCAAAATAACGATTATTAGATTGAAGCTGTATAGTCTCTTGAAAGTTTGATCACATTGTATTTTGGGTAATGTTAATGTTAACCATTTCATTTTGGCGCCTAAAAATTATATTTTTGAAAACGGTTTATTCGATGCTATGCAGCAGAAATCGACCCTTAAATGTAGTATTTCAGCTCAAATAGACCAGGGCTAGCCTTTATTGTGTTTAAAAATGACCGTAATTACTACATTTTGGGGTGAGTATCTTTGCTAATTAAATATATATTGATTCAGATGAGGGAAAATTTGTTTGTATATTTGCTTTCACTTTCAAATATCACTGTGATTTATTTCTATTTTGGAGATGGTCGTAAATAAATGTATTATTTTTTTTTAAATATAATGTAAACACATATATTCTGCCATGGGTCTATTCATTTTATTCTTACAAGAAATGTAAACTTAAATACCTGTATAATTTTCCTATAATTCACTAATAATGCTACATACAGTTTTACAAATAAATGGTCCATTTCACACATTGTTTAAAATATGACACCGGAAGAAACTGCTTTGTTGCGTTCTACCACTGCTACTTTTACCGCCAAGCAAATCATCTACAGATTTTTAGTATGACTAATAGAGACATTACGTCTTAGATTTTGTTATTTGATCAAATTTGTACCTTGCCTACACCCTATCTACTCCTATCACACCTAGACCTGTGTGTAATTTAGCCCAGCATGTGGTGGCTAGCACCATACCTAGTGTTCTCACAGTTTCATATGGCTAAGTACAGTACATTACTGGTTATTATGTATGTATATATATTATTGAATAACTTATAGTTCATTCATAGACTTGATAATGCTAATTTAGTCGATTAAAGGACACTTTGGAATATACATTAAACTGTCTTGATTGAACTGATATTATTAAAATGCCAAAACATCGTACTGTTTGGTCATTTTGTGAATTATTTTTATAACTTTTTATTATTTACATTTTCATGTGACTGGTCACACAAGCGGATGTAAATCGGATAAGATTCGGATCAGCTTCAGATAACACACTGAAAGTTATATTAGAAAATATGTTTACTATATTTGGTAATTTTCTAATTCTTTTCCTGGTGGCGAAGGAAGTTTTCCCTCAGGAAGTTGTTAGGAGGTGGGATGAAGTTCACTTGGAATAAATACATTTTTATACTATATTTGTTTTAAATTCTTTTCCTGATCAAAAAGGAAGTTAAGCCTTAGAAAGTTGTTAGGAGGTGTGAAGAAGTTCATTTGGAGTAAAATAAATTTTAAACTGTGTTTAAATAATCGGTTTGTTTTTTTTCCTTGTTGCAAAGAAAGTTGTGATGTTGGTTATTGAGATTAATATTCAGCAGAGTTATTTTTTAGGTACAGAGGCAGAGACTTTTACGAGGCTATTTTGGTTTTTGTTATTTCTTGGGTCTAGGCCTCAACTAGAGAGGCTTTCTAAAATTGTGTTTTTCCCCCATTTTAACGGTTTCAGTGATGGTAACAGACGTGCCAAATATGATTTTTGTTTGTTTGTTATGATTTAAGGCCAATCTCCATTTCACCCGATTTAATGTGATTTTCACCCGATTTTTCTGATTTTATCATAGTTTTCCCTAATGTAATACTTTTGGTTTCACAAATTTCTTACAAAATACTCCAATTTATGAATAATTTTCATTGACATCGATGTTATTGTGTAATGTATGCATATTTTGCTAACTTTGCGACAAAATAAATAAAACGCCATTTTCAAATTGCAAGTCGCCACCAACGGTTAACTATCCAGAAGATAGAGGGCAGCAAATATTAGTTGATTTGTCTTGTTTTTTTTTTTAGTATTTTCAGTATTGGTTATTTATTAAATCTCCCAATTTCTTGTTAAATCTCCAGTTTTTATTGACAACTTCTAAAAATTCACCAGATTTTTATAACCCATAGGTTGGCAGGTCGGTTATAATAATCATTTATGAAATACATATATATAGATTTAAAGTTGTTTTTAAAATATCGACTGTTACTGTATATATATATATACTGTATATATTTATAGTTGTTAGTTTTCTAATCTTTTCCTGGTGGCAAAGGAATTAAACCCTCAGGAAGTAGTCCGTGGATGTAGCAAACTCTATAAGACTAGTTCTGGTCATGAGTGATCCAGTCAAAGCTAGTTTTTTAATATTTTGTGTGTGTATGTTAATAAAACTGTATATGATTTAACATTACACAATACGGTAGAACACCTAATTTAAGGGAACACCTTTTGGGACCCAACAAAGTGTCCCTTTAATAGTAATATGAAATCCCCTGAATGTACCGTAGGTGTCTTTTATTTCAACGCAGGGAGACACAACAATTTTCACATTCTGTTAACGTCTGCATATATACAGTATTATTGCCTAAATACTTCAAAGTTTGAATCAAACATATCATCAGCTATGTGTTATTAGATCTTTCTCGCTAATTTTTAGTCCAGTAGTTTAAACTCTTCTACAGTATTGTATATGCCCTTCTAAATATGTCAAAAAGAATGACACGTTTTTAAGGGATATATAAAATTTGTCTGAATGACACAGTAGGCCTATCTATAAGGAAAGCAAACTTTCTGCATAATACTGTATATAATAGAAAAAAAGTGTACAGAAAGGTCACAAGAGTCTAACATGGGGAGCTTTGAACTACAAACACTACTTGGGTCGTGACCTCTCATGTATGTACATCATTGTGATTGTTTTACAAGGCTGATCTGAAAACCAGCAAATATATTATGATAACAATGACTTGATGTAGTTATATTATTTACTACTGTAGTAGAAATTATCCTACTTACAAAGGAATTAAAAAACTGGTATATTACTACTATTAGGATTCATGTGAATGTGTTTTGCATTTAACCCTCTACCCCCACTTTAAAAAAAAACTTGCACACGTAACATTCTTATTATTCTACGTATTAAGTAATAAATAACCCTAGTCATAGATCACAAAAAATACATGGATTATTTTATATTTTGTAAACAACGTAATTGCCAATTAAACATCATAACATATTTTTACTTTTGCTTAAGTCAAGATTGTCAGGAAGTGCTTAAGTGAAAAACTGAGGTTTCATCAGTTATTTGTATACATCATATATTTTTACAAAATTAGGATGAAAAAATATTTGCTTAGGTTATTTTGAAAACTGTCTTAAGCAAAATTATTGAAGAAAGTTTAGATAATTTTTTAGATTTGTTTAATATATAAATCTGACAAATAATTATTTCATTTATTTTGCGAGAAAGAGAATAATGAACAAACATAAAAAAATAACTCTAACAATGATCAACGAATCTTGAAATAGTACAGTATTTTATTGTACCACGTTGAAAAACTGGTTCTCGTCAGATCGCCGAAGTTAAGCAACTGGGAATTTTGGGTGTTGTATATATGGAGCTGGACACTGGGCGAGAAAAGCCCTTAATCAATGATAGGACCAATCAAGGTGCTTTAGACAGTACTGACTTAGTATTATATCCATCATTCAGATGAATGTAAGACTAATTGACATTGTCGTTTGTGACAGACATCGGTCAAAATACTTATCGTAGGAACATACATCACACATATTGAACAACAACTATACATGATTACCTGATAAAATAATGCAAGAAACTGTATGTACAGTATGAATAAATAATCAAAATGAGCTGTCTGTAGTATCTAGGCTTGTAGAGAGATCAAAGGATTTGTGTATACAGCTAGGATTTGATTAACATGGTCAGTGGTTATACTACAAGCACAATAAAGCGTAGCCTAATATACGGAGATGGCTTAAGTTTCAGAAAAAATGAATGAGAATCATAATTTTTAGCAGCAGGAAAGGTTTTCAATTAGTATTAAAAACAAACATTAGGTGTTGCAACATCATTTATGTTGTTCGAAGTATGACACAGGGCCATAGCCACCAGTACGGACGGCAAGGTTTCAACCTGACCACCTTTTCACAGAGGCCTTTGATTACCCAGTGGCTTGAACCCAGAGATTGTTCCTTTTACTTGCGAAAACCGGACTTTATTTCTCATGGCTACATCACTGTGACAGCAATATCATATATTGTATTGACCTGGTTGTTTAATTGGAGTTTTTGTAATAAATTGTAACTCAAATTAGAAAAGTTATTACCGGTAATAATAAAATATTTCAAAATACAGTTAAACATGTTTTTTTTTAATTGATACTGAACTCTGGTATATTTAATTTAAAGTAAAACTGGCTATAAAAGACTTTGTTGGTGTTTTTTGTATAAGGCCCTCTTGTGATCAAGTTTATTAAAGATTTTTTTTTTTTTTTTTTTGCTGAATATGGCATTTTAATGTCACATAATAGTTATTCACTTTGACCTAAAATTAGATCAGGAAAAAATGTATTTACCTGATAAAACTGTAATTTAAAGCAAAAAAATAGACAAATTGGCTGGGAGCCAATGGGTTTTTGGTTGAAGTTAACCGTTTATTTTGTCATTATATAAGTGAAAACAAAGAAAGTGATTAACTTTGTTAAACTACAAAATTACCTATTCAAAGTTTGATTTTATTAATCTTTATTTTTCATGTTTTTGGGGGACAAAACATCTTTAATTTATTCATGGTATAATTATTCAAATAACTTTTCATTTGCTTTGTTTGTTTTTAACAACATAAAACTTTAGCAACCGTTATGGCATTAATCATTGCAAATATGCTAAGTATTTTCAAAAAGCTTTGTACAGGAGATTTGACAGGGAATTATTAATCAAGTTTTTCTTATGTGTCCCTCTAGTATTCTATCCACTCGCTAGGTTAGTAACATTTTACTGCGCTGTATGCGTTTCATCTACTGCATCCCGTGCCTAATGTAGCACATATATCATTCTTATTCAGATGTCACTTAAAGAAACATGTAGAAATTGTGAAAGCATAGAGTTAAATACGTTTTCCACATAGTAACAGCGACAAAACCTTTGTGGATAAGCACTGTACACACTGTTATATACTTGTCCTTTGTAATTAAACAAATTTTTATTTTAATCCCTAAATAAATTGTTTAATGCAATAAATGGTTGGTCTATTGGTTAATTTTAGATACTAATAGAATTAAAAACAAAACATATTTTGGTCGTTTTTGTGGTTAGAAAATGTAATATCAAAATAAATATATTTATTGAATAATAAATGGTATAAGAAGCAATCAATAAATTTAATTCAAATGGGGTATGAAGTCAATTTTAAAACCTATTTTTAAATATTAAATTTGTTTTTTTATTTTTTGTTGGCACTATAAATTATGTAAATTAGGTTAGAATGCTTAATTCTTGTACATTAGATTTGATATCATGAACAATTGTCAGTGTATTGTACACTGTAAAATTGTATCAAGTCAATCCCTATTATTTAGGTTATAATCCACCTTTGACCTCTAAACTAATTGCATATTCATGTGCCTAGTGAAGCATACAATGGCATACCTGTAGTATTACTGACAAGATTGGTATGCCTGTATTTGACTTTCCATTCCAAATTATTTACAGAGAAAAATATATTTTTGTATAAAGACGATATATTAAATAGATTTTTTTTTTTCAAAGAAAAGGTGAAAAATGTCTTTTTTGTTATCTTATATATTCTTGTTTATTTCATGTTTCAGAAGTTGCTAAACTCCGGACAAACACCGACAAATAATAAGCGTAAACGGGAAAATAGTCACGCAGAGCCAGAAGGCCATCAGATACCACCAAAAAGACCAAATCACAAAGCTGGAGAAAATGTGTCAAGCACAAGTATGTCGATTGATATCACGCTAAACGATAAAACAAATGTGAATGTCACGATAAGTCAACAACAAGATACGCTAGCAACTGCCACTGATAATGATCCAATGTCATTCAGTCCAAATTCTAGAAACGATTGTTTTGTTTCAAATCTTATTGATGGCCATATTAATTTTAAGGATATTGAAAATGACATAATTCGTGATCCCGATCAGTACAAACAAATTGAGAAAAAACTAAAAGAACTAGAAGAAGTATGGAAAAAAGAGTTGACTGAAAGTTTTGGAACAAAATTTGGAGATAACAAAACGGATGAAAATCAGGAGACTCTTATTCATAGTACTAACTCACCTGGCATGTCACTTGGCCAGGTTAATGGACAAATTAATGGACAGATAAACAATGCCATGCCAAGGGACAGCATGACTGTCCTGCCGCAAGGTAACAATGGTGCTGGTGGTGCGTACGATATGAAAGGACCACCAAACACCGTCGCCACTGACGTTAAGACACCGACAAGTGAAGCCCTCCCAAATATAGGTGAATTAAGACCAAATCAACAACCAAATCAGGATATGCTTCGGCAGCCAATAAAAACAGAGAGTCAACAATTCATGAGCACTATGTCGCGTAACTCTCCAAAAAATCCGTCTCTTTATAAAAATGCAGTCCCAAAACAAGAACAAGTACAATTAGGACACAGGCAACCAAACTTTCAAAATCCACTTTCGTCAATATCACATGCAAAACCCGGAATGGGATTCACAAATAACATGATCAAATCTGAACCTCAGGTTCAAATGAATGGCATGTTCCAGCAGCCACAGCAGCAGCCAAATATGTCCTTATCCGGGCAAACAAATATGTCCTTATCTGGGCAGGCAAATATGTCCCTATCCGGGCAAGCAAATATGTCTTTACCTGGGCAAGCAGCTCCAAAACAGGTGTTTACTGGACCTGGTGGCACAGTGTTTGAGGATCCACAGAAAATTGCTCCGTTCACTCCAAATTATCAGCAAGACACAATAATGCCGGTTAGCATCGACCGTACACCAAATGTTTCTATTCCTGTTAGGCCGCCAGTACCAAATATTCTATCAAACCAACAGCAAACTCAGAAGAAACCAAGCTTACCATTCAAGCAGACAAATATGCCAATCACACAACAAATGCTACGACAGCCACATCAACATCAACAGCACATGTCTAGTAAAAAGCTGCTGCAACAACAATTGAATAATGGATCGTCGCTGCTAATGTCGCGACAAAATAAGCTACAACAACAAATGCGAATGATGCAGTACAGTAAACAAATGCAATTTCAGCAGCAACAACACAATCAACAGTTGATGCCAACACAAAACATGCAAGATCAGATGAAACAAGTAATGAATCATAACAGTAGACCTCCACCACGTTACGAGGAAACACGAACCATGAATAACTCTGTGTACCAAAACACTCAAATGAGTATGCAGCAAGCACAACTGATGCAGCGGCAAAATCCCAGTTCAATGAATCCACCAGATTACCGACAGGGGATGGCTAATATGCCAACTCAAGGAATGCAGGTTCCTCATGCTCCGGCTGGACAGACGATGCAAACTCTGGCAAACCAACAGAACCCTATGTTTAATTATCAGGATCAAAACACTCAAGGATTGCAGCAACATGGACAGAGTGTAGCGATGATGAGGTTGGCTGCTGGTCAAAATACTCAACTCAGGCCAGGAATCAACAGACAAACTATGGTCGGACAAAATGGCAACATGCTTGCAAGAGGACAGCTTTTACAACAACAGCAGCAGCAACAGCAACAGCAGCAGCAACAGCAGCAACAACAACAGAGAGTCTGGCAAGGAAGGAATCAAGTTATGAACCCAACAATGTCACAAAATATGCTTCAAGCAACTGCACAAGTTAGCACAACCGTGACAAACCCACGCTTTCAAAACACTTTCAACTTGCCTGGTGACATGCAATTCCAGCAACAGACTAACTTTGGTCAGACCGCAGCCACGACAATGAACACAAATAATGTACCCAACATGAATATGCGGCGGGGGTTTTATCCCGGGAATATGGCTAATCGGCAGCAAATTAATACAAACATTCAAACCTCGATTTCATTGAATTCACAACAGCAAGCTTTGGACCAACAATTACAAGTATCAGCTGGTGTATCCACTTACGGAAATCCAAATAACATTAACATACATCAGAATATTATGAACAATGTGCCAATGACCAATCCAAATGCTAGTTTGCATAATCCAACAAAACAGTTTACCGAGGCAGACCTCAATGATCTTGAAGCCATTTTAAGCAATCCCTTGTAAAGTGGGTCAATGCTTAGAGCAAGGTCCATAGATAAATATAATTGGTGTGTGAAATAATTTGATAGGTGAAGATTAGGGCTAGCTTCTTTAAGCTGCGCAAAATGGGAATGGACCAATTCTGTTGTTACCATCCAGTAGATGCTTGGCTATTTTCAGACACATGACATTTGTATGTCTGCCAAAAACCAACTAATATATAATTTAGTATAATGTTATTTTTAAGTATTTATTAGTGGTTTTAACGGAGACAGATACATGAGGTGTAACCCATCTGAATCCCCATCTAGTGTTACAACAATCTGCACCTCTAAGGTTCTGTCTACACTATCAAACTAGTTTGACAAAAAAGTGTCATGTCCTCAAATATGGTAGTGATATTACATCATCGTGTTCATATATGGGCACATCACATTTTTTGGTCACATAAAGTTTGATAGTGTAGACAGATCTTAATGCTGCCTAAACACGAAGGATGATTTTACAACTAAGGCGTCTAATGTCATCTGTCTGTACATATCCTAAGCAACAACAGTTTGTGCTGTTTCTACCCAATAATAACATTAAGATGGTACTTGTGTGATTGCAAACACTGAATAGGCAACAGTATTTGAGATAGCTTTGTATTTATCTGCCAGTTTTAGCTGGCAACTTGCCAAACATCATGTTGAAGACCAACAGATTATTCAAAATTCAGGAGGTTAACTCATTTAAATATCTACCGGTACCTGTAAATATGTGAATATGTAAATTTATACTATCTGTAGAAAAAAATGTAGTTACCAAAATTGCCTTTAAAAGTTTATTTTAATTGTACATTACGATTTTTAATTAATTAATAATACACATTTGTAATTGTTCTATATTTGTAATCTGTTTCTTTTTCAAACGTTACACCTTTGTGATCTTCCCAGATTTGGTGCCAATCTTATGGTGGTTAAAATTTTAAATTTCAAACCCTCAAGTCAGGAAATATACTTAAACAAATCTTGCATAATTTTACTGATTTTAATAACAATATTGTAGCACTTCATGCTTGTTTAAAATGCAAACATACTGAGTTCTGCCCTATGATTGGTTCTGAAGTCACACATGCATACGTAGTAGAGTTACTATCGTAGAACTAAGAATATGACCAGTTTTCATTAATTTAAATCAACTCCAGAGTCCTTTCACACAAAAATTGTAGTAAGCATGCTGGTGTTATTACCCATCTAGACCCGTTCATATAGAAAGTAATATTTCATGAATTTTACCGTTACCTCTGTGAAAGGGGTATCAGCATAACTATGTCCAGTGGCTGTTTAAGGAAATCTGCGTTTTTACAGTTTCGATAAACTTAAAAATGCATTTGGGAATTAACGCAATATCATCATCACACCTCTTGGTGTGGGTGGTAATGCCAATGCCAGCTCATTTCTAGCTTTAAAAACTATGTGAGTTGGAACCAATTGTCGGCCTAGTTTTCAGATTGCTTTTCTTAACTCTGATACATACAATGTTCATATATTCTTATTGTGATTTTCTTTAATGTATGTCAAATTTATTTGAGGTTACATGTTTGAAATTCTTGACAGTTTCCTGGTTATCACAAACATTTGATAGTCAAATAATGTCAAATTTAATGTTCTGGATGTGTGGGCAATAGAAACAAAGTTGTATATTTTTTCCTGCATTGTGGCATACAATTGTTAATGATATCCATAATTTTGTATGAGTACTTTATATTGAAATTATTATTATATGTGGAACATTCGCAAAACCCAGAAGTTTCAAATAACATTCCACTAATTTGGAGATAATTTAATCAACATAAGTCTATCTAAAGAAATTTTATTGGTTTGATTATATACATGTTTCTATATGGTTCTTAACTAGTTGGTAACTGGCTATTTTTCTAATTGACACTCTATTTAACTTCTCATTGCATAGAATCTCTTAACAAAATCAATGTAATATATCCCACTTTAAAACCAGTTTTGAGTAGACATTTGTTCGCTGCTTCTTAAGCTTCACACCAAAATTTCTCTAAGCAAGACCTTTTTTGGTTTTATTCCTAAAGCTTTTTACTGAGATTTTTAACACCAAATTGAACAGAATTTCTGGCAATGTCTTTATACCAAAAACAAATTTTGTAGCATAAGCATTTGGAACAACAACTATCTCTTACTGTTAACAGATACGTACTACCACAGCCATATTCACTGGATTTGGTACCTACTGTTAAATAAGTATTGCCACAACCATTTTTTTTTTTTTCAATTTTACAGTGGTGACTTTGTAACTGGTTGAATTTACAGTGTACAGTGTAAAAAGTTTTCTTTTATATCTTATATTTCTTAAATGAGAGCTATTTTTTTTCCATGAATGATGACAGGCCAAAGATTATAGGATATTGTATTTAATGAAATTAGATGATAATTAACATGTGAAAGAGTGTTTTTCATAACTGGCCATGTTTTGTTAAAAATGTAACTTGTTCTACCAGTATAAACTTTAGTGTTGAAACTTGCACTCTCTGATAAATAAAATAAATGGGTTTTGTAAGTAATGAGCATTACGCAGAATCTTCTGAAAATGTGAATTCAGGCAGATGATTTGCCAACAACTGTTGTTTAAAATCTGATAAAATACATATGGATACCAATAGCATTTAAACATATACCACACTGTCTTCTGTTGTATAGCCATTGTATATATTTATTATTACTGTATAAAGAAGTGAATAGATATTTGTAGTTTTATATGAATGTTAGATATATTACTAAAAAAAATGAACGAAAAGTGATTTTTCAGATCTACCGAAAATAAATATTTTGGCATCAAAGCCTTAATTATATGTATGATGACCCTTTAAATAATTTGGATACAAATTAATTGATTTTATAAATGTTGATATTATTTTATTGTACGTTTTTTAAGCAATGTATCATATTAAATATACCACAGGCTGGTTGCTATGATAAGTAAGGTAATGAATTATGCATGATATTTAAATGATGCTGCTGATGATGATGTCATAGGCTGTGGACAAGTTGACAGGGGACCAGCTCAACAGTTCAAACTTGATAATAAGAAGGTGTTTCAATTATTCTTGGCAACATAAATAATTGTGTTGCATTTAAGAATTTTTGTGCATGTTTCTTTTCGCAAACTAGTAATTGCTGCGTGTGAGAGAGACCGAATGTGTGTAGTATGATACGAGTTCGATTGTGTCAAGTGTATGTGGGAATCAACATACATTCTAGTCGATTATGAGTTTTGCTTTTATTTTTTCAAATATTTTTGTTGTAGAGGAAATCACCAAGTTGTAATTGAAATGAAATATACCTTTAAAATTATCTGAACAATCTATGAAATGTGTCAAATCCAGCGGAGGAGAGAGCTAGCTAATGCAAAATACATACATATTTTTTCTGCATTGGACCATTACATTTATTTTTTTTTAGTTTTTGGCTCACAATGTTCGTTACTTTTAGTTTTAAGTCTATGTATTCTGCTTTAATCTTGTAACATTAACAATTTCATTACTTTTTATAAGTTTAATTTTACCTTCAATATAATTTACGATGGCATTATGAGACTTAAGAAATACAGTAGAACACTATCAAGGGGACATCTGCCGGGCCAAAAAGTGGCCCCTAAATAGGGGATGGCTGTAGTGTTAAAATATAACACACTGGAAAAGTGGCCCCTAAATAGGGGTTGGCTGTAGTGTTAAAATATAACACACTGGAAAAGTGGCCCCTAAATAGGGGTTGGCTGTAGTGTTAAAATATAACACACTGGAAAAGTGGCCCCTAAATAGGGGTTGGCTGTAGTGTTAAAATATAACACACTGGAAAAGTGGCCCCTAAATAGGGGTTGGCTGTAGTGTTAAAATATAACACACTGGAAAAGTGGCCCCTAAATAGGGGATGGCTGTAGTGTTAAAATATAACACACTGGAAAAGTGGCCCCTAAATAGGGGTTGGCTGTAGTGTTAAAATATAACACACTGGAAAAGTGTCACCTTAAAATGATGTCTCCTAAATAGCGATTTTCTACTGTATACTATGACTGGCACTTGTATGCAAATAACTGTATTTCAAAAAATGTACATAATCATATTTCTTTTTGTATGTAGAAGAAAGATATTTGCAACAATGATTTTGAATATATTATAGAGTATACAGGTGATCATATGCTAATGACGTTTTAAAGTGATATACTTATACATGTTATTTGATCTCAATCTGTTACATACAGATGATCATGTCTCTTATGTATATTTATATCTCATATGCAGATGATCATTTTACATATACAGATGATCATGTCTCATATGTATAGTGAGACATCTCATGCAGATGTTCATATTACATATACAGATGATCAAGTCTCATATGTATAGTGAGACATCTCATGCAGATGTTCATATTACATATACAGATGATCATGTCTCATATGTATGGTGAGACATCTCATGCAGATGTTCATATTACATATACAGATGATCATGTCTCATATGTATAGTGAGACATCTCATGCAGGTGTTCATATTACATATACAGATGATCATGTCTCATATGTATAGTGAGACATCTCATGCAGATGTTCATATTACATATACAGATGATCATGTCTCATATGTATGGTGAGACATCTCATGCAGATGTTCATATTACATATACAGATGATCATGTCTCATATGTATAGCGAGACATCTCATGCAGATGTTCATATTACATATACAGATGATCATGTCTCATATGTATGGTGAGACATCTCATGCAGATGTTCATATTACATATACGGATGATCAAGTCTCATATGTATAGTGAGACATCTCATGCAGATGTTCATATTACATATACAGATGATCATGTCTCATATGTATGGTGAGACATCTCATGCAGATGTTCATATTACATATACAGATGATCATGTCTCATATGTATAGCGAGACATCTCATGCAGATGTTCATATTACATATACAGATGATCAAGTCTCATGTGTATAGTGAGACATCTCATACAAATGTCCATATTACATATACAGATGATCATGTATCTATGTATAGTGAGACATCTCATATGCAGATGTCCATATTATATTTAATTACAGATGATCATATCTTTAAGTAAATTATGATATCTTGCAAATTTTCATATTACATATTATGCAGATTATCATATCTCGTATGTTTATTGTATTTCATCTGATATGCAGATATAGCCATTTCATATGCTAATAAATGCTCATTTTACAGGTGGTCATGGAGGCGGGTGTACTTGAACACATCGTATGAAATTGCATTTGTCCTTATTTTTAAAGTGGCAATGAATATTCATGTATATGTGTTTAATTTGTAATCGTATTTCAATGAATATTCATTTTCTTATGTTCATTTTGTGAACTTACATCTTATGAATATTAATTGTTACGTTCAATATGTAAAATTTCATTTTTGATTCATTATGTTCAATATGTAAACTTTCACGATTATGAATATTCATGAAATAAATGTCAAATATGTAAACTTTCACTTATGAATATTCATGGTTTATGTTCAATATGTAAACTTGCATCTATGAATATTCATGACTTTTGTTTAATTTGTAATCTTTCAGCTATGAATATTCATGGCTATCCAAAGAGGTCATGTAACATGTTTTTCGTACATTTATTAGTGGTACTGTAAATGCTGATTTTTAATGGTTTTTAGTCCATTTATGATATCGTAAAACATTTTCACTGAATTTAATCATCATCATTTGCATAGCATTAGAAGAAAATAAATTTTAAAGTTATAAAGTTAAACCCTGCTTGAAATTTAAGGGAAAGTGAATTGTACTTTTTATATATTGTATTTTGATATCATTTTGATATCAAAGAAAAAAACACTTTGTAAAATGAACACTAGATGTACAGGAATGTGTAATCTGTTGTTGGAAGTATAGCAGTATTGTAGTAACATCTCATTTTCTATAGCTATTTGTATACACTATCTTTTTATAGAGTATTCGTCTGAGAGCTTTGTTTATTGCCTGCTTGCTAAGAAAATATAATATATTAAAAAAGGAATTTGGTAGAGATAACTTGTATTTCGTTTTTGTTCCTTTTACTGTACTTGTAATTTGTTATTATTTTCACACCATTTAACAACACATGCATATTCTTGGATGAGAAGTTTGTAAACCAAGTCTCACTTGAGGCTAAAGCGTGGTTCCCACTAGCGACGTAACACAATGACATAACGCAACGCAAGTGAATTGACCAATCACACGCGATGGCTTATTCGCTTGCGATTGCTAACTGTCTATAACTTCGCTTGTCATTGGTTAAAACGCTTGCGTTGCGTTTACGTCCTTGCGTTACGTTCTAGTGGGAACCAAGCTTTAGGTAGTGGCTATGTATTTGAACGTCAGAAAAAATGCTGGAATTGTAACGAGATTTGAACCAAGTTATGCAAGCACGTCGTCCACCAAGCCACAGTGCCACTATAATACACAAGACTTGCAAGCACGTCGTCCACCAAGCCACAGTGCCACTATAATACACAAGACTTGCAAGCACGTCGTCCACCAAGCCACAGTGCCACTATAATACACAAGACTTGCAAGCACGTCGTCCACCAAGCCACAGTGCCATTATAATACACAAGACTTGCAAGCACGTCGTCCACCAAGCCACAGTGCCACTATAATACACAAGACTTGCAAGCACGTCGTCCACCAAGCCACAGTGCCACTATAATACACAAGACTTGCAAGCACGTCGTCCACCAAGCCACAGTGCCACTATACACAAGACTTGCTTAGTCCAGAAAATAACCGACTAGGTTTTCCATAAGCTTTTGTCTGCCATTGCTTCAGCAAGGTCTTCTGGGGAATACCAGTGTCCGTCTCCAATATGCCTACATACAATACACGCTGTCAAAATATACAAATTAGTTTACTTCTGAAAAGGAAATTTTCTGGAAAGTGTAACCTGTTATTGATCATCTTAAATACCAGAAAAAATACATTTGGAGTCTTTACTTACAAACTGGTAGGAAAGTAACTTTTTGTAGTTAATGTTAAATTTTAATTATTCAAAGGCAAACTCTGGAAATTATACAGTTTTCAATGTCTGTCCTGCCATTTTTTGAATATATATTTCTGTACTAGATAATACTTGATTGTGTTTTTAGTCTAGAAATACCATTTTTTATTATAATAATACTGTTTTTAAAATTAACTTGCAGATGTTACTAAACTTTCGGACATGGACTAACTTTAAAGTTGTTGAACATAGAGGGCAGCCGACAGCAATCCAGCATATACATCATTCATACCGGTAGCTATTACTCATCCAAAGGAAAAAGGTGTGTTCACTTTTGTAACAAGAGTCATTCAAAACATTTTTAAAAAGTCTTATTTTGTTTTAAACAAATTTTCAATTGACTAAATAGGTACTAAAAAAACGCCAGGTTCATCTTTAAAATTATTAATTTGCTTATTTTTTAGGAACTTTGTAGGACTACATATTCCAAATAGACTTGACTGATCCATTTATGTAAGGTTTGGTTTCATATTATTTGTTATTTTTAATTTATAAATATTTGTTTTGATTGCCCTCAATTGATTTATTTCTTTTGTTAAATTGTTTTAATGGAACAAAAATGCAAATAAATATTGTTCCAAACAATATTGAAACCAAATTCATTTCCTTTGGAATCTTTCTGCTATATAAAGTAAAGTATGTATGTATGTGATCCACTTTTAAAATCATAATACTGTGGGTGTAGTATGTGACCAATTTGCGAGAAACACGTCTGTAAAATCATCAATTTAAAAGATTTATTTGTTACCCTTTATTTTATTGTCCGTCATAAAAGTACTTATGAGGCTTAATTCTACGGATGGTTTTTACAATAATGACAGATGGGAAGAAAGGGAACTAGCTCCATACGATATTCGTCAAATCGCCACTCCCCTCCTAGTACCGTAAATCTTCTAACCCACACTCTAATAGTAACCCCCTTCTAATAGTAACCCCCCTTCTAATAGTAACCCACCTTAAAAAACAATCAAAGAATAAAAACCCAGGGTTACAATTAGAAGATTTAGGCTACGGTATGCACGATCTGCTGCCGTATGTTGTTTACGGTGAAATCGAACAATTTATAATTTCGATGAACCTTTTTATTTTAATAATTTTCCGTTCCAAACCAAATAAACAACTGTTTAAGCTGCACACACTACACATTTATTTAGCATTTAAAGTAACATACATAATATATTGAAAGAAGAAAATAAGACAAATTGGAACAGTTTCATTTTATGAAATCACAAACACCACTAACAAGACAAGAGATTTAAAATAGAAATTGTTGCATTATATAAATGTTAAATTCATTATCATTCATCACTTATATTTAGTATTATTTTATATGAGAACATGGAGAAGAAACGTTTTATACTGAATGAAATGTCAGTGCCTAAAAATACTTGCTGAAATTCATAAGTTTTCTAAGATCACAAAACAAAACCATAAACATGTAGCTCCATGTTGGAACTAAATTAATTGATTCTTTTACTTTTTATCTATGTTATTATGTAGGCCTACCAAGTGACTACTTTTGAAACTAATATTGCCGTAATCTTATAGCAATACATTTGACAAATTAATAGAAGTAAACCGGGGGGCCAAAATATATGTCCTGTATCACAGGAATTTCGGTCATTCAAATGGCGCGTTTTTTACCTTTTTAAACTTTAAAAGGCACACATATTAGAAAAAGTGCAAATGAAGGGAGAAGCTAACAGGTTAACAGACACCTCTACTAAACCTAACCACCACCTTCTCTAAACTCTCCTCTATCCCCCACTCCATTAGTAGGTACTCTGTCGCATCACACCTTTATAGAAATGCACTTTTAATGCTGTAGGCCTACACAAATATAAAGCTTTTAAATACTTAAATAGAAACTTAAACTGATTATGGGAAATTCAAAAGAATTTAAGATTTCAAGATGTTAAATTATATTTGGCGGCTATTAATATTATTTCCCACTAATGGCATTATATACATTTATAATAAGCTAGTTTTAAGCCGTCAAAATCTTGGCCGTATTCCTTCTAATCGGTGGCCTCAGTTATCTAGGCCTATGCAATGTATAACCTTGAATTAATATTGCATTTATACAATGTTCGATAAAAAAAATACAGTGTATCAATGACTATAACAATTTAATACATTTGGAATAATTCCGTAAAAGTTCTAAGAATTTGTTGTTGCCATGAAATTTGATAAAAAATATGTCAAAACAAACTACAGTAACTAAACTAATTTAATAATCATGAAGATTTAGGGCACAGGTACATTTTCCATACAAATAGAGGTTAAAACAATTATTTTAAAACGTAATTTAAATTAACTTCCATGGTCAGACAACGGGTTTTGGTTTAAATTTAATTCATAGTTTATTTTCATCATTTTTCAATCAATATTTTGGTTCGGTTTGCTTTCTGTGAATTTTTGGTATGATGATGATGATTACTGCCGACATTTCCGCTTGGCCTGCTCCGTATATCTCTTTTACCAGTTTCTTCCAATCGAATCTTTCATTGGCTAGTTGTTTGATGTCTTTCTTGGTTTTCAATTGTCCGGGATACTTGATGTTTGTATTCTGCTTATTAAGGGTGAGTAGGTCGTTGCCATCAATTGGTAGTGTGGTTCTCGGTCTTCCTCGAAATTTTATATTGGTAGTGTGGCTGAAATAATAGTTTATTGCTGTGTTGGCTGGTGTACATGGGTCTTGTCTGAGTATGTGACCGAATAGTCTCCATCTTGCGTCGACTACGAACGAAATTGGTTTTTGTTCCTGTTCTTCTGTATACACATTTATGTTTGATATCCTGTCTGGGAACCTGATACCTATAATTTTGCGAAGTTGCTTTTGGTATATGTTTAAAATATGCAAGCCTTTCTCTTAACTTATCTCCGTTAAATCAACCTAACATCATTTATTTTTCCAATTTTCTTTTTTTAGGCGACGTAGCCCTCGCGCAATTCTTTCTATCTGCTAAAGCATCACCTCCTTTTTTTCTTCCTTCTGAACGTTTAACCGATGCACCATCTTCATCCGTTGATTTATGTGGTTGCATAGGTTCATTATCTTCTTCTTCTTTAGTGGTTTCTGTTGGTTGCGTTGGTTGCATAGGTTCATCATCATCTTCTTCTTTGGTGGTTTCTGTTGGTTGCGTTGGTGCACCGATATGTTCATAACACGTATAATAACTTCCAGTAGTATCTTGTTGGTCGGTTTTCTAAAAAACAAACGAACATGATCATATCATGAGTGTAGGCCTACAGAATTAAAAAATGAGAACATTTCCAGTTGATATTGGTATAGTTAATTTCGTAAGAAAAATATTAGCCGATTTATTTTTACAACTTTACCGCTAAATTTATTTTAATAATAATTTTAAACAACTTGCACAAAGCAATGTTCCGAATTCGGATTCATTAGTTAAAATGTCGACGACGATGAACACGTTTTAACAAGTGAGCAGATAAGAGTATATTTCAATTACAGGATATTAAAAGTATCGTTATCATGGTTTGACATGTGATACGGTACTGTATATTATTTGATTTAACAAGGAAAAAAGTTCCTTGAGCTAATTTTAAACTATTTTACCCGTCAGTCACATCTTATACCACCAGGCCTGGCGGAAAATATATCAATCTTGTTGTCAAGATTTTTAAGAAGAAGCTCAAGAGAAAAACTACGGCTTTATTTATCAAACTAGTCCACGGTAGGTTATGGAATTAAGAAAATAAACTTACAAATAGTTGCTTAGGGTATTTGTAAACTGACTAAAACAAAATATTTAAAACCAGGTTTAGAGGATTTTTTTTCTAAGCGTGTTTGATAAATCTGACCCCAGTATTTTATTTTCAAATACTTTTCTTTAGAAAAAAAAATTCATACTGCAAATCGTTGTTCCCAGAGATTTTTGGCATCCTCATCTTTTCGGAGTGAACTGAGTACATCCATTATCTCTTTCTTAAGGTCATCATAGTCAATGCTTCGTCGATGGGGTCCCAGACTATGCTCCATATTGTAGGCTTCCTCAAGGAATTTCATACTAAGACTGTAGTGGTTGTAAGCATCCGCTGCAGAAAAATTATCATAGCAAATGAAATTGGTTATAATAATGTAGGTATATACCTACATTTCTATTCTTAAATTTCCCAAATACTGACCACAGTGCTATGGGTAATAGAATAGTTGTATGTCATCTAAAACTACTGTCATTTTTTTCATTTTCAGCTAGCTCACTATGTCGGTCGGTTGGTCGGTAAACACTAACTTGAGCACGCGATCGACTGCAGCCATGTATATGGCCTTCTTTCATTTGAAATTTGACAAGATTATGTATTTTTCCCGCTTGCTCCTAGAAGGCCGGACACATTTATCTTACCTTTTTCGTCCTCCGATACGTCTTCAGCTGTTAGTATTTTCTTACCAATATGATGGTGAGTACATCCAACAAAGTACAGACATCTAGCTGTGTCAGGGTTCTCTTTCAAAATCCGTTGGCTAATGCGCAAGCTTCGTTCAGCATCTGGTAGAGCTTTGGTGTATTCTTCCATTTCAAAGTAGCAAAGTGCTCTATTCCTAAGAATCTTTGACGTCAGTTTAATCTCTAGACCAGGAAAGCTCCTCTGCTGCATTTTTAAAGCATTATTGAAAAAATCTAAAGCTTTTTCATATTGCTCCTTGGCCTTTTCTGTTTCCTTAGCATCAGTGTATCTATTTCCCCAGCTTCTAAAACAGGTTCCCACATTCATGACATACACAGAAAAATCAATATGTACTTCTGGTTTACCGCCTGTGATTTTGTCAATCATGTCCCATGCCTCTTGGTGATAGCGCTGGGCATCCCGAAGTTTTTTCTGACAATAGAACACCTGACCAATTGTGTTGAGTACACGTGCGGTCATCGTATGGTCTCCTTCAAGTTTTCGTCGCAAAGCTAACGATTCATGAAGAACTATCAAACTTTCCTCATATTTCTGCTGCCCGATATAGGCTCGTCCTCTCACGTACAGGCAGGCGGCTTTGGCAATCATTGTATTTTCATGACTTTTGTCTCCAGATTTTAGTTTATCAAGTGTCGTCAATCCGTTGTCTGCGGCTTTGTGTGCCTCTAATATCTGGGCTTGACATATATATTGGTCACCTACCCATGCGCATAAAAAGCTGTAACTGATCAAGTCTCCTTCTGCCTTAGCTTTGCGTGATTTGGCTTCGATCTGCCTCGACCAAGCCATCAAAGACAACATACCGTCTGTCCTCCTGAGAAAAGTTTAATTCTTTTGCAGAGTTTGTCGGTTTTCTGTTTGCTTCATGTTCCAGATATTGTACTAGATTGATTTTATCACTCTGGTACTTTTCAAGGCCTTCCTTGAAATGTTTGTTTGCAAGTTCACAGATGTCATTGATCACTCGATGGTAATGATTGAGGAATGCTATCATGGCAGTATAAAAAAAGGGTCTTAAAGAATCATCTCTTGTCTCAAGTTCACAGGTGAGCCTCACCAGTGTATGGACATTGTACTGATTACAATCCCCTTCACAAGAATCGATGTTTTTAAATTGATCAAGCTTATCGAATTCCAAAAGACCATAGATACAGAGATCTTGTAGATACAAGCCAGTGACGCTCTTCTCCTCACCAAGAATGATAGAAGCTACATCTCTGTAAAAGAAGCTCGGAAAGACGGACAGCTTTATCAACAATGACTTGTACTTGTTGTCCAGTTGATCAAACACAACACGTAGGCATCTGACAACGCTCTCCTGTTGTTCGATCTCCTGGCCTTCAGTAGACATTTTTACGCCATACTTGTGATCGAAAACTTGTTTAGCCAGAGCCGGGGTTTTCAGAAGTTCCAGAAACTCTTTTGGTTGCATATGTCCTAGTTTCATACGGCTGGCCACAGCTCGAATCGCGTGAGGGTTGTGGCCACAAACAAAAACCAAATCTTTACAAATCGTCTCATCAAGATTTGGAAGGTCAGATGAGCGACGAAGGAGAGACATGGCATCCAACACCTGAAGAGGTTTTATATCAAGCTGATGAAAGCTGATTACAGACAATAAGGACTCATTATCAACTCTGTATCTTGTTGTGATTAGGAATTTTACTCTCTGATTTTCTTCACGAATAAATTTAACAAGAAAATTGATGAAGTGTTCTCGTACAGGGCGTCTTGGTCTCAAAACATCATCAGCATTATCCAAGTAGACTATTGTTTCTGAAAAACAAATGTTATATATACCATATTGTAACTTATTATCATACACAGTATAATAGTATATAATTTAGAACTGATAAATTGATTAACATTTGTGATTGGTTGATTTCAAATTGATATGTGTAGTGCCTCAAATTTTGGGGTTTTAACCGTTAGTCTACTGTACTGTCTACTGTAAAATATACCTGATTTCATATCTCGTATCTTTCCTAATAACTCGTCTACATCAAATGTAGATGGTACTACATCTTTGACACCAATTGCATTCATGATAGCAGCCCCTACTTCGTTCATTGACATCAAGTTCCTCAAGTTTATAAGGTAAGTACTGTAGACAAAAAAAATATTTCAGTCATATTTAGAATTTTAATTATTCATAAATTGAAAAGAAAATTGTAATTGTTATTAAATAATGTGTTCAGTCTCTTAAGGATGGTTCGGCTATAATTTATATATCTAACACCTAAAACAGAAACTAAAATTAAAATACGTAGTAGTTTAATAGCAATATTATAACATGCTTACGTAACAACCACTTTTTCTTCTATTAGAAATGCTGGGTAGATTGCGCATGTCTGAATCGATAACTTTGTTTTTCCAATTCCAGGCGAACCGGCGAGAATCACACAACAACATTTTCCAGTTTTCGCAGCAAAAGCCTGTAAGATCTTGTGCAATACTTTGTCTCTTCCAACAAACAATGAATCGGTTTTTACTGACAATAACCTGATACGTTCTTTATGTTCCTTTCTTTTACGTTTGTACTCTTCAATCTCGTGTAGGCCAATCTTGTTCTGGATATGATGGTATACTTCCTCCAGAAATGTAGTATCGTCCTCCGAGATAATTCCATTATCGCAGAGTTTCTCAAATAAATCTAGCGGTGTTTTTATTTTATCGTAGACAATCCTGACCAACTTGTCTTTTGACTGGAGTTTGACTTTCTTGAATTCTTCATCGACCATGCCATTATGTTGATCAGTTATGAATGCATAAAACGGATTAGCAGTGAGGGCAATATTATCGATTTCATTATTTGACGCCATGATCAATTTCTGCTGTAAATATAACAAACATGTAATAAGGAACTATAGCAACTAGGTTTGTGTGTATAATATATAGATGTAAATTGTCCCCCTGAAAAAAATAATTATTAAAAACATTTCTGTTAAATTTGCCATTTTAATGTCATATATTAGTTATCCACTTTGACCAAAAATTAGATTGGAAAAAAAATATAAGTGAAAACGGTTATTTTTTCTACAGAAGTGATTAACTTTATTAAAACTACAAAATAACCTATTAAAAGTCTGATTTAATTAATCTTCATTTTTCATGTTTTTGGGGGATAACACATCTTTAATATTAACATATACATATACTTACATCTCGTCTGAAAGACTGCAGTGGGTATCAAAGGTTTTACTTAATTTCATTCACCATTTTTATCATAAAAGATAATCGACAACAACAATTGTTGCTGTATCACAGACTTGTATGGCTGGTTGAGGATACAGTTATTTTTACGGGTCCATTGATGGCTGACTTAATTAAAACATCTATAACATCAGCTTTTGAAACGCCTACTGCAAAATTCGCGTATAAACGAACACAATCAGATACATTACTATATTGTTTAAGAATCATAATTATAATTTAAAAATGATCGTAAGGTCTCTAAACAAACAACAAGCAACATACAAATAACAGGCCTACTTATATAATACCCCTTTCACACCAAACAGCGGGACGTCAACTCCGGGGTGTCTCCGGGGTGTCTCCGGAGTGTCTCCGGAGTTTTGCTTTTGGTGTGAAAGGGGTATAAGGTTACACAATTTCTTTGTCTATTTACATTTTCCTAAATAAATCTCTTTTTATCGGTAAAATAAATACAAACCTAAAGATAACTGCGCAATACTCTACATTCATTGATAACAAGGAACACTATTAAAATAAAACAAATTATTTCCACTTCTGCAATTAAATTAAAACAAAACTGTTTGCTTTGTTTCATTATACAAAATCGCACCTGTATAGATCTATTAATTTATTTGTAGATGTTTCGTTTCCTTTTTACGGAATATAATAACTCTTGTAATCTTATGCTTTTGCAATATAAAACTCACTAGTCCCTACTGTATCCCATTACATGACTATTATTTGCACGAATAAGTTCAGGTAACTTTCTCATTTTATTTATATTATAATAAAATCCTAAGAATGTTATATTTTCAATTTGTTTTTGTTTCATTAGTAAGTCATTAATAATAGCCACCGGGTCTTGCCTAAATTGGTTTATTAGGCCTATATACAAATAATGAGTGCGATGGTACAAATAGTTTCAGAAGGTGAAAGATGAAATTCTATTTTCATGAGGCGAAGCCCGATTAATAATAGAATTTATATTATTTTTAACATCGCACAAATATAAAAACATTATTTTTTCTATATAACCTAATCTAAGTATATTCTTGTCATTGTCATTAATATAAGATATTATTAAAATGTAGACCAATAATATTGAACAGTTTTTTTAATGTTTATCATAAGATTTTATGATGAAAGATAACATAACACATGTATGTACATGTAGGCCACGAAACATGGATTTTAATGTTTTCCTGGTAGTGTGAATGTACAGGATAAAACGTCCGTTAATGATTATAGAACTTCCTAACTACCCACATTAGGCCTACACTATATATGTCTATACTCTATTCAATAGATCAATTCCCCTTTGTACGATGTTTCATTTCTTGGCGTCATGACGCTGAAATGGTGGTAATGTATTTTATACCAACAGAGCGTAATTTCGTTGTTATTTGAAAATGTGTAAAATGTAATTGCAGTAGATGTAGGCCTAACAGACTATGCTACATGACTATAGATAGAGCGAATAGAAGAGGATATAGGTTAAATTCAACCTACCTTAAAGTCTTCCTGCAGCTAGTTACGTTACTTTTTACTACGAGAGTAGGCCTACAAAGAAAACACAATTACATATTCAATATTGTTTTACTATGCCTACAACATAATGAAACGTAATAATCGTCAACGCAGGTTTCTGTGCGTCAACTAAACATTATGTTGACTCACCTACTGTTAAATTACAGATTACAATTCAATTTGGATTAGTGAATAGTGACGGGCTTGAAACTATCGTGGCACGTATCAGAATTTGATGACGTGTTAAGTTTAACACTTAAACATTACCAATGTTTACTGAACCAATGACGCGTTTGGTAATGAGGTTAACGCGAATAGCCAAACAAACGAATATAATTTGTTTTTAATTAACATTACCAATCAATAAACAAAACCATTCGGTTCATCGGTTTTGCTTGCATAATTCAATCCGGGTTGTAATAATCAATCATCAAATACAGGGACTAATAATGGAGTTTTACGAATGAATGATATTTGTGCATTGTCCCCTAAACAAAAATACGTTTTATATGAAATAGTACAATGAATTGTCTTATTACAAAAACAACAAATAACAATTTATTTTTTATTTCGATAATTTTCCTTTCCAAACCAAATAAATAGAAACTGTTTAAGCAGCAAAGACACACATTTGTTTACCATTAAATAGCAATACACACATATTTAAAGAAGAAAATAAGACGCATTGAAACAGTTTCATTATATGAAGTCGTCGACACCATCACCAAAAGACATTTACTACACAAATGACTAGCCTAAGTAATAATTAATTATAGATACGGGAAACTAATTTAGCCGTAATCTTGAACAAAATTCAGCTAAATTATTCACACTGAAGGGAGAAGACAATGGGTAACAGACACCTCTAAAACAAATTCTTCCCCAAACTAGCAGGTATCCCATCGTATCCCATCTGTCTAACAGGTATCGAAACATCGTTCATATAGGCCTAGTAAAGATGCAAATTTAATACTGTACACAAATATAAAGCTTTTAAATAATTTAAATAGAAATGGATTATTAAAAATTGAAAATAATTTAAGATTTCAAGATCTTAAATTATATTATAGGCGGCTATTAATATTATTTCCCATTAATTGCATTATATACATTTTTAAATAAGTTAATTCTAAGCCGTCATAATCTTGGCCGTATTCTTTTTCCGATAGTTTGACAGCACTGGTTTGGCCTTATTTTGACCATTTGTTTTAATATAATCAATTACAAGATCTTCTGCCTTTTTTAAACGTGACAGTTTTGCGATATCTAATAAAAGATGAACATCATCGTGTGGAATAACTCCAACATCTTCTAGTGAATTTAAAAACTGATGTCCTGAAGTTGCAGCTATGAGGTCACTGTAACACAGTATGTTAAATAAGCAGAATCTCAACCATTTAAATTTATATGATTCGTAAATTTTACTGAATTCAAAGATGAATTTATCGAACTTCTCAATTATTTCATCATCGTTTGCCATTTCGCCAACAATATTCGTCTGCAAAAACATTTAATGATGTTACATTGTTTGCTATACTTTGGAATTAAAAAGCATTGGCTTTATGCATCAAATAGTTAGAATAAAAAACATTATTTTTATTACAGAATCAGTGAAAATTACAGTGTGAATAACAAATATATGTTTCATAAAATAAACTACAGTAGTTACAAAATAGGAATAGTTTGGAGAAAATGATTATGTGTTTGAAATGGTTGAGGGAAGAAGAAAGTAGTTGCGGAGCCAGAAATGGTTCACCTGCACCCTCTAGCAAACTATGCCAACAAGGTTTTTTTTGCTTCCTTATATCAATATAAATCATTTTTTTACTGTTGGCCAAAAAAACTGGAATGCTTGGTCAGTACAGGGGCCAAAAGGTCAATATGGTCAAAGTTAAGACTTTGCGTAACTTGGTAACGACTGGGTGTATTGGAATATTTTTTGTACCAAGTCCTAAGTAGATAATTCTATTAATTTTAATGAATAACATCACAGTTAAATCTTTCATCACCAAGATCATTATTAATATTTAGTATTATACTTACAGATCTAAACTATATCACAATTTTAAAGAACTCCGGTAAATGAATGACAAATGCTATACAGAATACTGTTAGATATTTTAAAATCATAGTTGAACAATAAAAACAAATCAAAGTAAACGTAGTATGACTATATATTATGTTATAAAAGAAATTGTTTATTTACTCGTCCTCCTTTTTGTTGGAATCTTATAATAATTTATAACTAATACTAATTAAGAAGCTTACCATGTTTGTTATGACATTGCACAGTAAACCTTAAACATCATTCATACTACTCAGTATATGTGAATTTAATTAAAACTAACAATTCTAAAGAACTTAGGTTTGTTTTGTTCAGATGTTCCAATATTTCCCTCCATTACAATGAGCTGTTTGATGCAACATACTTAGTTATATTGAATCTTTTTAATACAAATAAACAAAAATATGTAAATTAGTTACATAGTAATCTTGATTCACAAACCTAAATTTAGAATAAATTATTAGTAAATCCAACAAAAAGAGGATGTCCTTTAGGATTATTATTATTATAACATAGTCATACTACTGTAGCAACGGTTTTCTTAGATTTTTCTTTAGATTTTAAACACAAGCAAGAAAGTAACTGGGTATAGTTTTAAAGTGAATTATTACAAGAGTTTAAATTTGGTATTATAGGTAGCATAATGATTTGGGCAGTCTATGTGTGTGGAGACGGCGTGACTTTCCCTATGCATAAATTAAAAGTAGACAGTAAAAACAACAACATTAGTGTTAAAGAATTGAGAAGTTTGATACGATTGTACCAACTAAAAGATCAATGTTTCCATTTTCTTCCCAACCAGGATGGTTCTAGGAAACATCATCATGAGAGAAGGTGGAAATAGACTGGATATCACAGTGAGAATGGGAAAGGTGCTCTGTATCCCATTCTAAAAAAATAGACCGTGTACCCAAGAAACCAAAAAAGATAATCTTTGATAAAGTCCTGGTACTGAAACATGGGCAATAACAACAACGGATTGAAGTAGAATACAAGCTTCAGAAATGAGAACCCTCAGAGCAATTGTCAATAAGACAAGATTGGACAAAACAAGAAATGAGGAAATCCGAAGACACGTATGACCCATTCGCAATAAATTGAGCTAAGAGGGCTTGTTCATTTGAAGAGGATGGACGAGAAAAGAGTAGGAAATTTGCAATCGAGTGATATGAATTCCGTTATAGTGAAGAAACAAATACATCTCGTAAATATGGAAATGATATAAATTCCGTTGCTATGAAAAAACACACCGGGTAGATAGAAATAGATTGAGCAAACTTGTTTCAAGTAAATTATTGTGAACAATGTCATCCATTTTGTGAAGTAGATGGGAACGTTTTAACGACATAAATAGCAATGTTATTCGTGGGGCAAGTGATAATATGTTATTTTGAATAATGGACAATACAGATTACAGAACATAGTAGATGGAGAGACCTGGTGGCAGTCCACTTCCAAATGTGGAATGACGATTTTAATGCTGATGATGATGATGATGATGATGATGATGATGACCATGAGTCGCTCATGACATAGTGCCTCCAAACAGGGTTCATCCTGCCTTATGTCCTGTTATCAGGGCCGTAGCCAGGATCTGTCAAAGGGGCTTTGGACACTAAGTATTTGGGTCACTGAACATTTTTCCTTCTCACACACGTGGAATATATTTAAGGACGATAACATTTGTTGCCGTATGTTAGATGTGCGTGCCCTATGCGGAACCGCCGATTGTTTGATCATTCATTCACTTGGTATACATCCAGGGACCAAAAATTCCTATTTATTTTTCAGGTGAAAATCGGCAATTCATTTGCAACTCTTAGAAATTTAAAGACACGTATCGCTATAGTACGCTCATACAGGGAAGAAGGTATGAGTTATTCACGAACGAGTTCACGAATTTTTCAATTTACGAATAACCTTTTGTACTGTGGGGCACGTATTTGGATGAATTTAAGAGATGTGGTGAGCTATTGGGCATGTCAGAGATAGGGGTTCGCTGTAATAGGGGTGGGGGGGGGGGCCTAAACTATAAAAAAAAAACTGGCTACGGGCCTGGTTATACCTCTCCTGTGGTGGTCACTTTGATTGTTGGTCGCGCTTATGTGCGTCACTATTAAAGTAGAGGGGATTTCCCCTTATTCCCACATGGGAGTGCCCCACCGGAGGTGCTGACCTTCTTTTACATAATTTTAGTTGAATGTTGTCTGGTATGTATCGTACATTTAAATGCATTTAAATTGTTACCAAACTGACAAGCACTTGCTTCTTTTGGTATGCTGTTAAATATTGTAAATGACGACAATGTACGCGGAGATAAATAAAAATAATTTATACAAAAATGATAAAATCTGCGGAAACAATTTAAATCTACAGTATTCGCTGATTTGTCAGATTATTATTAAATTCGTCATTTTAATTTGCTTTATGTGATTTGGATGAGTCTCATATGATTCAATCACTATTCTATAATAAGAGGTGCAAGAGGCTGATTCAAAGGAGACAGTAGAATAACGCTTGGTGTATTTGATCTGCTTTCTCATTGTCATAGTTTGTCAACCAATGTCAATCAGTGAATCAGCAACATTTATATATTTTTTCTATTTCTTCAATGTTAAAACACATATTTCTTGCAACAGAAATGGTTTCACTTGAGTTTTCTAATGGGCGTCGATGCTTTTCCTCGTTGTTGAGATCACTGAAGTTCTGCAGCCATTTAAACTTATCATCAATTGGTAGGTTGAATCTAACACAGAAAACATGAAAAAATAAAAAATAAATTATTTATATTTATTTACTAAACATTATAATACAAAAAAGTATTAGTTAAAATATAAAATAAATAAATAAAACCAAACAAACATTATTTTAATAATGCAGATGATATGACTGTAACTGACTTTAATGAAAACCTTAAACGGATAAAACTCACTCACCGATACAAGGTATAGTAACAGATCTTTGAATTTATTCCGAAAATCTTTCCACTTTCTCTTATCTAGTATCTCTTGAATTCGTTGATCAGCAGTTTCATGTGGTTTTACCTTCTTTTTTTTTTTCGAAAAAATGCCAAATGAAGTCTACAGTCTGTTATACCCCTTTTACTCGTTCACCGTAACAGCGGTGTAACCCCGCTGTTGTTAGTACACCGGGCCGTTAAACGCCGGTGTTGTGGTTTTTATTGACTGGTGTAAATGGGAAAATCCAACCACCCCGGTGTGTTCTCCCCGGGGTGAAACGAAGCTGAATGTTTTCCGGTGTACCTTCTCCGGTGTAGTCGAATCTACACCGGATACACGAAGTGTAAACGGTTTTTGTGGTTCAACACCGAGCTGTTAAAGGTCATTGACGTGAAAATGTAACATGTTGTCACAGAAATACAATATTATGCAAACAAAATAGGTTTTTTGCTTAAAATACACCTTTTTTTTGCTTAAAATAATAATTGTACGATATATTGTGCTGTTCGTTATTTTCTTTTAAAGGCACAAACAAATTTGTGATTTTCTTTTCTGCTGAAAATATTGAAATTGTTCGTGGACGTGTGCATTCTACCTTACCAGAAAGCCTAAAATAATGTAATATTGGTGTAACTCTACCCTGGCCGATTTTATGTTGGCCTAATTATTGAAAAAGGGGAAAATATATATAATACTGACGTCTCAATGGATGAAAATGATATCTTTTTTAGGAACTGAAAAAGTTCCATATAATAATTTTTATTCATTGATACATTGTTATGCTAATTAAAAATACATTTTTATTTTAAATACTTACCGTACCTACCCTATTTTTACGCCAACCTAACAATTTAAGGCCTATTTAATGTACGTACAGTCTACAAGCCGGAAATGCAGTCATTTTAAAAAGAAAAATAATTGTTAGGCCCTAATTTTTAAATAATAAATGATAATCTTAATAGCCACAAAGAAAATATTACACTGGACTACATTCAAAATTAAATAAATTGTGTGTAAATTCGGGTTATTATGTTTTTATATGAGATTTGTCGATTTGTGTTTAAACGTTTAAACCACCATAGTCAGTTAAGTTCCACGTGTGCGCTTGCAATAGTGATTTGATTGACAGCACCGGGGTGATCGATGTAGTGTAAATGGGCGCAACTCCAGTTTATCTCGCAGTTTTTTTGGCTAGTGTAAATGGAAATTGCCTCCGAGTTCAACTCGTGTTCCTCTCTCAGTCGATAGTGTAAAAAGGGTATTGGGTCGTCGTTAACGCGTTGGATTATTACCATTTGCTGCTCGTGCGCGCGATATTTGCATGTTAACTCGTTGGTTTATAACATGGCCTTGACCTTGAAGTATCGTGCATGCGCAAATAACAAATATCGTCTTGAACTATACCAAAGAATATATAGAAAAGAATGAGTAATCCGCGATTTTCCCTGTAACAGTAATATTGTCCATGTGGTAGGGCGCCGCCATAAGTGAGGATGTATACAACTTTTTGTGACGGTTTAATTGTTCGTTTCATGCAATTTATTTAGTAAAAACTGCCGAATAAACAGTTCGCTTCATCAACCGGGCGCTACCGGGCGTGTTGTTTCACGAAGGATAGTTTAATCATATTTCTATATTTAACTTGTTTCTGGTAAAACAAATATTAAAATGTTAATGAAATTTAAAATTGTATCCTGTTAATAACATGTATTTTATACTAATTTATATCATAAAAACAATACTTATTTACCGGGCGTAGATTATTACGCGGCAATGGCAAAGAATAGGCCGTGCTGAGTAGTTCTTGGTTGATTTTTTTATGTTGCTGTTCGGCCTTTCTTTGTAAATAATTTTCTGTAGAAGTGAATGTACACTAGTTTGTTATTAAATATGTTATATAAAATGTTTTACAATTGCAAAATAAATTATCATAATTCTATTTAATATGACATGTTAGTATCTATTAAATCAAGTTTTATTTAGTCTGTTTAGTGTGGACTACTACCGATCGTCAGACCTACGTTCGAATCCAACTATCGCCGCATTGCTTGTATCCGTAGGCAAGATACTTTACTTACGTTTGCCTCTCTCCACCCAGGTGTATAAATGGGTACCCGGTTAGAACAAGACACAACTTTGCGCTGGTTACTGACTGCATTATGTGAGTATGTTTCCATACGTGTTTGCTCCAAAAAATACTGGGGTAATAATGCTTGTAAAGCGCCTTTGAGCATGATTACTCATGAAAAGGGCGCTATATATATGGGGTATTATTATTATACATCCGCCCTTATGAGGGCGGGCATCACTCTCTCTTACAAATTTCTCATGCAAAAATTGCGGATTACTCATTCTTGTGATATATATTCTTTGACTATACGTACATTAAAGCAACGTTAACAACCACCCTAACAGACGTATCGTGAACACACAATTGAAACAACAAGAACTCAATACAATATATAAATACAGTACATTAACTCAATCAAAATTGATTGGGCCTAGCACTAAATTTGATTTGGATTTTTTTTACATTTGTGGCCGAAAAGGTCTCTTTTTTTAAACAGTTGTGGGCGCTGTCGTAGTGGGAACCAAGCTTACGGGCATCTCAATTATAGGCCTACAGTTTCCAGAAAGTTTGCTTACGATTTTAGACATAAACCACAACACGTAAATAGGCATCTTAGGTGTTATCAGAAATGTTTAGATACCCTTAACTCGTCGTCCTTCAGTGTCACTATAATTGTGAATAATATAATTATTTATTTGGAAATTCCCGGTACCATGAGCATGCGTGACTTTAGACTTTTTGTTTATACATTGTGAAATATATAATGTACCCACGAGTGGTTTGTAATCCATAATTATTGAAAATCAACATTTTGTTAATATTTTATTTTAATTGAAACCTATTAGGCCTATTCTACTACAAAAACCCTAACCTAAACCCTAACCCATTGTGTTTAATTTCCGGTTTCTTGTGCCATTAGGCCTACGTGTTTTCAATATTGTGTAGGTAAATTATTGGAAGATATTGTATACAATCAACTAAATTAGTTGAAAACTGCTGCTTTCTCCTTAAATGAAAATTATTTTTCAACAACAATCAACATAGATGTTGATATAACGTTTGCAGTAGTCCGAGTTCCAGACGGAGTTTTGACTTAATAAAAGATAAATATTTTGTCACATACTACTACTACTACTTCAGCTAGACAAACATCGAAAAGCCTCGAAATAACTACAGACTTTGTATTTACAATACACAACAATGACAATTAAATAAGAAAGGATTATAGAAATTTAAAAAGTATAAAATATACTGAGCTATTATAATTATCATTATTCGTTGAGATTAACAATTATTTATTTATATACAAATTCAAGTAAGTCATCTTTTACTATTCTACATCTTTTTAATACAGGCAAACATTATAGAAGGATATTCAGAATGTAATTAAAAAATTTGATTTGTAAAAATATTATAATGTTTATAATATATTATTATTTATAGTAAAAAAATATATATATACAATTTATAGTAAAACAATATATATATTTATTTATTTTAAGCGAAAATTATACCATGGAGGATAGTAATTAGTAAAACTTGGTACATTTAAATGGAAATTATGGAGGCGTAAGAAACTCTTAATGTTTTTCTGGTATTTAAAGTGTACAAGATAAAACGTCTTAGGAGTGTAACTTAGCAACCTACGGAGCGCAGTAGGCCTACAGTTTATGATATTCTATTCAAAAGACCAATTCTTCTTTTACGGCGTTTAATGGCGCCGTGATGCTGTAAGGGTAGTAATGCATTTTGTATCAACAGAGCGTATACTTGATTGTTATTTAAAGTGTTGTTCCCCAAAAACATGAAAAATGAAGAAACAAGAAATTACAAATGTTAGGTGTTGGAATGTCAGAACATTGTAAACAATTGGTAAATCAGCACAACTGGCAAAAGAAATGGATAGGTTCAAAATATGCTGGGGGTCAGTGAATGCAGATGGCTAGTATTTGGAAAAGTCCGACTTAGCACAGGAGAGAGCATACTATTTTCAGGGAGAGAAGACGACACATCGTCACGGTGTGGCACTGACGATGTCAAAGAAATGAGAGATGAGAAATCACTACTCGAAACCAATAAAATAGCAGAATTATATACGCAAGAGTTTTCTCAAAATTCATGAAATTGTCAATCATCCAAACGTATGCACCAACAAATGATTCAACCAAAGAGGAGAAAGAAAACTTTTACGAGCAATTACAATCGGTCACGGACAGCATGCACAAAACACGATCTACTTATTGTAATGGGAAATTTTAATGCAAAAGTGGAAATGGAAAATTACGGATACGGAAGTATAATGGGGAAACACGGCATTGGAAAAAGAAACAATAATGGAGAAAGACTTGTCGACTTTTGCGGTCTAAACAACTTGGTGATAACTGGTACAATCTTTTCACACCGAAATATACACAAATATACCTGCACATCCCCAGGAGGAACGACACACAACCAAATAGACCATATACTGGTTAGTAGGCAACACAGACCATCCATAAGGAGTGTTGTGAAAGGTGCCAACATCGCAAGTGACCATCAAAAATCAAACTGAAACTGAAAAGAAAACACCACCACAGAAGTAGCAGGAGTAAGTTTGACACTAAACTTGAACATCCAGATACGAGAAAGCAATTTTCAATCAAACTAAATAACAGATTTGAAGTGTTAAAAGATTTCGACGAAATAGAAGACGTGGAGACAAAATGGAGTAGCATTGTAAATGCATACAAGGAAACTGCAAAAGAAGTACTTGGCTAAAAGAAATAAAAAACATGGATAACGAAAGATTCGTGGGAGATAGTCGACCAAAGAAGAAAATTAAGGAGACATTGAACAAGCAAAGTCAGATAGAATTAAACAAAATCTCATAGAGAGATACAGAGATACAGATAAGAAGTTAAGAAAAGCATGAGAAAAGATAAGAGGAAATGGGCAGGCGACCTGGCAACCATAGCTGAGAGAATTGTACGAGATTACAAAGACGTTGAGCAATGAAAAGACAAAAAAGAAACCAATTTAGTAAAGGACAGGTCCGGAAATGTGATAACAACTGAGGCAGAGAAGAAAGAGAGGTGGCCGAGAGCACTTTGAAGAGATTTTTAACAGGCCTACTCCAGAACATACAGTTGCAGATGATACAGATAATATTATGTATCCAACCATAGATGAAATCTCAACTGAATATATTTCTAAAGCAGAAACCAGAACCGCAGTTCAGAAAATGGAAAATGATAAATCTGGTGGCTTAGATAAAATTACAGCTGAATTGCTAAAAGTTGACATTAACATAACAATTGAATGTCTTGAAGATTTATTTAAGACATTATATGGGAAAAAGAAGTAGATGAAAACAGGCGCTCATCATAAATTACCATGGAAGGGTGACCTTACCGAATGTGGAATTGGAGAGGCATAACACTTACCTCTGTTCCTAGCAAAGTGTTTGGTAAAGTGTTAATTAACAGAATAAGCAATGGGCTGGATAACATGATAAGAGATGAGCAAGCAGGTTTCAGAAAAGGCAGAAGCACGGTGGAGCAAATATTTGTTCTACGAAATATTGTTGAACAAGCTGTAGAATGGCAGTCTGCCTTATATATCACTTCCGTGGATTTTGAAAAAGCACAGAGAAAGTTTGTGGAAAGTCCTGGAAATCTATGGAATACCAAATAAAATCATAAAAGTGTGCCGTCTTGGACGATGGAGTAGAGTCAGAGTGGTTCGAAGTCAAATCAGGAGTGAAGCAGGGAGATGTGATGTCTGGATTTTTATTCTTGATTGTAGTTGACTGGATTACGAGGAAAACAACTGCCAAAAACAGGGCTTAAAATAAATACAAAGAAAACAGAAGTATTAAGGATCAACAGCAAGAATTACAATAGAATTGAAATCGACGACCAGGAGCTAAATGAGGTCAATACATTAACATACCTAGGCGCCATTATTAGTAGTGGTGAAGACATCAATAATAGAATACGGAAAGCAATGAGGGAGACAAGAAGAAATTGGATATCTTTCAATTCAAATGCTTACGACGAATCTTAAAAATGAAATGGCCATAAGTTTATGTCTAACGCAAAAATAATGACTAAAACGAAAGTTAAAATAATCAGCAAAGAAATGAAAATGGAAATGTGGAGGTGGATAGGCCATGTTCTGAGGATGAATCCTGAATGCCATTGTATGACTGCATTACCATGGATGCCAGAAGAGAAGCGTCGTGTGGGTCGACCCAAAACAACCTGGAGGCGCACAGTGGAGAAGGAAAGAGATAGATTAGGCTGGAGATCATGGTAAACATTTTGTTTCGATCCAATTTTGTCAAAGTGGATAACTATATGTTAAATGGCATATTCAAAAAAATGTTGAGAATTATTTTTTTCAGGGGGACAAAAGTGTGTAAAATGTAATTAGATTAGGAACTATGTAATAGGCATAGATTTAGATATAGATATAGTTAAACGAAGAGGATATACAGGTTGCATTCAACATAGTAGGCTTAAGTATTCTTACCTTAACGTTTTTCTACAGCTAGTTACGGTACCTTGGAGAGTGTCTTCAATTACATACTAAAACTGAATATGTCGGTTACCACAATTACATAGTCCATCAATATCATATTCGATAACCCTGTTTAATTATAATAGAAACGCAATTATATTTCTAGAATGTATTAAGGTATATACCAGCATATTCACAATGTACAATAGAATAATGTATTTTTGTCAACGTCATGTATAGCCTTGGTAACTTCCCTGATGAGTCTAAATAAAAGAATTAATACGGTAATATTTAATTTTATCTCTTAGTGTACGTGAATTCTGTAATCCGATTGGTCAATATGTATGAGATATAATTCCGTATTATTACGCCCATTTACTCAGTCAAGCGGATCAGAATATGGAATCAGAACGTAGATATTTACCGTATTTCGTGAACAAGCAGGGTAACAAATAAATAATTATATTACATAGCCTATGTAAATACGTGAACGTGATTGGTTGAAACTGCATCACATAACTACCGCTGTGAGGATCGTAAATCGTATATATCCTCGAGTACGATGATATTGACTGAGTAATTCGCGCAATTGTCGTGTCCCTGTCATTAAACATATAAAATCCAGTAAATTCTCGAGTACGATGATATTGACTGTGTAATTTTCGTGTGGCAACACTCGCGTTTGGCGATAAAATTTAAAAAAAGTCATCTACTGAGACTTTAACTCGTGATGATTTGTCCACACCATTGACTGGGGTTATGTTCTATTGAACATAGTGTTTCTAGTTCTTACTGTTTTTCTTAATTAGTTAGTAATTAATAGTAGATCGGGCTTAAATTGGATATTACAAGATATTACATATACAATATTGAACACTTGTGCATACAAAATTTATCTGTAGACCTACAGAACATGTAATCCTACTGTGGAAGTGTAAATACAGGATACCTCCTATACATAGTGCAGGCCTAAAGTATAAAACTCTATTCAATAGACCAATTTCCCTTAATAATACATTTGGCGCTTAGAAACAGAGCGAAATACTTGCCAAAATAAGAGAGTAACAAAGATTTTCAGGAATTTTCCCTTAAATTAATTTTTTATTTATTTGTTTAATAAACTTTACAAGGCACACATACTAAAAAAAAACCTTAAAAGTGCCAATGAAGAGAGAATATATAATATATATATACCTCTAAAACAGCTTCTTCTTTAAACACACAGGTATCCTATCGTATCCCGTCCTTCTAAACATGTATCGATACATCGTCCATATAGTAAAAATGCACATTTATTACTGTACACAAATATAAAGCGTATAGAGTGTATAACATAGAGGAATTTTTTTTTTCTTTCCTTATACTATTATATATAAAATGCAATGGTAGGAGTGAGATATCAGTTGTACTGAAAGTTAGTTGATGTCAATTATATTGTATTGTATCATTACATTACTCATGTGCTCAATGTACTCATTGTAAACGAACATTTTATTGATGAAGAAATAAAAGTGGGTCGATCCTACATAAGACAAAAAAAAATATAAAGCGTTTAAATAATTTAAATAGAAATGGATTATTGAAAATTAAAAATAATTTAAGATTTCAAGATGTTAAATTATATTTGGCGGCTATTAATATTATTTCCCACTAAATGCATTATATACAAATAAGCTAATTCTGAGCCGTCAAAATCTCAGGCCGTATTCCTTCTAATCGGTGGCCTCAGTTATTTAGTCCTATGCAAGGTATAGAACCTTAATATTAAATTAATATTGCATTTAGACAAGGTTCGATTAAAAGTATATCAATTACTATAATAACAATTGGAATGTAAATAAATTGAGAATAATTCCGTAAAAGTTTTAAGCAATTGTTGCTGCATTTTATAAAGATATGTCTAATAAAACTAACTGAACTAATTTAACAATCATGAAGAGTTAGGGCCTATGTACATTTTCCCATACAACTAGGCCTAACTATTAGAGGTTAAACGAATTATTAAAAATTAAAATTAACTAATTTAACTTCCCTGGTCAGACAACAGGTTTTTGTTTAACTGTTTATTTTCATCAATTTTCAGTAATTATAGGCCTATTGGTTCGGGCTTTTTTCTGTGGAAATGTATAGCTTTATTATTTTATGTATGTTTCATGTTAAATTAACCTCAAATCTGAATTCTTTTTTAGGCGACGTAGCACTTGTCCATCTTAACAAATTTTCGAGTTGTGTAATTCTTTCCACCTGCTACAGCATCTTCTTCTTTCGTTGTTCTCTCTCGTTTCAACGACGTACCTTCCTTATCCGTTGATCCATGTGGTTGCATAGGTTCATCGTCATTTTCTTTAGTGGTTTCTGTTGGTGCACCGATATGTTCATAACACGTATGATAACTTTAAGTAGTATCTTGTTGGTCTGTTTTCTAAATTCAGAAAAAAAAAACATGATATCGTGATTTTACTGGCTGATCAACTAATTCAAACAAGAAAAAAACCACAGGTTCGTTAATAATGCTATAGTTAACTTTGTTTAAAAAAACTATTGGCCTATTTCTCTTCACAACTTTACAGATCAATTTTTTTTAAGAAGAAGAACTACGGCTTTATTTATCAGACCAGTTCTTTTCAGGGTATTTTTATGGAATAGACTTCGTCATCTAAGTAAGGAAAGGAACAACCTAATATTTTACCTAACTATTATAAAAGTAACCCTACCAACTTAATATTCAGAACAATTTATGTTTAAATCGGATTTGTAGTTTTCTAGTAAACAGGATTTTAAAGCTGTTTTCAAGACATTTGAAAATCGCCATCTTGTGCTCATGGCAGCCTGTTTGTGACGTCAGATACGGCCGACGAAAATTTTAAGATTCGCGGTTGCATTCGGCGCTTCTATTGGATAAGCGAATCCGCTAATATGATTGGCTAATAACGCGACATGCGGTCATGCAGGACGGCGATGACGCGGTATGAGCATGCGCTGGCTTGGTAAACAAACCTTCGCTCGATCTTTTCTTCTGCAAGCCAATTCGTAAATCTTTCAGCTATTATTAATCTATTGTTACTTTTATTGCCTAGCTGTTTCAAACGGGATTTGGATGGGGAATTAACTGGTAAACCTTCCAAACGAAGGCTGTTGACGATGCAGTGTCTACTTTATTTTCGTTCAACACGAGTTCTAGGCCTAGTAAGGCATACAGTACAGATACACTGGCCGCAAGTACACCATTCTTCGACGGCTTGTTATGCTCGAGAATGTTCTTCTTCTCTTCTTTTTTCCTCATCTGCACAACGCAAAACTAACTCTCTTTCTGTATATTCTGGTTCCAAATTTTCTGAATTATAAAAACTCCAAGCCATATTCCGAATTATTAGGTATGTTAGGCTATTTAATTGATTTTATTTATGGTTATATCCCGCACTTCCATATTGAAATACTGTACTAAGACGATGGACGCTTGGATTTGCTTGAATGCGTCCACCTAATCTGACGTCACATATTTGCTCTTAACCTGTCAAAATGGCGCTGTTCAATTTCCGATATGTTGTCGTTTAAAAGTCTATTTTTTAACTAAATTGCTTACTATTGTACCTTGAACCATTGTAATCATGTTTTTATTACATTTATCTATAAGCACAGTGGCACATTTAGCCCAGGGTGTTCCTTTCCTTTAAGAAAGTAGTTGCTAAGGTTATTTCTAAGCAAAATAATTGACTTAAAACCAAGTTAAGGTGATTTTTTTTTCTAAGGGTGTTTGATAATTATGACCCCAGTACTTTATTTTCAAATACTTTTTTTTGATAGAAAAAAAAACTCATACTGCAAATCGTTGTTCCCATAGATTGGTGGCGTCTTCGTCTTTTCCGAGTGAAGTGAGTACATCGATTATCTCTTCCTTGAGCTTCTCATAGTCAATGCTTCGTCGATCGGGTCCCAGACTATTCTCCATATTGTAGGCTTCTTCAAGGAATTTCATACTAAGACTGTAGTGGTTGTAAGCATCCGCTGCAGAAAAATTATCATAGCAAATGAAATTGGTTATAATAATGTAGGTATATACCTACATTTCTATTCTTAAATTTCTCAAATACTGACCACAGTGCTATGGGTAATAGAATAGTTGTATATGTCATCTAAAACTACTGTCATTTTTTCATTTTCAGCTCACTATGTCGGTCGGTTGGTCGGTAAACACTAACTTGAGCACGCGATCGACTGCAGCCATGTATATGGCCTTGTTTCATTTGAAATTTGACAAGATTATGTATTTTTCCCGCTTGCTCCTAGAAGGCCGGACACATTTATCTTACCTTTTTCGTCCTCCGATACGTCTGCAGCTGTTAGTATCTTCTTGCCAATATGATGGTGAGTACATCCAACAAAGTACAGACAACTGGCTGTATAAGGGTTCTCTTTCAAAATCCGTTGGCTAAGACGCAAGCTTCGTTCAGCATCTAGTAGAGCTTTGGTATATTCTTCCATTTCAAAGTAGCAAAGTCCCCTATTCCTAAGAATTTTTGCTGTCAATTCAGTCTCTTGATCCTGAAAGCTCCTCTTCTGCATTTTTAAAGCATTATTGAAAAAATCTAAAGCTTTGTCATATTGTTCTTTGGCCATTTCGCTTTCCTTAGCATCCGTGTATCTATTTCCCCAGCTTCTAAAACAGGTTCCCACATTCATGACATATACAGAAAAATCAATATGTATTTCTGGTTTACCACCTGTAATTTTGTCAATCATTTGCCATGCCTCTTGGTGATAGCGCTGGGCTTCCAGAAGTTTTTTCTGATGATAGAACACGTGCCCAATTGTGTTGAGTACACGTGCGGTCATCGTATGGTCTCCTTCAAGCTTTCGTCGCAAAGCTAACGATTCATGAAGAACTATCAAACTTTCCTCGTATTTCTGCTGCCTGATGTATGCTCGTCCTTTCACGTATAGGCAGGCGGCCTTAGCAATCATTGTATTTTCATGGCTTCTGTCTCCAGATTTTAGTTTATCAAGTGTCGTCAAACCGTTGTCCGCAGCTTCATGTGCCTCTAATATCAGGGCTTGACATATGTACTGTTCACCTACCCATGCGCATAAAAAGCTGTAACTTATCAGGTCTCCTTCTTCCTTAGCTTTGAGTGATTTGATCTCAAAATATTTAACTCTTCGATCTGCCTCGACTAAGCCATCAAAGATAACATACCGTCTGTCCTCCTGAGAAAAGTTCAATTCTTTTGCGTTTGTCGGTTTTCTGTTTGCTTCATGTTCCAGGTATTGTACTAGATTTATTTTATCACTCTGGTACTTTTCAAGACCTTCCTTGAAATGTTTGTTTGCATGCTCGCAGATTTCATTGATCACTCGATGGTAATGATTGAGGAATGCTACCATGGCAGCATCAAAAAAGGGTCTTAAAGACTCATCTTCTCGTGTCTCGAGTTCACAGGTGAGCCGCACCAGTGTATGGACATTGTACTGGTTACGATCCCCTTCAAAAGAATCGATGTTTTTAAATTGATCAAGCTTATCGAATTCCAAAAGACCATAGATATAGAGATCTTGTAGATACAAACTGGTGAAACTCTTCTCCTTACCAAGAATGATAGAAGCTACATCTCTGTAAAAGAAGCTTGGAAAGACAGACAGCTTTATCAAGTATGACTTGCAATTGTTGTCGAGTTGATCAAACACAACACGTAGGCATTTGAGAACGCTCTCCTGTTGTTCGATCTCTTGGCCTTCAGTCGACATATTTGCGTCATACCTGTGATCGAAAACTCTTCCAGCTGGAGCCGGTTTTTTTAGAAGTTCCAGTAACTCTTTTGGTTTCATATTCCTTTGTTTCATACGACTGGCCACAGCTCGAATCGCGTGAGGGTTATGGCCACAAACAAATACCAAATCATTACAAATCGTGTCATCAAGATTTGGATGCCCAGACGACCGACGAAGAAGAGATATTGCATCCAACACCTGGAGAGGTTTGATATCAAGCTGATGAAAGTTGTCGACCGACAATAAGAACTCATTATCAACTCTATATCTTGTTGTTATTAGGAATTTTACTCTCTGATTTTCTTCGCGAATAAAATCACAAAGAAACTTGGTGAAGTCGTCACGTACAGGCTGTCTTAGTCGTAAAACATCATCAGCATTATCCAAGTAGATTATTGTTTCTGAAAAAAAATCATAATGTTATTATATAATATTGTAACTTAATACCATACATAGTATAATAGTATATCATTTTAAAGTGATCAAATAGGTTTTCTAATGTACATGTGTAGGGCTTCAGATTCGGGTTTTGAACTTGAACCTTGGGTCTACTGTTGGATGGAAAAAAAGACATTTTAAAGTATACCTGATTTGATATCGCGTATCTTTCCTAATAACTCGTCTACATCAAACGTAGATGGTAATATATATTTGACACCAATTGCATTCATGATGGCTGCTCCTACTTCTTTCATTGTCATTACGTTCTTCAGGTTTACAAGATAAGTACTGTAGAAAAAAAGTAGTAGTAAAAAATAATGGCTTTCATATAAACTATTTCAGTTGTATTTAAAATGTAACTATTCATAAATTTGAAAGAAATAATTTATTATTATTAAATAATATGTGCAGTTACTAAAGTTTCCCAAGGACTGTTTGACTTTAATTTAATTATCTACAACACTTGAAACAGAAACTATAATTAAAATAGGTAGTAGTTAGCAATATGACATACTTACGTAACAACTACTTTTTCTTCTATCAAAAATGCTGGGTAGATTGCGCATGTCTGAATAGATAACTTTGTTTTTCCAATCCCAGGCGAACCGGCGAGAATCACACAACAACATTTTCCAGTTTTCGCAGCAAAAGCCTGTAAGATTTTGTGCAATTCTTTGTCTCTTCCAACAAACAAAGAATCGGTTTTTACTGACAATAACCTGATACGTTCTTTATGATCCTTTCTTTTACGTTTGTACTCTTCAATCTCTTCTAGGCCAATCTTGTTCTGGATATGGTTGTATACTTCCTCCAGAAATGTAGTATCGTCCTCCGAGATAATTCCATTATCGCAGAGTTTCTCAAATAAATCTAGCGGTGTTTTTATTTTATCGTAGACAATCTTGACCAATTTGTCTTTTGACTGGAGTTTGACTTTCTTGAATTCTTCATTGACCATGTCATTATGTTGATCGGTTATGAATGCATAGAAAGGATTAACAGTGACGGCAATATTATCGATTTCATTATTTGACGTCATGATCCATTTCTTCTGTAAATATAACAAACATGTAATAAGGAACTATAACTATAACTATAACGATTATGTTTATTTTATTTTTTGACATTTTATTTCATTGAAACCAACAGCGATAATTACCGCCACTAACAGGTTTGATGATACAAACAAAGTCAGGACTGTTTAAAGCACCTTGATTGGTGCTAACATTGATCAAGGGCTTCTCTCGTCAAGTGTCCACCTTGACGAGAGGAAAGGCATAAGCCAATACGTCTGAGGTAGATACTAGATGCAGGGGCTGCCATAAGAGTCAGCAATGCTGATTTCAAATGCCTAACGCCAGCTCCATATACAGCACCCAATATTCCCAGATGGTCTCCCAATCAAACTTTAACCAGCCCCAACGTTGCTTAACTTCGGTGATCTGACGAGAACCGGTGTTTCCACGTGATAAAGGCGTTTGTGTGTATACTATTATAATATAATTCTTTAATACTAACATATACATATACTTACATCTCGTCTGAAAGACTGCAGTGAGTATCAAAGGTTTTACTTAATTTCATTCACCATTTTTATCATAAAAGATAATCGACAACAACAATTGTTGCTGTATCACAGACTTGTATGGCTGATTGAGGATACAGTTTTGTTTACGGGTCCATTGATGGATGACTTAATTAATATATCTATAACATCAGCTTTTGAAACGCCTATTTTTGTTGACCTACTGCAAAATTCGCGTATAAACGAACACAAGCAGATACATTACTATATTGTTTAGGAATTATATTATAATTTTAAAATAATCGTAAGATCCCTAAACAAGCAACATACAAATCATAGCCCTACTTATATAATGTTAAACAATTTCCGTTTCTGTTTACATTTTCCTGAACAAATCTCGTTTTCTTTTATTATCGGTAAAGGAGACAATAACATGTAATTTTGAATAATAAAAATAAAACTGATACACTAAACAATATCTTGGACTAAACTAATAATAATTTAGAACGTAATGTATTCACTAATCAGGGTCATATTTCAAAACTATAAATAACAGTGGTCTTCCTAGTACTTCTCTGGTCTTTAGAGATTGGTTCCTTGTATATGGACCACTATTTAATCATTTTTAATCAAAAAGAAATATCTTATCTATATTATACAATTTGTTTTCAAAGCTTCAACAGATATAATACAAATATTGATTGAAACTTTGGACCGCTCATGAATTTGAATGGTACAATAACTGAGCTATGATAAATGCTTACAACTATGTAAAATAAATATAAACCATAAAGATAACTGTGTAATAATCTGCAGTCATTGATAACCATGGAATACCATTAAAATAACAAACTATTTTCAGTTCTGTAAAATAAATTACAACAATCAAAACGGGTTTTTTTTTCATTATACAAAAGCGCGTCTGTATAGGTCTATTAATATATTTGTATAGATACGTTTCCTTTTTCCAGAATATAATAGCTCTTGCAATTTATGCTGTTGCAATCTAAAACATACCAGCATATATACAGTACCGTTTAATCTATCAGTTTTTCTACCTTGTAGCCAACACTGTATCTCATTCAATGCCTATTCTTTGCACGACTAATACAGGAGTGATTTAGTGTTTAGTGGACTAGCCATGCGTGTCGCAAAATTATGATAATAAATGAAAGATATAAGAAATAAATTATAGATATTATTTAAGTAAGTAAATATGTAATTTCAGGTATCTTTCTCATTTTATTTATAGTATATTAAAATCCTAAGAATTTTATATTTTCAATTTGTTTTTGTTTCATTAGTAAGTCATTAGGAATAGCCGCCGGGTCTGGCCTAAATTCGTTTATTATACAAATAATGAGTGCGATGGTACAAATAATTTCAGGTGGTGAAAGATGAAATTCTATTTTTATGAGGCGAAGCTCGAGTAAAAATAGAATTTCATATTTCACCAAATTATTTTTACCATCGCACTAATAGGTAATATAAAAACATTATTTGTTCTATATAACATCTAAGTAGATTCTTGTCATTGCCATTAATATAAAATGCAGATCAATAATATGAACAGTTCGCATTTTAAAGCTTTAATTGTTTGTCATAAGATGTTATGATGATAGAGAATATAAAACATGCATGTAGGCCTACATGTTGGCCACAAAATGTCTTTTAATGATTTCCTGGTAGTGTGAATGTACAGTATAAAACGTCCATTAATGATATAGAACTTCCCACCTACCTACATTAGGCCTACACTATACTCGTCTATACTCCATTCAATAGACCAACAAAACCCTTTGTATGACCTTTTTATTTATGGGCCTCATGATGCTGAAATGTATTTTATATCAACAGAGCGTAATTTCATTGTTATTTGAAAATATGTAAAATGTAATTGCAGCAGATGTAGGCCTAACCGACTATCCTATATGACTATATATAGAGTGAAACGAAGAGGATATAGGTTGAATTAAACATACCTTAAAGTCTTCCTACATCTAGTTACGTTGCTTTGGAGATTACAACGGAAACACAATTACATATTCAATATTGTTTTACTGTGCCTACAATATAATAAAACGCAATAATCGTCAACGCATGCTTCTATGCGTCAACTAAACATTATGTTGATTAACCTACTGTTATACTGTATTACAGATTACAATTTAAAGTGTATAACTTCTGAATTAGTGAATAGTGACGGGCTTGAACTATCATGGCACGTATCAGAATTTGATGACGTGTTAAGAACACTTAAGCCAGGGAAGAGTTAAATTACATCTTCCCTGCTTAAACATTACCAATGTTTACTGAACTGAAACTTACCACCGATGACGCGTTTTGTAATGAGGTTAACGCGAATAGCCAAACAAACGAAAATAATTTGTTTTTAAAACATTACCAACAATCAATAAACAAACCATTCGGTTCATAGGTTTTGCTTGCATAATTTAATCCGGGTCTTAATAATCAATCAGCAAATACACGGATTAATAATGGAGTTTTACGAATGCATTTGTTATATTTACTTTAAAAAAAATGTAAGTAGGAGGCGGGGATGGGGGTTATTTCTACGGAAGTGATTACATTGATTAAATCAACAAAATGACATATTCAGAGTCTGATTTTAATAATCTTCATTTTTCATGTTTTTGGGGGACAATACATCTGTAACGCAATGAGTAGCTTTTCCAGCAAAATAAAAGATATTCGATCTAAAACGAGCAAGTAGTCCGGAAGGCCGGTGCACACTATTTTAGTGGTGAACTCGATGCTCGCGCGAAGACTTGAGATGTTCCTTGGGCAAGTTTTTCAAGCTTTGCTCGACTTTTATATTTGACGCTTACCGCGTGTCGCTTCTTGTGTATGTTCAGTGTGCGCAACATTCCGTTAGACTGCACGTAAGTCTTCTTCCATTCTGCCTCGATTGGTTCGAGTCCTAATCGCTTTTTTTAATGGAACAAAATTTGGTACAATTCCCAAGGCGGCAAAAGAAAATTGTTATACATTGAAACTGTAGAAAACATGACATAATGCAATGAATTGTCTTAATTGTAACACAATTGCAAAAACAACAAATAACACTTTAGTTTGCTGCTATTTGACTTTTATTGGACCATTTTCTTTATAATGTGTTTGTACCTTTTTATGTTTTTTCTATCTGTCCCTTTTAAAATCACTACTGTGATACACATTATTCGTCAAACTTGCTTGATGTGTGCAAGATCAACTACTGTGTGTGCTGGTTTCTAATTTGCTATGAACTGTATACTAAAGGCCTATACGGTTTGTTTTATTTCAATAATATTCCTTTCAAAACAAATAGGCTAAATAAAAACTTTTTTTAAGCAGCACAGACTACACATTTAGTTACTATTTATAGCAATACACAAATTTTGAAAGAAGAAAATAAGACCCATTGATACAGTTTCATTATATGAAATCATCGACACCATCACCAAAAGACATGACATATACTACAGAAATTACTAGTCTAAGTAATAATTAATTGAAGATACGGAAAACTAAACTTGTTATACTGAAATTCTGTCTCAAAATAAAAAAAATGTTCAGACCAACAGTATATACCGTAACTTTCTTTTATAGATTTAGCCGTGATTACCAACCTTTACTCTGTGAAATATGTAAGCCATACCAAGTACATACTAATTTAGTAATTTTGCACTAAATTCAGCTAAATTAATCACACTGAAGGGAGAAGGGAGAGACAATGGGTGAACAGATACCTCTAAAACAGCTTCTTCCTCAAACTAACAGGTAACCCTTCGTATTCCATCCTTCTAACATGTATCGATACATCGTCCACATAGTAAAAATGCACATTTAATACTGTACACGAATATAAAGCTTTTAAATAATTAAATAGAAATGGATTATTGAAAATTTTAAATAATTTAAGATTTCAAGATGTTAAATTATATTATAGGCGGCTATTAATATTATTTCCCACTAATTGCATTATATACATTTTTAAATAAGGTAATTCTAAGTCGTCAAAATCTAGGCCGTATTCCTTCTAATCGATGGCCTCAGTTATCTAGACCTTAATATTAAATTAATATTGCATTTAGACAAGGTTCGATTAAAAAAAAGTATATTAATTACTATAATAACAATTGGAATGTAAATAAGTTTGAAACTAATTTCGTGTAGGTGCTAATAAGTGCTAAGCAGTTGTTGCTGCCAAAACATTCTATAAAAATATGTCTAACAAAACTAACTGAACTAATTTAACAATCAGTAATTATTGGTTTATTGGTTCGATTTTTTTTTCTGTGGAATGTAACTTACGAATTAAGAGACGTTTACTATTATAACTTAAAAATAAAATTTAATGACAATAAAGATTGACGTTTCGAAACCATCATGGAACCATTTTCTCTCATTTATTCTTGAGAATTGTTTCATGTTGGTTCTGAAACATCGATCTTTTTTGTCATTACATTTTATTTTAAATTTTATAACTGTATTATTTTATTTATGGTTCATGTTTTGATCTCCGTTTAAATAAACCTAAAATCAGATTTCTTTTTTAGGCAACGTAGCACTTGTCCATCTTAAACAATTTTCGAGTTGTGTAACTCTTTCCACCTGCTACAACATCTTCTTCTTTAGGTCCCTCTGATTGTTTCAACGATGCACCTTCTTCATCCGTTGATCCATGTGGTTCCATAGGTTCATCATCTTCTTCTTCTTCTTTAGTGGTTTCAGTTGGTTGCGTTGGTGCACCGATATGTTCATAACAGGTATGATAACTTTCAGTAGTATCTTGTTGGTCTGTTTCCTAAATACAGAAAAACATGATATCGTGAATGTACTGACTGATCAACTAATTAAAAAAAAGAAAAACGCAGGTTTATTGATAATGGTATAGTTAATTTCGTAAAAATAAAATATTTCGGCTATTTCTCTTCATAACTTTACAGCTCATTTTTTTAATGATTTATTTCAAACAACTTGCAAATTCAGATACTGGTTTAAAATGTCGACAACGATCGAAGAACACGTTTAATTACAGGATATTAAACATATCGTCATATTTGTGATGTGATCTATTTGTATGATTATGATTCGACAAGGAATAGAGTTTCATGAGCTAAATTTACACCACGTTGCCGTAAGTTAAAATATCAATATTTTTGTTAAGAAGTACTCGAGTGAAAAGCTGTATTTATCAGACCAGTTCTTTTCATGGTATCTTATGGAATAGACTTCGTCATCTAAGAGTTAAGAAAATAATTGCTTAGATTATTTGTAAACAAACTGACTAAAGCAAAAACAATTGACCTAAGTTGAATTAAATTTTTCTTTCTAAAGATGTTTGATAAATCTGACCCTAGTACTTTATTTTAAATACTTTTCATTATCAAAAAATTTCATCTGTTTTCATTAGAAAACAAAACATACCGCAAATCGTTGTTCCCAGAGATTGGTGGCATCCTCGTCTTTTCCGAGTGAACTGAGTACATCAATTATCTCTTCCTTGAGGTCCTCATAGTCAATGCTTCGTCGATGGGGTCCAAGACTATGCTCCATATTGTAGGCTTCCTCAAGGAATTTCATACTAAGACTGAAGTGATTGTAAGCATCCGCTGAAGAAAAATTATTATAACAAATGGAATTGGTTATAATGATATACATTTTGGAAACACGCTGAACGTTTTGCAATTTTTTAAATAGTTTATATCAGCTACTGCTCTCGAACAAAAGCGTAAAAGTATTAGCTGATATAAACTACTTAAACGATTATAATAAATGTAAATACATACATGCCTTTAATTTTCTAAATACTGACCAGAGTGCTATAGGGTAACAGAATAGTTTATAATAGTTTTTATGTCATATCACGTATATCCGATAATTTGAAATTTGACAAGATAATTTTATTTTTCCCGCTTGCTCACAGAACTTACCTTTCTCATCCTCTGATAAGTCTTCGGCTGTTAGTATTTTCTTACCAATATGATGGTGAGTACATCCAACAAAGTACAGACATCTAGCTGTGTCAGGGTTCTCTTTCAAAATCCGTTGGCTAATACGCAAGCTTCGTTCAGCATCTGGTAGAGCTTTGGTGTATTCTTCCATTTCAAAGTAGCAAAGTGCTCTATTCCTAAGAATCTTTGACGTCAGTTCAATCTCTAGACCAGGAAAACTCCTCTGCTGCATTTTTAAAGCATTATTGAAAAAATCTAAAGCTTTGTCATATTGTTCTTTGGCCTTTTCGGTTTCCTTAGAATCAGTGTATCTATTTCCCCAGCTTCTAAAACAGGTTCCCACATTCATGACATACACAGAAAAATCAATATGTACTTCTGGTTTACCACCTGTGATTTTGTCAATCATTTCCCATGCCTCTTCGTGATAGCGCTGAGCATCCCGAAGTTTTTTCTGACGATAGAACACGTGCCCAATTGTGTTGAGTACACGTGCGGTCATCGTATGGTCTCCTTCAAGTTTTCGTCGCAAAGCTAACGATTCGTGGAGAACCATCAAACTTTCCTCGTATTTCTGCTGCCCGGTGTATGCTCGTCCTTTCACGTACAGACAGGCGGCCCTAGCAATCATTGTATTTTCATGACTTCTGTCTCCAGATTTTAGTTTATCAAGTGTCGTCAATCCGTTATCCGCGGCTTTATGTGCTTCTAATATCTGGGCTTGACATATATACTGGTCACCTAACCATGCGCATAAAAAGCTGTAACTGATCAAGTCTCCTTCTGCCTTAGCTATGCGTGATTTGATCTCAAAATATTCAACTCTTCGATCTGCCTCGACCAAGCCATCAAAGACAACATACCGTCTGTCCTCTTGCGAAAAGTTCAATTCTTTTGCAGTGTTTGCCGGTTTTCTGTTTGCTTCATGTTCCAGGTATTGTACTAGATTGATTTTATCACTCTGGTACTTTTCAAGGCCTTCTTTGAAATGTTTGTTTGCAAGTTCACAGATGTCATTGATCACTCGATGGTAATGATTGAGAAATGCTATCATGGCAGTATCAATGAATGGTTTTAAAGACTCATCATCTCTTGTCTCAAGTTCACAGGTGAGCCGCACCAGTGTATGAACATTGTATTGATTACAATCCCCTTCACAAGATTCGATGTTTTTAAATTGATCAAGCTTATCGAATTCCAAAAGACCATAGATACAGAGCTCTTGTAGATACAAACTGGTGAAACTCTTCTCCTCACCAAGAATGATAGAAGCCACATCTCTGTAAAAAAAGCTTGGAAAGACGGACAGCTTTATCAAATATGACTTGTACTTGTTGTCGAGTTGATCAAACACAACACGTAAGCATCTGAGGACGCTCTCCTGTTGTTCGATCTCCTGGCCTTCAGTAGACATATTTGCGCCATATTTGTGATCAAAAACTATCTGTGCTGGAGTCGGTTTTTTCAGAAGTTCCAGTAACTCTTTTGGTTTCATATGTCCCAGTTTCATACGGCTGGCCACAGCTCGAATTGCGTGAGGGTTATGGCCACAAACAAACACTAAATCTTTACAAATCGTGTCATCAAGATTTGGAAGGTTAGATGAGCGACGAAGGAGAGACATAGCATCCAACACCTGAAGAGGTTTTATGTCAAGTTGATGAAAGCTGTTTACCGACAATAAGAACTCATTATCAACTCTGTATCTTGTTGTGATTAGGAATTTTACTCTCTGATTTTCTTCTCGAATAAATTCAAGGAGAAAATTAATGAAGTGGTCACGCACAGGACGTCTTGGTCTCAAAACATCATCAGCATTATCCAAGTAGAATATTGTTTCTGGAAAACATAATATTTGTATACTATATTGTAACTTAGTTACTGAATCCCCTATTTAACCATCTCTTCGATATATAAGCCTAATTAAGTGCGTTTACTGTGTATTGACTGTAAAGTAGTAGTTTTTAATTTTACCGTTCTGTAGTTTTTTTAAGTCCAATTTCAATATTGAGTATAATAATCAGTCTTAAAAATATTTTTCTATTAGTAGAATAAGTAAAATGAATGTAATCATTTTGCTTTGTGGAATTATTTTTAGCACATATTCCATTTCTTATTTGCCTATAATTTTTTATTTTTTGTATTGATAACATTCTGGGAAAAGGACATTTAAAATATACCTGATTTCATATCTCGTATCTTTTCTAATAACCCGTCTACATCAAACGTAGATGGTACTATATCTTTGATACCAATTGCATTCATGATAGCAGCTCCTACTTCGCTCAATGACATTAAGTTCCTTAGGTTTACAAGATAAGTACTGTAGTAAATATAAAATATAAGATATTTAAGTCGTCTTTAAAATATGATTATTAAATAATGTGTTTGGTTACAAACTTTCGGTTATAACTTAAGTATCTAAAAACACAAAAACGGAAACTAAGATTAGAATACGTCATGTAGTAGTTTAATAGCAATACGTTATACTTACGTAACAACTACTTTTTCTTCTATCAAAAATGCTGGGTAGATTGCGCATGTCTGAATAGATAACTTTGTTTTTCCAATTCCAGGCGAACCGGCGAGAATCACACAACAACATTTTCCAGTTTTCGCAGCAAAAGCCTGTAAGATTTTGTGCAATTCTTTGTCTCTTCCAACAAACAAAGAATCGGTTTTTACTGACAATAACCTGATACGTTCTTGATATTCCTTTCTTTTACGTTTGTACTCTTCAATCTCATCTAGGCCAGTCTTGTTCTGGATATGGTGGTATACTTCCTCCAGAAATCTAGTATCGTCCTCCGAGATAACCCCATTATCGCAGAGTTTCTCAAACAAATCTAGTGGTGTTTTTATTTTATCGTAGACAATCCTGACCAATTTGTTTTTTGAATGGAGTTTAACTTTCTTGAATTCTTCATCGACCATGCCATTATGTTGATCAGTTATGAATGCATAAAACGGATTAACAGTGATGGCAATATTATCGATTTCATTATTTGACGCCATGACCCATTTCTCCTGTAAATATAACAAATGTAATACGTAATTACGGAATATCTTATCTTAATAGCGAATTATTCAATACTAACTTGGTGTATACGGTACACTTCGTCTCAAAGGCAATACTACATTGATGGTGAAGAAATTAAGACTTAATTTCATTCACCATTATTTCAACGATCAACAAAACGATAAGGAAAACGGTCGTGTAAAAAATACCGTATTTATTCGAATAAACGCCTACAGGTAATTGCTCAGGACGGTTTTTAAAAAAGGGGGAGTTTATTCGAGAGAGGAGTTTACTCGGAAGGGAGGCGTTTTGAATACGGGGTGGAATAATGGTAATATGTAGGCCTATAGTTAAAAAAAAGTGATAAAATAAAGTATAAATTGTATGAACATTCTTGGTCTAATGTAGATCATGGCAAATGTACAAATAGAAATGTGTTGTAAATACAATACTGTGATATATACCTTTTAAATTAAAAAAATATTTAATACAGTACAGTACCTATGTGATTTGTTTTTAAGCTTTGGCGAACATATGCCTACTACATATATTCATAGACGCTTTTCTAATTATAACTATGAACAACAGTAGTTTTTTTTTCATTGTACAGTATCTAGCCCATGAATTTAAACATTTGATTTATTTAAATCAGTAACATCATACAGTAAAGTATGATCAGGGAGAAATGAAAATACTATTTCATGAAATGCTCAATCCTATTTTTTATGAGAAATGTATACCGTGGAGGATAGGCACAAATAAAAAGAATTGGTAAAACATGGTACATGGAATCGTGGAAGAACTATTATAATAAATGATTTCCTTTTTCATGATGGAATCTTTGAAATATTAGTTAAGCTATTACAACTTACAAAATCACATCTGCATACGTTATGCCGTTATATTATGCTAATGTTTCCGTTTTACATAATATGATAGGTCTAGCTCTTTTTAATAATAGGCTTTTGTTATTTTAAATAAAAGAGTTATTCTAGTATTTGCAAGGTCGAATGTTGTATTAGTGGTGGTATAGTGCTGGGGTAGACAGCCATTCTTGTTGGGAGATAAAATAATTCAAGTGAGTATAAACAGCGAAGAGTGAAAACATGAAAAATGAAGATTAATTGAAAATCAGATTGTGAATTGATGATTTTATAGTTTTGAGAGAGTAAATCAGAAAAAACGGGAAAATAACGTTTTCACTTATTATAAAAAGACAAACAAACGGTTATATTCAAGCAAACATTAATTGGCTGGCAGCCAATCTGACTATTTTTTGCTTTAAATTACAGTTTTTCAGGTCACAAATATTTTTTTTTTATCCAATTTTTGGTCACAAAGTGAATAACTATTATCCTAGCATATTTAACAACACAAATTTATATTATTTTTTCAGGAGTACAATATATCTTTAAGTATATCTATCATCTTGATATGGTTATCAAAATCCCAATTCTACAAATTCTATTTTTTAGATTAATAAAGTTAGAAGTTAGAAAATGCAAAGCATTTATTGTTGAACCATTTGCATTTTAGACCTTTGAGTGTTTGTGATCAGATTTTATGACGAAAAAGAACATGCAATCTGTAGGCCTATGTAGGCCTACATAGTAGCCTGATCCGAAATATGTCTTTAAATGTTTTCCTCGTATGTACTTGTATAAGGAGATCAAACGTCCTATAACGATTAAACCTTAGCAACCCGGAGCAGTAGGCCTACAGTAGACCTATATCTAATGAACCAATTCCTTTTAACGACATTTTAATGGCGTCGTTATGCTGAAGAGGTGGTTATATATTTTATTTATATTATGTATCAACAGACTGAATGTTATTGTTACGGTATTTGAAAATGTAATTCGATGTAACAGAATAGGCATATAGATAGAGTTAACGAATAATTATTCCAACATAGTAGGCCTAGGCTTAAGTAGATTCTTACCTTAAAGTCTTCAGCTATTTTACGTTACCTTGTAGAGAAGGCCTATCATGGAATAATTACGAAAACTGAATATAGGCCTCTATGTCGGTTACAATAATTACACACGGTAGTGCAAAAAATAATTTTCAATAACTATGCATGCATGTAGTATAAAAAACGCAATTACCGTCAATGCATGATTATGTGCGTCAACTAAACATTATGATGACACATACCTTCGAAATGTAATCTATGACTGCAGTAGATGTCACATCTACTGTTATTACAATTCAAAGGTATTAACTTTTATGGAATAGTAAATATTGGAGCTGACAGGCTTGAAACTATCATTTTGGGGACATGGTACGTGTCGGAATTTTACGACGTGTTAATTATGTTAACACATCAAATATTATTAGGCCTACCAATGTGCTGAACTGAAATCTTACCCCGATTAAACGACGCGTTTTGTAATGAGGTTAACGCGAATAGCCAAACAAACGAATAGGATTTGTTTTAAAAACATTACAATCAATAAACAAACCATTCGGTTCATCGATTTTGCTTGCATAATTCAATCCGGGTCACAATGATAGAAAATGGAAGCTTTCCATATAAATAATCAAGCAGACAGGTAGGCCTACAGAAATTAATCGTGGTTTTACGAATGCATGAGAATTATGTGGATAGGTATCCTCTTTTTGAATGTTTCCCAATGAATAGTCTATAAAATAGTCGATCGAAATCGAGCAAAATAGGCCTAAGCAACTCCGTTCGTTATATTGCCATCATTAAGCCTGAGCTAACGGTACGTAAGTATATGTAGAAGTATATGTACAAGTTTACCTAATGTGGGATAAAAGGAACCAAGTTCCACTTTTAGTAACCTGTGAGCCGATCCATATCCGTCCAGGATCCATATTTTAGTATATCCCTTCCAACTTCGTCACGACTCGACATCTCTCCAAGTGGTCACATTTAAAAAAAGGTTACTCTTAAAACAAAATGTTGAGTAGCCTACTCTGGGAACAAGTGTATATGCCGATTCAGTATCCTATTCATTTTATTATTTTATTTCATGTTAAATTTAACCTAAGAGGAGATCTCATGATGGATTTAACATACAACAAAAACAAATGAAAAATCAAATAAAAAAAACAAATTACTGAAATAAATTGAACAGCAATGATATACACCAATGATAAAGATAATGAAAATAAAGAAAATAAAAGGTGAGCAAAACGACAACAAAGAAATTACGGGTGTTTATTTATTTATTTATTTGGAATTACACCTTTAGATCGGTGGCACACTTAGCACAAAGGTGCATCCTTCACAATATAAAATATAACAATTAACAGAAAAGTAAAAAAAGGCAAAATCAACTATCAACCCCTATCCTAACCCCCCCCCCCCCCCCAATTTACATCGATACATACAGTAGATCATTACTTTACACAATGAATACAAAACAAGATATAGTAAAAGTGTATAAAATAAAATAAAATCAGCTGATAAACACAGCTTATTACGAAAAACCCCCAACCCACTTTTATTTCAATTTACTTAATGTAGCAATGTAGATAACATAGTTATTGAGTCATGGAATTCAGTGAATCATTTCGAAATTGCCATGCTTGTTTTAGGTATCTTTTACAAAAACTATCCAAAATATTTTCACACTCTTCATCAATTAAATTATCTGAGTATCCCAAAATATATTTAAGTTTGTCATTTTCAGGAGAAGTATAAAAAGTATCAAACATATCTTTGCTGCCATTTCTATACATATCCACATATAAATGAAATAATTCCTGATTACGTATATTATTTAAAGCTGGACAATTAAGGATGAAATGATGGATGTCTTCGTCCGAATTTGTACCGCACAATTTACATTTTTTATTATTATCAATATTCCAATTTGCAGTTCTATCATTCAAAGGTAGAGTATTTGAACGAGCTTTAAATTTTAATGCAGCACCTTCAAAATTAGTTTTATCAATTAAGTAATTTTCAAGTCCAGGTTTTGATTTTAATGTTTCATAGATGTGGAGACTTGATTTATTTTGTAATTCAATTCTCCATTCATCTATCATTATATAGTTAAGTTTTCTTAAGATTTCAGAAATTGGAAAGTAGACTTCTTTATAATTTGAGAGAGTGGTGAAAATATTTTTGGATTCACAATTACACTTCAAGAGAATATCGTTTATACAAGATAGAAACTTATACCTTAAGTCTTTAAATTCACAATTAAGTTGTAGCATTCCAATAAACATAATTTTTGTCGTCTTTCAACACTGTACATGGCGTAGATTTTAATCAGTGGGAAAGCCACTTCGCGTTTTGACCGTTAAATCGTGTAAAATCGACTTACTTCCGCATTGACGATTTTGAAGCGCCACCTATCGTTGAAAACTGAAACCACGATTTTTCGTCGCCTAGCAAATAAGTGCTGTTTTATTTTAAGCTCTCATAAATATTTAAGACCCGCCCAACATTACCTATTATGGTAAAAGCATTTCCTAATAAGTATTATTGAATAACCAATCGGTTTCCTTCAAAGAAACCGGACATAGTTGCCATTTCTGGCATTATTATGCTTTTTGGCATTATTTAGAGGCCCACGGCATCTGGCATAATGCCGCGGCATTATTTAGCCGTTTTTAGCATAATCTGGCATAATTTTGTGTTTTTTGAACTACCAAAAAAATAATATACCACAGAACAAAAATAAAATATTTTGTTAAATCTTGAAATTTAATACATATCACCTTACACAATATCATATCGTACAAAACAGATCTGTTCGGGTTTTCCGTACAATAGTTCTTCCATCCTTTTGTTTCGGACTTAAATAGACTCTTCGGATAGGAAGGCTGCTCGAAAACTACCGTGTGTGCGATATAGGCAGCACAACAAATCCGAAGAGGCTAGCTATTGGCCAATTATGTTGCTCTATTTCAGAGACCATGCAGGTTATTGGATCCACAGATACAATTGAACGAAAACATTATGAAAGGGGTTTTGTTGTTTCAGTTCATAATTATAAGTGGCCGCACCCCTACCCCAACCCTTGAAATGGCAATTTCCAGTAACTAATTAGAAGCTCTAATTTTAAAAAGAATTTCTTCTAGCAGAATTTGTTTTCCATATTTCAAATTATGTTCCATTTGCATCGTCGTAGCAACTCTATTTTTCCAAATGTTCTTCACCTCTCAGCCCCAGTAGTGACCATGTGGGCGAGGTAATTTTTATTTAAAATTAAGTGCCATTTCCGCCCATCGAGCAGCTCTATTTTTCAATTTTTTTTACCTCAGCCCCAACCATGGTGGGGCTGAAGTCATGGAGACACTTAATATATATTTTTATTTCCTATTTTAAATTATAATTGCCATTTTCAAAACTATGATGGGCTAAGATCCTGGAGGTACTAATAAATATATTTTTATTTCATATTTGAAATTAAGTGCCATTTCCGCCCATTGAGCAGCTCTATTTTCCCAAATTTTCTTACCTCAGCACCAGCCATGGTGGAGCTGAGGTCCTGGCGGACACAATTAATATATATTTTGATTTCCTATTTTCATTTTCAAACTATGGTGGGCTAAGATCCTGGAGACACTAATAAATATATTTTTATTTCATATTCTAAATTAAGTGGCATTTCCGGCCATCAGCATTTTTCAAAATTTTCTTATCAACCATGGTGGGGCTGAGGTCCTGGAGACACTTAATATATATTTTTATTTCCTATTTTAAATTATAATTGCCATTTTCTAATTATGGTGGGCTAAGATCCTTTCATATTTGAAATTAAGTGCAAAGATCGAGCAGCTCTCATATTTCAGCTTAAAAATTCTAAATTTTTTTGGGGGGGGGGGGGTGGGGGGAGAAGGGTTCGTGGTTTGGTGTTTGTGTCATTTGCAACGACATAGGGATACAATTTAGGCCCTATATTGTGTCAGTTGGGGTTTTACAAACGTTTATTAGACATACAACCGTTGGTGGCGCTGTTTAGGGCCACATTTTGGGGATCTGGCATTATTTTTCCCAATCTGGCATTATTTGAGACAGGATACGGCATAATTTAAATTTTATCGCTGGCAACGCTGAAACCGAAGCTAATACAATACATTCGGCGACTGAAGTCGGGACTCGTGAAATTTATAAATGTGGTACGATTTGACTACTGTTTTGTTGTCCATTTTCTGAATAGTCGGAGGTGCATCCCAACAAATTAAAACAATTATAATCAATTGTTTTATCAAAAATAATATTAGTTTAATCGAGTATGATATATTTCTATCCTGTTCAAAATTTGTTGGTGTATTCTCAGGCCTCGAAAGGTAGGTACATTTTCTAGCTGTGAGCGTGGTTTCGGCAACGCGAGACACGTGTGTCAGTATAGGCGATAGCGAGACCTAGCTGTGAGCGTGGTTTCGGCAACGCGAGACACGTGTGTCAGTATAGGCGATAGCGAGACGTGTGTTGTACTGTGTTGATGCTGATCCGATAGTCGTTAAGTTGTACTGATTACGAGTATCATTGGTCCTGGCCGGCCTAGCCTGGTGATCTGATCCCCGCAAAAAAAACCTTTTTTTCAATCAGTATTAATATTATTATTTTATTTTTCATTTATTATTTGATTTATTAGGCTCAATAGATGCCTAGCAGGCTACTAGTACTAGTAGTAGGCCTAGATTATATAAATAATAATAGTAAATACTGTAATTTAATTAATAAAATACAGCTTCCATTTGCCTTACTTTTATGTCATCATATAATATTATATTATAATTATATATACAACCAGACATTAACGTTTTTTTAAAATAATGTTTATTATTTTTTCTGACACTTTCAGGAATCGTTGATGATGCAGAGTTCTTTGTCTTTGTGACTTCAAACTGAGAGTGAAGTGGATAAAAAGATGACACCGGTACCTATCGACATTGTCATACCCAAACTATAATTTAATTATTTAAAACAGCATGTTGAATTACAAATATATATGTATGTTGCAGAGGATTTAGATGAATTACAATACAAATATTTATGTTGAATGCAAACCTACTACACTATACTCTGTAAATTATGTTATTGTCATGTGGTAGACCTTAAAAATTGAATATTTATTGTATTTTAGGCCTATTTTATATTTTATTAATACTGTATTAGTTTAATATTACTATTTTTATAATTTCTATTATACAGTACTAGTTTGTACATGTTTTTACCCCAAAAAAATGAATAAATAATTTGTTATTCAATCTAATTGCTTGTTTGTTCATCAATAACAAAACAATTGTAAGCAAGTATATAACAGTTCTTGTTAGCCGCTTATTTCAGGTCATATTATTAATATTAGCTAGGCCCGACGCGCCCGATCACAACGTCACTAAGTGACTTTCCGCCCCTGGAACAATCGCTCGCTAATAGGGCTAGGCCTCGGACTCGTATAAAAGCTATTATAATAGTTATGATAAATATTCCTCAACTAAAATGTATACTGTGATAAATAAACAAGTAATAATATACGTTGTATTGGAATGTATTTATTTATATGAATTCTTATACGCGGACAATTATAAACATCGCGTATATCGTTCAATATAAATAAATTCATAAACACGATGACGATGTGTTTACAAAATGGCGGTTTCGCTAGTTTTCGATGGAACAAATAGTGGTACCTTTAGTTTGAATAGTCGGAGCTGCATCCCAACCACCGAATTTTGTATCTTAATATCGTATTCTGTAGATTATTAATTTTTCTAACAGGGATTTTAAATTCAGGACTGTTCAATTTTTCTAAATATTTTATTTTAATGATTTTCTAGGGTACAATTTCGAAAAAAAGACATTGGTTGATTTTGCCGTTAAATTACAGATTATCGTTTTGTTCAAATACATTTAATTTTACATGACAATATATTAAAACCATTTATGAATTTATTTCACTAACAATATTTTTCCGATAATCAGCTAAATTTACAAATATTGTGTTTTTCCAACACCCTAAAATTTAGCAATTTTGAACTAAATTAGAAAAGTAGGGCGCCCTCTCAGAGTCGAAATTTGACACGATTTGTCGACTGGCTGTCCCACCAAAGATTGTATAGCGCCGCGTAGCGGCGCTATACAATCTTTGGTCCCACTGTAATGACCATATTTTTTTCACATATTTTATTATATAGGACTAAGGAAATCATGACGTCAAGTAAAGAAAACGATCAAATTCCCGTTACTGTTAATCCGTTTTATGCATTCTTAACTGAACAGCATGATGGCATGAAAGATGAAGAATTCAAGAAAGTTAAACTATACTCAAGAGATAAGTTGGCCAAGGATGTCTACGATGAATTATCAACACCGCTAGAATTGTTCGAGAAACTCTGGGACAATGGGATTATTTCGGAGGACGATACTAGATTTCTAGAGGAAGTATACGAGCGTATGAAGAACAAAACTGGCTTAGGCGAGATTGAAGAGTATAAACCGAAAATAAAAGAATATAAAGAACGCATCAGGTTGCTGTCAGTAAAACACGATTCTTTGTTTGTTGGAAGAGACAAAGAATTGCACAAAATCTTACAGGCTTTTGCTGCGAAAACTGGAAAATGTTGTTGTGTGATTCTCGCCGGTTCGCCTGGAATTGGAAAAACAAAGTTATCTATTCAGACTTGCGCAATCTACTCCGCATATTTAAAAGAAGAATTTGTTGTTACGTAAGCACATTAAACACATCTTTAAGTTAGTTTAATTTGAGTTAACTAGATGGTCGTGCCCACAGATGGTTCTCGAATACACAGTAATTTCAGGGTAAAAAATCTGGCGATTTTAAATGCACGTACCGCAGGACTATAATACATTGTCGTTTACAGAAACGAATAAGTAGACACAATGATTTATGTAGTCAACCAAAATTAGCACCCTGGGAATTACTTCCGAAAGAGAAACTTACCACAAAATGAGTCCAAATTGTTTAATTAGGGTTGAGGGATGGGAAAGAGGATAGGTACAAAGAGGAACAATTTTTAAATATATTCTTTATCCACGTCAGTAACGAAATATTGTTTTCATTTTTATAGGCCTATAAATAATATACCACTAACGGTGACTAAATATAGTAAAACATTTGCGATTTAATACTTTGTTAAAACTGTCACTGTCATAGTCGATTGAAATAGTAAAGTACATGTAACGATACACCACTACGACGTTTATATTTTTTGTAATTATTAATTAATGCAAACGTTGAGAAGCAAATGTCAGGAATAAAGTTTATTTGTATATTACGTGTTTATATATCTAACAGTAGAGCCTACCCACAATCACAGTAATAAAGTTTATTTGTATTTTTTTTTTTTACATCTAACAGTATTCACAGTAAGAAATGTTTGTATATATTTTTTTTACATCTAACAGTATTCACAGTAAGAAATGTTCGATTCAAATGACGACCAAAAATGGTTAATAGGTATTTGCAGTACTGTATTGTCAAAGTATTGCAAGTTTATTCTCCAAGGGCTCATAAATTTACCTACTTGTGTTAAACCAAACTGGCAGACTGGGAGATTGGAATGTTCCATTCATCGCAAATCAATACATTTGTAAAAACGTAAATTAAATCTATCAAAATAGTATTTTTTAAAGAAAATCGGCCTGTCTTCAACATTATGATGCTGTACTCGAGCAGTTCAACCGGTTTTCAGCTATTAAAAACAATTATCTTAGGAGGAGATAGGAAAATGCGAAGCGTCCTCGTATTATTGTGTGCGGGTATTTTTCAAGTTGGACATCCATTAGACAGTGTATACCACGATCGGAAAACACCCCTATTTGGGGCAAATCGTTGAACCTAAATTCGTTTTAATCGTCAATAACTAATTATCTAACTCAATTTAATTAGTAAACAGGGTTACATCAGGTGGTTAAAATCAGTACCGAAAGTATGAACCAACTTTATATACCATCGAGTAAAAATTCTAGAAATAAACCGCGATTTATCGAATTTTGCCCTTACGTAAATTTATATATAGATAAGTAATACATTAATAAAAATGAGCCTACAAGCTATTGTATTGCAAATTTTATTTCGATTTCTTTTTTAACAGAACTTATCTTGTCAACTTGAGGAACCTAATGTCATTGAGTGAAGTAGGAGCTGCCATCATGAACGCAATTGGTATCAAAGACATGGTACCATCTAACTTTAACGCTGCCGAATTATTTTGCTGGATACGAGAAAATAAATTAGGTACCAGTTATACACATCATTTGGCATTTTCGTTTTTGACCATTGCCGCCAACATCATTGTCACTTTTTTTACAATAACTCATATTAATGAGATTTTACTGTAACCATAAAATTAAATTTAAGAGAAAATTCATCAAAATATGTATCGTTGTTGCACTCTCAGTATACAAAACCTTTTAACAGGCGTGTATTGTAACATTATCCAGAATAATTATTTTAATCTACCATGATATATTACCGTATATGTTACTCTGTTTTTTCAGAAACAATAATCTATTTAGATAATGCGGACGACGTTTTGAAGCCAAGAATACCACCACGTGATGACTTCATCAATTTTCTTCGTGAGTTTGTTGCCGAGAAAAATCAGAGAGTAAAATTCCTAATCACATCAAGATACAGAGTTGATAATGAGTCCTTATTGTCGGTAAACAGCTTTCATCAACTTGAAATAAAACCTCTTGAAGTGTTAGATGCCATGTCCCTTCTTCGTCGCTCGTCTGAGCTACGAAAGCTCGACGATGCTATCTGTAAAGATTTGGTACTTGCTTGTGGCCAAAACCCTCATGCGATTCGAACGGTGGCCAGTCGTATGAAACTGGGACATATGCAACCAAAAGAGCTACTGGAACTTCTGAAAAACCCGACTCCAGCACAGAAAGTTTTTGAGCACAGGTATGGCAAAACTGACAATCATGGTATCGAACAAACAGAGAGTGTTCTCAGTTGCCTGCATGTCATGTTTAATCAACTCGATAACAATTGCAAGTCATATTTGGTTAAGCTGGCCGTCTTTCCAAGTTTCTTTTACAGAGAGGTAGCTGCCATTATTCTTGACGAAGAGAAGAGTACTACTAGTTTGCATCTAGAGGAACTTTGCGCCTACGGAGTTTTGCAGTTTGATAAGCTAGATCAATTTAAAAACATTGCATCGTGTGAAGGCGAGTGTAATCAGTACATTGTCCACACATTGGTGAGGCAGACCTGCAACTTTGCAATAGGCGAAGATCCGTGTTTGAAAACCTGTATTGATACTGCCAAGGCAGCATTTTTTCAACATTACCATCAAAAGTTGAATAGAATTTGTGAACTTGCAAATAGAAATTTCAAAGAGGGTTTTGAAAGGTTCCAGAGTGACAAATCAAATCTGATCGAATATCTTAAACAGGAAGCTAACATTTCACCAAGAAACACTGTTGCCGAATTTGACTTTTCCGAAGAAGAAAGGCAGTATGCTATCTGGGATGGGTTGGTTGAAGCAGATCGAAGAGTTGAGTATTTTGAAAAGAAATCAAAATTAGCCAAGAAAGAAAGAGACTATACAAGTTATAGTTTTTTCTGTGCATGGTTAGGCGACCAGCACATTTGTCAAGCCGAACTGCCAATGGCAGTCGATGCTGCCAACGACGGATTGAAGACGATTGATAAACTAAAATCTGAAGATACAGGTCATAAAAATACAATGATTGCTAAGGCCGCATGTCTGTACGTGAAAGGACGAGCATACAGTGGACAGAGAAAATACTTGAAAAGTTTGAATGCACTTAAACGATCTTTGGCTCTACGACGAAAACACGAAAGAGATCATACAATGACGGCGCGTGGATTGAACTCAATTGGCCATTTGCAACACCGTCGGGGAAAATATCATGAGGCTAGATCGTATCACCAACAGGCGTTGGACATAATTGAAAGAATTACAGATAATTATCCAGAAGGACATATTGATTATTCTGTGTATGTCATGAATATGGGAGCCTGTTTAAGAAGTTGGGGGAATAGACTCAAGGGTGCTGAGAAAACAGCAAAGTACGACGAAGCTTTAGAATGGTTCAAAAAGGCATGGAAAATACAGAAGAATAGTTTCCCGGGTATAGAAATTTCACATAGATCCAAAATATTGAAAAACATGGCGCTTTGCAACTTTGAAAAGGGAGATTATATAAAAGCTCTCCCAGATGCTGAGAAAAGTTTGGGTATTTGCCGACGGATTTTGAAAGAAAACCCAGACACGGCCAGGTGCTTGTACTTTGTTGGTCGTGTTCACCATCATATTGGTAAGAAAATATTAAGAGCCGCAGAAATATCAGAGGCCCAGCGAGGTTAGTTACTGTTATTTGTTTACTTTATGATAACGCCAGAATAAAAAAGATCGGAATAACGATATTATGACAATTGCAAATCTAAAATTGCCAACCCTTCACCAATTTATACTGTATCACAATTATAGAAACGGCCACCTCAAGAATCTTTAGAGACGATATATAAAGTGTGGTTATTCAGTAATTGTTTCTTATTTTACAATGTTTTGGTATTTTATATTTCTATAAGCAGTATATAAAACAAGGCCATATACATGGCTGCAGTCGCGTGCTCAAGTTAGTGTTTACCGACCAACCGACCGACCAACATTGTGATCTGTAGAGTCTAAAAACTCTCATTGCAATAATAAAGGTTTTTTATTATATTCTTCAGCGGATGCGGAAAACCGCTTCAGTCTTAGTATGGAATTCCTCGAGGAGGCCTACAATATGGAGCATAGTCTGGGAGCTGATCGACGAAGCCTCGACTATGAAAGCCTCAAAGAAGAGATAATTGATGTACTTAATTCACTAGGAAAATATAACATCAGACGCTGGAAACAACGATTCAAAGTAAGAAGTTTTCCTTCTCAGTCTTCCCTTCAAAGTTTCGCTTTTTTTGCCCAGAAAATAAGTTGACCTGATGGATTAAATACACAAACTCAAAATAACATATTTAGCTACGTTTACCCTCACCCATTTAGACAGAAAGAAGAAGAAATATTGTAGGCTAACCATATACTATTGCCGATATTTGATAGGATTACTGGCACACTCGCCCATATGGGCCCAAGTCCCAAATTACATCTCGTAGTTTAGGCCTGCGAGGCAATCTCATTTTATTTATTTTCCTTTCCTTGTAAAAATAGTTTATTCACCATGATGGTATATTTGTTTTTAGGACACCGACAATCAAGAAAAGACTAATGTTCAATCTGAAAGTAGTGGTTTTTCGAGGTACCTGCCACAATCCTGCTGCATTGCATGAAACATTCTTACGTCACCAGCGGATCAAACAATCTTCATGTTTAGGCCTACTGTCATTGCTTTCTATTCATAAGTAACTGTGAAGAAATTTTTGGCTGACAAATACAATTATTATAATAATAATAAATAATATATTTATACAGGATAAAACAATCAGATAACAGTGTATCTGTTTTACATCTGTCTTAATCAAAATATACAAAAGAGAAACTTAATTAAATATAATACAGTGTTTATGAAAAGAAATGAGATTTGTATCTAGCCTTAAAGGACGTAATTGTTGGTGCCGATTTAATATTAATTGGTAAACTGTTCCATATTTTTGCGCCTGCAACTTTAAAGGACGAATTCATTTTACTAAGGGTGTATTTAGGTATTGTTACATTCAAATTTTCTACTCCACGTGTTAAGTGGGTGTGAATATCGCGAATCAATTCAATTCGTGTTAATTGGAATTATCACATGAATGGTCAGTCTTTGTTTGGGGTGGTCTGAGGAACCCTGGCTCCATGGCTCCCGGTTGGAGACTCCTGGTAGTATACTGTATGGGAGCCGAGAATTTAATAAGAAAACGCTAAATCAACAGATAATTTTTATTATAAATAGGCCTATATATAAATACATGATTCACAGCGCTAGTGTTTTATATTTTTTAAATAACATTTTATCATTATGCTTTAAATATTTTAATGTCATTTTTATATGTTGTAATGCACTTTTAATTTTAATTATTAATTGCTATTTTAATATTGTAAATTCAACAATTTCTTGTTAATTCTGGAAGATTTGATTGATGTTTCTGTTAGTTGATTTAAAATGTTGTATTTGTTAATCTGAGGCGCCTTGAAGCTAAGGTGGTTCCATCTTGTAAGGCGCCTCTGTGTAATATACTGAATAAAAAAAAATAAAAAAAACAATATTTACTTTGTTGCTATTAAGAATTTAAATATGTGAATTTGAAGTGTTTATTTATATTTTGTAGGCCTATTTTTTACGTTTTTTAAGTTATATGTTATTTTTTATGGTTATTGTTATCTTATTGGTTTAGACCTACATTTCGTGCAATATGTAAAGACCTCGGACAATGAATTGTCTAAATATCTTTATTTTAACGTTTCTTGTTCATAGCACTCAACTTGTACTGTTTTGTGATCGTTCCTCTTACAACTTTGCTTGTCTGTTTCATGTTTTCGTGAAGACTTTTTCTTTCATTACATCTCTTTGAAATTGAATCCTTAAATATCATCCGATCTCGATTATTTTAAGATGATTATCTTTTAAGATCATATTTTTGTGGAATTGCCACAATACAAAATAGTGTTTATTTATCATTACACTATTAATTTAGTATAGTAATCGTAATTTGTGTAATCAGATTATTGATACAGGCAGTAGGTACACAGTGTTATGTAATGTTGGCCTACAACAAATAAAGTTTGTTTTTTTATTGTAAATGGCAATGATTGTTTTTAGGCACAGATAAGGCATTTGTTTTGTTTAAATAATGATTGAAACATGGACTAGAATATCATAAATAAATTTAATTTGTCAATAAATGTCACTGCACAAAATATCTACTTATTTTTGTATTCCTGCTCTTAACAACCTAACAAATTAACAAACTACTAGCCTATATAACAACTGCTTACGAATTTCTTGGATGTTTTTTTTTTTAAATCAAGACAATGTAAGTAAAAACACATTTAATACTCATCGAACGCGTTCAACGTAATGTGGAACGCGATCAACCAAACAAAACAAAAACATTAAATTCATGGAAATGTTACGGTTCGCATCGATATCTTCCTTTCTGGGCCGTATTGTTGCATATGTTTACACAGATAACAGGGAGGAGGAGGAAAATATGGAAGATTCCTATCGAAGATCGAGCAGACTTTCTGTTTAAAATGTAATTTTTCTTACGTTTTATTTAAAAATAAATTCTTTAAGTTGTTAAGAAACGTTTTAAAGTTATCCTAGTCTAGCTGGTATTGTGAAAATGCCCAAAAAGTAACGTAGCTTTTAGGCAACCGTGACTTTTAGTACTAGCTAGATAGGCTAGGCCCTAGCTAGGCCTACTAGGCTAGTAGTAGTAGGCTTCTAGTAGCCTAGGAGCCTAGCCCTACTAGCTAGAGGAGGCTAGCCTAGGCGGACCTTAGGCTAATAAATAATAGCTTGCTAAAATTAGGCTAGGCCGCCCTAGACGTGGGCTAGCTAGTAGTAGGTCCCGGCCTAGCTAGGCTAGCTTTATTTAATATCGCTAGAGGGCGCTGTGTATAAGGGAACCAACAATTTAAATACAAAACATGTGTCCCTCCGCGACAGGGGAATACCTATGTTTGTTTTTGTTTTTCGGCGGACTTATTGTAGTTATGCTGGAACTACTTTCGGATATGACGTCTTGAATATTTGCCAAAAAATATAAAGTGACCTTTGACCGCGAAATATAATTTTTAGCGTATTTTACGATGGTAACAAGTTTTTGATCGGATTTTACTTACGGAAAACATTAAAGATTAAGTTTTTTGATCGCATCTCTGTTTTCCTTGGATTTTGAAATATAAAGGTAAGTTTGTTAGATTATTATATTCCTTAGCGCAAAAAAATGAGAGAGTGCGAAAAGTGACCCTATTTAAAAATTGATTAGGCTAGGCCATTATAGAGGGCGCACTACATTTCGCCTAGGCTGATTGAGAGATTTTCCAAGGCAGGCAAAGTAAACAGATGGCGTCACCTTGTTGGCCTAGACTATTAAAGATAGTTAACTTGTCTGATTTTACTTTCTTTGTATTAAATTTACCTTTATTTTATGTTATATCCATAAAAACAACACCAAAAGTGAAATTTATATTTTTAGGCCTAGCAAACCATTAAATAATTTTGATTTTTTTCCCTCTTATTCCTAGGCCCTCTAGTCTATAATACAGTAAATAGAACTTTTTTATGTTATTAATTAGTACTGTAACTAAAATAATTTATTTTTATTTTAACTTTATTTAAATGTTTTTATTTATTTTCCTAGGCTTATACAGTATATATATAATGTGAACTAGACTTATGCTCAGCAAGACTAATTAATTAATATAGGCCTAGACGTGGTCAACCTTGAATATTGTTTTTATTTGTATTCCTCATTACTCAAGAAAAGTAGTTTTTCACTATATTGTTAATTTGAACACTAATATTAACTTGATTTTCTTTTCTTTCTTTACATTCTAGAATAAATATTTCTGCAGTTTCTGGATGATGTACAGTAAAGAAGTCCATTGAAACCAATTGACTAAAGAAGAAACAACTCTATTCAAATGTTTAATGAACTGTATTTCTTATAGCCTGGAAAAGAAATTAAATCAAATTAGTTTCATATTAAACTCCACTTTGATTATTTGATTTCCAAATTAGCACATACAAATTATCTAAACATTTACTTAAACCATCAAAGGTCTTGAGGCATTGAAAAATGTTAATATTTTATTCCATATTCTAAATTTACTGTACTAAGTGTATGAACTTAACTGCTAACCAACATAAAATCTTGGATTTATGTAGATATTCAATGATATCTTATGATAATAAACATACAAATATATCATCATTATATCTATTAACCTTTTAAAGTATGTTTTCTTCAAAAAATTTGGGTTTTTAGGATGGTAAATATATATTTATTAGTGTTTATTACAAATTGACCTTTGACCTCATATGTGATGACCTTTGACCTCGTTGCAAAATTTAAGTACTTACTTAATTGTTGGTGTTGCCGTACTAATGTTTCGTAAGAAGTTTATTAAAAAATATTCATACAAATGGTACTTGGTAATTTTCTGTTGTGTATTTGTTTACATAGGCTAAATACACACTGATTACACACAAGGGAAACAATAATAATGCATTATATAATAGGGATATCGGGTTACAAAAGGTCGACACTAAAATTGCAATATCTTTGGTGATAATTGGCCAAATTTCATAATTTTTGTTTTAAAATGATTCTTTCACTTACCTCTATAATGTAATATTGTTTGAAAGACTGTAAATTAAATTTAAAAATTTAGGAAGTAACCTAGCTAGGCTATAGGCTAACTAAAGCCATGTGAATCCGGAACGATTCGGTTCACTTTCATTTTTTAGACCAAACAAGCCAATTTACCTAGCCTAGGCTAATTATAAACATTAATTTACTCATCTAGGTAGTAGCCTATAGCTAGCTAGGCTAGGCCTAGCTATGAAGGGCTGGTACTAGCCTAGGGATGCTAGTCAAGTCGCCCCATCGCAAAGTCGCCCCATACAAAGTCGCCCCTTACACAGTCGCCCCATCGCAAAGTCGCCCCAAAACAAAGTCGCCCCGACACAGTCGCCCCATCGTAAAGTCGCCCCATCGCAAAGTCGCCCCAACGCAAAGTCGCCCCATCGCAAAGTCGCCCTATCGCAAAGTCGCCCCAAAACGTTAAAAAATAGTTTACAAGTGCGTAAAATGTCGCAATGATACACAAAATAACACGGAACGTTTAAGGCATAAAAAGGGGAAGCCCCGCCATGTAGTCTCAGGTCACACGATCGGCACGCACGCACCCCCATCATCAGAGAGGAAGCCCCCGACTAATCACTCCGCGGTCGCACTAACGTGCTAGCTTACCAGAGGGAAACCCCCGTAATTACTCCGCCGTTGTCGCACTACAACGCACCATCTGAAGATGGGGAAACCCCGCCGGAGTTTTACGATGATATCAGTCGCGTTCGAAATCGGTCGCGTTTAAATTTGGTCGCGATAAAATGATGTTATACGATCTAGATTATTTTTACTTTGGTCGATGAATATGTATTATTATTATTAGGCCTATATTAATAATTTGTAAACATAGTTTAAGATTATAATATTATCCAGCATAATGTCATTTAACAGTACATAATTATTTAAATGTGAAATATTTTATAGGAAACGTAGGCTACGTCTGTGTCTTTTATTTTATATGCAACAAATTACGTAAAACAATTTATTTATAAACATTCAGTTTACTATTATATACATAGTATTACGTAATGAACATTGATTGTAAGCCTGGAAAGGCAATCCCATCATTATATCCATTATAAAATTGCATCATATCCCCACTATATGTCGTAAATGATGTCGTGCGTGTGTGTATTCGTCGTACGTCCGTGTACGTATTATTCCGTGCCTCTTCACTGTCTTGTTTAATTTAAAATTAAATAAATACCCGATATGAGGATATTTATTAGGCATGATAATTAGAATGTTCTAGGCCTAACCAAAAGGGTTGAAAAGAATTTCTTCAGTAAAATGATCATTGTGCTGTTGAATAAAAGGCGACTCGCCATCTGAAACATTCTCTGAAACCAATCGGAGCTGCGCCTTCTGGTATCTGTTTCCTCAGCTGCTACGTCTTTCTGCTGACCGTCGGGGATTCCCCTTTTTAAAAAACACGCACACGATACTGTACGATGGTTTTTCCATGGTCAAAATGTAGCGTTTTAATTTTACTAAAATACCTGCATGTAAAACAATCATATCGGCGATGAAATCCTTTTTTTTTAATTTCTTTATTTTGAAAAGTCATTATAAAATTAAGACACATAACTTGCAAATGATGCAAAATGATCAATAAGTAGCCTAAACACTCATTGTCTTACAACACTGTTATTGTTTTAACTACTGTAAATCTATACGAAGGCCTAGGCTACTACACATTTATACATTTATTATATTATCCTAAAAAATTAGCTGGTATGATCCACGCGTAGGTTGAAGAAAGATTCGTAATTGTGGCTCTGGTAACTAATTTTAAAATCATATTAAATTAACATTTTCAAAACTATAAATCAGGGATAATCTTTTTAGAACTTTCAAACAAGGGATTATTTTTTTAATGATTTTTAAAAAAGCACATCACTCCATTAAAACCTGTAAAATAAAAATTAAAACACAAATTATGTATATAGGATAAACATACTGTATACAAGTAACAACGCAATCGATATCAAACGCAACCAATATGATTAAAACCGTGGGCGACTTTGCGATGGGGCGACTTTGCGTTGGGGCGACTTTGCGATGGGGCGAATTTGCGATGGGGCGACTTTGTAATGGGGCGACTTTGCGATGGGGCGACTGTGCCGGGGCGACTTTGTTTTGGGGCGAATTTGCGATGGGGCGACTTTGTATTGGGCGACTTTGTATGGGGCGACTTTGCGATGGGGCGACTTGACTGGATCCCCTAGCCTAGTAGGCCTAGTAGAAGAAGCCTATATTATAATTTTGTGTACTTCTTATCAAGGTGTTTGAACTAAACAATCAGATGTATTTAAATGTATTTTTTTCTGATACCGTTGGTATTAACTGTTTCGTTTGTGTATTGTAAGTTCGGCGTAAAAACGAAATCTAGTAGAAACGCCCTGGACGCTAGTATACCTCTATTCTCTACCTAAAAAAAAATCAATTGGTGGAATGTGCACACCCTGCGGGAGGATGAGTCAAAATAACAAGAAACTAACCAAAATCAAAATATTATCGGTAGAGAGGGGAGGTGCCTGATATTTCAATTTACAAACATACTAGTACATGGTAGTAAGTCTGAGATATCATTCAAGACTTGGACTAAGACTTGGAGATTGTTCAAGAAACTGTCCACATCACCATCCACACCAATTAAAAAATGTATGTATTTTTTTCCATAGCTAACCTTGTTTGAAATCTAACCGTGTTAGACAGTCATGGCCCCCATTGAAAGCAACCAATCAGAGATGGCCGTCATGGCAATGGGCGCTATAGGTGGATTCCCACAACATCATGCTGCGGGACAAAATGTATCGTTAGCTTTTTTATTGGATAGCTTGATACAACGAACATATCATGATCTTGTAGTGCTCTCAGAATTGTAAGTTTGTACATGATGCTTGTATGTGTATATTCAAAATAAGAAATTGTTCAGCCTTTATCAGTGATATAGACTATCATGATTTTTAGATTTGACTTATTTTTGATTTACTTATTTTTTAATTTTCAAAATTCCATTACAAACACAAAGTTTGTGCTGAACACATAATATTAATACTCTTGATGAAAAATAATAGTAAGCCACATATTAATAATTAATACAGTAGCAGTTTTGTGTTTTTAAAATTAGATAAGATATAGATTATTACATAGGCCTAGTATGACTACTACAAGTGGAGATGTGGCTTGGTGGTTATGATGCTTGGCTACCAATCTAAGGGTCCTGGGTTCAAGTCCTGTCATATGTCAGGGTTTTTTTCTCATAACAATTTACAACTCCACTCCCAAAGACTTAATAATAAGTCTTTGTCTACGTAGAGCATCTTGTGTATATGTTTGTCTTATATGTTCTAGTGCAGTATATGGAGAGCCATCTCGATAGTGCTTTGCACTCATGGCACTCAGGGTGCTGCACCGCTGTATTGTCATGTATTGTTGTGCCTGAAAATTGAATAAAATAAAAAAAAATAAAAAAAATACAATGTTAACATTTTTAATGGTTTGCTTTTTTCATATAGACTACCACGAAAAATGGACATGGAAAAGTAAGTTATTTAAATACAGTAGAACCTTCTGTGGACCCAACAAAGTGTCTCCCCCCCCCCCCCCCCCCCCCACCCAATAGGGTAATTTAACACGGTGGTACTGTAAATAATTTTTCGTAGAAGTGAATTGTCCCTGAATAGGGGTTTAGCTATAGTGTACCATTAATGTAAACATATTGCCTCTCTTTCATTTAATGGGAAAGTGTTCTCTTAGTGTAGGGGTGTTGATTAGTGTTTTCCACAGATTTTCCTATACTCTAATGTACTGTGATTTACATATATATATATTATGCTGAATAATAATAATAAATTATCATTAATAGATATATTGTAAACATTTAAATAATTGCAACATTGTATATTTGCTTCACAACATTTGTGTTTTGTATATTTTCATTTGTGTCTTAGGAAAATTGAGATTGTAAAGTTTGCCAGTAAAACACGGCAGTCATTTATTAGGCTTCTGGCTCTGGTGAAGTGGGCAAGCAGTGCTGCTAAAGTAGACAAATGTGCAGTAAGTATATCAACAATTTTAAGTAGTAATAAATACAACATTATTTATAGTAGATCAAAGTCTAGTTTATAAAAAATAAGCTCGGAGTGGAGCTGTGGCTTGGTGGTTATGATGCTTGGCTACCAATCTAAGGGTCCTGGGTTCAAGTCCTGTCATATGTCAGGGTTTTTTTTCTCATGACAATTTACAACTCCACTCCCAACGACTTAATAATAAGTCTTTGTTTATGTAGAGCATCTTGTGTATATGTTTGTCTTATATGTTCTAGTGCAGTATATGGAGAGCCATCTCGATAGTGCTTTGCACTCATGGCAATCCTCAGGGTGCTGCACCGCTGTATTGTCATGTATTGTTGTACCTGAAAATTGAATAAAATAAAAAAAAAATAAAATAAAAAAAATAAAAGTACTTGGTTTACCACAATTATTACGGTTATGAATGTTGTCATTTATCCAAGTAGAATATAAGATTACAAATTATTCAAATAATAAGAAAATAATACTTATTGGTTTCCTTGATCAATAATTGTACACTACATTGGCTGATGCCCCACAGTAGGATTATACCTGTATTTAAAAGAATTAACATACAGTTGTTTATAACAGGCTATATCAGCTTTTCTGGACCATCAGGGACTTCTACTAGTAGACACAGCAGACATGCTTGCCCGTATGGCTAGAGAAAACCTTGTACATGCCAGGTATGTACTCTTCTAGGCCTAAGCTTGAGTGCTTATTCTAACTGTCATCAATATTTGTATTGTATAATAAGTCTCTAAATTTAGATGTTGTGAAGCTGTATCTTGGTGATTAATGTTCTTGCCTTCCAATCCCAAGGTCTAGGGTTCTATCCAGATCTAGTACCAGGGTTGTAACTCACGACTCAACTCCCTAAACCTCAAATGAGACTTAGTTTATAATAAGCACAATACATTATAAAATAATTTATCCATCCTCTAATTAGTTAGATGCTCACTGTTGGATGTGTATACCTTTTAAAGAGATACTGTTCCAAAGTCTTCAATACTATTAAAATTATTTAATTTGCTGTTGACTGAGATTGAAAATAAAACTGATATTTATTATTTTGTATGGTTGAATTCAATAGATTGCCAAATTTCTCAATACCCTGTGCTGTTGATGTGTTGACCACTGGCAGATATAGAAGGCTACCTACATGTATTAAGGTATTTTTTATAGAATAAAGGTATAATATAATGTTATAATCGAGTGGCCGAGCAGTTAGGTCAGTCAAGGCTTTGCTCCACTATAATAGTTCTGGTGGTAGAACTGGAGTTACAGTGTACATATACTGTATAGCACACCTTTTCTTTAAAGACACCAGTCCATCTTTCAGAGGTGTAGGAGTTACCCTGTTGTGTACTAGTCCATTTCAGCTTGAATTAACGTTATTTGGTGGTTTCTTGATACGAATGAACTCTTAGGGGAATTATAAGTAATGCGCATGCTATTTCTGTTGCGAAAAATCTATTTTTTTTTGTTTGTTAATCCAAGCGAAACTTCTTAAGGGTTGAAACAATGTTTAAAATTAATTTTGATGAAATGATTACACTGTATTTTATTAGGACCGTATTATACCAGCAGACCCAATAACTGCCTCAGAAAAAACTTCAGTTTTGTTGAGGTTGAACCAGATCATTCAACATAGACTGGTTACATCTGAGATGCCAAGTCAACTCTCAAATCTGTCTATAGGTAGGTACAGGATTGTCCAAGGTTTTCATGTCTTTACTTAAGTCATAATAAGTGCTTAAGTGAAAAACTGAGATTTTATTTCAAATCAACCAACTTTTAATCTAAATCATTTAATTTAATATGAAAAATATTTGCTCAGGTTGTTTTGAAAACTGACAAACAAAATTAACATTGACTTTATAACAGCAGTTGTTGGTACATTTGAGAAACTGCGTAAAGACTGCTACTCACTAGGACGATAACGATCGACGATAAACATACACTTTTCTTACATAAAACAAAATAAATTCATTTCATTCTAAGACTACATCCATTAATGCTGTCTTTGATAAAAATAATATTTTTTTAAATCCAATCAAATGACGTCATGTATGTTTATCCATTTATCGTCGATGTGAATGGGCTTTCATATACAGCTTTGTTCTGTTTTATCCAGTGTTTAAATAATTGAATTTCTTCTTTTTTTATATAGTTGACGGCACAGTTAAGTTCCATGTTCCTCAGGAGTTTGAAGTAAGAACACTTATATTAGAAAACATTTGTTAAAAATTTTGTTTAATTGTTAAATCAAAATACTGTATACCTTTGTATATAACATTACTGATGCCACAAACCGACACCACATAGTGTTTAATAAAACTTGTTTTAACCTTTTCAATTATATTTTTGATTTGCACGTCTATAAAGCTAGAAAATTTAGCTATCAGAAGATGTAGTTCATTTGTAATTTTGTTATTTAAGTAGTATGTTAATACGTTTATGAAAACACAAAATCATTCATAGTGTCTGTTGTAGTGTAATTATGTGTTGTCTGCTTTTCGTTGTAGGCAACCCTAACATTAATGGGAGATGACCAGAGTATACCCTGGAGGCTGCTTCATGTGGACATTTTAGTCAAAGACCCAGATACAGGAGGTATGTGCCTACCCCTCAACATTTTGCTAAAATAATGTTTACAATTTTTGTTGTTGAATATGCCATTTAATGTCACAGAATAGTTATTCACTTTAACCAAAATTTTGATTGAAAACATATATTTACCTGAATCTGTAATTTAAAGCAAAAAAAATTTAATTTATTCTGTCTTTTTTTAAAGTTAGTGAAGTAATTTTTCCCCTTTTTTTTCTCTATGAAAGTGAATAAATATAGTAGAAATGGCCTATTCAAAGTTTTTTAAATCTAAATTTTTCATGTTTTTGGAGGACAATACATCTTTAATTTATTCTAGAATTTACTGTGTTTTTGATACAATGCGATTGTTGTTAACTTTAGATGGCAAAGCCTTGGTACATAACATGCAGGTTCACTATCTACATCAATTGGTCCAATCAAGACTATTCACAGAGGAAAAACCACTTGCCGACATGTATATCTTACTCCGTATCCTTTCAGCTTCAAGTATGATTATTAGAATACTTTGTAACGCAAGGTCAAATCATAGAGGGCACTATACTTTTTACAAAATAAATCCAAACATCAAAATGCCTCAAAATTGTTAGGGTAGGTGTTTCCATAATTGTAATTAAGGTAATAATGAGAGAGAAAGGTAGATTTTGAAAGTTTAGATTCCTTATATAAATGATCAGATAGCTTTTGTCAATCTTTGCAGCTAGAGGTTCTCAATTCACAGGTGAGTGTACTCATTTGCATATTTATTTTCTCTAGCAACAGAAATATCTTTGTTATTTTGATTCATTTTTACAATTTTTTGTTGTAATTATACACATAAGACATCAGATTTTGTAGTAATTTTACAAACTTTGGAAATTATTTTGGTATTTGCATATTAAAGATGAAGAAGTCTAATTTAAGAAAGACAAATCCTAATATAGGACTTCCACCTCATCCCCTTAAGGGATTAGATAAATAGTAAAAATCCATTGGTTTTTATTTAAAAAATTGTAATTAAGACTTGTATGTTTCACCTTGTTGTTGGTTAGGCTCATCGTTTGATACGTGAGAGGTGGGGAGAGCACATCACAACCACTAGTTACATTGCAGCACAGAATCTCACACTGGCCTATTGGAGGTAGATATACAATTTTATTGTTTTTACTAATGATTAATGAATATATGATAAGGCTTGTTTATATGCATACATTAGTGATTTTCAATAGCAAATAGCTATCTGAAAAATGTGATTCAAACAGAAATTAATTATTATTCATACATGAAAAAAAAATTAAAAATAAGTACTCTTATTCTTACTCGATTAAATATTATATACTATTGCACTCCATGTGACCCACAATTGTCCAATTCATTAAGGTGTTATATATAAATCAATATGTGATATATAACTCATATGTGATATTTTTTACAGAGCACAAAACTGCTCCCTAGATAAGTCCAAAAATCAGCTGTATTCGGTTACCATATGTGTTGATAAAGACTCGTCACAACCATTGGACGTTAAGCATACTCCACCTTTGACCTCATCAGAAGCTGCAATAGTCAACAAGGCAATCAAGGTAAACCAAAGCATTCATTGCTCTATAACTTTTAATTTACCTTTGGATTATATGGTATTATGGTGACCTCGTTGCCTTAAAAGACAACACCCGATTAACAGAAATCGTTATCTAAGAAAACACATTCATTATGGGATTATACGGTACCCAAGGGTGGGCTTACACACTAGGATGGGCTTGCACACCTAGGTGGTCTTACGTGCCAGGTTGAGCTTATACACCTGGGTTTGCTTATACCCTGTAATGGGCTTATACACTAATAATAATAATAATAATAATTCAACATTTATTAGTTTCTATCAATGGTAAAACAATACAATAAAAAAGAATGATAATTTATAATGAGAAAATACATAAAATACCATTAATAGAGGATCTTGCAAGAAGAGAATACTTGTCACGCAAGACCCATAAACAAAAGAAAAAAAAATACATTTGTATATAAATAAAATAAAAAAGTCATGACAAAAATAGTTTGAAGGTCTAGTTTGAGTACAATGATAACAAATTACTTAAGTTTTTTACGAAAAGTTGGGAGAGAGGAAGAGTTAACAATACTAGTATCTAATTGATTCCAAATTAAAGGGCCAGAAACATAAATAAAGTGGGAAGAATTAGTTAATCTTACAAAAGGAATAGTTAGGCTCATCTAGCTCCACTAGTGTGGGCTTGCATGTGAGGATGGCATATATCCCAGGTAGGCTAATTATGATGGGTTCAAGCTCACAGAAATCTTTTTATTATTATGTTTTTAGAGTGAGTTGCTGTCTATTGAAAGGCTTCTAGTTGAATCCATTCTTATCCGGTCAAAGGCTAAATTGAAGGTAAATAAAAAATGTATATGACATATATGCTTCTATATGCTGCTACAAACAAACAAAAAGTGTTTAAATTTGTATCTGTTATGTTTCTTTTTGTAGGAATTGCAACTTGATCTAAAGAAAGCCAACATCTCATCTAAAGGTAATTACATAGTGTTTTTAAACATGGTAAAATCATTCTTGCATTTAAATAAGGTTATTGTTTACAAAATATAATTCAGAATTGATGACACCATTGAATGAGATGAAGCAATTGAAATACATTTCAGTCATTTTACCAATATGTAATGGAGCTGTAGCTTGATGGTTAACATGCTTGCCTTCCAATCCCAAGTTGTAACTCACCACTCCCTCGATTGAGACTTTGTTTATAAGCACGATAAATTATAAAATAGTCTATACATCATCTAATTGGCGACTTACTCGTTGGATGTGTATGAAATAAACAAAATTAACAATTTTGTAAAAATAAAAAGACCTTGTCACAATTTTTATTTTCTGTATAATTTATATTATTTCTTCTAACAGCTATAATCCAGGGTAATCCACCTGTGTTGAGTATTGCAATCCTAGAACCCTGCAGTCAAGCAGAACACTTGACCATCTCGGTGGACATGCAGACCGGTCTATTCCAGCCACATGTTGCCCACGCTGGTACGTAATCATTCTTTTATCACATACTAAATTTCTAATAACACAAATAATATTATTGAAAGTTAATTTTTAAAACTAGACTTTTTAGGGAAAAACCTAGATTTTGTGGTTCTTGGAGAAATGCCTGTAGGAAAATAATCAAATTATTATTAATTCATGCTCATATTTGGTCCAATAGAACCTCAATTTTGTTGAAATTCATTTTTTATAACACTAACAGAAATACATTGTGTTTTCAGGTGCTGCTCTTCTTGAAGAAATTGAAGAATGTCTGAACTCTGACCCTACTAAACTCTACCAGTATATAATACGTCTAAAGTAGGTTTACTATAAAGTTTTTGTGAATTTTACAAAAAAATTGGTGTTTTGCATGAGTTAATGTTGAGTATACTCGATTTGATGTGTTTGCATTACATGCTATATCCCTGCCATATTAGGAGTTGTTGGTATCATTGCTTATTCCATAGAAGCGAAAATGTTATAACACCCTCTATTTCCATGAAACACGAAACAGAACTCCGCCATTGAATTATTTTTAATTCAACACAGATTTACCATTTGTATTGAACATTGCAAACGTGCAGTTCAGCTTCAGCCAGTTATCTGCCTTGAAAGACTCCCTCTAGTGTCCATCTCGGCTGATCATCCATTAAACAAAGTCTCTCAAAATCGTTTGTATCTCAAGTTGACCAGGCATAACAATTACTATGTGGTAAGTTATAGTATATTTTTTTTTAAAGTTTATTTTATATAAATACTGTAAAATACTTCTAACAGAACAAATACTGTAAAATATTTCTAACTTAACAGAAATACTGTAAAATAATTCTAACCTAACAGAACAAATTCTGTAAAATAATTCTAACTTAACAGAACAAATACTGTAAAATAATTTTAACTTTAATGGAACAAATAATGTAAAATATTTATAACTTAACAGATCAAATACTGTAAAATAATTCTAACAGAATAAATACTGTACTATAATTCTACCTTTTGTATTGTACTTGTGTCTGTATAGGTTGTTGAATTCATCACAGAACAAGGTGGAGAATTTGAAACACAGATCAAGTACTACCTTCTACGAGTTCGACCTTCGACTTTTTATGACCAAATACCCCATGATGCTCAGCAATCGGATCCTGATACAGCCAAAAGTTTCTTAGCCCCATTGTCTATCTTTCCTATCGAGCCAGAAAGTTTGGTTTATGGTCCAGATACAGAATTTCAAGGTCAGCTAGCAAACTTATAATTTCCAAAAAAAACGGTCATAACAAAATAATAATTTAAGCTCCAATGGTTTTATTTGTATGTAAGAACCTTAATACAATGTTTTTTCTTGCAGGACATTTGGCACCTAATAAAAGGAAGCATGCTCTGGCGGGTTACCAGCATTTTTCAGTTGTCAAGAAGCGCCGATTTGATCATGTACATTACTTTCAAGATCGTCTATCACACATTACCTCTCTTTGTGACATGCGTATTCCGTATGTTCAATTGCTAGAAGAGGTATGTTATGCGAAATTATCATTCCAACATTTCAGAAATATTAATATATTTCGTTATTTTTAAAATCTTGTGTAGTAGTAGTATAAACACTAGTGTTTTTCAAAATATAGCCCATATTGATCTGAAGACAATTAATATATCCCTAATCAATATTTTAATTATATGATATGTGGGCAGCACGAGCCTAGCAAACACTACAAATCTAAGCAGATTCTGGCTACATGTGCCTCTAGAAATAGACAATGCTGAGCAATGGTTGGAAACAAACTTGTGTTGTCTTTCGGGGAAGGTTTATTAAAATCCGAGCTGTTTAGAGAAATACTTCCCCCTCTTCATAAGCCAGCTCGGTCTCTCAGATTCAACCGCTTTCTAGAAGTACCTCATTGTAAAACCAGCAGACTTAGGTCGTCTCCAGTTCCCACCATGGTGGATATAATTAATAGGCACCACTAGCTCTTTTTTAGATATGTAATAAGTGAATGTTTTAAGGTTTTTTATTCATGTATGTTTTTAATTGTATGGTACGATATCTAATTTTATTAAGATGTTTCTATTTTTATAGCAATTTTAACTAATTTTTAGTCATTTGTAATACATTTCATTTCAGTCCTTGATTGTCGTTTTGTAATATATTTTTATATACCGAATAAATAAATAAATAAAAATATATGATCCCAAATAATCAGATGGCCTAAAATGGAATATGCAGAATATTACCCAGAGACGTAGGATGGTGGTTGTTTGGGGAGGTGTGAAAATTGTAAATGTGGAACTACCAAGAACATATTTCTTGTCTGTATTTTAAACCTGTGATGACAATCATGATGGTGGTGACAATTTTTATTTATGAACTTTGTTATTTCATTGTATTTTAGCTGAGTAAAAACAACATATCAAATCAAGGTGTACAGGTGGAAGGGGAAGGAGTTGGACTGGTTGTCAAATTAACTAGGTAAGAAGATATATATAAAATACATTTACTTTAATGTTTGACAATAGCCACGCTATGAAGCTGTTCAGGTGTACAGCATTAATGGTGGTGTCTTAGCTAACAGTTGTACAATAATTTGGTTGGTTATTAAGTTATCAAAACCATCATTTTCATTTGATCCTATTGATACTATCTTCACTATTAATGATACTGTCATTAAATGTCATCAAATGCTTACAAGGTAATCTGTGTTTTGATAGTTTCCACCATGACCCAAATTTATGATTTTTACCATTTTTTAAATTAACAATATGATCTACAATTGATTAAATCTAATATTCCTTGTTTTTGTTGTCTTTTTTAGTGCACCACCATTTGAAGGGCCATGTACACACGCAGCAGAGGAACTTGCTAAGAATTTAGTCAGCTGTTCATTCCGACTTCAGCTTTCAAGCAGCATGAGATGGCAAGTGCAGGTCGGTCGATTGATTATCTGTTTGCTTTATACTTGTAAAACCGTTCTACCCCATCCAAGACAATGATCCCTCAAAGACCAATCTTGTACTCTTTCCAAATAGTGTAACAAGTTTTTTAGCATGCACATGTACAATGTAGGTACATTAATAGCTTTTCAAGAATGACAAGGCAACAATGACAGGAAAATATCTTTCCCAATGATACAAGCGATATGGCACAGGCAGGTCTTGAAACAATGCCTGCCAGATGTTAGTCCAATATCCATAACATTACACTGCATTCTCTCTAGTGAATGAAATAACAAGAGGGTAGAATAACGTGACATAATTGATCAACAGTAGAGCAGTATATTAATGCTGTATCACTTTTATATTATACGTATAGTTGCAAAGTTAATATTGTGCATTAGTTTTTTGATATTTTGTTTCTCTTTTTAGTTATGTTTTGCAAATTGTCCATTAAAAAGCACCAACCCAAAGGAGCAAGGTAAGAATACTGTGTATTAAAATACAATTAACTTTGGAATTAAAACTGTTATTTAGACAGTCTAAATAATGGAAACTACAAACCAGGATTGACTTAACATCCCAAGCTGTTTCATAATATTCAATTTTGCATTCAGAAAACTAGATATTTTAAGCTCAGCCAAATTACAAACTTTTTGGTTTTTTTTAACATGCTGTAAGGGACAGATTTGTTTCTGATATGTATGTTATGTTTTTAAAAACATGTTATTAATTAATTTAAGAATCATTAAAAAACTATTCATCTTGCAGTTACTGCCGTAACTACATGTTTTAAAACGTTATGGTTTTAGTGTTTTTCAGTGTGTAAGTTTATGAGGCAGACATTGCATTAAACAGCTTGAAGAAGCTTGTTATAATTGCATAGACAGGTGAAAGAGTAAACAAAATCTAGTTACTGCAGCAACTGCAGTATAATTATTTTTACATACTCTTTTACTGTAATTTTTTTTGGTTTTCTCTAGTTAAATTTCTGCTAGCTATAACTTTTTGTTTTGTTTTTAGTTCCTATTCGTCATGTGACTCTTGCATATGAACACACATCAGGTGGTACATCTGTGATGTGGAGGCAGTTTTTACATGAGTGGTATGCTATTGTACGGCTGTACAAACCAGTACTTGAATTTGCTCCAGTCCTCAATGGTAATTAGTCAAATATGCAACTATAACTAGATAATATAGAACACACCTCCAACTCAACACTGTTTGTTGTTCACACAATGCCAAGACCCTTTTTTCAAGCTCTGTCTACACTATCAAACTAGTTTGACAAAAAGGTGTGATGTATCTAAATATGGTAGTGATATGATGTCATTATGTCCATATATGGGCACATCACATTTTTTTACAGTGCTGATTTGATTTGACTGTTTTCTTAGTACAGTAGTAGCAATTATCTGAATTAACTGACTTATCTATTTTAAGAATTTGGAAATCAGCTAAATGTTGAAGTGAGGTCATTCTCATACAAGCGACTGACAATGTCTTACGGAAAGGACAAATCAAACACGGTTAGTTTTTTGTTATCTATCATACAATTAATGAATGTTTATCAGTGCAATGGTTCAAATAATTTCATGTGGTAAAAAATCACAGATTATAACATATTTTCATTTTTCACCTAATGAGATTATTTGTTCCATTGCATGAATTAAAACATTCACTACTTCTGTATAACACACCTACTTTAACGAAGGCCTAAACCATTCGGCAATGCGGAACTCCTATTATAGACAGCGCATACTACAGGATAATCATGATTAGCCTAGCCTCTTGTCACTGTATAACCAAAATGAATCTGTAAATGAATGCAATATTTATGCACATATAACGATATTGCACTCTCGATGACATCATACAGATTGCAATAGAACATTTATATAATATCATGTGACCTACAATCCTCCAACCAAATGACAAAATGAAGTCAAATGTTAAATAAAGGTTTAACAAACTCAATAAAATGCAAAAGTTTCATTGTTTTATTTTGAAGATTACCATCCGATGGGAGCCTGACCGGAAAGGTTTTACGCTGCCGCTGGGAACAGGAGGATCGGCTAAGGCTGCCAACTGTCATGTCCTCATATCGGAGCAACTCCGTCACGAGTTCAACCAGCACCAAAACATTGCGCAACTTATGCAGGTAAGGATTACGATATCCTTTATTGAGAGGTTGAATATTCTTAATAGAGAAATATAATAAAGTCGGTTATTGCCATTTAATTGATCGATTTTATATCACGTTGAGAGGTATTAAATGTTACTGATCATATAGCCAGGTTTTTGTGCCACAAAACAGGCCTATAAATAATGTTATACCAAAAACCATTGCTCTTTTCATTTGTAGACAGATTTCCATTCTACTTGTCAACTTATTCACCATAATTAATTTTCTCTCCTAGGTGTTGCAAGATACATACAGCCCTCTACAGGCAATATCTAAGCTACCAAAACGGCCTGAACTAGGCGCAATCATGGTAAGACATCTCTTCTTTTAGAAGTTAGATTGTCATGTCAAATATAGTTTTTTAGAAAATTGTGCATTTTTGTTAGAATCACTCAATACCCTATTCACACTATGACTGAAATGCACTACTGTTATAATATCCATCAATTTTCTACATAGTTTTAAATATTATAGTTTCTATCTTGTGAAAAAACAAAAATGAATCACAACAAAATAATAATAATAATAAATGCATGTCAAACTGAATTAACCATCCTTATTTGTGTGTTTTTTTATTTATTATTTTTATTTTTAGCACCCTCATTACCCTCTGCAACAATTTACTGTGGTACCCCAATCGTCAATGCATATTAGAATTGTGTATAGAAATATCTACTGTATAGATGTACAATGCCGAGGAAAGAACATGGTCGCTATCAGAGGTATGTACAATCAACCACTCTGAGTATTACTCCTTCCAATATCTTGTTGCTAAGTCTTGTCCAAAGACACATTTATACTTGAATATAAGCCTTTCTCAAAACAATTAATAATTTCAGATGGAGCTCATAGTTTATTTGACACAAGTAAAGTTGTTACAGGACTCAACCCGACTCATAGTCTTAAGGTATGATTTTTATTTTTTATTTTCGTCTTTATTTAACACAATTCTACAGTAAGCACATTTCGTTAATTTCATAAACATTTATTTATATTTATGGTGCATAGAAAATTAAATAGCAAATTTAACGAATTAAATCAAGAAAAAAAATACCATTAATAGTGGATTTTACAAAACTTGTAGCGTAAAACCCATGTGCAAAGAAAAAAAAACATCAAACCACAGTGTCTTGTTTTAAAAACCTATAAAATGACTTTTTATATATATATTATTTCTTCACAATCCTTTCCAATCTTATGGACAAACAAAAATATATCTTTATCACCATAAATGTCTATGTTAATCTATTTTAAATAACTTTCAAATTTATATTAAATGCATTTTCTTTTACAGGTCTTTCTTGACATGTTTGTTGATGACACCGTCCTGCATGCTAAGCGACGATCAATCACAGAAGATGACAACCCACCATCACCGGTTGCAATGGACACTATGGATCTGTTTCCACCCGCCCAGCAACCAACAGGGGCGAGCCCTTTGCAACGTGCTGGGCAGCACAACACATCTGGCTATATGCATGGAGTGGGTAATAGCCCGGCTCATCCAGCCTCCCCACATACCTCAGTTTTGCAACAAGTAAATTTCTGTTGTTTTTTTACTTAACATGAATAAAGAGCTTTGTTTTTGTTTTTTTTATTACAAATCCACAAATTGTATGTGTAATTGTGTTAAAAATACACTTTTTTTTTGTATTAATATATTCTCAATTGAGGAAATTTGTATTATTTGGTTCCCATGGCAGCCACAGTGCAGTGCCTACCACAAACGACAGGGCTGAGATGGACCAGTATCACACTGGAGTAAACCCCCCCCCCCCCCCCCCCTACGCTTCCTAAATATGCAATGGGTAAAAGTGCATGCAGCCCAGATGCGTACACTGAACCTCCAGTTTGAAATCTTTATCAAAGACTTATTCTACCCTATAGCCATGGAGAACCTTGAACCTGTGCCAACATTGTAAATACCCTTGAGTGCGCCGCATCTGTACAAACGCACTCTGACATTGTATAATATCAAATTTAATGTTATCTTATGTAATCGTATTACTATTCTCTTTGACAGCAATATAATTTACAGTCACCAGGTGTAGCATGCCCACTGGCATCACCGCCAAGCATTGTACCATCCCCATCAGGATCTAAGCTTGGAACACCATCACCTGGTAAGCATATCATTTATTGCTGAACACATGTTATTGTCCACTCTCTTGCAGGGATGAAAAATATCTGTGAATTTCTGCGTTTTAGTATTATTTTGAACCTCTCGATATTATTTCAAATCCGAAGAGTTTTTTTTAGGTGGGCCGGGTGTCAAACGATCTGGATTTTTAAATATAAATGAGATTGTTTTCCTAGCAAACTATTGCCTTTGTTGGTGGTGCTATTTACTGTATATTGACATGGTATTATTTTCAGTAACCATGAACTGTTCAAATATTTGTGTAATGAAACCGGCCGCGGGGTTAATATCTTCACAAATGCCTAATTTCCAGTTGGAGGACATGCGTTTCACGTTTCTTATTCATCTCTCTCGATCTTACCATAAACATTCAATAATAAAATCTACATTATAAAATTACATCTTTTTTTTTCCTCACTCTCATCCCTGCTCTTGATATACATTACCATCCTGCCTTTGGAACACCCCTTTTCAGTGGGAACACCTTTTCAGCTATTAAAGGGATACTTTCCTGTAAAACGAACAAGGAGCAACTTATGATTTAACGCTACGACCAACTCCTATTCAGATTCAGAGAAAACTTTCTATGGTCCTGATGGTGGCCTGTTAAATACATTGTAATACATATTCATACAAATAGCTGAAGAGAACAGTGAAAAGATTAAAATGGACAACTAAGATGTCAACCTTTGAACTGATGATGCCACTGATGACTATGATGAATTAATAATTAATCTTACTTTCTTGTTTCTAGCATTTGCTGCAGGGTCACCTGGTAATATGCATCATGCCCCTTCTCCAGGTTTTGTACCTGTACCATCACCAATGAGTGTCAACCTTCAATCTCCGGCCGGAGTCCCATTTATGAGCCAAGGTAAGCAGTATAAAATATAATAAATATTCTCCACCATACCCGTATTAACATGGTTTATTGACTAATTACATCAGTGAAACAGTAATACGTCTCCCTCAACCTTTTACTGAAGACTGCATTAAACTATTTTACTATTATTTTATTTATTTCTTCTACTATGGACCAGTAGAAGAAATAGATATGAAATTGTATGACAGGAAAGTGGTTTACCCTGGGAGAACAGTCTTCTACTGGGGACCAGTAAAAGTATGTTTTCCCAGTGGGAATATCACTTTCCTTATATCTCGATATGTAAAGGCAAATTATCCTAATTTATTAAGACATTGCAAGTGTTAGAGGAGCTGTAGCAAGTAGTAAAGAGCTTCACAATCATCATCCATCACCAATACAAATATAAACACCTTGATACTATTATCAAATATTAACTAATATTGTAATTGTTGTTTCAAACAGTAGGCATGCATGAGAGTCACGGATCTCCATACACCAACATGAGTATTTCAATGCCCAGCCCACGTACCTGGCCTGCCTCACCCTCTGTACCTGGTCTATCACCTAGCATCAGGCATCAAAGCCCTGGGAGTGCTAATATACATTCCCCTGGTAATGCCATACAGCAACATGCCTCACAGCCACCGGCTATGATAGGTAAGTCAATAATGTGCATTGTAACTTTTCGTTTTCTTTTATTTTTTAATATTTTCTTATTTTTAGTATAAATCCAGAGAGTTTTGGAATATTTAGAGGACATTATTTTCAATTTATTGAATTAAAATTAAACATAATCAAATATTATGTGTTTTTGTCTCCCTTTTAATTCATACAAATGTTTTCTTTAGGATCAGTCCAGAGTCAACCATCACGCACCCTCCCACAACGTTCTTGGGCAGGCTCCATTCCCACAATTCTGTCCCATGATGCTTTGCACAAACTTTGTACACCTGCTACACCGGGTGGTCTAGCAAGCACAACAGGTGCAGCACCATACCAATGCTGCCCTCTGGAACGCTTTTTGTCCGCTATCTACCTTAAGAAACATTTACTGAGAGTTCTTCATGCAACTGGACAAAATAAATTGGAATTGGTAAGTATTTTTTCATTGACTTTTTAAATATGTGATTGACACCTGGTATTACATTCAAATTTGCACAACACTTCAACATGAAACAAGATATTACATGAAATTAAAGTACTGTATTACTACAACTTTCATGTTAAACTGTAAATTCTTAGAGATGTATTGTCCCTTGAAACACAAAAAAATGAAGGTCAAAATATACTAAATTTTAATTGGCCATATCAAAGTAATATTAAAGTTATTCACTTTAAGTCGAAAATTCGAGCCAAAAACGACAATTTTACGTAATTAACAGCTAAATTAATTTGATTACATTTCGTCTGGAAAATAGTCGCGAGCGAAAGTAAACAAAGATTTCAAACCATGAGTATACATTATGCATGATGCTAATTAGGATTGTTTACAACTCGTCACGGTTGAGAAGGTGTTTTCACACAGATCGAGAGGAAGTTTTAGGATTATGCATACAGAGTAGCCAAATAAGCGCATTGCATTTAATAAGATATGTTTTGATCGAAAACTTTGACTGGAAGTCAAAGTTATTTTTTGAACCAAAAAACGTCTGTATTTCAGTTGAGTAAATTTTTTTTCGACTAATTTTTAGTGAAAGTTAATAACTATTATGATACTTCATAATGATCCACTTTTTTTCGCAATCTTTTTATATTAAGTTTTTTGGAATTTGACAATTAAAGGGACAATACATCTTTAAATTTATTAGTGAAAAATAGGAAACAATGGGTTTTGGTTAAGCATGGTTCCCTAGGAAGCAACCCATGGACGTATGCTCAATATACGTAATTTTATCATTTACAAGCAAACAGTTTGGATAGACAGTCTGTCGCTTCTGATTGGTCAAATTGCCTATGTATGTCCCACTGTTGCATCCTAATGAAAACCAATCTTTAAGCTCTGCCTACACCATCAAACTAGTTTGTCAAAAAACAATTTTGAATGTGCCCAAGTATGGTAGTGATATGCTCAAATAGTATTGATATGACTTCATGTAAATATATGGGCACATCACATTTTATGGCACATAAAGTTTGATAGTGTAGACAGAGATTTAGAGTTGACTGTATCATTTTGATAATTTACTTTTCAATTTTGTTTATCTCTAGTTACAAGTGCTCCCATCTACAGAACCAGGTGTTATTCAGTTCAAGTCGGATACTCTGCTATTTAGAGTGTTATTCAACCCGGCCGTCAACCTTACACTACAGCTCCATGCAAAGCCAGTACAAGGTAAGGGACCACTGCAAATCACTCTCATTATTATCAATAATCAATAATGACCAATATTCAATAATGATCAATAATCTATTCCGTAGCTTCCCATGGGTGTTTGTGTCGCTCTTTCTACAACTGAATGTAGCAGCAGTATTCATTTGTACATTTGAGTAGGAACAACATTCATTTATCATTTTACATTAAATTATGTTTCAGATAATTCTGATCATTGGACCACAGAAGAGATGCATGTCCTTAGTAGATTCTTTGAAGTAAAGGTAAGACCCAATAATTATCAATGTAGGCTTATATATTTTTGTGTATAGTTTTTTTAAGACTTTTAAATTATACCATTGTCAATCACTTATTGCATAAAAATTCAATTGAGCACAAAATTAAGCAATATATTTGGCTGTTCACCTCGTAAAAGTTCAATAGACTCACTGCAACCATGTAATATATACATATACTCCATATTGATTATCATACTTACAACTTGTTCAAAATTACAGTGATAATCAGTGTGCATGCAACCTAACAGTAGTTTAATATAGACACAGAAAGGACTTATTCTTACTATTCTTAATCCTTGACATACTGTGGGTTCAGGACATATTTAATTTTGAAAAATGTATTTTTTTATTCTTTTTATAGGTTTCATGTCCACCATACAAAGTAACCACCCTGAATGCCTTCATGAGATTGATTAGCGCACCAACTCGTATTTTACATGATTTTATTCAGCTAATGAGATTGGAATTGGTAAGTGTTCAAGATTTACTTTCAACCAAGATGGTCTACATCCAGGGTTCTTAAAAGTAGACCATACGCCTAATCCAGCTCACGAGTGCTTTACACATGGTTCGCGAAAAGTTGCTGCTAAAAAATTGTAAAGTTAAAAAAGGGATTAATGTCTGTGAGTTTACGTAGGTGCTTATGTCAACGTAAAACTGGTCATGCCTACCTCTATCATTTGTGTGACGCGATTCAGAGTTTTTGGTTGCCTATTCAGGGCTTTTAGGTTTTTTTTTTTGTGTTTTACAAAAACTCTCACTTTTCTATAAGAGTGTGCGGTTGTGTGTATTTTTTTTTTACTTCTCCTTAAAATTTCCCTTCCTATTCTCCTTTTTCTAATAATAAATTTATTTATTTAAAAATAGTTAGTGCAACACTTTGGTGAATTAATCCTAATTATTGTGATACTAATTTTTCAGGTTCCCGATAGAACTCTGAAATGGTCTTTACAGTTGTGCTTGACAATTCCACCAAACAATATAGCAGTGGCAGGGTTTGGTAGTCTTGCTGTGGTTGTCAGCAAAAAGATACTAATCTTCGTAAGTCAATGTACATTTACACCAATGTGTAGCTGGAGGACAGGGTAGACACGCACCATATTTTTGAGACAGGAGAGTTCTGCTTCAATAAGCAAAACAAAAATGCACCTCTTTTTAGCAGTTTATAAAAACAATTGGACCAAAAATGTGTAAAATGTTTGTATGTATGAGAGAGAGATCCTCTGTTTTAAGCTCGGTCTACATATCATATATGTGACAAACAAATGTGATGTGTCCATATACGTTGGTGTCATATCACTACCATATTTTGGCATGTCACTTTTTTTGTTAAACTAGTTTGATAGTGTAGGTAGAGCTTTAAGGATCATACAATTATTTGTTATGTCTGTCCCTACCCTGTATGACCCATTAAATCTTTCTTTCTTTCATGTTTTGTTTGTTTTTAATACAGTAATACCAACAAATATTTAAGTTTAATTGATTTTTTAAGCCATTTTTGCTTTGTTGAACCTTGCAAATGGGAAGTGTTTCTGCTTATTATTAATTATGTAATTCTTCTTTCAATTAATTTGCCCTTATTTGCTCATTTTCAGATCCAGCTAACCAGAAATGTCCCTAACCAAGAACCGCAATCAATCATCATACCCATTGTCCACTACCCTAATAACTCAACACTACAATTGGAGCAGCCAGCACTACAAAATAATCCTACATCCCTACTCGTTTCAAATGTATTGAAACATTGGAGCGAATACAATATGAATAGCAGTAAGTATTCAATATTATTTTTATACCTTTTCCTCCACTTCTGCCCTATTAAGGGCCTTTCACACCTGTTCCGGCACAGTTCCGGTCCGGCGAAACGAATGCCAATGTTTCGTTTTCATGTGGCTATGCGCCAATCGATATGCGCGTGGCCTCGTAAAACGAAACATTGACGTTCGATTGGATTATCCGCCGCCGGACCGGAACCGTGCTGGAACAGGTGTGAAAGACCCTTTAACCTTTACCTATGCTTACAGATTGAGATCCACTGATACCAACAAACTTTGTTGGGAGGTTTGTTCTATAATATTATTTAAAACAACATTTTACAAAATTACTACACTAAGTTGCTAAAATAAACATAATTTCAAAATCAAAATAAATTTGGATATAAAGCGAGTTACTTGAAATTTGTTGTAATTTAAGAAATAACGATTTATTATCAATTAGTTTCGTGTAACGTAAATATAGTCTGAAGTAGTCCCAAAAGTCCTAAACTATATTCGGCCAACTTTACAAATTCCAGGGTAGAGACTTCTTAAGGCCGTAGAGACCCACATACCCCAACATTCCAGTAAACAAATTTCCCAGCCACTCACAAACGTACTCACTAATCAAACAATTCTTCATCTATACGCACCATTCGCCTACTGTATCTCATAATAGCCTTTTCTCCCAGAAGTTTTTTGGGGTTTGCGCATGCCTAGTCCGGGTTTCCAAATACCCATTTTCCAGCCATAGTAAACTATAAGCCTCTGTGTGATACAGTTTCCTAATGCTTCCATCCTCTTGAATATAACTGCCTCAAGGCGTGGCGCAAAAAAATGTTATATTTTGAATGTGTTTACTTATTTGGTGATCATTTTACTATGAAGGTCAGGTAGGTAGGTGAGTAATTCAAATGGTTTACACCCTACTCTGATGTGGTATGGTTGTACTATGTTCAGTACACTGAGACTAATTTACTGGTCCCAAGTTATATAGAGTATCACGGTGCTGACGTCACGACAGTGGGTGGCGCTTCGTGGTTACTAGCGCAACCAAAAATGACTCCGAAGTCACCAATGGTTTGGAATAGGCTTATTGAAGTAGTATTTTATTGTTAACCGTTTTTGATGTTGTATTGTTTTATGTTTCAAACCTGTTAGTGGCGGTATTTATCGCTGTTGGTTTTGATTGAATAAAATAAAAAAATAAAATAAAATTTTAAAACATAATAATTTTCAATAAAAACAAACTAAAATTTCAAAAGATCACTAAATATTTGTTTTTAAAAATCTATTTATTCTTCAACTACAGTTTAAGTTAAAAAAATCAAGCTAAGATACATAATTTGATAGAAATACAGATCTTTACAGTTTATCAACATAGTAGCGTTGAACGCATTTTTTGGTTGGCTAGCAACCATGCAGCGCTCTCTATCGTTGTGACGTCACACCGTGATACTCTATATCATCTTCACCCCGAAATTATCAAGGCTTCCCTCAAACAAGTGTTTGCGTAAAAACTGAACATTGTTTACTAAAATTCTCTTCCATAATTTAAATAATTTAATTGAGAGCTTGCTTATATGCGCTATATAAGAATAAACTATTATTATTATATATACTATTGGGCCTACTACAAGTTTCTACTTTTGTCTTTTTAATTGTGTCTGTTTTTATTGTTATCTTAATTTTTTTTCTGTATTTTTTTAAGAATAAATGTTTAATTGAACTGAATTAAATTGAAGTTTGCAGGAAAAAAATGTATTTTTAATTATTAAATTATTATGTACTACGTTTCTAGGTGAATGCACCATATTTCCAGCAATTCGAGACCTGATGGGAAGTCTAAATTTACCTGCTGGAAAAGTATGAAATGATGTTAGACTGTTATCTTTTACTTGGATGATCAAATTAAGTTGCTATGCTAGATTTATGCATGATTGTTGGCATTCATGCCATCAATTAAGAATTCAGGAGCTGTATCATGTCCAGCAACAATAAACAACGTGCAGTATCACAGCTTATGACATCAACTTTCATCCCATATGATATACTGTATAGTCTCTCCTGATACTATGCAGTAGCTTCTTTTCTGCCAGTTGCTACAGCTTTCCAACTGGTAAACATGATAGCGTACAAGAATCGGCAGGAATACAGGCAGAATTGCAACAGAGATTCAAAGAAAACTGTATATAATAATAATAACTTTATTGACAAACACTTTTGGATCAGTGGCAACATACTCATTAGTGGTGCAGTCAACTTAAACTACATATGTATGGGATGTTTTATAGTCGCGTAGACAATCTAGAATAACTAGATGCTGTTTTGCTTTGTTTACCAATATTAGTTACAACTGTAAATATAGAACATTTATTGTGCTATCATCAATCTTTAGTGAATGCTACTTGTAGGGTTTTTTCACGCTGCTGCTCTAGCCCGCTACGTCCCATTAGGACTACTCAATCAGAAGCTAAAGCAAGCAGCAGTTATAGTTCTAAGGACAACAGTTTTGCGAAAATGGAAACTCCACTATAATTTATTGATTCCAGATGCTACAGTAGACCCAAAAAACGTCTGGGAAAAGAGTCTATTAGGACATGCTAAAATTACAAATCCCAAAGCATTTCTGGTATATTCACTGTCAGATATTCATTGAATTATTATCGAAACAGTCCATTAAAGTTTGTGTTTGTAATAGGATACTTCACACTTGAAATATCTAGAGTGATGAAGTGACCCCAGACTTGACCTTAGCAATAAAATTAACTAAAGTGACAGAAATTGAGTATTCACTTCTGTAACAAAAAAATGATATTTATTCACATATAAAAAGAGAAAAGAAACCCAAAAACCATTGTCTGACAGACAATTTAAGTATTTGTTGCTTTAAATTTCATTTTTTCAGGTAAAATAACTATTATGCGACAATAAAATGATGACGCATTCAAAAACATTTAAAATAAAAAATATTTTTCAATAAGCGAGCAGCGTTTTTAGTAAGAAATATTTCTTGTTTACAGTTGTAATAGCAAGTGATAGCAAGCTTTCGTTTCAGGATTGTAGATGGAAGAAAACAAATATTTACGCATTCAAACTGATCCCAGTATACAACATTACGTTGTTTATTTGAATACAGTTCTTTACTGGGAATCATCTTTTACAAAATATAGTGCTGCGTCATACTATTAAATAAAAAAAACCATTGTAAATATATAAGTTCTTCTCATAAATATTGTTGAAATGAATGAATAGTTGCATCATTATTTAATGTTATATTTGATTTGTTTTTATGTTATTTATGTAGATTTACACAACAGGAAAGAACATAAAATGAAGAAAAGGAATACATGAAACGGTGTATTTAAGTTTCAGCAGAAGAAAAGAATTCTTTTAATTGGATGGAAAATGCTTTATATCACGTTTTTATTATATATATATATCATTGTATTACATTGATTTCAATGAATTATCTTTCTGTTTTTGTTTCATTTCACACTTCCATGTATTGTAAGAGGTGTTTAAAATAAACAGGAAAGTTGGTCAGATTGCTAAAATAATTATATCTTCAAGAGTCTGCAGTCCCATATTTATCTTCTTTCCTGTTCTACTACAGTATTAAAATAAAAAAAAAAAAAATTTAAATAAAACATGAAATAGTGAATACAACAATTGTATGCTATTTCTTTATTAAAAATGCGAAACTCATGTCGGAATAAATGAAATTATTATTTAGTGCATGCTAACCAGTGAGCTGTTACAGATCACTGATGCTAACATTAGTAATTACGCTCTCTATAGAGCGCAGCCGTGCACATTATCAGTAGATGTCCTGTGAGGCCTCCGTACTTCTATCGGCAGGAGACCTACAGTAGGCCTGACTAGTATGGAACGCCATCGCTGCCTCCGGCAGCAAACGTTAATTCTATTGGACTCTTTTAGCATTACGTTCGGCTCTTTTAGCATTCGGCGCATTTCTATTCGGCCCATTTACCATTACGTTCGGCTCTTTTAGCATTCGGCGCATTTCTATTCGGCTCATTTACCATTGCGTTCGGCTCTTTCAACATTCGGCTCTTTTTTATTCGGCCCATTTACCATTACGTTCGGCTCTTTTTTATTCGGCTCTTTCTGCATTACGTTCGGCTCGTTTTAAATCGGCCTTTTTTTATACGGTGCAATTAAATTCTAACCTTTGACATGGAGTCAAACGGAAGAAAATCAACGGCTGGAAATGAGTCTATGAAAAGTTTACAAAACATACGCGCTGCTGCCTGCTGCTGCACAGAGTGTTTGGTTCACTAATATCTCGAATAGTTGGGTTGGAATTGGTTGAATTAAATGAATTTAAAGGCTATTTCAATATGACGAATCATTTTATTGACATGATTAATGTGTTAGAGAACTTGCAATTGTCCCACCTTATTGACCATTTTGAGAGAGAAAAGGTTTGATTTTAAATTGCCAAGAGGCTAGCTAGGCCTACTAGTGTAGTCGGCTTAGGTCCATCTCGGCCGCCGACAACCTCGGCCGCCGGTTACAGAATGCGATATTGTATGGAGCGCCAAAAGTGCCTGTTATGATAGTGTAATAGTGACCCAGCTAGGAATTACAGTCGAAGCGGCCGCCAACCAAAGCGGCCGCTAGTTCAATAACGGTAATCTGTATGGAACGCCGTGTGCTCTTTGATTGTCGTTGTTTTGTAATCTTAGATATATAATGCAATACTGTAGAAAGATTTGATAGTATGTAAATGAGATATAAAGATTCGGCAATACCGTACGTAAACTGTTAATGCAATACTGTAGAAAGAATCGATAGTATGTAAATGAGATATAAAGATTCGGCAATACCGTACGTAAACTATTAATGCAATACTGTATAAAGATTCGATAGTATGTAAATGAGATATAAAGATTCGGCAATACCGTACGTAAATTATTAATGCAATACTGTATAAAGATTCGATAATATGTAAATGAGATATTAAGATTCGGCAATACCGTACGTAAATTATTAATGCAATACTGCATAAAGATTCGATAGTATGTAAATGAGATATTAAGATTCGGCAATACCATACGTAAATTATTTAATGCAATACTGTATAAAGATTTGATAGTATGTAAATGAGATATTAAGATTCGGCAATACCGGACGTAAATTATTTTATGCAATACTGTATAAAGATTCGATAGTTTGTAAACGACCTAGAGCAGGATATACATTTTTCGTTTATATAGATTTAATTGATATTTTTTAGGAACTAGATTATTTATGTGGATATTTTTTATTTGGTTAATAAATATTTATTATCAATCATTAAACTAATTTTTTTTTTATTTCCACAGGTCTCGGAGAAGGACTGTCTTTTCAAAATGGCCATTTCTAAATATTATATTAGGCATAATATTATATTTGGCATATAATAATTTACCTCTATTTATATGTACTGTATTACTTAATATATTATATAGAGAATATACGTCTGTGTTTTTTATTATGCAAACAATTACGTAAAAGAGAACAATTTATTTAAAAACAATAATTTTTACAAACAATAATTTTTACAATAGGCCTATAGCCCGTAAAGCCAGCGTATCCATTTTTATACTTATGCATACTGTGGCAGATTATATCATATCCATGTCGTTAACAACATACTATTCGATCACCTTATTTTTATTTCTATTTTATTTATATCCGTGATGTAGGATAATATTAAGTTTATAATGATTATTGTTGAGGCACATCACGTGTATATTTTATTTCTAATGTTTAAAATAGTTTTTAGTAAAATGATCATCATATGCGAGTTACTGAAATAAACCCCCGAATAAGCCATATTGGAGATGCGCCTTCTATGATCGTGCAGCTGTTTCCCGTAACAATACGTTATTTTGCTGACGGGGTTTCCCCTTTTTTAAAAAAACGCACTTGTTAGTGTGTCAAATCATGGACAAAACACGTACGATCGTTGTCCATGGCCAGGTAAAGATGACGTCTATTACTAATAACCATACGTTTGAAACGTGTATAGGAGGCCTCTTGCACGTGTTTTTGTGAAACGATCCAATGCTCGACGCGATTATGAGATCATGTTCCGAATATGAGCACTGTTTCTATAATTTGACAGTAGGATTTATATATAATTTACGTATATACGTCGGCGATACTATAGATTTTAATTTGAAAAATCTTTTATTTCTTCATTTATAATAATCATTTAATGTAAATAATTAAGTAAGTGCAACTTAGTGTCTCACATTCATAGGCCGTTCGTAAATCTAAATGTTTAAATATCAGTACAGATTACCTTACCTTATTATCCATACATTATTCTCACATCTATCATTAATTGTACCTGTAGGGCCAGTAGATTGATTTATAACGGCATAGTATCTGTATATTTTATTATTATCCCAAAACCATGCTCACTTCAAAGTGGCGGATATCGAATGCAAAAATCATCATCCATGCATCATCTTCCTTTATTGCATAAACCTCTTAAGCCACCCCTCTAAGCTGGTATAGAACGAGTTTCGAATTAGCAGGGCTGAAAATTAACCTTTAAACCATAGTGGCCAGCAGGGCCAGTTGAAGTTGAAGGATGGTCGCCCTTATTAAAAATGGCTGGCCCTTATTAATTTTTTGTACAATTTTTTTTTGCCCGACAGGGATGGGGGATAACCCCCTAACCCCCCCTCCCCCCGCCGGGCACAACAAATGTATGTATACTGTACCTCTCCCCTAAAATCCCCACACCCACCTTCACACACAATATTTTCCGTGGGGATCGTATTATTCTACAGTAAAAAAACTCAAGCCAATTTTTTTTGTTATGGCCTGGGTAGATTGGGTTTCAGGAGCCTGGAGAATCCTGTCCTGGCCAACTATGCCTTTTTTTTAGCCTATCTTTTCTAGCCTAGCTTGTTGGCCTAGAAATCAGACAGAAAACCTGAAAAATATTTACCTGCGATTCATAAATTATACAATTCTAACATGCAACAGCCATTAAAATATTGATAATAAGTTACAAAGTGTCATTTTAAAATAATTAAGAAAGATATTTGATCGTGTTTACATGTGTCACACATGGGCGCACGCACAATAGGGGAGGGCTGAGAGAGCTTCTAGAAGATGCTGACGTCCCACGTCAGCACGTGTTTTGAGGAGGATTTGAGTGACCAAAATTGGTTAGAACTTTCGAAGAAATAATCCATCTTCAAAATGACATAATTAAAGCAACCAGCAGCTAAGCTTTTTAAATAATAAACATTATAATATTTAGGCCTCCTATATTAATGTTTCCTTTTAAAATTAAGTATATTTTATTAACTCATTCCATAAAAACATGTAGTAAGCATAAAGGGAAAAATTATTGGTTGGGACATGTTCTTCCTGTAAGGAGGTGTTTCTATGACACCGTACTGGTTGCACTATGAGGCGATGAAGTAAACTCGCCCTTGAATGCGCGCAGGCAGGGGAATCCCCTTTGTTGGTACCTCGCACTGTGAGATGGAGCGCGATTAATTGCTCTCCTTTTCGAAGGTTGTTGAGTGCGATCGCGCTCGCGATCCTTAAAAACGAGGGACTGCCATTAGGCTTGTAGCTTTATAACTTAGCTTATATATTATTAGCCTAGCTAGGCCTAGATTGGTTATAAAAGGTAGGTGGGTGCAGTTTCTGGAAGTCGCCAGACGGGTCGACCATCACAAAATTAATACTCGCCCTTACCAAATAAAGGTCGCCATTGGCGACCGGGCGACCGTTAATTTTCAGCCGCCCTGTAACTGTGATTAAAAAATACGCAATAGGCGCGTCTACTTGTTTAACTATTACATTATTATTTATTATTTTCAAAACTTTAAACAGTGGCATGCCAATCTTTTCAAAAACTTGCACAATATTCAATAAAACAAAACATTTTTAAAACGATTTTCTAAAAGAACACATTACACTTCATTAAAACCTGTAAATAAAATGAAAACACAAATTATTTATAAATAATGAGATAATATTTATATTTACTGTACTTAAAAAATAACGATCGAGGTTAAAAATAATGTCAATATAGAAATTCTAATATTCAAAATTAACTGAAAACAAAATGAGCGTTTTCATTAAAAATGTATCTAATGCGCCATATACAAATTAGCGCGACCAAAATAAAACGCGACCGATAAACGTAACTAATATGATAAAAAGCGTATCTAGCGGCGCTTCATACAAAATACCGGATGTTGATTTTATCGCGACCGATTTCAAGCGCGACTGATTTCATCTGACACCTTTAGGGGTATCACAAATAATATTTTGTTTAAGTTAGCCAGCTTTAGATATAAAATAAATCGAATAGTAAAATATATTGATATTGATTGATATCACTACTACTAATTTATTAATCTGAAAAATTTAGAAAAAAAGCATTTATTAAAACAATAATTAAAAGTTAATTAATAAATTTATTAATTAGTATAGGCCTACATGTAAAATGCGTGCGTATGCGCTGCATTAAATTTTAATTACTCACAATACAAGCATCGGTGGCGTGCCATACAATTCGGCTTTTTAATCCGGCGGCCGAGATGGATCTAACCCACATTGAATAATAATAATTTACCCTTTCTCTCTCAAAATTTGTTAAAAGATAACTTAAATTTAGGTTATTCAACACATCTTTAATCGATTGGCTACTCATGGTTGGCGGGCGCCATGATGATGAAATGTTTTGTAAACTTTTCATAGACTCATTTCCAGCCGTTGATTTTCTTTCATTTGACCCCATGTCATAGGTTAGAATTTAATTGCGCCGTATAAAAAAAGGCCGATTTAAAACGAGCCGAAATAATGCAGAAAGATTCGAAAAAAAAAGGGCCGAATAAAAAAGAGCCGAACGTAATGGTAAATGGGCCGAATAAAAAAGCGCCGAATGCTGAAAGAGCCGAACGTAATGGTAAATGGGCCGAATAGAAATGTGCCGAATGCTGAAAGAGCCGAACGTAATGTTAAATGAGCCGAATAGAAATGCGCCGAATGCTAAAAGAGCCGAACGTAATGGTAAATGGGCCGAATAGAAATGCGCCGAATGCTAAAAGAGCCGAACATAATGCTAAAAGAGCCGAATAGAATTAACATTTGCTGCCGGAGGCAGTGATGGCGTTCCATAGTAGACATGTGCCGTCTGCTGTAGTGGAGTACTGTACTAGCAAAGAACTAGTCTGGGCTCCAGACAGAGTTTTTTCTTAATATTAGTAAAAATATAAATATTTTTGCACATATGGCGTTTCATACGTGTATTACTTGATTTTGGATGACAAAAATCGCGGCCGAAATAAAAAAAAATAAATAAAAAACAATACAGACTTGCTTGGGGCAAGTCTAGCAAAGAACTTGTATTGTAAGTTCTTTTTTGGTACTCTAGGCCTAGTGAACTCGTCAGTATAATTCGCAAAAAGGCCTAGCCTAGGCCTAGCCTAGCATGGAGGTAAACAAGTAAGTTGTGTAGAATGTTATGTGCGAAATAGAAACAACACGTCTGTAAAACGTATTCTAAGTATTTAGGATAAAGTTAATGGATCGATCCAAGAAATTTGGAGTCGCAATTTAATACAAGAATAGGCCTAGGCCTAGGTAGGCCTAGCTAGGTGCGAATAATGGAAGGAGGAGGCCACAAAAACATCTCGCCAGCAAAGTAACATGCTAACAGTGTACGGTGTTTATACCAAAGAACTTATAACACAAGAATCTTGTGTTATAAGATCTTTGGTTTATACCAAAGATTGTATAGCGCCGATAGGTAACTGGGCGAGACCTTTGTATTGTATTGTAATCCATGGACGCCATTCCGGCGGACAAATTTGAACCGGAATAAAGTCGTTGTCAAGGCAATATCCACGATGTTTCGGTTAAAGAACAAAGTTGTCTAACCAAACATCAATGTAAACACACAGAATTAATCGGAAAGTGTCCAGATCCCAAAGAAACTTTTATTTTACTTTGTTTACATAATTTCTTCCCTTTTCCATGAATCAAACCTCAAGATGGTTAACCACAGATACTTCGAGGCGGACCGCAAAATTTAAACCATTTACATTTAAATCACAATAATAACGGTGACTACTTCTTCGCATGCAGCTAAAGTAAAATGACGTCACGTTAAAGTGGGTCGTCACAGAGTCTCATGCATATTAATGAAGCAAACTTGCTGAGAGTTTTTTCACACACGCGACCCGAGATTTATCGAAAAATAATAATTGTTTTCACTGCTGTGGATAATAAATAATATACTTTAATTTTAACATGACAGGAAAGCCTATATACTTCCAGTGCGAATAAAAAATAATAATAATGTACAATATTAGTCACGTATTTTCAAATGCTGCAAGACATGAGACCCGAAATAGGCTAGGCCTAGGCCTCCTACTGTAGTGGCAGCGCAGTGCATACCCTGAGAGCTAGGGTGGGTGGGAAGTTAGCTAGAAGTGTACATCTGCACGATGCCACGCGGTAACGATGAAGGGGAGGATATGGATGGCCTGATAGTGGGCAGTGTATACTGTATTTTAATTTAGTTAGGCCCCCAGTTAGGCCGCTAGTGAGTGGAGGGCCGTAGCCAGGATCTGTCAAGGTGGGGTTCGGACACTAAATATTTGGGTCACCCCAAACCCCCCCCTTCCCAAGCCTGATGCGAAGCGAATTTTGTTAAATGACACCCCTAGATGGCCGGAAAGACACCCCTAGATGGCCGGAAAGACACTAGTGCAGCATGCTATATAACCAATTAGCAAAAAGATCGTACTTTTTTCCTCCTCCTCAAACACGTCGATAATTTAAATGACGATAACTATTTGTTGCCGTATGTTAGATGCGCGTGCTCTGTGCGGAACCGCCGATTGTTTGATCATTTACTCCGTATTTTGTTTTGCGTTCAAGTTCAATGCGAACGTATATCTAGGAGCCGCCCCGAAAAAAAGCACACTGGGTGAAGGCAAATGCTATTTGCTAGCTCTATCTATAATATTTATTTACAGCAATTTGTTGAGGAATATAAATATGTAAATAGAGCCCCTTTCTCACAGATGTGCCTGCAATATACCGGTACAGTGCTGGCGTCGTGCCGGTATCGTTACCGGCATATACCCATTCTCATCGGACTATCGTGCCGGAAATATAACCGGTATATACCGGCTTTCTGTGAGAAAGGAGTCGGGCATATTCGGCCAATAAAAAGTCTCTGACAAAATAATTATTGAGGGCGTCCTTTATTGTTATTATTTTTGTCTAGCGATGATATGGCGGCGAATGTTAAGTTACAGATTATTATCTTCCTTTATAGCATATTTATGCAATACATGCTATGTACAGTATATTGTGCATATATTATACAGGTATAGCAATTAATTTGCCGTCATCGGCAATCTGTAAAACACCTTAGAAGGCTGTAGGCCTACAAGTTACAAGGCGACGAAAGGTCAGGCACCAACAAACAAAGAGCTAATGGCCTAGCCTAGCGGCCTATATAGATTATGCTACAAATTTCTTCTTGTCCCCTTATTTTAAGCAGCTCTCTTATCTCATTATCCCTCCAGTTCGACATTATTATTGTTAATTGAATTGAATAGGCGCCAAAGTGATACACTTGACTGCGCAAGGGGTCAAAGCCTCGACGGGGAACCCCGGAATATAACGGCAATACGTTCTCACAGAATGCCCGTCTGGCATTGCGGGGAATATCCCTAGAATATTACTAGGTCTAAAGCAGGTCATGTCGATGCCGGCATGGTGCCGGTGTAAGATTGAAATGTGTCCATCATTCAAAAGTGTCCGGGTGGACACTTTTCAGCATTGGATAGTGTCCAATTGCATGTTTCAACGGGTTCGCGGGCGTTTTCCAACAATTTAATGCTGTCCGGCGCGTTTAATAATGTCTGACCCTTGGATTGAATACCGTCCGTGGTTGAGATTTGAGATTCAGGTTTTGATCGTGATTGCGCATGCACTTGTCTTTTTTTAACGACCACTATTTGTTAATAATGCCAAACTAGTTTTTATTTTTCAAAGATTACTTGGCTTAAAACACCTCCAATTAGCGACCATTATATTATTTGGTATGAATAAAGACAAGAAGAATAAATAACAATATAATAATAATCATGTAATAAAAACAAGTAATTATACTGGTCCTCTTCCAATTAAAGAACACTTTAGTTTAGACACTTCCAATTAGCGACCATTTTTATTGTTTTGTATGAGTAAAGACAAGAGTAATAATAGTTTTTAATCATGTGACAAAAAACAAGTAATTGTACTGGTCCTCTTCCAATTAAAGATCACTTAAAATTAAACACTTCCAATTAGCGACCGTTTTATTATTTTGTATGAGTAAAGACAAGAATAATAAATAGTTTATAATCATGTGATAAAAAACAAGTAATTGTACTGGTCCTCTTCCAATTAAAGATCACTTAAATTTAAACACTTCCAATTAGCGACCGTTATTATTGTTTTGTATGAATAGAAACAAGAAGAATAAATAGATTTTAATCATGTGATAAAAAACAAGTAATTGTACTGGTCCTCTTCCAATTAAAGATCACTTTAATTTAAACACTTCCAATTAGCGACCGTTATATTATTTTGTATGAATAAAGGCAAGAATAATAAATAGATTTTAATCATATGACAAAAAAACAAGTAATTGTACTGGTCCTCTTTCAATTAAAGATCACTTTACTTTAAGACACTTCCAATTAGCGACCGTTATATTGTTTTGTATGAGTACAGACAAGAAGAATAAATAGTTTATAATCATGTGATAAAAAACAAGTAATTGTACTGGTCCTCTTCCAATTAAAGATCACTTAAATTTAAACACTTCCAATTAGCGACCGTTATTATTGTTTTGTATGAATAGAAACAAGAAGAATAAATAGATTTTAATCATGTGATAAAAAACAAGTAATTGTACTGGTCCTCTTCCAATTAAAGATCACTTTAATTTAAACACTTCCAATTAGCGACCGTTATATTATTTTGTATGAATAAAGGCAAGAATAATAAATAGATTTTAATCATATGACAAAAAAACAAGTAATTGTACTGGTCCTCTTTCAATTAAAGATCACTTTACTTTAAGACACTTCCAATTAGCGACCGTTATATTATTTTGTATGAGTACAGACAATTAGAAGAATAAATAGATTTTAATCATGTGATAAAAAACAAGTAATTGTACTGGTCCTCTTCCAATGAAAGATCACTTTACTTTAAGACACTTCCATTTAGCGACCGTTATATTATTTTGTATGAGTACAGACAAGAAGAATAAATAGATTTTAATCATGTGATAAAAAACAAGTAATTGTACTGGTCCTTTTTCAATTAAAGATCACTTTACTTTAAGACACTTCCAATTAGCGACCGTTATATTATTTTGTATGAGTAAAGACAAGAAGAATAAATAGTTTACTTGTTTAATCCCCAATCAATTAAAAGTTGCACCTTTTTATAATCAACACGATATAGCTGATCTCTTGAAAAAACATAATCAGTTTTACTGAAGTATTATGTTAATTGGTACATTGATCGTCGCATCGAGAATATGGTAGGGGTGTCACACTATGTGCGTCTAGGGTGAATGCAAAGATAATGACATCGATATAGCGCCACATCAACACGTTTTTATGCACCTTTGGTGTAAGTATTTATTTTAGTATTTTGTCCTTAAATCAGAATTTATATTCAAAGAAAAAATGACTTGTTATGTAAAAAAACAACAATTCGGTATCTGGAATCTTAAAATTAATGTATCTATAAAAATAATTAATATGGGATAGGCCTGAGACCTCATACATTTGTTAATAGGGCTACTTTATTGAACCTTCATTTTATCGGATGTTATAAGAACGCTTGCTTCAACCGATTCTTTTTTTGAACAGCATTTTGTTTAAAGGCGATTGTGTTATTTTCAATGTTTAATAAACTTCTGGAATTTCAGAGAAACCCATTTTAATAAACAAAAGCTTCTTATAAAATGTGCTTACTGGATAATGTTTCATACATGTTTGGCTGGTTCAAATTTACTTTACTTTTGCTTTTCCGCTACTCCCCTGTTATACTATATATTTGTTGTTATGTAGAAAGATTGAAAATAAATTCATTCATTCATTCTTCTTTTATTTCGGAAAAAAAAAATTCTCCATAGTTCAGTAACAAGTGTACATTATTGTAAATATAACAAATACATATACATATATATATATATATATATATATATATATATATATATATATATATATATATATATATATATATTGTAAATATAACAAATACATATATATATATATATATATATATATATATATATATATATATATATATATATATATATATATATATATATATATATATATATATATATATATATATATATATATATATATATATATATATATATATATATATATATATATATATATATATATATATATATATATATATATATATATATATATATTGTGTTCCAACCGTACCACGCCGAGAATGTTAAAGGGTCGTTATCCGGTCGAGTTAAAGAACAATACCATGAAAGCCCTAGTGGTCTAATGGTTAGGGCAACTGCATATCAAGCCGACGGTCCGAGTTCGAGCCTCGGTTGGGGCGACTTTTTCTCATTCTCTCAGATTTCCTCATCTTTATCGTTTCAAAAATTAATTAAATCATTTTCAGTGTATCACCGGGCGGTTTGGAATTTATTTCTATGCCTGTTGTGTTTACAACTGAGGACTAGTGCTGTTCCGCCGTACCACGCCGAGAATGTTAAAGAGTCGCTATCCAATCGAGTTCGAACAATACCGTGAAAGCCCCAGTGGTCTAACGGTTAGGACATCTGCATATCAAGCAGGCGGTCCGAGTTCGAGTCTCGGTTGGGGCGACTTTAACTCATTCTCACAGATTTCCTCATCTTTATCGTTTCAAATTAATTAATTAAATTTCAGTATATTACCGGGCGGTTTAGAATTAATGTTCTATGCTACATAGTCACGTGGTTAGAACAATAGCTTCATCCATCTACTATGTAGATTGGATGAAGGAAAAGCAAATTCATGAATACATTACAAATAAATGTATGAATTGTGAATTACAAAAATATTAAATGTTGTTGTCTTGTCAGAATGAGTTGTAAATATGAACGAGTTTTGTAAACATAAATTATATATCATTGATCATTACTTATATTAACAGGATAAAATAATAATAGTGTAATGATAATGAACAATAGTTACAGAAAAATATTTATTTATTTATTTATTTATTGCTATTAAAACTTGTTTCAGTAAGTGTGTTTGTATTTATTTTACTTTGTTATTGATCATCATTGGTCTGGCTACCAATACATTGGAAGCACGCAAGCCTCGCTACCACGTCAAGGTTGATGATCATAGCGAGGGTAGGTTGCACGTTTGTATGTGCCCCTTTGACCAAAGAAAACATATTATAGAAGAAAATTGCATAACATTATGAAACAGAATCATATGAGTTGTAAATATGAAAAAGTTTTTTAAACATAAAAATACAATAAAAATAAACACTATTTACAATCTAATTCACGTACTTTTACCTTACCGGACCTTTAGTCGCGTTATTCTTTTATACAATCTGCTTTTTAATTAATTTTTTAATCCTTGTAGCGATCAAAGCAGGGCGCATGACACATCATTGCATGTTTACACTGGACACACTGTATTTGATCTGTTGTTATCTGCCATTAGACCCCTTGAGCCTTTGACGTACTTATGCTCAGATATTCGTCTTCTGTTGATTCAATGAAAGATGGTGACGCTTTAATTAGCCGCTGTGGTGAATCTATGTTCTTCTTTCTGGTCCGACAAATGCAATTGGTATTTCTTCGTCGATGAGTTTCAGACAAAGCCGACAATCTCCTCTTGACGGAAGCACCTGTAAAAATCAAAGCATTAACGAAACTTACCTCTATAAGGTAAACAAATACCCTTTTCACCATTTAATGCTTCTGTGTATGTTGAGATTACCGGTCATAGGTAGGCCTACAGTTAAAGAGTGACGTTGTATGAATCAACATATAATTGTCCAGGTACTTCATTGTTGCTCTGATGAATCCTTTCCGGGAAATGTTCCATGTCACAAAGCAAATTGAATATATTTGGATCGATATCATCTTTTAGATGGTTGACTGCTTCAATGTCATAATGTGTGTCCGTGAATTCAGATACGTATATAACGTCCATAATGCCTTCGGAACGCATTACCGCTTCATCTTCGTAATTATCTACCAGAGCAGCATTGAGGGTCACATCGGATACAATATCCCAGTATTTCCGTGCAAGGTGGTTTTTGATTGGTGCGTATGGTGTACGAGTGTATTTTAATTCAGCATCATTTCTGAACGTATTTCATTCATGTCTTCTTGCTTTTTACTTTTACGTTTTGATTTAGCTTTTTTATCCAGTCACAGCATTTTTGTTTTTCAGTAATTTGTCATGAGATACCTTACCATTTTCTGTCTTTACCAAAGGCCCAACAATATCCATACCGATCTGTCTGAAAGCAGTATCTGTTACGGGTATAGGTTGAAGTGGCACTTTTGCTTTTTTTAAAACTTCTTTCCGTTGGCACTGATCACAGGCGGCTATAAAATTACGAACACCATCAAATGACCCCTTCCAATAATACCTTTCGCGTATCTTTTTCCAACTGTTAAAAAAAAAAAAAGTGTTTATTGTATTGATGATATTCAATCTCTTTGTAGGTTTACTATTGACCTTAAAACTGTATTATGGATTCTTTAAATATTTTAATTTTATTTTGTTTTTTAATATTATTTATTATTTATTACCGCAGTTCACATCACCATTCTCATCAATGCATTATAATAACATTACAGTTTGGCGTTCCATATATTTTAACTTTTCGTTTAAGGCAAGCACTGGGCACAACTGATTAATTAACTTTTAATATTTATCTATGTTTCTAGTTTTTTTATTTGACAATGATAAATGAATATTGAAAAGGGAAAAGATACCTTCTATGAAAAATGTCCATCAGTCCGTGATGATTCCGTGTCACATTGTACCAGGGAGATTTACATCTCCCTGATTGTACCGTGTTTACATTCTAAATACCCCCATATAAACTTCAAATTGAGTGCAGCCTCCCATACAAAATAACTACGCCCTCAATCTGGTAATAATTCACTCAGGCAATAAAAAACTAACTTGAAAAGTATAAATAATTAATTGTCCTACTAGAATTATTGTGTACGCTTGGTGAATGTGCGACAGAGTAGATATAAAAATCGCCACTTTTTTTAAAAAATAAACAAGGGGAAATATATACGTTTTAACACTACATACTGGTTAAATTTATTTATTTTTAAAATGTAGAGGACACCCTATTAAGGAAACCGGGTACTTTTTAGTGAGCCACAATGGTAGATTGCGAGAGGTAGTGGTCCTTTAAAATAGGTGGTCACTTACGAAAGATGTGGTCGATAAGGGAGGTGGTCGCTTACGATATGTGATCGATTATGAGAAGCGGTCTCCTAACAGAGAGGTCGTTTATTAGAAGTGGTCACTTAAGAGAGGTGATTTATACAAGAGTTGGTATATTATGAGAAGCGGTCCATTTAGAGATATGGTGGTCTTCTAAAAGAGATCATCACTTACGAGAGGCGGTCGAAAATAAAAAGCGGTCGCTTACGAGAGTTGTGGTTGTTAAGAGAGGTGGTCGCTTACTACGAGAGGTGGTCGATTATGAGAAGCGGTCCATAATGAGAGGATGTGATCACTTACAATAGTTGGTCGATTATGGGAAGCGATCCCTTAACAGAGACGATGGCCGTTTAATAGAGGTGGTCACCCAAAAAAGTTGTCGTTACGAGAGAGGAAGTCGATTATGAGAAACGGTCCCTTAAAAGAGTTGGTTGCTTACGATGTGTGGTCGTTTTAGAAAGTTGGTCGGTTACGAGACGTGGATAGATGGATAGCTAAGTAAACAGATGCATTTGCACATGATTTAGACATTTAGGTTTGTAAAATATATATTTTCTACATTAGCTGGCGATAGTCCTACATTAGCTGGGATGCAATTTTCGTTCCTACATTCGTTGTTGATCGTTCTACATGGTGTTAATTTTTTTCATTACATAAGCTGCAGGTGGTTTTACTCCATTACCGGGGGATTGGAAACTAGTTTTGTTATTGAAAATGCGTTTTTTTTAAAGAAGTATTCCCTAAAAAAAATGTAATAATCCACTTTAAAGTTACATAATAAAAGTCTTCTTCCTTACCTTTTTTTTTGTCAAATTGTGTTTTCTTTCATAAGTATACATTTTAAATGAACGAAAGTTAATACTGATATGGCTTTTTGCATTATGAATGAGCAACTAATATTGAACATATTTATTATACCAAGACCTGAATAAGTTTTCATTCGGGAAGTATTTGTATCACTATTTAAAACTAAGATATCTCTCATGAGGGATATCTCTATATTACTTACTTACCAAGATATTTAGAATGGAAGATTCTTGTCCCATTCGGAATATCACAAGTGGATTTTTTTCTGTGTTAGTTATGCAGTGGGCACGTGTAGAGTACCGTATATGAACTGTTATAAAACTAAAACATTACTATTATAGATAGAGCTAGTTGTACTGTATTCTTCTTGGTTTTTCGAGGTGTAATAAGCCTACAAAAAAATATCTATTAACATAGATATTTCTTTTAAAAAGTAAGACATCTTAGTTTTCAATTGAAATAATCTATCTTTATTAAAAGAGATATCTTAATTTTGAACTAAAGATATATGCGTTGTGTAGCACTGTGTAAATTATATAATAATAATCTGTCAAATTATTGAAACAGTGCTCATATTCGGAACATTTTTGATTAATTATTGAATGCCAATATATGTTTTGTATTTTTTACATGTGATATTTTATGTTCAACTTCAATATATTTATACAATTAATTGCGATAATATATTGAGTAGAAATTATTATCGACTTAACATATTTTTCATTCATGGAGGTATAAAAATATGTTTGAATCTATATATAAAATACTAACTTCATAATGTACACGGTCATTATACATTTTTCAATTGATAAGTATTAGTTATTATTCATTTAATTCATTCATTTAATCATTTGTTTCGAATTCTGTGGTCCACAGAAAGTAAAATTACGTATAAAATCATTTAAAAACAATGCTGTACTAATTACTAATACTCATCTCAGGATGGCATTCCACCTGGCCAAACATATAAACAGTTTTAAAGTCACCCAGAAACTTATCGAAGCTTAAATATTATTTAATTGACAAACTTTAAACTTACGTTTTGTTGACACCCAAGTGACCACCATGTGCCTGCTTATGGATACTGTTTAACACTTCGTTTTTTTCTTTCGGTAACAATACACGCAACAATCTACCAGAATGTTGTTTGTAATACAAGATATCACGAAGAATTGTAAAGTTCTTGGCTTTCCGTCGCAAACTTCGTTTTAATATTTCAGAATAATTTACAGGATAAACGTTGTTTTGTAGATAGTTTCTCAAGGCATCAAACTCATGATCGGCCATAATGATAATAAGTAAAAATAGAAAGAAGGCAGATTGTAACGAACAACACCGTGATTGGAACTTTGCAAGCAAAGTGAATGATTTTTTAAATGTAGGAGGTTTTGAACAAACATTGAGCCAATCAGCTTCTTGCTACATTTGTTTTAACCAATTGCCGATTAGAAGAAAGAGCAAACAGTTTTGTCAGGTGTAGGCCTATAATTTAAACTTTGTGCCTTAAGTGGATGTCACGAACTCCTTTTACGTATGTTTCCGAGCGGTTGAAAATACTTTAGAAACTCCCTTGTGACATAAAAGTATACACACCAAATTCACAAAGTTGTAAAATAACTCAAAAACAAATCTTTAATTTCAATCAACTTCAACTTTCAACAACCCAGTAAGCATTTTAAACAACAGCTTCACAATAACTTTTACAATCTAATATCCAACCTCTAATATCCAACAACATGACAATAGTTTTACATCCCTTTATATACAAGATGTTCCTATCCTTCTATATCATTCTTTATACTTCTTATTCTATTTGATTACAGTTTCTATTAATAGCATACTGGAATGTTCCTGATTGTTATTATATTAATTATACATGATGTCTTAAATGTAAACATCTTATTCTAGAATGTTCATGGTTAGGGAATGGTAATTTATTACAGTGGCAAGTACACAAAAAATGAGAGAAAAAAACTATTGGAGGGAAATGCCATTTATTAAATTAAATTTCGAAGATACTCTTATTGGTAAACGCTTCAGTCGTTCTATTACACAATAAATAGCACATTCAGATAGGAGTATAAAATATAATCATATAGTTATTCTTTATTACATATTATACGTTCATCTCAAATTATATTATAATATTAATTGAAATTGTATTTAAATTTGTATCCGTTTTTGTCGACAGGACCACAATGCAAAACAAGTATATTTCTACTTGATTGTGTATAATCCTGTATAAATATGTTGTTAAATAAATAAAATAATATTAAATAGTAATCTACGTAAAATAATATTATAGTACATAAGTTCGTATTAAAACCGTTCAGGCTATGAGGCAACCCCCGCTCCCTGTATATTAAATAGAAACATTTTTTATAATACTTATACTAGAATCATATACTAATTTATTTAGTTATTTTTTAAAATAAGAGAATTAAATTACGTAACATACTGTGGTATATAATTCTTGTAATGAAATCATATTCATGGTAAGCGTAATCTTAATTTGAGATATGGCAAGTTCGCACCCCTTCTCCTGACAAATAACAGATGACAGTTAACACGACTACCGGTAATTAATATCTCCCGAGAGCCGCTGTTTTGAGGTTGACCTGACAATTGTGGCCTGAGTTATGGGACATTACCCTTGCTGGACATCTGGTAAAAATAAATACTGATTATGCTGCCACTTTAGTACACAAAACAATAAATAAAAAAAAATAAAAAAACACAACTTGTGGCATTTCCTTTACACTAGTCCCTGTTCAAAACCGCTAGTGTAGAAAACGGCAGCAAATGTCGTCGAAACTGTCAAATCCACCCATGTAGTAAAACCTAGAACTAGCTAATGTAGAAACACCAACAGTTATTTATTAAATAAAAATCAACATTAGCTAATATACAACTTAACAGGTAATGAAGTAACGAAAATTGCCTCACAGCTGATGTAGTTAATATCGCCAGCTAATAAAATAATAATTATATATTTTACAAACCTAAATGTCTAAATCATGTGCAAATGTATTTCTCTACTTAGTTTAGCTGTCAGTCTATCCACCTCTCGTAAGTGATCGGCTTTCAAAACGTAGCACTCTGATCGTAAGCAACTACCCTTGTTAGTGACCACCTTTAATATTTAAAAGGGACTACCTCTGTTAAAGGACCGCTTCTCACAATGGACAACTTCCTGAAGGGGTAACCTCCTCTCATAAGGGACTGCTTTTCATAAACTACCACCGCTCGTAGACGACCACTTCTTTTACCGACTACACCTCCCGTAAGTGACCACCTCAATAGAGGTGGTAATTTGCGAAAGGTGGTCGTTACGGATGGTAGTCGATTATGAGAAGTGGTCCCAGTGGAGAGGTGGACGTTTTTTTTTTATAGAGAGGTCGACACTTTAGGCGTGGTCGTTAAGAGAGGTAGTCCGTCATGAGGTTGATTATGAGAAGCCGAGGTGGTGGTCCTTTAAAATAGCTCGTCCTTGACGAGTGGTGTGGTCGTTAAGAGATGGTGGGCGATTATCAGAGACGGTGGTCGTTCAATAGAGGTGGTTACTTACTAGAAGTGGTTGTTGGTTGGTCACTTACGAGACGTGGATAGATGGATAGCTACCGGTAAGTAAAGAAATGCATTTTCACATGATGTAGACAGGTTTTTAAATTATACAATATTTTCAACATTAGCTGTGAGGCAATTTTCGTTACTACATTATCTGCTGACCGTTCTAAATTAGCTGGTGTTGATTTTAAAAATTGATACATAAGCTGTTGGTATTTCTGGTATTAGCTGGTGGTTTCTATGTTTATATGTCCATATAAAACAAAAATACAACCGCGATTTTTTAAACTCAGCTGCATGTACAGACATTGTGGCAAAGACGTTTTAAACGCTTCATTTCAATATAAGCCATTATTCTATGAATTTGATGTATAACGGTATTGGACTGTTTGTATTGGGAACGAAATACCCTAATATTCGAAAAAAACAAAAAACCGAAATACCCTTGAGTGAACGAATAATTATGATGCGCAATTAAGGTGTTTATTTTGCCATATAAAATATAAAAAACAAATATTTTTTGGTAATATGCATCAACAATATTTTTCAAATGTATTTTAGATAAATAAATAAATAATGTAAAGTCTCTAGAAACAAAGCAAATATTGTGACTAACCAATTCAATGTTTTATTAAATAAAAACAAAAATCAGGCATCTGTGAAAAAAATATAATGAAAAAGAACTGACTTTAACAATGACGAACTTACTTGTTTAAAGAACTTTTGTTATCAGTTGATATTATTAAATTAGTAGCAGTATTATGGATATTACAAAATAATATTTTGAGAACTGAAAAATATTTTGAGGGAACGAATATATTTAGGGAGAACAAAATAAGATTTCAAGAACTGAATAATATAAAAAACGAATTACTACTTCGAGACAAGGAATGATGATGATGATGATGATGATGATCGAGAGAACGAAATAATTTCGAGGGAAATTATTTCGTTCTCTCGCGAAGTAGTAATTCGAATTTCGAATGAAATAATATTTCGAGATAACGAAATAGGTAGGCCCTATGCCTATATGATTTAGTGATATTCATTCCCTCGAAATAATAATACAGTAGGCTATATATTTTTCAAGTTGTCGATTTACTTCAAATTGACAACAGGTTGTATATACTCAATCAAAAACAAACAATTTAATTTGATTAGACTATATGTCTCCAGATATAATAATAGTAATATTTATTTCAATCCACTTGATATTTTGCGATTCAAGTTGGTATTCTAAGGAATTATAATTACCCTAACGGGAGTTGGTGAACGTCCAGTGCCCTAGTTTTTACGGGGTTAATATGATGTCGATGTCTCGATGGTCCTACTTTTTTATCGATGAAAGCTGCCCGGGTGGTTGCGGCCATTTTCAACAGCTAGTATTACAATATTCAATGCTGAAAATTGTCCAGTGGACACTTTCAAACACCGGACAGATTTAAATCTTACACCGGCATGATGCCAAGACGACCCGTTCTCACAGAAAACCATACCGGCATGGTAATGGTATATTCCCGCAATATTCCTGGCACACAACTCTGTGAGAAAGGGGCTTATGTGATATTGATACATTTTAGTACGTATCGGCTGGTGGTCTAGAAAAAAATAATCGGATGCCATAATGTGAACTACAGTACTTGATACCATAGATATTATAGTGTAAAATATTAATATTCACTATAATCCTCTATGATACATTATACTTCATAGTCACACACATAAATACTGATGTACGTCGGAAGGCTATATACTTTACTTTATGCATATATGCTGCCTGACTGCCAGTGATCTAAACAATAGGTATACGCAGTTGTCTGGCGGTGTCCTTTGTATGAATCGTTCGTGCGCCAGCTCGCTATGAGACGCGTCAATATCATGTTACATGCAGGGACCAAACATTTATTTTTCAGGTTAAAATCGGCAATTCATTTGCAGCTTTTAGAAATGTACAGACACGACGTATCACTAGTTGACGCTCATACAGAGAAGAAGGTTCACGAACAAGTTTACGAATTTTTCAATTTACAAACAACTTTTTGTACTGTGGGGCACGTATTTGGAGGATTTTTGGAGATGAGGGTGAGGTATTGGGCATGTCGGGGATGGGGGTTCGCAGTTGGAAAACTAAAAGTGGGGTTTCGCCTGAACCATAAAAACTCCCCCTGGCCGGCTACGGGCCTGGAGTAGGTATCATAGAAAGTCTGTCTAGGCCTAGGCATCTAAGCCAAATGGGTCGAATAAACAACTATATTTAATCTGCTTCTTTGTTATCAGGAACAATATCGGATTATTTTCTGTACCACCGATCGCACCATCATTAATATCACTCTGAAAACATTTTGTAAAATCATGATGAGCGCACAAGAAGCAGAGACAAAACATTCTTTTGCATATGCATGAGACTCTGTGACGACACACTTTAACGTGACGTCATTTTACTTTAGCTGCATGCGAAGAAGTAGTCACCAATAATAACCTGTCCGCCCGAATGGCGTCCATGGATTTACTGGGCGCGTAGTGTTAAAAAATAGGAGCTTGGCAACAGTTACCTATCTTGCGCCGCGTAGCGGCGCTTATACAATCTTTGTTTATACTTCGTCAATTGAAGTCGGAACGCGTTAATACAAGTACTTAGCGGACCCACCAGCCACACGTTATAGTATCTCACTCATTGTTTTGTTGGTTGATTTGTTATTTTTATTGTTAACTGTTCACATTACTCTAGTAGCTAGATCAACTTTCATATGCACTTTGAGGTCCAGAGAATTTCACTTCAGAAATTGGTTTAGGGTGGTCAAACAATCATTTTTGGCTTGGTTACACATTTTTAAAATGTGGCGAAAGGTCAAAAGGTCAGGGTGAAAGGTCATAAGACCAAACACCAATATGTCCTTAAATCTGAACAACCACTGGTCACAGCGAAGTAATTTTGGTCTCAAATTGATCAGAAGGTATACATTTATATTCAGTCTAATGGGACATTTTAGTTTAAAATGACCGGAAATGCCATTTCTGACCTTTGACCCACAACCCAGGGCATGTATTTATCTCCGTAACTACTGGTCGTAGACACTTGAATTTGGTTTTAAATTGTTCGAAATATATATTTTGTTATATGAAAAACATTTTGAAAAATGTTACAAAACGTCAAAGGGTCAGGGTCAAGGGTTATATAAACAAATAAATAAAGGTACTTGTATCTCGGCAACCACTGGTCGCAGCAAGTCAATTTTGGTCTCAAAATGTTCAGAAGGCATGCATTTATATTCCGTCTAATGGGGCATTTTAGTAAAAAATGATCAGAAAGGCCATTTCTGACCTTTGACCCACATACCATGGCATCTTCATATCTCTGTAAGTACTGGTCGTAAAAACTTAAATTTGGTATCAAATTGTTCGAAATATACATATTTAAATTCATTGTAATAGAAAATGTGGTTAAAAGATGAACAGAAAATACTATTACTAATGTTTCAAACAAAAAACATATCTCTACACAACTTATCCTTAGACAGTAATGTTATGCAATATGATACTTTAAATTGTTTCAATTTCAAGTAGGCCTACTAGTTATTGCTGTCCATGAGAACATTTTGATATAAAGGTGGTATTTATTTGATTATACATATTACCATATTATACCACAAATAAAGATGCCTCCCCTGCCCCTAAAAACCCCTTTGAACAATAAATGCCCGGGGAGTTTAATCGGATACACATGGCAAGTTACTTCTAGCATTCTGAAAAGAACTGTTGAGCTTGACGTTTCTATCAAAATGTTCTTGGGGTCAGCAATAACTAGTACTTGAAATTGAAACAATTTAAAGTATCAGTTATTGCAGAACATTACTGTCTAAGGATAAGTTATGTAGAGATATGTTTTTTGTTTGAAACATTAGTAATAGTATTTCTGTTCATCTTTTAACCACATTTTCTATTAAAATGAATGTAAATATGTATATTTCGAACAATTTGATACCAAATTTAAGTTTCTATGACCAGTACTTACAGAGATATGAAGATGCCATGATATGTGGGTCAAAGGTCAGAAATGGCATTTCTGATAATTTTTGACTAAAATGTCCCATTAGATTGAATATGAAAGCATGCCTTCTGAACATTTTGAGACTAAAATTGACTTGATGCGATGAGTGGTTGCCAAGATACAAGTATCTATTTTTATTTGTTCATATAACCTTTGACTTTGACCTTTTGTAACATTTTTAAAAATGTGCTACAAATAATAAATATTTATTTCAAACAATTTAAGACCAAATTTAAGTGTCTACGATCAATAGTTACGGAGATACATACATGCCCTGAGGTGTGGGTCAAAGGTCAGAAATGGCATTTCCGGTCATTTTTTACTAAAATGTCCCATTAGACTGAATATAAATGTACACCTTCTGATCAATTTGAGACCAAAATTACTTCGCTGTGAGCAGTGGTTGTTGAGATTTAAGGACATATTGGTGTTTGGTCTTATGACCTTTCACCCTGACCTTTTGACCTTTCGCCACATTTTCAAAATGTGTAACCAAGCCAAAAATGATTGTTTGACCACCCTAAACCAATTTCTGAAGTCAAATTCTCTGGACCTTAAAGTGCATACAAAAGTTGATCTAGCTACTAGAGTACATTGTGTGCTTTTTATTCAAAATAATAATAATATGAAAATCTGTAAATACATTATTATGCAGTTATTACATTGTCACAATTTAGGATTAAACGAAAGGCCAACATCATGAAATATAAATGTGAACATTGTGGAGATGAATTTGAGTTCAGTGATTTGAAGGTACATTTAGGAATACATGCACGGACAGACAAGTTAAAATGTGAACACTACCAGGAGACAGTGTTATATGAAGATGATTTTAAAACACAACTGAGTGATGTAGATATAGACAAAGACAAAACTGAACATTGTGGGAATAATTTGAGAATAAACACAGAAGAGGCACCATGTGAATTTGAACATTGTGGCAAGAAATTTAAAAGAAATTGGAATTTGAAAACGCATTTGAGAATACACAGAGAAGAGACACCATATGAATGTAAACATTGTGGAACGAAATTTAAAGATAGTAGGAATTTGAAAAGGCATTTCAGAATACACACAGGAGAAACACCATATGAATGTGAACATTGTGGGAAGAAATTTAAACAAAGTGGGAATTTGAAAACGCATTTGAGAATACACACAGGAGAAACACCGTATGAATGTGAACATTGTGGAAAGAAATTCAGAGAAAGTGGAAGTTTGAAGACGCACTTGAGAGTACACACAGGAGAGACACCATATGAATGTGAACATTGTGGAAAGAAATTTAACCGAAGTGGGAGTTTGAAAACGCATTTGAGAATACACACAGGAGAAACACCGTATGAATGTGAACATTGTGGAAAGAAATTCAGAGAACGTGGAAGTTTGAAGACGCACTTGAGAGTACACACAGGAGAGACACCATATGAATGTGAACATTGTGGGAAGAAATTTAAACGGAATAGCAATTTTAAAATGCACTTGAGAGTACACACGGGAGAGACACCTTATGAATGTGAACATTGTGGGAAAAAATTTAAACGGAGTGTACATTTGAAAACGCATTTGAGAATACACACAGGAGAGACACCATGTGAATGTGAACATTGTGGCAAGAAATTTAAAACAAACTGGAATTTGAAAACGCATTTGAGAATACACACAGAAGAGACACCATATGAATGTAAACATTGTGGAACGAAATTTAAAGATAGTAGGAATTTGAAAAGGCATTTCAGAATACACACAGGAGAAACACCATATGAATGTGAACATTGTGGGAAGAAATTTAAACAAAGTGGGAATTTGAAAACACATTTGAGAATACACACAGGAGAAACACCGTATGAATGTGAACATTGTGGAAAGAAATTCAGAGAACGTGGAAGTTTGAAGACGCACTTGAGAGTACACACAGGAGAGACACCATATGAATGTGAACATTGTGGGAAGAAATTTAAACGGAATAGCAATTTTAAAATGCACTTGAGAGTACACACGGGAGAGACACCTTATGAATGTGAACATTGTGGGAAAAAATTTAAACGGAGTGTACATTTGAAAACGCATTTGAGAATACACACAGGAGAGAAACCATGTGAATGTGAACATTGTGGAAGGAAATTTAAAACAAATTGGAATTTGAAAACGCATTTGAGAAAACACACAGAAGAGACACCATATGAATGTAAACATTGTGGAACGAAATTTAAAGATAGTAGGAATTTGAAAAGGCATTTCAGAATACACACAGGAGAAACACCATATGAATGTGAACATTGTGGGAAGAAATTTAAACAAAGTGGGAATTTGAAAACGCATTTGAGAATACACACAGGAGAAACACCGTATGAATGTGAACATTGTGGAAAGAAATTCAGAGAACGTGGAAGTTTGAAGACGCACTTGAGAGTACACACAGGAGAGACACCATATGTATGTGAACATTGTGGGAAGAAATTTAAACAAATTGGGAATTTGAAAACGCATTTGAAAATACACACAGGAGAAACACCGTATGAATGTGAACATTGTGGAAAGAAATTCAGAGAACGTGGAAGTTTGAAGATGCACTTGAGAGTACACACAGGAGAGACACCATATGAATGTGAACATTGTGGGAAGAAATTTAAACGGAATAGCAATTTTAAAATGCACTTGAGAGTACACACGTGAGATACACCTTATGAATGTGAACATTGTGGGAAAAAATTTAAACGGAGTGTACATTTGAAAACGCATTTGAGAATACACACAGGACAGACACCATGTGAATGTGAACATTGTGGCAAGAAATTTAAAACAAATTGGAATTTTAAAACGCATTTGAGAATACACACAGGAGAGACACCATATGAATGTGAACATTGTGGGAAGAAATTTAAACGGAATAGCAATTTTAAAATGCACTTGAGAGTACACACGGGAGAGACACCTTATGAATGTGAACATTGTGGGAAAAAATTTAAACGGAGTGTACATTTGAAAACGCATTTGAGAATACACACAGGAGAGAAACCATGTGAATGTGAACATTGTGGAAGGAAATTTAAAACAAATTGGAATTTGAAAACGCATTTGAGAAAACACACAGAAGAGACACCATATGAATGTAAACATTGTGGAACGAAATTTAAAGATAGTAGGAATTTGAAAAGGCATTTCAGAATACACACAGGAGAAACACCATATGAATGTGAACATTGTGGGAAGAAATTTAAACAAAGTGGGAATTTGAAAACGCATTTGAGAATACACACAGGAGAAACACCGTATGAATGTGAACATTGTGGAAAGAAATTCAGAGAACGTGGAAGTTTGAAGACGCACTTGAGAGTACACACAGGAGAGACACCATATGTATGTGAACATTGTGGGAAGAAATTTAAACAAATTGGGAATTTGAAAACGCATTTGAAAATACACACAGGAGAAACACCGTATGAATGTGAACATTGTGGAAAGAAATTCAGAGAACGTGGAAGTTTGAAGATGCACTTGAGAGTACACACAGGAGAGACACCATATGAATGTGAACATTGTGGGAAGAAATTTAAACGGAATAGCAATTTTAAAATGCACTTGAGAGTACACACGTGAGATACACCTTATGAATGTGAACATTGTGGGAAAAAATTTAAACGGAGTGTACATTTGAAAACGCATTTGAGAATACACACAGGACAGACACCATGTGAATGTGAACATTGTGGCAAGAAATTTAAAACAAATTGGAATTTTAAAACGCATTTGAGAATACACACAGGAGAGACACCATATGAATGTGAATATTGTGGGAAGAAATTTAAACAGATTAGGAATTTTAAAACGCATTTGAGAATACACACAGGAGAGACACCATAATTATGAATGTGAACATTGTGGCAAGAAATTTAAAACAAGTTGGAATTTTAAAATGCACTTGAGAGTACACACAGGAGAGACACCTTATGAATGTGAACATTGTGGAAAGAAATTCAGAGAACGTGGAAGTTTGAAGACGCACTTGAGACTACACACACTGAGGAGAGACACCATATGAAATGTGAACATTGTGGGAAGAAATTTAAATGGAATAGCAATTTTAAAATGCACTTGAGAGTACACACAGGAGAGACACCATAATTATGAATGTGAACATTGTGGCAAGAAATTTAAAACAAGTTGGAATTTTAAAATGCACTTGAGAGTACACACAGGAGAGACACCTTATGAATGTGAACATTGTGCGAAGAAATTTAAAACAAGTGGGGATTTGAAAATGCATTTGAGAATACATACAGGAGATGCACCATATAAATGTGAACATTGTGGCAAGGAATTTAACCATAGAGGGGATTTGAACATACATTTGAGAGTACACGCAGAAGAGATGCCATATGAATGTGAACATTGTGGAAAGAAATTTAAACAGAATAGGCATTTGAAAAACCACTTGACAGTACACACAGGAGAGACACCATATGAATGTGAACATTGTGGCAAGAAATTTAAAACAAGTGGGAATTTGAAAATGCATTTGAGAATACACACAGAAGAGACACCTATGAATGTGAATTTTGTGGAAAGAAATTTAACCTAAGGGGGAATTTGAACATACATTTGCGTATACATACAGGAGAGACACCATATGAATGTGAACATTGTGGCATGAAATTTAAAACAAGTTGGAATTTGAAAATGCATTTGAGAATATACACAGGAGAGACACCTTATGAATGTGAACATTGTGGGAAGAAATTTAAACAGAATGGGCATTTGAAAAACCACTTAACAGTACACACAGGAGAGACACCATATGAATGTGAACATTGTGGCATGAAATTTACTTTTTAGAAATTTAAAACAAGTGGGAATTTGAAAACGCATTTGAGAATACACACAGGAGAGACACCATATGAATGTGAATTTTGCGGAAAGAAATTTAACCTAAGGGGGAATTTGAACATACATTTACGTATACATACAGGAGAGACACCATATGAATGTGAACATTGTGGCATGAAATTTAAAACAAGTTGGAATTTGAAAATGCATTTGAGAATATACACAGGAGAGACACCTTATGAATGTGAACATTGTGGGAAGAAATTTAAACAGAATAGGAATTTGAAAATGCATTTGAGAGTACACACAGGAGAGTGGCACCATTGAATGAGTGAAAAGAAATTTAACCATACACACAGGAGAGGCACCATTATGAATGTTGTGAACTTTGTGGAAATTTAAACAAAGTGGGAGTTTGAAGATTTTTCTATACTTTGCAAACTAATGAGAAGACTTCTTTTCAAATAAATTGCTAGTAACTACAATATAATATAGATTTTTAGACATTCCCTGCCAATTTCACATATTTGTCAAATAATTAGGGGTTTTAAAGTTCATTGACAATCATACACTGTTTGTGTTTTTCTTACCATGGAGCCAAAATTTGGAACGAAATTGATATAAACACAAAATGCTCTTTCCCTAAACAATTTCAAAAGATTAGTTTCTTAATTTAAGCCTGTTTTGTTGTAGTGAGTTTTATAATTGTTTAGCTTTTCTGTTTTAATTTTATCTACTAACTTTAAATCTATTAATCCATTAATATACATTTTATATACTTTTTTCTTTTTGGTTATCCGCAACTTGCGCGATTTTACGAATTTCAATGATTGATCATAGATTATAAACCAAAAGTCATTTTTTATTGACACTTGGTGAAAATTTAAGTCATATCACGGGCGAACTTTCTATTGATTAAAAATGGCATGTTTCACAAGAAGTTACGCGCGCACGCGCATTTAAAATTTCAAAATGCGCAAAATTAATTTCTAATCAACTTTTTACGCTGATCATGACATTTTGAGCATGTAAAAAGGTGCGGACGGAGCATGAAAATCATGTGTTCTTCTCTTGAATTATGATTTTACAGCCTTTCCTAGTCATTTTAAAAAAGATTGACATCATTTCAATTTAAAATGACGTCATACGAACACGTTGATTTATACCATTTGCACGCGTTTCAGTTGAAAAAGTTACAAAATATTGTCAAAATTATGCCTATTTTTAATCTATTATAGCTCCTCAAGATCGAAGGTGACCCCCATTTTTTTTAACTTATTATGCAAGAAGATAAATTGTAGATACTAGATGGTACGCTCGCTTCGCTCGCGTACCATCTAGGTCGTGCCCACAGATGGTTCTCGAATACATAATAATTTCAGCGTTAAAGAACTGGCGATTTCAAATGTACGTACCGCAGGACAATAATACATGTCGTTTACAGGAACGAATAAATAGACACTGTGATTTATGTACTCAACTAAAATTAGCACCCTGGGAATTACTTCCGAAAGAGAAACTTGTCACAAAATGAGACAAATTGTTTAAGTCAAATTTAAACAAACTTAATTTTTGTTTTTTATGTAACATTTAGGGTTGAGAGATGGGGAAGAGGATGGGTGCAAAGAAGAACAATTTTTAAATATATTCTTTATCCATTTAGTAACGAAATATTAATTGTTTTCATGTTTTACAAATAATATACCACTATACACAGTAAAACATTGCGATTTAATACTTTGTTGAAACTATCACCGTCCTAGTCGATTGAAATAGTATAGTACATGTAACGATACATCACTACGACGTGTATAATATGTTTATATAATCTATATATAAATTTACGTAAGGGCAAAATTCGGTAAATCGCGCCTTATTTCTAGAATGTTTACTCGATGGTATATAAAGTTGGTTCGTACTTTCGGTACTGATTTTAACCACCTGATGTAACCCTGTTTACTAATTAAATTGAGTTCGATAATTAGTTATTGACGATTAAAACGAATTTAGGTTCAACGATTTGCCCCAAATAGGGGTATTTTTCGATCGTGGTATACACTGTCTAATGGATGTCCGTCTTGAAAAATACCCGCAGACAATAATACGAGGATGCTTCGCATTTTCCTATCTCCTCCTACGATAATTGTTTTTAATGGCTGAAAACCGGTTGAACAGCTCGAGTACAGCATCATAATGTTGAAGACAGGCCGATTTTCTTAAAAAAATACTATTTTGATAGATTTAATATACGTTTATACAAATGTATTGATTTGCGATGAATGGAACATTCCAATCTCTGTTCCTCAAGTGTTTATTCCCTCAGGCGTCGTAAAGGCAAGTGCTGTATACTCATAACAGAAATTCGATCCATTTTTTTTTTCAATCTGTGCAGTGGTTGGATATACATTTTTTTAAACGGATAATGAGCTAGAGTTTTCACTCGCCGTATATTATGTACAAATCTTTATTATTGCAATTAAACCACCCACATCATCACCCTTCTCTCACTGGCATGAGTAGCGTTGTAAAACCAGTAGAGGATAGGCCTACGGTACATCACATGCCCTAACGCAGAACAACTTTGGTGGGTAGGGTAGGAACCAACTTAAGTATGAATTGGCTCTAAGAAAAAATTGAAAACCATTAGGCCTACTTATTAAGTTGAGTTAGATAATTTAATATTTATTGACGATTACATCGAATTTATGATTTTTCCCGAATAGAGGTGGTTTTCACAAATTGTTTTACATTATATAAACATATACACGTCGTAGTGATGTATCGTTACATGTACTGTACTATTTCAATCGACTTGGACGGTGATAGTTTCAACAAAGTATTACATCGCAATGTTTTACTGTGTTTAGTGGTATATTATTTGTAAAACATGAAAACAATTAATATTTCGTTACTAAATAGATAAAGAATATATTTAATTTTTCCTCTTTGCACCCATCCTCTTCACATACAAAACACAAATTAAGTTTGTTTAAATTTGACTTAAACAATTGGTCTCATTTTGTGACAAGTTTCTCTTTCGGAATTAATTCCCAGGGTGCTAATTTTAGTTGAGTACATAAATCACATTGTCTATTTATTCGTTCCTGTAAACGACATGTATTTGTCCTGCGATACGTACATTTGAAATCGCCAGTTTTTTAACGCTGAAATTATTATGTATTCGAGAACCATCTGTGGGCACGACCTAGATGGTACGCGAGCGAAGCGAGCGTACCATCTAGTTTAAAACAATTTGTGAAAACCACCTCTATTCGGGCAAAATCATAAATTCGATTTAATGGTCAATAAATATTAAATTATCTAACTCAACTTAATTAGTAGGCATAATGGTTTTCAGTTGTTTCTTAGAGCCAATTCATACTTAAGTTGGTTCCTACCCTACCCTCCGAAGTTGTTCTGCGTTTAGGGCATGTGATGTACTACTGGTTTTACAACGCTACTCATGCCAGTGAGGGAAGGGCGATGATGTGGGTGGTTTAACTGCAATAATAAAGATGTGTACATAATATACGGCGAGTGAAAGCGCTAGCTCATTATCTGTTTAAAAAATGTATATCCAACCTCTGCAGCACAGATTGAAATGGTTGGGTTGGTTGAAAAAAAAATGGATCGAATTTCTGTTATGAGTATACAGTACTTGCCTTTACGACGCCTGAGGGAATAGACACTTGTGGAACAGAGATTGGAATGTTCCATTCATCGCAAATCAATACATTTGTATAAACGTATATTAAATCTATCAAAATAGTATTTTTTTAAAAAAATCGGCCTGTCTTCAACATTATGATGCTGTACTCGAGCTGTTCAACCGGTTTTCAGCCATTAAAAACAATTATCGTAGGAGGAGATAGGAAAATGCGAAGCATCCTCGTATTATTGTCTGCGGGTATTTTTCAAGACGGACATCCATTAGACTGTGTAAACCACGATCGAAAAACACACCTATTTGGGGCAAATCGTTGAACCTAAATTCGTTTTAATCGTCAATAACTATATCGAACTCAATTTAATTAGTAAACAGGGTTACATCTGATGGTTAAAATCAGTACCGAAAGTACGAACCAACTTTATATACCATCGAGTAAACATTCTAGAAATAACGCGCGATTTACCGAATTTTGCCCTTACGTAAATTTATATATAGATGAATTCATGCAGAATGTTTACCTCTCGGATGTTATTACGTCAACGTATGGCCACACGAATGTAAAATATAGGATTTTTTACTCTTTCGTTATTGCTCATCACATTAAATAGAGCGCATCTCACTTTTACATGCCCAAAATTCTTCAAATTTGTTTTAATGTAATTATTTAGATAATTATCTTCTAAAATTGTTATCTTCATATGTCAATTTGATGACATCGTCGTGTTAATAATTGGATTTAAAAGATGGGTCTTGTAATTTTGTCTATGCTACACTGTATATAACATACAGTTTATTCTGTAAAATACTGTAATATGATGTATGCTACATAATAGGTACAATTCAGCACTGTAAACATATTTATTTCATGTCATAGGATGGCATAATAATTGTCGAGGTTCATATGGTTAAGTATGTGCATGTTGCGTTTGCGCGGATAACCCGAACTCGTCAAAGTGACGAGTTCAAATCTAGTTCAATGTATAATTTTCTTGTTTGTTCATCAGTTTGATAAACTTTGATATTAAAGTAGTTTTATTTCTTTCATACGGCCTCGTGGAAGAACATTTTGTTGTGAACGAGCCTCTGTTTTAAAATAAAGATTTATTAGTTTAACTCCTTGTGATTGTATTGGATCAATTTTTTTTTTCTGTATACGTTCTTCTTTCTTTTTCGCAAAAAGTCATTTTGTATTGACACTTTGAAAATTTAAGTCATATCAATTGCAAACTTTCTACGGATTAAAAATGTCATGTTTCACAAGAAGTTACGCGCGCACGCGCATTTAAAATTTCTAATCAACTTTTTACGCGTTTCTTGTCATTTAGAGCATGTCAAAAATTCCCACGGGCGCGCAATTTTTTACGCGCGTGGTGCGCACCTAGCGTTAAAAACATATTTTTTTCTCTTGAATTATATTTTTCAAGCCTTTCCTAGTAATTTTGAAAACAATTTAGACCTTTTGCACTTAAAATAACGCCATACGAACACGTTAAATTAGACAATTCGCGCGCGTTTTTTATGAAAAAGCTAAAAAAATCGTCAAAATAATGTCTTTTTTTAAACAGTCATAGTTTCTAAAGAGAACCGTTTATTTTTATTACAAAATCTAAAAGTTGATGAGTTGTAGATATCGGATCATGCATCAATAAGGTTAAACAAACATTGTGACGTCATCGTATGGCCACTGGAAAATAAAATATAGAATATTTGTCTGTTTCGTTATTGCTCATCACATTCAGTAGAGCGCAACTCGCTTATCCGTATTCCATTTTTCACGAGATTTTAATAATGTCTAGGTCAATCAACTATCTTTCGCATGATTTAAAAATATTTTAATTTTTATGACGTCATCAAAATGTAAATAACGTGAGTCACTTATTTTCATCTATACAGTAAATTTCAATCTGTTATAGCTCGTCGGAATAAAAAGTGATAATCATGATTAAAACGTTTTCTGGAAGCTATTTTTGTAGAATTCATATACAAATTTTGCCAATCAGATGTTGTGACGTCATCTTATGGCCAGCTGAATAAAAAAAGTCGTATTTTCATCTTTTGCGTCATAGTTCATCACATTTAAAAGCGCGCATCTATATTTTACGTATTCAAATTTCTTCTACACGTTAATATGTTGTTGCTGAGATAATTTCCTTCCGAAATTGCTATCTTAGTGTTTCATTTTGATACCGTCGCCATGTTAAAAATAGGAATAAATGGCGGGTCCCGTAATTTCACCTATTCTACACTGTATGTAATATGTATATAATATTATACTGTTTATACTGTATATACTATATGTCACCGTCGGAACTCGTCCAATGGGTAATAATTTAGTAGAAGCGATAAATATGTGGGAGAAGCGAATAAGACTGAGTTTAATAATGAAGGTTCTAGTTCAAACACTGGACAGACAGAAAAGGAGACTATAAATGAATGCAACTATGTATTTTATTGTTAAGTTTAGAATTTAGTTTCAAGGTCACAATTATTATTATTTTTACAACATTTGCTATTATCACAAAATGGCCGTATAAGTATTACAAAATGACAAAAGACGGAATATAAGTAAGTTTAACAATAATAAACAGATGTCAGATATTAAACGCAATCAATAAAACGATCAACTTGATTTCAACCAAAGCTGTTTTAAAATGCTATTTAGGCCTATTATAATTTAATCAATATTATTAAGGAAACAAATCAGAAGTTAAAATGTAAATTAATTAAACCAACACAGCCCCTCTACAGTAGTGAGGTTAAAAGCGGCTCAGACCCCTTTAGAATATGAAAGTTTTTATGACAAATAAACATGAGACTAGATGAGTGATGTCGGAGGATTAATTCGTCGATGGTAACGGCATGGACGACAGGACTATCACTGCCTTCTTCCGTACCCCAAATGTAACATGAGTAAGTAAGTATGAGGGCGCGATTAATGACTAAAATATACCCTCACACATTTCCCCCAGTTTGTTATTGTTGTCCCCAACAAATAAAATAATCAATATAATAAGTAAGTAATAATACAGAAACTAACCAAATTTACACAAGAGTTTCTAGCATAACTGAGTGTTGTTCATTAATACCCTTAATCTTCTCCCACTCGCCAAAGCGTGCTGGGGGTCGAACTACTCTCCTCAGATTATATCTATTTTCCAATACGTTGTGCTCTGTAGGTGCATTGACTAAGGTGTCTGAATCAAATTCAAGTGGTGGAGGAACGATAGAGTAAGCCTTTTCTGCTTCTTCATCACTTTCTATTCCATCGTCGATCGGACCTTCCCCAAACGGACACGGAATTATTAAATTGCGATGGACGGTCCTTTCTTATTTCCATCTTCTAAACGTAATCTGTAGACTGGTTGATCTGCCATCCGATGGACAATGATATAAACATTATTTTCCCACCTATCAGCAATCTTTCGTCTTCCACGCAGATTTTTGTTAGCAACTACTACCCTGCTTCCAACTGGTAAGGAATTGTCACGAGCTTTCTTATCATACATTGCCTTCTGTTTCTTTCTGGACTCTTCTGCTTGGGTTTGTGCGGCCTGGTAGGCGTCTTGCAAAGTCTCGCGTAAGTGCGTTACATAATCTGAAGTGCCATAGTTTATCTTGTAGGTTATCATCGCTGTCGATAATACCCAACGTCACATCTGCTGGTATACGTGGTTCACGCCCAAACATTAAAAAGAACGGAGAATATCCGGTAGCGGAATGTTGTGTACAGTTATAAGCATGTGTCAAGCCTTCTATGTGTTCCACCCAGTTGGATTTGTCTTGTGGTTCCAAAGTACCTAAAAGGTTCAAAAGGGTGCTGTTAAACCGTTCTGTCATTCCGTTTCCCTGTGGGTGATATGGGGTCGTTCGGCTTTTATCAATGCCTAACATATGACAAAGCTCGCGTACAAGGTTTGATTCAAAGCATTTTCTCTGGTCGCTGTGAATTCGCTCTGGTAGACCATAATGAATAAAAAACTGTTTCCATAATGTTTTTGCGACAGTGCGCGCCGTCTGATTGGTCGTTGGATATGCTTGGGCGTATCTTGTGAAGTGGTCTGTCAAAACTAGTACATCTTCTATGCCCCCACGTGACGTTTCAACTGTTAAGAAGTCGATGCAAACTAATTCGAGTGGTCGGTCGGTTACTACAGTATATTATTTAAAGGAGCTCTAGCCTTGGGTTCTGCGGTCTTTCTAAGCACACATCTTTCACATTGGTTGATGTATTCGCGGACCTCTCCTCTTAATCCTGGCCAGAAACAACGCCGTCGAACTAAATCGAGAGTTCTTTCAAAGCCTTGATGACCCATTATATCATGCGACTGTCGAATTAATTTCATCCGGGCAGTAGTAACAGGTAATATGAATCGTGTGTGTTGAGATTGGGACTCGGGGTCATCAAATACTAGTACTCCATTGTCGAATTTTAGATTATCCCACTTTGATAAAATATTCCGCACTTGCCGGGATTCTTGTTGCATACGCCGATCACTCGGCTTATCCTCACTCTCAAGTAACGCTATTACTCTGGACGTGATCTTGTTTCTCTTCTGTCCCCGTTTAATTTCCTCGTGTGCCAAAGATACCTGTAGGGCTGTCCCATTATTGATAATTTGTGAATTATTTGACGGTGGCAATAAACAACTTTCTTCCGTATCTTCTCGTCGTAGACAGTTACCTAATACATTCTTCACTGTTTCGCATGGAATTCTCGATAGTGCATCGGCGTTGTCGTTTTTACGTCCCGGACGATAGATAATGTTAATGTTGCATTGTGAAAGGTCGTTGACCCATCGTTGACCATGAGCGTCTAGTTTTGCTTTTCCCAATACATAAGTTAAAGGATTGTTGTCAGTGACCGCAGTAACATCGTTCCCATACACATAATCTCGAAACTTGTCAGTCGCCGCCCAATGTAAAGCCTTAAATTCTAATTTATGCGCTGGGTTACTCTTCTCTGAATCTGATAATGACCGACTGGCAAATGCTATCACTCTCTCTTTACCATTCTGGACCTGTGCCAGGACTGCACCCAGACCGTCAATAGAAGCATTTGTAAAACAAAAGGAAGTGTAAAATCGGCATAAGCGAGAATAGGAGCGGACTTGATGTTATTACGAATGATTTCGAAGCTGCGTTGTGCGTCCGAGTTCCATTGAAATGGCGTCGTATATTGTTTCCGTCCGCTGTTTACCGCCTTTAGTACGTTTTGTGTCGCCTTCAAGAAGATTAAATAGAGGTCTGGCGATCCTTGCGTAGTCTTTTATGAAACGTCGGTAATAACCAGTAAACCCAAGGAAGCGGCGTACCTCTTTTCTACCGTTCGGAACCGGCCAGTTCTCTACCGCTGCTACTTTTTCTGGGTCGGTTTTCACTCCATCTGCTGAAACACGATGTCCAAGGTATTGGACTTCTTTCTTGAAGAATTCACATTTGGACCTCTTCAGCTTAAGGCCATGCGTGCGAAGCCTATCAAACACTTTTTGAAGCTTCTCTTCATGTTCTTCGACCGTTTTACTAAAAACAATAATGTCATCTAAATAGAGTAAAATGTCGGTAAAATTAAGGTCGCAAAAAACAGTGTTCATCAGACGCTGAAACGTTGCAGGGGCGTTCATGAGTCCAAACAGAATCCTGGTATATTCAAACAAACCAAAGGGTGTAGTGAATGCCGTCTTGTGCTGGTCATTATGGTCCATCTGGATTTGGAGGTACCCCGACGTTAAGTCAAGACTCGAGAAATATTTTGCGTTGGCAAGAGAATCAAGGCTTTCTTCTATCCTCTGTAATGGAAAAGCGTCCCGTACGGTTTGCGAGTTCATAAAACGATCAACTTGATTCAACCAAAGCTGTTTTAAAATACTATTTAGGCCTATTATAATTTAATAAATATTATTAAGGAAACAAATCAGAAGTTAAAATGTAAATTAATTAAACCAACACAGCCCCTCTACAGTAGTGAGGTTAAAAGCGGCTCAGACCCCTTTAGAATATGAAAGTTTGTATGACAAATAAACATGAGACTAGATGAGTAATGTCGGAGGATTAATTCGTCGATGGTAACGGCATGGACGACAGGACTATCACTGCCTTCTTCCGTACCCCAAATGTAACATGAGTAAGTAAGTATGAGGGCGCGATTAATGACTAAATATACCCTCACATATATGACACAAAATTGACAGAATTCAGCACTAACATATCATATTCTTCACTTCAGGTCATAATTTGTGTGCAATATTCCAACGTATGACATGCACGCGGCGTTTGTCGTGCGGATAACTAACTCGTCAAAATGACGAGTTTTATGTCTAGTTATAGGCCTATAATATTATTATAATCATAATCACAAGTATCTTGCATTAAATAACAACAAACTCTCAACCTTGGGTTTTAATTGTATTGTTAGAATATACAGTATGCCCTTATATTCCCATATGTATTATATATCATCTGTAGGCTGGTAAGTGACCAACGCAAAGGTAAAGAAAGTAGGTGTACTGGTGGGTGTCACGAAACCTAAGACCACGAAAGCTAAGACCCCCTAAGACCTAAGATCACGAAAGCTAAGACCCAAGACCTAAGATTACAAATATTTATCTTTCGCACCTGCCTTGTATTTTAACTCCCAACATTTATTCTGAATACCACACCTTAGAATTAGCACACCTTAGAATTAGCACTTTATGAAAAAGAATCACATAAAAAGTAACAAATAAAATAGGCTACATTTTTAAAATTGATGATTTTACAGACGTTTTTCTCGCACACATACTGTTTAAGAATTTCGCATGACTAGCCTACACATCAATGTTTTTGTTTCTATGGAACGTCAAAAGAGCAAAAATTATATAGAGTGCTGAAAACTCTGTGGAGTCCATCTACAGTGTGGATGGAACAATGTAAAATTAAAATAAATAAATACTCGCAAATAAATTTTAATTAAAAATCATGATAATAAGTTTTTTTGTTTCGTTTTCTTTCTGTTTTTATACTTGTACTATTATTGTTGCTCTTTTGGCGCTTCATAGAAACAAAAACATTGAGCATGAGGAGTTACAATATTAAGAAACACGTCTGTAAAAACATCAATTTAAATGATTTATTTATTTGCTTTTATGTGTTTTTCCTCCTGAAAGTTCTTATATAAGTCCTAATTTTAAAGTGTGATATTCAGAATAAAGTCAGTTAACAAATTTGGAGTCAAAATACAAGAAAGGCAGGTGCGAAAGAAAAACATCCTCTGGACCAACACAATGGAGTAAATATATACCAACAAACTACCAGTCAAGTTTGTTTGTTGTAAAGAAAAAATATACATTTACTCAACGGGCGAAAATAATGTGAATTTATCTATGTTTTGCGGTAGTATTTAATTATATTTATGGTAATAAATGAAACCTACTATGTTTAAAATTATGTATGGATAAGCAAGTATTGTTTTTAAGCTGTAGTATATCTTATAATTTGCAGTCTTGGTTTGGGTCTTAGCTTTCGTGATTAGGTCTTAGGGGGTCTTAGCTTTCGTGGTCTTAGGTTTTGTGACACCCGTGTACTGGTTGCTGTTTGCGTGTAGCCTAGCGTTTCAAGTCGAGTCGTATAGCGCGTCAGCGGTAACGCAATTTTCACCAGTCAGTTCAACTCGTCGAAACAAAATAAAGGTCAAAGGTCAGAGCGATGGTTCCCAAACTTTATTTCAACGTGTAAACTATAAAGGATAATACAATAAACATTCTGAACAATAAAATGCAATAAATCTATCAATATCATCAATAAATCATTCGATCAACGTTATCATTATTAGTTGAAATGCCTAATTGAATGTATACTTTACTTTAAAACTTAATAGCCTCAAAGATTAGATGAGGTTTTAATTAATATATAATAAAATCTCTAATCTACAATTATAATACTGAAACTACAAGTAACTAAAGTTAAATTACTCATTTGACTGTGGATCCTATCTGTTGCTTTTAAAACGGGTGTCTCGAAAACAGAGACCTCGAAAACAGACCCCCACTAAAACGTCTCAATATTACGTAATATAGGGGGTAAAACGTCTAAATAATACGTTATATAGGGGGTCTCTGTTTTTGAGAAAATCTCGAAAACAGAGACCCCCACTAAAGCGTCTCAATATTACATTATATAGGGGGTCTCTGTTTTCTAGAAAAACTCGAAAACAGAGACCCTTAGTGGGTCTGGTCTCTGTTTTCGAGGTCTCTGTTTTCGAGACACCCCTTTTAAAACCTTTAAACATTGTTTCAGTCATGAATTCCGTATAATAAAAAATAGGTGTTCTTCCTTTATCACAGTAAGGTGAAGTGTGGTTTCTTTAGCTAATTATCATTATCTTCTAAGAGAGAGGGGAGAGGTTTCCATGATAATAATCTATAAGGTCATATCTTTGTGTTCTTAGGAATGTTGGCTTGTCATGACTCATCCCTGTCTTACTTAAAGTGAGGTCGGGAGTGAGGTATAAAATAAAAGGCTATATACAGTCCTGAACAGTAGGTTTATCATGTAATAGTAGATTTATTAATTCTCAATCGAACTCACAGAAAAGAAATACTGTATGTCTACATCTCGCATACCAATATTAAGATGACAAGGGAATTTAAATAACTATTTATGAATATATTCACCAAATCTTGTATTTATGTTCCAATAATATTGTCAATCTATCTGAAATTCAATTATACTACAATAGGGCCTACGCTTAATAATAATAATAATAACAATAATACGCTTAATAATATTTAGTACGCTTAATAATAATGATGATGACGATGATGCAAGATGCAGGGCGTCTCCATGTCTAAATGCTGAACAATCAACAGAAAATGTAAAAAGTACAAAATTTAATTAATTAAATTCAGCATTCTCTTTTCTACTTTTACTACACTGTGTTTGATGGCTACTAGTATTCAACATCGTAACAGTCACCGTATTTATTATTCGAATAAACGCCCTGCTTTGAATGCCTCCCTCGAATAAACGCTCCGGGTGCGTTTATTTATTTCCTCGATAAACGGCCCGCCACATACATATACAGTATACACATCACTATTGTATTATACACATTTCTATTTGTACAGTAGTAGAATTCTTTGAATGACATGATCTACATTCTACAATTTAGGCCTACCAAGCATTTTGATACAATTGTTGCTGGATTTTATTGTAAGCAGCACAGAAATTAAACCCCTATAAAGTTCAAGGAGTATCACATGACCTCCTCTGCAGCTAAGGTTGGGTCTCTGAAATTTGACTTATCATCATTAAATAGTCAGATAAGTTGTGTGTATTATTTCACAGGTGAGTATAGTACATTTCTTTTCATTATTTTAGACTTTATACATTTATGTATAAATGAAATACTTTTGTCTACTTAGACAAGTATGCAGCCAAAAACATTTTTATTCTTATGTTTTACATATTCATAAAAAACAACACAGATGTTTACATTAAAGCACACGCATCTTTTTTCGGGATATGTGAAAAAACATTTAAATAAATATTCATTATGACCAACATATTTAGACGGTGAAAATAAAAGGATATAATAGGCCTACAGTATAACTTTAAATCTATACAAATGGCAAAAAAAGTATATTTTGCCCATTGTGCGACTGATACCTCTGATTTAAATGAACATAATTCTCTCTGTGGCGTTCTATAGACTGGGCCATAATTTGTCCTTTTTGGCGTTTCATGTTGGTCGTTCCCAGGCGGCCGAAATGAGTTTTCTAGATCTATGAAACTAAGATTTTTTTTAATGGTGGGTTGTACCATGATACTATGGTAATGTATTTTTAGTGAGTTTTTAATTATTAGAATTAAACTATTCTCACTCTATCTCCCACTAAAGGCGGGATAGAGGGTAATGGTATCTCAAGTTAATACATGATGGATTGGTCAGTCAATTATATGTGTCAATTTTTAATGGTTTTACGATGGGAAAGTTCATAAGGTCAGATGAACTGTTTTTCTTTTGGAAACTAATTGGTCCTAATAATGGTCATAAAAAACAACTGGTCAATTTCTTACTGGACGTTCAATTGAATTGTGATATAAAGTTCATTCTTTATTATTATTATTATTTTTTCTTAGTGTATACATTATACGCTCGATTTATCTAGAGAAAAGGTAACGCTTTTGTCTTTATTATTATGTAACACACGCGTGGATCTTTGATCAGATTGTTATTTAAGTGTACAGGTATATGGCTCGATGTGCAGTGATACCGGCTATTGTATTTGCATTATTACCAAGATCCTGTCTTTCATATATTATTATAAATAATTATTATGATTCTTACAAAATCAATCAATCAATATATCTTTTAAAAATCAATTATTTTTATTTAAATCATTGCATATCTAGTTTAGTATTAACTGTGTCACATCGTGTGTGCAATATAATATTAATGAAAATCTGTAAATACAGTAGAATAAATGATTAGGCCTACGTTTTCACAATCTGTAAAAAAACCCAACATGAAAGAAATCTGAACATTTTGGAGAATAATTTGGTGGCGCTATTTGTGGCGCTATAGTATCTTTGGTATATGGAGTACAGGCAGTATTATATGCGAAATTCGCGAAAAGGCCTAGAATAGAAGTAAGTTGTGTGTAATGAACGGCTGTAGAACGTGTTATTTAGGATAAAGTTAATTAATACAAGAAAGGTGCGAAAAGGGGAAGGAGGGGGCCACAAGATCAAAAACATCTCGCCAGCGAAGTAACAGGCGAACCGTGTATGGTGTTGTGTACGGTAGGCCTACTTATTCTTCACGTTGCAATTGAAGTCACGTCGGAACGCGTCAAGCCATGGATACCTCCATGGTCAAGCGGACCCGACAGGATCTACCAGCCACAGGTTATACAGTATCTCATTGTTTTGTTGGTTGATTTGTTATTTTTATTGCCAAACTGTTCACACTGTGTGCTTGTTATGCAAAATAATAATAGTGTAATATGAAAATCTGTAAATACGTTATTATATAGTTATTACATTGTCACAATTTGTAGGATTAAACTAGTGAGTTGTAAAATAGGAACTCCCTGATTAAACCATGGAGTAAAGAATTTTACTCCATGATTAAACAAACAACCAACATCATGAAATATAAATGTGAACATTGTGGAGATGAATTTGAGTTCAGTGATTTGAAGGTACATTTAGGAATACATACAGGGACAGACAAGTTAAAATGTGAACACTACCAGGAGACACCATTATATGAAGATGATTTTAAAACACAACTGAGTGATGCAGATATAGACAAAGACGAAACTAAACATTGTGGGAAGAATGTGAGAAACACAGAAGAGGCACCATGTGAATGTGAACATTGTGGCAAGAAATTTAAAACAAAGTGGAATTTGAAAACGCATTTGAGAATACACACAGGAGAGACACCATATGAATGTGAACATTGTGGAAAGAAATTCAGAGAACGTGGAGGTTTGAAACTACACTTGCGTATACACACAGGAGAGGCACCATATGAATGTGAACATTGTGGAAAGAAATTTAACCACAGTGGGAATTTGAAAACGCATTTGAGAATACACACAGGAGAGACACCATATGAATGTGAACATTGTGGAAAGAAATTTAACCGAAGTGGGAGTTTAAAAATGCATTTGAGAGTACACACAGGAGAGACACCTTATGAATGTGAACATTGTGGAAAGAAATTTAACCGAAGTGGGAGTTTAAAAATGCATTTGAGAGTACACACAGGAGAAACACCATATGAATGTGAACATTGTGGAAAGAAATTTAACCGAAGTGGGAATTTGATCATACATTTGAGAATACACACAGGAGAGACACCATATGAATGTGAACATTGTGGCAAGAAATTTAAAGAAAGTGGGAGTTTGAAAAAGCACTTGAAAGTACACACAGGAGAGAGACCTTATGAATGTGAACATTGTGGCAAGAAATTTAAAACAAGTGGGCATTTTAAAACGCATTTGAGAATACACACAGGAGAGGCACCATATGAATGTGAACATTGTGGGAAGAAATGTAAAACAAATGGGAATTTGAAATCGCATTTGAGAATACACACAGGAGGGGCACCATATATGAATGTGAATATTGTGGAAAGAAATTTAACCATATAGTCCATGTTTTTTTTGGGAAAGCAGTATCAAATTGGTGGCAAATGCTACCATACATTTTTGGAAAGCTTAATATGTCTACTTTTCAGAAATCCATGATAGCAATGCCAATTGTACAGCTTAGTAGTCTTTTTTTAGGATTATTTAACACCCTTTTGGGGTAGGGGGTAATACTTTTGCTAATAACTCGAGATTTAATGAACAGATTTGCATTTCCGTGGTATCAGTATGTAGTGTAAGTGTAAGTGTAATATATTTTTCAAAGTAAATCCAACAATTATTGACACCATTGAACTTTAATAAAAATGATTTTTTTTTCTAATATTAACTTATTATTTTCTATTTTTAGCATAAAAATACAATAGATGTTATGCAAACTGATGTTTTCATGCTCATATAGACCCAATAAAGAAGAGAACTGAAGTTAAAGATTAAAAAAATATGAATATGCTGTGTATACTATTATGAAGAAATTTGTAATTTGTAATCATTTACAATTATGGGGTAGGGGGTAACATTTTTGTGAATAACTTACAATTTAGTTTAACAGATTTGCATTTTCTTGCTATCAGTATGTAGTGTATAGATTGCCTAATTGTAATATACTTTTTAAAAATGAATCCAGCATTTAAAGACATCTTTAGAGGTCAATAGGTCACTGACGTTTAATCAAAAATGCAATTTCTTCTAAATTAGCTTATAAGTTTCAATTTTCAACACAAAAATACAAGAAATCTTATGCAAACTGATGTTTTCTTAAACCTATAGACACAATAAATAATAAAATTGAAGTTAACATTTTTTCAAAAATGAATATGCTCTTCATTATAAATAAATTTGTTCGTCATTAGTAATTTTTGACAATTATGGAGTAGGGGGTAACATTCTGCGAATAACTTAAAGCTCAGATACAGGCATGAATTTTAAATATAATATCTGATTAATTGTACATAAATCAAATATTTGTAACAGAAATCAAGACAAAAAAGCATGAATTTCCCTTAATATGGTCAAATACAAAATTTGGCAAAAATTTGCCATAAAAACCAGGAAGACTTTTTTTCAGTAGTAAGGTAGTTTAACCTATGTAATAACATGTCTGATGGTGGATATACGGTGGATAATTTTTTCTTTAGCATGAAAATAAAAATCTGAAGTTGAATAAAAATACTAGAAATGTAAAATTCAAGTTATATTACCTATATTTAGTCATTTGATAACATTTTTTACCACACCGTTTATTTTTCATAGCTTTTTAAAATGCCTCTCTATTTACAAAATTTGTGTATAAAAGAATAGAGATTTTACTGTGTAAGTTGAACTATCCCCCCACAATATTGACATTTGACCTTTAATTGAAAAGTATTTGTTTTATAAGGCGACTGAATAGATACCAATAACCATACAAATGTATTAAAAGACCAAATTGAACTTCAATAAATTGGTTATAATACATATGTATATAATACATTGTTATAATTGGTCAATTTTGAACTTCGACCCCTTATCTCTTCCTATTCGCTTCCTATCCTGATCAAAGTCTGATTTGATTAAATACAGTATTATAATTATATTAATCAAAATTATAATGAAATAACATAACTTTAATAATCAATTTGATTACTTTTAAAACCATCAATATCATAATTTGGACAACTTTGCATTTATTTGTTAACTAATACGTGTATTAAAAAGTTGACCTTTGACCTTATGTCAACTGATGAAATTGACCTTATGTCAACTGATGAAATGATGTATTCGCTCTTTTACATTGCGTATGATTGATTAACAGGATGAGAAAACATCCAATTCTTATTAAATAAAAGTTTTTATTTGGTTTTATAGGTACGTTCTATGATTGGTCAATATTGACATTTGACCCTTAATTAAAAAGGATTTTTTTTTTTCATAAGGTGATTGAATAGACACTTATAATCATAAAAATGTAATAAAAGACCAAATTGTGCTTCAATAAATTTATTATAATACATATACATAATACATGGTTGTAATTGGTCAATTTTGAACTTTGACCCCTTATATCTCGAAAACGCTTCCTATGCTGATCGATTACCTTCCATATTCGTAATCTACGGAAAATTCCGGTCTAGAACAGTTGGATGGCAATTTGTCCCCTTTCGGGTGGTGATTCCCCCGCTATTTATTCATGAAAACATCAGTTTGCATAATATCTATTGTATTTTTTTTTTTTTACTGAAATTTATAAGTTAAAATTAGAAAAAAAATCATTGTTTATTAAAGTTCAATGACCTTCTGACCTCGAATGGCGTCAATATTTGTTGGATTTACTAAGAAAAACATATTACACTTAAGCAGTCTATACACTACATACTGATATAAAGAAAATGCAAACCTGTTCACTAAATCCCAAGTTATTAGCAAAAATGTTACCCCCTACCTCAATATTTTGTGTTGCATATTTTCCGGCGGTGTTATATAATCTTTAAAATATGACTATTAAGCTGTACAATTGGCATTGTTATCATGGATTTCTGAAAAGCAGACATGGTAAGCTTTCCAAAAATGGATGATAGCATTTGCCACCAATTTGATTCCGAAAAAATGTCTGGCCCATGGACTAATAGAGGAGATTTGAAAAAACATTTGAGAATACATACAGGAGAGACACCATATGAATGTGAACATTGTGGCAAGAAATTTAAAGAAAGTGGGAATTTGAAAACGCATTTTAGAGTACACACAGGAGAGACCATTGAATGAGTGAAAAGAAATTTAACCATACACACAGGAGAGATACCATATGAATGTGAACATTGCAAGTACATATTTAACCAACGTTGGCATTTGAGAATACACACCGGAGAGGCACCATTATGAATGTTGGAACATTGTGGAAATTTAAACAAAGTGGGAGTTTGACGATTTTTATATACTTTGCAAACTAATAAGAAGACTTCTTTTCTAATAAATTGCTAGTAACTACAATAAAATATAGATTTTTAGACATTCCTGTCAATTTCACATATTTGTCAAATAATTAGGGGTTTAAAGTTCATTGACAATCATACACATAATGTGTTTTTCTTCCAAAATTTGGAACGAAATTGATATTAAAACACAAAATACTCTTTCCCTAAACAATTTCAAAAGATTAATTTCTTAATTTAAGCCTGTTTTGTTGTAGTGAGTTGTATGATTATTTAGCTTTTCTGTTTTAATTCCTACTAACTTTAAATCTATTAATCTATTAATTTACATTTTATATTAATTGATTGGTTGATCGATTCTTTTATTTTTCACACAACATTCATAAAAATATAAATAGAAAATTAAGTACAATAAAGTGTGAAAAACAGGATAACCACAAGCAAGCGAAGCTTTTAATCTGTGGCACCCTAACATAAAATATAAATTTACAAATATATTACAAAAATGTTTTCATGTAGTAAATAAATGAAGGAAAATACAACGTACTATAATATAATATATATATACATCACAGTCTCAGAATATATACGAAAATGTAATTAATTAAGTTAAAGTTAGACATATTTTACAAATGTTGTTTTCGCAAAGATATATTGTTTCTTTATAACTATTAATGCATTTATTTACTAATAGTTTTTTAAATATTGATATATTTTCACTATCTCTTATATTTCTTATAAGTTGATTCCATAGCTTAGGTCCTCTATATGCTATACTTTGCTGACCCATATTAGTTGATTTTAATTTTATACAATAATTGTCTTTATTTCAAGTGTTATATGTATGATAATTATCAAATAAACTGAATAAAGAATTAAAACATTTTGGAAGTTGTCCTTTTTGGTATTTAAACATAAAATTTAAAACACTGTTTTTATACAAATCAAATATATTAAATGTGCCCGTTTTCACAAAGAGCTGAGAAGAGGGATGATGAAAGTCTACCTTACAAATGATCCTAAGAGCTTTTTTCCGAAGCAATAGAAGGCGATCCAAATTTTCTTTGTTTCCCGTACCCCATACAATAATACCATATGTCAACACTGGTAATATAAGTGTCTTGTATATGATAAGTAACACTTCAGTAGATACTAAATTTTTTATATGACACATGGCACCAATTATTGAGGATGCTTTACAAGAAACTGCATTTGTATATATGTATATACTTTTTTCTTTTTCAATGTATAATTTTCTTGTTTGTTCATCAGTTTTATTTCTTTTATACGGCCTCGTGGAAGAACATTTTGTTGTAAACGAGCCTCTGTTTTAAAATAAAGATTTATTATATATTATTATAATCATAATCACAAATATCATGCATTAAATCACTAAACTAACTCTCAACCTTGGGTTTTAATTGTTATTGTTATTGTTAGAATATACAGTAGAGTAGTATGCCCTTATATTCCTGCTGTAAGTGACCAATAAGGTAAAGAAAGTAGGTTTATCATGAAATAGTAGATTTATTAATTCTAAGCCGAACTCATAGATACTCTATGTCTACATCTCGCATACCAATATTAAGATGTGAAGCGGAATTTAAATAACTATTTATGAATATATTCACTAAATACTTTTTATAATGAAAGAACAATAACACGCTTAATATTAATAATATTAATACGCTTAATAATAATAGTACGCTTAATAATATTAGTACGCTTAATAATAATGATGACGATGATGCAAGATGTAGGGCGCCTCCAAGTCTAAACGCTGAACAATCAACAGAAAATATAAAAAGCACAAAAATTAAATTAATTAAAGTCAGCATTCTCTTTTCTACTTTTACTATACGGTTTTTGATGGCTACTAGTATTCAAAATCGTAACAGTCATCGTATTTATTCGAATAAACATCCTTCTTTGAATGCCTCCCTCGAATAAACGCGTTTATTTATTTCCTCGATAAACGGCCTGCCACATACTGTAATATAGTGTTATGTTGAGGTACTGACTTGTAATGAAGACTCTTACTCGCTTAACTGTCGTAACACATATATTGTTTATTCAGTATAATACTTCAGTACAATATACAACTATAACTAAGGATAAAGATAAGGAACAGAGGATCAGTGATGCTGTCGGTGAGATGTGAAGTGTGTAGGTCTGCTTCTGAAGAAGTGGCTGTGAGGTGTAGATGTTCTTCTGAAGAAGTGGCTGTGAGGTGTGTGCTCCGTGAAGTGGCTGTAAGGTGTGTCTGGGCTCTTCTGAAACTTGGGGGTATATTGGCTCAGTTCATTTGCATATGCACTACGTCATCTGTGAGGGTAACGATTGGTCCTAAGTTGATCCAGGGGTGTTTGAGTAGAAGTGATTAACGGTATAATAAGGTATTTCTATGATGGATGACACTGTCAAATCTGTACTTAAATAGTGTCAATCTCTCCTGGTTTAACGATGGGAAAGGTCACAAAATTAAGTGTTTTCTTTAGGGATTCTATTATAAACTAAATGGACATTAAAATATCTGGACAAACTCTCCTCTGGACTTTCTGGGCCAAGTTCGTGAACTTATTTGAATTCTAATACAAAGGTTGATTTCTTAATTATAAAAGTATATCATTATATTACAATACATATTATATACACATCAATATCGTATTTGATATAACACCTATATAAATTCCTGTCATTTGATTGGACGAATGTGGGTCACATGGCGTGCAATAGTACGCACTATTCAACGATCGTTAAATAGTACTTTTTGAAACATTTTTGTGTACGAAAAAAAAACGTCTCGCGGATGAAAAAAAATCTAGTACACAAATTATCCAGGTATATAAAATATACCAAATTGGCTAGTTGAGAATTCTCAACTATTACCGCAGTACGTCTGTACGACGAAGCCTACCGGTATAATGGGATAGGCTGATTTCCTTGTTAACTTAAGGGGTCATTTAATTACTGAATTATGATTGGTAGTAAAGGAAATTTACTGGAATCCTATTGGATGGTAAGGTGGTAGTAGGACCATGTCCATCCCATTGCAGTAATAAAGTTGAGCCACCTGCGACCATTACAATGTCCTACCATGCTAATGTAGGAGTGGGGAAATGTTATGCTTACTACTGTTTCTTTTAATAATTTAGTACAATTAATAAGAATAAAGAATACACTTAACAATATACAACAAATAACATTAATGTACGATGTAGTTTAACACTGTTCTCAACTATAGTCATTTTGGTATACTTGAGCACATTGATAAAGAATAGGATAAACTTAACAATTATACAACAAATAACATTAATGTACGATGTAGTTTAACACTGTTCTCAACTATAGTCATTTTGGTATACTTGAGCACATTGATAAAGAATAGGATAAACTTAACAATATACAACAAATAACATTAATGTACGATCCTGTTTAACACTGTTCTCAACTATAGTCATTTTGGTATACTTGAGCACAGTGATAAAGAATAGGATAAACTTAACAATATACAACAAATAACATTAATGTACGATCCCGTTTAACACTGTTCTCAACTATAGTCATTTTGGTATACTTGAGCACAGTGATAAAGAATAGGATAAACTTAATAATATACAACAAATAACATTAATGTATGATCCCGTTTAACACTGTTCTCAACTATAGTCATTTTGGTATACTTGAGCACAGTGATAAAGAATAGGATAAACTTAACAATATACAACAAATAACATTAATGTACGATGTAGTTTAACACTGTTCTCAACTATAGTCATTTTGGTATATTTTGAGCACAGTGATAAAGAATAGGATAAACTTCGAATAAACAGCAAATAACATTAATGTACGATGCCGTTTAATACTGTTTTAAACTATAGTCATTTGAGTATAATTAATCACAGATAAAGAATAAGATCAACTTAATAATATACAACAAATAACATTAATGTATGATCCCGTTTAACCCTGTTCTCAACTATAGTCATTTTGGTATACTTGAGAACAGTTATAAAGAATAGGATAAACTTAACAATATACAACAAATAACATTAATGTACGATCCCCTTTAACCCTGTTCTAAACTATAGTCATTTTGGTATACTTATGAGCACAGTGATAAAGAATAGGATAAACTTAACAATATACAACAAATAACATTAATGTACGATCCAGTTTTACACTGTTCTCAACTATAGTCATTTTGGTATACTTGAGAACAGTTATAAAGAATAGGATAAACTTAACAATATACAACAAATAACATTAATGTACGATCCCGTTTAATCCTGTTCTCAACTATAGTCTTTTTGGTATACTTGAGCACAGTGATAAAGAATAGGATAAACTTAACAATATACAACAAATAACATTAATGTACGATCCAGTTTAACACTGTTCTCAACTATAGTCATTTTGGTATACTTGAGAACAGTTATAAAGAATAGGATAAACTTAACAATATACAACAAAAAACATTAATGTACGATCCCGTTTAACCCTGTTCTAAACTATAGTCATTTTGGTATATTTGAGCACAGTGATAAAGAATAGGATAAACTTAAGAATATACAACAAATAGCATTAATGTACGATCCCGTTTAACACTGTTCTCAACTATAGTCATTTTGGTATACTTGAGCACAGTGATAAAGAATAGGATAAACTTAATAATATACAACAAATAACATTAATGTACGATCCAGTTCTCAACTATAGTCATTTTGGTATACTTGAGCACAATATACAACAAATAACATTCATGTACACGATTCTGTTTAACACTGTTCTGAACTATAGTCATTTTCATATACTTGAGCACAGTGATAATATGAAAAACATAATAACACTATAATATTTGTAGATGAATGACGCGGACACGTACATATGTTCATAAGTAATTGATATAAATTGACTTTTCTAAGTGGAATTAACACAAATGATTGTAGATAAATATGACGTGAATTGCACGTACATTATGTTGATGAGTAGTATATTTATATAAATCGACTTTGAAAAGTGAAATAACACTAATATTTGTAGATGAATATGACGTGGACACGTACATATATTGATTACTATATTGATATAAATTGACTTTTAAAAGTCAAACTAATATTTGTAGATGAATATGACTTGGACACGATTTACATATGCTGATGAGTATATTGATATAAATCGACTTTTAAAAGTGAAATAACACTAATATTTGTAGATGAATATGACGTGGACAAGTACATTTATTGATGAGTATATTGATATAAATCGACTTTTAAAAGTGAAATAACACTATTAGTTGTACACTATTGATCATATATGAATATGACGTGAATTGCACGTACATAATGTTGATGAGTAGGCCTATAGGCCTATTGATATAATTGACTTCGAAAAGTGAAATAACACTGATTTGTAAATGAATATGACGTGGACAAGTACATTTATTGATGAGTATATTGATAAATCGACTTTTAAAAGTGAAATAACACTAATATTTATAGATGAATATGACGTGGACACGTACATATGTTGATGAGTATATTGATATAAATCGACTTTTAAAAGTGGAATTAACACTATTGATTGTAGACGTGAATTGCACGTACGTTGATGAGTGTATTGATATAAATCGACTAAACGTTAAATAACACTATCTTGTAGTACCCTCACTTGCACTGATGAAGGGCTAGTGTTGCCCGAAAACTCTGCTAACTTGTCTGGCTGTTTTACTTTATCGTTTTGATTTAGCTTTTCGCTTCTTTTTTTTGTATCTCCATTGAGACCACAGCATTGTTATTATTTCAGTATTTTGCCTTTGCATTTACTAATATTAAAAGTGAAATAACACTAATGACTGTAGATGATATGACATTTATGTTGATGTATATATTTTTGTATATATAATATGCACACGTACATACGTTGATAGGTATTGATATAAATAGATTTTTAAAAGTACGGTAATAGACACTTTATTTGTAGATGAATACGACATGGACAAGTTGCAATAAATTCTATCGTTATATCGTATGTTGATGAGTATTGATATAAATCGACTTTTTTAAAGTGGAATAACACTAAAATGTATAGATGGATATGGCCTCAACAAGTATTGTATTAAGCGGTACTGTATATTGAGAGGCTTCATACCTGTAATGTCAATGAAATCTGGCAACAAGAATTGTGTTTGATCCTCCTAATAGTATTCTAATAATCTTGGTTTGTAAAGGAGGCATGAAAAATCTAAACGCATAGCCAGGGGAGGGGTTGGAGTTTCGAACAAACTCCCCTGTGCCCGTCCTACGGTTTTTGTGAACTTTTTAGTAGCGTGCAAAGGCGACTCTACAGCTCACTATGTCAGTCGGTCGGTCGGTAAACACCAACTCAAATTTGAGCACGCGACTGCAGCCATGTATAGGCCTATGGCCTGTTTATACTAGAAATCAGCAGTGAAAGTATATGTAAATAATATGTGTTAATATAGAATTAGTTTTTTTTATTTAATAAATAGTATTAAAGTTGATCTTATTCTTTATCTGTGATTAATTATACTCAAATGACTATAGTTTAAAACAGTATTAAACGGCATCGTACATTAAGGTTATTTTCTGTTTATTCGAAGTTTATCCTATTCTTTATCATTGTGCTCAAATATACCAAAATGACTATAGTTTAGAACAGGGTTAAACTGGATCGTACATTAATGTTATTTGTTGTATATTGTTAAGTTTATCCTATTCTTTATCACTGTGCTCAAGTATACCAAAATGACTATAGTCGAGAACAGTGTTAAATGGGATCGTACATTAATGTTATTTGTTGTATATATTGTTAAGTTTATCCTATTCTTTATCACTGTGCTCAAGTATACCAAAATGACTATAGTTGAGAACAGTGTTAAATGGGATCGTATACATTAATGTTATTTGTTGTATATTAAGTTTATCCTATTCTTTATCACTGTGCTCAAGTATACCAAAATGACTATAGTTGAGAACAGTGTTAAATGGGATCGTACATTAATGTTATTTGTTGTATATTGTTAAGTTTATTCTATTCTTTATCACTGTGCTCAAATTGCTGCTTCCTTTATTTTTCAATTCTTTAATACCAAACTCCCTGTGACAATGTCTAATCTATTAAGTCATCATACAAAATCACACAAGTACAATTTACGTATCCACAGTAAATTTCAGCATCTTGATGTACCTCCTTTTAGACTGAAAATTTCCGAATATTTTATTTCTGTTTCAGGACCGCGAATCTGGAATGATCTTGATGATAAACTAAAGCATTTTAAATCTCTTTATACTTTTCGTAAAAATTTTAAAAAATATCTTATTTCTTTATACTAATTTTAATATTATTATGATTGTAGTACACTGAAAGTATCTATTTTTATTTCATCGTTTTTGTTTTTATTTATTATTTTATGTAGTAAATTGTATTAGTTTAAATGTATGTGTATTGTTTCTGGGGTCTTTCTCGAGACAAGAAACTTGTTTTCTTCTGGAGAAGACCCCAAATGATGGCTCATTACTATGTTTTCATTTATGTACTACCTATAATTATACTATACTGTATAATGCCATTGTTGAATAAATAAATGTTTTTTGAACTTGTATACCAAAATGACTATAGTCGAGAACAGTGTTAAATGGGATCGTACATTAATGTTATTTGTTGTATATTGTTAAGTTTATCCTATTCTTTATCACTGTGCTCAAGTATACCAAAATGACTATAGTTGAGAACAGTGTTAAACTGGATCGTACATTAATGTTATTTGTTGTATATTATTAAGTTTATCCTATTCTTTATCACTGTGCTCAAGTATACTCAAATGACTATAGTTTAAAACAGATTTAAACGGCATCGTACATTAATGTTATTTGTTGTATATTGTTAAGTTTATCCTATTCTTTATCACTGTGCTCAAATATACCAAAATGACTATAGTTTAGAACAGGGTTAAACTGGATCGTACATTAATGTTTTTTGTTGTATATTGTTAAGTTTATCCTATTCTTTATCACTGTTCTCAAGTATACCAAAATGACTATAGTCGAGAACAGTGTTAAACGGGATCGTACATTAATGTTATTTGTTGTATATTGTTAAGTTTATCCTATATTCTTTATCACTGTGCTCAAGTATACTAAAATGACTATAGTTGAGAACAGTGTTAAACGGGATCATACATTAATGTTATTTGTTGTATATTGTTAAGTTTATCCTATTCTTTATCACTGTTCTCAAGTATACTAAAATGACTATAGTTGAGAACAGTGTTAAACTACATCGTACATTAATGCTATTTGTTGTATATTGTTAAGTTTATCCTATTCTTTGTCACTGTGCTCAAGTATACCAAAATGACTATAGTTGAGAACAGTGTTAAACGGGATCATACATTAATGTTATTTGTTGTATATTATTAAGTTGATCTTATTCTTTATCTGTGATTAATTATACTCAAATGACTATAGTTTAAAACAGTATTAAACGGCATCGTACATTAATGTTATTTGCTGTTTATTCGAAGTTTATCCTATTCTTTATCACTGTGCTCAAATATACCAAAATGACTATAGTTTATAGAACAGGGTTAAACTGGATCGTACATTAATGTTATTTGTTGTATATTGTTAAGTTTATCCTATTCTTTATCACTGTTCTCAAGTATACCAAAATGACTATAGTTGAGAACAGTGTTAAACGGGATCGTACATTAATGTTATTTGTTGTATATTGTTAAGTTTATCCTATTCTTTATCACTGTGCTCAAGTATACCAAAATGACTATAGTTGAGAACAGTGTTAAACTACATCGTACATTAATGTTATTTGTTGTATATTGTTAAGTTTATCCTATTCTTTATCACTGTGCTCAAGTATACCAAAATGACTATAGTTGAGAACAGTGTTAAACTACATCGTACATTAATGTTATTTGTTGTATATTGTTAAGTTTATCCTATTCTTTATCACTGTTCTCAAGTATACCAAAATGACTATAGTTGAGAACAGTGTTAAACGGGATCGTACATTAATGTTATTTGTTGTATATTGTTAAGTTTATCCTATTCTTTATCACTGTGCTCAAGTATACCAAAATGACTATAGTTGAGAACAGTGTTAAACGGGATCATACATTAATGTTATTTGTTGTATATTGTTAAGTTTATCCTATTCTTTATCACTGTTCTCAAGTATACCAAAATGACTATAGTTGAGAACAGTGTTAAACTGGATCGTACATTAATGTTTTTTGTTGTATATTGTTAAGTTTATCCTATTCTTTATCACTGTGCTCAAGTATACCAAAATGTCTATAGTTGAGAACAGTGTTAAACTGGATCGTACATTAATGCTATTTGTTGTATATTGTTAAGTTTATCCTATTCTTTATCACTGTGCTCAAGTATACTAAAATGACTATAGTTGAGAACAGTGTTAAACGGGATCATACATTAATGTTTTTTGTTGTATATTGTTAAGTTTATCCTATTCTTTATCACTGTGCTCAAGTATACTAAAATGACTATAGTTGAGAACAGTGTTAAACGGGATCATACATTAATGTTATTTGTTGTATATTGTTAAGTTTATCCTATTCTTTATCACTGTTCTCAAGTATACCAAAATTAATATAGTTGAGAACAGTGTTAAACTGGATCGTACATTAATGTTTTTTGTTGTATATTGTTAAGTTTATCCTATTCTTTATCACTGTGCTCAAGTATACCAAAATGTCTATAGTTGAGACAGAACAGTGTTAAACTGGATCGTACATTAATGCTATTTGTTGTATATTGTTAAGTTTATCCTATTATTTAATCACTGTGCTCAAGTATACTAAAATGACTATAGTTGAGAACAGTGGTAAACTGGATCGTACATTAATTTTATCCTTTGCTTTACTACTGTGCTTTGATTTGATAAGCAAGTTTGGTTGCCCCGCCCCCATATGCTGCCTACTAAATTAGGATTCCCTAGCTTTTCTATAAAAATTGAAGTACCCACAATGCACGTTATACGGAAGTCATAGTCTTGTAAAATACAGACACAATAGTTTTTATCGTATTGTTTTCATTTAAATATCACTAAGATTGTCTTAAACTACAAACAACTAAAATTAGTGAAGGTATGCAAGTGTTTCTAAATGTTTACTACTGGTAGTATTAATACACTTTGGATTATATCATTTTCCAGAAAGGTAGAAAAAAACATAAAATAGTTGAGAATTCTCAACTAGCCAGGATGGTATAGGAAATATAGCTCAATTATCCTATGATATGGCCGGCTATGTACTGTGAAATACAACAGCGCCACCTGTCGTCTGGTCTCAGTTTCATTTGTAAACACCACCGTGAGATATGCAACAGCAGCAGATATTTGTGTACGATTTGGACATTATGTACTAATTTCATTCAAAAAGGCATTTAAATTAGCTTTAGATCGTTTTTAGGATTTTGATTAATTAATGGGGACATCCCTACAAGACGTGGAATTGTTGGAAAAACCATAATTAGCTTAGATAAGTTCCAATTGTCTGTCGAAGTTTTGCCTTTCAGCCAAGCTAGTACTAGGCTACTAGGTCTAGCCTAGGCCATGCTAGTATTAGGCTAGGCCTAGCCTAGGCGTTTTAGCCTTGCTAGGCCTAGGATTGTTTGGTCGTTTGTTGACATAATTAACACAAAAGTAGGTGTGTTTACGAAATCCATATAAATATAACATTTAATATAACATTATTAAAAACCAAATGTTACTGTTTTTAATCAAATGTGTGTGAATGAAATGTAGTAAGCTTTGGCTAGGGCTACCTTTTATTTGATTCAAATAACTAGAATTTATTTAGATGTTATATAAAACAAATAATGAATGTTTTGTATTCGTGTAATGGTACAAATAATGGCACTTGGTGAATGATGAAAGGTTATATCAACTCGGCTTTGCCTCGTTGATATAACCTTTCATCATTCACCTCGTGCCATTATTTGTACCATTGCACTCATAAACATTCATTATTTGTATAATAACACATTTCTATTTGTAGTAGAATTCTTTGAATGACATGATCTACATTCTACAATGGTAATAAAAAAAACCAAACAATGTAATCGCTTTTCTTAACTTGAGTATTATGACATAAATAATAAACAAACAAAATAAGAACAAACAAAATTAAATAAGCAATAATGCAAAATAGCTCTTTTTTAGGCAACTTTAAGAAAATCTTTACAATATTATCAAATACTGTCAAGACAGCTTTACTAAGGTTCATGTTAATATCCCCCACCCCTAAAACTAAAATTGTTTTTTCATTAATCATTTATAAAATTGTCCTATCTTGCAGACTCATCCAAAATTTCAAGGTCATTATTTAGCTTTACTAATTCAATCTCTTTGTAGCATTAAGAGCTTGACAATTAAATAAAACATTTATATTTTCTATTTCACCACTTTGACATATTGTGCAGTGGCCAGATATTTCTTTAGACCATTTACAGGTTCATCCATCAAGAGGTAAAGTGTTCGATCTTAATTTAAAATTTAAGCTTGCACCTGTGAAATTGGTTTTATAAAGGAGTTGACGCTCAAGACTATGACTTCTTTAGCTTTGAGTGATCTTCAATGGTTGACTTTTTTAACCCATTAGGACTACTCAATCAGAAGCTAAAGCAAGCAGCAGTTATAGAATTCTAAGGACGACAGTTTTGCAAAAATGGAAACTCCACTATAATTTATTTATTCCAGCTGCTACAGTAGACCCACAAAACGTCTGGGAAAAGAGTCTATTAGGACATGGCATGCTAAAATTACAAATCCCAAAGCATTTCTGGTATATTCACTGTCAGATATTCATTGAATTATTATCGAAACAGTCCATTAAAGTTTTTGTTTGTTATAGGATACTTCACACTTGAAATATCTAGGGTGATGAAGTGACCCCCAGACTTGCTTGACCTTAGCAATAAAATTAACTAAAGTGACAGAAATTGAGTATTCAATTCTGTAACAAAAAATAATATTTATTCACATATAAAAAGAGAAAGAAACCCCAAAACCCTTGTCTGTCAGACAATTTAAGTATTTGTTGCTTTAAATTACATTTTTTTTTCAGGTAAAATAACTATTAGGCCTATGTGATAATAAAATGACACATTCAAAAACATTTGAAATAAAAAATATTTTTCAATAAGCGAGCAGCGTTTTTTGTAAGAAATATTTGTTGTTTAAATATTATTTAACCAATCTTAATTATAGTTTATAGACCAACAATAGTGTAGTATAGTACTGTACACTATCTTTGGTCACACTTTTTCGCCGACATAAGAAGTGAGCGTGGCCTCGTAACTTGCAGGTAGGCCTACCTAACCTAGTAATAATATTATTATAACAATAATTGTATAACCTGATCAACACAATATTAGATATACTGCCCGCTACAAGTAGTGAGCAGGCAAAATAAAAATCTAACGACCTTAAACACGTTGTATTATTGTTTTAAAAAGCAGCATGGAATACACACAGGAAAGACACCATACGAATTTGAATGTTGTGGAAAGAAATTTAATCGAAGTGAAAGTTTGATATTGGCGTATACACACAGAAAAGACACCTTTGAATGTGACATTGTGAGAAGAAATTTGAAGAAAGTGTGAGTTTGAAAATTTGCATTTGAAAACACACACAGGAGAGAATGTGAATATTGTTAGAATACGTTTAAAACAATCGGAGGAAATTGAAAACACATTTGAAAATACACACCGGAGAGGCACCATATGAATGTAAATTATTGTGGAGAGAATTAAACAATTTGGGGATTTAAAAACTAATTTGAGAGTACAGACAGGAGTACGCCATTGAATGTGGAATTTGTGAAAAGAAATTTAACCACAGTTGACATTTGAAAAGAAAAATGATTCATACACACAGGAGAGATACCATAGGCCTAATATGTGAACATTGTAACTGAGCCGATATTTAACAAAGTTGGCATTTGAGAATACACACCGCCATGTTAACATTGTGATAAAAAAATTTAATGAAAGTGGTTTTTCCTTAAAGACAAATTGTTATGATTCACGCATCTGGTTGTTGGGTAATGACTTATCATGCGCACCTTTGGTTACAAATTAACCCTTTTTTTGGCCGTGGAAACACGCGGCCTATAGGCCAATGTAAATGGCTATTAAAATATTCAATCAATGGTATATAAAGTTGGTATTATACTTTCGGTACTGATTTTTAACATAAACCAGTATAGCCTACTAATTAAGTTAGATAAGGACGACTTGTAGACTCAGACTCTCTTTTCCCAGACGTATTTTGAGTCGAGCAGCATGGACCTATATAAATTAGTCGAGTTTATACAATTCCAAAATTATAGATATAAAAAGCTTCTTAATGATTATGTTCTCTGGGAATATAGCTGCCTAGAGGCGTGGCGCGAAAATACTATACTTTGTATAAAGCTATCGATGGAACATTCCAATCGTTCAACAATTGTTGTGATTTCTCAAATTAGTTGCAACTTGCAATTCAAGTTGTATAATACCTCTGGTCAAGTCCACACTTTTTTATATTCAATGTGGTTTGTTACCGTATTTTAATGACACATTTTCTGTAGGATCCCTGATGGTTTTGTTTTCAAATTCCTTGTAATATGCATAGTTGGTATTAAACAACCACTTGTATTTAAATTAGACAAGACACGTCGTATGTTGCGCGCCATATTTTCTGTTTTAGTAGAAGTATGGTTTGCTGTGTTTTTGCTTCAGGGTCATGTTGGACTGGTCATTTTGTTTACTATATTAATCAAGTGTGAAACATGCCAATGGAATATTTTTAACCCGCTGCAGTATGTTTGTCATCAATTTACAAAAAATAGCATCGCTTTATCTTGTATTATTATACAAGTTTGTGGTACTTCACAACTGGTAATGTTTGGTTTAAATCTCTCACTCTTTCCAGTGCTCGTTGCAATTGTGTAGCACGCAAGGGGTAAGTTATTCATCATATTTTATCATTGCCGTTTACGACGAAGTATTGTTCGGATCTTTAATTCTTGTATTTATTAGAAATTGATTTTAATGAGATAAAACAGTTAATATTTTCAATAGATAGTAAATTCTTTTCTTTTATATAGGCCTATATGTATGTATCGATTCTTGTTTATTTTATAAAATATATTCGTCAGCGAGCCTCAGTGAAAGATCCTTTTTTATATTATCATTTCCAAGCATGACAACGAAGCGCGTTATTAAACTATCGATCGTCAGTTTGTCGTTAACCAATCACCTTGCTAAGAAATTCTCCAGGTCGCTGCGAAAATTCAGAAATCTATTTTACAGTGTAGCGGTCGTTTACCGTTGATATACTGATCGAACAATCCACAAACTAAAGAGTGTCTGCTGTAGTAGGATATACATAGAAGACACTGTATTTGACTTCATCTACGGAACGTAAAAAGAATATTTACACATCCAATCTGCGTTATGTGAGTATCTCAATATTGTGAACGCGGTTGTATTTTGATTATGTTCTAAAACGTCTGAAAAGCTTTAATGACTTCTTGTTATCTTGTATGAATTTGTATTTTGTAGAATTGTAGACACATTAAGACTATCTTAATTATGCATATGAGTTGCTCTGTTTGCATATGTACTATAAACCTTGTCTTCACATCTACACAGAGCATTTAATGCTCATAATATTAGTAGTATTTTAATACTATAAAAGGTAATTTTTATAAAACGTTTGCAAATGTTAATGTAGATAAAAATTTAACGAGTGCAGTGAAGCACATGTATTTTCACTGAGCATCCTTTATTGATTTATCGATTGTCATCTTTTCAAACTCAACGGGTTCTTGTTAGTTAGGTCTAGGCATACTAATATTATATACTTATTATTTCATTATTATTATTAGGACTGTTGTTGTGTTCCTTGAACAGTCATTCGAGTTATTCAAAAGTAATATATGATTTTATTAACACATTTGTTTAAACCACTTTATGGTTAAATAGCAGTGGCAATGTGATTTCATGGAATAGGATTACATAATTATACAATAATAATTTAAATGGAAAAATCAACCTTTAAATAATATGTACACAACCCGTCTGTCAAGAGACACTACTTTACACTGTAGCTCTGTCTACACTATTAAAGTTTATGTGACAAAAAGATAGTGATGTGCCCATATATAGATATGATGATGTCGTATCACTACCATATTTGGGTATATCACTACCATATTTGGGTATATCACTATTTGTATTATATTTGGGCACGTCACACTTTTTTAACTAGTATAGACAGAGCTTAAGAATGAAAATGATTGCATGAGTCTTTGGCAGCCATATACAGATACAATTAGAATAGAAGCGAAACATGAAGCTTGAATTGAGAGTGTTAATACCACTTTCTGCTTGGCAATACGTAACTACAGATCTCAGATATATCTGAGTTTTCTAGATCTAGAAAACTCAGATATCTGACTTATATCTGAGATCTGAGTTTTCTAGACACCCGCTAATCTCAAAAGGAAACGTGCAAGCGGATGAAAAGAAACTGGCTCTGAAGTTTGAGTCAGATAATGGAACTAATGTTCACAAGAGACAGAGTTCTTGAACAGAATAGAAAGCTGGGCAAGAAACTGACTTTTGAAAGTTTGAAAAACACAAGGAACTTATTCCGTTAGATTCTAATATTCATAACTTGAAAAAAAAACTTTAAAGAAATAGGAATATACCGCATGTATATTGCCGATACAAAGATATCTGTTTTTTTCTGGTAAACAAAAGGTTTTCTTCTACTACACGTTCGCGGGAACGTGCAACATCATGCTTCTAAGATCAATTAATATTTAGGAAATTTGATTATGTATTTACATTTAAATCATCCTTTGTTTACATTGTCTAAACAAAATATGTTCTTTTTTCTTTCTTCCATATCTAGGCCTACTGCCTTTTCTTTCTTTACACTTTCTCAATGTGGGACTATAAAGTTGACCTCGGCCCTTTTTAATGTTCATATAATGGCATGGAGATGTGAGCTCAACATTAGCTTCCCGATATCAAGCTGAAAGGCTATGCTCTATTGAGATTTACTAAATTCAGTAAAATGATGTTTATTATATAAACTTCAAATTGTAAAATCAGGATGTCGCTCTGTCGTGAAGTATGATACCTAACGTCATTAATTATGGTTAAATGTCCTTCTCATTTGCAATAATTACAACCCGATTAAATAATAATGTATCCAATGAAAAAAAACTGATTACGAATTCACAATGAAGTAATAAAAAGCTGAAAATCGTTAAATTATTCATAATGTGCTTACGTAGTGCATGATTCTCATCACGAACAAGCGATCGAGACAAACGCAATTCATACTGTACGTGTATATCTGCTACGTAACGCCACAAGCTAAACAGATTCAGTATTGCTTTTATTGAAATAAGTAGCACGCTATTTTGTGAGTCAGTTCGTAACTCTACCCCTGAAGACTGGTACGTATCGATATTTTATTTTATTATTATTTAACCATTTTGAACCGCACAAGTTTTCAGAAACAAACAAGAATGTTCTTGTGCATTTCTTCCCCAGAGTTACGAACACACGCAGATGTTGCTTTTTGCATGCCATAACGTGTCTGTCGTGTGAATCGCGTAATCGTGTTTTTTCCCCGTATGCCTTTGTAATATCTTGATCAATTCCAATAACCTTAAATTAAACTGAGATGGTCATTACTGTATATTCCGATATTATGTAGTACGTTAGTTTATGAGCTTAAAATGTGTTGCAAAGAAACCTATTGACGCGTTACGAAGAAACTACTGACGCGTTACGTAGTAACCTATTGACGCGTTACAAAGATACCTACTCACGCACTACTATAATAATATTAATGCAATTCATTTTCATCTATATACAAGTGTATATGACAATATCATTAACTAGGCACTAAATTACTCATTCGTCCATTATCTTCACCTTGATATTTATTCAAGAATACAATTGAGTAGGGAATACCGTTCTCGCATCATAAATGACAACAAAACTTAAACGCTACGATGAACAATTTTCAAATACTCCTTTTTTATTCAATATTGATTTTTCACATATAATTATAAAAGGTTTGTTATACTGTATACATCGACAATGTAAATTCGAACATCAAATCAATAAAGCACACTGGTATTATTATTATTATCGTAATTATAGTAAACTATGATGACAATTGACTAATTAACGCTTACCATTATTCTTTCCAATCCGGGTTTTTAAGTATCTCCCAGAAACGAGGGGTGATATCACTTATACCGAAAAAAGATAAATCTCCGCTATTATTGAAAAACTGGCGTCCCATCTCGCTTTTAAATGTGGATTATAAAATGTTAGCAAAAGCCATTGCGACTCGTTTAAAATGTGTGCTGCCATCAGTAATTAATCCTGATCAAACGGGCTTTCTTAAAGGCAGATATATTGGAGAAAACATAAGATTAGTCTATGATGTAATAAAATATGCAGAAATGCACAACAAGCCAAACTTACTATTTTTTGTAGATTTTGAAAAGGCTTTCGATAAGGTGAAATGGGACTTCCTTGATATGTCTCTTAAGAGATTTGGCTTTGGTAAAAATATGATAAATTGGATAAAAATATTATATAAAGACATTGTTAGTTGCGTTATAAATAACGGGGTAACATCAAAATTCTTCAATTTAAAACGAGGCCTGCGTCAAGGATGTCCCTTATCCCCATATCTTTTTATAATTTGTGCAGAAACACTAGGTAACATGGTACGTCAATCAGACACATTTAAAGGTATAGAGTACAATAATGTAGACATAAGAATTAGCCAATTTGCAGATGACACTGTGTTTTTTCTCAAAGACCAAAACTCAATTAAACCGATTATAGATATACTGGATGAATTTTCTATATATTCTGGACTCAGAATTAATTATGAAAAAAGTAACATTATGAGAATAGGATCGTTAAGAAACTGCGACTATAAAACGCCATCTGAGAAAAGTATTTCATGGACCAAAGGCCCAGTAAAATACTTGGGTGTCAATATTTCTTGTAATTTTAATGATATTTTCAGACTCAATTTTCCAGATAAGGCTAAAAATGCTGAACAAGTATTAAATATGTGGAAACAACGCTCACTTACTCTGTTTGGAAAAGCAACTATTATTAAGTCACTGTTTCTCCCGATATTCACGTATGTTTTCTCAAATTTACCAGACCCACCCGATTGTTTCCTTCAAGATATTCAAAGTAAAATTTTTAAATTTATATGGAACGGAAAACCCGATAAAGTCAAAAGAAAAGTCATGCTTAACAATTTTGACGAAGGAGGGTTAAAAATTCCCCATATTAAGAGTTACTGTACATCTCTCAAATCATGTTGGGTGAAAAGATATCTTGATGGAAATCAATCCAAGTGGAAAGTGTTTTTAAAAAGTAAGATTAAAGAGGTTGGAGGAAATATTGTTTTCGAAACCAACTTTTCTAAATCTTCAAAAATATTAAAACAATTTGAAAGGTTCCATAAAGATATACTCTCTGCGTGGAGTGAATACAATTTTGTAGAACCGTATACGATAGAGGACATCTTAAATCAATCTTTATGGAACAACTCATGTTTTGATAAAAGAGAATTTAAAGTTGAAAAAAATTGGTTGGTTAAAAATGTAAACTATGTAAAAGATATCGTGAACAAAGAAGGGAAAATATTAGAACTAGACGAATTTAACCAAAAATATAATTTTAAACCAGACTTCTTATTATATCACCAGATTGTAAATTCAATTCCAAAGCTCTGGAAACAGAAATTAATTGAACAAGGTATAAACACAACTAATGAAGTTGAATCCAAATTACAGACATTCATTTCTGTGAAAACGAGAAATTGTCATTATATCTATAAACACATTATATTAAAAAATGTTGAAGAGCCAATTGGAATTGAATCCAAATGGGAAAAGGAGTTTGACAACAAACTTAATTGGAAAAACCTTTTCTCAAATTTACACGCCTGTACAAATGACACTAAGCTAAAAAATTTTCAATTTAAATTTATTCATCGTATAATTTATACAAATACAATGCTCTTTAAGATGTCAAAGGTCGATTCACCAATGTGTAGTTTTTGCAAGGAAAAGCAGGAAACACTGCTACATATGTTCTTTGAATGTGATCTGGTAAAGAACATTTGGGAAAATGTAAAACAATATATGTATCGAAATATCAACAATAACTTAATTATCACCAAAGAAAGTATATGTTTTGGTTTTGGAAAAACACACAGTGATGCAAACATTTTAATTTTAATTACAAAGTGGTACATATTTAGTTGCAAAATCAAAAAACAATTACTTAATTATAATCATTTATTTCACATTTACCAAAAATACAAGGCAACCATATTATTAGCAAAATGATTATTATTAAGTGTATTTTTGCGATACATTATTTTTTTTCTCTTTAATTTCATTACTCTCTTATTTTTGAGAGAGTATTATATCGTTTTAATTGTTACGTTGCCTTTATATATTAATTTTGTATTATGTATGTGATGAAATGAAATAAAAAAAAAAAAAAAAAAAAAAAAAAAAAAAAAAAAAAAAATGATGACAATTGGATGACAAACCAATTGAATGAAAACATTCTTCTTTATTTCTCTTTCTTGTTTATATAATAAGGAGGTTTGTATATACATCGTCATTGTAAACTCGAACTCAAAATGTAGATTCATTATAGCACATTTATATTATTATTATTATTCATTATCATAAGTATACTAGACATGGTAGGCGCTGCACTGCTGGCTGCCGTGGGTCCGTGGAAGGCCTAATCCGAATTTCCTCAGTTTCCAGTTAAAACTTGAGGACCAGAATGCATTACATTTAACATTTTTATAATGCATATTTTGTTTTCTGTCTGAGTGTCACCCTGATACTTGTATCTATCATGGTGTATCATAATGTGTATTGTGTTGGAAATAATAATGTTTTCAGCGTCAATAGTCCATCAGGATTGTTATAATTAATATTACATTGTTTCTTGTTTTATATTTCCGTAACTGTTAAAATCCATAGTGGTTTTCATTATTTTTGCAACATTATCGTGAAGAAACTGGTATTGATATTATTGGTACTATGAATAATAATAATACAAATGTTGCTATTATGTGTAGGTTTGCTTAAGCATTATGTTATTTCATATTTGTAGATTGGTATTAAATGTTAATTCTTCAACCAACCAACCAATTATTATCAATCGCAAAATATTTCCCGTGTACGATTGTAATTGCGTTTCAAATGCCATCCACTAATTGCTATATTTTAAAGATGTTTCCCTCGTGGTATGTCGACTTGAAGTGATTAGTATTCGGGAAGTAAAAAAAATAATACTGTTATTCTAGTTCACGTTAGCATGTTAGATCAGATCGTTTCAATTCGTTATAATTTATCGGAAATACCACCAGCACAAGCTGTTTCTATTTTACAATACAAGGAGAAATTCTCTTAAGAACTTCATAAATAAAGTTAACAATAATTCTTAGGCTGGTTGAGCTTTCCTCTGCATTACGTTCAATAGGGATATCGATATTATTGATGTCAAGTTTGCTCTAAAGGCACAGCAATTATTTCCACACCTTTTTCAAACTCGATAATAATACAAGGTTGAAACGTATAAACTATAATGTATTCCGTTTGTACCATTAGGCACTGTTGTTTTGCAAGGGGACGGGATGTGATTAGCCTAAAATTGGCAATCGCAAAACATATGAAGTTTATGTTTGAATGGGTATAATGTTTTTTATTATAGGTTTTTACTTGGCAAGTGAGAATATACCTATAGTTCTGCCTATTTTTGCGTGTAAACGTCCCAATCTTCAAGTTATCATTTTGACTTATTTTTGTAAATATATATCCAACAGACCATGCTTATTCATTCAAACGCTTTATTTGAATCTCGAGTTACCTGTATCTTCAATGTGTTAAATTACGCGCCCTCTGTCATAATTATAATTCATAATGGATAATACTAAAGTGTTAATTATTAAATAATATTAGTGAAGTTTATGAAGTTTTTAAATAAGTAGCAGAGCTACTTTTATAAAAATAATCATCAATTGAGAAGAATCAATATGGAAGTGGAGATCTGGGATGAATTAGGATTTATCAATTACACTCAGCCGCTATTCCCAAATGATTTGTAAACTGTTCATCGATTTTTAAGGTGATAGTTTACCGTAGGCATTGAATGATAAATTCCATGGTTGGTTTCAGTTCATTCCTAATGGAATTATTTGCATCTGGTTCCCTATGCATATACATCATTTTCTGAATCTTAAACATAACGTCTTGAAATGACAATTAATCCTAAAAGCTGTTCATTGGTTTTGATGTAGATTGAATGCAAGTTGTGTGCGAGTAATATTGATCGTTTTAGGAAAATGTTGGATGCAGTTACTATACTATTAATATTAGAACTGTAGTATATGAATAGATGCAGATCTGAACTATATATCTCCGTATCTTTATTTCAATTGAATAAAAAACATCAATACATTCAAAGGCAAATAAAAAAATCCGTAGCAGCCACAATAGCTTAATTGGTTTTTTTTTACAAAAGTCCTTAGTACATCAATTACAAGTAATTTCAAATAAAACAAATCTACAAACAACCCAACGAGCGTCGGAAGCAAACAGCCAATCCAAGAGAAACGAAAGATGGTTCTTTACTATATATGTATATTAAGAACACCTGTGTATTTATGTATATTAAGAACACCTGTGTATTTATGTATATTAAGAACACCTGTGTATTTATGTATATTAAGAACACCTTGTATTTATGTATTCAACTACATTTGTTTAGTATATTTTTACATTTATTCGTCGTCATGGTCAAGTTGAAAAATGTCTATTCCTTCTTTCTATTTTTTAAATTATTTATATTCTTTTAAGCAGCAAAGACTTTCACATTTGTAAGTTTTAAGTATTACATGAAATTAATGTTTTATCAAACGTAACGTATATTTTTGTGGTTTTTTAAACATTTTTTGTTAGACTTTCTCGATAAAAGATCATTTCAGTCTTGACATTTAAAAATACAGTATTTACTCTCTTATCTTTTCGATGCGTTTCTCACTCTTGTACTCTAGTTTTCTTTTAAGTTATTCTTAGTTATATTATAAGAACCCTTTGTCGATATTATGTATTTATTCGTATGGATTCCCATTCATATATCGTAATGGATCTTAACTCAGTGTTCCTTGTTTCTCAATTATAAACTATTATAATGTATGTCATGTTCTTAATGATTTATCTCAGTAGACATTGATTATGAATAAGTTTGAAGCTCGCTGTTTATAATTTTATCACCATTATAATAATTATTATTATTATTATCTATGTTGTTTGTTTGAGAGACATTTTTTGTTGTTGATCCAATAAATCGAAAAGTACAAATTACAACGTTTTTCAAACGTTCCCTTGACTGTTGTTCTTGGTTACAAGTCTGCTCAATACTTTTCGATTTATTGGATCAACAAAAAATTAAATTCACTCCTATCAATACGAGGATCCAAATGAAATTATTTCAAGAACTATGTTGTTTAAATACGAAAAAGGCGCAAACAATCTTTTTTTTAAATCCAAATCAATATAATTTTGATAGCTCGGTGTTTTGAAAGCCAATTTATTTTTAAATGATACAAAAACACTGTTATATTATTATCTATAATAAATGATTATATTTCAATCATTCTATCAACTAAAATTGAGCTTGATTCAAGTAGTGGAGCTGTAGCTTGGTGGTTAACGTGCTTGCCTTCCAATCCCAAGGTCCCGGGTTCAATCCTGACCTAGTGCAGGGTTGTAACTCATGACTCTTTCAACTCCACTCCCTAAGCCTCAAATGAGACTTAGTTTATAAGCACGATAAATTATTAAATAGTTTATCCATCCTGTAATTGGCGAGTTACTCGCTGTTGGATGAGTATGAAATAAAAAAAAAAAAAAAAAAAAAAAAAAACAATGCACAAACATAATCTTAATGTCAATTCATGCTACGTTTCATGTCATGTATTTTTTCGAATTGTAGAATTAAACCAACAAACTATATTATAACTTCGAAGAGAACGCTAGAATCCCAAAATCTTTCTTTGACTTCTGCTTTGTGATATGATTTTTTTATATTTTTGATATTCAGTCACAAATACAGACGAAAGTTAATCGAGAGGAGTTATCGATGCTTAAAAGAGTAATTCGTGCGTATGAAGAACATAATCCATTTGAAATACAATGAGTCCCGACTATGCCCAAGCTTAACTGAAAAAACTCAGGGTGTTGCAAGAAATGTTTTCCATTTGTAAACCAAGACCATGCAATTTCTTTTGACAACTAGCTTGCCGAAATGTATGATCCTATGTGGATAGACAAGATGGTATCCTTCACACTCCTTGTGAGTGACTAGGCCATGATCATTCGGGAGAACGATAGTTGAAGTCATTGGCTCGAGAAAGGAACAAGATAATTTAAATTCTCGTGAAAATAATGTTTGGTTCCACAAAAGGCGCAATACAACGACGTAACGCAACGTGATATGACCAATCACAAATGAAGGATTATTCGAACTTTCCCTTGTCAATGGTCAATTCGCTTGTGTTCTAGGTCCTTGCATTGCGTCCAAGTGGGAACCAAGCTTAAGCCAAATGATTACCTGTCATGTACAATTAAATGTACGTAATATTATGAGTCGAATAAATCATATGAAAAGTATTATCGCTTTATATATTAATTGTTTGTGATATCCACGTTATTCTTTAATGCCAGAGGGGTTTTTTCTATTATAAATGTTATCAATATCCGTATATTGAGCAAGCATAAGATGATATGATGTATTATTCTTGTTGACCGACAGTTTAGATCCGATCGCTGAATGTATTTTGATGTTTTTCCAACATAAATTAGAATAGAATTGTCATTTCGCGTAGGTGACATGGAGAGTAGATTAAGTTGGTTACTTTGTTGCTTGTCGATGAGTTCATTTCCTAACATATTTTAGTGTGTATTAATGTTAATATAGCAGGTGTGAATTGCTATGTCGTTTTGCCAGACAACTCGTGGTTGTTAAATCGGTTTCCATGTCATTTATTTTGTCGCAGTGTACCATTCAAAGTCTCTCATTTAACTACATCTTATCTTCTTATCTATCTGTGAGTGAGTGAGTGGCCGAGCGGTAGACAGTGGAACCGTAATTACGTAGCCATAACATCGGCAGGGGTTCGAGGCTCACTCACTCCATGGTTCTGGTGGTAGAACGAGTCTTCTCGGATAAGGACTATAAACCGTAGGTCCAGTGTACACACCTAGCTCGTGTGCATTTTAAAGAACCTAGTACATCTTTCGAGACGAATAGGGGGTTACCCCGGTGTATTAGTACATCACAGCCACTGATCACCAACTGGGCCCTCTGGGAGACCAGTCTTTGACTGAAGAGGTTACCCAGTATAAATATAAATTTCAATTCAATACAGTATCATTATCAAAAGAGAATTACAAACATAAACACAAAAATAATTTGATTTTAAAGTAAGATGATGAATGATAATGATATTGATGAGGATGGTGATGATATGATGTTCAAGATATTATTTTATATTAATGTATACTACCGCACTCGTGTTGTATAGAGAAGACAACAAACCCAGTCCATCCCGTGGATTGTGCCAATTCACACGTCAGCCAAAACACCCCCACGCCCATCTACACCAGATAAGTAGACGTAACCGTTTGTTTAATTGTAAACTATATATACATGTATACATAGTAGGCCTATATCGTTATGTCTTGCTGTATATTGTAACTACATTTCGTGTTCACATTTCAGAATTATGCCAGTTCATATAAAATGTAAATGAAACGGATATAAATTCAAGCAGTGATCCCTGTTGACTTGCTTTAATTAATTGCCGTATTTAATGACAGCTAGCTCTCAGAATTACAGAGCAGAGTGTGTGTATCGCTATGCAATTAAGTAGTGGTGCCTGGAATATTTAGATCGTCTTTTGGGGATGATATATAATTTTGATGAGAAGGGGGAGTAGGCCTAATGTATGAGACAGTTCTATGTACTGATGAATACATTTATCTGTTTTCCTACCTGAGTGGAATCAAACTGGACATTATGCATGCTGCACCAAACATTGTATATTGAGGATGGAGCAGTAGGCCTATAGTTCATCAAATCACTTGAGCTCACACTTTATTTTGTCAAACTAGTTAATAGTGTAGACAGAGCTTTTTATTCCATAGATTTTACTATTTGCTCTAAAATTTCACCCCTTTGTTTTCGTAAAATATTTTTCTGATACAATCGAATTTTTCTCACAACGGGTATCACATCATACTATACCTTAGGATATAGAGAATTTTGTTTTAAAAAAACAATGTTATTATGTCCTGTGAATTGTGCTACAGTTTTTTTTTATAACAATAGCATTTTATTATCCAGCAGTGCGTAATTCTGTCATTAAAGCGTAATGAATAGCTCTGGAAAAGATGAGCACCGTCCTATACTCGATGGCAACGAGATGAAATCAATTCCCGGTGGAACGCCTAGCGATGGACAGCTGCATGATGGTAAACCAGGACTTATTGATGACACAGATCAGGTGAGATGTTTATTAACTCGGTGCTTACCGACCGCATTTAATAAAACGCTAAAATTCGTTTTAATAAGTGTTCAGAATACAAAACTTTGTATGTATGTTATGTTAATCATGATATTTGATGACGCGTTAGAAGTTTTTTAATTTGTCGTTTTTGTTTGTTAAGCTCTGTCTACACTATCAACTACTACACTATTATTTGACAATGGACATGATGATGTCATATCACTACCATATTTAAGCATATCACTACCATATTTGGGTACATCCCATTTTTTGTCACATAAAGTTTGATAGTACAGACAGAGCTTAAGAATATTGTTCGATTGTCAAGAGAATTCCAAGTTCGATCATTTTTTAATCTCGTGTGAAAATACGGACTTTTCAAGATGATTTATTCAAGTTCCAGAGATTCGAATATTCTTAATATCTAAAATATATACCGGTACGCATTATCTATTATGTACACGGGCTGTTAGACCAATAATATATTAATTTGTGTGCGTACAGAATGTATCGTATTCTTAAACGACTGTATATTTAATTTGTCTTACTGAAGCAGAGAGGTTAATTTAATTCGTTATCTTCTGTTCTTTAGATATTTCTGTGCTGTTATTATTGAAGTAGTCATAGTAAAAACGGTAGACCTCTGTGAAGACCGGCTTGAATTATCATTATCATTATTTTTAGTACAATTGAAATGTACAAAACTGTATTTTTTTCCAAATGAAATTAACACTTATAGCAAAAGTACGGTATACTGGTGACAAATATAATTATTATTATAAATATTGGAAGTTTCTGTATGTATAAATTTTATCAGAATAAGATGGCACGCTTTATTCTGGGTGCTAATAATATGTTATTCATATCGGTGGACGAGAAGAGCTTTCTAGCCTTCATGGATACCTTAATGTTGAGACTAGATTTAAATATCTTAGGTTATGTGATGTTTTTAAAATTGTTCATAACCGACACGCCTCTTACACATATTCACCATTTTCCAGAGTCTGTAATTTTCATAGCCACCTCACCCGGAACAGTATGGACAACTTTATTGTTCACAGAGCTACGGGTATCGAACCTAAAGCTTTCTACAATATAGGAATCAAGGACTGGAATGCTCTTCCCAATGATCTAAATTCCATTTAATAATCAATCTTTTTTTTTAAATTAAACTAAGAAAGTATCTTATCGTTGATATTTCTATATGATATAATATATTCCGGTTTGATAATATTGTTGCTTTTTACTTTTTATATTTATATTGTATGTACTTTTTTATATTACCTTTATTTTTTATGGATTTTTTTTATTATGTCCTTCACACTTCCATATTTATGATACTTGTTCACTTTCACATCTCCTTTCTTCTTGCAATGGACCCTATTGGAAGTAAATTGACTTTTAACTTTGGTTTATACATTTTTAAATCCCAATTTTTCGTATTATTTTTGTTTATGTATTTTAAATGTATTGTTGAATGGATGCTAAATGAATAAATAAAAAAAAGATAAACAAAATAAAAAATTAGAGAGGCTACTATTAATTGATATTATGGCCCATGGTGATAAATGTATTTTGTCTAACATATGATTTTCTAATATTCATTTAACCTATGAAACTAGGAAGAGGAACCTGCAAGTGATCTAAGCATCGTAGGTGGGATGCTTTATATTTTAGGAGCAACAGCAGGCAGTGGAATGATCGCAGCCCCAAAGGCAACGGTGGGAGCAGGTAGGTTTTAGATAGGCCTACAGTAGCTAAATCTATAATAAACCATGGATTTCTATTCTTTAATCCATGAATAAACTCATTCTTGCGCTTGTCACGTTCCATACCTAAAATGTAAATTATATTACTTATGGTACGTATATTGAACACAAAATAAATACGTTTTAGTCTTTGGCGATCAATTAATATATGTCTGTTATTTTTCAATACTTAATAAGTTACTGATTTATTAGACTTCGTGTCTAATCCTCTTAAACAAAGAACTGTTTACATTGTATACCTTCTTAGTTGCTTCTGTTTTATGATATTATTATTATTTGAGACATTGATAAATACAATCTCATTTTTCATACTCGCATGGTCGTGCGTAGACTGAACAATATCTGAGTTTTCAATTTGTTTTATTGCTGTATGTCAAATACAATATTTATATTGCATTTGCTATTGAAAATATTGTTCAAATCATAATAAGTTTCTTCGTACACGTTTCTATACTTCTGTTGAAACCTGTAGTTCCTATTTGAGTACTAGATTAAATAGAAGACAGCAATATAAAAAATAGACATTTAGATGAGGAGAGACCTGTATTTTAGTAGTAAAAAGAGGAAAATTCTATAATGGATGCATAGAAATGGCAGAATCTTGATTCAAGCCTGCGATAGGCCTACGTGTCAAACTTGGTAATTAATACAATTTATTCTGCAGCACGACGCTTGCCAACCAAAATGGTGGTGGTCACCTCATCTCCATAAAACGAATCGTGTATAAGAATGTGTTTAAATGGCCAGTGTCATGTGTTCGGTTTCAGAGCTTGTTTTATATTTATAATGTTTTTCTTTATTTTTCAAAGGCATAATTGGTTTAGTATCTCTACCATTGATAGTTTTAATCGCAATCTTTACGGCAATTGCTTTAGCAAGATGTTGGCTAATCACTACCAAAGTAAATTCGGCATACCAAGGTGAGGTGAGGTACCCACTGGCGGCAATAGCATTCATGGCGTTTGGACATCCGGGGAAGTATGTAGTATTTTGGGGTGTTTTTTTTTTTTATCAAACCGACAGTAATATACACTCTAATTCAAATAAAAAAAACTAGAGCTCTCGAGATTAGTTAATAGAGAGCTTTCGATTGTGCGACGATCGACGTCCCGACCCGACTACGTCATTGTGCGCATGCGAGATAATGGAAAGTCGTTCGTCTTCGCTTCTCACCTAGACGCAGTTTTGATAGTTTCTAGGTCCAGACAACAAACGATTGATTGATTGATCGACCGATCGATTGACTGACCTAAAGTTACCTATTGACATTTGAATAATTTATGTAGGTGACATGTTGTTACTTTGGTGACAGAGAAGCATGCATGTATCATTTTATCACCAGTGACAATAATCTACGCGTTGTCTCATTGTTGTACGCGGCATTTTGAGCATGTTGTCTCTACACAACGCACGCATCATGCTGCTGTCTCTAGCATGCAACTACTGACAAAGCTGCAGTATGTTGTCTGGGCTGACAACGCAATCATGCTGTCTGTAGCATGCAACTGCTGACAAAGCTGCAGCATGTTGTCTGGGCTGACAACGCAATCATGCTGTCTCTAGCATGCAACTGCTGACAAAGCTACAGCATGTTGTCTCGGCTGACAACAAACGTGGCATGTTGTATAGCATTCGTACTGCCATTCTTATTTATTCTCTTACTCAATATATATTTATTACAGAGTATTCACAAGTGCCATGATGGGTGTTGCTTTATTCTGCTACAGTGTAGTAAACCTTCTTGCGGCTTCCAGTACATTTGAAGCAATGACAAAAGACTGGTTACCTATGCCCTTATGTGGATGGCTCATAATTGTTGCTGCCGTAGTATGTCCTATAACATGGTTTCGGACACCGCGTGAATCTTTGTAAGTAATGTAAAGTCGTTTGTCTTGAAAAAGTAATGAATGAAAAAGTACAATAATCATTAATAAAATAATTGCGTTCTAATAAGTATTCTGTGTTCTCTACTTGTGTTTTTAGACCAGTAGCTGTAACGGCATTTCTAGTAAGCTTAACCGCAGCAAGTATAATGTTTATCGTGATAGTATCAGACACAAGCGCACCCCTTCATGTCGAATACCCAAAGGTGACGTTTGTGTCACTATGTAACGCATGGTCTACGTATTCATACACTGTGGCCGGACATCCATACTTCACTACCATTCAAAATGCTATGAAACGTCAATCGGCTTTTAAAGTTAGTGTAGCATTGGCACTATTAGGTAAGGTTTGTCAAACTATATTGTTACCTTAAAATTGTCACCACCAGAATCATCTTCAATTTAGTAAATGTACGGGTAAATATTCTTTCAGACCATACGATGGGTACTGTACGTTACGAATACACTTTCAATATCGATACAGTGATTGAGAAGAACTGATTAACATTTTGTAACTTCAAATTAATTTTCAGGTTCATTAAGCTTATACGAGTTGACAATCTTGCCTAGCTTTTTCATGTATGGAGGTGCAATCTACGGAACGGCAGACAACCTTCTGTACTACCTACCATATAACGCAGGACAAGTGATTGCAGGTCTTTTGCTAGCTATCCACTTTGGCACAGTAATGGTTATTATGAACACACCAATTAATTTGTATATTGAGGAAAAACTGAATTTACCTAGAGGTATTTGTAATTTTATTTATACTTCTTATCCCTAAAACGAGGCAATTTTTATATATCTTTTAATACACTTGATATTTTTCAAACAGTCTTTATTTATTCTCTTGATATTTGTTTGCAGCACAGTTTTTCAAGATATTTTCTCTTTCCAATCTACCTCATCTTGGAATACCGTCTTTCCAAATTGGAATTCTTTTAAATCTACTTCATATTTAAGTGCCCTTCCCAAATTGAAAGTCTTTCCAACCTATTTCATCTTTGGAAAACCGTCTTTCCTAAATTGACAGTCTTTCTAATCTACTTAATTTTCGGAATACCGTCTTTCCCAAATTGGATATATTGTCAATCTTCTTATCTTTGGGAATACAGTCTTTGCAAATTGAGAGTTTTTTCAATATACTCTATTGGAATGCCGTTTTTCCAAATTGAAAACCAGTTTTTCCAGAAACATTATATTCGACAACAGTCTTTCCGTATTGGATATCCTTCTTTTCAAGATATATTATGTATTTATCGAAAAACTAGTTTCGTTCTATATTGGAAAACCTCGAAACAAATCAAAGAATCAAAATCTTGGATAACCAGTTTCCACAAATCGCTTTATCCTCTTGGATTGCTCTTCAAACTATAATCTTGGATGAACAGCTTTCCATATTGGAAAACCCGTCTTTCCATTGAAACCTCAGTATTTTCAAGATTGAATATTGGTCTTTCTAAATCACTTTATCTTGTTTGATGTATTTATTATTTATTAGAAACAACATGGCAGATGTGTTTAATTCGGTCCCTTGTCATGGTTACCGAACTTCTAGTAGCCTTACTCATTCCGCACTATGGTGAATTCCTAACGCTAGTTGGCGCCTTTCTTGCATTACCAATCGTATTTATTCTTCCTTCATTATTCTATCTACGACTACGAAATATGGACGATACCGTGCCAAATGGCTTTATGTGAGTTGAATTTAGATAGCCATGTATGATAAACCAAATAAATATTTTAAAATAAATCTACTGACCTACCCGGACCTAAAAGTTGGTACTTACTTGGCACCAATCATAAAAGCGACTGTTCGGATGACCGATGGTGTCGTGATTGCTAAACTTACAAAAGCTTGGTTCTCAGTTGGACGCAACGCAAGGACGTAAGCTCAACGCAAATAATTTGGCTAATCACAAGCGACGAATTATACAAACGCTTGTGATTGATCAACTCACTTGCGTTTCAATTCGTGCTTGCGTTGCGGAGAGTAAAGCGTGGTTCCCACTAGCGACGCAGCGCAAGGACGCAGCGCAACGCAAGTGAATTGACCAATCACAAGCGATGGCTTATTCGCTTGTGATTGCTATCTGTCTATAACTTCGCTTGTCATTGGTTAAAACGCTTGCGTTGCGTTTACGTCCTTGCGTTACGTTCTAGTGGGAACCAAGCTTAAGTCTGCTGCAGATGTAATGGAACTTTACGGTAAATTTAATTCGTTGGTCCTGTTTGTTGCAGTGGTCCACAAACCATTATCTCATTAATAAAGGACAATTTCTGTCTTTATTTTATCCAAATATTTCTTAGGGCCATAGTGAAATAGCCTATCGTAAGTTCTATCAATATAAAATTTACCAACTATATTTTCTTCATTTTCTAGAGGTATGCTTTTAAATTCTACGGCAGTGCATCTTGTTATACTAGCAATCGGCATTGTACTCTGTTTAGGATCAGTCTACTCATCATTCCATACACTCGTCCTAGAAGGCGCTCATTTAGCAATTCCATGTTTTGTCAACTTCACGGCGTTATGACCACGGAATAGAATAAATAATTTAGCAATATTAGTAAATAAAACACGAGTTGCGATAATTAACAACGGAAAGCAATTCTAATGTTATAAAATGTGATTATAGAGATCACAAAATGAGGTGAAAACCATGGAATGGGGCTTTCATGGTACTGCGCTATAGACTGTACGCAAGCGCAATAGAGATATAATTACTGTAATACGCCCTTATGTTAATATTAAAATGTGTGATATGACATAATTATACAAGGTTGTTCTATATACATAAATCAAGCGCTTCACTTACTAAAAGATCCATAGAACTGGCATTAGAGATTATAATTCTTATTAACGTAGTGATGAAAGTTGTCAACGTAGAGAAAGCATATTAATCTCCAAGTTGTGTTTGACTACGTTTTTAGCCGATAACATTGAATGCGTTGATATACGTCTTGCTTGATTAATCTCAGGATTATAATAAAGAAAATGCAAGCATGTCACCATCCTGTTCCTCAACAGAACAGTTCTACAGAGAGTTATGAAAACACACATTTTAAGGTCACCGTTCAAAATTGCCTGCCTCCGAATTGATTGTCCTCCATCCTAATTGAATGTCCTCCCTCCACTTAATGACCACTGTTCTAATAAATATAAATAAATATAGGCCTACACATTGGCCCATCAGTTGGAAAATGACTGTGGTCATGTTACAAAGTGAGTTAAAGATTAAGGGTTGCCAAAACGATATAGACTATCTGATATATTAAACTTAACCACATATAAAACTCAAAAAGCCTTTTGCCATTTTCCCCTGACTGCCATTGGTTAAGTTATCGTAACAAGAAGGCAAAACTAGAAAAAACGATTCCACAAGTAGCCTATGTGACAGGATATTGAATTTCGATGATTCGGTAATATGGTTACCCAAGCATACGCCTATACTAACTAAATTATTTTAATATGAAAGAATTGTTATGAATTATTGATCAGTTATTAGGATTAGTTATTCTAAAGCTGCACATCCTAGCGCAAATTACTATATAGTAACTCATGTATACACGCGTTCACAAAGACTCGAGCGAAATCACTCGAATTGATCAGAACATCAACGGTATTCAACTGTAGAATCTATTCTACTGTTTGAAAAAATAGACATGTTATGCTAATTAGAAAAATGGGACAAACTGGGCACGGCATTTTTCTGTAGAAATGGTGACTGGCGCTCGCAGTTTGTGATACCTGATGTATCAGGAAGAAGCATGGCCAATTAGAAAATCCTCAACTAAATTAAATACGAGGTGCAACGTCAACAGTGAACTTAGGGTAAGCCCGACTACCATTTCTTTTGAAAACAATTAAAACGATTATTTTGAATGCAGTAAATAATTTGACAATTGCTTGCTTGGTGGGAAAACGGCTGTGAGCGCGAGCTATGTATATCGGCATAGAGAACATGAGTAAACAAGTAGTAGTCAGAGTAGTCTGTTTGGAAATGCTGAAAGATCATCTGATCGAAGATGAAAAAGACTGTTAAACATTATTCAAAGATTTCAAACATAGAAATTAAATGTTCTTGTATAAGATAATTATCATGTATACACTGAATATATACTTCTGTTTTCTACTACAGTATTTCATAACATTAATTTACATACTGCGATGTTTTAATAAGGAAGAAAGTGGGTGTGGATAGTAGGTTGGTAAATGAAGGAAATGCCTGGAAAGATTAAAAACATCTTTGTGCTGGGCGAGCCTAAAGATATATAAAAAATGGATTGAAGAATAACTAGGAAATAAATCAATACAAAGTATGGTTCTGTGCTGCATAGAGCTCTGTCTACACTATCAATATTGTTTGACAAAAAATGTGTGATGTTTCCAAATATGGTAGTGATATGACATCATAATGTCCATATATGGGAACAACATATTTTTGTCATGTATAGCTTGTACTGAAGTTGTCTCCAATAATTAAATTATAGTTAGCACGTCGTATAGTACAAATACAGTTTTTGAATATTCTTCCATATTTTCTTTTCATTGACGTGTAGGCTATAATATGTAACAATGTAAAATACAGTATATTTTTTCAAGTATTATTCAATACCCTTCACATCTCTTTAGTCATCCGGTTATAGTTTGGTTTGCAGCAAACGATTCAATTTAGTTACCCAAGGGAAGCAGTCACCAAACATTTTGGCGCAGTCTTTGCTTGGGAGTGAGGGGAATTTGTATACTAACCTGGGACAATATAGTAGTGTAGGCTAGATAATTTCCGTAAAAATACCCACGCCCCACCCACTCACCAGTGGTTATGATTGTGATTACAATAAGTACATTAAAAATTGACGGTGCCAGAAATGCATGTATAAAACATGATAAATAATAACAGTAGCCTATACTATACTATACTATTAAACACATCTGACATTCCAAATTGAATAAATTGTAAAGGTAGAGAACAGATCTGGGTCTCAAAAGTAATGTTTAAGTTTAGACAAAGGTAGGCGTAGTTGTAGTATAAGATATATTATACTGTATATTGAAGTGAGCGAGTCCATATTATAGAAATAAAGGTGATTATAACACTGTTGTGTTCTTTTCTAAGTATAGTCATTTCGAAAAATATTTTGCTTGTGGTAAGATGAGTTTATAAGGAAGTTCACTATTATAACATAGGAAGGAAGGACAAAATACACTCGGACATGCATAATTTTACATAATGCAATTAATAACTATGAATCTGATGATAAGCAGTGGCGTATCCAGTAGGGGGGGCCGGGGGGCCCGCCCCCCCCCCCCCCCCTGATTTCCGTCGGCACATCATCGCGGCCGTCGGCAAACAAAGGTGCCGGGGAAAAAAATAAACTATTTATTCTGACAATAATTGAACTGTAAACATAATTCTTTTGAGTGTTTGTTTATTTACATATCATATCATCATTGATCCCTTCAGATCAACTATTTTTTATTTTTATTACATCTAACGAAACACGTAAAAAATGTGTAGCACGTACGTACGGCCGTACGCGGTAGATTGTTTACTCAAAAGTCTTTGACCTTACCCTAAAACCTTGTTTTTGCATGCAGTTGAGCCTCTCATGACCTGGGATTTGTATGTCTTCCTACGCTAAGAGATTATATAGTTCCACATGCCATGTGCTTTTTTGTCTAAGATATATTTATTATAAGTGCCAAAAACCCGGTTTTTTTTCTCGATATGAGGCCTTTATTATTCAAAATTTTTAAAGAAAAAGCACATATACCATAAAAAATATCCATGTAGGCCCTATTTCATTTTTGGAACAGAATATTCCGTGAGGCTCAACTACAAAACCACCATTTTGTGATATGATGTCATCGTAAGCCAATCAAAGCTGAGCTTTCTCGCGATTGGCATTGCTCACGGTTGAATGAGTTAGGATTCTAGCTGATTTGATTGGTGGATGCGAATGTTTTCTCTCGCGCGTGTACCATGAATCTCTCTGATCGTTACTACACAAAGTTAGAGCAATGAATTTGTCCGAATTCCGTTAAGTAAACAACTTTATATATTTTATAAGCATTTAATAACATGTTTTATTGATATTTGCAATGGTGATATATAAAATAATTTACTAAAAAACGTAATTATATGTAATTATTTTAACCAAAAATGGCGTAGTTAATAGAATTGTCGACTGAGGCCGCAAATTGTTTTACTTCTTTCGTGGCTAAAAACGATCATTTTCGGTGATGTTTTAGACCCTATATTTCGAAAACTACAAATCAGATTTTCCTAATTCTTTCTTTATTGTAATATGAATACAACATACTAACAGATAATGTTGGTTTGGTTTTAATTTTGCATCGTTATCCCATATAAGACAATATGACTATGTAATCCTAGAAAATATATTGATCAGAGACGTCGTGTATGTACAGCAGATAATGACACCAATTTTGTCGGCAAATTGGCAATTCCCGGCCCCCCCCCCCCCCCAACTTCAAAATCCTGGATACGCCACTGATGATAAGGATCATCTTATGTTTATATTGACTAGAAATTGCGACGTGCAAGTGATAGTGCGAGCAGATCTATAGCATAACGTAGTTTTAATGATGCAGAACCCTCCTGAAGACAAACCGAATGTCTAAATACTGTATTGAAACGCTTCTCATTGGATAACAAAAGACCTTCCACCTTGCGTACAATCGTAATTTTTTTTTTGCAATTTGTAATTTTTATCTTTTATTTTAAAATGTGTGGAGAAACTAATAAAACAAACAAACAAACAAAGCTATAATAATTGATTTCACCCGCAGAGACCGAGCCGTAGGTTTGGCTACTAGGTTGTCTTATGTCTTAGGCTAACGTTTTGTAGACAAACTATGACCTGACCATTCGGATTTTACCAGCAATGAAGCGTCAAATTTCTGTAAGAATAAATAGCTAACAAATAATATATTTACTCATAAAGAAACTATTATATCATCTTCTTCTATGGCTTTTACTATTTCTGTTAACCATCAATACAAATAATTGTTGTTTATACGAAATGTTTGAAAGAAATTTGCTTTATTGAATCAGCGAATGGGGCGCGTTCATCTTATAGTATTTTACCCGGGTAAAGTTGGTTACAAACCCAGTAAATTTAGCGATGATTGTTCCACGAATCCAACTTGGCAGGTAAGTTAATTCAGCCTGTACGGGCCCTATGTCAATTCAATATCTAAATATTTAAATATACAAATTTATATTGTTAATTTACCTACATAACTGATACTATTCCTGAGAAACTCGAAGTTAAATACTGTATATGGCACATTAGGTTCAGAAAACAGAAAAGAAATACTGATTTGTATAATTACTATTTATTATTATAACAAGCCATTTGATCACTATTTACCATTATTTTAAACGATTGAAGGTACAATTGCACAGCTTTATTACTATTTCAGAATTCCTTCCTTCAGTATAAAAATATTACTTATACACCATATTTTGAAAGCATTATAAATACTGTAATACAGATATACTATTATTATTATTACAAAAACATTACCAACAAATTCTAAAGGCATCAATATTGACTATATAATAAAATTTCATTCAAAATAGTCATATTTATAATTTCCTTTTACAAAATGTACAGATAAGAAATATTCATGAATTTAAAAACAATTTGTCAGTTTCATTTGCATTTCAATGCAGGTGTAACCTTTCTTTTGTCTAGCATTGCTTTGTGTTGGTGTTAGTTAGTTTGGCCTTGATACAGACAAGACCTAATATTTGTGTTTTATAATGAAGTACTGTACTAACAGGTTTGGTAGAATTACAGTGGATGGTAAGACTCAATTTACTTAAATTACTTGACTTACTTAAACCAATGCCATATAAGTTTTAAATAAACTATTGTTACAGTCTTGGAAATATTTATTTGCTCTACCATGGTGATATTTACTTTATGTTCCTTTTGTAAGACTTAGCAAAAGCCAATTTTTTATTACAGTCCATGGACCTAAATTATGGAATAACTTAAAAGAGAATCTAAAAAAGTGTGAAAATGCAAAAATATTCAGACATTCAAATTAAGTTTAATTATTTGGAAAATTATCATTCATAAATGTATTATTATTATTATGCCATTTTTACCTAATTTTTATACATTTTTATTTTGTATTATGTTTTGTTGGGTCTTTCTGAGACAGGCCTTGGCGTCTAAGTCTGATCCAAATTAATGAAACCTTTATTTGTTTATATTGTTTTAAGTTTTCATTAATTGAATAAATGTGAAACGAAATGAAATGAAATGATATGTTGCAACTGCATTACCTTTTTTTATATCAAGATTAATTCTAGGGTTTATAAAACATACATATTACTACTGTTATTACTGTAGGTGATTACTTGTAGTAGTTGAATATTAATTACTGCTTCTATCTAAATTATCAATATTTTATTTCTGAATGAATTCCATATCAAACCAAGATCTTCTACCGAGAGTAAATTCAAGATTTACTAAAAATACAATTATTACATAGTAGATAATTTCTACTAGAATACATACATTTCATTAAAATACACTGATTTACAAAGATATTTGTAAAACTACACCACTACAGTAGTTAGTAGTGCACTTAAGTACTTCAATTTACTATTGTTAGCCCCCCTACCTACTTTAAAATCCCAAATCATCTACTCTTAGTCTAAAGGCCAACTGAGACGGAGTCTTGTCTTGACCTGACAGGTCTGTGCTGTCTGATGAATTGTCGGGAGAACATTAAACATGTCTAATTTTCTCCTGACGAGACGACTTATCAGATCTCGTCTTACGACGCCGTCTGAGTTGACCTTAACACATTTAAATATAAAGTAATATATACCGCTTTTGCATTTTTGTATAAAAAAGTCACTAATTTGAGCAAGTGTGATACAGTAAAATAACTTTCATAAATTCAAATTTGATATTATTTCTCCTCCTCTACTGCAGCATCTACTACAGCATTTTCTTGAGTTTCTTCCTGTGGTCTTCCTTTGTACTTAGGTGTCTTCTTTACCCAGCCTTTTTCAATTACGCTGTAGCCAATATCAATCACACTCTCCTCAATTGGGATTGGATCAATCTTCAAAACTTCCCTCATCTAATGACAAATATATAAAATATAAGTATTTTAGAAATTCTGCTGGGGTAAAAAGTCATTCAAACCTGGACTTATTTTAATAATTTGTCATTGAAAAGAATGACAATTTTTTATTTTCATGGAACATTAATTATTAATCTCATTAAAGCATGATACTGTACCTCCATGATTAAAGTAAATGTTTGTGTTTATAAAGTAACATTAATGTTCAGTCTTTAATACTTGTTAATTAAAAAGATTAAAATTAAATTACACATTTTAATATCTGAAATGTTTAACTTTACCCAAATGTGCAAAAAAATCGAAACACAATTAAATTTCTAGAAGCTTGTTTGTGAAGCTCTCCACTTTAAGTAACAATTTAAAATATTGTAATTAAAGAAAGAATAGTTGGCAAAATAATGAAATTGTTTACACTCCTATTTACACCCTTGCTAAATTCTCCATTGTGGCATATAAAAGTTTATACACACCCTAGTATTGTCACCCTTAATATCTGCATCAAGTTGTGGAACCAGTTGTTTTAGATCGGTTTTAAAAAATGCTGCAAACTTCACCAAAAAGTTTGGCAATACTTTTGTTGGGGGATTGTAACCTATAGTGTAAAAATAAATAGTAGTTATTTATATACTAAAAATATTGTGCAGTAATGTCTTAAACATCATAATTCTACTTTATATTTTGTATTGTCAAACTACAGATCAAATTCATCAGAATAATAGACAGCTCTTTGAAACATTGCATACTCTGTCAGAAATTGACAATTGATATCTCCTTCTCTCTTACTAAAATGCAATTTCATTTTTTAAAGTACTGAAATGTTGGATTGGGGTTTCTGGTAGTGGTGGGTCTGGAATATGGACCATTCCTGATATTGTGAAAATAGTTTATTATTTGTATCGGTCCAACTGTACATACCTTGAGCTTTAAACTCTGTAGCCAATATGACACAAATCTCTTGAAACCACAAATTTTTACTCAGCAAAATGTGACGATTACCTGAAAATAAACCGTAAATTTTACTCTGTTCATTTTCAAAAATATAATCCATATCAGGATATGGGTCATTGCTGACTCCCTCCATTGATCTCAAACAAAAGATCTTATAACAGTAATTGATCGTCATCTTAGAATCCAAATTTAGGACCCCAATGGAAACTAATTCTTTTGTAATTAAGGCTTAGTCTGGGTCATTGAATCTATTGTGATTTATGTTTTTAGGTTTGATCAAACAAATCATGAGTCCAAACCAAGACTTTGGTTACAATACTGCTGTCAAACCAGTCAATTACATGTTAAAGATCTTCCCCTTCTCAATAGCAAGTCTAGTGTAAAACTCTACATAAAATACCCTGTCATAGATTGATGATGATTTGACCCTTAGGTAAAGTATACATACCTACAGCTTCATCATTTGTCATGGCAATGACATGGGCCTTTGCTACATCACGTACATCAATACACGGCATAGAAATTGATGGCAGTGCTGGCATTTGACGCTCTAGCATCTGACAAATTACATCCCCACTCGTTGACTTTGTGCTGGTTAAATACGGCCCCAAAATAAATGACGGGTTTATCACAGCAAGTTCAATTTTAGAATCATCTATAAAACAAATACAACATTATACAGTAAAACTCCTCGTTTTGGTCACCACTATTAAAACTACACTTTCATATGAAACGATCAAGGGAAAGTATATGTTTTAAGATTATGGATGGCCAATCTCTATTCAGGGGCCAATCTCTATTCAGGGGCCAATCTCTATTCAGGGGCCAATCTCTATTCAGGGGGCAGTTCCTTTAATAGGATTCTACTGTAAAAGGTATTAATATAATGAATATAGGATAGTAATATTAAGATAGTACGGTAAATATTTGAGACATTGATGAAGAGCTCTGATTATAGTACGTAGTAGTATGTACAACCTACCTGGCAACTCATTCACATAATCCCAAGCAGCTTTTTCTGCCATAGTTTTACTTTTATTATAAGGTGATTCATTTGTGCCTGTATTCCAGTCTTTTTCAGTGAATGTACCACTCTTGGTGAAAGAAGCTGTAAAAGTTAAAGAAAAACTTACTCTGGCATTTCAATCATTAGCAATGTCCAAATGCATGAATAATTATGTTTGCTTAAGCAGGAGAATACAATTTTAAAACATTAAATATTTTTTTCTTGCCAGCAGAAATGGGTCCATACAAAAAACCCTAATGTTAAAAACGGTTTCAGAAACCCCAAATTCCGGTTTTTATTGCCAAAAAGTGTTTTCAATTTCATCAACATACCAACTGCAACAAAAGAACTTGTTAGGACAACTCTCTTGACCTTTGCAGCAACAGCAGCCTTCAAAATGACCATCGTACCATCAACAGCAGGTCTAATAACCTCTTCTTCATTGGTGGGATTATTTGCCGGGAACGGACTTGCAACATGAATTACATGACTGCAATCGGCTACAGCACTAAAATGATCAATAAATATAGAATCAACATTTCATTAACTATGACAAATTATACCAACTTTGTACAATTGGTCTTGTAATCTATTGAAGCATCACTTGGTTTAAGGTATGTTCATTACACTTGCAGTGGCATAACGCAGAGGCTGCAAGCCCCTGGTCATTACGCCACGGTCTAAGCTTAGGACTCTTCAAAGACCTGATTGGGGCAAATTAGTCAGCAGCCGATCTGGCGTTTTTAGCATTTTTCAACATAGTTTAATGCCTGTTCTGTAAATAGCATACATTTCTAATTCTGACTTTTGTGTATCAACATTGCTGAATTTGTGACAAAATTCAGCCCTGTATTCAGAATTGTATTTTTTCTGGGCCCTGCTATCGTACTTTTAATTGGTTAGCAAAACAATTAGCAGGCAGCCGACTGGAATTTTGTTGAGCTACAAAACATTGCATTGTGAGGGTGCTTTGTGTATGGCAATTAAAAACAACTCTGCCATACCTTGCCCATCCATCTTCCTTCTGCAGATCTGCTTCAACCAGTTCCAATTCATGAGCTGCATCTGGACATAATTCTTTCAGAGGTTTTATCTTCTGTTCATTCTTTGTGCTTCTTACTGTACCTCTTACCACATGACCTGCTTTCTGTAGCTGCTGAACAACATGAGCACCAACATATCCAGATGCTCCAGTTACCAACACTCCTGCAAAATTAACATTTTATAAAATTACAAAGATCAAGAAAATTTCCCACACCCTTACATATTATTATATAGCATTTAATAATTATATATTTCAAGTCATGTTCTAGATTTCAAATGAAATAAATAAAGGGTGTATTCCTTATGTATTATGGGCAAAAGTAGTTCCAGGTAAATTCCTGTCTCTCTGTAGCACTTTTTATGGGTTTTTTTTTTAATTAACTCTGCTCAAGTTTCACCTCTGTCAAAAAATGAGTGATCCTTATCAATGTTGTAATTATATTTATATTTTTGCTCATTACACTTTTAATGCTGTAGGTGCCCTTTGACCCTCTATGTAATAAGAGAATGACTAAGCACTATCAATGGAGAGTATAGTACGCCACCTAAATTCTAATATAATTACATTACAATTCCTTATCTTTTTTTATTAGCCGGGCCCTACAATACAACGGAAATTATTAAAATATTTCCTACTTACTAGTTACTCCGTTCGAAGCCATATCTTATTGTAATTTAATTATATATAGCTTTTAGACTTAGATCTTCCTCATAATATTAATGCATGCAGGTTGTCAGAGTTAGATCAACTGAGTGGGTCACATGCTCAGTCATGCGAAGAGAAAGATATTTTTCACTAGAGGGCATTGTTTAGATCTGTGAAATTTGTAAATATTAATAATAATTTTCAATTTTCGTGAACTCATAAACATCTATATGCCTATTCTATTGTAATGACAAAATGTATAAATGCAAAGAAAAGCAAGAGAGCACATCGATTACCATGCGCTCTAGCTAGAAGGACAGTACTTGTCTCAATAATTGAATACTATAGAGACTAGAGACCAACACAAAAGACTAGTATTATAGCTTAGTAGGCCTATATTGTTACCCCAAAAACCAACACCGTACATATTTATATTATAAACTAACAGTTAACACTACAGTATTCTGAAAGTGTGTGTGCCTACACTTTAATTTAACTCACTACTAATAAGGTTAAGATAATTAAATGTATGCCTACAATATAAAATAATATATAATTATCGCATAGTAGGCCTAGATTGTCAAATGTGAGTGAAATTTCAGCAGGAAAGATAGGGATGGTCACTTTTGTCCAAACATAGAGATATGTTCACTATAATATCTCTATGGTCCAAACGATCATGATTAGGACCTTTTATTATTTTGTTTTGCCTCGGGTCAAAGACATTTGTTTAAATTTTATGAGATCATGTTGGTCCCACATTGTTTCCTCTATTGTAATATTTTAAATTGCGTTTTTGTTTTACCATTACTAAAACGAGAATTAAATGGATATGATTCCGGCCTACACAGTATTGAAAAAAAAAACCAGAACAGAATATTATGTGACGTTCTAAAGTAGTTCTGACACGTGGGTATTATGCGTTTCGATAATTTGGGAGCGGTTTATATGATCTTTGATTTTTGGGCCCAACCTTATTAGTATCGTTGCATTATAGTATATTTTGGTTGACTACGTAGTTAGTCAAGCTTATCGAGTGACTAAATTATTGTTATTGTTGTTTGAACAATAACTGAATGCGAAATTAACAGGTATTCACAAAAACCATAAGAGCGTAAAGTTGACGCCCAATTAAGCTGAGTCAAAACAGGTATACACTACTGAGCTAGCATGGCTGAAATAACGAGTAAGTTTTGTATAATATTTTTTCACATTATATATTACAGTTATTTTATGTCAGTATGAGATTGATATCATGGTTTTCCCCAGCAGATGTATTTAAGCCGCAGACCTACACAGTCGTACGCGTTATTATATGTTTTGAGTTATAACGTCATAGGCATATGATGTGGAGTGTCCTCCATTCAATATTTGACATTACCTATATAGGTCTACATTATATTTAATTTACATATCATTATTAAATATGTTCACTATATACAGGCCTACTAAGTTTGTCAGTCAGGCGAATCGGCAATTATTATTTTTATCTTTGTTGGTGGATAGCCAAACTAAGCTAATTCAAACAATTCTTTTTGCGTCAACAAATTTTGGTTGCTTTGTCAATTTTAACTTCCATGTTTTTCCAGATTTACATTTTTGTATTTTAATAAAAACTTTTTTTTTGTAATTGAAAACAGAGGTGCTAGTCACTGGGGCAACTGGGTTTATTGCGGGGCATGTTATAAAGCATTTACTTCAGAATGGTCAATGTGTTCGGGCAACAACACGGTCCAACAACGAATCAAAAGAAAGAGAACTTCGAGAAAAACTTGGAATTGATCCGGACTCCAAAACGTTTGAATTAGTTGAGGCTGATGTGTTAGTAGCAGATAGCTGGGAAGCGTAAGCATTAATTCCTTAATTTAAACAGTTCATTATTAATTAGCCTACAATTAATAATACATTAGTGTTTGTGTGAGTTCAGTTAAAATCGAAAAAAAATAGCACCACTTAAACAATGATATTTTCCTAATTTAATTTGTTTTTAAATTAATATGTAGGCCTATTTATTATTCGAAATTTGGATTTTATATGCTGGTTTTGTTATATTAGTGTTATAGATGGATGTTCTCATGTTATCCAATTAGCAAGTCCAACAAATGGTTTCTGGAATGAAGAGGATGAACAAGAACTCTCAGATCAAGCAATCAGAGGAACCATTAATATATTGACAGCATGTAGCAAAGTACTGTCTGTAAAACGAGTAATCTTTACGAGCTCGGTGTTGGCTGTCTGTAAGTTAAATTTCGTTTTCCTTTTCGGTGTTTCCATTTACCGTTATTTTTTTTTTTAATGTATTTCAAATTCAATTAAAATAACGCATCGGAATCTCATTGTCTTATAATGGAATTTATTTGTTAGCAAATTTTAGGAAAACTACGCCACATACAGAAAAAGACTGGGCTGATGTCGATGAAAGTACAGCTTACTCTAAAAGCAAAACTCTCGCGGAACAAGCAGCCTGGCAATTTCTAAAATCTTTGGAAGGTAAACTTGATTTATTATAGAAGTAGACAAGCAGGCAATAAGAAACATGAGGCTTTATCATGCATACTGGCTGTTCCTAAGCTCTTTAAAAGGATTTTTCGTCAATAATACCATTGACGCAAACCATTAGAATACTTTTCCATTATGGAAGAATTTTATAATGTCCATGCTTCCAGGGGCAGGAGTATTGATACCTATCTTTTTTTTCATTTTCTCGTTGTCTATGATATTCAAACCAAAACGCTTTTATGTTTTGCAGGAGAAAAACCTTTCGAGTTGGTCTGCATAAATCCCGGATTTGTTTTAGGACCGTATTTTACTCGATCTCCGGGATGTAGTGCTGCAGTAATAGCCGATACATTAATGAATAAGAACAGTCGCGTACCACATATTGCGCTACCGATATGTGACGTCAGAGATGTAGCAAAAGCTCATGTTACTGCGTTGACTAGCCAAGAAGCTGCAAGTAAGTTCACAAAAACTTTTATTTGATTCACTGAGTTCACAAACCTTTGAAAATTTGTTTCTACGGTTTGTTGACTCATAAACTTTTGTTGCCAAACTAGGAGAATCCATAATCGTTATGGCACAACTGAGCTCGTACGATTTATATTATTTATATTGTTTATTTTTATATGAATGTATTTGTAGTGAGTTATTATGACTATTGTAGGTTCCAGATTTATTTTTTTTAAACTTGAATTATATTTTATTATTAACTTTATTTTTTAGATAAACGGCATATAATTGTATCGGATTTCGTATTCTGCGATAAAATTGGGAAGATATTATCAAGCGAGTTTAAAACACAAGGTAGGTAGTTCGTTTTTTTGGTGAACATGTAGGCCTATTAACTTGTTTCTGAGAATTGAGTGACTGCTTTAAACCGACTTGAGTAAGACCACGTATTGGTTCCTGGTTTAATGTATGTAATCCCTGTTCAAACTTCACTTTTACAACTTTCAAATTTATAATTTGTAATATGTTGTATCAAGTACGATCATTATACATTTCATTTGTTTGTCTTTTTAGGCTACAATCCTACCACAGCCGTTGCGTCACGCAGTTTAGTAAAGTTCTTGTCTTTTTTCGACTCGTCACATCGACCAACAATAGCTAGTTGGGGAATTAAACCTAATGTGGACACAACCAGAGTAAGCAACCATTGTAATTATTTCCTTTTATATCAGACACGAGTAGGCTTATATAGTCATAAACCGGTATTAAAACGGCCATATTTTTCGTAATTATGAAATGTCACAAATGTTGTTAAATTTCAGATGCGTGAGGTACTGAAGATCACTCCAACCGCTATAGACAAAACTATTGTTGACATGGCTTATTCGCTTATACAAAACGGATTTCTTCCTGAAACTGAACAATTTCGCGCGCCAAACAACCCGTCAGTTTAAGATCATTATAGGATAAAGTTATATTTTTATATATTTGTAAAGGGAGACTATAATAATTAGTGTTCGGTGTTTTATTACTTATGAACCAGTATTCTAATCGTACAATAACATAAATAACGAATGTAGCATGCATTATAGTCGAGTTTTCCAGTTTTTCGAAGTGAAAACTTTGGAAAACCTTTCTTGCCAAATTCTGGAGTTCGCTCGCATTTTGCAAACTAATTTTAGAGGAAGTTAATTCCTCCGCGCTAGAGTTACTAGGCTAAGAAAAGAAATCATTAATCGACGTCCAGTTATACTTTTGTTGAACTTTCTGAGGACTCCTTGTTATGGAATGGACAATTTTCCAGATCAATAAGTGCTCGAAACTCTGGAAACTTCTATTAGCTAAATTACTTGCACTCTATTAACTTTTATATCTTAATAAAATCATAATTTATCAATACTGTGCATTATAGATTTTTATTTATTACCGTAATAGAAATAATTTGCATAAAAAGAAGACATTCACAAAAGAAACCGCGACTAAATAGTAAGTTAGATTATGACTTTCTTCGTTCATTCGACATTTTATTTTGTCTGATTTGGGATTCAGTCAATGCTCGAGTATACCTCTTTATTCCACAAAAGTCAATCTCATTGAGAGATAAAACGCAATAACCACACGCAAGGGCGCCATTTCGTTTAAGGTTATTTTCCACTAGGACGCAACGAAAGAACGTGAGCCGCAACGCGATGTTTGCGGGAGAAAGTGAAACGAGCATTTGCGACTAGCAAAAACAAAGAACACAAAAGAACACAATACATTTAATCTTCTGTACAATTTATTAGGATGCATTACATATTATAAATAAACATTCCCAATCTGTAAGTATTCTGTGATTTTATATAAAATTTATGTTAGATGTGAAACCTACACTTTTTTTTATAGCAGACAATTTCATTATGGTTTGTAAATAGGTCTATACATTTTAGAATTACAAAAAAATGTAGTAGCCGCCTAAATGTTGCTATAGGGTCTGATTTAGTTAACTATCTGGACTATGTGCAATGTTTGTTCCAATTTCTTGTTTGTTTGTTTATGTTCTATTACAAATATATATTTATATATTATACTCAATATGGTTTGGTTTTCGCAATTTATGAATTGTGAAAAGTCTGAGAGTTTGAATTGAATTGAATTACTGAAGCACAAATGTAAATAATTTATTACTAAGTATGTTGATATTTCAAAAACATTTGATTTAGTGTAAGTTGAATGTAGAATGAAAGGTAATTTTCTCTTTATATAAAACACACCTATAATATTGTTTCAACAAAATTATACTTTTTAAAATAAATTAAAAAGTGATGAAATTTGTCATCAACCCACAGAAGTCTGAAATTCTGTATTCGTTCGTGAGTAAAAACAAAATTTGGAAATTCTAATTGAATGTGGTATTTTGGCAACACAAAATAAAGAAATTTATACTATTATAAATGTAATAATGATAACTTCCAATGACTAAAAATATTTCTTATATTATTGTTAAAATGTTTGGATAAAAGTATGGGCAACATGTATCTAAATACACTGCACACAACTAGTTTATGCTAAACCTTGACTAGAATGTAATCATGAACATAGAAAAATTCTATTTTTCTATACCTAAGTAAACGAATACATCAAACATCACTAAAATGTTACATTTTTGTAGTGTAACATTATAGTTGAATAAGGTTTATCACAAATAGTGTGCGCGACGCATGGTGGGAGGGGTTTAGGAGCAAACGTCACGTCACAACATTGTACAAACAACAAATCACGTACATATCATTGTGGCATTTGCTCCCAAACCCCTCCCACCATACGTCGCGCAAGGACGTTCCTTTGCGAAATAAAGCTATTTGCGATACGTTATTGTGAGATAGGTGGGACATGTGTCTTATATATTAGGGTCAATAAATTACCTTAATGTTATTGGCAACAGTAACCATAAAATAAATACTGTATACCAGTTGATGATATATTAACATAATCTACAATGCTTTAGTCTGGTTGTTTAACAGGAGATTATATCAACATTCTACTGGTTACAACATGACAGTAACTACATTTTGTTTACTTTTTAACCTGTTAATGCAATTAGTCAGCAAATATTTCTTAGGTAATATATATTTTACACTATTTTTGCAGTGACTGACTGGATTGAAACAAACTAAAATCATGCAATACTGCAGTAACAAAATCTAGATACTGCAATAACTGAAGTAGAAAAATTGTTAAATCATCCTTAATAGAGGACAAGAATTCATGAATGAATCACTGTGTAATGTCTATTAAACCAGGGAAAAGCAGGATTAACAGTAATCTTGCTCTTTCCTGATTAGATTCATTTATATGGAAAAACTATAATTGTTATATCTGGTTGCAAATCAGTTAGATGCATTTTTAAAACTTCAAGAACACAAGTGGATAGACTATGATTACAACCTCTACCTTTGTGGTCCAAAGTTTGGAAAGAGGCACTGAAATTTTGTTTGTGAATTAACAATAATATTTTAGAGTGCTAATCAATGAAGTACAGTAAATATGTTTGGTAGCCTTTTTGCCACAAAACTGAAACCATTAAAATACAATAGAAGTTTTTCATACTATTTCATAGTAGCTACAAATGATTATGTAGATGGAAACTTGCTACGTATGCATACTGTTGTAAGCATGGCTGATGTAGTAAGCATGTACTGTTATGCATATATCCATGCATGCCACCACTATCTAGCTTCAGCTGCCCATATTTAAGGTGTTGGCCAATCATGTCTCTTGTGTGAGATATCCGTTTCTGGTGTCATATCTAACCTCATTTACTCCTCTGTTTGTACTGCCTACCGCATCTCTATCATTCTTGCCACCCTTTTGTCTCAGATACGTTACATATGACTGAAGTCAAAGATGTTTTGGTAATGTATACCTCCCCGACACAAACACAGTTTTGCGAGTAAATCAAAGTTTTATATTGAAAATTCAGATGGCGCAATACAAAGAAATTCATTATTGAAATGTTAAAGTTCTCGAGTCATTAGTTTTAGACTGTTGTACTCTTTTTCTGTACAATAGGTTTAGCATATTCCACAAAATCGTCTATCAAAACTGGCCAAGCACCTAGAAAATAAAAGTATAAAAAGTATGTTTATTATAGCAACTAGCCCCTGTCTGATGTATAAAATGTATCTTATTAGAGAGTATTGGAATAAGAAAACGTACCTTCTTCATCGTAGTTTGTCATATCACATGTGATCATATTACTAAAGTCAAGGAGTAAATTCCAAGTGTCTCGTGGGATTGATTTTTTATGATTTTCCTATAGAAACCAAAAACATATAGTAAAAAGTAGTAAAAAAAAGTAGTACTAAAACTGTGTTCACAAATATTAGAGTTAAGTTACATAGAAAGGATTTAAGCTGATCTGAATCATCAGAGTTACATTATAACTCTGATGTATCTTTGAAATAGTACCTCTGATTTCCGAAGTACAGTATATCTGATTATATGTTTTGAACGTAGTAAAACAAGCTAATCTGACTGAAACAATTCATTTAACTTCGATAGAGAAAAAGAGTGTGTAAACATAGCTTAAGTGTCACTTCAATTTGTCATTGTTTATGAACAATGCGATTCCTGGATGGAGGAAATAAATAAAAACACTTCCAAAGACAAAAACTTTCCAAAGAACCCCAAAAGGTGAGAATAATATATAAAATTGTGCTCAATATATAATATAATGTGCTCAAAATATAATGTTGAATATCTTCAATTTTTTTGTTTTAATACCTCTAGAAATTTGCACCACAAATCAAGAAATTCAAATCTGCCATCCAAAACTATTTTCCAATAAGCTTGTGCCATGTCAAGATCTATAAGACAAACATATTACAAACGTATATAACAATACGGCATATAATAGGCCAGTTATGTTATTTAGACAGCACTGTTCTAAACAAAGTTTAAAATCAACAGTTTTGTACTGTCCTGTTTTTAACATTTTTATGTTTTCACGTTTTACTGTTTTTACATATTATAATATTGTAGTGTTTTTTGTATGTATTTGTGTGTAAATATTTTTTATCATGTTTTTTAACCTTGAAATACAAATTTCAATTACTTATGTATTTGACAAATTTGAACTTACCTAGACTCTTCTGCCCAGGAGTTTTAGCAAAGTTGAACGTAAACTGATAAAAATGTTTGAATTTATTTGTGTCTTTTAATTCATTTTCTAATGATCCTAATTTACATTTTAACTTCTCTATAGAATCACATCTAGAAAAAAAATTAGAAAGAAAATGTCATAATGTCATGTGTGATCATTCGTAACTTTACACTCTTAAAACAACCGTAGGTAATTGATATTCCAATACAGTTTTGCAGTTTAACCTGTCATATTTTTTTTTTGTAGACTTGTATGAACATTTGATGTTGATGATGATCGTGATAAAATATTAGTATTATTTAAAGGTTTGCATGGCGAATACACATAAGTAAAATGAGGTTTGCATACCACATGTTTCCAAAAAAAGAGAGGAAAATAAAGTTGAGAAAGATATGGATTTTCATTACTCTACACAAAACATTAAGACTTTTTTAACATAAGAAAATAGCACTATCCAAAAATAAAAAACAAAGAATAATAAACCAACCCTAATTCCATCATTCCATCTATAAATTCTTTTTTACTAAATTCACATTGTGTTGCAGCTTTAAATTTCCATGCTACAATTAAAACTAATTTACTCGTCGGATCTAAATTAAGATCATCACAGAACTTTGCAATTCCCTCGGCTAATATCTTGTCATCCTCAACTTGATCTAAAAGAAAGAAAATAAACTCATAATGAATTTAACGAAAATGTAAAACACATATCATCAGACATCATCAAAATACTGTATTTATAATTTACTATTATTATGCTAATACAAACCTTTATATCGATTGTATAATTTCTCAATCTGCTTTTTATCTACGACTGGTTTTGGTTCTCTGCAGTACCTATCTGGATTTTGGAAATAATTATCAGAAGAAACGTCCAGCCTCCAGTCATGTTGTGATAGGCAGTATATCGCCGTCTTCTCCCCTGTGTTCGTGAACTGAATAAATTGCCTCACCTTGTCTCGTTGTGACGATTTCAATTTGTGCTGTGTAAATGATGTAGGATAGTATTTAAAACAAGGAGAACATAAATAAATTAAATAAATATCTAATAATAAGTATGATTATAATAAAATCCAAATATCATACCATTTTTGCATAAATTCAGAAAATGTTGCCACTGCCTCTCAAAAAATAACACTAACCTATTGAAACATTACATAACCTTTACCCTTTGACATAAAATATTTCATGATAAAATATTTTAGTTAAGTACGTTTTTTTAACAGGAAAAATATAAATTATCAATCAGATCAAGTAAGAAATATTGTTTAAACATTTAAATTTATTTTCAAATGCCTATATTATGTAAGCTACTTTAAGAACAACCTATTTGATGATATTCATATCAACAATTATTACGTGTCATCAACTGAGCTTTTGGTGGTTCGGTTTCGTTCTTCTTTTTTTAACCGGCAGGAGAGAAAATCAGTTGATAAAATAAACAAAATGTGGTATGAAATCTTACCAGGATTTTTCATTATTGTTGGCTGTGTAACTGCTATAGGTATGGGAAATAATTTATGGCAGAGATTAGCGAATGGAGGCAAAGTAAGTGTACTTTTTCTAGCCTAGGCCTAGAGGCCCTAGCCTCCGCCCTAGCTAGGCCTAGCTACTAGGCTAGGCCTAGCCTAGGCCTAGTTAGTAGTAGTTGGCCTGGGCTAGGCCTAGCCTTACTTAGAGAGGCGCCTTACTTAGAGGCTAGGTAGACTAGGCCTAGGCCTAGTTACTTTATTAGACGTTTAGGCTAGTCTAGAGTGCTAGGATAGAGGCTACCTAGGCATAATAATAGGCTAGCTAGGCCTAGTCTGGTTTACGATGAAATCGGTCGCGATAAAATCAACTTCCGGTATTTTGTATGACGCGCCGCTTGAGCTATACTTTTGATTATATCGGTCACGTTTGAAATCGGTCGCGTTTGAAATCGGTCGCGCTATTTTGTATGGATCGAGCGGGATGCATGCTAGAGCGGGATATACATTTTTCGTTTATGTAGATTTAATTGATATTTTGTACAGTAGTAACTAGATTATTTATGTGGATATTTTTTACTTGGTTAATAAATATTTATTATCAATCATTAAATTAATTAATTTTTTTTTGTATTTCACAGGTCTCGGAGAAGGACTGTGTCTTTTCAAAATGGCCATTTCTAAACACGTTTAAATATTATATTAGGCATAATGTTATATTAGGCATATCATAATTTATCTATTTATATGTACTGTAATTAATATATTATGTAGAGAATATAGGTCTGTCGTGTCTTTTATTATGCAAACAATTACGTAAGAGAACAATTTATTTAAAAACAATAATTTTTACAATATAGCCCATAAAGCCAGCGTATCCATTTTTATACTTATGCATACTGTGGCAGATTATATCATATCCATGTCGTTAACAACATACAATTCGATCACCTTATTTTTATTTCTATTTTATTTCTATCCGTTATGTAGGATAATATTAAGTGTATAATGATTATTGTTGAGGCAAATCACGTGTATACTTTTATCTCTAATGTTTAAAATAGTTTTTAGTAAAATGATCATTATATGCGGAGGGTTAAAAGACGAGTTACTGAAATAAACCCCCGAATAAGCCATATTGGAGATGCGCCTTCTATGATCGTGCAGCTGTTTCCTCTAACAATACGTTATTTTGCTGACGGAGTTTCCCCTTTTTAAAAAACACGCACTTGTTAGTGTGTCAAATCATGGACAAAACACGTACGATCGTTGTCCATGGCGAAGTAAAGATGACGTCTATTACTAATAACCATGTTTGAAACGTCTATAGGCCTCCTGCACGTGTTTTTGTGAAACGATCCAATGAGCTATAGATGCTCGACGCGATTATGAGATCATGTTCATTCATTCATTCTTTATTTAGCCTTTAAAATCGAAATACATTTAAAACATAGGTAACCAAATCAAGACACGTGGAAATATAAGAAGGCAAGGAAAACAAAAGCAATTAAAATCGCTGTAGCTCACAGGCTTGCTTATCCATAATAATTCCGAATAAAGCACTTTTTCTATAATTTGACAGTATGAAAAATACGAATTTACGTATATACGTCGGCGATACTATAGATTTTAATTTGAATATCTTTTATTTCTTCATTTATAATAATCATTTAATGTAAATAATTAAGTAAGTGCAACTCAGTGTCTCGCATTCATACGCCGTTCGTAAATCTACAGTAAATGTTTAAATATCAGTGCAGATTACCTCTTTGAGAATCGTGTCCACATTATCCATACATTATTATGTGAGTGAGTGAGTGGCCGAGCGGTTAAGACAGTGGAACCGTAATTACGTAGCCATAACATCGGCAGGGGTTCGAGGCTTACTCACTCCATGGTTCTGGTGGTAGAACAAGTCTTCTCGGATAAGGACTATAAACCGTAGGTCCAGTGTACACATCTAGCTCGTGTGCACTTTAAAGAACCTAGTACATCTTTCGAGACGAGTATTAGTACATCACAGCCATTGATCACCAACTGGGCCTTCTGGGAGACCAGTCTTTGACTGAAGAGGTTACCCAGTATAAATATAAATTTCAATCAATCAATTATTCGCACATCTATCATTGTACATCATAGTCCTCTGTAGGCCGGTAGATTGATTTATAACGGCATATTATCTATATATTTCATTAATATCCTAAAACCATACGTAGGCCTAATTGTTTGCATAATAAAAGACACGACAGACGTATATTCTCTATATAATATATTAATTACAGTACATATAAATAGAGGTAAATTATTATATGCCTAATATAACATTATGCCTAATATAATATTTAAACGTGTTTAGAAATGGCCATTTTGAAAAGACAGTCCTTCTCCAAGACCTGTGAAATACAAAAAAAAAAATTAATTTAATGATTGATAATAAATATTTATTAACCAAGTAAAAAATATCTACATAAATAATCTAGTTCCTAAAAAATATCAATTAAATCTATATAAACGAAAAATGCATCGCATCCCGCCCGATCCATACAAAATAGCGCGACCGATTTCAAACGCGACCGATATAATCAAAAGTATAGCTCTAGCGGCGCGCCATACAAAATACCGGGAGTTGATTTTATCGCGACCGATTTCAAGCGCGACCGATTTCAAGCGCGACCGATTTCATCTGACACCCCTAGTCTAGGGCCTAGGTAGGCCCTAGCTAGGCCTACCTACCTCTTCTGACTGAATACCCGTCCTGACCTACTACTAGGGCAAGTCCTAGCCAACTAATTAGCTTGATTAGCATAGGCCCAGTTAGATAGTAAATAGGCCTAGAGGCGGATTAATTAATTAATTAAACTTCAATTTCATTTTGATAAATCAAGTTGCAATGAAAAGAAGAGATGTCATTGACATTGTCAGGCCTCTAGGACTAGCTAGTAGGCCTACCTTACCTTGCCGGCCTACCTTACCTTGCCTATGTGTATGTAATTCAAATTCATGAATGATTATATATATCTTTTCCAGCTACGAAGAGTTGTAAATAGCAGATTTGAATATACAATGGTAAGGAGAGATATGAAATTAGCAGGCCTGGAATGGAGAACAAAGGTTTGTTTGAATTTACCAATAATGTCAAAAATGACAGCAGTTTCTAGTAGTATGCAATGGTCTGATACAAAATGAATTACTTTTTAGTTTAGGTCTACTCAAGGATTTCTCATCAATTAACCAACAATGACTTTGAGATCACACATTATTTTGACACAATTGTGACTTTTATTATTATCCTTTTATTATTTTTTTTTTAGTTAAAAGGTTGTCTATATTTATTGCTTCTATATATGCCTAAATATGGTAGTGATATGCCTAAATATGGTAGTGATATGCCTAAATATGGTAGTGATATGCCTAAATATGGTAATGATATGACATTATATGTCCATAAATGGGCGCATTACAGTACATTTTTTGTCACATAAATAAAGTTTGATAGTATAGACAGAGCTTTAGGTTTCGAAGGATGTTATATTATTGCTTATTGTAGCACTGTAGCAATAATTTATATGAATTAAATTATTTAATCTCTTTTTTTTTTCTTTTCAGGGATTGGAAGCTTTACCGAAAGCTGAATAAAGGTTTCTTTTGTTTGCCTAAATTGTAGAAATTTTACAACTACTTCCGTATGTATTTTCAAGTTTGAGTGATGCATGGATTGCATATGTTTTGCAGAGTAAAGGATTGGAAAACAAGATAATAAACACCAGTTGTGATTTAATAATAATTTCAAATTGGGAGTGTACGCTACTCTCAATAAAAAATACAACTTTGTCCTGCATTTATTCATCCGTATAAAGGGAAAAAGGTGTCAAGATCATAGAATTTTTGTTTAATGGAAGAATTACGCCATCTTGTGTTTTAACAAATACATTACAGTACACAGCGACAAGAACAATTTTCAATATGGATGATGACATAAACAGCAGCTACTTTAAAATGAGTATTTAACATTAGAAATTCATACCACTGGCTGTTGACTAATTGTAAATAAAAGTTTAACAAAATATAATTATAAGTGTTTCTCTTTTTATTTATTTATTTTTTTTGGAAGCACCAAGGTACTAACCACGTACTTGACATCTTTGAGGCCCAACAGTATGTCTACTGTATATAGTGTTCTACCAATATCACTTTATCCATCCTCTATGCTTAGACACTCCAAAAGGTCTTTGTTGCTCCTGTACCTTTTTCAATCGCCATAATACATGTAGTAAATTACAAATCAACTTTACCATAAGTAGTATGTTTAGTTCTGGTTTTGTGCATCAGTCTTGATGAATTCCACATGCCATATTAGAATGAATTGGTATATAAACTGTTCCTCAGTGGCATAACTATGAGTGCTCGCTGGCTAAACCCAGGCCCCCAAAGCTTACGAGAAAGGAAAAAAAGCCAGAGGCATCCAGCGTTGGATCCCTAAGCCAAGGGCCTCCGGTCTCTGCGTTACACCATTGATGTTCCTCTGATCATTCAAATCATTTAAGGGCCAACATCAATGAAGTGATGTACAAAATAAGAAACAAATGAAATGGTATTGTTTTTATTTAAGTTTGACAAGTTCTCCATATTTTTACCTCTACATATTCTAGTGAATGCAGCATATATTATTTACTCAAAAGTTTAAATGAAGTAAAAGACATTATATAAAATAGCACCAATGTTTAACCTGGAATACAGTATGTATATTTTTAAACCTATGTTGACAAACATCACATTATTGATAATAAATAAAAGCGATAGTTATTAGTGAGTATTGAGCCAATTTAAGTTGGTGAAATAGTTGTTTGTTACCAATTTAATGTATGGTGCCTATACTACTGTTGATTCAAAATAATATGTGGTAAATAGTTTTCTTATGTTATCTATTTAAATATTTTGATTAATCCACACAATTATACAGTATTTAGTTAAACAAACATGTATTTTTGATTAGGACTTTTTTTTGTTGAAAAAACTGTTATTGTTTAAAATGATTATTTATAAGAGGAACTTCTTCATTTGTTGTGTTTTCCAGTTGTGTTTTTTTTTTTGGTCACAAAAGTAAAGTCTGCTGCCTGTTGGCACTTGGGTTAGTCTTCCAAAGAGCGACAATCAGACAGACTAACCCAGAGGTTTTGTAAAATAAACTACTGTGGCCAATATGTAGTGACTTCTATATAACAAAGTTACTAAGTAATAACCTATGCTATTAGCATTGGACTTTTCATCTCAATTAAACTAGCTCGGTCATTCTTCATGAGCCAATTTACACTCTTTCAAACTGATTGTAAAACTCGGCTAAGTTGATCGAGAATAAAGAGCAATTCCAGTCTAATTGAACAGACATTCAGTGTGAATGTGGCTTTACTTATGTGTTTAATAATTAAATGCATAGAAAATGTAAAACGTCAAATCTATTTACATGATACAACAGTAATTTAGTAACTGAATAAAAAGCACGATTTGTGCATAATGAAACTAAAAAGTAGTACGATAATACAATGTCTTTGATGTAAGCGTGATAATAAATTTAAAACATCATAAATGCAATTCTAAATCTAGTAACTAAATAATTTGGTACTAAGTCAAACATTTGCTATGTTACACTATTAATATAAATGATAATTTAGGTTACATACAAGAATACTGTTGATACATTTAAAATTCATTACTAAAATATTTATCTAAAATATGCATTTTTTTCTTAACTGATTTTCAAAAACAGGAAATGTAGACATGTTATACCTTATAAATTATACAGTACATACATTTTGAATCAATAATTTTTAACCAATTAAATATATGCCTTGGTAATGAAAATGTAAATATAATTTTTTATGGTTTCAGTATAAACTGCATAATTGAATATTATGTTTAAAAGAAAATTAATTTTGATTTTTATATAATACACATTAGAGTATACCTCACAGTATCTGCATCACCTAAATTAATTTTGTTAAAAAAATGCAATTGGCTATTGTAAAATATGATATTGAGGTTTTTTTCAAGTTTGGCATAGGTATCTAAAGAAATCTCCATTTTACAATAGATCATTGTTTTTGGCAAACACGACATCGACTAATCACATTACTTGTTCCAGTTGCTGACTTAACTGTCTGGCTTTCTGGTTCTTCAAAATCGTCAGCGAAACTCATAGCCTTCAGCCAGAAACTGAACGCATTATTGAAGAAGTGACAACGTCCGCGACCATTGCATTCGATGAAAGGTGACGCACGGAATGACTCTAAACACGAACCAGGACTTGAGAGTGATTGGCCACCACCTTCTGCCCCTGATGATGTATGCTGTAAAATGAAAACATAAAATATTTACTCTTTTTCCAAAAAATCCTGAAATTGGACTTGTCATTCTAATTTTAATCTCAAATATAAAAATAATTTCACACATACTACAACATACCACCCAATTACAGTTTTGCTATTTTAATGATATTAACATAGTCTTCGACAGTGGTGCATACATGGTTGACAACAAAAACTAGGGCAATCAGTGCCACATTTATTTAAAGTCATACCATTAGGAAGCTGTAACCATCCCACACTGATCTCCAACCTGCAGGACAGCTTGGTAGAAGACTTGTCTGACTATGCACTGCCATCACTGCTGCAGTAGTCTCACAAACTGCACACCTACTGATGTATGGTTCAATAGCATCTTCTTCAACTGGCATCATCGGGATAGATTCGCTGGTTGCCAGCCAGTATGATTTGTCATTGCGATTGGCATAATTACATGTTCCTCCAAAGTTACAGAAGATGAACGGCATTGTGTTGAAGCGTGGTAGACAAGAACCGGCCATACCTAGAATATTTCAAAATATGATTACTTTAACAGAAATATGGCAATGAAATAAATAAGAAAAACAGAAAACAAAAGAAGGTAGCTTCTATTTTCCTGTTGCAATGATTTTCATTTGTGTAATCTGTGTTTATGATTAACTTTTTTTTAAACAATGTTAGTTCTTACCAAGATCTTGATGATGAGCTTTGTCATTCCCTTCAACGTACAGAAGACTGTAACCGGACCAGAGCAATGTGCCGCCACCTGGACATCTAGGGATTGTAGCACCTTGGCTGTGTTTGACGATTAACATTCCATTTTTGTTTCGTATTACTCCAAATCCTGGAATACCGGGTTCACCTGAATTACCATCATAACCTGTCAATAAACAAATTAGCCAGTCAGTCATTGTGACCGAGTACCACCAGTGGCGGGTTGTGAATCGGTTTATGTGAAAAAGCAGACAATACTGTGAGATACCCAATACAATTGAGGTCATTTTGATACCCCATATGTGTGTATGCGTACAATAGTATAGTATGTATCAAGTTGGGAATTCAGACACCATTTTAACCACTATATTAATCCAAGATGGCGGATAATTTATATAATAATAATTTTAAACATTTCCAGACAAATTTCGGTCACTTTGATACCCTATTTGTTTGGAGTTGTATAACATTATAATATATTATTATAGTAACATAGATATTGGCTATAATTATATATTGATTGATTGATCACTTTATTTCAGAATAAAAATTCCATATATACAACAAACAATACAAAACAGAAAATCACACTAAAATGGGATTTTATCCCATTTAATGAAGAGATTTGAAGATCGTAACAGTTCATAGTGCATACACACACAATGGCCTTGATTTGCTTTTTTACTAGTCAGTAGCAGCCAGGCAGCCATGGGTAACTTGTGTTTTAGATGTACCCCATGTTTACAAGTCACAGCCTAGCTGATAATGTTTGTAATTTCAGTTTGCCTATGACTGAAAACTTGAATTTATTTACCAGTTGTCTGCTGTTCACTACCAACCAGGGGATATCATTACGTTTAGGCCTAAAGGATTATTACCCAACCTAGCTGGTAATGTTGATTATATTTTGGTTCCATGCTACCTGTTTACCAGCTTTCTGTTCAGAGCAGCCAAGGGGACATGACAATTATTCTGTTACTATATTCGCCATGTTTGCAAGATTATCCAGCTGGTAATGTTAATTGTACTTTGCTACTAGTTTGCTTATAACTGAATACTTGGATTTATTATTTGCAAAATGTAGATGTTTGGATAAACAAGAATCACTGACTGGAAGGTAAGCATCTTATATTAATAAACTGTATAGTAATACATACCAACACTGTCATATTTTATAATGATTTTTCAAATAAATTCAAATCAAATCAAGGTGATATGATAGCTACTGACATAAACCCAATTCACACATACAAAAATCTTACAAAATGAAAATATATTGTAAAGCTCTGTCTACACTATCAAACTAGTTCAACAATAAAAAAGTTTATGGTAGCGATATACCCAAATATGGTATGACATCACCATGTCCATATATGGGCACATCACATTTTTTTGTCCCATAAAGTTTGATAGAGTAGACAGAGCTTTACAATATGTTCCATATTTTTGTATGTGTGAATTTGGTTGCCTTCGTACAATCAATCATGTGAAAGCATTTCAACTCAGTAAGATCCATGTATTAATTTGTTACATGTATTTGTGTTCAAATACTCGTACTTACCTCTTGGTCCTGTTGAACCAATACTTCCACGTATGCCTGGTTCACCTTCTTGACCCTTCCTACCATTTAAACCTTGGAAACCTGGCCTACCAGAATCACCAAAGTCACCTTCATTACCTACAACAATAGAATCATAATTTTGTTAATATAGACTTGAATAACTATCTTGTTTCATCATTTTTACCTTAAAATCGTAGTGAATAAACTTGTTCTAAAGATCTTTCTATTGTTTTGATTTTGTCTAGACACTAATTATTTATAGTGAATATATATATACTGATGTGCATTTAGATTATATGCACTGCACTGAGGCCAAAAGCTCTGCAATTTGTTCTGACTGTTTTACTTCTGCTTATTTTAAATTTATCTCCATTGAGATCCAGCCACAAAATTGTTTTTTTTCCCAGTAGTTTGGCTCTTTATTATTTATATATTAATACGAATATATTAAAATCCTTTATGGGGCTTTTTGGTTCCTCTACCCCACTCAAACCCTAGCAATGTTACATTTAACAAACCTACCTGGTATACCAACACTGCCCCGTCGACCCTTTATACCTTGGAAGCCACGTCGTCCAGGAAAACCTTTAAGTCCTTTTTCTCCTTTTCGACCAAGGCTGCCAATGATTCCTGGAACACCATCCAATCCATCAATTCCTGATAAAATATTATAAAAGGAAATAAATACTAGACCTCTATTCAATAAAAAAATGTAATTACTATTTGCAAATTTGTTACAACATGTTTTAATCTAATGCGAAATTAAAAAGAGGTCAATTCAGAAACATACCAATTCTTCCTGGTGCTCCTAGTAGTCCATTGAAACCTGTGTTTCCCTTTTGTCCAGGAGGAGCACCGCGTCCTGGTATACCTTGCCTGCCAATGTCTCCAACACTACCTATTTTGTTGTAGTACAAAATGTTTCAACGAATGTCAAACTATCACTGACAATTTGGAAATAAAAAATGTGCTTCAGACAGTAAATTCTAAGCATGGTCCATCTTAAGTTTGATTTGATATCTTTGTAAAATACATGCATGCACAATATTTCAAAAATAGCAGAAGTTAATCTAAGCTTAGAGCCTGCTGAGATTAACATTACAAATGTACATTATTCTAAAGTTACACAACTAAAAATCAATGAATAGAGTATGTCAGTATTACAAATGTTTATTTTATGTGTTTTTTTCCCTCTAAATTCTTTAAAATGGACCTGAAATGGATTTTCGATTTTTTTCATTTTAGAATGATGTTTTGGGGGCTATTAGGTGTTGCTAGAATGTATATTGTTATAAAATATAAATTCGCCCTTTTGGGGAAAGCCCCATTTGAAAATCAAAAAAATTCGCGGGTGACGTCACTTTGCGAATATATTCCTATCCCTCCAATGGACAATTTGCAGTTTTTTGGCTATAACTCTTGAAATCTATGGAGTATTTTCTAAAAAATGCTTGTGCTTTTGCAGAAACGTATTTAGAATTTTTTTAGATAAAATTATTACCGTATAAACGGTTAGTCATCGAGTAAATGACGATTTAAAATCTCCAAATCAACGGTTTTTTTCTGGCAATACCGACGTTAGCCTGGCAACGTTGTCCGGGATACAGCGCCGTGTGCAATGATGCGTATCCATATTTTCCGTTCGTGTATTTTGTATTCGTTTGTAATTTATACTGCTAAAATGTGTTAGTTTCTTTAGTTTATAGTTTAGCAGAATTAAATTAGTAATATGAGATGGTAATTTATTTGTTCACGAATCAGGCAGTTCGAAAACGAATTTGATTCATATTTTACTTTGGCTTGACAATGAGCAGCAAGTTGTTGATATCGCTTTGGATGCACATGAAACGTGTGGGTGGATCGACTCCGCACGCTGGGCACCGCCTAGCCTAGGCCTAGTATTAGTAAAGGTTTGGGAGGTAGGCCTAGGCCTTCTAAATTCGGGTTTTAGAACAAACAAAGTACATTTTAGGGCACTATATTTCAACATTATATATTGAATTAGTATTAGTGTCAACGCTTCGCGTATCTTTCCAGGCCGTCGATCATTCACGGACTATCGGGCGGCATACACGCTCTCGATCGATATCGCCGTCGTATGTATATGTGACGTCGTGAATATAGATGCTCCCGACGGCCGTTGAAATAGAATATTGCAATGGCGTGAGTAACTTTCGCTAATTTACCAAGGTATCTTAAAATTTCGTTTTTTCTCAAAATACTATACATTTAGTTTTTATTTGTATGGGCTTGTGTTAATTTGATACATTTAAATAACATGTGTGAATTTCTTGAAAATCGAAATTCCATTTCAGGTCCATTTTAACTTTTAAAAAATACCTCTCAAATTCACCGAATGCTATAAAATATTTACCTTTGGGTCCTTCAAAACCTGGGTTACCAGAAATTCCAATGTCTCCTCGATCTCCTTTAATTGTTGGTCCACTGTCTCCTCGCTCTCCTTTGAAACCACGACTACCTTTAAATCCTCGAAAGCCTTTTAAACCAGTCCCTCCTGTGCTCATAAGAAATAGTACATACATTAAATACTTTTACTAGTATATTAACTGTGAAGTTGTAGGATTAAACACTAAATTATATAAACATATATTAATATCCATACAGCAGGAATTTTGTGTTTAATAAAATACTGTATAGTGTGGGTTTTATACGTTTCAGAGATAATACTCTTGATGGTTATATCAATGACTTCTCACTGTTCAAATAATTGTCAGATATACTGTATATATGAATATACTTAGGCAAATTCATTCACTATTTTACTCAAAATGTAAATGGTACATTTGTTATTAATTTGATCTTAATTTAATATTTACAGCATCAGTAGGCCTAAACACAATAATTTCAAGAGGTAGACAATATAAACCATGAAATATGAATTAATGAACTTATAGCTACAGAAAGAATTACAATTATTAGTATAACACTAGTACATACCATCAAAACCTGCAAAGCCTTCATCTCCTCGGTCACCTTTGACCCCTATGGCAGAACTTGCACTCCTACCTGGGTCACCAGAAATACCTGGGAAGCCTTTTTGACCTATAAGACCTAAAAACGCAAAAACACAACTTCAGACAATCATTTCCACATGTTTTAATTTTAGGTTTCCCAAACCCAACACATTCTGCATGTTTTGACAACATTCTGCCAACTTTAGACTACATATCTAACATAAATCTGAACTACTGTAGGCCTACATACAATATAATTTAAATCATTATTGGAGTTTGTTTTTTCTTCTTTTTTGGGTTCATCCATTCATTTAATATTGTATTCTTTGATCAGGAGTGGAGCTGTGGCTTGGTGGTTATGATGCTTGACTACCAATTTAAGGGTCCTGGGTTCAAGTCCTGTCATTAGTCAGGGTTTTTTTCTCATGACAATTTACAACTCCACTCCCAAAGACTTAATAATAAGTCTTTGTTTATGTAGAGCATCTTGTGTTTATGTTTGTCTTGTGAAATTATTAAATAGTTTATCCATCCTGTAATTGGCGGGTTACTCGCTGTTGGATGAGTATGAAATAAAATATAAAAAAAATAAAATAAAAAAAACTGAAAACACACTTCACCTCTAGAAAAATAACAAGAGTTTTGCTATATAGTAGTAGTATTCATTACTGTATGTTAATGGGACTGGAATTAAAGTTGGTATAAGATTATTCATATTTTATTTCCAGGTTTTATAATACTGTATAACTTTTTACCGAAGTCTCCAACGTCACCAAGAAGACCAGTAAAACCTGGCAAGCCCTGTGCCCCATCTAATCCATCTTGCCCATCCAGGCCATCTAAGCCATCTTCACCAACTTTCCCACGCAGTCCATCAGGGCCTATAAATAAATTGGTTTAAAAATTCCAAAATTACTATTAACAATTCTGACTTTGAGCATTTTAAGAGACATTTGTGCTTTTATATATATTGATGTATTTATTGTAGAAAAACGTAAACATAAAGATGTACAAAATTAAATTATTTTCTACTGTTTTCATTGAATTTTTTTGAAATGCCTTACCAGGTTCACCATTCATTCCGTTCTCTCCCTTTAACCCTGTAAGACCTGGGTATCCAGCATCACCACTAGGTCCTAGACAAATGACAAAGTAAAAGTAGAACAGTAGTTAAAAGAGGAACTTGTAAAAATAAGAAAAATATTTGAATTAAAGTATCACGCAACTAAAGCTCTGTCTACAATATCAATCTAGTTTGACAAAAAAAGTGTGATGTGCTCAAATATGGTAGTGATATGACATCATCATGTCCATTATGGGAACATCACATTTTGTCACATAAACACATATACTTTTCATATGCAGGAACCTTTATACTGTACTGTAGAAAATGTTGTTGCATTATACGGCTATACTAAGATTGAAAAAATAATCTATGGACTAAAAAAAAAAAATATTAAATCAGTTTAATTATTATAAAAGAATCATAAATAGTTAAATAAATTTAATAATTTTAAACTACAAGATTTGTTATCATGTGTTACTAACCTTTGAACCCTCTTGGTCCAATTTGACCTTTAGGGCCTATAGTTCCTGGAAATCCTGGAAGTCCATTTACTCCTTTTCTACCAGGACCTCCTGTTGCACCTTAAGATAATAAATGTTAATGTATGGTTAATACAAGAATTGTAATTTCTACCATTAAAAGTATGTATGGTACTTTCTATCTAAACATATAAAAATGCAAATAAACAAGGCCATATAGATGGCTGCAGTCGCGTGCTCATTAGTGTTTACCGACCAACCTACCAACTGACCGAAATTACTGAACATGTTTAAAAATGTTGAAATGTTCAAAAACATTTATATATTTTTTAATTTACACGTGCGTAGCCTGTCACTTTTGACGTGCTCGTATAACGTAATTTCGAGTTGAAAAGTAAGTCAAGAAAACAGAAATCGGTAAAAAGGAGTGCGCAATAACATTTAACGCGCGCAAAAATCTGCGCACTCATGGCAATTTTGTAAACGCTTAAAATTGCCTGAAACGTACTCTTATTTCATCGAAAATAAATTTCGAAAATTTGAAGCGCGCGTACGCATGCGTTACATGCGCTACGCACGTAATTGTATTGCAATATGATGATTTATGCCCTGAAATTTATGAGTACCAAATTTTATTTAATTATGATTCATGGTTGTGAAGATATGATTACAAACGTGATTTCGTTAAATCGTGCGTAGACCGCGTAATTTTTTATTGCGCACCGTGAAAACATAACCACATCGATTCCTGGCCATAAGGAATATACTGTGAAAAATTGACTTAGCTAGATTAAACTGATGATATCAAGATAAGGTCAGAAAGCGATAAAACGCATAGTGATACCGGACCGACAGACCGACAGACAGACCGACCGACATAGTGAACTATAGAGTCGCGTCCATGCGACTAATAAAAAGTCTTAACCCGTACACTGTATAATCAACTGTCTCTTTTCCTCCCTTATCTTTATCTCCACCCCTTATACACTGATTGGCATTTCTCTATGATTTTTCACTCTTTGTCTTTTTTGCTTATGTCTTTGTAATTTCCATAAACATATTTAAGAGTCACCATGAAGATGGACCACCCAATATAGAGCAACTGACCATAACTGGACTGGATACACTAAATGCATTACACATGTTAAAAGAATGAATTTTTATAAAAACATATGTATTTTGTTTGTTTTGTTTTGTTTGTTTGTTTTATCTTTATACTGGGTGACCTCTTCAGTCAAAGACTGATCTCCCAGAGGGCCCAGTTGGTGATCAGTGGCTGTAATGTACTAATACACCGGGGTAACCCCCTACTCGTCTCGAAAGATGTACTAGGTTCTTTAAAGTGCACACGAGCAAGTTGTGTACACTGGACCTACGGTTTATAGTCCTTATCCGAGAAGACTCGTTCTACCACCAGAACCATGGAGTGAGTGAGCCTCGAACCCCTGCCGATGTTATGGCTACGTGATTACGGTTCCACTGTCTTAACCGCTCGGCCAATCACAAAATTACTAAGAAATGTTACTATACAATATTTTTCAATAATCCCTGTCCAGTTCACACTTTTATTCATACATTTTATACATCTCTATTTAATTACGCATTTAATTTTTTTTAAACTGTTAATTTTATTAATGCTGTATTTTCTTATACCCTAGTTCTTGTGTTGTTTTACGGGTGGTCATGTCCTAACGACCATTGCTTATTTGATCTCTTCCACACTTTACTTTGTTGTATTGTTGGAGTGTAGAGAAACAAACAAACTTTGCTTTTAAGTAAAAGTTTTATGTCTATGATCTCTAGATCAAGATACAGCCCCTGTTACGCCAGTGTTTGGTTAAGTAAGAGATATCACTTTTGGCTATACCTTTAAAACCGGGTTGACCATCAAATCCACGATCACCTGCTGGACCTTTTCGTACTGAAAACACCTCTCCTGGTTGACCTTTATTTCCTTTTGGTCCAGTAAATCCACTTTGACCTGGTAGACCATTCGAACCCCTGAAACCAATAAATCCATTTATGCCTCTTTCACCTGCAAAATAAATTAAATATATTTTAAAAGTAAAACAAAATTAACACCAGCTTTGTTTTGTTACTATTGGGAAAATTGTTATAGAATAGATGAAAAAAGTGTACTATTACATGCCATGTGACCCACAATCGTCCAATCAAATATCAGGAATTCATTTAGGTGTTATATAATATAGAATAGATGCTACAGGTACTCTAACCTAATTGTACTTATTATCACATATATAATATAAATATACTTATAAGCACATATGAGATTAATTGAAACTAATTCTAGGGTCAGATTTGAACCATACTTCTAGACCATCCAGATTGCGCTGATGCCTAGGGTTAGATTAGAGTCCAATGGAAGCAGCAAGTACTGCACTAGTAGGATGATAATGTAATAACTACTTTGAAGTAGGGAGCAAAGTTACTTCAAATTATTTATTAAATTACCAACCAATTAGATTTTAAGATATTCATCACTCGAACCACTAAGTGAGTTTTTTTCCCGCCCTACTGTAACAATGTACATTCCATGATTGGTGGTTATTGTCCTATGGTTATTGTACTCTGATTTTCATGGAGGCACAACAAAAATGTATATATATAAATTAACACTGACGCCAGTGTTGCTTGAAAGCTCTGCTAATTTTTGGGTTTTTTGTTTAGCTTTTTGCTTATTTTATTTTTGTTATTATGTCTCCATTGAGATCCAGCCACTGATACTCAAAGCATTGTCATATTTTCAGTAATTTTGATTTATATAAATTAACATGTCAATATATCTTACCCTTTTCTCCGTCCCTTCCTTGCAAGCCTGAAATTCCATTGTATCCAGGTTGCCCAATATCACCCTAAAAAAATAAAATCAATGTTGCTAATATTTCATTTCAATATTTATTTAAAGAATCTATTCTTATACTACAGTATCATAGTATGAAACAATTTAAGAACTTTTCCCAAGAAATTACCGTATTTATTTTATTGCCATTAAGTATACAGTTAAAAAAGAAAAAAAAAGTTCAGATTTATGCAGTGATTCTTCATAATAATTTAGGTACCGATATCATTTTTACTGCATATACTACACCCTTCTCTTTCTTATAGTATGTCTTCGAGTTTAGCATACCTCTTCACCCTTGAAACCTCTCAATCCAACATATCCCTTGATGCCTTTGACACCTTTGCGACCTGTACGTCCACTTTGACCTATTTCTCCTTGTAGTCCCTTAGGCCCCCTTAATCCTGAATCTCCCTTTGGGCCGATGGAGCCTGGTTGACCAACCAATCCATTAAAGCCTAAAATTAACAAAATTAACAAAATTAATTAATTTTGAAAAATGAAAGAAACTTTGAGAGTGATGTGATAGTTTTCTATGAGAGTGATGTAAATAATGTCTGAATTGCATCAACTGGTATGTTTGTGTTGACATGCAAGGCAAATACTATTACTCCACTGTAACATAGATTGATTGATGATGTCTATTTTTGTAAAAAGTTTTTATAGTTTCTTTATTAAACTTTTCAAATTATTGGGTGGGCTTTTCCAGTAAATTTTCTTATTTTAATTTTAAAAATACTCACCTTTGAGACCTGGACTTCCATTAGTTCCAGGAACACCTGGTGATCCAATACCTCCAGAATCACCATCAGAACCCTTATTACCTTTTATACCATCATCTGCATTAGCACCTGGTTCCCCTTTTTCACCATTTTGACCTGTTCACAAAAACGAAAATTAATTTAAGCACCAAAATACAATCACAAAAGGGAACAAGGATATTGTTTTTTATTACAAGGCAAATGATGATTGTGGCGTAATGGGTACAACGTATTGACCTGAGCCCCCTAAGTGGCCCTCCAACGCTAAAGGCCCAGGGAATTTTTAGCCCTTTTTGAACATATTTCAGCATACAGCTCCACATATTACTTACTCACTTACTATTACACAACCGTCTACATTGTTACAGATTTCCCAACTTGGAAAAATGAAATATTGGGAGTTTTTATAGAAGCACTATAATACTACATCAAACCATAGAGGGTGCTATACAAAAATATTATAAAAATAGTAGTTATAATTATCCTTGCCATTTCTTCCTGGATTTCCTCGCATACCAGGAAAGCCTTTAATTCCTGTATTGCCTTTGAACCCAAAAAAACCTTTTCGTCCTGGGATGCCACTTAGGCCTTCTACTCCTTGTAAGCCATTAGGACCACGTTCTCCACTCAGACCTAAATTGAAACAGAAAAGAAAACATATATAATATACAGTCTCACTCCTGAGGATGATTAAAGCATATTGATCAAAACGTCGAGAAACTCAACAGTTCTTTTCATAACTAAGATATGTGGTGTACCGCAAACTTTATATCAACATATACTAGATGTAAAGAAAATCTGAAAAACCCCAAACCCCCCCTCTATACTTATTACCAGCACCAACTCATTCGTCTCCACTTGTGTTATTGTTATTTTTACGGCACCTAGGATCCCGGCGAGGCCAATTGTTTCTCTTCGGGCTAAGCTCGCTCAAGTAATATTGTTTATGTTCCAACTGGTTATCGTTTCTTAATAAGTGTTTATAATCATCATAAGATAGTAGTGTCTTTATTGCATTAAAATCAACAAATATCTGAGTATACATACATTAAAACAATATAAAAGAGATTAATACATTACAAAAAAAAAGAAGCACAAATTTAAAAATTTAAATATATGTACTATAATTCAGTAGAAATGTCCTAAGTTTAGTTTAAAAAATTCATGTGATGGAGTTTCGAAAATATTTAAATATTAGTCTTATTGGCTTATCTGTACCTTTAATGCCCTTTTCTCCTGTTGGCCCCGTTATTCCTGACATGCCAGGTGCACCTTTTATTCCACGTATACCTGTATGGCCCTTTTTTCCTTGTTCTCCGAAATCACCAGGAAATCCCTTGTCACCTCGATTACCTTCTGGGCCATTTACACCATTAACACCTGCATATGTAAATTTATATTTATCAATAAATTGATCGATAATTGATTGATAAAGTAACAATTATAATTATTATTAATTTGGAATTAAATTAATTTTATATGATCATCACATATAAAATGGTAGATTCAGAAATCATGAATATATATTTCATAATAGGACATTTGCACTTTCTTCGATTTTTTTAGAACTTCTCGAGAATTCAGTCAAGTCAAGTATCATTTATTGTCATTTGTTTTAAGAAAAAACATATAAATTCTGTTTGCTCTGTTGGCGAAACACAATATCCAACAGACACAACACAAACTCAAAACAAAAACATTTCAAAACGTGTCTACATGGTGTTTAAGGCTCTAATAGCTCCTGGTAAGAAACTATTTGTAAATCGTGCCTTAGTGGCCTTAATAGAACGAAATCGCCGACCGCTGCGCATCAACTGGAACATACTAGATGCCGGATGAAATTGATTATCTTTGATAGCCACTGCCTTTTTCAGAAGACGATCTGAAAAAATGTTCTCCAAAGGCAATTGTGCATATCTAATTATACGCGATGCGGTCTTAAATATTCCTTCCTAGATACAGCGTTACAGTTGGCCCCTTAGGAGTGCTAAACCAGGGGCCTTTACCCCTGCATTATGTCACTCATTATTTTCCCTTCTGGTCTCTAGTTTGAAAAGGGCACTTCTGGAAAAATGGGGCTATGGTCTTGCAATACATTTGTCAAGATCAGAATTTCTCAACTTCTATCATTACTAATTCAACTAATCCACGTACCTCGACTACCTCTGAAGCCTTTTTGTCCTCGAAATCCAGTTGGACCACGTTCACCTTGGACAGCCTCGCCTTTTCTGCCAGGAAAACCTCGTCCAGGTTCACCTTTCTCTGCTGAAAATGCCTGGAACCCAGGTAGACCAGGTTGTCCTATTTATAAAATTTTAAATAATTAATTTTTAAAAAAACCTAATATTTTTTGTATTTCCCCACCTTTATCACAATTACAAAAATGTCAAAACATAATGAGATACCAGTAAGAAAGAAATTTAACAACAAATAAACATTTAACGACAAATAAACATCTTTCAATGGTGTGGGATTACATAACTTATGAATATAGAATTACAGTCATTACAATTACAATTTTCTGCTTATCTATTCAAATATATTTTATTTTGCATTATTTGTACTATAGTCACCATTAGCATTATTTTAAGCCTAATCATTTTACCTGGTGTTCCCTTCAGCCCAGTTCGTCCTCTTCCACCTTTCGAGCCTTTAAGCCCTATATCACCATTTATTCCAAGAAGGCCTGGTGCACCTGGATCCCCTAGGTCACCATTCTGACCTCTTCTACCTGGGTAGCCATCAAAACCAGGCAAACCACTAGTACCAGGAAAACCAGTGAAACCCTTTTCACCCTGTACTCCAGGTACTCCTCTCATTCCAGAAATTCCTAAAACAAATGAAAACATACTTCTTAACAAACTTTCTCATTTCCAAACTGCTTTCAGACGAAGTAAGGTCGACTGTAATGTTCTTTTTACATATCATTTTCATTTCACTTCATTTATTTATTGGCTTTCACTGTAAGTATAGTCATTAAGAGTAAGAGCAGTTTTCTGTTTGGGCTCATGCCTATTACTTGCTCCTGGCAAGATGAATTGTAAAATGTACTTTATGAACTTTTGCCGAATAAATATTATTATTATTAATATTATTATTATTATTATTAGCAGAATTGTCATAGTATAACAAGAACACATAGTAAACGAATAAAACACAGAAGAAAAAAAACCATTATAAGCCTAGACAACCAAAATCATAGTCCAGACTCCATGTGTAAAAGAAAAAAAGGGGTCATGAATCTGGTTGCAGGCACTAAAATATAACTATACTAAAAATAACTAACCAGGAACACCAGGGTTTCCAGCAAATCCTTTTGGTCCTGGAGGTCCTTGATCTCCTTCCTCTCCTTGATCACCACTAGCACCAGCAAATCCAGTTACACCAAAAAAACCTTGTTCACCTGGAACACCTGGAACACCTACTTCTCCAAGAGGTCCTGGAGGACCAAGTGGTCGAATGATCAAACTATCATCGCCTAAATTGAATTGGAAGAGTTTAATCCTTAATTACCTCATTTTGGTTTTAAATACTCAGTAGGAAGATTTCACAATGTTACGAATATGATAATGAACAAGCCTGGTAGCCAGGGGTTTGTTTTTTCTTGAAGTGACCTTTTAAAAGAGAGACCATCAGCGAAAATGCTAGTAAATAAACTTATGATAATGTTATGCCAATTTTCCTACAGCAGCCAGCAGACAAATTACTTTCTACTAGGCAGGTTATTCAGTTGCTTACACTTGCCTGTTTTTGAGGGGACAAAAAACTCCCAGTAAAAAGCCTGGCTACAGGTTTGATTAAAACAGATGAGTCATACATTTGTTAAGTGTACAGTATTCATGTTGTCATATTTGTGAAAACAAACTGTTATATTTTTATAGTAGATTTTATTTGAAGAAAAAATTATTATAATATGAATATAGATAATTTATTGAAAGTAATTTGAGGTTTCATTTTATGAAATTTCGATAAATAGAAGTTTTAACAATTTTTGCTGCGGCTCTGATAATATGCTATGCCTCTGACAACCTCCTGCGATTACGTCAAATTTACCACCACCAAATTTTGAATGGTTTCCGCAATAACTCATTTCTGCTAGCTTACGATAACATATCCCTGCCAGTAAGCAAGTTGGGTGATGTCAGACAGGATAAGAAGCTTTAAACAATAAAATATCAACCAATATTGATTTGAGATATATTTTAAAGAGACAGGTGGTACTTTTCAAATGTCAATATAAAGTTGGAATGATCACTTAAGGTCAATTTACAAAGACGAGCAGTAATTTTAAGCAATAACGATAAGCGGAAAACAAAAATATAGAATGTTGTTTCTTAAGACCATTTACAAAAAAACGCAAGGGTGGTTGAGCAGAAACCCATTCATTATGTATACAGATTCTATGTGGAACATGCACACTGTTTTCCCCTTACTGTTACTGCTTGTCCGTGTAAATTTGACTTTATAATTATTGTTTACGACTGTTAGTCGATGGTCTACAGGATCACGTGTAAGTACAAGATGCTTACAAATCCAACAAAAATATGTGAAAGTGACCTAGAATGCATATAAGAAACTTCAATGCATAACAAAATTGCAGTCCCGATGACGTAACAAGTTCAATAATCCTTTAATCAAATGACAAGAGTTGGCTCAGGTGTGTTATAATATGTAATGATGAAAAGAAATTTAGTAGATTTAGAATAAACTTCACAGACTTAAGATGTGTCATGGATATTAAAAGATTGTCTGGATAAATTTTTACTCCTCCTTCCTTGCTTTTATCATTATCTTCCTGTACAGAACTTTGTTTGACTATAGTCGCACACAGGTCCTATTTGTTTCCTTGCATTCCACATGTTTTGTTTTTTTTTATTCCACATGTATTTTTGTTTATGTTTTGAAAATTTTTTTATATTTCTTTTCTTGATAGAGAACATTTTGAACCATCACAATTGTTTGATTAAATGTAATGAATAAAGAGAATTAGCATTAGCAATTACCTCTCTCTCCTTTCTGTCCTAACATCCCTACAGCTCCTTTAAATCCTTCGTCACCTATGTCACCTCTTTCTCCTCTAGAACCTTCTCCTCTGTCACCTTTAAATCCTAGTGGACCTTCCTGCCCTGGAACTCCCATGACACCTTCACTACCATTTGCCCCTTTTGAGCCTTTAGGACCAGTCTGTCAAAGAAAGGTTAAAATATATATATATATATCTCCAATCTGAAGACAGTACTGTTTCGATGTTATTAGATCTTGTCAGTGCAGCTCAGGTTTCAAAATGATATGTACCACAGAACTGGCACAATATATAGGCTGAGCCAGTTATATGGGACATGGTACACTGATTATGAACACAAAGAGTGCACAAACTCATTAAGCGTTTTATGCGAAGTAGTATTTACCAAAAAAAAAGTAAAAATGCACCGTTTTCAAAACTTTTATAAAACAACATACTATGTATATAGCAGAATGTGGAGAGCGTAATATCTGCAGAATATATAATCAGTTATAATCTATTATTATTTATGTATTATAAACCTCATTTCCTGCAATAGGCATATGGTACACCAAACCATTTAACTATTATAGTGTTTGGAGTTATACTATTTAGGAAGTGGCTATTGGCACTGTCATCCAACATGTCTTTCTGTCTATTTTTAAGTTTTCTAGAAAACAAAACATTAGGGAAGGGGAAGGTGTTCCTTTCCTTAAAAATGACTACAGTTATGTCTATTACAAATCTTATATCGGCCTCCCTATACCGGACTCTCTTAAAACAAGAAACTCTCACAAAACCAGACTTCTCTTGAGGTTCAAAATGTCCCAAATTCATTTTTACCATTAAGCACACATACTGAATACCAGACTTTCCAGAAAACTAGACATATTAGGCCAGCCCAAAGGTATTTGTGAGAGTTGACTGCATATTTTGGTAAGGTAAAAATATATTATAATGTAAAGTTGAATTCCAAGTTAAAAATGAAATTTGCATAAAACCTGTGAGTGAGCCTGATCATTATAATATAGGCGAAATCAACATTTACCGGCCTTCAAAATTGATGCTTCACTGCTCAATAGAAAAAAAAACGATTGTCGCAAATAATTTACTTGTAAAGAATAGAAATAACTTACTCTATCTATTACTTTATTTTCATCAAAGTCTAAACCAGGTTCACCATTCTCTCCTGGTTGTCCAACATCACCTATACTACCACGGACTCCAAAAATTCCTTTGTCGCCTAGTAATGAAAATAATAACATATTGAATCATATTTTAAATAGACCTACAGTTTACTACAGTCTATAGAGTATCACAGTATGACGTCACAACGATAGAGGGCGCTGCATGGTTGCTAGCCAACCAAAAAATGCGTTCAGCGCTACTATGTTGATAAACAGTAAAGATCTGTCATATTTCTATCAAATTATGTATCTTAGCTTGATTTTTTTAAACTTAAACTGTAGTTGAAGAATAAATAGATTATTAAAAACAAATATTTAGTGATCTTTTGAAATTTTAGTTTGTTTTTATTAAAAATTATTAAGTTTTAAAATGACTACTTCAATAAGCCTATTTCAAACCATTGGTGACTTTGGAGTCACTCGGGCAGGATGAACGCATTTTTGGTTGCGCTAGCAACCACGCAGCACCACCTACCGTCGTGACATCAGTACCGTGAGTGAGTGAGTAAGTGCTAATAAAGGCTTTTGATTTATACTTTTTTAATAGTTTATTCTCTGCACAAGCAATGATGCTAGATTATTTGACATTATGAGGTAAATACCAATATAAACAGAGAAAAAATGTACTTACCATCTGGACCCTTAAAACCTGGTGGACCTTGGATTCCAATGGAGCCACTTCTACCATTTTCTCCCTATAAAGAAAAAAAAGTAAAGGAATACTAATAGAGAGCTTTCGTGATGACCAAGTTATCTAAAGGTAATCAATTCTACTTTTATTTCAGACATACATAGATACATATAAATACAATAAAAAAAAAAAGGAGAAATACACAGCAATAGGTAACAACCATTAGAAAATTATGAAAAGATCTAGGGCAAAGAATTATCTATTGACTAGAACCTCTTTCCATTTAAAATACATTGTGGAATCTAACAATATAATTGCGTGCATCCTAAACTTCTCAACAAATTAATTTCAGTAGTCTTGATAGAATATTTTGGTATGAAAACAATTTCAGAGATTTTTTACATCACATCAAACGTTCATGAATGTGTGAATAATGATTTTCCAACTTTACAATTGTGTATAACATAAAGGCCTGTCAGACAAGTTGACTATTTTGTTGCTTTTCAGGTAAATAATACATTTTGTGATAATATTTTTGGACAAAATGAATAACTATTGTAACATTACAATGGCATTAAAGCAAAAAATTATTTTTATTTTTTCGTATTTTTAGTTTTTAACAAAATAATATAATTCAGTTCAATTTGTTGTCCAAATGAATAATTACATTGGTGTATTAGAAACAATTTTATTTTTTTGGGCGGATACATACATCCTCCTCTTCTACATTGTAGAGCTGGAGTTGAGCATATATATTCATTTTAATCTGTTTGTTTGTAATGTAATTAGTTATTACCTTAAGTCCAGCTGAACCCTTGAAACCCTTGAAACCTGGATCACCTTCAAACCCTTGTGGCCCAACGTCCCCTTTGTCCCCAGGCAAGCCATCTACTCCTGGAAAGCCGTCAAAACCTGGTACTCCTGGTTGACCTTTAGATCCATTTGGACAATTTTCACATATTCCACCCAGGTAACCTGATGATAAAAAAAATTAGATAATAAATATTATAAACAACCGTATATCTTGATTTACCAAAACATGGCTTATTGTACAGGTAAAGTTTAGTGATTTTACTAGTCAAGTTTATATAAAAACTTTTGGGCAAAACAACAAAATGATTCCCATGTAAAATTGGAGAGCTGCCTTTTTTCTGTGGTGTAGTCCTCGAGATGTAAACTGCATGTTGGGTATTCTTAGGATGGAGAGAATATTTTTATTTGTTGAAGTTCTTCTACCCACACAGTCTTATAAACATTCATTATTTGAATAACAAATGAACAAATACCTTGTTTTCTGTGACATCCTTCTTTAATCTAGAGAATATCTGATCTTTTGCAGAACAAGTTGAGGTGACCTGTCCATTTAGCCCATGAGCCTTATTGGCTAAATCAGTTTCAATATCTCCCAAGACTACTCCAAATATTGAAAATAATTTTTACCTTTCGATCCCTTTTGTCCTCTCTCACCGAAAGGACCTCGTCTTCCACGATCTCCCTTCCTTCCGAATCGACCATCTTCTCCTTTTTCGCCGTTGATTGGTCCATCAGGACCATCGCCCCTTTGACCTATACAAAAACAAGTATGTTAAATAGTCAATGAAATATGTGATCATAGTTACCAACCGTCTCGCATCATACAGGAAGATGTTTAGTCTATGTGTGACCATTTATTGATTGATTTTATTCGATATTCATACACAAAGTTAAAATATACAATGTACAAAAAGAATACCCGGATAACCCATTAAGTCGACAAATAAAAGTAAACTTATTTCCAATGGGGTCCAATAAATATCTTTATCTATATTTTTATTTGAGGGGAAATTCTTTCAAATTACTGTAATTGGTTTATTAAAAGTATAAAACAGCATTTGTTATTCAACATCATATATATATCAATTAAAAAATACAAAATAGCATTGGCGCAGACTCTTCATTGCAAGAAGTGAGTGATGGATAGGAGCATGGTTGATTCTACCACCCACAAAAACATAGGGAGATCCACTAAATCTAAACATAAATCAACAATTTTTAATGATGTCATTGTGGTATCTTAAATAGTACTGATCAAAAAAATCTGTGTGTAAACTGAACTATTGATGCAAATGTAAACCTCCCATGCCTCCCAATAATGCGCAAATATACAATTTAGGTTCTACTGCTGCCCTCCTCCCCACCCTTTTTGGTTAAATAAACGTGGAAAATGTGTCGCAAATGCATGTCCTATTTAATGAAAATCTTTTATCAGAACAACGATATTTAAATAAGACTACCAGTAATAATTTGCTTTTGACAACTGTACCTGGATACATTAAAAACATGCACACTAAAATGATCAACCTAAAAAGCATTTACCTCTACTCCCAGCAATGCCTTTATATCCTCTAGGTCCTTGTTGCCCCTTCTGTCCTACTCCTCCATCCATTCCACGATCTCCATTCAGCTTATATCCATTCAAACCAGGAATTCCTGGCTCCCCTTGTTCACCTGGTTGTCCCTGTTCTCCTTTGTTTCCAAACTTGATTCCAGGAACACCTGCAAAATAATTTATTCAAACATTGCAGCTAATCATATGGATTTATGAATAGACTTTACTAGTTTGTAATTATGAATTATCAACGAAAACTAGTAATATTGCCATAATTTGTATATCAATTTTTTGTTTTAAAATAGGCATAATTACATGATGTACTTACTGCACTATGTAGCCATAATAAAGTTAAAAACTAAGTATAAACAAATGTAATCAAACCTTCATTGCCCGGTTCTCCATAATCTCCATCAAATCCCCGGCCTGGTTCACCTTGACGACCTTTGGAACCTAAATCACCACGATTACCATCGCTTCCTTGAGGTCCATAGTCTCCTCGGTCACCCTGCTGACCTTTGGGACCTCGTTGTCCCTGATTGCCCTGAAATCCTTTATCTCCAGGTAATCCTCTAGCAAAACCCTTAAACTGAAAGTTACGGTGTTTAGTAAAAATTATGCAGTGACTGCATAATCCACTATGTCGCTATTCGCTGATGTACTCGCACGTTGCTAATGCACAAAGCGCCATGAGCTCCACATGGGTGGGGGACACCGGTGCTATACAAGTTTTCATTTATTATTATTATTTATTATGTTTTATAATCCACTTACGAAAAATAGGTGTATTAAAAAAAACTAATGGAAGTTTTGTATTTGTGGAATGAAGAAAATATTTTCATGAATTGAAAGATTGACTGGTCTATATCAAAAATAATAGGAAGCTTCTGATTTATAAAGATTCAAAAACTACCAATACTAAATAATATTGTGTCATTGATCCTCATCTGGACCCTGAAAATCCTGTCTCAAAGAATGAACTACGGTAAGCACATCTTGCTGTTGCTACATGCGCAAAATGAATTAAAATGAGTTATCACAAATCAAAAGCTCCCTAATGTTGAAGTGGCAGATTGAACATGGCCATGGCCTTTATTCTGTAAATAGTGCTTACCACTCCTGGTAAACCTTTAGGACCCATATCTCCATCATCACCATAATCTCCTCCGCTCCCCTAAAATAAAATAATATGATAATAATATTACTGTTCTTTTTTATGAAGATATGTATAGTATATACAATATTACTGGAAATACAATAATTCACAATAAGCTTGTGCGTATTTAGAGTTGTATAATATAACATTTGACATCCTCCGAGGCAATTATATATTTCTTGATGGAATATATGGTAAAAACTATAATTACCAAGGAGATCCCCTTTACACCGATAGGGAATATCTGTTATGTTATATAGCCAAAATATTTCTGTAGACCGTGTGTCTAGCGTTATCACCTCAGCAGCAAAGATAACCATATCAATGCAAGGAATTAATAATTAATGATTTCTTGGCCTTACAATATTCACTGAATGCATCAACAGCAAATTGTCGTCAATAATTTTGAAGATCATCAGCTGTGTTCTGTTCTGTATTGTTTATCTATCAAATTTTAAGCACAAAAGATCTTACCCTCCCTCCTGTTTGTCCAGGAAAGCCTTGTGTTCCTTTATCTCCAGATATGCCATCAGGACCTTTTTCTCCTCTACGTCCAGGAACTCCTTGTGTACCCTAAAATAACAAGATTTCTAGTTATTAAATCCAATACCCACAAGTTACCACAAGCCAGTGGCATAACGGCTATGAGCGCACACTGGCTAAATTCAGCAACTTACGGGGCCCTGAGCAGGGCTCGGAGGGAAAAAGGCATTAAAGTGTGTCGAAAAGGGCTAAAAATGCCTTAGGGTCACTAAACCAGGGACCCCAGGCCTCTGTGTTACTCCTCAGTCACAATGTTACTCCTTAGCTACAAGCATTTTAATACAATACTAGGTGGCTAATACTTATGTCCCTACAGTCTATGTACATTTATCCTGTATAGTTTTAATAAATTTAGTTTGTTTGTAACATTTGCTTCTTGCTTTACACAACTTACCCTTCTTCCGCTGAATCCAGGAAGACCTTTTTCTCCAAGCAAGCCTTCATTTCCATTCTCACCCTATAGTATAAAAGTACAAGCACTGTTTATTTAAATCGTATATTGTTTATTAATTATCAGAAACTAAAAAATTCATTACACTTTAATTGCAATATATTTATCTGGTCAGCATTAGAACGTTATTAGTTAGTAAAGTTTGTAACAGATAATCCATCGTAATAATTTATGTTTATTGAGCACATATTATACTAGTATTATTTATTTTTTCTGTAATATTTAAAACTTACCATGGGTCCAGAGGGACCTCTCTCACCTTTCATACCGACCATTCCCTTGATGCCCTAACAGTAAAAACAAAACAAAGTTACTCCATTATGAATTAGTAATTTATATATTAAAGAAATCTTAATTAATACAAAGTAATTAATTTTCCAATACTCTTTCACTCTGGGTTAAATCCTGTTTACAACACACTTTTATATACTACAAATTTGTCCACAAACCTTAATTCCCTTTGTTCCTCTAATGGTTTCAGACTCAGTTGGTCCTAAAGGTTCCAATGGCATAATAATTCCTGGATCACCCCGATCACCCTAAAATACAAACAATTATCGTCTTAGGAGGCCAACATACTTTAATGAATAATGTACAGTGTTTCACATACAAAAAGGGATACATCGTAAATCAACTTGGAAAACTTACATAAAGAAAGCTATGTCAAAAAAACTAGTCAATACGATACTAATGCTACACTAGAAACTTTTGTTTACAAACATTTTTCCACTGTTTGGAGAAGTTAGTTGTGCTAGTTTACCTCTGCTAAGGAGGAGGTATATGTAGTCAATCGTGTGGGTCTGTTTGTTGGTTTGTCTGTATGTTTGTTAGTAGGATTACTCAAAAATTTATTGCAATATCTTTACCAAAATGAATTTACAGATAGATATGTGACAAAGGAACACATTAAATTTTTTAGGCAATCCGGACTAGGGTCCCAATTCTTGACCACTTTTTAGTATTATTTTAAGACCTGCTAGTGTTAAAAGATAGGAGACAATTTTCAAAAGCCGACAAGCAGTAACCTAAAATTGCATTTTCTCAAGAACTACTTGTCCAAAAAAACAAAGGCAAGAGTTATAATTTGTGCTAATTTGTTTTATTTTTAGATACGAGTAGTTTAAAAAACCTATTTCTTTTCAAATTCATCAATTGGTTTTTGCTGTTGCTGTTCTATTGTTAGTCAACTGAAACTATTGTTAGTTGAAAGGCTGTTGGTTGTAGTGAAATTAGCCTAATCACACACAAATAACAAATATATATATATATTTTTCCGGTGAAATCTTAAATAGGAAATTTTACAGTAGGCGGAGGTTGCTTATTGTAGTCCATCAGCTACCTTTGTTCGCACCTTTTCTGTTTGTGTCCCTTGTTTTTCGTCCTGTTATGTTTGTGTCTTGGTATCATTTTTGTTTAGTTGTTTGTGAGACAGTATGTGTAAGGTTATTAGACAAAATTTTCATTTGGATCTTTCAATTTCAATCTCACAAATAACTTTTTTTGGATTTGAAAGAAATAAATTTGAATTTCCTTGAAAGCTGTCATTTTGTCGATCTGCAGGATGACTACAAAATAGTTTTTTTATTTGCTGCGTTCACAAAGAAGGTAAATGAACTTCTGAAAACTAGTTTTCTTCAGTTTACTGGAATTTGTCAACACTGGCAAATACTACGCTATTTTAAATTAAAAAATACAAATGTACAAACCGTATCTCCAGGCTGACCTTTGAGGTCAATATCTGGTCCAGGCTGCCCTCCTCTTTCTCCTCTTGGTCCACGATCTCCTCTTTCACCCTAACAAAAATTCAAGGTCACATTAGCTATTTATCAACAAATCATAATACGCAAAGAAGGACAAATATTATTGGTTGAAACAAAATCTGAAAACAATATCCTTAATTACAGACCTTTTCACCACTGTAACCAGTATCGCCTCTAAATCCATCTCGCCCATTAGATCCAAAGCGTCCCTGAAATTAATAAATTGAATATCATCTCATTATTGGTAAACATGAATGCAAGATTTGACCTTCAGACAAGTAGCATTCATTTATTGCCAAAATATGGGAATTCCCCATAACTGCCATTGCACAAAAATAAATAATAAACAAATCATATTAAATCTCCGTGTGCACAATTACATTGATGTAATTGTGCACACGGAGATTAATATGATTTGTTTATTATTTATTTTTCATTCTGTTACTCATGTCATGAAGGTTTCTTATAATCTTATATATTTATTTTATTTTTACTTCATACGCATCCAACAGAGAGCACATTACATTATTATTTTATAATTTATCATGCTTATAAACTAAGTCTCATTTGAGGCTTAGGGAGTGGAGTAAGTTTCATGAGTTACAACCCTGGCACTAGGTCAGGATTGAACCCTGGACCTTGAGATTGGAAGGCAAGCACATTAACCACCAGGCTACAGCTCCACTTTTTTACCCTTTCACACTGCATATATTGTTACAATTTGTAAAATATTTTGATCTCCATTACATGTTTTCATACATGCATTTCAAATTCTGTGAATAGCTTGGATTTAAAAGATCATTATTAGTATAATGCACTGTGATTGGTCATTCAAAAACCAAGACAAGTACACATTCCCAGTAGCAACTCAAAACATCCCGGAACAAAAAAATAGACTTCTTGATGTGTTTTTCACAGAGGTGCTTGTGCAATCTCAGATGATTTACACTGGAGCAAACCTGGTTACAAGTTGTTACTTTTTGCATGTGTGAAAAGGTTATAATATGCACATTTAAATAAAACTCACAGGTGGACCTTGATTTCCTCTCAAGCCTTGGTCACCAGCCTCACCCTTGGGCACAAAAGTGAAAGGGGATGGTTCTCCTCTAGGTCCTTTTGGTCCATCTGGTCCCTATTGAAATAAGGTATTATTATATAAAAATCAAAATCATTACTTTCTGTATTTTCCAAATCAACAAGTCTAAATAAAAACAAATTTTATAATAATGACAACGTCTCCAAATATTAGGAAAGCAGATATTATATTATATTGTGGTTATTAAAGTGTACTTACTCGCGGTCCTGGTATGCCTTTAGTACTGGGTGGACCAGAAAGTCCAGGCTCACCCTATAAAAGATTCAATTATTAAAGGTAACTAATAAATGGTTAATTTATTAATATTTTCCACAAATTATATATTTTCTCTTTAAAGATAGAAATATAGAAATTTGTAAATGTACTGTATGTATGGATCAAATAAGTCAGGAAATCGTATCATGGTGTGTTTCAATGCAACCATTTCCCCTATATATGAGAGAGATTGGAACTAGCCTTTGTTCTAAAATTGTTGTCACAAAAACTAACTTTAGAACATATATTTATTGTCAGAAAATGTATGCTATTAAGATGTATATTAGAGTCTTTTATGTGACATAAGATTGAATATATATAATATTCAGTATAGCTTTTAAGGCTCTTTTCAATTTAGATGTAGATATTGTATGTCGGGGACATTTTTTAAAGGGATCTGCATAAATGTGTCTCGCTTACAATTGAACCATTGCATCCTGGGGTGCCAGGAACACCAGGTCGGCCAGCATATCCATCCCTACCACTGTGTCCTTTGTAACCCGAAAAGCCAGGTCTTCCTGAATCTCCCTATATAATACAATTAAATATATCAACAATTTTTTTTTATTTGCACACTTTGTGAAAGTGAATAACAAATTAATTTTGTATATTGTTAGTAATTTTAATATATAATGTATCTAATGCAACAATTGATCTTACAACATTATGTCAGTCAATTCAACATACTGTACTATTACTGTACATTAAAACACAAAACCTTTACTGGGCAATAAAACATCAGACATAACATTAATAGGTAAAAATGAAAAGCATTGGATTATTCCTTGAAGAAAATAACAATACTGTATTTAAGTTTAAAAGTGAAAATTCTTACATCATCCCCTTGGTCACCTCTAGGTCCAGGGACACCATCAGCTCCTTCATACCCTTTAGGCCCACGAACACCAGGTGGCCCTGGAGGCCCAAGAGCTCCTTGATTTCCAACAGGACCTATAATACCTGTTCGACCCTAGAAGAAATAACAGGTTATTTTTTTTAAGAAAGAAAAAAAAAATATCGCAATGAAATTTAATATATAGTAAACTATTATATGGAATATGATATTAGGATGTTGATAACTGAGGGAAGCAGGAAAACATTGGGCTTGATAAGGAATGAATTACCAAAAACTTTTGTTTGAAGAATTAAAAAAAAAGGGTTTGTTGAGGATGATGACATTGATCAGGAAGACCAAAAAATTGGTCAGATGTTTTGCCCTACTCTGATGTAATTTGTACTTCATACTAAGTACATTGAGAATACTTGCGGAAAAATACGCAAGTGGTACCAAAAAAGACCAAAAAATGTTTAGAAAATAATGATGCCTTCCATCAAAAAGACCAAAAGGAATGTTTCTGTTGAAGTATTCAAGAACTTGGTATCCGATTATTCTGAAGAACCAAGTTGATAACTTCCTCCAGTCAACATGACCAGCTGAACTAACAGACCCAATTATGACAAATCACCAGATTGGTCGCTCGGAAACATCCTGAATTACACCTCGCTCAATTGGTTAGGAAGGAAGTTAACCTTTTAATCATTTTGATAGTTTGATTTTTATAAAGCAAATATTCTATAGTATAAATGGTATTATTTATTGTCATTAATGGTGGAGACATAAGTCTAACCTACAGTATTGCAGGCCTGTACAATATTTGTTTCAACTCTATTTCAAAGTAGTTTGTAGTTGGTTGATAAAAATCACAAAATGTGTTCTTTACAGTTTCCAGAAAAGCCAAGAATTTACAAATTGTGTGTTGATTCACAATCATTATGTTGGTTATTTAAATTTGTTTTATTGATTATTATCTGTGTTCCAAGTTAAAAGAAGAGTCTACTGTATCTAAAATGTCTACTGTATCTGAAATACTAACATATCTGCTATAATTTGGTTAGTTGAGATCAAATACTAATTTAGTAACTACAGTATAAGATAATAAAGAAAGTTCTTCAGTGCATAGCTATTTAAATCAAATCATGATTGGTCCATTCCATGAGGTCATTCAGTGGTCATTCTGTCAAAACCCAGTCAAGGACAATAATTGCCCTTCCAGGCTATGTCATTTAAAAGAAATCCACTTGATAGATTGTAACAATTTACAATACATTGAAAGGTTACAACAATAGATTAATAAGTGAATTTAATGCCTCTGGTACCATTATTTTGATTAGTTTAGATTTGCCAATATTGTTTTAATTATACATATGGTTAATATTTAGTTTCCAAATTTTTAATAATCTATTGAAAATATCTAAATTAACATAAATATTATGTAGCTTTTGAAGCTTGACGAAATTGAAATGTCGCCCTCTGGAATACTAATGTTTCTGAAACTTTTTTGAAACTTTCAATAATAATAGTAAACTATTATAAAATAATTTTTTTTTACAACCAAATATTTTACTGGGCTCAATTTAATTTAATTATTGAAATACTGTCAGCTTACTTTACCTTCCAACATTGTATATCAAAGATTAAAATAAGAATAGATAATTAAGTAAAATTGCTAATGTGCCCAACCATGGAGAAATTAAGTTAGTCCAAACCCTATTTCCCCATAGCTAAACTAACTATTTTCCAATCCGGAAATGTAACAGGAATGAATGCATACATAACATGTATAGTTTTCGGGGCTTATAGCTGCTCTGTCACAATATTATGATCAGCATACTTACCCCATACATTATTATAACTTACCCTATCTCCTTTGGGTCCTACACAACCACAAGCACCACAATGGCTCTCATCAATGACTCCAGGTGGACAAATTCCAAGAAATATGTCTAAAGCTTTGCCATGGGACTTTCCCTAAAAGAAATATGTAAAAAAATACCAATTTTGATTAAATGTACCAGTGCTATGTTAACGGTAACTTAAAATTAGACCTTTTCTCAACTTCAACGTACTGTATACAGTAATACTACTGTACACAATGGCCACACATAAGTATATTACTTAAGCTCAGCTACGGTATACGTAACAACATTCTATAACAATTTCTATACCCTTTAATTATTGTTATTATTACACAATTTATTTCATTATTATTTCAAAATTTATATCGCATTCAAACTTTCAGACCATAAACTGTAGCCAATTGTATGCTACACGGAAGTCCTTTTCTTTAATACTTCCTAAACATAAACCTCAACAACCATAGACCCAGCAGATTGACTCAAGGGAATCTGTTGATAATTTCCTATTATGGGACCACTTAATTGTAAACACCACACAAGACCTTTATTAGTAATATATTAGCTTAAAAAGTGTGCGAGGGTGGTATTAAAGATTTAGGACAAGTCACGCAAAATTGAACACAATTTTTTATCTACAGAGTACACCAAAACATGTGTCCTGAGCATGTGGGGTGTGGAGTATTGTGGATTAAACTGACGCTTTGCTAAAGAATGTTTTTAAACACATGCCTTTTGCTTCTTACTAAATCCACTATAAATATCATTGTTGCCATATTTTTTAGACATTCTATTTTTTTTAAAGAAAAGTCTGAAGTTCTGTATAGTAATGAAGCTCCATTTCAACTAATGTACCAAAAGTAATTTTTATTTTGTGCCATTAGAAACCTTCCAATTGAGAGGAAAGAAATCAATGGCATTGGAGTGACATGTTCTGACACTGAAATGTTAGCAAGTTGACTGGGTGGGATGAAGAAATCACACAGCTTCAAATTTGGAAGGAAAATTATCTCAAGCCTTGAAGGCAATCACCTGAAAGTATCCATATTAAAGTGAACTTAATTTTCAATGAATAAACGAGATAAAAATGCGGTGTTTATAGAGAAAACAAGAATTTGTCTTCCTAGTTTTTCTTTCCCCGATTGCCAACAGCAAACTGAACATGTTATGATTGGTATGTGTGGTGGTGTTTGTAAGGCATGGACTTTTACAACAAATAGAAATTGATACTTTTTGACAGATTTCATTCCAGTTCGTTTCTGACTTTAATTATATTTTTCCATTTCAGAGATATTTGACTTGAATTTACTTTTTAGTCGCGTGGAAGCGACTCTATAGTTCACTATGTCGGTCGGTCTGTCGGTCCGGTATCACTATGCGTTTTATCGCTTTCTGACCTTATCTTGATATCAGTTTAATCTAGCTAAGTCAATTTTTCACAGTATATTCCTTATGGCCAGGAATCGATGTGGTTATGTTTTCACGGTGCGCAATAAAAAATTATGCGGTCTACGCACGATTTAACGAAATCACGTTTGTAATCATATCTTCACAACCATGAATCACAATTAAATAAAATTTGGTACTCATAAATTTCAGGGCAAAAATCATCATATGGCAATACAATTACGTGCGTAGCGCATGTAACGCATGCGTACACGCGCTTAAAATTTTCAAAATTTATTTTCGATGAAATAAGAGTACGTTTCAGACGATTTTAAGCGTTTACAAAATTGCCATGAGTCACAAAGCCACAAAGTTACGCGCGCACGCGCATTTAAAATTTTAAAATGCGCAAAATTCATTTTTAATCAACTTTCTACGCGTTTCTTGTCAATTTTGAGCATGTCAAAAATTCCCATACGCGCACAAATGTTTACGCGCGTGGTGCGCTCGTAGCGTTTAATACATACTTTTTTCGCGTGATTTATGTTTTTGCAGCCTTTTCTAATAATTTTACCATCTTTTAAACAATTTCGACTTAAAATTACGTCATACGAGCATGTCGAATTGGATAATTTGCGCACGTTTTTGATGAAAAAGTTACAAAATTCGTCAAAATTATGCCTTTTTAGTCGCGTGGACGCGACTATAGTTCACTATGACGGTCGGTCTGTCTGTCGGTCCGGTATCATTATGCATTGTAGCACGCGACTTAATGGCTGTTGGCCTTGTTCTATTTACATCTAGAAACCTATTTTCTGCAAGTTTCACAATATTATTGCCACTGTACTGTAAGTAGCAATAATTATAGTTGATATTAATATTGCCCATTTATTTTTCTTTAAACATTACTGTAATATGTATATACTGATTTGTAATATCATCTCCTTAAAAACTCTCTCTTTCAGAACTTCTTATAAATCTTTTAAATATACAAAATATATACAGTAGTTACTAACTTCTCCAATCCTGCAGGTGAATTATATTGACCAGAGACCCCTACTGAGCTCAATCAACTCTACCAGGATTTAGGTCACCACCGGTGACTCGGCCTCAACGCCAGGGCGTTATCGATACCACAACCGAAACATATGACAAATTTTTTCCAACGATGAGGTCAAATCGAAACCTAGATTTTATCGGCCAATCATATCGGCCTCAAAGAAAACTCTTAATACTGCAAAACTTTTGTTTAAAATTAGTAAATTATTAAAGAACAAATAGGAGCAAAGAAAGTATACAGTATATAAGTATACAATAGCTATAGCCTAGTAACTTTAAATACAATATTTGGCAAATTAAAAAAATTAAATATAAAATCCTAACACTAAACTACTATGCAAATATATTAATTGTATAACTACTGTATACAGTATTACTGTTTACTGTGAAACATATTTAATAAAGAATTTTTCTCACTTGTCTTGTTTCATTGGAAAGATAATAATAGTATTGTTGGTAGTGTTGTTACCTATAAATTACAGGAGTTAAAACCACAAATTGAGTTGTTTATCCTACTGTATGTGTTAGCATGTTGTCTTCCTTTAATCTTTCACACCTACTTGTTTACAATAACTGTTAACATTTTCACAATTATTGAATTAGGAAACTAATGATTTGGTACAAGGCCAACTCAGTAGAATAGGCTGAAAAGCTGCAAACATTATATACCCACAAAATTATTCTGCTTTGGCCATGCTAATAAAACATTTAGATTCTCTTTGAAAATCCAAAGCACTGTTTGTCAAAATCTTTAGTACAGTATGTTGTATTGTTATGGTTTACTATAAATGTATTTATATCTTTGAAACAGTGTTCAGTTATTACCATAATGTGTTTCTGTTTCTTATTTGTATTGTGTTATTTTAATAAGTGAATTTGATGATTTTCAGACAATTAAACAAGTACTGTATTGTATGTCAGCTGTTTTTTGTTATATTCTCATGCTGAGGAAACAGAATATTGAGAGAAATGTGGATAATAACACCAACAGAGAATATAAAGTTTATTTTAAATTATTGTAATTTACTGTATGTAATATGATTATTAGGATTTTTCACCATAGTATTTACAATATTATTATTTTGTTTTTCCAGAAAAACAATACAATGGAGCCTAAATAACGAGGAGAATAATTAAATAAAGAATGAATGAATAAAAAAAGAGGAAGATGCTTAAAAATAGAAATGTACCACTACTGTACAGTACTATCAGGAATAGTAAGGCTCTCTGAATCCAGGTTCCATTAGCCTACTTCTGAACAATTTAGAATTTATCTCTGAAAAGTTCTGTATATACTTGGTTCTCCTGTTTCTAAACATTTTTTTTTGTAGAATAAACCATTTCTTAATATTTACTCTATGATGATTCAGTGTGAACAAAGCTTAGGGAGGAAATGAACAACTACATGAGTGGGTGGCAACATAATGTAACAAAAAACAGGAATTTTATATCATTTGTTGACTCTAAATTTAGCTCAGGAGAAGTTTTTAAAATAAACAGGGTGGGTAAAAAGTAAATCTGGATTATATGAACTGTATGCACCCAACACAACTTTTATTGGGGAAAGTTCAAAAGGTCTTAATAATCCTATCTGATACTCTTAATCTGTTTAATCCTTGACAAATACATTATTATCTTTGTTTACCCATGGTTAACAGACATTTTAACTCATCAATTAGTGACAAGCTAAGTAGTTTGATATTTTTTGATTGAGGTGATAGGAAGGACAATGGTATTGTGGCATTTCTATGGCGTTTGTTATTTCATTTGCAACAATAAGATCAGTGCTTTGTTTTTCAAAAACCGGCCCAACACACCCCAACCAAGTAAACTACCACCAATGTCCCTCTTAAGGATTACAAATCTTTACTGATAGAGAAAGAAGAAATTGATTAAAACAAACAAGACACAAACACAGTTCATGTAAGGGGCGGAGCTATGTTATGGTACATTGTTATTCATTCATCATTCATTTATTCATTTTTATATTCTTTAAAATAAAAATTTTAACTTGTATTTTTAATTATATTATGGCATAGATTGCTCATTTTATTGATATAAATATATTCTGGGTCAGGACATTGGAGGTCAATAGGTCAATCTTCATATAAATATGACCTAGGGGTGATATTTTATTGTATGTATTGTTTATAAAATTTTAGATAGTAAATCATCTCCAGCATAAAAGGTAGTTTCATGATTTTGGTAGGATTTTGCTTTAGTCTATTATTAGTGCATTGTGTGAAATAAAATAGTGCAAATGTTAATAATTGCATATAACATGTCTACAAAAGAGAATGAACTTAAAGATATTTATTAATTAGTTATCCGCTTAGTAGCGGATAACTCCTTGTAACTGTATGAAATCATCTTTTTTTTTTTTTTTTTTTTTTTTTTTTCTGTATTATTAGTTATCCGCTTAGTAGCGGATAACTCCTTGTAATCGTCCTGTTTCATCAAATTTTTTTTTTTCTGTATTATACTTCTTTCTTTCTGTCATTTTTGTGCGTCGCGTTTCTCTAAAACGTGTAGACAGAACATATCGTAACTTTGTCAACATATCGACATTTACGTGAACTTGTGCACCTCCTATTTTTGAATGACGTCAGAGTTGCGCAACGTGACTTACGTGCGATTTTATGAATTTCAATGATTGATCATAGACTAAAAACCAAACATAATTTTGTTTTGAAACTTTGTGAAAATTTAAGTCATATCAAGCGCAAACTTTCTATGGATTAAAAATAGCATGTTTCACAAAAAGTTACGCGCGCACGCGCGTTTAAAATTTTAACGTGCGAAATATAAACTTCTAATCAACTTTCTATGCGTTTCATGTCATTTTGAGCATGTCAAAAATTCCCACGCGCGCGATCATTTTTACGCACGCGGTGCACACGTAGCGTTAAAAACATATTTTTTTCACGTGATTTATGTTTTTTCAGCCTTTTCTAGTAATGTTACCAAATTTTAAACAATTTCGACTTAAAATTACGTCATACGAGCACGTCGAATTAGATAATTTGCACGCGTATTTGGTGAAAAAGTTCAAAAATTCGTAAAAATTATGCCTATTTTTAAACAGTCATAGATTCTAAACTACATGGAAAACTTTTTTTTAATTACATCTTCTGGAAGTTGATGAGTTGTAGATATCGGATCATGCATTAATATGGCTAACCGGACATTGTGACGTCATCGTATGGCCACGCGAATATAAAATATAGGATTTTTGTCTCTTTCGTCATAGCTCATCACATTTAATAGAGCGCATCTCCACTTATTCGTTGTCCATTTTCATTCAGATTTTAATATATTCTAGATCTATCAACTATCTTTTGCATGAATTAAAAATTTTTTAATTTTTTTAACGTCATCATGCCTAAAAATTTAAATTACGTTGGTCATTAATTTCATCTTTACAGTAAATTTTAATCTGTTATGCCTCGTAAGAATAAAATGTGATAATCACAATTAAAACGTTTTCAGGAAGCTATTGTATTGTAGATACAAAATCATGTGTAAATTGTGCCAATTGAATGTTGTGACGTCATCATATGGCCAGTTAAATAAAAAAAGTCGTATTTTCATCTTTTGCATTATATTTCATTACATTTAAAAGAGCGCGCATCAATATTTCACGTATTCAAATTTCTTCTACACATTAATACGTTGTTGCTGAGATAATTTCATTCAGAAATTTCTACTTTTACATTTCATTTTGAAACCGTCAAGATGTATAAAATTACAATAAAATACGGGTCCCGTAATTTCACCTATTTTACACTGTTTGTGATATGTATACAGATTGTACTGTGTATACTAAATGACACAAAATAACAGAATTCAGAAATAACAACATATCATATTCTTCAGTTCAGGTCATAATGCCTTAATATTTTTCTGTGTGCAATATTCTAACGTATGACGTGCACGTGGCGTTTGTCGAGCGGATAACTAACTCGTCAAAGTGACGAGTTTCATGTCTAGTTCTTTCTTTCTGTCAATTTTGTGTCTCGCGTATCTCAAAAACTTGTAAACAAAACATTTTATAACTTTGTCAACATGTGGGCATTCACGTGAAATTGTGCACCTCCTATTGTGAATGACGTCAGAATTGCGCAACGTGATTTACGCGCGTTTTAACGAATTTCGCGTATTTAACATAGATCGAAAACCATATAGCAATTTAAATTGAAACTTAACAAAAGTTTAATTTATATCTTGCGCTAACTGACTGTGGAAAAAAAATGGCATGTTTCACAAGAAGTTACGCGCGCACGGGCGTTTAAAATTTCAAAATGCGAAAAATCAATTTCTAATCAACTTTCTACGCGTTTCATGTCATTTTGAGCATGTCAAAAATTCCCACGCGCGCGCATATTTTTACTCGCACGGTGCGCACGTAGCGTTGAAAATAAATTTTTTTCGCGTGATTCATGTTTTTCCAGCCTTTTCTGGTGATTTTACCAACTTTTGAACAATTTTGACCTAAAATTACGTCATACGGGCACATCCAATTGGATAATTTACGTGCGTTTTTGATGGAAAAGTTCAAAAATTTGTCAAAATTCGTCAAAATTATGCCTTTTTTTAAACATTCATAGATTCTAAACTACGAGGTGAACTTTTTTTAAATTATATATTCTGGAAGTTGATGAGTTGTAGATATGGAATCATGCATTAATATGGCTAATCGGACATTATAACGTCATCGTATGGCCACGCGAATATAAAATATAAGATTTTTATATCTTTCGTCATAGCGCATCACATTTAATAGAGCGCATCTCCACTTATCCGTTTTTTATTTTCACCCCGATTTTGATATTCTCTAGGTGAATGAACTATCTTACGCATGAGTTAAAAATATTTTAATTTTTATGACGTCATCATGTCGAAAATTGTAAATAACGTGGGTCACTTATTTTCATCTTTACAGTAAATTTAAATCTGTTATAGCTCATCAGAATAAAAAGTGATAATCATGATTAAAACGTTTTCTGGAAGCTATGGGATTGTAGATACGAATTCATGTAAACATTTTGCCAATCGGATGTTGTGACGTCATCATATGGCCAGTTGAATAAAAAAAGTTGTATTTTCATATTTTGCGTAATAGTTCATCACATTTACAAGGGTGCGCATCTATATTTTACGTATTCAAATTTCTTCTACACGTTAATATGTTGTTCCTAAGATAATTTCCTTCTGAAATTGCTATCTAAGTGTTTCATTTTGATACGTCGCCATGTTAAAAATTGGAATAAATGGCGGGTCCCGTAATTTCACCTATTCTACACTGTATGTAATATGTATACAGATTATACTGCAGTGTTTGCATGTATACTATATGACACAAAATTGACAGAATTCAGCACTAACGGCATATCATATTCTTCAGTTTTTGTCATAATGCCATAATCTTTATCTGTGTGGAATATTCCAACGTATGACGTGCACGTGGCGTTTGTCGTGGTGCGGATAACTAACTCGTCAAAGTGACGAGTTTCATGTCTAGTTTTTTAATTAGATTGTTAAAATAGTTAATCACAATATTTTCATTTTCTTTACCCTTCACTTTCCATTCTTTTGAATGAAAACAGACTTTACTGTACTTACCCCAGCTGATGCTTGTCTTGGTATTACTACAATCAGTACTGTTAATAAAAACCTACAAAATAATTAATATATTTATATACATGATATTTTTATATTGTGAATGGAAAAGCAAACTACATCTCAGGTTTTTTGTACTATAAACAAATACAATAATGGAAAATCATACATACAGAAATAGAAGTATTAGGATTATTGGTGTATATCATCTTATTTCATTATCAGTATAATAAATTGAACAATGTTATCGTACTTTTCATCTCCCGAAAATTTCATCAATATCATCAGTTCCCCGAATTTCCCATCCGAATACCACGGAGGTACTATATACGGGATCCCTATATACACTTGTAAAAGGAATTGCATGTACGATATAGAATACCGTACGAATTACGATATACAGTACCGTAGTTTTTTTAACAAACGGACCCTCCTTTAACAACTGTCAACGAAAACGTATATATAACATCTATAACATTTAAAATATTAATTATATTCTATAAAATGAAAAACTTACCAGAATTTAAAAAATCGAATAAATCTATCTAATGCAGCCTGAATTCCCGTCGCTAAGTTGGGCTCCATTCCTTAATCCTTCCTTCGGCGGTTTCTTGGTTTACCGCGCGGGCTGGACGAACATGTACCCGAACTTAATCGATTCGCGATAAAATAAACTATCCGAAGTAAAAGAAAGACAGATAAACGGAATCTAGATCTTCTAGGCTGTTGCTATCTACGCTAAATTCCCCTGTTTTCAATAGAAAATTGTTATAATTTTCTGTAATCGGGGTAGAAAATGCCAAAAGCCTAGGTCGGCAAATTCGCTAGCGAAGATCCAAATTTCGCGATGAAATCGACTCTGCTAGCTACAAAAGTAGGTGGAGCCAATAGTTCTCAAGTAACGAGATTTGACATTTAATCAGCACTAATTTGGTTCGGTCTTTGTTTTGACTCTGTACCGTATTAATTACAGTTTCGAACCCAAATTGTATATTTGCGTCAACACCACAAACACAAACCCAGCACTCCAACACAGCTAGAAACAATCTTTGGTTGATGATTTAACACGATTTCAGACTATACAATAAAATAATTATTGGTTTCTTTCGTTTCAAATGGTTTTATCGCGCTGTATATCTAAAAGATGTGTAACATATGTTTCAATATTTAAATATTTATTAATAATAGTGTACTGTTTGCTTAATAAACTCATTTATATTTTACCAAATTATTTATTAATCCAGTTCGCTTATTATGGAGGAGCGCATCAGACATTCCCGGTGATATTTCGAAACTCTCGTTTTTTTTTTCTATATGATTTACACAGGACTGCACTTATATCTCTTAAACAATAACATGAAAGCCCATATGTGTAGGTGATAAATAAAACATATTTACTAATAAGTACCGGCACCGGCAACTTCCATGGTTTACCGGCACTGTAGTGTGGAACTTGAAGCCTATTGGAAACTGGTTTATCAAAATGTCGTAATTTCAACTTGAAGGTACAATACAGTGGCCATAAATAAAAAAAATATATATAAAAAGAAAGAAAAAAGAAATATATTTTATCAATCTTTATGTGTCTTTAATGTGTCCGCATCAGAAAAATCATGGTAAACAATACTACAGAAATGGTCTTATAGATACCAAAGCCTCCGTAGAGTTGGCACCTTATATTATTGGTGTACCTCCACAGTCTAAACACGTCGGAAAACGTTATCGGTCAAAAGGTTAAAAAGTAAGAATTGTTCCTATTTAAACAATTAAAACTGATAAGAATCATACATTTATTATGGAACTTCAATCACGTATATAATTTGATCGTCTGACAAAACTTTCTCACGAGTAAAGGGAAACCAAAATGTCGTTTGGGAAGTAATTATCCTAAATTAGTCAAATATTCCGTGATATAAGTTGCTTGATCCCATTTCATGGGTTGTGCTACCTATAACTTCCTAAGTTCGGTACTTTATTGTGCTTATACAAACTTTGCGTAGGACTTGAATTGAGTAATTATATTTATGCACTCTCATGTAAACATATCGTTTGAAATTGAAAAAATTCATCTCCTTCCCAAAATATTTTTGAAATCAAATTTTCGTTTTTCATGAAGGTAACGCACGAAACGTTTCGTGCGTTACCTTCATGAAAAACGAAAATTTGATTAAAAAAATATCGGTTTGTTTTTTGGTATATGTACAATTTTTACGTAGAAATAAAAACAAAATTACATTGCAGCATCTATCTGTCATGGCTATTATCATATCTCTACTTTACTATTATAGGCCTACACATTTCTTTTTGGTCTATAGCGTAAACAAGCCAAAACAAAAGATACAGACCGTAAAAATAAGGGTAGGGAAGCCTAGAAATAAACAAGTTACGTAACATGAACAATAGGCCTACAATTAATGGTGGTTAATGAAATAAACATAAAGGAACACAAGAAAACAAACAATCTTTCAGGATTTATACAGTGGGTAATTTTTATTAATAAGAACAGAAATCAGAACATGTAATGGATTCAAACAGTTGCTTTTACTACAGTATGGAGGTGGTAAAAAATAGCATCTTAGGCCTATAGTGTTTTGACGGTCAAATTACTGTTGAGAAATTTTCAACAGTATTAATTTGGGCGTTGAGGCGATGGATATTTTTACATGGTTGCTCATAAAATGTCTTGTGAAGAAAAGAAAATAATCAAGTTCGTCTCAGTTTCTACCATGGCTCATTGGCGAGGAATTTGACCAGACAGCTGTTTAGCAGACACGCCCTGTAACTTTTCTTTGCAATTCTCTCAACCTTTTGTGTCAACTTTCATCAAATCACTGGCTTCAGATTCCCCGGTAAGTTTTGACCTTCTGTTCTGTATGCCAGGCGTATGGAATTGGTTTAACGGTGATTAGACTTTCCCAACTTCGCCATCACAATATAGTACCAACAATCTGCGTTGAGGTAGCAATAGACTTGAATATTTATTTTATCGAGTGCTTAAAATTGCCCTTTTACATGAAAAGTAGAAGAATGCTACAAACATTCACTGTTTATTAAAGTGTGAATGTTTTTGGAACTGAGTGATTAGGCTCCATAGAATCAATACGCGAAATCTGGGCTATCCCACTTGCAGAAATTGTTTCGGCGAAGCTGTCCCCGCGATCCCAGTTCTAGGCGAAAGATGGTGGTAGTTTGATCAAAAAGATTACTAAATAATTTCACAAAAACTACTTTCAGGAGATTTTTCGCCGAGTATCATCGTTAATTTGCTAAACTGAGCTGTTCTTTGCCAAGCAAAGAACAGGCAGATAAGAAACAAACATGAAGTTTTTGGAAGTCGCCGCATTCAGTATCCTTGTGTGTGCGGTATTTTTCGAATTGGCCAACGCCGCGGTAAGTACAACTAAGGAATCCTTGTTAGATAGACATTTTAGTATTTTGTAAAAATATCAAATTTTAGATGAAAACAAACTCATTACTGAGTTGTACTATGTAGGCATATAGGCCTAACTATTTTACTATTAACCTTTTTATAAGTATTTTCTTTGATTTATTTGTAAAAACGTTTATCTTTTATCTTGAAAAACATTATGTAAATAAGCAAAATTGTCTAGTGTTATTACATAAAGCCAAGGTAACTGTACGACAGTTCGTTATTCTCATGATTATGTATGAGAAGTATATAACAAATTAACTTTGAGAATTTTCAAAATAACCCCGAGGCCCCATTCTATACCCTCTAATAAATGAAGTTGTTAACCCTTCAGTATTGACCTTGTTGAATGACCCTTCTCAAATCAGTCCATCTAAAAATGAATGTGTAAATCTGTCTGAAAATTACATTAGAAGATTGTACATCATTGAATTTAAATGATTGGTCTTTTTATACATTCATAGATACTGTAGCTACAATTACCATTCATTTTCCCCCTTGTTTCTTTTTTTCAAGCATAGTTTGCAGTACAGTACGGTATTATAATATTTTATTGTCATATTATAAATGCAACCTATGAAAATATTCAGGAACCAGTCATTCTTATTATAGTTCTTGTCTTTCTTGTTTTACTTGTGATTTAAAAATGTGAATAAAGTATTGATCCCTTTCAATTCATTACATTATTACAGATGACAGAGTTTTAGAACAAAAAGGACAGGAAATTGGTACAAGTTTTATCTACTGTACTTTTAACAATAACCTTTGTTTTAATGCTTCAGTTGGTATTAGTAACCAAAATACAAGATAAATTTAAGAATCAAACAGTTTCATTTGTTTTAAAAAGCTGTTGTAGTGAAATGGTCACCACTCAAGAAATCCTGGCACCACATAGATAAATGTCATATCTTGATGATATAATATCTAGTAGGCCTACTGGCAAATAGAGGGTGGGCTACATGCCATCCAGTTTAGTACAATATTGTCAGAATTTAATTCTAAACGATTGTCAAGTCAAGATGAAAGATGATGGTAAAGAACACCTTCTGATCTTACTATTATTTTATCAAAACTTATTATATGTTGGCCTGGCCTACAGTAACTTTCGCAAGTAGTACAGTAGTCTGGTTGAAATACAAAAAAAACATCTTCATTATTAGAAATACAGTATAGCTATTTGGAAAACTTTTCCACCCACACACTTCCGTTGTTTATTTACAACCCTTCAAAAAATTATTTTCTTACTTTTTGGAATGTTTCTCTTTCCTAATTTAGAAAAAGACACTTGTAAAAATGCATGATTAAATTGTGCACTATAAAAAATGTAGGCTTCATTTATGGTAATGGGAAGGGAAGGGGTGGGTAAGGTTTGAAAAGGTAATGCACCCGGTAATGCATCATACAGTATAAAGTTAGAATGACTATCAAACAATTGATGCCATATGGAAGACAATGATAGTGCTTTTATCAATCAGATACCATATCACTACAGCAGTGGCATTTTGCCAAAGTCTCCTGGGTAAACCCAGTAGAAGATGCCTATTCAACTGCTTAATTTGAAACAAAATGAACTCTGATGAACTTAATGTAGTTGTGCTAACTTTACTACTGTAGTACATTCATTTACAAATTCAAACTGAAGCGAACCACAACATACTTATACCTTTGAGAAAATATCTACCTGTACCTGTTTAAATACCAATTTACGAGAGACTACTGTAACTGCTTTAATTGTAGTTCTTTAAAAAGTGAAACTTTAATTTTGTTTTATTTTTACTGGTTACCAGCCAAAGTAATGTACAGTATTTACAATAAAAATACCACAAATATGTGTTGTTTATCTTTTGGAGATCAACTGTTATCTACAGTAGAACACATTTTGGTTAACAATTACTTTATAATGCCAAGAAATCTTGGAAATAAAAAAAAATGTTTTTTTGCTTCAATCATATTATCATAGTTCAAAGGTTTTTATGGCACATCAAAATTGAATTGGAATTTTATCAATCTTTTTAAGTAAAAATAGTTTAGAACTGCTTACTGTAATGGACTTTTTAAGAAAATTAATATTGATAATGTACTGTAAATATGTAAAATGTTTCGGTTTGTTTTGTTGAAAGCTGATTTAAAGCATGTTTGGTATTGTAATGTTACTTGTTTATTTAATAAAGATAGGTAGTAGTCGTGACTTGATTAGTGTTTCATTTATTACATCTCAACCATCTTGGTTCTCCTACATCAAGTGATGCCATGAGGCATTGCTCACTCAACTGTACACTAACTATAGAGGGCTCACTCTATACTTACAATACCATAGCCTTAACTATATGCTATCATTACATCTCCCTTTTTTTTTTAAATTAAAAAGTTAATTACTGTTCATCTAAATCTACTAACTAACAACACTCTAACAATATCTTTTCCTTTGTTCACAAAACAAAACTATTACATCTTTCTTCTCTTACATATATCCTAACAATCTTTATTTACAAAACCTCAACAGGCAAAAGCTCTTTCCTAACATACATACAGTACATTACATATAATGCTGTTTATGTTGTGCTCAGAGGTAGACTATTCTGGCACACAATTTAGGGGTTATTCTGCCCTTAGTTCACAAATCTAGTTTTATCAATTGTTTTCTGTTGCGTTTAGGGTAGCGACGTGTTTCTTGTGTGGTGTTTGGTTCTATTATATGTGATGTCTGTGAATCCTGCAAACTTGTTACTTTAATGATATCTCTGCGATTGCGTCTATAATATTTTCCATCGCTTTCAACTGTGTATGATCGTGGACTTTCTTGTCTCTCAACGATTGTTGCTGGTTTCCACTGACAATCTTTTCGCACATAAATTCTATCTCCAACTTTAAGTGTCTTTAGCGGTTTTGTTCCTTTGTCGTAATAGTTCTTTTGTTTTGCTTTGTTTTGTTTTAATTGTCTCATGTTGTTTGTTACTTTTGGTTTCAGCAGTTTCGTAGACGTTGGTAAATGTGTTTTTGTTCTACGGCCCATTAGCATTTGTACTGGTGATGGTAATCCATCTCTAGGTGTATTGCGGTAACTTAATAGCGCTAAATATGGATCTTGTTTATCTTCTCTCGCTTTTTTGAGTATCATTTTTGCGGTTTGAACTGCTTTTTCGGCTCTTCCATTTGCTTGCGGATAAAATGGGGATGCTGTTGTATGTTTAAAATCATACACTTTGCCAAAATTTTGAAATTCCATTGACGCAAATTGTGGTCCATTATCAGAAATTACTTCTTCTGGTATCCCATGTCTAGCAAATTGTTGCTTGCAAAATTTTATAACTGAGCTAGATTTCGTGCTTTTTAACATGTTTATTTCGAAATATCCTGAATAATAGTCTACGATTATTAGGTATTCCTCAGCTTCTAGTGTGAATAGGTCCATGCCCACTTTCTGCCATGGTCTTGATGGTATTTGATGGGCTACCATTGGTTCTTTTTGGTTTTTCATTCGGTGTTTTAGGCATATTTCACATTTTCCTACTGTGTCTGTCACTTGGGCATTTATTCCTGGCCAGAAGATTAAATCTCGTGCAAGTTTCTTTGTTTTTTCAATACCTTGGTGACTAGCATGCAATTTACTCAACATCAGTTTACGTTGTGTCGCTGGTATGATTAATCTGTTATTTTTGAATAGCATATCTCCTTCTACTAAGATTTCATCTCTATAATCCCAATATGGTTTAACATCTGGTTCTAGGATAGCTTTGTTCTCTGGCCATCCATTTATTACTACGTCCTTTAATTTACTTAAAGCTGTATCCTTTACTGTTTCATTCTTTATTTCTACTAGTCTTTCTTTTGTCATTTGTAGGTTGTTAATCATGTAAAGCGGAATGCTAAACTGTTCTGTTTCTATATCTGGTAGATGATTTCTACTCAATGCATCTGCTATATACAACTCTTTGCCTCTCTTATAAACTAGTTCCAGCTTGTATTTCTGTAGCTTTAATAACATTTTCTGTAGTCTTGGTGGTGTTAGTGCTAGTGCTTTTTTCATTATCGATTCTAAGGGTTTATGGTCGCTTTCTACGATAAATTCTTTGCCATACAAATATTGATGGAAACGCTCACATCCAAAAACTACAGCTGCTAATTCTTTCTCTATCTGTGCATATCTTGTTTGAGGCTCTGTAAAGGCTTTTGATGCAAACGCTATCGGATGTCCATCTTGCAATAATACTGCGCCTATACCTGTGCTTGATGCGTCAACACTTACTGTCACCGGTTTCTCTACATCATAATATTGTAAAACTGGCGCCTCTGTTACTAAGCGCTGCAACTGTCCAAAACTAATATCATGTTCTGCTTGCCATTGCCACATAGTATTTTTCTCTAACAGTTGTCTTAATGGTTTGGTTACATTACTTAAATTTGGTATAAATTTACCAAGATAATTTATCATTCCAAGAAACTGTTGTAACTCTTTCTTATTATTAGGTTTGTGCATTTCTTGTACTGCTTTAACTTTTCTCTCATCTGTTTTTAAACCTTCAGATGTTAATGTGTGACCAATGTATTTTACTTCATCTAATCCAAATTTACATTTTTCTGGGTTTAATTTTAAATTTCTTTCTTTTGCTCGATTGAGAACTTTCTCAAGTCGTTCGTCATGTTGTTTCTTATCTATACCCCATACTAAAATATCATCCATTATGACTTCTGTACCTTCCAAATCTTCAAACATTTGGGTCATTACTCTTTGAAAAATCTCAGGGGCTGACTTAATACCAAAAGGTAATCTAGTGTATCTATACCTTCCATTAGGACTATTAAACGTACACAACCTTGAACTATCCTCATCTAACTGTATTTGCCAATACCCACTACTGGCATCTAAAGTGCTGAACACTTTTGCATTAGGTAGCTTAGTTATTACTTCTTCTATCGTTTTCATTGGGTAATGCTGTCTTTCAAGAGCGTCGTTCAAATTTTTTGGATCTATACATATACGTACACTATCTTTATTTTTTTTTTTAACTACTACCATACTGCTCACCCATTGGGTAGGGTCATTTTGTTTCACTATTACCCCTTTACTTTCCATATTATTCAACTCCTTTAATACTTTCTTTCTTATTGGAATAGGTACTGATCTTGGCGGATGAATTACCGGTTTTGCATCTTCTTTTACATGCAACTTTTGTACACCCCCAATACAACCTAACCCTTTAAATACATCGTATTTAGATTTCAAATCATTGTAGTCACTATTAGTTTCTATTCTTTCTACTCTCTTCACTAAGTTTAGTCTTTCACAAGCCTGCAGTCCCAATACAGGATGAACTGCTTTATTCATTACTTGGAACTCTAATTCATAGTATTTATGTTTGTTTTCACAGAGTAGTGTTACTTTACCAACTGGTCTTATCTTTTCACCAGAATATGTTATAAGCCTTGCATTTGTTTTATTTACTGGAATCTTTAATTCTTGTACTATACTTTCTGTTATCACATTACACTGAGCTCCAGTATCAATTTTCAACTTTACTACCTTATGTTTGCTATCACTGTTATAGATCTTTAAATTTACAGACCATTCTTTGGTGTTATCTTTATTCTCTAATGTATCCATTAGGAACTCTTCATCACTATTTGTACTATCACTATCTATTTCTTCTAGTACTTCTATTTTTTTTTTCTTAGGCCTATATGGCTTTCTTTTATCTTTACTCCTACATTTTATAGCAAAATGATTATTTCTTCCACATGATTTACATTGTTTGCCATATGCTGGACAATTCTTATACTCATGAGTTTTACCACATTGCCTACAATCCCTTATAACACCAGTTTTATTGTATGAACTACTAGCAGCACTACTACTAGCTTTTTTGTACTTATATTCTGTTTTAAGCTTATTTATTTCACTCTCTTCTATCACTTCACTGTTGCCCGTTTTTGATGCATCTTTCATTACACATCTTTGTTTGCGGCTAATCTCTGCAGCTTGGCATATTTCTACTGCTTTCTGTAGCGTTAAGTCATTTTCACGAAGTAACCTCTCTCTTACAGTATCACTTCGAATTCCTACTACTATTCTGTCCTTTATTAAGCTATCATGTAAATTATCAAATCCACACGTTCTTGCTTTACTTCTTAAATCAGTTATGAATTGATCAAACCCTTCACCTTCCTTTTGTATTCTTGTATTAAACTTATGCCTTTCATACGTTATGTTCCTTTGGGGCTCAAAATGTGCTTTAAATTTCTGAAGAATTACCTCTACATCTTCAGCATCATCGTCAGCTGTAAATACAAATGTGTTGAATATGTCTAGTGCCTCCTCGCCTATTACATGCAATAGTGTACTACACTTTACCTTTGCTGGCTTTCTATCTAGGCCACTAGCTGTAATGTACAACCCAAAACGTTGACTCCATTTTCTCCATTCTTCTGCCATATTATTACTGACACTTACTTTCAAAGATTCTGGAGGTTTTAATCCATTCATTCTGACACCATGTAATGTTACTTGTTTATTTAATAAAGATAGGTAGTAGTCGTGACTTGATTAGTGTTTCATTTATTACATCTCAACCATCTTGGTTCTCCTACATCAAGTGATGCCATGAGGCATTGCTCACTCAACTGTACACTAACTATAGAGGGCTCACTCTATACTTACAATACCATAGCCTTAACTATATGCTATCATTACAGGTATCTTACCCTCCTTGGTACATTTTTTAACATCTGGTGTGGTACTACAGTACTGTGGGGTATTACAGCAATTTTCTGGAAGGGGATATATTAAATTCCTATTCTCCCGTTTTTTGCCTATTTTCAAATGAACAATTACTATGAATATTATGTTGGTCTTACATATTACATTAATGTTTTTGTTCGTGCTTTTTCTGTACATATTATGTGCAGAAATAACATGATTCATACCGTAGACCGCAAACCCACAAAATTAAAACCAAACATGATATTAAGAAAAATCCTCCCTGAAGCCACAAACTGTTCGTAAAGAAATTTAAGCTATACTGTCACATACAGATGTGGATAAGATGTACATTTTGGAGCTTAATTTGAAACAACTTAAGAAATTATTGGATAAAGATTAATAGAATTAGACTCATTGTTTTTAATATGTTGTTTACTTTAAAAAAAATTGTCTACTTAAAAAAGAAATCTGGCTCACAGAATGCAAAAGATGAAATTTTATTGCAGTTGTGTTTTGGAATGTGACCTCTGACCCTGAGGGACATTCAAATGTTTGTAAGACCATTTAGAGAAGACTCAACTTCAATGGAATACAGTAAATAAAACTGTCCAGAAAAAAGTCATATAACAATCATTGAAAGTATTGACTAACACCAATACACTACAGTAGTATTATTAATAGTTCAAAATGTATCCAACTAAAGGAATGTTCGCTCACAGTATGGTTATTCCAAATTAGCCAATCAGATAGAGTTTTAAACCCTTCCCCCTGCTTAGTTATGTACCATTTTGGTCACACCCAGCGTAAAGTAATACCACATTGTAAACTAAAATAATTCGAGTAATGACTATCCTACATTAAATGTATAAAAATATCTACAAAAGTACCAGCCATTCTTGAAATTCAGTTATTACTGTACTGTAGATCTACAGTACCTTGATTGAACAATTTAATTTTAAAATCTTTAAAAAAAAATATTTTAAAGTATAATGGTTCTTAATAACATTTTGTACTTCTATATACTAATTATAAATTAACTGGAAACTGTGGCCATCCAATTTCTCTCAAAACTAAGTCTGGAAACTTGTTAAAAACATAACATGTAGTTCTCTAAAGCAATTGAATACATCTGCTGTTCATTGAAAAACTTCCAGAAGGATACAGCTATATGTTAGTGTTAATTGATGTAATTAATTAATATGCTATGAATGTCAATATTCCTGCATGTCAGTATTAACTGCAAGGAAATAATCTAGTAATCTAGTTGGTGGGAACTTCTTACAACAGACATGTTGAAGAATAAATGCTCCATCCATTGCATTGTCGTAATCTGGCTCAAAAAGTGATTTCTCAACTAGTAAATTTTAGAATTCATAGCATGGTTTGCTGTAATGCTTAGTTCACAGTGTCCAATTATTTTAAATGTGGTACAATAATTATTCAGCTTGACATGTGTGTCAATTTTAAATTAATTTGTTTCTAATTACTAAATAAATTTAACCAGGAAAATAATTGTAATTATTAATTGAAAAATTACTTCCTATACTTTCCTGTAAGGAGACTCATATAAATTAATTTTTATTACATAATTATGCCTGTATGTTCCCGTATCCTCAAATTACTAAATAAATTTGACCAGGAAAATAATTGTATAATTATTAATTGAAAAATTAATTCCTATACTTTCCTGTAAGGAGACTCGTATCAATTAATTTTGATTACATAATTACGCCTTTATGTTCTCGTATCCTTAAACTATTAATTGTTTTCTTTTGATTACTGTAGGAGGTACAATACTTTAAGCCTATTAGAAAGGATAGTTTTGATCAGGAGATCTCAAAAAAGGTTTGCTGTAGGCAGGTACAGAGAATCTAGTAATTATCTGAAAGTCACTACTGTACAGTACAGTCTCATTGTAACCCTGTAAATTGTATCCTCTAAAGATCCACTACATTTTAAACAGATAGCATTTGAAAACTTGTTAAGTAATGATGAATGAATGTTCGGGGACGTCCCAGAACTTTTCATAAAGTTTCATAATAAAGGAGCAATTTTAAAAAACAAAACAATGCAAGTTACTGTATGTAGCTGTTTTTAAAAAGCACCACTATACTGTCTGTAGAAGTTACCACCTACTGCAAATGACACTAATAATGAACTAATTAATCTGTTAATTGATAATTAATAAGGTTTATCAGCTTTGAAAGTGAGAGAAAGTTCATTAATGTACAAGCTGTAATTCACCAATGAATTTCAAACCAACAAAATTTATTGGAGTTTAAAAATTTACCTTACAGTTACACAGTTGTCAAGTTCATTGGCCAACCTGAAAAAAAGTTGTGGCTCATGTTTTAGTAGGCCAACTTCATAAAGCCTTTCTGCTGCTAAAATATTTTAGCAAGGCAAGCAACTAAAAGTTTTTAATTCAATTAAATTTGTGAAATAATGTGCAATATTACATACTGAACTGTGTATCATTTTTATTCCATATTTCTTTATTATAAAAGACAGATGTTATATAAAAGATAGATACAGATTTTGTTTAGTTTATTATTATTATTTTGCTGAAACTGTTTTTTTAAATACTGTACACTACAGCAAATGATTCAAATGTGCTATGCATTAGTGGTATTAATAACATTATTATTAAGGACTTAAGAATTTTCTGGTCAACTTCAAAACATCTGAAATTTCAGACAAATATGCCCACCATCACATTATCAATCAACAAGCAACATTTGTTACCTGACTCATTTTACACTGCAGGCTAGTAGAACAACAACCTCTCAATTTAAAATGTTTCTTGTAGGCCTACAGTATTTATTAAAATCAAAACATTTCATTTTAAAATGTCCCTTAGAGAACTACATTTGACATGGGGTGGTATTGATTTGATGAGCTGAGGCTATAAAATAACTTGCCTATAATGTGTTTGAATACGTGATGTTTAGCCCTACACATAAATATTTGTTAGTACAATAACTATTTTACAGCTCTTTTTGCTATTATACAGTAAATTTAATGAATTAAATATAATAAATACAGTAGTCTAATTCATAATTAGGCTTACTGTAGAGTAGGCTTATCTTTGATATTATTTTAATAATGAAAAAAAAGAAAAACTGAACTTCTTTTAGCAATTTACAGTATGTGACAATTGTTGAAAATACAGTGCGAGTCCAGCTTTAACAAAAAAAAAATAGACACAGTTACAGTTTATGCATAAACAACCGCACAAATCATTATTTTCTTTTAGTTCAGTAATTTTATTAACCTGAGCACAAATGTTACAAGGTAAAGAATAAAACAAACAACACAAAATTTTTATAGATAGGATGGTACATTTAATTTAGGTGGAAATCTATCTTAATGTACATGGGTTTTGTTTTCACAAAGTTCGAAGGTCAGTGAAACCAAATATGAAATCAAACAGTGGATTCATTGAGAGCATAGTATCCCCTATAGCTTGTATCTTTTGGAATAAAAGACCTTTTAATTTACCTGTTCTAGGCCTAGTGTACTCCTAACTATCATGACCCTGATGGTGGTATGATAATAACCAAAAAGGCCCTGAAGGAGGCTGAAGGCAAGGGTGTAACCTTGGTCTTGTGTCCATAAAGAAGAGGATATTATTATAGCTACTGGTTTGAGCTACTGTACCTGCTACTATAAATGACAATGACACCCACAATGACACTTAAATCAAAATTTTAATATTAATAATGGCAGCTGGGTTAATATAATATAATGGGAAAATGCAAATGATATGTAGTAAATAAACCTGTCAATTCCTGAGGAATTTTTATTAGCTTCTTAAAAAATGTTTTTCATTTTATTTTTATTAACATTGTATTCAACCATGGAGGTACTGTATATAACTCCATTTATTCAACTTTGCAGTAAACATACCTCTTTGTATGTGCTGTAGACATTTTTAGAATTACATACAAAGTTATTACAATGTACAGTATTTATTATTTATGATTTATTGTTTATGATTTATTGTTTGTATAGAATGTCTAGCAACAGGTTTTGTTGAAGAAACTTAATTGATTTACAATACTTTTAACTGTATGCTCTATTGGAAAAAAAAACAATACAAAATAGGATAATTTAAAATGAATTAAAAAAAGAAATGTAATACGGGCTGTATAGTAGAATACAATACTATCTATCTGCGCCATCAGACTCGCACGTCCTTGTGTGTTGTTGTTGCAGTGCGCCACCTTGCGCCCGATCGAGCGACATTGTTGTCACGTCGCCATGTGTTAGTTGGTTCTAGTAGGCCTAGTGTCGATTGATATTACTTTCGTTTATTTATTAAAAGTGTTCATATCTTCGTGAAGTTGATTAGTCTTTATTGCCGTGGTGGCAACGCATTACCCACTACCGCGAAATCGCTTCAATAAACAGAAGACAGAGACTCTTCATACCTTTACAAATCACTGGAGTGTAAGAATTATGTTCTGTATTCACCTTAATATTTTGTAAAATGTAACAAAATAAGGGGATTCAGAATGACAACTTTATAGTTTTTCTCAATTTGTATTTTCTTTCAAACATTAACATTAGGAATTTGTTTACATTTAATTAATTAAAGACTAGAAAGTTAGAAAATAAAAATGAGAAATTAATAATTAATTTTTGGCGTAAACATGATTTAATTCTTTAAAAAATAAAATGCTCTTTTCTTACAGGCATGTGTGGGTTGTCAAGGGGCTCCAAGGTGTATTTGCAATGGAACAAAAGGTGATAGGGTAAGTAAAAATAACTGTAGTCATAGTAAATGGTGCAAGGAGCAAACTGCTTGATTCCCTTTCCATGCAGAAACAGATTTTTTAAGAAAGAAAAGAGAAAGAAAGAGTGGTCATGCAGTGGTGACGGTGGAGTACCATAGCTATATGAGCTGGCATGAACAGTCCAATGCAACTACCCAGCATTGGAGGGCCCCCTTACAGAAGTGCTAAACCAGTGGTCTTTGGCCGCTGTGTTATGCCACTGGGGGTGGTGATTTGAATATAGATGTTACATTCTTTTAACAAAAAAGGTTTCATATAAATGTTTTTTTGCGTTAAATTTAAAGTAGCATACACAGTCGCTGTTGCCTATGTGGAATCAATGCTTAAATCATCATTCTGCACATACAGTTAAGCCATTTTTTGTTGATACCTTGTGACTATGTCACTTGCATTGTGTAGTAGTGGGAACCAAGCTAAACATTAATATTATTGTGAAACATAGTCAACTAGTTATGTACAATAACTGTGAATTGGAACTTTAAAGAGATTGTTTTCTACACAAAATGAGGGCTGCTATGTAATTCAATATTTTTTTCCTTCAAATACCATATTTTTTTAGTTCATATATTGCACAATATGAATGTGTGGGCTGTTTTAAATATGTTGATATGCTTCATCCAGGAAGAATGAAATAGGGCAATTGGTGATAGGTCTATATCATAGAAAAGAAGAATAGATAATATAGGAAAAATAGGAAACACTTGTCACTAGTAATGGCCTTATGCTAATGTAGTTTTCATGCAACATCATTAGTATATCTTTCCACAAAATAAGGGTTAGTGGATTACTCATGAAAATTGTTCATTTATTAGTTTCTATCAATGGTAAAGCAATACAATAAAAATAAAGAAAAAAATACATTTGTATATAATTATATATATAAAAGAAAAAGGTAGATCAATTTGAGCATGTTGCTATGAAGATTATTTTATTGAATGTTTAGTTTAGTTTAGTTTAGTTTAGTTATAATGGGAAAGTTTAGGCGATGTGCAATACAAAACTCACAAACACCTACAGTATGTAAAAGCTAAAATAAATTACATTTTTATATTGAATTGAACGCTCCCATTGAAGAAGCAGGTGCTGGTTTTCAACACTGACCACTTCCATCAAAACTGTTTAGGCCATCTGCTAGCCTTAGGTGTTAGTAAAGCCATGGCCCATATTTTTTACAATTAAAAGACAATTTTGTAAATAAATAACGTAGGCCTAATATCAAAATAATCCTTCAAGGTAGCCTATGGAGTGGTTTTCTTTATAAACCTCTTTTGCTAATGTTTACTGTAATTGTATCTAAAATTCTCACCATGGTGGCAATTTAATTCAAAATTTGAATCTATATACAGACTCTGTATTTAGTTCTTTTATTTATAAGAGGTTATGACACAATTAATATAACTGGCAACTATTAAAACTTCTTGATAAATATTTGTGCCATTTAATAAAACATTCTTCATTGTTTGCATCATTTAACTTGGTGGCTGATAATAAACACTGTGGCACCCTTGACTTACCTACTATACTAGAGGAAAATCACCTCATTTGGATCTAAGCCAGCCAGACATTCATTCAATAGAATATCATCTTTAATGATGTGTGGTAACAATCAGCAGGATGCTATTAGCAACATCAGGGAAAGCCTTTTAAAAAGTTCTCCAACTTAAAACATACTGAGTGTTTGTGGAATGTAAAAACAGTAATAGGGAAAATGTTGCCTGTTCTGTTCTTTGATACTTTAGTACTGTTCTTGACAAATAAAATATATCTTGCCAATAAATTGCAGAATTAAATGTGTATTTAATACTGTAAGCTTTGTTTACCAACATTTTGGCAACTTCTCTTACACATTAGTGCTACAGTAGTAGTGATTTTATTGGAATGTTTAGTTGTAGAGACAACTCAGGGATGATTTTAGTATTTGTACTGAACATAGTGTGATAGCTTTACAGTACTGTACAAGAGAGGTTCAATATCACTGTTAAATCATATACGGTACCTGGTTTTCGTAAATTTGGAAACTTTAAAATTAATTTGTTATTTTAAACAGGTCATTCAGACATGAAAATTAAATTATCTTAGAATAGAATCTTAATTACCTAAATTTGATTTGTCTGGCCCACATTAGCTAAACTCAGGGGAAGTTTATGAACCAATATTAGGTACAATAACACAAATTCACAAAAGATAACATCATTTCCGTATACTACTAACTTTATCTTTGTTAATTCATCTTCATTGTTTAGTATTTTTCTTTATCACCAAAGTCAACATCTAGACCAAGTTGAAGAAACACCAGAAGGAAATATTAACCAGTCCAGTAAGGAACCACTGACCTATATTTCAACTGGTCTTAATTGATATACATTATATCCTGTTATATTCCTATTTATTATGATAATTAAATTTGTTAAAGACAATGGCAGTACCTACTGTATATCAAACCCAGTCTTAATCAAACTAGACTAAACAAGATTTTTTACAATAAACTTGTAAACAGTCTAGACAAACATGACAATTTTTAAGGCTCTTTGGTGTTCAGATTTTTTTTTTTCACATGATGACACATTTTTGTTCTTCACTTTGTACCTTTCAATCAAATTGAATATCAAATTAATATATTTTGGAAAGCTGGTTCCTGAATTTAATGCCAGAAAAGATTATGTAAATGGTTTTTCTAACAACCAACCAACAAACTGTTTTTTTTCAGTTGCAGCCTAAAAGTTTCTCATCTATAACTTTTTTGTTAAATGGTATTGTTTTTTTTGCTGCTAAGAATGTGGGAGTAAGTTATTCAGACAGTTATTTATCATTTTTTTTGGCAGTAGGAACAGACCCGCTACTGTATTATGTTTTGTAAAGAATCCCTTTTGAATAGAACATTTTTCAAGGTTAAACATCTCATGATTGCTGTTTTTTTTTAACAGTTTATTTGCCACATTATGCCATTAAATGTTCCTATGTTTTATTAATATTGAAGGTTATATGTCAGAGTTAGAACATTTATTTACTGTATAAAATGCTTCCACATTTTCTGATTCTAAATTAATTTTTTAGATATACCGGCTGTTCTGAAAACATTTGAGGCATGACATCCTTGAAAATCAATTATTTATTATTAATTACATAACTTTATTAGTACAGAAGGATATTTGACATCACATATTATGATGTTGTTGTCTGTTGGAACACTATTTTAATGATTTCCTTTTTCTGGTTGAAAATATTTGTTTGATAGTCAAAAGGACGCCTTTCAATGCTACTGTCATTACCAATCTTTTTCATGTTACTATGTTACCACATATATATTGTTTGAAGGTTTGCATGGCGAAATCAAATGTTAATATAAAGTTTGCGGTACACCACGTATATTAGTTCTGAAAAGAACTGTTGAGTTTCTCGACGTTTAAATCAATATTGCTTTGATCGTCCTCAGGAGTGAGAATTCCAAGTTTCCTGGACTTTCTGCATTCTCACTCCTAAGGACGATCAAAGCATATACCACACACACAAAATATTTCTCTCAGTCTCTATGGTTGGGTTTACAACATTTTTAAGCACCTGGAACATGCTGCGGGGCCTTCTTCGAATCCAGTTAGCCAATTATGAAAACTGAAAAGCAACAGACACAACTTTTTTCGCAAAAGTAGCATGGTTTGCATAGAATCTTTGTTTATACTGAAAGGTTACTATACAGTCCCAAAGGCTTAGTGTGTAGGGACCCCCAGCATGTACCCTGACAATTTGCTGGCCCCAAATCCGCAAAATCCAGATGAGAAACTTTAAGATTTGTATACATTCCCTATGGCATACAATGATAAAGTACAGTTATTGATTTCCTTCTAAAGTCTTCAAACAGTATACTATGGAACGCCGTTTACGCAACATTTCGATGATATGAATTTTATGACGCGATATGTGAATGAAATGCATCGATATGAATTGAATGGCGTGATATATGAATGAAATGTTTTGAATTGAATGCTTTGAATTGAATGTTTTGAATGAAATGTTTTGAATGAAATGTTTTGAATTGAATGTTTTGAATAAAATGTTTTGAATGAAATGTTTTGAATGAAATGTTTTGAATTAAATGTTTTGAATGAAAATGAATGTTTGAATTGAATTGAAAAGTCAAACTATTGGCGGCGTATGTCATTCCCGCTCGCGATTTTTTTTCAACCTCTTAATAGGCCTAAGCATGGGTACCCTCATCTCCTTTCAACGCTGTCATCAATATGAATCCTTTACAGAGACTCCCTAACAGACCTGAAACATTGGAATACATATTTCCGAACCCAGGTCTGTTAGGATTCTCTGTGAAGGCAGCAAGGAAGAAAGGAGATGAGGGTACCCAGGCTTAGGCCTAAGAGGTTGAGAAAATAATCGCGAGCGAGAATGACATACGCCACCAATAGTTTGACTTTTCAATTCAATTCAAACATTTCATTCAAAACATTTCATTTAAAACATTCAATTCAAAACATTTCATTCAAAACATTTCATTCAAAACATTTCATTCAAAACATTTCATTCAAAACATTCAATTCACAGCATTCAATTCAAAACATTTCATTTATATATCGCGCCATTCACTTCATATCGATGCATTTCATTCACATATCACGTCATAAAATTCATATCATCGAAATGTTGCGTAAACGGCGTTCCATAGTATACTGTACCTGTAGTTAAAATACCACCATAGCACACCACATTCAAACTCTCACTGGAAAGTATTTGTATTGCTTTTATGGACAAAATGACAGATTTATGAGGTTTTTTGTTGGCAGTATTATATTGTACAGTACAGGTAGTAGAGTTCCAATTCAATTGTTATTTGCTCATGTATTTCTTAAAATGTATTATTTAGTATTATATTTGACCCTTGGGTAAGCCTATACTGTAACTTCAATTGATAGCTGGCAGAGACATGTACTATGTACTGTAGTCAAGGTGACAGAAATGATCACTTCTCCAGATTCTTCTGGAAATAAAGGAAATGCACTTTGAATTGGGAAGTAATCTATTGACAGGGTTGACAGGTATAGAAAAAGTTGTCTAGAAAAATGAACTTGGGCAGATTTAAGTTTTCTAATGATAATTCCCTTCTATGGTCAGTAGCAAATAAATTTAGGAGCCAGGTAACTGATGATAACTAATTTTAATTGTATCATATTCATTATCACTGCCCTATATTTACGGATTCTGCCACAAACAAAAATTAATGCAGCAACTAGACAATGCCAGACTAGATCTATACTGTAGTTATCGTACGATGTATGATGTTACCGTTGTTTACTACCTATGTAGGCCTACAAAACTAGGACTTGCATTGTTTTTCTCTTTTCACCATAAAATGTACATTTACGAAAAGGAGTGACCTCGTTTAATCAGGGAGTTTGTAACTCCCTGGTTTAATGTTTTGAAAATGATATTACTGTATGCATTATTTAAATTACAAAACATCTTAAAATTTCAGGAAAAGTGTCTTTAACTGTTAGAAAATGGAATGCACTGGAATCAGTAATTTAGGAAAGTTGGGGAGATGTAATTTCTCTTCTTATACAGTACCCATATACCCATCCATGTTGTTGCATAATCATCCTGGAAATCTGATAAAGAAATTAGTGTAGGATGTTGTTGAATGTACAATAGTGTACAATCAGACAAAACAATGCAGTTCCTTGACCTTTACTGCTATAACCCAGTTATTTTGCCTTTCTTCTGAAATATTTAAAATCTAGGCAATAGATGTATATGTTGAAGATTTCTAAAAGTATGATATATTTAGAAATGAGTAGGATTAGTGAAGGAATACTGCTTGTAGCAGTGACAGATAATTGGCAAACATATTTTTAACTACTTTCAGTACTGAAAGAAGTAAAGCAACCAGCTCACACAGGCATTTAAAATATGGCGATTGAGTTGCCTTTTGAGTTATACTTTTGATGAGTTAAACTTGCCAATAATTTGTTTACATTCAGTTTAACTTATTTCCTCACTCACAGCAGAAATAGGCCCTATATGATTTGTTTGAACTACCCTTGACCTAGTAAAAGTTGCTTATCAAAATGAAATTATTTCATTTCAAAATGATCCACTTAACTTTAGACCTTTCTAAAAGGTGATTATATGATGTTTCAAAATACTGTGTAAAATTAATCAATTTTATTGTCTTGTTCCAAAGAATTTAAGTGACAACTTGACAATAACATCTTTCCAAACACCTGTTGGTTTAATCATTATGAGGCTAAGAAAATAATCACACTTTTAGATTCTTTTGATTTTACCTATAATCTATCTGCTTTATATCCACTTAACTTTGTATTTGTTTATTTGTATTATATATACTCCTCAAAACTCATAACGTCATCATTCTTCTTATTTTTCTTTCGTTTTATTTGTTTTCTGAAAGATCTCACGAAATCATTCTTTATGAATATTGAGTTTATTTTAGAGTTTTAGCTCCACGGTAGTCATTTTGTATCAATTTCCTGATGTGATTTGTACATAAAGAGACACAATACTATATAAACATGCAGTATATTCTACAGGTCATAGGATTGCAGACTTCAGTCACATTTGAATGTACGGTACGTGTGAGCCTTAGTGTTTTTCTTTTGGTGACATACTTAAGTTGTGTTTTGCCATTTGTTTGTTAATATACTGTACTAAGGCACAAAAGTTGAACCTATAGATAACATGGAATTTTCCTAAAATGTCTAAAATTACAATACAAAAAGTTCAGCACTTCATTCAACATTTTTCGGCCCCTCTATTTCAAAATCCTTGATCTGCCGCTATCCCTGTTTATTTCCTTTTTCAGTTTAATAGCACTGGAAAAGTGTAAACTAAAGTAAGAGGGAGACATCTTGTAGCCTGGTAAATTAAGCAGAAATTGGCCTAAGGAAAGGAACTGTCAAGAATACGAAAATAATGCCGTAATTGCCAACTTAATAGGCCAAGAACTTAGCTTTGCAAAGAGAAATCTGCATTTTTAAGTACTTCATCATCTTTCCATCCAATTTTTGACCTTGACTCTTCCTCTAAATAAAATTAGATGGAAATTGCTAATTTTATCACTGAGATTTTGTCAGGTTCAACAATTCCTACCTGTCAAATTGAGGTATTAAATCTGTATGTTATGTTGCACCAAAAAAAATTACAAAGCTAGTGTACAGTATGATAATTTATTTCAAACTTATCATGTATGTCCACAATTTGTTTTTTATAACAGCCAAATTTGTCCAGAATGTTATCACTAGAGGGCATCCATGAATTGTTTAATCCCTTCTCCTCTTTTATGTTCCTTATTGTAGATATAAAATATAGACCTTGAAAACGCAGGGTGGTCTGCTGCAACTTGTTTGACCCCATTATTGGTAAGATATATCACAGCCAAGGTCTGTAAAAATTGTTTATTTTCAGAGGATTGTATTTGTTATGATAAAAGTGTATATCTTTTCAAAAGGTTGGGTGACATGGGTATTTTTCTTTAAACTCATTACCATGTCATAGGGGCGCTTGTACTCCCTTCTTTTTACTGTAAAGGACCTTTTTTTCTTCTTGTTTTACCTTTCCTAGTGTGGCCCAAAGCAAGCTTGACTCCCACTAGAATGGATCAACCTCTGTATTTTTTATAGAAAATAAAAAGTTAACACCACAGAGAGGAACACAAGGACAGTGACAATGCAACTTGTAGTTAGTAGTTTAGATCAAGTAGTATTTAATTATGAAAAATTCCCTACCATTTTGGATTTTTTGCTGGATGTGAAAGAATGTCTAGGCTGGTCCCTTAGGTCCTTTGGTATGCTGTAGGAGGTTGGAATGAAGGTGAGTGAGTGAGGAAAAGACCTATGCCATTGCCTAGGGTTAGTGACACTGAAAACAGCTGCTCAGAAGGGTAGCTAGATACAGGTGTCTGCTAAACTTGCCCCTACTGATTGAATCTAGGTCAAACTGAATATAAAAGATGACAATCCCCTCCAGCATTTCTTCTTTATCTCTATTATTATTATTTTTCTAGTACCCTTATCAGGTTTATTATGTGTGATATGCTGCTCCATAAAGTGATTTATTTTTTCTCTGCAGGTTATCATATCACTTTCAATATCTGTTTTTTCCAGTGTAAAGTTTATGTCATTTACAGTGTCTGGATGATAACCTATTTATATTTGACTTTTTTGCTGTCGATTTACACATTAAATTTAAAATCTGTTTCAAGTTGAATTGCAGTGGAAACAGGCCCTTATGTTTTTAATGTTTACCATTTCGTTTGACAGCAGTCTGTCAATATTGCTTGATTGACACTTTGAATCTAAAAACAAATCATTTTAATCTATTTTAAATCATTGTACTCTTCTACCACAACTCAAGTATTTAGTTTCCTTGTGGTTTGTTGTTTTGCCCATTAGAGCTTTTTGAGGGATCATGGAGAGTTTACTTTGTCCCTGGCAATGTTATTCTGGATCTTCTTTATTTAATGATAATGTTTCAACAACTTCACAAATTGTCTTTGTATAGTATACATACAGTATTTAACTACCTAGATTTTTATTTGTCACAGACGAAAAATATATAGGTGATTTATGATCTTTGTGATTGAAGATAAAACAGATTACACAGATTGATAAAAATGTGTCGCCCTCTATATCACTAAGATTGTTAGGACATGGTCTTGGTTTAAGAACCATACCAATATTATTCTAATGCAGTTACTGTAGTGACTACAGTTTCTTTACTTATTTACCAAGCCTTTTTCATACATATTTACAGTGCCTAACGAATGTAGACTTAAACTAAATTCCTATGATAATACACTGTAAAAAAATGTACTGCAGTAGATGCTTGGATGAGCATGGAGGTATACCTCCATGGGATGAGAAACCCAGTCCCTTTGTGGAGTGTTGACAAAGTGCGAGGCAGCGAGGCACGCGAGGCAAGCGAGGCATGCGTGGCATGCCAAATATTTGTGCGAGGCATCATTTTATCATTTCCAAAAGTGCGAGGCATACAGTTTACAATTTCAAAAAGGTGCGAGGCATATCTTAACGCGCTATTATGCTATATTATAGGCCTAATAATCAATCGATACAAGCGTATCTAAATAGATTCGTGTATACACTCATCATGTTGTTTATTTTTATGTAACGATTGTTTTTTCATTCAAGTCATATCGTGTCAAATTTTACTTTTACAAAAGTGCCCAAACTACGGTTCAAAAATCTGAACGACAGTCTTCAACTTTCGATAAACAATAATTGTTATAGCGACACACTCATCAAATGACTGCAATGTTTGTTGGCATTTCGAGCGTGTTCACTCACATGTCTCTCGAACATAGCAGAGTGAAAATAATATTTTGTCACACCCCTGCGCCTAGATCCGGTAGACCCGAGAAATGGAAAATCCCTCTTTACTATGTAGCAGGTAGCGGAATGATTCAGCCCTCAGCTCAGAGGATTGTGGTGCATTCCCCTCCTATAGCACGTGGTTTCAGCAGCAACGCTCAGACTTCTCTCTGAGCGGCGTGCCAAAGACATTTTTGACATTCCATTCTCTAGGAACAACACGTGTACCTCTCTCGCAAATAAGGTGAACAGCGATTGCCAGGACAAGTTCAATAACTGGCGGTGAATAAAAGGTAACTGATATGCCGATCCAATAACATGCCGCAAAGAAAAAAATTGCGACAGAATTCTGGAGCGCGTGTGAAAAAAGACTTACGTCCGACAATTGTAATACTAGGCCTAAAATTAAACTTTAGCTAATATGCTTAGCCCTAACCTAGATAAAGGCCTATGTAGAAAATAATTTAATCAATTTTGATAAAATAATAATTGGTGTAATATTTAATAATGATACACTATTCCTGTTTTAGTAAGCTAGGTATATTACGAACGATTTTTATTTATTGTTGTCCATGTACATACTAATAAACCTGGCGCTAGTTTCCTTCGCTTGTATTTTTACTCCAAATTTGATAACTAACTTTATCGTGTGAATACCACACCTTAGAAGTATACCTCATGAGTACTTTAATGAAAGAATCACATACGTAGACTTAAATCATTTGGTATAAACTCTGTAATAATGTCGTCCTTCTATAGGTCAGTTATAGAGAGTGTAATAACGTATTCTTTAACGGTATGGTTCGGTAGCGCTACCGAAAATGAAAAGCGTGACCTAAATAGAATAGTCAAGACCGCATCGCGTATAATTGGATCTACACAACTGCCTTTGGAGAACATATTTTCGGATCGTCTTCTGAAAAAGGCAGTGGCTATCAAAGATGATCATTTTCATCCGGCCTCTAGTATGTTCCAGTTGATGCGCAGCGGTCGGCGATTTCGTTCTATTAAGGCCAATAAGGCACGATTTACAAATAGTTTCTTTCCAGGATCTATTAGAGCCTTAAATATGATGTAGACTTTTTTTTGTAATGTTCTTGTTTTTTGAGTTCGTGTTGTGTCCGTTGGATATTGTGCTCCGCCAACAGAGCAAACAGAATTTCTATGTTTTTCCTAAAACAAATGATAATAAATGATACTTGACTTGACTTGAAAAAGTAACAAATAAATCCTTAAATTAATGATTTTACAGGCGTGTTTCTCGCACACTGTTCGCGAATTTCACTTATTCAATGTTCAATATTTTTGTTTCTATGGAGCGCCAAAAGAGCAACGATAATAGAGGACTAAAACTCAGTGGAATGCGTCAATTTCTCATGCATTTATTGGTGAAAAACACGTTTTATTTCAATATATTTGTTAATTTGTCAATAAAAATGTTGTAATATGTTACTGCTGATACTGTTCTGTTTTCAAAGAATAATAATCGATCCTAAATCAACGTCACTACCTAGTCTAGACCTAGGACATCCTACTAAGGATATTATGATGAATTTTTCTATTTTATTCTTTAAAAGGTTAACGAAACCGTGTACATTATCAACAGTAACATTTTTCCTTACTGACAGTGACAAAATCTATTGAAATTGTACTTGATTTTCACCAAATAATGCGTTAAATATAAATGGATTCCACAGAGTTTTTAGCCCTCTAATTAATTTTGCTCTTTTGGCGTTCCATAGAAACCAAAATATTGAACATTGAGTGTGCGAAATGCGAGAAAAACAACGTCTGTAAAATCACCAATTTAATGGATTTATTGTTACTTTTATGTGATTTTTCTTCATTAAAGTAGGCCTAATTCTAAGCTGTGGTATTCAGGATAAAGCCTTGGTTAAATTACAAGGCAGGTGCAAAAGGAAACTAGCCTAGCGGGCCTAGGCCTAGGCTACTTCAATTTCGGTGATTTCCTGCCTTGCAATTTTGAGAAATGATAAAATGATGCCTCGCATTTTTTGATGATGGTAAAACGATGCCTCGCATAAATTTCTGACTTGCCTCGCATGCCTTCCCTGCCTCGCGTGCCTCGCTGCCTCGCACTTTGTTACTACCCCCCTTTGTACTACAACTGGCATTAATCATTCACATGTACATTTCATTTTTTTAAAACACAAGCACACCTTAAGAATTCCTTACTGTGTGCACGTAAATAATATTAAATATTCCAATGATATTATTATTACTGTACGTACGTACATACAGTAGTAACACAACCTTTAAGCCATGAGCCTGAAAATACCCTTCAGAACAGGTTTTACTATTTGTGTCCAATTACTTTAGAGCACCATTACCACCTCCATCCTACATCTTAAAAAGATTTGATTAATATCAAATTTCCATACCTTTTAAGTTTTATCCAATCTATTAGGAAGATATTTTGACAGTAATTCAATTTACATTTTTAGTGTCGGTTTCAATGATTCTGTGAAATAGATGTTACCTTGTATCAAAATTGGCAGGGAAGAGTGGGTTTATATCCACATGGCCTAGAACTATTTAGTACACAAGGCTACACATTTTAATAAATACCTGTTTTCTTTCTATATTCTTTGGCCTGGGGAAAGAAGTCAGAGGATTAGGATGATGTTTTTCCAGAATTATCTGTGTGAATACAGTAGGCGTGTTTAATATTGATTTGAGCTAGAAAATGCTGTCAACCATACAGTAACTCCAAGGTTTCATCATAGTTAATTTGACTATGGTTTCATTAACTCTAATGTTAACATTATAACATATTACTCCATGGTTCAATACATGTGGTCAATTTACAATGATTGAAGGAGGTATCACTTTTTTTGTGAATAAAAATGCTAAATTTGTGATTGAGAGGTTAAAGCTTAATAGATATTTTCGGTTACTGTGTACTTAATTGCTATGCTTTCTTAACTTTTTGTATTAATTTACATGGTATATTAATCTTTTCAAACCTATAAACAGTTATTCAATCTTTATTACTTGTTTATAAATGTATTCAATTTCAATTAGTATTCCCTTTAAGAAGCATCTTATTGGAATTTCCTTACTAAACTTATGTGGCCAGTTGAACAATTATTTTATTATAAAATTCCTGAGGTTACAATATGGAATTATTGTTTTGTATTAGTAATAGACAAGCTAGGGTTAGCTTTTGAAGGCAACCCTTAAGTGCACATTCTTTCGGTAAGAAAATTAAGCTGTGATCTCAGCATGGTGGGGCTCTTCGTAATTGGCTATCCTGCTCTGTTCATATCCATGTGACATTAGAATCAACAATCTCCATCCACATACACCCTGTCGCAGTGGTTTTAGCACTGATCAGTACGATTAGAACGTGGATTGCGGTCACATTTAAAATACGTCCTCCTCCTGCGTCTCGTTAACGTAACCAGGGTGAGCAACGGGTCAGCCAATTGAACGCATGTGCGGGCTGGACCATTGCCTTGGGAAAATTCAATATTGCTCTCTAGGCTAATTCAGTGAAATCGTTACCTACTGGATTGTACACTCCCTGCTAGTATAACCCTTATTCCCTGCCTTCTTAATTCTCTAATATTTACCTACAGGTATTTTGAGACGTGCCTAAGAAAAGATTTTCAATTTTACCTAATGTTTTCTGGGTGTTCCGACAGCTGATATGCAATTACATTTTATAATTTGTTGCAAATTAATTCAAAGGACATAAAATATGTTACAATTTAATCACAATATTAAAGTATCAAATATCAGGTATTATGAACATTTAATTACCCCCCTATTTTTATTAACTTTTGAATATACAATTTACTAAAAAAATTCATGCACAGTACTCAGATTTTGACTAATCAAACTAAAATACATATTTTATTTTTTGTAGTGAAACATAAAAAGCACTAAGACTAAGAGACAAAAGCTATAGCAAAAGGGCGTGTCTCTTTAAATCCAGACAAAAAAAATACGAACAATTATTATATAAAATACCTTAAATAAAAAAAATATTAAAATTACAAATAAATTATAGCCATATATAATATATTTATGAGATTATTTTTTTAATACATAATATAAGTACACTTATATCATTAAATGTACTTTGTATAATTTTGTGTACTTTCTATTATGGTATATTATTACCAATTTCATGGGAAAATAATGGATTAATTTATAAATTAATTCTTGATCTAATTCTTAACCTTAAATCATTAGCCTAGGGCTTTTTGAACAGAAATGTCAACAGTTGCTTTTGATGAGATGTCGTTTGAAACAGCTAACAGAGAACTTGATTTCTCATTGTTCTCTTGGTGATTGAATGCATGCATCACAATGTGAAACATTAAAATTAATTAATTAATCAAAATTATCATCATGATGAATGAAAGTCATTTTTCCTTCACACACAAATAATTAAATCTACTTGTAATAAAGATTTAATTTGATGTATTTAATATTGTTATCCAATTTGTGGGTGGCAATACATAACAGAGGTTGAAGCTTGAAAAAAATTAAATAGATTTTGTGGCCAAAGATTTTTAAAATACATCCAAAACATAGGGTGGTATTTAAGAAAATAACAGAAATCAACATTCACCTGTATATATAGTAAACTAAATGTTATTTTTAGATCATGAAAATTACTAAACTAAATCAAACTAAAACAGCTGATTTGATTATTAATTTCACAAATATGGAAACAAATACAGTGTATAAAAGTTACATCCCAATTGATGTCCTTTGGGAGTTGATAATCTCGGAAATGACTTCAAAACCCTGATTCATCCAAAAAGGACCTATTTACACGATTACAACTTTCTTTGTATAATTGATGTTTCTTGTTTTTAACAAAAATGAACTTAAATTGGGTCACAAATATGACTTTAGTTTTTCATGAGTATTAACTGTACAATATCTCTACTACTACTACTAAGACTACACTGTAAACATTTGAAGAAGTATTGAATGAATTCAGAAAATATATATACCTCCTCCTCTTTTATATTATTGGTGATGGTCCAAATAAAAAAGTGCTCAGGTTAATTAAATTTTACAGTAAACATAAATTATGTTTTTTTCATGATGCCTACAAACAAATTAATGAATTATTAACAGTTTTAGAATAATTTTTGTTAAATATCAAGTTTTTAAACTTAATATTTTAAAGCAGTAATAGAAAGTAATTAAATTCAATTAAATTCAATTTAACTTTTATTTCAGACAATTGTTGTCCATATGGTATAATACATTATAATACATTACAAAGAAAAAAAAAGATGAAGGAGAGAGGACCAAAGCTTTTATCTATTGGTATATAGTGCCTCTCTCCATTGGTAGTACATGTTTGAATCCATCAACAAATACTTATACAGTATATACAAATTAACATTTTGTTTTCGGTTTTCATTATTCTTGTAAGAAATCGGTAAGTCGAAATCCTCAAATATTCATAAAATGATGGAATATTGTTTTCCACAAATTCCTCTCACTAACAAATCTGGGTTGTCCCAACAACCTCCGGAAAGCATCATTAACAAACTTTAAGTTTGGTTTTTTTTTATGAGAGAGTAAAATTTGGATAAAGCCATAGGTCAAAAGTTGAAATAGGCTAAACCTTTTTAAGTTTTGTTTGTTATGAGATCAAATGAACTATAAGGGAATGTAAGTATCATATTAATTATTTAAAAAAATATTTATTATTATTAGTAAAGCTATGATAAAATATATTTCACTTTCGTTGGTTGGTATACATTCATTCTTATTTACATCTTCATTCTTACTTTGTAAGAATGATTAGTCTTGTGTCATTCACTTTCATGAATGCATGATAAAGAATTTTATACCCTATTAAAATGTTATATGTGCTGATTATGACAGGTGATGTAGTGTGTCTAACATGGATCTATAGAGAGACATTACAATTAACACTTTCATTTATTTTTTAATTTGACTGTACAACTTTTTTGCCACTTTTTGTCATACAGTATAAACCATTGGACTTTTAAGATTTTACTAGTTCATGATGTTGTCTATTTATCCTGTAAATCTGTTTTGGTAATTGAGCTTTTAACTGGGGCTAATTTTGATCTAATCAATCCAGTCAGAACATTACTACACATTTTATGCTGTACTGTGTATCTGTATCACAGCAATTTACCTAGAAAAGTAGGACAGTTACATGATACAGTACTGTATGTAAGATAAAATTATTACAAATTCCATTAACCACACATTTTTGGAATCAGCTGTTCCACCTGTAAAAGCATCCACTGGGATACAGTATCTTCTATACTTAAGAAATGTATAAAGTTCATCATTTTACTGAAATTATGGCTTGAGTATTATGCTTTCTTCCAAAATGTCAAGTATAACTTGGGAGAGTGGGGTGGGGGTGTTCAAGTTTTCCTGAAGTTCTCCTTTCAAACTAGATTACCAGCAATGGAAGCATAAGTAAGCCTACTGTAGCCTACCTCATGAAATTTGTTCCCCTTTTGTGGAAAAAGATATCCCCAAATTAAAATCATTTTTTATGTTTGAATTGAGCCCACAAAATTATTGGGCCTTTTTTCAGTAGTTGGTTTGATATCATGCTGTATAACATGCAAACAATACGGTCTGTGTTTTTAATATTTTTCTTACAATAGAGGGTGCTGTAATTGTGCACATGTTTCCCAACTGTTATTATTAATAGGCAATAATCTAGACCCAATTATTTTTCTGCGGTCTTCTCTTTGGACCAGTCAGCAATAGGAAAGTTGGAATGTCCTGCTGGGGTTTAATTAATAAGGGCTTACGAATCCCTTAGGCCTGTACTCTGCTAATCTACTCCATACTTCAGATATTATAGAAAGGCCTACAGCAAATATAACAAGGAGACTCAAGTTAAATTACACGTAAAGTGCAGATATGTTCTCATTAATATAATAAACAAAGCGTGTGATGAGTGGGTATACTATAGTGTAACCAAAATGGGGAAAAATTTAATTAGTGTGTGTGACATGAAGTGTAATTTTTGAGTGCCCCATACATTACATATAGTAATAATAATACAGCTTTAGTTAATATATAACCATCCTTGGCTTGGTTTTTTATATTTCGTTAGTCCCATCTCTTATTTTATGTTAGTTAGTTTTAGATTTTCTTTGGGCCCATTTTTATTCAACAAGAAAATCATTTTAAAACCGCATTATAAATACAGTTTTAAAAACCAATTCCGGTCTTGACTACCTAATCTTTGGATCATAAAAATTAATTTATATAGACATTACACAGCGATCACCAAATGAGTATACCTGTTTTGATTGAAATTGAGGATGTAATGTTTGCCAACTAATAAAACTACTGTATAAACAACTATTCTATAGATGTCAATAGAAACAGGCCCGATACAGTAACTTAGAATATTTATATACTTAAAAATATACCAATTGTCTTTACAGGGTCCACGTGGTCCATCAGGACCTGTAGGAAATCAAGGTGTACCAGGCTTTCAAGGACCAGAAGGACCACAAGGACCAAGTGGCATAGCGGTAAGTAACTTGCAATGCTCTTTGAAGGGGAAAGAGTAATACAACAGACCATACCTTCAATATATCAAAATATCCAACCAGATTCATGAATGGAGAAACTAAGCCTCTTCCTCCATGTTAGATTGTACCAAAGCGACTTAGATAAAATAAAACTGGGAGAAAAAAACATAAGAACAATTGCAGAGTGTCGATCCAACCACTCTTAATAAGTCAACTTGGTCCAACCGTCAACTCTGGATCAGTTTTTGAATGAGTTGTCAGACCAAGTTGGTTTAGGGCTGAGTTACCCAAATGGGTCTGTCAAAATGTGTTTTTTTAGTATCACATGTAATACTGTAGATGTTGTTATTTTCAGGGAGAAAAAGGACAACAAGGGAATACTGGACTTAAAGGAATAAGGGTAAGATATCTGCTGTACTGTATGTAAACTAACTACTGTACTTACCCTCTTAAAAAAGGAAAGTTATTTTGGTATTTTCCACTCCTTATCTCTGTCAAAATTTGCCTCAATGTCTTTTGTTCTATACTTGTTGGTTTCTTCAAAAACTGTTTTCTTTTTTATACCCAATTTGATTAATTCTGTGTTTTCTTTCATAAAATACCACATTTCTGTTAACTCTTTATTTTTGTGATCATTTGGAACTCTTTATTTTCGTTATTTGTTACGATTGGATTGCAGAATATTTCAAGAATCTTGTCGACCCATTTTCTCAAAAGCTTATACTCTTGATGAATGTAATGCTAATCATCTGCCCGTAGGTGATCCTAGAATCTTCGTTAAATAGGTCAAAAGGTCAACTAATGCCAATCACAACTGTATAAATACAATGCGCTAAACTAAACCATGTATTTTAAAACTTCATAAACTTCATAGCTTACAGTATGTGTGTGTTCTAAAAGGTTTTTTTATGAAAGAATAAGTAATATTAACCTCAAAATCTTTTGTTTCTTCAAATTGTAATTATTGATAGCAAATTGGACATGTTTCTTATGATTGAACCATCCAAAATATTAGCTTACCAACTCAACCATGGCTGGCTACTCAGAAATAACAATTTTGCACTTTGTCTGTATTGAGTCTTCCATTTTTTCTTCTTTCCTTCTTTCTTTATTTCTTTTCTTTCTTTATTTATTTCTTTTCTCTTATTATTATAGATGGAAAAGGTTCTCCAACAAATTCCAAAGAGCATGTAAACAGAAGGCTCATACGTTATAAATTAAATAATAAATTAGTAAATATTTACTAGATGGAATTATATTATAGAATGTGGATAGAGAATTAGAAAATAAGGGCCACACTATAAATCTTTCTAAAAATTTCTTTATAACCTTTCAAAATATCAAGCATTTCAAGTGGGTATTGCCTTATATCAAACACAACAAGAGCATTGTAATTTATTAAAAACATAAAGACAATAAGAATTTATCTGATTTTTTAAATTTCTAGGGGACACAAGGACAACCAGGCTATCCAGGATACCCAGGTTTACCTGGCGAATCTGGAGTAGATGGACCATCGGGAGAACCCGGTCTACCAGGATGTAATGGAACAAAAGGAGATCCAGGAGTACCTGGGCGACCAGGAATTCCCCGAGAAGGAGACCAAGGAGAACGAGGCTCACCTGGCCCTAAGGTAAATAGGAGGATACTATGGAAGTAATAGTCATGAAAAACCCAGAAGGAGACCTTTTTGTGGCTGTTGATTATTTTACATAATTTTAGGGCAAATCATACATTTGCGTAGTTCGTATGTACAGTATTTCCATAATATTTATCTCAATTTCCATACATCTGTAATTTAACCAATTTCTGTGGTAATTTTGTAGCACTTTAAGAACACTGTGGTAATTGGTACTCTCCTACAAATTTGAACATTATACATATTTGGAAAATATATTTGTTTCAGGTAAAATGAGTAATATCTATGTATGAGCTAAATATCTACATCAACAAATAACCTTAAATATGAATATGTATTTATCAACAGGGTGAACCAGGTGTACCAGGAAATGCCCAGAAAGGAGTGAAAGGTGATATTGGTCCCCAAGGAGAAGAAGGAGGAAGGGTAACTGTCAAATCCAAATTTGATTTACTATTTTGAATAGCTGTATATTTTACTTTTCACATGTTAATTTCCATCTTACTTTATTGTGTGATTCCATTTAGACAATTCTTTGTTTATTTTAGGGATATCCAGGAAATGATGGAGCACCTGGAAGTAAAGGTGAACGTGGGTATAAAGGACGAACAGTAGGTTTTTTTTTATTTTTAAAATAACTCCTCTACTACATATCCTCCAATCACAACATATTGCTTTCGGTAGTATTTTAGCAGTCTTTATGTCTTGCCTTGAATAGTATACCATCTACCAGAACACATGTATTCATGTACCCATTAGTAGACAATTGCCTTGTTTAGTGTTACAAGAAAACTATAAATAATCTGTGCCCGGACATTGTTAACTCATAAGTTAGGCCTACTGCTTTACTTTAATATGGTCATGTATTATTTTACAACTCCCTGGTATTATCATCATTAAGTCATAATTATTATTTCTATTATACAGGGATCAAAGGGAGATCTAGGGCCTCAAGGAGAGAAAGGTGTTATGGGGGTCAATTACAGAGGAAGTGATGGTGAAAAGGTACTTAATTCCGTAATTAGTTATTATGGTGGATTAAATAATTTACCCCTATGCTAAGTTATTTTCTATTAATGTTGTACCTAGAGATGTAGTAAAAGTATTGGAGGTATTTCAAGGTTTCTGGATTTTCTTCCTATTTGTAGAATAACAGTAAACTATCTTGCCTAATAAGGATACCATTACCAATACATTTTAACGTTTTTTATGCTTTATTTAATTTGATGTGTAGTTTTGCTATGAATTTGTTGGTCTGTCATTTTTAATGTTTCAATCTTTTTTTTCTGCTTTTTGTAAATTGTTATATTATACCTGAATAAATAAAACTAAAATACAAATACTTCATTGAATCTCTATACAGCACCCGACATCCCCAGATAGTCTACCATCTAGGTTCTAACCAGGCCCAAGTGCGAGTGAGTGGCTGATTAAGGTTAAGACAGTGGACTTTAATATGTAGCCATAATATCGATAAAGGCTCGAGTCTCACTCACTCACCATGATTAAGGGGTTAACCCAGTACCTCACACATCCACTACTATAGCCTTCTAGAAGTAATAATCAATTTGTTGATTGTGGAACTTATGAAAATGAAGAAGTGTGATTAACTTTGGTAATACAAGAACTGTTGTTTCAACATGGTATGGCCAATAAACAATATTAATCAATGATTAATTTAAAAGAAACATTTGTTTCCATTTGTTTATTTAGGGTCAAAAAGGAGCACGTGGGCCAGCAATTGATTGTTCAACTCAAAATGAACCATCATCTGGAGAAATTAGATTTATAGCTGGTAAACAAGGTGAAGATGTAAGTATCAAATAGTACTTTTAGTATTAGTTATCATTATTATCGTGCAAATTATGAGTAAAATAATAAGAAATTCATAATTGCAATGATAAAAATATTTCTTGTAACATTGTATTTTTTTTAGGGTGAAAAGGGTATGACAGGAATGAAAGGGGAAGTTGGTCCACCAGGAAGTATGGTAACTATAATATTCTTATTTGAACCATACCATGAAAGCCCAGTGGTCTAATAGTAGGATATCTACAGAATATTCTAGGTTCCAATCTCAGTTGGGTGAACATGAACATTCTGACACATCTTCACAGTTTCAAAATTGATTTAATTTTCAGTATATCATTGTCCAGTTTGAAATTATTCCTATGTCTGTTAAACTTAGAAAATAGAGATTCTGCCTTGTGAAGTAATATACGGTACTATGAGATGAGGGTGTATCAATTTGATCTCAGTGGCTGTGCAGTTATGACAGTGTATTTATAATCTTTTGCCTTTATGGCAAGGGTTTGAGGCTCTCTCACTGGTTCTGGTGGTAGAATGAGATGTTAAACTGTAGGTCAAGTGTACACACACACTGATGTACACTTTAAAAACTTAGTGTCCTAAATATAAAATATTTTGATTATATTATATTATTTGAATATATTTGATTACTCATTATATATATTGAATGTATTGAATGTTTAAAAATAAGAAACATCATCTAGCTGTTAAAAATTAATGAATCTTAGTTGTCAAAAGATCATTGAGTGCCGGGTAGACAAATAACCAGTTCATTATGATAATGTTAAATTCTTTTTTTTAGGGACCTCGTGGATTTGATGGGACAAAGGGTCAAAAGGGTCAACCAGGAGATGCGGGTGATAGGGTAAAGAAATTATTATTAGTTTTAAATTTAAAATGAATTTACTTACTTGGTTTACCAATATTGCTAATGATGTTATTGATAACACATTAAATATTTTAATCAATTTTTCATTTCATCAAATCATTTTATAAATGATGGATGTAAAGAAAAGGAAAGGTATTTAAAATTACCTGAATTTTATCCATATATCATCCAATCCGATAATACTGATAAATACTGTACACTCAACTTCCAGTAAGCAACATTTGGCAAACTGGAAACTCTCAAAAACAGACTTTTCTCAATGTTCAAAAGTTCAAACATTAATTTTACCATTTGGAAGACATATTTGGCAGCCCAAGGTGTCTTGAGAGAGTTGACTGTAGAATCTACATATTATCCTGCTGTTTTATTTTTGCAGGGTAAGCGAGGGAAGCCAGGTGTAGATGGTGAGCAAGGAGATACTGGCATGAAGGGTGAGCAAGGTTTGCCCGGACTAAGTGGACGAGATGGAGGCATTGTAAGTTTTAATTGTCTACTTCAAAATATATTCAGACACAAATCACATTAACTGTTGACTTTTTAAGTCAAATCAGCTATCAGTTAAGTCTGGTCAAGTCGTACAATTTTTCACCTTTTCTCGACTCCATGATTCCCATGATGTAGCTCTCCTTAAGCCTCTGCCATTGTTTTCTGTTCTGTGCCCTCCTAGCGCAAGTTCTTCCTGTATAGATATGATGTCATCTCTCCACGCTTGAATTAATTTTCTTGGTTTGTAATAAATAACAAAAACAAAAGTTGAAGGACATGAATTTCACCGAATCAAACTACAAAACAAATAATTGCTAGATGTCAAAATCAGCAAATTTTTGCTATTTGTTATAATTTTTGATAAAATAGTACTTTTTAGTCTATCAATGCTTGCTTTATAGTTGGAGTATTAAAATCGAATGGAGTGGATTGAAAATTTCTAGCCCTGATAATATTTAATAACTATTTCTTTGTTTTTACACAGGGTGAAAAAGGAGGTAAAGGTGATAAAGGCCGAGTTGGACCTGAAGGTCCTCCGGTAAGTATTATGGCTTTTGGTTCCTCTCTTTTCAGCCCCCACTTTAGTCTGAATCTGTACTAGTTTCCATTTCAAGTCTACTTATACTTGATCTTCTCCTTTAACTCATCCAATCAAAGAACATGTTCACACCACAAACACATTAATTAACATGCATAATTCCATTAATGATTATGTTTGTGTTTTTCAAAACATATTTGAATGAAAAATTCAATAGCAAAAATTAGTTTAGATTTAAATTGTATTAATTTATATTCCTTTAGGGACGAGTGTTGGTTGTGGATGCAAGTGTCAAAGCCGAAAAAGGTGAAAGAGGACCCCAGGGTCGGGAAGGAGAACGAGGAGAAACTGGAGAACGTGGAGATAAAGGAGATAGGGGTAAGTATAATTTTGTGTTGTATAGAAAGATGAATATGTAATTGTTACTGCTGAACTTCTTTAGAACCTGTGAACAGTGTATTTCAAAGGTCAGTCTTCAAAATCATGATGTGGATGAGTACTATAGAATTATAGAAATTGTGTACGCACAAAGGTCATTTCATTCATTCTGCTTTTATTCAATATTTCTCTTTGCAGTATATATAAAATAAAACTGAATTGCGAGAGATTTACATATAAAATTGGTAAAAGCTTTGCACTTTAAAATACCTAGTACATCTTTTGAGATGAGTAGAGGTTATTCCGGTGTACTAGCTCACATAGCCACTGTTGTTGACAGATGAAATAGTGCTGTAGTTGGCAGCACCGACATGAGATGACCATTAGAGAGGAAGCATGTACTTAAAAAGTGTAACATAAGTTCACATCGCCAGACATTGTAGAATACGCTATACATACATTAACATTTGAGTTCTGTAGGCCCATGTGAGATTTGAGCATTAATGTCTTTTCCGAAGACTATGTATTTATTATTTATTAAATCTATTAATAATTATTTCAATTTGAAGGTTCTGCTGGACGAACTGGAAATCCTGGTCCTCAGGGGTTTCAAGGAGGGAAGGGTGAACCAGGACGACCAGGTTATGGAGAGAAAGGTGAACCAGGTATACCAGGTGAGTAAGAAGATTACTATATAATTTAAGTATAAATGTTCCTGTGATGTAGTCTCTTAACCAAATTTTTTTGCCAGAGTACTTTATGTCCAGTACACATAGGTAAGTAAATTCAGAATGTGTTCTCATTTACAGGTGCTTATTGGGACAGGCTATTAATATTTGTTCATTTTAACTAGGTCTCAGTGGAATGGATGGCATGCCTGGACAACCTGGAGAAAAGGGATTTGTAGGAATAAGAGGTGAACAGGGAACTCCAGGCACTTCAATTAAGGGTGATAAAGGAATGGATGGAGCTCAAGGCCCAATTGGACCACTAGGGGCAAGAGGAGTTCGAGGGTATAAAGGAGAGACTGGTAGGTGTTTTCGTATCACAATGAAATGTAACCAACATAAATTGTGATACTGCATCATAAACTGAGCTTATGATACTGTAAAAATTATAGATACAGTACCGAAAATCATCTATTTTTATTTTATGCAGACCATAAATCCTCCAAAATTTATCATACTTATTATTAAACAAAATGAATTAAATAATACACAATATATTGAATAAACTGTATGAATAAATAAAGTTATATAAGTCTTGTGTACATCCTACACAAATAATCTTATTCAAAAAAAATGTTGATTAAATATTCTTAGGCCCTAAGGGTGAGTCAGGTGACTACACAGGAGCTATTGGACCTAAAGGAGATAGAGGAGAACCTGGTCCACAAGGTGAATCTGGTGATATAGGACGAAAAGGTGTGACTGGGTCTATCGGTTTTTCAGGTATGTTTGTTTTAAACACCTAGCAATAATGCTGACATGAATAACAGGAAATCTGGGAACATCACCAAAATTTAAAATTTTCATTTGTATTTAATACTACAACATAACAAGGTAGGTTATAAGTACAGAACAAACAAGTCTATGGAAATATGTTGAAAAGGTGTAGTTGTTTTTTAACTTAAATTTTAACTCCTTCTTTCTTATATTACTGTGGGATAAATTTGATGTGAATTATGATGTGTCAGAAATGTTAATTAAAATGATAATTTTAGGATCTAAGGGAGAGCCTTGTGGTACATGCAGACCAGGAAATGATGGTCCGAGGGGAGAACCAGGAACACCAGGAAGGAGTGGTCCGGTTGGAGGTCCAGGACAGAAAGGTGAACTTGGAAACCAAGGTTCAAGAGGGAATCCTGGTCGTCTTGGTCAAAAAGGGTCATCAGGAGTTAAGGTAAGTAAAGAGCTCTTCTTCTTCTTCACATCTCTGTCATTTTGAACGCTGATTTGAATCGAAATAATGATACATATTTTATATACATACATACCATAGAACTAAAATATTATTCTTTTTTTGTTGTTTGCTAGGGTGAGACAGGTATCGAAGGAAATGATGGACCACAAGGTATCAGGGGAGAAACAGGACCAAAGGGAGAAATAGGACCAGTGGGAGAAAAGGGAAGTAAAGGAGGTATGGGAAAAACAGGCGTAAAGGGTCAACGGGGATTGCCAGGACAAGCACAACCTAGCAACCTTAAAAATGTAAGATACTGCTCACACAAGAAATTACCACAAGAAAGCATGTTTCTTTTTTTCTTACTTTATTCATACCCAATTAAAGAAATTCGAATCAACAGACCCACAGCAGCCACAGTTCAGAGTCTACCAGGGGCTGAGATAGACTAGTACACTGGTGTAAAATCCTACTCTTCTAAAAGATGCACCAGGTTTATTAAACTGCAGATGGACCTTCACAATTATGGTCAAAGACAGCCTTGATTTTCTGACATTTTCGGTACCCGCCTTAATCGCTCCATTCAAATCAAGTATAGCTATAATATAAATCTTTAGATAGGAGTTTTAAACAATAAAGCCTAAAGAGAGATCTGAACCCCTTTACACAAATTGAAATTTTGTTTAAATTGTCGATGCATGTGTACTATTAGACTATTATTACATTAGAATCCCTATTAAGGGGACACTCAACAAACATAATATTGACCCCTGAACAGGAAAGTTTCCCCTTCATAGGATGTCCTCTAGATAGGAATGTCCAGCGGTCCTGGAGGTTTTTCAGAGAATTAGAGTAGGAAAATTACGTTAAAATTTAAAAAGTACACAATTTATTTAATTCCTTTTTGTTTGATTAAAGGGTCCTCCTGGACCAAAAGGAGAAGAGGGTCAACCAGGAAGCGCTGGAGCACCAGGTGAAAGAGGAGTCCCAGGTCCTGCTGGCTTAAAAGGAGAAAAAGGAATTGGAGAGAAAGGAGACCAGGGACTGCGAGGACCTAAAGGTTCTATTGGAGAGAAGGGTTCAAAAGGTTATTTTTTTTTTCAACTGTAGTACAACCAATCAAGTACATGTAGTACAACAAGCCAAGTACCTGTATTGCAACCAACCAAGTTTAGCCACTGAAATAGATTATGTAACTTTCCATCATTTTGATCCATCACACGATTTTAGAGCTTTTGAATTACAGTTTTATGTGTTCTTTTTATATAGGTTTTCAAGGAGAACGAGTAGAAGTAAAAGGCTGTTCTCCTGGAGTGAAGGGTGAAGTAGGTGATCCTGGTAGAAAGGGTGAAAAGGGTAACAGAGGTGTGCAAGGTAAGCCTTCTTTTTTTTTACTTATTGCTTGTTGGAGAGACACACCTTACCGGTGACAGCGTTTGTTTAATGCTTTTGTCTTTCCTCGGCCTCGTGTCTTGTTTTTCATATATATATATATATATTTTTATGTTTTTTTTTTTGTAATTATTATTTATGTTTATTGCCGAAATGAATAAAATAAATAAAATAAATAAAAGCTCTATTCTACACTGTGATGTGCCCAAATATGGTAGTAATATGACATCATCGTGTCGATATATGGGTAGCAGAAAAACTTTACCTTTGGGACACCTATTGAGAGAAAGTTTTGATGTTTTAATGCATTGATAATTTCAATGAGTGACATTGATGTATAATTGTTTCCTTAAGCTGGACTGCTTGTTTTTGATGTGTTGTTTAATTCACTATTAAAGCCATTGAGTAGTGCGCCCTCAACAAATTAGAAATTCAAAATCTTTGCTTTACTGTAGAGGAGATGACAGGACATAAAAAAGCACTAAAAAAATTTACAATTTTCTTTTATGCTAAGGATACAAATATGTAGTTTACGGATTTTATACCATATTTTGCCTGTGTTCAGATGTAAAATCAGTTACATGTGTAACTTTACATTGTGTAATCAGTGATCATTCGGACGATGAACAATTTACACGTGTAAACTAAAAGAAAAATACCCAGCAGGGGTCATATTTCATGCATCTCTTTACACTGTTAAGATCAAATTTCTCTATATCTTGCAGTTAATCAGCTTGCGGTTTAAAGCCCCCTTCCCTACGTTCTTTAGATCTAATTTAAAGCCCCATTCCCTACGTTTTTTAGATCTAATTTAAGATCACAAACTATATTTAATGTAAAAATAATACTATATGGTCCTATTGCGATAACTTGTTTCGTCTTTAAACGGTTAAAAATGTGAAAAATAAATCGATTCTAATAATTATAGCGGCCCGCTATAAATCCCAAAATGCATTGCGCGCGGATTGATGTTTTTGTTTTTCACCTGTAATTCGCCCACTTTTCGATCGATCGTGAAGCCAAAACAAATGGAAGACTCCTAACTTTTCAGCGAAAATACCGGGTTTTCCCCAATTTGTATCAACGGAGTCTGGCAAAAATAGAAAGACAATTAATGCAGCAACTATACAACGTCAGGCTAGGTATATAGCTAGCGTACGATGTTCGTACGCTACCGATGTTTACCAGCTAGGCCTACAAAACTAAGCCTAGCTAGGCTAGGCCTAAGACCGTCCACGAGAGGTCGATCGCCGCGAGCTACTAGGTAGTGCATTGTTTCTCACTTTTTATCATAATTTACCATAAAACGTACATTTAAGACAAGGAATGACATGGTTTAATGTTTTTAAAGTGATATATATGTATTATTTTCCAAAAAACGTCCAAAATTGCAGGGAAGGGGTCTTTAAGGTGTAATTGAAAAGTCTACCTCATGAGATAGATTTTTTAAACAGCTAGTTTATCTCAAAATTTACACCACATGCGACCATTACACGTGTAAATTTGTTCTGTCCTAACAGGCTCAAATTTTGTTCCAATAATTTCTTTAAGTTTTTTTAAATTAATACTTTAATTGTTATTATGCCCTTTATTATAGGCCCATATTTGATTGAATTAAGTGTTTTCAAATAAAACAATTATGCAAAACTGCTTTGATTAACTAGTTTATTTTTGTAGTTGATCATCATATAAAAATAATAATAATAATTTTAGTTTTGAAAAGACTGAATTTTACTATGTTTTGTATTAACAATGTAATATATTCATGTACAGAGACATGAGCCCTCTGGTAATTAATAGTTTTAACCAAGTTTTGACTTCCTAGTTTGGAGAGGGCGCTGCTCCATGCTGTGAAATGGCATAGCCCAGTTTGACCTTTTAACCCTGTACTTCCGATACTGTGTTTTGAATGGACATCGAACGAACATGAGATTCTTGTGTTATAAGTACAATAATTTTTATGGGACATTAAATTGGCATATCCACAACAAAAGATTAACAAAATAATTTTTTTGCAGGTGAACATTATATCTTCAAGTCCTAGGATGTTCTTTAATTAATAATGATACAAAATATTATACTGCCAGACCTCAAGACTTTTATTCATAATTTTAGAGTAGATTACTCTAATCCTGCTTAACCCCACTTTAAAAATAAAATTAAAAAAAGATCAATCAATTGGTGGAATTTTCCAATAAAATAGATAACACTGTCCTTTTATTTTCTATTTTGTTAGCTTGTACCATGGTATACCTCAAATGTTATACTAACCAATGTTTCAACCCCTAATCCCATTAAAAAAAAAGTAATTGTGTTTGTAGGGCTCAGAGGATATACAGGTGCAAAAGGAGAATTGGGTATACCAGGCCCAACAGGAGTTCGGGGTCCACGTGGCGCGCCTGGTGACTCTACAATGGGGGATGTAGGCCCTAAGGGTGAACCTGGCCCGCAGGGTATTAGAGGGCTGTCTGGTGCTCAAGGACCTAGAGGTGATGATGGTGATATTGGCAAAGATGGAGTTAGAGGAGAAAAGGTACATTATCATTCATTCATTCGATATTAGACATCATATGAATAAGTCAGTTTTAGGTTGTGTTTGTTATTTATCTCATAAAAATTTATTTTAAGAATGTTATTGCACCATAAAAGGATTGCCAAAGGAGGCCAATAGTTTCTGTCCCTGAATAGGTGTGGCACAACAACCAAATGGGCAAAATATACAAAAAATGAATGAGTCTAGAATAATTAAAATATCTTTAAAATGTATCCAAATTTCACAAAAAAAAAAAATCAGTCGGTATTTAGTAACTGTGAATATGATACACTGTGTAAGTAGCACAATTTTTTTTATAACATAATATTATTTGCATACATAGCATTCTTCTTAGTGTATTCTGCATGATATGATCCAGTTGCTTTCATGGTTCTGTTAGGGAAAAATGGCAAAATCAGCACTGTAGACTATTTGATAACTAAACCACAAAAAACTCCTAGAAGTAGGAAGTAGGAAGAATTTTGCCATTTTTCCACTGACTGCATATGGAGTCCATTAGACTTGCCCCAAGTCTGTATTGTTTTTTTTTTATTTATTTGTTTTTATTTCGACCGCGACTTTCGTCTGAAAATACAGACTTTTGAAACACGTATAGAAATCGATTTGCAGACCGCAAACATCTGATAAGAATGACGTAGGTTATCATACCGTTTTTGGCTATATGGGGCGGGCGGTATGTAAATATGGATTTCAAATCAACCAATGATCATTTTGTTTCAAAATGAAAAAGATCGAGTACGTACAGTGCTGAATGTACAATTGAGACTGTTGAAATATGAAATCGTGTTGCCAAGTTGTTTGTTTATTAATTTTTTAGTCCTTAGCCTAGGCCTCCTTCGTAGGTCCTACTCAACTCACACATGACCTGCCAAATAAAACGCCAATAAGAGGTAGGCCTACATACCACCACCGGCACACAACAGGATTCACACACAACAGACAGGGCTACGACACCACTACACAGAACAGGGTAGCCGATCACTCCGGCCGCGCTTCACTCCGGCCGCCGTATCAGTTTAGCACGATGTATGCACTCCGGCTGCTATTCAATTCGACTTCCTGTGCAAAGGGGCCGTTAGTATGGAGCGCCAATATCTACGTTTTCTATACTGTTCAATTCAGTGTTATAACAAATTCTTGGTGAATTTAAATGGAACTAGTTGAATATTTATTAGCAACAATTTTACTTTTTTCATTAACAATAACATTCAAAGAAGTTGGAACTGCTTTTTCTTTCAAACTAAACTTAACTTAATTAAATTCAATAATAAAATAATAATCAAATACCCGTCTAATTAATGGTTGAATAACAATATTTAATTTCTTTCTATGTACATTTATTTTTATAGCTTTACATTTATTAACATTAAAAATTAGTTAAAACCCTTATTTTTTAACACTTTATCTTGCCAGTACCCATACTTACTAATTATAGTTAATAACAATATGTAAAATATTAATTAATTTATTTCAAATAATCAATTATTATTGATGTTTGTTATAGTTAATAACAATATTTACAATATGAATTAATTTATTTCAAATAATCAAATATCCGTCTAATTAATGTTACCTGGAATTTATCAAGAATTAATATATTATTTTTGTACAGTCCAATTTACAATGACTTTATATTTTAATTTATATATGATAAAAATAATATGACATATAGGGTACATAAATAAATTACATTAATTAATCACATTACAATTAATATACTACTAGCCTATTACATTGGATAAAACACATAAATTATTTTGTTTTAGCATTAGACCTAATTTAAAACACTTGCGATGTTGTTGTGATCCTGAAAGAGAAAAAATATACTGTATGATTACAAATGTTTATTTTGATTCTCTACAAAAAAACGTGTCTCGGTTGTAAAAGACTCATTGGGCGCTCCATAGCTGCGGCCGGAATAAATCGCGGCCGGATTGAAGCGCGGCCGGAGTGATCTGTATCCCACAGAACAGGACAGGGTCTGGGTGGGAATTAAATCAAATTATCTCCGCGTTATATTAAATGATCCATTCAATGTTCGATTTGCGGAGAAGCAAGACGAGTTTTCATGTTCTTGGGAAAAATCCCATCAAATGTTTACCAGACTACTACTAGATATATAAAATCATTTCTAGCCTTCAGAAACTTTCATCAATGTACCCATGGATTTCTATTCTTTAATCCATGATGTACCCAAGTACATTGATTGTCTAAACGTAACATAGCGCATGCGTACCATCTTAGTTGTTGAGTCTTTGAGTGAGTAGCCAATCGCATGCAGCTGAAACTAGTCAACCGGATAATCTATGCACCAAGAATTATTGGTGTCAAACCACGTGACTTTTGCGTGTTTCCCCAGATGGAGTATCCAAACTCAAGTAATACACGTATGAAACGCCATATGTGCAAAAATATTTATATTTTTACTAATATTAAGAAAAAACTCCGTCTGGAGCCCAGACTAGGAGTCCATGTAATCTAGTGAAAGATTGCTAGAACAGTACCCTACTGATTTTTAGATAAACTTCCCATTGATCTATGAATGGAAATAAATAAAATTCATGTTCATTGATTGTTTCTCTTATTCATTCACTTCATCTGCTACAGAAACTGAGAAATCTAGTTTTCTAATAAATCTGGGTAGAACCCATATAATTGTTGCCGATATTTATTTCTTATGTCTACTGTACACCAAAAGAAAACAATTATATTATATATGTGTCACACAAACAATTGTAAGTTGTAAATAATACATCTAATTTGTATATCTTAATTTAGGGTAGTAAGGGAAATGAAGGTCTAAATGGACCAGAGGGACCAAAAGGCTTTCAAGGCCCCCCTGGCTCACCAGGTTTAGAGGGTAATCAAGGCTCGCCTGGAGATGCTGGAGAACCTGGTTTGAATGGAAGACCTGGTGAATCAATTAAAGGTAAACTTATGTAGCTACATTTAGCTTAGGGAAAATTCCTAAGAAGGTGAGATTCTTTAAATGGTACAATGTTAGTCTCACCTATCCTTTTCGTTTCCAGTGGCACATCAGCCCATATTTTGTCTGTTTTGTTAATGGCGTCCTTAACAAAAGCATATGCTTTCTAGGTGACACCACCATTTTGTGGAAATAAATTTTTTATGATTGATTGATTGATCATATTCTCTCAATCTCTCCCGGTTTCTTGCTACTGCTTCTGCCTCAATATATAATTCCACTCTGTTTCTCTTCTTTTGTCCTTCTGCGTCTCTCTTTCTTTTCCATTCCAGTTGCCATGTCAGTGTAATCCTCCTTTTGTTGTCTTACTGCTTTCTTGCCACTGCTTCTGTCAATGCAATTCTACTGTTCTCAACTGCTGGTTTCTTGCCACTGCTTCTGTCAGTGCAATTCTACTGTTGTCATCTGCTGGTTTCTTGCCACTGCTTCTGTCAGTGCAATCCTACTGTTGTCTTGCTGGTTTCTTGCCACTGCTTCTGTCAGTGCAATCCTACTGTTGTCATCTGCTGGTTTCTTGCCGCTGCTTCTGTCAGTGCAATCCTACTGTTGTCTTGCTGGTTTCTTGCCACGGCTTCTGTCAGTGCAATTCTACTGTTGTCATTTGCTGGTTTCTTTCCACTGCTTCTGTCAGTGCAATCCTACTGTTGTCTTGCTGCTTTCTTGCCACAGCTTCTGTCAGTGCAATCCTACTGTTGCCTTGCTGGTTTCTTACCACTACTTCTGTCAGTGCAATCCTACTGTTGTCTTGCTGGTTTCTTGCCACTGCCTCTGTCAGTGCAATTCTACTATTGTCTTGCTGCTATCTTGCCACTGCTTCTGTCAGTGCAATCCTACTGTTGTTATCTGCTGGTTTCTTGCCACTGCCTCTGTCAATGCAATTCTAGTTGTCATCTGCTGCTTTCTTGCCACGGCTTCTGTCGGTGCAATTCTACTGTTGTAATTTGCTTTTTTGTTTTCAAATGTCCGAGCTATTTCCATCTCCTCAGTTTGATTTGGTAGTTCAGCTACGATACTTGGCTAGTTGTTTATAAAGGTGCTTCTTAAAATGCGTACTACAAGGAAAATTAAGTGACCTCGTCAACCGCCCATCACAATTAGCTTACCGTATATGACTTTCAATTTAGTATCTGATTCAAAATGCAGACAATAGTATGAAATTAAGCTGACTTTGAGGGGTGAGATTATACCCATCCTGGTTTTCGGGAATAAAATGATTTGTAAGGATTTAAAAACCCATCTAAACTGGCTACATGCAGATCGAAAGTCAATACTGACTGTTCTTGAGGATATGCCCGTTTGTGAAATCACGTAAAGTAGGTGGTAGAATTAGACCTGAAATAGGATACTCGAGGATATACGTTATACTGTATTTGTGGCACATGTAAGTGACATCGGATATAAGTCGCATGTGTAGATTTGTAGAGACAGCCAAAAACAATAAAGGGTTGAAAATTACATTTTTATTTTTTTTTTTACAGAAAATGATAGCTGAAACAGTATTTATTTACATTTCCTTGGTGTTTTTCTATTTTGAGACAAATGAATAAATAAATTTTAACATATTGGTTAAAAAGATGGTGTAAATTATGTATGATTTTCATAAAACCTATCATGTTTTATGCTTAAACTGAAAATGTTCCAGTGGGTTGTTGAAAAGTTTGCATAATAATAGAACAATAGTTAATTAACAAAGGTGCGAAGTTTCATTCAAATCAAACAATTAGAATGTTTATTTTTTAGTATTTGTCATTTCCTGTTACTTAACTTAAAAAGCATTTTTCTCAAAACACTGATTGTAACAGCCAAAACTTTAGACTGTGATATGTCTGGAAGTAGACATGGTATCAAGATATTTTTGTTCAGAATTTTAAATCTTGGATTATGTAGTTTCAGTATTTGTGGAAATATGAATTTTGAAAATTCTGGCTAATGTCTGATTTCAATTTCATGTGCCACATTTTGTTATTAGAGGAATTGTAGATAACATAATACTTGTCATCTTTTATTTCTTATATTTTTATTTTATTTTTCTATAGGTCAAAAAGGAGAAAATGGCTTTTGCTCACCTGGCGCACCAGGAGATAGCATTCCAGGTGAACGGGGACCGACAGGAATACGAGGAATCTCTGGCGAAAAGGGTACGTAGTAGTATTTATATATAAATGTTGTCATTGAGGAGGCCAGGTTGTGCTCAGAAAGTTTCCAAGGGCATTCCATAAAGGAACCCATAGTATGGAGCTTTTGCCGGTCGTTGTTTGGACTTAAAAACCACTAAAACTGGGTCAAGGTAAGGAAGGAAAAAACATGTCTCAACTTCCTCACATGAATTAATATTGTGCGTCAGTATTTAACAATGTCTAAATCATTATTTTATTTATAATGTATATAAATTTACAATCCAGGTTTTGAGAAAACCTTTGATCTTCATAGACATAGTTGGAGAAAAAAAGAGTTCCTTTGGTGGATCTCAAATGTTATATTACACCTCTAAGCAGGTAATATCTTTATAAATACTATATGTTTACCTTGCTATGTTATGCAATTATGAACAGGAAATGCTGGTGTGCCTGGCTTAACTGGTGTTGCTGGAGGGAGAGGTCAAATGGGTGAAAAGGGAGAAATAGGAAGAGATGGTCAACCAGGTGATAATGGATTCCAGGGACAGCCAGGTACAAAGGGAAGGCCAGGTCTTATGGGATTCCCAGGTCAAGTTGGTAAGGACACTTTTTACATTAACAAATTTCATGATAATATGTTTTTATTAATTGAATCTTTAGTAATTATAGAAACTAAAATTATTTACCATACTATTGTCTGTTGTACACTGGAAATGCAATAGACTCATATGATTCAAAAGAACCTCCTTTTCAATTGTTTTTAGCCAGGAGGCAAAATACTTTTAAGCTAGGCCTTCTTCAGTTGCTTATGCTTACACTTTTTGTGGAAAAAAGACCCCAGTGTAAACATTTTGGCTGTAGGCTTAAGACTGTACAATTCGTCCTGTCAGATCAAAGATACATGATATTTACACTGCTTAATTTTCATCATTAGCAAGGGAAAAAAAACCTTGACTTAGAATGAAAACAAAAACTTTATCTTACAGTTTTAGTAAGAAACATACTTTATTTTGGTGGTGTTTTTTAGGTGAAAAGGGTGTAATTGGACCAGCAGGCCTAAAAGGACAGCCAGGAAATTCTGGCCGACCAGGAAACAATGGACAACCAGGAGAAAAGGGTAACTTTTAATTTAGTTGGTACATTTTAATTAAATTAATTTAACATTTCAAAAATTGGTCTTGTAGAATATCTGATGAATGAACTACTGTAAGCTAAAAATGTTTGAATTTGCAATTTCTCGTAAATGTAAATGAAAGAATAACCTGCGACTTGCAGCATACTGGGCTTAATTGTGTGTGGTGTGACAACACATACCACAACTTTCTACTCCCCTAAGGATCCCTTCGTGTCGAGTGCTGGCATCAAACGGCACCTCTTCATCTGTCCACAACAGGGACTGCATGGACCAGTACACCTGGGTAACCCCCTACTCTGAAAGATATAAATGGATTCTTTAAAGTGCACACTGGACCTCCAGTTTTTAAGTCTTTATCTAAGAAAACTTGTTCTACCACCAGAACAATAGAGTGCGTTAAACCTGTGCAAATGGTATGCTGTGCCCCTGCCTTAACCGCTTGGCCACTTGACTTCACTTTAATGTAGACGAATTGTAGATTGTAATTTCTAGTGAAACTTAAGTTTGTTTCCCTTCAATGTTTTTTTGTTTGTATTTTCATTCTATGCTCTGAGGAATAATGCTTAACAATACTTTTTACTTTTTTGGTTCACATTGATTATACAATAGAAAAAATTACAAAATAGTTTTGTATATTAGTTTTGAAATAAATGCTGATTCTAATGATGTTTGGTCTTCTTTTGTTTAGGAGAGATTGGTAGAATTGGCATGCCTGGAAATGATGGACCAGCAGGATTACCAGGACAACCAGGGAACAAAGGATCTGTTGGAATCCCGGGAAAACCAGGATTTAACGGGAGCCCAGGAGAAAAAGGAGACAGGGGACCAAGAGGAATAGCTGGTGCTCCAGGTAGTAATATTGACTAATACTTTACTCTTCCAAATGGAGATAGTGATAATAGAAAAACGTTCAAATCCAAAAGATAATAATAAATGAATAAATTAAACGTATGCAGCATAAACTTAATGCGTAAATGTGACCAACTCATGTACTATACTCAAATTAGATTTATGCAAATGAATAATGCAAAGTGCCATATTCACCAAACATTCCTTTCCCCACTCAGACTGGCTAGTGCTTACCTCAATGGTGTTTTGCTTTGCAAAGACTGTGACTAACCTATGTCAGGCCAACAGTCTGTTGTTGCCTGGACCTAGAAACCATCAAATCTGTCTTAAACCGATGAGCGAGGATACATGTCCCAATATTCCTTTATGTGCACAATGAACTAACATGCCATTGTTTGGTTGTCAGTCATCACAAATCAAAAGCTTCCTATTATCAAGAAGTTCATATTCAAATTTCTTTTGATACAGGTAATTCTGGTAGAAATGGTCAACGTGGTCCAAATGGAGAGGATGGTGAACCAGGAAGTGATGGACCAGCTGGGCCTTTGGGAGAGACTGGATTACCTGGTCCTGTGGGAGAAAAGGGGCAACCAGGATTGAATGGTCTAGGAGGTATAGGAGGTTCACGTGGAGCTCCGGGTGAAAGAGGTAAGCAGTCAAGATATCTATAACTTATCTGAAATAGTGTATGAATAAAAAATGAAGATTAATAAAATCAGACTTTGAATTGGCCATTTTGCAGTTTCAATCAAGTTGTTTGCTTGAGTTTAACCAAAAATCAAATGTAATTATTTTTCTTCATGAAATAGTGTAATACAGTACTAATAATACAGTGATTGATTGAATGATAGGCCAGTATAGAAATCTGGGAATTAATAGCAACAAAGGCATGTTTTATGATGACATCAGAGTATATGTAGTAGTTTATTACACACCAAAGTTAAATTTTTTTAAACTATCATTAACTTAAATAATTGGCAGGAACTACAGGAGAAAATGGTAACACTGGTCCAAGGGGTTTGAATGGCGAGCCAGGCCAACGAGGTCCTTCAGGAGCTAAGGGTGAACAGGGCATGATTGGTATGCCAGGAGCCAAAGGAAACTCGGGAAGACCGGTAAGTAAACAGGGCTTTTAATAACCTATTTGTCAACTACTACTACTAGCATTATAACAGAGCAGGGCTGATTTTAAATTGGGCATGTGTTTTGTGATTCTGTGGTGGCTTTTTTTACATGTTTTGATACATATATATTTTGTAAGATCTTTTGTAAGATTACTTCAATAGAACATTAATTAAACCAGGTATGGTATCTTCTATGTGGAAAAATAAACTTTTATGCAAGATTTTTCAGTGTTTTCGCTTTCATGAAAAATGCAGACCTTCTGATATTAATCGTACTTGAGTTTCCTGCGATATTAAAAAAAATCCAGATAGTGCATAAATCTATTATTAAAGCTATACTACTAAGCTACTTTTTGGTTAACTAAAGTTAAAAATATGCAGTGCCATGCATTCTCTACCATTTGTTAACAAAACACATTTATACTCTTTGGCGTAATGCCATGCCAATTGTTTGCTATAGATGCTGATGCCTAGGATTTCTTTCTCTATAATAATTGGATTATTTAAAAAAAAATAATTCCCTCTATCACTTGGCCATATGATTTTAAAAAGTGTATAAAAAGTTTATACCTGATAATCAACTTTAGGGATTTGATGGTTTTAATGGAACTCGAGGTATATCAGGAGAGAAAGGTGAACCAGGTATCGGAAGGCCAGGACAAAAGGGAGATCGAGGACCACGTGGATCCAATGGTATTGTTTTTCTTAACAGGTTTAAGTAATTTATTATAAATTAATAACTTGGTTTGGTAATAACAAAAAATGACATCACTAGCAGAAAACAATGTATGTAAAGAAACAATTTTGTTGATTAATTTCCAGTTATAATTCTTTTTTTAATTTTTTTTTATTGTGAAATGTAGTAGTACAGGATTAATAATCTTTCCTTTAACTGGAACTCAAATGTTCTCTCTCTTATATAGATATTAGTAGCCCTTACAAAGAATAGTGTTTTCCGCAAGTTTTGCACTTTCTTTTTGGCTGTTTTACTTAAAACTTTTGATTTAGCTTTTTGCTTATTACATTAGTATCTCCATTGAGATCAAGCCCACCCAAAGCATTGTGAAAGTAATTTGCCTTTGGATAAACATGAAGTAAAATAATCATCTGATTTCAGGTACACCAGGACGTATCGGTTCCCCAGGACCTAACGGTGATGAAGGTGAGGCTGGAATACCAGGAACTAGAGGTAGTGAAGGACCAATGGGTTCTGTTGGGCCATCTGGTGTTAAAGGAGATAGAGGCCCACAGGGTATTGATGGCGAAAATGGTGAAAAAGGTGAAAAGGGGCTTAGAGGATTATCAGGCCGGCCAGGAAGAAATGGAGTACCTGGAGTTAATGGTAGTCCAGGAGCCAATGGAGAACCTGGACAGGTCGGACCTAAAGGATTGGATGGAAGAAAAGGTGTACAAGGACCGAAAGGACAGAAGGGTACTTATGGCATACGTGGAGATAAGGGTAATTCTGGACTTGATGCTCTGCCATGCTCAGCACAGAAGGGTGATAAAGGTGAACGTGGTCCTACTGGTGCAGATGGTAAGATATTTACTTTATGTTTTTCAAGGTTGCTTTTGAAATACATGAACTTTGGGATGCGATAATTCATTAATGATTAGTATGTTTACTAACACTTTTTACACTTGATAGTAAGTTAGGCCCTCTTGTCCAGAGGTAGGACCCTCGTCCTTTCTTCAAAATTAGCCAGAAATAACTTCTTCAGGTAAAATGGTTCAGCTGTCAAAAACACTGCTTCTGAAAGATTGTTTTGATAATTTTACATTTGTAAAATTTCTTTGAATGGCCTTGTAATCCACTTTTAAGTGTATAGCTGAAGAAGGTATTGGCTAGATCCTTGTAGGAGTGAGAGACATATTTTCTTCATTCTCTCATCTAGTGGATTTATTCGTTTTTTATTTTGAGAAGAATTAATAATATTTTTGTTTTCACTTAAGGAAATCCTGGACTACGAGGTCCTAGTGGCTTGATTGGTATTCCAGGAGAAATTGGACAAAAGGGTGATGTTGGTCGTCCTGGATTTGGAGTTCAGGGTGAAAGAGGCGCCAAGGGTAATTCGGTATGTACCAGTTTGTCAAAAAGATATCATATATTATGACATCATCATGTCCATATATGGACATATCACATAAGTTTTGATGGTGTAGGCAGAAAAATCTACAAAAAAAGAGGTTAAAGCTTGGGTTTCACTAGGGCACAAGGCAATGATGTAAGCATGAACCTATAATAGGTCCATAATGTCCAATGACAAGTGACAGTTTGTAAAATCTGTCACTTGTGATTGGTCAAATTACTTGCATTGGGTCCTAGATGAGAACCAAACTAAGAAGATAAATGTTTTCCAAAGTCATACAAGAGGTTCATAACAATATTTGTCGATTATTGGACAAACAAATAACTCTGTTTCATTCTTTAAAAGGGTTTACCTGGTTCATTTGGAGCAAAGGGTGATCGTGGAGCAGATGGTTCCCCAGGAAGTCCTGCTATTCCATGTGCTAAGGGTGAGGCTGGAGAACCAGGAAGTAGAGGACCACCAGGTGAACCTGGAAGGTCTGGACGTCCGGGTGATCAAGGGGAAAAAGGAAATCTAGGTAAGTGTATGAAATGATTTGATTTGAATTTATTAGGAAATCATCATAAAAAATACATACAAAGTGATAACATAAATTACTGACATTACAAATAATACATTTATAAAAGATTTTCCAGATTTTGATTGTGATGATTTTTTGTTTGTTTATGGATATACTATATGAAATTAATGAATGAATGATTGTTTACCTTTATTATATTATTTCTCTTTACACTTGTGTATATCAGGTCCCCAAGGGCTTAAAGGAAGCAATGGTAGGCCTGGTGTCATGGGAATTCAAGGTGTAAATGGTGAACCTGGACAAGCAGGTGCTGCAGGCATTCCAGGATCAAAGGGTGAACGTGGACTAGATGGACCACGTGGATTGAATGGTCAAACAGGACCAAAGGGTGACCAAGGCGAGAAGGGAGATCGAGGTAAATGTTGCTATTACTGTCTTGATTCACTAGTACAACTTTTAAATATGTATTGTCCCCCAAAACATTTAACTTTTGCTGAAAAAAACAGAAAATGATTTCATTTATTAAAAATAAGCAGTTAAGCTAAATTTTGTTTTTCAGTCCAATTTATGTTGTGAATAACTATTACGTCATGTCATAGTCAACACAAATGTTTTAAATAATTGTCAAAGGAACAATATATATTTAATAAAACAGGATATAACTTTCAGCAACTCCCAATTTACACTATATAATGTTGTTTGACAGGCCCAGGAGGACAAAGAGGACCTTTGGGATATAAAGGACAGCCAGGACCAGCAGGAGCTCAAGGATTACAAGCACCTCCTGCTGGATTCTACTTAACCAGACATAGTCAAAGTACACAGGTTCCTGATTGTCCTGGCGGCACCACTAGGATGTGGGATGGATATAGCTTCCTGTATGCCCAAGGAAATGAAAGAGCTCATGGACAAGACTTGGGTAATGCTCGATGTAATGACATTCTATACCAAATTTCATCTTTCAATTTGCGAATCTAATCTATATTTTCGTTTAATTTTTTGTAAATACAGGTCAACCGGGGTCATGTTTAAGAAGATTTAGCACCATGCCATTCCTCTTCTGTAACATTCAGAACACATGTAACTTTGCGAACCGTAATGACTACTCCTATTGGCTGTCAACGAATCAACCAATGCCGATGGATATGGCACCTATCAAATCCAATGAAATGCGTCCGTTTGTCAGTCGTTGCAGTGTCTGTGAGGCCCCAGCTCAAACACTAGCAGTTCACAGTCAAACAATACTTATACCAGACTGTCCAAGTGGTTGGACTGAACTTTGGATCGGTTACAGTTTTGTTATGGTAAAAAATGTTTTATTACTAACCATGCCTAAAGACATAAAATAAATAAATAAAATAAATAAATGTACACAAGCCATGCGTGGAAACAACAATTCTATCAGAACTTCGAACTCTTTTATTTTGAATTGTGTTTTTTCCATTGTTGTTGCATAATTAGTAGTTGTATTGTAATACTAATGATAATAATAATAGTTTTTGTAATGAGTTTTGTAATAACATTGAATAATTATGCAAAAGGTTTTGTAACACCTAATTTTTTATTTTGCAGCATACTGGTGCTGGAGCAGAAGGCTCAGGACAATCTCTTGCTTCCCCTGGATCCTGCCTAGAAGAATTCCGTCCATCTCCCTTTATTGAATGCCATGGTGATGGTAAATGTAATTACTATGCAACAACATACAGTTTTTGGCTGGCCACTATTGATCGTAACGGACAATTCAGTAAACCAAGCTCGGAAACCATAAAAATAAATCAAGTTAACCGTATTAGTAGATGTAAAGTATGCAGCCGGGGTCCGTTAGTTACATAATCTGAGATTTTCTGCTATAACACAGTTATTCTGTAAAAATCCTAAGTTAGCAACAAGAGTTAGTGCCTATATTTCAATCATATTTAATAACATATTCACAGTATTTTTACCCATGACTATCTAAAATTTTAAATGGTTTCAAATTAATTAACATGTATATATTCTGTTTGATATTTCTATACATTCAACAAAAGTATTTTTTATTATTATATCTTTCGTATGTTGAATGTATTTTGGCATGGTTAACTTAATGTAGACAGCCCAGATAACAGTTGACAATATTGCTTGTTAACACACAGGTGGCATGTACACAAGTCGTTTTTTAGTCAGATTTTACTTTTTCTCTAGAAGAGTGTCATATATCTAAGTTGGGTGATTATAAAAATGTTAAAGTATGTTTAAGTTCTATATCCTGGATATGTCACTAAGCAAACAGTAGGCATGCAGTACTTGTATCATAGGAGGCAGGTGGTTACTGTATACTTTGCTGAACCAAGGCCTACTTGCATGTGTTAAGATAAAAAAAACATAAAGTAAAGTCATAATTTTGGTAATAATATCTCAGTTTAGTGACTAAATAGGCACTCAGTCTTGGCTTAGATTTTAAGAAAGTTTTCATGTACAATAAATAATTTTATACTGTAAATTGGAAACATTTTGAACAATAATATTTCCAAATTTCTGGACACAAATGCTGCAAGAACCTCATTTCATAACATTTTATTTACTACTTTTTGTATACATTGTCAGTTATTATTACATAATTAATAATTCAACATTATTTTGTAATTAGATTTTAAAACCATTGTAGAAAAAATGGTTATATTTTAGAGAATTTGTATATGTTAGTTACATATATAAAAACCCACTGTATCATGGTGCTATACACATTTGTGTACTAAACTATTTTTGTTTAGTTTATAATTTTGTTCAAACTTAAATTTTTCCTATTTTACAATTAAGAAAAAAATATACAATTTTATGCAAATATAAGAAAATAGAAAGTTTATCAAATTCATAGTGCTGTAGTAATGTTTAATTATTCTAGTACTACAGGTATATGTACATTTGATAAATGCTGCGGTAGATCTTGAGCCTCCGTCATCTCATCTATTTTTGTGTATTTTAAATCGTTCTGATTTGTATAATTATGTAGTTTAGGCAGACCATATAACCATTACTGAAGTTAGTATTTTAGAAGATGAACTGTACTATAGATTGAATTTGAAAATACTTAATGAATTGGTATGGGTCAGGGGTCATGCCAAAGTTATTCTACTGCATTTTAACCTGTTTTCTACAATTATTTAGCAAGAATTTTTGGGTATTCATTCTAAATTGCAACAAACTATAAAACCATATTTTATTGCAGTAAAACAATGTAGTTACTGCAGTAGAATAACTTTGATCCCCCCCCCCCCCCTTATTGAGTGCACTGCAACACCATCAAAGACTACAAAGTAATAATGCATATTAAACACCAATGCAAAATCACAAACAATGTTTTTGTAGTTTTCTTAATTTCTTGCCCGACTTGCAAAATTCTTAAATTTTGCAGTCGTAGTTGTCATCATGTGTTGGCTATGCTCTATTGCTTTGTATTCATCGGGGTGTCCTATTTTGTAATTTAACAACAAAATCAAGATAGATTCCATAGCTGTTATGCTGAATTTATGAAAATTTCAGTCAATATTTAATCACTCAATCAATTTACACTGTTAAGAAAAAAAAATACTGTTATTATCTTTCTCTTAGAAGATTCAAAGAACATAAATAAATTATCCAATAGAAATGTCTTGTGTTTTTTTGCTGGTTTTATTTTTAAATGGAACTTGATTTTCAAGTTTCTGTAAAAAGTGATCATTTTCAGTACAGTAAAATATACATTTTATAACGCAGTTTCTTCAACACATGGTACTGCATAAATAAAATGCGTTTGTTACACAGTATCATGTAAACCTTCTACTGTATCTTGACATCAATAAAATCCATCTTGCGTCCTCTCTGCATGAACATTTTTGCCAAGTTATCCATCCGTAACAGGGAAATAGTGGAATGAAAGTCTGCCCTCTATTGTTTGCAGGTTTATTTAGTATTTAACTTCAAAACTTTATTTGTATGTTAATATTACTTACTTATTATATTATAATCGCAAACCATTTATATACTTTCCCCATAACATTATATTATTGTTATTAATTTTCAACAACCATGATATCATGCAGCATAAACTATTAAGATAATGTAAACATTCAATGATAATAATATCCAAATCAAATACAGTATACTCTTAAACAATACAGTATTATGTAATAGATATATTTTATAAATCCAGTATGCTTCCTTGCAACTATGTTTTTTTTCTCCCCAACATTTATACCTTAAACTCTGAAGATTGTGGAGCAGTCAAAACTAGAACAGAAAAGATTTGATACAATGATGATGCTAATATTCAATAAACAATAATGATATAAATGGGCCCACGTAATAATATTTTGCATTCAAATGCAGCCGAATATTAAATTAATTAAGAAAGTCTTGTGTCAATCGTTCACAGAGTTCTTCCAATTATTGCAATTATGGTAATTGGTAGTATACTTAATTAGTTATGTACCTGCACATAAGACAGTCAAGCATATGTTGATTAATTAACTCTACGAACATTGAATATTAATGAACAGATCATGATGAACAGATCATGATGAACATTTTAAAAAAGTCACTAATGAGTCATGTGATTGTGGAGGATCTCCCTCACTGCTCTGTAATCAATTGTGCAAATTTGTTATATATCTATTTTAATTAATTTCTGTGGAGAAAATTGTAATTATCGGTGAAAAACAAAGCCATACATTTAATAGGCGTTTACGTCAAATTGGGAGGGTATCATTAACAAAATTTACTGGGCCTATAAAGTAATCAAAATTATTTTAATCTTTATAGATTGTTGGTGCATGTCTCATTGAATTTTAACAAAATTGATATAGCAACTTCTAAAACATTTTAACCGCTTTTTCAAGCCGATCCCACGTATGTTAATTAGCGCCAAATATAAACTTTCAAGAGGCGGATTGCTGGAGCGTATTCGTGTGATGCGGTGTGGCGGCGAAGAACCATTCAGTTGATCGCTGATGATTACCGCAACAGGAGAGGTGTTGCATACACGGCCGCCGAATGGGAACATACGATGTAAAATGCCCGAGTGATTAAATAATTTCTCTTGTTCCAAATTTACATAATGTTGTTTATTTTAAGTTGTGAGTAAAGCAGTATTTGGAATAATCATGGTGAAGCGAAAAAATAACGAAGACAAGGAAGACAGGAACGCTGCTAAGCAGATACCATTACCTATCCAAATTTTTCTTTGGCGGCAGACAAGGTGAGTGGACCCCAGTGAAGAGGAGGTGTACGATCGATATAGCACGGTTACGTTATAAGCTTGATTGCATAGCCGTGATTTAATCAAACACGCATCATTACTTGATATTAGCAGTTAAAATCGAATGCCTTATTACATACATTAATTATTCTTGAATGAGAGTATTTTAGGCAGTTTTATTTTGAGTGAAATTAATTAGATCAATTTATTCCAGACTGGTGCACCACTAATTTATGATGCCTAATTTATATCATCAATTAGCTGACAAACTTGTTTAAACGTCAGTTTAGCTATCTATCTATTTAATTTTGTATTTTTAAAGAGCATGATGGTTTTTTAAAAATGTCGTATTTGTAGTCATTTTATTTATTTTTACATTTTTTAAAAGAGGAAACATGAATTGTCTTATATAAAAAAGAAATAATAATTTAAATTATAGGCCAGATATTTTAATGAATTAAAAAATAGTGTGATTTGTTTACAAAAGCTTTATTTTATTCAATTGGTTCTGACAAAATCACATCTTTGTGTTTAATTTTCATGTTGCTTCATGCGGCCATAAGCACGTCTTGAAAATGAAAGGTCACTATTAAATGTTGTATGCGCAATCTGAACTGGAGCCAAACTGGAGCCGGACCGGACCAGACGTGGAAGATGCTTTTGGCTATATACTATATTTTTGTCCAAAAGGATTTGTTTTGTACATTGTTTACTGTATCAATGTGCACAAACCTCAACAAGAATTACATACAATACCAGATCAACAATAATGTAATGCTCCTGCTATACAATTTAAAAGCCTAAAATTTCCATTATAAAACAGCTGCATGTATAGTTTGCATTCATAAATTATGCTATTATGTTGACCAAAATCAGTTTAAACATAATATGTAGTAATTGATTTTACAGATGAATGAGACATTTTTACCTGATTTTTGAATGAAGAATGATATATTTTATTTTTATACAGTATAATAATATCTCATTCTGATTTAGCTTTTTTTAAAATCTCCATTGAGATCATGCCACTGATACCCACATTGTCATTTTTTCTTTATTTTGACTTTTTCGATTATAACTTTTAAAGGAAAAATATTTGTGACATTGTATTCATAAATAAACAAGGAATAGAAGTATAAAAATGTTATGTGACATGTACTTAGCCGAATGGATACATGACCAAATATGGTCAAACAAATAAATACATTTAGCCAGTTAAATGGCGTTTCAACATTAACTAGTTATGATTTACTAGTATTTGGGGAATTAACATTAACCGGACTGTCCCAAAGCCAGACAAAGTGTGTCCAGTTTTAGAGAGTTGATTGTAATTTAATTTTTTATCCAATTCTAATGTCAAATAATAATTGCAGTAAATTATCTGCATAGAATTTTGTCCGACTGCGACAGAGAAGGTACTTTTATGGTTGACATTTATTACAATACACTTATGAAACAATTCTTAACCTAGAATAATCATCGTGCAATGTCAATATCTATATTCAACCCCATGATATAGTTGATATTACATTTAACCTAAATTGACACATCATTAATTTCCCATCAGTGTCTGTGCAACTTTAAATGATAAATCTCTTTCAAAACCTGGGGAGATTGCTCCTGTTATTAGTTGCATTTTCTCAGGTACATGCTGCATTTCCTCTCCTCTTTCATTTTCTCCTGTTAGTTGCATTTCCTCCTGTTAGTTGCATTTTCTCTTTTTAGTTGCATTTTCTCCTGTTAGTTGCATTTTCTCCTGTTAGTTGCATTTTTTCCTGTTAGTTGCATTTTCTCCTGTTAGTTGCATTTTTGCAGGTATATTGCAAATCCTCTCCTCTTACATTTTCTCCTGTTAGTTGCATTTTCTCCTGTTAGTTGCATTTTCTCATAAATACTCATGTTTATAATAATTTAAAAACCTGTTATGTAGTAAAAATCAGTGAAAATAAAAATGGAAGTTTGTTCCACTTGTTTTATAAACTTAAATAAACAAAAATGGAAAATGTTTACACAGTTGGCAGATAATTATTAACTCTAAATTATGATGTCACATTAAATTATATTTCTGAAGTAAGAAAGAAGACATTTTATTGTTGGCTATCTGTGGTATACCAATGTATAGTTTTTATTCTATGCTTGAGACTATTAAAACCCTTTTACATTGCCACCAATTTGATGCATTCATGTCATTAGACTGAGTAAAACAAATCTAAAATATATGATGATGAATGAGAATGTACCTTAATCTAATTTCTGTACATTAGTCCTTGTAATAGCTGCAAGGACATTTCTTCATGATAAGATCATAAATCGAGCATAGCTTGATTTTCAATAATAATTTACATGTACAGTATGTTTCCACCTCCAAAAGAAAATTTCAATTACTGAATCAAATGATGCTTGAAACATATAGCTTTACAGTGGAATGGAACTGTTAACATTTATTTAGGCCTGTCATGTACATCTCACTGATTGGAAGGCTAGCAAGAAAATTCTCTGATGTTGATTCTGATAATCAGTGAAGTGGTGTTTCCATTACCATAACAGGAATTTATGCATTATTACAAAATGTCAGAATAAAGTTGAATATTTTATTTATTACATTAAAAAAAATTCCATGAACAGTATGTAAAATTGACTACATTTCCTAATTTCTCTATCTATTTTTGTTGTATGGATTATCATATCTACCTTCTTTATTAACATTTAACAATCTTTAATAAGAAAGTTTTAACAATTTAGATATATGATCCCCTTCATATAGCTTTTAGTTTACTTGTCATGTCAACAACTGGTGGTAAATGCTTAAAATCTCCCATCATACGTCATTTTATGTTCTTCTACATAAATATCTGTTATATTTTGTTGAATGTGTGAAAAATAAAAATGAAACAAGACAGTCAGTAAAACTAATAATTAATTATTGTGGAAAATTAATTTTAATTTGTAAAACATGTGGAACACAAAATTTAAGAAATAAATGATCAACTAATGTGTGGCTTTACTCAAACAAGGTTCTGCACAGTATAGGAAGATGATGAGGATGTAAACAGAAATTTTTTATATAAAACTTTTTTTTTTATTCCTTTTAGTCCATTCATACGTCCAAAACTGGGCAAGCTCTATGAAGCCAGTTGTGTGGTAAGTATTTTGCATTTTCTAAAGGCTAAATCAGACAGCGTCATACGACGATGACTGGCAAAACATCTCTTCAGGAGAAAATTAAACGACCTAAAACTATGCCTGACGCTATTTCATGACGACTCGTCTCGTCAGGATTCAACTCACACAGCACCGACGCGCCAAGACGTTTGGTCGGGCCTTGTTGTAAAATGCTGTCTGAATTAGCATTAAAATGTACTGTAATATTTTCAAAGATGTTCTTTATACTGAAAATAAAGACAACATTACAAAGCTTTCATAATTATTAAGTATAAATTACTAAGTCTTTCTATAAGTATAAAGCTTTCATTTTTGAAATAATTATGTTGAGATTATGAAATCTCATGGTCAAATTTTGATTGAACAGCTAATTTGCCTTATAACAAACTATTAAATGATGAGTTAATAATGATGTAAATGTCCTTAATATCGACAGAAAAATAGAGAGATAGATTATGTTAAAAAAAAAATTGTGAGTTATATGATGATTAGATATATGTTGCATTATTAATCTGAAAAAAAATGTTGATCTAGGCATAAATCTATTGTTTTTATTTCAATAGTGAAAATAAATTTACTAGATAGGTCAATTAATATTGTGTTTAAATCTGTGATTAAGAGATGTAAATATTATTTACTATTAATTATTTTATCCATTATACCATTTTTGTCTTTATAGTCTTTTGAAAGAGTGTTTGTAGAGAACAAACTTCATGGTTTGTCTCCCAGCCTGTCAGATGCAATCAGCAGCATACCAAGATGGCAACTTATACAAGCAGCCTTTCCACATGTGGTCCACTGCTGTGCTGCTCTTCTCAACAATCGGGCCAAGCTTGGACATATGGACAAACTCGGAAATGCCGAGACAAAGCTTCTTCACACACTTCAATGGATTCTACTTGAAGCTCCAAATGAATGTCTTTTAGAAATGAGCCAAGAGGAACCAGCTGATACTGAACCAATTTGTGAACCACAGTATTCTCTGGATTCTTTACAATTGTTTGTTTACATGTTTGCTCCACTGATATACAGTGTCAAAGAAAGTGATTTAACATTTCGTCTGGCTAATGGACTCAGACTTTGGCAACCTCTATGGGAACATAGACAACCAGATATTCTTAGCTTCATGGCTGTAGTGAAACCTAAAAGGAACATTGTCAGAGCACGCCGCCATAGTTCTTTGCGCAACGGTGATGGCTTGCAGGAAGATATTAAGCAGTGTAATGACTTGTCAGTTAGTGGTGTTGCGCCATTGGCTAATTTGACCGATGTATGCGACCCTTCAAAAGGTCGAGATTCAAAACCTGTAAATATTTGTTCTGTGTGTCATAGTACTATCAAAGATAATTCATGTGCTTGCAAAAACAATCAAGTAAAATCAAATTTAGATGAGTGTTCTACTGGTTTACATAGTAAACATTCTAGTTTAACTAGATTTAGTGATGTAAGTCAAGCAACCTTTTTTGATGTTGCTGTTCTTCGATGTCTCTTTAGTCCAAATTGGAATGATGAAGGCATTCAGTGGGCTCTAACTTACCTACTTACACGCCTTCAAGAAATTACTGATGAGAAAATTGCCTCAGAACGTGTTCGCCATCGTAGTTGTTCCTTACCTGTACCTCAAATTATGGTTTCTATGGTAGCACCTGTCAGTAATGTTACTAAGAAGTTATCACTTCCAGCATTTATTCGAACAGAGGTTGAAACAAGTAGAAAACCCTTGCCAAGTAACAAAAAGCAGAAGACCACAGGTCCTCAGTTAAGACGTATTGGTCATGGTTCATTAGGAAGACCAATGTACCCAGTACCACGTCTTGTGGAGACTTATGAAAATGAAAATATGTCGGAAGAAAATATTATGAATCAAAGGTGTGATACTGAGAGTCTTTCTAATGTTCCATCTACTGGGGCAGAACCAATTATAAATTATAAGTCTGAAGGAGATGAGCAAGAACATGTAGTTCTAAGAACTAGGAAAAGATCAAGAAGACCACCAGCACTGTCACCACCATGCATCCGGTGTCCACCAGTTTTAGAGACAGAAGAGAAAAGTGAAAAACCAATTAAAGAAGAAAGCAATTCAGAAGTCCCTATTGTTAAAACTGATATTAACTCTGGGGCTCAAATAGGTTTACCAGCATTCTCAGTGTCCACTCCTACAGTTATAGAACCACCTAAGTTTGGAAGTGGCGAGTCTGGAGTACAAGAAATACAAAACCCTTTTCTAAAAAATCTACAACTTACCAAATCAAAGAGTTTTGATTCAAGTAAGGTTAAACCATTTAAATTTAAAATAGATGTCATAAAAAGACATACTCTACCTCCTTTGGACAGCACAGAAAACCGTTTATCAACAAGTAGCAGCAGCTCGGGTGAAATTCCAATTATTAGAAATGGTGGAGTTGGTGCCGAGAGAGAAGTTAAACTCTTTATACCAACAGTGAAAACACATTTTGAACCTCTACACCGACTTCAGAGATCTAAACCAATCTTAGAAGAACCAGCTAGTATAACAGTTGAATCTGAAATCCAAAAAGCCGTTTCTGAATCTGTTACTCCTTTTGAATTGGAAGAAGTTCCAGCTATCTCTCTTGCTGTTCCAATTCCAGAGATCAGACCAACTTTAGAACTTCCACCAAATGAAACAGATGACAATGAAGCACCATCCATTCCTGATACCAATAAACAGGATAAAAATGCTGAACGTCCTGTAGAACCAGCAGCTTCACTTCTTTCACTACCACCAACAATTCCAAGAAGTTCTTCAGATTCATTTGTGGATTACTACCGACCTCAAGAGGTGGAAGAACATTGTGAAGCTCCAGGTTCAACCTACTACATCCAAGAGAATGGACAGATGAACTACAGTGTGATATTAAGAGCACTTCACACTGTCATCACCAAAGAGACAAATGCAAAAATCTGTGATGTTTCATTACATATAATTGATACATTGCTTAACTTTAGTGTTATGGATACTAAATCTGAAAAGACCAATCAAAAGAGTTCAACAATACCAAAGATCCGAGTGGAAGGTGGGAAAGCTAAGCTGGAAGATAAGACTGCAGCAGGGATTGAGGAAATAGGTTCAGAGGATATGAATGTGCATAATCTAGTGATGGAGACATTGGTGTGTGTATTTCGAGCACTTGGTTGTAAACATGGGTGTGGAGAAGGCCTACGTGGTCAAGCAGGTACTTATTGCAGTTTCTCTTAATAATTATCATAGGCATAAGCATCAGTTCCAATTTTTACACCACCGCACCACTCCATTTGCACTGGGCAGCTACAGGATCCGGATCAGATTTAATTGGGTCAGATCCATTGTGTTTCAAACTATGTTCCTTACTATTTGTTTACTTTATCTCTCAAACCATTGTCACTTAGAATGAGCTTAGTTCATGAATTGTTTGATATGAATGTTCAAAGTTGTATTAATTTTGTTTGTATTTAAATTTTTAGTCCAACGTAGCTAGTATGTTAAGAATAATATTATTTCCGATACTGTGTGTACTACTAGTACAGGTGCACCACAAGGTACCGTATTGGCAACTTTTTTGTTTACTCTGTACATGTCAGATTTTTGGTCGGTATCCCTGAGTTGTCCAATGATAAAATGTGCGTACGACTTGGCTATGGCTCTTATTAATAACAACGATTCTTCTCTATACCTTTCTGAGATTATTTGATTTACTGATTACTGTGGAAACAATTACTATCTTGGAGTGGTGTTCGGCTATAAGCTTAAATGGGTGGATCATGTTGGCCATATAGTTAAGAAGTTAAATACAAGGCTGTACTGTTTGGCTGCCAAGTTCAGTAAATAATGATGAAAAATGAATAACAAACTTTTATTTAATATCTTTTTGATAAGGTAACATTTTGAGACAACAAGGCCAAAACTGCTTGAATCGCATGTATAAGATTGATGCGAGACAATTTCGTCGTTATCTACGCTATGTCATCAGTACACATCCATTGGACAGTATCATCGACTTCCTCCACGCGTTCCTTGGATTCTGCGTTGACCCAAAGCCAAAACCATTAGTTTTTCGACCAGGTAAGATTATTTTTTTTATATATTGTGTTGTCTGTTTGGAATTTCCTATCCTTTTCTTGGGTTCAAATCCCAAGTTCATGGTAATTTATCCTGATTTAATCAAATGTACTTTTGTTCAATTTTGGTAGAATATGCTTGTATGCTGAATTTATTTGTCAATAAGTGTAAATAACCTTGGTATTTTTCACATACAGTACTGTAGTACATCACAATTTAAAATTAAATTTTGTGGCCTACAGTTTTCTTAACATCAAGCTCCTGTGGGCCTACATATTCAAAGCTCTAGTGGTATGCAATTAATATATACCCCCTAGGTAAACCAAAACACCCTCCCACCTTGTAACGGCCAGGTAGTGTCGCTACCTGGAAAGACACAAATTGCTAAGTACTGGTATCTTGATGGCCAAGTGCCTCTCTCGTGGTCTACTAACTAGAGAAGAGACCTCAACAATCTCCCAATGACATTAGCTAATTAACCATTGGTAGTCTACTTGTCACTGATCTGTCACACGCTCTCTATCCACTTGTATCTCCTGCTGGCTAATTCTTTCTATCTTACCATGAATAAATAGTTCTCCATGATTTGATGATTTGTTCATCTTCATTTCTTCTTTATGTAAAAATATATTACAGGCAAAAAATAATATGTATAAAATGGATGGAGTAGATTATTATTAATAATATGTAATATTATGATACAATATGAATGATAAAGTATAGTCCCTGGCCTAGTCAGTCATACATTTAAATTTGTTTTTCTTTGTATTTGACTAATTTAATTTTGTCTAGACCAAAAACCAGCATTAATTCCAACATAATCTGCACTAGAATTGTTTTTCCTTGTTTAGGTAGCTTTCATTAATAATGAATTTATTATAGCTGGGGATATAAACAGGTAGTTGGCATATAGATGAGGGTACGCATCAAGGATGTAATTATGTTGGGCTAATGTGACGGGTAGTGTAGTACCCACTGTCGTTTTCCTAAAGACCAATTTACACAGACGAGCGGTAATAGTAAGCGGAAAACAGTGTAGCTTGTCCCATGTCTGCTATGTGTTGTGTGTAAATGTTCATAAGGAATAACATAGATTCTATATTTGTATTACCATTACCACTCATCTGTGAGATTTGGCATTAAAGCTTTATGCCTTCCACCCCGCCTAATTTCAAAAAAATTGTTTTTAAAAAACCTCTGAATATTTGAAAGTACTGGTTTTATTTTGTTTTCGCCATCTACTCATACTCTAGACTCAATTAATGATATTGTAATTATCAGCTTAAAACAATTAACTATTATTACGCACATTACACATTTACCATCCGAATGTCATTCAATTTATGTCATACAGTCACCTTACATACAAGTGCTGAAATGTTTACTTCCACAAAAAAAAGAGAATAAAAAAATACACAATTAAAATATGTGCAAGAACAAAAAATGTGGATCTATTCACAACAAACTATCATGTAAGATCATAGTTAGCTATTAAAAAACAACCCAATGAAATAAGTTAAGCTTAAGGATGATATACAATGCAATTACCTTTGAAATAGGTCTATGTAATACCACTGTTTCTTTAGACACTATGGAATTTTGTTCATGTTTTTCCCTGACTTCCTAACACATGTTGGTGGATGCAGATCCTGATATGCCTCATTATGATATCAGTAGTAGTATGCATCTTTATTGATGTGCTCTTTTACACTGTTCTTTTGTACCTCATAGTTATATCTTTTATCTTATCTTATTTATTTGACTTGCTCTTCCTTTAATAATATATTATAAAATGCAATTTGTTGACATAACAAATAACATGATAGACATCTCAATTATAACCTGCAGAAAGCCTATACATGTATAGTATCAATACTATATTACTCTATTCTACACGTAAATTTGATGATAGTAGTTTATATTTCAACTTATTTTTTATGCTAATATATGGTGGTTATAGTATATCTTTACAATATTCAAATATTCTCTGAAAAGTGACGTTGTCAAAAATTTCAATGCAAAAAATGTGTATTTGATTGAGTGAATTTATGCAAATAGTAACATCTAAAGCATATTTCATATAGCAAAATAAATAAGAAATCTTCATACTGAAAAATTCTCATTAAGGCATTTTGAGAACGAGCGTAAAGACGACGAAGTAATGTTAATCTACGAACCAATCAGTGTTGCGAATGTTGTGCTTCTGATGACCCTGATTTGGTTTGCAGACATATGTGTAACATTTCTTCGTCATAGTATATTCTTGCCATTTCATTGGTTGATTTTGTATCACATGGCGTGTATCATTTGGATCCATCCTCATGATTGGCATACTGTAGCCTTTGACATTTAAATTTAAGCGAGAAGCGGCGAAATAATCAAATGTCAATTCACTTTAGAACAGTAGGTGTGTTACAATTTTTGTGGTTAAAGATTTTGCAACTTGTAAAGCAAAAGGACATCACATTTAGGTCTGCCCTTTATTTCACCATTTTTAGGCACTGGGCCACCTCATCCCACTGGGAGAGATTTTATTTTTTTATTGAAAGATGAATTTGTGTAAAATATTTTTTGCTTTTTTACTGTAAAATCATCTTTAAATAAATTAGACTGGAAAAATACTAACACCCGTATTCTTAAACCGGACTTTAGTCGTAGTTCGAAGTTCGACTTGAAAAAGTCGTAGTTCGAGCTATTACTTCAAATTCGATTCAAAAACGAAGTAGTCGAAGTTTGCAGTTCGACTTAATGAAGTCGAGCTTTTAGTCGAGTTGCACACGTCTGGGTAACAAAGTCTATACATTGGCCAATGACAAGAGAGTATTTGAGGAGCAGACGAAATTTTGCGCATTGATATCACTTTCCATTTCTTACAACACTTTTTACGCATCAGGACTATATACATGAAAAATAATTTTAATCGTTAATTATTAGAACAATATCAGTATTAATTTAACAGTGAAGTATATTTGATTAACAACAAATAAAATCTTCGAAATATATTTAGGAACCATGGCGGTACGGTAACTTTTATATTTTCTAGGCCCCCAACAAAGTATGATCGCCACGAACCACGCACTTCATAGCGGGACAAGAAAGCGCTAGGCCCCCTAAACATTCCATTGCGTGGTGAATTGCCGCATCTCTCATTGTCGCTATGGCGTGACGTAGCTCAAGTCGGACTTGCGCGAAGAAAATAATGTAATTTGTATACAGTTGTAAATAAAGATGATTTTCATTATTATAATTTATACCAATGTATATTTAATTAAGCTAATATAAATATAGATATTTCATTCTTCAATATCTGGCCAATATAACAACTCAATGACTGTTATGTTTTTTATAAACATCGTTTAAAAACCATTTAGTCGACCATTTAGTCTGCCCCCTCCAGGACTAAAAAAATCGATCAAAATCCGTCTCGATTTAGTCGAGGTTGGCCTGATTTAGTCGGTGATTTAGTTGAAGTTCGGTTTATGAATTAAAATGACGTCATTTTTTTAGTTTTAGCTCGAACTACGACTAAAGTCCGGTTTAAGAATACGGGCGTTAGACCTAAAATCAAAGAAACCTTGATATAAGAGATATTACAGTATCACTGTGATTAAACATGTGTGATACTTGATTTTCAAGTGTCTAGAAGTAGAACAAATGCTCAATCCACTCTAAAAAAAACCAATTGTTCTTTAATTGATTTCATTGTATTCAATACTGATTTCTAATCCCACAGATGATAAAGGTGGTTCTACTGTATATATATATAAATTTAATTAAGGACAAATTTCGATAAATCTTGCCTACCTTTTAAAATTTGTACTCAATGGTATAAAAAGATATTGGCATAGACATTAAAGTCGCAGTTTGTAAATGAATATTTGTTACACTTTACAGTAAAATCTTCCTGTGAACCGAACAAGGAGAATGATATGTTTAAAAAATGTGGTCCTATTTAAAGGACACCTCCATTAAGGGGATACGTTGTGGGGTTGGAGAATGATATGTTTAAACAATGTGGTCCTATTTAAAGGACACCTCCATTAAGGGGATACTTTGTGGGGTTGGAAAATGATATGTTTTTACAATGTGGTCCTATTTAAAGGACACCTCCATTAAGGGGATACGTTGTGGGGTTGGAAAATGATATGTTTAAACAATGTGGTCCTATTTAAAGGACACCTCCATTAAGGGGATACTTTGTGGGGTTGGAAAATGATATGTTTTTACAATATGGTCCTATTTAAAGGACACCTCCATTAAGGGGATACTTTGTGGGGTTGGAGAATGATATGTTTTTACAATGTGGTCCTATTTAAAGGACACCTCCATTAAGGGGATACGTTGTGGGGTTCCCTAGAGGTTGTAGTATAATTGTAATAAATTATTATAATTGTAAATAGTAATTCATAGTGATTTAATTTATTTACAGACAGTTCAATATAATCGATGACATCAATATTAAATAATTATATTTATATTAAAGATTTACAAAATGATCTTTGTTATTAATCATTTGCAGTATGCTCGATTAAACATCTAGATATGTTGCGTTCAATGCAATGAAGTATGCATTATAGATGTAGCAAAGTATCAGGAGAAACACTCGGCCGCGTTAAAATCTATATCCAAACGACGCATTAAAGTTACCATAAGTAGCAGTCGTTCTGCGAATCCTGTGCTTAAGTCATTTCACGAGAAGTGACGAATCAACTGTCCAGTTAACACTACCGGGCGTCCTTAATGACCGTTATTATGTTCCCGTTAGTTACACATGAATGCAAATGACGGTTCACTGATGCGTGACAGCTTGTCATGATTATTCCTATGAGAGGGTATAGTAGTAGTACAAAGCTGTAAAATTATTTTTTTTCCTTTTATTTTATTACTATTTATCCTTTTTTTTCCTTTTTTTTTATCATTCATGATCACTATCTTTTTAAAATCAATATTGATGTTTACAAAAAGATTACCAGTGTATATATCATATATTTATAATTAAATTCGTCTTTCAAAGTTATGCGCTACAATAATGGTACGATCCATAACGGAGAGTATGTATGTACAGCATACTAATTAAGACATTTTATATATATTTAATTGTATTGATTTCTTTATCTTTCTAAGCATGTATAGAAGATTTGGGAAATAAAGTTAATTTATGTATTGATTTTATATTTTAATGTATATTAAAAATTAGCTTTAGCTTCATGCTTTTAATTCATAAAATTAAATTGCATGTCGTAAGTTGATTTTCTTATTTAAGATTTCCAGCATGAAAGCTTTCCTTCTTGACTTTATCATTTTAATTTAGCCACCAATAATACCCAAAGCTTTGTCATTTTTTAATAATGTTTCTTTGGATTTACACATTATTTAAAAAAAATATAACATAAAATTAAAGTCACAATATTGGGTAATCTTTTAAATTATGTTTAAAAACCAAACTATATTTATATTCAAATATTATAATAATATATACAATAATTTTTTTACATTTAAAATCAACAATATTTAATAGTTTCGAAATGATGTTTGTTGCAATTATTACTATAAATATGATATTACCATTTATCATTAGTGCTTGTTTCTGTAAAATTCTAATTTTGTAAATTTAAATGAACATGGAAACATTATTATCGTGATATTAAATGATGCGTTATGATCTTTCCAAAGTGATTTGATGATCTCATCAATCAATGTCGATTCTAAATAGATGAATAATTAACTAGCAAAAAATAGGATATATTCACAACAGCATGCTTTTGGATCTTTTTACCGATGTTCACATAGATTAGTAAATCTCTAAAGCTCTGTCTACACTATCAAACTTTATGTGACAAAAAAATGTGATGTGCCCATATATGGACATGATGATGTCATATCACTACCATATTTGGGCATATCACTACCATGTTTGAGCACATACACTTTTTTGTCAAACTATAGTTTGATAGTGCAGACAGAGCTTTAGTAAATAAATTAAGGAATGGATATTTACATTAGAATTTTGTTTGACATGCAAAAATAAATAATATTATTAAGGAGCCCCAGTATGTTGAAAAATAAAGTATGATTTAGTCAATTACAATTTACAGTATGATTTTAAGATTAATTTGATTACTAAATACGAAAGGGAAGTCAAATTTTCTGGTAATGAGATTTGAATTGTTTGGACAGTATATGTAGATAAATTATATTAGGCCCTGTTTCTGCTGCCAACTAAATACCGTATATTATACGGTATTTTTTGAATACCGTATATATACGGTATATTTTTGGCAGCAGAAACTGCACTCATAAAAAATATACCGTATTTTGTATACCGTATTTTCCCCACAAAATTTGTGGATAAAATACGGTATTTACAAATTTATACCGTATTTTTTGTACCCGTTTCTGCTGCCAATAAAAAATACCGTATTTTTTTTTTACATGACAAAAGGTCAACATTTGTGTTTTTATTTTCTGTCGCTGTCAGCTGCTTTACACACGTGTATAGATATATTCGGCGAAAATGTGGAGCGAAGACGTCACACAGTTTTACTAAATAAATGTGTGTGGGGAAGCTAAAATGTCTGGCCAACTAAAAGGTAATAAAAGGGACAACCACATTTATAAAGACATTTCTAAAAAAACAAAGCAGGAGTATGGAATAGACTTGTCTCCAAAGCAAGTAAACTGAAAGCTGAAGAGCCTGCGAAAGCAGTACAACATTGCAAAATACAATAACTCGGGGAGGGAACGAATTATTGTCCCCATTACGATGTTTTCTGTGCTCTCACAACATCTCTATCACTAGGGCTAGGCTGTTGAAAGTGAGACGTAAAACTTCCTTTATTGCGACTTTTAATTATCGATCAAATAAATGAATGGCAATTTGGGTAAAAATGATGAAATTTAACACGACCACCCAAGAAGTATTGTTAGCAGAAACGGGGTACTAAAAAATACGGTATAAAAAATACCGTATTTTATACCGTATTTTTATACCGTATTTTGAGCAGTTGCAGCAGAAACAGGCCCTATGTCTATGTACAGAAATTTATAACATAACAAATACTCATGTGTACAGTAAATTGTTTTTGGTGTGATAACATTTAACTGGTTAACTTTGTTTTAATAAATTAACTCAATTTTTTTCCAATTTGAAATTAATGGTTAAATTCAATTCTCAAGTACTGTTAAACATACAATTTTCTTGCTTATTGGAACTTTTGAACGCAGAACGTTAATTGCTGACTAAAACTAATATTGTTTGATCTCAGGTAAGAAATGTTTAATTTATTCTAAAAAATATGCAGAAATATGGCAACTGAAAATAAAATGTTTCTGTTTCTAAAAACATAATATTAACCACTGTATTAAAATGTAAACTCAGCAGAAGAAAATTAAATAAAACTATCCCATCTAATCTCACCTACACCTCCTTGTAGTCTCCTTTCATACACTAATACATACTTTATGACAATCCTACTTCAATCTTGATGAGCTAATTTTTTCTGTTTTTATAACTCATGACAGTTTCTTGAAATTTTGAATTCTATGATCAAAATGTTGATGTTGATTCTTGATGTAAACACTATTTTGAAACATTCAAAGGGGGGGTTCACATGCACCTGAAGGAGAACGAACCTAAATATACTTTGAGGATGTCACAAAAATCTGTAGCAGCTAGCCTAAAGTTCTGACTACACTACTATAAAACTGTATGTGACAACAAAATGTGATGTGCCCATATATGGACATGATGTCATATTACTACCATATTTGGGCAAATCCCACTAGTTTAATAGTGCAGACAGAGCTTTAGAAGTTTTGTATTTTTTAAAGTTTGCATCGTTAAACGTCTATGAAACTGGAAAGCACCTTTCACACTGCCGATACATGATTCATGGCTGTATAAAAACTCCCGCACCATGCCTAGCCACCACATCTGACATTCACCATACTGTGATGGTACTTTGCAATGCTTTGTTATGCACGATAAATTTGTAGAATACTTACACAAGGTATAAATATGTTTGGAAGCTCAGTATCCAGTGTTACTGGTATATCAGTGTATTTGTTAGCAGGCTATTAATGTTGTGATTAATTTCTGAATGAAGCTGTTATTGTTTTTCACTCATTGTATTAAAGTCACCGAACACCATATGTAATTCTCAACACAATAATAATCATACTATATTATATACAATTTATTTCATGGTTTTTTTTTTTGTATTGTAACTAAACAAATTACAATGATAAATGCTTTGGGCAATATGAATTTTGATTAAAAACTCGATTCTCATTCATACATGTTTCATAATAATGTAGTTGATTATCTCTGTTTATTTTTTATGTCTTTTTCTATATATATTTTTTTTTGATCATGTATTAGAAAAAAAAATACAATAAAACCCCTAATAAGGGGACATCTTTTGGACACAAAAAGTGTCCTTTATGAGGTGCCACCAAGTAAGGGTTGGATGTAGTGCTAAAACATAATTAGGCCTCGTTTGATTCACGGAGAATGTCCCCTTAATAGGAGTTTAGTATGTTGTTTAAAAATACTTGGTATTTAATGAATTTGTTTGAAATAACTAGCAAAATATCAATTAGACTATTTCTATAGGAGCTAGGCTAAATTACAAGAAATAGCTCATTAGTTCACAACACTTTCGTTTCACTGCATTTGAAAAATAGGTATCGTTATGTATAGATGCTTATTTTATGATCGGTCTGAGAAATTTTATACATTGAGGTATATCCATTAAACTATACTTTTCTACAGTTGGCAATAAATTAAAGAAGGCCAATTGCATTACAGTACAATACATTCATACTAATTAGATGGTTGAATACAGCATACCTAATTATTGCATGTACAAAGAATCTAATACAAAGATATGCCAGTTGTGAAAATGAATATATTCTAGCAATATTCCGTAGTAGGCCTGTAAGGAATTTAAATGTTAAAAATAAATGTATTTATTACGGTTCTCAAGCTTAGCTGGAAACCGTGGAAATTCAGATTAGGCCAGCCTCAACGGAACCACAGCAGCCAGTAGTGCAGTGTACCAGATTACCACACCGTGAGACGATTCCCTACTCTTTTCGAATAGTAAGCAAGTTCCTTAACATGCAGTATATGCACACAGGATCACCAGCTTTATGTCCCATCCGAAGTGTGAGAAAGTGAATTGATCACCATCTTGTAGAACCCCTCCTATGGGACATCCTATTCAGGCACACTTCAATGTGAAACAAACGGGGAAATATGTTTTAAAACTATGAAACCCCTGTTCAGATGACATGTTTATCCCGAAGGTTTTTTCCTAATTGTGGTTCTACTATACTTAAAAAAGTTAAGTCATTGGTCCAATTTACACCAGACACGTTCTACACTATTCAAATAGGGATTTTTTTTCTTGGAGTACTATTGTGGCCGACACTACTTTCTGACGTGTTTAATATGTTTTTATTGATAAATGTATTCAATTTCTTTAATCTTGTCGACACTTCCAGGTTGCCCTTTTGATTCTTTTCTTCACATTATTGGTTCAGTTTTATCCATATGATTTCTTGTAGTGGAACATAACACTTACAACAAGAATTATCTTCTTTTTAAAAGGAATCATCTTTAATTTTATTTCAAAATATGACTTCATTTTTGTTGAACATAAGAAAGAAAAAATAAATGTTTTTATTGATTGATTTGAAAATCCAAACCAGGTAGCATAATCATTTAATTCTTAATAGATAATAAAATATGTAATTGAATATGTATTTTTATTCTGACCTTACAGTACTGTATGATAAAACATTTTGTTAATAGTTATATAAAAATAAAAGATTTTTTAACATTTGTCAAACTTTAGTAGACTTATTGCCATTTAAAATGTCTTGATTTTAAGGAGATTTTAACAATCTCCTTTATCAACCTATATAATTAAAAACGTTTAAACCAAATTAATTTTTGTTCATTCCGTTATAATATTGATTATAAATAAAACACCTGCAGTGCTTTCCATTTTAAAATTTAGATATAATTATTATTATTCATATTAAATGGTATTGAGTTATAAAGAGTCCATTCACACTTAAGATTTCCATCATCTCAGCTGGGTGCTATGGATTTTCTGAAAGAGTATCCATATTAAATAAGATAACATAAAGTCCAGATGAGGCTATGGGCACTGTGAACTGTGTATCCATATTTAAAATTGTTTTGAATATCAATTTTAGATAAAAGAAATTTAAAGTCAAATATCAGATTGTCCAAATGTTCTTTTCAGTCCATTTAAAATTATTCTTAAAAAATTATATAAACATTTTTTTTTTCACTATCATATTAAAAATTGTTTTCAATATTATGTGATCCTTTATGTACGGTATGCCCTCTTACAATATCATACTGCCTTATGATGGGTAATAATATTTTGTAGTTTGTCATTGATAGTCTGTTAATTGCCATGGTAACAATAAATGATGACTAAACAGAGCATCATCTTGTTAAGCTATTTTGTTTGCTTCAACTCTCAGCATGATTTCAGTTAAAAACTGTCGAGTGGTGTCAAAGTGTCCCACATTCATAGCAATATGGTAATTCTAATATTAAAATATTATATATATATTATATGTTTATATATATATATACATATATATTATAAACAAAAGGCATAGTTATAAAGGCACGCCTCCAAAAGCTATGGGGTACAAAGCAGTAATTTTGTGACTTATATATGTTATCCTTTGTTACAATTCTTTTCACCTGATGATGGGCTATGCCCGAAACATGTCGTTAAAATAAATCTATATTGAGGCAGTTTTAACTTATTTGATTTGATTTTTTTCTATATCCTGCCTATGCAGCTCTTTGATTTATATATATATAATGTATATATATATATATTTCTTATTAACTATATAAATCCAAAGGCAAATTACTGAAAAAATTACAATGTTGTTGGTATCAGTGGCTGGATCTCAATGGAGATACAAAAAAAAATCTAAATCAAAACAATACAGTAAAGCAGCCAGAAAAGTTAGCAGAGCTTTCGGGCAACACTAGCCCTTCATCAGTGCAAGTGAATATAAACCTATAGATATATTAGATATAAGATTCAAGATTTAATTTTATTTTGCCAATTAAAATGGAATAATATTTATTTATTTTAAAAGAGAGAGAGAGTCATGTAAAGGATTAGGGTATGTGATGTCTAACCAAGACGAATATCATACATGATGATGATGATATAAGATATTATTTAAAATACAAAACAAATACATTGTTCCTAAGTTGTCGGTTGTTATAAATCAAAGCCCCTCCTCCTGTGTCCTCAAAGTGTCCAAAATGTAATATCATATAATCATCTTTATTGCAATCAATATATACAAAAATATAGAATTGGATTTTAAAAACATATATAAATATAAAAAAGTACCGTATAAAAAGTCACAAACAGATACCGGTGTTGATAATAAAGTTTTTTGATTTTGGTATTGCAATTTGGTAAGGAAATTCAGTGACTGATCTCAATTGGTGTGAAACAAGGCACAGTGGTGGAAATAGGTTGTTATAACTAGGGCTTTTTGGAAATATTCCTTGCACAGTCAGGTACGATGGTTCTCAAGTAAAGGAATATTTTTAAAAATAATTGTATGTATGCATAGTTGTATGCGTACATTGCTATTCACTAGCTTACTATACACAAAGACTGGTCTAAAGTGAAAATAGGCCCTACACATTGTATGTTTGTCTATTGATTCTAAAATGAGCCATAAAATATTTTTCATATCAAAAGTTATACTGATATTGGATCTGGCAACACCCACCCAAGTGCACGAAACATCTTGTAATGGAAGTACATATACCCTAAGGCTACAGAACCTAATTACTGAATAAATATCACTATTAATGGTAAGAAATAAAAGACCAAGATTGTTCTGGCAGTTATTCTAGTACATCTTTATTGCAGTAAGTATGTGCAATACAGTACAGGTGAAAAAAGAAAACATCAAAAGACTACACTGTAATAATAGAAAATGCATCGCTTGAAATTACAATCTGTACTTCTGCTGTCCGTGAAATACATTACTGTTGAAGTGCTGACACACCCTAGGGTCAGAGGCATAATTACTGAATAAATATTACTATGAAATTAAGACCAAACTTGTTATGGCATCATTTATTGTTTAGTGCTATACATTATTATTTGAAATGAACGAAATGCTAAAAAGTACATATTACTAGTTGTGAAAACAATATTTGAAAACTACTTGTATTAGGTAAATACATTAGCCACAAAGTGCAAATGCTATTAACATTGTGTATTATAATTAGGAATGGTGATATGCAGTGTTTGTACATTGTCTGTTTGATTGGGGCATCTCGTCGAAAAGTGATTTTTATGACCTTAATGTTCGACATAACACGATGCACTGTCTATCCTGAAGATAAATATGGATAAAGCCACATGAAACAAAATTGTTAGTTTCACATCTTTTGGTGACTTTACTAGTTTATTGTATCAACATGAGAATGATAGTTTAAAAGTCCAGTTGTAATTTACAATTCTTACATACATGCAGTTTTGATGGAAAATTAGGATTCACTCTTGAAATTTTACAGAAAAGCTGAATATTCATTTGGTAAACATTAAAATAGAGAAAAAATAATTGTCATGTGACACAAAATCAACGAATCAAATTAAATTATAATACCTGACATATAATTAGATAAAACCAAGTTCTGATTGGATAAGAAATCTGAATTAGCACACAACAAACATTTTTTGATCCACTATTTCAGAATTCAAAATGGAGAAAAAAGCCGAATATTCAATTAGTAAACATTAAAATGAAGAAAAAATAATTGTCATGTGGTCACAAAATCAACAAATCAAATGGAATTATAATATCAGACATATAGTTAGATAAAACCAAGTTCTGATTGGATAAGAAATCTGAATTATAGCACACAACATTTTTTGATCCACTATTTCAGAATTCAAAATGGAGAAAAAAGCCGAATATTCAATTGGTAAACATTAAAATGAAGAAAAAATAATTGTCATGTGATCACAAAATCAACAAATCAAATGGAATTATAATATCAGACATATAGTTAGATAAAACCAAGTTCTGATTGGATAAGAAATCTGAATTATAGCACACAACAAACATTTTTTGATCCACTATTTCAGAATTCAAAATGGAGAAAAAAGCCGAATATTCAATTGGTAAATATTAAAATGGAGAAAAAATAATTGTCATGTGATCACAAAATCAACAAAATCAACAAATCAAATGAAATTATAATATCAGACATATAATTAGATAAAACCAAGTTCTAATTGGATAAGAAATCTGAATTATAGCACACAACAAACATTTTTTGATCCACTATTTCAGAATTCAAATTTGCATTTTCAATTGAACGCAAATAACATTGTATTGATATTGTAAAGTATGCATCTCAGTCGTAAAATGGCAACGTGATAATTAACCAATTCAAATATAATGTGTACCTACTTACCAGCGTGTGCGTTAAAGTATTCCATACTTGAGATTTTAGTGTCAAAGTCTGCAGTTAAAGCGAATTCAGCATGTTTTGACACATTAGTGCACAGGTATTTTATTTTTGACAGATAGATGTGGGGAGGTGTTTTAGTGGGTAGAAAATCATTATGAAATAATTATTATTTTCAGCAAAATAATACCTTTTATTTGTAAATTTGCCTTTTTTCAAAATGTTCAAAAATAAAAAAACAGAAACTGACCGTACTAGGTTTTCTCGAGTTGCATTGGACAAATTTGTTTAAAGACTTATTTAAGCTTATTTTAATAAACAAAGCTTCAATAAATCCTCTTTTTCTAAATAATTGATGTACATCCATTAAAACCAAAAAGAGAATTTATAATCATCATTAATTTATAAATCAAAACCAGTTTGGGCTTTCAAAATTTTAAACAAGTCTGCCTGTAGCATTACGTTTAAATCAAATCAATTGGATAATATCAGCATCATCGTCAATATTAATCCGTCTTAATGCCGGCGGCAGGTGGTCGATGCGTCTCCCTCGGGAAAGTTGATGGAATCAATGTAAAGATAACTAGGATATTGATACCATGTATGAATCAGGATTTGCTATGTAGTGTTCAGACAGTCGAATTTGATTTGATCAAAAGGCTTGGTAAAGGGTTTGTGAGGAAGAAGTTGAAATATTGAATTTTAAAAGTGGTAGAAAAATAATTGGGGGTATCAGAGAATCAGTGATATAATTTAACATTTATGCTTAGAAGGGAAACACTTAAAAAATTCTCCTATCTATAAAGTGAATATTGCTTGAGGGAATTTCAAAATATCTATCACAACTAACAATTCACTTTTATATTTTTCATAAACTGCTGATTGGTATTAAAACAATTTAGAAACTAGCTAATATTTGTTATATTAATTGTAATTTTTGAAAATAGAATTGTGTTTTTTTGTCAAGCAACTTATTTTTCATTAATTTACTAAAAAGTTTCTTGATTGGTAGATTGGTGGCTAATTTTTAAAGTTAAAGTTTTGCTTTTAAATTAAATTTTAATTAAATTTCTAGCTATACATAAATTTATACCAAATTGTAACACACAAAAAATAAAAACAAAAACAAGTCAAAATATACCTCCATTTTTAATAACTAGTAAAATACAACAATATAATTTAAATATCCACATAATGTAATTATAATAATCAATTTAAGTAGTTGTATTCATTTATTACAACAGCTGTAACCTACTACTAATGACAGTTAGAGGATGTACAGACTTTAAGCCAGATTTTGTTATCTGCAAATGTATTATTAACTCACTGTGGGCGCAAGATATTTTGCATTGCAGATTTTCATTTGAAATTCAGCCGTAAGGTATGGCTGGAACATAACATGAAAGCAATGACTTTGAAATTAAACCATGTAGTTATATAATAATATCCACAGAAATTACGATTCTCTTGGTTGTCGTTAAATTTATGAAAATATATTTTTAAACGTCAACATGTTATTCATATAGGAACGGTAATGTTATGGAAAAGGAAGGTTAAAATTGTGAGTTTTGTAAGAATATATTCAAGTACATTTGAGAATACTTGCGAAAAAATTCGCAAGTAGTTCTTGGGTGGGACGTCAGAGTAGGGCAAAAATATCTAATCACTCAACTCCCTGACGCAAAACTACAATTACAATATATTCAAGCTAGCAATTTTTATATCACTTCTCAATTATAGGTATTAGATGTAATAATGGTATTTCAGTCTAGAAAAAAATTCCAATTAGTTCCAATAGTTTCATCTGACTTTTATGAGGTAAACCAAAGAGTATTTGTACTGTAACGTCAAGGCTTTGTCTGATGAAGATTAAATGTGATCAAAAGCTACAATAAACATTTTATTTGGTAATTAACTTTCCTAAAAAAGATAAAATAAATGTGGTTAGTTCAACAAAAGACAAAAAGGATCAATAAATGTACTGTATATGAAAAGATGAAAATACAAATACATTTATTGATTTAGAAATAGAAAATGGAATTGTACTCCTATATATTATTATTTATTATAATCTAGTAAATAAGAAGTGAATAATGTCAAATAGAAATGTGAGTTAATTGAAGAGAAAGCATCCAGTAACTATTGGAAATGAAAGGCTATTTAACCTTATTCAGATTTGCAATGTCAATTTGGTAAAATCAATAAATCCATTGATTCTGCTGGCAGTGCACTTGTTGTGAAATCTAATTAAAAACATGATTGTATGAATAAATAACCCGCGACTGTACTCGTCAATAATTTACGTAAGCCGAGTTTCAGATGTTCATCTTACTAAGCATGTGAATTAAGTTCCGCTTGGCTGATTAATATTCTAATGATAGATTAAACTATTTAAACCGGTCAGAGGTATTTTAATTCTCATCGCTTGCTCTTAAATTTCACAGACTGTTAGATTGGTGAAGTAGTTTCTTTCTTCCAGATGAGTTCAATCAATAATTTAATTGAAATTAAAATCCTGATTTCACAGATTTAAATTATTTATATTGTAATGTGTTAAATACATATTAATCTAATCCCGAGATGAATAAATTGAGAAACATGCATAATGGGTTAACAATGGAAAAATATTCATTTAAAATATGATAAGCGAATCAGATAATTGTCAATAAGATGTATTGTCCCCAAAAACATGAAAATTACGATTTTATGAAAGAGACTTTGAATATGCCATTTTACAGTTTTAATAAATTAATCTCTTTCACAGATATATATATATATATATATACAACTGAGGACTGGTGCAGTTCCGCCGTACCACGCCGAGAATGTTAAAGAGTCGCTATCCAATTGAGTTCGAACAATACCATGAAAGCCCCAGTTGTCTAATGTTTAGGACATCTGCATATCAAGCAGGCGGTCCGAGTTCGATTCTCGGTTGGGGCGACTTTTTCTCATTCTCACAGATTTCCTCATCTTTATCGTTTCAAATTAATTAATTAAATATATATATATAAATCCAAAGGCAAATTACTGAAAAAATGACAATGCTGTGGGTATCAGTGGCTGGATCTCAATGGAGATACAAAAATAAAAAGCGAAAAGCTAAATCAAAACGATAAAGTAAACAGCCAGAAAAGTTAGCAGAGCTTTCGGGCAACACTAGCCCTTCATCAGTGCAAGTGAAGGAATTTGGATAACGTCAGAGTATAAAGCTGGCAAGTGCTGCCTGGGTGGACAGGAATATATATATATATATATATATATATATATAAAATCCATTGACTTCCAGTCAATTTGACTATTTTTTTCTTTAAATTACAGCTTTTTTCAGGCAAATAATTTTTTTCCAATTAATTTTTTTGGTCGAAGTGAATACCGTAATTATTATGTGACATTAAAATAAAAAATTTAACAAATGTTTTTTTCAGGAAGACAATATTATCTTTAAATGAACATTTGTTTTTATTTTGCATATAGCTTGATGGAGCATCATTTTAACTGAACACTTTATACATTTCGTGATATGATAAAAATATAGCCAGCTCATTTTAATATAATATAATATAACTAAAGAACCTGACCGGCATATTTCAATGATAACAATTTCATAAAAGAAGTTGTATGCTGTCCACATACATACATTCTAACAGACAATATTAATTTGATTGTTGAACTAAAGATATTAATGACATTAAAAATATGAGTGTAATAATATTGATAATAAATGCCTTTCATTCATTCATGATTTTTTCAAATGACAGGCTATAATTTAGGGATGGAATGTTAAATATGATTATAAAATCATTTCATAGTATTAAAAAAAAAAACAATGGATAAAATTAAGGATATACAAAATAAAGAAACTCAAATAATCAAAAATGTTAATAAAAAAAGGCTGACATATAACAAACATGACAATTATAATCGAACATACAAGAATTAAATCATATGAATGAAGATACCTGGACATTTATTAATTCATAACTAATACTGTACACATCTGCATCTACCGCGCTCTCAATGGAGAATCCCCAAAGGAATATGTAGATGAGATGTTGTGATAATCAGCTTAATAATATGTTTCAACGATATGTTTATAGGCTGGAATAAATAGAGAGAAAACATACTGTAATTTGTACTAGTTTATTAATTAAACAGAAAACCAAACAAATAAAAGGTGGATTGTGCCAAAGTGATTGCAAACTGCCATGAGTATAGTGACATTCAATAGGGCTTCAGAGGCCAGAGCTCACCTGGCAAAGTTGCAGTGTATTATATATACATCACTTTTACTAATAAACTAATACAATTGTCTAGCTATTTTATTTTATTGATTTGGTTAATAGCTTCTTGCTTTATATATTTTGCATCTCCATTGAGGTGGTCCAGCCACTGATTCACATTAAAATTCAAATTATCTTTATATATCTTTCTGGAAATTCATTGCTCGTTTGTATAAATATATAACAATATAATAGGTAAAAATGTACAGATCAAGAAGATATAGACAACATCAAACAGACTGAAAAAAAGAAATTTAAATACCCACAGCACATTTTTCAGTAATTTGCCTTTGGACTTATACATACTTTGTACAAAAGTTTTAATTGATATTTCTACAAATGCTTTAAACACTTTCATAAACCCAGCCTATGTCATCATCAAGAATAAATTAATAAATATACATTATTTTATTTATTATCTATCATTTCATTTGTGTTGTATAAACATTATATTTGTCAGATATAGGTTAGTCCTTCACTTAGCTTAATCAATACATTAAGGTAATTGCATGTAATGTGTACATAACATCAAAGCTCAGAGAGGGCAATTAACAAACAATGCTGAAGTAAAATTCAGCAGAATTTGCACATTACTGTAATAATATAAGGTTCATATCTTTTGAAAGCTTTCTATCTAGAAGGTAATTACCAAAGTATCTAGTGTTGATCTTCTTCTCAGGTCCAGAAAATATTGTCCCTGAAGAAAAATATAATTCCTTCAGAGAATCTCAAATTTTATACTCCACCTATCATCATCATTTTAGCTATTCATCCCACTGCTGATCAAAGTTGTGAACACACAGTTTCTGTCCAGCTTCCATCTAGAATATGCCAACAAATGCTACAACTTTCTCCATTTGGTTTTTGCTATTCATCAGTCTTTCGAATACATGAATACATCAGCAATACTATATAATATAATAATAATATCTACACTGTAGATATAAATTAAACATTATACATCTGGTTTGCTCGAGAATAACATGAGTACGGTACATTTTATTTTGGAAAAGTTAGGTTTGGTATTGATCATTGCACATATATGAACATGGTAATTCTATCTCGTAGTATCATTCAAGTGATTTTGTTTAAATTATTGGTAACTTGATCGGTTTCATTTACTGACATTAATTATTAGTTTGCCACTATCATGATAATCAAAAGTCAACCTAATATCATAACAAGTCAATATCGACTATCAGAGAAGGTATAGCAGTTTCAAACAAGTATCTTAAGAAATATGATATGCAACATCAAATACATATATTACTTAATGAGTGGTAAACAGTGTAGGAGGCTCTTGATTTAGAAAACTATAGATATTTGGAAAAATGTTGTTATTATTGAATTGAAAATCATCAACATCCTCCCTTTTATCACCATCCTCCCTCTCATCACCATCCTCCCTCTCATCAACATCCCTCTCATCAACATCCCCCTATCATCAACATCTTTCCTCTCATCAACATCCTCCCTCTCATCAGCATCCTACCTCTCATCATCATCCCCCCTATCATCAACATCCTTCCACTCATCAGCATCCTCCCTCTCATTAACATCATCCCTCTCATCATCATCCCCTATCATCAACATCCTCCCACTCATCAGCATCCTACCTCTCATTAACATCCCCTCTCTCATCAGCATCCTCCCTTTCATCAGAAACCTCCCTATCATCAGAATCCTCCCTCTTATCAACATCCTCCCTCTTATCAACATCCTCCCTCTTATCAACATCCTCCCTCTCATCAGCTTTCCCCACTTTCATCAGCAACCTCCCTCTCAACATCTTCCCTCTCATTAGCATCCTCCCTCTCAACATCTTCCCTGTCATCAACATCTTCCCTGTCATCAGCATCTTCCCTGTCATCAGCATCCTCCCTCTCATCATCAGCATCCTCCCTCTCATCATTAACATCCTTCCTCTCATCAGCAACCTCCCTCTCATCATTAACATCCTCCCTCTCATCAGAATCCTCCCTCTCATCAGCATCCTCCCTCTCATCAACATCTTCCCTTTTCTCAACATCTTCCCTCTCATTAAATCCCCTCTCTCATCAGCATCATCCCTCTCATTAACATCCCCTCTCTCATCAGCAACCTCCCTTTCATCAGAAACCTCCCTATCATCAGAATCCTCCCTCTTATCAACATCCTCCCTCCCATCAGCTTTCCCCACTCTCATCAGATATTCTCTCTCTTATCAGCATCCTCCCTCTCATCAGCATCCCTACTCTCATCAGCATCCTTCCTTTTATCAGCATCATTCCTCTCATTAGCATCCTCCCTCTCATTAGCATCCTCCCTCTCATCAGCATCCTCCCTCTCATCAGCATCCCCACTCTAATCAACATCCTTCCTCTCATCAACATCCTTCCTCTCATCAGCAACCTCCCTCTCATCATTAACATCCTCCCTCTCATCAGAATCCTCCCTCTCATCAACATCCTCCCTCTCATCAACATCCGCCCTCTCATCAACTTCCTCTCTCTCATTACCATCCTCTCTCTCATTACCATCCTTCCTCTCATCAACATCTTCCCTCTCATCAACATCTTCCCTCTCATCAGCAACCTTCCCTTCAATATCTTCCCTCTCATTAGCATCCTCCCTCTCATCAGCATCCTCCCGCTCATCAGCATCCCCACTTTCATCAGCAACCTCCCTCTCAACATCTTCCCTGTCATCAGCATCCTCCCTCTCATCATTAACATCGTCCCTCTCATCAACATCCTTCCTCTCATCAGCAACCTCCCTCTCATCATTAACATCCTCCCTCTCATCAGAATCCTCCCTCTCATCAGCATCCTCCCTCTCATCATTAACATCCTCCCTCTCATCAGCAACCTCCCTCTCATCATTAACATCCTCCCTCTCATCAGAATCCTCCCTCTCATCAGCATCCTCCCTCTCATCAACATCTTCCCTTTTCTCAACATCTTCCCTTTTCTCAACATCTTCCCTCTCATCAGAATCTTCCCTCTCATCAGTATCCTCCCTCTCATCAGTATCCTCCCTCTCATCAACATCTTCCCTTTTCTCAACATCTTCCCTCTCATCAGCATCCTCCCTCTCATCAGCATCCTCCCTCTCATCAGCATCCTCCCTCTCATCAGCATCCTCCCTCTCATCAACATCTTCCCTCTCATCAGCATCCTCACTCTCATCATCATCCTCACTCTCATCAACATCCTCACTCTCATCAACATCCTCCCTCTTATCAACATCCTCCTTCTCATCAGCATCCTCCCTCTCATCAGCATCCTCCTTCTCAACATCCTCCCTCTTATCAACATCCTCTTTCTCTTACTTCTTTATACTCTATTCCTACAAATCCTAGATGTTGAAAACCGAGTCATTTCTCAAGAGACAAAAAATATTTGTGTATCTCAAATTTTATGATTGCAGTACAATTATTATCATAAGCTTATCTCTGTTCTATTGAAATATGGCAAATCAGTTTTACCAGTAGATCAATATCAGCCTGTTCTCATATTAGATATAAATCATGCATTTCCCTCTTGGCTACTTTGTAATATTAATGTAATATTGTTTACAAAGTTCATCTCTAGTACAGAGATTTAATTAAATACAAGATGTGTGTTTCAGTTTAGCATCTAGTTCAGTTCCTTGTTGTGATTATTATGTAACAGTAATAAATGAAATAATTAAAAAATTTTCTCAAAGAAGATGAGAAAATGTGCGAGGTTAAAGGCCACCTCAAACTTGGATGTAAACAATGAACACAACATATTTAATTCAAAGTCGGCCGCAGCTAATCTAAGCTCCCTAATTATTGTAAACAATAACCACCATTATTATTTCCTGGTTATACCTCGTCGGAAATGTAATTTATTAAACACAGAGGGTGCCACTACATTGTATCATTTGACATACATAATGGAAGTACGTTATCTTCTCTGCACTACCCTATGATGTTCTATGACGTATACATGCAGTTTGAAAAATTTGTGTTGACAAGTTTCCAGTTACCTCAACACTCGTAGCCAACATGTTAATATCATCACCAACTTTCGAACATCACATTACTGTTCTGAAAATATTAGATATTGCTCTAGACAGTATAGCCAGAATTCATGGTTCAGTTGTGATAATTAGGTGTTCATATCTCCAAATAAATTATTATTATTATTATTTATAGAATAAAATGATCACCTATTGTTATTGTATCAAATACATTTTTTGTTATTGTTTATTTCTCCCTGTACAGATTGTGTTGTGTCAATTATCTCAAAAAGTTAAATGTCAATGATCACCAAAATTTCACAATATCTTATTTTATTTTGCTATTCTATTTGGTTTTTTTTTAAACATCCAAATTAATCATTTGTAAACTGTTTTGCCATTGGCAAGCATTAATAAATAATTATTGTATTTTCAATTTCATATTCATTTTACATTATGAATAGTCAAATATGAATTTAGAGAAATTCATGAATTTGACTTAAACAGGTTTTCGATATCGTAGTTATGAATAAATTTAAGAAAGTAATAACAGTCGATTGTTAAACCAGATTATCAGTTATTATGAAAACAGAATTTACAGTCTATGTACGGTAGTTGCACAAACCATACTTATTGGGTTCCATATACTGTAATATCATTGTAGTTGTTTATTTTATGTATGTTAGGAAGTGTTTGTCTATAGTTTTCTCAAAAACATCAAATATTTAACTACAGAAACTCAAAAACATCAAATATTTAACTACAGAAACTCAAAAACATCAAATATTTAACTACAGAAACTCAAAAACATCAAATATTTAACTACAGAAACTCAAAAACATCAAATATTTAACTACAGAAACTCAAAAACATCAAATATTTAACTACAGAAACTCAAAAACATCAAATATTTAACTACAGAAACTCAAAAACATCAAATATTTAACTACAGAAACACAAAAACATCAAATATTTAACTACAGAAACTCAAAAACATCAAATATTTAACTACAGAAACTCAAAAACATCAAATATTTAACTACAGAAACTCAAAAACATCAAATATTTAACTACAGAAACTCAAAAACATCAAATATTTAACTACAGAAAATTGTACAGCCAACCATTTTATTTTGGATGAAGCCTTGATCACCTCGATCTGTTTGAATAAACAAAGTCGTCTGCTAAATTTACCCAAAAAAGTCTCATAAAAATGTTTGTACAATTGCCTTTACGGTTAAGTTCAAGTTCAAAAAACATTTATTTGTTCAACAATGGCATTATACAGTATAATATATAGGTGTGTACATAAATAAAAACATTAGTAATAAGCCATCATTTTGGGTCTTCTCTAGAAGAAATCAAGTTTCTTGTCTCAAGAAAGACCCCAGAAACAATACACATACATTTAAACTAATACAATTTACTACATAAAATAATAAATAAAAACAAAAACGATACTTTCAGTGTACTACAATCATAATAATATTAAAATTAGTATAAAGAAATAAGATATTTTAAGTTAACCATGGAGGTATAACAAAGCTCTATAGTTAATTTTACCAAGCAATACCTGTTTTACCAATAGTTCTTGGTAAAACCATGGTCAAACTAACAGCATGAATAATCCAAGTGCAAACCAAGGATCTAGTTCCCATGACTTTAAGTAAATTTTTATTTTTCAAATCCACTGTGAAGAAGACATGTTTTTTTTTGTGGGTCAGACTCCAAACTTGAATCTTAGTAGACAAAACTAAAAGCAAACACTATGATTCTCAAATACAAAATACAAGTCTATTTATTTTTCATGTACCTTGTACCTTTCCATTTCCATATTAAGCATGTTGTACTGTCTAGATAAAGGTGTACATTTGAAATTCATTTATTAATGAATATATATAAACACATCAGGCACAGAACATTAATTCTAAACCACCTGGTGAATACTGAAATTTAATTAATTAATTTGAAACGATAAAGATGAGGAAAACTGAGAATGAGAAAAAGTCGCCCAAATCGAGACTCAAACCCCGAACCTTCTGCTTGATATGCAGATGTCCTAACCATTAGAACACTGGGACTTTCATGGTATTGTTCAAACTCGATTGGATAGCGACTCCTTAACATTGAACAGCACTATAGTCCCTCAATTGTATGCACGCCCACCAGAAATTTATATATGTATCCAATCTGCAGACAGTACTGTTTCGATCTTATTGATTGATTGATTGAATGATTGAAATTTATATTTATACTGGGTAACCTCTTCAGTCAAAGACTGGTCTCCCAGAGGGCCCAGTTGGTGATCAGTGGCTGTGATGTACTAATACACCGGGGTAACCCCTAATATTTAGATCTCGTCAGTGCAGCTCAGGTTTCGAAATGAAATGTACCGCAGAACTGGCACAATATATTGGCTGAGCCAGGTATGCGGGACATGGTACACCGATTATGAACACAAAGAGTGCACAAGCTCAACGAGCGTGCTTTGCAAAATGCTAATAGTATTCACAACAAAAATGCACCGTTTCGAAATGAAGAGTGCTCTACAAAACAACATACTATATATGTATATAGCAGAAAGTAGAGGAGCGTAATATCCAATTATTAATTGTCAATTAAAGTATATATATATATATATATATATATATATATATGTATATATACTTTAATTGACAATTGTGTTAATATAATTTGTACCAAATTCTTTTATTTCTTAAATGTCATCCAATTTGATGTGATTTAGATATAAATTAAAAATCTATATTATGAACTATTAGTTAAAAATCTGTGTTCATTTCCGGCACCATTAATGGAGAGTATGTGTTTTAAATTCATGTGTATAATCCATACTGTATATGATGTTTATTAATATTAATACATCAATGTTCCAATTGCTAATGTTGTATATATTTCATCTAATATTTCATTTAGACATTAATTTGCAATTTAATTTTGATCTGTAAGTTTCCCTAAACCAATTTGTGCTATAATCATATATTAATGCACTCTTCTCAAATGTTTATTCTACAAAGGCTTTGAAACTACAAAAATGAATTTTCTGTACAGTTTCATTGGCTGTACATGGCTGTAGTTAGTCTATTGTTATATTAGTGAATGTTGGAACATGATTACTGATTACTGTTACAGTCAATCTTAATAATGAAAATTTAGACTACCAGTAGTACTGTTTTAAAATGCATCTTTTTTCCACAAATTTTATATAAATTTGTCATGAAATGAATTACTGAATAAATAGGTAGATAGTAAAGTAAACATGTAGGTTGCATTATAATCTAATCTATATCTGTTTTACTTTATCGTTTTGTTTTAGCTTTTCGCTTTTTTTTGTATCTCCATTGAGATCCAGCCACTGATACCCACAGCATTGTCATTTTCAGTAATTTGCCTTTGGATTTATATATATATATATATTAATTATTAAGAATTGTGCTATAAAATATTGCTCTTAATTGTGTGTGAATATAAGAATTTCCCATCTTATCATTTCAAAGTTTTTGATATGAAAGGAATTCTTTATCAAATCAATAGAACATTTAAAAATAAAAGTTAAGGATTATCTTAGAATTAGAGCCTGTGATAGTGAATCAATGGTAAAGTAATATTTTAAATGTACCAGTATTTTTAAATATGTTTTTATGTATTCTAATTTTTTTGTCTTTGCTGTTTTTGTCTTTTCTTAATTTGTTATTGATGACCCCATTAGAAATAAGTCCCACATCGGGACTTTCATGGGCTATCCTGCATCTTTGTATCTGTCTTTTTAAATTAAAATGATATATTGTACTATAATAAACTGTGCATGTTTTAATGAGATGCAAATAAATCAAATCAAATCAAAATCTTAATATACAGAGCATGTGAATATAGTAGTACTGAATATTAAATATTTTATGGAATTAATTTATACATGTAAAGTTTAAACACTTTTAATTAGTTCTGTCTGAGATGTTATCCTAAAAGGCATTATATTTCTTGCCATTTTCATTACGCTCAGGTCAGCTATGACGTGTGTTTTAACGATGCTAACTGTTCCTTCATTCATTTACAGTGTCTTTGTACTTGCATCTGACGTAAATGTTTCTAAGCCAGCACATACATTACTCTGTGATTCACGTCAACTTTCGCTGATAATATAACCATTTCTATAAGCCTGAAAATACATTACCGTGCAATTCTTGTCTATTGTAAACAACGGCTTTAATGTTTATGTTCACCAGAACAGTAATTAAATGATTATTGTAACTGTTTGGATTATACAAGACACAGCTTTATCTTGTACATATTTAGCCATGTAGTCGGAGGTACACCTGGATTTAGAAATAAGGTTAAATTTTTTATTGAAAAAAAAAACAAAAGGAAATGAAGCAATAATTAAGTAAACTTAGTTTAAATTATACAAGGAATGATCTGTTGTTTTTTAAATGTTATATAAACTACAATATGTATGTATACTTAGATGTTAAATAAAGCTACCTTTTTTCTGGATTTTGAAGATTTGTACACCTAAATTAAATTTTAAAAGCTTTTTATATTTAAATGGTTTTTTAAAACTGGCAACAGCATAAGAAATGTTTGAAATATGCATGATACTAAAAGTAAAACTATACCTTTTATGTAAAATTTAAAACTGTTATAAATTTTCTGTCTCTTTTTACCATTTTGTGATTCGTTTCATATATCAGGCTTTTGAAAAAATATTTAATAATGAGAGAAACTGTCCAGTGATTACTGAAAACTAATAAATTGATTTATAAACAGTGCAGATGAGAAGAAAAGGCATCTCCAAGCATCTTCTCCTTAATATGCCTGCTTCTGCTGCCATCCTACCATCATGAAGTTTTACCATTAAACCTACATGGTATGGTTAACATCTGATTGGAATAACAACAAAATATACTATTTTTAGAACTCCTATGAATTTACATAGGGACATTCATTAAAAGTAAGATTTAATACAATACTATACTTGTGCATTCCGGCCATTGTGGTTATTTTCACATTGCTCTTTGAGAAAATATTGCCCAACATTAGAACACATACATGCATAATCAAGACGCTTCATTAACACCTTTATAATGTCTTTACATGCGATTTTAGATTACTGCCTCGTATATCAATCGTTAAAATTCACTATCATCCCTATGAATCCATTTGTTATCGTGATGATGAAAAAGATGAGCTGACAAGTTCCTTATATACGCTCCAATGAAGCCCAAATCCCATAGGTGTTTTGCGACTTGTTATTAGAGTTTGTTCATATTCTCGCGGTTTAATGATACATCTTAAATGGACATTACACATGATTACAAGTTTATTCCACTTTGACTGAATAATGTACTATACATTAAATGCGCTATACAATTATAGAAAGGTTTAATTTTGGTTTATCTTCTGGAAGAGAATAAAACACTAAATGTTTAGATTGAATGAATATTTCGGTGATATTAACCACCGTCATATCTGATCCCTGAACTAAAGTTCTTCTTGATTTTGCCATAAATATTTGTTTCTTCCAAATAAAGAGAAATAGTACATTTCCACTTACAGTAATGCCGACTCGTAAACAAATTAAACTGAGCCCTGTTCAGCTCAGTTCAGCCCTAAGGCTAGATAAAAAACTATGATCGATACACCAATACAGTAGGTCTAATTTAAGACTGATTTGAATGTTAATGTCAAAGTCAATGCCCGTTCAACTATGTTTTTATTTCAGACTTTACTCAAAATTGATTCTAATTTAGAAGATCTCCAGTATTTAACAAAATAGTCCTGGATGATGTTTTCAGTTGGTAAACAAAATACTATTTCATGCGATCACTGCAGTTGTATCAATTACAGTCTACAGTTCCCTTGAAAGTTAATTATAGTTATTGACTATTTATTAAATTTTCATTAAGACACAACAGAGAATAATAATAGAAAGATGAATGAACACTAAATGGAACCACACTTCTAATAATAGATCAATTAATTTGTAATGTGTTCAGTGAAGGCCGAAAATCATGATACAACAAGTTGTCCGCAACTTATTTTGACCTCCATCTGCACATTTTTGATGTTTTTATGTTTATTGTAATGTTTAAGTTATGTGTCTTTCTTATTTGTAATTTGTAATTTTTATCTTTTATTTTGAAATGTGTGGAGAAACTAATAAAACAAACAAACAAACAAACATGGATTGAATCATGATCTTTTGTGTAGAAAGAAACTATAAGAAAGAACTCTATTTAAGTAAAATATCTTTCACTACATTTTATGTTCACTTTTTTCTCATTCTCCCAGATTTCATCATCACATTAATTAATTTCCAGTATACCAACAGCGAGTTTCACAATGGCTGTAATATTACATATTATACTGTGTACGCTATTTCAGAAAACCACTTATATAGTAATATCGCTCAGCTTAATTTCTATCATGCCATGAAACATTTATATTTACCTAGATTGTAATCCAAGACTGTTTTTGTTGTTTTTATACTATTTTATGTTATCAATATCTGTTTTTTTAATATTTCAGTAATATAAAACTTTCTTAATTAATAAGTTATTTTATTAATTTACAGATTGTTGACTAATTTCAGTAATATCGCTCAGCTTAATTTCCATCATCCCATGAACAATTATATTTACCTAGATTGTAATCCGAAACTGCTTTAGTTGTTACTATTTTATGTTATCAATATCTGTTTTTTTATTTTTTTTCTTTATCAGTATTCTTAAACCTTCTTAATTAATAAAGCTATTTTATTAATTTACAGATTTCTGACTTATTTTAATAATATCGCTCAGCTTAATTTCATTAATATCATCCTATGAACAATTATATTTACCTAGATTGTAATCCAAGATGGGTTTTGTTATGTTAATAATACTATTTTATTATCAATATCTGGTTTTTTTTTAATCATTAATCCCAAACTTAAAAATTATTTAACCATTAGGTAATCTACTATTGCTTCACAAATGTCATCCACTGCTAGCAATATATTAGATGTTTACATTTTCATTAACTACATCAGGATGAACGAACTTTAAATGGATGCTTACGAGTTCGTCAGTTGTAGAACAAGCGCAATTTTATCAACCAGTAAAATATCAGCGTAATAATTATCCTGCTTCACTGCGACAGCATGTGATTGATGATACAGGCTGTTTCTATGACTGTTGTTTAATATAGCTTTCCATTGCCTTGCTTTCATAGAAAATTTATGCAGAGTTTGGTAAATTAGTATTATACTATATATACGTTTTTTTAGTAGCTCCAGATTTTCCGTACTATTATATGTACAGTATCTTCGCATATGGCATTTATCCATCCAGTATTGCAGGCAAATTAATACGTATCACATATGTATCACATGTGGCTCCTAGTGTTAAGGTTAGTGTTAGGTTAGGCTTATGGCCTATTTTACAGATGTCACATGTGATACATATGTGACACTGTATTACAGAACATGTCTATGATACTGGACAACTTATAGATACAGTACAGATAATATGCTACTAATAGGATCATCTCATAAGTATGTTTACTTCAGTCTTGGCTTGAGGGAAAATAGTTTATTACACTGATTTTTATTATGATGAATTTTTTTAGAAGATAGAATTTAAGACCACTACAATTAATTAAAAAAAGATATATTTAATAACATCTTTTAATAAAATATTATTAAAATCTATACTGTCTGATAAATTTTGGTTGTTTTTCTAAATAAATAATTTATGCATACTTTGTACCTGCTGGTTGTCGTTTGCCGTTTGAATCATTGCTGTTTTTGACACGCTAATTTCTCATTTGCATTTTCACCATCTCTTTTGCTGATTAAATTACTTCTCATCTCGGTGACCTCATTATAGTTTGTTTATTGTTTTCATCAGACATAGCCGTCACAAAACATATTTTAGTTAGTCTACATTTTTGTTGGGGTAGTAAAGTTAAAAAATTTGGGGAAATTTATGTACTTTTTAGTTAATTCTACAATTCTTATATTAAGGTTAGAAAATAGCTTAAAAAAATAACCTGTACATTAAAATTTTATTTTTAAATTTCAAATACTAAATTCTGATAAAATTGTAACATTTGATCTTCGCGAGTATGCAGAAACATTTTTTATTTTATGGTTTTGTTGAAGTTGAAAATGTATGTAGTGATTCAAAATTTCTTCATGTTTTAAAGACTCAGTGTCAGTTTAATTCAAAATGATAACATAAATCAACATTGATGACTGTCTTAATACAATATAATTAAATATATTAAAAATAAATAAATTAAAAAAATATCCTCTCTCCACTGAAAATCAGAGTACAACTATATATATACACACACACAAGAAGCCTACAGTGTGACCAGTGGTGTGCAATTTATATCAATTAGTTTTGTTTCTTGTACAGTATTGGTTGTGTTTGTGAAATACAAAACAATTACAAAAATATGAAAAAATGCTTCAAGAAAGCTCTATCTTCAAAGGCTCTGATATAAATCTGGTTTTCATCAGATTTTTGCATCACATTTACATCTGTGGAAGATAGTAAATGACTTGCAATTATAATTATATCCTTATCATTATTCTTATTTATGTTCAGTAAATTTATCTCTTCTGGACTAACAAGATTTCTCTTGTTTCATGTCATTATGGAATGAATGGTATGACAGCCTATAAAATAGTCAGGGACCTTCTCAAAAATGTTTTACAAACTTCAAATTAAAAAACTTCATAAGTGACAAAACTGTTTTGTCATCGAAAGTAACTAATTTGTTGAAAGACAATTTTACCTATTATAATAATTGAAATAATAACAGCTATAATTTGTTTAAAAAATTTTGTCATATAATATTTTAAATAATGCCTAATAAATTCTTATACTGTGATTGGATGATATAAAAAAGTTAATCTTGATTCAATTCCGATATGTGCTGAGGACTTCCATTCTTGCCAATCAATGGACTTTTAAAATTAATTTTTATCTTTGTACGGTGCTATTTTTTTTACTTACAAAATTGGTTAATTACTAGTAAGCTATAGCAAAATAAGGTAATGAGTGGTTGACAAAATATAATAAAATCATAACCTATATACCTTGTACAACTAACTGGTATAATAATCACCCTTGTTTCTGATTTTCAATCAAGATGAATATATATTGAATTTTCTTGATTTGCAAACAGAGGGGTGTTGTAAATTGAATGTAAGAGCCTTCTTAAAGGAGATAAAAGCCTTCATAATGACTATATAGATTTAGTAAAAGGAGATAATTCCATTAGTAAAAGTCTGTCAAACTAATACTGATACGTTTATATTATGATTTATTTCTTGTTCACTTGTTCATAAAATTTCTTCAAAATGAGTTTTAATTTATTTAAATTTATTTTCAAAATTTAATTTCATTCATTTTATTCATTGAATTTTGGTAAAATAGAAATACTAGACTATAGAAACTAGAACCAAAGAAATATGGATTAATTTTTCTCATGTTATTAAATAAATCCTATTCCAGAATTAGAAAATTAGAAATATATGAAAGCATGCCTAAAGCTCTGTCTGCATTATCAAACTAGTTTGACAAAAAATGTGTGAAGTGCCCAAATATGGTAGTGATATGCTTAAATAATGGTAGTGATATGACATCATCACGTCCATATGTAGACACATCACTTTTTTTCACATAAAGTTTGATAGTGTAGACAGAGCTTTATATAAAACTCCCTGATGATGTTTAAATACATTTAATTATTTTTAATTTGCCAATTACAGGACAAAAAAACTCTTTGTAGTGGAAACGTAATTTTAACCCCCTAATTTTTAAATGCTAGGATACAATTAATGCATTTTTTTTTTATTACTGACGTGAGTGTTAAAGATTTTCTCTTTCCATTTTATTTTGTAATTTTTTACTCGTATTCCTAGATTATGTAAATTAAAATCTTTTCAGTATTATTTTCATTTGATTAATGAACACTAAGTTTAGCTCTTGTTTACTTATACTTTTTATAAATTAAATTTTATGCCATGAAAAAAAAATCTAGAATATGCAAATTGATAATATTATAATATTATTATTATTTAACCATAATAATTTACATTTGGTATGCAAATTACAACAATTTTTTTATTTGATATGCAAATTATAATAAAAAAGTTCTGTATTTGATATAAATAATAATAATAATATTCGTTCTTATATAGCACTTGTTGTACAGTGCTTCTAAGCGCTTCACATATTACCCCGGTCATTTTTTGATGTATGGAAACATACTCCCATAATGCAAAGAAGAGTGAAATTGCCCTCTTCCTGATAACGTACATTACAATATTAATATTTTTTATTTTATAGGCAAAGTACAATCAAATAATTTTTACATTTCATATGCGAATTAACCATACAAGTTGTACATTTTATATACAACTTTTATTTAAATTATGCAAATTTTTTAATTAATATGCAAATTTAAGTTGAAAATGAAACGTTCAAACTAATAAACTCGTTCAGGCTTATATTTCTTCAACAGCTACTCTGAAGTGTGCACTAATTAACTATTGTGAACACACTTAAGTATGAACAAATAAAGTGGTACACATGTCATACGCTTCATTGAACTTATATAATATATGAGCCTTGTTGTTTAATCATTCAATTCATCTACGACCTTTTATGTTCTGCGTCTTTTCATCTTTTTATAATTATAATATTAAACATTGTATATGCCATGAGCCACAATCATATGGAAATACTGTACTGTATCTTGAATATTCAGTAGAACTGCAAGAACATTTCGGATTGCCTATTTTTGCCATTTTCCCCTGTTATTTTTCATTTTCAGTATCAGTATTTCTTAATACATAAAAAACAATATATTATAATAATTAGGGGGGTCCGTCCAGTCAATGATGGAACAATACAATTTGACAAACATTATCATGAAAATATAATAGTTGACAACAATGTAAAAAAAAATTGAATAAATATAAAATTGATTTATGGATAATATAACTAAATTAAATAATGAATAAAGAATACAAATCCTAACAGAAAAATGTTTGGTTCTTACTAGGAGTAATGCAAGTGATTTCAATCCAATCACAAGGGATAGATTATTCTAACTGTAGCTTTTCATCGGTCAACTCACTTGCTTTGCGCTTACATCCTTGCATCCTGTTTTGAGGATGCTTATCCATACCAATAATTATAATAAACGTTGATTCTTGTTGCCAAACATTCAAAATCATGTAATTGTCAATACATGGGTGATTTTTTTATTATTTATTGTTTGGTGTCATTTATTGACGCTTTGTGTACTTTTTTTCAAAAGTTTGTGACCATATATTTGATCATTTTGATTTCAATTTTCTTAAATAGGAACTGGACCAAACGAAGGAATTGTTCGAGGTGGGTTTGCCACAAATTTTGGGAGTGGTATAGCAGGGACCGGAGTACGTGGTATACAAGGAACTGTGGTAGGATGTATCTTCAAAGCTCTCGTAACCAGACTTGCTAATTGTGAAAAAGAGCTTTATACTGAACGAGAGGTAAGATTTTGGGTTTGTTTTCTCTGAGCAAAGTATGCATAACAATCTTTTTAAAATGGGTGTATGGTTTTTTTCTAGTTTTGTTTAAAAAAAAATTAATTTGTTACTATATCAAATAACCTTTTCACTACAGAAAACTATATATTTTTTTTATAATTTTTCTCTCTTTTTTCTAGCTTGAAAAGGAAATATCAATTAGGTCTACTATGGTTTTTTGGAATACCAGTTTAATTTATGTGTCTTAAACCAAATTCAGATTGTTGCTTCTCAGATTTTTCAGAGAAATTGGTTTTTTTTTAATCATGAATTAGAACTTAAAATATTTAATTTTTCATGTAATATTTGGGTTTCTTTCTTCATACATAAATAAGCAAAGAGAAAAAAAAAGAATGGACAGGGAGAATCTCAGAAGCCTAGCTTATACAAGTAGACACTGTTACAAATTATATCAATCTAAAGACAAATTACTGAAAATAATGACAATGCTGTGGGTATCAGTGGCTGGATCTCAATGAAGATACAACATAAAATAAGCCCAAAAAAGTAAAACAGCCAGAAAAATTAGCAGAGGTTTCGGACAACACCATTATATATATTAAATAGAAATATAAAAAACAGGATGGAATGCTTCTATTGATGAAAAAAAAACCAGTATTTAATGAATTATTTTCTGTCTTTGGTAAAAAGCTATATTGACAACTAAGATACCTTTTATATGAATATGTATTGACAGTTTATTTCCCATTAATCACCTATGCGACAATAAGCTTAAAAATTGACACCATTTGTCATCAGTGTTATAACACCTTTTTTATTTGAGACAATTACTAGAATAAGAATTGTGATGTGATGAGTTAATGATGTGAACAATTGTAATTTTGTTGCGTTGATAACTTATTGAAGTAATTGTCCAATGATAGCGATTCATAATCAGACAGTCTTTATTATAGACTTATAAGGGATCGTGTCAAAACAACTCTATTGTAGTTACTGCAGTAACTACTTTATTTACTGCAACAACATTATATAATTTTAGTTTTTTATCAAGCAGGCGCTGTGATAAACAGTGTGGTTACCCAACAAAATATGTTGGTGAATTGTATAAACACAGGTTTTCCACAAATACATTTACTATATTAACTGTCATTAATTCTGAACAGCAGCTTTTTTGGCACAAGTTTTTTGTACAAAAAATATAAAATAAAATCAACCAAAAAATTTGGTTGACCTAGACTCTTACTCATTAATTTAAACATAAAATAGTTTTTGGTTGGTTGTTGTTCTGTAATATACCACATTTTTATAGTGTTCTTTCATGAATAAACATGCTCAAAGACGCTTTGATAAGCCTGCTGCTCTAAACAGTTGTTTTCTGAAAATATTATGTTGGTTTTACAGATGAATGAGGCCTGAATACATTACAAAAACTTATTACATTTTACAAAACAAAAATGTTAAATGTAGTCATGCGTTCCTAACCATTTAGTTAAGCATACTTAGGTAATACTAATTTACATAATTTTAATATTCCACTGTAATAATAAGCATAAAGTATTGTACCTGAAGTTAGCAACTATAGTGAGGGCGCTAGACACTATTATAATAACACTTTTTTTTACCATTGTTGGTGGTAATAATATATTTGGTTGGTGGTAATAATGTATTTTTAAAATTAATTCAAAACTATTCTTGAATTTTATGTATATTTTCAGTCTCTTTACTGTGAAGTGCGTCAGATGCTGAACTATATCAAAGAGGCTCATGGTGGTGTTTTCAGACGTGTTGCTTTCAGTGGACTTATAGATTCATCAGGGAAAGGAGAACAATCCAAAGACCAGTTTGCAGACAAAAAAGACGAGTAAGGGAGTAGCTTTAAATATCAAAAATGTAAAATAGAGGCCAAGTATCAATTGATATGACAGTGCAGGCTAAAATGATATAATATAATAATGATTTGTAGTATCCAATTGTGTTCTTTTTATCTACTAGTTCATATTCCTAGTAACTCACAGACTTCCTAAGTTTTCTAATAATCACAAGGGTTTTCCGATATTTGCAGTGGTCTCCTTTCTCTCCCAATAAGGTGAAATTTCTATTTTGGATATGTTGTATAACAATATATATTGTTTACTATAGAAGATGCTGATGTCCGACACACAAGGCTATCTCTAGGCTATTCATTATCTTTAGCCATAAGAGTTGAACTACTTGATGCTAAAGAAATGTAATGAAATGTTAAAGTGCAATCTCTCTCTCTCTCTCTCCTTTTTCACTTTATATTTTTCTCATACATTTTATTTTTATTGTATTACAATAAAAAGAGGCGAGAGACAGGTTTGAGTTGTTAAAACATTTTCTTCCAGTTTAAATGTTTCATCACGCTCTGGATCTGAAAGGAGTCTTTACAACTTCGCCAAGATGGGTGATGGAGATGCTAGTCCAAGAACCGAACTAAGACAGAATATTTTTCGTAGGAAGTTCAAAGGATCTGCAGGTCAGGAGGATGACAGCCAGTCTAATTCCAAGCCCAAGTTCAGTGTTTTTCAATTTGGTAAGTTGTTTGAATTTTAACAAAGGTACCACTCAATAATTGCAAATTAAATCATGCTATTCTTGAACAGGTGTCTGTGCTTTCAGATTTCTTTATGAATAAAGATAAGTTAAGAAAAAATATATAATATATATTATACACAAGCTTATATAATTTGCAACTTCAAGTTATAAATTTTACTAAAATACACAGTAACAACGGAACTGAAAAAGCATCGTTTGAACATTAACTAACTCTTATTAGTAGATTTCTTTACAGAACCATGTACATACTCAAATACAATTGTTGGGTAGTATAATGAGATACCCATCCCAGGGCAGATTCTCTTAACAGTAAAAGAAGAACAATTGTATCTTCTTGTTTTGGAAAAACAAGATGGAAAATGTTTGGTCGTGCATAAAAACTTAATTAGTTTAAATAACATGCACAGCAAAAAAAAAAATGTTTTGATAAAAATAACAAACATTATTTTTTGTCATTTTCAACCAACATTTTTACTATAGCACTTCATCAGCACAATCCTTTTACAAAAGTTTCATCATGGCAGGTTCTGTAACAATATTTCACATCATCGATGCACCAAAAATTTGTCCTCATGACTGATAATAAATAGTTTATCCTTGATTGTTTTTTGTTAGTATTTTGAATATGATCCATCCCTGAATACTGTAAATGATCAAAACATTTATAGCATGGTCGTTCGTTACTGAAGTTATAAAGTAATCAGTAATAAGTGCAGCAGTCGAGTAACTGCCGCAGTTAAATAAGTGCCACAGTTGAATAAGTGCTGCAGTTGAATAAGTGCTGCAGTTGAATAAGTGTCATAGTCGAATAAGAGCCATAGTTGAATAAGTGTGACATTCGAATGAGAGCCACAGTTGAATAAGTGCCACAGTCGAATAAGTGCCACATCAAACTGGGTTAAAGTTCAAGTGCCAAAGTTGAGTAAGTGCCACAGTTGAATAAGTGGCACTGTTGAATAAATGCCACAGTCAAAATAAGTGCCACAGTTAAATAAGTGCCACAGTTGAATCAGTGCCACAGTTGAATCAGTGCCACAGCCAAATAAGGACCAAAGTTGAATAAGTGCCGTAGTTGAATAACAAACCGCTTTAGGGCACCATGGAAACCTTTTACATTGTTTCAGATAAAGTTCAGTGAAATAAGCACTGCAGCTTCGTACAGATAAGGTGTTTTACTGTCATTTTTTCTAACATAGAAATTTAAACAATGTTATGGAAATGGTTTGATCATTTATGGTAGACAATATAATTTGAATTTTATTCAATTCCTCCCAGCATGTATAACCTTTAGTTTTTTCCGTTATATGAACATGTTTTCTTGCAGGAAAAAAAGCAAATATGGCTCCAGTCACGGATACAGGTATAGTCACGTATCACAGAGTATTTGTATTTGACCTTTGACATCATTTGCACTTCCTAACCACCTAACTTCATTTCTTTTTCCTTCATTTTTTATGTGAAACTATCCATATAAACTATTTGAATCATCTTATAGTCTAGTTATCACAAATTATTTTTTTTTTAAATTGACTCAACGAAAATATAATTTGAATTTTACATTAAAACTATCACATCAAAGGTTACTCTTTTGAACACAACTTTTGATGATTTTAAATAATAGTATTACTTAATTTATCTTTATTGAAAGTTTGTGTGCTGTGAATAAATATATACAAAATTGAGAAATATTAGTGTAATATTTCTTGAATTTTGAAATTTTTTAATATCTTTGATTTACATAATAATATGTGTTAATATAACATAATATTTGTCAACATCATTCTCATTGTCATAATGTAATTTCTGTCAAGGGTGATAACATGAATTTCCAAAAGAGAAAAAAGGTGAGTCGTGCTGGCAGGTTCAAATTCATGATGTATATATTTGCAAATGAAATAATAAAGAAAGGTGAAATTCTAAATGTGCATTTGTGAGGGCTTATGTTTTGCCATTTACCATATCATAATAATTCAGTATAAAATGTAAATATAATTACCGCCAATCATTGTTATTACCAGACAATAATAGTCAATATCAGTATTGTATCGTCATCATTTTCATCAAGAGTCTCATTCTTCATTTTATCATCATAATCATCATCATATATCATCTTTATTTGTCATCATCATCATCATCATCATCATCTTCATCATGCTCACCATCACAATGAGTATAATATACCCTTTCTAATTATAGGGAGAATTTGTTTGTTGCCAAATTCTCCTTCACATACTTGCTTTTATTTTCCCTGTGTGCTTCTATGGGAAGAAATAGTTACACAATCATCATTATCATAATTATTATCAGTACTGTCATTAATTTGTAATGTAATTCAATCATTATCATTCATATTTAATATAGCATTTTTGTCCTCTGCCATTGTTAATAGCTCATATTAAAAATCAATACATGACCTACTGTAACTGAATCATCTTTAATCATTGTTACTATAGTATTCTCATTACAATCGCTATTATCATCATTCACATTTTTCAGATTTCCATCAATCAGATTATCATCATTGTAATTAACTAAAAAGTAAACAGCCTATAGGATGAAGTTTGATGAAAATTAATTCTATCATTAACATGCCTATTGTACCTTTACTGCCCTTAATAATCAAATCCAAAATAATTCCCACCAATTATATCTTAAACTAATTTGTGGTATTTTTTCTGAAATTTATAATGCTTTTCTTCTTGGTGTATATCACATTATTTTAATGTAGTAAAAATGTTGTCTTTCAAGATAAGCTTTGGCAAAGTTCTACAATTAATAATTGATAATTAACATTTATTGATTTCTACATTTTGTCATCATCTCTTTACTTTTGCTTCCAGGGTTTTAACGTTTCATTCACACTGGTTCCGTTTCTGATAACAAATTCTTTAAACATCTTTCCATTATTTAACAAAATGGAACATGTGTGAAACCATGTTGAACCAATAGTTAGTATTACTGGTACAATGCACCCACTTTCCTATATTCGTCTTCTCTTTTAAATATATATATTAAACTTCAGTCTTAATATAAAAAAATAGTTTTTTGGCTGTTTTCTAAATATTAACTTTAATATGTCTTATATTTTAATATTTTTTTTACTACTTGTGTTCACTTTTTATTAATTGATTACATTTTTTGGTAATTCTTTTCTTTGAACTAAAAATAGATGTTAGATATTAAACATTTTTTTCTTTTAAAGATGTACTGTCCACCAAAACTTGAAAAATAACAATAAATAAAATCAAAATTTGAGTTGGCCATTTATATTAATTACAATTACTATTATGTAAAATTTAAGAAAAATAATTATTTCATTTCATATAAATAATAACTTGACTTCCAGACAATGGGATTCAGGTTGATTATTTGTTTCTTTCATATTTTATCAATTATTTAGTTGTTTTTATTTTTGGCAAAGTAAATATCTATTATATGATATTAAAATGGCATATTTCAACAAACAATTTTTTTCAGGGGACAATATAATCATCTTTAATGTTCTGAATTTAGCAATATTACATTTAATTATAATTTTAATTTTTTTCTATTTAATTTGTTGTTCTTATGTAATTTCCTAACTCACTTTTATGACAAAAATATTCAATTCTTTTTAGTCTATAGTTGATATTTCAAATTTTGTTAACATAGTAGAGGTTTTACTCTTTTTCACAAGTTAATGCTTTAGGTGCTATTCCAATATTCTACCATTATTTTTTATATTTATTTATATGAAATGTATTTTAAATAAAATACTATTCATTTTAATTTTTTTATTGATATTCTCTTACCTATATTTATATGTTTTAACTAAGATCAATCTCTGTTGCGTTGCATACAATTGAAAGCAATTATTGTTTTTAAGTTTTGTTAAGTTTTGCTTATCAACCACATCTCATGACATTGGTATTTAAATGTTTAATACTGTACTGTGCAATTTTAATAGAATTAAACAATTATATGCTATTTATCACTCTATCAGTGTAGTCACTTTGTTATGAAAATCACAAGCGTGATGTTCCAATGGGAAAAAACGAGGTCAAACATTCTGCCAACAATATTAGTTACTCTGATAATTAAAATCAATAAGTGAGAAAATAGTAATTTAAATGCTTTCTTTTTTGGTTTGTAGATTTAGACAGAAAGACAATCAACTACTACTTTTAATCTACATTTGTTGTATTTATTTATCATATTATTATTTTGTCATATTATTATTATTAGTCTCTTTTGTTTGTTATTTCTAGCTCAAGTTGTGACAACCTGGAAGAAAAAGACACATCTTCTCAGTCCAGATGATCATGATGGCTCAGAAGAAAGAACCAAAAAGGTAGACTAGACGATGGGTAATCAGTGATCGTTCGGACGATGAACAATTTACACATGTAAATGCAGGTCATATTCCATGCATCTATTTACACTATTAAGGTCAAATTGGTCCTTATCTTGCAGTTAATCAGCTTGCGGTTTAAGGAGTAATTGAAAAATCCACCTCATGAGGTGGATTTTTGAAACAGCAAGTTTATCTCAAAATTTACACCACACGCGACCATTACACATGTAAATTTGTTTCGTCCGAACAGGATCTAGCTCACACTGCCCGTTTCTTGTAACTGATTCTTCAGGGGTATTCCTCATGCTGCTAGATATGTATTCTTGTGGTCAAAAAAATAATACTGGAAAGAATGGAGACCCTTAAATTAATTAATTTGATAGGTAACATATTGGCACATTCATATAAAATATTGGGAGTTAATTACCATTAGTTTAGTATGATAGAGAACCCTTTCACTTGAATATATATTATGGTCTATTTTTGCTAAATTGGGTGTCTTTTTTTTTGCATGAAATCTATTGCAATAAGTTTGATGATGAAATATTAAATTAAAAGTTGGTTGAATTCTACAGTGTCTTCTCATCTTTCTTATTAGGTGATTAAGTTGAGCATGATAAATTCAAATAAATTACTGACTTGATCATGATCAGGAAAGCATGATCAACGGTGAATGTGACCTTACCTATGTTAAGTTTTTTATTTCAGGAAGGATCAAGGTTTGAGTTCACCAGAAACAAGAAAGAAGAACCTCACTTCTTTTCAAAATTTCGCAAAAACAAGAAAAAAGACGATGGCAAAGGAGAAGATGGTTAGAGCAGAATTTTACTCCTAAAATATTTTTAGACTAACTTGAAACCCTAGTAACATTTTAAAGATTGATCAGCATTTATAGTCTGTGTAGTATTTATAGACCTACTATTCTACCATCTTTTTCAATAAATTAATGACAAAAATAATCTTTCTTTTCTAGGGTCTGATACACCAAAATCTATAGACGAGAACTCGGATCCAGGAAACACAACTATAGAAAAAGAACGTAAACCAGTTGATAAGATGGTGATAACAGCAGGAATGAAGAGGCTTGCTTTCCTGATGGGATGCTGCTATCCAGGATCAGTTCCAGATCCGGAATTCCTGGCAGCAGCTCTTGATCTGGTAACAGTCTAAATGACTTTGATACATATACTTTATTTAATGTGTTTAACTCACTGTATAATGTGCTTTTTCAGTGAAGCTTCGAATTTGGAGCTACTTTAGGAACTAGTTATGTCATTGTGAGGACATTAGGAAATTCTTCACTCATTTAAATAATCTTTGCAGAATGCCCCAGTTGTTGCTCGGGCAGCCTTGTTTTTGGAGTGTTGTCGATTTGTTCATTCATGCAACAAAGGAGAATGGCCAGAATGGGTGAAGGGGGTAAAAGTGACCAGACCTAGGGCACAGAGTGGGGTCTTTACAGGCCGTTCACTTCTTGGGGGATCAAGGCGTACTGCTGCTAGTTCTGTACAGAGGAATACAGCGAAGATGTTTTATTTGTGGGGCGAGGTAAGTCTGAAAGATTTATAGATATGATTAAAATGTAATAAGCTAATACCTCTATGTATGTATCTATGTATGGTGTGCTAACATAGCTTGAGCATCACACAATAATATCTGGACCGTAGATGCTGTGTCTTCTTTTCAACTTTCTTTATAATAATATTTCCGATATATTTCATATAAAAATAGTTTCATCAAACAGTCACCTTTATGTAATTGTTATTATATAAAAACTAGTAATTAATACAATCTTTGTAATAAACAGGCAATTGGCTCCAGGCTTGATGAGATTGAGAGAAAAGAAAGCGGTGCGGTGATCAGTGTTGTTGGTAGAATACGTATGGAAGCCGAACAAAAGAAATTACGAAAAGATGATGATGATGAGGATTTTCTTGACGAAGGTAAGGCCAAGCATGTTATCAAAAACTCTTTTTTCCTACAGTGCTATTTAGTTGTGGAACATTTGTAGCCTCTCAAACAAAACTACAAACTGTTAAAAACATAAACGAAAAGATAGTCATTGTGTTGGAAGAATTTTGAATAGTGTTTATCGTTCTTTTTCCTAGCCATGTTGACTTTATTTATTTAATTATCTTCTACAGCTACAGTTAATCCGCAAGGATCAGCTTGTCCACATTCCCTGAAAATGGTAGCTTGTCAGCTCCTTATGGAGATCTCGGCCTTTTTTCGTGATACATACCAGTATTTGCCAAAAGTACGCAAGGCCAGTCGAGGTGGGTTCGGTGTTAATAATCGCAATAGCGAGTTTCTGGATGTTCCGCCTGTGTCTTATGGACAACGTAAAAATACCGGTTCCAGTGCAACACCCAGCCCCCCTGTGCACCCACCGCGCAGTTTAGTTCACCCGGTAGATAGCTTTACAGGTTCGTGCACTTTCGGACCCTTTTAAATTAATTAAGAATAAACATTTTAATTATACACAGGCCAGATGCCTGTTGCATACAAAAATTATTCTATTATTATTAATTCTATTATTCAATTGCCTATAATGATTACTTTTTATTAAATCTTAATTTTTTTAAGAATAATTATTTTTTGCAAATTCATTTAAAAATGTGATAAAAATGTATATAAAGAGAAGTCAAAATTGTTATTATGTAATTATTTAAAGAATCTGAATTGTCACTTTTCTGTACTAAAAAATTTTAAAATTCTGAAAGTTTTATTTATTTTAGCTCCTTTTTTGGGTTAGTAGTTTTAATCTATTTTTGCATGTTTCTAACGTTTCACGCGATTATTTGTACTGTAATAGGCATATTCTGTAATACGTGTATCACATGTATCACATGTGCTGGCTGTATTCAGGGAAGAGCAAAATTACAACAATTTTATGATTATGGTTATAGTTCTGCTTATGGTCTATGATACATGCATCATATATGATACATATGTTACACTGTATTATAGAATTGTTACTGGGCAATTTATAGATACAGTACAAAGAATCGGCTAAATCTTTAATATAACAAATTCCACATTTAAATTAAATGTAGGAATCTTTTTTTTAAATTTGTATGTATTTTTTTTATTAATATTTAAAGATATATAATTTAACCCTTTTTTATTTATTTATCAAGTGAAAAATATCACATTACAAGCAGAAAGTTTTACAATGAATATATTAAAATCCCAAATTATCAAATTGGAACAGAATATATGTATTATATCAAAATTATTCAACAAAATTAAGATTGTACAATATTTGGAAGCTTTATCTGTTGCTTGATTGTATCATTTCCCACAATTCCCCCTATCACTACACGTTCTGATGCCTGCTCGATCTTTGAATGTCATTACGGTAAATTTACATTTTTTATCTACATTAATTATGCATGCATCTATCTTTCCTCTTTTGACCAAAATCCTTTTTTTGCATTTTTCCCCCATTGAATGGAAAATTGTTGCCAGCCAATTGCTAAGGCATGTTCATTGAGATTGAACGTTTTTTAAAGTTTGCTCAAAGCAAAAACTTTGTTTTAAAATATTTGTCTATACAAATATTTGAGTGAATTTATAAACTTTTTTAATAGCCATAATATTTGTCAATTAACATTAAATATTGTAACATCGTTAATATTTTTGGAATTTATATTAATTGATATATACTAATGTTTCGTAAATCTTCTAACATTAAGCACATACTAAACTAATAGTAATTTAATCTCACAAAATTATTTATATATTTTGAAGTTATTAATTTTCTCACATCAACACACTTTGCAGTTAGTAGAATCCTATCCTTAAACACACACACTAACAACTGGAACCGATACGTGTCCTGAAAGCAATTTGATTGTTATTAACAAGTTTAAAATTCAAGATGATTATTTTATTCACAGTTTTATATTTACAAAATGTATTCATTCATCAGTGAAACATTATCTCCATTTATTGTCATCTGCATATAAAATATACATATAAATGAAATTATGTTTGCTCTGAGATATACAAAAACAGATAAATGAAAAACTAACAAACACAATTACAAAGTGTCACATCAGTCTTGTACGGTATACTGACAAGCATTTAGTGCCTAAATGGCAGCTGAATAAAAGCTGTTATGAAACCTATTTGTACGAGAGAAGTTTTGTATAAACAATCAATAATAATGAACATTATACACAGCATTCTGCTTATAAGCCAATCTTTCAAAAAGTAAGCCATGATATAGTTAACAAATTTAAAAAGAGCCACAGGCAATGAACCTCAAATTTTCTAAATACAGTTAACTAAGAATTATGCACTATATGAAGTTTAATTTTCACTTTTTCTTCCATGAGTATTTCATTTTAGTGACTACTCAGAATTACGTAAAATTTAATGTTGTAAAAAGTGAGATACAATTAGACAGCCACGTAATTAACAGATCCATTCGAACATTAATGTCATAAAAAATGGTTGAATTATATATAAATTACATATACATAGACAGTTAAATAATTTACAGGTCTATTGAATACAGCACACATTGCATTACATAAATAAGTTTTCCAAAATATAGACATAGTAAATGTTCTTATATAATTGTTTGATATCCATGCATTAATTATCTGGCTGTCATATTCAGGCAGCGTTGTTGACAAGAGAATCAGTTTTGCTGTGTCACCGTTACCAGATGAGAAGGATTCACCACATAGTAGCAACACAGAGCTTAATATAACTGATGAAAGCAGACGCGAAAGAGGTAATCATTTAATATGCACTGTAACAACAATATTTCAATTTATATTTCACAAATGCCATTTTAACCCTCCCCTTCCCCACAAGACTTATTATATAATGATTAATATTCTTGTATATTTACATTAACAGTACGCAAACCAAGCACTAGTGGTGAGCCAATTTACCATAGAAAGAAGGGTGTCGCATCTCCACCAGTGCTAGCAGGATTAAGTCCAAGAATTAGACCAGAATCAATCATTTTTAGTAAGTAAAAACAAACTACAATAGGCCTACAGTTAACCCTATTATTAGGACACCAGATTAAAGATTGGCAGTAGTGTTAAAACATATTGGCTTTTGTTCATATTTCATAGAAAAGTTTTCACTAAATAGGGGTGTTCCAAAGGAGTTCTTCTACTGTATATATTATAAGGAATATTTTGTTTATAAGGAATATTTTGTTATAATTATGTTTTTTATTTTATTAATTTTTGTTATTGATACAGAAAAGAATCGTAAAGTCAGTGCAATATCAGTCGATGACGATTCTTGCGAGACCAGCAGTGTATTCAGCGATCAGAGCCCACAAGATCAGGATACTCCAGATTATATACCGCCCCCAAACATTGAAGGGCTTGATGACATTGACTTCAGTAAGAATATGCCATGGATAAAGGTAATTCAAAGGTTTTTATTATCACCATTATGTTCATTGTTTATCATCATTTTCATCATCATCATCGTCTCTTTTAATGTGCAGAACCTTGCAAACTAGATTCACATACATACAACTTTAGTATGTCCCTTTGTGTCGTCGTGTAACCAACAGTTGCCTATTTTTCTGTCCACAATGGCAGGGACTGAGAGGAACAAGTACACCAGGGTAACCCACTACTCATCAGAAAGATTCTTTGGGTTCTTTTAAAGTTAACACAAGCCAATATGTGCATTTGAATATCCATTTTTAACTCCTTTTTCCCAAAGTCTTTTTTACCACCAAGAGAGCCTGAACCTGTTGTTGAGATTATGATGTGGCTACCACTCGACCACTCAACTCGACTGTTCTTTCTCTATAAATCTTTGTGATAATTGTGATATATTCTTTTGAAGGTTGTAGTGGAGATTACTAGTAAAGCAAATTTCATCTGTAATCATCGACAATTTTGTCATCCAAACTGTTATGAACGGCAAAAGCGCAATTGTTATCGGTTGATGAAGGCTGTAAGGAGTATATACGGAGAGGAAAACCTTCTGAAACCTAAGAATGAACGAGATAATGTTGAAGATTTATCCAAAAGATTTGACCAAAAATCAAAACGAAAGGTAAATTGAAACTAATGCTGTTGTATTTGCAGGTAATTTTAATTGGTTTAAGGTACAAATAACTTTTATTTTATGCGATAGTAAATTGTAATAAAGTTTTAATGCTCAATTAAAAAAAATCTGACTCTTAATTTTGAATCGCGCTGGCTTGGCAAACAGAACCTCTTTCAGGCATTATTAAGTAAATTTTTTTGTACACATATTAAATAACTATTGAAATAAAAACTATTGTGTAGGCTTTAAACATATTTTGTCTTTTTACCGTAGGGTTCAAATAACCACACCAACATGCTACGTGGCTTCAGTGAATCAAGAAGGGAGAGCAAAGAGTCTTTATTGGATAGACAGCCTAGTGTGTTTCACGCGAGTCGCGCAAATTCGTTCATCCATAACCCGCTGCTTTTTCCTCTTGAGCCTGAACGGCCACGAAAGGAAGACTCGCAAATAATGCAGTACCTTAAAACACAAGTATGGTTTTTTAGTTCTGTCACTAGTCTTCTTTCTAGTCAACTTTTTGTTATATTCATTTTCTGTTACTTTACCAGACTAACATGGGTATATTTTATGTATAAACTTGTAATGACATTATTTTCATGTGTTGGAAGTGGACATAGCTTGGTCATACTAATGCCCACATGCCGTTCACTTTACATGAAAATAACTTTTACCTTAAAATAAGGATGTTTTATTACCCTCCATTATAACATTATCTTAAAGAATTTGTTTCAAAGAAATTCTCTATACTGTAGGCCCTATATCTCTGGCATACACCATTTGCATTACTTGCGAAGGCAGCACCTATCTTAACTGAGGACATCTTTCAAGATATTTTACCACTAGCATGGGAGTTATTGCTAGATACGAACCAAGAACTTGCTGGCGCATCAGGTGAGTGCATGTTGAATCAAAGTCAAAAGCATGATAAAAATTCAAATCAATATTGCAACAGAAACTATGATCTCAATTCTATTTTTTTTGCAATATTCTATGTGTCTAGTGGTTCGAATCCTGTTAAAATATACTGCACAATTTGATTATTTATCTTCCAGCGGCAATTGTTCTGATGTGCTCAGCTAAGATACCAGATGCAACAATGAAGATGATAACCAATGAGATGGAACATGAAGATTCCGGACAGCGTGTTGATGCCATCCAGCGATTTGCGGTTCTTTGGCATTTCCGATACCAAGTCTGGCCAAGGATGGAAGAAAAAGCATCATACATATTCCGGGTAACATATTTTTGTTATGTGTCAAGACAATTTAGTGAGAGCCATCATTGTTTTTGGCACATAAGCGCCATAAACATTCATTTTCCTCTAAATATAAAGGAGCATTACATTACCCACTCTTGGTAAAACAAAATTTGTATTTCTTTCAAAGACAGATCTTCAACATAAACAAATTTTAATTACAGGTTTCGCCACCTAGTATTGATTTTACTTTACCTTCACCTACTATTGGTATGGCAAATATACCAGTGATTGCACCACCCTGGATGCCAGAAAGTGGTTATAAGCTTGGGGATAAAGTCTCTACTGAAGAGGTCACGGTAAGAAATTTGAATTATCTTTGTGGAGAGTGTAAAGAATTATCAACTGAAATATGATGTAGCGTGCTTGGGTTACAACTATAAAAAATCTGGTAGAACACAGTTTCGAAATACATGTTATTGATGTGTGAGAGGACAACGTAATAAGCTTATAATGAAATATGCACTGTCCCCTATAAAACATACAAATAAATAATAAATAAAGAGGAGTTATTTAATGTCACCACCGTAAATATTTTTCAATCACAAAAAAGACTACTGAAAATGTGTTTACTTCTTAGCGGTCCTTTACTTCGGTGGCTGTGTCACGGACAAACCAACGGCAAGAGCAGTTTAAAAGGACAATGCAGAGAGAAGCAGAACGCAAACGAAAATCTAGAGAAACGTACCATTTGACGACTGCAGCTGTCCCTCAACAGGCTGCATATGAACCTTCCCATCATACATCATCTGACGACGAAGGTAGTTGATTTCTAAATTTTAAAATATTATTTTAACAGAAGTTTGTACTATTTGTGTGCGTCACCTGCTTTGCCTTTTAGTCTAAAAACTTGGATACTACTTGCTTCTTTTAGTATAGCAGCATTGCTAAGCTTAACGCTCACTAATTATGCATCTGCGTTAACGCAAGTGATTGGACATTTGGACAAATTTGCTCTTTCGTGCGAGAGTTGTCCGTGTTGGTAAATTGCTTGTGTTTTAGTGCATAATTGTAGCTAGTAGGAATCGCCTGAACATTAACATAATATGACCATATTCAATTAGATACTTATGACTGTGTACACATGATTGTATCTAGAGGGTGTTTTCCATTACTAAATTGACAGATTTTAGAAGTTCTGTAGCCATTTAAAATGTGTGAATTAATATGTTCTTCTATCCAGTTTGGGCTTGGCCAAAGGACTACAATCAATTCAGCCATGCTGGATGTGTACAGAAAAAGCTTTAAAATATAATCTGGATTGTGTGGAATGTGGTTAAATAGCCCTAGTCTGTCCCACATATCCTCACAGTCTTTTTCTTCTGCTTTGCTGCTATATGTGCTTTATGTATCTCTCTATTAACTATGCCATATTTCTGTTGCAAAAAATATCACTATGATAAATGTGTTAATAAACATTGTTTTTAATCAAAATAATTGGAAATATATAATGTCATTTCTTTAATGTAAATATGATATCAACTATGTTTGACATTTTAATTGTATTCATTTCCATTTACAGCTTTTATTTCACTGTCCTATTACTATGAGTATATCGAAAATTTCTATTTTCAGATTATTATTGACTAATATCTCTTTTTAACAATTTTATGCTTTTTACACATTTTTCTTGAATTTAATATTCATTCAATTTTTAATAATCATTTTAAAAATGTTTTTTAAATTGTTGATGTGATGTTTGTTGTCATACTTCTATAATATGAATTTCTATTTTATAATTGAAATTATTAATATCTAAATTTACCAAGTAAACTATTTTGTCCTATATATTTTTTTTATTATTGGTTGTTAACCTATGACCCAACCGTAAATCCTCATTTGCATATTTTCATTTTACATTGAATCTGTCAATATTCCCATTTGAATTATATGCATGTGTATTATTTCATAATTAAATTTGACATTTAGTAATTATAATCATTTTCTAAACACTAATTTATAAATAAACCAACATAACTTTTGATTATGAAAATTCATTAATTAAGTAATCATTAATTTATGAAAAATATCCCAAAAAAATATTGTTAAACATAGAAAGTTTATATAAAATTCAACTAAAAAAAGTTGTTTCAAATATTTTTAACTTCAGTTAGATTGTATTTTTATTACATGATATTTGTATTAATTAAATTAATTTTTATTATGACAACTTCATCCATTCCCAATCCAGAAACTTTTTTTCAGATGAAAAATTCATTCTTTATTATATTTTTTATGAATGTTAATTACCAACTTAAAATGTCAAAGGTCATATGTATCAAATTTTAGCCTCACGCTTGACCTTGTTGTTTGCAGGAATGACATCACAAATAATAATGCTAACGCAATCTTCCTCTTAATGATCTAACCCCTCTGTTTTTACTTAGTATACTTATTACTAGTACTGTATGTTCCATTTGCTTTTCCAATAATCGATATCACCCTTGATAAAAATAATTCTATGTATGTATGTGTGTTGCCATTTTTTGCATTTTGTTGATATCTGCTTTGTAGACGACACTATTCCGCTGTCAATGGCAATGTCGGCACGCCGTGTTTCCATAGCCCCACCCCCCAGCGCCAATAGCGTGAACCGTGCTCGAAGCATGTCGATAAGACGTGCATCTCTCTGGTCAGGTGGTACTGCAACAGGCAATAATTACACCAATACATCAGGTAGTTTCCGTCATATTATTACCATTTTCATCTCATTTTTTTGACAACAAAATTATTTAACATTAAATTAAAGATATTCCTACTCAGCATGCTTTGTCCCAGTGCATCATGGGATGGATTGTAGAGGCTTGTATTCTTTCTGCATGTGAAAAAGAGAACCTAACCTTATTTATTGCATGTATTTTTTAATGTATAAACAATATTAAGTTAAAATGTAACTATTTTAAAATATTTTATACAGAATAGTATAACAAAATATAATCTCTTGCACACTAACATAACCAACATAGGGCGTATAATCATCCCCAAATTATTATTTTTTAAATAAACGCCAAATACCACAAATTTCATGTGAAAGAAATTTGTTGAGAATCTAATCATTTAAAAAATTGTATTTATAGTGGATCATTTGATTCATTTAAAAATGTAAAAAGTTACAACAAAAATGGTGCGCTCCAAATTTAACAAAGAATCAGATTTGACAAAACACCAAAAAGTTTTTAACTTAAAAGGGGTCATGTTTTTCTATCCCAATGTTTTATTTGCTTCAAAAAATTGTTATAAATTTAAATCATTATGATGAACAGAAAATCAAATATTTCATGCCACATCATTTTGGTCGATGACAATATAAATTAGAAAATTAAATTATTTAACCAAATTATTCTACAATAATTGGTATTTATTATTTCATCTGAGCACAATTTTTTGTTAATAGTTCATAAAAAGCATCTACACATTACATGTTGTGATATAAGTTTACATATTTTTTTTCCAAATTTTGTGCAGTCCATGAGTCGCAAAGCTATTCAACTTTACACTATACGTTTTGTGAGCATGTACTTTATGCATTCAATGTTCTGTTAAACGCAATGGAAACATCTCTATTTTCTACCTAAATGCAGCAGAAAATTAGACGTAGAATTTTGATTCCAATCGTTGTCTTCTTTTTCTTTAGGCTGGCATGAAAAACGTAAAAAATAGATAATAATTTTATTTTAAAACCTATTTGTATTTTTCTAATATTTTCAGTCAGTGTACATTTGCATAATTTGCTGCAAAAACTTAAAATATTGTTATTTTGGTTATTAATTGTGATAATTTTAATTAAGTTTCATTTTATTATAACAATCATTCAAATTGATATTCATAACCTTTTTATTGATGGATCATGTCAAAACTACTGCAGTGACTAAAGTGACTTTCATTTACTCTTTAAACCTGCTTATTTTGTTTATTGTTTACATTGAAAGTTTTAAAATCACACATCATTACTGCAGTAACTGCAGTAATAATGTTTAACTCGATCACTATCATTGCACACAAACAAACATTGCCTCGAATATATACATTTTATATTATAGATATTATATGGCTTCATCATCATTAAAATAAATGTTATTATCTGGTCTATAGTTTAAACTTTTTGGTGATGTGATGTCAACAATTACAAAGCATCGGAGAAATGTCTGGTGCTTCAAACCAGGTGACTTCCCATTGCTTCCATGGTTTCTTCTTACTCTACAACTTGGCATAGTCACACCATGGATAGGTCCATGGTTACACATCTATTGTAGTGTTCACGGATTAGTTTTTAAGCATACCCCCACAGATATTCTTTAAAAGTCCTTGTTATCAGCACCGTGGAGCAAGCAATCAAAATGGATGGCAAAACTTAATTTATGAAGCCATCACAGCTGATGTGTAAAAACAAACAAGTAAATGATAAAATCAGAATATGTTTTTACTCATATATTATATTAAATTTATCAGTTAGAAAACAGACATTTTTATTGTACCTTATAAGGAAATTGTCCAATACAACATTGACATTTTGTTAAATATATTGACATACCATACAAATAATCAAAATATAATTTCAAATGTTGGGACACTCACTGAAATAAATGACAACATATAAAACCTACACATCAATAAAAAAAAAAATTATTTCCTGTATGTAAAACGTTGTTGCAGCATGAAATAAATCTCACCCTAATAGTTGAATTTTACCGCATATTTTAGCAGTTTGTGAAATACCTTTCCTATCTCTTGCATCACATTTGCATGCTTCGCAGCACATGCATGATTAGTAAATCCGAATCATTATTATATTTAATGTTTTTTAATTTCAGGAATAGATGACTTCTTCTATTTTTTAATACTAATAAATTTACATTCTTTTTATTTTATGGTAGAATGTTTTTTTAATTATATCGTCTCTGTATTTTACTATTAAATTATCGATTATTATAGTTCCAAACATTTTCTTTAATGCACATTTGTTGTTAATTTCCTAGTAGTTTTTTTTTTTCTTTTCACAAAATATATAAGAAATAATAGTCTTGTTTTAATAGCACTGTATCATTTCAAACTATTTTTTTTTTCTATGATAAATGAATAATATAATTTTATTTCTATTTACGAGCAATATAATATAAGACATAATGTAGGCCTACACAGATTTCCCTCAAATTAAAGATGTGATTTTAGTGGTTTTTGCGGATTGTTCAAAATAATTGACAGAATTATCAGTATAAATGTAAACACGCTAGAAAACCTTTGGTAACTTAACTTATCTATACAAACAGCACATTGTAAAACTAATTAGGTCAGAGTTTAAAGCATTCAAAATACCAATGCAAATTTATAGTCTGGAAAACATCACACATATTACTACTTGGGTAGACATAATTTGCATTTTATACTGGCTTGGTTATTTTACTATAAAATGTTATTAAATGAAACAGAAAGTTACCCATGATAATATAAAACTTATCACATTGAGGTACTCCTCATGAGGCAATTTGTAGTTTATTAACATGTTCCAAGTTCTAATTAATTATTTAATAATAAAAATTAGTAAATTAGTAAATCATTTATTAATTGACAACTAACTGTGCCATTTAAAATTAAAAATTAATCTTTAATTTGAGGGAGAACCGTCTGTGAATTTCTACTAATCATAATAAATAATAATGATTATATAAAATTAAAAACATATGGAAGGATTTCAATTGTTATGGTACTATTTGTACTTTTTGAATAAAATTTTCGCATTAAATTTAAATACCAACAATATTTATGAAGAAAAAAAAGAAACAAATATGTGAAACGAACATAATACATTATTTAATATAGTTAAATTAGTAAACATTATTAATTGACAATTAACTGTGCCATATAAAATGAAAAATTAATCTTTAATTTGAGGGACAACCATTTGTGAATTTCTAATAATCATAATAAATAATGATAATACAAAATTTAAAACCTTTGGAAGGATTTCAATTATTATGGTACTACAGTATTTGTACTTTTTAAATTAAATCTTCCCATTAAATTTAAATACCAACAATATTTATGAAGAAAAAAAAATGTGTGAAACGAACATAATACATTTGTAATATTAAATCAATTAAAGTTTAATAATAATTGAAATAGTTACTTAAAATATTTTATATTTAATTTTTCTGTAAAGTATTAATAATAATTATGTTTGAATTAGTATTGCTACATTGTGAGAAGTAATGTAAAATAATAGATAAAAGTTAATGGAAAAGTTGCCATAAATATTTCTTTAGCAGGTGACGATGATGCTGTTTTCCCAGAGCGTTTCCATCACAACCAGCCAACTTTCCAACTGTTCTTCCCATCATGCATCTGTAGTACACTGGTGCACCTGATCCGATTGCTTGATGATGGGGAAGTAAATGCAGAAGGAATAGCCGGTAAGGATTTTCAATGATAACATTCATAAACAGTTACATTTATTAATACAGAGTAAATATATGAATATGCATGCCAAACTGCTACGTTTAATATTGAGCCACCAGTGTGATTGGTAAGGTTTCAACATGACCACTCTTTCACATCACACAAATTTCTTGTGACTAGAACACTGGATGGTATATTTGTTTGCGATTTTCCAGAAATGAACCAAGTCAAACAACCTACTTGTCTTTTGTCTTAGAATGACCAATCACCTAGATTGTCCTACATTATATTTACTCAATACAACTTTACAACAGGTTGTGTGTTTTTACTTTGACATCATTGTTGTGCCTTAACTCTCCATTTTTTTTTCGCTGTAGTTGGTGAAGTAGCAGGAAAAGTGCTATGGTCATGTTTGGTAGAAGAACCAGCTCTTATTTTAAGATACATTCTGGAAAAGATCACAATACGAGAGAAACAGGTTTGTGTGGAATAAGGCCACTCTTGGTTGTTAACCCCATCTTAGTTATGGAAAAAATGTCTTTCGCAATGATTTAGTTAGGTGTAGGCCAAGTCTATTTCAGTGGTAACCCAACTTCCAAACTTTTTATTTTATCTAATTTGGTTAATTACATAACAGAATAAATTTACCAATATAGATTTGAACTTCTCTGTGGCATTTATATAGAATTAACGTTAAATTTTTATTTTAAATTTCAGGAGGAGATAATCTTACTACTAAAGAAGTTACTAACTCACGTTGGTGAACTGCCACCCCAAACGGCCCACACTTTATTCAATTATTTGGTATATTAAATCTCATTATATTTGTAATAGTTATCACATTATTATTTTTATTATTAATTTAGGCATAATTCATTACTATCCTTCTCAAAGGTGGTCGATCCACCTCACCAGAAAAAAGAAAAAAACCTTGTATCTGAAAGAACAGTACTGTACTTGATCCGTCTTTCCAACTCAAAATTTTTAGGTTGTCTTCTGTTACCTCTTAACTTCACTGGTATAATCCCATGTTTTTATGTTACATTATCACATTATTATTTTTATTATCAATTTAGGCAAAATTCATCACTCACAAGAAAAAAGAAAAAATCCTTGAATCTGAAAAAATAGTACTGTACTTGATCCATCTGTTACCTCTCTAACTTCTCTAGAATAATCCCATATGTTTTTATGTTACAGCTAGGATTTTTAATGTACACTTGCCGAACTCCCCACTCGGGTGCCAGTGAGGCAATTGCAAATGCGCTCTCCATTATCTGGAGAATCATTCCATATGTTGTAGGAGTAACTTTCAAAGACTTGAAACAAACACTCAAAAAAGAGCAGTGTGATGTAAGTTTTCTTTTATCTTGTTTATCTAGATTTCTAGAAATAACCTCTTGTAAGCCTACAAAAACAGCCTATATGATATGAGGAATTTATATCCAGTGGGGGTCGTTCATACTGTAACATGGCCTAACAGGGGCGTAGCCACCAGTAAGGTTTCAACCTGACCACTTTTTCACAGAAGCCTTTGAATGACAACCCAGTGACTTGAACAGAAATTGTTCCCGGACCACTTTATTTCTCATGGCTACCACTGCATGAGTATATCATGCATAGGTTTTTTATAGCCTATTGTATGAAGTGTAATATTAAAAATGAAAATACAAGATATGAACAGAATAAAACTAAAACATATTTTAAGTATTTCAAATATATATTTACCATGCTAAATGTGTTTATTTTTTGTTTCTTTAGCCAACTGTCCTAATCAGTGCGAATGTGCCGTATGCTAAGGTGAAGTTTTTTTCTATCATACATTAATACAGTCAACTAGACTACCAGAAACTCTCTCTAACCAAATTTTCATTTTCATGCTATTTATTTCCTATTTTGAAATTTGAAAAAAAATAAATTTCTTTGAAAGACCATGAATTTGGGCCAGACTCTCTTGGTGTTTTGTAGTTGTCTGTATATCATATTATACAGTAATCTATAGTTCTAAAAAACTGTGGGTAGCTAGACTTTGAAATCACAAGATGGATTGGAATACATGCAAAACAGACTATAGAGGAATAATTTCCAAACTTGTTTAAATTGTAATCAGGAAATGTTATTTTTCAACTATGTCTGGTACGGAGTATATTGCAATATTGCAAAACCGCAGTGATTTATTTTCCCATTTGTTTTTTACAGAAAGTAATTATCCACGGGCCTGATGAATCTGATATTCCAACACAATTACCAGTCAATGAGGTAAGTTTGTTCTTGCACTATAAATGCCAACCATTTCTGATTAAAGGAGCAAGCAGATGAGACTGCTAATATGCAAGAAGATAAGACTGCCAGCTTGTAGTCTTTGTATATAAATTTCAGGATTTGACACAATTTGCTTGTTAATGTTTGGTTTGGTTTACCCCAAACAAATTCTATTCAATATTTTGATTAAATTTTATAGAAAAAAATATACATTTAAATTGTATAGATTCCCTTTGCCTTTGTAAGCAGAGAAAATGTCTACTATGGTGTATAGAGGTGTTTAGATCTATATATGATGTATAGAGGTGTTTAGATCTATTGGTGACACCTTTAGTCCTCAATATAATAATAATGTAATTGTATGGTCTTTGGTTTGAATGTATGTGAACAATGTGTTATGTTTTCATTATTATTTTATACATTTATGATTTAAAAATTATATTTTTAACATTTTTTATTATTGACTGATAAATTCTACTAAAGAGACAACGACGAAGATTTCGCAAGGTGTTCAAGTGGCGATTGAAGCCCACGTTTGAAGCAGCCAATCAGGTTCAAGCAGAAAACAAAACTAACAGAATACATCATCAATATTCATTGCTGTTAATATTTATTATAAAATAGTGATAATTCAAAATGCTTATTAATACCTATTAATAATTTTAGTAAAATAGTTTAAATATTGCAATTACTAAAACTGTTTTTGAAAATTCTTTCTTTAAAATCGTATTGTATTCTCATCTCTTAATTTTAGTTGAATTTTATTAATAAAATTACTGTATGTATTAATACTCACAATATTATATTGTAAAATTATTAAAACCACATAAAGATATTACAGATCATGACAAAAGGCCAAATTGAGAGTAAGTTATTCTCAAATATAAAAATATGGGCCCATTCAGGCTATAGTTATTTACCCGAGTAAGTTGTTACATGCACACCGAATTTAACACTATTTGGCCCAAGCTTATGTCATAATAATTAAATGTTCAATGTTTTTTGATATTTTATATAACATATAACATTTTTAAAAAAGAACAAATAATATATTATAATAATGAATATTGATTGAATTTAATAAATATATACAATTTTATATATACATACAGTCATCAACTATGCTTTACATGTTCTGTGCGGTGAAGTTGTTTTAATTACGTAACTGTGATTCAATTATGGAAAATGTGTTCTTTTTATTTTATCACAAATATGAGAAAATTTCATGCAGGTTTGCCAGAATTTAGAACTCTGGTATTCAATGGCAAAAATGGTTTTATATCACACTGGCTACTGCACATTACAGATAGGCTTTACAGTATTATAAATTTCTTTGGGCATAATGAAAAATTACCAGGCATTTGAAACTTTCAATTTTGGACACTTTTAAGTTGTTTGAATTCATGGCTTTGTAGTCTTATCATTCATCTGAAATTGAATTCTTCACAATTTTGGTTTGTTTCTTAGTAGCCACATGTTATATTTCATTTTAAAAGTTGAATACCAGGGTTTTAGAGCTTATACATTTCATTGCTTTTTATCAACAGTACAAGATGGATAGTGGCTTCACACATGCTCTCTCTTGGTCATTGTATTTTAATCATTTCATTTTATAGAAGGTTTGCAGAACGCCCTCATTTGCAGATTTTGATTTCCTGGAGAAAAGAAAACTGTAGTTGTTTTTCCTGGGAATATTTCTCTTGGGAGTATTTTTATTTAGAATATTTTGAAAATTAACTTAAGCAAAACAAAGTTAAGATGAGTTTTTTTGCTAAGGACATTTGATAATCTAACCCTTGTTTATATCCACAACAACACAGTTTTTTATTCTCCTGTTGAATCAATAATTTTATTGAGATAATAAAAAATAATGGAGTATGTTCATTGCTTTCAGTTTGGAATGCAGTTTTCTAATATAATTTCTGTGAGTTTGCATTGAAGTGAAACATCAATGCTAATAAACATTTTATTTTGCTTCACCATTTCATGAAGTTGCACCTTTTGCCAGTTCTGTAATTATCTTATTCTATTTGGGTAGGACATGCAATTTCATCAGATTTTGGAAGACTGTCTTGAATTTTATCACATCTCTCCAGATCAGCAGTCCTGCCATTTTCTTGTTGATAAGAAGACAAGTGAGTTTTAAATATAGATATCATTTTTTTTTAAATATGTGAATGCAAGATACCCTGACTTCAGGAGACAATCTGGGCTTAAAAGTATTCTTGAAGTTTGCTTTTTTCCATTTTTGACAGATTATTTGTACTAAAAACTACTTTTAAACTTATATAAGAACTTATAAAGACCTACACGAAATTCAAATTTTTATTTTTTTATTTTTATTTTATTCAATCGAAACCAACAGCGATAATTACCGCCACTAACAGGTTTGATACAAACAAAGCCTGTTTAAAGCACCTTGATTGGTCCTGATATTGATCAAGGGCTTCTCTCGTCCAGTGCCCACCTTGACCAGAGGTCTGAGGCAGATACTAGATGCAGGGGCTGCCATAAGAGTCAGCAGTGCTGATTTCAAATGCCTAATGGGACCCCAGCTCCGTATACAGCACCCGCTATTCCCAGATGGTCTCCCATCCAAGCTCTAACCAGGCCCAACGTTGCTTAACTTCGGTGATCTGACGAGAACCGGTGTTTCAACGTGGTAAAGCCGTATTAATTTATTAATGGTACTGTGGCTCCCTGATTCAAATCCTGTTAGAAACTCCAGGATTTTTCTGACCGTCAATAAAGTGTCACTACCTAAAACTTCATATAAGATCCTACTGTAATTTTCGAGTCGTGCTGTGGAAAATAAAAAAAAACAATATAGAACTGTTGTCATAGGTACTGCCAATCTGGTATCCAATCTGGTATCCACCAGTAAGGTTGGTAATGTTTCAACTTAACCACTTTTTGACAGAAGCTTTTGACATTTCCTGTGGTCTGCACAGATTGTTCCCTTTTCTTGCGACAACCTTGTTGCTGCATCACAGACATGAGATTAAAGTCCTACAGCATAGGCAACATTTTATTTACTTTTTATTACTTAGATCAAATGCTAGCTATGCGGTCATACGTACGCGACTTCTACATGTACAAACGAATGCAAAGTCCTGAACTTAAGCTGCAGTATTTCAGTCGCCAGTCGGGTATACAACAACTACAGAGACAAGCATTTACAAATAAATTAGCAGAAATCGGAAGAGTTTCATTTACATTGTCAACGTTACGTCACACAAATCCCAGTCAGGTTAGTTGTTTGTTTTATTTTTATTTTTTTTTATTTTATTCAATTTTCAGGCACAACAATACATGACAATACAGCCGCCGGTGCAGCACCCTGAGGATTGCCATGAGTGCAAAGCACTATCGAGATGGCTCTCCAAATACTGCACTAGAACATATATATACACAAGATGCTCTACATAGACAAAGACTTATTATTAAGTCTTTGGGAGTGGAGTTGTAAATTGTCATGAGAAAAAAACCCTGACATATGACAGGACTTGAACCCAGGACCCTTAGATTGGTACCCAAGCATCATAACCACCAATCCACAGCTCCACTCTGATCTTCTGTTAACATACCATGAGTGTATATACTTACTGAATATCTGATTGGTTAATTTTGTATCACATGCTGTTCAGTATTAGCTGTTGTACTTCAATTCATGGTAAAAGTTCAATTAAATGGTTCTTGAGCTTTTTGTAAGTTAAGAATTTTTTGCAACACAAGACTTTTCTTCTTTTAATGCTGACAGCCCTTGGAAAATGTTTTCAACAACCACTTTTTTTTCTATCCGAGCTCATTGTCGGTATACAATTTGTTGCTTTTTAGATGCCAGTTCATATAGCATTCCTTCATGGTGAACTGATGAGGTTACCATCATTTCCTCGTAAAGCATTGGATGCAGAGTTTGATCTTTATAGAAGTCCAGCTCTTGGAAAGGTAATCAATATATTTATGTTGATATAGAACATTTGTAATATAATCATACCTCAGTCTGGTTATATTTAACCCATTTTCTTTGTCCGTGCAGAAAATATCTTTAACAGCTCTTGCCGATCCTTCCATAAAATTTTATAGACTGCTCCAAATTGGCCAACAGACCAACCCACTTTGGTCTGATGATATTGAATAAATTCCTAACACTTTGGTCTGGATCAGGATACTTTATTACTCATTCATTCCTAAAGAAACTGATATAGCGTGAACTGTTTATCATTTTCAGTTTAAGCTACTGTAGGGTGCTATTAAATCTTTTTGCTACTAATTGTGTACTGAGTTATTATTATCATTTTTAATGGATTTCATACTAATAACATTTGTTTATAGGAATTGTTTGGATTGGATGTCATTCATAAACTCCAATGGGTTAAGGTAAGAACAGTAGAATAAACTTTCTTTTTTTTATTTGGAAAACAAAATCAAACAAAAGTTTTGAACACTACTCCTAAATTGGACTAGATTAAATAAATGAGTTTTAAAATAATAAATATCCATGAAAGTTTAAAAAAAGTAGAAATTTGTTCCAAATAGAGGATGCATCCAATATAAGTTTTAGTTTGGAAACAGGAAACAGATAGCAATGATTTGTCAGAGGAGCAAAGTCGACAAGATGGAAAATATCAAGGAACAAGTCGAGTGATATAAAATTGGCAGGGAAAAAATAAAGCTTTAAATGTTTCAAAGATCCTTACTATAATGTTTTTCGAGGTTCTATTTAATCATGACAATATTACATGGCTGTGGTGAGCCTATTGTATTTCTAATTAAACATGAATTATACCAATTTAAATTTAACAAGTGCATGCTATTTAATTCATTTTTGTTTTAGTTGATTTCAACTATGTTCAGCAACATGTCTCCAGATTTTGCATGGGGAGCTGACATGCAGCTTTTCCTAAACGTCATTAATGGTGCTCTATTACTGCATTGCGAGGACATGTCCTTATTGCGAGTTTGCCTTGCTACATATATTAATATAGCAAAACATTTTAAACAGATTTTTGCTACCAAGGGGTAAGACTTTCAATTTACTTGATTTGTGTACTGTTTTTATAATTTGTACAGTATCATATGCAAATTCTGTTATACAGTGTCGCATATTTATTGCATGTAATACGTCGTACCCATAAACTTATCCTAAGTTAACATACTACAGATGTGATAAATATGTGACACTGTTTTCACATAATGTTCCTATGATACTGCACATGCAATATGTGGAGATACAATACAGAGATAAGGGTGTTAAATTGTTGAACTTTGTATACCAATATATTTAGATGGTAAAGAACATGATCTCGATGTATAAATTTTCTTTGTAAACAAATATTTATACATTACAGATTTTATAATTTTTTCATCAATTTAACAGATTTTTTGATTCAAAGATTTACTGATTTTCAATGATTGATTTTGAGAGCTTGGAGGATTGTGTTGGTGTACAAAAACACTTCCGTAGTAGAGGTTTATTGGTCGACTCTTTCCTAAGGGATCATCAATGTATTCTACTGCAGTAACTACAAGTTTTCCTTTTAACAATTTCCATTATTTATTAAATTTTGGTAGTCATATACACTGTGACTGCTTCATAATCGTCATTGAAACAAATTAAATCAATTATTGCAGTACAAATTTTAGTTACTGCAGTAGAATAAATTTTAACATGTTCCCTACACAAAATGATTTTATTGAGGATGATCATTTTCAGATACCAAAGCACAATGCCTACAATTATGCGGATCTACTCTGCTTATAACTGTAACCCCATGGTAACCAGTGCCATTGAGGTAGATTGCCTGTTTCTTCCACTAGCATTTTACAAATTTCAGCCACCTGTATTCAAATTAGCTTGCTTCTGTCATTCACCATTCTTTACTTTTACACATACTAATTAAAGAAGAGGTACACATTTAGTGCACAGATAGAATTAATGTCTAACCATTTTTGATCACATGACTTATGACCTGAGTTTAATTTACTAATTTTTACAAATTTTAGTCCAAATTCAAATTAATGAAACATTTGAATGAGGTTTCAATGCAATAATTCTTTTTTTTGCCGAAAAGGTATGAAATATATATATGTTCATTCATCATCAGTAACACAATTATATGCAAATGATGTTCACACCTAATTTCTATGCAAATAATGTGTTACTCCAAAATGCTAATGATGTAAATAAAATAAATAAATAATACATTTAACCAAGCTGGATGAATGAGGTTAGACTAAATTGTTAATATGCAAATGATGTATTGGATCTAATTAATATGCAAAGGTAAAGAAAGTGTTAATAAATGAGTTATTAATAAATTCTTCCACTCATTAAGTAAGTCATGTGGTTTACCCTGCATTGCTGCGATTGGTTAAAGATGGTTTGAGTGATTATTACTCTTGTGCGTCCAATCAGAATCATTGCATCTGTTCATGCTTCTTCCATCATTTTCAGATTGTGATTTTCATCCCATGTCATTTCATCTTTTATTTTAAGATTCTTGGTTATTTCAACTTATAAAACAGATTCAATTTGGTCTATGCAGTCTGTCACATTAAAAACTGATTCTATAGGAGAGACATTGTGCCAGCAAATGTTAAATGTATTATCACATTTAAATTACAGTAATTAAGAACAGATGTATAATCCAAAAGCATCACAGTGTAAGATCCATTTGTAAACAACTAATAGTGTCATCATCTAAGTTGATTATAGCAGAGGGTATTTTACCTCCCTGAATAGAGAAGATGTGTTCTCATTTTTTAGTACCTGTACTTGAAATATTAAAAAAAAAAAAAAACAACCAATATCTTGTTTGTATGCCAGGAGAATAACACTTTGTTAGAAGAACATGTAAGAAAATATAGAATGATCACTCACTAGTAAATATAATTTGATGTGTAAAAAATGGAGCCGTTTAAATGTCATCCTGTTTTTGCACACCTGTGAAAAAATAATTTACAGTTTTATTCAATTTTAAAAGCACAACAATCCTAGTAAGTTGATCTTGTTTTGAAATGGACATTTTTGTTAACAATATATCACACGACAATGCAGTTGTTAAAATGTCGTGCTCGTGTTTTTCCGTTAAGCTTGGTTCCCACTAGGGCACAACACAAGTACAAAAGCTCAACACAAGTGAGTTGATCAATCACAGTGACAGTTGTGATGGTCCATCACGTCAAAATTGGACAATTTACTTGCAGTGCGGTTACGACCTTGCGTTGCGTCCAAGTAGGAACCACGCATAGGCTCAACAGCTCTGAACTGTGGCACTAACCAAAATATTGCTATCATTTAGTTAAGTATAAGTTACACACTAGAGGTTACAAGAAATTGACATAGATGCGCATTTGTTTTATTTCTCATACACAGATATCATCTACTACTACCCACCTTGTTTCGCGCTCATTCTTTATACTACACAAGCTCTGTTACACGTTGCGCCATTGAGGTATCATTGCATGCTTCATTGCATTTAGTCGTCGTCTGCTAATTGTTTAACATAATGTATTGTATAGTATTATGTACTGTATAATTGGAGACAAAAATAATTTGAAAAAAAAAAAATTGTTAGTACATTTTTTGCTAAATTAGAATGATTTTATCTTAGTAATTACTTTATAAATATATATTTATGTTAACAGGACTTGAAAGCAAAGTTAACTTAGAGCACTGATATTTTATTACACACCTTTGGTCCACTTTGTGATATGTAATATTTAGCTTAATAATTGTTAGATTTTTTGTTATTGCCCTCAAACAAGGCTAAAATGTTAAATATAATGTTATCCATCCATCTTTATTATCCATGAAGATTAGAAGGTTTATATCGATCTTAGACTGTGTCTATAGAATTCATGTTAGTTTATAATTATTTTGTTTATGTGATTAAGAATATTTCTTTAGATTTAGCTGCATCAAGCATGAAGCAATTGTATATGTGACCTTCTTCATTTTCTATCGCAATCATATGCATGCTTAGTTCATACTTTGTACTATTGGTAGACTAGTGGATTCTTTTAAAATGTGTATTGCCCTTGCTACCCGATTGGAACTAACTAAAATTGCATAAATATCCAAATTAACTTTCAACCACAATCGCTAAACACTACACGAATTGCTTATAGAATCTCCAACAGACTTCCTAAAAAATCAGAAGTTCAAAAGAACGTAAATTCTTTTCAACTACCGTATTTAAACTTAGCAGAAAGTTTCATTAGTTCAGTGGTGGTAGTTGAAATCGGGTTGCAAGGTTCACTTGAATTTATTTATGATACTCCAATATTTGTAAAAAAATGATATATTTATTATTATTGAAACTGAAAACACACATTTGATTTATGTAACATTAATTTTATTTATTCTTGTTTTAGTATACATGTAAACAGTTCTACAAACTACACATGAAACCTTTTATACTCCAGGTATGTTGATTGGAATCATTTTGACAAAATTATGAGTATATTTATACAGATAATGTAGTTTTTTGATTTGTATTAGAAAATGTAACTTTGCTGTCTTATTTTTTGCTAGATGTTTGGAAGTGCTGCTCCCTTACTGATTGTGGAGAAACCAAATTGTCACACACAAATGGCACCAGTGCCTCCAGGAAAGGTAGACAGAAAAGTTTATTGACTCTGTACACTGCTAAATTTTAAATGTTTGTATACACCAACTATACTATGCAGTACAGTATAGTCGGTCATAACAAGGATGTATATAGTCATTCAATCAATCAGACCATCAAATATCTCTAGCCAATTTGCCGGGGTGCCAAAAAATCTTCACAAAAGAGAAAAATCTTGTGTGATTTACCTTTGCTAAAAATGCATTTTATCATAAAAAATGTGCTTGTTACTCATTTTACCTTCATCATGTCAAACGGTGAATCCATGTGTTTGAAGTTTGTCTATTGTTTATCCATTAATTTCAGTTAAATTTCTGGTTGGCCATTCGTATAACTTGGGGTATTTGTATTTGTTGACAGGTATCTGCTCGATGCTTGTTTAAACTGTTGTTGTCACTAGAAGGCCATTGTGAGGAACCTCTAGATGGAATTTTAGACATCATGGAACTTGTTACCGGAGAAAAACCGCTCAAAACCTTGGTTTGTTCAATTAAACTTTTCGACACAGAGATTTCAACTCAACTCAACATACACTAATGCAACTGACTGCAAGTAACACACAGTTTTCCAAAATACAAACTGGAAACTTTGAATCGTGTACCACATATAAAAGCCCACAACTGTATGCTGACTTTAAACCACTCACAAATTGGCTCCTTTTATGTTCTGTTTTGTTTTTGCTTTTTTTAGGATTTTATCTACAGTGGTAATGATCAGTCCAATGAATTCTCAATCTTAGAAGCTATCAGACTTTGTGTTGTCGTGGTAGCGTACTCACCAGAGACTAGCAGAAGTGCTCAGATGCTGGTAAGTATATACTTCTTGCAACTTCAAGTAAAGTTACCAGCAGTTGATTAACATTATTGTTCTACTGTAAGAGCTCGAGCTTAATATTGAATTCATTATCAACTTTCAATTTCAATAGTTCATCATGACTTACCACATTCCATGCTTAAAACTTAGTCCACTTACATTCTTCCTATCATTATTTTATTCTATGTTCTGTCACCACACCACGTCCTATTACCTATTTGAACCTCATTCATATATGAAGGTTTTTCTGTTGTAAAAATAGAGCAGCGCTACCTAAGCTAAGGACAATGGTTCTTTCGTGAATAACAACCAAGTTTATTGAATCTTTAAACTGTGTTTTTTCTTCAGAGTGTGTTAGATGCAATTATACCACTATACCTTGAACACATCCAGTCACAGACTGTCCCGTATGATAACCCAACAGCGCAATCAGCTAGAGCAGAGGCTAAGGTCATCAAAGAGATGGCTGTCTGTGTGAGGGCGCTTATAGTTGGTGCTGAGGCAATCTCAAGGTTTGTTGAAATATATTAGTATTCAGGCGTTTAGTTTTTTTTTTTTTTAGTTTAGTTTTTATTTGATTTGTTTTTTTTCTGCATATAATAAATTGGAATACTTTTAACTGAAATCTTTTTAACAGAGGCACAAATGGCCCAAGCAGAAAGACAGATTCTTTAAACACAGCAGCTAGTTTCAAGAGTTCTTCTCATTCTCGATCGACTTCATTACGAAAACAGTCCAAGAAGTTAGTAATGATCCCTCAAAGTGTCGGTCAAGCAGTGGAGGAAGAGTTACGTGAAGATTTTAAAATTAGGTAAGAGGAAACATCTAGCGCAGTAAGTTTAATTAATAATAGTGTTAAAATTGACTGCCTTCTTGTCTTGTCTAGTTTAAGTTCAGTAAAGGAGTTACAGTCTCTTGAATGATATGAAAGAAAATACCATGTTGTTTACTTGACTTGTGTTCTTTCAACAACCTATTTCACCTACTATGAGCTGCAACCAGCAGGTACAGTATTGTAGGTAATGTAATATATGTACAAGTAGTAGGTTCCGTGTCAATATAAACAGATTTTTGTCATGTATTTCTGTCCGTTGGAACTTACTACTGTATTTTCTTTCCTCCATCCATTATTTTTTTTCCATGTCCACTATTTTGAAATTAATTATTTTTTGTTTACTTAGATATAATTATGAGCATGTAAATATGCAATACTCAGAAGAGGGTTCAGATGACATCGAGGCCATGAATGAGTACCGTAAACCTCGAGACATGTTGCTAAGCCTTGTCTCTCAGTTCTTTGCTCATAGCGTACAACGTTCAAAAGAGCTACGATTGACTGCACAGGGACCAGATATCTTTGATCAACGTTGTCATTTTGTAAGTATTGTTGACTAGTTGGTTAGATGTATAACTTTCAGTGACCAAGCTGTAAAAGCAAGATGTCAGAAACGTTCTTCAGTTCTCTTGACAATAGCTCTTGTGGTAGAATAAGGACTGTAAACTGAAGGTCCCATAAAAAAGCCCATTACATTTTTTGAAAGATTAGGGAGCTATAACTCCGATCTTCCGGTAAATCCCAGCTCTATGGAAAGGTTGACTGGAAGAGTGGTGACTTCAGATGCATTAGGCCTACAGCCAACTAAAAGTCACTGTTTGATGTTGTTTTTTCAGAGGTTAGCAGAGATAGCCTGCTGCCTACTAAAAGTAGTACCACATGATCCAGTTACCATGGGATGCAAAGGCCTTCAAAAGTAAGTACTGTTTATGTTTTATAATACATTCAACACTCACAATCCAGCAATATCTAAAAATGGGTAACTTATATTTTTACTAAATGCTTGTTCTGTTATTGACAATAAGAAACGGAATCAGAAGTAAAACACAAAAATATACACTTGATTTTAACAAGTAACCCCACTATAATTGTTCTTCTTTGGCCAATGTTCTTCTGGCATTGTATCGTGTCTGTTTTTTGCAACAGACCTTTTTAAACCACCCATGGTAGGGATTATCACAGGATTCACAATTTTGCTCTTTTGCTTCAGATACATTACCAAAATGATTCCAATTGTGGATTGGTACAATGAAGATCTGCGGCCAGCGCTTACATTAATTCTACGAAGACTTGACAAACTGTTTACAAAAATCAATAAAAAACCAGCACTTATGGTAGGTATTGTTGTAATAACTCAACAAACTGGAGTTTAGCATCTTTTATTTAAGTTCTCTTTACAATTTTTACAGTTTTTCTGGTTTTGACCACACACTATAAGTAAAGGTGTCTAGGTGAATATCTAGATTAACACCAGAGTTCAAATCTTGGTTTGAATGACTCTTTGTCAAAAACGGATGATGGTACCTTATTTTAGTTAACAAAACATGAATGTTTTTTTTTATAGCGGCTTATTGATTGGGAATCAGCTGCAAACTTTTTGAAAGGAATTTACATAGCGCTGCAACGTAAGAGCATCATTGCACATCTACCAAATCTAAGGGTAAGCTTATGATTAAATTTACAAGCCTTTAGCCAGGGGAGTTTGAACGAACCACATTTTTCTTGAAATGCCAATTTCAAACTAGAGACATATATGATTATGACGATTTTTGCCGGTTTTCTTTGAAGTGCCCTTTTATACAGAAAGTGACCTTTTGTAGAAAAAGTGTCCTTTTGAAGAAAAAGTGTGTGGAAAGGAATCTCCTGTAAATATGACTATGGGCTTGTACTTTGTATTTAATTTTAATCATCATTCATATCCCACTCTCCAGAAAATGTTGATTATTAAACAAGAGAAGAGAGAGTTGAACCAGTCATTGTAAAATTTAAAACATTTACTGTTTGTCTTATGCAACATTAGCGTAATTTCATTTCTTTACATTCCATGACACACTCAGAAACATTTAGCAGGAGGACTTTTGGCTCAATAGCTATGTAATCTAGTGGCACCTCGTTATCATCTTTACTGATTTCAAAGGGGTTGCCAAATTAATTGCGATTTTACTTAATTGTTTTATTTTTCTTAGTCTTTGCTAAACATTTGTTTGGCATTACTTTTATCTGATGGGTCATCTTCTGGTGGAGGAGACGGCCAACCACTGAATTTAGCTGGCCCACCATCCCATGAAGTTCGCATGACACCACCTGCCGTGTTCTCAACCGCAGTCATTAGAACCGTTGCAACACAAATGCATTGTATGAAGGTATGTTAATAAATCCCACTTTTATGTTAATTAGTGCAGGTGTAATATGTATCATAGAAACACTTGCCATTATGGTTATCAATTCAGGTGTGATGTGTATCATAGCAACACCTGTCTTTATGTTAATCATAAGCTACAGGTATGATAAGTATCATAGCAACACCTGTATTTATGCTAATAATAAACTGCAGGTGCGATGTGTACCATAGCAACATCTGTCTTTATGTTAATCTTAAATCATGTGGGTTGTGTGTATCATAACAACATACTGCTTGAAGCTAATGGAAATATAAGGTTTGTTTTTTTGTGTATTGTTTATAGCAGTCATTAACCCCTATCCGGATTTATTTTAATCATATATATAAGTATGTCATCTGCCTAAGCCACATATGCTCTCCTTAGTAGAAATTTATACTTCTTGGGCATGTTCTTTTACATGTCATGTGTCCTAATAACACCCACTTTTGTGTAAATCAATATCTACCAAGCTTTTTAAAAATCCTACAAACTTATCAAAATATTCATAAAAAAAACCGTTTTGATTAGAAGCATAATAAATAGTATATGCAGTATAGCATGCTCATGGGTTTTAGTGCCTTATTTCTTTTGTGATTATATTGTGATATTATACATTATTATTAAATGATAAAGGAGATTAGCTGCATGAGTGAATAAATAATTTGAATATGTTAATTATATAGATGAACATTCTAATAAGGTTTGGTTGCTATTCAGATTATCTTCAATATTAATAATTGTACTTGATTTAAGCGCAACTACAGTACCCTTTTCACACTAACGAAACTATTAATATATCTTGATAGTTTATTGTTTCCACAAAAGTATTTTTAACAATATGAACAGCAAACAGTTTATCAAAACAAAAAGAGCGCAATTTCTTTAGTTTTCACTGTATTTCTAATAATGTGCTTGTAAACAATTCCGTACAAAAACCTCTGGTCTGTTCACTGTTAGTGTGAAAAGGTTTAATGTTTTAATATAATTTTGCTGCAGTGACTGTATAATTAATGTATGTATTTTTTACGGCAAAAACTATTTAACTATATTATCAACCAAATCCTTAGTTCAAATTGTTTATGTTAGTTTCTAAGTAGGTAGGCCTACAATATCATTGTTTAAACATTTGCTCATATTTTTAAAAATATTTATTTGTGAATTTAATATTTATTATTTTATTTAGTGTATTGAATAATATTTTAATATTATAGTTATTATTGCCTTGCTTTTTGTTTGCTGTTACACAATGTTTAAATATTTTTGTAATATTTATTGATTTTTATGTTTTTTTTTCTAAGCATTTAATGATATATTGTCATTTTTAATTTATATATATTTTATTTCACCCTTGATGCATTGCTGTTTCCAGCTATCAAACTGCAATACAAGTTTATTTGAATTTGATTATATGATAATAAACTTTCAAAATTATGCCAGTTTCTTCCTAAATTCAATAGAGCCCCTCCTTCAGGAAACTCTTTTCAGAGCACACTCCTATAAGGGGACATTTTTCTGTAAAATATATGCTTTAAATAACCCTAGTTTTTGGTCAAATCTTGTTTTTTTTTGTCTTTAGTGAAAGCAAAAGATAAAATTCTAATTGCTATAGAGAGGTCATAATATCGACCTGTACGTTATTATTAATACCAAAATTCAATAAGCTGTTTATTGCAATATTGCTATTATCCCGTATGAAATGCGTTTTAAATTCACTACCCGATGGCTGAAACGTCTCGTTTACCTTGCCTGTATGTTCAATTTCATTTGCTATGAAATCTGCATCTTGGATATAGAATGTTTTTGTCTCCAACAATAGCATGATCATACATCGTTTGTGCATGAAAATTGTTAATTTAAGCACTTAATACTTTTTATTTATTTCCCAGGGGTCCATATTACCAAAGATTTGGACCGAAAATTATTTAATGAACTCATTTTTTCCTATCCGATTATATATTTTCGTTTAATATATTATCTTTTCCATGAAGAGATAATCACTTTTAATTTTGACCTAATTTTTACTATGGAATTAAGTAAAGGATACAGTATAATAAACACTGTGTCATACAATATAATTACTGCGCCACATAGTACAATACTCTGCCATACAGTATAATTACTGTGTAAGCTTCCTATAACATTATTTCCAATCCAAAATTATTCAAGTACAAATTATTACATTATACCTTGATGTGTATTGCATTGGATAATTTAATATTAATTATATAAGTATATTTTTTTAAATATTTAATTTCTTAAAATAGTATTGATACTTAATAATTTATTTCCATAGTGATGTTCCCTTCCGAATAACAATTCATCTATTTCAAATCCCATTTCTGTAGGTCAGATCTCCTTATAGTTATATCCATAAATATGTGGAAAATATCACTATGAATATGCAATGAGTATAGATTAACATTCATGAATATGTATGAGTTAAATTTGACACTCCTGTATATCATTTTAAACTTATTGCTCATTACATAAATAGAGTTGATATTCATGAATATGTATGAGCTAAATTAATATTCATGAATATGTATAAAGCTAAATTTGACACTATTCTATTTATATACCAAACCTTTGTGCTGTAACTATTACACCGTTATGAATACATATGAGCTAAATTGGACATTATTATGCTAACATATACCTCTGATCAAAATTCTAGCTCATTGAAGTGTCATACCAACAGTAGCGATTAACATTCATGAATATGTATGAGCTAAATTTGTTTCCATAATCTATGAATAATTCATTTCCTACTCATTTACATATTCATAGGATTATTTTCTAGACTCATCCTTGTATGTTGAAGATATCATATGTTTATCTATTTCATCTCCATTATTCTTTTTCTCATTGTTTGTATAATGCAGTCATCTTGTCAAAAATCCGCCTAATTAATTGACTAATTATAATAAAGTAATTTGCTAATTAAAGTGTCAAAATTAATATTTGTTAATTCAAAGTAAACTTTCCAAAATTTTATTTAGTTTTTTAACATTTATTTTTTACTGCAATTATCTCTTTATTGAGCAAAATTACAGATTGTTTAAATTGCATGCGAGGTAATTTCCAGATTGATCGTAAAAATCATACAGTACTTGGTATTATCAACTAGCGTTTCTTTAAAAGGCCATTTTCACTTTGTTTTCAAAACTTCATTAATTTATGATATCTTCTGCTTACAGTAGTTTAGCTACATATTTAGTAGTTTACTAACCATTTTATCTTTATGTCCATTGATGTTTGTGATTGGTGATTTGTTTGGTCACATGCTTGCATACAGCATCAGTATTGGCTGAAACTCAAGGCAAGTAGCCAATCATATTAGTTCATTCACTGAACCACTATTAAACAGACATGTTTTTTAAACAAAAACAATGTGTATAATTCAAATTTATGTTTGCATGACCAAATAAAAAAGATTTTTGTACTGTGGGATATTTGTGACAATACAGTTTTGTAAAATATTATTTTGTAATTAATATTAACATTTAAATTCATATAGTAATGTGGTTCTTGTTAATGTATCTATGGCATGAATATTTATAAACTCTAATGAATATTTAAAATAAAATTGTAATATTATTTATTGTGTATATATATGTACTGTCATATCACATGTGTAAATATTCATATGTTTTTCTATGACTTTATCCTGCACTATAGTAATGTTTGCATGCTAAAAGGTGAATAACAAAAATTAATATGTAATTTTGTATTGTTTTGTTATAAATTTAATAAAGCATGTTTACAGAAAAAGCATAAAAGGCATGAATATTTATAATTTGTTTATGACTGTTTATAATGTTACCTATATTATATGAATATTCATTATTTAGCATGGTTGTAAAGTCGGGTATATTAAATATTACAAATATATTTCATTGTTTAACCCATATGATTTATTTTGTAAAAGTAAACATTCTGTGATTTTAGGATGCGTGTATTTTATCATCTTTTGGTATGGTGTAATAACAGCTTTTGCTTGTGTATTTAGTATTACAGTATTTTGATAATGTAAAACTACCATATTGCAGTATTTAATGAAAGTTTCAGAGTAGCTTGCGATACAGTTTGTATTCACTCATCTCTGGTAATCACTATGGTACATAGCTTGTATTGATCATATGTAGTGTAATACATTTCATCAGAAACTAATCAGCAACACATATTTCATCAGAAAACTAGCAAAAGAACTTTTTTTCAGAAACACATTTTATCAGACACTATTCAACATTTCTCAGAAACAGTACATTTTATCTGAAAATCTTCAGAAAACATTTGATCAGAATGATAAATTTCATCAGAACTCTAAGCAGAAAACATTTCATCAGTAATACATATTTCATCAGAAACTTTTCAGACATTTTTCATAAATACAATTCACCAGAAAATCTTCATTTTATCAGAAACATATTATTTTATCAGAAAATAATATATCCAGATACATTTTATCTGAATCTTCTTTCTTGCATACAGAACTACATTTTTATCACAAAATACCGATAAATTCCAGTATCTATGAAACATTTGATCAAATAAGACATTGTTAATTACAAGACATTGTTGTATCAACTTTCTTTTTTAATATTCAGTTACATAATAATATTATGCCATACTTTTTTTTCATTACTTTATAATATTAATTTTTCTTTCATTTTTTAAAGTATCAATTTGCATCACTAAATGTGCGTGCAATGTAAGAAAAGTATGTAAAAGAAGAGATAGACACATGCTATCTTACATAATATCTTTAGTATTATGTACTTTTACAACAACAGAGTTATTGTATACATTATTGGATAAAAATACTATGATCATTTTCCATTAGTTTGGTTTATGTCGTTGGTGTGTTTGTTGGTTTTGGTTCCAAACTGTTCATTACATTGTATGACTGGTAAAGATCTGTTGTTCCCGGATTTTGACAATATTTATCAAAAGTATTACATTTTATATAACTGAATTTTTAGGCAAGTTCTAAAGTTTAATAATAGTAAAATACAGTGCTTATCCAGATTCTGATAAAAACTGACTGGCAAAAAATCAATATCTGTTGCAACATTTTAAAGAGGAATAATGTTTTATACTCTGATTTATGTTCAACAACATTTATTTATTTTGATACACAAATTGTCATTTTCAAGGAACAATACGTTAATTTTATATCATCTTCATCTTATATATTATATATATATTAATTATATTCTTGAATAAATTTCAATTATGATTGATAATGTTTAGGATACATACACGCTAGAGCAGGTGTTTGGAGGGATGCCAGTTTTCTCATCACAGGAACGTACTGAGAGTATTCTTTTAAATCTTATACTGCCTCTTATTTTACGAGTTGGTTGCTCCCGAAAAGGTACTGTTTCTGTTTTTCAGCATTATTTTTTATTTAATCTTATTTAAACACATCCAGTAGCAATTAACTATATTATGGGTCAGAGTTAAGTCTTGGACCTTTGGATTAAGAGACAAGTACGTTATTCACCAACCTACAAATCCAAGGCAAAATTGAATGTGCATTCATACCGGTCCTGTATTGTTCATTTCATTGGTCACCACCAATCAGTACTTCTATGAATAAATGATTGGTTGGGTGCAGGAATTATTGATAACATTTATATACCATTTGGATGTGGAAAAAACTTACGTCACACAATTTTTCATAGAATGGCATACCAGTGCTTTTTAAATAATTCTCTTTTATCTTCAGACTCGCCAAAGATTCGAGAAAAGGATGTTTCGTTTGCGCTGAGTATGATAATTTATGCGTTACTCCCACCGAATAAGCAACGTATACCAACGTCCACGAAGCATCATCATCATCACGCATCGTCATTCTCAGACTTACCAAGTCATTCAGGCATAACGTACCGTGACCCAAATGCGCCTGTGTCAGAATCATTGTACGAGGCAGCATTTCTTGGTATGAAAATTAACTCTATTAAAAATAATCATTGATTATTATTATTTTAATTATTTCGATTTAAGTGTACCAAAGACACATTTAATTTTTATGTTAAATAAGCATTAATGAAGATAATTTTGTTTCAATTGAAGGTTTGAAAATCATGATCGTGTGTTTCGAGAAACAACTTGGCTCAGACTGGTATCGCATATCTAACACAATCAAAGAAATGGGCTCCAAAATGCTTGGTGGGGATGCCTTGTGGAGTTTCTTGGATTTCGTTCTCACTGTCCGAACACCTCTTTACATTATGTTGCAGCCATATATTGCATTCAAGGTAATTAAAGTATAATTTTTCTACTGGTACTGCAGTAACCACATTTTTTATTGCAGTAATGTAGGAATAGAATGAAGTTGGTTAAAACTAAACAGTGTGTATGACTACCCCAAGGAAGGCATCCCAAATAATGGCATAAATAAGTTAAACAAAATGTAACCGCAGTACTAAAATGTTGTTATGATCCTTTAGTGAAGCGGTGGTAACTCTTATAGTCTGTGTTTTTACTTTATATCTATAGAGTATATAAATGTATATTTTTTTCACAAAGTATTTTTTTTTTTCACAAATCATATTTTGTTTATATTTTAATTTTTCTTATAGATGTTAAAGATGATCTGTGAGACTGAAGCTGAGATAACTTTTCAACAATACATTGCCAAGAAATTGAGATGTCATTTTGTACCGCAACCTAAATCAAAGCGAGATACACTCACAGAATTGGCTCAAGAGGTTCGATATCTTAGAGACCATATGTATGTACCAAGAGGTGAGTACATTTGAATGAAGAAACATCAAAAAAACATTATTAAACAACTTTATTAAACCATAGAGGTTGCTATTCTTGAGCATCAACATCTTTAGTAAACAACATGTAATGCTAGATTAGGCCAAAGAAAAAAAATACTTGTTAAGCATCACACCCTCATAAACTTTCAGGGGAGGGGGGAGGTTTTTTTTCTGTTTAAACTTTTTATGGAGGTATATTTTTGCGCGATCACCGCCTTGTACATCATTAGATACGCACTCGCTGTCATTCTCACATGGTTAATAAACCGCCACACAAACATTTTTAACTCGCTGGATCGTGCTTTATTCTGGTTCCCGGTCGCGAGCGGGCTAATGTTTCAATCGCCAGTTGTTCACAGTAGAATATTAAATAAACAAGAGAAGAGAAGTGTATCATTTATTCAAAACATAGAGTATCGCAAATACAATTTATCAATTGTTGTAAACTGTACAGGTACCGCTACCGTTGATATATTTGTTTGCACTTTAAAACACAATCGAATGGGCTGCAGCGACTCAGGGGTAAAAAAACGTCTCATAGGACGAAATGTTTCATGAGATGCAACATCCCTCTGGGGCTTGGCCGGGCCACGGAACTTTTCGTCGTATATGGGGGAAAAAAAGAAGAAAGGCGGCTGTATAATCAAGAGTGTCCGGTGACGCTTAACAAGCATGTTTCTTTTTGGGTCTTATGCTAAGAGAGAGGAATGTTAGACTCTTTCCAAAATGTCATGCTTGATGTGCATTGTGGAAAATATATCCCCAATGAAAGATTTAAAAAGATGCTATTATAATTATTCATAATCATGTACTTTTAGATCACACAAAAATGACAGATGAAATTATGGAGACCAACTATCAGTCTAAGACGGGTAGAACACCGCCATTTTTACGAAAAACATCATTGAAAGACAGATTTACAAGAAAAAGTAAGTAGAAAGTTCACCTTTAGATAAAATAAATTGTATATTGCGATTGAAAATGTGCGATATATAAGTATATCTAATTAAAAAAAATGATATAATATTAAATTTTCAGCTACTATTCGCACAACCACTAAACGCCCCAAGCAGAGTACAAGACGTGTACGCCACTCGGTGCGTGGTGGACGTGATAACACAATGGAACTTACAGAGGTCTTCCGTGAAAACCTGGAGAAACCGTCAACGGATACAGTAGATACTGTGGAGCAGGTAAAACAAGAAGAAAGACTTGAAACTGAAGAAAGCCCTCAATCATCCCCTGTGGCTAATGTGGAGACACCTAACAACTCCCCAGGAAAGAAATTCCAACGCCGAATTAAGAAAATACCAAGTAACAGAGCGAGTACAAGGCGACTTCGATCAGATGCACTGACCAGGAGTATGGAAACTTTACAGGAAGATTGCATACCAGGTAAAGCTGCTTTCACACTGCTCCCAGATTCGCTCCAGTGCCCTGAGAAAAATGGGTTCAGTTCACACCAAATTCGTACAATTATAAAATGTTTTTGAAAATATTTTTTAAAAGAAAATAATGATAATCAAATCTGCTAGAGTTTACAAAATTGCCAAAACAGCTATATCATGGACCATTATTAGTTTAAATTAACCTTATTAAGTACAGGCCTTATATGAGATACATTGCCTATGATACTGTAGAATTATACTGTACTGTAATTGGTAGTTAACACAAGTGGAAATCCTGGCAATTCTATCGCAGCAATTAGACTTTTTATCCAATCAACATCTTTTCACAAGTAGTTAAAGTTGTCACTTTTTTTCTATTTTTGAAGATGATGTTCAAGAAAAAGAGGAAGATGATGAGAGTGCTACCGAGTCTTGCTTGCTGCTGGGAGTAAAGCAGCATGCGCTAGGTAACAATGATGAAGAATACTCGGAAGCAAGTGCACTACTATCAGAAGTCATTATCATTAGTAACACAAAAGAGAATGGTGTAGACAATGTTAAAATAACTTAAGAAACATTGTATCTGTAGTGTTCTCTCCAAGCATCAAGCACTGTGTCTGATGACACCTCTACTATACCTTGATCAATAACTCCTGTGCTTTAAGGTTGAGCATAATAGTTTGAAACTCTGAATAACAACCTTTTTCTTTTGCAAGTTTGAGAGTGTCCCTGCTTCTCTTGCAAGCCTGACAGTCTTCCTATTTCTCTTGTAATTTCTCTTCTGCAAGTAATTAACTGGTTAAAAAGTGTGTGAATAAATTACTTATTACGAAATTTCTTGGAAGCAGAAACAAATTGAATAACTGGTGCTCTAAAAATAATGGTTAAAAACTTACAATTGATTACATGTTGGAAAAATATTTAACATTGCCCAGTTTAATTATTAGTAATAATAATTATTAATTATTTATTTACCTTGGATGTCAGGAGATGAAATGTCATAGTCATCATATCTAGTAAGGAAATTAGGATTTATTGGTTTTAGAAAAATGACCTAGGGAGTTCTCACCACCATGGTGCTTGGGTGGAAAGAACACTGTAGCTGTAAATAAATTAATGTAAAAAATGATCTTCCATCCAAAATTGTTTAAATGGGTATATTAGATTATATGACCAAGTATCGATTCAGGATGGCCGAGTATGATATTTTTGGGAAATTCATTCCAATGGAATTTTTTAGGAGAAAATTCCAGTTGAAACCAGTTGAATTAACTGGTTTTAACTAGGATCTGGTTACTTCTGGTAGACCAACTGTGATTTGGTTACTGGTATTCCAGAGTAGTCAAAAAATTAGTGGTGGGATTTTACTTGAGCATTGAATTATACTCGGTCATTCATATATTATGATATTTGAAAGTATATAATGTGTGTTTATGAAGCCTTTAACTAGTATTTGACTCTGCCTATATAATTCAATCTGCAATGACTAGAACAGAACGCAATCGTTGATATTTTAGATTTACGATTTATTTAAGATAAATTATATATTGGTATCGCTGCTTTAAAATTTATGAAATTATTTATTTAAGATAGTTATATAGAGTTTATTTATTTGGCTAAACAAGGTAGTAACAGATTTGACAATAGTGACAATGATGATGGACCACCTGCATTTCTCACATCAAATTAATATCTGACATTTCATTCAAATCCCTGTTTTTTAGCCTGGTTATTCTTCTTTCTGGGAATATTTTAAAATGCCACTAGTTGCAGAGGACAAATCTGATTTCCTCCAAACTCGGTCATTACAACTGGTACCTCCAAACTCGGTCATTATAACTGGTACCTCCTCCCTTTTTTTTAATTCTGAAACTTTTTCCAAATTTGCAGTATTTACAGAACTATATCTATGATTTGCAGAGAGTGAATGGAAGCTACTAAATCAGAGCCATTGAGTGAATTACAATTAGTGTAGAATAGTTGATTTAATTGATTTTTTAAAAAACAACTTTGTTCAACAATGATGTTTAGTAAAAGATAAAAATCTTGGAATGTGGCTAAACATATTTAGTAATGTAAAAATGTTTAAATGCCAGCCAGTGGCTCAAAGATTGTGACATCATTACGTCATTGTCTTTTGGTGGTCTATTAATGGAATTCCCACTTTGTCTTATTTGATCATTTTCTGCATTGTCTTGCAGTATGTAGTGCAATTGAATACTATAACTTAAATTTGACTTAGAATTTGATTATTAGTTAGTTTACACCACGATTGTGGTTTCTGTAACGAATTGATTTAACTGCTAGGGCTGTAGCTCAAATGCGATGATAAGGAGCTATATAGGACCAGAACACGGGAGTAATGCCATACACTTCAAGAGATGCAATGGTTAAGTACATACAATACAGAAGTGTACTCTGGTTCTCCAGTTAAGAACTTTTATTCAAAACTATTGCCGAGGAATGTTGTAAACCTGTGCTGATATTATGGCTCTGTGGTACAGTGCTTAACCACTCGGCAATTGAACTCGACAAATTTGGTAATTTAACAATATTTATAGTTACTTTAAAACTTTTTTTTAAAACTTTTTTTTACTGTACTGTATGAGGTTGTTAGTTTAAATCAAATGCTGTTTTATCACTTGTGCTTAGAGCGACTCACTGCAGCTATGGTTCTCTCATCCCTTCAATCGTACCAGAACTTAGTAGTAGCCTTCTTCAGTATTATAGGTGTAGGATAAGATAGATACAAAACGTGTCTGAGTTCTTCATAACATTTATTGAAAATATAAACATTTAAAAGGATAAACATATAAAAATCATATAATATATAATTAAAGTTTATATTGTTATCTTACTGCTTTAGGTGTGGTATATAAATATTGTTGAATGTGTATGTTTTTGGACATTTTTTTTCTTTAGTTTTGTAGGAATTTAAAATTGTTTTTATGTTTCTTTATACTGGTTGTTTTTGTTTTGTTTTTTGTTTTGGTAGTCAGTGCATTTTATATAGCACAAATATAGATTTATTAAGAAAGAGTTTATACAGAAGGGGGACACCTTCAATACCTAACATAGTGTCTCTTTAATAGAGATGTCCCCTGAATAAGGTCTGAATAGGGTATTACCATAGTGCTATAATCTATATTAGCTCCTGTTCATTCGGATAGTTTTCCCAGAATATGGGTGTCCTAACACCCATATTCTGCTGTATTTAGGCAAATATCATGTATGTGGATTCCGGATTTCTTCTAAGTTTCCGCAGCCAAAAATTGTTTTGTTATGCTGCGGAATAAAACTGAAACGTAAACTAAATTTGAAAAACATAGTTTTTTTATGACTCAAAGGGTAATTGTAAAGTTTTAAGTATTTTTTTATAACCATATATTATTCTACTAAAGAATAGATAGTTCAACCAATAATGTGTAATACTTTTTATATAAATGTTTTTTTAAATTATATAATTTAAGAAGTTAACCTACTTGCCATTAATTTATAAGAACAGATTTAGACATTATTATATTATTTTATTTTAGTTTTTAGAATGTTAAATTTAATTTTGTTTAAACATTGCTTATAGGCTTGTTGACGGAACAGTAAAAAGCTTCATTTCCATTCACATGCTTCGGCCCCTACTAGTTGAACAAACACGGGAACAAACAATTATTTCATGTCAATATCAACTGTCATCCTCTTTGATTTGTGTACTTCTGTACTATTTCAGAATAAAAGGGAGAAGAGAATTAAAAATGAGTTTCATATGTTTGATGAAGGGTTTTATATATCTATATCTAGTCTCAATATGATTGAAAATTATGATTACATATATATATATATACATTTCCTTATTATATATTAATATCTCTTGGATCCAAGTTTGTTCACAAATATCTAAAAGTTAATGGTTTTTAACTTGATCTAATGTTTTTTTTTATATCGATTGAGGTTTTTTTGTTGTTGTTTCGTTAGATTTAAATTTATTAACAAAGTGTTTAAGACCAAAGTATGTCATTAGTGGCATTTTAGTAACCTGCAAAATTTAAAGTATTAGATAAAAAAAAAGTATTACATTTATCATTGCTGCTACGATGGTGATGCATACTGTAACAGTGACAGTTTTAATAAGTTAAAAGAAATATATATTATTTATTTAATGTATTACTATAAGCATAATGTATATGAAATAAATATATTGAGTTTGAAAAATGAACTTTTTATTTTGTGTCATTGATTGTTATTGAGTGTATTTGGACCATCAAAATGACCATAGTTTTGTGGTGTCAGTCATACTGACAGAGTTTGGAGGAAATCTGATTTGTCGTTTGCAACTATTATTGTAGCAATTCAATTGTTGGAAAGAAAGGGAAATCAACTGACTGAATTTGATTACTTGGCAAAATTTGACATGGACATATGCTTTGACATGTACCAACACATCAGTCGAGTGGCCAAGCTGTTAAGACCATTGTTTTTTTCTTGTTGGTGGTAGAACAAGTTGTCTTAGATAAGGACTTAAAAAAACAATAATTGTACGAATAATATAATATCAAATAATAATAAACATAAATTAAATAATGAATAATAATAATATAAATCAAAAATTATAAATCCCAGCAGGATTTGAACCATTATAATACCTAAAGACAAAACATGTATCTTTCAACATGCTCCATCTCTGACAAAAATGTTGAAGTACTTCACTCAGTTTCTGAGTGCTTTCCGGCAAAGATAGTGTCTTTGTTTCCAGAGAGTAATAGCCCTCTTACGTGGATATAAAGTTATTAGTCTTTTATTACAAACGTCTACAAAATACCACTATCCCATCATACTCCAGAGGTCGCTACGCATGCGTGCTATAATTGCCCAGCCCCTGTGTGTGCACTAAATTTCTTATACAATTTTTCGATGTTGTACCGAGTATAACTTTGTATGTTCTATAAAGGAATTTATTAAGATCGTTCATTATAGGTGAAGTCTGTAAAACAGACGATATAGTATTTTTTAGAATGTAAGTATGACCAATTTGTAGCATAAAACAAAAAGTTATTGATAGTCATTTTACCTTTTAGGCTAGGCCTAAACTAGGTTTGGTAGGCTCGCTCGGTTTATAACTGACTGCACTGCACTGCGCCACCCTCTGCATGCCTGGCCTGGCTTGTGTCAAAAATAATAACGTTCGATACGATGATGGTTTGAGTTTTTGCTCATGACAATAACCTCACTTCTGCGACACTAACAAAGTATCAACAAAAAGGGACATGTGGGCCATTTATTTATGACAATTCAGCTGACCAGAATACTGCCTAGGGTAGGGACTGGCATATATTTTTCAATTTATCTTTCTGCATTTGAATAGTGTTCAGTTTGAAAGAGTATGTAATCGTAAGCATTTTAAACTTTAAATCAACAAAATTGATTGAGTATTTCGAAAGTTATGAATAAAATAAGGTGTAAAAATTTGGCACCATCACTATCCTTTGTTTACATAGGAATCCCCACCCCGCGTTTGTGACCTTGTACACAAATAGTCACTGGGTGAAAATACTACTAAAACACATATAAATACATTTTATGAACATATTTTTAATTAGAAAGTTGATGGTGACAAATATATATTTGCATAATACCACATTTTGTTTGGAAATTGTGTCAAAATCACAAAAATAAGATAGAAAGTACTTATTTTATGTTTACCCTCTCCCCGGACTGCGCGAATGTCCCGGAGGAATACCCCCACCTCAGCCAGGCTGTGTGATGACGTCATCAGGCACTTCGCGGCCTAGAATTGCTTACTCACCTAGCATCAGGTGATTAAAAACCTTTTGTGATCCAATATAGGTGATATTTATGTAAAACCAAAGGCGTACACTGTTAAAATATAAATATATCTAAAATATATAAGCAAAATCCCAAAATATTAGGCATGTTTTCGATTTTTTCTGATTTTACTAACATTTCGAGCCCAAAATAAAATGTCATCGCGAAGACATGTGGGCAAAGAAATTTCAAATTTTTCATCGGAATTTTCCGGAAAAGATCGTACAGTCATTCGTTTTTTCTGAATAGCCAATCAGAGTTCGTAAATTCATGCGCAAGTTGACCCCTTTTTAACAGGTTAAGGGTCACACTTGTCTATTCCCTAAAGATGTCTGCTGCCCTCTAGCGGTTTTGCTAGTAGCTACCTAGGGCCTAGCCTAGGTAATAATTAAAGTGTGTATTTATAATATAGTTAATTAAGTTGGTTCTTCTTGTTTGAATTAGGCCTAGCTAGGCCCTACCAGTTTGTTTGGGAATGGTGTATGTATGTTTTGTTATGTCGTAATACAATAAAGTATTTTCTAAAGCGCTAATAATATAATTGACTTACTAAAAGGCTACTAAAGGACAGTTAGTAAAAATAATAAAAGTTGGATTTTAATAATATTAATAATCCTTCTCTCTTGAGGCTCAATGGAAAAAATGAACGAAGTGGCTACATCTGCACCTAGCTAAGAGTACTAGATATAATCAATAAATATAAAGTTGGAAAACCCATTGGTATCATTTTTTATTTGAAAACATTTTTTTGTTTAAATAACCATCTTCTTAATTGACCATCATTTTGTATCACCATTTTACCACCAGGGATGTTTTTTTTATAGTTTTTTTATTGTATCAATACTGGTGTAAATATAGCTAGCATAGTTATTTCCAATTCCATACACAGCTCCTATTTATTGTTACCATTTTTACTTATTGTTTTTTTAATTTACAACTTGGTCCTCCGCCAGTCAAAATTAGCATATTAATTTTCACACCTGGTTAGTTCACTAAGAACATCATAGGGTTGTTTATTAAGATTACAAACATAGCTTATTGAAAGTTGTTTATTGAGGTTTACGAAGCCAAACAATGTAACCTATGAAGCCAACAATGTAACCTATGAAGCCAACAATGTAGCCTACGTTCTATCTACGAAGCTACTGTACTTTGTAGAAAAAGTTGCTGTATTTTCTTTCTGTACTGTTCTGTATGTAAACTGTATTGCGAAAAATGAATAGGGAAAGTGTGTGATCCTGTGTCTAGACACCAAGTGCTAGGTAGACTCCTTCACCTGTGAAAAAAAAAAGCACTAAGTATCCTTTTAGTTTCCAGTACAAACAAAAGCGAATAGCTGTGATTTTTGTTGTTGTTGGATTTGCATTAGATTAGAGCTCATAAATGCGTGACAACTCATTACCTTAGATCTGATTGGCTGCGCAATTTTTTTGATTTGCAAAAAGTATAGAACTACTAATTTCAAACTACCGTAGTTAAATTTCATTAAAGTGAAAACAAAAATGGAATTCAATTAAAATACTGTACTGTATATGATGTGAATGAATGCTGACACTCTGCGCTAATAAATTTGTTGTAGAAAACAGGCTTGTAATGAATTGCCATTCACCACATACATTAAAAAGGCCAAAAATAGATATGGATGGATGGATGCCAGAAGTTCAGTGACCTATTAGTCCCTAGGTGACCTACAGGTAGCATTTTAAGGCAGCTTTGAAAACTCGCATTTTTAACTTTTATTGACTTTTGCATAGTAGTAATAGTGTGCTATTTATTTATTTTTATTAAAATTGTTTTCTTGTTTTGTAGTTTAATATTTCTGTGGGAGTTAAACTACTATGGCTGACTACACCACTGAAGATGATCTTTTATTTGATGATGTCTACGAATTATGTGAAGTTATTGGAAAGTAAGTCACTAATACTAATACCAATAGCTTACTTAATTTCAAAATGTAATAGTATAAAATAAGAAATAAATGCATTTAAATAAAGTATAATTTTCTAAAGATAAAATGACTAGTCCAATTTACATTTATCGTAGATCTGTCTACAATATCAAACTTTATATGTGACAAAAAAATGTGATGTGCCCATATATGGACTATAATATTTGGACACGTCCCACTTTTTTTGTCAAACTAGTTTGATAGTGTAGACAGGGCCTTAGATTAATGCAGTAAACTATATACAGAATATTTAAATTACAATGAACACTGTGTTAATTGGCTGTTTCCACTAATGCTGAAAGTATGCTTTTGAATCCAATGCAGATTTCCTATTTCCCCTGACAGGGTTGTATATTTCGTCATTTGAGTATACTTGATTATTTTAGAACAACATAAACTGTTGTTCTTTCAATAATAAATTTGTATTTAACAAAAATATAATTGTACAGTTTTTAACCAAGATACTAATACTATAAAGGAAGGTCATAATTCAGAACATTGATAACAAATTTAATACTACTGTACTGTGTAAATTAATATTCCAATTGATTTTTCCAATCAATATACAGCAAGTTTAGAATAAAAAGACTATTTGTTTCTTAAGATTTGGACCCTACAGTAGAGTCCCAAGTACAGTCCTAAGTGTAGTAAAGTTTAGAGTAAAGAAAATGGGGGAAAAGAACGTAAAGAGAAAGCAGTACATTGACAGTGAGTGGCTGATTGGTAAGACTGTTGAATTGTAATCCATATGACAAGGGTTTGATACTCACTCGCTCCACGATCTTGTAGTACAGTAGAACGTGTCTTCTCGGATAAGGACTACTGTATAAACATTAGTTTACACATTTAATGCTCATTTACACTTAAAAGAACATAGTACAAACAAGTACCATCTTTTGAGACAAGTTGAAGGTTACTCCGGTGTGCTCGCTCACACAGCCACTGTCGTGGTCAGATAAAATATCACCGTAGTTGACAGCACGACATGACCTGACCGTTTAGAGGAGAAGCATGTACTTAAAAAGTGTAACATTTCCAGCGCATTTGAGATGACATTGTTTGTGGAATGCGCTAAATAAATATAATCAACAAAAGAAATGTGTAAAGCAACAATATGATACAGGTAGTTTAAATTTTTGTGTCGTCATGTATTATTGTATTCGTATAGTCACTAATATAGCATTATTAGTGTAGAATCTCATTGAACTTGCTATCCCAGGATGTACAGTAAAACTTTCATTTGTTAGGCAATTAGTCGTTTGACAATGAACATTTATAAATTTGACACCCTTGACAAGTTAAAAGAAACATGTAAGATGACCTCAAGAAACAATCAATTTTATTCTAATTGTGCTGCAAGGTTAAGGTACAGTTATTATGTCATAGTAGCTATCCATTATAAACTACCCACTGTATCAGAAATTTCACAATATTCTAGAAGATGTAGTAAGTAGTGACAAAATAACCTTATAGTAGTAGTTCAAATGTTTTTGATTTTACATTGTGAAATGTTTTGAAATAAAATCAAATGGACAAGTTTTGTAGGCTTGAACAGTAGTTTAAATGGTTTTGAAATGCATTGTGAAATGTTTCGAAATAAAATCAAATGGACAAGTGAAGTTTTGTAGGCTTGAACAGTAGTTTAAATGGTTTTGAAATGCATTGTGAAATGTTTCGAAATAAAATCAAACGGACAAGTTTTGTAGGCTTGAACAGTAGTTTAAATGGTTTTGATTATGCATTGTGAAATGTTTCGAAATAAAATCAAATGGACAATTATTGTAGGCTTGAAAAGTTTACTCTAGTGAACCTTTTGGCTTTTTATCAGCTATGATATGTTTACACATGGATTCTCCATTGTTTACTCTCTGACATTGTTTTCTGACATCTATTATTATGTATGGAACGCCGTTTACGCAACATTTCGATGATATGAATTTTATGACGCGATATGTGAATGAAATGCATCGATATGAATTAAATGGTGCGATATATGAATGAAATGTTTTGAATTGAATGCTTTGAATTGAATATTTTGAATGAAATGTTTTGAATGAAATGTTTTGAATGAAATGTTTTAAATGAAATGTTTTAAATGAAATGTTTTAAATGAAATGTTTTGAATGAAATGTTTGAATTGAATTGAAAAGTCAAACTATTGGTGGCGTATGTCATTCTCGCTCGCGATTATTTTCTCAACCTCTTAGGCCTAAGCCTGGGTACCCTCATCTCCTTTCTTCCACGCTGCCTTTACAGAGAATCCTAACAGACCTGGGTTCGGAAATATGTATTCCAATGTTTCAGGTCTGTTAGGGAGTCTCTGTAAAGGATTCATATTGATGACAGCGTTGAAAGGAGATGAGGGTACCCATGCTTAGGCCTATTAAGAGGTTGAAAAAAAATCGCGAGCGGAATGACATACGCCGCCAATAGTTTGACTTTTCAATTCAATTCAAACATTTCATTCAAAACATTTAATTCAAAACATTTCATTCAAAACATTTCATTCAAAACATTTCATTCAAAACATTTTATTCAAAACATTCAATTCAAAACATTTCATTCAAAACATTTCATTCAAAACATTTCATTCAAAACATTCAATTCAAAGCATTCAATTCAAAACATTTCATTCATATATCACGCCATTCAATTCATATCGATGCATTTCATTCACATATCGCGTCATAAAATTCATATCATCGAAATGTTGCGTAAACGGCGTTCCATAATTATGGGTGATTATTGTCCGGGTAACCCAGACTTTTATTTTTAAATCATTGTTAATAATAGAGATGGGCGGGGAGAACAATGTTGGGTGGGTTTATTTTTATGGAGCTACAGTAGATCTATCTAGAATTTTGATTGCAATTCAACATTTCAATTAAATTTAATGCATTTTGAGATTTAATGCAAGTCTTGTACTGTAGACAGTATAATAACATAGGAAAACATGAAAGTTACATTTATAATTTTGTAGATTTAATGCAAGTCTTGTACTGTAGATACAGTATAATAACATAAGAAAACATGTTACATTATGATTGTAGATTTGTTTGAATCCCCCTTTTTTGGAAAACCTCTATTTAGGAACATCCCTATAAAGGAGACATTTTCTTGTGAAATGAACAAGCAAATACTACAATAACTAACACTGTAATTTGTAAAGAATCACTATTTACTGAACACCAAACCAAAAAAAAGTGTCCACTAATTGGGAGTTATACTGTATTGAATTGTACTGTATACAGTTTTACAGTTATTGCACTTTGTTATTTGTAGAGTGGAACTGTATGTCTACTACAATATTATAGTAAGCTCCACTAGATAGGATTCATAACAGTTCGTACAGTACTAGTACTAGTTACTACTAATTAATTATGGCTACAGTACTGTGTATAGATTAAAGATGGAAGATTTTTTTATTGCTTAAAGATACTGTGGTTTGTTTAATGGAGTAGATCTATAAAATGTAATTCTCTTTGATGGGCCATCATACTGGTAATTTCACAAATTGCCTTCATAACAGCTCCACGGATCAGATTTAGCTAATTGATTATTTTTATTGACTGACAGAATTTGAACTGGATATTATTACTGTACTGTAGGTTTTCATTAGTAGTATGACGTTTATTTTACAAACATACAGCTAAGATCGCACTCGGAGAGGCTCAGAGAAAGACCAAAAAACCAAAAGGAAGACCAAAAACAACATGGATGGCAAACATAAAAAAGGAAACTGAACTTTTCACACGCGGACCTATACACATGCTTGCTCAAAAACGTACCGAGTGGCGAACACAAGTGAGACGCGCAATGTCTAAAGACGATTAGCGTTTTAGGAGGGATACAGTAACTATACATGGTTCTCTCTACCCCGATAACATACTGTACTGTACTGTACCATAGTTTATGTTCTGTGTAGAAAAGAACACATAAGAGGACATCTCCGAGACCCAAAAATAGAGGCGTCTCTTGAATAGGTGTTTATGAGAATTTTTTTCAGAAAGCATTCAACTATACCACTGTAGTTCAGTATTGTATTGAGATTTAAAAGTGAAAGAAAAGAAACCAAGTATTTCTAAAAAAAGGAAAGTATCCAACAGAATCATGTACTGTAGATAATAATTAGTAAAATTTAAAAATAATAATAATAATAGAATTTCATAGTAATAATAAGTTTGTAAACTGTGCCACAGCCAAGTAAGGACCTTGTCTAAACCTAAAACAAATTAACTAGTAATAATTTTTTATAAGCATCAGAATACTCATTTTAAAATCATTTAATTCATACTGTACAATCTGCATTATATTTCAAAAGTATAGCAGCTTAGCTACTTTCAAATACTGTGTTTCTATTGTACACTAAATGCACCATGTGGTAAAATGAAGTTATATTGTAATAACATACATAAATAGCTATTATATGCAAATGATGTAAAATCAATCTGGTTTTACAGTACAGTATTATATTGTGCAATCTATTTTGAATAATGCCTGTAAAATATACCACAGACTGTGAACTCTGTACCTTGACCTTGCTATCATTTTTAATTAAACTGATAACATTACTTGAACCTCTTTTTTAACCATCATAAAACCAGATAATCTGTCTATTTCTAATTTCCATGACAGTAAACATTACTGCAGTATAAACTGATAACCGTGGCCTTTGAGTTGTTATTTTGAGTACTGAGAATAAGCAAGTCAGAGGCCTAGAATGTGTATAATGTGAAAAATTATATTTCTTTAAAAAAAAAAATTTTACTCGGGCCTTTTTACACGGATAATACTAATAGTGCTAGTTAAAAAAGAAATTTTATTCAGAGTTTGCAACTTGTTTTTTCATTTCAAGTTTTACCAATGAAATGAACATATTTCAAAGATGTATTAGGAAACCATCAACATTGAGTTCTATTGAACGCAGCATAGTATACTAAAAAATCTATTTAAATATGAATCTAAGTGTCTGATTCTTAAAGAATAGATACTGACATACAATACCTGTATAAATCATTGATATTTAAGTACACAGTACTTAACATACCAAACGAACAATAATAATATGGTATATTTGAGCCTTTAATCCACATAGTTATTTTTATCAATCAATATTCTGGTCAAGTGTACATTTAAAGTATATAATTTGTTTTTGTTGCATCAGTTTAAAAAAAAAACTACCTTAAAGATCATCCCACAAAAACATGAACATTTAAGGATTTTCAAATCAGACTTTGAATCAAACTGGAAGTCAACAGGGGTTGGTTGATGAAAAACTGTATAACCGAAATCATTACCCTTATTACAGTACATTACTGTACCTCTTTTTTGATTCTTGCTTATTTTTCTGTTAAATTTCTAAGTACAATAATTACTGTATAAAATGTTTTATTTAGTGACAGTGTATTAAATAGTAAAAATTACAGATTCACAAACTGTACATCGGGCAACACCCTTGGTCTGCTGGCTGAAAATATTTTTGTAGAGTAGAAAATGTGTTATGATTATGAAGTTTTAGGAAATCTGTACCTTTGATGCTGTTCAGTTTTCATTGAGTCTGATATTGAAAGAATTTATTAAATGTACTGTATAGTATATAAGTTAAAAAATCATGGCTCTCTAAGTAATTAAATTATTATGACAAAAATATTAAAAGATATTACAGTTATTCTATCAAGTACTGTATCATTTCTGTGAATTTTAGTAGCAGTTATAAAATAAAATATTCCATTAAAATTTCTCATTAGTATTATCATTTTTCACCCCATTGAAGAAGTCTAATAATAATGTTGAGAAGGGACTATGTCAGAAATTCATCATATCAAAATCCAGAATGATCATTCCCTATTCAGTAAACCAATTTGATTATGAATTTAATTGTTTAAATGGTCCCTATGTTCTGACCGTAGTTGCTGACAGCTAATCTGGGATCTGTGGAGTTTGGCATTTAAACATGGTTAGCATGGCAAGCTTGCTGAGAACCTGGCTAGCTTATTAGTTGCATTATGGATAAATATGGTAACATGTAATTTACAGTATTCCCAGTTTTCCAGGACATACTGTACAGTACTTCAAATAAAATAAATTTAATTATTTATTAATTTTATAACTGGGATAAAGGTAACCACGTTGTACAGTATGCACAATTTAACTTAGTAAGTACTTAGTTTAGTTTTGCCATGGGTTTTTATTGGTTTTTGTTTATCAGAGATGCTAAAGGTAAAAGAACGTCTTGTGGTATTGTTATACTGTAAGAAACTGAAAGAGGAAGTTTCATTTGTAATACTCCATTGTGTGTTCATGATGATCCCTCCAGTTCGTATTTGGAATACAATTTTTTTTTTCAGGCTTACTTTACTATAAAATATGCAATATACTGTAGATGTTCCTGAATTTGTGTTCAATTTCTTTCATTTCAGTATGGTATTAAAAATTAATTGTTCACTGTCTGTCAATATAGCTTATAGTATTATATTATACAATAAATGTTTCAAAAGACCTGGATAACGATATTACGGACCTTTATTTGTAACCCCATGACCTGGTGTAAGTAAGTGTTTAAGCCCGGTTCACATGTCTAGAATCTGTTGGAAATTGGATTTGATTGATTTGTCTGTTCACGTACTGTACATGTGGAGTGTTTTATCAGGAAATATGGATGTCCCAAAAGAAGGCTTTACTACTGTATTGTAATATTATAAATAGAAAATTGATGTTTAATTATATTAAGATAATGTATTTTATACTACTCTACCTGTAATGGTACTGTAAAATATTCACCATTGGTTGACCTTGCAAAATCAAATTCTTTATTAACAACATTCGTTTGTTGCGGGCATTCATGTTGCAGTTTTTTTTTATTCGCGTAAATAAAAGAATTTTTTTAATAAGAATTTTTAATACTATACAGTATTTAGAAATAACTATTTGTATTACAATTTCAAGTTGAAGTTTTTTATTTGTACACAGCAGACATTCGTTTAATTTATAGAATTTTCTGAACAATTTAAAGGATGTTTTTAATTAAATATCAGGAAATAGGCTTTAATTTTAAACTCACTGCGATTTTCTTGTTTTTAACCGCAATTGAGAATGTCAGTTTCTATTTGTTGGAATATTAAAAGTGTTTATTGTAACTTACTGTACCCTGCAGAGTAGAAAATTTCCATTATTATGGCGTTTTCAATTTACATATAAAATCGTAAAAAACAATTCTGGCCCCACTATACTCTATTCACAACTACAGTACTGCAGATCATCTACCTAAACATTTTTATGGTAATTTCTGTTAATTAAAACATTGAAAATGATCAATGAAAAAAATTGCTCTTAAATATCATATTTTCGTCATTTTCGGACCATCTCTAGCCCGGTGCTTTGTACTCTTTTGTATCACTTTGACACCCCTTCCAACTCCACAATCCGCATCCCTGACTTGTAGTTAATGTAGCTTTAAATCTTTGCTAATTAACAGTACCGCAAACTGTATTTGGAGGTACACGATTGGGAACAGATTTGACATCGGTGCAAGATAAAGTAAAAAAACAGATTTGATTTAATATTTACATAGTAAACCAGGGTTGTAAAATCAATGCATAATTGGTCAACAAGTGAACTTTGCATTGTATTTTAATGTCTTGTATTATTACAGCTGTAGATAGTGTAACTATCCCATCATGGCCTACTCTAGATGGCGCTTTTATGGTTTGAAACTATCATCACTAGTCCATTGGTAATTAATAGCATGGTGTATGCAATATCCCATATCATGTCAATAGACAATGCTTTATGGTTTAAAATTAATCATTGTTAGGCCAGTATGGCATGATATGAAATGTATCAAATCAATTCAATTCAAAATAAACATTTATTTCCAAAATGGTGGCGTCACCAAAAAAGCAAAGCTTGTGTCAGGGACGCCAAAACAAAACATTCAAAAGCAAACAAAACATATATAAGACACAGAAATGAAAATAACAATAAAACGTAAAGCGGTACATTTCAATTGTATCCCGTATCAAGACAATTGTAGATGAGGAATTACTGTGTGGCTTAAAACTGAAACTGTGTCACCATGCCAACTTACAACAGTGCCAATTTCTACTGATAGTATGACAATGACATACAGTACAGTAACCTATCCCACTGAATCTGACCCAATGTACAGTACAGTAGTAAATCCCTTTTCACATGAAATTGAGTTAATAAGCCATGTTGACACTTACACGAACATTGTTCCCATTAAATGACATGCATTACCACGCATGTTCGCACCAAAATGTGTAAAATGGTTTCTATGAGTTCCATTAGTACTAGTATTCTGTAGATGAACTTGTCGATATACCGTACCCAATGACCGGTGTAATGTAAGTTAGGGTCACTGTATTCCATGGATGACTTCATAAGGCAAGCTTTGTACACCAGATTATCACATTGTATTTTTAGTAGCGATCGCGAACAGATTGTAATGTATTTGGGAATAGGCAAATATTTATTTTGTTTTTGTCGGTAGAAATTATAAAACATTTCACAGTGACCTTTAAATAATATACTTAACATGTTAACATTTCATAATTAACAACTGAAACAAAATGTCAGAGGGAATTCTATCCAAATAATTGGTATACAATTTAGTTACACATCCATTATTATCTCATAAATCATGATTATTTTCTTTGGCAATCTATAACTTTCTTCTAAACGCGATTAGTATTATAGTAAGAAGAAAATAAACTTACAGGATATTATTACGTTTGAAAGTAATTTTATTTGGCATGTTGTAATGTTAGATTTTTGTAACGTTACTAAACTCTTTTATTAAGTTTGATTTAACTAAACCTAGTTTTGTCATAAAAAGGAAAAACATAAAATAAGAAAAAATTGAAGGTCCATTTTGTGCCAAGCTTAGCTGGATAAACCAACATTAGCCTCTCTCTGTAAAAAGAGGAATACATCACTGTACGAAACAAATAATATTAATAATATACATTAAAATATCATACCCTCATTGGATAATGGTATAGTCCGTTCCAGAGTATCCCATTAATTTAATTGTATTTAGTGCGACTGTCTGTTTAATTTCATTCTTTGTATTTTACTGTATTCACACACAGTACTGTAGGCACAGTATCCCATCAATTTGATTTTTTAGTTTAATTTGATAAAGCGTGACTGCCTCTTTAATTCCATTTGTTAATGTAACTGTTGTTAAAAAGCACTTTTCACATCATCAAGTGTTTTCTCAAGGACAATACTGATGAAATTAAATTGAAAGAAACACCCTTATTTAAAGATCATTATTTATTTAAAAGAAATTTGTATAAATTGATAAAATACAGTTTAACTAATGTTTTGGTTTAATGATTTTTAATCTATAAGTGTTTTTAATTTGATACAATGAAGTCTTTTTTCTTTCTCTTTAAATTAGAAAAGACAGTAAAACAATGTTTCTTATGTGTTTGTATTGTTTCCATAGTAAAATGTTTATAAACAAAATGACTACAGAACTTCTATTAAGGGGACACCACCAACACCAGGGGGGCTGTAGTGGTTCCGTTTGTTTCATAGGAATGTTCCGTAAGAGTGTCGCCAGAATAGGAAGGAAATTTCTTTATTTATAGTAGTATGTATTGAATAAGGTATAGTATTTTCATGAGTTTAAACAGATTGAATTGTGGAATAAAAATTTCTGTAGTGAATGAATTAAAAATTGTCTCCATTTTATTCGTAATTGTTTTAGATTGAATAGAAATTTACCGTTGAATGGAACTAAATAATCAACCAAGGATGCACTTTGTTGTCCACTGAATAATTGAAACATTATATTTGGAGTATACTGTATTCTGTACTTTAGAATTACTTATTGAGGTTGTTGTCTCTTGTCTCAAAAGTACTGTAGGTCTTACAGAGTACAGTATAATAAATAATGTAACATTTTTAAAAAGATAATAAGAATAACAGATATTCTTGATTAAGTAAAAAAGTAACTTTGATTCAGTCACATTTCATTGCTATAGACAGGAAAATAATTTTCAATGCGGCATTTTGGCATTTGTGAATCCTATTACGCTGAACTTGAATTATCTATTATGTATGAGTTTACGAACGAATACAAATTGCTGTTGTTTTTAAGGTCAACAGTCATTAAGAAAAAAATAAGACTTATTATTGAATATAGAGTACAGTAAACGCCTCCTTTGGGACACCCCTTTTCAGGGGACATCCCTATTAAGGGGACACCCCTATTAAGGGTACCATTTTTTTGGTCCCAATAGGTGTGAGGGGAGAATACTGTATTTGCTTTGTAAATTGTATACTTTACTTATTGTTAATGATGTTATATTGTTGTATGTATTTTGTACAGTATTAAATTAGCAAACATAATAAATATCAGGCGATTGAGTTGAACTGGAAAATTTTTGTAGTGTGCAGGTGCTGCTATTATACATATAGTACTTACTGTATTTTAATAAAACAAAAGATTTTATTCTGTAGGAATTCTTTGCAAATTATGCTACTTTCGCACATAAACTTATATACACATCCTAATGTACTCTTATTTTTTCAAAACCTTATTTTTATTATACTAAAAACCACCATAGGCATTCAGTATTCGGTCTCTGTCCTTGACAGTGCAAATGCGTGCAAGTCATATACATATTATAAATGTCAGCCTGTTATTGTCTAAAATTATTGATTTTGATGAGATTCAATCTTTGCATTGTACTGGTTTTGCTGCATTTTAATTATCCTGTCAGTTTTATCACATTTATGTTCTTTGTCATATGCAAGGTTGGTCTCGTACAAATTGATACTACTTTATATAGTATAATAGTATACATTTTTAATAAAAGTGTAAAGTGCTGGATATACAGTACACATTGTAGACAAGTGACACCAACCAATGTGGCTACTACTATAGAACTTAAGTATTTCAGAGTTGTATTGGTGTAGTGTGTTTTATATTACTAAAGCCTTGATTAAATGGTTTAAATAAGCTTACTATAGCACAATAAATTCAACATACCAGCACGTATGAACTTTCACTTGAAAACTAAAGCCTTATTCGCACTGGACTTGAAAAATGCTAAATTTAACCAAGGTACAATAACTTTAAGGTCATGAGTTCAGTACATTTGACCATTGTTCGCACTTGAATAAATTCATGCAGAATTAGTATACCATTGTTTTGCCCAAATTTACCCAGGATGTTAAAACTATGCATGGTGAAGGTCATGTCTACCTGTGTTAATGTGTCTTTAGTACTGTATACAACTTTGGCTACAGGTGCTCTTTACATTTCAACATAGGCCTACAGTAGGCCTACTTGTTTCTTTGTCATGTCTAAAGTCACATTTCCTTCCTTTATTAATTATATTTACCAAAAAAAGATTCACGAAAAGAATCTAATCTTTTTCAATGGAAATTCGAAATATGGTGGGTGGGCATACAGTACTGTAATCAAGAATATGCTTTTGAAGAGGTTGACCTAATTATATTGCAGTTAATGAGATATGGGCTTAATTATACTGTGGTACATTCCACCAGCGGGTGGGCTTATTTATGTCAGTGTGATGGTGCGATAGTCTTTGCTTGTCTTCATCATTGATGGATGTACAGTACTGTAAAATTTAGCCGGATTGTAATGTAATGTAAATTAACAAATCTAATCTAATTTGTTCACACTGTTTGTGTGGATGATCCTATCTCAAATTAGTTGATACTACTGTATTTGAGTGTGAATTATGCCACATGGATTTAGATTAAATACAAATCATGATTGACAGGTTGCCAGGGCGATTGATAATGGGCATAAGGCAGATCTGGCATTGAGAACTGTAAAAATAGTTTTTTTTAGCAATCTCTCAAGGAAGAATAAAATAAAAATCTTTTATCATCATTTTAAATTAATCTGATCTTGTTTTAAGTGAGCTTTCGCATCAGAATGGTAGACGAAAGAAAATCGGTTTCCCTCAGAAATAAATATATTAGGTAGGCGCTGCACTGTTGGATGCCATGGGTCCGTGGAGGGCCTATTCTGAATTTCCTCAGTTTCCAGTTAAACTTTGAAGATCCAGAATAAATCCCTGTTTACCTTTTTAAAAATATTGTTGTTTTCAGTTACATAATTAGATCTAAACATTTTCTTCAGCAAGTTCTTGCGAATAAATGCCAGGCTGAATATTAACCAATACAGATGATAGTATTGTACAGTCCATTTGTATTCAGATTTGATATAGCGTGTATAAACTACATTTCACAATACCAGCACTGTGATTTACTTTACATAGTTATTATAAATTGTTTGTAGAGTATTGTGATATGTTTACATTTTGATTGTATGCAAAGCAAAGTACTACTATTGCGTAAAGGCTCCATCCAGAAAGATGAAAACAAACAAATTATCGATCAGTAGAATCCAATAATGTCCCTTGAATATTGGTACAATATATAGTAAAATAAAATGAATAGGTGTGTCCCTAAGGATGGGTTCTATGTGTGCTCACAATGTTTATGCCATGGGCCCCACTATTTAATAATCTTGGATTTATAAATTATACTGCAATACAAACATGTTTATTTCTATTGTAATACAGTTTTAAGTTGCCTTGCTTGTCTACACATTGTTATTGTGGAAAGGTCAAAGGTTAAGAATAAAATAAAGTAATTTTCCATTTTAAAGCATCAGTTTTTACATTAAAAAATTAAAGTGTTTTGACATACTCATTTGTATTATTTGTCACATCCTCGCATATTGCAATAAGTTGGTCAGAATAGATTTTACGATTTCTATTCTATTTTCGGCTTAGAAAATAATTTTACAAAAGTACAACGAACCATTATAATAATGGTATTATTAATAGCCACAAGTTGTTAATGTCACACTAGATGGATATTAATCACTGTTCTTTTTAAGCTCTTAAATCTCTTTTCTACATCTGTCTCACAGAAGGGGGGGGGGGGCTGTGCGGAGAATTGTTGTGTGAAGCTTGCAACCATAAGCAAGGAATATTGCAATTTGGTTTTGCCTAAACAAATTTTAATTTTGCCCTAGCCACATATACCCCTTTCACATCGCTTAGCAGAACGAGTTTACACACCGGAGTTTACACCATACATACACCATGTTGACACCTCTGTATGTGTAGTAAACTCAATAGGCGATGTGGATGGATTCTGTTTCACCTGTCGAAGTAAGGTTATTTAAATGAGCAAAGGTTTACTTTATAATATTAATAAACAACAACAATTTTAAAAACTGAAGCTCAAAGGGCCTGCAAGAGGTTTTTCCCGTTAGAAACTACCACCACCTGCTTCTTTTAGCAAATTATAAAACAACTTTTTGTGTGTTTATTCTCTAGTGTTACTATGAACTACTTTCAAACAAATCGATGGAAGTAAAAATCTGACAATTTTTTTTTCTTAATTGCTATCTTTCAGAGGTCCGTTCAGTGAGGTGAGGCGATGTATTCACCGTGAAACAAGCCAACAGTTCGCTGTCAAAATCGTTGACGTGGCTAAATTTACCGCTAGTCCTGGTCTAAGTACTGAAGGTAGGTTCTAGTTCTACTGAAATATTGTCATAGTTTTTTTTTGTGTTCATTTTTAAGTAGCAGTTGATCGATTAGTTGATTGGTTGTCGTCTCAAAAGTTCCAGATTGACAGTATTTTGACAGACTAACAAGAGATGAGAAAGCGATCTTATATTTCAGACCAATTTTGAAAGATGTCATCCGCGTTTTTTAATATTGCGGACAATTCATTTCATTCATTAACATTTTTTATTTCCAAGTACTGTATGCTTATTAAATGAGCTTTGACCTGATTGTGCCCTCTAGAGATTTAAAACTCACTGTGTTACCTATTTTTCTTTGCATATTTTGGGACCCTGCATAAACATACAAGTCGTCATAGTAAGATTATGCTCAGGTTTATTTTTCTTATAATAGTATTATCTCCTCAAAAAGGTAATTTCAATTCTGTCCACATACGAAGGAAAATTTGTAATTATAGTTTGGAAATGAACTATTATTTGGTGAAGAATACTGATTTAAATGAGGCTTGAAAAAGGGAATTGTTGGGTGCTCTCGGCTTTTAAAGCTGATCAAATATTCATGTAATTCTTAATCTTTGTATCAATTAGGTTGAAGGGGCTTTAGTGAACATTGTATTGAGATTGTAAGAAAGCAAAGATAGATTGATGATAAAACATAATACTGATATTACAGTATGTCTCGGGAATGGTCATATAATTTATAGGGATAATAATGATACCTATACAGCACAGTAGATGTAGACTGAAGAAGGGGTTTAACCAAAAAAAATCCCTTTAAGCTATGGTTATATAACCAGTCAAGACGATGGTAAGTTGTACAGTACAATACGACCAATTTTCGGACCAGGGACTAATGTTGGAAGAGGCTGAGCATGTACCGTTTGGCCAATGTCCCTTCTTACAGGATATTACATTGAATATCAGTACTGTAGCTGGCTTCCAGGTTCAGCTGGAATGGTTAACCTCTAACTAAAGTTGAAATGAAAAGTAAAATGTCTTCAAGCCGCAATAAAATAGCTGCCGCTACAGGTGTTGATAGTGTAGATCATTATAAAATAAGCATAGCCACTTTATTAAAAAAATATGCCTACTGTATTGTGAACAATGTGACCGTAAACAGATTTTTAAGGTTTCTGAAGAAAATATTTAAAAGCTGAGAGTACTGTATTACTAAAAGCCTGAAGAACTACAACAGTATACTTAAATCAATGGTATCTTTATGTATTATTGCTGCATGGTCTATCATGCACAAATCAATCACCTGACGATCATTGTAATTGGAAAAAATTAAACAAGTTATTTAATATTCATAATAACTGATTGTTCCCTAAAGTAATCTACCTTTTCCATGGTAATTAGTTGATCCATGCTAATTGCACCAGTGTATCTTTGAATGTAAATCCAATTTATTCACTGATTTCGCCACTGAACTCTCAACCATGATGATAGATGGCTTTAATACAAGGCGAATACTGATGGGTTTGTCGTCAATGTATTAGGTGGCAATAAATTTGATCTGTCTTGTAGTGTTCCATGTTCAAAGATTCTTTTCCTTAGACGTTGGTCGTTGGGTTTAATTGGATTTCACGTAAATAGAACTGTTGCTATTATTGGATTCCACTGTTGGAAATTATAATTATTTTGATGTGTATTGGAAGGTTGCTTTTAGAATACAGTGAAAATATGCCATATATTATTAACTGTTAATGCACTACAGTAGAAGAAAAATGAGAATTCCGTTTCACCTCTCATAAAAAATCATGCTTACATACTAAAAATACTACGACAAGAACATTTTATCCAATCAATATAATTAAAATTGTTGGTGACTACCATTAATTTTGGTCTTTGAAAACACTATTTTGCTGAATTTCCCAAAATTTTAAGCAAAAACATGCCTTTACTCTCATCCAACTGAGGTACGTTTTAATCCTTGAATATACTGTAAGCCTACAGTAATATGCAAAAAACTGATGGTGTCTTGAAATCAGGTTGGTCTTTGAAAACACTACTTTACTAATTTTCCCAAAATTTAAAAGCCAAAACACGCCTTTCCCTCATCCAACTGAGGTACGTTTTAATCCTTGAATATAAAGTCTACAATAATACTGTATGCAAAAAACTCAATGGTGTCTTAAAATCAAGTTGGTCTTGAAAACCCAGTTGATACGACACTCAGAATAAAGAGTGTATCAAATGGGGATTTATTCTTCTACAGTAAGTTACTGCTTGTTAAAAAGACTGATTACTTTACTGTATATTTCAATTTTTGTTTTACATCATATTTAAAAAAAATAGATGTAGTACAGTATCACCCAGTATACTCAAATAGATTTTTAGCGTAGGCATAAAATGACCTTTAGATTAGAACCCGATTTTAGTACTAGTAGTACTGTAATAGTGAACGCCTTAAGAGTTTAATGCTAAATCCAATTACATTACATTAGGTGTTGGAGATGAGGATACAGGTAAATGTATGGTGGGTTCAGAGAATTTACGTAACATAGTTTTTGTGCACCTTTGACAAGCATTATAACATTCATGTTTTTACTTGCAACCAGACATTAAATACATGATTTACGGAATAATGCCACCAGGGCTTCTTAATCAGATTTCTTCAGAATACAAATTTTATCTTAAGAACATGATCAATGTCTTTAAGCTGCAACTGCACTGGATCAAGAAAACATACCATACCGTTTGAAGAATGTTATATTTGTATACAAATACAGTAAATTGACTTATAATACAGTAGAACGTTGAGACACCCTCATTCAGGAGACGCACCTAAGAGAACACTTTTAGAGACACTTTGTTGGATCTCAGTGTTCCACAGTATTGCATAATTGGTGAAACAATTTCTTGTTTTCTATTTCTATGCCTATTTTGAAGGCAAACGAAGGTGTGTCAGCTCTAGGTTTTTGTCCAAAACTTTAATGGCCTCTTTGGAGAACTGAAATACCCGTAAAGTTCCTTAATATAATTTTCAGTGAGACGATTAAAATAAAAATAATAGGATAAAGTGAAGACATTATAAATATAATGTGTAAGAAGAGAGGGTCAGAAAAGGAGAATCTCTTCTTTTGGTTGATTTTCATATATTGATTTACATGTATTGATTATACAGTGTACGACACATGAAAAATAAATTATTTAAAATAGAGTGCATCTTGAAAATTCATAACAAGTTAATAGAATCACCAATATACTGGATTATATACATCACATTTCTATGAAACATTACACTGAATTGTGAATGTTTAATGTGAACTGTTAGAAAAAATCTTTTGGTTGATTTGCGTTGATTATAAAGTATGAAACAAGTTATATATGGTCATACTGCGTTGAAACACCGGTTAGTTAAGGAACGTTGGGCCCGGTTGCGTTCTGGATGGGAGACCGTCTAGAAATAGCGGCAGGTGCTGTATACCGGAGAGTGATGGTGGAAGAATAATATCGAACAACTTAGCATATGATACTGATAGGCATGGGTTCGAGATTTTCTGTACCATACTAATTGCATCCTTAGGCAAGATGCTTTACTCTCATTTCCTCATTCTCCGGATGGGATGTAAAACTGTTGGTCCTGTGTACAATAACAGTGCTTGGTATACTGTTCAAAAGATCGTCTACTGGTGTGCTGATCTGGTAGGTGGTGCACTGCTGGCTGCCGTGGGTTCGTGGAGGGCCTAATCCAAATTTCCTCAGTTTCCAGGTTATTTAAACATTTAAAATAGAATTATAGAATTCATCTATTTCATAACAATAACATAATTTATATAATCATATCATAATTTAAATTTTCCCACCTAAATTTTTGAGCTGAAAGATTGTTTGAGTCAAGCCAAGTTAAACAGGTAGGACATTAATCTTTCAACAAAGGAAAATATTATCCCCAATCAAAGAATAAACATTCATTATTTCTTTTATAACACTGACTTGAAATCACACACCTACTGTACTGTTCTAGAGTAAACTTTTATTCAATTAATCAACCGCATTCCTCGAAGACTAGGCCTGCAATAATCCCTAATCCGTGGATTCTGGCAATGCGAACAGAAGATTTATACACAACACACTCAACAGTTTGGTTTTCTGTCATGCGATATTCAGGCCTACGAACAGCAGAGTTGCATTGAACATAAATTTTACAATTTTTTCCAAAAGCTGACTGTGCAATAGTACCTTAAATCATTGAAGTGGTAGAAAATAATGCATGACATGTGATGCAAAATAACCAATAAAAGAGCAAGGATACACTTTGTGGAGTTATAATACACAATAATAGTACTATACTTTTTAAAAATTAAATATTATACAAGTACTATTATTAGAGAACGTAGTGGTCATCTTTATCATCATTGATCATGTGCCATTATTGTACATGAAGATTGTCCACTAACTATCTCTTTTTAAAATTATCTTCTACTGTCTTTGCTTCTTTTTCCTATTGCCTGAATTCTACAAACATAATCGTATGTGATTTCAATAAAAAAATATACCGTTAATTTGCCGAGAGAGTCACAATTGAATTATGAAGAACAGTCATAATTTTCAATATCCTATAGGATAAATAATGTGTCCCAAGGAAGGCTTAAGCTCTGTCTACAATATCAAACTTTATGTGATAAAAAATGTGATGTGCCTATATACAGTATGGACATGATCATATCACTACCATATTGGGGCACATCACACTTTTTTGTCAAACTAGTGTGATAGTGTAGACAGAGCTTTACAGTTACACACTTACTACTGTTATTCAATGCTCTGTTTGACATTTAATAATGAAATGTCTTGATACTCAGTATAGGTAATGACTAACGCTCTCAATAAATATTGAATTTATTCACAACTTTATGAATTTTGAGTATACTGTAGTATATTCCTGTGCAACAGTAGTATTGTGTTTAAGAAATACCTCTGTAACTACTGTAAATAAGTATTTCTGTGATCATTTTCTTTGTATGATTAAGGTATTTTACGCATAAAGTAATGGTATAACCATATTTTTTGCTGTTTTGTTATAAGTTTGCATTTCAGCAATGCATCTTAACATAAAGTAGGAACATATTTTCATGTAAGTCGGTGATAGTTAAAAAGGCTTAAGTGAAAAACTGTATAGCTTTATACATATCAAACCAGTTCTTTTTATCTTATGGAATGGATTTCCTCTGAATCTCAGAAAATCTAAAATCTAAGAGAACAAAATATAGGGAAAAATATTTAGTGAAAACTGACTACCGTATATTTCGGTGTATAAGTCGCACTTTTGACACGCAAATTTGACCTCCAAATTAAGGGTGCGTCTTATACACCGAACATAAATGCCTCACCACACAGATTGTACATAGGCCTAGGCTATCGTCACCTCGTTTGCTAGACCTGAGTAGGCTAGGCCTAGCTACAGTAACTAACTAACGTAACGGCAACCTGCTTCTGCCTAGGCCTAGTTTTCAAGTCATTTTAGCATGATGTTATACTAAATATGATGAAAAGATTTGTTCATTATGGCGCTCCGATAAAATTTCATTTGTAAACGTTTACGTCGTACGATTGGAATAGTATTTATTTATACAGTAGTTATACGCACGATCGCCGTACCCCAAGCGCAAGCCCCTCTTTTGGTGGCACATGGTGTGCGGTATTCGACTAGTATATTCTCCAGGTGATTATAGCATGGACCTAGCGTACACACTTCTCGGATACATAGATACTAATCGAATACGATTGTCTGTGAAAACGTGCGCCCTCTCGAAATGATCGAGCGAGGCTAGCCCACACACGTGCGTGTTACACACACGGTCATGCACTCGATGTTGCGGCGAAACTCATGAATAACAAGTGAGAAAGAACTTGTTGAGGCTGGGCGCGGCCGAGCCTACTGTAGGTAAGAAAAAACCTAAATAAAGGACGCCGTTGTAGATATAACAAAATATATTATCACAATAATATTGATTACAATTTAAAAAAACATTGTTTTGATGAAATATAAGGTGCGTCTTATACATCGACGATATAAAAAATACCGATATTTTACTCTTAGTTGGGGGTGCGTCTTATACACAGGTGCGACTTATACACCGAAATATACGGTAAATGCCATACGTTATGTTTCTAAGAATGACCACTGGCCAATTGTAACTATCTGTAGCTACCTACTGTATCAGGTCACAGTGGTCTAATGGTACAGTAGGTTACAAGAGTTTGGCTTGTTGTGTCATCACTATATGGGTACGGTTTAATATATAAAGAAAATAACTTTAAAATATTTAAAAAATCATAACACAAGCAAACAATCTTTGTTTTTTTACCTGAAGTATGTTGTTATTTAAATTTAATGTGTCAGGTTATTGTTTGAGATCTGAATGTAATTTCTCACTTGTCCAAGGCCTAATTTACAACCAGTTCATTGTTGCTGTGATGTCATTTGTTTGATCAGAGCACGTTTCATTTAACAAATTTACTCACAAATCTGAACCCTTTGGTCAAGATTCTAAGCCTAAGTGCATGACATTGTTATTTTGACACTGTTCCGTGCGTGAGAATTTTGAAACAAAGTAATCCACTATTAAAAGTTTTTGAAAACATATTTGTAAATTGACATTGCTACAAATCAAAACTTAGTTGTTAAAAAAAAAGTAAAATCCTCTCTTTAATAAAGACGCCCCTTTTCAGGGGATACCTTCTCTTCTCTTTTCTTTCTCGCAACTAGCAATTACAGGATAAATTGTGTTATAATTTATCGTGCTTATAAAGTGAGCCTCATTTGAGGCTTAGGGAGTGAAGTTGAACAAGTTTGAGTTACAACCCTGGCACTAGGTCTAGAACCCTTTCTCTTTAATGATAGGGTGTCCCCTGAACATTTTTCATTTCAATCATAGTTGTCACCTCAATGAGGTGTTTTATTGTTACAATGTCATCATCCTTTTTATAAAATTTTTTCATCAATGAAGCGTGGTTCCCACTTGCGACGCTACGCAACCTTAGTTGGCTAGGTTAGTTACTAGTTACTAGTTAGCTAAAGTTATATAAAAAATATATCGTACATGCACTGCCCATCTGTCATGCATAGAAATGAAAGACGCTTTTAAAAATAGCAATGTCAACTTTTCCCGATTTGATATCGATATTACTTCAAATCATAAATTGTTTTATACTATAGTAACACAATCTGGTGATAAAATTTCATAAAAGCCGAACAATTCAAGTGAATAACAATCATCATTATGTAATATTCTTAATAATCTGGCAAATTTGAATATAATAAAATTGTGAATGGTCAAAATACCAATTGACTGTAGAGAATTGATCATAATATTTCTTTTATTGGTAATACAGTAACTATTGTGTTAGGCCTACATACTGTGCATGCTTTACTTTACATAGAATACTAATTATGCATGGCTAGTGATGGTCAATACTTAAGACTGTATATTTATGTTCAGAACAGATGCCATTCAACAGGATTTAAGACAATGCCAAACATGTTACAAAATGTTATTTTATCAGTTCAAAAATTGAAATACTAAAATATAATAAGTTGGACATAATAAATTTAAAAGTTTGAAAAAAAGAAAAAAAAGTCAAAAATTATAAAATATTATAATTTAAATAATATAATTTATAATTTCCAAAACGTGAAAATATTGTAATACTGTAGTTCCCTATTAAAGAGATGCATTTGGGACCCAAACAAGTCTATCAATATTTTGAATGAAGTAACCTACAAATCAACATACAAGTAAGTGAGTGGCCGAGCGGTTAAGACAGTGGAACCTTAATTACGTAGCCATAAAATCAGCAAGGGTTCGAGACTCACTCGCTCCATGGTTCTAGTGGTAGATAGAACAAGTCTTCTCGGATAAGGACTATAAACTGTAGGTCCAGTGTACACATCTAGCTCATGTGCACTTTAAACAACCTAGTACATCTTTAAAAAGGAGGGTTACTCTGTTTATTAGTTCACACACAGCTACTGTCACAAACTCATCATATATAATACTCTTTAAGGCATCCTGTAATTGGATGTATGTGAAATAAAATAAAATAAAATTTTCTAGCACTGCAAAAAGTCTGACCAGAAAAAGTGTTGATAAAGCATGTAACTTAAAAAAAAATACAAATTATCAATCTTTTTTCATCATTTACAATATCCGTTTCAAAATTCTTAATAGACATTTACTGTACATTACCATAGAATTTCATAAAGAAAAAAAAATCTAATTGAAATGTAGACTTTTAATGATAAATAAATTATCAATATTTTCAGCACAACCTAAGAAGCGTTACGTCTGTAATCCCATGAACCATTTTGAATAGATCAGATGACACTAATCGACACTTTTTTCAGAATGGGTGATTTACCTCGCTTGACAAATAGCTTATTTTAAGAATTTATTATATTATATACTATTACTACTATACTGTATAAAATATTGGGAAAAAAATATGTTACATAGATGGTTTAATAAGCAATGAATAGCACAGCACAGTGACCGTTGAGAGGCGCAAACTGTTGAGGTAGGCCTACATTTTCGCTTAATGGTAATTTAATGTTTTAATTACGTTTGAGCAACATGGTTTTAATTGTCATCTAAAATAATTATCCACCATATCAATCAGTTTAGCAGTTAAACAGTTTTATTTTGATTTCATATGTTAACCTTTTATACTTATTCAAAAATTTACATTGCTACAGTTTTCGAGAACCATCTATGTACTGTACCTAGAGGGTAAACAAGAGAAGCGAGCACACCCTCTAGTAATAATACATAAGATACAGTAACTAATGAAATACATCATCAGATAAAATTTAGTCTCAAGGGACAATATTAAATTAAGCGTAATATTTCTGTTTAAATTTCTTTTCATCAATAATTGAATCTTACATTGACTACTTAAAATATACTTGTCTTCAGGTAAAATTCATACATAAACAATTTAACAATGGTAAACTGTATTACTACAGTGGTTTACAGCTAGCTGCCACTGTAGTGCGATTATATATTGCCCTGTAACAACAACCGCGCTGCCGTAAATCTGTCATGGAGCATTACATACAATACCTTGAGAAATATTAACCTATGCTTTGTGCCATTATATAATGTTTATATAGCTCTGTTAAATATGCTTCATGTATGTTTCTTAATTTATATCTACATCAGTTAAGCATTTCTATTACGGTATGTTGATGGCTTTGAAAATTGACGTCTTACAAGTAATATCATTTTTCTCAAAGATGAATGTATTTATGCACGTTAATATAACTTTTATATGATTTGAATTACCATAATTGTGGAACTTATTAGTTTTTTTTGTACTATAGTATGATCAATGCAGTACTTATTATCAACATATAACAATATTAAAGAGTAAAATGGCACAGTGGTACGGAATTATATTTACCTGTATAAGAATCATAGGTTCGAGTCTTCTTAGATTCCTTAAATTCATCGATTTGTTTTTTGGGATGTTTGTTATAAATTGTTTGTTTTATTAGTGTTTAAAATGCATCAGTTTTCTTATTTCCCTATAGTATCTTGTTTTTAATTTTACTTTGATAATGAGTTCAGGTGCTTGTAAATTGTACAGTAGATAGCTCATCGATTTAATTTAAGCATTGATCTATTATAACCTCACAAACATGTCTTTTTTGTATGATGTAAACACATGGATTAGTATTTAAAGTCTCCAACCAAGCATTAATTTTACTGCCCGAGGCTCATTTATTTACAATGGCCTCCATTAAGATAATTAATACTGATTAAAACATGATTTTATTCTGGTAGCGTCTAAAAATAGATTTTGTTTTTAATGTACGAAAATAATTCTCGGAAATTATGTTATTACTAGAGTTCACCGTTGAAGTCTATCTCTAAATTATAAAAGATTTTTCTGATATAGTAGGCATAACACTAACAGTTTGGTTTGTCTACTCTAGTCTTTCTCTCTCCCCAAAAGATTTTGTTAATTTCAGCTTATTTGTAGGCCTACTGTACCTATATCATTATGTTATGTTTAGTGTGTTGGGACGTCTTGAGTTGGAGACCGTGTTGTTTTTCTTGTGCCCTTTAAATCAAGATACTTTACTCTCATTTGCCTCATCTTATGGATGGGACATAAAGCTGCTGGGCCTATTTACATACATTGCCCATATGCATTGTAAGAACGTGGTACGATAATTTTGAAAAAAAAAGTAAAGGGGATTGTATCCCAGTGTGCTGATCATGGGTCTCTCTGTACAGGGCCTTCTTGATGTCACCCTATATAAAGAAGAAATATACCAAAATACATAAAACAAATGTGTATGTGATGTGTACAAGATAGTAAGCATATTCGTCCATGCCATATTCATGTGCCCAGGGAGAAAATCGGTAATTGAACATATGAATATTAATAGTCAACATTACTACCATGTTCCGTGCAAATAGAATGGCCCAAAGCATGAAGATTATTGTAAATCTAATGCTATGAATTAAGCACTAAATTTAAGCAGAGAATATTTCCAGTTAATGCTGTATGGATTTAAGTCAATATATTTCTAACAAAACTAGATTTTTATGGCTAAAAATGTGAAAGTTACTGGCAATTATTTTGACAAATTGAAAGTTATGAAATTTAAATATTGGATCAATATTGAAGCGCAGCTATGAATAGGAAAGACAGCCTATAGTAGTAATGTGATAAATGTACGATTTATGGGTTTAGTGAATATGACAAGCTGAGGACCCATCAATCTGATTAGCAACCTTTAGGCAAGATGGCATGAATCATTCGATAATTATTTCTAAGTTTAAATTAATTTTGAAGAAAATTTTTATTTTATGGTAAAGATGTTCCCTATTTAATTTTCATTCAAATTAAGTATACAGACAGTAGTAGGCGCTAGCATTTATTGTTTGGCGTAATGATAAAGTGTACAATTTAAACATAAAAACTATAGTGAATGCTTCATACACTAAGTCTCATTTGAGGCTCAGGGATTAGAGTTATAAGAGTCCTGAGTTACAAAACTTAAGCACTGGAAAGCAAGCAATAACCACCAAGCCACAGTTCCACTACAACAAAGACAGTTCCACTACAAAAAGCTACAGCTCCACTACAAAAAGCTACAGCTGCACTACAACCAGCTACAGCTCCACTACAACAACAAGCTACAGCTCCACTACAGCCAGCTACAGCTCCACAACAAGCTACAGCTTCACTATGCCAAGCTACAGCTCCACTACAACCAGCTACAGCTCCACTACAACAACAAGCTACAGCTCCACTACAACCAGCTACAGCTCCACTACAACAAGCTACAGCTTCACTATGCCAAGCTACAGCTCCACTACAAGCAGCTACAGCTCCACTACAAGCAGCTACAGCTCCACTACAACCAGCTACAGCTTCACTACAACCAGCTACAGCTTCACTACGCCAAGCTACAGCTCCACTACGCCAAGCTACAGCTCCACTACGCCAAGCTACAGCTCCACTACGCCAAGCTACAGCTCCACTACGCCAAGCTACAGCTCCACTACGCCAAGCTACAGCTCCACTACGACAAGCTACAGCTTCACTACGCCAAGCTACAGCTCCACTACAACAAGCTACAGCTCCACTACGACAAGCTACAGCTCCACTACAACAAGCTAGCTCCACTACGCCAAGCTACAGCTCCACTACGCCAAGCTACAGCTTCACTACGCCAAGCTACAGCTCCACTACGACAAGCTACAGCTCCACTACAACCAGCTACAGCTTCACTACAACCAGCTACAGCTTCACTACGCCAAGCTACAGCTTCACTACGCCAAGCTACAGCTCCACTACAACAAGCTACAGCTCCACTACGACAAGCTACAGCTCCACTACATTCAGCTACAGCTCCACTACAACAAGCTACAGCTCCACTACGACAAGTTACAGCTTCACTACGCCAAGCTACAGCTCCACTACGACAAGCTACAGCTCCACTACGACAAGCTACAGCTCCACTACAACAAGCTACAGCTCCACTACGACAAGCTACAGCTTCACTACGCCAAGCTACAGCTTCACTAAGCCAAGCTACAGCTCCACTACGCCAAGCTACAGCTCCACTACAACAAGCTACAGCTCCACTACAACAAGCTACAGCTCCACTACGCCAAGCTACAGCTCCACTACAACCAGCTACAGCTTCACTAAGCCAAGCTACAGCTCCACTACGCCAAGCTACAGCTCCACTACGCCAAGCTACAGCTCCACTACAACAAGCTACAGCTCCACTACGCCAAGCTACAGCTCCACTACAACCAGCTACAGCTTCACTAAGCCAAGCTACAGCTTCACTACGCCAAGCTACAGCTCCACTACGCCAAGCTACAGCTCCACTACGCCAAGCTACAGCTCCACTACAACAAGCTACAGCTCCACTACAACAAGCTACAGCTTCACTACGCCAAGCTACAGCTCCACTACGCCAAGCTACAGCTCCACTACAACAAGCTACAGCTCCACTACGCCAAGCTACAGCTTCACTACAACAAGCTACAGCTCCACTACAACCAGCTACAGCTCCACAACAAGCTACAGCTCCACTACGCCAAGCTACAGCTTCACTACGCCAAGCTACAGCTCCACTACAACAAGCTACAGCTCCACTACGACAAGCTACAGCTCCACTACGACAAGCTACAGCTCCACTACAACAAGCTACAGCTCCACTACGCCAAGCTACAGCTCCACTACAACCAGCTACAGCTCCACTACGCCAAGCTACAGCTTCACTACAACAACAAGCTACAGCTCCACTATGCCAAGCTACAGCTCCACTACGCCAAGCTACAGCTCCACTACAACAAGCTACAGCTCCACTACAACAAGCTACAGCTTCACTACGCCAAGCTACAGCTCCACTACAACAAGCTACAGCTTCACTACGCCAAGCTACAGCTCCACTACAACAAGCTACAGCTCCACTACAACAAGCTACAGCTCCACTACAACAAGCTACAGCTCCACTACGCCAAGCTACAGCTCCACTACGCCAAGCTACAGCTTCACTACGCCAAGCTACAGCTTCACTACAACAAGCTACAGCTCCACTACAACAAGCTACAGCTCCACTACAACAAGCTACAGCTCCACTACGACAAGCTACAGCTCCACTACAACAAGCTACAGCTCCACTACAACAAGCTACAGCTCCACTACGACAAGCTACAGCTCCACTACAACAAGCTACAGCTTCACTACAACAAGCTACAGCTCCACTACAACAAGCTACAGCTCCACTACGACAAGCTACAGCTTCACTACGACAAGCTACAGCTTCACTACGCCAAGCTACAGCTCCACTACAACAAGCTACAGCTTCACTACGCCAAGCTACAGCTCCACTACAACAAGCTACAGCTCCACTACAACAAGCTACAGCTCCACTACAACAAGCTACAGCTCCACTACGCCAAGCTACAGCTCCACTACGCCAAGCTACAGCTTCACTACGCCAAGCTACAGCTTCACTACAACAAGCTACAGCTCCACTACAACAAGCTACAGCTCCACTACAACAAGCTACAGCTCCACTACGACAAGCTACAGCTCCACTACAACAAGCTACAGCTCCACTACAACAAGCTACAGCTCCACTACGACAAGCTACAGCTCCACTACAACAAGCTACAGCTTCACTACAACAAGCTACAGCTCCACTACAACAAGCTACAGCTCCACTACAACAAGCTACAGCTTCACTACGACAAGCTACAGCTTCACTACGCCAAGCTACAGCTCCACTACAACAAGCTACAGCTTCACTACGCCAAGCTACAGCTCCACTACAACAAGCTACAGCTCCACTACAACAAGCTACAGCTCCACTACGCCAAGCTACAGCTCCACTACAACAAGCTACAGCTCCACTACAACAAGCTACAGCTTCACTACGACAAGCTACAGCTTCACTACGCCAAGCTACAGCTCCACTACAACAAGCTACAGCTCCACTACGCCAAGCTACAGCTCCACTACGACAAGCTACAGCTCCACTACGCCAAGCTACAGCTCCACTACAACAAGCTACAGCTCCACTACAACCAGCTACAGCTCCACTACAACCAGCTACAGCTCCACTACAACAAGCTACAGCTCCACTACAACAAGCTACAGCTTCACTACGACAAGCTACAGCTCCACTACAACCAGCTACAGCTCCACTACAACAAGCTACAGCTCCACTACAACAAGCTACAGCTCCACTACGACAAGCTACAGCTCCACTACAACAAGCTACAGCTCCACTACAACAAGCTACAGCTCCACTACGACAAGCTACAGCTTCACTACAACAAGCTACAGCTCCACTACAACAAGCTACAGCTCCACTACGCCAAGCTACAGCTCCACTACAACAAGCTACAGCTCCACTACAACAAGCTACAGCTCCACTACGCCAAGCTACAGCTCCACTACGCCAAGCTACAGCTCCACTACGCCAAGCTACAGCTCCACTACGCCAAGCTACAGCTTCACTACAACCAGCTACAGCTTCACTACGCCAAGCTACAGCTCCACTACGCCAAGCTACAGCTCCACTACGACAAGCTACAGCTCCACTACGCCAAGCTACAGCTTCACTACGCCAAGCTACAGCTCCACTACGCCAAGCTACAGCTCCACTACAACAAGCTACAGCTCCACTACAACAAGCTACAGCTCCACTACGACAAGCTACAGCTCCACTACAACAAGCTACAGCTCCACTACAACAAGCTACAGCTCCACTACGACAAGCTACAGCTCCACTACAACAAGCTACAGCTTCACTACAACAAGCTACAGCTCCACTACAACAAGCTACAGCTCCACTACGACAAGCTACAGCTTCACTACGACAAGCTACAGCTTCACTACGCCAAGCTACAGCTCCACTACAACAAGCTACAGCTTCACTACGCCAAGCTACAGCTCCACTACAACAAGCTACAGCTCCACTACAACAAGCTACAGCTCCACTACAACAAGCTACAGCTCCACTACGCCAAGCTACAGCTCCACTACGCCAAGCTACAGCTTCACTACGCCAAGCTACAGCTTCACTACAACAAGCTACAGCTCCACTACAACAAGCTACAGCTCCACTACAACAAGCTACAGCTCCACTACGACAAGCTACAGCTCCACTACAACAAGCTACAGCTCCACTACAACAAGCTACAGCTCCACTACGACAAGCTACAGCTCCACTACAACAAGCTACAGCTTCACTACAACAAGCTACAGCTCCACTACAACAAGCTACAGCTCCACTACAACAAGCTACAGCTTCACTACGACAAGCTACAGCTTCACTACGCCAAGCTACAGCTCCACTACAACAAGCTACAGCTTCACTACGCCAAGCTACAGCTCCACTACAACAAGCTACAGCTCCACTACAACAAGCTACAGCTCCACTACGCCAAGCTACAGCTCCACTACAACAAGCTACAGCTCCACTACAACAAGCTACAGCTTCACTACGACAAGCTACAGCTTCACTACGCCAAGCTACAGCTCCACTACAACAAGCTACAGCTCCACTACGCCAAGCTACAGCTCCACTACGACAAGCTACAGCTCCACTACGCCAAGCTACAGCTCCACTACAACAAGCTACAGCTCCACTACAACCAGCTACAGCTCCACTACAACCAGCTACAGCTCCACTACAACAAGCTACAGCTCCACTACAACAAGCTACAGCTCCACTACGACAAGCTACAGCTTCACTACGACAAGCTACAGCTCCACTACAACCAGCTACAGCTCCACTACAACAAGCTACAGCTCCACTACAACAAGCTACAGCTCCACTACGACAAGCTACAGCTTCACTACGCCAAGCTACAGCTCCACTACAACAAGCTACAGCTTCACTACGCCAAGCTACAGCTCCACTACAACAAGCTACAGCTCCACTACAACAAGCTACAGCTCCACTACGCCAAGCTACAGCTCCACTACAACAAGCTACAGCTCCACTACAACAAGCTACAGCTTCACTACGACAAGCTACAGCTTCACTACGCCAAGCTACAGCTCCACTACAACAAGCTACAGCTCCACTACGCCAAGCTACAGCTCCACTACGACAAGCTACAGCTCCACTACGCCAAGCTACAGCTCCACTACAACAAGCTACAGCTCCACTACAACCAGCTACAGCTCCACTACAACCAGCTACAGCTCCACTACAACAAGCTACAGCTCCACTACAACAAGCTACAGCTCCACTACGACAAGCTACAGCTTCACTACGACAAGCTACAGCTCCACTACAACCAGCTACAGCTCCACTACAACAAGCTACAGCTCCACTACAACAAGCTACAGCTCCACTACGACAAGCTACAGCTCCACTACAACAAGCTACAGCTCCACTACAACAAGCTACAGCTCCACTACGACAAGCTACAGCTTCACTACAACAAGCTACAGCTCCACTACAACAAGCTACAGCTCCACTACGCCAAGCTACAGCTCCACTACAACAAGCTACAGCTCCACTACAACAAGCTACAGCTCCACTACGCCAAGCTACAGCTCCACTACGCCAAGCTACAGCTCCACTACGCCAAGCTACAGCTCCACTACGCCAAGCTACAGCTTCACTACAACCAGCTACAGCTTCACTACGCCAAGCTACAGCTCCACTACGCCAAGCTACAGCTCCACTACGACAAGCTACAGCTCCACTACGCCAAGCTACAGCTTCACTACGCCAAGCTACAGCTCCACTACGCCAAGCTACAGCTTCACTACGACAAGCTACAGCTCCACTACGCCAAGCTACAGCTCCACTACGCCAAGCTACAGCTTCACTACGCCAAGCTACAGCTCCACTACAACCAGCTACAGCTCCACTACAACAAGCTACAGCTCCACTACGCCAAGCTACAGCTCCACTACGCCAAGCTACAGCTTCACTACAACAAGCTACAGCTCCACTACGCCAAGCTACAGCTCCACTACAACAAGCTACAGCTCCACTACAACAAGCTACAGCTCCACTACGCCAAGCTACAGCTCCACTACAACAAGCTACAGCTCCACTACGACAAGCTACAGCTCCACTACAACCAGCTACAGCTCCACTACAACAAGCTACAGCTCCACTACAACAAGCTACAGCTTCACTACGCCAAGCTACAGCTCCACTACAACCAGCTACAGCTCCACTACAACAAGCTACAGCTCCACTACAACAAGCTACAGCTCCACTACAACAAGCTACAGCTTCACTACGACAAGCTACAGCTTCACTACGCCAAGCTACAGCTCCACTACAACCAGCTACAGCTCCACTACAACAAGCTACAGCTCCACTACGACAAGCTACAGCTCCACTACAACAAGCTACAGCTTCACTACGCCAAGCTACAGCTCCACTACAACAAGCTACAGCTCCACTACAACAAGCTACAGCTCCACTACGCCAAGCTACAGCTCCACTACAACCAGCTACAGCTCCACTACAACAAGCTACAGCTCCACTACAACCAGCTACAGCTCCACTACAACAAGCTACAGCTCCACTACAACAAGCTACAGCTTCACTACGACAAGCTACAGCTTCACTACGCCAAGCTACAGCTCCACTACAACCAGCTACAGCTCCACTACAACAAGCTACAGCTCCACTACGACAAGCTACAGCTCCACTACGCCAAGCTACAGCTCCACTACAACCAGCTACAGCTCCACTACAACAAGCTACAGCTCCACTACAACCAGCTACAGCTCCACTACAAAAAACTACACCTCCACTACAACAAGCTACAGCTCCACTACGACAAGCTACAGCTCCACTACAACAAGCTACAGCTCCACTACGACAAGCTACAGCTCCACTACAACCAGCTACAGCTCCACAACAAGCTACAGCTCCACTACGCCAAGCTACAGCTCCACTACAACAAGCTACAGCTCCACTACAACAAGCTACAGCTCCACTACAACCAGCTACAGCTCCACTACAAAAAACTACACCTCTACCCTGGCATTAAATTATTGCATTGTATTTTTTGTATGCATTATAATAAATGTACCATAGTAAAATCCTATAAAATATTTATGTTTATGTATGATTAGAATTATAAAAGTAGAATTCTTTTGACCAATTTAATGAAATTTTAAATTAAAGTATAGTTTACAATAATGAAATAGACATTTAAAACTAAATTACAATGAAATTATATTGAAATCATTGATAATTGAATTGTTTTTTATAGTTTCATTTGCGATCTGTATCCACTATTCATGTACTACATTCTGTGTCTTTTATGAATCCTTTACAATATTTATACTTACTGTATGATTGTTATTTACAGTATGTAACTTATCATATGGTCACATGCTTTATCTTTTAGAAGCATCTAAAAATGAAAGCTGACAATGTTGTTCGATGGCCAGCTCTCATATTACAGTCATAAAATAGACCGATTTAAAATTGAAATTAAAGTTGACGTTCAAATTCTAAGATTTCTATTACTTGTGAATTGTAAGGTTACAGTTCAAAGTTTATTTAAGATATTTTTTACAGTAATATAAAACATAAATGCTGTATAACATAAATGCTGTATTTGTAATTATTACTTCGTGGTTGATACAGTATATGAAACAGGAACGTTGAAAATTAAAATGTCAATGACGAGGTTAATTCATTTTTGAATTTTAAGCCCGGGGCACTTCCTCACCCATTATACTTCCTCACCCATTATTTAAAGATCCTGGATTGACCATTGAATAGGGCAAATTCAAGTGTAAGCCCTCCCTGTAGTAAAAGCCAAAGCAATCCATGCTGCTATGTCAAGACTAAATTTTAGTCCAAAATAATAAAATTTATACCTTTTTTACGGTATATTTTATATTAATGCATATTATTTAAAAAAAATTATTTTTGCAGATTTGAAACGGGAAGCAAGTATCTGTCATATGTTAAAACATGCACACATTGTTGAATTGCTGGAAACTTACAGCTCAGATGGTATGCTGTATATGGTATTTGAATAGTAAGTTTTTAATAAAAAAAGAAGCAAATTAAACCACAAACACCTTAAAGTGATGAGACCTCACCATATTTCTTCACACCACAAATATTGAATAATATACTGTACTGCCTAAAGTATAAACTAACATACTATAGGACTTTCATTTTGTGAGGACTGACTACCTCTATGTCAATTCATTGCTTACATGGAAAGTTGGAACATGCATACTATACCTCAACAATGTTATGGTGGTTTCTAGGCCCATAAGACGACTAATTGAATTGACATGACCTAATTTGTTCCTATAGCTGGTCTTCACACATCAGAAGCTCCCTATTTTCTAAATCAGCATTTTACTGTGACTTGTTTTAACCAAGCCCCATTTTAGCAAGAATATATTTTTTATTCATGCATTAAACTAAACTAAGCTATTAATATTCTCAATAAAATATTGATCTGGTTGAATATAATAAGCCATAAACCATTATCCATTTAGGAAGGAAAAATCCTGTTTATTACTAATTTACATAATCATTTGCATAATCATGGCCATTCTAAATATGTTGTTTATCTATTTTAATCTTATAAGTGCTGTATAGTTGAAGCAATCTTAGCACAAGTGGTTTTATAGTTGAGATTATTTTCGTTTCTAAAGACTAAGAATTTATTACATGATGCTTAAAAACAAAATCACCAACCTTAGCATCATAACCATACCTTAGCACCATCACCATACCTTAGTACCATCACCATACTATAGTACCATCACCATACTATAGTACCATCACCATACCTTAGCAGCATCACCATACCTTAGCACTGTCAGTATACCTTAGCACCATCACTATACCTTAGCACCATCACCATACCTTAGCACCATAACCATACCTAATACCACCATCACCATACCTTAGAACCATCACAATACCTTAGCACTATCACAATACCTTAGCACTATCACCATACCTTAGCACCGTCAGTATACCTTAGCACCATCAGTATACCTTAGCACCATAACCATATCTTAGCACCATCACCATACCTTAGCACCATAACCATATCTTAGCACCATCACCATACCTTAGCACCATCACCATACCTTAGCACCATCACCATACCTTAGCACCATCACTATACCTTAACACCATCACTATACCTTAACACCATCACCATACTGTACATTAACACCATCACCATACTGTACCTTAACACCATAGCACCATATCATCATACCTTAGTACCATATCATCATACCTTAGTACCATATCATCATACCTTAGTACCATATCATCATACCTTAGCACCATCACCATTCCTTAGCACCATTGCCATACCTTAGCATCATTGCCATACCTTAGCATCATACCTAATAGCATAACCAGCCTTGAATCTTAACACTCTCTGTACCTGGTACCAACACCAATATTATGCCTTACCAAAACCAGTCATTAGCGACCTCTACAGCCAACATTATCAATACCATTAATATAATAATCAAACCTTATTGTTTAATTATGTATTATTTTACATCACTACTCCACTACCAATATGGGCTTGGTTGGAAATGTAGCTTTCAAAATAAGTTTAAAATCATATTATTTTTTTGGACAAATATTCAATGTGAAAAGAAGTTGAAAATATTATTAAGTGATGGTCATACAAACATACTCATTTAGGAATTATTGATGTTGCGCTTTTCCCAAGAGAAAAAGCATGATCTCTATGTGTGCTTTATGAGAATCAATAAGAAACTTCTAGAAATGAAAATTAGATTAATAATGTAAAAATCAACGTGTAAGATAAACAGAAATGTCGCAAGACTAGGAAGAAATGTGTCAACACAGCTGGGCATCATCATTCGGTAGCCGCTAAGATTGACATCATCGCTGTGCGACATGAATTGTGTGTTGAGTTTGCAAGTAGATAAAACCGGATGTGTAAATTAAAATCTGTATGCTTATTTTATTTGTTAAATGATCCATTTGTTTTTTTCTGGTAATGTTAACATTAAGAAATGAAACATACCTATTCAGTGCAGAGGATTTTTATTTTGTTACTGTAGGACGCGCAATCATGCAAGTACAGTACAGTACTCGTGTGTGCCTTTGGTTATGTACTGTATGTTTCTTTTGATTGTACACGATAGAGTCAATCCATCCTCGTAAATGGTTGCGTTCATGTTGTACTGTACATGCACTTGCATGTTTTTTGTGCAATGCACTCCCGGTAATGGCTCTACTCTGCAACCAAATTCTTACATATTATTTTAATACATCACTACTGTAGCTTTTACCATTCACAGAAGGTGGGTTAAAATAATGAATGCAAGTTTTTGTATTCATTCCTCATTATACAGATCAGTCCATCTTTAAACTCAAGCTCTATCCATTCCACTGATTGACCATGCAAAAATCGTTCTACTTTTTAAATATGATAGTGGTAGATATGGTGGACAATAACAGATTTTCGGAATTACAATGGAAATCGCAAAACACAAGAGCGTAAAGTTACTCCCCAAGCAATTTGTTCCACTTCGATTTATAAAAGCTTTGACAATCGTACTTTAATGTTATTTATCATAGTCATATTTCGTTTTTGTTATTTTTTTATTTTCTTTGTCATGTTGACTACATTCGAACATGAAATGATTAAAACTATACTTACTCTATACATTTCTCAGTAGCCTGTTCAGAAAGGTTTAATTGTTCATTTCCTGCCCCCAATTTTGGTCTTACTTTCTTTCTTTCCTAGGAGCATTTGCCTACAGTAGGACATCCGTTGGCCCGAATACAGCATATAACTATAATAACAATGCAATAAACTGTGCGTTAAATAATGCTTTCACTTTTTACAAGCAAAGTAAATGATCTTAGCAAGGTTAAAATACATATTTTAACATAAACAGATGGAAGTAATTGTTTTGTTTTGACAAATTGTTATATGAAGGACACGAAGACAAAAATAAAACTCGTTTTCTACTAAATTATTGTTACAAACAAATTCTTTTCTCTTTTGGCATTCTTTTCCCTACAGTAAATTTTTTTTTTCATCAGGAAAATATTCTAATTATTAAGATTGTTTGCATCTAGATTGTAAAACTTTGAAGTGAATCTACTGTATTGTTGTGGTGCTGCATACATGAAAAGGGATCATGTGTCGTATCTAGCTTCTCCCTCTGTCCACACAATATCACAGCATATACTAGTCCTAGAGCATTACTTGACTACATACATGCATTAACATCTAATTTGGTCACGGTGTTTAAACCCCAGGGAATATTGTTAAACCGACTGATAGTCAGTTGAGTGAAGATACCTCTATGCCGTGTCATCCACGTAGAAGTTCTTTACAAGCCAATATCGGACATTCGATATTTGTAATATACCTCGCAAAATCTGCCTCTTAAATCAAATATTATCGTGTTAAAAGTCCATGGAAGGTGTGACAGCTTTAGAGAAGCTGTGAAAAAATATAATCTTTGGAAATGGAATGTTTTTTAAATGTTATTTGAATCAATGTGTCAAATTAAATGATAGAAAAATAGATTAAATTCTATGTGAAAGATTATACAAAGATGTAACACATTTGAGAATTTAAAAAAACATTTAAAGATAAAAAAAAATGTTTTAAAATGTCATTTCTATTAAACATATTAGTGTTGAAAATGTTGCCATCAATTTTAAGAGTATACAAACAAATTTATCAAAAGTGACCGTCTTTTGTAATGAACTGCGAAGGCTTTGTGAACTGTTGTCAAATCGTAAACACATTTATCTTCAATGTTTCTCACTGTATCCTGTATTCAGAAATATATTTAAAAATCTATCTTCAATGCATTTTTGTGTATGAAAGTGTTTTACTTAAAGATGTATTGCCCCCCTGAAAAAATAATTATTTAAACAATTTCTGTTGAATATGCCATTTTAATGTCACATAATAGTTATCCACTTTGACCAAAAATTATATCTTTAAAAAAAATGTATTTAACTAAAAAAACAGTAATTTAAAGCACAAAATAGTCAAATTGACTGCCAGCCGATGTATTTTAGGTTGAATTTAACTATTAATTTTGTCATTTTATAAGTAAAAATATTATTTTGTTCGCTTTTTTTTTCTTGATTTAATTAACTTGATTAAAATGACAAAATAATCTATTCAAAGTCTGATTTTATTAATCTTTATTTTTCATGTTTTTGGGGGACAATACATCTTACAATGCTCTTCATTGTCAAATAGATAACTGTAGTTACATTTGAGATAAATTGTTGGTAAATATTTTAACTCAAGTGCATAAAAAAAACCAAAAAACCTTGGATCACAATTTTTGCAAGTGTAACTGGTGCCCACCAATTTTACTTGTAATGAATCACAGCAGAAACACTGGTTAGCAGTCAGATGTGACAGCCTATACACAGATAACTAAACTATTTATATTTATTTATTGATTATTCGTGGAAAATGGATTCGATGATGTCATTTAAGTATATTTAGCGAAATAATGTATATATCTCCTGAAGAATTATTGGAAGATTTATTTTACAATCGATGTTCTGGAAATTTTCAAAATATTGTTTAATATTGAATATTTTTAACATTTCCACCTACTACAGTAGTACCATATTGGTATCCACCCATTAGTAATACTGTGATACTGGTAGTTACTTTCTAGTACCATATTGGTACCAACGCTTTAATAAGTACCATTAGTACCCACCTCTAGTACCATATTGATAACCACCCACTAGTGCACCCCATCTACAGTAGTCTTTCTTTCTAGTACTAGATTGGTATAAGCACCCTACAGTAACCTTTTCATAGCTTGTACTGTACATTCTTTTGAAATATCTTATTTAATATCCATAGGTAATCGCTGTTCCACTCTTTCACCATAATGACTGTTCTTTTCAGTTCCCCAAGAGAATCTTTCTAATGTTGTAATACGAAATGAACCGAAACACTGACATACATACATCCATCAGAAATAATATCGCACATGATTTTAACATCAACTTTAATTATTTATAAATTTCTTGACGATTTAATACACCGGACAGATTTACTAAGTTCAATAGAAAGCAACTGTTTTGACAAATCGCCAGTCATAGTTTTTATAAATTTATCACACAATATTAGTTGTTCTTGTTAATAGTTTTTGCAGCCGTGTTTGAGAGACATAAAAGAGGTTTATCCTTAGAGTAGGTTTCTGCGTCAATGCATTATTTAAACACTGACAGTCAGTCTGAAGATGTGAAAAAAATCACATTTACGTGTAGTACACCACATTTTAATAATACATTCAAGAAAAAACTTCTCCAGGCTGAAAAAGTTTACATTTTTTAAAATTTTAGGTGTAGATTTGCTGAACAGACAATATTTAAAATATTGTTATGATCTCAGGTGTCCTTTCTTGTACAGTACAGCCTCTAATAAGGGGATGAATTTAAGACTCAACAAAGTGGTCATATAATAGGGTGTTCCCTGAATCAGGGTTGACTATAATGTTAAAATATATTTCCAATCATTTGTTTCAAAGTAAAGTATCCTTTTAACAGATGAATTTATTCAAATATCAATGTAATATTGCTGTATTTATTATTGTATTAATAAAATGACATGTTTTGTTTTATAGTATGGATGGTGCAGATTTATGCTTTGAGATTGTGAAGCGAGCAAACTCAGGATTTGTGTACAGTGAAGCGGTCTCCAGGTAATGTTTAAAAAATAAGAGTGTAGCATTGTACTGTATATTTCTCTATGCGATAAAAGATCGTTCCAGTATTGGAGTTTTGGTAAATTGTAGAATGGCTTTTAATACCCAAAAATGATGCATGCTATTGTAGGAGTTGTTTGTAAACAACGAGAATTCCTAACACTAACAAAGACTTATATGGTAATATAGAATTTATCTCCACTAGCCCAAATAAAAAAAAATTAAGATGGCAGTAACAACATTTCTAATTATGTACTACTAGTATTTAATACTAACTACTATTTTTATAATAAATCTTGTTATCACTGTATGAGACTTAGACTTCAGACCCATGGCGTTAGACCGTTTTAGCGTACGACGCTAAAAGAATGTGTGTCTGAACAGTTGGGGATTAGCGTACAACGCATCGTACAACGGTTGTGGCGTTGTAGTGGAAAACGGTTGATAGTACCGTTTTAGCGTACGACGCTACTGTAAGTCAACGTTGTATCCAATCAGAACGTTTTCTGTTATGACGCGAAACAAGGTTTGACCTAGGCTGACATCTTGTATCGTCAATATGTGAGATGGATTTCAATAACAAAAAGGCCAGAATAAATAAGGCCTAACTACACTACAAATACAACTGTTACAAAGGCTACAAACTATTATCAACTGATTACCGGCATTATATTTTCTAACAAATGACATAAATACATGCACCTTGTATTTAAACATAGGGACTACGATCCCATCCGCTTTTAGGCCTAGCTAGGCCTAGAGCCATTCACGCATTTCATTCAAGCTAAAAACTAGCGTGGGACATCAAGTCACTCATTCATACAAGGCAGACTAGACTGGACAAGTTTAATGCTGAAAACCCCCTAACTCCTAAAAAAATCAGTAAACAAACAAGGGGAGCTTTGTCCCTTTTATTAGCAAGTTAAGGGTTATTTTCAACCGACTGGACCAAAGAATATATATCTTTGACTGGACTGGATAGACTACCGTAATCACAATCATTTTTTTCTTCATCATTACGAGGCTTGCTTTATTTTCGTAACACAAGAGCCTGGGGAAAATGTTTTTTACTACAAAATAAAAACAATAGAAACAGAAATTTGGCTTTACTATATTTTTTTAAAATAAATGCTGAGGTATGTTTTATTTACGGCAAATTTTGTCATAATTGTAGGGCTGAGATCTAGCCTATATACAGTGGAAATAAAGATGAAAACACGTGGGTAAGAGCACATGAATATGCAACTAGAAACAACCTGGATGACGTACTTCTGTTGTAACGATAATCGTACGCTGTGAGATGAGTCTGAACACCTCGTTTTTTTCTCTGCGGTTTGTAACGTGACCTTGATAGTAACGTTCTACGCTAAAACGGTCTAACGCCATGGGTCTGAACAGGGCCTTAAATACTGGTGTGTTGAAATGAGACAAATTCTTGAACCTAATAGTACTTTGAATGTATAAGCAATTTTAAGCACCGAAGTAAAGTTGCACAATAAAGATTGAAATGTAGAACAATGAGTATAATATTTTGGGCTCATTGATAATAAACATTCTACCTTGAACCATGTTATTCAAAAGAAGTAAGATTAAAAAGATTAACCAATCAAAAGTTAAACACGCACTTTGTATTGGTACAATTCTATCACACTGACAGTAAATAAAATATTCATACAAATAGGTCTGGGCACTATTAGTGATAATAAAGTCTAAATTTATAGTCCATTTGATTAATTTATTATAGTACCTAGTGCAATAACCAATGCTTATTACAAGTGGCTGATCAATTATAGTCTTCAAACTTTCCCCAGTTTCCTTTTGTATCTTCCTACTTCAATCGTCTTTTCTCATCTTTGCTTTCCTCCTTCTGTCAATATTATCTATTCTCTATTGCCCTCATTTTCTCAAATTTTCTTTTCCATCTTACTTTCTCAATCTGTTTTTTTCAACAAATTATTCCAACCTATTTTTCTCTACCCTTTTTCCTTTTCTACATTCATTAACTTATTATTTTCTTCCTTCCCCTTTTTTTCCACCTTACTTTCTCTACCTTTTCCTCATTTCCACATTCATTTTCCAACCATTTCTTTTATTTTCCTTCCCATTTTTTCTCCAACCTCATTTCAATTCCCTTTTATCACCAACATACTAAAATTTAGTTTTGAACTGATAATAAAAGAAATCACTACTATGAGTCTGTGATTTCCAACAGGGACCAACAATTTTATATGTATAACCAACTGTTACGATAAATCTAGGTAATAGCCTGTAATTGGTATTCACTGTACGCAAATCTAACCGCAGTGTTACGCTTTATTTATTTTTTTTACAAAGATTTGAATCCACTTGTGATTTAAAATATAATATACCATCACCGCTGACAAAAACAGTTACCTGAAGTATAAATGATGTGTGTTATTTTATGTTTTGTACAATAACCTGTAACGATGAATTACAATGGATGCTATTAAAGCTGTGTTATTTTCACCTTTTATTCAGCATTGCACGCATATTTTCTTTATTGAATGTTATTTGATATATAATCAATAACTTGGTTTATATTCATTCATGTTTATGTTGTTGAAAATGGTTATAATACAAAATAAATTGATTGATTGTAGTTTATTACAGTTTAAATCAATCGCCTCTGTGTGTAAGTAACTGCGTATTAATATCATAATATATTATGATACGTTGATAGAACTGTCGAATATAATCCGTTTAATATAGAATTCATAATTCAGATGCTTTATTTGAGTTGCCTTTTAATCAGCGTACTATTGAAACTATTTTGTAGATTATACATTGTCAATATCATATATTATAGGACTCACAAATCAGTTTGTCCATATTTAGAATTTATGATTTGATTATATTATATATCAGGGAAAAATTTCATTTCGAAATTTTGTTTAGCAATCAAACTGATTTTTGATTCCAGAAACATAGTTTTGTATTGTATTTTTTGCTACACAATTGTACAAATATGTAGCAATAAGGTTGTTTTGTATAGCTTTTTGCTATGCTACACTGGCGAAATTATTCCCTGTATATAAAAATAATTAAAACAAATATTTATTTATTTTTTCGTGAACTTTTCATCATCTATTCTCTGTCTACACTATCAAACTAGTTTGACAAAAAAAAAGTTGTGATGTGCACAAATATAGTTAATTATGGTAGTGATATGACATCATCATGTCCATATATGGGCACATTTTTTTGTCACATAAAATTTGATAGTGTAGACAAAGCTTTAAAATGGGACAATTGAAAACCTTCTACAAAGATGTAAATATTGTTGTTACAGTAATTGGAAAATGTGAATAGAAATTTGTATTTATTTTTGTTTTCAGTCTTTCATATTACAATTACATTGTCTTTAAAATAAGGAAATCGCTACAATAAAAACTGTATGAAACTAAAAGGAAATTGTTTTTCTGAAATAAAATGTTTACTAAATTTGCGTATCTAAGGGATCATATCTCCCACACACGCGACAACTAAAATAAATCAAAATTGTAATCGTTAGTTTTATATCAATACATTTTTTCAACTCTAAATCCAAAGCATTAAATTTGATAAATAGATTTTAATGTTTGGCATCTCCTTCTTTTATGGTTATTATTTATTGAACATTTAAATTTTTTTTTTATTCTTTATATGAATCTTTATATTATGCTTCTTTTTTTTTTCGACAGCCATTACCTACGTCAAATTTTGGAAGCATTGAAATATTGTCATGAGAACGATATAATACATAGAGATATAAAGGTAAAATTGTGCTTTAAAAGCACTAGATATCCAACACCAATAGAATCAAAACCTGTGCCATTATGGCAGTGTTCTCATCCAAAATTCCTATACAGCAAACCACTATCAGATACGACAGTAGAGAGTGGTATGATGTAATGGTCTGAAAGGCATGAGTTCGAGTCCTGTCTGTGCCATATTGCTTGTATCCTTTGGGAAGATACTTTACTTTCATTGGCTCATCCTTCTGATTGGATGTAAAGCTGTTGGATCTGTGTACATACAGTGCACAATGTGCACAATAAAAACTGTACACTATTAAGAGTCTGGGTTGACCTCCTGGCAGTGTGCTGATCATGGCAGGCCCTGCACTTCGAGTTGTCATTATGTCTGTAGAGAGGCCCTAATTCAAAATTACTCAGTTTCAAATTAAACTAAGTACTGTACCGTTAATAAAATAGTTTTTTTTTTAAATATGAAGATGTGCTCATAAATTTACAGTGTTATTATTTTGAATATTTTGAAAAACTTGAGCATGATGAGTGCTTTTCTTATTTTGTCTGGTAACACATTTTTGTTTATATCTTAAGTTTATATGATTATTATATTAGTATTTAAACATAATAATAATAATCTACTTTTGTTGTCTAGCCACATTGTGTTTTGTTAGCAACAAAGGAAAACTCAGCGCCAGTAAAACTTGGTGGCTTCGGCATAGCAATCCAGTTACCAGAGTCTGGTTTAATAGCTGGAGGTAAGTAACAACAAACACACATACACAAATCAGGTGATCTCAAAAGCTTGATTGAAAGACCCTTTCTCATTCAATTTTTGAAATATTTATCTAAAATTTAGTAAACCAAAATCAACTCAATTGTCAGAAGTTAAAATATTCTTTTACAAAAATATAATCTAACTAAATAGTTTGAAGGTTTGTTTGACAAGTTTGTGCATCATTTCAAATTATGAAAAGTGGTGATTTGAGGTGCTTGTCATCCATAGCAAATCTAAATATTGTCTGGTGTTGAATCATAAAAATACAATACAAAAGTACAATTCCAACGAAATGAATATAGCTGTAGTGTCATAGTGACGTCTGTGGATGGCTACACTGGTTTGCTAAATACAGCCCATCAACATCGTTTTAAGTTTAGAGTGTTTTGTAATTGTAAAGGTTCCAAGATATTTCCATTACCATCTTCTCAATATAAACATAAAAGAAAAGATATCAAAACATTTCCAAGCCATTGCTCTATTTAATTGTTAATGTTTTTTTGTAACAATCTATCAGTAAGTTTTTCTCAGATTTTCTCATCTTTACAATTTAAATCATTACATTTATTTATTGTAAGCTTCATTGCATAACTATTTTTTTTATTATTTATGAAATGCAAAAAAAAAAAAGAGAACCAAAAAATTGAATATTATTATGGAAATGTCAATTACATATAATAAATGACCTTTACGTAAACTGTATTTTTATACACCTCCTTTATTTTTATTGATTTCATTTTTCTATTTACAAAGAAAATATGTCTTCCGTTAGAAGATCGAAAGGTTTAACCTAAAGTTTATTTATTTATTTTTTATTTCAACAATATTTAATGAGGTTGGTCCATCCAGCATCAGCTGATCATTAGGGACCCTCAAACAATACAAACAGTAAATACAAAATAAACTATAAAAACACAAAATAAACTATAAAAACACAAAATAAACAAAGATATAAAAAATTTATATATATCTATAAATATAAATATACAGTATGCCTACAATGAAAGAAGGATAAAAAGAAATAAAATCAGAGAGAGAGAAACAGGTGTTTTTTCAAAAGAGATTTAAAGGAGGAGAAATTGTAAGAGTTACGAATGCTGTGTGATGATAACAATTTTTGTTGTTTTAATATTCATTCTATTAAAATCTATTGTTTACTCAGTGCACCTTGGTTGGTTTTAAATAATTTATTAACACAATTTTTTTTGCTTTTTTCTCCTATTTTTTTTGCTACCTCAATACAGCTTCTAAATCGGGTCAGTTATAGTAATTTGAGGATTACACCCTCATTCAATGTTTAAACAAAATAAGATTACTGTAAAGTCATTTATTTTTGCCATCATAAAATACAGTTTTGAAAATTAGGCATTTCATTGATTTCTGCGTTGATTAACAATTTGATTGTGTATTAAAGCTTTTTTTCCACAATGACATCAGCGCAATGCAAATAAGTAGACCAATCATAAGTTACGGTTCGGATGAAGCCTCACGTCATGATTGGTCAAATTACTTATGGTGGTGTGTTGTGCCCCAGTGGAAATTAGCTAATTTCTTAGATATCCACGAAAATTTTGTTTAAGCGAAAATAAGAGACTTTGTGGTATCTGGTGTAAAATGAGAGATAGAGCTAAAGAATACTGAGCTCCCGTCGATGGCTGGATATACTGTAGTAACTTTCCATTAAACCTAATTCCCTTTTTATCTCTGTTTACGTTATTAAGTATGGGAATGTTGATGTTGAATCGTTATTGTTGTAAGAATATGCAATTAAGTTTAGTGTCGTTGGTCTCTTAAGGCTCTTGTGATATTTCTCGTCGTTCCATTAGTAATAAAACAAAAGTGCTGTTACATCCCAATGTGAACATTAATTATGTACTATAATTTAAATGAGTGGTTATATGCGCGATAACATAATTATTGTTTTTTGTCATGATACTGTATCTCATAAACAAGCTAATTCACGTATTTAAACCCCAACATAATATTATATTTTAAGCCTGTTTGGCGGCGGTAAACCAACTGAATATTCTTGCATCCAGTTCACATAATTCTATCGATGACTATCGATTTGGCGGTCGTTAATGCTCATATGTTTCTGAGCATGCTCAGAATGACTTTTCTACTTGACAGCTGCGTCCGAATGACGTGTCATGAAAACAAAAACTCCCTATTATCTTTAAACGACTACTTGGAGGTACAGTAGATATTTCTGTTGAAATGAATCCAAAATATGTTTTTAATTCTCGCTCTGTGGCCAATAATGCTTATCCATGTAAACTCATCAAAAGGTAACAGATAGCCATTCATCCCTGAAGATGAAGAAGTGTTTTTGTTTGACCCCTTACCTTTACAATGTAGAGAAATATAGCATGAATTCTAAACGTGTATAATGGTATTCACTATGGCTTTAACTCAATAAAGACAGTTGTGTCTATATCTCTTGATCTATAGATCCATAACGTTTGACAACATTGATCATTGTATGTTCCCTTCAGACTGTTAGCTCTGTGATCTTTGTTTATACAATTCTGCATTATCAAGGATATTACCAAAAATATAACTATAGTTGAAATTATCCACACCTATTATCCATCATCATAATAATCATTAATATTTTAAACAATGTTTCATTGGGCTTTGTGTTAATAAGTTAATTTTCTATTATGAAATATCCATTTCCATATCTTAATTAATTTTAATCACCAATTCAAAATATTTAATTTCAGTTAATGTACTTTCAATTATTTAAAATTATGTATAAAACAAAACTGTTATAATTATATTGCTATATAAGCAGTTGGTGGCACTATACTAAATTGTGTTTCTCCATTTGATTAGAGGCATTAGCCCCATTAAGATAATTTTATAGAAGATCTTGTTTTTGTCTCAAGTGAAAATATTCCCTAACTATACATTTTATTGTCACAATGTAAAATACGAGTTTCCATCCATCATAAATAATGTGCAAGTTTCTTTAAATGAAATGTTATTTTTTTGCTGTAAAATGTTTGTGCCATAATGTGTAAAAATCTTTTTTGTTGTCATCACATGTGAAATACTGTTTTGAAATTATTTTTTGTTTTGCCATCACATGTGAACTAAACTATTTTTTTGTTGCCATAACATCTGGTGTCATAAAAACACTTTTCTGCTGCCATAACATGGTGAACTCTTTTCTGCTGCCATAACATGGTGAACTCTTTCTTCTGCCATAACATGGTGAACTCTTTTGTGCTGCCATAAAGTTTAAACTCTTTTCGCTGCCATCAAGTTTGAACTCTTTTCTGCTGCCATAAAGTTTAAACTCTTTTCTGCTGCCATAACATGGTAAAATTCTTTATGCTGCCATAACTGGTGAACTCTTTTCTGCTGCCATAACATGGTAAAATTCTTTATGCTGCCATAACATGGTGAAGTCTTTTCTGCTGTCATAACATGGTATAATTCTTTATGCTGCCATAACATGGTGAACTCTTTTCTGCTGCCATAACATGGTATAAATATTTCCGCTGCCATAACATGGTATAATTCTTTATGCTGCCATAACATGGTGAACTCTTTTCTGCTATCATAATATGTGAAATCTGAAATTGTTTCTGCCATATCACATGTGAAAACTGTATGTTTGCAGCTGTAACATGTGAAATATGTTTTTGCAGTCATCTCATGTTTCAAATTGTTTGTAATGTTTAATGTGACATACACTTTAAAATGAAATACATACACTTATTCTTTATTAACAACTACTACACCTACTCTTACAAAAAACTCAGAAATTGTTGTAGGATATTCTCATTCTTTTATGTCTCACTTTTAAAATCTAATCATTTATCTTTTTTGCTTCAATTTAGGTCGAATTGGAACGCCGCATTTCATGGCTCCAGAAGTAGTGAAACGCCAACCATATGGAAAGCCAGTAGACATTTGGGGTTGTGGCGTGATGATGTACATTCTCCTCAGTGGAAGTTTGCCATTTTTCGGCACGAAAGATAGACTATTTGAGATGATTATCAAAGGACGGTACAATGTAAGGCAACGATTAAATTAATTAAAACCTTTTTTTCTTTCAGCACACACCAGCTTGGGAAACAAAAGAATTGAATATGATTAGACAGTGCAATAAAAGAGTGCATTCGCAATGCAATTATTTGACCCAACACAAGTGACTAATAGTAGAATCTGTCTAAAATAATTCTTTCATAGTTAGTGAAAAATAATATTTTATAAAACACAAGGAGAAATACCTGTAAAGTAGTTTAAACTACCCAGTACAATTCAGGTATAAGAAATATAAACGATCTCTCTTAGTACTGTATCTTATGATCTCTCTTTAGTTCTATAACACACTACACTTAAAATAGAAAAGGTTCTTAAAAATATGAATGATATGCTAACCATAGCAGGTGATAAATATTGTTCTTTACTAGACTGTGGACATTCACCTGTATAGCATTGCTAAAAGGGAAATTTTGGTATTAAGATAGAAATTAGGTTATTGATTATTGGCTTTTGTGTCAGTACCTACAAATTGAGGTTATATGACATTATTAGCACATCTCATCAGTTCTTTTTGCCAGACAATTAATTAAAAAAAAACCCAGTGTATAGCTTATGTAAGGCAATACATCAATTTTAGCAAATATAGTACCTTTAGGGCTTCTTGTACTGAGTAATTGGCAACCAAACAATTGGTTCACCACTCATTGGATTTTTACACCTACTGCTTATTTTGATATTCTAAACCAATAGAGGAGGCTATACATTATAGTTGTGCATTAAGGACTTTTAGATTTGAGTGAACATGAACCATGGAGGTATAAGTCCATGTCCACATGGGTCGTAGTCGACTGGTTACTCACCGACAGATATATGAATGTTCAGATTAAGTGGACATTCACGTCGACGTGCCAGTGAACATATGATGTAATAACCTTTGGATTATCTGACCTTGCAATCTCTAGTAGCGCTTCTCTGGAGCTATTCCACCACGCTTGGCTGGTGGAAGTACACAGGCTTATGTCAGGTGTAAAGCTTAGGCGTAGTCTAGATTCTTAATTTTGATTTGATCAAAATTGTTTATTTGAAACCAATAAAATAGTTGTCTATTGTCATTTTTTCCATCTTTAAATGTTTATATTCAGGTAACTTTATGAATTGAACATTGATTATTTATCAACATGACATTTTAAAATATGTTTCAGATGAAACCAAGACAGTGGGACCACATTTCAGACAGCGCCAAAGATCTGTTAAATATGATGCTGCAAGTTGACGCGAACAAGCGAATCACGGTAGAACAGGTTCTTGACCACCCCTGGTTGAGGGTAAGTGTGAGTACACTCTTTTCATCATTTCATTGTTTCACTCATAAATGAGCACTTTACTCCACTCTCATCCATGATTTTTAGAATTCCGGATTCCAGCTGATGAATTTAGGAATGATCGTAGTAAGGTAGGATCAAACCATTTCCGTCATTCCAAGTTTATTGTGTTGTTTATAATAACAATAATAATAATGGCTGTCTTGTATTATGTCACGCCTAAAAATAATGTTTGTAAGCGCTATACACAAACAAAGAGATTAAAAAGTTCATTAAATTACCTAAAAATAACACACACAAAATGATGATGTAGATGCAGAGACACCATTTTTTCTGCTCCATTCTTTCAGCTCTTTAAAGCTCCTGAATAAGAGTTTGCCGGAACAGAACTCACAGGAGATTGAGTAAAAAAGGCGTCTGACTATGTTGTCCTACAAAATTAATATACTACTTTTGCTATGCTCTGTTAAGAAAATAGAATTGATTCTGGAATATAAAACTGTTCAAAACTGAAAATAAAAAAAGAATTAGTTGCAAAATGAAGATACATTTTATATGCTCGTAATCTTCAATAATTACTTTTTGCAACTTACTTCATTTTCATACCTATTATTGTCTTATTCTACAACATAAAAAAAATTCATCTGAGCCTTTAATAATTGAAATACAACAAATATAAATACTTGAAGGTAGATTGTAGAATGAAATGAAAATCATCCATTTGTAAACTTTTTGTTCAAAGTGGACTAAACCAATATGATACTTACATTTTACCAACTATATTACTAATCATTTCCTAATTTACTTATGCATGATCCTTTCGTCATTAAAACAAATCATATTAACATTTTCATTTGTGTGTGTATTTGTTATGTTACATATAACTATATATGTTACATGTTTGATATAATATTAATGTACTGTACTATTACCTAATTACTATATTAATTTTTTTTTCAATCTGTTGCTAACAATTTAAATAATATATAATGTATAACAATGTTATGCCAACTGTAATATTACTTTCAAGTTTGTATATAATATTAATATTTATTATACAAAACCTTTGCTTGTTAATGCTATTATGTAGGCCGTCTGAATAATTGATATTAATTTGTATTATTTAACAGGAACGTGATAGAACCGCTCCCAAGATCCACCTTCACGAAACTGTCGAGGAGCTTAAAAAATTCAATGCAAGGAGGAAGCTAAAGGTGGGTATGATTAATTGCAAGAATACATTTTAACTTATTTGATTTCATTGTGGATCTTAGTGGTCATTGATTAAATTAAAATTCAGTAAATACAATTATCTACTGTAATTCCATCTTACTTACTTTAGCAAATATATCATGTTAGTTTCTTCATTACTTTATGAATAGTTTTTTCAAGTTCAATCTTACAAAATATATTTTATTACCTATTGTTGAAATAACAACGGTACAATGGCTTGATTAATTTTGGATTAGAAGCTGCGCACTTTCAGAATAACTAAAAAGTAAAAACTGTATTCATCCCTCACTGTGGAAAACTAGGCTGCTTGCAATTTTCGATATACATATATAAAAGTACAATATAATATATTAAAAAAATGTTGAATTAAATAGTTTTGGCCTGCTGGCACATACAGTATGAGCAGGAGTAATGACCGGTGAGGACACCCAGGGGCCCAAGTCTGCTACTACGCTGAAAGCTGATGTATTGGTTAAGCCGATGACTCGCTTCTTTAGAACACCACCGAACATCTTATCAAGTTAATTAAAGTAGACAGGACTCCACCAACTGCTGATCCTTGCCAATCAACACTCCCAAAAAGCGAGCAGTGTCGAGCGTATGAACAGCGCCACATAACTTAATAATATCAAATAACAAATGTTTTAATGTATAATTGTTTTACACAGGGAGCCGTGTTAGCAGCGGTCACAAGCAGCAAATTCACAAGTTTCTATAGCGACCCAAACACGAAACATTTAACTGATTTTAGCCACGATGATCCTACATCGTCTGGTAAGTTTTCAGCCGTCATAAAGTTAAAATGTAACTTTGAAATTAAAGGATAAGCAAGCCAATGCGTTGTAAACTAGACTGCAACCGCATTTAAATCAAAATTCTGATATAGTGGCAGAGACAGTGGTCATATAAGCCTTTTAAGGATGTATTTTCCTTAAATAAGATAACGTCAACCATCATATGCGCGATCTTCGTGCTTTAAAGATACTAATACAGAATGTACTGTATATTGTAATTTTATATTCAATACTATACCCGAAAATTATTTGCAGCGTAATGCATGTGAAAGATTCTGGTTTTACAGTAACAACACAGTAGAGTCTACAGTAGAAAATGGATTTCAATGAATTGGGTTTTTTTTTGTAGGTGCAGTAGCGCAGGTGCTTGATAGTTTAGAAGAAATCCAATGTTTGATGGAGTGTGACGAGAGGGACTTGGAATTTCTACATGGCATCTTTGAAGACACTCAGTTACACTCTCTACTTGATGTAAGTCATACTTAAATTAAATTAATAAGTCACACTCAATTCTAAAACTTGGGATGCTTATTCACATGGATTTACTTTGTATGAAAGATAGTAGAACCCTTTCTATTCAGTGGTCACCTCTATTAACACTTTTCTTTGAAATGAGCGATGGGCAATATTGTTATGTTTTAACACTATTGCCAATGAATGGAATGACACGTTGGATCCTGAAGGCGTCCCCAACTGTATTTTAAGCTATTGGTACCAGTCTTGCTGTTGATGGGGAGACCCACCCACTCAGGTAGCTATTTAAATATGCTATTACCTGCATTGGTCAAACAAACATCATTAAAAAAAAATTGCTAGGTTAAATTTTTGAAGATAATATCTACAGTACAGTTCTTTAAATGAATGTTGATGTCTACATTTAGAAAAGATCTAAATGTGAAGTGAGCCCTCTATTGAAAATATTTACAGTATTTTATAATAATGGAAATTTCCATATTTTGCCTTTTTTCTAGCTTTTTGAAGCCTTTAATTTAAAACTCTTGTTCTGCAAAGCAATAATTGATTATGCTCAGTCCTTGGTATTCACTCAGTTTAGTTAACCTGTATTTAAAATGGTTGCAATTATGTGAAATTAAGTTTAAGAATTGATGATCAACCTTTGCAGATGTTTTTTAATTAAATAGCTTTATTCGAATTGCGAGTGGAAAATGAAAGTTAATGTTATTAACATTAGTAATCAACTCACATGTGTTCTCCGAGGTAAAGATCAAATATTACCTTGATTATTTATATCTAATTTCAAATTTGATTATAGCTGGAATGTAGGCAATCTGAGTTTACATATTTTGAATAGCCATAGTCTACGGGTATTGATGCTCAATACAGAGGCATGTGCTTTGTATGATATGATGCCGTCCGTGACCCTCTTTCTCGGGAAAATATGAGATTGATAACTTAATTAGTAGACATGACCTTATAGTCTTGTTTACATCCAATTATGTACATCTCCTTTTAATTAAAGACACCTAATTTTCCACCAAATCAAAAGGCTATTGTTTCCTCTATTGAATATAATACCACAATGAAAGTGATTTTGATTGAAGGAAAAACTGTTTCTAATACTGTAAAGCGTGGTTCCCACTAGCGACGCAACGCAAGGATGTAACGCAACGCAAGTGAATTGACCAATCACAAGCGATGGCTTATTTGCTTGTGATTGCTAACTGTCTATAACTTCGCTTGTCATTGGCTAAAACGCTTGCGTTGCGTTTACGTCCTTGCGTTACGTTCTAGTGGGAACCAAGCTTAAGAGACCAGTATAGGTCAGTAGGATATTTATAAAAGGATAAATATTATGGTGGGATTATCTTATTTAGTGTCGTAAATTTCAGACTAATTTTTACACAATAGTATTTGACATTCATTGTTTTATTGCGAATATTATAAATTGTACACTAACTAAATGCATACTCTGTTTCAAGTCAGACCGAGAATTAGGTAATCTATGAACACATGACGGTGAACGGCATACTTGGATACGATCTCCAATTTTTTTATAATTGTGTACTAAACAAGACAATAGAAATAACTTGAAATGTGTAGAATTATTCTAGAGCTGGCAATAGACATTAATACTCTACATAGCTAGAAATAGACATGATCAAATCATTGATAAGAAGTAATGACCCCATAGTGTGGTCTACACTAGCTACACTGGATAGTAAGAAGTAATGACCTCATATTGTGGACTACACTCGATGATAAGAAGTAATGACCTCATAGTATGGTCTACACAGGATGATAAGTAGGTTTGACATGGACCCCTGTTCTGTTATATACCGCCAGCAGTTCTTGTAAAATAACATTACAAAACTAGGACGTTTATTTTACCTGGTCTGGGATAACATTTTGTGAATGGGACGCGTGTTATTGCCTGGGGGGATTTAGATGATGATCAAATTTTATGTTAAGTGAAGTTTGTACACAATTTAGATATGAAAGGTCATTGGTACGTCTACATGTTCATGGTAAAGCTTGTGTATGTATTCCATAAACTTGTAGTGTGTAGGGTATAGGTCAATGAGGTTCTTTATGCTTGTTGCCTTCTACTAAAGAGTGTGTAGGGGTTATAGGCATCATGTATTGTGTGGAGATGATGAGCATTGAGGTATCCTTCATGGGTTGAGTAATAGTTGAACAAAATTCTGATATAGTAGAATTCCATAGAAAAACTTCAAGACCCAACAAATGTCCCCTTTATTGGGGGCGTCCCCTGAATAGGGATTGACCGTAGTGTTTATTACATTTATTACCTCTTGTTTCATGGGAAAGAGTCCCCTTAATAATGGTTTCCAAAACGAGACTTTTAGTTACTGTTGGTCACAAACAGAAGCAGTCCCCTTTTAGACTCTGTCTACACTATCAAACCTTATGTGACAAAAAAATGTTATGTGCTTATATATGCACATGCTGATGTAATATCACTACCATATTTGGAAATATCACACTTTTTTGTCAAACTGGTAGCTTTAGAAAAAAATTTTTAACACAAACATTTTCCTAAAGCTCTGTCTACACTATCAAACTACTTTAGTAAGTTTTTGTCAATAAAGAATCTTGCCAAATAGAGAAATACAACTTCACCATTAAATTGTCTCTGAGTTTTCAAACAATATATCTTATAATGATTTTGGAATCTTGGATCTGGTTACAACACATGTAGTATTGGTCAGTGAGATATGTTGTTTTTCTATGTGCTTATTTATTATCATTGAAAAGACAGTGTTCTTTACTATTGAAGTATGCTGACCAGAGCTCTTATATTACCGATGAAATATTCTTCAACATCTGCTGGATTAATGTTAACACTCTCAAATTTATTGTATGTCTGTACATCTGCTGTGTAACTTAATGTAAAAATATATATAATAGAGACCGACTTAATTGTACCTTTAACATTATAATTTATGAAAGGTTAAATCTAATAGAATCAAGTCTCCATCACTTGCTCACTGTCCCTTCTATCTATCAGCTCTCAGGCTTAGAAGAAATTTAAATGTTCTGCCCATTATTAAATACAAAACATACATTATTTGTTTTATAACACACTTTATGTTTTAAAGTAAACTTTTATTCAATTAATCTGCTATTTCCAACATTGAGCACTTTAAAGTATCAATTTGAAATAAATAAACAATACACAGAAGAAATGTGTTTAATATCTATTCAAAGCAATTACATTTCTAAAAATAGCTGATTAAAATATTTTTTTTAAGAACAATTTATTTAAAATGAACAAATAAATGATAATCTGTAGTTATAATGTATTAATGTATCTTTTACAAAATTAGCAACCAATATTTTATTTACTATTTGATTAAAATAATACAAATTTCAAAGATGTGTTGTCCCCCAAAAACATGAAAAATTAAGATTAATAAAAAAAGACCTTGAATGACCATTTCGGAGTTAATTCCGTAGAAAAAAAACTAAACAAATTATGTTTCAAAAAGACAAAATAAATGGTTAAATTCAACCAAAAGCCCATTGTCTTCCAGTCAATTTGACAGTTTTTTCAAGTAAATATTTTTTTCCCGATCCAATTAACTATTATGTGACATTAAAATGCCATATTCAACAAAAACATTGAATTAAACAAAATTATTTTTTTAAGGCAATAATAATCTTTAAAATGCCAAAAGTTGTCATCCATAATGTAAAATATAAAGCCCTTTGGGAATTAACCTAAAGGCATTCAAACAACTTGAGAAGAACCCATAATTGGAAGATAAACATGAAGAATACAACAATTGGTGAAACCTAATCACAAATGATTGATAATTTTATTGGATAATTATTGGACACATACTACGACCAATTATATAGTAACAGAGGCTGAAGTAGATGTATTGAACGGCTAGCATTCTCTTGTTATTGTTCACTACTATGAGATTGATCAAATTAAATATAATAGGTGTCTTTGGGTCTGGCCCATTATTCATACGGGGAAGGTTAATGGCTTAAATGCGAGTTAAACAACGTTTTTTGAACATTAATTCATATTATATGTATCATAGATTACAATATTTCTGCAGCTGTCAAGCATAAATCATTATTCTTAATTTTAATAATGGTATATATGGATTATGTATGGTATGTCACCCCTGGTTTGATAATGGTATGGTCTAGTGAAGTTCCCTCCATTGAGAGGATGATATGGTAAGATTTCTGCCTGATGGCATTCAGATAAAGCAAGTCAAAATTCTTCCAATGGAGTGGAGTATTATGCTATCAGTATTTCTGTTCTACTAGTAAAATCAACTTGGAATAGCCCATTGCACTTGTTTCACACCACAACTTACAAATTGCTTTGCCAGTCATCATATCAGTCAGGTTTGGTCATCATATCTGTCGGAATTAGTAAATCTTTGCGATAAAACTAGCTTTTATTTTGGGCTAATGCCAGCAATAGAAGAAAAGCGACATTGAACTGATGAATTTAAAGTGTTTATAGTAGATTAGGGTCGGATTTTCAACGAAATTCGCATCAATAGTATATTCATCCCTGGAGTGTGTATTTCATACTATGGTTGCATCTTCACTTTTCAAAGGATATGGTTTATCATTAGCTGGTAGTGTTAATTAGTCATTGGTTTATTCGTTTTGCACATGCCCAGATAACTTAAGGTAGATATACCTCTTGCTGACTTCATGAACAAATCACTTAGAAGATATACTACTACTCAGCCTGGAACATGTTCTACCACTCTAGTCAGATGAATAATTATAACTTGAGAAGCGAAAGGAAGAATTCTACGATTTATGTTACATTTGCGGCCAAGATCTTTCACGATTTATAGCATTATCACCTTTCCATTTGTTGTTTAGTCGGATCGTGTTACAGTTTGAATTAAAATCTGATTTATATCTTGAGAATATACAACCATGTTTTCAGCTATGAATGCAGATGCTATGCTAGGACAGCAGCATTGTCCAAAACATCATAAAACGCCATCGCCATTGCCGCGACGAGCGAACAGAAAAGTTAGAGGAAATTGCGAGATAAAAGAAAAGGAAATAAAAACTCCTAGTCCAGTGAATAATAAGCTAGATATGTATAAAGCATTTGAACATTGGGTAAGATCTATTGAATTATAAATACTATTTTAATTTGTTCACTTCAGTGAAGATGTTTCCATCTTAAGCAGTTTATATTTCTTGAAATGCCTTTTTTTAAATCTTATATATCTGTGATTCATACACGCAACGTTTGCACTGGCATTCTGTGTTCATCACACATGTCCTCATAATCTTATATTGCTTTGAAAGTGCTAATAAATAGGCCTAGCTTATGAAAATGTTATGGCCAAATCTACCTAGGCAACAGAAATTGTTCTTCCACTTTATTAGCCATTCAGTATCCTCTCCTCATTTTGGTCCAAGTTCAGAAAATGTAAAAGTGATTTCAAACAAGTTTCATGAAATTGCGATTTACTTCAAAGGTGTTTCCTACAGAAGTGATGCACCTTTCTGATAAATCAATCTAGAATTAAAATATATGTCAGCACTGTAATTGTGAAGGTGCAATCATAGACATTAAGATATCATTGAACGACATCTGGGGTTAACAGGGTTAATAACGTGTTAGAAATTAGCTATCACAAGCAATCAGTCTTGTGATGGTTGTCTATTGCAATCACTCAAACTTTACAAAGTGACACAACAAAAATGAATATGATAGGGGAGCACAAACTCGCCAATTACAGGACTATTTTATAATATATCGTGCTTATAAATTAAGCCTCATTTGAAGCTTATTGGAGTTGAAATAGTCGCGAGTTACAACCCTGGCATTAGGTCAGGGATTGGGATTGGAGGGCAACCATTACGCTACAGCCCCACTTTGGATATGGTAGTAAAGAATTACTGCAGCAAATGAAGTAGAATTTTAACTTTTTTTCTTATCAATTTGTTGTTTGCCCCAGCACCATATTTTTAAGGGTTTACAGAATGTGTTTAAAATGTCTTGCAAGGATCAATATCACACATATAGATTCGAACTCATGCTTCTTACATTTTAGTACTATCCTTTTCATATATACAGTACCATAGAAATGGTATTTCCAGGCAAAAACATGATAAAGACCTATTAATACTGAATAGTACTTTTTACTAATAGTAAAAATACCCGCATTATCTGGTGTAATAATGATGTATTATTGTATGCTGGTAATAAATTATCAATATTGAAAGAGAATAGATAATACTGTATTAATCATGTCTGAATCACACATTAGTACATGTAGACGAGTTTTGTTTGTGTTATTGTGAACTTTGGAAAGGTTGAGATGTTGACATGTGGGTAGGAATCGTATGTACTGTACATTTAGGAAAATGTACAATTTTCAACTATAACCAGCTCGAAAAATGAAGATCAATATACATACATTTTAAAATTCAGATTCTTTCAACATTCAAGAATCTGTATTCGTCCATAACATAATTTGACTTTATTACATATTTAATACATAAAAACACCACAAATTAAAGTGATCAAAAATGATAAAAAGTCTGCTCAAAATACAAGTAATTATTAACACTATATAGTTTGTTAAAGAAATATTTATTTTAATTTTGCATCGTTATTCCTTACCATAGGAACCTCAATATGCGTTAGCGTTTGTTCATCGTTATTCCTTACCATAGGAACCTCAATATGCGTTAGCGTTTGGCATCGTTATTCCTTACCACAGGAACCCTCAATATGCGTTAGCGTTTGGCATCGTTATTCCTTACCATAGGAACCCTCAATATGCGTTAGCGTTTGGCATCGTTATTCCTTACCATAGGAACCTCAATATGCGTTAGCGTTTGGCATCGTTATTCCTTACCATAGGAACCTCAATATGCGTTAGCGTTTGGCATCGTTATTCCTTACCATAGGAACCCTCAATATGCGTTAGCGTTTGGCATCGTTATTCCTTACCATAGGAACCTCAATATGCGTTAGCGTTTGGCATCGTTATTCCTTACCATAGGAACCTCAAAATGCGTTAGCGTTCTGGTTTTAAAAACACATTTGTCTAGGGTTTGCAAAGACGATGTTACTTTATTTCCAACTATTAAAAGTTAAAACTTGTAAAATCCGTTCAAATGTTCATTTTGCAACTAATGGAGGGAAGTGCATCTCATCTTTTATTTCAGTATCTATCCATTATTCTTCTTTCTATGAGCCATTAAGAAGTTGTATTGTTCTTAAACTGGATGTGTTGGAGTGAATAAAGATGATAAAATGCTCATATAAATGTTTTAATGATGACAGTGGATTCAATGTTAATGATAAACAAGAGTAGTGCAAAGTCTTGAGGCATAAGAGTGAAGTGGAATGTACTTTTATGTCCCACTTCTGGCATCTTCCTCCAGTAAAGATTTAAGCTTGGTTCCCACTAGGACACAACGTATGCCCCACATGCAAGTGAATTGACCGATTACAACTGACAGTATTTATCCCCGGTCCATGAGTGTTAATGCCTACTTTTGCTTATTTCAAAAGAGTTTAGTATCTTCCCATGTAGATTATATTTCTCTTGTTCTTTTCCAGGGTTGAGATATTTTTTCAGTTCCTTATGGAACTTGTTCCTTCCTGTCAGCATTAAGTTTCTCCTTTCCTTTTCTATAACAATGTCTTTTTTATCCAGGGATAGGTCCCAATTGTACTTTCTTTCTTTAATTTGTAAGTTGTTGTTTCCTTGTAAGAATTGGTCTTAGCTATGAGAGGTCTAAAAATATAGCATTCTAGCTTGACATCGCATGTTGCTATTTTTCCTGTGATTTTCTGGTCAATTCAGCCCCCTATACCCTCTATATTTCGAACATTGCATTGCAAAAGATAGGACATTAAAACTTCAGCACACATTTTACAATTTTAGACCATCAGCTCTCACAATTAAAAAAAAATCCTGTATCTGTCATTGTTAACCAACAGTGTAAAACAACAATAACAAGTTAAATATAAAAATAAAATTTAAACAAAATACAGAATAAACAGATAACAAAGTTTGTTATAAACATTCATTTAAATTAAGAAAGCATACACAGTTAAATCTCTAAAAATTTTCTAGGCAGAAGAGAGAATTGTGCAGAAATCCTTACAAAATTTAAACCTCGAAAAAAATTTTACAATTTACAATATAATATTAATATTCTTATTATTATAGTAGTAGCATTGACTCGCATGTAATTAAAGACAGAATATTATGAAATAAATCAATATTTTTTATTTAATATTTAGCGTATCTATGGAGAAAATAAATAAGATATCTATTTTAAGGTATCTTAATCAAAATTTTATTTTAGATTTAATTATTTGCCAGTAAACGATCATCTTTTATAATTCAGGATTTGAGAAATAGCTTAAATTAAAGTAAACAAATTTGTTCCAGCTTAGTGAAATTTACAGCTGAAATAAAATTATAAATTACTGTTTGAGATCTAGTATTTTTGACGGAATATTAATATTTATATAAGCACTTGATCCCCCATTTTAAAAATTCTGTATCTGCCCCTGTGGAACCTTTTTCAAGCTTTACAAATTCTAGTTTTAAGACAGAATTTTAGTTGTAATATTAAAGATGTATTGTCCTCCAAAAACATGAAAAATGAAGATTAATTACAAAAAAAAAAGTGGGTCAAAGTGGATAACAATTATATGATATTAAAATGGCATATTCAACAAAAAAATTAAACAAAATATTTTTTCAATACATCTTTAATATTTGATTTGATGTTTCTGGTGTTCTAGAAATTCCATTTATACTGTATGTGGTAGTCTAAACAGTTGTTCAAGATATCACATTAAATCTGTAACATTTTGATCTAGTTCATTACACTATTGCATGTCATATTAAGAATTTGCGTATTGCATAACAAGTTATCTGAGAAATTTAGGCAAATATGAGAATAATATTTCTAATTGTTTTTCTGAAGGACAGAATGGAAATGTTAAAATTTTTAAAATATTTATCAACAAAATCATCATTTAAATGTTATTTTCTATTATCATTATAAGATATAGAATCTAACAGTAACACATTACAATTTTTTTTATTCGCTGATAAAACTCTTTAATTTAATATTTATTAGTAATTAGCATGCTAGACAACTGTTAAGTATCAACCATGAAACGTCTCTTGAAATCTAATCACATAAGTTACTGCTAAATGATTTCAAAATTATGACAATTAATAATAAATTTATTTTGCATAAATTATAATCGTATATCAGCGATCAATCTTTGTTAAGAATAGCTTCATTTCATGAATGAATTGTTAGTTTGAGAAATATGATCTTTAGAATGGTATGACCCACCATCACAAAACCGATAATATTAATTAATTTGCGAACCTTGATCTTGTCATGGTGATGACAAGTGCATCAAATTAATTTCAAGAAAAAGGTGTTGCTCAGATTTTAATTTTTTAGATTTTTCCAGAACACTCAAAATAATTTCCCAAATGAAATAAAATTGATGGTACATTAGACTAAATTAAAGCGTAAATTCCAAGAGGACGTGACTCTATACTCTAACAACAATTTCATGGAACTCAATCATATATCCAGACAGCAGTCTTCTTCGAGAGACTAAAACACTATCTGTTGTAGCGTGATCAAAATAATATATTTATGATTATTCAAAAAATACTAATCGCACACGGTCATCCTAATAGCAGACTTTACATATATCACAGCCTACAACAACAAGGGCTCAGAACAAGCATGTCACCACCATTTTTTCGTGGTGCAGCCACGTCGCCAGCCTATACTTATACTCTGTGGTGTTTTTTTTTCAATGGATTTTAAGCGTTGAAAACAATGTTTCAAATTGTTTTCAATCATACAGTTATATAGTTGGTTCTTGAATGTATGTTGTAAATCCACTGATCAGATGTTGTACCATGGCATGCATAGATAACAAACTTTTTGTGTTTACCTTTTATATAAATATAAACAAAATGTGTATTTGAAACTTTTTGATACTGAGATTTTAAACTTGTTTCTGGGTTTATAAAATTTTTAGACTAGGCTTGTTTTATCTAGTTGTTTCCCCCCCCCCCCCCCCCATTAACTGTCATCACACTTTCTGGCTAGTGATATTCTGGCATGTTAAACCTATGTAGATTATGTCTTGTATGAAAACATTGACCTACCAATTGACTTTAATATCAGTTAAGTGTTCGCATTTGGAATTTGATCTTGGAACTCGACAACGTAGAAGGTAATTGGCCTGGCAATATTGGTATTTTCATATTTAATGTCTGCAATAGTATTCTGCGTATACAGTTCGTTAATGTCTATCTCGTAGGAATGTTGTGGCAACTCATATATAAGATATTTACAACTCATATTCCATACGATTTTATGATGGTGGTTCATCAACATTGGCCACAGATCAGTGTGATCACCCTGTATGTGTCCCCATTAGCAAGTTGTAATAACATTTCAACATAAATCTTATTAAAAGGTTTTTCATTAAATGATAATATTATTATATGTATCATAACATAATAGTCCTATGCCAACATATAAAAATGTCAGGATTTCATTATGTTATACAGACATCTGTGCCACCTATCAGTGATATCATCACATTTTCATCAATTTTGTAGCAACATCACCGCAACTTGAATGCGTATTGTGACTTAATGTGAAATACCAATTTAAATCAAATGGAGCACATCAATTACTTAGCAGTATTATTAGTATACTATTAATACCAGAAAATGGGGTCATGTTTACCATCATTTAATTCAGTATTCAGAGTACATGTTCCATATCTTTCAATTCATTAATTAAATACGATTAACTTTCAAAGATTCTCTGAAATTGGTTAACGAAGAAATTAACAAATTCATTCTGAAACATTCCTGAATTTTCAAATGCAGATCTAATAATTAATAATAATAAATTTGGACTTTTAAGTGCATAATGGAAACGCCTCTATGCACTTCACATAAAAATAAAAGTAATCCATGAAATAAAAGAGCAATTGAAAATGAGAGTGACAGGCCATAAAATGTAAGGATCTCAACTGAATTGTCTGTCTTAATCACATTTAAGAAAAATATTATTCCTTTCTGCCCTAGATTTGTTATTATTCACTAAACAGCAACCAACAGATTTTCGTCTATTTCGTAATTATATTGAAATTGTCTCGCCATTATAAATCAGTTTATATAACTATATTTGGATTTTTTAAATTATACTTCTTTAGTAATAACTGATCAATATAATTGTTATATTCTTGTTCTTTATATTATTGCTTTTAATTGTATTAATAATAATAAACTGACCATTATACAGTAAAATTACAATTAATAGCATAAATTATACTATTTGGTTGTCAAATATTGAGTGGATCCTGGCATGTTATTGCAGTTTTATGAGCATGTATTAATTTTGTGAGATATGATATTTCACATAAACACTATTATTTCCAATTATTATTAGGCTATGGTAATGTGACAAATGTGCATGTTAATAGATAACTATGTAACATTCATATTATATTGGCCATACTGTCTCTCTTTAATATTATATCCTGTTAACTTTGTAAAGTATAGTTTAAAACCAGATTTTTCCAGGGGCCTGAGGTTGCATTGTGATGCATAAATAGTCTGTGGGGCCACAAAGCGACACATAAAATAGACACTTCCTATACACATGCAAAATTTATGTTTCATTCATTTTTTGTAACAATAATGTTTATACCTTAATATTAACAAGATTGTAGTTAAATTGTACAACTGAATTTCTAGAATTATAAGCATAAAAATAAAAAATTTAAATATAAATTGAACACTTATTGCATTGTAATAGATAAATTGTCGGTGACGCCACAAAGCGAGACTAATATTTGAGGTTTCATACATTTTTTTTAACAATAATGTTTATACCTTAATATTAACAAGATTGTAGTTAAACTGTACAACTGAATTTCTAGAATTACAGGCATACAAAAAAAAATCTAGATAAAAATTGAACACTATGCGGTTATTGTCACTTTAGTGGCGTCACTAACAAAATACCTAGCAACACAATTCATGGTTCACATCAGAGTTTTGATAATCTAATAGTCTGATCATTTTGTTTGAAACAATTATATAACGTGCGTGTGTGCGAATATTGACAACCATCTGTGACACTTATATTACATCTGGCTATGTTAGTTAACAGATGGTTAACACTATACTATATATACTATATTGACAGCATGTGTTGTGTAAAGACTACCAATACAACTTAAAATGTTTAATTCAATATCAGCGGGAGCTTAGATAGCCAACTGACCTTTTATTAACTTATTCATTATTTTTGAAATGCAATAGATAAAAGTTAGGTCGTGTTCGTACGGTGGTTAAAATAAGCGCTTAATTTCACCCATGCCTCGGGTTATAAATTGAGCGTTGTTCGTACTTGAAATATTTAACCGCTTATGCTTAATCGACGAATCACAAACCGGAAATTACGTTTTAAGGTCAGTTGTCTTTACAACCTACGACCCCATTTTCGCACGCTAGTTTCGTGTTGTATATTTTTTACTCGCGATCTTTCTTTACAATAACAATTACTTGCTACCTTTTACACTGCTTATCCTTGCGACAAACCTTATGCCTCTTAACGCCGATAATCCTGCCGAAATATGCCTTCTCCTGACGACCATTATTTTACTCATTGACGAAGAATTTGAGCCCAATGTTACACGACGGAAACACCACCGACCAGCGGCTCCCCGACCAGCTAGGCCTACTAAGCGGTCTACACCAACAAGGACAGCACCAGCTGACGATCGCTCTCGAAGCGTGTATGGAAGAGCTTCGTAGGAGAAATGACGGGCCTAGGCAGCGAACGTTTGTCAAAATTTGACACATTGCCTCTATCGGAGATTTATTATCCTCGAAGGCCGAGTATAATTGGATTATCGCTGAAATAACCTGCAAATTTGGTGAACATTTTACCTCGAATTTTTTGTAGCCTGAGGCAAAAGTTAATTGGATCACGCGAACGGAAATCGGGAATAAGCTGGTATTTTCAACCCCTACGAACAGGCCCTTAGACCATCTTGTATTGTTATCCCCTTTGGCTATCAAGCCCCCAGCTATATTTAAATATATCTCCAGTCTTTAATATTAATACAGAGGTTAGATTTTCTATGGAGGTATAAAATCTATTTTTATACCTCCATGGATTTTCTAAGGTTCTTTTCAAACTGAAGTTTAATGCTATCGCAAATAATCATAAACAATTAGATGCTTCAGATATTGTGAAACTGTCAAAACACTGAGCCAGTATTAAGGCTTGTGATCATTGTGTAGGGTGGTAAGTTTATACACTCTGTGTTGGTTATGTTTTGTCATTGCTATTGAGCCAGTACAGAGCATGTGCAGATTATCTGTTGCACTCTAGTCGTTTAATATTGTAGGTCCATACTATTCTTTGTATGCTTACAAATACAGTAGGTACTTCTCACTTCCAAGATGTTTGTCTACATGACTGTAAAACTGATGTTTTCAAACTAAAAGTAGAACCTTTTTTAGCAGTACAAATGTAGTAATAATTGATCACATATAAAAGATATTGTCCGCCAAAACAGAACATTTCTTTTTACATTCTCATACTGTACATTGATAAATGCTGCTGGCTGTTTCTATTACGTGGTAACATGCCTCCTACACGAATTATACCTGTTGTAACATTATCTTTTCCGATCTTGGTTGTTTACTCATTGTTAATTACTTCATGAAAACAATATACAAACATTGAAATATATACTAAACACACTGTATGTGATTGGATTATTTTAAATTAGCAACACTGTAATGTTAGCCTTTAATCTGCCTGTATTATTTGCCTATTAAGAAATTTCTAAGAACTGGTTTTCAACAGTCTAAACATGCTACGTAATTCGTCGTTAATCGTTTTAGATGAATTCGGCTATACATGACGTATAAGCATAACCTATATTTAGGCCTACCATGGCGTATAAGCGTAAACTGCATTTGGGCCTACCATGACATATAAGCCTCTGTGTTTAAGCCTACCATGGCATATAAGTATAAACTTGCGTTTAGGCCTACCATAGCTGCATTTAGGCCTAGCATGATTTATAACCATTTAGGCCTATGTCATATAAGTTTAACCTGGGTTAAGGTACCCTGGTGTAATAAGCCTACCCAGAAATATAAGGCAAGCCTTTCATCGAAGTATGACTCCATCTCCTCCCTCTATACATTTATTTTCATGCAAAATAATCTACGCGCGTACAGTTGGATCTCAGTCTATCAAACATAATATCATGTTCAAGGGCGCATATACAATTCTGCTTAAAAAATAAATTCCAGCGGTGATAATGAACTAAGAAGCAAATAATTATGTCCTATATTACAGAAGATAACTATAGAACATTCTTACTAGATTCGATTAACTACATTGCTCATTAATTTCAATCAATACAGAATTCCTGTTGATCGCATTGCAACTAGAACTATTAACCGATTCTTCATATGAATTATCAATCAATAGTTATTGAAGCATGGCTCCATTAGCCATTCAAGCTAATCATGGCCGGAGCTAGTGGTGTGGTTGCGAGAGAGGAAACAAGCTCCAAGCAACTCCTAGTCAGGTGGCTGTCAAAGGCTCACATAGTGTTATGATTTAAATCTCTTCTCTAAAAACAATATGAAGTTATTCAAGTCAAAAGATGGAATTCGAATGTGCTCTTTTCAAACTATGAGATCTTCGCAAAAGTGCTAGTAAATAGGCCTATATCTCATGAAAATTAAAATAATAGTAGCCACACAGTAGCTTCCTGATCCCCTTTCCTCCTCTGTCCATTAGTGCCACCTTTTAGAGGAAAAAGAGCCTTCCCTTATTATGGCTACTGACTTGTCCACAACTTTTAAAAACCTACGTTTACAAATCTGTTTATCATTTAGGCAAGAAGTTTGCACTAAATCAGATAGTTAGTTCTTTATTCTTATTTCGTAAAAACAATTCACTTCAATTCATAATCTATCAAAACATATTTGATAAAATTAAAACAATAGTACCATTTTAGTATGCTCCTTCCTGCTTTGCTCCTCTTGTTCATAGTGACCCTTTTTTGGGATGAAAAAGACCCCAATGTAAAAATCCTGACTACCAACTCCTGCAGCATTTAATTGATTAGAATGCCTACAAATTTGTCATTTATGTGAGAAGTTTGCACTCAATCAAAAATGTTATTTAAACAGTGCTTCAATACATTGAAAATTATTATTGCCAACATGCGGTCAATGTACCTTTACGAATACTTTTCAGAACTGAACTACTTTCTAGCATTTCATATGGCCTCCTTCTATTACCATCATCAAACAAACTTTGAAATCCATCTGGTTGTCTCCTTGCCTTTGTATCGATTTGTCAAAATATAGTGGCTGGTTTCTGTAAGCCGGTTTTCCATGTGACGTGGAAAAATGAGCATTATATTTCAGGATTTTCCATTTAGCGCGAATATATAATCGCTAATGAAAAACAGGCTTTAGATATTTAACAGTAAACATCGTTGTGTATAGTGCAACTAATATTTTGATGTTTTCGATGTGAAAGATCATCTTATGATATGTCATTCCCTAATGACAGTAGTGTATACTTTCTCAATTTCAAAAACACATTCATTTTCATATTTCCTTTTTAAAATTATATAAGGGATCATATCAAAGTTGTTCTACTTCAGACCTGTCAAATTTTAAAAAAGCAGACACCTTTTGACAGGTTTCTGACGATTCAATCTTCTTGATTCCAAAAATTCGCTTTAAGTTTTAACTCGTTATTTCATCAGATGACCATCAACAAGATTTTTAATGAGCATAATTATTCAATTACCTGTGTAAAGCACCTGTCCTCGGACATTTGACCACCCTCTACTCATCTGCTTACCTCCAGGCTTCATTTTCCTTGTTGCTCAATGGGATACGTCAGATGTTTTGATTTATTTTCGATAGATAGCATATCATATAGCATTAGAGATGTTTTTATTATTTATTATAATATTAATAGATAAGCAATAACAGTTAATTTTATCTATTAATTATATTTTATTTAAAAAATATTGTTTCAAAATTTCATACGGACAAACAGAACTTGTGGTATAAACTGGTCTAATTTTATGACATGTGATGTATGAAATGTACGCAAGCAGGCATTGGAATTGGTGAAATACTGCAAGATTTCAGGTGTGTGGCGTGAGTTTCTCGCCAGATGCGCGAGACTTAAGTTAATCAGTGAGATGTAAATATTATCCTTTATCACTGTTCCTTGTCGGTTGAAATTAGAATCCCTATGTATTCTTTCTTTCCAAATTAAATTATCATCAAACAGTTGTTAGTAAATGATGTCGTATGGCTAAGTAGGAGAGTGATTACTTATTTACAGTTGTTGTGTATGCTGTTTATGGTATGTATATATGGTTGGCATTTGATGTAGCGCATGTCACTGAAAATCTTCTGTAACTGTAGTTAAATAGGGTCACAGAAGTAGAACATTTTAACTAATTGCAATAGTACAATGTCAGGTTGAAATGTTGAAACAATTGCTGGCTATTGTGGATGAAGCCTAAAAAATCATATACACAGTTTCATTTTGTGTTTCTAACGCCTAAAAGGTTTGGCCAATATAAATAATATATTACATTCATTAACATTCAAAAGGAATTAAAAAAAAAAAACATTATACAACTCTGACACTATCAGTTATTGTAGGGGAAATATGTATCCTACAGTGCATTTACTTTAATTCGGAAAAATTTGATAAGACTAGAGTACCCATATCTGCATATACCTGATGTAATGGAACCACATTAGAGTTGCAATCAAGTTAAATAATTATTTATTTTTTTCCTTTTTTCTTTTTCTAACATTTATATAAAGGAGGTCTATGTTCCTCATCAATATAAGTTTCTATCAATAGTAATTATCGAGTAAATATTTTAATTTATAATAAACAATATTAATCAATAAATATATCTTTTAGGTATTGCCTTCCATTGTCTCTTTACTTTATCCACACTTGTTGTCTTTCCTAATTTTATTAAATTCATTTTTCTTTTCACCAATCACATAATGAAGTCTTAATTCTTTAGTTTAATTATTTCGTAAAAACCAAACTAAAAACACATTTCATAATAATTACGGTACAAACTCAAACCTTCTCAAACTTTTTTTGTTCCAAATTAGTGATTTCTCTTGAAAAATATCATTGGTGCTTATTAAGTTATCTAAGTTCAAGCATTTTATAAGTGTGTGTGCTTAACCCTACATCTATTCAACTTCATTTTATTTATTAGAATGTGAAGGCTATTTTGTTTCATTGATCGGTGATTGAGTTTAATAAGCGTGAGGAAGTTTTAGTTTTAGTATATTGATTTAACGCCTTATAAGTATCTATAAATAGGGTGAATTGTTTGACCTTATGAAGAGAAATTAACAGCCAACACTTATGTAATGAGAGATATTCTTATGTAATGACTAATGGGTATAATTATAAAGTCATTTACATCATTAATCTACATAGAAATAACATGTGTAAATTTCTGTACCCTGAAGAATATATTCACATAGTTTAATCTTCTGTCTATTAAAAAAAAATGTCTATGGGCCTGTTTCTGCTGCAACTGCTCAAAATACGGTATAAAAATACGGTATAAAATACGGTATTTTTTATACCGTATTTTTTATTACCCCGTTTCTGCTAACAATACTTCTTGGGTGGTCATGTTAAATTTCATCTTTTTTACCCAAATTGCCATTCATTTATTTGATCGATAATTAAAAGTCGCAATAAAGGAAGTTTTACGTCTCACTTTCAACAGCCTAGCCCTTGTGATAGAGATGTTGTGAGAGTACAGAAAACATCGTAATAGGGACAATTAATTCGTTCCCTCCCCGAGTTATTGTATTTTGCAATGTTGTACTGCTTTCGCAGGCTCTTCAGCTTTGAGTTTACTTGCTTTGGAGACAAGTCTATTCCATACTCCTGCTTTATTTTTTTAGAAATGTCTTTATAAATGTGGTTGTCCCTTATTACCTTTTAGTTGGCCAGACATTTTAGCTTCCCCACACACATTTATTTAGTAAAACTGTGACGTCTTCGCTCTACATTTTCTCCGAATATATCTATACACGTGTGTAAAGCAGCTGACAGAGACAGAAAATAAAAACACAAATGTTGACCTTTTGTCATGTAAAAAAAAAAAATACGGTTTTTTTTATTGGCAGCAGAAACGGGTACAAAAAATACGGTATAAATTTGTAAATACCGTATTTTATCCACAAATTTTGTGGGGAAAATACGGTATACAAAATACGGTATATTTTTTATGAGCGCAGTTTCTGCTGCCAAAAATATACCGTATATATACGGTATTCAAAAAATACCGTATAATATACGGTATTTAGTTGGCAGCAGAAACAGGGCCTATCTCTGCCCAAACTAGACTACAATGTTTTGTTATTGATTATATCTTTATCAAGGAAAATATGGTAAGTTAATACACTAAATAAAACGTATGATGTAAAATATAAATAGAAAATGTCAATTTTTGCATACATTTTGTATAAAATTCAAAGGCTTTAGTTTGCTTAAAAATTGTGATGTGAATTTCTGCACTTTGCCCTAAAGAACTTTCTTTTTGTCTTCTTTGTCTTTGAAATCAATGCAATTATTTTTAATTGATGCAAAAGGATGTACTGTTTAAAATTTCTATAAAAAAAATACATATTTGTCCAGTTTTATCTTTGTATTGCTGTACTGTAGTATATCATTATGTCTTCGTTTTTTGCCTATGCTATAACCCAAATTCTTTACAACCCACCTTATCTGCAATAACCCATTTTTATATGCTATAAACCCACTTACTAATTATCTGTCACATTCTGTCTGCTACAGGGTTTATTCAGACTCGGTTTTTCGAGGGAAATGCTCTCTTCCTTCAATGAATCAAACTTCCACATTATATGAGTCAAGAGTACTGTTAGTCGTCGCTTTACCCTTTACCCAAACACACGTGTTATAAAATGGCTACTCTTGGCGATGTGAAAAAAGAAGCTATAAACAATTTTTCTCATTGTATCTTACAGTTATATGATAAAATAAATACAAAGTCAACAGATCAACCACCGAGTCGAAAGAATATCCCGTCCGATGTGACTTTGAGAACACGAGAGGTAAGTGAGAATGAGTTGTTTTTTTTTATGGACGTATATATTAGGATTAAAAGGGTGTTCACTTTAAAGATGTTTATATGGCAGCAACACCTTTTATCTTTCACGATTATTGTCCATCCCATTCATGAACTTGCTTACATAGGCTTTAATTCCATTGGAAAGTATTTCGTAAAATTTTCTTCAATTCTCCAAAAAGGTCTTTATTCTATCGCTTTTTTGCATAAGGCTCTCTGTCTACACTATCAAACTAGTTGGGGGAAAAAAGTGTGTGTCTAAATATGGTAGTAATATGCTTAAATATGGTAGTGATATGACATCATCATGTCCATATATGGGCACATAAAGTTTGATAGTGTAGACAGAGCTTTAGGGAATGTTCTCTTGAGTTTAGATTACATTTTTATCTATCATAATTATTGTCTATTTCTTTCAAAAAGCATGCTGATGTTTGTTTAAATTTAAACTATTCAATACAATTTTATTCTCTCTATTGTTTTTACATGAAGGAATGTCTCCCTCTCAGATTTTAAACCTGAATTTATTCATGAACAAATACATAAACAACATTTAACAGTTGCTTTGAGTAAAAAAGGCTTAATCTAACAATATATGAATTAAAAATAAAGAGGCATCTCACCCACACCCTACCTCCCCCCACCCCACCCCCTACCTCCCCCCACCCACTTTCCCATTAAACAAACACGAATTAAATGTTATGTTTTAATGTTGTGGTAGACCAAACCTATTCATGGGGATATATAATCCTTTCATTCATTCTATTGTATTTGGTACACAGTAAAGTAATTAAATCTAGCTTACTAGAATTTTAAGCACAATTATTAATTGTAAATGAAGCACAAGACTTAATTATTTTGTATCCAGTCCAAAATTGATTGAAACCTTTTCTTTTAAGATTTCAGTCTGCAAATACTTTTTTTTAAATGACTTGACATTCATAAATAAAAGTTCAGCAGCAACATCCTTTCCTAAATTCTAGAAAATATTCTAGAGGGCGCTATCATATTTCTCTGCATTGTCAGAGGATAGAAATTTTGTTGAAATATATGTTATGATTTTCAATGTCTGTGTGCATTTATTTGGTATTTGTGATGTTCTTATACCTTGCTTTGATAATTAGAATGCAGCAATTAACTTTGTATGTGACACAGAATATAATTCTTCCTCATAAAATAAAACAAGAATTATAGCCGCTTAAAGTCAATGTTAGTAATTTAAGAAGATTTATTTCCCTTGTTACAAAGTTTTAATGTAGCAAATTGCTGATATACCCACATTTAAGAAGGCTTTTTAGGTTTATAAGTTAATCTTGTTTTTTATTTGCTATTAGCTGGCCGATTTGCTACAGAGGCTTCCGCAGAGCAACACAGAAGCGCATGAACTTCAAAGAATACTCTCTCATCCACATTTTAGGGTAAGTGATTATCTTGTAGTACATTTTTAGCTTAAATTTTTGTGTATTAATTTGTGTAACAGGTGCTTCAATATTTTTACTCAATCGCATGTAGTCACATGACTCGCTGTGAAAACATACAATCTGACGCAAACCTGAACTGGAGTGCTGGAGCGGAGCAGACGTAAAAGACCCTTTATACCGCATGTGTGACTAAATTCAAAGTTGAAAGAGAGAAATAAATATCACTTTTGTCAACATTTAAACATGCTATACTTTTTTTTGCACACCTGTAAGTTGCCTTTAGTTGCGTTTTGTTGCCGATGTCGACCAATTGAGTTTAGTTGACCTATGCCTGCTGTTACAGTAGGTTACAAGAATAATCACCAATTTAAGTTTTTTACGAAAAAGGTCCTCTGTGAGTTTAAAGTACTGACACTGACAGTAGGGCCTACTGACAGTACTAGGTGATTTTTCATTGCTAACTATTGCCATATATCCTCCGGTATAATCCCACTTCGAGTCTAATCCCACATCCTACGTTATGTCTATATGTCTATTATTTCACAAACAGGCATATCCCAGTATTGACATTTGGTCTGGCCTCTCTCTAGCCAGTTCAGATAATTTTTTATGAACCAGACTCTCCCCGGGTATAGTCCCACCCCCAAAGTCGGCCCAATTTTGTGTTCAAGGGGCAGGGGACTGAAGTGGGATTATACCAAAGGATATACTGTATAAAATTTATAAGCCTATGCAACTACTCTTTCAAGTTCTTGACATACGTTTACTAACCCCATGGATTGTTGCTAATGATTTTTAAATGCAATGTTCTGATCACATTGTTGTGTTATATGTCGCCCTCTATTTATCTTCTACAGGCTACACTGTAAATCATGCAGTCTTACTATACTGTAAATCAAACATACTTGAATTACCAATAGTTTTAGTGTTTTACTGATTGTGTCGATAGTTAAATTATGGATGAAAATAATGTGGTTTGTATCCAACAAGATTAAACAAAATTAGTTTAATTCAAATCTTGTTTAGTAATTAATAATAGATGCAAGTTGAAACATAATGAATAATGTCTCGTATTCTTTTTTTAGAATCATTAATTTATCAATTGTCTTGCAGTAGCCATGGATAGAAATATACACATTAAAAGTTTTGAATATATAATTCCATTTAAAAGATCGATTTATTAGTTTTAAAAAAATGAATTCAGACCTTGATTTATAAATATAAGAGGAGAGCTCCTAATGGCTCTCCTAAATATGTTGAGGAGAGCCATTATTTTGATTAAGTATTCGAGGCACAGGCCCACCATGGTTGGGCCTGTGGCGAGCCGAATTTTGATAAATGACACCTCTAGATGGCCGGAAATGGTACTCTCGCACGTAAAATTCATCGTAGGTCATTGTTCTCTGAACGTAGTCTACGATGTATTGTTATGATAATTATCTATGCGTCGATCGTAGGGTGGTTCGTAGGGTTAGTAAACACCATTGTCATCGCCTTTTGAAGCATGGACAATGCAAACAAACAATGTATTGTTTGCTAATTAAAATCCTATCAAAAGATAGTAGCCACCCTAGCTAGGCCTACGCATCGGTTATCCTAATTTGGACGGAAATCCGCCAACGAGACGACATCGGGTCAGTGGACCTCTCAGCTCACGCAGAGTCTGAGAGAGAGAGTCGAGGCTATCTATCTAGTCTAGTTTCGGCGGCCTACACTATAAATTATTTAATCCTACCTTGGGTTAGCGAATTATAAAAACAACGACACCTAGGCTAGGACACCAACAAAATATATGCAAAATAAATATATATTCCATATTAATTACTATAAGATTTAAAATAAAGGCGACATGTGTATAAGAAAAGGCCCGACCAGAATTTGGAGGGGAAAACATGTGAGCAGTTATTATAAAGATCAGAGAGAGTATTATGTTTCATGTCATGTGACACAAAATCCAGGTACACGATCTTAATTACTGTTTATCGTCGGCAGCCACCCTCACATACTGAGTTAAAAAAAAAAAACATGTGAGATGTTGCGGTAAAGCAGAGAGTATCGCGTTTCATGCCATGTGACCAAAAAAACTAGGTCTGTATTATTACGGTCTTCTGACGGCAGTCTTTTTGAGCTACCGATTGAACGTTCTGATACTATATTTAGAATGAATTGTTTACGATATTTTTCTCGCAACATCAAAGATCGTAGGCGCGAATAGCCTATCGGGGGTAGCCATAACAAAGATCGTTTGCGCGACTATTATATAGACTGTGTGTTGTATTCGGGGTTAATATTCTTATCATTATATATATTTTTATGACGCACTGTAACAGGTTGGGGAGCGCTATTTTAGGCGCTCCTTTGGTCGTTTTCAGGAGCGCCAAGGAGCGCCAAGGAGCGTCAGCGCCATGGCGCTCTTTTTAAATCAAGGTCTGAATAGCTACAGGGCTAAGAATAATCTTGAGTTGGGCGAAAAAAAAACCATTAAAATTATTAATATTATCAATACTCTTCATTGTCTTGTATTTTGTGCAATTTATTTATTCTTGTCATGGGCCAGGTGTGTCTGAAGTGGGCCAGTGTTAGTGCTGTTTTCAAGTCATCTGTATCGTTTTTGTCGAGTTATTTTCTTGTTTATCTTCCTCTAGTTTTTGCGGGTGTCTTTATATTAGATGACCATATCAGTTTAGTCTTTTTTTTTTATCTTTGGACTCTAGTTTTCCCATCCTATAATTATGTCTTATTTTCTATAACATTAAGTAATATTAAAATCCTTGTATACAAGTTTGTACTCAAAAGTTATCTTATAAAGTTTAGTAGGTATTAGGTGTTTTAGATTGATTTATAGTATTGAAATTAATTTTTAAATGAAGTTTAAAATTATAAGAGTTCTCCGAAGAAGGTGATAAATGATTAGAATGTTGACTGAACTATGTTATGGTTCACTATGAAAAAGTGCAAGTCATATCTTGTACAATAAATTATGATTCTCAATATATCAATTCATATGTTGCACTTTAACATACATTTGTATGTAAGTGTTCCATACAAATTATATTTACTATACATAGAATATTGATTTATTAAATTTAATAGTATTAATACATTTATGGATATTCTAAACTGTATATTAATTGTCGACATGAACCAAATCAAACGTTACTAGATTTGATTTAATGCTACCGTTTTTGTATCTTGAATTTATTTATTGTTCATACAATATTGATCGTTTAAAATCAAGTTTGAAATGTTGCAATAAATGTAATGATATTTTATCTATATCGTATACAAGTCATCTTAAATCACAGTTGAGACTGGCTGGTCTATCACATGTAGCTACTAAATATAAATTATAAACGAGCATATTTGGACTATTCCATTTTAAACATTGTCTTTAATGTATGTAAAGTTCACCTAGTTTTAGATTGAAGATCTGTTCATTTAATATTATGTTATGGTAAGTAAATTTAATGTGGTTAAAGTTGATTCATCAGCACATTGTTACCTAGGCAACCGATGACATCTTGATGAGTGCTGGCAGATGTAAAGGTCATCGCTAGATCTTGACCTTTTACCTTTTCTCCAAGGTGAGCAGTGCTTTTCATTTACAGTCAATTATGTGAGAGAATTTGTTGAGCGGTGTTTCATAGTTATCGACAAACTTGTAGTCTGCAATTGGCAGTATCCAATCTTCTAGGCCGGATCTTATCTGCTTTTAGGCCAAGAAAGACTAACAACTTACAGGTAATTACATACCTTTTGCCACCTATTGGCCACGACTATACCGAAAAATTCAGTCTGGTAAGGTTTTTACCTTTAGGCAATCCAAGTCTGCTACTTTAGTTTCTGTATAAATTTGTTGGATTTTTAATTCCAAGCAATTTTTTTTAAGTTAGCATATTTCTCAGAAAGTTATGTGAAATTGCCTAATTGTTGTTATGCTATAAGAATAGTTGAACAAATAGCAAATCGGTATAATTAAAACCCTTTTTGTTAGAAAATAGCAATGTGACACATTACTACTAGTACTAGTAGTTTCAGGTATAGAAATTTGTATAATATTACCCTAGCAAATCAGAAATAAGAACAATTTGATTGAGGAATAATCGTCTACAATGACTAATAATAAGTTTAATGGGTAATGTAAAATGGTTAAATTATGCGCGTTTACCACCGTACTAATTGCATTTATTTGCTCGTTAAAAAAATGAATTTATTGTTAAAAAAAAAGTAAGAAACTTTAGAATATAACCAACAAACTTTATTTCTTCGTTTTTTACCCAAAACCTTTTTTTTTTTTTTGGAAATTATGGATAAGGGGAACTAGAAAAATATTATACAAGGTATTCATATTTAATAATATTCCCTAGATATTTATACCAGCAACCAATTATGATATACAAAAAGGATTTAACAATTTTTTTTAATGTGGTGTAATATAAAAATTCAAAATTAAATGGCTGAAACATAAAATATTTTAACTTAAAATAAATATATAATATTCTTTTGGTTCTATAATAAGTCGTAACACTGTTGATATTTAAAAAATGGTATGACCCCAACAATATCGTCCGAGTTAAAAACCACCGTGACTGACATTTGTAGCGTCTACACATTTAAATAAAACATTGAAGTGAATTGAGACTGACACTTATTTGAGTGTTTTATATTTTGTGATGATTGAAATGGAATATTATATTTTCTGTGGTGTTTATCCAACTGTGACAATCGGTCATAAATATGGAATAAAACAAGTAATTTAATTAAATTTATTGTTCATTCCTGACTGCATACATAGAATCTTTTAATTAATTATAAGATTGTACCCATAATTTAGAGTACTCATTCCTTAAACAATATCAAATTAAATATTTTTTATTTATTTCATCAAAAACACGCGCAAAAATGTAAGACAATTAAAAGATGAAATGGAAACATACAAACTCAGGATGAGCCTTGAAAATAATGTGGTCTTAAAAATTACACAAAAAAAAAAGTTAAATTATAAATATAAAGAGACTCAATATTTCTTGGCACAAATTCAGTAGCGTGTGGACGTTCCATGTGCATAATTATTTATGTTTTTCGCATTAAACTTATTGGTAATTTTAAATTAATGCAATCATTACGATCAAAATGATTTTGAATATCATTTTTTCCCAAACAAGTAAAAAAAAAAATCATCCTTTATTCAAATAAAAAAACATAATGTAACCAAGATCTCAGCTCACAACTTGGATGACCAATCATATGCAGGGCAAAACAAGACAAAATTATACAAAACACTAAAATAAGAAGATAAAAATAGTATAAAATACATCCAAAAGGCATAAAATTCATACATTTTATAGATTCTTGTTTGTATAGTTGTGCTGCATAGAAGTACTATAGGACTGTAGGGTAATTTTATTTTAAATCTTTTCCATTCAGTTTATTTAACCAGGACCAACTTTAACATCCATAGTAATAATTTAAAAGCAAAGGATCTGGCCATCACTAACAATAACGAAAAAAGTTGCCTCTCATTCTAGCTTTTCGACATGTGACTGGAATGTTTTATATCGTGTTCAACCCTGAAACGTTTTTTGTTCTTTCGCAATCAATACTTCGTTTGGTAATTGTGTTTTTTCAGCCCACGTACAAATGTACAATTCTCCGGCAGATACAATGCAATTTTCAAATTATCCCTAATCTTATTATGATTTAGATGTATGTTCTAAGAGATGCAGAGATGTATTTCTTCATTAGGATAAAATTAGCAGTGTTGGTGGATGAAATCATGAGGTAATCAAATTAATATAGGTATATTTGGAATATGAATGGTAGATAGATAAAAATATGGGATTTGTTATGGTTACAAAGATAAATGACTTTAATATGAATGTTGAATAAGAATGCTGGAAAAAAAAAAATGAAAAAAAGTACTGAAAATGACAACCTTCATTCTCAACCATACTTTCTTTTGGAAACACATGATGTACTGCAAACCTAACTCATTTAGTTTATTTGCCATTTATTATTATTTTAATTTAATTTAATTTAAGTTGTTTGCAAGGTTTACTACTAGCCCATATGCAACGTCTAGTAGCAACTATACTAGCCAATCCTTATCATTTCTGCCCAATAGGCTAGTCAAACAAACAGGTTGGTTACACCTATCATATCCATAAGAAGAGCCTCTGAAAATTAAGCACTCCAATAAGACAATTATTCATAAGTCAAAATGGTATAAAAATATTAGTGGATCGTGTTTAGAGAAAATAATAAAGAGTTTAAGTTGAAAATGAAAAAAAGAAAAGTTTACAATGTTCTTGAATCTAGGTTGACAGAAAAAAAAAATTGGTAGTACATTTGTGAATTGAGTCAAAATACTCTCTTAATGGATTCATTCACTCATTTAGCTCAGCTCAGAATTAATTATGACCAGAATGAGAGATTTACAGTGTACAATAGAAACTTATCATCGCAGACACTTAGTGCTAAATTATTTTCTCAGCTGTTAAGATGATACCGAGTAGTTAAATTTATTGCGCTCCCGGATAAATGAACTTGGGTCAGGAATTAGTATAAAACGTGCGAGAAGTCCGCACATGATTTAAGGACATCGATCACATGTTCGGCCCGAAGCACTACGGCATCGTCCATCATTGCTTCTGGAGCCTGCAGATAAATGGAATCATCAATGATAATTGAATTTTCTAGGTCCTAATGGAGTGGACGACTATGATAGAGATACTGTATAAACATATGGATTTAACACTGGGTGCATTATTGTGTAATTGACAGTTTTGCTTATCGATGTTCTACAGTATTTGGGTGGATATGACACATGACCCTAATTCTGGGTTCAATCCTTACTGTTTGATACCATACTCTTACGATCTCTGCTTTGTATGTATGTTTGTCCATAATTTCTTTTATTTCAGATAATGTACCATAAACGCAAAATACGAATTGCTTATTTTAAAGAAAAGAGCCATTTGGTGTTGGTGTCACAAAAGCATATTAAGAGCCATTGTCTGTAAAAATCAAAGATTTGGTGGCAGATGTAAAAAAATGGATTTCTCTCAAATTTTTACCATGAATAGACATTTCAATAAAAAGCATATCTACAACATTCATTTCAATTTTTAGCCTCCGTTGCCATGACAACGGTCAATTATCCAAATTTAGATGTTTTTGCCATTTTTCAAAGATTTTCTATAGTGAAAATGTACAAACTTGTATACTTATTTTAACCAAAAATACTTACAGTATACAGTTTTTGTTTATAGCAGTGTAAACAACATGTATTGAGTTCCATTTAATGTAGAAAAAAAATAAATTACAAAATGGAGTTTGGTTGATACCATTATTTTAAAAAGGGGTGTTTTTAAAAAATATTTTTTTATAAAAGTATACCTCATAAACGTACCTATAACTTCCAAAGTGGTGTTTTTAAATCAATGAGGTTTTTTAATTTGATAGTCAATAGGTTTGTCAACAATAATCACAAAAAAAATACTGGGGTAAATTTCGTACATAGGTTTTGTGTTGCCAGGAAAATACGAAAAATACAAAAAATATAACAATGATATCAACAAACAAAACACATGAAACACAATTTAAATATGGCTAATCCAATAATAAAATGTATATGTGGCTTCTCATAATGCTACTAGAGTCATACGAATATTTTAGATAAAATAGGAGAATGTGTTGCCAGGTTTATTTCAATTAATTGCCAGAAAAACAGTATTTTGCATTGAAATATGTAATTGATGGAAAATAATGTTAAACTTGGAAATAATTGCGTCAATGGTTTTTATAAATTTTTAAATCTATTTTGTGTAAAGAGATACAGAAAGACCTCCCAAAAAATCTGACCTTGTAAATAGGTCATTTGAGGTCAAAAGGGGTCAGAATGCAAAACAGGACACTTTACTACAACTATTAATGTTTGATCAAAATTTACAAGATAGTTCATAACAATTCTCAAAAATTTTCTTATTTTACCTATAGTGTTACCTTAGCAACCATTTCTATGTGTAACTAAGGAAAGTAATTTTTTTTTAAACGTAAAAAATGGCGTTTTTATAAATACAAAGAATTATTGATTGCATTTGTAATTTTTCTCAATTTTACTTCTACTGCATTCCATTAATGACAAACTTGACCTTGTAAATTCATTCATTTTGAGGTCAACATTTTACCCTAGTAACTGTTTCTATGCGAAAATTTCAAAAAAAATAAGGGGTTTTTCATAAATACAAAACATTTTTTCTACATAGTTTTACAAATTACATTTCTACTTTTTGCCAAATTTACTTTAAATACTGAATCCTAATAATCTCAGAAAGAAAGTCTTGGGTAAAAAAAATGACCTTTAGTGTTATCTTAAACCTGTTTACGTAACAAATGATATTAAAAAAAAAAATTAAATATGGAGTTTCATGAAAAAAAAAATTGTTTACATATTGAGGTCAAATGACATCAACATTTTACCTATAGTGTATTGTAGCAACTGTTATACGTAACTAATACAATATTTTTAATATGGGGTTTCATGACTACAAACAATTGATTACATAGCTTTACTACCTTTTCCCAAATTTACTTATCTACTGAATCCCAGAAAATGTCTGACCTTGTGAAAGGGTCATTTGTTGGGTCGAGTTATGTCAAAATGTATTATTTATGTTATCTTAGAACCTGTTTCTATGCATAACTAAGGATAATTGTGTTTTTAAATACAGTTGAACCTCCCGTAAGTGGCCACCCTCGGGAGCTGGAAAAGTGGCCGCTTACGGGCGGTGACCCCTTACGGGAGGTTCTGCCGATAAAGGGCCAAAATCACTTATTATGGCTATATACGATATTCTTAACGAAACGAGCCTCTCAATTTTCCAGCTAATTGTAGGCCTATTATTATTTATAATCAGGTGGTTTAGTATTTTTTAGCATTTTCAGACAAATTTTAAAAACTTTTATTATATGAAAAATGGTCGGTCAAAATCTGTGTAGTTTTCTCATCTCTTCACAGTAATGTTTTTAAAACCTCTTCAAAATAAAGCTAATATATAAAGAAATACAATATACATGCACCTCTAATTCATAGGTCCATGCAATAAGTATCGCATTTTTCGATTGGCCGCTTACAAAAAATCTCATTTTTTGTATAAAAAGGTGCCCGCAGCTGCTAACGGTAAGCACCAAATGCACTAATTAGATAGGAAGAACAAACAGGCTTTTCAAAGTGCGTCCGTTAAGGGAGGTGGCCGCTGTAAATAAAATATGGGGTTTTCATGAATAAAAATAATCACAGAAGAAAGTGCTTACGAATATGACCTTGTGAAACGGTAATTTGAAAATGCAAATAAGGCATGCCTGCTAATAATCTACAAATTTAAATTTGTATGAGATAAATATGCAAAATCTAAAGAATATCTCATTTTTAGTTACCATAGTAACTGTTGCTATGCATAACTAAGGGAAATTAAATAATTATCAGATAATTATTAATTAATAATTAATACTGAATCCAACCATCACAGTAAAAAAAATATAGAATTTAAAACCAATATTTAATAATAAAGTGTGATATTTTACATGCTGACCTTAAATGAAATGAAATTTCAAATCAGGGCTTCAATATTTGTTATGTAGCATTAACATACCTGAGTATATCATTGACTTTTGATTGGTTCTATTTTGGGGAGGGAAAAGTGGTGGATCCAGGACTTTTAAATAGTTAGGGGGTTGAAGGCGAGGGTCTAAAAACTTGCAGTTTATCTTTTTGTGGTTATAGTTGGTCGGGGTGGGGGGGGGGGGGGTGGTAGTCGAAAGTGGTGGTGGATGGGCATGTGGGATCTGCTTAGGTTAGCAAATAAAAGAAGTAAACAAATGAAAGAGGAGCTTCAAAATAAGAGAGGAGTAATCTGTTGCAAAGATTAAAATTCACAACGATCTGATAATTTATTCAAATTTCCCGAGGATATAACCTATAAAATGACATTAAAACTGGGAATTACAGAATCTATAATTAAAAATAATTTTTTTTTCTCACAACACAACTAGAACTATATAAAACATTAAGAATTTTTCTGACCAATGAGTTTCAAATCAAATAATCAAAGAAAATAAAATGTTTTTACTAATATACCATGTTTTTTTTTTTATAAAAATGCCTATGTTTCTCGCAACACTGCTTGTAGATTTTAAATTTACCCCAGTATTTTATTTTAGAAATCAATTATTAAACATTAGAACTACCTATTTGTAATAAATCAGCTAAAAAAATACACCACTTTGGGCGTTATGGTGAAGTAAAGTTTAGTTGCATTGAACAATTTAAAAAACGTGAAAAACACCCCTTTTTAAATAAATGGTATCTCCCAAGGTATGAAATAAAAAAAAATAAAAAAATTTAAAACAGGTACACAATGCATTGTTATTATGCATACACTAATTATTTTTTATAATTAAATGAACAACACAAAAATATCGTTCATCAAAGTAGTACCAATATCCATTTTAAAAAACCTTAAAAAAGGACAAAATTTGTCAAAAACACAAATTTGGCCGTTGCCATGGAAATATACGTGTGAAATAAAAAATACTTCATATCTGATTTCTCTCAACACATATATAGCCATGTGCAAAATTTGAAAGAAATCCATTTTTTTGAGTCTGCCACTCTTTTTGATATTTCTTTGATTCTTACAGACAATGGCTCTTAATATCCTTATCTTCAATATGAGTCCTCTGTCACTCTGCATTTTGCCAGAGTTATTTCACTCAATTTCCGAGTGCTTGATTTATTACATTGTTGGCAAGCTGCAGTACACTTATTTTTTATTTAGTAAATTGTTCATAAAAATAAAAGAAAAATTAAATTACTATTAAAATTGCATGAAATGAATAACAACTATATACAAAATATTACTGTAAAACATTAATGGTGTTTTTTTTTGGTGGAATTTTAGTGACTAGCCAGCATGTTTGACAGTTTTTGATGTTTATGTGAAGTAACAAGAACATAAAATTCCCATCTAAAATTCTGAATAATAAAAAGGTAGTTGTAACATTTTAGAATGCACACTGTCAGAAATCTTTAGTACACTAAAGAAGCATAATTGATTCTGTAAAAAGTTGAAGTGAATATATACAAAATAAAAATGCTAAGAAGGGAAGAGAGAGAGTTAGTTTGTTTACGCCATGTACACATGGGGCATCAACCTAAACAGAGACCAAATTGGTGTTTATATTTCCACTTTAAGCTGTGTTTTTATGTGTGTTTCTTTAACATTATTTTTCCGTGTGGTATAACAATGATCGTAATTATACTGGGACGGTTTTAAACTACTTTTGAAACCCACCCTGGTATGGGTAACAGGGATGTCACCAGCTTTTTGGAGTGCCGGTCGGCAAATTTCCCGGCGGGGGTGGGGGGGGGGGGGGGGTAACCCCGGGGTATCTCCCCCCCCCCCCCCCCCCCGGGGGTTTGTCGTTATTTCAGCGAAACATAGAGAATTATGAAAATAAATAACAACAAATTGCGTCAGGTCTAGGCCTAACCTTGTACCACCGGGGAGTCGCCGTTATTATTCGCGAAAACAAAAAAACGCTCACGAAATGAATAGCAATAGATCGCGTCAGGCTTAGGCCTAGCCTTGTAGACACTACGACCACTAAGGCCTAGCCAAGGCTTAGATAGATGCCCCAAAACCCAAAATCTGAATTCCACAAAAACGGGCGCTTCTTTATTTAGGCCTAATCCCTAATCAAATAATGTACATAAATTATTAGCCTAGACCTTACTACTTGTTGCTCGATATATGTTCGTGTTCTTTTGCGCGAGAGTTTTTTAGCGTATTCGCGAATTCCGGATTTTTTGTTTCACAACTGTGCGGCAAGCATGTAGAGTGCATGGCCGGCAAGAACAGAGACACGTGTTTATGGGTTAACTCAAAGATAGTGTCCTACTACACTATCTTTGGTTAACTGAAGTTCAGCAACCTGAAGTTATCCCAGGGACGTGTAATTATTGTACCATGCTCGGCGATCATAAACGAACGAACTTGCCCGGTCTCACTGAACCATGCGCATGTTTTTTTATTTTTTTTAATAGTTCGTAGAGTACAAAAATGTAAAACTAGTAACATAATATAATTAAAGCAGGGTGACAAAACATTCAGCAATTAAAAATGATTTTGTTTGGGTCTATGTAGTTATACATTTTTAATTACTGCGTACTTGTTTGTATTTTTAATCTGTGCAAAATAAAACGCTTGAATGGTCGCTATGTGAACTTTAAACTTGTACACTGTGCTGTGTAGCACGCGTTGTTCGCCATGACTCACAAGCTGTAACAATGAATACCAGGCCAGGGTAGGCCTGGTATTGTGTTACAAATAAAGTAACGTACGTAACCACGGGAACATTTGCTGTAGTCTTTTGTCTTATCTATATGAGGCTAGCTTGTCTGTTATTAACGATGTGCTAGGTAAAATGTTTTAGTACGAATTTTAGTTAGGCCTAGGCCTAAGAAATATCGTAATGATTAATAAATAATAGTGGTGGTCGGCAGCCTGTAAATCCTGGTCGGAAATGTTGAGTGCTGGTCGGGGCCGACCAGCGCCGACCAGCGTGGTGACATCCCTGGGGTAACTGATTCTGACATTTGACATACTACTGAAAGAAATATCACACAGTCAAAAATAACTGAAACAAATGTTTGTGGAAGAGACCAACCCGAATCATCTTTTTTACATCATTATCAAATTTAGGCAATACATTTTTTTAATTCCTAGCTCCGAAAAAATTGTGTGCCATATTAAATGCCTCAACAAACTGTTAATTTAATGTATTTTCATCATTATAGGTGTGTGTCTTCTATATTCCATGTTTTGAACATTGAATTTTAAAAATAAAAATTGCACATCAAGGCAACATAAAATTTGGTAGAAGGCGGCAAAAATTCACTTGAGGCCATTGTGGAATGTATAGTTTCATTCTCTGTCATTGGCAACTCCCGTTTTAATGATCTCCTAGGAGAGGTGCATTTTCGATTATCTACTATAAATATACACACTGTATCCAACTATAATCATGGTTGTAAATCATATCTAAATCCCTCTTGTTTTCTTGGTGAAGGTGTAATTTGTATTTTATGATCCATAGCCACTGCAACAGAACACACTTTCAGTTGTATATGACACAAGCTAATTGTGTTGACTAAAGGCCTAATAGTGTTAATACGTACTGTACAGTTCATGATGTTAGGAGTTGAAATGTTAGCCAGCTTTATCTAAGGTTGAGTTTACATAATTTGTTTGATTGGCAATTGAATACGGACTGGATTGATGGTACTTTGATGGAAAGAACCATTTTGAGTGTTCCTGGGTTTATAAATTCTACTTTAGCAGCTGTTCAAAAGGTATTGTAAAAATTATCAGTATTCTAAAGTAATTTCATTTGGTGACAGGTTTCCATTGAGATTTTTCTACTGCAGTTACTCCAGTAACTGTATTTTTTACTGCAACAGTGCAATATTAATAACGTATGGTTTTAGTTTTTTGTGATCAATTTATAACTTACTTTGCTTTTTAAAATTCATGGCATTCAACAGCCAGTAACTTTCCAATTACAGGATGGATAAACAATTTTTTTGTGCTTATAAACTATAGTCTCATCTGAGGCAGTCTTTCCCACCTCACCAATTTTCCAATTGTTATTTGAAAAGAATGAAGATAAGGAAAATAAAGTGTAGGAGAATAAGAAGAAATTTAGTGAAAGATTTGGAAAAGAATTTCACAATTCCTAAGTAATTCTTGCTAAAATATGATGCTTTTTAGAATTCTAAATGCCCTTAAGATATTTGGATTCATCATACCGATCCTCATATTTTAAAAACATGCAAAATAATGTTCTAAAGTGAACGGAACCGGTAAACCGTTTACATGTTCTCTTAAAAAGACTCCAGGGTATGTAATGTAATGTATTTGTTAAACTAAGGAGACCCTTGTGAATCGTCTAAGAGGTCTTTGTAGCAACAGATCATTATGTTTCCCAAACTTGTGCAAAACGAATTTATAAAAATTGAATATATTTCAGTTGGACGCTAAAATGATAGTAAAGCATATATTAGCAGGCTCTTAATGCGTAGTAAAGTTAAGAATTAAATTTAGCAAATTGGTACTATAAACTTGCTCCCACTAGGAACGCAATGAAAGGACATAGACGCAACTCAAACGAGTTGACCACTGACAAATACCAGTTGGTACTAGAAAGCCACTCTGAGAGTGCATACCTCCGCCTACTGTAAAATTCTCCTACATAAGATTTCTCCAGGAAAAAATATATATATTTGTGTGTCTTAATGCTGTTTGTGATTTAGGCTAATTTCACTACAAGCATGTGTATGCGAGTTTGGTGTAATGGTTATGTAACAAGCCTTTCAATTAACAATAGTTGACTAACAATAGAACAGCAACGCGAAAATCAAACGAGTGAATTTGAAAAGAAATAGGTTTTTTAAACTACTTGCATCAAAAAAGGTGCACATTAAATCAAATTATGTTTTAAAATTACAAATCACCAATTATAACTCTTGCCTCCTGTACAAAAATAAAGTAGTTCTCGAGAAAATGCAATTTCAGTTTACTTGTTACTTTAAGACTGCTCGCCGGCTTTTGAAAAATTCTGTCCTATCTTTTAACACTAGCAGGTCTGAAAAGTATACTAAAAAGTGGTTCAGAATTGGGATCATGGTCCAAAATGGTCCCAAAATCTCCTTGGCGGAGGTAAATAAACCATCGCTTGTGATTGATTAAGCGTTGTGCTTACATCAAGTGTGTTGCGTAAGTGGGAACTAAACTATATTAAGAAATAGACTAGTAACTTTAAACCTTACTGTAATGTTAATAGCTACCTGTAAATCACTCATTGTCGTAGTTACGGTATATATTAATTTTTATGTTGTCTTCTGATATACTTAAAGTTTATTGGTTTTGAACAAAAGAAATGTTTGTGAACTCAATAGCTGTGTATGAGTCCATTGGTTAGTATACTCTTGCTATGAGTTACTATTCATTAATGTGTTGGAGTAAACTTTTGGAGCACAAAGTTTTTGAGAACTGTGCATTATAGTATACCTATTACTGGGTGTTTTTGATAGTTTTTCATCATGTAAAAATGTAATGCTTTGTGAACTAAAAGATTTTCTCCTATCAGCGTCAATCTTGCAGTTCAAATATGTGTAGTCTAACATCACATCGTCGAAATCTACATCAGAGTTTAATGACACAGGACGATAACAAAAAGAAATAAGTGATATTCTGATCACACAAGCACTTACATCAGTTGTATCTTGTATATTTTTCAGATTAGCTTAACTCTGTTCTATGCACGGTTAACTCTAATGCGTGTGAACACCGTGTACTTCACGGTACCATTTTGTTGTAAATTAGTATTGCTTTTGAATTCTTTTTTAAAGATTAGAAATGAATTCTTCCAATCGCCTTCTAAATGTATGTTTCTTAAATCCTAAAACAGAAAAATGTTATGATTTACTATTCACATGGCAACAGGAGTTTGGTCAGCAATAATAATTTTCATTCAATGATAACTTTGGTGATAAAGATGATGGATGACTGGCTGGAGAATGATATTTGTCCAACAAGTTTTCCCAACCGTATACAATGTATGTGTTGCTGAATATAATGTAACATAATGTGAAGTTTTGTTTCCAGATTTCCATGCTTGTAATTCTATACAAAATATTCAAAATTTTTTTTTCAACAGCGTAGATTTTTATACAGAACTCTTATTTATTAATGGGACACTGTTTGGTTACCTTGTGTCTTCTGTATAGGGTGTTCCTGTCCCAAAGGATAACAATTTGGATTAACAGAAAAATTTAACAGAAAGAGCTGAAATTCTACACCTTCCCCACAATAATTGGGAATTTAATAATATTGTGAACTAAAGTTGTCCAAACCAAGATTTGAACTTTTCGGATTCGGACTCTTTCATTTGTTATGCATAGGTGCTGGTCTTCTTTATGTTTAGCTATAAAAAATATTTATCAGCTGGCTACACCAATCACGGACTTGAATTGCCTAGCATTGGTTGGTGCTATTGACATGTACAATTCATGTCATAAGTAAGGATTGGTTATTTTAATCCTTATTGTATTTTCGTCCAATAATTGCAAACTCATTTCTTTTTACAGGCGTTATTGCAAACACATGATGTTGTAGCGCATGAGGTGTATAGTAACGACGCAATTCGAGTAACACCGCCACCAACATCGCCTTTCTTAGTCAACGGACAGGATCCAAATTCTCCACAGCCGCCCAACGGTGAAATTCAGAATATGGACAACGTGACGAGGGTACGACTGGTCCAGTTTCAGAGGAATACAGAGGAACCTATGGTATGTATGGCACTATGATTTCATGAAATTTGATGAATATTTTTTCGTGGTCACTGACCACTAGGTCATTGACACCAATTGTGACATTTACGATTTTAGGATTACTTTGTTGAGCTGAGATCCAAAGATAGTAAAAATTTTAATTCCAAGTATTCAGATATTTCAGTTAGTATTCAGGAGACAATTTGTTAGTTCCCTAATGGTGTCTTTTAATAGAGGTTTTACTCTATTTTATTTTCTATTTATAAACATGTTTGATACAATACTAGTGTATTAAAAAGAAATTTCAAAAATCTAAAATTAAAAATCAGCAATTTAACATTTTTATCAGATATATAAAATATTTTATAAATCTTCACTCCATGACAAGATAAACATGAATTTAGAACGAAACAGAAATATATTTATCAATTGACAATCAACCTTACTTGGCACTCGGCGACGGCTGCGTCTATTATTCAAACTGACGGAATTATACCGGTCAAAGATTTATACACGTCTTACAAGATTTGTTGAAATCAGCTGTCAGAGGTTGATGGCTTCACAGATGAGCTTCGGCATATGTCTTTAAACAAATGTATAGATGTTTATATATTTAATGGAAACATTAATAATATATAGTGATATATTCACGGAGAGAGAGAAACAGAGAATAAGAAATATTGAAATTATTACAGTATATTTGCAAATTCCAATCTTATCATCTTCAAGAAAAAGTTTCAAAATGTTTAATTTTTACGTGTGGATTGGCTATTAGTAATACATGCACATAGATTCATCATATGTTTAAGGCTAGTTTATTAAATGTTATTAATCCCTCACGTGCTATAAAATAATGTTGCTATACACATTAGTAAAATACATACACATACATTCGTCATGTGAAGACAGATATATATGTTTAAAGCCTGCTTATTTTGCTTTGTCATATTGTATATTGTACGGTATATTTATTGGGTGAAGAAAGATGGAGGTACGATCCTAGTTATTTTATCGAATTCATCATATGATATAGTCATGCCCTACAGTTCACTGAAAAAATTAATTACTCAATGCCATAATGGTTAATTAAATGTGGGCTGTTCTATCATTTTGTTCGCTTAAAAATTGCCTGGGTATGGTATTGGTAGGTGTTTTTCTGGATGGTACTATATATTACATTACCCAGAATGTAAGGAAATTCAAAATTGGGCAATGGTTTCTTCAACAACCTGAGAGATAAAACTTTTCTTATGAAGCGTCCCAAGTTATTTTGTTCATTTGCACCTATTATATGGACATAGGACACAGTTTAACGTCCCATTTGAAGGACGAGCTTGTGTGTATCAACTCGCAACTTCCCGACGAGTATAAATCATTACCGTCGCGACGTCTATTTACTAGTAATAGATACGCATACGTTCATCATGTTAAGACTGATTAAGGTTTAAGCCTATTTGTTAGTACAGTACAGATGGTTTGCCTCTAAGTATATGAGACTATAGGCATACTAGCTAAATGCAATCAACAGCTTTCATAGAAGTAGGTCGCAAAAATACTTTTTTTTTGTTAGTTGAACCGGTTGAATTCATTTGTATATCATTATTATACAATAATAATGAAAATGAAACAAATAAAAATCAATTACCTTTAATTTTTCAAAACGTACAAACAAGTATAAACGATATTTGGATATGTACAGAAAGAACTCGAACCAATGCCTCTAAAATGCTAGTCCTATTCTCTTACCATTATACCGCTTTAATGAAAACATTTATATGCAACATCATTAAACTTTTTTTTTAAATGTAACAAAACATTGTGGCTTTACATATTAGATATTGGTTATTAATTATTATTATCAAAGGATTTTATTTTTATTCAAAAACCATTAGATTTTATTAATAGAATATTACATATTTATAATGGCTGAGTATAGCAATAAATAAATAATTACTTTTCGTCAGGGTTACTTAACAATACAATATTAATAATGAACACATGTACTTTTTTTCATAGGCTAATTACACCCTTGGCCCAATTTAGCATCATCACTTAATTACTTTAATTCATAGTGCAGTCACATACGTTCCCCCTGGTCTAATTTAGTATCAACATTACATGTCTGGTGTAGGTTTCTATCATCTGTTTGACCCCTGACCTGACCCGATTTTATCAAGATTTAAGAAAGCAAGATTACTGGGGGTTTGTTTACTCAAGCGTAACATAACCCGAAGTATAAAATTCATAGTTGATACATGTTATATTCACATGGTAAATTTTTTATACAGCGAGATTGACATTTTGATAAAAGGATATCAATTCATAATTCTGTTAATGATCCTGAATATAAACTAAAACATAATCTTTACATAATATACTTTAATTGGGTGACGATGTATTATTTTACATTTTAAGTTAATCGTAATTTAATTACAAGTAACTTAAGCTATTTCGTGTCTATAACCTCATTAATACATCCTATGTCTTAATGATTTTTTCCCTTTTCATCCCATTTGGACTACAGTCACTATTGTGGTTTCCATAACAAAGTGATTTAAAGCTCTGTCTACTATCAAAATACAAACAAATGTGATGTGCCCAAATATGGTAGTGATATGCTTAAATATGGTAGTGATATGCTTAAATATGGTAGTGATATGCTTAAATATGGTAGTGATATGCTTAAATATGGTAGTGATTAGCTTAAATATGGTAGTGATATGCTTAAATATGGTAGTGATATGCTTAAATATGGTAGTGATATGCTTAAATATGGTAGTGATATGCTTAAATATGGTAGTGATATGCTTAAATATGGTAGTGATATGCTTAAATATGGTAGTGATATGCTTAAATATGGTAGTGATATACTTAAATATGGTAGTGATATGCTTAAATATGGTAGTGATATGCTTAAATATGGTAGTGATATGCTTAAATATGGTAGTGATATGCTTAAATATGGTAGTGATATGCTTAAATATGGTAGTGATATGCTTAAATATGGTAGTGATATGCTTAAATATGGTAGTGATATGCTTAAATATGGTAGTGATATGCTTAAATATGGTAGTGATATGCTTAAATATGGTAGTGATATGCTTAAATATGGTAGTGATATGCTTAAATATGGTAGTGATATGCTTAAATATGGTAGTGATATGCTTAAATATGGTAGTGATATGCTTAAATATGGTAGTGATATGCTTAAATATGGTAGTGATATGCTTAAATATGGTAGTGATATGCTTAAATATGGTAGTGATATGCTTAAATATGGTAGTGATATGCTTAAATATGGTAGTGATATGCTTAAATATGGTAGTGATATGCTTAAATATGGTAGTGATATGCTTAAATATGGTAGTGATATGCTTAAATATGGTAGTGATATGCTTAAATATGGTAGTGATATGCTTAAATATGGTAGTGATATGACATCATAATGTCCATATATTGACTCATCACATTACATAAAGTTTGATATAGTGTAAACAGAGCTTTACAGATAGGGTTGTTAGAATAGCCCAATACAGTGATTAACAACAGAGCCACCTATAAATTAAAACTGAATATTTATGGTTTTTGAAAATGTTCAATTCCGAATTTCATGATCTTTTAAAATTACCAATGTACAACTTTTAATTCATTTATCATAAATATTTATTTAAAGTTAAAATTTATGAACATTTAATGACATAAATTCATCACCACATTGTTGATAGAGTAGTAAAAGGTAAAATTGTTCAATGTTAAAAATTGTTTGTCATAAAAATAATTATTAAGTTTAAAAAAAATTCATCACCACATTGTTGATAGAGTAGTAAAAGTTAAAATTGTTCAATGTTAAAAATTGTTTTTCATAAAATTATGCTGAATTTAAAATTTAACAATGTTAAAAATTGTTTGTCATAAAAATATTTTAAAGTTAAAATTATGCATGAATACTACTGATAAATAGCATTGTTGATACAGTAGACTAGGATGGCCTAGAGGAGGAGGGCAGATGCGATCCCACTGTGAAGCTTGGTTACGCACTTTAATTCAATTGACTTTACCATGTCTCATGTGATGATATCTATGGTATGAGAGAAAGCTTTTAGTAACATTCTCATAACATTACATCATCTAGTAAGATGTTGGTCTTATTTTTGTTGGTTTAAAATTATATCATCATGCTTGTGGAGTATGCATTTGTTGGTAAAATGACAATATTCTGATATTGATGTTGGTCTTATTTTTATTGGTCTATAGCCTTGTCTATACAGTACTATCAAACTTAATGTGACAAAAAATGTGATGTGCCCATATATAGACATGATGATGTCATATCACTACCATATTTGGCCAAAATTCTCATAACATTACATCATCTAGTGTGCAGCATTTGTTGAGTATGCTGGTAAAATGACAATATTCTGATAACTGAGTTTAGTCTTATTTTTCTTGATCTATAGCCTTGTCTACACTATCAAACTTTATGTTACAACAAAATGTGATGCGCCCATATATAGACATGATGATGACATATCACTACCATATTTGGGCATATCACTACCATATTTGGGCACATCAGACTAGTTTGATAGTGTAAACAGAGCTTTAAATTATATCTTCCTACTTTTGGAGTACGCAGACTTGTTGAACATGACGTGAATAAATATTAGCAAAGCTAAGTCATATAATAACATGAAGATTTTTTTTAGTCTTTTTAAAACAGGTAAAAAAATGTCCAGCTGATTTTATAAAAAATATGATAAAAACTTTATTACAATTATCTTCAAATTAAGTTGATGTATAACAATACAAGATATTAAAGGATTTTAGTTGTAAAATTTCTAGTGTTATAGAATATAAACGTTTGCAGCAACATTGCTTAAGTAATTTTTCATGATTATTATTCTGCTTTACCGATAACTGAAAAAAAGTAAGGTTATCGATGATTTTTGTTGTTGTTGTTGTTGCTTTATATTTTATGACAAACACCAGTAGAAATGTTTTACCTGGCGCAATAACACTAACAAAACCAATACAAAATGTATTATCATCTTTGATATAGAAATTTGTTTAATATCCCTACTGGCATACAATTTTATAATGAAAATTTACATAATAATAATAATGATTTATCTTAATTGATTGTTGTTGTTTCTCATCTCATCATTATTGTAATGTATTCTTGTATTTCCTGTGAAGGATGGAATAATAATAATAAGTAGATTTATATAGCGCAAATAAACGATGTCTCTATGCGCTCGACAATAAAGAGAAAGAGTGGAAAATAAAAGGAAGAGTACAAAAAGACAAAAAACATCAGGCTAGCACCCAAACCGGAGTATGGGGATACACCATCACTGCTAACTGGGAATAAGTGTGTATGTACCCCAGTTAGCATCGGTGAAGTCTTGATCTTTTTAGGGATCCAATGCCTCCTACCCTGAAGTTTATCTGTATATAAAGAATAACAAAATCCATGTGTTTTATTTTTCATATTCAGCATGTTAGTTTTAATATGATTTGTTTACATTTGTGTTTAATACAGGGTATCACATTGAAGATGAGCGAGGACAAACGCTGTCTCGTAGCACGTATCATGCACGGTGGAATGATCCACAGGCAAGCAACGCTTCACGTCGGTGATGAGATCCGTGAAATCAACGGGGTCAGCGTAGCAAACCAGACTGTCGACCAACTTCAATGTATGCTTAGAGATTTACGCGGTAGTATAACTTTCAAGATCGTCCCTAGCTACAGAAGTGCACCTCAGCCGTGCGAGGTAAAAATACATTTGTAATGTAATTTTTTTCTTAGATATGAATTTTCATCAATGTTGTTTCATAAAATTGACAATTTTTTTCTTCAAATTATGTCACCAATTTAAACACTGACATTTATTTAAATTTATTCAGTTGAATATAAATTTTTAAATATAAATCCAAAATGTTATGATTTATTTTATTTTATGAAATTTACAAAAGGCTTTATTAAAGATTCCTAAGGTTCCTAAACGAAAATTTATTTTACTTTTGGAGACTTTTACTTTTGTGTGAGGAGACAATTAATTTCAATCTACTATATGAATCCCTTCACAGTATACAGAAATAGTACAAAAAATGTATTTTCAAGTAATATATTCACATATTATCATAAACACATTTTGTAATAAAATGCTTTTTATTTTAATTTCTGCCACCAACCTTTTAGTTGTTCACATTGCCTGAAAAGAAGAATGTTCATTCCACTTTATTTTGATTCAGCTCACGACACATGGCTCAATTTTGTACTAGCCCAGCATAAACCAAATCCGGGCTAGTGACACTAGTAATCCCAACAAGACTCACATAATACCTTCCAACATGTATTTGGAAAATAGAAGAATTACATAATTTTTAATATATTTTTCGGGCTACCAAATTCCATGTAGGTCATTGAGTATACAGTTTTCGTGGGCTCATGAAAAAAGACACTAGACCTACGTTTTTTTGACCTAATTTAAGGTCACACACTACATTTTATGTAAAAATAAATACTATATGGACCTATTGCGATGTTTTATTTCGTCTTTAAACGGTTAAAAATGTGAAAAATAAGTCGATTCTAATAATTTTAGCAGCCCGCTATAAATCTCAACATGCATTTCTCACGCAGATTGATATTTTCATATCGTGATGAAATGCACCCACTTTGACCAATCGTGTGAAAGGATAAACAAATAACAATAAATACAGTAACTTTTCAGCAAAAATACCAAGTCTTCCCTAATTTGTATTTTGCCAAAAAAGAAAAGACAATTAATTCAACGACGAGACAACGTCAGGCTAGGCCTATAGCTAGTGGACGATGTTCTTGCGTTACCGTTCTTTACCAGCTAGGCCTACAAAACTAAGCCTAACTAAGCTAGGCATAGAAACATCTATGAGAGAACTTTTGACGCGAGCTACTTAGGTAGTTCATTGCTTAATAAACCTTAGAACGCACATTTAACACAAGAAATGACCTGGTTTAATGTTTTCAAAGTTATATGCATTATTTTTTTAACAAAACATCAAATTATGCAGGTCTAGTGTCTTTAAATCAAGCCCTGTATATTCTGTACTTTGGTATAAAGGAATGACATTGGATCAGATTCATAACTGATCAAACAGTACCTTTTCAGTACCATTACCATTGACATATTAATACATTGGCTAGAGGGCGAACAATTGTTTCCAGTGTGGTCCGTATACTTGCCCTAAATCTTTTGTATTGTTTTTTTTGTCTTTATTTCCAGCAAACAATCAAGATTAAGAATAAAAAAAACGAGGTGATACCGAACATAACCATTTTATATATGATTTCGCACATGTGTGCCATATTCACTTGCATTTATAAAGCGTTTTGTACCATATGTACTAACACATGCCATATATGTCAAAAGCACTATGAATTTCTATAATACATAATAATCATACATGTGTATTATATTTATCCATATGTGCATCCATATATCCATGTGCAATATTTTCACATGAGTACAATTTTAACACGCGTGCTATGTGCTACCATATGCGTGCCGTTGACACATGTGTTACGTGCATCCATATGCGGCGATTTACACACATGTGCCATGTTGTATGGCTTCATATGGTGCATATAGCACACATGTTGTTTTATTTCCATTATACCAATCCATTTTAGCACATGTGTTTTTATGCATCATATGTACTCCATACAATATTATTGTTACTGTTAGCACCCCAGGATTGATTGCATTACATTATATAATAAAAAATTCCACATTTTTTGTTTTATTTTTCTATATATTTAGTATGAATGCCAGTCCTTTAGAACACAGCATTTCTGTGTTTTTTCTCGTTATTTAAAACATTTTGTCGTGTCTGTGTTTTTGCCCATATATTGCTATATCTGTGTTCATTACAATTCTATAAATGTTGCTGTTTATATACATATTTTTTCATTTTTTCAAATTCATATTTGCATCTATATTTAAGCATATTATTGAATGATTGATTGATTGATTATTGATTCTTACGACAGATTGAATTCTTTTGATTGATTTATTGTTAGTTTTAATTAGACTGATGTGATAGACTTGTGTGGTCAAATTCATTTTCACTCATTTTCTTAATTTGAAGGATAAATTTGATAGAAATTATTTAACTATTTATGAAGTTTGTTTTTAAAGATTAGAATTATTTTTTTATTTATTCAACTTCTCACTAAGATGTATGTACATTAGTCGAGGATGTGGACCAACAGGAAGTAAACACCTAAAACGGTCAAGTCCCAATCGCTCAGTGACTCTGTGTGACAGTGGCCGAGTTTGTGTGAATAGTATTGAATGTGCAATATAGTCCTTAGTGTCGGATATGTCTACGGCATTCATCTTTCTCTTTATGTTTGTTTATTCATTGTAAACATACCAATAATAGATTTGAACCTAGGTGAATGAACGGTTATGTTTAGATTGTCATTGCTATATGAAGGATTGGCATCTAACTTAGTATTACGTGAGATGAACTAGTATCACCAGTGTGTCAACTCCATATTGTATGTCGTGCACCCCGGTGTGGTGGGTTCTGTATAAGTGTGAAAAATGACTGTGGACGCATTATGATAGTTTTCTCATAAAATCAAGTCAACTTTGTGAAAATATGAATAAAGAAATGTTAGATGGAAAGTAGAACACATTTGATGAAGTAAAGAATGATATATGAAATAAAGGAGTGAAAAAGGAGGAAAATCTATAGTTAAGCTGTAAGTACATTAAGTGTAAAATTTGATAATGGGACGATAAATGAGGTTTTATATTATATTGCAATCTATCAGTGTTTATGGTTTCAATGTTTGAGCACTTTCTATTGGTTGGTCATGTGTGTCTATTTGAAGTAACAAAGTTTTGTTTTATTTTTCTCCGTTAGATTTATGTAAAGTCCCAATTTGAATATGACCCACTGACTGATGACCTAATTCCTTGTCAGCAAGCGGGTCTGCCATTTAAATGTGGTGAGATCCTTCAGATTATTAGTAAAGATGATCATAATTGGTGGCAAGCCCGTAAAGAGGGCGCGCCACTCAACGGCACAGCAGGACTTATCCCATCACCTGAACTTCAAGAATGGTATGTTTATATTGAAACACGATTTTGGTATATAATAAAAATATTGTAATATTGTAACCAACTCTTGTTTTCGGTATTACTATTAATTATTAATTTGAAATTCCGAATTCTAAAGCAATGCTTGATCAAAGATGTAGTTTTAATGTAGTTTAAAATCATTTGTTTTTGTATTAGGAGAGTAGCATGTTTAGCAATAGAAAGGGCCAAAAAAGAACATCAAGCGTCATGTACATGGTTTGGTAAAAAGAAGAAACAATATCGTGATAAGTACTTAGCGAAACATAATGCAGGTTAGTTTAAATCAAATTTTATTTAATTTATTTTACTTAAATTGTGAATTTTTTTGTTTTGGAAAGATAATCGGGAGTTGATGCAGACCGTGTTATTTGAAAATTATAGGTGTGCTACAAATTGCACTCCTTATACATTCAGGGGTGATGTAGGTGTGCTTTTTGTAATTTGGTGTGTGGAAGTTTACCAAATGTAAGCGTATTGTATATCACACACCTCAATGGCAGTTTAGGAGTGTGTTATCGTGAGTGATCGCACTCGCTCGCCTTAAAAGACAAGGCCTGTTGATGTATTATTTTTAAGAGCGCAGGTATCCGCTTCCAGTGTGCTGATGAGTCAGAAGGTGTGTTTATTTTTGCATTAATATTAATTTTTGAATATTAAGTTTTCACCATGATATTTATTTATTCTCTTTTCCATTACTGTAATTATTTATGGACATATTTATTAATTCATTCAAATATTTTTCTTTTCTTTAGTCTTTGATCAACTAGACCTAGTGACTTATGAAGAGGTTGTACGCCTACCAGCTTTCATGCGTAAAACACTCGTATTGCTAGGGGCACATGGCGTTGGACGACGCCACATCAAGAACACCCTCATCACAAGCCATCCAGACAAATATGCTTACCCTATCCCTCGTAAGTTATACTTCCCTCACTCTAGTAGTATATTCTTTTCGAGGGCGTGTAGCGCAATGTGTTGGTAGTTAGGACTACTGATCGTAAGATTGTGGGTTCTAATCCAATGCTCGTCGCATTGCTTTGTAGCCTTAGGCAAGATACTTTTCTTGTACAAATGTGTACTTGGTAGATTCAAAGACAAAACGTTGGGCTTATTATTAGCTGCATTATGGGAGTATGTTTGATGAGGTTTACAACATTAGGTGCTTTATGAATCCAAGATATTATTATTTTATTTACATCTGTAATTGATTACTTATTCCGTTGTACTTTGTGTCATGCATTATTGTTGCTAAATGACATAAGTCGGCGCACATTTCACAAGTTATTATCTAGCCAGCAAATGCCGTCTGAAATTTTTCCTTACTCTCCAGACAGATTTCTTTTTAATCTTATAGTGCACAAACGCCCACATAAATGATTGGTCTGTATAACACTTGTGCAATATTTTAAGTCCGACAGCTTTTTCCCTGAAAAAGAAGCAGTAGTAATTATTTGAATATTTTAATTGAGACTTTCTGTTTAAGAAATTGATTAGTTTTGAATTAATACACTAAAAAAAAGTTAATTATGAACTTTGAACTTTCAGACACAACACGACCAATCAAAGTAGAGGAGGTAGATGGGAAGAATTACCATTTTGTCTCTCAAGACGACATGATGAAGGACATCGCAAACAACGAGTACTTAGAATACGGAACACACGAGGATGCTATGTACGGTACAAAACTAGAGACAATCAGGCAAATTCACCGCAATGGTCACATGGCCATACTAGATGTTGAACCACAGGTAACGATATTTTAAACAAGGGTTTAGCTGAGATGTTTTCATGGTTCTGTGGTGAGATGATGGTACATTCTATTAGATAATGGTACAGTCTAAGATAATGATATAGTCTAAGATAATGGTACATTCTTAGATGATGGTACAGTCTAAGAAAATGGTACAGTCTAAAAAAATGGTACAGCCTAGGAGTACCAATTTCAAATGTAATTACTGTCCTAATAGGTGGTACTCTGTTAATAGAGAAACATCAAACGTGCAACATGCTCTATAGAAACAAAATCTTTAGAAGTGGAGTAGTTTTGTCCTTCGATGGGATTCGAACCCCGGGATTGGCACCAATCGTCTTCAGCTGCATTCGCATATTGTAAACTGTATTCTATACAAAATGTAAGCGAAGAAAAGAAAACACCTAAACACACACAAATTTAGTTTTACTTAACGGTTATTTTCCATTTCCAGGCATTGAAGATTCTGCGATGTGCAGAGTTTGCACCTTTTGTTGTGTTCATTGCTGCTCCAACTATTTCTAATTTAAATGGAGAGGTAAAGTTTTGCTTTTCTTTTGGTACGAAATTGGAGGTTGGAAGCGGTAGAGCTGTACTAGTAATATATACTCCTACTCAAAACTATCCAGAAAAATGATTTCTTTACAGTTTTAAGGAATATTTTTTTAGCTATATATGTACAAGTTCAAATCATGGGAAGTAGATTACATAGTTCTCATCATCTGCATGTATTTCATCATTATTTGAGAGTTTGACAGTGCCAGATAAATATATGGCAACATTTTCATTCCCTTCATATATTTTCACAAAACATGACTTGCCATATCGACTAGGACTAGTTTGGTTGCCATAGAAACTGTATGACCTATGTCGACCTTGAGTTGATGCGAAAATCAAACCAAAATTCTGACATGCTGACGAGAATTCCTTTGGACTTTTTGACTTGGTTTACATCCAAAAAGTGATGGTTATAGGTTTATTTAATTGTTTCCATTTTTTCATCATTTTAGGGCGATAGTAGTTTAGAGAAACTCGCAAAAGAATCCGATCTTCTAAAACAAGCTTATGGTCATTACTTTGATTTAACAATAATCAACAACGACATTGATGAAACCATCCGAATACTGGAATCAGCAATTGAAGAAATATGCACAACACCTCAGTGGGTACCCGTCAGCTGGGTATACTAAACATTGAGGGCACTGTTCTCAATCGTCATGGTGCAAGTCGCAAACAGTCCTTTGTTTTTATTGGAATGGTGCAAACCAACTCAGAGGTTTTTTGTCCAAAAAAACTATGTTTTGTTAATTGTTTTGAGTGAATATTAGATACTGTATATTAACACAAAGACAAAATATCTAAATAAGTTTTGATAATATAAATATAATCAATAATTAATTGAATTATTGAAAGTAATTCAAAGATTTTTTACCTAATTAAAATTTGCTAATTATGATTTGTTACTCATTTACCATGAATTGGATTATAAAATGGAGCCCTCTATAGCTTTACATATACGTATTAATTTAATATTCTTCATATTATTTGGTGCTTGAATTAAAATTATAATTTATTTGATTGAGAAACAAAGCAAGAATTGAACATAAATATAAAAAATGATTTTAATAAAAAAAATTAATATTAAAAACCATGAATATTATATATTACAACTCTGCTCATCTACAGTCATGATAAATGTACGTAAATACAAAGTTTGGAATGCAAAAAAAATTGCAGCAGATTGCATAACAATTATAAATTTACATCCAAATTTTATATAAAATGTTGAGTTTTAAAGTAATGCTATTGAGAGCTCTATATATTTAATTTGTAACACGTCGAGTAATGTATGTTTAAAAGGATAGTTTGATAACAATTTCAAATTTCATCACATTCAAGTTGTAGTTATTATCTTATTTTTTAACTAATTTTTGTTCAGAAAAGAATGGAAGATATTAAGTATTTCAGTTTGGTTACTGTTACTTTGTTATCATTGCCAGAGTAATATCTGATGCCTGTATACTAGTAGCAGGGCTTGCAGAATGCTGGACATTAAGTTGCTCTTTGGGCAACCAATGTCTACTATCTGGTTTTCCCAAAACAATTTTTACCTGCCTATCTTTTTTGAAGAAAAATTATTAAAATAAATAAATTCTCCATTTACCTCTCGATTTACTGTAAGTGTATAGGTACAAGTAGCAGAAATTAATCATATATTATGATCGTTGGGACTTTTTGGATTTTGTTGTGGCTGGTGATTCTTCAAGCCCATACTAGATACTTCATCATCTGTCTTTAACACAACACTGTCTCTCACACACCAGTCAACAGTAACCAGCTTAAGTAGATTGGAATGCAATTTCTTAAAAATAGAAACTGGTAATAACATGACCAGAACAACAATTTTATTTAACGTAGGGAGGCTCTTATATTGAAACAAAAATTAACATGAAAAATTATGACAAGTCTGTAATTTAACAAAATGTTTGTGATTTGTAGCGGAAGTTATTCAGGTTAAGTCGAAATGCATTATTAATTACTAAATCTGACTGGGATTTTTATATGTAAAAAAATTTGAACAAAAATATATATATTATATTGTAATGGTAGCTTCCAACTTGTCATTTCGGGAATTCCCCACAATAATGTCATTCTGGGAATTCCCCACAATGGCATTCTGGGAATTCTCTTTCTTTCAAACTTGAAAATTGTACAGTTTACTTATCAAGTCTATTTAGACTTTTATCATTTATCATCGATAGTTTCTTTTTTTGCGTGTATCTGATGAGTGTGTGAATAGTAGATGGGAAGAGAAAAAAAAATTGATTTTAGAATATAATATAATTTATTTTTAATAAACAAATATGTTTAATGTGTTTCACTAGTTATAGTACAATGGTAATAGATAGATTTTCACGTTTACATATTGTTTTACACAGTTTAGCAAGAAAAACTTATTTTTCTCATAGATGACCATGTTGTTTGTAGGATATATATAGCTTCTGATTCATAGTAATCATTATTTAAATAATTTGTTGGTGAATCTCTTAACAGATTTTATCAGAAAGCTATTTGAAATCTTGATCATACAATTGTTAAATATTTTGATTGCAAATTTAGATGTACTATTTGATTAGTACATACAGTGTATGACTTCATTTGATTGGCTTATTCAAATTTATGAATTAATTTGATTGGTTTATTCAAATGTTTAAGCTAAGTTTATTGGCTTATTGAAATATTTAGGTGAGAGACACATGTAATTTATTCTTTAAAAGACTAATTTTAGTATGATTGTTTAATGTTTTACAAATTTCATTATTAAATGTAAAACATTAAAATGTGATTGGTCAACTGGTATTTGAATATTCATGATCTGATGCAGGTATTTTGTTATTAAAATATTCATAAACTGTGGTGCAAGTGTGGGCCTACTGGTAACTGAATATTCATAAACTGGTAGGCCTAAGCAGGTGTACCGGAATTTGAATATTAATGATCTGGAATGCAGGTGTATAGGTCATTGAATATTCATGATCTGGAATGCAGGTGTATCGGTAATTAAATATGAATTATCTGGGAAGCAGGTGTACCGATGATTCAATTTATGATATGGGATACAGTATTGGTATTCGCATATTCATGATCTGGTGTATTGGTGCATATTGTATGAAAATTACTCTACAGATTAACCATTTCACTGGGTTACGTCTACTTAAACTTTGTATTTTTGACTGGAATACTAACGCCACCTTTTGAGAGATGTAAAATATATGCATTTCCATGCAAAATCTAAATCAGTTATTTAAGACACTTTGGAATCAAAATATAACTATCTAGTATCAGTATTTCACTAATTTTAGAAATTTCTAAGATAAGAATGTTCCCTTTTACAATTTTACAAACAAAAAAGAATGCTTTTAACAATTATAACACAAAGTAATCAATAAACTTATTTTAACAGAATTTCTCCTGAATCAAAATGGCGTATAAAATTGATTGAGTGGTTGTGATCAGGGGCGGATCCAGAACGGGAGCGAAGAATATTAATAACCTGTCAAATATAGATATAAATTAGTTCATAATGTAGTTGTAGCTGTCAAAAGGGGGAGTGACCGACCCAAATGATACCGTACTGAATCTGCCCCTGGTGTTTTTTTTTTTAATTTACAGATGTAAGACTGTATAAATTGGTAATAATAATATATATGTATGTATGATGCCTATGCAAATGTAATTCGTTAGCGAACTTTATTCATTAATATTTAAGATTTTTATCATCCAATACACAAATTGGATCGCTCGGTAATCATGTGACATTTCCACATTTTGTCATTGGTGGAATGATCACCAATTTTAGTATCCAATTGGCTTTAATAAAAGAAACATGTAAATTCATAAAAATATGAAATTGTATACGTCTTTAAAATAAACAATCACTGCATTCAATGTTATATATCCATTTTTTTTTTTTTTTAATATTAGAATTTTTCTTCATAAAATTTACTCAAATATCCATGCTTATTGTAATGCCTGGTATTTTATGGTTTACGATACAAAAATCTCAAACTTTTTCTCTTAGGCCACTGGCCAATAAATACAAGTTTAGTTTTTCTAGAAATTTAAAGACTATATCTGAGACCGAGTATTTGATTTGTTCTTTATTCAAGAATTTTTTCAGACAAGTTTATTAAAGAAATCAAATCAACAGATTTCACCAAAGAACAATTTTGTCATCATTTATCATATACGAAAATATCATTAAATTTGTTTGTAATTATTACTGTACTTAAGTTATTATTATAAGTTAAGTATATTCTATTCTTCACATCCCTTCCTAATACCCAAGCCTATACCAAATTTGTATAGTACATGGCCTGATTTTTCCTAATCACTGCCATTAATTTTCTCTTCTCTTAATATTATAAACAAAATTGTGTATCATTTGTTTCGTTTTATGTACAAGAAACTTGCGGTACAGACAAGGGAAAACTGAGCAATAAATATATTGGCTTATCTTGTTAAATCTCTTTTTTTAAAGATATAGTTCTCTTCCACTGTCATGTATAAAGGCCCATACCTCATTGCCCAAAGTATATGTTTACATTGTTAATTGTTTAATTGTCTAATTAAGGTCTGATTAGATAATTACATTTTTGGATGCTGTAAAGAACTTGTCATTAACAAGATTGTGACCAGATTGTATGAAATTAATATCAGAAATAAACATTATTAATAAAATAAAAAACAAACCATAAATATTTTGTAATTGTTTTAGTTGTATTATTTTAGAATTAGTAATTTAACACATAAACAAATACTGTAAACTGCTGTAATATTGTCAGATTTTTTTTTGTTTTTTTGTGTTTTCACACCAGCTCCTTAAATTATAAAATGCAAAATAGAGGGCGGTGTTTAGATAAATCACAACATACAAAACAAACAACTGCTGAGTATTGGAAAAATCACGGCGTCCATATCAACCAGAAAAACAAGTGGTCTGCAGTAGAAAATTTTATAAATTAACACATTTTAGTCTTTAAACTGAAACAGTTAATGTAGGTCTAATAACACTGAATGATAGGCATAGCAGGCGTGTAGCCGTGTAGGGCTAGGCCTATCCATCTAAGGCTCCTAGCTAGGCTTGTGCCCAGCAGGGAATACTGTCTGTACCACCAGCCAGCCAGTGTCGGAGGGAGTGATCATCGGCTACCCTACTTACTAGGCTAGAGGGCTACTAGGCATAGGGGCTACTAGGCTAGGTTATTCTGCTTGTGTCAAGTGTCCAAAATCCCATTCCAACACTTGCTCGCTCGAGAATGCCACATGATATGGTCAAGTCAACAGACCTCGAAATTTTCCCGAATAACAATTTACAGAGAATACAAAGTCCTAGGCCTATACAAATTATTACTTTTATAGGGAAAGTCATTTATTACTTGCGTCTCACAAGTTAATTACCTAAAAATTTATATTATACACACTTCTTAACTTACAAAATGCTTATATATTTCAGAAACATTTAGAACATGTCTACAACAGTAAGTTAGAAAAGAGTTTTGCAAGCCACTTGACAACGTACACTGACAGCAATTATGAGTGCCAGTCATTACTCACAGTCTCCAGCCAATAAACTGCTACAGAACCAAGCCCAGCTATTGCACCGACTACAAACTTCAAACTCTGAATTGAATCGTTACAAAGAACCTCAAATATTGGACAATAGGAGAGCTACTCCAAATAACCATCATGGTAATTAATTTATTTGGACCTTTATCAGTGGCGTAACGTAGAGATCTAAGCTAAGGCCCCTGTTTCAGGAACCCTAAGTTGCCCTCCAACACTGGAGGCCTCAGGTGTTTTTAGCCTTTTTAGACATATTTTAATGCCTGTTTTCTTCTCTGGACACTGCTCAGGGGCCACCATAAGCTCCAGGGTTTATCCAGTGAGCACTCATAGCCGTTACGCCACTAACCGCTATTAAGGGACACCTTTGAGACCCAACAAAGTTGAGAGGTGTCACCTGAATAATGGTTAATTGTAGTGTTACATATATTGGGAATCATACATTTCACAAGTGTCCTCTTGATAGGGTTGTCCATTGAATAGGGTTGTCCCTTGAATAGGGTTGTCCATTGAATAGGGTTGTCCATTGAATAGGGTTGTCCATTGAATAGGGTTGTCCCTTGAATAGGGTTGTCCCTTGAATAGTGTTGTCCATTGAATAGGGTTGTCCATTGAATAGGGTTGTCCATTGAATAGGGTTGTCCATTGAATAGGGTTGTCCCTTGAATAGGGTTGTCCATTGAATAGGGTTGGTCCATTGAATAGGGTTGGTCCATTGAATAGGGTTGTCCATTGAATAGGGTTGTCCATTGAATAGGGTTGTCCATTGAATAGGGTTGTCCATTGAATAGGGTTGTCCATTGAATAGGGTTGTCCCTTGAATAGTGTTGTCCATTGAATAGTGTTGTCCATTGAATAGGGTTGTCCATTGAATAGGGTTGTCCATTGAATAGGGTTGTCCATTGAATAGTGTTGTCCATTGAATAGTGTTGTCCATTGAATAGGGTTGTCCATTGAATAGGGTTGTCCATTGAATAGGGTTGTCCATTGAATAGGGTTGTCCATTGAATAGGGTTGTCCATTGAATAGGGTTGTCCATTGAATAGGGTTGTCCATTGAATAGAGGTGTCCCAAAGGAAGTTTCTACTGTATTATCTTCTTTTCTTTCAACAGGAAATGGAATTGGAAAGAAAAATGAAGCAGTTCTGAAAGATGTGCTCGCAAAAAGAAAGAAGGTCTTGTTTATAGTTTTATAATCATTTAAATTCGCAATAGTGTGCAGGATTCATTGTGGCGTGTGCTAAAATCAGTAAATACATACATACATACATTATATTTTAAAAAAACTATTGGAATAATTTATTTGTTTTAATATAATAATATGTAGGACTTGAAAGATGAACTTGCGATTTACCGAACAGACCGTGGGAAACTAAACGAAGAGAGGGTACGGTTGCAGGATGAGACGGATAAAATGCAGGCTTCAAAAGACAGATGGAGAATTCCTAATTACACAATTTTAGGTTTGTACTTTTTAATGTAATCATGCTAGATTGAAATTTTTCTGTTGACATAAAACTGAAAACTGTGTGTATATGGATATTCTGGTAGCTGGGACCAGTTGTGATCAGTTCAATGTCGGCATAAGTGTACGAGCACACTGGTTCCTTAAACAACTTGCAATTGTAACTACAAGTTACAATCTTTTCCATATGTCGATACAGCACTCTCGGACACCAGTTGCTTAAAAGTTAACTTGAAATGAATGCTCAAGTGCAACTAATTCTATTGAATTGTAATAAGAGAGAGCATCTTGTGTATTTATTTGTCTTGTGAATGGGATTGCCACCTTTAAGAAGGATACTGAATGAATTCGCTTATGGTTATCCTTGGCAAAATATATAAAAACTAAAACATAAGCCTTTCTTTCATCTTTTGTGGATATAATAAATATAAAATATTGTCTTTGTTTAAGATCCAATTGAGAAGTCTAATGGTCAGTATAAGCTAGCTGAAGAACCACTTGCAATGGAAACAAGTGAAATGGAGGCGTATGCTATCAGAACAGAAGCAAAGATTCCAAAGTTACAAGCTGACATTGAACTAAGACGGTATTATATTTTACATAATCAATTGCAGAAAAAAGTTAAGCAAGCTTAGAAAGTGTCCCCTTAATAGCGGTGTCTCCTTAATAGTGTCCAAAAGGCAGTGTTGTACTGTAACAATAAACAACACAGCATTGATAGGCCCACTGTGTACAAATACAAATACATTCAAATTAATGATTTCTCTAAGAGAACTTTCTGAGGTCTAGTTGACCATGGAAAGTATGTGGTATCATATTTAACATGATTACTTGATAAAAACAAATACCATCCTGCCATGGACATTAACATTAGCTTTCATCTGTGTTTAAAAAACTGCTTACTTCTACTAAATAAGGAGGCCCTTACAGACATCAATGTTGGCATTAGCTTCATCAAAGTTGTTCTTGACTACGTCTGATGTTAAATGCAAACTGCCATTTAAGCTTGGTTCCCACTAGAACGTAATGCAAGGACGTAAACGCAACGCAAGCATTTTAACCAATGACAAGCGAAGTTATAGACAGTTAGCAATCACAAGCGGATAAGCCATCGCTTGTGATTGGTCAATTCACTTGCGTTGCGTTACGTCCTTGTGTTGCGTCGCTAGTGGGAACCACGCTTCATCTAGAATTTGATTTTACTGTTTAGACGTGAAGTAGAAAAGATGCGTAGAAACCCTCAGCATTTAGAAGGCTGGACATATGAACCTCACCAATCACAGACCTACCACATGGTAAGGAGAATCAGGATGGGGAATTGTGGTGAAGTAGTGTAAGGGGCCGAGTGGTTAAGACAGTGGAACCATAATCACATAGTCTTAACATCGACAAGGGTTTGTGGCTCATTGCTCCATGGTTCTGGTGGTAGAACAAATTAATAAATTACCTGACCTAAACATGCTTCTCATTCTCTGCTCTTCACCTTACATTTAAATGCCATCTAGCCAAGATCTTTCTGCAATACCAAACAGATAACATCATTTAATGCTTGCAGTTTCTTTTTAATGGTGACATTTTTCAGGTCCGTGATATTTTGGTTGAAGTTGCTGATGGCATCATGCTCTTTGAACCTGAAAAATGGATGCAAGATAGACTGAACACCATGTATCCTTTTAAAGATATTTATGTATCAAATAGATGTATACAAACAATCGTCACCTATGTAAATAATACATCAGAAAAATACATGGGACTAAAGTTCTGTCTACACCAGTTTGACAAAGAAGTGTGATGTGCCCAAATATGGTAGTGATATGCTTAAATATGGTAGGGATATGACATCATTATGTCCATATGGGCACATCACATTCGTGTTGTCACATAAAGTTTGTGGACAGAGCTTAATGCATCAGACTGCATGTGGCGCAGTTTGTAGGACATTGGACTACTGATCATGAGTTCAAATCAAATGCTCAAGACATTTTACTTACGTTTGCCTATCCCCACCCAGACGTACAAGTGGATTCCTGGTATAAACACAACTGTGCTGAGGCTGCAGCATTATGGGAGTATATTTCCATATGTGTTTGATGCAAACATAACCGCAGTAATAATGTGAAGTGCTTAGAGGCCCTATGCATTAAGTACTATATAAGAATGACATTATTACATCAGAAATATGCATCAGAATGCTGAATAAAAACAATACATCAGAACTATGCGTCAGAATGATGCATTGTATGATGTATCAGAACAATGCATCGAAACGTTTACCACTTTCATCTTTTAATTCATTGTATCGATAGATGTATTAATTTAACTTAATTCGGTTGTAATTTAGTCGGGTTTTAGACCTCGAGGAGAAGAGAATTCAAGAACACAAGGAACAACTTACTAAAGAGAAGATTTGCCATTTAATGATGGAAGAAATTATTCTAGAGGTAAGCCCAATACCCGTCATTTAAAATAGATACTGTATAAGGGTTTTTTTAAAGAACTTTTGCCATTTAAATTACTTACCTTAATTGATCCAGATTCTAACCAATTAAAGAATTGTATTACTTATTTATCTAGGTTTCTGCAAAGCTAAGCCTAGAAATTACGGAGGAATATCTAAGCACTGAGATGTGCATCAGGGCAATGACACAATTATTGGTGATCAATTCAGCTGAAGAAAGTGTTAGTCTTGTTTTGTCACCTACCTATCCATTTTCAACTTATTGTCAACAAATGATTGATTGTGTGCTGTATTTAAGGGACAAATTTCTGTTGTACAGACACTTTCAGAGTAAAATGATTATTACATTTTTTTTGTTATAATTTTTTGAAGGCCATAGCAACCAAGAAGAAAGAAGGTCGAGAGGAAAATGACCCTGCATACTCGCTAGTTACAGGAACATATCATCAAATGGTGAAAGAAAGACAAAAGAAAAGGTATTTATTAATTTGTTTGAATACATTTGACTCCATCTTAATGGAATCTAATAGGACTGTTTCATTTGAGTTATAAAAAACAGATTTGTAAAAAAATAAAATCAAAATCCATTTGTTCTCTTTAAAATTCTATGTGTGTTTATTTAAACTGTAAATATGTGTTACTTTATTTTGTTTCAGTATATATAGGTATTTAGAAGAAATTTTAATTATTCTTAAAGACATTCTTAAAGACATGTTTCTAAACCTTTCAGAGATAACATCTGGGTTCATTCACAAAAACTGACATCAACTTCAGAAGAAGCGGATAAAGTCAGTGGCATGTCTGGTGAAGACATTGATGATGACATCAAAGTTCTCCACTTCCAAGATGCTGATGTTCTGCAAGAGAAAAGGAATGAAGAACACCCTGCTGCCATGAGGATCTTTAGGACAAAAGAACTAGCATATTGGAAGGTAGACTAAAATCTTGAATTTTGCTGCTATTTTAAACTATAGACTAAATAATTGTTTTTACAAACATCACTGGATTTTTTACAACAATACTAGTACTAGATTGCTAAAAATAGAGTGATATAATTTAAATTGGAAAATGAAACAGTTTATTTTTATTATGTTGTGATAATCAATTTTGTTTTTAAAGAAAATGTATCCTATGTTGGATGAGATAAAAATTGTTCGCAGATCTAAAGGCGTTGAGATGTCATCACTATCACCTGATCATCGTTTACTAGCTTTTGGTTATTCCCATGGTAAGCCTAACCATTCTTGCTTTTTGTGAGTAGTTTTTTATGGTGTGAAATTGAATTCAATGTGTGCAGCAGATTTCAATGCGTGCAGTTGATTTCAGTATGTGAATTTGATTTCAGTGTGCAGTTTATTTCAGTATATGTAGTTTATTTCAGAGTGTGCAGTTTATTTCAGTGTGTGCAGTTTATTTCAATGTGTGAAGTTTATTTCAGTGTGTAAAGTTGCTTTCAATGTGTGAATTTGTTTTCAGTGTGTGAAGTTGCTTTTAATTTGTGAATTTGATTTCTGTATGTGAATTTCGTTTCAGTGTGCAGTTTATTTCAGTATGTGCAGTTTTTTTGTATCTATATGGGTGTGTTGAAGTAATGTATACGGTACTTTATTTTTTATTTTTGTAATAGGTGATATATTAGTGTATGATTTATGGACAAGCCCTATAAATCTTGTAAGACTAATAGGCAATGACAGCATTTACAGTGATCCTATTATTAGTCTCAAATGGAGTTGGGATGCTTCAAGATTAATATCCATTAATGAATCGGTATGTAGGCCTACAAATTATTGCAACTAATGGATAATTATGATAACCGATTACCATGTTATTTTTTTGTACTATTACTTGTCTTTATATTTTCTTATCTAGGGTTCACTCCATATATGGTCAATGACATCGGGAGGGGTTGCTACTAAAAGAGATATTAAAGACTTTGAAGTCTCTGCAGGCCGTACAAATACCCTTCCTCATCAGATGACGCTCTATGCACGACTGGCACCCAATGATTACAAGTTTAAGCAAGGTAACATTTGTTTATCTTTTATACACAACAAATATAAATTATGTGATAAAAACTTTAGAACTTCTTGAAAACATACGTCTGGGAAAGTTTTGCTTACGTTAGATGGGTTACAAGATGTTTAGAACCAACCTTTTATTTGTCATAAAAATGTCTTCAATAAAGATAAAGATATGGAAAGGGAGTCACTGTGATAAAACAGCAACCACAATACTATTGGACAATGCTCTGTTTTATAAACCTTTTTTCTGCTTTTTTTAAATACTTACAGGTCCTCTTGCTGAAGGTGGGACTAAGACCGCTACACTTGGGCCCAGTCTGTCTTGTTTTTACCCAAGTCACACATTACTAGGCACTCAAGTAGGTAACAATCATCTCTACTCAATTAAAAAAACCTTTGCAATCTTCATATGCTCAAAACATACTACTACAGTAGAAAATTATCCACGAAAAACTCCTATTAACGGGACATTTTCCTGTGAAACAAACAGGAGAAATATATGTTTTACCACTAAGGCTATTGATGAGACACCATAGGGTGTTCTACAGTAATATAAAATGAATAACAGAAAATATATTTTTTTTGCAGAATGAGTTTCTCGTTGGATTTGATAATGGTGACATTTTGAAATGCAATATTGAACCTTTGATTGCTGCAGCATCTGACGAAATGTCATCAGAGGTCAACACTTTTCCTAAGGTAAATATATGAATTTGAACAGAATCAGAAACCTCTTGAAAAAAATGCTAAATTTTTTATCAGTATTTGTACACATGTGTTTTTATAATACATATATACAATATTCATTTGCATACAGGTATATATTTGCATATATGCAATATTCATTTGCATACAGGTATATATTTGCATTTATTTGGATACAGGTATATACATTTATAAATTTGATATATATTTGCATACACATATATATTTGCATACCTATGATATGTATTTCCATACAGGATATCTATATTTGAAGATTTATTGTCTGGTTTCCAATTTAGTATACCATTATTTATTTTTGTCTTTGTTGCTAGATTAATCTGCAACATCAGCCAAATTATATTAGCCAGGATATCCCAGCTGCTTTATTTCGTTGCCATGAACATCCATTGGTTCTCCTGGGCTGTGTTGGTAACTGTGGTAACCTCTTGTCAGTGGATGCAAAGGGTTATATCAACATCTGGAAGTATAACAAGTAAGAATGATTATAATATGAATATTAAATAAATTCTGTGACTTAAAATTTGAGCTGCGTGGAAGCTAAAAACGGTAGGAATCACTTAAGAATTTGCTCTTAAATTCCTTCATAATTCCTCGCTAGCATTTATTTCACAATTAATACATCCTTATACTCTATAGAAGGCCTCTGCGATCTAGTCTCTACTTACTAAAATGTTATTCGTCAACAAAGTCTTTCTTTTTTCTTTTTATAGACATGTATTTTACTTCAATTGTTAAGCCTAAATTATTAAGTTTACCTATAATAAGTTTATTTTCAATTGCAGAATGCAATTAAGTCATTTTGGATGGTTTGAGCCGTTAAATCGTTACCGTCTTGTGATGGATGAGAAGACCTTTGTGGCAGTTGAAGATCAAGAGCCACAGGTGAGATTTTGATCCTTTGGTATGGCTGTCAAAGTAGTCATTCATTCGTCTAATATCTTGAATACTGCATTTAAAAAATGTTTATTTGGAAGAACATTGAAAGGTCAATACCATAAAAGTGTGTAATGGTTTCTTCAATAACGTTTATTGTTAAGTAAAAGTAGAACAAAAAAATATAAAATAAAGATATATTCACCCCATTGGCTCCCCAATAAACAACATATTATGTTTCCACACTAAGTTTCCACATTATGATTTAGTACTAAACAATATATAGTAAAATAGATATGTTGTTTCTGACAATGTCATGTAATTATTTCTTATGATAGGTCGTATTTACTGAGAACGCATATAAAAGTAAGAAGAGAGCGACAAAAAAAGCGTTATCAGAGAAACTGAAAGAGGATAGAAAGCAAACGCAAAAAGAAGTTACATGGTTGAAATTACGAACTGTTGGTTGGCATAGGAAAAGAGATGATGATGAAGGAACTCTGGTAATACTAATATCAAATGTTTTGTTTTTTAAAGATGTATTGTCCCCCAAAAACATGAAAAATAAAGTTTAATTAAATCAGACTTTGAATAGGCCATTTTGTAGTTTTCACTTATAAAATGCCAAAATAAAACCCATTGGCTGGCAGCAATTTTGGATAAGTTTTGCTTTAAATTACAGTTTTTTTCAGGTAAATATTTTTTTTTTCAATCAAATTTTTGGTCAAAGTGAATAACTATTATGTGGCATTAACATACATTCAACCAAAATCTGTTTGTGAATTATTTTTTTCAGGGGGACAAAAAAAGTAAAAATTGAAAAAAAATGTTGTTGAATAATATTCACAGATGTGTAATCATGAGCTGGTCAAATGCATTTGGCCTTTTTCTCTTCTAATTATTTCACAGACTGAAATTTGGCGCCCTCAAGAGGTACCACCTGATGGATGTGACTTTCACGTTGTTGTTAGAGATACCATGAATAGTCTGCTTTTGTCCTACACTAAAGTCAAGTTTAAAGAAAAAGCGGTAATTAAACAACTTTTTCCTTTCCTTCGTAGTGTATGTGTCCAATCCAGTATTCAAAGAGTCAACTGTAGTAAATAATTGAATAGCAAACTAGAAGGGCTCTCATAGAGGACGCAAACATTCGCCTAGGCATATGAAAATTTAATGACAATAACCTTCAAACAATCAATGTCAGTTTTGTTTGTCTGCATATAAGAGCCATTGTCTGTAAAAATCAAAGATTTGGTGGCAGATGTAAAAAAATGGATTTCTCTCAAATTTTTACCATGAATAGACATTTCAATAAAAAGCATATCTACAACATTCATTTTAATTTTTAGCCTCCGTTGCCATGACAACGGTCAATTATCCAAATTTTGATGTTTTTGCCATTTTTCACAGATTTTCTATAGTGAAAAAGTACAAACTTGTATACTTATTCTAACCAAAAATACTTACAGTATACAGTTTTTGTTTATAGCAGTGTAAACAACATGTATTGAGTTCCATTTAATGTAGAAAAAAAATAAATTACAAAATGGAGTTTGGTTGATACTATTATTTTAAAAAGGGGTGTTTTTAAAAAATATTTTTTTTATAAAAGTATACCTCATAAACGTACCTATAACTTCCAAAGTGGTGTTTTTAAATCAATGAGGTTTTTTAATTTGATAGTCAATAGGTTTGTCAACAATAATCACGAAAAAAACACTGGGGTAAATTTCGTACATAGGTTTTGTGTTGCCAGGAAAATACGAAAAATACAAAAAATATAACAAAATATCAACAAACAAAACACATGAAACACAATTTAAATATGGCTAATTCAATAATAAAATGTATATATGGCTTGTCATAATGCTACTAGAGTCATACGAATAGTTTAGATAAAATAGGAGAATGTGTTGCCAGGTTTATTTCAATTAATTGCCAGAAAAACAGTATTTTGCATTAAAATATTTAGTTGATGGAAAATAATGTTAAACTTGGAAATAATTGAGTCAATGGTTTTTATAAATTTTTAAATCTATTTTGTGTAAAGAGATACAAAGACCTCCCAAAAAATCTGACCTTGTAAATAGGTCATTTGAGGTCAAAAGGGGTCAGAATGCAAAACAGGACAGGTCCCCACTTTACTACAACTATTAATGTTTGATCAAAATTTACAAGATAGTTCATAACAATTCTCAAAAATTTTTATATTTTACCTATAGTGTTACCTTAGCAACCATTTCTATGTGTAACTAAGGAAAGTAATTTAAAAAAAAAACGTAAAAAATGGCGTTTTTATAAATACAAAGAATTGATTGCATTTGTAATTTTTCCCAATTTGACTTCTACTGCATTCCATTAATGACAAACTTGACCTTGTAAATTCATTCATTTTGAGGTCAACATTTTACCATAGTAACTGTTTCTATGCGAACATTTAAAAAAAATAAGGGGTTTTTCATAAATACAAAACATTTTTTCTACATAGTTTTACATTTCTACTTTTTGCCAAATTTACTTTAAATACTGAATCCTAATAATCTCAGAAAGAAAGTCTTGACAAATCTGAATAAAGGTAAAAAAGCGTTTAGTGTTATCTTAAACCTGTTTACGTAACAAATGATATTTAAATATGGAGTTTCATGAAAAAAAAAAAAATTTACATATTGAGGTAAAATGACATCAACGTTTTACCTATAGTGTATTGTAGCAACTGTTTCTATACGTAACTAAGTACAATATTTTTAATATGGGGTTTCATGACTACAAACAATTGAATACATAGCTTTACTAACTTCCCATATTTACTTATCTACTGAATCACAGAAAATGTCTGACCTTGTGAAAGGGTCATTTGTTGGGTCAAGTTATGTCAAAATGTATTATTTATGTTATCTTAGAACCTGTTTCTATGCGTAACTAAGGATAATTGTTTTTTTAAATACAGTTGAACCTCCCGTAAGTGGCCACCCTCGGGACCTGGAAAAGTGGCCGCTTACGGGCGGTGACCCCTTACGGGAGGTTCTGCCGATAAAGGGCCAAAATCACTTATTATGGCTATATACGATATTCTTAACGAAACGAGCGTCTCAATTTTCCAGCTAATTGTAGGCCTATTATTATTTATAATCAGGTGGTTTAGTATTTTTTAGCATTTTCAGACAAATTTTAAAAACTTTTATCATATGAAAAATGGTCGGTCAAAATCTGTGTAGTTTTCTCATCTCTTCACAGTAATGTTTTTAAAACCTCTTCAAAATAAAGCTAATATATAAAGAAATACAATAAACATGCACCTCTAATTCATAGGTCCATGCAATAAGTATCACATTTTTCGATTGGCCGCTTACAAAAAATCTCATTTTTAGTATAAAAAGGTGCCCGCAGCTGCTTACGGTAAGTACCAAATGCACTAATTAGATAGGAAGAACAAACAGGCTTTTCAAAGTGCGTCCGTTAAGGGAGGTGGCCGCTGTAAATAAAATATGGGGTTTTCATGAATAAAAATAATCACAGAAGAAAGTGCTTACGAATATGACCTTGTGAAACGGTAATTTGAAAATGCAAATAAGGCATGCCTGCTAATAATCTACAAATTTAAATTTGTATGAGATAAATATGCAAAATCTAAAGAATATCTCATTTTTAGTTACCATAGTAACTGTTGCTATGCATAACTAAGGGAAATGAAATAATTATCAGATAATTATTAATTAATAATTAATAATGAATCCAACCATCACAGTAAAAAAAATATAGAATTTAAAACCAATATTTAATAATAAAGTGTGATATTTTACATGCTGACCTTAAATGAAATGAAATTTCAAATCAGGGCTTCAATATTTGTTATGTAGCATTAACATACCTGAGTATATCATTGACTTTTGATTGGTTCTATTTTGGGGAGGGGAAAGTGGTGGATCAAGGACTTTTAAATAGTTAGATGGTTGAAGGCGAGGGTCTAAAAACTTAACTTTATGTCCTATCTTTTGCATTGCAATTTTTAACTTGGGGTGGGTGGGGGCTTGGAGAAAGGGGGAGGGGTGGGATGGAGTGGGATGGAGGAGTTTGAATCCGTCTATTCATTGGGGCGATGGTAGCGGCAGTGTGGGTGGTGCTTGAATGCATGCATTTGACACTCTATAGTGGATGATCGACCAAAGTGTTGCAGTTTATCTTTTTGTGGTTATAGTCGGGGTGGGGGGGGGGGAGAGGGGTGATAGTCGAAAGTGGTGGTGGATGGGCATGTGGGATCTGCTTAGGTTAGCAAATAAAAGAAGTAAACAAATGAAAGAGGAGCTTCAAAATAAGAGAGGAGTAATCTGTTGCAAAGATTAAAATTCACAACGATCTGATAATTTATTCAAATTTCCAGAGGATATAACCTATAAAATGACATTAAAACTGGGAATTACAGAATCTATAATTAAAAATTAATTTTTTTTCTCACAACACAACTAGAACTATATAAAACATTAAGAATTTTTCTGAACAATGAGTTTCAAATCAAATAATCAAAGAAAATAAAATGTTTTTACTAATATACCATGTTTTTTTTTTATAAAAATGCCTATGTTTCTCGCAACACTGCTTGTAGATTTTAAATTTACCCCAGTATTTTATTTTAGAAATCAATTATTAAACATTAGAACTACCTATTTGTAATAAATCAGCTAAAAAAATACACCACTTTGGGCGTTATGGTGAAGTAAAGTTTAGTTGCATTGAACAATTTAAAAAAAGTGAAAAACACCCCTTTTTAAATAAATGGTATCTCCCAAAGTATAAAATAAAAAAAAATAAAAAGATTTGAAACAGGTACACAATGCATTGTTATTATGCATACACTAATTATTTTTTATAATTAAATGAACAACACAAAAATATCGTTCATCAAAGTAGTACCAATATCCATTTTAAAAAACCTTAAAAAAGGACAAAATTTGTCAAAAACACAAATTTGGCCGTTGCCATGGAAATATACGTGTGAAATAAAAAATACTTCATATTTGATTTCTCTCAACACATATATAGCCATGTGCAAAATTTGAAAGAAATCCATTTTTTTGAGTCTGCCACTTTTTTTGATATTTCTTTGATTCTTACAGACAATGGCTCATAAAACCTATAAATATTGAGTGCTTTTAAAAAAAACTGAGGTAGATGAGGAAAAGTACACAGAATTTCAGGATCTGGCTCGGTAGACTTATATTTCACAATATTAGTATTCTTTTAGAAGGAATTCACAAGCCAATAGTGAAAAGAGTTTGGGCGGTGAGTGGCCAAGCGGTTGATGATACCTCATCGATCTCTCATAAATGTACTTAAATTAACTCATTTACCGTAATCAATACATAAAAACATTTCTAGGATTAATTCTCATAAGTGAGTCTTAAACTGTAATTACTAAATTTAAGGAGTGGTGTACAATTCAAAACGAATATTTTGATTTGATTGATTTGGTTTCATACAGCTATGAAACCATCCTTTAAAATCTTATAAAAATCGGGAAATAACTTTTTGAATAATCCTGCTGACTAACCAATATACAAACACACACAATCGACCATATTTACCATGTTAATTACATATAAATCACTTCATGACCAATCGCCATCAAATATTTCCACCCTAATTATATGAACGTCTTCAGTCTGTAAAAGATCTCAACTACTAGTACATCTATACTTTTTGTTCCACCTAGTTGCCTGAAGACCTATGGTGATCGAACCTTTTGCAGTTGCAGCTCCTAAACTGTGGAACAATCTTCCTAATTCAATTTAAGGTGCACCTTCCATCAAAGTTTTAAAAAGCCATCTTTTATAGTAATTATATGTAATTTGGCGCTTTTGGATAATCGGGTGTTAAACGTGCTAATTGTTAAACATGCTATATCTGGGATTTTCCGCTTACGAGCTATTGAGGCTCATTGTCTCTGAGAAGCCAAGACGTTTTTTGTCAAACAAATAAATGAAATGAAATAAATTTGAAAAAATTAACATAATAATAATACTTATATTTTTCTTAAATATTATTTACAGAATGGATATTCAGCTATGTTGGAGTGTAAACTGTCTTCTGATGGAAATCTGCTTGCTTTCATGTTACTATTCAAACAATGTCCACCTAAAGGTATCTTTATAATTATAAACCAGTATTTACTTTTATTAGCTAAATTGCCATCCAACACACAGGTATGTTTGAATTGTGTAACACCAGAGAATTGCTGTGCTGGGATGTTTTCAAGAAATTTGTTTTGGGACCTTTCCATTTAACTTAAGGGGGGAAATGTACCAACGCAAACGCCATAAGTGTCGGCCCGTGAAAAATAAGAGGGGTTGGTTTTTAATGCTTTTTAAATCTTGATATAACAGTGAATATACGATATTTGAATCACTTAAGGTGCCTTTAAGTCGACATGGAACTCAACTGAAAGAAACTAGTTGCACGAGAGCGCTTATGTCGAAATTTTGAGCAACTGAACGGAACTCAACGGAACTGAAAGGAACCAGTGTGGGAGCGCTTATGTCGACATTGAACTGAATGCGATTGAGTTGTAAAAATTTGCATTGAGTTCCTTTCAGTTCCTGAAAAATAGAACATAAGCAACTGAAATTTTTTTTTGTGCATATCAGTTGCGTTCAGTTCGGAGCACTTTTGTTGACACAGTTGAGTTTACACATTTTTTTTTTACACAATACAACAATCCATTTCAGGTGCTCACATTAGCTTTGTGTTTATCGATGTACCAGAAATGAAGGTGAGACCTTACAGAATCAACATACAATTCAGTCTGTCTCAACTGGAGTTTACCAGGTGTATGGATAAAGGTGTATGTAGTTTCCAGGTAAATTAACGTTGTTGCTGATGGCTCTGTAAAATGGTTACTCTTAAGTCAATAATTTCTATAGAGTCCAGACTCTGGTCTAGTATCAAGAGTACGTCAAAGCATCTGCATATATAAGCATGATACAATTTCCTTTTGGTGATAATATTTAGCAGCCTGAATAGAGGTTGACCTCAGTGTTAAAACGTGTTTCCCGTCTGTAAATGTCCAAATAATAGGGATGTCCCCTAGAGGTTTATCATACTGTTAAAACATTAACAAAAAGTATCCTCTTAATAGTTTCCAATCGTTACATTGAGTTTACAGTATATTTTAAACCATCTGAATAACATTTTAGCCAACCAATCGCTTCAATTAAACCATGAATTTACTGCATACAGATCTAGTCTGCCTAAAAATGTAAAACAAATAGTTGCAGGATATTCTTTGTATCTGACCCATCACTATTTAAACCAGAAATGCAATTTGAAATGTATTTCATTTTTGAATATTAAATTTTGTCTAATTGAGTAATTTACTTTATTTTTACCAGATTTCTAGAGCATACAATGTTACTGGATCTGAATACCTAATTGTGAAGGTACTTGATTTTCTGCATGTGTACTCAGTGGATTCTGGCGCCCTTGTCGTGCAAACAAGTGCGCTACCAGCCAACGGACTGACCATCAGTCCAAAGCACTTAACAATTGAAGACCAGTCAATGGTGGATGTAGCATGTACGCAGGGGAGAATGATAATCATTAACTACAGCAATGTATGTATTATTACAGTCTGGTTTTGGTCAGTCTGTCTGTTTGTCTATAAATATAAGTCAAGGAAAATTCAGTGTTATACCCTTAGTGTGAATATAGGCATAGCGATTGAGTTCGCTGTTGGAGTCTAGCATTGTGATGTATGTGTTGTTGTTTGTATTGTGAAATCCAAAATAAATTGAATTGAACAGATTATATGATGGTCTCAAAAAGTGAGACTAAATGTAGGAAATATTTTATCAATTATAAACTTCAAATATTGAAAAAGACCTTTGTTGTTCATGTATGTACATACACAGGACTAATGGCTTTACATCCCATCCAAAGAGAGAATGAGAGTAAAGTGTCTTACAGAAGGATACAAACAATATTGCACAGACAGGTCTCCACCCATGCCTATCACGTGCTAGTCCAATATCTTGTACCGATGCGCCATACCTTTCTAATAAAGTTAAAAATAAATTGTAATTCTTAACTATGATTAAAAATGTTCATCTGGTTTTGGATATTTATGAGTTAGTAATTCTTTTCGAAAAAAACCCCCAAAAATTAGCGAAACTAACCTGCTTGACAGTTTCGCTGTCCTTCTCAGACAGCTTCTTCAGCGAAACTGTAGCAGATTATTTTCGCTAATTTTTTGGGTTTTTTAAAGCGTTACTAATTCATTATTTAACTATGTTGTTTTTATAGAAACAGTCAGGTATTAAAATTATTGACATAGCAGACAAGAACACAGAGGAAAACAGACGTGAAATGTATGCTACACACAAAGCTTGGTGAGACACTAATTACATTTTATATCATTCTCTTCATTAATAGATTTATGATTAGAGGCAGAAAAAGGAGGTAATGTATTTAGAGAAGATGGCCTGTTGATTTAAGAAGATACTTAAGTTGCTTATAATTATTTTTATTTTAGGATGAAAAATAAAGTGGCCTCCAACACCTGGTCATGGTCAAGTCGTGATTTACTTGATGGTCAAGATAATCGCCACACCACTGCCTACTTCAGACGTCTTGTTCTGCAACTTGTTGACAGTGCTATTCAATTGACAGATGGAGAATTTGGCAACGATCTGATGGCTGAGTATCAAAAAATAGATCGCTCGCATCCTTTTTATCTGATAGATCAGGTAGAAATGTCCTACTTTTATTCAGCTCTTCAAAAGTTGTTTTTCATTTATCGTTCTTTTCAAATTTAATATTAATGACGTGACATGTTTTTTGATTAAATTTACAAACAAAAATCATTTTGTAATTCTGTTTTTAGAATAAACAAGAGACTGCAAAACAAGATGAACCCAAAGATTCAGAGCCACCCAATGAAGTGGCGAGTTGAGGAGTCATTAAGTAATGAAGTGCACCAGTTAGAAGACAAATGAGGTGACTAAGTTGCAATTTTACTATATGATTTTAAAGGTTTGCGTGGCAAATTTTTGTTTTTCAATCAGTTAAACTTGGATGTACATGTTTAACCAGAACTAGCATATTCAGCTCAACTTAGATGATCATGCCATTGTTTTGTCCAGTCACCTTGCCTTAGCCCTACCGGTATGTGAACACTGGCTTTCTTTAGCCATTTCTCACACTCCCACTAGATAGAGCCAACATGTATTTTGACAACCTGAGAGATGCTGTTGTTTTGGCCAATCATCGTGCCTCTTACACTCCCACTAGATAGGGCCAACATGTATTTTGACAACCTGAGAGATGCCATTGTTTGGCCAGTCATCATGCCTCTCGCACTCCCACTAGATAGGGCCAACATCTACTTTGAGAGCCTGAGAGATGCCATTGTTAATGATCATAATCTCTCACTAGGGCCAACATCTACCTTGACAGCCTGCATTATAAAGTTGAGATAAAAGTAGAGACATAGTTACTACATTTTGAAACTAGACAGATTGCAGAGTATAAGGGTCAACTGGAAGTTACACATTTTTCAGGAATCACAGTTGCACATTTCCTGAAATGTAATTGGAATTTCAAAAATAGAATGATGAAAAAAACGTATTTTAGATTTATGTTGCGGTCACCATGAACTAATACTACCATGTTGCTGAAACTGCCGTGAATTTCCTGCCTTATAATTGGAATGCCAATTAATGCTTAAAATTCATTCAAGACGGATTGCTATAAAACAAAGAAAATATGTTTTATAGAAATAGATTGGTTACTAAGAATAAAATCAGAGGCAGACCTAGAAAAATTAATGTTGCCATTAAAATATAAGGATGTAGTAATCAGTGTCATTACGTCTACTAAGTCCTTCTCCAGGAAATCAAAATATTAGTTTTGAATTGTACACTACTCCTTAAATTCATAAATTACACTTTTGTACTTATTTGTAAGATCAAATCCTGGAAATGTTTTTGTATTGATTACGGTAAATGAGTTCATTTAAGTACATTTATAAGAGAACGATGAGGTATCATCAACTTGCATGAAGGCAGGAGTTCGAGCCTGTGTGTGTGTTTGTATCCTTTGTCAAGATGCTTTACTCTCATAGGCTTGTCCTTTAGATGTGGCATTAAGTTGTTGGTCACATGTATATAAATGTATGTAAGCACAGAGGCGGAATTTAGATCAGACGTTCCCCTTTATTTCAATACACAAATCAGGCCCCCAAACTCTAATTATTTATTTTATTTTATTACACCTTAATTTTAGAGGGTGACACTAAACAGCGTATGCTGACAATCAAGGGGCCCTCTTGATGAGTGACAGTGGCTGTGTGTATACTAGTACACCGGGGTAACCCCTACTCGTCTCGAAAGATGTACTAGGTGCACATAAGCCAGATGTGTACACTGGACCTACGGTTTATAGTCTTTATCCAAGAAGACTCGTTCTACCACCAGAACCATGGAGCGAGCGAACCCTTGCTGATGTTAATATAGCAAGGTATTATGGTTCCACTGTTTTAACTGCTTGGCCACTCACCGCCCAAACTCTTCTCACTAGTGGCACCCGTAAAGGAATACTAATAACGTAAAATAAAAGTCTACCGAGCCAGACCCTAAAATTCTGTGTACATTTCCTCATCTACCTCAGTTGTTTAAAAAGCACTTAATATTTATAGGTTTTATATGCAGACAAACACAACTGACATTGATTGTTTGAAGGTTATTGTAAGTGTAGCAATAATATATTACAGTATTTTATAATAAATATTGTTTAAGTGTTTTATGTAGAAATAGAAATATCATGTGAAATGATAGTAAGAATAATAAAATACTGTATATAATATTGTTTGTAGCTGTATATAGTAATATGACAGACTGTTGGAAATGTTGCAATACAGATGATGATGAAAATAAAAAAAGAATTATTATTCGCTTTAGTAGATGTTTGTGAAATGTTGATTTCTAATCCAAAGTGTGGTTTAAATATGCCTACAATGTCTATGTAGCCTCTACCAAACAGGTATTAGTAATATACGTTAAAAACCTCAGCATTTTTATATGCCTCTGTCACATTTCAATTCTTTCCCAAGTACACTCTCCCTGAGTTAACCCCTCTCAAGAACGTTACTTCTCTCCCAAGTACACCTCTTTCTTAAGCACACCTCTTTCAAGCATCCATCTCTTCAAACTCAACTCTACTGTGCAAGTACACTTCTTTCCTGAGGGACACTTGTCTCCTGAGTCCAACTCTTTTTCTAACATACACTCCCTCTATTGAGAACACCTTTCTTTTAAGCACAAGCCCACCTCCCTTTAGACTAAACAACACATACTGTACATTAAACACAAATTACACACTGTTCTTCAAAATTAAAAATTTATTTTCTTTCACAGCCTAATATTTATAATTTATGTTAGATTAATTTTTAATTTCATATATATTCGTTATTATTCAATTTGCATCTCTTGGCAAATGGTGCTAATTATTAATAGTATCTACCATAATTAATAAAAAATGAACTAAATTGCGATGTGATCATAATATTGATTTCTAAAATAGAAACCTGTATTTTACATACACTGATAGTAAAAGGTTTAAGAAAATTGAATACAAATAATTATAGCATTTTTAAACAATTTGGAGTTAGACACACAATGCAATAACTTTGTTTTAATTAATTTTAACTATTTTAATTAATTCTGTATGTAAAATAGAAATGACTACTATACCACACATATTATATGCTTCTTTCCATAGTCAAACATATTACCTTTGTAAATCACACTTTCTTTGCATTACGGTCATAGAGCAATTTAATTCAAATTCTTTGAAAGTAATCCCCAATCCCCCCACCCCTCAACCCCCTACTCAAGCTTAGGGACCATTGAAATCTGTTGGGAAAATGGTTTCTGCATAATGGCATAGCTTGCTACAAAATAGATAATATTCAATTTCTACCATTGCCATAGACAAATGGAACCATTTGTGTGAGCGCAAACAGGATTTACACATTAAAATATGACTTGAAATACATAAATAAGGTATATAGCAATCAAAATAACAATGTTAAACATGATTATATAAACAAAACCTCTTGTAATGTTATACATCTGTAACTGAAAAATGTTTAAATAACATAGAAAACTATTATGTAATATTTACAACTTTGAATGTTAATGCACAAACAAAAAAAATGTCCCACTTTACTCTTTCTGTTTCCCCTCCCCACAACATAATACGTAATAATAGTGTATTCGAGATTCCTCTTTCCTTCCGCTCATTTCCACAAACACTGTTAAATTCATTTACATATACAAAATATATACAAATCAATCATCCATAAGGCCTGGGGAAATACATTATGATGATTCTCGTCGACACCTTTAGTACTTTTGGTGTGCAAGTTTAGTAAACTTTTATTTTTCATCACAAAATTTTATTCTCATGTTCAAACACTTAACGGCATAGATCGTGTCAAACACTTAATGGCATAGGTCGTAGGTAACCTAGTTATTTCTAGTCTAGACCCAGTTAAGCTGCACTTTAATTAATATTACGGCTACAAAAGTTTTTGGAAATACATTAACAGAAAAGAAAAGATTTTTGTATGCAGGGAAAAATTTTGTACGCAGGTGACTGGTGAGAACCATGCCATGTATTTTCCATGGCCTATACAAAATAATCAGATCCCAGTCTAATTTATGCAAAGAACAGCCACCTTTAAATGCCCTTCAATATAGACTTTTTTTACATTAAATAAAAGACTACTTAGGCCTAAACACTGCCTGCATTTTGATCAGAAATGTTGCTATTAAACAGAATATCAAATGTTATAGTTTTGACCTTTATTTGAAAACATCAATATGCTATAATTATTTGGTTTTTAACATTTTCACAATAGTATAAATGTGTATAAAAATATTAAAGAAATGCAATTTTTATGTGTTTTAAGCAAATACTGATAAAAAATGGAAACATTTTCCAACATTTACAATTTTCATTTTGTTTCTAGGCCTATACTTGTTTTAAAAGCATAGGGAATTAATAATTAAAAATGCGTTACACTAAAATACAACCAGATAAAATAAAACTCATTAGTGTCCGCTTACCTTCAATAGGACGAGTCTATGCCTAACTCGCCTCCAACCCTTATTGGTCCCAGCCCTTATTGGGTCTTCTACCAACCCTTTTTGTGTCTTCTCCCATCCCTTTACCCGGCCGTCTCCCATCCATATACATGCATGCCTATAGCTATAAGTTAGACCCTTCTTTGGTAATATTATGTTTTGTAATCAGTCTAGTCATTTCTTTTCAAAAACTTGTAAAGGCTTTTTAAATGTTTAGATCCAGGACCTGATATACAACCAGACTATTAACCGAATCTAGACTGTGGTTATACTGTTACACTATGAAGGAAACGATTTCCACAAACAAATATAATTCAAAGCCTAGTAATTGGTTATATTTTGGTAGGTATTTATTACACAGGATATAAAGTTTGTTTAGATTATAATAGAAGTACTAGACCAGCTGCTGCCATCAATAACGTCCAGACAACCGATAACCGCGTTCCAACACCGGTTCCACCACCTAATTGCGTATCTACCTCCGCTCTTAGCGTTACTTGTTTTGTTGGTATAAACTTGTTTGTGCTAAATGGTAATGTGGTTTTTGGCTTAGGTTTTTCTGTCGTTTGTTTTGATGTCACTTTTTCTGTTGCGCGCTCAGTTGTTGCTTTAACTGTTGTCGGTGTCGGTCTCATTGTGCTAGTGTCTTTTGTTGTCATGCGTTTTACGGTTGTCGGGGAAGCATCATTTATGTTTTCAAACGAGAAATCAGAATCAGTTGTGGTATCTGAAGAAGAAAAAAAAATGTATTTGGTATAAAATGGCAAAGAGAAAATTGTAACCGCTCGGTGATACACTGGAAATTAGTTGATTTCAAGCTGAGAAAATATGTATGAATGAGAGAAAGTTACCCAACCAAAATTCAAACCTGGAATATTCTGCTCGGATATAAAAATGTATAAAATATATCTATGATGAAACTAGGTTTGGAAGATTAAGATTACTGATTACTGTGATAGCTACAATTTGATATCATGTTTCAGATTGAGCCTTATACAATATTTGTACATGTTTGTTTATAGGATACATAATCCTTCTTAATGTGTCAAGAATGCACATACAATGGAATGCTTTGTTGCATTGACTTTATATATTTACATATCTTTGTTTTTGTTCTATGAGCTGTTAGATTAAGATTTTTTTTTTCTCTCTTTTGCTATGGATATAATATTATGTCACCATGATATTCCGAAATAAAAAGATAAATGAAAAAAAAAAATGAAATCCATGTCAGGCCTGTACACAGGGTTGTTTCAGGCCTGTAAACTGGGTTATTAAGGCCAATTTACACAGACGATTGGTTATGGTAATAAAAATATAGAATCTATGTTATTTCTTATGACCATTTACACACAACAGAGGGGACAAGCGGTTTCTGCTCAAAGTAGATACAGATTCTAAGTGGGACAAGCTACGCGGTTTTTCCGCTTACTGTTGCTGCTTGTCTGTGTAAATTGGCCTTTAAGGGGAGGTAGGGGTATTGCTGTTCTTTTCCTAGAAAACTGACTTTATTGTCAATCCCAGCTTGCTTGTTCAGAAGTGTTCGAGTCTGCATGTGATAATTTTATACCTGAACTATATATTCAGCGATCCAATAAAAATGTTTCTTTGTTGTTAGTTCTGTTGTGCTTACAATGTACAGTTTTTACTATTATTTTCATAACATATTTATTTTGCTTTAGCACAACTCATATCGACGATCCTATTAATTATTTTCCAGTTAGAAATTTGAAATGGAATTTCTGTTTGAACTACAATACATACAATCATTATTTTCTTTAATTGTATAGTTGTATAGAAAAGATATTAACATTTTTTTAATACAATATTTGTCGAAAAAGTAGATCTATATACTTATAAATAAACTGTCCATTTTTTAATATAATTCTTATTAGTTTTTTTTATTATTAGTAATTGAAAGTATTTCGCAATGTGACCGAGAAAATCTAATAAAATTAGAAAACTAGTAATAAATTATTATGTATTTCCTAACAAATATTGTATGTATGAACCATGCTAAGCTTTTGAGGCCTCTGCACTTTGATGACATTTGTAATGTCGCCATTAAAGTGCAATGTAAAGAGGATACATATGTCACTGTCCATCTAAGACTGACATTCCAATTGTCATGACTTTATATTGATATGAAATGAAAGCCTCACTGGACATTGGTTTTGATATGTCAAAACATGAGCATACTTATATTAAGAGGACACCTTAAGGACCTAACAAGGTGTCCCTTTAATTGGGATTGGCCCCTGAAGAACATATACTTCCCCTTTTACATTATTACACATTCCGTTTAGGATAATTTTTTTTTTTTTTAATATTTTAATTTTGGTTCTGTTAGACTTTAAGCATTTTATTAGATTGTTTCTCGTCACCCAAAAATCATCATCATTTTTTTTTTTTAATATTTTAATTTTGTTTCTGTAATAGCATTGTCTCTCGTCACCCAGCTATATAAATAGGTACCATCAGAGATTTGGTTTGTTTTTTTCCCCTATACTATGTAAAGAAAATTACTATTAAAAGCATTGTAGCAGCAGTGAATGTCCACTAAATCCAGTAACTATACATGGTATGGTATTGTAAAGTATATTTTAATCCCTTGAGTATCGTAAAAAACCACACATCTTTAAATGAATTAGAAAGATTAAGACACACAAAAACAACAAACAACTATTTTTGTTGCTGCCTTATTCACACAACATCTGGTGAAAGTTACACTTGATTTATCAAGTGTTACAATCACTGACTATCTGGTCTATTTCAATACATTTGATTGTTTCATAATTTGTTAAAAGCAGGTTATAGGCATAACTGAACAAATGCTGAGATTAAAAATTGCACCGTTGCCCTGCCTACTTCCCCACCTCACTCCATTGACCTATATACAAAATATTGTCAAATTTAAAGGAAAACAAATGTCACTATAAAGTACATTTCATCCTACCTTCAAGTTCTACCAGTTGTGTTGTTCCTATCATGTTGGTGTCTTTGGTGTCTGTGGTCACCTTTACGTAGTCACCACCTGTCTTGCCTGTTGGTACCACTGATGTTGTAAAAGCACCGCTGCCATTCTCTTCACATTCATCATCACCCAGGCAACCGCTTCCACTCCCACTTGCATCATTTTCACCTGATTCAGATAATGATGTCAAAATCAGCTGTGAATAAAAATAAAAAAAGTTGTTGAGAAAAGTCGTTGTTAAAAAGAAACATGGTGACAATGTGTTTTTATTCAATTTATTTGTTAGATAATAATAAAAGAAAATCCTATAAAATTCAGTGATCCAGATGAACCTTTTCATTATAGCTCCATCTACACTATTGAACTAGTTTGTGTGAAAGTGTGATGTGCCCAAATATGGTAGTGATATGCTCAAATATGGTAGTGATATGATATCATCATGTCCATATATGGGCACATCACGTTTTTTTGTCACATAAGTTTGATAGTGTAGAAAGCGCTTATTCTTAATACTCGGGAGAGTTGCCAAGTTGGTAGTCTGTGGGGAGAGAGATTACATGCATTCTCCTTACCTTCTTGCAAAAATGTTATGAAAGACTTTTATTTAGCATGCATAATCTTAGAAATCTTTTATTATTTGCCATTACAAGCTGTGATTTCATTTTGATCACATATCTACTGATTCATTTCACATGAGTGATCATAAACTTATTCCTGAGCTATGATTGGCTTCTCAAAAAGTAGAAACTATTATTTTCGCTGAAGCTAAAAACTCAAATTTACTAAATTTCACTGCAAAAATTTGGAATTTCAATTCATGCAAATAAATTGGAATCTGATTTTAAATGGTCAATCATTTACAGTCAAATCAAAGAGAAGTGAGACAATGGTTAGTTTTATGAACCAAAATTGGTGGAAAAGTTTCAGTGGTTAAAAACGTATCCGGAACATCTTAACAGATTTCTGGCTTGACTGGCTGTTTCCTGAATTTTTCCTCATGTTTAATCCATCTGTCATTTATTTCTGTGCTCGTGATTAGTAGTTAGTAAAGATCATTAATTCTAAGAAAGTGCGGTAACAGGTTGATTCAATGGTCAAGGTACGAGGGGAAGCAATCAACTTTTGGTGAAGGGCTATGGTTTAGAAAAAATAAATTTCAATATTGGGCACCCACTTAGAATACTACACAGTCATGATGGTATTCAAACTCTATTGGATTCCTTAGGCCTCTTTATTAAATAATGTAATTTGGTATATACAAATAAACTTTAGGGTCTGCACCCTTCCCATTCCTCAGCTCTATTATTAACAATACAGCTGATCATCCAAAATCACTGCAATACATTACCACCAATCACTGCTTAAATAAGTGCCAAGGTGTGAATATAACTCCATTGATTGTGTGTATCTCACCCTTACTATTACTATGCAAATCATGTAATTGTCTGTTCACACTTCTTTGTTTTTGTGGCCTATTGTTGTCATTGTTCTTTTGTTTCTTTGCTTTCCTTAAATGATTGTACAATTATTTCTACACAATTTCATTTCATTTCATTTCACATTTATTCAATTAATGAAAACTTAAACAATGTAAACAATATAAACAAATAATGATTTCATTAATTTGGATCAGACTTAGAGGCCAAGGCCTGTCTCAGAAAGACCCAACAAAACATAAATACAAAATAAAAATGTAAATTAGGTAAAAGTGGCATAATAATAATAGTATATTTATGAATGATAATTTTCCAAATAATTAAACTTAATTTGATGTCTGAATATTTTTGCATTTTCACATTTTTTTAGATTCTCTTTTAAGTTATTCCATAATTTAGGTCCATGAACTGTAATAAAAAGCACACATACCAGACAGGCCAGTGATGTTGTAGTTCTTTATGTTTGGTCATTTATTTTATAGAAGTATACCCTGTACAGGTATATGTTCTTTTCTTAATAGTACAGTACATTGTACCAGGTAGGCCAGTGATGTTCTAAGCTTACTTACTTGAGCATTAGTACTTTAAATCTAATATTCCTTAGATTTTATTTGTAACACCATAATGCAACCATATAGATATACTATAATATCTGTATGGTGCAATATTATATTCTGATACAGTAGACCTATACAAGACAGGCCAGTGATATGTTCTTAGTTTACTTTAGATCTAATATCATATCATCATATTTGAATTTGAATATTGCTTAGATTCTATTTGTAACACCATAGTGCAATCATATACTATAATATCTGTATGGTACAAAATTATATTCTGATACAGTAGTACTACAATACGGAAGGCCTATACTATACTATGATAATGTACTGTAGTTTAACACCATAGTACATTTAGATCATATGTTTTTATCATTTTACATTGTCATGTTGTTCATTCATGTGATAGATGCATGTATTTTACTTCCTAAAAACACTGCAAACAACATGAATTTTAGAAACTAAGAAGAAACCGAAAGTCAATTAAATACTGTGATAGATACTAGAAACTAACATGTATCTATTTATGATGGGAATATTATATATTATATACATACTGTAGATGAACGAAGAAGAGGTGGGCGTGGTTATCGACCTAATTCTAAAAAACTTATTAAAGTTCAGTTTACACTGTAAGTAAACATGATAATGATGTTAGTTTTTATTCATACTGTACTTACAGAATACTTTGTACTATTTGCTATCTTTATGCCATTATAAAAAAAAAAAAGAATCAGAATACTGTACTCAACAATAAACAATAAAAAATATTTTCTTTAGATTTATTTATTTTATGAAATGAATAGCTTTAATAATTATCCGGTGCCTTGTTGTTTAATCTTATACACAATTCATAAATTCTAGCTCTTAGCCTATAACTAAAATAAAATAAATGTTTCAACGACGACAATGTATATTGAGGCCTATGATCTAATAACTTTAACCCATTTTTTTTTATGGGCACACTAAAATATTATTATTAGCTGTCTCTTGTAATAACAAACTTTTAAAAATTAATATTATAGGTATATGCTAGAATGTATTGGTTAGTTAGTAGAGAAACCATAATTAGTTACATTTCTGATAAATTCTACGAAAATTGGTATTGTCTAAGCCTCGATTAAATTTATTTAAAGTTATTGTACAGTGTTGCTCACCTGAAAATTAATTTGTAAACATTTTTTGTTGAATAGACCATTCCAATGTCATAAAAAATGGATAAAACAATTGAAAACAAACAAAATGAACCGGAAACTGTAATTTTAGAAAACAGTCAACTGGAATCTTGTTGCAACAGTCAAGTTTTTGTTCAATTTAACTGAAATCATTACTTTTGTTGTTGTTTTTCTGTGGAATAACTTTATTATTACTTACAAATTGACCTGTTAAATGTTTGATTTGTTTCCATTTCCAGGTTTTGGGGGACAATACATTTTAAAGTGTTTTTTTCTCCGATAACAAAATCTTAGTTGCACTACTGTACCATCTTTGTATCTAACTCAACGTATCAATAGAAACAAAATACTTACATTTTGCTGTCTGTTATTATTATTATATCTCTGTCAATTAAAAGTCATTGTACCTAAAAGTACAGGACTAGGTCATTGCAATGTTATTTTCCACACAACAGTAATATTACAGTTAATACTTTTTTTTTAGATTTTAGCCTTGATAATTCAATGGGAAATTTTACAAAAAAAATGTTCACAAATTCTACAATATTATGGGAGCGTTTTTTGTTAATATTTTTAAAATCCCAAAAGAAACTCTGTAAACGGGTAATATTTACAGGCAACAGGTAGTCTGTTATCTTCGAAATATGAAATTTAAATCTGGGAAAATATTATTTCACTGTTACATTGCCGAAGGGAAAGAGCGTTTCCTATCTTATGACCCCCGACTGTGTCTGAAGAATGTCCGACTACAGACTGGTGTATGAATCAGTGGCCTGGTATGTTAGATGGAAATGCATGTTAAATAAACTATTATAATGATCTAATACAATAAAAGAGGACCATGGCGAGGTTGTGGTTATAGTGACAAAGAGGTATAATGTTTGATGACTGTTAGAAATAACATTCAAATCTGCAGATTTAGCGTGTTTGGGTTTAACACTGCTGTATGCTGACTGTGCAGGGGTATACCTGTATAGTCTAGGTTCTAGAAAGCAATTTGGCTTTCATAAAAAGAAAACATTTTTGCACACATTTACTGTAGTGTCAGGCTTTGAGAAAATGTAACTGTTTTTTGGAAGCGATCATCATTTTTATTGGGTTTTTGTATACATAATAAAATAATTTAATAATACATTTTATACAAAATAGCATACAGTATTTTAAGTTTGCTTTTTATTTACTGTACAGTACCTTTAAGTTTCATGTTTTGGAGAACATTAGGAAATCTGCACAAAGAACATTAATTTATTAAGGCGAATCTTAATATGCTGTAATTAACTGAAAATCCTCAGAGGCATTATGCTCGAATGATGTATTTTGATCGGGATTTCATCATGGGATATTCAAACATTTTTTCTAACAAATGTAATTTCAACATCTCCTTCCTATTCCTTTAACATTTAAAAACAAAACATTAAGATGCCTTTGTTTACTGAAACACTTTAATCTTAATTATTTCATGGAATGAAAACTTTGTGGCCAAGACATTCCCAGCAGGTTTCAGGACCAATGCAATGATATTTGCCGAAATAATCCCAAATAACTATTATTGGTGTTTAAACTTAAAATGTAACAATTAACAAACTACTGTATTTTTCTTCCTGAAAATATGTTTTCTTTGGAAAAAATTGTTTTACATACAAATTATCATCAAATTTATTTATTTGGCTCAAGCAATGTCTAGCATTCTGAAATCAAAGGGCAACTTGACTTTTAAACTACCATATTGGTACATCACAATAGCGTCGTAATACTGACAATACCCTCCTAAAGAAATGTTTGGTATACTCCGCAAACCCCAGACATGAAAATAACATTATTTTTAATTTAACCTTAAAACCGATTAAAGTGTTGTCTGTGTTCATGAAGATTCCTGAAGGAATTTGCACACCTACTGTATAATCTCTGCGCAAACAAACTGTGTTGACTTACACGCGTTGTAAATACTGACAAAATAGCCACAAAATAAACATCCGAGTTCACTATACCGCATAGCTATCAACTGAGGCAATACGTTAAAATCATTCTCTTTGAACCATTGACAACAAGAAGACACTAATGATTTCACAGTGTGTTGTGGTATTCAACAATTTAGCATATCAATAACAGGCAATCCATTTATAACATATCACTGTGTAACAATTAATAATACAGTAATTCATACCAAACGTATACAACCTGTTGTATATAAAAGACTATAGAATTAACATCTTGTAAGTTAATTATCTATCTAATAGAACAACCTTCAAAGTTGATAGGATTTCCACTTATAAGACCTCCCAATATTATGTATATTATATATTCTATTGTTGTGTGGGATTTTCTATTGTAATCCAGCGATATCCTGATGGATAGCCTATTTATGATATTCGCAATTGGTAACTGTTGACGATGACTCCAACAAGAAAATATAAAGATATATACTATTTGGCAAGGTTGAAGAAGTAGAAATATATCTGTTGAAGGTGTTTACTTCCAACATACAGTAATATAGTATTCATTTGTTTTATGTTTAGCATGGCATTAGACCATTACTAGCAGTAACTGGTAACTGATACTAGGCCCCATTTCATTACCAAACTTCAGACTACAGTACTTACAGTATTCTAGGTAACATTATTTATTTAATACAGTACAGTATTCTATGTAACATCATTCATTTAATTGATCATGGGAAAAGGGAATGGGTGTGAGGTCCCATCAACATTAAGGAAGTCTTCTAGGAAGTACCAACACAATATTCATTTTTAACACATCCTTTATGGTAACGCAATTTAGGATATAACATACAATAGACATGTTTGTCCAAAAACTCTATATTGGTTTTCAGTACTAAGATAACATCACCCATTTTTACACAGCTCTACAGTTTCAATGGTGTTTGCGGTTTCATAATTCAGGTCATTCATCTGTCTACAGTTTTAAGGATTATCATTTTTTCATCATCAAATCAATTAAGTTGAACTTGTTTTATGCATAATTGTAATCATCTTAAAATATTTATAAATTTACATTTTTTTAGGCAACCCTGTTTCCCCTATTTTACATATTTTTTCTGTACAATTTGCTTCTAATACACCTGCACCCAATTCGAATGTATAACTTCGCTTGAGTTGGAAAGGAATCACCACAACAATTGACAAACATCATTTTGAACAATTTTTCTAATCATGAAAGAAACCTTTTGTCCAATCATTTATTAATCTTGATAGGGGACGAAGTGTGTATTTTATTTAACTTTTGAAATTTCATGAATAAAACAATAAATTGATTCCAATTATTATTTTACGTGTAGTATTTTATCAGGTTATTTGTAATCTTTGGAATTCTTTTCCTCCAAATAAGTAATTTGTTTATCATTCTTCATATTTACATTGATTTTGAAGTGTTAGCACAGAGTTTGTAAATTATTATAAACAGGATTATACAGTTCAATAAGCAACATCCGGCGTACCATCAACCCATAGCTTGACGGTTAGTACTGCTGTACTAGCCAACTGTAAAGTGTTTGGGCTTGCCAACTTTAAGCCTAGTAAACAATTTTTAAGTGCCCAAAATTCTAACTTTATTCTGCACCTTGATGATATTTAATGAGTTTACTGTACTGTATGAATAGAAGTTTTGTAATCTTAACTTGGGATAGCAATATTGTATGCAGGACGGGCTAGTAGTGGCATGCAGGCTAGTATAATCTACATCTTTCCCAGTGTGCTGCCTGTTTAATTATGCGCATATCATTATTTAGTTATACTTTAAAATTAGTTGTTAAACCTTGGTAGTGAATAGGCAGATTGGCATATCTTGGTATCACACACACACACACACACAAACCAACAGCAGCTGTTTAATGCAAACAGGCTTTAATAACATTAATTGACACATTAGGCCTACATGTCAGTTTGTAACTAATTAATAATAGTAATTAGTTTCATTGACAATAAATGCAAATAATTTAGTTTAAATTTAGAACTGAATTTTCTAAAAATAAATCTTTAAATTAAAAAATTATAAAGACCAATAAATAATGTTAAAAATCTAAATACAAATTGTTCGATATTTTGTCTTTGAATTGGTGTATAATCTGTTTAATTATTCAAATGGTAAACAACAAGCTTTACTAACTTGAAAGTTACAGTATGGTTTCAACGGAAAAACTACTGTAGGCCTAAGTATAATGTACAGTACATAAAAATCCAGAATCGCCAAAATGGACATGCATGGGGTCAACAATTAACCTGTAAATTATGAGACGTTCTTTTATACTGTTCTGTAACTTCTATAGTTTATATACTAAATGATTTAGTATAGCGACAAGTAATCTCTTATAACAACACTGTGCTATAGATAGAGTTTTTATTGTTTTGCCTGTTGTATCAATCAAGCTACAAAATGTATGGGAAGTATGCTGTCCTGATCTGTCACATAACATTTATAGGACTTTTAATAAAGAACTACAAGAACTTCCATACTATATAGTAGTAGACAAAATTTAACAAAATAATGGATGTTTATGAGTTGAATGAGTTCAATATTCTTTCCATTTAATAAACATACATTAAAACAAGCATTATTTTTTTAATAATGCATTCAATTTTCGAAAATAAAACTTTTTCAATTATAATCCCTTGCTTACATGTTAAATTAAATGTCGAAGACTATAGGCCCATTTAAAAGAAATTTGGCCAGGGTAGAGTAGTCTTAGATGGTGAATGCCATATCTTTATCATCATTTAGATTGCGCATTCACCAGCCTACAACGGCGATAAAAATGATTAAAAAACTAAGCGTGCCATAATACTTTTAAAGTATTTAAATAGGAGAAAATAGTATGGCATGTGATATGACAAATCCTTCTGATAAAGGAGGTATAAAAATAATTATTTTTATATATACCTTCCTGTAGTGATTAAATTTAACTTATAGACAATATTCTAATTTTGTACCCTACCAATAACAATTGAAACAAATTAGTGAAATATATATACTACAGTATATATAAAATGATGTACAGTATGATTTCAAATAAAATCTAATCTTCTAAAATTTGAAAAACTAAATTATAAATACAGTAGTAAACTATTGAAATGACTACAGTAGTTATAAAATTCACCTGCGAAAAACTTACCTGCGATGAAATAAAAAGAAGAAAAATTAAATTATCCAACAAAAAGAATTTCATCTTTGATAAATTACTATTGACAAATGAACAAAAGATGTCTCTGTAGTTACACAACTAATAACTGTGGATGTAATGTTCCAATTTAAATGTTGACGTCAGGCATAGACTTGTCCAGTCAAAATATGTGAGATATCTACAGCGCTGTGGCCCTCCTACAAGTAAGCAAAACTTAGCTGTTCAGTACTGAAGATTCCTACTGGTATCTTTTAGCCCTAAAGCAAAGGCATGTTCCATTTATCAGTAGGGGTGTTTTGTTATTACACAACTGCATGGTGGTACAGTACATGTGGTAGATTTCTATCTTATGATTAGTCAATTGTATTTGTACCAATGATATTACCATGGCGGAACTATTCCTCTATGATGTCAATATATTTATGTGAAGGATAGCTTTTTATAGTAAAGACTCAACATAAGGCGTTGAGATAGGACCGCCATGAAATCAGCAAGGTCGATAGTTAGTCAATTTTTTAAGCATTTCCTGTCTATAATATTAATATTAATAGAGATACAGGTACTGTCGCTAAAACATCTTTAAAAATATTATTTGTATTTCCTTTGAAAGAAGCCTTTTCCGTAATGAGAGAACATTACATGATGATAATAATTAACATACAAAAAAATACTAATATATATAAATAACTCAGACTTGCACTGATGAAGGGCTAGTGTTGCCCGAAAGCTCTGCTAACTTTTCTGGCTGTTTACTTTATCGTTTTGATTTAGCTTTTCGTTTTTATTTTTGTATCTCCATTGAGATCCAGCTACTGATACCCACAGCATTGTCATTTTTTTCAGTAATTTGCCTTTGGATTAATATATATAAATAATAAACATTTTTCCCTTACTATGGTGTCACCATAGAATCTACTTCTATGGTGGAGCATCTTATTTTAGTTGCTCTAAGGGTGTATACTGTAAAACATGCTTTTTAAAATTTAGTGATTAAGGTTAATCCTCAACCAACAGAATTTATGTATGCAAAGCATTGTAACATAGACCCTCCCTACATCTATAATGGAGTAACCCTAGTGTTTCTAAAGTAGGTCTACTACAGACATTGTGCGTGATAGACACCCCGCATGACACACTTTCCTCAATACACATGGTATCTCAAACCCATGACATCACGATCTTGAGAGCACTTCCTATATTCCACCTAGATGATTGTATCCTGTGATACCTATCACACAAATATCCCATTGTTTAACCAAGCAAAGTATTATCGTTTAAAGGAAGTCACAGTCCTCTATAAAGGAAATTAATCAACAAGAGCCCGAGTTCAATGACCTCCGGGAATGTCGTATAACTTTTACTGACGTTATTACGTATATATCAATTGTGTAATGTTTTTTTCCAAGTTTAGTGATAATATTCAACATGGTTAGAGTAGTAACTTTGAGGGTTCTTTGAGGCAAAAATCATCATGAGCTAGGCTAGGCGTATTCACCATCACCTCCACTGTTGGTATCTAGTTTGAACAGGGCAATTACTATTTATTTATTTATTTCATTTTTCCAACCAACAGTGAACTCATGGTTCACCACTTACTGTAGGAAACTGTTATTGTATCATCATTCATATAATTACCTTGCGCATACGCTGAAGACTTTCACTAAGATCTTGCGTCTGTTGCAACTCTGGCTCACGTCCTGTTAATCTCACCTCTGAATTTTGCGCCTGTTGATCGACACCACCAGTCCAGACAAACTTCTTGTAACTGGAAAATATAAAAGGTTAAACAGTTAAACCACAAATAATAAAAGTAAACATTCGGAAAACGTAGGTGTCTTTATCTCTTCTCTGATCTTAAAAAGTACATCACGTTTCTCATCAATCTCAGACAATGGGAAAAATTAATTACATTATTAAATGGTATGAGAAACCACTTTATGTATAAAGTGCATACTGTACTTAAAGATCATTTAGACTTTTTTTTGTCTGTCCAAAAACAGTAATAGTGACCGCATATCACTTGAAAATCTATTAAATCATTCTATGCAAAACAGATTAGTTATATTTGTGAATATCCTGAACTTAATTAAAAAGTCATGAAACTGTGAATAGTTAAATGTTTACCTAGCATAATCATTTATCATTTATTTCTAAAACAAACATTTTATGGTTTTTCAATGTTGTTATTTTTGTCTTGAATTGTTTTGATGAAAGCAATATTCTTTGCTATTTAATTAATAATTACTAATTAATTAGTGTGTTATCTAATATCACACTACAACATATCAAGGCAACTTATTATTAAATACTTAATTACATTTTAATTCGAATATTGTTTTAATTAATTTACTGTATCTAAAATTTTATCTTAATAATGTATATTTTAATTTTTGAATCTGTTACCAGGTAGAAAGTTTTAATTGATTTTATTACAGTTTACAGTATTAAAAAGGTAATTTTAATATCCAATGTTTAATTTCTAAAATAATCTATTTCTAAGGACTGATGACACCTACAGTAACTATAGCAGAAGCATTTGTAGTGTGAGTCAAAACTTGTGATGTTAACAAAATTCACAATTGGAAAAACTTTCTGTTTTGACAAATCGAAACAGAAGTAGGTAGGAAAATATTGAAATTAGAATCAATATGATGGCATATTAAAAGTTGCAGGTTAGAAGGTTGGAAGTACAGTAGTAGGCTTATGATTTCCTGTGCCAGCAAGGTTACAGAACCGCCTATGATCCTCTCATCTCAAGATAAGAAAACTTGTATTGATTGTTTTAACAGAACACACCAGCCCTCTCTAGCAATGTTGATAAACATTAAAATGGATATGAAACAATATCAAAATATCAACAAAAATAATTTTGTATGAATGCTTTACATATGAAATAACAACACACCAAAAATTAGGTTTAAATACCTTGTAAAATACATAACTTATTCTTATGTAACTTGGGTAAAAGTTACCTTGACTTAGAATAAAAATTGTTTAGCTTTTTCTAAGTTAAAATACAAAATAATACACCTGTTAAATATCTGATATACCCATGCAGGGAAGGGCTTTGGCACCCTGGAACCTATTGGGAGTTCAAAAGAGGTATATCCAAATTATATCGGGAGGTATAATTGAGCGAACTGATCATCCCAAGCACTTACCGCACACCCAGACAGATATGTTTCGGATCAGCTTAAGTATGTTTGTATTGAATGTGAACGTTAGTTTCATGTAAAAATTCCCAAACAATAATTTCAAATAAGAGTGTATTGTTTAGCTTAGTGTGAACAGTAAAAATAAGACCACAGGTACTACCTCTAAACCTGATAAGACAAAATCAAACCCACCAGTTATATTACATGTCTTAAATACAGTCACAGGTCCTGCTGACTAATTTAGTGAGAATAAGAACCTTTGCGCAATTGATTAATTGCAAATAGTGTGGAGTAGAAAATCCTGTACGTTGCCATGTTAAGTTTATGCTAAAATATGAATAACCTTGACCTACAGTATAACATTAACATTTAATACTTAATAACCTTAATAGACATTAAAAACATTAAAAAAATACATTTCATTTATAAAGAATTTTAGTCACATAAAAGTTATTTTTTATCGTGGTTTTGATTTAGATTTTTTTATTATTGACTTGTTACTTGTGAATTGCTTTCTTTCTAAATTTATTGAATAAATCATTTTCTCTAAATAGATGTCTTGTTCAAGTCACATGATCAGGGTTTCAATAACCATGGGACTGAAACCAATAGGAAATTACTGGACAAAATCGATAGCTATAGTTTCAGGGTTGAATAGATATATAATATATCTATTGTTTTGATAACCTTTTAAGAATGTTTGTTTTCTGGTTTATTAAAAAAGATATTTCAATGTTACGATGATGATAATAATATGATCTATAGATAATGTTTTACCAAACCTCAGTATATTCTTATAGCTTACACAGTATAATAGGCCCTAATAATTATTAATATCAAGATAAAAATAAAACATGAGGTGAAAGAAGTCATTATGATTCTATATTTCAAACTTTATTTGTTCATTATTTGATAGAATCTGTATGGTTGAGAATTTCTCAACATTTCGTTTCCCTACAACCAAAACATTGGCATTCTCAACCATACTTTATTTCCCTTAGATGATATTATTTGCAGTACATCTAACTTTACTAGTGTGTATTTGTCATGCAAATTAGGTATTTTAATCTTGTTGTTATTTACTTTGTTAGTAATCTTATCTCAACTTTGGCTTTAACAATGTTTAAATATTTGGATACTCAATTATACCAGTACTTTATCATTGTGTAATCCAACTAGTGCGCCAAGGACGATACAGTATTCCACTATGTATGTGATTTGTATCTTATTTTAGGCTAGTAGAATACCAAAGAAGTTTAGTCTCTAAATTGTGTAGTTTCTGGATCTTACCCCGGCAAACTAGTTCATTGGACTAGATAGACATAAGCAGTGAATGGAAGAAACACCTACTACAGTATATGCACTTAGTTTTACAAAGTTCTGCTACTGTATAAGTATTGAAAATATTTCTCAACAGGTTTCTATTTAACACAGCATGACTAGGACATGAATGACCCAAAAATAACCGCTGTAGGCTTGTAACCCCAGTTAACTTTACACCTGGGTTGACCCAAAACAATTTAATGATGCAAGTGGAAGTGTATCAACCCTCTAACCAAATGGTGTCTATTGCAATAGGCACTTACTGTGCACTAAGCAACAGATCAAAATTGGAAAGAACAGAACATGGGATCAGTACCAAAGTACAGTATAGTGTTTGTTTGGAAACATAAACACCACAAACACATCTCATTATGATTGACCGAACACCAACTGTTCTGTCAAATTGACCCAGACAACATAGCCTAAATTTATTAAAGGTATGTTTATTCAATTGACTTCCTAAATATTATTTAAATTGAAACACAGCATGATTAGTTATATCGCATATAAAACTGGAAAACCGCTCAACTGACCAAAGACCCTGGTGTCCTACAGTAGACAAGAATTTGATTTGGCCTGGTCAATGTTGTTTGTGTTCACTCATCAATGTTTTGTTAATATGACTTGATTAGTTGAATAGTTAGAAATGGTCATTCGAAATAGCACACTCAATTTCAAATGGTAGATCCTGTGTTTAGTCAAATCTGATTTTGGAGAGGTAACATAGTACTGTATTATACTGAGTTTTGGTTACACCATTGATAAATGAAAACAATACTGTATGTATTACATTTTACTATGCTACATTGGTGAAAATATTCCATAGATCAGCTACTGCAGATTTTTTTAGGAAATTAATTTTTAATTTATTTTTTTGACAATTTTCAGGCCTCAATAAATTTGGGACCAATGGGTTTTCCAGTAAACAGTAATATTATATGAATTTCTACTTTCGCCGACTTACTGAATTCACTAGCCTACAGAACCTAATGATCTCATAGTAAGGTAACACCTACAGTACCCGTAACTTTTACACCCACCCAGAGTTTGTATAAACTGTATACCCAGTTATTAGAATAAATGATGCATTAAATTTGACCTTTGACCAGATAATTTGTAGTGTAAATTAGTCCCTTGTGTTAAGCTTCATTGGAATTTTCAGCTTGTATTGTTCTGTAGCCCGAGGTAATGTATACCACCCTCCTTAGAGATGACCTAGAAGTGTGAGAACTGAAACATATCCATTTATCGGTAATTGAAATGCAGCCTTTTGATAAGATCTGTCGACATCTTGTCAACCAAAATTCAATCAAAAAAATGAATTATTTTTAATTACTTTTTATTCAATATAAAACATTAAAAGTATCTCAAGTTGTGATTTGTTAAAAGTTTGATTTAGTATAAACTATAGAGGGCAGCAAAGTATATATATATTTTAGCTGTATAAAATAAATTATAGATAGAGGGCGACATTTTATTTAATAAACTTTTTAGTACAAATTGGAATAAATGGAGAATTTACAGGTCCAAGCAAGTCAAAACAGTAGGCCTTCACTTAATTAAATTAGTACTTTCAATCAGTTTGAAAAAATAAACAGTTAACACATGGCAAGGTCATGGAAGAAATTGATCTATAGACCTTTAGGGAAATAAAAGTGTTAACAAAATTAGGAAACCTTTTGCAAGGACTTTTCATGTATCACATACTGTACATGTGTTTAGTATTGCTGTTTATAATAAAACATAAAACATGTCACTGTCTTTACAATGTTAAACATTACTGTCACTTCGGGATGACATAATTCCCTATAAAGAAAAAATAAAATAACTGATTAATTAAGGTCAAACTTTTAATAATACGCAGTTTTGTAGTTTTAATCAACTATCTACTATATACTCACTTATTTAAAAAAACTGTGAACAAATATAATTATTTTTTGACCAAACTTAATATTAATTATATTCTAAGGGTGATTTTATTTTTAGTTTATCAAGAAGGATGTTAAGAAAATTGAAAAAAATTAGAAATGACAATTTGGAATATACCGTACCTAATGCATATATTTATAACTATAAATATATTGTATCTCAAATGTTTTTGTCGGTTTTTCTATAAACTTGTAAACTTTGTTTTTATTTAGCTAATTTTCTTAAACAATGTCTTTATTTTTTTAATTCTTGTAATATACATTGTCCTCTGACAGTATGCCCTGCAACCATTGTACCACTTACCAGGGATCTAGACCGGGTGTCACGAAACCTAAGACCACGAAAGCTAAGACCCCCTAAGACCTAAGATCACGAAAGCTAAGACCCAAGACCTAAGATTACAATATTTATCTTTCGCACCTGCCTTCTATTTTAACCTCCAACATTTATTCTGAATACCACACCTTAGAATTAGCACTTTTATGAAAAAGAATCACATAAAAAGTAACGAATACATTTTTAAATTGATGATTTTACAGACGTTTTTCTCGCACACATACTGTTTGCAAATTTTGCATGACTAGCCTACAGAGTACAGTAGGCCTACCCAATGTTCAATGTTTTTGTTTCTATGGAACGTCAAAAGAGCAAAAAGTCCATCTACAGTGTGGATGGAACAATGTAAAATTAAAATTGTAATGATAATAGTATAATGATGCTAGTACGAAGAAATAAATACTCGCAAATAAATTTTAATTTAAAAATCATGATAATAAGTTTTTTTTTTTTTTTTTTTTTCATTTTCTTTCTGTTTTTATACTTGTTCTATTATTGTTGCTCTTTTGGCGCTCCATAGAAACAAAAACATTGAGCATGGGAGGAATTACAGTATACAAAGAAACACGTCTGTAAAATCATCAATTTAAAGGATTTATTTATTTGTTTTTATGTGTTTCTCCTGAAAGTACTTATAAGTCCTAATTTTAAAGTGTGGTATTCAGGATAAAGTCAGTTAACAAATTTGGAGTCAAAATACAAGAACGGCAGGTGCGAAAGAAAAACATCCTCTGAACCAACACAATTGGAGTAAATATATACCAACAAACAATCCGTCAAGTTTGTTGTAAAGAAAAAATATACATTTACTCAACGGGCGAAAATAACGTGAGTTTATCTATGTTTTGCGGTAGTATTTAATTATATTTATGGTAATAAATGAAACCTACTATGTTTAAAATTATGTATGGATAAACAAGTATTGTTTTTAAGCTGTAGTATATCTTAGAATTTGTAATCTTAGGTCTTGGGTCTTAGCTTTCGTGATCTTAGGTCTTAGGGGGTCTTAGCTTTCGTGGTCTTAGGTTTCGTGACACCCGATCTAGACCATGTTACTGGTAGTCCTACAGACTGAAATGTCCTGTATACATTCCAATGTAATTGATCTTATTCTGATGTCATTGTGTGATGGTCAATTGACCCAGTAATAATTAGTTTTAGGTTAACAAAGAGTGTACAAAATTAGTTCCAGACTCGAGGGACAATTAATTGTGTGTGTATAAATCTGTAAAAACTTGTAATTATTATAACAAATTTTGTTTAAGTTGTTGCTGCAAACAAATAATTTAAAAAATATAATTTTTATATTAACTGAATTTTTGTTGTACTCTAAATATTGTTTAAAGCAGTACGGTAACCCAAAATGTGATGGTCAAACCAGGGAGTTATAAAAATACCTCCCTGGTCAAACCTAAGTGAATCTAGGAGAAAGCCAGTTTATAAAATAACCGTTATTTTGCATTGCAGCTAAACGGTAAACAACGATAACAGCTTAAACGATACCAATTGATTAGGTGTTTTCTCGCGTTATTTTTTCGTAACAGAAACATGCCCTGAAACTTCATTTTAAAGATGTATTGTCAAATTGTTTGTTGAATAAGCCATTTTAATGTCATAGAATACTTATCCACTTCCACAAATTGACTTACTTACGAACAGTCAAATTGGCTACCAACCTTACTTGGGATTTTGGTTAAATTTAACTATTTATTTTGTCACTTTTTAATTAAGTGAAAACAACGGAAAAGAGTATAACTTTATTGAAACTACAAAATTTCATTTTTTATGTTTTAGGGGGACAAAACATCTTTAATACTCAAAAGCTTCTGTTACCTGTAATACAAGTTATTCTAAAAATAACTTACTTTCCATAGCGTTTTCCTGTCCAGCACCTTGAGTCGAAATCAGAAGCTCCTCTGTTAATGAAGCAAATTTGGTTGGGTAGTGATCGTAAAAAGGAATCTGAGTTGCGCAAACTGTATGCGAATACATTGATGCGGATATACATGGAGGATTGCGCATTTGACGTATCTCTGTTTCGTTCACCTGACAATCTGTTCAACATTTTCACAGCAAAATTTTGCGGTACATCAACTGGGTCACCACAAAGTTCATTTGCCTAAAAATAAATTAATATTTATATTGAGAATAAATAAAAAGTGTGTTGTTTTATTGAGGTATATTTCTTAGTTTTGGGTATGTGCTGATTGTAAAAAGGTAATTCTGCCATAAGTGAATTTTATTTTTGTTTCTTACTAATATTTCAGTATAGGCCTATGTTGCTCTGTGTTCATAAAACTTGTATCATTACAAAATATTCCGCTGATTAGCCTTAGTTGTGTAATTACAGAATTCAATAAGGTTATTTGTGTGTCACCAAAACGGCATTGAAAAATCGTGGAACAATAGTTAAAAGAATGTAATCTATTCATCAAGACACTCCTGAACAAAACAATGTATTGTAATATAGCCTATATGTTATTATAGTACTGTATCAATAACGTAGGAAGTATGTGGGAGGTGTTTAACTCAAGTGTTGAAATTTAATGAAATGAAATATATAACTGTTGACAAACTTTAACTAGGGTTAATTGGACGATATTTTCTCAAGGAATTTAGAGTTCAAAGATATTCCTGATTTTACACTTTTTCATAATTAAACTTTCTCTAAACCAGAATTGTATTATGATCTATTAAAAGGTCACAAATGCTTTCTTCACCTTTTTGTATTTGGAAAACCAGCCTACATGATTATCATTTTGGGCCAGCATAGGGATGCCCAGTATTGGGAGAGTTACAGTGCACAGTGATAGTTCTATTAAATAGTATATAGTTGTTGATGAAGTTATAATATTGATAGGAGGAATGACAAGCTTACCTTATCTAAAATATCTACTTTATTACTTCGCAAATAGGTCAGCGCACTGGTTGTTCTCTTGGGTAAGTTTCTTAAAACACGTTCCAAGTCACGATCTAAAGACATACTTGACGTGAGTCGGACAAGAGTAGATATAAAACGACTCCAATCGTAATTAACGTCATAAAGTCCAGCAAAGCAGCCAGCCATCACGTTAAGGCACAACGCATTGCAAGGTTTTAAATCCACGTACCCACTACAATACTGACAGAAAGACATCCGTGTCAATGCGTAATGACATGCCTCTGTTAACTTCAAATGATTTGTTGTGTTTATCACATGAATACCAAGTTCCATTGATTGTAGAAGTAGTTTTGCCGGTATAAGAGAATCCTCAAATGATAGGCTTGTCCACTTTGGCGTATTGCCAAATGGTCGTATCAGCTTCCGATTTCTAGCCAAACAGTTTGAATAAGATGTACTCAATCCCGATTTAATTTTCCCTGTGTTCAATTCCTCTATGTATATTAAAGGAAAAAGGTTATCATAGAAATTGTCTACGAACGTTGGTATGTCTAATGCACCTGGTTCTCTTGAGATAAAATCTTTGACATCGTCAAAGAATGTTGACAAAAGTGTCGAGACCTCTCCTGATATCCTATTGTAATCCTCCTCAAATATGTCTTCCATGTTTAATCGTGCTTGTTCAAGCATGTTGTTATAATCACCTGAAAAATAAGAAGAAAACAATTTATTTCCAATAAAAATTTAAAAATACAGTAGTAAGATCATCCTTTATTTCAAATAAAAACATAAAAATGTAACAGATATCCCAGGTCACAGCTTGGAGGACCAAGTATACGCAGGACAAAACAAGACAACTATCAAATACAAAACACTAAAATAAGTATAAAACACATCCAAAAGGCATAAAATTCAGATTGCTATAAAAATCAAATAAATTACGGTTAAAAATTACATACTGTAGGAAACAATTATCACAGTACTGGACACCCCTGGGCTGGCCCAAAATGTTTATCAGGCTGGCTGTTTATTATCTATTTGAAGTCTTTAGTATGACCCCCTTTTTGGTATAACCCTATTAAGACGTCGCCTTTATAAAGGAAGGATGATATATGTTTTAACATTACGACCAACCCTATTATCTGTTAGGTCCTTACTGTACCTTGATTTTACAAATTCTGGAACAATTTTACAGATGATGAATGTAATCATGTTACTAATAAATAATATTTTTTGCTAATTCTGTTCTCGAATTTGTATTAAAATGTATGTTATTTGCATTATAGTATAGGCTTATATGGATATATGAAAAGATGGTGGTATGTTCCCACTTTATCATTAGAATAATTAAATCAATTAAACTCAAATGTAGGATGTTCTTTGCTATATCAAGTTAATTAGTGTCTAGACTTAAGAAAGACATTGCATTGATTTTGTCTATCAATAGCAACTTGGTAAAACATTCCAATTATAAGGCTTATGTTATCTTCTTGTTATCTTTGCACATATTATTACATTCAGTGTACCTGCATGATGAAATGCAATGCTAGTAATTATAATATCTGAATTGTAATACTTACAGATTATCAGAGGCAGCAAAATTAAAACAAATTAAAAAAATAATTTAAACACTATTTTCCATACAATTTGGAACCAGCCTATAAACAATATTTTCACCATCAAGCGGACCCAAGATTACATCAGAAATGACATGATATGACCTGATTTTTTGCTCGATAGCAGACCAACAAATCTAGTTCTATGCTAAGAGACTATGGAGGATATTAGAGGGATAAATAACTTAATACTGTATTCTACAGCACAGCTTTCCTTACACTCTTTATTAAATCATAATTTTATGTATGCTGTTACAGGCAGATTATATAATATGTGGCAAAAACATATGGCACTATAATAACCATAAAACATAATGGAGTGTAGATTGACACAAGACAGACACAATGAAGATAGCACAGATACCAGTGACCTTTATACAAGTGATGATTTGTAACATCCAGCCAAGGTGTGGGGCCTGAGAGGGGTGAGTAAAATAGACTAATAGTCCTACTACAATATAGCTTATTACACTAATATTACTGAAGGCCTAAGAAAAGCCACGATTGAGAACAGAGAATTACAGTGAAGCTCGCACCACTTATGGTACCATGATACGGTGTACATACTAGTATATATACAGTACCTGTAGTATCTAAAGTAGGAAAGAAATATATGAAGGGGCTCACTTGCTGAACACAGGAGCCTCATAGTTTGAGGAGCCCCAGAGCATGAACAGCCCACTGCAACTACCCAGCGTTATTAGAGGGCCCTAGGAGGGCTAAACCAGAGGCCTATGCCTCCTGTGTTACGCCACTGTATGAAGGCATCACCGACAGCACCGTGATCACCGACAGTCAGAAAACTTATGGAGGGTTGCATTGAGAAAATACAAAAATGAGTGAACTTTGGAAACAGTGGAATTTTTCTATTAACTAGAATAGGTTCTATAGAGGCTTCATCAATGTTAAAATAACTTCTAGCGATTAGACAAAAAAGAGTGCAGTGAAGTGCATTAATTTTACTTTGATGACATGCTGCTGTTGAATTTGTTATCTGAAAGAATTTTATTTTTTCTGCATCAGTTGTAAAAGAAAATCAAACTGCTCCATGTTACTCAAAGAAGAGTACAATGAAGTGCAATAATCACTTTGTGGAATTTAGATATCACAGTTGTGTGGAAGAAGACAGAAAATGAATATAGAGGTCACATAAATGGTGAATGCAGCAAAGTTTAAATCACTTTGATGACATAATGATGTAATTTAGAAAGTATAGTTAACAGTGACCTCAACAGGTGATGAAAATTAACATCAAGACAAGATGTATGTATAAAGAGATTCTGGTGAAAGGGTCCTAACTTGAATATCCCAGGAGGGGTCACATAAAATGTATATGAAGGCAAAATAGAGTCTATGGATATTAATACATTGTAACTATGGACCAGTCAGCTCAGCTTTAATATAGAAAACACATCCAAATTAAATATTTGAAAATTTATATTTAAATATTTAACTTTTAAACAGTTTTAAAATGTTAAAATTATTTTAAATAAGTATAACAATTACAGAAGCTATTATAGAATTAAAAAAATAATATTTATATAAAGGTGTGCGTTTACGTACAAGAAAATGACCATTAGTAGCCAAACTGGTGGTAAAACATGTGGTAATTGATTTGTAGGTGAACACAAAAAGGAATTGCGACATTAGTAACACCAAAACAATTAGTAATTTTGTATTGTCGGTAGGAAATCAATCAATTCTATTAAATTTCCTTTAGTCTCTCGTAATAGCGGCTATATCAATATCATCGCACGTGCGGTATCCAGGTGTACGCTTATAAATAGAAACTTGTGGTAGGATTTAGTATGAGAATTTCAAAAAATGTATGCTTGACCATAAAAATAATGATGACATCATTAAAAATTAATCAAACAATGACATAGCAATAACATAATACATCATGTGTTATGTTATTGCTATGTCATTGTTTGATTAATTTTTTTGAAAGCAATTTTTGAAACATGAAAAACCACCTTCTGATCGGGCCATCTATTAGTGCTCCTGCAGCCAAAATCTTGATTATAAAACAAATGTTTCGTATGGAATATTTTTATTCATTTGAACCCTGGCTGTCCTATTTACTAGACATAGTAATGTCACCCTTATGGAGGATAAACAAGTAACATTTGTTTCTGCTGGAAGATAAATACTATATACATGGTATATTTTTGGAAGCAGAAATGGTGCTTGTACCATGTAAATATACTATATTTTTGTACTGTACACAAATGCTATCATTTCTTATAATAGAGAGTAGGGTGGTCCTAAAACCATATCATACAGACCTTCTAACAATATTTGTCTCATAAAATCTAATTATATAAAAGAGCCATATGAGAATACAATGCTTTACTGATCTTGGGACAGACTTTGACATAAGAAACACCATTTCAATACCAGATTAAATTCAAATTACACCTTTATAAAATCATTGCCACCTAAGCCCTTACAACCCATTCTGGTAATGGTACATAAACTATAGAGTGTATATAAAAAGTCCATGCTTCAACACTCAACAATCTGTAGGCTCTAAATCCGCCATTGTTACGTACAGCAAAAGTTCAACGAATAGCGTTTGTTTGGCAACAAAAGGGTTCACGATTGTGGTGTAAGGAATTCTTACCGTGACATTCCACTCCTAGTGTTTAAACCTATCAATTATTCATCTAAGTAATGCTTGCTTTTGTCAATGCTGTTGAAACGAAAGGGTAGTGTTTGATTTTGTGAAAGCAACGTAGATTTAGGCACTTGAAATGTCTGGGTTTAAGTGAATCAAAATAGGACTCAATATATGTATTCTGCAAAACAAGATGGTTATTTGTGATATGTTCATTACATATTTTATTGTTAAATGTAAAAAATCTTATCTTGGTGAAAAGGGAGGATACTACATTTTCCTCCCCTGAGTTTATAGCCTCTCTACTCGAACACAAATAAGAACACAAATAAGATAGTTTAACAAGAAAATTTTAATCATGTATTTTACCGCCATTTTTCATTTCTACAGTTTAATTAATATCGTAGCTAAAATTTTAAATGAGAAAATATATGGTTAATACTGAATTCTGGCATCTTACTATGTAAATATACCTGTATTTTAACTACTTTAAACAATTACTTTTAATTGTCAAAAATGTACTTATATGTATATAATATATTCATCAATGAGAATTTAAATAAACGTGAGAAGAACTCACACAAGACAAAAAAAAAGTTAAATTTAAAAAAACTACAGAAAATAACCTGTTGATATTATGTTATTATGTAATTAGGTTAGTAAATTGGTTTCATTATGTTGAAAAATAATTAACAGCATTACTTTTAACATAATCCTGTTAAACGAACAAATTAAAGCAATGATTGCACTCCACAGTGGTGGATCTATGGGTTGAATATCACCACCCCCCTTAATTCTAAAAAAAAGATGATGATAGGTCTGACAGGCACACAGTAAAAAACTTTATTTCTGGATTGTAGTATACTGCAAAATCACATTACAGTACTTCATATTTGACTAATATCAAAGTGATTTTAGGATTGATCATTCGGTGAACATTAAGAAAAAGTTGAGTTTTTAGAAGAAAACATTAATTTAATGGCTCTCAATTATAGCTTAAGGGATTAATTGATTGATTCACATATTCAAATACAATTAACCTTGATTATTAGATCAGCTTATAGAATAACCTTGATTTAATTTGTAATACTGTCTTTCTTTATATTTGTATAAACCCTATTCAAGACTCAAGATCTTGTGTAAAGTCGAGGTATCAAAAAGGTAATGCACTGATACAATGGTAAGGCATTTTTGTTCATACCGTAAGTATAAGAATGGTCTCTTTTTGAGTCATCTCGGCTGTTAATGCAACCATATGGAAATGGGCCTTTTTTTCACACGTCCACTTGACTATACCTAGGCTGATGTCTTTGCAGAATTGTTAAAAGGTTATAAGTTTGCAGTTCATAACAAAACTATTCAATTTTACCTTCCCTGCTGACTTGCGACTGGCCTTTCCTTTTTTGACTTTTAATATTTTTTATGCCTGCTTCTTTTGTTTTTTTAACTTTTAAGAAAAAGATTTTTACATTTTTAATGTTGTCTTGATTCTTATACATTTTTATGCGATATTTATTTATTTATTTTTTTTTGACATGCAATTTAACCACGACATGTAAAGTTGGTCATTACTTTTGTTCTAACAGAACAGAATTATCGGAAATAGTGGTACATAATGTTTTTATGAAACAGTGTATTGAATAATTGTATAATATAATTTTTATTTTTTACCTCTGTAAAAGACCTTAAAAGGCCCTCAAATCCAACAGGTAGTTTTAATACCGAGACAGAACAGTTTCATCTTCAATGCACAAACCAATGAAGTGTTTTTGAAATTGTACTCAACCAAAGAAAAATATACATTTTAACAAGGTGTAGTTGTATAGTTAAATCCTATTTATTACTTGTGAACCATGCTACAATGGGTAATGTCAACAAACCTCTAGCCAAATCCTCCGGTTATGACGGAAGACCTAAACAAGGTTTCTTTACATCAAACTGTGTGAAAAGCATTGTTTGGGGTGGAGAATTTGCACGGTTTTGCGGGATAACTTTACGCTACAATCTCCCTATTAAATTAAAGTGCGGTTCAGTAATTTATTTATATTGATTATGGTTGATTTGTAGAAACAAAAATACTTGACTTTAACTAGTTGTATTGCATTACTAATAATAGTTTTTTATCCTGTATACTTTTTCCAATATCAAAAAGTGCCGAAGATCATATTTCTCATTATAAAAACAAGTCATAAAATATGTTTTATTGAATTTTTATTTTATACAGTAAGAGCAAAACTACTTCAAACTAGCTTTATTTCTTTAAAAAAAATATCCTATTAACACAATTACATTATATATTTCCTTTATTTGGGCTTATAAAGTAAAACAACCTTATTTAAATGTACTTAAATGTATACAATTGTATGCTGTTGATAGATAAATTATCTACTATCTGAATTCATAATTAGCCACCCCTGACAAACAGTGATGTACATATTCCTCTACATGAAGCTTTTAGTTCCATCTCAAGCCTTTTGCTATTTCATGCATTTCTAGACTTGGGGTATCAAAATGACCTGAAGGAAGGTTTTAATCTACATCTGAAAACCAACCCCAGTATGGGGGAGAAAAGGTGTAACTGGGTATCAAAATGATTGTAGGCTACTGCTCTTACATAATAAATCAATCAATCAACTTTGAAACAAAATACCACTGTTAATCGGTCCGGGAGCAAGTTAAACATATTATAGTTTTATATATGGTGACTTGTGACACTGTATGAAATAAAAAAAGAAATTGTTGATGTAATTTTTGACAAATTATAAATTGCTACTTTAAATGCCTCAAGATAGATTTATATATTATGATTTAATCTGGATTTTATTAATGATTGAACCGTGAAACCTCATTAGAAGCTTGTTAATTATTTCCCCTTTTCTAACCGATTAGGCATTCAAATTTGTGAATGCTGCACGACTTTCTGGTAATTATCTTTAACTTTAGCCATGCAAATAATCAGTGGGTGTACTGTTATTATGATTGATTGATGAGAGAGTTCTTCCAAGCCTTCTTTGCTTGTTTGGTCATGAATTGTGATGTTTATGTAGTTTGCGTTAGAATTGATTATTTGAAAGTAACTACATTGTATATAAAAAAGAAAGATGTTGAGAGTTAGAGGAAGATGATAAAGACACGAAATGTGTTCAAATGAAAAAGCCCTAACTAATATGTTTCTATGCAGTTGGTAATAAGAAATTGTATAGGCCTACACAGATGCTGGAGTTAGGGTTAGATTAAGATGGTAAAAATAAGAAATTTCATATACAGTTTGGATTACAGTAGGATTAGGTGGAAATGGTAAAAACAAGAAATTGTATACAAATGTTGGAAATAGAGTTAGAGTAGAAAATAAGACATTAAATACAGATGTTAGAGTTAGGGCTAGGTGAAGATGCAACATTATACAGGAACATAATTTAATAATATTAGACTAAGACCTGTATAAATATACATTATAAATCTCTAGATGTACTCTTAAGGTCTAAATCATTTTTGTCTAGACGACCTTTTCCATTATGCCTATCTATGCTATATCTGCTTACCACTAAGAACATAACTTATATTTTGATTGCTACAGTAATATATTATTGCACCAATGTATAATTCACATTGATTGTAGGACTCTGTGGAAAACAAAGTACAAGATTAGTTCAAAGGTCAATATAAATATCATAATTAATATAGAGATCGGTAAATCCTATGCAATTAACGCTGGGTTGGCTAACGAATCAATACATAACACTTAATCATAAATATTGATGGGCATCTACGATTTATGAAGGCTTATTGTACAGACTTATATCGTAATATGAATTTCTTGCTCAGTAAAACATTAATCATAACCACAACCCTATATCTAACAATACAAAATTACAGAATCTAACAGATATAAATGATTTAATATATTGCAATGGTTCAATTATATATCGCACAACCAATGGTATACAGTAAATCCAAAGGCAATGTTAGCCTAAATAATAGCAATGTTGTAAAATAATCAAAATCATAATCAAACAATGAAGTAAAACCGCCAGTAAGAAACTACTCGTTAACAAATTATTTCTACGTTGGAAAAATATTCTATCAATAATTTTTCTTTAAAAATGTATCCACCGAACGTTCGGAGAAATGGGAACATTTTGGAAACATGTGACGAATATGTGACCTGTACCACGAAACTTCTGTAAGTTCTTGTAATTATTAAGGCGTACATTAACATAAAGAGCTGGATATCGCAGAACACGTTATGGAAAGAATTGGTGAATTACTCGAAACTTTACTTATACAGACTACTTAAGATGGGTGATGATCTGGAAGGCAAAACAAGTCATGAAAAGAATTGATGAACTCCTCGAAACTTCACTTAGATACTGACTAGTTGCGGGTGATCTGGGATGCAAAACAAGTCATGAAAAGAATTGATGAACTCCTCGAGACTTTACTTATATACTCACTACTTAAGACGAGTGATCTGGGAGGCAAAACAGGGAGTTGTAAAATATTTATTTTACAACTCCCTGGGCAAAACAAGTCATGAACAGAATTGATGAAATTCTCGAGACTTTAGATACTGACTACTTAAGACGGGTGATATGGGAGGAAAAACAAGTTATGAAAAAAATTGATGAACTCCTCCAGACTTTACTTAGATACTGACTACTTAAGACGAGTGATCTGGGATGCAAAACAAGTCATGAAAAAATTGATTAACTCCTCCTCGAAACTTTACTTAGATACTGACTAGTTAAGACTGGTGATCTGCGAGGCAAAACAAGTCATGAACAGAATTGATGAACTCCTCGAGACTTTACTTAGATACTGACTAATTAAGACTGGTGATCTGGGAGGAAAAACAAGTCATGAAAAAAATTGATGAACTCCTCGAAACCTTACTTAGATACTGACTAGTTAAAACGAGTGATCTGGGAGGCAAAACAAGTCATGAAAAGAATTGATGAACTCCTCGAGACTTTACTTAGATACTGACTATATAAGACAGGTGATATGGGAGGAAAAACAAGTTATGAACAGAATTGGTGAACTTCTCGAGACTTTACTTAGATACTGACTAGTTAAAACGAGTGATTTGGGAGGCAAAACAAGTCATGAAAAGAATTGATGAACTCCTTGAAACCTTACTTAGATACTGACTGGTTAAGAATGAGAATCGAGTGTTCACCGTTGATTTGGAAGGCAAACACACTTTTTGGATCAGAAGAATTAATGTTGATGTTGCATCAAAGTGACAGAATCATCTTTCGTGTAAGGTAATTTATGGCAGTTTTGAAATTAATAAATTCGAGTGCGGATTTTGTACTCCTTTGAGATAACTTTTCGGGATGTATCAATCGATGTAAAGTAGATTTAATCTAGGCAGGTGATATAACCTGAGGCATTTAAGGGAAATCGTAATACAAGTTAATTTAGTTTGGTTAGAGATTATAAATCATACAATATCAAATGTACATCCACCTGAAGAGCGTTAGGCTAAGACTAGGGCTCACATTGGCCAATGTAGACCTACATTCCCTATCGTATGTAAGTGGTATCTAAAAAACTAAGACCTAGACGCTATCATAAGTGTAATTTCTTTTTAGTCACGTGCAACGCGACTCTACACCACACTATGTCGGTCGGATGGTCGGTCGGTTGGTCGGTCAGTAAACACGAACTTAAATTTGAGCACGCGACTGCAGCCATGTATATGGCCTTGTTCTTTCACAAATTAAACTATTCTAGAAAAAAATGTATTCCTAATTAAGGTGGGTTTTTCGTTGTTTTGATTTATGATTTGGATTTTTTTTGTTTTTGGTATGTTCAATATTTTGTACATTCTCTTTTTGATGTAGGCCTAAAACATGACGATGAGAGTTTAAACAATAATTACCAAACAAAAAAAAATATCTAAGTGATCAAACATGCTGTATATATGTTTTGACCGAGTATGTATTGCAATTGTAAGAAAAAATAATGTTGATTCAAATTTACCAAACGGAGGTACAACATATACCGCCTAATTTATTTGTATGAAATTCCTCGGAAAGTGATGAACATTAATTGTAATAAATTACGGTTAATCAGGCATAGGCATATACTATTTAAATAATTAATTTCTAAGGCCTCTCAGTGTATACTCAGAATACTCGTAAAGAATTTAAAGAATAAAAAATACGGCACATACGCAAATATTTTCTTAATTGTTGAAGATGATCTCTAATGCGTAATTATATATATCGGCGAATTGCTAACCTCATAGGTTAATTAAGAAATTCTACTATCGCAAAAATAATCTTTAGTGAACCTGAAATGCTTTTAGTTGCCAAGCAATCCATAAGTTTCAATATCCCAATTTAATTACTGTGGTAATATTGTATTGGTTTCAACAAGCTTATAGCATGAACCGACCATAAACGAAACCATGTGACCTAGTTTAATTGCACTATTGCAATATCATTATTAATTATTACCTTTTTTAAAACAAAAATCTACGTTATTTTACATTTGACTGCTGAAAAGATTTTGAGGTGAATATACTGTAGTGAACGATTTGAGACAAAGGAAGGCTTTCAATCCATTCATTATAAATCTAGATATTACATTTGTTTTGTAGTTATTGTCATGATTGTTGACTTTATAAATACAGTGTAACAACATTTTTAGTCTATGGGCCCGTTGAGGCTTAATTTCAGGGGTACAGTTATCGCTAATTTTGGTGGGTAAGAACCAACTTACACGTGTAAATAAAGTAAACCTAGGCGGAACCTTACAATGCAACAATACCATGTTTATTGTATATGTGGAACCCACAAACGACAAAAATCCTTTGTCGTATATATAAACTTTACATAAAGAATTATATTTGACTACAACTAAGGTATGCATAATAATCATTCTTAAACTAATAAAATAAATACTTTTATGATAACACTTTTGGCAAATAGATTGATAAGATCTTAATTATACACTATCAATTATTTTCTTTTTTCCATTATTCTTCACTTAAACACCGTTTTTATTCGCTTTTGTTAAAATCAATTTATTACACGTGCATTTATGAATTATATCTCTCCAATCTTAATGAATTTTTAAATTTAATAGCTTTTAGCATAGGAATTTGCATTCACCAAGAATAATAAATATCACCAAGTTAAAAATTAGATAATAAGAAGAGAAATACTAGAACTACTATGTTCATACAAAAAAAAGAATTGGTATGTTAAGCCTTAGAGCTAAAAGGGTTAATTCTAGAAATAACTACAAATATTGCGACCGAGCATTTCTGTTTTCAGTACAGTAAAATGTTCTGCCATTTCAAGTGTAGGTCTATAATAGATGTGTTTCTTAATACATTAGTGTATCGTAATTAAGATAGAGCATAAGATTTCTATAAAAAAAATAACTTTGGGAAATGGGCCCCCAAATGCGCCTGAAAGTAGATACGAGCTGAAATTGTTTTATTTACACCAAGAATGTTTATATAGTTCCAGGATTTTTAGTCGCGTGGAAGCGACTCTATAGTTCACTATGTCGGTCGGTTGGTCGGTCTGTCTGTCTGTCGGTCTGTCTGTCTGTCTGTCTGTCTGTCTGTCTGTCTGTCTGTCGGTCCGGTATCACTATGCGTTTTATCGCTTTCTGACCTTATCTTGATATCAGTTTAATCTAGCTAAGTCAATTTTTCACAGAATATTCCTTATGGCCAGGAATCGATGTGGTTATGTTTTCACGGTGCGCAATAAAACATTACGCGGTCTACGCACGATTTAACGAAATCACGTTTGTAATCATATCTTCACAACCATGAATCACAATTAAATAAAATTTGGTACTCATAAATTTCAGGGCATAAATCATCATATGGCAATACAATTACGTGCGTAGTGCATGTAACGCATGCGTACGCGCGCTTAAAATTTTCAAAATTTATTTTCGATGAAATAAGAGTACGTTTCAGGCAATTTTAAGCGTTTACAAAATTGCCATGAGTGCCCATATTTTTGCGTGCGCACTGCGCGTTAAATGTTATTGCGAACTCTTTTTGCCCGATTTCTGTTTTCTTCTTGACTTACTTTTCAACTCGAAATTACGTTATACGAGCACGTCAAAAGTGACAGGCTACGCACGTGTAAATTGAAAAAATATAAATGTTTTTAAACATTTCAACATTTTTAAACATGTTCAGTAATTTCGGTCAGTATAGTTCACTATGTCGGTCGGTCGGTCTGTCTGTCGGTCTGTCGGTCTGTCTGTCGGTCCGGTATCACTATGCATTGTAGCACGCGACTTAATGGCTGTTGGCCTTGTTTAAATACAGTTAGGTCTACTGAAAAATCCACAAATTTAGAAATAAAGAATTATATAATTAACAAGAAACCACTTCTCAAAGAGTTTATTAGAATTCGAGATTAAATCAGGGCGGGTTGAGTCCAGAGTTTCGAAATAGGAGGGTTCCAAGGCCTAATGGAATTAAGTGTGCTGAACTTCTCCAATGTCGTATCTTTTTCATTATAATTTTCGAAATGTATTTGTGGGTTGAGGAGAGTAGACTGCGCCCCTTGACTCCGATCATGTTTGATACGGTAGTGGTCCTTTTTTTCACTATTACCCAATTAAAGGATTCGTAAAGGCAAAAGAAAGTCCTCAATTTGGAGGAATATTTATATTTAAAAAAAACCTCCGAACAACCCGCTGTTACTGCACTAACAATATTCTTTTACTTACTTTTAAACTGGACGTCATTAACATAAAATGAGTAACTAAGAAGCGAAGTAGATTCCTGCAGCTGATCGTGCAAATCTTGTGAAGCTTCCACGTGGAATCGTTCTTCCATGTCTGGTGTACAACAAGACTCCTGTGACATTGTACAAACCGACAGACTGGACTCTGTTAAGAAAAATATTTGAGGTGTAATACCATTTGGCAGTAGTGTTCAATTTTCTTTCAGATAAAACGTAATTGAGAATAATTGATTGACATCCTTAAGAAAAAAAGGTAAGATAATACAAATATTTCCATATTTTACTCGGTAAATTTTATAATACAATGCTTGTGTCGATAGGTTAGATTCGAGTGTAAAGGAAGCACTGCTTCATCCCAATGATAAGTTATAGTCTAGAGTTAATCCCCAGCAAGTGTATGGAAATATGTCCACCCTAAAAAAGACTGTACAATATTCCCCCAATGCACGAAATCAATAACATCAAATCAAATACAGTTCAAATACAGTTTTCTATTCTTAATTAGGGCTATACTGGTCAATGTATATACAAGTGTGTACAAGTCGTCAGTCGGGTAAATATTTCCTATTTCATTTGCTGACGCAGTTAACTACGATAATTAATTATTCCTATATATTAACAATCAATTACATTTTATGAATACCTTTTACAGGGTTACTGCTCGATGGAAGTGAAGATGATGAATAATCACCAAACATATCCATAAACCTCTCATTCACAGCGGAGCATTCGCTTACGGGTCTGACACTGCTGCCACATAATACAACACACAAATTCAAACACAAAACTAAAATAATTCCAATAAACTCCATAATATCTTGTGATTTTGGCCTATACCGTAATCCGTCATTTATAGAATAACATAGTCCATGTTGGAAATGCGTGTATCTAAGCTACTACAATACAGAAGTTCTTTACGAAGTACCGAACTGGTAATCATTAGTCAGTCGTTAAGTATTAGCTATAGATCACCGATTTCAATTGGACAATATTGATATGCTAAAGTTTTACCAGTATGAATATTCATGTGCCGTTTGGTGGGGCTATTGCAAGATTATTTTCGACAAAACTTGCTCTTATTATGTCACCGCATGTTTATTTGTTGTAAGTGATCACATTTCTACCCGTCATTCTTCAATAAAGCATAACCAATAATTACGAGTTCATATATACATTTTGATTTAAATTAAATACCGCAATAGTCTATGATTACAATATGTACCCACTGTTTATATACTACATTAGGCCAATTTTCAACTAGGCGAATTTGTTCGCGCGAATCGAAAGCGTCAGCTTTTACGCATGCGTATTCATTTTTCCATCCATTTCTTTCAGTTTTTCGCTTCAGTAAAATCACACTATCTTTGGTAAAATTGGTACCTCGATTTCGAAGCGAAAACTTGCGCAACCAATCATATAGAAAATGATCTATGACGATGATATATATAGCATGCTCTCTATGGTGAACGTTGTGTCTGAATCTGGGACAACCAATACAACATCTCCTTCAGCATTGAAAGTTGACAGAACTCCAAAATATGTTAGGATGCTTTAACACATACACTGCGAATAAGCTCAATCAACCAAGCCTGGTCATCCTTGTTCTTCGTCAATAGAATTAGCAACTTGGATATTGCTGTTTTTATCATCTTATAGAACCATAGTAACCAGTTTTGTCGAAAAATAAAAGGGTCGAAATTTTGCCATTTTTGGAAAAAAAAATCCAGGGATTGGTATTGTGCGATATTATGGCTATATATGCGCATATATTGCTTTAATTGTATCATCAAAAATCCCTGAACCTCGAAAATGCCAAATTATCGACTTTTTAAAATTCGATTATTATGCGATAATATGACTATATATGCGCAAATATTGCTTTGTATCATCTTATAGAACCATAGTAACCATTTTTTTTTAAATAAAAGGGTCGAAAATTTGCTATTTTTCGAAAATTTCCGTGTACAGGGATTTTTCCCGAAAATGGCCAATTTTCAACCTTTTTATATTTCGATAAAACTGGTTACTATAGCACAAATGACATGTGCAGAACGCATTTTTCGACTCTGCGCATGTTTATTATGCTATAGTAACCATTTTATGTCAAAAAATAAAGGGGTCAAAAATTGATAATTTTTCGAAAATTTCCCTGAACTTATAGTACAGGGATGTTTTCCAAAAATGGCAAATTTTCAACCTTTTTATTTTTCGATAAAACTGGTTAATATAGCACAATTGATATGCGCAGAACCCATTTTTCGACTCTGCGCATGTTTATTATGCTATAGTAACCGTTTATTATGCTATAGTAACCATTTATGTCAAAAAAATAAAAGGGTTGAAAATTGGCTATTTTTCGAAAATTTCCCTGTACAGGGATTTTTTCCAAAAATGGCAAATTTTCGACCTTTTTATTTTTCGATAAAACTGGTTAATATAGCACAATTAATTTGATATGCACAGAACCCATTTTTCGACTCTGCGCATGTTTATTATGCTATAGTAACCATTTATGTCAACAAATAAAAGGGTCGAAAATTGGCTATTTTTCGAAAATTTCCCTGTACAGGGATTTTTTTGAAAAATGGCCAATTTTCGCCCTTTTTATTTTTCGATAAAACTGATTACTGTAACACAATAGACATGCGCAGAACGCATTTTTCGACTCTGCGCATGTTTATTATGCTATAGTAACCATTTATGTCAAAAAATAAAAGGGTCAAAAATTGGCTATTTTCCGAAAATTTTCCTGTACTATAGTACATGGATTTTTTCAAAAAAATGGCCAATTTTCGATCTTTTTATTTTTCTATAAAACTGGTTACTATAGCACAATTTGCATGCGCAGAACCCATTTTTTGACTCTGCGCATGTTTATTATGCTATAGTAACCATTTATGCCAAAAAAAATAGGGTCGAAAATTGGCTATTTTTCGAAAATTTTCCTGTACTATAGTACAGGGATTTTTTTCCGAAAATGGCCAATTTTCGACCTTTTTATTTTTCTATAAAACTGGTTACTATAGCACAATTGGCATGCGCAGAACCCATTTTTTGACTCTGCGCATGTTTATTATGCTATAGTAACCATTTATGTCAAAAAATAAAAGGGTAAAAAATTGGCTAGTTTTCGAAAATTTTCCTTTACTATAGTACAGGGATTTTTTTTCCGAAAATGGCAAATTTTCGACCTTTTCATTTTTCTATATAACTGGTTACTATAGCACAATTGACATGCGCAGAACGCATTTTTCGACTCTGCGCATGCTTATTATGATGTAGTAACCATTTATGTCAAAAAATAAAAGGGTCAAAACTTGGCTATTTTTCGAAAATTTCCCTGAACTATAGTACAGGGATTTTTTCCAAAAAGGCCAATTTTCGCCCTTTTTATTTTTCGATAAAACTGATTACTATAGCACAATTTGCATGCGCAGAACCCATTTTTTGACTCTGCGCATGTTTATTATGCTATAGTAACCATTTATGCCAAAAAAAAAAATAGGGTCGAAAATTGGCTATTTTTCGAAAATTTTCCTGTACAGGGATTTTTTCCAAAAATGGCAAATTTTCGACCTTTTTATTTTTCGATAAAACTGGTTAATATAGCACAATTAATTTGATATGCACAGAACCCATTTTTCGACTCTGCGCATGTTTATTATGCTATAGTAACCATTTATGTCAAAAAATAAAAAGGTCGAAAATTGGCTATTTTTCGAAAATTTTCCTGTACAGGGATTTTTTTGAAAAATGGCCAATTTTCGCCCTTTTTATTTTTCGATAAAACTGATTACTGTAACACAATAGACATGCGCAGAACGCATTTTTCGACTCTGCGCATGTTTATTATGCTATAGTAACCATTTATGTCAAAAAATAAAAAGGTCGAAAATTGGCTATTTTTCGAAAATTTTCCTGTACAGGGATTTTTTCCAAAAATGGCAAATTTTCGCCCTTTTTATTTTTCTATAAAACTGGTTACTATAGCACAATTTACATGCGCAGAACCCATTTTTCGACTCTGCGCATGTTTATTATGCTATAGTAACCATTTATGTCAAAAAATAAAAGGGTCTATAGTAACCAGTTTTATAGAAAAATAAAAAGGGCGAAAATTGGCCATTTTGGAAAAAATCCCTATACTATAGTACAGGCATATTTTCCAAAAATGGCCAATTTTCGCCCTTTTTATTTTTCTATAAAACTGGTTACTATAACACAATTTACATGCGCAGAACCCATTTTTCGACTCTGCGCATGTTTATTATGCTATAGTAACCATTTATGTCAAAAAATAAAAGGGTCGAAAATTGGCTATTTTTCGAAAATATGCCTGTACAGGGATTTTTTTGTAAAATGGCCAATTTTCGCCCTTTTTATTTTTCTATAAAACTGGTTACTATAGCACAATTGACATAAGCAGAACACATTTTTCGACTCTGCACATGTTTATTATGCTATAGTAACCATTTATGTCAAAAAATAAAAGGGTCTATAGTAACCAGTTTTATAGAAAAATAAAAAGGGCGAAAATTGGCCATTTTGGAAAAAATACCTATACTATAGTACAGGCATATTTTCCAAAAATTGCCAATTTTCGCCCTTTTTATTTTTCTATAAAACTGGTTACTATAGCACAATTTACATGCGCAGAACCCATTTTTCGACTCTGCGCATGTTTATTATTCTATAGTAACCATTTATGTTAAAAAATAAAAGGGTCGAAAATTGGCTATTTTTCGAAAATATGCCTGTACTATAGTATAGGGATTTTTTTCCAAAAATGGCAAATTTTCGCCCTATTTATTTTTCTATAAAACTGGTTACTATAGCACAATTGACATACGCAGAACACATTTTCCGACTCTGCACATGTTTATTATGCTATTGTAACCATTTATGTCAAAAAATAAAAGGGTCTATAGTAACCAGTTTTATAGAAAAATAAAAAGGGCGAAAATTGGCCATTTTTGGAAAAAATCCCTATACTATAGTACAGGCATATTTTCCAAAAATGGCCAATTTTCGCCCTTTTTATTTTTCTATAAAACTGGTTACTATAGCACAATTTACATGCGCAGAACCCATTTTTCGACTCTGCGCATGTTTATTATGCTATAGTAACCATTTATGTCAAAAAATAAAAGGGTCTATAGTAACCAGTTTTATAGAAAAATAAAAAGGGCGAAAATTGGCCATTTTGGAAAAAATCCCTATACTATAGTACAGGCATATTTTCCAAAAATACTATAGACCAGTTTTATAGAAAAATAAAAAGGGCGAAAATTGGCCATTTTGGAAAAAATCCCTATACTATAGTATATATTTTCAAAAAATGGCCAATTTTCGCCCTTTTTATTTTTCTATAAAACTGGTTACTATAGCACAATTTACATGCGAAGAACCCATTTTTTAACTCTGCGCATGTTTATTATGCTATTGTAACCATTTATGTCACAAAATAAAAGGGTCTATAGTAACCAGTTTTATAGAAAAATAAAAAGGGTGAAAATTGGCCATTTTGGAAAAAATCCCTATACTATAGTACAGGCATATTTTCCAAAAATGGCCAATTTTCGCCCTTTTTATTTTTCTATAAAACTGGTAACTATAGCACAATTGGCATACGGAGAACAAATTTTTTGACTCTGCGCATGTTTATTATGCTATAGTAACCATTTATGTCAACAAATAAAAGGGTCGAAAATTGGCTATTTTTCGAAAATATGCCTGTACTATAGTATAGAGATTTTTTTCAAAAATGACCAATTTTCGCCCTTTATATTTTTCTATAAAACTGGTTACTATAGCACAATTGACATGCGCAGAACACATTTTTCGACTCTGCACATGTTTATTATGCTATAGTAACCATTTATGTCAAAAAATAAAAGGGTAAAAAATTGGCTATTTTTCGAAAATTTTCCTGTACTATAGTACAGGGATTTTTTCCAAAAATGGCCAATTTTCGCCCTTTTTGTTTTTCTATAAAACTGGTTACTATAGCACAATTTACATGCGAAGAACCCATTTTTTGACTCTACGCATGTTTATTATGCTATTGTAACCATTTATGTCAAAAAATAAAAGGGTCTAAAATTGGCTATTTTTCGAAAATATGCCTGTACTATAGTACAGGGAAATTTTCCAAAAATGTCCAATTTTTGACCTTTTTATTTTTCGATAAAACTGGTTACTGTAGCACAATTGACATACGCAGAACGCATTTTTCGACTCTGCGCATGTTTATTGAACTATAGTAACAATTTATGTCAAATAATAAAAGGGTAAAAAATTGGCTATTTTTCGAAAATTTTCTTGTACAGTGAATTTTTCCAAAAATGGCCAATTTTCGACCTTTTTATTTTTCTATAAAACTGGTTACTGTAGCACAATTGACATGCGCAGAACGCATTTTTCAACTTCAACGCATGTTTATTATACTATAGTAACCATTTATGTCAAAAAATAAAAGGGTCAAAAGTTGCCATTTTTTCGAAAGTTTCCCTGAACTATAGTAGAGGGATTTTTTCCAAAAATTTCCAATTTTCGTCCTTTTTATTTTTCTATAAAACTGGTAACTATAGCACAATTGGCATACGGAGAACCAATTTTTTGACTCTGCGCATGTTTATTATGCTATAGTAACCATTTATGTCAACAAATAAAAGGGTCGAAAATTGGCTATTTTTCGAAAATATGCCTGTACTATAGTACAGGGATTTTTTCCAAAAATGGCAAATTTTCGCCCTTTATATTTTTCTATAAAACTGGTTACTATAGCACAATTGACATGCGCAGAACACATTTTTTGACTCTACGCATGTTTATTAAGCTATTGTAACCATTTATGTCAAAAAATAAAAGGGTCGAAAATTGGCTATTTTTCGAAAATATCCCTGTACTATAGTAGGCCTACAGGGATTTTTTCCAAAAATGGCCAATTTTCGACCTTTTTATTTTTCTATAAAACTGGTTACTATAGCACAATTGACATGCGCAGAACCCATTTTTTGACTCTGCGCATGTTTATTATGCTATAGTAACCATTTATGTCAAAAAATAAAAGGGTCGAAAATTGGCTATTTTTCGAAAATTTCCCTGTACTATAGTACAGGGATTTTTTCGAAAAATGGCCAATTTTCGCCCTTTTTATTTTTCGATAAAACTGGTTACTGTAGCACAATTGATATGCGCAGAACGCATTTTTCGAAGGTGCATGTTTATTATGCTGTAGTAACCATTTATGTCAAAAAATAAAAGGGTCGAAAATATGCCATTTTTCGAAAATTTTCCTGTACTATAGCACAATTGATATGCGCAGAACGCATTTTTTCGACTCTGTGCATGTTTATTATAGCCTACTATAGTAACCATTTAACAAATTCCCAAAATATCGAAAATTGCAAAATTTCGACCCTTTTATTTTTCGACAAACTGTTTACTATGATATAAGATGATACAAAGCAATATTTGCGCATATATATAAAAAGGCAAATGTAAGAAAGATTTTAAAATGCGTTATTCAAATAATCAAACTTCCTATATGATATAAATACATAACGAAATAGTATTCGTCGAACAAATTGTGCCATTGGTAAAAAAATAACCATATAAGCTGAACAGTTTGTTCAAACATGTTGCCTTCAAATGTGCAAACAACCACATTTGTGCAAACATGGCACCCTCAAATGTGCAAATCTGTAAAAAGGTATAATTCACTAATGTGCAAACATCACGCCGTTAAATGTAAAAACGATTAGTTTTGACGTTAAATGTGCAAATGAAATTCTACAAATGTGCAAATCATTTTTTCCACCTAATTCTAAACAGTCACGGGTTTTTCTAACAATGTTTTCAAATATAGCATTGCAATCCTATATTGTAGTACAGCCTGAAATAATCTGTTTTAAAAATAATTTTCGGGGGATGTAGCTGCTTGCTGGAGATGCAGAAGCTATCGGCGCTGCATACTTTTGAAAATTATCAGCACTGCATTCAGGACTTCTATCTTCGATTATTTAACCCATTCTGGGAATGATGTCTGACCAAGGCTATCAGGACTTTCATCTTCGACTATTTAACCCATTCTGGGAATGATGTCTGGCCAAGGCTATCAGAACTTTCATCTTCGACTATTTAACCCATTCTGGGAATGATGTCTGACCAAGGTTGTCACGACTTTCATCTTCGACTATTTAACCTATTCTGGGAATGATGTCTGGCCAAGGCTATCAGAACTTTCATCTTCGACTATTTAACCCATTCTGGGAATGATGTCTGACCAAGGCTATCAGGACTTTCATCTTCGACTATTTAACCTATTCTGGGAATGGGGAATGATGTCTGGCCAAGGCTATCAGAACTTTCATCTTCGACTATTTAACCAATTCTGGGAATGATGTCTGACCAAGGCTATCAGGAATTTCATCTTCGACTATTTAACCCATTCTGGGAATGATGTCTGACCAAGGCTATCAGGACTTTCATCTTCGACTATTTAACCCATTCTGGGAATGATGTCTGACCAAGGTTGTCGGGACTTTCATCTTCGACTATTTAACCCATTCTGGGAATGATGTCTGACCAAGGCTATCGGGACTTTCATCTTCGACTATTTAACCCATTCTGGGAATGATGTCTGACCAAGGTTGTCATGACTTTCATCATCGATTATTTAACACATTCTGGGAATGATGTCTGACCAAGGCTATCAAGACTTTCATCTTCGACTATTTAACCCATTCTGGGAATGATGTCTGACCAAGGCTATCAGGATTTCATCTTCGACTATTTAACCCATTCTGGGAATGATGTCTGACCAAGGCTATCAGGACTTTCATCTTCGACTATTTAACCCATTCTGGGAATGATGTCTGACCAAGGCTATCCGGACTTACATCTTCGACTATTTAACCCATAGCTGACCAAGGCTATCAGTTTTTTGATAGCCTAGGTCTGACTTGGTTAAATCTTGCAGATGATCTCAGTCACTGATTCGGACAGTGAAGGTTTTTGTGTCACTTTTTAGGTACATTTGTCTCAATCATTAACACACTACCATATCCAAAAATAATTGCGTTACGGAGTAATTCTGTTTTCTGATTAAATATGTTTTATTGACCAAAATGATTGAATTAATTGAAATGGTCTTTCTTTAAGGACATAATTGATGTCAGTCCATAGCAACCACAAACAGAACATAGCCCTTAGAAAGAAGACTAAAATTACATCGACATAAAGTATATTTTTGCACACAGACAAAACATGCGTCTTCTTTGCCCCATGTTGAGTTGATTAAGTTAAAAAGAACAATTGTACAATATAAACATAAATAGCTAGACATACATAGGCTATTAGAACAAGTATTCAACGAATTCAATGGATCTATAAATAGAAAGTCTATTTTTAGAACAAGGATAGAGAGTTAAAACTTCTATAAATAGAACAGCACATAGTGCAGGTGTTACATTTGATCATCACGAAGTCAACGAAACAAATACATGTAAGTGAAGAGAGATTGAGTTGAAATTAGAATACTGTATGCCTATATGTAAATAATTGTAATCTAAATAATGGACATTCACTACAAACAAATTGCCTTCACTAAATGTATGACAGACAAGTCTTAGATCAATTTTTCGTTTTTTTTTCTTCAAGCTTACAGTTATTCAGCATGCAGCTTATTAAACATTCAAAAATAGACGAGATATCTTAATCCCTTGTAACATCTAGCGGGATAAAACGGCCATTAAATTTGTACCCAAGTAAGGAAACTTGAAAACGAGGGTCGGTCGAAAGTAATAATTAAGAGCGGACATTGTATGGAACCATAGACGAAAATTATGCTAGTTGTTCCAATTTGACCAGAGGCTGTACCGTGACTGTTGTTTGGTTTCAAAAGGAAGAAAGCAAATAGTCAAGCTTGGTTCCCACTAGTATAGTATCAAACCAATAACGATGCGATGAATCACCAGAACTGCTCGGTTGCGTTGTGGCTTATGAGAACCAAGATTTAAACTAACCACAGTCACTATTCACAAGCAGCAGTTCAGATGATCCATCACGTCGTGATTGGTCAAATTACTTGCGGTGCTTTTACGCCCAAGTGGGAACCAACCAATATAAACATGATAAGTGGTAAAATAAGTTCACGCCCCATATATAAATATGAGAAAATAGAGATGACCGACCCAGATGTTTTCAAACCACTTGGATAACATTTTCTTGGCCTAAATTAAGAACAAACCGGTGAACCAACTAGGTTTACTTAGTACTACTAAAACGTAGGCTACAATTTCTGTCAACTGTTTACATAAATGTGATTTTAGGAGGGGAATGTAATAGGAATTAATAGACGCTTACTATATAACTTTACAATAAAATTTAATGACAACAAAACAAGAAGATCGACGTTCCATGATGGTTCCGAAACGTCGATATTCTTGTTTTTTGTCATTAAATTTTATTGTAAAGGAATGTAATAGCTAGTAAAAATAAGTAGGCACCGTTGAAAGAACATTTAACCAAAAGTATTTTATCAGATGTACTGTACAATATACCGCATTTGTATATACATATGCAATGTTATGTGCACTGAATATATATATACAAATGTATATTTGTGTGTATGTGTATATATGTATATACATACAAATTCATTCATAATACATGTATGACTAAAAATACATATTACATAAAATTGAACTAAATTGAAGACACTGTTATCAAACTACAGTACTTAAAAATATATTAACATCTTAGAACCTTAAGTAATTATTAAAATAAATGATGTAATACAAACAAAAATATTATGTAACAAATAATTTAAAAGAATCAAGACGCCTAAATTCTGAGAAATATAAAGACGCCAGCAGATACAAATACAGTTTTGAATGATTTTTCTGGCAACACCCAATTACAAATAGCCCACTTTATTATAACATAGCCATACCCATCTGACCACAGCACAAATTGCCAGAGGGTTGCTAAAATATACCCAATTAAACAGGACCATTTCATACAACATTACCAATGAAAGTTTTTTTTCTTTATAGATACAACTCTATTTTAGTTTTAAATATTCAATAATTGACTACACAATTAATATTAGTTACTGGTATCATTACCACTAACAAGTAAATCATAATTTTAAAACAACAAACTGTTTGAGTATATGTACTGTAAATGACCAAATTTGAGGTGCAGTGCTGTAGATGTATAGTAGAGAGTAACACTTAAATAGAGAGCTTTGGCAAGGACCTGAAATTCTGATTCACAGATGTTTGAATTTGATTTGGCAATTTTCGTCAAGTCGTCGGACGATCTTAAATTATTATTGCTCAGCATGCGTATTTGAAACTTCTTTTGTGTTGACATGTATATTGTTGCAAAAAATATGTAATAATCTAACACCACTTTATGTTGTAGTCAAATTAAATTAAACGTTACCAAATTTGATCATTTACGGAAAGTAAAATACATTCTTTTTCTGTACACAAATGATGTACACAAAGCAACACAATAAGTACATTTCATGAGAAAAAGGCAATGACAAAAAGTCTTTTTGAATGAATGATGAGTGAAACACTTTTCTTAAATTTTTACAAAGCATAGGCCTACCTGTACACACACTGTACATTAATATTACTTTTTTTTTGTTTAAAATGTCTTATTTAAATTCAATACATATTAATAATACAAATAGCAGAAAGCATTGATAAATTTATATATATATATATTTCATCAAAAGAAAATTACAATAAATCTGAAAATTTAAAAAGGTCAAGGGTTAATGTTATCTGTATCGAAACCATGGAAACAACCAAGGAATGTTTGTGATTTTAAAAGATAATTTTAAAATAATACTGTAACTTTATGATCAATTTAAAATTTAGAACCAACATTATTCCCATTTACATTAAAGAAAAATAAATTTATATTAAGCAAAATGTCTTTCGGAAGAAAATTTGTGTTTGAATTTAGAAGTCGAATAGCGAACCCAGAAATATTTACCTTAAATATATTCTGCAATTGACCAAAGCATTTGCAGACATTTACATAACAACTATTTACATTTCTAAAACAGACCAAATTTAATTAAGTACAGTACATATAAATTAAACCACAGAGCTTAAATTTGAATGAAAAATATAATAAAATTCTATGATTTAATTATTCAATATTTAAATATTCCCATCGCAGTGTTAACATTAAATTATTAATGTTATTTAAATTCATTTTTTTTTATAATTCATATTCTAATATTTTTAATTTGTTGAAAATAGTTTTAAATTCATTTTATTTAATCTCTTTACACTGTAAATAATATTTTTCTTCCTTCCAAAAAATGATAAATTATACTTAACACACATCAAATATTATCATATTAGAGTGTGGATTAACATAATTGATAAAGAACAGAAATGTCACATTTACTTATTATAAACCAAGACGGACTCCATTGAAACTATCTTTACACAATATTTTCTGTATTGGAGTTAAATTGTGGTCTATCTATCTAGCTGTGGTTTAGCTTGTTGTGTGTTCACACGTAATCTGTCATATATTCTCATTGTAATCGACCGGTGGGAAGGTATTTTTAAATATATTTGTATTTCGACTAAACGTGTTCAGTGCCCTATCACTGGCCTTCATTCATGGAAATTTGCCTCTGGCTGAATCTGGCGTGTCAACATACATGTCCACACATAACGTCCATATACCTGTTAACCTGAGTACCAGTCGACTACCATGTAAAATCGAAAATTCCCTATTTACACAGTGGTATAAGAAAGTTAAATGATCAAATAAGCATTACTTCAGTTAAAACTCCGATATAATTTATATCAGAAAAAAAAAATCATATATAGCATATAATGTGCGTTTTTTGGTAAAGTTTGTCCACATACCAAATAATATTATTTGGACAAAAACACGTTTTATTTGTATGCAAAATTTGATTAGAGTAAGGTGACCGAATATAAGTTTGATTTTGATATTGATTCAATATATTGAGTCTAAAATATTATTACAAAATTTTTATTTTGAATTGAGTGATTGTTGGGAAGAAATATTGACTGCTCTGTAATAAAAATGTATCATTGCTAAAAAGAGCGTTCAATGGCAAACTAGTGTTCTTATACAATTGTTAGATTTGATCATTAACAGCAATATATACATTAAAAAGCAAGTACAGTAAATACACTCTCTGGCAACATTAAGGCACTTAAACGCAAAATAAATTTCCCAAAAGCTTTATCCCCACACAACTGTCAAAACCTGTTTTCAAACTTCAAACATTATATGTAACTTTTTTTTTATATATTTTACAGACACAAGTCACTTAAATAGATAATTTTGGCCACGTTTTAAAAAATAAAATAAAACTTCAAATGAGTCACTGAATATTGCAAACAGGATTTTAAATGTACAGATATTGTCTTTGGAATAATTCATTCGGGAAAGAAACATCACAAAAATGATTGTACAATAAACAAGAAAACAAAGCAGATATAATTACTAGGTATAAATTCATTTTAAAATATGCGTTTTCAACGTTTCTAAGCTGTAGATATGATTTGGAATATTTGATTTGGATTTAAAATACTCTTTTACAAACAATTTTAATAAGCAATTATTTCTCAATAAATGGAAGAGTAGCTTTAAAAATATTTTATAAAATGTTTTGTGGTCGCTAAAGAACTCTGCAATGGAAATAAATATGCAGAGGTTCACTATTGTCTGTCCTTTTGTTAAAATATTTATGTACTAGGTTGCATGATGTCCGAAAAAGATAAATATAATTCTATTATATAATGTAAGATTAATATATATATATAATTTTTATAAATCTAAGTTATGAGTAACTAGCCATCAGAAAAGCAAGAATAGCAGCAAACACAACAAAAACAACCATGAAAATGATGATCATTAATTCGTCGGCCATTGGTTGTCGTTGCGCCTCCTCAATGTCCTTGACATCCGAGTTGTACGCTCCAATTGGTTGAGGCTGTGTGGTAAATGGTGTTCCTGGACTAAATGGACCAATGAGCTCGGTCGAGTCATCAGCAGATAGTCGAACAGCACACACACGTACTCGATATTCGGTGTTTGGAGTGAGATTGGTTAAAGTGAATTTATTGTCGGATCCTTGGTAAACCTATCGAGACAATAACATAATTATATGTGCATTGTAGACCTGACCATGGAGGAATTATTTAGATTCGACAACTAATTGTTGAGTTGTTTGTGGATTCATTATAGTTCCTATATGATGGCATACCAAATGAAAGAATAATTGCATACATTTGATTGTACAGTGAAACCTCTCTTTTAGAAGTACTCCTATTACTATTAAGTGGAAACTTTTTGGATCCCGATAGTGTTTACCATCATTAAAAATAAATAAGTACACACTGTGCCACACTAGTCGTTATGGGGCATTTTTATTTGTCCAAAAGTTGTCTCTTTAATAACTGTGTCTGTCTCCTCCGTAACATAATTCTTACCTTATTATAATCATTTTCTAGATGGTAGCATATTGTATCATCTTGTAATGGAGATACCTCTTGCCATTGTAATTCACAGCTACTTGGAGTTACACTTACAACCTTTGGAGCTAGGATCATAAATGGTAATGGTTATTGAATGCAATATGGGTATATCATGATAAAAAAAAAGAAACATTACTCACCCAAGTCTACCAATATGCTATTAGTGTGTGAATGAAATTCTAATGAAAGCTATTTTCTTTTTTTTTAAACAGAAATTTTGTAACATTCAGCATAGTTATTTTTTGTTATATGATTTTTAAAATGTTTTGGTCCCTCTGTATATTATATACCAATCCCCATTTGGGCTTTGTGGGTTCTGTTTTTTTACCTGAATATATATATATATATATATATATATACAGTACGTAAATTGAAACGATAAAGATGAGGAAATCTGTGAGAATGGGAAAAAATCACCCCAACCGACACTCGAACTTGGAACCTTCTGCTTGATATGCAGATGTCCTAACCATTAGACTACTGGGGCTTTCATGGTATTGTTCAAACGCGATTGGATAACAACTCTTTTAACATTCTTGACATAGTACGGCGGAACAGCACTAGTTCCTCAATTGTATGCACACGCACCAGAGATCAAATTGATACGCCCTATGCCCGATGTGTTTATATATGTATATAAAGAAATGAAATGTATGTTACCTTTCATTGTACCAGGAGGTGCTTTGCCAGTTAAAAATGTATGTACCTCTGAGAAAGGACCGTCCCCAGAGTTGTTACTTGAACATATCCTAAATCGATATTCAGTCTGTTCTGTTAACTTGGAAACCTTAAAATTCATATTAGCACCATTGTAAACCACACAAAACCTGTAATAAAAATAAGTTTTTACTAGTATTTTATAAGATGGGCACTCTAGCTGTGGAATATAAAATATGCTTGATATGGGCAAGCCAGTTTAGCAGTGTGTGAACCAGAGTAGTGGGTGCAACTTCTAACTGGCGTATTCATATTCATATTCATTTATTATCCAGAAAAATTTAAAAAAATACAAAAAATACAAAAAGCATAAATTACAAAAAACGACAACAAGCAAAGAAAAAACGCACAACACTATCCTGGCGGATTGTCAAAAAGTTGTATATGATTAGCCGAGAGGTAATGCAGCATATTGGCTGGTATCTGTCCATGTTGTAATTTCGTGTTATACTGTAGTTGACTCTCTAGAATATGTATTAATACATCTATGACAAATACCCACCTTCCTCTTTTATCTTCCATTTGTAAAGTATAGTTAATGTTCTCTGTACTGGTCCTTATATTATCACCCCACTTGAGCTTCAAGCTCTGATGTCCACATAGCACACATTCTAACTTTGGAGGGTCTGGAGGTAGTGGCATTGTCTGTGCTTTCAATATTGTACTAGATGGTCCCTCTCCTATATCATTCACTGCTCTCACACGTATCCTAAACAAATATACAGATTGCTAATTAATAAAATACATACAATAGGTAGATGTGCATGTCCATGCTTGTGCACAACATAGTATATGAGAAATGCATATTCAAATTTAACTTTTTATTGTATTTAATATTAAAATGGGTCAGTAAAATGTCTATTGGTACCATGTTCAATGTTCATTAGTACCATGTTCATTGTTCATTAGTACCATGTTCAAAGTACATTGGTATCATGTTCAATGTTCATTAGTACCATGTTCAATGTTCATTAGTACTACGTTCAATGTTCATTAGTGCCATGTTCAATGTTCATTAGTACCATGTTCATTGGTACCATGTTCAAAGTACATTGGTATCATGTTCAATGTTCAGTAGTACCATATTCAATGTTCATTGGTGCAATGTTCAATGTTCAATGTTCATTGGTGCCATGTTCAATGTTCATTGTACCATATTGAGTGTTCATTGGTGCCATGTTCATTGGGACCATATTCAATGTTCATTGGTACCATGTTCAATGTTCATTAGTGCCATGTTCAATGGGACCATATTGAGTGTTCATTGGTACCACCATATTCAATGGTCATTGGTACCATATTGAGTGTTCATTGGTACCATATTCAAAGGTATCAGGTTTATAGGTATCTTACCTGTATTTTGTATCTGGTTGTAGCTCTTCAATACAGTATTCATTTACATTATCTATGTGAATAGCAGGTAAATCACCAATATAAATATTATAAGCTATAATTTCTGCACCAAAATTCTTAGGTTCAGACCACGAAATTGTTAAAAAGTCACAGGAGTGGTCAATAACCTGTAGATTTGACACTTGAGCAGGCACAGAGGGTGGAGTGGTTATTGACGCAACAGCACTGAATGGTCCTGCTCCGGCTTGATTTACTGCTTGCACTCGGAATTGATAAAATGATGCCGGTAAAAGATTACGTACTTCACAACTACATTGACTACCACAAGAAACCTGTCAAGATTAAGTTTTTAAACAAGTTGCTTATACACTGCTAAACATTGTATGCAATTTAAAAACTTTTACATGGATTATCAGTTACTTTAATTTCTTACTTACCATCGAAAACACATTTTCTTCACAAGCTTTTTCTAATCGATACTGTGTAATTTCAGCTCCATTGGAATAAGGTTCTTCCCACGTTGCACAAATCATCGTTGCTAATAACCGGGTTTCCACACTTAATTCTGATGGTGCTTCAGGTGGACCACAACCTGTTTGTACCTCTAACGGGTCAGAAAAATGACCAGTCTACAAAGAAAAGCGAGACTAGTTAGCTGTTGCTAAGTAATCTTTCTCAATAATCTTAATCAATAAATTTAAATACATTCAAATGGAGCCTTAATATCTAATACGTACGTATGTTAGTATTGGGGTGTGTTTCTAAATATTTATTGGCATGTCTTCTCTCTATATGTATTGTTTTTGTCATACTTTTTATAATAATCATTCTGCCATTTTTATTAGCTTTTTTGATGTATTTTAATATTTAAGGTGATTATATATATTATTGATGTATTTTTAATGTTATGTATTGAGATGCCAAATAAATGAATGAAAAAAATGAATGAATTACAATGTGAAGTTTTTGATAATAATATTTTTATATATATACATATTTTAATTGTTTTAACTCAGAGCAAATGAATTTCTCCTTTGGAGATCAATAAAATTATTCTGATTTTGACAATTTGCTTACCCCAACTTTGTTGAAGGCACGTAATTTGAAAGTGTACCATCGACCTGGTAGCAGACCGTTTACCGTGCATTCAAGGCAGGTGGCTGGGCCCTCATGTACTTCTTTGGCAACATTATCAGCTGATGTCATTTCTATTGAGTAGTTTGTGATGGAACTACCACCATCATAAGCTGGTGGTCCTACAAAAAGTGAGGTAACCACAATGACAAACGTTATATTACACAACATATGCAAGTGTATGTATATATGCAAATATGCATTAATAATATGCAAATGAACATTGATAATATGTAAATGCACATTGATAATATGTAAATAAACATTGATAATATGCAAATATACATTCATAATATGCAAATATACTTTCATAATATGCAAATATAATATTCATTTATAAAGGTAAATGTCCATTATTCATAATATGCAAATAAAATATGCATTCATTTAATATGTAAAAAGATCTATTCAAAATATGCAAATATGCATTCATTATTATGTAAATATGCATCAGCAGGCTCATATAATAATAACTAAAACTTACCCCATCGAAGATTAACAAGGTTGGCTTTGGGTCGCCCATGAACTCTGGGTTGAAAACATTTACCGGGACATATAGCAGGAGTTGTGAAGGTAGATACATCAGAGGGCTGGAAGGAGAATTTAGATGGCTCAAGAAATTGTATATTATTGCTGCTTAAGGCGCTAATAACATCATTTACTGATTATAAAACTATTATTGTATTTATTTTGATAATAGCACTGCTGTCCTGTACAATAAAGAGTTGTTGGTAGACATGAATAAACTCTAAAACAATTTGTATGCTAAATTTATCCAAATTTTCCAATTAGTATTAGATCAGTATTTATTGTTCAGGTGTAATACAAAATGGTAAAGTTGACAAACAAAAGTACTGTTACCATTTAATTTACTATACTATATGATTATAATACTATTAAACTGAATGACTAATGTTATTGTTTGATGGACGGAAAACAAATTCCAGAGTAATTGATTGTTATATTGAACGTTATATTGAACTTACTGGACTTTGACCACCTGTGCTTTGGCATGAGACTCGTAACCGATATGTTCCTCCCGGACGCAGATGATTCAACGTTCTTTCCTTGTCGGGTCCACTCTGTACCAAAACCCAATTATCATCTACGAGAAAAGAATATTGATAAAATATTATGTACTAAAAATCAGTGCTGAATATTCTGCAACCTTAAATTATCTATGCTTGAAAGAACAGTGAACTTCTGGATTAACACATGAAATTAAATTATCAGAGCTAAATAATGTTTATGAGTTACCAATCTGAAAATTTTAATTATTTATGATTGAAAAAACTGGATTAACGCATGGCATTATTAAAAATTTTTCTGCACTTAAAATTGTAAATGATACATACCTTGGCCCTCTGCAACTTCTAAATAGTACTTAGTAACTGTAGCACCACCAGTATCCCTCGGAGGTTCTAAACAAAAAAAATTGATTAAAATTTTATATTTCAGATTTTATATTTTAGTAATAATTAATAGAGAAACTATGTTAGAAAACCAAGATCATGGTCAAGGCTTATAAATTATGTTAAAATAAGACAAGATCTAATGTGTAGTTGGTAAACAAATAATAAAAGAATTTAGTTTACAAAAAAAATATAATTTTGATATAATACAGGAAGAGTCAATGATGACCTTTACTGTTACAGAAATCAGAAAGTAGAACGCAGTATATAGAGTTAAGGTAGGCCTCAAATTCTAGTCTAGTTTTCAGGTCATCCTCCAAAATAAAAGAATTTAGTTTACAAAAAAAATTTAATTTTGATATAATACAGGAAGAGTCAATGATGACCTTTACTGTTACAGAAATCAGAAAGTAGAACGCAGTATATAGAGTTAAGGTAGGCCTCAAATTCTAGTCTAGTTTTCAGGTCATCCTCCAAAATAAAATATTCTTCAGATGTTCAAAAGTTTATTTAAGAAAACAGTTAGTTCTCTTGACAAAACTTGACCAACACCCTCTTTAGCAATGAAATATCCTGCCCACAAACTTAATAGGGTTTTATATACATCTTCTATACAACTAAGATTACGTTGCAACATGTTAAATATTTATCAGATATTTTGGAATACCCATTCCAGGCCTCTTTGACATTTATCCAAGGTAAGACTACAGCGTCTTCAGAGTCCATTGTTCTATGAAATCTATTCAAGGCGTTTGGGATGAGAATTGAATTATGATTGGTCAGACGCATACTGGCGTAATGCCAGACATCGTCAGATCACCACGTGATAGGATATATTGTCTGGCAAAGCCACCCTTTTATCTAAACAATATTTTATATTTTATTATAACATAATATGTTAGTATGTAACTTAGTACATTTTTCTGTGTATGCTGTGGGGAAGTATGAAATGACTCATACTTTTGAAAATACATATTATATAACTTACTGTATAGACCTTTACCAATATTAAATGTTCTGGTTTATATCTAAATGTTTAAGTTTTTTAAGAGTGGTGCTTACTTTCATAACTTCAGAAAATGAATTAATTATCATTGAACGGTAAACAGTAAAGAGTGAAAAACTTGCCCTGGCCAGAATCTTCTGCTTATCATTAATATACAGAGGAATTTCATGCTACTTTTAATTTAATTTCTATTATATATTATAACACACATGTCAGAGTATATATTTTTTATTTGATTGTTTAATTCTATATCACATGCTGTTTAGTATTTAGTTCCATAGCACGTTCCATTTAATGGTTCTATGACATGGCAGCTTTGATTGTTTAATTCTATATCACATGCTGTTTAGTATTTAGTTCCATTGCACGTTCCATTTAATGGTTCTATGACATGGCAGCTTTGATTGTTTAATTCTATATCACATGGTGTTTAGTATTTAGTTCCATTGCACGTTCCATTTAATGGTTCTATGACATGGCAGCTTTGATTGTTTAATTCTATATCACATGCTGTTTAGTATTTAGTTCCATTGCACGTTCCATTTAATGGTTCTATGACATGGCAGCTTTGATTGTTTAATTCTATATCACATGCTGTTTAGTATTTAGTTCCATTGCACGTTCCATTTAATGGTTCTATGACATGGCAGCTTTGATTGTTTAATTCTATATCACATGCTGTTTAGTATTTAGTTCCATTGTACGTTCCATTTAATGGTTCTATGACATGGCAGCTTTGTATGTAAAAGTTTTAGAATGTTGTGCCACACAGGGTGGTGACTTTTGCATACTTCGTCTATAACTACGGCCAAAATTTGAGCGCCACCTTTTAATTCCTTGATTAAATGAATAAAATAAATGTTTTGTATTTGTTTTCTCCTTCTCCTTTTAATTTCTATAACCGTTGGATAACAAGATAATAATGTAATACAATCACACAAATAGAGATGTTGGCACATAATAATTAAATTTCTATTTTGGGCGATTCATAATATCTTTTGGTTTCATCATGTCAAAATGCTCCATCATATAGAGAGTCTAGGATTTCCTATACTGTATCTTTAGGATATGGAAACTGGAGAAGGAAAAAAAAAGATATTATAATGTAAATGTTCTTACCCCATGATACTTTGAAGTAATCCGAGTGCACCTTTCCCTTAAGAACTGGCTTTGATGGTGCTTGTGGTTTGTCAGGCTTAGTCCTAAATGTCACTTGCTCACTTGGAGAACTCCCACCTTGATCGTTATTTGCAATTAACTAAAAATCAAAATTAGGATCAAAGGTCAAAGTTATTCTACTATAGTTATCAGAGCCAAGCAACCTAACATTTTAATTTTGAGTTATATTTTTTGTATCAAGCACTTTTGTTAATGCCATCCATCAAGTGTAACAAGCATATTATTACTGCAGTAATGTATTTATTAGTCAATTTCAGTAGAAGTTTATAAGGCAGTCACTTTAAACAGGGTACATGATTATCCCCCAAAAAACTTTGTAAACAATTACAACAGGTTAAAGAAAACAAAATGTAGGTACTGCAGTATATGCAGTAGAATCATTGTTGTTTATATAAAAAATTCAAAATGCAATAAAATATTGTAATAAATGGAGTTTTCTGTAGAACATGGACTAAATGTGATGCTTTAATGGGAACTTTGTTAAATTTTAGAAATATATATACCACCACTAATGTACTAAAAATATCCTTAGAGGAGCAAATAAAGACTAAATTTTTCTCGAGTGGAAAAACATATTTGGATATGGAAAAAGTATAATATATACAAATTTGAGAAAAAAAACATTAAGTCAAATTACCCTAAACCTATAATCCATATTTCGATGTAGATTTGTAACAATATGCGAATTTTCTTCACCGTTGTAAACCACTTTCCAACCATGTTTCTAAAAATTTAAAAAATCATTACTTTTACTGGTATTACTAATTAAACAAATAAAGTTATGATGGCATCCATAAAAATATACACAGCAAATGGTACAAATATAATTGTCTTTGTTCTATTGTTAAAATTTACAAATACAGGTTGTAAAATAAAATATGACTATTTGTTTAAATTATTCATTAAGCAAAATAAAATACACTGAAACAAATATTGAGTTCAACGTTGCAATCTATTTGATAATGTGAAATATGTAGTTCTCAACTTGCTATAATTAATTTCAGTAATCATATTTTTTTTATATGTCAACACAGTCATTCTGTGCATGGGCTCATTTTTTGGAGCATTTCATTTCATTATTTATTCGGTCTATTTCAGTATTTACCGGTACATAAAAAAACAAAAAAATTGAAATTTGGGAGACCAGGGTCAACCTAAGTGAACTTAATCACTGTAGCTGAACCGGTTGACCCAACCCCAAATTCAGTTTAAACATAAAAGACAAAATACAGTTAAAGCGAATCAAAATGAATGTGAACTTTTCTAATGAAGGCTGATGGGCTTTCTGGGACTGCAGCAAGTCATAAAAACTAAAGGCAACCATGCTGTGTTTGACACTCGCGGAAGCAGAGCTGTTTGTGGAGTTGGTCATTAATTCAACCGTAATTATTGTGCTTTGCCAGGTGTTTTCCATAATTTTATGTGAAATCATCATTTATGTAGTTTGTATTCTGTATGTCTGTAATTGGACCAAAGTTGTCGTACTGTTCCGTAGTAGTTGAGAGCACAGAATAAAAAAGTCTTACATTTGTTTGGTCATCCAATTGTAGAGTATATCTTGTGACATCACTTTCCACCGGCGGCCATGATAATTCTAAATGACTGATGCCAGCTTCTTTGAGTGAGGGAGCTTCAGGAGTTGCGGGAACCGTACCAGACGTGTAGCAATGTATTGTTGAACTATAATCACTGCAAAAAAAAAAATGAATTAAATTATGTTATATTTTAGCCAAAATTGGTATCAAAATGTCCAGAATTGTACTGGGAAGTTTTTAAATGACATTTGAATCTACTCTCTGTGGTGGGTATTGATTAGTATTGATTACTATACCTTTCTCCGAATTCGTTAACAGCTTTTAATTGGAAGGAATATTTTGTTGCTGGTTGAAGCTTTGTATAACGGTACTGTTTTTGGGATCCTTTAAAAATTTCCTGAAAATTACCACCGCTAATGCCCTAAAGAAATGAAAAGAACTTCATAAACATTAATGTATCTATAGCATGCTCAAGAATGTGATAAATATTGATTGATATAACAATTTCTAATCCAGTACAAAGTGCATGTTGATATTGATGATGTAAAACTAAATAAATATATGAAGATGCTGGTTATTTTATCATACAAAAGATTTTTTCATGATGGAGATAACAAAATATCTCTTTAATCATTAGGTGCTATGTTTTTCTTTTGTTCTTTAAATAACTTTAGCAATTATTTACCTCCGCCAAAGAGGTGTATGTAGTCATCGCATGTGTTTGTCAGTTTGTTTGTTAGGAGGATTACTCAAAAAGTTATTGCAAGATATTTACCGAAATGAAACTACTGATAGATATGTGGTCATGGACCACTCCATTAAATTTTGGAGGCAATCCCGACTATTGTCCGAATTTTGGACCACTTTTAAATATCGTTTTCAGACTTGCTAGTGTTAAAAGATAGGAAAAACTTTTCAAAAGCCGAGAACTACTTGTCCAAAAACAGGCAAGAGTTATGATTTGTAATTTAAAAACATAATTTGATTTAAATGTACTGGTGTTTTGATACAAGTAGTTTTAAAAAACCTATTTCTTTTAAAATTCACCCGTTTGTTTTTGGCGTTGCTGTTCTATTGTTAGTCAACTGAAACTATTGTTAGTTGAAGGCTGGTTACATAATCATTACACCAAATTCGCATACACATGGTTGTAGTGAAATTAGCCTAAATCACAGACAGCATTATATTGAGACACAACAATTTAAAAAAAAAAATTTTTTTTCTGTAAAATCTTATGTAGAATTTTACAGTAGGCGGAGGTATGCACTCTCGGAGTGTCGTTGTAGTTAGTATTCAAGAAGGATGAACATTCGTTACTCCCATGAAAGAAAAACATATAGTATGTATGGAAAATGGATGTGCTTGGGCGAGTGGGCGGAGACAACCACTATAATAGATGTCTAAAGTTCTTCTAGCCAGAGATGTGATCATTCAGTCAAACATTTTTTATCATCACAATCCCCAATACAGTACTACCTTATTCATAATTTAAACTAAGTAGGAGGAACTATATTCATGTTTTAAATATGAGCCAAACCTAATCAAAATATTTACATAAACTAAATTTGTGCAAAAATAATGAAGTAACTGTTAATAATTCATCTAGGTTGAATGAAGTTTTACATAATTAAGTATCATTAACGAGCAACCCATTAATATGCAGAAGAAGGGAATTGACCGGTGAAGTTAAGGTCACTGAACCCTAGTAAACTATTGAAAGAAGCCATCCCCGGTATTGTTTTTGGTTTTCAAAGAAAGAAACAAATGATAGAATCTCAACAAAATTGTCCAGTAGTACAAAATATATTGTCTTTCATTTGTTTTACAGAAGTTCCCCCTTAAGCATGGTTCCCACTAGCGACGCAACACAAGGACGTAATGCAACGCAAGTGAATTGACCAATCACAAGCGATGGTTTATTCACTTGTGATTGCTAACTGTCTATAACTTCACTTGTCATTGGTTAAAACGCTTGCGTTGCGTTTACGTCCTTGCGTTACGTTCTATAGGGAACCAAGCTTTAATAAAGATGTTCTCTGTACCAAAGGAGGTTTTCTATAATGTATATTGCTTTGATAGGTGCTGTGTGCGCTAAAGATATAAAACAAAATGTTTAAAATGTGTACAGTACATCCTACAATCAAACTTTAACTTTTCAAACTCAATGATGTAAGTTGAGATTACAATAGACAAAGTGACATCCTTAATACTATTAATCCAAATACGCTGTTCCCCTGTTTATTTTGCTTAATGTTTCTTTATAAACAAAGAATGACAAACTCACATGATAGATTTCGTTAAATAAAGACACAGATTAGATTTATATAAGACATTCATTGGTTTTCCAACCACTTTATCAACACCTAGTGTGATTACATCATTTGATGGTAGAAAGGTGGGGTGGGGGCGGAGGTGACTGGCAGTAGGATGAGTAATGATCGTTGGCCAATACTGCCTCCTACAGACAAACAAATTATATATTACATAACTAATAATCAGTATGGCCTATTTGCATAAGATTACTCCCTCTGTTTCCGGGTGGTCTCCCCCCCCCCCCCCTAAAGATGCGCCACTTGTTGTTTGATACTGTAGTAATAACAATATGTGATAAAATGTTACATTTACAAGAACAACAATAACTCTCACCTTATCAGATTCTAGTATATAATCTGTTATTCTGGATCCATTGTCATTCGGAGCATTCCATTTGATTACTAGGAAATTTTTATTTTTCTGTAAACATCTTGGTCCTACTGGCTCATCCGGTTCACACCCACTAGTAGTAAAACTTGTGGGTTTTGATGGCGACCCACGTACATTTTCAAATATTGCACTCACACTAAAAAAATCATCAATTATTGTTTGAAAATTGTTCATGAATAAAAAAAAAAGCAGGGGTAGATCTAGGATTTTTTCAACGAAGAAGCAACATTAACATTTAATATTTAATAGTATGTCAAAAACAGATATCAAAAAATAGCTAGCAATAATTTAATTCTAGTTATGCAAGGGCTGATTCGCGTGTATAGTAATATTATGGTAAAAATGATGAATTTGGCAAAGAGCCTAGGAGGGAGCCATGGGCTAATGGTCCAACACGGAAGTGGGTACCTCTCAAAACAATATAACTAAATATTTAAAAAGTATATAAAAACAGAATAAACTGGACATCATTACATTTTCAAGTCCTGCTGAGGAAAGATGAGAGGGGAAAATAACAACCAGTCTTATGTGACCCATATTCACATACACCCCCGAAAGGGAAATATATTACATGGCTAGCCCTAATTAGGAGAACACTAATAAGGCGACAATTAGTCCCTTTAATATTGGAAATTATTTAAGATCATGCCACTGATAATATTTTAATCATATTTAATATATGTTACATAAAATAAATTATATTAATAAATACACAAAATGTAAACAAAAACTAATGAAATAAAATAAATTTAAATTTTATCGTTTATGACTTTTGAATACAATAAGAATATTTAATTTCATCTTTGGAAATTTTTTAAAAATAAATATTAATTACTAATAAAATAAATTATGTTATTTCTGGACTTAATAAAGATTTTTGGTAAAAACAAATTGTTATTATATAGCGCAATTAAAATTGATGAATATATCAACCTTTTCAAATAAAAAATTTTGATCATGTTTTAATAAATATTATGCTTTTAATTTAATTATGAATGAATATCAATATAAAAATAATTGATTATTATGATTTTATTGGTACAATATTTCAATATAAAAATATTAATAATTTGATTATCATTGGGCATTCCGAATAATAAGCGATATAAAACATCATAATTCATCGTTGTCGACATTACTCAATTTACAGGATAATAGTTTGACGATGGTCGCATTGCTTCAGTGATTTGCATAACACTTGCACATATGGAAACGCTGTTTGTTTCATGATAAGTCCTTTCTCCGTACGGAATACCACAGTTGTTTAGATTCCATATGGAGAAGATCAACGAGGGCTTGACTGCAAAACACATGTTTGATGGATTCTACTCAGTCAGATATATTCATATATTGCTTTAACAGTATAATTTAGCAGTTGCTTAATTCACAGGAATTAATCAAATAAATTATTATTTAATACAATAAATCCAAAGGTAAATTACTGAACAAAAATAAATGTTGTGGATCACAGAAAATTGTACATCAAACAGCAATATGTTCTATTTATAGAATATATCAATATGTTTTTATAATTAATGTTTATTTTTCAAAATTAATGTTGTGTAATATATTTTTTGGGATAATTCCAAAATACAATAATTTCATTTTAAAACCTTTAATGTCAAAGAGACATTAGCATAATAAAATTTAATTTGATCATACTTAAATAGTATAAACTTCAAACACATGTAAATTATGCAAATTATTAATTTGCATAATACCCACCTGGCTTGATATTCTGTAGCTGGTTTAAGATCAGAGAGATCAAACTGCATCTCAGTATCACTATAAAGATAAAAACATGTTTTTAAACTAAACAAGCACGAATGTGCAATACTCGGGGTACAGCGAAAGAAGCTGTATACAGACGTATACAGTTAGAAAGTAAAGAAAATAGGTTTCGCCAGGGCTCGAACCGGGACCTTCTGCGTGTTAAGCAGACTTGACAACCACTATCCGAAGAATCCGCATATAACCATATAACTACATAACGCTGTGGTGTGTGTCACACATTGTGGCTTCTTAATTAAACAAATTAATTAACAACAAATTAAAAATCCGGCTCTATAGCTTTGAGGACATGTCCCTGTAGTATGTTCATGCCAAATCCCAGCTCAATACTATAACGAATAAGGGAGGAGTAGTACTTTAAAAATCGCACTTTTTACTCAATAGTGTCCAGATGGAGGAAGAGAAGGAGAAAATGAGTAAGTACTAGACTCGGGTACCCCGAGTAAAAAGTGTTTATGTCTATCTGTAACGACGGTAAAAAAGTAATATATATAAGAAAAAAAAGTTACTAAATTCTTCATAATGATTTGACTACACTTATGTATTGTTATTGCATAACAAATTATACACAATTAGATCGACAAATTCATACATAATTAGAGAAACAAAGGAAAAGCCTATGCCAGTAAATGAACTAAAATAGTGAAAATAAAAGCATTGTATAATATTAACATATATAATATATAAAACACATGTTGACTAACAAAAGATCTCAGAACATAGTCTCAATTGTTCACAGTGGTTGGTATTATGTTTATATCAGAATTATTCAGAAGGTAATGAAGCATTGTAAGACATTAGACATGATGTTAGCTGAATTATACTACTCAACAGATAATGGCAAACTCCTAGAAACCATCAATTAGACACAAAACCCCAAGTGTGTTAATGTTGCACAACATATTTTTTCATAGTGCGTTCTACTAACTACATATTTCATCGAACCGATAATCCAAGATATTTGAGACGTATTATAAATGAAATGACTACGGACGTATAATGCGTTCATCGTAGGACCAGAATGCTTCAATTATGGTCTCTAGGGCATTAAAGGTTAACTATCATAAGAGCCTCCTATGTTCATTTGCAAAATATATTTCATCATTGCACTAAGATATTGAAGACGATAAAGTAAATAAATTGATCAAGATGAAACAGATAATTAATGTGACATGGGCTAGCAGGCTATGGGTGTCAAATGATTCGATCGAATGAATGTTGCACAACATATCATTGTTCATTCTAGTCAATATTTCATAATAATTTAACATAATATTGGAGATTTTTCAATGATATAAATAACTGAATGCATGTGTTTAAAGTGAAACCAGAACAGTTGCATTTCTGCAAAACACTCCCATTTGAGATGTTTATTTTTAGAACACAGACAGTTTACTGGCATAAAATACTACCAAAAAAAACTCAAACTCAAGCAAATTTACTATATTTAACTTAGCTAATGTACGACCATCTGCGGTGATAATTTATTGATCCACCCCGCCCACATATTAGTTGCCTTTGCTCGTTGCTATGGTGGTCCCCATGATAAATACCCTCCTAAACTGACCACCGATTGCTGTGTATACAGTGGATATGGCATCAAAGGCTACATTAACTATTATATTGTAAATTAGATATCGGAGATTTTATAATGTAAATGATATAAATACGGGTTATTAAAACATAATGTATTAAACGTGGACCGGAAAGTTTCACTGACAGTCTCTGGGGGCAGCGAAGGCTACTGTAACTATCGACTATCTCTTGGGGCATGTAATGATAGATATGTTTGATGTATTGTTCATCTCTCATCGTAATAGGTTTTAACAATCTGCTTAAATATTCTACATCTTGTTACAGTAGGCTAATTATAATTTACATACTGTATACCTAGTTAAAGATGTATTGCCTGAAAAAATAACTCTGAACAAATTTTTTGTTGAATACTATGCCATTTTAATGTAACATAATAGTTATCCACATTGACCAAAAATTGGATCGAAAAAAATAATGTATTTACCTGAAAAAACTGTAATTTAAAGCAAAAGGTGGCTAAATTGGCTCCCAGCCAGTGGTTTTTGGTTGAATTTAACCATTTATTTTGTCAATTTATAGGTGAAAACATTATTTCCTATGGAAATGATTAACTACAAAATAACATAGTCAAAGTCTGATTTATTTAATCTTAATTTTTCATGTTTTTGGGGGACAATAAATCTTTAAGAGAATATTTCTATTTCTATAATTATTAATGTACTGTTATGAAAATTAGATATATAAACAGTTTTCAAATTATTTTTAAATTTTTGTTATAAAAATTCAAAGTGGAACCAGAAAAAATGTATAAAGCTCTGCCTACAATATCGAACTTTATGTGTGATGTGCTTAAATATGGTAGTGATATGAAATCTTCATGTCCATATTTGGGCAATTCACATTTTTTTTGTCACATAAAGTTTGAGAGTGTAGACAAAGCTTTAGAGCAATCTCACCAAAGCAACCAAAAATTAAACTCTGAAACTGTTTTAACAGCAAGGCACAAAATAACACTTTAAAAATGTCCTTTAAGAATTCCCTTCACCCGCCTCAATGGACCTCATCATTGAAAAGCTTTCTGTGTCTATTTAGGAAAGGGTGGAAGTACAATAGGGAATAGTCTATGCATGTCTGACAGAACAGACTGGACTATTGCCAGATAACTTTAGATGGTTGCACGTTGCACAGATCACTTAAAAATCCAATGTACTGCACCAGAAAGGTGTCACTTTGATGTGTGGATATAAACATAAACAATTTGTCCTCGAACATTGGTTATATGCCAAGTGGGATTATAGAAACATTCTGAAGAATTCTATAAACGGTAATAATGTACGGTATTGGCATGAGTAATCTAGGATTCTTGGTTCAAACCATGCAACATCAATGTTCATAGTAGCTTTTGTTTGAGATGAATGATTTTCACAGTAAAAATTTGCTTCTCTACATAATTTTATGGAATTGGATATGGAAAGTTGGATGGAGAAATTCATGTAAACCTCGCTCTAAACAATAACAACAATGTACAATTTACAATACCTGTCGTAGTGACTTTGTGGCCTTCCCTGCGTTGACATAGAGACTTCATACTTCATCCTGGATCTTTCAATATTGGCCGACGATAAGTCCTCATTGCTAGGCTGGAAGTTCCACTTGAGTAATGCTGACCGAGCTAGAATGTCTGTCACTTCGGGACTTTCAATGCATGACAAAATTTCACGTTTCCGACGAATATTTGGATCTTCAGAAAGAAATAATGAAGCAATAACAAGGTTAGCTTTTTAATGATGAGTAGCAATCTTCACACTGAAATGGCATTCATAATGACAACCACTTTGTATACTGTGATTTTGAAAAATAATTGCCATAATGAAGAAAATAAATCCAACAGATATCATATTTATGTATAGTGTGTCCCTAGTAATACCCCTTTTTATGCCTCTTACAATACATTGATCATAGCCTTCTTTGTCTATCAGAAAGAAGAATTTTATATTGTTATTTTAATATAGGCCCCAATATGGAGTTCAACTGACCCCTTGTAAGCCCCCTATGTTTGTGTCTAAGATCGCAGTCCAATGTATTTAGACCCCTTGTAAGCCCCCTATGTTTGTGTCTAAGATCACAGTCCAATGTATTTGGATCCCTTGTAAGCCCCCTATGTTTGTGTCTAAGATCACAGTCCAATGTATTTAGACCCCTTGTAAGCCCCCTATGTTTGTGTCTAAGATCGCAGTCCAATGTATTTAGACCCCTTGTAAGCCCCCTATGTTTGTGTCTAAGATCACAGTCCAATGTATTTGGATCCCTTGTAAGCCCCCTATGTTTGTGTCTAAGATCGCAGTCCAATGTATTTAGACCCCTTGTAAGCCCCCTATGTTTGTGTCTAAGATCACAGTCCAATGTATTTGGACCCCTTGTAAGCCCCCTATGTTTGTGTCTAAGATCGCAGTCCAATGTATTTAGACCCCTTGTAAGCCCCCTATGTTTGTGTCTAAGATCACAGTCCAATGTATTTGGATCCCTTGTAAGCCCCCTATGTTTGTGTCTAAGATCACAGTCCAATGTATTTAGACCCCTTGTAAGCCCCCTATGTTTGTGTCTAAGATCACAGTCCAATGTATTTGGACCCCTTGTAAGCCCCCTATATTTGTGTCTAAGATCGCAGTCCAATGTATTTGGACCCCTTGTAAGCCCCCTATGTTTGTGTCTAAGATCGCAGTCCAATGTATTTGGACCCCTTGTAAGCCCCCTATGTTTGTGTCTAAGATCACAATCCAATGTATTTTGATCCCTTGTAAGCCCCCTATGTTTGTGTCTAAGATCGCAGTCCAATGTATTTAGACCCCTTGTAAGCCCCCTATGTTTGTGTCTAAGATCACAGTCCAATGTATTTGGACCCCTTGTAAGCCCCCTATATTTGTGTCTAAGATCGCAGTCCAATGTATTTGGACCCCTTGTAAGCCCTCTATGTTTGTGTCTAAGATCGCAGTCCAATGTATTTGGACCCCTTGTAAGCCCCCTATGTTTGTGTCTAAGATTGCAGTCCAATGTATTTAGACCCCTTGTAAGCCCCCTATGTTTGTGTCTAAGATCACAGTCAATGTATTTGGACCCCTTGTAAGCCCCCTATATTTGTGTCTAAGATTGCAGTCCAATGTATTTGGACCCTTGTAAGCCCCCTATGTTTGTGTCTAAGACCCCATTTACACTTCAGCTTTTAGCGAGCCCGAGGCCGGCTCGAGGCCGGCTCCGAGCCAAAAGTGCACAAGTGTAAACACTCTGGGAACAACCGAGCCGGCCTCGAGCCGGCTCAATTTTGAGCCTAGTCTAGAGTAGGCTTCGGGCCGGCAATTGCGGGCTTCGGGCCGGCACTTCGTATAGTGTAAACACTCGCGGTCATAAAATGAACGTTCTGGGTCAACTATAGCTTTAAGTTTACGAAACTTATTGCTGATGAATCGGAAATTCTTCATTGAAATTAAATTGGTGAAGATAGTATACGCCTTTTTCACGAAACGAAGACATCTTCGATCTATAACAAACAATGCCGTGCAACGAAGCGTAACCAACAGAAATAACATAGCGTTTTCATGGGATTTCATGACACCATGCGGCGTCTATGCTTATAAACTGTGGTGTTTTTTTTGATGGACTTAAGAAGTGGAAAAAAAAATTTATATTTATAGATCGCAGTCCAATGTATTTGGAACAACTTATAAGTCCCCTGTGTTTGTGTCTAAGATCACAGTCCAAAGTATTTGGAAGAACCCCTTGTAATCCCCCTGTGTCTGTGTCTAAGCAGTCAGATGTATTTGGAACCCCTTGTAAGCTCCCCGTGTCTGTGTCTAAGCAGTCCAATGTATTTGGAACCCCTTGTAAGCCCCCTGTGTTTGTGTCTAAGTTCACAGTCCGATGTATTTGGAACCCCTTGTAATCGCCCTATATCTGTGTCTAAGATCACAGTCCCAACGTATGTGGAACCCCTTGTAAGCACCCCCTGTTTGTGTCTAAGCAGTCCAATGTATTTGGAACCACTTATACAGTACGCCCCCTGTGTTTGTGTCTAAGCAGTCCAACGTATGTGAAACCCATTGTAAACCCCTTGTGTCTGTTTCTAAGCAGTCAACTTAAGTGGAACCCCTTATAATCCCCTCTGTTTGTGTCTAAGTAGTCCAATGTATTTGGAACCCCTTGTAAGCCTCCTGTGTCTGTGTCTAAGCAGTATAACGTATGTGGAACCCCTTATAATCCCCCTGTGTTAAGGTAAAATGTCTGCATCTAAGATATATCACAGCCAACATCAGGTATAGTGCTACTAAAGGTTTATATTGAGTCATGATTAAGTGCCAAGTAAAGATAAGGGATGTCTACTTAAAGAAATAAATATTTAATGATACAATTATTTTGATCCTGACCAGATCGTGCCATCATTCATAACAACACAATAATTTCATAAACTTATGCATAAATTTATTTAAGTATTATTACAATCATTACCCAGTCATGACATCATACCAAGAACAATAAGCAAATAAGAATTACATGACATCATGACTATGACATGAAATACAAAACCTGATCTCTAACGACGCAATAATAAATTAATATAAGACAACCTGATCACTATCAATAATTGCGATTAAAACTGACTTTGTTTATTTTATAATGATTAATAATAATCATTAATTACCTAAAATTCCATAATCGTTATTAATATAAAGAAAAGTGTCAGTAAATAATATTACAGTATTCTGCTATAATGTAGATCTGTGCTGCCACCTATAGTTTACAGAATGCAGTATGCATCTGCTAAATTGAAAACTTCTCAATTACAAAAAGCACTCTTTTTATCGTTTGTAGCACCGATATTTCTAAAAATTTTTGTTTTAAGTCGATGAAAAACAATTTTATATTGAAGCTTTATCTTATTATAAAATGTGTAAATAAAGATTTAATAGTTTTCCTGTAACAATGCATACTAATTGCGGTACACCATGTATATTTAGTTCTGAAAATGTTTTCATCAATACACTTTGATTGTCCTCAGGAGTGATGTACCAGCGACCGTAAACTTTATAACATATTGATTTCGTCATGCAAACCTTCAAACGGGATAAGTGAGAATTACAGTTTCATTTTTTAAAAAACAACCATCGGATATACAATGGTGTAATTTTCCTCATTCAAATATTATTATTAATAACATTTAAACGCCACTTTAAACATTTAAACTCCACTTGAACAAGCCTAGTTCCTATAGTGACCTTGGTTGGTATGCTGTGTATGTTGTTGGGTTCAAGCTACAGGGTGTAGTTTAACTATTTTCTTCTCTCTGCTTAGGCAGGGTTAGCTAGCTGTAGACATGTAGTGGGCATTCCTACTACCCAATATGAAATATGCATAGGCCAACTAATATCCAAACAATTTATGTAAAGACAAGTATGACATTTGTTTGATAGTAGGGCGCATTCTTTTTGGGATGTGGTAGGTGAAGGAAAAACATTTTAAAACGGCTTAAATACAGTCCCAGTAATGAAACAGAACGTGAATATTAGGCTTGTACAGTAAACATGCGTTGACTTTAAATCACTGTCTATCATTCAGAAATGGCCAAATGCATTATAAATTAGGTGCCCATATTAGGCTACTATATTTATCTCATAAGTAGAAACCTCATTCTTTCACAATGGTGTGTAAATAGATGTTACAGTTACATAAGCCAATACTATATATCGGTAATCATACTTAAGCCTACTTGGGCTCAAATGTTCAGAAAGCTAATACTGTACCTAACTCAGCATTACTGCAGCTGTAGCCAGGTTCCGTGTTCACCACGATTCCTCAAGCTGAGAATAACTCTAATACATTTCCTGTGTGACTGATTCAACATCTAGTATCCTTTGCCAGGACCAGTGGGGGTTCAAAGCAACTAACGAAAACGATCATAATTGCCATCAGAAACCAACTAGGGAGGTTGATTTTAAGGTTTAGTTTTAATTACAATCAGACGCAAAATGTGCTAAGACTTTCTATGAAAAGGTCAATGACCTATGAACTTTATAACTTATTTGTTTAAATATCACTTTCTATAAAGTTTTTACTCCTTCTAATATCTTATTTAAATAACAAATTAAAAGAGCTCTACCGCTAATAATAAGCACAGAGCATGGACATGAAGGACATGGATCTATAAATATTTGCTGAACATACATTATTTTGATATCTAAATATGGGAGTGGCTTTAAACATATTATGTTGATGTTTACCATCACATTATGGGTGTGGCTCTAAATCTATGCTGCACATACAGTACATGTTTGATGTCCATAAATATGGGAGTGGCCTTTTTTATTTTGATACACATATTATGTATATACTTCCCATTTGTGGTAAGTGTGGCTCTAAACCTATGCTGCACACACTATGTTTGATGTTTAGTATAAATATGGGTGTGACTCTAAATCTATGCTGCATATACACTATGTTTGATGATGTCCATAAATATGGGAGTGATTCTCTTACTTTTGTTACACATATTATGTTGATGTTTACTATTAAAACATTATGGGTGTGGCTCTAAATCCCTGCTGCACCTACTACACTACAGTTTGATGTTTATCATAAATCTGGGAGTGGCATTCAAATTTCTTTTGTTCTGTATACATTGGCTATTATGTTGATTGTAATATCACATTATGGGAGTGGCTCTATTTTCCTGCTGCACCTACTACACTACATTTTGATGATTATCATAAATCTGGGAATGGCAATCAAATTTCTTTTGTTCTGTATACATTGGCTATTATGTTGATTGTAATATCACATTATGGGAGTGGCTCAATTTTCCTGCTGCACCTACTACACTACAGTATGTTTGATGATTATCATAAATCTGGGAGTGGCATTCAAATTTCTTTTGTTCTGTATACATTGACTATTAGTATTATGTTGTTTGTAATATCACTGTGTTGTTCATCAAATAACTAAAAACTAATTAACATCAAATATCTTGATTGAGACACTGACTAATAATAATAATAATATAGCACGTTAGATGTAGGCTATTTATGAAATAGGGCGTGTCTACTTTCAATATGTAGTGTCTGGTTATATTGGATATTTTGATTAAAATATAGACAATATTATTATTATTAATTTTAATTAGTGTAGCGTACTGTAGTAATGATTATATATAATAATAATAATAATTTATTCGGAAAACGCTTTTTGAACAGCGGCACACATAATAATAGTGCATCCTTATAACAATTAAAGATTTAATAGAAAAAAGCTATGGGCAGGAATGCAATATTTACAGAATCAATTCCAATTTAAACTCATGTCACATAAATTAAAATTATATGTATGAACTGAAATAGCATTTGTATGAATCGTTCACGTCAACGTCACATTAAAAAAAGGAGAGTATGACGTGTTATTATACAACATACATTAAGCATTCTTGCCGTTAATACGCCAGGCGTTCTCACTTTCAAAACATATGCGTCAGTTGACTGAAACCTTGTCTTATCATTGCAAAACAAAAATACAGACTCGTACAAAGTTTAACTGGTCTAATGTAGGGATGTCTCGGACACCTAATGAGTCACACAGGTCTGAGTTCGGTCATGTGACTAGTAGTAAGTTGGGGATTTCCCTTCTGTAATGAGTCATGTTAAGCCCTCCTCATTGGTCAAGTCCATCTAGAATGGGTATGTTATTATTTTTAATTTAATGTTGGACTTCAATTTTTTTCTAAACCTTTCAATCATTTTTAGTATAAACATATCTTAACTATTTTCTATTAAATATATTAATAATAACAATAATAAATGTTTACCTATTGTATTTAATTCATTTTTTATTTTAATGTAATTTTTTTTAGCATGCACATATTTTACTCTACTGTGTATTTTTCAAAATTTATAAGAGGTCCCCTGAATATAAACTTGCTATATTTTGTCCAGCTGGAAGGGTTACCCTCTATAAAGTTGAAATCAATGAAACATTATAATACCGTAACTAAAATCAATAAAATAATGATTTAATTTAATTTATTGCACCAAATACTGTAGACATTCTTTAATGTATTTGTTATCTTTATTATGTTTTATTAAGGTTTATGATAATATTCGAAAAATGGGTTTATTTCACTCAAATGCACAATTTATGATAATGTATTTAATAATACTGACAATTTTAAAAATAGGGACCAACTTATTCTCTAATTGTTCAAATAGAAAAAAAGAAGTAATCCACACATATTTAAAGATGACCATTTCAGTTCATATTGAAGACTTCTCAGATGTTCCCTATCTTGAGGATATCTTATCTGTTCTTGAATGCATGGAAGTTTACTGGGAATAGCTTAATGATAAATCACACAACAGGTAAAAAGCAGATAGACCTAAGGTCACAAGACAGGTGTTTAATAGGCTTTCTCTTACCACATCCTAAACACAGGATTCCATTCCTTCCATTGAAGATCAATCAATGACTGTTTAATACACTCCCAGAAATGTGTGGTTAAGGTGTGTGGAATAACAATGTCACACAGGACTTGATAAATCTTATTTCCCCTTTGGACTATCTAGCAGTTTTACTAGCCCACGCCATTTTCCAAGCCTACGTCATTTTCCAAGCCTAAACATTAAAAAACTAGTTTAATTAAAGCCTGGTGGTGGTGGCAGAGACTGGTAGGGTACTAATATTTCACATGCACATCAGGCACAAGATATGATAAGACGCTAATATTGGCTTGTCTAGAAATTGGCTTCACAAATTGACTTGTCCAGATTGGCTTACTAATATTGGCGTTTACTAGTCTAGACATTGTACGCTGGGCCACTACCAGTAGTTATCAAGCCATGGTAATGGTATGAAATATACTAATAACAATTTAACTATTAAAAAAATGCAGTTAGATAGAAGTAAAATTGACAATCAATGCACAACCTATAAATAACACAATGAGTCAAAAACAAAATTGCAACGTAAGCATAAAAACAATAACAAACCCATTCTGATCGGGTCTGTATCAGAGTTCTTAACTTGCTATTAAATTAATTTTAGCAGTTCTTTACGTGCCGTGTCAGTCATTCTGGACATGCTTCTGAGCATGTGCAAAATGATTTTCGAACTTGACAGTTGTGTAGTCGCTTTTCACTAAAAGCAATATAAAATAAATCTGTACAAAGGTTACAGTACGAGAATTATCAATGAACTTTATGTAATACACAATCGCAAAAAACCTACAGCAACAAAAGTACAAGATTTCATATGAATTATTTAAATTATACATACAATAATTTAACAACTTGGCTTAATTCGAGGGTTTCTTTTCTGCGAGTTGCGAGTTGCGAGTTGGAAAATGCGAGTTGCGAGTTGGAAAATGCGAGTTGCGAGTTGGAAAATGCGAGTTGCGAGTTGGAAAATGCGAGTTGCGGGTCGGAAAGTGCGAGTTACGGGTCGGAAAATGCGAGTTGCGGGTCGGAAAATGCGAGTTGCGAGTCGGAAAATGCGAGTTGCGAGTCGGAAAGTGCGAGTTGCGGGTTGGAAAATGCGAGTTACGGGTCGGAAAGTGCGAGTTACGGGTCGGAAAATGCGAGTTACGGGTCGGAAAATGCGAGTTACGGGTCGGAAAATGCGAGTTGCGAGTCGGAAAATGCGAGTTGCGAGTTGGAAAGTGCGAGTTGCGGGTCGGAAAATGCGAGTTGCGGGTCGGAAAATGCGAGTTGCGGGTCGGAAAATGCGAGTTGCGGGTCGGAAAATGCGAGTTGCGGGTCGGAAAATGCGAGTTGCGGGTCGGAAAATGCGAGTTGCGGGTCGGAAAATGCGAGTTGCGGGTCGGAAAATGCGAGTTGCGGGTCGGAAAATGCGAGTTGCGGGTCGGAAAATGCGAGTTGCGGGTCGGAAAATGCGAGTTGCGGGTCGGAAAATGCGAGTTGCTGGTCGGAAAATGCGAGTTGCGGGTCGGAAAATGCGAGTTGCTGGTCGGAAAAAGCGAGTTGCGGGTCGGAAATTGCAAAAATAATTTTTCAAGGAGGTCGTACCATCCAAAAAAATAATACATGAACCAAACAATCAGTAAATAAATTACAATTTAAATTTTGTTTAGTTTTTTTCATATTGTGACCTGTTTAACAATTATAGACTAGTGATTCCTTTTTTAACATGGATGTTTAAAAATGGTTGAAATGAACTTATTTTGTATTTCAACACAAAACAATTATGTTATTGATACTTTATATTTTGAAATAATATAATTGTAAATATAGTAGATTAAAGTTATTATTTAATTTGTTTGCAATTACTGATAATGATACAATTACTAATAATGATACAATAAATTATGTACATGTATTTTTGCCTTGTTAAATGAGAAAATAATAATAAATTGGTAAGAAAAACTCACATTAAAAAGTACAGTTTGTATTGTTTACAGTATTTAGGTAAGATGATTAATGATGATTAAAAACAGACATGATGGTTGGAGTCATTAGTACTACTTTGTATTTATTTGTATTTTTGTATTTTGTATTAATATTTGTCCTCAGTGAGGAAATTCGGATTAGGCCCTCCACGGACCCACGGCAGCCAGCAGTGCAGCGCCTACCAGATTAGGCAATGAGAGTAAAGCATCTTGCCTAAGGATGCAATTAGTATGGTACAGATAACCTCGAACCCATGCCTATCACATGCTAGTCCGATATTACCATTACACCATCACTCTCCAGTATATACAGCACCCGCCACGATTTCTAGACGGTCTCCCATCCAGAACGCAACCGGGCCCAGCGTTGCTTAACTTCGGTCCCATAAACAAGGCAAGGAAACACATACCATACCTACAGATAATGGTCAAATTTTCAAAGCTATATTATTTTCTTAGAATCATAGTCAATTCTTTATGTTTATAATATTTTTTTGTTAAACATTTTCAGACAAACTGTCCATAGATACATATAAATACATATGAATACAAAAAAAAAGAGAAGAAATACACAGTTTATTATGTGTAACACCCATCAGCAAATCATGGAGAGGACCAATTAATGTATCTATTGAAATATACTTATAGTGCATCTCTCCAATTAAAATACATTCTGGAATCTAACCATATATTCATAATCTACATTTTGTTTGCTTTTCATAATTTTGGAAAGAAGACTGTAAATTGTCAACCTAAAAAATTCATAAGAAGATGGAATATTGTTTTCTACAAATAATTTTCTCTGACTTAGATATCGGATTGTCAACAACAACATGCGGAATAAACACAAATACATGCTTTAGTATGTACACGTACAGTACAGTAGGCATCTGTCAAATGTACTATGTGTATTTAAAGTAACTTTAGCAGGGTACAGATTTAAATACTGAAATCACTGGTTTGTTTTTAGAGAAAATATAACTTATAACTAAGATAATTCAAATTTACTTGAATTGAATTGTTGAATTTAGGTGACAATAATCATTGATCTGCGCCCACAATTACATAGGAGAAGAAATTATTATTACTTATATACAGTATTGTTTGATGAAATATGTGATACAGTAGGTGAAATGAAGTTGTATTTTAGTTGTTGTTCAACGCGATGATCAAATATACAACACTTTTTAATTTTAATTTTTTATTTGATTATGTTTTTCCTTTGTAATGTATTATATGATGAAATAAAAAAAAAAAAAAAAAAAAAAAAATATACACACTAAGAATGTAAAATTAAACTGTACATTTTGTATTGCAAGTGAAAAGATGCAGTAGAGTCGCATATAAAAAAACACTTGATCCTCAAATAAATGAATACACAGAATACATTAGAAAGTACTGGAATCAACACAGTGTTGCTTGCTTATGAATTGGTTAAACTGACTGATTAAATGAGGAGATTGTACCCTTATTTATATCTTATTGATATATGGGGGTGTCAATTATGACTTCATCGCATAACTTAGAGATGAGAATAGTTAGTTTTTAGATGAAACTTAAATGACATCATCATCTTTAAGAAGAAATTATAGATGACATCATACCAACTTTAAGTCACAATCCCTTATTTGGTATAGTACACAACAAGTGTCCATGACAGGTAAATGTCATAACATAATGGGCCCTTTGGGAGTACCTAGTACAAAAGTCTGCATAGTGTAGTGCTGACTTATACAAGTAATAATATGTTAACAATTATATGAAAATGATTGTGTAAATAATAAAGTTAAAAGTAAAGTCTAAAAGTAAAAATGCATTAAAGATCATGTGGTGGGCTAAACTGTCAGGCTTCTTATATTTATTAGTAGGTAGCAGACACAAATCTACAATGTGGACCTTTATCAAAGCAGTCATTAATTGTTTTAGTAAAAGATACCTGCCCCAGGGTGTGAGTTAATTGCTTCATGGAGACCATGATGAAGAATTCATTATCTTTTAAACCTACCACCAACCCCACCTCAGCTCCTCCTCCCAACCAAGATCCACATACCATACATCCCTGAGATGGTTCAAATGTAGTAAATTTTAAATCAGATTATTTGATACAACATTACCTCTAAATGCCAGTATTAAAAAAAAATCTGCGAGTTAAAAAAAATCTGCGAGTTAAAAAAAAATCTGCGAGTTAAAAAAAATCTGCGAGTTAAAAAAAAATCTGCGAGTTAAAAAAAAATCTGCGAGTCAAAAAAAAATCTGCGAGTCAAAAAAAAATCTGCGAGTTAAAAAAAAATCTGCGAGTTAAAAAAAAAATCTGCGAGTTAAAAAAAATCTGCGAGTTAAAAAAAAATCTGCGAGTTAAAAAAAATCTGCGAGTTAAAAAAAATCTGCGAGTTAAAAAAAAATCTGCGAGTTAAAAAAAATTTGCGAGTTAAAAAAAAATTTGCGAGTTAAAAAAAAATCTGCGAGTTAAAATAAAATCTGCGAGTTAAAAAAAATTTGCGAGTTAAAAAAAAAATCTGCGAGTTAAAAAAAAATCTGCGAGTTAAAGACAAATCTGCCAGTTACAAAACAAATCTGCCAGTTACAAAACAAATGCTTGATTTAAAAACATAAATGTTATATATTTATCAGTTACAATTGGATAACCCTTCTCTTTTAACATTTTGGTGAGCCACTTGAGTGTTCATTTCGATTTTAATCTTTTGGATTTTGAACTCTTTACTTTGTTTTGTTTTTGTCTGATGAAATAAATGAAAAAATATACATATTTGAAAATTCTCACTCTGTTTATATATATGTGTGTGTGTGTGTGTGGGGGGGGGGGGGGGGGGTGGTATTAAGGTGGCACATAAGGAGATACTGGCATGTTTGCATTAGTAGTTATTATTTGTTTTTTGTACTAAAAACAAGTTAAATTAAATCAATGGCAATCACATAGATAAAAGAAGATAAAAGTAAGAGATAAACTGGTCACTCATCTGCAAACAATAATAAATCAAAAGGTATTATATTCCATTTTAAATTACTTGAGATTGTTTTACAATGGACCTAAGAGAGTCCTCCCAACCAACACCAACTCCTTCAAATGTAGTAAATTTTAAATCAAAGTAGATTATTTTGATACCTCGCTACCTTAAATGCATGCCAGTACCTCCTTATATGCACACTTTACCCTGCACCCTTAAAAAGCTTCCGTCCATCCATGTACAAATTCCGGTTATCACTATCATCACTTTATCTCTCTTCTACCAGAGGAAATCCAGAAGAATAGTGTTCAGAACATTCAGAATACAGATACAGGTAGTGGACTGCACTAAACACTTTAAGCATGTCAAAACACGGCTGTTTCGAAACTAGACCCGAGACCAGAGACCAGAGACCCTATACGAAAAGGGAGACCCCACTATACGAAAAGGGAGACTCCACTATACGAAAATGGAGACCCCACTATACGAAAAGGGAGAAACCACTATACGAAAAGGGAGACCCAAATATACGAAAAGGGAGACCCAAATATACGAAAAGGGAGACCTAAATATACGAAAAGGGGTTGTATGGGGTTAAATCATATGTTACGGGCTCTTGGCCTATACTCATCTCGTGGAGTTTTTGCCTGAGAAACAGTGTTTCTTCACCAAGTGAATCTAATCTAGGCCTACCTCCAGTGCTTAGCCTAGAACTGTAGTAAGCACTGACTTAACTAAAACATAAACAAGTTGAGCATTCAGAAACAAATAATGCTAAAGTGAATAATAAAAAAATATTGTAAGCAGTGTTAAGAAAATAATTAAATTTCTTGCCATTGTCATATATGCCACAATAGGTTAATTTTGGTGATCATCCTACACTATGTACAGAGTCTACACACCTGGGTGGGTTGTATCATGTCGCACTGGTCGCACATATGCAAGCAAAAATGCAGATCAAATATAATGATTAATTGTTTCATATCACATGCTCAGGCAATTTGTTTCTAACATCCACAATACAACCCACTCTATTTTGTTTAGGTAGGACTGGTGTATTTGACCCGCAACTCGCGTTTTCCGACCCGCAACTCGCGTTTTCCGACCCGCAACTCGCGTTTTCCGACCCGCAACTCGCGTTTTCCGACCCGCAACTCGCGTTTTCCGACTCGCAACTCGCGTTTTCCGACTCGCAACTCGCACTTTCCGACTCGCAACTCGCACTTTCCGACTCGCAACTCGCACTTTCCGACTCGCAACTCGCACTTTCCGACTCGCAACTCGCACTTTCCGACTCGCAACTCGCACTTTCCGACTCGCAACTCGCACTTTCCGACTCGCAACTCGCACTTTCCGACTCGCAACTCGCACTTTCCGACTCGCAACTCGCACTTTCCGACTCGCAACTCGCAACTTGCATTGAAGTAACACTCAATTCCAAAATATGTAGAAATTGTAATACCAATTTTTATTATCATTATTAACACAAACATTTTGATAGAAAATCATAAAACCTACAGCAACAAAAGTACAGGCTTTCATATGATTTATATTATTATATATACTGTATATAAAATTTTATATAATTTATATAAAACTCGCTTAAATTGTTTGAATTTGCAGTAATAATTTTTCATAATACAGTAATACTAATAGTTGGGAATAATAGCAAATGTCTCTTAATTCGTAATAGTTGAGAAATATCTTAAAAAAACCAATAATAAATCCCTGTGAATAATTTGTACCAGGAAGATTCCTGTTGACCTTAACTGGACACTAGCCTAAAGGTCAATCAAACAAAAGAAATGTGAAAGAGGGGACAGATGGCATTTAAATATAAAGTTAAAATAGACATAAGATATTGTAATTATGAGGATGATGAGCAGATAAAAAGGACCATTAGATATTAACACTTCAAATAAAAATGAGTCACTGTATCTCTGGCCAAAGATTTCATGAAGAAATAAAATCATATCAATGGCTACTTTATAGTTAAAGTTACCATTTTTAAAGTCATTTGTTAACAAGGCTTTAGGCATAGTGCGTGTTCAGATAGATATACCTGGGTAAGTTTGTTTCATGGGCAGAGTTTGGTTAGAAAGAAACCAACTTACCTAGGTAAATAACTAACAAACATCGACTCTCAGAAAGGTGCAAAAATGGATACTTTTTCAGGGAAGGATTCTCCAGCAGTAAACATAGGGCCCGTTCGGACGGGACTGAAACTACCGTGTACTTCCAACTGTGAGGTCGCGTGTGGCAATTAACTTACGCCTCTGGCTATAAAAAATTAGAAAACCATCTGGACGAAAAATCCACCAACTTTACTGGTTATTTCAATCCCATTCCAATTACACGCTGCCTCGGGGTATAATTAATCAAGCGTTAACGGGATCATGTCAAATCGCGACCTCAAATAAGCTTTCTGATTGTTTAACAATTATTGTTTAAAATGTTCTTTTTCGTTAATGCGAATGTATATCTATTGTTTTGTAAAATTATATATAAATAATCAACTCGTTGGTTTTTTTCCGATGACCTGAACTTGCGAATCGGTGGCTTATAATGTACATGTAACGGCAGGGAGTTCTGTATTGTGGTAGCCTGGTGTCTGTGAATTACCACATCAACCGTTCGGCTCGCACGATAAGAGGGGTACAGTGCGTGTTAAATGGAATTTTTACAACAATAGTTCGGCTCGCACGATGAATACACGTGGTGATTTTTACAAGAGGGGTACAGTGCGTGTACATTAAATGGAATTTCCACAACAATAGTTCGGCTCGCACGATAAATACACGTGGTGATTTTTACAAGAGGGGTACAGTGCGTGTACATTAAATGGAATTTCCAAAACAATAGTTCGGCTCGCACGATAAATACACGTGGTCAACAAACAACATACGTTAGCAGGATTTTCGATCATTATTTATTTAAAAAGTAAATTGTATTCGATGTATTATAAATATATAGGTCTGGTTGTCGATTGAAAAATAATAATTGAACGATTCGCGCGCGAAACGACATGCAATATCCAGTTGAATTTGTCAACACGCCATGTCAATTGATATGGGTCGATGCACAGAGGGCGCTTTTTGACCTAAGAATTCCGATCTTAATTGGTTTCGTGTCAGCTTACCGGTACTTTGTTTATTCGTACGAACGTCGTATGGGTTTTACCCCAAGGGTAAAAACCAAATAAACGTGTATTTCAATCGCCGTACGAACACGGTCATAGATATTGTTTATCAAAGTTTATTCTGCCCCAAGACCGACTTATCTTCATTCATCATCCATCTCTTCTCTACCCTTCCCCTCTCTCTTCTCTACCCTTCCCCTCTCTCTTCTCTACCCTTTCCCTCTTCTTTCTTCCTCCCCCATAAAAAAAAAACTTCACTTCATCGAAATCATATGGAGCTCTGTCTACACTATCAAACTTCAAAAAAATGTGGGCATACCACTACCATATTTGAGAACACACCCTTTTTTTAATACCGTATTTAACAATACATAGGATGTACAAGTTGCATAGTAGTAGGATGAAAAACTGCATTCATTTATTCACGATTACAGAATTATTCAACACTATGTAAATGGCATGAAATGATTGATCCGAGTCAGATTTTGTCATTTTAAACGTCCTCACGATTTGATCGGATAATTTAAATTTAAAATCACAAAATGACCAAAAAACCTAATCTTTTAGACAATGTATTGCTATGATGTCTGTAAAATGTGATTGTGTAAGGAGGTACCATAGAATACTGTGGTCTCTCAGGGTAAAAAAAAAATTGTGCTCAAAAGTAAGGGGGTAGGATTATACTTGGGTTGCAACAATGGGTTTGAGTCTGCCTGAATTTAACTTGGATTACAGTATGAACAGTACAGTACAGTATAGAAATAGACATCAATTGGATACTTTGCTGCTGGCCAGGTTTTAACAAATCACAAAATTAGTACTATAGTCTGAACTCGACAAACTGGTCTTGTAAATTTGATCATTGATATCACGACATATGAACTTCATGCTATAACAATAATTATGAACTACACAAAAATGCAATCAAGAAAACCTAATATTATTTCGGTTAAAAGAAGAAGCTACCCCCCCCCCCCCCCCACCCACAGGTTCTTACAAATAATCTGAGAGACAAAAACTACTGTATGTTAAATGGAAAATTCCCAGGAGGGTTAAAACAAAATGTTATAAATCGAGTTCATTGAAAATTTGACAGTTATTTAATATTTTAATGTATTTATAAAATAATTTTATATTAAAAATAGATTAATCCACATAAATATATTTGAGACATGAAAATTAGTCATGGACATAAAATGTCATAACATATCAAATGTATTTATATTCTAACCACAAAATGTAATTTTATGTTATTTATATATTAAAAATAGATAATCCTCATAAAAAATACATTTCTGTGGCCTTGAAAATTAGTCATGGTTATAAACTACAAACGACCCTAAAGTAATAATTTAATAATTTTATACACTTTCCATTTATTTTAATACAAAAGCTAGTGAGTCATTTAACATACAAGACGGAAATACGTTGCAAACTCGCTCTACCATAAATTATTAAATTTAAGTGCCTCTCTCTAATAAGCACTGTTCTTAAACTGGCACGCCACTGATTGTTTTATCCATCTTTAACATGTGCAGTATAGGTGGTTAACATTTGTTCAATATTAAAAGGCTCATGGTTATCTGTTTTCCAGATGGGACAAATTATTACAATTTATTAAGATAGTTCTGAAATTATTCATTCTGTAATTTCAGATAATTATCTATGATATTTGAAGACTAAATTATTATTTTATTTTAAATAATATATACTGTAAAGTAAATTGTTTAAAAAAATTGTTTATTCACGTTATACTACTTTGTTTTGTCTGTGGGACCCATGTGTAAAGCTCAGCTTGTTGTGGTATAAATAATACCTTTTTCTAATATATTATCATACTAATATACAGTACTCATCAAAATGTATGGACAAATATTTTCGCAGGAAGCTACTCAAATAAAGTACGGTGCTATATCTTTGATGTTAAAAAATGTTAATATGATTGGAAATTCTACTGGCCCATATTGTCTAGACTTTGAGCTATAAAGAGGAAAGATAGGTAAATACTGATAGTCTGTAGCATATTCTACAAAAATAAATGTCATCTAACAAATTACATTAAATTTAATTCTACATTTAATTATACACTTTAATCTTTAAAATACTTAAGTAAATGATATAAATAAATTATTCCTTCGTTTTTACAAATCTGAAAGGTACACAGTAGAACCCATCCATTGGGATACTCCTATTTATGGGGCCTATTCAAAGGAGACTCTATATAATAATTAAGTGGACCCTTCCTTTGAAACAAACATTGGAACATTTCAAAACTACTAGTTGTATGGCCAATCCCTAGGAGATACCCTTAAGGCCAATTTACACAGACGAGCGGTAATAAAAATATAGAATCTATGTTATTCCTAATGCCTCATTTACACACGTAAAGGACAGGCAGTTTCCGCAGAGTATACAGTAGATACAAGTTCTACATGGGACAAGTTTCACATTTTTCCGCTTACCGTTACCGCTCGTCTGTTTAAATTGGCCTTTAAGGGGACACTTCTTTTGCCAGAAAGTTGTCGCCTTTAAAATAGGAATTACTATAATAACATAGTACTAAATTGGGTCAACATTTATAGACAGGGTAAAATTTTTTGGTAATTTAAAACATTTTTTAACTGTTACATGTTTCATATTAAATTATCTTTTAAATACAGTCCATGCCAGCTTTAGCAATAGCTAGAGTAGACAGTGGAATCTAGAGTGGCCACCCAAGCCGTGGCACATTTTCTGTAGCATCAATGACCTTTCTATGAACTTAACCCCATTTCAGCTTTTCCTGAAGTAATGTGGGAATGTCAGATACTGTCAATATCAGACTGTTAAAAGGATGGGTTTATAGGGTCACATTAAGTACAGTACATTAAACCTGGTTCATACATCACTTATGTCAAGTTAGTATACTGTGTTTTAAATACAGTATATCTTTTACAGAATTAACATATACAACATTATTGTCTACAACATTAATATCAATCAATAGGCTATAGTTCACATAACCTATACTACTACATTAATTTCCCTATAAATAAGAGCTTTTCATTGGACACCACAACATGCTTACGATTTCACCTATTAAAAATGTATAAAACTATTAACATATGTTCAATGGTTTATAATGAAGACATTTATTTGAATGGATAGGTTGGGTTTAGCATATAGGCCTTGATATATCAATCACTCATCATAATATGAACACATTTCAGGTGTCTTGTCCAATAGTACAATACAGGATTTGAATTTTTAAATCATTTTTAAATTCTTTTAACTTTATAAAATATAAAAAGTGTATAAAAACAATCAATAAAGTAATACTAGGTTTATACAAAGTATTACACAACTATAGAGGTGATTGACAATAGAACATTTTGGTTTTGGTTATGGCTGGTAATTAAAATGTGAATTGTTTTGGTTTTGAAATTATAAATCTCATCTTCAATCACATATATTTTGTTAATTGCAATAAAGCTAATAATTGAATTGAATTAGTAGAAAGGTTTTGCAATCTTACGAATAAAATAACGAAAACGGATACGTCACGCACACGTATTCGTTTTCGTAAGCCAGTAAAAATCTGTTTCGCATGGCAATGAAATATTGAGGGTGCCGTCCAAAATATGAATGCGGTATTGAGCGAAGCGCAGGTACGTGTTGCTTGGTGCTTGGCTGCCTAGGCCTAGCGTAACATCAACGCGAGTGAGGACTTTAAAACTGCTATTTATCAAAATTGACCTGGCATTTTAGTAAATTACTTTAGTAAATTACTTTCAATAAATCTATAATTATATTATAATCATGAATCATTCATGATTCAAATGCAAAATAGATCAAAAACTATACTCGTTTTGTAGTTACGAATATGACTGGTGATATTCGTCAACACAAAAACGCATTACGAATATGAAATGGGGATCAGCTCAAAAGTTTCAGAATGTGTGACGTATCCATTTTCGTTATCGTATTCGTCAGGTTGCGAAACCTCCCTAATAGCTTATTATTCACTTCAAATAGTGAGATATAACTTGAAAAGTAGAAAATGATTTGAATATCCCTCTCAAAAAATGGTATATTCCTGAAATATGCCTTTATCATCACCAGAATTAAACCACCATCATCAATAAGATCTTCTTCTTCTACTAGTACAAGTTGCCACCTTCAGCAAACTGAAGATTTTTTAACTGGTTAGTGAAAATTTGTCCTATTTCTGCTTCCAAGAAATTGGGGTTAATTTATGCACACAGCAGAAACAGGACCATACTGTAGTAGTCTGAGAAGATAATTCTATACATTTTTTTTTAAAAATGGGTGGAGAACAGCCCTTCCAATTTAAATAAATTCCATATTCATATTAAAGAAAAAGATTTTTGCAAAGATGAGAAACTCATTTTTAGAACCATAATCAAATCATGCAAAGGAATGTCTAAATCAAATGAAATCACATACTTTGTTTAAATACAACTTGATTTCATTACAATATACCCAGAAATTGTAATGTAACCCAATTATATTATTATTAACCCAAAAATGCGGCTTTGAAATCTTCCAAATTGGAATTAAAATTAGACCAAATCATATGAGAGTCATATTTTAAAATGACATTAACGTTTATTCTTCAATTTTACTGTAAAATGGACTGGACTGAAGTACAAAGGAAGATAGTGCTCCAAAGATGTTTTCTATAGAAACACACATTTTGCTCACAAGGCGTAAAAAGCGTAGAATTACCATTTTTGCAATTAATTGTTGTTCTATCTATACCTTTTGTGATAGATTGAATTCATTTTATGAACTTCAATTGCAAAATAACGACGCACGTGCACGTTAAACTTTAAAAACTGTGTGCTTAAAAATGGCTTAGCTCCTCAGGATAGATAGTGACCACCTATATTTTAACTTATTAAGGAAGCTGATGAGTTGTATATGAATTTAGGCAACATTTTAGCTTGACGAGAGTTGTGACATCATCAATAGCCACTCAATTTTTAAAATATGTTTTTTTTTTAAATCTTTTGTGCTACTGTAGTTAATTGAGTTTGATGGCGTGCATCTTATTTGAACCCCAATCTTTCATATATTTTCTTGCTCAATCAATTTTTTTTGTAGAGGTTACAGTACGCTTATTTTGAATCGGCATTTATTTATCATATGCCATCTAGAACACTCTGTCAGAGTTAGGGATTAAATTTTTATATATTTGTATGTGCGCATTTTCCTACGTTCGTGCACGTGGCATTTGTTGGGCGGATATCTAAGTTCAAATCTAGTGTGATCATATTATTATCTAACAATTCAATTGTACTTGAACTTGTAATGTAACATCACATGACAATCTATGTATGATCCCTAATTAAATTAACGAGTTGATTTGTCATGTTTAATTACCAAAAGAATGTAGTTACATTGCTTGTTAATTATGACATTTGATTTACTAAAGTATCATCTATTCATAAAAGCGCCGGTCGACTTGTGCATTATTTCGACGACTGATGTATGTTGCCATAGTATTAAAAATGTGTCAATACGTGTGTGGTGGTATAGTAACATATTTCCTTGAACAAATGAGCGGGTGATGGATATTTAAGTGTCCTATTTTTCGGGCGGAAGAGGTTAGGGCTTATACTAATAAATATTAATACCACACATGAATAATAGTAGAGCACATGATGATCAGTTTGTAAAGATTGGTAATTGTTTAAAAAGTTTATTAAATAACAGACACAAGTGATTCAGAATTTTTCTTTTTAAAAGGATATGACGGTCAAATTCATTTATATTTGTGATTAGATCCCATGGTAATCCCAATTGTTAGATCCTATGGCAATCGCAATACAATTGCTTTTACTGTACAAATGGCGATAGTATTTTAAAGTCTTCTTTTTATAGTTTAAGCGCCCATTGCATTGCACTTAATTTTGTAAGTTAAATACTATGGTTAAATTTACAAAAGTCATCACAACAGATACTGAATACCTCCAACAAATCTAATTTGTTATTCATAATAAACTTTGAAGCGTTCTTGAAATCTTTTAATTAATTACCAACAGGAAATAAAACAGAACAGATTTATGATTTCCTAGACTGAATTTCAATCATTAAAATTGAAAACTCCTTGAGAAATTCAATGAAACAAATCTATATTGAAGCTAAGGTTTCTGGCTCAAAATTAGATAGTTTCTTTCCGCTAGGCTACTATCTCCATTAGTATCCTCCATCAATTTAATTATTTATTGTATAGATGGTGGTTTTCCCACTGGTGTCTTTCAACATCAGACATGGCTCTATAAACTATAACATTTCTGACAGAATATGATAAAATGCCACCCACACCTAAATCCTATTATAATTTATTTTCCCTATTTTAGCTTTGAAATGGAGAAATATAAAATATAAAATGACTACGGTATCTGTTGATTATTTTTTCACTTTTGAAATTAAAAAGTTACAGAAAATAAATAATTATCCAAAAATCAAAATGAAAACCAATCGTGTAACACAGTACATAAGTAAGTAGTAGTAGGTAAGTAGTAATATAGTACAGTAGGTAAGTAGTAATACAGTAGGTAAGTAGTAATACAGTAGGTATGGCAGGTCAGCCCCAATTCGGAGTAATTTTCATATTACACTAAAAAATCGAATAGAACCCGTATAATTGATTTATTCAATTAAACATTTTATAAAATTAAATCAGCAATATAATAATAATTTCACAGGAAAATAATTAGTAATCATACAAACTACCGTAATGAACTTAACGAACTATGTGATATAATTAGTACACCTGACCAGGTAATCTGTTGTTTAATAGATAACCAACAATGTACCTGTAAAACACCTGAGATAAATGGTCATTTTGAAATTGGGTGTAGTGACCGTAGCAAAGACTTTGTGGGGTGTTAAAATTGGCTACTGTAGCTGTATAGTATGGAAATTAAACCATAAAGGAAAAAAAATACATGTAGGAGGAAAAGGAAGTACTCTCACACAAAGATTATTCATAACAATATTTTTTTTTTTGAGAAACAATAGTTAATTTATTTTTAAACTAAAAATGCATACGTACCAAAAGAGATTTCCATTGAGTGGGTTGCCAAGTACCGGAATATTAAAAAATGATAATGGAATATAAATCAAGCCATAATATATTTGCATTTACCATCCTTTTAGGTATAAATATATAACTGTATGTATGGATTTTTAAAACAGTTGAATTTAATACATTTCATTTCTATTAAATTAAATTGACAAAACCCATGGCCAATTATTTTTATTTTTAATTAAGTTTAAGTTACACAATACCTTTAAATCAAACTGCATACACTGTAATGCGTTACTGTATATTATCAAATATATTTAAAAGCATTTGAAGGTAAAAATAAAGTGGATAGGAATATATTAATGGCCTGATGCAAGTTCTGAGCGGATCCCTTAATAACCACATTCGAACATTACTTTTGACCAGAAGATTTTGAGTGCAAAAGGAGTGATAATTTTTGGGTAGTGTGAACAGCATCATCCGCTATTTTCATCATGTCTAATTAAGTGTGAATCTGACCATAATAATTTGCTTATGCTTGTGTTGCTAGGCAACTGTAGGATCCTCCGCTTGTGTTGCCTAGCAACTATGAAAATTATTTTCATTGGCGTTAAATAAATCAAAGAAATCGCTTATTATGTGAGTGATCACACTGGTTTAGACTCTTGCACATTTGCCTATAGCACAGGTGTTTAAATGCTAATTATTCATAACATTTTTGACCAATCAGCTTTAAGTTTGAAAGTCAAAAAGGTATAAAAAAAATGTTAACTAGTGGAAACCAGAAAAACGAAGTAAAGTATGAATATTCGGTTCAGAAAACCATGATAAAACCATAACAGCAGTTAGATAATAAGAAGTTACAGTAGAAGACAGTATTACAATTTCTCTGTTTTTCATTATTAATTTGGATCTATTTTTAGATGAGGATATTAAATAATTGAAATTCATTTGTGAATTCTAGAAATAGGCATATGAAAATTTAATAGTAGACATTCTTTTAAAGATAATCAAAAATAGGCATATAAAAATTGAATAGAGTTATATACATTCTTTTATAAAGATAATCAAAAAATCATTGAGAAGTAAACGTCATTTAAACAGGGATTGATACAATTTCTTAATGCCATATTTAACATACTGTATAATTATAAATAAAAAAAAGTTTAATCCTATGCTGTCAGATATGATGCTATATCAAATTCAAAATCTTTTTTTATATACAGACCTTCCTCTAAATGTTATATCCAAGCCTCATGGATTGGGACTATATACAGGTACGGTAATTATAAATAAAACACATTATATAAATAACATTTCTATTTGTAAAAATTAACAAAAAAATACAAAATACAGGTACAACAAAAAAAGTGATAAAAAAGGAATAATGACGTTTTGGTGTCATTTTCATTTATTTTATTAACAGAAAATAAATGAAAATTGTAAAGTAATCAATTACTAAAACAACCGAAGTATTCAATACAATATGTACAGTATAAAAACAGCCATAAGGAGCAATACAATACAGACAACCAGATTTAACCATATGGTAGAAATGTATACAAAAGATGAAAGTCGTTAATCATTAATAAACAACCAATTAATCAACAGGATTATAGACAAACAGCAGACAGGAACTACTAATAGGATGGAGAATTAATATATTTATCTGACATACTGTAATCATGGATTGTGATATTTTAATTTATTTACATTGTTTATTTAGAATTGAAAATCATCATTAATGAAGCTGATAAAACCTAGACAGTTTACAACTCTTTATATTTTATTTCTACATTTTTCTGCATAGTCTAGAATGGAATAATTTTATCTTTCAATGTGATTATGATAATGAATACAACCTAGACTGTACAATTTTTGATATTTTATTTTTACAGTTTTATGTAGAATGGAATTATTTTAATTACGATGATCTGACAATGAATTGTAGATAAATTAAAGTCCAGAGAAAGACATTTTGGAGTGGTGGATAACATACCGTATATTTCGGTGTATAAGTCGCACCTGTGTATAAGACGCACCCCCAACTGAGAGTAAAATATCGGTATTTTTTATATCGTCGATGTATAAGACGCACCTTATATTTCATCAAAAAAATGTTTTTTTAAATTGTAATCAATATTATTGTAATAATATATTTTGTTATATCTACAACGGCGTCCTTTTTTTAGGTTTTTTCTTACCTAGGCTCGGCCGCGCCCAGCCTCAACAAGTTCTTTCTAACTTGTTATTCATGAGTTTCGCCGCAACATCGAGTGCATGACCGTGTGTGTAACACGCACGTGTGTGGGCTAGCCTCGCTCGATCATTTCGAGAGGGCGCACGTTTTCACGGACAATCGTATTCGATTAGTATCTATGTATCCGAGAAGTGTGTACGCTAGGTCCATGCTATAATCACCTGGAGAATATACTAGTCGAATACCGTACACCATGTGCCACCAAAAGAAGGGCTTGCGCTTGGGGTACGGCGATCGTGCGTATAACTACTGTATAAATAAATACTATTCCAATCGTACGACGTAAACGTTTACAAATGAAATTTTATCGGAGCGCCATAATGAACAAATCTTTTCATCATATTTAGTATAACATCATGCTAAAATGACTTGAAAACTAGGCCTAAGCAGAAGCAGGTTGCCGTTACGTTAGTTAGTTACTGTAGCTAGGCCTAGCCTACTCAGGCCTAGCAAACGAGGTGACGATAGCCTAGGCCTATGTATAATCTGTGTGGTGAGGCATTTATGTTCGGTGTATAAGACGCACCCTTAATTTAGAGGTCAAATTTGCGTGTCAAAAGTGCGACTTATACACCGAAATATACGGTACTGGCGTTTTTATATGAATGGGAAATTTACTTTCTGCATCACACGACGATGTTTGACCGCCATATTAGACAAAATCGTGTGTTTTGGCATATCATGATCTGACAATGAATTGTAGATAAATTAAAGTCCAGAGAAAGACATCATTTTGGAGTGGTGGATAACATACTGGAATTTTTATATGAATGGGAAATTTTCTTTTCTGCATCACAAAACAATGTTTGACGGCCATATTAGACAAAATCGTGTGTTTTGGCATATCAAATATGTGCTTAATATCATATAATCGGACTTAAACCACTCAAGAGTATGCTCAGTATCATATGGCAGTTTAACATTTATCAGGCTTTCTATCACCATAAAGACATAGAAATCAAGATAGCAATCTGAAGTGACAACAGTGTCTGCATTAGTTTAATTACCGACTCGGTTACGATAGATTTCTTTCATAGATATCGTCTTTTATAGTTTATGCATGTCAGTTTGATATTTATAATTTACGGTGGAAGGGTAAGATGATAATAAATGCAAGATCATACAAGATTGGTTTCACAAAATTGGACTACTGTACAGGCTACAAGGCTCAGCAGAAGAGTAGCCAAAAATGGTGGACACTTCTCTAAGAATTAAAACTCAAAACATGATTGTGGTAAATCAGCCAGTTTGAAGCCTTGCGTTCTTACACAGAAGACCATCAGGGCTGAGAACAATACTAAATTTGAGTGAGAACAAAATTTATTTAGCTATTCTAAACATCTCACGTCACTGTAGCCTAACCCACTCTTTAGCCTTCGGCTAGTACTATATGTTGTATCTATGACCTCCACACTGTACATTATTCCAACATATTGTCATATTGGCATAAAGCAGAGACGTCTATTTAGTTTTAATGTTTTGCATTTCATCGTTGTTTGGCATTTCACCCATGCTATCATACGCATGCAAAATAAAAATTCCCACACTTGAAAAAATAAATTATTAAATTATTATACAATGGCATAATATTTTTTAACTTGGATTGAATGACTTTTGTCCATGACAGGTCAATAAACTATACAATGATAAATACTATACAGTAGTGAGTGGGCGAGTGGCAATTTAGAAATCAACAAATATAAAATGACAATTTCAATAGGGTGGACATTTTTTCATAAGATACTTTTCCACTCTTTAAATGGACTTTGACAATACAAATATGATCAGCCCTACAGTACTCTCCAAGGAGCCCGTAATACAAAAAAAGCAACAAATTAGGGGCCGGGATTTTGGATTGTATCATAACAATGTATTATTTAAAGACTTTTCTCTGCGAAATTAGTCTAAAATTGGGATTATATTAAAGGATTATACTTATATCAATACAGAAAAATACAGTTTTATAAAGTTAGTACAGTTTTAGAGGATGAATCTTTGGTATGCCTTAAATCATGGGCAAGAAAATTAACATCTTACAAGATTAATGAAACTTAACTAATATTTATTGTGTATATTTTGATTAATTGAGTTGAATGTTTATCATTGAGAAGCCATGTGTTATCATCAGCTGTTGCTTAGTTACAGTATACGTCATTAACAAAAATGTTGAATGCCAACACACTGGTTTGACTTTGTGACAACGTGTACTGTATAATGTATGAAATAACACCTACTGTACTGTACACTACACTATCTTTATATTATCAACTAATTCATTACAAACTGGTAACGTTTTTCAACTTAAAATTACAGTTTACCATACAAGTGCAATACAGATAGAGTTGTGATTCTAAGGTCCTGTTTTTTAAAAGTAACCTATTAAATAACTACAATATATGAATGAAGTAGCCCCAATCTGTATAACCCTGTGAAACATTTGTTACAGTACCTAGAGACCTACTGTAGAGTCAATTACTGTAGAATCTGTACTTGAAAGTACATTGCATTTTGGGTAATGTTAACATTTTTTCATCAATGACCACCCATTTTTTTAAATACTTCATTCAAACTTGTCTCTACATCCATTGTTTCCATAACTCTTTTAATTTAATTTTTATACTATAATTTTGGAAACTGAAAATGAATACGCTAATAAATGTAATTTAGTATAATGTAAGAAAATAAAATTTACTATAGTAATACAGTAAATACATTCATATGAAGGAATTTAATTTATTTAGGGCAAATGATACCCAAATCCTATTATTCAACTGTCAGTAACATGAACTAAAATGGCATTTACAATCCCAAGAGCTACAGTAAGTAACAATATCTCTAAGAATTTATGAAATATTGGTCAACCACTGAGAAGGTTTATGTCCTACTACTAGATGGGTGTGGCAATCCTTGGAAACAAAAATGACAAGTTCACAGAGAAGGCATATCAATACTTTAATATTTTAGTGGTGGGAGAATAATTAAATGCTACAGTAGTATCCAGACTATAGTAAAGCTCTATCTACACTATCAAACTTTATGTTCAAATGACGTGCCCATATGGGCATGATGATGTCATCACTACCATATTTAGACATCACTACCATGTTTGGACATATCACTACCATATTTGGGCATATCACTACCATATTTGGACACATCACATTTTTTTTTGTCACAAAGTTTGATAGTGCAGACAGAGCTTTATATATTACCTGTGTTCACACGCACTGAGTTAAAGCGTGTTTATACTGTATATCAAAGTTAAAACCAATGCAAATGCTCATAATGTAATGTAATGAATAGGCGAGCAATAGAAATACCTTCCCACCGGATTCTGCACAACTGGGGTAAAATCAAATTCAAATTTTGAGTTTGAACTCGCAATAAGCTCAACCTATTGACCACAGTTAGTAGTACTGGTAAAATTATATAAGAACTTGGCATTCGGTACACGTAATAAACTCGCAACGAAATGTGAATTTTATTTGGAAACCACAGTAATAAAATAAAAATATTTACCTTCAATTTCATCAGATCTTGGACTGTTTCTCCGCCTGGGTTTTCCATTCCCGTTGCTTCCATCATGTCTGGAAGAATGGGAATTTCGAGGAGACGTTTGGGGGCTAGGATTAAAGGGATTGTTGTGTCGATCACGAAGCTTCCTCTGGAGCTTTTCACGCTGTTTATCAGTTCTATCATCCCGTTTTCGCGGTTGATTTAACGGTCTTGGTTGCTCTGCTAAAATACAAAAATTATACCACAATATTAATTTACATGAAACTATTAAAAGATAAAACTAAAACCTTTTTAAATTTGTTTTTATTTTATAACCTTTGAATTGATTGCACTTCAAAAGACTATGTATATATTAACACATTGTGTGGAACAAATCAAAATATGCAAAAATTCAGAAATTAACATAAAAATCAACCTTTGTTTATTTTTTACCCTATGTGAAAAATTGTATAGTTCTCTTTAAATTCTAAGAAATTAAAGTTAAACTGGAAAAATGGAAAAAAAAATTATTATGTAATTCCGATTTACAATACAAATTACTTCATGAAACTTTGAACCGTGCAAAAACAAATCACTATGATCACAAAAGCCGATTTAATTTGTCTACGGTTTAACTTTAAATCAGAACTTAATCTTGTTTTTCAGTCTATTTTGTTGTTTTTAGCAATTCAAAACTAAAACAGGGCAGGTCATACAAAAGTTATTTTAATGTTTCATCAATGAACACAAATTCAATCATCTTTCTTTCGCATTCCTGTGTGAATCTTAAGCCTACGAACTGGCCATGAATAGACAAACCTAAAGTGCTGCAAGCGATAATGTTATCACAGGCATGCACTCAGAATTCATGCCAGCAGAGGTAGCTATAAAACGCCTAAGGATTCACCAGGGAAGCTAAGACAGTTTCCTGTTCCCGACTGTTGTGGTTCGTAGAGCCTAATCCCATACAAATATAGTTACCTAGTATTAGTATAGTAAAATTTACTATACTAATACTAGGTAACTATATTTGAGAATTAATAATCATCAATGATATGATATCAAACATGAAATAGGAAAGTTTTTCGATAACGTTGGTGACATTCCAATACACTCAATTCTCATTACTAGTATTATTTATTAAACTTCCTCTAGTCAAGAATTTATCTATCCTCCTATCATTTTAGTTTATTCCTAGACTACTTATGGCTGCATGTTTCCAAAGCACACAGATTCAGAATACAGTATGTTGGTGGCACTAGAGAACAGAAACATACTAAAATCATGGAGGTAAGCTCAAATCTAGTCATTTGTTCACAAAAACTGAACAGCAAATAAATTAATTTTTTTGCGTGAAAGTACTGTAGCATAATTGGCATCAAAATATTTTGTTTTATATTTGCTATTAGTCACTACACAGTCTCAAACATTGGCCTCCAAAGGACCACTGAATCCAGACAGAAAGCAATTAAAAACTTAAGGGTTAATTAATGTGTTATCAGGGGATCATTTAAAATTATTTAACCCTTTACTCTCCCTCTTTCATGAACCTCAATGAACCATCAATGGTTCCTTTCTTCCCTCAGTTTCTCCCACCCTACTCCAGACAGGAGACCAATATTTCAAATCAAGATGACAATAACATCATTGTCATGACTCATAATATAGACATTGTATATAAAGCAATTGCACTTTCTACTTTAAACAGATGGCTGCTACTACTGTACTGGGACTTGTTCAAATACTTGCCAGGGAACCTCTGAGATTCAGAGTGTGTGAAATCCGGTCACATGGGCCAACAAACAGGACAACATAAGACTAAACTTGTTTCAAATTTCTCCATGTTAAGAATTATACAGAGGTCACAAGAAATTACAATTTCAGATGCTAAGGTCATGACTTAATTAATGTACACTGATTAATCAACAAATTATTTTTCTATACTTTATTTTTTAATTTTAAAGGTTACCTTATTCTAATTTGATTCATAGCCTTAATGTACTGCATCACAAGTCGTGATTATATTAAAAATAACGTAATGTCATTTATTTAAAGACACTATCCCTACTAATGATCATGTGATAAAATTACTCCAATAGGATCCGAACCTGAACCTCTAAGCTGATGCTGCATTACCATTACCACCATTATGTAGACTTAAAAATATTAAAATATATTTGAAGATGTTATTGTATTAATCGATAGGACAGCATTTTTTCAGTTATAGTCTATCAATCATACCAGGTGGTTGGAATGTAAATTATTCAAATTTTTATCTTATCCTTTTCTGACTCGCAACTCACATATTTCAACTCGCTAAAAAGAAACCCACGAAGAAATCTCAGATGCTACAAACATTCTCAGAGGCTACTTCAATCACACAATGTTAATTGTTCTTTGAATAAATTGTCGCTAATAATAGTATTCAGTACAAAATAAGACAAGCATAGGAACCTTATGCCCTGCAGAGGATCTGGTTTATAATACACCTGCATGGGATGTTGCTATTCTCCACAAAGGTAGTGCTTTAACTGCTATTGGACAATGTATAACATACTATACAGGGACCTATAGTACACTACTAATTCCATAATACCATAAATACAGTCTACAGTAGAACTAGATGTGGTCCAATTAGGAATGTATGTAAATGATACAATAAATGACACAATGATGAGTTGCACATCCTAGACATATTGTACACCTAATAAAAAGGCGGTTTAGCTGACAGTTGGCTTTAAATCAAGGGTGACCCCATCCACAATTAAGAAGATCTATACAGAGTGCAAACCACTTTTGAGAAAGTCTCTGCTCATTATATTTCTACCAGCAATTGAACACTATCAGTAATTCACACATTTCGTAAGCGGAATTCACTTATGTGAACTCTTTGGGTGGTCGGGTCATCACCCCAGTGTTTGAAATAATAGGCGTTAATGTATTGCATGTGTTCCATTCCGCATAGGCTGAATACAGACAGGGCCTGCAGCAAAATTATGTGGGAAGAATGCATCATCATTCCAATATACCAAATAGTTTGTGAAGTAAACAATGTAGTGACGGACAATAACAATAACATGTCTCTCTTTAAACTAGCTAAATGAATGATTAATTTGTGACAACTTGAGTATAAGAAAAAATCAAGCACCGAGTTTGAATGTACAAAAAGTGAAAAGAAAATGATTTTATTGAACCCTTTTTGAAGGACATTAGCACCAACAAAGTGTCCCTTGAATAATCGCCCTATTTTCGTTTTGCTGTAAAATGTCCCCTTAATACTGTAGGTATGTCCCTTAGGGAGGGGTGTCCTCAGCGAGAGTTCTATCGTACATTGGTTAAGTTTTAGGTTCGTAAAATGACGTAATGTGGGTTCTGTTGAGGTAAAATCTATTTTTAACTTAAGTATATGCGAGGTGGCTATATGAGAAAATCAAAAGAGTAACAGTAGTTATTAGAGTATCATATTATTAAACTCCAATTCCAAGCAATTTTATTCTAAAATGTATTATTCTAGTCGGTTCTGGTAGTTTTACAGTAGTTCTTTGGTGTGAAATTGTTGACTTAATTTAATAACCTAGGCCTAAATATCAGAAAATAAGACTAGGCTAGCTGCTAAATGTAAGCATGTGTAATTGGCAATAAAGTTTGTAGCTAGGTAGTTAATGTTCTTTCTAGTGATTTTAACCATACAAAATATAGACATTCAATTTTGAATAAAGTAAAGTAAAGCTGGAATTTTACAGTGTCCTGGGACCTGAGTCATGAGGGTCCAGCTATTTAGGCTGAACTTGGAAGGAAGGCCTACTAGTGCTAGCTAGCTTGCTAGCTAGGCCAAGTTCATACTGATACTTCCAAAAAACTGTTTTAATCTGCACCTTTTGCAAAACTCACCCATAGTAACATATCACAATACAATGTGACAATATTTCAAAAACCGTCACAAACTGAGAGATTGCAAACTATTTAGTCAATTTATTTGAAAGCTGTACTTGAAATCAACCCAACTCTACACATCTGGGACTCTCTTCAATATGGTGGACTGATGACATATGACATGACCTTTGACACTACATGTGGCAGTGTTATTGTTTATTATTATGTAAATGATCAACTTTTTCCAAGTACAGTACAGTACAGTAGTTCAAGTTTTAGTATGATTTCAAAGCACCATTAATCTGTTACATTAAAGTGAAGTAAAGTATTTTTATAGACAGCTAGTATTAAGTAACCAAATGGTGAAATGTGATATTAATAAAGTTTAATTTAATTGAAAAGTTTATATCATGGACATCTATCATAAAAAATGAATACTGGAAAAATGAGATTTGATATAAAAATAAAACAGGAAAAACAAGTGAAATTAAAGACACCTACCCTACGTTTTTTAGATCTAATTTAAGATCACAAACTATATTGAATGTAAAAATAATACTATATGGTCCTATTGCGATAACTTTTTTCGTCTTTAAATGGTTAAAAATGTGAAAAATAAGTTGATTCTAAATATAGCGGCCCACTATAAATCCCGAAATGCATTGCGCGGTGATTGATATTTTTGTTTTTTTTCTGTAATTCACCCATTTTTCGATCGATCGTGAGGCCAAAACAAATGGAAGACTCCTAACTTATCAGCGAAAATACCGGGTTTTCCCCAATTTGTATCAACAGAGTCTGGCAAAAATAGAAAGACAATTAATGCAGAAACTATACGTCAGGCTAGGTATATAGCTAGCGTACGATGTTCGTACGTTACCGATGTTTACCAGCTAGGCCTACAAAACTAAGCCTAGCTAGGCTAGGCCTAAAGACCGTCCACGAGAGGTAGTGCATTGTTTATCAGTTTTTATTATAATTTACCATAAAACGTACATTTAAGACAAGGAATGACATGACCTGGTTTAATGTTTTTAAAGTAATATTTATATATATGTATTATTTTTACAAAACATCACCAATTGTAGGGAAGGTGTCTTTAAGTATCAAAAAAAATATTTCTTCTTCGTGTGAATCTTCATTCTGATGTGTTTTTTTTACAGTTTTTATATGGAAGGGAGGTCAATAAATTTGAATTGAATTGTATTAACATTTAAATTAATAATTATTCATTCACTATGAATAGTTCCACCAACGAAAAATATCCAAAAACTGATTGACCGATTTGGACCTTCGCCTTTTCACTTAGGGTAAGCATCTTAACCACCAGACCACAAATAAAAAATATATTTTTAATTGATTTTTATAGATAATAATAAACTTGATTATTATTATTCTCCCATTTAAATCAATATTCTCAAGGTAGTGCTTAGACCGTGTGCCTCCCCCCCCCCCCACCTCCTTTTGACAGCTAAAATTGTTATTAATTAATTTATTATTAGTACTTCCCCATTTAAAAAATCCTGTATCTACCTCTTATTTTTATATTGGGCCTTATCACACTCACTAATGTGAGGGGTCACTGTGAGACAAGTTAAACATTTAATTTTGATCCCTAAAATGGTCAAATTGTTAATTATTGTTTATTGTTATAATATTGTTTGTAATGAAAAAAAATGACCATTTTAAAATAAATGTTTATTGAAACTTGAACGAAACAATCAATGGCCTAACTCTATACGTTAACAAGGAAGCCCTTCAACAGTCGGACCCAGCATATATTTGGATGCTAGAGAAGACTGCCTGTTGGATGCGAGGAACAAAACTGTACTGTACTCAAAAATGGTTAAAGAAGACTGCATTGAATATGTTTCATTAGATCTCACTGGAGATTTCTGTGCAGATACCTCTTAATTGACATATCATGCATGGTTAATATCTGTAATGTAAAAACCATGCAAATCACTAATTATAAATACATTAGTATTAAAGCAATGTGAAAAACAGACTACAGGACAACATGGGAGGAGAAAACAGAAAGTTTTACAAAGGGAGGAGAAAACAGAAAGTTTTACAAAGGGAGGAGAAACAGAAAGTTTTAAAAAGGGAGGAGAAAACAGAAAGTTTTACAAAGGGAGGAGAAAACAGAAAGTTTTACAAAGGGAGGAGAAAACAGAAAGTTTTACAAAGGGAGGAGAAAACAGAAAGTTTTACAAAGGGAGGAGAAAACAGAAAGTTTTACAAAGGGAGGAGAAAACAGAAAGTTTTACAAAGGGAGAAGAAAACAGAAAGTTTTACAAAGGGAGGAGAAACAGAAAGTTTTACAAAGGGAGGATAAAACAGAAAGTTTTACAAAGGGAGGAGAAAACAGAAAGTTTTTACAAAGGGAGGAGAAAACAAAAATGTGAGTGAAAAATGTAAACTTTTTCTATTGTAAAAGACAGGAATATACCTACAGTATAAAATAAAACGTGGAGAATTTAATATACAGATGATTGGCCTTCTTTAATTGTTTAATTCAACACCATTTAGGTTAAAGTGCAGAATGTGCATTGATACGCAAGGTAACATTTGACGCTGTGTGCGCTATGTTAGTATGCGTCATATGGGCAACTATGAACATGAAGGAATGTAAAGACAGCCATCCTGGAGATGAGAGCATCATAGCCTAAGGATAAATAATGACACATCCGGTTTAAAGATCATTAATGCGAGAGAAAATAATGACCAAAACACTATATTGTCACGAGAATACAAATGAGAACCCTTGGATTGAGATCAGATAATTAACTTGTCAATCAAGGAAAAAAACTACCTTGTTATCCCATAACAAATTGTGAATCGAAACAGGGGAAGATTTGAATCCAAGAAAAAAACAATCTGTGTGTGCCGCCGTGCACCACTTGATGCTCACATTATTTGTAAAAATATACTTTAAAATTTATATTTTCTATTGACATTTGTTTTTATCAAGACTACTGAAATTAATTATAGCAAGTTGAGAAATCTGATAAAAAATGTATTGTATATTGCTCATTATGTTTAATATTCATCCATCCTTGCAACAATATCATTCATTACCAAACAGGATGTAATATGCAAGATGCTGTAATGGTGATGATGAGCAGAAGGCGTGTCTATTGAAAAGCATATAAATATAAAAAGATATACGGGAAAATAAAAAACAATTTTAATTCCTTCCCCATAAAATGTTGGAGTTACGCAACACTTCAATATAGTATTTTACTGGTATTTTTTCACTGGTTGTATTTTATTTAAAAAAAAAGTAAAATTAATTATTTAATTTTCCATCAAATGAAGGTTGGATCAAGGAGGAAAATTTTGGAGTTACGTATTCTCTTCACTATAGTATTTTAATGGTTTTTATTCAATGGTTATATTTTATTTAAAAAAATTGAAATTATTAAATTTTCCATCAAAAGGGTGGATTAAGGAGGAAAATTTTGGAGTTATGTATTCTCTTCACTATAGTATTTTACTGGTTTTTATTCAATGGTTATATTTTATTTAAAAAAATTGAAATTATAAAATTTTCCATCAAAAGGGTGGATTAAGGAGGGATATTTTGAGTTACGTAACTCTCAACTATACTATAGTATTTCTTTTTTTTTTCAATGGTTGTATTCAATAAAAAAAATATAATATAAATATGTAATATAATAAAAATAAATAATATATAATTAATTATTAATTTTCCGTCAAAAGAAGGGTGGATCAAGGAGGGATTGTGCATGGGGTAGGTGCACCCCCTCAGCTAAAATGAAATAATCAACTACCGGTACCCTTTGATGCCTCATTTTGACAGACTATTAATATTGTATGTACTGTATGTTATTGTTAGCGCTCCCCTATCTGCACCTGAAAATTGTTCAATCTCATTGACAAACACTTTTAATTTATCCTCAATAATAAAATACATTTCATTGGAAAGAAATAATTCATCCTTGGTCATATATTAAGAGAAATTATGTATCTTCCCACATACACACACACAAAAGAAATTTACATACAGATAATAAAAAAGAATATAATTAATCACTTTATAATTTCCAAGGCTACAGTGTTTTTATTTCACATAAAATGCATCATGCATCCATAAGTTACCAAAGATGAAAGATCAAATGTATAAATTGGGTTACTGTAAATTACAGTATTTTAAGGATATTGCATCAGAAACAGGAGCTATCACAACTATGTTGCCATGCCCAGTACCCCGATTTAAAGGTTTGAATTGACCAACAATCAAATCCAGTGGTTTAACGGCTATGAGCACTCACTGGCTAAACCCAGAGGAGCTTATAGTAGCCCCTGAGCCAGGCTGAAGTGAAAAGGGCATTAAAATATATCAAAAAAGGCTAAAAATGCCAGATACCTCTATCATTTGACAGTCCTAAACCAGGGCCGCAGGCCTCTGCGTAATACACTATTGATCAGATCTATGAAAAAAATAATTATAAATTCAACGTACCTTGTATATGTGGCTGATCATTCGTTTGTGGAGGACTATGCTGATGATGATTGAAGCGTGGAATCGCAACGTGCGGCTGCATTGGTCTCAAATTGGGTGGATTCTGTGGTACGTGAGGTGGCATGTGAGGAGGAGGAGGAGGAGGCATATTAGGATTATAAGCTATCATCTGGTTATATATTTGAATACCTTGGAACTGGGTGTACATTTGTTGTTGCACAATACCAGGGCCTGCGTTGTACACACCCTGTTGCAAGTTGTCCCCCTCCTGCATCGTTGGTGTTAGTGCAACGTTCGTTGGCATATTTGTGGATGCCATGCCCATGTTTGATGGGAGGGGTACAGGCCCATGCCCTGTGTGTACAATGTTTAACTGGGGCATCTGCGGTGAGCTTGCAAGCAACCGAATAAATGTTGGGCCTGAAATAAATAATAAAATCCATAATCCAGTAACTGTACAGTAAATCTTAAAAACATTTTATTATTTTAAACAATTTTTGTATTAAAATTTTATTTTACAGTATTTTATGTTTTTAGGCAATGTGGCCAAGGATTACCAATAGTGAATTAATCACTGTCCTATCAGATAGGTGGTAATCCCCCTGATACAGGGGCTATTGTGTGAACCAGTTCACCGGGGTAACCCCCTACTCTTTTCGAATAATCAACTGGGTTCTTTAAAGTACACACAGGTTATAACTGTGTACACTGGACCTACGGTTTATAGTCCTTATCCGAGAAGACTTGTTTCACCACCAGAACTAGGAGCGAGTCGGCCTCGAACCCTTGCCGATGTTGTTGGCTCTTTAGGTACGGTAAACGGCGCCCCTGCCTTAACCGCTCGGCCATATGTTGATGTTCAAATGATTTTATTAAAAAAAATACTGTAAAAATACCAAATTTATCCCAGAACAAAAATTTAAATTATATTTGATATATTATATCAACAAAAAATTGTTCCTAATTTGGACCTTCCAACTAATCAATTAACATACAGTACTTTGTTCCTTTTTGTTTCTATTGTGATGTCTTTATTGTAAAGTGTGTTCTATTGTATTTCTATCTTTACTGAATACATTGTTTGGAATCTTAATATATGAATGTATTTGATTAACGAAGCCATAAATAGTTATAAATTTTAATTCACTTTGAACAATGGCGTTTGAATGAAACACTAGAAATTCTCCACATCAGATTGAATTGTACCATTGTTGCACATTACGTCATAAGGTCAATTAATTTTTAAGTGTTTAAAATGTAAGATAAAACCTTATAATTGTTCTATTAATTTGAACACATCATGCATGACTGAACAATAGAACATTTCTGGATGTGTTGTATAATGCACCAATCAATCAATCAAATTATAATCAATCAAATTTAATTGCGGATGTCAAGCTGACAATTTTTTAAGTCAATCCCTGAAAAATCAATATATTCACATAATCTACAAGACTTCAATTTCTCAGTTGGTCCCAGGTCACTGACCTATTAACTACATGAATATGATACACATTTTATTTGAAAGATCCTTGCTGGTTTTAGTGGCTAATGTAGCTTTAAGTGGACTAATTAATAACTAATTAATTTACAGATTTTTATGTTGTTAATGTAGTGGATCAAAATCAGGGTGAAGAATACTTTAGATTCCTACAGTAGCATTCTGAAAAAAGCAAGACTTTCTCTGGAAAATAGGACATTTTGAACCAACCCAAGATTGTCATGGAAAGACTGTCAAAAATTCAATTAAAGGAAATTTTTATTATACTTACCATGTATATATTGCACTTGCTCTCCATTCCCAACCGGAAAAGCCTCTCCGGCTTTTATATGGATATAAAATTCATACTTCTGATCTGGCACCTGACCTCCCCCATCGTCTTGACCCATATCTGACATTTGACCCTGGGTCATATCTGTTGTTTGACATTCATGTGTTGAAAAATCTTGCGAAATTTGCGAATTAATATAGTCTTGTTGCGTTAAATAAGATCCATGTGGAATAAACTGTCGGACGGGTTCAAATGGCGGCGTAAATGGGCAAAACTCTCCCGTTTGACAAGTCATTTCTCCTGTATGCGTTGTGTATTCCTGATTAAGAGGTCCATTTACATATTGTCCATTTTGTTCCTGTCCATTTGAGATATTTTCTGGAGTGCAAATTTTGGTTCCGTTTTCGAGAATAATACCTTTTTGTGTCTTCATATCATCTGTTCCGTTTGTATTAATGTCCATAGCCGGAATGTCCCCGTTTAGCAAAATTGCAGGGGGTTTATCTTTGTTGCAGTTCTGGTCAGTCGTACTGACCGCTGGTGTGTTGCTTAATGTTTTTGAAGTGGACATGGCACAGCTTTCTTGAGTAACAACTAGAAAAAGAAGATGAATAGCACATTAACATTTTACCATATATCTTTGAATCATTGGTTAAGATTGTAAAGTTGTCACATTGAATCTTTGATGGCAGAAAGAAAAAAGGAAAAGTTACAAATATTTTACTTTTCACAAATTTAATCAAATTCAATTTAGCAATTCCAAGTAAATCTGTTCTTTGAAGCACGTCTTTGAAACCTACAGTATTGTCCCATAGTGGTCTTGAATTATTAGAGGCAGATCTCAGATCCAAAATGCTTACGGTACTTTTTCTAAAAATAGGTTTACCCCTTGAGAAACTTATTAATTATTAAACAAATTAAACATTGTGGATTGCAGAGGATAAAAACTCCCTTCCACCCTTGCTACCACCAAGAAATGGAACCTAACTGTCTCAGTCTTAGCATTTTAAAAAGTTCATGTGTATAATTTAACGACTTACTGAATACAACAAAATCTTTCAAATGGGCATGTTTCCACTGATCACTTTTGTGCTACTGCACAGAATACATTAATGTAACAAAACAAAGTGATTTTAAGCACACACAATTTAATGTTCGCTTCCAAAATAAAATAAAGACAAGTACAGTTAAAGCAGTCAAACTTTAAATGGTATCAGTTATAAAACACCCACACAAAGCTATAACATTGACAACAAGAAAAATAAGGGAAATCATGTATTGATTTCTGGAAATAGAATAGAAACGCAAGGAATTGTGACATCATCAGGACATTACTTGTCTTTCTTTACTAAATGAATAGCATTATGGGGATTTCCCAATGACATCATCAGTATCAGTTATCTTTTCAAATTCTGATGACTATCAATAATGCTCTCTACTTAGCTGCCATACATAATAATAGGCATGCATACCGCAAGGCCTATATCAATAACAGTGGCGACCATGGCTAGGCCTCCAGCTTACAATCACAGTGTGAGTACAAATGGGCAGGGAATTCGGGTATTCGCAATCTCTAGTTCTGTGATAGCCTGATTTCCTGAATTCTCAATTACAGTCGAGAATTTGTGTAATAGATTCGGAGGTCAGTAACAGCTGTATTTTAGGCTAGCATTTAGGAGACACTCTGCCACTCATACCGTAGATAATTCAAGGATACAACATCACATGAGGTTTGCGCAAAATTGTTTCATTTAATATCACAAAATATTAAGATTAACTGGGATTTGAATCAAAATTAATATACTGTAATGTTTTCTTCGCAAAAATATAATGAAAAAAAATCAGCAGTAGGCCTATTGCCATATCATTTTCTATCATCATTTATTAACATGACATTTCTTAACAGTTTTTTTTGTCAACTTTAATACAACATTAAACTTAAAAATAAAATGTATTTCTATATGAAGCATGAACATTAAATTGATAAATTCGTTCCTGATAATGAATGAAACAGTGTATATGAGATGCATGTTCTAATAATTAGACTAGGAAGTTTTCTTGGCCACATATAGCATGGCTATTGTAAAGTTTATTTTTACAGTTACAAAATACTACGGTATGTGAAATAAAAACATAACATAAAATTTAATTTCTTTTTTTTTTCAAAAAATACACATATTACAATAAAAAAACAAAAAACAGGAATATTAAATACTGGTACATTATATTATAAATAATACTGGACAACCTCCTGTAACCTGTACGACTTTCATATCGGATTTCATAGCCGATTGTTCACATAATACAACGAGGCTATTATTAGTAAAGCGAAGGTGTAACCAATTGGCTGAGCAGCTAGCAATTACAGGCCTTCTGTTGTCGTCACCAATAAATGTTAATGCCTTGTGGTTGATGTAATATTTCTAAAAGCCTTTTTTGCAGTGTAAGTATTACCAAAAATGAAACAAGTGGAATATTTCACAATAGAATTATCATTTCCTATATTTTTTTTGTACAACACAGTACCACTACCATAGTATTGGTATAAATGTCTGATTTACTTTCAATATTTAGTCACTGTAGTCAATATCACAAGATGATGGGATCATAAAAAAAAAAATCTGAATGACGTACTTACTAGAAAAAATTGTCTTACTATACATGTTTTTATAGAAACTTGTACTACAGTACACGTGACAAATATTTTATTGTTTTTGTAATATTTATTTATAATAATTGTATTGTTTTTGATATACTATAAATACTGTAGATATTTAGAATAGATAACAAATAACAAAAGCAATGCCAAAGGCAAATATTCCATTGGGAAAAATTAAATAACCCCACTTAAAAAATTGTATTTGATGAAAAAAACAATCAAAGGAAACGGAAACATGTCAGAGAATTATGTCATATTATGTCATGCATGAATGCATTCATTGGATAAATGGTTTTCACATGGAGCTATTAGCTCCATGGTTTTCACTTATTTGACATCCTTTATAATTTGAAGCGAACTGATAAATTTCTGTTCTTTGCCACCCATCTCCTGTCATACACAATTACTTACGGTCATGCTTCAATGATCATTCATGCTTGAATGGTTTGTCATGCTTGACTGGTCTTTACATAAGGTTTATTTTGTCAACAGTATAAATAGTATGGGATATCAAAGGGTTTTTCCCAACTAGTTTTTTTTTTTTATAGAAATTTTAAATACAATGATATTGATAATTACTGGTACTACAGTAATGTTCATTTGCATTTTGTAATGTTCTTTCTAATTCATGTAAACAATTTCAATTCATGATTGATAAAATATTTCAAATTCAGTTTCAGTCTCAAAATGTTCTTATTTCTGCTATTAATAATTTCTTTACATAGAGAGGAATGAACTAGAGGTATAAACACCAGGCTATTGATCTGGATGTCATTGGTTCACGTCCCAAGAATTACCAAGTATTATATGTGAACTTTATTCAATCAATCGTACATTTTTTTGGTATTATTATAATGGTAACCATAATAATGTGTATTTACAGTGATTTTTATATAAAAATATTAAATACAAAATATATACAGTGATTATTTACGGTATTCTCAATGTACTTAGTATAAAGTACAAATTAGGAGTAGGACAAAACATCTGACTAATCTCTTTTATTAATAACAAATACAGTACATGCTTTTATATTAAATTATTCGTACATTTGATTGTGCTTGTGTGCAAACGTGACAAACTACAGTCAATACTGAAGTTATTTATAGCAACAAAGCATTTTTTTCATTAATTTGTCAGTGGGAGTTTTATAGCCAAAAACGATGTAGAAACATGTACAGTATCCCACTCAGGTACATACCAACAAGATTAGCCAATCAAATTCAAAACAAAAATGTTTATATATCGAAAACATTTTTTATTATTTTGGAAAATACAAATGCCTACTAACATTCCAATTCCAACTCAAATATTTATTGTATAAAATCTTTATGTAAATTTATATCAAGTAGATTGAACAAACTTCTTTAGCTTAATGCATATTGACTTTCTTTGTTTACAAACTTAGTCCTGCAGCTTAAAAAAGAAACATAAGTAGTTTTATAAGTCAAAGTTCTTTCATCAAATACTTTTGAAAGTATAGCAGGAATGTTTTAAGGTGGGGACTATCATTGAATGAACAGCTCATAGATAGTATTTTCTCATCTTTCCCTCCACATTTTAAGCAAGGTTTTAAAATTAAGCCCTAATTGTGTAAACATAGAGGACATAATATTAATGAGCTAAAAGAATTTGAGTAAAAGAATATACAGTATCTGCATAAGAAAACGTACAACCTCCCAAATATGTTTGCTGTATGTAAAAAGTTGAAACAGAGTTGTGTTGTGTGTATCAGAGACACAACGGAAATTTCATTAGGGATGGGGACGCTGTATACCAACCCAGATTTCATTGTGCAAAAGTTGACATGTCAGCGAAAATAAATACAAATAACGGTAATGTTATTTGCTAACTTACAATAAATAAAAGTAAAAGTTTAGATACACAGAAATTATATTACAACCAGGTACAATATCGAGGTTTTATGAGTGTTTGCAAGGTGCCATCGTCGGCCTAACCCTTAACCATGGAAAGCAAGCAGGTTTTTTGGCACAAGTGTGGGATTGCAACAATCTGTTGCACTGGCTACATCCTAGCAATCAACTGTTCTATTTGTATGAATATAAATTAAATTTTGCATGTAATATGATAATTTAAAGGAAAAACTGATCTCATTTAGTTAAATACATGATATCTATATTTCCGTTTTATTTCCTGTGGAAATTTGACCCAATGGAAATTTGATCGCAATATGTTGTATAATTTAATATTCTGCAGTTATCTTAACTATTCACTTACAAAATAATATGCTATTAATCAAAATACATTCTATAATATAAAGTTTATCCATATTAAATAGATAGATAAATATTTATGACTGCAATTATTATATATTATACCCACTCCTCTAAATTTGTATAAAAATAAGGCACTCCCTAAACTACCATTTTAAAAATCTGAATGCTTGTTTTCTAATGATGTAATAAGTAGCTATGATCTCGAAATATTGCATATATTGGGTTTACTAGGCGTCTATGACTAGATTATTTACAGTACTGTTGCATATATTGGGTTTACTAGGCGTCTATGACTAGATTACTTACAGTACTGTACAACATTTGTCTCACTACAAAATATTTGTACAATCAGTAATTACAATGTGAATTCGCTTTTAAGACATACAGTACAATAATGTAACTGTACAGGTGTAAACACTGTGCAAGTTGAAGTTAATTATGTTAATGAGCAGAACAGCATAATAACATGTGATTTGAAAAGTTTTGGTTTTTTAACAAAAGTAGATTTAGCAGGATTTATTAGGTCAGACTTTACAATAAAATAGGTCTTTTAAATATAGGTCAGGTTAAGGTATAATTTCTTTTAGGAATATTGATAATTTTAAACTCTTAAAATAAATTTAGATCAAGTTGATTGAATAGACTAGGACAAATCAATGTCATTGCATGGATGGATGTAGGTGAGCAACTAGATTAAATGTCTTCCCTTTTATCCAGTTTAGTATGGCCTTCTTTTCTGTACAGTAGTAGCAGTAGCTTACTGGATAATTAATTCACCCGTTACCTACCACAACCTACACTACAGTAGCTGCTTTCAATCTGTTACCGTACCTTCAGTATACAGTAGCACTGTTAATTTTACCAACAGGTTGGTACAATACTGGTATGTTTTCGTTCAATGTAATGTAGCATACTGTAGATATTATCATAATTTCTTTATGACTGTGCATTACTGTAGCTTTGTTCACAACACACTGCAGAAAATAATTTCACCAGTGTAGCATAGCAAAAAGCTATACAAAACAACCTTCTTGCTACACATTTCTACAATTGTGTAGCAAATTATGATAGAAAACTATTTTTCTCGACTCAAAAATCAGTTTGATTAGCAATATTGCTAAACAAAATTTTAAAATGACATTTTTCCCTGCACTGTAGTTGATCATGATCACTAGATATTTTATGTGAATCGATGTCTTCCACTAGGATATTATTTTATGCCAAATTAGAAACGATAAAACATCAGGATTAACATGAGCATGATGATTCCAATCGGTGTTCAGATACTGGGAATCTGCTTGATTAAATATCAATTATGATGCAAATTGATTTTGAAGTTCTTAACAGTTTTTCTTGATCATGAATAGCTATTCACATTATTGATCTGGATATACTTCATCTTTTTCTTTAATGCCTTGTATTCTTATTATAGCATCAAGGGTTACCTTTATATTCCTAGGCCTCTCTGGATTGTTTTGTTTTTCTACCGAAGTGGTTTGTTAAATATATACTCTGATAGATATATATCACCTGTCTGCCAGGTAGGCTAGCCTGAAGTAGCTTTAAGGTCAAAAACAAAAGTAATATTCAAGTAAGATTTTCAATGAATTATAATCCGCTTAAAAAGGGATAAAGTGTAGGTTTTTGGGTCAAGTAAAAAGTTATATTAAAGATACTTAGGCATTTTGTAAGAATTTTGAGGAAAGTATATTAAGGAGAAAGGGAAAAAGTGGAAGAAAAAAGGGGAGTGGGAAAAAATAAACTCAGAATTGGGAGTGGAATTGGAGAAGAAGTGGAATACTAGAAATAAAGTGGAAGAAATAGGGAAACAAGAGAAGTGGAAACAAAAATTGGAATGGGATAGAAACAAGTTAAACTAAACGGAAAAAAAGGTGACTGGGAGAAAATGGAAAAACAAATCCATAGAGTGGCAGAAAGAAAAAGTACTGTAGAACTAGAAGAATTAAATCAATTGAGAAGTGGAAAAATATCTGTACAATATTAAATGTTTAATTGGCTCTTTCAGAAATTCTCAGCATATGGCAACCATCCATGAAACCAAATTAAATATCTCAGGAAAATAATAATTGATATGTTTCTGCTATTTATTTAAACTTTCTGTAAATAAAATAGTTTTAAAATGATTTCCAATTGGCAACATGACCTTGACCTGGAGCCATTTGCTGTGACCTTGACTTCATTAGGACCTGGCCAGTTCCTGCTCAGGAGGACTTTACATATCAAGTCACTTTCCATTAACAACAGATGGTTTTCCACTACATTCTTCTCCATTACCTGATTTATTATACATTTGCTTATTCATTTGTATAATTTCTCTTTATGAAATTTTAATATTTTAATAAATGGATGAATAGTTTTAATTTGCGAGTCAGGTAATCAAATTTCCTAGCGCCTTCTAATCATTGCAAAATATGGTTAAAAACTATGTTTTATTGAATAATACATAAGATTTAGCTATAATATATGAATGGTAAAATAATAAAGTAAATATAACAAAACCAAAGGAGGAAGAATTAATAAAAAGTGTCACAAATTGAATTTAATCTTTTGCCAGATAACATAAAAACCAAATTCTACCTTTGATGGCCAGCCAGCCACTGTACAAGTTTTTACTACTGTATCTTCATAAAAAAAAAAAATGGAAGGTGAACTTTCACAAACTATTTTATTGCATTGGCTTTTATTACTCATCAGATAAAACACTTTTAGGATAGATTAAAATAATTATTTAATTTTATGTTATTTTTCTGGATTTATGAATACCGTATATTTCGGTGTATAAGTCGCACTTTTGACACGCAAATTTGACCTCTAAATTAAGGGTGCGTCTTATACACCGAACATGCCTCACCACACAGATTAGGCCCTACATAATTGTCACCTCGTTGGCGCGGCTAGGCCTGAGTAGGCTAGGCCTGAGTAGGCTAGCTACAGTGTAATAACGTAACGGCAACCTGCTTCTGCCTAGTTTTCAAGGCATTTTAGCGTGATGTTATACTAAATATGATGAAAAGATTTGTTCATTATAGAGCTGTTTTAGGCGCTCCGATAAAATTTCATTTGTAAACGTTTACGATGGGAATGTATTTATTTATAGTTATACGCACGAACGCCGACCGCCATACCCCTAGCGCAAGCCCTTCTTGGCGGCCACATGGTGTACGGTATTCGACTAGGATATTCTCCAGTTGATTATAGCATGGACTTAGCGTATACACTTCTCGGATACATAGATACTAATCGAATACGATTGTCCGTGAAAACGTGCGCCCTCTCGAAATGATCGAGTGAGGCTAGCCCACACACGTGCGTGTTACACACACGGTCATGCACTCGATGTTGCGGGTGCGAAACTCATGAATAACAAGTTAGAAAGAACTTGTTGAGGCTGGGCGCGGTTGAGGCTGGGCGCGGCCGAGCCTAGGTAAGAAAAAACCTAAATAAAGGACGCCGTTGTAGATATAACAAAATATATTATTACAATATATTGATTACAATTTAATAAAAAATTGTTTTGATGAAATATAAGGTGCGTCTTATACATCGACGATATAAAAAATTCCGATATTTTACTCTCAGTTAGGGGGTGCGTCTTATACACAGGTGCGACTTATACACTAAAATATACGGTATTTGAAATCTGTTTACCATATTTATTTCAAGTGCTGCTCCACACATTTCCATTTGGATACCTGCTGTAAAGCTGCCATATTGAAGATAAGCTTCCTAAACCATACAGTAACAGCTGGTAACTAGATTATTATCACCCTCCCTTTATGGTTTTATCAGGGAGTTGTTATTAACAACTCCCTGGTTTTATAAAACCTAAAAAAAAAATATATATATCTTTATTCAGCTTTACTGCTAATATAGATCGTTCCAAGAAATCAGATGTTAGCATTTGATTAAAAAACGTTAAATTTTATTGATCGACGAGATACTGGTGGCTACGAATGAGAAGGGAAAATACTATACTGTACATATTTATACCATGCGATAAACATTGCATTATTATAGGGTGTAGAGGACGCAATTATTCGAGGAAGGCGAATTTACAGTCGAGGAGAGCCTTAAACCTGTGAAGATTTATGGCTATAGTTTGTTGTTAAGCCAATCAAATCAACTTGTTGTCTAGTCGTAGATGATTTTTTCGTTCATCCTCCTCTACTGAAATCAACATTTTTATTTACATTAGAAGAACGAATTAAAATACAAACATGATGAATGAATTGATTAATGAAATTAATAGACGAAAATTAAATTGAATTGAGCTGATCTGTGCCTATAGCACAACTCTACAGTATTGAAATCTTTATCCAAACACAAACCACAATACCAAGTAATGTAATTTATTTATAATTTATGAGAACATTTACTGCCTCACTCACTGCTCATTTAGCCAAGTTGACTAAAGGTTACAAAGTAGGAATCTTTGCCTGTTTATGCAAAAAATTGCAATGACACAGTCATAAAAAAAAAGATACAGTAAAGATTTCTTGTCAGACGTATCACTTTATACATTATAAATTATTAATAATTATACAGATATTGCCTGCTTAACGGTAAAATATAAGATTTGACATCCCTGAGGGAATGATATTTTGCTCGAGGGAAATATAATTCACCGGATGTTCAGCGCGTCACGCGTGCCAGGTTAGTACTGTGAGTTTTAGTATTGACCAATCACAAACAGTCTTTTGTCAGATCTATAGAGGGCGCATAACAAAAAAATTTCTTCAAGCAAGATACATGGCGTGGCGTGTAAAACGTGAGTGTTGCCACACGCAAATTTTATAGTGAATATCAAACTCCTCCAAAATTTACTGAATTTTATATGTTCAATGATTGACAGGGACACGATAATCACGCTAAAATTACTCAGTTAATATCATTGTACTCGAGGAAATATACGATTTACGATTTTGCAGCAGTAGTGATGCAGTTTCATCCAATCAAGTTCACCTATTTACATAGGCTATGTACAGTAATATAATAAATTAAATAACGTCTCACTACTTCCATTGTTTATAGTAGTCTCCTTTTGGACTCATTTCTTAATCTTAAAACTATTTAGTCAGTATTTTTTTTTTTAAATTGTTAAATTTAAAAAATGTTTTCATTTTTAGTTTTCTTATTTCCAAATTAATGGAACTACTGTGTACATTTTTTTTAATATCCTTTCCAAGAAATAATATATTGTAAAGTACAAATCCTGTCCATAAATAGTTATTTATTACAGTCTCCCATTATCCGTTTAATTATGGATTTAAAACCCATACATGTCCTGTGTGTGGTTAAGCCGGAACATTACTAATGTTTCACCTAACACACTTTACTTTAATATACACTAATAGTATACCATATTAGGCATTAACTTTTATAACGTACAGTACTACAGTACTGTGTAAGCTAATATTTCCAAATCTGCCATTGAATCAAGATGGCAAATTATATTAATAGAATTTTTGACAGAAAGAAAAATGTTACTATAGTTTATTTAAGGTTATAGTTCGGCCATACAATATCGACCAAAGTTCACATTGTCTTCCTCTCGACCACTAATCCCCCAGGATTTACAGTGATTGACAATCATATATCTGAGATCATCTATATATCAAAGCTACTGTATTGTACTAAACATATCCATCCTAAATTTCCAGTTCGGAACTTTTCTGTAACATTAACAAAGTATGTCCTACACACACTAGAATTGCATAGAATGAATTTACAATGAACTAATAAACCATACCAGAGTTACTGATTATACAGTATAGTACAGTAACTCCATGTTGTTAAACTAGTGTAGTACAGTTACAATAAAAACCTTATGTACTGTACCTACTTGACTGTATAACTCGATAGAGCATGCAAACAAACATAGCTATTTTAATCATTTAATATATTCAATCATAAATTCAATTTTAACTAATTCTTTACAAATCCTCTGTTTGGACTTAAACTTTTGACTTCTGACTTTTGGTGAGCACCTTCACCACTAGACCAGAGAAGATAATTACCGATATTGTATTGGAGATGTTAAAATAATTGATTGAATAAACTATTTTTAAAGTTTATACAAATTCTTCACAACAAAGTAATTTCATAAAATTCTCTGTTTCCAGACAGTAGCTTATTGGCTAGCCTAGGCTAAAATGTGTCCTTGGAAAAGGAATGTGCTGTGTTCACCTGATCCCCTTAAGCCAACTTATGGTAATCCAAGCTGTGTCAACCATGTTGTCAGGTCCATTTCCAAAGTATTTCCCTTCATCTTTCTAGTACAGGTACTGCTGCATTACTTCAAGTACCACTGTATCATGGTTCTCAAAAAGTGAATAAAAAAGGCATTAAAATCGGAATAAAGAATTAAAATTAAATGACATGAAATTGGTTATATTGAGTGACAATATGTTTATTCCTGTTGGTTTTATACTTTTTTCTTATACTGTACATATGATTTAAATGGTATGAAGTATAGTGGTCCTAAAAGATACTGTGTAATTTGAACATTTTCACAATTACAGTGTTTCACATTCTATTGTATTTTTTGTCAATGTTTTTTCAGATTGGATATTGATTACATGAAAATTATTGATTTTTTAGGTACAAATTTTGAATCTAAATTCAACAAAAAACTTGAAATCTCAATATTGGGATGTACAGTAAAGTCACAAATTAGTAAAGTAAAATGTTTAAAGTTGACCAGTCAACAAAGACTGAAGATAAATAATTGTCTATAGCAACCCTGTCTAAAGACAAAATGCTCAAAAGGGACATTCAAATGACATAGAGATATAACGGAAGCAGTCTGGGAAATAGTCTAGTCAATTACCATGACAACGGACTAAGGGAATACCATTTTAATCGAGGAATGCATTATATAACAAATCGCAATTGTATCAAATTTCTTTCTTTATCACAAACTTGAACAAAACTTTCATTCAAGTAAAATAACAATAAATTCCTTAATATATTAATGATTTAAATTTTTCTGATTATTAAAATGGTATCAATTTATAAAAATCTGAAGCTACTAAATTGTAAATTTTTTTAAAATAATATTAATATAATTTTACTAAGATTAGATAACTAACTATAACTCAATCATGGTTTATTTAAGGGTTTTTTAAGATTTACTCTAAAGCTCTGTCTATACTATCAAACTTTATGTGACAAAAAAATATGACATGCCCATTATGGACATGATGATGTCATATCACTACCAGTACCATACTGTACAGGTATTTGAGCATATCACACCTTTTTTGTCAAAATAGTTTAATAATGTAGACAGAGCTTTATATACAGTTAGCATCCTCATTTCCACTGTACAATGCCTGTTAAGAAATATATCACTGAACTTGAATATTTTCTTCTTTATTTGTAATTGTATAATATAATAATCAACATCAAATAATTAACAATCCTTATTATTTTTCCATGCATAGTTTACATCTTTTCAAAATGTGGATTGCGCATCTTCAATTGCAAGTACCATTTAACGACATTAAAAGCAATAAATGGATGGACGGTTTTAAGTGTATACCGCTAATGACCCCTGACACACCTGTCACAGGTGAGAATTTGTGCATGTCTACAGGTGTCTTGTAAACCATCCAACACAACTCTACATGATATGTTTATATACAGAATATATTATTTACATATTGCTCACAACGGCTGTGTATAGGACATGGAAATAATTCTAAGAAAACTGAACTGATGATAATAAAGATGATGATGATAAAGATGATTTAAGATAAAGATGATTTAAGATAAAGAGACAATAGAGTAAAATTGTCTACTAGTCTGTACTGTACAGTACTGCTAAAAAAATGTATCACAACCATTCTGTGCCATTTAACTTTCCAAACACCTACTGTAGCGATGCAGAGTTTGACGTGCATGGTGTCTACTGCTTATGCCAATTTGCGCCCTAGTTAAAATATTAACTTTCAATCAACTAGACATACTCATAATAATATACTGTAAAACTGGCCATGCTGTAGATTACACTACCAACAATAGTGTAATCTCGCTACCAAAAAATAGTTGGTCATTATTGTAATGCAAAATGTTTTTGAATGAAGGGCGTTTTGTTTCATCTGTCCACCATGTTTCGGGTATACATTTGCGAGTTAAAAAGTTATTGCGTCTAGAACGCTAGCTAGTGCATCATTACATTCCTAGTACATTTACTCCAGAGACTTCTTAGCAGTAAATTGTCTATTATTTACAATATAACCTACAGTACTTATAATAAGGTAGAAGTAATTTCAGTTATGCAAAAGCATCGTTATTGGCAATATGAATGTACCTAATATCGGTGCTATATATAAAATATTCAATATGAAAATTATATTCTGATACAAGATTTCATAAACAGGTGCTCAAAAGAAACCAAAAATTGTAATTTCAAAAAAAAAATGCCATGGATTTAATTTCACTGTAAGCTGTCCAAGCAGGTACTGTTGCCTGAAGGGAGGTTACCATAGTAACCATTTACAGAAACAATGTCAGGAATGGCAAAATTTGCTATCATTGTTTTTGGAGTTAAATTGATACAAAATTATATCAAAATATGAGATCATGACAATAGTGTATACAGTAGAGAAGCACTCCTTTTGCACAACTCTATTTAGTGTGAAACGAAAGAGGAGCAATTTTTAACACTTTTATGGCCAACCCCTACTCAAGTGAAACTTCTAAAGCCAATTTAACACAGATGAGCGGTAACAGTGAAATTATAGAATCTACGGTATGTTCTTATGACCATTTATGCACAACAAGGAACGGCGACGGTTTTCGCTCAGGATAGATACAGATTCTATGTGAGACAAGCTAAGGATTTTAAAAGTAAATTGGCCTTAAGTGGGCACTTTTTTTTGTCCCAAAATGTCCCCTTAAAAGGGTTCTACGGATAGTAATAGTTGGGCGACATGATAAGTAGATATTTTGGCTCTCTTGTGCATTAAATGATAAACGTGTCCGAATAAAAGACAGGCGGTTGGCTCTTTTTTTATGTTTTGACTTGTTCACTGCAGATAAAAATTGCGCCATAAGTAGTGTGTTACTGTGTTACCCTCAATTCCACAGGATTTGCTAATGACTTGAATGAAATTTGATGAGATTGAAGTAAAGTATACGTGTTTGAATGTGAATTTCATTCAGACCAGACTGCATTTATTATGTAACTGTATGTAAAAAAAAAGCAAAATGAAATTGAACAATTTTATTGAGACAGAAAATTATTTCAGTAATTCAACAAGCTAGACATCAATAACGTTTACAAGAGACTGTCAACTATAAAGTCTGAATAGCGATTTTATCACAATATTCACAATTTGTATTTTAAAAGCTATGACTCAGACAACATTAACGCAACTAATGTCATATTGAAGATTATGTTAATGAATATGAGTGATAAATCAAGAGGTTACTATTGTACTTTACATATTTTATTTAATTACAGAAAATACATACTAACGAATTTTGTTTGGGCCTGTTTCAATTGAGCAGGAGAATGAGCTTTTAAAACTGTTAGTCCACATAAAAATCATAAACCATGTTTAAAATGGTTTTAACTATTAAACTGGTTTCCATGGAGATATTTTTTGGTGCAATGCAACCACTGTCTCAATTTGCGGCCAGTGCACAGAACTCGGTCATCTAATGGACACATTTTTGCTGTAGTATAACAAGCTACCACGCCATCTTGGTTTAAACTACTGAACCAAAATCGGTTTAGAAGAAAACACTTTTTTGCTGACCACAACCATGTGATGTAGGAACTAGACAACCTGTGTAAAGTTCCTCAAAAATAAAATTATTCCAACATGTTACAGAGCGTGTTTAACCACGTAAACATTTAATAAGTGTGAGAATATTATTTTATGAATGCATGTAAAATTTACATCATAAAGTTATTGGTATTTTAAAACACAAACCATATGTTTGACATTTGACCTTCACCTTTTATAAATTAAGGTTGTGGAATTTGCAGTGTAAATGTCAATTAATTTTTTTCAAAATTACTGAAGAGAAATCAAGCAGAAATCTGGAAAAAAACACCACATACTGTAGTTCTCAAATTGTTAATTTCAGTAGAGTATTTTTGGCAAAAAATGTCTTTAGTAAATACAGGTAGACACATTTTTTTTCATGTTAAACAGATTTTTTCGCATTCACACATGTTTTTACAAAATTACTTTTGCACTGAACAGTCTTAAGTCCTTAAATTTCTAGTCATCTCTCATCTTCCACCAAACGTGCAATTATCCCAATTGCTGATAACATCCCGGAACTTGCTTTGTATAAGTCTCACAATATTTCAATTGAACCTCTGTTTTCATTCATTCATTGTTTAAAATATAACATGAAATAAACAAGGGTGAGCAATACTCTATGTTTAAACACTACAACCAACTTTGTTGGGTCCTGAAGGTGACTCTTCAATAGGGGTTATATTATAACTTATATTGGACAGATAAGTTTGTCTCATTTTATTTCAATAATATAAAAAAAGAGATACATCGAGACGCCAGTAAAGTGGACATTATTGATCAAGCAATTGATTTGGCGATTGTGTGTACTAGTACTTTACTGTATGTGGGTGGTACCCACTGGTACTCAAAATACTGAGCAGATTGTATGGTAATATAATATTAATATGTTTATTCATCAAAGGAGATTTTGATATTATTTTGTTCATTTAACATTTTCGTTCAATTAATGAAATTTGAAATATTTGACCTGGCTTTATAAGGAACAATAAAGAAAACAAAGAAACCAATTATAATATACTACTAGTACTTTATGTACAATCAATGGGACACTTTCAGGACCCAACAAAGTGTCCCTTAATATAATATGGGTTGGTCGTAGTGTTAAACATACAGTATTTCTCCTTAAAAGAGGAAAATAACATTCATGAACTACTTGTTATCTATTTTTGACAGAATATTAATTGTTAGATTGAACACAAAATCAGGGTATTGCTAAACACCGCAAACCTCCAAAAAAACATAGCAAACCCCATCGAACAAACATAAAAGTGATTGAATCATGTAGTGTACAACCCACTGGGTATATCAATGTAAAAAAAAAAATTAAATTTCTACTGTTAACAACTTATTTTTGGGGTAAAAAATAATTTTTTGGTCAAAAATGATTGCTAAACCCTGCAAACCTCCAAAAAACCATAGCAAACCCCACCGAACCAACATACTGTAAAACTGATTGAATAATGTAGTGTACGACCCACTCGGTATATAAATTATTAAATTTCTACTGTTAACTACTTATTTTTGGGAATAAAACATAATTTTTTGGTTAAAAATTAGCAATCATTTTTGACCAAAAAATGATGTTTTACCCCAAAAATAAGTAGTTAACAGTAGAAATTTAATATTTTTTTTACATGGATATACCCAGTGGGTTGTACACTACATGATTCAATCACTTTTATGTTGGTTCGATGGGGTTTGCTATATTTTTTTGGAGGTTTGCAGGGTTTAGCAATCATTTTTGACCAAAAAATGATGTTTTACCCCAAAAATAATCAGTTAACAGTAAAAATGTATTATTTTACATGGATATACCCAGTGGGTTGTACACTACTGTACATGATTCAATCACTTTTATGTTGGTTCGATGGGGTTTGCTATGTTTTTTTTGGAGGTTTGCGGGGGTTTGCGGGGTTTGCGGTGTTTTATAGCAATACCCCAAAATCATGCATATAGTCCAACTCATAGTACTTATGGTAATCTCCCAAAATTAAATTAATGGTACTAACAATAGATAATTGATGGAGAATTTAAAAAATTCATAATTATAATTATTGCATGCATAATTTATTAACTTCATTGATAAAGCTACACGAAAAAAGCTTCCATTATTCAAAAATAAATTGTTTCCTATGGTCGAGTGGAAGTACTGCAGTCTATTAAAAGAATTACCGGTAGACAATGTAAATTTCCATCTTTCATCAAGTCCTTTTATCCAAAACGGAAACCACTTCTTGTCATAATGCATTCATTTAGCTCCTGATTAGAACAATACAATGACATAATCTTATACCAAGTTATAGTTCCCTTGGTAGTATTGAAGTAATATAGTATTGTACTGAAAGCAAGTAATACAAATTTTTCAAATTAAATCATGAATTATACATTGAATTATGCATGCATTTTAAGGAATAAGGCAATAAGACAGATTAAAATTAAAGAATGAAAAAATATTCAGGTCTTAATTAAAGTAATACTTTTAGGAGCTTACATTATTACTGATAAAATCTGAAGTCGTTTTTACATGTAAAGTAACCACAAAACAACAATATCTCCAAAAAGAACAATCTCATCGGTTAGATCAAAGAAGGTGTTCTCACTACAGATAATTACTTTTAAAAACTCATGAATTATTCATGAGGCTCACTAATTTAGATACATTATTATCAGGAATAATTCATGCTATTAATTTGAATACATTGTTTACCGTTTACAGTACCTTATTATGTATTGACATACAAATCACAGGTTATTCTGCTAAGACAATCTTAAACGACCATTTAGTCATTTGGGAACACTATAAAATGGGTTAACAAATCACATTAAACTTCCAGTAGAAACCAGAATGTCATTGTGTGCGATAATAAACTACATTTTTAGGTTAATGAATTCACCTAGCCAATAATAGTTTGATTAACATAGTAGTATTAGTATAGTAATCTCTTTTAAATTTGTATACTGTATCAGTAAACAAAATCTATAATCAACAAAAATTACCCACTAGGATAGTGTACAGTAAACTACTGAAAATATTTATAAACATGAGTTTGTCAATACACATTACTGTACTGTTACAAGACGACAGTTCATCTGAACTGCCAGTTTTGATGTGGCAACTTACTTTTGTTGTATAGAACATCGTTGCGTAACATCCAAATTGGGTAGGGTAGTGTACGTTTCACACAGAAAATGCAGTCAGTATTGTAAAAGTGTTTTTGCCAGCCTACAGAATCCTTTCACACTCTACATACAATTGTTTCATTATGTTTGTAAAATTTACAAACTTGTGGTGGTTACCTACAGTATAGGCAATAATTTACTTTGCAGATAACTGAAATAAACACCAATCGATCAATCAATATAAGATTTTTTTTTTAAAGTGTATTGAAATGTTTTATAGTTTAAAATTTGTGTTCACTCTCTTCAGCAACTTCTGTCAACTACTTTTACCTCTGATCAGTACTGTAAACACACACACTTTTTCCCACAATATTTATTTGCCAAAGGAATTATCATGGGGTAACAAAAATATACAAACAAACATCTTGTTTTAGTCTGTCCTGAACACATTAACCACATCCAGTTCAAGTTATCCTAATGTGCTGGTGGCTGGAATGGAATGAACAAAACACAAACTTCAAAACGGTCGATGACCTTGAAAACAAGAAACAGGCAATCGGCCAACTCAAACATACTGTAGCATTGTGAATTTAAAAAGTATGTTTAGCCCTTAAATAGCAGCTACAGTCTAAAGTACGGTATTCAGTTCAGTGTACGCATCCAGCACAGGTTAATGTACTGGCACTATGTTAAAGTTTCTAAAGCCCTCGGCATACAATATTGTACTGTATGTTTAATGAAGGAATAGACTAGAGTTGGAGAAGAGGGAGAAGGAAGTTAGCATCTCGCTAGCACCACCAATGGCCGATACTAATACAGTTAGTACTGTACTGGTACAAACAACAATTTAATGATTTTATTCGTTCTTATCATCACATCATTTGATCAGACTATGTGAAAATTTCATTAAAATGTTTTATTCTTTTTTTTAAAATATTTTTTCTTTTTATTTCATCAAAACCAACAACATTGAAAGTTGCCACCTATTCTATTTATTACGACTATGATGTAAAGTTTCTAATGTTTTCTGTAGGTCTGGAAAAATGTGCATTAATCTATTTTATTTAGCCATTGGTCATTTATCAAATTAATTTAAAAACATTGGAATGTTTATAACATTCTGCAGCTATTTAAAGGAGTACTATACCAGCAGGTAATTGAAGTCTGCATTTCTGTGGTCACTATCTCACAGCTTTCACTTGTCTGTGATTGTACTGTATAAAGTTAATTTATCACCAATGTCTCCTCTGAGTTTTAATGAACCATGAATCCTATACAGTTTAAGATTTTTTGGCAATTACTAGTGAGATACAGTAAAATCAGCTGCCAAGAAAAATGAATCAGAATATTTTCTGTATTACTATTACTGTACTGTAGGAAGAGAAAAAACCAGATCCTTTGCAGGACCCAAGGTCCCCAATTGATTGAAATTCTAATAAATCCTGTACAGTACACAATATTAGGCAGACCAACAACCTAGGTCAATTAATGTGTTGCCAGTCGTCATTGGACCTAGAATCCATGGAACCTGTGTTGAGGAGTGAGAAATATTCCGGCATGTGCACAATGTACTAACATGACGTACAGTACTAGTTTGGTCATCGTAAATAGAAAAACGCCCTGGTAATCACTCATTCACCACAATAAGCCATCATATGCTGTACTGTATTTTAACATATGGGTTTATTTGGTGACCTCAAAATATTGTTGCTGTTTTGAAATCCAATTCAGGATGTAGATGCTAACGTGACCAAGATAATTACCCTGCCATTGGAACATTAATAACCTTACTGTACTGTTCTGTTCCGACCATCAAATAAAATAAAACAGAAAGATTTAAAAACAGTCCCATGTGGTTTTGAGTTTTCCAGGAAACTGTAATGGTTTTAAACATTTAATAGACTGTCTTTAAAAATGCGGAAAAATGACATTATCTTATTTTACAGTAAAGTAGAGTAGAAAAAAAAACTTGGAATTAATTTATAGACAGAGATATTTTGATGTATCATCAATTCCAATAATTTTATTTCTACTTTATTTTCTTTCTGGGTGACTTCTTTAGTATGTACTAAATCCTAGAGGGCCAAGTATACAGGACCATGATCAGCGCACAGAGTGCGACCACTTCTCTTTTCAAAGACAATGTACTTTAGTATTGTGCACACAAGCAATGTATGTACACATGACCAACAGATTTATGTCCAAACCGAAGGACAAGGCAATTGGAATATCTTGTCTAAAGATACAATGGCACAGAAAAGAAAAAAAGAACCAATATCACATGCTAGTTTGATCTACAGAAGCACAATAATTAATCTACAAATTGGTATACCAAATAATTATTTTTATGTTAACACAAGAATCAGAAAAAACGACTTTAAATTGTTAAATTGCTTTTTAATTACTGGAGGCAAACACCACATGTACTGAGCTGTTAATAGTCAGGTGTACTACAGGTTTTACCAATAATTAATTTCAGGCGTCGAGATGAAAATTAATTGATTTTATTAAAGGTCTTTAAATACAGGGTAGGTTAATAAATTATGACCTCATTTGAAACATGCACACCTCATCTGATTAAGCTAAAACAGTTGCTCAAAAATACAAATGTGACAAATGGAGGGAGGTACTGTATGGAGGGAGGGAGGGAGGTACTGTAGGGAGGTACTGTAGGGAGAGAGGGAGGTACTGTAGGGAGGGAGGAAGATACTGTAGGGACGAAGGGAGGTACTGTAGGGAGGGAGGGAGATACTGGAAGAGAGAGGGAGCGAAGAGGTGGATAGGATATGAGGGTGTGGGATAGGCAATAGGGTAATGTACAAGATTACTGTATACCAAATTTTAACTCTTCACACTAAAATACAGTAAATGTTTTTTTCTCTTTAAAAAAAAATATGGAGTAGCTTCCATTGTTAAAGTTTTTGATGGAACAATCCCTAACATTTTACTGTAGCACATTTAAAATTAACAATTGCTTCCTGTCATGTACAACCTACTTCTGACCTTAAACAAAAACTTCCTTATTCCTTTGTGCAAGTTTTAAGAATTGGTTTCTCCTTTGAGAAAATAACTGCTTTCTTTCGTCAGAAATGGGACAAATTACAAAAATGACCAGTTAAATGAAAAAAATTAAATTTAACACAGTCAAATTCTTTGATGGAATACTATAAATAATACTGTACTAAAAACAAGTTATAGCTTTTGTTATAAATCGCAAAATAGCAGTTCATATTTGACTTTATTAAGCTCCAATTTGAATAGAGAGGACATTTTTTCTACACAAGAAAAATTATTCTTGATGGAAAAAATGTACTGTAGGTACCAGCCTCTCACTTGGCCAAGGCGAAGCGCTAGTTTGATAGCTAAAATGTAACTTAACATTTTTTTTCCCTCAATTTTTTGAAAGATTATAAATATTGTGTTAGCAATTCTTCATTCTTTAAGAAAAAGTCTTACACCAAATTGAATGGGTGTTTTTAACCGGTTATTTTGCGCTGCCTTTTAACCGGTTACCACAAATCTGTTTCTGCTCCCAAGAAAATGGAGTTAATTTATTCACACCGATTTATTTTTATGCAACAGAAACAGGTCCATAAATCGCCCTGAATGTCCACATTAAGATTTTGCAAATTGTTCTTTGATATTGTTTGCAATTTGCTTGAATATTAATTTTTGTCTCACCATTAATTTTAGTTTCACCATTTCTAACTGCTTTCATTAGTTCATCACAATTGTATTGATGAGGAATCAGTAGAATATTCAGAGCCGTACATCAACTATTATTATAATATTATAAAGTAATAAAACAATAATAGGTAATTATAGTTTCATAATAACATAACAACTAAATTCTTTACTAAGTAACACACGATACAAGATTAAAGTACACCACATGAATTAGCCAATTAGATTTGAGTGTGTGGTAGTTAATAGTTTATCTAATTGTTGGTTAATGTTGTCGAAAACTGGTGATGTTTTTGGCTTAAAATATTATATTCTGTTCTTTATGATAATATACTGTAATCATACAGGTTGGTTTATCACTGTAGGCCAACTTTTTAAACAATACAACAGGCCTTGTGGGACAACTATACATTGGTAAACTGTATACAAACAAATACAGTTCCATTTTGTAATTGGAAAATATTATGGAAATGGACAGTATGACTATTAGAATACATATACAGATGGTATCCATAATTATAACATGTGATTATTAATTGTAGGAAAGTGGGAAATACCCAACCAAAATATATAATAACAACATTTAGCCGGATGATCATTAAAAAATCACGTTAATGAATGATAAAAATTGATTATTACTATGCTTTGAGACTTATGGGAAATAAAATATTAATGACTGACATCACCATGACAACAGAACCACAAAAGCTTTTATCAACCTTGTATGCTTCCTATGGTTACTTACTCTTTGGCAAAAGGATGGGTTTTCAATTAGAAAAAAAAAAGAAATTAAATGAATGAATTGTTCATTTTGATTTTTAATAGCAAAGACAGCTTTTTAGAACTCGGGCTAAAATTGCTAAAAAAATTTGAAAAAAAAATTTATTGATGCTGTGATTGATTCAACAATTAATGACAATGTAGCAGGAAGGATCACAACAGACCTTTTGATTTTGTACAAGGTCTAAATCTAGGCTACACATAATAAATGTGCATACTTACCATTTTCGTAAACTTTGACAGATAATCCATATAAAAATATTATTTATAGTTAAAAATAAAGAATTTTCACTTGAGGTACTTATCATTCGTGAATGCCAGAATGTAGGATGACAATGGACGTTTAACTTCCAATAACGATTTGAAAATTCAATTGCACTTACATATTTAAGGTACAGCATACCAGGCAGTGTAAGTAAATGGGAGGTATAACATTCATAGTAAAGGCTTTTCCAGAAGTAAGCCGACAGACGGTGTACTGCAGTGTGTTATGGAAAATTGAGACCGAATTTTTATCGACGAGAGGTCACGGACGGTTTAATTACGTTACTCACTGTGTTGGCATAGGCTAAAGTGACAGACGAACGTGACAACAGAAATGACGATTATGCAAACTAAAATTATTTGACGTACGTCTTACCATAATTCATTTTAAATGTTCATAACATACAACATGTAATTAATGTAAAGAAAAGTGGTAATCCGGTTACACACGATTAATTTTTCAGACCTACATTGCTCTATTTTCAAAAGCATACGATACCCCACAATACAAACAGCTGGCGGGGTGCTCACTCTCAGACTCAGGCTGCCCGATCGAGCCAGCGTAGGCTGTCACCGCAGAAAAGTAACTGAAAACTCAGTGTTCACACCGTAAGTCAATAACTAAAAATACGTTTTACAACTATCTACTTCAAGTAAAGTCCAAAAATAGCAAAACATTCTTAAATCTTACCTTATACTGGAAAATAATGAGTAAAATATGGACGATACATCCCTACACTGTGTGATTGTTTATGCAGCAGACCGCCATCTTCTAAGTATGAGCATGCGCTAGATTTTCATAACATTAATTTTTTTTCAACATGCGCTTTGCATGCACAATAAATAATAAACAAGAAACAAGAGTCCCACATTTTTATTGAACTTAATTTTTTCATTTAAAAGTGTACAACGCTATTTTCTAATTAGCAATTACTTATTTAGTTTCCATTATCAATCCAGTATTTGTCATTGACATGTATTTTAATATGGATAGCAGGATCACCTTCCAAGAAATTCATATAATAATTATACGTACGTCCCGTCCCGTGGTGATCGGAAATTGACAGCTCCTATACACTCCAATAGAGGGCGCTATTGAAAAATTGAATATTGAGTAGAAACACCACCTGCAGTTATACATTTTGCATAGTAGTTCATTTGTTATACAGTAGTAAACTGTCTATGAGATGTATGTAAAGACATCTCAGACTCAATATAAACAATGTTTTTGTTTTGGCCGTTAACGTAGGCCGGGTATAAATTAATACCATCAATTTATCATTGACTAATAGTCAAAACAATCCTTCCTCCTCTATGGTAAATATTTTTGGCGAATGGTGTGTATAGATAGACGTTTATTGACGGCTAGTGGTATATTTTGTTGACTGGGAATGTTGGAGTATGTGGGTCACTACCACCTTTAGGGAGCCCCCTACCATGGAATATGTAAAGTAGGCCTAATTAATAGTTTACGTTAGGATTACACAAAATTATTGTTAATTTATTAAATAGAATATCAATTTTAAACAAAAGAATCATTTAATGAAGAAAGAACAATAATTAAAAAAATTAAACTGTTACGTCAACAAGTCGAGCAGCATTTTTTGTAAGAAATATTTCTTGTTAAATATGTTTTTGGAGCTCATTTTAATTATTCAAATATCATTATTAAAATGTCTTCATTCTATTTTTCTTGTCCTACTTATAATTAATATTCTACCTAATCTATTTCTATTTTTGTTAAATAGATAAAAAATCCTAAAAAAAATGTATGATATAATTTGACCAAACAGTGTCAGTTAAAAATGTATTAGTGTGCATTTGTGGGTATTCACTATCAAAACATCTTAACCTGTTGAATTGCTGGTTAAAAAATTGGGAGATTGGTATTTTTAAAAGTGAATTTACAATTGACTCTAATACTAGCATACTCAGGGTTCTATGTAAGATTGTATTGTCCACCCAAAACATGAAAAATGAAGATTACTAAGACTTTGAATAGGCCATTTTGCAGTTTAAAAAAATATATATATATTTACTTGTGTAGAAAAAAAAGTTTTTCACTTATAAAAAGAAAACTGTTAATTGTAACCTAAAACAATTTAGATATTTTTGCTTGAAATTACATTTTTTTCAGGTAAATTAATGTGTTTTTTTTCGATCCAATTTTTGGTCAAAGTTAATAACTAATATGTGACATTAAAATGGCATATTAAACAAAAAATAAAATAAAAAATTCATGGGGAAAATATATCTTTAATCATTTTGCAATGAGAGAATTCATAAATTTTGCAGAATGTAAAAAAAGCATTTCCTAAAGTTTGACATGAAGATGACGTGATACGATCTCAAATAACTTCTGGAGTTCATTCTGCATGTCTACATTTTTTTATGTAACATTCTTCACTCAATAATTGTCACATTGGTTATGCATGTTGCTTATGGTTTTCAGGTGTTTCTCAAAAGCTTAAACAAAGTCTTCAAACCACTCAAAATAACGTTTCTAGGTTTATATTAGATAAACAATTTCAACCAAACATATTGGGTAACCGTGTCTAGAGGATAGAAAAACAACTTCAAGTTATCCATGTTCATAAAATGTTTTATGGGAAATCAGTACCTTTTTTGACTGGAAAATTTTAAGTAGTTTCATCTAACCACCAATATATGACTAGAAGTATTTAGTTGTATTAATGGTTATTTAAGATCCTAAATCTTAAAATCAAATATCTAAAAATCTTTTTATTATACAGGCATAATGGCATAGAATAACATCCCTCAATCTATTCAGCAAATTGAAAACAAGAATAATTTAAAGAAAAAAGTTAAATTACATTTTAGTACTTTCAAATCAAATAACTAGTCATCATTATCATTTTTAATCAATTTGTTTTATATATTAATTTCTGTTACATAATACTTTTTAAATTTTTAGATTAGCCTATTTATTTCAGATTATAAAAGGTTCTTAATGAAAATAAGCTAAATTAACTTTTAGTGTTCTCCCGGAAAATCTTTTTTAAATGTACAGTATTTATTTGAAATGTCAGTAATAAATGTTATAACTATGTATTTTTACATAAAGTAAATTTAAAATTAAATATAGTGTAGATAAGCCAAGAAAATGACAATAACATAATTTTATGTATAATATTTGTTCATATCAACCCTAATAAATAAAATGGTCTCTAACACTTTAATTTTAGCTTTAGTTTACTGCTAGGTTTTCTTAAAATCTTTAATCATTGTGAACAGCTTTAATCCTGTTATTACAGTATAATATTCAAATCTTTAATTTACGGCCATGGCGTGTTGAAACACCGTTTCTCGTCATCACCAAAATTAAGCAATGTTGGGCCATGTTGCGTTCTTGCTGTATAGACTGGATAGTGATAGTGGTCTTTTGCCACAACAAATACGACAATACAATATACTAATCCTATTAATATTACGGCAAAGAGGGCATTTCCAATTTTCTGCCATGTGATTTTATTTCTAATAAAAGAAATTTAAAATAGAATAACTGAATCTGTGAATAACTAAATTTCGAGTCATCAATTTTAGGTATTTATGTAAATTTTTTATCACTTATGATAATATTATTTTTATTTTCCATTTTCAATAATGGTACTGGATTTACAAACCTTTTCTTCTGGCTCAAGGGGGTCTAGAAGTGGAACCCTTTCTTCCTCAAGTACTTTATTAACAAGCTTTTTCTTCGTCTTATCAAATTTTCTTTGAATTCTCGTGCTAACAATATTGGCTCCTTAAATATTAGTGCATATTTCTTCATTCCTGCTTCACTCCAAACCCAGGCATGGTCTGATGATGGAATAGCCTTTATCTTACTGTCTGCTGTGACTATGCTGTTTTCACTGATGTTCAGTATCTGCATTTCCATCCTACCAGTTTTCTTTGTATGAATAAATTTGACAGTATCACCGTCATATTCTATCCACTTATTTTCATCCTTATTAAAACACCATAAGTTGGTAAGATCTTTCAAAGAACAGTTTTCACTTTCCTCTTCAGTTTTTAGACCATCTTTAGGCATGGTTACTGCTTTATAATCATCGCCGTGTAAAATACCAACAGGCTTCACTTCAAATCTGGTATTATTGTATTCAGATAAATTTAATGTGAGCATATCATCAGAAATGTTACGTTGTTTGTCAAGTTGGCCTATTTGTTTAGAAACATCGGAACTTGAACTTAGTGCCATAGCATGGTTTGGCCTATGTATCAAGGTACGTGCAATTCCCTGCATACTGGAAAATTTAGCAATCGCTAATTCAACATCACTTACAGTGGCACTGATTAAATGTTAAATGTATTATTACTGGTCATCAAGTTTAACTGGATTAGGCCCTCCACGGACCCAGTGAGATGATTCGAGAGATTGCAGTTGGACTTTTTTATAATGATCAATCAATTGATGTCAGCTTCTTCTGTGATTTTTGCTTCACACTTTTTGTAATTCACCATTTCTAATTCCTCTTTCTCTTTCAGCTGCTTTGCAATTAAAACTTTCTGAAAGTTTTGTGAATAGCTCAAATACATTTTCTATATTGATTATTTTATGACCATCAGATATAGGATGTTCAACAAGTGTGCATCCTAAACATACTGGAACTTTACAGCTACCACAAAAGAAATGAAGTGGCATATTATGTTTGCAACAATATACATATTTAGAAGCTAAACGCTCTACAGGATTGATAACAGTATATTCTATTGTAATAATGCAATGATGTTGTGACTCTTCATTAATATCTTAAATGGCGATGATGATTACGAAGCAATAGCCAGTCTAAAAACTGACCATCATTGTCATCATCTTTGTAATAAGAATCATCTCCTGACTTATCTAGACCAGGTGATTTGATTAGACCAGGTGATCGCTGAATACCAGGTGATTTTGTTGGAGATGCTGGTGGTGCATTTGCTGCTTCATAAGGATCCATTTTGAATTGAAAGGTGAATGATTTTGGTATCTCTGAAAATTTACAGCTTGGGCTGCCTGTCTTTTTTGGTGATGAAAGATTAAGAGCTTGTTCTTCGGATGCATTTTGATTCTGGTTATTTTCAAATATGAATCCACTGGATGCTGGTGTTGCCCCAAAGGTAAATCCAGTTGAGACGGGTTTTGAAGTGGCGCCAGTAGTTTCACCACCTTGAAGAGAATTGCGGCAATACCTTTCCAGAAGAACCAAATGAGTAAGTCTTTGTAGGTGTTGTTGGTGCCACGGCACCTTCTTGACTACTTCCTTGCAACTGTCCGAAAGCTGAACTGCTGCCAAATTGGAAAGAACTGCTAGAAGGTGCAGTTGAACTAGATGCTTCTGGTTGACTACCTGGTTGGCAGGTTTGGCATGCTGGACATTTCTTCTGTTCGGCAGAATTCTGGCAGTAACATGTAGGACAAGACCAGGATCCTGGTTTAGGTTTTAATCGTTCTGCTAAAGTCTAAAAAGTGTTAAGATAATTAATAAAGGTATTATATTTATCTACTAAATAATAAAAGAGTTGGGAAGTGTTTTGTAGGAACCATGACGCATCAAAAAGAAATTATCTCCCAATTGGCCATCAAAGCAAAATAGTATTATTGTTTTACGGAACAAAATATATTATATTGAAAGAATATTGAAATTGTTTACCATTGATTTTTCAGCAGTAACATCAGTAGTGACAGCAGGTGCTGCTTTCGGTTGGACTGGGGATGCTGTTTCACTTGAATCAGCAACAAATGAAAATCCACCAGTTGGTGGTTGCTGACTACTGTCACTTGTCTGGCCGAAAGAGAACCCAGATGGCTTGCTAGTTGTTGAGTCTGCTTTATTACCTTCATCAGTTTTACCAAAAGAAAAGTCTGAGGTAGGCGTACCACTGGCTTGTCCGAATGAAAAGCCTGTGGAGGGGAGAGCAGCAGCACCACCAGTGGACTTTCCAAAAGAAAATTCTGAAGGTTTACTGTCTGCAACATTTGCTGGCTTTCCAAAAGAAAAACCAGACTGAGATTTAACATCACTTGCAGGACCAGAACCTCCACCAAAACTGAATTTTGAAGTTTGTGGTGAACTAGTTGGACCATCAAACCTGAATCTAGTAGCTCCGGAAGGTTTAGTTGATGCAGCTGCCGATTGAGGTGGTGCTGCTCCTGGTTTGAGTGTAGCACAAGCAAGACATTTAACTGTGTCAGGAGGATTGTTAACAAGACAAGTGTCGCATGTCCATGTTCCTGCTTTTGGTTTGAACTTGTCAGCAAAAGTCTAATCAGGAAAAGTTTAAAATAGAAACATTAATACATACGAAATTCTTTGAAGACTAATGTCATAATCTCTGAATAACTACATTATACACTACACATTAATAAACTAATTAATAATCGTAAATTATGGATAATTATAAAGTATATGTATTATTATTTTCATTTATATATATTATATAAATATAGATTTATATAAAAATGTTTGTAAAACATTATGAGGCAGAAGACACTTTCAGTTCCCCATTAAAGCTAAATAATGTACAAACCTCTTTTGGTTTTTACATAGCTTTCATATCAAGGTCTGCTGTGATCATGTGGTTAGCACACACTTTCAATACCTGATCACGACGCATTAGTACACGTATCCTACCAGTGTTCTTATTCTGCATGAATTTGACATCTCCAACTCCACGCTCTTTCCACTGATTTATATCTTTGTTGAATCGGTACAGTTTGGCACGATCTTTATAAAGGCAGTTTTCGTCTTCCTCTCCAGTTTTAAGATCGACAACTTCAGGCAAAGTCACAATAGTTTCATAATGTGGGTCGTACTCATCATCGCCTCCTGCACTAGAGCTAAACAGCTGTGCGCCAGCACTTGTCCAAGAGAATGCCTTTGCAGATTCTGAAATAAAGTGAACTTTATTATTTAAGTTGTTCTATTAAAGATGTATTGTCCCCCTAAAAAATTTTTTACAATATTTTTTTTTAATATCACATAATAGTTATCCACTTTAGCCCTTTCTCACAGATGTGCCTGCAATATACCGGTATTATGTTGGCGTCATGCCGGTATCGTTACCCGCATATACCCATTCTCATCGGACTATCGTGCCGGAAATATAACCGGTATATACTGGCTTTCTGTGAGAAAGGAGTCGGGCATATTCGGCCAATAAAAGTCTCCGACAAAATAATTATTGAGGGCGTCCTTTATTGTTATTATTTTTGTTGTTGTATTTTTGTACTTATTTTAAGTTACAGGTTATTATCTTCCTTAATAGCATATTTATGCAATACATGCTATGTACAGTATATTGTGCATATATTATACAGGTACAGCCAGCAGCAATTAATTAGCCGTCATCAGCAATATGTAAAACACCTTAGAAGGCTGTACAATTTACAAGGTGACAAAGGGTCAGGCACCAACAAAAGAGCTATGGCCTAGAGGCTAGGCCTATAAATTATGCTACAAATTTCTTTTTGTCGCCTTATTTAAGCACATCTCTTATCTCATTATCCCTCCAGTTCGACATTATTATTGTTAATTGAATTGAATCGGCGCCAAAGTGATACATTTGACCGCGCAAGGTGTCAAAGACTCGACCAGGAATTAAATATAACCCCGGAATATAACAGCGTTACGTTCTCACAGAATATACCTAGAATATTACAGGTCTAAAGCAGGTCATGTCGATGCCGGCATGATGCCAAGACGACCCGTTCTCACAGAAAACCATACCGGCATGGTAATGGTATATTCCCGCAATATTCCTGGCACACAGCTCTGTGAGAAAGGGGCTTTTGAAAAAAAATTGGATCTAAACAAAATTTATTTATCTGAAAAAAACTGTAATTTATTTATTATGTTATGTTATAAGTGAAAACATTATTTTTTTCTACGGAGGTGATTAACTTTATTAAAACTACAAAATAACCTATTCAAATCTGATTTAATTAATCTTCATTTTTCATGTTTTTTGGGGACAATACATTTTTAACAAATCAGTACCGAGTTAATTGTAAAAATTTAAAAGTAAAAAGTGAATTACGTTGTTTCATAAAATCTGGAGTATTTTGTTTGCCATCTGTGACAGACGCAAAGGTCAAAGAGGTGGACGATCCTCCTCCAAACATCAATGGTTCTGTAGAAGTTGCTGAAAAAGAATATATATATATATATATAAAAAATTAAATATAAACAAGGTCTAAAAATACCTTTCAAAAACATTTTTCTGTATATACGAAAAACTTACATTCTTGTGTTGGTTTAGGGTCTTGCAAGATAGTAGTACTGGCCTGAGTGGCATCTTTGAAAACTTTGTTTTCCTTTTTATACAACATTGCCAGATTGATATCTTCACAACCAATACAACCAGGGCACGGTTTCTTGTATTCATAGAGATAGAATGTTGGAGGCAGCTTCAATCTGAGAGCCATCGCAATCTGTGCTGGAGTTGGTTTTCTTTCATAAATCAATATAACATCATCCTCCTCTGATTTAAAAAATAAGACAGTACAATTAAATGGGGTTAAGAAAATTGTTCATTGCAGCACAAGCCAACTGGGTCTTGCTTGTCAGATCTTCTTAAGGAAAACAGTTTCAAATCATTAGATATATCTATATACTGCATAACAATATACTATTTGGAAGATTTTCAATATGTAACTCCATCATTTTTTACCTACTGTATGTGGAGAAGATGCAGGTTTTTATTATTCAACATATTGGTGAAGATTTTGTTGATCAATTAACATTTATATACTCCCTTATTTAAGCAATAAAAGAAAAATAGAACAAAAAACTAACCGCTGCTTTTTGAGGTTGAACTGGATACTACAGACTCCTGACCTGAAAATAAAGAGCCTTCGGTAGGTTTTCTAGGCTGAGGTGCTGCTGTTGGTGGGGTTTGAGCACCTAAAACTAAGCCCAGCAAAAATTCCTTTGTTGAGTTAGAATTGAGACCCTTGAAACCAGTAGCTGCTACTAGCTGACTAAAAGGTCCTCTGCTTGTGGGCTGAGCTGCTGGTTGGTTGAATATAGAAGAGGATTGACTGAACTGGATGGTTGAAGCTGGATTAGTAGGCACTGGGGTAAAGATATTACCACCTCCAAATGAAAAGCCAGAGGTTACTGTTTGTGGGTTTCCACTTGCATCAGATTTACTTCCAAAAGATGCACTTGGAGTGAAAACTGGAGTATGCTCAGCTTCTTTTGCTTTCGCAGACTCCAGACGAGTACCAAATGTAAAATTAGGCGAAACAGCAGATTTTTCAGATAACTTGTCTCCTCCGCCAAACCTGGAGTTTGAAGAAACAGATGAGAAAGCAGGAAAAGATTGTGTAACAACAGGAGGTGGGTCAACATCTGACCCTATTAGTATTTTACGTAACAATGGAGCATCACTGGCAGACCTCTCTGGAGCAGTTTCATCTTTACTCACAGCAACTGGTGAGGATGCTGGTTGTGATATGTTAAGTTTTGGTTGGCAGATGGAAGGTTTCATGCCAGCACTTCCATTTGGTGCCACTTGAGGCATTCCTGTTTGATTGAGTCCAGAGAAGCCTGCAAATCTTTCATCAATACGTGTGGATTCTGAAGAAATACTAGCCTCTGGTGTTCTACTCTGTGCAATATTGCGTGCTGGGGTGGAGAACACATTGTTGTCTCGCAGTTTTAGTGACACATGCGGATCTATATTATACGCATCACCTTCTGCTTCGTATGCTTCCTCTCCTTGATAGTGTGGTCCCGGGGTTGAGCTCATCATGGAAGGTATGTATTGCTGTTCCCCCAATCCAGGTATTGGAATTTCCGGTAGATAGCCTGGTATGAATTGAGGGGGAAACATTGGTGTGTGTGGTGGGTAATACATAACAGGTTGAGGATTTGTTAAATTTGGGGCATCAGCATGTTCAATTCTAAAGTCAGCGGCGTTAACAATGATGGTTTGGTGTGTGTTAATTTTATATTTCACCAAATTTGGTGTGAAAATATCATCAGAAATGTTATATTGTTCTACAAGCTCGTCCATTCGTTCAGAAACATCAGAACTTGATCTTAATGCCATAGCATGGTTTGGGCTATGTATCAAGGTACGTGCAATTCCCTGTGTACTAGAAAATTTAGCAATAGCCAATTCAACCTCACTTTCATTGGCACTGATTAACTTGAGATTGTGTTGGTGAGATGATTTAAGGTCTTGGAGTTGATCTTTCTTATAACGATCAATCAATTGGTGTGCCTTGTCAGCTTCTTCTGTGATTTTTACTTCACATTCTTTGTAATTAGACATTTCCAATTTCTCTTTTATTTTGAGTTGCTTTGCAATGTCATGAAACTTAATTAAATTTTCTTCTGCTTTATTTATAAAACTTTCTGAAAGTTTTGCGAATGACTCAAATGCAGTTTCTATATTTATTATGTTATGACCATCAGATATTGGATGTTCCACTAATGTACAGCCTACACATACTGGAACCTTACAGCTGCCACAAAAGAAATGAAGTGGCATATTATGGTTGCAACAATATACAGATTTAGAAGCCAAACGCTCTACAGGATTGATAACAGTATATTCTTCAATTGTAATAATGCAATGATGTTGTGACATCTTCATTTTTGTGTGGTCATTTCTGTGACTTGTACAGTATAACTCATCACAGTCACGACAGAAAAAACTTGCTTCTGTACTACAAAGGCTACAATTTGGAGCGGTCTTTTGTTCCAATGTAGTAACATAGTCCAATAAGCCATTGATGAATATATTGTTCTGTAGCTTTTCAAGCCCTCCTTCTGGAATCTGGCAGACATCACGACATGTTGGGCAGCTGAGCACCCCATCGCTTTTCTTCACCCATTCCGCAAGGCATCGAAGACAGAATGAATGAACACATGTCAGAACTTTTGGTCTTGTAAAGCGGTTCATACATAAAGAACACTCAAGTGCAGCAGATTCAATTCCTTCAATTACTTCTTTAGATGCCATGGAAGATGAAAAAATCCTGTGAAAAGTAAAAGTTTTATATAATAAATTAAACTAATTATTATACTCATACATTTCTTATAGATCTTTCCATTGATAGAGCAAAGTTTATACATAATTAGAAATACCAAGCGAAATTAACATATAACATAAATATTTGGCCTAGTTGGCGCATAATGTGGGCGTTCCATACCCTGCGTCGTTTCAGCATGCCTAGTAGTAGTTCCTAGTACAGTAGTACCCTATATATAGGGCAAAGAATACAGTATATATCAGAAGAATGAGCAATCCGCTGTTTTCGTGCAACAGTAATGTTTTCCATGCAGTAGGGCACTGCATACGTCAGGATTTATAGAGTTCTGCAGTGTGACGTCACAATGATAGATGGCGCTGCGTGGTTGCTAGCGCAAACAAAAATGCGTTCAACATTACAGTACTATGTTGATAAATAGATCTGTATTTCTATCAACTTATGTATCTTAGCTTGATTTTTTAAAACTTAAACTGTAGTTGAAGAATTCAATAAACATGCTATGACGCGCGATGCATTGTTTATTTGTTTGTCCAAATATTCAAGAAGAGGGTTCAATCAATTACGCGGAAATTCTTTTTTTTCTCATTCAAATCAGATAATTATTGGATAAATGCGACGTGAAAATTGTTGCAATGTGATTGGGCATCTGGTTGTTTGGTAATAACTGATCATGCGCACTTTTATTGGTTGAAAAATTAACCGATATTTGTTTTGGCTGGAAGAAACAATCGCATTGAGCTGCACGCATGCCATGCAGGCGCTGCCGCTAAAACTAAATAATCCGGGATTCCCCCTTTTATGTAAATGGTGACGTTTTTTCTATATAAAATAAAAGCTATACATTTTAAAGTAAAACTGGTGTATGTATGGCTACGTATCAGTCGGCAAATGAGATTGTTTTCTAATGTATTGAAAAGCGGGCAATCCTGTCGGCGAAAGCATCTAACAGTTGGAATGTATAAGGCTTAATTTAGGCTAGTGTTTTACCGTAATCATTCACAACAAGTAGCTGATAAATACCAAGTATTTATAAGAGACATTAGTTTTAATGTTTTGATGTGTCCACTACATTCAATATCATATGCATATTATACTTTTCTTATTTCTGCATATATTATTATCATACATACCCCACACAAGGCTTGTTACAACCGCTAATGTAGAAAACGCCAGCTAATGTCGAAAAAACCGTTAATGTAGAGCAATCTTCTGCTTATGTAGTAAAACCTCCAGCTTATGTAGTAAATAAAAATCAACACCAGCTAATGTAGAAACAGTCAACAGCTTATGTACTATGCAGGATTGATAACAGTATATTCTTCAATTGTAATAATGCAATGATGTTGTGACATCTTCATTTTTGTGTGGTCATTTCTGTGACTTGTACAATATAACTCATCACAGTCACGACAGAAAAAACTTGCTTCTGTACTACAAAGGCTACAATTTGGAGCGGTCTTCCGTTCCAATGTGGTAACATAGTCCAATAAAGCCATTGATGAACATATTGTTCTGTAGCTTTTCAAGCCCTCCTTCTGGAATCTGGCAGACATCACGACATGTTGGGCAGCTAGTGTCTCTTATAAATACTTGGTATTTATCAGCTACTTGTTGTGAATGATTACGGTAAGACACTAGCCTAAATTAAGCCTTATACATTCCAACTGTTAGATGCTTTCACCGACAGGATTGCGAGCTTTTCAATACATTAGAAAACAATCTCATTTGCCAACTGATACGTAGCCATACATACACACACCAGTTTTACTTTAAAATGTATAGCTTTTATTTTATATGGAAAAAAACGTCACCATTTACATAAAAGGCGCCTAAAAAAAGCAATATCCTAATGTAGACTAGTTCTACTAGTACTAGAAGGCCTACTAGCTAGCCTAGTAGGCCTAGGCCTAGCTAGGCCTACTAGCCTAGTTTGAAAGACCAACAGACAGATGTTATGAACGAGCAATAACAAAATATACAAATCGTTTTACCAAAGAAGTTTACTTTGAAATCAAATTCCTGGTAGGAGTGGTGGTGGTTCCTCTCAATAATATGAAGGGGTGGTAAAGGGTCCAAGGATCAGAATGTAGAGTGTTAAAAAACTGTTCGTCATTGTTCTGGAAATTCCCAGGTTACATACTATGGTAAGCCAAGTTGGCCAAAACTCTATTTATACGAAACGTATTAGTTAGGCCTATATAATTATTTTCATCTTTTACTAATACACTCTGACAAATGCTAATTTATATTCTGAAATAATGAACCTTTCATTAAAGATTAAAGCAGTTTGTTGAGGTTGGTTTCCATCAGGTATGCACCCATATTGCACCCGCAATTGCTTGAGCTCACCATGTGCCCAACGATTTCAAATTAGGTGCCGAAGTAAAGTAGCACCAACATGTACATGGATAGAATATAAATAAAATCCCCTCAATATTATTATGTACATATTTTGGGCAATCTCTGAAACAATGCAAATGATGTGTCTTTAAAAAAAATAATGTATTGATATAGGCCTAATCAAATCGAAAATCCATCTATTTGTTCCCTTGTTACTGTATATACTATTGATAAAAGAAAAGTAAGACTTCATCTAGTAAGAATTCTAGCAGAATTACTCATTTTTATTTATCCATATACATGTAAAATACAGCAAAAATTAAAAAAGCTATAAGTAAAGGGAACAGTAGATCCCAATAAATTGCTGATATAATATGAGGTAAATTAATATATTTTGCTCTTAAATAATAAAAACATAAGTACTTATACCATTCCTTTACAAAGAGCATCCTTGTCTTATTTTTTCCTAAATGGAATTTCATATTATTATCTTATATTAAAGATGTATTGTCCCTTGAAACACAAAAAAATGAAGGTCAAAATATTCTAAATGTAAAATGGCCATATCAAAGTAATATTAAAGTTATTCACTTTAAGTCGAAAATTCGAGCCAAAAACAACAAGTTTACGTAATTAACAGGTAAATTAGTTTAATTACATTTCATCTGGAAAATCGTCACGAGCGAAAGTAAACAAAGATTTCAAACCATGAGTACGCATTATGCATATGCTAAATTAGGATTGTTTACAACTCGTCACGGTTAAGAAGGTATTTTCACCCAGATCATGAGGAAGTTTTATGATTATGCATACAGAGTAGCCAAACAAGTGCGTTTCATTATGGGATATGTTTTGATTGAAAACTTTGACTGGAAGTCAAAGTTATTTTTTTAACAAAAAAAAGTCTGTATTTCAGTTAAATTTTTTTTTTTCGAAAAAGTTTTGGTGATAGTTAATAACTATTATGATACTTTAAAATGACCCACCTTTCTTTCGAAATATTTTATTTTTTATTTTTTTGGAATTAGTCAAAGGGGCAATACATCTTTAATATAGATTTTTTTTTTGATTTTTTTTAAAACCATATTTTTAATGAGGGTGGTGATCCATCCAGCTATTGCTGATCATTAGGGACCATCGGAGGTTCACAAGACAAACATATACACAAGATGCTCTACATAAACAAAGTCTTATTACAAGTCTTTGGGAGTGGAGTAATTTGGTCCTTAGAAAAAATCCTGACATGTGACGGGATTTGAACCTAGGACCCTTGGAGTGGTAGACAAGCATCATAACCACCAACCCACAACTCCATTCCAAAAGATACAAATGTGTGTAATCTATGATACAAATGTGTGTAATCTATGATACACTGTTCACGTCTATAACCATTGTAATTGTCCACGTTTGTTTTCTTTTATTTATTTAACCTTTTTAGTATGGTATTCGTTTTTCTCCCTTGATAAATGTTCAAAACTTCACAGGATACACTCATGCAAAATCATAAATATTCAAAAGAGTTAGTTGCTAGGCAACATTTTTAGTAGTAAATTAATTTTTAATAAAAACAAGGCCAACAGCCATAAGCCGCGTGCTAAAACGCATAGTGATACTGGACCGACAGACCGACCGACCGACATAGTAAACTATAGAGTCGCGTCCACGCGACTAAAAACAGATAGTACAGTAACACATTATGTTTAAAATATGAAAACATTTATCATGAAGGATTGCCATACTCTACTTTGATTGCAACATTGAGTGTGGTAGGAAAGGTGTTTTGGTGAATGAGCCTATTATGAAGGAGTGTATGATGAGCAACTTACTTTAAGTGATTGGACTCTTTTGACATTTTTCAAAGACTGATTTAAATTCGGAAGCAATATCCGAAGTTTTGAAGCTTGCAGTTCCATTTCAGATGCATATAGCGTTCTAAGGGATCGGTCAGACCCTGCATTCGGTTTTAACTCCATCTCTGATGTGATGATTATGGTTGCCACATATTTTCAATACTTGATCTCTGCGCATTAAAATACGACATCGATTCAAGCCATTGTCTTTTAAGATCTTAATCTCTCCAACGCCAATCTTTCCACTGGAACTCGTCACACGATTCCAACGGAAAAGCTTCGTTGACAGTACAACTTTTGCTCCTCTTCTTCACCATGAGTCTTTACCTCAACCTCTTGCAAGGTGACAACTGGTTTAAACTGCAGATCATCCCGTTCTTCTTCTGTATAAAATCATTGATCAGAACTCTTTGAACTTGATCCAGAATTCTTTTCAGGACTGAATGTTGAGCTACGCTTATATAATTATCGTCATTCATTGTTTTTCTGACTGCTGATATTAATTTAGGTAAGTGTTATGTACACAAACCGGGCTAACATGAGATGGAATTAGGCTTATACAACCACATTGAATATGTAAGGAAAAGGAATGACCAGGGAAGAGTGAAATTTCACTCTTCCTTGGAATAACAAACAATACCTGTAGTATTATCTTTTGCTTTCCTCCTGTTTCTTCCTACTTTTCTATTTGTTTTTTCACCTGAGTTTCTTTCGGTTTTTCTTCCTCTTCTGCATCTTCTTCATCATCGTCGTCATCTTCACCATTATCGTTGTCATCTTCATCCTCATAGTCTTCATAATCATCGTCAACTTCATATACTTCGTCATGTTCAACTTCTTCCCTTTTGTGGTCTTCTGTTGCCTCTTCATTTTCGATCTCCTTCATTTCATCTTTATTTATCTCCTATGTCTCTTTTACTTCTTCTGCTGGCTCAGACTTCTTACTAAATTTTTCTCTTTGACAGCTTCCTTTGCATTTTCAAATGCTGCTTTGAATTTAGTAGCAGTCTCAGCAGTCTTGAATCGAACTGCCAGCAATTCTCTGTTTCTTCATCTTCCTCTCCAGTTGTAAGCTCCACCAGATCAAGTTGAACAACTGCTCAAAATGCATAATACCAAGTGACTTTGTTGGAGATGCTGGTGGTACATTTGCTGCTTCCTGAGGATCCATTTTGAATTGAAAGGTGAATGATTTTGGTATCTTGAAAGATAACCCAGGTTTTTATAGCTGTAGTCAGCAATATCTGAGACATGGGCAAGTGATAGCAAAGAAAATGTCTTTAGTTTAAATGGCTATGAATCATACTTTACATCGAGGGAAGACAAATCTGGGGGTGGGATAGCATTGTTTATAAAAGCTCAATTAAACACAAAACAATACAAAATGTATCATTTAGAAAGAAAAATTGCTGCGAATGTGTTTCTGTTGAAATTGTCAATGATACAAAAAGAAATATAATCGTCAGTTGTATTTACCGAGCACCTGGTAGTGATTTGGATTTGAACATTTTTCATGAAAAGAGAGATAAACAATTATACATATGTGGTGATTATAATATTGATCTTTTGAAATATGAAAGTAACAAGTACACAAGTCTTTTTGTGGATATATTATTAGTAATGGCACCTTCCCTCTTATAACAAAACCAACAAGGGTAACTGAGACTAGTGCTTCGCTTATTATAGACAACATATTTACGCCAGAGATTGAAGTCTCCATGAAAAGTGGTATTTTGATAAATGATATAAGTGATCAACTTGTTTTTTCTCTTGTTGACTATAATGTGGAAACTATACAAGAACCCAATTTTATTTTTAAAAGAGTAATTAATGACGAGAATATAAAAAAATTTAATCTGACCTAAGAAATACAAATTGGCAAATATTGGAAAATGTAAATGACCCGGATTTGGCATATAATCAATTCATAAATGTTTTTACTGATTTGTATAATAAAAATTTGCCATTGAAAAAAATTAATATATCTAAAAAAAGAGAAAATAAACCATGGTTTACTACGGGACTTAAAAATACCAAAGTTTAGCTTCAGCAAATAAATACAAAACATATAAAAACAAACAAGAATTCTTAGAAATGCAGAAAAACATACTACAGTAAAATCTTGAAAGAGAAAGAAAAGAACATCAAGGGTACTTAGAAGATATTAAATGATTTCGCAAACAGAAAGAATACCACAAATAATTTACCAAGAGAATTTAAACAGGGAAATGAAATTGTGTCTCATCCCAAAAATATTGCAAATGGTTTTTCAAATGTTGGACCTAATTTAGCTAAGCAAATTCCACATATTGATGATACAAGTTTTAGATCATATATGAATGAAAGTGTACAACAATCATTATTTTTAGACAATGTTTCATGTGAGGAAGTTTTAAGGGAAGTTCTAAATTTTAAAAGTAAATATTCTTATGGACTTGATAATATCGATATGTATATGGTTAAAAGAGTAATACCTGTATATGAAATTGTTCAACCTGTAACGCGTATATGTAACCTGTCATTAGAATGTGGAACATTTCCAAATATGCTCAAAAGTGCAAAGGTAATACCTGTTTATAAATCTGGTGATAAACAAGATTTTAACAACTATAGGCCAATCTCTTTACTTCCGCAATTTTCAAAAATATTAGAAAAGATGTTTAACAATAGATTAATGACATTTATAAACAAACGCAATTTATTATATAGTGGACAATTTGGCTTTCGCCCAAATTATTCTACAACCCATGGCTTATTAAGGCATGGGTTGTAGAATAATTTGGGCGAAAACCAAATAAGTTATTTAAACTTAATGAAGACATTACATTTGCAATAGACAAGTCTAATTACTCGGTTGGCGTCTTTATAGATCTCAAGAAAGCTTTTGACACCATTGACCATGACATCTTACTAAAAAAATTAGAATATTATGGAATTCGAAGTGTGGCTTCAAGGTGGTTAAAAAGTTATTTATCAAATCGGATCCTATAGAAATTATATGCGGTGTACCGCAATGTTCAATTTTGGGGCCCTCCATATTTTTGCTGTACATAAATGATATTTATCGTGTGTCGCCATTGCTTAATTTTATCTTATTTGCTGATGGTACAAATCTTATTTGCTCTGGCAAAAATGTGAAACAAGTTTGCAGTATTGTCAGTAATGAGTTAAATAAACTTCACATATGGTTTGCAGTGAATAAACTTTCGTTAAACGTTAAAAAACAAATTATATAATCTTCCATTCCAAAAACGTTACATGTGAAACCAAAGTAACAATAGACGATGTTGAAATTGACCGGGTTTATAGCACTACATTTCTTGGAATAGAAATTGATTGTAAGCTAATTGGAAAAAACATGTTAAACACAAAAATTGCTAAAAACATCAGTATAACTTAGGCTATAGATTAAGAAAACTACTTGAAAGTAGTGTATTATTTATTCTGTATAATTCATTAGTTTTACCATACATTAATTATTGTTGTGAAATATGGGGTAACTCATATAAAAGTACATTACAGCATTTATTTTTGTTACAAAAAAGGGTAATTAGAATTGTCTATAAAGCTGACTATTTAGCTCACACTAAACCCACTTTGTATACATTTAAAACATTAAATATATTTGATGTAATTGAATTAAATACTGCCATAATAATGTACAAAGCCCACAACAACTTCCTTCTATAATCCAACGGTATTTTAAATAAAATAAAGATATTCATACCTATAATACCAGACAGCATGGAACATTTTATTACCAATTTAAGGAAAACTATGTTCAAACAAATGTGTTATCAAATAAAGAAATTTTAATATGGAATAAACTCTCCGTTGAACTTAAAAACTCCACAAATGTTCATGTATTTAGAAAACTGTATAAAAAACATCTATTAGAAAATTATATAATATGATAAAGTAATTAGTAAACCCATTCTTATGCATTTGATTTCAGAAAGTAATTTAGTAAACCCATTCTTATGCATTTGATTTCAGAAAGTAATTCGTAAACCCTTTTTTCTTTTATAAATCAAAGATAAATTTAATTATTTCATAATCATCGTCGTCGTCATCTTCATATTCTTCATCTTCTTTAAATTCCACCATTTTGTGGTATTCTGTTCCTTCTTCATTTTCGATCTCCTTCACTTCATCTTTATTTATCTCCTGTGTCTCTTTTACTTCTGCTGGCTCAGATTTCTTAATACTTTTAATCTTCTTGACAGCTTCCTTTGCATTTTCAAATGCTGCTTTGAATTTCGTAGCAGTCTCAGCAGTCTTAAACCGAACTGCCAGCAATTCAGATTTTACTTGTCCATCATCAGAAGCATCCATTGCTGTCCAGACCCAAGACCGATCAGAACCTGAATTTGGTCGAAGAACTATCTCTGGGAAAATGAAATGGTTTGCACATAACTTCAGAACTTTCTCTCGTCTCATTAAAAGGCGGTATAGTCCAGTTACTTTATGTCTTAGTATTTTAATGTCACCGCAACCACGTTCTTTCCATTCATTGGTTTTCTTGTTAAATCGGTACATCTTTGCTCGATGGCAAAACTCTGTTTCTTCATCTTCCTCTCCAGTTGTAAGCTCCACCAGATCAAGTTGAACAACTGGCTCAAAATGAATAATACCAAGTGATTTTGTTGGAGATGCTGGTGGTACATTTGCTGCTTCCTGAGGATTTATTTTGAATTGAAAGGTGAATGATTTTGGTATCTCAGAAAATTTACAACTTGGGCTGCCGGTCTTTTCCGGTGATGAAAGATTTCCAAATAAGAACCCACTGGATGCTGGTGTCGCCCCAAAGGTAAATCCAGTTGAGACAGGTTTTGAAGTGGCGTCAGTAGTTTCACCACCTTCACCAAAAGAGTATTGTGAAAATGCCTTTCCAGAAGAACCAAATGAGAAAGTCTTTGTAGGTGATGTTGGTGCTACAGCACCTTCTTGGCTACTTCTTTGCAATTGTCCGAAAGCTGAACTGCTGCCAAATTGGAAAGAACTGCTAGAAGGTGCAGTTGAACTAGATGCTTCTGGTTGACTACCCGGTTGGCAGGTTTGGCATGCTGGACATTTCTTCTGTTCGGCAGAATTCTGGCAGTAACATGTAGGACAAGACCAGGATCCTGGTTTAGGTTTTAATCGTTCTGCTAAAGTCTGAAATACAAAGTTTTAAGATAATTAATAATTAATTATATTTATTTACTAAATAATAAAAGAGTTGGGAAGTGTTTTGTAGGAAGCATGGCACATCAAAAAGAAATTATCTCCCAATTGGCCATCAAAGCAAAATAGTGATATTGTTTTACGAAACAAAATATATTGAAAGAATATTGAAATTGTTTACCATTGATTTTTCAGCAGTAACATCAGTAGTGACAATAGGTGCTGCTTTCGGTTGGACTGGGGATGCTGTTTTACTTGAATCAACAACAAATGAAAATCCACCAGTTGGTGGTTGCTGACTACTGTCACTTGTATGACAGAAAGAGAACCCAGATGGCTTGCTAGTTGTTGAGTTTGCTTTGTTACCATCATCAGATTTACCTAAGGAAAAGCCTGAGGTAGGCTTACTACTAGCTTGTCCGAATGAGAAGCCTGTGGAGGGGAGGGAAGCACCTCCAGTGGACTGTCCAAAAGGTGCAGTTGAACTAGATGCTTCTGGTTGACTACCCGGTTGGCAGGTTTGGCATGCTGGACATTTCTTCTGTTCGGTAGAATTCTGGCAGTAACATGTAGGACAAGACCAGGATCCGGGTTTAGGTTTTAATCGTTCTGCTAAAATCTGAAATACCAAGTTTTAAGATAATTAATAAAGGTATTATATTTATTTACTAAATAATAAAAGAGTTGGGAAGTGTTTTGTAGGAAGCATGGCACATCAAAAAGAAATTATCTCCCAATTGGTCATCAAAGCAAAATAGTGATATTGTTTTACGAAACAAAATATATTGAAAGAATATTGAAATTGTTTACCATTGATTTTTCAGCAGTATCATCAGTAGTGACAATAGGTACTGCTTTCGGTTGGACTGGGGATGCTGTTTTACTTGAATCAGCAACAAATGAAAATCCACCAGTTGGTGGTTGCTGACTACTGTCACTTGTATGACCGAAAGAGAACCCAGATGGCTTGCTAGTTGTTGAGTTTGCTTTGTTACCATCATCAGATTTACCAAAGGAAAAGCCTGAGGTAGGCTTACCACTAGCTTGTCCGAATGAGCCACCAGTGGACTGTCCAAAATAAAATTCTGAAGATTTACTGTCTGCAACATCTGCTGGCTTTCCAAAAGAAAAACCAGACTGAGATTTAACATCATTTACAGGACCAGAACATGCACCAGAACATGCACCAAAACTGAATTTTGAAGTTTGTGGTGAACTAGTTGGAACGACAAACCTGAATCCAGTAGCTCCGGAAGGTTTAGTTGATGCAGCTGCTGATTGAGGTGGTGCTGCTCCTGGTTTGAGTGTAGCACAAGCAAGACATTTAACTGTGTCAGGAGCATTATTAACAAGACAAGTGTCGCATGTCCATGTTCCTACTTTTGGTTTGAACTTGTCAGGAAAAGTTTAATCAGGAAAAGTTTAAAATAGAAACATTAATGTAACATATGAAATCCTTTGAAGACTGTCATTATCTCTGAATAACTACAGTTCAAATTAATTATAAAATAAACCATCACCATTATCTTATAGAACATACTGTATCTGGGAAGAAAGTTACATTTTATTTACCATTGATTTGCCAAAATTAACACCAGCTGAATCAGGTAATGCTTTCTGTTGCACTTCTTTACTAGTTGAATCAACATCAAATGAAATTCCAGTAGTTTGTTGGCTGTCACTAGCAGTTGTTGGCTGCCAAGAGAAGCAAGGTTTTATAGCTGTAGTAGTTTTACAAAAAGAAAAGGTAGGCAAAACACTAGTCTGTCGAAATCGGAAGCTTGTGGTTCGAGAGGAGGCAGTGGTACCACTAGTAGACTGTCCGGAACAGAATGATTAAAATAGATTAATTAATTTGTGAATATAGAATTTCATTCATTAACTTAACATCCCTCTCTCCCCTTTCTATGTTTAAGCAATGGGTTTGAGATAAAGGTACTTAATAAAGTAATAAATTTACAAACCTTTTCTGTTTGTTTCTTTTGGTTGTTTCTTTGTTTGCTGCTTCTCATTTGCTGTTACTTCTACTTCATTAGCAAGCTTTTTATACTCGTCAAAATCATCTTTAATTTTTCTTGCGAACTGTGGCTCCTTGAATATGAGTGCATATTTCTTCATTTCCGCATCACTCCAGACCCAGGCATGTCCTGATGACTTCACTGCTTTCATCTCACTGTCTGCTGTGACTGTCTGACTAATACAGATTTCAATTTTCAATACTAACATTTGCATCTTACCAGAGTTTGTATGACAAAATGTGACAACATGACCTTCATGTTCTTTCCACTTTGGATATGTATCCTTGTTGAAAGTCCACAACTTGGCAAGATCTTTCCATAACCAGTTTTTGATTCTATCTTCAGTCTTTAGACTGGCTTTTGGTAAAGTCATGATCGCTTCATAATCATCATTGCCATGTAAAATATCAACAGTCTTCACTTCAAATCTGGTATTCTTATATTTCACCAAATTTGGTGTGAGAATATCATCAGAAATGTTATCTTGTTCTACAAGCTCGTCCATTCGTTTGGTAACATCAGAACTTGATCTTAATGCCATAGCATGGTTTGGGCTATGTATCAAGGTACGTACAATTCCCTGTGTACTAGAAAATTTAGCAATAGCCAATTCAACCTCACTTTCATTGGCACTGATTAACTTAAGATTGTGTTGGTGAGATGATTCAAGGTCTTGGAGTTGATCTTTCTTATAACGATCAATCAATTGGTGTGCCTTGTTAGCTTCTTCTGTGATTTTTACTTCACACTCTTTGTAATTAGACATTTCCAATTCCTCTTTTATTTTGAGTTGCTTTGCAATGTCATGAAACTTAATCAAATTTTCTTCTGCTTTATTTATAAAACTTTCTGAAAGTTTTGCGAATGACTCAAATGCAGTTTCTATATTTATTATGTTATGACCATCAGATATTGGATGTTCCACTAATGTACAGCCTACACATACTGGAACCTTACAGCTGCCACAGAAGAAATGAAGTGGCATATTATGGTTGCAACAATATACAGATTTAGAAGCCAAATGTTCCACAGGGTTGATAACAGTATATTCTTCCATCGTGATGATGCGATGATGTTGTGATATCTTCATTTTTGCATGGATATCTCTGCAAGACGTGCAATTTGTTCATCACAATCTCGACAGCAGAAACATGTTGCTGTACTACAAAGACTACAAGTTGGAGCGGTCTTCTCTTCTAATGTAGTGACATAGTCCAACAAGCCACTGATGAATATGTTATTCTTCAAGTTTTGAAGTCCTCCTTCTGGAATCTGGCAGACTTCACGACATGTTGGGCAGCTGAGTACACCATTGCTTTTCTTCATCCATTTCTCAAGACACTCAAGACAGAATGAATGAACACATGCTAGAATCTTTGGGCTTGTGAAGTGGTTCATACATAAAGGACACTCAAGTGCTGCTGCATCAATTACTTCAATCAATTCTTTAGATGCCATCCCATGGCAGTTGAAAAAATCCTGTGAAAAGTAAGGTAGGTCTAGACTATTATTATAAATAACCTAATTATTACTAATTTATTAGTTCTCATAGATAGCTTATATAGACCGTTTATAGTTAAAAATATAAAGCCAAACATGATAAATATTTGGCCGGATTAGCGAATCATTTGGGCGTTGCATACACTGCGGTCGTTTAGCACGCCTACAGTACTACTGTAATACCTTGATGGGTCTAAGCAGGCGCTGCCTAAATGTAGGCCTAAACTCGGCTAGAGTACTAATTTGGAAGTACGGGAAGGACCGGTAACAGGAGCAATAACAATACAACTTAAAATCTTTTTACCAAATAACATAGGCTTACCTTGAAATGAAATTTAAACTTTTATAAATTCCTGCCTAGTGGTGGTGGTTCCCCTCAGAACGATTAAAGTATAGTACAGTACAGTGTGGGCAGGAAAGGGATCAGAATGTAGTGATACGTCATTGTTCTGGAAATTCCCAAGTTACACTATGGTAAGCCAAGTTGGCCAAAACTCAGTCTATGATAATCAAATCATTATACGAAACGTATTACAATGGAGCAATACAATTAAAAATGTTATAGCTCCATGGTATTATCACTGTATAGGCCTACATCTAATTATTTTCATTTTATACAAATACATTCTGATAAACGCTAAATCAATTAATAATTAACCTTTCATTAAAGATTTAAAGGCCAGGTGAGGTGGGGCAAAACATTTCTATTGATCATACATTCCAATAATTATCATTATGTTTCATAATTTTTGGAATTTTATTTGTGTTACAGGATCTTGTTGAAAATAAGCACTTTGTTGGGGGATAAAATCTCTATTCTTTTGTACACAAATGTTGTAAATAGAGAGGAATTTTTAAAATACTATGAAAAATAAACGGTGTGGTAAAAAATGTTATGGCTTAATATACGTAATATAACTTGAATTTTACGTTCCTGGTGTTTTTATTTTCGTGCTATAGCAAAAATTATCCACCGTATACCCACCATTTATTTTTTCACTTGCTAGAGAGTCACCAGACATGTTATTACATTAGGTTTAACTACCTAACTACAGGTAGTACTATCTAAATGGTTTTTATAGCCGAATTTTTCTAAATTTTTTATTTTACCATTTTGATTGAAATTCATGTTTTTTTGTCATGATGTATGTTGCACATATTTGATTTATGTACAATTAACCAAATATTATATTTAAAATTCATGCCTGTACCTGAGCTTTAAACAGTTTGTTGAGGCACGCATCCATTTTGCACCTCAATTGCTTGAGCTCAACCCAAGAAATATTTAAATAATAATTAATTTAATTAAAACGCAGCTCGACTTTTTGACAGTTTTAATTATTGTTCTTTCTTCAGAAATGATGATTTATATTAATTAATCAGTAGTAAACATTTGTATATAGTCTGACCTACTGAACAGAACAAAAATATAATCATTCATAAACTAAACTATAGTACTGTACATATTCCAAAGTAAAGTAGCGCCAAAATGTACATAGTATTATAGATACTGATACAATGTACATGATATTCCTTTTGTCTTTTTTTTCTTTATATAGTGTATTGATATAATCAAATCAAAAGCTATCTACTTGTTCCCTTGCTACTTACTCTATATACTATTTATAAAAGAATGCGAAAAATAAGACTTCATCCAGTAAGTTTAATTGGCAAAATTACTCATATTTATTCTATATAAAATAAAGTACAAATAAAAAGCTGTAAGTGTAACAGAGAAAGTAGATCACAATATTATATGAAAGAGCTCTTAACTATAATAGATTTTACTCTTAACTCAAAGCAAGGCTATTATACAGAGTAAGTACCTACAACATTCCTTTACATGAAGCAACCTTTTTTCGTAAATGGAATTTCATATTATTATCTCAATATGAATAGAAACAAATTTGTGTCATCTATGATACACTGTGATGTCAATAACCATTTTAATTGTTCATGTTTGTTTTCTTTTATTGTTATTGAACCTTTTAACTATGGTATTCGTTCTTCCCCCTTGATAAATCTTCAAAAATTCACAGGATATAAATCATGCAAAATCATAAATATGCAAAATACTTTAGTTGCTAGGCAACATTGTGATTGGCATTTTAGTAGTTTTAATAAGATGTTACATTGTAACATAATTATAATCTTCATTGTTACACAATTTATTTCTATTAATTATGTTACATAATGGGTTACTACACGTCAAAAGGGGTGTCATCGTACATAACATTATCAATCTGCCATCTCCAATATCTGAAAAAAAAAAAACATCAAACAGATTTATAACACAAATGTGTTTGAAAACATTCATCATGAAGGATTGCCATACTTTGATTGCAACATTGATGGGGTAGGAAAGGTGTTTTAGTGAATGAGCCTATAAGGAGTATATGATGAGCAACTTACTTTAATTGGTTGGACTCTTTTGACATTTTTCAAAGACTGATTTAAATTCAGAAGTAATATCCGAAGTTTTGAACCTTACAGCCAGCTGTTCCAATTGCGGTTCCATTTCAGATGCATCCATAGCGTTCCAAACAAGGGATCTGTCAGACCCTGCATTTGGTTTTAACTCCATCTCTGGTGTGATGATATGGTTGGCACATATTTTCAATACTTGATCTCTGCGCATTAAAATACGACATCGATTCAAGACATTGTGTTTTAAGATCTTAATCTCTCCAACGCCACGATCTTTCCACTGGGATTCGTCACGATTCCAACGGAAAAGCTTAGCACGTTGACAGAACAACTGTTCTTCCTCTTCTTCACCAGTCTTTACCTCCACCTCTTGCAAGGTGACAACTGGTTTAAACTGCAGATCATCCCGTTCTTCTTCTGGATAAAATCCTTGATCAGAACCTTTATTGGGACTGGAACCAGAATTCTTTTCAGGACTGAATATTGAGCTGGGCTTAGTTTTATCTTCGTTCATTGATTTTCTGACTGCCGATGCAAAGTCCATTCCGAAACTGAATGTTAATTTAGGTGCAGCAGCAGCTAAAGAGAAAACATTAAAATAAAAGTGTTATGTACACCAATCTGGCTTAGAAAAAATATGGAATTAGGCTTATACAACTACATTTAATACGTAAGGAATAACAAACAATACCTGCAGTATTATCTTTTGTGTTTCCTGGCTTTTCCTCCTGTTTTTCTTCCTGCTTTTCTAATTTTTTTTCCTCCTGAGATTCTTTCGGTTTTTCTTCCTCTTCTACATCTTCATCAACATTGTCATCTTCACCATCATTGTCATCATCATCTTCATCATCATAGTCTTCATAATCGTCGTCATCTTCATATTCTTCATCATCTTCAACTTCCTCCCTTTTTTGGTCTTCTGTTACCTCTTCATTTTCGATCTCCTTCACTTCATCTTTATTTATCTCCTGTGTCTCTTTTACTTCTGCTGGCTCAGACTTCTTAATACTCTTAATCTTCTTGACAGCTTCCTTTGCATTTTCAAATGCTTCTTTGAATTCAGTAGCAGTCTCAGCAGTCTTGAAACGAACTGCCAGCAATTCAGATTTGACTTGTCCATCATCAGAAGCATCCATTGCTGTCCAGACCCAAGACCGATCAGAACCTGAATTTGGCCGAAGAACTATCTCTGGGAGAATGAAATGGTTTGCACATAACTTCAGAACTTGCTCTCGTCTCATTAAAAGGCGGTATAGTCCAGTTACTTTATGTCTTAGTATTTTAATATCACCCAAACCACGTTCTTTCCATTCATTGGTTTCCTTGTTATATCGATACATCTTTGCTCGATGGCAAAACTCTGCTTCTTCATCTTCCTCTCCGGTTGTAAGTTCCACCAGATCAAGTTGAACAACTGGCTCAAAATGCAGACCATCATTGTCATCATCTTTGTAATAAGAATCATCTCCTGACTTATCTAGACCTGGTGATTTGATTAGACCAGGTGATCGCTGAATACCAGGTGATTTTGTTGGAGATGCTGGTGGTGCATTTGCTGCTTCATAAGGATCCATTTTGAATTGAAAGGTGAATGATTTTGGTATCTCTGAAAATTTACAGCTTGGGCTGCCTGTCTTTTTTGGTGATGAAAGATCAAGAGCTTGTTCTTCGGATGCATTTTGATTCTGGTTATTTCCAAATATGAATCCACTGGATGCTGGTGTTGCCCCAAAGGTAAATCCAGTTGAGACGGGTTTTGAAGTGGCGCCAGTAGTTTCACCACCTTCACCAAAAGAGAATTGCGGCAATACCTTTCCAGAAGAACCAAATGAGAAAGTCTTTGTAGGTGTTGTTGGTGCCACAGCACCTTCTTGGCTACTTCCTTGCAACTGTCCGAAAGCTGAACTGCTGCCAAATTGGAAAGAACTGCTAGAAGGTGCAGTTGAACTAGATGCTTCTGGTTGACTACCTGGTTGGCAGGTTTGGCATGCTGGACATTTCTTCTGTTCGGCAGAATTCTGGCAGTAACATGTAGGACAAGACCAGGATCCTGGTTTAGGTTTTAATCGTTCTGCTAAAGTCTAAAAAGTGTTAAGATAATTAATAAAGGTATTATATTTATGTACTAAATAATAAAAGAGTTGGGAAGTGTTTTGTCGGAACCATGACGCATCAAAAAGAAATTATCTCCCAATTGGCCATCAAAGCAAAATAGTATTATTGTTTTACGGAACAAAATATATTATATTGAAAGAATATTGAAATTGTTTACCATTGATTTTTCAGCAGTAACATCAGTAGTGACAGCAGGTGCTGCTTTCGATTGGACTGGGGATGCTGTTTTACTTGAATCAGCAACAAATGAAAATCCACCAGTTGGTGGTTGCTGACTACTGTCACTTGTCTGGCCGAAAGAGAACCCAGATGGCTTGCTAGTTGTTGAGTCTGCTTTATTACCATCAGTTTTACCAAAAGAAAAGCCTGAGGTAGGCGTACCACTAGCTTGTCCGAATGAGAAGCCTGTGGAGGGGAGAGCAGCAGCACCACCAGTGGACTTTCCAAAAGAAAATTCTGAAGGTTTACTGTCTGCAACATTTGCTGGCTTTCCAAAAGAAAAACCAGACTGAGATTTAACATCACTTGCAGGACCAGAACCTCCACCAAAACTGAATTTTGAAGTTTGTGGTGAACTAGTTGGACCATCAAACCTGAATCCAGTAGCTCCGGAAGGTTTAGTTGATGCAGCTGCCGATTGAGGTGGTGCTGCTCCTGGTTTGAGTGTAGCACAAGCAAGACATTTAACTGTGTCAGGAGGATTGTTAACAAGACAAGTGTCGCATATCCATGTTCCTGCTTTTGGTTTGAACTTGTCAGCAAAAGTCTAATCAGGAAAAGTTTAAAATAGAAACATTAATGTAACATATGAAATTCTTTGAAGACAAATATCATAATCTCTGATAACTACATTATACACTACACATTCAAAAACTAATTAATAATCGTAAATTATGGATAATTATAAAGTATATGTATTATCATTTTCATTTAACGAAGATTATATAAAAATGTTTGTAAAACATTATCAGGCAGAAGACACTTTCAGTTCCCCATTAAAGCTAAATAATGTACAAACCTCTTTTGGTTTTTCTGGGATCTTTTTAGTTTCCGGCTTTTCATTTGCTTTTGTTTCTGCTTCTTTAACAAGGACTTTACACTCATCAAACTTCTCTTTAAATTCCTTTGCCATTTCTGGCTTCTTGAACTTGATTGCCAATTGCTCCATTTGCGCTTCTCCTTCAGAGAAATCAAGTGCACTCCAGACCCAGGCACGATCTGATGACTGCATAGCTTTCATATCAAGGTCTGCTGTGATCATGTGGTTAGCACACACTTTCAATACCTGATCACGACGCATTAGCACACGTATCCTACCAGTGTTCTTATTCTGCATGAATTTGACATCTCCAACTCCACGCTCTTTCCACTGGTTTATATCTTTGTTGAATCGGTACAGTTTGGCACGATCTTTATAAAGGCATTTTTCGTCTTCCTCTCCAGTTTTAAGATCGACAACTTCAGGCAAAGTCACAATAGCTTCATAATGTGGGTCGTACTCATCATCACCTCCTGCACTAGAGCTAAACAGCTGTGCGCCAGCACTTGTCCAAGAGAATGCCTTTGCAGATTCTGAAATAATGAATAATAAATAATAGTGAACTTTATTATTTAAGTTGTTCTATTAACAAATGAGTACCGAGTTAATTGTAAAAAGTTAGAAGTAAAAAGTGAATTACGTTGTTTCATAAAATCTGGAGTATTTTGTTTGCCAGCTGTGACAGACGCAAAGGTCAAAGAGGTGGACGATCCTCCTCCAAACATCAATGGTTCTGTAGAAGTTGCTGAAAAAGAATATATATATATATAAAAAATTAAATATAAACAAGGTCTAAAAATACCTTTCAAAAACATTTTTCTGTATATATGAAAAACTTACATTCTTGTGTTGGTTTAGGGTCTTGCAAGATAGTAGTACTGGCCTGAGTGGCATCTTTGAAAACTTTGTTTTCCTTTTTATACAACATTGCCAGATTGATATCTTCACAACCAATACAACCAGGGCACGGTTTTTTGTATTCATAGAGATAGAATGTTGGAGGCAGCTTCAATTTGAGAGCCATCGCAATCTGTGCTGGAGTTGGTTTTCTTTCATAAATCAATATAACATCATCCTCCTCTGATTTAAAAAATAAGACAGTACAATTAAATGGGGTTAAGAAAATTGTTCATTGCAGCACAAGCCAACTGGGTCTTGCTTGTCAGATCTTCTTAAGGAAAACAGTTTCAAATCATTAGATATATCTATATACTGCATAACAATATACTATTTTGAAGATTTTCAATATGTAACTCCATCCTTTTTTACCTACTGTAGTGGAGAAGATGCAGGTTTTTATTATTCAACATATTGGTGAAGATTTTGTTGATCAATTAACATTTATGTACTCCCTTATTTAAGCAATAAAAGAAAAATAGAACAAAAAACTAACCGCTGCTTTTTGAGGTTGAACTGGATACTACAGACTCCTGACCTGAAAATAAAGAGCCTTCGGTAGGCTTTCTAGGCTGAGGTGCTGCTGTTGGTGGGGTTTGAGCACCTAAACTAAGCCCAGCAAATGGTGAAGTGGTGGTAGGTTCCTTTGTTGAGTTAGAATTGAGACCCTTGAAACCAGTAGCTGCTACTAGCTGACTAAAAGGTCCACTGCTTGTGGGCTGAGCTGCTGGTTGGTTGAATTGGATGGTTGAAGCTGGATTAGTAGACACTGGGGTAAAGATATTACCACCTCCAAATGAAAAGCCAGAGGTTACTGTTTGTGGGTTTCCACTTGCATCAGATTTACTTCCAAAAGATGCACTTGGAGTGAAAACTGGAGTATGCTCAGCTTCTTTTGCTTTCGCAGACTCCAGACGAGTACCAAATGTAAAATTAGGCGAAACAGCAGATTTTTCAGATAATTTGTCTCCTCCGCCAAACCTGGAGTTTGAAGAAACAGATGAAAAAGCAGGAAAAGATTGTGTAACAGCAGGAGGTGGGTCAACATCTGACCCTATTAGTATTTTACGTAACAATGGAGCATCACTGGCAGACCTCTCTGGAGCAGTTTCATCTTTACTCATAGCAACTGGTGAGGATGCTGGTTGTGGTATGTTAAGTTTTGGTTGGTAGATGGAAGGTTTCATGCCAGCACTTCCATTTGGTGCCACTTGAGGCATTCCTGTTGAGGGGTTTTGCTGCAAGAACGGTGTTGGTTGATTGAGTCCAGAGAAGCCTGCAAATCCTTCATCAATACGTGTGGATTCTGAAGAAATACTAGCCTCTGGTGTTCTACTCTGTGCAATATTGCGTGCTGGGGTGGAGAACACATTGTTGTCTCGCAGTTTTAGTGACACATGTGGATCTATATTATACGCATCACCTTCTGCTTCGTATGCTTCCTCTCCTTGATAGTGTGGTCCCGGGGTTGAGTTCATCATGGAAGGTATGTATTGCTGTTCCGCCAATCCAGGTATTGGAATTCCCGGTATATAGCCTGGTATGAATTGAGGGGGAAACATTGGTGTGTGTGGTGGGTAATACATAACAGGTTGAGGATTTGTTAAATTTGGGGCATCAGCATGTTCAATTCTACAATCAGCGGCGTTAATAATGATGGTTTGGTCTGTGTTAATGGTACTAGTATCCTTCTCTTTTGCTGGGTTTGGTGAGCTTATTGAACTGTTTAATTTTAACTCTTGTAATTCTTTCTGCAATGACAACCATACTTATAGAAAATTAAATGAATTAACTTTGGTACGGTTAAGTATGAGTCTAGTAGAATTTATTTTTTTAAAATTTAAATTCTTACTATGTCTTGTTCATCCAGAGAAATACTAGATATAACACATTTAGTGAATGATGGGACAAACAATGAGCCAGTTATGATCAGTGACTGTGTGCGACAGTGGCTGTGTGTGTACTAATACAACACCTACTTGCCTCGAAAGATGCACAAGAGCTAGATGTGTAAACTGGACATACGGTTTATAGTCCTATTTCGAGCATACCGATGTTATGGCTTCGTAATTACGGTTCCACTGTCTTAACCGCTCGGCCACTCAATCACTAAGTGAAACCAGGTATACAAGCTTAACACAGTACTAATGTGCATTCCAAAGTTTACACACACAAATACTGTCTTACTTACATTTAAATGAAGAATCTGTTCCATCAAAAACTTATTCTGGTCCATCACCTCATTGTGTTTTGATAGAATCTCAGAATTCTGCTCAAGTAAACGACTGTGGGACAATGCAAGTGTTCGTAATTGCGAGTTCTCGTCGATAAGGCGTGTCTGACTTGCGTTCATTGTACGCAACTCTGACATTAGTCGTCGTGGACTTGGATCCGGACTTAACCCCTGTTGAAAATATACATAATTACAGTCTATATGTAATACAAGAAAAACTCATCCAATCTTGGGATTGCTAAGGCCTAGATATTAGTTTACCCTATCCTTATATAATTAGAGAGGAAGGCTTATCCCAATTGCAAATATTAACTGTAATATAATTAGGGTGACACCACAAGTCGTATTACTGCAGCAACTTTCATAGTACTACTGCAGAAACTCTTGTAGTATTACTGCAGTCTTTCCTTACTTGCTGAAATGTTGACATATCACCAATAGATGGCAATGTTTCCCTGCCAGCAACTGACGATGTTCTTGCAGATGCAGGAGTCTTCCCCAAAGATCTCCTATTCATAGGTGTGCTGTTACTAATTCTGCGTGGTGTATCAAATGTTTCGGTTTCTTCTAAACCTTTATGAGCAAGTTGCTGCTTTTCAGTATCTACCTCTTCCAGCAGCTGTTGAATTTCTTCATGCATAGACTGAAATTGTAATTAGGTTTAGTTTTGAGTCTAATCAGGCAGAGACATTGATATTTTTATTATGGAGGACTCCATGGTCAGTCTATAGTGCTAGGTAGTGTCATGATGTGTGTTTAATGTGATGTGTCCTTGGTTCAAGTTTTGCTTGATACAATAATGTTAATTTCCTAAGTTGGGGAAGAGATGTTTAGAGGGTTGGATGTCAGGATTTAAGTGGTTGATAATGAGAAGCTGGGAAGTGGTATAATAAGTTAAAAAATATATAGGGCAAATGTGGTGTGCCTAAAAATGGTAGTGATATGTCATCATGTCCATATATGGGCACATCATCGAAAGTTTGATAGTGTAAACAGAACTTGAAACTATTGTCAGATACATGGTTAACATCGTGGTGAGCAACCTGCAACTCTAAAATACTTACACTATTATGATCATCCTGTATAGCATCCATAGCGGAGTAGAGGGCATACGTACACTGGTCTAAATATGTGCCTTGTGCCAAGATCATGTTGGCTGTAATCTGACTGTCTTCCTTTCCATCAATCTCCATCTGCGATAGTTGTTTACACATCTGTGAATAAGTAAGACTTTTGAAAACAGTGCTTTATAATATAAGTCAATATCTTGGATTGAAAGCCATTGGGTAATATATAGTCAATTTATCATAAACATAATACTGTAGATAGTCCCTACCAATGCCTTTGTGAAAAGTCCAGTTACACCTTTCACCTTGGAGAGAAGATTAAGGGCCTGTTGATGGTGTCCTTGCTGGAACTCATACTCTGACAGTGCTATAGCTGCTTCTTCTTGGAAATAAAATATCTCCTCTTTCTGTTAAATTAGAAAACACATCAATATTAAATTACAGTCTATTCCTTTATGTAGTTTTCAACCATAGAAAAATGAAAGAGGAGCTTAGGTCAAAGATACAATATTTGTTGCTGTTACACAAACATTTAGCATGCACAGTTAAGACTAGCAGGATCCTTGAGTTAGTTTTGCTTAGGCCCAGTGATTGGCTGTAGATGACCTAACCACTAATAAATCACCAGAAAATAATGCCTATATTAATTAGGAAAATATATATACAAAATCTTTCTACAATGTGGTCTGTAGTATACAGATAAACTAGCTATATATTATTTTTCATCTCACCTTTATTTTTCCATGTGAAGCTACAAAGAATGCATGTTTAGGAGGAGTCAATGCTTTATCACTGTAAAGTAACAAAAAAAACCTCTAAAAACTTGCACATATGTTTTATAGTTTCAACAGTTTTAAAGCATATTGATATATCTCCATTCTCTATTATTAAACAATTTAGATATTTTGTTATATCAAGTTATTTTTTTAAATGTTGGCGAGTTATTAGTTTAGGAACTAATACTTGCACGTTTCTGATATAACTCTAAAGCTCTGTCTACACTATCAAAGTTTATGACAAACAAATGTGATGTGCCCATATATGGACACGATGATGTCATATCCCTATCCATATCCATATCACTGCCATATTTGGGAACATCATACTTTTTATTACTCGGGGTACCCGAGTCTAGGATTTTTGTTAATTAATTTGTTTAATTAAGAAGCCACAATGTGTGACACACACCACAGCGTTATGTAGTTATATGCGGCTTCTTGGCGTAGTGATTATCACGTTTGCTTAACACGCAGAAGGTACCTGATTCGAGCCCGGGCGAAACTTTTTTTAAAAACTTTATGGTGAAAAGTAGTGTATACGCAATATGATAATTATACACAGTATATCTTATTTTTATTATTTATTTAAATACTTATTTTGTGTAATCGGTAAATACTCCTCCCTTATTCGTTGTAGTATTGAGCTCGGATTTAGCATGAATATACTACAGGGACATGTCCTCAAAGCTATAGAGCCGCATTTTTTAATTTCATACCGGATGCAGCCATATCACGTCTCGAAGATGGTACCGTATAGCTGTATTTGGTAGTGCAGTTATTGATGTGTATGTGACGTTACATCCGGTCTTATGACGTCATTACAGCTTCTTTCGCTGTACCCCGAGTATTGCACATTCATGCTTGTTTGTCAACTTCAGCTTCATATTTTACACAGGGCTTAAGGTTAATTTTTTTTAGTTTGATAGTGTAGATAAAGCTTTAGTCATCCTTATTAAATGTTCTATACCTTGCTAACAACTTGAGGTGTTCACTAGCAGCTTGCCAGTAGTGTACACTAAGACGCTGGCAGGCTAGAAACTGTTCATTGCCTGGAACATCATTTTCTTTCTTCTCTTCCAGCATCTGGTATTAAAATACAAAAAATTTAATTAACAACAAAAGATAAACCAAAAATACATTCTAAAACATCCTTGAATACTATGACAAATTTTTCTTGAAAATGTTATTGTAAACTAAAAGATTTTGTGTTTTTTTTCCTTCAAATTTATACAGAAAGTAAGATTTAACTTGTAAAAATTCCAAAAAGAGAAAAAAGAATTTTGTCCTAAAATATGAATCCCAGTGTCCGTATTTCTAATTTAGGCAATTCGGGAAACACCCTTAGAATTTACAAATGCTCTCATCTATGTGAATATCACTTAAGTGAAAGACTTTATCATTCAAGGTCTTCATTTAAACTTACCCTGGTCCTGAAAGTTTTAGCAAGATGGATCAGCAGTGGTGTGTCAATGTTAAACTGGTTCGAATTACGAATGGCTTCTAAGCCCTTCTGGATTGCAAGACGAATTTTGGCCCGCTCTTCAGACCTATGGAAATAAACATTTTAACATCTAAAGTTGGAAGATTATATGTGGAAAAAGAAAATATCACACAATGTTAAAAACCGCCAGTCGGTTTATAGTGCAATTCAAAAATATTCTAAAATATCATGTCAAAATTATTCTTCTGAAGTTACTGCAGTAACTACATACAAAAATAACATGAATTTAGGTTGTTTTAATGCAATAAAAAGTATGTATGATTACAAAAACAGGCTTGTTAAATAATTGCATAAACAGGTTTTAAGAGATAAAATATATAGTTAAAGCAGTAACTGCAGTAGAATAATATCAAAATTACTTACTTAGCATTTCCAGTGTACAGTGCGCATACAGCCTTGAACCATTTCTCTTGTTCTTCAGTATACAGCATCTGGCATAATGCCACAGGTAGGACTGATGGTTGGTCTGGACTGGTGCGACCTTCTGCTAGTAAAGTATCTCTTTTAGTCTTTGCAGATTTTACCAGAACGTACAAGAAAGCCTAAGGCAAAAAGAACACGCAACTTTAGTCATATTTAACAAGTATTATTAGGGCGTGTTGCGCAGTGTGTTGGACGTTGGACTACCGATTGTGAGATCGTGGTTCGAATTCCACTCTTGCCACATTGCTTGTATCCTTAGGCAAGATACTTTACTTATGTTTGCCTCTCTCAGCCCAGGTGTATAAATAAGTAGCCGGTTAGATCAAGGCACAACTTTGCGCTGATTACTAGCTGCATTATGGGAGTATGTTTCCATTGTGTTTGGTCCAAAAAAATGACTGGGGTAATAATGTGAAGCGCTTAGAAGCATTGTGCAATAAGCGCTATATAAAAAATGATTATTATTATTATTAAATGTTTAATTAGGTTGATTGATGTGATATTAAATATTTGGAGGGTTAATTAATTTGTCAGATCATCAGCTGTTTAATAATAATAATAATAATATTTATCCTGGATTTATAAAGCTCCCAATGTTGTGAAACTTCTAAGTGCTGTCAATATTATTATTATTACCCCGGTAGTTTTTGGATCAAGTGGATATCCACAAGAATTGGATTTGTTTCAAGAGATCAGAAATAATTACATTAAAAAAATAATACACAGTATATTCAATACCTCAATATCAAGGAGTCGTAAGTTATCAACGCTTGTGATTTTCAAGTTGTTGGAAGAAAAATGTAGTTTATCAAAAGATTTCTCTATGAAAGTGCCAAGGTCTGGAGAAATACCATCCGTTCTGACGTCCCATTGAAGGCCTAACCACACCAGAAGTTGCAGATTGTGTGGCTGAGCCATCACAGCATCTGGAGAAGAAAATATCTGATATAATACACTATACTCCAACTTTACTGTATTTTTAAGATTATTATAAGCGTGATTCAAAAACTACTAACAAAGTAGAAAAGCTTTACAAAAGGACACTGAGCTTGCCTTGCCAAGGTAGGAATTCATAACAGTCCATTGATCTTATGTCAGACGGTGTCTGTTAGGGAGTGTGGAACTGAGCTTGCCTTGCCAAGGTAGGAATTCATAACAGTCCATTGATCTTATGTCAGACGGTGTCTGTTAGGGAGTGTGGAACTGAGCTTGCCTTGCCAAGGTAGGAATTCATAACAGTCCATTGATCTTATGTCATTGTCAGACGGTGTCTGTTAGGGAGTGTGGAACTGAGCTTGCCTTGCCAAGGTAGGAATTCATAACAGTCCATTGATCTTATGTCAGACGGTGTCTGTTAGGGAGTGTAGAACTGAGCTTGCCTTGCCAAGGTAGGAATTCATAACAGTCCATTGATCTTATGTCAGACGGTGTCTGTTAGGGAGTGTGGAACTGAGCTTGCCTTGCCAAGGTAGGAATTCATAACAGTCCATTGATCTTATGTCAGACGGTGTCTGTTAGGGAGTGTGGAACTGAGCTTGCCTTGCCAAGGTAGGAATTCATAACAGTCCATTGATCTTATGTCAGACGGTGTCTGTTAGGGAGTGTGGAACTGAGCTTGCCTTGCCAAGGTAGGAATTCATAACAGTCCATTGATCTTATGTCAGACGGTGTCTGTTAGGGAGTGTGGAACTGAGCTTGCCTTGCCAAGGTAGGAATTCATAACAGTCCATTGATCTTATGTCAGACGGTGTCTGTTAGGGAGTGTGGAACTGAGCTTGCCTTGCCAAGGTAGGAATTCATAACAGTCCATTGATCTTATGTCAGACGGTGTCTGTTAGGGAGTGTGGAACTGAGCTTGCCTTGCCAAGGTAGGAATTCATAACAGTCCATTGATCTTATGTCAGACGGTGTCTGTTAGGGAGTGTGGAACTGAGCTTGCCTTGCCAAGGTAGGAATTCATAACAGTCCATTGATCTTATGTCAGACGGTGTCTGTTAGGGAGTGTGGAACTGATCGTGTCGCAGCCACAGATAAACCCTTTTACCTCCGGAGCTAGCAGCCTCTTGTTAGATTGCTTTAATATAACATTCTACGTTGTATATGCCAACACATTCATATAAGGCAAAATAAATATTAATGTTTAGCATCCCTGCACGCTTGCTTTTTGGATGTCGCCTCCTTTTTTTTAAAAACAACGTTTTATGCTAAAAATAATGTTGTATTTTGTCTACTTTTTTGTCAAGACATTTAAGATGTACAATAGCTCAAGCCAGAAAAAACGACGAAAGCAGGCGACACACTTGGGAAAATAGCATAAAGGACATTTTCCGTCCACCCATTAAAGGGACACGTTTCCTTTTTAATGAACAAATATAGGTTTATAGGGACAACATTATTAAGAGGACACTTTGTTGAGTCAAGAAGGTATCTCCTTAAGGCGCCATCTACAAATTATTTCAGACCACAGAGACGCGTCTGAAAACTTGCAACCCATCAGACGCGTCTGTCCAATGCTGAACCTCATTAACGATCTATTATGAATATTCATGAGCTACCCAATCGCGGCGAAGACGCGTCTGTGTGATTAAAACCCGTTTTCGCTGTTTAGTAGGTAAAACAATAGAAAACGCGTCTGAGTGATTAAAACCCGTCTGTATTGCTTGTATGGTGAAACAACATTGGTATCATTTCACAGAACCAACAAATCTGAGACTAGGCCTAGGTTATCCTAATTTGGACGGAAATTCGCCGATGAGACGACATCGGGCCTGTGGACCTCAGCTCAGACAGAGAGAAAGAAAGTCTAGGCTAGCCTAGTTTCGGCGGCCTACACTATCTAGGCCTAGGCCGCCTATAAATTATTTAACGCTCCTACCTTGGGTTAGCGAAATATAAAAACAACGACACCTAGGCCTAGGCTAGGATATGAAAAATAAATATATGTTCCATATTAAGATTTAACATAGGCCTTTTAAAATGATTACGACATGTGTAAAGAAAAAGGCTCGACCAGAATTTGGAGGGGAAAAACATGTGAGCAGTTTAGAGCTAGAGAGAGAGTATTATGTTTCATGTCATGTGACACAAAATCCAGGTACACGATCTTAATTACTGTTTTATTGTCATCAGACGGCAGCCGCCAGAGTATCGCGTTTCATGCCATGTGACAAAAAAAACTAGGTCTGTATTTATTACGGTCTTCTGTCGGCAGTCTTTTTGAGCGACCGACTGAAAACGTTCTGATACTATATTTAGAATGAATTGTGTACGATCTTTTTTTCTCGGCATCTGTCATATTATTTAATGTCTAATTAATGTCTTAGATTGTATTGCATTTAAAAATTTATGTGGATTTCATATTTTTACATATCTGAATGGAATCAAGGTACAAATACTTTTATAACATATTTTGTATACATAAGTTTACATATTTCATTAATAAAATTGTTATTAGCATGACAACTTTAAGATCGGGTAAAAATATAGATAAGACTATGTCAGAAAAAGATACTAGGGAAGAAATGGTTGACCAAGAAGAGGTTGACCAAGTCAATGAAATATATGATAAAATGGCTAGGGATATTGATTTGCCCGAAATACCCGGCGGTATGCCTAAAGATATGATGCTCGAATATTTTCGAATGAAGTTCGAGGCCAAGGCCGAAAACAAAAAGTTAGAATTACAATACCAACAAGACCAATTAAGATTAGAAGCAGATATAGAGCAAAGAAAAATTGAATCACAAGAAAGAGTGAAAATGATGGAATTAGAAAATAGGTCTAGCTACAGTAATGCTAGGAATATAGTAGATGAAATGAAGGTAAAGGTTCCTAATTTGAAGGAATCAGATGATATTGATATATATTTTAGAACATTTGAACACTTGGCAGAAGCCACAGGTTGGGATAAAAATACGTGGTCCGCTAGGTTAGCACCTGAACTGTCTGGTAAAGCTAGGACAGCATATGCATCCTTAACCGTAAAAGAATGTGTAGATTATGATACCTTAAAGAAGGCAATCTTAGAAAAGTATGATGTGTCCGCAGAGACTTACAGATTTAAATTTCAAGTTCATACTGACCACCAGGCATTGAGATGGATGGACTCAATGAAGGGTGCCAATGTTAGACTTATGAGATGGGCTCTGTTTTTACAAGGATATAAATTTAAAGTTATTTACAAGAAAGGATCATTAAATGGAAATGCAGATGGATTAAGCCGTGCATAATATATTATAGAGGTGTTATTTGTAGATAGTTTATAGTAAAATGGTTTTAAATGTTAAATTTTTGGAAAGATTGACACAATCTTTTTCCCAAAAAGGGGAATGTCATATTATTTATGTTGTGATTCTCTGTGTTTAGAGAAGGATGCTTTAGACCAGGTCCGCCTTATATTATTAGCCAATCAAAATCGTATAATTTGTGGAGGGAAAATGTTATCCTCCTCTGAAGCCTAAAATTTGCATGTCCAGTATAAAAGTGGAATGTAATAGATATTAGAAGAAGAGAGAATAAGATCAGAGTAGATAAACGAGAAGAGAGAATAAGATCAGAGTAGATAAACGGAAAGATGATAAAGAAAATAAGGCTTGACTGGTACAGTGGAAGTAAGATGTATTAATTGCGTTACAAGGAATAAAAGTTCTAGTTGAGTTAAATATACTTTTTGTATGAGTTATCATTCAGTGACAGCTGTGTACGTCGCGTGGAAATATATACGCCTGAGAAAGCTCGGAACCAACTAATATATTCACTACATCGTTCTGGATGGACTGGACATTCGCTATAATATGTTTATTAGTTGGCCTGTTCGTTGAGGTTCACCTGTGTTGGATCGCGTGTCTCTACGTTTTACATCGTGGGAAATTTATATTTATATTCGCCGTTGATTAGGTAAACACGCACGAAGGAAACGATTACGATTAAAAAATATTATATATTTACAACTTGGTCCTCCGCCAGTTAAATTTAACACATTAATTTCACACCTTCTTACTGCACTAAGAACATCGTAGGGTTGTTTATTTAGGTTACGAACTCCCTACGAAGTTCAGAACGTAGCTCATTGAAAGTTGTTTATTGAGGTTACGAAGCCAAACAATGGAACCTACGAAGCCAACAACGTAGCCTACGAAGCTACTTCGTAGGTAAAGTTGCAGTATTTTCTTTCTGTACTGTAGGTCAATAGTTTGAGTGATTCCATGTTCCAAAAGTTAACTTTAACGTTTTTGCATGTGGTAAATTCACTCTTTAGCACAAGAAAAATAAAATCGCAAAAATAAAAGGTCGCAAATAAATAGAAACGAAAATTTGCGCTTTACAGTATACTCTGTCGGCGGTTAAAGGGTATACCTGTACTGATTTGTTTGTCTTACTGCCGGTTGTAAATAATAATTTAATATCACGCTCTCAATGAATTCACTTGTATGTAGCGCGTTTAACACCAGTACACAGTACTGTGTATAACAATGTGCAGTCAGCCGTATATAGGGGCGGGGCCATAGTCGAACATGCATATTGGCGTCTAGACGCAGCCAAATCAGACGGGTTTTGAGACGCGTTTTTGGGTAAACAATAGAAAACGCGTCTGGACGCTGATTTGTGGTCTGAAATAATTTGTAGATGACGCCTAATAGGGGTTTTACTATAGTTTTGCTAACCTTGATCATATTTAAGGACTACTCCAACGAGGTCATCTAAGATGACCCCCTGCAACTTGGCAAAGTTTGTGTCCGACATGAAGAAGGATTTATTTGGATCTGCTTCCTGTCCAAAGACAACATGAAACAAATGTGTCTGGCTCTACAAGAAGAAATAACGTATATTGTCATTATCCGTTAGGTTTAATGATTGTTAATGGTGAATTTAAACATAGCTCTAAACTAATCTTCAAAATATAATAATAATAATAATATACATTATGGAACAGTAACATTCATCTATGATTCTACTATAATTGGCCAGTTGTCACAATAAATCTGCAGTCAATCTCTATAAAATCTGGGATTTTTGTTGTTGCTACGGTTGAGTAATTCTTTCATGGATGATTGAACACCAGGGTAGTGAGAAACACTTCATGACAGGAAATACCATCATTACCTGTAAGTTTGCAGAACTTCTTTGGCACTTTTCCAACCAATCTGGTCCATACTGTTTCTTGAAAGCATGCAGCATATGGACTACAAACAAAGATATATCATAGCAATTAAATTAGTTCAAACTATAAAACTATAAAACTAAAAACCGAAAATCATAGAGAAAACAGATATCTAAAAGGAATACGGTTTTTCAAAATCGTAGAATATTTAGTTGATTGGGGTTTTTTTTTTGAAAAATGTGTCATTAGTCAGTGTGATGCATGGTTATACATGAGTAAATTTTCTATGGTTGAGTGATTCTGCTATGCATGATTAACACCAGTGACTCATATTCAACACAATCTCTTACTCTCAGGATATTTTGTCTTTCGGTCTCCTTTAAAAATAAACAAAGGAATAACAATTATAGTTTCTAAATTGAAATACATAAAAAAAGTGGGTACTCACAGACTTCACTAAGCCTAGCGCTCGCTAGTAATTTCCATTTTGATTGATATTCGGGCCGCCCTGACATGTCTGGTAGCTTCACTTGGGCACTCTGGGCAAAGCAACTGGTGACGAATCCTAATATATCTGCCCAGCGAAAAGATCCCTGCAAAAGTGCATTGTATGAATGAAAACATTTTGTCATGTTTTTTATACATCATTGGCAGTTAGTTAGTTTGAAGCTTCAAAGTATACAATCGGAAAGAGGCACATTCTACAACCTAATTTTCACCGTCGCTAATTTCTGCCAGGCTTAGATAACCAAAATTTAACCCAGTGAGGGAAAGATGGTTATTACTAAGAAAATATATTTGTTACAGTGTTTAGCAAGCATATATATCATATGCTACACAATCAATTCTTTTGATTGAAAGAAGAAATCACTATTTATCGCTGCACCAATCTATATAATTTCCCCATGCTAAGGGGACAGAAACAGATTTGCCACCAGTGTGGTTTAGACATTATAACATAAAATCAGGCTATCCAACAATGTATTAACATTACCATTGCAGCCATGCGGCACAGATGTAGACCTATCAAATAGTACAGGTGAGCGGACATCTCATCCAAGATGCTGTCCCAGTTGGAATTGATCTTGAGGCTGTTAGCTCTCAATAGGCACTGATCAAGCCTGCAAGTTAAAAAAAATACACTCTGTAATTATCTATAGACGTTAGAATTAATTTTTTTTTCTTGTAAGTTGGTTTAATTTATGGAGTCTTTTTTCCGTTATTCTGTCTGTCTTGTTTTTGATGCATTTCAATATTGTTTTAAGGCATCCCGTCATTGGCCTTTGGCTACTGGATTTTATCATTCATATATAAATTAAATACAAACATATTGATTGATAAAAACGTCTCATAGAGGGTGGTATTTATTATATTTCCTTTTGTCTAAACTGTAATTGGTATATAATTTAATTACCTTAATTATATGAAATTTGATGATTAAGTGCAAAGTAGAAATATGAATTGAATAAAACTGTCATGTAAATTTGTTGTATAAAATGTGGTAATTGATTACTGTATGAGAATCGATTGATTGAGTTTAAATATACAAAGTACTAACCCCTTTAAGAGGATTACGGCATTGTGAGGTGGTTTATCCATCATCGCTAGACTCAACAAAATCCACTTGGATAGCGCCACCAATAGGTGACTATGCATCTCCATTATCGTCTCCTCATTGGCTGTTTTCTCTTCACCTTGTCTTATGCTCTTTATGTAAATCTACAAGAAAAAATAAATCTTGAATCAGCAAGATATGGCCATTTCATTTTAATCTTTTGTGTGAAAATACTCTATTAAAATAAATATATTTTGCGAGGGTGAATCCAACTAATGCATGACATTTACATATACATACATAACCAACCAATCGCGCGTGTGTTTTTGGAAATGAAAAAGAAAAAACAAAAAACAACCAATCATGTGGTAAGGACAAAACATACCAGTTACTGCCTGTGTCGTCCTGTTTGTGTGGTGTCCAATGAGATGAGCACAATAAAGATGTACGAGACCTAATACATTTTTGTTGGATATTGACATATAAGTACGCTGTTCTCCACAGGCCTTTTTTGAGGGGGGTACCGTGATGCTTGACCTCAATACTTACCTCTAAAGTGTGGACTGTGCTCTCCCACCAGATTGGTTGGTCCGCAACAGACTCTAGATCTTGAGTAAGTAAGATATGGTCGACTGCTTCTCGTAACCTATGCATTTCGATCAGTAGTTTTACTAGTTTGCAATTTAGATAATAATCTCCTTTCCTTTGAACCTAAAAGAATTTAAGAAGTATTATTATTAACTATTTATTTGTTTAGATAGAAGAGAGATCCAAATAAAAAATCATCAGAAAAATCTGAGTCGTAATTGCAGACTGATAGTGATAATTGTTTCTTATGCTATTTGGATATACATAAGTACAACATACTTTTAACTATATTAAAAAGGTTATTTATTTAAAAATATTTGATTTTTGTATTTAACATGCTTGTCTACTAATTCTAGTCCAGGGTTTGAATCTAATTCTGTCCCAATATTATTTTCTCATGACAGTATCACTTCAATCCATCAAGTGGGTTAAAAGCCTTTTGAGCACAAAGGTGTTAAGAACTGTGCAGTATAGTATTAGATTAGTCTGTAGACTTACCAGTTTTTTACGAAGATAGATTTCATAATCTGGTAACTTCCCGGATCTCCTGAATATGTTTTCCTAGGAAATAAAAAAATATTAACATTTATTCAGCTATTTTCCTGTGTGCTAAGCCAAACCAAGAGATGATATTCACTTTTGATTATATCGCGCGACAATTTGTAATTCATTAGGCCCTTGCAGTCAAAGCTGTGACATGAGACATGTTATATGGGTATTAATTGACCTAGTAATTAGTATTGCTGACCTACTAATGTAAATAAACTCTATACAGTATAACTTTACTCTATAGTGAATCATGTTGAAGTTTTGATGAAAAGAGAACACATGAGGAATCACTCAACCTCAGTTCTTAGGAAACTTAGAATTAGGTCACAATGATAATTCAAGTCAAATACCATTTGTTACTCATTCAGCCATTTAGAGCAATTGCTAGAAATGTACGGCGTTATTAAAGTCAACTATTATAATACGCCTGGTGCCAAAAAGTTAAAGGAAAGTGGGAAGACCTCTCTTAAGGTCTGTCTACACTATCAAACTTTATGTGACACAAAATTTGATACCCATATATGGACATGATGATGTCATATCACTACCATATTTGGGCACATCACACTTTTTTGTCAAACTAGTTTAATAGTGTAGACAGAGCTTTAGCTTCTTTAAAGGGTACTAATTGTGTAGTGTGAATATGAACAGGGTACATAGAAAATTTAGGCTTTTAGGTTGCGTTAGGAGCATGTGCTCCCCTTTTAACAGCTAAAATTAGGAAAAAAAAGTACTTTTTGACTTTGAATACAATATGTTAGTGCTTCTCAATTGCAAATACCGTATATTTCGGTGTATAAGTCGCACTTTTGACACGCAAATTTGACCTCTAAATTAAGGGTGCGTCTTATACACCGAACATAAATGCCTCACCACACAGATTGTACATAGGCCTATATGCTATCGTCACCTCGTTTGCTACTGCTAGGCTAGGCCTAGCTACAGTTTAACTAACTAACGTAACGGCAACCTGCTTCTGCCTAGTTTTCAAGGCATTTTAGCATGATGTTATACTAAATATGATGACAAGATTTGTTCATTATGGCGCTCCCATAAAATTTCATTTGTAAACGTTTACGTACGATTAGAATAGTATTTATTTATACAGTAGTTATACGCACGATCGCCGTACCCCCAGCGCAAGCCCTTTCTTGGTGGCCACATGGTGTATTTATAGTTATACGCACGACCGCCGTACCTCTAGCCTAGCGCAAACCCTTCTTGGCGGCCACATGGTGTACGGTATTTGACTATTCTCCAGTTGATTATAGCATGGACCTAGCGTATACACTTCTCGGATACATAGATACTAATCGAATACGATTGTCCGCAGAGCCATATGTATGGCTCTGATTGTCCGTGAAAACGTGCGCCCTCTCGAAATGATCGAGCGAGGCTAGCCCACACACGTACATGTTACACACACGGTCATGCACTCGATGTTGCGGCGAAACTCATGAATAACAAGTTAGAAAGAACTTGTTGAGGCTGGACGCGGCCGAGCCTAGGTATGAAAAAACCTAAATAAAGGACGCCGTTGTAGATATAACAAAATATATTATTACAATAATATTGATTACAATTTAAAAAAACATTGTTTTGATGAAAAATAAGGTGCGTCTTATACATCGACGATATAAAAAATACCGATATTTTACTCTCAGTTAGGGGGTGCGTCTTATACACAGGTGCGACTTATACACCGAAATATACGGTAATCCTTGATCTGCCCTCTTCCCCTCTACATCACTTGTATGCAATTACCGAAATAAATAAGGTTATATGCATTATCATGCATATAACCCTATTGATTCTGTCAAAATCAAATATTGTATTTGTCCTACAAAGATCATATCTTTCATTATAAATAATTAAAGATCATGACCAAATCAATATATCTTTATTAAAATCAATGCATATACTGTAACCTATAATTCGTCATAGTGACGAATTAAATCTAGTTTAATTTGTTTAAACTCTTTACATAAAAAACAAATGATAATTATCATTTGTTTTTTTTATATGCTATTTTTTAATTGCTATTGGTAAATAAACTGAAACTGAAACGTACATTGAATTATTTTAAGTTGATTTTCCTAGAAATTAAATTAATACATTTTTATCTATGATGTTAATAGAAGTTTTTTAATGAGTGCAGAGCAGTCAGGACAATTTCTTTTACTGTACAATAGCCTGTGTTGAGTTGGCATTGAATATAGTACAATCAAATTAACAGATTACCTTTTTCCAAATTGAAGTAAGGAGATTGAAATTAAGTTCAGAACAAAAAAACGTCAGATATTATTCAATCCATTTAAAGTCATATTTTTTTTTTATATACAGTTTACTAAAGAAAAAAATTCTGAGACAAAAATCCTTTGATTTAAATGGTTTTAATTAAAACAATTTCAAATGTAATTCAAGAAATGGATAAATATATAAATAAAACTTGGCCAATGACTCAATCACACTTTAACAGTTCATTGAACTTTAGATGCTTCCTGCCCATAACTTTGATTTTCTAAACCAGTTGTTTCTATTACTACTGGCTTTCATTACGATTGATATGTGATAGATCAAACTTTATTCCGATGAAAACCAGAATTTAATATGATTTAACTATTTGTAAACTCTATAGCTTTTTGTAGAGAACTGTGCTGCCGTACTTTGAGAAAAGGCATTATCTACAAAAAGGTACTTTTGAGTAAATGAGCAAAACGCGTTTTTGTTTATTATAAAAAACATACAAATAATATTCTATTTCTAAATGTATAGTCTTGAGAAGAACATCAAACAAAAATATGCCATGTATGGTCAATTCAGATGTTAAGTTATGCCCTTAAGAATCAAATAAGACAAAAATCTCAATTTCGAAAAAAATGTAGATAATGCCTTTTCTCAAAGTACGGCAGTGTAGTAGTAAGTGAACAGCCAGATCTAGGTAACCCCAGATTCATTGCGAATTAAGTTTGAGATATTCACTTGATCAGGTTAAACCATTATGAATGGAGCCTGAGGTATGCTTGTCTAAGACCTGGTTAACCCCCGATTCATTGCGAATTAAGTTTGAGATATTCACTTGATCAGGTTAAACCATTATGAATGGAGCCTGAGGTATGCTTGTCCAAGATCTGGTTAACCCCCGATTCATTGCGAATTAAGTTTGAGATATTCACTTGATCAGATTAAACCATTATGAATGGAGCCTGATATATGCTTGTCAAGAGCTGGGCAATTCCATGCAAACATGGACATGACCAAAAAAATTCAAATTAATTAGTCAGCTCAAAATTTGTGTTTATGTTACTCTTTGAATATGTGGGAACTAGGTTTTTAACTTTTTCAATTCATTTATGACTTTTTGCAGCCAAAAAATTACGTTTATTCAATGTTGAATATATATTTTTTTTTAGGTGTGAAAAATAGGTAATTACGTTAACTGATTATTATTTTCCCAACAAAGCAATATTTATAAAGTAACATGTCTAAGTAATACGGTAGTACACTTAAGATATATGGAAAATATGATATAACTACAAATGTTGAATATCCCATATAGGAGTGCTGTGTATATTCTGTTATATATTAGGGTATGTAATGCGAGTGACAAAAAAAATGATTTTTTTTTTTTATACCATCATGATGATATTTTTTTTTAATGAAATTTTATAATTTAGCTATACTACTTTGAACAATTAAAATTTGACAATAAAAATAAAAAATCCCCGTAAATACAAAATTGTTGAGACATTGAAAAGTGAAATGCGAGTGACATGTAATGCGAGTGACGTTAAAAAATGGACAATGTAATGCGAGTGACATTACTAAAACTCTTTTTTTTGTAAAGTAAAATAGTAATTAATCTATCATTAGTTATGAATTAGTCCCAGAATTAGTATATACATTAATTTCATAATACAATGTGTGATTTGGCCCTTATTTGGAGGCACTACAGTATAATAATTATAGCATTAGGTTTGTTGAGGGCACAATCCTTAGCAACGACCTTTTTGCAGTTAAATCATTTGAAAAATCAAATCATTATAAGAGCTCATTAAATAAAAAACACTAAATCTGGTGAGATTTAACAAATTTGGTACAATCTTTTGTGAAGATAAGAAGGTAAGAATAAGTATACATTTATATTTAATCACAATTTTTAAGTTTTTTTTTCTTATATTGTTAGTGTTAATTATTTCAAATTCTACAATTTGAAAACACCGCATAGGCCTAAGGCTATAATAATTTATTTATATATTATTATTTATATATTATTATTTACTAGGCATATTTTAAACCACCAGGTCTAAAGCATTGTAGTTTTAAAAACAAAATATATAATTGCTTATTATTTAAAAATAATTTTAAATTATCATTCAAATTTGCATCCTGCCTTTAGAAATGGCCGAACGACAGAGAAAGTACCTAGAAAAACTGAAAGCCGAGGGAAAATACACCTCATACAGAAACAAACAAAATGAAATTTCGAAAAGAAGTAAAAAAGTAAAAGAAAAGAGAAAATTCTAGCTCTGCCACCAGCTTTGAAGAAGCAGAAGATTGATGCTCTTAAAGTTGCTAATAGAAAACGTGTGGCTAAGTTCAGAGCAAAGAAGGCTGCTTTGGCATCAGACGGGCCATCACCTTTTAGAAGTGCTATGGCTTTGCTAAAGCCACTACCAGGGCAAAAAGAATGCTTGATGCTGGTTTGCGAAGAACTTTGAGTTCCATAATTTGTAAAATGGCTGTTTGAATTTTCTATTTTCATTTTTAGTGACCGTATAAGTGTTCTGTTACTGTGTTTGTAAAAAATCAAGATGTTCTGTTAGTGTTAAAAATAGATGATGTCCTTTAGAACTTCATCCAAATGAGTTGAAATAAAAGTTTTTACTTGAAAATTGATATAACATTCTTTGAGTGGTTTAATGTTGCATTATTTAATTATTGTCTACTTTTCTTTCTGCTTTGCTTAGTATATACTAAGTTCACTTCTAACGGTAATGCGAGTGACAGTAATGCGAGTGACGGGACTTTTTTGTTAAAATGTAAAATATTTTAAAAATCTATGTAATGTTGAATTTTTTTATTATCCTATTTTATACTTTAAAAGTACAGCAATTAAAAATATAAGATCTTTTGATTCATATATTTTTAGTTTAAGGACACGTTCTTATCAAATTTAATCAAATTTTTGTTGTGTCTTTTTTGTGTAATGCGTGTGACAGAATTTCGCAATGCCGTCATTGTCGAAGTAAAAGACATACATTTTTTTTATAGTATTTTATTAAAGACTTGCACTTAAAGTATGTTCATATAAAACATTGACTTAAAAATCCAATTAGTATAGAAAGTACAAAGCTTAGACTAACAAAAATGACTGTAATGTGTAATGCGAGTGACCATGGAATTGCCCAGCTGGTTAACCGCAGATTCATTGGAGCCGAGATATGCTTCCTCTAAGATCAGGTTTATCCCAGATTCATCGTGAATCAAGTTTGAGAAATTCCTAAGGGTCTTTTACACCTGTTCTGTCACGGTTCCGGTTCGGCGAATCAAACGTCAATGTTTCGATTTCACGACACCAACCGATATGGTCGTAGTCGTAAAAAACGAAACATTGCAGTACCATTGGATTTGCCAGTGCCAGACCACAACCGTGTCGGAACAGGTGTGAAAGACCCTTTACCCAAGATCCGGTTAATCAGGCCTGGGTTAATCATCGGCCTTGTAGTAGAACACTTTTTTTATTGAGGTGATATAATACTAGCTTTTATGTGTTAAAATAAAGTACCTATTATTTTTTTAATGCAGGGAATGCCTACGCTTGCCTAGATTAAGGTTAAACCATTGCAAAACAAAGTCCGAGCAGCGCTTGCCAAGATTAGGCTATCCCAGCAGATTCATTGCAGAAGTCCGAGCTGTAAACTTGACAAGATCAGATTCATTGGGAAACATATATGCTTGCCCAGACCTTCATTTAAAAGGAGCGCGAGGGATGTACCCTCTATCCCACACATGTTTTTTATTCTCTTTTATAAAAAAAATTGTAACAATTTATCTCCTTGAAAATTTAACAGGAGCTATTGAGTGTTCTCCTCTTATTTCTTTAAATGAAGGTCTGCTTGACCAATTTTACAATCCCAAGAATTCCTAGTTATATTTTACCAATTCTAGTTAACCATCAATTCAGCTGCATTTAACCAAAACTGAGCAATGCTTTCCTAAATCAAATACTCTTGATGAAGCGCAAGCTACGACTGCTCAAGCCAACGTTGCCCGAGATCAGCTTAACCCTTGATACATTGTGAACCAAGCCTGTGCATTTCTTCAAGGTGAACAAATTAGAAGAGTTAACAATCTACATTGAAGGGAAGTAGTGCACACGTCAGATTATACTAAAAAGTTGCACTTTAAATTGCATACTCAGTTAAAATACCAAAAAAAATACACTTGTCAGGGCTCGATTTATCTTTTTCATGTTGCTAGCCCACTGGGCTAGTTCACTGTAGATTTCACTAGCCCATACATTATTTTACTAGCCCACTCTTATTATTATCTATTGTACAAAATGCCTGAATTCATTTATATGGCGGCCCGCGATTTTTTTTTTCGTACATAAGTTGGGGACCCCCTCATGAAACGTCACAAAATAAACATGAATAATTCATCAGTTAAATTTTCTTGTTCCGTGTGCACCCAAGCGTATAGTAACAAGAAGTGATTACACAAGTGCGGTACGATTCTTGTGGTTGCCGCGTGGGATTTCATAAAAGAATAGCGGCGTTTTGTGTGAATTGTCAAAATAATCAGCCTTTAGTTTAAGGTGTTTTTAATATAATTTATTACTAAAGAATTACGTATTAAAATTATAGTTTCTATTAATACTATTAGGCCTAATTATTAGTCTCTAAACCCATGTCTATTATTCTAGTAGTAACTGTGGGGGTGGGTGTGTGTTTGTGTGTGTTAGGTATAAGTCAGCAAAATTAAACAATAACATTACACAAAAATACATTTTTTATTCTCGTGGGTCTAATCTTCCCATCTCATGTGTTCACATACGCGCATTTTTAAAGTTCCTTTGAGTACATGCATATTGTTTGATAATAAAATAGCAGAATTAAGTTGTGCGTGTAATCACTTCTTGTTGCTATACGCTTGGGTGCACACGGAACAAGAAAATTTAACTGATGAATTATTCATGTTTATTTTGTGACGTTTCATGAGGGGGTCCCCAACTTATGTACGAAAAAAAAAATCGCGGGCCGCCATATAAATGAATTCAGGCATTTTGTACAATAGAGGGCGCACTAATCTAAACGCTCGAGAATTGCTAAACATTTACATAAATACTGTATTAAACTATTATTGCATGAAAAATTACACAAAATTGTATTTCTTTATTGTTCACATTATAAAAATTAACTTTGCGTCGCGACGCATAATCTATTTCATGCTCACCATATTCACAGAATCGATTTATTGTGGTCTTTTTGTTGTTGGGCTTCAACCTAGCCAAGAAAACTAATTAGATTCTGTCTACCTTAGGCTAGGCCTAGAGAGCCTATTATTTATAGTAGGGTAGCTAGGATAGACGTAGGCGCGCCTACCTAGCCTAGATCGCATTGGAGCACCTGGCCTACTCTACTCAACTGTTACTAAAATGGTAGTATCTAGCTAGGCCTAGCTGCTGAGCAGCCATCACGATGCCAAACGATGGCTTTTGATTCTATCTAGGCCTACGCATATTATAAAATATGGCCTCCATGGCCTACCTACAGGGATAGAGTCAGCCACCCAGCCCTACAAAATATCCCTAGCTTTGATCTCTGTGACAACCAGGCCTGACAAGACTAGACAAGTTATTTTTAACATTGACAAAATTCTACTACATTTGGCCAATCACAGTTCGTTATTTATGGTCATATTTTTGTGACACGTTTGACCTGATAATGAAGCTCCGCCTACTTCACAATAACCTGGGTGACAAAAACATAAATGGCCAATCATAATTCGGAAAATTTGCTTGATTATGAGAGGCTCCGCCTACATCATCACTTGTTATGGCCACAGCAGCCCGCGAGTGGTTTTTTTTGCTGATGTTGCCAAGACATATGTCTTTTATGCTGGAGTTATTTTTATGAGGTCATTTCGTCCCAATTTCGAGTTCCCACAACCTACTAGCCATCCGGGCTTAAAGGAAGATACTTTAGGTAGCCCGGAGCTGTTTTTACTAGCCATTGTACGCCGGGCTAGCACTAAATTGAGCCCTGCTTGTTAATATTTATTAATAAATACATTTTTTTCTTCAAGGATTTCTTAGTATTTACAATAATTAATAAAATTTGCTAATCATTTTTTTAATAGTGTTACTAAAAGTATTTTTAGAACAAGTTGTCATTGTGCTATGCAGCAGAACTCATACTTTGGAACATCTCTATTCAGGGGACACCCCATTTTAAGATGGTACATGAAAAGGAACCTGGGGTAATGTATTACAGGGTTGGTTCTACTGTATATAAAAAATGTACAATAACATCAAGTAGTACAATGTATACATACAGTTGTAATTATCTCTTGAAGTACATTTAATGTGGACATGTAAACATGATTATCACTCTAATAAGCAAAGAATACAGTAACTGTTTAAATCAAAGTGATTATGGTACTCAGTAACTTGTTGTTACACGGACCAATATCTAGTTGGTTGGCTAAGTTACAATTCCTAAAACGTCATGGCTCTTCTGGTCTAAAGCTTTGTCTACACTATCAAACTTTATGCCAATATATACGGATATGATGATGTCATATCACTACCATTTTTTGGCGCATCACTTTATTTGATACTGGAGGGCGAAATGCAGGGACACATTGTGAAAGGTGTCAACATCAAACTCCGGAGGGCGTCATTTACGATTTTATTTTAAATATCCCGGTGTTGCTAGGTTGGTGTGAAAGGGGTAGCCCAAGGGTTTCTCAACGTTTTGAATGGTCACAAACCATAGGGTGTCTTCAGAGATCACTGCATAGTTTTGGTGTGAAAGGGGTAATGCATGCTTTTATGTGCAATTATTAAATCAAGTATACCGAGAATACAATTAAAAATGTTCATCTGGTTTTGAATATTCATGAAGATATTCTGGTCTTCTGAAGAAGCTGTCCAAACAGGACTCAGAAACTGTCAAGCAGGTTTGTTTCGCTACTTTTTGTCTTTTCCGAAAATAATTACAAATTTATACCGAGATATATTACCAACATGGGTTACTTCACACTAAACATTTCAGTCAGTCTGGTATACCAGTTTTTTTTTTTGAGAAACAACTTACCTTGATTTTATGAATATTGATGTGACCTGGGTAGAACCTTTCAGCTCTTTCTACCCAATATCTCAACTTCTCCACATCATAATTCTGAATGGTACAACCAAGGGATGCAACTGTAAGAGGAAAAGGTACACATTCTCACTAATACCAGGGCATCATTTATAAGGAGCGCCTGCGCGACCGCGCTCCTCCGCGCTCCTCAACAGGCTTCGAGGAGAGCAATTTATCGCGCTCCTTAATTTTCAAAATAGAGCCTAGCTTTTGACAGTGTTGATTTTTCTGTCAAGAGGCCTAAAAACACGTGGATTTTTAAAAGTTAAAACCAATCTAGGCCTAGGCTAATAATATATAAGCTAAGTTATAAAGCTACAAGCCTAATGGCAGTCCCTCGTTTTTAAGGATCGCGAGCGCGATCGCAATCAACAACCTTCGAAAAAGAGAGCAATTCATCGCGCTCCATCTCACAGTGCGAGGTACCAACAAAGGGGATTCCCCTGCCTGCGCGCATTCAAGGGCGAGTTTACTTCATCGCCTCATAGTGCAACCAGTACGGTGTCATAGAAACACCTCCTTTACAGGAAGATCATGTCCCAACCAATAATTTTTCCCTTTATGTTTTTATGGAACGAGTTAATAAAATATATTTAATTTTAAAAGGAAACATTAATATAGGAGGCCTAAATATAATGTTTATTATTTTAAAAAGCTTAGCTGCTGGTTGCTTTAATTATGTCATTTTGAAGATGGATTATTTCTTCGAAAGTTCTAACCAATTTTGGTCACTCAAATCCTCCTCAAAACACGTGCTGATGTGTGACGTCAGCATCTTCTAGAAGCTCTCTCAGCCCTCCCCTATTGTGCGTGCGCCCATGTGTGACACATGTAAACACGATCAAATATCTTTCTTAATAATTTTAAAATGACACTTTGTAACTTGTTATCAATATTTTAATGGCTGTTGCATGTTAGAATTGTATAATTTATGAATTGCAGGTAAATACTTTTCAGGTTTTCTGTCTGATTTCTAGGCCAACAAGCTAGGCTAGAAAAGCTAGGCTAAAGGCATAATAGTTGGCCAGGACAGGATTCTCCAGGCTCCTGAAACCCAATCTACCCAGGCAGGCCATAAAAAAAAATTGGCTTGAGTTTTTTGTACTGTAGAATAATACGATCCCCACGGAAAATATTGTGTGTAAAGGTGGGTGTGGGGGATTTTAGGGAAGAGGTACAGTATACATTTGTTGTGCCCGGGGGGGGGGGGGGGGGGGGGGGGGGGGGTGGGGGGCGACCATCCTTCAACTTCAACATAAATATTTGAGGAGAGCGATTTAAAATTTTTGCAAGGAGAGCGAATTGCTCTCCTCGGTGATTTGAGGAGAGCGATTTGTTGCTCTCCTGGGTTTTGCATACGTGATGCGCTGTAATACAGTACAACTCTGTTAGTAGCTTAAATGCTAAAAATTTTGTTAATGAGAGTCCCATTCCAATATTATCATACTTTTAAATGTTTTGAAGAAACATGAATTTTATTAAAGGAATTGCAGGAAATGGCATGTAGTTTATAATTTCGCTAATAAATTGGGTGGATACACACTCGGCTGCACTTGTAGCCAATGTGATCTAGATGTAATGATATAAACCATTAGTGTACTGTTTGCACACACATTGCAAACATTTCATAACATTTGCATGCTAAAGCTTGGTTTCTACTTGGACGAAATACATATTGTAAGTTGACCAATCACAAGCGGTAGTTCAGACAATCCATTGCATCATGATTGGTTAAATTATTAAATTCATACAAGTTTTAACACTCACTTCTTAACATCAATTCTTTTTGGGTCTCATTAAACTCCAATGATTTTTTATAACTGTCGATAGCCTTCCCATAGTCCTTAACTGCCTCATAAAGACTGCCAAGTAATTTGTGAGCTCTGCTATCACTATGTTTAACAGCTAGGTAGCTCTGTACCCATTTTATACCAAGAGCATACTCCCTAGCTTCCAAGTAAAATGTTGCAAACTGGTATCCACGAAGCTGAATCTAGTATAAAAAAATGGGAGAAAAGAATGGATTCTCTAAATTATAATTATTTGTAACTGCAATACATTTGAGAATTTGATATAAACTATTCCTTCTCTTCTTTCTTCAAAATCAACATGATGCCCTTGTCAAACACGGTGACTACTTCTTCGCATGCACCTAAAGTAAAATGACGTATTAATGAAGCAAACTTGCTGAGAGTGTTTTTTGTTTAAAATCATGGCATATTCAACAACAAAATATATTTTTTTTCACTGCTGAGGATAATAAATAATATATTTCATTGTAACAGAACAGGAAAGCCTAGATACTTCCAGTGTCAATAAAAAAAATAATAATGTACAGTATTAGTAGGGCCTACTGTATGTATTTTCAGATGCTGCAAGACATGAGACCCAAAATAGGCTAGGCCTAGTGGCAGCGCAGTGCATACCTAGCTAGAGCTAGGGTGGGTGGGGAGTGTAGTTAGCTAGTAAGCTGGGTTAGTGTACATCTGCACGATGCCACGTGGTAACGATGAAGGAGGATATGGATGGCCTGAGCCAGGTAGTGTATTAAACTACTACTCTAGACTAACTGTATTTTAGTTAGACCGCTAGTGAGTAGGTAGTATTATGAAAGTCCTCTAGGCCATATAGGAATCTAAGCCAAATGGGTCAAATAAACAACTACACAGTTTTAATCTGCTTCTTTGTTATCAGGAACAATATCGGAATTATTTTATTTTCTGTACCACCGATCGCAACCATCATCATCATCCCTCTGAAAACATTTTGTAAAATCATGAGCACGCAAGCAGAAACAAAAACATTCTCTTTAACGTGACGTCCTTTTACTTTTAGCTGCATTGCAGCATGCGAAGCCACATTTGCACAATTTCAACTGAAATACCCATCTTTAGTTGTTTCAAATTGCAATTTGTATTTTTGACAAAACATGTTTTTTTTTGTGGGTGTGGTGAAGAGAAGATGATTTATTGATAATACTATATGGTCCTATTGCGATAACTTTTTTCGTCTTTAAACGGTTAAAAATGTGAAAAACAAGTCGATTCTAATAATTATAGCGGCCCGCTATAAATCCCAAAATGCATTGCGCGCGGATTGATATTTTTGTTTTTCACCTGTAATTCGCCCACTTTTCGATCGATCGTGAGGCCAAAACAAATGGAAGACTCCTAACTTTTCAGCGAAAATATTGGGTTTTCCCCAATTTGTATCAACGGAGTCTGGCAAAAATAGAAAGACAATTAACCGATTCACCACGATAAGCGCTTAAAGCGCTCATGAGGTTAAAAGTCAAGGTGGTCATTGTAAACAAATTATCAACAAAAAAAAAGTAAATCGAATTTACATGCGCAGTTTGCTGTGCATGAATCGTAACAACAAATTATACAAAATACTCACAACTTTTTAAAAAAAAATATGCTTCTAAATATATAAAAACAATTGTTGAAGTTAGTTTGAAAATAAAATTCGAAAATATAACCGTTTTTCGAAGCACGCTGTTCGAAACGCGACAGGCGCGTTGAATGAATCTAGGCCTAAACATACAACGTAAAATCGTCTAAAAGCCATCTTTATTTCTAATAATCACTATTTTGAAGCTTGTATACAATAAATGTATAATAAATAAAGATTATGTATCAGTTACAGTGTCTAAATCGTCATATTTCCATGTAAAAATGTGATTTTTCTACCGGAGAAAAGTTGTGAAGATGTCCTCACGAGGGCCGCGCCATATTGTTTACCTTTGATTGTAATATGAACCCTGACATGTCAGATGCATTATGGGCATGAAATATTTGTTCAAACTCTGCGCAAAGGTCAGTTTATTGAAGCATAACTTTTGACAAACATTTTGATACCAAACTTGTTTTAATTTCATAAGTTTTCGACGCATTTTCGTCAAATTTTCTGCAAGCTACACGTCTAAAACAGCGGACTAAGCTCCCGAGGGATGCCGGTGCGCGTGAGAATCGCGAATTCCAAGTCGCTTTCGGGATGTTTTTTTTAACATTCCCGGTGAACAAACAGCGGCGACGAGGCTCTCGGGGCGGCTCCCGATAGGCCTAGGCCCCATATGGTCATCGTCGGATGAGTCAGTCTACTAATTTCTTCATAATTTCGAAACCGGTCATTCATAATGGTCAAGTTTGGTCTTATTTTGAAGAGAAGAAATAGGTTCTGATGAAGAGATGAGTTTTATTATAAAATTTTTATTAATTTTTGTGCATTTGGTAGTCAAAGATAAATTACAAATTTTTAATAATTTTCCTAAAATATTTCTAAAATTTGCATAATCCATATTCCGCCAAAATCAGTTGTAACACAAATTTGATAGTATATTTGAAAATAAAATGTCCTTTGCATTATTTTTGTTTTTAATTTTTTTAATGTCTGTGTTTAGAAAAAAAGTTAGGGTTAATTATATGACATATGCTTTTTGGGTCCCAGGGGAGCAAAATAAACTTAGGGGTCAATGGGTTAATGCAGCAACTATACAACGTCAGGCTAGGTATATAGCTAGCGTATGATGTTCGTACGTTACCGATGTTTACCACCTAGGTCTACAAAACTAAGCCTAGCTAGGCTAGGCCTAAGACCGTCCACGACGAGAGGTCGATCGCCGCGAGCTACTTAGGTAGTGCATTGTTTCTCACTTTTTATCATAATTTACCATAAAACGTACATTTAAGACAAGGAATGACATGATTTAATGTTTTTAAAGTGATATATATGTATTATTTTCCAAAAAACGTCCAAAATTGCAGGGAAGGGGCAGTGGTGGCGCCAGCGGGGGGGCTACGGGAGCTCTAGCCCCTTCGTCGGGGAGCCTAGCCCCCCCGTCGGGGAACACGGGTACTTTTTGTCGGGGAATATAATATACAGTAAAACACGTTCGCGTTCACTTCATATAGCTTGTTCAGCGCCTAGAAAACCACGACGTTCCATTGACCGTGAGAGTACGTCAGAGGGCTATTATGCACTTTTATGCATTCATTTATTGCCAGCGATCTAACTTACTACTAAATAACATTAGCTAGCGCACTTGTCTGGCGGTATCCCTTTGTACGAATCGTTCAACGTTTACCGACGGTTACCGAAGGGAACACGGGTACTTTTTGTCGGGGAATATAATATACAGTAAAAAGCGTTCGCGTTTACTTTGTAGCTAGCTTCAGCGCCTAGAAAACCGCGACGTTTCATTGACCGTGAGAGTACGTCAGAGTGATATTATGCACTTTATATGCATTCATTATTGCCAGCGATCTAACTTACTACTAAACAATAGCTAGGTTCGCACTTGTCTGGCGGTATCCCTTTGTACGAATCGTTCAACGTTGGGTCGAGACGCGTGATATCATGTTCCATCCAGGGACCAAAATGTGTACTGTAGTTATTTTCCAGGCGAAGTTTACTGACGGTTATGTCGTGTACTGCGTCGACGTACGCTACACTACAGCAAAAACGAATTATGTTAATTGTTCGTATGTTCACCAATTTTTTAATTTACAAGTAACCTTCTGTACCGTGGGGCACCTAAAATAAATTTTTCATCCATTACTAAACAAAAAAACATGCCATTTTCGCTTAGCCAACATCTTATTATAGAAGTTATTACATTTTCAATGTCCTGTATGTCATGAATTTCTCACCACTCGGAAGTCCAGATGGTACGCAGGCATACACTTGGGAGGAATAAACTTATTTCCCCGACTGAAAAAGGTCTACGCTTGCGTTTTTTAAGCCTCTAGGCCTGATGTTTCCGAAGTATAAAATGCAATTTTTTGAAGACCTGCAGCTCTAGTTTTAAACAGTTTCTTAGCTCAGCCCCAACAATAAAGCTGGTCATATTTCGAAGTACAAGAAGTGCATTTTCCGGGACCTAACATCTCTATTTTTCAAATATTTCTTAGCTCAGTCACAACCTTGATAGGGACTTATATATTTTGTTTCATGTTTTGAAGTATAATAAGTCCAATTTCCGGGACCTCCAACTCTATTTTTCTAAATTTTCTTTGAACTTTTATTTTTTAAATTGAAAAATATGGATTGAAACAGTCATCGCGCATCGTTTTTTTGCACGCAGTATTTTATTTATGCATTATAAAAAAATGGAAAAAATGGCTACCCTAAATCTGATTAAAATGACCTCAAATGACGCTAGAACGCCCCCTGGCCCCCAGCCTAGTGATGCTCGCATAGCCTCCTCGTCGGGGAATGTAGCCCCCGCATCTGGAAGATCCTGGCGCCACCCCTCTGGGAAGGGGTCTTTAATAATACCCAACAATACAATGTGTACATTTGGTCTGGTCTAGGCCTAGCGTAGCGCCGGCCTAGCTTGGGTATGCCTCTTTTAGCCCACCAAGAACAGCCGCGGGAAATACTTTGCAATAATATACGCCTATACGACGGATTTCTATCTATCAATCATATGCCTAGCTAGTAGGCTAGCTTCGGTCTAGAAAATACAAAAAATATACGCAAAATAATATACCTCTTGCTCACTCTTTGCTTTCCTTCTAAAGGAAGCAACAAAATTATCAACCTCTGCTTTCGATCGTGACATATTTACATCGTTAAATGTAAAGAAAAGAACACAAAAATCGAATTTATGACCGTCTTCGCTGTCGAAATTCAAATCGTAATTTCAAATTTTCAACACATGGAAAATCCTTTTTGCACACGATATTGAAAAAGAGGGCGCTGTTAACTTTTAAAAAGAATTAATTTTTCAAATCATTTTTTATCTCAATTTATCCGTTTTATTTATCAATTTACAAAAAAATAAATGAAATAATAAAAATGTCATTTATTAATATTTTAACTACTACGCCCTATGGGTAACAATAACAAGCATTACAAAAACTTAAAAAGATATTAATTTTATTAAATTACAATAAAGATGTATTGTCCCTTTGTCAAATTAAAAAAAAAAAAAAAAATTTAGAAAAAAATTGGGTAATTTTGAAGTATCATAATAGTTATTAATTTTCACCAATATTGAGTCGAAAAAAAAATCATTTAACCGAAATACAGACGTTTTTTGGTTCAAAAAATAACTTGGCCTTTTTGTGAAACACAGGCTTGGTCTGACCACCATATCCACATTGTTTTCGGTCATAACGCCGCTTTCCTTGAGCATACAAGGATGCTTTACCAGCCTTGTACTGGGTCACTTTGTGGGTCATGTGCTTATTTGGCTACTCTGTATGCACAATCATAAAACTTCCTCGCGATCTGTATGAAAACAGGCCTGTTTTTTTGTGTCTCACTATTCCACTAAATTAAAACATGTATAAAATAAAAAATCATTTATGACCATTTTTAAAAAAAGAAAATGACAGTCAAATGTTTTTTCAATTAATTTGTCCTTGAACATTTTAATAAACATGATATAGTACTGACCTATAGAAAATTCAAGGTAATTAGAGCAAAAAAGTGTTTGCCATTTTAATTGCAATCATATTAAAACAAACAATCTGACCAACAAAATATACAGAGGAAATTATTATTACTGGTTCCTTCTTTCCTCTCCCATAAATATCGATAAATTCATTCTTTAATTTTTTAAAATTTCAAAATACATATATTGGAAACACGTAGTTTAGTCTTCCTGTAAAATCTTTCCTTTTTATTACAGTAGAACCTCTATTAAGGGGACACCAACAAAGTGTCACTTAATAACGGTGTTTCCGCTACAGTAGGCTACTCGATTTCCAGGGAGATGTAAAAAAATAATTTTACATCTCCCTGGGATTTTCTACTGTTTTTTAAGCTCCCCAATATTCTAACATAAATACATAAACACATTGCTCCACATACAGACAAATTATAGTTCTTGTATGATAGTACATAACATATCCCACCACCACAATTACCATAACCCACCTTAGATCACCATTAATTAACATTTTTATATTTTTTTAGAAATATAAAAATAAAGTTCTTAAAGACCCCTTCCCTGCAATTTTGGACGTTTTTTGAAAAATAATACATATATATCACTTTAAAAACATTAAACCATGTCATTCCTTGTCTTAAATGTACGTTTTATGGTAAATTATGATAAAAAGTGAGAAACAATGCACTACCTAAGTAGCTCGCGGCGATCGACCTCTCGTGGACGGTCTTAGGCCTAGCCTGGCTAGGCTTAGTTTTGTAGGCCTAGCTGGTAAACATCGGTAACGTACGAACATCGTACGCTAGCTATATACCTAGCCTGACGTTGTATAGTTGCTGCATTAATTGTCTTTCTATTTTTGCCAGACTCCGTTGATACAAATTGGGGCAAACCCGGTATTTTCGCTGAAAAGTTAGGAGTCTTCCATTTGTTTTGGCCTCACGATCGATCGAAAAGTGGGCGAATTACAGGTGAAAAACAAAAATATCAATCCGCGCGCAATGCATTTTGGGATTTATAGCGGGCCGCTATAATTATTAAAATCGACTTATTTTTCACATTTTTAACCGTTTAAAGACGAAAAAAGTTATCACAATAGGACCATATAGTATTATTTTTACATTAAATATAGTTTGTGATCTTAAATTAGATCTAAAAAACGTAGGGAATGGGGCTTTAATTTATAATCTTTCATTTATTTAAATTATATAATTTTCGCTATCATATTACATTGGTACAATTGTAAATGATTTCATTACATAAACTTACTGTATATTCTTATGATCAAACAAGCAGTGGTATATTGACATTGTTTTCGGTACTTATGTAACTGTAATGTAAAGTAATGGAAAAAACTTCAATACGTGTAGAGTATATAATATATGTAATGCATGTACAGTATTTTACATGTAATATATGTACATGTGATATGTGTACAGTATTTTACATGTAATGCATGTACAGTATTTTACATGTAATATATGTACATGTGATATGTGTACAGTATTTTACATGTAATGCATGTACAGTATTTTACATGTAATATGTACATGTAATGTAATGTAATGTACAGTATTTTACATGTAATATATGTACATGTGATATGTGTACAGTATTTTACATGTAATATATGTACAGTATTTTACATGTAATATATGTACATGTGATATGTGTACAGTATTTTACATGTAATGCATGTACAGTATTTTACATGTAATATGTGTACATGTGATATGTGTACAGTATTTTACATATAATGCATGTACAGTATTTTACATGTAATATATGTACATGTGATATGTGTACAGTATTTTGCATGTACAGTATTTTACATGTAATATATGTACATGTGATATGTGTACAGTATTTTACATGTAATGCATGTACAGTATTTTTAAAGTAATATATGTACATGTGATATGTGTACAGTATTTTACATGTAATGCATGTACAGTATTTTTAAAGTAATGCATATATGTACAGAATTCATTACATGTGATGTGTACAGAATTTTACATGTAATGCATGTACAGTATTTTTAAAGTAATGCATATATGTACAGAATTTTACATGTGATGTGTACAGAATTTTACATGTAATGCATGTACAGTATTTTACATGTAATGCATGTACAGTATTTTACATGTAATGCATGTACAGTATTTTACATGTAATGCATGTACAGTATTTTACATGTAATGCATGTACAGTATTTTACATGTAATGCATGTACAGTATTTTACATGTAATGCATGTACAGTATTTTACATGTAATGCATGTACAGCATTTTACATGTAATGCATGTACAGTATTTCAAGCATGGCTAAAGAAAACAAAAACAAATATATCTTTATTAGCAGTGCTTATTTGAATACAAACGTTGGGATCAGTACTTATTTATTTTAAAGTAATGCATATATGTACAGAATTTTACATGTGATGTGTACAGAATTTTACATGTAATGCATGTACAGTATTTTACATGTAATGCATGTACAGTATTTTACATGTTATGCATGTACAGTATTTTACATGTAATGCATGTACAGTATTTTACATGTAATGCATGTACAGTATTTTACATGTAATGCATGTACAGTATTTTACATGTAATGCATGTACAGTATTTTACATGTAATGCATGTACAGTATTTCAAGCATGGCTAAAGAAAACAAAAACAAATATATCTTTATTAGCAGTGCTTATTTGAATACAAACGTTGGGATCAGTACTTATTTGTTCGTGACACTTATTCAGCTGAAGCTCTATTCAATAAGTAAAAAAATGTTACAAATCATTATATATTTTGTTTTTCTTTCGTTCAATAGGTACAAACTTTTGACATGTGTGAGTTTTTAACTCCGCCACGTAAAACACTCCAGATTTGTTGTTTACTCCGACGAGATGTGGTGCTGTGTTTTGAGGTAGTGTAATTGTATCTAATACAACACATTCTCCGATTGCACCAGCATTCGGTGGGGTAGCAACCAAAAGTATTTTGCTTTCATTCAGTAGTGCAACGATAAAATGCGTCTTATCTTTACTGATTCTGAAAAAGAAATGGTTTATATAAATTTTACAAGCTATCTACAAGTAATATATTAAAAATAAATCCATGTACAAAGCATATTCACTTATAACTTGACTGTTGATTTGGTTTTATATCAAATCAACTTTATTTGTTTTATAACTATACATACATGCAAACATTTTTTTCATCGATAGTATTAGTAAAAAAATCATGTAAAAACTATATAAACCATTCAATTATTAATATTGATTACAATTTTTTTGAATGTGTTATTTATTTATACCTATACCAGGTAACCATTTTAGTCAAAGACTGGTTTCCCAGAGGGAAATTAGCTAGATTAGCTAGATGTGTACACTGGACCTATGGTTTATAGTCTTTATCCGAGAAGACTTGTTCTACCACCAGAGCCACGGAGTAAGTGAGCCTTGAACCCTTGTCGATGTTATGGCTACTTAATTACGGTTCCATTGTCTTAACCGCTCGCTTTATATGCTCTGAATACACGGTGCCAATGTGTCACTAACCTGACAGAATATGGTTGCCCAGTTGAAAAACAACTTGTCCACTTTCCCAGGAATTTGCCAGTGTCCGCATCAAAAGCTTGAAGTCTACCGTTCATGCGGTCAGCGACCCAGACACGATTGTGCTCGTCAAGCTCAACACTATGCGGTACATCAAAGTAGCCATCTTTAGTACTGTTTGGTCCACCAACGTGCCACATCAGTTTGAAATCTAGAAAATAATGATAATATAATAATATATGGCTGAACACTGCTGAGTGGTTAACTCAATTGTTTTGAATTGGTAAACATTCATAGCGGCTATTACGTTGTTTATTTTTGTTTTCTGTTATCTTTGCGCATTCAAAAAACAACTAACCTGTATTATTTTTCATTCATTGAAAAATGTACTGGTCTATTTGAATAGAACAGTCAATCAGTCTTTCAAATCATGAAATTATATTCTGCCTGTTCTACTCATCATCGGTATTTGTATACAGTAATAATCTTATTAGTGGAAGTTGAACTCAATTTTTGTAATTACCTTTAGACAGTTTAATTAGCCTATTATTACTACCACCGTCTCCATCTACAATGTACATCTCCCCCTTCTCATTGAAGGCCAAATCAGCAACATGATCAAACTGTACTGGGGCTAGACCTGTTCCTGCCGTCCCTGCTGTTCCAATCATAGTCTCAAGTTTACCTTCAGGGGAAAACCCCTTCACTGTATGTCCATATGTAGCTGTAGAATTGAAAACAGGCAATAAAGTTTAAAGTAGTACAAAAAACAGTGAATGCACAAGTATTTTATACACACATATACAAAATTGTTTACTTCTGGTGAAATAAAAGCCATATTTGTCAGTGTGTGGTACAGTAAATGGGGGACAATGAGAGATGAAAGGGAAAACATTTTTTTCACTGTTCATTGATACTAAAATTTAATTAAAAATGTTTTGCATACATCCCCAAACAGAGCAGTACATCCTAAGAGAGCAGTCAATCAAGGCAATCTAACAACAGGACACTGAGCTCGACTTGTCAAGATAGGAACTCCTAACAGTCCTTTGATCTTATGTCTGGCTGCTTCTTCATGGCGCGCTGTGTCTGTTAAGGGGCGTGGAACAGATCGTGTCGCAGCCACAGATAAACTCTTTGATCTCCGGAGCTCAGCATCCTGTTGTTAGGATTGCCTTGGTCCAACACTATCCTTGGGTTTAATCAACACTTTCTGCAAACGTTTACCATTTCCAAGATCTGTCACCCACACACTGGTTTGACCTGACGTTACGTTTTGAAAGACTCGTAGACCATGGATCATGCTCACAACTGACGTATCAAAGGTCAGCACTCGTTTCAGATGTCCATCTTCAGAGAATACTACAATAGGATGAAATTTAACACCCCTCTACAGAAAAATTTAATTTTTTTAGTAAATGAAAAGGTTTTACTATTGATGAATTAAAACAAAAACAGTAATATTATTTGATTTAGTAATTTAGTAAATTAAAGGGTGGACTGTACTCTACCTAAGGGGGTGTCACGAAAGCTCAGACCACGAAAGCTCAGACCCCCTAAGACCTAAGATCACGAAAGCTAAGACCCAACACCTAAGATTACAAATATTTATCTTTCGCACCTGCCTTGTATTTTAACTCCCAACAATTATTCTGAATACCACACCTTAGAATTGGCACTTTCATGAAAAAGAATCACATAAAAAGTAACAAATACATTTTTAAATTGAAGATTTTACAGACGTTTTTCTCGCACACAAAATGACTAGCCTACAGGACAGTAGGCCTACCCCATGGGCCATGTTCAATGTTTTTGTTTCTATGGAACGTCAAAAGAGCAAAAATTATATAGAGGGCTGAAAACTCTGTGGAGTCCATCTACAGTGTGGATGGAACAATGTAAAATTAAAATTGTAATGATAATAGTATAATCATGCAAGTACGAAGAAATAAATACTGGCAAATAAATTTTAATTTAAAAATCATGATAAGTTTTTTTGTTTCGTTTTCTTTCTGTTTTTATACTTGTACTATTATTGTTGCTCTTTTGGCGCTCCATAGAAACAAAAACATTGAGCATGGGGGGGGCCGAGCTCGAGGAGTTACATTGTCATTACAGTATACAAAGAAACACATCTGTAAAATCATCAATTTAAAGGATTTATTTATTTGTTATTATGTGTTTCTCCTTCTGAAAGTACTTATAAGTCCTAATTTTAAAGTGTGGTGTTCAGGATAAAGTTAGTCAACAAATTTGGAGTCAAAATACAAGAAAGGAAGAAAAACATCCTCTGAAGCAACACAATGGAGTAAATATATACCAACAAACAACCCGTCAAGTTTGTTTGTTGTAAAGAAAAAATATACATTTACTCAACGGGCGAAAATAATGTGAGTTTATCTATGTTTTGCGGTAGTATTAAATTATATTTATGGTAATAAATGAAACCTACTGTGTTTAAAATTATGTATGGATAAACAAGTATTGTTTTTAAGCTGTAGTATATCTTAGTATTTGTAATCTTAGGTGTTGGGTCTAGCGCCGTGAAGTTGGTTACTTATTCCTTATTCGACATTCGTCAATGGAAGTTGGTTCCTTATTCGACGTTCGACATTCGCTAGGCTAGGCCAAAATTTCGAAAATGATAATTTCCCAGCGGTAAATATGCCGTGCGCCACCAACCAATCTCCTGCTGTTACTTATTCCCTATTCGACATTCATTCGTGAAGTTGGTTCCTTATTCGACGTTCGCTAGGCCGCGGCCGACCGGCTGGCCCAAATTCGTACCAAAGTAGACCTAGTGTAGATGTACCTATTTTATCACAGATTTACATTTTTTAGTTCCGATATTACGACCATACCAACGCCTCGGGCCGGGTTCACAATAGTATAGATTGACGTAGTATGGTCCTGGAATTCCAGAAATGTGCCACTTGCCCCGACCCAGATCGGGCAAGTACGGATTTTAAAGCAATTTAAAATGCGTATTTTTAGCATTAATTTAGTAAACACCACTTTTAAAGTGGCCATATGACCACACACCGACGCCTCGCGTCGGGTACACAATAGTATAGATTGACGTAGTATGGTCCTGGCATTCCAGAAATGTGCCACCTGCCCCGGCCCAGTGCGGGCAAGTACGTGTTTTAAAGCAATTTCAAATGCGTATTTTTAGCAATAATTTACTAAGAATTAATAGCACCACTTTTAAAGTGGCCATATGACCACACCACGACGCCTCGGGCCGGGTACACAATAATATAGATTGACGTAGTATGGTCCTGGCATTCCAGAAATGTGCCACTTGCCCCGGCACAGTGCGGGCAAGTACGGGTTTTAAAGCAATTTAAAATGCGTATTTTTAGTGTTATTTTACTAAGTATTAATAGCACCACTTTTAAAGTGGCAATATGACCACACCCCGACGTCTCGGGCCGGCCGCCGGGTACACAATAGTATAGATTGACGTAGTATGGTCCTGGCTTTCCAGAAATGTGCCACTTGCCCCGGCCCAGTGCGGGCAAGTACGGATTTTAAAGCAATTTAAAATGCGTATTTTTGGCATTAATTTAGTAAACACCACTTTTAAAGTGGCCATATGACCACACCCCGACGCATCGGGCCGGGTACTCAATAGTATAGATTGACGTAGTATGGTCCTGGCATTCCAGAAATGTGCCACCTGCCTCGGCCCAGTGCGTGCAAAAGTACGTGTTTTAAAGCAATATTCAAATGCGTATTTTTAGCAAAAATTTACTAAGAATTAATAGCACCACTTTTAAAGTGGCCATATAACCACACCCCGACGCCTCAGGTCGGGTTCACAATAGTATAGATTGATGTAGAATGGTCCTGGCATTCCATAAATGTGCCACTTGCCCCGGCCCAGTGCGGGCAAGTAAGTGTTTAAAAGCAATTTCAAATGCGTATTTTTAGCATTAATTTACTAAGAATTAATAGCACCACATTTAAAGTGGCCATATGACCACACCCCGACGCCTCGGGCCGGGAACACAATAGTATAGATTGACGTATTATGGTCCTGGCATTCCAGAAATATGCCACTTGCCCCGGCCCAGTGCCGGCAAGTACGGATTTTAAAGCAATTTAAAATGCATATTTTTAACATTAATTTAGTAAACACCACTTTTAAAGTGGCCATATGACCACACCACGACGCCTCGGGCCGGGTACAAAATAGTATAGATTGACGTAGTATGGTCCTGACTTTCCAGAAATGTGCCACTTGCCCCGGCCCAGTGCGGGAAAGTACGTGTTTAAAAGCAATTTCAAATGCGTATTTTTAGCATTAATTTACTAAGAATTAATAGCACCACTTTTAAAGTGGCCATATGACCACACCCCAACGCCTCGGGCCGGGAACACAATAGTATAGATTGACGTAGAATGGTCCTGGCATTCCAGAAATGTGCCACTTGCCCCGGCCCAGTGCGGGCAAGTACGTATTTTAAAGCAATTTCAAATGCGTATTTTTAGCATTAATTTACTAAGAATTAATAGCACCACATTTAAAGTGGCCATATGACCACACCCCGACGCCTCGGGCCGGGAACACAATAGTATAGATTGACGTAGTATGGTCCTGGCATTCCAGAAATATGCCACTTGCCCCGGCCCAGTGCCGGCAAGTACGGATTTTAAAGCAATTTAAAATGCGTATTTTTAGCATTAATTTAGTAAACACCACTTTTAAAGTGGCCATATGACCACACCCCGACGCCTCGGGCCGGGTACACAATAGTATAGATTGACGTAGTATGGTCCTGACTTTCCAGAAATGTGCCACTTGCCCCGGCCCAGTGCGGGAAAGTACGTGTTTAAAAGCAATTTCAAATGCGTATTTTTAGCATTAATTTACTAAGAATTAATAGCACCACTTTTAAAGTGGCCATATAACCACACCCCAACGCCTCGGGCCGGGAACACAATAGTATAGATTGACGTAGAATGGTCCTGGCATTCCAGAAATGTGCCACTTGCCCAGGCCCAGTGCGGGCAAGTACGGATTTTAAAGCAATTTAAAATGCGTATTTTTAGCATTAATTTAGTAAACACCACTTTTAAAGTGGCCATATGACCACACCCCGACGCCTCGGGCCGGGTACACAATAGTATAGATTGACTTAGTATGGTCCTGGCTTTCCAGAAATGTGCCACTTGCCCCGGCCCAGTGCGGGCAAGTACGTGTTTAAAAGCAATTTCAAATGCGTATTTTTAGCATTAATTTACTAAGAATTAATAGCACCACATTTAAAGTTGCCATATGACCACACCCCGACGCCTCGGGCCGGGAACACAATAGTATAGATTAACGTAGTATGGTCCTGGCATTCCAGAAATATGCCACTTGCCCCGGCCCAGTGCGGGCAAGTACGGATTTTAAAGCAATTTAAAATGCGTATTTTTAGCATTAATTTAGTAAACACCACTTTTAAAGTGGCCATATGACCACACCCCGACGCCTCGGGCCGGGTACACAATAGTATAGATTGACGTAGTATGGTCCTGGCTTTCCAGAAATGTGCCACTTGCCCCGGCCCAGTGCGGGCAAGTACGGATTTTAAAGCAATTTGAAATGCGTGTTTTTAGTGTTATTTTACTAAGTATTAATAGCACCACTTTTAAAGTGGCAATATGACCACACCCCGACGCCTCGGGCCGGATTCACAATAGTATGGATTGACGTAGAATGGTCCGGAAATTCCAGAAATGTGCCACTTGCCCCGGCCCAGTGCGGGCAAGTACGTGTTTTAAAGCAATTTAAAATGCGTGTTTTTAGTGTTATTTTACTAAGTATTAATAGCACCACTTTTAAAGTGGCAATATGATCACACCCCGACGCCTCGGGCCGGATTCACAATAGTATAGATTGACGTAGTATGGTCATGACTTTCCAGAAATGTGCCACTTGCCCCGGCCCAGTGCGGGCAAGTACGTGTTTAAAAGCAATTTCAAATGCGTATTTTTAGTGTTATTTTACTAAGTATTAATAGCACCACTTTTAAAGTGGCCATATGACCACACCCCGACGCCTCGGGCCGGGTACACAATAATATAGGTTGACGTAGTATGGTCCTGGCATTCCAGAAATGTGCCACTTTCCCCGGCCCAGTGCGGGCAAGTACGGGTTTTAAAGCAATTTAAAATGCGTATTTTTAGTGTTATTTTACTAAGTATTAATAGCACCACTTTTAAAGTGGCAATATGACCGCACCCCGACGCCTCGGGCCGGGTACACAATAGTATAGATTGACGTAGTATGGTCCTTGTTTTCCAGAAATGTGCCACTTGCCCCGGCCCAGTGCAGGCGAGTACGGATTTTAAAGCAATTTAAAATGCGTATTTTTGGCATTAATTTAGTAAACACCACTTTTAAAGTGGCCATATGATCACACCCCGACGCCTCGGGCCGGGTACACAATAGTATAGATTGACGTAGTATGGTCCTGACTTTCCAGAAATGTGCCACTTGCCCCGGCCCAGTGCGGGCAAGTACGTGTTTAAAAGCAATTTCAAATGCGTATTTTTAGCATTAATTTACTAAGAATTAATAGCACCACTTTTAAAGTGGCCATATGACCACACCCCAACGCCTCGGGCCGGGAACACAATAGTATAGATTGACGTAGAATGGTCCTGGCATTCCAGAAATGTGCCACTTGCCCCGGCCCAGTGCGGGCATGTACGGATTTTAAAGCAATTTAAAATGCGTATTTTTAGCATTAATTTAGTAAACACCACTTTTAAAGTGGCCATATGACCACACCCCGACGCGTCGGGCCGGGTACACAATAGTATAGATTGACTTAGTATGGTCCTGGCTTTCCAGAAATGTGCCACTTGCCCCGGCCCAGTGCGGGCAAGTACGTGTTTAAAAGCAATTTCAAATGCGTATTTTTAGCATTAATTTACTAAGAATTAATAGCACCACATTTAAAGTGGCCATATGACCACACCCCGACGCCTCGGGCCGGGAACACAATAGTATAGATTAACGTAGTATGGTCCTGGCATTCCAGAAATATGCCACTTGCCCCGGCCCAGTGCGGGCAAGTACGGATTTTAAAGCAATTTAAAATGCGTATTTTTAGCATTAATTTAGTAAACACCACTTTTAAAGTGGCCATATGATCTGACCACACCCCGACGCCTCGGGCCGGGTACACAATAGTATAGATTGACGTAGTATGGTCCTGGCTTTCCAGAAATGTGCCACTTGCCCCGGCCCAGTGCGGGCAAGTACGGATTTTAAAGCAATTTAAAATGCGTGTTTTTAGTGTTATTTTACTAAGTATTAATAGCACCACTTTTAAAGTGGCAATATGACCACACCCGACGCCTCGGGCCGGATTCACAATAGTGTGGATTGACGTAGAATGGTCCGGACATTCCAGAAATGTGCCACTTGCCCCGGCCCAGTGCGGGCAAGTACGTGTTTTAAAGCAATTTAAAATGCGTATTTTTAATGTTATTTTACTAAGTATTAATAGCACCACTTTTAAAGTGGCCATATGACCACACCCCGACGCCTCGGGCCGGGTACACAATAATATAGATTGACGTAGTATGGTCCTGGCATTCCAGAAATGTGCCACTTTGCCCGGCCCAGTGCGGGCAAGTACGGGTTTTAAAGCAATTTAAAATGCGTATTTTTAGTGTTATTTTACTAAGTATTAATAGCACCACTTTTAAAGTGGCAATATGACCGCACCCCGACGCCTCGGGCCGGGTACACAATAGTATAGATTGACGTAGTATGGTCCTGGCTTTCCAGAAATGTGCCACTTGCCCCGGCCCAGTGCGGGCGAGTACGGATTTTAAAGCAATTTAAAATGCGTATTTTTGGCATTAATTTAGTAAACACCACTTTTAAAGTGGCCATATGACCACACCCCGACGCATCGGGCCGGGTACACAATAGTATAGATTGACGTAGTATGGTCCTGACATTCCAGAAATGTGCCACCTGCTCCGGCCCAGTGCGTGGAAGTACGTTATTTTAAAGCAATTTCAAATGCGTATTTTTAGCAAAAATTTACTAAGAATTAATAGCACCACTTTTAAAGTGGCCATATGACCACACCCCGACGCCTCGGGTCGGGTTCACAATAGTATAGATTGATGTAGAATGGTCCTGGCATTCCATAAATGTGCCACTTGCCCCGGCCCAGTGCGGGCAAGTAAGTGTTTAAAAGCAATTTCAAATGCGTATTTTTAGCATTAATTTACTAAGAATTAATAGCACCACATTTAAAGTGGCCATATGACCACACCCCGACGCCTCGGGCCGGGAACACAATAGTATAGATTGACGTAGTATGGTCCTGGCATTCCATAAATATGCCACTTGCCCCGGCCCAGTGCGAGCAAGTACGGATTTTAAAGCAATTTAAAATGCGTATTTTTAGCATTAATTTAGTAAACACCACTTTTAAAGTGGCCATATGACCACACCCCGACGCCTCGGGCCGGGTACACATTAGTATAGATTGACGTAGTATGGTCCTGGCTTTCCAGAAATGTGCCACTTGCCCCGGCTCAGTGCGGACAAGTACGTGTTTAAAAGCAATTTCAAATGCGTATTTTTAGCATTAATTTACTAAGAATTAATAGCACCACATTTAAAGTGGCCATATGACCACACCCCGACGCCTCGGGCCGGGAACACAATAGTATAGATTGACGTAGTATGGTCCTGGCATTTCAGAAATATGCCACTTGCCCCGGCCCAGTGCGGGCAAGTACGGATTTTAAAGCAATTTCAAATGCGTATTTTTAGCAAAAATTTACTAAGAATTAATAGCACCACTTTTAAAGTGGCCATATGACCACACCCCGACGCCTCGGGTCGGGTTCACAATAGTATAGATTGATGTAGAATGGTCCTGGCATTCCATAAATGTGCCACTTGCCCCGGCCCAGTGCGGGCAAGTAAGTGTTTAAAAGCAATTTCAAATGCGTATTTTTAGCATTAATTTACTAAGAATTAATAGCACCACATTTAAAGTGGCCATATGACCACACCCCGACGCCTCGGGCCGGGAACACAATAGTATAGATTGACGTAGTATGGTCCTGGCATTCCATAAATATGCCACTTGCCCCGGCCCAGTGCGAGCAAGTACGGATTTTAAAGCAATTTAAAATGCGTATTTTTAGCATTAATTTAGTAAACACCACTTTTAAAGTGGCCATATGACCACACCCCGACGCCTCGGGCCGGGTACACATTAGTATAGATTGACGTAGTATGGTCCTGGCTTTCCAGAAATGTGCCACTTGCCCCGGCTCAGTGCGGACAAGTACGTGTTTAAAAGCAATTTCAAATGCGTATTTTTAGCATTAATTGACTAAGAATTAATAGCACCACATTTAAAGTGGCCATATGACCACACCCCGACGCCTCGGGCCGGGAACACAATAGTATAGATTGACGTAGTATGGTCCTGGCATTTCAGAAATATGCCACTTGCCCCGGCCCAGTGCGGGCAAGTACGGATTTTAAAGCAATTTAAAATGCGTATTTTTAGCATTAATTTAGTAAACACATTAATTTACTAAGAATTAATAGCACCACATTTAAAGTGGCCATATGACCACACCCCGACGCCTCGGGCCGGGAACACAATAGTATAGATTGACGTAGTATGGTCCTGGCATTCCAAAAATATGCCACTTGCCCCGGCCCAGTGCGGGCAAGTACGGATTTTAAAGCAATTTAAAATGCGTATTTTTAATGTTATTTTACTAAGTATTAATAGCACCACTTTTAAAGTGGCAATATGACCACACCCCGACGCCTCGGACCGGATTCACAATAGTATGGATTGACGTAGAATGGTCCGGACATTCCAGAAATGTGCCACTTGCCCCGGCCCAGTGCGGGCAAGTACGTGTTTTAAAGCAATTTAAAATGCGTGTTTTTAGTGTTATTTTACTAAGTATTAATAGCACCACTTTTAAAGTGGCAATATGACCACACCCCGACGCCTCGGGCCGGATTCACAATAGTATAGATTGACGTAGTATGGTCCTGACTTTCCAGAAATGTGCCACTTGCCCCGGCCCAGTGCGGGCAAGTAAGTGTTTAAAAGCAATTTCAAATGCGTATTTTTAGTGTTATTTTACTAAGTATTAATAGCACCACTTTTAAAGTGGCCATATGACCACACCCCGACGCCTCGGGCCGGGTACACAATAATATAGGTTGACGTAGTATGGTCCTGGCATTCCAGAAATGTGCCACTTTCCCCGGCCCAGTGCGGGCAAGTACGGGTTTTAAAGCAATTTATAATGCGTATTTTTAGTGTTATTTTACTAAGTATTAATAGCACCACTTTTAAAGTGGCAATATGACCGCACCCCGACGCCTCGGGCCGGGTACACAATAGTATAGATTGACGTAGTATGGTCCTTGTTTTCCAGAAATGTGCCACTTGCCCCGGCCCAGTGCGGGCGAGTACGGATTTTAAAGCAATTTAAAATGCGTATTTTTGGCATTAATTTAGTAAACACCACTTTTAAAGTGGCCATATGATCACACCCCGACGCCTCGGGCCGGGTACACAATAGTATAGATTGACGTAGTATGGTCCTGACTTTCCAGAAATGTGCCACTTGCCCCGGCCCAGTGCGGGCAAGTACGTGTTTAAAAGCAATTTCAAATGCGTATTTTTAGCATTAATTTACTAAGAATTAATAGCACCACTTTTAAAGTGGCCATATGACCACACCCCAACGCCTCGGGCCGGGAACACAATAGTATAGATTGACGTAGAATGGTCCTGGCATTCCAGAAATGTGCCACTTGCCCCGGCCCAGTGCGGGCATGTACGGATTTTAAAGCAATTTAAAATGCGTATTTTTAGCATTAATTTAGTAAACACCACTTTTAAAGTGGCCATATGACCACACCCCGACGCGTCGGGCCGGGTACACAATAGTATAGATTGACTTAGTATGGTCCTGGCTTTCCAGAAATGTGCCACTTGCCGCGGCCCAGTGCGGGCAAGTACGTGTTTAAAAGCAATTTCAAATGCGTATTTTTAGCATTAATTTACTAAGAATTAATAGCACCACATTTAAAGTGGCCATATGACCACACCCCGACGCCTCGGGCCGGGAACACAATAGTATAGATTAACGTAGTATGGTCCTGGCATTCCAGAAACATGCCACTTGCCCCGGCCCAGTGCGGGCAAGTACGGATTTTAAAGCAATTTAAAATGCGTATTTTTAGCATTAATTTAGTAAACACATTAATTTACTAAGAATTAATAGCACCACATTTAAAGTGGCCATATGACCACACCCCGACGCCTCGGGCCGGGAACACAATAGTATAGATTGACGTAGTATGGTCCTGGCATTCCAGAAATATGCCACTTGCCCCGGCCCAGTGCGGGCAAGTACGGATTTTAAAGCAATTTAAAATGCGTATTTTTAATGTTATTTTACTAAGTATTAATAGCACCACTTTTAAAGTGGCAATATGACCACACCCCGACGCCTCGGACCGGATTCACAATAGTATGGATTGACGTAGAATGGTCCGGACATTCCAGAAATGTGCCACTTGCCCCGGCCCAGTGCGGGCAAGTACGTGTTTTAAAGCAATTTAAAATGCGTGTTTTTAGTGTTATTTTACTAAGTATTAATAGCACCACTTTTAAAGTGGCAATATGACCACACCCCGACGCCTCGGGCCGGATTCACAATAGTATAGATTGACGTAGTATGGTCCTGACTTTCCAGAAATGTGCCACTTGCCCCGGCCCAGTGCGGGCAAGTACGTGTTTAAAAGCAATTTCAAATGCGTATTTTTAGTGTTATTTTACTAAGTATTAATAGCACCACTTTTAAAGTGGCCATATGACCACACCCCGACGCCTCGGGCCGGGTACACAATAATATAGGTTGACGTAGTATGGTCCTGGCATTCCAGAAATGTGCCACTTTCCCCGGCCCAGTGCGGGCAAGTACGGGTTTTAAAGCAATTTATAATGCGTATTTTTAGTGTTATTTTACTAAGTATTAATAGCACCACTTTTAAAGTGGCAATATGACCGCACCCCGACGCCTCGGGCCGGGTACACAATAGTATAGATTGACGTAGTATGGTCCTTGTTTTCCAGAAATGTGCCACTTGCCCCGGCCCAGTGCGGGCGAGTACGGATTTTAAAGCAATTTAAAATGCGTATTTTTGGCATTAATTTAGTAAACACCACTTTTAAAGTGGCCATATGATCACACCCCGACGCCTCGGGCCGGGTACACAATAGTATAGATTGACGTAGTATGGTCCTGACTTTCCAGAAATGTGCCACTTGCCCCGGCCCAGTGCGGGCAAGTACGTGTTTAAAAGCAATTTCAAATGCGTATTTTTAGCATTAATTTACTAAGAATTAATAGCACCACTTTTAAAGTGGCCATATGACCACACCCCAACGCCTCGGGCCGGGAACACAATAGTATAGATTGACGTAGAATGGTCCTGGCATTCCAGAAATGTGCCACTTGCCCCGGCCCAGTGCGGGCATGTACGGATTTTAAAGCAATTTAAAATGCGTATTTTTAGCATTAATTTAGTAAACACCACTTTTAAAGTGGCCATATGACCACACCCCGACGCGTCGGGCCGGGTACACAATAGTATAGATTGACTTAGTATGGTCCTGGCTTTCCAGAAATGTGCCACTTGCCCCGGCCCAGTGCGGGCAAGTACGTGTTTAAAAGCAATTTCAAATGCGTATTTTTAGCATTAATTTACTAAGAATTAATAGCACCACATTTAAAGTGGCCATATGACCACACCCCGACGCCTCGGGCCGGGAACACAATAGTATAGATTAACGTAGTATGGTCCTGGCATTCCAGAAATATGCCACTTGCCCCGGCCCAGTGCGGGCAAGTACGGATTTTAAAGCAATTTAAAATGCGTATTTTTAGCATTAATTTAGTAAACACCACTTTTAAAGTGGCCATATGATCTGACCACACCCCGACGCCTCGGGCCGGGTACACAATAGTATAGATTGACGTAGTATGGTCCTGGCTTTCCAGAAATGTGCCACTTGCCCCGGCCCAGTGTGGGCAAGTACGGATTTTAAAGCAATTTAAAATGCGTGTTTTTAGTGTTATTTTACTAAGTATTAATAGCACCACTTTTAAAGTGGCAATATGACCACACCCCGACGCCTCGGGCCGGATTCACAATAGTGTGGATTGACGTAGACTGGTCCGGACATTCCAGAAATGTGCCACTTGCCCCGGCCCAGTGCGGGCAAGTACGTGTTTTAAAGCAATTTAAAATGCGTATTTTTAATGTTATTTTACTAAGTATTAATAGCACCACTTTTAAAGTGGCAATATGACCACACCCCGACGCCTCGGGCCGGGTACACAATAATATAGATTGACGTAGTATGGTCCTGGCATTCCAGAAATGTGCCACTTTGCCCGGCCCAGTGCGGGCAAGTACGGGTTTTAAAGCAATTTAAAATGCGTATTTTTAGTGTTATTTTACTAAGTATTAATAGCACCACTTTTAAAGTGGCAATATGACCGCACCCCGACGCCTCGGGCCGGGTACACAATAGTATAGATTGACGTAGTATGGTCCTGGCTTTCCAGAAATGTGCCACTTGCCCCGGCCCAGTGCGGGCGAGTACGGATTTTAAAGCAATTTAAAATGCGTATTTTTGGCATTAATTTAGTAAACACCACTTTTAAAGTGGCCATATGACCACACCCCGACGCATCGGGCCGGGTACACAATAGTATAGATTGACGTAGTATGGTCCTGACATTCCAGAAATGTGCCACCTGCCCCGGCCCAGTGCGTGGAAGTACGTTATTTTAAAGCAATTTCAAATGCGTATTTTTAGCAAAAATTTACTAAGAATTAATAGCACCACTTTTAAAGTGGCCATATGACCACACCCCGACGCCTCGGGTCGGGTTCACAATAGTATAGATTGATGTAGAATGGTCCTGGCATTCCATAAATGTGCCACTTGCCCCGGCCCAGTGCGGGCAAGTAAGTGTTTAAAAGCAATTTCAAATGCGTATTTTTAGCATTAATTTACTAAGAATTAATAGCACCACATTTAAAGTGGCCATATGACCACACCCCGACGCCTCGGGCCGGGAACACAATAGTATAGATTGACGTAGTATGGTCCTGGCATTCCAGAAATATGCCACTTGCCCCGGCCCAGTGCGAGCAAGTACGGATTTTAAAGCAATTTAAAATGCGTATTTTTAGCATTAATTTAGTAAACACCACTTTTAAAGTGGCCATATGATCTGACCACACCCCGACGCCTCGGGCCGGGTACACAATAGTATAGATTGACGTAGTATGGTCCTGGCTTTCCAGAAATGTGCCACTTGCCCCGGCCCAGTGCGAGCAAGTACGGATTTTAAAGCAATTTAAAATGCGTATTTTTAGCATTAATTTAGTAAACACCACTTTTAAAGTGGCCATTATGACCACACACCGACGCCTCGGGTCGGGTTCACGATAGTATAGATTGACGTAGTATGGTCCTGGCATTGATCCAGAAATGTACCACTTGCCCCGGCCTGGTGCGGGCAAGTACGTGTTTTAAAGCAATTTAAAATGCGTATTTTTAGTGTTATTTTACTAAGTATTAATAGCACCACTTTTAAAGTGGCAATATGACCACACCCCGACGCCTCGGGCCGGGTTCACAATAGTATGGATTGACGTAGAAAGGTCCAGACTTTCTAGAAATGTGCCACTTGCCCCGGCCCAGTGCGGGCCAGTACGTGTTTTAAAGCAATTTAAAATGCTTATTTTTAGTGTTATTTTACTAAGTATTAATAGCACCACTTTTAAAGTGGCCATATGACCACACCCCGACGCCTCGGGCCGGGTACACAATAGTATAGATTGACGCAGTATGGTCCTGGCTTTCCAGAAATGTGCCACTTGCCCCGGCCCAGTGCGGGCAAGTACGGATTTTAAAGCAATTTAAAATGCGTATTTTTAGCATTAATTTAGTAAACACCACTTTTAAAGTGGCCATATGACCACACCCCGACGCCTTGGGTCGGGTTCACAATAGTATAGATTGTTGATGTAGAATGGTCCTGGCATTCCATAAACGTGCCACTTGCCCCGGCCCAGTGCGGGCAAGTACGTGTTTAAAAGCAATTTAAAATGCGTATATTTAGTGTTTTTTTAACTAAGTATTAACAGCACTACTTTTAAAGTGGCAATATGACCACACCCCGACGCCTCGCGCCGGGTTCACAATAGTATGGATTGACGTAGAATGGTCCTGAAATTCCAGAAATGTGCCACTTGCCCCGGACCAGTGCGGGCAAGTACGTGTTTTAAAGCTATTTAAAATGCGTATTTTTAGCATTAATTTAGTAAACGCCACTTTTAAAGTGGCCATATGACCACACCCCGACGCCTCGGGCCGGGTACACAATAGTATAGATTGACGTAGTATGGTCCTGACTTTCCAGAAACACTTTAAAGTGCTTTAAAACACGTACTTGCCCGCACTGGGCCGGGGCAAGTGGCACATTTATGGAATGCCAGGACCATACTACGTCAATCTATACTATTGTGAACCCGGCCCGAGGCGTCGGGGTGTGGTCATATTGCCACTTTAAAAGTGGTGCTATTAATACTTAGTAAAAAACACTAAAAATACGCATTTTAAATTGCTTTAAAACACGTACTCGCCCGCACCAGGCCGGGGCAAGTGGTACATTTCTGGAATGCCAGGACCATACTACGTCAATCTATACTATCGTGAACCCGACCCTAGGCGTCGGTGTGTGGTCATAATGGACAGTTTAAAAGTGGTGTTTACTAAATTAATGCTAAAAATACGCATTTTAAATTGCTATAAAATTCGTACTTGCCCGCACTGGGCCGGGGCAAGTGGAACATTTCTGGAATGCCAGGACCATACTACGCCAATCTATATTATTGTGTACCCGGCCCGAGGCGTCGGGGTGTGGTCATATGGCCACTTTAAATGTGGTGCCATTAATTCTTAGTAAATTAATGCTAAAAATACGCATTTTAAATTGCTTTAAAACACGTACTTGCCAACACTGGGCCGGGGCAAGTGGCACATTTATGGAATGCCAGGACCATTCTACATCAATCTATACTATTGTGAACCCGATCCGGGGCGTCGGGGTGTGGTTATATGGCCACTTTAAAAGTGGTGTTTACTAAATTAATGCTAAAAATACGCATTTTAAATTGCTTTAAAATCCGTACTTGCCCGCACTGGGCCGGGGCAAGTGGCACATTTCTGGAAAGCCAGGACACTACTACGTCAATCTATACTATTGTGTACCCGACCTGAGGCGTTGGGGTGTGGTCATACGGCCACTTTAAAAGTGGTGCTATTATAATACTTAGTAAAATAACACTAAAAAGACGCATTTTAAATTGCTTTAAAACCCCTACTTGCCCACACTGGGCCGGGGCAAGTGGCACATTTCTGGAATGCCAGGACCATACTACGTCAATCTATACTATTGTGTACCCGGTCCGAGGCGTCGGGGTGTGGTCATATGGCCACTTTAAAAGTTGTGTTTACTAAAAATGCTAAAAATACGCATTTTATATTGCTTTAAAATCCATACTTGCCCGCACTGGGCCGGGGCAAGTGGCATATTTCTGGAATGCCAGGACAGTACTACGTCAATCTATACTATTGTGTACCCGGCCCGAGGGGCCGGGGTGTGGTCATATTATGGCCACTTTAAATGTGGTGCTATTAATTCTTAGTAAATTAATGCTAAAAATACGCATTTGAAATTGCTTTTAAATACGTACTTGCCCGCACTGGGCCGGGGCAAGTGGCACATTTGTGGAATGCCAGGACCATTCTACATCAATCTATACTATTGTGAACCCGACCCGAGGCGTCGGGGTGTGGTCATATGGCCACTTTAAAAGTGGTGTTTACTAAATTATTGCTAAAAATACGCATTTTAAATTGCTTTAAAATCCGTACTTGCCCGCACTGGGCCGGGGCAAGTGGCACATTTCTGGAAAGCCAGGACAATACTACGTCAATCTATACTATTGTGTACCCGGCCCGAGGCGTCGGGGTGTGGTCATATTGCCACTTTAAAAGTGGTGCTTTTAATACTTAGTAAAATAACACTAAAAATACGCATTTTAAATTGCTTTAAAACCCGTACTTGCCCGCACTGGGCCGGGGCAAGTGGCACATTTCTGGAATGCCAGGACCATACTACGTCAATCTATATTATTGTGTACCCGGCCCGAGGCGTCGGGGTTTGGTCATATGGCCACTTTAAAAGTGGTGCTATTAATACTTAGTAAAATAACACTAAAAATACGCATTTTAAATTGCTTTAAAACCCGTACTTGCCCGCACTGGGCCGGGGCAAGTGGCACATTTCTGGAAAGCCAGGACCATACTACGTCAATCTATACTATAATCTACCCGGTCCGAGGCGTCGGGGTGTGGTCATATGGCCACTTTAAAAGTGGTGCTATTAATACTTAGTAAAATAACACTAAAAATACGCATTTTAAATTGCTTTAAAACACGTACTTGCCCGCACCAGGCCGGGGCAAGTGGTACATTTCTGGATCAATGCCAGGACCATACTACGTCAATCTATACTATCGTGAACCTGACCCGAGGCGTCGGTGTGTGGTCATAATGGCCACTTTAAAAGTGGTGTTTACTAAATTAATGCTAAAAATACGCATTTTAAATTGCTTTAAAATCCGTACTTGCCCGCACTGGGCCGGGGCAAGTGGCACATTTCTGGAATGCCAGGACCATTCTACGTCAATCTATACTATTTTGTTCCCGGCCCGAGGCGTTGGGGTGTGGTCATATGGCCACTTTAAAAGTGGTGCTATTAATTCTTAGTAAATTAATGCTAAAAATACGCATTTGAAATTGCTTTTAAACACGTACTTGCCCGCACTGGGCCGGGGCAAGTGGCACATTTCTGGAAAGTCAGGACCATACTACGTCAATCTATACTATTGTGTACCCGGCCCGAGGCGTCGGGGTGTGGTCATATGGCCACTTTAAAAGTGGTGTTTACTAAATTAATGCTAAAAATACGCATTTTAAATTGCTTTAAAATCCGTACTTGCCCGCACTGGGCTTGGGCAAGTGGCATATTTCTGGAATGCCAGGACCATAATACGTCAATCTATACTATTGTGTTCCCGGCCCGAGGCGTCGGGGTGTGGTCATATGGCCACTTTAAATGTGGTGCTATTAATTCTTAGTAAATTAATGCTAAAAATACGCATTTGAAATTGCTTTAAAACCCGTACTTGCCCGCACTGGGCCGGGGAAAGTGGCACATTTCTGGAATGCCAGGACCATACTACGTCAACCTATATTATTGTGTACCCGGCCCGATGCGTCGGGGTGTGGTCATATGGCCACTTTAAAAGTGGTGCTATTAATACTTAGTAAAATAACACTAAAAATACGCATTTTAAATTGCTTTAAAACACGTACTTGCCCGCACTGGGCCGGGGCAAGTGGCACATTTCTGGAATGTCCGGACCATTCTACGTCAATCCATACTATTGTGAATCCGGTCCGAGGCGTCGGGGTGTGGTCATATTACCACTTTAAAAGTGGTGCTATTAATACTTAGTAAAATAACACTAAAAACACGCATTTCAAATTGCTTTAAAATCCGTACTTGCCCGCACTGGGCCGGGGCAAGTGGCACATTTCTGGAAAGCCAGGCCCATACTACGTTAATCTATACTATTGTGTACCCGGCCCGAGGCGTCGGGGTGTGGTCATATGGCCACTTTAAATGTGGTGCTATTAATTCTTAGTAAATTAATGCTAAAAATACGCATTTGAAATTGCTTTTAAACACGTACTTGCCCGCACTGGGCCGGGGCAAGTGGCACATTTCTGGAAAGCCAGGACCATACTAAGTCAATCTATACTATTGTGTACCCGGCCCGAGGCGTCGGGGTGTGGTCATATGGCCACTTTAAAAGTGGTGTTTACTAAATTAATGCTAAAAATACGCATTTTAAATTGCTTTAAAATCCGTACTTGCCCGCACTGGGCCGGGGCAAGTGGCACATTTCTGGAATGCCAGGACCATTCTACGTCAATCTATACTATTGTGTTCCCGGCCCGAGGCGTTGGGGTGTGGTCATATGGCCACTTTAAAAGTTGTGCTATTAATTCTTAGTAAATTAATGCTAAAAATACGCATTTGAAATTGCTTTTAAACACGTACTTGCCCGCACTGGACCGGGGCAAGTGGCACATTTCTGGAAAGTCAGGACCATACTACTGTACGTCAATCTATACTATTGTGTACCCGGCCCGAGGCGTCGGGGTGTGGTCATATTGCCACTTTAAAAGTGGTGCTTTTAATACTTAGTAAAATAACACTAAAAATACGCATTTTAAATTGCTTTAAAACCCGTACTTGCCCGCACTGGGCCGGGGCAAGTGGCACATTTCTGGAATGCCAGGACCATACTACGTCAATCTATATTATTGTGTACCCGGCCCGAGGCGTCGGGGTGTGGTCATATGGCCACTTTAAAAGTGGTGCTATTAATACTTAGTAAAATAACACTAAAAATACGCATTTTAAATTGCTTTAAAACCCGTACTTGCCCGCACTGGGCCGGGGCAAGTGGCACATTTCTGGAAAGCCAGGACCATACTACGTCAATCTATACTATTATGTACCCGGTCCGAGGCGTCGGGGTGTGGTCATATGGCCACTTTAAAAGTGGTGCTATTAATACTTAGTAAAATAACACTAAAAATACGCATTTTAAATTGCTTTAAAACACGTACTTGCCCGCACCAGGCCGGGGCAAGTGGTACATTTCTGGATCAATGCCAGGACCATACTACGTCAATCTATACTATCGTGAACCCGACCCGAGGCGTCGGTGTGTGGTCATAATGGCCACTTTAAAAGTGGTGTTTACTAAATTAATGCTAAAAATACGCATTTTAAATTGCTTTAAAATCCGTACTTGCCCGCATTGGGCCGGGGCAAGTGGCACATTTCTGGAATGCCAGGACCATTCTACGTCAATCTATACTATTTTGTTCCCGGCCCGAGGCGTCGGTGTGTGGTCATATGGCCACTTTAAAAGTGGTGCTATTAATTCTTAGTAAATTAATGCTAAAAATACGCATTTGAAATTGCTTTTAAACACGTACTTGCCCGCACTGGGCCGGGGCAAGTGGCACATTTCTGGAAAGTCAGGACCATACTACGTCAATCTATACTATTGTGTACCCGGCCCGAGGCGTCGGGGTGTGGTCATATGGCCACTTTAAAAGTGGTGTTTACTAAATTAATGCTAAAAATACGCATTTTAAATTGCTTTAAAATCCGTACTTGCCCGCACTGGGGGCCTGGGCAAGTGGCATATTTCTGGAATGCCAGGACCATACTACGTCAATCTATACTATTGTGTTCCCGGCCCGAGGCGTCGGGGTGTGGTCATATGGCCACTTTAAATGTGGTGCTATTAATTCTTAGTAAATTAATGCTAAAAATACGCATTTGAAATTGCTTTAAAACCCGTACTTGCCCGCACTGGGCCGGGGAAAGTGGCACATTTCTGGAATGCCAGGACCATACTACGTCAACCTATATTATTGTGTACCCGGCCCGAGGCGTCGGGGTGTGGTCATATGGCCACTTTAAAAGTGGTGCTATTAATACTTAGTAAAATAACACTACAAATACGCATTTTAAATTGCTTTAAAACACGTACTTGCCCGCACTAGGCCGAGGCAAGTGGCACATTTCTGGAATGTCCGGACCATTCTACGTCAATCCATACTATTGTGAATCCGGTCCGAGGCGTCGGGGTGTGGTCATATTGCCACTTTAAAAGTGGTGCTATTAATACTTAGTAAAATAACACTAAAAACACGCATTTCAAATTGCTTTAAAATCCGTACTTGCCCGCATGGGCCGGGGCAAGTGGCACATTTCTGGAAAGCCAGGACCATACTACGTCAATATATACTATTGTGTACCCGGCCCGAGGCGTCGGGGTGTGGTCATATGGCCACTTTAAAAGTGGTGATTACTAAATTAATGCTAAAAATACGCATTTTAAATTGCTTTAAAATCCGTACTTGCCCGCACTGGGCCGGGGCAAGTGGCATATTTCTGGAATGCCAGGACCATACTACGTTAATCTATACTATTGTGTTCCCGGCCCGAGGCGTCGGGGTGTGGTCATATGGCCACTTTAAATGTGGTGCTATTAATTCTTAGTAAATTAATGCTAAAAATACGCATTTGAAATTGCTTTTAAACACGTACTTGCCCGCACTGGGCCGGGGCAAGTGGCACATTTCTGGAAAGCCAGGACCATACTAAGTCAATCTATACTATTGTGTACCCGGCCCGAGGCGTCGGGGTGTGGTCATATGGCCACTTTAAAAGTGGTGTTTACTAAATTAATGCTAAAAATACGCATTTTAAATTGCTTTAAAATCCGTACTTGTCCGCACTGGGCCGGGGCAAGTGGCACATTTCTGGAATGCCAGGACCATTCTACGTCAATCTATACTATTGTGTTCCCGGCCCGAGGCGTTGGGGTGTGGTCATATGGCCACTTTAAAAGTGGTGCTATTAATTCTTGGTAAATTAATGCTAAAAATACGCATTTGAAATTGCTATTAAACACGTACTTGCCCGCACTGGGCCGGGGCAAGTGGCACATTTCTGGAAAGTCAGGACCATACTACGTCAATCTATACTATTGTATACCCGGCCCGAGGCGTCGGGGTGTGGTCATATGGCCACTTTAAAAGTGGTGTTTACTAAATTAATGCTAAAAATACGCATTTTAAATTGCTTTTAAATCCGTACTTGCCCGCACTGGGCCTGGGCAAGTGGCATATTTCTGGAATGCCAGGACCATACTACGTCAATCTATACTATTGTGTTCCCGGCCCGAGGCGTCGGGGTGTGGTCATATGGCCACTTTAAATGTGGTGCTATTAATTCTTTGTAAATTAATGCTAAAAATACGCATTTGAAATTGCTTTTAAACACTTACTTGCCCGCACTGGGCCGGGGCAAGTGGCACATTTATGGAATGCCAGGACCATTCTACATCAATCTATACTATTGTGAACCCGACCTGAGGCGTCGAGGTGTGGTCATATGGCCACTTTAAAAGTGGTGCTATTAATTCTTAGTAAATTTTTGCTAAAAATACGCATTTGAAATTGCTTTAAAACACGTACTTGCCCGCACTGGGCCGGGGCAGGTGGCACATTTCTGGAATGCCAGGACCATACTACGTCAATCTATACTATTGTGTACCCGACGCGAGGCGTCGGTGTGTGGTCATATGGCCACTTTAAAAGTGGTGTTTACTAAATTAATGCTAAAAATACGCATTTTAAATTGCTTTAAAATCCGTACTTGCCCGATCTGGGTCGGGGCAAGTGGCACATTTCTGGAATTCCAGGACCATACTACGTCAATCTATACTATTGTGAACCCGGCCCGAGGCGTTGGTATGGTCGTAATATCGGAACTAAAAAATGTAAATCTGTGATAAAATAGGTACATCTACACTAGGTCTACTTTGGTACGAATTTGGGCCAGCCGGTCGGCCGCGGCCTAGCGATCGTCGAATAAGGAACCAACTTCAAGAATGAATGTCGAATAGGGAATAAGTAACAGCAGGAGATTGGTTGGTGGCGCACGGCATATTTACCGCTGGGAAATTATCATTTTCGAAATTTTGGCCTAGCCTAGCGAATGTCGAACGTCGAATAAGGAACCAACTTCCATTGACGAATGTCGAATAAGGAATAAGTAACCAACTTCACGGCGCTTTTGTGTCTTAGCTTTCGTGATCTTAGGTCTTAGGGGGTCTGAGCTTTCGTGGTCTGAGCTTTCGTGACACCCCTACCTAAGGCTAGGAATTTAACCAAATTATAAATACAAACTGGGACTGGCTAACAATTATTTTATTTATTTTTGAGATGTTATATAATATTAAGACGGGCACTTACACACTAGCGCCCAATTACAGTTTTAATGATTAGGTAGTGCAGAAAAATAATTGCAATGTCTGTCTACTGACAATGTGCAGTCTTTCCATATAAGCAACTGTCCACCAGCGGGGGAGAGGAAGGTTTTAAGGCATCCACGTAATAATAAACACCACTCTTTTACTCGGCCTAGAAGGACTACTCACTCTTTCTCTACTACTAGGGGCGCTAGTTCCGTTTCGCACCTGTCATTTATTTCGACTCAAAATGTGTTAAGAAACTTTATCGTGAGTACCACACCTTAGAATTAGGCCTCAAAAATACTTTTACGAAGGAGATCACACAAAAAGTGACAAATAAATGCTTTAAATTGATGAATTTACAGACGTGTTTCTCGCACATCGGTTCGTCAATTTTGCATACGCCATGTTCAATGTTGTTGTTTCTATGGAGCGCCAAAAGAGCAATCATAATAGAGGGCTAAAAACTCAATATAATGCGTATATTTAATGCATTTATTGGTGAAAATTACGTTCAATTTTAATATATTTTGTCAATGTCAATGCAACAAAACCCTAGGGGTACCTAGCCTAGGCCTGAGACTAAGAGGAATATTATTTAGATCATTTGAGGTATAAAAACTACAGTACATGCATGTATATGGATGATGAATTTGTCGATTTTAAAATCATGTAGGGTATCAACAGTAACATTTTTGTTGCATTGACATTGGCAAAATATATTAAAATTGAGGCTCTTTTGGCGCTCCATAGAAACAACAACATTGAACATGGCGTATGCGAAATTGACGAACCGATGTGCGAGAAACACGTCTGTAAATTCATCAATTTAAAGCATTTATTTGTCACTTTTTGTGTGATCTCCTTCCTAAAAGTATTTTTGAGGCCTAATTTTAAGGTGTGGTACTCACGATAAAGTTTCTTAACCCATTTTGAGTCGAAATAAATGACAGGTGCGAAACGGAACTAGCGTCCTACTAGGCCTAGGCCTAGGCCTAGTAGTAGAGTCTAGCCTAGTCTGGGAAAGTCAAATAACTCACCTGTGAAACATATATTTCTCCAGCTTTCTCATCAATATCGACACTGTAAACCTGCCCAGTAAATACTGATGTATTTAATGGCCAAGAATCATCTAATTTGTACAAAGCTTTTTGTGGTGCAGCCGAAGAAATTAGAAATAAACAGCAAAAAGTAAACAACAAACACAGCGACATCGTAACAGTGGAGGACTCCATGTTCATCTAATCACGTGATAACAATCATGTGACGTACGTGTTTAAGTGCGGATTTCCCGAAATATTTTAATTTGATATTACATATTAATATCAATAATTATAATAATATTTGGGTAGAAAACTAAATTGATGTTTTGTATTTATTATTAAAGGTAAATATAATTCTTCTTAGGCCAAATATTTTATAAATAGATTAAAAGTTGCTGTTTATGCAGGCCTATATATAAGGCATGTGTATAGGCCTACCTGGTATATAATGACATGAAAGATTCGAATGTAATAAATTAATTGATACATTATGAAATAAATTATATATATTATGAATATAAATGTATTATATGAAGATATGTATAATGAGGATTCACAAATAAAAAATACCCTATCTTTTGTATATTATTGTTTTATTATGTGATTATGTATTACCTAGATAAAGAGCAATTTGTATCTGTAATGCGGTATAGGGCCTATTTGAATACGAAGTAAAGAATAAATGAATTAATGAATCCAAAAATACATGCCAGTCTTCAACCAGCTGGGAATGTAGAGGCCATATGCCCTGTTTCACAGTGATTCCCTGCTATATGTGGTTTCTAGCTTAATCTTTAATATTGATACACATCATAAAAGGCTAAAGTTTTATATCAACTCATTCGGTACAAATTACAACCGATATTTTCTGGCAAGTCGATATACAGGAAGTCAATCCTAGATTTTAAATTAATAAAAACTAATAGTGCTGTTTAATTATCTCATATTAATTAAAGTTTCCTATAACAATTTTAGACAATAACAATTATACACAATCGGATTATGAAATACCACACAAATGATTAATAATCAATTATGTAATTAATTTAATTGTTACACATTTAAAGTAATTTAATCTTAAACATAATTTCTGGGAATTACAGACCACTGATTCGCCAAAACGCAATAAAGTCACAACCGCCACCACGCACCAAATAAAGTCAACGCTGTTACACGTATGTTACTTACTCCCTTCAATATTTTTACAGTAGTCTAGGGAGCAAATAAATATCTATGTCAAGTTTAGGTCAATTGATGCACGCTCTTTACAAAAGCAAAACCGTGGTCAATGAACTTAACAATCTTATGAAAAATTGTCACTTTTATGATATCTAAACAAATATTTGTCCTATTATTTTTATCGTAGGCATGAAATGTGGCACATTCTATAAACGCTAATCAACGGCTAGGCCAATGTAAATCTGTAACAAAGAGAACCGATGAATGTAATCTACTATTCGGCTGGATACAAGTGGAAAATGATACTTGTGAAATTAATAGAGACATGTGTAATCAAAGATTGCGCCCGGCACTATATATAATGCGTTATCCAAATTTATTCTATATTTGAAATCCTAAATGTTCAAGTCGCTTTTCTTTTGCCTGGAATGGTAATCACCCAACTTTATCCGAGATCAAAGTCACCGCCGGTCTCGTCTGTGCATCTTCAAACATTATGAATGAACCAATTGTGAAGAAAATGTGTAATTTTGTTTTAATGGAAATGATGTGGGATAGGCCTATGAAAATGTTCTTTTACACTAAAATTGAAAGTTAAATTGAAAACTGCTCCTCTACTTTTTTATATCAGCTATCGACATGTGTTTAAATGAACCCTTTCCGTTTCTATAGCCAAACCCGGGAGCCAAACCCTATCGTTTCCTTGGGATAAGAGCAAAGGTAGACATACAATTGAACGAGGAATCGAACAATAGCACTGCACCAGACCGAGCATCCTACCAAATCAAGATAAGGTAATTCTGTCGCCTGGGATTAGAGAAACATTTGGGGCTTCCTTTCGATTAATTGTCGTGCTTCCTCTGTTTCACCAGAAGTACACCGTTCCCAATTTAGCAGCTACCATCATCTGAACAAGCTGTTCTGACATAAACGTTTACGCGTACGTAAGCGTTGATGAATGGATGAGACGAGTTGCTACGATAATGGTACGAGCTTTGAAACGCCCGCGTTCAAACGTTGATCAATTGTAGTATGCTTTGTACGCGCGCGTACAAACGTTGATCATTGATGGTAAGATTTTTACGCACGCGTTTAACTCCCATATTAAGGATACGCCTTTGTACGTCCGCGTTCAAACTTTGATTAGTGATGGTTAGCTTTGTACGCGCGCGTTCAAATGTCTCCAGATTTTGTACGCGCGCGTTGAAACGTCTTCTGATTTTGTACGCGCGCGTCATAATTTCCTCGCGGTGTCACAGACTATTATACTGAAAGTGTCACTCTCATTTGTAGGCCTACTGTTTACATTGTACAGTATTATTTCCTGGTGGTTGAAGTTTTTTTGTCAACTCACCCTTGTTACCATAAATTGCTCTTTACAATCCTTACGCATTTTCGCATAAAACAACTCGGCAAATTAAACACTTCATTTTCATTCCTGTGTAACCGAACCGCTAAGCTAATACCTACCGATTTATTGGTATTTTATCGACGATGATAGGATTCTGACACCATAAATAAAACATATGACACGGTTGAAACTAAGGACAATCGAACCAGTACACGGAGACCTAGTTTTAATAAATATCATGCACTTCGTCTGTTTATTTCAACGGTAGTTGAATAAAGTAAAATTATGTTGTATATTTCTTGATAATGTTATAGTCAATATGTAGTGATGAGAAACAATATATGTAGGCGTAATATATAAAAAAATTACTTTAATCGATTCTTACATTAGGCCTCGCTCATTGTTTATTTCAACCCACACATGAATAAAATGGTACGTTTGTGCTTTAGCCCCGAGTCACTGATCTACATACACATATTATTATTGATATTGATATTAAGAGAAATCGTAGGCTAATTATTGGTATTACGCAAACAAATCACAATTTCAGACATTACCGGTTGTAGTATACTACGATCTAATAATAATGGTCGATATTAATAGTGTGTCATGACCTACTTTGACGAAAACTAGTACGTAGTTTCATAATTCAGATCACCGACAGAAAAAAGCTTTAATCAACAATTATGGTAATAAACACAGATATTCAAAAACATAATTTGGAGAAAAATATGCATTTAGTAAAGTAGTTTAGGCAGGTGAAATGGGCATCTGTTGTTGAAGAGTATAGAAGCTTTCTATCCACGTTCTAACATGGTACATCAGTACCAGCACTGGCAATTCTTTTCTGAGGACGGCCATATTGCCATTTTGAGGTGATCGGAAGAAATGTCTGGAGATTTTGTTATAATGTACTGTACCTGTAGGCCTACTAAAACTAGATCCATTTACCATCTCTCTCAACCACAATCTGCGCATTGTTATTTCATTATAATAATTCAATATTTCACCAAAAACAACTGGCACCCTAATCAAGTATATATAACGCCCGTGGGTGACATAGCAACAGAACGCCTATGGGTTAAATGCGGCTCCTGTCTCTACACTTACGGAGTTAACAATATCTTTCTAGTTTGCACGGATGTTCAAATTCCCTTAAGAGAACACCTATATTATTATGGCCCTAGGTTAAATGTTGGCGATGGCTATCCGCTTACACAGTCAGGAAATAGCTTACAATATATTTCCATTTTGCACGGACGTTGAAAGTACTCTAGAAATATCTCTTAGGCCATATAAGCCGTAACTTTATATTGTAGAAAACGTTTCCTGGAATAACGTCGAATGCGTATCATGTTACGTAGGCCTAAATAACAAACTTTCAACCAAGTCAAGTTATCATTGTTATGTGGCAATGTAACAACTTCAATTTTGCGCCCTTTTCCGCCTGCAAACGGAAACCATGTACAAAAAGAAATTATGGATAAGTGTATGCAACTATTACTGCGCAATGCTCCACATTTGGGAAGATCCGATGGTTCCTCACTCATTTATCCTCAAAACAGAGCAGAGTGAGATGTGCAACTCCTCATTTGAGAAGACCCGATAGTTCCTCACTCACTTGTCTTTCATACAGAGCAGAGTGTCGCCATGTGCAACTCCACATCTGAGAAGACCCGATGGTTCCTCACCCATTTATCCTCAAAACAGAGCAGAGTTCGATGTGCAACTCCGCATTTGGGAAGATCCGATAGTTCCTCACTCACTTGTCTTTCATACAGAGCAGAGTGTCGCCATGTGCAACTCCACATCTGAGAAGACCCGATGGTTCCTCACCCATTTATCCTCAAAACAGAGCAGAGTGCGATGTGCAACTCCGCATTTGGGAAGATCTGATAGTTCCTCACTCACTTGTCTTTCATACAGAGCAGAGTGTCGCCATGTGCAACTCCACATCTGAGAAGACCCGATGGTTCCTCACCCATTTATCCTCAAAACAGAGCAGAGTGCGATGTGCAACTCCGCATTTGGGAAGATCCGATAGTTCCTCACTCACTTGTCTTTCATACAGAGCAGAGTGTCGCCATGTGCAACTCCACATCTGAGAAGATCCGATGGTTCCTCACCCATTTATCCTCAAAACAGAGCAGAGTGCGATGTGCAACTCCGCATTTGGGAAGATCCGATGGTTTCTCACCTACCTGTCCTTCATACAGAGCAGAGTGCGATGTGCAACTCCACATTTGGGAAGATCCGATAGTTCCTCACTCATTTGTCTTTCATACAGAGCAGAGTGTCGCCATGTGCAACTCCACATCTTAGAAGACCCGATGGTTCCTCACCCATTTATCCTCAAAACAGAGCAGAGTCCGATGTGCAAATCCGCATTTGGGAAGATCCGATGGTTTCTCACCTACCTGTCCTTCATACAGAACAGTATCATGCGCAACTCTCATTTGAGACGAGCCGCGACGGTTCCTCACTTATATATCCTCAAAACAGAGAAGAGTTTGCCATGTGCAACTCCGAATTTGGGAAGATCCGATAGTTCCTAAACTCACCTTCAGCAGACAGAACAGTGGGACTTTTGGTCTTTCTCAAAAATGTGTTTTTGAACAATTGTATTATTGTACAGTAATATAGTATATCTGAAAGAAACATTTCATGATTTGAACGTGATGAAAGATGACATTTTCAAGGTAGAATAATAATTGATTAGTTTAGTTTCGATTAATGTATCGCTTTTACTAAATGCTTTTCATTCTTATTATTCTTATTAAAATTAAATCATATAGGCCAACATTTTCTTACCTGCTTTAACAAAAACACTGCTGGTCCTTGGAAAAGGACGTAAGTTTCTCAATGCTGAATAAACTTCATCAATGAAAAATACCATTTTGAGTAATAATGTTAATTTTTTATTTCAAAAGTCAAATAATTCCTACTTTTCAAAAAAGATTATACAACAGATATGGAATTACGACGATCCGTCATCAACCATATTTTCTTTATCTACCTTATATAAAAATAACTGGCAACCACTCCACAAATTACTTTATTTTACCTACATTTGTTGTCTTAAACAACCAAAATACGGGCGTTCCTCCAATTAAGGACCATTGTTGGACCATATATTCATTGATACTGTCAATTCCAAACGTTTTAGTATAAACTAAATTTGTTTTCTCTCTCATCTCAATTTTATTTTAATCGCTTTGGGACAATCTGTTGATTGTTAAAAGCGGTAAATAATTTCGACATTAACTTTAACTAAGCAAATGTTGGGAGAAGAGATTCTGTAAATTTTGGTTTATAAAAAAAGGACTATTATGGACAAAATATTCATTTATTCATTGTTTCTGTCAAACTGTATAGATTCAACAACATTTTAGCATTTTATGTTTCTAATTGTGGACCATTGATATTTAACTTTTGACAAACAATAAAAGATCAATGTTGGTCAATAATTAGAATAAGTTAAGACCATAAAGAACATAGGTTGTGTTTATCAATCCAAACCACAAAATATAGACCTTTAGTAGAAACGGTCCCTAATTGGAGGCAAGCCCTGCTTAATATCTAAACCTGTGTACAAAGTATTACAATTCAGTATTTGATACAAACAACGCCCCAATTAGTATTGAAATTCATAATAGTATACCATCTTATTAATTATTTTTATCCTTGTTTTTATGATTATAATATAGTACATTTGATAACGTGTCAAGTTTATACAAACAAAATATAACATACACTAGGTAACTATGTGTAATATAAAATTACAAAAAAAAAATGGACAGAAAATATAATATTGAAATCAGACTCTTCCATGTAGAAACCAAACAAAAACCAACATAAAAAGGAAAAAAGACAGAGATTTTAACCTTTCTATTGGTTATTCTAGTAAATTCCACTTTTCTCATTTAAAGGTCACTGAACAGAAACAGCAATAATGACAAATGAATATAAAAAAGAAATTAAGACAACAGAAAGTTCAACAAAATGTCCATGTCCTTCAATAATTTGAAATTTTATATCAATTTTTGGCAATTTCGCACTTAGTCATCTAATATATCCTTCATCAGTTTAATTATTTTAAACACGCAATCTTTAAGATTAAATTTTTTTATAATAAACGATGGCAAGATATTCTAAACTTTTTTTCCAGAAATGTTTATGTATTGTAAGCCTACTTTTAGTACTTAACTACATGTACCAATGTTACGCTGCGTTATGTTGCGTAGGCTAGTGGAAACCATGCTTTAACTACCAATGTTTGTCATTATTCTATCTATGGGATGTCATCTGTGTAGTAATGTTGTACAGTAATACAGTATCTTATTGTATATATGTAACCCAAATTTATTAAAATAACTTAAACATCAGTCTTAAATGGTATACAGGTATATTACTGTAAATAGTATATTTATATCAAATAAAATTAAGAATTTTGGCAACATATCATTTTCTATGGACCAAGCCTAAAATGAATCATGTGACATAAAACAAATAAATAAGTGTTAAAAAATGAGTTTTAAAAGAGAAAGTTGGAATATTAACAAAAATTACAATATTTATATACGCACATAGGCAGTGGTATGCTTTCATTGTTTCTTAATGCAATAACATTATCCTCAACAGAAAAAAGATCACAATTTTTCATTTTTAGGAATTTGTTACAGAAATGACTATTATCCATATGGTTAGAACAAATATATACCAACTGAACTACATTTGACCTTACAGCTGACCATAGAGCCATAATAAATATTTTACAAACTTTAAAATATTTCATTTATGAAACGCCAAAAGCGCAAAACTGAATTTGGCATTCCATACTCATGGACATTTTAATTTACTGTAGTGATATGATAACAACATAACTTAATAATTAAAATATTAAAATAATATTAGGAAGACATGTGTAATGAAAATCCTTCCAACACAAACAGTGTATCTTACTTAATAAGTTAAACCTTAGCGTGTACAATAACTACTTGATTAATTAATTATTGATAATTTATGTAACAATATTGTTGTTATGTTAATATACCCAAAACCGATTATTAAACATTTCCATTGGAACCCTTTTCTCTGCTTGTCGTCTTACAATAATACATACACTTTCTTTGGTCACTGTTTTTTCGACTCCTCTAATATATTTATATACGGCGTCCAATCTTCATACAGAAATATTCAGTAATAACAAATTAATACTCAAACCAAAACATGTATAATTTTTTGGTAAGTTAGGTGGGCTTTCTGAAAGCTTTAGTTTCTGGGGTTTTTATTCGGTAAGGTGGAAACAGACAGATAAGTTCGGAGACAATGGGTTAGGTGAGATAGGGATTGAAGATAAAACATTGGTGGCAAACTTAGATAAAACAAAAATATACAGTGCATACAAATTTATAAATACATGTCTAATAAACATAAACATTGTTTGACCAATCAGGCATCAGAAAATAAAATTAAAAAGCAGCATCATTTAAAACTTATAATAGTATGTGTAGCTAACAAAACAAAAACAAGTTCATTTGTTACTGTAGAGAGGCAAATATAAGTCTGAATGAAAGTTTCTTAACTTTATTTTATGTACTGATGCAGTTAAAAGCCCACCCTGGGCTTCCTAAGTTAAAGAAATAGTTTAGTATTGGATCTTTCACTTCACTACATGGTACATACACTTTGCATGGTTTTTGGTAATAACTATTTGATGTTATTAAGGACTTGTAGTCTGTATTTGACATTAACCAGTAGGCATTGACCCCTTACACCCTTAAAAAGGTCATGTGCTCTTAGCTTAAGGGGGTTTTCCAAACCACTTCATGTCACATACGAGGCAATTAAGAAGCACTTATCCCTGGAAGTCTCTTTGTTCTTTTAAAGGGGTTGTTGATTTTAAAGGGACACATAACAAACCTTATATATTTATGTCGGAGGATGAAAAATGTATGAAAAGAATCAGCTGGCATGCTGAAAAATTACAGTAGTTTTATATGTGTTTACAATAACATTAAAAACCTTTTTACAAATGTATGCCAAGTCGATTGTAACCAGTTCAAACTGTGAATAGGCTTAATTTTATCACATTAAGACGCCTTACGAACAATGATAACATCAAAATCATAGAGCAACCAGTCATTTTCTAGTTTATGAGTAATAAAATGACTGCAAATTGCTAACCACATTACAAGGGAGTGTAGAATTTGTTAGGCAGGAAACTCCCCATAGGCTAGGCAGTTTTAAAAGTCTATAATAGCCAAAACAGCTGGTCTGACCATTAGCTCAGTTTATATAGGAATGCTATTTTTTTTTACAGGCCAGCCAATAAGGACAAACGAGATGACTCACACTAATGTAGAAGCCATTGATGTGCACTTGACACTACTGGTTTTGCGGCTCAAACATCTGGTTTTTAAACTCAATAACATTTAATCGGACAATAATTTGAAAATGGCTCCCTCTAGATTCAAACGAGAGGTGATCACGAAAGAAAAAATTTAAAATTGTAATGCGAGTTTAATGATGTTACTCAGACCCAGTTATTGTAATTGTTCAGTTTGTCAACTTGTGAATTCTAATGTAATTATCATAGTAATTTTAGTTTTTATTTGATTAATTACATACTATATTTCATATAATCAATTGCTTGTCTAAGCGCTTCTTTTGTAACAATTCAACATTGTATGTAAACATTGATTATAAATTATTATAGAAAGCCTAAAAACATATTTTGAAATTAAATTATAAAAACAAGAGATAAAATTGATTATCGGTGTCAGGATGCCTCTCAAAAGGAAGAAAAGTTTAGGAAATGTGTGTTGGCAAATTACATTAAGTTTTTGTGAGCTTAAAAAATCTTGTTAATCATTGATTAGATGATATGTCTAATTATAACTGAACGTTTGGATACGTCTTTATAGAATGGATACTTTATAAATATTGAATTATCATTATTTTAACATACTGACTTAATTTTATATGTATTTTAAAACTTAACTTAAACAAAGTAAAATTAGAAAAATTTACTTCAGCCAAATAAAACTTGAAACACATTGTGTTTTATCTAGTTTACCTTACATTTTTATAGTATATAGTTTTTATTAAAAGTAAAATTCCCTTTGTTAATTAAAATAAATGTTACACATACTGTATCAAGAATATTATATAAAGTATGTTACATAAGCTGTTAATAAAAAAAAAGTTTTTGTTTTAAAAATTATAGCTTATATTTTTATAGTTAATTTGTTTTAAGCCTCTTTATTTAAAGTAGTTTTGATTGGTCAAAAGTTTTTGAATATTTAAATAAATTATGGTGGGCTATTTAAACAAAGAAAAAAAAAATAATAAGGTGGTGGGTAGAACGGTAGGGGTTATTAGGAGGGATAGAAATGGGTTACGGGTGGGTTTGTGTAGGCAAATGAATCACTAAGCATTGCTAGGCTACCGTTTCCCACTATAGTGGATAAAGATTTGTTTTCCACACATTTTTATTGTGTTCAGCCTTAAATAATAAGTAACATATAAAAATACCTAAAGTGAACTTATTAATTAGTGTATTATGAGATGTTAACACCAAACGGTTACTGAAAATTTCTGAAAAGAAATTTTCAATTGGGAAATGTCCTGATTTTTAGTAAGTGTTGTGATAGCATCACAATTCACCCCAAATTCAGAAATCACACAGATTCAGTCGGTGAGGTTTGTGGGTGAATCAATAATGCTGAATAACCCCTTAACCCCTTATTGGACAATAGTCAACATATCCAAAATACAATGAGCTCTGATGGTCAAGATTATAATTATGACATTTGACTACAGGTCAATCAATCAATCAATAAATTATCATTATTTTCATTGCAGCTAGCTGAAAGTATACCGGTTAAATGGCATTACATAACCATTAATGCCATTTAACCATTAATATTATAATTTATCCCTTTTTCAAGAATTGAGAGTATTTTTTCCACACAGTCAATTGCTCGCTACAGAAACAGCCTTTGTTTGGTTTGTCGAAAAAAGTCCCTTAATATTATTAATAAAACAGAAACTATATTATCAAAATGCACCACTAGTCTCAATGGTAAAGGCACTGCCTAGCTCAGACAAGTGCACATAACATACCATACAGTGAGTAGTACCAGTACCATGATTAACACATTAAGTAATAAAACAACATACAGTCAACATATCCCAAACCAGACACCTTTGGCTTCCCCTCTTGTTTTCTAGAAAGTCCAGTTATAGAATGTATTTTAAAATATGAAAAAAGTTTTGGCCTTTAATAATGTCCAGTTTAAACAAGAACATTTTATACATGAGGGTTTATGGCTGGTTTTGAATGTGTTGACTGTAAAATAAAATTGTAACATCTTTATAGGAAGAACGTCCATAAAGCATCCACAAACATAAAATGGGAATGAAGTTACACAAACAATAACATCATGGCGTAGTTGGGGTTTAGTCTTCAAACTTGGAATTTTTAACAGCCATCTTAGAACTTCACAATGTTGAGCAACTAGAACTTGGACAAACATCTTGTTGTTTGGATCTAAAAAGAAATGAAAAAAAAAAACACTAATAAATAACAGGGTTGAAAATTATGGTTATGTTATAAGTGTGGGAGCTAAAGTAGGTGGATAACCTATTGTTGAATTTTATTTTTATTTTATTTTATTTTATTCAATCGAAACCAACAGCGATAATTACCGCCACTAACAGGTTTGATACAAACAAAGCCAGGACTGTTTAAAGCACCTTGATTGGTCCTGATATTGATCAAGGGCTTCTCTCGTCCAGTGCCCACCTTGACCAGAGGTCTGTGGCAGATACTAGATGCAGGGGCTGCCATAAGAGTCAGCAGTGCTGATTCAAATGCCTAATGGGACCCCAGCTCCGTATACAGCACCCGCTATTCCCAGATGGTCTCCCATCCAAGCTCTAACCAGGTCCAACGTTGCTTAACTTCGGTGATCTGACGAGAACCGGTGTTTCTACGTGGTAAAGCCGTATAAAGCCGAATCTCCATCTAATTCAAAGTTTGGGTTACATGTGGTGTCAATGAACAGGGGGAAATATTTAGCACTCATAAAAGGATTCTCCCCTGCTGGGTAGTTCCATTGGGGCTGCTCTGGGGGCCCTCAAGATTTTGGGCCATAGGTTTAGCCTATGAGCACACATAGCTGTTACAGGGGCGGATCTAGGATTTCGATAAAGAGGGGGCCGATATGGAAAAATAATCGCCTAGGGGGGTCCGAAATTTTTTTTTCTAGAAGCCCGGAGATAGCATCTGAGGCGTTTTTGGCCAGTCGATTCTAGTCATATAATTATCTGAATATAATGGGTTTTATAGATGATATTTGATATACAGAACTGTTTTTTTTTGCGCCTAAAGCCTGTTTTTCCGTCGCGAATTTTTATGTATTTTTTACCCGATCGTTAATGGTTTCTTGGTTTTTTCAACGTACCTGGGAGGACACACCATGGACGTGAAGTTTTGCAAAGCCAAAGCCGGTCACGCGCAGCCGGGCCCGTGTGAAAATTGAAAAAAATCTAGAATTGTCAGCGCGTACGTATTTTTTCACAAACAATGATGACGTAATTTATGAACTATTTGATTGGTCAGTCAGTTTTACCGATCGTAACGTTGAAGTTGAACTCGGTTCAACTTGAAAAAAAAATTGAAGATTTTAACGATTTTTAATGTTGATTTGTATCCTCTTTTCCTGTAAAATCATTGATAAAATCGTATGTAAATGGGTGCATAATATATATATATTACAAAAGGGGGGGGGGGGCCGGGGCCCAAAATCCGCCCCTGTGTTATGCCACTGACCTGACCACTGAGGCCTAATACAACTATAATATAACAAGTAAAGTAGGTTGCCCACCCACCTGGGCCCATCATAACAACACCCACGAGTTGAAATTGCATCTTTCACTTTATACAATTACCACAACCGTACAATAAATCATCAAGGATGTAATAAAAATATTTCACACCTTAACTCATGTACTATTTATAATGAATTATGTATTATTGATATTAATATGAATACAGTCAGTAACATGTAACAGATAGTCAATATGAAATCTAGGGTAATAATAATGTTATCATATTAACATTAACAGCTATTCTTGAAATAAAATACTGGCACAAAATTTAAGTTACTATAATAAATGTTGACGTAGTTATAGCGAAATGGCTGAGTACTTAATAAATAGAAAATGAAAACTTGTTCTCACATGACCATGTTAGGTATGATGAAATAGCACTGTCAGATGGTGAGACATTACAAAATGGTGAGGAACATACAATTACAAGTCCACCTCAACATGGAATCATTGGAGAGCTTTCGATTTGCAACAACTGCCGACCTAGTAAGGTCATGTCAATTAATATGTCGTTGATCGCTGCCTGGACAGAGAAACCACCAAAACACTGTTGAGGTGGGGAGTGGGGAAGCATGTCCCAACTTGGGCACCATGAATTAATATACTTAGCTTTAGTCGTTGCGGATTGAAAACTACAGTACCTATTGATTGGTCTATGGTATGATACATAAAATAACCATATTACTGGTGTATAATAAAAGAAAACACACCACAATTTCAAATAGGCTAATCTTCCACAGTTTCAAAGTTCTATACTAGATCAAAATAAGAGTGCAGAGGAAAGAGTGAGTGGATGGTATTGACCCCCCACCCCCCCAAATGCAATAATCTGTTACAAGCACTGACGAAGCCATGTAACTGTTACATCAAGTAGTAGTAATGGACAGGTAATCAGATACCATCTGCTTTACACAAATTTATTTGCTCTAGTGGGCATTTATTGTACATATTTTGTAGAGTGGAAATAGGTCAATAACATATCTATAAAACACCAGTCACAGTATGGAACTATTACAGTATTAACATATTTTAAATTGAAACTTTTAAAGATATATTGTCTCCCAAAAACATGAAAAATGAATACTGTATTAATTAAATCTGCTGGCACTGTGGCAGTCAATTTGACTTTTTTTTTTGCTTTAAATTACTGATTTTTAATGTAAATACATTTAGTTTCAGTCCAATTTTTGGTCAAAGAGGATAACTATTATGTGACATTAAAATGACATATTAAAAAAAAAATTAAAAAAAATTGTTTTTTCAGAGAGACAATACATCTTTAAGGATTTTCATGAGATAAGTTTTAATGCTGTACAGTACCTGCCCTGCCAATGATACATTTTTCACTCAAAGAATACACTATTTAATATCTTAAGCTATAATTATATTATATTTGATATTTTATTGTTGAGCAGCTGATAATCTATAAAAGCAACCTATCCTCCAGAAAAATTAAAAAGTATTGTAAATTTTGTTTTATACGCCCCCGTATACGCCATTGTTACCATAGAAATATACTTTACACAACGATGCTATTAGGTAACCATAGGAACCAAAAAATTAATTATAATAAATCTATGACAAATATACCAATTATTAAACAATTTTTGATAACATCACAGTTTTTATATGATGATGATGATGTTGATGATGTAATTAATATTGATAATTACATTAATGTTGAGTCAATCGTATGCGAGTATTATAACACATTTTCATCACGTAATTCACAGTAGGTAAATGCTCATCCGTGAATAATCATTTTAATGTTCTATGACACACCGACTGAAGAAAATTACAAGTAGATCTGCAAGAAGGGGCTCATTTTATAAATCGCTTTTTTAATCATAAAGAAAGCATTGATTATTAAATGTATTTGATATATTCACACAATATTCATAAGGAGTACTGTATACCATATAAAAAGCTAACATCTTACAAATGTTGACAAATTTTTGTAATATTTATGTATACTAGTAGTATTATAATTTATAAATTGGAAGGCATACTGGAAAAAAATTACAATGTTAAAAAAATACCTAGATGACAAATTTTTCCGAATTATAATTAATAAAAAATAAAAATTTGAAAATCCAAAGGCAAATTACAATGCTATGGGCATCAGTAGCTAGATCTCAATGGAGATACAGTAATAATAATAATAATAATAAGATTTTTATAGCGCACATACCACTCCAGAGTGCTCAAGGCGCATTTAAAAATAAAAAAGAAATAAATCATACAAATTCCTGGCAAATAAAATGCAATTTCTTTGGAGGGTCCCCATCCGTTGTCATTCTGTCGCGGTCCCGGACCCCTACCTAGGTGACCAAACAAAGGAGCAGGATACACATTTGCCTTGCCACAGACGACCGGGTGCTCAGAGACAACAACCAAGACAGAGGCACCCCAAAGATAATGCTGGCCAGGAAAAGGTATACAAAACAATTCTAAGTCTAAACAACTTTAAGAAACCTCATGATTTCCATATGCCTTAATGAATAAATGTGTTTTTAATAATTTTTTAAAAGTATCAACAGTTTTGCAAAATCTTATAGAGCTCGGTAGAGCATTCCACAGACGAGGAGCAGTAACGGAGAATGCTCTGTCACCCCATGAGTGGTGAGACTTAGGCTGATGTAGAAGCAGCGAGTCACTAGAGCGCAGATTACGTCCGGGAACATACAGCCTAAGCATGTCAGAAATATATTCAGGAGCCATGCCATTTATAGACTTAAAAACAAAGAGTAATATTTTAAAAACAATGCGGTACCTAACAGGGAGCCAATGCAATATTTCCAAAGTATTTGATATGTGTCCATATCTTGGTAATTTTTTAACAACTCGTGCCGCTGTATTTTGAATCAGTTGGAGCCTGTGGAGTTGTTTTTGTGGTAGCCCGTATAGCAAAGAGTTTCCCATATCTAGTCGTGAAGTGACAAAAGCATGAACAAGTTGTTTAGCTGCTGTCTCATTTATAAACTTACGAATCCTTCGAATGTTTCGCAAGTGAAAAGACGACGCAGAAATAGTTTTTGAGATATGAGAAATCATAGTCATACCCACATCCATTTCAACCCCAAGATTTCTAACCTGCCTAGCCGGGTCAATTTGGGTTTCACCAATGTGAATAAAGCTTGGTGGCAGTTTTTCCAACTGCTGTTTTGATCCAAAGAGAACAAATTCTGTTTTTTCATCATTTAATTTAAGAAAGTTGTTTTTCATCCAGACACGCAATTCATAGATACAATGTTGGAGCAATTCCAAAGAAATGTCACTGTGTTTCATAGTAGGTTTAAAAGAAATATAAATCTGAGTATCATCAGCATAAACATGATAGCACAGATCATATTTACTTATGATATCCCGTATCGGGTGTAAATAAATAGTAAACCATTGCGGCCCAAGAACAGATCCTTGTGGTACCGAAAAGTTTAGAAAAGAAGCTTTTGAAATAGCATCACCAATACATACGTGTTGAGGTCGTTTTTCCAAATATGACCGACACCAATCAAGTGCATTTCCTTCAATACCAATATAAGTACTGAGTCTATTTAACAACACAGAATGATCAACCGTATCAAATGCTGCACTTAAATCTAATAATACTAGAGCAGTTAGCTTTCCATCATCCATCCCACGTAGGATGTCATTATTTACACGAAGTAATGCCGTTTCAGTACTGTGATGCGCTTTGTAGGCAGATTGATACGGATCAAGTAGGCCATGTTTTTGTACATGCGACAAAATCCGTTTAGAAACAACCTTCTCAATTATTTTTCCTAAAAAACTAAGATTCGAGATAGGTCTGTAGTTTTTCAGAATCTCGGGATCTAGACCTGTTTTTTTCAATGTGGGTCGAACATGGGTGACTTTTAGAGACTCTGGGAAAGAACCACTTTCAAGAGACTTATTAACAATATGTGTGATTAATGGAATAAATGCAGAAGTACATTTCTTAATCAGTGAAGTTGGTACCGGGTCAAGTGCACATGATTTAGAGGGAGAATTTTTGACAATTTTTAAAATTTCCTCATCACTTGCAGGTTCGAACTGAGAAAACCGTATAGACCTAGTTAAACCATAAGATATATTACATTTATCAGAAGCAGTTATAACTTCGCCAGTATTTTCATTTTCTAGTGAATCACGAATTGATTTAATTTTATTTACAAAAAACACAGAAAATCGTTCAGCAAGAGCTTCATCGGAGACAGACGAAGGAAGGACCGATGACTTGGAGTGATGTAAAAGTTTATTTACTATATTGAAAAGTTTCTTTTGATCACCTGTGCAGTCACTAACCAGACTAGAGTAATACCGCGTCTTGGCCTTTTCAATCAGTCCATTTACAACGCATCTTTGAACACAGTATTCCTGTCTATCCTTAGGAAGCTTTGATTTCATCCATTTACGTTCAAGTTGACGACGTACTTTCCTTTCAGATCGAATTTCATCGGTATACCACGGTTTAGCTTCCTTTTGCCTAATTGTTTTGTTCTGAACTGGCGCATGTAAATCAAGTACAGCTCTGAGATCAGAATAGCTTTCTACACTGTCTTCAAGAATTACACTTACATCAGTTATATTAGACACACAGGCTTTAATGTCATTTGTGAATTTATCAATATCAATTTGTTTTAGGTTGCGACTTTTTCTTACAGTTTTGTGTGTTGTGGGCCGTTTAAGATCAAACTTGCAAAATATGGCAAAATGATCTGACAGGCCAGGGTGCATCTTTACATCCGAGAGAAGTAGATCATCTCTAGTGATGATAAGGTCGAGGCAGTGCCCACTACAGTGTGTGGGTTCATTTATATGCTGCTGGAGACCAAACGATCTAAGCAGTGTTTTAAATCTATCCGCTGCCACATTTTTTTTATTATCCATATGGATATTAAAGTCTCCGCAGAAAACAATTTCAGACGAAAAGAGAATAAAGTCAAACAACATTTTTTCAAAATCATTTAGGAACTCTGTAACAGACAAGGTTGGTGGTCGATATATGTTAACTAAACGAAGAGATTTCGAGTTAGACGTAATATGCACATGTATAGCCTCAAATGATGCATATGTATGTACATCCGTTTTCAAGTTAACAACTAAGCTTGACTTAGACAGAATTCCAACACCACCCCCAGTTTTGTCCACCCTAGGGACATGCACAAAGCGATATCCTAGTGGAGTTAAATCTCCAATCACAAGATCATCATCTGGTCTTAACCAGGTTTCAGACACCGCCACTACATCTAGATTATAGCTAACAACTAAGTCCACAAATTCATCACACTTGTTACGCAGTGAACGTGCATTTAGAACGCCAAAATTAAGATGTGCTTTTTCTATAGACCTATGCTTTTCTGTGGATTTAGTACTCGTCTCACCATTTCCAGATACTTGCTCCACTCCTTTTCTTGAGGCTTTGCGTTGCGTGGATCGAGCATTAAGTACACATAATTTTAATTTAGAAAAATGAGTACTTATGGCGCTGTGTCCTTTTGCAGTCGGCGGACTGTGTCCAGGTACTGGCTCCACTCTTGGTGTATTTGGTCTCTGTGGGGTTTTATTTGTAGAAATTGATGATTCTCCAATGGACGATTTGCTTCCGTTTGTCGTTGATACATATTCGCACGATGAAAAATCGACGACTGTGGCTTGTGTATGTCAGGCACAGGTACAGACAAAGATTCGTCGCACGAATTTCCATTGATGTGGTTTATAACATTTTTGGCAAATGACCCAACTCCAATTTGGTTTAGGTGAGTTCCATCCGAAGACAGGTGTTTTGACATGATACAACTATTGTCAATAAAGCCCCAATTTCGCTGTCTAGCAACTGCTCGTATCTTGTCATTGGCATCGTTTATACGCTTAGATTCTGTAAGAGATTCATGTTTTCGATGAATTATCGAGGAGATTGTTACTCTTCTCGGTTGTAAAGATTCTCCGAGAGATGATATTTTTACTGCAATAGTGGCTGGGTCATCTGAGGAGTTATTAGTTCCCGCGTGTAGAATAATTCTATCCACATTATGTTCTGTTGACAGTACTGCTGCCTTGTGTGCAATGTCATCAATTTTCGCGCCTCTCATTGTCTGACAGATTACGTTCAGATTTGTTGACCTGCTAAGTCGTTTTGGTTTAAACTGTTTTATCATCGAATCTCCAATAATCAAGATTTTTTTATCTAAAGCTGTATCAGAGTGTATCTGTTTGTGTTTGTTTCTATATTGGCTTAGTTGATCCTGGTATGCAGCAGACGCAGATGATTTTGATTTGGTCAGTTTTGAAGGAGTAGAAGATGGCTGCCTGTTGGTAAGCTCCTCAAACAGATTATCAATCAATTGTTCAGTTTGTGTAATAGAATCGTTTGTGTTAGAAGAAACTTTCCTTGTTTGCGTTGTCGTAGAACTTGTGTGACTTTCCATTATTTGTTTTCTCGTCCTACGTTGTAGTTCAAAATCTGAGGTGTCGATGGCAATTTGCGTTCTTTTTAGTTCATATATTTCGTCTTTAGCTATGGATAAGCTACGCTCCGTTTCTGTAACTTGTTGACGTAATGTCTTTATTTGTTCTTCCTTGTTCATTGTCCGTTTTTCCCATAACCTCCAAGACTCAAAGTCAAGTTTCAGATTTTTGTTTTCCTTCTCCAATTTTTTCATTCTTTCATTAGATTTGTCGATATCAGCTCTAATTTTAGAAATGTCATCATTTTTTTTGGGACAGTGTATTTTTAGATGCCTTTGTTTCAATATATTCTATTTTATAATTATTAAATACAATTAATATATCATATGACATAAGTAAAAGTAATATTTTGAACATATATAAATATTAAATGATCAACCTAAGTATAATTAATTTTATGATCAATATTTTATTGGAAAACTGAATAATATATTAGACAACAACAAAGATTCCATTTACTAGGAGTTTCATCTGAACATGGGCTGACCGTAGTATTAAAACATATACATTTCCCCTTGAAAGTGTCCCCAGTTCAAATGAGGAAGATCTACTGTATCACAAAAATATTGGTGTGGCTTAGATGGATTTACAGTTAAACAATACAGATTTCAACTCAGATTAGGTTCAGTTTAAATCAATGAATAACCCTTTAAAAAGCTCCAGGCCTGCTGTTTAATAACCCATTCTTATTTTTTCCTACACAACCTTGGAAATTATGAAGATAATAGTGTTGTTTCAGACAGTTTACCCAACAATGCAAGTCTCAATCCAGCTTAAATTTACTTTAAGGCATTTGCAAGGTTCTCAAGCAAGAGGCCCAAGCCCATAGCTAGGAATGCAATAGGGGCTCCCCCAAACAGGAGCAGACAAGTGATGTGGTCAGTTTTACGATAACACTGGCTAGTAATTATTACCAAAATCATCATGAGCTATAATTAGAACTATAATTTCTAACACTATTATGGAATTTCTAATAACAAAACTAGGCCTTTATTACACTTCCACTGCTGCGCTAGTTTGAACAGAGGGAAAAAAAGGGGTTTGTTCTATGAACTACATTGGCTACAAGCTGGAGTCTTGCTGTTTAATAACTACCATTACTTTTGGTCACACAGCCTTGGAAATGATAAGATAATGAGAAAAGATAACAGTACACTATAGTAATTAACTTTCTCTTCGTATTGTAATGATGGACTGATCATGGCAGGATTAATTCTTAATCTTCTTCTACATTAATCATTGGATACTATAATCTACATAGTATCAAGTCAATATGAAACAAGACTAGGCATCTGAAGGACAAGACACTATTGTTTTTTTTTAAACATAGTGGCAGGCCATTGTTATAATGGTGTAAGATACAGATCCAAGAATAGACAGTGGTAGAACCATGGAGTAAAGCTTATTATTCTTTACTCCATGGGTAGAACTCACTGGCAGATCCTGGGAAGATTGACAAATGTTAGGCCAGTTACTCTCTGGTTAGGCTACTAAAATTATGTGGCTAAGCTTGGATTAGATTAATATTTATAATTAACTTAACTAGCTTACCTGGATAAACCGACATTGGCCTCCGAGAAGAGAGCTACAACTCGAATATAAAAACATTTTGAAAAACCCCTGTCGGATAACCCCCTTAAGTGGGAACATCCCAACATACCACCATCATCATTTCTTTTCGAGACATGGTAAAAGTAACATGTCTGAATGAAGAGCTACACTACTGTACTTTGTTAATATTTATAATTAGTTAATTGTCTCTAAAAACTAAACTAAATGTATACAGACCTATTTATGCTGCGAGGAAATGGATAATAAATGCATGAATACATTTTCTTTGAAATACTGTAGAATTAGAAACTAACCAATGTTTAATAGGATTTTCAAAATAATACGATTGAGGCTGAAGAAAAATGGAGCAGACTTTTTAGCTGTTTCATGTCAATGTTGTTCGACCTTGATTGTAAGTTAAAGGGTCTGTTTCTGCTGAAAAAATCAAAATAATCGATTTTTTCCAGTCACCGCAAACCACAAAAATAATCGCGTTGCAATTGAAAATTGCTACGACTTTAATCGGTTATTCAGGTAATCGGTTTTTAAAATCACGTCATCATTCCCCCACAGCGCAGTTCAAGTTATGAAAGGCCGATGAGAGTTGGTTTGTCTATCGCTGCCTAAAACTCTCACCATATAATATCTCTATGCTCTCACATGTAGGATTAAAAATTACTCTTACCTAAAGCTATATTATTTGTAAAATAAACATCTAGGCCTACTACCGTACCACATACAACAGAATAATGATGTTATATTAATAAGGACACGTCGGCGAAAAAAGTTCGTTTCGCCGTTCGTTGGTTATACCTTCGGCCTGCTAGGCCTATAGATATATTTCTACCGAAACAAGTCAACAGACAACAGGCCTAAAAAATGACATGTAAAACATCGTTAGCTTGGACTGGTGGTATGTAACGGGTGTACTTGTAACACAGAATCCCGGAGTCTCTCGGTATAATTCTCCCCCACAAAATAATAAAAATCAAATGTTTAACATTTGATTGTTATTCGGTCTACATCGCGATCGTGGTTTTGCTGATCGTCGTCGATATCGCGCAAATAAACAGCATGCTTTAATAATATAATAATAATAATTTATTTGGAAAACGCTTTTTGAACAGCGGCACACATAATAATGGTGCATCCTTAAAACAATTAAACATACTATATAAAAAATATGCTTTGTGAAGTGAAGTTTGTCATACTGTAGAGGTCAAAGTGAGGTCAATAATCGCTATTTGTGTTGCAGCTCAAAACTGCTCCGCAATAATCGGTTAAAACAAGAAATAATCGATTAAAACACGCAATGGATTGAGTGTTTTTAATCGGTTATTTTTAATCGGTTATTTTATTTTGCGCCGTTTCTGCTGCCCAAAAATAATCGATTAAAAAAATAAACGGTTAATAATCGATTATTTCTGCTCAGCAGAAACAGGCCCAAAGACTCACTTCGTCAATCTTCCCTAACAAGACACCAACTCGTTGAAAGGGGGTAGAAAAGGATGGTGTATTGTGATGTGGTTTTTATCATTATTTACAATAAAGATATTGTTTTTGGAATTATTTAGCAGGGTTTTAGCAGAAACACACTCTATGATTGTACAGTATACTGCAGTGGAATTGATTGCTAGGCTATGTGCCTAAGCTCCGGCTTTATAGGATTATGCAGAATACTAACTATAATTTAGTGCATCTATATGTTACTATTAAGGCAGTTAATAATGTGTAAAATTAATAATCGGATAACGAGAGAGGTTGCAGAAGAAATCAAAGGCCTAAGGCGATTAAGCAGACCGATTACATGGCAATTAAAATGGCTACCATCCCATATAAACCTAGTACGTTTCTATAGTAAAGAAAAAGTCAGCAAAATGCTAAGTATTGGATTACTGTACTTTAAAATATCTAAATGATGTCTGTCTTGGCAGGCTAGGATTAGGGTATAAAAGATGATCAGGGACCTGGACACTGTCTTTAGGCGTAGTGACGAATCAAGCAAGCACACTGATTACCACAAGATTCTTCTCAAAGTCTATGATCATTTTTATGTAAGAAGATTATCTAATCTAATAAAATCTTATAAACTATTAAATAGTTTTCAATTTAAAAAGAATTGGTCAACTTCAACAACTTCAAAGCTCTGTTTACACTATTAAACTTTATGTGACAAATAAATGTGACGTGCAGCCCATATATGGACATGATGATGTCATATCACTATACCACCATATTTGGGAATATTACTACCGTATTTGGGCACATCACACTTTTTTTGTCAAACTAGTTTGATAGTGTACACAGACACGCTATTGTGAATGTTTTTATATATAATTATTTTCACACGATTTGACATCATATACATGATTCTACTATTATAAGCTATTATTAGTGGTTCTACATTGGCTATCAGAGAAATCAAAGAACTTTGACAGGATTTGAACCAAAGACCCTGGGATTGTAAAGCAAGCATGACAACCACCAAGCCACAGATCTTTTATTTGCAAGATATTTGTATTGTATATTCTTCTTCACTATGCAAATCAAAACAATTGACAAATGATAATATTGTATGCTTAGATCCTAAGCCAAATTATCTATGCAAGGTATTGATAGCTTCAATTCAAATTATTGCATTGAGCTATAATCATTATTTTTTCAAATCTATTTTACAATAATCAACAACTGAATAAAAAATAAAGCAGAAATTGTAATGCAATGATGCTTAAGGCAAAAAATTAAACTTAAATTATCTGGAAACAACATTATTGATAAAACGCTTTACTGATAAAGTTTGTATTTAGTCGCTATGCAACTGCTATTCAAATTATTGAGAGAATCCACTTGATGCAGGAAATGGCAAAATCCGGACGACATGTTAGTACCATTCTGACTATCACATTCACAATAACAAAATTAACTGGTACATACAGTTTAATATTAACAATGAAAATGACAAAAGTATGACAATGAAAATTTAAAAAAAATAAAGGATCTTAAACGGAACTCCTTTGTACAGTAAGCTCACAATACTGTTATATTATACAAACCACTATTGGTTTTAGCCTATGAGTGTTGCTTACCTGGATAAACCGACAATGGCCCATGTTCTCCATAGGGAGAGCTTAAATACGAAAAGTATAGTCTACTAAATATTCTTAGAGCACCCCTCTACCATAATGGACGAGTCCACAACCTCATGTGGGAACGTCTCAATGTACCACCGTCATCAGTTAACTTTTCGCATCTAAGCCCTCCCTTTAGAGAGCAAAGGCCATTGTGGGTTTATCCAGGTAAGCTAGGCACGAAATAGACTAATTGTATTGTCTTCACCAAACAACAACAGTAAAGTTAAACCTCTATAAGTCACTTTAAATATAAAAGCTGTTGAAATTCAAATTTCCTAAGTTGTAAATCACCCACCAAACACCTTGACATAATTGCACATTAAATTTTATCTGAAGAAAATGGCAGAAAAATATTTCTTTATTGCTATAACAGCTTGGGATCCAAATTTGTTTAATTTGTGATGACTTCATCTGTTCAAACAAAGAAAAAAAATGTTTCCACTAAATTGATAACAAAATTGATATGAAGTATGTTTTTATATTGACTTTGATGTGATGATTGACAAATCTATGGAATTAGTGGTATTTCAAATTTAACACTGACCTACAAAATCCTGCTTTCACAGAATTAATTTAAATTTAGAATGTAAATACCCAGTATTTATTTTTGTTTGGATTTCACAAAGGTAAAACATTTAAGAATAAAATAAAAAAAAAAAGTACAACAGCGAGCTTATTTTACTGAGGTGTCTAAATTAGAAACCTTAAATAGTTAATGGAACAATTTAATATTATATTTAAATAAATATTATTTTGAAATCATTAAAAAAATAAATAGAAATGATATCATCTCTGCGAAATGTCCAACATCATAAATTTAATATGAAAAATGGTTACAAAAGTGGCACAGAAGACTGGTAATTTTATGATTTACCGTAAAATTCCAGGATTGGTTCAAATCGAGCCTACACAGTGGTACTAATTGTTTCATAACAACCAAAAACAAAAACACAACTACTATAAATAACTACTAATAATTAAATATTAGTGTCTATCATTATCCTGTCATTCTTTGTATATCAAACAAAAAAATAAATTAAAATAAATTGTAAAACAACCCAGCATATTAAATACACTTATTTTAATATCTACTTCACTGATGTTAAATAAACGAAACTAAATTGTTATATTAAACTGTCATCCCAAATAAATATGCCAATGAACTTTAATAACAATGTACAAAACAATAAAACAACCTACCACTAAATAAAAGAGCTTTCATGTTTTCAGTGACTCATTCTGTATCCTTTGTGCAAGGGACCTTGGGAAAAGCATGCCAATTCTTAGACAATTATTTGATACTGCTTTTCAAAAGTACACAATATAAAATTCACAAATTATACTGTCATAACAAAACATTATTCACAATAAAATTAATTTTTACAGTATTTGTTCATAAATTAGAGGCCTGCAAAATCTAGGGGGTCTTCAGAAAGAGGCTGTATAGGGAAATGCCATAGACTACCAAAGAGCTCTTCTGTGTCTCTGTGGGAAATGTATTGTATGAAAAAAAGTCCCAATAATTTCATTTGTATTGTACTGTACATTTGTATTGCTGTTCTAAATGTAAATACTGCATTTTAGAATGAAATAAATTTAATATTTAATAAGGTAATTTATATAATTAACATTTATTTATTTTAGTGGTATTATTTATAATCGTCACACATGATTCATACAGTTAAACCCCACATTTGGGACACAAACAAAGTGTCCCCTTAATAGAGGCGTCACTTAAATTAAGGTTGGGCATAGTGTTTAAAACATATTTTCCCTTGTTTGTTTCATGTGAAATGTCCCCTTAAATTCTTTAATTTCTATATTTAAAATACTTTAAAAATTTCAAGAATACACAAAAGTTACTGTCCCACCGTTCTATATGCATCGACTAAAAAGTTATATTTCTGTTAATTTCATAAAGGTACAGTACAAACAATACGACTTTTGATAAAATCACTAAATTTAAATTAAATAATTCCATGTTTGTTTTATGTGTAATGTCCTCTTGATTACTTCAATTTATATTTTTTTATTATTGATAACTATAGTGTATGTTTACGCTAAAGTAAAAAAAAAAATAAAATAAAAATATAATTATCAGAATATTCTTTCAGAATACATTGTTTATTCATGTTCAAGTAATAAGAAAGGAAATTCTATCTATCCTTAAAAGCATAATATAAAGTATAACATATTAAAATTATATCAAATTTCATACCTCACAATATTCAAGAATTTACAATTAAAGTCAAACTGTTCTATATGTATCCACTAAAAAGTGATATTTCTGTTAAATCTCATAAAGGTACAATACAACTTTCGAAGAAATTACTAAATTTAAATTAAATAATCCTTTTTGATATCATAATTTGAAATATGTGATATAGAATTCATAGAATCAGCGCTAATTTCATATTTCTGTTTTTACTTTATAATGATCAGAAACCTGATTAGCATACCTAACAGAAATATCCATAAACATTATCGAGTAAATTATGATTGTTACTCCAAGAAGAGTTGGCGATTGGATTCATTGCAATATCTGACAGTTGCTTGTTTTAAGACACAATTTCCAAGCCGCTTTTTGTACATCAATCTTTAAAACAAATAGTTTATTGCAAGTATTTGATGTAGCGGCTTTGTGTATGGTAATGATATGGCTTTAAACAAGAAACAGGTAATTCCATAAAGAGTTGATATATTAAGAGACATATTCGCTGTTTCAATCTATCAAGAATCTTCTGATTTTCATATTTTAAAATTTTTAAAAATTGCACATGCATCCAAAAGCGAGAAACTCACCAATAATAAATTATCGTGCTCATAAACTAAAAAGTCTCATTTGATACTTAGGGAGCCCTGCTCTAATTTTTTCCCCTTTTTTTTCATGAATTGATATTCGTGACGGTGTCTGCTATCTAATCGACACATTCAGGACGAAAGAGTGTTCCTTTATAGGGGTGTCTCCTGAATATGGTTTGGTCATAGTGCATAGATGCCAACGTCTGAAGTTAAAACAATTTTAGGTCAATAGCGCCCACTATTATCGAGGGATAAGGAGTGCAGTGTGTGATGTCACAAGCTGTATTGCATGATGGTGGCTTGTGTGCAGAAAACCACACATACAGTATACAACAAAATTCAGTTATCTTTGTAATTCCGGAGAAAATGTGAAAGACCGGGAGAAAATGCGGAAAACTGGGAGCACAATATAAAGCCGAGAAACAAGTTAAAAATATGGTAGTCTCCTGGCCTTGTATTGGCAACTTCTTCAAAAGGTAAATAGGGATGTACCTTGAAGGGGCTTTACTGTCATGGCAACTGCTGTTAGTAAATTTCACAATGATATAAAGAAGAAAAATACAAAATTGGAAACTTTATGTATACAACAAAATAGATACATAATTATATGTGAAGAAATGAATAGAATATCATATCAAGTATAATAATAAACTTTATTTATGCAATATAAAAGCCACATAAAAAGCAAGAAGAAAATAACAGTGCAACATCACAACAGATTAAAGATCGAACTATGACTCTTGGTATTATCGTCTGAGCACCCATTTAAAGAGGTCAGTTAGCTATTAGTTTGCTAAGCTAAATTTGTATGCAGAATCAATATATTCTTGATATCATTCTGTCTATATTACCTATCAGTCAATTTGCATTTTCCTAGTTTAATTTCTTGACGTCGTTAGATCCAGTACTAAAAATTCTACCAGTCACATCCTTTGATTAAAATTGATGATATATATACACGATAAGATCTCCAGTGTACAATCTACTTTATTGTGAATACAGTGAATTATGGAAATATAAGTATGTATGTTATGGATGCCTTTTATACTTAAATTTTAACTAGCACTCACCTTATGAACTTTGACATTTCAGTCTTGGGGTAGTGGAAGAAATCAAATTATAATATAGATACCAACTGTTTTACAGTATATTTATTTCTGCACATGTTTATTCTACTATCTATTATTTTATATATATTTTAATGTTTATTGAACAAAGCTAAAATCATATGTTAGTTTTGCATATGTAGTTTACTGCAGTAACTGATAACATTCCAATAACAGGATGTGAACTAACACCAATAATTTTTAAACTTGTAGTAAATCCTGGTACTGTGGTTCAGCCATGTCTCAGTTTTTGCATGTTCACATACTCAGTTTTAATATTACTATAAATAAGGAAAGATCATATCTAGCGAAATGCAGACTTGTGTTCATCTTTCGTTGTTGTTGCAATATTCATTTGTGGTATACAACACTTGCATTACGGATATGAATGACCTTAATATGACCTTCACTCATGGTACTTTTTCCCCAGATCCATGGTTCTTCAGGAAGCCACTAATCCTACAAGTGGAAAAACATGGCTGAAAACACTTCTGTGCCGATTTATAACTTGGAGAATTTAAAAAAACACTTTGAAATTAGCAAACTTCATTAGACAATATGGAAAATAGTACCTTTTGAAGGAGGCATGAGCATGACATTTTAAAGGTACTAATGGCTCTAATTGTACCCTAGATTTAAACAGGAAACCACTAATAATAAGTGGAAAACAACGGCAGCAAAACTCTTCTGAGTTGATTACAAGTTGGATTACAAATTACCCAACTTTTATGCAATTAGAATTTATTTCATCAAACAGTATTGCAAAAACCATGTAATCGTGAGACCGCGGTTCGAATCCAACTCTCGCCGCATTGGTTGTATCTGTAGGCAAGATACTTTACTTACGTTTGCCTCTCTCCACCCAGGTGTATAAATGGGTACCCGTTTAGATCAAGACACAACTATGTTTCCATATGTGTTTGATCCAAAAAAATAACTGGGGTAATAATGTTCAGCGCTTAGAGGTTTCATTACATTAGGCGCTATATAAATCCAGGATATTATTAATATACTGGATACTATACAACCTCTCCTTTAGGACCCCGTCCCCTATTCAGGGGTCCCGAAAGTGTCCCTTTAATTGAGGTTCTACTGCTGTAAAAGAGATTATTCCTAAATAGTATCTCAGATTTTGCAGAAAGGAAAAACATTGCTGCTGCAGTACTGGTAATAGACTTTATAAAGAAAAAATGTGGTGCGAGTTATTGCAAACAATATCTCAAAAAGATTGTTAGACAGAAAGAACTTAATGAAGTACCGTAGAGCCCATAAGAGGGACATGTTCGGGAACCAAACAAAGTGTAACTTTAACAGTGTTGGCATAGTGTTAAGACCTCATTCATTCCATGGGGAAGTGTTCAATGAAGGGTGTCCTAAACATGTAGTTTGTATTGTATTCCTATGTCTTTAGAAAAAACATTTGAGAGTTGGATTTCAGGATTTTGTAAACTTATTTGAGATGATTGAGAATGTGCCAAAGCGCTGGACAATGTGATAATTTCATTTTCACATTTCCAGCTTTATATAATTCGAAAACAAATTATTATGATCATATGATCAATACAAAACATTGACCTAATTATGATAATGTTTCCATTGTTATCTCAAAGAACTCATGAATAATTCATGAATATTTAAATTAAGCCAATACACCGACTTACATTGTCTATAGAAAAGGGTATTTTGATAATTTTATTTTGTTTTTAATTATTTATTTATACAGGTACTTTATGCAAAACTGTTTAGATTATTATTTTATTATAATCTTTAATCAAAATAAATGAATAACATTTAAATATATTTTTGTCCTTTTTTTGTGTGAATATATTACATAAGTTCATTTGAAGTACTTTCATACTAAAATAATAGTTTTATTCAAATATTTATTTCATTTTACATTTCATAAACATTCAACAGTGATAAACTAGGCAATTACACCATATATATACTACAATGCTTATTAATTCTTATTTGAGGCTTAGGAAGTGGCGTAGAAAGGGTCATTGGCTGAGTTGAACCCTGGACCTTGGGATTGGAAGGCAAACATGTTAACCACCAAGCTACAGCTCCACTACTTAATGGCCTAGATTGTACATTTATAATTAAACTACCATTAATTTGCAAGGATATATATTCTAAGTAAAGTATGTTATTGAATGTAAAATTCAAACCTCTCTTTCAAGGGTCATTAGAACCATTTTAAAGTTTAATGGCAACATTAATGTTCTAATATATGTTTTATTTGTAGTAATTTAGTATATTAAAATGCTTCCTGAAGCAGGTTTTAGTTTAGTTTCACAGTTATTTTACTGGAAAAGGTACACAAGGGAAGCCATAAATAACAGCAAACATACCTCACTGAAAAGTTTACTGCTTAAATTCTAAAATTTATTTCTTTTCCCACTGAGGGTCCTGTAAAAAACGATTATCCACCATGTGAATAATTTAACCCAATTTCATGGTAGCAGAAACAGGATTTATCCCAAAATGTTCAATAATCTGGATAAATGGAAGCCAGAAAATAACAGTTAAAAACACCCAATTGATTGGGTGACCAGTTAACTGGTTATTGCTGTGCAACTTTTAGCTGTATGTAACACAAAATAATGGTAATTTGATTGACCGCTGTTGACCTTCAGTCAACTACTGTCGCATCTTGACCACCTGAGCACATTGTATTTTGGGTACTTTTAACATTTATCATCAACGACCATCCACTGATCTAAATGATTATTGGGAGCACAACTTTTTGCAAAAATACAGCCGATATAAAAATCGGTTTATTTGCTACTATACGGCAGAAACAGACCCTATGTATTAAACTATATTTGGTTGTAATATTTAATATAATAAAATAGCAAGAAACTGGATAAATGAAACTGAAACATATGAAGCATCACTTTAGAATATTTCCAAATGAAATTATGGCCACTTAAATGAATAATCTACCATAACAAGCTAAATTGGATTACACAACATGGGTAATTTACATGGATCTTCTGCCCCGAAAACATTACAGTTCATGGTTCTATCCAATTTTCAGCGCAATTGAAAGATTTGATTTTATGGTAGTTCTCGAGCAGATTTAGCAAAAGCGTCACGTGAGAGAAGAATTAAAAAATACAATAATTATTTTCGATCAAAAATGAAACACTTTTCCTCCAATTTTAGATTGGAACCGATGATCTGTAGCCAATGAAATGATTCAGTCATGAACAATCAGTTCTAACTAACTTTCTATTTCATTTTCCCTCAATGACCTATTACCAATGAACAACTGCACACTCCAGCGCAGCTCGTGTTCAGTGGATCACATTGATATAGAACGCATCAGAAGGAATCGTGGTCTATGGGGAGAATAAATGTGATAGTTCAGCTGGCAATCAGATCAGCCAACCAAAAAGAACTGGTTCAAATCTTTGTTGTCTTTTTTAACGAGTAAGGTTGAATAATTTGTGTAACATTTGTATTATAGTAGTAATAATGATGAACATTGAAGAATCTCATGTTACAGCATCTTTTATTGCAAACAAACATGAGATATTTACTGTAGGTAAGAATAAGAGCCTTTGGGTGGGTGGCTTGTAGAAATAAAAAGGCAAATTTGTAACAAACAACATACATTCCTTACTGTATTTTTACACTAGACTAGAGAGAGTTAGACAGATAGATAGTATAGAAAAATCTTTACAACATAAACTGAAGTCCTTTGCTTACAATAACAATCTTATTGCCAAGTAGAGCATTCTGGGAAAATGCTACTCAACTTGTACAATACTACTAAAATCTAACATAGTACCATACAGAATCAAGTATAGGCCCACCATAAAATATAAGCCCATCCATGGAATATTGTCCATATACAGTAATTACATACAGGTAAAAAAAAAAACTACCATAGTTTGGTCCTCAAGTATAAGTCAATCTCTAATATAGGCCTACATTTTTTGCTAACATAGTGCCATACAGAATCAAGTATACGGTAGGCCCACCATAAATTATAAGCCCATCCATGGAATATTGTCCATATACATTAATGACATACATACAGGTAAAAAGAAACTACCATAGTTTGGTCCTCAGGTCCTGTATAAGCCAATCTTTTTATAGGCCTGCATTTTTTGTGTGGGCAGTGCTTATTTAGTATAATAAATATAGCTTAGACACATTTTTTTAAACAAAAGTATAAATCACATGACCAGTATATTTCCGGATTATATAAGTTCCTCATAGATTGTTGATAAAAAAGCGTGAAATTGCAATATTGCAACTGATCTGATGTTTTAACAGTTGAGTGATTCTTGCTGTATGAATTGCATTTAAAAACAGTACTACAATGCAGTGATGACTGAATCCATGAAGGCTTATTGAGGGGTCGAGGAAGGGGGAGGTCAAAATAATATTTTCACATAGGTTGAACACTACTGTACATGTCAGACGAGTGAAAGAGAGCACTTAAAGGATACTTATTCTAGCATCTACTATTGGTATTGGTACTTATTGGTAATTTATCATTGAAAATGGCTATTAGATTATAGGAAGTACTACTAGTAGTTGACCCTTCAAAATGTGACATTTGTAAATATTTGAACAATTAAGAACTGTTCTAAATAAATAAGGATACTGGAACTATTATAATTAATCAGGGGGAGGGGGGGGGGGAGAAGAGTGACTAATCATTCATTTTACAAAATTAAGCCTTAAAAAATAAATCAAACAATTAAACTAAAAAAAAAATACATTTACATAGAGACGAAATAATTTGTGTTTGGGCTAGCCTACAGTAGGTCCAGTGATACATTTGTGCCATTAACGATCATGAATGCAGTGGGCCACCCATTGAGTGGACAAGTAAGTGTTAATTTTATGCTCAATAAAAATATGGTACGCTCTATTCGATGTAGAAATAAATTCTCAACAAAACAAATTTAGCTGCCAAAAAAGACCTAAACAACCTTGTAGAGTCTATAATTCAACCTAAAATAGAAAATAGTCAAAAGGGAAAATCAAACCAGCAAATAAAGAATTACAGGTCAAACACGAAACAAGGTCAAAATATTATGATAGATTTGTGGTCTCATTTTAAACAAAACAGGATAAATCCATATTCTGTATTTGTTGCCTTTTCAAAAATGTTTTCATACAAATGGGTTTCAAATACTATATTTTTACTGTACAGGTAGTAGCTTGGCTACCCTCACAAAATAGCAACTAAAGAAGAAATCTTTATATTTTAGAGACAGAAATATACTATAGTAAATATTTAGATAATGCTGGTACTGTATTACTGTATGTAGGTTTAAAATGGCAAGAGAATCGGTTCATAATTATATTCAGTTGGAATATGAAATGAAGTCACAATTATGCCAATTTGGATTGATATATCAACAAATAAAAATTAGAACCTCTATTAAGGGGACACATTCAGCACCCAACAAAAAATGTCTAAAACTTAAGAAATTAAGTACTACCCTTAACATTACAAATTTGATATAGTGCTCTTAGAATGAACAATTATCAAAAGTGTACATCACAATTATGTTCCATAAACTTGTTGAAGAAGAAACGTTTTTAGTTTACGCTTAGAGCTATCAAAGTTAGTTTCAGACCGAATTGACACTGAAAGACCGTTCCATAACAGTGGACACGAGATGCCAAAATACCTGTCAGCAAAGCCTACAGTAGGTTCTCCTGGTTGTTGTGGGAACTTATAGCTTACAGGAATCGAGGCCCGATTGCATGCCAAATCTTCTTGCACTACCCTAAACCTAATGTCCTTTTGCATTGAAATTTCCAAAAGAGAGTTCAGAACTGGTATTTTACAGAATTCAGCATGAAATCTAAACATTCATTTGTTAGTACTACGGTTCATATATTTCTTCTTGATTGTTGAAAGCAAGTTTGTTACCATCAAGCATTAAACACAAGCAGTGTTTTAACTTGATTCACACGGGAGTGATTTTATACAAGTACGCTAAATGAGAGGAATGAAGTGTTTTGCCTCATTAATTCCATTAAAGATGCTCTATATTGTAACGATGATTTTATCCAATTTAAAAATAACATTTCATGTACAGTTATAATTTCTTTGCGTGCAATCTGTGAAGTGCATATATACTAAGGGACCACCTTCTATATTTATTGTTGTAAAAAGTACATTGGCTTCACCCCACCTACATGTTGTTCTGTATTATGTTTATACAATTTTTCTGGATGATGATGCAATCTCAACGTTGGATGGTGATGTATTTTACTGAACCTGTCCTTGGGATGAACAAAGAAGCCTAAATAAAGCTCTACAACTAAAAATTCATGAAACAACATTATTACCAACAATTAAAAAAAATTACCAAAATAAAATCCTTTTTCACCTTAATTTTAACAAAATAATACCATACATATATTTTAGCACTACAAAACTCATCAATAATAACAACTAGAGATACTATGTTCTATAGAACATGAACCCAGTTGGTTGAATTTTGTGACCTTTGACGCTAAGTTTTCAACACTCCAACAATTTTACTATTGACCAAGTTTGATTGAAATCATAATAATAAATGAAATATGGCCTTCCAATTCAAATTAACACTATTATTTCTTCAAATTACTACAAATTTATAATATTAAATCATAAGAACAAAAATAGTTCAATGCTTCCCAAGAAAAATTTTTCCCGAAAAATCCTTCTCCACCTACTGTAGAGTGTATCATTTCTATAAACATAAAATATTACAATTTTTATTTAAATCTTGATTTAAAGAACAAATAATATATATACTAGAAATATAATTTTGTATTTTTAAAATCTCATTTTCCTATGTGAAATATTGTGTTCTTTTGGTCCACATTTGTACATATACTGTAACGGTATTAATCAAACGGCAAATAAATATGGCAATAATTGCTTCAGTTTAAATTGCACTGTAATCTTATAGTAAACATGTATTGCCATTGTCATCTTGGGTTTTCTGCCTGTAGTGTAGTCATAATGTTTATATTATCACAGACAAGGTTATTGATTACAAAAAATCATTGTATTCTATGAACTGTGGCTTGGTAACAAATAGTGCTTTGTTCATTGAAATACAGTATTTTTCATTGTATAAATTTAGATTTTAAGAAGATACACAGTACCATGAAAACTATAATTTCCGAACTAGTCTTATAAGTAAGGAGGAAAACACGATTTTGGATATTGAGTTACCTTATTGATGTCCAGCCAGGACAATAGTGGTGCCAGGATTTGCCAGACGGAAGGGCCAAAAATGGTTGGGGATACACACCCCCTAGAAGATCCGACGATATTAGACATTTAGGGTAGTTTTAGTCACTTTTAAAGATGAAAATCCTTGATTGGGCACACTCTGTAGAGTATTGTTTTATTTTTATCCAAAAATGTTATATTTTGCTATTCGACAAACATGGTCAATCCTCCCCCGGGAACCGTTGATTATTTGTTCATTCTTCACAAAGACAGTGTTTTGTTTTGATTTGCATTTAATGCATAGTCAGTATTTTATTTTTTTTTAAAGAGGTAAAAAAGACATTTACTGTGCTGTAGAAGTATATCCTAATTCATTTTTTCACATTTTGCTTATAGGGTTCTGTATTGTAATGGTTAAATAAGGGACGAAAAAACTTTGACATAAATCCTACTAATTTACTAAAAATGCATTTTTATAGCTGGTTTTAAACAAGCATATAATTGATATCATACATAAAATCTATGACATTCAATTAGTAACACAGACTAAGTTGATTCTCAGCTAAATTAAAAATAGCAATGTCAAATTGCTTGTAATACTAGGCGTGTATGGCATGTAGTATACGGAATTGGATTAATAAAGCTTTGATTTAATACAATTAAAAGATTACCTGTGGACATAGAACATATCCAGTCTAATCATGAATCAATTAATGCGTTTGTATATTTCAATGGTAATCATTGGATAAGATTACATAATACTTTAAATCAATGCTAATATAATGTGTAATGTACACGAATGCATTAATGCGTACACATAAATTACTGTATGTCATTAACCATGGAGAATCGCACTTATAATTTTACTGTAATATACTGTAATGCACAGTACCGTACAAACAGTGGAAATTATTTATTTACAGTGTAAATGTAAAATCATGGTTGCTTACTGTGCGTACTGTGCATTCTGGGATAGAATGGAAGTGAAATATTGAGTTGTACAGAATTACTATCCCACTTGGTATTAAAGATTACTAGCCCAGACATTGTAAATTAAGAAATTGTTTACAGTCAAACCCTTCCTTTTAAGGGGCCACTTTTATGTGAAACAAACAAGGAGAAATATACTGTACATTTTAACACTCCTGCCAACCTCTGTATTGAAACCTCTATTTAGGGGACACTTTATTGGGTTTCTTAATAGCAATCCAACTGTACAAATTGAACCACAAGATTGATTATTTTTAGAATAATATTATTAATGTAGAGTATTTGTGTACATATAGTTCATAATATAAGGCACATGACATCATCTTTAAAAATAGATTCAAATGTAGACATATTCATATCTAATGGCCTAATGACTGGAGAATTTACTGTCTGTCTGTAGGATAACTTATCTAGGCCTATGCCATTTGTTTACAGTAATATATTTCCTTTGAGAGTAATACAATAACACATGTTAAAAGTACATAACCATTGTTCTGTACATTTTACATCCATGTGTTGTAATTTGATCAAAAGCATTGGGATTGTTCTTGTGTGGGATTTTAGCATAATTTATTATCAAACCATGCTAAATAAAATTCTATAAGATACTGTAGGTCAGAGGTCAAATGTTAAAGGTTAAATATCATTCTACAGTAGTTAAATAAATATAGGTTGAATTTGAATAAGTAATTTACATTTCTAATTTGTTTCAATATTGTGTCTTAAGGGTATTTTTGAAGTACTGTAAATACATTTTAAATATGGTTACCGTTGATAAAAGGTGGGTTAATGAAAAAAAAGAAGAAAAAAAGAAAAGATTATAATCGATCATAAATGATGTAAAAGTAAGCTCTGATTGTAAATGCAAAGCTTGTAAGCTTGGCGGCTGAGTTGCCTGCTGTTTAATTTTCAGATTCTTTAGACACTAAACTCCTCTACAGATCATAAACTAATATGTTTTTATATTTTAACTTCAATAACATCTACAACTAGACACAAAGACCTGGGGCTATAGCTTCGTTCACACTAGGATGGAAAGACTACAGCTGTACCAGGAGGGGTTTGTTGCTAAAGCGTGGTTTGCACTATGATGGAAGGACTATAGGGGCTTGTTGCTAAAGCTTAGTTCGCACTAGGATGGAAGGACTACAACATCAGGGGCTTGTTGCTAAAGCTTGGTTCGCACTAGGATGGGAGGACTACAGGGGCTTGTTGTTATAATACAGTAAGTTGGTTTGCACTAGGATGGACTACAATATCAGTTTTTCACTTTTTATACACAAAACTAAAGCAATTAACCGTTTTTAAAATAAATTTAGTGGCTCATCATGTACAACAAGGGACTTTTTATTTTGAGGGAATAAAAACATGGCAAAAACACTAACACAAAAAGAATAGATTTAACGATTATCTCAGCACACTTGAAAAACACAATCTTGCCAAATATAATTGGCAGTGATCAAGTAAGGGTACGGTACTAGTATACTGCAATATTATAATGAAATCCAATTGAGGTCATGGCCAGAATTTACCAATTATCTACTCTACTTCAATCAAATATGGAATGAGATCGAATAAATAAAACATGAATTAAGGAAGAAAAGTTAAAAGCTTTGTAAAGTTCAGGGTCGGCAATTATCATTAATGTAGATTTCCTCATTCAGTCAGGAGGCTCTACAAGTGTATGGAGATTTCTGAAAAGCGATCACTAGTTAATATTTGTGAATAACACTTGTTACACTAGAGACACTTCAGTTCGGTCAATGAACAATATGAAAATAAAAGCCTTTTTTTCTGCTCGCATTATTTTTAAATGGCATTACAAATGGCAGAGAAACTTTCTATTTTGGTGACCAACCATAGCCTCTCATGATAACAAAGGGCCAATAGGAACAGCAGGTCAAACTGATGGAACTGAATCAGAACACTGGGGTAACCTCTGAACAAGAAGACACACAAGCCAATTTACAGAGACGAGCGGTCACTCTAGGCCTAAGTGGAATACCTGTACATGTTATTTCTTACAGATATTGTGTAGCAGGCAGGTGGTTGAATGGAAACCGGCTCAGGATAGATACATATTTGACATGGGACAAGCACTTTTCCGCTTACTGTTACTGCTCTGTGTAAATTAGCATTTACTGTACACTGGAACTCCGTTGTTAAGTGGTTAGTTCGGTTGCCATCAGAAATGGTAGATGAAACCTAAAACTAGCAACCTACACAGATGTTTCGGCTACTGTACGGTAGGTTGCTGTGATGGCAGTGACTTTAGTTTTGGACTTTCTAACAAGATTTACAACACAGTGCCAGAATTTCTTCAAGAAGCATTATCAGCAGTGGGTTTTTCTTTATTATCTGGTGAATAGTAGGGGGTTACCCCGGTGAACTGGTTCACACAATAGCCCCTGTATCAGGGGGATTACCACCTATCTGATAGGACAGTGATTAATTCACTATTGGTAATCCTTGGCCACATTGCCTAAAGACATAAAATAAAATAAAATAAAATAAATAAATAATATTTGATCATTTTGGTATTTAACAAAAACTTGTTTTTTTAATGATATTATTATTGATATTAAAAAAAAAGATAAAAAAAAGCATTGTTTTGTTTTCATATACTGTATTTAGGCAAATTGCCAGGGATAGGCAAATTGCCAGGGATAACCATATCGAATTCATTCAATATCCTTCTTAAAGGTGGCAATCCTTTGCAAAAGACAAACCTATACACAAGATGCTCTACATAAACAGTCTTAATTAAGTCTTTGGCATTAATTTGTCATTAGAAAAAATCCTGAAATATGACAGGACTTGAACCAGGACCCTTGGATTCGTAGCCAAACATCATCACCATCAAGCCACAATCGACTCTCCTACGTTGCTGATACAGCAGTTTCAAGTAAAAGTAGACAAAGAATCTATGAATATTTTATTAAAAACAATTGTACACAATGGTGTACTGTAATACAACAGATTGATCTGTAATATACAGTACAGAGTAATCGCGGACAACGTCCTTGATTCTTTAAAACGTTGTTTCTCCTAATGAAAATTTAATTCTACAAACTCTACCTGGAGAACAAATAAAAATCAAAATTAGCATATTCAGAAAAAATTTTATGCTGTAGATTATTATTAATAAATTGTTAAAGCTGCTGTATACAGTGTAAATCTATTACAATACCATAGCCTTTAGCTACTATTCATTTTAACGAAACATAGTCATATTCACTAATGTAACAACACATTTTTATTACCAATATTCACTTCACTATATTACAATGCATATATTATGAAAATAAATCACAGAGTTATTATTTAATATTTCTACAGTGCAAATATAAAGTAAAATACAGATTATAAGTTGTGTTGTACAGATTGGACAATAAGGCCTTATTAATATTAAACATATAGTACAGTACAGTACATACCAGTAGTCTCACTATCTATTTGATTGTCCCTTTGTTTATTTTGGATATGTCTACCAACAGGTACAGTAAACAGAAAGATACTATGGCCTACTGTACACAATGCATTTGAAGGTGTCTATTGAAAATTCCTGGATCCAACAAATTCCCAGTTTGAAGTTTGACCCAATGACCAGAATTAAAGAGTCACTATCCAATAAAATTTCATGGGACTATACCGTTTGTGGACAGAGATGTTTAATAAAAAATTCTATTTATCGAGTTATATCTCACTCTTAGAGGAGAAAGGCTATTGTCGGTTTATCCCGATAAGCTACAGGTATGCAGGAAATAGATTTAAACCATACCATGAAAATAAATCCCAGTGGTCTAGATGGTGGTATGACGACATATCCTTTTAAAAAGATTCCTGGTACGATTCTTGGTTGATTTCCATTAGTATATCACTGGGTAGTTTAGAGTTTCCGTATGCCTGTGTAAATATACCAGTTTATATTGGAATTTATATTGAGCATGTACTATAAATCATTAAAAATCGTTAATTAAATGGTAGTTATTTTTTCCCTTTTTCCACTTTTTGCTACAGTATAATATTCCTGTAGGTTGTGTTGATACTATCTACTGTATATGTGGTTTCAAATTATTCAAATTCATATTAAACAATAGAAATTGAAATCCTCAATTGTCATTCAAATGCAATTATCATTTTCGAGTTGGATACGATATCCTAATCATCTTTTATTGCGTTTATTTCCTTACTGATACTTAATCATAGTTCTAAATTATAAATGTTGCGAATAAACCCACATAACCATTCACCGTGCAAATTTTGAATCATAATGTTACTCAGTATTGGCGTTTTGTCGGTCATGTTTCCCACATTAAAATCTCGGTTTACAGCAAGAAGCAAACCGGCAAAAATTAGCATCTTTGATTATTGAATGAAATGCGATGGAAATCGTAACATAATAGCGGTGAAATGTGTTCATCGCAGAAGGCATGAAGAGCAGTCATAAATCTCTATCGCCAGAAGGTTTTAAATAAAAAAAGATAAATATGATGTGTAGTTAATCATATTACATTAGCAGTTCTTACAGTATCGCAAATGTAATTAGGTGAACGACCTCCTACTAAAAAATTTAAAAAACTTTGCTTTTACAAATCCTTCACAAAGTTGATTGGTTCATTGGAAAATGCATAGGATTTGAACATTTTCTGTTAAGGAGATATCGGACGACTAGAAGTTGAACTGATGTAAATAGTAGTATACGTACTATACAGTAGTTTGATACTAAGTATGTTGTTGAAATTAAGTATTTTACTGGGTACAGTGGAATGGTACCTTGTCTCTCTGAAGGACTACAGGTTTATCTTTTATGGTTACTGACCGTAAGTTTTGATAATAATGGGTGTTTTTGGAATACAAATTTCCAATCAAAAAAGGTTGTAGTGCAGATAAGGTAGCAGGTTTGTACAACCAGATGGCTAAAAGAGACTTTAAAATATGACCAAATATGTACAGTACAGTATGTGTATGGGATATACTGTAGTGTAATCTGTACATACTGTAGATCATTCAGTGTTAACACTTTGACTGCCAGAGGTTTTTCCAGTTAGAAACTGCCACCGCCAGCGTTTATAGCCCAATTCGATGTTTTTATTAAAGCTGATTGAAACTATGTATGTGATCTGATTTATATGTAATTTAGACTAAAATAATCATAAAGATTTTAGCTTTACAATGGTACCAAGAACGATTTTCAAATCGCAATATATAAATCGTAATAGTAAAATGAAAGTAACGCACTTTTTGAGTTTTTCGTAGTTTCGCGCAAGAAAGTCGAGATATTCGCGATTTTGTGCAAGACATCACAATATGAAAATATCGCCCGGTGAGATCAACAAACAACGAAAAAGTTACTTACACGGCACCGGTAGGCTTATAAAAACAAGTTATCACTATCGAAATATGTATTACATTTTATAAATCATAAATCTTACATCAATGTTTCGCCAAAATCCACATAGTAAAGACACCCGGCCTAGTTAACTAGGCCTAAAGTTGTTCCGGAACCGTTTTACGACTAGGCCTAGGCTATAGCCTAGTACTACCAGCCTAGCTAGTAAACTGATGATAATATTCATACCATTTCTAAACAAGTTTGTTGCGTGAAACTCGGCCACTTACAGTGAAACACCAAAACAATTAGGGTATACATACAATAATAAAATTAAAGACTTCTTATTGAAAATTCATCCATTATTTTTTATTCAGATAACTAACATGCCAATCCACATAAACCTTTGTAATGCTTCGGCGGCATAGCTAGCGCGACCGATACACAATGCGCCAAACCATCGCTGTACGCGCTACTGTGATGCGCGGTGTATGTTATTTCGACAGGTACCATTTTGACAATCGTTCGTAACCAGATTAGTTACTTTCAAAAGGTAAAATATTCACGGTCCAGACCGAATTTAGTGTTCATATTTATAGTATATACCAATAATTAACCTACCTACCGGATTTCGTAAAAAAACGCGAAAAACGAAGATCTTCGTGTTTGGCAGTCAAGCGTTGTGTTTCCAAAAACGAAGATCTTCGTGTTTGGCAGTCAAAGTGATGGAAAATTTACTTCTTGTACTAACACTAAATGTATCGAGGCGTTTTTATTTTCACAATGTGGAGACGGTACAGAAATCACTGGCAGGGTTAAAAGGTCATGTGTCTATGTAGGTGACTATTCATAATCCAATAATGCTATTATTTGATGTTTTACATATTATCCTCCAAAACCTACTGTGCCTGTTGTATGGAGTTGAGTCTATTATACAATTGCTCTCACTGCATTTAGTCTTGTTTGTAATACTGTATGTACTGTAGAAAAGATGGTACGTGTACTGTAGTGTGCTTTTGTAAAAACATTTTAACATTAGTTTATTCATAGAACATTCCCAGAATTTGTCTATAAAAACATGATTGACAGTGAAACTAAACATGAAATTAAATAATTTAGTTTAGGTTGTGAAATCAGTGTGGGAAGCTAAAACGCTTACAGTGAGAAGTCAAAAAGTTGATCTATAGGCCCATGTTTACAGTAGGAAACAAATAAATTTTACTGTACTTATTCATAATATTAAAATAATAATTTCCCCGTCCTTTTTCTTTTTTATAAATGTTTCAAAACCCAAGTAGCTTAACGGTATTGTTATTTTTTGTTGTCTTTGGAAACTTGCTCTTTGCACAAGCGCGGAAACCATACTATCGTGACCCCTGGAATAAATTAAGAAATCTCCTTTAGTGCGATCCTAGTCAAGCTAAGAAGCTAACCCAGTCAAGGAAGCCCTTCAACAGTCTGACCCAGCATATATTTGGATGATAGAGAAGACTGCCTCTTGGATGCGACTGGCATCAGTGGGAGGAACGAAACTGTACTGTACTGTTTTTGTTATATGTATATGTGTATATTTCTTCTTGGTCAATTTTTATGAATAGTTGTGTCAACTTCATCATTGTTTACTTGATGCAATAAAGGAAATGAATGGGAATGGTGGGGCATATAAAAGCTTTAAATGAAATACCAAAAATATTAAGGTGTAGCTCGTTAAAAAGGGCGGGAAGCAAAGCAAAAAAAAAAAAGATTAAATTTACATTACAGCAACTAAACACACTGTAAGGTATACTGTACATCTACAATATGTACAGCCATTATTTTATGTGTAATCTTGACTCAGTCTGACTCTTGAATAATCACTATTCTTAAGGAAGTTAAAAAATCAATAAAACTAAATTTAGAAACACTAAAAATGCAGTTTGATCCTTAATTTTTATCACTTAAATAATTCGGTTGTAAACAGAATACGTTGTAATCTGTAATTACGAAATGTGTGTAAAATAACAACTTTGAACTATCAGTTGAAACCTGATCGTTGCGCAAGTACTTAGGATCCGATGACTTTGTATGTGTAAATAGTATAGAAAATGTCGTTAACTACCTACATTGGTTGTTTACTGTGGATTGCGCACGTTCTGCACAATTTATCGGTTTATTATGCGGATTTAATCATTGTCGAGTTTAAGGAGGCAGGACATTTTTTAAGACCGAGACAAGGAGACTCGATTGTATGGTGGATGGTTACGATAGAGGAAGTCATATCATTTATTATGTATAAGTAATATATTTAACTTTTATGTTGATATAATTTCTCCCTTTAAATTGTACATTCTTTTTACTTTAATTAAATAAGATTATACTGCAATAAATACATCTGTTTAATGTATCATAAAAACTATGTAATAATACATAATAATACAGTAATTGTACTACAGTGAATTATGGAAGGCCAAAATGGTTAAAGTTTAACTATAAATTAAGTTAAATTTGCAAAATATTATGGAATGCCAAAGTGGCCAAAACCCAATATTTTATTAAAATATTGATAAACATTATGTTTGGAAAATGATATACAGTACTAATTGTATTTTTTCTGATTGTCTGATTTGAACCGCTGACCTCATGTTTATGATTTAACTTTATTGTTTTGTTTTAGTTACAGTATTTATTTGTGATCAAAATGTTTCTTTTTATGATTAAAGAGGTAAAGGGGTCTGTATGGAGAATAAACAACAGTTTTATGAGCTTTGTGAATTAACTTATGTACACTGGGGGATGGTATGTTATTGAGTTTCATTTAACCTTTAACCTTTTGAAAGGAAGTCAACATAAAAAGGTCTAATTTTCAATATGGCTGACAGCAAATAATTTCTATAAAAGTAATATTATTGATATACTGTACTATTACATATATAAATAATATACACAGTACAGACCTGTAAGTGATAAAATAGCAAACCCAAAGTTGATGTTTTAAAAGGGGAACTCCCTATAAGATGATAGACAGGAGACACTTTCCTGTGAAACGAAAAATATGTTTCAACACCATGGTAACCTATCCTACTGTAGACCAGAAATGAAGAGTTTTGGTACTAATATCATCAGTTTAAAGTGGGCTAATACTATACAGTACCACACCTTGTTGGAAGTAAAAGCTGAATTATACATAAATACAAGAAATTCTATAAAGTTTTTGTCAAAAACACATCCGATGACCATACTTATTGGCTTATAAATTGCCATTGATTAATTTCAAGCTACTGTAGGTTGAACCTGTTGAAATGAATTAAGTAATTATTTAGGAGTAATGCTATTATTACTAGGACTAATGATTAATCATGTCTTCAAAGGTCTGCAATAAACATCACACACTTGAATAATTGAACAAAAAAGAACAATTGTAAGAAAGTTCACATTGTTTGGTTTGCACAATGGTAGGGGTAAAAAAGAACAAATGCGCAGGGTCTGGGCTTCCTGCAAGGTGCACAGTTTAAAAGCTATTTAGGGCTTGGCCTATTGTTAAATTTCCTGAATGTAACCATAACATATTGAAAGGTACCCTTCAACATAGATGCAGGTACTAGCACATTTTAATTTGGTCTTTAAACCAAGGCCATTTTATACAACATTCTGTTAAAATAATCAATATATTTAATCTGCAAAATCAATGTTTTATTGTACAGGCATAGTGTACTTCAGGGCATCATTTATAAGGAGCGCCTGCGCGACCGCGCTCCTCCGCGCTCCTCAACAGGCTTCGAGGAGAGCAATTTATCGCGCTCCTTAATTTTCAAAATAGAGCCTAGCTTTTGACAGTGTTGATTTTTCTGTCAAGAGGCCTAAAAACACGTGGATTTTTAAAAGTTAAAACCAATCTAGGCCTAGGCTAATAATATATAAGCTAAGTTATAAAGCTACAAGCCTAATGGCAGTCCCTCGTTTTTAAGGATCGCGAGCGCGATCGCAATCAACAACCTTCGAAAAGGAGAGCAATTCATCGCGCTCCAGTGCGAGGTACCAACAAAGGGGATTCCCCTGCCTGCGCGCATTATTCAAGGGCGAGTTTACTTCATCGCCTCATAGTGCAACCAGTACGGTGTCATAGAAACACCTCCTTTACAGGAAGATCACGTCCCAACCAATAATTTTTCCCTTTATGTTTTTATGGAACGAGTTAATAAAATATATTTAATTTTAAAAGGAAACATTAATATAGGAGGCCTAAATATAATGTTTATTATTTAAAAAAGCTTAGCTGCTGGTTGCTTTAATTATGTCATTTTGAAGATGGATTATTTCTTCGAAAGTTCTAACCAATTTTGGTCACTCAAATCCTCCTCAAAACACGTGCTGACGTGTGACGTCAGCATCTTCTAGAAGCTCTCTCAGCCCTCCCCTATTGTGCGTGCGCCCATGTGTGACACATGTAAACACGATCAAATATCTTTCTTAATTATTTTAAAATGACACTTTGTAACTTATTATCAATATTTTAATGGCTGTTGCATGTTAGAATTGTATAATTTATGAATTGCAGGTAAATACTTTTCAGGTTTTCTGTCTGATTTCTAGGCCAACAAGCTAGGCTAGAAAAGCTAGGCTAAAGGCATAGATAGTTGGCCAGGACAGGATTCTCCAGGCCAGGCTCCTGAAACCCAATCTACCCAGGCCATAAAAAAAAAATTGGCTTGAGTTTTTTTACTGTAGAATAATACGATCCCCACGGAAAATATTGTGTGAAGGTGGGTGTGGGGGATTTTAGGGGAGAGGTACAGTATACATTTGTTGTGCCCGGCGGGGGGGGGGGGGGGGGGTTATCCCCACCCCTGTCGGGCAAAAAAAATGTGTACAAAAAATTAATAATTGTAATTTTGTTACATATTTACATAAACATTTGAGGAGAGCGATTTAAAATTTTTTCAAGGAGAGCGAATTGCTCTCCTCGGTGATTTGAGGAGAGCGATTTGTTGCTCTCCTGGGTTTTGCATACGTGATGCCCTGGTACTTTGAACTGATATAAAGTTGTCACATTGACGGTACTGTATGTCACAATGATGACAGACAGGGACATTTATTAGAAACTATCATTTGAATGTTATAATTGCCTGGTACTTAATGTGACTCAAATGTCCACATTCAACTCATATAGTTTGTATAGTAGCTTCAATTCAATTGGTTGAACAAACTTTACAATTTGATAATAACAATTGTAAGCATTAAGATTATTGCACTTATACCCCCACATATAAGCTTAATCTCATAAATGTACTAAAAGGACTGATATGAAGAGTAAAAACATCTGGTTGTAGGAACATAATGGGCACAATTCACCACTAAACTATAAGCATAGGCCTACAGTACTGTATGCATCGTCTGGTCATAGGATAGCAACTTTTTGCGCTCATAATTTAATGTACATGTTTAGCATTTGCGCGGATAAGAAGATTTTTATGATGGATTATCCTTGTTTTATATATTCTATCACAAAGATCTAATATAATTCCCCAAAATGACGAATTAAAATCTAATTTAATCTTTAATCCTATAACATCAATAATTATTTAAGATTACCCTCAAAATTTAAAATGTATACGGTAGGCTTATTATGTAATAACACATTACTGTCTAAAAAAGACAAAAAGTGCAAAATTGAATGTAAACATCAGAGAAAACGTGATCAATAGACTCTTCAACAAAGTGATACTAAAACATGACTCAAGGAAACCCTGGCGCAATCAAATATTATTAATAAGATAAAGTGTAGTTCACTCAACTTTGTTTGGATGTGAACGTGACATAAGTCCAATCATGCGTGTGCTTGGACATTGACCATTTAACATGATACTGTTTAATAGACATAATACAGTATCTTATATTTATTTGGAGTTTTGCTAATAAAACTTATTAGTAACAGGCTTAACTGTAGGCCTACTACTGTGTAGATGGTTCCTTGACACTCTCCTTTTCAACCTCAAAGGCGTAGTACACTAACTATTTTGAGACTGTATACGCTATTATCACTAAATGCGTAATACTTTAGAGCAAGTGGTGAAAAAGATATTTTTGTTACAAGGAACCACCAGACAAAAAGTATATTCTGGTGCTTTCATTGTGTTAAGTACATACCAAATAAATAGATAATAAATAGGCCTATTGTATAAAGATGCTGTACTAAAATAAAAAAATAAATACATTATTATGAAAGTAAAATTGATTTTTTATACAAAAAATGAATATATTAAAGTAAAATTTATATTAAATAAAAAATCAATCATATATTGATTTATCATACCTTCAAAAAATGATACATCCTAAAATAAAAAATTTTTTCATAGAAGGGTACATCCGTTGCCTCCACAGCAAGTCGCGGCCTTCTTTTGAGGCTGCAGTAAATGCATAATTTCAACGACACAGTCCGCAAATATTTCATTTACATTCTGCCGTGTTTTGGCGGACGTCTCGTAAAAAGGTACACCCCATCGGTTTGCTAAAATCATTCCCTCACTTGTGGGAACCTGCCTTTCTTTTTCCAAGTCTGCTTTGTTGGCTACGAGTACCATCGGTACATTGTCTTTGCCCTTAACACGTAGAATCTGCTCTCTAAGATTTACAACATCGTTAAAACTTTGTTTACTTGTGATGCTAAAGACAATTAGGAATCCCTGTCCATTACGTATATATAAATCCCTCATTGATGCAAACTGCTCTGTTCCGGCTGTGTCTAAAATTTCCAAAATAGCCATCACATTTTCAACTTCGATTGCTTTCCGGTAAAAATCCTCGATTGTGGGATCATACTTTTCAACAAAATTTCCAGAGACGAATTGTACAGTTATCGCACTCTTTCCAACCCCACCGGCCCCGAGAACCACAACTTTGTATTCCTTCATAATTATGAAAAGTCTAAGCCTACCTCGATAGTACCAATTACCTCGTACGTTTTAAAGTGCCAGTCGTCGAGGCTGTGAGTTCCCTCACAATAACAATACGGGTATAACGGGCCTAGGCTTGCCTAACTCAAAACTTTCCAAAGTTTGTACACAAATATTTTGTTGAAATCAGCGGAAACAACTCAATTATATCAGTTACGAGTTGTTGGAATCGTTAAAACTGTCATCAATATGCCACATGATGTCATGATTAATTCGAAACACTGTTAATTAAAACTAATAACGAAAAAAACTCATCATACACCAAAAATATCACTCGCAGACTACCACAATAACACGACGTACAGCACTGAGCAGCAGCCTATAAAGCCTGTGCTAAATTCAGCGCATGCCAATACGACAAACCAGCGGGTGCGGCATGCACACTTAAGTTACTAGAAAAATACTGACCACCAGCAGAACGCGGAAGTTAGCTCTTATATTAATTTCTACTACACCCTCTGTTTTTCAGTTAGTAAATCAACCATGCCGATTAATTAAGTTTACTACTAAAATAGCAATTCATTAACAAAATGGTGACTAAGATATTGACAATCAAGGGGTTTCAATGTATTAACTAAATATAACTTGATTTAAATAAGAAATAATGTTCATTGGAATATTCTTCTTTGTAAACAGTAATACAGTCAATTAAATAAACAAGCAACAATCAAGCTTTATTATATTAGGCCTATTTAAAAAAACATTCTTGAGACTAACTAATATCTTAAAATATCTTCAATTAAACTTTCACTGATGATATACTTAGATTACAGTATGCATCAATATAAATTGAGAATTGAATGATAATCTATAATGTTATTTTTAGATGTGAAGAAAACTTGTATTTTCTTTCAGTGAGCAGAAAAAAAACCCCCCACACCAATGTAATTGATTTTTAAAAACTATTTTCTAATTGATACACAACTAAAGACAATGCACAAACATTTTACCGGATTTTGAAAGTACTGTACGGTAAACTTAGTAAAATATAGAGGGCGGTAGACATACTTTTTGCATTATCAGGTTAGATTGGGTTAAACAGAAATAAGGCCAATTAAAACTTTTTTTCGCCATAATTATTATTTTATTGTGTAAATTTATACATAAAATCCTGGATATGCTTTAACACTAAAAAAATATAATGCAGATTTATAACAACAATAATAAAGTAATAATAATATAAATTATGATTACCATACTTTACAAAAATGAAATAAACTATTATTAATATTTCGAACAGAAAAAAATTAGATATAACAATAGTAGTCAAATAACACAAAACCATGAATTCATTTGTTGTTACAATGTACTGTACAAATAATATGTTCAGTACAGCAGCCTTTGTATTTCAGGGGCCAGATCAGATTTTGATGGCAAACATTAAATTATGAAATACTTTCTGATATCTATCTTTGACAGAATATTAATATTATATGTCAGAACTCTCCAATCAAAGTTCCCCATGCATATTGTACTTCAACTTACACTACATAGGCTCTACCATTAAATGCCAGGAGTTACAGTAAGTCTACTAACAATGAAAATTGATAATTGTTAAATTTATTTATATGAAATAATTAATGGCACATGATGCTTCAGCACAAATATTTTACCTATAATAATAAAATATCAGTCAACTCTCCATATAAAATGGACAAAAATTAGGAACAGGTCCTCACAACTGGACATTATTGAGCAGGTCATGTTAACTATAGCTAAAACAATAACAATTATTTAATAAGAGTACGTTTATTGTAAATACATAATATAAAAATAACGCTTAAAAGAGAACGACGTTTCGACTCCAAGTCGAAACGTCGTTCTCTTTTAAGCGTTATTTTTATATTATGTAATTATTTAATAAGGTTTTTAAATTATTTAATGATAAGACGTGTCTCGATTACTCTCTCCCGTGAACTGGTTTTTCGCCAGTGTTTTCCAACTTAATCGACACCGATCCAGAATAATTGAACAACATATGGAACAGTAAGATCTGTTTTTCTTTCCTTAAGGATAACTTTTTGTTAATTTCTGATCATCATAACCATTTCACCAGGGGTACAACATTTAATTTTGTCACTCCTAAGGCTACTGGCGTTAATGATACGACTTTTTATTTCTTAGGTATCCGTGACTGGAACAGGCTCCCCAATTCACTCAAATCAATACAAAATAATGCAACCTTCAAAATAAAACATATTGTTTAGTTGGGGATTGTCTTCCTCACTTTCCAACAGCAAAATAAAAAAAAAATGGTTGAAAAGGAAATAGACAGTAAGACTTCTATGACAAGCAGGACGCGTCCTATGTAATTTCAGAAAATACAGTATCTACAAAAACTATATTCTGCGTGAATATAACCAGCGTAACCCATAATAATTGTATTCTTCCAACCGGAATTTTATGTGCTTAGAAATCGACTGAAACAACCTATACATTACTCAAAGAGCCGGGCTTCCAGGGGCTTCACTTGCAAAGTATTTCATTTTTATACGTCCCCCACCCCCACTATTAACGGATTTGCACCGGTGAATACATGTAGCAAATTAGTAATTTAACAGTTATACATGCTACAAAAAAACACCTTCTGTATGGGATCCCTTAGAGGCTAATCCCAGATACCATCTTCATTTCATCAAATTATCTATACATCAATACAAGTGGTATATAAAATTAACTACAATACCACTAATTTATTTTGTTTGTTACTAAAAATATGTACTATTATTATTTTCTTATTTATACTGGGTGACCTCTTTAGACTCAAAGACTGTTCTACCAGCAGAGGGTCCCAAGTGGCTGTGTGTGTGACAGTGGCTGTGTACGTATAGTCAACTTGCCAAAACCGGACAACTGTGGCTTGCTTGCGCTGAAATGTTTACTTTTCCAGAAAGGTTATTATGGATAAATAAATATAGTAGGAACATTTTTTAAACTGTTAGCAACTTATTATTTTGGGAAAGGTTTTGGTTTTCTGAGAGTACAACTAGAGAGTTGAGTGTACTTGTAGCACTATAAAACAACACTAACCAATGCTACTCTTTAACCTACACTATGCTGACTAAATCTATTGGTTAACAATTAAGTGCTACAGACCAATATACTACACACTTAACAGAGCTTTTAAAAAGCAGACAACAGTGCACACATTCATACAAAATACTGTTCTTAAAATCACTCAATTTTACATTAAATCTTCTTTTTCTTTCTTCAATCAACATCTCTCAATAAATGTGAAAAAAATGTTTGGATGGAAAATATGCCTTTAAAAGGAATGTGTATTTATGAATATCATTTATTTCCAACTACAGTATTGATAGACATTCTCCCTGGACATACTAAAACCCTTTATGAATGCGATGGAAATATTTTAATTCAATTGTTGGTATATCTCTACCCAGGAAAACAACTATTTCTTTCATATCTCACAAAGGAAATATATATTTCCTCAATGCATCTCCTTGCTGTGTGTAGCCTACATTAAAATTTCGTTAAATTAATTACAAATTTGTTCACATTGACTGTAAAAAAAGTCAATTTATCCTCAATTAAGTTCACACACTAACTATTCCACCTGTCATCACCCTAACTTAAAATCATGCAGAAAAACAGACATTTATTTTTAAAAATAATATTATAATATATGAATACAATTTTTTGCACAATACTTAATAATTTTATACAGTGCTAACATTTTATTTTTTTAAATTTATATTTTCTATATTATTTTTATATCACCTACTTTTGACAAAAACACAATTTATAATACACAGTATTACAGTATCGGTTTGTAGTCTGCTGCCCTCTATTTGTTTTAATAGAGGGCAACAAACTCATTTGCATAAATAGCTGAAAGTTCTATACCATCTTTATAAGAATTGGTTTGTTGTTTTAACCATGGTATCAAGCTAAGTTAAATAAGAAATAGAAGTAGAAAAAAAAAAACACTATGTAGACATGCCTAGCAGAAATCCACCAACAAACCCTCCGGATACTAAAACATTTTTTCTGGCAAACTCTCGACTCTGAAAAATAAATATAAAATAAAATTTGAAAAAGAATCTTGAAAATTAGCCAGCAATATTTAATAATGAACTACAAAAAATCTCTTGGAGGATAAAAACTCACAAAACTATGACTCCTCAGTTGAGTTTTATAATGGTATGTTAAATATGAATAGATAGGAACTATTTTAAACTTCAATTTAGTGTGATGGACCAATAATATTTTTTGGTTTTACACTTTAAAAATTAAATTGATACACTCTCATGTTGAGGTAGGATCTTTACAAGGGACAACACAAATATACATGCTCTTCAATTCAAACTTCAGTCCATTTTTCCGTCGCCAATTTCGTTTGGACTTGGTGCTTATTCAATTCAATTCAATTCAAGGAACATTTATTCACGTCCAAAAGACAAAAGTAACAAAAACAAAATGGCAAGTGATAAAACAAGAAAATGGACGAAGGCAAATCCCAAAAAGATTACAATCTTGTGACGGGATTGCCTTTACAAAAAATTTAAATTAAGAGAAGAAAAAAAAATATATATATAAATAAAGAAAATAAATTAATTAAACAATAAAGAAATACAAAATATATATAAAACCAGTAAATAAAAGTTGGAATAAAAAATAAAAAAAGAACAGAAAAAAGTACAGCTGCATGGCATATAGCGAATATGATGACAATTGAATAATAAAGATAGCAAGTCACGGAACATGGAAACAACGACCATATCAAACAGATCGATCAGTAATGAGACAGAAGGTAATTTTTTATGTTATTATTGAATGAATAGCGGTTAGCAGCACAGGAAATTGAGGGGGGTAAATTGTTAAACAATAGAGGTCCAGAATATCTAATGCTATGTTTTTATGTTTTTAAAGACTTCTGATCGGGAACGGTACGACGTAAATTTGATGATAATCGGCCGTGGTTTTGATTTTGTTGCGTCTAACTTCCTTTTACCTAGGCGATGAGTTCGATCAAGATCGCTTAGTTCAATACTGTCTGTTATTTTAGAGCCTATTAAATTAATAGCTAATTCGTCAGTATCTTCTCTAGGTGATTCAGGCATACCATGCAAAAGTAGGCAGTTTCGTCGACTATACTGTTCTAAGTCGTCGATCTTGTCCATCATGGTTCGGTTTTCTGCTACAAGATTTTCATTTTCGCGGCGAATTATATCAATGTCGCCCGCAGTTGCGGCGTTGTCCATGGTTACGCTGTTGTAAACAGATTCCGAGACCGCGTCTAAAATATGTTTACTAATTGCAGAAATTAACACTTTGTTGGTTGTTATTGCATGTACAATATTTTTAAAGAGATCCGGTGATGACAAAATGTGGTTACTAATGCTTTGTGACACAATTGATATGAGATCAGGATCATCAGCCAACAGATTATGAATAGTACTGAAAGTGGCACTATCGATCGGTGAACCCATTACCAGGGATTTCGACGTTGCTTCCCGGTGTTCTGTAGGCTCAGTCGTTTCGTCCTGTATACGGATAGGGCCTGACTTGTCCTTGCCTAAGTCTTCAATAGATTTTACCTTAGAATCTTTCTTTCCTTTGGATCTGGTAGATGCCATAGTGAAGTACTCAATTAAGTAAATGAGATAACAGAGATCGATGAATAAATACCAATGATATGATAGTGAAAAATGCAATTTTAGGAGCTTGTACCGGAGCTATGTTGTTAACAGTGCATTGTTCGTGACACTCTTGACACAAGCTTATATATTCAGGTAAGTTGATGATCTACCAGACAAATTTAGCAATAATTGGTTCATAAAGCCAACTTTCCTTGGGTAAATAAAAAAGCATGAACGGGCCCTAAAGATTTGAAAAATTTGAAAGATCATAGCCAAAATTTCGTGGGTGTGTACTAAAAAAAATCTCTATATATACTATACACTATCAAACTTTATGTGACAAAAAAATTTGATGTGCCCATTTATGGACATGACGATGTCATATCACTACTATATTTGGGCATATCACTACTGTATTTGGGCATATCACTACCATATTTGGGCACATCACACTTTTTTTGTCTAACTAGTTTGATAGTGTAGACACAGCTTTACAGTAATGATTACCTGATTGTAAACCTGGTGGAAGTATGGATATTGTCTTGACATTTCCCTAGTGACTCTTGTCTTTGTTTTACCCATGTCTTTCTCAAATTTCTCCCAATCCACTTTTATGTAGCCTCCGTGATGTGCGAGCTGAAAGATTAAAGAGACAGTTTTAATTATTAATTTAAAAATACTATTGACATTTAATGATTTAACGATTATAACCATTTAGAAGTACAGTATACAGTTTTTAGTTCTACCTGGTGAAAACATTACTTTTACTACCTACCTACCTACCTAGTAGGTAGGTAGTGTATTTCCATAATCATATTTCATAATACAGTGACTAAACCAATGTTTGGCTTTAAGTGAGGTTCCCATTAGCGGCGTAACGCAACTACTGTATGTAACTATGTGTTTTCCAGTTTTCTTGCCTTGCGTCGTTGCATGAAATCATAACAGATTTTATTTCCCGTAGCGATTTTTGCAGCACTATTGTGTCGGTTCCCACTTGTAATTATGCAATAAAGCACTTTGCATCGATGCATCGTTGCATTGCATTGCGTCCTAGTGGGAACCACACTTTAAGTTTAGCGTAACCAATGGGATTCAGTATATGAGACTAAGATGTGGTAAAATAATCACTCAAAGAAACACACTAAACAATAGTAAGTATTCAATACTAAGTACTACTTGTATCTACTCACCAACATCAGAAGAAATCCACCACCCACAGCAGTGGCTGCCAGTTTGCCAACCTTCTGGAATAGATGGCCTGCCAACCTACATGTGCAATTGAATAAAAATGCTTGAATCATAAAATCTCTGTCTACACCATCAAATTTTATGTGAAAAAAATATGTTTGTGCCCATATATGGATATGATGATGTCATATTACTACCATATTTAAGCATATCATTACCATATTCGGGCACATTTTTTTTTCAAACTAGTTTGTGTAGATATAGCTTAAGAATGATGAAATACTTCAAATTTGTGTGTGAAAGGAAACTTTTATGAGGAGTAATGTGAATTTTGAACTCACAGCTCACCAGCACTAGCCCGGTGTTTATACCTCTAGATCACCGAGCTTGCGCTGATGGCTAGGGGTTAGATTTGAGCCCAAGTAAGCAGCGGGTACTACACCAACAGGATTTTGCTACTGTGGAGTAGCTTTGCGTCAGGGTGTTGAGTAATTTGTCAGATGTTTTGCCCTACTCTGAGACGTAATTTGCACTTTATACTAAGTACATTGAGAATACCTGTGAAAAAATAATAGATATAGACTCACCAACCACTGACACCTCCAAAGCCAATTTGTACCGGTGTTGAACGTTCTGATAGCTGACCCCCTACAAAATTCTGCACCCAGCTTTTATTTGCTCTAACAATTTCAAGAATCTCAAATGGGTCGTCGCCATTCCTACTATTATGGCTCTGAGCCTCTAAAACCTCTATGACTTCTTCTTCTTCATCTGATGATGATACATCTACAAAAAAGGTAAAATGTTAAGACATTCAATTAGACAACACTCAGTCATGTGTAAAGTAATTTTTTTCGATTTATAAAGCAATCAAAAGATTGTCCCAAAGCGCTGAGAGAAAAACAGAAACAAATTACAAAGAAAAAAGATGGGTTTTTAGGATTGTTTTGAAAACTATGATAGAGGATGCATTTTTTATAGGATCAGAACGATTGTTCCACAGTTTAGGATCTGCAACTGCAAAGGCTTAAAGCCCCATTCCCTACGTTTTTTAGATCTAATTTAAGGTCACAAACTATATTTAATGTAAAAATAATACTATATGGTCCTATTGCGATAACTTTTTTCGTCTTTAAACGGTTAAAAATGTGAAAAATAAATCGATTTTAATAATTATAGCGGCCCGCTATAAATCCCAAAATGCATTGCGCGCGGATTGATATTGTTGTTTTTCACCTGTAATTCGCCCACTTTTCGATCGATCGTGAAGCCAAAACAAATGGAAGACTCCTAACTTTTCAGCGAAAATACCGGGTTTTCCCCAATTTGTATCAACGGAGTCTGGCAAAAATAGAAAGATAATTAATGCAGCAACTATACAACGTCAGGCTAGGTATATAGCTAGCGTACGATGTTTGTACATTACCGATGTTTACCAGCTAGGCCTACAAAACTAAGCCTAGCTAGGCTAGGCCTGAGACCGTCCACGAGAGGTCGATCGCCGCGAGCTACTTAGGTAGTGCATTGTTTCTCACTTTTTATCATAATTTACCATAAAACGTACATTTAAGACAAGGAATGACATGGTTTAATGTTTTTAAAGTGATATATATGTATTATTTTCCAAAAAACGTCCAAAATTGCAGGGAAGGGGTCTTTAATTACCATAGGTCTTAAGGCGGCTTGGTGTTTAGGCTTTAATTTGTTAGTAGGGACGACAGTGTACAAGGAATGTAGAATCAAGAGCTAAATAATGTAAAGGAATTAATATGAAAAAACCAATTTTAGATTACAATGATGATTAAAAATTTTCATCTGGTTTTGGATATTCATTCATATTCAGCATCTCATCTATTTTTTATTTTTAGTGTACGTACATGTTGTTTGCCTTTTAAAATGTCCTTACTTTTGATCTAATTTTAAGTTTTTATTTTGGTTGCACCATTTATTAATAAGTACAGTGTGATACAGTGAAGACAAATAAATACATTTAAAAAACAGAATGAAATTCTCAAACAAAATCACAATAAAATGAAAATAAGAAATATCACAAATTATTTAATTTGCATAGCATATTTAAAGCTTCAATGTTTGACATAATACCTACATCTTAGTATAACCTGAACTTAATTAATTTTGAATGGAGGTTGGTGGCTTATTAGAGGGGATTGCATCATTCAGGACCACTCGAGAGTGATCGAGAGACAAGATAGTATAGTCACACTGACTGTATGTACACTACTTGTGGGGGGAGTGTGCACGGTGTTGCTGCAGCAGCTCAGCCTCACCTGCCCTGGTTTGGATCGTTGTATATTTATGATTTATATCAGAAATTGTAATTATTACGTTATGAATTTAATTCTAAAATTTACGAACAAAATCTTATAAACCTTATCAACTATTCTACAAACTCTGCGAAATACTAAAAATCTACATTTTACCTTCGACGACATAACCATCCGCCATTTCTATTTTTATCGTGCAAACTTGACCTCTCTAGCGACCTAGCAATTCTTGGGAAATACATGGAATATTCCAAAATACAAAGAGGTAGACTTTAAAAATATGCACATGTTTGTTTTGTTTTTTCTGCAGCTAATCTTTAATGTATTTTTAATTTACATAACATATTGGGGATTTTAGCATTTTTTATTATTATGAATTTGAATTGAACATTGAAACTAAATAAATATATACCTTAATTCAACCTTGTTGTACCGGTTAACAAGTCAATCAACAAAACGGAAGTAAACAATTTCCGATTTAGAGGTCAAGACATTTGTTTATCAACATTCATGCATCATCGACTGTGTGTCTCTCTTTAAAAACTGTTTCTTATTTATAACAAATATAACATGTCATTAAATTTTGCAAATCGTTTACAGATTTAAGAGTAAATAGTGAGTAATGTAGTTTTAGATCGTTGACTGCTCTGCATTCTAACAAGCCTACAGGTAGGCAGGCTATTTTGAATAGATACCACTTACCGCCAGCTGTATCCCTTTTGTGTGTGGTGTGCAGGAAAGCACTAGTTAGGCCTAATTATTAATTAGTAGATAAAGCCTTGTTGTGTATTTCCTGTATCCAGACAAAGTGCTATTGTTATTATTCAGAACTGATGAAGTACTAGGACACGAAGTCTGTTTCGAAGCTTTTCGTAAAGAAAAAATAGGTATTTATGATCAAAAAGTTTATATTCTCCATACAAGAAATAAACGTTAATTGAACTATTTATTATCAAATATAATATAGGCAAAATTTATGTCGGAAATTTGGTTTTCGATTGCGTGAAGAAAAAAAGTTTTATTATTATTCTAACCAAACTTTCTCAGTACTTTGAAACCGGATTGAATGATCCTTACACATATACCGCTTGTTAATCAGATAATTTAAATTAATCAAATTCAAATTATTGCATGGTTTCAAATATTTTCATGTTGATAATGATAATTAATTGTTGCATGTTTATATCTTGTCATGATGTTTTTTTGTGAGGGTCCCTAATAATCAGCTTCGGCTTTGGACCACCCTCGTAAAATATTGTTGAAATAAAAAAATAAAAATAAATGTTCTTGGTGGAAAGTCGAATTTCAGATTAAAATTGTAGGAATCGTTTTTCACATGTGTTTTTAGCACATGTATTTTGCCATAAACTATTAATCTCATTTCTTTTTTCTTTAAATAGATTCATGAGTGTAAAGATGACCAACATACACGACATTGCCAAATGGCCAATATTCAGCCTTCTCGACCAAAGCTTCATCAGTTGCATCAAGTTTGCTTGTGTGTTTGGAAGCTCAGGCAACGAGGCGATATTCGTGACCAAAGACGATGATGTTTACTCTCTTGGTAACAACCACAACAGTTGTCTGGGCCTAGGGGATGTACAAAGTAGCCTGCATCCTCGGAAGATTGAAATATTATGTAAGAAGAGTGTGGTTGATTTGGCTTTTGGTTCTGGACCACACGTAGTCGCTGTCACTGGTGAAGGCCAGATATATAGGTAATTGTAATGTAGTATGTGTTCCTTATAATTTGTTTAAAAAATATGGTTGGATTTAATAGAATTTGTTCACAGCAAGATTGCCAACTTTAAACGAATATATTTGCTTATGGTATCGTTTGTAACCTATATACTGTATATCTAGTTCTAGTTGTCCCATGACCTAGAGGATTGTAGGGGCATAGCAGATGAGACATATACATACACATGCATAAGCCATATCTCCTCTCAGGGATATAAAAAAGGGAAAAAAAGAAATCCATCTAATGGATATACAGTAATGTACTACTGTAATATCCTCTAACAATTTTGACAAACTTTATGTGACAAAAAAATGTGATGGACATGATGATGTCATATCACTACAAAATGTGGGCATATCACTACCATATTTGGGCACATTGCACTTTTATTTGTCAAACCAGTTTGATAGTCCAGACAGAACTTTATTCTTTTTTAATAACCTATAATTCTGGTGTTTCAGCTGGGGACACAATGGATACTGTCAGCTTGGTAATGGATGTACAAGTTCTAGTCTTTCACCAACTCTAATCTCAAACACAGGCAACCTTGGCAATTGTAAAGTCATACAGATTGCATGTGGAAGCCACCATACACTCGCTATGACAGAGGCGGGTGAGGTAATAACAGTTCAACTTGTTTTTGAAGTAGTTGCTGTGTTTTATAGCGCATGTACAGGGCCGTAGCCACCAGTATGGTTGGTAAGGTTTCAACCTAACCACCCTTTTGCAGAGGCCTTTGACATCCCAGTTGCTTAACAGAGACTGTTCCCTATTTCTTGTGACTGCATCACTGATGTACAGGCTAAAAGTCTATATCGCCACCACTTACTCGAAAGACTGTTAAACAGAACATCAAAAGGGGTAGTATTGGTGTGATATCTGGTAGTTTATACTGGTTACTATTGCGAGTAGTATTTGGTACAGCTACCTTACGATGTAAATTAATAAGTGTAGCAAGGCATTAAAATAAAACGAGGGTGAACAAGACTTTTGATACCTATCAGCATAGTGTCCCAAAATATCTATTTTATTGAATGAAAGTAACTTAAATTGCCATTCACTATTTCTCTTGCATCTTGCTTTGTACAGGTGTATGCTTGGGGATACAATAATTGCGGGCAAGTTGGAACAGGTGCAACAGCCAACATCAATACTCCTAGAAAAGTGGCGTCTGTTATAGGTAAATTTAACTTACTGTAATAGAATACATCAGTATTTTATTTTATACAGTCATTTAATACATAACCTTGGTTTCAAGTTTTGTAATACAGTCCAATCTATATAACAACGACTAATTATTAGACTATATGGCCAAATATGGTCCGAGCATGGAGCTATAAAATTGTATCTTCATGGTACCAGGGAGAATGTGTATGAAATTAAAACAAATATTTGTAGGTTGGATTTATGGTGGTATTTCATTAAAAATGGTGTGTCAAAATTTAACCTAAAATATGGAGTGATATTATTACTGGATCATGGAATTATACTTGGCCTTATATGGTAATTTACTAAAAAAAAGTATATTTAATACATTTTATTTGGTTACAGCTGGAAAAAAAGTAGTATCTATTGCTTGTGGACAGACATTTTCTCTTGCACTTACTCAAAATGGAGAGGTAAATCGGTCATTTCATCATTTTTCCCGCCAAAATTCCTTTTGTGTTTGATTCATTCTATTCTTCAACAAGTTAAGGGGCCATTTTTATGGATACTACTATCAATATTCGCAACAAGTTAAGGAGACACGTTTCCTGTGAAACTAATATGATGAAAGATAGGTTTTAACACATATGGCAAACACCATGTTCAGAAGACAATATATTCAATATATTTATTAAGTACACCTGGTTATAAAAATAAAATGACTTCTGTGTGTTTTTTTCTTCTAGGTGTTTGGATGGGGATACAACGGAAACGGACAATTAGGCCTAGGGAACAATGTAAACCAGCCTAGCCCTTGTAAGGTTTCTAGCATCCAGAATATTGTAGTCTCTCAGGTAAGACCATGGGAAGTTAGAGTGGACGACTGCATAGGACATTGCCTGATGGCTTATAAAGATAAATGGCCAATAGGAAAGATGCGTGGCCCATAGGAAAGAGACATGTCTTTGGAAATAGACCTGACGACCCATAGGAAAGAAACATGACGATCTATGGGAAAAATAAATGGGCAGTAGGAAAGAGACATTGTCCATAGGACAGAGACTTGAAGACCTATGCAAAAGGGACATGACAACCAATAGGAAATAGACCTGACGACCCATAGGAAAGAGACATGACCTATGAGAAAAATAAATGAGCAATAGGAAAGAGACATTGTCCATAGGACAGAGACTTGAAGACATATGCAAAAGGGACATGACAACCAATAGGAAATAGACCTGACGACCCATAGGAAAGAGACATGGCCTATGATAAAAATTAATGAGCAATAGGAAAGAGACTTGACAACCTATGGAAAAGGGACATGACAACCAATAAGAAATAGACAGGAGCCCCACGAAAATAACACATTGTTGAATAAGTCAATAAATTTGAGTAGAGATATATTTTTATTTAAAACAGTAACCTTGCTCTAAAGTTAAAATGTGTTCTCATTCAAGTTATCCTACAGCTAATAATACATAAAACCTCTTATCTATTCAGATTGTCTGTGGCTATGCACATGCACTGGCATTATCAGACACAGGGGTATTGCTTGCCTGGGGTGCCAATTCATATGGACAATTGGGTACAGGGAACAAGGCAAACCTGGCAACCGCAACACCAATTGCATCAGATATTGGCAGGTATGACTAGACCTTAAAATACACTATAATTCATTCTCAAACATTAGTACTGTATGTATGTTCAAAATCTTCTGAATTGAGGTTTTGTATGACACGCTACAATTGTTTATTTGGGTATTGTACACACCACACATTGTTTTGGTGTTTACTTCTGAGGTAGATCCAAAGTAATTTTCACATGCAGATATCGCTGAGAATTCATATTTAGCTGTGCTAGAACAGGAATCAACAAAACTTTACCTTTTTATACACATACATACAATAACAACAAAAAATAAAATGGTAAAATGTAGATGGAGGGAGAATAGATTGATAAGGGCGTGTGCCGCAATGTGTTTGACTGATCGTGAGATCGTGGGTTCGCTCTTTGCATTGCTTGTATCCTTAGGCAAGATACATTACTTACGTTTTCCTCTCTCCACCACTTGTGTACATAATGGGTACCTGGTAAGTCAAGACATTGATCAAGGTGCTGATTACTAACTGCATTATGGGAGTATGTTTCCATATGTGTTTGATCAAAATATGACCGGGGTAATAATATGTACAGAACTTAGAGGTTTCACAATATTAGGCGCTATATAAATCCAGGATAATATTATTATTTCTTATCCACCTATGAATTGAGTAGATATTACATCATTTGGCTTTAATGTTCTATACTGATGTAAGTTTATTGCCATCACTTACTAGGAAAAATTTAAATATTTCAATTTAAATTATTTATTATTCATATATTATTATTTCAATCAATATCAAATTGATATCAAACGAAAAAAATAAATCAATTTTTTTATAACTTGTATTCTTAGATTTATAGAAATTGCAGCCACTCACTATAACCATGTCTCCACTGCTATGGGTGAAAATGGAACAGTCTACATGTGGGGTCAGTGCAGAGGTCAATCAATAACGTTGCCGATGGAAACAAGGTTCACAAGTATTGATGATGTATTTGCCTGTTTTGCCTCACCGGCTGCTACATGGCGACCTGTAACATTTGGTAAATTGATTAGAAATGTCCTTTTTTCCAAACCAACAATTAGTATGTAAACTAACCTTGACAGTTTCGCTGTCCTGATCGACAGCTTCTTCAGAAGTAATGATGATCTATCATCAAACAGATTGACTAGAGAAATTTTGTTTAATGACAGGGTCATACACGGGAGTTGGTGGGCGCCCTCGTCTCTTTTGATGATTTGGTTTCCTCGTCGGCGGATCTAGATGGCTTCCCTGATGCGTCGGTTGTTTCCGAAACTGTCATACTAATTGTTGGTTTTGGAAAACAAACATTTCTAATAACTTATTACTACAAACAAGATGAACATTTTCAATCATTTGGTAAATTTGTTCACAATTTAATTTCAAAATAAAAAAAAATTATATGACATATTAAAAAAAAAAAATTCCAGACCACTAAAACATAATTATAATAAAAAAATGTGTATTATATATACAGCATATATGAAAATCTCCAAACTTCCCAGTGATGTACTAGAAATATCACTACATTGAGACTGTAATAATGATAATAATAAAATAATATATTTTTTATCAGAAAATTTTCTTGGAAGAAGAGCTCTGGAGAAAAGTCTTTTAAAAGCTTTCGACGATCCGGTAAGAATCTGCAGGAAAAAAAAATTAATTCCTCATTTGTTTTGTGTTTGTTGTGGGGGTGGTGGGGGAAAGGTGGTATTGGTAGCGGTAGGTGGTGGGGTTAGGTGGGGTAGTCTGTATAGCTGTGTATTTATGTACATAGCATCAATGGCTTAACATCCCTTCTGAAGGACGAGGCAAATTATCTTGCCTAAGTACACAAACTTGTTGGAAACTTGGCCTTCTTGCATGCCAGTCCATTTCACTATCATTGCACCATTTTCATTTCCATCTACCATCAGAATTATCAAAAGTACTTACGATTTCTTATTTGCTGCGGTGTGTTATACCACCCAGTGTCCTCTTAAATCATAACCATTTGTACGTGCTGTGTAAAATATAGCTACTTGCGCAGAAAGACAATGGCGTAATTTTCTATATTTAGTCCGTGCTGAAATTCAAGAGAGATTAATTTTACACCATTACGTTATTTTCTACAAACTTCTAATTATTCATTATGCTGTAATTTATAACAAATTGGTCAGCATAATTGAATACAATTGTAAATAATGGTTGTATGTTAAAAGTGTGCAAGGTTGAATGAAATGCTTTATAAGAAAACCTTCAAAAACAAACATTACAGGAATCTTATTATAATTTAAACGATTTTCAAATTGAATATACAACAAACTCGGTAAGGTTATTGGTTTTATTTAAATTTATAAAATGCAAAAAAAAACAAACGTAGCTGTAACAAATTAAGTGGAGAATTTCGTTTTCGGCGTAATGAACTACGGATATTACGAATTGAGCCTTGTTCTCAGGACTTTGCCGCCTCCTACCTTAGCATAGCTATAAAATCAACCAGACATGAGCAACAACCAAGAAAGTTTGACGAAACAAAAATTTCCAATAGATAAAGTTTTCAATGCCAAACAACAAGAGATTAAATTGATGTTTTCCTTAATCTGACCTAATTTTTATTGTGTACTCAGTACATTGAAAACGTCAATCACATGGTGACTCAAACCCACAAACTCCAGATCACTAGCCTCGACTTTATACCTCTAGACCACAGAGCTTGCTCTGATGGCTAGGGTTGGAATCAAGCCCGAGGAAGCAGCGGGTAGAGCACCAACAGGATAACAATTGTATTGAAAAATAATAATAATTTTGAAGTGGGACTTGAACCCACGGCCTGGCTTAGCTATACCTCTAGACCACCAAGCTAGCTATTGTTCGATTCAAGTACAATGAAGCAGTGGGTATACTGCACCAACATGATAATAATTATTCAACTAAAGAAAACTAGCTTTGCATCGGGAAGCTAAAGTTAATTTGTTGTTGCTCCCTAATACAAACCTACTTTGCAGTTAGTTAAATAATTATCAACATTAATCATCTTGTTTACCTTACAAGTCCATGACCGACTTTCTATTTTTATTACAGCGGTGCACTTTATTGATCAATAAAATTCAAATGTAGAGATTTCATTTAATATCTTATGCATTAAGATTAATTTTGCTCAAATGTAAATAGATGAGTTTTCGACATAGACCTTTAATTACTTCTAGAGAGCGAACTAGGTGGCAGTGAAGCAATGCCAATAAGGCAAGGACTCCACCAAATGGCTGTAGTATATCTTTATCAAAAATATTATTTAGCAAATAAAAATTAATTCATTAATTTTAAGAAGTATAATAGTACTAGTATACATATAAACATTTTATTTGTAATATTTCCCTATTGCGGCTATAAAATGAATAATTTCTTGGTAAAAAAATTCATTTTCGCATACTAGGATTGTGTTTTTTGCATTGATTTGCTCAACCAGCTACAATGCCAGAATAGTCGTGCGTGACCGGTGTAGGTGACATGACTGTTTCTGATTAGCCATACATGGTGAATCAGTTTTCGAGCTGTTATTACATTGGACTCTATGTTTAATTATATAACCTCTTTGGTTTTTGAAGATACGGAGAGATTTGATTGAATAACTTATATATAATGGAGATTAATTTCAACTGCAAACAGATTAGTTGTCAAAGCCAGCTTTGTGATCGTTCATAAGTACAGTCAATATTCTAAATTAATGAAATTATCTACTATTTTCTTTGCCGCAAGGCTTTTTAAACTTGTCTATTCAAGAGCATGATGATTGTTAATTAATCTTCTTGGAGATTATAATTTATCCAGAGTAAAATCTGATTACATGTACTTTACCTTAAGCTCTGTCTACACTTATCAAACTAGTTTGACAAAAAAAAGTGTGATATGCCTAAATAATGGTAGTGGTATGCCCAAATATGGTATTGATATGACATCATCATGTTCATATTTGGGCACATCACATTGTTTTGTCACATAAAGTTTGATAGTGTAGACTGAGCCTTATTAAGAATGATTCCATTTTACTTGTTTATTTTGTAGGAAACGTCAGACCTCAAGTTTCTAGTAGATGGAAAACATATACATGTTCATAAGTCAATACTAAAGATAAGGTTTGTTTATGAAGTCAACTTTCCTAAAACAAAACTCTCACAAGGCCAAAACTTTTCTTACCATGTAGAATATATTCTGGAGAAAAAAAATCAGAAACCAGTATTTTGGGCCAGCCTAAATATTTGGAAGTGTTGACTGTATTCATATTGATAAGGAAAAGTACTAGTTTAGGAAATATATATAAAATTATAATTAAAACACATCGAAAAGGAAAAATTATCAACAATTTTAAAGATTACAGTTTTAGAAGTTGCAACAGAAACTTCAATTTAAATCTGAACTAAAATTTATAAAAATGATTGTAAATAAACATTCTCCCAATGACAGTACTATACATTATACTATATAAAATTATTACTACCATATATCCCCTGGTATAATTTCACCCACATAGAACACAAAATTAGGTCAACTTTGAGGGTGGGACTATACCCAAGGAAAGCATGGTTCTGGTATATGCCACATTCACATGTTTTTATTTTCAGCAAGTTTCGAAATATATTTTTGTTTTTTTAGATGTGAACATTTCCTTAGTATGTTTCAATCACACTGGGGTGAAAATGGAAAAGAGTAAGGCTTTGTTTAAAATACACTTTTAAAAATCATATAAATATCGTATCGTAATCATAATAAAATCATATACATTTTGAATCCATTCTGTTAGTGGCGGGTTTCCCGTAAAAATGTGAAAAATAAATTTGAAAATAAATATTTTCTATAACTTACAATAGAAGCTTTTTCAGACGACACTTACCCAACAAACAAGAATTAATTTGTTTTAACACTGCAGTGAACACTTCTATTAAACAGAGACTTTATTGATATTTAAAATTATCTTTTTCTTTGCTACAGCACTATTGAAATCAGTCAGTTTTCTTATGCAGTCTATTTCGCTTTCCTGCATTACCTCTATACTGATAAAGTAGAGCTCTCTCCAGAAAATGCTATAGGTGAGTACAGTAAACATTAATTCATTAGGCAAATAAGTTCATGTTTGTGAATAGGCTCATATGTTTGTGAGAAAGTTCATGTTAATGAATAAACAAAATCATTAGGGCAATTTCTATTGCTAAAGCTACAACACAATGGTTAGGTAGGGTCTATGATACAGGCATCACATGTGAAACACACGAGATGCTGTATCCCAGGAATTGCTTATGATACTGGAAAAATTTAGATACAGTACTGAGAATCAGCCGGTAATGTAATGTTGTAATGTTGTTCGATTTATAAAGTGCTTATACAATCAAAAGATTGTCCCAAAGCGCTGAGAGAAAAAAACAGAAAGAAATTACAAAGAAAAAAGATGCTAAGTTATATATATGTTGAATTTAAGCAATTTGTATTATCTTTCAGGTCTTCTTGATCTAGCTAACTCATATTGTGAAACTCATCTAAAGAGGATGTGTGAACGAATAATTAAACAGGGTATTAGTGTAGATAATGCTGCTATGCTGATGGCAGCGGCTATCAAGTATGAAGCAGTGGTAAGTCCAGTAGTAGGAAGCTTTGCGACGGCCTAGGAAAAGTTAGGTTAATTCATTGTGTGCATGTGAGGAACCACACAGTGGTTTCTATGTTCAAATGATGTGTTTGATCTTATGTCTGGCTGCGACAAATACCAACAGTACTGTACTATGTACATATCCTCCACAGCGTGCAGTATCGGTTAAGGGGCATGGAACTGATCGTGTCGCAGCCACAGAAAAACCCTTTGATCTCTGGAGCTCAGCATGTTGTTAGATTGCCTTAGTATGATTAGGTTAGCGCAAATGGAAAGCTTGCTATTATAGGGAGTGTGACATGTAGCAGTAGTCTACTAACATATTAAAGCAGTATAAACATTTTTTGAGCTTTTTATTTGCTTCTTTCAACACGAATGTTGTTCCTCTATCAGGAATATCCACTGGATCTGGGTTTATTATTAATAATAATACTATTTTTAGCTTTTTTGGAAACGAATTTCATTTTTGTTATTTCTCTCTAGGAGTTGGAAGATTTTTGTTTCAAGTTTTCTATGAACCATTTGACTGCTGTGGTTCAGACCGAAGCCTTTCAGAAACTAGACGAGTTCACTGTGAAAACCTTAATCAAGAATGCGGCTCAGTGGGGAGCCTTTAAGTATTGACGTTGACATTCTGTACCTGGTGAATAAGCTCAAATATGTACTACAAATTTTACAGCAATATTAACCTGAGGTGGTGATCATTTGGCCTGATAGAGAGACTTAACGATGTGTTAGTCCTAGGGGTCCTATTTCTTGTCAGGCTCACTAATCCTTTAGAAGAGTCTTTTGAAAAAGTTGCTAGTTCCTTGAGAGTGTTTTGTTTATACAGTCTTTTCAAGAGATCCTATTCTCTATTGTGGACTGATTTTATACTATATATAAAGACTAGAAAAAAACTCTGTGGAGGTATGAACATACATTTGAACTGGAAATATTTTTTTTAAGTAGTGTATAATTTAAATATTGATATTTTAAGGTAGAAAGATGTTTTTTTAAGAAAATTGATTATAACAAATATTTTTAAAAATTTTTGGGACAGAAGTTATTTAGTCCTACTGGTAGAGTCTCTGGATATTTCCTAACAAGACCCTACTTTTTGAATGAAAGAGTTAATACAGTACAAGTATTAAAAACTAAAAATGCACTTAACATGGTACAGAATTCTAATTTGTCTTTCAATATTATAATTCATTACTAGCTTTCTGAAATAGGCCCTTGGCTCTTGTATTTATATATTATACATATGGTAATATTTTTTGGCGAGGATTTGTGTTCATCTTTAAGATGACAAATTTTTCGACTTATAAACATTTAGGTAAATATAGTAGAACTAGCATATGAAAGCATCTAAGGTCAACAAAAAAGGTCAACAAATAAGGACAATATAACATAAATTAATTTATTTTTATACCATACATTAAGAACAAGGACAGACATTAAAAAAAAAAATAATTTGCATGGTACGACGAAATAATATACCTCTAAATCACCAAATGGAGAATTACATCATGAGGGGAAAAAGATTGACATTTTAATAAAAAAGATAAAATGGATAACATTAAAGACTTGTTGTCCCCAATTTGAAAACATGAAAAAAGAAGATTAATAAAATCTTTGAACTTTGAATACATTTTGCAATTTAGTCAAATTATTCAATAGAAAAAAAACTTACAAATAGATAAAATAAACGGTTAAAAAACCCATTTGACTATTTTTGGATTTCTGCTATATGATGTAATATGTATGATGTAATGGTATATTCAACAAAAAATTATGTTTTCAGGGAACAAAAATATCTTTAAATAATTTAATAAAAATACACAAAATGGTTTGTACTATAACTTAAATAGTATAGTTTTATGTAATTGCCAAACATGTTATCATTGTAAGTGTGTCTATAAATAGATATTAGAGTTGTATTTTAATTTCTGCCAGTCTTAATGAACTAAGATCTGCTACTTTGCTGAACTAATGAATATGCCTATGATATTTATATAATATTAAGCACCTTTGTAAAACAGCATTTGTTGGACAGGAAAATAATGTTGTAAATGCGTTAAGTCATATTTAAAAACAAAAATCAGTTAATTTGTAAATAATGCTATTCACAAAGTTATTTATTTTTATTTATGTGAATTTCCATGAAAATATATCTTCCTTGTTTGTATTAAGTTGTAAAGAAATAAAAAAGTAATGTGAACGTTTAGATTATTCTTTATAATCAGTATTATAACTTCCTAAAATGGATAAATGTCTGGATCAGGTGAAAACAAAATGTTTACCACCGTCACATCCACGGTGTCGATAGTAATTTCCAGGCCTACTAACCCAAAGTTGTATAGAATGTGGATGAGCGCAACGTTTCAGCCCGTTTCCTCAACGAAAATCGAAGGCGGTGGTTAATGCGCGTGCGTATGCAAATTTAAATCAACTGTTGTGAGGCGCGAAAAAAAAAACAACAACCAGAGCTCGTGTGAATTTATTCGTCTCCTATCGGGAAACGGGTTATAAGGTCACACAAGTTGAATTAAATTGATTCATATAGGAAGTAAGCAACATTATTATCTTCTGAACAAAACACGACTTTACGTAAAATACGATAATATACTACGAAACACAATCAATTACTACAGGTAGCTATAAGACACATTATCTCCGGGAACTTTAGTCATGGAAATTGCTAAATTGAATTAATTAGTCTACTGAACAAGTAATTAATGTATTTGTTGATTATAAACTAGAAACAGGTGAAGCTATACGCAAATACAAATTAATTATGTGTGCAAATCAACGGGTTGTTATATTTTCTTTTGCGCATGCGCAATTAGAATTTATTGAAATAAAAATTAATATAAATATATCTCATGCTATAGTTGAAAAACAATATCGCTTAGAAATTGAAAAGTTTAGAAGCGTTATAAAAAAATATTATATTTAACATTAATTTATTTATAAGATTATTTATTCATTTGCGGATATACAATTTTAATAGAGCTTTGGTTAAGAAATTAATATATATATTTTTGGTAAAAATTCATTGATTTAATTTTGTCTGAAAGTGAAAACAATCTTTAATTTGTCTGAAAGTGAAAACAATCTTTATTTTTGTCTAAAAATAGACTTTTGTAATTCAAATTTTAAATCAACATAAATGTTTTTTAAATCGGAAAAAGGTATTGGGGATCAATGAGGACCGTCGGTCTAATCGTATTTATTATGAACACGTTGTCATTTTGAACTATTGAATAGACAAGTCCTCTGATTTTTATTTTTGGGATTTTGTATCAAGTTGCTTAGACCAAGAAAAGTGAAATTACAGTCTTCCCTGCTTAGACAATAGGATGTCAATATGAAATGTATTGATCAAGAGCTCTGAGATTCAATTAAATATAATCTTGTGTATACTGAAGAAGTACTCTTTAGTCAAGTGTCTTCCTCACACTTATATGTTACTTAATACCAATTTGTGTATTTGAAATGTTAACAATGTGTATATAAGTCGCCTGATGAAACACGGTGTTGCTTCTCAGTCGCCGTGGATTATAACAGAGCTGTGCTTGGTGACGTAAGCTTGAAATTACCAACAATAATCAATCATCTCTATTTCTGTTCAGATACTGACGTTAACAGTGCAAATGATATAAAAAATGAGTGGGCCTACTCCTTTTCACGGTACGCAAATCAGGGAAGAGTGAACCAGGGAAGATTGAATTCACTCTTCCCCGGAACAAGGCCAATACATGTCTGCAGTCGTGTGCGCCGATTTGAGTTAGTGTTTACTGACTGACCAACCGACCGAAATTGCTGAAAATGTTAAAAGTAAATTAAAATGTTTAAAAACATTTATATTTGCCTCCAAGTATTAATATCCACTGTCAAAATAACGAAAAAATATGAATTTGAGTTAGTTGTTTACCGACCGACCGACATAGTCTGCTATAGAGTCGCATTGCACGCACGCGACAATTGGCGACGCCGTCTTCCGTTACTTGAAACAGAAAACTGCGAATGTAACATGGCAATCATTGCTGGAATACTGAAATATCCTCATAGTTTTAAATCGATTGAGTATTACTTATTATGATTACTCTATTACAATGTGCTGATACAATGTCATAATAATAAATATGATACTATGATCAATGATCACTCATATACATTTCTACAAACCTAATCTGAAAATTGCGTAAATGATGATTCATGAATATTAACACCCAAAAGACCGTCTTCATGATATGGAAAGTAACAACAGGGCTCCGTGTTTAAGCTAAATTGTATTGTTTATTACGTAGAACATAAACCCTTGACAGCACATTTTACGCACTCAAAGAACGGCTAGAGTGCATTTTCCAGTGCGCTTGAGGTTCAACCATGATGGGGCTGAAGTTGGATCTCGTATCCAACCCTGGTGCATACTAATATTATATATTAACGCTCCCCGTTTGAAAATCCTGGATCCGCTTCTGTCAGTAGTTACAGCACCTTTAATTATTCTCTTTATATCTATATCCATATTCGATATTTGTTGAAGGGGATAATAGTATGCAATTTGACATCATTATGCAGTGATTTCTAGTGTAGTTAAAGAAATGACAAAATTAGATTTCCACTACAGTACTTGAAAGAAAGAAACAAAATCGATACATTCATTTTATAACGTCGTAAAATGCATGGCCGTGATAAGCAAGATTGGTTACTGTTTAACAAAAGAAGAATATTATAACGTTTTTGAGTAGGCCCTTTGTATCGTAACATTCATTAAATAACCGCGCCCATTGTTAATTATCCTGAGTAAATCGGGACCAGAACGTATTTATTATTTATTTTTAACTTAAAGCTGAAGTTGAATAATTAACTAATTGGGCACGTGCACGATATGATTATTATGCTTTGGTATGATAGAAAGATTTATTAAGTAGGGAACAGAATAATTTGTTACTGTATATATTCTATTAATATAACAGCGTTTCCCCTTGTGTTCTTGAAGAATAATTACTTAAAAGAGCCTCTTGTAATAATATAACCGACACCTTTATTTCCTTAATAGGGATATCCACTAAATAGGGATCGGCAGTGTGTTATTGTCTCCGTGTATCACGGAAAAGTGTCTCTTTAATACAGATTGCCCCCACCGTGCTGTGTTATGTTGTTCCTCATTATTCACGAGAAAAGTGTCCCTTTAATAGAGATTTCCGTCCCCATCCTGATGTATTATGTTGTTCCTCTATCGTTTCACTGAAAAGTGTCCCTTTAATAGAGATGTCCTCACCGTGCTGTGTTATTTTGTTCCTCATTTTTCACGGAAACGTGTTCCTTTAAGCGAGCGAGCGAGTCATATGGCCGAGCGGTTAAGGTAGGGGCGCCGTTTACCGTACCTAAAGAGCCAACAACAACATCGGCAAGGGTTCGAGGCCGACTCGCTCCTAGTTCTGGTGGTGGAACAAGTCTTCTCGGATAAGGACTATAAACCGTAGGTCCAGTGTACACAGTTATAACCTGTGTGTACTTTAAAGAACCCAGTTCATTATTCGAAAAAGAGTAGGGGGTTACCCCGGTGAACTGGTTCACACAATAGCCCCTGTATCAGGGGGATTACCACCTATCTGATAGGACAGTGATTAATTCACTATTGGTAATCCTTGGCCACATTGCCTAAAGACATAAAATAAAATAAATAAAATAATACATTGTCCCCATCGTGGTGTGTTATGTTGTTCCTCATACTTCACGAGAAAAGTGTCCCTTTAATAGAGATGTCCCCATCGTGGTGTATTATGTTGTTCCTCATTCTTCATGGGAAAATGTCTCTTTAATAGAGATGTCCCCACCGTGGTGTGTTATGTTGTCTCTCATTCTTCACGGAAAAGTGTCCCTTTAATAGAGATGGCCCCATCGTGGTGTGTTATGTTGTCCCTCATTCTTCATGGGAAAATGTCCCTTTAATAGAGATGTCCCCACCGTGGTGTGTTATATTGTCTCTCATTCTTCACGGAAAAGTGTCCCTTTAATAGAGATGTCCCCATCGTGGTGTATTATGTTGTTCCTCATACTTCACGAGAAAAGTGTCCCTTTAATAGAGATGTCCCCATCATGGTGTATTATGTTGTTCCTCTATCGTTTCACTGAAAAGTGTCCCTTTAATAGAGATGTCCCCACCGTGGTGTTTTATGTTGTCCCTCATTTTTTACATAAAAGTTTCCCTTTAATAGAGATGTTCCCACCGTGGTGTGTTATGTTGTCCCTCATTCTTCATGGGAAAGTTTCCCTTTAATAGATATGTCCCATCGTGGTGTGTTATGTTGTTCTTCTATCGTTTCACTGAAAAGTGTCCCTTTAATAGGGATGTCCAATTACCCCTGCGATTTTACCCTTACTCAAATTGTTATACGCCGAATTAATCTACGTCTGGTGATGTCGGCACGTCACATCTTTTGGATACGTTCATGGTAAATGCGGCATACAAATAAAACATACAGAATTCATTAGGCCCTACTACTTTATTTTATATTAATATGTGCAATTTAAGTACAATACATGTAGGCCTACTTTAAAGTTTTGCAATGTCATTATTTCTTATTTTCATGATTATACAGTACTGGTACATTACCTTAATGTAAAACGGAAAATGTTATCTTAAACTCAAATGTCAAATATAAGCAGAATACAATCATCTTTAATGTTTTCACATAATCGCTATTATTAGGCATACATAATAATTGTAGATCTCAACGTTTTTATTTTTACACTCATCAGCTATAGAACCTCTGGGACACCTATTAAGTGAACATTTTCCCAAGGCGAAATGATATATAAAATATGTATATAGTGCTGTTCCGCCGTACCACGCCGAGAATGTTAAAGAGTCACTAGCCAATCGAGTTTGAACAATACCATGAAAGCCCTAGTGGTCTAATGGTTAGGACATCTGCATATCAAGCAGGCGGTCCGAGTTCGAGTCTCGGTTGGGGCGACTTTTTCTCATTCTCACAGATTTCCTCATCTTTATCGTTTCAAATTAATTAATTAAATTTCAGTATATCACCGGGCGGTTTCGAATTAATGTTCATTGCCTAATGTGTTTATATATATATATATGTATATATATATATATATAAATTACTGAAAAAATGACAATGCTGTGGGTATCAGTGGCTGGATCTCAATGGAGATACAAAATAAAAGCGTAAAGTAAAAGTAAAACAGCCAGAAAAGTTAGCAGAGCTTTCGGGCAACACTAGCCGTTCATCAGTGCAAGTATATATTTAACACTACTGTCATCCCCAATCAGGGGAAACCCATGTTAAGTGGGCGCTTCGTCCCGAATGTGTCCTGGGGGCGTAATTTTTTTTTCCAGGACGAACGTGGGCAGAAATCATGAATAATTCATGCGTCCTGGGGTTTTGCTGCATTTGTCTGTTTTGCTTTTTCATTTCTGACTCGCTATCCCATTGGATAGTTATTTCGTACAAACTGGCAGCGTTTATTTTTTAATGGGGGCGCTTCTTTTGAAGATTCTCAACACATACTCATAACCATTATACGCTGTGCTTTCATAATATCAAGGATCTTGTATACTGTAGACGTCTAATATTGATTCATAATGTAAACATCTTCTATTCAAATGATTAGGAAGCTAAGATGATTGAATAAAAGCGAGTTACCTGACACATATCAATGTGAGTATATTGTGTTGTGTAAACGTTTACAAGATGTAGAATAATAGCATGGATTACATTATACCATGGACCTATAAATTAGACCAATAATTTATAGTTCCATGATTTTACTACGTAAATGGTTCTAAGTAGTAAATCTTAACATTTAGGCCTAATATCGATGTTTCCTGTTTATATCTACGGTATATAATCTTTATTTAGGGAACTGTTATTCTGTGTAAAGGCCCATTCACACTAGGACGATAACGATCGCCGATAATAGACAATAATTTGCATTTTTCATACATAAAATAAAAGAAATATAAAACCTTTTCATTCTAGAACTATAGAATAACCATCTATGCTTCCTTTGATGAAAATTATATTTTCACACGTCCAATGAAATGACGTCATGATTAGTAAGAGCAATAATATCGTGACAATACAACGATTTTATTGTTTCTATGTATCATGACGTCATTTGATTGGAATTTTAAAAATATTATTTTTATCAAAGACAGCATAAATGATTATCCTATAGTCCTAGAACGAAACCCTTTCTAATTTCTTTTGTTTTATGTTAAAAAAATGCATGCTTATATATTTATCGTCGATCGTTATCGTCCTAGTGTGAATGGCCTTAAGGTTGGTGGAATTTTTTAACGGGGAGCGTATAATGATATAAAAATCAGTTTATAATTCAATTTTAGTTGGCAAAAGTGGATGCGCCTTTCTAGTTTCTCCTGTTTTGAAGTGTTAACTCCACCTTGGATAGTATCTGGATCTCTGCACGACTTGCAGACCAAATGTTGACTTAACCTGTTGACATGCCTTTCCCCCGCTTTCACTATTCCCATTCTCAAGTGAATAGGCTTACTTTCATTTGGAAACAAAACCCTTCATTGACCGAGGTTCTTTATTACATATTTGTTTTGTTTTATACTTAAGGGTTATAAACGTATTTTTTTTTCAAATGGGTCCATTGAGATTTAGTTACTCACCCGGGTAAGTTGGTCTAATAGTTCTTGCCGACTTTAGTTGGCAGGAACGCAGGAACCAACTTCATCGGGTAAATAACTAAGCCTAAACGGGCCCAATGTGAACTGATGTACAAATTTACTCTACACTACTATGTCTTGTGTCATCTATTATTAGCTTTTCTCTTTGTTCACGTAGACAAATTCACACCATCTCATTAATACACAAGTTAAACTGAATGATAATTTTTGATTACATTTATACAGGGATCGAAATTTCGCTCATATAGGCCTACACCCGCAAACATTCTAATTTCACAGATTACACTGCTTACTGACTAAACTAAACTCAGATCTCAAAATAATATTACTATTCATCAACGATTAGAATTGAAATGTAATTTCATCTCCTAGGTGATGAAATTATCTCTAGATCTAGTGAAATGATTAGATGAAAATTAAAATGATATCAGAACATAATTATTTCGAGTAGAATGCCAAGTGGAGAGAAACATTCTTTTATCGAAATAATCAAGTATAATAATCGGAATTGTGTTTCAATTACTAACCACTATTAAACTAATAACAGTAAAATGAAAAGACCAAAACGAGGTTGAGGAATATTGTTTTGGAATGACCTTTAAAAAACTCCTTACACTTTAAATTGTTTACAAACAATGCAGCTGTCACTAGATAGAGTCTGGCTGACTATCGCAAGTCATCTAGAAACAATTGTCTAGCTGTATTGAGTACTTTTCGATATGAACCTCCTGGCAGATATATGGTGTATTAGACGTTTCTATATGACTTGCGATAGTCAGTTAGACTCTATCTAGTTACAGCTGTAGAATAAGTGTCATATATTAAACTAATACAATCAAGAGAATAACAACAAAATGAGGATATATCTTAAATGTTTTATCTTATCTTGCCAAGGAATTGGCAATGTTGATAAATGTATTATCTATGTCTACAGTAGTATATTGTTGTTTTAATTTATTTTTATTCAATATGTTACATAGAGGTGCCTCACAGGGTGGAACCACCTTAGCTTCAATGCGCCTCAGATAACAAATACAACATTTTGAAACAAAAAACATCTATCAAATCTTCCAGAAGTAACAAGAAATTGTTGTACGTAAAAAACAATAAAGCATTTCAGAATTCGAAGAAGATCGGATCCAAAAATAAAAATTTCACTTACAAATTTAAAACTATACGTTAAGGAAAAATCCTTACAAGTTGAAAATCTCTTTGTATATTTTAATTAGAGCAGTAACATAAGAAAAGAAGCGGATTCTCAACATTAAAGCCACAATTAAAATTTGGATTATCCCGAAATCCGTAAAAATAAATGCGAATTGAGACAACTGAAACCAAGTTGGATTTGGTTAATTTTCTTAATCACCTGTATTATAGTAAGAAAGTTTGTTTTGTTTTAAACAAGTTGGTTTTCAATAACAATTTTTTAAACACCTAAAGAGATGAGGAATTTTTAATTTCATTATTTAACTCGTACCTGTGTTATAATAGATATGACAAAAGATAAACGATTTGATGTGGTCTTACAAAATGAAATTATTATATTTTGGATGTTACGCAGTATATTATTTATATTTATAAAGAATCAGCTATCATGAATATAATTTATCTCTAATTAGGTACTTTATTGCTTGGTAAATTAAATATTCTACCGAAGCGAATAATCATACTCATATTTTATATTGTCTTTGAATATGAATAAATCAAAAATAATGTGTGTGAAAACAAGAAGGAAATGGCGAACAGATGACAGATTGATTATTAGTATAGAATCATAAACCGTTGGGGGCAATCATTTTCCCATGAGAGTTGGACAACAACATGATGTGATACATAATGCTAACATGGTTATAAATACTTATAGAGGTTATCACGACCATCAATGTATCTGACATATATTTTACTTCAAGGAGATTAACATAGTTGATGAGAAAAATAGACAATATTTAGAAAATCAATATTTCATTTAGAAATACTGTTGACATTTCTCCTTGAAATAAGCATTTGACATCATAAACCACTGTATAAATAACTATAAATTCTGTCCTTCCATTAGAATCGGAATACAGTCAAAAACCTTTATGATCCATAAGAGTATTCTGAACTATCTTTAGCAATTAGCAGGAAACCTACGCCTACCTTATTTTCTACAGAGTATGTGTTCGCCAATGATATGTAGCACTAAAATACCTTATACATCATAAACTCATTTTACTCAATGTTCTGAAGTCCGAGCTTAGTTTCCACTATCCTAGGACACAACGTGATAACACAAGCGTAACGTAAACAATTTTACCCATCACAAGCGATTGATTATCCGAACTGTCGCTTGTAATTGGTCAAACCGTTGGCGTACGTTACGCTTATGTCTTTGCGTGTGTCCTAGTGGGAAAACAGCACTACAGAATTAGAGTAAATATATTTGTGTTAACAAATTAAATAATGCCTCTTTAATTGAATGTATTGCTTCATCAGCTGTCTTATTCAAATAAAGTTGGAATATACAAACAGGTGGTCGTACTATCGAAGCGTAAACAATTGTAAACGATGTTTACTTTTAATGTACATATTGTTTGTTGCCTCATCCTTTTTCTAAATATCTAATATTTTGTGTCAAATGTGTGTATTTGTATGTTTTGTTGAGGGCCCTTAATGATCAGTTCGTTGGGACTTGATATGCCACTATAATTAAAGGTGGTATTAAATTAAAAATTATAAAAACTTTAAGCTAAGGTTTTGGATCTAAAATTGTCGACACTTCAAATGTCTATTGTTATATTTCTCTTTTCAATGGGGGTAAAACACAACAGTTCACAGGTTACATAAAGCATTGCACCACAGTTCATCAATCATTTACTGTAAGCCAAGACCAGAGAGCCGCGCCAGGAATGCCTATAAATTTAATAAATCATTACATACAATTTTTGTATGCATCTGTTTTATTTCCGTCATGCCTTCTAATGTAATTGTAGTATAGTGACATCAATAGCAACAACATAATCAAATATATACACCCTAAAGGCTCATCACGATTATGTAACTAATTTAAGAGTAATTAAATTGTCATGGAGCTGGTTCGATTCGATTCTGATTGTGGTTGTCTGCTTAATTGAAATTGTAGGCCTATAGGTATACCAATTCTCAACAAAAAATATAGAACTAGTTGAGTACATTTTCATATAAAATATTAAGAGCCATTGTCTGTAAGAATCAAAGAAATATCAAAAAGAGTGGCAGACTAAAAAAAATGGATTTCTTTCAAATTTTGCACATGGCTATATATGTGTTGAGAGAAATAAAATATGAAGTATTTTTTATTTCACACGTATATTTCCATGGCAACGGCCAAATTTGTGTTTTTGACAAATTTTGTCCTTTTTTAAGGTTTTTTAAAATGGATATTGGTACTACTTTGATGAACGATATTTTTGTGTTGTTCATTTAATTATAAAAAATAATTAGTGTATGCATAATAAAAATGCATTGTGTACCTGTTCCAAATTGTTTTATTTTTTTTAATTTCATACTTTGAGAGATACCATTTATTTAAAAAGGGGTATTTTTCACTTTTTTTAAATTGTTCAATGCAACTAAACTTTACTTCACCATAACACCCAAAGTGGTGTATTTTTTTAGCTGATTTATTATAAATAGGTAGTTCTAATGTTTAATAATTGATTTCTAAAATAAAATACTGGGGTAAATTTAAAATCTACAAGCAGTGTTGCGAGAAACATAGGCATTTTTATAACAAAAAAAACATGGTATATTAGTAAAAACATTTTATTTTCTTTGATTATTTGATTTGAAACTCATTGGTCAGAAAAATTCTTAATGTTTTATATAGTTCTAGTTGTGTTGTGAGAAAAAATTTTTTTTGTTAATTATAGATTCTGTAATTCCCAGTTTTAATGTCGTTCTATAGATTATATCCTCTGGAAATTTGAATAAATTATAAGATCGTTGTGAATTTTAATCTTTGCAACAGATTACTCCTCTCTTATTTTGAAGCTCCTCTTTCATTTGTTTACTTCTTTTATTTGCTAACCTAAGCAGATCCCACATGCCCATCCACCACCACTTTCGACTACCACCCCTCCCTCCCCCCACCCCGACTATAACCACAAAAAGATAAACTGTAACACTTTGGTCGATCATCCACTATAGAGTGTCAAATGCATGCATTCAAGCACCACCCACACTGCCGCTACTATCGCCCCAATGAATAGACGGATTCAAACGCCTCCATCCCACCCACTCCCCCTTTCTCCAAGCCCCCACCCACCCCAAGTTAAAAATTGCAATGCAAAAGATAGGACATAAAGTTAAGTTTTTAGACCCTCGCCTTCAACCCCCTAACTATTTAAAAGTCCTGGATCCACCACTTTCCCCTCCCCAAAATAGAACCAATCAAAAGTCAATGATATACTCATGTATGTTAATGCTACATAACAAATATTGAAGCCCTTTCATTTCATTTAAGGTCAGCATGTAAAATATCACACTTTATTATTAAATATTGGTTTTAAATTCTATATTTTTTTTACTGTGATGGTTGGATTCAGTATTAATTATTAATCAATAATTATCTGATAATTATTTAATTTCCCTTAGTTATGCATAGCAACAGTTACTATGGTAACTAAAAATGAGATATTCTTTAGATTTTGCATATTTATCTCATACAAATTTAAATTTGTAGATTATTAGCAGGCATGCCTTATTTGCATTTTCAAATTACCGTTTCACAAGGTCATATTCGTAAGCACTTTCTTCTGTGATTATTTTTATTCATGAAAACCCCATATTTTAATTACAGCGGCCACCTCCCTTAACGGACGCACTTTGAAAAGCCTGTTTGTTCTTCCTATCTAATTAGTGCATTTGGTGCTTACCGTAAGCAGCTGCGGGCACCTTTTTATACTAAAAATGAGATTTTTTGTAAGCGGCCAATCGAAAAATGTGATACTTATTGCATGGACCTATGAATTAGAGATGCATGTTTATTGTATTTCTTTATATATTAGCTTTATTTTGAAGAGGTTTTAAAAACACTGTGAAGAGATGAGAAAACTACACAGATTTTGACCGACCATTTTTCATATGATAAAAGTTTTTAAAATTTGTCTGAAAATGCTAAAAAATACTAAACCACCTGATTATAAATAATAATAGGTCTACAATTAGCTGGAAAATTGAGAGGCTCGTTTTGTTAAGAATATCGTATATAGCCATAATAAGTGATTTTGGCCCTTTATCGGCAGAACCTCCCGTAAGGGTTCACCGCCCGTAAGCGGCCACTTTTCCAGGTCCCGAGGGTGGCCACTTACGGGAGGTTCAACTGTATTTAAAAAAACAATTATCCTTAGTTACGCATAGAAACAGGTTCTAAGATAACATAAATAATACATTTTGACATAACTTGACCCAACAAATTACCCTTTCCCAAGGTCAGACATTTTCTGGGATTCAGTAGATAAGTAAATTTTGTAAAAGGTAGTAAAGCTATGTAATCAATTGTTTGTAGTCATGAAAACCAATATTAAAAATATTGTACTTAGTTACGTATAGAAACAGTTGCTACAATACACTATAGGTAAAATGTTGATGTCATTTGACCTCAATATGTAAAATATTTTTTTTTTCATGAAACTCCATATTTTATTTTTTTTAAAATATCATTTGTTACGTAAACAGGTTTAAGATAACACTAAAGGTCATTTTTTTTACCTTTATTCAGATTCGTCAAGACTTTCTTTCTGAGATTATTAGGATTCAGTATTTAAAGTAAATTTGGCAAAAAGTAGAAATGTAAAACTATGTAGAAAAAATGTTTTGTATTTATGAAAAACCCCTTACTTTTTTGAAATTTTCGCATAGAAACAGTTACTATGGTAAAATGTTGACCTCAAAATGAATGAATTTACAAGGTCAAGTTTGTCATTAATGGAATGCAGTAGAAGTAAAATTGAGAAAAATTACAAATGCAATCAATTCTTTGTATTTATAAAAACGCCATTTTTTACGTTTTTTTTTTAAATTACTTTTCATAGTTACACATAGAAATGGTTGCTAACACTATAGGTAAAATATGAAAATTGTTGATAATTGTTATGAACTATCTTGTAAATTTTGATCAAACATTAATAGTTGTAGTAAACTGGGGACCTGTCCTGTTTTGCATTCTGACCCCTTTTGACCTCAAATGACCTATTACAAGGTCAAATTTTTTGGGAGGTCTTTCTGTATCTCTTTACACAAAATAGATTTAAAAATTTATAAAAACCATTGACGCAATTATTTCCAAGTTTAACATTATTTTCCATCAACTAAATATTTCAATGCAAAATACTGTTTTTCTGGCAATTAATTGAAATAAACCTGGCAACACATTCTCCTATTTTATCTAAACTATTCGTATGACTCTAGTAGCATTATGACAAGCCACATATACATGTGTTTTGTTTGTTGATATTTTGTTATATTTTTTGTATTTTTCGTATTTTCCTGGCAACACAAAACCTATGTACGAATTATTATTCGTGATTATTGTTGACAAACCTATTGACTATCAAATTAAAAAACCTCATTGATTTAAAAACACCACTTTGGAAGTTATAGGTACGTTTATGAGGTATAGGCCTACTTTTATAAAAAAAAATATATTTTTAAAACACCCCTTTTTAAAATAATGGTATCAACCAAACTCCATTTTGTAATTTTTTTTTTCTACATTAAATGGAACTCAATACATGTTGTTTACACTGCTATAAACAAAAATTGTATACTGTAAGTATTTTTGGTTAAAATAAGTATACAAGTTTGTACTTTTTCACTATAGAAAATCTGTGAAAAATGGCAAAAACATCAAAATTTGGATAATTGACCGTTGTCATGGCAACGGAGGCTAAAAATTAAAATGAATGTTGTAGATATGCTTTTTATTGAAATGTCTATTCATGGTAAAAATTAGAGAGAAATCCATTTTTTTACATCTGCCACCAAATCTTTGATTTTTACAGACAATGGCTCTTAAATACCGTATTGATAGGACACAGTATAATTATTTTGACAGTGACATGACATACTCATGTCCATATGGGTACATCACATGTTTTTGTCACATAAAGTTTGATAGTATAGACAGAGCTTACGTTTAGTAACTATAGTATTAATTAGTATTTTTCGATTGTGAACATTGAAAAGCACATTTCTTTTACTTTGTCTTTGACAATAAATCTTGAATTTAAACTTACGAAAATATAGTAAAGTATGATATTGGGAGACAAAGAATTAAAAAATCAAAATCGATTCTACAATCTAAAGACATTTTTTTTTTCTGAAAATATGAATTAATGAAGTCTTGAAATGAAAATGTATCGGCGATTCTCGTGAAACGACGGTATCATGTTTAGCAGCAATAAACATCCCGCTGTATCGTGCCTGCTGACGGCAACATATTCATACCATAGCACTGATTTTGTAAAATTTAGCACATGCCAATCAGCTGTCTGGTGACAATATCGCCTTTAGAGAGAAGAGGCTACACTAAAAAAGAGAGGCTATACTACAACCATTTGGGAAGAAAAAGACATGATACTGTAAGATGTTTATTGTTGCTTGAACATAATACCGCTCGTGTTATCGGGTGAATATATCGTAGGAGGAATAAAAGTGTAAAGAACAGGAAAAAATAATTTCCTTTTAAAGAGTATATAGGCCTACTAGGCTATAGTAACGTCGATATTATATGATTAATGAATCTTTTTCATCAAAGATTATGATTTACACGTACGCAATATAAAAAATAATAATATATATTACATAACAACCGTTAACCTTTTCCTCAGGCCTTATGTTCTTTCTGATCTCAACCTCCACATCGTTGTTTTTCTCTCTTTATCTTTATGATATCCAAATTTCTAGGTACATCAACAATGAAAATGATTAGTTCTTTGCTTTTTAAATCCTGTATTACTTTTGTTTTTTTATATCTTCTACATAATTTAGTTTAAGTTTCCTTGTACTGTAAATAGGCCTATTGTTAAATAAACGTTTTCTCTAACTTTTATTTTTCTTACTCTGGACGCACCTTCATTCAAGAAGTGTGCCGCTGTTTCAAAAGTGTAGCTTCCAAATAAATTATTATTATTATTATCCAAATTATATTCCAATAGGCTTAAGCTTTATCTTCAATGTTTTCCATTTCCATTAATTAAATATTTTTAAATAATCTTTTAGAGGATGGTAATTTAAGTTCTAATTAACGTTATATAATTTTAGATGATTATTGATCATATTTTTGGGTCGTCTTGTAAAAAAAGTAATATAAAAACATGGTATCTTGTAAAACATCGATTATTTACACACTCCATGAAGTCAATATACGAATAATGATGTTTTAAAATTACAAAATCGATAACGGCAATCCAATATTCTAAATGCTAGCTTTCAAAGAGAAAGATCTTACTAGGATGGAATGTGTTGAGTGGTGATGAGAGAGGGTGTTCAGTGTTCCATTATCGCCATTTAGAATTAAAAACTAAACTCAATATCTTTGAACATTTCATATGTATCCTAATATTATAGGAGAGAATTTTTCTTTTCTGAGACGTTGTTGTAAGTACTATTTTAAGTACTTTTCGATCTATTGGATCAACAACAAAAAAAGAAAAAGTTTATATCTATAAACTCAATAGATCTTAAACAACACTACTAAATAATCTGATAAAACGGCACATGGCTCCAGACGAAAGTATCTGTACAATACTGTTAAAAAAGAATATTTTTAATTCATTTCTATTGTACAATTTTGAATTCGAACACAAAAAATACCTATTGATAATGTCATATTGTATAGTTACTCATACAAATGGCGTGCGCGACGCATGGTGGGAAGGATTTGGGAGCAAACGTCACGACGCGTACGTACAAACAACAAATCATGTACGTACACGTTGTGACGTTTGCTCCCAAACCCTTCCCATCATGCATTGTAGAAGCTATTTGCGATAAACCTTATTTGTAAACAAATATCGGTAACTTATACGTAATTATGGGTTGTAATTACATTTAATTTATATGGACCAGAGATTCCGAAAGAAATAAATAAAAAATTAAGTAATGCTGACACAATAGTAATGGTTGAAAACCTGTCATCGATTACATTTGTATTCTTGTGTTCTTCTTTTACTTTCGACGAAGCAATAAGATATTGATAAAGATGACAAAAACCCTAATATTGCAATTTAAAGTTTGGTTTCCACCTTTAAAAGACTGTACCTACAATAATTTTATATGGCAATAATTATAAAGGTAGCCTTTTATATCTTTTTTTTTTCTCTCTCTTGGGGTCATGGTGAGACAAGTTTTTTACTTCTAATCATGACCCCAATGATGCCATTCCTTTCTCTTATTTAGCTTTTCTTGTTTTTGTTTTGTATTACTGTTTCTTATTGTTTATTATTCTTGTATTATTTGTCTTTACCATTATTGAATAAATGTTATTGAAGAAGAAGAAGATGCAACACAAAGGCAATATATCATGTAGTTCAAGTAAGCTAACCAGCTACAAGTGAAAATTCGGATGTTCCATCTCGTCAAATTACTTTCACCAAGTTTAAGATTCTAAAAGTCTAGTGGTGTGACATAAAACGTTTGTCTTTTTGTTATCTTTTACAGGTCCTTCTACTGCTAAAATGACGAAATGATAATCACAGTAAAATTCAATGATCTCTAACAATTTAATCAATCGACAAAGATGCCGATGAGGTTAAAGCAATGCATTCGATTCTGTCTGATCGTACCTTTCATAAATGTGGTTTTAGGAAGCGTTGGGTCATATGGAGACACCACTGATATCGTACTTGGTGTATTGCTGCCATATACAGGCTCCTGGCCAATAGGTTCAAAGATCGCTAGCGCGGCATCTATCGCCATCGATGATATTCAGAATGATCCGGCGCTCTTACCAAATCGATCGATCGGATTCCTCTGGAACGACACACGTTGTAATGCTGGTGATGGCCTGTACGAAGTAGTTGATCTATGGTCTCATGGATTGGTTCTGCATCTACATGGATTCATCGGTGCCGGATGTGACAGTGTCTGTGAGCCATCTGGACTTTTAACCGCGGCCTGGGATCTTCCTATGATTTCGTGGGGCTGCACATCTTCATCCATGTCAAATAAGCTCAATTATCCTACATTTGTTCGTACTGTTGGTCCGTACTTCAGATGCGCACCGATGATTGTAGAGCTTTTTCATCGTTTTGAATGGTCTAGAGCTGCCATAATTACTTCCAGCGAACACTCGTGGCAGTTAACCTCGTCGGAAGTTCGGACTAGTCTTGAAGATGCTGGAGTTGAAATTTCCCAATACAGCAGTTTTGAACCTGGAAATGAACACCTAGTGTACGGAACTGAAGACACTCATTATACAACGTTAGAAAAAACTAAAGACGAAGCCAGAAGTAAGAATGATTTTGTTTCTCTATTGAAATGACCATTACAGAATTGGTCTATATTCATATGCATGTTATGACATACTTTTGATAACTTAGTACATTATGATTATGATAACCTGAGCTGCTGCTAAAGGCACACTAGATAAATATATATATATAAGCATGCATTTTTATTACAACAAACAAATGAAATTAGAAAGGTTTTTTTTTTTATTTTATAAAAATAAGATTTTTTAAATTCCAATCAAATGACGTCATGATAAATAAAAACAATAAAATCGTTGTATTGTCACGATATTATTGCTGTTACTAATCATGACGTCATTTGATTGAACGTGTGAAAAGATCATTTTCATCAAAGGAAGCATAGATGGTTATTCTATAATTCTAGAATGAACAGTTTTTGTATTTCTTTTGTTTTATGTATGAAAAATGCATATTTGTCTATTTATCGTCGATCGTTATCGTCCTAGTGTAAATGGTGCACATGTCACCGCATCAGTAGAATTATTAAACGTGGTAGAGTGTGATTTAACATGGTCAGGGTAACCTTGTGGATGCAGAGAATACTTAGTGCTTGTTCTCCACAGCTAGGTCCATATAGGGAGGCAGAATACAGAACACTCTCATACACATAACACGTCAGCTATCTATTTGTCTGTTTAACTATGTATGTATTGTTTTAATGTTTTTTTACAGTAATCCTATTGTTTGCATACGGAGGTGATGTCCGTGACGTCATGTTGTACGCTTATGATTTTGGTATGATCAATGGGGATTACATATTCTTCACCGTTGATTTGTACGAAAACTCGTTCATAGGAAACAATACGTGGATGGGAGATGATGGAAGAGATGACGATGCACACCAGGCATTTGGTAGCATTTTTAATATACACATACTTGAGCCTGATACTCAAAAGTATAAAAACTTTACAGAAGAGGTTAGGAGAAGAATGGCTGTCACTCCGTTTAACGATCCTCTAGAAGAGGATTCAACGGTAAGTTATGTCTTGTTATAATAACAGCATCTCGGAATTATATTCTCAACTCAGGAAGCTAACCATTTCATGCAAGGAGTCATCATCGATCACGTCATCCGCTACCGACTTACAGACAGTGTAATTTTCATAGTATTCACAATATGCGATTACATAGTAAGCTAGCGTCACTGTCACGGCCTCCTCAGAGATTTAAGAAATCAGATCAAGGGGCAATCCCGACAATTCCCGTGACATCGGTGACACCGCGATCTCGACGTCACAGAAAGTGACGTGTATGCCATGTCACATTAAATTCCTGCTGTCAGGTAGGCAAGATGCATTCTGTTATTCAAATACGTCACACAAAGTATCATTGGTAAAGTAGACCTACTTACAGTTTTAATTTTTGAGAAAAAAAAATAGACAGATATAAAGTCGTCCTATTAAGTTGTGTATTGCCTTTAATTGCTACAATCCTATGGGAATCATATCAACCGAGATGAGTATGCCTAGAGGTGGATTAGATGTTGATTTAGTTACAAATATAAAGTAAGGTATGAGTTATAGCTTGGTGGTTCACGTGCTTGCCTTTCCAACTACAATGATCATGGTTCAATCATGACCAAAGCGCCATGTTGCACCGGAAATCGATGAATAAACTTAATGGAATGAATGAAATTTATTTTAATTTTCTACAAAATAAACAAGATACATAAGTTTTATCGGTATTTGAAATACCGTTCTATTATCAAGTTCAATTCTCTCTTTAAGGTTGACGTACACGCCGGATTGCTTTACGACGCGATGTACCTGTACGCAGTGGCTCTTCACGCTGTTCTTGAGGCGGGAGAAGACGAATTGAGTGGAAATGATATAGTGCGTAAGTTGTTCAATAGAACATTTGAAGGTGAGTGTATGTGTATTACACACAAATACATAAAAAACAAGGCCATATACATGGCTGCAGTCGCGTGCTCAAATTTGAGTTAGTGTTTACCGACCGACCAACCGAACGACCGACCAACCGACCGACCAACCAACCGACATAGTGAGCTGTAGAGTCGCGTTTGCACGCGACTAATAAGCCGTGTATACGAATTTCCACATACGTAGTGTACTACCTCTGCTAGCGTGGTTTACTTGGGGTAAAAATACACGGCCTAGATTAATCAAGGGTGGATTCTCAACCTAGAATAAGACACTAATTATCTACTCTCATCTAACTTGTCCTGGTGACGAGTTCAAATCTTGTCTTTACATCTACATACGTGTAAACAATGACAAAGTGTAGAAATATAAGAACTAGAGGTTACTCACTACTTAATGCTAACTAGACAGAAGGCTATAGACTTGGTTATCTTACCATTCTTTTTATGAATGTAATTTCAATAAGATTTAAATTTATGATAGAAACTGCTTTGAAGCTTTACTACAGACAAGAAAACTTAGTAAATTCACATGTCTCATTTACGAATAATTATTGCGTATCAAAAAGTTGCCATAACTTAAAGTAATACAAGCGTGATATGCAATAAAAAAAACCTAATTTCCGCAGTTACTAATAATGAGTACATGGAGGGAAGCACATATTGTAAATTATTATGTACTATGTTATATTAGTACGTGTTCATAATAATGAATATGAGTAATGCAAATGTGTATTTACTAATTACAAAAACCAAATTGTAATTAACAATCGACCCTTTTATCTACTAGTATGATTACATTGATATTTTCGCGCGCCCTTAATTTTCGCGACCGTTGTTCAATTGTGAAACTCGCGAACATTAAGGGTGGGCAAATGATGCTTCTTTAAGTAATACTTGTATTATTGATATACGTCACGAATATGTTTAAATTATACAAACAGTTTTTGTAGTCTGCATTTGCCTATAGACTAAAGCTAGTCGAGGACTATATCCAAGAATACGGGCCAATATCCATGAAAATAATTTTTTATTAATTACAGGAATGTCTGGAAAAGTTACAATAGACGAACATGGTGATCGTATCCCAGACTTCGCTCTGCAAGATTTTAACGAAATGAGTGGTTATTTTTACGACATAGCTGAGTACTATTCAGATTCTTCAGTATTCAAATACAATGAAAATGTGGTTATTATTTGGCCAAGTGGATCTACCGAGGTACCTAAAGATCACCCGGATTGTGGTTGGAACAACGAATTCTGCCAATCAACAATAGGTTAGCACTCCTTTTAACCGTTTGTATAGTAATAAGGTATAAGCACAACAGGAGATATGGCTATGACAAGGACGAAAATGAAAAACTTGATAATAGTATAAAAGAGCCGCGGTATATGAATTTGCAACAGTTTTCTCAATATTACTAAAAATGGTTGTGAATCTTGAGAAACAAAGAGATTGATTCTTTGAGATGTGGTGCTGCAACAGAAGGTAATTGAGTGACAAAACAAATGATGGTTGTTCTCCAAAATTAACGTCAGACTCTTTGGTGACATTGTGAAGGAAGGACAATGAAGTTTGAAATAGATCTTCTTCAGGAAATGCAGTATGGTCTCGTCCGTCATGGAGAGATGATGAAGAAAATGTCTCCAATATGAATACTTGCTACAATTGGTTTGACACCAGGATAAAGTACATGGCGTACTCCAGTGAAGACTATTAGCAATGCAATCTGGCCAACAAGAAAAATAATTGGTCATTTTCACACAGCCTAATGCCGATTTTCCACAAAGGCGAATTTGTTCGCGCGATTCGAAAGCGCCAGCTTGTACGCATGCGTATTCATATTTTCATCTTCCAAATACCTTTCTTCACATGCGTATAAGCTGACGATTTCGGTTCGCGCGAACAAATTCGCCTAGTGGAAAATCGGCTTAAGTGATCATTTAAAGATAACATCCATTACTATTTTTCTATCTGTTTGATTCTAGGCCTACTCTATTAATATTGTATTTCATTGATAACTTTTTTTGGAAATCAATTACTTAAGCTTGGTTCCCACTAGAACGTAACGCAAGGACGTAAACGCAACGGAAGCGTTTTAACCAATGACAAGCGAAGTTATAGACAGTTAGCAATCACAAGCGAATAAGCCATCGCTTGTGATTGGTCAATTCACTTGCGTTGCGTTACGTCCTTGTGTTGCGTCGCTAGTGGGAACCACGCTTAAACATGATTTGTACAAAATGAGAGTACTTAGTCTTCACTGAATTTATAAACAAGACTGAAACGTAATAAGACAGTATGAAATTAGTTTATCTTATTTTCTGCCAACAGATATTGCGAGTCTTGCTGGTGGATTAGTTGGTGCAGGTATAGCACTAATATTAATCGCAGTTGCGACTGTAAACTATAGGTAGGTGAAAATACTAACCCTATCGCAATGAACAATTTCTTACCGCCAACTGTGTATTTTTTCCTATACTGTCAACTTAACTTAAAAGAAACGAAGATAATCATCCCCACAACCAAATTTACGTTTGATGGATTTGTAGGGCCTATATGACATTTTGGATGAAGAGTATGGTACCACAGGGGAAATTTCCAAACGAAATATTCAAACTATCATCATTCCAACTTAAAATATTTATATTTGCTGTTGGATTTATGTTTGTAATTTCACCGTTTATAATAATTAAACTCAGAACTGCTTATTAGGTTATATGCATTATCATGCATATAACCTCTTGATTCTGTCAAAATCTTTATTTATTTATTTATTCTTTCCTTAGCACTATTTTGTCCGTGAATTATCTTGATATCAGTTTCATCTATCTAAGTCAATTTTTCAGAGTATATTCCTTATGGCCAGGAATCGATGTGGTTATATTTTCACGATGCGTAATCAAAAATTACGCGGTCTACGCGCGATTTTACGAAATCACGTTTGTAATCATATCTTCACAAGCATGAATCACAATTAAACAAAATTTGGTACTCATAAATTTCAGGTCATATTTCATCATATGGCAATACAATTACGTGCGTAGCGCATATAACGCTTGCGTACGCGCGCTTAAAATGTTCAAAATTGTCAAAATTTATTTTCGATGAAATTAGAGTACGTTTCAGGCAATTTTAAGCGTTTAAAAAATTGCCATGAGTGCGCAGATTTTTGCACGCGCACTGCGCGTTATACGTTAATGCGCACTCTTTTTGTCCGATTTCGGTTGTACAACCTTTCTTTAATAATATCATCATATTTTATTCACTTTTCAACGCGTAATTGCCTTATACGAGCACGTCAAAAGTGACAGGCTACGCACGTGTAAGTTAACAAAATGGTGAAAATATGCTAAATTTTAAAATTAATATAGATCGTCAGAATGCTCGGGAACACATATTTTTTATTTCATTTTCTTGAAGTGTATGTATCTTATGTATGATTTATTATTAAACTAAGGGAACAAAAGTTGATTAAGCCATAATTAATTGCATGTTAAATTAAAAAAAATTCATTTCGACAATCAAACAAATTATAACATTTTCTTAGGCCAAAATAACAAACTTAACATTAACTTTCTTCCTCCAAAAGTTCATATATTAAAGTTAAAAGTATATAGTTTGACAGTGCATCATTTTTGTACATTTTTAGAGATGTCATCATAGTAAAAAATTATAATTCATTGCGGTATGTAATAATCTATCTGCACCAAAGTGGTTACTGCATAGTAAATACACGGAGGAATTTTTCTACAATTTTTAGACAGTTGTGTATGGCTCGGTGGTGTGTGCTCGTGTCTATGGCACTCAAGGTACCGAGATCGAGTCTCACCTTGGGAAACGAAATAAGATTTTTTTTTATTATCCGTATTGTTTGTTCAAATTTATTTCTTAGTGTATATATTATACACATGATTTATAATGAAATCTAGATAAAAAATAACTTATGTCTTTATTATTATGTAACAGCAAATGTGGTTTATGACATTATACGCAGAGGGATCTTTGATCGGATTGTGATACCGGCTATTGTATTCGCGTTAGCAAGGTCCTATCATATATTATAAATAATTAAAGAATCTGAGAAAATCAATGAATCAAAATATCTTTTAAAAATCAATTATCTTTATTAAAATCAATGCATATAACCTATAATTCGTCATAGTGACGAATTAAATCTAGTTTTAGATTGTAACTGAATGTAACTTTTCTCTTAAACCTTTGTAAAAGTCGATTCCTTTACCGCCACAATGGTCTACGCCTTGATGCCTCCCCCAGATCTGTCTGCTCATTTCTAATACGTGTTTAACACGTGTGTTATATACGAAGGCAAGATAATTATGAATAATAAACTCTACCTTCTAATATCACTCAGAGAGTACTGATCTTATAAAAATATCAGTTTTCTCACATACCAAACTCTGGTGTTGACGCCAACTTCAGAGCTCCGCTAAACCATCCCGGTTCCCAATGCTGTATCTCCACAGATACAGTATCATATGAATATTTGGTAATACAGTATGTGGTGCCTGTATCATGCAAGGTTAGGGTTAGGTTACTACTAGATACATGTGAAACACACACATATTCCTATGATACTTCGGAAATAGATACAGTACCGACAATCGGCTAGGCAATATAAAAGAGATAATGTTTTAAAATTTTAATTTCAAATAATAGGCGAATGAAATATGAATCCTCCTTGAAAGACATCAACATGTGGCTGATTAATTACAGTGAAATCGACTTTCCACTGAACAAATCAAGATCTATTTTTGTAAGTTCTGCTTACTTGTGCTTAAAGGGTTTCTTTCGTTGGTCTATGAAATATTTTATAATGCCACATAAAACTTGTTGAAATGGTATACATTTATAAACGATAAAACATGAAATATGTGTGAACTATACAAAAAATAGATACAATTACTAAGTTTAAAAACTAGTTAAAATCCTTAATAAAATCTATCATAAGATTTGTACATTTTTCAGAGGTCTCATTTAACAAGTAACTATTCTTCAAAAAACATATCAAACAAAAGTATAACAACAGGAAAAACGCAAGCTATTGAAAATAGACCAACGTCTGTACAGAGCGGTATGAATAGTTCACTTTTTGGTGGAAGCCAGAAATTTTGCAAAGTCGGCTACTACAAGGTAGAGAATAGGTTTTTATTTTTTCAATAAAGAGCATAAATTGCATTGTGGAGTTGTAGCTCTGGAACACCCCTCTATACTCATTTTTAAGGAGACAAAACATTTGTTAAACACTGCAGTCTGTTACGACACATTAGGGAGGTTTCGCAACCTTACGAATACGATAACGAAAACGGATACGTCATACATTTGTGAAACTTTTGAGCTGATCCCCATTTCATATTCGTAAAGCGTATTCGTGTTGACGAATATCACCAGTCATATTCGTAACAACAAAACGAGTATAGTTTTTGATCTATTTTGCACATTTTGCATTTGAATCAGAAATGATTCATGATTATAATATAATACTAGATTTATTGAAAGTAATTTACTAAAGTAATTTACTAAAGTGCCAAGTCAATTTTGATAAATAGCAGTTTTTAAAGTCCTCACTCGCTTTGATGTTACGCTAGGCCTAGGCAGCCAAGCACCAAGCAATACGTACCTGCGCTTCGCTCAAATTTACCGCAGTCATATTTTGGACGCACCTCAATATTTCGTTGCCATTCGAAACAGATTTTTTATGGCTTACGAAAACGAATACGTGTGCGTGACGTATCCGTTTTCGTTATCGTATTCGTAAGATTGCGAAACCTCTCTATTGGGTCAAGAAGATGTAGTTGATTGTGCACATGCGGAGATATTGGGATTGGGGCGTGTGTCCTCGTTACTCACCTCAACACAGATTTGATGTTTTTTTTTTATGGTCCAGACGACGACCGACGTCACATCGATTGACCTGACCTAGGTTGGTCGTCGGTCGAGTCGTAAATCGAAAGCTTACGAAACTACGGTACATGGTATTACTTCAAGTATTTGTTAACTGTTACTAATATGTAGGACCGACTTTCTTTAATAGTTTGTTTGAATTTCATCAATTCATTTATTTTTATTAAAGGGAAACAGAGTAGCAATTAAACAAGTAAGAAAATCAAGTATAACAATAGATCGAGAGTTACTCGTTGAGATGAAACAGGTATGTAAAAATACAGAAGGCACCACAAGCTTGGTTACCACTAGAACTATACGGAACAAGCAATTCACCACAAACACGTAGGCCTATACACCACACAAATCGTATGCATTTAAATGAAACACACGTATATTATCAAAATACACAATATTAGTCTCCTTTGATTTTGCATTATGTTTTCATCACTTTTGCCAGGACTGTTTTTATAACATGAGATCATGATTGTATATTAAAAATATAAGTAACGTATATAAAAGTATACCTAACATTTTTTCTTGAAGAAATACATAATTAATGCTTATATCTGCTATTTTCCTAAGCGAATGGCTAAACTTAAAAAGTGCAGAATATCCAATCGGAGTTTGATAATAAGACATCAAGTAGAAAAATGTCCTAGTTCGAATCTCATTTGCAGAATTCTTCTTTATCTGTGTTTACTATTTTCGTTTTTCTTTAAGATGATAGATCTACAACATACTAACATAAATAGGTTTGTAGGCGCGTGCACCATTGCTCCTGACATCTGTTACGTCATGATATATTGCAACAAAGGCAGTCTGGCAGATGTATTAGAAAACACAGACATTTCTATTGACGAGAATTTCAAATTGTCGTTTGCTTCAGACATTATTCAGGTGAATACCGTTATTCTATTCATCAGTTAATCTCTAATTCATCATATTATTTAATTACTGAAGTTTGATTGTATTACCGATTTAAAGGGTAGACTTACCGGGTTTTAAATAGTTGACAAATACAGAAATAGTAAAATTTCAAAATGATTTGTAAAATGTGTTCTATAAATGTCATTTTGATAATATAATATTTTTACAATAATCGTAGGCCATCCAAAAATCGTTTACGCTTGTAAACATTCTTATAGCCCAGGCGATAATATGAATAATATTATTATATGTATACAAAGCGCCTCAACACTTACATACTTTATCCCTATAACAAAGCATATCAGTATTATGGTTATAATTCGTTCTTTTCAGGGATTGGAATTTTTATCCCAGAGTCCGATGAAAAAACATGGGAACCTAAAATCTTCAAATTGTGTAGTGGACAGTCACTGGGTTTGTAAATTGACTGATTTTGGATTAACTCAATTCAGAAGAAACGAAGAAATCGATACCGAAGAGGATGAAAACATAACTTGTAGACGTATGTATAAAACAATGATCTTGTTAGATAATAAATATCTATAGTTTGGAGAATGAAAATTAAAAAGAAATCGCTCCTAACATTCAGAATGAAAGAAAGTTTCTGTCCAATATCATATACATAGAACACTGCAGTTTGCAATTCGGAGAATTTTATTTGACAAAATACAGCTGCCAACGTTTAAAAAGTAAAATGATAGAAATAAGATAGAACGGTCTTCTAAAGATTAAAATACTATTTGAAAATTTCAGTTTGCAATTTTGGAGAATTTCAATTGACAAATTACCTCTCCTAAAGTTCAGAAAGTACAATTAATTAGGAAATATAGGAAGTCTGCTAAAAGACTAAAATACTATTTAAAAATGAGAATTTAAATTGACAAATACTTCGTTCAGAAATTACAATGAAAGAAAATCTAGGGAGTCTGCTAATGATTAAAATACCATTTGAAAATTCTAGTTTTTGGAGAATTTCAATTGACAAAAAAAAACCGTAGAAGGAAAGAGTATAAGTAAGTCGGCTAAAGAATAAAATACTATAGGCCTATTTGAAAATTGCAGTTTACAGTGTTATGGATATTTATATCTTGCTTACACTGATAGTGCTAAGCTATCTTTGTGCCATCCGAATAGGCGAATTTTGGCAGCTACACTAATTTCTAGATATTATAGACTTTAAGTATTACTTCATAGTCCAGTCAATCTAATGATATACCCACCACAAATTGCAATAGTAACAAAGCTAGTATTTTTTAATTCTATATAATGTGTAGAACGACATACTAAAAGTCACCGAAAATCCAAGCATTGGGTCAAGGGGTCAGAGGTCAATAAAGGTCATTTTAAGTCAAAATTAATATGCCCCATTAATTACATATATTTAACCATATAAAATACATTATATAGAAGTGGGATTTATGTCATCCGAAAGCTTATTAAATTTTCTATTCAGTGATATCAAACTTATAGTCATAACATTTTATTTAGAATGTCCTTTTTGCGGAAAAAAAAACATAATGTGTCAATTTTGGCTAAAAATGTTGTTTTCGCTGTAAACAACAATGGTAAACACACAGGGATACTCTGGGGTGAACATTTCAGTCCAACGCGATACACATGACCAGTTCAAGATGCAGATGAGCGACATCTCCGTTCCTGTTGCTTCTGGATGATCTACATTCCATTTTTTCCAGATGGCATTTGTGTTGCCATGGTTACAGTATTTATATTGGGATGTATAAGTATTTTAACGATTTTTTAACCAGTAGAAATACAAAAATGTTCAACAGCAGTTTGACAATGACCTCCATGTTGTATGTATGACGTTCGGACCATCTGGGCTGGATTGTCAACAGACCTGGTGATTGAAAAAGTTTCTATGAGAAGCCTCAAAGAAAACCAGAGGTTTGACAAGAGATATAGGAATGCGTACATCCAGACCAAATCTGTGCTGAAATGTATGTAATGCCTTGCAATAGTATCAGGGCGTTACTCCAGCAGTGGCCAACATAAGACCTTATGGCCACACGTCAGGAACACAATGGCAATTGAAAAATCCATTTGGTTACGACTCAGAGACTTCATACCATTGACACAGGAGTTACTGCAGGTGACTTGGAATATTAGAAAAGTCTTGCAATGTATTCAAGATCCTGGCAATAAAGTCATATGTGTGCATCAATCCTACAGTTCCAGAGGAGATTCGAGGTGACTTTGTTATCCACCAGCACTTTTTGAAACTACCAACTTACAATACTTTCAGCTAATAAACCAACATGATGCCACGTGGAAACAACTTCTTCTGAATAGTCTAATACATCCAACTCACTGAATGATGTCCAGTAGGCCTACATTTTAGATGGTAGTGCTCTACTGCACAGCATTCCATGGAATAGTGTAGAGATCTGTAAAAAATATTGCTCTGCCATCATAGTCTTTGATAATTATGAAAGCGGTTCATCCACCAAAGACGGCGCACATGGTAATGTTCTTTCGGATAGTACAAACAACCATTGAATCGGCAAACAGGAAAATATCTGTCATTATCCGATGACACGGATCTACTAGTGCTCCTCTGCAGTCAAGCATTTAAAACATCTTGTGATATTCTTTAGACTGGAACTGAGATGCTGGACTATCAAACTGGTTCAAACAGTACATTTGAGAGACATCTGTGATAACCTTCTGTTTGCTCATGCGATACTGGTGACACAACATCCAGAGTTTTCGGAATTGGAAAACAAGTTGCTCTATAAAAAGCTTGTCATTGCACTTATTTCTTACATGATGCTGTAGTCTTCAGATGCAAACAAGCTACAAAGGATGACATTGTGGTTGCTAGAGAAAATGATTTAGTGCGTCTGTACAATGGACTACCTGGACAACGTGGAATGCCTTTGACTCCATCCCATCTACAAGTACAACCTAGCATATCGCCAACTTCATAATCGTACCACAACCAAGGTACTTAACATCATGTTCAAGTTCAAGATATCTTTTAGCAATGGAGTGGGGTTGATAAAGCGAGTGAGTGGCCGAGCGGTTAAGACAGTGGAACCGTAATTACGTAGCCATAAAATCGGCAAGGGTTCGAGGCTCACTCGCTCCATGGTTCTGGTGGTAGAACGAGTCTTCTCGGATAAGGACTATAAACCGTAGGTCCAGTGTACACTAGCTCATGCGCACTTTAAAGAACCTAGTACATCTTTCGAGACGAGTAGGGGGTTACCCCGGTGTACTAGTCCACACAAACACAGCCACTGTCACACACAGCCACTGTGCAAATTGGGACTGAACCATTTTAGAGGTGTTTACCACCTGTTGGTCCAGATCCTTCACTAACTGAGTTAGTGAGAAGTCGAATAAATAAAATAAATAAATATGTGTTTGAGGATTGGGGATGGAAGATCAGATGATAGAAACCTGGTTCCTCTACACACAGACTTAAAGCCAGAACCTGAGTATCTTCTTGAAACATTCAGGGGTAATTAGAACTACATGTGGTGAATTTTCTCCTTGTGGGAACGAATAAAGATTATACTTGAATGCAATGGCATTGAAGGATTAAAATATATCATCCCACACGGAGCAATTCAATAAAAAGGTCTGGATTAAAATGATCTTACAAAATATACAAAAATATCACAATATACAGTACAATATAACAAGAGTCACAGTTCAAGAATTTAAGGGTCGGATGGCAAAAACAAATTTCTTTTCCAGTTTGTTCTACATGCCGGGCATTGAAAGCAACGCCCATGAGGCATGAGCTCGAAATCACTGAACAAGGCATGGTTAACATTTTTTAGAATAGCTCTACTTTTTTCTAGAGTTTGCATGTCACAGAAGGAAGATAAGCTACGAAGTTGACAACCTATTCATTTAGAACTCAAGTTAACAATTCTTTGTAGTGAGTTTCTCTCTTTGACCATAAGACTAAAAAACCAGCATATAAAGTTAAAAAGTTCTCAATAAAGGAATTATAAAAAACCATGAGAATTACTTTATCGACATTAAAATGGTTCAGCTTCCTTAACAGATGAAGTCTCTGGTGTCCTTTCTTTACTATTGCCTCTGTATTTAATTCCCAGCTGAGATTGTCCTCAAATATAGTACCTAGGTATTTAAAGGAATGGGCAATATCGCTGGTTTGTCATTTGTGGGGGATACCAGAGGGCTGCGTCCTTTCTCCTTCCTAAAATCTACAATTATCTCCTTGGTTTTGGTCACATTGAGTTCCAAGTAGGAGTTTCCACAAAATTGGATAAAACCATCTAATGCGGAACCATGACCGTCCTGTGAATTTTGAAGGAGCCCAGCAAGACAGTGTCGTCAGCAAATTTGAAAAGATGACTATTGTCCTGTTTGCTCCGACAGTCATCCGTGTATATAATATACAGAAGAGGAGAGAAGACGCAACCCTGCGAAGATCAAATACTTGTCATTACGTACATTCGTTGATACTAAAATTATCAAAAATCTATCTATAGTAAATCATGAGTTGATTCCAAATTATCAAGACTCATTAATTAATCAACAATAGTACATACCGCTAATGAATTTTAATGTTCTTCTAGCTAGCATCATTTTTCCTATTTCATGACGATACAATAGGTACAGGAAAAAAATTATTTGCACCAAATACTTCCAAAATATAAATATAATATATATAAACATAATTTAGTTTTACGCTATTTTAAGAAAATTTGAGTTTTTTTGAAAGGTCAATGACCTTTTGACCTCTAGTTACGTATAACTGTTGTATTAATTGTTTTTTTAATGTATATTATTAGTAGGATATATATACTCTACACATTGGTACTAAAGCTATTTAGATATGATTATAAAACAATGGATTATAGGCATAAACGCTACCCCCTACCCCAAAATTGTTTACATTACATTTGATCAAGAATCAATTTCAATAAGAATAGTACATCATTACTTTTAAAATTCTTCTAGTTAACATCATGTTTCCTATTTTATATATCGATAGGTACAGATAAAACACAATTTTGATTAAATGCATATACAATTATGGCACAATATTACAGTTAATCATTTTTTAAAGGAAAAAAATGAGTTTTTGTAAAAGGTCAATAACCTTTTGACCTCTAGTTATATAAATAAATGTTGTATTTTGTTTTTTTTAAATTGCATATTAGAAAGAAATATATATTCTACACATTGATATTAAGATTATTGAGATTGGATTATAAAACCACAATTTATGGGCATAAATGTTACCCCCTACCCCAAAATATTTATTAAATAAAATCACTATATAGTTGTTGAGATTACGTAAAAAATAATGTGTTCCAATGCTTCAATTTTCGGTGACTTTTAATATGTCATTCTAAACTACATTTGGAATGAAAAAATCAATGTTTTGTTACTATTGCAATTTGTGGTGGGTTTACCTCTAAATATCACTAGATTGACTGGACTATCAATGCTTTGCTTTGTTAAGAGTTATTCTGGACTGCCCCTGAGTTATTACGCTTCAAACCCGTTCTGGAAGTTCATGGTGACGTATACGCCTTTGGGATTATTCTGCAGGAGATCGTCCTCCGGACTGGGCCGTTTAGCAGCATGCTTGAGGTTGTGGAACCAAAAGGTGAAATATAAGGTTTAATACGATAAGGATGTATACCACTGAAAAATAATAATCTTACTATTGGTATAGGCGTTCCAAATTTGATTAAAGTTCCAATTATATCAAAATTAATTTAATTATTTTCGGCAACTTTTTCCACTTTTATGGCATATATATTTATAACTAATTCACATTTTAATTATAGATATTATCGAATCAGTGAGACTGGGAACGGTCCCGAATGTACGCCCAGTCATTCCTGTCGATGCATGTAAGAGACAGATGTTACTCTTGATTAAATCTTGTTGGGATGAAGAGCCGACAAAAAGACCAACTTATTCAAAAATTAAATCTGAACTTAAAAAGATTTCTGGTGGCAAGTATGTTTTCGCTTTACAACGATTCATTATTTTTGGTTCTAAATACTAAAGAACATTAAGATACACATCTACATTCAAATATGAGCCTTAAGCTCTGTGTATCAGAATATGACAACAAATGTGATTTGCCCATATATGGACATGACTATGACTATATTTTGGAACATCACACTTTTTTATCAAACTATAGTTTTATAGTGTGGACAGAGGTAGGCAGAGCGTTACACTATTCTACTTACATGTTACTCATTTTTTTCACCTAATGAGAAGCATAATGGTGCAATTTTGAACTTTGCTTTAAAAGGATTGATTGTATTGCAAGAAATAACAAAAAAGTTTTCGCATTTGCTTAGTTTTGGGACAGGAACTTAGTTCATAAGAAAAATAGGTAAAATACACAAGCATGAGATGATGTGTACCACATTCTGAGATTAACAGCAGTTATGACATGATTTCACAGAATAGTGACTACAGTATACTATATACATTATAGGTGGTCTCAATGTGAAGAGCTATTAATATTGCTAGGCCTACTGTTAAATACGCATATATATGATTCTTTCCAGATCAATAAACATTGTTGATAATATGATAAGTATGATGGAAAAATATGCTAATAATTTAGAAGAATTGGTTCATGACCGAACATTAGAACTTGAAGAGGAGAAACACAAAACAGATCAACTCCTGTACCAGATGCTACCAAGGTAGACAAACGTTGTAACCATTTTTAATTGATTAGAGACGGTGACTAGTAATATTTATTAGGCCTACACAATATAAGTTTATAAATAATAACTTTAAATGAAGTACGAAAAAGAACAAATCACTTTGCACAAACTTTTAAAACTTATTATAACAGTTGCTGTACATGCGCAAAGTCAATACTGACGCAATAGTCTAAATGCAGTACAAACTAAAAAGAATCGGATACCACTTTGCGCAAACTCTTTTATACTTTTTATAGAAAAGAAATACATGCATTTTTTTACTCTTTTTTCATAATTTTTTTCAGATCTGTTGCTGATCAGTTAAAGAAAGGTTTACAAGTGGAGGCTGAGTATTTTGAAGAGGTTACCATCTATTTTAGTGATATTGTCGGATTTACAAAGCTAGCATCGGAGAGCACACCTTTACAGGTTTAGTAAAATGATAATTAATGACTGCGCTATTAAGATTATTTTTTCCGAAGACAAATCAAAAAGGTACAGAAAGTCATGTTCTTCAGAATTTTTCTATTCATTATTGTGTAACACAATTTATGTTTTTAGGTAGTTGCTATGTTAAACGATCTTTACACAGCTTTTGATGATGTCATAGATCACTACAACGTCTACAAGGTAAACATTTTTTTTGCACTTTTGCCTAAATATATATTTTCTATACATTGTAATATTAATAGGGCGATTTTTTTTAAACTTTACAATTAAATGCACTATTTAAGAACACTAAGGAATCAAAACCGCTAAAAACTATTATACTAACTTTTTTTAAATATCTTTATATTCTGTAGGTTGAGACAATTGGAGATGCATACATGGTAGTATCAGGATTACCAGAAAGAATTAGTAATTATCATGCTGGAGAAATAGCCGGTATGGCTCTGGCATTACTAAACAAAGTTAAACACTTCAGTATTCGACACAGGCCTGGGCATCGGATGCAGTTACGAGTTGGAATTCACTCAGGTAGACAACGTAATACAGTATAAATAACGTAACATAATTATTATTACATAACTTGTAGTTGGAAATAAAAAATAACTAAACCTCTCAGAAATGACAACAATTTTAGGAAAAACTGTTTTGTCGTTACAAAAAATCTTGATAGAAAGCTAAGAAAGACAAATTAATACTTCTGTCAAACAGCACAAGTTAACACTGTAACTTTCTGTAGAAGGAATATGGCAGATAGTTTCTATCCTACTCTTTCTGTATTAGAGTTTTCTCACTACTTTTTTTTGGATAAAATAGAAAAAAAATCACAACGGCCAAAATTTGTTCATTCTAGGCTCAGTTGTAGCTGGAATTGTTGGACTAAAGATGCCAAGATATTGCCTGTTTGGAGATACAGTAAACACGGCTTCTAGGATGGAGTCAAGTGGGTTAGGTAAGTGTAGGAACATAATTATTAGTAGGCCTACAGTATAATAATATAAAGTAACTATACACCTATAATAATTACAATCCGTAACTGTTTTTGTTATTATTATTATTATTATTATTACTTGTATAGCGCACATTTATACAACATTTAATTATAATCAGCGGCGCTTCACATCAATTAGTATCGTAACATTCTTTGAAATATAGTGCTTTTAAATGTTTTTTAAACTGATTATAGTCGTCTAAGTGCTTAATGTGACTTGGTAATCTGTTCCAAATTTTTATAACGCTATAACTGTTACCATTACCAAAACTAACAATATAATACCAACTAATAACACTTCCATCAATACCACCACCACCACCAGCGTATGTTACTATTGATTGCTATTGCTACAGCCACGATTTAATTATTAATATTTCAGCAATGATGGTCCATGTAAGTAGTGCAACTCACAATATTTTGAGCAAATTTGACACTTTTAATATGGAAAAAAGAGGAGAAATAACCGTAAAGGTATGTAAATTAACTTATCCACTTTATCACTACCGCCTACCACTACTACTTACCGCCTTCCGCCTACCACTACTATCGCATATGTCCACCACTACCACCTACTAAAGCGTGGTTCCCACTAGCGACGCAACACAAGGACGTAACGCAACGCAAGTGAATTGACCAATCACAAGCGATGGCTTATTCGCGTGTGATTGCTAACTGTCTATAACTTCGCTTGTCATTGGTTAAAACGCTTGCGTTGCGTTTACGTCCTTGCGTTACGTTCTAGTGGGAACCAAGCTTTAGTCTAATACTGATTTTAGTAACATTCTTATGAAGCTCTCTAATTCCCAGTGTAAGCACACTTTAGTAGGTGAGGTTGTTTTTAGTCGCGTGCAACGCGACTCTACAGCTCACTATGTTGGTCGGTTGGTCGGTCGGTAAACACTAACTTGTATATGACCTTATCTTGATATCAGTTTAATCTAGCTAAGTCAATTTTTCACAGTATATTCCTTATGGCCAGGAATCGATGTGGTTATGTTTTCACGGTGCGCAATAAAAAATTACACGGTCTACGCATGATTTAACGAAATCACGTTTGTAATCATATCTTCACAACCATCAATCACAATTAAATAAAATTTGGTACTCATAAATTTCAGGGCATAAATCATCATATGGCAATACAATTACGTGCGTAGCGCATGTAACGCATCCGTACGCGCGCTTAAAATTTTCAAAATTTATTTTCGATGAAATAAGAGTACGTTTCAGGCAATTTTAAGCGTTTACAAAATTGCCATGAGTGCGCAGATTTTTGCGCGCGCACTTCGCGTTAAATGTTATTACGCACTCTTATTGCCCGATTTCTGTTTTCTTGACTTACTTTTCAACTCGAAATTACGTTATACGAGCACGTCAAAAGTGACAGGCTACGCACGTGTAAATTAAAAAAATATAAATGATTTTAAACATTTCAACATTTCAACATTTTGTTCAGCAATTTTGGTCAGTTGGTAGGTTGGACGGTCGGTTGGCCGGTCGGTCGGTAAACACTAATGAGCACGTGACTGCAGCCATCTATATGGCCTTGTTATCTATCAATCAATCGGATTTCACTTTGTAGAGTTTTCAAATTTTGCTTTTGTTTGTTTTGGAAACACATCCATTGCATACATATGATTTATTAATGTTGTATTACAAATCGGGCGGTTTGTGTTGTAATGGCATTATTTCATTATTGTACCCGTTTCATTTCAGGGAAAAAAACCATTAACAACGTTTTGGTTGAAAGGAAGAAAAGACGGTTCAGAATTTGAGTTACCGGAGATCACTCTTGCCGCACCTTCACTTGATAATTGTTCCACCGTTTAGTATAATGGGTAATGTCCTTAAATTTAAAAAAAATAGTGTTTTGACGTAATTACCTTGAAAAACAAAAACAAAACATTTTGATAAAGAGTAGAATGGTTTGAAAAATGTATTTTGGAGATCATTTGCAGTGAACTTCTGAATTAAAAACAAACTAAAGTGTATCGTTGTTGAGGTACTGTAACTAATAGTAGAAGGTAATAACGTTTTCATGTAAATATCCATAAGATGTGAAAAAAATGATGGAGCGACCTCTATTATATTAAATTTTCCAATCTGGTATTTTATATTATAGCGACCTCAACTATGATAAACTATCAACGTATGTTTGTTGTAATTTTTAGCATTAGCATTATGATGTATCAGTTTTTTTAAACAGTTTGATTAAAATTTGAATTGAAATGTGCAATAAAATAAACAAATTGTGTGCTTTCTATAATACGATTTTTGATAAGGCCTGATATTAAATAGTTAATAGGCCTGTACTACAATTAATCAAAGGGCATATTTATAGATAAGATATATGAATGAAGGAGACGAAGTTTTTGTAGATAGATTTAACAATGACGATACCAAATTGGTTACAACATACTGTTGTTTTGATAGAAGATCTTCTAGTTTTAAATACGTGTTGCTAAAATTTGTGCAATAAATTAATATATTTAGATACGTTAATATTTCTTGTGCATTTTATGTGTTGTGATATCACACCCGCATGTCATTCATAAGAAATAGCTCGATTGAAATTATAATGTATAATGTTACATATTAGTTACCTATGTTACGTATTGGTTACGCATCAATGAACACCGATCCCAGCTTGATTACTGATAGTGGTGGTACCATTTTACAATTGCACAGCTCAAGAGCAAAATACTTTACATTAATTTAAGAGAGCATCAAGCTTAGAAAAAAAAAGGAATTGCTGGCCTGGGGCAAAGACGAGTATTAATTTAATCTCATCATGTACAACATCAATAAAGTGAAATAAACTAAACATGATAATTGTCTGGTTAGATTACAATAGAATAATTAATTAAGTGATGATACGTGAGATGGAATTGTGGGCTGCTGAACGATGAATGTTGAAGGATTTCAAACAAATGACGTCATCATGGCAGAACATTATTAGATAAGTTGAGTGAATTGACAGTATCATTGGCGAATTCTGTGATACAGTTTCACCTATATCCTAGAACATAAGCCAAATCTAACCGTATACAGACGCCACATGTGATACATAATATGTTAAACTGTATTAAGCTTGGTCTACACTATCAAACTCTATGTGACAAAAACATTTGATGTGCCCATATATGGACATGATGATGTCATATCACTAGCATATTTGGGAACAAAAGCTTGCGGTAAAACTTAAGTTCAAAAAGAATAACAAAATTAATAATGATATTAAAAAATGGGTGTGTCAGACTGCAATAATTGTCAATTTCTTTTAGAAAAATTATGACGTCGATAATGCACCCTATAGGTGGGCCTAGATAGGTCACTATATGTATGCAAGACACGGTGTAAATTTTTGATAGAGAGACAAAATGAGATGGTTACACCAGAACGCTACTCTCTGCGTAACATCTTGCTTTAACCCGTTGCGTACGCGATCGATGTAAAGGCCTTTGGCCACAACATCGTTAAAGAACGATGCAGTAAAGTATGTCTCGGTGCACAATGTTTATTGTACTATTTACTATTTATTTTTACTGATTTATTTATTTCCTTTATTTATTTACAATAAAATGTTAACATACAAAATATTACATTTCGAAGTAAAAATGCTATTTTAAAAATGTAGCCAAAATGGTACAAAATCAATTGAACATTCTATAACGTGCTATTAACCCTAACCTGAGAGTGTGGTCTCAGCCCAAACCCCTCAGTAAAATTCATTTTTTGTATAAGAAAAAAAAAAATCAACTTTCCAACGTACTGTGATGACACGTCGTGAAAATTACAGTAAAGCATCAAGGGAAATTTCCAATAAGTGCTTATACTTTTTTTTGTATATATTATAATTATATAATTATCAGAAATTAAACGAAACAATCCACTCAGTTACATCTCAATATAACAATTTATTTACAATATAATCAAAGAAAAGAAACACTTATCGAATAAAAAAAAATCCATTCATGATAGTTATGATTGAAGGATATATGTAAACATTTTAAGGAGAACGAACATAAGTGGAGATTGGCTGTTGTTCTTGGCGAGGATCTGGTCCAATCAATGCGTTTTTTTCAGCGGATCATTAGTAGCTAACTACGGTTGGTAATTTGTGCGGCAAATCGATATTACTTAATGGTGTTCGAAGACCGTGGAAGCTAGCGTTATTAAGGTTAGAGTGCCTCTTGCGCTGGCCCGGAGCGAATCGTTTTTTGCCTGGGAGCTTCGCTGGTTAAACCAAAACAGGTAAGGAATTATAATTGTTATACGTTTAATTTTGTTGCTACAACGTGCTTTGCACTCATCTAAATTAACGCTGTTTTTTTTGTTCAAAACGCTCAAAATATTTGATTTCTAAGAATATTTAAACGTCAAGGCTAAACATTTCAATTAGACCAAACACTTAATTGGATAATGTATTTCATTTTTCATACACATCATAATTCATTGTTACCAGCCTAGCATATTGCATCTCTCTCCTCCGTTAATGTTATTTCTTGCTTCGTAACACTCGCACATCAGGAAAGAGTAATTTTAAACATTATAAACTATGACGCCATAACAATAATATAATTATATAATATATTTTCACGAAATTAATATGTAGAAAAATAAATCAAAGTAACATAATGTAATATATGAGACTTCTTATTTTTCTGAAAGAAATAAATCAAACATTGGCGCGAATTTATTATTCTGCAGCCGACCGATAAAAATCACAACATTAGCTATATAATAATCTTGAATTACAGCAACATTTGTGGCATAAATGATCGATGGAATTACTGATTGACATAAATATTACATTATGAGTGTCGGGGTTTACACTCCTATTCATATTGTACATGTCGGGGTTTGACACTACTATGATAGAGTAATGTTACATTTTTTGTACGTATAAAACTGGCACGGTATTTGAACTTGATACGTCATTGGGGCTCTTTCACGACCGTTTATCATAAAAAGAACAAATCGGTAGTAAGAAATAAGATAAATATCTCTGCTCAGCTCCTTAGGCCTATGTTACCATATATAGACACATTCAATTATTTTCCCCGTGGGATAATATTTTTTAATTTAATTGAATATTATATCAATCATACTGCAATATGACCACCAAAATGACAAAATCATCCGCCATGCATAATCGTTATTAACAACGCCGGGTGTTTCCATTTTTATCGCCCTAAATTTAGGCTAAGGAATTATAGTGTAAGAGTGATAGGCCTATAGCAAGCATGAAGTTAAAATATGCGATACTGGTAAAGAATATTATTTAACTTGATTTACAAAATTGAAGTTGACATTCAGTAAATAGATTGAATCTGGTGAGCAATCAATTGAAATTGGCTCGTTTCGCCTTCGCTTAAAACAATTTGTCGATTGCACAAATCCGAGGAGCTGCTCAAGAAATCGAAATTGGTCATTATACGTCAATCAGAGTAGCACATTAGGAGAACAGGTATTCATCTATGTCTCCAGTGAAGGAGCATTACAGACGTTCAATTCCCATACAACTATCTGGTTTAATTGTATATTGGAATGTATAGAATAATATATTTATATTAAAGTCTAGAACATATTACTGTGAAGTATATATTTCCACTGAGAAGAGCATTACGCGCAATTCCGTACACCCATCCTATTTGATAATTGAAAAGTTATGCATATATTTATATTGAAGATTCTCTATTAAGGGGACACCTTTGGGAATCTGCAAAAAACGTTTCCACCCAATAGGAGTTGGTCATATTGGTAAACATATACCCCTTTATTCGTTTCACAAGAAGTGCCCCCTTAATAGGGGTCTCTACTGAATAGTGGTTCCCAAATGAGGTATTCCACTATGCTATTGGAGTTGGTACTGTAAACGTAAATTGGCTCGGAACAAAACACTTACCAGCGCACACTGGTTTTCGAACGCTCAATCAGCCTTGCGTTGCACAAACTTCTCAAAATGAACATAAAATAGAACCATTATTGAATATAACATGTCAGTGCATTAGAACAACCAATAGTAGGGGGCTATTGAACGTGGTACGTACGACATTAAAAGATAAAATGGCAAAGATAAACTCAAGTGGGTGAGTAGGCAGACGTGCAATCTGTACACATATAGATTGAATTGTATTATGATCAGACAGTACATAAAGAAATGTATGATGTTCGTTTTATATTGTATTTTTAAAGGAACAAAAATAAATGAAATGAAATGAAAAAAATATTCAAATATTAAAATATTGTATTTTGACTAAAAATGAGTATGCAGTTATTTTTCCATATCCAGATCTTACGTCATTGATCATCTAATTCTAAAACTGTATAAAACTGACTAATTAACACGTCATCAACATTACCTTTCTAATTCTAACCATACATTCACTGGTTGTTTGTGTATACGTAATCTTTATTGCTGACCTGGGAATAAAGATAGCCTATTCGGAGACCGACGTAAAGCTATATTTTAGAAAACACACTTCTTACCACTTAGATTACCTTGTATTGTTTAATTAATTAAGATACTAAAATATCCAAAATGATGGAATGACGTATGTATGATGTATGATTTAATAATAATATATTTTGATGATGATGATGATGATGATGATTTAAGCCTTGTCTACACTATCAAACTTTATGTGACAAAAAAATGTGATGTGCCCATATATGGACATGATGATGTCATATCACTACCATATTTGAGTATATCACTACCATATTTAGGCACATCATACTAAACCGTACTACACTACTACTACCACTACTATTCTTTCCAATTGTAGACTAATCATTTGTAATTATTCGTTAGAAGGTAAATACATTACAACCGGCTTCAGTAAGTCAAAAGTGTCGTGTTATCTATTTAAACGATAGATTAATATACTCTGGTGTTATAACTGACACATTATCCAGAAAGAATGAGCGGCTATACGATGGTAATAAATATTATTTTAAGTACCATACTTGATAATACATTATCTGTGCAAGACCAGGTAGTTAATAAACGCCATTGATGATTGATACACGTAGCATAGATATTTAACAATTAGTAAAATTGTTAATGGAACTTAAATAGGTCTATTTCAAACAGGTTTTCTAGTATAGTCTGGAAACTTGTATCCCTCTTCCGGTAATTTTGTTTAGTATTATTTAATGATCTATCTCAAAATTGTAAAATGTTGACAATAAAGTAGTCTTGTATCTTGTATCTAGGTAACTGTACGTAAGTCATAACGGATTTATTTCTAAATTTCTTGTTGAACTTGACTCACCAAAATACGGTAACATTTAAATTGTACACGATATAACTGGTACACAAGTTACCTGAAGAATTAGGACATTGAAATAATAAAGAAATATCCATCAAGCTGAAGCCCTACTAAAACACTTCAAACATATTAAACAAGTTTGTTACTTCAAATTAAAAGGGGTTCATATAAGATTATATGGGTTATCAGAGACTATAAGTGCAGATTTACATCAGAATATTATATCAGAACTATGCATACAATTTTTTTGCATCGCTATGTCACAAACATGGTTAGTCTTAAATCACTCGTATCTTACTGTATAGGTGGGTTCGATCGCAAAAGCCCTCTAGCTACGAGGCTGCCTAACATACTCAGTACTGGGTTAGTATACTGTCAAAATATAATGAGTATTTAGACAGCATCATCAATTCATAAACAGATGTCTCCCACCGTCATCATACATTCATTCTAAGAAAAAAATGATATCAATCTCATACGCTGATTATTATATCCGAGTTGACAGGGTGGCGCTGTACTTAATTACTTCGCCAGATTAGAAAGGATACTGCGCTGAAGAGAAACACAACAGAATCCGTCTCTGAAAGCAACGAAAGTGTTTTGGTGTCAGGGAGTAAGGGACCCTTCACGGGGCTTTTCTGATAGAAACGAAAGGTAAGCCAGTGCATATCAAAATGGTTAACGCTAGTTAAATTTTGCTAATGTATGTTTCTAATAGTGACTGTAGAAAGTTTAGAAGTAGGTCCTAAAGTATGTTCATAGGCCCACTTTAACCTCCTTCTGACCGACTTCAAATCAGGCTAGTTGATATAATAATTTGACATCTGTTGTATGTCTACTGTATATGCCTATATGCCTATAGATGCCTTTTACCGATACATGAAGTAATGATAATATTAATATTATAATATTATCAATATATCTTACTATAGGAAAGGGTGATTTTAAATGTAGTTTAAAATCCAGTATTTATATATTTTTATATATTGTTACACCCAATGTGTACGGATACGGGCAATAGTAAAAATTTGCATTGATAAACGCTCTCTCTATGACATAAATTGTACCACTTTATACCGTACATAATAATAGGTACCTTATGCAATAATTCTTAATAATATTATATCTACATCTCTTCTCTTTTGAGTAACATACGGTACAATAGAGGAATTTATAGAGACGGAGGAGGAATGTTACCGGCATGTAAAAACAGATAGTATACTATAAACACAAGTTTTTTTTCGAGTAGGTGGACAGCAATTTATTCACAATCTGATTGGTATATTATGACGTCATTAACACTAAAATGTATCAAATGTTATCGATTGAAAGATTTTTACTTTATAGTGTGAATACAATAATTCATGTAAAAGTTGGTATACTAAGCTAAAGAAGAATCTCACTTGTTTGGTCTTTTCTAAGTAATTTCATGATATTAGTTCTAGTTCAACAGTAAGGCCCGCATATTACGCATGATAAATAGATAATAAACTTTTGTTTTCTACTGAAAACCAACGTTTTCATCCTAGTACTATACAATACTATAAAGCCCAAAATGTTTGCGCATCCTTAATTTTCGTGGACGTTTTTTAATTTTCTAATTTCTTTTGTTTTCTGTACAGAAAAAAAAGAATACTGTAATTTATCTTTTTATCGTCGATCGTTTTTATCCTAGTATATAAACGGGTATTAATGACTATCGATCGGTAATGAGTGCAGGCTTGCAACCTTCGCTTACCGTTTTCCTTATCATATTACGTAAGTTGGTAAACAAATTGCAAAGGCCAACAAGATAATTATTGAACATAACTTGAAATCAACAATTCGCCACAAGAGACCTTTCTATTGACATGGAACGACCTGTAATACAAGACAGACCACAGATATTATATGATGCATTTATAGCCAGGCAAACCGATTTGCATCTTAAGTTTGATTGCTTTTGGCTAAACTTCCAATTATAATTCGCAACAATTTTAATACAATTCTTCCGTATTATGTTATATATAATTTCATATAATCTACAAACTAATTTGTCGATAATATATATACTTTTTACCAGTACAGTATGCACGTTGTTTCTCAAAGTGTAAGAACTTTTGGTTCATTTCGGTAATTCTTTCTGTGCTTCTTTTTAGTCTAGTATTTAACTAAACGGAATGAATGATAAAATATAAATCAAAAAGCATAAAAACAGTGTTATATTTTATATGGTTTACGGATATTCACGGTTTGTTTTGTTTGTTTGTTTTGTTTTTATTGATTTTTCACACAAAATTAATATGATAATTAAGTAACAATAAACATATATATATATATATACAAGAAAGATGTGTGGCTGGTGGGCAAATAAGTTCAAAGAACTTTAAGGCTTACCCACCAGAAAAGATACAATAAACATAATCAAGTATGACGAGTAAGATATACATAGTAAGAATATAAAATAAGAAGTAAAAATACATAAGTAAAATAAAAAATTTTGAAATAAAAAACCTTTGTTAAGGTAGAGACGCGAGTAGATGGCATATTGTTTGGTTTAGGTGCACTTGATTTCTAAATTGTGCGTACCAAATGGCCTATACCTTGTCTACTTTTACCCAATTCTCAGTGCTGTATTTGTAAAAACATTATTTTCCAGAGTATCATAGGAATATATCGGGTTCGGCTACTTTATTTTTTATTTGAAAACTACCGTATATGTGGTTATCTGTAGCTCCCGTTTGTCTCCTCATGGTAAGTATAGTCAAAAGTAATTGTCCATTAAATCAGTGACAGAAAACTCTTGATATGGCGTCTAGAGCACTAAATCATTTCTAATTGAAAGATTTTCGTTGCAGCGAGTTTTAAATATATGTTTCATATTATAATATTTATTAATCCATTGGTATTAAATATATTTAGTTTATTCATGTTGTAATCATTTTGGTTTAGATTTAATGTTGCATTATATATATTTTTATATACAACTTAATTTAAATGAGCCTCAGTTACAGCATAAATATGTTATCATTATTTGCATTAGTAATATAATTATTAATATCAATAGTTATGAATGTTTTAACCCATGGATTATTCGGTTAGTAAGAATTGGTTCGGTTCATGTTTCATATCCAGGGTTATAGTATGAAACTCAATAATCTTGTAATTGATTTTTTCATTCATTGCTCACACTATTTCATGTTTAATTACGACCTGCACTTAGGTGTGCTTTCACGCCTTATTCACGTTTATAAAAACTGTTAAAACACTCTTGTCTGTTAATGAGTTCCGACATACTTGCACAAGATCGCTTTCATAAGATTATACAATTTGATTGAAAATATAATTTGCACAAGGCGCGTTTTAAGCGTAATTATAAATAATTGTACAGGAATGTTAGACATATCTATACCTACCTAGGATATATTGCTGCTTTGCACAGCATGATTATATCTAATTGTATCGCTCTTAAGATGAGACGTTACGTCGTTGGCCTAGTGATTGATATTGAACTGAATCAGTACACTCAACAAGGGGAATCAACTCCTTGTGCTGGCCCTCTGCAATAAGTGGCTCTCTTGGTCCTAAGCAGAATTTTGAGTACAATAGTTCAAGTTTAAAAAACATTTATTTGTTCAACAATGGCATTATACAGTATAATATATAGGTGTGTACATAAATGAAAACATGGTAATAAGCCATCATTTGGGGTCTTCTCTAGAAGAAACCAAGTTTCATGTCTCGCGAAAGACCCTAGAAACAATACACATACATTTAAACTAATACAATTTACTACTTAAAATAATAAATAAGAAAAATTGAATATCAGAGACAACAATTGTATTTTAACATTGGCCTAATAACCATATTTTAACATAGCCTATACAGCGTTTGTGCAATTTGTTGTATTTTTCTTGTAGTTTATTGTCACTTATTGTCTTAATTATGTCAAAAAAATGAATTTCCATTTTAAGTAGACCAAACAATTTCATGAATTTTATTTAATTACACGAAAACTGTTGACAAACAATTCACATACTGTATCACATTTTCTTTCATAAATTAAATACACAGTATAATATGCGGTGTATTATTAAAGTCGTTCACGGTAGTTAAGCCGAAGAATTACTTACATTTTACAGTGTATACAATATAATTAACAATATATGTTACAAGAGCACCTGCTCAATTGGCTGGTATTTTGTGATAGTCAATATTTCAAAACATCAGGTATAAAAACTTTTGCAAAAACAGTTTTTAAGGTGCCCAATGTATACATGAAATAAATTATACTTGGTTTTTCTATTATTTCAGACTCCGCCACAAAATGTCTATTAAAATCCAGTTGTCTACGTTGGTTGTCATTGCAATGTGCTTGACAACCAACATGGCGTCGTTTACTCGAAAACTGGAAGTAAGAACAACTAGCGGCACTGTGCGAGGTTTTGAAAGGATGGTGCAACAGAAAAGTGTATATACATACCTAGGCATTCCATATGCTGAGCCTCCAATTGGAGAAAATAGGTTTATGCCTCCAAAACCAAGAAAGGACACGGGAGAAGTGATCAACGCCACTACGTTTGGATACAGTTGTTATCAGCTAAAAGACACAATGTATCCAGACTTTAGCGGTGCCGAAATGTGGAATCCAAAAACTAACTTAAGTGAGGATTGTTTATCATTGAATATTTGGGTTCCTGAGAAGGGTCAAGAGAGGGGATTGAAACATGTAATGGTGTGGATATATGGCGGTGGATTTGTCACCGGAGCTACTGCAATTGACGTATATGACGGAGCTATACTTTCTGCCACTGAAGACGTTGTTGTCGTGTCCTTAAACTACAGACTTGGAGCACTTGGATTTTTAGCTTTGAATGACACAGTTCCTGGAAACAACGGCCTCTGGGATCAACAAATGGCATTGGAATGGATTAATAACAATATAAGAATGTTTGGGGGTGATAAATCTAAGGTAACTATATTTGGGGAGAGTGCAGGCGCCGTGAGTGTAGGCTTTCACTTATTTTCGAATATTAGTACTTCTTATTTTAAACGTGCAATCCTACAAAGTGGCTCACCAACAACTCCTTGGGCAGTTCTGACAAAAGACGTGGCATATGGAAGAGGAATGAAGCTAATACAAGAGGTCAATTGTTACAGCAAGAATGGGAATAAAAATAACGTATCTGAAATAATGAAATGTATGCGAGGCCTGAGCCCAGAAACGATTGTTGAACATGAATGGGTAGACTATGGCGTATATGTGTTTCCGTTTGGGCCTGTTGTGGATGGAGTGTTCATAAGAGATACTCCAGAAATGATGCTAAAGAAGGGTTTTGCAAAATCAACAGCAATTATGATCGGAGCTAATTTAAACGAAGCTTCTTATTACATGGTGTATTACCTGCAAGATTATTTTAAAAGAGACCAACCAGATGGTGTGAATCAAACTCAATTCAGAGATATAATTGTAAAAGAACTTCCACAGGCGAATTCATTTGAAATAGACGCCATTGCTTTTCAGTACACTAACTGGATAGATATTGATAATAGGGAAATGTTTAGAGATGCTACCGATGAATGGATGGGAGATTATAATATCAAGTGTCCAGTGTATGATTTTGGCCTAGATTACGCAACTCAAGACGGAAGTAAAGTACACTCGTACTATTTTATGCAGCGGCCTAAGTTTAGTCCATGGCACCAGTGGATGGGTGCTATACATGGTGAGGAGATTGCATTTGTGTTTGGTCAACCTTTACAAGAGGGTCAAAATTTTACTGAGGAAGAACAGGGACTTAGCAAAAAAATGATGAATCTATGGGCAACATTTTCAAAAACTGGGTAAGTATGTTTATCATTTTGGTTAGTTCCCACTACAACATAATAATACAAAGAAGTACGCGCAACGCGTTGCATTGCGTCCTAGTGTGAACCAATGTTAAGGTACGGTAGGTGTATCTTCTCGAAAAGTATACAGCAGTTAATAGAAAATATATCGGAATGTAAATACATTGTTATGCTAAATTAAATTACTGTTTATTTTATTTCTAACGAAGAATCGTTAGTTACTAATTAGCCTCACACGCTTACACAGTTTGTTAAAGGTAATTTATTTTTACATTTAATGTTATTTGCATTTTATAAGAAGTAAAATCAGGAAATAAAAAATATAACCTTTATTTCTACACATCCAAAATTATGGTATAGCCGTAGTGGAAAAAGTTATTCTTGCATCTGGGAACATCAAAGTCATAAACATAAATACATGTCATATTTCAACATTAAACCATGTATAGTAACACTATAGTATTTGAATAAGTCGTTTCACTGCAGGGATGTATGATAGAGTCAATCTAAGTCGACTGCGAGGAAGTAGGCCTATCATAATAATAATACAATGTAACAGCATTGGAATATGTAGCTTAATTTGATATTTCCAGATCGCATAAAGTAAAATATCAAATCGAGGGCATTATAACTCTATAATGGCGTCGAGCCATTTGCCTGTGAAGACATGGAAGTATGTAATCATCACGTTAACTGATTTCAACAAAACTGTGACGTCTGTAAGTAATTACCCAGCGTGCAAATATGCAATCGTTGACGCGTCTAACTGATGTTACTATGCTTAAAGTGTATCGCTAAATTAGCAACCTTGTTTAAAATAAGGGGAGGGAACAGTTTGTTTGCGCTACAAAATCAGTGTGATTTAAGCGTGGTTCCTACTAGCGACGCAATGTAGCGCTGTACCTACGCAACGTAAGCAAATGCCCTTCTAATAATTTTGTTTTCCCCCGCCTGCGTGAAATCAGACCTGTGATATTTGCAGCACTATTGCGTCGTCGGTTCCCACTTGTGATTACGCAATATAGGCCCTACAGCACTTTGCGTCGATACGTCGCTGCGTTGAGTTCTAGTGGGAACCATGCTTAAGTAAGGGACCGACTAACCAGTCTAGATCGCGTCTACTAATAGGCCTACTCAAGTACTCTTCATCCCTTTTAAATTATCCCACTTTTACGTCTATTGTGACCTACTCTCCCTCCTGCTCATACGCACCACATACTTTCCCCTTCCTGTTACGACTCAGTCCTATAGTAACTCTTCGGTCTTGATTGTATTCAAGCTCAAACAGATTTTACCGACCTGGTCATAATACATTACGGTACAAGTAGTCTACCGTTTAAAGAGAGCAGAGGGATGAGGGGAGACATAAATTACAACAAAATAAAAAATAAAATCAATCAATAAGATTCATTTGCAGAACATAAACAAATTGAATAAACCATGGATTATTCATATACACTTTTATTTGTTATTTTCTATAAAATGAAATAAAAATAGATGTAGATGTAATTAAATTTCCGATTGTTTATTTAAATAAAAATTAATTTATTCAGAAAACGAAAGTATATTTCGTATTTTATTTAATACGGAAATAGTTAAGTTCTCAAACATAATATCATTTCCCTTTTGTAAGTGATTATTCGATAGTAAGACTATTAAAGGTTCCTTACTCAGCAACCGAGATCAAACGGATTGCCAATATATTAACTCATCCAAAAAGGGCACTGTAAAATGAATGATTAATCAAAACAAAATTTACCGTATAAAATAAACAAAACAAAAATTTATATCGAGATCTCTAAAACACGTTTCAGTTTGGTTTTGATTTTTAAAACCTGCAACAACAAAAAACGGTTTTAAGTGAGCTCTTTTATGTAGCTTTACGTTTATACCATTATTAATCAATAATACATTTTATTTCTCAAATAAAAAGAAAGTACATATAACATTTTCTAAAATAATACATAATAAAGGAGAAAAGGGATACCCCACTTATTATAATTTTGTATTTATTATTTCTATTTTTATTATTTGCTACTATTTTAGTTTTGTGTCATCAATATTATTGAATGCTATTGTCATTAACACAATCCTTCGTGAAGAAACAATATTGGGACATTTTCAAACAATTTGCTGTAAAGAAAAATTGTACATACACTCACCAAAAGTCCAAGTTGTTATTTTTGCGAAAACAAAATCTATAGGTCTACCATGCAAAAACATTCAACAATTTACGTACGTATATAAAATAAACGTACAATATTAATAGACACAAAGAGGTCATTGTAGATATAAATGGAGAAAATCCATTAACGCCCACGACATCTTATAGACTAGTATACACTCACTACAATGTATGTACATTAGCCCAAATTGGTATCGTTAACCAAAAATCTATACCATTTAAAAAATTAAAAAACACGTTGGGGACATTGTCAACAATCTACTGAAAAGTTCATAGACACAAAAAGCTAAATAATGCATACAATCCATTAGGCAAACTACCAGTAAATACATACACTATCACTAATCGAATAGTTGCCAACAGAATTAACTCGTAAATCTTCCTTAAATTACGTCAACTATCCACAAGCGAAATGCTGCAATTTCAGTGTTATTAGCTTTATGCGAAGAATACATTTTCCCAAAATTTCTTTATTTGATTCTTTCAGTTCATTAAAAATATTTAAAGATGTATTGTCCCCTCAAAACAGACTTTGAATAGGTTATTTTGTTTTGTAGTTTTAATAAAGTTAATCCCTTCCGTAAAAAAAACAAAAAAAAAAGTTTTCTCATATATAATTAATGGTCAAATTTAACCAAAAAACCCATTGGCAAATTTCTTTAAATTACAGTTTTTTCTGGTAAATAAATTTGGTTTCAATTCAATCTGTGTTCAAAGTGGATAGATATTATGTGACAATAAAATAGAATATTCAACAAAAGATATAAAAAAAAAATATTTTTGTCAGGGTGACAATATATCTTTAATAGTTACATCCACAATGACTTAATTTGGTTTTAAAAACATTTTGTATTGGAATGTTTTAGTAGTTATTCTAATACAGTTTGTCATCAGAAGAGTTCAGGTTAGTAAATCTGTAAAACTCAAAATATGAAAATGTACTTGGAACTCTTGAAAACAATTATGTTGTCTCGAAAAGGGATTCGAGAACACACATTGGGTCAAAATGAGGCGCTATAGTTTCAAGCCAGATCTGACCTAATTGGCATAATATATAAATTAGCTAGTTTGTTGCTTATCTGCACAAACATTTATGATAAATAAAGTGTATAAACCAATGCTTAGGTGTTAGGCAGACAAGCGCATTAATACTAAATCATATAGGCCTAGGCCTAATGTCTCCAATAATGTTGTATTTATTTTCTTTTGAAGAACTCCGACCGAGGGTCATTACTGGAAAAAGTTTAGCAAAACCAAACAGCATTACATTGAGCTGAGTGCTTCATTAGAAGATTACATGTCAACGAAACAAGGCCCACGAACCAATAAATGTGCACTTTGGAGCAAATTTCTTCCAAAACTTGCCAGAGAAACAGGTATGATGTGGTTATTGCTTCTGATAATAGTAGCTTCGCATTTAGGGAGCTTGCGATCTATGACTACCATAATCCATGGCTCTCATATCACAGTTTTGTTTAAACTCTATTTAGCTGAACAGCTGAAACCATGCTACATGTCTGAAAGGGCAAATAACTATTTTAACTCTGAACTTGGTCAATGCAGGTGACACAGGCTTATAACCTTGCCATTTGAGCAGAGAACTTTCTCTGTGTAACTGTTTTGTAATATAGCAACGATTCATCATTTATATATGGTAGAAACCTCTCTTCTTCAAGAAGCAGTGACTAGAGACCTTGACAAGCAGTGACTCTGAAAGCTTGTTTTCCAGTGAAGACCAGTTCTAGTTTCTATACAATTATTAAACATACTAGTTTAGTTTACTTTACTTCACTAAACTTTAGAAATCTAATAAGATAGTTAGTCTAATGATATGTTACTTCTACTAGAAACTAAACAATGCTCACCTCGAAATGGAAACAATCAATACCATCACATTTTTAAATTACTTTTTAAAAACATGGTTTAATAAAAAAAACTTTGACGATGCTAATATAATATCAAAATTTCCTACAATCGTTAATTTCGTTCTTATTATGACGGATAGAATGAAAAAAAGAAGAAAATTGTTAATAGCAAAAATACTTTTGGTAATAATTACAGTTGTGGAATTTGCATTACATCACATCTAATTAAACAATATTAATGTTTTTGCACTATTTTAACAGCTGACATAAACGAATCGGAGATGGAATGGAAGAAAGAATTTCACCTGTGGAGCAGCGAATACATGGTTGCATGGAAGGCTGAGTTTAACAATTATATAGCAGACAAGGAAAGGAGATGTTCAGGAAACAACCAAGGAACGAATCGCAATGAGTTGTAAGGGAATGGTCATCGGCGGTTGAAGTCAAGTAAAAACAGATATATGTGGTAGCCCCATATTATTTGAATGTTACAAAACGACCAATACTGTGTCATACAATTTAAATCCATATAAGCATATTATAAAATATAAAGTAACAGTAAAATAAATCCAGCATTGGTTCGAAAAATATAACCGAAAATCTGTTATATACAGTAAAATAAAAAAAATGATGAACTGGACGAACTTCGATTAGGCGCGTACATTGTCAACAATGAGCAACCCTTCTTGGAGAACTGGAAGCAAGTTGATAACCAGCATGCACACGGTACAGTTATTAACCGAGAGAAGAGAAACTAGTTAGGTCTCGATGATTGATATTGTAGCCTAACCATAAACTAGCATGAGGTTCCTTATTTAACGATTCTTAAGACAATAGAAAGCAATCGAAATAAATAAAGACGAACATGTTGATGCACGAAATCAACAAATTAATCGTAAAAATAAGTCATTTGCAAAAGGGCGTGAATATAAAGAGCCGCGAAAATAAAGTTACTATATAAATATTGTATACATTTTTATTTCAATTGCATACTGCTACTGTATATTCTCTTAAATGAAAGTAAAACCAACTATAAATCTAAAAATATATTATGGTATAAGTTTGATGACGTCATAGCAATATTATATAATAGGAAAAATAAAAGCAATACTACGTACTTAAGTTACATAGATGAATTTAACTTTCTATTCTCTATATCTAAGTCTTGTTTTAATGTAAGTTACTCAAACGTGTACATATTGTTTGTTGCTGTTAAATTGTTACAGTACATTTTGTAAATATTACATTTAGTCCGTTATGGACCAATTAATAAAAATGATTTGAGGGTCTTTATTAAAAAATAGACCGATCATCAAAATGTAAATAGGCTATAACGTGTGTGTGTGCGCATTTAATATTTGAAAACTTTGTTTAATTAGTTAAGACATTACGTATTTCGTGTTTATAGAGAGACCTCGTAAATGATCGAATAAAAAGCATCAGTCTAATTACACTCGGCGCCACGTGGAACGTGATTTTGCAGCTGAATGCGCTGCAGTTGGTATACAGATGTATTATAAGCACCGCGGTACATACTTATATTAGCGCTGTTGGGTAATGACATTCGCACAATTTGTTGTACACACATTATATCGAACTTAATTTCATAAAGACCAAATTAATTTTAAACTCTACACTTTGATCAGAATATATACATAGACTGACTGAACACCACCGAATAAATCGAATCCGCGTCGCATTAAAATAATTATATAATTTTATTAGATCATTTACGTCATCATTTTTAGCTCAGATTTTCTTTTATAACATTTGTAGATATTATCAAAAGTGGGTTGACAGTTTGTGAATATACTGAAATGACAGTATATGATATGTATGTGACATTCCTCTCACGTCAAGTGTGTAGTCAGGCCTACTTTAAGTCTCTAAGGAAAACGTTCTTGATGTTATTTTATGACTGTATCGTGTTGATCTGAATCTGTACTAACATTATTATAACAGTCTATGTTTGTAGGTTACATTACTGCATTGATGTCACATGTGCTGAATATTTTTAAGTAGGTTGTTTTAACTTATACGAAAAAACTGGGAATATTTATAAAATCAATGGTAATTATAAGTACTGTATATTAGAGTTCATCAACCTGACACAGTTTAAATTAAAATAAATACCGTACATAATAGCCTATAGCCTAACCGAAACTAAATAGGTGTTATGGTCTATGCTGTTTCACTGGTGTGGGACCCAGTCAGAAATTGAATACAGTAAAATAACATAACTAGTGCAAACGTGAAATTTAAAAGAGCACTGTAATTGTTTGAAGACTATAAAAAGTCTGGTAAAAATATGATAAATTATATATAAATTTGTGACCTCAACTCATCAAAAACCTGGCTGTATATAAGTATGCATAACTTATACAATGATAATAATACATGATCGGTTTTATTAATTCGATATCCCAATGATTCTCTGTAAATATACATACCCGGTTTCAGTGAATTATAGTCAGTAATGTTGCTTAGGTTGATTTGTTTTCAGTTTAAACTGATTAAAAAAGAACCACTATTTTGCATTTTTCTATGACCATAATATGTACGAAATGTTGAAAGTCTTGTGGTATGAAATATTGGTGAAGATACGTTTGATGTAATGTTTCAATTCTAGAGGAAATAAATTCACGACGACTATATATACTGTGATTACAACATTATTTACTGCCTATTTCAAGAAGTGAGAAACGAGATTAGCTTTCAAACTACTCAAATGCCGGGCGATGTTGCAGTTTTATCATTCATAGTTAGGGATAAACTCAACATACAGATATAGATTTCTTCTACAGTACACAACATTATAATCAATCATTGACGTGCTAAAGTTTGGTTGTGATACAAATTTCACAGGATTTGCATTGGTGTCTATCATATAGGAAAAAACATACGTATACACACTTGATCATCAGTGCTATCTCCACAATGACAACATTTTTGTCCAGTATCTAGAGAAAGTCTACAATAGAGCTTTCACGCCTGATGCTTATAGTATAGAATGTCACAGTGTTAGGATATATGATACAGCCTTAAAATGTGATGCTGTAAATAGTTTAATAGACATGTAGAAACTTTACATATTAAAACACATATATACATTTCTAAGAGGGTTAGGGTCTATGATACAGCCTTCACATGTGATGCTGTACTATCAGATAATTTTGCTTATATGACACTAGGTAAATGTTAATAGAGGCCAAGAAATAGTTTAATAGACATGTAGAAACTTTACATAATTAAAACATATATATATACATTTCTAACATAATTACGTCATAAGAAAGTGACATAAAGCTTTCGCACGCGCACGTATAAAATTAATGACGTTTAATTTTGTATATACGTATTTTAGGCCTAATATAGAATTCTAACGAATCGGTTAAATACACTCACTTTACGTATCATACAGCTTAATTGGACCTCATTTAAAATGACGTTGTAATACAATTCCAAGAAATGAATCAGTTTTCTTAATAGGGAATGAATAAATTACCTTTACGGTGCTATCGATCCCTTGCAAAACTGCTCTAAGTATGCACTCATGTTATGTTATATTATTTTATTTTGCTTGTTAGATTCCAATCCTTTAAATATTTGCACACGTTTACATTTTGTTGTTCCCAAATAAATTAGGCCATGAAAATAAAGGAACAAGAAATGTCAAAAAAGGAACAGTAGTAATGGATTGTTTTTATAAATACTTGCAAACGGCTTTAAATGATAATATTAAACGTACGAAAATAATTGTCATTGTTGAAGTACTACCGTACCTAATTGAAATTGATAGCCTCATAATCAGTAATTAGGTTCGTGTACTTGTGTATGTAGGCCTACATATTGAATTGTAATTGCACTAACGATTAAAGTATTAATGACAAGAAACCAAAACGTCAATATTTTCTATAAATAATTAAAGGCTGTTCTTTTGATATGTACATCATATAACTAGTACTATATTCATGTACATTCACTGTGATGGCAGAACGTTATGTTGGTGATTAATGTGCTTGCCTTAAAATTTCTGGGTCGTGGATTCTTATCCAGCTTATTGCTGTTCTTGAACAATAACTGCACAGGAAACTCAAGAAAGTGTTTCTTCAACTCAACTTCAATGTTCCTGAAAAAGCCCCATCGAGAAGCCCACGTCCCAGTAATACTGTGGTAGACTATCCACCTGACGTTGCGGATCATTGATTAAGACAAGAGGACGGAAGGAAAGAAGGACAATATCATAATAGGCATATTTTTAAATTAAATTATGTTTGAACTTTCAATCGTATGTCAATGTTTTTGTAGACAAATTATGGTATGTTTACGCAGCCGGTAATTACGAGTTAATATTCATTATGATGTTGTGTTTTACGTGCCTATTGGGCCTATATCAATATCATTACTATACACATAATGACGTATAAACCGTCTTAGGTGGATGGAAACATAGAGCTTGTTCGATAATTCAGGAATAAAACATAAACATGATAAAGTCATGGGGTTTATTTTTGGATGATCAAAGAATTGAACAACAGCTTGGTTCTCACTAGCAGAATGGAAGTGCTTTTGACAAGCGACGGATTATTCGAATTGTCGCTTGTCATTGCAGTTCAACTATCTTGCGTTGAGTTTACGTCCTCGCGTTGCGTCCCTAGTGGGAAACAATCGTTAGAAGCAGTAAAGGTGTAGTGTAACCTCGATATAAAACTTAAAAAAATAAGTTGATCATACAATATTATGCAAATAAAAAGCGTCTCAAGGATTGGTTATAGTTGATTTAAAGCATTGGGAAGCAACGAAAATGTACTCGAATATTATAATTATAGTTTTTTTCCATGAAGTTCATTGCGCCCTTGTGCAAAAAGATGTGTATTACGTCATCACGCGACAGCCGTATTCCAATAAACCGTTACGGCTTACTTCCAGAGTGTCTTCCGTTTTTAGAGCCTACTACACTTACAATTCAAAAACAGTTTCGAATGACATTAAGAAAACAGCTTAAGTTGGTTCAGCCTACAAAAATCATTCACAAAATGACAGCTGTATTTCATATACGCGTAAATGCTTACGTACTTACACATAAAAATAGTTGACTTTATTGCACGATGGGATTGCATAAGGTCACGTGTTGATTTTATCTTAAATACTTTCATTAGTAGCATGCTTTAAATTTGTTTGCTGTTAACAAAAATTATGCTCACTTTCTCGAACCCTAACCTTACAAAAGTTCCGTAGAAGCCTAATGCATCGTGTACTCCATAAAGTTAAATTTATACTGCATGTTTCTTTATAACAAATGACAATAATTAATCAAAAGTATTTACTTATACAGTAATATCATCAATCTTTAAAGTAGTTATATCACTGAATCATTTCTATCTACTGATCAAAGGTCTAGGCCTAGACGCACTGGGAAAAAGAAAGTTTAATAACTGAGTCATGCATCAACTATGCCTATTATTATTATTTGTAGGTCTACTACATAGCTTTACCTGATAAACGTACACAAGTTCCTTTTCCCATGGTCCTGATACACAACTCACGTCCTAGTATAATCGCTATATCAAGTATTACGTAATTACTTATAATGTTAGGATCAACCTATTTCTTACTTACCTGATACTTTCCCACTACCTTACTAGCCTTACCTACTATTACGTTAACTAAAATATATGCAATGCATATTAATCTAATAACTTTGTACTAAAACTGTGACAAACCAATTTCTTAATTAATTTACATAATGTGTGTCCTTCTCTATTCTCTTGTCCTATTACTGACCGTATTCTCAACTAAATTCCTCTATGATATCCACCATCATCATTCTTAACCGATTTTCGATAAAAAAAAAACAACAACAAGGAATCGTTTTATGATGAATACTAGCATTTTACAGATAGTACAAAGGTCTGTGAGCAAAACGTGCTGTTTTTAATTCCTAGAGAGTTTGAATGACTTACCAGTACATATTGTCCATGGGTGGTTGTTGTTTTATTATTGTATTTTTGCATTTTCTATAATCAGTTAAAGTAATATTTTTTTTTTACTGTATATGTACATTGGATTACGGATTAAAGAATAAATGAAATGAACGAATAGCCTGATGGAGACTCATTAAAAGCTAAAACCGTTGGATATGTTTTATGAAAAAAAAATCCTATATTGATTAAAACAGAAATAAGGTATAATTAACATAATATTTTATCGAAATGTAAGAATTAACAAAATAAAAAAAAAAGGGTGACAAAAAATAATTTAAGTTAAATGCTTATCGATAGGCGGCGCTTGTTTTAACGTAGACCACCAGCGCCCTCAGTACTAAAAAACAAAGGGAGTAGATAGGCTGTGGTAAACAACAATAAAATAAAGAACATTGTAATTAAATTTGGTTTAGGTCAATTTAATTATGCTGTTTTCCTGAAATGGAAGAAGTTGAGGCCGACTGCCGTTTATGGATTGGTAATCTAGATCCTCGTTTGACCGAGTAAGATTTTGTTGTCAATATAATTTTCTAATCTTCGACAGCCTAGGCCTAACTAACTCGTTCCTCCTGGCATGCTTGGCGGTGGAACGCGCCTGGTTTGTAGCTTAAGTGAGCAGCTGCCTGCAGGAACTAGGCCTAGGCTAGGTAAAGGTTAATGTTCATCAAAATATCTTTCTGGTGTTATTGAATACCCCATAACTACTGCACATTTTGTAAAACACAGATTTAACTTGTTGAAGATCCTTAAACGATATGGTGATGTGAAGAAATTTGACTTCTTGTTTCACAAGACTGGTCCAAACCAAGGCAAGCCCCGTGGTTACTGTTTTGCTAGTTACAGCACAAAAGAGGTACAGTATAATAAATGAGTTGTTCTATTACAATGTATATAATTTGAATGTGTATAATAATTTATATATTACAACAGTACAAAGCATTCATTAAAAAAAAATAGAGAACGGACAGAATTTATGATCCAAATGGACATACACTAGCAACAGAACTTTCCATGAGGGTAAGAAGAGATAAAATGTATGGCTAGATAGATGAACATAAAGGATGGTCTTTCATATTTCGACGTATCACTAATTAACATTAATGCTCACCATAGAAGGTTTTTTTTTTATTTTAGGAGGCAAGCAATGCCATCTTGCTTTTGGATGGAAAGGTAGCCCTTGGAAAACGGCTAATCGTCAAAAGAGCTCACTCTCAACCATCAGTAAGTTGTCTTTTTAGCCCGAGCAATGATCTTTAATTTTTATCTGTACTTTGTTGCAGGACCCAAATATATGCTAACATTTGAAATACAAATTAAATGAAAATGCACATACAGTACCGGACAGAATTATTGCAGATTTTGAACGCATTCAACGCATTGTTAAAGTGTTGAAACTGCGTTGTCCGTTGGCGTTGAAAGTGTTGAGTTCGTTGAACTGTTTATTCAACCAACACAATGTGTTGCGTTGAGTTTGCGTTGAAATAACGAACAATCGGATTCGTATGGTATTTACAGATTGCCAGTGGTCATGTCCTTAATTACTGTGTGCCTATATTAACTGGAGTATTAAATACCAAAGTTAAGGCGGCGGTGAATCTTGGAGGCTAGGTCACATCGTAATTAATTATTTCCAAACTAAAAACTTCGCAGTACTGTACTACATTTTTCTCGATTATTTATAAAAACAACGTAGCCTACACCCGCCGCCATGGAAGGCAACAATACACCACCAACATAACGATCCAGCATGGTCGTCGTCTTTTTCACGCATGCTTTTCGTGACGTGAGGGACGAACTGATCGAAAGGTGAAGAGTTCATTCATTATGAAATAACGCGTAATTAAAAGGGAAAAAAATCGTTTAGTTTTATTATTATCCATAAATATATCATTATCATGTATTATATTATAAATTAATTATTGTGATGCCTAACGTAACCCATGCAGAGAAAAGCGTTAAATATAATAACCAAGAAATAGGAATGACCAATTTGATGACAATAGGCAATTTTAGGCGTTTTCTTTAAAATCAAAACCTGTGCCATACCATATTATTCACGCCAAGGTGTAACCCACAAATATTTGAATAACCAAACAATTCAGAATAAAGAACCACTTTATTCTGATGCAAGACAATATATTATTACAGGCGAGGTTTAGGCGTTTTCTCTTTAACATACTATTGTTTTGTTTCTTAATATAATTATATTGGCCTCCTCCTGAAACTGTATGAATGGGATGGGAGTTGCGAGAATATGCGAGCGAACAGCCAACATTTTAATCAGTTTACAGTGTGATGCTTTTCAAAACGCGCAACGTTTTCAACGCTATGGGATTCAATTGTTTGACGTCGTCAATGAACGGTCAACGGGTTCAACACATTCAACACGCTCTATTGTTAACGTATTCAAAACGCTTTTTGTACTTAAAAATGTAATGTTGTTTGATTTATAAAGATTTAAATTGGTTCATGGGTGTCGGACACGTCAAATTTTTTAGTTCTTTCAAATTACATTACAACAAACAATGGGACAATTATAAAATAAAAACCAAAATAGAGAAACAATATTTTAACTTTATCTCTTGAATCTCGAACAGCTAAAAAATGTAGGCCTAAATAAAATTAAATACTTCGTCGTCATTAACGATCGTTAAATACGTCATAACACACGTGGTGTTTTTCTTGAGGAAACCAGGGTGGCGGCCTCGTGTGTTGATGTCAGTAATTTCCACGTTGTTTGATTTTACGACGTGAGATCGTGTTTTCCTCCGGAAGGCCTACAGTACAGTGTTAACTGTTAGACTTGGCATCGACCTTATTATTCGATGTTTTCCTTCACTAAACACTGGGAAATATCACTGTGTTTTATTTGGTAACTGTCCGTTCAATACTTAAAAATATATCTAAGCTTCATATATATTTTTTATTTATATTAAAATATCTGGTAGTGACTGCCGATAGGTATTTTGCCTGTTGTTGTTACTGATCGTTCAGGCGTGCAATCGGCCAGTCTAGAGTGCTGCAGCAGCTAGCGTTGAAATAACTAATTGTTTACTTGACATGCTGATAACGACTTTCGTTGAATAAACAACTAAACGTTGAAAGCCGTTCAACGCAACGCAAACACAACGCAACGACAACGTGTTGAATGCGTTGGGATTTTTGCAATAATTCTGTCCTGTACTGTAACATAATTTAATTTCAATTTTTAGAGAGATGATCTGGTTGCTAAGCAACAACCTAGCGGTATCTCAGCCGATAGACTTCCAGCAAGTTTCGGAGGTCAGAGTTCAGGAGCTAAAAATGCTAAAAAAATAAGGTTGGTATTAGGCAACTGGCCCATACCATAGCACATAACTCTCTAAATAATCTCTCACTGTAATACTACAGTATCCCACATACTGCAGGCTGTTTATTGTCGCTAGACATGATACTGCTCTGTCCATCGGGTACCAAATGAGGTGTAGCTTTGCCTTATGCGAGTAGGTTGAATTTTTTTTAAGGCTTTTATGGCCACATTAACGAGTGGCAATTAACACTTTCCTTGAGACTACTATTGGAACACCCCTTTTTTCCCTCTCTTCCCTCTCTCATTTTCTCCCCCTCCACTTCTATTTCCCCCTCCCTCCCTCCCCCCCCCCCAATTTGACCCTTGAAATATCTTCTTAAGAATTTGGTGGAATCTGGAATCTAGAATACAATATTTTGAATGCCTCTTTGCATCTCTTACAGCCTGGAAACTAAGATCAGAGCATTGGAAGCAAAGTTGATGGTAATGGATGGAGACAAAGATGATTTTAAAGTCGAAGCAACGAAAAAAGCATCTGACAATTACAATTGTAAAAAACATTCAACAAACTCTTATAAATCAAAAAAACCTTATGATAAAAGGTAACACATATTGTCAACTGGATCATGTGTTTGTTTGTAAATATCAGGGATGTAGTATACATGAGAAATACTGTATTAGTACTGTATTTTATTTAATTGTACAGTATTATTTTATTTCGGTATAAAAATGTAATACAAAAAGCAGCAAAAGCTGAAAGCATTGTATGAACATACTAAAAATATAAACAAATATAGTGGTGTTTAGAAAACAAAGACTAAGTACGCACGCACGCTGTACACCCAAAGATAAGCAATACTGTACAATATTATGCCATAACAAAAACCATATAAAAATACCATTCAAAAAAATACAGACAATTGTGAGATCCTATTGCACAAAAAGGTAGTTAATTATTTGTTAAAAGAATATAATATCAAATTAATTGATTTATTATTTTTGCCTAAAATCCAATCTGAGAATAATGCTTATATCAAATTTATCTATGATGTTTATTTAAAAATTGCACTAAGGTGGCTACGGTGACAACATTTTTTATGCTTTTGGAAGTTGTAAAAATACTATATTGCCAATGAATTACATCTAAAATTACTACACCTATTTCCAAGCACAACATTCAACAATGACGAACCTAGTGCAAGATTGAAACGTTGTTTCCTAAAGCTAGCGACGCAACGTAAGAAAATGCCCTTCCGATATTGATAATTGTGTTTGCCCCCGCCTGCGTGAAATCAAATCTGCGATACTGTATTTGCAGCACTGATGCGTCGTCGGTTCCCACTTGTGATTACACAATACAGCACTTTGCGTCGCTGCGTTAGGTTGCATCGCTGCGTTACGTTGCGTTGCTAGTGGTTTAAGTGTCACATAAACCACTAGCATAGTTGCAACACTGGTTAACAGGGTATTTAATATGCCAATTTCCACTTGAATTGAAAGAAAAAATAGTACGAGCTAGAGTGAAATTGAAAGTGAAGATAAGGAATTTTCAATAAAGTAAAAGAATTTAGTACGTGGGAAATTCCTTTTTAAAAGAAAACCTTTAATATCATCAAGGTTGTAAGTGTGATGATAAGTGCAACAGATCCACATAAATGTTTTAAAATGAAATATGACGGTGTGCATCCCAAGGGATAACAGTTGTGGTGTCTGCCGAGGCCAAACCTAAATTACTTTCAAAATTGATGTTCACTTGGGTATTCAGGCAGGGCTAAATTGGCAGCCTTCTAAGACCTCACAAAAGTTCACACCCAGAATTGTATTTTTTTAAAGTTTATTTTATGCTATTTTAATTGATGAAAGATGTATGTAAATACTGCATTTACAGTACATATTGTGTGAACATTAATAAAATTTAAATTATTTTAAATACGAAGAAAACATATTGTGTTGTCTTTCATAAAATCTCCATAAATAAATTTCGTTTTAGATTAAGAAAAATTAAGTTAGAATGACGGATGTTCTATTTAGGTTCTCTACAGAGAATATCCTGCTGCTAGCAAGTTATTATTATCCCGGCAATGTTGGAAAGATTAGATTTGACAGGAGTCAATTTCCCTGCCATGTGCATGAACTTGGATCATATCGTATTTCAGTTTCTATATTGTTTTATTCGTAGTAAACCTCATAATTTTAAATATAAATACTGAATTTAATTTGTGGAAGAGTAATTTAGGTTACACGAGTAATTGGTTTTTACGTCGGAACATAATGATAACATCTTGTTAAAAAAAAAAATTGTAACATTTCTTTTCAAAGTCAGTTTTTGTTTGCTATTGCTATAACATTGTAACTATGCATATTACACGTAAAGTTGTGTGCGCGAACAGAGTAATCAAACTAAATATAATTTGGCTGATATATTTATAAACAATGTAAAGCTTTCCGTTGTGAGATTGTATACTAAAATTATACGTGCCAAGCGTAGCGTAAGCAAATTCTTTGGTTATAGAGCTGCGCCGATCGGATAGCCACCATTTATAATCTTTAGTGGGAACCATCTGCACCAGACAACAATTCAAATCGGAATTTATTTTGGAAAAAAAATCCCTGCACTACTGTACCTTGCCTATACAACAAGAAGTAACAATAAGCCTACTTACCCACGGTATAAAACTGAATGGAAAAGCAAGGAAGAGCCACTATTCCCTGGCATCTGCAAATACACAGCCAAGAATATAAGTATGAAAGGACAGGAGGGTATTCACTAATACTGAAACCGGCTAAGTGTCTGAACAATGCTATGCTAATTTACAAAATGTACAGGTGTTTAAGAGAGCTGTACTATTCTATCTTATACCGATAGATATATTTTATTTTATTTGGCATCATAATATAAAATACAAGGTAAAAACAATAAAACAACAATAACAACAATATAGAATTGATGAAAATGGTATATAGGCCTACATTAGCCTGACAAAAATGAACATTAAACACAAAAAATGCACATTAAAAAAACGATGCAAAGAAGTTATTTCCATTGAGGTTCGAAAAAAGTACAAATACACAATTGAAAAAAAATGAATGCACAATTGCACGGTTATTGAAGTATCATTTAAGTTCTGGATCTTTTAATATTGCAGTATTAAAGTTATTTATCCTCAACAACAAAAAATAAAATAACACAGTTCGTAATACTGCAGTCAACAGGTTGATTTTTTTTTTAAATAGCAACAAATAAATATATTAATAAATGTGGTTATGCCGTTGACAAAAATTCTATAATAATTGGACCAACAGACAAACAGACTATCATTTCACAAGGTCAGATCTTAACTAAAAAATGTATGACTCGAACTTGACCTTACGTACGTAGTAAAGGTGATGATTGAGAGAACTCTTGAAAAAGAGAAAGGAAAAGTTTGAAGATCCGTAAACTCTGGAAAATAATTATTGTTATTAACGTTGGCGTTATCTGGACGTATCTACATAATTCAAGGTCTGATTTGATTCAATTGATCCCAATTAATTAACTAAATAATATTTGTTAATTTCTTTCATCTGTCATCGGTTTTTTTGTGGGTATTATATCAAGATGGCTATTTACATTATGGAATCGATAGTGTTATGTGTCTGCTTAACTGCTCTAGAAGATTAGTCATAAATCTGTCATACTAATTATCAGCTAAACTATTTCAGTCATTTTCATTTTTAATATTAAACATGAAGAAATCTTTTAATATACAATGCGACTCGTATAGTATTTGTATTGACTTTCACTGCGCAGGACTCGTCTTAACTAATGTATCTGGAGAGCGTGCTTGTGGATTGGGACTATCCCATCTTGTTTAACCTACCCCAATCTCCTCGGTATAAAAATGGGATATTTCCGACACGTGCTTCCCTCAATTTATGCACGATTCGACAATTTTTGGAGAACAAAATGACTACTCCGTCTCGTTTAAAATAACAGCGTAAAATAAACTGAATATTTACGGAGTTCATTGATTGTAAACCAATTATTTTTTTATTTACGTTTCAAGAGTTCGTTTAGCTAGGTCAGTTGTCAAAATTATTGGGTTTAGGCATGGAGTAAAGAATACTCCATGGTTTAGGCTACAATCAATGAACTACCGGTACATATCAATATACTAATCGAAACCAGAGGAAAATGTTTTCACTATTTACGTAAAGCTTGGTTCCTACTAGCGACGCAACGCAATCTACGTAACGTAAGAAAATGCCCTTCTAATAATTGTGTTTGCCCCCGCCTGCGTGAAATCAAACCTGCGATGTTTGCATCATTATTGCGTCGTCGGTTCCCACTTGTGATTACGCAATACAACACTTTGCGTCAATACGTCGCTGCGTTACGTTCTAGTGGGAACTACGCTTAAGAGTTGCATACTGGTCTTACACGCATGTGTAGGTGGGTTCTTTGTTTATTAGCATCCTACATAGCATAGATTTCTACTAAAATTTAGTAAAGTAGCCTATATACAGAATATTTATTAAATATTTTCAAAACTATTTACAAAACAGCAGTACGGTACATTTGATCACACTACTATAAAAAAAAAATCTTTGTAAATCTATAGAAATTATATATTCGAATTATATAAGAGAAATTAACATTCATAGCATTATACAAATAATTATATAAAATAAAAATGCTTCTAACAATATAGATTGCACATTTACAGTACATTGCAAGCAAAGTTCAAAATCAATATTTTTGAAAGCAAAAACGAATAATATAGTCCATGCTTATGGGATGCGTGTTTCCTAAGATCACGTTGTTTACTTTGTCAAATCCACATTATCATAGCACCGAAAGAGTACCAGTACATGTGAGATTATAATATTTTGTTCGACATTAGTGAGTTTGGGCTAATTATAAACAAAAGTAAAAGAAAAACCACATAATTCTTTAAACACAATACACAGTACTCGATTGAAAGATTTTTACAAATAGGCCTACGTCACAAATTCTTTTGGCGTATCAATATACTAATGAAAAAACCAACAAAAACCCAAACATTTAGTAGTTATAAAACAAAGTAATTAAAATCGCATAAAAGGAATTGAAAGCACGAGAGTTTGAAGGTTTCTATAAACTTGCACAATTCATCTCTATTTTACAAAATTAATAAACTTTGGTTTTAAAAGAAAACAAGGTAAAATATATATTTACAAAATGCTCATATATGTTTTCGATAATGTCACACACATTCACTACCTGTAATTAGTGGCAACACCGGAATGAGAAAGCAAGCAACAAACAAAAATTAAACTTTAAATTTAATGTTTTAAAATACTTAATCCAATTCAGTTTGCAAAGTACATCAATATATCCATCAGTTTCATTGCGTAGTGTTAATTCTAAAGTAACAGTGCTCCAAATTAACTTACTCCACTATCTTTTAATTTGTTCAGAACCTTATTCTCTTTTACAGGAGTGTTTTTTACACAACCATCTGCTGATTGCTTTCCATTTTTAGCCTGTTCAACTAAACTTTCGTCTGCTTCTCCATTGTTTACTGATAGGCTTTTGTCATGTAGAACCTTATTCTCTTCTACAGGAGTAGTGTTTTTTACATAATCATCTGCTGAGTGGTTTCCATTTTTAGCCTGTTCAGCTAAACTGACATCTACTTCACCACTGTTTACTGGTAGGTGTTTGTCATATAGAACCTTATTCTCTTCTACAGGAGTGTTTTTTACACAACCATCTGCTGAGTGGTTTCCATTTTTAGCCTGTTCAGCTAAACTGACTTCTGCTGCTCCACTCACTGATGTGCTTTTGTTGTTGTTCAGGACCATGTTCTCTTCTACGGGAACGCCTTTTACACAACCATCTGCTGATTGCTTTCCATTCTTAGTCTGTTCAGCTAAACTGTCTTCTGCTTCTCCACTGTTAGGTAGGTTTTCTAAAACATCAGATATTTTACTGTCCTTTCCTTTCATACAGACATCCACTATTTTTATTTCCACGCTAACTTTTATTGTTGGTTTTTCACCTTCTGGTTCTCCATCATTTTGTTTCAGAAAATCTCCATCATTTTGTGGTACGTTTTCAGTAACAATATTGTTTGTAATATCATTTTTTGACTTTCTAAAATTTTGATCTTCTGGATCTCCATCCCTTAATGGTTGGTTGTCAGAAAGCGAAATAACTTTTTGATGGTTCTTTTGTTCACTTTCTACTACATTTTCAGTTCCACTTTTCTCAGTTGACACACTACTAATGGCACCATCAGTTTGATCATTTTGTTTTGTTCTACTATCAATAGCTTTTCCATTTCCATCAATGCGAAGATCTGTATATTTACCATCATTGGCTGTTGTTGTAATTGGTGCACAATTTTGATCATTTTTCTGGCAAGCAGAAGTCTTCTTATTAGCTTCTTTGACAAAGCTAACCTTGCAAGTACAGGTTTCATTTCTTGAGGAAACCTTTACCAAATCACCTTCTCCAGATGTCTCCATCACTGGCATGCCAACATGGATTTCACTGCCAAATCTACTACTTAACCCACTGTCTGGCTTTGATTCACTATAAGATGATCCACAACGGACTGAGTAGTGGTTGTTGTTGACATATGGTCGGTTTGCCTTCTTGTTTTGTCGGTAGTGGGTAGATGACGATGAATGATGAAGATTACCTCTTGCAGGAGACGGCTTTGTATGGCAAATTCCAACTCTAGTTCCTGATAAACAAAATATAATGCATAAAGCACTCATAACATAATACAAGATACATACATATCAAGAAAATATGTCCAAAAGTGAGATAAATTATACATTTACCACTAAAAAACAATAAAACTCACCCATTATGTTTAAATGGTAGTTTTGTTCCAAAATATTTATGTAACTTCTTTTCCATTGCTCATCCTGGTTTGAATGGTCAGTGCATTCATGTTCATCTTTCTGTAATTTTCTAGAAGTATTCTTCTTCAAAACCCCACGTTTTGGCATTCCGCCATAGCACATGACACAGTATGGCTCACCATGGTCATGGGAACTTTTCTCTTTCTGCATCTTGTTGGCACCACGGTTTCTAGGAGTATCTTCACGAGGAGTTGACCTAGCACTGGAAAAGGACCTAGGTGTAGATCGACCAGAGGTTAATGCAGTTTCATTCTTCTCCCAAGCAAACTTGGTTTTCAAAGGTGGTGATGCTTCTTCACAATGCTGCTGTTTAGGGAAATTGGAATCTTCTGGGGTAGTCTGAAACGGTCGATGGAGAAAGCAGCGAAGTGGGTCATCTCTGGAGACATAGAGGCCTAACTTTGACATACATGTTGAATCTGCACAATATGATCTACAATATAAACATAAAAAAAGGCAGTGTTAGAAATTAAAACTGTTTTATATATTGTATGTAATTTGACAGCTAACAGAGAAACTCCAAACCACTCGGTGATGCTGGGAATTAATTAATTAATTAAAGATTCAAGAAATTTTATTTGTCCATAAAAATGGAAATTCACTTTGCTTGGTAGATTAAAACAACAATATTGCAACAATTAAATATGCACTAGGAAATCGTAATGTTTTTCTTGTTGTTTATTCAAAAAGACACAGGATTTAGAGGAGTTTCAAAAGGGCTGTTCTCACCTGTTATACCTAGCTCCTACAAGGATTCAAGAAATTTTATTTGTCCATAAAAATGGAAATTCACTTTGCTTGGTAGATTAAAACAACAATATTGCAACAATTAAATATGCACTAGGAAATCGCAATGTTTTTCTTGTTGTTTATTCAAAAAGACACAGGATTTAGAGGAGTTTCAAAAGGGCTGTTCTCACCTGTTATACCTAGCTCCTACAAGGATTCAAGAAATTTTATTTGTCCATAAAAATGGAAATTCACTTTGCTTGGTAGATTAAAACAACAATATTGCAACAATTAAATATGCACTAGGAAATCGCAATGTTTTTCTTGTTGTTTATTCAAAAAGACACAGGATTTGGAGGAGTCTCAAAAGGGCTGTTCTCACCTGTTATACCTAGCTCCTACAAGGAATTCATATATACTTTCACCGTTCTGGGTAATTGGTTGCAAGCTGAAAAACAAAATTAATAAATCAACAAGTTTACTTTAATGAACAATAATGTAGTATAGTAAAATATAAATAATTTAGGATTAGGATTTAATAAATTGAGATCACTGTCTCAAACAAGAAACTTCTTATTAATTTCATCTCCATAAAAACTTAAGTAAACTAGCTTAATAAAAAGGGAAAATCCCATGACATCCATTTCACTCAAAAAACCCTGCCACTTGCCATCATATTACCTTTCTAACTCTTTCTATCATTTATTATATATTCATTTCACATGTAGAAATAACTACTCACTTCTTTGGAACATCTACTGTCCTGTGCTTGTCCCCCTTTTCTGAAATGAATAATACATATTTATTATTAAACAACTATTATTGGTAATCCCATAAAAATAATAATTAAACAAATAATTACTTTAAGCATTAGTTCAAATTTTTCTTAGCAGTACTCTATCAATATTTAACATCACAATAACAATAATAAAATACCAAAACATACTTATTGCCATCATCTGTTGGCGATGCAGGGACATTTTATTCTCAACTGGTGCCCTAACCTGAGGAGCAGACTGGGATCGATGGTGTATACGCAGCAAACTATCAAAGTAAAGTTAATATTCAGTATAGATACAGAAACAGTATGTTCATCCATGGTTCCTCTTAAGCTTATTTCCCACTAGGACGCAAGTAACGCAAGTAATGCGACCAATCACAAAAGTTATATTTTTCAAACTGTTGCTCGTCATTGGTCAACATGCATTGCACTTTCGTCACGTTCTAGTGGGAACCAAGATTTAGAGATAGCCTAGTGATATTTTGTCGACAGATTGGTAGACCTCTGTGCTCGAGGTACTCTGGAAAAATGATAAACCAGACTAGAAAATAAATCTCACACTTTAAAGCTCTGTCTATATTATCAAGCTTTATTTGACAAAAAAATGTGATGTGCCCATATATGGACATGATGATGTCAGACCACTACCATATTTAGGCATATCACCACCATATTTGGGCAAATCACACGATTTTTGACTAGTTTGATAGTGCAGACAGCGCTTAAAACAATCAACTGTATATATACCTTGCTCTTGTTGGTCGTCCAAGCGTGATATCCACTAATTCTGCCGATTCTCCATATCGGTCAGTTGATGTCAAATACTGGTGCATACTGTTGGACTTGACAAGCATTTTGTCTGGGTCATTGGGGGTGCTATTACACCTTTCTTTCACTTTTTCCGTATATGATGGCACAGTCCCTTTTGCTTGTTCAAGCTACAAAATAATATGAATTAAAAAATGCAATAATTTATAAACTTAACAAAATGATGTAAAACTTTTTTTTAATAAAATATTTTTATAAGAATTTCGAATAAAGTCAGTCAACTGTCATGGAAAAAAGCTTTGAAAAAACTGTTGTACAGTACATTACAGATGCAATATGTTAATGTTACAATTTATGAAATTGTAGTTTAAAGCACACACTACACTATCAAACTTTATATTGTAGTTTAAAGCACACACTACACTATCAAACTTTATGTGACAAAAAAAAAGTGATATGAACACGATGACATTATATCACTACCATATTTGTGCATATCACTACCATATTTGTGCATATCACTACCATATTTGTGCATACAGTATCACTACCATATTTGGGCACATTTTTTGTCAAACTAGTTTGATAGTGTAGACAGAGCTTAAAGTATCACTAATTCATTCTAAAATGTATGCATCTTTGGATACTCAGTAAAGCTGGTAAAATTACTGATGATAGACATGAATGAATAAACACTGCGATCTACTTCAGGAGTTTTCCAGCGAGGCTATAGAGAGGTTTCGCAACCTTACGAATACGATAACGAAAACGGATACGTCATACATTTGTGAAACTTTTGAGCTGATCACCAGTCATATTCGTAACTACAAAACGAGTATAGTTTTTGATCTATTTTGCACATTTTGCATTTGAATTAGGAATGATTCATGATTATAATATAATTATAGATTTATTGAAAGTAATTTACTAAAGTAATTTATTAAAATGCCAGGTCAATTTAGATAAATAGCAGTTTTTAAAGTCCTCACTCGCTTTGATGTTACGCAGGCCTAGGCAGTCAAGCACCAAGCAACACGTACCTTCGCAGTCATATTTTGGACGCGCCTCAATATTTTGTTGCCATGCGAAACAGATTTTTTTATGGCTTACGAAAACGAATACGTGTGCGTGATGTATCCGTTTTCGTTATCGTATTCGTAAGATTGCGAAACCTCTCTTATACATTGATGTGTGAATAATTACAGTACTTGAAGACTCAAGTTTGCGTCCTTAACGATTCTAGAGATAACATTTATATTGACTGTGTTTTAGAAAACACTTAAAAATTATGCAAATCATTGTACTGATAGTACTACAGTTTTTTTTGGATGTTGAGATGTGTGAGATATGTTTAATGAAGTTGGACATCTCTTGTCTAATTTCTCTACTTTCAGATTACCTACAGTACCTTGTTACCAGCCAGGTATTTCTGCACAATCAATGCCTGTTCACCTGTGTGGTTCCTGGCCTTGTTAGCCCAGCCTACCCACGCTGGAGCATTTAACTTCTTCTGTTTCTCTACCTCATAGTGGTCATCAACAGTTTTCTTTACCCCTGTCATGTAATCAGCTGGTTTATCAAATGCAAACGCTGACAAAGGGTACTGCCTAGAAACGCCTGAAAAGTTATTCAAACAAACTTCAAAAAAAGAAATCAATAAACACATAATTTTCAGGTTAAAATACCTTATGATTTACTAATTTCTTTAAAGAAGTTTGTTTAATGACAAAAAAGTGCGATGTGCTCAAATTTGGTAGTGACATGACATCATCATGTCTATATATGGGCGCATCACATTTATGTTTCATAGTGTAGACAGAGCTTTACAATAAATTTGAACCAAAAATAAAAAAATACAGTTAATTGTTTGTTTGTTTTATCTTTATACTGGGTGACCTCTTCAGTCAAAGACTGATCTCCCAGAGGGCCCAGTTGGTGATCAGTGGCTCTGGCTGTGATGTACTAATACACCGGGGTAACCCCCTACTCGTCTCGAAAGATGTACTAGGTTCTTTAAAGTGCACACGAGCAAGTTGTGTACACTGGACCTACGGTTTATAGTCCTTATCCGAGAAGACTCGTTCTACCACCAGAACCATGGAGTGAGTGAGCCTCGAACCTCTGCCGATGTTATGGCTACGTGATTACGGTTCCACTGTCTTAACCGCTCGGCCACTCACTCACTAATTAACTAATTAATGCAGTTTAAATCTGTTTTTTTCTGATTCTCCTACTAAGAGCTGTAAGACCTTAGAGCTGAAGAGTGCCTCATTTCTTTAAATTTGTTTGGACAATAAGATACAATAATATAAGTCAATGTTTGCCAATGGCCTATGCATCTCCAGTACTGTATTCACTGCTTTCATTTATTTATTTCATCAATTTGGCAATTTCCAATTGGAACAAATACTGTAGCTTTTTTTGCAAGGTGTGGCAAAAGGCGGCAAACATTTTAATATACTTATTGTTGTTGTGGTTCCTGGCAGAAAAACACAAGCAAAACAATACACATATAATCATTTAGGGTGCAGGTCAAGTCGGCCCCAAACCGTCTCGGCCAAAGTCAAGTCGGTCCCACGTCAAGTCGGCCCCAAGTCAACTCGGCCTCAATTCAACTCGGCCTCAAGTCAACTCGGCCTCACGTCAACTCGACCAAAAACTAATGGGTCAACTCGTCCACATTAATTAATTAATATACTTTAATAGACTTTGTCCGAGACGGTTTAGGGCCGACTTGGATCGAAATCAATATTTACATTCATGATCAACATGGAACTTAACAACAGATCAAGCAATTTAAAATACAAAAGACCTAATGACCTATCTTTGGAACTCGTTGTTTTGTAGTCTAATAGTGTTAGGTAAGAATGAAAATTTATGTCTATTTGTTTTAACTGGAATTGTTGTCAATCTTCCAGATCTGGTAACTACTAACTTACAGTATTGTTGAGAATATGAGATTCATCAGCTAAAATATTATTTAATTTAGATATCAGTTCATCATTACACATTTGTGTGATATCTTCAATCTCGACATCAGCCTTACTGAAAGTCTGTGCATAAAGTTTATTATTTATTATATATATATATTTTGTTATTTATTATTATTACCATTGGCTGAGTAATTTAAACAGTAGCCTTCAAGACTACTGTAACAGGTCAATATTTGTATAACTAAATTATACTATGATTAACCATGAGGCTTTCAAAAACACGACAAACTATAAGAATAACACCCATTAAAGTTATCTATAAAATATTTATAAAGCCACAAGGTAAATATTGATTCTGTAAATAATGAAAGAACTTAACTGGTCTATTGACAACATAATACAATGAAGTAAGTTAAATTGGCCTTGCAGCATATAAAACACTTTAATTCAATAATACCATTTCATGTTAATGTTATTATAAATGTTCTACTTTAAGATTAATTTGTTAATTTTTTCAAAAATTAGACCTATATCAATTGTTTGAGATTGATCCAGTGGCAGATTGTAAACTTTGATTACATTGTATTTTAAAACAATTTGGGGTTGGGGAAACAAGATACAGGCCTACAGAACTGATTGTATGACCAAACTGAACATTAAAAGCATAACCAATATGATTCCTATTACCATATCTACTATTAGTATTAATACTGATAATATACAGTTATTGGCATTATCCCTTGAATGACAGTTCTTTGTTGTTTACCTTCAAACTTGAGATAGATTATTGAAAGATCAGAAATGAAAATGAGTTTGCCAAATACTTTTTGCTCATAATATATTACATTGTCGATAAAAACCATGAATAAAATTTATTTCAAAATTATTTAGAAAAATTATTGATACTGGCTGTATTCCTCTTCCAACTAGGCCTAGGCCTACTTTTAGTTTTACTATACTATTAACACTATGGCCGATCCAGTTTATTTAATTAAAAAATCTTTCCATAAGGTAGGCCTAGCCTAGGCACACCTGCTATGAATAATCAGCTGTATTTAATCCTTCGTTAATTATAATTAACATTTTTCAATGAACTTCTATTATTCTATTCTATTATTATTAAACGTCAATCACAACAAAATTGCAATGTACAGTAATAGTTCACAGTACCTAGCCCTACTGTGCCTGTGTAGGTAGGAAGACTGACTAGCCTAGTTAGTTGTAAGGGGCCGCCGCCAATCGCCTATTCTAAGTAGGCCTAGCCTCTAGGCCTAAGTCCTAGCCTCGGCCTAGCCTAGCCTCTAGTAGCCTAGAGGATAATGTATAGAGTAGGCCAAAATAAATACCCACCTTTGTATCCTCCATGTGGTCGTTCTTCTCTTGAATAACCCCTTTCATTGCACGATAAATTTAAAAACTTTAAATTCCGGGTTGTAAGCTTACCACTTTTAGGACGATTTGTCATAATTTCACAAGTGGAAATGTCATCTCTTCACACACAACACGACCACCACACCATCCACACAACAAGTTACAAAAAGTAAACAAAAACTTTCGCTGATGTTTTACTAGCGCCATCATACACGATAAGAAGAAGAAGACCTCACAATTTTTTTATTTAGCAGAAAAACAATACGCGATAAGTATTGGATTAAAATTATTTATAAAGAAACCGAAGAATATAATTAATATTTCATCAACAACTTTAATAAATTGAGCGAGAAAATTTTCTAAATTTAACAGGGTTCAAATAGGTTTTTTTTATTGTTCAAAAAACATGGAAAAAATAGTTCTCGCGGAACATTACCTGCGTTAAAACCTGTTGCGTAGCAACTGTAAACGCTATACTGTACTTAACCGAAGCATGCAATCTTACTCATTCACGTCTGCGAAGTATGTCAACGAATGACCCATTTCTTGTCAACTACAACAATACGCTCTTTTTATTTCGCAACTTGACAATTGGCAAATTGTAAATACCTTAATTGGACGGGATTTAGTCATTGTATGGGCCTACTTAAAATTCATCAATGCAATGTATGTTCGGTCGGTCTCTCGCGTAAGAGTTTAAACTCTGGGTATTCATGTGATAAAAAGACAGACAGTTTATGTAAATATTGCGGACCCGACGCTACTTAACCCCGTTATCAAACGTGATCCATGGATTCAATAGGCTAAAAATAAGGCCTATTTATAAAAAAAAAATTGCACCTCCCGATTAGGCCATACAAGTAGGCCCATTAGGCCTAATAATATATTATTTATTTATTTATTCAATATATCGTAATCGCAGCACAAGGCTGAATTAAAACAATATTAACATGATAATGTACACATCAAAAGGACAAAAATCTAAAAATTTACAAATACTGTATAAAATATAAAGGTGCAAAATTCAAGAATCTATAAAAAATATAGGCCTACAAAAAAGAAAATTTACAAAAACACAAACACGCGAGGAGAAATTGCACATATGCTTACTCGCTAGCGAAAATAATGTCACAGCTTTGCTTGGGAGAAGGTTAGAGTGTGTAATTCTTCCCCGATGGGAGGGATCGTCAAAATAAAACGCCGCTTGTCCACAACAAAACACTCTGAAATAAAAATAAAACACAGAGGCCTACAACAGTACATAATATTCAGGAAAATAAATTTATTCGAAACTAACTGTACAAAACTGCATATAAATTTCAACGTTTCTTTTCTTCATTTAAATACAAACACTAACGCAACTTCTTTTAAACGCTTTGGCAACAACAAAAAAATGTACACAACAAACGTACAGTCCCAGATTCAAGGTAATGTTCCACTAAGCGATAATAGTAGGCCTAAATGTCCGCCATGACTTATAGGTCCGTCATACCATAAACGCGTTCCAATAAATATAGGACGCAAACACGTTCCAATAAAATATGGGACAGTGAAAAGGTACGGTACATTCAGACCGATTCTGCAACCTTTATAAAACTAACTGAGTTGTAATAACAGAACTTTAAAATATGATTAGGCTAAAATACTGCATTAAATAAGAACAAAACATATTTTCAAATTTATATTGAAATAAACAATAAACTCAACATCAACATATTCTAAAAATCAAGTAAAACATAACATACGTAAAAAACTGTTTATCAATTTTTCATTTTTATGAATATAGAGAAATAAAAACCGGGTTAAATAAAAACACCACATGCGAGTCATTACGTGACGTGTACACATATACGTCCAGAATGATTAGTATGAACCAGTGAAATATATATGGCCCTGTATTGAAATACAGAAGCAAGTTATTTGTTTTGTGGTCATTTTTCAGACACGCAAAATTCAGACGAAATAAGTGTTTGCGTTACCAGTGATGTGCTGACGTAAACACAACGCGTAAACATAGATGTTCCCGCTACAAAACGCATTCGTATCATTGACGTACGCTCGACCATGGCTCAAAGTCGTTAAAAAAAAATTACGGACCATATATTTATTTCCTTCTCTGTGAATAAACGTAGGCCTACTGCGAATAAGAATCGGAAGTTTATGGGTATTCCGACGCTGCCGGGAATTTGGTTAATGTTGATATTCGGAAATTGCACGATCAGGGCTTAAAGCGTGGTTCCCACTAGCGATGCAACGCAAGGACGTAACGCAACGCAAATGAATTGACCAATCACAAGCGATGGCTTATTCGCTTGTGATTGCTAACTGTCTATAACTTCGCTTGTCATTGGTTAAAACGCTTGCGTTGCGTTTACGTCCTTGCGTTACGTTCTAGTGGGAACCAAGCTTTACGAATAATATAAGACGTAAGTGTTTCACTTTCTTTGTTTCATTTGTCTGATAAGTTTCGGAAGTTGTATCGGTATTCCGACGCTGCCGGGAATTTGGTTAATGTCATTTGGTACCGTAATGTCTTAATCCGTCATAATCCCATTAAACAATGTTTTACTTTATTCAATCGACTATCAATTCGTCTCACAAGATTCTCCAGTTTTATCGGTATTCCGACACTGCCGAGAATCGGGTAGATGTTCCGTAATACAATACCGTAAACGAATAATTAAAACAACATCACTGTTCCACTGTTTGAATCATCTATCAATTAGCTGTTACTTAAAATCATTACAAATCCACCAATCAAAAATATTATTCCACATTAAATATTCAATAAATCAAAACCTTGCATCTTTTTGGAATGTATGAAATAACGATTACAAGACGATCCCTGAGCCGCAAAGGTTACACACGTCTTGACGTAAACTTGAACCGGGTCGTAATTCCTTTTATTTTATGCCCATAGTCTCAACATCAAGGAGTTTCCTTACGTCGTCATTTAACTCAACAATTTCAATTTGGTCTTTTGCATTCACTTGATCAACAGATGACGTCATTATCTGACTATGACAAACTGATTGTATAAGTTCTTCTCCATCTACGCACACTATCTCAATTGTAGGATGAACAGTCTCGAATTGTTCACGAGGGATGCTGACCGTTTGACAAACATCTACTAATAGGCACCAGTTGAGAGGCCTGTGAGAAAAATGTTTGGTAAAATAAATAATAGGCATATTCAAAACTATCTTAGCGCCCGGACGTTAGGAAAGTACACTTTCTTATTCCCTGATACGACAAAGGGGTTGGAGACTAGGAATTTTTGCTTGCGAAAAGTTGACGCATGCGCACAGTGAATTATCATGACGCAACTAGTTCTTCGCAAATCGGAAGTTCAATAAAATACAGTATTTCACATAGCATGAGGTTACACACGGCGCGCTTTGCTAGGGCTTGGTTCTCACTTGCGACGCAACGTAACGCAATCTACGCAACGTAAGAAAATGCCCTTCCAATCATTGTGTTTGCCCCCACCTGCGTGCGTCGTCGGTTCCCACTTGCGATTACGCAATGCATCACTTTGCGTCGATACGTCGCGCTGCGTTACGTTGCGTTGTGTTCTAGTGCATGACACAAAATGTACGTGTACGCGTGACACAAAAACTTAACGTACCCTTTGGTTTTATCCACCTGGAGGTTGAACGTATTTAAATGTGGCGAATCACTCAGCTCAATTTCAAAATCATCTTCTGTATCACTATCTGGTCCTGGAATGTCTTCAAATATGTTATAACAACTATCGGTTGTGTCATCTGTGAAATAAATTATTAATAGTTAATATAATGATAATAATAATTTATTAGAAACTTCACTTTTACAACAGTGGCACACTTTGATGATAAAGGTGCGTCCAAGTTATATAATTAGTAGTAATACCGTAAAACCTCGAAAAGAAGCCCATGGGCTTAAACCTCGAAAAGAAGCCCATCTCGAAAAGAAGACCCCCTCTACAGTTTGCAAAAGTACTCTCGAAAAGAAGCCCATCTCGAAATGAAGCCTCCTGGTCTTCTTTTCAAGATAGTATGAGCTTCATTTCGAGACAGACTACTCATCCTGTATTGAGATGATGACGAAATTATTGTATTTGAATCATAGGACTGTTTTTTTGCTTTTTATATTGTTTTTTAATTGGTATATTAAACATAATTTCATGGTTGAAAAAATGTCTCAAAAGTCACATTATTGTAGTAGAAATTCACAAAATTTACAGCATTCATTTCGAAAAGAAGCCCCCCTCTACAGTTTGCAAAAGTACTCTCGAAAAGAAGTCCATCTCGAAAAGAAGCCCATCTCGAAAAGAAGCCCATCAAGAGCATTAAAAAAAGAAGCCCATGGGCTTCTTTTCGAGGTTTTACGGTATATATGGATAGTCCTTATTATATTAATTATTTACGTTCATAAATTACTTTATTCATTTATTTGTCGTGTTTTTCATATCAGGGCACACTGCTATAGTAAATAAGTACATTATAAGGTAAACAAGAATATTTCTTACAAAAAACGCTGCTCACTTATTGTTATTGCTAAGGTCAAGTCTGGGGGTCACTTTATCAAGCCTAGATACTTCAAGTATCCTATTACAAACAAAAACTTCAATGGACTGTTTTGATAATAATTCAATGATTATCTGACAGTGAATTATAGTAATATCATGGGACTCATAAATACCAGAAATGCTTTGGGATTTGTCATTAGACTATTTTCCCAGCCGTTTTTTGGATTCAACAGGTGGTACCTATAAATTATAGTCGAGTTTCCATTTTAACAAAAATGTCAAAGTGTAGTACTATACTGCTGCTTGATTTCATTTAATGAATGAGTCATCTCGTGTGACGTAGCGGGCTAGAGCAGCAGCGTGAAAATAATAATAATACTGTAGATCTAATCTGTTGAGTGGATAGGAAAAATAGTAGAGCGCCCCCTTTATGAACAGTTGGCCTTTAAATGCGGTAACGGTAAAGCGTGGTTCCCACTAGACCGCAACGCAACGTAAAGCGTGGTTCCCACTACCGATGCAACGTAACGCAATCTACGCAACGTCAGAAAATGCCCTTCCAATCATTGTGTTTGCCCCCGCCTGCGTGAAATCAAACCTGTGATGTTTGCAGCACTATTGCGTCGTCGGTTCCCACTTGTGATTACGCAATATAGCACTTTGCGTCGATACGTCGCTGCGTTGCGTTCTAGTGGAAACCACGCTTTACGTATATTAGGCGTTTCGGCGTAAATCGTAGTATGATTTGCCGCATGCGAACATTATCAAAATGACGTCATAAGTGGACGTGTAAATAAACATCTTTCTATTAAACCGACGGCCGCCGGACGCGTGATAGTAGGCACAAATCGCGCAATACACGGGCGAGTTGTGCTTATGGGATATAGGTACGTACCGAATAGTGAAGAACTACCACCAAACTGCCACCTTAGTTCTTTATCTGTCAAGGGTTCCTCATCTTCTCCCATTTCCCATGATCCATTTATATCCGTTAAAAAACCTATATAGAATACAACACATTATATGACGAAACAAGGCAACATAGGCATAAATAAACATACAAATAATTGTAGGCAGAAGTTTAAGAAAACCGTGAGCCAATAAATAATTGAAAATGTTGATATATTATTCGTATAATTACTCCTAAAATAATATTCACAATGTTGAGCAACGTACCATAAAGCAGAGTGCGGGCGTCCTTGCTACGTGCTAATTTCAACGTCGTTCGTCCGGAGTAAGTTGCCAGAAGCGGGTCGGCGCCAAAAGACAGTAGCAGACGAACAACTTCCACGTGATCGTTGTCAACGGCATCGTGAATGGGCCTATCATAAATCAATTATTACAAATATTATGCCATGTTTTATATAAGTAACAACAGAAATTATATTAAAAGTTAGAAGAAAAACACCGTATAGTAGAATAGTACCAACTCCTAATTGTAAGAAATTGTGTTTAGTAACTGTTAATTTAGGGTGCTATTCAGGGGACACCCTTATAAGAGGACACGTTTGCGCATGTCTATAAATCATTCGAATTTGTAGCTTCTGCGACGATCGTCAGAATTTAGCGTAGTAAGCGGGAGCGACGGAAAGGCTTTACAACCGCGATAAGTACTGTATGCGCAGACGGCGGCGGCCGTAATGCTGTTAGTTGTTAGCTTCATGGAAGAGTGTGGAGCGGCGTTCTATCTCCTCTCAAAAACAGTCAAATTTACGCTCGAATATCGGATATTTTAAGTGAATCCGTGTCGTAAATTTACAAGTACGCCTCTAGTAATGTGACCTACACTCATAAAAACGTGTGACACATGCGGTTATGACTTCCAAGCCATCCTTAAATTTTATGACCGGAATTTGTTAACTTTAATTCATATAATTTTGTTGATATATTCAACTCGAAGGGCGTTTGACGCCTACAAAATATACGGGTATCAGACACTATGCTCCTTTGTATAAAGTGTGTGGGCGTACATTCTAAATGGTGTTATTTTTGCGGTTTCCATTACAAGTTCCCATTAACCAAGTTTCGTTTGTGATAAAATAATGGTACTTTTCATAAACTTACCAATGTAAAGAACCTGACAAACACAAACAAATCAAAATTCAATGAAACATACCTAGTACCATCTACTGCGCCTGCGTTTACATCAGCGCCATAACTTAACAGTGTGTGAGCAATCTTAAGGCGGCCGTGTACGCAGCATTCATGTAGCGCCGTGTATCCAGCATTATCCTTTGCGTTTATATCCAGTATACAATACTCCACGCAATAGATTGCCACATCCTAAAATAAAAAGTTACCGTGTATTATTTGGTAAAGTTGTGAAAATCAACAATATAATATTGTGCACATTAAAACTACGGGTTTACGTATGCTTATGGTACCATGTATAAGTAAAGCTTGGTTTCCACTAGGACGCAACGCAATGACATAAGCGCAACCAAGGAGGAAATCAATCACAAGCTGATAGAAAACGTGTATTCAATTCTATCTAATTAATTATAGCATAGGCTACGGTACAGTATAAATGGCGGGCCAAGTTGTATAATAATGGAATTAGAGATTTCAATAGGCTCGCCATACTAAAGCGATGATCTATAGTCATCGAGCAGCTTTTTGACGGTACGAGGCGTTGTGTACAGATATGCGAATATTCAATTCTATTCAATATTATTAATTATAGTATAGGCCTATATGACGGGCCAAATTTTATATTTGAAATTAGAGATTATTTCCTTTTCAATAAGCTTGCCACACAAAAGCGATGGATTACATTGGTCAAGCATCAGTTCCATATAGAGAATTTTATTTTCAATTGGCTCGCCATACTAAAGCGATGCATTCGTCGAACATCAGTTCCATTCAATAATTTTTACGCAGTACCATCATATTTCTTAATGGCGTAGGCTTACAATTTGGGAAGTGTGAGGGTAGGCTGCGCGCCGTGTACAGATATGCGAATCAGCAGTTAAGATCTCTATTGGTTTTATTAGTGTAGGCCTACATACATATACAATATTTGTATGAACTGTACATATTATACAATACATTTCCTGGAGCTGTTCTCTATTGTTATTGTTAACGTCTCCATTATCAAAGCATTTTAATGATAATGTAATCCATTCTGTTGTTGTTATTGAATCCAACGGTGTACTATTTACAGCCGTATCGCACTGCATAATTATATTGTTATGTATGTTATCTTATGGTTTCTATAGTCTCAATACAAAATATTACCGCGTAATAAAAAAAGATCAATGTTTGTCACAAGATGAAATAGGAGATTCCAATTTTTTTCAACATTACGTATAACAATAATAATAGATAGATTTATACAGCGCAAATAAACGATGTCTCTATGCGCTCAATATTTCGAGAAGTACAAATTAATTTAGTAGGCATATGGAATTAGAGGTCCATGGTAGGCCTATAGAGGTCCATGGTAGGCCTATAGAGGTCCATGGTAGGCCGATAGAGGTCCATGGTAGGCCTATAGAGGTCCATGGTAGGCCTATAGAGGTCCATGGTAGGCCTATAGTAAAAATAATATGTCGCTTCACGCTGAGTTGCGACTACGTCCGTGTTTTACAACTATCTTTAATAGTTCAAGTCTTTTCGACACTCTATATTATTGATAAAATCTAGAGACAAAGTTTGTAAATTGCGTTTAAATGAGTCGTATACTGACATCCCGGATTACAGCAAGGCACTTGTAAAAAGGTCGTTAGCCATTCAAAAAGTCTTGTTGTCAACAACAAAAAGTAACATTTCTACTTGGAACAATCGTCACAATATAATTATATAGGCCGCTACAATGACACTTGATTGACAATGACAATTCAATAAGCGTGATGATAAATTGAAAGGAAACGCGCTGTCACGGTAGACTTGAAAATAGACAGGCTATGTACGGGGCGCCGCTGGGACATTGTGAAAACATGTATGGAACGTAGTCACATATTATATAGATTAAATTTGTCCATAATTTTTGTTTTTAAATAAACAATTATACTTACGTCATAGCCAAGTCTTGCAGCTCTGTGTAAAATGGTTTCACCCAACTTCTTATTTGCAAGGATTTTACGGAAATCTGGAAAAAAAAAATCCACACATACGGAAAACTTTAGACTGTGTTACGTAAATTAGAAACAGCATGTCCATGAAATGTAAACCCATATACAGTATCAATTGATACCATATAACCCGGATGCGATGATTATGGCAAAGTTCAAACCGTTAGTTTTTCCTGTAAATTGTGTAAACATTGCTAGGCCTATATTACCTCGAATAACACCACACCAATGGATGGATTTTAAGACGCGATATACAGACATGATCGACACATGACGAATAAATAGGTCTACCTATGTCTACATAATCGGTAGGGAATTACCCATCACTTTCGTTTTCTATTGTAAATCTTAAAATAATTGTCACCATATTATTATTCATGGGACAATCTTTGTCAATTATCAACGTAACTATTTATGGCACGGCTGCGGTAAGTCTTCAAGGATGTGACATGGCGAGAAGTAGGCCTAACATAAGTAATAGACTTCATTTATGTTCGGTACCACAGGTAAAACAATGTCAACTAGGTCCCCAAAATTGTTTAGTATTTATCGATATTATAGTCCTATTCATCTTACCTGGCGGAGGTTCAGGACGCTCGAACTCGAGCGATTCCGTCTCACATTTGATGAAGTCACTTTCTTCGTCGAATTCCTATGTTAAAAAAAGATTTTAAAAGTATTACTTTTTTAAAGGCTGATTTACTGGTTAAAACACAAAACAAACGATGGGTAAATGTATGGTTTTATAAAAATATAAGTGCATATATGGACATGGTTCGTCTTATTTTTTTACGACGCGACGCGACTACGAGTCTATCATTCATTATGCGCATGCTCAATATGAACTCGAGTGAAGAATGACTTCTCGGCAAGAAAGCTGCGTACGGTAGTCGCCGCAAGTTTAATTAGAATTAGACGCATTTGTTCCAAGGGTAACAACCATCTGTGGGCCATCTATACTTTGTCTAACGCACTGAATGCGTCTTGGACTTAGTAGTGTTTGGAGGTACAATACAGTATATACAACATAATAAAGAAATAAAAACATATAAGAAACAGCAATTATTTACCCCGCCCTCGTCTGGTTCTGCTGCTACACCGTCTTGACTCCACATGTCGTCTTCTAGGTGTTTAGTTTTCATTTTATGTTTCTTGCCACCTGATATGGCCACAAATTTCATTTTATGTGGGTTGCATGGATCGACGACGCAGCGCATGGAACGTTTTCCAGCGGACGACGTCGACGACTTCCTTCGTTCTGATATCGGTATTTCTTCGGTAATAGTCTCCGCGTCGTACTCATTCTTCAACTTCAAATGGAGATTAATCGGGGCGGCGGCGTCATCATCACGGCTTTTCCTGGAATCTAACGAAATCTTTCGCACGCGCGGGTACTTTCCACGTCCACATCCTTTGTACTTCATTTTAATTTTTTCGCTTAAAATGTGCGCCGTTTTTGTGTTTTTTGTACTATTGGTGCTAAGTTTACGCTCACGGTCCGTCTTAGGTGGGCGTCCGGGTGGACGTTTAGCTGGAGGTGAGTCATCTTCACTAACGCTTACTGACGTTGAACGTTGTCGTCGTCGCTGCCAGTATTTTGCTTGCTCTTTCTCTATCTCCAGTTCGTAGCGAGCGTTTTTGTTATAAGGTTTCTGTGTGCTACTAGGACCTGAAAAAATATGTGAAATGAATTAATACACCAAAAGGAAGTACAAAACATTTTTCCGTTATAATATGTTTGGACAGTTGTTTTATAAAGACTTTTACTAGAAATAGAGGTAGGTACATCTAGCACTGAATTTCTGATCCCTAACAGCTCTCGGGAATAAAAATCATAAAATGAGGTATAGACCTAATATGCCTATAGTGATGCATTTGTTAGCAAACGAAGATGATCCCTAACGTTCCTCGGAAAATTACAAAATGAGGTAGACCTAAATTGTGATGAATTTGGTAACAACGCAGATGATCCCTAACGTTCCTAGGTAAAATCATAAAATCGACTGATAATTTTGCTGCTGTAATCCTAAACGGAAGCTATCACAGTGCCCATTTGTTTTATTATATATTACCGGTACGTATTATTATTTATTATCATGAAAAGGATAGTCTATTGCGGCGAATAGATTTTGGTTTTGCGTATAGTCAAATCACGATGTAATTACGAACATAATTTGACAAACTTACGTGCACCGGCATTACGCGTGCGTCGGCTAGACAGAACTGCCAAGTCAGCTTGGTCATTTGCAGCTTCTATTTCTTTGCTTACAAACACGTTGTCATCGTTATCTACAAAGAAAACAAATGTTGGTTAATCCGGGCCGCGAATTATAGGCTTTATATAAACTTTTCGTTTCGTCACTAGACTACGCGCCTCTACCGAGTAAAAAAGGTATTCTGCACACGCACCCATATGGACATGTGCAGAATAACTGTTAAGCTCAATAAGCAGTCACTTATGTCCACACTAGATAGGGCGCAACGCATCCAACTATGTACTTACGCGCAACGCAAGCAATTTGACCAATCACAGGCGACAATTCGAATGATTAATCTTGTTGACAAACATTTAACATAATTTTTGGGAGCTTTCGACTTGCGACAACTAAGGACCAACGACCAACCTAGGTCAGGTCAATCCATGTGTCTTCGGTCAAATCTGTGACATACGCATGCGCACAATGAACATGACGTAGTTTGGTCGTCGGTCCTCGCATTGTATCACCTGACTGGCTTAATCAAGAACGTTTATTCATCATCTATTATTTTTATGGATGCATTGTAGAATACGCATCATTATTTTAAATGACGCAAACGGCGCCCCATATTAATCCTACCTTCTGTATCTGTTAGTAATTTCTGATCGCCATCGTCATATCGTATAACATTATCTGGCTGTGTCTCGGTGTCATTATCGTGGTTTCTAATAAATACTTTCTCTTTCGCTTCCATCTGATTAAATTGTAGGATAGCCCGCTGTAAACAAAATACAATCGAAACAGAAAATTTAAAAACACAACATCGAAACAGGAAATCAAATATTATGTATAAGTTCACATTGTTGCATGTGAAATTACGGTATAAAAATATAAAAACATAGTAGAAATAAAGACATGGTTCACAACAAAGTATCGAATCAAGTAAATCCACGTAGAGGTAGCAATTGTTATAAGATTATATGGCGGATCCAGAATTTTGAAATTGGGTACTATTTTGAGGTATTTATTTGATATTGTTTTCCACAAACAAAAATGGGGGGGGGGGGGGGCGGTCACTCCCCACTATGAAACTAATGCCTTGCTTGGCTCTTAATATTAGATTACATATGGAATAAATATTAATATGAGCCGTTATATTATGTACAACAAATGAATACACAAACAATAACATTGTACTCGGACATAAAAGAATATGTTAATGCATAGGCATATTGCCCTAAATTTAACAATATAATATAGCGTCGAATAAATTTCTAATGATTAATATGCAGATCAATTTTGAATATAGATAGATAATATGTTCAGCTGTTAGTAAGAGAGATAAACTGTGATAGAGATAATCCACTAATACAAAGTTAGTATTCCGTGTATATTAGTACATTAGTATTATTAGTACAGCTATTTAAACTAAGCAGCATTATTACAATGTTAACAAAGAAATTGAGAGTGAAATAAGTTAATATCTTTAATTTCCTATTTCCAAGTAAAAGCACAATTACTGTCATCATATCATTAATAAAAACGAAACCGGTACCAACACCACTCTGCAAACGTCACAACGTCTACCAACACCACACAACGTCTACCAAGACCACAAAATGAAAATGTCTACCAAAGCCACCAACTTCGAGCAACATCACCAACCGCTACCAAAAGCATCAACCTCTACCAACACTATCAAACATATAGGAACACCACCAAAACTCTAGGAACACCACCAAAACTCTAGGAACACCACCGAAACTCTAGGAACACCACCAAAACTCTAAGAACACCACCGAAACTCTAGGAACACCCCCGAAACTCTAGAAACACCACCAAACCTCATACCAACACCACAAACCTTTACAAATACCAGCGAACCTCTACCAACACCACCAACCTCTACCAACACCACCAACCTCTACCAACACCACCAAACCTCTACCAACACCAACAAAGCTCTACCAACACCACCAAGCTCTACCAACACCACCAACCTCTACCAACACCACCAAACTTCTACCAACACCACCAACCTATAAAAACACCACTAACCTCTACCAACACCACACACCTATAAAAAACCAGACCGACAAATTCAATCACCAATGTTTTTTACCAGCCATCGGACCAAGCAATTGCCGACAACCACACATAACATATCGTACCAACTGTTAACAACCAGCACCATTAATACCGTACGTTTATTATTTTGTAATGCTTCAATTATATACTGTACTATATATCTGTATTATTCAAAATTTAGCCAATGTTTAGCCAATTCGATGGTACTTACGCGATTTAGAGGAACCGGCTTAGTACTACTAACTACTCCACGCCAATCAATTTCACATTCCTAGAGTTAGTGTAGTGAAATGGCAGAAGATGAGTGAACATGAAAAAGAATGAGGCATGAAAATGATAAATATTAATGAATAGATAAGAATAGGTCAATTCTGAAGACATCCCTATTAAGGGTCCCGATAGCGTGTCCTCTTGATTAAGTGTAGGAGTTGACCGTATGGAGTTAAAACATATATATTGCCTTGTCCCTTTAATAGGAGTGTCCCATGTAGTTACTCAAAGCAATTGAGTGTTCGATAAACAATTACAAAAGACATATACACACAAAAACAGTAGTATTCATAGACATAATTAGTATGAACATTACACACACTAACATTAGTGTTGGGTTTGTAAAGGGAATACAAATTGTGTCATTAGCCTAGTTAGCGTCGGTGCGGTGGAGTTAGGTAAAAAAAAGAAAGTTTTACTCACCTTCAGAGCGCGTTCTTCCCGGTCAAGGCTCACAGATTCGTTCAACAAGTCTTCATGTTTCTCTGCTTTCGCCTCAGCGACGAATCCGTCAGAGTTGGCAATTCGACTAATCTCAAGAGGTCTCTTCCTTGGTGGTTTTATAATCGTCTCGCCAGTCAACGTAGTCACTGTTGGGCTGAGATTCTTCAGTCTCTGTTCCATTCGATCAACATCTAACATCTGCAATCCGTCTCGTCTTGGAGAAACTGATGGTGTTCTGGAATGTCTGTTTAAAAGTACTTGGTCTGGCAGGTCTTCAGATTGTGGAAAACGGATGGCAGGGATCGTGACATCTTCTAGATGTTCTGGTACACTCCTGCCAAAGTAGTCCACGGCATCATCAAATTCTTTAACCTCACTCGTGTTCAACAACTGTTCTGATTCTGAAGGCCAAACGGTCTTAGCTACAACTATATTATGTTTACCCGTTTCCTTTGGCAGTTTGAGAACGTTTGGATCTGAGAAACGTGCTGTGAATTTATCAGCAGCAGCTGGCGAAGACGGTTTGGGGCAAGTAGGAGGCAGAGCCCTGTGTTTCATTCCAGTGCGGTAGACTTTTCGAAACGGTGAATCATGAGGTAATCGTTCACATCCGGTATCTTGCTGTAAATCTTTGCTTTCTTTTATTTCTCCATCTTCTGAATTTAAATGATCTGTTGAATGTTTACGATGTTGTTCGAGTGACAGCGAAGGTATGTCCTGAGGGTCTACTGGATGATGAACTGAAGAGGGAGATGCTTCACAAGAATCTGTCAAATCAATCACGTCCATTGACTTTCGCGGTTTTGAGTCAGGTTTGCAAGAAGCGTTATTTTCTTCACGAAGATTATTTAAACGTGAAAAAATGCTGCGATCTTCTTCCTTCACATTCTGATTAAGCATTTGTCGATACATTTGGTAACTTGCAACCTGGTCATCAGCTTCTTTAAAGATCTCCTGCAGTGCCGCCTTAGTTCCCTGTGAGACAGACTCCCCATATTTTATTTTCTCAGCTGTTTTTAAATCTCTTTTTGTATGAATCGCAACGTCGGATGGTTTATTTTCTGGATGTGATGTTGTTGCATGAGGCTTCATTATCTCAAATCTATGTTGAAGATTGCTACGAAAATGCTCTTCCTTCGGCAGAGAACCAGGTATGACTTTAAACTCATGGCGAGAAGGAGTACTAAGAGACATAGAAAAGTTTGGGCCTTCGTGTCTGGCGTCTTTTAAAACTGGAATTGGCGAGTCACCGCTGCGAACTCTTTCTTCCTCCGCGTGTACTGTGCGTTGTGGCGTGAGTATTGGCATGGGTGGAGAAGGTTGGTCAGATATAGGCGATGTTAAGGGCGATGAGTTTACAGTTGGTAATTTACATGGATTATGAAGTCCTTCAAGAGATAAGCCTCTTAAAGATTCTTCCCTTAAACGTCGACGGTTTTCTGCATGTTTGTTTTCCTGATCTGTTCGATCGCCATTTGTTTCTACACAACTTAATTTAAACTGCTTTTTCAACATATCTTGTCTCGCAATTTCGGGAACCGATGTGTTCATATTTTCATCATTATGAGTGGTTTTATTTTTTTCGCGAGACGTGTGACTCGCTTCTTTCTCTGCTGAATGGAACGGTTCTCTGTTCAGTAACCGATCGGATTTCTGGAGTCCTTTTCGGTCAAGTTCAGCCCGAATCATTTCACCTAACGGGTCACTCTCTGTCGTTCTACTGCCTCCGAATAATACGTTCGAGTAATAATCATGAAGTGCATTCGGTATTGTGCCAGCTTTTGGCGAATATGTAAACTCTGGTGAGACCATTTTGGTATCCTCACGATGTCTGTTATGTACACCATGCCGTATTCGTTTCTCTGCCATTCGCTTTGGAATAATTGACGGTGGCGCTGGTTGTATACTTTGATGAGTTACCGTTGACACACTCAAATTCTTTGCACTAACAGTTTTTGACGGGATTTGATTGGATGCTGGCGGAGTAACGCTTAATTTGATTGGTTGATGTTTCTTATTTATAACCACCTGATAGCGATTTTCCCTAGCGTTCGAACTATTTGGCACTCGTGTTTCAGATTTTGAACAGTTAGTATTAGTAGATGTGCTGACTCTGCCAACTTTTGGAGTCTGAGATAGCGATTGACGTCGTTCTTTAACATATCTCTCACGTGCCAGGTGTTTAAAATACAACGCATTTGAACTAGACGTTAATACAGCTCTTTCTGGTGTGTCTTTGAGTGTTCTTTCGATCTCTTGATCATTAATGCCATCCGTATCGCTTACACTTGTTCGTCTGAGGTCTTCCATTTGTTGACGACGTATGCCCTTTAATCCACCACGTGACGCAACACAAAATTTAGCAGGTTCAGGCCTTGCTGATGTCTCATTATTCAACGATTTTAATAGTTTGTTTATCTTTTTACCTGCGGCCATTGAATTGTGAATGAGTCCGAATGCAGCAGGATCTGCCGTAGCCCTGGCGTAAAAATTCTGAAGAAGAACCGCTTGCGTCTGTGCTGCCGTTGTTTTGTAAGCTTCCGGTAATTGATTAAGCACATCGTTTACAGACATTACAGGAGGAAAAAAAGTACGGCCACGGACCATCTCAGATTGGCACGTTTTCCGAATTCTAGCGTCTTCCAACCGATCTTGCGTTTTCCGAATTCTAAGTTCATCTGGTCGATCTTGGACAACCAGTCTCCGTTTTTCATTACTCTCTTTCTTTCGTGGTGCTACTAAAGCAATTCGTACAGGATGAAATTCTTTGATTTTCGCAGTTTCTCGTGGTTCCATCGCCTGGTATGGCCGTTTCATTGCATATTGGCGATGTTGCTCTAACTTTAGTGATTGACTGTTTATATCATATTTGGCAATATCTTTATTTTTTTTATACATCATTTTAGCATTACTACTTCCGCTTGTAGATAAAAATGTTTTAAGTGCCGTTTCACCTCTGCTGTGTTCACTGCTAATCGGTGGCTGGTGGTTATACACGGGAGGCGCAAGACGGCCTTTCTTAGCGGCATCGTGTTCTAGATAATTTACCCGCCGTCCCTCGTTCTGTCGATGTTTCAACATCGACATCCATGCTTTTTGCGCTTGAATAGCTTCCAACCGCGCAGCAGACTCACTAGCGAGCAGTTCTCTACGACTATCACGAGGATGATTAACAACACTTCTTTGTCGAAAGGCTTCCGAATCAACCAGCCGCCCTTGTTCATTGACATAATATCGCATGCCAAAGCCCTTTTCTGCCACTCTAGGTCGTTTAACTGACAAATCTAAAGGCTGCTCACTAGCTGAACGGACAGTAGGCCGACGAGCATCTGCAGACGGCGTTTCGTTATTGGAAATTCGTGGCACACATTGCGCAAGACTCCGGGCGTCTGATATCTTGATTGAACTTAGCGCGTCTGTCTGACTTACTGCGTGTTCATACGCAGATTGTCTGCCAGGATCCGTGGGGAACATAATGTATCTGGGATTGACTGCGGGCGCACCCTGTTTTTGAGGTGCCCGGTACATCTGTAATGACAAATAAAAAGTAGTAGTAATAAAAATATAGGTTCTGAAATCATTAATATAATTACGGCCTTATGTGTCAATTAGAAATTCATAATTTCATTTTCTATAGAATTATAAGAATGTAAACAATGCTCTTGAAAACTCTCAATAAGGACGTAACGTGATGCATGGTAAATTATAGAAGCCGTGTGGTAAAATGCTATCACAATCTCAGGACGTAGTCACGTACAGTTTTCATAAGTCGATAACAGCATAGTTCTGAATAAATGTATGGCTTTTGAACAGTAATCATTATATAGCAACCGTTTTGAACGACGAAGTTCTTTCCGGTATTAAAGTCCAGGAGTTACATTTGTTTTTGTAATTTAATGTTAAATGCTTTTATAAACAGGGTCACACAGTTAATATAAATATCAGAGGGTGTTCATACAATATGAGAACATCCGGGAACGCAACAGGATAAATTATTAATTCCATAACACGATCTAGGCGCGGCCTTAGACCATGGAACAATGCGCTGTACACATAGGCCTACGGTAATATTCATCCGGTTTCAGACGCAAAGAAAATATACGAGTAGCAATTTTTGCTTTGATATTGGCCTACCTCCTACATTTCAAAGAGACGTTTAGTGTGTTCAGAACTTAAAATAGTCTTAGCAACAAATTCAAGTAATATAAGGAACAATCTACATGAATGAATGTTAACAACAGATATGACGGATAAAGTACAGTTTCTCGTGTAAAAATGATTTATTTCTTTTTTATTTTTAAATAATAATACTCTGGAGTGGTATGTGCGCTATAAAAATCTTATTATTATTATTATTAGTGTTATTATTATTATTATAGTTATAAACCCTGAAATTATGGTGCCTGAAAAACACCGATGAAGCGTAGCCTACGTCACGGCTTAGAACACACACAATGCAGTGAATAGTAACTCTTTCTATCCAAATAAAAAATATATATAATACGATCGAATTTACGCGAACCGATCATAAGTATTAATACTTTGCTGGAATTAAACACCGTAGCTGTTATAGTGACGTGCGGTATCCATGACAACCTTTTTCGATCGGAAGACCCGTCTGTTATCACATATCTTGTTACCACGACAACAATATCGTAATAATATGATCCCTGTGAATTAAACATAATAACCATAATGTGCGTCTATGAAAAAATGAACCTCGGGGCGGTGGCAATGCCTCAGGGGCGGTGACAATGCATCAGGGGCAGTAACAATGCCTCAGGGGCGGTGACAATGCCTGAGGGGCGGTGACAATGCCCGAGGGGCGGCGACAATGCATCATGGGCGGTGACAATGCCTGAGGGACGGCGTCAATGCATCATGGGCGGTGACAATGGGTGTCGGTTAATGTGAACAAACCGAAGGACAAAGTTTCCAAAAACACAAAAATGTTAAACATTTTGTATGCAGTTCAAGTGTGCATCATTCTCGGTTCAGTATCGTAATGTAGGCATGTACTACTGTGTCACACTGATGTCTGTTTCATTGGCCATAAGCTTAACTTAACGTTAACATAAAACAGGCACCACATTTGATACATCATCACGCAGAATTTGCCTATCTGAATAAGGTGCATCCACGCACGTAAACAAACCGTCTCGTTCCGCCGTGGAACACTTTATTTGATTGTTCAAAATTCAATCGTCGCTATCAATGTATTAAATAACTGCATGTATTTTATTTTGTACCAACTGCTAAACGCATTAATAAATAAGCAAACGATTACACATCACAGACTTCGCACGTTTGGTTAGACAACGACGTCAGCCATTTGTCGAAACTGAAATCTGATTTCCAGAAAGCGATGAATTGAAAATGCATGCGGTGAGACCGCATCGGAAGAAGTACAGTACTGTAAAATGTCTTTACGATACCTCTTTAAATTAGTAAGCATCTTCATGTATAATAACTATGGTATTCATAAACGGATCAATAGCACATTGTGTTCTATGTTTAGTACGGATCAATAGTACAATATGTATACGTTCTATGCCATCCAGATCTTCATTTTACAATCCCCACACTCACTATTTCAACTTTCAAATTACAATTTAGCAGGGCTAGTCTGGGTCACGGGTGCGTTATGGCACGGTATAATGTTATTGTCTACTATATGTTATCAAATATTTTGAAAAATCTTTATTGCGACTCGGAAACATGATGCAAATGTACGAATAGTAAAAAAGCTGAAAAACTGCTTTATTATATAATACATAATAAAACAATAATATTTGGTAATAAGAAGAGGGTATGCAATTGCCATTTAGTGTAGGGCCTAACTGTTCTGAACAACTTCTGACGGTCGCGATATCAAAATGGTTTCGTGGACTCTATCCACAAGGGAGCGGTTGGTGATGGATGGCGGAACAATCATGAACGCTTTGAACAAAGAACACAGCAATAAGGACGACAATACAGGAAAATATTGTGTGGGATTAATTGTCTATTTTTTATTTATAAACTGTACAAATACATATAAAACCGGGATGTAAGCAGTGTCTAGTGGCCTAACGTTTCCTTCCAGAGAAAATGAATTCCTGTAGTGGCCTAGGATCAATAACGCGGCCGATTACTGGAATATAATAATAAAAATGCATAGTAATGTTTCCGACAAAGTACGTTTGTCCTCTTGTTGTGTTTGTGTTGTCCTGTAGCGTAATTGTGTATTAAAAAAAATATATATATATATATATATAATATTATTTCTACTACTTTAATTAATATTTAATTATTGTTTATTGTATTTGATACAATTATTAGTGTATTTTGTACTGGTGAAACCAGGCTTAAAGCTCTATATTGAGCTTATTTGGTCTTTTCCAGGCTTTGCATTTTTTATTTAATACTTATTATGTAAAACTATTAAGTTTGATGCATTGTGAAATAAAAACGAACGAACGAACGAAAAGGTTTTGTTACTATTTCGAATTCACTTTACGTGCACATTTTTCCGACCCCACGCCTACAATTGTGTTTAATTGTTTTTAAGAACATGCATGGAGGCCTAAATGTTGCCGGGAAGTGGGGGGGGGGGGGGGTGGAAAATGCATGGAGGCCTAAAGGTTGAAGGGGGAAAAGAGAATCAGAGTTTTTTTTTTAAACCGATCTAACGAAAGGCTCGTGGCGTTATAGCTCTGATATAAAGTATATTAATCTAAAAAACACTGTACAGAGTTCGAAACCAAAATACAATTTACAAGTGGTTTGCCAAACAAAAACGAGAATCGGGTCGGATGTTTTCAGATGTAAATCATGGCATTAAAATTGAACGCATCATTGAAAATATTTTATTGTCGTTCCTGAACTCGTCTGCTCAGAGCAGAAGGATTATTTACGATGACCCAGCGGTGGGGAGAGGTCGAGATCTACGCACATCTACGTGGTGCCGGTGGCGTATAAAATGTAGAAGAAATGTACCCGATAGTGGGCGTATTTCATAAAATTACGACAACCAAGCGAAAAGCTGAATTGACACGATGAAGGCCAGGAAATGAGCATTGTTTACAAATAAAGGCTTAACTTTACAATGAGGAGGGGACCCGGGAGTGAGGGTGAGGTGTTGCAGTTCTCAACGTATAGAATGGGTAACGATACGATTGGTTATCTTGTGGGACCGCCTGAAGTAGGTACTAAATCAAAAATGTTTACCCACTGTTTATGTACAATTGAAGATAAGATATCATGGGTTAATATATTACTTCAGGGACACAACAAACGAAAGGTTCTTGGTGGAATGCTAATAATGCCATACTATAATGCCCAGATATCAAAATTTGTGCACAAAATCTCTTAAACCGCATGATCGGATTATACACACAGTATACACTTTTTTCCGTTTTCCGGGTCGATTTCTGTATATATTTTTCTTTATTCGGTACCGGTACTTTAAATATTCATGCAAATGCAGAAATACTTAATAATTAAGCGCAGGAGGCACGCCAGATAGATTTTCGACGAATTCTGTGCCGTATCTTTGTTTTAATCATACGTTTATATATATAGTCTACTTTCTGCATAAAATCAGAAAAAATACAGTAAGCCTAATTAACGGCTTTGTCTAAAGCAAACATGACATGGCAAACATACGATACTATAATTTATTAAATTTGCCATTTTTGTTATCACTTTATAATATATTGATTGAGTTATTTCCGGATACTGCACAGTGATATACAACGAATAATAATACCTATTTTATAAAAGAACCATATAATAATACGGGGATGTCGCAAGTGGGCCATGAACAATTATTATGCATTATTGTGCACTAATAAGTTTGACCGTTTTTTGTTTTGCTTTTTCGCTTATATATTACGTCGTTGGCTCAAAGTGGCACGTCTATCTCGGTGCCCTATCAAGAGTGGCACGTCGGTGCCCTATCGAGAGTGGCACGTCGGTGCCCTATCGAGAGTGGTACGTCGGTGCCTATCGAGAGTGGCACGTTGGTGCCCTAACACATTCGCTAAAAGTGGCACGTCGGTGCCCTTTTAAATTGACTCAAAGTGGCACATCGGTGCCCCTATAAATGGACTCAAAGTGGCACATCGGTAACTACATAGTGGGGAAAAGCTGCACGTCGTTGGGAAGCCATTACGAAAAGAGCATGCCTAAAGGGGCTCGTTCAGGCTTGGCTATTTACTCGGGTAAGTTGGTTTCTACCCGTGAAACCATTTTACCCGGTTAAATAACAACGACTTCAAGTGGATGGAGGCCTACATACACGATGTATTTACTGTATTCATCATACAATGTATATAGGCCTAATCTCTTAAATAAATAAACCGAGGCAGAGTAGCGGATCGTGAATTGATCTCATCCAATTAATGCATCGATTTTGTGGCGCAATTGCATTCGATGTATTTCTAATTATAATTATAGTAATAGTTTTTAAATCATCTCATTCCACAAAATGTTGTCGTTAAACTTAATACCTAAATTTTTTAACAATAGCATATATAGCATTATAAACTGATATGGTTTGAGTATTTGACATAGTGCGTTGATATCTGCAATTAAATCGATCATAATAATTACTATCCGCAAAAAAAGAATCATTTTCTGAATATAGAAAACAAAACACCTTGTTTGTACATTTATATATTCCGACGCCAAGGAATTTTAATCCGATATTCAAATCGTACGTAACACATGACTTTGAATCCAAACCAAAGTGGCTATATGAATAATTATATAAACGTTTTAAAATTCGTGTTTTAGGTGTTTTACATCATATAGGCTATAATCCTCGTAAAACGTAGTTAATACGCACAGCTGGAAATAACTCATCGTCCACGGCAAAACAAAAATGCCAAAACCATGGAGCAAAGAATAAACTTCATGTAAAAACGAATACGCCAACATCGCAATTCGTATTATAATTCGCACGTTCTCTTTCCCAGTTTTCAACATATCCTTTTTATATGCTCCGTCTGGAATTGGCTCCTGTACGAATATCCGATATCGATATCTAATGATTATACACGTTTGATAATCGATATCATTTTAAATCCACATACAAACTGTACTAACCTTCTTGGAGAGATTCTGACCCGCCGGACCAATCAATCGCATCTGTCGTTTAATGAACGCCACATCGTTGGCTTTCAAAGGCGATGTTACATTAATAGAACGCTCCCTACTCTGCGGTGTGCTAGCCCTGTAATGATAAGCAAACTTCCGCTATGAGAAACACAATCGAGACATAACTATTATTTCAAGTCATTCAAATTGCACATGGCTCCGGTATTTAGTGAACATTTAAACCAACCACATGGTTCAATCACTACACACACTAACACAGTTTATAAAAAATCGATAGAAAAAACAATTCCTTGGACATTGACAATAACCCGGGCATTCTCTCGATGTATACAAAGAACTTATACTCTGGTTTGAAACGGAGGAAAATCTACTGAAACATACCAGTATCAATTTTCTACGCGAACTGACCTAAAAAATCTACGACGTAGCCAATCAGGCGTTTAAGACGGATCAATAGATTTGGCAAACAAAAGGTGTTACACGATTGCAAACAAGTCGGCCATATTATTTCTAAATTATCTCGAATGTGCCGTTCTCATAACAAAAAAAAAACCCTGTTAAATATCAATATACATCTGTTTTATACCTAGTCGTGTAAGTTTTCGAGGCGGTCCCTGATTACGGCGCTCCGGAACACATCAAAGGTTGATACTAAATACTAATCCGGCCCAGCAATATAGCTAGCAGTTTGTAATAGCCGTTCTAACAATCGTCTGCCAGAGCATCAAAAGATATTACGCTATTAACTAAATCGCGCTCCAATTGCAGAACACATTATAAAAACGCAGGCGATCGACACTCACTTTCTCACTGCCGATTGGTCAACATTATTATTTTTTCATTAAATTGGCAAAAACAACGCAAATTGTATATAAATAATAATTGAATTAATCACGGTAAGGTCTGTGCAGTACAATTAAGTGATATTAATTTCGATTTGATGCAAAAATAGATTGACAGCAACTTCAAAATAGTAAATTGCTTGGTACAAAGTTCCTATTTGTAAATTATTGTTATGATTTTCCTTAGTATTTTGTTAAACGTAACGGTTTTGTATTCATTATGATGACATTGAAACAGTATTTCTTCTTCAAGATTTTACCTTTGTCTTGTTTGTACAGTATTATTTTCCACACGCTGCGTTAGGCGGCGCGGCCTATACATTCTACCGTACATATTATTTAGGCCTATTCGATCAAAACAATTTTTGAACATTAATAATTATCATATTCATAAACCAGTCTGCGTAATAATGTTTCTATGCGTTGAATCTAGTTTATTAATTAGGCAGGCCTACTAATTATTACGGTACCGTACGGTGAGTGAGAGAGAGCAGCGCTTCTTCCAGTGAATGTATGTCGTATGTTGTGGCAGATGGTTCGGTACCGGACCAAGCGTAACATTGACGATCCATTTATTATCTATCTGCTTTACACAATCAATATGGCGATAAGGACCACGATATAATTATCCTAATGTTGGATCGATTCACAGTTTTATTGCACATACAGATAGCCTATATTGAAATTTTATCTGGGAGACGATATCTTATCCATAAAAACCACTTGGCCTTGCGTGTACCATTGTGGTGTTGGGATATATAAAACTACCAACATTATATAAGGCAATATGTCTATATCTGGTTTTAACGTAGACTGTGCAAAATGGCTTCCTGAGCGTTCAGGACTAAGCCGAAACGGGCTCACCATGAATGGATGTATGGCCCGTTCAGACTAGGTGATTTACCCGGTTTGACTTACCAAATTAGCGATAACCCATAAAATCACCCGGTTATATAATATAAACTAAGCCTGAACGGGCTTATTTAAAATAAACAGGTTTTTAGCAGCAACGTAGACGGAACATGATTTGTTTATAACGTCACGTGATAGAGAAAATGCTTCGTGTTGCTTGATGTTAAAATTGCGAGTCAATAGAAATAATGTAGGCCTACTACACTTGTCTGTGTGTAAACAAAAACAAAACCACGCTAACTATAAAGATGAAAGGCGTGGAGAAATTATATAACGGCACCATCTTATAAGATTATATAAATTTACGTTATCATATAGGTGCCCTGTTACATAATCTGAACAATTCCTCAACGCTATAATAGCATAGGTTACAGTACGGTACCCTACAATATAAGTTATCACAGGGCGTCGGTGCCCATGGAGCCTGATTCCCAAATAATATTTAGTTAGATAGTTATGGGACGTTCTGTTATTGAATTCTAAAAATAAATCGACAAGGCTAAAATGGCATTAATTATGGAGGAATTAGGTTTAATTCTTCGATGAATTGAGAGATAGGATTCAATATGAAAATTGGGGATAGAATGATTAAAATAATTACCGTGGCGCCGTTAAACCAAAATAGTCGCTTCACGCCACGCGGTTTTGTTTTGTCTGAAGATACGAAGTATAAGGTGAGGAAAATAAGGCAGGTCACACCTTTTGTGGTCACTATGCTTCACAGATATTAATATAACAATTGAAATGTATAATAATATCTTTATGGGTGTAGAAACTAAAGCCCTGTCTACACTGTTAAATTTGTGTGACAAAAAACGTGATGTGCCCATATATGACCATGATGATGTCATATATCTACCATATTTGGAATATCGCCACCATATTTAAGCATATCACATTTTTTTTTGTCAAACTAGTTTGAAAATCTTTACTGAAAATAGAGCAGATGCCATGTGTACATAAAAAAACAGGTAAAATAAAACAAAACAATAGCTGAAATAATTTAAATGTAATATAAAAAAACCAAAAATACCATGGAGAAACAGACTGTTGTAATTATTACCTGCAGTTAGTTAGCAGGCCTGAAAATTACGTAACAATATTCAGAATTACGAACAACAGGCGAGTAAACATTTTGACGCCGAAATAGGCAAACAATAACATCTGCTTTGGAAAAAGTAGTATTTTATAAAAACAAAAAGTCTACATAATATCGGTAACTTGGAGACAGGAAATTAGATACATCAAATCATGTAAATTATAGGCTTATCTGTCGAAGACATTATACACACGTCACGTCGATCGCATGATATATTTCTCCCACGTTTTATTCTCGACAAACAAATACTATGCCCACAGTGGCCAAATCTGCCATAAATATGCTACCTATCAAAAGTTTAACCAATATATAGCATGCAAAGACATAATATTTTCGGAAGATCAATAAGCATAATTTTGATTAGCGATTTTTTATGCCGACTTTACAAAATATATCTTATTTCTAGCATTATACAAAAAGAATTATTTTCGGCTAAATAGGCCTACACGATAGGAAATTAACTAAAACGTATAGTAGTATACCGTCATAGCTATATACTATTACTTTTTTTTTTATCTTATGTGGGTTCATCCCACTTTTATTTCCATACAACTGTTCTCTTTACACATAATGTATACTATTACTTAATATTTTTGATAATGCATATTATTACAGTATTTGCTTCCATTGTACGATGGTTTTCCCCCGTTATCTGACGTCACGTGCATTCATAAATACAGGCCTATATGAGCGTCTATTTTTTTGGAACTATTAATTTTCAGACAATTAGGTTATCTTGTCGGTTTTGTTGGTTTGCCCAGGCTTCAATATTTGCTCGTAAATTTCGAGCATAACATTTGATAAAATACTTTTATTGCAACTTTTGAATTTGTTCAATTAGGCTATAGGCTACAGCACGTGAGCGAACGGTAACTTTAAATTTATAACAAAAGGTTTGGTTCTCACGATTTAGCCTATGGTTTTTTTTGTCGCTTTTTACTGCATTAGGCTAAATTAAATATTAATTGTAAAATGTTTATCTCTGCCCTACTTTTGTTTTTGTTAATTATTATTTTGACGATTACGTTATTCTTCGTCCTTTGTCATCGACTGACTAACAATATAGCGAAACTCAAATGTGTACCGTATGTTGACCAAACGAGTAAAGTGTTTACAATATCTTATACAACAAACGAGAAATAGACAGTGACCAAAAACTATTAACATATGGAGGCCTCTATGAAGACGTCGTACGCTAATTATTGCAACCAGTGCATCCGCACGGTTACCGGATGAATTAATGTTCACAAATATAATTATAACAGTACGGTAATAGATGTGTAAATAGCACTTTGGTCATTAATGCGCTTACAAAGTGATTTCCATGAGAGAGATAGCAATCAATAAATAAAGAAAAGTTACGTTTCATAAGCAGGCTAATTTATTCAATGACATCCCTCGACAAAAACATCTTGCAGTAAATACATATAACGGTGCTATTTTAACAAATAACCGTGCGAATCCGACATAGGCATAGCTACTATTATTATCGTTATAGGCATATAAATAAACTAATAATACATAGAGCGTTTGTACATATATATATATATATATATATATATATATACTCAGTATGAGTATTTGTTCGATTCGAAAACCAGGTATTGTATCTTTCCTCTATATTTGTATATAGCTATGATATTTATAGTAAACATACAATAGCCCATTATAATGTTTTTCTCCAGACTCAAATGTTCCTATTTTCCGGACATTGTGGATCTAACTTTATACAGTATATTATTATATAATACGGTATTACATTAGTCTGAATTAATATCTGTACTTCCTCATACAATAAGCAAGCCAAAGCACCCTATACAGATACGATATAAACTTTCTAACCTCTAAGCAGTCAATATCTGTATTATATAATACGGTATTACATTAGTCTGAATTAATATCTGTACTTCCTCATACAATAACCAAGCAAAAGCACCCTATACAGATACGATATAATTTAAACATTATAATACTGCAAGCATGCTTAAAAGCTTAAAACGTCATGTCTCCCAGATATTTTCTCCGAACGACGTATCATAAGCCTAGTTATACACCATGTATTGAATTGGATAATTCTCAGTAGACGTTCTCCTTATTTTAACCTGTTTTCAAACCAATTTCTCATTTTTTATCCAAAATGTCCAAAAATCATGTTTGCCAATGTACATTAGTGAAAACACTGCTGCACACAGCGACTACATGATTTAAAATACGACAACTTAAAAAAGTCGTTTTTATTTTTCATTCGTCTCAATTGGTGATTTAGAAGCTATAATTACAGCCTCTTCAAATCGAATTGTACCAACTAGTAGGATAATTAAATTCTACTTGAGGAGATGAGCGAAGCTGCGTCTTTAACCGTGTGGCACCATTTTAAACCATGATATTTGTTGTTCTTTTTTAGGCTTCGAAAACAGCGATCGCAGATTACGGGCGTTTGATGTCGCTGTTGTACAGATATACATGGAGGAATTAAAATTCCCCAAGTCTGTATTAATTGTCTTTTTTTGTGTTAGTCCAGTCGGCGTTTCGATTTTAGTCTGAAAACTACATGAGCTAAAGTATTCTACGTATGAAACACCATATGCGCCAAAATATTTATCTCTTTAGTAACATTAAGTCAAAACTCCGTCTGAAACCTAGACTAGGATATAGGCCTAATTGTGTTTTTCCTGCTGTTTCACGGTACTGTATCTTGTACAGTATAAATGGCAAATTCTTTGATACAGTGTCACATATGAATCACATGAAGCTGTATCATAACCATATACAGGCACCACATGCGATACATGTGACATTTGTTTTTAAAAGAATTTGTCTATGTTGAGATACTCCGAGATCGGTCTACAGTTATAAATTCAGTCATTGACTTAATTTTTGATACACAAACAGAAATAAAGACCTACGGACATACATATATCACATAACATCCACTATGTCATAGGTCAATTATGAATTAATGTTTCTAGTTCCGCGATGTGACGTCCATCCAACACATCGTGGGAAATTTCATCAAATAATTCCCGGGGACAAGGACATCGAGGCGGCGTCTATAACGCATGAATCATTCTAATAATAACATGCCTATAGAAAACCCCGTATAAAATTAAATGTACGTCGAGAATTGAAAAACAAACACAGGCTAGGCCTACCTTTGAATGTGTTTTGTCGTCGACGAGGATGAGGAGGAATCGCTGCCGGTAAAACGCAGCATAACACGCAATGTAGTAAACACCACTTCAGCACCAGATGTTTGTTCACTTAATTAGGCCTACCTGTACCTGCAACAACAACATATTTATTAATGAATATTGTCATAATACAGTATTATGTTTGTGATTTCCTTCCTGTGGTTAGATAAAGGATACTTTATTAGACTATAGGTCATTATTTAATTTATAAACCAATCATAATGTTATAATTTTGGAGGGAACATTTTATCCTCTTCTGAAGCCCCTGATTTGTTAGAGCTTGAATGATGAGAGAATCACAGTAGAAAGACATAGAGTAAGAGATAAGAAACGTTTGATAGATGGTCGTATTGTATAATAGGCCTAATACTGTGCTACACGAAATATCGTTGAATATACTGTACTTCTGTTGTATGTGGAATCATTTCGCACAGTCTGTGTACGTATCATGGAATAATACGACTAACGCACGCTTGGAAATAACACCCTATAAAATCACCGCTTCACTGTATCACACAACTATATACACGGATATTTATGTTAATGATTCAATTATTTTTCAATGAACAGGAAATAAATAAATAAATGTGGTTTCATATAGGCAGCTATAAATCAACAGTTCCCACAAAGGAAAACAATATTATAATAAATTAATTGTTATGGTATTGTTTGGTCGAGCGGCGGTTAGGACGACTATAAACCAACCCCGGTAACCCTTCGGCCATATTTCCAAAGTTGTAGTATTATCGTATAGCCTAAAGACAAACAGGTATGGCCTAATTCCAGTGTACAAATCTGGCTCATGTGCACTTTTCGAAAGGAATAAGGGGTTGACTCCGGGGTTTTAGTCCCCGTTGTTCATAACTGCAGCGTTGGGCTAACAACACTTATTGTTATAAAACCAAAAATAAAGACGACAAACTAAACTACTGTACTGGAATGGTCTTCATTGTATATATTTTATTGAGAGCTTTCCCCATCCCATACCCTCCCTCCGGTGAGTAATTATATGCATCTTAAATGTATCGACCATAAAAGTATGTGTACGAAGAGAAAAGTACGGTACCGTACCACATTGAAAATTACCTTAACACAATCTCTTCGTTTTATTTTTAAAAGAATGTGAACGCTTACATTGACTAGTATAATAACTTCTCGGAAGTACGACAAAATATGACCAAGGCTGCCCTAATCCACGCTAGTCCTAGAATTAATTAGTCCGACTCGCCGACAAGTACGCTTCTATAGCTAGCCTGCTTGAATCTTTTCCGTTTTGTATTTATTAAAAACAACTATATGAATGTTTTCATGGGACACGGGTACCTAAAGCGTGACCATGACAATTAATTGTAGGCCTTCCTATATCGGCCTATTCGTGTGCTCTCGCCCATATCAATTATTCTGAATTACAACGAGCCATGTTCGTATAATATGCAGTATTAAATAATATATTGCCATACAAAATTAATATAACACTACGTAGGCCTATACAGAAGTCTATATTAAAATGAATGGATGATTATCATACAAAATATTGAATAGTTTCCTACAATAAAATAACGAAATACTATACGAATAACTATACAATACGTTTATCAATGTCAGTTAGACAAACGACATAATATAACCTTTGTATTATGGTACATTTGGTACGAAATATCTATATTATAAATCACGCCATGAAGATTTGGCACGATACAGGTGTCGCATATTATACGTAATGTAACACTACTGTATCACATAATTTGCATATGATACTGGAAAAAAATGTACATAAACAATCAAAACATTGGAAATGTGTCAAAAACACGAATCATACATGCATTAGGGATGGCTACTGGTTGTCTATAGGTGACGTCGAAAACAAGACATACTTTCTATCTCTAAAAACCATAGGCACAGGATATATGAATGAAGAACATGAATACATTCTCGGCACGTTTTTATACGGCAGATTGTATGCAAATCGCATTAACGAAGAAATGTGTTGAATCCATGGAGGTGGTCCGCGTTATCAGCCACGTACATCAGGACGAGTTTACCATCATACTTTCCATGTGGCGATTTTCGACTGATTGACGTCGTATCTGATGAAACGATAATATGCTAATTTTGTTAAATATCACACCTCGTAGCCTCTAGCCTAATTCAAGGCCGTGGCAAGGGCGTACTAATAACCCGTTGTTTCAAACCATTGTAATAATTATAAAGCTATTGTTTAAAAAGATTATTTGTAAATACATGTTTTTAGCACAGTTTCAGACATCGGAATGTTTCTTTTTATTCGTCGATTAAAATACAGACATTTTTCCCTCTTTCGATGTAAATTGATAGACATGTAGACCTACTACGCATTAACGTGTATAACGTTATTTTCGGGCTATCATAATATTATCTCTGTACGCACTAGGCCTATGCCATGTCCGAATTGGGTAATTTTTCGGAAATTCAAATGGAAGCCCTGGACGAGTTCCGTGACGTCTGAATGAGTGATTTCGGACATTTGTAAAGAAGTCATGACGAACGACGCGTATACTGTATCATGTAAATAGAATAAATTGTTCGGGCATTTATAAAAGCTCGGACGCGATTTTTTGTTAGGGACCCCTTAAATGAAAGATAGTCGAAATACTTCATAAATAACTAAACCTAACCCTCTAAATAATCTCTCTCTCACTATAAAGTAAAAAGAAGTTGCTCGTGGGATTCGAACCCCATACATCGACATGTTAAGTCCATAGTCTAATCCACTCGACTACATAGAAGGCTCGACAGAAAGCGTTTGCATTAGCGAATTGTAGTTAGCTCAATTCTTATGCGCACGGACGCGTACCATCTGAATAGAATGATTTTCGGGCATAGCACATTTTCAACGGTTACTTCACATGCGTCGGCACAATGACGGTGACGTAACAAGCCATCAATCAAGATAGGAAATACCGCATTCATTCATGTAGTAACTGTACGACATTAGCATAAACTCTGAAGAACAACAACTGGTTGCCTAAAACATCGCTATGTAGTAATTAACAGCCCGTGCGTTCACTGCTCCAATGCGAGAAACGGCGGACGACTCATCTAAAATGATGAAATCGATCGATAAAAACGTTCAAATATATTGTCTTCTTCTCCCGTGTATTTGTTATTCGAGGCACATTTCTCTCTCTGCAGAACATAATAATTGTATTGAAGGAAAAATACTTTGAATTCTATTCTTCTTCCCTATAAACAAACATAATAAATGCAGTAGAAACTCTTGAACCCATTCTTACTATTATTTTAAGATAAAATGAAAACAAAAACATTTATTAGGCCCATGTACTACAGTAGAATCCCTATAAAAGAGACACTTGGATAGGGGTTCCCGTTTACACGGGAAGTCGCTGTATGGTGTACCCTAAATAGAGGTGTCAGATTGAAGGGATTCTGTAATTTTTTCTTTCTTTTTTCGTATTGATATATAAGTGTTGGATTGTGTAATATCAAGAACTTTTCTAAAAACAATCAATATTGATTGAACGAGTTTTACTGTAAATCAGTCTCGTGAATAAATAAAGTTTATATATATATATTCAGGGAAAACCTTATTAAGGAGACACATTCCCGTGAAACAAAAAAAGGGGAGATATTATGCTTGGACACCCGTTTCAAGTTGGGGAAACTGTCTTTGGGTGCCCAAGGGTGTCCCCCCTAATAGGTGTTTCTTTTGTTAAGTTTAGTTCGTAAGCTAGGGGTCTGTTACTACAATAACAATATAAAAAACCCTTCAACCAAAAGCGCTATCGATCTCTAAAACCAAGTGGTTTACCCTTTTTATTATTAATATTCAGTCTATTGCCACTGCGACCAATTCTACTCTAGAGGCTGATACACCATTTCACACGCTACGGATATTAAGGACATGCGTAAGAATCAGATTGCGTCTGATTATAGTCAGCAACTCTATCGTATAATTTCCTGGGTAAACCGAAACAGATGGACAAACGATGTGAATTGATCCCTGCAAATCGAATATAGATTGAATAATTCAAGTAAAGCTCTGTCTACACTATCAAACTTTATATACACCATATTTGGTCACATCACCATCATATATGGTCACATCACACTTTTTTGGCAAACTAGTCATTATTATGTGTTACCGTATTTATTCGAATAAAAACGCTCAGGGCGTTGAGGGTTTTTAGGACGGCGTCTTGAGTGTAATAATGGTAACATGTATAATCAAATAAATACCTCATAGATGTGAAAAATACAACACAATTCATATCGAGAAGGAATAAAATACAGTAAAAAGTCAAAATGCTTGGTAAATCGTAAATCATGTCAATCAATGAATATTCTACTACAAATAAAAATGTGTTGTATTCTGTATATAATGCATGTGGCCGGGCGTTTATTCGAGGAAATACATAAAGGCCCCGAGGTATTTATTAGAAGTGTGTGTGTGTGGGGGGGGGGGGGGGGGCGTTTATTCAAAACGATGTTCTATGGGGGACGTTTATTCAAGAGAGGCGTTTATTTAAAGCGGGGCGTTTATTCAAATAAATATACGGTAATTCAAATTCACACTTGGCCTTTACATTGTTATTTTTCCCGAGTTTAAACGGTAACCATCGTGGCGCTGAAAAAGAAATGGAACAATACCGTACAAAAGACACATAAAAATATATAATTCATCGATAAAATGGAGGAACAAAGACAAAATACCAAGTTTCAATATGTTAAAACACATTTCCACTGAAAGTGCTGGTGGTACGTTTAATATGTAATATTCTTTCAAAACTGGTAGTGAGTTTTATGCTATAAATCCTAGCCCATAATATGATACATTATGCATGGTGGATGAAAATATGCCTTATTCCGGTACTGCAAGTACATCGCGGTCGATAAAGTGAACATTCTACGCTAAGTGCCGTATCTCATCAAGAAATGTAATATACCAGTCTCGAAACACCGACGTTATCCGTAAATACTAAAAGTAACATTATTACGTATACACGAACTTTACTACGTATACCCAGTAGGCTTCAAGTTTTATCGTAATCAAAGAAATAGTTCCCACATATCTGACGCAACGCGTAGACGTATACGTGCAACGCAAGTCATTTGACCAACAGTATTTTACCAAATCATTCGCGCGCGTACGTCCTTATGTATCGTCCAGTTGTTGGGAAAGCAAGTGATAGTAGCTACTGCAGCGATGCAGCGTCATAGTCTATACACCCTATACTAAATGATGCCGTCTAATGCAATGCATTACGAGCATATTTAAAATTATTCTATTCGCAAAGATAGCCTATAATATAAAAGCATAAAAACGATAGACCGTACCCTGTTATGAGATATTGAACAACATTGGCGACAGTTAGGCCTACTCACTTGCAATGCCATGCTAACGTCACGAATGAGCTCTATTGAAAACATCAAACCCGACAAGACATCTAAAGGGACGAAACGAAGAAAACAACGAGAAGGATGTAAACAATCATAGGGCCTAATTCGCGTGTCCAAATAGCATTTTTGTTAAAGAAATTATATAATGGGAAATCTATTTATAAACACGGAAGTAAATCATAAGATACAACTGCATGCAATTTTCCGATTTACATTCCTAGTTTTGTTTTCATAGAAAATACACTAAAGCGAAAACTGTATTCAGATCGCTTTTTAATTATCAACTTTAGGTATTGGATATCCGCCAAAATAGAAAACCACAGGACAACGGGTTTCTTAATAATGTCGTTACACGATCCGCTCAGGACCTGCTCGGTTCAACGCTTGGGACGGAAAGTACGCGTACAAAACGTCTCATTGGCATTTAACGTAGCTATTATTTGTGTGCTATAATATTACGAAATCAGAGGTATTCTCACATGTCAGATGCTCAGTTAAACGTCTGTGACACCACGAATAGACACATCCCATACGTAGAAAAACCCGTCTCACATTAGCGTTTAACGACACAGCATCAGGTGCGTATTCTATAATGTGTGGTGTCACATAACATATCTCCACACTTCTCTGTACTACATGCAGTACATCGAGGGCACTGATTGGTTGAATGTCTGTCTCCCCGTGCTCTCTCCCATTGACCTAAATCACTAATGCTTTAAGTTATGTGTCCATCTTATTTGCAATTTGTAATTTTTATCTTTTATTTTAAAATGTGTGGAGAAACTAATAAAACAAACAAAACAAACAATGCTCTTTTTATCAGTACCCTAGCATCCACAACAACTGCACTAACGTTAAATCTAACACCTTTGTGCCCGTCCGGTTGTCTACGGCTTCTTCACATTGGTGGTATGTGTCTGCTTCCCTAAATTAGGAGGATCTCCTCCCGGATCTCCTCCACCACTAACAAACGCCGCCAGATACCAAACAAGAAACCATCATTTCGTAAATGACGTGACATCATATCACATTACGTCACTGATACGGTACCACGTCCAACATGTGACAATTTTCAACAATAGCAACCCTAATCAATTCAAAATGACCCTGACCATCACAGTGTATGGAATGAAAACAATTATGCATTCAACCAATAAAAGAAACTAAAAATGCAAACGTTGAACACCAAAACATCGTTTATAAAAATATATTCTTAAACCAAATACTGTACATGGAAATAAATGTGCAGATTTCATTTTACAGAAATCCATTCCAGAAGTGCCGTGTTTGGTTTTTTTTACGGAGTTAGTTCAGCCTGGTCTTCTTTTGGCTTCCACTAGAACAGTTGGCCTTCACCATTGATGATTCCACATATCTAACTGTACCTTACCTGTACTCTACCAATTTTTACGTGTTCTTTCAAACATACTGCAGTACAATAACAGAGGCTGTACAGTGTGCTATACATTTTTCTGTGGTGTGAGGCCTAGCCTTGGTTAGTAGGCGAGGTTAGTAGGCGACAGTGTAAACGGTGTATCAGTGCCGGGAGGATTAAATAGACAATAAAAAAAAAGACAATCAAGGATTCCATAAACAGTGTCACGAGACAACTGCGTGCGTTCTACTGCCAGGGTCTTCTCTAGTTCTACTAATAATATCAACATCATCCAATACAGTATATTAATGCTATGCCCATGTCAGTAAATACGTACCTAAATACAGTCAGCCATGAGTAGCCACGCCATTGACAACGGTAGTTTATACGGGATAGTATAGTACTAGACCAGACCTAGTTTATGTGTCACAGGTCAGACTGTGTGTGATTCCCAGGAAGGAGGTCTCACGTCTCCACCTTCTTATCGCCACAAAAAACCTCCAAATACGGATAAAGATTAACTCCGGCGAACGTACAAATCAACCGGGTTTCCCAGTGTTTCCCCCTGGACTAACAAGGGTCTCCCTCGATTACAGAATCCCCTCCCCTCCGTTAAAATTAGAAACATTTGTGGTTGAAAAAAAAACAAGCAGACACATTGCAAGAATGAAGAATTTCGAGTTACAGATACGGAAGAAATGAAACACAAGAATAGATAGCAATGGTAAAAGACCATAATTCAAAACGTGTATGGAAAATCACGAACTATAGCTAAACAAACTGAGCTAACAAAATATAAAACCAAAAACAACCATAGACGTATTGTAATAATAAACCATTAACGTACAAACATGCAAGAATAGCTATTATAAAACAAGATGGTCACGTTTTGGTGTAAAAGTACACACGCATTGTCGATAAGGGTAAGGACGCGCATGAGCAGTCACGAACCATTGTAAAACTCGATGAGAAACAAATTAAAACCCTAATTTATGGAATAATACTGTAACGCAAGGACGTACACACAACGCAAGTGAGTTGACCAATCACACGTGACTGTTCGAATAATCCATCGCTTGCGATTGGTCAAATCACTTTTCGTTGCGTTACGTCGTTGTATTGCGTCCTAGTGAGAACCAAGCTTAAACAGTTACATACAGACACAAAAGAACTGTAATGGGAACCACAATAAAATGGTACTTGCGTAAATTTATTATAATTTTAAAGCTTGGTTTTCACTGGGACGCAACGCAAGGACGTAAACTTATCGCAAGTGATTAGACCACCAATAACAAGCGATAGATTTGAACTGTCGCTTGTCATTGGTCAACTCGTTTTGTTTCTCAGTAGGACACAACGCAAGTAAGTTAACCAATATCACAACGCAATGACATAATAATCCATCACGCCGTGATTGGTCAATAACTTGCATTGCGCACATTGCTACGTCCTAGGGGAAATCAAACTAAAGCTTGGTTTCCACTAGCGACGCAACGTAAGTGATTTTACAATCACAAGTGATGGATTAACAGTGGCTTGTCATTGGTCACCTCGCTTGCGTTGCGCGTGCGTCCTATAATGAGAAACTTAAGAAAACATGTGTATGGTTAACAGTACGCATGTCATGTCACGTCCGCCATCATGATACGTACTTCCGGTAGGCTGCATGATGGTGGTTAAGAGGACGTACGTGCAAAACAAGTACTCCGACCATGGAGAATTATTAAATTAATTTTATATAGCTTCAGGCTTTGGCCACCGATTACCAGCCACAGTTCCGATGTGTTACGTTTTAATATTTAAAGGCACCAATGGTGCAGTGAATAAGAACAAAGTATTATCAACGTTATTCCGCAAAATCCTGATATTGATTTTTCTTTGTTTGGGGGAGGTGGGGGAGGGGGGATGGTATTTGCAATGACGTGACGTGGCAAACATTAATGACGAGGCAATGTGATTGCGGTTTCCCGGTTTCGTTCTATCCCACCAACGTATACCATACGATTTTTGTCTGAAAATAAGTATACAAACTTAACACGCTTTCATAAGATTAAACCAATTTTCTACATTTAAGTACAGTACGTCTTTTGGGAAGTAATATAATAATAATACATTTAACCGATACATTTTATACAATTATTGATTGATATTGATTTAACCAAATTATGAGCAATGCAAATACGACAATAATTGTACTATATAGGTCACCTATAAAATATGGCACATTCCCCTATAAAACAGAATTATTAAGGCGGAAATAAAGGGATAATTGCTAACGAATTACTGGCAACAGCAAAGAAGACGTCGACTCGACTCGGTAACCAAGCGTCATTAATCTTAAGACTATAAACAACAAAGTAAATTAGGTGTTCTAAAACGAAAATTACAATGAATAATAATAGCAGTAACAAACAATCAACAATCTGTACACAAACCGTGGCCAATTACTGTCTAATTTTCATATAATAAATTGTCTGGCATAGGATTTAGTAAACAACAACTTGACAATAGAGAATTAATTGAACGCTATACTATGTTAATATTCATCCAAAGTGTCTCCAATGGTGATGTGTCTAGGAGTTCCAAGTACTTGATGATGACGTGTTTAGTTTGCGTGCCGGCCACAGTGCGATGATTCAGAGTTCGTGGGGAGGGCCGTTATGCTGGTTGTTGCGAATTGTTAGACGCTATAGCTTTGGTGCTTAGAGATTGTTACGTGTTTAGGGTGTCCATAACTGCTGTTTTGGTGTTTAGACATTGTTAGACGTGTTTTGACGACATGTGTATGATGTTTTAGTGCTTAATAAATTATTTTAAACGTGTGTTCAGTGGCGACATTTTTTGGTGCTTTTTGATATTGTTTAGACGTGTCGTGGCGACATGTAGGCCTATTGATGTTTGATGCTTAAGAAATTGTTTAAGCGTGTTTAGTGATGACATGTGTTATGTGATGTTCTGGTGCTTATTGTTTAAACATGTTCAATGGCGACCATGTTTGCTGTTTTGATGCTTAGAAATTGCTTCCAATTGAACATTTAAAAGAAGCTACGGATGACATGTTATGTTGTCGGCACGTATTCCCCTTTAAAGGTCTGTCTACACTATCAAACCATAATCAAACTAGTTTGAGAAAAATAATGTGATGAGTCCAAATATAGCGGTGATATGACGTAATTGTGTCAGGGGCGCATCACATTTTTCGTCACATAAAGTTTGATAGTGTAGGCAGAGAGCTTAAGATAATATCATAATGTAGCATACGCGCGCTTTGATTGAATTATAATTGTCTGAAATGGTAAAAAAAAAAGAAGAAAAAGAAGACCGATACAGAAGCTGGAAAATTCTGCCACCACGAAGATATAAAAGGCCCACAGGTTTAGCCAATCATAAATCTAATTATCTCTTCGATATTTTATCATAACTATTATTTATTTCTTTAATTACGCCCAAACTCCTTTATGTACTAAAAATACTTTAACAATTCAATCGGTGACTAAATCAATCGTACGTATTCAGTGACGTGATTTTCAATAATTTGCCTCATTTGCAGTTATTTATATTTCTGGGATTATGAACCAAATAATACTAGTCTAAATATACTTCTATCGGTTCAGGTAACATGAAAAATATACACATTAATACCGGTTCGCTGACTATGGAATAATATTTATACAAGTGATAATTTCCACTATACAAATATACCTAAAGTAGGCGTATTTGAATGTATTGCAATGAATAAAAAGTGTGTGCGTCGAATATGATTATAAAGAATTGTAAATTGTAATTATTGAATGTTCTTTTTTTATCATATAAAGCATTACACATACACCGAATTGAAAAAAAAAGTATTTAATATATAATTTTCCCAAGAAATAATATAAAAACTAAGTGATCTTTCCAGTTCATTGGTTGATTTCGTATCACGTGTCACGCATCAGTTTTGACTTCAACAAATTCACGCGCTTAAATTGTTGTGCTGCGCTGCAGCGCGGTAGGCTTGAAAATAACATGCAGATAAATAACGTGCGCCGAGTATAACTGCCGGGATAACTGCTCTGATCCCGCGGGCGATCGCCTCCCGCGGCCAACATAAGAATGTTTACATGGCCTAGCCTTCGACATTCGATTCAAGATGGAGGCGTCTGATTAATTGAATAAAAGTTTACTCTAGGGTAGTAGGTGTGTAAATAATATAAAAAATAAATAATATATGTTTAGCTTCGTTCGTTGAATTCAACTTCCAACAAATAAAACGAATCTGAGATTATTGATTTTCTGGGAGAAACGACATAAAATGGTTGTTAACAGTCCACATGAGTTTGGATCTCTCGAAGGCGGACTTTTGTATCTTTACCAACCTGACAAATTATTTATGTTAGCATTTATCGGTGGGTAAAACGTACGCAATAATTTAAAAATAAGCATATATAGCTATTAATATTATGCCTATTCGTCTAGATAACCGAACACTGGAAAACCGATACCGTACATTCAGATGTAATGTAGGCCTAGTAGGCCTACGTGCAACCAGTTATTCTACAACAAACAATTGGATTGAAAAAGTTAAAAATATAGACACGACATTATTCGAATATAAAATTAAACATACCTATTTTTATTAGGCCTACGGGTTCAGTCTGTTAACAGGCATGAAACCGTAGTTTAGCGTTTGGATAAGTAGGCCTATACAGAGTGGAACCGGCCTACGACATCATATCATACAAAAATCCTCATGAAACAAAATGTGTATAGGCCTATAATGTAATAGAGTACTATAATAGCAGTATAGTGTTTATAATCACCATAAAACTAACGTCTTTACTATATATTCTAACGTTATGTGCTTGTCGCCTACACTACATGATTTGGTTTACGCCTACAAGGTAGAATTTAATACATGATTTTATTTTAAAAACACACACCATAATCGAAATCAACACGTTGTTGAAGATGAGCACAGCTATTCTTCTAGTCACGTGGGCCGATTGCTGTTGTTAGAAAAAGCAACAGTAAGCAGTTTGAATCTGTAGATCCATCACCACCCCCCCCCCACCCCCCACAATCCTACACACAAATAACAATATACCACAGTACCATGGTTCATAAAGAAATTCATTTGGAGTATAATAAGTGCGGTGTTAATTATCGTATAGCTTTTCTCTAATGTTCTTTTTTTTTTTAATGGAGGAGGAATTTTACTTGACCGCAACGAATTGCTAGTACAGTGCTTCTGATTGGCTAAAGGGCTGGTGTTCAATTTGTATTTCAAGATGTATTGTCCTACGAAACATGAAAACGAACAAATACAAATGTGTAATATATATTTAATAAACAGTAAAAAACAAGCAACTCATTGAATTCCAGACCATGGAGGAATTAACGAAACCATGGAGCTATAAAAATTAGCACGAAACTAATTAAACCAATTCTACAATGTGCAGACAAAGGTCTTCCGGTTGACAATTTTATTTACAGTTTTATCAGGCTAGTAATTTTTTTTTCGATTCAAATGTTTGATCTGAATTATTACTGGTATGTGCCATTCAAATGGCCTATTGAACACACTTTCCTCGAGAGATTTTTAGAAAGGAGGCAGACTATCGAGTAGGTTGGGAGGTCTAGGCCTAAATCTACAATTTACGGGCTTGAAGAACTGTAACACTATTGGATCGACAAGGGAAGAGTAAAATTATGTAATTTCATTCTCTTCCCTGATTGGATGGAATGGCCTCTCTGGTATGAAGTTCAGCAGAATTCGATACTTTCCTCCTCGAAAGTATATAAAAGACGTACAGATCATCATGGAAATAAAAAATATTATAAATTTATTTTTTACCTCCATGTACAGCTGATGACACGTACATATTTAGCTTTTTGAAAATAATGACGTAATAGTGTAACTGAAAACATGAACAATCTTTATCAGGTCACATGCAGTTATAATGATAATGTATTGGTTCACTCTTGAAATAGAGGAACACCATAGGGCCTAAAGCTATTACATTCAATTCTACGGTACAAACAATAGTATACAAATACAACAATATCAAATAAATTTCACACAGAGAAATATTTAAAAAGCTCAAGATTGGTTAAACAGCAGAACAACCAAATTTAAACAAATGTACGGCAGCAGTACCATCAGCACAAAAACAACCGGATGTTGTTTTGCATTTAAACAGTGCATGTGTTAATTGAATTACAAAACTCCATTGTGTTTTGTGGCCGGGCATTTAGTAAGTCTAAATTCGCTTAATGGCGATTTTGGATTAAACTATACAGTTTATGCAGTGGCTGTTTTTACTGTTTGTATCTTGGTATGTGTATACAGCCTATTCATACAAAATGTTACATTAATAAAAGCGTTGTATAAACATAACAGTATTTAAAACATAAGATCAGATCTAGCCCCCAATGAAAAAAAAACCCTGGTCGACAGCGGACCACCTCAACAGTTCCGATACTTTATGAGTATAGCAACAATCAACAAAAAAGACAAAACTTACTTTTATGCCCTGTAAAACATTGTTTCGACGAAGCGTTCAGATGATGGCCAAATAAAAGCTTCGAATGGTAACCTTTTCGGTTGAACAATGTAACAATCACTCAGCCAGTTAAACTAGTACATTGACTAGCAAACAGTTAATATGAATCTAAAACGAAAACGACTCTCGTTAATCGCATAAACACTGTTTATTTCTGCGCCGCCGAACCACGAGGTAGCAATGACTACCATATGAAGGGATCGTCTCATAAGTTCCGATAAACACAGAAATCGAAGATATTTAATTCAACACACCACTCCACCGTATAATAGTACAGTACGGTATTGAGTTTGAACGGAAATGTGTGCAAGCGACAAAAGAAATTGTCACCGCAGAAATAATTAAATTAGGGTCTTTTATATATGATGCATTAACTAGCTGAATTGTATTTTCAAGAAGGGTAAATATGTAACCTTATTATGTTGAATAACACTCCATATAAACAGATTTATGGGCGTCAGCGCAGTATTGTATATTCCGTGTCACGGTATTATTTAATATAATAAAACAATTTTAATTTAAAATTTCACTTTTATAACAGTGGCACACGATAAGGGTGCGTTCACACAGATAAAATCCAATTTTTTAAAATAAAATTTAAAAAACCAAAAAGCTACAAAGAAGCATATTACATAATAAGCACTGTGTAAACGCATAGAAGTTCACATGTGACACAAAATCTCTTTTATTAAACACGAATGTAAAACAAATTCAATGAAAGACTAAAAATGTACCGTAAATAAATTATACAATATGCAATACAAAGTTTAACTTGCTTTTTAAAATACAATAGAATAGTTGAATATTATACTTGAATCTTATATACAATCCTATTTATATAATGTTTCTTCTACCCGGTTTAAGGTAGGCCTACGTTTACACTGAGCTCGGACTCTATAGCCAGGGCCGGATAAAAAGTTCGTAAAAAATACGTGTATATAGTGTTTGTCTACGCGTTCAAAACGTAACGTAACCTAAAGTTTTCTCAGGCTGAATTCACTACTGAGTTTGAACAGAGCCTTGGAGGACTGTCCATATTAAAACGATCAAAGATTAAACGCAAATACCAGTAGAATTTATAGACGGCATATCAATCATTAATTGAGAACAGGACCAGCCGGCCGCAATGCTACGTCGGTGAACAAAGAACCTGCCCGCATGTTATTAGAGAATTACTCATAAGAAAATGGTTGGAAAACAAAGATTCCATTTCAATTATCCGTTTACATTGTGCAGAATGGGGGAAAATGCAATAATGAAGGGGACTTTGTCGCCATCATGATAACGAATGAGGGACATAATGTTATAACACACGGGGCAACCTCTATTAAGGGGACTCGGTCCCGCGAGTGTCCCATGAAACAGGAGTTGAGTAATTTTAAATCCAACATCAATAGGAATATCAATATTTCTGTGTAAAATATTTTAAAATGAGATATTGGCCTATGACAATAAGAATGTATAAGGATAATATTATATGTTATAACGATGTTTGGAAACAAAACGGTTAACGATGCAGTTCGATGCATATCGTCTTTGTGCTAACTTCTTTTGTAAGTGTAGAACATTAATGAAAAAACGAGGTAATATGGAATACAATTTGAATTTACAATAAAAATGATGAAGTTGATCAATTTTTTTTCAATGACATTTTTAGAAATTAACACAAATGTGATAATAATGAATAATATAATAATATGATGATTTTATGGTGATGATGAAATATGATATTAATGAGAATAAAATTGGTGTTTACTTACGTCACAAAAGGGAGAGAGAGAGACAAAAGTATAAGATTAGGCCAACAGTTCAGATAACATTTTCACTTCACTATATGACTAACACAAGAAATCATTTACGGTTTATTTTCAGTCAATTGGGATTTAAAAAAGTGTAAAAACGATACTATGGCCCTGGGGTGGGGGGGGGGGGGTGCATCAGACGCCTCACGGCTGAATTCAAATAATCCCACGGAAGCGTGGACAATTAAAAACAAAAGACGATGGCGTCACAAAAATATTTGATATGGCCAGAGAAGAATGAGTCATCGGAATCTATTAATAACTAAGATTGACTAACTGGCAAAATAATTAAGACAACTAAACAGAAATTAAACTGCGATAAACCTTCCTAAACAGTATATATGGCACGCCAAACGCCAATGTCCCGACGGGGTCCATAATGTGAGACGGAGGTCCATAATGTGAGACGCGAGAAGAAGAAAACAAAATTGATTTTCGGTTTGTAAACAGCCTTCATTGCAATATGACTAAAAAAAATGCACCCAATGCTCTGTATACACTATAGTATCAAACTAGTTCGACAAATATGGTAGTGATATGCTCAAATATGGTAGTGATATGCTCAAATATGGTAGTGATATGCTCAAATATGGTAGTGATATGCTCAAATATGGTAGTGATATGCTCAAATATGGTAGTGATATGCTCCAATATGATAGTGATATGCTCAAATATGGTAGTGATATGCTCAAATATGGTAGTGATATGCTCAAATATGGTAGTGATATGCTTAAATATGGTAGTGATATGCTCAAATATGGTAGTGATATGCTCAAATATGGTAGTGATATGCTCAAATATGGTAGTGATATGCTCAAATATGGTAGTGATATGCTCAAATATGGTAGTGATATGCTTAAATTATGGTAGTGATATGACATCATCATTTCCATATATAATATGAGTACATCACATTTGTTTGTCACATAAATTCTGATAGTGAAGACAGAGCTTAAAATTATTTACGTATGTACATTTTATAATTATGTGTTTCTCTCAACAAACTTAGCTCGATCCTTACACCATGTTATACATGAAAGTGCAACGGACAAAGGATAGCAGCCAACAATAACAATTATGTATTTTTTATCGTTAAATTAGCAACATATACTTTCTTTCAAAGTACAGTTTAATATATATATATTATATATATATATATATATATTAAATTTCAGTATATCACCGGGCGGTTTAGAATTAATGTTCTTTGCCTGATTTGTTTATATATATATATATATAAACAAAGCAGGCAAAGAACATTAATTATAAACCGTCCGGTGATATACTGAAATTTAATTAATTAATTTGAAACGATAAAGATGAGGAAATCTGTGAGAATGAGAAAAAGTCGCCCCAACCGAGACTCGAACTCAGACCGTCTGCTTGATATGCAGTTGCCCTAACCATTAGACCACTGGGGCTTTCATGGTATTGTTCAAACTCGATTGGATAGCGACTCTTTAATATGTTACATTAAAGGAAAGTCATAATTCAATTCTTAATTATTACATCAAAAATAATCGATAAAATTAACATCAAGAATTAAGGCGATGTAATAATGAACTTGTTCTTCAGTGTCTGCCCTTCTTCTGTATATTGTTTTTGTATACTCAGATGTTTTGTCATTTTGTGTATTTTGGACGAAATAAATATATTATTATTATTTATTTAAATTGGTTTGTATTTGTTTTATTTATTTGTTATGGTTTGACGTAGATTATAAAGTATAATTTTTAACTCGAAACCTGGCTCTCTGACAGGGGCGTTATCGTTGAAACACTATTCCATAATCAACTGAAAAATATAGAGTACTGTATACGTATAAATGGACACTGTGGAAAGCAAAAATAGAAAATGTTGAAAACAAGAAAAATATATCGGTAAGGTAATCATTAATTCACATTAACGCCATTTTGATGAGAAGACCCCTGAAGCGTGCAACTTTGTGTTTCTTACAATATTGTCATTTCCTGCTATTCCATTTTACTTCAATCGTAAGAAATACATTCGTTCGTTCGTTATGGTTTGACGTGGTATATTTTCAACTCGACACCTGGCTCTACTGACAGTGACATAATCGTAAGAGACAAGGCATACGCTTAATTAACTGCGTCAACTGAAAAATTGGCCCGACGTTATTGGAGTAAATACTGCCGTAGAATAATTTTGACATCTTTTATTTCGGAATATCTGGTCCAGAAAATAAAATTACATATAAATGAATTAAAAATAAACAAGACTGTACTAATTACTAGGCCTATTACCTCATCTTAGGATTCTTAGCATTCTTTGACTTATAAGACGTTGCCTATAATTCGTTGAGACTAAAACATTTTCACTTGAATTCAGTCTACACATCAGGCCATATATCGATTTTCTTAACAATTCATAAAAAGAAGGAATTCTACATTCCGTAAACATAAGGCTGGCACTACAATGTCGAGGCCTTTGCAACAACATTCTTACCCGATATACTATGTTACAGATAAATAATATAAGGCCTACAGTAATCCTATATGCCTTGCATACTATTTCCGCATATTATATTAATACTATTGTGTTATTTTTAGATTGTTTGGCGTTTATGATTTAAGTACAGTAATTATTATTATTATATCCCAGTAACTCGTATCCTCTGTGGGTACTTTAGTCACTGTATTTACCCGGGTAAATCGATTCTTACCCACCGGTTTTAGCGATAACTTTGAAACCAACTTAGGCTATCGGATAAACATCTTACCCTGGCCGCGGGTCTAAATTTAGTTTGCCGCTAAAGCGATTCCGAATCACGGGCCTTGCTTATATAATTTAAGACAAAAGTTACGCGCGCGACAAAAGCAAATAAATACAAAACCATGGCCATCTGCTACTAAACATTAATTATCTCGTCATGATATGCAATCTAATGTTCCTACGTACGACGTTTGTCTAAACCGTTTGATTAATCGCAATAATTGCTAGGCACATTCACGGCAATAACTAACTGACTACGTGCATTCAAAGATACAAACATCCGTGATATTCACAAACGTGTTGGTTCGCACGCGCATGAAATTATTCAAAATACCGTAGGCCGACATTTTCTGAGATTCGTTGCTGCCCGCTTCACCGCATTTATTCTATTGCGTTCTTACACGTTGCCGCGCTGTTGGTCCTTATGGTTCCTATTTGGGAAGATTAAGGGCAGGCCCGTATGCAGCATTTATAATGGGGGGGTGCGAGCGAAGCGAGCAACAATGGCTGGGGGCCAGGGGGCCGCCAAGGGCCCCCGGTGAGGGTCCAGGGGAAAAATTTGCGTTATTTGACGTTCTAAAGACTGATGTAAGACTCTCTGTTGTGGCTTGGGCTAGTTGAACGATGGACACCAGAACTTAACGCTTTCATGATGAGGCCAACTCAGCAGGGGTGGCGCCAGGATCTTCCCGACGCGGGGGCTACATTCCCCGACGAGGGGGCTATGCGAGCGAAGCGAGCATCACTAGGCTGAGGGCCAGGGGCCGCCAAGGCCCCCGGAAGCAACGCGTTCTAGCGTCATTTGAGGTCTTTTTAATCAGATTTAGGGTAGCCATTTTTTCCATTTTTTATAATGCATAAATAAAATACTGCGTGCAAAAAAACGATGCGCGATGACGGTTTCAATCCATATTTTTCAAGTTAAAAAATAAAAGTTCAAAGAAAATTTTGAAAAATAGAGTTGGAGGTCCTGGAAATTAGACTTATTTATACTTCAAAACATGAAAAAAAATATATAAGTCCCTATCATGGGTTGTGACTGAGCTAAGAAATGTTTGAAAAATAGAGATGTTAGGTCCCGGAAAATGTACTTCTTGTTCTTCGAAATATGACCAGCTTTATTGTTGGGGCTGAGCTAAGAAAATGTTTAAAACTAGAGCTGCAGGTCTTCAAAAAATTGCATTTTATACTTTGGAAACATCAGGCCTAGAGGCTTAAAAAACGCAAGCGTAGACCTTTTTCAGTCGGGGAAAAAAATTTATTCCTCCCAGGTGTATGCATGCGTACCATCTGGACTTCCGAGTGGTGAGAAATTCATGACATACAGGATATTGAAAATGTAATAACTATAGCTATAATGTTGGCTAAGCGAAAATGGCATGTTTTTTTGTTTAGTAATGGATGAAAAATTTATTTTAGGTGCCCCACGGTACAGAAGGTTACTTGTAAATTAAAAAATTGGTGAACAAACGAACAATTAACATAATTCGTTTTTGCTGTAGTGTAGCGTACGTCGACGCAGTACACGACGTAACCGTCGGTAAACTTCGTCTGGAAAATAACACATTACACATTTTGGTCCCTGGATGAAACTTGATATCACGCGTCTCGACCCAACGTTGAACGATTCGTACAAAGGGATACCGCCAGACAAGTGCGTACCTAGCTATTGTTTAGTAGTAAGTTAGATCGCTGGCAATAATGAATGCATATAAAGTGCATAATATCACTCTGACGTACTCTCACGGTCAATGAAACGTCGCGGTTTTCTAGGCGCTGAAGCTAGCTACGAAGTGAACGCGAACGCTTTTTACTGTATATTATATTCCCCGACAAAAAGTACACGTGTTCCCTGACGTTAAGTTGTCTGTATTTCTCCAGCAAACACTTTACCGCGTACCGCGTACATGAAGCGCTAAGCTATTGCTTGTCGTCACATGATCGACTGCGCATGTTTTACATCGAGTTTGTAGTCAGTTCAGATTCCGTAATTTAATTACCGGTATTTTTTCATTTTATATTAGCATATTTTTGTTTGTATACCATTGATAATGTAAATTTTGTATATATATAATGATATTGTCTTTAGTTAAACAAGACAAGAAAAAATACCAACCGAGGAAATAGTGGACCTTTTGGGACTTGGGGGGGGGGGGGGGGTGCGTCTGCACCCAACGCACCCCCCTGGATACGGGCCTGTAAGGGTATAGTTAAATTTAGTTTTAAGTCAATTAAACAAATGGAGTACTAAACTACCCCATTCCCATCATCAGATTGCACCGCAGTAAATGCTGACGGAGACATATTAATCAACGCTGCACGCTGTTGACTGCCGCGCGGCGTTGGATCTCTGCGATGTGTTTGCGTACCATTTTGATTAACATATAATGTGGTCAAAGGTCACAAATCGTATTGCCATGGGGTGAAAATCAATCGGTTACCGGTACCGCTATTATCCCATTTGAATAGAATGAGATCAGTTTGCGATAATTCTACCCTTTTTACGTCATTTGGAATCCGTTGGTCCATGGTTGGTATCATTTCTTCCGCCCTTGTAACAATATTCGATATGCGATGACGACATCAATACTTTGTTTTGACTGTGTACAATCGTTCGATTTCAGCACTCAACTCTATTAATATAGTATCATAAGGCAGCTTCTGGGATACAGTGTCTCATTGAATCACATGTGAAGCCTTTATAATGCCAAACCTTACCACAACATAATGCAATGCGCCACATTGTGATTGCACAATTTGCCTATAATAACAGCATTAAAAGGCAGCATCATAAAAATAGATAATGGCTGGTGTAATGGTAAAAAGGTAAAGGCAATTATCTTAGTCCTCAAGCTTAACTGGAAACTGAGGAGATTCGGATTAGGCCCTCTACGCACCCACGGCAGCCAGCAGTGCAGTGCCTACCAGATCAGTACACCGGGAGACGATCCCCTACTCTTTTCGAATATTGTACCAAATTCTTTAACGTGCACTGTTGTTAAGTACACGGGACCAACGGCTTTACATCCCATCCGAAGGACGAGGCAATGAGAGTAAAGCATCTTGCCTAAGGATGCAATTACTGCAGCACCGTACTAGGCCTATAAACAGCAGTCACCGCTCTTCCCTATATAGCAATATCACATAAAAATTGATATCAACAGCTCCAAGACTGGTACACGTACGATGCGATTATATGGAAAACCGGAAAGTTTGTGTCTTTTCCGTGTCTAAAACACCTTAACTTATCAAGGCATGGGGATTTATTAACCGAATACACCCGCCTCGGGGGACGGGATCTGAAATCGTCAAAGTCGGGAAGGACAGAGATCAGTTAAAATATATATTTGTATCATACAACATATCAATGATGAATTCGGTTTACACATAAAACAAAACATAAAACAGCACTGTACATTAGGCCTATACTGATATAATTGCCAGTTTTAAAGCACCCAGTGCCTCGGGCAGAATATGGGCAGGGTAACGCTTCGTGGCCCAGCAAAGGCCATATTGACCGCATTCGAGCGAAGACAAAGACATTTCCAAGCTTTTAAGGGGCTTTGATGTTAAATTGTCCACACACTGAGCTTCCGTGGTAACGTTTTTATAATGCACTTTTATTTACTTCAATGCTAAGTACCGTCTTTAAGAACAAAAACCACCAGTATTTCATATTTAACGCATGCCGTTTAATATTAACTATGTTAGCCACGTTTATAAAATGACTCATATAAAATACGATGATGGTATGGAATAGCCGGAATGATGTACTCGACTCGCAACAACATTGCAAATAAACAGTTAATACGAATCCATGAATCTTAATTTCGCGCTCACGTCACGCATGTTAAATTCACAGAAGATTTTATTTTTCGTCAAATGTCTCCAGAAATGGCATACATTGCATTTTACAGCCCTTTAAATTCATAGGATGCTCGTAAAGTAGGTTAAAAATGGCTACATTAATCGGTAGGTTAATCTGGGTCGACAATGGCTAGGCCTCTGCAATTATTATAATTATAAACGGCGTTTATATGTAGAGTCAATTGAGATGCTTGTGATAGCTTATTGTACAAAAGTCTGCGAATGCTGACGTGACCTAACTATTGTATGGTGAATTTAAGTATCCATGACAAAACAAGACTCTGAAAAATAGCGTCCCAAAATGAGACGAATTTTGGGTTCTGTTTTGTTTAATATCACTGGTAAATGCTGTACTACAGTGTCACATGCATCACATATGGCGCCTGTATGTTATGCAATAAGTCTAATCTTTACATAATTCATAAAATTACAGGCGTCACAACATGTAATAATTAACCGGTACAGAATGTCATAGTTATCTGTGAGAGAAACGGTTTCCCAAAATGAACAGTTTTACCGATTTAAATATTGGATTCGAGCCGATCCTAATCGAAATACCGATTTGGTCGTCATTCGGCCTACATAACCACAAACGAATTTATTGTGAATTTGGCTTCTCTACCGCTGGGAAGAAAGGAAATGTATTTAAAATATTTTTTTTGGTTAAAAACACAAAACCCACATAAAGAGTATAAAATCAAACGAACACATAATGGGGTAGTGAGGCGACGTGTGCGATTTGCGCACTGTTAAACTCAATCATGTAAAATTCGAACTATCGAACCGAAAATTACCAATACTGGAGGCTATATTGGCTAGAATGCAATTGTACTGGAAATGCCGACAGAGCATATCAAAACAAGGAACTATAAATCACTCATGTAGAAACTTGTTATTCTTCGGTCGTAATGGAAATATTATTATACCGTACGCAATAGGCCTACTATTCTATTTTGGTTTAATAATAATATAATAATCAATCAACTCTATAATCTGGTAAAATAATCATCGATGCAACATTTGCATGTACGCGCATAAATATATCGTTTATAAATATAAATATTGTCGTTGGTTGAATTCGTATTAACGTAACGTTAGTTATTTCTTCCCATTCAACGGTTAAAGGAATATTCAACAGCGGAAATCGGGAATATTTTTTGTATTAAAACATGAAACCCTCGACAGGAGCTGTGTGAACTCACGAAATGTTTCCTGGCTAAAAGTGAACCTATAGATAGCTTTTATCCTACGGGGCAATTAGAACGGCGCCCCGTATTATGCGGCCTAAAGCTTGGTTCCCACTAGAACCTAACGCAATGACGTAAACGCAACGCAAGCGTTTTAACCAATGACAAGCGAAGTTATAGACAGTTAGCAATCACAAGCGAATAAGCCATCGCTTGTGATTGGTCAATTCACTTGCGTTGCGTTACGTCCTTGTGTTGCGTCGCTAGTGGGAACCACGCTTAAACTACGTCTACGTCAAACCTATGGAACCTATTTCGGCCAACACATTTATTATATACATTCATCGTTCATAACGCGTCGTCATTTAGCTCCTCCCAAGACATTGAGTACCATGACCACACTTATTTCCAGGTCCGATTCCGGCACAAGACGGTACACATTTCATTATTTCCGCATATTAATATCACGTTACATCAAATAAGAAAAACAATGAACGTGCAGAAAAACAATGTTTACAGTTTTTACATCAAACGCTTTTAATGTTCGTCCTTGATTGAACGAAAAATGTTTCCATCATTATGTATCTGCACTAAAAATGTTTTAATTGTTGCCACGAATATTCAGACAAGCCCGTTCAAGTTAATCATTTACCCGTTTAAGTTGGTATTATGGTCACTTTGGTGAGTGGTCAAAGACTTACACGGGTAAATAACTAACAAAATCCACACAATTTTAGGATTCAGCCAAGTAGCCTTTTTTGCAATTAAAATCTCATTACACGGAAACTCTTCGATGTTATACAACACACTTCTCGTAGGCGTGTTGAATATGCGTGTAATAGCGTGATGTATAAACGCGCCCTAAAAGGCCTGCAAATCTTGCTAGTAAAATATTACTTTTGTTTTTGGTTGTGAATTATTAGTTAGTCAGATGTATACGCCAAGTTTAACCGTATTACATGGACATGATAAAAATAATTGTCACTATACACAATAACATGGTTATTACTAACGAACCCATCGTGAGAAATTTAACTTGGTACAGCTGAGCCGCTGGCAGTAACGTTAAATATTCTCACAAGAACAACACCATGATGTCAATATAAACGCTCACGGATGGAACGGACAGATTACCATAATGGGTCACGTGTTAATAAAATATGATTATCAAAATCTTGTGCGTGTTTCGTATTAATTCCTTGTACATTGGCCTATTACATTTAATTACAATTGATCAACGAGTACCGTATATAGTACTAATAATGAAAGACACGGTGGTAAATAGACGGTAGAATAAATGGCCGCAGTCTTTTTTTATGTTTGAAAAAAGACGCATGGAATCTACAAAATGGAGTGTTTTCGTTTAATACCATTGTTCCGACATGTATATTTATGCATTAAATTTCATAGCATTTATAAAGATGTATACCTAGACAGCCACAAGAGCAACAACACATATTTCACCCGCAGGCCCTTTGATGAACAATGTTTTTCAGATTCACAACAATTGACAAAAACGTTTCGTTTATTGTACGACACGTGCAGAAATATCCGGGGCGCCAGTTATTACAAAAGATGAATACAACCTTAATCTAGCTTAAATATAAATTCTTATAATAATGCTATATAGGTCTAAACATTTCATTGAGGTTGTACGGAGTACACGGACTCTGTACTACGTGCCATACATAATTTAATATAGTGATGACGTGTCTGTACTTCATAAAGGACGTGCGTTCAGACGGTGTCACACCCATGTTAAAGTTCGATGTGAAATAGGCCTAAAATGCTTATTATAAGGAATAGGAAGAAATTATAATAAACAAAATAATTAACCAAGACACCCGGAAATTACATGTTTTCAACAATGCAATCATAATATGTTATTTTTTTATTTTGACCACAATGCCCGCCACAATGTGAAAATGACAAATTTTCGTGGTATGAGCCCATGACCAATTTTCGTGGTAACAACGGCCCAGTAAAATTTAAATTTTCCATACTTAATAATTATTTAAAATTTTTCCCAATGGATTAGTATTCCCTTTCCGACAGTACAATAAAACCTCTATTGGGGCACCTTCGTCGAAACCAAACAAAGATTTACCTTTCGAATCATAACAACGATATGGAAACGGGTTCCTTTTGGACGCTACGGCGATAGATTTATAAGAAGCAAGCCGGTCAAAACTTAAAATACGTAAAAGTTAGGCGTACTATTATGTTCGAATCACAGTGATCTATAATACAGCGGTGGGCTTGAGGAGCTTAGGTTTCTGCTGATTATCTGTTCAAAACAGTCCATTCGATCGAACACGTATCGTATAATTGAGAAAATACGAATATCAATTAAATTCTTGTGGGAAAACGAATGGTGGTTCCAAAATTTGGCTGTAAACAGATTATATTATTCTTATTATGTCGTAATTATTTATTCCTAGTATTTCTATAAACGGATTTCTATTAAATAATAATAATAACTATTTCTAGTAAATAATCACACCAAAATGTTTCGCATCCAATGGCGGAGTACGGTAATGATAATAAATAATATAAAAACGCCTGGAGAACATGGAGTAAAAATTTGAAGTGATATAGTTACCGGAGTCATAATGTAATTACAGTATCTAACCATTTGGGACGACACCCCTATATTCACACTCAGGGGACACTTTCATATAAAACGAATGAGAGAGATATACATTTAAAAGTCGATAAAGATAATGTTATAGGCCTACAAACTGTGTAAATCCTCATAACATTGTTGTATTGAAATTATAATGTATAATGCCTTGGCGCTGAAATGTCGAGCATTTTTCGTGCTGCGTTTTGAATGTCGATGTAAATACGGTACCGGTATTATTAAAAGGTACCAGTATGTGTTGATAGCCGAGTAAATGCCAGTCATTATGTCTTTTAAGACGTAAGCTTAAAAGCTCTGTCTACACTATCAAATGTGTCCAAATATAGTAGTATATTAGGGGCACATCACTTTTCTTTGTCACATAAAGTATGATAGTGTAGACAGAGCTTTAGAAGATAACTGTTTGCACACGTTATGACGTCACGATCTGTTTTTATTTTAGAAATCACTGTATCTTTCTTCATATCTTTCCAGTATTTCATTAGCTTATACTTTAACATTACCAATCTAATCGATTTATTAGGATGTATATTACGGTACCTAATTAGGAATATCTCGGCCTATAAGTTATAACTCGACGAGTAGATATGGACTTAGTAGTTATTCCATCCATTTTGAGACATCGTATACGATAGTCCAATAATAATTTCTTTACCAGTAATAATGATTGATTTCTATTTAATGAAGTAAAAGGGTATAAATTCCATTGTCTGAACTTGGACACTATGGTTTGAATGTCCACATACATCGTATCCGTACTTCCTACAAGGTGCGTTCAGACGGTGTTGAACTGGTTTGAATGTGCATGATACAGATATATCGGATAATTAAAAAATGAATCTCGGGATAATCACGGACTCTGTCCCATACATACAAGGTACGTTCAGACGGTGTTGAACTGGTTTGAATGTGCATGATACAAATATATCGAATACTTAAAAAAGTAATCTCGGATCATATCACGGACTCTGTGCCATACATAATATACAGTGATGACGTACTATCCGTACTTCATACAATGTGCGTTCAGACGGTGTTGAACTGGTTTGAATGTGAATGATACAGATGTATCGAATAATTAACAAAGTAATCTCGGGATAATCAGATCAGAATTTACAGAGCTCATTGTTTAGGTGTTGTAAGCGTTATGTGTGAACAATAACAAGCTATATAACTTGCTAAACATTAGTCATACGCCAAAAGGATAACATTCAATATAGGCCTAGGTGAAAAAAAAAAACCCCGTCGGGATTTAAACTGTATTTTTGATGAGTAGTAATAATCTTATTCTTCCCTGATAAGAAGCTTTATAGATAATCTATTTGCAATACATAGGGCCTACAAATCACTGCAAAACGATTTCCTAAAAGTTCAGTCGGCGTTTACACACCTCAAAAAGCCCTCGAAAATCATGCAAATTTCGATCGGAAGTGCAATCATTATTTCCGTTGTTTTGACTGAGTGCGACCATTTTTGTTTAAACGAATTAAATAGTAAAGTAAAAACGGCATGCGGCTCCAAAATTAATGAACTACACATTGTTTGGCCTTATTAATTTAAAATAAAATAGCCTATATCACGGTGATAGCATCGAGAATCAACGTTTGCTCTGAGCTTTTATGCTGAATATAAAATACATATCAATTGTTATTTAGGTTTGTCTAAAAGGACTCGGTTGGAAGACGAAAGAAAATATGTTTTAAATTGATGATTTGAAAAAACTACACAGATTCAATTGTGACACACTCAGTCCCACAACAAAGAATGCATATAGAATTGAATATGTCTCTAACGACAGTAAAGCGTAAAGATATCTAGTATAGTATGGCAAGGTTGATGATGAATGCATTGTTGTTGAATGGTCTGGATTGACGAATTTTGACAGACTTAGCTTGCCATAGTATATTCCTACAAAACTAGTACCATAACATGGACAATTGAAACCTCAAAGGTTAAACGGTTCCAAGTAGGCCTATCAACAAGACTAAAACATTATGATAGCATACTTTACGAACGGGGGTTTTCACCGTATCTCTAGGCTGTCTCTTCAGAAATGAGAAGACAAGCTGTGAGAAAGCAAGTAGCTGTGATATCGATAAAACACGGCGTGGAATTTTCTTATTTTGATGGAACGAAAGCTTATATGAACAAAGGCGAAATACAGACACATTCTGAACGTGAGTCAAACGCACCAGGCACTTTCCGCCATGACGCCAATATTTTTTATAAATATTCAGCCGGATTAAAATCAATGAAAATAACACACATGTAATGACAACAGGCTACTGTTGCGGTAAATACTAATATGGTGCCGAGGACAATACAATGAAAATCTGAACTACGTTGATCGCAGTTTTTGTATGTTGAATGACTAAAGCTCTGTCTACACTATCAAATTAGGTTTGATGTGCCCAAATATGGTAGTGATATGACATCATCATGTTCATATATGGGCACATTATATTTTTTGTCACATCAAGTTTGAGAGCTTACGCTTGTATTGCAAAAAAGTCAATGCTCAAAAAGATCGATTTCTCGGCACCTTGGATTCAAACGTGAGATATGTACTAAAGTACAAAGTATATGGCAAGCCAAGTTCGTCAAAAGTACTTAATGCAAAACGTTTACTGATCGTCAAGCTAAACCTTTCACCGTCTGGCCAAACCAATGATTTAAGTCGAAAACGTATTATTAAAAGTATTGCACCAGTGCATTTAGGACCTTACTGTATCTAATAAAAACGTAATTATGAATATTAATCATGCACAATCAAATGTTACCGGTTATATATGGAAGGCCATCGGTGCCGAACGTAATGGTAAATGGGCTGAATAGAAATGTGCCGAATGCTAAAAGAGCCAAACGGAATGGTAAATGGGCCGAATGCTGAAAGAGTCGAACGTAAATGGTATATGGGCCGAATAGAAATGGGCTGAATACTGAAAGAGCCAAACGTAATGGTAAAAGGGCCGAATAGAATTGAAGTTGGCTGCCGGAGGCAGCGATGGCGTTCCATAATTATAGGCCTATTATTATATTATTATAAATATACCTCAAGCAACAACGACAGGTTGATATTGAATTTAAGATATAACCTACAAGGATATTAGATTGTATCATGGAGATTGTGGTGTTCACCTTGGATGGGCGACAATCATGTATTTGGAACATCATGAGAAATACCCCCTCACCCCATTTAGAAGGCTCTCTTTCCAGTAAATACAAATACGCAGTTGTGAGTCAACAAAATGTGCCGGCCGCAGTCTTCGGGCAGTGTACGTATCCGTGTCAACTTTAATATTATAAACGCGCTGCGCACAACATTAACGTAATACAGTACATCAATCCACGTCGTAGTCGCATTAGGCGGTGTATTTTAATCTGTGCTTATCGCGTCCTCGCATCTCTTTACGGTTTAATATCCACGGACATTACCGAATCTCTTCTTATATCCTTGCTCTACTACTAGTACGTGGAATGAAATTGCATATGGTACGCTGTAATATGAACTATAAAGTTAATAATGTTCAATCTTGTTATTTAGATAGCGTTGATATAAATAAGATAAACATACGACATCCACGATTTGACACCATTGCGAGTATACAGTGTGTTATGGTTATATATTGTTTTAGATCATATTAATATTAAGGTTATTGGATCATATTGCTACTGCTACTGGGCAGAAACAACAAAAGCTTTGTTCCCACTTGCGACGCAACGTAACGCAACCTACGCAACGTGAGAAAATGCCCTTCCAATAATTGTGCTTGCCCCCGCCCGCGTGAAATCAAACCTGCGATTTTTGCAGCACTGTTGCGTCGTCGGTTTCCACTTGTGATTACGCAATACATTACTTTGCGGCAATACGTCGCTACGCTTAATACATACGATGGGCCCCTATTTTTAAAGCTTCGTTACCACTATAGGACGCAACGCAATAACGTAAACCAATCCCACGCGACTGTTAATAATCCATCACTTAAGATTGGTCAAACCACTTTGCGTTGCGTGGCGTCCCCATTCTTTAGCTTGGTATAATTAAGCGTGGTTCCCACTAGCGACGCAACGTAACGCAATCTACGCAACGTAAGAAAATGCCCTTCTAATAATTGTGTTTTCCCCCGCCTGCGTGAAATCAAACCTACGATGTTTGCAGCACTAGTGCACCGTCGGTTCCCACTTGTGATTACGCAATACAACACTTTGCGTCGATACGTCACTGCGTTACGTTGCGTTCTAGTGGGAACCACGCTTTAGAGCACAAATGACGTACACGCAACAACGCGACGGATCAGTGTCAATTGCGCGTACCATCCTAACCTGTACGAATTTAAGATGCTCAATATTCTTATTTACTAAAAGAGTTTTTTTTAAACTGTATATAATAATAATGTTTTATGACACGCCGATGACGACTTAGTTACAGACATTCTCTATTTTGTATTGATATCATGTTCTTTGATCGTCATACATGGTATATGTTACCATAGCAACATCATGTGTCTATTTAATGTATCCTTGGAAACATTGAGGTGTTTGAAATATTCGCAATTTCATACTGAAGGTGATCCAATATTTAATCAAACGTCGGAATAAATCGTTATTAAAAAATAAGAGATAAATGTAACATGACATGAATTGAAAGAGAGAAAAAAATAACAAAGTCTGGTATTGTACTTCTAAACTTGTCACATTTTAGGAGGTACACTTTAAACTTTCAAGATCTAGGTCTGTATCGGGTACTCAATATATGACGTACATTAAGAAGTATGAGTTTTTCAATACAATGTTGAATTTGTTTAAAGTATCAACCTCTCTATAGTAATACTATACATTAGATTGGATTTATTCATAGTATATAACCATAAATATCCAATAAAGCTAGGACGTAGGGAAGCAACGCAAGTGAGTTGACCAATCAAGAGCGACAGTTCGGATGATCCATGCCATCGCGTCATGCATGGATGGCCAAATTACGTTTACGTCCTTGCATTACGCTGGATGACGTATAGCTATTTCCACTATCTCAACCTATTGCATTAGGCCTTCATGCATATGTTTTTCTTTGTATTTCTTTTTCGTATTGAGGATTGCGTATACCAAAGAAAAATGGCGGAGTACGGTCATTTAAATTTAATTGTGTCGTCTGTTCTCACCATGGCGCGCAACCAAACAAATTTCAAAATAATCTAATTCTTGTATCATCATTGACGTACCGAAAAAAGGCGGAATATAGTCATTTAAATTTAAATGTGTCATCTGTTCTCACTATGGCAAGCCAACAAACAAATTTCAAAATGGCGACGGTCAAATACTTCAAACAAACAATCTAATTCTCTTTGTATGTTTTTAATTATTTTTTATGCGTCATTTATCATTCTGTAAACTTATGTCGGTGTTATATAAACCAAGTCATTATCAGTGACGTCATTGCCAATAATTCGCATCCATAAGCACATTGATTATTTTTAGGCGCCGACCATTGCGCTGAGTGATAAATTGTATTTTAATATAATGACATTAGCCTACACAGTTTTTAGTATAATAAATACATGATATTGTAATTAGTAAACCTAATAGATAACTAATGACTTATGTTTCCGGTTTGGTAAAAAAACATTTTTGATAATTTAAGCTTGGTTTGACGCAACGCAATGACGTAGCCGCATCGCAGGTGAGTTGACCAATCACAAGCGACAGTTCAGAAGATCCATCGCGTCATGATTGTTAAATTAATTGCGATACGCTTAGGTTCTCGCGTTGCGTCAAGGGAGACGAAGCTTTAACGCGTTTAACATACATCAAACATGCATCATCATGGGTAAGGTTTACGCCATACGTATGCACGCACGTAAATACACGTATTTTTTTTTATTAATGAAGCGACTTGAATACTTCATTTTAAATTAGGCGCAAAAGTTATTCAGATTCATTTTAACAAAACATAAAAGTGCCATTAACTAGTTATGGATTTAACTCGCAGAACAACTTCAATCATTTTTTAAATCAATTTTTCTCAGACGGATATAAAACTTTGCATACAATGACCGGTTATTTTATATACTTAGCGTGATACGAATCCGTTACGTGGTGCTGCTGCAGTGAAATTACGAACCGTGTCTGATAGTCACGAACCAAACACATTTTCGATAATAATTGTCTCAGTGCAACCTGGTTTATCTTGTTCGAAATTGCACAGTGCGCGGGAAACTAGATTTCTTTTCTCGATGACTCTTAACCAAAGATAATCCCTGATAAAATGTCTGAAAATTTTAATTTGTTTAAACTGCATTTGAAAGGCATTTCCGAGGAGTATGTATGGATACTTACGATTTGCGGATAATCAAATTCGCAGTAATTATTATAGTTAAACGACGCCAATATTGTTTCATCGGCGCCATTCAATTTATTGATTTTCATTAATGGTGACACAATGCTCTTATACAACATCAATGCCATGTGCATGACACGCAATACACAGAGCCTGCAGATTTCGCTATTGAGCAAACGCGTTCGCGAACGAGATAATACGTTACGTGAACTCACCCCCGGAAATTAATCTACACCTATAATTATGATGGTGTATGATATACATTAATGTAAAAATGATTACAGTAATAGATAGACATATTCCGATTACATTTTTTTACAAAGGTCAATTCAAAATCTAACACATCAATTTTGTCCATTTATTTAACCCGTTCGGAATCCCGCTTTTCAAACATTTAGGCCTAGGAGCATAAATATGTTTTGGTAAGTTCTTTGTCTTTTTGTGTGAGTAATATATAACTGTTGCTAAACAAAGGAAATTGCATTACATTGACGACAATTTAGCAGGATTTACTTGTATTTGTGTACCGGTATACCGGAGACCAATATAATTTATAAGGATAGCCCGCAAATGAGGAACAGTTTCTAGTGCGTTATAATCATAATCTCCAGTTTATGGGTAAACTCAAAAGGAAAAACGCAAATATGGTAAGTTAAATAAGGCATGCGGATATATGATTACATTAAACGTGTTTTAGTAAAGCTACATAAACTTGTTACGTTTTGCACGGAACGGAAGACAGTGCCGTTTGTAATGCCAAAGGCTATGAATTGCGACGCCGTCCTCCGTTCCGTGAAACGGAAATGCGAATGTATTAGAAAAAATAGCTACTTATACTGATAAATGTGATAACAAATAATGTCACCAGTTATCTCAATTATGAAAAAATAATTGCAGCGGTAACAATATTCTGAATATTGAATCATTATATCGATTATGTTAAAATGCCTGGTACTTTATAGCCTAATACCGTGTATATACATTAATGTCGATTTGCAGAAGCTCATGGGTTATTTTTAAAACGCATTTAAAGTATTACACTATAATAATGCATCAGTTAAAAAAATAGAAATGTTGGCGTACAAAATATTCTGAAGATACGTGATGGATTATGCTAATTTATACATTTACATCTCTATCTCCGCAAATAAATGACAGTTTGGCGTCTCATACACATACAAAGTATCCCATACCAGGGAGTGTCGTCGTTCCCGCTTAATTGCCATTCATTTTCACGATACCAGGAAACATTGAAATTACATTTCACATTGCCTGATGATACCCACCAATCAGGGATCGTCGCCAATATGTAAGTATGACGAATGTGAATTCTAAGTAACAGCAATTAATTAACCATGACAGAATAGCCTTGTTAGTTCGACTGTTTTATTCTAAAAATTATTAATGTTGATATTATTTCATGTGATGTTCGATGTGATGTTTTCTTGTTAACCGTAATCGTACTCTCTTTATCTCTGTTAGTAAACATAAGCTTTCGTGTTATTAATTAAATTAAATTGGGTGTATAGCTATCCTATAATGTGTATAATTCGTTGGTCACGATATATAACGGTCTGACATTTCAAAAAACAACATTAAAAAAAATTACTTTTCAAAGTGTAGGCCTGTGGGTCTAATTTAGGATCAAACTTAATTGGCTCAATACAAATCGCATTGAGTTCAATTTTCCCACTGTCCCATAATTCCCTTCCACTGTAAAGTAAATGAAGAACACGTAAAATCGGACTTGTGGATGTAACTCGTGTTCAATTTTCCCCAGTCTCATTATTCCCTTCCACTGTAAAGTAAATGAAGAACACGTAAAATCGGACTTGTGGGTGTCACTCGTGTTCAATTTTCCCACTGTCCCATTATTCCCTTTCACTGTTAATTAAATGAAGAACACTTAAAATAGGACTTGTCATGAGTAATGTGTATAATTTTTGTCATTTCCTAAAGTTGATGGTATGAATTCTAACTCAACACTCACTCATACAAAAGCAACATTATGTTTCAGGCAAAGAACACGTAAAATCGGCCTTGTGATTGTTCGCATTAATTCGCACGTTACTATGAAATGAGCGATGGTGATTATACTCGAATCGACGTCTTTAACATGTACAATCACGTAATAGAATGGATACTGATCGCTCGCATACAGACAAACATTTACAACAAAAAAACAGATCTAAACAAAACGTTTCGGTTTAGACTTACAGTACAAACCTCCTTAGGAGTACGGTACCCATACTAATTATAAGGGACACTTCAACATCTGTGAACGAGGGGAAATATGTGTGTTAACACTACATCCAATCGTTATTCAGGGGACACCCATAATATTAAGGAGACACATTGTTGGGTCCGGAGGCCGGAGGGTATTATTCCACGAAGGAATTTATTAGTTTGGATAGCATGATGAGACATTTGTTAACATTCAATGTTTGGCTTACATTTAAAAAATTTTTTTTTTTTTTTTTAAACCATTTTTAATGAGGGTGATCCATCCAGCAATTGCTGATCATTAGGGACCCTCAGAGGTTCACAAGACAAACATATACACAAGATGCTCTACATAAACAAAGTCTTATTACAAGTCCTTGGGAGTGGAGTTGTAATTTGGTCCTTAGAAAAAATCCTGACATGTGACGGGACTTGAACCCAGGACCCTTGGAGTGGTAGCCAAGCATCATAACCACCAAGCCACAACTCCACTCATGAACCAATTTGTCCGTCCGTTTTCTAGAAAAGTCAGATATCTGAGTTTTCTAGATCTAGAAAAGTCAGATATCTGAGTTTCTATTTTCTTAATATTTCTTTTATAAAAAGTTAATATTCATGAATATCAATTATTGACAGCATTTCATTAATACCATGCTACGTTTAAACTTGGTTCCAACTAGGATACAAAGCAATGACGTAAGCATAAACGTAAGTGAGTTGACCAATGTCGGACAGTTATGTAATAATACTCGTTTGTGCGTTGCGCTTACGTCATTGCATTGCGTCCTAGTGGGAACCAAGCTTTACAGAGTGACAATGCATAAACGCAAGTGAGTTGACCAATGTCTGAGGTAGTTCGATAATACTCGCTTGTGCGTTGCGCTTACGACGTCCTTGCATTGCGTCTTAGTGGGAACCAAGCTTTACAGAGTGACAATGAGTTTATGCTTGGTTCCCAGTAGGATAAAAAGCAACGATTTTGCGATGCGCGTACGTCCTTGCATTGCGTCCTAGTGGGAACCAAGTCTTACACAACGACGTAAGCATAAAAGCAAGTGAGTTGACCAATGTCGAACAGTTATATAATAATACTCGATTGTGCGTTGCGTGTACGTCATTACATTGCATCCTAGTGGGAACCAAGTCTTACACAACGACGTAAGCATAAAAGCAAGTGAGTTGACCAATGTCGAACAGTTATATAATAATACTCGTTTGTGCGCTGCGCGTACGTCATTGCGTCTTAGTGGGGACCAAGCTTTACAGAGTGACAATGAATCTAATAGTAATAGCAGGCCTATCATACGGTTTTTAACTAAATGTATGTTAATTAACTTCTCAAAATGGTGTCTCATTGTGCAGTAATATATCTATCATCCACGGAAACAGAAATAACTGTTAACTCCAATCATTACATGATCGGTTACCATCGTTACGTAATTTACAAGATAAAGACTTCCTATATCATTTTTGGATTATTCTCAATTTATATCCTCAATAAATTATTAATATTGATCTCGGATCTCCATGGAAATTATTACGCACATGACGTGAATCTAAGTGCAGATGTCTATATTTGCGGTTTGTCCGACCTTACCACGACGTGCGAGTGACGTCACTAGACTACGCACTGTTGAAATTACGGTGTGAAGTATTACAGCCATGATAATTGCAAATTCGACTCTAAAACATTTGAATGATAGTCAACTTCACTGAATATAGATTTAATATTAGGCCTATTTTTACTACAGTATAAACAAACCCAGTTTGTTTGTATAACATTTAAAATATCTCTCCTAAATATAGCAATGATTTTCAACAAGATAGAGAAAACATAGATATAAAAACAAAATAGATAATAGTTACGGTAATAGTTACTAAAATCTATTTTTAGTTTGATTGATGACATGATTGTTCTGGAAAACGTATGGCGCGCCAAGCTGTCATTTATTCGGAAATAAAGATATCTTAGTTTTAAACTAAGATATCTTAGTTTTAAACTAAGATATCTCTATTAATAGAGATATCTCTATTTAAAACTAAGATATCTCTATTAAAAACTAAGATATCTCTATTTAAAACTAAGATATCTTAGTTTTTAATAGAGATATCTCTATTAATAGAGATATCTCTATTAATAGAGATATCTCTATTTAATACTAAGATATCTTAGTTTTAAATAGAGATATCTTAGTTTTTAATAGAGATATCTTAGTTTTTAATAGAGATATCTCTATTAACAGAGATATCTCTATTAATAGAGATATCTCTATTAAAAACTAAGATATCTTAGTTTTTAATAGAGATATCTTAGTTTTAATAGAGATATCTCAGTTTTAATAGAGATATCTCTGTTAATAGAGATATCTCTATTAATAGAGATATCTCTATTTAAAACTAAGATATCTCTATTTAAAACTAAGATATCTCTATTGCTTGAATAAATGACAGCTTGGCGCGCCATAAAAACGTCCAGTGGAAATGTTATAAAAATACTATAAGACTAAAAATATATTTTGTTTATTTTTACTTCTTGTAACGGTTGTATTGATTTGGTTGGTAGGACTATTATACTCGCAATTGCATAACTCGTTTAAACCTACGTTAACACTGAGCCCATTCCACCAGTGGCCGGACAAAATATGTGCTACGTTACATTTATCAACAGTTCGTGTTGTACGGAAATCGGAATGCGTTTGTGACGGGTTCACCCATTTCCATGATTTTTTTTGTACGGCCATCGGACCGAAATCCGGGCTCAGTGTGCGTTTATGTTTACAATAGTAGGCCTAACACTACTCCTTATATTCGTTATTAAGCTTGGTTCCCACTAGGACGTACCGGTAACGCAAGGATGTACGCGCAAAACAAGTAATTTGACCAATCACAAGCAATGAATTATTCGAACTGTCACTTGTCATTGGGTTACGTACGACCTAGCGGGAACCAAGCTTTAGTTTTTAGGAGGAGGAGGAGGAGGTGGAGGACGTAACACAAGTCATGGACGTACAGTACATAACTATGCACAACGCTTATGTGATGAACCACTTTTTTTTTTTTTTAAGCGTTCAGCGCCCACGGTCTATTTTAATTACCGTTCCTTCGTATCAGTTATTCCAAAACGAAAACTCGCTAATTTAAAATAACTATTATTAACGAACGTTTGGACACAGCCTATATATACACCTTCAAAAATATCTCTCATAAAAACGCATGGCTCTAGTGGGAACTATGATGAGTTATTGAGACGTCATTGGAATAAACCCCAATACATTATCATGTCATAACTACTTTAAATATCTTCGTAAACAGCCGCGGAAAATAAATTTCATAATTAGATATGAAAGTTAAATCAGCTGCAAACAGGCGCCTTATAAAACTAATAAAAGGTACTTTCGACGTGGACGGACGAGTCGCAATAAATCGCACATTGTATCTACATTATATTTATGTGAATACATAGGTTTATGTCAAGTAAATTGATGTGATAATAATATTACATTGCGCATGTGTGGAAAGGCTCGTGGCGATACAGCATCGATACGGTCTTGCGTGTGAGACGTAGAACCAACAATATCCCAATATCCTGTCACCTTCATAAGCGAATCCAAGATAAGGATGAGGTTGCACTCAACGCAAACGCGCACGGTTTTGCTTTAACATGTCGTATATTACGCTGTGCATGTGTGGAAAGGCTCGTGGTAATATGACAGCATCGATAGGGTCTTGTGTGTGAGACGTGGGGACAACAATATCCGGTCGTCTTCTCATAAGCGAATCTTAGATAAGGATGTGGCACTCAACGCAAACGCGCATGGTATTGCTTTAACATGTCGTTATCATGAATATCATGGCCTCAAGGATCGACGTTCACAGCATACTTTACAGTAAAGTCCGTCTGACTATTATATGCGCATGCGCTGAAACTGGTGGTTATACTGTGCTATTTACGTAAACAAATGTACTTATAGGCCCACCATTTCGGTTTTTTCGTTATTACAACAAGTTATCAATATACGTTTGGGCCTCAATGATAGATTTATTTTACACTATAATTCGTGCATCAGTGTCAGAAGTATTGTTGTGATCAATTTCGCAAGCGCTAAAACATTGATAACCGAAATTTACGTGAACAAATTAAACAAACACCATTATAAACATGTTACCTTTGAGTGTGACTCGAACCTTACCTTTATATGCATAGGATGATGACAATAATGCAGAACTCCGTACTTGAGATAATTGTTACTTCTACTCTATTAATTAGACAAATTACTGCAAGAAACAAAAATAATGTTCACCGGTTTATAGGCCAAAAGGTTCGTGTGTTTTTTTCAAACAGCCGCCAATTTTTAAAACATTTTTTGATATTTCCAAATATATGTTACTCAATTTGAAATTAACAATAATACAGTGAAGATTCAGTGTTACTGTAAAAATAATAATAAAGGACGGTGGATTGTCTAGCACTACATTTGAATATTATTGGTTTAGTAATTAAAATAAAGATACAAATACATACATATTAATATATTGACATTGTATATGGCAATTTTAATGGTTTGGGTTGATGATGAATGCATTGTTATTGAATAGTGTGAATTGCGGACTTTTGGCGTACTTGGCTTGCCATACTTGTATACAGCGGAAAGAAGACACTATCAACGGGTTATGTTATGAACAAATGTTGATTTTATTAAATTTTTACATAATAAACTGATGCTAGGCGGAGGCCTATTGCTTTAAACAACACGCGTTTTATTAATTAAAGCCTACGCAATTATTATATTCAGTTCACATGATTAATTATGTTCATGTGATTATTAATTAATAATTTCAAATGAAAATTCAATACAAAAAGATTAAACCAAAGTTCAATTGGAACGGGTGGTCATGTCATAACGCTATGAATAAAAATATATGGCAAGTATATTCCTGCTGCACTTTATTTGATATTTTCAAATGAAACGATAAAATAAACTGAGTAACATCAATAAATGCACTTGTAAAGTTAACTATTAAGAGGCCTTACAAGAACAGGGTGCACTAAATAGATAACCCGGTCGGTGCCAGATTAAGTCTGGTTCACACTGGAGTGTTATTACGGGGAAACTTTCGGGAACTGACCAATGATTTGTTAAAACAGATTGTTCCCGATTCACAGGAAAGTAGAAAATGATAGGAGGTGTCCCGAAGATTTGAAATTTGATGTGAACATGACTACTAGACAAGCTGAATTATATTAACTAGCTACCGTATTCATTATTGCACATCCTATAACTAAACAAATGACCATCAACCAGCATCATCGTCATACATACATCGATACTGACGTCATCGTTTCTCAAACTCTTCATCATATCATCGCCGTTCACATCTATTTATTTATTTTTTTTTAAATTTATTTATTTACTTTTTCCATACGCATCCAACAGTGAGAAACACGCCAATTACAGGATGGATAAACTATTTTATAGTTGATCGTGCTTATAAACTAAGTCTCATTTGAGGCTTAAGGAGTGGAGTTGAAACAGTAATGAGTTACAATCCTCATGCACTAGGTCAGGATTGAACCCTGGTGGACTGGGATTAGAAGGAAAGTATTAACCACTAAGCTAAATTCCACTACATGGAGGAATCATCGTCCTTTTCATATCTTTAAATTATTTACACTTATTCATCCCCAATTTACTTATCACCATCGTTCTCTGCGTCGCCGACGTAGATAACAACGTCATTAACTTCTTACTTGTCCGTCGTCAATATAGTCTCATCCTAAATTATTATGACAATCTGATCGTCACACATTCTTATTCTCCTTTCCCTATACACTTTCTTGAGCCTTCCCTCCCCCCGTCGGCTTCCTGTTTTTGTAGTCATACTTCAAACTTCATAATTCCCCGTGAACCATAGTCAATTATTAACTGTCAATTTGCGACGACGCAGGCCTAGAAAATAAATACGTCATTCTATTTTACTGTGTACATGCGGGGATGGACGTGCCTTTTCACTGTATTTTTCGACGCAATATTACCAATTATAGGCCCAAGTGCGTCGACCAATTTCCGCAAATCGAAAGCTCCCAATTTAATTCTCGTCTCAATATCTGTAATTTTTTTTCTTTTAAATTTCAATTTTTTTCTATCTTTATATTGTCGTATTTATATGATGTTGGTTTTTTTTAAATATCACAAGTTGTACTGCACATCAGTCCCGTAAATAAAGTTTATAGGATATATATATATATATATATACTTATAATTACAACCAGGATCTGTAGGTTTAATTTTAAAAAAAGCTTCTGACGAAACAGTACTATGCTTCTTATGTGAGCCTAAGATGACATAGGGTTTAATACCGCATTTTTTATATTGCTTACTTCTGTAATTAATTACATATATTTTAACCCTTTTAATGCTGTTTACCTTTATAGTAGTAATAATGTATTAATGCCAATATTCCGAGTTTTGTTTTTAAAATGTATCTGAGGAAGATACTGTCTGTAGGCCTGTATAGAATAATCTAGTAAGAATTTTCTCAATTTTGTTTCGGTTTAATTCTTCGTCACATTATTGCATTTAGGCGCGTTTCCATAAACCGTGGTAATTATTATTTAACTGTGCTGGTACCGGTACGTTATTTTAACGGCGGCCTTACAAAGAGGCCGTTGGGGTTACGATGTAGACGCCAATATACCGTCAACGACACAGTGGATATATGAAATGACGACGACATTTTTATGAATACATTTATTGTCGCCAAGAGAGCGAACGCTTCTAGAATACTAATTATCAGTAAACAGAATGTCGCCTACAAAAACTACACAATTGAAGTGTTACCGTACACTTTGGAAGAATAAAAGCAATATTTTTTGTTGGTGTGTGTATAGATACATTGTTAGATACAGTTAAGGGCCGTTCACACCTGTTCCGGCACGGTTCCGGTCCGGCGAATCGAACGCTAATGTTTCGTTTTCACGACGCTCCACGCGGCCAAGCACCAATTGTTATGCGCGTAGCCGCGTAAAACAAAACATTGACGTTCGATTGGATTTGCCGTCGCCGGACCGGAACCGTACTGGAACAGGTGTGAAAGACCCTTTAGGCCTGCGGCAGAAAAGAGCATGTGACATAAATTCTGCTTCTAAACAATAGAAAAAAGCTACATCAAATATATAGGACTTTGTATGGTACTGAAAGGGAAAAGCACCGAACTTAAAATATGGAAATACAAACTCTCAAAAGGTTGAAACTATTTGTAGTGTGAACGGTAATTTTACTTTCTATGGACCAGAGATTCCGAAATAAAAGATTGAATGAATGAATATACATATTGCCTTTGTCTGTTCATAGATATTTTAGCGTAACTATCGCAAGTTAAAACAAATATATCTCATTTCAGTTATGCAAATCATTGACGTCACACACGTAGCAAACAAGGCGCTTGGTAAAGTCGTCGGTGATCCAAGTGATTATGGAGTGAATTACAAGAAAAAACTGTATTAATATGGGCTAGAGCTATTGAAATTATCGGAATTTCACACTTACTGTTTAAAGGATTGTATTATATAATGTGAACGCGGGAAATTGATTGAGACGCCAGTCATCGTGATACTGATGACCAAGAAGATGAGAATGATTTGAATGCGCTGCTTGCACAGAATGTATTAGGCCGCATCAATATAACATATTTAAAATTTGTAGTTTGTACAAAGACAAAGCTCTTAAAATTAAAAAAAAACATCAAAAAACACATCAAAACATGATGATGATGATACTAAGCTAAGCCTACACTATCAAACTTTATGTGACAAAAGAATGTGATGTGCTCATGGATATGATGATGTCATATCAGTACCTAATTTGGGAATATAACTGCCACTCTTTTTGCTGACGCGTCATGATTATGAATGTCTAAAAGAGTTTCATATTATTATTGCGAACGATTGCTGGAAAAGTTCACAGCACAATGTAGGCCTAACATGATATTATATAAGCCAAACGTATTACCGCTAATGTCTCGCATGTTTCGTTTCCTCATTTTGTACCGGCGGCTGCACACGTACCGGCTCCCCGGTGGTATACGCGGTGCTCTTTTTGGAGACGACGGTATTTCAGTATTTCACTTGAAACGGTAAATGTTAAGTGAAAAGCAACTAAATTGGTGCATTCATCAACAATTGTATGTGTATACCGCAATTGAATTGAAAGCTACATACTAAACCATGATAATAGTTGATCATAATCATGCTTATGGTCTCTGGATTTGTCCCCAAGCTGTCGTGCGCCGCGATACATTTCAATTTGTTATAAGTCTCCTCCTCAGCGACTGTGTAATAGGTACCGTAAGTGGTTAAAATTTGGCATAATTAGTCATATTTCATAAAATGACTAATTAGTGGGGCATCCACCCTTACCCACTCCTCCTCAGCGACTGTGTAATAGGTATACTGTAAGTGGTTAAAATTTGGCATAATTAGACATATTTCATAAAATGACTAATTAGTGGGGCATCCACTCTTACCCACACCGACCATAGTATAAAGAAAATAAATTTAAAAACAACTATCAAATTCCAGGTCTGCAAACGATTTTAAAATAACGGCGTATCGTTTAATCTCTCCGATTTAAAATCGTTCAAACTAGACTCGCTTCATAATTATAGATAAAGCTTCTTTATTTGGAAAAATTGGAAAATTTATAATAATCGTCATGGAAAAATTATTTGAAATGGAAAATACGAAGGTCGAATATAAATAAAATACAAACAACAACACAACACGTCAATGTGAACCCGTGTGGTAGTGTGTCAACCGTGACTTAAATTTAAAGGTAAAATTGTATCACACAGCCTAAACCCAATCAATATTAAAATCTATTTCAGATTTCACAGCCGACAAACGTATCGCTTACGTAACGTATTCCTTGTAACCGACACGCCGTTTAGTCGTTGTCAGTACAATCTTAATCAAATACAGTATAGAACAATACAGTAAACACTCGGGTCATCAACTTTCAATACACAACAGAATCACGCCCGGTGGTATACTGGAAATTAAGGTTAAACAACGGTGAAAATGTTTATAAATTTAATTTATTATTATTATTATGTTAGAACCAAGATTTGAACCTGGAATCTTTGTTGATAATGATATTGGACCATACTATTAGACCACTGGGCTTTCATGGTATGGTTCGGTTCGACAGTTCGGACGTAGGCCTACACCCGATCGTGTGGAATATAAACAATAGGTATTTAGGTTTATAATATTTCTATTAAGTAAAGCTACACGTATATATAAGTGATTACTTTTTTTTATAAAGAAAACGAAGAAAGAATTTTGTTTGCGTTATACAAGAATACCCATTTGAAGCCTTTAAGAACGATTGACGTCACCGAGAGAAATTAACAAGATAAACAAACCCAATGAGTTTATTAGTTCACTTTCATATAACATAGCCATGCCATAAACAATATTGTATATAAATTTTGATACAAAGGGGGCGAATTTGAGATATGGAATCGGAGGTCTTAAGGCGCCCGTGAAAGCGTCGGTTTGACATTTTTAAGGTCTCTATATATGTGTGGCACCTTACAAAAACAGTACATTGAGCTATACAAAAATTGTAATTTTATGATACATTTACATATATATATTTTATTTTCCTTATCTTATATGTGATATCTCTAAATAGTCTAAACAAAAATCATTCTGAACAATGTAGGCCCTAGTACGTCTGTCGGGTCAGGCGGGTGGCCCTGAAATTACCGTAATGCTTGCACATATTGAAACGCGGGAGTTTCACACACGTCGGCAGTGGACAAAAGCAACACCAAGAAATTTTCCTAATTATTGAGCATCATTTTGCGTGATTTACTAACGTTGTCCTGAGACGGTTATATCTGTTTTAGATATGAGTTTTAAGAGGATTGTATGACCTGTAACACACACTGTTATAAGCGCTTCATCCATACAAACATACCAGCAATATAGGCCTAATTATCATACTAATACTACAAATGCATTTGCTGCAGCCTTATGGCAGTCGGGTAATAAACAAAATGGTGGCCTAGATTTCAAAAGATGAACGAGTGCAACACAAGTAGGCCTATTAAATCATCGACGAATATTACTAATTACAAAATTTATAAATAACGTTCCGATACCGCTGTTTCTCAATTCAATCCAAAACCAAAAAAGTACAGTACATCTAGATTTAGTATTCTAACATTGAAATACTAGGAATACGTTTTACCATGGTTTCAGAATACGATTAAAAATAAATAAATATCTGGAATAACCTTTTATAACACAAGCATGTTATTCGAATAAATGCGCACCCTCCAACCCCCACCCACCCCACACCAACAAACAAACGTTCTCTGTGGGGCACGTTTGAAATTACGCCACCTCGAATAAAGAAAAAACCCACCAACCCCCCACCCCCCAACCTTAAAACCTTCTTGAACAATATCCGAATAAATACGATATGCCGTTTTCTGTTCGGTTCCGAAACACATTCATCACTCCAATCAGCCGCGATCTTTGAAGCGAAGATAGATAATCACTATACATGGTTGCGATGAGTCTATTGACTTACATGCAACATTCATCACACTGATATTAAACACTTAACCTAACCCGAAATAGACAGGTACCATTTCTAGTAATTATAATTTTGTAATAAAAAAACGCATAGCTTTAGGTGATTCAGGGAAATTTTTCTGTTATTGATTGGATTATGGTTACGTTCAACATGCAACACTAATACATTTCAAATCATCTGTTTCCTGGGTATTACACTAATGTATTGTGTTTATCCCTAGGTATAGGTAGGTACAGACATTGAACTTGCTATGAGGCGCCACGTGTGCATTTATTACTAACTATAGTGAATACTCGTTGCTTTACGCTGCAGAAAGTTGGCCTACTTTTTTTTTTTCGTTCGTGTGGCTATAGAATACAAAACGAAACCAGAAATAAATAAATGAATTAGTGAATGTTCGAATGAACGAACAGATGACTCACTGAATAATGAATGAAGGTATGAATGAATAAATACATTTTATTAGTGAATGAATAATAAAGAACGAACGAACGAATATACTTTGATAAATATAAATGGATAAATAAATGAAAGAAAATATATTTGTCGATGGTCATATTCTATTCATTCACATTTATTGGCAACCACTGTTCTACAGTTGCTAAATTTGCCTATCAATTGCTCTCCTTACGCCAGTCCATTGTTTTAAACAAGTAATTTTTAACATATTTATTTAAATATACACACTTAAAACTAAAGGTGCAATAAAGGGTGCAAACCTATAAAAGGGTGCTAATTTGCGCCTTTTTCTCATAAAATGGTGCAGAGTTCATAAAAGGTTTATTTTTGCACCTTTTATATCGAAAAATGCAGACAAGTATAAAAAGGTGCAGAACTGCACCACAAAGGCCCAAGTAGGCCATGGTGACTGTGTGACAAAATAATACCTATTAGTGTTAGATCAATGAACGCTTCTTGATATATTTAACTTAGGGCTTCTAAAAACTTAAAAGGTAATGATTATGACAATTTTTTTAGAATGACATTATTGTGGTAAGTTAAAACAAAAATAAGAAAGATTCATAATAATATCGGAATTCGAAAAAATCTGTTTCTTAGGCCCTGTTTCTGCTGCCAACTAAATACCGTATATTATACGGTATTTTTTGAATACCGTATATATACGGTATATTTTTGGCAGCAGAAACTGCGCTCATAAAAAATATACCGTATTTTGTATACCGTATTTTCCCCACAAAATTTGTGGATAAAATACGGTATTTACAAATTTATACCGTATTTTTTGTACCCGTTTCTGCTGCCAATAAAAAATACCGTATTTTTTTTTTTACATGACAAAAGGTCAACATTCGTGTTTTTATTTTCTGTCGCTGTCAGCTGCTTTACACACGTGTATAGATATATTCGGCGAAAATGTGGAGCGAAGACGTCACAGTTTTACTAAATAAATGTGTGTGGGGAAGCTAAAATGTCTGGCCAACTAATAAAAGGGACAACCACATTTATAAAGACATTTCTAAAAAAATAAAGCAGGAGTATGGAATAGACTTGTCTCCAAAGCAAGTAAACTCAAAGCTGAAGAGCCTGCGAAAGCAATACAACATTGCAAAATACAATAACTCAGGGAGGGAACGAATTAATTGTCCCCATTACGATGTTTTCTGTGCTCTCACAACATCTCTATCACTAGGGCTAGGCTGTTGAAAGTGAGACGTAAAACTTCCTTTATTGCGACTTTTAATTATCGACCAAATAAATGAATGGCAATTTGGGTAAAAAAGATGAAATTTAACACGACCACCCAAGAAGTATTGTTAGCAGAAACGGGGTACTAAAAAATACGGTATAAAAAATACCGTATTTTATACCGTATTTTTATACCGTATTTTGAGCAGTTGCAGCAGAAACAGGCCCTTACGGAACATTAGAAAGTCGCTGGCTTGTAACTGAAAATTAAAGTTTTATACCTTTAACATGATAAATTCAAAGGTTCAACTGGGCACCCTATAAGGTTTAACATCAGTTAAAAGGTGCATAATAGCACCTTTTTGTACAATTTTCGTGCCGTATGCGCACGCAAGATGTCTGTAAACAATTTTTAAAATATTGAATTTCAGAGGTTATTTACTCTGGTTTGCTTAAGTCTAGAATAAGTAAACTTTTCTTTCATATTTAACAATATTATTAGAATATTTAATATCATAATGTAGGCATCTGTTGTAAATTTATTTGAAACAGGAATTGAACAATAATTTTAAGCGCGTGCGGTTGTTAAACATGCAGTTTAAATATTGAGAGGAGTTTGCGCCCAAAAAATCAGGCCTATAAAACTAGGTCTAGCTCCCGGATGCCACACCTCTCCCGTGTTAAAAGTAAGTAATGAAGCTTTATAGGCATGTAATTTGGTGGTTTTTATTAGATTAATTATTATATAGGCCTATAAGCCTAGGCCTAAAATGATAGCTAAATAAATAGATAAGGCTAGCTAGGCCTAGCTAGCTAGAGGGTAGCCTAGCCCTAGGCCAGGCGGCTAGGCCTATAATTAATAATAGGCCTAGCTAGGCAGGCTAGTGGCCTAGCCTAGGGCCTAGTTATTAATATTAGTTACAGTAGTGTAGTTGGGTATTATTATGCCTAGAGGCCTACCTATAGGCTATATTAATTCTTCTTATACACTTTATTTTTAATTATAAATAGTTACAGCCTAGGGCCTACATGATGTCATGGAGGGATAAAATAAGTTTAAACATGAAAGAGCACCTCTGCTCTGATCAGCAGCAATGAAGATGTCCAGAAAAGGAGAAATGTGACCACATGTACCGTAAAATACTCTAGTATATAATAGGGCCTACTATACTACGAGCTGAGGAAAGGGAGAGGAACATACTTTAAAGTATGTGAAGCATGTGGACAAGGTAATTTGACTTTAAAAATCAGAACAATGTCAATAATGTATTGTATGATGTTGTCATATTAATGATAATATTAATATAATAGTTTCCCTTCCTCTTTCATGCTTTTTAGGAAAGTACATAATCAGGTGAAAATGTTCGGAAAAAAGGTGAACCAGACATCAAGAACACTGTTTCAGATATATGGAAATAAGAAGAGAATACTGTCAAAGATGTCATCATTAGATACTTTTAGCAATAGGCCTATTGTTGGTTTGAGAAGAGATGGCCACACTCTATTTAAGGTGCAAAGACTGGTAATTGCCATCCAATAATTCAGCAGTTGAATTGAATAATGTAATGTTTTAAAGTTGAATAAAATTATACCAAGCTTAATCAATATTTTTTTGTATTTTGGTGATTTTTATTTGTGCACCTTTTTAACAGAAATTTGAACCTTAGAAGAGCATTATTGAACCTTTTATTAGGGTGTAAAGTTGCACCTTTATTTAGAGGTTGAATTTTGCTCCTTTGGGGAGCTGCTATTGTTGCATTTTGTTTGCACCTTTTAGGGTAGAAAATTACACCTTATATGGTGCAAATGTGAACTCCAAAGGAGCATTATAGCACCCTTTATCAGGGTTCAAAATTGCACCTTCCGTCAAAGGTGCAGTTGTGCACCTTAAAGGGAGCTGCTATTGTTGCATCGGTTTGCACCTTTTTAGGTAGAGATTTGCACCTTTTTTTTTTAGTGTGTAGGTCTATACAGTATTTTCTTTCTCTCTTTTTCCCTTCTACTCGAAAAAAGAGAAAAAAAAAGAAAAGAAAAAGAGAGGCCTAAGTCTGTTTAAAGTACTTAATTTATTTGATTTATTTTTTATCCGTGTCTATTTATAATTTTATATATTCACTCATAAGCCAGAATTGGCTGGTCTTGTATTGCACACGAGTGTGATTAAATAAATAAATACAAATAAATACAAAATGTATTCAGCAATATTGTTTACATTATATACAATATCGCAGGAATCATACATAGCTAGTGATTTCCAGTCCTTATTTCCTTATTTTTATTTATTTATTCTTTATAACTTTAGTATTCAGGTCCGAATACTATGCATTTATCACACCCGGAACAATGTACATCAATATTAACAATGATAGATAAATATTATTCCTATAATATTAAGATCGATATTTGGTTTTTGTTCAGAGGACGTTCACGCTGAGTTCGAATTCCGATCCGTTGGGCGAATACATTTAATATATATAATATGAAAATGTAATGTCTATTATACATTACATTTGTTTGTATAGGCCTACATTTATGTAATGTAGCGTTTAGGAGAAATTAACAGTTTCATTTCTTATACGACGTGCAAGAACAGTTTACGTGTGATCGTTAAGCTCTGTCTACACTATCAAACTTTATGTGGACAATCAAATGTGATGTGCCCATTATGAACACGACGATGTTATAACTACCATATTTGGGGATATCACTACCATATTTGGGTATATCACCCAAATTGTCAAACTAGTTTGATAGTGTATATAAATTTGTCAGAGCTTAACGTAGCCCGACGTTTTCCGATGGGCCACAGGACCAAATCGGGGCTCCGTGAATGCATAGCTTTAAACAGTGAAAAGATATTTGGAAAGGAGAAGGGAACATTTAGTAATGATTTTAGGATATACAAGACCATAAGTTAATTCCAAAACAATATTATGAGGTGGTATGAACGTCACCCCATCAGTACAAGACAAATATCACGTTTATATTTGTATTGATACCGACGATGTGGTATTCATGCACTAGCCTACTTATTCAAGCTCTTTGTGTTCTTGTTGTGATAGTCATGACCTATCACGGATAGGAGTGCTAACTATTTCCTTCCTATACTATCATATAGGCCTATCTGAGACTAGCGGAAATCGACTTTAAATAAAATGTTGTATTTAACTACAGGTTAGAACACAATTAGGCCTACACGGAAAAATCTAGCAAAATACCGTATTATTTTGCCGTGATTAAGAATTCTTTAATCATGGTGCCATAGGCAAATTCTAGATACACAGTATCATATATGTATCACATGTGTTGCCTGTATATAGACTATTCGCAAACCTTAACCTTAAAAAGGCGCCCCATGTGACGCATATGTGACACTATACAGAATTTGCCTATCTAACTGGAAATGTGGAGGTAGACCTACAGATTACTTAGGGAAATATATCGCGACAGAAAGATCCTCTCTATTTTTTTTTTAAACTAACATTTCTTTTTTGTAAATATATGTTTGCTTTCTAAATATAGGCCTAAGGACATGTTAGTGAAAAACAGATTTCAGGCATACGTCGCGGCCTATTATAACTGCGAAAAAAGGTTCCATGTAATTGTTTTCATGCGTTGAAATGTTATAAATGATTGTGGAAGTTGTTATTTATCCCTCAAAAATTAAAAATAATCTGAATTGAAAACATAGCCTAAACCACCATAGAGAGACGATTACAAATACATAGGCCTAACGTTACATTATATAAGGCCTGTATAAAGTATCCTAACTAAACAGCCACAGACACAGAAAGTCTAATTTACAAAGAAAGGCATAGCGAAATGGCTGTGCAACAACTATACAGCTTGATCAGGGACCATCTTAAAAGTTCCGATAACGCAATAATTTTAAGCAGATCTCACCGTACTTGCTGGTAGATACGGCGATGTTCAATAGAATATTATTACAATAATTCGATTATCCACTAATCTGTTATTAAACATTCGATCAAAAATGATATACTAATAACCGTCTATATATTACAATTGCTTATTGATAAAAAAAAAACCAAACATATTTTAATAAAATTAATATCACACTATAGAGGTTTTTTTTGTGTTTTTTTTTGCTGTTTCCAAAAAGCGAAAAAGGAACAGGGGACATCCTAACATGTCACATTATGAGATTAGTTATGAAATTAAGTTTTATTTCCAATACGCATTAGCATTAGTTTCGAAAAAAATTCAATTGCGTTATATTGTGGTCAGGGAATTATTATAAATCCGACACATAGACAGTGTCTAACCAAGGTAATCTAACAACAGGACACTGAGTTCGCCTTGCCAAGATAGGAACTCCTAACAGTCCTTTGATGTCTGGCTGCGAAAAATACCAACAGTACTGTACTAATATGTACATATTTTCCGCGGCGCGAGGTGTCGGGGCGTGGATGAGCAATGAATGTTGGAATGGCGCTATATAAATCGAACGATTGATTGATTGAACTGATCGTGTCGCAGCCACGTAAACCATTGATCTCACGAGCTCAGATATTGCCTTGGTCTAACCAGGGAGTTACAACTCCCTGGTCTAACCTACCAATATGCCTCTATTGCTAATGTTTATATGTATATAGGTACAATGGCCTAATTGAATTCCAACATGTTCGTTACAATTAATACATCCACGTATTTTGTAGGCCTAAGTTATGTACGGTAATATGACGAGTCAAGTTATTAATTATTTTGACATATTTAACTTTGTAGTGACAGAGAAAATGAAATTTTAGCTTGCACATTTGAGTAGGCCTATAAATAAATAGTCTGATCTCGAAACGTTTCGGAACTGATGAGTGCATCCCGCTTCCTCATATGACGTCAGCAAGTGATGTTGCTAAGCAACTTGAGTGATCAATAGTCCGGTTGATATTTGAAGCGATCAGCGAGGCATGTCGTTTATGATAAAGCACCACCGCTTATGCGGTATATTTATGATATTGGCTAACATGACATGTGTTGGAATCAAGCAAAGCAGTTGGCACGAACCGATCAATGCGCCTGGAGACAACACGCTTTTTGAGTGTCTGGAATTTGTCTTTTCAAATGCCAAAATATCTAGAAATTTAATAAGGTCGGTTATTATTTTATATGAGAAGGGAAATTGAATGAACTTTCCGATTTCTTTCATTCTACATTATATTTATTATAAATAAGGAGAAATATGATATAAAAGAAATTCAATGTAGCTCAGTTCCAGCTACATTGATGTCCTTTTCAATAGTTGGAAGTGAATAGTATTGTACTAAACACGATTTAGCCTATACATTGTGCATGTTTTCAGTTAAAAGCCCTTTGGGCACAACGCGTTTGAGAACCGTGAATTATGATACAGTCCACTAATTAAAACGCCTTGGTATTCAGGTGATGCCACATAATGTGTGAGTTTTACGTCATGGAAAGTCCACATGATGGATCTGGTGAGATAGGACAGATAGTGTTATTTACTTTGATAATTAACTGTGTTACGATTTTATTATAACGTATGGGAACTTACAACATTACAACACGTTGAAATCGAATTATTTTGTAGGCCTACACTAGACTACAATCTGAGAAAAATACATTTGTTTTGCGAATGGGAACGAACTGACTTCTCTTTAAGCCGTGACACAAACATGTTATACTCCAGAGAATGGGAGATCATGATCATGTCATCATCTTAACATAATGTGAAAATAAAACCAAATAATGAGGATATTAATATAACAATAAGGAAGACTCCCCGTCGCCTAAAAAAGTCCACTCCGAAACCCGCCTTTTTTCACCATACTTACATAAAGTAAGCCTACTGGTGATGGCACAAGAATGTCGTGTTTCTTGCACCTTTTATTCTATACACTGTAAAATAGTGTTTAGATCTTAAACATGTATTTTGTACCCACTTTTTCCACACATTTAGCCTTAAACATGTTTAGATATGAAACATGTTTAGGTTCTATACACGTTCTAAACATGTAGTCTGTACCTAACACAACATATCAGTCAACGCTAAACACGTACCTAAACATGTTGACTGCTAAACATGTCGAGAAATTGAACATAATAGTAACATGTTGACTGCTAAACGAGTAGAGGAAACAACATGTAACTATTAAACACGTTTAAGTTTTAAACACGCTAAACATGTAACTACGTGTTTTAAAGCTCCACGCTGTTTTTACAGTTTACATAGACAAATTTTGGTTAATATAGTGCATCATTGAAGTAAATATATAATGCGTTTCATTCAACGAACTGTACATTCTAAATTCAATCATTAAATTAATAAAATATTTAAACATTTAAACGCGTTGGTCTAACTGTTGATTCCTGTCGGATACAATATGGCCACCGATAAATCAATATGGCACCACCATATATAATAAATACCATGTTTATACACATATCATAGTTACGTGTATTTTCAGCATAACAGCAGATTTAATTGTCTCGAATATGCACACCTTATTTGACAAAATATTTCCCAGAAATAATTTAAAAAGAGAGGGCGCTAATCCAAAAGTGAAAACAATGGAAGACTGACGCACGTAATAATTTATTATGATTATATTAAATTAAATCACTTAGTTAGTAACTTACTTAGTAACCTCATGCTGATTTTACAGTTAAATGTGTATGTAGCGGGCGTTTATTTGAGAAAATAAATTAACGCCCCGGGTCATTTAATCGAGGGGGCGAGCGTTTGTTCCAATGATGTTCTATGGGGAAGGGGAGAATTAATTCGAGGGGGGCGTGAGTATTAATCGCTGGGCGTTTATTCGAATAAATACTGTCTAAAAACTGTCTATACGAGTCGTCTATAATAAGAACAGCGCTTTTTTTTCACAACAACCAGTGATCTGAATATGCTTGAAGTCAAGGTCGACCTAGTCTATTGGATTTGGATTATCGGAAAGATTTGTTGGGAAGGGCCGGAGGGAGAAAGGGGTGTTTTGTAAGTTGCCGGGCAAAAGACCGCGCTAACGCATTCTGTAAGCATCCTCCGATCCATGCTTTAACTAATAAGAGACTTATAAAATGACGTTCTATCTATCCAATTATACTCTTTCCATTACTAATTGTCACAATTATGATGCGAATAAGAATGTTACTAATTCTTTCCTACTATAGGCTACACACATGTGCACTGTGATTGTCACCAAAATCGTTTAATTTAAGTATAATATATTTTGTCTTGGTACCGATCAAAATGCGACTTAGCAGTAAAAGATAAAACAAAACATTATTCTATACCCGGATGTATACATTATTAATAGATAGTAATCAATATTGAATAATTTGAAATAACTACATAATATAACAATTTTAAAGTCTAGGCCTATATGAGAATAGTTGAGTCAATATCCGTTGGCCTTTGACACACCTTTTAACGGCCCGGGCCTACTGATATACCGTATCTCGTAGTCTATGTTCTAGACAGAAATTAATAAAAGATAAATATTTTGGCACACAAGGCGTTTCATACGTATAATACTTGAGCTTATAATTTCGTAACGCCGGCTGGTGGACTAACAAAAGACAATAATAACTATACAGCCTTGGGGAAATTCTACGTATCTCGATGCAAAATGCGCAATTCGTAACCATCACATTTTTTACTAATATGCTATTGCCAATCGGTGTATACATATCGTATTTGCATAAGCAATGATGATGCCAATATATACTAATGCATTATGTACATGGTGTATTGATCAGACTAATTGACATGAATATTCAACAAAAACGATTATTATTTTTATTGTTGCAAACATTTGGCCATCATCATAGTTCAACGTAGGCATGACCCAAGTGTTGACCAATCACACTTGACAGTTTGGACAATCCATTTGTCGTGATTGATAAACTTATTTGCGGCGCACTTACGTCATTACGTTGCATTATGGGAACAAAACAATAAGAAACATACACATCTTATAGTACATACTGCCATAATGACTTACTAGAACCACACGAGATCACACATTATTTATTGGCCGCATTCAATTTCACGAAAAAACACTACAATTCTATTTTAAAGAATTATACCAAAATTAATGTTTAATTTAATGATGATAACACACAAGGACAAGCGAGCATTTCAGGGAATTTCGGAATTGTATTACTCAGTAGGATGTTACTCACAATTTGTGAACAGCATCTGTAAAATACGTAACGTGACTTTATTCAATGTGCTCAGTTAATATGATTATTTCGATTGTATTACTCGTTAAGAACGCGTCAATTACTGACGGATTAATGGGAACTGTTTATCAATTCGATTGTATTACTCGTTAAAAACTCGTCAATTACTGACGGAATAATGGAAACTGTTTTCAATTCGATTGTAATACGCGTTAAAAACGCGTTAATTACTGACGGAATAATGGGAACTGTTTATCAATTCGATTACTCGTTAAAAACGCGTCAATTACTGACGGAATAATGGGAACTGTTTATCAATTCGATTGCATTACTCGTTAACAACGCGTCAATTACTGACGGAATAATGGAAACTGTTTTTCAATTCGATTGCATTACTCGTTAACAACGCGTCAATTACTGACGGAATAATGGGAATTGTTTACCAATTCGATTGTAGGCCTATTACTCGTTAAAAAACCGTCAATTACTGACGGGATGTCGCACTGTTTCTCCTATTACTACGAAAATCAACAAAAATAGGTGATAAGCCATGCAGCGTGATGACGTCGTAATGTTAACAGTGATGCAAATTATAAAAACACAGTACTACATATTATTTTATATATAATTAAGACAATTCCGTGAAGGCGACACACTCGTCACCAATGGTGAGCGCTATAAACGTGAGCCAATTTACTTTATAATACTATTATAGAGTATACCGTTGTTGTCTGAAGAAAGAATGTTCATCTATCTGCACTATAAAACTAGTTAAGTTTGACAAAAAAGTGTGATGTGCCCATGGTGGTGATATGACAAAATATGGTAGTGATATGACAACATCATGTCCATATGAGCACACATGTTTTTGTCACATAAAGTTTGATAGCGAGACAGAGCTTTATACACTTTTATGTTTTGTACTTGTAGGCCCTATAACAAAACGTAAATCCTGCCTTCGTTCGCTGAAGACTATATTTTATGTCTTTCAGAGTAAAGAGATCTACAATAAAAAGACGAATGAACGAGTGAACTTGTATATATTTAAATAATTTGTAGGCTACTGCAAACTGAAATAAAAGTGGGACGAGCCCATAAAAGTAAAAAAAAAAAGACGAATCCGCGCGACAAAATGCAGCGTCCACGTACATCATGTGCGTACCACGAATAAGTTATTCAATCGCCGTCAAAATATGACTTGGCTCGCTCGAGAAAAACGCATAATCATTAGAGCCAGACTACTCGATGTCTCGTTATTGAAATGATTATTTTACTTATTTATAAGAGAATAGCCTGTTTAGGTTTGCGGGTGACGGGAGTAATCTAAGCACACGCATGGTAATCTATGCTGGCTTAATTTTGACGTAAACGACAAACGTTTAGCATAAATCATGTCACTGGATATAATCTTGATAGACGTGTCTTGCACTCATAATATATCAATTTCGTAACAACGTGAGAAAATGTATTTTTTTTCAAGCATAAGAACAATAGGGACAAATAGTGTCATTGAACACATAACTGTATAAAGTAAAACATTAAATATGCTACGAAAATAGTCACTATAACGAAAACCAGATGGAAAAAAAACCCCGATGACGTCAGATTTGATTTATCTCGTAAATAGGACGAGCCGACAAATAACTGAACCGTTTACAGAGTTTATGAAATTATCTTACGCGAATAAACTGTTATTCTGAGTTTTCTTGGCCGCCGTGCGACCTTATTTCAAAGTTCATCTAAAATATGATCAAAATTATGATGCTTGTTGGAATTTAGCCAAACTGATTTACGTCAGACAAACTGAATTGTTGTTGAATGGTTTGGGAATGGATTTAGTATTTTTGGCGGACTTGGCTTTCCATAGTATCATCTGTGTCCATTGTCTTTTTATGTTGTTAAACAAGAAATATTTCTTACAAAAAAACGCCGCTCATCTGATAACTCCGATTTCGTGCATATCAATATTTCAGAAAATGTTTTCAGACTCTCTTTACCCAGACGTGCTTTGGGGTGTGCGCATGTCCAGTCCGAGTTTATAAATACCCATTTTCAACCGTAGTAAACTAAGCTATAGGTTATAGTTTACTACGGTATACCACATGGTAACTGTTTCCTAATGTTTCCGTTCCTTCGAATATAACTGCCTAAGCAGCGCGAATATAATTATAACAAAACATCACAATAAACCGTTATTTTACAGGTCAATTGAAATCTGTGGAAATCATTCGTGATTCCTTTTATTAAAACGTGGTCTCCTTTCAGAGTCCCTGCAACGCGGCTGCTTTGAGTTGTTGTAGATATTAATATATAACTTTATTGACAAACACTTTATTACTTTATTATTAAACTACATACAAATGAACATTATAAACCAAACATGTATGTATGTACACTCAACGATACATAGACATCAAATACAATAGTAAAGGCTTTTCTTAACTTTTAATTTTAAATTTTTAAACTTTTTAAACTGTTTTTTTGTTGCAACAATGCAAATTAGCTCTTTTTTAACTCAAATCTTTTTTCCCAGGCAACTTCAAGAAAATGTTTACAATATTTATCAAATGCTGCCAAGACAGCTTTACTAAGAACCATGTTATGTCCCTCCTAAAACTAAAATTGTTTTTTTCATTCCATTAGCATTTATAAAATATTCCCATGTTGCAGACTCATCCAAAATTTCAATCTCTCTTATAGAATTAAGGTTACAGCTTGGCAATTAAATAAAAAATGTTGTATATTTTCTATTGCACCACTCTGACATAGTGCAGTGGCCAGATATTTCTTTAGACCATTTACAGGTTCGTCTATCAAGGGGTAAAGTATTCGATCTTGTTTTAAATTTTAAGCTTTCACCTGTGAAATTGGTTTCATCAAGGAGATAACACTCAAGGCTAGGACTTTTTTTTTAGCTTGGTGTAATCTTCAAAGAATGACTTTTGGTTTATATTATTTTAAACAATCTAAATTGTATGCATCTGCAACAACATGATCATCTATGGTTCTAAGAGAGAATGAATTAAAAGTAAAATTGTCAGTATTAAAAACGTGTTCAAACATGTTTAAATCTTGGCATTTATCTAAGGTTTAGATCCAAACAGCTATCATCAAATAATTAAATTAAATCTCATGCACAGAATATGACCTAGGTATTGTGCTTTGTGTCAAATTTTACATCTCCGACATCAAATTGCAAACGAACATTGATAGAAATCTACTGACCGTGAACAGCCACGGTTTTGGCATACATCGGTCGGTATCTCACTCTGACACGAGTCTGTTAAGTGATAATATGCAAGAAGCGCAGTTAAACTAAATCTATGATAAACGTATTATTTAATTTCAATAAGTAGTGGTGGTGTGGCTTGGTGGTTATGATGCTTGGATACCCCTCCAAAGGACAACATTACAACTCCACTCCCAAAGACATGTGAGCATCTTGTGTTATGTTTGTTTTGTGAACCTATGAGGGTCAGCAATTGCTAGATAAAAAAAAAATAAACTTGCAAGGTTACTTTTTTAAATGTTTGTTTGCAATTTGTGCACAATAACGTGGAAATGTTCAAGTTATCTTATTGAATTTACAAGACCTACAAAATATCATAACTGTTGATTTTCATTGGAATCGATACATTGGTTACATCACAGAAAATTTCGAGTTTTCTGTATCTTCAATATGGGCCAAAATATTAAATAGCACGCCCTCTGTTGTTCTGCCAATTATTTCGTACTGTTTCCGAGCGCTTAATTTATTTCAGATCAGTTGTGCATTTTTCTATGCTGATCGTTGCATAGTCGTGAATAACGGACACAATAAATTCCGCACAATGTAATATTTATCGCTCTAAAATCTAAATAGCTAATTTCAGATGCTTAATAACGGTTAACTTCGCGCCATAAATCGTCCATTAAAATGATTTGTCTAATTAGCAATTAAGTTCAAGATCTATGGCGTCTATGTGTTTCGACGCCGTCTGCACGCCATAGGTCGGTTATACTTCGCGCTTTTATAATCATGGATATCAGATACAATACTGCAATAGTAATCACAAAAAAAAAACGATTGTTGTACTGTGTTGCTCCTATTTTAGCTGCATCGTTCCTTTCCGAGAGAGGGCGTATGTAAATAGGATCCATGTTATAAGTTTCGCATTGACTACATGTGTTCTAGAGTTCGGCTTCTAAATGTCTTATTGTGCCGAGATAGTGTGTAATTTACTAAACTAGTAGGCCGCACATTGCTTGTAAGTTGTTAGAGTATTATATTACAATAATTAGAATTATATGAACCACAGTAGTGGCCTAGATTATTAATGCTATACTACATTGTGGTCGTAGGCCTAGGCCTGCGTAGATTGAATCGTATACGATCGCTTGAACAGCATGGCGATAAACACGAGTCTCCGTGTAGAGGGCGGTGTTCTATTTTGTATGCCGTATCTATAGAAGTAGTACGTCCGTATGAGGGCGCTGTTGATTATTTGATGACTTGTTTAATATGTTCTTTAGGCATGTACACCTCCGTAAGAGGGCGCTACGTTTGATCTGTTTTGCAGATAGTTTTATATTTATGTTATGTTTATTATTACTATTTGGAGCTGGATTTAAGTATGCTTAATTTCAGTTCACCCTGTTTATGGCTGAATTTGCTGTATTAAAGAGTCAGTCAACAAGTGATTGTGTTGCAGTATTTTTTGTCGTGGATTGGGTTTATCTACTGAATAGCGAGTTTGACGGTTCAAGCTCGTGAGGTCAGCACAGTGAAAAGCAATGTCGACTTCTAGTAGAAGACGTGATGGTGCGAGAGATGAAGCAAGGTCAATAGGGTCAAGGAGCCATAGATCGAAGGCATCATCGCAGTCAGTGTCATCATTAGAAGTATCTGCTGCACAAGCTCGTGCTGATGCTGCTGTAGCAAAAGCTCGGGTTACATTTTCGAAGAAGAAGAGTGCCGCCAAGTTAGAGGCGTTGAAGGCTGAAATGGAAGCAGCTAAAGCTATGTTAGACATAGACGAAGTAGAGAAAGAAGAAGAAATGGCTGCAGCACAGGCTAGAGCCAATGTCCTTCAAGCAGAATTGCAACATATATCTTTTGAAGATATTGAGGAAGAGCTTTCACAGTTAGAAAGCAATAACCAGATGGAAGAGGTGCAAGGCGCACCCCAAGATGCAGTACCCAGTCAAAGAATGGCAGAGGTGCTTAACGAACTTCCAAAGATGGAACCCAGTCAGCGGGTAGAAAATTATCTAAACAATGCTGTAGAGGTACCAACATCTACTCTTAATCCTGGAGCTAGATCTTACGAACCAAATCATATGCAGGAGTACATTCGAATACTGGCACGTCAGCGATTACCCTTGCAAGAACCGGACATTTACTCTGGGGATCCAATAATGTTTCTTCCGTGGAAAAGATCCTTTGAAGCTATGGTGAAAACAGCCTGTGTGGACACTGTTGAAAAGCTGTCATTCCTGTGTAAATATACTACTGGCGAAGCAAAAGTTTTGGTTGATCGATTCAGACTAAGGCATGTTGAAGATGTTGACAAGGCCTATCATGAGGCCTGGACTGAGCTAGAAGACAGGTTCGGGAACCAAACCTTAATATCAGCTGAAATCATCCTGAGACTTACCAAATACAGAAGATTCAAAGCAGGTGATTTGACCGCACTCCAAGAACTGGCTGATTTGTGTGGAGACGCAGTTGCTCAAATGCAGGAGCTACCCCATCTGATTATGTTAAACACTCCTCATGGTATTAAACCAATTGTAGAGAAGTTACCACACTTCATAATTAATAAATGGAGAGAAAAGGTCGCAAAACATAAAAGGAAAATGAAAACGTTCCCGAATTTCAGCATTTTCACAGAGTTTCTAAGTGAGATGGCTCACATCCAACGTGATCCTGATGTCCCAAGAGGAACTGTTGATGAGGTCAAAACTGATACACCGGGAAACTACCGTACACAGACAGGTTACCGTCCTAAGACCACGCAACGTTCAACTGTAAATGTGAGAATGACTGAGGTGAATAAATCTGAAGGGATGTGTCCGCTACACAATGGTCAGCATCCGTTGGTAGACTGTAGAAACTTTCTGGCCAAGACTTATGCTGCTAAGAAGTCATTCCTTAAGGAAAACCAAGTATGTTTCCGATGTCTCTCGTCTACATCACACATGGCTAGGAATTGTGATAGAAATGTCAGGTGTGGAGAATGCGGTAGTGATCGTCATCCGACTGTATTCCATGGTGACCGTTTGCAGAAGGCGAATGGCGGGGAACAAGTAAAAGCGGAGCAAAAGGCAAATGGCGGGGAGCAAGTAAAAATGGAGCAAAAGGCGAAAGGTGAGAAGGCAAATGGCGGGGAGCAGGGGACAGAGTCGCAGAAGACGAAGGAAAGAGACAAAGTAGTAAGTACTACATGTACGGATGTCTGCGGTGGAATTGGGCTGAGCCGATCATGTGCTAAAATTTGTTTAGCAAAAATATATTTAGAAGACCATCCTAACACTTTCATAAAAACCTACATTATACTAGACGACCAAAGCAATCGCTCGTTGGCCAAGAGTGAGGTATTCGACCTTTTTAATATCAATGCAAAACTTACGTCGTATACTTTGAAGACCTGTTCGGGAGCGGCTGAAGTTCAAGGCCGAAAACTGGAGAAGCTGATAATTGAGTCCATGGATGGTAAAACAAGAATAGCAGCCCCATCGCTACTTGAATGTAATGACATACCTGGAAACAAGGCAGAAATTCCCACTCCAGAGACAGCCAGCAATTTTCCTCACTTGAAGGATATTGCGGACAAGATACCACCCTTGGATGAAAATGCAAATATTACCATACTGCTCGGCCGAGATGCTGCTCAAGCTCATAAAGTCCGAGAAGTACGCAATGGACCAAATCACTCTCCATGGGGCCAACGACTTGATCTAGGCTGGATGGTTATTGGCGACGTCTGCTTAGGGGGAGCCCACCAAAAGAATGTTGTCACCGCCAACAGAAACCATATAAAAGTTTTGAGAAATGGTAGGCCATCCGCCATGTTTACAACTTGTAAAGGAATGATCAATGCGAAGGAAATAACCCTGCAACGCAGCTGTGACGTACTCGGTGGTAATGTATTCCAACAGAAAGAAGATGACGAGAAGTATGGAATGTCCAGAGAAGATGTGGAGTTCGTGAAACTTATGGGAAAAGAGATGAAACGAGGTGAACAAGGAAATTGGATAGCCCCACTTCCTTTTCGAGAAGAAAGAAAAAGGTTACCCAACAACAAGCAGCAAGCAATGAATCGTATGCAGTCTCTTATTCGCACACTGGATAAGAAGCCAGAGATGAAAGCTCACTACTTAGCGTTCATGGAGAAAGTATTCTCAAAGCAACATGCTGAGCTCGTCGAAGATGACAGTCATGATGAAGAGTGCTGGTATTTACCACATTTTGGTGTGTACCATCCACAAAAGCCAGGGAAGATCCGGGTGGTTTTTGATTCCAGTGCGCAATTCCAAGATACATCACTTAACAACGTGTTAATGAGTGGACCAGATCTGGTAAATGGGTTGCTTGGTGTATTGATACGGTTCAGGCAGGATCCTGTGGCGTTTGTAGCAGACATTGAGCAAATGTTCTACTCATTTCAAGTCGTGGAAGAACACAGAGATTATCTTCGGTTCCTGTGGTTCGAAGACAACGACCCCAGCAAAGTATTGAGAACGTATCGGATGAAAGTTCACATCTTCGGAAACAAACCTTCTCCAGCTGTTGCTACGCTAGGACTGAGAAAGACTGCACAAGAAGGAGAGAGCGAGTTTGGCGCAGATGCAAGAGAGTTCGTGGAGAAGAATTTTTATGTCGATGATGGGCTGAAGTCTTTAGCTACTTCAGATGAGGCGATCGACCTGCTCAAGCGCACACAAGCCATGTTAGCCACAGCTAATTTACGATTACATAAAATTGTCTCAAACGATGCAAAAGTGATAGCGGCTTTCTCACCTCAAGATGTAGCAAGTAACATGTGCAACCTCGAACTCGGATCTGACGCTCCTCTTACGCAAAGGTCATTAGGGGTACTGTGGGATGTCAAGTCAGATGCCTTTACTTTCTCTATTACGGAGGTTAGCAGCAAGGCATTCACTAAGCGAGGAGTGCTGTCAGAAATCAACAGCATATATGACCCAATCGGCTTTGCGTCACCCGTCATTATAGAGGGAAGAAGGCTGTTAAGGGAAATGACAAAGGATCAATGCATAGATTGGGATGAGCCATTACCGAAACAGCTACATGATTCATGGCAGAAGTGGCGAAGCTCCATAGTTCAACTGTCAGATGTTCTGATTCCTCGTCCTTATACATCATTTCCATCAAACCAGTCCATCCAGAGAGAACTCCACACATTCTCTGATGCTTCTAACACAGCCATTGGCGCTGTGTCTTACCTCAGAATTACTGATAAAGTGGGAGAAGTTCACTTGAGTTTTGTTGTTGGAAAGGCAAAGCTAGCACCTAAAGCTGCGACATCAATACCACGCTTAGAGTTGTGCGGAGCAGTACTTGCCGCAGAAGTCGCAAAATGTGTTAAGACTGAATTGGATTTTAAGTTGGATGCCACACATTTTTACACCGATAGCAAGGTCGTTCTCGGTTATATCAGAAATAAAACCCGTAAGTTCTATATGTACGTGGCGAACAGAGTGGAACAGATTCTTCAGTCGACCAAACCAGAACAATGGAAATATGTTAAAACAGACATAAACCCAGCCGATCAAGCTACAAGATCCATAAAGGCTAAAGACTTACAGAACTCGGCATGGATTCAAGGACCAAGATTCCTACTTAATAAGAACTCGTGTGAGAGAAACACAACGGTCTGGGACATCAGTGAAATTGAAGAGGATCCCGAAGTAAGACCTGTCGTAGCTGCCAGTGCTACAGAAGTTCAGTCAGCCAAATCATTGGGATCCGAGCGATTTAGCAGATTTTCGAATTGGGGAAATCTTGTGCGAGCAATTGGAAGTCTTGTGCATATTGCTTGTACGTTCACAGAAACCAAGAAAAAAGACTGTAGTGGGTGGCATGTATGCATGATTCCACCACCTGTATTGATCAAGGCAAAACAGATTGTAGTAAAATGTGCTCAACTTGATGAATTCACAGCTGAAATCAATCACATGAAGAATGGAAAACATCTTCCCAAGACAAGTACGTTAGTAAAGCTTACACCTTATTTGGATAACGAGGGAGTCATGCGAGTTGGAGGACGTTTAGAAATGGGACTAGCCGAAGAAGGAGCGCATCCTATGATTCTTCCCAAACATCACCATGTCACAACATTAATCATCCGCCACTACCACCAACAAGTTCAACACCAAGGCAGACACCTAACACATGGCAGAATACGTAGTGAAGGCTTCTGGATAATAGGTGGCAAGAGGTCAATCTCAAAGGAGCTTGGAAAGTGTGTAGTTTGCAAGAAGCAAAGAGGAAAGCAAGAGACACAGAAAATGGCTGATTTACCTAAGGAACGCTTAACATCAGCTCCCCCATTCACATATGTAGGGCTTGACGTATTCGGTCCTTGGATGGTACGAACACGGCGCACAAGGGGTGGACAAGCAAACGGAAAACGATGGGCCATTTTGTTTACTTGCATGTGTAGTCGGGCTGTCCATATAGAGGTGATAGAGTGTATGGATACCTCAAGCTGCTTGAACGCCCTTAGAAGATTCTTTGCGATAAGAGGTCCTGCGAAACAACTACGGTCAGATTGTGGGACGAATTTTGTTGGTGCGTGCAATATCTTGGGTGAAAGTATTCAGAAAGAAGGACAAGATAAAATTAAACGCTATCTATTGACCCGTGAATGTGAGTGGGTGTTCAACCCGCCTCATGCATCCCATATGGGAGGAAGTTGGGAACGTATGATTGGAGTAGCAAGGAAGATTATAGATGGTATGTTTAGAGATCTTGGAGAAACCAAGTTAACCCACGAAGTCCTGGTAACACTAATGGCAGAAGTATCAGGAATTATTAATGCACGACCCTTAGTAGAAGTCTCTACTGATCCTGAATCACCACAAATAATATCACCAAACACTCTACTTACTCAAAAGTCTCAACCATTCGCAGCACCTCCTGGAGCGTTTTGTAATGCTGATTTGTATGGTAAGCAGTGGCGAACGGTACAGCACTTGGCTAACAAATTTTGGGCAAAATGGAAAAGAGACTATATCCCTACACTTCAGAACAGAAGCAAGTGGCAACATGAAAAGAGGAATATAAAGGAAGGAGATATTGTTCTTCTAAAGGAGAAAGACACCGTCAGAAATGATTGGCCTTTGGGACGAATCGTTAAAGCAATTGAAGGATCAGACGGACGAGTTAGGAGAGTGGAAGTGACTGTTTATAGAGGTGGAGAACTGAAAACCTTTGCAAGACCGATTAGTGAATTGGTACTGATAATGCCGACTCCTTAAGAGTTACATTGAACATTATTATAATGAACATTATGTCATATTCCTTTGTTATTTTGTTTATGTTTTAACTTTTTGATATGAATGGTATCCTTTAGATACCAGACGGGGAGTGTGTTGCTCCTATTTTAGCTGCATCGTTCCTTTCCGAGAGAGGGCGTATGTAAATAGGATCCATGTTATAAGTTTCGCATTGACTACATGTGTTCTAGAGTTCGGCTTCTAAATGTCTTATTGTGCCGAGATAGTGTGTAATTTACTAAACTAGTAGGCCGCACATTGCTTGTAAGTTGTTAGAGTATTATATTACAATAATTAGAATTATATGAACCACAGTAGTGGCCTAGATTATTAATGCTATACTACATTGTGGTCGTAGGCCTAGGCCTGCGTAGATTGAATCGTATACGATCGCTTGAACAGCATGGCGATAAACACGAGTCTCCGTGTAGAGGGCGGTGTTCTATTTTGTATGCCGTATCTATAGAAGTAGTACGTCCGTATGAGGGCGCTGTTGATTATTTGATGACTTGTTTAATATGTTCTTTAGGCATGTACACCTCCGTAAGAGGGCGCTACGTTTGATCTGTTTTGCAGATAGTTTTATATTTATGTTATGTTTATTATTACTATTTGGAGCTGGATTTAAGTATGCTTAATTTCAGTTCACCCTGTTTATGGCTGAATTTGCTGTATTAAAGAGTCAGTCAACAAGTGATTGTGTTGCAGTATTTTTTGTCGTGGATTGGGTTTATCTACTGAATAGCGAGTTTGACGGTTCAAGCTCGTGAGGTCAGCACATGTACGGTTACATCATTGTAAAGAAAAATAAATTATAGGTCTATATAAAAAGAAAAGGAAAGAAACTAAAATGGATTAGGAACATTTATATTAAGTGAGTTCTTCATTAAGCTCTGTCTACACTATAACACTTTATGTGACAAAAATGTGATGTGCCCATATATGGAGAAATTTAGTTAAAAACAATCTCGCATCGAAACGGCATAGCATCTAAACTTATTTTTAACTTTTTAAACTTTTTTTACCTCAAGGACCCCAATGGAAATAAACCTGAGTTATTGCTTTTCTTGGACGATCCTGATCGAAATCACTTTTTCTCCCCCTTTCTATCTCTTTATATGTTGTTTTTATACTGTTTTATTCATGAACCTTTTTTACTTGTTTTTATGTGATTTTGATCAAATAAATGAATGAATGAATGAATGATGTCATATCACTACCATATTTGGGCACTTCACACTTGTTTTGACAAACTATAAGTTGGATAGTGTAGACAGAGCTTTATAATTAAGACGCACATACACGGCCCAGGAATAATGAGTGGCAATGGTAGTGAAATATTCCCAATATGGTAGTGCTATGGCATCATCATCTCCATATATGGGCACATCACATTTTTTGTCAAATAAAGTTTGATAGTGTAGAAAACTTACAGTACGGCGATGAAGCGTTTTAAATCACGTTTTTAAATAAAATTGGAATATGAAGTCTCCTTAGTTCGTCAAAAGGCAATGTAAGAAAAATGGTAATACAAAATATAATACCGTATAGTTTATTTTAAAAAGGGCAATTCAACAACACAATGGTATCACATACACGGACAACACATGGGTGAAACTTCAAATTGCGGACGCATTGTAAACAAAATTAAAGTAGCATTGGCTTAAACTCTGGTGTGTCTTTCTTTCATCAATAATTATCCTAATACGGATACAATAAATATTTATGAGTGCATATAAAACCTATTTCCATATAAAAATACATTGTCATGCCAACATTTCTTAAAAGTAAAATTAAGTGATTGTAAACAAAATTAAAGTAGCATTGGCTTAAACTCTGGTGTGTCTTTCTTTCATCAATAATTATCCTAATAATACGGATACAATAAATATTTATGAGTGCATATAAAACCTATTTCCATATAAAAATACATTGTCATGCCAACATTTCTTAAAAGTAAAATTAAGTGATACCGCCGAACTGGAAATGAAAGAAAATATTGAATTCATCATTACGCGCATTAACATAAAATATACAGGCCTAGCTCACACGTGACTCTTTATCTATTAATAATTCTAGTTACTACAAAAACAAAATTTTCAGTGTTTTTTTTATCAACAAATTATCTTTAGAACGATCGCGTTATACAAGAATAACTTCACAATGTTGTCAATTTTAAAAACTACAAAAGGAACAATAAAAGCAACGATTGATTAAATGCTGGAGGAAAGGGCTATAAATAATCTTTTATAATAAGTTCAGACATTTAGACTAAATAACTTATTACGACATCAAAACACAGATCGTTCGTATTCCTATGATTAAGTTTTATGAAAACAAATAAGACACAACATTGGAACTGAAATAACATGAACGATTATGAAATCCAATATCTACTCTGTTATCCCGGAGATACATTATTGATGTCGTGTGTAATTCATTCGAACAACAGTATGTATTTAACATATCTCACGACGACGCGACACGAACCTTGATCACGCAATAAGAACAACTATCACAAATATAAAACAGTAAATAATGTATTAGTACGTCACTATTCTTAGCTAGAATTATACTGGTGTATAACTAATTTAATGAATTCCGATCATACACTTTATTCATGTGCTAGGCTATACACAGGCCTAATTATATGCAATATTAAAATTACATTATCAATGCTGTTGGCATGGTACAGCTTATATAATAATATTAGGTGGGAGGCCTAATAATATTCCAAATATTAATTTTATTATATAGGCCTATAATAAAAAAAAAAACCACCGTCTCAAGGCAGATCAAGCAATTCAAACATTGATTTGGTCCGTTGCCTTTCACACGGGGCGTTTTGGCAAAGTAACAAATAACGTAATTTTACTACATCATTTGACTTTTTTTTTAAATTGTAGTTCAATTATGTTATAATGTTATATCTAGACGACACGCGAAATTATCCACCCGATCACACGGATATGTTTTACGATACGATAATAATTCTATAGAGAGCGCAAATAAGTTTTATGAATGCATCACAGTATGGTGCTGCAGAGCAAAAAAATATAAAATATTTTATTTTATTTTATTCAGTTGTCAACCAACAGCGATGAAACCGCCACTTAAACAGAACACTGATAACAATATATCAGATTTTTTACTGTATTGTTGTGTGTAGAATTTATGCTGACGATTTGTCAGAGAGAAATAAATAAAAATGAGGTTCTGCACAGTCACACTAATATATTAATAAAACTAAAGTGATACAAGAAACTATAAACTATAGGCCTAGGCCTAAGTAAGGGGGCCTAGACCGTAGAGCTAGTTAGTATCTTCCTTTGGCTTTATATATTATTAATTACAAAATCCAATAATAATAGAATACTAGGGGTTCACCCTAATAGGCCTACTATAGGAAAATTACTTACTAAAAAATACAATACTGTAGCGTAGCGTAGGCCTACTAGGCTCTAGTTTTCTAGGTCTACGGTAGGGCCTACTGTTAATCTAAATAATTTTACTAGGCCTCCTAGCCTAAGCCTACTACTACTAGATAGCCAGCCAAACTAGTGGTAACCCACAGCAGGCCTACCTAGCCTCCATAGCTGATAGTGATATAGATAGGTAGAGGAGGCCAACCTACTAGCTAGGCTCCTCTAGTAGGCCTACTAGAGAGGCCTCTCTCTAGCTAGCTAGGCCTACTTACTTCTTCCTAGGTAGCATAAACTAGGCCTACCTAGGTGGTAGAGGAGGCATTATTGGCTGCCTTAACTACAGCTACTACTGTAGATTTGATATACTGTACCACCACACTGGGCCTACCGATAATTAAAAACATGTAATTTACCAATATAGCTAGAGTGTACTGTGGCAGCCTGAATTTCATAGTAGCTTGCTCTTTATAAATAAATCACGGGGACAATTACGTTGTTGTGTCGTTGGTGTCGAGTCGTCACGACTCGTGTGTGTGTGTGGGGGGGGGGGGGGGCGGTTTGGACGACGGGGGAAGAGATGCGCTTTCGGTAATTTTATCAAGTAACTTGAATAAGATTAAATTGTTTGTTACATAAATAAAGTTAAGAGATATTGACATAATATTATGTATAAATGAAAGGTAATATTTCTTGTCTTTGCGCGGAAGTCTAAAATGTTCAATTTCAAAACTTTTTATTTACTTTTTTAACAAGTCGAGAGGGGAACGAGAGTCTAGTTCGTCGGTCGGTGTACTGTATATCACATGACCACCATTATCACATGACACACATGACCGATCGTAATCGATCCCAAGAAAAAATGGCTGTCGCGAAAATCCGATTTCTAGTGTGCGGGTTTTTGGCTATCTTTATATCTTCAGGTAAGCTTTTAAGAGATTAGAATACATTAGTTATCTTTGGAGTGCATACTATATTAATAAAAAAAATTTTAAGCTGATGGATTGTAAAGAAATACAATGTACGCACTGTGTAGGCTAGGTAGGTGATGATGTGGTTGTGTGTGTGTGTATGTATGTGGTATGCTGAATGGTGGCGAGGCGATTGGTTTTCCTGCGATCCATAGGATACACGGCGTACACTGTGAGAGGTTGAGGCCTAGCCTAGGCCTACACAACTTAGGTATATAGGTTTGGTTATGTCTAGATTGGATATACGTAAGATTAGAAACTTGTGAGGTTTTATTTACTAGGCCTAGCCTTAGGCCTAGGCCTAGTCAATACAAAAAATAAAAAATCTTGTAGGCCTATTTAAGACTGATTAGGCCTAGGCTAGGCTATATAGCCTATATGATAAAATGAAATCAACTATTAATATATATATTAACACATTTTACTTTACAGGTTTATGTGAAAATACCTTGTTTGTACTCAATGCACCTAAGTCTGTGCAATTTGACTCCAATGCTGGACCAATCAATGTAGATGAAATTCAAGATGTTTTAACTCTATCATTGGGTCTATCTCCTTCAAAGGTAAGCACCCCACCAACTTGAGTCACCCCCTTTTAAAAATAAATAATTTAGAAAGAAATATAAGAATTAAATAAATCTAAACTAACAAGATGTGAAGACTGTCACTCACAGACTACTAGTTCCATGATTATCAACATGATATCTATAATCTATGTATATTCTATTATACACTGTATATTTTATATGCAAATGACAATAAATGGTTTCAGAAACCATCAATCAATTCAAAAGAAATATCAGAAAACATCTCAAAGAGGTTATGCTTGAAAGATTATAATTTATATTTATATTGTTACTACATGTGTTATTGTTTATTGTAAATGTTTATTCTTATGGTGTTTTTATCCTTAAGGGCCACAATGGAAATAAGTTTGACCTTTGGTTACTTTTTTGTGTTACCCTGAATTCATTCTTTGTATTTTTTTTATGTTGTGTTATTTTATGAATTCGAATAAAGAAATGAAAGAAATGAAATGAAATGAAATGGAGTCATTTTCCACTGATGAAGATCAAGAAATTTTATTTAGAAATTATTATGTTTGTATCGTTCATACATATTGATATTTGGTTACGTAGCCATCATCACGGGTTCCGTAGGTCCCGTGTACACATCTAACTCATGTGCACTTTAAAGAACCTGGTACATCTTTTGAGATGAGTACTGTAGGGGTTACCCCGGTGTACTACAGTAGTCCACACACACAGCTACCGTGCAATTGGGACTGGACCTTTTCAGAGGTGTTTACCACCTGTTGGTCCTATCTTTTACTTCACACATCTTGGTGAGAAGTTGAATAAATAAAAAATTAAATAAATATTCTTGACTTACGATTTATTTATTTTTTACAGGATGTCAAGTGGAGTGGTCTATTGGCTGGTAATCTTTTCAAACGCCCTAAAAGCAGTGTTTTAATTAATATTGAAAGCAATGAAGGAAGTGCATTGAACCCAAAACACTTAGCTTCATTCCCAATTGCTAAAGTAAGTGACTACACAAAAAAAAAGAATTCTATTCGGGGAAAATTTTTCTCCAGTGTAGCATAGGCAAGTGCTACACAATACCAACCCACTGCTAAGCACCCCCGGGGGGTCACTTGTATACAAATCAGCCACTTTGAGATATGATACACTTGCGCTACCTGTTTTACTGAAAAATACTATGGACTTAACTACCAAAAAAAGGCCACTCTAGAGAGGGTGCAATATTTTTACTGGTTACCGGCAAAGGGACCGTTCGTGATGGTGTTTGGGATAAAACATAGGTGGCTAGTTTTCATTAATTCAAAGGTAGGATCCCTTTAGTGATGGCCGTAGAATCCAGTATAGCCAAAATCCCTGATAAAATTGTGCAATAAATCGTGACATTTTGACACCGGACGGGCCAGGGACTTAAACTACTAATTTCACCCAGACATTTCCCACACTTGTGCTACCAAATCTTCGGAAATATACTGTACGCCTTAAATGGTGCACCTCACCATAGTTTCCCACACTTGTGCTACCAGGTAAATGCGGAACCTCCCTGTATGGAAATATTTAAGAATGACCCGGGTACACACCATCATGGTAGATAAAGATGCAATACAAATACTCCAAATTCAGATTGATCTGCTATTAATCAAAATGTCAGTCCCCGTTATGGTATGAAAGTATAGTGGTATAAGACATACTATTATGCTAATATGATTATTCTAATCTGATACTATTTTATCAGAAAAGAAGTTACTGGTACTGATTTGATATGATTTTTATTTGTTTTATCTTGAATACTGTATATATAAATTGTAAAATAAGAGTTCTACAATGACAAAAAAAATATGAAAAACTCTCAAAAGGAAAATTGTTATTTCTGTGTAAAATATTTTAGAATGAGATATTATAAAATGATATATAAAAGGAAGTTATATATGTCGTGGGTTTTGAAACAAAAAGGTTAACAATGCAGTTAATGCATAATTGTCTTAGTTTTAAATTTGTTTTGCTTTTGAAACTTCTTTTGTAAGTGTAGTGTGGAAAAATATAAGAAAATTAATGAAAAAAGGAGAGTGAATTTACAAAATTTAAAAATAGTTACTTGATTTACTTGATGTTGAGACTTGTAGCTTGTGTGTGTCCCTCGATGTGTATTATTATTATTTTGTCTACTATAGGGGTCAAACTGTTGGAAGTTGATCAAATTGTAATGACATTAGAAATTAACAAAAATGTGATATAATGAAGATAATATGATTTTATCTTGATGATATGAAATATGATATTAATGTGAATAAAAGTGAAAAGTATATAGAGTAACTAAAAGTGGTATATACAATGTAGTACACCTTATTCATCCACTTTATAACTAAATAACTAGTTTCACTAATTTGCGTCTAGCAACATCTATTGTAAATACAGTATGTTGAATGGTTATCTATTTTGACTATAATTATTTCTTTTAGGAAGCTATTGGTTTTGTAGAAACAAATTATTTAATGTCTTCCATCTCGACATCATTTCCGACTCAGGAACCAATTTTAATTGATGCTGCTATTGATGGACAGGTAAGAAATAACATTTCTCTGCACATGTGACAATTTCAAGAAACAAATTTAATTTTCAAACCAGGATATATGACGTTTTAAAGTCCTTTAAAGAAAAACATTGTATCTGTGGTAATTAGCATTCCAATATACAGTAGTATTTAAATTATGTGCATTATTGAATTAAACATGGTACTTATTGCCTCTGCAGTAGTCTGTACAATGCAATACAATAGAAAGTCAGATCGTTTATCATTCATAAGTCTCTACAGTATTTAGTTTCTAAGAAGCAGGAGACCTATTAGATAGTGATTAAGTTCGCTTTTGAGGAATCCTGTCTCTGCCTGGTTTTGTGTGTTGTTGTTTTCTTGTTCTTTGTCCACGTTTTGTAAATTGTATTTTTATGGAGACAAAATAATGAAAATGAAAGTATTACTTTACACATATTTATATGGAGAAAAAATAATTGAAATGAAAATAAAATAAAGCATTACATATATTTTTTACAGCTTTTCAGTTTAGGATCCCAATATCCAAATGTATTTGGGAACACGCCTGACAGTTTAGATGCTTTGTTACACAGTCTTGTTCATGGAGAGAATTCAATTATTCATAACTATGAAGCCCTGAGTTTGAACATCTCAAAGTCTTCACATTTACAGTTCTTCAGCGAACTGCAGATGCTCCAGAATGCACTAGAAGCTGTAAGTATGAAACTAAAAAATACACAGTATCTGAACATACGAATAAATTATTGTATATAGCACCATTCCAACAATAGATCATTGTTCGTGGTGCTGTGGACTTAAGCTCTGTCTACACTATCAAACTAGTTTGACAAAAAAGTGTGATGTGCCCAAATAAGGTATTGATATGCCCAAATATGGTTGTGGTATGACATCATGTCCATATATAAGTAGTTCACATTTTTTTGCCACATATGATAAACTTTTAAAGTGTAGACAGAGCTTTTGATGTTACATTGTTTTCCTCCCAAGGGTCATGTCAGTGCGTCCAATTAAGGAGCTCTCTTCTCTGTCCACGGCTAGGTTTTTAAAGTGCATATTTTTGTGTACACTAGGCCGATCACCAGAACTATCGAGAGAATGAGCTGCGAACCATTGCCAACATTATAGCTATAGTTTGTGGTTATACTTTCTTAACCACTAGGTCACTCAATCCATACCTAAGTCAAGTCAAGTCAATTTATTGTCATTATCTATGTGAGTGGGTTCTAATCCGTGCTTAGTCACAGTACTATGTTCTCATAGCAGTATCACTATCATTACCCTAATAATAATTTATTACTGATGGTAATTAAATGTTGAATTATTGAATCCTATCACAGTTGGGGGGAAAGTGGCAAAATCAGCACTGTGGTCATGTATACAAAGTTGTCAAAGCTATATAGACTATCTTAAAAATTATCCACATAAAACTCCTAGCCTTTTGACAATCTTCCCTTGACTGATCACAGTGGTATAGCATTTTTGAGTATGCACTGCCAGTGTACTTCTACTAACTTACTGAAGTACCTTTATAATCTTGTAGCTAACTAAAAACAAGGCAGTGGTTGATGATAATGTGCCAGACTCTATGTCCTTCACCTTGTATGGGTTGAGAGCGATACAACTACAACATGGGCCTAAATCTACTGAAGCTAAAGAAGCAAGTGCTGTGTTAGAATCATTTTTATCACAGGTGAGTAAAGCTTGATTCCCACTAGGACATCTGGCATCATATGTTGTTGCATTGCTTCATACTGGGAACAGGGCTTAAGAAAAACTTCACTTTAATATAGGCCTAGATAAAATTCACTATTAGTAGCAAGAATTCTTATACTTGAACTACCAAAATATGTTGTCAGCCAACCTTATGTAATAGTAATTATACAAGACTTGTATTCCTACTGATCAAGGTATTACTACTGGTAAAGATAATTATGTAAGTGATTTATTTTTATTATTTTTTTCCCAATTTGTGTAGCTTTCAAGTGGATTTATGAAACTATACGACAACAATGCTGTAGTTATGGCCGTCACAACCCAAAGACTACCACATTTTGAACATCGTATGGGAAGGTCTATACTAGCAACTGATGTAAGTTACCATTGCACTGTAGCATCCCATTACACTGTATCTCCACCTACATTGCTTCTAAATCTCTGTCTACTAGTTAAAAACAAAAAATGTGCCAAAATATGGTAGTGATATGACATCATCGTGTCCATATATAGGCACATTTTTTTGTCACAAAGTTTGATAGTGTAGACAGATCTTAAGCTTGGTTTCCACAACACAATGGACTACCCGAACTATTGCGTGTGATTGGTCAACTTATTTTTGTTGCATCCAGTTCGGTTCCAACTAGAACGCATTGTAAGCAATTTGATCATCTTAACTGTTGCTTGTGATTTATCAAGTTACTTGTGTTGCACTATTTAATACACCCTTCCTGTTATTTTTATTCATAATCTTAATTAAATATTTAGTTTTATGATCATTTTTAAACTTATTAATACCGGTTTCCATTTCCATTTTTGTATGTAAATGAGATGGGTAGCAAAATTGCACATTAGCTACTAACATATAGTGGAGCAGCAATTACGTAGCCATAACATCAGGTTTTGAGGCTCACTCGCTCCGGTGGTAGAATGAGTCTTCTCGGATAAGGAATATATTATAGGTCCAGTGTACACATTTAGCACATGTGCACTTTAAAGAACCTGGTGCATCTTTCGAGGCGAGTAGGGTGTTACCACGGTATACTAGTACACATACAGCCACTGATCATGCCTGGGCCCCTCTGGGAGAACAGTCTTCGGCTGAAAAGGCTACCCAGTATAAAGAAATAATTATATATAGAACAAAATCTAGCATGGTTTAATTTACTAATATTATTTTTATTTCTCTCCTACCAGGAAAACCCGACTAAAGACAGCCTAAATGTCTTTCAGAGGAGTGAAGAATTCTCTGCAATATTTAACATCATCCTCTGGTTGTCAGTAATCCTGGTCCTAGTGGTGTATGCTACAGCATACGGGATGTGGTACATGGATCCTGGCGACACAATCATTTACCGAATGACCAGTCAGAGGATAAAGATGGATTAGACGGAATAAATCGCACTAATTTTTTTCCCACACAAAAATGACATTCAAGTGCACGCATTAGTTTATTTATGAATTAAGGATAAAAATAAAATCAGCACTTGGTAATGATTGCTGCCAAAAAAAGGTTGATGGCAAAGAACCTATCTTTTAGGTTAGGGCCTAATTATTGTTATATAAGAACACCTTACACATACAGAATAAAAATTAATTATTAATTTAGTGTATACATGCGATAGTTACTTTGAAAAATTGATTTGAACCTAATAGTTTGTTTAATTTTCTTTATTAATTTTAAAATTTACTATTTATTTTGCTGGTTTTTAAAGCTAGATTTAATAGCATGGTGCTTTTCAATCGGATTTTAGATTCTAAACTCCCAACCACCAAGCAAAATTTGAAAAATCATTAATTTATGTCGCAATTTATAGTTCACAAACATTCCAATACAGTTTTCAGTTGGAGATTTTCAGTTATTTTTAGTTTTGTTTCATACTCTACAGTATGGTTGGTAGTAGTATTTGGTAAATGTTGTAAAACCTTCTGTAGTCTTAATATTATATTTAAGCAGATATGAGAAATGGAACTCGTATTTGACCCTGCATATCGTCGGCGACGCCACAAAGTGACACTAAAATGGCTACAGACACTATGCGCGTTAAATGGATTTTGCGTCTTCACGAAGTGACACTAATGTTTATCCTTCAAGTACTAATTCATTAATTAACAAGATTACAATCAAATTACATCTTTTAATAGCTGAATTTTTTAGCTTTACAGGCGTGTAAATAAATCATATCAATGAAAATTTCTTTAAGCTAAAATGTGTTTTGTGAAGCTCTTTGCTAAATTGCGTTTTTCTCGAAACGCATGGTTATGTCAAACCACTACTACGCAATTGGTGTCACTGACGATATGTTTGAGCCCACATGTATTTTTAGCAATTTAAAGTAATTATAAATATGACCATATCAAAGGTTACTTTAATTAATTATTGCTAAATGTTAGTACTGTAGGTGTGAAAGTACTGTAATTTGTTGTATTCTGTTAATGAAGGTCATGTTATATTCTGGTGCAGTTTAATTGGGTTGAGTGCGAATTTATGATAATTGTATGAAAGAGTAGTAACTGCACATGGTTAGCCTAGGGATGTAAACAGTTCTGTAATGTTACATCTCTCAAATTGCACCATATTTTTAAAGATTATGCAATATAGTGAAATTAATATTGAAATATTCAAAATTAGAAAGCTGTCGAAACAATGCTCAATAAAGAAATTTTTTCTTTAAAACATTAATTCTATTTTACATTGCAGTACTTTGTACTTGATTTGTGTATTTCCTTGTAATTATTACTATATATAACAATACCAATGTTGATGTATTTCATGTTTTTTGCAATGTAAAATATAGCTGATAAAATAATAGACAGTTTACATAATTGCAATAAATATTATTTAATTTTAAAAAGAACTTATAATCTATTTATAAGTACAACAAAAATAGATTTAACCCATAACCATGTAGAGTAGATAAGAAGATTCTATTGATATTTGATAAAACAAAGTATTACATTGTATATTAGGTGTATATTAAAACTGATAGTAAATTGTGGTATGGCGAATTAAAACTAAGAAATGGTATTTGTGTTTGGCTGAATTTTGTGTTGCCTTATTGGTGCCAAGTCCTAAAATAGTCAATCCATAGTATACAATGGGGTAGAGCTAGGGGCGCACTTAATATTATATTTTAGCGCTCCTCCATTTAAAAATTCCTAGATCTGCCTCTGTACGGCAAAGACGATACCTTTTGGTCCCCCTCTGAATAGGATTTAATGGCAGTGTTAAAACATATATTTTCTGTAATGGAATAGTTGATGATTTAGTAGTAGGAAACGCATTGAATTCTGGGAGCATCCACTTTAAATGAGTTCACTGAACTGAAATTAAAGTAGAAACTCACTCGCAGGTCGTATATAATATACTGTATATTGATATTTCTATTTTCTACCTATCTTCATGGTGCTTCTTAAGTTTTAAAATTACATGACAAAGACGAGATGGGATCGCTCCAGTAATTTCATCATAACTGTAAAAACAATTAAGAGAATAATAAAACAGTGCTCTATTAATGGTAGGAAAAAAAAACAATATTTCTGTTTTCCTATTTTATATGCACATAAAGCTCTGTCTACACTATCAAACTTTATGTGATGTGCCCATATATGGACATGATGATGCTATATATATACCCTTGGGCATTTCACTACCATATTTGTGCACATCACAAAGTTTGATAGTGTAGACAGAGCCTAAAAGCTCATATTTATAACTTTCACATAAATATGAGGCTTTATCAGCAGAAATATGACTTTTTCAAAACTTACTGTGAGACTGGCGTTTCAAGCAGTTTTTCTACGTGTCTTAAATCAGTAGAGGCTGGAAGGCCAAATGCATCTAGTACATTGCACAGATAATCTGAATATATATTACAGGATTTTAATAAGTATATGGTAGTAATGGCAGCTTATAACATACCTGTAGAAATATATCTATGCTTATAACTTGATATACAGTAAAATGGCTTGTATCATACAAGAACAAGAGAGATGTAGTTATGTACTACTGTAGGCATGAAAGCAAAAGGAGTGCATTGCAATATTTGCTGTTGACACCTGTTACAGTATAACAGTGCTCCTCCTTTAAAAAAAACCCTGGATCTGCCCCTGTATGGCAAAGAAGACACATTTAGGTCCCAACAAAGTGTCCTCTGAATAGGATTAGTAGTGGGTGTTAAAACATATATTCCCCTTTTATATTATATTTCCCCTCATGAAAGCAAAAGGAGTGCATTGCAATATTTTTATATGCTGTTGACACCTGTTACAGTATAACATAAGAAATGCACATATAGGAATTCTGCCAAATTTCTTATTCAATGGACAAAAAACAACACCAATTTCAACAATCAGACCCCCAACCCCCTAACCCATTTAATCTTGTCAACTCACCTATATCTGTAACAAGCTGCCTCGCTGCATGTGCCGTCAACTCGTCAATTTTCAAGATGGATTCTACGTATGTATACATGACCCCACGTGCAATCGCACCAAGCCAGTAGTCGGCTAGATGTTCTACCTCAAGACCACCTGTATGTAAATTACTTATTAGTATGGAATTATAATAGTATGTTAATCATGCATGAAATGTACAGTACCTCCTGGTTTGAATAGGAGTGTGCTTGTCATGTACATTAGGAAGAATTAAAGTTTACTTCCTCAAGCTCTGTCTACACTATCAAACTAGTTTGACCAAAACTTGTGATGTGCCCAAATATGGTAGTGATATGACATCATCATGTCCAGATATGGGAACATCACATTTTTTTGTCACTGTAGACAAGGATTCAGACTCACTTAGATTCAGGTGCTTTAAACAAGCTAGACTAATCTGATAAAAAGTTGCTAAAACAGCAAATAAATCATATGCACAAATGTTTATAAAGCCTACCTTGCTCAGGAGGGAAGGGTAGTCTCCCAGTCTCCAGTGCTTTTGCTAATGCTGGGTTCTCTTGTGAAGTGAATGGCTCAAGTTGTTGAGGTAATGTCATCAAATACTGTCCAATCTAAACATTTAAAAACCAACATACCGTAAGCAAATCTAGTCTCTATATTTGTTGATGATAAAATTGCGATTGTTTAAATTATAAGGCATTCTATACCTTAGTGATGTACTCCTGTGGAGACAAACTGAATGTTGGAAGATCGGCTGACAGAACACCACCTTCTGACGTCCAAACCTTTTAAAAAAAAAAGCAATAAAGACATTTTGAATTTGGAAAATATATTGGTTGGGACGAGTGGTTATACAAGATGTTTGTTTGTGTAAAGTTTTTAAATTTTAATATTAAGCTCTGTCTACACTATCAAACTAGTTTGAAAAAAAAAGTATGATGTGCCTAAATATGGTAGTGGTATGATCATCGTATCCATAAATGGACACATCACATTTTTTTGTCACATAAAGTTTGATATTGTAGACAGAGCTTTATTTTAATATTATTACCTCCATGTAGGAAATCTGCACCAGCTGTTTTTCAAGTTGACTAAACACTAGTTCAAATGCAAACTTATGAGCATGCTCATTGACCTTCTTAAGACCTTTCATTGGATCATCCATAACTGATGAACTATTTTCTGAAAGCATATGAAACATAAATATTTCATGCAAGCATCTGTTCACACACACACACACACACACACACACACACAGACCATGCTTGAAAGGCCATGGCCATCAAATAAGTATGTTTTACATGGGCGATACAGTATAAAAGGAATCATCAGCTATAAGACTCGTGGCTTACCTAGGCCAGTTCTTGACAAGGCATTCCATTTTGAGAAATAAGAATATGATCAAAAATGAAAATAGCAATGTTTAGTTTTACCTTGTTTTATATTGTGGATGAGTCTCAGTAAATCCTGGTACTTGGTTGGATTGTTTTCTAACAGGTAATTGTAGTCTGTGAATGCACTGGTAATTACTGGGCTACAGAAATAAGATTGAACTAAATTAGCCACTTCATATAAATGATAGGTTTTTTGAAGAACTTGTATATATTTTTATAACCAATTACCAACTGCTTGATGCCAATACTAGGCCTATAGCTAGCTTACAATGTTCATACGTTACTTTTTATCAGTTAGGCCTACAAAACTAAGCCCATCTAGGCTAGGCCTATATACCGTCCACGAGAGGACATTCAACGCGAGGTAGTGCATTGTTTCTCTCTTGTTATTAAAATTTACCATAAAACGTACGTTTAAGACAAGGAATGACCTGGTTTATTGTTTTTAAATAATATATATGCTTTAATTTTCAGATCATTGTGAAGTTGCCAAAAACATTATGGGAGTGTGGGAGTCTGGCTCCAATAAATATTGTAAAAATTTGTTGGAGCAAATGAATACATAAGGTAGAACTTGGTTTGATCTGGGTCTTATTGTGAGAAGAACACATCAGGTAAATAAAATATACTATCAATATTACCTAGCCTTTTGTGGTAGTGCCGTGGGGGAGAATGCTTCACACTGATGAGCAGCTGTTGACGAGAGAATAGACCCACTCAGACTAATTTCAAAATCCTCCATTCCAAGAAGCAATTCACCTGAAATGTAATTTAACATTCATTATTTGTATATTATCAAAGCTCTGTCTACACTAGCTAGTTTGACAACAAAGTGTGATGTACCCAAATATGGTAGTGTTTCTACTGTATGTAATCTACTATTTAGATATTTCTAAATAAATATCCTACCACATGTTTGGATGACTTTCAGGGCATGCTGGAAAGTTGTCCAATCTTCCCCAAGTTCTCTTGACGTAGAGAAACTTGATTCAAAATCACTTTGTAAGTTACTGATGGATGCATTAAATGACTTGCAATAACGACTAAACAAACACTATATATAAATTAAAAAAATAATTAAAGTTAAAAAGCAAAATATTTGTTGAAAACATCAGAATTAAAATCATTTTTTTTCAGATCCAAAATTACTCCTGCATATATTACCATGAAAGCCCTAGTGGTCTAATGGTTAGATCATCTGCATATCAACAAGACGGTTTCGGGTTCGAATCTCGGTTGGAGCGACTTGTTCTTATTCTCATTCCTAATCTTCATCGTTTCAAATTAATTAATTTTCAGTATATTACCGGGCAGTTTAGAATTAATTCTGTGCCTGTGATGTGTATATATATATATTATTACTTCTAAAAAAGCCTAGTTTTAGTAGATAGCAAATATTTTATTTCAGACCTTAACAGCTTGAATGAGCCCAAGAGAATCATAGCCATTGGTCAAGATCATACATCTATCAACCGCATCATTGGTCAGTTTGAAAATATTCGTAACAGAATTTGATAAAAGTTGGGCACAATCAATCAAATCACGTTTTTCCTGAAAATAAAGAGAAAGTGTTTACAGAAATGATACTCATTTTTCTACATACCAGCATAATGATAGTGGTAAGGGCGTGTGGCGCAGTGTGTTGGACTGATCATTAGTTCGCTCTTTAAATCCAGGATATTATTATTGTATTATAAACAAAAATTTAGTTAATTACCAACTGCAAACAACTAAGTTCTTGACTCAAATACTCTTCTTCAAGTGCACCATATCGGGCTAAGTATGGCAGGTATGGTAAATATATCGCCCTCACAAGTTCAAACTCTTCAAGGCCGAGACAAGAATCTATGACAATAAAAATTAGCTGGATAATTGAGAAGAACATTTATATATGAATATATATTTATAGGTGAAAAATATAACCTATTCAAGGGTAGTGTTATGTCTGTTTACACTATCAAATTTTATGTGACAAAAAAATGTGACGTGCTCATATATGGATATGATGATGTCATATCACTACCATATTTAAGCATATCACTACCATATTTAAGCATATCACTACCATATACGGGCACATAATACCTTTTTTGATAATGTAGACAGAGCTTAAGATAACTTTAAAAATACCTACCTTTCTTAGATGTAGTTATTGCACTGTCGATGTTCTTTGCAAACCTATCTGTAGTCTGAAAAAAAGTATAAAGTATGGAAGAAATATACGTTAGCGAAATAATAATGTGTGGTAACTAACATTGAATAATAAAAGTAAATTCATGGTATACTCAAATTTTAGAACTACAAATTCCTTTTTGTATTTTCACTCGTTTTATCATAAATGTAAATATATTTTTGACTTTACTTTACTGTTTTAGCAAATTTAAAAGATTTTTTTATGCATGTTTTTAACCTTTTATTTTTTATAAACAGGACCATATGTAAAATAAATTGTGTTTTAAATAAACAAAAATAAAATACCAATAGCCCAATCCCTATTCTGAGGCCAATCTACTGTAAGGGGATACTTTTTGGGTCCCCTTAAAGCCGATTTTCCTCTAGGCGAATTTGTTCTCGCGAAGAAAAAAATCTCCTACTCTCTTTCCACTACATGAGCGAAAAGCTGCGACGTTCATGTTTCTCGCGTGGTTGCCGAGCATTTTGATTCGCATGATTGCTCATGAAAGCGTCATAGCTCATTTCCTGAGCTCTAATTGGTTGCGCAATCTTTCGCTTCGCAAAAAGTAGAAACAATTCGAAGTAGTAAATTTCGCTGAAGCGAAAAATTAAAGGAACTAGAATTCGTCGAAGAAGGGAGTATGACAGACAGAAACTCGAATACGCAGAGCATGACGCTTTCGATTCGCGCGAACAAATTCGCCTAGTGGAAAATCGGCTTAATGAGGAGTTGCTATATTGTTATTAAAACATATATATTTCCCCTTGTTTAAGGATATATTTTTTTTGGGTTCTAAAGATAGGTGTACCCTTAATAAGGATTCTACTGTACTGTAAAAAATGTACCAAAAAAAATAGTTATTTACCTTTTTTAATTCAATCAAGTTTAATAAGGTATCCTCTTCTAGAGTAGTCTCCATGCAGGCTGGTAATGACGGTTTGAGGCTACTCAACGTCTGGGTTAGGAGTTCAACAACAACCTTACCAGGGTTGGGAAACACTTGTTCACACCACTGCACCTCTGAATGCCAGGTGGCCATCAGGTGGTCATAGAACATTGGTAGCCACTCTACTAAAGACTTTGCACTGTTTACCTCTTGCAGCTTCTTCCAGGCTTGCAGTAAATTAGACTAGACATTTGGAAGGTATAAAAGAATAAGTGAATACAATTTTTAAAGTAAAATCAATTATGTGCTCCAACCTATGTATTGTTTATATCATTCATTCAATTGAGAAAATTGGGATAAGGTCCCACGACAGCCACACTAAAGCTGGTGGCCTAACACAGAGGCGCCCCTGGTTTAGGAACCCTAAGTGGCACCAACACGCTGAAGGCCTCCGGCGTTTTTTAAGCCTTTTTTTTTAATGCCTGTTTTTTTCTCTGGACACTGCTCAGGGGCCTCCATAAACTCCCGAGGCTCCTGGGTTTGGCCAGTTACGCCACTGACTGGAGCATCTACCATAAAAGACATGGGCCGAGATGAACAGCCCTATTCTTCCGAAAGGTGCACATTATTCTGAGACCTTGATTCCCCATTTCTTAATGATGTCATATCACATATTTGGGTACATCACTACCATATTTGGACACACCACACTTTTTTTGTCAAAATAATTTAATAGTGTAGACAGAACTTTATACACATTGCTGTATATACTATAGCATTGATTGTTATTTATACTTGATAGCATACCTTATGACATTTGTGGTAGTAGTTGTACAGCTGTGGAAGACGATCCATATCTTTGAAAATGGTTACGTATTGTTGTGTTGCTTCTGAAATGGAATCATTCGTAAAAAATAAAAATGAATTACAGTACAACCTCTACTTAAACTCTGTCTACAATGCTCAAATATGGTAGTGATATGCTCAAATATGGTAGTGATATGACATCACTATGTCCATATATGTACACATCACATTGTTTTGTCAAAATCTGACGACAACTATAATCTATATATGATTATGACAGTGAACACATCCGTACCATGTGAATGTGTGTTGAATGCTCCAACTAGTTGTGGACTTAACATGGCCTCCAGGCGGTTCTTGAGTGTCTCTAGATGTTGACAACGTTCTTCATAATCACCACAATGTGCTAACATGCTCTGCAGTCAAAAGAATTATTGAATTTACATACAAACAAGTGTCTTTAGGCCCATATGGCCAAGGATTACCAATAATAAATTAATCACTGTCCTATCAGATAGGTGGTAATCCCCCTGATCAACACATTTATATACAAGTTACACTTAAACATACAATCAAGTAATAAATACACTTTTAATACAAACATTTACATACTGGTTTTAAATCAATACAAAACTTAAATCGCATAGCATTATCCAATTACTTAAATAAATAAAATCACTTTCTTTCTTCTACAGTTAAAAACCATTTTAAATTATTTAATTTTATTTTTTTCATAAATAAACACGAAATAGTTACCCACCAAGCTCTGCTGCATAGCACCCAGTTTACCTGCAATCTATAGAAAATTAAAACAAATAATTGGAAAATCAAATCAAACTGTGTGGGTAGTAATCTTATTATTAATTATTATACTATACGTTTATCTGTTAAACACACAAACTTTGAAAGAACACCAAAATTGTACTAAACCTTTAGAACCAAAAGATAAACCCTCTTGTCCTAACTAATGTGACTTACGGCATTGACATCTTTTGATAGAAAGACTTCATCAACATCTACCATCAATGTTGTCCAGTTATCAGCTTGCTGGAGAGCTTCAGACGCAGCCTGCATTCTCGACTTGACACTGTCAATCTCAAGTAACATCTTCATCGACTGAGATGTGTCTTCTTCCACCTTCAATTAAAAAATGTAGAAATTAGCCCAGACTTTTCAAAAATTTCAAAAACTGGTTTACAATATAAACCGAGTGTATCCATCTTGACTGGTTGTTGATAATTCAACACTAAGTCGGTTAGAGCCTGATCAAGGCAATCTAACAACAGGACACTGAGTTCGCCTTGCCAAGATAGGAACTCGTAACAGTCCTTTGATGTCTGGCTGCGAAAAATACCAACAGTACTGTACTATGTACATCATTTCCGCTGCATGTAGTGTCTGCCAAAATAAACCAAATTGATCTCCGGAGCTCAGCATCCTGTTGTTTGATTGCCTTGGTTAGAGACCAACAGAGTAGGGATATATTGACATGCAGTAATGTGAAATTACTTTACCTTTTGAATATCTGACTTGACAAGTTTCATTTGCTCCTTGAGAAAGGTGGCTTCCTGTTTCACAGATTCGATATCTCTAAGAACTCTGGGAAGGTTTAAAATAGCCTGTTGGCTGCTTTCCTCAATTGAATTGTTTACCTCCTGCAAAGAATGATATAAATAAGTTGGTGTAACAGCTATAAGCCCTCACAGGCTAAGCCCAAAGCTTGCTGGAAAGCAAGTATTCATTTGTATACAGTATGTTTACCTTCATGTATATTGGTAAAGACATACGTTCGACCAGTAAAGATTTTGACTATTTATTAACATCTCATTTCGAAGGTAATATCTTTATATACAAGAAATAGGGGGTAGGGGCCCACTGGGGTGTACAGTATCATAAATAGGGAGAACATGTCTATTATTTTTCTTTCATTAAACAAAGAAATAACTGTATGTAGATACCACCAGAAGATGAAGACTTTACCTGAATGAACAGTTGAAGTTTCAAAACACAGGTAGATGCATATGTCTATATAAAACAAGAGGAATATTTTAGTTAGAAAAATAACATTGAAGTCAAAGAAGCTTATATTAAACATTTGATCCGGGTCCTCCTAAATACCAAGACCTACCAAGACCTACCAAGAACTACCAAGACCTGTCAATTTAAAGTGTTAATTTAACGAAATATGATATATATAGACTTCTAATAGCATTTCAAACAATAAATCCTTAATTTTAGCACGATAGACACCAAAAAATGTTAAATAATCGACAAGCTTCGCGTTCGCGAAACGAACTGAGTTGATGCATACATTGCGTCACAAATGTCCGCATTGCGTCAACTAGTATGACCTACCAAGAACTACCAAGACCTGTCAATTTTAAGGTTTTATTTTAACGAAATATGATATATGTAGACTTCTAATAGCTTTTTCAACAATAAAACCTCAATTTTAGTGCGATATAGACACCAACAATTTTTAATGTAGCCTATAGGCCTACGACACAGTAGGCCTACGACACAGTAGGCCTACGACAGGAGAGCTGCGTCGAGTGTTAGTGAGCCATACTAGTTGACGCAATACGGACATTGTGACGCATGTATGCATCAACAACTCAGTTCGTTTCGCGAAGCTTGTCGATTATTTAACATTTTTGTAACATTTTTGGTGTCTATATCGCGCTGAAATTGAGGTTTAATTGTTGGAAATGCTATTAGAAGTCTATATATATCATATTTCGTTAAATTGACAGGTCTTGGTAGGTCATACTAGTTGACGCAATACGAACATTTGTGACGCAATGTATGCATCAACTCAGTTCGTTTCACGAACGCGAAGCTTGTCGATTATTTAACATTTTTGGTGTCTATATCGCGCTAAAATTGAGGTTTTATTGTTGGAAATGCTATTAGAAGTCTATATATATATCATATTTCGTTAAATTAACACTTTAAATTGACAGGTCTTGGTAGTTCTTGGTATTTAGGAGGACCCTTTGATTCATTGCATCATACCAATAATACTAATAATACTGTATATATACTGTACTACATAATGTCTTGGAACTGCTGCTAGACTAGGCAGCTAGTATCTATTGTATTGATTGTACATACAGAATATATATACAGTATTTATGAATGCCATGCATTTTTCTTTTTTCTGAAACTTACATCCCGATCCTGCTTCTCTTCCTTCTGGGTCTTGAATGCTGCATTTACCCATTCCTTAGCATCAAAATCTTTATCTAAAAACTTTGAAAAATCCTGTGGATTTGTTTCGAAACGTTGTTAATGTTTTGTTTTAATGAAGACGCTGAGACTGAGAACTAGTAATAGTATTTCATACAAATAATAATAATTTAGAAAACTATTCTCGTTTGTGCATGCATGATAAGCCTCGGGTCGAAACGACCATTTCGGTTAGAATCGGGTCGAAACGGCCATTTATTGACACCTTCATAACTCCAGATGCTTCACTACACTGAACACCGGGTTGAGCCAACTTGAAGTTGTTGAACTAGCTAGGCTAAGGCCAGGCCTAGCCGAGTACATAGTATTTTCAGTAGGGTCTAATAATATAATATACATTCTATTTAAAACTATTAAGGCTTACAATTATTTAAAAGTACAGTATTTTCAACTCACCATAATCTTGGTAAAGTATCAAAAACATAAAGCTAGGCCAGAGGTTCGAGGCTTCTACACGTCACCACACCGAAATGTACGTGGCATCAAAGAGTGATATATATTCTTTGGTGGCATGCACACCTCGATCGCGTTTTTACGCTCGAGTTTGTTTTGCTGTTTTGAATATGGAGCGCTAACAGAGTCATATACATAAGGAGATATAAGAAATAAACATACACTGTGAAGAGGGTCTAATCAAATACTGTACAGTAAAAGTGTTATGCGTTTGAAACGATTTCAAAGTAAAGTTGACAAAGTCTTGTTATGCTACAATCGTTTTCTAGAGCCTTTTTTAGTTCATTTTTATTTTCGATTTTGTCAGTTTTCTCAGACTTTCTTCTCACCTCCACAGTTTTTAAAAATTAATTTTAAGTACAGTACTGTATATCAATCTCATGCCTGTCAAATGACTATTTCATATTACAGTACTGTGTCTGGTATCAAGTAAAATTGTAGACTGGGAAATGGTACTGCGTATATTTAATCAAAAAACAAAAACGACAATAACCCAATGTTAGCATTTTCATTAGAACTTTTATTTAAAAAAAGATACTGCATTTCGAATTTCTGAAATAAACCTATTACATTGTTAATTTTAAAACAAATAGTATTATTTATGTATATTTTATTCACAGAAAACATTTTTGAACTTCATTAAAAAATTATATGTAAGTACAAGTGATTTTTAAAAATAATTTATGTTCTATTAAATACATTTTACTAATTTCTTAAAACTTGTACTAAAAGTAATTAATTATCAAAAACTTCATTGATGGTTTACATTGTATTGAAAGCTCTGCCTACACATCAAACTAGTTTGACAAAAAAGTTTGATGTACTCAAATAATTATGGTAGTGATACTGTATGACATCATCGTGTCCATATTTTGGCACATCACATTTTGTTGTCACATAAAGTTTGATAATATAGACAGAGCTTAACAGAGTACAGTTTAATTCCCTTAATTTAGGATAAATAAATAATTTGGTAAACTCCTTTTTAACGTAGCAACAGCCATATTCGACTGGGCTCTTTTAAGAGGATAATCAGCAGATAAGCTCCTCAAACTCTTCCCAGTTTGTATGCGAGCAGCGGGAACCATCAACTGAAAGTTTAATCCCAGCCTTAACAAAAAGTTCCTACACAAGCTCCTTGGGACTATGCTAAGTCATATACAGTTGGACAAATTAATTAATTAATTAATCAATTTCAATCTTCCACCATTTTCGATGCGGTTCCTTGAGACCCAATCTACTGGTTGCAGCAGCAAATGAAGCTGATTTAAAGTCTTTCTCATACAGTTCCTTTATCATCTCATGTTTATCTAACCTCACTCCAAAAGGATTTGAGTCAAAGGTATTGTAGTACTGCAAAAAGGTTTTATCTCTTTTAATGTAGTCATTGGCTGTCCAACAAGAACGATTTCCTTCAGAATACCTAGTACTGTTAGGTGCTTTACGACTATGAGGTTGATGTCTATTGTAAGGAATTGAATCTCTGTGACTCCGTCGTGAGAATGGAGAACCAGATTTATGGTGCTGATATTTGTAATCAGTACTTTGGCCATATCGACCATGTCTAGTTGATTGGTATTGGCCTCTTTGGCCTCCTTGGTATCGATACCAGTCATCAGGACCTTGCCGATTCCACTTCTCAGAACTTTGGTAGCCGTATCTTGGTGACTGCCTGCCACGATCTTCTGAAGTAGGATGCTGGTGCCTTTTATCAAGATCTCTTTGAGAACCTGTACACATGAACCTAGCATCTGGACTGGAAGAGTGTCTTTCTGAACCATGTTGACCATACATTGATCCACCACCAAACTGATACTGGTGCCCATGCCTTTGCCCATGGTGGGTGGGGCTTCTAGAATATCCTCCATGAGACTGATGTTGGTGCCTATTAGGACTTTGCCCATGGTGGGTGGAGCTTCTAGAATATCCACCAGCAGACTGATGTTGGTACCTGTTAGGACTTTGCCCACGGTGGGTGGGGCTTCTAGAATATCCACCAGCAGACTGATGTTGGTACCTGTTAGGACTTTGCCCATGGTGGGTGGGGCTTCTAGAATATCCACCAGCAGACTGATGTTGGTACCTGTTAGGACTTTGCCCATGGTGGGTGGGGCTTCTAGAATATCCACCAGCAGACTGATGTTGGTGCCTATTAGGACTTTGCCCATGGTGAGTGGGGCTTCTAGAATATCCACCAGTAGACCGATGTTGGTACCTGTTAGGACTTTGTCCATGGTGGGTGGGGCTTCTAGAATATCCACCAGCAGACTGATATTGGTGCCTATTAGGACTTTGCCCACGGTGGGTGGGGCTTCTAGAATATCCACCAGTAGACCGATGTTGGTGCCTATTAGGACTTTGCCCATGATGGGTGGGGCTTCTAGAATATCCACCAGCAGACTGATGTTGGTGCCTATTAGGACTTTGTCCATGGTGGGTTGGGCTTCTAGAATATCCACCAGCAGACCGACTTTGATCTTGATGAGTGGGTCTTCCATCAGCAGACGGAGGCCTATTATCAGGATCTAGTCTTTGATTACTTTCAGTCGATGTCCCTTTAACTCCAGATTCTGTATCTGGATTTCTCTGACAAAGTGTATTGCTTGTAGGTTTGTACCTTTTACCATCATTACCTATGAAAGATATTGTCTTCATATCAAGAATTTGTGATCTAATTGCAACAGGATCATCAATTCTGTATGCATCAAGATCATCATCATCTTCTTCTTCCTCTTCTTCAGATGACACAGAGTTAGAAGAATTTGATGAGGATGAACTTGATGAGGATGAACTTGATGAGGATGAGCTTGATGAAGATGAACTTGATCGTGAAGGTGGTGAAGTATTTATTGTGTCATCTTTCTGAAAACTTGATTGATTTTCCTCTTTACCATTGGAACTACTTCTTTTTTTAGTTGGATTTAACTTTCCCTCAACATCTTCTTCATCACTGGTGCTGCCACTTGTCTTATTTCTTGCACTGTCTCGTCGTTTTTTAGATTTTCCTTTACTGGTTTGTGTTGAAAGGCTACTTGCAGTTTCTACATTTGTATTCTTTATTTCACTTTTCTTTTCAATATCTTCATCACTTGTCTCACAATTGGATCCACTACAGGGTTGACTTTTCTTTTTATTTTTGTTAATTTCATCAATTAACTTTGTTGATTTTTTAGCTTTTTGAAAGACAACCCTGTCATCATCCTTATCGTCATCACTTGTCCCACAATTGGATCCACTACAGGGTTGACTTTTCTTTTTATTTTTGTTAATTTCATCAATTAACTTTGTTGATTTTTGAGCTTTTTGAAAGACAACCCTGTCATCATCCTTATCTTCATCACTTGTTCCACAATTGGATCCACTACAGGGTTGACTTTTCTTTTTATTTTTGTTAATTTCATCAATTAACTTTGTTGATTTTTGAGCTTTTTGAAAGACAACCCTGTCATCATCCTTATCGTCATCACTTGTCCCACAATTGGATCCACTACAGGGTTGACTTTTCTTTTTATTTTTGTTAATTTCATCAATTAACTTTGTTGATTTTTGAGCTTTTTGAAAGACAACCCTGTCATCATCCTTATCTTCATCACTTGTCCCACAATTGGATCCACTACAGGGTTCACTTTTCTTTCTATTTTTGTTAATTTTATCAGTTATTTTTGTTGATTTTTTAGCCTTTTGAAAGCAAACTCCATCATCGTCCTGATTCTCATCACTTGTTCCACAATTGGATCCACTACAGGGTTGACTTTTATCTCTATTATTCTTAATTTTATCAGTTACAATTTCCTGTTTCTTAGATGTTGATAATTCAACATCTTCCTCATCACTTGTTCCACAATTGGATCCACTACAGTGTCGACTTTTCCCTTTAGTCTTAAGGTTATCAGTTACAATTTCCTGTTTCTTAGATGTTAATAATTCAACGTCTTCCTCATCACTTGTTCCACAATTGGATCCACTGCAATGTCCTTTTTTCTGATGATTATCTGTACTTCCTTGGCCAGATGCAGAACTTTCCTTTATTGAGTAAGGGACAATATTACTAATATTATTAGCCATACTTTTATCTGTTGTTCTTTCCGTTTTCTGATCATCATCTTCAAAACCTCTATTCAAATTACCAGATGTTGATGGTTCTTGTTTGTTAAGATTTTCTAATAACTCTCTTTGTCTTTGTTCTTCTTTAAGTTTGTCTTCAAGAATTTGTTTTTTTCTTCGCTCTACTTCCTGTTTGTCGAGATCTTCTTTCTTCAGTTTTCCCAAGAAAATTTCTGAAATAAATTCCACTGAAGATGAGCGGGATCTGCTTCTTCTTGCAGGTATAGCAATGGTCTTTGATGAACTCTTTTCAGCATCATCATTTTTGACTACCCATTCAAATGCAATTTCTTTGGATTTTCTCCTTGGTTTATCTTTTAAATTCTTTTGTTTTTTAAGTGTTGGTGGTGAATTGTCATAATTTCTTCTACCCAAACGCTTTTCTTTTCCAGAAGAACTTCTGCTTCTTTTTCTTCTTCTTTGGTCTTTACTTATTCTCCTTTTTCTATCTTCCACTCTACTTTCATTTCTTGAGTTATCTGATTTTCGTCTACTCTTATTCCTTCTTTCTTCACTACTTCTTCTCTTTCTATCTTCTTCTCTATCATTACTCAAGTTACTTGATCGTCGCCTACTGTTACTCCTTCTATCTTCACTACTTCTTCTCTTTCTATCTTCTTCTCTATCATTACTCAAGTTACTTGATCGTCGCCTACTGTTACTCCTTCTATCTTGTTTAGTACTTCTCCCTTTTCTATCTTCATCTCTGGAGTTATTTGATCTCCGTCTACTGTTACGCCCTCGTTTTTCATCTTCTGAGCTACTATATAGTTTCTCCTTTTCTTTAGATTTCCATTGCTTTCGTCTACTACTATTTCTTTCACTTGATGATGATGACGATGAAGATGTCGCTGAACTAATTGATGATGAGCGTGATCTTACTGAACTTCGTCTGCCTTTTGGACTTGAAGAGCTGCTAGAAGAACTATATCTTTTTGTTCGTCTTTTCTTGCCTTTATTTCTTTTACTATTCTTAGGTGATCTACTACGTCGTTTCATTTTTGCAGAGGCTTTCTTTTTTCTTGGTTTATTTATCCTGTTTGAGAATAAAATAATACCAATTAGTAGCTATTCTCCCTAGTTTGTTTAACTTTTAGATATACATATATATTTTTATTAATTAGTAGTTGTACAGTAGTATTTTCAGCAGGCAATTTTTATCACGATGGCTTAGATTTGATTTAATTTATATTCAGAAAAAATCAATATATTTATCCCAACAAAATATATATATAATGTCTTATCAAAGCAATCTAACAACATAATGCTGAGCTCCGGAGATCAAAGGGTTTATCTGTGGCTGCGATATGATCAGTTCCACACCCCTTAACAGACACTGCGCTCCAAAGAGAATATGTACTTAGTACAGTACAGTTGGTATTGTCGCAGGCAGACATAAGATCAAAGGACTGTTACGAGTTCCTATCTTGGCAAGGCGAGCTCAGTGTCCTGTCATTAGATTGCCTTGGTCTTTATAGTACACAAATAAAATACTCACTTGTCCTTGTGTGACAAATCATGCTTCAGAAACTCTTTCAGGGCTCCTGTTGACTTCTCCATCATGAACCTCTGTAGAGCCCGCTCACTGGAAGCCTTTGGCAGAACTGTGTCTGGTGGTGGGGACTTGGCTGATTTTGGTTGCTACCCCACATGGAAAGAATGACATCATAAAAACAACATTCATTTAGAAAAAAAACATCATAAGAATACCCAATTTGTTTTAATAGTTTTTAAAAAGTATGAAGTTAATCAATGTTTAAAAGATTAGTATGATGTCAGACACCCATATAGAATTGAAAGATTAAATGTTATGTTTATCAGTTTATCATAGAGAAGAAAACCAATTATTGATTTTTCAAATTGTATTTTGGCAAAATGTCATTAATGTAAAATAAAATAAATGGTAAGTGATCAGTTTAGAATGCCATAGATTTGCAAAAGCAAAGTAAATAATAGCGACAGAAAATGATTAATTCAATAATTATAAAATATTAAATTAAAAATGCAGATTGATATTTTTGTGTGAAAAATGATTGGAAAGTTTGATATTTAATACAATACCCATCATTGGTTGGAAATTAATGATTGTTGCAATCCACAACAGGTGACATCAAAGACAATGATATTGGTATACCCATCAAGTAGTTATATTATACAGCATCAGCAATGAGTTTGACATGAAAAAGACAAAACAGGCTAAATCAGTAACAACTAACTAAAGTTTCTTTTTTCTTTTATTTATCTTCACTATGTCTTCACTTAAAAATTAAATAAACTAGCTCCACATAATATAGGCAATTTTGATTTTAAAATACAGAAAGATGGGTCATAAAATGAATTTAAGGTCACAAATAGCTCCACACATTGACTAGTGGTAGTTTTAGTAGAGGGTTCCATGGGGCTTTAGTTAACTTCCTGTTTGACGTCAGAATTTGCTTCTTTTGACCAACAAAACAGATTCAGAAATTTGTCTATGCTAATTATAAGACAGTGAGTGATTGTCATCGTTTGGGTCAAAATAATAATATAATATATATAATAACACACAATACAAGGTGCACATTTGCATTACTTTTACACACTTACCGAGGCCTTAATCTTGTCTATGCATATTCTTTCCAAACAGATTCTTGCTTCGGTGTTGTTTTCGTTTATTGCCAGTACTTTATGGTAACATTTGATTGCACCATCAGTATCCTTGTCATTTGCTAGTCTGAAGAATTGAATGGCAACATTACAAGTATGGGGTGCTCAGGAAATGAATCATATTTGGAATTTCCCAAAATATGGTATTTCACTCTCACATACACACACAATGTATTACAGAGAATTTATAAACCCTGGTACAACATGGAAAATATATTTTTTGAAAGCTTCGTTAATATGACACTAGCAACCAAAAGTATGGCTCAGAAAGGTAAATAATTACAATATGATGTATTATATAGTGCAACACTACAAAAAGTGCATTCACCTGCAATATACAAGATATGAAATTTAACAGTCAAACGATGTGGACAAATTGTTTTGAGATTTGATTTTCAATAATTGTATCACAGTTCCTCAATTCATTTGACAATCGATTCCATAGTTTTCTTCCATTTTGCTTGATAGCTTTCTAAATATGAATTATAATCTGTGAATAAACTATTAACTACATAAAACTAAATGTCTTACTCTCTAGCATTCTCCAACAGAGTCTCAGTTAGGTATTTAGTAGCATTCCTGTGAACAGGATTTAACTTGAGGGCGCTCTCAAAGTCATCAATTGCTTTATTAAGGCTTCCACGATTGGCATATCTGAAGGGGGAAAATGTAAACAATAAATGGCTATAGCTCATATAATTTTACAAATTACTACTAACACTATTAACAACATCCTGATTTTGCTGAGACACAGAAAGTAAAAGATTATATAATTTGTATTCTATGATACAGGTGTCACATGTGATTCCTGTATGATAGGCTATAAGCCTAACCTAAACATGATAGAGGCACTAAATAATATGCTGTATTACAGACTTTGCTTATGGTACTTAACATTCAGTGGAGATACAGTATGGAAAATGTGGTGCAAATAGACGAAAACCTTCATGGTCTAGTAAACAGCAGTTGACTATAAATACCAGTATAAATACCAGTTGCTCGTGCAAAAAAACAACTTAATGTTATTAATAGACTGTATGTATTCTTATACCATAATGACTGTATATATTTATAGTGTGTTTACTTACAGTGCTCCTCTGGCTACCAGTGCTTCTATGTTTTTAGGATACATCTGAAGTGCCTTGTCGAACTTTGACACCGCTTGCATGTAATCACCTGATTTGAATAGCAACACTCCCTTAGCCACACTGAATTTAGTAAATAGAATCGAAGAATTTGGTTATTTTTAGTAACACTACAATAAAACAGATTGATGCCCTTTAAGAATTGTGAGAAAAAGTGAGAATAAAATGTAATTGTGCCTTGCAATGTTGCTTGGTTTATGTCCAGTACCCGAGAAATATGATATAAACTTATTACAGCCTACTTACATTTCCATAGACCATTTACTTGACTGTACAGAATTCAATCCTTCTGCTAGTTCAGATTTGTCAAAAGCAGACCTAAAAAAAAAAAAGAATTTCATAAAAAAAAAAAAATTCAGACACAGTCAAAACTTTGTGAAAGACGACATTCTTTTAACTAAAACAATTGTACACAAGATATATTATTACTCTTGATTATCGATACAGTAGAACCTCTATTAGGTGGACAGCTTTGGGACCCAAAAAAGTGTCCTCTTCATAACTGGGGTGTCCTTTGAATAGAGGTGTCTCAAAGGAGGGGTTCTATTGTATTTAAAACAAAATACTTTTTCAACATTACTTTTGTAGGCCTCTCATTAGTGACGAGAACTCATTCCCTTGCAATCCCAGAATAGGAAGGAGACTGTTTAATGAATATGGGTTGTCAAATCCTGTTGAGTTGCATAGTATGGTGTCATAACTTTCGAAGCTTTCATCCAGTTCAAGACCTTTGCTGTAATGGACGGGTACATCCGAATCCTCTATCAAACCCTGCAAAAAGTACTTTAAGTTATTAAAACCAATTCATTTCCAATGTTTATAGTAGGGAAATGTGTATTTGTTCAAATAAAATTGGTAGATATTTAGGACCATAATTTGATTGATCACTATGTGACCTTTTCAGTGTAGTGTGGGCTGAATTTATGGGGCTCTCAACAAAACCGTTTTAATTGAATACTTTTAAATGTTTATTTTATGTTATGCTTCTTTGTTGAGGTGACCTTCTTGAATAAATGTTCATAATGTTTATTTCCAACAATATAATATATAACATAATTAATTACATGTTTTTTTTTTTTATCAAAAAAGTGTTTTAAATCATATTGTGTACAATTTAGTTAAGATGCAAGGCAATATTGATACAATAAAGTTCAGAAAAGGAAAAAAAAGACTTCACTTATACATTAAAAACAATGTCTCTGTTTATACATTTGTTTGAACTCGACAAGAGATTTACATTTTTTTTAAATAAATTTATACCAAGTATAGTAAAAACCAATTACAAAGAAGTCAATGTAGACATATGAACAATATTTAGTTAAAATATAAAAACGTTATACCAAAAATAAATCCGGGTCGCCGTTGGTCGTTTCCTGTGTCTTCAAACTCACTATGACCTTTGCATCTGGAACAAGTTTTAACACTTGACATCTGACCAGGTCACCTACAGAAAAATCTTCAACTTTGACACTCTTGGAGTAACGATCACAAAGTTCTGCAACTGGCAGAAAAGCTACTGCATTGATATTGCCAAACCATCTTTCTTTTTCACCGCAGAAGCAAAGTAGACGTACAAATAAGCCAAAGTCTTTAAGTGTTAAGATGCGGCCAATCATTACATCATTTACCGCTATGATACTGAAAGTTCTCTCATGATTTTCTTTACTTGGCGTCTTCATGAATTGTTCAAGTGGCGGTAAAACTGCGTAATGGTTGTCGTCTAAAATTGTATTCGATGGTTCGCAGCAAACTAAATCTTCACTCTTAAAAAGCATATCAGCCTTTTTAGCAATGAACAATTTCATTTTCTCAGAAAATTTTCTGCAAAAAAAAATATTATGTCAACATTTAATTTATTCACAAATTATAGATTCCTGTAGATGACCCCTGCTCAAACTTACCGCGCAGATACGTCACTTGTTCCACTTAATTCAGACGCCGGCGGTTCTGCACTTGAGGCTAGCCCTACACATGGGCCAACTGTTGCTGGTTGGAGTTGCGGTTCTTCCCCGACAAATGCAACACATGATGATGCTGATGATGGGCCTTCTTGCTGACCTGGGAAAGTTCCTTGTTCATTTTGCACGAGTTCCTTTAGATCTGCGCCATGAAAATGAACGGCTCTTTCCCACAGATGTCTATCCATATTAAACTATACAAACCTAGGTATACTAATCTTAAAAATCATAATAAAAACAGTTTTTTGGAACAGTGAAACTCTAACAACACTCCAATATAAACCGCTCTTTCATTTTATTTTGCTTCGCTCGCGACACACTATAGAGGGCGGCAAACCAAAACATGTTGATGGTGAATATGGAACGCCTAAAGTGTCTTCTATCCATAGGTATTAAACATATTGTACATGCTTTTATCAAATATCGGTGGGTTTTATGTCGGACAAGACAAAAATAATATAAAACAATTTTACACGTTTTTTTTATTTTGTCCTTGGTACATATGTATCGAATAATACGTTCCAGAGTTGCAAAAAAATGGTCCATATCCATTTATTTTATTAAAACCTTTAAATACATATTATATTCCGTCATGCTTACCGTATAGTACTGACCAAGTTTCAAATTTGTTGGGAACACTGAATATAAACCTCTAAAGAATAATTGGCAACATATACAACTCTTCCAGACGCCTTTTCGTTGGCCCAAAATACTTTCTGGAAAGTACTGTTTTTAGAATGCATTTTACACAGTAGGAAAAATATTACTGTATTACTGTTGGGAAAAGTTTGGGTTTTAATTTAATTTTCAGGAATTCAGATTTCTGGAGAGTTAACTGTATATTGTAGAATATAAAATAAATTTGTCAAATCATAACAATATTATGGCCTATAACTATTAATGTCACCAGTGCATTCATTTAAAATCACCAATTAAGTAGTATAGTACATAAGTAATTACCCAATAAAATTATATACAGTATTTTTCTATTTTCATAAATTATATGTATTATATATCATAAAATAATACCACAAACAATAATAATTTAGGAAAGAACAGTGTAATAATTCCTTTATACAGTATCCTGTACTAATATATTTATTATTCATTAGAAATAAATATCTACCACATAAAACTATAAATTAAAATATTGTACAAGTGTAAAATAATTGTAAATTGAAAAAATATACTGTAGTTGGAAATCAACAGGTGTTTTGTTTTTTTTATGGTAAAAATAAAAATTTAATTAAATTGTAATATCAATTTAATTGTTATTGGATTAATTATCTTTTTATTAATTATTTTAGTCTTTGTGATGGATATTTTTATAGTGAATATATAAAAAATAAAATAAATTCTTAGATTTATAATTTCATATTAACAGATATAGTAAAACCTGGGAAGTACTCTTTTATCAAATATATTGTCATAATAAATAGAGATTTTGATTGGCAACGGTAGACGACCTAGGAACTAGTTAGGTCGTGTCAATTGTTTGTTTGTTTGTTGTTTTATTGATTTCCACAAATAATACATAATATATTTCTTTTATAAATAATTAAGTATAAATGTGGATGGTGGTCAAAATAAGTCTAAAAATAGACTTTAAGCAGAGACCTAAAAATTAAGAAAACTGTGCCATGGTATAAAGCGAAGAAGCAACATCCATGCATGTGTATAATGAATTAACTTGACGTAGTAGGTCGTAGGTCATCGCAAACCGCAAGACTCCTAATTATTTCTTTTTGATTGTGCCAAACTTAGTAAATATTTAAACCAGCAATAGTTCTTAAACGACTGTTCAACTGGTCTTTTGGAAGGTAGCATCCAGCCAAGACACGGCTGCCATTAAAGGAATTTCTTCCATGAAGAACTCTCCAGTTGTCAACAAATAACACACGGCCGGGTGTCAATTTCATCCTCAGTTCATTCAGTGGTGAATTAATTTCTGCAGACAAAGCTTTAAGTGCCTTGTAGAATAGTTTGGTGTCTTCAAAGGAGGTGTGTGAAAGCAATGCTCGATCGAAAGGGTTGTACCTATAAGATAAATTAAATAAATGGTAAATTCAACTTTATCCAGGTCCAGGTTGTGGTTCCTGGGACCGTGTACATATAGGGTCCTGGACAAAATGAATGCTGGCACCAAGATTATTATTTCAGTATTACGCTCTGTCTACACTATCAAACTATATGTGACATACGTCATATCCCTACCATATTTGGGAACATCACACTTTTTTTGTCAAACTAGTTTGATAGTGTAGTCAGAGCTTTAGGCAAAAGCAGGGCAACATTTCAAATTAAAGAGTTGTTTTTGGAGAATTATTGTAACTGGAAGTTTTCATTAAATATAAAAGTGTTTTGGTTCTCAACATCAAATAAGCAATTAAAAATATATGTCATTCAATTTATTATCATTTACTAATATAAAAGTAATGAATACATGAGTTGTATGGGAAGTAATTGACTGTTATACTCAATAAAGCGTAATATTCACTAGCTTACCGCATCAAAAAAAATTCTCCATTTTTTCCCAAAAAGCTGAGCATAAAAAATGTAATACAGTACGATACTTTCAATTGTTAAAATTGAAAAAAAATAATGCGATACAAAATATAAAAAAACACTAAAAAACTATTTGTTTGGTAAATATACAAATTTGAATTCACCTAAAAGCATCAATCTCTTTTGTGATTTTATTTTCTTGAATCAGATTAATAATACTTATAACTTCGTGACCATCTCCAATATATTCAGCTCGTATCGGGATTCGAGCCAAAGCTTCATAATAATCAGGATGTTTAAGTTTAAGAATGCTGGCAGCATTGAAGCCATCAACCAGAAGATTTTCACCTCCCTCCCCATCATGATGAAGGATATGAAACACTTGAATACTGCAAAACAGAAACAGAGATTTTTGAACATTAAATCTTGTGCGACTATAGCTTGCTTAACATTCCCAGAATTCTTTCAGGTCAAAGGTCTGTCACAGTTTTTTTTTCTCCTCTTTTCAAGCACCTAAGACTAAAGTTAATGTGAAAAAAAAATGTGATGTGCCCATATATGGGGATGATGTCATATCACTACCATATTTGGGCATAACACACTTTTGTTGAACTAGTTTGATAGTGTAGACAGAGTTTAATTCATTGGCGTGTCTTACAAACACCAGTGTCTGATTAGATGATGATTGAAACAGTCATATCCGATGACACCTTTCCCACGGTGGCTTACTTGTTAGCTTGTATTTCAATGGAGTTAATAATCTATTTTTTAAAATAAATCTATGGTGAAAAAAGATTTCATGCAAAAAAAATATGATTTACCAAGGAATCTCAGAGAAATAATAGTAAAATTCTATGCTTACCCACTAGCTTCAAGCAGATATGTATTATCATTGTGTGGACCTATAGCATCACTTGTGTAGGCAGTATCGTCAAAAACTTCATTATCTGTGAAACCCCAGGATTTTCCAAAAAATGTAGGCCGGACATGACCTATTCGTTCCGACAATTCCTACAAATTGATAGTAAAATACTATTAAATGATATTTGTATATAATTGCTACATGTTAAACTAATAGGTTTTGATGGTACTAAATGGCACCACAAAATCAATCAGGCATAACAGGCACTTGCACATGTCCACAAACCGAACAAATTAAATCAGTGCTGTGGTAGAAAGGCTTTTTTACTGGAAAAGGGCCGGGGTAAAAATCAATGTTAAAAATCGTTGAAATCTGCAATCGTTAAAGTTGAACCGAGTTCAACTTCAAGGTTACGATCGTTAAAACTGACCAATCAAATGATTAACAAATGTGGTCATTGCAGTTTGTGAAAATATAGGTACACGCTGACGATTCTTGAAATTTTACAACCCGACGATGTTTTTAACCTTTTTTGTACACTTTTAAGGTCTGATATTTCAAAATAACAAGTGTAAGTCAAACTAATTTTCAACTTTAAAAATTCAAAGCAACTCGCCGTAACGTTACGTCGACAGGAAAACAGGCAAAGATGTGTCCTACCGAAAGACTATCTCTATCAGTTTCAGACAATTTATTCCATGCAGGTATTCAATAATCCATATAAGTTGTTTATCTTATGTTCATAAATTGAAATGAAAAATAAACTGAAACTGAAACTGAATAATAGGAAAGTTCCAAGTATACTTACCACTGTTTTTTCCTCAGTAGGTGGGCACTCTCCAACAATTCCAAAACCATACTTATGAATATTCATGAGCACTTCTTTAAGTGATTCATCATTATTCATAAAGTCCTTATATGGCACATCGTCTGGCATTTCTTTTTGGATTTTTTCACCATTCCATAACACTTTCTTCACACTATCTTGAAGATTGGAACCTGGTGAATTTTGCTTCAACCAAGATAAGTTATAGGTGGTTACATGGGTGTCTTTCCCTGCATGAGTGGAAAAGAAATAAATGAAGCAGCTTAATTATACACAAGTATGTAGTGGCTCAACTGGTTTCCAGTCAGCCCAGCCCCCTCTAAAATTCACAAATTGAAATGCAAAAAGATAGGACATCAAATTATGTTATGCACTTCATTTCACTACTTTTAGGCCATGTCCCTCTCCCCCCCCCCCCCCCAACCTTATTAAAAAAATCCTGGATCCACCACTGTTATTAACATAATTATAATTTAAAGAACATCTTACATGTAAGTTTGATTTTGTCATCATAACTTTCAACACTGACTGGAGCTTCATCAACATCAATAACAAATGAATCAAACAGACGTTGATTTGTTTTCTGATTGTAGCATTCTGAACATCTGCAGTCAAAGAGATAAAAACACATTATTTAGATGTTTTCTTGAAGGTATTAGGACTTGAGAACTAAGCTTGATTTGTCCCGTTCGATGTCATTTAAACTGAAAATTCTTCATATTAATAGGGCAAAACTAAAGCCCTGTCTACACTATCAAACTTTATGTGACAACAAAATGCGATGTGCCCATATATGGACATGATGATGTCATATCACTACCATTATATGGGCACATCACACATTTTTTTGTCAAACTAGGTTGATAGTGTAGACGGAGCTATAAGGTGGTGGTCAGACCAAATTTATAGAATCCTAGCTTTAAATAAATTTATTGACTTTGCTTGCACTTTAAATAATTGAGTAGTAATCCAATTTAATCCAATTATAACTTTTACAATTTCTAATTTTCTTTTTAAATCTTTCTTAGGGTTTAAATCTTAAAACAATGACCACCTAGCGCTATCTTTTAAAATCCAATATTTACGGTCTATCAAAACTTTTAAAGTACAATGATTGAAACACTCGGAATAATATAGAAAAGAAATCATCGCTGATTGGATATTAAATGATGTCATTTAAAAATGTTGTACCTGCAATGATCTCGTAGCCAAACATACGGAATCTTTAGTGGCACAGCGCTCTCTACAGGAAGCTCCAGATAATCCTCATGTTGTGCGCAGAGTTGATCTTTAACAGCACTAAAACCTGTAGAAGATTGTCTAAGAACATGTATCTGGTTGAGATTCGTATTTGTCAATTTAAACGTAGATCTGCTTGAAAAATAAACTTTGCCAAGTTTATTTTTAGTTGTCTGTAAAGTGCTGATTAGGGCAGATAGCACTCTAGTTCTGCAGATATTGTTCATCTTTGTCACAACTGATAACTGAAAACTAGAAAGTACAAGTAAACACTGGATTAAACATCACGATTAGAACATGTCATTACACAACAATGGGCATGTCCACAACTGTGTCCAATTCTGTCAATCAATAATAATATTAATAACAGGTTAATTAATCTATCAAATAGATTACAAGTCATCTGCAATTCAATACAACATTGCACAGAGGTTGATGAATTGAAAGGACTCACTGGTGTGTTTATTTAGAAAAAAATTCGCAATAAAAAATATATTATCCTACAGTTTAGCTAATCATTTTGTTGTTTTTAGGACCCTGGAAGGATGTATTTCTGCTGGCTGACAGTGACACTGACTTTTAAATTGTATTCCCCCTTCGAGAACTGTCTCTGTAGCCTTGGAGAACTGTCTCTAATTTTTCATTTTTGTTGTTAGTAGTATGGTTAACAATAATTCAATTTTTCACTCAATATATACATAACATACTTACATTACATTTGCTTCAAATATTGGCTGAATGATGATTAAAACAGTAAAAGTCAACACAACAATAACACATTGAATACTGGGTGTACAAGAAACATGCTACATGAAACGCCTCACTGATCTCCGATCTCCGATAGATATATCTGCAATACCGCCCTCTGTATTTTGTCAAGAGTTTAATTGAAATTGTATATCGCCCTCTATTATTAAGTACGCAAACTCAGTCAAGCATAACCAATAAAAGAATTGGTGACAACTGGAGAGTGAAAAGTCGGGATTTTTGTTTGCTTTTTCATTGTATTAAAGTTTTAAAGTCCATTGTTTCAAGAGAAGTTTTTACACCATGGGGAAGCGAATGCAAACCACGGCCACCATGACTTTGGTGCAGCTGCTCTTGACTTTCTTTACACTAGTTTTTATGGTAAGAAATATGATAATTTTTTTTTTGATCGGAAGCGAACCCGAGTTAAGTTCGTTGGTTGACGTTGTCTTAACTTTGTGAGTGCTTCCCGTCTTCTTGTGCAACGTAGCATCTCAGGTTCAACTGATGGAGGTCGAATAATAAACCACATAATTTTATTGTAGAAAACAGGGATTTGCTCAGAATTGAAATAAAATACCATTAAATTATGATAATTACGATCACATTAATTAATAGAATTAATTTCTTTTTTCAATTTCTAAAATTTTTTTCTGAATAATTCAATTTTCAATGCCTTATAACACAAGATTTCTGTGACTATATAATATTTCCTTTTTTTTAAACATTATTAATATTTTATCTTTGTTCAGATTATGGGATTAACAATGCTAGTAATCGGCCTATGGGGCGTAATAGAACTTAAGATGTACTTGGCGTTATCCACGTCAGATTATTCTAAAGTTCCGTACGCCTTAATTGGTACCGGCGTCTTTATGTTCGCCTCAGGAATCATTGGTCTCTGTGCTACATGGAGGAATTACGCTTGGTTGCTGCAAGTGGTAAGAAACACACATTTAAAAAATATATGTTTATTGTTTTAACAATAGGCCTATAAACATTTTTTTTATTGACGATTTTGTTATATGCTATTTTAATGTCACATATTTGTTTACTTTGATCAAAAACAAGATGGAAAAAAACAATTGTTTACCTGAAAAAACTGTAATTGAAAGGAAACAAGTTTTTGGTTGAATTTAACAATTTATTTTGTCTTTTTAAGTGACATGGATTATTTTTTTTCGCTTAATTTTTCTACAGAAGTAGTAGTGAAATCTGATTTTATTAATTTCCATATTTTCATTCTTTTTGGTGACAATACCATACATCTTTAATAAATAGATGATATAAATTTAATAAAAATGTACTTTTTCACAGCTATTCTTTACAATAAATTTTGAATTTCACCAAGAATAAAAAAAGTGTGCTTATAAATAAATGCATAGAAATATTTATTTATAATAGATTAAGATTATTTAATAAGTGTATGCTCTGCTATAGAAAATATGTAAGTTTTGTATCTGGTAAATTTTCTAATAAAAGTTTAGTACAGTTATGTATCCTTAAAACCTTATTAAATTGACATGAATTACTCAGGAAGGAAGCTGACCTAATGTAAATTTCCTGAATAGTAATAAAGAATGAAAGTTTTTAATAAAACTACAAAATTATTCCAATTTTTACAGCTGTGAGTTTGGAATAATAGATATTCATTTTTACATTCACATTCAGAGTTGATCATGATTAACTTACTCGTGATGTTTTGTGTGTGAACCTGTGACAGTAATTAATTAAGTTTCTTCTGGATTTCATTCACAAATAAACAGTAAAAAAAAAAACATCACACTGGAGTGTTTATTTGTACACATCATAATGTTAGGCAGATGTTAGAATAATGATCCAATGTAACTTGAGTTGAGAAGATGAGTTCATAGATCAAATCCAACAATGGTTTTTTGACATGATGTGTAAAATTCCACATCCTGTGACACGGATGACAAAACAGACAAAATATTACTAAGAAAAATCTTGGTGGTAAAGACACAGGTATTGCAACCACAGCAGCTGAGAATACTGCAATGACAAAATAATCAAAGCTTGGCATTTGTAGGCCTACAAAATTCACCTGTGACCGAGTTATGATGAATATAATATAATGAGGGGAAATTATCAATAAGTTAAACTAGGCCTAGGATAAGACAATGTGTTGATAATCAGTGGGATTAAAATAGACAGTTTGAAAACTTGGCATTGGCCCATAAGACAAAAGAAAATTGGCTCAAATCACTCAGCTGTGACTGAATTATGAAAGGAAAAAAGAAGATGTAAAGACAATTGGAGATGTCAACCAAACAATGAACATTATTTACAGAAAATTTTGCACTATACATATTTCACCTGTCAAAAGGTGACAATGTATTCAAATTGATAAATTGGAAAATACATTTAATGACATTCTGTCATACTGTCTCAATTGTACATACTGTATACGGTGACCCAGTAACTTACTGATACCAAAAGAGGCCAGTTTAGTTTATTTGTAGAGAATGAAAAATTGTTTATTTAGATAGGAAAATAGGAATGTTTTATGGTCATGTTGTATGGCAAGACAATTTGTTATGGCCTCCGCCAACATTAGAATATAAAACATTAGATTGAGATTTTTAATGTAAATTTTTGTTTTCCAATTTTTAATTGTTACATAGGACATCACATTTTAAAGCCTTGCTTACAGTATATAAATGATGCCCGATTCAATCAATCAATATATAAGTTTTTCTTAAACCATGTACTTTGGTAGGCCTTTGCCAATTATAATCTCATCTTTTTAAACACAATCTGTTATATACTTACAATTTTAATATATGTATTATAATCTTTTCCATGTTTATTGTATTGCTTATTACAACTACACATAATGCACTAGACTTGCCCCAAGTCTGTATTATCTTTTTTTTTATTTATTTGTTTTTATTTCGACCGCGATTTTTGTCTGAAAATACAGACTTGTGAAACACGTATAGAAATCGATTTGCAGACCGCAAACATCCTATAAGAATGACGTAGGTTATCATACCGTATTTGGCTATATGGGGTGGGCGGTATGTAAATATGGATTTCGAATCAACCAATGATTATTTTGTTTCAAAATGAAAAAGATGGAATACGTACAGTGCTGAATGTACAATCGAGACTGTTAAAATATAAAATCGTAATGCCAAGTTGTTTTGTTTATGAATGGTTAGTCCTTGGCCTAGGCCTCTTTCGTAGGTCCTACTCAACTCGCACGTATGACCTGCCAAATAAAACGCCAATAAAGATCGAGGCCTACATACCACCGGCACACAACAGGGATACACCACCACACAGAACAGGACAGGGTCTGGCTGGGTGGGAATTAAATCAAAATTATCTCCGCGTAATAAATGATCCATTCTCAATGTTTGAATTGCGGAGAAGCTAGCCTATCACATCAAGACGAGCATGTTCTTGGGAAAAATCCCATCAAATGTTTACCAGACTACTAGGCATAGGCCTATAAAATAATTTCTAGCCTTCAGAAACTTTCATAAATGTACCCAAGAAGTACACATTGTCTAAACGTAACATAGCATCATCTTAGTTGTTGAGTCTTTGAAATTCTGAAATATGAATATTAAAACGGTGTACGAGTGAGTATCCAATCGCATGCAGCTGAAACTAGTCAACCGGATAATCGTATGCACCAAGAATTCTTGGTGTCAAACCATGTGACTTGTGCGTGTTTCCCCAGACGGAGTATCCAAAATCAAGTAGTATACGTATGAAACGCCATATGTGCCAAAATATTTATCTTTTTACTAATATTAAGACAAAACTCCGTCTGGAACCCAGACTAATAATGCACAAAAGATTACTTAATACCTAAATGAAACATTGTATATTTATTCAACTTGTACTTCTGTATTTCATTACTATTTCAATATAATTAAAGGTGTTTTTTTTTTCATTGACTGTACTTTTTATATTATTATTATTAACATTACGCTCCTTCTTTGACAGGTAATAAAAATAACCTTTTTGAGGGACTAAATTAATTTTTAGCACCTTTTCCCTCCCCACCCCCTCACCCCTATCCCTTTAAAATAAACCTTGATCTGCCCCTGAGGACATTTTTTTAACCCCCCCCCCCCCCCCACCCCATATTTTATATACAGTATCATTTTTGACTAGCAAAAATATAAAATAAGAAAAATAATATTTTCTGAAAATTGACGAAATTAAAAATTTAAAAGTCCTTTCCATTCTCTTACTGTGAGGTTAGGCACACATGTGACACACACATTTTCCCATCAATTAATTGTTTCCTCAAATCCTTGCTTGCTTCCTGCACAGAGTTCAGAATGCTAGGTACAAAGCTGTTAAATAATGTGTGTGTCATAATAAGTCATGACGTTTATGATAATGTACAAGTGCACCTCATCAGCTTGTAGCCTATAGTAAGGGGACATTTTTTGACCATATTAATTCGTAAAATATGATAATGTACAAGTGCACCTCATCAGCTTGTAGCCTATAGCAAGGGGACATTTTTAGCATATTAATTAGTGAAATATGATAAAAATGTGCAAGTGAAACACGTTGTCAGCTTTGCTTTTTTTATATTGTAGTACATAAAAGAAACATCTTGGGTCACGATATATTATTATGTGTGGAAAACACAGTTTCCTGAGTTGGTATTAAATTGTTATGAATATGAATTTCAAAGATGTACATTATTATTATTATTTTTTTTTTTCAAATGTTTTTTTTTAATAATTCCATTTTAATGTCACAGAATTGTTTACTTTGATCAAAAATAAGATTGAAAAAAAACCTGAAAAACTGTAATTTAAAGGAAAAAAATTGTCAAATTGACCGGATGTCAATAAGTTTTTGGTTGAATTTAATCATTTATTATTGTCTTTTTTTATAAATTTGAAAACATTATTTGTTTTAGTTTTTTTGTATCTTTTTCCTCATGATATTCAATTTGAAAGTAGAAATGTATTATAAACTGGTTGCTGTAACTAATGTAAAGATTTTCACAGTATTTTAAATATCCATTCTGGCAGGTTTTGTTGAATTCGTTGTATATTTAAATGATATTGAATCGGCCTGCTACATATCTCTGCAAAATATATTTTATCGTAAAATATCATACTATAACGAAGATATTTTACACTGATCACAAATTGTTGTCAACTTTCAGTACTTGAAAACGTAATCATACTTTTGTCTACTTAAGTGTTAAAGGATAGGATTAGGACTAGAGTATTATAAATTACAATTCAACGTTAAATTCCTTTTCAGTTTGGTGTGCTGACTTTTATAGTGTTTGTATCGCTACTATCAGCCGGAATTTCAGGGTTTTTATACCGTAGTCCAGTAAGTTTTATAAAATTGTCATTGTTTATACTAATTGATAGAAGATTGTAACCTTAGTTAATTTTTCTGAGTTGTAAACTACAGCAACACGAAATACGGCCTTTTAAAATTGAAAATAGTTTTTTTGATATTCTGATGTTTTGATGCTTTTGTTAAATAGCTGCAAGACAGCTTCCGTGAAGGACTAGAAACAGCAATTGAAGATTACGCTGACAAGACAGAACATGATCACTACTTAGACAAATTACAATCGAGGGTAAGAGATAATTAATTAAAAGAAATTCATGATGGCTAACTAGTGGCACTAATGTAACCCTACTTGAGGATGTAATCCTTAATTTTCTTACCATGTTTAACCCCTATATGTGGGCACTAATCCTTGAGGCCTAAGAAGTGGCACTAATGTTTGACCCTACATGAGGCACTAAACATTCATTCCTTTTAACCCTAATGTGGGCACTAATCCTTGAGGCCTAAGAAGTGGCACTAATGTTTGACCCTACATGAGGCACTAAACATTCATTCCTTTAACCCTAATGTGGCCACTAATCCTTGAGGCCTAAGAAGTGGAACTAATGTTTGACCCTACATGAGGCACTAAACATTCATTCCTTTAACCCCTAACGTGGGCACTAATCCTTGAGGCCTAAGGAGTTGCACTAATGTTTGACCTTACCCGAGGCACTAAACATTCATTCCTTTAACCCTAATGTGGCCACTAATCCGGCCACTAATCCTTGAGGCCTAAGGAGTGGCACTAATGTTTAACCCTACCTGAGGCACTAAACATTCATTCCTTTAACCCTAATGTGGGCACTAATCCTTGACGCCTAAGAAGTGGCACTAATGTTTTACCCTACTTGAGGAACTAAACCTTTATTCCTTTTTAAAAAAACTGTCATACAGTATTGTACTTCTGCCAACACAGAAGACTTCTCTACATTCGTTAAAAAATTAAATTCTTCTGTAATTGAATATAGGGAATTCCAGTTTGCAACACCAGAAGACCTAGAACAATAATTAACGTCAGATAGTTACAGTACTGTAGGTCTTCGGTCAATGGTCAACGAAAACAGAAATCTCCCAATAAATAGAACAAGTAAACACGATTAAATAATAAACAAAATTCATGTCTTCCAATCATCTTAAAAGTACTAAATATAATAATACTGCAATAAAAACTAAATATAATAATTATGTAACATTTTTCAAGTTGAAATGTTGTGGCACAAACAATTACACCGATTGGATAGTTGATGGAACTAAATGGGAAAATATGCACGGCAACACTACTCTACCATGGAGCTGTTGTAACGAGGAGGTTCATCTGGAACGATGTCAGAAAGGAGAGAAGAATCACACACCAATTGAAATTGATGTTGCCAACAAGACTATGTACTCAGAGGTAAAGTAGAAAGACATTATTTTTAATTAGATAACTGTAATCGGGTGAATAAACAATCTGTTTGAAGTGAAATCTATTTCGATTAAAACATTCTATGAGCCTGAATTTTGACAAAATAGAAATAAAATTTGTTGTTGATATTGTTATAATAATATTAATGGATTTTTAAACAGATACAATCTACTGATAAAAATCTAAATCTTCTGGCTCCTATGACTTCTAGCAAATATCTCAATCCACAACGCATCTGTTATCACCAACTCCTCACCCTCACCACCGCCCTACATTTCCTCAACCATTGTACTGTATATTAACTTGCGGGCAACCTTCAATTTATCCTGTAAGCACCCAACCATCCAGTTCACCAATTATGTAATTGCATATTTTTTACAGGTTAATACTGTACAGTACAGATATACAATTTCATTTCACCAGTAAAATGTTGTCTTTCATTTTCAATGAAGGGAATACTTGATATCTATTGTTACTGATATGTGTATTTTAAGGGGGGAAGTGGATAGAGGTGCTTGTCACCTGTTCTTCCCTTTCTTTTCGCTGCTTTTATGTTATGGTTTTATGTGCAGTGATAAAGTTTAATAAATAAAAAAATAAGCAATTTTTCTTCCAGAATTTTGGTATATATGATTGAAAGAATCATGTATGTTCATAATTATTAAAAATATACAGCAAAATAAAGTTTATATTACATTTTAAAAATAAAGAAGAAAGAAAGTGTGTCTCAGTTATAGATAGTGAACCTGAATAAATTTATTTGAGCCTTTTGTATGATAATAAAGGAGAAAAGAAAGTTCTGAAATTATGACTGGCAGAAGAAAATTGATTTCTGTTTGCTGATAAAACTGCGGTGATTAGGTAATCAAAGAATTCAACTTAACGTTATAGTATTATACACACTGCAATGCGTCTTGTAGCCAATCAATTTTTATAACAGCATTTTCTATATGGGCATGAAAGTTGTGAAATTGCAAATGGCAAACTTAAATGGATTGTCTAATTATAGCCAAATAAAAAGGTGATTTAGTAATCCGAGAGTTTAATTTGCATTATAGGATACTAAACGTCAATGTGTTATTACAGTGAGCAAGAAATTACTATCGTGGCATTTTCTATATGGAAGAACTTAAATTCGTGAAATTATGACTGGCAGAACAAAATGGATTTTCTGCTTAAAAGACGATAGCTAAATAAACTGTGGTTTCATAATCGGAGAATTCAAGTAACATTTAGTATAATGCACTGCAATGCGTATTATACATAGCTATTCCAAGCACTTTTATCATGGCATATTCTATGAGAGAAATTAAGTTCTTGTCAAATTATGACAAGCAGAAGAAAATGGATTGTTTGGTTAGTAAAATAAAAACGTGATTTAGTAAACCAAGAGTTACATTATACGATATATACACTGTCTTGCATCAGACACAAACTAGAAATTTAGTCGCAGAGGTTTCTATAATGAGAGAAATTAAAATTGTGAAATCGTGAAAGAACGGATTGTCTACGATAGCCAGATTTACTGTAATTATTAAAGTTAATTTGCATTTTGAGATCATATACTAGTATCTGCTAATGAGGGATGATATTGAATGTATCGTCTACTTATCTCATAGTTGATTTTGCAAATGTCATGAGTTAAAGAGATATTAAAGAGTGAGAATGTATTCAAATAAAATCAAGAGAGATGAAAATGGAGATGACATAGAAATCATGAATAGAGAAAACATACAGTAGATGAAGAATAAATAAATTATTATAGTTTTTTATGCATCATTCAATTCAAAATAACATTTATTTGAAAAAGAAGAAATACAATTTTAGATAAAAAATAAAGATTACTAAAATCTTTGAAATTTTAATATAGCTCCACTTTTGCAAAAAAACAAAAATATCATCACTTATAAAAATGTCGTTTAACCAAAAACCAATGAACTTCCAGAGATATAGGCCTCTGGTCTTTTTAAAAAAAATTACTGTCCAGGTGAAAAAACAATTTTTGTTTACGTCAATGATTAATTAAATTTGCTATATTTATTAATCAAAAAATATTGTTAGCTATTATAATTAATGTGTTAAATCGAAAGTGTGATTAATATGAATCGTGTTTTCAAAAGAAAATTTTAATTCAAAATATTTTGAAATAGGAAAACAATTAATTTTTAACACATTGTTGGTCAAGCGATTTTAAACAAAGCATGTAGGCCTGTGATATGCAAATTTCAGAAAGGCCTAAAGGTCAGACGGAAGGCACAGTTTGTCCTGTAGCTGAGCCTGCTGGGCGACAAACAGAGGCTTAACATGGATGACCTCACTATGCATGTCATAATAATGATGAGTTATATTATGCGTGAAAAGCTGTAAACCTTGGAAGTATGTTTTCATGAATTCCTGTTTTATTATCATAAATGAGAAAAAGCTTGGGTCTTTGGTAATTTAAAAAAAAAAATTATTATTTCTTTATATAGCCTCTTCAGTCAAAGACTGATCTCCCAGTTGGCCCAGGTATGATCAGTGGTTGTGTGCGACAGTGGCTGTGTGTCTAAGTACACCGGGGAACCCCCTACTCGTCGAGGGACAACCTAGGTTCTTTAAAGGGAACATGAACTAGATGTGTACACTGGACCTACAGTTTATAGTCCTTTTCCGAGAAGACAGTAATACAAAAGTATTTTATCTTCAGCTTATATCTTATTAAAATATTGAAAACATGTGTGGGCAATTTGGTGGTAATGTCAGTTAGTCACTTTTTTGGTTTGGTTTGGTTTGGTTTGGTTGGTTTTAAAGCATTGGTTTCAAAATACATAACTATGTTTTATTTATACAATTGGACAAAGGGAGAAATCACTGTTGTTGCCTGGGCCCAAATAAACAACAAATATGCTTTTAGTTTTTCAGTATACAGTAAAGTTTATCAATATAATGCATTCTTTCTGAACATTTTATTTAGTGTTTTTGTTTCCAATGAAATCCTGTACTGTTTCTATAGAATAGTCTAAAGTAGGATTGGCATACTAAACAAATTTAATCAATGATTCTGTATGTGTATGTAAATTATGGACGTATATTCTCAGAAAGGAATATAAAAATGCTGTATATAAGATATGTGAAGGAAAGATGCAGCTGAGTGAACTGCAGTGTAGAATATATTCTGAGGATAAGCCATCAAAAATTAAATAAATAAGTATAAGTATAAGTCTACATTACCTGTAATATAATATTATCAATATCAATAGAGACTTTCTTAAATGTCATTTGAAATCAATATGTTCTTTTAGAATGGAATAACAATGAATATTATTTAATATTATTATGTCAGTCTGTTGTTGATCTAAGATAGTGAGTTCAGCTGTGGAAAATCTAGTGGTGTCCCCTCTACCTTGAATCCATCTATGGCCTCACAATGTTACAGCTCTTTATATCAATTTATTTTTGACAAACTACTTTACTATTAATTAAACAATTTATATTTTACATTATAATCAAATTATGGTCAAATCATTATTACACCCTTGAATCCCTGGGGCTTCTGTGCTGGGGTGCACACTGACACACCTGGGGCCAAGTCTTATACACTCTCTATTATCACCCCACCCCATTAAAGAAATCCTAAACCCACCCTTGTTCAGAAAATACCGTAAAATGTGATAGTAAGTTCTAAACAAATCAAACAAAAATGTAGTCTTGCAATACAGAGTATCGTTGTTCTTTTCACATAGCATTAACAACAGTCGAAGGTGTGTTTAATTCTTATTTTAATAAAACACATCTCTATGTGCTCTAATTGCCAATATCCTGTTGATGGGATGCTATTAGTTCCCTAATGAAGTACTATACACATTCTAACAACTGCTTTTTACTATTGTGGCATGTAATAGGTCCTACCTAATTAAAAATAATTTAGTAATAATTACTAATTATAGATTTTTATTTCATAAATTTATAAATTTATTACAATTAAAAGTGATGCAAATAAAATAAGTTGAAATAGCCAATGGAAACATATTATGAACATATGAAAACTAATTAACTATCTATTTACCAAAAGGATGAAGTTGTTTTACAAATAATAATAATAAATATTTGATATATACAGATTATAATTAAAAAATGACAAAATAAATCATTCAAGAAGTAATATGTAGGTGGTTACAAATACCTCATCAAAATTAAGACATTTTTATTTATTGATAAAAAAAACCGAATTAAGTTAAATGTAGGTCTGCATTGACGTTTGTACAGTGGACGAAAGGAAATGGGGGTTGTTTGTCTAGACACTGTCATTCATATTTTATGTCTAAATTTGTGTAAACAGTTTAAAAATATTAAACTAACGCAAACAATTACTACACATTATAGTTTTCCTGATAAGTGTTTGATATGAATTACGATACATGTAATGTATTTTATTATACCAAAATTAATATACAATATCTGACCAACGGTTTATAATGATTGAATGATTTAACAGGTACAGTTTGGTAGAATTTAATTGTACGACTAACTTTTGAGTCTTTCTTCTTTAGGGGTGTTATTCAAAGGTAAGCGGATTCCTCGGAAATAACATGTCCGTCATCGGTGGTAGTGCTCTTGGATTTGCTTTCTTCCAAGTGAGTATAACACAAAAACAACAAAAAACACAACTTAAAGATGTATTATCCCCTGAAAAAATAATTCTTAAAACATTTTTTGTTGAATATGCCATTTTAATGTCACATAATAGTTATCCACTTTGACCAAAAATTGGATCAAAAACAAAATTATTTACCTGGAAAATCTGTAATTTAAAGCAAAAATAGTCAAATTGGCTGCCAGCCAATGGGTTTTTGGTTAAATTTAACAATTTATTTTGTCATTTTATAAGTAAAAACATTAATTGTTTCTGTTATTTTTCTACAGAAGTGATTAACTTTGTTAAAACTACAAAATAATATATTAAAAATCTTATTTTATTAATAATAATAATAATAAATGAAAACTTATATAGCGCCGGTATCCTCCACCCATGTGGCGCTCATGTTTTTGGGGGACATAACAATACATCTTTAAACTTTAAATATTGATATGTTAGACATCAGCCCTGGTATTCATACCTACAGTAGGCCTACTGACCTTGTTTCCAGAATATAGGCCTAACAATGATATACACTTTTATTTTATGCAACACGCACAACCATTTCTGGTATTAAACCATTAATTTAAATCGGAATATTTCCATAAACTCCGATCTGTGAGAGAAAGCCTAAATTGTTTGTAGTGAATCATTCATTATTGGCATTACTCAAAATTGAAAAAGACGAAATCATACCAACCAACAAATCTCATATTTCCTTTCATATAAAGTGTTGCTGTAAACTTTATCTTTTACTTTTGCTTAAAATATCCTTATCTTTTTATAGTTTTTTTTTTATATCAAGCAAATTGGAATGCCAAAATATAAATTTATGTGACATTCATGTTAAATGAAAGTTAACTTCCATTTAATTTTTAAGCTCTGTCTACACTATCAAACTTGTGGAATAAGTTTCTTATTCCAATTAATCGCAGTCATCCTAGAGTATTATACAGTACAAATTTTACCTGATCTATTTTTACAGGTCTTTGGTGTTTTTCTGACATGTTGTCTAGCTCGTATGATCAACATGAACAAGTATGAGATGGTTTGAGAAGTGGAGCAACTAAAGTCTGTTTACATGTGAAATGCTTTGTATAATAAATATTAGTAAGTTTCAACTCTTGATAAGTTGAAAAACCTGGCGGCGTAGTTATACTTAATAATTGAAATGCAAAAGATATTAAAAAATCTCCCTCCAATCAAGGACCGTCAAGGTTATGTGGTCTTTAGCTGTTTTATGTATATAATACAATATGTATAAGATTTTAGTTTTTGTAGGTTTAGTATAAGTTTGAATGTTGGTATAGTAATTTACCTATTTTAAGCCCATTAGAATTAAACAATAAAATGCAAAACAAATCCAAAATTTCCCTCCAATCATGAAGTAAAGAATATTACTCCATGCTTCAATTACGGGCCAGCAACGTTTTGTGGTCTTTAGATGTTTATGTAATAAAATATAACAAATAAGATTTTAGTTGTGAATAAGTGGTATTTTAATATTTTAAAGCCCTATGTCAATGGTGCTAAATGTGGCTGACAGTAACAGTAAAATGTGTGTACATAACTTTGCATGAATTATCTCATTATTAATATTGCTTATTCTACTTAATTTATTGAATTTTAATGTCATTAGAGTGACCTGGTCAATAAATGTTCCATGTACAGCTTCCTAGATTCAGTGTTTTTAATATTTAATCGCGATATTTCTTTAAAGCATGTTTCCCACTAATAGGCCTATTTACAAAGGAACTTAATTATGTACAAAATATGAAAATAACACAATACAGGATTTTCTCATTTTCTCCTGTTTGGTGAAGCCAAAAAAAGGAGGAAATAATGCACATGTAATAAAAAGGCCTTTGCTACTGCAAATTCAATTGCGATGTTTATTTGATCATTAACATAATGCAACAACAAAAACATTAATGTCACAAAATGTCATCTCTAGATATCTGTCATTTTCCAAAAAAACAATGCATGATAAATGCATGATAAATTTCACTTAAAGTGACATACTTTTTTCATAAAAAAACACATACAGTAAACTGTCAAAGGACACGTCATGCGATTTCCTCTGCAATCATAAAAATAACAGTTGTAGAATTTATTTCACTGTATCCATTAAAAGAAAACTATAATTTTATAATCTGAAGAAAAAAATGATTTTTAAGATATTTTTCTTGCAAATATGAAAGTAAATTAGCAAATAATCTCATGTCCCCTTCTGAATTAATTAACCGACGGAAATGTTGAGGCTATCTACATTCACAAATAATAAGTAGTTATTTACATGTACTGGATGTTTAGATATTAAAGGCACTAAATCTACATTGATACACATAGTATTTTTTTTATTGTTTTCATTCCAATCCATATTTTAGCATCTATATATAGTTTAAAATAAACAACAATGACATTTTGAAAAAAATGTTGTCCATTAAGAATGAAATTTCAAAATAGAACTTGATTTACCCGATGAAACAAATTAGCATATGCACAGAGAATTATTTCAACCAGATTTTTTTACAATTTATTATAATAAAAATCGACAGATTATTCATGAAGAGAACTAGGGCCAGGGTTGGTATCTGCTTCGTAACGTCTGATAAATATTTATTCGAAATTAGATTTGATATATATATGCCACTTTGAGCTTAAAAACTGTTTAAATCGTTTGGTATCGTTGACTATAAAACACAACCAGTCAGATAATATTAATTATACAGTGGAAAAACATGTACATGTATAATTGGCTTTAATTCCAAGTGTTAAATAAGTAGTCTGCAAACTCCAGATGGCCTTACAGGAAGTAGCCTTACCAAGTGGTTTACTAAGATAAGTTAACACCATAAGGTTAACATCAACACTAACTTGCAAGGTAAAATAATATTTTTTTTTAAACAGATATATTTGTAATATAACTACACAAAAGGCAGTTCAATGTCTTTGACGTTTTGGTGGATATAGGGGAGACACTGAAAAAATGGATAGTGAAACGTGCTCCATTCAATAAAGTAAATACAGTAGCCGACACAGGAAAAACTACATTTTGATGGTTAAACCAAACTAACCACAGGTGGGAAGTTGTTTTATCACACAAAGGCTACTGTATGTTGAACATTATAAAATGATAATTGATACATGATCAGAAAAAGCCATTTGTCTGCCGTCTGAAAAAAATTCAAAAGGCATTTGAAAAAAAAAAAAAATGAAACCAATTGTATTGCATGTAGCAACGGTTCTATTAAAACAAAACTATCTATTTCACATTGCACTGTTAAAAATAGCAAGTGTTTTAACAGATTAAATGACAATTTTTTTAAACTTTCATGAAATTTGTAAACAAGAAATGAAAGCCAATGTGCTGTAAGCTTGTTTAAACCATTTAATAAAAAAGCAATACATACAGTACTATTTTTGGATTCTCAACACCTATGGATTAAATAAAATGAGATGCATATATTTTAATTTAGTCAAAGTGCCTGTATACTATATTCTATTTTGAATCTGGAAAAATTTACTGAAAGTGTGGTTGTAAATTACTAAATTCTTCTTCCTACAAAATTCATTCATACTATTTTTAATTCATTTTCATTTCATTTACAGTATTTATTTGACCAACAAAACATAATATACAATGTACAAAGATGAATTGGTCAGGGACTGCTAAAGTAATACGATTACTGTAACTACAAGAGTCAGCAGTCCAATGATCTTAACTAAATAAATATATAATTTTATGAACAAATAAAGTATAAAGCTGTGAGTATACAGAAAAAAAAAGAACAAAAATGAAATACAAACAAATTTGAAAAAAATATACAAAAAAAAGAATAATGATGCAAGACTGGACTAAATTGGAGTATGAATGTATTCTATTGTATGCAGTAAGTAATAACCTTTGCCATGTATGAGCATGATAAAATACATAGAAAGTAGTTGCCAAAAAATGTAACAATATTGCACAAATTTACAAAAAATGATCAAAATTAGCACAATGCAAAAAAACAGGATTTGTATTGCTAGACTACACACCTACACCACGTTTTTATGTTATTGGGTGTACCATACAGTTTTTTTTTTATTTAATTTAATTTTACAAAACTTATCCAATGCGCTTGCTCCGTTATATGCCTTATTTCGTAGGGATAAAGCTTGGAACTGGACAAAATTAGAACAATTGCTACTTTCCTCAAAAGTACTTGCACATTATGATCGAAAAAAGGAAATAATAGCATTGTGTCACGCATCTCAATATGGAATTGGAGCTGTGTTAGCACACCGACAAAGTGACGGTACAGAAAGAGCGATTCCCATCATGAGAACACTTGCAGAAGCAGAACAAAAGTATTGGTAAATTGAGAAAGAAGGTTTGGCAAGTGTTTTCGGAGTAACTCGAATTCACTCTTACATTTATGGTAGACATTTCACATTGGTAACAGACCATAAGCAATTGCTGGGTCTTATATTGAGGACAAACTTGTGCCTAGCCAAGTGTCAGTTAGAATCAAACGTTGGGCATTGAAATTCGGTATATACAATTACGCATTGAGATTTAAACCGACAAAGTCCCATGCGAATAAGGATGCCTTAAGCAGATTACCAACTTTTGGGAAACCAGAATCGATTCCACAGCCTGCCGAAACTATACTCTTGATGGAAACAATGAACATATCTCCAGTTTCCACGGCAGATATTAAAGGTTGGATGGTTAAAGATCCAACACTTTATTGAGTTCTTTACTACAATGAAAAGGGTTGCCCCAATACTAACCCAAAGATAGACAACTTGCAACCATATTGGATCCGACAAAGATGGATCTATACAAGATGGATGTATTTTGTGGGGAAAACAGCCTGATAGAAAACAGTTACTACAAGCACTACATGACGGTCATCCTGAAATTGTCAGGATGAAAAGATTTGCTCTGAATTCCTTATGGTGGCCTAATTATATGGAAAAAGACATATCAAAAGAGTGTGAGACATGCCACTCTAATCAAACATTACCACCTGGTACATTACAAGTTTCTAAACTTATTTCTCCACGGCTATATTAAGTATAAATCAATCAAAGTAACATTTATTTCTCTTAAAATTTCATAATAAATAAAAATTAACAGTAAATATGATTAAAATAAGAGGGGCAAAATTCCAAAAAGGCGAAGCTTGTAAAAGGAAAACTGAAAAAGAAAACAGGACAACGCGGGAACCGCAAATAGGAGAAAAACTGTAATGAAGACTTTTAGTTTCAGGGTACCCAAAAATGCTGAAAATTACAATAAGTGAAAGGATAATTACACATAACTGGATAAGAGTTGTCGTTTCAATTTAAAAGAAAAACTCTTCTTTGACAAAGCACTTTTTATAGAAACTGTCTGTGAACACAGTAACACATACAGAAACAAAATTGAGAACATTCTTAATAGATTATTCTTTACTGGCCTACTTCCACAGATCCTGAATATTGGCAATATATTATTATTACTACTGTATAAAGGTAAACTATATAAAGGTCAATTAAAATGGTTAAAATAAATGTAATTACGGCAGTAAGCAATATACAAAATGATTATTAAACCCTAACGTCATCTTGGGCTCACATAAGAAGTATTCAGTACTGTTTAAAAGTGTCTAAATCTATCCTTCGGCTGCAGAGCAGGCCATTACAAGACTTTTCCAAGCAGTTCGATCTTGGGAAAGTGAGGCTATTTGTTCAGTTTTTTAAAAAGTGTAGCCTTCCGTAATATAATATTTTGCAACCACCCCTATCTGTTTTCAGCCTTTATACATACAGTAGAACATACTTTATCTCAAAATACTGTAAATGTAACTTTACAACCATAGCTTTTTGTAACACACCCCAATACAATTTGTTTTATCAGCACCGTGCAAAATGCATTTTTCACCAACAGATTTTGTTGGCAAATCCCCCTGATCTATATACAGCATATCAAATTTTGCATGCACCCTTAAATTGTTTTTCTAACCAATAATGCATACCTACTATTTTATTATATAGTAAACCTTAAATCATTTATTTGTTGCAAAAATCCCTGCAAAATCTTTACTGACTTGTCAGATGTACCATGTAATTGCAAACACTATCGCTTGCAACTACTGTACTGTTACCGTTGCAGCTTGCAACTACTGTTACCATTGCAGCTTGCAACTACAGTTACCATTGCAGCTTGCAACTACCTGTTATCGTTGCAGCTTGCAACTACCTGTTATCGTTGCAGCTTGCAACTACTATCACCTTTGCAGCTTGCTGACAAGTTCTTGTTTCTGCAACTCAACCACTTCACATTTTAACTTCAACAGGTGCATCTTTTGTGCATGCTCTTCTTCGGCTAATTCAAGCATACGTTTCCTATACGAACTTTCACTTACAAAGTTATCATCCATCGACATATCATCGTCTTGAAATTCCTCTTCATAGAAATCTTCAAGTTGTCTTAACCTGTTGCGGTTTCTTAAATTTCTTCTTAAAGATCGATTCTTATAAAAATTGTGCCGATTTCTTGAAACTTTACCTCTGTTAAAAGAATTATTCGTTTCTGAGCTGTAGTTACGTCGTTTAGAAGCTCTGACTCTGCCAACACTGATACCTGATGAAGAGGCTTCAGGTGCTGCTTCATCAGCACAGTTGATGTTTTGCCAGAGAGTGTACTCTCCAGTGCTTCCTGAGGACTTTGAAGTTGAAGGTTCTGGATAATATGACGTAACATGATCAATTTTTGGTATCATCTGATTAAGAATTACTTGGTTTTGGTGTTGATCGTGATTAAGAATCACTTGGTTTTGGTGTTGATCATGTTTAAGAATCACTTGGTTTGGGTGTTGATCGTGATTAAGAATGACTTGGTTTTGATCGTGATTAAGAATCACTTGGTGTTGGTGTTGATCATGTTTAAGAATGACTTGGTTTTGATCCTGTTTAAGAATGACTTGGTTTTGGTGTAGAGTGGTACTAAGACCATCAGATTCAACCACTTTTTGATAATCATTGCTGAAGTGAATTGGCGTTGGTTCAATCTGAATTACACGGACACCATCTGTTGGTCTGCCCGTCGGTTGATCATTAATGGCGTTAAGAGCAATCTTCTCATGATTGTCAGTGGTATATTCTATTTGTCCTAATCCATTTGGTACCTGTTCACTATCATCATCTACAACCTCAACAACATCCTCCAAGCCAGACATACCAGTAGATCGGTTTTCGGCAATATTTAAAATAATCAAATCATCATCTGATGAAGCATTCAACTGACTGTTTTTGTGCCGTGAGGCACTGGTGTCCACCTCAGTCTGAATCAACAAATCTTTCCTTACAGACATTTTAGCCACTATCGTTTCAATGTTTTTTGACATGTTTTCATCTTTAACGTTTTGAGATGACTGCCTAAACATTTCCCTTGCTAGATTCCAAATGTTAGCTTTGGATCTGGGAACCTTCATATATTTCTTGATTTGTATCTTAATCTTAGACCACATTCTTTTTAATTGTTCAACATCTCGGATGTTTTCTTTAAATTTCTCGTTGTATTGCGCCCCGATTACTTTCCAGATTTGATTTCTTTTGTACACAGTCATCGAGTCGTTGTAGCGTATCACTGGATCCAGAAGATCTTTATGCTCTTCAACAAGATCAACCAAATATTCTTTTTCTCTGATAGTAAACGCATTCCTTCGGCATTCTAGTTTAAGTGTAGGATCAGCCTCCATGATTAAACGATTTTCACACTAAACAAATAATAAAACAGAAATTGGATTAAAATGAAAAAAAGTTTTTCAAAGGACTATTTATTAAGAAAAGTTTTTAATTTGTCATAAGACTCGAATTAGACAATAACCTATTTATTTTTTAAAGGATATGAAGAATAATTAGTGAAAAATTGACTTGATTACACAATATCGTTATGGTAGAGTAGGCAGAACATAAATTAAAATAAATAAAAAAATAAAAATACATAAATTAGAATTTACCTTAAACTGGTTTTGAACTGAATCGGTTGATGTATTATCATTGTATGATTTGGTTTGGTTTAAAAAGGTGGGTTTGCGTATAGAATGATATGCTTGCATTTCGATGTGTGTGCGTAAAGCTGTGTATATCGTATAATAGATTAGGAGCAAAAAAATAATAATTGTAGAAAATAAGAAATATTTGAAAATGTTGATTTTGAATGCAAGAAAAGACTTGATGTTATATTCCCAAATAGACTCCTATGTTGGCACCTCTAGGCCTATACAGCGTCATGGGGAAAGTTATAGCACTCTATTATGGTTATCCTCCGAGCAGTTTATATTTGATGATAAATTACCTTAGATGTCTAATGGTTGCCACTATATTCAGTTCATTGTTTGGTTGTATTTTTCTTTCTGAATCCAGAACAGACAACAGAATCTTTATCTTGGTCTTCACAACACTTAATTAGAGCATCAATTATATGCTGGCAAGCAGATTCCTTGTATTTATTAGCTGTGGAAGATAGTTTAAATGTTAACAATTTATACAATCAGCGTTAAAATGTATACAGTCATTACAAATGGGTATAGTGGGTGCAAACAACATTTGGTGATTTAGTAGGTATGTTTTGTTTGTACCATATTTAATGAGGGTGATCCATCCAGCAATTGCTGATCATTAGGGACCCTCATAGGTTTACAAGACAAACATATACACAAGATGCTCTACATAAACAAAGTCTTTGGGAGTGGAGATGTAATTTCGTCCTTAGAAAAAATCCTGACATGTGACAGGACATAAACCTAGGACCCTTGGAGTGGTAGCCCAGCATAACCACCAAGCCACAACTCCACTCCATGGTGTGTATGTGTGGTAGTGTACTGTACATAATAGACTTGCCACAAGTCTGTGTATTGTCTTTTTTATGTTAGTCCATCAATCAACGTTTCTATATATGTCTGAAAAGGTATGCACCCATGCGTCAAATATGTGACTTACCTTTAGATGACCATGACGCACAATTTTTGACGCACTGTGATGTTGTTTATGTTATTTTGAGTGGTAAAGCGACGGACATTTGTCGTATTCGAATGGGAACTTTCGTTGTTAACATAAAGATTCGTTGAGTACTTTTTGTATTCGAATTGTAAATTTGTGCTCACCTGAAAGTCATTCGAATAGAAAACGTTGACAACACCAGGTTTTTCGTTAAGAACAATCTCAACGCTCAAAATAATCTGTTAAATAATTACTTAACGGAAAAACTGTACTCAACGGTAAAGGTCTCAATCGAATACAACAATTAACACACCATCGTGCATTGATGTGACATACTGTACCTTCTTGGTTTTTTGACACACCCCTGCATCATTAATTATTTGTAAATGACGCAACTCTCCCGTGGGTCATATGGTGGGTGCATAGAAAGTGGGAGTGCATAAAGGTTGCTCTGCCTTTATATTATTTCTATAAGATGATACTTTTTATGATATTACAGTACCTTGCAAACATGTCTGGATGTCACAAGCTATTGGTAGACATTTCTCTTTCTTTGGCATTCTAAACACAAAAATCTTGCAAACGATATACTACATCAACTTCTACTGAACCTACAAGTAACAGGAATGAACAAATAAAAACATTTTGAACTTTACTGTTTACTATAAAACATACAAAATTTCATTAAATATTTCATTATTTAGTTTAGGCCAATATATTTTTATGCAATGGCGCGTTAGTTTAACGACCACGCATAGCAGTGGAGCATATTTTACCGTCAAAACGACGTGTTTAATCCACTGCTAGACAGTTTAACTTATGTGCATGCTGCTTATGATTATCAGAAGTTGCTATTTGTTTATCGTTTTTTGAAGTTTTTTGTATATTTTTCTGTAATTTTACGGCGAAGTGTTACACGGAACCTAGCCTGCGCGCCACTATCAGAGTTATAAAACAGGCACCGGAACAGACCGCCTTGCTGGACTATGAGTATGACTGTCACTGCCAGCCTAAATCCACGTGATTGGATGCATCCTGAAAGTCATGACCTCTGAACCACGAGCGAATTTTTTTTTGACCAAACTGTACAGCTGTAAACAATACACGAATACACGAATTGTGCTTCATTTGAATATACAGTACGTTGTTTTTTAACTACATGATGGAGCTGGTTTAGTTTTGACGCACTGTTTTGTCTTTTGTGTGGTATTTTATAGTCAGTATTGTTCCTTAAATATTCCTAGATATGTACATAAGGCTAGTATACTTAGTGAATGTAATTATGTTATCTCTTGCCACCTTTAATGTACGTGGTATTGTTAATATAAAGCACACTTTAGATGATGATTGTAAGAGGTATAGAAGTGATATCATAGCATTGCAAGAAACTAAAATATGTGAACAATATGACTTTACTTTTCCATCAAAAAATAGATTAATTTGTTTTAAACAAAATCATTGACACAGAGGAGTAGGTTTCGTTATAAGTACGGTAGTAGAATTAATGAATATGTTGAGACATGGAACGTAATTAACGATGATATTGCGTACCTTAACATTGTTTTTCCAACCTGAAAAAATAATGGTTACATTAAGTGTAGAGTTGTTAATGCATATGTGACCCGATCTGGCAAAACCCTACTTTTGTCGGAAATATTCATTTTGTATTTTTTTATATATTTGGATTATTTTAATCATAAGCTTTGTAGTGGTGTTAATTTCATAAAAATTGAGTAAATATTTAAAAAGTTATTACATTTTAAAAACTTACAAATCATTCAATTAGTTTACGAGAAAATCGCGTTTGAAGTTTGCAATGAAATTCTTTTTGATACGCGCTGAAAACTCACTCCGTAGCAACGCGGTATTTTGGTCTAAGGCACAATGACGTCATACCAGGAAGTGTGTGCAATAATAGCAGCGTGCACATCATAGTCAATTTGACTGATTTCAGACCCCGTTTTAACCTATTTAGTCACTCGAATTAACTATTTTGCACTATTGAAAAGCAGCATTATAACGTCAAGCTTATTTTAACTGGTTTCGTAGGTGTTTACGATATCAACAGCGAAAAACCAAGCAGGCCTAGGCCTAGCTAGGCCTATTCAGATTTTCGCCGTCATCGCCTGTAAGACTTTACTGCTGATGGGTTGCCGTGTATGGCAGCGGTGCATCGACACTGGGCCGGCGTTAGTAGTAAACTAGCCTAGACAAGTTTGGCGCCTTGCAGAGTCACAACTTGCTAGCTACTAACATTGTATTGACGATTTAATACATTTATTTTTTTTATAACGTGGAAGATTCGCTGTAATGTTTGGACTTGAATCCAATGATTAAAAAAAAACATTTAATATGAATGGACTGGACAATAAATTAAATAAATAATTAAGAGCCGATTGGATATATAAAATGTATAAAGAAAACTATTATCGACAATAAAGCTAGGCCCAGTAGTAGTAAGCCTACAAACATCATAAAATTAAGGCCTAGCCCAAAAAAAATATAGAAAATACAATTGAATTTATGACGTGAATTGTTTTTGACTTGTCTATTTTACTATGGAATAAACAAATACAGGCTACAGCTATTGGAGAACACGCCGAACACTTTACTTTGAATATTAAAATCGTTTTTATTACAATTTACGACATGCTGTGTGTAAAATGAAAATAACCTCACAAAAATGTAAACAACTTTTTATTTCCGCGCGTAGAGCGTATAACATCTAGCGCGTTGACCAATAACGTTTGTTATTGCGATGATGTGCCATAGCAACACTCGCTGTTCCAGAAACTTCGAAGAACCGAATTTTCTGAAATTATGTCATAGTAAATCAAAGATTTCATTGGTTCCTTCTTTAAACTCCGCCCTAAAACTTCCATATTTGGAATGTCAAATGGATGAGCTTTATTTTGATGTGTGACCTTTCAACATTGTGCAGCGAACTGGCGATCAAAATGTCGTCAAACTCGGCAACTTTCAACTGAATTTACGCAAGATTTTAGCGTAGATCGTGAATAAATTGTTAGGCTTGAGGAAAATACATGTTTTTAAAACTTTCTTTTTTCATAATTTTAAATAAATTTCGGGAGTTTAAATCAGGTAGACGTATTCTTAAATAGTGAAATATTTCGAAAATGCAAAAACATGTAATCTGCCAGGGTAGTCGAATTGGACGTATTTTGACTGATTACGTGAATTTTGAATTGCCGACAAAGAGAGGGTTTTGCGAGATCGGGTCACATATAGCCCCACTGCTGTGAGGGCAAAAACTAATCCCGGATTGCTAAATAAATTTTATAATGATCTTGAGAAAGCATGTTGTGTACCTGCAAAATGGGAATTGTTTGTGCTGGGTGATTTTAACGCTGTACTTGGTAAAGCTAACAATATTGGTTTTGACAACTTATCTGAACACATTGGTTCTTATGGACACAGTGTTATTAATGATAGTGGTCAAGTTTTTTTTAATTTTATGATGAATAATAAGCTTTTTGCCTGTAATACAGCATTCAAACATAAAATTGGCCATGTAACAACACACACAAATTAATGTATGTTTAAACCTGGGATGCTGGTAGAGTAACAAAAGAAACTAAGCCATATCATAGACAGATTGACTTCATACTTTGTAAAACTCGTTTTAAAAGTACTTTAAAAAATAGTAGGGCATATAGTGACACCAGAACCATCAGTGATCACAAAATAGTGTGTGCTCAATTTAATCTAAATATGCGTGTACTAACTTTTAAGAAAAGTAAATATACAATCAAGCTTAATTGTTCATTGTTATTAAATCAGGAATCACGTGATAGATATTGTAATCAAATAAAACGTGAACTTTGTAAAATGAATATTAATATTAATAATGATCCTAATGTGTCAATGAGTAAATTGTTAACAGCAAATGGTATGACAAATAATGATAGACCTAATTATGTACAAGACAATGAGTTGTCAAGACTCACTGTTGAAAGATCTGAGTTACGTTGTCAATTAAACTCATGCAATACCTCGAAAGATCGTAGTTTATTGCGTACGTATATTAATAAGAAAAAAAATGCAATTTCTAAACGGTTGAAAAACATTGAAGAAAACAAAGCAAAACAATTGATCGATAGAATCACTACTACAAATGAAACAAAGAAAATGTTTGATTCTGTAAAATTACTCTGCACAAACAAGAAAACTAATGAAATATTTGTAACAGAAAATGACGGAAGTGCGATTTATTCAAATCAAAAGAAAGCAGAAGTCGTGAAAGATTGGTTCTGCAAACAGTTAACTGATGTCAGCATTGATCCAATAAACGCATTTGATGGTCCACCAAGAAAGTTAAACTACCCAATAACGGTCAGTGAAGTGGCTAATGCTGCTTCCTCTTTAAAAAATAATAAAGCTTGTGGACCTGACAAGATTGCACCAGAATTGTTCAAGTATGCGAGTGATGACGTCTATGTGCTTTACGCTTGCATCATTAAGAAATGTTTTGAAAGAAATATACATCTGCAGAGTATAACTGAAGGTTTAATTACACCCCTGCAAAAACCTGAAAAACCGAAGGGACCATGTAAAAATCTAAGGCCTCTTACATTGAGCAACGTTATTCGCAAAGTAATGTCATTGATTATTTATAAACGTATTGAGGAAAACGTTAACAATTATACTGGACCCTTCCAAAGTGCTTATAAGAGAGGTCGGAGCTGTGCTGATATTGTATGGGCGCAAAGAATATTAACATCTATAGTCAAACAAAAGAAATGGGAATTCTACAAAATGGGTTTAGACATGTCTTCTGTGTTTGATACTATTAAACGTGATACTGTGTTACGTTTACTAAGCGATGCTGGTTGTTCTGACGATGACATACGCCTAGTTAGGTTTATGTTGTCAAATACCAAACTACAAGTGAAAGTTGGTGGTAAACTTTCCAGTTCGTTTGAATCTGTATTAGGTTCGTTTCAAGGCGATTGTTTATCAGGACTTTTTTTTACTATCACATTTGCTGGAGCTTTGTACCAGTTAAGAGCTATGACTACTTTCAGACCTAATCCACCAATTGACATTAAATGTTTCCCGCTTGAATTCTCCTATGCTGACGATATTGACTTTCTTTCTGAACTCAAGAGCGAACTTGATAATGTCTTGCCAATTGCTGTTAAAGTTTTTAAAGATTGGAATTTATTTATTAATGAAAGTAAGACTGAGTTTAACCATGTGTTTATTGATAGTAAGGACCCAAAATCTGAAGTATGGAGGTCTCACAAGGTCTTAGGTTCATTTTTAGATACTACTTCCTAAGGATATTAAGCATAGAATTATATTAGCAAATGTAGCATTTAACAACTTTAATAATGTGTGGCTTAAGAAAATTATTGCAACTGATTTGAAACTCAAGTTATATAATGTATTACAGTAGTTGTATCTATTTTATTGTATAATTGCAATAGCTGGTCTGCTCCCAAAGTTGTTATGAAAAAAATTGATACCTGTCATAGGTCCCACTTAACACTTTCACCGCCAGGCATTCAATAAAGGAAGTACCCCTCACCGCCAGCCATTTTAGATAAATTTACCTGTTTTTCAAAGCTCATAGCAAAGGTGTTTGTAATCAGAATAACATGCAATATACACTCAAATAATGAGATAGAAATAAACTTTCCAATGGTACCTAACACTTTATTGAAATAAAACTGTAATACCACATAATTGTACAAAGAACTTGGCTCACTTTTAGCACTTTAGGCTCAATCGGAGAACAAAGCAGAGATAATGAGGTTTTTAGCCTGGCTGCACCGTCTGTCAGTGTAGTGTCACGATTCTCAACCTATTCTACAAACTAGCCTAGGCCAGGCTAGCTAAATTATCTCCTATTATTTATTACATTTTATAAACCAGATTTAGGTACAAATATACCTTCATCATCTGGGGATAATAAATACTCATTTTCAGAGTCAGAGTTGGCAAATATTTCTGCAATTGCTTCGTCCGCAGCGGCAGTAAGCACTTTATGTTGTTTACGGATAGGACACGATGTAGACCAGCTGAGTCAATGGCACTAGGGGTTAATAAAGTATCAAAATATTTGCGGTCCAGATCGATTTGGATGTTGAAATTTCTACATGCGGTCCATATATACCTGATCTAACAAATTGTGCAATAAAAAGCCAAAGACGGAAATTTCCGTCTTTGTCGGTCTGGCGCTGGGCATCGAAAGACGGAGATTTCCGTCTTTGGCGGTGAAAGTGTTAAGAACTATTATTAATGTGAAATATCCGAAAAAGATTAGCAATAATAAGTTACATTTGGTAACAAATACTAAACTGTTATCTGAGAATGTAATAATAATAATAATATTGACAAAGAAAGTTTTTGGGTCATGTACAAGGCATACATCCGTCCACATATGGAATACTGTATACAGTCCTGGTCTCCTTACTATAACAAAGACAAAGAAATCTTGGAGAAGGTGCAGAGAAGAGCTACAAAGATGGTCAAGTCAATAAGTGATCTACCATATGAAAAAAGGTTAGAATATCTTGATCTTCAACCATTAGAGACAAGAAGACTACGAGGAGATTTGATTGAAGCTTTCAAAATTTTGAAAGGCTTTGAGGATATTGACCCAAAATATTTATTTAAATTGTCTCACAACATCAGAACCAGGGGACACAGCTTAAAACTATATCGTCCAAAACTTAGAGGAAATCTTATGTGCAGGGTCAACTTTTTTACCATCAGAGTCATACATCACTGGAATTCTCTGCCTGAATATGTACAGTAATACAAGCCTCTTCAGTGAACATCTTTAAGTCTAGACTTGACAACTATTTTCGGCTAGAAATGGAATCTAATAGGCACTAGCCTAAACTATTTCCATCAAACATTAAGTGTAAGTTAAGTGTAAATGTAAATAAACATAGGTGGTCTATGCTTGGCCATATACTTAGAATGAGTGAAGATACTCCTGCTTTTTCAGCATTGGTGTTTGGTATAGTACACTCTAATCCAATAAAAGTGCGAATTGGAAAACATCAAACCAATCTGTTAAGTACACTTAAAAATGATTTATTTATCAGAAATTTTAAGATAAATAATTTAAACGACCTAATTAATTTGCGTGAGATTGCCAGCAACAGAAATAAGTGGCTTTTGTTATTTTGAATCTTTATTTTTACGTTATTTTATATTTTTTGTTGTTGTAGGATGCATGCATATAAGAACGTATCAGATTTTGTAAATCCACAGTGCGTGGTTTTGTTACATTTTTTGGAATAAAGTTAGGGCCTACCTATATATATATTTTTAACGTTTAATATGGCTAAAGATACGGTACCGTATCTATACTTCTAAAAACTAAAGGTACGGTAATTATAGAGGATAATACTAATATGCGCCAGGCTCAAGGCAAATTGTATGGGGCCAATCGACTTTACCAAAAGAGATCGTACCTGGTTCATTGTCCGCGCGCTCTCTCTGTCAAAAACGATGTCAGACACCTGGCTTAACTTTATACATAGGCCTATATAATAATAGGCCTAGACTATTATTATTTTATATACCAAATGTTAATCCGAATCAATATAGAATGTAATACAAAAAACGAAATAATTTAAGCTAGCCTAGGCCAGCTAGAACTTACGAGATGGTGCGTGTGGGGGGGGTCGGGCGGCGTCAATCAAACGTACCTTCAAGAAAAAAAAATATATATATATACTGCCCTCTGTTGTTTGGTATGTTTGTACATTAAAAGTTTTATTTGATATTATTCTTGTGCATTTAAAATAAATACTTAATATATTATCTTGCATAATTTACTAATCATTGTGTAATATTATTTAATCTTAATTGTTTTGAATAACTGGTTTAATAATACAAATAAATTAATACTACTACTTTATTATCATGCTTTGTCGCATGGCAACCTCACCAACAAATTGTCGGCTGCTAGCATTTTCACAACACAAATCGAAGACACACAACAACTGGCAGTTGAAAACATACGGAGAAGAAAACCAAATACCTGCAATTTTATCAATTTAAACACAACGATGTCACTTCCATTTCTTCCAGGAAACTCATTGAATTCAAATGTAAGTCGATTTTTAGGTGTTGTTGATGTAATAATTCAAGCAGTCCACTAGCCTACTAGCCCTAGCTAGCTAGCTAGAGGCCCTCCTAGCTAGCTAGGCTAGCTACTAGCTAGGCCCTAGGCCTAGGCCAGTAGGCCTAGCCTAGTACTAGTAGGCCTATAGTAGTAGTAGGAGGCTATCTAGGCCTATCTAGCTAGAGGCCTACATACACAAATCCAAATCAGTTAAAAATCAGCGCACCTGACCACCACCACCACGGTGTCAGAGTAGCCTGGCCCTAGCTAAGCCTATTGTTGGCGGAGTATGGTCGAAGCGGCTGCCAACCAAAGCGGCCGCCAGTTTAATATCGTCATTTGTATGGAACGCCATGTGCGCTTTAATCTTTGATTGTCGTTGTCAACGCCATGGCCTATGGCGAGTTGAGTTACAGCTAAATAAATATAAGCCAACTCATGTACTATCAAATCTTTATATTTCTATAATAATTAAGTTTGCCTGCCGATAAATCAATGTATATTTTATTTGTATTTACTATTATTATTAACTAATACATATATCGAAATATATTTTGCCGAACCTTTATATCTCGTTTACATACTATTGAATCCTTATACAATATTGCAATAATAATTTACGTATACGATATTGCCGAATCTTTATATCTCGTTTATATACTATTGAAACCTTATACAGTATTGCAATAATAATATTAATTTACGTACGGTATTGCCGAATCTTTATATCTCATTTACATACTATCGATTTTTATACAGTATTGCAATAATAATTTACGTACGGTATTGCCGAATATTTATATCTCATTTACATTTAACTATCGAATTTTATACAGTATTGCAATAATAATTTACGTACGGTATTGCCGAACCTTTATATCTCATTTACATACTATCGAATTTTATACAGTATTGCATTAATAATTTACGTATGGTATTGCCGAATCTTTATATCTCGTTTACATACTATCGAATCTTTATACAGTATTGCATTAATAATTTACGTACGGTATTGCCGAATCTTTATATCTCATTTTTACATACTATTGAATCTTTATACAGTATTGCATTAATAATTTACGTACGGTATTGCCGAATCTTGATATCTCATTTGACATACTATCGAATCTTTATACAGTATTGCATTAATAATTTACGTACGGTATTGCCGAATCTTTATATCTCGTTTACATACTATTGAATCTTTATACAGTATTGCATTAATAATTTACGTACGGTATTGCCGAATCTTTATATCTCATTTTTACATACTATTGAATCTTTATACAGTATTGCATTAATAATTTACGTACGGTATTGCCGAATCTTGATATCTCATTTACAGACTTAATCGAATCATCTTTATACAGTGTTGCATTAAATAATAATTTACGTACGGTATTGCCGAATATTTATATCTTGTTTACATACTATCGAATCTTTATACAGTATTGCATTAATAATTTACGTACGGTATTACCGAATATTTATATCTTGTTTACATACTATCGAATCTTTATACAGTATTGCAATAATAATTTACGTACGGTATTGCCGAATATTTATATCTCATTGACATACTGTACTATCGAATCTTGGTTTTTATTATTAGTAATAGTGTGTGTTATACATTTAAGTGTTATTCCATTGTAATACATTGTTTGTGTTTTCAATAAAGCAACATGGGACGCCCACCTAATGTGCAGCAGCACTATTGCTGGCCGTCAGTCGAGTTATTAGCAGAAATTCACGTAATTAATTACCGTATCAAACAGACACTTTCATCTTATTTTAGTATTTAAAACTCATTTTCAATTGATCAATATTTAAATATCTGAAGTAATAAAATAGTGTAGGATATTAAATAAATTGCTGTCATCATGTTATTGTAATTAAATTATGATTGCGAACACTACTATAGTTACTTTACTAATTAATTAATATACAATAACAAATATTTTTAATTATTAATATATTTATATATTTTGATATACTTTATTGATTGGTTTATTTATATATAATTCTTAATAATTGGCTTATTATTATATTATATTAATATACAATATAAACACCACAATGTATTTTATAGACTTTATTAAACATATGTATATCATTTAGAACAGTTAAAATAAGTAATCATCGATTCGCCATTTCGTTTAAAAGAACGTACGCGTATCACATTCAATCTGTAAAAAAAAAAAGAGAATAAATTACATAATAATGGAGATTGTTAATTACGTCCGAGGTAAAGAAAACCTGTCGAAACAATGACAATCAAAGATTACAAAACAACGACAATCAAAGCGCACACGGCGTTCCATACAGATTACCGTTATTTAACCGCTTTAGTTGGCTGCCGCTTCGACCGTAATCCTTGTTGGCCTTGCTAATTAGTAGGGATAGCCTAGCTAGGAGGAGTACAGTACATCACTGAAGTTAGATTCATTCAAACTGTGTGTGGCACACATCAATTATTTTTGTTATTTATTCTTGACAAGCTTTATTTAAACTTAATCAAATTTAACATTTTTTTTTAATTTTAACTAACTTTCAGGTTGGTAAAACAAACTTCAAAAAATCACATCAGTTCGACAACCGCAATGATGTTTCAATGTACGTTGGTGAACATAAATCTGGAATAGGAGGTCAAAGACTCGTTGGGCAAAGACCTAAGCCACAGCTCAGCAATATCCCACAAGGGGAAGGCAATGCCGCCCCAGCCTGGGTAGCATTCGACCGTCAAGTGATGAGGTTCGATGCTTACTTCCAAGAAGCAGTGCATGAGAAACGAGAAGAGCAGTACCGAATAAGAAAATGCAAGATTTACTTTTACTTAGAAGACGACTCAATTCAAGTAATTGAACCTCAGGTTAATAATAGTGGCATACCACAAGGTGATTACTTTTGATAAAATTGACTAATTTGAATTTTATGCAACACCCCAAAACATTTTGTAGTTTTGTTAATTATGAATTATTCACTCTTTCCAAAAACACAGAATGTACAAAATAAAATAAACAGTTATTAAATGTAACCAAAAACTCTAAAGCCTTTTTATTTAAATAATTATATAATATTTATGATAAATGCATATTCAAAATTTATTTCAACACATGATTCAATATAGAATATATTATAAAGCTCACAATAATCCTAATTTAAAGTATTAATTGATAATAATCTCTCTTGTTAGATATGAAATTGTTAGAGATTAGAATAATTTTATGAAACTTTATTTAATTTATAAGGAGATGGATATCTATGTTGTTTTTGTTTGCTTTTAATTGTATTATGTTTTCCTTTGTAATTTCTTATATAATGAAATAAAAAAAAAATGAATTGATATTAATATTATACCTTGAACCGTAGGACATTGAGAACTAGCTCATTTGTCCCTCCATTGTCATTAATGAGAACTCTTCGGTAACATATGGGCGAAACTTGAGATGGTTAAATATTAATAATAATATTGTTAATGTTTTATATTCTTTAGGTACATTGATCCGACGACATCGTATTCCTCTACCACCACCCAATGATGATCAGTTCTACACGGTTGAACACTTTAATGTAGATAAGGAGATCACACTGTATGGACGCACCTTTAAAATCACAGGCTGTGATCAATTCACATACAACTTTTTACGTAAACTGGGAGTGCGGATCAAGGCACCTGTAGGCACTCCAAGCGACCCGAACACTGAACATAGAAAAGCTGTAAGTAGGAGGCTTATCAACTAGATATTTGAATATCTTCTATATTTGGGTAAAAGGTCCTTTTAGCCGGAAACTGTTTTGACCAATATTTCTTTTTCCAGCACAGGACAAAGATTTATTTATTTATTGTTAAATACAAATTTATACATGTTTCTTTTTCTTCCCTATGCAAGCCTCGCTTCTTGAGATACTTTACTTTCCCACTTTTAAACCAATTTAAGAATTAATTTTCATAAACAAAACAAACAAACATAAAAAAAAAAATTAAGAAAATGTCAAACTATTAACAAAACAAGAATGCAAAAATGTTTCTCAAATCTGATGGAAAATGAAATTCCTTTATCATGACTAACTGAACTGTTTTTATTACAATATGTAATATATAATGACATTTTATTGATGTCTTTAGGTATAGAAAAAACAAAATATTATTTAATTGTCATTTTTTTTATTTGTCTTTCCTTTCAGATGGATGAAACGCAGCAGCCTTTACGACCCTACGAGAAGGTCGACACCCTGAAACAGTTTCTTGACCATGATCGTCAAGTCTTGCGATTTTTCGGACTATGGGACGATAAAGACAGCATGTTTGGAGATGCTCGTGAAATGATTTTACATTATTTCTTGGCTGACGATACAGTTGAAGTTAAAGAAATCATTCGCCCAAATGCTGGGAGGGATGCTGCACCCATGTTCCTGAGGAGAGGTCGTCTCCCGAAGGCTGCGCCAGAAGCTCTGCCACAGCCTGGAGAGACCACAGGTCGAACAGTGCTAAATGTATTTGGCCCTATGGGACATAAAGGAAGATATATTCTTGACAGTCTAAAGGTAAGAGAACTTTATGCAGTATTCTAGACTGGAGAATAATAAAGACATTTGTATAGGCCTTACTATAAAACTTGAGTTTAATAGTTTTGTTATATCAGTCTTACTTTTTTTAAATGAGTACATAAGATCTTTGTTTTTATCGTTTAAGCTTAACTTTAAACAAGTTTCATCAATAGCAATTCTTTGTTTTTGCAGTAACACGGTTAAATAGTTCACAATTGATTGTACTGAATAGGTGTCATTTTGTCTTATGAATATTAATTAGGATTGTCTTCTTCTTTTTTGTTGCTATTTTTAGACAGGTGCAGTTCACAGCGAATATTACCATGACAGTAATCTTTGCATTGGCACTCAAATCAACCTGTGGGGGCGCACTCTCACACTCACCGATTGTGATGACTTTACAAAACAATACTATTCCACTAAATATGGTGTCAGTAAGTACAGTAATATTGATATTATTATATTTATTAATTACATGACACTACTGTAGTATGAATATATTGTTATATTGCAAGAATTTGACAGAAGAATTGAATTTGCTATTAAATTAATAATGTTCATTTTATATTATATTCATAATGTAAGTGTAATATCCTAACCTCGATTGTTTAACTGGAAACAAATTCTTTATTATGTACTACGTGGGACATCCCATCTGAAAGACGAGTTAATGAGAGTAAAACATCTTGTCTAAAGGGTCTTTCACACCAGTTCCGGTCCGGCGACGGAGAATCCAATCGGACGTCAATGTTTTGTTTTCTTGGGCTACGTGCATATCGATTGGTGCATAGCCGCGTGGAACGTCGTGAAAACCAAAAATTGATGTTCGATTCGCCGGATCAGAACCGTGCTGGAAAATGTGTGAAAAGACCCTTAAGGATACAAAGAGTATGGTACAGGCAGGTGTCAATGCCTCTCATACAAGTGAGATTTATCATTATGCCAAATTAGTATCTCATTTGCTATGAATTGATGGTTGACTTTCTGTTTATTGTAGCATCATTCAAACCATTGAATTACCAGTCATCCTCTGGAGAGCCAATCAACCATGAATGGCCACCATACACTGGATTTGGATCTGAGGAGGATTCACTCTGTTCATGCATGGGTCTTTTACCTAAGCCTCCAAGGAGAGACTTTATCAAGTTCATGGAGAAAGACAGGTAACAACTCTCATAAAATCAAAGGCCTAAGAAATCCAGATTACAAAGTGTCTTATTCTTTTCATAAACCAGAAATTCCATTTCAATTGGTTTTCAATATCTGTGTTACACAGAGCAAAGATCTTGAAGCTAATGTGTACCTTTGGAAAAGAAAAACCAAGTAATTAATTATTGTAAATAAAATATAATTATATTATTACAGTATTTAGTTTGCATTTGTCTTTATAGTTGTAATAAGCTAATACTATTTAAAAACAAACCTGTAATTTATTTATTCCTTTTATAGCATTAGCCTAGATATCTGATAGTATTGCAAGGGATATTGTTGATTGATTATATAAGCTATATTTGTTGCCAAGCTCAATTGAAATAAATTGAACGCAAGCCCAATTTGTTTTACACATTGAACACCACTTCTTTCGTTTATAGACATGGCCTAGAGAGCAATGTGTTACGCTTTGTTGCTCGGTTGGACACTAACAAACCGATTGATGTTGACCGACGATTCATCATCTCGTACTTCTTGTCGGATGATACAATTGCTGTGTTTGAACCACCTGTGAGAAACTCTGGTAAGGCACAACAGTAGCATTAATTCTTGAATGTCACAATCCATACATCCTCATGATGGTAGCTCTAGGCCAGGGGTTCTCAACAGCCGGCCTTCGGGCTAGATGCTCTGCGAAGAGCTACTAAAAATGTTAAAAGCAAAGTACAGTAAATAAAAAAAGAGTTAATAATCCAAGGTAAGTATATAAAATTAATATTTGCATTAATTATAATGTAAATATAAAATTATTAGCATAAATTTATAACCGTACCGGAAATACAATACCGTCATCTTGGACTTCCCCTTGATGTTCGCATCAGTGGGAACACAAATGTTATCTTAGTAGCATGCAGCGGAAAAAAGGTATCGTTTTTGCCGATTGCTAGCGCACTATAAGAGTGTCATGTCTGGCCAACTAAAGGTGCCATTTATCATTAATTTTAAGTGCAAGAGTACCATTTCCGGCCATCATCACATGCCTGTTGTGCGGTATGTTCTTTTTGGCCTGCGAGATTATTTATAAATTTCGTCCCGCACTACAAAAATGTTCAGAACCCCCTGCTCTAGGCATTGCTTTAAGCCTGTTTTCTACTAGACAAATATAGTCGCACGAATCGCAATGTTTTCACATAGAAAAAAAAATAGCTGCTGAGCTGTTCGATTGGCTAATGAAAATCTGACAAACTTATTTCCTGAGATATGATTGGATGGCAAATAGAAAAACAGTTTATAAAATATAGATTTGCATTTAAATTGTTCTACAATAAATAATACAATAAATATAAAAACCATTAAAGTATCAATAATTCATCTACGCTGCTAATATCTTGTCAAAATTAATTTGTAATACAATTTCTTTATTCGTTTTTAGGAATATTTTGACCAACTAAAGCTGAATAAGTTCAAATTGATAGATTTAATAATAAAAGAATAATAATAGTCTATTTTAATAATTGATAAAATATATTAATAATTCACTTTAAAAGGGGTAATTGCCCTTGGCTCGATGCCAAATATACTTTTTCAATCTTTTCATGAATATTAATTTTAATTACAAAATAATGTAATTTATTGGTTTTGTCACTGTATAATGCATGATTAATAAAGGATTGTTGAATTATTTAATTATCTTTACAGTGGCTTATTACAATTAGTTAAGTAATAAATGATTGACCTGAAGTGCCTTCTTAAAACAGAGAAATATATTTTGCAAGTGTTGATTCTGTCACACAATCTTTTATAACATGTATTATTTCTTTATTTTTAAAACCACAACCAACAGCAAACAAATTGTAAGGTCCACTTGTAGCTTTTAAGCTCTGTCTACAAAAATCTGAATAACAAATATGGTAGTAATATGAAATTATTGTGTCCATAAAATAAATGGGCACATCACATTTTTTGTCACATTAAGTGTGATAGTGTAGATAGACCTTTAGGCCATGTTCTAGGTTCTTTAGGTATTTTTCTTATGGCCAAATGATGCCACATCCACTTTGTATTAAGTCAGTCCAGAATGCATGAGATATTCCTAGCCTATTTGCTGTTGGATATGTGCAGAACAAATAATACAAGTATTTTTAAACTTCATAAACGTTATTGATATGAATCTTGTCCTTCCTAGGCATAATTGGTGGTAAATTCCTGGAACGTAACCGAATCAAGAAGCCTGGCCAGCCTCTGTTTGGCACTCATCTGTCAGAGTACTACACCACTGCAGATCTGTATGTTGGTAGCCGTGTGAATTTCCACAATCATTTCTTCATACTGATAGAAGCTGATGAGTATGCATTTAGATATATGGAAAAACATAACGAAGATGTAAGTTATTTTCAGCAGAGTTATTGAATACAGTATGTGCCACTTAAATTACAAATCATAAAGTGTATAAATCTGCCTCTGATTCCCCACCCCCTTACTTACTGTAGTATGCTAGTTTCTAAATCCAAATTTGGTTGCACAGTTTAGCCACTACCAATGTTTAAAAAATGTGTTTAATATTCCAAATCCCAATAAAGTTATTATATTAATAAATCAAAACATTTGTTTCACAGTTTTCAGTATCCGATGTTGAAAAAATAATTACCAAACTGAAGGGTATTGCTGGACGTGAAAAAGACCGTGTTAAGGAATTCTTCAATCGCAACGATCCACAAAATACAGGAAAATTAGGTTATGATCAATTTAGGTAAGAAAAATGAGTACAGTAGTTTAACCAGGCTGGAAATGCGATCAGTGTTGGCTAAATTTCATGATGGAGCAGAAGTTCACAACATATTATTATTATTCATTATTTATAAAGTGCCTTTCCAGAAGATCAAAGCGCTGTATAGAGAAAATTATCAGAAACAACATAGACAAAAATAAATAAAAATGCTAGTTAGGGAACAAATACGTTTTTAGTTGTTTCTTAAAAAGATGAGAACTAGGAGCCTGTCAGATATCCAAAGGGATGCTGTTCCAAAGTGTTACTAGTAAAAATCATTCATGTTTGATAGTTGCTTCATCTTTCAGAAATCTAATGGTGCAACTCGGTGGCAGCCAGCTAGCTGAGCACGAGATCATGACTCTAGCTCGCTTTTACTGTGATACACAAGACACCAAGATCGACCTCAACACACTTGTGTCCATTGTTCAGGAGCAACTGAGAAAGAACAACTTTGAAAACTTCACTAAACTGACAGAAGGATTTATCCATCATGATACTGACAGGTCAGGGTTCATTGACCCTGATCAAATTAGAAGTACTTGTCATGCTTTCCATGTACCCATCCCTGATGACCTGCTGAGGGCGGTGCTTTCAAGGTATGTATTCCATAGATATTAAATTACCATAAGTGGGTCTACCAAATTTAACCAAGAAAGATTTAATCTAAGCTTCTAAATATGATCGAAATCAAACAATTTAAAAAATGTAATATTCCATATTTTTACCTAAATTAGAAAAACTATTGGTTGGAGCACTTTGTTTAATTATATACTCTAACACTAATATTTCCAAGAACAGAGGTCATTATCAAATTTGATTGAAATTTAAGCCCTCAAAATTAAAAGCTAGAAGAATTTCATTTATTGAATTTGGCAGAGGGTTTCAATGAACCCATAACCTCACTGGTATACCGCCATTGAACAGCGCATTTTGTTTACTTATAATGATAACAGTTTTCATATTAGTAATAAAATACATTACTGCCATGGGCTAATTAATCAATCATAAGTGATTTTTATAGTACTGTTACCTCTTGTAAAATGATGTACAGAAATGATTAGGAAAAGTGCAATGACAAACAGTCTTATGAAAGTACTAGAATGTTTATAGCGGAGCTGTAGCTTGGTGGTTAACACACAGTACTTGCCTTCAATCCTGAGGTCTAGTGTTCAATTCTGACCTAGTGCCAGGGTTGTAACTCCCTATCCTCAAATAAGACTTATTGTGAGCATGTTACAGTTTATCCGTCCTTGGTGAGTTATTTGCTGTAGGATGTGTATTTTCTTGATAATGTCTATATTTTAAGGTTTTTCATTCTACGGGTAAGAAAACTGTCATATGCGCATAAATTATAAGCCATGCAAAATGTATGCATGAGTTTGAGTCGTTCTTCAGATCTGACAAATTAATAACAGTTCAAACGCCTTTCCTGGCATTTAGGACAATCAAACCAAAATTAGAAAGGGTATGAAATCATAACAAACTGCTTGGAAGGCGTTAAATTTCCTATGATTATATACATCAGTGCCTTCTCGATGTTTAAGTTGTAAAGCTACAGTATTTATAAATTTATAGCGCTTGTTTACAATTTGTAGCCTACCCAAATTTTAAAGTACGTAATTTTTAGGGACGTCATTGCGGTTAACCAATTTCTCTCATCAATTTTCTTTTTTTACAGAATGAACATGAATGAACAAGGGCAAGTGAACTTCAACGCATTCATGCAATACTTAAACTGGCAAGACCATGCGGTGAGCACAATGAAGTACACAGCGCCCCCTGTCAAATTCAATCAAGACTGGAAACCACTCAACACACAAGATTCAGTCATGACCGTTAACTACGTTGCTTTGCTTCAAGTAATATTTCCAGATAGTACACAATGAAAAAGTTGTTAAGATAAATTAATTTTGTGAGAAACACAACATTTTTATGCATTGACTTAAAATTTGTTATTATAAATAAACCACTTTAATATGAAATAACTGTATAAATCGTAAATAAAGAGTGAAACTATTATACAAAAAAGTCCTGTAAATATTTTACTTTTCTAAGGGAACTGGGGTAGAAATTCTGTGCACCGGCTGATTCATTGGCTAAGCCTTTTGTATGTGTTATAAAGTACAATTTGCATAACTATTATATATGTCTTAAAATGAAGACTAATTTGGTTTTTTATTATTTACTTTCATGATACCATTTTTAATGAGCTCTCCCATTCCATACCATTGTTGCAGTCTTGTCAAATATTGTAATATTTATCACATATTAGGCCTACATGGCCATTGTTACCTTTGAGCCATCAATTGATGCTTCTCTCATTGTTAAACACACACTTTGCAAAGAAACAAAATTTGATTAATTAAAAAAACCAATGTCTTGACAGCATGTATTGTAACCTCCCAGAAGCATCTGTCGCCCTCTGTTGTGCAGTAGTACGTAATCTACACAAAAAGATTTACGTAGTAGCCAATGGTGAGATGCATACAAATTGTGCTAATTGTCTCCTATAGTTTTATCCTAATATTCTTTTATAACAGATATTTTAATTATTGTTGATGCCCATTTACGATCGAACTAAAATTCTCTGTGCTTTTAGTGTGCACATGTTTTATTTATAAGCAGGAAACAAATTTATAATTTTACTGTTGAATGAATGCATTTGAGAAGTTGTTGAAATCTAGACATATTAGTCAAATTTTAATGGTTATCTTTTCTGATAAAATACTCTTCTACGTACTCTAATAGCTAATGTCTCCAGTTGAATCAATCAATTCTCACTTGTAATTGTGCATCGTCTCCTCCTAGCTGTGTGTCTTATGTCGACTAGAGCTAAGAGCTAAAAATTAAATAAAATCACAATGTATTCAATACTCCTTCTCTATATACCAAAAATATACTATGGATTATAAAGATTTGATCATTTAATTATTATATAGATATGAATGTTTATGAATTCACAATAACTATTTTGATGTCTTCTAGCAGAATTCTATTTTCATCTATGTAAAAAAAAATATTACATAATATTGATTGTCTACTGATATAGATGCTGTATTGTTTGAAAATGAATAATATGATTTAGTAAATTTGAATGCAAAATACAATATGTGCACTGTAAGTGTATTTAAAGTTTAATAATGTAGATATTCTCCCACTCATGTTTTACATACATTGAAATACATTCTAAAGCTCTGTCTACAAATAAGTGCCCAAATATGGTAGTGATGTGCCCAAATATGGTAGTGATGTGCCCAAATATGGTAGTGATGTGCCCAAATATGGTAGTGATGACATCATCATGTCCATTATTATAAAGCTCTGTCTACACTATCAGACTAGTTTGACAAATAAGTGCCCAAATATGGTAGTGATGTGCCCAACTATGGTAGTGATGTGCCCAAATATGGTAGTGATATGACATCATCATGTCCATTATTATAAAGCTCTGTCTACACTATCAGACTAGTTTGACAAATAAGTGCCCAAATATGGTAGTGATGTGCCCAAATATGGTAGTGATGTGCCCAAATATGGTAGTGATATGACATCATGTCCATTATTATAAAGCTGTCTACACTATCAGACTAGTTTGACAAATAAGTGCCCAAATATGGTAGTGATGTGCCCAAATATGGTAGTGATGTGCCCAAATATGGTAGTGATGTGCCCAAATATGGTAGTGATATGACATCATCATGTCCATTATTATAAAGCTCTGTCTACACTATCAGACTAGTTTGACAAATAAGTGTACAAATATGGTAGTGATGTGCCCAAATATGGTAGTGATATGACATCATCATGTCCATTATTATGGGCACATCACATGTTTTTGTCGTCACATAAAGTATGATAGTGTAGAAAGAGCTTTAGCTAACTAGGGTAAGGATTTATACACAAAACTTAACAATCAATGTCTTTATTAAGACTGTGTTCACATGGTTTTCTAAAAGCTTTTATTTATTACTAATTAGACACTATTCAATATTAAATGTTTATGGTAGTTTGAACAAGTTTAACAGTTAAAGAAAAGATATTTTGTACTGTACCATGATTAGGCTTGCTCCATACACTACTCCAAAAAAATTTGTCTTGCACCAGTGTTGAACCAAATAATAATATATATTTCACTTCTTTATTTCACAAGATATTTTATAGCTTAATTTCATTTGTCAAACATATTTTTGACTTTATAAATAGACTCCACTTCTACTGATTGTAGAAGCCTTATGAGATGTCTTCATCAACATGCCTTAACCAAAATCGTTTGACTTTAACCTTTAAACTAATATGTGGTATATTATCTCTCTCCACCTAAAGCCAAATATGTCTAAATGTATACTAAAATAATAATTTTTGAGTAAAGTTTAACAAACAATTTATTGAATATGTATACAGTTTAGTACACCAATAATCTGTATTGTAAATGTCACTCGTTTTAATTGTGTAAATATATTGTGAGATAAAAGAATAATGTTGTTGTCTATGCTTACTTTGTTCTTACTGTATGCACAGATACACATGTGATACACATGTGATACTGTATTACATAATTTTCCTATGACATTATGATATAGAAATACAGTACAGAGAATTGGATGGTTTCTTAAATATATGTGGTCCATAAATGCATTTTTATAATCTAGTTTTATGATGATATATCCACCCATGCTCATCTTTCTGGCGTCTTCATTTTTTATTTCAAATCAATCAATTATAAACAGGAGCATGCATTAAAACGGGTACGAGAAAATATTAACTGAATTAACTAAGAATAACCCAAGAAAGTTTAACCAAAAACAAACTTATTTCCATTGGGTTTTTAATCCTCTGCGGCTGGGGTGGGGGTTCCTCCTGCTACTGTGATCCTCTGCGGCTGCTGGGGTGGGGGTTCCTCCTGCTACTGTGATCCTCTGCGGCTGGGGTGGGGGTTCCTCCTGCTACTGTGATCCTCTGCGGCTGGGGTGAGGGTTCCTCCTGCTACTGTGATAGATGAATTTAGATTAGTGGAAAAGTTCTACTGTATTTAAATAAGACAAAGTCCTACAACAAAGTATTTAAACTAATACAGGCCCACTATACTGTACGTATATTATTTAGGACATGCAATAGATGTATTTTTTTCTGATGAAGAACAATTCCATTTTAAGTTTGATCTTTTGCATCTATCCGAGACAATTTTCCTGAGCAATACTTTCTGGAACACTTTGCAATTTCAAATCACAAAACAAATTGATGGATCCATGTGTTACCATGACAAGAATGTAGAACTAAGAGTTAACAATGTGTTGAGAATTGTCATAGATACATTGGTTGTACGCGGAGAATAATTAAGTATTAATAGTCTGAAAACAGTCGGCGTTAATCCAACACAGGGAATCATGAACTGATTTAGCTAAGTACATTTAAATAGTTCACTTTCACATAGTTAATACGTGGAAACATACGTGGATATACCCAAATATACAGTAGTAGTGATATGACATCATCATCAGGAATCATGTCCATATAATAATGGGCACATAAAGTTTGAAGGTGTAGAAAGAATAATACGATTTAAAGAAATTCTAATGGTTGCTTCTTATAAATATTGCAGTTTCGTTATTTTTAAAACATTATTTAAAGGTCTTTTTTTCTTTTTCAACATTTTCCTCTCTCTCTTTTTTGTTTGTGTGTTTTACACATTGGACTGCATCGATTCGAGGTGAGAATGGTCAACTAACATATGATATGAAAATGATAGGAAATACCTCTTATACATACTTAGGCCTATCATCAGTGTATGTTCTGCCTCAAAACATGGCTCAGTAACGGGATTTAATTTGCTTATTAAAATATTAATCTTCAAAACATCCAATCTTGTTTTAAATAGTTCGATAAAATATAGTTCATCTTTAGTTGAAGTAATTCAATTACGAAGAAATTAGGAACTAATATTTACGAATCATTTATGGTATTTTTTAAAAATTTTATTTCATCATCACCCTACAGTGACCAAACGTCACCATTAACATGGTTGAAAGTTATAAAATATAATATAATATATACAAGCAAAAATCAACAGATAACAAGACAACATTTAAATATTACTGACATTAGACAAAACCTTGTGACGGAAACAAGCAAGTGAATAAAGAAATTTCAACAGATCCATCAACTTTACATAGTGAGTGGTATAACTTAGGCAAACGATTAACAAAACCATTTTTAGTACGGTAATATTTAGCCTCCCTCTTGATATTGTGGAACAGAAATAGGAAAGTACACTTCAAAACCAAATACACATCATTATTACTTTGGAATTCAATCTAGATTATTCGTAGTAATAATCCTATCTAACTTGTAAGATTATTCAGAGATTATCTACGAATTCTCCATCAGTGTTTATCAGTTACAAAGTTCATCCACTTTCAATAAACTTTAAAGATGCTTCGTTTATACAACGTTGACTGTCAAGTAAAACAAGATCGGGTTTAGAAAACGATCAAAATATCGTAGGCCGACATCGTAATGATTAATATTTCTCAGTATTGTTAACCTGTTTTAATACCATGGTGAAATAAACTACATTTATTTGTCTATGTCATTACTTCATGTATAACCCAGTGTTTACTAAAGACGTTTAGTTTATATAGAGCCATTGGAAATGAAATACTGTACCATTGATAATTCTAGTGATTAACTGCTAAAAAAACAGATGTTTCTTGGATTTAGTGATTATGTACAGCAGAGCAATGACTAATTAAACAATAAATACATAGTAGTCCACGGATAATCTCAATGTTGTTGAAGATTAAATAGGGGATCGATTGAATGTTAGGATTTAGAGATTATTTATAAAGGATCAATTGAATGTAATACAGGCAATGAAGATCCAAAAAGGACGTATGAAACGATATAAGACGTTTAGCGGATAATCCAGATAATCTCAATGTTGTTGAAGATAGAATGTTTAGTTTAGGTAGGATTTAAAGATTATTATAAATAGGATCAAGTGAATGGAATAACCGGCAATCTATAGAAGATAAGAAAGAGAGAGCGTTTGAAACATAGGATGTTTAGGTTATCTACATGAGAGTAGGGCCTATTGACTAATTAAAACATAAATAATTATAATATAGGTAATCCACCGATAATACAGATCTTAATGTTGTTGAAGATGGAATGTTTAGTTTAGTTAGGATTTAAAGATTATTTATAAATATGATCAATTGAATGGAATAACAGACAATCTATAGAAGATCAAAAAAGGACAGCGTATGAAACATAAGATGTTTAGTGGATTAGAGGTTATCTACAGAGTATTGATTAATTAAAACATAAATACACAGGTAATCCACGGATAATATAGATAATCTCAATGTTGTACAGAAGATGAAATATTTAGTTTAGATAGGATTTAAAGATCGATTGAAGACAGGCAAGGTAATTTAACAATTACGCAAGGAACATAATAGTAGACCTACTTATGTTGATCAAGGTGAAAATATTATTTTGTTGAGATATAAGGAATATAAGATCGGTTAAGGAATTACCAATAGGAAATTGTTAATTAAAACGAATGCAAGGTAATCTAAATAAAACTGGGACTAAACGATTCATTGAAAGAAAATTACAAGAATTCATTGGCCACTTTTAACTGGAAAAATGATGAATAACTAGCTTCGTATTTAAACGTATCCGCTGCTCCCCCAGGTTCAAATCGAGCTCTAGTTTTGTGGTCTAGAAGCATATGATCAGGCTAGTGATCTGGAGGTCGTGGGTTCGCGAATTATTTGTGAATTTTTTTGCACGCTGTTCGCACAATGTACCAAACATTCGGTACAATTACGTCAGAGTAAGGAAAATCATCTGACTTTGCTTTAACTCCATTATTGTTTAATTTGTTTATAATTTGATGGGTATGCTTGTGTAAATTTACATCTATATATTATCTTATGTTTATCCATTTAAATGTTTACTGAATATAGCCATATCAAAGAGTTTATGCATATGATACAATATTATTGTTTTCTATCCTGGAGCATTCAAAGATAAAATCAACTTTATCATATCTACACTTTAAAAGCAAATTCTGTATACGATACATAACACAACATCAATTAAACATATCAAGTACGGTTTTCGCAAGATAAGAAAACGTAAATAACGTTTAATACGCAACGAGTAGCCTACTTCAAATAGACCGATAATTCGAGATAATCGAATTAGAAGCCTAAATCGTTTAACAAAGTTCAAAGGTTACGCAAGCGTTCAATAAAGGTGTATTGAATTCAGATATCGATCCAGCAATTAAATGATAGGCACGAAATTTAAACGACATGAGATTTATTGAGGTATAGAATGTTCAATTAATGAAAGGTATACAGCTTTAATAAAAAACACATCTCAATCCATCAAACAAGACTTTTAATCTATAGCCACCTCGTTTATAACTCGATTTGACCTTATGTACAACAAGGTCAAGTATATTGTTCTATGTGATTTTTTGAAATGCAAAATGATAGCATAATATTAATAAGCAAAATGTCAACAATCAATTTTTTCATCTTCAATCTCAATATTTTAACATTTTTAATTATATTCGTAGTATAGGTCTATTTTAGTTTTAAAAAATAATACAATATTATAAATCATTTTTTTTTTAATATTTACATTAAATATACAACTAAAATAACATGAAAATAATGCTTTTCAAATACTGAACAACTACAGTCGAATACTACAGATTGTTTAGTTTTGAAAGAAGTCTTCAAAACCTTATAAACGTCGACCTTAGTTTGCAGACTCATCAGTTACTTTGACGCAAAATTGCACAAATAGTTAATTTAAAATAAATAAAATTTACAAATTTCTAAAACATATTGCACCAATTCAGACATTATTAGCAATATAAAAAGAAGTTAAATTGAAATTCACACAATAAAATTATAAAGAGAGACTAAAAATCGTCATCATAAATACATCAATCTTGAGCCGGTTTGTCAATTTTGAAACCTTTTGGCTTAGCTTGTAGTTAAACTTGTAGTGATGGTTGATCTTCCTTCAAGACAAACATGAGGTCACTAGGGGGTTTCCATTCAGATAACCTAAAAAAAACCAAAAAACAAACCTATTAATATTGATTGATCGATATATGTTTGGTTTTTATTTCAGTTATCTGCAAATAAATGCAATCACTCTCAGGTACTTCGATTCAGATAACCTGAAAATAAATATTGGATAAACAAATAGATAAAGGTAGCTTAAAACATATCAAAGCTAAAATATAGCAAGGAAAATTGTCAACCCTACTCCAAAATTAGTGAAAAAAGAAAAGAAAAGTAGTTTAATATATAAAAGCTATACAGCAAAGACAAATATAGAAGCTTAATAATAGTATTTGGGAAAAGAAGCAAGGCCAAACATTTTTTTATTTCAGCAAATAATACTAAGTATGAACCACTAATATCATAACAATTCTAAATAGCATTGTTGATGAAGAATACATTTATCTCAAAATACTGTATAATGTAGATTTGGTAGTACGAAATAAGAGCATTCTTAATTGTCTTTTTAACCAGATGAAATTCTTCAAATATTTACCACAAAGGAATGTGTTTTATATTTCTAATACAACATATTACAAGTACACTACTTTATTATATCCATAATTCTAATTAGTAATATAATATACAATGAAAATAATACAATGTTGAATTCAATGGAATGTCAAAACATTCCGTAGCTTCTACTATTCGCTTTAATCCACTTTTGTAACCTCATAAAATTAAAATTATGTGCCAATAAATTTCTCAAGACAAAAATATATACAATTAATGTTAATTCAAAAACAGATGATGCATACGAGTCATTTTCGGAAATTATATTTATAGAAGAGATTTCATTAAAATGCAGAGCACTTCATCATGTTTGGAAAATAAATTATAGCTTGAATCAAAACATAAATGAGGCAGATAATTCATCTAGGGTTTTTTTTCAGTTGTTACATAGCTATGGCAACTAGCGCCATAGAAACTGCTTAAGTTTAACCTACTGTGTAAGCTCTTGCTCTATCTTGAGTCTGTTTTGTTGGATTTTCACCAATTCTTCGTTCTTTGATTTTAAATTAGCCTGGAACATTGAACTATTAGAAAATAAAATATAAATGAATATATAAATTGTTAAATCTCTATAATGTTCCAATCTTTGTTTATGTTATTTTTGCTTATTTGAATATATTATTATAGTTTATTATGTTTAGATTCAACCTGTTAGTGGCGGTTTCATCGCTGTTGGTTGTCAACTGAATAAAATAAAATAATAAAATAAATATATAGTAAAACATCTAGATAGATAAATTATACAATAAAACATCTAGACACATAAATAAATGACTTGTGTTAAGATTTCAATATTTTATTGCACACTAGACTATGAAGGTGATAAAATCTATCTTCATTCTTCAGGTGCTGCTGTACATAAGGTTCTGAGAAATAATCTAGTGGTAGTATGGTTATTATCAGTTTGTTGTACTGTACTATATAATTAATTAGGATTTCATATTGCTAAAAAAAGATACACAAGCAATTTTGAGATAAGGAAATAAGTTCAATACACCTTTGAAGGCTAAAAAAGAATTTCCCTTAAATTAACTTTGCACAAAATGTTGTTACTTCACCACCCAACAGCACAACATGGAACTGTGGGACTGAGCTAACTAAATACTGTATCAGCTTTTTAAATTCCTACCGAAAATGTTATTCCCTTCTCCATTAAAAAGACCCTCTGATCCCTCCATATGCTCCATTTATCACTTACAGTACTGTACAGGGCCTTATATTCCAATCCAAGCCTCTGTAGCTCAAGTTGATAGAATGGATCAAGAAGTTATGGCTGAATCATATATACAATTCAATTCATTCAGGCTTATCGCCTGACTTTATTTACTTTAGGCCTCTGGCCCCTAGTAATTAACAAAATAATAATTACATTGAAAAATAAAGCAATTTATGGTCACAAGATAAATGAATTAATTAATTTCGTTCTCTAAGCAAAACATATATCTTAACTTATAAGCATGATAAATATATTTAGATAGATTATCAATAATTATTGGATCCTGTGATGACATTAAACGGCAGAATTTAAAAGTATTTGGATACAGTAGAAACTTCAGAGGCAAAAAAGTGTACCTCAAATAGAGGACGGCCATAGTGTTAAAACATATACAGTATTGTGACTTGTTTGTATTATGGGAACAGAGAGGTATCCCTGAATAGGGATGTCTCAAAGGAGGCGTTCTACTGTATTATGTGTGGACTACTCTATGTGTAAGAACTTACTGTAAAAGGATCTGTTTTTGTTCATCAATGTCATCTTGGTCAATAATTTCATCCTCCTTCAAACTTAGTCCCTCAATTAACTTTCTTAATTTGTCCATTTCTGTATCACTTTGACCAACTACAAAGAAAAAAAAAGTTTTACTGAAAAAAGAAAAAAAATCACTGTAAAGAAAAGATGAATGTTGTGTTTTGCTGCGATTTCCATGACTGTGATCAATTCATTGCATTAATATTGCAATACACTTTAATATAATAGCTTTGTTTTTCAACAAATGCACCGAGTTCACAGCTCTCTGTGGGTCATTGAACATTAATTAATTTACTATAAAATAATAATATATAACATAAAAATATTAAAATACTATAATACTAATGTATACAAGTTATTATGGAATAATTATAGTTAATAGTTCTGTAACTTATTGAAAGTTTTCAAACAAGAAGTTGAGAAGTAGTCTCTTCATTCTAATAAACAAAATCATAAATTTCAAATTCATAGATCATTTTATGATTCTATTTTTTGACATGAAGCATACCCAAGACGGCTTCATATCTTCTTAAATTCTGGTTCACTCGTCTTTATGTTCATCATCAAATTTATTCACGTATCACAATGTAGTCTCTGAACTCTCTTTCTTACGATTGCTAATACCAACGGAATCTGTAAACATTCACAGTCTGATTTCTGGTTGGTTTCATTTTATTGCTCACAACACATTTTCATTTTTACTACTTCATTCGTAGTTCCTTTATCACCGCATACGGTATTCCGTGAGTAATAAAACGAAAGGTGGGTGAACTGAGTGTAGATTATTAATGTGCATGAACTTGTGTATAAATATGATGTATCTGTAACCTTGAAGATTGTACATGCATGATGCACATTTGGAAAGTACTTTGTTTATCCAGAAGTACATGACTGGAAGGTTTTCCCAACCTATTCACCCAGTACAACCTACACTGCTGATTTTTCCCGTAGGCAAAGTCTTGTTATTCACATCTTTATACGTACTCATATAAATTGTTCCCTAGAATGTCTAAGTATCAGTACACCAATTTAAAGCATGTAGATTATAGGATTTTTCCTTAGGGAAAGCATGTGTTTCTATTATAAAGTGATCTAGGGTAATATCCTTTGGTAATTACAGCTTATGGTGATACTATGCAACTAGTAATAATAAACATGGTATTTAGTATTTGACATATTGGTTAAGTATGCGAAGATACTATTCTGGAAAACTTATGTAAAATAGTAGTTTATACTGTAGTTGTACTTTGTTTTTTCTTGTTTCCCAGAATATCTACTAAAAATTGTTATTTCCAGTTTATTAAACTGAACATTTTTTACATTAGCAACATCAAATAGTAGTTATATCATAGGCCTACTGTACCAATAACACTTTGAAGTGTTAAGCACTGTCTACACTATCAACCTAGTTTGACAAAGTGTGATGTGCCCAAATATGGTAGTGATATCCCCCAAATATGGTAGTGATATCCCCAAATATGATAGTGATATGACATCATCATGTCCATATAATAATGGGCACACAACATTTTTTGTCATTTGTTCAATAGTTTGATAGTGTAGACACAGAGCTTTATGATTCTTTTAAGATCCAACTGTATTTAACTTCATGCATACATACACATGCTTGGCTCAGAGTTCACGTACAGGGCATTTCTGAAGATGATTTTAATTGTGTATGATTGCAAATAATATATTTTACACTTTTCACCAACTGATATTAGTCATATAAACTAATAAAATGTGTGTTACTATCAACCAATGTTTCATTAATGAGTCTTTTAATTTAGTTTACAGCTCAAGTTTCTGTTTCACCTCTACACTATATATTGCATAGTGTAATCAATCAACCGCGTCACACCTATACTAGGCATTCCACGGGTCCCAGATTGGATCTGTATATAATAGCATTTGTTAGAAATTTCATTCATTAGTAATAGTTGACAGTGAATCATAAATGACCTTGTAATAGTATGTATTGAACGTGTTGAGATGATCAATGCATTTGGTTATTCATCCAACTTGTAACATCATATTTATCCATTTAAAATCATTATCATATACAGAATTAACAATACTTAACGCACACAAAAATGTTCAAAAAGTACGATCGTTTAATAGTGCATATTATTGCACGCCACGTGACCCACAATCGTCCAATCAAATGACAGGAATTTATTTAGGTGTTATATAACATACTCAAGTGAATACTTGTCATTCGTATGGTTTCAATGCCAGTCAGTCTCAAGGTATTTATTCTATTGCGCGATAAACGTTTTATTTAATGGTTCTATTACATGACAGCTTTTAGTGAATATTTCTATACATTTTTGCTACGCGCGGCCGGTGACTGTTTAATCAAAACTGTATGAATGTTTTTTTTTAATTTTTTGTTTAATGGAGAGAATATTTTCTTTGTTTCGTCTCATAGAACAACAACTTGTGAAAATATTCTCCATATTTCAACACATTCATTTATTTCTATACAATATTCTTCATTTTAAAATCCAATATCAATATTTCCTATCTGATGAGAGTAGCTATTACTTTTGTGAGTGGGTTTGAATAAAATTGATTCATATCTTTATTATTGACAAATTAAACTGAATCGAAGCACAGTGAAAACAGCTTGGCGTAACTAATTAGTCTAGTCAGATAAATAGATTTCAATGAAAATGACCAATGGCATTCAAATACTAATTTGTCATTAATTCTAAGACAGAATACAGTTTCCCTTACAATGCATTAGAAAAGGCACTATTTCTTTGTATGATAAAAATAAAGGATGAAAATGTATTTAGAATTGCTAGTAAAAACAAACGGCTTAAATCATTTTATTATAAAAACAAATTATCAATTGAATGTGCATACATTAGCCCTACTTTCCAAGTCCACGATAAACGTTACTTCTTTTCAAGATGGGTTTTCATTAACCAACTGCACTTCATTTCCACATTTAACAATATTAAATTTGTAATATTTATTTTAAAATATTTCTTTTAAACAATTGTTTTGTAAAACAAGATTGATTGAATTGACTAAGCCATGAGCAATACATTATTTTTAACCAATCAGCAATGTTCCTATATAAAATTTTAAAATATACATACTTTTCTCAGACAAATTATCTTTGGTTTTTGAGATCTGTGAAATCTCCAATGCTAATGAATCTTCTCTCTGTGAAATTAATAAAAAATGACTTTAGTGGATTTATGTACACACAGGAAATGGTTTTTATAACGATTGTATTTTACACATCAATGCTACGGCTTGTATGATTCCATAATTATCGATATAGGTATCATGCTTATTTATCTTTGAAATTATCAATTTGACACAGTACATTCACACTTCACAGACTAAGGTAAACTTGTGTCCACACGGAACTCAATGCAACTCAACCGAACTAGTTGCGCAAGAGCACTTATGTCGAAATTTCGAGAAACTGAACGAAACCAGTGAGTGAAACGCTTACAGTATGTCGACAATGGAAGGAAACTGATTTTAACTAGTCGTTGGTGACCATAAAAATTAGAAAATTCATAACTTTCAAGGAAACATGATAACTTTATGAGGTTTTCATTGAAATTTAATTTCTCATGGGGGACTGTGAGTATAACATAATAATTATAATATATATTAATAGTATTTAATAATTAATTCTAAATTAGGCTAGATTGTATATTACAATACTTTTTTTATAGAGCACAGGTATTGGCAACCAAATTTCTACTAGATTTATGCAACTTGGTGGTAAAGCTAGTTGTCATAGTTTAAATGTTTTGAATAGTAATTGATTGAATTTGCTACAACTGAATCTATTGCCTTATGTCACAGCTGTTGGGTGGCAAATAACCAAACTAAACAAAAACCACTAGCAATGTAGTAATCTTTTGTTATCAAACTCAAAGGTTGTCAAGAAAAGTTTTTCCAAAGTTTGCCAGACAATTTGACAAACTGCAGAAAACAACTTTGCAGAAGTCTACACTAGCAAATGTTTGTTTTCAAACTAAAGCAAACTCACAGTTTGTCAAGAAAAGTTTTTCTAAGTTTGCTTGACTCTGGCAAAGTGTAGAAAACAAGTTTGCAGAAATCTACACAAGCAAACCTTTCTTTGTTTGCAAATTGGAGAACACAAACAATTGAGTAAAAGTTTTCTAGAGTAGACTAGGTTTAAAACTCACATAATTTTGATACGCATCACGGTAGACCTGTTCCATTGCACTGAGCTTCTTTTCATATTCTTCCCTAGAAAATGAAAAGAAGAATCTGGAATTCTCTAGTCTATAATGCCTTCTCAGATCCTGAATCTGCCACAAGAGGATTGAACTACAGTACAAGCCCCTAGCCAGAATTTTGGCTTACAGAAGGGTTATTTTTTTCCATGAAAAGGGAAAATTAATTGCAACTGAAGAAAATTTAGATTTAGGCCTAGCCTACTAGATGAATATAATTTGACTGCTGGCTAGTTAGTATTGACCATAACATTGAAACATGTTAGGCCTATTTACTAGCACTGCTAGCCACTAGTTTGAAAACGGCACTTCAGATAAAAGAGGGTTCTTTCAAGCCCTAGTATGAAGCCACAGGCTTGAACTATTATTCAAAAGGGGTTTATAATTACACAGAAAAATGATGTTAGTAATAATCTCATACAGGTAGGAGTTGATTGGCTGTTATATTACAGTACCTCTGAAACTGTTGACTGTTCTGCTCTTTCTCAATCAAATTTTCAAGTTTCTTCAACTTATCTTGTATCTCTTTATTTATTACTTCCTGGCTGTCATTGTTGATACAAAAGAGCAGTAAAGTACATGGAAATTATCTTAATAAACCGAAATAGACTTTTACAGGCAGATAGTACAAATCGTATGAGGTCAGAATACTAAATATATTTTCAAAAATTTGTTAAGTGAAAATAAGAGAATGAAGATTAATTAATGTTCAATTGTCTATTTTTTAATACTACGGCTCACAAAAAGGCTTCTATTTTTAGGATGATTTTAGCATGGGTGAACAAAGATGCTTTTAATCTTAGGGTGGGTAATGGAATGAAACAAGGCTGGGGTGGTAGAAATTAGGCTAAGTAGCCTTATATACCTCCCACAAGCACAATTATGCATGCTGTCACCATATATCTCAACTACGTCTTTTAGCCTCTTATTCCAAACATAAAGCAAAATATAGGACATGTCATATAAAATTATTTAATCAATCAAATGCCAAAGGAAATAATTCAAATAGATAATTACCATATAATTTGCATATTGAGTAGAAGATGTAAAATGAAAGAAATAACAAGAATAAAAGCCCACAAGGAACGAGAAGAGTAAATTGCATTGGGTAGAATTATGAATAATAACGAGTATAAGGTATATAGGTTACCTTGTCCCACTGAGATAAACATTCATTCAAAAATTGCCAATTTCATATTTTCCGAAATTGGCTTCATACTATAAATAAGCTTTGAATTTAATCTTTTCTGAATAACAATCCATGTAATGCAGAAAATTAAAAGACCCCTTATGGAATTTAGTCTGATTATATTGGGAGATAACTCTAAAAAAATTTCAAAGAAATCTAGTTGCTTAAAGCCCAAAAGCATTGCCTAAAATGTACTTAAATTTTGTGATTAAACTTTTTAGGTTAATTGAAGTTCTTCGGGTTAATTGAATTTGCTGTAAGGAATAAAATTAATATCTAGGTTTTAAAGTAAAATAAATATAGATAACTCTTTATCAAAATGCTGACAATTTGAAACAATACATTTTAATCTAAATTGGTCCACTGACAAATTGAGACTTTAAAAGTTGTTACAAGAGTTACATTAAGATTGTTTTAATTTGAATAATGATCCTTTGCATTAAAATGAAAGTTGTGAAAGTAAACTTTATTTAAGACCCATTCATTTAATTTTGTTGACCAAGGAGAAACTGGTGAGCACTAATTGCAGTTCAAGGACTGGCATCGACTTCGGCTTTTACCCTTTTAACTTAAACATTTTTCCCTTTTTTCGTGCAGTACTGTATTTTAAAACTTTTCTCAAAATCCAAAACCCTAACCATTACACATGTTCTGTTCATACCTGTTTATTTGAGACTGTGTTTGTGCGACTTTATACTGACCAACTTTAGAAGTTTTTTGCATTTGATTATGAATTTCCAGTAGTTGTGTATGCTTGCTAGCCACTAGAATAAACCAGAAAAAAAATTGAAATGTTTTATACTCAAAGAAATCATTCTTTATTGCATTGCATTGATTGCAATAATCTCTGAAATAATCTAGAGTAGGATAATAGTTATAGGGCATGAATATATAGTTCATTTATTAGAATGATGGTTATGACACTATAACTGTTCACATTGTAAATTCAGACCTCTGGGAATAGGAGACTTTATAAAAAAAGGCAATCAATAATATTGGAAGCCTACTGAACAATATTTATGGAAATTACATTATTAAATGAAATAAATTTCCTTGTAAAAGGAGGTATTTTATCTATGTATTTTTGCTGGAAGGAAGAAGTTAATTAAAATGATTAGATTTGTAGATATGGTCGGTAGTTTTTTTACCAGATTCAAATTGGTGTTCCAGATTTAACCGAGTTTTTCTTGCTTCAGCGAGTCTTTCTTCATTTTGAGTTTTTTCTAAATAGTTAGAAACAAATTTACTTTGTTAGCTGTGTATTGTAATACTGCAAAAAAAAAACCACACAAAACAAAAACACACACACAGAGGAGATTTAACCCAATATATAATTTTTGCCTCAAGATTTAACAACACCCTAAAAGTGAGACAAAGAGGGGTCAGGAGGTACAAATAAAACCCTTATTATACACAATTAAATTTTCTATTTGACAAAAAATAATTTTTCCAGAATGTAGAGTTTGTGAGTGAGAGGGAGACCATGATTGGAGAATTGTCATGTCTGCTCTATTAGTCAATAATTACTAATGCAATGTAAATTACTAGGCATTGATAACGTAAGTGAACTGTCAAGCAATTCATGGTGTAAACTTGCCCTAAAATAACCTTTCAAACAAATATGATAAAACAATTTATTCATAGAGTACTATTTGTGAGAGGGCTTACACAATAAATATGGTAATTACTTAGTCAATGCTTTATTGATTTTCCCCTTCTCTTCTAATATCTTTGAATACATAATTAAATTTAAATGTTATTATTCATATAAAACAGTAATAATAAACAATTATTTAACCATCTTTCCTGTTGAATAGGTCAAATAAAAAAGAAATGAGAATGATAGTCCAAAAGTTCAGTTGCTGTTAGAGTCTTACACCATTTGAAATGTTTGACAACCACGATAAACGGGACCTCATAAAATTTGATGAGGGAGGGGATGTGAAACAAACTTTTTTTTTTCATTTGGTCTTACTTGGAATTAGTTATAATTATGATTCAAGTAACTGTCTATAATTTTCAAAATTACATATTATGAATACCAACCGGCTTGAGAATCTTTGATACTGTTGTAGATGACATCTAACTTAAAGATTGCACCATCGGCCATTGTCAACTCTGTCATGAACAAATCAGTTAATAAGGTGATAGATCTTGTATCAATTTGAATGATCTTTCCGTTTCTAGACTAATAGAACATCAGAAAAGTTATAATCATTCAAACTAGCTTCAATCTGCTGGACAAATCTAGGCCTAGTGACTGAAAATGAATCTAGGCCTAGGCCTAGTTCTAAAAACTGTAAAAAAAGTAAAACTTTGTAAATAATTTGGAAATAAAATTGTTTGTATATTACCAGGTAATATTAAAGCAAATTATGCCTGTATTGTATGCAGAAATATCCCTACTATATTCATCGGCTAGAGCCTAAACTATACAGTAGGTCTAGGCTGCTAGGGGATAGCAGCAGTGTCAAACAGGCCTGTCACACCAAAATCGGTCCGGCGGACCAGTTTTTGTTGCCAAAATCCGTCTGAGGGAGCATTTATGGCTGCCAAAAGTTTTTTGATTATCATTATTAGTAGCAACTCATCAATAATTAGTTCTTTTGTTTTTTTATATAGGCTTTTTGTGTACAATATATCTGTTTTTAATCCACTTTGTTCTTTTGTTTTAAAATCTTCATTTCCCCATGGAAAAAAAAATTTCAATTCATTATCGATTGATGGTTACAATCAATAAATTAATTCAATACAAACATTATAAACCAATTAGGCCTAGGCCTATACCAATATTGATTAGGCCAGGAATAAAAAAGGACTCAATCATAAAATAAAATCTTGTTGGCAATATCAGGGTCTCGTTCATGCGAGTGTGTGGTAGGCTGAAATCTGACTAAGTCATGTTTTTAGATAAAATACATTTATTTATAGTATTTATCCGACAAGATAACTTACATATAATAGGGGCCTAGGTATATCATGGGATATTTTTCTAGTCATATAACAACTTAAAACATATCGTAGGCCTAGTAATTTAATTAAAATTGATAGAAGAATAATCCGGACCGAATTTGGCAGTGGCAGACTGCTTTTGGCCACTAATTTAGAGCCAAAACTGGTCCGACCGGACCGATTTTGGCCCTGGACCATATTTGTCGTGACAGAAATCCCCTCCTCTTTCTCTATCACTACCACAACCGGCAACACCTGTCTATCCCTACTAATACTATAATTTAGGCCGCCTAGCCTAGGCCCCTAGGTCTAAATTACTAAATAAAAAGCCTTACTCCCTTTAGTAGGCCTAACTAGCCTACCTAGGCCTACACTCAGTTGGCTAGGCCTAACTAGCCTAGCTAGGCTAGCCTGTTTCTGTGCTTATTATTAGGCTTAGCTAGCTACTAGGCCTAGCTAGCCTGGCCTAGCTAGTTAGGCTTAAACGCATGGCCTAAATACATGATGGAGTAGTTATATTATAACATAGGGATTGTATTTAACAAAACCTACAGAATTTACAAATGAATTATAAATTCAAATTGTCTTTCTCCGTTTTTTAAATTTCGCCGCGTCGAGTTCCTCTCGATGATTGACGACCGACATATAGTTATTATTATGGTGACTATTTACAAGGAAATTTATTCTGAATACTAATGTTATTATATTACTGAGTCCAAATAGACTTACGTGTACATAGCTGCTCTGTTTGTTGACAGATTGGCGGCGTGCTCTTGTGAAAAAGTCACGTTGCTCGTTACTCAGATAAAATTATGTTTTTATAAAAAAAAAACATTAATTAAGTAAGTAGGCCTACATAAACAATATAGGAACATGTCTTGCTAATGTACCTTATAATACTTTGTGTTGGTTGATTTATTAAATCCAGCTAGCGGCTAGGCTACATAGTACAAAGGGGAATCCGTACAAAGTTAGGCCTAGGGCCTAGGCTAGGCCCCAGGGGGCCAGGCCAGGCCAGTGATCGAAACGGCCGCCGACTGAAACGGCCGCCAACATTTTCTATGGGACGCCAATACCGCCGCAGCTACAACAAGCCAATGCAGTATTATAAACGTACAGTAGTAAAGCCTATGAAACCACGATGGAGGAACAAATAGCCATATATGTTTAAGAATAAAATCAAAGAATAAACGTATTTTTTAGTTAAGTTTTTATTAAAATAATGTTTATTATAATAATTCACCATTCTAAATTTATTTAACGTATTCAAACAAATACTGTATTTTGTCCAATTTTAATTCTTTTCCTTACACTTTTAGTTACTGTATCTAAGGCCCTAGGCCTACATTTAAAAAATATATAAAAAACCCAACTATGTTTACACAACATTCATTATTATACGATAAACATAATAATACATAAATAATTAAAAACATCTATCTGTTAATTAATATTTATTAAGTCACATACGTCTAAAGTCATTTCAATCTGAAAAAAAGTAAAATTAAACCACACGTCGTTTTGATTACACGTTGTATGACAAACCGCCCACGCGGCGTTTCATACATTCAATTGTGTTTTAATTGGCGACCGTTTCAGTCGGCGGCCGTTTCGGCTGTAAACCGCCAGGCCTAGTAGGCCTAGTATTATTTTATTTTGAGTTTGTGGTCGCAAAATGCTAATATGCCGCCTAAACTGTCTACTACTACTAGGCTACCTAGCTAAGCATATAAACAGAAAAGGGTGCTAGTTCCCTTTCGCACTGGCTTGTATTTTAACTGGAGCCAAATTTGTTAATTACCTTTATCTTAAATACCACATAGAATTAGTACTAGACCTAGGCCTAGTATTATGAAGAAGATTGGAATCACATAAGTAACAAATAAATCATTTAACTAAACTTGATGACTTTACAGACGTTTTCTCGCACACTGTTCGCGAATTTTGCATACTCAATATTTTTATTTCTATGGAAAAGAGCAATATCAATAGAGGGTAAAACAATCCATACAGGTATATTTAATGCATTTTTGTGTAAAAATCATGTTGAATTTTAATTATCAATATATTTTGTCCCTGATTCTCCTTCATAAAAGTACTTGAGGCCTAATTCTGAGGTGTTGTATTCACGATAAAGTTAGTTTAAAACCAAAATACAAGGCAGGTGCGAAAGGGAACTGGCACCCAGAAATGAATTCAGTATTGTATTTTCATACTTAATTCTTTTTTCAGAATGGATTCATTAAAGCCAGATAAAGAACTTCCAAGCTTTGAACGAATAATTCTTAAACTTCAAAAACGAAAAGATGGCAAAGGGTACGTATTATTTCATTTAATTTTCATTTTAACTTGTTGCACTGTACAGTATACCATGAACTGCAATAAGAAAGGACACTGTGGAGTTCTACATACACTACAAAGGTCTACTGACACATTCAATGTAAAATACTGTACAGACACACTCTAAGTATACAGACAGTAAGTTTCAATATTCAAGAAATTGTATTTGTCCATTGGCACTGTAAAAGTCTACAGACACCGACAGTGTCTACTACTACAGACAGTGTGTAAAAGTATAGACATCTGTGAAGTCTACAGATACTATAAAAGTATGCACACTGTAAACGTCTTCTACAATGTAACGTAAAGACTACATACACTGTGTAAAAGTCTATAGACACTCACTGTGTAAAAGTCTACAGAAACTGTTTTAAAGTCTACAGAAACTGTTTTAAAGTCTACATACACTGTTAAATACTGCTACAGACACTGTAAAATATTACAGAAACTGTAGAAGTCTACAGACACTGTTAAATACTGCTACAGACACTGTAAAATATTACAGAAACTGTAGAAGTCTACAGACACTGTAAGACTAAAGAAACTCTGTAAAAGTGTACAGACACTGTTTTAAAGTCTACGGACACTGTCAAATATTACAGACACTGTAACATATTACAGACACTGTCAAAGACTACAGAGAGACACTGTGTAAAAGTCTAAAGACACTGTAAAAGTCTACAGAAACTGTAAAAGTCTAGACACTAATTAGACTGCAGACACTGTCTAAAAGTCTACAGACACTGTTAAATATTACAGACACTGTCAAACAGTACAGACACTGAGAGAGAGAGACTGTGTAAAAGACTACAGACGCAGTAAAGGCTGCAGACAATTTAAAAGTATAGGCCTACAGACACTGAAATACTACAGAAACATTATGACTACAGTCAAAGTGTACAGACACTATAAAAGACTGCAGACACTGTAAAAGTCTACAGACACTGTCAAATTCTACAGCACTGTTTAAAAGTCTACAGACACTGCCAAAGTCTAAAGTATAGATCACTATCCAGAAATAAGGACACTGCAGAAATCTAATGTCAGAACTATGTACTAAATAATACTTACTGTATGTAGAAGTTTCATCAGCCTTTCTAGGTTCACAGTTGAGGAGTATAATAATGCCACTATGTGGAGAAGTCAATTGACATTTAATGACATTGTACAGAAGTCCAAAAAAAATTGAGCATAGCCATTCCCAGTGGGAATGGGCAAAGTGAAGACACTTATCAAACTAGAAAGTGGGCAGACTGCTCTATACAGTACAAGTTTTTCCAAGTCTAGAGAGTGTTCAAAGTCTAAATACTGTACAATACATACAACTGTAAGACAGTGAATATGTTTAGTGGAAGAAGTGCATGTTTTGTCGAAAATATCGCAAATTATTTCCTTTATTGTTTAAAATAGAACCCACAGCTATTTTAAAAAGGATAATTTCTTTTGTTTTTCAAAGTTGGCCATTTAACACGGGTATACTGGGAATTTCAATAAATGCAGGATTGGTAGGACTTGTTTCTAACTCATATTTTCGCCGGATGTTGAAGGTTCGGAAGTTGTTGCTATTTACAAGTCTTCCAATGGTTGTTATTCCGGCAATTAGCATTCTTCCTATGTGGACCATGTATGTTGCTAAACCAATTGTTGAAGGTGATTTATCATGCGATATTTGTGCTCAGATGCGTGGGGCTGCGCTGAATGTTACGTTTGGTTAGTATTGTCTTTTGAAATTTTTATAACAGTGTTAATGTCGATATTTGTTTTTGTTTTTGAGCAGAATAATACAAAGAAAAATATAGGAAATTAATGGGAAAAAAAGGAGGAAACAAATTTAATTATAAAGAAAGAACATATGAAGACAGATATTACTGATTATTTGTAATGTATTTAATTATGAAAGAATAAAGGTGGTGGTGGTCCACGCCACAAAAGAGAAAAAGAAATGTTGACATTGAGTGCATGTGGCATTGCCTGTAAAATCTGTAACATACGGTGTTAGTTGAACAATGGATTGAGAGCCAATGACAATTACTTTCAACGATTAAAATACTTTTTGTTCTGTCATATTTATAGGCTTACTATATCCTTGTTTTGTATCTATTCCACTTGTCGCTTCAATAGCGCTTCGGTACAAAACTGTGGATATTCCAAAAGTTGGGTTCAGCAAAGAGGTTTTTCTAAAACAGATGAAGTTCTGGTCAGAAAAGAGCCGCTTCTTCAAGTCGCAGTTTATCAGTTTGGCCTTTTTTCAATTTGTAGTTGGCATGTACATTGCTCATAAACAGTATGTCGTTGCACAAGAATTTGTACACAAACCAAATATATTTGGTAAATAATAAAGAACGATAGATTGGTTTTAATTTGAGGAAGATGTGGACATTGATGATAAGGCATTAAGTTGCCTGGTTTGTTGTGTTTGAAGCTACAGTGAGAACAAACTTTATTGATAAATGGAAGATCATCCTCTAGTTACAGTGAGTGTTGCATAGCCAAATGCTACACAAACAATACCATCTTATTGCTATGCATTTTTCAAATGGTTATTCAACAAGATGTTGCCTGAAGATTCAGATTGGCCTGAAGTTACTGCTAATCAACATTGGTGAATGAAAACATTTCCTGAACTACCCACCGCTTTTTTTTTTTTTTGCAGCAGTTACCTAAACTAATTCACATTTTATTCACATTTCGCTCTACCTCCAATTAAAGACCATGGTTCGTTTTTAGTTTTTCAGTTAAATCTTTATTGGAGGTGTCTTTAGTTGGAGGAAACATACACTTTTTTTTCGCAGATCAAAAGAAATTTGAAGTTGTTTAAATATATTGTACAGACTTGATGGTTAAAAATCGTTCTAATTTCTTTTCATTTGTTTCGAAAAGTAGAGCGATGCTCGGCTTTGAACAAAATCATTTCATATTATTTTAAACATTAAAGATGTATTGTCCCTTTGACTAATTCCAAAAAAATAAAAAATAACAGATTTCGAAAAAAGGTCGGTCATTTTGAAGTATCATAATAGTTATTAACTATCACCAAAAATTTGTCGAAAAAAAAATCATTTAACTGAAATACAGATGTTTTTTTGTTAAATAAATAACTCTGACTTCCAGTCAAAGTTTTCGATCAAAACATACCCCATAATGAAACACGCTTGTTTGGCTACTCTGTATGCATAATCATAAAACTTCCTCATGATCTGTGTGAAAATACCTTCTCAACCGTGACGAGTTGTAAATAATCCTAATTAGCATATCCATAATGCGTACTCGTGGTTTGAAATCTTTGTTTACTTTCGCTCGCGACTATTTTCCAAACGAAATGTAATCAAACTAATTTACCTGTTAATTACGTAAACTTGTTGCTTTTGGCTCGAATTTTCGACTTAAAGTGAATAACTTTAATATTACTTTGATATGGCCAATTTAAATTTAGAATATTTTGACCTTCATTTTTTGGTGTTTCAAGGGACAATACATCTTTAACAAATAATTATCTTGTGATTAAATGATCAGTTGAGAAATGCTGGTAATCAGGTGACAAGCACGTGATCACAATCACTGCTTGTTGAATTGTTCAGTGCTTTGAAGTTCATCATCACTGGCAGAAGAAAATACGTAATTACGAACATTGTCCTATAACATAATTGTTTTTGGAATTGACATTAGTGGAATTTAAATTTGTTGTGTGTCCATTACGCATTTGTGCTTCCTTAACTAATATTATTTTCGATAATGAGCATTTTTCGATTTGTTCTCTTAATGAGTTGTCTAATCAATATTATATACAAGATTCGTCCGTGATGGACCTACTTTGCGGGTTCATCAACGCACGAATTTAAACTGTATTACTGTGTATGCGGACTCAATTTGTGTGATGTTATATTAAATTAGTAGCAAATTACGCAGATAAGGTATCTCATTAACAGTGTATCTGTATGTCTATGATCTGTATGTCTACGTGCCGTATGATGTTGGTGATCATTTTATGGCACAAATCTCTGTTTCTTGCTCGCCAGCAGATCCATTTTCTTATGCTTTCTCCTCTTCCTCAAGCCATTTTGTCAAGCTAAATACTTTCTTATATTGATCTATCTTTCCAATCAAGACCAAATTCTCATTAACGGTGTATCAGTTTAAATTAATAATAAAATAAAATTGAATCAAACCTTGATTAATACAACGAAAAAGCGAATGCAAGTCCTATGCAAATTAAAAATTGTAAATTTCAAACACTACACTCATTATATTGGCGTCTCAGCTCGACTTTGCAAATCCGTGTACTGTGCCGCTTTTAATTTCAGGTAATAAAATACATTTTACCAAGTTCTTTGTTTTCGGTATCATTTTATTTTCACAAAGAATAATGTTCAAAAGGTAATGACGTTTTTACGTGTGATCTATTTTGTTATTTGTAATTTAAAGGAGTCGTTTACAAAAATACAAAATACAGGCATAATGTAGGCCTACCTTCTAAAGTGTTGTTATTGTTAACACTGAACAAGTGGAACATACATACAGACCGACAAACCAAAATACAGTGCTGGACAATAAGGTAATAAGATAAATATAACAAGATTGATAATTTTAAATGTACATAGGTTCCTACTAGCAATCCATTCCGAAAACAAACTAAACATACACATTATTCAACTAATACAATACAAAAAATGTTGAATACATTTTTTTCCAAATTATGTCTAAACTCAATAAATTCGATTTGTCCGTACTGTAATTATAAAAATAGAATAGAAAATAATCGTCTTTTCTAATAAACAGAACAGTTGTAAATTGCAAAATAAAATTTGTTACGTTAATATTAAAATGGATGGCAACCAATTTAAGATAAATTGGTTATTAAACATTTCTGTAAAACAAACCAAAATTTCAGGTCTGTGTTAAAAAAAAATATGTTATTATTTTGCATTTCGTTGAAAGTGACCAATAATAACGTTGTCTTCGTAACTTCTCTATATACAGTACTTTGAAAAGAAAACAACAACGTTTTTAAAGGAACGTTCATGTTATTGTAAAATAAATAGTTTAAGTCGTGTTAATAAATAAAAACATATCTTGGGAAATAAGTTTATTACGGATATTTACGCTTAACGCTCAAAGGCACACTGTATTCACTGCAGGTCCTGGTTAGCTTCAACATCAAACGAGTGTTTTACCAATATGTTTGTACATTCCAAAAACAAACAAAAAACAAAACAGGCCCACATTATCATGCAATTTTCTTTAAAACTGTAACTGGACATAAAGAAATAAACTTTACACACAGTGCTTTTGCTTAACGTGGTCACTAGTTCACTAAGTCGGTCGGTCGGTCTGTCTGTCTGTCTGTCGGTCTGTCTGTCTGTCTGTCGGTCCGGTATCACTATGCGTTTTATCGCTTTATGACCTTATCTTGATATCAGTTTAATCTAGCTAAGTCAATTTTTCACAGAATATTCCTTATGGCCAGGAATCGATGTGGTTATGTTTTCACGGTGCGCAATAAAAAATTACGCGGTCTACGCACGATTTAACGAAATCACGTTTGTAATCATATCTTAACAACCATGAATCACAATTAAATAAAATTTGGTACTCATAAATTTCAAGGCATAAATCATCATATGGCAATACAATTACGTGCGTAGCGCATGTAACGCATGCGTACGCGCGCTTAAAATTTTCAAAATTTATTTTCGATGAAATAAGAGTACGTTTCAGGCAATTTTAAGCGTTTACAAAATTGCCATGAGTGCGCAGATTTTTGCGCGCGCACTGCGCGTTAAATGTTAATGCGCACACTTTTTGCCCGATTTCTGTTTTCTTGACTTAATTTTCAACTCGAAATTACGTTATACGAGCACGTCAAATGTGACAGGCTACGCACGTGTAAATTAAAAAAATATAAATGTTTTTAAACATTTCAACATTTTTAAACATGTTCAGTAATTTCGGTCAGTATAGTTCACTATGTCGGTCGGTCCGTCTGTCTGTCGGTCTGTCTGTCTGTCGGTCTGTTTGTCTGTCGGTCCGGTATCACTATGCATTGTAGCACGCGACTTAATGGCTGTTGGCCTTGTTTCTTCTATAATCCAAAAATCACGGCACAGTGTTCTCATTTATCGGCCTACTAACTTAAAATTACGTCAGCTGTACAAGTTATCATAGAAACAATCCGTCCACTTTACTGTTAAAATGTTGGCTGAAATAAAATAATCCAATAGGTTGTTATATATTAACTAGTAAACCATAAGTGACATTAAATATTGACGTGCGTGAACGTAATCACGTGTTTAGAATATTGGTGGGACGAATGCCTTTTAAGTCTTCCCCACTTAATGGATTTTTTATTCATCTATGCATTTGTTTCACACTGTCTGAGCGGGAAGTTGATTTGGGTTGTCATGTAGACTCGAGGATATGACTGTTACATAAAAAGAATGATTTAATTGATTTTCTTATTTTCCCCGAAATTTTCTTTCAAACCCGGATGACAAATGAATGTTGTTACGTTATTGTTTTACAAAACCGCCACTGAACAGTTTAAACCAATTTAGTGTGTGTACAATTTCAAAAATTGACATGCCATTTCACTCTATGTTTGTTCTACAACATCCCACACATTTTATTTAATATCCATCCTCTATATTCCTCTTTCTTATCTAGTCGAAAGCGTTTGTTTATACGCATGCGCGTATTCATGTTTCCATTTACTTTATATGACATGCAGCCAATGGTTGTTCGATTCTTCTGGTAGAAAGCTTGGTTCTCACTAGAGCCACAAACAAGGAGGTAACACAATGTAAGTGAATTGACGAATCACACGCGATATATTATGTGAACTGTTGCTTGTCATTGGTCAACTCGCTAGCGTTGACACCCTTCCGTTGGGAACCAAGCTTTAGAACCGAATTGCTCCTTCCTTTCATTTATACACTGCTCCCGCCTTACCTGAGTGTCTTATTGGTTTTATACTAAAGTACAGTAATACCAATAAAACATCATTAAATTGAGACGGTCTTATACAGTATTTCTGTTTATTGATTAGCTATGAAATTTAAGAAATCATTCAGTGAAGCCGACTTTCCACATCGCCACTTTTTTTTACGAGCGTCATTTGTAAAGGTTTACAACATACTGACTGATATTGAATTGTAAATAATTGTAGCTTTCAGTTCAATTATTATATCTCTGCCATTCCGACAAAGTATCTTCTTGATGATATTTTTAACACGACACGTGGAAATATCAATCATCATGTTAAATTATATAACGGTGAAAGCAAAGTTATTTATATTCTAACGCTGCTGATGGCATACAAAATTGGTTTGATGCATTTTATTGTTTATTCCATTTCAGTCGTGGCTCGTCATTTTCCTCTTTCATTTGTTCTTGGTTTCAATATTCGTGTCGCTACAAGGCATTTGTGATTAGTCTTATATAATTTTACTCAAGAATCTTCAATTTTTCTTTGATTTTTGCGAAGATTTGTGGTATCACGACTTCGAATTGAAATCAATCTTGGCATGTGGTAAAATATGATTCTACTTTACTAATAAATTTAGTTATGTCCGTATTCTTCTAAAGAAAGTTGAACATCGTTTTTTTACCAAGTATCATGTTGTTTTCATCAAAGAGGTTTGAATGATTCTAGTTACGACCAGTTCGAGCTCCGAATCGTAATTATCGTATTATGTATACATTTTTACCGGATATCACTATCTTTTGCTATCTTCAAAAGGTTGTTCTAACTTTTCCTTTTCTATTGACTGTATTACATTTTCACTAAGATTTCCAAGATAATCCAAAGATATTCCTTGCAGTAGGTTACTTTGACTTGTGGATGGAGCCATTAGAAGTGGTTAAACATTGAAACCGTTAAACGGTTTTACCGTAAGAAGGCTACAATAATTTGTAATTTTTTTGACCACAACATCAATCCCGGTTTAGGCAGATTTTCTTTTCGATCTCTTCCTCTTCTTTAACATGTTCCCACATTTAACACTGTCCACTATTTCCCCCACTTTGTTATATTAGGGAAGGATGGTTTGGCAGGATGGTTTGGCAAAGGCTAGTGAATATTTCTCTTTTTCCCTGGTTTGAGGTGATACGATGATTCAAATTGTTTTCCTATTTTGTATTTTCGTTTTCTTTCTTGATTTTCGCAAAAAGTTAAATAAAGGTGTTTTTAATTTGTAATACTTTAGTTCCTTTCTACATTCATTCAATTATCCCTCTCTCACAAGATAATGACTATTGATGTTTGCTTCCCATCGTTTATTCTCTTGTATTTACTAGTTAGGCGTTATCAATTAGTTTGTTACTGTAAAATGCGACTCCGTTTCTTTATATTTAGTGTACATTAATGAGTCACAAAAAGAAGCAAGGACACTCGTAATTTCATAGTCCATTAGCTTGAGCTTTTATCGAACAATTACAAGGCGCTCATTAATATTCATGAAGCTATATAACATATGGATATTATTGATTCATTATCTTGGATTTATCAAACCATAACTCAGAAATGTATTCAATTAATTTTTTCCTGACAAAATAATGATTGTTTTCTTTTAAACTATTTCGAATTACAGTTTTCAGTTCAAAGTGTTAGAACTAACTAACTGATTCTAGGTACTGTATCTAGTAAATGTGTACAGTACCATAGGCACATTCTGTGATACAGTGTCACACATACCACATATGATGCTTGTATAATAAGCCGTAAGCCTAACCTAATCTTAACATAAAAGTGCTAAATGGTATATATCTGCATTACATCATAATAACATAATAATGCTATTGTGCAGTACATATATCTGCTTATTCTATATATTTATGAAATCACAGATTAATATAAAAGTGTGTCTGCTCAGAAAGATGCGTGCATGCTATTATCATGGTCACAGAAAACGTTCCTAGTTTAAATCCTGTCTGAGGTGATTTGTATATCTAAACGCAGACTTAATATACCACATATATTAAACGCTCATATAAAAATAATAAGTTCATTATAATATGTAGTTCCATCATGCGATCAAATGTGGAGTGCTTTAATAATAATAATAAGTTTGTTCTGTAGAAATTGTGTTTATGAAGGTTTTATATGTACCATTTGTATTTGAATTAAGTTTCAGAATAGGCCTAGTTTTGATCATTCTGTTTGGCCATATTCAGTCATTTAAGTGCCGTTTATTAAAATGTTTCACCTAATAAGAGTGGGGCTACTACTAACCATGACGATAACATAGACTACGTACTAACTGCTATATGTAACTCAACACTAGATATAGTTTTCCCTAATAATAATAATAATAGGCCTCCTACGCTGCTGACATTAGAAAATGGTTACCATGTATATTTGTTGACGGTTACCATAATTACGCGATTGTCATGGCGCGCGCTATTATACGTTTCTGATTTGACCACCTTTAGAAACACGTATACTCTCCGCGCAACGGGTTCCCTAGCAGCAATAGAAAAAAACATTCGATCTGAGTATAAACTTCAGTAGACCTAGTGGTGTAGGTGATTTATAGTCATAGAGGAATACGTATTTGTCTGAAACTTGTAGAGCTACTATACAAAGCTTAACATATTTTAAGATTGTTGTTACATGGATGCAGTACTAGTGACTATTCAGGTGTATTTGTGTCTTTATTTTGACGTTATGAATATTACAGCTCGGCTATCGAGGAGGGTATAAAACTGGAGTGACCTTAAAGATATCTTAGGCAAGCCCTACCTACCTAGGCCAGTCCTAGTTTTCTAGATCTAGAAAACTAAGACATCTTTTAGGTAGGCCTACCCAGGAATTAGGCCTACGTCTTAATACTTTCGATCGATAGTCGAGTGAATATTTCAACATTGCTGAAATTAAGGTAGGACATTTATGGCTCTGCGCTCTACTAGTTATCACTTCTTTCATCACAAATAGAACTTTAACCGACTAGCCTATAGCGTACAATAACTTTCTAACCAATTTGCAAAATTAAGTATGAGAGCTTAATCTACAACTAGACTTAGCCTAAGTCAGAGATGATTATGGGTGACTAGTTTCTCTCGACCACCTCAATTGTGTAAATCTAAGACAAGGTCTTTAAAGCTCGGTTTCAGTAGACGGATGCAGATCCCGTGTTTAAACCTATTTCATTTCGTAAACCGAACGGAGACTTTTATTAATATTATTGGTAGTTAATGAAAGAACTAAAATAATAAATATAGCCCCATAGTCGTCCAGATTCTGAAAGTCCATGTTGGGAGCCTACTTTTCATAAACTTTGAAACTTAAAGGTGCTTCGACAGGTAAGTACACAAACACGTCAGTGCCTATGTTTAGAATTAAACTGTTGTATTTTGTTAACCTTGTGAATATTTCGACAAGCCAATTTGAAATAACAACGTCCAGATTCTAAAAGGCCCAGTCGTTTTATTAGGCCTAGTCTGATTTTCTTTGTAATTTCGGAAAGTAAGGGTTTCTGTATTTTTTGTCTTAGCTAACGTTTAAAAGGTTACAATGTTGCATTATTTAGTGTTTTAAGCATCATCAAATGTCAGATAAATTAGATGTATTTCAGTATCTCATTCTGGCAGTAATACTTGACAAAACCAAGTTGCTTTAGGCACTGTAAGATTTTATATCTCCAAATAGAGACGGCCGCCGTTTACGTATATAGCTTTCATTCTCTGTTTGGTCACAATCCTTTGAATACTAGTTGGACGATTTATGTCACTAACACATGTGTTTGATTTTACAACTCGTAGAAATATTGCGTAAGAAACCACATTATTTGTATAAACAAATATTAAGTTGAGAATAATTTGTATACAAGATGTAAGTCAAAACACTACAAAATATCTATAAATTGTTTTTACAAAAAAAGAAAATAATAAAATAAACGAAAAATATTATCATATATCAGTTATTTCACATGTTTAGAATCAATCTGCCGTTGTTATAATATTTGTAATTTGGACAACACTCCTGCTGTTTGTGGAACATTTTTGTTTATGTGACTACCAATCCATGCTTATATTTCATATTTAATAACGCAAAATTAGCACGTGTCATCTAATCCATCATATACAATAATGTATCTGAATGCTTTTATCGGATACATAATGTAATATTCCTACTGTCATCATAAGATCAACGATTACTATTTCAACGACTGCCGTGTAACGCCAAACACATAGTCTCTGGGAGAACGTTATGTATACACAGCGTTGATTTCTTCGGGATATTTTGATAGTGTAAAAGGTTAGTTTATAGTGTATTTTCTGTTTATTTTGTGCCGTTTTCTAAATTAATAACCGTTAACACACATAGAAGATAATAATTATACTTGTCTAATATAATGGTGTTTGTTTACTAAGTGTTTATGTTGGGTAGAATTATTGGCCGAATGATGGTTAGATAAATTTGATACAGCAGTTTGGATGAGATATTTAGCTATTCCCTGAAGGTCTGTCAAGCAGGTAAATCGACTTGCTTTTTGAAAAAAATGCTATAGTTAATGGTACAATCGATATCTGAGCAGCAATATACAATAAATGTAGGCATTGCGATATATTGAAACTTAAATGTATAGTGTATACAGTATAATGAGAGGAAGAGTATAGAAAAAAATGGTGAATTTTAGAATGATAAAACACCAAAGGGAATAAGGTCGAAATTCATTATGTTCATTACTGTGTTTAATGATAGTTTGTCGGTTAGCCTTTCTGTCATTCTTGGTTTGTGTTAAACTAGAATGTATAACGCACGTTTTGAAAAGATTTCAACATGGTCATAGGTGGGTTAATGCAAATACGTTGAGCTACATGACTAATAAGATATAGCTAAAAAGCATGTTGAGTATCAATTCTGTTACGTAATATACAATATTATTTCATTGCTTAGGCCTAGAGAGTAATCTTACTGTTTGTCCAGGATATGTTATCCCTTCCACTAAATAGAAAATGTCATTTTCGCAGTCATTCCTAATGCATACAGTACCTCTTGGTAAAAAGAGTGCCATGGCTATATAAATGTAGGACTAAAGTTGCCTACCACTTAATTAATTGAAGTGTGCGATTGTGGGAAGGACCAAACAATACCAAGAGGGGGGCAACATTCAAGCGTATAAGTAGGCCTTATTACCCATTAAATACTAGGCCTAGTAATAATAGTAGTATACAATGTAATCTGCAATATAATCCGTCTAGTGCAATGCCACTTGAGAAATTTGAACACCATTATTTCTAATTAATTGTAAACTATCATTACTATTATGATTATACAGTTTTGAGATCACTGAACTGCAATCGATACCAATGTATCGATTATCGGAACGACGTCGGCATATCAATCAGTAGCCTCCCGGGTCCAGAAAAGACACGTTCGTGTCCGGCTTGAGGTGACCATTATCGGTTTTGCAAATGTCCTGATATTTATCGTTGATAAACATAGTAATATTATATGAAATGCTATAATGAATAATAATGAAACAAATACTTGTAATATAATATATTGTATTCCCAGGTAATACAGCTATGTGTCTTGTAAGCTATGTGTATGTTTTGCCTATCAGTAAGATGGAGACCTAACTCATAGCAACAACGTTAATGTATTGTAATAAAATTGTAATATAATGTATTCGGCAAAATACAAATGCAATATAATATAATACAGTATTAATAGAAGCGAGTCCAGCGGCATTATGTGTATGAAATGTGAATTAATGCTAGATGTACGATTGATTTACCTAATAATAGAAACTCCGTTGAATATATAGTTATAATATTATCGTCATGTGTGTATTTATTAGTCCATAAAGCATGCGTGAGTATTTTCAGATTTATGCGTTTCAAACTGGTAGATCTTGAAGAGTTGCTTGAATAATATAACGTATAAATATGCATATAAATTAATCGCTATTTAATAGTATGTGCATACGACGTATTATATATATAATTTCGAGAAATAATTGTCGTCGTATGTATCTATCAATATAATTGGACATTTTAAAAGGATGGTACATGCATCAGATTAAAGTATAATAGTGTTTCTCAAGATGTAGAAAGTATTTGTGGTGTATGCTTTTAATTCTGATAGTGAGGCTACACCAATCATGAGTGGGTATATTAAGTATTATGGCCTATATGTTATATATTTAAGTTTTCCAAATGTGATGTGAAAGAAATACCATTTATTCACCATTTTATGGAGTTATGCTCAAGAAATGTGATACCCCATTTAAAAAGCGTGAAAGGTGTCACCAAAACTCTGAATCTTGAAGCTACTTTAAAACTACTTTTAAAAGAGCAATAAGTTCATACGGTAATATAATACTAATATTAATCTGGTCTATCTATTTAAAATGCTACTACTACTGTAATAACAAGAATAGTTAATATTTAGAATAGGAACTTTGTGAACTTGCCCTTCCTTCGAAATGACTGAAAAGTGGTACAGATACAGATTCAGATCTTTTATTGTCATACAAACCAAGATAGTACAGTATGAAATTTGTCTTCTTGTTGCGAAAAAGAATACACTTAGTTAATAGAAAAAAAGTTACAACGCATGTAAAATACAATAACATTATCAACAATGTACTGTATATACTATTAATCCTATCTAAGTTTGTTTTTATTAAATACACTGACTGCTGAAGGTTGAAGTGAATTCCTAAATCGAGTTGTTGGTGTAGCAATGGTAGAATGTGTTATTTTGTAGGCTAGTTGGATTTTCCTGTATACATGTAACAATAAGTATATGAAACAACAAGTTTCGTCAGGGACCGAATATCTGAACTAAGTTCTGGATTATTCACAGATATGAACATGCACATTTGTGTTTCTTCTTGTGCAACGGTTCATTTATTTTCTCCATATTTTAGAGCACCAAAGATTTATTCTAAGATTTTTGTCCTATATTAACGGAATTCAAGTGAATTTCTCTGCATTTACTTAACTTTTGGTTACACTACGTATGGCGAAGTATGTTAATATAATACAGAGACAACTTTTGAGAAAGATAGAGATTATGTGCCACGACTATAAAAATGTAGCCAGTAAGTAACACATTCCTACATAGTTCATTTAAACAACTGTTGATTAAGAAATAGGTTGTTTTATATAACACCTATATAAATTCCTGTCATTTGATTGGACGAATGTGGGTCACATGGCGTGCAATAGTACGCACTATTCAACGATCGTTAAATAGTACTTTTTGAAACATTTTTGTGTACGAAAAAAAAACGTCTAGATGTTATATAAAACAAATAATGAATGTTTTGTATTCGTGTAATGGTACAAATAATGGCACTTGGTGAATGATGAAAGGTTATATCAACTCGGCTTTGCCTCGTTGATATAACCTTTCATCATTCACCTCGTGCCATTATTTGTACCATTGCACTCATAAACATTCATTATTTGTATATTATAGAGACACTTATCCATGGTATACCAAACGTCCCTTATCCTCTGTTATGAACTCTAATAATGCATTGGGTAAATTTGAGCCTCGGTAAAGTAATACCCAAGTGGTATTATGTATGAAAGAGTGAATACGAGTGAGTACAGGTAATACCTTATACAGTACCAAGCATTAAGCCTTGTCTACATTATCAAACTTTATGTGATAAAAATGTGTGATGTACCCAAATATGGTAGTGATATGCCTAAATATGGTGGTAATATGACTTTATCATGTCCATATATGGGCACATCACATTTTTTGTCACATAAAGTTTGATAGTGTAGACAGAGTATTAAGCCCTGTCTACATGATCCAACTTTATGTGACAATATATTGACATGATGATGTCATACTTCTACCATATTTGAGCATATCACTACCATATTTGGGCACATTACAGTTACACTCTTTTTGTCAAACAGTTTGATAGTGTAGACAGCTTTACGCATTGTGTCCACTTATTGGCTTGAAATGAATGTATAAAACAGCATTCTAGCATGGTATCAAAATGTCTCATATATACTGGTATGATTCGTACTAGACCTAGTTCTTCTATAGATGCTCATTATTTATGTATTGCGACGGTTACTTTCACAGTACAGTATGTAAATCCTCATAAAAAGAATGATCCTATAACTTTGCTTTGTTTTTATATATGTTTTCCCAAACGTGATTTTTTATGATTAATAATTAATAATTCATATCTGTAGCAACTAGATTAATATTACTTTATGTTTGTATTGTGACGTTTCGTTTTCACCACTCGGCTACGCAGATATTGAGTCTGACAGTCAATCTGCGCAGGCTCATTACGTGTATGTCAGTATGGTGCCTTCCGTTCGGCCTAAACAGCATAAGCATATCTCATAGTCATATATACTTTATTGTCCATTTAAAAAAAAAAGAAATGCGAATTGAAAACTGGCAAAATACAAAAATATAAATATAAAATACAATCTCTTCGGATGTCCGAATGTAAATTAGTTGAACTTACAACTATCAAAATGACTCCTCGGTAGTTGGACGCCAATGTATTGATCTGATTGCATCGCATTTAGAGCATATCAATTAACACAAACAATTTACATTCGTAACAAGTACATCTGTTTGGCTTAAAGGATCCACTCTCATCGACTGACGTCAACAATTTCGGGCACTGAACTAACTGTTATCCGAATGTTTAAATCATAGTCCAATTATTGTTACCAAACGACGCCGTTTATAACTTTCGGCAACATTGTATAGTAATGATAATGATAGAAAGTATATAGTTATATAATGTGCATTATTTTTATACATTTATATTTATAGCAATTTGTTTTCTTTCTTAAGTGATTGGATACATAATGATAATGTAATTTATCTTAATTAATACTTTGTTCCAATTTGAGAATAATTTAATTATTACAAAAATTTGTTTCAGTAATTAATGAATATGCATTTTATTTACATTTTTATTACATCACATATTTGAAGTAAAGTTTGATAGTGTAGACAGAGCTTTAAGAAAAAACTATGCGAATGTTAGTTTTCCTAAATTATTATTCCGACTCATTTACACGGACAGGATAAATTTAAGTAATGAGCCGGATAATTCAGTTATGCTATGACGCTCACCCATTCGAATCATGTATCGTCACAAACCACAACCTAGTACATCAATCATTTCTTATTCATTCTACTCTGGTCGTTTTTATTCTGCTCTTTCTTTCCTTTATATCAACCTAAATTATTCATTGCAATAAAGTGCGGTCGTCTAGCTGTATACGGTTATGTTGAGCACTTTACTAAAAGAGTCGATAGAATTTAACTTTCGTAAATCGATGATAAATTGACTGATTTTACTGCAGATTTCTGTAAAGCCCTTAATACAAAGCCTTATGTCTAAGAACCCACAGTCAATCTGAGTACGTTAGTTATGCTACTGATTGTGTGTGTTTATATTATTGGAACCTACATTTACAGCATTTAGAAGAGAGTTAACGATTTTGTTGTTGTAGATATGTTTACAGTTGCTACGCTATTAGCCTGTGTTAATGGTTTTTTTTCTGTCTGTGCATATAATTTGTTTGTTATATGTTCAATTCAATATATCTGTATGCTCTTTAGTATACGGGTAAACTTATCCTAGACAGGAACTAATAGTACATTTTAGTACAGACCTAATCTGGTTAGGCCTACATTGGTAAAACGTTACACATAAGAAAGATACCTTGGTGCCTCATGTCACCGCTGTGTCGGTTTTGTTTTTCTTTTGCATATTTATACTGAATAAAAAAAATACATCGGTGTCACTAGTGTTACGATATATTATGTTCTAATTGTAAAAATGTTCAGAACCCTTACACTGGCTCAGGCTTTCTGATAAAAATTATTATTACTATAACAAGTAAGAATCATCAGTATGATGCTGGTGTCACGCCAAATAATGACATATTGGAAAATTATGTTCCAAACTCAATTACACTGGAACAGTCATATTATTTTCTGATTAAGAAAGCAAGAAACATCAGTACACTGGTGTCACGCCAATTTTTTTGTAAAATTAAGTTCCGGACGTAGTCACACTGGCCCACTCTTGGATACTTACCACAAAGCAAAAAAGAAAATAATAATGTTGTTTTGCGAGGGCTCGTATTAATTATATTTTCTAATAAGAATAATTGCATTACTCACATGAGGAATAATTGATTAGCTATTCTTGAACATTGTTTTATCTAATTATCTATTGTAAAAGCACACATGTAGAAGTATTCAAATCACGAAAGATAGTCTGCATCAATTTTAATTTGTTTGTATTTTAATTGATTAAAATATTTCTCTCTCGTCTTGCCTTTCACGTTGATTAATAACTCACATTAATATTTCCGAAGAGTAAATGATCTTTTTTCTGTCATTTTAATCAAAAGAACATCTTTAATAAAAAAAAATATATAATTTTTATATCGTTCATTCAATCATCTTTTTATGACTTTGTATTCTCTTGGTCAATGCTCTCTAATTTATTTTTCAATGTCTGGCTGATGCTATATTGTGTATTGACGTTTATTTGTTTCAAAAGCTCTAACGAAACTGACTACGGAATGTTACGTGATAAGTTTTATTTTAAAGTAAGCTTAGTGGTGGTGTACTGCATGATTTAAATAATTTTTTTCCAATTCCATTCATAACCGAATGTCTCTCTACAACTTTAGTACAGTAGACTAGTAGAAGTCATCATTTACGCTTGCATCTTGAATTATTAATTCTTCATTTCTGAACACTGAATTACTGTACCTTCAAAATAAAATGAAGAAAATCATCTTTATGATTGTTTTAACACAATTGTGAAAGAACTCTTTTAAGCTGAATGAGACTACACACCATCTTCAGTGCTACGATCACCATGTTTAAGATTTGAAAAATTAGTTGTTAGTGCTCCAAATGGATCTATCATCAAAAACTACAGACATTAGACCACCTCTCTTTAACACTACGTTTTGCCAAGCAAAGCAATATCTATACTTTTCTCCAAGGCATAGTTTCTCAGTCTGTCATACAAATAGTACATATTGTTAAACCCATTCCAGTTGTTACTTTGTACTCAGTCTATTCACCCGGAAAGGAAACTTGATGCGAATTGTTCTCAGAGCATTCGACAAAACGCTCCCAGGGGACATACGCTGATTGTGCTGGGTATATAATGATGTAAGGTACCCTAGACCCCGTTAGTATTCACGGCCTAATGTGTTATAATCTGTTATTCTCGATTTGGAAATATTCAGAACCGTATCGAACCTTGCTTTTAGCTGTCATCAACGTTTCTTATCTTGAATAATGTAATTTCATTTATTTGTTGCCAATTTCTTTCTCTTAATCGAAGTTATTTTTGCAGTATTTAATTTAAATTAATCTTGGTTTCTCTATATATTATCTTAACTTATCTCATTAAAAAATATCTTTTATTAAAACACGTTTACTGGTCAGTGTTATTAGATTTCTTTCTTCTTGATGAGATAAGATATTTCTTTGGTGTTTGGAGAAAATTGACATTCCATTAAATCATACATAATATCTGTATACCTTATGATAGCAATTTAATTTTGTACTCATCAAACTTGAGAATTACAATTCACTGCGCGTATATGCGCGAAAATTTATGCAAATTAGATTCACAACAATTATTATGACGTCAGAAAACCCTTTACTCTAATTTAACTTCTGTTAGGGAGTCCATTGATCGAAATTTTATGAATAGGAACAGAATGAATAATCCGAATATTAATGTACGATCGATTTGCTTCCTTTTCTGTGTAATGTGAAATTATTCGGGTTTCTTTAAAGTGTGACGTTATTAATAATTCATCATATTTTGTGACACGAAGTAAATTTAATGAGTACTGCTGCAAGATTAGGGTAGCTTAAAGAGAACTTATCTGAAGCCTTGAAGATTCTTAAAATCAATCTTTAAACAGAGTTTGTATATCAATCTCACGAGACAATTTCATCAAGATCTTGTCCGTCATCAAAGTCTTCGGTTTATTTTGACAGGCTGTAATCCCACACACGTTCTCACTGTAATCGCACTTTGACACTTTCTAAAGGCACTCACACAATCAGACGGACCAGCTATGTTGATTTTGGCGCCAAAATGATTATTCAATCTTTGTATTAACTTCATTGAAAGGCACATCGTGTTTGACGAATTTTGGATCATAACTGTTAATCAATTACACATTTGCCGGCAGTCGTTGACCGGTCAAATGTCATATTTTGTACTAATTCAAATTCATATTTCTTAACTACTATGAAAGAAGTTCAATAATAGCCGAAAGTATTAAATATACTCATTAAAATATCGTAAATATTGGAGAAGTGTATGGTCAATATGATATTCACAAGTGAATACCATTTTTCCTGGTTCAAATAAATGATTGTGTTAATTTTTATACAAATATCAATAGTAACAGAAAATAATGGTGGAAGTCGATCGTTGGTTTAAAACAGAAGTAAACATTTGATTTCTATTGGAAAAAACCCCTTTTCATTTTATATAATGATATGATCTTAATAATTGATTATTCATTTAAGGTACGAAAAACCCAAAATGATTAAATACACACACAATTGTGTGAGGAGTGAAAATTTCATTTTATTATTATTATTTGATTTGGTTTGTTCTGGCCCTAAATTAGTCAATAGTTCACACTTTCTGTCATAGAGCAAAAACTTTCAAATCGTACACAGAAAAAAATGTCGAAGTCGAAGACCAAAAGAGCCAAGTTCGCAGTTATGTATTAGTATGGAATAATATATAAATACGAATTGGTTAATGAACCTTGGTCTTAAATTCTGTTGAATCTAAAAAATTCTTAGAAAATGTTATTATGGAAAGAAGATCTGATATTATAACAACCATGATACTCATGTATAAGTAAGAATGATGGCCGGGAGATTAATATACAAGATTTAAGATGTACATTTAAAAAGTTGATGCATGCATCAAGTCAATCGTGTGATTGGTAATTGTCAAGGATTTTATTCCATTTGATTAACTCGTCAAATTTACCAATCGCATTTAAAAAAAAAGTGTTTAGTGATTAGAGAAAATTTATTACATTTGAGCTGATTTATGTTTATGTTTATAATTGCTCGATTAGAAAGTTAAAGTGAGAAATAAGATAGTAGGTAGGTATTTAAAAAAAAAAAAAGGCTCTTATTTGCACGTTAAACATAGGTAAAGCTCTGTCTACATTATCAAACTAGTTTGACAACAAATGTGTGATGTGCGGCACTCCAATACTTTCCTACTGATGTATTCTCTATAATGTTGTTAATCTTTTTTTTTTCTTTATTGGTTACCTATTAAATGGATAGAATAGAAGATGCTCTTACTTGTATTTTGGCTAAACTATCTGAGTTGGCGCATTATTATAATCATCAACAAAATATTTCTTTTCCTATATTTTCTTGTTATTAAAGACCCTTGTCGACAGATAGACTAAATATTGTGCACGTTTCTTACCATTTACTAGTTGTAATCTCAGACATGTTATGGACTTAATTTGAACATTTATTTGACATGTCCGACCATCATATTTGACGCAATAAATAATGACAAGAGAGTATACATTACATTTCAAATTACATATTATGGTTGCTTGTACTAGGAGGCCTTACAATTCTACTTTTTGACATCTGAAGAATTCTTAGTTATTAGTTAATACTTTTATGTTGACCTTTTATGGTAAAAAGGACACTGAGCATTTCATAGAAAGGATTTTTTTCGCTCTTAGCGAAAAATTGTTCCTGTAATTGATCCAAATTCCAAACAATGCAAAATGAAAAATCACACTAAAAGGAATTGAAAAGGTATTTATTGTTTATGATATTGCTAGAAATGTAATATGCAGCAAAAAAATATTTAAAAAAAAAAATAAATAAAAAAAAAAAAATATCAGAGGAATAAATTAAAGAATTAAATTCTCGGTGAAAACACATAAAAAACAAAAATGGTTGACGCTCAATGAACTTATTCCTTCATACTTTTGCTATAATTTCTTCCTGTCATGAGTTTTCGTTTAGGTTTACTTTGCGATTTCCAGTAGCCATGTATCCACTTCTTAGACATCTACATCTTAGATCGGGCCATAATCATTTAACTGGTTTCGTTCAATGATCGACTTTAGGGCTAATGCTTCTTATCTACTGATTTTAGCCAGACTTGTCACTCCCAAGTCTATACTTTATACTCATATTGCCTACATTCTATAGCAATCAGGTTACTCCGTGTCTGGTACCAGCTTCCCAGACAGTTGACTGATGCTGCAGTCCTAGAAAGCACATCAGCCTTCATTAGAAAAGTTTATATTCATTTTGATTCGCTGTAACTGTTTTTGTCTTTTTGTATTTTATGTGTAAACTGACTTTGAGGTTGGGTCAACCGGCTCAGCTACAGTGATTCAGTTCACTTAGGTTGACCCTGGTCTCCCCAATTTCAGTTTTTTTTTGTTATGTATATACTCAAATAGACCAAATAAATAATGAAATGAAATGAAATAGTAATTACCTTTATTAGAAATACATTGGTTGTAATTACAATACTTGACGTTCTATTCTATCTTCTTTCCCTTTTTAATGTATGGTTTCCACTGTAAATAACGGAAAGTAAAGAGAGAAAGATGTGAATTTGAGATTGCTACATCATAATATTCAAGAACTCAAGTTCAAAGAAGGCAAACTTGTACGTGTAATACAAAATAAAGCTGTATTACAAAATCCTGCGGGTATGCTTATAAATAACACTCGACAGTGTATAAACACAAACGCAATCTCTACTTGAGTGTATCTGATTCGAATTATGCATACTGTTAATGCCTCAAGATAAACCTTTAATGAAATAAACCTCGGGAACAGAAATGGGCTTACCAATGAATAAATAACCTATTAATAATCTTATCAAAATATGAATCTGACCAATACTGAAAATAAGTATTAATCACAACTTTTTATAAATATCAGAAAAATGAGACAACTAATCGTGGCATTTAATTATTAACCAATTTCTAATGGCTCGTTTTTTTCTAAATGGTTAGCAAAAATGTTAATATAACAATTTGTTAATACAGTAATCAATATAAAGTTGATTACAGTTCCGTGACACTTGATCAAAATGTACAAGTTTCTTGAACTGAATTATTATAATTATTCATGAGATTAGTGTCTGGATGATTAGATTAAGCTCTGTCTACACTATCAAACTTTATGTTACAAAAAAATGTGATTTGCCCATATGATGACGTCATACCACTACCATATTTTGTATATATTCTGAGTTGACCAAATAGCATAGGTGTTCAGCACCTGTTTGGTCTTTCCTTGCCTTTTATACTTGTTTTGTCTTCTTTGTATTGTGTATCAGCAGAAAATTAAATAAATAAATAAAATATTTGGGCATATCACTGCCATGTTTGGGCACATCACACCTTTTTTTTTTATAAAACTAGTTTGATCATGGACCTAATTTATAGGTCCATGGTTTGATAGTGTAGGCAGAGTTTTTGTTTGCACTTAAGTAGTAATTATTATCGTACACTTATTTGATTACAAATTCTAAGAAAAGTATTATTTATTTATCAATTCATTCATGCGATGTAACAAATTAATTAACGTAGTTGAAAGATTGAATACGATACATCAAGGCAAAGACGATTCATTCGGAATACTTTCTGGAATACTTATAAATATGTAACAAATATTATTATTAAAGCTTAAATCATGATTTATTTACCTGCCCTTTCCAGTAATTATAAAATTGTAATCAAAGAATTTATATAGAATCAAAATGAGGTATGAACAAGTAGGCCTATGACACTAAATGCATTTTCCTGCAGACAAAGTCAATGGCATTTTGTTTAATGTTCATAGTAAGTCTATATTTGGAACTGGGACCAAACCTTGTGAGTTGCACAAGGGTAACATTTTAATTATTCATTCTTCTTATCTTCTTACAAATATGTTTAGTAGTTGTGACAGTGAGTTGTTAATAAACAAATCCCTTGTTAAGCTTAGTTAAGGTATTGCTTCTTGAGCCTAAAACATCAATCATCACATTCAATCCAGTTGCCTTTGGTGAAATAAATGTTGTATCTTACGAACCATTTTGCCATTGTTGTTGTCTTGGCATACCAGTATACATAAACATTGGGCCTAAATGTTGTCGTAGCGTGTCCCACATACATTTGGTGGATAGGGGACAGTAGATATGTAGGAAGGTGGTAGGTATAGGTAGTTTGGTAGATAGGTATTTACGTTACGTATAGGTAGCTATAGTAGTTTCATTTTTAGGTAGGTAGTTCGATAGGTAGGTACTTATATATGTACGAAGGTGGTAGGTATAGGTAGTTTGGTAGATAGGTATTTTACGTATGTAGGTAGCTATAGTAGTTTCATTTATAGGTAGGTAGTTTGATAGGTAGGTACTTATATAGGCAGCTAGGTTGATGTTTCATTTATTTATTTTACCATAACATGGAATCATTGACCGTTAGTGTTAATGCTTAATCGCCTAATATCCAATTCTAACACTATTTAACTCCACTTATGAGTTTTAAATATTCCAATTATATTATGTTTTCTGTCAAAATATTGTTTTATTCAAATTCTCCTTGATCAATAAAAAGTAATTACTATCGCATATCTACACATTTACTTCAATTCTATGGAAGTATTATATAATAATTTGCAAAATATTATATCTTCAATAGATGAAGTTGATTGGATATTTTTTTCTGTACTTCTCATATCAAAGACTTTAATTCCCGCGGAAATAGGTACAGCGCTTTATATTCTTTTTTCATAAAGCCGATTTTAATTGGAATTTCATATTGTTTGACTTTATCATTATATATTATGTATAAGTTGGAGTATTTCTGTTATGATTGTATCATTTGCACGAATCTGTTTGTTTACCAAAAACTGTGACTTTTTTAAATATGAGTAGTCACGAACACGAGCTATAACTCGAAGTTTGTAATCATGCGCAGTATGAGTACGGTATCCTTTTCATTGAGCAAAAGATTCTGAAACTGTTGTTGCACCATTGTATTGCCTTATAACAAACGAGCTTATTAGATTTGAATTCTAAATATTGGGTTAGTCAGTATATATCACAATGTGCAGCGTGTGCCTCTATACTGTGCCTTTTTTTCTTCAAAAATCCTAATATACCACTGAAGCAAGTTGTTGATATTTTGCTTGTTAAAATGTGTTTAAAATTGATTAGGTTGAAGGCATTAGTCTTTTCTATTGCTCTTCAAACATTCGAAACGGTATTCAGGTTCACATTAAAATTTGATGAATAATAATGTTGAATAAAGTACAAAATACTATAGATTACGGTAGTATTAATTGTAATTTTATGCGTCTTCGGGTTTTTATTGCCAATAGGCAGATAACTTAAACGTTGTTTCGATATACATTTACTACGCTAATATGAAACGGAAACGTGTACTATTTAACGCACTTTATGCTATTTTAGGTTACATTATGAAACCTTCAATCAATTTAAATGCTCCTTTTAGCAGAATGGAATGAATTATTTACAGAATCTCGTACAAGATGAATAATTGTCTTACTTCAACATGTGTATTTGTTAGAAATACTGGGGATAGCCAACGTAGGCTACAGGCACGTAGGATATTTCTTCGTCAAACAGCAATTGAATAGCGTCAGAGTAAAATTACAGAATACGCGATTGTAAATTTAGGGATGTAAATAAATAAATGTTTTGGCTACACAGTGGGTGACGCACGTGTTTAACACCCCCATAATTAATGTACTCTACCCAAATTATTGTTGTTTCTACAAAACAACGAACGGACGCGAGTATTCATATCTATCGTCAACAACCACATGCACAGTACCTATATGGACATTGTCACCACGTCCTTAGCTGTACAGTACATGGTTAGAGAGTCGTCAGAGAAACAGATATGAAGATGAGCATAAGAAAAGAGCGACTAATCGCTGCAAACTAATGTACAACGCGTAAATATAGATTATGAAGATCTGGTCAGATTTTGATGACAGATAGGCCAGCAAAATTGGTCTAAAGACAAGCGATGAAAATAATAAATGATATAAATATTTTTATCTGATTAAATATTGTTGAAATAATAATAGTAATTCAATAGTCCAAAAGAAGTATCCTGACAAATGGTTACATTTAAAAAAAAATGTCGTAGTGTTGTAGCTCTTGGAGATAATTCTGTACACTGCGGTAGTGGATTAATTGTAATTCTACATAACATACACGCACATTTATTATTGGCACTTCTGAATGTTTTAAATGACATTACATTTATGTTGTAGCTGTCGATCATTTCACTTGGAAACATTTATAATTACATGTTTCTTTAAAGTCTTCCTTCCCGTGTGAACGTCGCTTTAATCATTACTATTAACTTTGCTCTAGATCGTTTGATTGTAAAGTAATGTATCCGTAATATTTAAGCACCAGGGTCAGTAAATTAACTGGATACATTGTAAATAATGTGTTGTGATTACAATTGATGAACAGACACATTTTGAAACGACAAATACAAAAATAAATAGACGTGTATATCGTATAACGATCGATTTTGAAATCTGAACATGTCAATCGAAAGGTGTATAAAATGCTTAATCGGTTCCAATTGCTAACCGATAACAAATTCCGGTATTAAATCATAATCGTGTGGACATCATTTGAAACCAATATCTGAAGTTATACACGGCCTTGTTGTGCTGGCTGGATAATCGCCATTAATTCGCGAGAGCTTTCAATCAATTAAAACTGATTTATAATATACGCTGTGGTATGTGATATAATTGGCATCACTGTAGATTATATTCTGCTTTATTTCCATTTCATGGTTTGCTATGCTGTTGGAATTCCAGCTGTGGCGTTCGGTCATACATAAACGGTACGCAATTTATAGATACATTACGTTTTCATTAGGCTGTTTATAGACCATTACATCAGGTAACCGAATAACCTCAATACGCAATTAAAGTAGGCTGTAGAACAATAATGACAATGAATGTATCTCGCGTTTATTAAGTAAGCAGTACAAATTTGTACATCTCCTACATTACCGACACGTTCGTTACTTGTCTTTATCTGTATCATCTTTTGTAGCATCATCAAAGGAATTTAACTTCACATTACCAAAACTCATCTCCAACGGTATCAGTCTTCCCTTTACCTAACAAAGTTTGTTCGTAGCCACAATGTGCCTATATTTGCAGCAATATTAACCTTAATCACCATCACCAATATTATTAATATAAATCACCAGTAGTATTTTGCCTGCCTCTGCACGACCAATTTACTCACATCACAGTTCCATCCAAATTAATAAAGGCATCATCAGCAGTTTACTAACACCATTTGCACACACATCACCAGCAACCTTTACTAACATCACCAGCAGGACCAGCACCAGATGCATTTCCTAACATCACCAAAAGATTTACTGACATCACCAGCAGAATTTGCTCACATCACCAGCATCTTTTACCGACATCACCAGCAGCACCAGCAACATTTGCTCACACCACCAGAGGTTTTTACTATCACACCATCAGCAGCACTAGCACCAGAAGCTTTTCCTAACATCACCAACAGATTTTACTGACATCGCCAGCAGAATTTGCTCATATCACCAGCAGCTTTTACCAATATCACCAGCAGCACCAGTAGCATTTGCTAACACCACCAGCAGCTTTTACTAACATCATCACCAGCAGCACTAGTAGCATTTTCTTACATCATCAGCAGCTTTTACTAACATCATCACCAGCAGCACCTGTAGCAATTTCTCACATCACCAGCAGCTTTTACTAACATCATCACCAGCAGCACCAGCAACATTTGCATACACAATACTAAAATCTTTTGCTGAAATTACCAGCATCACTAGTTACACCAGCATCTTCTCACATCAAAATCAGCATTTTCCTCAGCATCATTCCTACTGAGTCATTAAAATACACAGAAGTTTCAGTTGTCACTGACGACGGCAACCATTCTAGTTGTTATAATCCCTAGTTTTCTTTCTTTAGTATTGGACATTCAAATCCAGATGTTATTATCACAAGCCATAATCGCTTTTATCAACGGATTACCGAGATAAATGCAAAAAGGAAAAACACATGCTTTTAAATTACTATCACATATACATCATTAAATCAAATATTTTTAAAAGTAGGTTATCCTTCGTCTGATGACATAATATATTTTTCAATCGTGTGCTAAATTTAACAGCAAAATTAGACGCTGTGACAAGAAACTCAAGAAAGACTCAAAGCCGACTGATCGAAAATATTTTGTAAAACAACAATACCGCGTACAATACCTACAAATCCTTTTATCAATCTATGTCCACCTGCCTTCAGTATGTAAACTAATCTGTAGTTATTATTTGAATATTCGATGAAGAAAAAAAAAATGTTTGCCGTTTCCTTTGTAATAATTGATAGATTATCAACAACAGTAGAAATGACATAAGATAATATTGATTAACAGTTTAAAAAGAACACTTTGTATGTCATAACTTTTTTATAAAAGGAGAAACATTACTTTATGATGAAAAGTCTATATTTATCAGTTATCATAATCATCCATGTTTGTCTTGTTATTATATTTATCATTTCTAATATTAACATAATATTTGCGCCACCATTCTTCCTCCCCATCCTTATTTTCAGAATTTTCATCTTCGTTATTTAATTTATATCATCGTTTCTGTCGTAATCATTGTCATTATTCTCATTACGTCATTGTCATTAATTCGTCTTCATTTCCAACTTGAATGAACTCACTGTCACTGTTTTGTGAAAAGTAACGGTAACTTACCCTATACCCTGTTCTCTGTATAGAGGCGCATCAGTGTTCCGCTCTGGATAACCACATTTTCTAACAACGTTTTACTTATTTAATATTGTTTTTTTTTAAACATGTGTTTACTTTCATGCATGCTGAGCCGTAACCTAGTTAAACTGAACGTGAGCCTTAGTAGACATTACTTTTTCACAAAGGCTTAAGAAAGAAATTGAAATAACTGCATCACTAAACTCTAATGAAAGCTTTTCCAAATAATGGAAAAGCAATTTAAAAGCTGCAGCAGTTTTAGAACACAATCGTTTGTACAAAGTATACTTTGAAAAGAAATTGACCCATGTGACTTCAATCTAGACAAATCGAATCCAATTTACATGCCATACAGATAAAAAGACATTTAATAGATATACAATAAAAAGTTAAATGAATATCTGGCCTTTATAGAAAATTAAATTAATGTGAGAATTATCGTTGTGTCTGCAAAAAGCGTAGGCAGGTCATAAAAATGCCAGTGATTACTGCTATTTTGACGCTAAACAAGAGAATGTACACTTTTAAATACCGTCATTAATCTTTAAACGTTCTAATAAAGATGTTTACTTAGACTAGTGTAAACGTTTATGTATTTTAATTGTGTTAATAAAGTAAACCATCCATCCGTTTGAGTTTATATAAGATGAAGATAGAAAATCGAAAAAATAATATTTTGCTTGAATTTAAACGAGGCACATATTACAAGTCAAAGAAAGTTGTATTGCAACTTTGTTAGTCTAGGTTCTAGACGGTTTCTACTTAATATTAGTAAAAAAATATATAACTTATAGCGTTTCATACGTATAATGCTTTAGATAAGAAACTCATTTTCCAGAGAAAAATTGGAAGGCCGACTGGTCTACTAACATAAACAGGAAAATTAAATACAGACTTGGGTTAAGTCTACAACCTTGTAGATACTATTGTGCTATCGATATGCTTGTGCTTGGTAAGACTAAGTCGGTCTAGATTAGATGTTATCAAACAACGAAATGATCGTAAATTATTGTTATTATTGCCAACAGGCTTTTGAGCTTGTTTAATATGAAAATATTCGCTGTAACAATTAATAAAGTATATTGCATTATTATACTAAGCGATCAATTGATTGCTCGTAAATCAAATGAAGGTATGAGCAGTAATTAGAAAAATAACAATCTTTGACAAAAATAATGGTAATGACTTCGTTGTTCGTTGTATTTGTCATTTTATACAAACACAACTTTCTTTTTGAGGTTTTAAAATTTAAAAATATTACAATAAACCTAATAACTATATATTATATTGCTGACACTAATATTTAAACTACAATAGTGTTCGAAATATGCATTGTTCGACATAAACATTTGTACTCAGTAATAAACGTTTATTTATCGTTTATATACTATACAAATACTTGTCAGCTTGTATTTGACGTTTTATTTTCTCAACGAATGGTTTATCTGAAATCGTCGACATGTTTAAAATGTTATGGTGTCTTTTTTTTCTAAATTAGGTATACAGTATTTCGGAATTCTGATTCTGTTTCCAGTTTTCTAAGTGAGTGTTACGTTCTTATTTTCTAACAAATCTTCGACAAAATACAACGACTTCGTTGCTGCTTCTAACTGCATCTCTTTTAATTTTACATTTTGGTGAGCCATTTTACAGTGCTTCATATGGATTTTGAACTCTTTTCTTTTTATATTTGTTTTGTTATGTATTTGTTCTTTGCTGACGAAATAAATTAAATGAAATGTGGAATAGTATGACTGTTACACAACGGGGTCTGAAATACTCATAAGTTGCTCTGCTTATTTAAATTGTCTGATGTTTAGTTCAGTATGTCAAGATATTAAGGCTGCTAACTGAATGTGTCTCTTTAGGATGACTATAACCTATGAGACTATAAGAGATGGTCTGACAAGCTAATAAGTTACCTATAGTGCGATGTAGGCCAGGCAGAAGATGTATTGAATTTTAACAATTAGAGCTTGCTACCTCGTAGCAGCAATTGTTGTGAGTTAATCGTTGATGTTTTCTTTCTATATGCCAATGATTTGTGACTTATTTGTGTACTGGGATAATAATAATAAACGAGAAGGTTGGCGGGAACTGAAAAACGTCTCGAGAATAAGTGATTATTATTTTCCAAATTGGCAAATAAATTGGTCTCTTCCAATAATTCAACCTAATCACCAACCCCTCCTCACAAATCTCACAGTTCCTACAAGTAGACCGAATCGGATTTATTCAAATGATACTTTCGTGGGAGTTGATTTACTGTATGTAAAGATTGAGGAAAAGATCCTCAAATTTACAGATTAAAGATTTCATCAAAGAAGACAGACTCTTAACTAGAATGAACATTCTTTTCTATAAAAAAAAATTAACAAGCTTAAATTGTCAATTCACTCGGCAAATGAGTAGTTTAAATGAACCCTAAGTAAACGTAAAATTACTGTATAATATTCAACTCGACTGAATTGATATAACTCGTTTATAATCGCTTGCATAATTTTTTTTTAAAGTTTTGTGTGGATTTCTTGCTAATTATTTTGCTCATGTATAAAGCAAATTGCTTAACATAACACTACCCACAACTAAACAACTTGGTGCAATAGTCCAGTATATAATGGCTCAATAGTAATATCCGATGGATGCATAATTATAATGTTAAAACAATCAAATATCGGTACTTAAATCGTTAGTCTTAGAATTTGTTATATAGCTTGTCGCGGTTTAGCTAAGCGTTCGATATCTGTTTGAGAAATAAAATTGTCAAGTTAATGGAGATATCGGAGATGAAATATTATTTTAGCAATTACAGTAGATGTTTTCTTTGTTACAAAGCATACATTGATATAAACTGTTAGATTTGTATGATGAAAGTGATATTGTATTTAATGATTTGAAAAACGAGACAATTCTTAGATAGATTGATAGAAGGTGATTTGATGCTGTTGTAAGAAGGTTTGATATGTCCACAAGTTATCTGAGCTCGCATTCATCATTCCATTTATTGAAACAAAATCCTATGTGTATTGTGTAATCAACGCGACGCGTGCGTCCGAAACGCAATAATCAACTACACTACAACACATTTCGTCAGCCTCTGAAAAGCGTTGCATAAGAAATAATCAATATAAGGAAGTGATATATAAAACATGAAAATACAATCACTGTCGCCAGTTTGTGCCTTATTCAACTTTACGCATTATCAGATTTTTGCCGAATTGATGGAAAAGAGATAACTTAGTAAAACATAAATATCATATTTCTTAAAATCGTCAAAGTTAGTAGGATTTGTGCCGACAGACAGACATGAAACGGTTAACAGAACGAGAATAAAATCAGCATAATTCTCGGTCGTTTTGGAAAATATCGATTGATTTAAAACTGTTTGTTCGTCATCTGAAACACTAATCGCACCTAGGGAACAGAAAGCGATCAACAAAATGAGGGGAAATACAAATAATTTCCTATCACTTATAGCCAATCACAGATTCATAATTGTGACTCCTTAGCGCGCCCGTTGGGAGCACTTTCTGCCTGATCTTAATTGTCCCTGTCCCATAAAGTGAACAGTTATTACGTCAATACTATACTGGAATACCTAACTCGATTTTTTTTTTATTGAATGCTGTGTGCAAATACGATCATATACATTCGCTACGAGAGTGATGCATCGTGTTTAACAATGATTAGATAATTAAATGAATCCAAGATTATGGAAATACGGGAGCTTGCTGCTTACATTGAAATTACGCCGCGGCACGCCGCTTCGATAGAAATCATTCGCGTTGACAAACTACAAAAATAATACTGTAATAGTAAATAATAGAGCGCTGGTCAAATTTTGATTTTATCAATTGTTAAATTAGTTTTTTTGTTTTGCGATTTAGTGGTTTGGTGCAAACGCGACTCTACAGCTCACTATGTCGGTCGGTCGTTCGGTCGGTTGGTCGGTCAACACTAACTTAAATTTGCGCACGCGACTGTAGTCATGTATATGGCCTTGTTTAAAGTAAATGTTAGTTTTCCATAAATGTTCTTTCATTTATTCAAAATCACATAATTCAATACATTATATTACGTAAATACACATGTAAATTCACATCAATTAAAATGTTCAACAGTTAAAAAAAAAGTTAAATAGCAGAAAACTGTTACAGACAACATTTTTTCACGGACTCGTGGAGGAACACATTTTCAGAGGTGAATGAGGGTTTTATTACGCTGTACTTTTTTGTGAGTAAATAAACATGTGAGTATTTCATTTCGCATAGTTGTCCTATATTCTGCTAAGAAAGACGTTCTATATGAAACATTTGTCTTTAGCAAAGTTAGGAAGTGAAACTAAGCGAACAATTCTGACCTCAGAGTTATTAGAAAACTTTTTTTTAAACTTTTTTTTGGAAACTATTATTTTTAATGTCAATTAACATACTTTGTATTAATTTCTGGTCTTCTGTAATTGATATATTATACAATTTGTGAAATATGCTTTGAGGTTTCTATTTTTTTGCTATACCCGCCTTTGTTTTAATAAATGCAATTTTCCTGTGTTTATACTATAACAGTAAACATTTGATGTTCATATGCATAACCCTTGACCTTTCGAAATTAAAATGATACTTGAGATGTTTACAGTGTGGTTTTGGCAACAGAATGATCTTGAATGTAGGTTTAATAAAATAGTTAGAATATAAAATATTGAATGTTTGTGTTGAAAATAGAAACTGCAAACATACAAAATGATAAATCAGAAACATTATAAAAATCAATATAAAATGTCTGAACTTAAAATTGAATTGCAAAAAAGGTGTGTTGGAATATATTAATATTATATACTTTACTAGTATTTTACTTATAAATATGTCTTTCTAATGGAAGTTTGCTGTGGTGTATACGTTGTTCACACTTGTAGAAATAATGTTAGCCGTTTTTTTGGCTAAGAAATAACATATACATACAATATTGTGAACATTTATAACTGCAGTTTTTTTATTACTGTGAATAGAGAAGTAGGCCTAGCGTTTTGTAGTAGACTTTAAGCTTAAATGTGATCAGCTCTGTCTTCTTAAATTGATCACATAGAAGGCATCATGAAAGATGTTTGGTAAGACGTCTAAATTAAACATAAATTGTAAGATCCTTCTTGTCTGAGTGGTAGTTAAACCGTATATGCTTAAAGTATGCTCGAGCCCTGATACGTGTGTTATGAACTAGCTGTCAATTAAACAATACATGCTGCGCACGCTCATCATATATGAGCATGCGTAGAAATGAATGTTTTCAAAACTCGATATTGTGCGCTTAAGTCGTGAAAAGGTCAAGTTAAAGGACACACTATCTCACCAACTTCCCCCTCCCCCTCCCAAATAAACAGACATACTACCAGGGAAACTGTTCTACAAAATGAATTGTGAATTACTCTATTCCTACAATTCATGCATACGCGCTAGCATGCATTGCTAATTTAAAACTTAAACTACTTATGGTTACATGGTACAAGTCATTTTCTGACTTGTAGGAAAAGGCGACAAAATACACACTCGACACTACTGATTTGAGTCTTACGAATTGAATAAATTTCAATAGATAATAGTCATGTATAGGACATTTACCAGTGTTCGATCAGCATGTAGAAAATGTAATTGTTACTAACGCCCTTCAATCTGTTGAGGCCTTCGGAAAACCACTTTAAATTCATTGCCTCGGATGTTCTCACTATTGGTTATTTTCAATTACTGTTGCATAAGTGTCAATGCAATAGACACGTGACCAGTTACAATCTGAAAAAATATATATAAAAACGAGACAGATTTTTGAATAATATAAATATAGAGACTGTATTAACAGATTTGTTGAACGATTCCAGACAGTACAAATGTGCATTTTAAAGGCCAAATTTAAATGGTGAAAACGTTTCATGGTTCAAATACAAAATAAATATTCGTGTCAAGTGTTTTTCGATTATATACAATTATTTTGGAAAAGAAAGGCGCTTTTAACATTTGAAAACCCACTGCAGTAGGCCTACATTATTTCCACGTTATTTCGCCTGGTATCATAGGCCATAATCTTCGCATGATACAGGCGCCACATGTGTTGCTGTATTATTCCCGAAGTATTCTCACACAAGGACCACAATGGAAATAAGTTTGCCGTCTCGGTACTTTTTTGTGTTTTCATCCTATGATTTTATGTCAGAATAAAGTAATACAAATAAATAAGAAAAGTAGGGCCTATATCTAATCTTTAAAATGTGTTGGCAACAGGTACTCTGTACAAATTGTGTTTCTTGTATATTGTGTATAGGAATATTCGGTAATACAGCATCCCATGTGATCACACACGTGGTGACTGTATCACGTATGGTTTTATTTCTTCATGGATTAGGGGTTTAGGTTATGGTCTATAAGACTAGGCGATGTATATGTGAACCTGGAGAAATATAGATAGGGAAGGCCTACCACCGAGAATCGGGTGTTGTTTTGATACATGTTAGACATTTTGTTCGTATATAAAATAGTGTTAGCTATAATATATTGTTATAATTCATCATTGCTCACCACTGATAGTCTGACACGTCAGTATGTATGATTAGAAGTTGATTAGAATGCATGTAGCGATTACAGTATGAATACTGTTTCTTAACAGACTATAGAAAATGTACAGTATTAGGGTGAAAGTTAGGTGCTATTGCTTTATGTTATAATGCTTGTATCGTATGTATAGGCCTATTATAATAATTAGGCTAGACCTATCATACTCTAAATGCACGGCGATTTACATATTAACTACTAGTAGATAATATATAATTTTTGTGTTCAAAATATGTTATTAATGTTGAAAATCGTTCATTATAATTTCCAATAGATATAAATATACTGTAGGCCTGGTTTAGTTAGGGATTGTCGGATTTTGTTGTTGTTTTAAAGCGCCCTCTATGTCAAAGTTTGCTAAGTTGTAAAATGACTTAATTAAATCTTTCATTAGTTGATTTATTGATCAAAATCCAATTTCCAACCAAATATTTAAAAGAAATATAAGCTGTGTGTAATCTGTCGCCATTTCTTTCTTGAAAGCGCCCTCTATGTCAAAATGCATATATTTACATGAATACATTATGATGCCATTATTTATGTCGATATTTTATTCTGATTTCTTGTGGTGCTGCATTATTGTAGACGGACAGTTCAATATAAAACGATTTAAAGGAGTTAAACCCTTAATTATTAAAGTAATAATAGGTTTTAGGTATCATTACCATTCCAGTGTAGTTACAACACAAGCCGATACAAAACAGGCGATAATAATTGTTTTATTTTTTAACAGTAAAAGTTTTAATATAATGTTGTTATACTAGCCTAGTATACTTATGTTGCAGAGGTACAACGTTAACGATTTAAACAAAAATTATATAAGCATTTCACGTGGTCTGTACAATTCCTGAATAGTATTGGAATGGAATCGCCTTATAAAGTATGTTCAATAGATATTTACCATTGTAGTTTACTCGATTTGTATCCGTCAATCTAAATGATCATACAATAGCAATATTACATATTTTATAGAATCATACATAAAATCCAATATAGCAAGTTCATTAGATCCACAGCAACACTAACACAATACTCAACTATTGTTAAAAATATGTTTCTTAGTTCTTAATGATTACTATTACTATACGGCAAGTAATCATAAAAATAGAATATCGATTAGGCCGAACAACAAAATGAATGCATATACAACTATCGTGTATATTTTTATTTATAATAATTATGCATGATATGGTGATGACAAATTGTTATTGTTATTTGTATTTATATCGTAGATCTTGAATTGTTTTAGTGCGGCGGCACTAATTTTACTGGTTTTAATCAACTACGCCGTTTATTTGCAACTTTACGGGTGGGTGCTTCTATTACAGTTCTATTCCACTGTGGCACTTATTATTCGATTGATTGATTATTTATGTAAGTGAATTTCCGGAGCAAGATATGCCTGTGAGAAAAATACTAAGTAGTAGGGCTGTAATTGGATTTATGTAAGTTTTAATGTTCGCAATTAAAATAAATATAGTTTTTCTTAAATTAACTTTAAAAAGAACAACAAAACAACGTTTCGTTCCTTTTCGATTATGTGTTGGTGGTCTACGGTTAATAGACGGTAGAGTTACTTTATACGGTATGAGTTTTCATAATCATGTTTACACACAAAATATTTGATATTGATTTAAATATTATCGTATATTTATATATAAGGTTTTCATATATATAGAGAACTGTGTTAGGATCAATATTATGAATTGTATCCTTGGAAACAATAAAGTACACGATTTAATTGCTTGTGTTATTAATAAATGACATTGATAGATTGACTGAATGAATTTTATAGACATATTATAATATGCCTCTGTTGAATTTAGATTTAAAAAAAAATAAAAGTTAAGGAACGAGAACATTTTTGTTCCCCGACCCCGATACATTTCGACAGCAACTTTCCTCCAATATTATCTGTAATTGTCGAATTAAACTGTTATTTCGACAGTTTTAGTGCACCGTGTTGTTGAGTCATCTAGGTTTACATTTACTGAAATGTTATACGACTATCCCCTCTCCCCCGACTTTTATGTTATCTTGTCGTGATTGGTCATCTTAAATACACCCTTGAGTCCCACCTTTTATTCCCAGTCCCAAAACTATGGGACAGTAGGCCTAAATAGAATAGGCCTAACTTTTGCTTTGATCTTATCGTGTTTGTATATATACATACTTGTTTTCTAAGCATGTTTACTGGGTTTCCCATACAAGAAATGTATTGTATAGCATTTATGGTGATGCCCTTTCTCAGATCTTAACGGGTTGGTATTGTATGGAATTTGATTTGTAAATAATTATTTGTTATCTCTGAAAAAATTTCTATTTAATGAATGAATAGGAATAGAACGTTATTACTTCAGTTACTGCTACCGTTTCGCTAAAGGTTATTTTGAATTCTAATGTTCACCAAACCTCCAGGACAGATGTTACACTATCTAAAATGACCTTTTCTTTCACAGTTCAGATGTCAGAAAAAAAGCGAATCTTCTTTACGTGATCCGTCTCATGTATAAAGTAATATTGTAATAATGCATCAGCGATGAGCTCTGCTGTTCATGCATTATTTATATAGGTAGGTGTACTTTTGTATGCAAGTGTTATTAATTTATAAATTAAATATTTTATGAGATATTCACGAAACTCACGGATATAATATAATAACGTATACAGATGACACAGTCTTATTGCTAAGCTAAACATAGATCTATATTATGCGTTTATGAATAAACTTATTATTTATGGTATTTTATTCAACAAATTCCAATAAATAAATATAATTTAAAAGAGACACAAATACGTGCCTAATGCGGATAATCTAAAGCGATTATCTTTAAAAAAAAAAATAAATTTGAAATATGAATTAAACAAGAATCATACAGCATTTTTATTTGTTCCAAGGAAGGAAGTGGTTGCCAACATATTCACTTATGGTGTCATGTCTAACAACGAGAAACTGCGGTACTGTTTCATGTCAAGCCCATTTTAAGGCCCATTCATATCGCACATGTTTCACGGTCCAAGATAAAAATAAGATTCGAATTCAATAAAAGGTCTCAGATTGAAAAGACATTGAATGGCACATATAAAAACTTAATTTCAGGCTTTATAAGCAATAATTTGCATACATTGATATATTCAATGGTCAATATTTTCAGTGTCCGAACTTCGTCCCTACATTTTTTGTTAATTACTACCAAAATGTAGACTAAACAAATATGTTGTATTTACTCTATGCAAGATATGTAAACTTGCGACTAAATATATGTATGAATGAATATATTCATACATATGAATGAATATATATATATACATATGATGAAGGGCTAGTGTTGCCCGAAAGCTCTGCTAACTTTTCTGGCTGTTTACTTTATCGTTTTGATTTAGCTTTTCGCTTTTTTTGTTTGTATCTCCATTGAGATCCAGCCACTGATATCCCACAGAATTGTCATTTTTTCAGTAATTTGACTTTGAATTTGACTTTGAATTTATACATATATATATATAATATATATATATATATATATAATATTATATATTCCAATTTACGTGAGTACATCAATTCATTCATTTCCCAGATAAGCTTTTGGATTTTCTTTCATCCAACAAAATACTCCTGCTCAATGAACCGTGCCTTATTTATCTCTGTGTGGAAAGTGACTTGTAATCCATAATCTGTACTGATACGTCATACTTTACTATCATCAATGTGAACACTTTACAATGAACTCTTCTGTGTTAAAGAACAAGTAACATTTCTTGAATCTCCGTGTTTCCAAATGACCCTGATTCGGAGCGCTCTCCTTTTTCTGATTGTCCAAGCCATTCCGAGAGAAAAAAACACCAATCGAAGACTCAGGAGCACCGTTAAAGAGGCTATAACTTCTCGCGAAGTCGAAGTCAAATGTTGAGCCTACATTTTCCTTCTATGCATACTTTGCAAATAACATTAATCCATGCGAACCTACCACACATTCCAAACAGATACTACAGTAATTCTATTTCCTATGACGTTTTATTAATAATTTAAAACAAATTTGTACGCGAATATATGACGTCAGGTTGCGATAAAGATATACACTAAGAACACGTTGTGGTTTCTATTTTCTACACCTGTCTCAATCAATAAAAATAAGAAAATGTCGTCATGAGTGTATCTATTTCTGCAGACTCACATGCACTATAGATCATTCCATTACCTGACATTATTGACATAAAACTACTTTTTTTGTACATTACACATTTGTGTCATCTGAAGTTATAGAAATGTCGCAAGTGATTAGAAATTCTTTTGTCATTCCACCTTAGCCCATGCCAATTAGCATGTGAACAATACTATGCAAAACCTTATTTCATTTTGTAGGCAGATTTGATGAATGATAATTTCGAAGATTTCATGTCTATTAGTTATCGTCTGTCTGTAATGAGTTTGTAATTTACCGTCTATTGATAATTAAAGTGTATATAGCCAGTATAGTTGGTATGAATGGAATAGTCTTTATTTAATTTGATCACGTGGAACACTTGGTCATTCAGAGTGTGCATCATGTCGGTTCAAACAACATCGTCGTGAACGATATGGATGTATCTCTCGACAACTAATAACAGATTTGGGCCGCATTTTATCACCAGCAACACTTCACAGTTTAACGGCGTACGATGTTAGAAAACTACTTCGAGGGTAATTACATCATCTGCCGTATCGTCTGCCAAGTTTGATCGAACCTCGCTCGTTGGTTGAATTCATAAAGCATGCGCCCTCACTGACAATATTGATTGAATTGTGATTGTTGTATTTACGTTTGATAGGGTTACCGATAGTAGTACGAGTTGTAGATGTTTCTTGCACTCCAGGAATTATTCACCGCATGGTTCATTAGCTCTCGCTCGCACTTAAATTGATTACAGTTCTTTTTTTTTATATATTCCACAGCCTCGTTAGCAGTCCACCAAAATGGTAGGCACGACAGTTATTAAGTCAGACGTAGAGAAGTTGTGACATATTCCAGTGATATGTAACAAGTAGTTGAAGTTTCTTGTACATACACAACTGTTTTATTCCACGCTTCTTTTTTTTAAATTGCTGAACCGCTAATCACTATTGCTTTACTGTAGTGGCAAGGAATATTTTCACCATGTGGTGTTGTGTTATCCAGTGTATAACCGTTTTGATCATACTCACAGCTGTAGTTTCAACACGTGTAGTAGATTGCAGTGACGGTTACGGAGTCGTAAATACAACATTTGGAAGGTTACGCGGCCTCCGCGTAAAACCAGCGTTGGAAGATATGTCGGAAATATACCAATTTCTGGGTATACCGTACGCCGCCCCACCAACAGGACGACGACGATTCAGTGCACCGGAAAGTCCTGTAAAATGGGAGCAGCGTGATGCCTTGAATTTTGGGCCTGCTTGTCCACAATCGTTCGAAATTACACCGGGTATGACACCTCGAAAGAAAAGACAACTAGAAAATGTAAGACCCTTTGTAAAGAACATTTCAGAGGATTGCCTATATTTAAACGTGTATACACCGTCAATAAATCCAGGTAAGTTATTTTTTAAAACGCTATTGATTAGCACATTCTTAATTAGTGCAGTATATATATTGTCATTTGTAACGAGTCACTTGTCGTAGTTATTAAACTAAGCCGAATTGTGTACCGTATGTTAGCACCGTGTTCGTAGTAATGACATTTTTTAAGCCAAAATATACATTTTCTTTAGATGAGACATTGATGGAGTTTTCACCTTTTCAAATGTTCACAGTTTTATTACAAATAATAGTCTCTTTTCATCTTACTCAATGTTTCCTTCAAACACGTGATACAACACTCTCGTAATTAGTCTTGCTTTATAGAAAGCATAGACTCTTCTCATGTTGTGTAGGATCGGAAAATATGGAAATATGAATGAAATATGGGATGGAATCAAGGAAGAATTCACTCCTCCCTGGATGGAATAATTAAAAATATGTCGAAATTAACGTCTAGGCATAGAAAGCAAACGCAGCAAGCAAACTTCTCATGCCATGTGTTCACACTAAAGAACATTGGTAATGTACAGAACTAATCGTTGCCGATGATATATGAACGAAATGACATGTAAAATTAACAATAATTGTTCAGAATAGGTTTACTGTCATTTCTTGTAAAAAAATGGGCACAATTCGTCAGTAAAAGAGCACTTAAAACTAAACTGGTGAATAAGTTACGTTATTATACGCGCGTGTATGTCTCTCTTTGTGCGTCCGCCTCTCCTTTGAACAGCATGTCGATGCAGTGCATTTTAACGCCGCATTTGTGAGACTCTTATTCCATACGGTTATTAAAACAAAACGTCTGCAATTTTCATAACTAATATCTTTTTTATGGCTTATTTGATAAACATTATGACATTTAAACAGCAGTTAGTTCATATCTTTTTTTATATTGCAAGAATTTACCTATTGCCATCTCGTTACAGATTGAAGTGGTATTTGTTATTTAGAGCCATTTAGAGAGCATTAGTTTTAATATTATTTAAATAGCCTCGTCAAATGACGGGTTTTCGATATTTTCATTATAAACATAGTGGTTTACATTCCGAATCGTGACTGCGTTTTATACATTAATACATTAATGATGCAGTATTTTCCTCGTACGTATTAGAATATATTGATAAACTAAACATATCAATCGCTTAAATCATAAAAAAAAACACGTTGAGCAGCACTGGATTTTAGACATTCGTATCTTTATAATGCTGCTGTTGCGCCATAACGAGATGATTTTAACTGAACAGCAATTTTGTTATCGTATTTTTCTGGCTAACACGTGACCTAGCTTTGCCATTTAGTTTTCTTTTTTTCACATTTCATTTTAATGTATCTCGAAATAAAAGTAATATCAATTGCTAAAGTGATATCAAAGATTTGTTTGCCTCAGCGAATATTACACTGCGACGGCTAACTTGTATAATGAATAGAAAAACATATAATAGATCATAAAATCATAAATGGAATATAACGCGTTGTGTGTACAAATGATATAGTACACGTGCTTAAATCACATCTGTTGTCTGTGTTGGCTATATCACCGGCGTCCGGCTGAAATGTCGTCGGCTGCTGCGTACCATTACAGGTTCTATAATGTAGGGTCGAAAATTAACGTTCAGTTCTCTTATAAAATTAGGTTCTCTTTGTAATTTAAACTTGTTTTTTTTTTTGTGAATAGGTTACATTGTAAAATGGTTCTTTTGTAAATTAGGTGTTCTTATATATAATTAATGTTGTAAGTTCACTTGTAAAATTAGATTCTATAGATTGTAAAATTGTTATTTTCTAAAATTAAGGTAGTTCATCATGTTAAAGATATATTGTCCCCCGCCTAAACATTTTTTTTTTCAATTTTTTTTAATATGGCATTTTAATTTCACATAATAGTTATTCACTTTGAAAAAAGGTTGAATCGAAAACAAATTTATTTACCTGAAAAAACTGTAATTTAAATAAAAAATAGTCAATAGTGTTTTTGGTTAAATTTGACCATTTATTTAATTAATCTTCATTTTTCATGTTTCTGGGTGACAATACATCTTTAAGTTAGAATCTTGTTAAATTAGATTCTATAGATTGTAATTGAATATAACTGAAAATCGTAGACCTTGTGCATTTTTATTATTCAGCATTAACTTAGTTAGAAACATCATCGAAATTTCGTGAGTGTTAGTTATGGCATTTCCCAATTCCCACCTCACAGATTCAATACACTGAAAGCAATGATATAAAAATCTAAAAACGGTACATAGTTCTAGTACTAGTGCGTCCCGGTGTGATTATAACCACCGTACGTGCTATGCAATAATGCGATACACATATCTGTTATTTCGCTGTTGTCGGATACATTGCAAACTATATATCAAGTCGTAATTTCAGACATATGCACGTCAATATGTTCCTCTCTCTCCTTTGAATATATTATATGAATCTGATGATTAATAATAATAGCTAATTGAATGATTATCGACTTTGAATATGTATGATATTGATATTCCAAAAAATACAAATGCAATTTCTGAACAATAATGTAACTTGTCTATATTGTGATTAAGAAGAATTTTTCTGCGATTTAACTGAATGATCTCAAATGTATGCCATTACCAGAGATTACATCTAAAAGGAGAAAGAAGCACAACCCCCACCCCCAGAAAAAAAACAAGGCCATATACATGGCTGCAGTTGCGTGCTCAAATATGAGTTACCTGTTTACCGACAGACCAACCATCCGACATAGTGAGCAGTAGAGTTGCGTTGCACGCGACTAAAAACCCCAAATTGTTTATCTGGAACTATCCTCGTTGAATTGAATATATTTCGCAGCTGACGAGTAGAGTGTTTTTAGCTACGACTAAATCACGGAATAATGACAACTTATAACACCACATTTCTAGTGAAAATAAAATCTACTTATTAAATGGCCTTTTCTCTACAAATGCATCTCAAACACAACTTTGTTAAACTTATAAAATTGAAAAATGAACACACGGCATTATTGCTTCAATCATTCATTTGACAGCAGACGAGAGCGGGAACGAAAATGAAGAATTTGCGCGCGGAGAGTGATCACCTATCCTCTGTCGTTGATTTACGATGGATATAGAATTAGAATGATGGATATTCTTAATCAGTCAACAAATAAAAAATGGTGAACAGTTATTGATAGAGATAGGGACTGCTTATATGGATACGCTAGATCGTTAATTCTTATTGGTCAGTCTATTATAATATACACGGACAGGCAAGGCGCCCCCAACGTGACTGATTTATTGCTGGATGTGATTGATATCAAAGGTGTTACGTCCGCATGTAATAGGACATAACTTGGCTACGATAATTAGCCCGCAGTTCGTGCTATGTTGCATATGAACTAATTTCAATGGTTTTAAAATCGCAATTGCGGACATTATATGACATTGATAATCATTATTCATTGTCGATTTTCTATACATTAACTAAAGCTAGTTTAATATCGTTCTTCAAAGCTTCAGGTCCTACGACTTGCGACTCAATTAGTAGAAAAGTACGAAAACTGTATCAGCATCGCAAGTGGCTTAACATCTCTCAGTATTATAATATTTAACATTGATCAAGTTTGACAAAATTCCCCAAATGGCTATGTATATACTATTATAATATAAAACGGAAAAATATGAAACTCTATTCGTACAAGTCTCCTGATAAATCTGTGTAAACAGGAAAGACAAGAAAATGCGCGAGAAAAAAAATTATCCGTCTGAACAGGGACTTTTATGTTTAATATACAAACGCCCGACTACCAATATCTTAAAACATTCAGTAAGCCTTGTGTGAATACAACGTTAAATAAGTAACCAGACTATGATTATAAAAATCAACACAAAGAATAAAAAAATCACCGCCTTCTTAACACCCTTTTTTGTGATTTAGCGCATTGCTGAAATATTAAGAATAATTAAACAAATGTAATATAAAATTGTTTAATTATCAATATTATTATCGTATCACGTATAATACATGCGTTTAGTGAGCTTTCCCGTCCGGTATCAGGATTAATTCAAATAGAGGCCGTATATTTACGAAATGAAATAAAGGAAGAACTGCTGCATAGTTATTGTTTTATTTTATATCATTTTAAACAAATCAGAAACTGTTAAAAAAATTGTTTCTGGAAGAAAACCGTCGATGTACTGTATAACTATACCTTAATTCTATAGAACTACAATTTAACCTTGGATGTTTATACCTCCATTGTTTAACCAATCGGATGCATTATGCCCAGCCTTTTAACCAATCAAATACCTAACAATCTGCGCACTCTGGTGGCCAATCAAAAGCAGTAATACAATACCATAAAGGACCACACTTTAACCAATCGGATAATCAATCTGTCCAAACTTTTAACCAATCAAATACCTAATAATCTGCGCACACATTTGACCAATCAATTCATTATAATACGATACATACTTGTATAAACTATTAACCAATTATACTTAAATTTGACGCAATCTTGCATAATCAATATTTATTTCAACTTCATATCTAGACATAATCGCATCCAAACTATTTAAAAGTAAAATTAGTTTGTATATGCAGAAATGAAACGAATGAATAGTACTTTTTGTGTATTTGATCTATGGTAATACTAAAGGATTTTGTAGAATTACCTAAGTGGTTTGGCACTTCCCTTTACTGCTACAAACCCCTTGTAAGTTAATATGTTAGACATCGTCTATTGATCATAATACTCTGGGGGCGCTACACAATTAAGGAAATTTAGTTCGATAATTGAAAATTCGATAACAAGGCTAAGAGCAATTTGAATTTTTTTTAAACACAAAATCATTGAAGCATGATGTATGGGAGAAAGACCATTGAACATTAACGATATCTATTAACAGAATGAAATAGTTGATAGTTTATTAAATCGGTTGAAGTTAACATACTAAACTACATCAAATAATATTGCGTTTGCAACCAACCTGTAACGCGTTATACAGAGGAAAAAAATACTAATTCACAAATTTCGGAGACTTTATGAACAAACATACAGCGGCATTATATTTTACTCCTGAACTACAACATCATCAGCGGACAAGCAACACATATCATCATAATTTTACCATGGTCATATTATTATAACAGAAGATGCAAGAAGTAGCGCAAGCAACAAATACATTCATGAAGGAAATAAGAAACAAAACAAAAGTGTGCATATGGCTACAAAAGTACGACTGAAAAACATACATCTGGTCAATTTTTACTGTATGCCTGCGAAAGCTGGACAAAAATAGACATAGCAAGACGGATAGAGTCATGTGAGGTTTTTAGTCGCGTGGAAGCGATTCTATAGTTCACTATGTCGGTCGGTCGGTCGGTCTGTCGGTCTGTTGGTCCGGTATCACTATGCGTTTTATCGCTTTCTGACCTTATCTCTTGGTATCAGTTTAATCTAGCTAGGTCAATTTTTCACAGTATATTCCTTATGGCCAGGAATCGATGTGGTTATGTTTTCACGGTGCGCAATAAAAAATTACGCGGTCTACGCACGATTTAACGAAATCACGTTTGTAATCATATCTTCACAACCATGAATCACAATTAAATAAAATTTGGTACTCATAAATTTCAGGGCATAAATCATCATATGGCAATACAATTACGTGCGTAGCGCATATAACGCATGCGTACGCCCGCTTAAAATTGTCAAAATTTATTTTCGATGAAATAAGAGTACGTTTCAGGCAATTTTAAGCGTTTACAAAATTGCCATGAGTGCGCATATTTTTTAGCGCGCACTGCGCGTTAAATGTTATTGCGCACTCTTTTTGCGCGATTTCTGTTTTCTTGACTTACTTTTCAACTCGAAATCACGTTATACGAGCACGTCAAAAGTGACAGGCTACGCACGTGTAAATTTAAAAAATATAAATGTTTTTAAACATTTCAACATTTTTAAACATGTTCAGTAATTTCGGTCAGTATAGTTCACTATGACGGTCGGTCGGTCTGTCTGTCGGTCTGTCTGTCGGTCCGGTATCACTATGCATTGTAGCATGCGACTTAATGGCTGTTGGCCTTGTTTAACAGAATACTAAAAGTATCACTGAGAAACATGGTTGTCAAATGTAGACATTTTCAACAGATGCAATTATCAACGGAGTCTGCTAAAAGAGTTTAAGAGAAGACAAATGAAATATCTGGGACATATAATAATAGGAAAGGAGAAATACAATTGCTAACACTATGCGGAAAAGTAGAAGGAAGAAAAAGCTGTGGTCGTCAACGTTTGACTTTTCTCTCACAATTTAACACTCAGCTCACCAAAACAATTTAATTCAATCTGCATATAACAGGGAAACTCTGGAGAACAACAACTTCTGCAACCAGATATGATACCAGAAGAAGATGCATGTAGGCCTATACTACCACATCACCATAATGTCTAGTTACGCTTGTTATTTAACATCCATAGTGCAACATACACCATATAAAAGAATAACCTGTTAAAAGACTTACTAACTCTTAAAAACTTCCAAACCTTGATGACAAATAATACAATTAAAATTACTATAAATGAGAGTAAAAATTACAGGTGAATAAAAGATTAAACAATACAAACTTATTTAGTTGAATATTAATTCTAAAGTTTAAAACAAAATATTTATCAAATCACCTACACTCTAGCAAACTTTACTAAATTCTGTATTTTGAAACTAAAGTGTATTGTGTAGTTTGCCAAAGTTTGTTAAGTGATCTTAAATTTCGGAAACATTTTTTGACAAAGTCGGAGTTTGCAAACAAACGTGTGTCAGCCAGTGTAGAGAAATTAGAAAATTATAACTGTTTTGTTGAACCAAAAAAACCTTAAGATCTGTCTACACTATCAAACTAGTTGGACAAAATATGTGCCCAAATATGGTGGTAATATGCCGAAATATGGTAGTGATATGATATCATCATCAACATTTTTTTGTCACAGAGCTTTAGAACTTCTTCAATTGGGAACCAGATGAATTTATTTAACATGGTAGAGAATCTTAGACAAAACATAGAAATTAAAAAGATAAAATGAAATGGAGATTGTTAGTACAAAATTAAACATACATATTTGTTCAACATGATTGAGCATCACATCGTGACTTTTGTTTGCTTGTTTTGCTTGTTGTTTCCACTTTTTAAGGCAGATCTTATTTTCTACTTGTCTTTTTATATTTTTACATCCCATCATAATTACATTTTTTTCATATTTTCTTCTTTATTTCTTCTTCTTCACTTTCTAAGCCTAGATCTACTATACTAAAGTTTTTACATATAATAATTTTTCACAATTCATTTTGTCTTCTATTTCATATCATGATTCCATATTAAAAGGTTTATGAACACTGTACAATTTTACTTAAGTATCTAATAATGTACAAGCATCAATATAGTGTTTGGTTACACTTATTATGTATACAGCATTGATAAACTGTCATTCTCTTTATGTTTGGCCATTCTGCGACGGTGAATGAACTCCAGCAAACAATAACATTATAATTAAATTATTAATTATTCTATCAATTGTATGATCAATATAGTATAGTACATACACAGTCGGACGGACACTGTAGACAAATTGAAACAACATGTAACGTTTAAATTACCAAACTTTTCTCATTAATTACTGCGCATGTGCGCTGACATATATGTCCTAATTAAATGACATTATTACATCGGTTTAGTGGTACACTTATGTTTTTGTCCGTTACATTAGCGACTTGCGTAAATACATCACTCGCCGACCCATCAAACCATAAGCAATAAAAGATAGTGTTGCGTAAGAAAAGAGTAAATTATATTAACGGTAGAATATTGATATTTAAAGGCATCCAACTTAAAACAAGCCGGTTGGATATCTATCTCTCGCTGTTTGTTCTATGACGGTATCGATAAAAAACAAACTCCCATCGATAAAATGCAATTATTCGTTAGTACTGTAGATGTAAATGTTTTCAAGAACAAGTTACAGATATCGTTACATCAGATACTATGTCATCGAATTATTTTTATTATGATTTAGATGTTTTTTTTTATTTGACTTAATAGCTTCTTTAACTGTTATTGAAAAATAAAATGCCGTGCAACGAGAGTGTATACCTTCTATCTAATTGAGTCTGAATTTAATATGATGTTCTTTGGAAATAACGAACCTTGTGGTTCAGACATTTTAGTTAGCTAATTGAGTTGAGTTGTAAATCCAAATGAGAATGCCGTTCTGAGTATGTTCACAGCTTCAGTTTTACACAAAATGAAATTGAATTTAGTATCAAATACAATTTAAACCAAACATTTCTGCAATATCAATTTCAACAGATGTGTATACACTCAGTTTGATGATCCTTGCGGCCACTCACATGCGACTGTATAAAAGTGACTTAGTATATAGGCCTATGCCTACACTGTTATTATTATTATCTTGGTATGTTACATACCATTATAACAAGTGTCATACAAATTGAACTACTTTACGGTACCGTATAAGCGCCTGATTCTCAGTGCTGTATATTCAAATATTACAACATATTTGTCTATAGAGTATCAGTTAAATCCTTAATACAGCATAATATGTTTCACATGTGATACCTGTATCGTGGAAGTTTATTGTGGGATCTGTTTGTATGCGACTTATGTCTTGTTCTTTGGCTTGACTTTTTGCAAGAAATAAATACCACATACCATTTTTGTTTTGTTTTTTTTCAATTTATAATGTTAGATTAAGTACTGATTAACATATTTCAAAATTACTAGTTACGGCATTATGTTATCTATCGACAGTGGGCTTAGTAAATAAAGTATTACATTACAACAAATCAAAATGAGAAATTACGAAAATGTAAGAAAATCGATAATTCGATAATGGGTTTCATTGATTTCAGTAATTTTCTCTTATTAGTAATTGTCTTCATTCCAAAAGAAAGATATTCAAATTGAATATTTTGTTGAGCCTGAGGATTCAATTAAAAATAATTATACAGTCGATTGAATTTCGATAAAAGTTTTCAGGTCGAAGAATAATTAATTTTGATCTACTATATAATATTATATCTAACATATTGAAATTGTAGTCTTAAAGGTTAACAAGTTGTAGATTAAATTTTGGTTGAAGTTGAATAGAAACACTTCATTACATTAGGCAATTATGGTTGAATGATCTATCAAGTGATACAGACCCAAAAGAATTACTGGTAAACTGAATATTACAGAACACATTGACTGTCAACCTCCAGAGGGATGTAGCGCAGTAAAATCAATGACCAGTAACTGTTACAGACATTATACTGCCAGGGGGTGTAAGAGATATTGAGTCAACATTCTGAAAACATTATGTTGTGTAGTCCCATCACGTTACTAACTTCGGTTAGTTGAGGCTGTCCGAGCCCCAGGCAGTCGATTGGGACACATAGATTCAGAACAATTTATAAATACAGATTATACTGCTATCTCGCTAATTATAGGATACCTCTACCCATTAGTTGCAAAATGCATTGTGCCTAATAACTTGAATATATCATTCTGAATAAACAGTATGGCGCATGCGCAGAGTTGACTGTGTAATTTAGAAATTCTAGAAGCATGACACTGAATGAGATGGTGACATTTATATATTGCCAACATATTTATTGTAAATTACATCTATAATTGAATATTTTTAATGATTGTCTGGAAATTTATCTTTTTAAAGAGACAAAGAGATCCAATCGTTAATGTAAGACCCGAGGCGCGCGCGCGTGAGTGTACTGAACAATGTCTACGTGTACTTCGTGGCCTGATGTCTGTGTTTGTAAGTTAGGAGGTTTATCGCTTTATTCAAAGTTAACTGCTTGTATGGTATTACGACGAAAGACCTCGAAAAAGAGATCAGAGATCCGAGATAACTCGAAAAAATATTTGTTGTGAGCCATTTTTTTCAGGATCTCTTTGCCATATTATTAAAAAAAATATTATCGCGAAGTGACAGTTAATAGTTGTCTTCTTTCTCTGACATTTTGTATTATACTTGGTTATGTTCCACATTTAGATACAAGGAATTCCTAAATGTATTTTAGAAAGCAATCGTAAGAAAAAATATATAAATAATAAATAGGACATTGCGTAACTTGTATGATCCAGGATATAACCTAGTTATACTGTTATACCGAGTAAGCTGCTAATGAATGTACAGTAGAGTTTCAAAACCACAATATAGAAATCGTGTATAGAATGAAAATCACATTAAAATGGGTAGCATAATCAGTTTTTCTAATCCAAGGAAATGGATTGTAAGTAACGCAAATTAAAGTTCTCCGTAAAATAATCTATCTGACCTGGAAATTCGGAAAAAAAAGAAAATCTCATTATGTATCAATTACTATAATATCATGTATTTATGAGTATTTAAATTTATTCAGTCTCAGGAGAAAAAAAAGAAAAATGAGTGTATAGTAACTTTGATTTACTCGAATTATAATAATCAACAAGGAGCACAAATAAAATGTTTCATTTCATGTGGTCCTTTTTCCAAAATTATATATAAGTAGGCCTACTATAATTACAAGAGTCAACCAAGGAAGAGTGACTTTTAAAAAGATAAAATGAAATTAATCAATATTTAGTACCGATAATTCACTAATGTGTATTTTTATAGCGGATAACCTAACTGTACTGGTAACGAGTTCACGTCTGGATATGTTTACCTCCGAAGTTATATTTTTCTGAGATGTGTGTGTTTGTCTGTTAGCAGGATAACGTACAATCTAAAAGACGGATCTTTATCAAATTTAAACCACATGGATATCTGGTCACCGACTACTCCATTACATTTTGGTTATCCCAATTCTGGACCACTTTTTATTATTTTACTAATTTTAGGCCGTACGTCAAAACTACAAGACGGATCTTTTCCACATTTAAACCATAGATAGATATGTGGTCACGGAAGACTTGATTCAATATAGGAAATCCAGACAATTATCCAAATTCTGGACCCCTTTATATATATATATATATATATATATATAAACAAATCAGGCATAGAACATTAATTCTAAACCGCCCGGTAATATACTGAAATTTAATTAATTAATTTGAAACGATAAAGATGAGGAAATCTGTGAGAATGAGAAAAAGTCGCCCCAACCGAGACTTGAACTCGGACCGCCTGCTTGATATGCAGATGTCCTAACCATTAGACCACTGGGGCTTTCATGGTATTGTTCGAACTCGATTGGATAGCGACTCTTTAACATTCTCGGCGTGGTACGGCGGAACAGCACTAGTCCTCAGTTGTACGCACGCGCACCAGAGATCAAATTGATACGCCCTCATCTTACAGTATTTTTATTCACGAGGCGGGATCTCCGAAGAGATACTTATATATATATATAAACAAATCAGGCATAGAACATTAATTCTAAACCGCCCGGTAATATATATATATATATATATTCGTAAAATAACACATTTAATTAGTAGTTTTGAAAATATAAATGAAGGTATATATGGTGAGGTTCCCCGCCCCCCTCCTCCCTCTTTTTAGAAAAAGAATTAGTCGATTTGTTTATTTTAGTCACGATTTTTTCCTAAGCTTTGTTAAAGCTCTACTAATTAATCCAAACGTCATAGCGGTGATCAAATTTGATGGCTTAAATTAATTTCCAGGCTGGTCACTTTCCTTTATTCCTCGGCTATCTAATATTCTAAAATTATAAACAACTTGAACAAATTCGGATAATAGTGTTTCCTCATAATTCATAACTTAATTTATGTATGAAAATAATTATTTTATAAATCAATAATAAGTTATCAAATGTATTTAGTATATAGTTAGTGTATAGTTCATTGTTCCAAATCCTCACAATGAACCAACATCAGAATGCCATAATTATAAATGTGTTTATTTTGTCTATAGATAGGGGAATATCGGCACAAGTGATATTTTTCATAAGTTTGTTTAGTATTTTCCTTTTTTGAAAAAGATACGCACTTAAAGTAATGAATCTGAAATGAGCTTACCAATACTATTGGATAGTGGTGTTTTAAAACACATTTGATAACGCTTTACTTACGTACAGGTTTTTGTAATAAATAATATACATTCAGCTTCTGAGATTTTTTCCCATTTACAAATTACAAATTTGTGCTAATATTTTTTTCTTGATAGTACATGTAAACTGTAAAACTGTATGCAATCATCACTTTTAAATCAGCGGCACATAAAAAGACGTTCTCGCATTTATAAGAGACAAAGTATTTGCCTTAAAATATACAGTATGAATAGGTAGCCTATGCGTATATAAAAAAACAAGGCCAACAGCCATAAGTCGTGTGCTCTCAGAAAAAAATGAACTTTCAAAAAGTAATGTACTTTAAAACTTTTCTGTACATCAAAACAGTTCAAAAAGTACAGAAAAACGCAAAGTGATACCTGACACACCGACCGACCGACCGACCGACAGACCGACCGACATAGTTAAAACTTGTCTGTACATCAAAACAGTTCAAAAAGTAGAGAAAAGTGATAAAACGCATAGTGATACCGGACCGACAGACAGACCGACAGACCGACCGACCGACATAGTGAACTATAGAGTCGCGTCCACGCGACTAAAAACGCTACGATTTGAGCGGGAAAATCGCTTAGAGGAAATCCGCGACTTTGACGGTAATTTACCAAATTTGGCAATAACTCGTAGTATACCTAACTTGTCGTTATTTATTAGCAAATTTGTGACACTGTTTCTTTATCTACTCATTATATTCTTGAAAAACGTTAACCGACCGGAATCTAATTAATTATAATTTTAATGAGATTAATTTGATTTTGTTCAAGATCTTGTTCTTCTTTTGTTTCACTAACAAAATAATCAACACAGGTTATTAATATCCAATTACTTAGTTTTATATTACTACATTTCCTTCGTCCATTCTTAACTAAGTACGTTTCCGCGTGCACATTTTAATGAATATGTTCAAACTCTCCTTTTGCAAACCCATTAAGAGTAGGTAACCCTCGTGTTGATTATTAGGTCACCCCAGCCCTCAGGATAACTATACCTTCATTGCCCTACATTATTGAAATGATAGCCTAGATAGATGTAATTTGCGCAGATACTTATCTTTACTATTTGTAAAATAACAATGGTCGCATTCAAACAAGACAACATTTTCATAATGAAGAACTAGCGAAACTTGTCATTGTGTCGTATTGGTATCACGTTGATGATAGATTGTAGTGTTATCTCGTTTATCTTGCGCGCATCTATGTGCACTAATGAATGAGATTCTAATTCGTGTTACTAGGCACCGAAGCTCATCATGTTATTATGTTGTACCGTTTTCACGAGATAATTTGAAATTTAATTAAACAAGGTAAATGTGCGTGAAAATCAACTATTTCTCTGATATGGTCTTCTTCTCTTAAGTCAAGACTTTTAGATCGGAATTTACTTCTTTCAGTGTCTCTATTTATCGTGTGAACGTATTCTATTATCTGCTTTTTTTTTTAGAGATATTATTTGGGTAGATAATTGTAGTGACTTCTTCTTTATTTTCCTTACCATTATGCTTTTCTTTACATCAAGAACTTTTCATACTAAAGCTCTGTCTACATTATAAAACTAGTTTGACAAAAAAAAGCGTGATGTGCCCAAATATGGTAGTGATATGACACCATCATGTCCATATATGGGCACATCACATTTTTTGGTCACATACAGTTTGATAGTGTAGACAGTGTTACTTTTTCTTCTGCGCTCTTACTTGGTTTAATGCGATTTTACTATCTAATGTTGTTGTTGTTGTTGTTGTTGTTGTTGTTTAGATGACACCTTTTTTACGTTTTGCTGGTTTTGGTTTTTCGTATAGTGTTTTTTTTCTCTTAATTATACATATTGCTTGGATGATGCCTTAATTGCATACATATCTTTAGTTAATCAATTTTATTTAGTTCTTGATTCCACTATCTAATTACATTTGTTTTGTTGATGCCTTGTAGAGTATAAATATTTCGTTGGTTCACTTTGGTTTACGTTTTCATGGTATTCCTTACCTGGCGCTGTATTCATTTCATTGTACAAACATTACTCAATTCATCAGAGTACAATTTCCGATGTAGCGTGTTAATCTCTGTGTTTACTGAGTCATTGATAGTGCAACCACTTAGCTAAGTGGATACTTTGCGTTAACGAAGGTAAAATCGCGTCATCTAAAAATGTTATCAACGAACATTTTGCAACGTACTCACACCGCTGTTGCCATTTAGTCGGCAAAGGACAGAATGCATGTTAATAAAAATATTGCTTCCGAGTGTTTGGATTAAAACATTTGATATACCTTTTCAACTTACGGTTGATGTAAACACGTGTCTCCTCTTCCAGTAATGAGGGAGTCTTCCGGCAATATACAGTAGAGTACCGTGTTCGTCGTCATAAAGTTGTATAAAAAAAACTCGCTCTTATAATCGTTTGTGGCAAAAAAGGTGAATCAAAACCCAAAGCACAACACTCATATAATAAGTGTCGACAAGTTATGTGATTTGAAAGGTGTACTTCAAAGTAGGTCTACGTTATACTACAACGACTATTGAAAAATAGAATGAATTTAGATAAGCCAAGACAAATAAACTTTATTCTCTGTTATAGTAGTTAACATAATATATATAATAGTCTTTTTCTCATTGACATTCTGTTAAACAGGTAATAAATATCAGACAAGGCAGGTACAAATGTGTATGGTACGCCAAGTGCTACTAAAAATATATCACGTAGATTTCTCATTGAGAATATCGTGTAGCGAACCGTGGAAAGTGTCAATACGTGCCAGAGTATAAAATTGCAATACACATTTAAAGATGCCATATCATAGAAATAAAACTTTGTTTAATACTGTAGCTCAGCTGGGGTACTCACGTTATTTACTATTATATGGAAATACAATAACCTTATTACAGCCGTGCAGTCATCTTACGATTAAACGATTATTATGTTCGCAAGTGAAAACTGTAGGCCTATCTGAAATATGTTATGAAACTGTATATCATAAAAATGAAACTTTTTTTTTTATATTGGAGCTCAGCTGGGGTACTCACGTTTGGTACTGTACTATGGGAATGCAATAACCTCATTACAGCCGTGCCATGCAGTCATCTTACGATTAAAAGATTATTATGTTCGCAAGTGAAAACTGTAGGCCTATCTGAAATATGTTATGAAACTGTATCTTTAACAAGAGAACGTAGTTCGTATATGAGCTAATAAGGCTTTTACTTGGGTTACATTGGCTAGTTAAATCACGGAGGGATTATTTGGTTAAATATACGTGACTAGTTATTCACACCATGGAAGAATTATGGTTTGAAGTAAAATCTTCTATAATGATAACATTTTTTCGCATCTAATATTATTATAATGATACAAATTCAATACAGTCATTGGTGATTATTTGTTGCTTTCTGAGTTTTTTTCTGTGTGCTTATTCTTAATCCAAATTTTATCAAACATAGGACAATGAATGATACATAGCTAGCCCCTTTCATTTCTGTCAACAGCAATAGACATCAGACAAACAATACGGAAACCACATATCAGTTTTTACCAGTAAGATGCACCTAAACATTCAACGACATAAAGTATTTAATTCTTCTTATAGGTTCAACTCCTTACCAAAAAGGATGTGCTGTAGTACATTATTAGATAACAAGCTTACTCTTCCCTGGTTATACCATTTACAACTCTCCATTTGGTTACAGTGTCTTGCCAATGAGGCATTGTTTTGAAGCTTAAAATAGTCTTAACCTTTGTGTGAGACGTTGAGACATTGGTGTAGGCCTATGACAAATTATGAAAAAGAAAAGAGATTAGGCCTAAAAGTTTGCTCATGCTGGTTCAGTGGTTAATATATCACTCAAATGAAAACGTATGCCTGTTATTCTACTAAATTGATTCTAATATCAATATTAATGCTTAATAAACTACGGAAATTAAGATTCGTTATTGAAGGTCTTAATGGTATCGATTTATACAATCCATATTGCGCTAAATAGCATGTGTATATAATTGCCGCTTTGCCTGTTAAGTAGAATGCTTTATTGAGAAGGAAGTGATCCTAAATATGTATTAAAATACAAGTGATATGACTTAATAAGATAATGGCATTCTAGTACATAACCCTAATACAGTTTATAGTAAATGGGATTTAATATAGGGCAGTCATACAGTACGAATATTCGATAGTTTTTTTATTGATCGAAGTAGAACCCTGCGGATGATTGAACTCTGGAAAGTGGAATACCGATGTAAATTCATCGAAATGTAATAGTATTTCAATTCGAGGGTATTTAGTTCTGAAAGTTATTAACTAGAAGTGTAAAATACAGTAAATCACAAGTATAGTTTAGAAATTTACTATTCCTTTTAATAATTTTTTATTGTTTTGTTTTATAAAGTTACAAAAAACATTTCGAAGTTTATTAGTTATTAACCCATTATCGTTAGCTTTTGTGGTTAGTGAACGAACTTACCACCCGAGTAAATGACTAAACCTAAAGGGTTCATAGAGTAAGTAAGATAGCTAGAGCCCATGATAAGTATGTATATTTTGTATTCACCAATTTCAGTTTTACTGAATAATATACTAAAATATTCATTTTTCCATAGGTGTCGACAAATTTCCTGTTATGGTTTTTATACATGACGGAGAGTTTCGATCCGGTTCTGGCTCGATATACAACGGTAGTATTCTAGCAGGCTATGCTGGTGTCATCGTCGTCACTGTTAATTTCAGACTAGGGATATTAGGTAAGTACTAGCTGGGATTACTATAAAATCCCTGTACTACTTCTTAATGTACATAACAGAGTTATCGCCGTTTGGAGCGCCATAATGAAAGATGAGAGTCATCCACTCTATAGTGATTTTCAGTGGTTGAGTTCTGGAAGGCGTTTGAGGGCTACACGCTGTAGAACAAAACGCTTCATTAATTCTTTTGTTTCGTACTCAATTAGACATTTTAATAATCGTTGTTAAGTCGTTGAATTTTGTTACTATGTAATTTTATTGTATTAACCTTTTAACTTTGAGCAATTGTATGTCACATGAATTTCCGTATGGACAAATAAAATGAACTATGAACTAACTAACTAACTATGAACTATACAACCTGTCTAAGAATCACAATAGTATAATATGTACAGTATATCTATGCTAAGAATGGAGTAGGCCTCGTTACTTTAAGAATATAGCATGATTCATTATTATTTTCCTAAAAATAATAATAATCCCGCTTTGGTTTGATACTGGTCTATAGGGGGCAGTATATATCCGGTTTCGGAATTTGTGTTTAATTTGCATAATAAATACATTATCAGAGCTACTACCGGTTTATGTTTATGGGCTACAACTTGTTTAAACAGAATACAGCATGCAGTTACTGTGTCATTGCATAAATTGAAGTAAAGAAGAGTTACCGTGTGAGATCTATCCTTGATTTAATACTGGTCAAAAGGGGGCAGGCTATTTCCGGTTCTGGTATTAGTGACTATTATTCATAGTGTTTTAATTTATTTTAACATTAGGAAATAAGTTTTAAATAAGAATGTAGGTAACATAGACAGAGGTAGTTAGGAAGATTTATTTCAATATTATTTTAAATCCATCTTTAAAAAATTTAATAAAAAAGATACATTTTTAAAAGGACATTTGCGGTCATGAAAAGGCCAAAAACAGTGGGAGTTATAGAAAATTCATCCATTTCAATATTCTAAAATGAATTCTCAATTTGTTTTTTTTGTTTTGTTTTTATTGATTTTCAACACAAAATAAATATGATAAGTAACAATAAACATTATATATATATATAAGAAAAATGTGTGGCTGGTGGGTAAAAAAGTTCAAAGAACTTTAAGGCTCACCCATCAAAAAAGATACATAAACATAATCAAGTATGACGAGTAAGATATACATTATACATAGTAAGAATATAAAATATGATGTAAAAAGACATAAGTAAAATAAAAAATTTAAAAAGCAAACAAATAAAAATTTAAATGGAGAAAGGCCAGCCCTGGAAAGTGGGTAGTTTTTAACAGATATTGAATCGTCGAATCGCTATCTAGAACCTAAACTAAAATATCTAGAATATACTATAGGTTTTTTTTCTTATAATGTACTTATTAGACCTATACACACGAATAATCCTTCAATTATAGGTTTCTTAAGTTCTGGTACCGGTGCAGCTAAGGGAAACTATGGACTACAAGACCAAATTGCAGCTCTTCAATGGATACAAGATAATATATCAGCATTCAATGGAGATAAAAGTAGGGTAACAGTAGTTGGAGCTGGATCTGGTGCAGCTAGCTCTGGGATATTGGCCCTGTCCAATCGCACAAGTGGTAAGCCTACAAATGTTGTTTATTTTTATGTAAAAGTTTAATTTTAAATAGAAAAGACAATGTTGTGTTTCAACTTTACGCTTTCCTCTCTGCCAATAGGCAGTATCCATAAACAGTTCATGTACATTACACATTGTATTTTACAGTAACTTAAGGGTCCTGACCAATGTACGTCGGTTCCATTGCCATGTGGCCTCCTCTATCCAATGTGTACAAGGTTTATGCTATACATATGATGTCAAATTAAACGGTTGTCTGAATTAAATATATCACTATTGTTTTTCTTTTAAATAGGCCTTATACATCGTGTGATTGCACAAGGCGGCTCCCCATTGGCTCCCTGGGTAATGTCTACCGAACCTTCTACCTACTTTGACCGCCTAGCAGAACGATTTGGCTGCCAGAAGAAACCACAGTCCGACATCATCGACGAACTCCGAAATGTACCGTTCGAAGAGCTTCTACTGGCAGAAAAAGATATACGTGCCCCGTTATATTTCATCGCTTTTGGGCCTGTAATAGACGGAGATATAATTACGGACGTACCGGCCAACCTGATACGTAATACAGTACGGAAGGTTAGCATTATGACGGGTTTTACGGAAGGCGATGCGTACGAATTAGTTGAGCTACAAACAGACGAAAATGGGGCAATACTAGCGAAAGATTATGACGAAATTCTTCTTGGATTTGTACAAAACCACTATGGAAGTGGCATAAACTTTCGGTAGGTCAATATGTAGGCTACGGTACACCTTTTTACATATTTATAAATCGCTGAAAACATAGGAGAATATTAGGCTACATAGAGATAATATACATATTTGGTCTAGGGGGCAACCTATATCCGGTTCTGGAACTAAATAGTGTCTTTGATAGCAAAATAAAACCCGGTGCAGTCGCTTTCCGGAGTAGCTTTAGCTGAGTTTCAACTATCAAGAAAAGTTGTTTATATATGATTCAAAGTTTGCTACATCCGGCTTTGGTTTGCTACTGGTCTATAGGGGGCAGCCTATATCCGGTTCTTGAATCTTGAATTTGCATACACAGTATCGGAGCTCTGAGTGAATTATGATACGAGACCAGTGGCCGTATTCACCAATCATAGTCTTCAGACACCTTTAACATTTAAGAAGTTTACAATATTATTGACTTAAGTTGAAATACTATAGAGCCTATAGTGTTTAAGTACTTATTGAAGCGTGATTTGTGAATACGAATACTGGTATTCCATTGGTAGGAAGCATGCCAAGCTACAGTGACACTATACAAACATTTAAATAAAATTAATATAATAAAGTATACTATCAATATTTTGTCATAGTTTCAGCTTACCTTTGAACGCGATCGCATACATTGATGCATTATCATCATTGTTTTTTAAATGTATTTTATTACCACACCATTTGAGAAGATAATGAGAAAAAATTTCTTAAATGGTTATATAGAAAAATAACGTTATCATTATGCAACCTCCGAGGCACCATAAACTAAACAATAGGATTTCTCACACGAGAACGCAGTCAATGGAACTAATGTATTAAAATTCTTTATGAAACACATTTAGGTTTCTGAGGAATTCAATAAAAATAATAAATCATTTCACCCTTGTGAGTAAGTGAGTGATGGCCTAAAGGACAAAAGATAAGACGCGTTAGAGTCCTAATTATGTAAGGTATGTTTTTGCATGACGTCACGAAGAGTTGTTCGTTCCTGAAAAGTATTTAATTACTGAGGTTCATTTGAGGCAAAGGGGTGTGGTGTGATGTGATGCTATTGGCTATTTTGAAGTTTTTAGATATATTGTGATGTCACCCCTCTTTTTTTTTCTTCTTCGGTCAGATGTTACCATTCTGTGACTCCCTTTTCCCCACATATTGTTAGTTATTCTTCTTATGTATCCTGCCCATTTTGATTTCATTACAATTTCTTTATTTCTTTTATAGTTTCTTTATTTCTTATTATTTTGGTACGTTGATTTTGTTTTCTTTGAATGTGAACTGAATAACGTTTCTTTACAATACCTAATTCTATACGAGTGTCATTCATATTAAACTTTAATGGTCATCAACACATTCTCACAATGACATAGATTCAAAATTTAATCTAATCGCAAATACAAATTACCTAAGGGACAAAAGCATATGAACATTAGAATATTATCACATTTTATTACTATCATTAATCAAAATATATAATAGTGTGGATTATTGTGTTATTTTATACAACATTTGGTTGTCTTAAGCTATCATTATGTATAATGATAATCTTTATTATATTGTTTGTCAAGTGCTATACGATGACGTTACCGAATACTCCCATAGGAAGAGAAATATATTTTTTATAGGTATTTGTTGCAGTAAATACTAACAGTATTGAGTCCATGGGGTAGTAGTTATATTATTGGCTACACAGTGTCATATTCAGCTACGATAATCTCAAAATGTATAGGCCCTAACATTATTTATTTGTCTACTCCTCTAAAAATCTAATCTTCAAGTAAATAAGTGGAAGACCTGAATTTTGAAATATTTTACATTTTTAAGAAAATAAAAATCATAAATACGGCAGGTTAATATTGGTAATTATTGCGGTTGGTTTCGATTGAATAAAATAAAATAAATTAACCGCTCGGACCTAATTTAATGATAAGTATTTAGGTCTTACAGGCCTTTATTCGATAACACAGATGTAGGCCTATATTCTATTACTAACACCGTCTTTCTCCGGCAGTGATATTATAAAGAAAGCTATTCATTTCGAATATACTGGTTGGGAGGACGGTACAACGGCAGAATCAACATCGTATTCAGAGAACGTCTTGTCATTCATAAGTGACAGGCAATGGGTTGTTCCAGCGATACAGACAGTTAAAATGTTCGACGAAGCGGGTCTTGTGGGATATCTCTACTTCTTCGCATCGAGAATGAGGACTAGCTTTGCACGACGCTGGGCAGGTAGGCATATGTATTTTTGGTGTGAATGAGATGAACTCGTCCTTCAAAATTGCAGGCGCTAAAATATGGAATAACCTACCAACTGAAATCAAATATTCCCAACAATTGCTTCATTCAAAGTTAGATATCGATCTAATTTTTTCCCCACACCTAATGTTTTACCCCGACTTTGTTAACACAGAACCATGACAATGCAAAACATGTTTTCTTTTACCTGATTGTGTAATCCTGTATAAAGATGTTGTTAAATAAATAAATAAATAAAAGTCCCAGTGAGACAAGGCTTGCCTTCTACAATAGTTGGGATCATTCGACTGTTTCAACATTACTTATTATTTGCCATTACAAGTACATCCCTAAAACAATTATATATTATGTCTATAATTGTACGTTTTTGTCTGTATAACTTTGTTATTAAATTGTGAATTTAAAAAAAAATGAAATTAATAAAGTCTAACAGTGGTTATTGGAATGTAAGCACTCTTGCAATAGACATGATCAATTTCTCAACTATGAAATAACCGTTGTTGTCGCTACCCTCTGGCTTATAATATATTAATCTCGTTATATATTAATACTAGTCGAAATCTAATTAACAGTCTTGTAACTACACTTCAATATTATTAACTTCACCAGTTTAATTTTATATTGACGATTTGTATTTTACTCTATTTAAAACACATTTATAAAAAATAAACGTCAAATATTCAGTATCAGATAGCTGTAATTCTATATCCCCAGTCGATACACGATATATAATATAATAATATTTGTCTGAGATTCGATAACACTGTCTCGCGACACTTTCTGACAATATTCATAATCATATCTTCAAGATGCGTAGAAATAATATCCTTTTATATTAGGGGCTTTTTTGCAAGGCGCTGCTATCAATGGACGGGACGTCGTAACAGATTGTACAACACAATTTGTACAAATTATAATAAAGTGTTATATCGTAAAGAATTTTGGGTGCAAATTATCCTTTCATATTAGGGGATTTTTCGCAAGGCGCTGCTATCAATGGAAGGGACGTCGTAACAGATTGTGATATTCTAACAAATAATAACAAATTGTTATAGACCTTTGGGTGCAAAGTTTGTAAGGACCGTGCATTATGGTATAATAATAATTCTTTTTCCATGATTTTTATCTTTTGTGACGTGTTTATATTTATTGTCTTGTAGGGTCAATATTCCTGGACGAATTGCCGTTCGTGTTGGGTGCTCCACTGGTTCCAAGTGGCATAGGGGTGTATGCATATAACTACACAAGGAGAGAGGCTCAGATTAGCCGTTCAGTAATGACCCACTGGACAAATTTTGTGAAAACAGGGTAATTATTTTGAGATGTTCTAATTTGAAAAAGTATACCTAAATCCGCAACGTAAACGTATTGATGAATCACAAGTGATAGTTTGAATAATCCATCGCTTTTGATTGGTCAATTCACCTAAATTGCGACTTGCGTCCCTGCGTTGCGTCCTTGCTTAAGCGTGGTTCCCACTAGCGACGCAACACAAGGACGTAACGCAACGCAAGTGAATTGACCATATAACTTCGCTTGTCATTGGTTAAAACGCTTGCGTTGCGTTTACGTCCTTGCGTTACGTTCTAGTGGGAACCAAGCTTTAACAACCTGTGGAAAACCTGCTGCATCTGAATGTGCTCTCTCGTGTTATGTAAAATTATTTCCACGACTTACAGTTCTATATATCATAATATCTAAATTATCTTATGTATTCATTTGCTTTTTTTATACATTTTAGAAATCCTAATATGCCAAAGGAGCAGGATATACAAAATGGTGATAGTAGGTACGATTGGTTGAAATACACTGTTGCCAATCAAGAGTATCTTCATATAGGCCAAAAACGAAAAGTTAACGATTTTTATCGTCTTCATAAAATGTCATTTTGGGAACATTACATTCCAAAAGTGACAGAAATACTTTCTGGTAAATGCTACAATATGGAGGGTAATGAAGTTGAGAACAATGTACCAACTACGCGTCAAATGACGTCATCAGTTACTACGCGGTCAATAACTAGTACGCCAGTCATCGAAATAGAAAAAGTTGCGTCGGCAACTTCAAACAGTAACAAGGGTGGTTCTCAAATGAGCATAGTTCTCATCGTAGGGGCCGCCCTTCTTTTATTAAATTTTGCTATTTTATCTGCAATATACTACATTCACCATTATAGGAAGAAATATGGCGGGAACATAGCGGTGAACAACAACACATACAATGAAGCAATGATATCAAGGGCTATGCGTAAAGATAGCAGTTTTGAGGATGAACGTTTAATGACACAAGTAGCGGCAGAACGATTAGCAAATCACAGTCGTGGAAATGATGTTGTTTCCCCGACCACAAAAATCCGTGCAGAGAAAAACGAATACGAAATGGACGTGTGACGACGATTTGTAAAATATGTATAATTGCAAATATTTAATTTATTCCAAAGATATGATTGATATTTTTGTCTGTGTTTATTATAGTAATTAATTAAATAGGTTGGTCGTATAACAATTAGGTTCTCAAAAATTAAGACTAAAATTAACTGCACAATTAAGTTGTTATTAAGTCAACATCGGGAACATACTTATTTCGTAAATTCTGTTGATTTTTCTCAAGACTAAATATAATATTTGGGCCTATTTGTTACGTTATTGCTGAAGGACAATATGGCACAAGGCCTCATGAAACCATTATCACGTTTGGCGCGCCCATGTTTGTTTTTTTGTATTGGTAAACATTATGTAGGCTTTTTTGTCATTATTAATGGTAGACAGGGCTACTATGCTGGATTCATATGAACCCTTCACCATTCCAACTTACTAACCTCTGGTATTATAATCTCCTTGCATCCCTGTCTAAACTCTTCCTACTTGTTGCAAACTTTGTTCTTACATCTGCCAAGGATGTTGCTGTTACTCCTGTTTGTTTATCTGCTCTGATGAACAATGCATTGATTGGTTTTATAACCCATCCGAACGCGATTTTTCCACTTTAGATGCAGAGAGATGCACTCAATAGAACGTTTCGATTTCTGAAATGTATTACCATTTTATTATTTTATAAAAAGAGGGCGCTTCGCAAAATAATAACCAAATATGTTTCTCCAGTTCGCTCGAGTTAACTGTGAGCGAAGGTACGCTTAAGTTTAAGGATTGCTAATCGGGCTGCCGGTTTTTTATGTAACGTCCACCTGTTTTACTATACATATCTTCAGCTTTGTACATTATACTTACCGTATACACACACATTGTGAACACATTTCTTTCCTTTTTCTGGTTCGTGTAGATAACAACCGCTTGGCCAAACCGTGATTTTGTAATTTACCAGATGAACACTGATTCAAGCAAAATACATTCTAAACATTTTCTACCAACATTATTATTTAAAATACCCAAACCACAGCACCCGTGGAAACAGATGTCAAGGGAGCCTGCAGTTACACATATAATGATGACATCAGCACATAAAATGTATACGTCATTATGTATAAACACGATGATACACGAGTAGGCCTACCAAAACTTTAAAATATAAAATAAATAATATAGAATAGTAAATCATTGATTTGATATGCATACAATGTGTAATGATTATTATTCTAGATATTTGATATCTCTTTTATTATTTATTTATTGCCAATAATATAAAAAGTAGACAGAAGAGCATGCAGCTATCGCAAGGGACATCAAGTATATATTTTTTTGTAAATGTAATTCGATCGCAAATATTTTTAGAGTTCATTATTAAAGATCAGGTTATAAGCATTAATGTATTGTAACATTATATAATTAAAACTACATCAACGGGTTCAAAATGTCTCAATGTTATGTCTGTTATACGACACCGTTGATATATTCATACCCTTCGACAAAATGGCGTCCAAGACATACAGACAGAATTTGGGTAATAAAACAATTCCCTTATTAATTTTAAACATTTTAATAAAACCATAGGTTTTCATGGACTGCATTTTTTTCTATTACCTATTCCCCAAGTCTTTGGTTAATGATTGAATTCTTATAACAAGTGAACCGAACTATTTCTCACTATGAAGTTCTAATATGATTTTTTACTTTTTTAAGATGTCATGTGACCATTAATTAATGTTAGGACTTACGTAATTTATCTAGGCCTACGTCTAGCTTTGTAAAGCGCGGTTCCCACCAGAACGCAACGTAGCGACGTATCGACGCAAAGTTCTGTATTGCGAATCACAAGTGGGAACCTACGACACAATAGTGCTGCAAACATCTTAGGTTTGATTTCACGCAGACGGGGGCAAACGCAATGATGGGAACGGCATTTTCTTACGTTGCGTAGGTTTCGTTACGTTTCGTCGCTAGTGGGAACCAAGCTTTAGGACTTACGTAATTTATCTAGGCCTACGTCTAGCTTTGTAACACTGACAAGAATTAAAAACGAAACTCTACGTATGCCAGATCAGAAAGTACCGGTAAACGTCAAAGAGAGTAAATCCTGTCGTCGCAAAATATAAAACTTGATGATAGGAGTGTTTCTGCTAATAAAGCTTGGTTCTCACTAGGACGCTTACGTTGCGTAGATTGCGTTACGTTGCGTCTCTAGTGGGAACCAAGCTTTACGTTGCGTCTAAGTCCTTGCGTTGCGTCCTAGTGAGAACCAAGCTGAATACAGACGCATGTTTACCTACGTTACTTTCTGCATTCACGTTTTCTTTTAATCGCGTCCGATAGCAACTAGATCTAGGTTGTGTATTTTTCAAAAAAGATGTTTAAATATTGTAAGTAGCATTAAGTCTTATTTCAGGGGTAGAAAATGCACAGTAAGATTTTACTCTATAGCAATTTATATACGGTTAATTATATTTAAGGTTTGTTATGACATATATAAATATAGCAATTTCGGCAATAATCACTGTGCAAATATATTATTTTATTGACGAAAATTTTAGCATTAAATAAGTGCATGTGTGCCTTATTTATCCCACCATGTACATAAGAATATAGAGGGCGTTGTATATGTATTTAGGTCTATGTCTTATAGAATCTACAGAAGAATTTAATCATGTTCTAGAAAGAAATTATTTATACGTTAAAAAATGCACCGTTTCTAGTACCAGCTTTTCCGAGGACCATTTATTTGTTTTTGAATATTTGTACATTCTACATCGGACTGTTTTTTCTAGAATTAAGCCTAATGTGGAAACAATTTAATTGGGAAGAAATATAATGCCAATGTAGGCCTACATCAAAGACAAAACTTACAGAGTGCATTATTACGGTACATTCTTTATTGTTAAAAATGTGCATGTTTTAAAATGATCGAGTAACTGCCCCTTTCAAACTTATAAGCTGTTCAATAAGTATAGAACTAGAGAATTTGACAACTCAACAAAATGCTGCGGATATACCTACCGATGTCTGCTGGTTGAAACATTATAATGTTTACAAAGGACGAAAACGATCGGTGATAACTTTTTCTTACATATAACAAAAGAAAATGTTCATCCTAGAACTATGTATAGAAAACCATTTTTTGCTGCCTGAAAACAATATTTTCACACGTCAAATCAGATGACGTCATGATTAATAAGAGCAATGCTATTGTGACGATACAACGATTTTATTGTTCTTGTTGATCAGGACGTCATTTTATTGGATTACAAACAAAATATTTTTATCTAATAAATGGTTATCCGGGATGAACACTTTGCAAATGTATTTATTTGTTATTTACGTTTATCTATTTATCGTCGATCGTTAAGTTGTCGTCCTAGTATGTATAGCATGAGGCTCATTTACTCTTGAATACATACACATGTCCATGTCTAATCCACTCGACTATTACACAGACTGCTCGACAGAAAGCATTTGCATTAGCTAATTGCAGTCAGCTCAATTCTTACGTCACCTCTTATAGATATGACTAATGAATATTCATGTTTATTTTGTGACGTTTCATGAGGGGTCCCCAACTTATGTACGTAAAGAAAAATCGCGTAGCGGTACTGAAACAGTTCTTTTTATGCCTCTGTGTTGTTGCTGTATTACTAATAGCTACATAACCTGGTAACCCATAGTTAAGGAATGACATGGTAACATGTTCCTCTTTGGTGGCTATGTGTACATAATTAGGTCTTAGTCCTAAGCAAATAGTGTATACTAGGCATAGGTAGGTCTATAGTACTTATGCACTTATGAATTGATGATTTAAAAGAAAAATAAATTGCGGCAATCTGTGTTGGGTATTTATGGATTGCAATAGATTATATAGTAATTATTATTAACTTGCGGGTACAGTAGTTAAAATTGAAAAGAAGAAATTTGACAGACGTTAGAGAGCGTCCTTCCAAAACAATTCTCGAGCGAACTTAATATTAAAACGCAATCTGATGTGTATTTCATTATTATACTGTAGTATATGTAAGTTTTCAGATCTACATTTTCTATGAAACAGTACGCTTAATTAAAACATAATCAAATGAATTTGTGCTCGCCAAAACAATATTAATATCTAGCTTTTATCACACAACAATAGTTGGTCTAATAGTTGAAGAACATATTTTATGCACAAGGTTTCTTTGACATGTACAGTTTCATAATAGCGCCACCAATTTATGTAAATTTGTATTCTAATAAAAATATACAGCATACGTTTGTTCTTATTAATTATTAATACTTGGCAAAATATAAGTTTGGCAAGTATAGTACATCCTTTGTGTGTTTGCTTCTTTGTTAGCACGCGGGCGCCTACAGTTTTTAAATTATCATTCTGAATTTTTCGGTGTAAATAGGTATACTTACAGGACATGCCTGTTGAAGTTCAAGAAAATCGGTTCATTAAAAATTGTATGCTTTTAACATGGGCCGAAATATCAACATGCGCCCTCTGTGGCAATATTTTTCCGAGTACTTCACTCCGTTTTTGAGTGCTTTCATTTAAATTACTGTTTGTTTAGTTTGAGATTATTTAGGTTTAAGATGGTTTCAATGACAATGAACCGTGATGTGGACACAAAACAGCCGTAATCTGCAACATGTGTAAATGGGGTACTTGTTTCAAAGAAAATCAAACAGCTTGTATTTATTGTCTCTTTTTTCATTCATTCGTCAATCATCAAGTAATAAAGTACATCAACACGGGACTGACAAAAAACAGTAATGAAAATTTGGTACCGACAAAGTAAAAATGTCAGGGGGCACTCTTCGCTGTAAAATATAAAGTAATTGGAAAGGATTATTACACATAGGTTGAAATTAGGTGTTCTTTAGATTTAAATTGTCTTGGATTGGACACTTTCGATGGTTAAATTTCAAGTTTTTTTCTTCTACATATCTGCACAAACTGTTTCAGCACAGACTTAATGCTTTAATACGAGTCTGAATCACTGTAAGGATAGGCCCACCTTTAGTTATTGATGAATAAACTTATTTGATAAATTAAAGTCTAGTTCCGATTTCTGCTCAATTCTTAAATGTTTCACCCCGGCAACGATGGTATTCAATAATGTAGGCTACACAGAGTATGATTAAAACAAACCTTTATAGTCTGTTCAAACAGTCTTTTAGCTTCAATGCTCTTTTTTAATTCTCTTCCTTTAGATATTCGACTTGCTTTATCCCACTCTTCATTCAAATATTTGCTTAACAAGAACCATCTTCTTGTTTTGTGCTTTATTTTTTTCGTTAATCTTTATTAATACTATTTATTTTAATTTAATTTTATTGTTACATGTTTATGTCCCGTCATGTTGTATTTTTGTAAGGGTCCCTAATGATCAGCTTTGGCTGGATGGACCACCCTCGTAGATATTGTTGAAATAAAATAGATAAAATAAATAAATCATCCATTCTATTTCAAAATTAATTTAAATAGAATAAGTAACCTCATGCCAAATCATAGCAGTAAAAAAAGTGAAAAAATACGGTGTCGCCGACTAAAGTCCTGCATCTCATCATGACACCGAAAAGGTTCTTTAAAATAGACGTGCGCCCTCTATTATAATTAAAAAGTTTGGAGTCTAGTACAGTATGCTGACGAGATCAATGATAGCGGATACGTGTCAAAGAAGTGTAATGTATAGTGTAGTGTAGTTAGTATCTTTGACGAGATTTACACACATTAAACAAAACTTCTAATTATGAGTGATGATGATGACAATGATGATGACGACGATGATGATGATGACGATGATGATGAGGACGATGATAATGATGGGTAATAAAAAACGAATCATTTTGTTATTGGTTAAAAGCAGCCGGCATGGGTGTTTGTTGAAGTCATATGCATGTGTCATTTGTTTCCGATCCGTAAAGGTAGACACCACTCAAGGGTTAAGTGCAAACCAAAGATAAAAACACAATTTTAAATGACTCCCTTATCCAAAAAAAACAAAAAAACAAACAAACAAAAACAAGACAATAATAAAACAAACAAAGCATAAGGCAAGCATATGTAGCCCTTATGCTATGTAGAAAACATTTTGCGGAAATTATTGGGGAATCCCTATTACGTCATTATTGAATTGGATATTTTTATTTATCTAAATCAGTCGAGCAGTTTAAAGTATGCCTAAACAGTAGGCCTATCAAAATACAGTTAGACATGCAGTAGTTTTATTTTAATTTTAATTTTATTTCATCTTCATCCAACAGCGACCAAAGTAGCCCATAATTGTGCATAATATTACCTACATGAACATATACTGTAATAATACAGCATAATTTTCACAAGTGAGAGCTTTATGAATCTAATCATTATTTACTTTTTTTATTTAATTTATTCAATTTAATAACTTATTGTATGTTTGTTTTTAATGTATAGTGCCTGTAGATAAGGCTTAACGAAAAATAGTTATGTCCTAGGTTTTAATCAAGGCCCCTTAGCCAGGATCTGACTATTGGGGTTCGGACACAAAGTATTTGAGCGGGGGCTGTGGCAAAGCGAATTTTATTCATTTCCCTAGAATGGCCAGAAATGAAATAAATAAAATTAATGATTATATTTCACTGCACTTAATTAATTTAATTTATTTATTTATTAATTTGTCTTATGAATTTATTTTGCGTCTCAGAGATCATTTATTTCACCAGAAATAATTTTTATCTAATATAATTGATTAGGGTTATATTATTGATTTGAATAATTGTATATTCAGATAAACACATTAGGTATTTAGAATATTGATTTTATATAAAAATCACACAAAATTCGTCGTTTTGCGGTTGTATGTTGTGAACTTTTGAAGGTCACATGATCACTTCCGCGTCTGCCGCCATCTTGCAGGGATTTCACCGTGGTTTTTTTTTAGTCAGGGATCGTAGGAATTCGCACGGATTGTGGTTTGTGTGTGCACAACGTAGAAGCTTAATTAATGTTTGAAAACGGCAGTGGAATTTAGTTGTTTATGCTAAGTTATTACTATTATCAGTTTCTTGCTTGCTTTTTTTATTTCGTAACGAGCTTTTATTGTTTACCAAACTTTCGTGAGGCCTAGCAAAACAAAACCGCTGGCGGGTGTGACCCCGTGTGCGCTCTAGCGAAGAAAACTGAGATACGTTGCCAGCTAGCCTCCTGTCTGCTTCTGATACTCACCATCGTGTTTGTGTTACCATTTTGGATAAATAACTTGTTCTAACTTTGGGATTTATCATACTAGGCCTAAACAGTATGCCAGTTCGTAAGCAAGGTGAGGTATTTAGCAATACACTTTAATATCTATTTAATTTTTAACCAAACTTCACTGCATGCTGTGTACCCAGCCAGCCAGGGCCTAGCTAGAGTGTATTTTTGCAAAAAATGTGAGAATTAATGTCTGATGATGATAAATTCAAAGTAAACACAAAATGTATTCATTCTCATCTGTGATGCATATGCTAGACCTAGAACTACCAACAGTCGCTAGGCCTAGGTCTAGCTAGCCTATGCTAGGGACTGGCATATATTTTTCAATTTATCTTTCTGCATTTGAATAGTGTTCAGTTTGAAAGAGTATATAATCGTAAGCATTTTAAACTTTAAATCAACAAAATTGATTGAGTATTTCGAAAGTTATGAATAAAATAAGGTGTAAAAATTTGGCACCATCACTATCCTTTGTTTACATAGGAATCCCCACCCCGCGTTTGTGACCTTGTACACAAATAGTCACTGGGTGAAAATACTACTAAAACACATATAAATACATTTTATGAACATATTTTTAATTAGAAAGTTGATGGTGACAAATATATATTTGCATAGTACCACATTTTGTTTGGAAATTGTGTCAAAATCACAAAAATAAGATAGAAAGTACTTATTTTATGTTTACCCTCTCCCCGGACTGCGCGAATGTCCCGGAGGAATACCCCCACCTCAGCCAGGCTGTGTGATGACGTCATCAGGCACTTCGCGGCCTAGAATTGCTTACTCACCTAGCATCAGGTGATTAAAAACCTTTTGTGATCCAATATAGGTGATATTTATGTAAAACCAAAGGCGTACACTGTTAAAATATAAATATATCTAAAATATATAAGCAAAATCCCAAAATATTAGGCATGTTTTCGATTTTTTCTGATTTTACTAACATTTCGAGCCCAAAATAAAATGTCATCGCGAAGACATGTGGGCAAAGGAATTTCAAATTTTTCATCGGAATTTTCCGGAAAAGATCGTACAGTCATTCGTTTTTTCTGAATAGCCAATCAGAGTTCGTAAATTCATGCGCAAGTTGACCCCTTTTTAACAGGTTAAGGGTCACACTTGTCTATTCCCTAAAGATGTCTGCTGCCCTCTAGCGGTTTTGCTAGTCGCTACCTATGCCTATATTATTTTATAATAAGAATAGATAGGCCTAGGCCTAGCCTAGTTAGGCCGCTAAAACTGGGCATAACATAAGACTAACTCAACCATCACCGCCGCGCAGCGGGTGAAACGAGAATGTTTTTTAATTGGGTATTTCGAGAGTGTGGTGCAAAAGTTTTGTACTACTACAAAAACTTGGACTAGCCTAGGCCGGTGCTATGCACTTGTCAATTGTATGGGAGGTGCTTCATTTACCAATAATTACTGATGCAGGAGTGCGTAAAAAAACCTAGAAGGTACGTCACATCAATGAACGATGGTGTGTCAATGTCCGTCACTTTACCACCCAAAATATCTTAAACAACATAATCACATTGTGTCATGGTCACCTAAAGGTAAGTCACATTTTTTACGCATGGGTGCGTCATGGTTTTCCGTAAGGTACAGTATGACGCACATCGGACAAATGATGCACCTCTCCCAGGGGTCGTATAGTGGGTCATACAATTGACAAATGCATAAAGTGACGAACATTGACACACCATCGTTCATTAATGCGACGTACCTTCTAGGTTTTTCTACGCACCCCTGCGTCAGTAATTATTTGTAAATGATGCACCTCTCCCGGGGGTCATATACTATACGTTATGGCTTAAGATACGGTACCGTATCCATACTTTTAAAAACTAAAGGTACGGTAATTATAGAGGGCGCTATGTAATGTGGATGTTAATCAAATAGGTTATTGCATTGGTTTTCTGCAAGCCAGCTGTGTAGCCTAGTGGACATGTGATGAGGCTTTGGCTTAAGGGGTTGGAGGTTCGATACTCTTGACGTCTTTTTTAAATTTTTTTTTTTAGTTTTTAATTTAAGAGAGGTTATTTAGAGGGTTAGGTTTTTAATATTTAGGAACGAGTTTTATATTTAGGAACGAGTTTTATATTTAGGAACGAATTTTATATTTAGGTACGAGTTTTAGGAATGCAATTTTACCGTACTTTTAGCAAACGGAAGCGCCCTCTATAATTACCGTATATTTAGTTTTTAAAAGCATGGATACGGTACCGTATCTTTAGCAACGGCGTATACTATAGTGGGTCTTACAATTGACGGCCTAGTCCAAGTCATTTATTTTTGTAGTAGTACTAGTAGTACTAGTAGTACTGTAGTACAGTAGAGCTTACAAGTAGTAGAATGTCAAGAAGATATATTGAATGCACACAGCAGGGCATCAGCAATGCTACCTCATTCATCACAATTTACATAGCCTAGGCCAACTACTATTGGTTTTGATGTATTATAATATGCTATCTACCTGTACTGTGTAGTTATACCTGCTCACCCTCTGTAATAGTTATGTTCCCAACTGCCTATTATTTCAAAACTATCTCCGTTTACTTTTTCAATTTCGTAGATAATTATCTGATAATTTTGTCTTTAGTTTTAATAATAGTTAGAATAATAGCACCACTGTTTATCATAATCATTTTTGGCTGCCAAAACATGACCCTCCTGTACTGTACTACAGCTTGTTACACTTATTTACTGTACAGTAATTCTGCAGGTTGATATACTGCTGTAAAGTTCACAAGATATATTTAAAATTATTACAACCATTCTAATGAATATTTAACCGGAATGTGACATTTAAAAAAATATGTTAAACATATTGTTTGTACAGTACCCATCAAAAATACCTACCTGCTTTACCTGTGATTATACAGTACATTACGAACTGTGTTAATACAATCATATTGATTTATGATTGAATACACATTGAGGTATCCTATAAGGTGTGATGAAAGGGCGCTAAATTCTGTGTGTGATTATTAATATGAATATGTTTTGATACAGTATATTGTAGCTGTCAAAGGCAAAAGAAAACAATTTCTAGTTTGATAAATAAAGATGAAATATGCAATATATTTATGAAGCTTATAATAATAAATAATGCAGCTGTACACATTTTGTTGACACAAGGAATGTGAATATGCAGTAATACATTTATGTTGTTGCATAGCATTACTGTACTGTAGAACCAGTATATGTTTAATCGAAAATGATTGTTTGTACATTGAATACTGTAATAATTACTGTACAGTCCTAGTCTATATCGTGACTAGCTTACGAAAGAAAATGATGACGGTGGTACGTTGGTACGTTCCCACATGAGGGCGTGGTTGCGGACGGGTCCATCATAATGCAGGGGTGTTCTAGGAACTTTTCACTTTTGTATCTAAGCCCTCCCTCTGGAGAGCACGGGCTATTGTCGGTTTATACAGGTAAGCTAGCACTCATAGACTACTAACACCACTACTGGTTTGTGTAATGTACACTGTACATCACTGTCTGTAGGCTAAGCCAAATTTTTCACAAAAACACAGAGGATATGTTAAGCTCTGTCTATCAGTATCAAACTTTATGTGACAAAAAAAATATCACATCATACTTTTTTTTGTAAAACTAGTACCTGTATCATGGAATAAAGAATTATTCTTTACTCCATGACCTGTATACAGTAGACAGAGCTTACAGGGGTGTACAGTATTGCATTCACACTCAATTCACCAGGGACAAAAAGTAGTGAGCCCTCTATCGGCAGCGAATCGTTTTTGCACACGAGACAGCGTTGACAATTACCCGGAAGCAACTTTGTTTTGAAAAGTAAATCTTAGGTTTTTGCAAACTGGCCAATTGGAACTTTTGGTTTTATTTACTAATGAATAATTCATGAAAACCTTTGAAGAGGCATCTACGAACCACGTGATATTGTTTTTTAATCGACGAACCCATTATATTTGTGTGAAACAAGGGTGAATTACACCGATGTTTTTTAAACAATTTTAGGCTATTCGAATGTTAAAATGTTGTCTAATTTGTTGAGGCTGTAATAAAACAACGCAATTTTTTGAGAAGGTGGGTTTTATAGTTTCTGAATATTTGATTTTTCAATAGTAGTTAATAAAAAAATCTCGTTGGGGTTATTTTTTATTTTTTTTTAATGGCTGCTTAAACATGTGCCTTCTTGGGTATTTCACTATTGAAAATGGAACACATGGTTGTAGCTAAAATCATTTTTTACGCCATAAGATAAAAAATGTGGTTTTGTAAATTAATAAGGGCAACATATAATATATAGGAAAGCTGTTTTAAATGATAAAACTCTACAAAGCCTCTTTGTTTTATTTATAAATCAATATAGTCTAGGCCTAGTAATACAGTAGGAGAGCCAGGCTTTAGCCTATAATAGTGGGGTAGTGCGTGCATTATTGGCGCGTGTTCATTGTCAGGCGCGCGTTGTTTATAGGCCTAAGAAAATAAGAATAAATATACACATATAATTAAATAATGATTATTATTAATTGAATGTTTTGTGTTTTTTTTTACAGACCCCAGAGGATTGTTCTACATACTTCAATACAAATAGCATTAAATCAACAACAATTTCTTATGAGTCATATTAATTTACCTCTGGCATATAATGTGAAAAAGCACTATTAATACTGTAATTATTGATATTTATAGATGTATTGCCAAAGAGACATTTATTTTTTAAAAACTTTAACTTATCCTAATTTACTTATTTAAAGGTTCAAATGGCGGTTGGTTGTTGTGCAGTAGTTTAATAAAGTTTAAATGTACATTTCAAATCGGCAAATAAATAATGATAATAGGCCTACTACAGTAATAGTAAATCTTTTGAAGATTAGGCTTAGTACAAAAAATGTTAGCTAAGTTCATGTAGAAAACTTGTTGTCTGATTTTTAAGGTGCAATTTGTGATAATATTAAAAGTTAAAATGTTAATTGGTGTGTATTTGTATTTCATTTATTGCTCCATTATTATAATAAAATAAAAAGCAGGGAACCGTGAAATTTCATTTTAGCTCCGATAAAAAGTAAACATTTTCAGCATATACTTAAATCAATCATATGTTAGTGAAAGGTGACATTAACAGATTTATTATGAGATTACTAGTAAGCCTATTCATAAAAATATGACATTATATACTGTGTACATTAATTAATTAGCCTAGGCCTAACTAATTGACTGATTTTTCAGTATTTTACCAAGTCAGCCGTTCAAGCATGCAAACAGTCCCCACTTCACACTAATCTTCATAATTATAAGAAAAATGAAAGTTGAGCACTTTATTTTAAAATTTATATGCCCATATTATAAGATTCTGCATCATCCACCTAACAAGAACTAAAATTGAGAGCACAGTGATGGAGCGCATTTTCCGTCGTTCTCGTCGCCTAAGGAAACGAGTATTCCAGCCTTGCCGCGTCTTCCTAGGCCTACGCGCACCGCACTTTCGCTCAAAATACACTCTCTTCAACTCCTTATAGAATTTGTTTGAAAAATAACCCCAAGCTTATATTTGGAAATCTTTGAAAATGCATATAAGACTATATTATAGCGTTTTCAGAATTTCATTTAAAAATTGCAAATTAATGTTAGCTATTTTAACAAATTAGTTAGTTTTCACTTTTTTGTTTTCGCCGTATGACTCGCTTTGTTTACGTTTACACTTGGCTTAGACGTTTATCTTAGAATTCAAATAAATTAATCCATAATCAACTAAAATTGCTATTGTTGTGGTTTTTGTTTAATATAAATGTTCTTTATTAACAGAAATAAATCAAACAACAATATAATTTAATATAAACCCGTTAAAAAGGAAATTTAGACAGCCTATAAAACACGGACTTCAGAACTCGCGTCGCTCGAAATGCTCGTTAACTTTCTATTTATAGCCAATCGAAAAAGGCTCCGGCTAACTTAAACAATGAAAACGGCTCTCGGAACACTTAATGTCCCATTTTCGCTGTTTGACGTGGATGTGCATTATAGATACTGTAGACAGATCTGTACAGTATGCAGTACTGTAGATGGTGGATGTCAGAAAGGGTGGTTTAATAATTTAAAACCAATTAAAACAGGTTTCCCTGATGGGTACTCTGTTGAAATTCTGGCATGTGGAATGCATTTTTTAGATTGTCCCCCTGAAAAAGTATTTTTTTAACGATTTTTTTGTTTTGTATCACTTAAATCACCAAAAATTGAATTGAAACAAAATTATTTACCTGAAAAAAGCTACTGTATAATAATTTAAAGTAAACAATATTAGTCAAATTGGCTGCCAGTGGGTTTTTGGTTCAATATAACCATTTATTTTGTCATTTTATAAGCGAAAAAAATATATTTTCTGTTTTTATCTACAGAAGTGATTAACTTTGTTACAGTACAGTATATATAATGGCCTATTTAAAGTCTGATTTTATTAAAAAAACTTTAATTTTGATTTTTTTAATGGATAGTACATCTTGAATAAATTAGTTTTAGGCTAGGGGAAGACATTTAATGTGGGTGTCCCCACTCACCTCTGCCCAGAATACAGTAATTACTGTATTGTGAATTATTCATATTTTGTATTGCCAATTAAACAAACTAACTAACTGTACAAACTAAATGGCAGGAAACACAAAAGGGAACTAAATTGCTATGACAAGAGCCTGTGAATCCTCAATACCAAGTAGCACATAAAGATAAAATATAGCATTTCAATATATCAGAAAATATCCACACAAAAAATATCAAAAAACTATTCATAAAATACAAATACAAGCAGAATTTAAGTAAAAACACGAGTGGCATCCCTGACAGGGTAGCAGATAACTGTATGGCAGATAACAATGATTGCACAGATATGAAATTTATGTTAAACAAATACGTATACAGTGATTATTGTAGTATTTCATTATAGGAATTCTTCATTGTAAAACTGTCTATAATCGGCTTGCATTATGCGTAACTAGCCAATCCTATACCAAATATTGATTACGCTCAGCTTTAAGTGGAATTTAACTAACCGGCTTCGAGGGGACCAGAGGGACCTGAAATCTTAAGTCTTGTGAAATTAATAGAATAGGATTTTCAATGTCTTAGGCTAATTAAAAGGTACAATTGATTGCTAAATCCTTTATTATACAGAATGCAGATTCCCCTGATTACAGATGCTTTCCTGTACTGTACAGTAGTAAGCTTTAGTATCAAATGTGAAATGACAGAAACACCTTTACAAATTTTAGATTTTCACGCTGCTGCTCTAGCCCGCTACGTCACACGAGATGACTCATTCATTAGATGAAATCAAGCAGCAGTAATAGTACTACACTTTGACATTTTTGTTAAAATGGAAACTCGACTATAATTTATAGGTACCACCTGTTGAATCCAAAAAACGGCTGGGAAAAGAGTCTAATGACAAATCCCAAAGCATTTCTGGTATTTATGAGTCCCATGATATTACTATAATTCACTGTCAGATAATCATTGAATTATTATCAAAACAGTCCATTGAAGTTTTTGTTAGTAATAAGTAGGATACTTGAAGTACAGTATCTAGGCTTGATGAAGTGACCCCCAGACTTGACCTTAGCAATAACAATAAGCAAGCAGCGTTTTTTGTAAGAAATATTCTTGTGAGAATTTACATTGTGTAAAATATAATGTAACATTACAGTATACCATAAAAAACAGTACTACTATACAGATTTTCACAACATGTCATTAGACTATGCTATTGAGTCAAATAGCCAAACTTATTGCGCATGCTCAGAAATATAACATTAGAGTAGATTGACAGATTGTAGACAACTAACTATAATACATGTACTTTATTGTACCTGTGTCATGAACATGAAGTCGCTAAATATTGACCTAATAAAAATGATTGCATAAAAAAAAAATAAAACAATACTGTAATAGTCCAATGTACAGTAGGTACTGTGTTTTACATATGTTTTTGTACAGTACTATAAAAAGAAATAACAATTGGTACATTAACATTTATAAATAACAATTGGTTGTGCATTTACTGTAGTACAGTATGCGCAATAGGCTACTGTATAATATTATATTGTTTGACCTAAAAACAAAGAGCACTCGGCCTAAATTCTTTATACCACCCTACTTAATTTCTACAACCTTACAGGTACATTTTTAAAAATAGTTTGTACTATAGGCCTACTGTACTGTACAAGTAATATTAATTATACACTAAACTGTATGTGACTTTTATTCTGTATAATACTGTATAAAGCATTAGATAACTTTTGCACATTAAAGTAAGGTTTAATATGTAAATTACAAAAACACACTATACCATTACAATAATTGCCATGCTCTGTTTAGGCCACATCATCATTATCATTATTAAAGCCGATAATGTTCCGATTTCTAAAAAGTTTTAATGTTAAAATAAAGCGACATAATTGAAGATTTTGTGAACGTGCCTCTTGTTACTTGACACAGATGAGTAAGTTTATCAAGGATGTGGCTGTTTCCTATGTGTACTCGTTTTAAAAAGTTGTACACTTTTTTGTAATTACGGTCCTTATTATCTTTACTTGCTCGTCCTTTTGTTCTTTCCCGCTAACTATTGTAGAAAGATAATTAAGAAAACCACAACAGGAAATACGCTGAGTAATCGAGTGTCCCAGTTGTAGTAGTAGTAGTACAGTATTATATTACTGTAAATACTGTATAGTGTACTGTATTCCTATATTTGAGTGTACTTATAAATATTACTGTAGTTGGTACATTGAAATACACTACAAATAATGAATATTTATGTGTGTAATGGTACAAATAATGGCATGAGGTGAATGATGAAAGGTTATAGCCGAGTTGATATCTAATCTTTCATCATTCACCAAATGCCATTATTTGTATAGTACCATTGCACGAATATAAAACATTCACTATTGGTTTTATACTGTACTTATTTATAAGATGTAACATCTTTCGTACATTGGTAGGTACAGTACTGATCATAAGGCTCTCACATACTGTAGAATAGAATAGTACTACTGTACACAATACTGTAGAAGTACAGTAGTTGTTATCACAGTACAGTTAATAATTAAATAATATACAATAATATAGGTTCTACACAGTAGTTTAGACAGAGATTAATATGTAAACATATACAATAGAGCGTGTCTACTACAAACAAGTCCTCATTTATTCCTCATTATTTTATTATCTCGTGGCAAATAAATAGAGCCCTATAAATAAGCAGGAATGATTCCATTAAACAGTCTAAACCCCTTTCCATTAAAACAAGCCTACAGTACTGTAACAGTTTTAACAGTTGTTAATTGATTTCCACAAATAGTATTATATACAGTAATATATTTCTTTATAATTTTAAAGTAATTATAAATGTGGATGGTGGTCAAAATAAGTTTAAAAATAGACTTTTTTTAAGCAGAGACCACCATTTACAAAATTCATCACCCCTGCTCCCTCTCTACTATTTGCAAATGAGATTGCCCAGTCGAATCAGGTCACTGGTATTGCTACAGTACTGCAATGCATGCAGTGACATTTATTTTATGTATGTCCATGTTAGTAAATAAAATAAGTGCAGTGTGAATAGTGGAATTTATTTGATGATAATGATTCAGACATTTTGAATACAAAGTGTTGTACAATACTACTGTATTGTATCTACAGAACGCATGCACTGAAATTGTTTTATTTAAATAGACATTCTATAGTATTGTACTATGTAGATACTGTACATCTTTGCAATACAGTACAGTTAACTGTAAAATGTATTGACTATAAATTATAAATAATATGTACACCACAATTCAACCTTTTACATTTGAACATAAAGTAGTTTATCTGTATTGCAAACAACAGTTTCATTGGTTGATTGCAGATATTGTATGACCTTGCGCTGACCTTCGTATCAGTTTATAAAGTTTCTAATCATTCTGATAGTCTGACTGATATGTTTCCCTTGACCTTTGTTAGTGCACTCACTTGTGGAAATGAATTATGTAAACTGATGAATTGGTTTTCCTGCAAGGGAGGACCTTACAAAAAGTACAGTAGATGCTAAGTACTTTTCATGATGATGTTTAAATTTATTAATTAATAATTACTGAAGTAAAATTGCTACTGCATACAGTATACAGGTAAACTATGGCACAGTACTGTACAGTACTTTATTACAATTATAGTAAGCCCTTTTCACACAGAACTGTAAGACGGTAATATTGCGGTAATTCGCGAACGCCGGCTTATGTGTGAAAGGGTAAAAACCTCTTAATGCCGGCTTCCGTTAGACCGCCTCTGGACCTAGTAAAATTGCGGTAATATTACCATCACGGTCGTAAGGCTGATCTGTGTGAAAGAGTCCACGATATAACGCCTGCTTACGCAGTGAAGCAAGGATAAATTCCGGACATTTTCCTTGATTGAGAAAGACTGTGGCAATTATTTTAGGCCAAATTATTAGATTATATCCATATATATTTTTTTTAGGTTAGTTTGTAAATAATACAATGGAAGAATACGGCCAATAATTAATAATAAAAATATAACAGATGTTGGTTTAAAGATTATTTAACTTGCTGTGACATACGAAAGCCTAGGCCCTAGTTACAGTAGCATAGTTCTAGCAGGAACATCCTCCGGTGCGCGCTCCTGGTGCTACAGTAGCTCATAACAGCTTCTGATAATTAAATTCGCGTCTATTTGTAGGCCTAATTAATAGATTTTGTTTCTGTAGAATGGCCATCATGATCGGGCAGTTATTAGCACGGAGTGGTGTTGGGCAAAAATATAGGTTTTATGCATCGTAAATAAAAACCAATAAAACTAAACGATCAGCAAACATGTGCGCGCATGACATGTTTTGTCGGTGGCGGTGCGACCTCTATTTTATAAAGACAGTAATCTTTAAATATTGCACCTTTTAACTGTACAGTATAGCCTTTCACACAGAAAACGGTAAAATTACCGTAATATTACCTTCTGTGTGAATGGGTCTAGACCGGCAATAACGCCGGCTTGCTTACCACAATATTGCCGAAGTTCTGTGTAAAAAGGCCTTTAGGCTCATACAGTACAGTACATGCTTGACACCAGCTAAAGTTTACTGGCCTTCAGTACATCTGGGTTTTATAGAACAGTAAACATGGTAACATTTGGTAAAATTGAAGAACGGACCAACAGGGTTACCTTTTAAACACAGATCCCCATTGTATAGTAACTTGTGATGAATTGAGCTCTACATTATGCAGGTGCGAAGTATAGCTTACCTGGATAAACCAACATAGGCCTTATCCCCTTCAAGGAGAGAACATAGTACTGTAACCAGAAAAGTGAAATATTTTATTGAACTTCCCTCCAAGACAGTGGTATCACCCGTGAGCCTCTCAGGTGGGAGAAAACGCCCATACATACTGTACCTCATTACATTTCTTTTTGAACACCACCACTATCGAAAGGGGAAAAATATATTCACTGACTTTATACTACTAATACTAATACTATGCATACCAATTATAATAAAATTAAGTACTACTGTAATTATTGTATTTGATTTTCTTTTATCTATTGTAGAGGCCCACAGGGCACTGGAACTTCTCGAGGATTATCACTCAAAGTTGAGCAAACCAAGTGACCGCCCTTTACGCAATGCTATCGAAAGGGTCATACGCATCTTTAAGAGTCACTTGTTCCAAGCGCTACTTGGTATGTATGTTATTTTCATTCATTCATTCTGTACATTAAGAAAGAACAGCTGCTGGGGACAGATTAATTGTTGATAAAAATACAAATTGAAATGATAGTGCGTTCAGTACCTACAGTACTACAGTATAACTATTCTACGCTCGCGCTAAGGTCAAATTTTCGTTCGCCAAAATGGCAAAAGGTTTTGAAAAACATTAGCCAAATTAAAAATCCTTTAGCCAAATTTAAAAAACCATAAAAATTCGAAAAAATGTTTATTAAATAAATAATGCATGTATTTTTAAAAATTTTTATTTCTTTTACATTTATATTATTATTAGGTATCCCAATGAACCTGATTTTCGTTACCGCGATTTTAACACGTTCATGAAATTTCAAAAAGTGACGTGTCTTTGAAGTTAAAAATATACTATTTCTTATGTACCCATGAGAATAAAAATTACTGTATATGCCTGGAAAGATCTTGTTTAAGGGATTATATTTATATATTTATAATCTATGTTTATTAAATATTTTAATAGAAAACGCGAGTTAAAAATGAGGTACAAAAGCCGGCGAGCCGAAATCCGCGCGCTAAAAATAACTTTGGAAAACACCTACCCATTTTCGCACCCGATCGCACGAGGTCCATAATAGGTGGTGGAGTAATTTTTGTTGCATGTTATCAGGCTTTAAATACTCTTTATTTTGATATGTAAATCGGTTATTATTATTATGTACATCCGCCTCAAATGTCAATTTTAACGATAAAAATTGAATTTTTGAGTCTTTATCATTATCAAAATCTGGCTAATTTAGTATTGAATTGAAGCTAATTTATATTTCTGTTTGATAAAACACATCGTTTTATTTGACTTTGCGTGGACCTCGTGCGAAAAGGCCAACAAGACCAACCCCTGAAAAAAATAATCCCTACCATAAATATCAGTGTTTACCATTTTCCATAAGGGGGATTCAGTTCTCCGCTTATTACTAAATTACCGTCGCCCAGGCAATTTGCATGGTATGCATGTATTAGCGCGTTAATTAATGATTGGATAACCCCCGCAGTGGACTGTTCCATTTTCTGAACTAGTCTTCGCCGCACACGAGGCATGTCGAAAAATGTCGCCTCTCATCATGGAATAGTTGCTTCGAAACGTCAATTTTACCGATTTATTAAATTATTTAATAAGTGGAATATTTATCAATCTATTATATAAAACAAGAAATGTACCGCAGAAATTTAAGAAGCTTTTAATTTGCTATGCAGCGGCCGTAACCCATTCTATGTAGGCGGCCGAAACGCGCTTTGGCCAGGGTGGCCGTTGCCGTATAAGCTGTTTCTTAGCTATTCAATTTAAAGCGCAACTTTCGGTTAGAATAATTAATCGAAAGGGAAATAAAATTAAACATGTTAACATTATACTATTGAGGTAATTACTTTGTTAAATTTAAAATTCCTCTTTTTAAATAACAGAACAGCCTCGTTTACGGAAGTATTCGTCCACATGTTTCTGTTTACATTTTCTTCTCGAAGTTCATTTTCTACGTCGAAGAATAGGGACTTCCCCTTTTATTCGCTCATCATCACGTCGACGACGGCTGGCCACGAACCAATCACACTAACTGTGTGTCATTAAAACGTCATCGAGGCACACTCTGCGCATGTTTAAACAGAACTAAAAAAGTGAACACGGCGATCGTGACGTTGTCACATAAAATGCTGTGGTGGTAAAAAGTGTACCCGAGTCAGAAAGTACCGAAGTGTGGCGAATTCTCGCTCCCATAAGAATTCACGCCGACCAGGCTAGGCCTAGGCTTGGAAATGTATTTTCGCCAATTTGGCGAACAAGGCAATAATTATTTTCGCCAAATGGAGACTCCAGTCGCCATTGGCGAATTGGCGAGCGGTTAGCGCGAGCGTAGACTATTGTACTTTGATAAACTGACAATAGCACATTCTCATTGAAGAGCAAATTACTGTACTATGTAACTCTAAAAAGTAAACATTCATTTTACACCCCTCTCCATAAATGGTATAGTCCATAAACCACTTGATGAAAGATTTTTAATTTTTCAATTTTTCAATTTAAAGTACAGTCACTGTACTTTGATATAGTTTTTGTCTTCTTGCACTGCTGCAGGACTAAAAGAAACCTACTCCTCAAAGATACAATATTCACAACATAGGCCTATACTGTAGTATATTCTTAGAACCATAAGATAAGATACAGTATGTTGTATAAACACTTTAACAGTAGATCTGCTAAAACTAAATTACTTCACATTTTAAAATTTGCACAATTTTCTTCATCCAGTCAAAATAAAGAATAAATATCATTATTTGAACTGTCATTTGCAGTTTAATTATGTCATAAAATATCCAATAATATTTAATTTTGAGTCAATATTATTTTATGGCATTTGTGGAAATTATCCCATAAGCTTTTAATCAATAATTTTTAAATGAATTTCTAAGTATAAAATTGATTTTCATGTAAAACAAATTGTCTGTTTAACAATGCTTTTTCTACAGTGAAAACGCAAGTGAATCTAAATTATGTTCACAAATATATTATAAAATATATTTTTACATTCTGAAGGTCATCTTATGTAGGTTAGGGTCACATATTTAAGATTTCTTACTTAGCATGAGTAGCTAAGATGTGCATGTAACCAATGCATTAACTGCATTAAGAGTAATGAATTAAGATTTTGCATTACAACTTTATTAAAAGGATCATGGAATAACTGTACAGTAATATTGTGGAATCTATCAATGAATGAATAGGGCGTGAGAAGGGGGTGAGGATGAATCGTAATAATTTAGCAAAAAGAAGCTTTTGTTGTTGTTAAAATGCAAAAACGAGCTAGTGACCTTTTTTCTAGATTTCTGTTTCCCATAATTTAAAATATCACTCTACAAAAAAATACAAACCATAATTTTCAAACTGAGCGTGTTTTCAAGTTGTCAAGTGAGGTCATTCATGCTCACTGCTGATTGGACGAAAAAAAATATTGTATCAATTTCCTAAACAAATGTTTTTTGAACGCTATGAATTCTGAGCCCAAATCAGGTACGGATTCAAATTGTTCTAATTTGGTATGAAGGAACCTATTCTTTCCCACTGAACGCATTGTCCACGATATTTTTCTCAGGACACCGCACCGAATCTAGGTGCAATGTGAAAATAGCGTAGCCTACACTGTAGGTGCATTCAGCTACAATAAGGGGCTACAGTATAAATAATAATTGAGATTTTCCACTATACCATAATGTGAATTACCATGCCGTAGTCGTTCAGTACTAATTGGTATGCACTTAGTTTGTCAGCAAAACCATAATTGTAGCAATTTCAGTTTGTTTGTCATTGTGGTTTAATAGATCAGGCTTTTAGTTTTGTTTTGTTTTGATTGCAGGGATTAAATGATGTGCATTTTTGCCATAAGTCAATAATTAACAATGGAAAGTTGTGGATACATATAGTAATTATACAGTATGTACAGTAGAGTATTTCATTTGAAAATTGATAGTTGATGATACAGTACTGTATGTACTGTACTGAAAGTAGTATTTTACTGTATGTATACTGTAGTACAGCTTTGGGTAAGGTGATTAAAATACAACATTGTGGTTTGGATGAGAAAGGGCAGTTACTGTAGGCCTATAACTGTTTTAATTGCTAATAATTTGTTCTGCAGTGCTCCAAATTAAAATGTCTTACAATTGCATGGTACATAGTGTACAGTATGTAAACACAGAACACTGTATGTTCTTGCTATTCATTTACGTTCACTTAAAGTCTTTTACAGAGAAAAATACTATACATTTATATCAACATATATTAATGATAAATCCACTTCATCTTTTATGCTTTAATAGCTGTAGTTAATTTGAACTGTAAAAGGTATTGAAAATTGAAAGTTGTTTAATTATCATGTTGATTAATTGTCACTGGCTAGCCCAGCTGCAATCACAACATTGTACATGCTTAGGGTATATTCAACAACAACTATGGGATGAAATAATCAATAATGTTTTAAGCAAGGCCACCAAGTTGAAACTGTTAAGGGTCATTCTGTATGGTTAGTATAAAAAATGTTTCAATATTAGTAATGGAATTTTAACAGTGTAAGTGTAATTTGTACAGTAAGTGCCTAAGTATTATTACTGACATAAAGCCATTTGATACTGGCCCACTGTATCAACGTCGTGAGGTGGTTTCCCGATTGATTATAAAACCAAAAAGGTACTGGGTATGATCAACGAGCGTTCTTGTACTGTACAGTAAATGTCACCAACTAGCCATCCATTCATAGAAGTACTGATGTACAGTAGCAGCCAGCCTATACTGTATGTGCAGCGACTATAGAATGGACCCGAAACGAGACTTGCAATACCATAACTTTTAGTTTAGGTGATAGAAAATTGACAAAGATTTTTATTAGGAGCTGTACTATACGTGGATGAAATTATGGAAATATTACAAATAATAAATATACAAACCAAAGGATGAGGAAATAATATAATGAATCTACAGTTTACTATAGTATATTCCTGTATGAAAAATCTTGTACAACACACAATCATGTACAGTATGTTAACTGCATTACAACCCCCTTCCGCCTCTTTAAAAAAATAAGATACAGTACAGTAGCACTGAAACACATTGAAGGAACAGGTTTTGGCATCTCAAAATATGTCCTGAAAAATTGATAGGAATTTTTTAAATGCTACAGTAGATAAACAATTGATATATAGGAAATACAGAAACTTTTCCCTGAGGGAAAGTATTTTGATACTAAAATTCACCTGGCTTCAGTTCAAAAGATTTACCTGTACGATGGTAAATCAATAATATTAACCTGAGGGCACTTTGTTCATTGAATCAAGGTATTCTTTTGAATTTGACATACTTTGGCAATGATCATTATTTTCTTCTGTCGCACTGTTTTGATGGTAGTTGAATATACAGTTAGTAAACATTTATAAAAACAACTTGTTATGATCGTATAAAGTTGTCTAACGTGAGTATGAGTGGACATCTACAGTAGTACGGCTGTATGGCTGTGTTATGACATTTTTTTAGCACTCGGAACTTGCCGATGGCACCAGACGAACCACAAAATATATGAATCTAGTCCCGATAACAATTTATCAAATTTTGTAAGTAAGTAAGAAAAAATAGAATGATTTGCAATATATCTGTTGTTTATCACTTGACAATGAAAAATGGCTAGTGTGTATTGTACCCTGCAAATTTGTCTCTTTGTCATCTTTCCACAATGCTATGCTATGCAGATGGATAGCCATTAAAATCATTCAATTTACGTACAGTAAATGCACCCAAATTTTGTAAAACATACCCTAACAAAATGATTTACTAGAAAAACTAGACCTCAATTAAACCCGTGAAGCTCTGTCTACACTATCAAACTAGTCTGACAAAAAAAAAGTGTTCTGAAATACCCTGTATGGGATATGATGATGTCATGATGTCCATACAGTACAGTACCATGGGCACATGGCACATCAGTTTGATTGTTTAGACAGAGCTTTTAGACAACATTTACATTACGGTTTGAGCTACAGACCACCAGAGGAAGGTGCTTCAATATACTGTAAGTTGGGCCTGCCTAAATACAGTGAATACTGTGAGTAACAATTCGACCTGACCCTGGAGCAGCCCTGGGCCCAACAGTGTGTACAGTAAATGGGGGGGGGGGGGGGGTGTCTACGGTACTGCCATGACTGATCTGTTAACCTTTCAAAGGCTATGTGTTCTGTTATTAAATTATGCAGTTTGTTAAATTTGTTAAGCTTAACACAATGCACTGATATTTCATTGAGCATTCTCTCTTGATTGAAGCTTTTTATGTGGTTTCAATAATGAACAGTTGACGTCAGTTACTTATGGTATATGAAATGAATGAAGGCACAAGGACAGTTTTTATTGCAACGTTGATCATTTTATGTTCATAAAATACATATTAACAATGCTTTGGATCAGATAGATTGACTTTAAATCCTTGAATAGTTAAAATCTGTGGATTTTAACAGTTTTATCAATAATTTTCTATGATGAAATATTTATATAATGAACAGTTACATTTTCAGTAATAATAAACTATTAAAAAAATAAACGTATTAAAAACACTAAATTGTGAGTGATGGAATGCTATAATAAATAACTGCCAATTTGTTGTTAAACCTCAGAGAAAAATATGGATTATTTGAATGATCATATTCATATTGACCAGTTCACGAAATTCTAACAAAATATTGAATTTTATAAAGTTAATTTAATTCAAATAGAAAGAGTATACATATTTTGTATTGAATGTAATGAGCGAAAAAATATTTAACCATTCCCCTTCCCCCCCCCCCTCTGGTTTTTTATAACATTTAATATATTCGACTTGTACACTAGCTCTCTTTTTCAGAGAGAATAGGCTAATGTTTGTTTATCCAGGTAAAGCTAGCACTTACAGTACAGACTACTAACAGTACTTTTAGTTTGTGTATTTTTCGCCATTTTTGATGAGTACAGTACGATATCTATGAATTGTATTATATTTAGACATATAATATGGTTGTCGGTTTATGAATAAATGCTTCTACCAACGGACTTCTCACTGCTAAATAACAGACTTTGATAACAAGTAATTGCTCATTCAATATTGCGATAAACCGTTGCTTTTCGGATTGTGATAAAAGATATAATGTTGTGAATTCATAATGCTGTGTGCCTTTTTAATACAAAGCTCTAAAAATAAAAAATATTACGCATCAGCGTGGATCTGTAGTTAAAGGAGGTTACAAATATAATTATAATGTATGGAAGTGTTAGCCGTTTTCAGCATTTATGAAGACGTTATGATGGGTTGCTCTTTAGGGAAAACACAGACTCGTTTTTATAACCAAACTTAGAATTTTCTGAATAATTTACGATTCGCCATTAATAATGATGTTATAATACAAGATGAAAAATAGTACGGTACAACAGTTTCAAACAGAGATGAGATGTGCTGCTACAGTACGCTTTTATAAAAAATGAGGATACTGTATTTTAAACTATAATAATAGCGACTACCCATGTATGTCATTTTTTTGCCTCAACTACTGTAATCATGACATTTCAGTTGACCACCTACAGTATATCAGTGACTGCAGAGGGGAAAATTTCATTTTTAAATTTTGTTTAGCAATAATATTGCTAATCAAACTGATTTTTGAGTCGAGAAACATAGTTTTGTATTGTATTTTTTGCTACACAAATTAAAAAATCTGTAGCAAAAAGGTTGTTTTGTATAGCTTTTTGCTATGCTACACTGGCGAAATTATTCCCTGCTGCAACAACTACCTACTGTACTGTACCTTGTCATCTGCCACTTGGCAGGTCCATAACATTACAACAACCCTATTTAAAATGACTACCCCACATGCCATTTTGCTTGCTCTGTCTAATTACTTTACATGCATTGAGAGAGACTTGAATGCAACTATTTTGATACTGGTCTTGGTTATTTTCCAAGTATAGACTATTTTCTAAGTCAAGATTAGGCTTCTGTACTGTATATCATACTATTAGTCTTCCCTTGATTGTAGGGTGTTCTCTTATATCTGAACAAACACTTTTCAGAGGGATTATAATAGACACAAAATCAGGAGTACAGTAGTACTGTAGATTGTTCTTGTTGACAGGTAATGCAAAAACAATAGTGTTGTATTATTTCCTAGTATGAATTCAACAAGCCCAATTGTCAGTTTGTAACTAGCATTTAATTGAAGATATACAGTTACCTGTATTATTCTGTAAAGTGAACAGTTTCCTTTTAAAATGGATGAAATTTTATTTATTTAAATCGAAAGCCAAATTGCTGAAAAATGACAATGCTGTGGGTATCACTGGCTGGACGTCAATGTAAAAATCAGATTAGGTATTAAACCTACAGTTAGGAAATTTGCCCCTTGTCTCTTTTCCTTTATCTGCTAAATAATACTTATTACAATTTTATTGACTGTACGTTTTTTTAAAATCAAAGTTTCTCTAACAATACAGTAAAATAATGCTGATTGTACTTGAACACTTTAGTAGTGTACAATACTCATTTACAAACTTGAATACTGTAGATTATTTTTCAAATGTCAAGTTTGTTCTTGGTTTAACAGATTGTTTATTAATTACCTACACATGGGTGTTTATTTATTTTGAGTAATAGTTGTTGTATAACACGTACTTTTAAATGTATAAATAATGTTTAGTTATGAGATAAACATATTGAAAATCTATTTAATCAGTATGGTGTCTTTTGATTGACAGTTACTGTACTGTATACAGTACACAGTATCACAACCAATTCATAATTAAAATATGGTGCAGTACAAAGAGCATTATGGACAGTTAAATGTGTAATGTACAGCTTTATCTTAACAGTCTATTTTCCTTGGAATTCGAAAATCTTCTCTTCAAAAAACTTTGTGTTGTCAATATGACGATACAAAAAGATATGATGACGGTATTACGTGGGAGTGGTCCTACGAGAGGGCGCTATAGCGGACTGTCCCATTTATCATGGAGGTGAGCTACCGCAAAATTCTTCTTTTCGTAATTGTTTCGCACTTCCTGGAAAAGGGCTTATGTCTGTCTACCAACACCATTTCTGGTTTGTGTAATTTTGTGCCCAGCTACCTGGATAAACCGAAAATAGCCCAAAGTATAATACAAATATAAAAGTTCCCTGCTGAACATCCCTCTACAATAATGGATGATGACAGTGGTAATACAGTAGGTTATGTTGGAAGTGTGCTGATGTGATTGAGTGGCTCGTGGATCAGTCCATTATTGTAGAGGATTGTTCTGATAACTTTTATATTTCATCTCACATTAAAGGCATAATTTATAAGCAGTCTGAATCTTATCTATCAATGATAAATCCCACCAAACATTGCTGTCCCCGCCCTCTCTAACAATGTCTGGTTTGTTGTGAACTGTGTGGTTTATCTCCTACATTTGTTATTTTAATCATATTGGTAAATGTATACACAATACACTCTTGACCACAAATACAGTATTTATAAAGCAATATTCTAGTAAAACGTAAATATCTGTTACAATTTATTTGTAACATAGACTGCATGGTCAAGCTAAAAATCTGGCTTTAAATAACACACCTGTCATTAACATATTCAACTTAATTTCTCAGTTTACAGAGATAAATATTATGACAGGCTGGTGTAATTGCGTACCCTTTGGGAATTGACTCATAACATTATCAATTCTGTAGTTTCATACACAATTTGGATTATAATATAACAACAGAGGTTTGGTTTTAAGTACAATATGGTATTAGTTAATTAGTAGACTCATTATTATATTATGCTATTTCAATCATAATATACTCTCGACAAATTTCATCTAGTCTGGTTTCAAAATAAAATTGTATGAAAAATTTAACTTTCAATAAACCAATTATCAAGTACTCACTCGCTACATTTCGGCTATTTTGACAGTAGTAGCCTTGGTCACGTAAATGACTCTGTGATGACCTTCTTTCATTCGTCATGGCTCGGTGATTCGTGCCATTGCTCGCCTGATATTCAGCTTTCTGCTGGTGGTCCCCCTCTGGATGTCGGGTGTCCTTTTTGATCATATCATAAATGTGGCTCAGCTCATGTTCTCTCTGGTCTTTGTTGATGTTATTGTCAGTTTTTCTTATTTTAACAATTTTATTTGAAGCTTCATCCATATTGTAACTGTCATTATTTACCCCAACCAGTGCAGATTTTATGCGGCTATTTTTGACCTTCACCTAGGTAAGAGACTTTTTTAAAATCGTGGGTACCAAGGGGTCTTTCCTATTTTTATACAGGTCTCATTGTTCCTTTAACAAAAATTCCTCCAGCTACTAAACTACAGTATACTGTAGTGTTAAAGCTTCCAATTTAATTGGAGAGAAATGTAAAATTCTTTTGTCTATTTCGTGCCTAGCTTACCTTAATAAACTGACAAATGCCATTTCTCCACGAAGAGTGAGATATACTCAAAGAGTAGAAAATTAAAAACTTCTCTCCAAAAATGGTACAGTTAACAAACCATGCCTTAAAACCATCATTTTTTTTTTGGATGACAACATTGAAATATATTTTTTTTAAATTAAAGTTGGTTACTTTGATTGGTCTATTCTACATACGTTTTATCTGCAACATATAAAGAGTGGTGGTCAGGTCAGTAACCACGTCCTTTGCCCAACCCCCTTCCCGATTATTTAAGTAGTAATAAAACTACGGTAACACATGTTGATAGGTAACCCATCGTGCCATCCTTAGAGGCTCAGGAGGGACTAAGCAATGTTTTTTTCGCATACACATTTTCATTTTTAGTAAATAAATAGTAATTTATGTGCTGTGAGTCACAATTTGTGAACCTACAGTTTACTGTACAGTAAAGGCAAATCCATTTATAAACATATTTTGGATTGTAATTTCATCAATCCATCCATTCTACTGTACATTTCCATTCATAATTCTACTTCATCGTTCATTTCAAAATTGATTTTGCTGGTTTAACCATTCAAAGCTGGCTTTGATTGGCATTGATTTTTTTAGCATTCAAATTATTGTGAAATTGCTGATAATGTGGAGCATTGTGCCATGGAGTTCAAGAATAATTGGACTAAACAGATGCGAAAGAATGCAATGTACATTGTGGCACGTTGTAAAGCTTGGTTCCCACTTTGACGCCCATTGCTGCTTGCGATTGGTCACTCTTTGCGTTGCGTCCAAATGAGAATCAAGTTTAACATGGATATTATGTTTTCTTTTCAGGATGGATACAACATTTTTTATGTGTAATAAATATTATTATTATTGTAAACACGATGGTCTTTACCTTATTGTCTGTTGCTGGGGAATTGGTTTGTTTAGGGTAGTTAGCCAATATTTTTCTTAAGCTCTGTCTACACTATCAAACTCAGATAAAAAAAGATGTGATATATGAACATGATGATGTCATATCACTATCATATTTAAGCATATCACTATCAATATCATATTTGGGGACTTTTTTTGGTCAAACTAGTTTGATAGTGTAGACAGAGCTTTAAGCCCCATAAAACCATATATTTCTTTCATTGTTTAAGTAAAAACTGCAACCGTTTAGAGCATGAGAAAGAGATTTTGTCTACTGCAAATTGCTATTCTTATGGATTCTATTTATTGATTTGTTAGTTAGGCCGCCCTATTCTATGCTCAAAGATGATTTCAACCTCCTTTTCCACTCTTGAAAATACCCATGTACTATACAGTACAGTAGTATGATTTATTAAAGATTTTAATTCTAGCAATCCTCTGTACCAATTGATCGTATTAAAGCAGTCTAATACAAAAACTTTATAGTAATTTAAAGAAAGCAATTAAATTAAACCTTTAATTCATCATTCCTTGGAGCCAATTGAAATTGTAATTATTTGTTGAAGGTCAGTAAATGGTCATAGATATTAATTAAAGTTAAAAGTTAGAATTCTTATTAATTGTACAATCAATCAATCATACATTTTGCAAGATGTATACTGTAGTTGGTAGCATGGTAGCAGATTGCCTGTAGTGTCAGCAGATTTTTTTTTCACTTTTGGTAGGGCTTGGTACTGTATTTACAGTACCGGACAGAATTATTGCAGATTTTGAACGCATTCAACGCATTGTTAAAGTGTTGACAACGCGTTGAAACTGCGTTGTCCGTTGGCGTTGAAAGTGTTGAGTTCGTTGAACTGTTTATTCAACCAACACAATGTGTTGCGTTGAGTTTGCGTTGAAATAACGAACAATCGGATTCGTATGGTATTTACAGATTGCCAGTGTGTATTAGTAGTAGTAGTAATAGTATAAAATACAGTATTACAAATATTTAAGAAAACAAACATAATGTGTATTTTTCCGCGGAAACCTAGCTTAATATATTACACTAGGCTAGGCCTACTACTAACGAGTAGGCCCCGTGTGTATATGAGCCGCGTCTGCCATCGCAGTTAAAAGTAGTGGTCATGTCCTCAATTACTGTGTGCCTATATTAACTGGAGTATTAAATACCAAAGTTAAGGCGGCGGTGAATCTTGGAGGCTAGGTCACATCGTAATTAATTATTTCCAAACTAAAAACTTCGCAGTACTGTACTACATTTTTCTCGATTATTTATAAAAACAACGTAGCCTACACCCGCCGCCATGGAAGGCAACAATACACCACCAACATAACGATCCAGCATGGTCGTCGTCTTTTTCACGCATGCTTTTCGTGACGTGAGGGACGAACTGATCGAAAGGTGAAGAGTTCATTCATTATGAAATAACGCGTAATTAAAAGGGAAAAAATCGTTTAGTTTTATTATTATCCATAAATATATCATTATCATGTATTATATTATAAATTAATTATTGTGATGCCTAACGTAACCCATGCAGAGAAAAGCGTTAAATATAATAACCAAGAAATAGGAATGACCAATTTGATGACAATAGGCAATGTTAGGCGTTTTCTTTAAAATCAAAACCTGTGCCATACCATATTATTCACGCCAAGGTGTAACCCACAAATATTTGAATAACCAAACAATTCAGAATAAAGAACCACTTTATTCTGATGCAAGACAATATATTATTACAGGCGAGGTTTAGGCGTTTTCTCTTTAACATACTATTGTTTTGTTTCTTAATATAATTATATTGGCCTCCTCCTGAAACTGTATGAATGGGATGGGAGTTGCGAGAATATGCGAGCGAACAGCCAACATTTTAATCAGTTTACAGCGTGATGCTTTTCAAAACGCGCAACGTTTTCAACGCGTTCAACGCTATGGGATTCAATTGTTTAACGTCGTCAACGAACGGTCAACGGGTTCAATACATTCAACACGCTCTATTGTTAACGTATTCAAAACGCTTTTTGTACTTAAAAATGTAATGTTGTTCGATTTATAAAGATTTAAATTGGTTCATGGGTGTCGGACACGTCAAATTTTTTAGTTCTTTCAAATTACATTACAACAAACAATGGGACAATTATAAAATAAAAACCAAAATAGAGAAACAATATTTTAACTTAACTCTTGAATCTCGAACAGCTAAAAAATGTAGGCCTAAATAAAATTAATTACTTCGTCGTCATTAACGATCGTTAAATACGTCATAACACACGTGGTGTTTTTCTTGAGGAAACCAGGGTGGTGGCCTCGTGTGTTGATGTCAGTAATTTCCACGTTGTTTGATTTTACGACGTGAGATCGTGTTTTCCCCCGGAAGGCCTACAGTACAGTGTTAACTGTTAGACTTGGCATCGACCTTATTATTCGATGTTTTCCTTCACTAAACACTGGGAAATATCACTGTGTGTTTTATTTGGTAACTGTCCGTTCAATACTTAAAAATATATCTAAGCTTCATATATATTTTATTTATATTAAAATATCTGGTAGTGACTGCCGATAGGTATTTTGCCTGTTGTTGTTACTGATCGTTCAGGCGTGCAACGGTGCAATCGGCCAGTCTAGTGCTGCAGCAGCTAGCGTTGAAATAACTAATTGTTTACTTGACATGCTGATAATGACTTTCGTTGAATAAACAACTAAACGTTGAAAGCCGTTCAACGCAACGCAAACACAACGCAACGACAACGTGTTGAATGCGTTGGGATTTTTGCAATAATTCTGTCCTGTACTGTACAGCCTAATGAAGAAGCCTCAAAACACTTTGGCCAATTCTCAGTAGTAGTACTGTATCTTTAATGCATTGTACTGTAGGCAAATTCTCTGATACATAATAACATGTCTTTCATGACATCTGTATCATAGGCCATGAGCCTAAACCCTACTGTACATTAACATGGTGCCACCTGTGATACAAACCCTATATGACCCTACTGTATAGAATAGAATTGGCTTCTGCTGTTAAGAATAAATATTATGATACAGGTAAACATTTTGACAGTTTCACTTCTATTTTGAAAGTTTTTGAAATCTATTTAAGTTCTCTTTACAAGCTAATAAAATTACAAAAATTTTAATATAGTACTGCAGAACCCTTCCTTTGGGACACCCTGTTCAGGGTACACCCCTATTTAAGTTGGTTTCACCTTGTGAGGCGACTCTGTATAAAATATTGAATACAAAAAAAGAAATAAGAGGACACTTTGTCGGCCCATTAAACAAACACAACGACTAACTCCTGTTCAGGGTACACCCCTGTTAAGGAGGACACCATGTTTGGTCCCAAAGGTATCCCTAAAGCGTGGTTCCCACTAGCAACGCAAAGCAAAGACGTAACGCAACGCAAGTGAATTGACCAATCACAAGCGATAGCTTATTCGCTTGTGATTGCTAACTGTCTATAACTTCATTGTAATTGGTTAAAACGCTTGCATTGCGTTTACGTTCTTGCGTTACGTTCTAGTGGGAACCAAGCTTTAATAGGGGTTCTAATTTAGTTTAAATATCAGTTTTGATGTTTTTATACTGTAAACTGTTGATGCTACTGTATTTTCCACATACTCCAATCCTTGGCATAGTACCAACCCACATAAATACCACACTAGTATATTGTTCAATGAAATAAAGCTAATAAAAAATGTGTGGTATTATTAGAAGCATTATTCTAATACCTAAAGTACTGTGTGGTTAATCCACACTAATCCTGTTTAGGTCATTTCATAAAATCAAATTTCAGTGAACAATTTTTTTTTACACAACAGTTAAATTACAGCAACAAATCTTCTTTAGACATTCCTATCCCATAGTCCATAGGAGACATTTGAGTTCTATACTGCGGCCAACCCATATTTAAGGGACACCTCTATTAAGGGGAAAGTTTCCTGTGAAATGAGAAAAGAAAATGTTTTATATGGCCAGCCCCTATTTAGAGGATCTCTCAGGAGGCCCTTTGTTGCTTCCCGAAGATGTCCTCTTAATAGGTTCTACTGTTATATTTATACATTGTAGTATAATCATCAGCCTTCCCATTTAGAAAATAACAAATAATCTTTAATGATATTCATTTCTACATTTGGTTTGTCCCACATGAGGGAGTGTTTGTAGACTAGTCCATTATAGTCTAGGAACTTCTAATACTTTTCATATCTAAGCCCTCCCTCTGGAGAGCATACTGTAGGCTATTGTTGGTTTGTCCAGGTAAGCGGCACTATATTCATATCACTGTTGGTTTGTGTATTTTAGGTATATAGAAAGATGATGAATATAGCTTATAATTAAAATTGAATTAGTTAAAAAAATAATGTGCACATGATCAGACATTTATCAAACAACCAAATGCCCAATCACAATGCAACAATTTGTTCTTCAGGTCAGAGGTTACAATTTATCGCATTTATCAGATAATTATCTGATTAGAATGAGATAATTTTCTTCTCCTTCTCTTCTCGAGCGGAATCGGTTAAAGCCCGTTTCCACAGGAACTTTTATCGGTTAATTATCGGTTAATTTTTGGCTGCGGAAACATAGCCTAAAAATATCTATGATGAATTTCAAGCTAAGAAATGTTACTCACTTTTCAATCTGAAAAAGAAAACAAGAAAGGCAGTATAAAAGGGAGATTATGTAATCATTTTGAGCAGTCGGTAAGTACGTGTTTTTGCTGCAACCAGTTAATAAAGAAAATGCCACGTATCTATCCGCAATTAACATTCTAGCTACCATAACAGCAATTATGTCAACGTGAATGGTTTGATTAATGAATATTTTCTACTAGTCTATTATGTTATGTCGGAATGTTACGTTCATGTCTAATCGTGAAATATTTGCTATTTTTAATGTTCTGCAGGCGTTTTATAAGTGCGATTCCATTGGCGAATTAGTGTAGAAGAACACCTGATATATGCAGATTTACACGACCTACTTTTTTCGAAGAATTTATCACGCTTTGCTGCAGAGTTGTACATCCATTAATTTTCTTTATTTTTTGGTTCAATAATGGTTAATATTGCATCTTAAAATTATTTTGTACTCCAACCAAATAAAAATATAGTACGGTACGTACAATATTTATTTATTAAAATATCTGCAAATCACAGAATTGCTTAGTTTTTACAAAATTGTGGAACCAATGACGATGAAAAATAAGAAAACAGTTATAGTTCAATGAAGACCATTGTTTCTCGAATGTGATTTTCAAACCAATCAACAAAATCTCATGGCAATTATTAAAGACTTTTGATTCACATTTTTAAAAATAACATCTGATGTATTGTTTATAATTGAAATCAGCTTTTCATTCTTATACTGAGAGTTATTTGCATATAATTCTTTATAGCCTTATTAACTAATTTCCATTGTGTCTTCATAATTATTGCCCTTGTGAGTACTCTAGTGCCTCCTCAAACAATCCTTGTAAAGGCCAACTCAGACAGCGACGTACGACAAGGCCCGACAACACGTCTTGACTCATCGCTGCTGTTTGAGTTGAATCTTGAAATAGCGTCGGGCGTAGTTGTTGGGTCATCGGAAGAACTTTAAAAATGTTTAATTGTCTTCCGACGAGACAGGGCCTCGTGATACGACACTGTCTGAGTTGGCCTGAATGTGTGCGTAGCTTTATACAGTACTGTATGGCTTACGTGTCTAACTTACCTGGATGAACCGACATAAGCTTTTTCCCCTTCAAGGGGAGAACATAACCCGAAAAGTAAAAATGTGTCCTGAATTCCCCACTAGAAGAAAGTTGTATCACCCATGAGCCTATCTTTTGCATTATAAAAATTATTAAATTTAATGGGGGGAGGGGAAGGGGATACAGTATGAACTTTTAGCAACTAAAATCTGACAAGTGGCCATTTTTGTCTTGGAGATGTAAATTTCAAACTTACGCTTTGTTGTCAGACCGAATGTTCAATTGTCGGGGATGCTGACGTATATTGGAGTTGTACACATGCAGATTAATCACGTAAATTACCATCTCCTTTCGTCAACAGTCTCAAACGAAATCTTGCTGAACAACAAATTGACTAAGCAATACAAATTGGAGGTAATTAAAGCACAATTTATTTCAGGTTTTACAAAATCATTCATGTGAAAGAAAAGCCTCATATGAAACTTGTAGGTTGATCATGTGATCAAATCGAATTTTACATAGGTGACAAAATTGTGTTTGAACATTGGAATACAATTATGTAGACTTGTCAATTACGTGAACTTATTTTCTCACAGAATTTATTAAATGACATACTACATACAGTAGGTGATAGTATTTTATTTCAATAACATTTACTTTTATTATTTATGAACTACAGAGAAAGGTCCATTCCCTTCTGTACAATTCTGAACATCATATGTTTTTTTTATCAATTATGCCAGTGTTTGCACTCCATAGAGAGTACAGTATGGAAGGCATGTGGAGTAAAAATACACGATTACCTGATTTTTAATAGAAATTGAACAAGAAAGAAAATAGTGCTCCATATAGGATGTCAGAGTTTTCTAGATCTAGAAAAGTCAGATATCTGAGTTTTCTAGATCTAGAAAACTCAGATATATCGGAGATCTGAGTTTTCTAGATCTGAGTTTTCTAGACACCCCTCCATTTTTGCTATTTTAGAACAAAGTTTTTGATTTTGAGAAATGTACAGTAGTATAATAATACAGAGCAAATTTTAAATATTGTGAACGTTAACAACGATATATTTACTGTACGTTATAATGAAAATTGAATATGTATTTTTAGTGAATGTTTTTCTCATCTTGTTAATGTTATTATAATCAGCTAAGACTGTTTTTGTTGTTAAAGGGATTGCATGTTGGAAAAAATGAGGAGTTTTTTTGTTGAGTATGTCGTCACTGCTTTAAGCACATAATGATTATGATGTCATGTTCTAAAATTAGCATTGTTTTGATTATTTACTTGTGGTTTAATAGGATGTCTGTTAAAAAGGTTTCAGTTTTCATATTCATAGACTATTCAATGTAAAACAGCTGAGCTTCCTTTAGCCTAGGTTCACCTGCTTGTAAAATATTGCACAAAAACATGGCGCCAGAATCATGATAATTTGAAACGAGACGACTTGGATCACTGACTATACGCACTAGTGCTATTAGACTTACTATGGAAAGCTCAGAAAATCAATTGATTAACTGATAACGTTTCCAGTGATTATAAATACAAAGTAATTTGGCGTTCCATACATGTGATCTTTCCTTAGTTAATTTTACAGACAACAATTATGCTGGATTATATGAACTGTTCATCCCATGTCAAAATGTCTGGCTGGCAGATTTGCAATTTCCTGAAAGAAGAAAAATTCATAAATGTTTTGGGGTAAACGTCTAGGAATTCAAAGAGATGATGAACGAAGATGCCATTTTACAGACATTCAATTATTTTTAAATGGTTGTCTAGTTTCCTTTTATAAAAGTTACTGTAATGTATTATAACAAAATAAATTTGATTCCTTTAATCCAATTCACAAGCATTTGTACTATTATTAAAACATCCTTTGATTGAGATGATATTGGAAATTCTAGAAATGAGAATATAAGATAATTATTAAGGTTGATTTACTATCTCTCTATCGTGAAAGGTTTTCTGTCGTTCCGACATTATGCTTTCTTTCCACGATTTGTTTCCGTATTTTCCTGTTTTGGGTAGGATGATTTGTTATAGTGTGATAAAGTCTACATTTGTTTCCTTTTAAATCTTTATTTATTTGGTTTATCCAGTTATCCAGTCTCAATATGAAGTGTTTAAATTTTAATAGTATGAAAGCTCTGTCTGCACTATCATAGTTTATGTGACAAAAAAAATGTGATGTGCCCATAGACAAGATGATGTCATATCACTACCATATTTGGCCATGTCACTACCACATTTGGGGACATCACACTTTTTTTGTCAAACTAGTTTGATAGTGTAGACAGAGCTTTAAATTTTATACAACATGTTGTTTACGTCACATAGTCAGCTTCACTGTAGTTTATCTAACCTATAACCGATTGACAATATTGAATGAATGCCTCATATATTTATTTATCACAATCGGAATGGGTTTGCTCAGGTATGAATAATTTGAAACGGTGTAGTGAAATAATTCAACGCTGTAGTGAAATAATTCAACACAACAGTGAAACATGTTGCTTTGCTATTGTTGTGGAAGCGGTGTTCTATTATTATTAGACACCTTTCATTTAATTGTTCAGAGACACCTAGTAGTAGAAATAACATTATCTTGTTGGAGGCTACTCAAGCATTATTTAATATGAATAAAAGGTTTATTATTAAATGGTGTGTTGGTATTGTTACAGTTTCTGTTAAAGCAATATGTATGCATGATTTACTGTGCAATCAAACACTATGATTGGTATAAAATAATTAGTATTATAGGTTTATTTTCTATATTGTGACGCAATTGTACTGTAGTAGTACCAGGGGGAGCGATGGGTGCAGGCAATCCTTTATATTGTAATTATTATTATTATTGTCTAAGGTTGCTTATTAGCTTAAAGATCTATGCTCTAAACAGATCTTAAAATATGCATCCTCCATGTACTAGGTTGTAGTGTTAGTTGTATGTTAAAAATAAATTGAAATTGAATTGAATTGAATCCTATTTAAAATGTTCAATTTAAAAATACAGGAACATTAGCGTCTAATAAATTTTGTTGTCTCAGATCCTGGAAAATGTCTTTACAAAGATTTGATAATAAGATAACTCAGTACTAGAGCTATCTATTGGTATTTTACTGTATGTTTTCTTTTCATTTTATTTGTTTGTCTCCTTAAAAATACAATTTAAAAAACTTGGACAAAGAACAAGAAATAACAACACACACAACTAGGCAGAGACAGGATTCCTAAAAAGCAAACTTAATCACTATCTACAGTAGTAGGTCTCCTATTGCACCGATTGGATAAAGAAACATTTAGAATAAATGTAACTAAATAGTAAAATGGTGCGTAGAAAACTCTGCTCAAAACAGACAAGCTAATATGCCTATCATCTGTATGTGCTTTTTTTTATAACTCTGACTGTATGTTGGCAGATCTACAGTATAGTGAAGACTTTGACAGTAATATATGAACTACTCGATTATTATTTGACATTGAACTATAGTGGTATTTTAACATTATAATAGACTATTATCTATTTTATAGAAAGATATCTTTCTTGATTAATTTGTATTAACTTGACATCAAGTTAATAGCGCTTCGCTTTCTGATTCCCGCTAAGCATTTTCAGCTCATTATCGTAGCATTCTTGTCATTTTTTGTTATTAGTAATTTGTCGGTACAGGATTATATGCGTCACATTTTACTTAGTACAATCGTGGATAAACTATTTTCATGGATTTTGAATAATATTTTGTTCAACATTTTTAGCTTGATCTGTACATGTATTTCAATTAATTATAACAATAATACAATGATATTTCAAATACTCAATTTATGTTTTTCTATAGATAATTAGATTATAATTTTATTTTTAGAATATTTTTTGGATAGGATTTGGGTGTGAAATATTGTTTATAGGAGTATTAAATTAGATTTTTTATTTATTTTAGTGTGGAGGAATAGGAGGGAGGGCGTTATTTAAGCAGTGTGCTTTTATTCAAATGGCTGTGTCGTCCCATGCATTGCATTTTTGTAAATTATATTGAAGTTTTAATTAAAATTGTTATACATTGTACTGTGCAGACTAAAAGTAAAACTATAGCTATTTTTACTATTATTCAAATTTCTGCCAAATACGAAACAAGGACATATAAAATAGTAGGAAATGAAAGAACAAGCATGGTGCGTTCTACAGTATAATTATTGGTCAACCAAAGGGAAACTAAAAATAAAAACAAATCTAAATAAAAACAAATCTAAAATAAAAACAAAACAAAATTTACAATTTTATATCGGCCAAGTACCTCCCATATTTTACTGATTATCTGTTGTGATAGAAACAGAAATATTAACATTCTAATAACGTTGAATATTTAACCTGTATTCACCTGTGTGATTCTGGGCATATTCAGTAATCAATTTAAATAAAATGGTCATGTCGTCAGTACTATTAGGAAACTGTTTAATGAAAAAGCTTATAAAATGCAAGTCTACTGAATTTATACAAATTAAAATGACATTTTATTTGATAAACGGAGATTATCGTTGAACATTGATGCGATAAACTGTCCATGAAAAATTGACTGCATTTTTTTATGAATGCGTTACAATTCTGTAGCCAAAGAGACTCTTTGTATCCCATTGCATTGGAAATACATGTTGTGCGACTGGATTAATAGCTAAACATTATTATTCAGTCTGATCAAAATATTTTCATTCCATTTAAAAAAAAATTAGATGATTAACAATATATTGCTTTTAATAGTCACGAAATTAATAATTAATTGTTATATTTTCTACAGTATTTGGAGATTGTACTTAATACCAACACACTATCAAAATGATTTAATTACAAAATATGTATAGTTTAGATTTAACATATTTTTTAAAGAAAATATTGTTATCCATTTTAAATCCAAAAATTGGACCAGTTTAGATTGGCCTTTTGTATCAATTTGGCAAAATTCTGTTTCTAATTTGTCTCTTTTCACCTGATAAATAAATTTATTTGGGAATATATTGAGATTAACAATGATAAACGTCTATTTGAGAGATTAAATTATTTCATGATAAAATTGGTTATCATAATTATATTGTTTATAGTCAATTTTCAATGTACAATTCAAAGCGACATCCTATTTCTTATGTTACTATAAAATTAACACAAATACCAAACAAGCTATATTCTTAACAAGATGAACAGTAATTATCATAATGTACAGTTTTGTTGCCCTAGTTTTTGGGTCACTTTCATGTTTATAACATTTTTAACAATTGCCCTGGGCAAGTAGGTATAGTAACACAGCTTAATTGTCCTATGTGTGACTACAATCCATGCTCGTTGCATATTTTAGTGTGTTTAAAGGTACTGTACTGTTCTATAAAGATAGAAAAACTGTATGTTTCTTTGCTTACTGTTAGTTGTAGAAGAAACCATGGAGGTATAACTAATAAAACATTTCTCAAAACTGTCATTGCTAAACAGTCTTGTCAATTGTTAAGTGATGTGTATTTTATTTTTATTGCCTATAAAATGTACACTTAGTTCTATTAACAGGATAGCTAGTATAATATTCATATAGCAGCCAGTGCCTTGCTCCATTGTCTGTCTGTATACAGGGGTCCCAAGTCTACCGCTACTCGCGGTAGTCTACCGCTTTTAGTACCCATCTACCGCGCTACCGCTATCTCGACGTTTTCTACCGCATTTTGATTTTTTTACCGCATTTTCAAATTTCCCCATATTTTTGGCCAAATTGATTTACGGTTACACCCAGGCTCAGCCCAGGTCAACAATAGTCAATAAATAACCAGACAAAAGTGAGGCAGGATGTTGAAACAATGTCTATTCATGCAGTCTCCATGGTCTATTATTGTATTTTTATTTGTATGCACAGTGCTAGACTTGCCCCAAGTCTGTATTATCTTTTTTTTTTATTTATTTGTTTTTATTTCGACCGCGATTTTTGTCTGAAAATACAGACTTGTGAAACACGTATAGAAATCGATTTGCAGACCGCAAACATACGATAAGAATGACGTAGGTTATCATACCGTATTTGGCTATATGGGGCGGGCGGTATGTAAATATGGATTTCGAATCAACCAATGATCATTTTGTTTCAAAATGAAAGAGATCGAGTACGTAGGCCTACCAGTGCTTAATGTACAATCGAGACTGTTGAAATATAAAATAGTAATGCCAAGTTGTTTTGCTTATTAATTGTTTAGTCCTTGGCCTCTTTCGTAGGTCCTACTCAACTCGCACGTATGACCTGCCAAATAAAACGCCAATGAAGTAGGCCTACATACCACCGGCACACAACAGGGCTACACCACCACACAGAACAGGACAGGGTCTGGGTGGGAATTAAATCAAAATTATCTCCGCGTAATAAATGATCCATTCAATGTTTGATTTGCGGAGAAGCTAGCCTATCATATATCAAGACGAGTTTTCATGTTTCAAAGATCCCATCAAATGTTTACCAGACTACTAGGCATATAAAATAATTTCTAGCCTTCAGAACTTTCATAAATGTACCCAAGTACACATTGTCTAAACGTAACATAGCGCATGCGCATCATCTTAGTTGTTGAGTCTTTGAAATTCTGAAATATGAATATTTAAACAGTGTACGAGAGAGTAGCCAATCGCATGCAGCTGAAACTAGTCAACCGGATAATCGTATGCACCAAGAATTCTTGGTGTCAAACCACGTGACTTGTGCGTGTTTCCCCAGACGGAGTATCCAAAATCAAGTAGTATACGTATGAAACGCCATATGTGCCAAAATATTTATCTTTTAACTAATATTAAGACAAAACTCCGTCTGGAACCCAGACTAGCATCAGTGCCTTTGTTAAACCGTAACAATAATATTATAAACATGCACAGTAGCACGGTACTACACGCCGGACGTAGAAAAAAAAAAGAAGCGTGCAACCAACCGTGAATCAATCACGTGGTCACCGGAATACGCGATTATCAATTTTGGGAGGATCCAAGTTTTAACTAAATAAACGCTTTGATTACACAGTGGTTGAGACACGTTTTTAATAGTTATTACATTTTTAAACACCCTCATAATTAATGGACTCTACCAATGTTGATCCGCTGCAAAAAGAACAACAGATCGCACATCGCACGAGGTTGTTGAGTTGAGGCGGTGTTTTATTTGGTTTTACTGTACGATCCGATAATACGAACATGTTAAAATGATTTAAAAGGCATGGATTCGCCAAGCAAGTAGGCCTAGGTTTAATAACAATTTACCTAAGATTGTCGTAAGCTCTTTTGTTCAAACTTGTTATTTATATAGCAATAATCCACCCGTTCCGGCATACACGCTAGGCCTCTATTCTAGCCTAGCTAGGCCTATTCCTCAGACCTCGATCGATGTGGATGGTGGGGAATTTCCTAGCGATAAGAAATCGGCGAAATACCTAAAAAACGGCCTACATTTTAATGTTATATCTTTAATGCCAGTGTAATTAGTATGGATAAAACAATATAAAACTCAATGTTTTTCATCTGAAATAATATGTTAACTCGTGTAATGTAGCATAAGATGGATTCGGAATAGTTATTTCTTTTTATTATAATAATTAATATTTTTTTTTTTTTGGATTTTAAAATGGTAGCTAGCTAGGGCCTAGTAGAAGCCCTAGGCTAGGCCTGTGCCTAAAAAAAAAGAGTAAATTCTATTGGGCAATACTATCATGTGTTTATTGTACATTATGTAATTAAGTTAAATTATTTTATATACTGAATTTTAGTTAAAATACAGTATATATTTTTAAAATTCTTTGTACTGAGGATGTGTCCATAAAAAAAATAAAATGTAAAAATACTGATGGATAAACCTATGTAAAAATTAAGCCAACTTATGTGTAAATATTGTATATACTGTATATTATGCAACATATTTAGTTAATTAATTAAGAGACGTAAACGACACGCGTGTTGATTTTCGATTCCCCGCTCGTTGACTTTCGACGCCCCGACAAATTGAATGTGGTTCACGACAAAATCTCCTGCGAATGGACTTTCCCAAGTTGGGACCTCTGTGTATACTGTATAGCATACTTAGACTTTTATATAATAATAACAATAATAATAGAATTCTCTAAGTTAATTTATTTTATACTATAGTAGAAAAAACATATTGATTTCTAAGGTTTACACTGCCATTTTTCCAATTTAGGAAATTAGTTTTATATATAATTTACCAAATATATAATGGTCGCTATTTATCCATATTTTCAATAAAACCATGGATACAAATTTATATAACGTATTACAAATCTAAGTGTCAATGATTGGGAGAACATTCAGGAATCGATTTGTATCGTAAGTATAATTTTCATACTGTAAAAGTGTTGTACAAAAGATCTTACAGTATTGTATAGAGTTTTACATTACATGCAGTACTGCAACCATACCTCCATAGGTGTGAATAGATTGTAAACCACCAGTACGTACTAGACCTACAGTACATGTTGATACTGATGATGTAAAAATACAGTAGCACCTCTCTATTAAGGGGATACCTTCAGGACCCAACAAAATGTGGTTTCCCCTGAATTGGTTGGCCTTAATGTTCAAATATACATTACCCTATTTTGTACAGGAAAGTGTCTGTGCTTGAATAGGGATGTGCCTGTGCCTGTGAATAGGGATGTGTCTGTGCTTGAATAGGGATGTGCCTGTGCCTGTGAATAGGGATGTGCCTGTGAATAGGGATGTGCCTGTGCCTGTGAATAGGGATGTGCCTGTGCCTGTGAATAGGGATGTGCCTGTGCCTGTGAATAGGGATGTGCCTGTGAATAGGGATGTGCCTGTGAATAGGGATGTGCCTGTGAATAGGGATGTGCCTGTGAATAGGGATGTGCCTGTGAATAGGGATGTGCCTGTGAATAGGGATGTGCCTGTGAATAGGGATGTGCCTGTGAATAGGGATGTGCCTGTGAATAGGGATGTGCCTGTGAATAGGGATGTGCCTGTGCCTGTGAATAGGGATGTGCCAGAATTGAGATGTCCCCAGGAGGGGTTCTATTACTGTTGGGTACATTTCACTACAGTATAGATTGCGGTATACTTATTTACTAACTTAATCTATAATCAGAATCCCAATTCAAATAACTTAGTTTACAGCAAGGAGTGACGGTTATACCTTTAAGATATTACGAGTCATATATTGATAGTATAGATCCATTAAAATGATAGTGTATAGCCTCTATTAATGGGACGAGATGCCATTATCAAAATGTATTCTTCCATTGATTCGGATGATTCAATTAGGAAGCCTGGTGTTTGTTTTGCCATTATCATTGAAACATTAGATTCATCCTAGACAAGAATTCATTAGATTAGCAAGCGGCTAAGATCTGAGAACAGAGTCAATGTAAAGTATAACCTAAGGGCAAATAAAATAAGTTTCACAACTCTTTCCTTATCAACTTTTTGAGCTGCATATTGTTTTTTCCCACTATTAGGGAGGTTTCGCAACCTTACGAATACGATAACGAAAACGGATATGTCATACATTTGTGAAACTTTTGAGCTGATCCCCATTTCATATTCGTAAAGCGTATTCGTACAGTACATCATAATCTATATAGTTAGTAAAGACCCCTCATCAGGAAAAAATCATGAACATGAAACTTACAATTTTTATTTATGACCTTATGTTGTTGGATGTCTATTATTATCATGTACTGAGGGTGCTGTTTACACAACATTATATTTGTCTGCTGAAAAAAAAAAAAAAAATGAAATTGAAAGCATAAACTACTTTATGGAATCATCAATTGTGATTTAAAAAAGGTCAGCTCTTTTTATTTGTGTTTTTTATGAGACATCTTCTAAAGGCACTGACACCAATACTGTTTTTTTTTCAATACTATGTACTTTCATTTGAATAGTAATTAAACAGGCCCTTCTTCTAAGTTCAACATTTTAATAAAAAATGGCTTTTATCACAGTCCTTATATTTCCTTGTACAGGAATCAATTAAACCACAAAGAAAGCATAGCCAACGAAATACTTAAATAATACAGGATATTACACAGTAGTAATACACACCTTCAATTTCAGATTAACATTTTAATTGTGATCTACAATTTGTTTAAAGTGCTCCTTTACCTTTCCTATTATTTCCTATACTTTCTTATTGCTTCCCATTTGAACCATTTGAAATTCTTACCTTGATAATGAACCATGCCACTGTTTTCTTTTTAACGTTTAAAGTACTAAACCCAAAGAGGTGATATAATTTACTAGAGAGTAAACTGAATATGGGTTCAAATAGGTATATTTTATTATTATAGAGAGTAAACTGAATATGGCTGTAAAGAGATTATGTATTTTATTTTAAGCTCTGTCTACACTATCAAACTTTATGTGACAAAAAATGTGATTACCCATATATGTACATCACTACCATATTTGAACATATCACTACCATATTTGGGCACATCACACCTTTTTTTGTCATACTAATTTGATAGTGTGGACAGAACTTTATACTTTCTTTTATTTCTAATTATCTTTATTTTTAAAGTAATACAAAAACAAAACAAAGTTTTAAACTTCTATATAAAAATAACAACATTATTGCAGGTACATTTCATATAAGCCCACCTCCAAATGGGCTTATAACCAGTTATGGATACATGAACTGATGAAGGTTTTGGTAACAATATAGATTCGAGAATCAAAAGTTATTAATGTTGTTTAATGTTAATTTTATAACTATGGTATTAATATTGAAACTAACAACATATTTTTTGTACAGTACCTCGTGTGTTTAACCTGTTTAGCTTTCTCCTTTAACATAATTTCTTTGTCCTTGCTAATACTTGTCGTTATTTAACTGTTCCATTTCTTCTCTTTCCTCTTTTTGTACAGATATCCAAGATGCTACAGTTATTACTGCCAACGACTCAAGTAAGATTCTTGGTTTTGTTTTTTTTTATGTTTTTAAAATAATCCTATTAATTATTTTTTAGTAAACTTTAAAGAGTTTGTGTTGTGTTTTTTTCTATCCTTCAATTTTTTAATGTTCCTATAGTATTGCCTTCTTTTTATGATTTTCTATCTTTTGCATGTATAAATGAGTTCTCATAAATCATTGCGTTGTGTAGAAAAAAATAATTTGCTGTATGGCACAGATGAATATGCAGCATATATGCTATACCATAGTATGCACAGCATACACTATAGCATAGTATGCAGCATAATACTATACCTGAGGTATGTATTATAAATAATATGGAATAGTATTTGCAGCATATACTATTTACTATGGTACTATACACAGATTTGCATAAGATGCAGCATTAGTATACAAATAATGAATGTTTATGAGTGTAATGGTACAAATAATGGCACGAGGTGAATGATGAAAGGTTATATCAACGAGGCGATGAGCCGAGTTGATATAACCTTTCATCATTCACCAAGTGCCATTATTTGTACCATTACACGAATACAAAACATTCATTATTTGTTTTATATAACATCTAAATAAATTCTAGTTATTTGAATCAAATAAAAGGTAGCCCTAACCAAAGCTTACTACATTTAATTCACACACATTGATTAAAAACAGTAACATTTGGTTTTTAATAATTTTATATTAAATGTTATATTTATATGGATTTCGTAAACACACCTACTTTTGTGTTAATTATGTCAACAAACGACCAAACAATCCTAGGCCTAGCAAGGCTAAAACGCCTAGGCTAGGCCTAGCCTAATACTAGCATGGCCTAGGCTACCGTAGTAGCCTAGTAGTACTAGCTTGGATGAAAGGCAAAACTTCGACAGACAATTGGAACTTATCTAAGCTAATTATGGTTTTTCCAACAATTCCACGTCTTGTAGGGATGTCCCCATTAATTAATCAAAATCCTAAAAACGATCTAAAGCTAATTTCAATGCCTTTTTGAATGAAATTAGTACATAATGTCCAAATCGTACACAAATATCTGCTGCTGTTGCATATCTCGCGGTGGTGTTTACAAATGAAACTGAGACCAGACGACAGGTGGCGCTGTTGTATTTCACAGTACAGAGCCATATCATAGGATAATTTGTGTACTAGATTTTTTTTCATCCGCGAGACGTTTTTTTTTTCGTACACAAAAATGTTTCAAAAAGTACTATTTAACGATCGTTGAATAGTGCGTACTATTGCACGCCATGTGACCCACAATCGTCCAATCAAATGACAGGAATTTATTTAGGTGTTATATAATATGGAATAAGATATTCAGCAAACTATGCCATTAGTATTTGCAGCATACACTACGGCACTATCCTATTTACTATGGCATAAGATGCAGTATTACTATGGCATAAGATATACAGGATACTATGCCAGAAGTATAGTATTTGCAGCATAAACTATAGCACAGTATACACAGATTTACTATGACATAAGGTGCAGCATTACTATGGTATAAGATATACAGCATATTATGCCATAAAGTATAGTATTTGCAGCATAAACTATAGCACTACACACAGATTTACTATGGCATAAGATATTCAGTAAAGTATAGCATTTTCAGCATAAACTATAGCACTATAAACAGTGGCATAAGATATGCAGTAAAGTATAGCATTTGCAGCATACACTATGGCACTATGCACAGATTTACTATGGCATATTATCACAATGCCATTATATAGATTTGATTCTTCAGTTCAGTTAATTACAATTTTTTAATAGGCTTGTCATCTCAGATATAACTAAATATTGCCATCATGTTTTCAAGGATTTGTGTTCATCACATTGCTAAGTGTTATTTAGAAAAAGGCTGTAGGCAAATTGCTTACAAATTACCTCCATATAAACAATTTTCTAACCCCTGGTGTATTTGAAAATGACATTCTACACAGTACTAACCAAGTAATTTACAGTGTCTTTACAACCTGGCATAGCTCCATTTAACCAGCTGGATATTTTAAAAGTTTAAAATATTTCTTTTTAACGACGGAAATTGTGCGTGTCCCTGTACGAGTTGAATTGTTTGTGTGTTCAGTTGAGTGCGAAAAGTACCTTTTGCTAAGATACACATGAGAAACCTGGGAGCAGTTAAGTTTGAAATATTTTGTAGGGATTTCTATGAAAATTATTTACAAATTGAGATGCATTAAAAATGATCGAGTGACTGTAAGAAATTAAATTATCAGTATCTAAAGAATATTGTCTATTACGTGTCTAGCTTACCTGGATAAACCGACATAGGCCTTATCCACTTTAAGGGGAGAACATAACCCAAACAATTTTTTCTGAATTCCCCTACAAGACAGTGGTATTGCCTGTGTTTATTCTGGTAGTTTAGCCCAATAGGCTGTGGCGCAGTGTGTTGGACGTTGGACTACTGATCGTGGAACGAGGTTCGAATTCAACTCACGCCACATTGCTAGTATACTTAGGCAAGATACTTTACTTACATTTGCCTTTCTCCACCCAGGTGTATAAATGGGTACCCGGTTAGATCAAGACACAACTTTGCACTGATTATTACAGTAGCTGCATTATGGGAGTATGTTTCCATACGTGTTTAATCCCCAAAAAAATGACTGAGGTAATAATGTTCAGCATTAGTCGCTATATAAATCCAGAATAATATTATTATTATTATTAATAATATTAATTATATTTATTGACATACAGTATTTACATCAGTGACACTCATACCTACATCTGGGACATCTATTCAGGGAACACACCTTCAGTATTATTTTAAGGAGATACTAGTTTTCAATAATAATAACAATAGGGGGGCTACTCTATAAGATATAAACCTGAACAGTCTCTCTTCATGCATCCTTTTCCGGAATACATTACCTCTGAAAGTAACATTCTCTACTCCCCATTAAACATAACATTCCCCACCATTTCTTATGTTACAAATTTACATTATATCAAACGACTTAACACCAATCCTTACTACAATAGCATTCCCCAACTTTTCTTGATTAAACATATATTACAATATATTTCAATTACATTGTTATTATATATTCAAATGTTTATCATTTGAAAATTACAAAATTGTATAGCCTGTATTAATTGTTGTTAACTGATACATACAATTGTCATTACTGTATGTCAAGCCTTGCCAAGTCTACAATGTCTGTCTATTTTTTCTGCCAACAAAACTAGAACTAGGAGATTGAACTCCAAAACAACCATTACATGAAGTGTTTAGAGCCATCATTAAAGACTGTGAGAATTCGAATTACTTTATAGATGATAACACTATTTACTTGTGACAGGCACTAATTAAATGACCTATTATGATTGTACACATCTGACATCCTATAAATTTTATGTAAAGGTTTAATATTTCAGTTGATTGGTATTAACAGGTAAACTATTCAATTAGTACGTCAGATCGTTTAAATATCACAACATTAGTAAAAGAGATTGATAGTTTTGGTTCTTTTCATATGAATAAATACTGTCAGGGCTCAAAATTTACCTTGGCAAACTAACAATTTGCTAGTTGATTTTTCTTACTAGTTGAACATTTCATAAAGCTAATAATAAATATAGGGGACGATCCCAGAGGGGTCAGCATAGCTGGAAAGTTAACCAGTCTATATCGTGCCTGCTTACCTGGATAAACCCGACATAAGCCCACCACCATTTCTGGTTTGTGTAATTTCTATGCATGTGGCAATTATCTACGTAACTTTCTGGCGCATTAATTTTGGTGGGTGTGGCTAGGAGGGTCATTGAAGGCTTGTTCTGCCAATTTCTGTAAAATCAACATTTTGTAGAATTCATTCATTTAATGTGCTTACAAGTTGAGTTGACCATTTCCTAGTTAGTTTTTTTGTTACAATTAGCAAAGGTTTTCTAGTGGATATTAAAAAAATAAATTTCTAGCCCTTTCTGTCTTTAAAAGTTTCAGCAAGTCCCTAAGGTTCTGTATACACACATTACACTTTTTTTGTCACATTAAGTTTGATAGTGTAGACAGAGCTTTATTTCTACAAATAATAATAATATTAATGGGATTTTTATAGTGTAACATGATTTGTTTGGCATTCTGTTATTATTAAGGAATGAGTCTACCTTATCTTACTCATTAAAAATTGATTTTTTATTAGATTTTTACTATTATTTTTCATGATAGATATATTCAGACTTCACATAAAACATAACCTAAGGAGACTATAAATAAAGTAGATGTATTTAAGTTACTGTTATTAGAGGAAGATGGTGAAGAGTGATGAATATCCCGTAAGAGGTTTGTGATAATATAACCTATCTAGGTCTTTTGGAATGTGTCGATAATATCGCAATAATATGCCTCGGCTAATGTAAATATCACTGTCCATATTTTTATACCCTTTTTCTAATGATAGAATACACTTTAAACATATTTTAAATTCTCCATTTACAGCAATAGTCTTTCATGCTCCAGTAGTTACTAAGTTAGTCAGGATTGATGAGAGAAGATGGATTGTGAAGACTAGAAAATAAATGCTAGCTCTTGCAATCAAATGAATTATGGACATGTAAGAATATTCCAAGCGAAACTAACAACTCGTTTATTTTCTTTATGTCACATTTTTCTTGTGAACCCTCGTTTATCTTATCAAAGTCAAAGAATATTTCTAAGTAATAAGAAATAAGGAGAATTTATGCTTCCAGTTGAAGACCTTAAGCTCTGTCCACACTATAACTTTATGTGACAAAAAAATGTGATGCGCCCATGTTTGAGCATATCACTACCATATTTAGGCATATCACTACATCACTACCATATTTGGGAATATCACTACCATATTTGAGCATATCACTACCATATTTGAGCATATCACCACCATATTTGAGCATATCACCACCTTTTGACACATCACACTTTTTCTTTAGATAATTTCTTTCCAAAGCGTGATGCAGTTATGAACTTACTGTATACTTTATAGAAGCCTACAAAATGTTGTTTTCTAAAAACTAAAATTGTGTCAACTTTGGGATGGATATACAGTACTGTGTATTACTAACTGAAATGGTTACTGTATATATTTTTCATGAAAATAAAAAAATTATAATAGAACCCCTATTAAGGAGACACTGGTTGACTATGTAGGCCTACTACAAACAAGTACCAAATTGTTAGCCCTTTTAAAAAATGAAATTTCATGTTTCTAAACTGTGCCAAGGTGAAATGATTCATTTTATAGATATAGTACCTGCTTTTTTTAAAAAGCAAACTACTTTTAAATGTTGTAATTCAAAAAAATAATATTAAATTACATAGCTTGACAATGAACTAGATAAGATGGATTAATAATTGATTACCAAATGTGTTGATATTGGCACTATGCAGTAACATTCATTAAAATAACATCAAGCAAAGAACTACAGGTACATCTACTTGTCAAACGCTTTTTCAAAATCCATAGGAATTATCGTTGACTTTAAATAATGAATTTCTTGTTTTGTGACATCTTAGTTAGCCAGGATAGTTTCCATGGTAACTCCGGTTTAGATAACGACAGATTTGTCAAATTCTCTGAAGATATAGAATGAGAATTAAGTATAAACTATAAATATAGTATAAATTCATGAACTTTTGAATTAATAATAATAACAATTTTTTTTATTTATGTTTAGTTTTTCTTTTGTGAATAAACTTTCATTTTCATTGTGTGAAAGTATTGGCATGGCAGGTACAAAATTGGCTATTTAAATGACATTATTCAATTTTGTATGAACTAACTTAAAAACAAAATTTTGTGATGTGACAGGTCTATTGTACGTCTGTTACAAGTAGTTTTCAAATTTACTAAAAATATATTTGAAATATAAAAGAAATGAAAAGTGTTTATAGTACTGCATTCAGGAATATGCAAAATTTTACATGTGGTTTACATTACACAAACACTTTTTATAAATTAGAATGTGACTTGGTTAAGATTGTTCCCCCAAACATAAAAATATAAATCCAACATTGTAAAGGTCATTTTGCAATTTGAATAGTTATTCATTTCGGCATAGAAAAAATAAAACCAACAGAAATAATGATTTTCAGTAGTTTTTTTTTCAATCCAATTTTTTATCAAAGTGAATTGTTACATGTTTATGTGACATAAAAAATTTGACATGACAATATAACTTTAAAAATTAAACTATATTCCTATGTACAGTATGGTATCCGTTTTGTTTTTGCCAGGCTCAATTTACATCGAATCTTGTGAGGGAAATAAACAGTATCTCCGTGGATTTTTCATTTTTATTTCAATGCCCCATGCATCATTTTGCAGGCTAGGTAATTACAGTGATGGAGTTCTATTTTATGTCTTTGTTTAGTATAGCCTAGAGTGATTTCACTGTTAATAGTATTGTGAATAGCTGTTTTTTTTTTTCTTTTTGGTTCAGTCAGATTCTGTGTTTATCATCAGCCGATTTCTTTATTGATTTGATTTCCTTCGAGCTAAAAAATGTGTTTAGTAAAGTGAATTTAGAAAATCTAATTTATCTTTGTAGTGACTTTTCTGTGATTGATAAATTCTCTATCATAAATTACTTTGTATTATCATAGATTTACAGTACTAAATACATTGTATTTTAGATTTATTGTAATGTACTATTTCTTCATCTGGTTTTAGGGTCTTTCACACCTTCCGGCACGGTTCCGATCCGGATGAATCGAACATCAATGTTTCGTTTTCACAACGCTCCACATGGCTATGCGCCAATCGATATGCTCGTAGCCACGTGAAAACGAAACCGTGATGTTCGATTGGATTTGTTGGCGCCGGACCGGAATCATGCCGGAACAGTGTGTGAAAGACCATTTAGACAACACCATTATGAAAATTCTGGCGCCAACATTAAAAAAAATAATAGTCCTACATAATTTGGCAATTCATACCATGCTACTGTAGTTGTTTCTTAATTCTTCATATTTTGTTTGTTTTAGTTATAGTAGGACCACTACTGTAGTATTATGGGTACACCTGTGGGTCCCAACTAAGTGTCCTGCGTGGTCGTTAGTGTTCAAACATATATAATATGTTCATCATTCATTTTTTGGGAAAGTGCCCCCTGAATAGGTGTGTCTCAAAGGTCGGAAGGGTAGAATTAAGATTTCAATGTTTCACCCTCCTAATTAAGGTCTAATAATAATAATTTATTGTTTTCTCTTTTGCAACAGAGCCACAATTCTTTACAGATGTGCAAAAAACAAAAAGTACATAAAAGTGGTTTAAAAAAACATAAAATAGTGGAAACAAGTTATGAAATTATAAGCAAGGAAAAATAATTTAAAAAAAGTTGTGTAGGTGCTGCAATATTAATAATCACAGTAGTATATTATTTTGAAACCATTGTAAATTCATCTTTGAAATTAAATTCAGATCGACACATCATGTTAAAATTAATCTAATATATTAGTGTTTTCATTTATGTATTATTATTTCCAATAAATTAATTATGAAATTGACTAAATTAAGCTCTGTGTTGACGGCAGGGCTTTAATAGACAGAAGTATGAATAATCTTTAATGAAATGTAGAGGGCTCACTTCACTTTTGTCAGTATATCACAGCATATTTATTTTGTTTTTTTATAGATATTCAAGAATTTTACCAAGCAACGTTAATGGACGTTGAGAAATCATTGCTGCAGAAAATACAAGAAACAAATCAAGTAGCAGATAGGTTTGAGAATCAACAGCAAATGACACCAACAATCACAAAAAACAATGTAAGTTGTCTTGTGAAGTAATTTGTTTAATAGTCTACACTATCAAACTAGTTTGACAAAAAAAGCGTTATGTGCCCAAATATGGTAGTGATATGACATCATCATGTCCATATATGGGCACATCACATTTTTTTTTTTCACATCAAGTTTGATAGTGTAGACAGAGCTTTAGATATTGTTCATTGGTAAATGAAGAAGTCTTGGGTAGCTCCCAACAAAGATAACACATATTAAAGCATCATTCTTGGAAACTTGCTAATGCAACACAAAATACTTCCTGACTACCAGGTAGTGTAGAACCGCGCCTACGCCCCTTATTTTAAGAGGACACATTCCCATGAAATGAACGAGGTGACATATGTTTTTAACATTATGGCCAACCATTATTTAGGGTACATTCAGTACATTCTTTTAAAGAGGGACACTTCCATTAGATGAACAAGGAGAAACATGATTTATTATAGTCCCAAAGCTGTCCGATTAATTATGAATTTCTATGAGAGAAGCTTTAACTATGTTATAAAGATCCAGCCTTCAAGGATAATTGCAGATAAAGAAAAATGAAATATTACCTGGTAGAAGTGTACGGTAAGGAAATTTATAAAAAAAATCTGAGATTATTGATGATATTCATACTAAGTATAATTGTATGACACTGACAGAAGTTGTAATAACCAAAATCATCTGTCTGCCGCCCTCTATATGTTCTATTTCAATGAGAGGAGTAGAAAATTTTCTCATTATAATGATAGGAAATTGTGTGTAGTTAAAGGTGCTAATTTCATTAATTGGTTTAATATAATATAACATTTATTGAAATATTCTATTTTACACACCATTGGAAATCATTTAAAATGTTGTGTGGAGAAAACATTTAGTGGTCTGTGAAATTAATTTTTCAGGGTTTATTTAATTCATTTAGTGACTTTTCACTGTACAGTATGTACACTACAGTATTGTCATAATATATAACAAGAACACATACAAAACACATACATACATGTTTACTGTAAATAGGCCTATTGTTCAATCATTTTTTTCTCTAACTTTTATTTTATTTACTCTGGACGCACCTTCATTAAAGTGGAGCTCCACCCAGAAAATTACTATTTCTCATACATTTCAACTATTATTTAAAAATATCATCCCTTATACTTCATATTTTTTCGAAATTTTTTTCAATGAGTACGATTTTCTTGAAAATCACTCCTTTTTGCGTTTTGGGGGGATACCTTGTAATTTCCTATTCTTTTACATGCAAAAGGGGGGTATATTTGAATAATCCTAAAAAATTCATTTCTTCACCAAAAAAAAAATGTAAAATGTATATTTATGTAATTTTTCCAGATCTTTCTATTTCTGGTATTTTTATCACGTATACATTGCGCAATTTTGCGTAAATAGACACTTTCCCCCGTTCGGGTCCAATTGGGTTTTTTATTTTGCTAGGGAGTACGATCACGTGACATTTTTCACAATCACATTACTGCAGCTGGCGATCTGTTATTTTGTCGCGATGTTATTTTTGACGGGCGAAAAGTATATTAAAACATTCTGAATAATATGACCCTATTATGTTTCACAGTGTAATAATGTGATTATGAGGATATTACTAAAATGTCAAATTTAACGAGATTTGAGAAAGACGTGGCTATATATTCAATATTTTATATTGACACTGTTGATTCGTCTATTTGTTTTTTAAATATTTTTATATAGTTTATTTTATATCATTGTTGTTACTTTGGGAGTACGGAACCTGAACTCTTGTTATAGTGATTAGGTTCACTTTTAGGTTCCTGCCTACTCCCTCAGTTTCTGTGTTTTGTTTGTTTGTAACTGGTTTTTGGCAATAAATAATAATAATAATAATAAAGCTAGGCCTAGGTCTACTACTACTAGAGTGTAGGTATGTACCGTTGCTGCTTGGCCTATAGCTAGGCTAGGCTGACAGCAGTGAAGTTTGTTTTGCTGGCACCCGACCTTGGCCTACCCATGGGCCATGATAGGGTGCCTGAATAGTTGATTTTCAGTCAGGTCTAAGCTTGCACATCGCTTTACTACTCTGGTTCTGTATCAGATTTTGTGTTTCACAATTCTTAATGTGCGAGAAAACCCAGGAACGATAAATGGGGCGAAACGACCATGCCTACGAATACATAGGCCTCTAGACAAAAATTCAAGGCTAGCTTGGCTGAGCAGACGGCTTAGCTAGGCCTAGCCCTAGCTTAAAGTTAAAAGCAATCTGATAAGATTATTATGCTGTTGTTGTACTAGTGAAAATCATGAGGTTACATGTAAATTATACTGACATTCTTATCGGAAATATTACTTTGGCCTAAACAAATCGTATTAATTGTGTGTATAAAATTTATTCCCTATTTTTCGACACATAATTTACCAAAGGGGAGACATTTCATCAATGCGTTGAACCGGCGACTAAAACGCGTCAGTCGCTAAGTGTAACGCGTTTCGCGACGTATTGTAAACTAATAACCCCTAAGTTACTGAAAAACTGTAATTTGTTAAAAAACACTATTTTCTGACCGATTTTTTAGAAATGAGTTTTTGGAAAATATTTCCGTATTTTTCCTGTTTTTTTTTATGTAATCACTTTCAATTAAACATACTTAAACATAATATAAGCTGAGAAAGTCTGAGTGTAGCTCCACTTTAAAGAGGTGTGCCACTTTTTCAAAAGCTTATCTTCCAAATAAATTATTATTAAATTATTATTACATGAACAGAACAAAAACAAAATGTAAATATATAAAAAAGGAAATAAAATGCCTAAAACAACCTAAATCATAATAAAGATTCCATGTGTACAAGAAACGCGTCGTGGATGAATTTGGTTGAAGGCAACTTTAAGAAATTGCAGCCAGTGTTCGGACTGGACATTTCTTGGTCAATATAACTGGTGGTGAGTTAATTTGACCAAATTAAATTCAGTTTGATCAAGGCTTTAGTATGAATTTCACAGTACAATATAAATCTTGTATGAAGAGCCTATGCAAGAAAGACAAGATGAAGTCAAGCTTGCTGATGATGATGACAAAAATACTTTAAAATTAATGCATGGAATATCCATAGATATTGGCACTTAGTTAATGAAAGTTGTCGGTAAGAGTGAATTCACAATTTTGCTTCAGGGTACAGAATGCAACGTTGACCATCCATCCTGACGTCTATGGGTCGATGGTCATGAATATTAATGAGCGTTTGCCAAACAAGGTTTTAAATTATGTTGGAGAAATAAGGGGAGAGGTGTGTGAGGGAATGGATTTTTCAGGAATGGATATTCATCATTATTCATATCAACACTATACTGTAGAAACTGATTAAAAAAATAGATAAAAAAAAAACGGGTTAATTTCATTTTATCTTATTCATAAGTTTTCTCCATAATAGCTAACTAGGTATTATTTTTATACAGTAAAACCTACTTTGGAAAATCAGATTCTCATTGTGAATTGAAGGAAGGGAATGGGATGTTTTAACACTAAGACCAACTTCCATTAAGGGGACATTTTGTTAGGTCCCGATGGTGTCTAGTGGACTTTCCTGTTACTATTATTATTTGGTTACCGTATATTTCGGTGTATAAGTCGCACTTTTGACACGCAAATTTGACCTCAAAGTTAAGGGTGCGTCTTATACACCGAACATTATGCCTCACACCACACAGATTGTAGCTTACATATCGTCACCTCGTTGGCTAGGCCTAGGCTAGCTACAGTGTACTAACGTAACGGCAACCTGCTTCTGCCTAGTTTTCAAGGCATTTTAGCGTGATGTTATACTAAATATGATGAAAAGATTTGTTCATTATGGAGCTGTTTTAGGCGCTCCGATAAAATTTCATTTGTAAACATTTACGATTGGAATAGGCCTAGCCTACTAGGCCTAGTATTTATTTATAGTTATACGCACAATCGCCGACCGCCATACCCCCAGCGCAAGCCCTTCTTGGCGGCCACATAGTCTATGGTATTCGACTAGTATATTCTCCAGTTGATTATACCATGGACCTAGCGTATACACTTCTCGGATACATAGATACTAATCGAATACGATTGTCCATGAAAACGTGCACCCTCTCGAAATAATTGAGCGAGGCTAGCCCACACACGTGCGTGTTACACACACGGTCATGCACTCGATGTTGCGGCAAAACTCATGAATAACAAGTTAGAAAGAACTTATTGAGGCTGGGCGCGGCCGAGCCTAGGTAAGAAAAACCCTAAATAAAGGACTCCGTTGTAGATATAACAAAATATTATTACAATAATATTGATTACAATTTAAAAAAAACATTGTTTTGATGAAATATAAAGTGCGTCTTATACATCGACGATATAAAAAATACCGATATTTTACTCTCAGTTAGGGGGTGCGTCTTATACACAGGTGCGACTTATACACCGAAATATACGGTATTTAATAATAAAGTAATTGAAAATTGTTAAAAATACCTGCAGAGTGATTAGAGTCAATGTGATACACTACAGTTTAATTGTTAAAAAACTTTCACAGACATCCTTAACTAGATAATTAATCAGTTTTTTATGGCTGTCCGTTTCGGTGACAGTTAATAGCAAACAAACAATTTTTTTTTGCCTCATAAATGATTAAACAGAATACAAATTTAACACCTACACATAAGCTGGATAATTTTCACATTAACATCAAAAAGATAATGAGTTTTGACTTTGATTATTTTTAGAACAATAATCACACATTTTTATTTGAAAGGTTTAATGATTTTTATTAGGAGATACTACGTAATTGTAATTTGATTTTTATTTTAAAATTATGATTGTAATTGTTAATACATTTTTGTTTTACCGTATATTTCGGTGTATAAGTCGCACTTTTGACACGCAAATTTGACCTCTAAATTAAGGGTGCGTCTTATACACCGAACATAAATGCCTCACCACACAGATTGTACATAGGCCTAGGCTATCGTCACCTCGTTTGCTAGGCCTGAGTAGGCTAGGCCTAGCTACAGTAACTAACTAACGTAACGGCAACCTGCTTCTGCCTAGTTTTCAAGTAATTTTAGCATGATGTTATACTAAATATGATGAAAAGATTTGTTCATTATGGCGCTCCGATAAAATTTCATTTGTAAACGTTTATGTACGATTGGAATAGTATTTATTTATACAGTAGTTATACGCACGATCGCCGTACCCCAAGCGCAAGCCCTTCTTTTGGTGGCCACATGGTGTACGGTATTCGACTAGTATATTCTCCAGGTGATTATAGCCGTATCCGGATATTCACCCCCTGGACATTTACCCCCCGGACAACTACCCCCCCGGACAACCACCACCTGGACCACTACCCCCTTAGGACAACTACCCCTTTAGGACAACTACCCCCCGGACAAATACCCTCCGGACAACTACCCCCTTAGGACAACAACCCCCTTAGGACAACTACCCCCTGGACAACTACCCCCCGGACAATTACCCCCTAGGAACAATTAACCCCCGGACAATTACCCCCCGGACAATTACCCCCCGGACAATTACCACCCAGAAAACTATCCCTTTAGAACACCCTAACCACCCAGACCATTCAACAACCTGACTCTGCAACTATTAATTAATAACTATATTTTAATTCGTTACTTTGACGAATTACTATTCATTATTGTAAACAAAAGTAAAAGATTGAACATAAATATAGCCTGGTGGTATAAACTGAAGATTGTCACACATGATCATAGGATAGTCGAACGTATTATATAGTACTCCATGTATTTACTGTAAAGACTGGGTTCGCTAATAATAATAATAATTTTTGCGTCAGGACAATGCTTCGATAACCACTGGTCTTAAAAGAATTAATTTTTGTCTCAAATTTGTCATATATGTATTTTTGTACACTTGAAGAATAATATCACTTTTGATATTTGACCTCAATGTTCACTCACCGAATAAACGTCGATCTTTAAATAAATTCCCCTCAAATAAACGGTGACCATGTCACTCCTATGAAACATCATATGGAATAATCGGCATCTATTTCCATTAGATTATACCCCCTCCCATTGAATAAACAACTTTCTTCCAATAAATGTCCACCTAAAAACCACCTAAACAATAAACAGCCCAGGCCCTTTTTTCAATAAATACGGTACTTTAAATCTAGCACATCTAGGGTCTAGCGTGCTGTTAAACAGAATAATCGGTTAAAAACGGGTGTTTCGAAACTAGAGACCCGAGACCAGAGACCAGAGACCCGAGACCCAATACGAAAAGGGAGACCTAAATATACGAAAAGGGAGACCCACGTACGAAAAGGGAGACCCCACTATACGAAAAGGGAGACCCCACTATACGAAAAGGGAGACCCTAATATACGAAAAGGGAGACCTAAATATACGAAAAGGGAGACCAAATATACGAAAAGGGAGACCAAAATATACGAAATGGGAAATCTAAATATACGAAAAGGGAGACTCACTATAAGAAAAGGGAGACCCCACTATACGAAAAGAGAGACCACACTATACGAAAAGGGAGACCCTAATATACGAAAAGGGAGACCCAAATATAGGTCTCCCTTTTCGTATTGGGTCTCGTGTCAGGTCTCTGGTCTCGGGTCTCTAGTTTCGAAACACCCGTTAAAAACAGATGATTTCATTTTTACAGAAACCGTCCTATATTTTTGTCTACTTTTGGATTGGGGGGGGGGGTAGTTTACCGGGGGGTAGTTGACCGGGGGGTAGTTATCCTAAGGGGGTAGTTGTCCTAAGGGGGTGGTTGTCCGGGGGGTAGTTGTCCGGGGGGTTGTTATCCTAAGGGGGTAGTTGTCCTAAGGGGGTAGTTGTCCGGGGGGTAGTTGTCCGGGGGGTAGTTGTCCTAAGGGGGTAGTTGTCCTAAGGGGGTAGTTGTCCGGGTGGTAAACATCCGGGGGTAACTGTCTAGGGGGTAGGTGTCCTAGAACCGATTATAGCATGGACCTAGCGTACACACTTCTCGGATACATAGATACTAATCGAATACGATTGTCCGTGAAAACGTGCGCCCTCTCGAAATGATCGAGCGAGGCTAGCCCACACACGTGCGTGTTACACACACGGTCATGCACTCGATGTTGCGGCGAAACTCATGAATAACAAGTTAGAAAGAACTTATTGAGGCTGGGCGCGGCCGAGCCTAGGTAAGAAAAAACCTAAATAAAGGACGCCGTTGTAGATATAACAAAATATATTATTACAATAATATTGATTAAAATTTTAAAAAATGATGTTTTGGTGAAATATAAGGTGCGTCTTATACATCGACGATATAAAAAATACCGATATTTTACTCTCAGTTGGGGGTGCGTCTTATACACAGGTGCGACTTATACACCGAAATATACGGTAATCATTTACAAACTATTTCTTTCGTGGTCTGTGTACTGTGCTATTCCAGTTATCTCTTTATGGAGAATATACCATTGTTGGATTGTTTGTTAGTATTTATTTATACTGGGTGACCTCTTCAGTTGCAGACTGGTCTCCCAGAGGGACCATTTATTAGTACTGTACTAAACACTAGGGTAACCCCCTACTCATCTTGAAAGATGTGCTACTGCTAGGTTCTTTAAAGTGCACATAAGCTATACAGTATATACACAGTACCTACGGTTTATAGTCCTTTTCCGAGAAGACTCGTTCTACCACCAGAACTATGGAGCAAGTGAGCCTCGAACCCTTGCTGATGTTGTGGCTACGTAATTACGGTTCCACTGTCTTAACCGCTCGGCCACTTACTCGCTTTAGGTACTCATTATCTAGATACTGTAAGTCACTTGCCTACCAAGTACCAACACCACTGTAACATTATTAAATAAGTGTAGCATCAATAATATGATATTCAAATTTAATTATTATTAATAAAATTTAATATTTAATAATAATAATAATTTAATATATGAAAAATAGTGAAAGTTCAATAATTATTAACACTTTCTCATGATAACTTACAAGTTTCATATAAAATTGTATGAATCATGTGTTACCATAGTTACTGCTTCAGCCATAATGATATGACTCTATTTTAGTTGATTTGAATTTTATTGGCAGTTATTATTATTTAACAATTTAAGTATCCACTCAAGATTTTATGTAACATTTTAATTTTCCAAATAAGAATATTGGTTACCTAGGAGATTATAACGTGGATTTTTATAATTTCCTAAAAAGATTTAAATTTTATTAATATTTTTGAAAAATCAGTTACTGTGTAGACCGCAATTCACAACCGTTTTTATTGGCATAAAAAGAAACGGTCAACAAATAATATGAACAAATTTACGATATTTTTATATTAATTATTATTATGGTTTGAATTGAATTACCTTGCTTTTTTAAAACATATTACATTAAAATTCAAATTTATTGGTCAAATTCATATAAAAATAAATCAGAAACTTTTTAGAGTTTAAAATACATAAATATGTAAAAAAAATGGTACGAAATATTTAAAGTAATGAAAAAATAGTTAATTATTTTACAATGAAAAATTTTGCAAAAATAAATTTATTTAATATTTTAATTTTTATATAATAAATGATCCAGGTGTTGTCTCCATGAGAGGCAAGTTACTGTATATTGTTTATTATAATAGATTGAGAGAAAAGCGTATTCTTTATAAAAAGGGTGGTCAGTTGGTGGTGGTCAGTTCGTTGTGGTCAATTGGTGGTGGTCAGTCAGGTGGTCAAGAATATTTATATTAGTGCTATTATCGACAGCTGAATGTCATTTTATATTTTGTTTCTTCTGTATACTGCCAAACTTTTACCACATTTGAAGTATTTTATTTTTTTAAATAGATTTGACCTTTTTAATATTCTTGCACTAAAATTATTCATTTTACAGTGACATTTACATTTATACTTATTTGAAGGTCAGAGTTTTAGTTACCATTTTCATTTCATGTAGGGTGCCAAACATTGCAGGGAATGGAGTTGGAGTTAATGAAAAATGTTTAGAAAAACATGCTAAGCCAAGAATCACCGAAATTCTCATGAATTAATGTTAATCGTGTTCAATATATGTTATCGATTTTATGTTCAGTTGGGTTCTCGGGTATCGGATGATTGAAGGGCTCCCTCTGGGAACCGTCTACAAAATTCATGTTTCATTCATTACTGCCGATATGTCCAATATTTAGAACACAATGTAGAACATTGATGAGTGTAATATTGATTACTAGCCTGCGGAGAGTGAATTTTTAAAAAGCAATTCATTTTAATGAATATGACTGTTATTAGTGCAATGCTTGTTTCTCATTTTAGATTTACAGTGCAATCAATATTCAAGGATGTATTGTAGCTATTTGTGGTGTATGTGAAAATATGATTTGCATTTGATTTGATTTAAATTTATTTGGAAAATCAATATAAACAATACATAAGTTTAAATATTAAATACTGACAATACAATTTAAACTTGATTTATTACAATTTATTACGGTACCCACAGTATGAGTTTCATTGTAAATAAATTCATAGAAAATTTCATTCAATTTTTACTGACACATTTAAGGTGATCCCTGAATACAATCATTCTAAAAATCGAGGTGATCCCTAAGTGATTGCAGCATCATCATTATCATCATCTGTAGAATCATTGTTATTGGGCGAAGTACTGGTTTATAGGCTATTTCATAGGATTACAGTAATCATATAAATTGTTATTACTTCAACGCAAATTTTACACGATAAGTCTTCGTGAAAGAGCATGACATATTAAAAAAAAAACAACCTAAAAGTTGTAGAAAAAAGGCTAAAAGGCGGGGTTTGGCAATTATTTTAAACCAAAACAGTAAAAGAAAATTTAAATTTTACAAATTGACAATGACATAGTGTGTATAAGTAGTATTATATAACACCTATATAAATTCCTGTCATTTGATTGGACGAATGTGGGTCACATGGCGTGCAATAGTACGCACTATTCAACGATCGTTAAATAGTACTTTTTGAAACATTTTTGTGTACGAAAAAAAAACGTCTAGATGTTATATAAAACAAATAATGAATGTTTTGTATTCGTGTAATGGTACAAATAATGGCACTTGGTGAATGATGAAAGGTTATATCAACTCGGCTTTGCCTCGTTGATATAACCTTTCATCATTCACCTCGTGCCATTATTTGTACCATTGCACTCATAAACATTCATTATTTGTATACTAGTACACTACACACAATTCAGTAACATTTTTGTTGGTTCGATTGGGTGTGCTATGTTTTTTTTTTGTTTTGCGGGGTTTAGAAATACCCAAAAATGAATGACATAAATAAAAAATCACATTCCAAAGATTTGTTCTAAATTTAATTAAATTATTTTTTCAGATGGATCAAGATGAAATAAAAAATACATTATCAATTTTTTTAAAGAATCAGTTAAAACGAAAACAAATTTTATATTATATATTGATTATTCTTATGATTTTTTTGCTACTATACTGTATTTATAAATATTCAGATTCTGGATGTATTTTGATTTAATAGATCTTTATGAATAATTCAGAATTATTTATAAAGCAATTGATTGTACATGCTCCACCTGAGTGGACACTGTATGTAGACTTTGTCCACACAGCAATGACTAATGTTGATGACCACATTGTATGCAAACCTGTCTGTCCCCATCTTTTAATCCTCAAAACTGGGTGCAATTTGCAATTTGACTTGTATACCCTCTGGTATAATCCCATCCACCTAGAACACAAAATTGGGCCGACTTTGTGAGGTTGGACTGACTATACCCGGGGAAACCCTGGTTCAGGATAAAAAATGCATTTTTTTGTAAAAACTCATCTGAATTGGCTAGAGAGATGGCTACATCCAGACCAAGAGGCTTGCTTTTTGTTAAACATAAAATAAGGGGGAGGGGGAAGAGGCGGGATTAAACCTGAAGTTGGATTATACCCAAGGATATACAGTAACAGAAAATAACCTATTAAATATGAGCATATTTTGAAGATGAATAGCCTACAGTACACTATCCACAAATACTATTATTATTGTATAAATTTATAAATTAATCTGATGGCTAATTAATTTCACATTTATTATAATTTAACGATAAAAATAAACAATTATAATATTATAAAAATAGAAGATTTTAACCAATTTATAAAATTATCCAAGAGATTAAATTAAGCCTCTTCCTTTGATTAAAATCCTTTCCACTTTGACTAATTAGTGTCTTGATCAGACTTCGACATCATCAAACGCAATTGATTCCATTGTTATACTGCCACAATAATAACCATTGCTTAATTATCATTGGCGAGCAAGCCTGCATACACGAGTGATTATTATTGTTATACGTTGTTCATATCGGAAGCTTGGCCGGCACTACACAGTCATTCTGATACCATCTGATTCAATAATGCTGACAGGTGACTGAGCATATCCCTTTTAGCGAAGTTGTACTGAGTAAAAGTGTGATGATATTTCTATTGTTGAGAGGAACTGTCATAGAATCAATAAATAATATCATCTAGGACGAGTGTGCTGCTACCGCGGTGGCTGCTTTCAAGATGGCTGGCTTAAGAGTACGCTGGTTTAAAAATAATAAGTACCACCATCCACCAGAACAGGACGAAGTGGAGGTATGAAATTATATTAATAATAATTACATGCATAAAACAAAATTGTTTATTTATACAGTATTGCAGTTTTTAGATATAATATGAACTCACAAATATATTTATCAATGCATTTATTGATTAGCTTTTAACAATAGGTGCGTTGTTATTTGTAGGTAATATTATATTAAACATGCATACTACTGTACTACTATGGTATGGTAGTGTAGTCTAGTCTAGTAGAAATGGGTAATTTGTATCCTGTGTTGTGTTTGCATGGTTGAATTGGAAATTTATACAAGAGTATTGATATATTATTTTTATCTACCGAAAATTGTATTTTACATTAGGTTTGAAATGTGTATATAGGGTTTAATTTGTGGGTATGTATAGTGTTAGAAGTACAGAGACAAGGATACTGTGGATTTATCTGTATGATAATATGCAGTTAATATATTGTTTATTATTATACTGCACCATTTCATGTCCCACGCATCTGGCATGAGGTTCAAGCTTTTTAACTTTATACCCTCAAATCACGTTATCCAGTTCAAACAAAATTTCAGAAGTGGTCCACATCTTTACAAGTACGTTCATATGTGCTTGCATATACTTTATCCAGTATTTGGCGGTTTTATGGGCACGTTTTTATACAGTTTAGCGTATTTCTTTAGGTGCACACACGTAATAATATAGAGTACATAAACTGTCTATTTGATTCATGTACATAAATTGTATGTAGGTCTTTGTCTCAGTACATACAACTATAGTATAATATTAGTGCACACATTTTCTTATTCTGACTTGTGATTTATGTGTACAGATATCTATGCAATTCAGTCATTGTGTGTTTGATAGCTGGGTAGTCTTAATGCATATTATTGTACATTGCATACATTTACATGCATCACTACTGGATACTAACGAGTGCAGAATATAATTGTAATGTAATGCATTTATATGTTTCCACGACTACTCGTTAAATGCAGATGATTGTTGAATAATTAATTGCTTACAAAAAAACAGAATACAAAGTTATACTTGTGTTTTAATTACAATTTATTACAAATTACAAAAATTGACCGTTTCTTGAAGTTTAATAAATAGTGTATGAATAATAACTGAAATGACGTTATCAAAATAAATGTTGAAAACCCATAATTTATTGTATTTTGGAATGCCATTAATAACTGGTTACAGTATAATCAAGGAAGAAGAATACAGTACTGTAGGTAACAGGGTTGTTGACAGTTCACAATTAAACTGCTTTACAGAAATGTGAAAAGGGACCATGTCCCTCATCCCACCCACACTTTAAAATAATGTATTGTAGTTGGGAAGGAGGACAGTGGTTATCATGTAAACTTTACCTGTTTGACATTTGATGATGTAAACACACACGTTCAGATACTTTTTTATTTTATGATTCACCATAACTCTGTTATTAAAAGTAACAATAATGTAACATTAATGCGTTCTTATGTAATTTATATTGAACTAAAACAATTTTTTTGTCATTTAATTCCAAGCAATAAGCACACTACCTATGAAAACTTTTAAAATGTCCTCAATTGATGTATGATAACAAATCACCTTGGAATATTCGATTGATTTATGAATAACATTCTTTTTGAATACATTTGTTTTAATATACAGTATGTTGTCAATAATACGTAAATGGCAAAAATGTTTACTTTTTTCTGGAAACTACAGTACCGTCCAAATTTTGATCTACCCTAGTTCAACACTAATTCTTTAGATTTAATTTTGTTCAATTCAATTGTTCTACCATTTTCAATAATTCCTCTCTTATACCTGTGAGTCAAGAATAATTATTCATTTTTTTAAATTCAATTTGTTTATTTCAATTATTCTGCCATATTCTAAATGAACAAACAATTTATTTATTTATTTATTCTTTCTTTTGACTGGATTGCATTTTCAGTAACGCAGTACTGCTTTCCAAAATGGTCCAGTTATAAGTTTAAAAGTAAATAAAACAGGTTGTACTGTAGCTCAGCGATGTCAAATTCAGTGTCCGTTAAATGTCAACACGCTGATTTTGGCCAGTAAAAACAAATAATTTCTGTACTCTGCTGATTTGCTTTTGAAAACCGGTCGGAGAACTTATCCTTGCAACTGTAATGTCTCGCAGCTATTAGATGCATTTCGAGAGTGATGATTATCAAAGGTTATACGACTCTTTTGGATGAGTTTTTTGAACTTTAATTCCTTCACCCGATAATCTTGTGACGATCTTTGGGGATGAATGTCATTTCTTGTTTTTAAATTGGCTCTGTCAAAAGTTTATCTCATAATTAATTTGTAAGCCTATCTTTTATAACCTGTTGAAGCAATGGTTTTAACGTCCCAAAGACTATAAAGTTGATATCTAAGCAGGTAAATCTCGAATGTAAATGTATTACAAGAGCAATTAGGTATTGCAGTAGTTAAACTGTCAGGGACGGATACAGGATTCTTAAAATTGGATAGTGCTAACTTTGTAATATTAATAGTCTGTCAAAAATAGGATCTCTTACTGTCCGAAGTGCATGAAAAAGAAGATGGCATACTATTATACTGTGGAACTATATTATTCTTATCATAATTTTTCAATATAGGAAAATATTAAAGATACTGTATATTTGTCCCCTTAAACAAATAATGAAAAAAAAAATATTTTTGTTGAATATTCCATTTTAATGTCGCATAATAGTTATATTCATTTTGACTAAAACTGGATCAGAAAAAAAAATATTTTTCTGAAAAAAATGTAATTTAAAGCAAAAAATACTTAAATTGCCTGTAAGACAATGGTTTTTGGTTAAAATTACCCGTTTCTTTTGTCTTTTTATAAGTGAAATAATTTGGGTTTTTTTGTTTACAGAAGTGAAAATGAAAACTGCAAAATGGCCTATTTAAAGTCTGTTTTGGGGGGACAATACATCTTACAACTTTTTAAGCAATAGGTCAAAAGTTAAGTTGGTTGCAAGTTGTCACATCAATTTGAATATAGATCGGTTCCAGTCACATGATCAGATCACTATACTACGATTGGCCTATTTCCTCAGGCTTTTATTTGATTGGCTCTTCTTAATCATGTTTTTTTTTGTACCATCAATATTACCATCTGGCTATGTAAAAGCCATACTAGATTAATATTTGTTTTTTCCTATTCATTTTTAAAAATATTGATAATATATTCCTGGTATAACTTTGTGACCTTTGACCTCAACATGACAGAGTCTTTATGGCATGTAGAGTATTTAGTGTAATTCACAGCTGCTTGCTTAAGAAAAGCAAGCAACTTAAAATCTTGGTCATTCCATTTTACATGTAGGGATGTTCTAAGAGTAATCTGATCTTGTTGCTATTTTCTCTTTATAGAATTAATGACATCCCATAAGTGGTTTATTGATTTAGGTTAATGAGTTGTTAGCCTTTAAGATTGTTCACTACTGATTTCAATATTACATACCACTACTAAATATTGGTTGCTCAAAGTTATTTTGTTAGGCTGTTATTTTTAAGGTAACTGTAAAATAAATCTAAATCTTAAAACCATATCTGTAACTTTTAGACTCGTCGTCACAAATAAAAAAAATTTAATAAAAATGTCCTTGAATTTACTACAAAATTACTTATACTGTTTATTTAAAAAAATTATTTTGTTTATTTAATCATATATTGTAATGATAATGTCTTATCAGTCTAAGATTGTGGCTGTGTGTGAACTAGTACAGTGGGATAACCCCCTACTCATCTCAAAAGATGTACTAGGTTCTTTAAAGTGCACATGAGCCAGATGTGTACACTGGACCTACGGTTTATAGTATAGTTTGTATCCATGAAGTCTCGTTCTACCACCAGAACCATGGATCGAGTAAGCCTTGAACCCTTGCCGATATTATATTTACAATAAACTTGAAACTTGAATTATGGCTACGTATTATGGTTCCACTGTCTTAACTGCTTGGCCACGCACTCGCTAAACAATTTCACGATAACTGTCAAAATTATGACAAATTGATTCCTTTGAACAACACTCAAAAGTTGTCTTTAATTTGTGTAATGTTGTTGTAGAGGGCGTGAAAATCAACATCTTTGAATGTGTGTGTAATAACTAATAGGCGTGTTGTATAAACGCTCCCTTAGACTACTATACTATAGTATAGAGTGATCTTCCTTTTTTGCAAGTTTGACAGAAGATATAAAATAGATAGTAAATATTGTTTATGATTATTAAGTTTTTTCAAGCGAATCCATTTTGATGAAGTTAAGGGTGGCTATAAAACTAAGACTATAAAGAAGCTTCAACTGCCGATAGTTAAAGGTAGTGACAATTTTACTGTAGTAGGCTAGATAGAGAGATAGTGAGGCGGCGACGTTCTTGGTAAGTGTTTTTTCCTCTAGAGTGGTTGGAAGATACAACATCCATTATTAAACTGGTGACTGACGGGTTTGTTATGGATTACTTACTTCTGATTAATATGATGTATGATGTGCCTACATGCTTATAGCATTCTTTGCATCTCTGTCCACTGTTGCTATGGTGATACGTTGCGCGTTATACAATAAATTTCTCTGGCCAAATGTATAGTGATGACATGATTAATGTGGTTGAGTAATGGACTTCATATGTGAGTCGGGAAGTCCTATTGCTACAGTAGTTAAAAAAATGATATTGTATCGCATATATTTCTGGATGTTGTACCACAGTACAAGCTGGACAAATAGCTTTGCGAGCTTGTAGGTAAGCTAAGCGTGTTTACCTGGTATTAACGAACAAGGTGACCTGTATGACCTCTAGTTAGGAAAAGGGATCATCTGTGCTTTACCTTTTTTTCCAAACCTTTCTTTATTATTATGCCTTATTATGTGTATTAATTAGTACAGTATAGAAAAGTTCTATGAACATTTTATGTGTTCTAAATCATTATGAATTATAGTATATGATATGATTTGTACCTATTTTCCTATTACATCTAACTACCATAATTGTCACATTGTTAGTACAATCATTGATAATTATGATAGTGTTTCATTCAAGTAAATAATGGTAAATTTATATACCGTATATTTCGGTGTATAAGTCGCACTTTTGACACGCAAATTTGACCTCTAAATTAAGGGTGCGTCTTATACACCGAACATAAATGCCTCACCACACAGATTGTACATAGGCCTAGGCTATCGTCACCTCGTTTGCTAGGCCTGAGTAGGCTAGGCCTAGCTACAGTAACTAACTAACGTAACGGCAACCTGCTTCTGCCTAGTTTTCAAGTAATTTTAGCATGATGTTATACTAAATATGATGAAAAGATTTGTTCATTATGGCGCTCCGATAAAATTTCATTTGTAAACGTTTATGTACGATTGGAATAGTATTTATTTATACAGTAGTTATACGCACGATCGCCGTACCCCAAGCGCAAGCCCTTCTTTTGGTGGCCACATGGTGTACGGTATTCGACTAGTATATTCTCCAGGTGATTATAGCCGTATCCGGATATTCACCCCCTGGACATTTACCCCCCGGACAACTACCCCCCCGGACAACCACCACCTGGACCACTACCCCCTTAGGACAACTACCCCTTTAGGACAACTACCCCCCGGACAAATACCCTCCGGACAACTACCCCCTTAGGACAACAACCCCCTTAGGACAACTACCCCCTGGACAACTACCCCCCGGACAATTACCCCCTAGGAACAATTACCCCCCGGACAATTACCCCCCGGACAATTACCCCCCGGACAATTACCACCCAGAAAACTATCCCTTTAGAACACCCTAACCACCCAGACCATTCAACAACCTGACTCTGCAACTATTAATTAATAACTATATTTTAATTCGTTACTTTGACGAATTACTATTCATTATTGTAAACAAAAGTAAAAGATTGAACATAAATATAGCCTGGTGGTATAAACTGAAGATTGTCACACATGATCATAGGATAGTCGAACGTATTATATAGTACTCCATGTATTTACTGTAAAGACTGGGTTCGCTAATAATAATAATAATTTTTGCGTCAGGACAATGCTTCGATAACCACTGGTCTTAAAAGAATTAATTTTTGTCTCAAATTTGTCATATATGTATTTTTGTACACTTGAAGAATAATATCACTTTTGATATTTGACCTCAATGTTCACTCACCGAATAAACGTCGATCTTTAAATAAATTCCCCTCAAATAAACGGTGACCATGTCACTCCTATGAAACATCATATGGAATAATCGGCATCTATTTCCATTAGATTATACCCCCTCCCATTGAATAAACAACTTTCTTCCAATAAATGTCCACCTAAAAACCACCTAAACAATAAACAGCCCAGGCCCTTTTTTCAATAAATACGGTACTTTAAATCTAGCACATCTAGGGTCTAGCGTGCTGTTAAACAGAATAATCGGTTAAAAACGGGTGTTTCGAAACTAGAGACCCGAGACCAGAGACCAGAGACCCGAGACCCAATACGAAAAGGGAGACCTAAATATACGAAAAGGGAGACCCACGTACGAAAAGGGAGACCCCACTATACGAAAAGGGAGACCCCACTATACGAAAAGGGAGACCCTAATATACGAAAAGGGAGACCTAAATATACGAAAAGGGAGACCAAATATACGAAAAGGGAGACCAAAATATACGAAATGGGAAATCTAAATATACGAAAAGGGAGACTCACTATAAGAAAAGGGAGACCCCACTATACGAAAAGAGAGACCACACTATACGAAAAGGGAGACCCTAATATACGAAAAGGGAGACCCAAATATAGGTCTCCCTTTTCGTATTGGGTCTCGTGTCAGGTCTCTGGTCTCGGGTCTCTAGTTTCGAAACACCCGTTAAAAACAGATGATTTCATTTTTACAGAAACCGTCCTATATTTTTGTCTACTTTTGGATTGGGGGGGGGGGGGTAGTTTACCGGGGGGTAGTTGACCGGGGGGTAGTTATCCTAAGGGGGTAGTTGTCCTAAGGGGGTGGTTGTCCGGGGGGTAGTTGTCCGGGGGGTTGTTATCCTAAGGGGGTAGTTGTCCTAAGGGGGTAGTTGTCCGGGGGGTAGTTGTCCGGGGGGTAGTTGTCCGGGGGGTAGTTGTCCTAAGGGGGTAGTTGTCCGGGTGGTAAACATCCGGGGGGTAACTGTCTAGGGGGTAGGTGTCCTAGAACCGATTATAGCATGGACCTAGCGTACACACTTCTCGGATACATAGATACTAATCGAATACGATTGTCCGTGAAAACGTGCGCCCTCTCGAAATGATCGAGCGAGGCTAGCCCACACACGTGCGTGTTACACACACGGTCATGCACTCGATGTTGCGGCGAAACTCATGAATAACAAGTTAGAAAGAACTTATTGAGGCTGGGCGCGGCCGAGCCTAGGTAAGAAAAAACCTAAATAAAGGACGCCGTTGTAGATATAACAAAATATATTATTACAATGATATTGATTAAAATTTTAAAAAATGATGTTTTGGTGAAATATAAGGTGCGTCTTATACATCGACGATATAAAAAATACCGATATTTTACTCTCAGTTGGGGGTGCGTCTTATACACAGGTGCGACTTATACACCGAAATATACGGTAGGTATAAAAACAGTATTTCGTTAACAAGACATACGGTTTGTCTATGATTTATACATGCTGTGTAATGAAGATAAAGAACCTACATACATGTAATTTACTATGTGAAAACGCGCTCAAGTTATTCATTCGGAGGAATCTTTAATTAGACTCTGTGTTTACATTTACCTCGGGTGGGATATATTACATATCTCTCGGACAAATTAGACAGAATTTTAAATTTATTTATAACAATTGAGTAGGTTATGTAGTTTCTTTGAAAGGTAATTAGAGGGTTAGATTATTTAATAAGATAGGTGATAAACAATGCATATTTTAGATTTGAAACACATTTTGAAACAATGATTAAAGTTGTCCCCTATTTAAAGAATGGAAGAGTCCAATTGCCTTGTCTTTAAGATTTTACTTAAAACAATGTTGTAGAAGAAAGATTTTTCTGAGTGGAAATAGGCTTCAATTGAAGCATGGTGGAAATTGATGTATTCATGGAGGCTAGATTACTTGTTTGACAGGCATACATGATTCATTTGCCTCAAGCTCTTCATTGAATTGTTTTTAATGTACATGGGAGAAAGAAGTAAAAGCTGGTAACATCTGTCTAAGCTAATAAACTGGCCTAGAAATAAGCTAGGCCTGTTGGTGGTCTAATTCAGCAAGCATTACTACCATGGCCACACAGGAGAGAAAGCTACTTAAGAAGACCTGTTTATGCTGTGTTAGTTCTGTAAGTAGTAGGCTAACATTTTATTAGTTTCATGCAAATGAAAAGGTTGAATATAAGAACATTATATTTGCTCTGTAATACTAAGATGTAGCTGTTATAAAAGCTAGGCCATGTTATATGCCTTACTTGTATTTTAAGCATGATACTTAATTCTTTACTCCATGCTTTAAAGACCCCTTCCCTGCAATTTTGGACGTTTTTTGGAAAATAATACATATATATCACTTTAAAAACATTAAACCATGTCATTCCTTGTCTTAAATGTACGTTTTATGGTAAATTATGATAAAAAGTGAGAAACAATGCACTACCTAAGTAGATCGCGGCGATCGACCTCTCGTGGACGGTCTCAGGCCTAGCCTAGCTAGGCTTAGTTTTGTAGGCCTAGCTGGTAAACATCGGTAACGTACGAACATCGTACGCTAGCTATATACCTAGCCTGACGTTGTATAGTTGCTGCATTAATTGTCTTTCTATTTTTGCCAGACTCCGTTGATACAAATTGGGGAAAACCCGGTATTTTCGCTGAAAAGTTAGGAGTCTTCCATTTGTTTTGGCTTCACGATCGATCGAAAAGTGGGCGAATTACAGGTGAAAAACAACAATATCAATCCGCGCGCAATGCATTTTGGGATTTATAGCGGGCCGCTATAATTATTAAAATCGATTTATTTTTCACATTTTTAACCGTTTAAAGACGAAAAAAGTTATCGCAATAGGACCATATAGTATTATTTTTACATTAAATATAGTTTGTGATCTTAAATTAGATCTAAAAAACGTAGGGAATGGGGCTTTAACTATAATTTTCAACATAGTAGATATATTGTTATTCCTGCTGTTCCATATCAAATAAAATTTGCATTATTATACTGAAAAGGTTTTAGTGTCACGGTCTGGGAACCGAATTCAGCTTACTGTGGCAAATTTAAATTTTAAATGGCATTTTTTATGTGCTTTCCTAATGTTTGCAAATGCCATTCTCCATGTCTACATCTGTAAAGATTGTAACAAATATGATTTATTTGAATTTTGCTTTATTCCTTAAACCTCATTGTGATTTTACCATTGGAATATGTATCCTATGTTAATTCCTTTCAGACGGATTTCGAAGGACATTTTTTGAATTATTTTGTTTAAATTAAATGTATCTTTTGATTTATCTGTTTAATCTGGTTTCAATATTTTTTTTAATACAAAATTCTTTTTTTTTTTAATACAAAATTCTCTTTTTTTTACTTTACACATGTTGAAGTGCTATATTTTTTATTCTGTTTCTTTTTCAGTAATAATAATATAGTTCATTTTTATATAGCGCTCTACAAGCAAGCTTCTCTAAGCGCTGAATATTATTACCCCAGTTATTTTTTTAATCAAACGTACTGTATGGAAACATACTCCAATAAAGCAGCTAGTAATCAGCGCAAAGTTGTGTCTTGATCTAAGCGGGTACCCATTTATACACCTGGGTGGAGAGAGGCAAACGTAAGTAAAGTATCTTGCCTAAGGATACAAGCAATGCGGCGAGAGTTGGATTCGAGCCTCAGTCTTACGATCAGTTGTCCGACGTCCAAGACCCTGCCCCACACGCCCTCACTTGTAAGTACCTCTTGTAGATCCCACTGCGGTTCCATTGAAAACCACAAGGATTTTGTTTCTACTGGGTGACCTCTTTAGTTCAAGACTTCTCCAGAGAGCCCAGTAAAGAGCAATAAATGGACATTGGGAGACAATCCTCTTTTCAAATAGTGTAACAAGTTCTTTATTGTGCACATATTCTGTGTGTGTGAGTGAGTGGCCGAGCGGCTAAGACAGTGGAACCGTAATACATAGCCATAACATCGGCAAGGGTTCGAGGCTCGCTTACTCACTGCCACTCCATGTTTCTGGTAGAACCTGTCTTCTCGGATAAGGAATACATACTGTAGTTCCAGTGTACACATATGGTTCATGTGCACTTTAAAGAACCTAGTACCTCTTTCGAGATGAGTACCCCGGTGAACTACTGTAGTTCACAGACAGTACACTACAGCCACTGTCACAAACTCATCATAGTACTATACACTGACTGGGCCCTCAGAGGGAACAGTCTGAAGAGGCTACCCAGTAATAATGTACTGTACATGGGACTAATAGCTTTACATCCAATCCAAATCCATGGAGCAACAAGAGCATTTAATCTTACCAAAGGATACAATCAATATGTTGTACTGTAGTAGAGACATGGCAGAATTCCTGTTTCAATAAGGGCCTGTATTGTATGCTTAATAAAGCCATTGAATAACTAATTACACTGAAAAATAGATTACAAAATAAAATGTGTATTTCTGCTAAATTTTTACAGTCCTTGGTTCCGTCACATTTTTTACAGCAAACGTTAGAAAAAAAACCTGATCAGCTGTAACAGAAATATCAAATTATGAACAGTCTGTTGTTTGGGGTTCTTTTTTTAGCTCCTTGTGAATGGCGTCCAACACCCACCCCCAACATCCAATACAGATTGACGCTGTTGAGTATTTAGAATTTCAGATAAAGTTAGATTATTATTATTATTAAATTAAAAGTATTGTCATCTTTTCAATAAGTCATTCAACTTGCCGGGAAACACTTGAAAAATCGCTAACGATGTCTGCCAAAATATAAATATAGTCTGCCAAGTCAAAATATATTGCAGTAACGGTTACGAGATAACATACTGTAGATAGATTCTTGGTTTGGATAAATGCTACAGTATGATGACCTTTCAACTCTAGAGGAAGCACTTGAAAAATCACTTTTACGACTTTGGCCAAGATAATAATATAAAATATATTTTCTTGGCAGATATTGTCTGTCATAATACCAAAGCGCACAACACAGTAAACAAGAAACATTTCTTACAAAAAACGCTGCTTGACTTTTTGTTGACTTAATAGTTTTAGTTGTTCTTTCTTCATTAAAAGGATCCTTTTTTTTTTAAATTGGTTCTATTTAATATATTCTAAATAATGATTTAATTATCAATTATTTTTGTTTAACAATCCTTAATAAAAAGAGTTTGCCAATAAATAGTCTAGGAATGAATGCAATATATAACTATACATCTGTGGACAGGTTTTGTTTTTCTGTGGTTAAAAAACCAAAAAAGGTTTTTATTTTCAAATGACAGAACAGAAGTTATTTTTCTCTCCTTTTCACATCTGTCCACCCAAATCTTATGTTTTTGGATTGTTTCCCATCCTTTCTCGGAATCTGTAAAATTCTTCAGGACTATATCTAGGGCAGAACAAAAAAAACCTACAGTATTTGTTACAGCATCAATTCGAACAATAGTGCCCTAGTAGAATTGTCACCACAATAAAAAACAACTGAATGTCGAAAATAAAAATATAAACTTTCAACAATGAATTAGAGGTACTACTGTAGCTATACACTTCTAAAAAAACTGGAGGCCAACTGGCCTTACCCCTAAAATCCCATATTTGAGGCCTGTCTTAGCCTGTTTCTAAGTTTGGGTTTAGCATAAATTGAAGAAAAACTGATAAATGAAAAGGTTTGGAAGCAGTAGAATTTACTGTGCTAAACAGTTGGTTGACCCTTGAGGTGAATAGCTGTGATGCAATTCATTGACATGCATTCAATGACATCTAGTGATTAACATCATTTGTCAAAAACATGAGCGCTTGGGAACAATATCGGTAAAAACTAATAATGCTGTATTTATTGTAAAATTGTATTAATAATCTATTTATTTTCCTATATAAACCTTTTCACTAGGGAGACACAGGGTCTTAAATGTACTGTATTTATTATTTTATAGCACAGCTTTACTCGCAATGACAGCATAAGGCCTGCATATGCAACAAAGAATAAACTCTATCTATAGCACTGTTAAATGTTTACTGAGTACTAGGGAATATTTCCACCTGTGTAAGATGTAGCCAACTGCTACATAAACATTTATTAAATACAGTGAAGTAATATCCAAACATGCAAGAAATGTTTCCTACTCTTGATCCAATTTAATAAACTATACGAAATGATATCTACTTTTAGTTATGTAGTATAGTATAATAATAAAAATAAAATATTTTAAAGGAGATGCATATTTGGTACAAAAATATAGTATGTATTGTAGTGAGTATTCTGTGTTGTAAGTAACAGGACATATTTAACTCCAGGCTGTGTCTGCCTATTTTTTTGGGCAGGATGTGGTTTAACCATATGACACCTTGTGCATTTGTGGTGGGATGTAATTACTAAATAATTTATGTTTTAACTGCTAAAAACTGTCCAATTTGACATTGGGATCTTCATCAATTTTCGTATGGTACTCTTTTGAGTGAAACCATTCCAAAGAAGGCATTCTACATGTCTATACTATCAAACTAGTTTGACAAAAAAAAAGTATGCTGTGCCCTAATATGGTAGTGATATGCCCAAATATGGTAGAGATATGACATCATCAAGTCAATATGGGCACATTGCAGTTTTTTGTCGCATAAAGTTTGATAGTGTATTGCTCTGTCTACACTATCAAACTAGTTTGACAAAAATGTGCTGTGCCCAAATATGGTAGTGATATGCCCAAATATGGTAGTGATAATATGATCATCAAGTCCATATAGGCACATCACATTTTTTTGTCATATACAGTTTTATAATGTAGACAGAGCTTTACACAATTTGAAGTGAATCTTTTCTGACTAATTTGAACAATAGATATATGTTTTCAGTATTGATTTATATGGGCATCATGCATCGGAAATTGGTAACATCAATCAACCTCATTCTTAGTTGTTGGAAATGCCCAGATTTATTTTGGGAAATTCCCTATTCACAATGTGATGTTTTTTTAATGCCACAGATTGTTAAAAACATGTCTGCTGCCCTCTATAAAATACCCTAAGGAAAGTAAGAAAGTCTATACAGTACATGTTGTATTAATAGTTTAATAATAATTTTTTTCTTATATTATAAACAAAATTAAATTAATAATGAAGATTGATTGGAAGGTGGAATAAGATTAGACAATTATTATAATATTTATGTGCAATTTAAATGGTATAGTATGTAGATGTTTATAATAAGGTTGCACATTTCATATACAATAAAGTAAATAAATATCTTGCATTCTTAAATTTAATACTGTATATTTGACAGATTGTTATTCAAGAAAATATAGATTAGTTTATTTGGAAAAGAATAGATTAGAAGAATTGATAGTTGTACTGTATGGATTTACTATACTATTGTAATACAGTAAATGAATAGTACAGTTTAGTCAACCACACCTGTTAGTGTGTTATGTCAAAAAAAAAAGTGCTTAAAACTGTTAATATTATATATAGAATATATTATAGAATTAATACATCCTCATAAAAGATTTCTATTTTTTTTTTTAGGGCAGTAGACATAAGGAATATTAACTCATTACTTTCTGGTTTTTAACAATGTGCCAACAGTGCCCTCTATTGGTCATGTGTAATGAAAAACACTATAAAGCTTTGCTTTAACTAAGAATCGTTAGGAATGTCAAATCGCAGTAATTAGAAACAAAAAATATATTCTTTTCACTTTCTATTACACCTCGACGGGCATCAATTTTGCTACAAGACTTGGAATCGTTGAAGCGTTTCGCAAAGATGTGTATGACCATTATATAGATGATCACCGAAGCTGGCTTAAAGTGTTGGGATTAGAAAGTCATTCCTTGGATCACCAGGAAAGGAATATATTGTTCTTCAGAGGCTAGTATTGTAATACCCTAATGTTGTTCTAAGCTGATGGAATGTGCCTGTGGTTTTAGTAGGAAAAAAACATATTTTCTTCATCTTCATCTGTTTGCAAGATTGTGACTGAGGTCAATAATATATTAATTAATAATATACAGTATATTCTTGAGGATTTTGGTCCAGCTTTTGTGGAATTTACAATTTTACTTTATTGAAATGTTCTTGGCTTGGAATTTTGTTAATTTCGATTTCATCAAGAAATTGTATTTTTGGAATTGATTGTCGATTAGTCATGACAGTGTCAATGTTTTAAGTATAGAATTCTTGGAAGAATGGTTTGCTGTAGGTTTGTGGTTGTGGTTTTCTAGTAATTTAGGTTGATGATTTTTTTTGGTAATTCATGTTTACACATTTTGTTCTAAGGGGATTCTATAAGTTCTTCTTTTCCGAGTTTCCACATGTTTTTATCAATTTGTAAAAATATATTTAGGGCACATTGACTTATGGTACTAGTTTGCTCTCGACATGTATTTTTCATGTAATCTTTTTAATTAACAAACACTTACACTAATTAGATTTTTAGACAAATTATGGTATTTTATGTATTAAAAAAAAAACAAAGAATATAAAATCTTTTGGTTTAAATAACGTCTTATTAAATATTGTTACCATTCATTTGTTGGTTACTTTCCACTGCCTAATCTCAAAATGAAATCTGTTAAACTACAGTACCTGTTTTGAATGTTATACTAACTGTAAATTCCTATTAAAGGGGCACCTTCAAAACCCAAGAGTGTACCCTTAATAGGGGTTGGACCGTGGTGTTACACATATTTCCCCTAGTTGCTTCTACAAGTTGTGTCTGATTAATAACATACTTGCTTTCACGGGAAAGTCTCCATTTAATAAGGGTGTCCCCTGAATAGAAGTTGGCCGTACAGTAGTTACAGTAAAACATGCCTTGTTCCTTTTACAGGAAAGTGTCTCCTATAGTCATGTGAGGTTCTACTAAATATATAATATGGTTAATTATAGATTACTACTACCGTTCACCTCCATATTTATGAATTTCTTTTTTTGCCATGCTTGTTTATATTTATGGCCCATGACATTGTTATCCATATGCTAAGGTGTTGTAGTCTATTATGTCCTGACTCACCATTTCTTGCCAGTTTAAACGTGTTGAACGACCTATTTGTTGTTGATTTACTACAGTATGTTGTCATGTAGTTACGAGTTTATATTTTTTATTTATAGGAAGATATTTCACATGTATTTGTAAAGAAAACATAATTTATTGCTAATGTAGATATGTATTACAGTGTGCAAGGAACTTGAAATCTTTTCAATGAATAGGAATTTAATCAGTGTTCTCCCAATATAGAAAACAATTCTGGCAAATGAAGCCAAGTACCTAATTATTGATACTATATAACTTATCTACTAAATACAAAAAAAAGTCAAATAATATAGTACTTTGTCTATCCAATTGACAAAATATAGCTTCTGATTGCTCTTGGTCTATTTTTTTAATGGCTAGGCCAAACCTACCACTACTACTGTATGTAAGTGTTTATTTTATGTATAATTTTTTTAATGTTATTTTTAATACCGGTTGGAGCCAATTTAGTCAGGCAGATCTTTCTTGAAAAACCTGCTTCGGGAAGACACTGTACTACAGTGGAACCCGTTCTTTAAAACATCCCTGTTCCCATTAAACGAACAACTATATTTTAATCAAATTTTCTTATTTAAAATACATTACACTATGAATATAGACTCAACCTGATGAGTAACAAATAATCATTATTACTGAATGAAACGTTCAAACTAAGGTGATTGAAGTTTGTAATCTTAAGATTGTACATACAGTACAAACTAGGGCGATCTTGCCGAACGAAAAACAAGATAAAACATTTGTAATTAGCATCCAACGAGTTCGTAATGAGATTACAACAAAGATATTCCATTAATAAAGAAAAATAACGCTAATAAGAAAAGTAAATTCCTGAGAGATACTATTCATAATTGGTAGTAATGGTTTTATTGATTATTTATTAAGGAGGTTGGGAGCCTACATATTTGCTATGACTATAAAATTCATATTTCACTAAGTATTATTATATAAACATTGAATGAATGAGATAAGAATATTTAATTTTAGGCTGTAGTGTTATTCTTCAACCAATATTTTATATTTTCACACATCAGAGATTTTCAATGATGTAGATAATTATTACAGTGCCGCTGGGTACTTGTTTTTCACCTTTCTATAACTCTGTAGCATCATTTAACCTCAATAGTCACTTTACTTGGGAGGATTTGATTTGCAATCTACACAAACTGTGTCAAAGGACATCACTTGTACCTAGAATGTGACAAAACTGTCTTGATCAAGAATCGAGCGACGAAGTACGCCAAATGTTGTATGTCCTACATTGTTGCGATCAAAATGAATCTTACATTCCCATTTTACTCTAATTGACCTTTGACACTTTACCTTTGACATTTCTATAACCTTTATAATTTAGTACAAATGATAAGTTTCCTCACTTTATGTTTGCTCTTAGAATTTGTACATTAATGGTATTGATTACAAGTAATGAAGATAAATGCTTTTAAAGGGCAAGCGTACATCTTGTTTATGAGCCACTGCCGTTGGCTATTCATACCTTAACCTTCATTTTCTGCAATTTTCGTACCTTTTTTGTTTCAATGCGATACTTTTAATTTAAGAAACACCCCGTTTAAAAATGAAATGTAACATGGTACACTATATTTTTATTGTAAAACTAATAATTAAATAAATTTTTTATAAAACACCTGACTATAGTTTCTTGTCCTTTGATTGGAGGAAATTGTGTCACGTGATATTCAATAAAAATCTCCAATGAACCCTTATGTCAACCTGTAGTGTGCGCCTGTTTATGATTGTTTTAGTTTGTGTACCATTTGGAGGCCTGTCTTTTCAAATTGATTTATTAAAAAAAATGTACTGTCCATAAGGCAGGAATTGTTTGTATTACTGTAAGTGGTTATTAGCAAGGAGTTGTCTTAAATTAAAATAATTATTAAAATGATCAATATTTACGCTAGCTATAGGCCTAGCCTGACGTCTAAATTTGCAGAATTAATTGTCTTTCCTTTTTTGGCAAAATCCGGTAATACAAATTGGGAAAGACCTGGTATTTTAACAGAAAAGTTTATACGGTTCTTTTATTTGTTTACCCTTTCACGTATGCGATCGAAGTGGGTGCATCACATCACAATATGAAAATATCAATCTGCACATGATGTATGTTGAGATTTATTGCAGGCCACTTAAATTATTGGAATCAACTAATTTTTCACACTTTTAACCGTTTATTAGAGACAAAAAACATTATTGCAATAGGTTCATATATTTATTTTTACATAAAATGTGGTGTGTGACCTTAAATTAGGTAAAAAAACGTAGATCATAGTTTCTTAAGGGAAATTCAATGTTAAGAGCAATGTATGAACCAATCAATATTTGTCCTAGATTTTGTTATTGATGTTTACAACAATGATGGTATAACAACAAGGTGTGATGTTGGCCTAAGGCTAGGCCTAGACAAAACTTAGCATCTGCTTTTGAAGCATTGGTTCATCCTCGATTTCATTATCTTTCGCTTCTTATTTTTTAGATCAGTAGGTATAGATCATTCAAACTTCGGGCTCTCAGTTAATTTTTTAATTATTTCCCTAACTATGTATGCTAGTGAAAAAATGTGATGTGCTTCTAGGCAACATGTCAAATTTATTCTAATGCAGTAAATTTAATTATTTATTTCTACTCTGTTTTTGTATTTTTATGAATGGTTTTTTGATATTTCTTGTGTGGATATTTTCTGATATATTTATTGAAATGCTATATTTTATAACGTATACTACATGTATGAGGATTCACAGGCTCTTGTCATAGGTATTTACACTGTAGTTCTCTTTTGTGTTTCCTGCCACTTTTACTTGTAGTTGTTTGTTGTAGTTGTTTGTTGTTGTTGATTGGCAATAAAGAATAAGAACTACATTTTTTCTATCAATAATGTGCATGATTTTTGGGACAGAGGTTACCCGAAAAATTTTGCATAATCAGGTTATAAAGTAGTTAATTAAAATTCAGTAGAATATATTTAATGTGGTCTCTTAGGCTTTGTGTAGAAATGGAAGCTCTTGGACCTCCGCTTAATAACACAACTTCTAGCAATGTCTTTTTATATAGTAACATTTTCCACTAACTAAATTTCAACGCGTAAGAAAGAATATTATTAGATTAGTAATCATAAACCGTGCGTCAATAAATCATATTGCTAAACACATTTACAAGCTAACTAAAATTATTAATGCAAAGCAAAATAATTGTCTTAACACACAATTAAATTCAAGCAATTATTATAAATTACCACTTAAATACATGCAATAATATAATCTGCTTATCTAAGATATTTTTATTTGTTTTCAAATTTATGTTTATCATTTTAGCTTTAGAGTGATGTGCTAAATAATGATTTTGCCCCAATTAAAAAAAGAACATTCATACTGTAGTAATAGAGTACAAATGAAATTGAGTAGCTAACCCCTCCTTTTTAATACTCCACAGTGGTCTTATTATAAGAAAGAGTACGCATGTCACAAAACCCATATCAGTTTTTTGCAATAGAATATATAAACTCTCCAACATGCAAGACAGTTAAATAATACAATTTGTGCCCAGCTTACCCGAATAAACCACAGTGGCCTCATTATAAGAGCACTACGTAAATAAGTATGTCACAAACCCCTATCAGTTAATGGTGAAGTACAGTTTAGTACCCAAATAAGGCCTCTATGCAATCATAGTATTCTGCCCACATAGTACGTGTATGCATGCCTTAATTTGTCTGTTAATTATTAGAAGAAATGTCTTGTTGTATTCATGTGTTGTAGCATTTGATCTCATTCCTACAAATAATATGCCATTTTATAAAATCCATTACTGCTAAATTGTTTATCAAAATACTATGGTCATTTAGAGTTTGAATTGTCAATTGTAGGCCATCCCAATTAGGCGTGGTCTCTAGTGAATCTGATTCTGAATTTTTAAAATAAATTAACAGAATGTTCATTTAATTTGAGTATTATTACGATAAATACATTAATAACAAAAAATTGAAAAAACCTTGTTGATTGGCAAAGATGTATAGTAGAACAATACATTCATTAATTTTACGATGAACTACAAAAATCTCAACTTTTACCTTTAAGAATTCACTTAAGTAATAAAATGCTTCGTAATTCCTTTATTTTTATGTTTTATTCCAAATAGATTAAACATGTTTTATTCATATTTTCTTCATAAAAATGTGATACTCAATGTTTTTTGGAAACTGCTACATTGATGGCAAAAAAAAATAATTTGTCAGATTCAGGACACTTGCAAATATTATTTTCCTGAATACAAAAAAAATCAAACGGTAGTATAAATTCTGAATTGAAATCATTAATTAAAGATATTTAGTAGTTTCATTCAGTAATAAATACTGTAATAAAACTGTGTAGACTCTCGAATTTGTCAGTTTTAATTTATTACGCCTTTTACTTTTAGAAGAAGAAAGTTGTGATTTATCCATATTATTAGAAATATGAATAATTCTGTAATTTATTTGACTAGTCGCATAGAATCATTGAATTATTCAGTGTACATATTAAAATATTTGACAAGAAATAATATATTGTGATTAACAATAAATTAGCACATAAAATTGCATATTAAACTAAATTATGTATCTCAATATTGGTAACAGAAATTGAGTCATTAGTGTGGGAGTACATACTAACTGTATCATATGTTTTTTTAATTTTTTTGCTTTTGCAGTTAGAACTCCTCCTTTGGAACACCACTATAGGGACACCTTCTCGTAAAATAGTACGCCAACCTCTATTCAGGGGACACCACAATGGGGACCCCTTGTAAAACAAACACGGAGAAATGGGTTTCCACAGTATGCCAACATCTATTCAGGGGACACTCCACTATCAGTATTTGTCTTAAAAAGCTACTAGAATAGAATGATAAACTTATTTGTGAGGTTATCATTTCACTCTTATATAGTATACATTTTTTAGGTCACATGCATATGAAAGAAATTAAATCTATTTTTAATATAGACACAGTATACAGTATATCACTTGATAATGATAGTTTGCATAAAATATTACAGAAATCATCTTTATCGAAACAAAAAGCTAGTGATTTATAGGTATACAGTTTGCGTGAAGCTTAAAGTTCAAAGCAGTGAAAGGCAGGTGATATTTAGCACGTAATCAATTTGCTTACCATTCATTCTCGTAACTCTATTATGAATGGGAGGGGCTGCATGCATAGTTTATTCCGGACTGTTGTCTTTTTATTCGTAGTGAAAGAAAAATCATATAGGATCAAAATTACTATTATACAATTCAATCTTTTATTTCAGAATCTCTGGTCCATAGAAAGTCAAATTACATTTAGATTAATTAAAAATAAACAAGACTGTACAATTACTTTCTTTGATTTTTAAATCTGTTATAAATTTGACTGTCTTTTGTTCTACCAAAGTTGAAAATAATTTCATACTAATAAAGTGACAATTTACACATACGAGACCCAAGTCCCCTTAAAATAATTTTGTCCACTGAGTAGTGTAAACATACATTAGTTATCATTTGTTTCACAGGAAATTGTCCCCTTAAAGAGAGGTGGTGTCCTTAAAAAAGAGTTGTGTCCCAAAAGTGGGGTGGTGTCCCAAAAGAGGGATGTGACTCTTGCAGAAAAACGGCAAACGTTTCTTTTATTTAGATTCGTCGAGCATATACATAAAAATATCAAAATCAATAGATAATTGTTAATATATAAAATTGTTTTTTTTTTCTAAAATGGAGTACATTTTAAAGCTCAGGTACAGGCATGAATTTTAAATATAATATTTGGTTAATTATACATATCAAATATTTGTAACAGAAATCAAGACGAAAAAACATGAATTCCCCTTAATATGGTTAAATACAAAATTTGGCAAAATTCTTCCATAAAAACCAGGAAAGACTTTTTTTTAGTAGTTAGGTAGTAAACCTAATGTAATAACATTTCTGGTGACTCCCTAGAAAGTGAAAAAAGATGGTGGATATACAGTGGATAATTTTTGCTATAGCATGAAAATAAAAATCTGAAGTTGAATAAAACTATCAGAAATATAATATTCAAGTTATATTACCTATATTTAGTCATCTGATATTGATAACATTTATTTTTCATAGCTTTTTAAAATGCCTCTTTATTTACACAATTTGTGTACAAAAGAATAGAGATTTTACTGTGTAATTTAACTATCCCCCCACTAATAAGAAAGTGCTTATTTTCAACAAGCTCGTGCAACACAAATAAAATCTCCAAAAATTATGAAACATAGGAGAAAATATAGATCGATAATTATTGGAATGTATGATCAATAGAAATGTTTTGCCCGCACCTGGCCTTTAAATACAGATTTCTGTAGTTTAAAATAATAGAACACATGTTGAGGTATCATTAAATTAAAAAGTAAAAATGCATAATTGTTTTATTATAAAATCAATAGCGTTGCATTAATAAATGTAGATATTTAAAAGGCCATTAAACATTGCCTTTCACTTCATTTTCCATTTAAGCCGAGGATCCCCATGTGATCTTACATACTGTGCAAACCTGATAAAGAGTAAGAAATTAACGGAACGGCACGGTGAGAATTTCCTTCAGCAAGCTGCCTCCAATCGCACGAAACCTGTAGTCAAGGACACCTTGTAATTACCGAATGATAAATAGTCAATTTTTCCGTGTACCCACTGTTGCATTTATGTTAAATGCTATATACGTTTCTTACTTGCTCTCTGTGGAACAGTAATTAAATATTAAAAGTATCACATGAAGGCTGTGAATTGTGAGTCAGTTGAAGCTGCTAGTGTCATTCATTTCATTCATGATATTATATGGTTAGTAGTAGTAGCCGGTTTTCATAGTCACTATAACTGATCATTCTTCTCTACTGATTAAATCTGGCATATACTGCTAAACATGTGCAGTGTTTTTATAGTTTCTTCAGCCGGAGATTGAATACATTAATATCTTTTTTTTTCTTTAATGATGAGTTTGTAATTTTGAAAGCATTCACTGGTTAATGGAATATTCTAGGCTGTTTAATTTTTCTGAATTGTGTGTGTACACAAAGCAACTGGCTTCCATCACATAATCAGTTTGATTGAGCAAACATTGGGAAAATCAAATTCCCCAGGATTATAACTGTGTTCTTCAACTGCTGAGCTAGTTTTGCAGGATATTCAAGGTGTATGTAAATTGATCACTGTGTTTTTTATGGAAGTAGCCTATTGATTTAAGATATTAGATAATGTAATTCATTCATTTCTAGTTTTTACATTCAACCTGATTTTGTTAATGGAATAGAAAGGACAAAATATCGACATCCATATCAAATGGAAAAAATGTATTTTTGTATTTGTGAACAGATTTTCACAGTGCTGTAAAGATTATTTTATGCCTAGCTTAACTGGATAAGCTTACAATAGCCCATGCTCTCCAGAGTGAGGGCTTCAGTAGATACGAAGAGGAATTTATACAGTTAGGATATACCATAGAAGTTCTGTTCTTTCCAGGTATTGTCTAGGAGGAGAAATGATATTTCGATTCCATTGTGTTTGGTTGCAATACAAATCTTGAAAAGTTCTAAATTCTGAAGATGCTTGATATGACAACAAAAGATAGTTGACACTAGGTATCCCAATGAAAGCGCACAGAGGGGTATCACTTTTGAAATATTGACGAAATTCGAAAAAGTAGTATGACTTTGATGTTAAATAAATCGTATTCAATCTTAATTAATACTTACAAAATTTATATTGTTTGAAAGTACTTGTTTTAATCTTTGTATAAGTGTGTTTATAATTAAAATTAATGAATTAGTTGCCGAGAAAATGCGATTTTAAAACGGTTCTAAAATCCCGTCGAGCCGATTTCCGCGCGTTGAAAACCTCATCGGAAAATCCCCATCAGTTTTCAAAACACGATCGCACGATTACCATTGGAGCTAGCGGATTAATTTTTGTTGTATGTTATCAGGCTTTAAATAAGCTTTAATTTGATACGAAAATCGTCTTCTATAAATAGGTTTTTCGTAACGAAAAGTCAATTTTTGTGACAAAAATCCAATTTTGATTCACCGTTTATGGAAAAATATTATGGATTTTGGTATTAAATTATAGCTAAATCTACATTGAAATCGATAAAACATAGTTTACAAACGTATTGTGCATGGTAATTGAGCGAACTACATTTTAAAATGGTGCATGAGGCGTAAATCCCGTTCAAAATTTTAAAGATCCAACCATTATAATCCGGTGAATATTGTAGTGAGTAAAATATTGTACTCTAAAATACGCGCGTGTTTGTTGTGGCGTTTTCCGTTAAATACATTAATGCACCCTATCAGCGAATGGTACGTTCCATATTTTGAACACGTTGTTTAGTTTTCCTCGCTCGAGTTCGACCGGCTCGACGCGAGATGTGTGACAGCAGCGATGTCGGAGATTGACATGTCCTTTTCCGTCGTAGAATATCTGGTTTTACACATTAATTTAACAACTTAAAATTGATGTAATGTGCGGAAGATTTATTATACAAGTATACAATGCAAATGCGTTAGGTTAAAATGTACCGAGGAAATTTATTAAGCTAATTTACCAACGTTACATTTGACTCTGTATACGGCGGCCGAAAGTCATTAACTGCGACCGAAATACTTTAACGGAGCGACTACTGATCGCGAGTAAGCCGTGACTTGGCCTAAACTTTAGCTCCGTATTTCAATTTAATAACGTAATAATACGAAAAGAAAACAATTTTTATAATGTTATATATACTATTCAGGTAAACAATTAATTGTTTTAATTAACATTGATTATTTTAAATGAGTTTATTTTGACCCATATTGTGCGTTTGCCTTAAAATAAAAGAGCATATCTTACTTAGCTTAGATTTGGTGTCATAATCATATGGGCCTAAAATCTTGTTTTACGTATTCAAAAGTTATATATAATAGTATTTATGATTGAAATTATAAATATAAAGTATATTAAAATATTCTAATAATTATACTTACCGAAAATTAGTGTAAAAGAAAGGAAACAGTGCACACCATTTTTAACATACTTTTTAATTTTTTCTTTTTATAATTTTAAATTTCACCATTAAAAAATTTTTTTTTTTTCATATACACATCTAAAATATATTTATTAATGAAATATACACTACATTCTAACAAGTACAAAAAAAATTAAATGAATTAGTACAGTAGTTCAAAAGTTACAGATCATTGAAAAATTGCAGTTTTTTCATTTTTTAGGGAATTCCAGCAAAAATGGGCGTTAAATGCTTTCCTACCACTTTGCGGACCAATAATTTAAAAAATAGGTTTCGTTGAGGCTCCAAAAAAAATAGAGTTGTACAACTCTGTGATATCTATAGGTTTAACAAAATTCAAAACTTTTAACTAATTATTGTAAAAGTTATAACCTTTTAAAAATGCTTCCAATTTCAACTGCAAAAAACACAATTTTTAGGCAAAAAATCGTATATTTTTTTACCACTTTAAATAACCATAACTTTAGAACGGGTAATCGGATTTCAATCATTTAAATCGCAAAATGCTAATTACATTAAGTTCTTTATGGTTAACTGAAAGAAAATGTAAAAAAATTAATCTGAATTTTTTCATTGGGATACCTATTGACACATGTTTTGCAACGAAACCAGCAACATACGAACGTTGTGACTTCGTCGTCAATATAGTATTATAGGCAAAATATAAAAAAAAACACGTTCTGATTAGGATTTTGAAGAACTTTTCTATCAAAATGCAAGAGTACGAGTTGGTACTTGACTCGCCGACGAACTCTTTCTGGCCGCTGAGCTGCCTAAATGCAATGTTCGGTTGCCGACGTATTAGGAGGCGCAGTGAATCAAATGTAAGCATTTTATTATTTAACAAAACAAATTAATGCTGTTTTTCTCAATATATGTTGATGCGATTTATATGTATGGTCAGTTCTACAGAAACCTTTCTCATCAACTATGCCTCATCATAATGAAAAAAAGTGAGGATAACAAAGGCCAATACACAGACTGACACAGGTAACGGTAAGCGGAAAAATGCGTAGCTTGTCTCCCATAGAATCTGTCTATATCCTGAGCGAAAACAGCCCGTCCGCTCTACGTTGTGTGTAAATGGTCATAAGGAACAACATAGATTCTATATTTTTATTACCATCACTGTTCGTCTGTGTAAATTGGCCTTTAAATTGCAAAACTGATAACTTGGTATCATTAGGCCTCTTTCTACAGACAACAATAAATTCAGAGCATTTAATATTAATTTCTTTATACATTCTACACATTTTATCAAAAAAAAAAAATTATTTTTATATTTAGGCCTAGATTTGAAAAATATCTGAGACCCAAACCAAATAGTCTAGTTAGTAGATCTCTGCCTTAAAAAACACCCTGTACAACTAAATGTAAAATTATGTAATTGTAGTTATTTCTTGATTTTGTAGACTAACGAAAATGAATAAATATTCTTGAAACTGATACGTGTCCATGTAACTTGATATCAATACGAACGTAATTTTTAAATGGTAAATTGAAAAATCGCTAGTACCAATTACGAATTCTTGCTTCTGCCCTAGTATATCAACCAAGGAATCTACTGTACAGCAATTACTAACTACCGTATAGCCATAGAATATCGCATACGACATATTTAATGTGTAAGCTGATATCTTACTCGTAAACGACAGTAGCAAAAAAAGTGAAACTTAATGTTTATTAATGATATGAATTACAAATCATTTACTCATAATGTCGATATCATTGACTAGAACTCAGTGTTATTAAAGTATCACCCTCTCAAACTGACACAATTTTGAGTCGTATAATTCTTACTTAGTTAGAAACATTCATATTTCAGGTGTTCGATAAAATGTAACTTTTGTCATTGACACTGCAAAGAGGCACGGATTGTTACGCATTATGCGTGTTTTTAAAATTGTTTTAAAAACAAAGAAAATTGGTTTTGAAATAGAACATAATTTTGACAAAATTATCGGTAATTTAAAATTTCAAATACTTAGAACCTCTAGTAAGGAGACATCTTCAGGTCCAACAAAAGCATCCCTTTAATTAATCGCAGTGGCTACGTCTACGCCTAGTCATAGATGCAATCCCTGTGCTATATCTACGGCTAAAGAGACAATCGGGCCTCATAACCTAAAAAAAATCATCTCTTTAGAAAAATGGTGACAAAAGACAATAAACAAAATGGTGAGTAAAAAAAAAATTTAAAAAAATTGAGAGATTGAGATGTCCCTTGAATCGGGATGTCCCCTGAATCGGGATGTCCCCTGTATCGGAATGTCCCATGAATAGGGATCGGCCTAGTGTTGAAACATATATTGCCTGTTACTTGTTTACCGGAAAGTGTCCCCTTAATAGAGGTGTCCCAAAGAGTGGGCTCTACTTTATCAAATAGCCTGCTTTTCAAATTACACCTTGTGGAGTTTCCAATATCATCCAATAGCCTACCTTAGTTACTTTATTACTCTTAAAAGAATAGAAATACATTAATATCTGTTCACTGATTGACTTTAGGCAAGATAACAATAGCAATATGTCAATGTAAAAGCATTTATTGTCAAAACATTGCCTCTAATTGTCTTATGTTATTAACTTTGATTGAAAGAAATGTCTGAAATTTATGTATGAAAAAAAAGCTTTAAGAGGAAAGTATTCTATAAAATTGTCCATACAAGGTACGCCAGTTCATTTGTGCAGTGTTTTTTTTTACTTGGTGATAATAAAATATTCAAACTAGTCAAGAATTGTTTAAATGTAAACAATACATCTAGAATAGAACCTCTATTAAGGGGACACCTTTGGAGTCGAAAAAAATGGAGGTTTCCCATTTTTGTATAATTGCATGTAATTAGCCATTGTTTGGGACATCTTTTTTCTGTGGATAACCTTATTAAACAACCAGGGGTATTTCTTATCACTATTAATGCCAACTCACATGGCAAATGTGCTCCAAAGCATGGTCTATACTATAAAACTTTATATGACAACAAAATGTGATGTGCCCATATATGGACATGATGATGTCATATTACTACTATATTTGGGTATATATCGCTACCACATTTGGGCACTAGTTTGATAGTGTAGACAGAGCTTAATAGGTGTTTTACTGTATATAATACATGAAAAAAATACAAAATATTTATGCCACAAATAGAAGGACATTTCCAAATTGAATAATGAATGAAGTGGATATTACAAGATCCTTATTATATGCAGTGGGTACTAACTACTATGCATAATTTAAGACAATATTGACAATGATTTTTCCACTGACTCACCTTCTTATCACCATAGCAATTTAATAATTCTCTCAATTTGTTGCATGACTCATGTTGGAATCTGTAATGTACTATTTTTTTTAATCCTACGTATTTATCGCAACATCAAATTTAGTCATATTTATCGGATGAAAAATACAATTAGTACTGATGACAAATTTGTTAGATAAGCTGTTTTATTTCGGTACAAACCTGTTATAATTTATTACAGATTATGTTAAAGATTTTAATTTTAAAGCAGCCAATTAAATTTGATTACAAATGCTTTTAAAATTGGTTGCTTTGATTACCTCTATCTAATTACACTTTTGAATTTCACTGTCTGTTTCATTATTTCCTTCATTACAGTACATGAATAAACAACAATTCCAGCATTTAAAAGGTGTATCTCATATTAAGCTCTGTCTACACTATCAAATTGATCTCACCAAAAAATGTGATGTGCCCATAGACATAATAATGTCATATGACTACCATATTTGGGTATATCACCACCATATTTGGGTATATCACCACCATATTTGGGTATATCACCACCATATTTGGGTATATCACCACCATATTTGGGTATATCACCACCATATTTGGGTATATCACCACCAGAGCACATTGCTCTAGTTTGATAGTGTATAGACATAATATATTTGTTTCTGATTTTAACATTTATTGTTGAACTCAATACTGATTTTCATCTCAAATACAATATTGCTACATTTCATTTTCAAAAAAATTTTTGAAATATTTTATGGCAATTGTTTTATATATTTTTAATACATTTTTTTTAAGTGGCAGGTTTTCCACTGTTGAATTGAATGTCACTGAAAATAAATCTAATATTTATTTGCAGATAGTTACCTGAACACCTGTTAAGTGAACTTGAAAACTAAATAGTTATCACATTTATATTTTACAGTATAATTACAATGAAGATGAGATAGATAGAATGGACGGACCACAACTGGTACCCGTTGTTGGGGGCAGTGTTGAGCAGAGGAGAGAAAATATACAAACTTATGTACAAAAATCTACAGTTCAAAATGCTCAGGTAAAATTTGTACCGTATATTTCGGTGTATAAGTCGCACCTGTGTATAAGACGCACCCCCTAAGTGAGAGTAAAATATCGGTATTTTTTATATCGTCGATGTATAAGACGCACCTTATATTTCATCAAAACATTGTTTTTTTAGAATTGTAATAAATATTATTGTAATAATATATTTTGTTATATCTACAACGGCGTCCTTTATTTAGGTTTTTTCTTACCTAGGCTCAACCGCGCCCAGCCTCAACAAGTTGTTTCTAACTTGTTATTCATGAGTTTCGCACCCGCAACATCGAGTGCATGACCGTGTGTGCAACATGCACGTGTGTGGGCTAGCCTCGCTCGATCATTTCGAGAGGGCGCACGTTTTCACGGACAATCGTATTCGATTAGTATCTATGTATCCGAGAAGTGTGTACGCTAGGTCCACGCTATAATCACCTGGAGAATATACTAGTCGAATACCGTACAACATGTGGCCGCCAAGAAGGGCTTGCGCTGGGGGTACGGCGGTCGGCGATCGTGCGAATAACTATAAATAAATACTATTCCAATCGTAAACGTTTACAAATGAAATTTTATCGGAGCGCCTAAAATAGCTCCATAATAAACAAATCTTTTCATGGCGCGCCCTTTTCATCATATTTAGTATAACATCACGCTAAAATGCCTTGAAAACTAGGCAGAAGCAGGTTGCTGTTACGTTAGTACACTGTAGCTAGGCCTAGCCTACTCAGGCCTAGCCAACGAGGTGACGATATGTACACTCTGTGTGGTGAGGCATTTATGTTCGGTGTATAAGACGCACCCTTAATTTAGAGGTCAAATTTGCGTGTCAAAAGTGCGACTTATACACCGAAATATACGGTAGGTCAATTGTAATATGATCATTTTGAGCGATTTTAATCTCTTTCTCTTCGTAATTTCGTGTTAAACTCATGATAGAATTTTAAAGGAGTCATCATGGAGAAACTGTGGAGAGTTTTATAATACTGTAGATTTTGGGGTTTTCACTGATTTGTATTTAGTACCCAGCAATAACACTTGCCCAAATATGGTAGTGATATACCCAAATATGGTAGTGATATACCCAAATATGGTAGTGATATACCCAAATATGGTAGTCATATACCCAAATATGGTAGTGATATACCCAAATATGGTAGTCATATACCCAAATATGGTAGTGATATGACATCATGATATCCATGGGCACATCACATTTTTTTTCCCATACAGTTGACAGAATTCTTAGATTAAAAACATTATAAAATCCTACCACTTAAAGGAAATCCTTTATCTATTGACTTCAAATGAATTAATATTAAATAAAAACAAATACAAAAATCATAATGATTTGGTAACATCGCATTTACAGTATAAGGCGCCATTTAAAAGAAAAGATGAAAGTGCCGTACTTCATAAAATTGTATCAACATCCATCATTTACAAACGAGCTACAAATCCAGTAACCATGATTAAAAATAACCATTTATGTACAAAATGACACAAGTTACATCGTGGGAAATAAATGAGTTTTTAGTATAAAAAAATGGAAATGGCTATATGACGCTAAAGGGTTTTTCTGTAGATGCGGAATGTGACGTAATTTATTGCAACATAGTTAATTATTTGCCTTGATTTATAATTTATGTATGCTAAAATTAGATTTCAGATTTAATTATATTGAGAAGCAATTTATCAGTTGGGTAACCATAGGTAAAACCATGTTCTTGAAAATAGCAATGTTTGTTAGTGAAAAGTTAACCATAGAAATAATTTATTTTCATATAATTTTATGTATGCTAAAATTAGATTTCAGATTTAATTATATTTGAGAAGCAATTTATCATTTGGGTAACCATAGGTAAAACCAAAAAGTTGAAAAGTTAACCATAGAAATACATAGTTGAATTAAAAATCAGGGGAGGATTCAGCATTATAGATAGGTAGGGCAAAACATTTCAGAAATGATAAAAACGATCCATCAGGTTGAAGAAAAATAAAAATAGTCATTTTATTTTAAAAAGACATCGCTGTTAAATTTTAGTGGGTGCTACTGCTAAGGCCTGTTCAGCTCCCGTCTAAATCCGTGCATAATATGAGGGTAGTCCGCTCTTTACTTTAATAGCGTCTAGACATATTTTTACATGGCAATTGAGTAAAATATTTAAGCATCTCTTGAATAGCAATAGTGCCCTCTATTATTTTGAATAATTTGATTTTCAAAAAAATAATATAGAGGGCTTACTTGTTAGTTGAGTGTTGAAAAACACAACCATTGAGAACTTTTTTTCTGTACAGTATAGTATTATTATATTGTTATTGTACTAGTAATTATATAATAAGTTTAAACGTAGCACTGGTTTTGTTTTAAGATGCAGTAATTCAATTCAATTTATTTCACGTCTGTCACAAAACATAATAACAATAAAACATACAATAACAAAAATATGTGTATGAATTTTAAAAATACAATTTAGGATACTTAGAAACGAGGAGGGACAGAGTGAAAAGGGGTAGCAGAATAGGCAAGAGAAAAAAATTCAGATGCCATAGGCCTGTTGTAGTAGAGTAGATTAGGCGTGATGTTGGCAGATGCTTGAAAATTGTATTTTAAATACATTTTTTTCATTTAATATATATTCTATTTCTGATAAAAAATATAAAAATTTATAATGAGCTCATTATAATTTTATATGTATTAAATGTTTCACCAGCAGGTTATTATTATTTTTTAATTTCTCTTTATCTTTTGCTTTATTGGACAATGGAAAATAAACATTGGACTTTACACTTTATATACTAATTAATTTTTCATAAACATTAGTCATCTGTTGTATAATAGTAGGCCTAATAATAGTTATACCTCAGGGAAAGAACGTACTATATACAGTAATTGTCTGGTAGTGAAATATTATATCAAGTTAATTTTTGGCAAAAAATCAATACTATGTGACTGATATAGATAGTACATCGTATTATAATTTAGCTTCATTATTATTATTAACAATTAACACAAATTTTATTTAAAAATTAATTGTTCATAAACATTAGTCATACAAGAGAAATAATATAACTTAACTCTTAAAATATATCTAACCTCATTGTTAAAATAATTAACTTTTAATGAAACATAATTATATTTCTATGCTAACATTCACCATTCATATGATATTAACTTTAATATTCCATTCATTAATTCATTTTAATATGGATACAGTAGATATACTTGATGCAAAATAATATATAAAAATTGTCGCAACAAAAACACAGCGCCCGTAAAACACTGAGGTGACATATTGACCAGACTGTAACCAAGATCAACAGTCTAATTGAGAAAGCAAACTGAAAGTTTTAAAGAAGAATAATTAATGAGACAATACACATATATTCAATATAGCATTTAACTTCATAATAAATTCTGTGATTTTTTTTTCTACAGTATAATATCAATTATCATATTTCATCAAACTATTGTCTGTTTTTCCAGACATGTCAACTAATATTAATAACCAGAATAACACAATGCTCTCTAAGGATAATACCAATTTGCAGACTTTAAGACCTGTCTGGCAATGACTCGTCTCCACCTAATAATACATTAATGTCTATAGCGTCGTTGGAAACCAATGATCTTTTTTTTATAAAAAGAGTCATACAGTAGCATTGTTTGCCAGGAAATTATTTATATCATTTGGTAATACCTACTGTATAAGAACTGTAGTCACAGTGTGTGTCACCGGCAATTTTTTATTTTAAGTCGGTTTAAATGCTTGTCTAGTAATGTTCAGAGTCGATTTTACAATTAGATGCTGCTTTTTTTTTATTGTGTTTATGAAATTTTTAATTAACACTGCATACAATATGTGACAAACTGTACAATAATTTGCTATTGCATGAACAAAATAAATATAAAAGATGTCTGACAATGACATGACAATACATACTCGGTCTTAAGCTCTGTCTACACTATCAAACTTGATGTGACAGCAACATGTGATGTGCCCAAATATGGACATGATGATGTCATATCACTACCATATTTGAGCATATCACTATCATATTGGAGCATATCACTATCATATTGAAGCATATCACTACCATATTGGAGCATATCACTATCATATTGGAGCATATCACTATCATATTGAAGCATATCACTACCATATTTGAGCATATCACTACCATATTTGAGCATATCACTATCATATATCACATTTTTTTTAAATCAAACTAGTTTGATGAGTATAGACCAGGCTTTAACATTCAAATGCTATAAAAAACTATAATAACAAACTATGCTACGTAAATGCAGTTATGTGCGTGCATACATACTTACACGCGCAACTGAACGTATTATAAATTACATGAGCAGCAGCATTTTGTGGCCAAGATATTGATTAGGTACGGTAACTCTTGACTATATTGCATATCAATAGTAATTAACATCAACTCTATATTTTACAGTGAAAGTTAAGTGCAATTTAGTCATACAGTACATGGTTATAAGGCCAAATATATATAAAATTAATACTGGTTTTGTCTTTGTCATTAAAAGTAATTTTTTTTAATAACCACTATTATTTTCGAGCTCAATGCTTAATTTTAAAAGACAAATATTAATTCTAAATGTCATCTTTTGTTTCTCTCAAAATTATTAACTTTAACTTGATATAAATTTACTCATTGTTATATATTTTTAAAATTTATTTATATTAATAATATGCAGTATAATTCTATTTTGGTGTGTGCTTATTCACAATCTATGGTGTATAATTTTACTTGGGTGTCTTATTTAAAATGTTAATTTATTTCTTAAAGATTTCTAATAATAAATCGTTTGAATACACTTATATTAATGAAATTATGGAGTATAATGCCATGCTCAAATATAATCCCATGCTTCAGTATAATTCCATGCTCTAATATAATCCTATGCTCTAGTATAATCCCATGCTCTAAATATAATCCCATGCTCTCATATAAGCCCATGTTCCAATACAATCCCATGTTCGAGTATAATCCCATGCTCAAGTATAATCCCATGCTCTAATATAATCTCATGCTCTAATATAATGCCATGCTCTAATATAATGCCATGCTCTAATATAATCCCATGCTCTAATATAATCCCATGCTCTAATATAATCCCATGCTCAATATAATCCCATGCTCTAATTTAATCCCATGCTCGAGTATAATCCCATCCCATAAATTCTCAATTTTTCATATCCACACTGGGACTATAGTGTAATAATAATACTAACATGGAGCAACAAAATGGCTCCATAGTAATATTAGTATTAACTATATATATTTGAAACTGGAAAAAAGGAGTATAAAATACATTTATTTAATATGAATTGAAGATATTTTTTTAGATAGCAAATTATAATTTTTAAATATATTATATTACTTATGTCCTTGGTAACATGTACTTAATATAACAAGTTGAATAAAACCAACAATCAGCCTAAATAATGGCTATGTTACCATGGTGATAGCATGCACTTGGTTCAAGCCTTCTGTAGTTTTGCATTTTAATGTCAAGTGGTAGATCAATACCAAGTAACATTTTTATTTTTATTAATAATACAACAAAAATGAGATTGTGGTATGTATTTTTAGAATACTATAGTCGCAGTGTTTAGTTTAATTTAGGCAATGAGAACCTACCACAGTATATTTAACTGTTCTCGAACCCTTGTGAATGTAGCTGTAGTTTGGTATAATAGGAGGAGTTTTTTTTTTTTTCAGAGAGGGGTTTTTTATGGTAAGTGATGCAATAAGTTATTTAGAGTTATATAGCGCCTAATGTTGTGAAACCTCTAAGCGCTGAACATTATTACCCCGGCCGTTTTTTGCATCAAACACGTATGGAAACATACTCCCATAATGCAGCTAATAATCAGTGCAAAGTTGTGTCTTGATCTAACTGGGTACCCATTTATACACCTGGGGGAGAGAGGCAAACGTAAGTAAATTAACTAGCCTAAGGATACAACCAATGCAGCAGAGCTGGATTCGAACCGCGATCACGGTCAGTAGTCCAATGTCCAACACACTGCGCCACACACCCTCACAGGTACAGGTGATTTACAGTAGATCCGCCCATCACAACAAAATGCCTAAATTAAGGTTGATTTTGTTTTCTTGTGAGACCTATGCCTAATGAATGTCTTAATATAGATTTGTTTTTTGTATCTGTATTTGAATTGTTTTGTAATATGCAAACTGGCCCCACTGGGAGAACAGTCTTTCGACAGAAGATGTCACCCAGTATTAAAGAATTATAAATTAATTAGAATTAAAGTTTGCCATCACTCTGCTATCTATGATTTTATAATTTATGAGGGCAATATTCAAAATTGTTTAGGCATTATCTTCTTGTGCGAGGAATTGATTCAATTTGTGATTTAAATTCAGCACATGATGCCGAATTAGGGACTGTGACTTGTATCGCGTAGCTTGCAGTCGTTGATCAATTATTCAGCCAGTTTATTAATTAGATTGAAGTCTTCATTAGATCTATTCTTATATTAGAAGATTCCTAAGCCATTAGTGACTGGTTCAGTAACGTAAGCCACTATCGGAAACTAACAAAATACTAATCAATTTCTCCGACCACAAGTCTAAATTCTGAAGATATTCTCCTGACCAATAGGAATGGTTTATTTGGTGGATTATCATTATTATTTAGTAATGTGTCTTTTCTTCCGGTAGGCTTCTTTAGAGAAATCTTAAGATATAGTCTGTGTTATCCAATCCAATATTTTATATGTTTAGAGTTTATACTACTCTGATAGATAACAATACTATGTTACAAGTTTTATTATCTGGTTTTTTTTAACACTAAACCAACGTAAAAGTACATACAGTATTAAAGAAAGTGTGTTTTGTTTCAAGCAGTTCACTGTTTGCACACTTGATCGCACAAGCATAACCGTTCTGTACCACACTAATTTGTTGTTTTGCCCATTACCAGCTCCAGTTTCAAAGCACCCAGCAGTATTGATTGAACATCAACAGGGTATTGTGAACGTATTGTTTGTACTTCAGCTGGTAATAAAAGGGCCTATTGTCCGCCAGCTTTGTTACACAATACCTCAGCGAAAACAGTCTCTTTTCAAATGTGCTTGGCCACATCAAGGTGCAAGCAAGCTTCTTGAGTTATTTTTCCTCTACAAGTATTTTAACCTCTTGAATGTTTGTCCGTCGTTCATCTGTTGGTTTTGTACAGTCAGGGATGAATTGGGTAGGTTGATTTATTGTAATACACTTGGTTTGGATGCTGTAGTTTGATACCTGGAAGGAAGCTTTTAATTATTGCTTTATTGTTCAATGGAAAACATGTTGAAACTAATGAAGATCTTCATTTTGTAAGATCATTTTAACAATTTCTCTGTGGATATTAACGGGCTTTCAATCTATAGAGCTACTACCATTAACCAATGTAATTAGCAGAAATGACATGAAGTCGTGTTAAAATTAGTCATCGAGCCTTTTGTAAGATGTTGTTGTCGTTGGTTACAAGGTACTAGGAAAAAGCATTCATCATTAATATTGGCGATTTTTATCTGATCTTATCGTTATTTTGCTTTCTGTTTTGAATCTCAGCTGGAAAGTATTTTATTATCAGTGAATGATTGTCAGATATTAATACAGTAGATAACAGTTTAGTACAGTTACTGATACAAGTATCCTGGTATCGGAACATTAAGAAATTAACATCATTAAATTCTATACAGTTCTAACACATTCTGCTGATTCACACATATGAACACAGTTCAGAAGAGCCTATTGGAAGAGAATAAGGGCTTCTGAGTGGTTAGTTTTACCCTGGAGAAATGTAAATACGGAAAGAGCGCTCATTTGCAGGCTTTGTGTGTTTTTCAGATACAGGAAGAAGTAAATAGTATCAGACAATGTGTTTATTGTTTGCTAATAATATTACTTTCTATATTGAATAATAGGAAACGCTCGATGATATACTTTGTTTCACATACTGAATTGTTTTTCTGTATTTGGATTTATATCGCCACAGACTCGTTTCATGTTGCTTGCAATTAAACGCTAATCTTAAAATTAACAAGAATGTATTTTATCAGCTTTACGTGTTTGTGTTACTGTTAGCACTTGTCTGTGTGTGGACGAATCATTTATTGGACTTGGCGTACGCTTATTTGACTGTTGTCAGTGTAAACAGGCGCTAAGTGGTGGGAATATAATACTCTGTACAGTACAGTAGGTTTGGATTTTAATATTGTGTGAACAAAGCTTTGGATCATATACATAGACTGCTATATGACAATTCTGGGAAGTTAATGATCTAACAAATTGACAAGATGCATGTTGCAGTTGATGTATCATCTTCACTGCTGCTTAGAAGGGGAAAGCGTAGGGTAAGCAAATAATAGTATAATTAATACAGTACTGTACTGTAAGTCATACACATAATATGTACAGTATAGAGAATCGAAATGAGAGGATATTTTGGCATACTTAAAACAAGCTCTCCCTTTCTCTCTCTTATTAACTAATTGTGTACTCTGTAATCAAATTTTATTTATTTTTCTACGGTATTATAATTTTTCCCTTTTCACTAGTAAATTCTTGATCAATTGTGTAGGACGCTACAATATTTTGTGTTTAAAACTCTGTCTACACTATCAGTATCAAACTAGTTTGATAACACAAAAGTGCGATGTGCCCATATGGTAGTGGTATGCCCAAATATGGTAGTGATACAGTATATGGGCACACATCACATTTTTTTGTTACATTACATAAAGTTTGATAGTGTAGACAAGGCTTAATAATATGTGAAAAAATAGTTCGCAATACAGTACAGTAGTGTGAATTTTATATATATTTTTTTTTATTAAATCAAGGCCTCAAATTATGCATACAAGCCATGTGTACCACTTTTATTGGCAGGTGAATATCAATATAATATATTCAACTATATTAATAACAATACAATATTATTTTGATAAATTTGCCATGAACTTTCATGTCCTTGCTGGTTTGTTTATTAAAGCCAGGCTGTTTGGATACTAAAAAAATATTTTACAATGATGTATGGTACAGGACCAAAAGCCATACTTTAAACATACAGTACTGTGGTAGCATCCATACCTGTACAGTCAGTTTGACTTTAAATATATTTATTCTTTATACTGGGTGACCTCTTCAGTCAAATACTCTTCTCACAGAGAGCCTAGTATGTAGTTGTACTGGATGATGAGTGATGTGTGTGACACAGTGGCTGTGTTTACTACTGTACAGCAGTAGTACACCATCGTAACCCCTTACTCGTCTTCAAAGATGTACTAGTGCACATGAGCCAAATGTGTATGGTACTGGACATGCGGTTTATAGTATTTATCCGAGAAGACTCTACCATCAGAACCATGGAGCGAGTGAGCCTGGAACGCTTACTGATGTTACATGGCTACTTATTACGGTTCAATGTTCCAACCGCTCGGCCCATCACTGTCGAGATATTGTACAGTAACAGTAGCTAGAGACATCTATGGGTACTCTACTGTATGTGGATAGGAGGTCTGCACAATTAAACATTTTACATTTAGTGTCATTTTACAAATTAGAAACAATTTTTTAGGGGGAGGACAGGAAGCATTAAAAAATGCTAAAACTCCATTTAAACATACTACTTTACGTACTGTAAATTAGGCCTATTGCTTTCACTGTATGCAGAAGCCCCATATGTAGTACTGTACAGTATTGTACAAACTCTTTGCCTACTGTATGTTCATTCAATTCATTGTACATGTTCGAATGTTGGAAGGTTGTTAAGTTGATTACGTCAAATTAATTAGATATACTCGTGTCATGATATCGATGATTTTTTTTTTATAACACGTGCTTACGCTGCCCGAAGTAACGAGCCATGCTCGTTGTTGTTCATCAATCCTTATTGATGTTGACTAAAATGAGATTGAAATTGTGCGTACCAAGGTCAGGTCATCTGATTTCTTTATTACATTCATGTTCTTCACCCTTGTTAATTTAAAGTATGTTTTCTGTTTATAAAAAATTGAATTTATTATAAAAAATTACGAAAAATATTAATTAAATTAAATCACAAAGAAAGCCTTCATTTTACTCCCGAATGTCATCTTTATTAAATATTATCTCATTATGGAGGCACTTTCTGTTTAAAAAAAAATCAAATTTGACACATCTGTCTTGTTGTGTATAGTGCGAGTGAGAGGTTACCCTGGTGTACCGGTTCATCTTTTTCTCTGTCATTGTGTACTAGTACTGTAGACGTACAGTATGAGCGCCATTGTTAGCAGAACTTACTGTACACAAGTGACTGTAGGGAAGATGAAAGTTGTCTGTATAACATCTGGTCCTATGCACTTTGAGGTGCTTACTGTACTGTATTACTGTAAAGTGCAAATATGAATGCTTTACAGTATACCCAGATATAAATGTATAAGTATAACATGCAGTACAGTATTAACCCATCATCATGTACTTTATATTATTAAGATTCTGTAAAGCTCTGTCTACACTATCAAACTAGTTTGACAAAAAGTGTGAAGTTTTCATGTGGTAGTGATATGCTTAAATATGGTAGTGATATGACATCATGTCTATATAGTGTACAGGGTATGGGTACAGTATATCACATTTTATTTTCACATAAAGTTTGATAATGTACAGTAAGACAGAGCTTAACAAAATGGGGAAGTAGATATAAAATAGTTGCATTGGTCTTCTAAATATTGTATGCAAAATAGCCAACATGCCATACTCAAGTCAAAGAGACTTGATATTATTTGCATAATGATAAACAGTATTGTACATTTTTTTTTTCAATAATGCTACCAACATCAGATGTACAAATATTGACTTATGAATATTAGTTACTAACTAATAACTGACATTATTAATATTTATTTCACACCATATTTAATGAACAATGAGTATGGATATTGTATTTTCATTAACATAGATAATAATGGCACAAAATTTAAATGAAAAATATGTTTTAATAATAAAACTCTACCTCATATCCGACACAATTTTAGGGATGTACTGTACTACTGTAGCTGGAAATCTAGAGATGGATGTAAACAAAAGGGTGGCGAGAACAAGATAAAACAATACACTACAGTACTTCTACAGTTAGGCAACCACATAGGGTGTTAGAATTAGGCTGGGTAGAAAGCTTTACTGTACAGTACAATAAGCGTTATGTTGGTGGAGGACTTCAAAGGTAGATATTCTATCCTAGCACATTCGGAGAGATTTTCCGGTTTACCCAGTACAAGTACAAATTTGTTTAAAGCCCTACATTCTTTTGAAACATATACTGTACTCGAAATACAATCTGAAAATCAATTCTTTTAGACCAGTTCTTTAGGTATCTGATTATAATGTATACATCTATAATGTAGAATCTATGTAATAATATCTGATTGCGTGTTCTCTGCCAGATTCCACCTTACCTATTGTAATAATTGCTCAATGAAGCAATCCACGTTGATTGTATCAGCGTTCACTTTATCCCTGTGCACTTGAGGCACCTTGTCATATATTCCCTGTTTCCTTTCCATATGCGTCATCTCAAAAAGTTGTTACAAGTTCGTTTTCCTTTCTGGAAAAAAATATTTCCTGAGATTCTATACAATGCATCAAGAATTGTTTCTGTAGTTGGACTTATTTTTTTTTGGTTGAGATAGTTTGTATGTTGGATTATAATGTTGTTCTCGTCGATAAATTTTCATAAGGTAAGGTTGGGATCAAAATTCGCAGAAACCACATACTGTAGATAATTTAAATTTGAGAAATATAGATTTTGTAGAAGTTAGTCTGAATAAAAGCTTCCTTAAAAACAGACAAATGGCGTGTGGTACAGATATACATTCATTCCTGTTGTGGTTGTTTTACATAAGCCTATAGTTGTATTGTTGTAGATACATTTTTAAAATCATGTATTTTTGTCCATATTTAGTCTTTTAAGGTACAGGTACCAGTATTTTACTGTACAGTAAATTTTACATTTAATATTTAAAAAACTAATTTATTTGTGGAATTCTATAGGAAATGGCAATGTTCAAATAAAGTCTTTCGATTTCGTTTATATTGATCTTGTATTGAATGAATTGAAATTTCCTGGTTAAACAAAGTATACATATTCAGCTTTCTTGAAATTTATATAAAGTACAGTAGATACAGTACGTACGATACAGTACATAGGGAGCGGTCGATTTACGATGATTTAAGAACTACCAATTTCGACCTGAAAAAATGCAAACTGTGTCTAGAAAATAGTGGTAAAACATGTCTAAAATTAGTTGACATGACTTTAACTTGTTTATACAGTAGATCGCTGCAAATAGGAAGCTGATCCCTATTGATTATTCTGTATCAATTGATATTATCAAAAAATATCAATATTGCATTTTCAAATTGACTTTCGATTTTGTTTACTAGCTATTGTGAATAAATTCAAATTCATGGTTTTATTCTAGTACAGTACTGTACATATTGATTTTGTTTGTTTATTTTTTTTAGCATCTTCAGAATGTATAGTACTCTCACTTTATACAATATGAATACAATCGCTTAAAACATATGATGTTTAATCTGTTTGAAAAAAAAAATTTGAATTAATTGTTTGCTCCTAATAATAATACAAATACACTTTTACACCAAGATGAAATTTAATTTACTTTTCTTTTTTAACTACTGTAACAGCAAATGAACATTTTCAAATATAAATATATATTAATTCCTTCTTTCCGCATGGAGAATAGGGCCTATGTATATCTTATAATCTAGTTAATTTTGTTTTTTCTTGCAGCCATCACCTGCCCCAGTTCGTGTCAACACAGAGCGCGTAGACCATCAGCCGGCCATGGTACGACAACCTGCACCTTATGTTAACGTAAGTAAAGAAGACCATAGCAATTTCAACAAGCATAAATTATTTAACCTCAAGCTTGGTGCCCACTTTGGCGCACCACATGACATAAATGCATTAATTTGAACAATCGCTACATGATAAAAAACATGCTTGTGATTGGTCAACTCATTTGCGTTGCGAGCCTACGATGTATCTAAGTTGGAACCAAGCTTTAAAACCTAAAGCTTGGTTCCCACTAGGACACAGCTCCAGGACACAACTCCAGGACGTAGAGGCAAAGCAAGCCAGTTAACCAATGACAAGAGACTGTGAAATTAACCGGTGGTACCTATATGTTTTAAGACTACGGTCAACCTTTTGTTGGCGCCCGAAAGTGTCTCCTTAATTCAGTTCTGCTGTTTACTGTACAGCTAAATTCACTTTGAGAATGTAACTATTTTATACTCTACTGTAGTCCTAGTGCAAAAATTACACCAGTTCCCAATACCCACTGTGCTTATACTGTATAGAGTATACATGTTTTTTTTATAATTAATTGCTAGCAAACTGGCATGTGGGATAGTAAACTAGCGAATTAAACTACTTAGAAATAATATTTAGACCAAACCCTGGTGATGGTACTAGAATTCATAATATCATCAGTTGAAAACCTTCCAGAGTAATTAACGTTGAAAATCAATGGTAGCTGTCTATTGACATTAAACGCAGGTTTCGTACAGGATCAATACTGGTTGGCATATTCGGATGCGTTTGTTGGGTCATGTCACTTGATCATAAAACACTAGTTCAGTTCAATGATTATTGAATGATCTGAACTATGGCTCATCATTTAAATAATTACCACACTGTACAGTAGAACCCCCTTTGGGACAACCCTACTCAGTGAAATGAACGAGGGACAATGTGTGTTTTTAACACTACAGCCATCCTCCATCCAAAACATTTGAGTCCCAAATATGTGGTTTGGTACATACAGTAGTAATAGTTCCTGTATTAACTTAACTGTATTTTCGAAAAGGCCGTTTTTCCTGATAGAAGTAGCTACATTCTAACTAAAGACTCTAATGCCATATACAGTATTACTAGAGTTTAGTTGGATGAGCTTACACTATCAGAACTAGTGTGATGTGCTCAAATATAATAGTGATATGACATCATGTCCATAATTATACATACATATACATATCCCTGTATGGGCATTATCACATTTTTTTTGCCACAAAGTTTGATAGTGTAGACTGAGTTTAAAAAGATTAACTTCATATTTCTCAACATGCGCTTTTAATAATGTTTGTTCTCTTTGTTTTTCTTGTCTCTACAGCCAGTTATAACAGAAGATGATAGATGGGATTATGAAGAAATAACTCTTAAAAGGGTAAGTATTGTTGAGATCTCGATCTGCGAAGTAGATTAAATCAATGAGGCTCTGAGTGCAGAACACACGTTGAATAAAGTATATCGTTCTCAGTTGTGTGAAAGAAAAGTAAGATCAATAAAAATGAAAGTACAGTAAATCTACAATAGCACTCCAGATTATTCCATCCATCATTTTGGAGCAATTTCTATGTCACCTTCATTGGTCTTTCTACCCATCAATTCCACAATGATAATTGTTCATTATGATGATTTCCTCCCCAGCCTATTAATTATCTAGGTCATCTCCATACCTTGTTCTCTTTCCTATTTATGGTAACCATGCAAAAGGTCAGATCTCTAGGGGTCATCCAGATCTTATTTTGTGACTGTCATTAATTACTGCAGTTGTTAACATCCCACCGGATCCAATCCTTCTTACCTATAAATGGTCATTCCTTCCTCTTCGTTCATTCCAATTATAATATATTATTAAGACTGTATCTCTAGATTATGTTCACAACACAAGCCCTTCTAGAATGGATCCCTTTGGGAATTGTTCAATATTGCAACCACTGTTGTTATTAGATTATGTGTACAGTGTTTACAATTAAGGGCTACTTCTTGTTGACTTGTGTTGGTAATAATATTGAGAGTCTATATCGAAGGCTCGTAGTAAAATTGATGTTTATGTCGTTGTGGTACTGTAGACTCTTACTGCGATTTATAGATGTATTGTCCCCCAAAATCATGAAAAATAAAGATTTTTAAAATCGGACTTTGAATAGGCCATTTTGCAGTTTTAATGAAGTTGTTCACTTCCATAAGAAAAAAATGGGGAAAAAAAATAATTTCACCTATAAAAAGACAAAATAAACAGTTAAATTACCCAAAAACTCATTGTCTTCCAGACAATTTGACCATTTTTTGCTTTAAATTACATTTTTCTCAGGTAAATGAATTTTTTTCAGACCCAATTTTTTGTGAGAGTGAATAACTATTATGTGACATTAAAATAACATATTCAACAAAAAAAATATTTTTTTAGGGGGACAATATATCTTTAACTATATAAACCACAATATAAATATGTGACAGTCAAATATTATATACAGTAACACTCAGTTAACTATTGGTTGGAGTGTTTTTTTCAAAATGAATGATTAAATCTAGGGAGCCTGTACTGTACCTAAATAGAAAAAACTGTACAGTACACATGTAAACAATTTACAACTCAATTTGAATCGTATTGCAGTATTGTACATTCGTTTACGCGGAGTGTTTTATTCAAAATGAATGATAATCTATTTTAAGAAAGCTTGTACCTGATAGACAAAACTGTACAGTACACAAATTCTTATAAAGAAATTTTACAACTCAATTTGAATCGCGAAACTGTCATTTCCATAAATAACTAAGCATACAATAGTGTTAGAACAGACATTAACCTTTTTTTTATCATCCAATAAACTGAAATTCACAATTGGAGTTCATTAGACTATGTGTAAATTTCTTTTAAACGATTGTTGAAACGGTTTTCTATTTTCGGATTAAACCATTTCTGTTGATTAACGTGATGCTATATTGGATATACTGATCTTTATGCTCATATAGGTTGAAAGTATTTTAAAGAACGTTTGAAATTAAAAGCATTTAAATTTTCCAAATAATTGTGCCTTATTTCCCATGCATTTAGTGGTAGAATGCAATTTATTTATTTATTGGGGGTAAAACACTTTGTATAGAAAAGGTGCCGCATTTAAAATGTTCAATTAACCCTAATCGTTTGTCAACAGCCAATATACAGTAAAAAGATTGGAATACAAGTTAATTGTAATGAAAATATTTAGGGTTATTTTTGGACATAAACATTTATTGAATATTAATATAGATCTCTAGATTCAATAGTCTTTAAATAATTCCTAATACCATTATATTATATGTCCTATGTCAACAGCCAATATACAGTAAAAAGATTGGAATACAAGCTTATTGTAATGAAAATATTTAGGGTTATTTTAGGACATAAACATTTATTGAATATTAATATAGATCTCTAGATTCAATAGTCTTTAAATAATTCCTAATACCATTATATTATATGTCCTATGTCAACAGCCAATATACAGTAAAAAGATTGGAATACAAGCTTATTGTATAATGAAAATATTTAGGGTTATTTTAGGACATAAACATTTATTAAATATTGATATAGATCTCTAGATTCTATATTCTTTAAATACTTTTAAAGTATAATACAATAATGTTAAACATTCAGTGTATGAAATTGATCAATCAGATTTACAATCATATTAAAACATTCTAATATAAGTCGGACAGTTTACAGTCCAAAGCTTTGTCTACACAAAAAAAGTGTGATGTGCCCAAATATGGTAGTGATATGCTTAAATATGGTAGTGATATCATGTCCATAAATGGGCACATCACATTTTTTTGGTATCAAGTTTGATAGTGTAGACAGAGCTTTATGTTTTTAAGTGTGTTGAGTTGAATGCCACATTTTTGTTCTTTTGTTTTGTGGAATAAACAAATTATAGTTATTGTAAATGAAGGATTATTTTTTTTTTATAGGGTGGAGCAGGACTAGGGTTTAGCATAGCCGGTGGAGCAGACAACCCTCATGTTGACAATGACCCAAGTATTTACATAACAAAGTTAATACCAGGGGGAGCAGCAGCATTAGATGGAAGACTTCAGTAAGTTAAGCTCAGTTATCACTAGCTACGCAACAACGTACTGGCGCAAAGTACTGTATTGCGTAATCACAAGTAAGAACTGATGACGCAACAGTGCTGCAAATCGCAGGTTTGATTTCACGCAGGCGGGGAAAACATAATCATTGAAAGGGCATTTTTTACATTGCATATGTTGCGTTACGTTGCGTCACTAGTGGGAACCAAGCTTTAATAATGAATGTTTTGTGTGAGTAGCAAGATGTTTTTTCAAATGATGACGAGCATTTTGACAAATTCTGACTTTTTAATTTGTACACCATTTTTCCCACAGCTGAATGATGCATGAAACACACAAACATTTATTTTTGTAATCAACCCTTTTCAATGTCTGTCATAAAATAATCCAGTTGTAAAGATAAAATCTATAAAATTCATTAATATTGATCTTTTTATGTTTTTTTCCCCTCAGAGTTAATGATGTTGTTGTTAAAGTAAACGAATGTGAAGTCCTTGGAGTTCCTCACCAAGAAGCTGTAGATGCATTGAAAAGAGCAGGAAACACAGTACACATGGTATAATAGTCAAACAAAGAATAATTATGCTAATGTATTATCGCCCTGACAAAATAATTATTAAAAAAGTTTTTGTTAAATATGCCACTTTAATGTCACATTAAAGTTATCCACTTTGACAAAAAATTAGTTTAAAAAAAATGTGTTTACCTGAAAAAACTGTAATTTAAAGCAAAAGATAGTCAAACTGGCTGCCAGCCAATAGGTTTTTGGTTGTTTTTTTTCTATTGAGGTGATTAACTTTATTAACACTACGAAGTAACCTATTCAAATTAATCTTCATTTTTCATGGTTTTAGGGGACAATACATCTTTATATAACTTGATAATAATTTGTGATTATCAAAAATAAAACTAATTAATAAAAATGGAATTAACATGTTGCATATAATAACTGCAACATAAACTTTAATTATGGTTATTTTACGCTACCATGATTTCGTCTTGGCTAGAATAGTTATACTACCTAAGAAGAGTTTGCATGTCCAAATAAAGTCTGAACTAAGTAGTGCACATCATTATATAATACTTATAATAATTTTGGCTACGAGTGTGATCAAACGATTGTGATTCTTCAATGATTGTGTGTGACCCCTTAGGCTCTTGCGATATAGACTCGCGTACAACACCAATACTCCTCGCATCAGAATTTAGACTATTTATTTGTTTTGCACTACAGATTGTGAGGCGGAGACCGCCTCCCAGTGGAGGGTGTTTCACCTTAGAATTAATCAAAGGTTCCAAGGGCCTAGGATTCAGTATCGCAGGAGGTAAAGGAAATCAACACATACCCGGAGATAATGGTATATACGTCACAAAAATCATCGATGGTGGTGCTGCTCAACAAGATGGCAGACTCAGTGTAGGAGACAAGATTGTTGCCGTAAGTGCTCATTAATTTCAAGGTATATGATTGGTCAATACAGTTTGAGACGCGGTTGTGAATATTGCTCCAATGTCATTGGATAATGTTCTCAACAGAAACATTGTTATATTGTATTTGTTTTACAAATTGTTATGCCTTACATACTAGTTGGGTTTGGATTTTATTATTTTTTACTTAAAAATGTTTTTCAGTTTGTTAACTTTCTTCACAATATTTTTTTTTACTTATTCAGGTTGGGGAAGTTAGCTTGGAAGATGTATCACACGAGGTTGCCGTAGCAACACTGAAGGCCACAAATGAGGTCGTCTTACTGAAGATAATCAAAGGCCAGTCAAACATGTCGTCCCAACCTGCAACATACTTTCCCATGCCAATGCCCCAAGCTCCCGTCCAGTCACCACAACATATGGCAGCACCACAACATATGGCAGCACCACAACATATAAATGCTCCGCAGCATATGAATGCACCTCCAGACGTCTCGGCTATTTCACTTAATCAACAGAGTAAGTCATTTGTAAAATTGTACTACAGTAGAACCAATCCTTTGGGACACCTATTCAGTGGACACCTTAGTAAGGTGGACACCCCTATCTAATAAGGAAGACACCCCTAGCTAGTAAGGAAGATATTTCTACCTAGTAAGGAAGATATTCCTACCTAGTAAGAAAGATATTCCTAGCTAGTAAGGAAGACACCTCTAGCTAGTAAGGAAGACACCCCTAGCTAGTAAGGAAGACACCCCTAGCTAGTAAGGAAGACACCCCTAGCTAGTAGGGAAGACACCCCTAGCTAGTAGGGAAGACACCCCTAGCTAGTAGGGAAGACACCCCTAGCTAGTAAGGAAGACACCCCTAGCTAGTAAGGAAGACACCCCTAGCTAGTAAGGAAGACACCCCTAGCTAGTAGGGAAGACACCCCTAGCTAGTAAGGAAGACACCCCTAGCTAGTAAGGAAGACATCCCTAGCTAGTAAGGAAGACATCCCTAGCTAGTAGGGAAGACACCCCTAGCTAGTAAGGAAGACACCCCTAGCTAGTAAGGAAGACACCCCTAGCTAGTAAGGAAGACACCCCTAGCTAGTAGGGAAGACACCCCTAGCTAGTAGGGAAGACACCCCTAGCTAGTAAGGAAGACACCCCTAGCTAGTAGGGAAGACACCCCTAGCTAGTAAGGAAGACACCCGTAGCTAGTAAGGAAGACACCCCTAGCTAGTAAGGAAGACACCCCTAGCTAGTAAGGAAGACACCCCTAGCTAGTAGGGAAGACACCCCTAGCTAGTAAGGAAGACACCCCTAGCTAGTAAGGAAGACACCCCTAGCTAGTAGGGAAGACACCCCTAGCTAGTAGGGAAGACACCCCTAGCTAGTAAGGAAGACACCCCTAGCTAGTAGGGAAGACACCCCTAGCTAGTAAGGAAGACACCCCTAGCTAGTAGGGAAGACACCCCTAGCTAGTAAGGAAGACACCCCTAGCTAGTAGGGAAGACACCCCTAGCTAGTAAGGAAGACACCCCTAGCTAGTAAGGAAGACACCCCTAGCTAGTAAGGAAGACACCCCTAGCTAGTAAGGAAGACACCCCTAGCTAGTAAGGAAGACACCCCTAGCTAGTAGGGAAGACACCCCTAGCTAGTAGGGAAGACACCCCTAGCTAGTAAGGAAGACACCCCTAGCTAGTAGGGAAGACACCCCTAGCTAGTAAGGAAGACACCCCTAGCTAGTAAGGAAGACACCCCTAGCTAGTAAGGAAGACACCCCTAGCTAGTAAGGAAGACATCCCTAGCTAGTAAGGAAGACATCCCTAGCTAGTAGGGAAGACACCCCTAGCTAGTAAGGAAGACACCCCTAGCTAGTAAGGAAGACACCCCTAGCTAGTAAGGAAGACACCCCTAGCTAGTAGGGAAGACACCCCTAGCTAGTAGGGAAGACACCCCTAGCTAGTAAGGAAGACACCCCTAGCTAGTAGGGAAGACACCCCTAGCTAGTAAGGAAGACACCCCTAGCTAGTAGGGAAGACACCCCTAGCTAGTAAGGAAGACACCCCTAGCTAGTAAGGAAGACACCCCTAGCTAGTAGGGAAGACACCCCTAGCTAGTAAGGAAGACACCCCTAGCTAGTAAGGAAGACACCCCTAGCTAGTAGGGAAGACACCCCTAGCTAGTAGGGAAGACACCCCTAGCTAGTAAGGAAGACACCCCTAGCTAGTAAGGAAGACACCCCTAGCTAGTAGGGAAGACACCCCTAGCTAGTAAGGAAGACACCCCTAGCTAGTAGGGAAGACACCCCTAGCTAGTAAGGAAGACATCCCTAGCTAGTAGGGAAGACACCCCTAGCTAGTAAGGAAGACACCCCTAGCTAGTAAGGAAGACACCCCTAGCTAGTAAGGAAGACACCCCTAGCTAGTAAGGAAGACACCCCTAGCTAGTAGGGAAGACACCCCTAGCTAGTAAGGAAGACACCCCTAGCTAGTAAGGAAGACACCCCTAGCTAGTAAGGAAGACACCCCTAGCTAGTAGGGAAGACACCCCTAGCTAGTAAGGAAGACACCCCTAGCTAGTAAGGAAGACACCCCTAGCTAGTAGGGAAGACACCCCTAGCTAGTAAGGAAGACATCCCTAGCTAGTAAGGAAGACACCCCTAGCTAATAAGGAAGACACCCGTACCTAGTAAGGAAGATATTCCTACCTAGTAAGAAAGATATTACTAGCTAGTATGGGGACACCCCTAGCTAATAAGGCAGACACAACTGTGAGAAGAGTGACAGGCAGTATATGTTTCAACATTACAGCCAATCACTATTCAGGGGTCACTACTACAAAAGGGGACAATTTATTTGTCCCATCCCCTTAATAAAGCTTTTATTGTAGTCTAAATGTCAAAGAATTAAAATTCTTAAGATAGGTATAAGAATATATACAGCAGTATATATTTTTCATGTTTTTTTTTTATGAAAGTAGTGTGGGCCACTGAAGGATGAGTAGTTGAGAGGGCAAGTGTTAAAAATGAGGCCCTGTAACATAGTCATACAATGTTAATTTAATTCTAGGGATAGAACAAGTCTTTTTCTTAGGATAATAATTGTGGAGAAAATGGAGATCCATTGTACACAATACTGTATGACTTGTGTGCATCTTTTGCAATGAGAGGGGGTGTTCTGGTTTTCTATGTAGATTTTACAACATTATTGAGGGCCTGCTGTTTCTATCAGGATTCAGCTCAGATTCTGCATCTGTAAAGTTTCATTCACACTACAAGAAAAGGAGTAAAAAACAGGATAAAATATTAATTGATGTAATAGTGCAAAATAGTAATATTTAATTCAAAATCTAGAATTTTGTACCATATTTATTTTCTCAACTAGAAGTATAGAGGGCAGTCTTCCAATATCATAATTTCTAATTTAAGTTTACCTTAGTACCTGTAGAGGGCAGTATTCCATCAGCATTGTTGGAGTTCCTATTGCATTGTGTAGCATATTCATTGACATGCATCACTGACATCATTTGAATGCAAATACACCAGTACAATTTTCTTTTGGTATAATAACTGGATTATTCCGAGCTATAGAAATTGACTTCTACTGTTTGTTAGCAATGGCTTCCTCTAATCCACTTTCTTTGGAATTGTTCACTTCCTTTTGCCGGTGTCGTCATTTCTGCTGAGTACTACCCACTCAGGTGTGTCAAGACGTTTCGAAGGAAACACCTTTTAGGGGAGAGGATTGTCAAAATTGAGATAGGTAATGAATAGAGTAATTGTTTTAGGCACTCTTCTAAGGTTTTGTTTTTAACTAAAATGGGTGTATGCCATACCCTGTTTTTTGACACGCTTCAGTGGTTTTATAATTGCATTGGAATTTATATGTCTGACTTTAGCTGTTTCTGCTGAAGTGGTTGTAAAGATTGTTATATACTGTGTTTACTAACATTTTGAGGTGATCAATTTATGACCTGATGTTACTGTGGATGTTAGTGTTATTTTGAATTTGCCTTATTTGAAGGTTTTTTATTTATTTGTTTTTTTATGATAGTCTGGTATGTGTAAGTGTTAAGGGTTGAAATAATAAACTTAGCTTTAAAGTGGAGCTCCACCCAGAAAATTACTATTTTTCATACATTTCAACTATTATTTAAAAATATCATCCCTTATACTTCATATTTTTTTGAAATTTTTTTCAATGAGTACGATTTTCTTGAAAATCACGCCTTTTTGCGTTTTGGGGAGATACCTTGTAATTTCCTATTCTTTTACATGCAAAAGGGGGGTATATTTGAATAATCCTAAAAAATTCATTTCTTCACCAAAAAAAAAATGTAAAATGTATATTTATGTAATTTTTCCAGATCTTTCTATTTCTGGTATTTTTATCACGTATACATTGCGCAATTTTGCGTAAATAGACACTTTCCCCCGTTCGGGCCCAATTGGGTTTTTTATTTTGCTAGGGAGTACGATCACGTGACATTTTTCACAATCACACTACTGCAGCTGGCGATCTGTTATTTTGTCGCGATGTTATTTTTGACGGGCGAAAAGTATATTAAAACATTCTGAATGTGACCCTATTATGTTTCACAGTGTAATAATGTGATTATGAGACTATTACTAAAATGTCAAATTTAACGAGATTTGAGAAAGACGTGGCTATATATTCAATGAAGCTAGGCCTAGGCCTACTGGAAAGTGTAGGTATGTACCGATGCTGCGTGGCCTCTAGCTAGGCGGCTAGGCTGACAGCAGTGAAGTTTGTTTTGCTGGCACCCGACCTTGGCCTACCCATGGGCCATGATAGGGTGCCTGAATAGTTGCTTTTCAGTCAGGTCTAAGCTTGCACATCGCTTTACTACTCTTGTTCTGTATACTATAGGATTTTGTGTTTCACAATTCTTAATGTGCGAGAAAACCCAGGAACGATAAATGGGGCGAAACGACCATGCCTATGAATACTTAGGCCTCTAGACAAAAATTCAAGGCTAGCTAGGCTGAGCACACGGCTGAGCTAGGCCTAGCCCTAGCTTAAAGTTAAAAGCAATCTGATAAGATTATTATGCTGTTGTTGTACAGTGAAAATCATGAGGTTTACATGTAAATTATACTGACATTCTTATCGGAAATATTACTTAGGCCTAAACAAATCGTATTAATTGTGTGTATAAAATTTATTCCCCATTTTTCGACACATAATTTACCCAAGGGGAGACATTTCATCAATGCGTTGAACGGCGACTAAAACGCGTCAGTCGCTAAGTGTAACGCGTTTTGCGACGTATTGTAAACTAATAACCCCTTAGTTACTGAAAAACTGTAATGTGTTAAAAAACACTATTTTCTGACCGATTTTTTAGAAATGAGTTTTTGGAAAATATTTCCGTATTTTTCCTGGTTTTTTTTTATGTAATCACTTTCAATTAAACATACTTAAACATAATATAAGCTGAGAAAGTCTGAGTGTAGCTCCACTTTAAAAAAAAAAGTGGGTAGGTGTATTTTAGTGTTGATATTGTTCATGATACCTTTCTTTGTATTTACAGTATAGCACTGGTATGACCGTAGTATTGTCCAGTAAGACATGGTGGCCAGTTAAATATCTGTATCTACCAAGCAATACAAAGTCCTTTAAACCTTTAAAACCAATGTTACATAACTTAATTAATATCTGTAAAAGATGTTTATAATGAGGTGTTGAGATGACAATTATTTGTTGTACAGTTAATTTAAATATTAATGAAATATCAGATGTGTTTCTGTAATTAAAACCTGTCAATGAAATACAATATACAATACTGTATGACTTAAGTATACTCTAATCTCATAATTTGTCCTACTATAGTATAATGTAATCTTTTATGATAATATTATTTTAATATTTATCATATTCAATTTTTTTAGGAACCAGAGAGAGGGATTTTTGTCATTGTTGGGAGGATGATTTTAATTAAATTGTTGGGTGGAATTAGATTTTAATTATTGTTTGGTTGGAGATTTTAGTAAATATCGGGAGGGAGGATTTAATCAAATTTTTGAGTGGGAAATATTAGTCATTATTGGGTGGAGAATTTTCACCAAATTGTTGGGTGGAGAACTTTAATCAAATTTATGGGTGGAGAACTTTTAGTAAATTTTGTGTCGACGTGGTTTCAGGGATACAGGATAGTGTGCTGAAAATGGATATCACTATCAATCTGACAGTGATAGCAATGATAATGATCAATATAATTATAAATATTATTTTAAAATATTAAATCCTGTAGCCTCCAGCTATGTTGTAAGCTGAACAGTGAATAGGGCACTGATAAGATTCAATTATATTCAAACCTAATCAGATGGAACCGCTTTTTCAATTAATTATTTATTAAATATCTTCTTAGTTTAATTACTTTTTGGTTACTCTGTATGGATCTTATATCGTATACTTGATTTATGCATGGAGAAATTATTTCTCCATGATTTATGTTAACACATTTTTAATTACATTAGTATCATGTGTAATGTTAGATTTTGTTATGTCAGCTTTGCTCACAGGGAATATTTGTGAGATACAACATTCCGCAGATGAGATAGATACAGTTGTGTTACCCATTCATAACATACATAGACTTGTACATTGATTGGCAGTATTTGATTACAGTACAGATGGTAGGAATAGGAATCTACCCACACACAACATATGCTAATGTTAACCCTGTTCATTTTTGCAACCTCTGTTTATCTACAGGCTTAAGCTCTGTTTACACTATCAAACTAGTTTGACAAAAAAAAAATGTTTTTATCATTATATAGTTTGATAGTGTAGACATAGCTTTAGGCTCATTAAAAAAATAGTACAGTAACTGAAAGTGTATTAACAAATAGCCTAAAGTTACTGTACTGTAGACGGAATACTGTATTGTATTTCTTTTCAATTTGTAATTTAGTAAATCGCATTCAGGATTTTTGTATACAGTACTTGGACGTGGCTATCAATTTAAGATAATGGGCATCATAAAGCTAAAATTTGTAGTCTATGAAGTTGCGCTCAGTAAAATTTCCTAGAAAAAAACTTTGATATAACAATATAATTTATTAATATTGGTACATAGTGAACTATACCTCTATGGGGTGTAGTCTTTATATTTAAATTAGGAGAGGGATCATAGCATAAATTACATTCATTGGTAGATATTATTCTGATAACAAAATATGACCAGACAGAGCCTACTGTAAATATTCAGTTAAATACAGTACTAACTGTAGAATCACACATATACTATAAAAGGTAACATTGGTAACCTAGCCCAAAACTGTATAAAGTTAATATTTAATTAGATAAGACTGGAGGTATTAACTTATACTCGTAAAAGGCATTCATTGAAGTTGTTGACCTTTCGATCCACAGATTATCATCAGAGTCCAATGCAGCAGTCACCAGCAGTACAGGGCCAGGAAAGCATGTACAGTACAGTACACAAGCAGGAGCCACAGACACAGTATAATAATACAACAAGTACCCCCAAGATGTACCTTCCAGATGATGTCGATTTTCCAAGGTCAGTTTTCTATGCTTTTCTTTTATTTAAATGATAGTTTATATTGCTTAAAATAGGACTATGGAAAGACAAAGCCACCACAAATACATAATATATATAATTCACCAATAATTCATTTGTATTAAAACATCATACACCAAATATCTACACCATCCAATACAGTTTGTGACCATCTACCACTGGCCCAAACGACAACACGCCAAACAAACTACTAATAACACAATTATTATTTAAAGAATGTTGAGCCCAGGCAGCGATAATTGAATTTATATAACGTTATTACAAATATATATAGCCAACTCATTTATCAACACTTCATGTAGTTTTTTAACCTATGGCAAAATCCCATTTATCCTTTAAAGGTACAGTACATTCATACTGACCGAGAGAAGACTCCAGGCAGATTTGTTCATTTTTCTATCACACATATGTATAGAATAAAAAATTACACCTATTTACAATTTTTTTTTATCCTGAACCGAACCAGAATCCAAGCTCAGTGTGACCATTTGTTTGGTACTGAAGGTGTCATCTTAATATTAGTTCTACTATCTGTTTAGCTAATTCTTCTAGTTGATTTTGTTTTTTTTAAACTCAATTAAAATCCTAAACCTTGAATATTATAATGTTTGTGATTTGGTTGAGTACATCTTGTATTCATCATCCAACTGATGTTCTTTCATCATCTGTTTCAATTTCTGCAAAACATCTTTCTCATAAATGTCTTGGGTAATTTCAATCCCTGGATCATCAGGCTCTGACGGGATATGCATGATCGGTCACTTGTGGTTGCTAACCAACGCAAACCTGAATTATAATATCAGGTACTAAAACTAGCAATTGTGGTGTTTATATCGAAATTGGTGATTACAAAAAAAATAATTAAATTAAGTCATTACGAAACTTATTGATGAGTTGTGCGTGTATATTCAATTAATATATATAAAGAGACTACTAGGCATAGTCATAGCAGTAGATTTTTACCTGGGCTTGTGATTGTAGTACATGTATCCTTAGCTGGGCTTATTATCACGGTATACATTCAGTACATTATTGTGGAACACTTTTAATCCTTTGTTTATTTGAGGTGTGCCGTTTATTTTTTTGGTGTGAAATTGTTCCATGGAGGCGTGAGTTTATTAAAAAAAATAAATGGTACATTTATGGATTATATTTACATTGTGTGCATAAATTTTAATATTCTTTCAGGGAACCAAGAAAAGTTGTGTTAACTAAGGGCTCGACGGGTCTTGGGTTCAATATTGTCGGTGGAGAAGATGGTGAAGGGATATTTATATCGTTCATCCTTGCCGGAGGAGTTGCTGATTTGAGTGGAGAGCTTCGCAGAGGAGATCAATTATTAGCGGTAGGTTTTGATTGCGTCTTGTAAAATTTAATTTATTTTCGACCAAAATCAATATACAGTATGTTATACAAACTAGAAACAACAAAGTAGATGTTATATGATCCTGAAGTTGCACAAAAATGGTGTAATGTACAAAATTTGAAACAATCTGTATTAATATTGTCAAAACTTTCTCTCAAACGCAGAGATCACGAAATTGACTTTCTAAATATGTTTAGTCAGAACAAAGGTATCAGGTATTGTGAATTTGGTAAACCGAGGGGTATAGTATTATGTATAGTTAGTGAAAAGGTTCATCTGAATCTCTGTATAGTATTATAGTGTGTATATAACTACATCCTTTAACTCCCATATTAGTTTGATAATACTCTTAAGCTATGTCTACACTATCAAACTTTGTATGACGAAAAAATGTGATGTTCCCATATATAGACACGATGATGTCATATCACTACCATATTTAAGCATATCACTACCATATTTGGGCACATCACACTTTTTTTTGTCAAACTAGGATAGTGTAGACAGAGCTTTAGGCATTTTTGGGTGGGAAGAGGAATAGTTTCCAATTGAACTGTGAAGTCACGGTTAAATCGGCCAATATTATTGCCTGTTTAGTCCACTTTTGTAAATGCAACAACATCAAGTAAGCATGCATGACCGACTTATTAACAAGACGCTAATATATATATATATATATATATATTAATCATGTAATCTGCTGTTCGTTCATTCTGAACTTTTTGAAACTAGATGGATGGTACATGTCATTAGTGACATTTTCAGTTAATGCTTTGATAAGATAGATAACTGCCGATTTTCATCATGTATCGTTTTTCCGGTTTTCAATTAGGATACAAAATGGATTATATTTTAATTAATATCCAACATTGAAGACTTTGAAGCTATATGCCATAATTGAAAAACCATATCTCTTTATAATCCATGAGTCAGTATTTTTTAGAAGATTTGAAAATATTTATTTTACCTTTAAAGATGGGTTAATCTATGATGCTACACTTTCATACAATTTAGTGTTATGTCAAAGTTACAGAAAATTAAATTTTTATACTGTAATTTTCGTTAAATTTAGTTTCAAGTTTTTGAGGCAGTCACTACAATAATCAAACCCTGAAATAATTTGCTAAAATATTATTGCATTTAAAAAGAGTGGTATAATGTAGTTACTCCAGTAACTGCAGTAGAATAATTTTCTTGAGCTCTGTCTCTACACTATCAAACTAGTTTGACAAAAAAAGTATGATGTGCCCAAATATGGTAGTGGATATGCCCAATTATGGTAGTGATATGGTACATCATGATGTCTATCCATAAAGTTTGATAGTGTAGACAAGGCTTTAGAGCTTCCACACAGAATGTTGCATGGACTCTTTCTTTCTTTCTCTCCCCCCCCCCCCCATATTTATGTACAGTCACTAATGTAGTGTAGTTTTCTCTTTTCCTTTGGGAAAATCTTCAATAAATGTACTGCAGCTTTGATGCCAAAGGCAACTAATTGTAATTTTAGAGTGCTAGTAACATGTTTGCCATGAGGAGAATTCCCTTTTTCTACAAGCATGTACGCGAACATAAGTGCGTGTATGGTTTTAGATTAAGAGTTGTGAATAGTGTGAAAATGATGTGGTTAGGTGTACTACAAACTATTTGTTACAATATTCAAATCTCTAAACTAAGTGGGAAGAAATCCTATTTTAGTTTGATTTTCTGGTTTGTATTATTTTTTGTTCTACAGTATATGGAATATTTATTCTGAAATAAACTGATCAAATCAAATCAAACAAAGAAAGATTTTTTTTCTTTACCTATCATAGATACAGTATATGTTTTATCTAACAATACCTCTACCAGGATATTGTACTGTAAGTATTGTATTCAATTTGTTCAGTCACGGTCTAATTTGTTTTATGACTGACAATGAAATACAATAGTTTGTTATCCCATCCTAATTACAGTAATTAGTCATACAGATAATTATCATATCTCTCACGGCACTACCTGTACTTTTAATGTACGTTGTTGGAAAAACAATATTCTTGTTTGATTTCTAATTCTTAATCAATTGTAACTGTACAGCATTATTGATAAGTTATTAGTATTATTATTAATTTTAGAATTATTAGTTACTAACAATAACATTATTGTATTGGCCACTATATAAGACTATTATTAATTAACTTAAATAAATTCGTCATTTGATTGGACAAAATTGTGGTCACACGGCGTGCAATAGTATTTACATATTATTTCAAACAACAAGATGTCAATTTATATTTGATGTCATATTGTTTGAAGGCCGACATAATTCATTTATTTTTCCATACCTGATCATCGAATTTCAATTCAAAAGAACTATTTTTGCATAACCGTGATTGTCATTGAAAGTGTGACAATAGAATTAATTATAGTACAATTAGAGTATTGTATTCATCCATGCATATGTTACATTGAACAGTGCTCCATTTGACATTTGAATTCAATGATTCAACTCAAAATTAATGTTAAATTACTGTACAATACATAATATTTCAAATTAATTAAATTGCTTTTTTTTAAATTCTGTCCAGTTGAAATTATACAGTCTGTAACTACTGTACTAGTTTTTTTTTTAGAAAATCAGATTTGTTTTTTTTTTCAATTCATATCTTTTATAATACTATTCATTAACTAATAAATATGTGCATATAATGTTGAATCTGAGACTGAAGTCCTCTATGAAGTTTTTAAAACAATTTTTGTTTGCTTTTTTATTCAATTCAACTTTATGTTACAATTTTCCAAACAAAAATTTATAATGTTTCATCTGAGACTGAAGTCCTATTTTTTATTCAATTCAACTTTATGTTGCAATTTTCCCAAAAAAAAAAAAATTATGTTATTCAGTTTATATTTCATTTTATTCAACTTCTACTTACATACTTAATAAATTACAATTTATAATGTTTCATCTGAGACTGAAGTCCTATTTTTTATTCAATTCAACTTTATGTTGCAATTTTCCACACACAAAAAACGAAACAAGTTTTTCAATTTATATTTCATTTTATTTAACAATTGTCGTGCCTCTCACAGACTAAAGTCGTACCATGTCTGTTACATTAACATGTTTTACACCTCCCAGACTGCATCAGCCTACACTTCTATTGACATATAAAGTTATCTTCTATTTAATCTGTATTATAAACCACAGATCAAACTCTAAGCTCAACAGTTAGTCTCCATTTGATTGTGAGTGTTTACCAAGTTTGTTGGTCATAATTGACCTAATTCTTTGGTGGTTGAATTATAACAATGTGAATATTTTTTGTAAATATTATTTTTTATCAAAGGCAGCATAGATGATAATCCTATACTGTAGTTCTAGGATGAAAACATTTTTAAATTCTTTTGTTTTAGGTATGAAAAATGCATATTTATCTGTTTGTCGTTGATCGTTATCGCCCTAGTGTAAATAAGCCTTTATTGTTGTACTATATGTAAAAAAAAGGATTTTTATATAAAAACACATCAATGGTAAAGTCCATGTACTATAAACATGTACAATAGGATTAATGACAAGTACCAATTTCTTTTCGTTTCATTCAACAAACTGCAAAGTCAAAGATATAGTGAATATTTACCCAATAAAAGAAATTTGGCCATGCGTGTAAAATCATTGTTGATGTAGTCCAATGATGATGAAATTCTTCCCTTTCCAGTGATTTGTAGTCTGTAGTAGAGTATGTACAGTATAGGTCTTGTAGTAGTACATTGTTCATGGGCTTAAAGGTAAGTTGTAGTATTAATAAAAGGCGCGCTTCCAAATAAAATAGACCAGATTGCCCATAGTGGGCATCGGATAGTACAGCCGATTCCCAGAAAATAGGATTTGTGGAAATTTAAAAATTAGAGATTACAACTTTGGCCTTGGCTGTACAGTATATTGATTTTGTGTACTTGTTCATTAGCTCATCTACTATGTTATTTCATATTAATTGTATGTAAATAGAGCTTCTATCAAGTGTTACTGCTCTTGGACATAACAAAGTATCTTAAATAGGAGTGGTACCCGAATGTTTTATATAATACGATATTTAATATAGTCATGGAACTATAATATATTATAGTTCCATGATATAGTAAATATTGGGATGATCAAAGTGTTTTGTAGAGCAATAGTTGCACCAGAGGAGAGTATGACTATACAAATTCTGTTGAGTGTATATAGATATACAGTGTATATAGATATACACAATTTGTAGTAAGGGGTACAGTAATGAACTTATGGTATAATGCCTATATCCCCAACATACAAACAGTATAATTTTGTTGTATTGTGTTTCGTTTATAGTAGTAGTTAGTTGTAGTACTAGTAGTTTTAAATATAATTCTTTATTTAAATGTCTGTATATTCTTGTATGAAACCTTAAGTACTGTAGGTGCTTTTGAGAAAAGTCCTTTGACCAGAACCAGAGACCCAGGAATTGATAGGCAAGCCTGGTAGCAGCCAAGCTACAGTTCCATAAAAAAACTGAAACCATTTTACACTACAGTTCAGTAACGGGATGTGATCCCAATGTCAATATTCTCATGTCTAAAGATAATAGTTTACACTTTATACCAAGGCCTTTAGGAAGTGATCCTACAACCAGTGTTTACAGTCTAACAAGTGACTGGAATTTGGTTGTTGCAACTCAAGTACTGTCATGGCCTTGGTTTTACAACAGTGCACTATGTACTGTATAACTGTCAATATATTTATTCAACTTCTCACTAAAATGCATACAGAAAAAATAGATAACATTCACATTATTAAGGATAGGACCAACAGGTGGTAAACGGCTCTAAAATGATCCATTCCCAATTGCACAATGAAAATGATATTTATATAGGGCTATAAAATATATAGTTGTGGTTCATACTTTATTTATTTATATATTTTTTTTGGCTGTTCAAAAATTGACTTGCTGTTTTGTTGATAAAATGATTTTGTTGTTTTTGGTTTCTTTTTATTCCTGAAATCTAAATTTGTCAACTAATTATGTTTTACAGGTGAATGGAAAAGATTTATCGAGAGCAACGCATGAAGATGCTGCATTGGCGCTAAAAGGTGCAGGACAAACGGTCACCATTCTAGCCCAGTACAAGCCTGAAGGTATGCTAAAACGAGCATGAGTTATGTTATTTGTAAAATAATGGATAGAGGGGCATTAGAACTGAAAGGTGTACAGGCCAAGTTGTCAACATTAAGCCTAAACAAATGCTGTTTGATTATTGTATGACATATGATGAGGCCCGACAAATCGTCTCGTCTGGAGAAAATTAAACATGTTTAAAGTTCTCCAGACGATCTAAAAACTACACCCGACGCTATCTAACTTGCATCGTCCGGATTAAACTCAGCCAGCATCGTACGACGAGGCCTGACGAAGCTTCTTGACTCGTCATAAGATGCTGGCTGAGTTTGCCTTTAGCACTAACCCAGAATTTGTTACTCTATTTCATCCTAAATTAGCATTACTGATACTAGTGCTGTTGAACAGCACATTTTGTGTTCTGTTTTTAGACAGTTTGTATAGTGATTCTCGGGCCTTCTTTCTTATGTCACAATTGGGTCTTAATCGGATTTTTAATTTATTTGTCAGCCTATAGTACTTATTAAGTTGCAGGAAGAATCCTCAATATTCTAGCCAAACAAAATACTAAAATAAAAATATTAATAACAAGTTGCTCATATATTTAATGGCCACATTTAGTCATATTTCATCTAGGCTTAACAAATATTTTGTTTGTATCTTAACCACACCAGTTTCCTGGGACAGGGACCTTGATCACTATATAACCAATTGAGGTTTATATGGCCTACGTTTTCCTGTATTTCCTATTGCTTCCAGTTGTCATATCCGGTAAATTGTCAATGGTCTTTAAACTAGCCGAAGATACCTTTTGTAATATCTGTATTATATTTATCATACTCCATAGCTATCCTAATGTATTAATGTACAACAATAACATTACTTGTACTATTAATTATATTAAACACAGCAAGTTTTTTAATAGGTTTGTTTAATGAACGTGTTTTTTTTATTATGAAGAATGACCAAATAAGCCTATATCACACATATTACAGTGTATAATTAGTAACTGAAGGAAAAAATAAATAATAAATTCATTTTTATTAAATGACGGCGGTAGCTTGGTTGGTTTATAAAAAGTACATAGTGGCAGAGAATAGAGGGTTGGGTTCTCTAGGCTACAGGGTGCAAAGCCTTTGTATGGGTGGAAAATATAAGCTTAGTTATAATTTTTACTGGCCTAGGTAACATCCAGTATCATTATCAATGTACAGTAATATATTCATATTTATGTCAAAATAGTCTGGTATTGATAAGATCTCCTTGTTTTGCATGAAACCCATCTTTTATGATATTATTCTTAATATTAAATGTTTTTTCATTAATAGAATATAATCGTTTTGAGGCCAAGATCCACGATCTTCGAGAACAAATGATGAACAGCTCTAATCCCACAGGGAGTCTCAAAACATCACCAAAGAAATCCCTCTATGTCAGGTTAGTAGCCGTTATGTACGCTAAAGGCTTTAAAACCATTCAGTGGATTGATATGTCACGTTGCAGTTGGGCTGATGTTGACGCTGTATTGTAATTTATTTCCTCTGTTATAATCCCACTTCGGGTCTAACCCCACCCCCTACTTTATGTCTGATTTTACAAAGGTTTTGTCCCTATTGACTTTTGATTTGGATGTAGCTCTCTAGCCAGTTCAGGTAAGTTTTTTTCCTGAACTAAGCTTTCCCTGGGTACAGTATAGTCTAGATTCTAGGTGGGTGGGATTACACTAGAGGATATACAGTATATTTATTTTTTACACAAATATTTAAGCAGGTTAACAAATAAATTGTAAAGCATATTGATTTCTAATATTCTTAATTTTTAGGGCAATGTTTGATTATGACATGCTGAAAGATAGTGGTCTACCAAGTCGGGGATTAAGTTTTAAATTTGGAGATATTTTATATGTAATAAATGCTAGTGATGATGAATGGTGGCAAGCTTGTCGTCTCACGGCAACAGGAGTAGATCCAGAAGTTGGCATTATTCCAAGTAAAAAGAGGTATGTGTGAGCGTGTGTTGAATTATGCAAGACCATACAAAATTGTTGTCAAATTCACAGAGCTACTTGGACCTTAAGCTCTGTCTACACTATCAAACTTTCTGTGACAAAAACAAAAACATGTGATGTGCCCAAAGGCATCAAAGTAATTCCTTATATATATTCCTTAGAACATAGACTTTACTAAACCCACTCGCATTTTAGCGGTTTTATTGACGACATGCCATATATGATATAGCTCCTTAAATATCATTATTTGCGCCAATGAATTTGATAAAAGGGGTTTTAAAGCTCTGTCTACACTATCAAAATAGTATGATGTACCCAAATATGGTGGTGATATTCCCAAATATGGTAGTGATATTTCCATATATGGGCACATTGCATTTTTTTGTCACATAAAGCAGTCTGTTACTATATTATTTAAGAAAAAATAATATTGAAAGGAAATACTACACAAGCCAATTACAATAAATCATCTTTTGTCTGGTTCATAACAACAGAGTCTGTTAAATCTTTGATGGATGGTTGAATAGTATTGTTGCATTTTTCATTGATACAAACATAGATTTAATGGCATCAATTATGTATTGTCTTGTTTATACAGTACAATTAGTTTAGAAGCAATTAAAGTATACATACTAAACTGTTCCTTGTTCTATTTTTATTTTCTTTGTTAGGTTTGAAAATACAGTACTGTACTGTTTTATCTTATTTATGTCTAATTACAAGAAGAGATATAAGTGAAAGACTTAAAGGCCAAGGCCCGGAAAGGCGTCACTCACTCCACCAAACATACTGTACTTAAAAACTACAAATGGCTTATTCAAATGTTTTGGGACACGAAGCATCTTTAAGTTAATTAACTTTGTATACTGCCAGGGCCTTAATGTACAAGAAATGACATAAAACAATATCAATATCTCTGTCTACATTATCAAACTAGTTCGACAAGAAAAGCCTGATGTGCCCAAATATGGTAGTGATATGCCCAAATATAGTAGTGATATGACATCACCATGTCCATGTATGGGCTAACCTATTATTTCATAAAAGAGTTCAAAAAGTGTTGATTATAATAATGCATAATAATTATTCATTATTTTATTTTTGTAGAGTTGAAAAAAGAGAAAGATCGAGGCTGAAAAATGTGAAATTTGGTCAGGGTAGTCAAGGAGGCCTTATGAATGATAGTAGGGTAGGTGCAATTAAGACTGAAATTAAATTAAGATTAAAACCTATACATTTGGATTGGAAGGAAAGCATGTTAACCACCAAGCTACAGCTCCACTCCTAATTAATAACATTAATGTTACAAAAATATTATTTTTTTTACGGTTTATAAATGATTTAATGTTGTATTCTCCAGAATTCACTTCAACGAGACGGAAAGAAAAAAGGAATTTTCTCGAAATTTAGGAAAGGAAAAGATAGCGATCTGGACACAAGTGATGCAGAACGTAAGTGTACAGTTTAATTTATATTTTGAATTTATCGAGAATAACATTAACTCAAGCATGAGCTTGTTGATTATGACATGAGGTTGATGATCACGTGATCTGCATTGTGATCAAATTTTATTTATTTTTTTTTTACAGTATGTACCATAATAAGCAAGTTTTTCATATTTTTTTGTTTTACAATCTGTTCCATAATAAGCAAATAAGTTTTTTTTTTCATCAAAAATCATGGTTGTTTTAAAGGAAGAATAATAATGAGAAACATAATGAAACCACTAAAAACGGTTTGGAGTCAAACGTAAAATTTGTCAAAATGGGCTATTTAAAGTTTGCTTTTATTTATCTTTATTTTTCATGTTTATGTTTTCCATTTGAATAACAATTTTTTTTTTAAAGAAAAGGGTCTAGGTAGCAAACAATAAAATAAAACTTATTCTAATCTGATAATTTTATCCAATATTGTTTACATTATTATTATTATTATTATTATTATTATTATTATTATTATTATTATTATTTAATACTGTAATTTTGTGGTCCCCACTGTAGGCTGCTCTAAAAATGTAATGCCAGTGTGCTTATAATGTATATTTGACCAGAAAGTATCTTATTTTTGGACATAATATCAATAATATGTCATAATCAAATATCAATAAGTAATAGTAGCTATTTCTACATAATGATATGAACAGGCATAGGCAGGCAATTGGTTTCACATGAGATCACTAAGTATTTGTCTTACGGCCGGAGACTAGCTTTACATTATGTGTCTAAGGAACCATTACATATATCAATTTACTTTACTAAACAAATCTATTGAATCCCCTGGATGATAACTCAAGAAACAATATCTTTGACATTTCGAATCTTTATTAAATTTAATTATTTCTATTATGAATATGATTTTTGTAGTAACCTTACTCTAGTCTGTTCAGTATTAGAATTTTAACATTTTAAATTTAAATGTTCCTTTTAATTAAAAAAATTAGTGGCGAATAAAATAAATTAAAAATACAAATTTTATATCTATTTACTTTAGAATTATATTTAAGGCACAACAATTTTATTTTATTCATGAATAAAATATAACTGCATGAAATCCTGCATTTGATAAATATTTAATTTGTAAAATGTTTACTAATATTTGTTTAATTATCACATCAGGTCATTTTATGTTACTCGGTAAGCATTGATACTGTAGATTTCCTTTTTTTTATTTATTTATTTTCAAAACCTAAAACTAAAAATAGATTTGTAGTGGGCGGTAGTGGGCAAAGTTTAGTAACCTTTTCACCTACCTTTATTTCAACCCTGCCTTATATATAATTTAATATTTAATATCCACCCTCCATTTTTATAGCTTTATTTCGCATTATTATTAATAAAAGTATGTTAATTGATTGGATTTAATTTTTGAAATTCTTCAGGACTGTTGTAGAACTAAAAGAAATAAGCAATTTAATTACAATTATATTATTTTTATATACAATTTTTTGGAAAAATCAAGTTATTAAACATACTTTATTCAAACATCATCAATGCTTACTAAATATGTTACAATATGTAACTCTTTAAAGTTAAACTACCAGTTTTGGTTTTATAAAATATTAAATTACCGATGGTGGTGGTTGTTGATTATTGTGTTTTAAAATAAAGTTTGGTATTGGTAGTAGATTGGTTCAGTTGTAATATATCTGGGGTAGGGTAAGATTTTGTAGCATAAGTATTATTTAGTTTTGTGTGTTTTATCCTTGCTCATTTAGGCTGAAAAAAAAACAAAAATATTTGAGAATACAGTATATAGAGGAAGGTACTAGTGTTAGGAGTTCAATACATATCTCTTTATTGTCAAAGTGTAAAATAATAATGACAATATAATTACATTGCTCGACTTATTTGACAAAAAGACCAAATAAAAAGCTTTCGCTTGTTTGATATAAAGAGTTGACTAGTGTACAGTACCTTAGAAGTGCCTATTTTGAAGTATAAAGTAGTGGAAATATTATTAATTTTTGTGATTTCAAAACAATTATTTTTTTAATGGGTATAGTAGTACAAGTAGCATTGCTTATGGTTTAACTAATGTTGGTGAACTTTGTTAAATATTGAATATTTTAATATCAACATCGTTTAATGTGTTCTTTGTTTACCATTGGACTAATCTGCTAAAAGTGAATTTGTTGAGTCTGTAGTAGAAGTACCAGTGTTGTCCCTTGTCACAATGAATTAAATGATTGTTGACAATAATAATGTATATATATTTGGTAGCAGTAACAATATTGTTCCCTGTCACAATGAAACGATTGATTGTTGACATGTGTATAGAAGAGTACCAATGTTGTTCTCTTCCCTCTCAAGTTGGACTCATTTCGGTGCTAAAGTGATGTTGTAGTAGAAGTAGTAGTACCGTTCTCCCCCCATCCTCTTGGACTAACTCTGTACCCTATTGTGTTTTTGTCCTTTTACAGAATTTACGTCTAACGCAAGTGACAGTGAAAGTAATCATCGTAAGTTGCTATCTTGGATTTTGTAATTTACATTCTTTTGTTTGTAGAAATGTTACGTGCATGGTATTTTTATTGCATTGCATGTAATTGTATGAATTTTACGCCGTTTATGTTGAGTATCTTTAGTGTATATAATAACATAATCGTATGGGTGTAGGAAAAACACCCAGTGCAACATTTATATATTCAGCAAGTTTTCACATATAACGTGTTTGATAAATAAAAAGGGGTTTTTCATATAGATTAATAGAATTTTTTTTCTTTTGTACTTATATCCAAAAATGGTTTTATTTGATTGTTTTTCTTTTTTATCCACAGAGGAACAGATTCTGTCATATGAGGCAGTGGTACAACAAGAAAGTAAGTATTTACATAATTTTATTAGAAATAAAACGTCTTTTAAATAAATGTAAATATTTTATCGTCCACTTAAACTGAGAAAATGTGGACTACGGCCTCTTCTTAATTGTTTATGGGAACAGTTTCAGCTAAACGTCCAATCCATGCAGTTCCAAACATGTAGGTTGAGGAACTTTTCATTTATTTTTATTTTCTCTATTTCAGTCAACTATGCACGACCTTGTATAATACTTGGACCTAGTAAAGATCGCATTAACGATGACCTCATCTCTGAAATGCCAGACCGATTCGGAAGCTGCATACCACGTTAGTATTTCTTTAATTTTCCATATTTAAACAAATTCGTTACTGAGAATTGAAATAGGAGGCTTAACTTATAAGACAAAGAAATGTGACAAACCCACAGCTAGGTCACCATAGCCTTGGATTCATACATCTTAATTATACATCTTAATTATACATCTTAATTAAAGAGTATGATGCTTGTACTTTTGTTGCGTAATGGGCAATTCTCTGTTTTGAGTATTCACAGTTCTAGCCTGGGTTTGTCTCTCTGGATTGTTATGGAGTGACAATCTGTTTTGGTTTTAGCCTGTTCTCACGCCTGGTTATTTTTCATTGGTGGCTGAAGAAATATTATTATTATAAAGAATGCTCTGTTTACTTTTTTTAGACACGACAAGGCAGCGGAGGCCTTACGAAGTAGATTCCCGGGATTATCATTTTGTTGAATCCAGAGAGCAAATGGAAAAAGACATTCAAGATCATCTATTTATTGAGGCTGGACAATATAATGAAAACCTGTATGGCACTAGTGTAGAGTCCGTACGAGAGGTCGCAGAGAAGGTGAGAACCGCAGTTCATTCATTTAAATCCTGGTTATTGACGAGAGCATATCCCAAATTCCGGTGTTGCCACAGAGTTTCACTTCTTATCTTTGAACATCTTCACTTTTCACTTTTGTTAAATTCAAATCTCTATCAAAGAGCGACAAAAAGATTTTTTTAATTCAAATCTCTATCAAAGAGCAACAAAAAGATTTTTTTTTTTGATAACGAAGGTTATTACAAATTCTATAGGAGAAAAAAAATGTTACTTTGTTTTCCTAGTGACACAAGACATTCAACCTGAATATATATTATATTATATATATAATTAATGCTATACCCTAATTATATCAGAGGACTGGAGTTTTGTAGAACACCTTGTTGGGTTCTTTGTTAACTGGCATTAGGTTTTGATAATTTATGTAGTGTAAAATTAAACTAAAGAAAGATAATTATTTACTTTAAACTACTCTTCCATTCCAGGGTAAGCATTGTATCTTAGATGTGAGTGGTAACGCCATCAAACGATTACAAGTAGCGTCATTACATCCAATCGCAATATTCATAAAACCTAAATCAGTGGAATCAATATTGGAAATGAATAAGCGGATGACAGAAGACCAAGCTAGAAAAACCTATGATCGCGCTCTCAAACTAGAACAGGAATTCGCAGAGTACTTCACAGGTAAGCTAACAAGAGACCAGGGTTGGATCCAGGATTTTTGATATTAATATTATATTTTTATGATAGTGCTGTCCCTTTTGAAAAATCCTAAAGAGGCATAGAGCCATACTATGCTGCACTGTTTTTGAACAGGAGGCTTTCAAAACTGCCATGGATTGAAATGACCATCAGTTCCGATTACACACAAACATATTTTGTTTTCTGTGTAATATCAGATCCTGTTGGTATGTGTTCTGCATATAAGTATATTTTTCCATCACATGGAATCAAGACCACTTTGTTTTTGGTATCCTCATGCTAGCAAATTAAAAATGACATACCGTTATTACAGTTACTTGGTACTTGATACGATTTTCTTTTTCACATGACAGAAATCAACAAAACATTTTTTTTGTTTACAGCTGTTGTTCAAGGCGATACAATCCAGGATATTTACCAAGAAGTAAAAGCAGTGATACAGGAAAACGCAGGTCCAGCCATCTGGGTACCAGCCAAGGAAAAACTTTAATACGTTTACGTATAGACACATACAGAATTGGCATATCAAGTACCAGAACGCAGTGTGGATAGGATGTATTTGAGAGGCAATAGTGATGGGTGATTCGCCAGTTATTTCAACTCATCTTTTGAATAATAAGGACGACGGTGATTGGAGGATTGTGATTGGCAATTTTAATGTTTGGTGTTCTATTTTATAACAAGACAAGTTCAGTGAAGAACGAGGTTTTTTAACGGAAATTGGCAGGTTTTTTCTGCGAAGTATGTTTGTACAGTTATAAAGATTATTTGCAGAACATGTATTAGGAAAGTAAAAAGAATAGCAGCATAGTTGCAGAAATGAATTTACAGAATTCCCAGTACCAAATGCAAAAATTGCAAAATGCTCATTAGAAGACATCGAAGAAAACATAAAAAAAATTTATTCTGTAATTTGCTTTTATGTATCGAATCGTAATTGAAGAATGTCATCACAAGAGGGCAGTGTTTACAATGTAAAGAGAAGCGGATTGGTGATTATATCCGACATCATAAATGGTTAACTGAATGAAGACTTTAAAATCTTGCTTCAAATTTGGATATATTATTACGATAAGCAGTGATCAACCCTTCAGCCATAGATCCCCAAACTTACAGAAATAACCATTATTGGAAATAATTATTTGATACATTTTAAAGAATTTAGTGAAGTCATGTAAATTTATCATGCCAAACTTTTGAAAGACTATCTGAAGCATGGTGAAATCCTGTAAAACAATATACACGCTAAAACTTAACATTTATGCATTGCACAGCAAACTACTGCCAATATCAATCGTGCAAAACCTTTAATTGCATTGTGGGAAGGCTGGACATTATAAACATGGTCTATTGCTATGGTTACATACGTAAACAAAGTGAAAAGCTGTATATTCCCCATGGATTTGTCATGTTGCTATGCCTGCACCATGCCTGCTGAATGTAGAAACTAGATAACAGAAGAAGGAAGGGGAAACCCCTTTATTCAATACATTTTCTGCTAATGTAATAATTTTAAAGCTGTCGACTTGATTCAAAGTGTATGATTATGTATATGGGAATTATTAATATGTAATTTAATTTGAACGAGAGTTGACGAGAATCAAGGAGATCGGTTGCTATGACAATATATCAGTTGGTAAATCCCATAATTCAGCTTATTGAGCAGCTCAGAAATCTTTTTACCATTTTTCTATTTATAGTTTTAATTTTATGTTATAATTATTTAATTGTATATGTAGAAGATTCATTTATTGGGACAGGCATGCTTTTATTTTCACTTATTATTACTATACAGATTGTTATTATTTTAATAAAGATTTTTACATATCAAATGAAATTTTATCGATCTTGAGAAATTAGAAAAAATAAATACTTGAAACAAGTTATTTGTAGATGAAGAGGTGGACGTAGTGTGTATTGTAAATTCAAGACTTATATTGTTTAATATTATTATCTAGATTAGGTTGTGAGGACGTCGTCGAGTAATATAAGAATGATCTTATTGTTTTAATGTTATTATTTTCGTGTACATAATTATAGTGTTGATTATATTAACATCAACTGTCATGTTAATATGACAAATTGTAAATATATAAAACTAATACCTAAATGATATTTACAAATTATTTTTGCACCCGTATTTTTTTGTTAGTTATTTTAATCTGAGTTTTGTTTTATTGTATAGATTTTAGATTACATTGTACAATGCGAATATTACCTGGGAATGTAGTTTACAGTTCTTTTTGTATCTGCTGCAAACAATACCCAGATATCAGTGTTACGCTCAAGTCAAAGTGAGCCCTCTATAGGTGTACATCCTACTAAAAAAATTAAATAGGACTAAAATAGACATAGGCAGGTATTGTAATAGATTAATGTAAAAACAAAAACTTAAAAGCGCATTTCTTGACAATATGAAAATCTAATTGTACAATCGTACTGAAACAGAACAAGATGTTTTATCACGATTTTTAAAAGATACTTGTTTTAAATGCATTGTTTTAATCAAAAGTGTTACTATAAATGTTTTACTAAAATGCCTTTTTAATGTGTATTTTATCATTTACAATTTTGTGTTTCTGCAAGAGTTATTAATTTTAAATGAATGTATGTCTCTAATAAAGCTGTTTGAGCAAAAGCAACATTAAAATTATATGTAAATATGTTTCTGCTTTTGAGAACTCTGTAGATAATCTTTTTGGGGATATAATTGCTATTTTCATTTACTTTGTATACATCTTTTCAATGTTTTTCTTTTAAGATATTTAGTGTTTTAAAATGGGTATATATGCTTCTTTCCATATTATGGGTCAAATTATTATTATGAAAAAATAGCGTTTTTGAGAATCATAGCTTTCCTTGAATAAAGATAGCTTCTGTTGTAGTTCAAATTTTCATAACTTAATGGCAGCAGACATGTAATTTACCATGAACTCTGATTGGTCAGATGTGTTTGTTGTCATGGTGATCATTGTGTATAAAAGTACTGTAAATTGGCTATAAATGACTCAATCCTTTTTTTTCTCGTGGTATGGAAGTGAAAATAATCAACTAATAAATACATGTTTATATTCACCAAATTGTAGTTTTGTTATTTGTTTAAATATGAAATTGCCAACTTAATATGGAGATACATTATTTATTCGTTTTGAAGGCATTTAAACTGACTGAAGTCTGGCTCGAGCGAACCTACACTCATAATGCAGTGGGTTAGTTAGTTTCCAACACACCTGTTGATAAGAAAGTTTCAGTAACAGCGTATGGTATAGTATCATGAATATAATACACTGTAGTGTAACTAATTCACTACAAAGTAATTGGAATAATAAGATTTTTTGTGATGGATTTCAGTTCTATCATCAATCATTCATTATTCCTACATTATTACCAGTTAAGCTCTGTCTACACTATCAAACTAGTTTGACAAAAAAACGTGTTTAAATATAGTAGTGATATGACATGACAGTATATATATGGGCACATCACATTTTTTTGTCACATGAAGTTTGATAGTGTAGATGGTTTAAAACACTGCCAAGCGAGAAAACCAAACCAAACAAAATATATATTCAGGCTTATACTGAAGTGAATCTAATGACAGGATGCTGAGCTCCAGAGATCAAAGGGTTCCATGCCCCATAACAGACACCATGCATGCTCACCTGAGAATTTGTACTGTTTGTATTTGTCTCAGCCAGACATAAATTACAGCAGTTTGATCTTTTATCATTTATTTTTAAATATATCAACACTGTAGTACTAGTATACAATACAATAGAACAATAACTTAAAAAAAATATTCACCACCACCTTCATGCGGTTTAAAATAATTGCAAGGCTATTTATAAGTAGATATAAAATACACACGTCACTGTAATGTCTCTAATATTCAACACAAGAAGTCAAGCAGAAATTGTAAAATTGCATGACTTCATCAAGAGTATTACCAACATGTGCTGGTACCATTTTTTAGCGAACAACATACTGTACTGACATAAATGTTCAAAAGTTTTCTTTCTAGACATCTTCTGTTGCCAATTCAGTATAAGTATAAGATTGTTTCTGTACAGGTGTACTAGTAACGCCACCCTGAAACAGTGCATTTCCATTAGAAACTGTTGCCGATTCAGTTACATCTCCCGAAGTATAAGATTGTTCCTGTACAGCTGTACTAGTAACGCCACCCTGAAACAGTACATTATCTCCATTAGAAACCGTTGCCGATTCAGTTACATCTCCCAAAGTATAAGATTGTTCCTGTACAGCTGTACTAGTAACGCCACTCTGAAACAATACATCATCTCCATTAGAAACTGTTGCCGATTCACTTGCATCTCCCAACGTATAAGATTGTTCAGCTGTACTAGTAACGCCACCCTGAAACAGTACATTAGAAACTGTCATCTGTATCATTATCTCCTTTGTTTCCTGACTGACTTTAATTGGAAAAGATAGATAAAACCCACACCCAAAACCAATCATAAACATGAGAACTGCCAATGCAAGTATTACATGAAACCGACTTTTCTTCTCTGATTTTGACATCGATGGATTTTCACTGAATTCTCCGGTAGATAAACTTGAAACAATGCTTATATCTTCTTCTGATATTTTACCCAGACGTGGGGTTCTCGGTATTGCGAGCGGTGTCGAGCTGCACTGCTTTTCGAATAGATCGTGAAGTTTGTCAAACGCTTTAGAATCCGGTGTTTTTGGACAGAGAGTAACTGGAATGAATGCATCGTCTTCTGAGTAGGTGTCGTCTTCCTGTAGTTCGTGGTTCTCATCATTTTCAGATAAATCATGGATGGTAACAGAACTGTGCTCATCACAATTATTGGTTGATGTTGATGGTTCCATTGTACTGTACTTAATTATTGTTTCTTGGCCTGTAAAAAAATATTTCATATTATTATTATATAATGAATATATATAAATGTTTTGTTTTTGTTTGTTTTTTTAGTCATAAAATCGAGCAATTTCAAGGTAAGACAATTAGTACTACTGTACTGTATTAGGCCTAGCTAGGTGCGAAATTACAGATACCTAGGCTATATGATGGAGATAGTACTGCAGTGTCTGTTAGTGTTAGTGTTAGCAGGGAGTTGTAAAATACGAAAGGTAGTAAACTATCAACTCTATGAAATCTTCAAACCAACAAAAGCTAGAAACAGTAAATTAAGTCAAAGAATAATATTAAGCAATGATTACCTGGTTTACCAGGCTACTGTTTGTGATCGATGTTTGTACAATCAACACTTCACTGGACTGCCTTGTTTTTGTTTACCTTTTTTAGTTTCGCGCCTTTTCCATTTGAACGAAATTATTGTCCAGTCGCTGGCGGCGCGCTCGTAAAACAACATGTTTTTCTCCCCCTAGCTCTCAGCTCAGCAGCAGCTCTCTTCTTTAATTTCCGATCCTTTGTCGTGGCAATTGTCGCGTCCGTATATTAAAATAAGATTGGATTTCGGTAATAATAAATACTGTAATAACATTTATACATATTTAATAACTTTATTGATAAGCCTAACATAGCGAAGCCTGTAGTAGGCCTAGCCTAGTCGGAGAGACTATCCCTAGCTAGCCAGAAGGGCCAGGCCCTACCTAGCAGCAGTGGACTGCTGCATGCTGTAGTGCTAGGCCGCCTGTGTGTGTGTAGGTGACGTGTACGACGGGGAATGAGCATCATCCATCCATCATGTGTCTGAGCGAGATGCCCGTGAGAAAGGGGGTAGTCCTAGTCTAGGCCTAGGAATATAAAGGCTCTTCCTCTCTAGGCCGTAACCTACTAGTACTGTACTACAGTTACACAGTACAGTATATACTAGGCTAGGCCTACTCTACCATTATTGAGGCTACTACTCTAGCATTGATTGTACAGTTTCATTTTTAGTTGCAGAATCAGAAAGAGTGCTCATCATCACACTACTGAAAACTATTATTAATTAGAGTAATAATTTTCTATTTTAATCAGGAAATGATGGGTGATTATCGGACCTGGTATGCTTTGGTAACCATCAGAATTCTTTGGTGTATTCTGCTGCAAACTGGTTACATTCATCCAGATGAGTTCTTTCAAAATCCTGAACCAATGGCAGGTAAGAATCAGACTTAAAACTATTGTACGGAATTGCCTGTTACTTTTTTCTGCTCACAAATTAATGTGGTATTGTAAACTAGTCTAAAATTATAGCAGATTTAACCAGTTTCTCTTTATTTTTACAGGAGATATATTAGGCTACAAAGTACAAAAGCCATGGGAGTTCAACACTTCATTTCCATGCCGTTCAGCAGTACTCCCCTACTTAACAAGTGGAGTAGCTTTCAAGATTTTGAAATTCCTAAACGAACAAGACGTTCTTAACATGACATCAGCTATGCTATTGACCCTACCAAGGCTTGTAATGGTATTCCTGTCACTTACAATGGATTATTCCATTTATAAAATGTGTAAAATCCTGAATTTTAACTCTGCAGCATGTTTGACTATTTTTGCAAGTTCATTTGTGACTTTAGTATTCTACACACGCACATTGTCAAACAGCATTGAATCAGTTTTGTTTTCTATACTTCTTATGTTAGTAATAGAAACAAGAAAAATATATTTTACAACTGAAGAAAAAGCGAGTACGAAGGACAGCAATGAAAAGATTAAAAAACAAAGGACAGAGCAAATAGAAGATGATGATAAAACAATGGTATTAAATGATAGTGGTGGTAAATCTATGCAAATTGCTGTCGTACTGATTGCTGGATTTTTTAACCGACCGACCTTTGCTTTCTTTGCGCTTGTTCCCATGCTTTTCTGGCTTTCAATCAATACATCTAACAGGAAATCAAATATTCTTGCAAACGTTTTTTCAAACGGTGTTCAACTGCTTCCAGGCATTTTTATAAGCATCATCATTTTTGTTGTCGTAGACTCGCGGTATTACGGATCACTCGATACATCATCTATTTGCTGCATGCATAGTCTTGTTGACTTTCTGAGCACGAATTTTATGCAGAATTTAACAATCACACCATTGAATTTTCTTCATTATAACTTAGATAGTTCAAATCTTGAAGAGCACGGCATACACCCACATATCACACACTTAGTAGTAAACGCCCCATTACTGTTCCTCCCGCTCATGGTTTGTTTCGCTTCCGAAGTCGTCGCTATATTTCTGGGCGGTGAATCTGGATGGGGTAATAACTCCTTACCAGCTATTAGAAGTTTCTTTCAATTGAGTTTCTTTACGCCGTTACTCCTTCTTTCATTTTTTCCTCATCAAGAATCAAGATTCCTTATACCTCTTTTAGTTCCACTTGTTATGTTATATTCGGGATACGTCATGTCGTCGAATTCTCTGGAGCCAAACATGCCCTGGATTGTCTGGAATCTTCTAGCGTGCGTGATCTTCGGAGTTCTACATCAGGGTGGATTGATACCGTGCTTAGGACATCTCAGTCATGCAGTTACTAAACCAGATGTGGATTATCATCCCGTGCATTATCATATTGTATTTTACCACACGTATATGCCGCCGGAACACCTACTAGCGTATAAAGAACCAATTTTCAGCGAACTAAACCAAGCCAATGGCAAAAGACTTCCTAACATTGTAACTGTTTATGACCTAGCAGGCACTGACCGTATGACTATGCACAACATCGTAGAAAAACTTTACGAAGAAGTAGAAAGTTATGAACCGTACATAAAAGAAATTTTGATTGCAAGTCCGTCGTCCTTAGATCTTCAATTTTGTCGAACGCATATAAAATTCAATTTTAAACTTGAGAAACAATTTACTCCGCATATAAGTACAGAAGATTTGCCAGAACTTTTTCCAACGTACAACTGCGTAAACTATCCAGCACGTAGCTATGTAAATTTATCAACAATGGGGAAGTATCGAGCATTGTTCAGCTTAAATTTGTACAAAGTAGTTCCTGGTGCAGTAGTTGATTGAATATTGATGCGTGTCATTTTATATCAATTAGAAACTCGCAGGGTAATTAGTTGGAAGTCCCTGTCTTCAAGTCATATGTTTTATTGGGACATTATTTTTTCCAACTAAAGGGGAAATATCACCATGAGCTAAGCTAGTTTAATGAGTACTATAATATTCAATAGAAAATTAAAACATATTATTTGAAATTATTGTTGTTTTCTTGTCTGATGTTTATGAGAATAATAGAACGCAACTTGTTTGCCTTTTTAAATACTGTAAAACAATGTGTTGTTTAATGTAACTTTTCATATACTTTACTGTAGTACTGAAAATATATATCCTTTGGGTTCTTATTAAAAAAAAATTGAGTTTGGTGGTATTCTATTATAGTTAAAGCTCAGGTACAGGCATGAATTTTAAATATAATATTTGGTTAATTGTACATTAATGAAATATTTGTAACAGAAATCGAGACGAAAAAACATGAATTTCCCTTAATATGGTAAAATACAAAATTTGGCAAAATTCTTCCATAAAAACCAGGAAGACTTTTTTTCAGTAGTTAGGTAGTTAACCTAATGTAATGACATGTCTGGTGACTCCCTAGACGGTGAAAAAAGATGGTGGATATACGGTGGATAATTTTTGCTATAGCATGAAAATAAAAATTTGAAGTTGAATAAAAATATCAGAAATGTAATATTCAAGTTATATTACCTATATTTGATCATCTGATAACATTTTTTACCACACCATTTATTTTTCATAGCTTTTTAAAATGCCTCTCTATTTACAAAATGTGTGTACAAAAGAATAGAGATTTTACTGTGTAATTTGAACTATCCCCCACTGATATGAAAGTGCTTATTTTCAACAAGCTCGTGTAACACAAATAAAATCCCAAAAATTATGAAACATAGGGGAAACTATAGATCGATAATTATTGGAATGTATGATCAATAGAAATTTTTTGCCCGCACCTGGCCTTTAAGGATCAAAAGGTATAATAGAATTTGTACTGGATGTTGCCTAGCGATGGTAAACAATCATAATGTCCAGATCTTCTCAATATTTTCTAATACCGCTAGTCCATCATTTTTATGAAACATAAAAAAGCCTTGCACAGAGGCTACACTAACGTTCTTGTTTTCTTTCGTTACAAGATTTGCGAATTCATTCGCTTTTTCTGGGCCGAGTTCTGGATAAAATCTCCGATACATCTGTTTAAGCTGATAAGGTGTTGCATGGCCTATTAACTGTTTGACATCAACACGCCCTGGACGTATAAGCGCTGGATCCAATCTATAAAAGACCAGAAGAATGATAGTATGTAATATGTACTCACTGTACTATACCTGCCAACTTTTTTAGTGCGCGGAGCATCTCCATGGTGCAAGACAGTAAATTGAAAATGTATATAGCACCCTCTATGTTGTAATAACTCAATATAATCACATTATATGCCCTCTATGTTTGCATATTAAAAAGACTCTTTTGCCATAATTATACCATTTATTTTTCTTGTTGAAAAGATACACACAAACTCGCAATGATAACAGCTGAATAATGTAGAAAATGTACCTGTCAATGTAATTTGTTGTCATAAATACAATGCGAGCCTCTGTAGATGCCACACCGTCCAGCGTGTTGAGTAATCCACTAAAAGTGACACGCCCTAGGCCTTGGTACTTCCCTGCAACTAAGATACAAATTAAAGTTACAATTAGTATAAAGGTGAAGGTATTTATATTTGTCCCCAGGCTTAACTAGAAACTGAGGAAATTCGGCCAGCAATAATAATAATAAGATTTATGCAGCGTCTACCAGATCAGCACATCGGGAGACGATCCCTTACTCTTTGCAAATAGTGTATCAAGTTCTTTAACGTAACACAGGACCAACCGATTGACGTCCAATCCGAAGGACGAGACAATGAGAGTAAAGCATCTTGCCTTAGATTGGCTCGAACCCATGCCTATCACATGCTAGTCCGACATCATTACACCATCACTCACTCTCAGGTATATACAGTACCCACCGCGATTCCAGATGGTTGACAATCCAGAATGCAACCAGGCCCAAAGTTGCTTAACTGTGGCAGCACCCGTTAAAGAGATGTCTCCCAATTAATTCAGCTACCTACTTTCTTCTGATTCTTCTCTGGTAATAAATGCAGCATCTACATCCTCCAGTAGAATGATGCTCTGCTGTGGAGCAACGTTTAACAGATGGTTCAGCCTGTCATCTGTCAGACTTCTATCACTCAGGTTCAGAACACAGATGCTGTATTGGAGTTCTCCTGCCAGTGCCATGCTAGGATGAAGGAGATGAAATAATTTAGGGCTAACAGTGTGGACACCAATAGAGGAAAGGCGAAGCAGAGGCAGACAAAGAAGGCGTTGGAGAGATGTATTGGAGCATTACAAACAGCAAGACAAAAGACAGATGGTATTTGAGACTGCACACTGAGGCCTTCATCCAGCAGTGGATGGATAATGGCTGATGATGATGATGATGATGAAATGTTGTTTCAGATTTACCCTCATGGTTACTACAGTATTACAGTACTGTCTTAATTTTAATGTACAGTACTTCTGACTAAACAATGTCTAATACACAATAAGTTTTGTAGTTGATGATGGTAATTGGATAAAATTAGTTATGTACATGAAACTGCTCTTTCCACATCCTGGGGGTCCATGCAGTAAATATCCACGTCTGTAGGGAATTCCTGTGAAACAAAATTTAATTTAATATAGATTAATTAATAATAATAATTAATAGTACAGTACTACAAAAAACATATGGTATACTATACTGCAGCCTCCCTGTTGCACAAACTTTCAATTGCTGGATACTTCTCCAATGAGATAAAAATTGTATTTGCACAAGCTTGTTAATTTGGATTATTAATCCTATAGGATTATAAGTTAATTTGGTATTAACTTATAATCCTATAGGATTATTTACCTCTATCTGAGTACCATTTTGGATTATTGTTGAACTCTTTAACATCATCTATTAGTAAATTGGATATGCCTTCATTCAATATGACAGAGTCAATTGGTCGTCTTCTCCTTGGGTAACCAAACTGCCTCCACTCGGACCCCATTGCCGTGTACATAATTGTCTTGCCTTCTTGCTGTTCCAATGCCATCTCTCTTGCTAATATTATTAAACCACAAAGTTAGCATTAACATTAAAACAAGTGTATAGTCAGCGGGGCGTAACGGTTATGGGTGCTCACTGACCAACTCCAGGGGCCCCAGAGCTTATGGGAGCCCATGAGCAGTGCCCAGAGGAAAAAACAGGCATTAAAATATGTCCAAAAAGGCTAAAAATTCCTGGTTCTTAAACCAGGGGTCCCTGTGTTACCCACTGTGTATAGTGAAGGTATTATCAAGTAATTCATTACAAGATGGAATAATTAAAAATGTTCGGCTTTCAAGAACTCAAACTTTAAAACTGTAGTGTTCTACTTGACAATTTCAATGTCCCAATATAATATATAGGCCTTTGCTTTGTCTACACTATCAACAAAAAAAGTTTTATGTGCCCAAATATGGTAGTGATATACCCACATATGGTAGTGGTATGACATCATCATGTCCATATATGGGCACCTCACATTTTTGTTCACATAAAGTTTGATAGTATAGACAGAGCTTTAGTAAAAATATATAAATCTAGGCCAGTTCAACCAAAGAACTTATAACACAAGAATCTCCTGTTCTTCAATTTGCATTCAAAACACAGTATCGGAAGTACAGGGTTAAAAGGTCAAACTGGGCGACGCCATTTCACAGCATGGAGCAGCGCCCCCTCCAAACTAGGAAGTCAATTACTCTACCCCCCTAGAGTATTAGCAGATCCCCTCCATGATTTTGACTTTCTAATTTGATGCGGGCGCCCTACTCCTCAGTCAATTACTCTATCCCCCCTAGAGCATTAGCAGATCCCCTCTATGATTTTGACTTTCTAATTTGATGCGGGCGCCCTACTCCTCAGTCAATTACTCTATCCCCCCTAGAGCATTAGCAGATCCCCTCTATGATTTTGACTTTCTAATTTGATGCGGGCGCCCTACTCCATGGCTTACAATGGCGCCACCCATAGCTCTATTCTATCCCACAATGCCTTTCGAAATTGTTACGCGCTTCGGACGAACAGGAGATTCTTGTGTTATAAGTTCTTTGGTTCAACCTTTATTGAGAATTTCAAAGAACATGGCTCTGTTTCTTCCAAGTGCAGTCAAGGTTACGGTTTCAAATGGTGTTCCAGAGTGAAGGTCTATCATTTGTTTTTCCCGATTTCGCTCAACTCGAATCCAACTATTTTTGTAGCTTTAAAATAAATGCAAGTATGTTAGTGACAATTTTTTTTTTATCATTTAAGCCAAGTTTATTTCTTGGTTACAGGGGTGGATATCCAGTGACAATATATACTACATCTTTTAATTTTTTTAATCATTTTTGCCAAGTTTATTTCTTGGTAACAGGGGTGGATCCAGAGTGCTTCACCTTGATGCTAGTTTTTGATATGTATTTTTGACAGACTATTAATATACTCATGTTAGTGCTCCTACATGTTTAAAACATCCTGGATCCGCCCGCCTCTAGCTAGTTTTCATTCTTTAGTATTGTAACAGCTCATTGGATGTGAAGGAGAAAAATCATGTTTATAGTTGAACATAACATTATATTATGTCTTCTTAAAATAATTTACCTAAAAAAGTGATTTCCTGGACTTGGTACAAAGGCAAATTTTGTGTCAATTTTGCCACTTTGGCTCTGCTGAAACGTGGTTTCCACGCTCAAGTGCTGCGTTTTGTTGGCATGTGCTGTTATCCACTGCAGCAACCAGTAATAACTCTTGTCTCTACTCGGCACTTCTAGGGTCATCATAAAGTTTCTACGAAAGGCTATCATTCCATACTGCGAGCCTTTCTTTGCTAAGGCTAATAGAGAGCCTAGCCCAACTAGGCCAAACCCAGCACCAAAGTACGGGTTATCACCTAGAGATGATATTATATCTTTTATTGTCATCTTTATTTGAATGTTGCTTTATTTATAAAAAAATTCCAATATCATCTAATTTGCATATTGGATTTGTCTGTAGATTCCTGAAAGATAAAACAAGATTAAAGAATATTAAATTTAGTTTACAGATAATATATTATTATTAATTATTAAATTCATTATCAATTAATTGCAATAATTATACGCTTATTACAAAATTAAATTTCATCTGATCTGTAAACTATTATTTATTAATGCATGTTTGTTGTTGACAGACTTGATTAGGAATATGATATTACTTTACCATCAATTTACTTTTACTCTATGGCCTAGGCATCTAATGCTTGCTAGGTCTGGTCTTTTTGCCTGGTCCTAGCTAGAGTAGTCTAGAGACTAGGCCCAGACTAATAACTAAGACTAAGAGAGAGTGGATAGCTAGCAGCCAGCAGCTGCCTAGCCTCGCCTCGGCCTATAAATTCATTAAATGCTATAAAATACATTTTATACACAGCTCATTTTGAACGAATATACTAGACGTATTGTGCATAATTTAACAAAAAAAGCAATGAATTAAATACTAAAAATATTTACTAATCTACCAATTTCGTTCATGCAATTTTATCATGGGCGCAGACATCTTTGAAATGATTACTTATTCAACCAATGAAATACGTCCTTCTATCGCGGTTCAGGAAAGAAGGGCGTTGTTTGTTGTGTGTTGATTTGCCGCAGAGATTATTTGAGTTCGCGCGGGGCTTGAGTGTCTTTCTGTCATTTTCTGGATTAAATCCACTGTTTTATCGCATATTTCTAAATTCTCAAGTTTTCTGCCGTATCATACTTGATATTTGTAAGTATTCTGAAAGTATTGTTTACGTTTATATAATATTTAAATGACTTTGAATGCTATCATAACGTGGAGATTGTTAGGCCTACCCGACGATATATTATTGAAAATGGTTTGTTGTTTACCTGCTGACTGAGGTTGGTTGGGGGCGTCGGACGTAGTCATGGATCATCAAAGGGAAGGATGCCAAGCCTACTTGTTATTGATTACTTTGTGGTGAATGGAAAATAGCTATTAATTGTACGGTAGTTAAGTAATTTCGTTAGCATTCTGTAATTATTATGCCTAGCCTAATATAAAGGATTTTAACAACAACAACAAACAAAAATCTACTAGGCCTAGGCTCCTAGTCTAGGCCTATTTAAATAATATAATTTTTTGTGGAGAAGAGAGATTGAGAATTTTTGTAAATTTTTTTAATTGAATACAATGTTTAATTCAACAACAACAAACAAAAATCTAGGCCTAGGCCTATTTAAATAATATAATTTTTTGTGGAGAAGAGAGATTGAGAATTTTTGTAAATTTTTTAAATTGAAAACAATGTTTAATAATTAATATTACATAGTAATAGTACTATATGATATTAACAATTTTTCTTTTTTCGACACTGCATCTTATCAATATTTTAGAATAAATGGACAGGAACAACATTGCCATTGATTGAGTTTCATCACATTTAAGAATGTACAATAATTCTCATTAATTGTTATTATGCAGACTGCTGTATATAGTGTGGAAATATATGGACATGGCCTAAAATATTATTTATTGTGCACAATACAACAGATAAACAAATAATAAAATGATTAGGATCAAGCTACTTTATTTTACTATTACTATATAGTGCAACTATCATCACGGTTCACTGGATTACATTCATATTTTGGTACAATAAAAAAAAATAATTTGTATCGATTTCATTATCAATCATTTGTGTATGGCCTATTAATATAGGTGCGTCTGTAGATAGGGCAACACAACTTTATTATAAAACATTTATATTGGGAACTTTATAGCTACATGTATGCATTTTTGTTGATTTCATTTGACTTTTCCTCTAATGATATTGAATTACTTATAATTTGTTATTTTTGTCTTTTTTTACTTTTGTCTTTTTTTCCCTGTAGTAGTAGCTAAGGTATTGAATTACTTTATTATTTTAAAGATAAAAATGTTTGGAATGCTATTCTTTCAATTGGCTATTCATGATTCTGACATTTCACTTAATTATTAATTTATGATACAGTACACTTGTCAGGTGGTTTAGATTAAAATACTGATATTACTGTTTTTCTACTGTTCTAACTGCTGTGTTTTAACTTTATTTTAGTATTAATTAGGCCATGGCTTAATTAATGAATAATTAAAAGTATCTTTTCATTAAATTATATTATAAACTTGTTTACTGTAGGTACAGTACAGGGTATAAAATAGTAGTATGTACAGTAGCTAAGTGGATAAATCTCTTTAAAGTGATGGATAGGCTTTAGACAAAATTTACATCCACTTATTTTTGCTTTAGACTAATGTACAGTAGTACATTCCATTTTCCTAGAACTACCCATTAAAATGAAAAGGTGTTAAGCATGGTAAATGAATATATAATAATTATTTATATATAAATAAATTATAGTTCCGTAGTAAAATCACAAAAATAAGCTACATTTAGGCCTAATGCACAGACCATGGAGAAATTAAACTAATTTATAATTTTAGCTCCGTGCACAGACAAATGCAATGAAACAACCAATCCTGCACCTCTCTCAATGATTTTTACTTTAAATTTGAATTTCCATAACTCACAAAGTTATACACATCTTTCACTTCAGTGAACAAAATTAAAATACAATCTGTTTATTTCTTAAATTACAATCTAATAAGATAATTTCAATGTAATATTTCAGCGGTCGTCATGGATCATTTTTCCAGTTTGTAATTTGTTGTTGAAGAATGTATGCTGTGGGTGTGCATGTTTGAATCGAGGCTTAAGTAAACTGTTTATATTAGAGATATAATATAATACAGTATCTGAAGTGGATGTGCTTATATATTACTCATTATACAAACTCTGTCCTTGTACATGTGTGACCTTGTGAATTCAAGTATGACCATTGGTATAATACTATGGGGGTGGCATTAAGCTTTATTTTTACAAACAGATCTACTGTCTTGATGACAATGCTTTCTTTGTTATTATTACTAGCAGATGATTTGATTGACAATAAATAACTGTTTCCATTGTTACTGTACTTGACTTGCATTTAGTTGACAATGGCAGGAGGAAGGGAAATTGCTGGCAAAATTTATGAAAGCCATGGTAAAATATTATAATAGTGAAATGTTGGTTCTTGCATTAAATCCAGAGCGAGAGTCACAACTCTGGGATGTACCTACCATTGTAAAGCTCTGTCTACACTATCAAACTTTATGTGAAACAAAAATGGGATGTGCCCATATATATGGACATGATGATTATGATGTCATATCACTACCATATTTGACTTTGAGCATATCACTACCATGTTTAGGCACATCACATGTTGTTGTCAAGTTTGATCGTGTAGACAGAGCTTTATATCTCATATCAGAGTATAGTATTTTGGTAGGGTAATTTTGTTAGTGGTGAGAGTGTGCTGTACTACAGTGTTTTTTTAAGCCGGAGAGCCTAATTTGAATTTAATTATTGCAATTTGTATTGTAATAAAACACAGTTTTTTCTTTCAATTTAATTTTTTAAAATGCTTATATTATATTAAGTAATACATTTGCCACATACTCACTTACTGTAAATGCATTTAGTTTTAGTTACGTGTGCTTTTTTAAATTTAAATTGTTATTTCTTTTGTTGTAACAAGTATTGTGAATGATGTACAGTATAACTCTATATTATTTTATAATTGCTATGTATGTAGTGTATCAAACGACACATTTACAATTGTATTGTATGTATGTATTGTGTATGTAATTGGACAATAACAGATTTTTGAATTTGAAATGCACAGTTTAGAAATTCCCTGCAAACTGTACAAGAGATCAGACAATTAACCATCTGGAACTGTACTGTGCATACATTTATTTATTGAAGCCTCAATTTATTATGTTTGAAGTACTACAGTTATACTACTGATAGCTTGTAATGCTGTACAGTACTATACTGTATTAAAAAAGAACAAATTATAATATCGTTTTGTGTATAATAGTAAAGTGGTATCATGCTAGAACGACCCATATTGCTCATCCATTAGCTTTGATTATATTTCTAAAAATAGACAGAGATAATTACATGATTATAATGCTAGTTTACAATGTTTCTGCAGCAGGGATGTATAACTGCTGCTCAAATATGGTTGTGAATAAATTACCTCTATTTCTTTAGTAGCAGAGACATGAAATAAAATTCTTTTTTTTATTACCGTATATCCTCTGGTATAATCCCCCAACCCCCCTAGAACACAAAATTTGGCTAATTTTCGGGAGTGGGACTATACCTGAGGAAAAAATGATTGGTAATAGGTAAGCATTTCTTGTAAAAACTCATCAGAACTGGCTAGAGAGAGGCATACAGTACTGCAGGCCAAAATTCAATAGGGACTATACCCAGGGAATGCCTGTTTGTGAAATCAGACATAAAGTAGAAGTAGGATTAGACCTGAAGTGGGATTACACCCGAGAATATATACGGTACAGTATTCATTATTGCATCCACTATTCTGATATTTATAGTGATGGCAATAGTTTTCAACCATTGATAGAACAGTTTGCTATACACTGTATATAATTATAACTTTTAAAAGCTATGTATAATGAGATGAATTTCGGTCTATCAGCAAATTACATTGTGGTTTAGCTTGTTATGCATTCAAAGGGGAAAAAAAAAACACTGGCCATTTAAACTAATAACTTGCAGCTATCTCTTGATGGAAATCTCTTGTCTGAGCCTATCAGTTGCATTGAATGTATTCAGTATTACCTCTGAGATATTGTACACTGCATCATCAGTTAATGTCACTATTAATCACACTGAGGTACAGTATACTGTAAAAAAGAGTTCAGTGACCACACAAACGCACACTGCCCCCTGGACATAGACTAAGATTAAGATATGAACTTGGACGTTCATAGAACGGAGTTAAATATCTAGTTCGTGTAAACACCAGATACTGAACTAGTGTTTGGTTAATTGTTTGAAATTGATTTCATTTTCACCCAATATCTAACTACAGTAGTACGATGCGCTGTTTAGTGAATAACAAAAGAATAATAATAAATTAAAACAAATTACAATGGCACACACATTATAAATTAACTTCTGATGTTTGCTTTCTCATTGATTTCATTGCTATTTGAACAGATGCTCTTCCACAACTAAATCAAGGTGTTTTTAATGCATTTAAAGGATACATTTTTGTCAATGTCAGTGGAAATTTATTAAGTTAATTAACTCAGAAAGCCCATGTGCTTCTGTATGTGTCATAGACATACTTTACTTTATAATTATGGGTGTAAGCTCTAAGGCTACAAAAAGGATGGGTGGAAATTAAGATCAGTAGAGCCACTCCCTTGGACATCCCTATTAAAAAGGCTACATCCCTATTAAGGCTTTCCTCTGAAACTAACGAGGTGAATATCTTAACCAGGGTGGTATAAAGTAAATAAAATAATATTTCAGAATATCCATAAAAAAATTTTACTAAACAGAAAAAGAAAAAAAGAAATAAAATATATAAGATACAGTACTTCGTCATTGAAAGTACCACCATATTAAGGGGATTCCCTTACTAATGGGACACTTTTATTGATCCCAAAAGATGTCCTCATAATAATGTCTAAAACTGTAGTTACCAGTAAATGCACAAATATAATAGGAACCTTTGCAAAGCAAGATTATGCCTAGACATATAACATCCAAATGAAACTGCCCAATTGAACTACAGTACCAACGATATGAGCTACAGTAAAACTATAGTAAACTAGATTTAAGGCTTGAAAAATAAAATTAATAGACAAATTGGACAAACTTAAGTTAAAGGTGACTCCGCCCAATAGTATTATTTCTAGTATTTACATCTAGGAATGTGAATGGGCCTTTCATTGCTTTTGTATGGCAGGTACTGCACTGTAGTTAGGAATTTGTTCTGTATTGTCATCATAACTGTACAATGTATGGCATTTCCAGTTCTATACAATTCAAAATAAAAGGAAGATTAGTTTTCTTCAGGTAATCTCATTGAAAATGCAACCCACAATACCATCAGTAAAATTCTCCTACCTAGAATCCAGGCCTTGTCTTTTAAGGCGAACGAGTTTGATCATCACTCACCTAACATACACTAAACTGCCCTTGAGGAGTGCGATTTACAAAACGTTTAATTTGGTAAACATCTACAGTACACACCAAAATACAAACAGAACACCTACAGCACCCCTGAATGTATTGAGGAGTGCAATTTGTAGCACACCTACAGTATAATTTTCAAAAGAAGGCCTGAGAATACCTATCCCAAAACACCAGAATTTGTCGGGATATTTTGCATTACTGTACATTTCTGATTATTATTAACAATGAGTTTACAAAATTAAAGTTCTGTTGATGTCTCTGGATTATCTTTGGTATCTTATTTCATTGAAAAAATACAATTTCCAATCAATGTAGAGTTGCAGCATTTTTTTTCTCTTTGAATGTCAAATGTTAAACACAATCACCTTATATTATTAACAACACCTTATTATTAACAACAAATAAAGTAATTATTGTATTTTTTATGAAGAACAATTATTTATATTATAATTTCAGGTCATGGCTACTGTTTAATACTAACATTAACAATAATTGCTGCAATGCTTTGTTATCTTAACAGAAAACTTACTAAACAAGTGTGTAACACAAAAGAAATTTGCAGTCTTTGTTTAATAAAAAAAATTAAATATTTTGAATATTATAATTGTTTAATTGATTATCATTGTTTGCAGTCTGTCTTTGGTTGGACTTTGATCTTATTACCTATGCATGATTGCATGTAGACAAAGCTAACACAATTTATAGATTTGCATTTACTGTAAAAAATAGGTTTTTGTGTATAAACTTTCACCAACAAAAATTATAATTATTATTAAGTCTTTAAAATACTAAATATAAATTGTTGTTTTACCTTTTTAAAAAAAAGTCCCTACTCTACAGTGTGTGTATATAAAAGAAAAAAAATGTTTAATACGTTTAATATGCTCATATTTTGTAATCTTTAATATCAGTAAATAAAATTAGGGATTTTATTAGGAAATCCTGAAATGTAATATCGGCACAATATTAAAATGTAAGTTAAAATTCTATGAAGAATCTGAAAAAATAATCATGGAATTGTCTTCAAGTTAATTAAGTCTATAAAGGCCAATTTACACAGATCAGCTTGTCCCGCATACTCTAGATTCTGTATCTACAATATCCTCCGTATGTGTAAATGGTCATTAGGAATAACATAGATTCTATATTTTTATTACCGTTACCACTCGTCAACACTTTACTCATACTAAATTCATTATCCCATATATAGTACTGTACTTAATTATGTCAAACAAATATACTGTACTATAAAGCCTAAAATTTTACAAAGAGTTACCCAGCGCTAAATAGGTACAAATACAGTATTATTAATATAATTAAATGGTTTTTTCTTTTTTTTTTAAAGACAAAATGGGAGGACTTTTTGGAACTCCTCCGACTCGTTTCGGTAACCAGAATTACGAGGATATATGCAAGGCTGCAAAAGCAAATGGAATACTCTGGGAAGATCCTTTGTTTCCGGCAGAGGGAAAATCGCTGTTTCACTCCAAGAGCGCTCCGGAACAAATTGTATGGAAGAGACCAAAGGTATACAGTAGTAGTATTCCAGATGGAAGAAAGTGAACAAACCTCTTCCACGATCCATAAAGATTACCTATTTGTTACCTATACTGTAACTGTACTGTGACTGTACTGTACTGTAACTGTACTGTAACTGTACTGTAACTGTACAGTAAACTATACTGTAGTTTTACAGTATTTTTGTACTGCAGTGCTATGTGAACAGTAGTATTATACACCAGGGTGTGGTGCCATCACATAATTTCCCTACGGAATACAGTAGAACCCTTATTATTATTAAGGGGACACATTCAGAACCCAAAAAACGTCACGTTAATAGGGGCGGTTGGCCGCCGTAAACATGATTTGATTTGATTTGATTAATTTCGGCATCAGCACATAAAAAATCACAGACATACAATTAAAAATAGCAAATATAAAAAACCATGAATAAAACAAGAAAGGATGCCAAGGATAACTCATAAAAGTCCTCTACGGACTTGTTTCCAATGAGGTCCTTTGAAAGAACAGCAAAAAGACATACAATGAAACATATAAAAATTACTAAAAAAACAACAATAGGACTATCAAAAATAGAAGAAGCGCTTATTAAATAGTTTCTATATACTTCCCCATGTTTGTTTCTCAGGAAAGTGTCCCTTTGACAGGTTTCCCCTGAATTGAGATGTTCCACTGTTCTATACACATTCTGGTCGCATTAAGGTTTGATGACCATGTGTCCAGAACACACACCATACTCGAACTATTAATGGGACACATTTGGGACCAAGCAGGTGTCCCCTGTATAGGGACTTAAAACATATACAGTACATGGTTCCATGTTTCTGTCACGGCAAAGTGTCACTTTAGTAGTAGTGGACCCTAAATAGGGGTGTCCCAAACAGGGGTTCTATAGTAGCTAGATTTAAACATCATCCCTAGTAAAGTAGTCAAGCAATCTAGTTAGCAAGTTGTGGTAAAGAGTAGCTTTGAATGACCTTTTAGAATATACAAAGGTTACCAACTACCATTCACATTTTATATATCTTAGGAGATTTGTGAGGATCCTAAGTTACTTGTTGAGGGTGCCGATAGCGGTGATGTGACTCAGGGTCAGCTTGGTAACTGTTGGTTTGTAGCAGCGTCATCTAGTCTTGCTCAACAGGAAGAAATATTTGAAAAGGTTTGTCAAAATAATTGAAATAATTTATTATTAACAATTTAATTTGAATCTACAGTACAGGATTGGCATTTATCAATATTTAAGCTGAAGTATTTAAGAAGTGCTTAAGCAAATAACTAATAAATAACTGATTATTTCAAACTGTCTTACCAGAAAAATTGGGCAGGCTGGGTGTTATTCATCTTAAATGAAAAACACAAAGTTAAGCAAATATTTTTGCTTAGGTATATTAATAAATCTGACTTAAGCAATAATCAAGGATATAAGTTAAAGTTAAGATGATTTGTTTGCTAAGCAAGTTTGATAAATCCGGCCCAATGTTGTTACTGTATGACAATGACATCAGAAACATACTGTACCTGCATTGTGAATACAATACATTTGATTTTACAATATAACAAGTTTTCCCATTTATTTACTATACTGTAGGTGATCCCGAAAATCCAGGATCAGGAATGGGATAAAGAGAATCCGGATAATTATTGCGGAGTATTCAGATTCCGATTCTGGCGTTTTGGAGCCTGGGTTGAAGTTGTGATTGATGATCGCCTGCCAACAGTTAATGGAGAGCTTATTTATATACATTCACAGTCCAAAAATGAATTCTGGTCGGCCCTGCTTGAGAAAGCCTATGCCAAGTGAGTTTCTTTTGTATTTGTACTGTATATAGTGTGGATACTAGAGGGAGTTAGAGCCTAGCATTCTCTTTTTATTGTCTTAACCTCTTTTAACTTTTTATATGACATCTTGTTCTCAGTTTTATGTGATTTTATTCTTTTTTACTGTTTGTGCGACAATGTTTTTAGACAATTTTAATGTGTGTACTTTCAGCCAAAGTTTCAAGCCATTTATGAGTTTGACAATAAAGTTGATTGAATATTGAATATTGATATTAATCATAGAACTAACCTTAAAGATGTTATAGTTCAGTCAATGCTAATAATACAGGACACCCTTTGGCTGGCCTAACGTATCTGGTTTTCTAGAAACTCTAGTATTCCAATTGGGTTTTTGATGATAAAAACTAATTTGGCACCTATTAAACCTATAGAAAAGTCTGGTTTCTTTTCTGAGAGTTTCTGGTATATTCCGGTATAATTGTCTTATGAAAATTGTCACTTTTTGGCAAATGAAAACTATTTGTTTAAGTTGATAAAAAATAAGTAACAATATTTTGTAACTTTTAGGCTAAGTGGATGTTATGAGAACCTTGATGGAGGCAATACTGCAGATGCCTTAACAGATTTCACTGCTGGTGTCGCCCAGACACTTGAACTTACAGACCCCAAGCTACAGGAGGGAGAACAAGAGAAGGAAGACCTGTGGGCTGAACTCCGCAAAGCCCATCATCGCAACTTCTTAATGAGCTGTTCTATTAAGGTAGTGTACATATTTTTCGCCAAGTCTAACAAACATAGTTAAATGTCTGGCTTAAGTTTGGCGTTTTCTTGAGCCTGCACCTTTGGCTATCTGTAGGTACAGTGGAACACCTGTGTCTCCTGAATAGTGGTTTGCTGTAGAGTATTGCAAGCATTCTCCTATATTTGCTGTTGTCTATGTTGCCTTCAGTGATAGTTCAAATATTTCTTGTTCAGCTGTTGGTTTCGATGGAATAAAATAACTTTCCCATTTAACAAACAACAAGAAGTATAATTAACACTAATGGCCAACCTTTATTCATAGGACTCGCCTACTTTGTTGATCCTAAAGGTGTCCCTTAAATAAAGGTTCCCCATATACATCATTTGAATAATTGTGTCCGGCTGGAGCTTTGACTATAACTTTGGGCAAGTATAGACTAGAGCAAAAAAAGTAAGATGACTGACTACCTTCTAATTCTATGGTCTTTGGTTCTAATCCACTAAACATCAATTCCACTTTCCGTTTGTCTGTAAATTGTTATTCCATGCAATGGTTAATTCTTAATTTTCAATCTTCAGATCAAATCAGCCGAAGAAATGGAGGCAAAAACCGAAGTAGGGTTGGTCAAAGGTCATGCATATGGTATCACAGGGGTCAAAGATGTCAAGCTGAGTAAACATGGAGTGCTAAGCTTATTCAACCGTGAAAAGGTCAAGTTGGTTCGTCTACGTAACCCCTGGGGCGAAAAAGAATGGAATGGCCCATGGAGTGATGGGTAATTATACAGTATTTTTTAAAAGTCGTGAAGTTTAAAAATACGATTTATGATTCTTACTATATACATATTTGATTATTTATTATTGATCTTGTTTGTGGCATGGTGGTAACAAATTGGTTGAATTCAGAAACATTTTATAATATATTTATACTCATTAAACTTCATTGCAATTTACTTAACAGATCTGACGAATGGAAAAAAGTAAGCGAAAGCAAGAGAAAGGAAATGGGTGTAACCGTAAAAGATGATGGAGAATTTTGGTAAGAAAATATATATAAACAAAACAAAAGTTTAGTAGCTCTGTTACTACTTAAGTTTCAATGCTTTCCTTCAATTTCCAAAGTCCAGGTTCAATCCTGACATTTGACCAGGTTTTCTACTCTTTTATCCTCAATTCTGACCTTTGACTAGGTTTTCTCCTATTTTATCTTCAATCTGACCTTTGACCAGGTTTTCTACTCTTTTAATCTCAATCCTGACCTTTGACTAGGTTTCTCCTATTTTATCTCCAGTCTGACCTTTGACTATGTTTTCTTCTCTTTTATTCTCAATCCTGACCTTTGACTAGGTTTTCTACTCTTTTATCCTCAATTCTGACCTGTGACTATGTTTTCTTCTCTTTTATTCGCAATCCTGATCTTTGACTAGGTTTTCTCCTCTTTTATTCGCAATCCTGATCTTTAAGTTTTTCCTCCATTATATTTAATCCTGAATTTTGGCCAGGTTTTCTCCTCTTTTATCTTTAATCCTAACCTTTGACCAGGTTTCTGAAACTTGATTTATAAGCAAGATTTAGTTATTCATCATATGAGTTAATATGCTATGTACCAATCCATTTTTGTTTGAATAAATTTCTCCTTCGAACCACCCCCATAGAACATCATTTGGAAACGCCCCCTCAAAATGTTTTTTTTTTTTAATTTAATATTTTCAATATGAAGTCAAATTTTGTTTTATTAGGATGCCTTATGATCTGTTTTTGAAAAATTTTACGAACCTGGTCATCTGTCGCATGCCTAACAAGAAGTACCTGACCTTACACCGTACGTGGCATGAGAAGACGTTACACGCTGATTGGAAAGGGCCGTCAGCAGGCGGGTGCGTCAATAACAAGGAAACCTTCCTTAAAAATCCTCAGGTATTGTAATAATTCAGAGAAGTGAATCTTCTGCGGTTAACACAGTTTTTACTAAAATGTTATCGTTTTTGTGACTCATTCAAATCTTTTAAAAATATTGGGGACTAGGCTTGTGTAGCCATTCACGAAAATGGCGTGGCAAAGAATAATAATTGTCTATGGTCATGGTGGTGTCAATTTGTGGCATCACGCATTTGTATTAGAGAGAAATGCTTATTTGAATTGAAAACTATGTTATGCTATTATGGGTATTACTTGATATTATTATTATTTTATGAAATTATGACACAAACTACTGTATGTGATTATTTATATATTGTTTGCAGAACATTGTCATAAGATTCTAATAAAGGATTTTGTTTTTCAAATAAGCTCATTGAGCAGTTTTGATTCCCATTTAAGTATATCAAAGTTTTGATTGATACAGCTAATAATTATTTATTTATTTTTAGTTTTTGGTTACCATTGACGATGATGAGGATGATATCATGCTTCAGCTGACACAGCCAGATGTGAGGGCAGACCAGCAACAGGCTAACCTAACCATTGGGTTTCATGTTATGAAGGTAATATCCTAAAGCTCTGTCTACACTATTACACTTTATGTGACAAGTAGTTCATGTCACTGATATCAAAATTATATATTTATAGTTATAAATAACTGTTTTTATTCAAGAGTTTTTGTTTTAGATATTTAATTTTTTTTTTTTTAAACATGATGTATTTTCAAGTCCATCTTCATGATAAAATGTCTACTTCTCTGTAGCACAATTTTTACATTTTGTTTGTAAAACTTGTTGAATGAAAATAAATAACTTTATTATTTTCTAATCAATTTATTGTTCTTCAAAAAAGAATAGAAATTGCTGTTTTATTGTTTTTGTTTTCGAGATATTTAGGCTAATTTCCAAGAATAACCATAAGCAAATTCATTAACAGTATCTTTCTAAAAGGTTAACAAGATGCTCTACATACACAAAGTCTTATTACAAGTCTTTTGGAGTTCAGTTACTATTTTTTCAATGATGAAAAAATCTTGACATTATTTTAACCACCAAAATCCAATCTCATTCAACATGTCTATGAACAGTTAACAATCAAAATTGTTTTATTATTGTTTTATTAGGTTGAAGCAAATCGCAAATATTTGCTCAGAAGTGTTAAACCCAAGGCCTTCACATCAACATTCATTAATTCAAGGAGCGTTTTTGAGAAACAGACATTGAAGAGAGGGCGCTACATCGTAGTACCATCAACATTCGGCCCTAATGAAGAAAGTAGATTCATGATGAGGTTCTTCTGTGACGGTGGATCTCAATTCAAGTGGGTATTATTTCACAAGATATGCTTCAAACCTGGCTGTTTGTTAATAATAATATGTTAATGGTATATAGAGCCTATGCTCACAGCTTTTATGTGCGTCACATTATTACCCTAATCAAACACGTATGGACAGCTCACATATTTATGCAGGCTAGTAATACGTGCAATTTTGTTTGACCCTACCAGATGGAGATGGAGAGAGGCAAACATAAGTCTTGCCTAAGGTCACAAGTAATACGGTGAGCATTGATCTCGAACCCTTGATCTTGCGATGATAAGCCAATGCTTATTACCCAAAACCCTGCGCTACAATCGGGCATGGATCCATATACCATAGTCATTGGGTTATGTTTAAAGGCACTCTTTGTCCATAGTTCTGGTGGTAGAACAAGTCTTCTTGGATAAGGACTTAAAACTGGAGTTCCAGTGTACACATCTGTAGAAGAAGCCACTAAAGCTCTGTCTATACTAACAAACTTTATGTGAAAAAAATGTGATGTTACCATAATGATATGGACACAATGACATATTTGGGCAATCACACTTTTTTTCAACCTAGTTTGATAGTGTAGAAAGAGTTTTAATAAACTTCTAAATGTGTATACTTATATTGAATTAGATAATATTTAATTGATTATTTATTTATTTTATAGGCAAATTGAGAAGTCTGTTCCATCCAAGAGTTCGAACCCTCTCAAGAAATACCCATGCGCAGTGACGTCTGTGCAAGTCCTGTCTGCCAGTAATCTAGAGAAACAAGATCTAAAAGGAGGTAAGTTTATTATTGATTAATTACAATAAAAATGCTTAATTTTGAGGACAATGCAAAATTGTTACGTACATAGCCATCTATGTTTACTCACCCTAGCTTTTTCAGGTTTCAATTATTTTTTATTATTTCGTGGTTAGAATGCAGTGTTAGTTCCATGATAAGTACTTTGTATGTGGAATAAATATACGTATACATGGTTGTTTATTGTTATACCAAAGATTGACCAAAAAAGGTGTGATGTGCGCAAATATGGTAGTGATATACCCAAATATGGTAGTGATATGATGTCATCATGTCCATATATGGGCACATCACATTTTTTGTCGCATAAAGTTTGATAGTTTAGACTTTTTGAGTTTTACACTCAATTACTGCAGTATCCTATTTCTATCTTACAAACTTAGAAATTCTCTTTATTATCTGGATATGATAACCTGGTTAAACTCTTAACCCTGCTTCTGTTTTGTATAGGTGCTGACCCATATGTGTACATTAACTGCGAAGGTCATAAGGTCAGATCAGAGATAAAGAAGGACAGCCTGAACCCTGAGTGGGATTTCAGCGCCATTTTCTACCGTGTCAACATTAACAAGCCAATCATTGTCGAGGTAAGGATATAATTTCTATTCACTATTTTTTAACAAACTCCTCATAAATAGAAGAAAAATCTCCCATTATTATTTTTAAAGATATTAACATCTAACTTCATTTAAAGACTAGTCCTGAGTTAGGGTTTTTAGCATCATTTTATAGCCTGTGTTTTCATCTGGTTGCAACAATGTGGTCCTTAATTAAAGGGAAAACATAAAATAAATATCACTAAATTACTATATGTCTTCCTTTAATTAATTAAAGACTGTGGCCGTATTCACCAATCACACTTAGGCTAAGGGAAACAATTGCCCTTAAAATTAAAAAAAATCTCCTATCTAAGTGAATACAATTTAAGGGAAATATGTAAATATTTAAGGTTTTAATTTGAGATTTTTTTATTTTAAGAGTCTTCAAAAAATACCTAAATAAACATTTTTTATTTAGATTTGGAATCATAACCTCGTGAAGGACACATTCATGGGTCAGGCCATCTTTATGGCACAGTCCGGCGGAGAAGCCAAGCACCATGTTGCACCACTTAAAGACCGCGGCAGAAAAGGCCAAGATCCGAAACAGGGCAACGTCAGTGTGGTCATCACAACGAAAGAGTCTTTAGAAGATTTGTAAAATGGGAATGTAATCCTTACATGAGCATTTTGATTCTGAATTATGTATTTAGCAAATGACCAAAAAAAGTCGTAAAAATTGATTTTTTACTTTGTGTTTCTCTAATGTAACACAATAGTATTCAGAAAAATAAAGTATGTCGTATTCTTTTTCTAAAAATTTATAGTAAATATTGTGTACTATGAGAGGTACCTGGTGCCGTTTTATATTTTACCATGGTGAATTTATTTTGGATTTCTTTCCCATTATAGGAGATGGAAAATGAGGAGTTACTATAAGTTCTCTGTTTTCTCAGATTCCTATAGTATAAGTATGAGTAATTTTAAATTTTATTGGTAAGACAACAGCGTTAGTTTTTTACAAATTTATTCATATGTGTATATAAAGGAATGTTTAGGTTCGGATCAAAAGAGAAGTCTTTTTAATTTTTATCTGTTTACTTGTATATAACGATAAGTTTCCAAATTTTACATTATAAAAATGTTTTACTGACACTTGAGTTGAGGATCATTTAAAAATTATTTTACTGTAATTACTGCAGTAACTATATATTAGTTTTAATATAGAATTTGACTATAAAGAATATGTAAACCCATACTTGATAAAAAATTACCAAACAGGTTAAAGAGTAAACAACATTTATTACTGCAGTAACTGCAGTAAAATCATAACATGTTCTTCATTTTTTAGACCTGAATCATGCTTGTTCCGTGCTCAACATTTACACCACCAGTCTTTAAATTTTAAACATTTATTGTTATTAATTTAAATTATTGTATTTTCATATTATGAACATTAACAAGCTAGCAAATTATAGTGTAAATTGCGAACATATGTAATGTTATTCGTACTGCCTAGTGAAACTCCAAACACATCGTGCGGACACACGTCATGCAAAACACCGGTGTTGTCGCCCTGGTGTGTGTAAACAGTTTTTGTTAGACGATGTGAAAAGTGTATGAATGATCTTAAAAATAAACACTATGATTCGAACAAGCGACTTCTTGCAGATAGGCCAAGCGACCTACTACTATCTTTTTATCTATTTATTTTCTAATCCTAAATAATAATAATACAGTATTTATTAAATATATGAATTAACATTTTGTATCAAATTTAAATCGAACTACTTTTGAATAATAAGCAATTTACTAATTATTTATTTGTGTTTTAATTAATGTATAATAGAACCTTTAAAAGACTAACCCCAATTTTACTACAACCTAATGATTTATGCCTTGTATGTGTTATTGTATTATTTTTCTTTAAAACAATATTTTTGGGGTATTTTTTCTCCATATTTGGACGATAACCTCATTTAATGTCTTTCAAGTTTATCATTCCACATAAACATTTATTGAGTTACTCAACCATATCATGTTACATGACATCATTCACTAAGTCATGTGATACCCTTTTGTTTGCTAATAGCTACAAAATAAATCCTTTATAACTAATAAACATGTTTTTATAAACATTTTTTTCTTACTTAAAATGTCTACATTCCTTTCTATCATTTCTTTTAAAATCAGATAAAATCTGATTTTAAGTGTTTTCTATTTATTTTTAGTAAAAATTTGTTGGGGCTAAACAAATTATAAATCACTTTTTTTTCTGATTTTAAACATTTTCATTGAATCAAGCTAAAAATATATAAATCTATTTTTCTATAAAAACCATCCATGATTGTGCAAAATATCTGAAATGATTTACTTGTAATTAAATATTTTAACCTGTGAATTTAAATTATTCATACACATAAATAATAATTTGCATTTGGTAGTATAACTTCGTAAAAATTTGAATAAGTAATGAACAGATACAAAAATTTGTTTTAGACAAAGGTTCACATATCAGCTAAGCGAAAATGTAAAATATGTAATTTTTGATAGATAGATACGACGGCCACCGTGGTCATATTTACCAATCACACTTAAGTGAGATAATGCACTATTTTACTTAAGTCAATAAATATTTAAGGATCACTCAATTGGATAATTTTTAAATGTTAAGGTTGTTTCCCTTAGCCCTTAGCTTGGTCCCCACTAGGACGCAACGTAAGCGCAACGCAAGTGTTGACCAATCATGACGCGATGGATTATTTAAACTGTCGCTTGTCATTGGTCAATTAGCTTACGTTGAGCTTACGTCATTGCGTTACGTCCAAATTGGAACCAAGATTTAATGTGAACGTTGAATACGAAACTACATTTTTTTAAATTATTAAATTAATAATTAAAACCGCTAATGCATATTATTAATTTAGTAGTACTAGTTCAATTTCATGCGGTATTTTATAATTACTTATCTATAATTTAGTTACAATATTTATAGTTTTTAATCAAGTTAATCATGAAATAATTATTGTATCAATTATTAATTATCATTTGTTTAATTATCCTATTAGGGCCTATGTATTGAATATTAATATAAATATTAAAATAATTTTAAAATTATGTTGATACATACACAGTTAATGTATATTTTTTTTCAATAATTTTAAATTGTGGAAATGATATTTGTTTTAGACTGTATGGTGTGTGCTTATCGTAGTTCAGTGCACCTTTGGCGACCAAATAAAAGTGTATATGTTGTGTTTAAAGCTTGGTTCCCACTAGAACGCAACGCAAGGACGTAACGCAACTCAAAGGGATTTGACCAATCACAAGCGATAGATTATTTGAACAGTCGCGTGTGATTGGTCAGCTCGCTTGCGTTGCGTCTACGGCCTTTATAGTTGAAACCAAGCTTGGTTGCCACAACACGACATGTGCAACGCAAGTGAGTTAACCAATCACAATTTGGATGACCCAACGCGTAGTGATTGGTCACTTTATCCATCATATCTAAAGCTCTTTCTTGTTACTGTGTGTCCCAAATATGGTGTTCTACTGCAGTTGTGGTTTATTTATTTTTATCATATTTAAGACGCATTTATAGTAGTTGTAATAGGACATTTTTATCATTTTGGTTACTGTATTTTGTTATTACTTTTCAGATATGAATATTTATACACGATAATTATTAGTATAATTTAGTTGTGATATCGTAGTCGTACTAACCACCGATCAAGTTGAATGAATTTAATAAATTCAATAATTAATAAAATTCAAATTATTTTATTCAATTAAAGTAAATCCATGTTATTGTTTTTTTAATGGATCTATTTGGTATTTATGAACAGTGTGTTGAACATATTTGTAGTTAAGTGGACATTTTGTACATTAGAAATAAGGACCAATCATGTTTACGATATGTGATGACGTATATGATGATGAATAGCTATTGTAATTTAGCTGTCGGATATAGCCTATCATGGCTTTTAATATAAATTTATAAAAACTATAAAGAGATATTCATGGTTGGGTTTACCTGTTATTAAATAGAATAGTTGCACAGCAGTCAGCAATGATGAACTTTTGACTTCTTGTATGTCAATATTTTACACTATTTTGTATACCTGTTCTAATTTAGCTGTCGGATTTGATAATAGCCTGTTATTGTGGCGTTAAAAATAAATTGGTAAAAGCTAGTTAAGCAATATTCATGCGGTCATGTTATTTGAAATATTAATTGAAAGTGCCTTGTTGGTCAACGTTCAGGCAATGATCATAATGATTATAGATCATTTAGTTTATGCAAGAAATACCATTTCAACATTTCAATTACAGTACTTTGTACCTTTCCGTCAAGATTACTATACCTGTCCATTTCGTGCCTAGCTAACCTGGATAAACAAAAAGTAGCCTAATCTCTTCAAAAAGTAGAACATGCATTGAACATCCCTATCCATAAATGTTATAGTCCACTACACCACTGTTGGTTTGTGTAATATCACAGTTAGTGAAGTTCTCCCATTCGTTATGCAGTTACGGTGATGGTTACAGTGACTATTATAGTGACCATGGTTATATTGAAATAAACTTGTTTTATCTTTATTGCTGTATTTTGTTTTATTTTAGTTTAGACAACCTCCGTCATCATAATTAATGCAACAAACCCGAATAATAATACTTACAGTACCCTGTTTACACATGCCTAAAATTTCGTACTGTCTCTATTCTTAAACAAACTAATGGAAATTACTAAAAGATAATTGAACAGTTTTATTTCAAATTTCAACGAACGGAACTGGAAAAACTTTCCAAAATAAGTAGCCTTATACTGTAGGTGCTTTTTACCGTGACAACCGTATGTAAAATGTATGAGGAAAATGCACATAAGGATTTTTGTTCATAGTAAAGCGTGGTTCCCACTAGCGACGCAACACAAGGACGTAACGCAACGCAAGTGAATTGACCAATCACAAGCGATGGCTTATTCGCTTGTGATTGCTAACTGTCTATAACTTCGCTTGTCATTGGTTAAAACGCTTGCATTGCGTTTACGTCCTTGCGTTACGTTCTAGTGGGAACCAAGCTTTACGCAACCTACGCAACGTAAGAAAATGCCCTTCCAATTATTGTGTTTTCCTTCGCCTGCGTGAAATCAAACCTGCGATTTTTGCAGCACTGTTGTGTTGTCGGTTCCCACTTGTGATTACTCAATACATCACTTTGCGTCGATACGTCGCTGCGTTGCGTTCTAGTATATTGGGAACCACGCGGCTTATTCGCTTGTGATTGCTAACTGTCTATAACTTCGCTTGTCATTGGTTAAAACGCTTGCGTTGCGTTTACGTCCTTGCGTTACGTTCTAGTGGGAACCAAGCTTTAAGCGATTAGTGATTTGAAATACGTTTCGTCGGTGCGTTGAATTTCCTCCGGTAAAGACGTGTTTTTGATGGAAATTACGGGAATGTTGCCTATTGACGAGCGGAATATTTTATAACGGCTGTGGCATGATTTACCCTCTTGTTTTTTAATATGCCTTTGTTGTGTTCCAGCAGTATTTAAATACGTTACGTAAGTCGGTGTGTGTTGTTCAATGGTATGTGAGCGGGCGTTGAATTTTCTCCGTTAAAGAAGTAGTTGTTTCTCTGTCTCAAACACAATAATGAAGATTGATATAAAATGTTTTTAATTATTATGGGAATTTATTGACGTAAGAAATGTTTTAAACTGTCGTCGCATAGTTGTGGAATAGTCGTTCTTCTTGCTTGCGAGATATAGGAATTATCAACACTTAAGTACGTTACGTCAATGTGTATCTCAATGGAATGTATCATGCCGTTGCTATTTCGCCGTTAAAGAAGTTGTTCTTTCTTATGCCTTTTTATACACAATGGAGATATAAAATGCCTTGGATTATTACGGGAATGAATTTACGCACCATGGATTACTTTGTGGAATAATATTATGGGTTGCAAGATCAAGGAATTTGTACATAAGGTTAGTGACTGACATAGATAAATTACTAGTTTATTTTAGATTTTAAGCTCTATTTCTACACTATCAAACTAGTTTGAAAAACAAATGTTATTCCATACATGGACATGATGATCAGTCACCACCACATTTGGGCATATCACCACCACATTTGGGCACATCATACTATAGTTTGATAGTGTAGACAATGCTTAATGTAAGTTTCTGTCACCTGTGATTTGTATGTGCTCTATTGAATAGTAACCGTGTAATAACTTAGTTTGGTGTTTAGCTGTTTTAATAAATTACGTTACAACTAGTAACGTTGCGCCACAATATAGTGACGTATAATGTAACGGTAACTGTTTATATAACGTCGTGAGGTAATTTCCCGATTGATCGTAATCAAAACGGTACTGCAGGGTAGACCTACTTGATTGAGATGTTCTTTTATCTTAATCACGCATGTGCAAAATAAAACATCAAGATAGTAAAAGAATAACTGTCTGTAGGAGCTATAATGTTAAAAAATATTTATTATTGCCTATTATACACATGGCTATATCAACGATTTTAAAAATTAAAACAACCATCAATAATCTAGCCTACTGTAGACGCTGTTATTATTACATTATTTGAAGAACATCATACTTTTTAAATCTAAATCTTTTTATTCTTTACTAACCCAATGATTTCTTCAAAACATTTTGTTCTACGCAATTCTTCTAAGTATTTCCAATATACTACTTTGAAACATCTAAGTTCTACAAATCACTTCCAGAGCCTAGTGATTTAAACCTTCCTTAAGCTTAAGTAAACCTTGATATACTTTACTAACCCAATTATTCTTTCAATCTATATACAGTAACTGAAAACATTTAGTTCTACGCAATTCTTCTCAGTATTTCTGATATACGATTTTGAAACATCTGAGCTCTACAAGCAAGAGCCTAGTTACTTAAACCTTCCTTAAGCTAGAGTTTATTTTTACGTTGTCGATTTATTTAGGCCTACCAGCTCTTTTAATTTCGTAACTAGATTCCAGATTCGAGTATTAAGTATGTTTTTTCTGACGTTAAATTGCCGTCGGAAAAAGTTTTTAATTTTGGCCATCGGTGGCTCTCTACATAATACTGTACATTTATTTTAGTTCGGTTTTTAAATAATTAATTCAATTTAACATTAAAAACGCTCCATCGCTTTGAATAGCAATTTTATTTACATTTATTTTATGTCTGTACTTCATTTATTCCTCGTATTTTTTCAGATAACACAGTGCTGCATCGTAGCAAAAATTGTACTGGACCTACAACATACAAAACAAACATTTAAACGGTAATTTTTACACACTCATTTTTGAAATAATAATGAGGATATAACATACACACATGGTAAGAAAAAAGAATGAACGTTAAAAGCACACAACCCTATCCCAGACAAAATAACAAGAAACTCACCTCGGAGTCCACAATAGTAGGTGATGCTGACCTCAGTGCTTTAAGTGTTTGGAATACATCCACCACCTTGTTTTCTCGCATTTTCTGGATCACTGAATAAACTAGGCAGAATAATCCAGATCTACCAACACCGTCTCTGAACAAAGATATATATATTTTAAGTTTTCCTTTCTTAAAAATATTGCAGTTAAAACAACATTTTAACATTTTAACGACCTAATTAATTTGCGTGAGATTGCCAGTAACAGAAATAAGTGGCTTTTGTTATTTTGAATCTTTATTTTTACATTATTTTATATTTTTTGTTGTTGTAGGATGCATGCATATAAGAACGTATCAGATTTTGTAAATCCACAGTGCGTGGTTTTGTTACATTTTTTGGAATAAAGTTACCTCTATATATATATATATATATATATAGTTAAAACAAACTTCAATATAGAGTTACTGTATATTGTCTGAGAATAGTAATAACACGAAGAAAGGCGCTTTGCTTATTGTTGCATGCCTACGTCTAAACTAACTAACCAACCAAAATCTTTCATTACTATATAGCGGCGCATGTCTAAATTAACTGACCAATCAACATAATCAACATCATTACTATTTCACGTTAGTTTGTTTTTACTCACCATGTATGCATTATAATAACACAGCTATTGCTATTTCTTTCTGGTTACTATATCGTGTAGATTTAGCTTTTTGATTATTTTTTTGTATCTATTGAAATTTCTATTCTCATTTTTTCAGTAAATTGCCTTTGGATCAATACAAACTTGTTGTGGCCCACGGTCTTTCTTTCTAAAAAACACACACAGCTCCAATACAGTCCATTAGCTTAGTCTGGACTTTAAAAAACTGGAACTAGAAAATAAAGTTTCCAAATTACCTAACCAACCTATTAACCAACAACCAGCCTCGTTTCAGATACTAGTATTGATATTCCTATTTATTATACCTACCTGCAATGAACAGTGATTGGTGATGATGTGACATCTGATCGCTGCATTATTGTCATAACGAATTTAACAAAAGAATCAACTTCTGGAACAGTTTCGTTTTTTGGCCATTGGTTAACCTCATACAGAACAAGTCGTTGTTTTGTATTATCCTGGAAGAAAATAATATAAATAGTACATTCGGTGTATATATTGGACCTCATCCCTCCTAAAGGCCAGTCTACAGACACGAGCGGTAACGGTAAGAAAAACATAGAATCTATGTTATTCCTTATGACCATTTACACACAACGTTCCGCTCAGGATAGATACAGATTTTTTTGTGGGACAAGCTACGTGGTTTTCCGCTTACCGTTACCGCTCGTAAATTGGCCTAGGAACCAACTAGGGAAGAATCTACCATTTTAAATTGTTGTTAAACACAAAATAATAATAAACAACCTTTTCTAGATTGATTTTTTTCTTGGTCAAAATTTCATACTGATGCGTTGACTTGATTGTGACTGTAAATTCACCAACTGTCTGTTTTTGGTTGATCTTATTTGGGAGGTACACTGCATTCGTCAGATCTTCCATCTCATTTAGTTGTACAATGACGTCAGATTTATAGTCAAATATCAAACGCCAGAAATCGACACTAGTGTCATCAGCCAATGGGGTCCGCGTAACGATATATGCATGATCCTCTTTAGAATGCTAAGAAATAGATTGTGTACGAAGCATAACTATTAAAAACCTAAATTTAAATTAAATAAAGTATATTGTGATATTTTGGCATACTGGCATATTGTTACCGCAACCTATGACTACTGTAAGAGAAACGCATTTGGACGTACGCAGAAAATCGTATCATTTTCCTTAACATAAACGTATTCATTTACGTCACTTTGTAGTACTGACGCGTTAAGCAGACGAAACACAGTAGTAGCAGTAAAAAAAGTCGTATCCTTTTCCTTAGAAGAAGCATAATAAGTTTGTTAATTAAATCATTGACGCGTTTACAGTGTTAACTAGTAACAATTGCAGTACCCATCCCTTCCGTTTTAGAAGCGTAATAAAAAGTGTTTTTCTAGTAGGAATATTGACGCGTTTACAGTGCAAGTCGATAAGAAACAAATTGCAGCAAAGAATAATGTACATAAACATTTGATCCTAATCAAATTGTTTGATGCATCACACATCTGTATTTCCTATTTAATATAGCAAGATCGTTCCAATGATAACAATGAATCATCGCATCTAACTATCCACACTATCTGCCATCTCTGTCGTTTGGTCATATACTTACCTCAATAAACGAAGCGTTAACGTAATCACCATCACTTTCAACTTCTGAACTGTAGCATCCCTTAGTTACTAAAAAATGAACATAATTCATTAGACATTACGTCACCTCCAACGAAATTGTTTCTTAATTACATTCTATTTACTGTTTTTACTCTACATCTCACTATATCGGTCGGTTGGTTGGTCGGTCGGTTGGTTGGTAAACACTAAATTATGCACGCGAACTGCAGCCATGTATATGGCCTTGTTATTATGACCTTGTTATTATGACATTGTTATTCTGACATTGTTATTCTTAGCATCTTCTTTCCAAAAACATAGATCTATCCAACTTACAGAACAAAACATTTTGGCATTTGTTTCCATCTGGTCGACTTGATTGTGACGTAAGACCATCCAGTGGAAACAAACTGTTCAAAGTCTGCAAGTAAAAAACAATTGTGTATCCAATAAATGAGTCATTTTGTTATAACTTATTCGCAAATCATCTTTATCCTCATAATCAAAATGCTGGATTGACATGTGTTATAGTTTACAATATAAATAATTGAAAGTACATTATCATTACCTTTAGTTGATATTCAAAATCTGAAGAAGTTTTTAATTTTTGTTTTTGTATTACTTTTTGTATGTCACCAACGGGAATGACAGTCTGTCCACAGAACCACTCTTCTAGTAGAACTGCATAGATAAATGTATACTGCTCCTATAATACGAAAGTAAACTTAGTAAAGACTAAGAAAAAGGAATCCGGAATTGTATGAATATGTATAAATTTTAAATCTTTTGTTATCCATAAATCCACACACAATCTATAATTGCTTGTAATATCTAATACCTAAATTACTGTCATGTAAAGACTGTTTGACTTTGTGTGTGAGAAATAATGAAATGGAAACCGGAGTATATGTAAAACTGAGAACTTTTTGTATTACCAATAGTGCAAGTACTGTATAAATAGACTATTTAGACTGTGAAAGAAGATTCAATATGGTAAAGATAACAGGAAAATTGGGAAGACTCCGAGAGAAACACACGATGCAAATTTGAAAAACAAAATAAGATATACAAACAATTCTGAGTGAAAAAAAATATTTCAATTTGCATTTAATTAATTTTAAAAAGAAATGTTTAAAGAATAAAAATAATACAATGTAATGTACTGTACAACCTTTGTTTGAACCGTTTGGATACGTTTCTGTCTCATGCTTCGTACAAAGTTGAACACATCTACTTTCCCTTCTTTATCTGACATATCCAACATGGCTGCTATAGCTATCATGGTTCCACTTCTACCGGCTCCTGAACTATGAAACATTGCAGACAGTTATTATTTACTTTATTGTATTTTCCAGTAAGTTATCGATATAAGTATATAGCATTAATAAATTATAAATATAAGGTTTTCTTTGCATGCTAAGATGTAACCAACCATAACTAACATCTAGTGCACTTGTGCTAAATAATTGACCATCTTCGAATACATCAAATTTAAATTTGGAAAAGGTGTGTTGAATCTGAAAACCATTAAAAACATTTACCCTCTCCAGGTACGTTTGTACGTATTACTCTTTTTATATACACCATAAACTAATAAATTTGCCTACCTGCAGTGTACGATGACTGGCCCACTCTCTGTACCATAACTCAGTTGAGTTTTTCTAAACTTCTTGATGAAATCTATCAGGTGTGGTACTGTACTGGGAACACTCTTGTCTGGCCATTCAGTAAAATGATATTGATACACATTATGTATCGTATCGTTTTCTCCAACCTTTTCAGCAAAAGTTAATATTAATAATAATAATAATATATTAGTTCTAGGGCCTACACACAATTATTAGTTGATGATAATTTCCAATCAATTATTGTAGTTTTTTGTCTTTAACAAACGTAAAAGGAAAACACTTTATGGCACAAATGGCTTGCCATAACTATAACTACTATGTATTTGTTGTTACTTTACCTTTTGAACTTCAAGTTTACGAAACACATAGTACCCGTAATCGGTTTCTTCGGCGTTCCTAACAAGAAGCTTTCCAAATTCTTTAGAATAGCTTAAGTCTGGCCAATACTTTTCGCACTGTTGCTATAATTATACAGTTTTGAAATATATTAATACATTTAATCATTTAAAAAGGAAATATTATAATCGAGTTTACTGAACTACACAGTTTATTTCAATCTTATTTTGAAAACAGGTTGGGTACCGTACATATAACTCCAATATATTTATAGTATATTACTCCAAAAACCGGGAAAATATATAACCTGCCTTGTTTCCTTCTTTAAGGTTTGTAACCATGACAACAATCATAGACTTCTCCTTCCATATCATTCTCCACATCTCGTTGATGGAGTCAAATGTAGGACCTATAATAACCGTAAAGGATAACATTAATTAGATGTTATGTATTTCGGACCTTTACCACGTAACTGAAATATGTATGTTTTACCTTGACATGCAATAAATTCACGTGGTACATAGCATCCCTATAAAAGAAATATGATTATTATTATTATACGGTACTACTATGTACTTCTTCCAAATTTGATCCGATAGATCGGAATGATAATTTACATACCTAGCATAAGATGCTGTACCATAATATTATAGAAATACATATTGTAAATGTTCCTAAATATTGAGATGAGATTTTGTACAAAAACATTGCGTAATACATAAAATAGAAAGCGGATACGGGTTCGGATATGTTTTGTAAACACAGAGATATAGTTTACCCAAATCCCGAGTTTTTAGGCCATTGTACAATAAAGTTAGGTTTTTTATTGCCAATAATGTCTTCTCAGAAAACACATAAGCAACTTACATCTACGTACGAAGCATTTATATAATCAGATCCGGGAACCTCATCAACCAGATCAAGAACTACTCGAGAATTGTCATCTGAAATAAAGTAATTTAGTTTTAATCATTAATGATTTCTTTATTACCTCACGACTTAATATCTTAATGAACACCTTTCATATCATATTTCGAAATTTATAGAAAACAAAAACAAAACATGAACAGTATTTCTTGTTTAGATGAGCTTCTGCTGCTAAGTGAAACAACACTAAATAAGAACTTACAAGGAATGACATTAGGATTTTGATTTTTCTTTATATTGTTCGAAGATTCGGCAACTTTGCAAGGATAGAACGACTTGCTGTCATCAAGTTCCTGTTGGGATACCTAAAAATGATATTCCAACATTAAATTTACAATGAATCATGTGATAGAACTACGTAGTTGTCATACTGGTTGAGACACAGATCAATTGAAACTAAAATAGCACTGTATGGTTCAATTGGTTCAAACATAAATCTGTAAGCAAGAGATTCTTGCTTGAATTATACAGATAACTTCCGTAAAAATTCTTTCGTTAGTTGCTAGTAACAACAATTTTAAACTATCTTTATATAATGAGTTTCATTATATTGTAGCGTACCTTAAATTCTTTCTCAAACCCATTTTCAACGTTTAATTGGCGCTTCCTCACATAGTCATGTACCTTAGATAACTCAATCGGTGTGTATTCTTCATTATCTAATTCTGTATTGTTATACACAGGTCCAAGTTTGTGTTGCAATACAAGGTCGGGATCTGTGTAGATGGGTTCATCAGCAGAATTCTCAACATTTTCCTGAACACCTTCATATTCATTCTGTTCATATTTTTTAGACAGGGTTTGATAGTCTGTTTCTAGGACTAATGCACATACGTCTTGTTGACTAGTAGAACTGCTTTCCTTTTTCGAAATAGTTCGTCTAAATATAATGGAAAACAAGTGCATGAAAACCGTTACTAAATAATTTTTATTTTAAATTGTTTAATATGACTGCATAGAAGTGTTACTTTACCGTCTAAATATCATAAAGATGATAGCAACTGCGATAAATATTGCAATCAACGAACCACATGCCAAAACTATTATGTAACCTGAAAAGAAAAAAGAATGTTTATAAAAAACTACTTTGCATGTTGTCTCGATGTCTATCTTGTCTTGTAAAGTGTCAAGCAAGTGCTGTTAGATTAACAGTTAAGCCAAATTAATAACCAAAATATTATTATTAAAATAATAAAAACAAAATTATCACGAACCCAAGTTTGAGTTTGAGTCATCTGATGTATAACAATTTGTCCCAGACATAAATTTCGTTGTGTTAGATGTCCCATTAACGTTTGAATAAGACGCCAAGACCGTGAATGTATATTCTATACAGGATTCAATTCCTTCGTCAAAAACAACTTCAGTTTCTGTAGTATTTCCTTGCTGAAATATTCCACCTGACAGTTCATAATGGTAGGTCACCTGATAATCTGGGATGTCACATGTAGAAGCTTTCCACTTAATAAGCAAATATGTTTCATTTACAAATGAATTACTTTCTACTGATGGCACTATAATAGTAAATCAGAAGTATTGAAAATAATACATTTACATAATGTAGAACAAAACTACTACTCCTGATATCAGTTTTTAGATAAAAAATAATAGATTTGAGATGGCCAACGTGTCTCTTGTTAAATGAAACTCGGTCATGTAATGTTTTTTTGTCGCGTGGACGCGACTCTATAGTACACTATGTCGGTCGGTCGGTCTGTCGGTCTGTCTGTCAGTCCGGTATCACTATGCGTTTTAGCACGCGACTTATGGCTGTTGGCCTTGTTTTCTTTAGTTTCTGCTAGTCTTAATATTCCTAAACACTATTTTGGCACAAATGACGTATCATATCTACAATTAATTTCAAAACTCCCGATTAATTTCCCAATTAATTTCAAACAATAACAAGACTGTCTGCTGCTTATCTTGGTTAATTTTTGTGTCATTAGCTAAGGTATTTTCTAGGTATAATATTGACATATTTTCTTCCCCGAATGCCATTGAAACGTCACATATATGTGTAACGTACTTTACGGTTACATTTTAGCCCATCCTAAGGGTTATAAGAACAATTTACTAATTTCACATACATGAGGGCGCTGTCTGTACCACCATATCGTCTCCCCAATTACCAGCAATCTCCATATTATTAACTACTCGAGCGTTTATGACATAAGCAGTACAACTTGATAATCCTGATAATTCTACTTCTAATTGAGAACTACTTGTTGTATTAACTACATCTGTTAAATTTCCATCAATCTCCGAGTACTGCAATTGATATCGAAGAATATAGTTACACTGGATTCGATCATAATCACTAGAAACAGGCTGAAAATGTAACAAAGATTTAAATTAAGCTTGCTTGGAAGAATAATAAGCAGATAAGAAGGGTTCGTAGCCAACCGTCAGAACTGACGATGTAAACTATTTTGGCCCATAGTGAAAAACTTTTCACGTACATATTACGTTTACAGGAAATATAAATAAACATAAATTGATTGACATATGACAGACAATCTAATATGAATATACTTACCTTTAATTTTAAGATAACGTGGTTTTCTTCATTAACTTTCAATTCTAGCACGGGTTCTTCCAACGGTTCTATGTTTTATTAAATATATTAGTATTAAAATGAACAGTATTAAGCAACAATATTCAAGTCTTTCAAACATAAAAAAAAAGACATAATTATTTTTTTACATGAATGTAGCCTTTAATAAAGTTTATATAATGCATCCTCTAAACTTTACTAAATATATACTATATTAAGTTTTTGTTTAAAATAAATAATATTTAATTCCTATAAACCACGGTAGTAGTAGTATCTTTAAGAAAGTAAGAGTCTTAGTACGGTTCTTAAATTTTTTTCAAATCGGTTAAAAAAAATATAAATTACAATACGCTCAAAATAAATTATAATACTTATGTTACTGCTACTTCCACTGCCGCTCTTATACTACTGCTGCTGCCGCTGCTGCTACTTCTACTGCTACTACTGTTACTACTACTGCTGCTACTACTGCTGCTGCCGCTGCTGCTACTTCTACTGCTACTACTGTTACTACTGCTGCTGCTACTACTGCTGCTACTACTGCTGCTGCTACTACTGCTGCTGCTACTACTGTTACTACTACGGCTGCTGCTACTACTGCTGCTACTACTGCTGCTACTGCTACTATAGTTCATATTTATATTAATACTATTTATAATGTAAGGTTATCACATCCAATAGAAAAAATTGTCTAAAATATAATTTTATTGCAATTTTATAACTTACTTGAACAGATGGTGTTTGTTGTTCCAAGTGCACTTTTTGGTCCATCTACCTCAATACCACCAACCATCCTCGAAAATTGAGAGTAGAATTGATATTTCGTATTTGGGATGAGATTATCAATAACAATAAATAAATTATCTGGTCCATCTATTGATGATTCCGTTTGCGATGATTTGTATGAAAGCTTCCGCTTTGTAATTGTTCCTGTTCCATAATCTTCACTAGGAATCCAAGTGACGTCAAACGTTAAAGTAGTTGCTGTTTGGTTTATAGCACTTGGCGGTTCAGTGCGGTATGGTAATGCTAGATATTGAAAAACATAAAATAACTTTCTTATATTTCAAACTAAAACATACATATTTACATAGATATTTTACCGTATATTCACAATGGTCATGTGACTTTATCTCATTCTCGTCATCATCTCTTTCCATTAGCTTCATACACGTCCGTCTTCTTTTCTGGTTTCCTACTCGTCTTTCTCTTTACTTTCTTTACTTTAGTTTCCATTATTCATTCATTCAGTAAACACCACGAAATGTAAAGTATAATTATTCTGTATAACATGCGTTCTTACCTATGCTGCACTTTGGTCCAGCCCAGGCATCATGACACCCATTATCGCAACTTCCATCTCGATTACAATCTTCAGAGTCTTGGCAGTGACATTGGTAGTTACACAAAACACCAAAATATCCGGATACGCATGACTCAGGTTCTTTCCAAACAACGAAAACAATTATTATGTTAGCAATATAAAGTAAGGGAAATAATTGTTTAATGTAAAAGAAAAAAAACAACTCCAAACTAATTTAACGTTGGCCTATAGGTTAATAGAATATAATTTAGCAGCAAATTATTCAGCGAAGTAAGCAATTCTGGTTATTGAAACTTCAAATGCCACTTGTTGTGGAAAGTTGTGTAGAATGTTTGATAACCTTACTAGACAATTTTCTAGTTTGCCATTGGGTCGTACATAATAGCTAGCTGAGAGAGGTGGTACGTATAACATGTTTATTCATGTTAACTCACTGAGCTTTATTTTCATGTTGATGAGTCATTACCTAGACACATGTCACCAGTGTAACCAGAAAAACACGTTGAACCGGAAGTACATCCTGTATTTTGAGTACAATTCTCACAGTTACATTTTTGCCGACAATCACCACCATAGTATCCATCCTCGCACACTTAAAGACATGGTAGATATTTGTAATAGTAATAATAAATGAGCTAGATTCAGAATTCATAATTATTTCGTCCTGCTCTTAAATGATGACACTTTTATGAGAAATTATGTCTTGTTTGGTAGTCGAAACATCTTAAGAGGTTTCTTTGATACCATTAAATGACGTACGAAACACAAAAGTTCCTATACAAAATCGAACCATGCGCAACATAATGATATGAATATATTTTAAAATGATATGCAATTAAAGGAACATTACAAAACTGACTCCACACCTTGATTTTGATCGCTATTTTTGATTGAAGTAAAAATAATTTTACGACTAAACACAGCAAAATATTACCAAAATATTACGAAAATACAAAATGTATGTAACAATCTTACTGTTGTTCTTTTAATCTTTGCCATACAAATATAAAGATAAGGCCTAATTAAAATCTAACCTGTATTACAATCTCTTCCTCCAAAACCATTTTGGCATGCACAACCTACTGGATCAGGTGGACATAAAAGATCTCCTCTGCAATTTCCCTCACTAGAACACACAGTAAGGCAGTCACGACCCCAGTTGTTATTTCCACAACCTATTATAAAAAATAATAGTTTTGTTTTATGTTTTTCTCAAATACAAATTTAATATAATTTTTAATATATATTTTACATATTTTGTCTATCAGTAATATTCTATTTCAATTATCAAAATATTTTGCGACTTTACCAACGTAAATCACATTCTATGTACAATATAGTAACTGTATTACCATTTTGACAAGCATCGCCTTTAAATCCTGCTGGACAAATGCAGACACCCGTCCTATCGTCACATACTCCGCCATTATAACACATGGGACAGTCCATTTCACAATCTGGAGGATTCCATTTTGGCGAGGGACAAGCTAATAGAAATAGATGAAGTAAATTTTTAAATAATTAATATTCATATTTAGCCTACAATGGCCTATAAGAATAAATATATTCTTATTATTACTATAGGAAAAAGTGAAGTTAGGCCTATTTATTATTCTATCATTATTTTTATATTTATAATTATATCAATATGGTATATTACTATATATTGTTTAATTTAAATTAGTATTAATATACGTTGGCCTACCTCTAACAATAAGTCTCATGATACCATGGTTACCATCAGGACTATCACTTGTATAGCATTCATATACGCCATCATATTGTCTTCGTATGTTTTCAATCACAGCAGACGTATTACCTCTCAGAATGTATATTTCTTCACCGTAATTATGTCTCCAACGTAAGTCGTTGAGATCACTACCTTTACTGAGATTGATAGTGACAGACTCTCCAATACCGACCGTTATGGTTCTATACTCCATTACAATATTAGCTGTAAAATAATAAACGTAATAATTGTACAACAAATCTAGTTTAAATTTACGCTTTACTCGTTTAACGTAGTTCTGTAATTCTACAATAAATAATATATATAGAATTAAAGATATTATGAGGAAATATACTAACCAGAAGCGGATGTCAAAACAATTGCTGAAGTTGTTACTACTTTATTTTTCTTTGCTTCAAATGAGAAGACACCAATTCTCTCATTCAGATTTTGAAAGTTCTTAACACCTAGATACGTGTGTGAGTCGAATAATCGGTATACAATGCTGCTACCTGTGTCAAATATTTTACCGTCTGGCATATCTATCGTCCGACGTAACCTACCACTGACGGGCCTTGTATCAGCCCAAGTCAAGTTATCTTTCCCATCGATATTCTTGTATAATATTCCAACTGATAAATCTCTAATGTCTTTGTCGTCTTGAAGTGCGTATCCAGCAAACCCATCATTAAGCCTATTAGATGTCGTCAGGGGTGTGTTAGTAAATACTGTTATATCCAGTGGAGCTTTAAAAATAGACAAATATAATTAAGTCTTTTGCAGTTATCAACTTTCAAGCAAACTTCAGTTAAACATATGAAAAGATAGGAGCAAGAGCAAATAAATGCATCTTATTAATGATTTCATTTGAAAATAGGCTACACCCTTTGTGTATGTTCACTTTAGCTTATCGTCACTCTATTTGTATGAATCCACCCCTGATAAAACAATAAACCTAAACAAAGTCACAGGCTTGAAATAGATTACTGTACAACAGTAAGTTAGATTCTAAGTATAATGTTTAACATCCCTGAAGACTCTACTCGACAACTCACACTGATAATTACTAAAACTAGATGAAGAATGTTTGACAAATAGTTAACGAAAGTCATGATTTTCAAGTACAGTCAGTGTCGTTCACGAGAAGGTAAAATGAAATAACCCGGAAAAGACTGGTGTGTTTTATCATGACTACGATTATATAAAGAACCGTTATTTATCTTGTGTCACAATGGCCACACAATTAAAAAAACGCGTAAACTTGAAGAATATAGTGTATAAAACTGGATGTGTAGATACGCACCCAGTCAATGCAATTCATAGGGTAGAAACGTTTAACACAAAACAGCTTAGATATCAAAATGATACAAATTTTTAAATTGGCTTTTAGTAAAAATTGTTCAGCTAGTTTATTATCCCTGATGACGATCCGAAAGATTTAATTTATAAATACAAAAAATGATTCAGTTGAAATTGAACAATTAACTGCAACCAAGAGGGTATTATTTAGCGTGAATTAAATTGATGTAATTGTTGATTTCTAATATTTGTACCAATCCTCAATTGGAGCATAATAACTCTGTAAGACTGTTAAGAATAGTATCTACACCACAGGGGACATATGTTGATTATTAATTCGCTTTTTTTTGGTTTTATTTTCATTATAAAGTACATTGTAGGTTATTTGTTTAACAATGTTTACCATATCAAAAACTGTTATTTCCGGATTAGTTTATATATATATATATATATATATATATTTCAATAACTCTGAAATTTGCAATCGAGTGACCAGCTGAATTAAAATGTTCAGCTACAGGTTGATCAAGCTTTAATGTTTTGATAGCTGATCTGTGTTGTGTCATTCTCATCATACGGAGAGTGTTTTTTTGTTTCTCCGACGTCCTGTTTGCCACAAATATTACAGTATATGAGATAAATGACGTTTTTGGTTAGACAATTAATTGATTGCCTTATCCGAAAAATGCGGCCAGTTTGGTTACTCTTAAATTTTTCAGTAGAATCAACCAATGAACAAGATTTGCCGCAAAGGTGACTGCCCAAATTTTGGCTGTCATGAGAGTTAATTTCACTCTTAAATTTAGATCTGACTAATATATCACGAAGGTTGAGAGGCCTACGAAATGCACTGTCCTGAGACGTTCTGTGGACTGTAGAATGGGCATATGTTTCTCAATAATAGCCCGTAATGGAGGCAACCTGGGTAATAGTTGTGACCAATGGCACTCTGGTCGAATTTTTTGGCTGACGTGGTTTGTACGTCAGTGTTTGACATCGAGGAATATCTTTTGATTTTTTTTATAGCAGTTTCGATGTATTCCTTCTTGTAATTTCTATTCCGGAGATGTCCGGTTAGTTTTTCGGTACGATTCTGAAAATCTAAATCTGAAGAACAGATGCGTCTGATACGTAATGATTGACTGTACGGTATGTTTTTAGTACAGTGTCGGGGATGAAAACTGCTAGGGAGCAGGTACATATTTTTATCCGTGGGTTTACGGAATAGGTCAGTTTTGAGTGTACCATTTTCTATGGTCACTATAAGGTCAAAAAAATCGACGCTACTAGTGGATTTGGTAGTTGTAAATTTGATAGTTGGGTGGGCTGAATTAATATTGAGAAGAAAAGATTCCAAATTATCTTCACCATGGGTCCAGATCATGAAGATGTCGTCAATGTATCTAAATCAAACAAGTGGTTTATTAGGTTGGAGTGACAGAAAATTTGCCTCAAATTGTCCCATAAATAAATTTGCAAAAGATGGCGCCATTTTTGTGCCCATCGCTGTTTGCGTATATGGCTGGATCTCAATGGAGATACAAAAAAAGTGAAAAGCTACATCAAAACGATAAATTAAAACAGCCAGAAAAATTAGCAGAGCTTCCGGGCAACACTAGCCCTTCATCAGTGCAAGTACATATATTATATTATATTACTTTAATTATTATGACGTAAAATTTCCATTTATTGACCTAAATAACCTACTGACAGGGGAATGTTTGGTTTAAAAAACAGGGTGGTACTCAAATAATATATTATCGCTTGAAATTGTCATGCGGATTAAACAATATATTTACCTGCACTCGAAAAAAATAGAATCGAATGCAAACACCAAAAGATTGGAAGTCCTATTTAAATCTATAATCGTACACTCGAATTGCTGTAAATGGTGTCGTTAATGCTGTTTGTAGGTGATCCCTAGATATTGAAAGTTTGCGTATTCTTTGTGGTAATAATATTCTTTTAGGTTAGGTCATCTTCATTAACAGTTTAAAAAAAAAAGTTTAATAATACAATACATTTTTAGATTGATCTCCATTCTAATCATGTTGTTTGTAAAAGCTGCCATTTTTGTTTCATATGCTTTATACGTTTGTGTACCACCCAAGTTTATTGGCCACATCTATTACGTCAAAATGGCGAAAAATTAACTTATTTATCTATCGTCGAAATTATGAACATATTGATTTGTGTTTTATAGTTTATAGCGATTGAAAACTGTCTAGTTTATACTACCAGGTGCTTGATTTTTGGTAGATCAAACAGGTCGGTTTCTTTTTAGTTTTTTACTTTTTTTTTGTCTTATGTAGGATCGACCCACTTTTATTTCTTCATCAATAAAATGTTAGTTTACAATGAGTACATTGAGCACATGAGTAATGTAATGATACAATACAATATAATTGACATTAACTAACTTTCAGTACAAAAAAATTCCTCTATGTTATACACTCTTTACACGTTTTTCAATCCTTAACAATGTACGTATAATTTACCACAGAATTCTTAATTTTATAACTCTTTTTATCTCTTTCAGGCAAGTTATATTTTACTTTACCTAAATATCAATTTTATAAACGTTAATTTTATACCTTGCTAAATTGTTACGGTCCATATCTGACCACATTTTTTTTGCCTTTTCTTTATTTATTAAAAACTCACAATTGATTATATCTTCTAACTCCGCAGTGAACATTAACCATGGACATTTTTTAACAAGTCCTAGTCTGTGTTTGACTTTATTTTTATAAACACAGAAAGTTAAAATGGAAAATATTTCATTAATTTTGACATCATATTTTCCAAGTAAAATTTTCACCCATGTAACTTCCTGAGTAAATGCAAAACATGTTTTCAGCATAGCGCAACATTTTACCCAGCAATGTTTTACTTCTTTGCATGTAAATAACATATGCTTTTCATTTTCAACCTCCTCATTACAATATTCACAATAATTACTGTTTGACAAATTCCATAATTTTAGCTTACACCTAGTTGGTAAAATTTTATGTAGCAACTTAAAATTAAAGAAAGCCACTCTTTTTATGTGCAACATACTCTTAACTTTGTTTTTCCAACATAGATTCCAGTCGATAGTTTATAGCGATTGAAAACTGTCTAGTTTATACTACCAGGTGCTTGATTTTTGGTAGATCAAACAGGTCGGTTTCTTTTTAGTTTTTTACTTCTTGAATTCTTCAAACTTGAATTTATGTATTGTGGAGAAGGTTTAGTAAAATGTTTAAGGTTCAGATTCTTTTTATTGAGACGTTCTCGTACCTTAATCACGCATGCTTAAAATAAAAAAATAAGATAGCAAAAAATAACAAGGGGACCTATAATTTTTCAAAATTATGTTTTTTATCACTAATGCATATTAAACCTAAATAATTTAAGCCTTGATTACACACATCGCTCTGTCACCGAATTTTTCTTTAATTACTTCAATACTACACGTTTTTTAAATAAAACAAATATCAAGTTAATCTAGCCTAGCCTGTATTTTGGTAGCCATATTATATTAGTCTTTTTCAGAGTATATATACATTATTTGAAGGCCATCAAACTTTCTAAATATTTTCTCTACTAACCCAATGATTCCTTCAATATCCTACTGTGACTTTACTTAAGCTAGAGTTCATTTGTTACGTTAATTAGCATATATTTTTGCAATTGTATAACTTACCTGAACAAAGGGTGTTTGTTATTCCAATTGTACTTCTCGGTCCATCTACCTCAATACCACCAACCATCCTCGAAAATTGAGAGTAGAATTGATATTTTGTATTTGGGGTGAGAAAATCAATAACAATAAATAAATCAATATCTGGTTCAGTTATTGATATAAATGAATCCATCTCCGATGATTTGTATGAAAGCTTCCGTTTTGTAATTGTTCCTGTTCCATAGTCTTCACCAGGAATCCAAGTGACGTCAAACGTTACAGTAGTTGCTGTCTGGTTTATAACAGTTGGCGTTTCAGTGCGGTATGGTAATGCTAAATATTGAAACACATAACATAACTGTCTTATACTTGAAACTAAGACATACCTTAATACATAGATATTTTACCGTATATTCAGAATGGTCATGTGACTTCATCTTGTTCTCGTTCCTTTCCATTAGTTTCCTACTCGTCTTTCTCTTTACTTTCTTTACTTTAGTTTCCATTATTCATTGATTCATTCAGAAAATACCACGAAATGTAAAGTATAATTATTCTGTATAACATATGTGTGTTATTACCTATGCTGCAGTTTGGTCCAGCCCAGGCATCATGACATCCATTATCGCAACTTCCATCTCGATTACAATCTTCAGAGTCTTTGCAGTGACATGGGTAGTTACACAAAAGGCCAAAAAATCCGGATAGGCATGACACAGGTTCTTTCCAAACAAATGATATAATTATGTTAAAAATTTAAAGTAAGGTAAATAACTGTTTAAATGTAAACAAACTAATTAATAGTAATAACAAAATAATTCATAACGTCTGGCTGTTTGTTTACGTTGTTTGCATGGGAATAGGTTAATAGAAGAATTTAGCAGCAAATTACTCAATTCAGCGAAGTAAGCAATTCTGGTTGTTGAAACTTCAAATACCACTTGTTGTGGAAAGTTGTGTAGAACGTTTGATGACCTTACCAGACAACTTGCGAGTTTGCCATTGGGTCAGACATAAAAGCTAGAGAGGTGTTACGTATAGCATGTTTATTCATGGTAGCTCACTGAGCTTTATTTTCAAGTTGATGAGTCATATTACCTAGACACATGTCACCAGTGTAACCAGACAAACACGTTGACCCGGAAGTACATCCTGTTTCTTGAGTACAATTCTCACAATTACATTTTTGCCGACAATCACCACCATAGTATCCACCCTCACATACTTAAAGACATGACAACGTAGATATTTGTAATAGTAATAATAAATGAAGCTAGATTTAGAATTAATAATTAATTCGTCCTGCTCCTAAATGATGACATTTTTATGAGAACTTATATCTTGTTTGGTAGTTGAATCATCTGTAGAGGTTTCTTTGATCCCATTAAATGGCGTACGAAACAAACAAGTTCCTATACAAAATCGAAATGATGCGACGCACCAACCATGCGCAACATAATAATCAAAATAGTTATAATGATGAATATTCATATATTTTAAAATGAAATGCAACTAAAAGAACATTACAAAGCTGACTCCACATCTTGATGTTGATCGCTATTTTCAATTGAAGTAAAAATCCAGTTTTACGACTAAACACAACAAAATATTAAAAAAATGTATTTTTTACCTGAAAATAAACAATCTTTCTATTGTTCTTTTAATCTTTGGCATACAAATATAAAGATAAGGCCTAATTAAAATCTAACCTGTATTACAATCGCTTCCTCCAAAACCATTGATACATGCACAACCTACTGGATCAGGCGGACATAATAGACTTCCTGTGCAATTCCCACCAGATTTACACACAACGTTGCAGTCACGACCCCAATTGTTATTTCCGCAATCTTTTCAAAAAGAAAGGCTAGATTATTTCATGTTTTTCTCAATTACAAATTTAAAATCTTTTCATTAAAACAAGCTATATTGTATTTCAACATTTATTTTTAAAATACGAAAACACTTCAAAAACTTCAGTCACAAAACCTATTATTCAATATTAGGGCAATTTCCTTTACATAATTCATCAATCAGTAATATTCTATTTCAACTATTAAAATATTCAGATACTTTACCAACGTAAATCACATTCTATGTACAATATAGTAACTGTATTACCATTTTGACAAGCATCGCCTTTAAATCCTGCTGGACAAATGCAGACACCCGTCCTATCGTCACATACTCCGCCATTATAACATACGGGACAGTCCATTTCACAGTCTGGAGGATTCCATTTTGGAGACGGACAAGCTAAACGAAACAAATTTGTTAAACATAATTTGCAATAAAGGGAGCTATTTCATTTATTTTTTTACTTTATAAAGATCACATTTGGCCTAGTATACGAATAAATATGCTCTTTATTAATATCTTTACATTACATTATAACATAAAATAATGCAAATATTTATAATCTGATTTGCATCAGAATGCATTTTATACATCTACTTTACGTTGGCCTACCTCTAACAATAAGTCTCATGATACCATGGTTACCATCCGGGCTATCACCTATATAACATTCATATACTCCATCATCTTTTCTTCGTATGTTTTCAACCACAGCAGACGTATTACCGCTCAGATTGTGTATGTCTTCACCGTAATTATGTCTCCAATGTAAATCGTTAAGATCAGCACCTTTACTGAGATTGATAGTGACAGATTCTCCAATACCGACCGTTATTGTTCTATACTCCATTGCAATGTTGGCTATTATATTTGAAATAAATAATAAGCTTTACGTGTGTGTCAACATCTTACAATGAACACAAATGAATGAAATGTATATAGATCATGATGGATATATTTGCTTTACTCACCAGAAGCGGATGTCAGTACAATTGCTGAATTTGTGACTACTCCATTTTTATTTGCTTCAAATGAAAATACACCAACTCTATCAGTTTGAGCGCTTAAGCCAGCAACACCTAGAAAAGTGTGGGATCTGTGTACTCTGTATGTAATTCTGCTACTTGTACGAAATATTTTACCATCTGGCATAACTTTATTTTTTATGGCATTGTCGATAACATCATCCGTATCATCCCAAGTCACGTTATCTTTCCCATCAATATTCTTGTATAATATTCCAACTGATATATTCCTGATATCTTTGTCGTCTTGAATTGCGTATCCTCGAAACCAACCATTACTAGACGTCGTCAGTGGTGTGCCAGAAAAACATGTTATATCCAATGGATCTGCAGAATAGAAGTAATTTATTTGCAATTATCTAATTCATAAAGAGAGAGGAGCAGGAAGAAATAAATGCATCTGATTAATAATTTGTCACATTTTATTTTAAAGTAGGTTACTTCCTTAAGTGTTTACTTTACCAGTCCATTTTAGTTTATATTGTCACTTGCTGTCTGAATCCACTCCTGATAAAAACAAACAAATAGAAAGAAATAGATTACTTCTTACTCTTTAACGTACCTGAAGACTCTATTAGACAACTCACACTGAGAATTACTAAAACCAGATGAAGAACATTTGACAAATAGTTTACGAAAGACATGATTTTCAAGTAGTCAGTGTCGTTCGCGAGTATAAGGTAGAATATTGATGAATAAATAACCCGGAAAAGATTACCATTATAAAAAAATCAATGCTTGACTTGTGTCACTCTGTGTCAATTACATTGTGAGCCCAATTATTATGATTATGATAGTAGACTTAAACACGGGAAAATGGAGTATAAAACTGGATTTACAATCATGCACTAAAATAAATTTTGTAGGATAGAAACTTGACTTTTAACATAAAGGCCAATTAGATATCAAAATGACTACTGTTGTTTTGCCTGAGTAAAAAGTGAATATGTAAGTGGCATATTTGTTAGTTGATCTTTCATGAATCTATGTTCAGTTTGGTTGAGTATTCTTCATGATGATGTTAAAGTTTTAATTCACGAAGCATAAATAATTCAGTGTAAAAATAAACAGCAGTCGGCCAAAGGGATAGTATTGTACCTATACATATTAGCTTGGTTTATGTTTATTTTACAATTTTGCAAAAATCAATTGAAGCATAATTGATGAACTCCGTAACAATAAAGATCTTTTATATATTGTTGTTGAGAAACTTTGCAAAGTATATTTTGTTCTTTATACAGTACATTGTACAATACAATATAAAAAACACTGTACTGTATAGAATTATTATTTATTTTAAGTTATTTAGGGATTAGTCACCTATTTACTTTTGGTATACACAAGTGAACGTACATTTTAACGTTAGTAGAGATGTTGGCGAAACATTATCAAAACTGTTCACGCCTGTCTCAAACTATTTGTTTGATATCAACTTATCAGGTATACTCTGTTAGTTTGTAATAAGTGTTTCCTATAGTTAAATGATGTATTTTAATAATAATAATAATAATTTAATTTTAATTTTAAGGTACAAGAGTCTATTTTACTAACAAATTTTTAGTGTAACTTGAGCTAGATATGCGTATAAAATAATATATTTACATTCATTCGAGAAAAATAGAATGAAGAAACGGTTTATAGAAACACCAACAGATTGGCAGTCCAATATTTAAATCACTAATTGTACACTCGACTTGCTGTAAGTGATGTCGTTATTGCTGTTTGTAGGTGATCCCTAGATATGCTTTCTATTGCTGTATTGTTATTAATAATCTTATCTCAATACGCAAGTTCAACATGTTTCGTAATTCTCTACTTGGAATATACCATTATCCGACGGGGGTGTCAGATAAAAAGGTCTTCTTTTCGTAAATGTATTCCTCTCTTCGGATAGAGAGGCTATTTGTTTATCCAGGTAAGCGGCACTCATAGACTTCATCATCACATCACTGTTTTTTTTTCTTTGTGGTAATCATATTCCTTTAGGTTAGGTCATCTTCATTAAAAGTTTAAGAAAAAATACGATTTTAGATTGATCTCCATTCCAATCATGTTGTTTGTAAAAGCTGCCATTTTTTTCATATGCTTTATATTTTTATGTAGCACAAAAGTTTTATTAGCCACATCTAGTAGGTCAAAATGGCGAAAAATTAATCTCAAGTTTATAGTACCAGGTGCTTATGTTTTGATAAATGAAACAGGTCGGTTCCTTTTTAGATTTTTACTTCTTGAATTCTTCCAACGTGAATGTATGTAGTGTGGAGAAGGTTTAGTAATATGTTTGTGGTTCAGAACCATTTGATTGAGACGTTCTCTAGTACCTTAATCAAGCATGCTCAAAATAAAAAAAAAAATAAGATAGCATAAAAACCAATTCACTGCAACAATTATGTTTATTATCATATGCCTATTAAACCAAAACAATCTAAGCATTGATTACATACATCGCTCTATCAGCAAATGTTACTTTAATTACTTCAATACTACATTTTAAAAAATAAAATAAATATCAAGTTAATCTAGCCTAGCCTGTATTTCGGTAGCCATATTATAATTACTAGATGGTTCTCGAATACATAGTGATTTCAGCGTTAAAAACTGGCGACAATAATAGTAATACATGTCGTTTACAGGAACGAATAAATAGACACGGTGATTTATGTACTCAACTAAAATTAGCACCCTGGTAATTACTTCCGAAAGAGAAACTTGTCACAAAATAAGACCAATTGTTTTGTAACAAACTGAATTTGTATTTTGTATGTAACATTAATGGATGGGGAAGAGGATGGGTGCAAAGACGAACAATTTTTAAATGTATTCTTTATCCATTTAGTAACGAAATATTAATTGTTTTCATGTTTTACAAATAATATACACTAAACACAGTAAAACATTGCGATTTAATACTTTGTTGAAACTGTCACCGTCATAGTCGATTGAAATAGTACAGTACATGTAAAGATACATCACTAATACGACGTTTATATTTTTTTGTAATTACATTATTAATTAATACAAACGTTCAGAAGGAACTGTCAGTAATAAAGTAAACACCTCTATTCGGGGTACATCGTAAATTCGCTTTAATCGTCAATAGATAATTATCTAACTCCACTTAATTAGTAGGCCTAATGGTTTTCAATTGTTTCTTAGAGCCAATTCATACTTAAGTTGGTTCCTAACCACCAAAGTTGTTCTGCGATGGCATGTGATCCTTCGTATTGTAAGCCTGTCCTCTACTGGCTTTACAACGCTACTCATGCCAGTAAGGCGGGTTGGGGTGGGGGGGGGGGGGGGGGGAGGTGGTGGTTTAACTGCAATAATAAAGTTAATTGTACTAATAGACGACGACTGGAAAGGCTAGCTCATTATCCGGTAAAAAAATACTTATATTCAACCTCTGCAGCACAGATTGGAAAAAAATGGATCGAATTTCTGTTATGACTGTACTTGTCTTTACGACGCCTGAGGGAATAGAAACTTGCGGAACAGAGATTGGAATTTTTCATTCATCACAAATCAATACATTTGTATAAACGTATTATTAACTCTATCAAAATAGAATTTTTTAAAGAAAATCGGCCTGTCTTCAACATTATGATACTGTACCCGAGCTGTTCAACCGGTTTTCAGCTATTAAAAACAATTATCGTAGGAGGAGATAGGAAAATTCGAAGCATCCTCGTATTATTGTGTAAGGGTATTTTTCAAGAGGACATCCATACACAGTGTATACCACGATCGGAAAACCCCTATTTGGGGCAAATCGTTGAATCTAAATTCGTTTTAATTGTCAATAACTAATTATCTAACTAAATTTAATTAGTAAACATGGTTACATCAGGTGGTTAAAATCAGTACCGAGATTCTAACCAACTTTATATACCATCGAGTAAAAATTCTAGAAATAACGCGCGATTGACCGAATTTTGCCCTTACGTAATTTATATATACAGTATATTCGTTCTTTTCAGCGTCTATATACATTGTGTGAAGACCATAAGACTTACTAAATATTTTCCGTACTAACCAAATTATTTCTTCAATATCCTACTGTGACTTACGTTGTAAATTATTCATTTACGAGCGTTTTCTTTTTTCTTAACTAGAGTTATAGGCGTTTTCTTTCTTGTTGTCCATCGTTGGATCCATCCACACTACATAAGAATACATATTATATACACTTAATCTTAGTTAGGATTTATGTCTACAGCAATATATTAATTTTAATTCAAAACGCTCCAACAGCAAATTTTATTTACATTTATTTTATTTTAGTTCTGTACTTCACTTATTCCTCGTATGTTTTCAGATAACACAGTGCTGCATCGTAGCAAAAGTTGTACTGGACCTACAACATACAAAACAAAAACACAATCATTTAAACGGTGATTTATACAAACATAGTATCAGACGGTATTATCGTAAAAACCTTAGCATATGAAGAAAGAAAAAAAAAATAACGTTTAAACACACAAACCTATCCCAGACATATAAAAAAACTTACCTCGGATTCCACCATATTTGAGCATGCTGAGCGAAGGGCTTTAAGTGTTTGGAATACATCCACCACTTTGTCTTCTCGCATTTTCTGGATCGCTGAATAAACTAGGCAGAATAATCCAGATCTACCAACACCGTCTCTGAACATAGAGATACATTTTATTTAGTTTTTTTCCTAATAAAATTAACCGCTAAAACAACCTCCAAAAACAGTAAATCAACTGTTATTGCTACTTTTTGTTGAAATAGATAGAAATGTTTCCGGCTTTTCAGGCAAATAGACTTGTCTAAACTAACTTAGCAACCAACATCATTTTTCAACCTAGTTTGTTTATACCCACATGTAAGCCTATCAATCATAAAAGCAACACTTTCACTTAGGAAGGTTCGGATAACACTAAACCTTCCTAAGGCTTTTCTATTTCTTTCTGGTTATTTTTCTTTATCGTGTTGATTTAGTTTTGTACTTATTATTTTGTGCATCTTCATTGAAAGGTGCATTGGATCTATAAAAATAAACTATTATTTTTTCCCACTTGTTTTGAAATGGAAATGACAATTCTCGTGGTCTCTCTTTTTAAAAGAGGCAGCTCAAATATAGTCCGCTTAGTCAGGACTTTAAAAAAACTGGAACTAGAAATTAAAGTTTCCATACTACCTAACCAACCTATTAACCAACAACCAGCCTCGTTTCTGATACTAGTATTGATATTCCTATTTATTATACCTACCTGCAATGAACAGTGATTGGTGATGATGTGACATCTGATCGCTGCATTATTGTCATAACGAATTTAACAAACGAATCAACTTCTGGAACAGTTATTTTTTTTGGCCATTGGTTAACCTCATACAGAATAATGCTTCGTTTTGTATTATCCTGGAAAAAAATAATATAACTAGTAGTACATTCGGTGTATATATTGGACCTCATCTCTCCTAAAGGCTAGTCTACAGAGACGGGCGTTACCGGTAAGAAAAATATAGAATCTGTGTTATTCCTTATGACCATTTACACACAACGCACAGGAGCGGACTGGTGGTTTCCGCTCAGGATAGATACAGATTCTATGTAGGACAAGCTACGTGGTTTTCCGCTAAAGCGTGGTTCCCACTTGAACGCAACGCAACGCAGTGACATATCGACGCAAAGTGCTGTATTGCGTAATCACAAGTGGGAACCGACGACGCAACAGTGCTGAAAAAATCACAGGTTTGATTCCAAGCAGGCGGGAGCAAACACAATTATTGCGTCGCTAGTGGGAACCAAGCTTTACCGTTACCGCTCGTAAATTGACCTAGGAACCAACTATGGAAGAATCTACTATTTTAAATTGTTGGAAGAACTTTGCATGGCTTATCCATTATTTTAGTTTGTTTGGTAAATGCTTTCCCAAAATCTAATGCAAAATAAATGCATCTAAAATTTAGCTCGCTGACTAAACACAAAATAATAATAACAACCTTTTCTAGATTTATTTTTTTCTTGGTCAAAAAATCGTACTGATGCGTTGACTTGATTGTGACTGTAAATTCACCAACTGTCTGTTTTTGGTTGATCTTATTTGGAAGGTACACTGCATTCGTCAGATCTTCCATCTCATTTAGTTGTACAATGACGTCAGATTTATAGTCAAACACCATACGCCAGAAATCGACACTAGTGTCATCAGCCAATGGGGTCCGCGTAACGATATAAGCATGATCCTCTTTAGAATGCTAAGAAATAGATTGTGAACGAAGCATAACTATTAAAAACTTAAATTTAAATTAAATAAAGTATATTGTGATATTTTGGCATACTGGCATATTGTTACCTCAACCTATGACTACTGTAAGAGAAACGCATTTGGAGGTACGCAGAAAATCGTATCATTTTCCTTAACATAAGCGTAATCATTTACGTCACTTTGTAGTACTGACGCGTTAAGCAGACGAAACACAGTAGTAGCAGTAAAAAAAGTCGTGTCCTTTTCCTTAGAAGAAGCATAATAAGTTTGTTAATTATAGCATTGACGCGTTTACAGTGTCAACTAGTAACACTTGCATTACCAATCCGTTCCGTTTTAGAAGCGTAATAAAAAGTGTTTTTCTAGTAGGAATATTGACGCGTTTACAGTGCAAGTCGACAAGAAACAAATTGCAGCAAAGAATAATGTACATAAACATTTGATCCTAATCAACTTGTTTGATGCATCACACATCTGTATTTCCTATTTAATATAGCAAGATCGTTCCAATGATAACAATGAATCATCGCATCTAACTATCCACACTATCTGCCATCTCTGTCGTTTGGTCATATACTTACCTCAATAAACGAAGCGTTAACGTAATCACCATCACTTTCAACTTCTGAACTGTAGCATCCCTTAGTTACTAAAAAATGAACATAATTCATTAGACATTACGTCACCTCCAACGAAATTTTTTCTTAATTACATTCTATTTACTGTTTTTACTCTACATCTCACTATGTCGGTCGGTTGGTTGGTCGGTCGGTTGGTAAACACTAAATTATGCACGCGAACTGCAGCCATGTATATGGCCTTGTTATTATGACATTGTTATTCTTAACAACTTCTTTCCAAAAACATAGATCTATCCAACTTACAGAACAAAACATTTTGGCATTTGTTTCCATCTGGTCGACTTGATTGTGACGTAAGACCATCCAGTGGAAACAAACTGTTCAAAGTCTGCAAGTAAAAAACAATTGTATATCCAATAAATGAGTCATTTTGTTATAACTTATTCGCATACCATCTTTATCCTCACAATCAAAATGTTGGATTGACATGTGTTATAGTTTACAATATAAATAATTGAAAGTACATTATCATTACCTTTAGTTGATATTCAAAATCTGAAGAAGTTTTCAATTTTTGTTTTTGTATTACTTTTTGTATGTCACCAACGGGAATGACAGTCTGTCCACAGAACCACTCTTCTAGTAGAACTGCATAGATAAATGTATACTGCTCCTATAATACGAAAGTCAACTTAGTAAAGACTAAGAAAAAGGAATCCGGAATTGTATGAATATGTATAAATTTTAAATCTTTTGTAATCCATAAATCCACACACAATCTATATATAATTGCTTGTAATATCTAATACCTAAGTTACTGTCATGTAAAGACTGTTTAACTTTGTGTGTGAGAAATAATGAAATGGAAACCGGAGTATGTGTAAAACGGAGAACTTTTTGTATTACCAATAGTGCAAGTACTGTATACGTAGACTATTTAGACTGTGAAGAAGATTCAATATGGTAAAAATAACAGGAAAATTGGGAAGACCCCGAGAAACACACGATGCAAATTTGAAAAACAAAATAAGATATACAAACAATTCTGAGTGAAACAAAATATTTCAATTTGCATTTAATTAATTTTAAAAAGAAATGTTTAAAGAATAAAAATAATAAAATGTAATGTTCTGTACAACCTTTGTTTGAACCGTTTGGATACGTTTCTGTCTCATGCTTCGTACAAAGTTGAACACATCTACTTTTCCTTCTTTATCTGACATATCCAACATGGCTGCTATAGCTATCATGGTTCCACTTCTACCGGCTCCTGAACTATGAAACATTGCAGACAGTTATTATTTACTTTATTGTATTTTCCAGTAAGTTATCGATATAAGTATATAGCATTAATAAATTATAAATATAAGGTTTTCTTTGCATGCTAAGATGTAACCAACCATAACTAACATCTAGTGCACTTGTGCTAAATAATTGACCATCTTCGAATACATCAAATTTAAATTTGGAAAAGGTGTGTTGAATCTGAAAACCATTAAAAACATTTACCCTCTCCAGGTACGTTTGTACGTATTACTCTTTTTATATACACCATAAACTAATAAATTTGCCTACCTGCAATGTACGATGACTGGCCCACTCTCTGTACCATAACTCAGTTGAGTTTTTCTAAACTTCTTGATGAAATCTATCAGGTGTGGTACTGTACTGGGAACACTCTTGTCTGGCCATTCAGTAAAATGATACTGATACACATTATGTATCGTATCGTTTTCTCCAACCTTTTCAGCAAAAGTTAGTATTAATAATAATAATAATAATATATTAGTTCTAGGGCCTACACACAATTATTAGTTGATGATAATTTCCAATCAATTATTGTAGTTTTTTGTCTTTAACAAACGTAAAAGGAAAACACTTTATGGCACAAATGGCTTGCCATAACTATAACTACTATGTATTTGTTGTTACTTTACCTTTTGAACCTCAAGTTTACGAAACACATAGTACCCGTAATCGGTTTCTTCGGCGTTCCTAACAAGAAGCTTTCCAAATTCTTTAGAATAGCTTAAGTCTGGCCAATACTTTTCGCACTGTTGCTATAATTATACAGTTTTGAAATATATTAATACATTTAATCATTTAAAAAGGAAATATTACAATCGAGTTAACTGAACTACACAGTTTATTTCAATCTTATTTTGAAAACAGGTTGGGTACCGTACATATAACTCCGATATATTTATAGTATATTACTCCAAAAACCGGGAAAATATATAACCTGCCTTGTTTCCTTCTTTAAGGTTTGTAACCATGACAACAATCATAGACTTCTCCTTCCATATCATTCTCCACATCTCGTTGATGGAGTCAAATGTCGGACCTATAATAACCGTAAAGGATAACATTAATTAGATGTTATGTATTTCGGACCTTTACCACGTAACTGAAATATGTATGTTTTACCTTGACATGCAATAAATTCACGTGGTACATAGCATCCCTATAAAAGAAATATGATTATTATTATTATACGGTACTACTATGTACTTCTTCCAAATTTGATCCGATAGATCGGAATGATAATTTACATACCTAGCATAAGATGCTGTACCATAATATTATAGAAATACATACTGTAAATGTTCCTAAATATTGAGATGAGATTTTGTACAAAAACATTGCGTAATACATAAAATGGAAAGCGGATACGGGTTCGGATATGTTTTCTAAACACATAGGGCCTAGATATTATAGTTTACCCAAATCCCGAGTTTTTAGGCCATTGTACAATAAAGTTAGGTTTTTTATTGCCAATAATGTCTTCTCAGAAAACACATAAGCAACTTACATCTACGTACGAAGCATTTATATAATCAGATCCGGGAACCTCATCAACCAGATCAAGAACTACTCGAGAATTGTCATCTGAAATAAAGTAATTTAGTTTTAATCATTAATGATTTCTTTATTACCTCACGACTTAATATCTTAATGAACACCTTTCATATCATATTTCAAAATTTATAGAAAACAAAAACAAAACATGAACAGTATTTCTTGTTTAGATGAGCTTCTGCTGCTAAGTGAAACAACACTAAATAAGAACTTACAAGGAATGACATTAGGATTTTGATTTTTCTTTATATTGTTCGAAGATTCGGCAACTTTGCAAGGATAGAACGACTTGCTGTCATCAAGTTCCTGTTGGGATACCTAAAAATGATATTCCAACATTAAATTTACAATGAATCATGTGATAGAACTACGTAGTTGTCATACTGGTTGAGACACAGATCAATTGAAACTAAAATAGCACTGTATGGTTCAATTGGTTCAAACATAAATCTGTAAGCAAGAGATTCTTGCCTGAATTATACAGATAACTTCCGTAAAAATTCTTTCGTTAGTTGCTAGTAACAACAATTTTAAACTATCTTTATATAATGAGTTTCATTATATTGTAGCGTACCTTAAATTCTTTCTCAAACCCATTTTCAACGCTTAATTGGCGCTTCCTCACATAGTCATGTACCTTAGATAACTCAATCGGTGTGTATTCTTTATTATCTAATTCTGTATTGTTATACACAGGTCCAAGTTTGTGTTGCAATACAAGGTCGGGATCTGTGTAGATGGGTTCATCCGCAGAATTTTCAACATTTTCCTGAACACCTTCATATTCATTCTGTTCATATTTTTTATACAGGGTTTGATAGTCTGTTTCTAGGACTAATGCACATACGTCTTGTTGACTAGTAGAACTGCTTTCCTTTTTCGAAATAGTTCGTCTAAATATAATGGAAAACAAGTGCATGAAAACCGTTAATAAATAATTTTCATTTTAAATAATTGTTTAATATGACTGCATAGAAGTGTTACTTTACCGTCTAAATATCATAAAGATGATAGCAACTGCGATCAATATTGCAAACAACGAACCACATGCTAAAACTATTATGTAACCTGAAAAGAAAAATTAAAATGTTTATAAAAACTACTTTGCATGTTGTCTCGATGTCTATCTTTTCTTGTAAAGTGTCAAGCAAGTGTTGATAGATTAACAGTTAAGCCAAATTAATAACCAAAATAATATTATTAAAATAATAAAAACAAAATTATCACGAACCCAAGTTTGAGTTTGAGTCATCTGATGTATAACAATTTGTCCCAGACATAAATTTCGTTGTGTTAGATGTCCCATTAACGTTTGAATAAGACGCCAAGACCATGAATGTATATTCTATACAGGATTCAATTCCATCGTCAAAAACAACTTCAGTTTCTGTAGTATTTCCTTGCTGAAATATTCCACCTGACAGTTCATAATAGTAGGTCACCTGATAGTCTGGGATGTCACATGTAGAAGCGTTCCACTTAATAAGCAAATATGTTCCATTTACAAATGAATTACTTTCTACTGATGGCACTATAATAGTAAATCAGAAGTATTAAAAATAATATATTTACATAATGTAGAACAAAATTACTACTCCTGATATCAGGTTTTAGATAAACAAGTGTCTCTTGTTAAATGAAACTCGGTCATGTAATGTTTTTTTTTTTTTTAGTTTCTGCTAGTCTTAATATTCCTAAACCCTATTTTGGCACAAATGGCGTATCATATCTACAGTTAATTTTAACTCCCGCTGGTGGTGCTGTACAAACAATAACAAGTCTGTCTGCTGCTTATTTTGGTTAATTTTTGTGTGATTAGCTAAGGTATTTTCTAGCTATAATATTGACATATTTTCTTACCCGAAGGCCATTGAAACTTCACATATGTGTAAGTAACGTACTTTACGGTTACATTTTATTCCATATAAGAACAATTTACTAATTTCACATACCTGAGGGCGCTGTCTGTACCACCATATCGTCTCCCCAATTACCAACAATCTCCATGTTATTAACTACTCGAGCGTTTACAACATAATCAGTACAACTTGATAATTCTGATAGTTCTACTTCTAATTGAGAACTACTTGTTGTATTAACTACATCTGTTAAATTTCCATCAATCTCCGAGTACTGCAATTGATATCGAAGAATATAGTTACACTGGATTCGATCATAATCACTAGAAACAGGCTGAAAATGTAACAAAGATTTAAATTAAGCGTGCTTGGAAGAATAATAAGAAGATAAGAAGGGTTCGTAGCCAACCGTCAGAACTGACGATGTAAACTATTTTGGCCCGTAGTGAAAACCTTTCACGTACATATTACGTTTACAGGAAATATAAATAAACATAAATTGATTGACATATGACAATCAATCTAATCTGAATATACTTACCTTTAATTTTAAGATAACGTGGTTTTCTTCATTAACTTTCAATTCTAGCTCGGGTTCTTCCAACGGTTCTATATTTGATTAAATATATTAGTATTAAAATGAACAGTATTAAGCAACAATATTCAAATCTTTCAAAACATTTAAAAAAATAAGACATAATTATTTGTTTACATGAATGTAGCCTTTAATAAAGTTACCTGGTAACTACTAACTGATATTAATAATAATATTAAAATTAATTTTATTTATAATAAGAAGGTTATCACATCCAATAGAAAAAATTGTCTAAAAATATAATTTTGTTGCAATTTTATAAGTTACCTGAACAGATGGTGTTTGTTGTTCCAAGTGCACTTCTTGGTCCATCTACCTCAATACCACCAACCATCCTCGAAAATTGAGAATAGAATTGATATTGCGTATTTGGGATGAGATCATCAATGACAATAAATAAATCATTATCTGGTCCATCTACTGATATAGATGATTCCGTTTGCGATGATTTATACGAAAGCTTCCGTTTTGTAATTGTTCCTGTTCCATAGTCTTCACCAGGAATCCAAGTGACGTCAAACGTTACAGTTGTTGCTGTCTGGTTTATAACAGTTGGCGTTTCAGTGCGGTATGGTAATGCTAAATATTGAAACACATAAAATAACTGTCTTATATTTTAAAACTAAAACATACATATTTACATAGATATTTTACCGTATATTCACAATGGTCATGTGACTTTATCTCATTCACGTCATCATCTCTTTCCATTAGCTTCATACACGTCCGTCTTCTTTTCTGGTTTTCTACTCGTCTTTCTCTTTACTTTCTTTAGTTTAGTTTCCATTATTCATTCATTCAGTAAACACCACGAAATGTAAAGTATAATTGTTCTGTATAACATGCGTTCTTACCTATGCTGCAGTTTGGTCCAGCCCAGGCATCATGACATCCATTATCGCAACTTCCATCTCGATTACAATCTTCAGAGTCTTGGCAGTGACATTGGTAGTTACACAAAACACCAAAATATCCGGATACGCATGACTCAGGTTCTTTCCAAACAATGAAAACAATTATTATGTTAGCAATTTAAAATAAGGGAAATAATTGTTTAATGTAAAAAAAAAAAACAACTCCAAACTAATTTAACGTAGGCCTATAGGTTAATAGAATATAATTTAGTAGAAAATTATTCAGCGAAGTAAGCAATTCTGGTTATTGAAACCTCAAATGCCACTTGTTGTGGAAAGTTGTGTAGAATGTTTGATAACCTTATCAGACACTTTTCTAGTTTGCCATTGGGTCGTACATAATAGCTGAGAGAGGTGGTACGTATAACATGCTTATTCATGTTAACTCACTGAGGTTTATTTTTATGTTAATGAGTCATTACCTAGACACATGTCACCAGTGTAACCAGAAAAGCACGTTGACCCGGAAGTACATCCTGTATTTTGAGTACAATTCTCACAGTTACATTTTTGCCGACAATCACCACCATAGTATCCATCCTCGCACACTTAAAGACATGGTAGATATTTGTAATAGTAATAATAAATGAGCTTGATTCAGAATTCATAATTATTTCGTCCTGCTCTTAAATGATGACCTTTATGAGAAATTATGTCTTGTTTGGTAGTCGAAACATCTGTAGAGGTTTCTTTGATACCATTAAATGACGTACGAAACACAAAAGTTCCTATACAAAATCGAACCATGCGCAACATAATGATATGAATATATTTTAAAATGATATGCAATTAAAGGAACATTACAAAACTGACTCCACACCTTGATTTTGATCGCTATTTTTGATTGAAGTAAAAATAATTTTACGACTAAACACAGCAAAATATTACCAAAATATTACAAAAATACAAAATGTATGTAACAATCTTACTATTGTTCTTTTAATCTTTGCCATACAAATATAATGATAAGGCCTAATTAAAATCTAACCTGTTTTACAATCGCTTCCTCCAAAACCATTTTGGCATGCACAACCTACTGGATCAGGTGGACATAAAAGAGCTCCTCTGCAATTTCCCACACCAGAACACACAGTAAGGCAGTCACGACCCCAGTTGTTATTTCCACAACCTATTATAAAAAATAATAGTTTATTTTATGTTTTTCTGAAATACAAATTTAATATAATTTTTAATATATATTTTACATAATTCATCGATCAGTAATATTCTATTTCAATTATCAAAATATTCTGCCACTTTACCAACGTAAATCACATTCTATGTACAATATAGTAACTGTATTACCATTTTGACAAGCATCGCCTTTAAATCCTGCTGGGCAAATACAGACACCCGTCCTATCGTCACATACTCCGCCATTATAACATACGGGACAGTCCATTTGACAGTCTGGAAGATTCCATTTTGGAGACGGACAAGCTAAAGGAAACAAATTTGTTAAACATAATTTGCAATAAAGGGAGCTATTTTATTTATTTTTTTACTTTATACCTACCATAAAATCACATTTGGCCTATACGAATAAATATACTCTTTATTATTATCTTTACATTACATTATAACATCAATCAAACAGTGCAACATTTATAATCTGATTTGCATCAGAATGCATTTTATACAACTATTTTACGTTGGCCTACCTCTAACAATAAGTCTCATGATACCATGGTTACCATCCGGGCTCTCACCTATATAACATTCATATACGCCATCATCTTTTCTTCGTATGTTTTCAATCACAGCAGACGTATTACCGCTCAGATTGTGTATTTCATCTCCGTAATTATGTCTCCAACGTAAATCGGTAAGATCACCACCTTTACTGAGATTGATAGTGACAGACTCTCCAATACCGACCGTTATTGTTCTGTACTCCATTGCAATGTTGGCTATACAAATTATATTTGAAATAAATATTATTAGATAATATTATAATAATATTTTATTTTATAAATAAACCTATTATTACCATTAATGACAAAAGCTTAGAATATGTGGACTCAACGACATATCTTGGTCATGTTATATCCTTGGATTTATGTGATGAGTTTGATATAAAGCGGCAATACAGATCTTTGTGTATCCGAGCCAACTCCTTGGTCAGAAAATGTAGTATGTGTTCTATCAATGTGAAATGTGTTATATTTAGAACATATTGTGTAAATATGTTTTGTGCTACATTATGGTGCAACTATAATCAAGGTACCTTGCGATCTCTCCAGGTATGCTACAATAATGGTTTAAGAATGTTGTTGCAAAGGCTTCGACATTGCAGTGCCAGCCTCATGTTTACGGAATGTAGAATTCCCTTTTTTTATGAATTGTTAAGAATATCAATATATGGCCTGATGTGTAGACTTAACGCAAGCAAAAATATTTTAATCTCAACGATTATAAGCAACGTCTTAGTTAAGTCGAAGATGCTCTCCAGATGGAATGCCATCCTGAGATGGTAGTAGTAATTTTGTTTACTAGATGGCACGCTCGCTTCGCTCGCGTACCATCTAGGTCGTGCCAACAGATGGTTCTCGAATACACAGTATTTCCAGCGAGAAAAAAATGGAGATTTCAAATGTACGTACCGCAGGACTATAATACATTGTCGTTTACAGAAACGAATAAATATACACAATGATTTATGTAGTCAACCAAAATTAGCACCCTGGGAATTACTTCCGAGAGAGAAACAAAATGAGTCAAATTTTTTTATTTGGACTAATTTAAACAAACCTAATTTGTGTTTTGTATGTAACATAAGGGTTGGGGGATGGGGGAAGAAGATAGGTACAAAGAGGAAACATTTTAAAATATATTCTTATCCACTCAGTAACGAAATATTGTTTTTAATGTTTTATAGGCCTATAAATAATATACCACTAAATACAGTAAAACATTTACGATTTAATACGGTACTTTGTTAAAACTCTCACTGTCATAGTCGATTGAAATAGTAAAGTACATGTAACGATACACCACTACGACGTTTATATATTTTTAAATTATTAATTAATACAAACGTTGTGAAGCAACTGTCAGTAATAACGTTTATTTATTTGTATATTATATGTTTATAATCTAACAGTAGGGCCTATCTACACTCACAGTAATAAAGTTTATTTGTATATATTTTATATTACATCTAACAGTACCAACACTCACAGTAAGAAATTTGCGATTCAAATTGCGATCAAAAGTGGTTAATACCTTAACAGTATTGTACAGCATTGCAATACTATTTATGTTTATTCTCCAAGGGGGCCCATAAATCTAAATCTATACCTGTATAATGGTTAAACCAAATAATTTGGAATGTTTATTTGTATATTATATGTTTATAATCTAACAGTAGGGCCTACCCACACTCACAGTAATAAAGTTTATTTGTATATTTTTATATTACATCTAACAGTACCAACACTCACAGTAAGAAATTTACGATTCAAATTGCGATCAAAAGTGGTTAATACCTTAACAGTATTGTACAGCATTGCAATACTATTTATGTTTATTCTCCAAGGGGGCCCATAAATCTAAATCTATACCTCTATGGTTAAACCAAATAATTTAGAATGTTCCATTCATCACAAATCAATACATTTGTAAAAACGTATATTAAATCTATCAAAATAGTATTTTTAAAAGAAAATCGGCCTGTCTTCAACATTATGATGCTGTACTCGAACTGTTCAACCGGTTTTCAGCTATTAAAAACAATTATCGTAGGAGGAGATAGAAAAATGCGAAGCCTCCTCGCATTTTTGTGGCGGGTATTTTTCAAGATGAACATCCATTAGACAGTGTATACCACGATCGGAAAACACCCCTATTTGGGGCAAATCGTTGAACCTAAATTCGTTTTAGTCGTCAATAACTAATTATCTAACTTAATTTAATTAGTAAACAGGGTTACATCAGGTGGTTAAAATCAGTACCGAAAGTACGAACCAACTTTATATACCATCGAGTAAAAATTCTAGAAGTAAGGCGCGATTTACCGAATTTTGCCCTTACGTAAATTTATATATAGATTTTATTTATTTCATTTATATGTAATTTACTTTCTATGGACCAGAGTTTCCGAAATAAAAGATTGAATGAATGAATAATTCGGTTCATGAGCCTTACGTATGTGTCAACATCGTATAAGGAACACAAATGAATGAAACATGTATATAGATCATGATGGATATTGCTTTACTCACCAGAAGCGGATGATAAGACAATTGCTGAATTTGTAACTATTTCATTTTTCTTTGCTTGAAATGAGAAGACACCAACTCTCTCAGTTTGAGATTGTAGGCTTAAGTAATTAACACCTAGATACGTGTGTGAAGGGTGTACACGGCATGTAATTATGCTGTTTGTAGGAAATAGTTTATTGTCAGGCATAATTATCATTTTTTCGTTATGACCAGAATAATCATCAGTATCATTCCAAGTCACGTTCTCTTTCCCATTCTTGTACACTATTCCAACTGATAAATCTCTAATATCTTTGTCGTCTTGAAGTGCGTATCCTCGAAACCAATTTTTAATAGATCCCGTCGTCAGTGGTGTGCCAGAAAATGCAGTTATATCCAATGGATCTTTAACAAATAGATGAATACAAATAATGAATGATTTACAATTATTCTCAGCAAGTAGGTACAGAAAAGATAGGAGCAAGAGTCATTTAAGTGTGACTGAATCCAGGAAAACAAATAATAAAATTAAACAAAGTCACAAGCTTGAAATACATTACTACTACCATAGTAATATTGTTTAACGTACCTGAAGATTCTATTCGACAGCTCAAACTGAGAATCATTAAAACCAGATGAAGAACATTTGACAAATAGTTTACGAAAGACATGATTTGCAATTAGTAGTCAGTGTCGTTCGCGAGTATAAGGTAGAATAACGATAAATAAATAATAACCCGGAAAAGATTACCATTATAAGAAAGAAATATTTATCTTGTGTCACTCCGTGTCAATTACATTGTGAGCCCATTTATTATGATCTTTCAGAAAGACAATATTGTAGACCTAAACATGGGAAAATGGAGTATAAAACTGGATGCACAATCATGCACAAAAACACAATGTTTAGGGCAGAAACTTGACTTTTAACATAAAATAGCATAGGCCTATAGACATCAACATTACTACTGTTGTTTGTCCTTAGTAAAAGTGAATATGTAAGTGGCATATTTATTAGTTTGATCTTTCATGAATCTTTATTTTGAGTTTTGTTGATTATTCTTCATGATGATGTTAACGTTTTAATTCACCAAGAGTAATAATTCAGTGTAAAAATGATCTGCAGCCGGCCAAGGGGATGGTATTGTGCCTAACATATTAGCTTGGGAAATGAACTGCAGCCGGCCAAGGGCATAGTATTGTGCCTAACATATTAGCTTGGGTTATGTTTATTTTGTTACTCTTTTGCCAAAATCAATTGAAGCATAATTGATGAACTCCGTAACAATAAAGACCTTTTATATACATATTGTTGTTGAGAAACTTGTTTGCAAAGTAGTTCCTTAAAGTTTAGTTCCTTATACAGTACATTATACGTGGGTTGTTTAACAAAGAATACAACATAAAAAAAGCAATGTACTATTTATTATACACTTAGTTATTTTCGGATTACCGAACCTATTTCCTTTTGATATACACAAGAGTTAACGTACATTTTAACGTTAGTAGAGATGTTGGCCAAACATTTCCAAAATTTTCACATTTTGTCTAAAATCTGATTATCAGATTATCAGGTATACTTGTAACAACCACATTCTGATTTTAAGAATATATTTGTCTATTGGTTTGCAAGTGTTTCCTATGGTCAAATGATGTATCAAAATGCTCAGAGTACGAGGGTCTATTTTAATAATAGTAACTTAGTGGCCAAACATTTTCATATTTCAACAGGAGGAATAGTTTAGATTGCTCTGATATTACTAAACTAAAAGTGGTTATCATGAAAAAATGAGTTCTACAATGAAAAAAACAAAAATAAAAAATTCACAAAAAGAAAAATAGTTATTTCTGAGTTACTTTTTAAATGAAATATTATATAATGATAAATAATGATATATTTTATAACTACGTTTGGAAACAAACAGGTTAACGATGAAGTAGGCATATCGTGTTTTTCATATTCGTCTTATCTTTACAACACTTAAAATGTTATACCACTGATGTAGTTGATCAAATTGTAATGATAAAAATAACCAAAATGTAATAATAATGAAAATAATATGAAGATGGTATGATGATGACATGACTATTATGATATTAATGTGAATAAATGTGGTGTTTACACCATTCAAATTAATTATAGACGCATTGTTCTACCGATTAGGTGTAAGACGCTAAGCAAAGTGTAGTTGCATACAAAACCACACTAAGCGATGCTGAAAGAAACATGGCACCCGAATCACCAACTACTTTAACGTATGACATCAATTGAATTAGGAAGAGGAACAATTAAGAAAAAAGCAGATGTATTTATTTGCAGTATATATTAATAGATGAAATGATTTATTTATTGTATATATAATAATATGAGAGAAATACCACAGATCTTTGTGACAGTTGCATATGTTCAACAAGAAGGAAGTCGTATAGAAGCAGGGAAAAAATCGCACAAGAAATGAGATTATTAGAGAGCGAGTCACCAGATGCGTTAAAGCGGGTGTTAGGCGACTTCAATCATTGTATGCTTAAAAGAGCACTACCTCATTGGCATCAATACGTGAAGGTACCGACATGGAAAGACAGCATATTGGATGAATGTTATGGAAATATACCGAATGCGTACCTGGCAAAAGCAAAAAATGGAATTGGGAAATTGGATCACAATCTTATTCAATTATTGCCAAAGTATAAGCAGAAATTAAGAAAATTTAAAATCATTAAAAAATTATGGTCAGAAGGTGCTATAAATGATCTAAAGGATTGTTTTGATAGAACAGGTTGGGATACGTTTAAGAGCGATTCACTTGACGACACGGTAGAAAGATGCTCAGCATATATTAAGTTTTGTGAGGACTCCATTGTACCAATCAAATTCGTAAAAATCTATGCAAATAATAAACCATGGGTTTCAAAGGTATTAAGATTACTAATGAAAGAGAAATATGAAACGTTTAAACAAGGAGATTTCTTAGCCAGTAAAATTAGACAAAGAGAAGTGAGACGAGTAATTAAAAGAGATAAGCAGAACTATGCCAAACACATTGAGGACACATTTAAGTCAGGTGATATCAAGAACGTTTGGAAAAGTATGAATAAAGTTACGGGTAATTTCAAAGTTGCATTAAATAAAAGTAAGGATACTGACATCACAGCGGATAACTTAAATACTTTTTATGTCAGGTTTGAAAAAAGTGACTTTTCGGATTTACGGGAAAAACAAAATGAAAATATTATGGGCTCAATCAGAGAGGAAGGAAATAATAATATCCTAATTAATATAACTGATGTGGAACAAACCCTAAAAAAGTCAAGTCAAGGAAAGCCAATATGGCCAGATCAAATCTCAGGGGAAGTTCTGAAGACCTGTTATTTCCAATTAAAGTATATTTTTCATTACCTATTTCAGTGGTCGGTTGATGTATGTCGTGTACCAAAACTCTCTGCTATTATCACACCGATTCCAAAAAATGATAAATGTACTGTTTGCAATGACTATAGGCCAGTGGCATTAACAGTCATCCCCATGAAATGTTATGAGAAAATTATAAAAAATATATTAAATAATGAGACAAAGGGTATGATTGATAGCAACCAATTTGCTTATAGGGAAAAAAGGGGAGTAGTTGACGCAGTTATGACCCTCACGCAAAAGGTGTATGGTCATCTTGAATATCCAAATAACTATGCTAGAATATTATTTTTAGATTTTTCTGCAGCGTTCAATACAATTCAGCCTCATTTACTTACAGATACATTATTAAAGTTAGGAATAAATCCACGATTAAATCACTGGATTTCTGATTTCTTAAATGAAAGAACACAGATTTTTAAGTTTAGGGGTAGCGTATCTAAGCAGTTAACTTGTAATACAGGTGCACCACAGGGATGCGTTCTCTCACCCTTACTTTTTTCATTATATTCTGATTTTTATAGTGATATATTGATCCAAGTAAATCATTTAATGTTAAGTTTGCAGATGATACTTGCCTAGTTGGTTTAATTTCAAATAATAATACATCCCTGTTTACATCGGTAACACAGTTTGTGAAATCAGCTACCGTACCAGTATTGAAGAGGGGAATTACCCGTCCAGAAGTAAACAAACATGACGTAATGACTCATGCGCGTAGGCAAGCTCCGCCTTCCAGTGATCCGGACGCTCGTGATTGGATGGATTGTGATGACGGCTTTCAGTACCCAAGACGAAAACGCAAACGGGGTAATTTCAAGCGTGGAACCGGTGTTGATATTGCTTTAAAAGGTAGGGATCCCCCACCTTACAAGATGTATGTAGGAAATCTGAGTCCTGATACTAAAGCGGACGAAATAAAATCGTATCTAAAAAGAGTAAAGAAAATTGACGTTACTGTGGAAGTGTTGCCTAGTAAGCGTTCTGACTATACTTCGTTTATGGTTGAATGCGGTTTTGCACATAAGAACTGTATTAATGAAGCGGAGCTCTGGCCTCAATCTGCTATAGTCAGACGGTATTATGAACCGATAAGGCAAACAATACATCATGATGGATAGTGAATCTAAAATTAATTGTAGTAAACTGAAATGTGTTTCTTTTAACTGTAGGTCATTTAAATCTCGCAAAAAAGAAATTTATGATCTTGTCATGAGTAATGATATTATTGCCATTCAGGAGCATTGGCTGCTTGATGACGAGTTACCTATATTAAAATCATTACATGAAGAGTTTGATTGTTTTGGGATATCATCTGTTAAGAGTTCCGATGGCTTACTTGAAGGACGCCCCTATGGAGGCATTGCCATATTTTATAGAAAATGTTTGCACGACTACATCAAAACAGTTAATTACAACGACAATAGGATTATTGGTTTGGAACTAGGAAGTGGTAATGATATTACACTCTTTATCAATGTATATCTTCCTTATGAGTGCGATGAGCACTTCGCTGAATTTGTTGACTACCTGGGTACAATTCAATCTATAATTAGTGATTTCCATGGTGATAAAGTTATTGTATGTGGTGATTTTAATGCTGATCACAAAAAAAGATTTGGTGCTGAATTGTTAAATTTTACATCCGAGTGCGACTTAATTTTAACTGATTTAAATTTATTAGGACAGCACTCTGATAACTTTACTTATATCAGTGATGCTTTTGCTACAACGAGTTGGCTTTATCATGTCCTGTCTACCAACGGAGCTAATGCTCGGATAAAAGAGCTTTCCATACGTTATGACATGATCGGTTCGGATCATTTTCCACTTTGCTTTGTTTATGATTTTTCTTTTGAAATTGAACATGAAAAAGATAACCAAAAGAATTATACAAGCAATATAAATTGGCAGAAGGTTACTCATCAGGAAATTTACAACTATCAGGAGCGTACTGAATTGTTGCTTAATGATGTTGTTATTCGTCCTTCAGTATGTTCATGCAATGATGTGAATTGTGGTGACACTAAACATTTTGATGATATTGATACTTTGTATAATAATATAATTTCTTGTCTTAATCAAGCTGCTAATCATTCATTTGTTTCGCATGAAAGTATCACGTGATTGCGGGGCGCCCTCGCAATCATCTTTTGACAGCGTGAGCATCTCATCCTCTTCACCTCACGCTGTCAACAGATTACCACGCCAGTTTTTGGCTAAGTAAAATAATTTTCACTTTTACATTTACCAGTTCATTTTATCCTCATACACTTATAGGCTGTGTGAACTCACACAATATTCTTTGACTGGAATTCATCTAACACCTTATCTTACCCCCATTCTGTTCGATTTGTTGTACTTTACTGTAATTTTGTTGTCTGGTTGTGTCCTACTAGGCTCAACTCATTCGTTTCCGGTTTGAGCGAAAGCCTCGCTTTCCAACACGGCTTGGGTAATTCGTCCGACTCCATACTTGGTTCACACATGGAGCATCAACCTTTGCCTGACTTCCGAATCAGTCATCACTATGATAATACTGTACTGTTCTTTGGGGGGTGCCCGGCCTAAAGATAAACGACCTAACTAATTTTGTAAATCAAGTGGCAACATTCAAGCCAGATTTTTGATAATCGACCTCGGATCGAATGACCTAGTACTTAAAAAGTAAGGTCTGCTTTCATGCACGGAGCCTCTTATGCTAACTTTTGCCATTAAATAACAACAATCTTATTATCTGTTACTACTACTGCAGTCACTGTGGACAATCCGGAACCGGATTTTAGAGGAAAAAAAATACATAATTAAACAGAATAAACAAAACAAAATGCCAGGCAATACACTGTTGACACCATTTATTATTTTCCCATTGTTACATCCAAAAGAAATAAATAATAACTTGTTGTTTTTCTTTCTTGATGCTACGCTAAACTGGCAAATATTTTGCACAAATCTGAATGGTTTATAGTTAGTATAGCATTCATCTTATGACTCATGCTGGTTCCCCAAGTACATCATTCATTATATTAAGACACATGCTGGTTTCCAAAGTACAGCATTCATTATGACTCATGCTAGTTTCCCAAGTACAGCATTCATTATGACGATATGATGCTGGTTCCTATACTACCACCACATAATTGACTTATGCTGGTTCATACGCCGACATACGCCGGTGTTTTATCACTCATCCTCTTAAGTACAGCATTCATTATATGACTCATGCTGGTTCCTATACTACCACCACATAAATTGCTTATGCTGGTTCATACGCCGACATACGCCGGTGTTTTATCACTCATCCTCTTACGTACAGCATTCATTTTGACTCATGCTGGTTCCCATACTACCACCACATAATTACTTATGCTGATTCATTTACTACCCCCACATACGGCGGTGTTTTATCACTCATGCTCTTAAGTACAGCATTCATTTTATGACTCATGCTGGTTTCAATACTACCACCACATAATTTCTTATGCTGGTTCATTAACCCTTCTACCACCACATAATTTCTTATGCTGGTTCATTACCTACCTCCACATACGGCGGTGTTTTATCACTCATGCCCTTAAGTACAGCATTCTTTATATGACTCATGCTGGTTATATGACTCATGCTGGTTTCACTACTACCACCACATAATTTCTTATGCTGGTTCACCATTATTTGAATACTACCACCACATAATTTCTTATGCTGGTTTACCATTATATGACTACTACCACCACATAATTTCTTATGCTGGTTCACCATTATATGAATACTACCACCACATAATTTCTTATGCTGGTTTACCATTATTTGAATACTACCACCACATAATTTCTTATGCTGGTTTACCATTATATGACTACTACCACCACATAATTTCTTATGCTGGTTCACCATTATATGACTACTACCACCACATAATTTCTTATGCTGGTTTACCATTATATGACTACTACCACCACATAATTTCTTATGCTGGTTCACCATTATATGACTACTACCACCACATAATTTCTTATGCTGGTTTACCATTATATGACTACTACCACCACATAATTTCTTATGCTGGTTCACCATTATATGACTACTACCACCACATAATTTCTTATGCTGGTTTACCATTATATGACTACTACCACCACATAATTTCTTATGCTGGTTCACCATTATATGACTACTACCACCAAATAATTTCTTATGCTGGTTTACCATTATATGACTACTACCACCACATAATTTCTTATGCTGGTTTACCATTATATGACTACTACCACCACATAATTTCTTATGCTGGTTTACCATTATATGACTACTACCACCACATAATTTCTTATGCTGGTTCACCATTATATGACTACTACCACCACATAATTTCTTATGCTGGTTTACCATTATATGACTACTACCACCACATAATTTCTTATGCTGGTTTACCATTATATGACTACTACCACCACATAATTTCTTATGCTGGTTCACCATTATATGACTACTACCACCACATAATTTCTTATGCTGGTTTACCATTATATGACTACTACCACCACATAATTTCTTATGCTGGTTTACCATTATATGACTACTACCACCACATAATTTCTTATGCTGGTTCATTCATTATATTATGACTCATGCTGGTTCCCCTATTACCACCACATAATTACTTATGCTGGTTCATTAACCCTACTACCACCACATAATTTCTTATGCTGGTTCATTACCCACCCCACATACGGCGGTGTTTTTATCACTCATGCTCTTAAGTACAGCATTCATTATATGACTCATGCTGGTTTCCCTACTACCACCGCATAATTACTTATGCTGGTTCATTAACTACCCTCCACATACGGCGGTGTTTTATCACTCATGCTCTTAAGTACAGCATTCATTATATGACTCATGCTGGTTATATGACTCATGCTGGTTATATGACTCATGCTGGTCCCCCTACTATCACCCCATACGGCGGTGGTGTCTTATCACCCTCCTCTAAGTACAGCATTTCTTTAAATGACTCATGCTGGTTTCATTTTCTACCCCAATGCTGACTTTTGTCTCCAATCTTTTTTTTTCCCTCCTTTAACATGGTTGCAGAGCCCTTTTCCCCTGCAACTTGATGATATCTGTCCACACACATTTTTCTTTCCGTCTTAATTGCACAACGATTTTCTTACAGATACACCATGTCAGGACGGAAAAGAACTAACAAGAGGTAAAAAATACGGCACCAAAAAAAAAAAAAAAAAAAAAAAAAAAAAAAAATAGTGCCAGTACCTGAATTTGACATAAATAAGAATTAAAGGACATGAGGCATATCGTCGAAACCCTGGTAACTTCTGTGGTTGAGATTAATGTCGCTAAGCCGAACCTACCGGCAGCTCTCTTCCTCAAACCCACTACCTTGTCAAAAACTTAAAGAGAAAATAATCTCCCACAAATTCATTGAGCTGCACAATCTGCTCGACTTCAACAGCGCAGCGGAAGCTTTGACGCCAACGTTCACTGGTACCTTTGAACTTGTGCCTAAGCCCAAATGCCGCATCTTAAACGAACACAACTGGCACTAGGCCTTTCACGACTTTGCCACAATTTTATTTAAGTAAATATACGCAGGACATCTTAATTATTTTAAGTATATTAAATACCTCATGCGCAGTCATCCAAATTAATGGTACTTTTACGACTGATAATTTCGAATGGCTACTGAGTACACACTTTGCTCTTGGTCATCGGTTCGAGCCGACCTCCTGCATAAACTAGACGCAACGAGCTAACCATAAACCTCTAACCCATCCAACCGTGGAGCGTCCACTCGGCTTCTCCTACCATAACAGATTCAATAGATGTGTCCAGACAAACTGTCAGTATCGCCACTCGTTTTTCAGTGCTCGGGATCCCAATAATTCCCACTAGAATAAGCGCACTCCTATCTGGTTACAAACACCACGCTTACTTAACCCTATGTTTCGCTCATGGCTTCTACCTTACACGGGGCTGCTTTTACAGCAACTAACTCCCAAGCTATCATCAACAACCTTCCGGAAATTCCGTACCTGAAAAATGTCGTATCCTCCACAACCTCTCCTATCCCTACGACTCAAACGCTGTCAATCACAACATCCCTGGGTTTTGCATAACAGTTCTTTACGAAACAATTGCCAACGCAATAGACATAATTGACATACACAATCACCCGGCATTCATGGCCAAGACGGACACCAGTGACGCATACAGACTAATACATTTACATCCCACTCAGGAAACGGAGGCCATGCCAATATCACCTCACAGGTTTCACGTGGTTAGGCCAGTATTACTACGATAAAACGCTTCCCCAAGGCGGCGGATCTTCGGGTCAAATATCCAATAAGTTTTCTGACGGAGTGAAATTTTTCCTTATAAAAAAGTTAAAACAGCCCAATAACGTGAAAATATTAGACGACATCCTCGTCATTGAAGACACACACCAACTGTGTGCGAACTCCTTGAAGATATCCAAGGCGCTTGCTGACCGCGGTGGCATACCTCTAGCACCGCACAAAACAATTTCACCCACCACCACCATTTCCTTCCTGGGTATTGAACTTGATTTACAGAAAATGTAAGACAGGCTTCCATCTGAGATAATAAAATTACGTTACCCCCTTTAAAGTTCAAAACTTCACTCAACTACATTGAGAGCCCCCCCAATCTTTTTGAAAAGCTACAATTTGCCACCTGGGTTATACCCTCTGGACTGGCGTTCCTAAGAAGGCTTAATGCCCTAACGGCCGGTCTAACTAACCCCTTTTCAACTATTCACCTTTCTGACTCAGCAAAGGAGGATCTCCAAATTTGGGCCGACTTTCTTAGCAAACACAATGGCGTTACCATTTTTCACCCCCACAAAAATTTGACTCGCAGCATTTACATTTCTCCTCTGATGCCTCAAAAACCGCACTTGGTGCGACCTTCCAAAAGTTCTGGATTCAAGGCCGCTGGCCGGAAACTTGGAAAATGTTCGACATCATGGTTCTCGAAATTTACCCCATCTATGTCATGCTTTCGATTTTTGCAAAACAGCTAGCCAACACCCATGTAGTTTTCCACTGTGATAACCTAGCTGATGTATATGTGCTTAACAAAAAATTGTCATCAAACGAAAAGGTCATGAGAGTAGTTCGCGCTATCGTCCTTTTGTTACTACTAAACAACATTCAGTTTACAGCCAGGCACATCCCTGGTAAGCAAAACAGGATATGTGACGCTCTTTCTCGTTTTCAGGAAACGGAGGCCATGCTAGAGGAGCACAGTATGAACCGCACACCGCTAAAGATACCAAAACACTTACAACCAATCTACTTTGAACCACTAAACAACTCAAGATCCTCACACGAGAGCTAATGTGGAACTCATTAAGTAAATGAACCGCTAGTAACTATAAAAGCAAATGGCACCATTTTAACCAATTCGGGAAATCACTAAGCCTTCCGCTACCAGCGACTCCACAGACAATTGTTCTCTATGTAAGTAAGCTGACTAAAAATGCACTGGCGATTTCCACGATTCGAAACTACCTTAGCCCAGTGTCATTCGTGCACAGGGTATCATTTATGGAAGACGTTACCGCAAATCCAGCAGTCAGCAATTTATGCAGAGGAGTAGCGAAACAAAAAACGAACTCCATCCAAACCGATCAGACCGCCGGTCACCTCCGACATTCTTGTAACGCTAATTGGACATATGCGAGGTAGCATGAAATCCAAATACGAATTCATCCTATACAGAGCCTTGTTCATAATATGTTACTTCGCATGCCTCAGAGCCAGTGAAGCAGTAGTCTCCAAGGCCGCAGAACACACACTAATGCTATAAACAATTAGCTCGCCATGCTAGTCTGGAACATACACAGTTTAACACTCATTCTTTCAGAATCGGTCGAGCTACCGACCTTCACCAACTTTGACACTCTCACCAAGACATTTTGATTTTTGGACGATGGTCGAACCACATAACTTTGTCAAATACAGCATTGTAAATATGGGTGCTGGCTGGTTGGCATATTTCCTAAGCATGACTGGGTATTAAGCGTCAAGCTTAAACAAAGTTTGATACTTATTTTTTCTGTATATCGTTTTACTTATTTTATTTTTGTTTTCTTTCGGTGACAGCATAGGTTGCACCGCCAATTATAATCATATGTTCAATCGGAGTCAACACGTTGCTCCAGGTAGACTTATAAGTTATTTATATGTTTTCGGTGTTGCACCGTTTATTAAACTCAATTCTCAAACGCGTACTGGAGTCAACACATGTTGCCCCAGGCAGACTAATGTAGATTGTTTCTATACGTTTTTCGGTGCCAACATTTGATTACACTGCCTACCTAATTAAAATGTTTAAACATGTACTGGAGTCAACACATGTTGCTCCAGGTAGACTAATGTAGGTGTTTCTATACGTTTTTCGATGTCAATATTTGGTTGCTCCACCTATCAGGCGCTAATGGTCAACCGGGTACTGGAGTCAACACATGTTGCTCCAGGTAGACTATGTAGATAGTTTCTATACGTTCTGGGTGTCAACATATGTTGCACCATCATCTGAATGGCTTGTCATCGGTTCTACCTGCACTTAATTTGGGCTGCTTCGTTGGCCCCTTCGTTGCCAACTGTGTTGGCCCTTTCAGAGCATCCCAATGTTCCTTTTTTATGTTTTCCTTTTACGTGCATGCTGCAACGATGACTTGCCATTCATATTAAATAACTTTACAACCAATACTTGTTTCCTTGTTTTTGTTTATCGGGCTCACATGTGTCAAAATCACGTGATTGCGGGGCGCCCTCGCAATCATCTTTTGACAGCGTGAGCATCTCATCCTCTTCACCTCACGCTGTCAACAGATTACCACGCCAGTTTTTGGCTAAGTAAAATAATTTTCACTTCCCTCCCTCCACTCCCTCTTTATTTTGTTTTCAATTACGATTTTGAGACATGTGTTTTGGCCCTTTCAGAGCATCCCAATGTTCCTTTTTTATGTTTTCCTTTTACGTGCATGCTGCAACGATGACTTGCCATTCATATTAAATAACTTTACAACCAATACTTGTTTCCTTGTTTTTGTTTATCGGGCTCACATGTGTCAAAAAATCTTTTAACGTTGTTCCCGGTTTGAACGACTATGTTTCGGAAGCTCATGATATAGCTAGGGAAGCTTTCTTGTTGTGGAAATTTAATGGGAAACCTAGACATGGTCCTTTATTTGATACCATGAAAGTTGCTAGATCTCGTTTTAAACTGGCTCTTCGGAACTGCAGACAGAATGAAGAGCAACTTTGAGCTGATAAGATTGCGAACTCTTATATTAATAACGATTTTAACAGTTTTTGGAATAACGTAAAGCGTATGAACAACTCATCTTCTGGTTCATCTAACATTATTAATGATGTTAGAGGGGATAATAATATATGTAAAACATGGGCTGATCATTATGAGAAGCTTTTCAATTGTGTTAACAATGATACTCATAGAATTTATGTTGAAAGACATCTTAATGAAATTAATGTATCTGCTTTTGATGATAAAATTTGTACTGATAGTAATATATTGGATAGTATAAATAAGCTCAATAGTGGTAAATCCCCTGGGTTTGACGGGCTTAGTGCAGAGCATTTGAAGTATGCTTCAAAACATGTTATTACTTTACTTAGTTTATGTTTTAATGCTATGTGTATCCACGGCCATGTCACTGATGAAATGGTACGAGTTGTACTGGTGCCTATAATTAAGAGTAAATCTGGTGACATTACGAGTATGGATAATTATAGGCCTATAGCTCTTGCTTCTGTTGTATCTAAGATATTTGAAACAATGTTAATCAATTATTGTGGAGATACCCTTAAGTCAGGGGATCACCAGTTTGCTTTTAAAAGTCAATACTCAACGGATACTTGTATCTTTGTTTTTAAGCAGATAGTGGATTACTATAATAGGAATGGGAGCCCCGTATTTACTTGTTTTCTCGACGCGAGTAAAGCGTTTGACCGAGTCAATCACTGGTCACTGTACAGGCAATTAATTATGAGAGAAACAAACATTATTGCTATTAGACTTCTAAAATCTTGGTATGAGAATCAACGATTTTTTGTTAGATGGGGTAACTCTATGTCTTCAGGTTTTAAAGTTACCAATGGCGTTAGACAGGGTGGTGTTATGTCTCCTTTGTTATATAATGTTTACATTGACAATTTAAACAGTATGCTTAGTGATTGTAATTTTGGTTGTGAGCTCAATAATACAAAGTTCAACAACTTAAGTTATGCAGATGACATGGTGTTACTTGCGCCCTCTTTAGATGCCCTCCAAAATATGGTTAACATATGTGAGGATTTTGCTAATGACTTTGATGTATTATATAATTCAAAAAAATCAATTTGCATGTGTTTTTGCCCTAGGAAAAGAAAACTGAATGGTAATTATGTTACTGTTCTATGTGGTAAAGAACTAAATTACGTTCAATCCACTACCTACCTTGGTTGTGTTATCAGCAATGATACTAGGGACGAACTGGATATTAAAAGGCAATATCGATCATTATGTATTAGAGGTAACTCTCTTCTATATATAAATTTACGTAAGGGCAAAATTCGATAAATCGCGGTTTATTTCTAGAATTTTTACTCGATGGTATATAAAGTTGGTTCATACTTTCGGTACTGATTTTAACCACCTGATGTAACCCTGTTTACTAATTAAATTGAGTTAGATAATCAGTTATTGACGATTAAAACGAATTTAGGTTCAACGATTTGCCCCAAATAGGGGTGTTTTCCGATCGTGGTATACACTGTCTAATGGATGTCCAACTTGAAAAATACCCGCACACAATAATACGAGCACGCTTCGCATTTTCCTATCTCCTCCTACGATAATTGTTTTTAATAGCTGAAAACCGGTTGAACTGCTCGAGTACAGCATCATAATGTTGAAGACAGGCCGATTTTCTTTGAAAAATACTATTTTGATAGATTTAATTTACGTTTTTACAAATGTATTGATTTGCGATGAATGGAACATTCCAATCTCTCAGTCAGCCAGTTTGGTTTAACACAAGTAGGTAAATTTATGAGCCCTTGGAGAATAAACTTGCAATACTTTGACAATACAGTACTGCAAATACCTATTAACCATTTTTGGTCGTCATTTGAATCGAACATTTCTTACTGTGAATACTGTTAGATGTAAAAAAATATATACAAACATGTCTTACTGTGAATACTGTTAGATGTAAAAAAATATATACAAATAAACTTTATTACTGTGATTATGGGTAGGCTCTACTGTTAGATATATAAACACGTAATATACAAATAAACTTTATTACTGACAGTTGCTTCTCAACGTTTGCATTAATTAATAATTACAAAAAATATAAACGTCGTAGTGGTGTATCGTTACATGTACTTTACTATTTCAAACGACTATGACAGTGACAGTTTTAACAAAGTATTAAATCGCAAATGTTTTACTATATTTAGTCACCGTTAGTGGTATATTATTTATAGGCCTATAAAAAATAAAAACAATATTTCGTTCCCGATTTCGTTACTGACGTGGATAAAGAATATATTTAAAAATTGTTCCTCTTTGTACCTATCCTCTTTCCCATCCCTCAACCCTAATTGGGTTTCTTTAAATGAACAAACAATTTGGACTCATTTTGTGGTAAGTTTCTCTTTCGGAAGTAATTCCCAGGGTGCTAATTTTGGTTGACTACATAAATCATCTACTTATTCGTTTCTGTAAACGACAATGTATTATAGTCCTGCGGTACGTGCATTTAAAATCGCCAGATTTTTTACCCTGAAATTACTGTGTATTCGAGAACCATCTGTGGGCACGACCTAGATGGTACGCGAGCGAAGCGAGCGTACCATCTAGTTGTAGAAAATTTAGTAAATGCTCAACAGATGTTAAGATTACTTTGTTTAAGTCATACTGTATTAGTATGTATTGTGCGGCCTTATGGTGCGGTTTTAATGTAAAAACTATAAAGTCATTACAGGTCTGTTATAATAACGCACTTAGAAAGATTTTAAGACGCTCAAGGAGCTGTAGTGCTAGTGCTATGTTTGTTGATAACCATGTTCCCTCTTTCTATGAGTACATTCGGAAATCAATTTTTTGTTTCAAAACAAAAATTGAAAAAAGCTGTAATACTTTAATTACATGTGTATTTTCTCGTATTCTAAAAGATTCAAAGTTGCATAGAAAATGGACAGAACTTTTGTATATATAATCTCATGTATACTTTTACTTTTTAGTATCAGTATAGCCATAATAATGTGTTGTTTTTGTAAACTATAGTAATCAATAATATATGGACAGTTTGTCTGAAATAAAGTTGAATTGAATTAATGAATATGTTGAACAATTTGTAGTCTGGTGTAAATTTCTTGAACTAAATGCAAAAAAAAACTAAAGAGGTTATTGTCGATTTTAGAAAGAAAAATAAAACAAATCATGTAAATATTGAAATTGATAATGAAATTGTTGAAATAGTAGAAAGTCATAAGTACTTGGGATTAATAATTGATAATAAACTAAATTGGGAGAGCAACACTAAAGAACTCCGTACCAAGGCTAATAAGAGAATGTACTTTATATACAAAATGAAACGGTTTAATGTTAGTTCTCATTTCATTCATATGTTTTATTCCTCTGTTGTTCAATCAATCATTTCTTATTGTATTATTGTTTGGTTTTCTCATATCAATGTAAACAATAAAAGTCAAATTCAAAGATTAGTAAATAAGGCCATCTATCGGTGTAGAAGTGAAACCTTTAGATGAAATGTTTAATACATTCATACTTCAGAAATTTGACACAATTATGCAAGACCCATCACACCCATTACATTCAGACATCATAAGTAGATCAGGAAGGGTTAGACTGACACAGAAAAAAATATCCACAAACCGTTTCAGATTTTCACCAATGTACATAGCATGCAATTTATTTAACAAAACCTTTTCAAGTTAGTCACTTGTATCATTTGTATTTATTTATTTAGTTATCACATCGTATTATTTATTCTACTCAGGTACAAAAAATATCTCGAAATTGTTAACAATTTTGACAATAAAGTTATCTTGTATCTTGTATCTTGTATCTTGTATGAAGTTTGCGGTACACCACTGTTAGTTAAAACTGTCGAGTTTCTCGACGTTTCGATCAATATGCTTTGATCGTCCTCACTCCTACATTAAAATGATAAATGATGAAAAACAGGATAAGACAATGATCGCTTGTCATTCTTGGCTCGTTATAATTTATATTTTACTGACATTTTTTTAGCTGTTGTTGCATGGTTTTTAGCAGATTGCTTTGTGGAAATATGTTTTGTTGTAAGATATAGGAAATCAACATTTAAATATACGTTACGTCAGTGTGTTGTATTGTAATAGTACGTGGACATGGTTTTGAATTTTCGGCATTAAAGACGTAGTTGTTTCTTATGTCTTATTTGTGCACAATAATGGAGATTGAAATAATATTACGGGAATGTTTTGACTAATGGAATAGATTGTAACTACTGTTGACGCACCATACACGTTACGTCAGTGTGTTGTATCTCAATAGCACGTGGACATGGTTTTAAATTTTCGTCACTAAAGACGTAGTTGTTTCTTATAATTTGTGCACAATAATGGAGATTGAAATAATATTACGGGAATGTTTTGACTAATGGAATAGATTGTAACTACTGTTGACGCACCATACACGTTACGTCAGTGTGTTGTATCTCAATAGTACGTGGACATGGTTTTGAATTTTCCGTCTTATTTGTACACAATAATGGAGATTGAAATAATATTACAGGAATGTTTTAACTAATGGAATAGATTGTAACTACTGTTGACGCACCATACAGTAGTCTTATCTTATCTTATATATCTTAGCAGTTTGCTTTGTGGAATATTATGTCGTTTTTGGTGTTACAAGATCAAGGAATATTTATAAATACACATAGAGGTCAGTGTCAAAGTAAATATATTTTATTCTATATTCGAGGCTCATAGTGTAACATTATTTCTCTTCATATGTGATGATGATGTACTCTATCTACTGAGCAGTGAATGTGGTTGTGTGTGCTTTTTCAATAAAAACTTCACATGATTTGCAAGTTAGATTACGTTACAATATATGTTGTGTAATTAAAGCCTATTAAACTAAATCAAACCAAAAGCCTTTATTACACACATTGCTATTTAACAGCAATGCTACATTTTTATTAAAAAAAGAACAAATAATCTACACTAGATACCTTATATTGGTAGTAATGCTTTATTAATTCTTGCCAGGGTCTGCAGTATTTACATTGTTTAAGGAACACCAGACTCTTTTCTGTACTAACCCAATGATTTATTCAATCTATCCTACTGTGACTTAGACTTTCCTTGAGCTAGAGTTCACTTTTACGTTGTCAATTCAATTACGAGCGTTTTCCTTTTTTCTAACTAGATTCTAGCTCACGGTTTTTATTTTATTTCTGGCGTTGAATCGCCGTCGGGAAAGTGTCATTTTGTCCATCGTTGGATCTATTCACCCTTACAATGTATGTACATTGAAAATGCTCCAACGCTTTGAACAGCAATTATACATTTATTGTAGTTCTGTCCACTTCACTCATTCCGAGTATATTTGCAGATAACGCAGGGCTGCATCGTAGCAAAAATTGTACTGGACCTAGAATATACAAAACAAAATAATTTAAAGTGTACTTTATACAAAAACAGTTTTCAACAAAATGACCGAAAGTATTATCGTACGGAATTTGGCATGAAAAAAAAAAAAATTAAAAAACCTACATCAAACAAAGAAAAAATAGAAACTTACCTCGGTGTCCACCATAGATGGGGATGCTGACCGCAATGCTTTAAGTGTTTGGAATGCATCCACCACCTTGTCTTCTCGCATTTTCTGGATCACTGAATAAACTAGGCAGAATAATCCTGATCTACCAACACCGTCTCTAAAGAAAAATGTACATTCTACAAGTTTTTCTTTTAGACAATCGTGCAGTTAAAACATGATCTAATTACAGTCCGTTATTTCTCACGACTTGTCGTGGTTAAATAGAAATGAAATTTCTCTAGTCTTTCTTTCAGTCACTTGGTTTAGTCAAAGTTTAAACTGTGTTTGCTCCCTATAGTTTGTGGAAATAGAAGTGAATGTTTCCTAAGGAAAGACATTCTTATCGGGGTGATTTTAGAACTACTGTCACGGATCATATCTGGAACTACCTAACCAACTAATTAACCAACCACCATAATTTCAGATACTATACTTTTTAATGTTCTTCTTACTTGCATTGAACAGTGATTGGCAATGAAGAACCACCTCGCTGCATTACTGTTCTAATGAATTTAACAAATGCATCAACGTCGGGAACAAGTTTGTTTGTTGGCCATTGGTTAACATCATACTGACAAATTCGTTGTTTTCTATTATCCTTAAAGAAAACATAAATATTATTATATAATTAGATGTACATAATGAACCACCATCACATCTAGAATCATACCATATCTAGGAACCAACAAGGGCAGAATCTGTTTGAAAAATTTGGTTATATTTATCTAATACTCTTGATTCTCGTTTGTGCTTTCCGATAAATCGCAACATACTACAGGACAACAACCTTTTCTAGAATGATTTTTTTCTTGGTAAAAAAATCGTACTGATGCGTTGACTTGATATTGACCGTAAATTCACCAACTGTCTGTTTTTGATTGATCTTATTTGAGAGGTACACGCACGATTGATCTTCCATATCATTTAGTTGCACTATGATGTCAGATTTAGAGTCAACCATCAAACGCCAGAAATCGACACTGCCGTCGTCGGTAAATGGGGTCCGTGTAACGATATATGCATGTCCATACTTCCAATTCTAAGAAATAGAAGGTGTACAACTACATGACTAAAACACAATTTTGAGCGTCAGGGCACAAGCACGCACTCAATGAATAGTCCTACTGATGTGTAGGCTATGCTGTAAGAAAACGTTGTACCCTTTCACTTTATAGTTACGCGTTTACAGTGTAAAGCAAGAATTAAATTGTATTAAAAACAAAAGCCGTATCATTTTCGTCACTTTCTAGTATCGACGCGTTTACAGTGTAAATCAGCAAGCAAGACATTACAGTAAAAAGTACACACGTTGTATCTTTCCTAATTGTACTTACCTCAATAAACGAAGCGTTAACGTAATCACCATCACTGTCAACTTCTGAATTGAAGCATCCCTTAGTTACTAAACAAATAACAAACTTATTAGTAACCACGATCTAAGATCTTTCTTGATTAGTTTTACTTTTCATTTATTGTCTTTGACAATGTAATCTACACTCTAAAACATAGATCGATCCAACTTACAGAGCAAAACATCTTGAGATATGTCTCCATTGATTTGTCGTCTGGCATGTGATGTAAGACCATCCGAAGGACGTGGAAACAAACTATTCAAAGTCTGCAAGTTAAAAAAAATGTTATATCCAATAAACAAGTTATTTTAAAAATCATATTTGTCATAGTTACCGTATATCATTTTCATCAGCATCGTAACTGTTTTGTCATCATCCTGATTAATTTCGAATGATGATGACATCATATGTATGACATCATTACATTCAAATTACCATTACCATCACATTAACTGAATCGCATATTGTAATACAATATAATTACTCGTTACATTGCGTAGTTTTTGTATATGAACTTCAATCACTGGTTTCCCTCTTTTTAAAATCATTCATTTTACAATTTAACTATGATTTGAATAAACTACCATTACCTTCAGTTGGTATTCAAAATCTGAGGAAGTTTTCAATTTTTGTTTTTGTATTATTTTTTGTATGTCACCCACGGGAATGACAGTCTGTCCACAGAACCACTCTTCAAGTAAAACTGCATAGATAAATGTATATTGCTCCTATATATAAACAACAAACAACTTAACTTATAGATAGGTTAAAAAAGGTTTTTAAAAGGGTCAGTAATAAAGAATAAAGAAACCAATAGTAAATAATAATGTTTATTTGTACAAGTAGGACCTAATTTGGAAAACTGCAAGTAATGAAAGCATTGTGTAGAGTGTAGGCCTACTGATAGTAATTTAAAATCGTTCACTTTTTAAGCATTACAACAAAATGAGTGTAAAAGTTTAAATAATATGACAAAAAAATTAAAGAAAGATTTTTAATGAACCAGAAAAATACAATACGAAGACGATGAAAAGGAAAACATAAGATAATATAAGCATTGTAACCTTATTTTGAACCATTTGGATACTCCGTACGTAATTGAAGACATCCACTTTCCCTTCTTTATATGACATATCCAACATGGCTGCTATAGCTATAAAAGTTCCACTTCTACCGGCTCCTGAACTATTAGACATTAATTGCTTTAAGGTTATTTGATTTTACATTATGCTATCGATTTAATTAAAAAAGTTTGTAGCATTGATTCACTTCTGATATTGTAAAATTAAACAGAACGTCTAGTTTTCTTTGCATGTTAAGATTTAGCCTTTTGAAAATACACTGAATTGGACACTGAAAAGATTGTAAAACTTTTTAAAGAAATATTTACATTCTGCTTGTACGTTTGAATCGTGGATGTTTTATATTGTTATTATACTCTATCTGCTTACTTGCAATGTACGATGACTGGCCCACTTTCTGTACCATAACTCAGTTGAGTTTTTCTAAACTTCTTGATGAAATCAATCAAGTGCGAGACTGTACTGGGAACACTCTTGTCAGGCCATTCAGTAAAATGATACTGATACACATTGTGGATCGTATTATTTTCTCCAACCTTTAGAGTACAATTTGATTTAAATTATTATTAAATTAATTATATACCAGTTACAGGGCCCACACACTTCAGCGAAATAATTTCCGTTAAATTATTAGTTTTAATGAACGAATCCATAGTTTAATTTAGGGTAGATTCTACTAGATATCTAAAACTTTCCAATATTTTATTCATGCTAAACATGGGCTTACTTATTAACAAGTTATACTGTTTTAGTTTTGTATTGGGGAATACTTCAATATTACTTTACAGTACCTGTTGAACTTTAAAGTTGCGAAGAACATAGTACTCGTAATCGGTTTCTTCTGCGTTGGTTACAAGAAGACTTCCAAAGTCTTTAGAATGGCCTAAGTCTGGCCAATACTTTTCACACTGTTGCTGTAATACAAACAGATAATTTCAAATTTGTTATAATACATTTTATTAAAATAAAAACATAACATTAATAACTTCTACACTAGTGTGTTGGCGCAATCTATCCTTAACATTTGAGTCAGCTAAACTCTATTGATAATCTGTAATATTAGACCTGTATTGTCAATCGTGTTGTTGTGTTAGTAAGCCAAATCCACACAAACGTTGATGTGAAAGGTGTAGCCATATCTGTGAGAATATGTTTGTTGTACTGTAATTTGTTTAGGGATTAGTGTTGGGATACTGTTTTGGTAACCAAATAACCTGCCTTTTTTCTTTCTAGAACCATAACAACAATCATAGACTTCTCATTCCAGATCATTTTCCACATATCCTTGACAGAATCAAATGTAGGCCCTATAATAACCGTGATTAATAAAATGAATGTGAAATAACAATTTTAAAAACATTTAACTAAAAACAATCCAATTATCTCTGTTGGGTTTACTTTAGTAAAAAGTAATTCGCTTCCATACAAAACGAAATTATTAGGATTTAGTACTAGTAGGCCTACAGTAGTAGTAATAAATAAATTATACTGATTTGATGTTTGGATCCGTTTGAAACAAGCTTTGACGTGACATTAATTACAAATAGTATCACTCATAATAACATATTTTCTTATTTTCTTTTAGCTCACATAACTAATAGAAATATATATACTAATTATTGACACTAATTGGATATATAGAATTTGGACCTTAAAGGAGACAATTTGACGTTCCTTCTTGTGTATGTAATTTGTATTATATTTATTATTATGATGATCTTGGTAAAAATAAAGTTTACCTTGGCATGCAATAAATTCTCGTGGTTCATAACGTCCCTGAAAATAAAACACAGATTTTTATTTTATAACAATGCACGTTTCTCCTAAAACATTTTGTGACGTGTTGACCCAGTCCTCCATCACTATAATTTTATAAATAGAAATTAGGGTAACAACAGCACTTAATTTTACAAATTGAAGACCCTGCCACTGTAGTGGTAAGATATAACATTAGGTAATCGATTGATTTCGCAATAAATAGTATCTTCTCTACTAGGCTTTAATAAAGCAACTTACATCTACATACGAAGCATTTATATTGTCAGATCCGGGAACAGTATCAAGCACTCGAGAGTTGTCATCTGAAATAAAGCGATTTAGTCTTAAATTATTCATTATTTATTACCATTTTTTCATTTCTAAAATCTTGAATACATATTTTTTTAATAAAGCGAAATATCTACTTCACGGTTCAAACTTTTTTCTTTTCTCTTTATTCATTCTTTCGTAAATACAAACTTAGGATTATTTTTTTAGATTGACATATGCTGACAAGTGCAACTAAAAACATACATTAAACACATAAATAATAAACTCACATGAAATGACATTAGAATTTTGATTTTTCTTTCCCGGTAATTCGGCAACGTTCCAAGAATGGAAAGGCTTGTTGGCATCAAGTTGCGATACCTAAAATGATATTTCAACACTAAATGCACAATGAATCATGTGATGGAACTCTGTAGTTATGTGAACTGACTGACAAAAATAGCATTGGCACAGAACTGTATATGGATGGAATTATGGATATCTAACAGATCAACAAGAGATTCTGGCTTGAAAATATCGTTATTAAAAATCTTCGTTATAGTTAACGGAATTGTAAATAGTTAGTGAGACTGAAAATGAAATGTGTTATAATATACTAGGCAGTTAAAACAACTTTAGCTTACCTCAAATTCTTTCTCAAAACCATTGTCAACGCTTAATTGGCGCTTCCTCACATAGTCATGTAGCTTTAATAACTCAATTGGTTTGTATTCTTCATTATCGATTGTTAAGTTGTAAGACAGGGGGCCAGGTTCCCGTTGCGATACAAGCTCAGAATCTGGGTAGATGGATTCAGCAGCAGAATTATCATCGACATTATCCCTAATAACTTCATATTCATTCCGTTGATATTTCTTAGACAGGCTTTGATAATCTGTAACTTGATCTTTTTTCAAGATCGATCTAATAGAAAAAAAAAGTACACTCTGACTTTTAATGGTTAAGTTTTAATATATGTAGGCCTACTTTCAATTGTAGTTTATAGAGAGTTTATTTACCGTTTAAATATCACCAACATGATTGCAACTGTGGTAATTGCAAAAAGCAGTGAACCACTTGCTACTAATATGTAATCTGAAAAATATAACAATATATACAACAATCTTTATTAATAACCTCCATGGTAATTTAATATTTCTTGGCGTATATAGGCCTAATAGCATTTTCTGGAATCGAAAGCTTCCTTACAAAAGGTCTAGTAATCTTGTAATAATAATAATTGTAATAATTATAATTGAAAAAAAATGAAGACATTGGTTTTTAGGCAATACCTTTCTTCTTTTAATCACTATCCAGTCATCAGCTGATAAATAGCAATCGTTAAAATATAACATGACATTAATATTTCTGATTATTTTGAAAAATATGATTCTTACTGAATCCAAATTTGTTTTTGTCTGAGATGTTATCTGATAGATCACAATCAGTTTCAAATATGAATTTCTTTGTCTCAGATGTCCCATTAATGTTTGAATATGACAAGACTGTGAATGTATATTCTATACACGATTCAATTCCTTCACCAAATACAACTTCAGTTTTGTTTGTAGGTCTACTTCGTTGCTGAAATTTTCCACCTGACAGTTCATAATGGTTGGTCACCTGAAAATCTGGGATGTCACACGTAGAAGCGTTCCACTTAATAAGCAAATATGTCTCATTTCCAAATGATTTACTTTTTATTGATGGTACTAAAAACAAAATACAAATCAAATAAGTAATAACAATTAAATCAAATAGCCAACTGGTTTCTTTTTAATAATAAAACTGTGTTATGCAAGGTTTCACCTTTGATGGTATAGGCTGTAGACTAATATTGAATTATTGAAAGTCTATATTTCTGAGTACTCGTTATATTATCTAGTATATTTTTTAGATACCAATATAAATTATTTGTTTCTTATTCGAAGAATATTTAAACGTAATACTATATGTAAAGCACTTTAACCTAACAGTTCTTAACGTTATAATAACCATTAGAACTATGTTAAACTGAGGTCGGTGTTTGTATCGTTAAGTTCTGTCCGTAATTTAACCAGCAATCTCTAAAATATGTTATCAAGTCAAGGTAATAAAAAAACAATGAATAGCTGAAAATTATTACTTGGTTGTGCTGTTTGTATAATTATGTCTTCTACCCAATTACTAGCAATCTCCAGGTCATTAACAACTCGAGCGTTTATGATATAACCAGTACAACCTGGCAATCCTGATAGTTCTAATTCCAATTGAGAACTACTTGTCGTACTGATTACATCTTGTATACTGCCATCTATGTCTGAGTATTGCACTTGATAGCGAAGAATAGAGTTACACCGGATTCGCTCATAATCACTATAAACAGGCTGAAAATAAAGAAGGCATATTATTCATATTATTAATAGAGGTATGAAGGGATGGCAGCAAGTTTGGCTAAACTTTGCAGTTTTTCGGATAGCAATGTTTAAATATTTTGGGTCATAGTAAACAAATATATATTGGGCCCCTAACATGCCCATTTCGTTTACAGATAAATACATAAAGAAAACAATAATTCAAAATGATGTAGGCTTACCTTTATACTTAAGATGACGTGATTGTCTTCATTAGCTTTCATTTCTATCGCAGGTTCTTCCAACGGTTCTATATGATAGCAAAATTGGTAAATGAGTAAACACAATCAATTCATCCTTAGCAATTAATTTTTGTTTTGAGAAAGACAAAATGACAGGGTTATTTTACTAATTAATAACTTAATATATTAAGGAGTCTAGCCTGTAATAAAGTTACATAGTGCATCGTTTCAAACCATTCTTTTCTGCAATATACGACAGTTTAGTCTAAACAAAGTTCAAATCGTAAAATGAAAGTTAAAAAAAAGTCCATATACATGACTGCCGTCGCGTGCGCAAATTTGAGTTAGTGTTTACCGACCGACAAACCGACTGACATAGTCAGCTGTAGAGTCGCGCACGCCTATGACCTATGGAATGGAAAGAACACTACATAAACCATTTAAGTATTATATATTATTACTGCGTATGATAATTTAATACCCTAGTTATCACATATATTATAATATAATTTTTAAATATATTTGTGTATCAATTTTATAACGTACCTGCTGCTGCTGTGTCTGTTGATCCTAGTGTACTTCTTGGTCCATATACCTCAATACCACCAACCATCCTCGAAAATTGAGAGTAGAATTGATATTGAGTATTTGGGATGAGATTATCAATAACAATAAATACATCGTTATATGGTTCAGTTCTTGATACAAATGAATCCATCTCCGATGATTTGTACGAAAGCTTTCGATTTATAATTGTTCCTGTTCCATAGTCTTCACCAGGAATCCAAGTGACGTCAAAAGTCAGTGTACATACTGTCTGGTTGACAATAGTTGGCGGTTCAGAACGATACGGTAGTGCTAATTATTGAAACATTAAGGCATAGATTGATAATAGGTACAAATTGGAAATATTCTGAATACTGTAAATGTTAACCGAAAGTAAATCATAAGCATCACAGTTCAACTTAAAACAAATGTTGAAGATTTTAGAATACTATTTACTGCATCGACCACATTGATTACCGCCTGATTGATGATTTTTATTAAAAACACAGATTATCACTGGTTGAATAAAATTGTCTGAACTTCACTTCTATAAGGTCCTTTGTTTCTTCTTTATTTATATTTTAGACAACATTATTCTTTTATACTAATCAATTTGTTTGTATGTTTTTTTTGGTTTTCAGTAAGTTATTGAGACACATTTTTTTTTATAGGGACGTGTTGTTTTTTAATTAGGCCTGTAACAAGGGTGTCTTTGAATCTATAAAAATAATTGAATGTAGGCCTAAGTAAGTAAGTACAGTTATACCTATGCTACACTTTGGTCCAGCCCAAGCCTCATTACAACCATTAGGGCAACTTCCATCTCGATTACAATCTGCAGAGTCTTTGCAGTGACACGGGAAATTACACAAAACACCAAAGAATCCAGGCGGACAGAATACAGGTTCTATAAAAACAATTCAAAAGTTCCGATTTGAGAGTTGTTTTATCTTTCAGAATATTGGCCATAGGCCTACAGTTGAAAAAACTAACAGTAATTAACTTTTTTTTCCTTTTTGATACACCCAGGATATAATTACGTTACAATTATTATTATGGTATAATGTAGTATTTTGAACTATTGGCAGTTAATTCGTCATGTAAAATCCATTATACTTTATAAATATAGTTGAGGACGGCTTAATGGATGGTTTACATTCAAAATGGAAGTCCGATTATATCAGTTTGTTTGTAGGCACGCATACATTGATGAAAGGTACAAATGCATAAAACGACAAATCCCTTACCTAAACACATATTACCAATATAACCTGACGAGCATGTTGACCCGGAAGTACATCCTGTGTGTTGATCACAATCAACAATGTCACAATGACATGTTTGACGACAATCCGCTCCATAGAAACCAGCTTCGCATTCTTCAAAAAACATAGTTTAATATGATTAGTTTTTATTTAATGCCACAAATAAAAAATGTATACATTTGATGTGATAAACAGCCAGAAAGAATTAAATGTCAAGTTTTTGAAATACAGTCCAGTACAAAGTACCCTTTTGGCTATTATTTCATAAAAATGTTTCTAATTGAAATGTTTCATACGATTTTTGTCACTTTATTTGCCTTATTTTTTATCTTAAGTAGTTTTTTATATAGATTTTAACCAGCTTGTTAATGGCGATGATTCGCTGGTGGATTGGAATGAAATAAATACTAATAAATACATTATTGAACAACTCTAAAATTTTAACATTTACCAATAACCTATTTACCACCTTCTTAACTTTCTACATTAACTTAACTAAACAGGTTTTTGCAAATTTGATTGGCATCTTATTATATGATTCTGCAATAATATTAAGTAGGCCTAATGATAATAACACTATAAAGTACTATAAAGTATTTATTAAATTGTTTTTCACTCTTAATTTCACTATTTTAAGTGATATAGAGAAAAGGTGATGACTATAAATAATTAACATTATCATAGTATAACATAGGCCTAATTATGATAACTAATATGATTCATGCCTGTTTTACATTGGTTTCCTCCAAAACCATTGATGCATGTACAACCAACTGGATCAGGTGGACATAAAAGAGCTCCTTTGCAATTTCCCCTAGAAGAGGAACACACAGAGTCACATTTACGACCCCATTTGTTATTTCCACAACCTATTGCAAATAAAATACATAAAACTATATTCAATAATAATGTATGTTATGTTTTTGTTATAATATGTAATTTAGCAATAGTTTATAATTACCGTGTTCACAAGCATCACCGTCGAATCCTGCAGGGCAAATACAGACACCCGTCTTATCATCACAAATTCCACCATTATAACATACAGGACAGTTTTCCTCGCAATCTGGAGGATTCCATTTTGGCGAAGGACAAGCTTGAATAACAAAATAAAGAACAATTAACAGAAATCGTGACGATATCTTTGCCCTGTTCATATATATATATATATATATATATATATATATATATAAATCATACTGTAAATTATAGAAACAGTGCTCGACGCGATTATGAGATCATGTTCCGAATATGAGCACTGTTTCTATAATTTACAGTATGATTTATATATAATTTACACAGTGCTACGCAACATCATTGATTTATATATATATATATATATATATATATATATATATATATATATATATATATATATATCCAGATCTTGTTGGCCGATTGCTACGTTCTGAAGAACTCAAATGGCCGATTGCTACGTTCTGAAGAACTCAAATGGCCGATTGCTACGAATTCAAGACTTTTTGGCCGTTTGCTACTGTCATTTTGCTACGTTGGCTATGGACGTTTGCTACGTTGGAGTTTTCATTGCCCATGTGACGTCACTTCCGTTATTTCTTCTTCAAAAATTGAAAGGAAATGTGATGTGCGATGAAATTATGATTTGCCATTTGCCACGGATTTCAGGCTTTCCAACAACTTTATTTATTTATAAAAAATAATTAATGTACGTAATTTTGTGTATTTTGTACCAAACATAGGCTAGGAGCCTAGGCAGGTAGGGTTTTTACCCATATCGGGGCTTTGTTGTTAGACTCGAAGTCTTTTCAAATCAAATAAATCATTTGATTATATAGCCCTAGGTAGGCCCTAGGCTAGGCCCTACTAGGCCTATAGGGCTCATCATATAGTCAAGCCTAGCCTAGGCCTATAGGCCTAGTAGTAGTAGGCTACTAGCTAGGCCTAGCTTAATAGAGGACCTAGGCTTAGGCCTAACCTACTAGGCCTGTAGCCCACATAGGTAGGTAGGCCCTAGCTAGGCAGGGCCTGTCTGTAGGCTATACAGGACTAGGCCTAGCCTAGGTAGGCCTTAAGCAAGGCTTTTTTATGCTGTATGTGTTTTACACTACAGTACCTTTTAGTAATAACTAATACCTGTGTTTAATTTTATTTCTAAATGTGTTATGCAAATTGTTAAATAATTATTTTATTTCTTTTAGGTTGTGATATTATAATATATTAATATAAAAAGATGTGAAAGTTTTAAAGCCCATCCTAAAAGTTAGTTGAGAATAATAACCAACTAATAATGTTGGTGGAAGAACATTAATTGTCTTGTCTGGAATCAATGAAGATGATGTAGCTGACGCTGTCCAGAAATACTAATAATAAAAGATGATGATGAGAATACAAAATACAGTAATAAATAGCAAATGATAGTAGTAGGCCTGTGTTTAACTTGAAAAAAGGTGTCAAAATCATTAATAAAAACTAATTAATAAAGGTAAATCAGCAAATGTGTTTACTTTACTGTAGTTTTGTATTTTTCTCAATAAATTAGTGACGTACAAAGCTAAGTGTGGGGTGGGTTACTATTTCCAAGTACCTAGATTAAGTTTAGTAAGCTTCTACAGTAATCTACACCAAGTAAGTTTGTATGACAAAATGTTATCAAGTACATGCAAACATGATGTTATATTTCTTTTTAAACAGATGAATAGAGATTATAATTGAATACATTGACTATACAAGATTGTTTTTTTAACTTGTTTTTGGTCGAAAATAAATAGAAAATAACATTGGAGCATGTTAATAACATGTAGTTGATAACATTTTATATAATAAAAACCATATGTTGACAGACACTAATAGACCTACGCTGTGGACAACACTGATGCAGTGTTATACAACTTTGGATGTTACAAGAATTATGGACAAGAAAATCAACAACTCCATCCATAAACATCATCATGTGCTAGGGTTCTCATAATTCATTTTAAATTCATGTTTAATGTAGTAAACCTCATAATTATGGCAGTCAGGATCAAGTCCAGAAGTGCAAAAGCACTTGTCATGACTTGACCCTTTTCAGCAAAACAAAAGGTTTCAGTTTAAAGTAAATCAGAAATAAGGTTTAACAAGTATATATAACCAGTTTAAAAAAACCAATCACATTGACTTAAAGATGTACTGTCTTCCAAAAACATGAACACTGAAGATTAATAAAATTAATGCAAGTCATTTAACTTTAGGATGATGAGCTTTTTAAATAGTGGCCCAGTGTGAGCAAAATAAGGAGAGAATAGTAATAAATGGAATGACTAGAACCCCACTGCAGCCTTCATCTGTAGCTGTATGTATTAGATAAAAGCAGGTGCACACAGAATTGAAGACAACTTTTATAACTTTATTTCATCTTTGATTTAATTTAATGACAAATTAAAATAAAACTTACAAAATACTAAAAAACAAACTGTAAGGGAAGAGCTTAAATTAATTCAAAATAATTATTTCTTATAAAAGGTAACACATTTAATAGTTTAACCTGGAAAGGCTAAAGAATTAAGGCCTATGTAAGCATCTATGTAACGTTTGTTAAAAAATGTCATTGAATACAAGTCCTGGCCAATCATTCATGCAACCAAACACTATGGAGCTGCTGCTGTATAATGTTGATGAGTTTCAAATGAATAGGTGAATACATTTAGACTTCTACTTCAGTATGCTCATTCTATGAAAATGCTCCTTCAATGACAGTCCAAACAGCAACACACTGTGGGTAGAAGAATATTGCAGGATTTAACCAGGTTTCACAATAAGCATGTTAAGTGTTCATTTAATTGACTGCAAACATTAAAATTGTATCAATAATACTACTAAAAGTACAGTTGTTTAACAATAGTTACTTTTGGTTTTTGCATTTGGGTGTATAATTAAATTGGTAATTGTTTTTTTCTAAGAAATTAGTTAAGTGTCCTGTATTGTTTTATTGTCTAATAAATGATTTTTCAAACAGTTGTATTGGTAGATTTGTCTAGTATATATGTTTTATAATAACTGTACCCCTACAGATGTCTAACTACTTAAATGTTCTGTACTGTTGTGTTGTTTACCAGATGATTTCTAAACAATTTATTCTGTTAGATTTGTCTAAAATACAGCTGTACTCTTAATCGTGCTGTATAATAACTGTATCCCCACAGATGTCTAACTTCTTGAATGTCCTGTGTCGTTGTGTTGTCTAATGGATGATTTCTAAACAAATTATTTGTCTAAAATTGTGTGCTATAATAACTGTACCCCTACACACATGTAACTAGTTAAATGTGAAATGTGTATTATTGGGTTGTTCAATAGATTATTTCTCAAATTGTACTGTTAAATTTGTCTAAAATATTTACTCTAAATTGTGCTCTATAATAACTGTAACCTAACTACTTGAATGTCTTGTATTGTTGAGTTGTTCAATAGATGATTTATCAACTAATTATACTTCAGATTTGTCTAAAATATGTACTCTTAATTGTGTGCTATAATAACTGTACCCCTATACATGTCTAACTACTTGAATGTCCTGTATTGTTGGGTTGTTCTATAGATGATTACTCAACCAGTTTTAATGTTAGATTTGTCTAAAATATGTACTCCTAATTGTGTTCTATAATATCTGTACCCCTCCCTACAAATGTGAACTACTAGAATTTCCTGTATTATTGTGCTGTCTATTAGATGATTTCTCAACCAAATTATACTGTTAGATTTGTCTAAAATATGTACTCGAGTCTTAATTGTGCTCTATAATAACTGTACCCCTACACATGTCTAACAACTTGAATGTCCTGTATTATTGGGTTGGTTCATATAGAATTTCTCAACTAATTATACTTCAGATTTGTCTAAAATATTTACTCCTAATTGTGTTCTATAATAACTGTACCATGTATAATTGTTTTGTCTAAAAGTTCTTAACCAATTATAGTGTTAGATTTGCTGTTTTTTATTTTGCTCTAAACAACTAACTAAATTAAACTGCATTCCTCTCTTTAATTTTGTTGTAAGAACTAACAAAACTAAACTGAATTCCTTTGTTTAACTTTGTCCTTAAGCAACTAACTAAACTGAACTGCATTGCTGTGTTTAAATTTATCCTACAACCAATAGATCAAACTACAATGTACTCTTAATTGTGTTCTATAATAACTGTACCCCTACACATGTCTAACTACTTGAATGCTCTGTATTATTGTGTTGTCTAATAGATAATTTCTTAACCAATTATTCTGTTAAATATGTTTAAAATATGTACTCCCAAATGGGTTCTATAAGAACTCTACCCCTACACATGTTTAACTACTTGAATGTGCTGTAATATTGTGTTGTCTAATAGATTAGATAGATAGATTTCTCAACCAATTATTCTGTTAGATTTGTCTCAAATATTTACTCTTAATTGTGTCCTATAACCTGAACTGCTGTGTTTAATTTTGTCCTACAACCAATTAAACTAAACTGAATTGCTCTGTTTAATTTTGTTCTACAACCAACTTAAATAAACTTCTCTATTTAATTTTGTCTTACAACCAACTAAACTAAACTGAATTGCTATGTTTAATTGTGTCTTACAACCAACTAAACTAAACTGAATTGCACAAGTCTAAATATATGAATGTTCTGTATTATTGTGTTGTCTACTAGATAATTTCTTAACCAATTATACTTTTAGATTTGTCTAAAATATGTACCCTTAATGATGTTCTATAATAACTGTACCCCTACACATGTCTAAATATTTGAATGTTCTGTATTGTGTTGTTGTCTACTAGATAATTTCCCAACCAATTATACTTTTAAATTTGTCTAAAATATATTATCTTAATTGTTGTCTACAATAACTGTACCCCTACATATGTCTAAATATTTGAATGCTCTGTATTATTGTTTTGGCTAATAGATGAATTGCTGTGTTTAATTGTGTCCTACAACCAACTAATCTAAACTGAATTGCTATGTTTAATTTTGTTCTACAACAAACTAGACTAAACTGAACTGCTATGTTTAATTGTGTCCTACAACCAACTAAACTAAACTGAATTGCTCTGTTTAATTGTGTCCTACAACCAACTAAACTAAACTGAATTGCTATGTTTAATTGTGCCCTACAACCAACTAAACTAAACTGAAATGCTCTGTTTAATTGTGTCCTACAACCAACTAAACTAAACTGAAATGCTCTGTTTAATTGTGTCCTACAACCAACTAAACTAAACTGAATTGCTGTGTTTAATTGTGTCCTACAACCAACTAAACTGAACTGAATTGCTCTGTTTCATTTTGTTCTACAAACAACTAAACTGAACTGAGCTGAACTGCTCTGTTTAATTGTGTCCTACAACCAACTAAACTAAACTGAAATGCTCTGTTTAATTGTGTCCTACAACCAACTAAACTAAACTGAATTGCTGTGTTTAATTGTGTCCTACAACCAACTAAACTAAACTGAATTGCTCTGTTTCATTTTGTTCTACAAACAACTAAACTGAACTGAGCTGAACTGCTGTGTTTTATTGTGTCCTACAACCAACTAAACTAAACTGAATTGCTCTGTTTAATTGTGTCCTACAACCAACTAAACTAAACTGAATTGCTCTGTTTTATTGTGTCCTAAAACCAACTAAACTAAACTGAATTGCTCTGTTTAATTGTGTCCTACAACCAACTAAACTAAACTGAACTGCTCTGTTTAATTGTGTCCTAAAACCAACTAAACTAAACTGAATTGCTCTGTTTAATTGTGTCCTACAACCAACTAAACTAAACTGAATTGCTCTGTTTAATTGTGTCCTACAACCAACTAAACTAACCTGAATTGCTCTGTTTAATTGTGTCCTACAACCAACTAAACTAAACTGAATTGCTCTGTTTAATTGTGCCCTACAACCAACTAAACTAAACTGAATTGCTCTGTTTAATTGTGTCCTACAACCAACTAAACTAAACTGAATTGCTCTGTTTAATTGTGTCCTACAACCAACTAAACTAAACTGAATTGCTCTGTTTAATTGTGTCCTACAACCAACTAAACTAAACTGAATTGCTCTGTTTAATTGTGCCCTACAACCAACTAAACTAAACTGAATTGCTCTGTTTAATTGTGCCCTACAACCAACTAAACTAAACTGAATTGCTATGTTTAATTGTGTCTTACAACCAACTAAACTAAACTGAATTACTCTGTTTAATTGTGTCCTAAAACCAACTAAACTAAACTGAATTGCTATGTTTAATTGTGTCCTAAAACCAACTAAACTACACTGAATTGCTATGTTTAATTGTGTCCTAAAACCAACTAAACTAAACTGAATTGCTATATTTAATTGTGTCTTACAACCAACTAAACTAAACAGAATTACTCTGTTTAATTGTTTCCTACAGCCAACTAAGCTAAATTAGAATTGCTGTGTTTAATGTTGTTCTACAACCAAATAAAATAAACTGAATTACTCTGTTAAATTCTGTCCTACAACCAACTAAACTAAACTGAATTTCTCTGTTTATTTTGTTCTAAACTAAACTGAACTGCTGTGTTTAATTGTGTCCTAAAACCAACTAAACTAAATTTCTCTGTTTAATTACTAAACTAAACTGTGCTGCTGTGTTAAATTGTGTTCTACAACCAACTAAACTAAACTAAGCTACTGTGTTTAATTTTGTCCTACAACCAACTAAACTAAACTGAATTGCTCTGTTTAATTTTGTTCTACAACCAACTAAACTAAACTGCTGTGATTGTGTCCTACAACCAACTAAACTAAACTGAACTGCTGTGATTGCGTCCTACAACCAAAAATGTCTCAACCAATTATAATGTTAGATTTTTCTAAAATATGTAATCCTAATTGTGTTCTATAATAACTATTACCCCTACACATGTCTAACTACTTGAATGTCCTGTATTATTATTCTGTTAGATTTGTCTAAAATATGTACTCTTAATTGTGTTCTATAATAACTGTACCCCTACACATGTCTAACTACTTGAATGTCCTCTATTATTGGGTTGTTTAATGGATGATTTTTCAACCAATTATACTTTTAGATTTGTCTAAAATATGTACTCTTAATTGTGTTCTATAATAACTGTACCCCTAGACCTATCTAAGTACTTGATTGTCCTGTATTTTTTAGTTGTTCTACAGATGATTTCTCAACCAATTATACTGTTAGATGTGCTGTGTTTTATTTTGCCCTAAACAACTAACTAAATTGAACTGCATTCCTCTGTTTAATTTTGTCGTAAGTAATTAACTAAACTGAATTCCTTGTTTAACTTTGTCCTTAAGCAACTAACTAAACTGAACTGCATTGCTGTGTTTAAATTTCTCATACAACCAACTAAACTGAACTGCATTGCTGTGTTTAAATTTCTCATACAACCAACTAAACTGAACTGCATTGCTGTGTTTAAATTTCTCATACAACCAACTAAACTGAACTGCATTGCTGTGTTTAAGTTTCTCATACAACCAACTAAACTGAACTGCATTCCTATGTTTAATTTTGCCCTTAACAACTAACTAACCTGAACTGCATTGCTGTGTTTAAATTTCTCATACAACCAACTAAACTGAACTGCATTCCTGTGTTTAATTTTGCCCTTAACAACTAACTAAACTGAACTGCATTGCTGTGTTTAAATTTCTCATACAACCAACTAAACTGAACTGCATTCCTATGTTTAATTTTGCCATTAACAACTAACTAAACTGAACTGCATTGCTGTGTTTAAATTTCTCATACAACCAACTAAACTGAACTGCATTCCTATGTTTAATTTTGCCCTTAACAACTAACTTAATTGAACTGCATTGCTGTGTTTAAATTTCTCATACAACCAACTAAACTGAACTGCATTCCTATGTTTAATTTTGCCCTTAACAACTAACTAAACTGAACTGCATTGCTGTGTTTAAATTTTTCATACAACCAACTAAACTGAACTGCATTCCTGTGTTTAATTTTGCCCTAAACAACTAACTAAACTGAACTGCATTGCTGTGTTTAAATTTCTCATACAACCAACTAAACTGAACTGCATTCCTGTGTTTAATTTTACCCTAAACAACTAACTAAACTGAACTGCATTGCTGTGTTTAAATTTCTCATACAACCAACTAAACGGAACTGCATTCCTATGTTTAATTTTGCCCTTAACAACCAACTAAACTAAACTGAAATGCTGTGTTTAATTGTGTCCTACAACCAACTAAACTAAACTGAATTGCTGTGTTTAATTGTGTCCTACAACCAACTAAACTAAACTGAATTGCTCTGTTTCATTTTGTTCTACAAACAACTAAACTGAACTGAGCTGAATTGCTGTGTTTAATTGTGTCCTACAACCAACTAAACTAAACTGAACTGCTCTGTTTAATTGTGTCCTACAACCAACTAAACTAAACTGAATTGCTCTGTTTCATTTTGTTCTACAAACAACTAAACTGAACTGAGCTGAACTGCTCTGTTTAATTGTGTCCTACAACCAACTAAACTAAACTGAACTGCTCTGTTTAATTGTGTCCTACAACCAACTAAACTAAACTGAATTGCTATGTTTTATTGTGTCCTTAAACCAACTAAACTAAACTGAATTGCTCTGTTTAATTGTGTCCTACAACCAACTAAACTAAACTGAATTGCTCTGTTTAATTGTGTCCTACAACCAACTAAACTAAACTGAACTGCTCTGTTTTATTGTGTCCTAAAACCAACTAAACTAAACTGAATTGCTCTGTTTAATTGTGTCCTACAACCAACTAAACTAAACTGAATTGCTCTGTTTAATTGTGTCCTACAACCAACTAAACTAAACTGAACTGCTCTGTTTAATTGTGTCCTACAACCAACTAAACTAAACTGAATTGCTCTGTTTTATTGTGTCCTAAAACCAACTAAACTAAACTGAATTGCTCTGTTTAATTGTGTCCTACAACCAACTAAACTAAACTGAACTGCTCTGTTTAATTGTGTCCTAAAACCAACTAAACTAAACTGAATTGCTCTGTTTAATTGTGTCCTACAACCAACTAAACTAAACTGAATTGCTCTGTTTAATTGTGTCCTAAAACCAACTAAACTAAACTGAATTGCTCTGTTTAATTGTGTCCTACAACCAACTAAACTAAACTGAATTGCGCTGTTTAATTGTGTCCTACAACCAACTAAACTAAACTGAATTGCTCTGTTTAATTGTGTCCTACAACCAACTAAACTAAACTGAACTGCTATGATTGTGTCCTACAACCAAAAATGTCTCAACCAATTATACTGTTAGATTTTTCTAAAATATGTAATCTTAATTGTGTTCTATAATAACTATTACCCCTACACATGTCTAACTACTTGAATGTCCTGTATTATTATTCTGTTAGATTTGTCTAAAATATGTACTCTTAATTGTGTTCTATAATAACTGTATCCTTACACATGTCTACTTGAATATCCATTTGGTTGTTGAATAGATGATTTCTCAACCAATTATACTGTTAGAGTTGTCAAATATGTACTCCAAAATGGGTTATATAATAACTGTACCCCTACACATGTCTAACTACTTGAATGTCCTGTATTATTGGGTTGTTTAATGGATGATTTTTCAACCAATTATACTTTTAGATTTGTCTAAAATATGTACTCTTAATTGTGTTCTATAATAACTGTACCCCTAGACCTATCTAAGTACTTGAATGTCCTGTATTTTTTAGTTGTTCTACAGATGATTTCTCAACCAATTATACTGTTAGATGTGCTGTGTTTTATTTTGCCCTAAACAACTAACTAAATTGAACTGCATTCCTCTGTTTAATTTTGTCGTAAGTAATTAACTAAACTGAATTCCTTGTTTAACTTTGTCCTAAAGCAACTAACTAAACTGAACTGCATTGCTGTGTTTAAATTTGCCCTAAACAACTAACTAAACTGAACTGCATTGCTGTGTTTAAATTTCTCATACAACCAACTAAAATTAACTGCATTCCTGTTTTTAATTTTGCCCTAAACAACTAACTAACCTGAACTGCATTGCTGTGTTTAAATTTCTTCTACAACCAATTGATAAAAACTACAATTTACTCTTAATTGTGTTCTATAATAATTGTCCCCCCAGACATGTCTAACTACCTGAATGTTCTGTATTATTGAGTTGTTCAATAGATGATTTCTCAACCAATTACACTGTTAGATTTGTTGTTTATTTTGCCCTAAACAACTAACTAAACTGAACTGTATTGCTGTGTTTAAATTTCACCTACAACCAACTAAACTGAACTGCAATCCTGTGTTTAATTTTGCCCTAAACAACTAACTAACCTGAACTGCATTGCTGTGTTTAAATTTCTTCCACAACCAATTGATAAAAACTACAATTTACTCTTAATTGTGTTCTATAATAACTGTACCCCCAGACATGTCTAACTACTTGAATGTCCTGTATTATTGGGTTGTTCAATAGATGATTTTTAAACAAATAGTACTGTTAGATTTGTCTAAAATATGTACTCTTAATTGTGCTCTATAATAACTGTACCCCTACACTTGTCTGACTACTTTAATGTCCTGTATTGTTGAGTTGTTCAATAGATAATTTCTCAATCAATTAGACTTTTAGATTTGTCTAAAATATGTACTCTTAATTGTGCTCTATAATAACTGTACCCCTACACTTGTCTGACTACTTTAATGTCCTGTATTGTTGAGTTGTTCAATAGATAATTTTTCAATCAATTATACTTTTAGATTTGTCTAAAATATGTACTCCTAATTGTGTTCTATAATAACTGTCCCCCTACACATGTCTAACTACTTGAATGTCCTGTATTATTGTGTTGTCCAATAGATGATTTCTCAACCAATTACACTGTTAGATTTGCTGTTTTATTTTGCCCTAAACAACTAACTAAACTGAACTGTATTGCTGTGTTTAAATTTCACCTACAACCAACTAAACTAAACTGCAATCCTGTGTTTAATTTTGCCCTAAACAACTAACTAACCTGAACTGCATTGCTGTGTTTAAATTTCTTCTACAACCAATTGATAAAAACTACAATTTACTCTTAATTGTGTTCTATAATAACTGTCCCCCCAGACATGTCTAACTACTTGAATGTCCTGTATTATTGAGTTGTTCAATAGATGATTTCTCAACCAATTACACTGTTAGATTTGTTGTTTTATTTTGCCTAAACAACTAACTAAACTGAACTGCATTGCTGTGTTTAAATTTATCCTACAACCAATAGATCAAACTACAATGTACTCTTAATTGTGTTCTAAAATAACTGTACCCCTACACATGTCTAACTACTTGAATGTTCTGTATTATTGAGTTGTTCAATAGATGATTTCTCAACCAATTACACTGTTAGATTTGTTGTTTTATTTTGCCTTAAACAACTAACTAAACTGAACTGTATTGCTGTGTTTATATTCCACCTACAATTCCAACTAAACTGAACTGCAATCCTGTGTTTAATTTTGCCCTAAACAACTAACTAAACTGAACTGCATTGCTGTGTTTATATTTCTTCTACAACTAACTAAACTGAACTGCAATCCTGTGTTTAATTTTGCCCTAAACAACTAACTAACCTGAACTGCATTGCTGTGTTTAAATTTCTTCTACAACCAATTGATAAAAACTACAATTTACTCTTAATTGTGTTCTATAATAATTGTCCCCCCAGACATGTCTAACTACCTGAATGTTCTGTATTATTGAGTTGTTCAATAGATGATTTCTCAACCAATTACACTGTTAGATTTGCTGTTTATTTTGCCCTAAACAACTAACTAAACTGAACTGTATTGCTGTGTTTAAATTTCACCTACAACTAACTAACCTGAACTGCATTGCTGTGTTTAAATTTCACCTACAACTAACTAACCTGAACTGCATTGCTGTGTTTAAATTTCTTCTACAACCAATTGATAAAAACTACAATTTACTCTTAATTGTGTTCTATAATAACTGTACCCCTACACATGTCTAACTACTTGAATGTCCTGTATTATTGGGTTGTTCAATAGATGATTTTTCAACAAATAGTACTGTTAGATTTGTCTAAAATATGTACTCTTAATTGTGCTCTATAATAACTGTACCCCTACACATGTCTAACTACTTGAATGTTCTGTATTATTGAGTTCTTCAATAGATGATTTCTCAACCAATTATACTTTCAGATTTTTTTAAAATAATTACTCTTAATTGTGTTCTATAATAACTGTACTCTTAAACATGTCTAACTACTTGAATGGCTATTGGGTTGTTCAATAGATGATTTCTCAACCAATTATAATTTTAGAGTTGTCAAATATATGTACTCCTAAATAGGTTATATAATAACTGTACCCCTACACATGTCTAACTACTTGAATGTCCTGTATTATTGGGTTGTTCAATAGATAAATTGAATTGCTGTGTTTAATTTTGTTCTACAACCAACTAAACTAAACTGAATTGTTGTGTCTACATTTGTCCTACAACAATTAACCAAACTAAACTATGTTCACTTTTGTTTCACAACCAACTAAATTCCATTGCTGTGTTTAAATTTGTCCTACAGTACAATTAACTAAACTATACTAAACTGAATTGATGTTTTTAATTGTTTTCCTATACAGAAAATAACTAAACTGAACTGTATTCCCCTGTTTAAATATGTTCTACAACCAACTAAACTACATTGCTGCTTCTAATTTTTCCCTACAGTAAATAACTAAACTAAACTGTATTCCTTAGTTTAATTTTGTCCTACAACAACTAACTGAACTGTATTGCTGTTTTTAATTTTTCCCTACAGTAATTAACTAAACTGACTGCATTTCTGTGTTTAACTTTAGTCTAGTACAAGAAGATTTAATTTGTTCTACATTAAATACAAGCTATTCTAAAAGGTGTTTTGTGTATGTTGGTGTGTTAGTGTGTTTATGTATGGTTAGTAGATAAATGAAACATTGTTAGTAAATTAAAGCAAAACATTTATAATGAGTTTACTGATTACCTTAATTATTAATAAGCCATTAACTTGTATGTGAAGTGGAGGATGTCTAAAACCACAGCAGTAACTGAAAAAAAAATTGAAAAAGCACATTTTAATAACATTAGAAGTTGTCTAAAAAAAAGTTTTAATTTTGGGTTTGAAATGTAATACTTTACTAACAATTCTCAGATGTGTTACATTACACTTTTCTCGCTTCATTTTTAATTGTAAATGTATTTGCTTTGTATTGGCTTTAGAATTAATTTAAGAAACCTGTTAAATTACATTTCTAGTCATTGACTTGGGTGCTTTGTTGTATTTAATTGGGCTTAAAATTGTTTAATGGTCATCTTGTTTTAACATGAATTAATGTGTATGAAAATAAGACTATTAGTTATATTCAACCATCTCCTTTTTTTTTCTTCCTAAATGTATTATTCATCTTGTTTCCACTTCCACTTCTAGATTATCCTCTTTCTTATCCATTATCACTGTTTAAAAAAAAACCATTATATTCAGTCATTAGTATACAGTACTAATAAAACTAATAACATTTTTAGTGCATTATTCATTTTTATGACCTAAACAGACTGTATTTTTGTGTATCATATATTGTGATTTTAAACAATGTACCCAAACAAGAACAGCTGATGGAGAAGGGAAAGCTAAATTGAATTTGGGCATTTCAAATTAACTACTTTTTTACTGTCTTTTGTAATCGTGTTGTCAACTAATCACATTAGACATTTTGTTTGATAAATGTAATGTAAATTTAATTTCTAATTGTACTGCTACAATTATTACTATTATCTTTTGGTTTAAAGCGTAAAGCAATATTGAGATGACAAATTACCTTTAAAAGACATCAAATTGTGAAGTAAGACTTGTTGAAAGCAACAATACTTGGTACTAATCATAGCAGAGGCTGAAAATATAATTAATAAAAAAAATATGTGAATAAACATTTTTACTTGTAGTACTAGCATTTTTTTTAATTATCATTTTTCCACCTAAATTACCTCTTTATTTTACATTTACTCTATTTCAATACTATATGTTATTAGTTTGACTGGCCTCATTACATTTCCTACCATTGATTTCATCCTTTATTGTAATATAAAATATTAATTTAATTGATTGTTTTAATGTAAGGTATGATTTTAGTCATATATTCAACCATATATTTTCTGCTCCTTCATCTTGTTATTTTCCTCTCTTCTAGACCTTTTTTCCATTTGTACCATCATGTTTTTCACTGAAAAAAAAACTGAATACAGTCAACACCAACAGCATTCAATAGTTACTATTTTAAGAAATCTCTTTTGTTACCACTAGGCCTACTACCATTATTTGCATTGAATTATTATTATTTATTACTTTATTTATAATTTTAAGGAGTAATTGTTATTTTTATGACCTAAAAATAATTGTATTTTCATATGTTGTTAGTAACATTAAAACGTTGATTAAGCGTGGGACTTAAAATACCTGAAGTTAAGTTGAGTTTTGAGTCATCAGAAATTGAATAGGCTAGTTGATTGAATACTCCAAACCGGACACTAAAACTAAAAATTTATTTGCATTATAATATAAGTCATATAGTATTTTTAATTCATGAAAATAGTATTACAAAATTATGTTTAAAATATTTACGATGGATGCTTGATTACTGATTTAATGCGGGGCTTGTTCTAACTAAACTAAACTGCTGTGTTTAATTGTGTCCTACAACAAACTCCTAATTATGTCCTATAATAACTGTACCCCTACACATGTCTAACTACTTGAATGTCCTGTATTATTGGTTTGTTTAATAGATGATTTCTCAACCAATTATACTTTCAGATTGTCTAAATATGTACTCTTAATTGTGTTCTATAATAACTGTACCACTACACATGTCAAAACTACTTGAATGTCCTGTATTATTGGTTTGTTTAATAGATGATTTCTCAACCAATTATACTTTCAGATTGTCTAAATATGTACTCTTAATTGTGTTCTATAATAACTGTAACCCTACACATGTCTAACTAGTTTAATGTTGTGTCAATAAATGATTTCTAAACCAATTTTTTCCTACAATTAACTAAATAAACTGCAATGTTTATGTGTTTATTTTTTCCTACAGTAAATAACTAAACTGAACTGTATTGCTGTGTCTGCATTTGTAATACAACAATTAACCAAACTGTTCATTTTTGTCCAACAACCAACTAAAACTAAACTTCATTCTTCTGTTATTTTTTTTTCCCTATACAGTAAATAACTAAACTCAACTGAACTGCATTCTCCTGTTTAAATTAGTTCTACAACCAACTACTAAACTACATTGCTCCGTTTAATTTTTATATACAGTAAATATAAACTAAACTGAACTGTATTCCTCCGTTTAATTTTAAGCAACTAACTAAGCTTTATTGATGTTGAATTTTTTCCTACAACTAATAAGCCTAGATCAAACTTTTGTTGTGTTTAATTTTGTCCTACAACTACATTGTTATGTTTAATTTTGTCCTACATTAAATACAAGCTATTCTAAAAGGTGTTTTGTGTATGTTGGTGTGTGAGTGTGTTTATGTATGGTTAGTAGATAAATGAAACATTGTTAGTAAATTAAAGCAAAACATTTATAATGAGTTTACTGATTACCTTAATTATTAATAAGCCATTAACTTGTATGTGAAGTGAAGGATGTTTGAAACCACAGCAGTAACTGAAAAATGAAAAAGCACATTTTAATAAACATTAGAAGTTGTCTAAAATAAAAGTTTTAATTTTGTATTTTATTTATATTACATTTCTAACAATTCTGACTGTTACATTACACTTTTCTCACTTCATTTTAATTGTAAATGAATTTGCTTTGTATTGGCTTTAGAATTAATTTAAGACACCTGTTAAATTACATTTCATGGCATTGACTTGGGTGCTTTGTTGTATTTAATTAGGCTTAAAATAGTTTAATGGTCATTTTGTTTTAACATGAATTAATGTGTATGAAAATCCCCATACAGATAAGTATACCATATTTTTCCTGCTCCTTCATCTTGTTATTTTCCTCTCTTCTAGATATATTTTTCTCCATTTGTACCATAATGTGTTTCACTGAAAAAAAAACTGAATACAGTCAACACCAACAGTATTTAATAGTTACTATTTCATAACATCTCTTTTGCTACCATTATTTGGATTGAATTAATGTTTATTTATAGTTTTAAGGAGTAATTGTTATTTTCATATGTTGTTAGTCACATTAAACATAAGTTGAATAAGCTTGGGACTTAAAATACCTGAAGTTAAGTTGATTATTGAGTCATCAGAAATTGAGTAGTTGATTGAATACTCCAAACCGGACACTAAAACTAAAAATTAATTTGCTTTGTAAATCATAATAGGCCTAGTATGTTTAATTCGTGAATGTTAAAAATATTTGGGATGGATGCTTGATTTAATGCAGGGATTGTTCTAAGCTAGCTGTTAATGATGTAGAAGGGAAACCTACAGTACACCTTCTGTAAATGGGCTAGGCCTATGCTAGAAGTCAGATAGGCCCTAACATACATAATGTAGGTAGGGCCTAGAAAACTGTCAAAGCCTTTACTAGAGGTTCTAGCCTAGGCCTAGTCTAGTTTTAGGATGTAGGCTACATCTAGGCCTAGGCAGGCTTCTAGCACTGAGTACTACCTCTAGGCCTAGCCTAGCCTAAGACAGGCTAGGTAGGAGTAGGCTAGGCCTACTAGGCCTAGAGGCTAGGCCTAGGCCTAGTAGGCTTAGGCTTCCAGGCTAAAGCTGTAAATAATAGGCCATGCTTATTTCTAGACATAGGCCTAGTCAGTGCCTATCCTATGCCTAGATTCCAGAAAAGTTAGGTCTAGGCCTACTCTGTTTATGGACTTACAAACCTTTAAACAGACACTAGGGCCTAGGCCTAATGTAAACCGAGGCCTAAGCGGTAAGCCTAATTAGGCCGCCTGGGCCGGGCGCAGCAGCCCCCCGGGCTGCACACAAGGTTTGGCATTTTATGTGCATCATAGACCTAAGGCCTAGGCCCCTAATTTACCTCTCATAGATTACCGCCAGAGAGTCAGATAACAACATTAAATATATAACATTGAACTATAACTATTTAAAAATCTATATTACAACAAAAATAAATAAAAACTTACGGTATACCTGGTTTATCTATAGTTTGCTGTAGGCTGTCGATGCTGTTGGGCCTAGGATGCTGTGGTTCCAGTACAAATGCTTAGGATTTTTAAATTTCGTGACATTTAATCGCCAATTTAATTGTTTTAAAACTATATAAATCAATAAAATCAACGTCTAGTGGATGCAGAATGTTTTAATGATTACACATATTAAAGGAATTTTTGTTTCTAAAATGTTAAACAAAATAAATCGTAATTTAATACAAGACCTGCCACAAGTCCTTAAATTTGAAACGTTTTCCAATTTTAAAATGATAACAAAATTCCGAAAAATTGTAATATATACTTTTAAAATAATCATTTGCTAACTAAATGATGACTAATAATGAAAATAAAGCTTTTCAGTATGTAAATTGCAATTTAATGATAATAAAGATATTTTAATAAGTCATTTTACATTTATAATAAACTTTGAGTGAACGAGACAATTATATTTGAGTTCTAGCGACCACAAAATCTAAAAAAAGTCGGTTTTTATTAAAAATATAAACACGCTTAAATTCAAAAAATCAAAATAGCAGATCGATAGTATGTTAAACATAGACTAACATACCTAAAAATAGTTTGTTTTCGTAAAGTAACCACGTTGTAAAAGCATTTTAAAAATTAAGAAAATACGTAGCAAACGGCCAAAATGAGCAATGTTTTTTTAATATCTCCGAATTTTTTTAGTTTTATAAATCCAAATTTGGCACACATAATCCAACAATATATATGAACACATTGTACAAAAATTACATTTATTGAGTAAATACGTTAAACGCAATGACTATTTGAGTTTTGGTACGTAGCAAAATGACATCCCAATTTTTCGCGAAAAAATTCAATATAGAATTATTTTTTTAAAGTAACTTAAAATTAAGATAAATCGATGAAATTTCGTATACACGTTCTTTATATGATCTTCTATCGTATACAACAAAGAAATTTCAAATCGGATAAGTAACAAAAAAATTAGAAGTTCAAGACGGTTTAGGTTGGTTGTTGTCAAATCAGGCCTATCAAAACTACTACCCGATAAGTAGGCATGATTCAGAAACCAATATTTCAAAAAGTGCGTGATAAGAAAATATAAGCTGATGATAGGGTAAACTCTATTAAATTGTCTTTATAAATGTGGTTATCCGATCAAATTTCGATCATTTTTACAAAAGTTATCGTAATTTAAAAATTTAAATTCTCAAGACGCTTTTGGCCGTTTGCTCCTATCGATGAGCATATACATATAAACATAAAACATATACGTCACAAGTCAAAATGCAAAGTAGCAAAGGCCATTTGAGAAATAGCACTATATATCCATCGTAGCAAAGGCCGTTGAGTTCTATATATATATATATATATATATATATATATATATATATATATATATATATAGGCCTATATATAGGCCTATATATAGGCCTATATATATATATATATAGGCCTAAAACAACTCATTGTATTCTTGCAATTTGATTTTGGAATTAACCCTAATGAAAAGGTGATATATAATGGTGATAATGAACGGCTCTAATGCACGTTCATCTTTCTGTAAATTATTTTTAGAATTTTTGTCACGCGACTTTTTTGAGTGATCTCGTTCGCGCCGTCTATTCTATACCGCGTCTAAAGTTGGAACCTTTTTTTAATGGCCTAGCTTCCCAGCCTAACATTCCTCAATGATTATGATGGCTTCGTTAAAAATAGAGCATTCAATTTATCAACTCATAAACATTCATCTTCTGTATACTATCTCATATGGTTTGACGACTGAATCACTTCAATAACAGAATTATCGTAAAATGAAAGAATTCTTTTTCAGAAAACGAGAGAAAAACAGTGTAGATCAGACCAGGTGTTTTCTAAATTCGACTATTTAGGTTTGTTCATCATGTGTTCTCGCCATTTTTTTTTTCAATTATATTTACAATCTTTATTCTATTTATGTATGCGATCATAATGATCTTGTAACATTAAAAACAATTTATGAGCAATAACTGTTAAACCCTACCTCTTACAATAAGTCTAATGATACCATGGTGATCATCTGGACTACCACCTGTATAACATTCATATACGCCATCATCTTTTCTTCGTATGTTTTCAATCACAGCAGACGTATTACCCCTCAGATTGTGTATTTCCTCACCGTAATTATGTCGCCAACGTAAGTTGTTAAGATCACCACCTTTACTGAGATTGATAGTGACAGACTCTCCAATACCGACCGTTGTCGTTCTGTACTCTATTATAATATTGGCTGTGAAATACCAATAATAGCCTAAATACTAAAAATTGCAATTGAGTGCTGATATCTGTGAAAATGTTTCAAAATATCATGTAGTCTATTCTCATTAAAGCAAGTGTAAACTAATCGTTAAACTAATAAAACGCTTGAAATTGTTTCGAAATATCACTGTGTACGTATGCGATGACAAATAAATACATTTGAATTATTTGTATAGATTTATTTTGGAGTAAATAGATATATTATTATTATTATAAATAGCTGATAATTAGTTACTCACCAGAAGCGGATGTCAAGACAATTGCCGAGTTGGCGACTATTGCATCCTTCTTTGCTTGAAATGAAAATACACCAATCATCTGAGGTCGTTCGACGTTATTATAAACACCAAGAAAAGTCAAATTGGCGTGTAATCGGTATATAATTTTGCTGCTTGTGTAGAACACATTTCCGTCTGGCATATCTTTAACTTTCATATTACCAGTATGATTACCCGAATACTCGGTATCTTTCCAAGTCAGGTTATTTCTACCAGGAATAATCTTGTATAATATTCCAACTGATAGATCTCTGATGTCACTGTCGTTTTGAAGTGCGTATCCTCGAAACCAGGCGCTCCTTTGCGACAATGGGCTACCCGAAAATAATGTTACATCCAATGGATCTTAAATTTTAGGAAATATTTATTTGAGATTATATATGATTAATAATTTAGGCCTATTCTGAGTCGGCTTATGATTATCGTCCACGGTACTGAAAGAGCATAATCTATGATTTGGTTTGAATGTCTACTTCCTTCTGCTATATTATTAAGAGCATCACGTAGTTCTTTTAGGCTTTTAAGTTAATTTGTGACATTAAAGAATATTAACAATCTTTTTTCTGTAAACACTACTGGCATATATCTTTGTATAAATCAATGATAAAATAAGTAATGAAACACTATAATAGGCTATCTAAGCCTTGTGATATTATTTTAACCGTTTAGCTTACCTGTAGATTCTAATGGACAACCAAAAGAGATAATTGCTATAACCAGATGACACACATTTGACATATATTTAACGAAAAACATTTCAATGTTCACCTTCTATGTTCACTTATGACTAAAAAAACCAGTATAGTGTAGCAGTCCTAGACTTTATATAACTGATTTCTTGTATAATCAATCTAACTTTTATATTATTTTACAAGGAATTATTACTCAAATGAAACTGAAAGAAAAATTAACGGTTAAAAGAACACGTTTCGACAATAAACGTTCCTTTTTGTCTTATGAGTCAATGAAACTAAAACATGGTATCGCATGGAAATGTACATATTTATTTATAAACATCTGTGTAGTAGTGACAATTATTTATACATAATTGAACTATAATAACGTAATTGTAAACTTAAATGACTAGTAAGCAAAGGAAACCGTAGAGTACGGTTGCAAATAAGGCCAAACAAAGCATTGTTTCAATACCTTTACCTATATTTAAACTAATTTTAATTGTTAGCAATACCTGGTAGCGTAAGTCGTAATTTTTATTTGAAAGCGGTAATGACATAGCGGCTTGACTAAATTAAACAATTCCTAATACATATTATTGTTTACAAGCGGGATCAGCAAATAAATAAATAGTCTAGTTTGCGTGTTGAGAATAATATAAAAACCAAAGTGTCGATCCGTGTTTTAAAGTATAGTTTTAAAGATGTAGCCTATTGTCCCAAAATAATGAAAAATATAAATCAGACTTTAAATAGGCCCTTTGCAGTTTTAATAAAGCTGTTCACTTCTGTAAAAAAAATAAACGAAAACAAAATTATTTTATTTATAAAAAGACAAAAGAAACGGTTAATTTTAACCAAAAACCATTGTCTGACAGACATTTAAGTATTTCTTGCTTTAAATTACGTTTTTCTATCAGGCAAATAATTTTTTTTTCGATCAAAGTGAAAAACTATTAATTTTATTTTTTTTGACAATTGCTGAATTTGTGCACATGACTACTCCATTTTTCTTTGTTTCAAATAAAAAAACGCCAACTCTTTAAATTCGAGGCTGTAATTTTGTAACTCAGAGTGCTGTTAGACTATAATGTACCCTGTATATAATTTCACTTGGTGGGAGTAAATATTTTATTGTTTGGCATAGGCTTATTTTTAAAATCTGTATAAATAGTATAACCACCCGTATGCCCAGTATCATTCCAAGTCACGTTACCTTTCTCTTCGATTTTCTTGTACATTATTCCAACTGATAAATCTCGAATGTCTTTGTCGCCTCGGAGTATGTATCCAGCAAACCAACTACCACTAGGCGTCGTTAGTGGTGTCGTAGAAAATAATGTTATATCTAATGGATCTGCAAATGGATTGGAAGTGATTCACTTTCAATTATGAACTTTCAAAAAACTTTAGTTAAACCTAAAAGAGACTTAAAACTGAAAAGAGAGGAACAAGAAATGCATTTGATTAAAATTGCCATTCTGAAAGTAGGCTACATTGTTAGTTCACTTTATTTCCATTGTCACTCTTTGTGTCTGATAAAACTGGCTAAACAAATTCGCAAGCTATAGTTTACTCCAACTCTGTATCGTATTTTAATCGTTTAACATACCTGAAGACTCTGTTGGACAACCTAAACTGAGAATTGCTAAAACCAGATAAAGAATATTTGACAAATAGTTTACGGAAAACATGATTTTGAATGAGAAAGTAGAATATAACCCAGAAAGCACTACCATTATAAGTTCTTTATGATGACTACTATCACTATAAATAACCGTTATTTACCTTGTGTCGCTGTGTCTGACAATGGTTACATTGTAGGACTATAAGACATTGTGATCTGGCACTTAACAAATATAGCAGCATTGTGAAAACATACAGAAAATGTATTGCAAATAAATCTGGATGGACACTCAAGCAACGTATACAAAGATGTTGAAATAGCGCAGATGTCTGAATAATTATAACTTTTTTATTTGCTTTCCTTTATTTTTTTTGCTGAAATTGTTTATATATTATTGTCAGTGGTATCGTGCAAATAATTGTTGCTAAGCTAATCAGAAATCAGAACATTGTATTGTATTATCTTACATGCTCATACGACGTTTTGAATGGTATGTGGCGGCGCTATTTACACTATTATTTATGGCGCCAGTTATTGGTATTGATCACTAGAATGAAGTAATGTATAAATAGCATAAAGACGGAGAAAAATTGGTAGGGATATGTGTTGTAAATAAAGTACGAATGCATTTAGCTGATTGTCGTTATTGTGTACGCTTACTTGTCAGAAGTTTATGGACCGACATTCTACTACTACACGTCGAGGTATTGATTTGTACATACAAGGTTAAGTTGAAACCCAATTCATAGAAAATAATTAAATATATATATATCGGTATCTTTATTTCAATAAAAACATCATAAGTACAATATAAAAAATAAAATGAAAAAAGTTGAATTAGGGTACTTATTTACAATTTTTCATATTATAAAAAATATATAAAAAGCGTACATAAACAAGAAATATTTCTTACAAAAAAACGCCGCTCGACATTTTAAAATTAATCATTGTTCTTTTGATTAATTTATGATTAATTATTAAAAAGATGTCCTTTAATCGCATACAAATCACAAATAGTTCTTTAATTATGAATCACATGCCCATTTTTTCACTAGTTAATTGTATACACAGCATTTGAAAGAAGATATGTGTACCTTTCCAAAAATGTATTATTTGCCAACAAATATTAATCTACTAATTAAAAAATGGCATTTAAAAATGGTCAATTTTTAAATTTAATGTGCTGTAGCCTGTTTGTCTGTGACCTCAACCTAAACTGTAGGCATGCAACTGAATACCCTCTAGAGACAACGTGACTTCAAGTTGGTACAAGTGGAAATTCTTCTACAATCTGTTGATTCGCGTCAACCAATCAAAGGGCAAGAATCCAAAATCGTTCAACCGTGAGCCCTCGTAAACTCTTTTCCCAGACGTTTTTTGGGTCCAGCAGCTGGGACCTATAAATTATAGTCGAGTATGCATTTTAGCCAAAAACTTCAGTCTCTAGTACTATAAATGCTGCTTGCTTTCTGCTTATACATGAGTCATCTCTTGTGACGTAGCGGGCTAGAGCAGCAGCGTGAAAAATATTTCAAGGAAAAAAAACAAGAAAAAACAGAGCAAAAGGATTTCAAAAGTGACTTAAAAAATAACTTGCCTCAGGAATGTGTGAGCCACCACACATTGAAGGCAGAGCAAGAACCAGGGCAATTCCCTCAACCACCCAGACAAATGGTGTCCCAGCAACCTCCGGATGTCAAGAGTAAAATAAGTAATTCAAAATGCTGTACTTAAAAACAAAATTGTCATTGAACTATTAATTATTATTTTTATTCTACTGCAATCTGTATTTACAAGCACAAAACACACTGATTTTGTGTAGTGTAAAATATTTGTGTTACGAGTTGTTGGTTTGTTATCAATTCGATTCCTTTATGATGTAAAAGATTTATGAAGCGACATACATCAATTAGTTACAATGGAATATTTAGCCGCAGCCGAAAGAATTTGTTTGGGCTGCATATATTAGTTTGGTGTGGGCGTTGATTTTTCTAGTAATTGTTGTCGAAATCAATTGAAGCATATATACGAACCCTGTAACAACGTTGACAATGGATCTATTTTATATACATCCCGGGAAACATGTATTTTGGAATATGTTTTATTTCCTTATACATTCTACGTGGTTGGGTTATCCAATTGTTACGCAAATAATAGAATACCATACTGTATACAGGTATAGTTATTTTAGCATTGGTTAGGTCTGTACAAGTGAATATGTTTCAACCTTACTGAAGATGTTGGACAAACGCTTTCCAACTTTGTTTCGTCTGGTTATAACTCTCAGTTTGACGTGTGGATTTGTTTTATCAGGTATGCTGCTTTAAGATTAATCTGCTTACTTTTTAAATTAGTTGCAATAAGTGGCTCTAATATAATGTTTAAAATTGTACTCTTACAAACGAATTTCTGACTTAACTCCCTGTTAATACCAAATGTAATGTGCGAGAGTTTACCTAATAGAGGATTATTAGTTTTCTCCATGATGTTTCTAACTTTCCAATTACTGACCTAAATAACCTACCATTTACATGAGAATGTTAGAATTAAGTATAGTGGAAAAAATGAATAGTAAAGTCCTAGTATATTTCTAGTTTTGCTTGTCAGTCCGTATGTATATATGTGAAGTAAAATCTTGCCGAATCTTTATTATTGATCAATATATTTATTCATGCACCGAATATGATACGTTCATACTCAAGAAAAATTTACATTTATCGACTGAAAGCTAGATTACATTATTTGTACTCTACTGTAGCCTACTTATTTGAAGTAATTCATCAAACCTATTCCTGATCAAGATGTTTGTAAAAAAGTCATTTAGTTTTATGCCTATTTCGGCACAAATAACTACAACTACATAGGCCTACAGTAGGCTTAATGGCTTTAACATTTACGCCTCTATCCTGTATACAGATTGAAATTACATTGTATCTGGAGACTACAATACCACTTGTCTAAATCCCTGCCAGCCTAAAAAATGGCCATACTTACATCTCTCCATTGAATTTCCACTGTAGTGACTGTAGCTTGAGTCAAATGTAGATACAAAGGTATGTTATAAAGCTAATTTAATTGCAGCAAAATGACTGATTGCTATTATTATTTTAAGGTCCATTAGACATTACACTTTTGTCCAACACACCACGGCCGACAGCTAGTGATAGTTGGTTTCGAGGATACGCCCTTCAAGACGACAAAGATATTAGAAATTTATCAGTTGGAATATTATACAAGAATATCGACGGGGAAACTAACGTGACTTAGGATGATACTGGTGCCAGTGGGGCTATCACTAGAGCTCAGACGATAGATATGCCAGACGGTAAAATATTTCACACAAGTAGCAGTATTACATATCGGATATATTCAGACCACACATTTCTAGGTGTTACGAACGTTCAAACTCACGCTGATAGAGTTGGTGTATTTTCATTTGAAGCAAATAAGACTGGAGTAGTAACAAATTCAGCAATTGTATTGACATCCACTTCTGGTGAGTATGGGCAAGATTTCCTCACAATATCTTTAATTGTAAAATTATCTTTGGTATTTTGTTGTAGGATTGTTCATAGAACTACGTTAAACTAATTCTACGTAAATAAAAGTATAGATTTTTTTCATTATCCAATTATTATTTTACAGCAAATATTGTAATGGAGTACAAAACAATAACGGTCGGTATTGGAGAGTCTGTCACTATCAATCTCAGTAAAGGTGGTGATATTGACGATTTACGTTGGAGACATAATTACGGTGAAGAAATACACAATCTGAGGGGTAATACGTCTGCTGTGATTGAAAACATACGAATAAAAGATGATGGGGTATATTAATGTTATACAGGTGATAGCCCTGATGGTAACCATGGTATTATGAGACTTATTGTTAGAGGTAGGTTTTAACAGTTATAGGTCTACTTATTTAGAGGTACTTTTTTAACCATTGTTTATCTGGTCAACCATAAGAACTATTATAGCATTTAGTTGAAATAATAGCTGTGTACAGCAGGAAAAAAATGCAGGACTATAAATGTTGCATCATATTTGATTGGGTCTCATAAATAATTTCACATAAATAAAAAGAATTCATTGCGTGCGATGATTATAGAATATTATGTGACTTTCTTTATTGTTTTATTATGTACAACGATGAGACGTCTTGAAGCTTAGGTGGTTCCACCTTATGAGGCGCCTCTGTTTATCCTTATAGGCCAACACGTGGTATTTCTGGTAGGCTTAGGAAACTCGCTCAATTTATTACAAGTTGTTTAAATTGTTTTCAATATTGTATCTTAATAGCTTGTCCTTCGGCAAAATGGAATCCTCCAGATTGTGAAATGGACTGTCCCGTATGTTTTAATTCCGGAGTATGTGACGATAAGGCGGGTATCTGTATTTGTCCAGCAGGATTTCAAGGCAATTCTTGTCAAAATGGTAAAGACAAATTAATATCAAACATAGCATGTTATTTATGTTAATTAGTCGACTGGAGAAGTTTCGAACGCAAGCGGAATAATTTTGATTATTAAAAAAATAAGAATGTGTAAGTAATATACTGATACGAAAATGATTGAAGAAAAGTACCGATTATTTCATAATAAGAAAGCAAAACGAGTTAATATCAAAACATATAAAATAAATAAAAAATGCTTGCTTAAATTTGTGATTACTAGATGGTACGCGAGCGAAGCGAGCGTACCATCTAGGTCGTGCCCACAGATGGTTCTTGAATACATAATAATTTCAGCGTTAAAAAACTGGCGATTTCAAATGTACGTACCGTAGGACAATAATACATGTCGTTTACAGCCTACAGGAACGAATAAATAGACACTGTGATTTATGTACTCAACTAAAATTAGCACCATGGGAATTACTTCCGAAAGAGAAACTTGTCACAAAATGAGACCAATTGTTTAAGTCAAATTTAAACAAACTTAATTTGTGTTTTGTATGTAACATTAGGGTTGAGGGATGGGGAAGAGGATGGGTGCAAAGAGGAACCATTTTTAAATATATTCTTTATCCATTTAGTAACGAAATATTAATTGAACTTATTCAACCTTATGTTCCTAAGCGGTCTCTGAGATCTAGATCTGAGTCTCTTCTTGCCCATATATTTCATCTTTCCACTAAGTTTTCTTCGGCATCCGTTTCTCTATGGAATGCGTTGCCTATTGAAATCCGTCAGGCTACTTCCACCAGTGTCTTCAAATCTCTCCTCAAAACCCACTTTTTAATTTGGAAATTTCTAAATTGTCAAGTACCAGTTATTATTATTATTGTTTTCATGTTTTACAAATAATATACCACTAAACACAGTAAAACATTGCGATGTAATAATTTGTTGAAACTATCACCGTCCAAGTCGATTGAAATAGTACAGTACATGTAACGATACATCACTACGACGTGTATATTTTTATATAATGTAAAACAATTTGTGAAAACCACCTCTATTCGGGGAAAATCATAAATTCGATTTAATCGTCAATAAATATTAAATTATCTAACTCAACTTAATTAGTAGGCCTAATGGTTTTCAATTGTTTCATACTTATTAAGAGGGCATGTGATGTACCGTAGGCCTATCCTCTACTGGTTTTACAACGCTACTCATGCCAGTGAGGGAAGGGTGATGATGTGGGTGGTTTAACTGCAATAATAAAGATTTATACATAATATACGGCGAGTGAAAACGCTAGCTCTTTATCCGTTTAAAAAAAAATTATATCCAACCTCTGCAGCACAGATTGAAAAAAAAAAATTGATCGAATTTCTGTTATGAGTATACAGTACTGGCCTTTACGACGCCTGAGGGAATAGACAATTGTGGAACAGAGATTGGAATGTTCCATTCATCGCAAATCAATACATTTGTATAAACGTATATTAAATCTATCAAAATAGTATTTTTTAAAGAAAATCGGCCTGTCTTCAACATTATGATGCTGTACTCGAGCTGTTCAACCGGTTTTCAGCCATTAAAAACAATTATCGTAGGAGGAGATAGGAAAATGCGAAGCATCCTCGTATTATCGTCTGCGGGTATTTTTCAATTCAATACCGCGATCGAAAAACACCCCTATTTGGGGAAAATCATTGAACCTAAATTCGTTTTAATCGTCAATAACTAATTATTGAACTCAATTTAATTAGTAAACAGGTTTACATCAGGCGGTTAAAATCAGTACCGAAAGTACGAACCAACTTTATATACCATCGAGTAAACATTCTAGAAATAACGCGCGATTTACCGAATTTTGCCCCTACGTAAATTTATATATAGAAAACCGGCGGTATGTTTTATTATTATTTTTTTAAATTGATTTTTTCATGTTTTTTTAAAACATAATATTGTTTTACCATTATCAAAATAATGGTAAAACAATATGTTGCCTTTTAAATTTGTAAAAACACATAATATACACTTAATATAATATGATGTTTACTAAGAGGCTGTGGAAATAACAACTGGGGTCGTGAATGCAAAGTTGTATGTTCTTCTACTGGAAATTGCAGAGGATTTCTCTTATGTCCACCTGATCCAGTTGGTTGTGCATGCATCAATGGTTTTGGAGGAAGTGATTGTGATACAGGTTAGATTTTAATTAGGTCTATATCATATGTATCAGCAAAGATCAGAAAAGCAATTATACTAAAATCCTTTAACAATTTTCGTTAGTTATGGTAATGGTTTGTTGAATAGTATGTTTTATAATGTAGGCCTAATTAATATTTATTTAATAATTGGTCGTGTATATTGTTACTAATAGGCCTATATTTTCTATGTGAAACATGAGACATGACATGAGTTATCGCACACAAGTTCTTCATTTTATGTTTTTAAGTTTGTGAGGATGGGTACTATGGAGCTGGTTGTCGGGAAAAATGTAACTGTGATATCATCAGTTGTACCCAAGATACAGGATGTACTTCTGGGTCAACATGTTTGTTTGGCTACACCGGTGACAGGTGTCTAGGTAATGATATTTGACAATTTGATACCATTTTCTTTTATTATCATTTTTATGTTTCCTTTGTAAATATTGTTAACTTACCATGTAGAAAGAAAAACAACCTTGAAAATACTGTACAGTCTTATTTTTGTGTGAGAACCATGAACAGTCAGGAAAAAATGGCAAAATGTTTCCTACTTTCTAGGAATTTGATCAGATAATCTATATTGTTAACATGACCACAGTGCCATTTTCCCTCTAACTGTAGAGTATACTTCCTAATGAGCTGTACCGAATGTGATAAGATTGAGCAAAGAACCTATAGCATATGTTCTTTAGATTTAGACAATTGCAGAAGCTTGTATTAGTTTTGGAGTTAAATAGTTTTAATGACAAACATAATAATCATATTTTTTTTTGTAAAGAGCCTGTGTCATGTCAATCCGGATACTTCGGTGTCTTGTGTAACTTCCCATGTCACTGCAAAGACTCTGAAGAGTGTAATCGAGATGGAAGTTGTACTAATGGATGTCACGAGGCTTGGGCTGAACCAAATTGCAGCATAGGTAACGACACACATTTATTTATATTATGAGGAATAATTAGACCCTAAGCTTTGAGATACTTTTCTGAATTTAAAGTTGGGAGAAAGGAGAAATGGAGAGGGTGAAGAAAGGTGAACGAAAAAAAAAATCACCTTCCATGCTTACATGTTTATATTGTTTTATTAATATAAGTTAAATTAAAAAGCACCGTTTTTGTTTAAAATATACACAGATATGTGTTTTATTAAATAGCTTTACCATACCACACTGAATCGCAACGTGATATAAATCAGACAGCAACTACCTTAACTTTTGACGTCACTTGGATTCCTGGTGAAGACTATGGAACAGGCACAATCACAAAACGGAAGCTTGAGTACAAATCATCTCAAATGGATTCATTTATATCCATGGCTAAACCAGATAACGATGTATTATTTGTTATCAATAATCTCATCCCAAATACACAATACCAATTTTACTCTCAATTTTCGAGGATGGTTGGTGGTATTGAGGTAGATGGACCAAGAAGTGCACTTGGAACAACTAACACAATCTGTGAAGGTCAGTTATAAAATTGAAACATATTGGACTACTTTTACATTTTTATAATGTGCATTTTGAGAATACATTTTAAACTATATTTATACAGAAGCGATTTAATAAAGCATGTCGTCATGATTTCTGTTTGCTCAGCAATTTCATTCTTTATGTTATAGAACCTTTGGAAGAACCTGAGATAGAACTGAAATCTGTTGAAGAAAACCAGGTCAAATTGTGTTTAGAGGTTTTAAAGTATTTTTTTTTGTTCACACGTTTTGCTTGGTGTAAATAATAGTATATCAATCCTGTTTCCTGTTTTTCCGTTGATAGATGCCGGTTTCTTACTCCAATCCCAGTAAAGGGAAACAAACCCATTCCCCTGAACTACAGTAGTAGGTTTGAAAATTGTATATAATTATAATTGACTTACGTGTTGTATAGGCCTACATTTTTTACGGAGAGCTGCTGTAGACAAGGATAATTCCACAAATCATTCACTTACGTAAATGGAATTTTCGTAAACTTGTTTTATCCGCTAACAGGATTAAGCTAAATTTCTATTGGCCTATGTCTGAAAAAGTATTTATTCTCATTCTCATTCTTTCTGACGTATTATTTTATATAATTCAGCCTGTTTCTAGTGATTATGAACGAATTCAGTGTAACTATATCCTTCGATATCAAGTGAAGTACTCGGACATAGATGGAAATATACTAAGTGTAGTCAACACAACAAGCAGTTCTCAATTAGAAGTTCAACTATCAGGATTATCAAGCTGTACAGATTATGTCGTAAACGCTCGAGTTGTTAATAACTTAGAGATTGCTGGTAATTGGGGAGAGGACATAACGGTACAAACATCGCCCTCAGGTATGCTTATTCCTATTATTAACTATATTGTATTCAATCTAAAGATTTACTCATAGGATAGTCCTAATAATCACAGTAATTATTTTTAATATAGTATATTTATTCTTTTTTCAAATAATAGAGCCATCGATACAAAGCAATTCATTTGCAAATGGAACACATTTACTGATGAAGTGGAACGCTTCTACATGTGACATTCCAGACTATCAGGTGACCTACCATTATGAACTATCAGGTGGAATATTTCAGCAAGGAACTACAACAGAAACTGAAGTTGTTTTTGACGAAGGCATTGATTCGTGTATAGAATATACATTCACAGTTTTAGCGTCTTATTTAAACGTAAGAGGGACATCTGACGTAATGACCATTATCTTTGGTACAGATTGTGATCAAAAGAAGCAAGGTTAGTTCCTTACTGTTTGTGCTTTGTGAATAGAATTCAGTAACTATAAAAATCGAAAATCTTAGTCCTACGAAGAAAAATATTGAACTTTGAATGGATTATATAGGTAAACAACATTTTAATATAAAAAAATAAATATTTTTTTCTATTAAAGCCATTGTTTTTTTTTATAACTTATGCCTAATGACTACGTTTTTTTCTCTCCTTTGTGGCGTAAACCACCACTTTATTCCTTCACATCATAATTAAATACATTACAAATAATCAGTAATATTTGTCTTCAAATATATATATTTCTTTAATCATATTACTTCTCTTTTTTCCCTTAATTTCTTACATTTTCCTTTGTACTGTTTTGCTACCCCCCCCTCCTCAAATGACTACTTTATGAACATATTAAGCATTAAATAATTTTCTAGGTACCGTAATAAGAGTTGTAATTGGCTCACTAATTTCCATAGTTGCCGCAGTAGCAATCATTTTGGTAATATTTAAACGGTAAGTATTATAATACTTTTTACAGAAATATTCTTAAAAAAATATTTCAGATAATAAATACAGTATTACAAAAATAATATCATACTAAATTGTAAATATTACAAATATCTGCATTAACAAAATTAAAAAAAAACCATTACAGAGAATATCAAAATGATGATGACGTACACATACATTCTTTTAAACATTATGATTTGTTCATTTCAGATTTAGACACTTGTTTTCCAAAGGCAACGTTGGTAAATCTTCAACTAGTCAACAGAATATAGGCCTAAGCACTGTAGATACGGAATATCAAAATGTATCTGAAAAAGAAAGAGAATATGAAAGTATTCAGTCTACTGCTGCCACTAAATCTTCTGCCATGTATGTATACACAAAACCCGAGAAAGAGCCTGAACATGCCTATGTGAACCGTGCTGAGGCCGTATACACACAGCCAGATTCTGATTTAGAGCCGGAACCTGAACATGTTTATGACGTCACAAAATTTGAAAATAAAATTGAATATACTAATATTAAATCAAAAGTTGCTGCTTCTTCTACTGAACCCGTATACGCTGACCCTGAACCTGAGCCGGACCTTGTTTATGATGTCACAGAATCTAAAAATGAAGACTATAAACCTATTGAGTTATCCGAACTGCATGGCTATGTAACGAAGCATCAATTAAAGAAAGAATTTGAGGTAAAGCATGATTTGTTCTAATTTTTAAATTAATTACCCATTATCCTCTCAGAATCAACACCAGAACGAATCTCTCTATATTACAAAGAATTAATGTCTGACTGTCTTGTTTAACTAATTAGTCTTATTTAATAAAGCATAAACGAAAACAGGAAAATTGAATTCATAAAGTTATTAAAAAATGATAAAATACATAGAAAAGAAAAAAAAATATAAAATATTTCCCAATGAAATAATACGTTTCTTTCTCTCGAGTTTTAAACACACATAAAACTGACTGCCAATTCTTAAATTACCTAATGAGTCTTATTTAATGAATTTCATACAAAAGGGGGAGCAATACATTGCCTAACACGTTATGTTATGAAAATTTAAAAAAAGAAGAACATATTTAACGACAAAATAGTAAATTGGATTTCTTTCGCCTGCGTTTTAAGCACACAAATAAAAAGCAAAAAAAAAAAGGAAATGGCTATGACTAATAGTAGCAATGTTGGTTGTGACATCGATGACGAATATACGATTCGGATAAACATTTTGTATTAAACAATGCATTTATTCGCAGACGTTGCGTAATTTGCTTCCACATCCTGGTGAAGATCTTGCGTCACAAACTAGACGACAAGATATCAGTTGCCAGGACACATTTCATAATGTTTTGTTCCGTAAGTTACATACTTAATACATCAGTGTAATTAACAATGTTGATGATAATGTACCCGAGAATTCTCGGTATGTACAAATTACGTAAAAGTAGGGCAAACAACTGACCAATTATTACTATACGTTGACTATTATTGATAAAAAAAGTTTTTAAATATAATGTGGTTATTATTATACAGCAAGAACATAACGTCACAATTAAGAACGGTTCAATGGTGTAATGTAGTAATTTTCAGCCGGTTTTTTTATGGCCATTTTGAATTGCATGTGTTCATCAAAGATTATTAAATATGATCACGATTTTTATGAGGATTAGAACCTCGACTATATAAGCCCGATTATTAGTAGATCAATTAATTAAGCTTCTTAATATTATTTAATTTATCACAGTGACTAAAAGATGTTTTCAACTAAATCCGGATGTTGGCAGTGGTGCAGATTACGTAAATGCTGCGCTCATTGAGGTATGAGGACGTGAACGTCTCATTCAAAGGAAAGCGAGGGGCATAAGCTAGCGCTATTTGAAATCAAACTGAACCTAAAAACATGTTGTTTCTCAATTAATATGAGAACGTAATAAATGAAAAAAGATCTCAAAAGCAATTTGTAAAGATAGTAATATTCACATGCAAGACAATTATAGAAGAAATACTCTTTTTTAAATACTTATTTTAACACAAATATTTTCCGGTGTTATCTTTTATTTATACCCTAGCGTCACAAGGGTCGCCGTGCTTTTGTTGTTACTCGGACACCATTATCGGATACCACGATCGATTTTTGGCGTTTGGTGTTTGATTTTAAATCTGACGTCATTGTACAACTACATTAGATGGAAGACCTAACGAGTGCCATGTACCTCCCGAAAAAGATCAACCAAAAACAACCATTTGGTGAATTAACCGTGACTGCTAAGTCAAACTTTCAGAACGAATATATGACTGAGAGAAAATTAAATCTAGGAAAGGTTACTACATTTTTTCTAGTTATATTTTGTTGAAGTACCATGTCAAAATTATTGTAATGCATGAGTTACAGCAGTATCTATATTTTTACATTTTACAGACAAATGTAAGCAAGATTCTTTTGAAGATTACATTATAATAGATACCTACATCTCTGCACTGAAACCAACTAAGATTATTCCTATTGCAGTAAACGATGTAATTAATGGAGTAATTGCAGTAGAACAATTGTTTACATAATTCCTAAGACAGGAGGGAAAAAAACAGAAAACGTTTAAATAAAATGGTTATCGCGAAAACAGCAATTTGAACAAAGAACAACAAATAACAGTAAGTAAAATTCAAACTAATAATTCCTTGTTTTGTGTTTGTAGAATAACAATGTACAGCAAATTATTCTGTATGAGGTTAACCAATGGCCAGAAAGTAAACCTGTTCCTGAAATTGATGCATTTGTTAAATTCATTATGACGATAATGGAAGGACGTGCTACGTCTTCTACCAATACATCGATCACTGTTCATTGCACGTGGGTATAAATTTAAATATTCTCTACTACTTGTTATTAGAATATATTAATATATTAGTAAAGGAAAATGTAGCGTATTCTTTCTACAGCAGTTTGTCATCTTTGGAATTCTCTCCATCGTCATTTTACTAAATCAACTTCTATTGCTATTTTTAAAAAAGAACTTAAAACGCATCTTTGATTTTTACTTCGGTTTAGTTTATTCTGTCGCTATACAAATACCTAAATTATTATTATTATTATTATGTAATACTAAAAATATTGCAGTTTTATAATTATGTTAATTAATATTTGTGTTTTCAACGTAGACACATGACATGTGTTTCCGCATCCAAAAAAAAAAAATTGTCGGTAAATTTGTCAACCAATCAGGTAATCAATTAAAAAATAAAGTGCGCATGATCATTCATTACAAAACAACTAGGTACACACTCACAACACAAACATTTTTCTTCTGGTCAAAGGTTAAAACATTATCGCATTTCCCCGATAATTATCCGATTTGAATGAGATAATTATCGGTTAATTTTTAGAGTAGAATCGGTAAACCCCGGTTATCGGCTAATTATCAGTTAATTTGGAGCTGCGGAAACACTGCGGGCCTGTAAGTTGGTCAGTTTTAGATTCAATTTATAAAAACTAAAAAAACACAATCTATATCAATCTCTAGAGACGGTGTTTCCAGATCAGGGTTGTTTTGTCTAGTTTATTCTATGATCGAGAAAATGCGAGATGACAAGGTGGTGGATATATTCCAGACGCTTAAAGCACTGCGGTCAGCATGCCCCACTATGGTGGACTCTGAGGTAATTGTTTTATTTAGTTTTAATAGTGAGGAAATTTATTTTATAAGAAAATTATATACGTAACCAGGGGGGGGGGGGGGAGAAAGAGTGAACCCTGGACTAACTCAAATCTAACAAGCACATTACGTGAACGTAGTACTTTGTATTTAACAGTAGTTTTATAATTATTTTACTAATTTAGGTCCAATACAACTTTTGCTATGACGCTGCATTATGTTATCTGAGAACGTGTGATGATGGCAACGGATTATCGGAATAAAAATAAAATGAAGTCAATAGATTTATTAACTGAGTTTCAACAACAGTGGCAACTGCAAAATACATATTCTATCAGCAAACCATTATTTAGAAAAGTACCCATTTCTAACAGCTTTATTTCGATAACCCTAAGCAGAAAAGAGACATTTCTTTTTCATAGGAAACTTTCGTTTACACGCTCCACTAACCTACGCATACTAAGAAAAGATATGAACATGCGCAGAAGTACTCTTTTACTCGACATCTGCTACAGTAGTCTGCTACAGTAGTCTGCTACGAGTGTATTGTTGTAAAAATGAAAGCACTCTGTTCATTAGCAACGAAAGTTGACAAGTACTATACAAATACGCAATAGACAAATACATTGAACAAACATTAAGATTCAAGGAGAAATAAAATAAATAGTATTCTACTTTAAGGAAGATTGAAATTAAACAAACTTTCATCACTGGCGGATAATATTGAATATGAATCATACTTTTTTTGTGTCTTGTGAACACTTGTTGACAGATATTTACTTTATTAAATGAAATAAACTAAACACGGGAAGGATCGAAATGAAAACCACTACAAGTAATATTATGATTGAAGCTTATGTACACACAAGTTATATTGAACATACTAAAACGGTCTGCAATCCAATTATACACACACGCACACAAATGTAGAAAACTGTAGGCCTATCCTACAAATATCGAACTCATAATGATACAACTTTATCAGTATATAAATATGTTGTAATATCTCGAATTAGGTGAAGGTGTATTATTTTATCTAATTTGATATTTAATGTATTTCTTTGTAATTTAATTTAAGGCACGTTTACACTTTATAAATATTAATTAATAATAAATTAAATATTACTAAAATAAATGATAATTGTTTAAAAACTATATTTTCATCACTGACCATAATAATTATTGTGTGTGAATAATAGTTTGGTTTTTGTGGCATATTTACACACATAATCAACTTCAAAAGTCAAAGCTGAGGCGTAGGTCTCTGTTAGGATATTAAACATAAGAGAAGAGTGGGACTCTTCCAGCCAGAATTTTCGTGTTAAATAGACAGCTTTTCATGATATTCATTCGGAAATCGATATAAGCGATGATTGATATAATTATAAATCCTTTAGCAATTAAAACTAACATTTCTGAATAACTATGTTGCTGATTTGCAACAAAAACACATTTTAAAGATCCAAATTATCTGCCCAAAATAAGTTCACCTCTTAATAATGTAAATGAAAAGTTTGTGTTTGTGGAGTAAACATGACTTTCTTGAAGAAAATGAACATAAACAAGTAAAACGTTGACTGACGATTAAATGAAAGGTTTGAATGTTTTCGGTAAGATGTTGAACCAAGATACAATACTTTAAAGCAATCGTAAACAAAATAGCTGTCGTGGAAACGGCACCAGAAGAATTGGTAAGTTTTTTGTTTTATATAAATAATCCTGAATATAAATAAATTCAACAATTTGGGTATATTTAAATAAAATATACATGAAATAATCAAACGCAAACATTCAAAGAGTGGAAAGAACTTTCTAACATCAAAACCTAATTATTACGACAATTTGCATTATGCTTGCTTATCTTAGAATTAAGCATACTTTTATAGATATCTAAATTCACAAGGAAACAATAAATCTCGTTTTTTTGTATGTGATGAATGCTTTTGACGTTACAATTATATAAACGAGTAGGAACTATGTTCGTTATATTGTTTTACGAGGTAATAAGTGACTCTTGAATACAAAAGGAAACACTGCAGTTGTATTTAGTGAAGACTACTGGTTATACACAGTATAACAATACTTATACGGTATTTTACTTTTAGATAAAGTGTACTTACGTTAAAAATATACAAGCCATTTTTGGATTCTGGAATACACGAGTGTCAATGCTAGTCGAGATGTTGAATAATTGTTTCCCAAAGTTGTTCCTCCGGGTTATAACTCTTTTTTTGACGTGCCAATATGGATTATCAGGTACGTATGCTATGAATAGGTAGGCATAAATTACTAGTTTGGAATCAATGATTAGGATATAGGGAGAGATGGTGGAATAGCGCGGATGTCCAAATGATTACAATTGTTTGATTTGATTTGCTTTCCTTATTTTGTTTTCTGAAATTGACTTGTTTATAATATTGTCAGCAAATAATTGTTGCTAAGCTACAGTAATCAGAAAGCAGAACATTGTATTATATATTTTACATACACATATAACGTTTGAATGCTACTGTGATATAACGTTATATATATATTATGCATGATTGATTTATAGAATCATGAAGTAATCTATATATAAATTATGGTTAATTCTGACATAGGCGAGCACAATGGAAAAACTTCGGGACAAAGAGTTTTATTGAATAAGCTGACAGGAATAAAACTGTGGGCTATCTGTGTCCCGTTAGGACCGGGATACGTCTGCTCATGTTGCAAGCCGTCTAAAACGTCTTCCTTCTTGGGCCACTCTATCGCGGAAGTTAGTTTCAAGAGATGTTTAAATTAAATAATGTATTAATTATTAGGATGGTATTTATTTGAATAAACGTCCCCAATAAAAAGTCACTTTGAATAATAATCCCCATAGAGGGAAGTAATAATGATAATGATGATGATGACGATGGCGATGGCGGCGACGGCGATGATGACGACGACGACGACGATGATAATGATGCAGATTTCTAGAGCGCACGACCACCACTAAAGGTGTTCAAGGCGCTTTTAAATGCTTATAGTGTGGAATCACCTCAGATTAAATGCACAATAAAAATGCGAATTTAAAATGGAAAGAATTAGGCCTATGACTCCTATATGTATAAGCTTGAGCAAAAAGATGAGTTTTTAAATTTTTCCTTGCAATATACCTTATAAATCATTAAATAATTTCTTAAACATTTTCTTAACGGAGAAAGATTGGTGGGGATATGTGTTGTGAATAAAGTACGAATGATTGTCGTTATTTTTTTAAGCCTACTTGTCGTCAGAAGTTTATTGACCGAAATTTTCTACATACGAATTTGAAACCAATATCAGAGGGAAATCCTAGAAAAGGCAAAACCTAGTAGGCCCTATTTTACTTTCTACAGAATTATATATTATTTAAAATGTTCGGATGGTATCCATGCATGCGGCTTTTGGCCTTAATGGAAGTCTACCTGATCCTTTTGTATATTTTTTGCTGTGTATTTTTTTTTCTTTATGGATGAAATAAACTGATTTGTGACTTGTGTTACTTGTGACTATTTAAAAAATCGAAATAATTAATATTGTTTTCTTTTAAAATTAATGATTGTTTTTAGTCATTACAATCTGTATTTTAATATTTACAAGCACAAAATACACACACATACTCACTCATAAAACACAAACTGATTTTATTTTACTTTAGAATCTGTTGCTGGTTTATTATCATTTTGATTCGATCCTTTATGAGGTAAAAGATTTAAGAAGCGAAATACATCAATCAGGTACAATTGAATAATTAGCCACAGTCGAGAGAATTTGTTTGGCCTGCATATATTAGTTTGGTGTGGGCGTTGATTTTTCTAGTTATTATTGCCAAAATCAATTGAAGCATATAAACTCTGTAACAATGCAAACAATGGTTCTATATTACAAACATCCCGGGATACTTGCTGGAAAACTGATTTTTTAAATATGCTTTACTTCCTTATTATTCACAAGTTATTTTAGTATTAGCTACAAGTCAACATTTTCTAATCATAGTTAAGATGTTGACCAAACGCTTTCCAATTTTGTTTTATCTAGTCATAACTCTCAGTTTGACTTGTGAACTAGGAGTATCAGGTATGCTTTATGATTAATTGCTGTTTTTAATAGTTTACAATGAGTGGTTCTAATCTATAATGTTTAAAATAATTATACGAAAGTCTTCCGAACAAAGAGAGTTTATCGTAAAATAATTAATTTATATATTTCATGATATTCTAGGGAAGTATTAGTGGCCTGAATGACCTAAATAATCTACCTTTTACATGGGATTTTTAAAACTAAGTATTGGTTTTAAAGTGAGCAGGGCCATATACATGGCTGCTGCAGTCGCGTGCTCAAGTTAGTGTTTACCGACCGACCGACCGACCAACCGACCGACATAGTGAGCTGTAGAGTCGTGTTGCACGCTCGCGACTAAAAATAAATCTACCATTTAATTACATGTGAATTTTAGGAATACGTATTTGTTTTAAAATTCTAGATTTAAAATGTCTGGTTAAAATTCTGGGTTGTTTGTCGGTCCGCCTGCGTTCTTCTCTTAATGGTCAAATCATTGCGCCTTTTATACCTGTATTCATCCAATGATTACTTTTAAATGTTCCTTCCCTTTAAGGTTCCTTCTAATAATTTCCGGGTGTCGACACACATCCCTCTCGGATTTATTGTACCAATACTTTTAGTTACTTACTCTTCTACTCTTAATTGATGTTCGTATTTTTAACAAGCCCATATACATGGCTGCAGCCGCGTGCTCAAGTTAGTGTTTACCGACCGACCAACCAACCGACCGACCGACCGACCGACCAACCGACCGACCGACCAACCGACCGACATAGTGAGCTGTAGAGTCGCGTTGCACCACATGACTAAAAAATAGTTCTGAGTATCTTTTTAAAAAAAATTGTATTTACGCTTTTTAAATATGTTTGCCGTATGTGACCTGATATTTTTGTACTCTGGGCAAATTTCTATTTATCAGCTGAAACTTGATTGAATAAATCATTTACTCTCAATAATTGTTTGGAATACTTCATCAAAAGCCCATTCATGATCAAGATGTTTGTAAAAAGTCATTTTGTTTAAGGCCTACCTTGGCAACTCGCTATCTTAATTCTATATGCATATATAAAAGATTGAAATTACACTGTAACTGGAGACATTCTCGCATACTACAATATCACTAACTCCCTAATAGAAATTGACCATATTTAACTCTCTATCTAAAACTTAGAGAGCCCCCTTCATTGAACGTCAAGTGTAGATTAGTTGCCTCAGGTGACAAGGATACCAATAAGTATGGTAATTGCAGTAAATTGACCGATTGCCATTTTCTTTTCAGATCCATTAGATTTTAACATGTTTTTCTGGCACACCACTGACGACATCTGGTAATAGTTATTTTCGTGGATATGCACTTCAAGACGACAAAGACATTAGAAATTTATCAATTGGAATATTATACAAGAATATCGATGGGAAAGATAACGTGACTTGGGCTGATACGTCTGCCGACGAGAGTGGTGCTAGAAGAGAGCAAACGATAGATATGCCAGACGGTAAAATATTTCACACAAGTAGCAGTATTACATACCGGGTATTCGACTCCCACACTTCACTGGGTGTTACTAACTTACAAAGTCAAACTGAAAGAGTTGGTGTCTTCTCATTTGAAGCTAATAAAACTGGAATAGTCACAAATTCAGCAATTGTAATAACATCCACTTCTGGTGAGTATGGGCAAGCTTTCCCCACAATATCTTTAATTGTAAAATTATCTTAGGATTGTTCATAGAACTACGTTAAACTAATTCTACGTAAATAAAAGTATAGATTTTTTCATTATCCAATTATTATTTTACAGCAAATATTGTAATTGAGTACAGAACGATAACGGTCGGTATTGGAGAGTTTGTCACGGTCAATCTCAGTAAAGGTGATGATCTTAATGATTTACGTTGGAGACATAATTACGGTGAGGAAATACACAATCTAAGGGGTAATACGTCTGTTGTGATTGAAAACATACGAAGAAAAGATGATGGCGTATATGAATGTTATACAGGTGATAGTCCTGATGGTAACCATGGTATCATGAGGCTGATTGTTAGAGGTAGGTTTTAACAGTTATATGCCTACTTTTTTCAAGGAAATCCAAATTGTCTTGCTTATCATTAGGTATATTTGTAGCCATTACTTATCTCTTCAGCTATACAGATGTGTACAACGAATTCTGATAAAATGCAGGACTATTGTTGCACTATATTAGATTGGGTCTGATAAATAACTTCACATAATAAAAAGAATTTATTGTGTGTGATGATTTACTGATAAAATATTATTAATTTTATTTTATTATATTTATCCTTATAGGCCAACACGTAGCATTTCTGGTAGGCTTAGGAAACTCGCTCAATTTATTACAAGTCATTTAAATTGTTTTCTATATTGTATATTAGCTTGTCCTTCGCCAAAATGGAATCCTCCAGATTGTGAAATGGACTGTCCCGTATGTTATAATGGCGGAGTGTGTGACGATAAGACGGGTGTCTGTATTTGTCCAGCAGGATTTCAAGGCAATTATTGTCAAACTGGTAAAGACAAATTCATGTTTAAAAACATATCAAACATAGCATGTGATTTATGTTAATTATGTTTTGATTATTACAAAATAGCAATGTGTAAATAGAATATACTGATACGGAAATGATTGTTTACTAATAGGCTGTGGAAATAACAACTGGGGTCGTGAATGCAAAGCTGTATGTTCTTCTGTTGGGAATTGTCAAGGATCTCTTCTATGTCCACCTGATCCAGTTGGTTGTGCATGCATCAATGGTTTTGGAGGAAGTGATTGTGAAAGAGGTTAGATTTTAATTAGGTCTATATTATCATTAAATGTATCAGCAAAGATCAGAAAAACAATTATGCTAAAAATAAACAATTTTCGTTATTTATGGTAATGGTTTGTTGAATAGTATGTTTTATAATGTATACCTAATTAATACTTTATAATTGGTCAAGTATATTAATAGGCCTATATTTTCCATTATTTGTGCTCTGCTTGTCACCTTTGTGAAATGAGTTTTCCTACAAAAGTTCTTTGTTTTATGTTTTTAAGTTTGTGAGGATGGTTACCATGGAGCTGGTTGTAGGCAAAAATGTAACTGTGATATCATCAGTTGTACCCAAGATACAGGATGTACTTCTGGGTCAACATGTTTGTTTGGCTACACCGGTGACAGGTGTCTAGGTAATGATATTTGACAATTCGATACCATTTTCTTTTATTATCATTTTTATGTTTCCTTTGTAAATATTGTTAACTTACCATGTAGAAAGAAAAACAACCTTGAAAATACTGTACAGTCTTATTTTTGTGTGAGAACCATGAACAGTCAGGAAAAAATGGCAAAATGTTTCCTACTTTCTAGGAATTTGATCAGATAATCTATATTGTTAACATGACCACAGTGCCATTTTCCCTCTAACTGTAGAGTATACTTCCTAATGAGCTGTACCGAATGTGATAATATTGAGCAAAGAACCTATAGCATATGTTCTTTAGATTTAGACAATTGCAGAAGCTTGTATTAGTTTTGGAGTTAAATAGTTTTAATGACAAACATAATAATCATATTTTTTTTTGTAAAGAGCCTGTGTCATGTCAATCCGGATACTTCGGTGTCTTGTGTAACTTCCCATGTCACTGCAAAGACTCTGAAGAGTGTAATCGAGATGGAAGTTGTACTAATGGATGTCACGAGGCTTGGGCTGGACCAAATTGCAGCATAGGTAACGACACACATTTATTTATATTATGAGGAATAATTAGACCCTAAGCTTTGAGATACTTTTCTGAATTTAAAGTTGGGAGAAAGGAGAAATGGAGAGGGTGAAGAAAGGTGAACGAAAAAAAAATCACCTTCCATGCTTACATGTTTATATTGTTTTATTAATATAAGTTAAATTAAAAAGCACCGTTTTTGTTAAAAATATACACAAATATGTGTTTTATTAAATAGCTTTACCATACCACACTGAATCGCAACGTGATATAAATCAGACAGCAACTACCTTAACTTTTGACGTCACTTGGATTCCTGGTGAAGACTATGGAACAGGCACAATCACAAAACGGAAGCTTGAGTACAAATCATCTCAAATGGATTCATTTATATCCATGGCTAAACCAGATAACGATGTATTATTTGTTATAAATAATCTCATCCCAAATACACAATACCAATTTTACTCTCAATTTTCGAGGATGGTTGGTGGTATTGAGGTAGATGGACCAAGAAGTGCACTTGGAACAACTAACACAATCTGTGAAGGTCAGTTATAAAATTGAAACATATTGGACTACTTTTACATTTTTATAATGTGCATTTTGAGAATACATTTTAAACTATATTTATACAGAAGCGATTTAATAAAGCATGTCGTCATGATTTTTGTTTGCTCAGCAATTTCATTCTTTATGTTATAGAACCTTTGGAAGAACCTGAGATAGAACTGAAATCTGTTGAAGAAAACCAGGTCAAATTGTGTTTAGAGGTTTTAAAGTATTTTTTTTTGTTCACACGTTTTGCTTGGTGTAAATAATAGTATATCAATCTTGTTTCCTGTTTTTCCGTTTATAGATGCCGGTTTCTTACTCCAATCCCAGTAAAGGGAAACAAACCCATTCCCCTGAACTACAGTAGTAGGTTTGAAAATTGTATATAATTATAATTGACTTACGTGTTGTATAGGCCTACATTTTTTACGGAGAGCTGCTGTAGACAAGGATAATTCCACAAATCATTCACTTACGTAAATGGAATTTTCGTAAACTTGTTTTATCCGCTAACAGGATTAAAGGGGGATTCTGGGTTTAAAATTGCTTTTAAATATCGTTTATTTATTAAATAAAAAATATTATAACAATATAGACATGTCAGAATGAAGAAGTAATAACGAGAAATTAAAAAAATTAAATTTCATATACATTTTAGGGTAAATTCATGGAAAGTCTGTTTTTCTGCAGCTTAGGGAAGCTCATTAATATTCATGAGATATTCACAAAATCACGTCACCAGTGGATTCAAAACTCTCTCTCCCCTGTCAAACGACGACCACCCGATCATTGTGAAATACATTTTTTTGTAGATTTTCTAAGCTAGGCCTAAAGTGTAATAATAACAGTAGTAGCATATATTTATTTGACATTTAATGAAATACAAAATTTAGTACAGATTACGGAGTCATAAATTATACTATTGTTATACCTCTATACTATAGTACAGATCGTATTATCGGCTTCACGTACAATACTACTCTAGGCCTAGCCTAATGGGCGAGAGCCATTCTGACTAGGGATTCCACGCCACGATGGCTACGTTAAAACAATGGGGTCCCTGGGCCTAGCTAGCCTACTACTAGACGATTGGCCCATAAATAACAAAACCCATCCTATCAACCAAACTCCTAAACAATCTAAACCTAAAACGTTCTACAAAATCGGCTGTAAATATTGAAGCAAAACAAGGTCCGATCGCCGCCGTCCACACGTATGGTGTCCCGATCGTCTAAGTAGGCCTAAAATAAAATAGGCTTAGGCTAGTTTATTCTCCAAAAAAGCGGAATACTCATGCATCAAGCAAGTAGACCAGGTAGTAGGAAGGAGACCTAGCCGATCCGGCCCAGTTAAAAATTGAGCTAGCTAGTGTAGTAGACCCTATGCGAATTGATACTACCAGGCATTTTACTATAGGCTGCACTACACAAATATTCCAACTCTCTCATTCGAGCTATATTATCTATACCATTCCGGAAGGTCGAGTCGACCTTCAATCAAATACTGTACATCGTTCATGTTGTGATTATAGACGGGGTATACTCGACCCGACCAGTTTGGTATTGTTGTATCTGCTTATAACGTGACGATGCCAAGCATGGGCAGCAGAGAGAGCACGTGTATCGTCGTCTCGCTCGATCCTCAGCAGGAATGTACAGTATACGTTACGCTTCATTGATTTTGATTTTTCCCTAAGTCGGTGTGAAAATCGGCAAACGTAAAGTGCAAACATATCTAATTTTTCACTGTTTTGATGAATTTTCATAAAAAATTGACTTTATAAATGGGAAGACCGACTAAAATTACATCAGATAAGTATAATTTTACAAAAGTAATTGATATGGTTAATGATAACGAGTCGTCGGAAGATGGACCATTTCACGAATTTCCTATTTTGTAACCACAGTGTGATTTTGCCGTAGCTGCACTTTTAATCTGGCCTGATTTCACAGCCTTCGTTCTGCTTCACTGGGCGCTTATATAAATTGAAACTTTTACCGTTCAGGAGACAAACAAATATATTTTACATTTTTTACTATTCATTTTAAACCCAAATCCCCCCTTTAAGCTAAATTTCTATTGGCCTATGTCTGAAAAAGTTCTCATTCTCATTCTTTCTGACGGATTATTTTATATAATTCAGCCTGTTTCTAGTGATTATGAACGAATTCAGTGTAACTATATTCTTCGATATCAAGTGAAGTACTCGGACATAGATGGAAATATACTAAATGTAGTCAACACAACAAGCAGTTCTCAATTAGAAGTTCAACTATCAGGATTATCAAGCTGTACAGATTATGTCGTAAACGCTCGAGTTGTTAATAACTTAGAGATTGCTGGTAATTGGGGAGAGGACATAACGGTACAAACATCGCCCTCAGGTATGCTTATTCCTATTATTAACTATATTGTATTAAATCTAAAGATTTACTCATAGGATAGTCCTAATAATCACAGTAATTATTTTTAATATAGTATAGGCCTATTTATTCTTTTTTCAAATAATAGAGCCATCGATACAAAGCAATTCATTTTCAAATGGAACACATTTACTGATGAAGTGGAACGCTTCTACATGTGACATTCCAGACTATCAGGTGACCTACCATTATGAACTATCAGGTGGAATATTTCAGCAAGGAACTACAACAGAAACTGAAGTTGTTTTTGACGAAGGCATTGATTCGTGTATAGAATATACATTCACAGTTTTAGCGTCTTATTTAAACGTAAGAGGGACATCTGACGTAATGACCATTATCTTTGGTACAGATTGTGATCAAAAGAAGCAAGGTTAGTTCCTTACTGTTTGTGCTTTGTGAATAGAATTCAGTAACTATAAAAATCGAAAATCTTAGTCCTACGAAGAAAAATATTGAACTTTGAATGGATTATATAGGTAAACAACATTTTAATATAAAAAAATAAATATTTTTTTCTATTAAAGCCATTGTTTTTTTTTTATAACTTATGCCTAATGACTACGTTTTTTTCTCTCCTTTGTGGCGTAAACCACCACTTTATTCCTTCACATCATAATTAAATACATTACAAATAATCAGTAATATTTGTCTTCAAATATATATATTTCTTTAATCATATTACTTCTATTTTTCCCTTAATTTCTTACATTTTCCTTTGTACTGTTTTGCTACCCCCCCCCCCCCTCCTCAAATGACTACTTTATGAACATAATAAGCATTAAATAATTTTCTAGGTACCGTAATAGGAGTTGTAATTGGCTCACTAATTTCCGTAGTTGCCGCAGTAGCAATCATTTTGGTAATATTTAAACGGTAAGTATTATAATACTTTTTACAGAAATATTATTACAAACATATTTCAGATAATAAGTACAGTATTACAAAAATAATATCATACTAAATTGTAAATATTACAACTATCTGCATTAACAAAATTAAAAAAAAAAACAATTACAGAGAATATAAAAATGGTGATGACGTACACATACATTCTTTTAAACATTATGATTTGTTCATTTCAGATTTAGACACTTGTTTCCCAAAGGCAACGTTGGTAAATCTTCAACTAGTCAACAAAATTTAGGCCTAAGCACGGTAGATACGGAATATCAAAATGTGTCTGAAAAAGAAAGAGGATATGAAAATATTCAGTCTACTGCTGCCACTAAATCTTCTGCCATGTATGTATACACAAAACCAGAAAAGGAGCCTGAACATGCCTATTGCAACAGTGCTGAGCCCGTATACACGCAGCCAGATTCTGATTTGGAGCCGGAACCTGAACATGTTTATGACGTCACGGAATTTGCAAATAACAGTGAATATACTAATATTAAGTCAAAAGTTGTTGCTTCTTCCACTGAACCCGTATACGCTGACCCTGAGCCTGAGCCGGACCTTGTTTATGAAGAATCTGAAAATAAAGACTATAAACCTATTGAGTTATCCGAACTGCATGGCTATGTAACGAAGCATCAATTAAAGAAAGAATTTGAGGTAAAGCATGATTTGTTCTAATTTTTAAATTAATTACCCATTATCCTCTCAGAATCAACACCAGAACGAATCTCTCTATATTACAAAGAATTACTGTCTGACTGTCTTGTTTAACTAATTAGTCTTATATTAATAAAGCATAAACAAAAACCGAAAAATTGAATTCATAAAGTTATTAAAAAAATGATAAAATACATAGAAAAGAAAAAAAAAAATATTTCCCAATGAAATAATATGTTTCTTTCTCTCGAGTTTTTAACACACATAAAAACTGACTGCCAATTCTTAAATTACCTAATGAATTTCATACAAAAGGGGGAGCAATACATTGCCTAACACGTTATGTTATGAAAATTTTAAAAAAGAAGAAAATACAAAAATAGTAAATTGGATTTCTTTCGCCTGCGTTTTAAGCACACGCATAAAAAGAAAAAAAAAAAGGAAATGGCTATGACTAATAGTAGCAATGTTGGTTGTGACATCGATGACGAATATACGATTCGGATATCCTAAACATTTTGTATTAAACAATGCATTTATTCGCAGACGTTGCGTAATTTGTTTCCACATCCTGGTGAAGATCTTGCGTCACAAACTAGACGACAAGATGTCAGTTGCCAGGACACATTTCATAATGTTTTGTTCCGTAAGTTACATACTTAATACATCAGTGTAATTAACAATGTTGATGATAATGTACCCGAGAATTCTCGGTATGTACAAATGACGTAAAAGTAGGGCAAACAACTGACCAATTATTACTATACGTTGACTATTATTGATAAAGAAAGTTTTTAAATATAATGTGGTTATTATTAAACAGCAAGAACATAACGTCACAATTGAGAACGGTTCAATTGTGTAATGTAGTAATTTTCAGTCGGTTTTTTATAGCAATTTTGAATTGCATGTGTTCATCAAAGATTATTAAATATGATCACGATTTTGATGTGGATTAGAACCTCGACTGTCATAAGCCCGATTATTAGTAGATCAATTAATTCAATTCAATTCAAATTCAAATAAACATTTATTTCTTTCATTCATATTTGAGTAAAAAACATTATAATTTCTGATATTAAGCTTCTTAAAATTATTTAATTTATCACAGTGACTAAAGGATGTTTTCAACTAAATCTGGATGTTGGCAGTGGTGCAGATTACGTAAATGCTGCGCTCATTGAGGTATGAGGACATGAACGTTTCATTCAAAGGAAAGCGAGGGGCATAAGCTAGCGCTATGTGAAATCAAACTGAACCTAAAAACATGTTGTTTCTCAATTAATATGAGAACGTAATAAAATGAAAAAAGATCTCAAAAGCAATTTGTAAAGATAGTAATATTCACCTGCAAGACAATTATAGAAGAAATACTCTTTTTTAAATACTTATTTTAACACAAATATTTTCCGGTGTTATCTTTTATTTATATCCTAGCGTCACAAGGGTCGCCGTGCTTTTGTTGTTACTCGGACACCATTATCGGATACCACGATCGATTTTTGGCGTTTGGTGTTTGATTGTAAATCTGACGTCATTGTACAACTACATGAGATGGAAGACCTAACGAGTGCCATGTACCTCCCGAAAAAGATCAACCAAAAACAACCATTTGGTGAATTAACCGTGACTGCTAAGTCAAACTTTCAGAACGAATTTATGACTGAGAGAAAATTAAATCTAAAAAAGGTTAGACCTACTAAATTTTTTTCTTGTTGTATTTTACTGAAGTACCATCTCAAAATAATTGTAATGCATGAGTTACAGCAGTATCTATATTTTTAAAGTTTTATAACAAATATAATCAATATTCTTTTGAAGATTACAATATAATAGATACCTACACCTCTGCACTGAAACCAACTAAGATTATCCTTATTGTAGTAAGCGATGTAGTTACTGGAGTATCTGCAATAGAACAATTGTTTACATAATTCCTAAGACATGATGACACGTTTAAATGAAATTGTCATCGCGAAAACAGAAATCTGAACAAAGAACAATAAAATAGATGTTTGTAAGTACAATTTAAACTAATAACTCTCTGTTTTGTGTTTATAGGATAACAATGTACAGCAAATTATTCTGTATGAAGTTAACCAATGGCCAGAAAATAAACCTGTTCCTGAAATTGATGCATTTGTTAAATTCATTAGGACGATAATGGAAGGACGTGCTACGTCTTCTATCAATACACCGATCACTGTTCATTGCACGTGGGTATAAATTGAAATATTCTCTATTTTGTTATTAGAATATTAATATAGGCCTATTAGTAACGGAAAATGTAACGTATTCTTTCTACAGCAGTTTGTCATCGTATTATGTAATACTAAAAATATTGAAATTTTATAATTATGTTAACATTTTGTATTTTCAACGTAGACACATGACATGTGTTTTCGCATCCAAAAAAAAAATTTGTGAACCAATCAGGTAATCAATTAAAAAATAAAGTGCGCATGATCATTCATTATAAAACAACCAGGTACACACTCACAACACAACCATTTTTCTTCAGGTCAAAGGTAAAACTTTATCGCATTTTCCCGATAGTTATCCGATTTGAATGAGATAATTATCGGTTAATTTTTCTCGAGTAGAATCAGTTAAACCCCGGTTATCGGCTAATTATCAGTTAATTTGTAGCTGTGGAAACACGACGGGCCTGTAAGCTGGTCAGTTTTAAATTAAGTTTTATGGAAACTATAAAAACACAATCTATATCAATCTCTAGAGACGGTGTTTCCAGATCAGGCTTGTTCTGTCTAGTTTATTCTATGATCGAGAAAATGCGAGATGAAAAGGTAGTAGATGTATTCCAAACACTTAAAGCACTGCGGTCAGCATGCCCCACTATGGTGGACTCTGAGGTGAGAAGACAAGTTTTTTTTTTATTTAGTTTTAATAGTGAGGAAATTTAGTTTATAAGAAAATTATATACGTAACAATCGTAGGACTAACCAGGGAAGAGTGATTAACTAATCTAATAAGCACATTACGTGAACGTATTACTTTGTATTTAACAGTATTTTTATTATTATTTTACTAATTTAGATCCAATACAACTTTTGCTATGACGCTGCATTGTGTTATCTGAGAAGGTGTGATGATGGCAACAGAGTATCGGAAGAAAAATAAATGAAGTCAATAATTATAACTAGGCATAGTCTAAAAACAACGAAGACTGTAATTTGTAGTGGTTAGGAAAGTGTATTTAATTATAATCGACAATTTCTTTAAATAATTACCCTAAGCAGATAACATTTCTTTGTCATAGAGAACTTTTGTGTACACGTTCCACTAAACTGCAAATGCTCATAGTGATTTTTTAACTCGACATATGTGTAGTCAAGCAGAAAGCTCCTATTATTTATTAGCAACGAAAGTTATCAAGTGGGTGTACAAGAAAACACAATAGACAAATACTCACTTATGTAGAACACACAATGAGTACACAAATACGATTCAAGCGGAAACAAAATAAATAAGATTTAGAATTAATGATTATTAAAATCGAAAAGACTTCCATTACTGACTGATGTGATTAAAATAATATTGAATAATCAATAAAAACAATTCCAGACTTCAGTAAAGATTATGACTGAGGTAAGTAATTGTGCTTTAATAACTTTTTGACAGATATTTACACTATTATATGGACAACTGAAAATATAAATAAAGTTTATGTACACAAATACAAAGATTGAACACAGACTGCAATGCCCATATCCAGTAATCCAGTATCAAACTCATAATTTGACAACAACTAAAAAAAACATGTATATAGTAATATCCAATAGATCTCACCTTGCAAATCCATACTGAATGTGAAGATGTATTATTTGATCTAATTATTATAATCACTTCTTAAATTTGATGTAGGAACATTGATAGTAATATAATATTAGAACTAAATAAATAAATAAATAAATAAATAAATAAATAAATAAAATAAATTGAATTGAAAGTCGGGGTTTTCGTCCATTTATTGTGTGTGAATTAGTTAGGTCTTACTCTTATTGTTTTATTTACATCTTTAATAAACTATCTCAAAGTCCAAGCCTAGGCCTACACGTCACAAATATTCTTGACTTTCTGGTCGAATATTAAACACAAACCGTGTAGAACCACCAAGGGGTGGAAGTGAGAACCAGAAGTTTTGTGGTAAAGAATAATAATCTGAAGACCTCAAAAACAGAGAGAATTGTAAATTGAAATAAACAAAATTCTTATTAACTAAGTTGCCGTCTTACAGCAGAAACAAAAAAAGTCAGCTCCTATTAGGCCTAATATAAACAAAAGTTAATGTTTGTGCGAAATTAAAGAATTAAATAAACATAAGAAAGAGAAATTAAATAATAATTAGTAAATTTATCATAGTTTGTTTGAAAAATATAACTTATATAAATCTGCTGTTGCTTTTGCATACATTTGACATACGCAACCCCTGTACTGGAACATTTTATTGTATCAACATTGATTGATTGATTGAGTTTGAATACAAACCAAATAGGCTAGACCAACACAGATTGGAATATCTGAAGAGGAAGGCGTATCATAATAAATAAGATTAGATTAAAAATATCATTCAGCTTTACATGGTATTTATAAATAAATGAAGAATAATGCCATTAATGCTAAATTTAAGGCGTTAGAGTAAAAATAGAAATTGAGTGTCAATATAAAGTGTAGGCCTACTTTTGTCATCTCTGGTTTGTATTAGATAATAATTAATCTCAAATTTCTCTTATTATCAATTGAGCATGTGAAAAAGGATGCAATAATCAGAATAAAAGTCCCTTTTACATTGAATCATATGTAAATAAATGACACATTATACACACAAGGAAATACTTGATATTGCAGACGAATTGATAACGTGTAATATATTGTTTACTTTATTGCTTCATCTGTAATTGTATTGCTTTATATCAAACGGCATTTGTCTGAGATAAGTGTCGGACTAGTAAGTGACGATAGTGGAGATGACTGTAGCATTTTTCCCAAACTTGTTCTGCCTGATTATAGCTCTCTGTTTGGTGTTCCAATTCGGATCTTCAGGTAGGCGGCCAGGTAAACCTGGTTCAGCATCTTGTATTAGAATTGCGAATAAACTTGTATTATCGTAAAAATGAGGGCAATATATGTTTTACCACTAATTCCAACCCATATTCAGGGGACACGTCTATTAAGGAGAGGGGACACTTTTATTAAGAAGAAGGGACAATTTTGAGTGTGCTTAAAAAATGGTTGATTTAATAAAAAAAAGACAAACAATTATTATATTCATATAGATGGTTTTTAGTACAAAAATGGATCTTCATAATAATTATATGTTTATGTTTCTCTGGCTTTGTCCAATGCATGGCGATTTTCATGTGTGTTTTACTTCATTCGTATACAGCAATGTTATCATTAATTTCCACTCATTAATTTGTACTTTGTATTCAAGGGACTTTAACTACTTTATAACCTACACTACCTGATTTTACCACATTTTCGTTGTCTGTCCGATTTCAAAAACTTTTTCAAACAAGTGAAATCTGACCAATTAGTGGATCCATGTTGTAAAAAAATGTGTTTAATTTAACAAATTTACGTATTACACAAGCTTCAATTCTTTTCAATTCCATGTATCCTGTTTTAATCATTGTTCAATTTGGCATATTTGTTTGCCATATAAATCTGCATATCTTAATACAGTAGAACGCATATTAAGGGACTTTTAAGGTTTAATTTGGTTATACTGTACTAAATAGTATTAAAATATATTTGCACAGCTTAGAAGATTGTATTTCATTTTTCCATGTTAGACACAATATAAAATGTCACCAATCCCCAATCCAAGTTTAAGTAGGGCCTATAAGGATTAATTTAGAAAGTAACACTTTTACACCGTTGGAAATCCACTAAGGACGGTGCATCTTTCTTTTGTGTATTACTTTACGGCATTGGTTACACCTAATTCTCAAATTGCTTGCTTACACAATTTCCTGGTTGAATTTCTCATTTTAATAACTGTAGCCTTATTTTATCATTTGAAAAATTTACACTTCATATGATTACCGAAAGTTACATCATTCAACGTTACAGAAAATAAATATAAATCATTTTAAAGTTTGAAATGTGTGGGACTTCTGTAAAATCTGCACCGCTGATCATAACATTTTTTAGTTGTTACATATCCATTAGATACAACACTGTTCTCTAAGTCAGCATGGATGTAGTAATAGTGATTTTCGAGGATACGCAAGTTGCAAGTTTAAAATTTAAAATGAATTATTTTTATCTATCTATTTGCAGATCCATTGGATATAACATTACATTCTTACACACCACTGACGTCATCTAGTAGTAGTGGGTTTCGAGGATACGCACTTCAAGACGATAAAGACATCAGAGATTTATCAGTTGGAATATTATACAAGAATATCAATGGGAAAGATAACGTGACCTGGGATGATACTGATGATGTTACCGATAGAGGATTAAACCAAAAAGATATGCCAGATGGTAAAATATTTAGCACAGGAAGCATGGTTCAATATCGGGTGCACACTCGCCACATGTTACTAGGTGTTGCTGACTTACAACCCGATGGGAGAGTTGGAGTATTTTCATTTGAAGCAAAGAAAGGCGAAATAGTCACAAATTCAGCAATTGTCTTGACATCTGCCGCTGGTGAGTGCCAATGATGCCCATCATTATATCATCATTATGAAAACATATAATATTAATGTACGTGCCAAGTAAGGTAACACTAATTAACTAAAACATATACATTATAATTTATAACAATTATTGTTGACTTTACATAGCTATTATTGTAATGGAGTACAGAACGATAACAGTCGGTATTGGAGAGTCTGTCACTATCAATCTCAGTGAAGGTGGTGATCTTGACGATTTACGTTGGAGACATAATTACGGTGAAGAAATACACAATCTGAGGGGTAATACGTCTGCTGTGATTGAAAACATACGAAGAAAAGATGATGGCGTATATGAATGTTATACAGGTGATAGTCCTGATGGTGACCATGGTATCATGAGACTAATTGTTAGATGTAGGTTTTGAGGCTTTTATAATAATCATTTCTACCTTTTCAAATAGATACTAATAAAATGTATCATACACCAAATCAAGACTAAACATTTGGATAATGATGTGTCTGATAAATGACGAATTGTTTCTGCATCTCGGTTCCTTTACAATTTTAAATTGATTTAAGCTTAATATAAAAGGAAAAAATATTTATACTAGAAATTCATTAAAATGTCAATTTTATTGTAAAATGAAACAGACCAACGAAATGGCTCCAAGAATTGCAAATGTATTTAAATTTAGTTCAATATTTTCTATTAGCTTGTCCTTCTCCAAAATGGAATCCTCCAGACTGTAAAATGGACTGTCCAGTATGTTATAATGGTGGAGTGTGTGACGATAAGACGGGTGTCTGTATTTGTCCAGCAGGATTTAAAGGCACTTTTTGCGAAGCAGGTAATAGCAAAATAATAATAATGTTTAAAACACGATAACAATCAGAGAATGTAGACTTTTAAATTTTAATTTATTAATAAAAAAATGAATCTAGAACCATTTTTTTCAATAGGTTGTGGAAATAACAACTGGGGTCGTGACTGCACTATTGCGTGTGCTACTGGCGGGAATTGCACAGGATCTATTTTATGTCCACCTGACCCGGTTGGTTGTGCATGCATCAATGGTTTTGGAGGAAATGATTGTCGTACAGGTTAGTATTATAACTAATATTAGTATAATAACTAGTATTATTTGTATGTGTTTTTTACTGTCAAAATGAATGAATGAAATAAATTGTCTATTGACAATAAGAGACAGTTTTATGATTGTTACAGTTTGCAGACTAACATTGAGTATTTTTTTTAATGATTTTAATATAATGTCGGTTAGGTCTGTCTGTACTACAACATTTTATGCGGCCCTATAGTGATAGTGTAGACAGAGATTAAGCCATACCGGTGTCCCTCAAATTGCTAACCCATGCTAATGATACGATGTTCATATTCATGGTTAATTATTGCTTTTATAATATCATGATTATATCTATTGTTTATACTCTTACTATTTAACTTTCAATATACTTTTACTTGATTTATCTAAGTACATCCTAAACCATACCATTATTTACCTAATGTATATTCGACGATAAAAAAAATAAAGTTTCTTGAACTATCAAACGGGATTTATGTTTTTAAGTGTGTGAGGATGGATACTATGGAGCAGAATGTCGGCAAAAATGTAACTGTGGCAATAGTGATTGCAGTCAAGTAACAGGTTGTGCTTCCGGTTCAACATGTTCGCCTGGTTTCACTGGAGACAAGTGTCTAGGTAGCATTGAATTAAATTCGTTATTATTTTCTATTATTCATTCCATATCATTTTATACAATTTAATAATTTGAATTGGTAATATAATAAACTTAAAGTTTTTTCTTGTAAAAGAGCCTACGTCATGTTCTTCTGGATTTGCTGGTGTTTTGTGTGACTACCAATGTCACTGCAAAGACTCTGAAGATTGTAATAGAGATGGAAGTTGTTCTAATGGATGTCATGAGGCTTGGGCTGGATCAAAATGCAGTATAGGTATATCTTAAGGCATAATAATTATTATATTATACTCCTTGCAAGTCGCAACGTGGTAGTTACATCATGGTGCTTTCTTTATCTGTTAGTAGTACACCTTTTTGATATGAGATAATGTAGTGCATTTCTTTATACACAGCATTACCATACCGCCTCAAACCGCCAGCTGTTGTAAACCAGACTGCAACCGCCTTAATGCTTGACGTCACTTGGATTTTTGATGAAGACTATGGAACTGGAACAATTTCACAACGAAAGCTTTCGTATAAATCATCTCAAATGAATTCATTTATGTCAATAGAAGAACCGCATCATGATTTATTTATTGATAATCTCATTCCAAATACTCAATATCAATTTTACTCTCAATTTTCGAGGATGGTTGGTGGTATTGAGGTACATGGACCAAGAAGTATACTAGGATCAACCAACACAATATGTTCTGGTAAGCATGGTCATTCAGCAAATTAGCCTACTACGTTATGTATTATCATGGACCTATAAATTAGACCTAATTTATAGGTCCATGGTATTACTGTATGTACACGATTTTGCAGTATGCTGTAGCAATTTATTTTGTATCGTTCCTATTTGGTTTTATTATAATCTCTTTGGTATGATAATTTTAAATAAATGTCATTTATTATTTGTTTGTACACATTATTTTTTGTGCAAATGAGCATACTTTATATTCTCATATAACACAAAATGTTTTTGTTATTCATTTTCTTTCTTTTTGCAAAGTACATAAAGTAAATATTTACCAAAGTATACCATATTAGACAACGTGTTATTTGTTTAATATATGATTTGCTCAGCACTAATCCATTTTATAACATAGAACCTTTGAACGAACCTGAGATAGAAGTAAACACCACTGAAAATAAGAAGATGATCGTGAGTTTAAAGGTATTGTAACAATGTGTTTGATATAGCTCACTATGTCGGTCGGTAAACATTAACTTATATTCATATTTTTTCGTTATTTTGACAGTAGATATTAATACTTGTAGGGAAAGATAAATGTTTTTAAAAATGTGTCAACATTTTTAAATATTTTGAGCAATTTCGGTCGGTTGGTCGGTAAACACTAACTCATATTCATTTATTTTTTTATTTTGACGGTGAATATTAATACTTGGAGGCAAATATAAATGTTTTTTATTATTTTTCAACATTTGTTAACATTTCCAGCTGCAATTTCGGTTAGTTGGTCGGTCGGTAAACACTAACTCATATTCCTAATTGTTTTTGTCGTTATTTTGACACTGGATATTAATACTTGGAGGCAAATATAAATGTTTCTAAACATTTTTAGTCGCGTGCGAACGCGACTCTATAGCTCACTATGTCGGTCGGTTGGTCGGTCGGTCAGTAAACACAAACTCAAATTTGCGCACGCGACGGCAGCCATGTATATGGCCTTGTTAGAATTGTTCATAAATATATTATTTTAATCTATACGTTCTCAGAGAGCTCGCTAGGTCATCATTGTTTTTCTTCACAAATTAGCTTGATGAATGCAAACATTGTTGAAGAGTACAATACCATTTCAGATGAAATTGACATTATTATGTAATCTTGTATTTCAGCCTGTTTCTAGTAATTATAATAAAATACAGTGTGAATATATTCTTCGATATCAAGTGCAATACTCTGACATAGATGGAAATATACAAGATGTAGTCAACACAACAAACAGTTCTCAATTAGAAGTAGAACTATCAGGATTATCAAGTTGTACTGCTTATGTCGTAAATGCTCGAGTTGTAAATAACTGGGAAATTGCTGGTAATTGGGGAAAGGAGATAACGGTACAAACACCGCCATTAGGTTGGTTTATTATTCATATTATGATCTTATAAAAAACTTATCGACAATTATGATGTGAAGAATAATAACTATTATTATTATTATGTATTTTTAATCATTGAATTATTACAATTATTAGAGCCATCGATAGAAAGTAATCCATTCACAAATGGAACACACTGGCTGATGAAGTGGAAAACTTCTACGTGTGACATACCAGACTATCAGGTGACCTACCATTATGAACTGTCAGGTGGAATATTTCAGCAAGGGACTACAACAAACAATGACATTTTGTTTGGTGAAGGAATTGAGTCAAATAAAGAATATACCTTCAAAGTATTAGCGTCATATTCAAATGTTAATGGGACATCTGCCATAAAGAAATTCATGTTTGAAACAGATTGTGATCCTGCAGACTCTGGTCAAGGTGTGTAGTAGTATTTCCTTAAAACCCTTATCATATCGGACTCCTTTTACGCGCAGTTCACATGAAACCGCATTCATTTTTAATAGTGATACTTTTTTCACGTTTTTAGATTTGTCTTTGGGATTTGTACTAGTAACTAACAATGAAATATAGAGAAATATCGAGCTTGTAAACCAAAGCTTTATTCAAAATAAGTTATCAAAAATGTGTAATTTTATTTTTCCAGGTTGCGCCATAGGAGTTGTAATTGCCTCACTAAGTGTTGTAGTTATCACAGTTACTATCATCGTGATGATATTCAAACGGTATAGTATCATTGTTAGACTATTACTATCTTTATAAATTAGATATTACTTATAAAGAACATACTGACTGCTTTACCATCTTTAAATCGACGAGTGAATATTACCAACAATACTACACTTTGTTAATTTTAGATACAGACGTACCGGTATACATTCAGGAAATTATGGAAATACATCTTCTACTGTGCAACAAAATGTTTGTACAATAGATACAGATTATCAGAGTTTGTCTAAAAAATATGAAGGAAGTCAATATGAAGACATTAATCCTACTGCTGGTACTACTTCTCCACCTGAACACGTTTACGCTAACCCTCAACAGCCTTTATCGGAACATATTTATGATAACATAGTTGAAAAATGAAGAATACAAAGCATTTAATTATCCGTAGTAGTGAAAACAATTTACAAAATCGTAGTTACAGTCCCATAGAAATGATTTACGTGAATAGGTATAAACTAAAAATACAAACATGTTTCCAAAAGAAGTGTAAAATCTCAAGTACTCCTTTTTCAAAAATATTTAACCAATAATGAAATAAAACTTATTATTATGAAACATCAACAAGATGCGTAGTAGAAAATAGTAATAATATTACCTTAAAAGGAAATGGACAAATATAATTCATTTGAACAAACACGCAAAATAGAATAACAACAGCCTTAGCATGATAAATAAAACAAATACAATTATGTCAAATTCTATAAAACATTTTTGTTTCGCTACTGTAGTTATTACATTGAGATTTAAAGGCAGACAATCAACTTTAACTAATATAATAATAATACTCCTGTAACCGATTGGTTAGACATTGCAAATACCATTTTTATGTTTTAACCATGATTGTTTATTACTTCAATTGGTCCCAAACTGTGGAATCAACTCCCTAAAAATGTACATACAGTAATTTATTTAGCCTATACTTATTTAAGAGAAATTGAAAACAATATTTTCTAATCTTATATCTATATATGAAATATAATTGCTCACTGTTCAAAATGTTCCTTCTACTTTTAAAACGTTATTATTATATTTTTTTGCCTCTTATTTGTTATTTTCCTATTTTTACCTTATATTTAGTTAAGTCAGGATTCCGTAGTGAGACAATTTTTTTTTCTAGTTAGGATCCTTCAACTTTTTTTGTCGTCTTTTGCCGTATTATTAGATTACTTATCTACACTATTTTTTCTATTATAATAATTGTATATATCACTTCGTAACAAATTATGTAATTTGTTTGCTATTGAAAATTTTTGTATAATTATAAATGTCACTTCATAGTCATAGTCATAACACAAACAAGAGTGTTATAGGGTGTAGAGGAAAAGCAAAACTAGTGAAACCGTCATCTTGTGATGTGCCCCTGTCAACTAAGGCGATATAAATAATACCATATGTATACAAATATAAATAGAAAAACAAATACAAAATATACTACAGTATTTATGAAAAATGAAAACAAAAATAAAAATCCAATTTCTTGAAACGAAATTATATGAACGTTAAACATTAAAGCTACAATCGTAAAATGGATTTATGTAATAAATGCCTATAAAATAAACACAATAAAAAATGATGTTTTACTTTAATGTGTGCTTGAACTTAAAAAGACTCATTAACGAGAATATTTCTAATCGTGATATTCCGAAAATACTTTAGCATCAGTAAGGGCTCTTGCATAATGAAAGGTAAGTACATCTGGGTGTCGGTTATTAACTAAAAAACAACCAACCAATCAGATCGTATCGAGGCCTAGAGGTAACAGGGCTTATATTATCAAACTGGCAGATGGAACTGGTGATTTGACAGTTAACGCAGGTAAATCAAACCTTAACAGGAACATTTGCAAAAGTCGGCCCTCTGGTGAACGGCCGACTATATTTTCGGCAAAAGGTTTGATCGGATGATGAGAAAGATGTGGATAGTTTAGTACAAAAAGACGATACTGCAACAATGTTGATCTTCTGAAGGACATTACTGAAATATTGATAAGTGTTCAAGACGAATGTAAATGGGTGATGCAGTGTTTGAAGACAGACAGGAGATTGTTGGGATCCTATACGCCCTCTATAAAAGTAATCATATTTTGTATAATTTTTTGACATCTAGCTTTTGGTTGCATATACTTACTTTAAACACAAACCTTTAACATACCTAAAATATTACAAATATAGTAATTCTCCACTAGATTGATTAAACTGTAAATTGATTTAAATATTTTAGTTTCTATATTTTTAGTTTTGCGTTAACAGATAAATACAATTCATAGGCATTTACCAAATTAAATTAGTGTTTCCACTAATAAGCTTAATAACACACTGACGCAAATATATTGACATAGACGCTTGTAGTTGGTAGTACTTGTGTACGTAGTGGAGAACCAAACTAGAGCCTACATGATGGCTTAACGTATACTTTTATTATCAAAATGCATCGAAGCATTATCGTCACAAATGTAAACAATATGAATCTAATCCGCAGTACAGTTACTTTTAAAATTATTATTTCATTTCCTTATACGATGTACGCAATTACCGTAATATTATTACATGTTTTTGTTTTAAAAGTATAAGTATATTGAATATACAATGCGGGTGTAGCAATTATACATGTTATTAGTATTATTTGCTCTAAAAACAAAACAAATAAAGAAACAGTATACCGTACATTAACAAAATTGTTTCTTGTGGTAGCAGCAATCAGACAAATAACAAATGTATAATAATACTGTAAAGCTCTGTCTACACAAAAAATCAAAATCAAATTAGTTTGACAAAAAAAAGTGTTTTGTACCCAAATACGGTCATGTATGGGCACATCAAATTGTTTTTGTCACATAAAGTTTGATAGTGTAGACAGAGCCTAAGATAGAAACAACTAATATAATAAGAAATGTCAGAAATATACAGTGCTTTTAATACAAAGTATTAATTCTCGATAAACACTGTCATTAATTTTCATTTCATTTGATTATTCAATGAGTACAAGCCTCCGGCCCATTGTACGATACTGTTACAATAGAAAAACATATTATTAATTTTCATTATTCAGCTCTTTCTTTGCTGATTTACCTTAAATGTCTATTACTTATCTCCGCTATGCTAAAATAAACTATAGCGTATAGAATCATGGAGGAATCTATTCAAGTTGCAGCACTGTACAATTGTATGAGGAAACAAAAATCAGTCAGAAGTTGATGAACAACAACTTAATTTACAAAAAAATACTTTATAGTATTGGGTAACGATAGTGACAATAATTGTAACTGTCAGTCTTTCACTTATTGCAGTTATTGCTAATGCTATACATTGTATTATACAACCTATCCTGAAATTTAATGGATATGTCGGCTAAACGATTTCCAAACTAAAACATAATTATATAAACCTATCTTTTCTTTGGAATAATCTTCTGTACTTTTTTTTTCCATAATTATAGCATTACCGTACAGTTCTGAACCGTCTACCAGACAGCATCCACTCTAACATTCATTTATTTCAGTAACTGAACCAGATGATGATGTATTTATTATTAATAATCTTATCCCAAATACGCAAGTTCAATTTTACTCTCAATTTTCGAGGAAGGTTGGTGGTATTGAAGTAGAAGGCCCAAGTAGTGCACTTGGATCAACAAACACCATCAAAGGTAAGCTTTAAATACAATTAAATCCGCAAACTTCCAATCATGTATTATCTTACTCAGTAATGTGTTTTCTTTTTCAGCTTTTGGGCCTAGTATAATTGTAAGATGCGACTGTACTTCACCATAACTTATGCATCTTTGTTCAGCAACTGAAAGGTTTGTATTGTATGCCTTTAGGACTAAGTCTGACGAATAATTAATGTATAATATTATGCAAATGTAAACATTTGTGGAAAGGATATAATATATATAAATGAATGTGTATGTTTACATGTGTCTACACTATGTGTGTGTGCAGGTTAATAGCAGTAAACATTTGATGTATGTAGTTAAGTATTTTACTTAATATACAATTGGTTATTTTAAATAGAGGATTCAACACAAGAAATGTTAAGAAGTAAATACTTTGTATTGATGGTATGATACTAAGGTTAAAATTAAGATATCAATGAGGAAAAACAGAAAATAACGAAAAATGGTAGAACATTTTTAGAAAATATGTAATGAAACATTGAATGAATAAATGTGGTGGTGAACCAGAAAAGAAAAAAAAATATATTATACAAACGTTTCTTCAATACTTTTATATTTCAGGATATTTGAGATGGTTATTGTTATGGACTTAATTTTGATTTGTTGAACTTGAAACTAGAACAGATCTGTTGGACGTTTTCAAAAAGAAAAACGGTTACGATTTGATTTTGATATTTGTATTACTCAAAATTATTATGGTTTAATGACGGCATTTTAAAAATTCAGTAAAAGTAGAGCATTTTATTAATTTTAATTTAATTCAGTCCACTGCACTTTGTTCATATTAAGATTTGAATATATATATATATTTAAAAACCGTACTAATAAATTTATTACCCATTTGATTGTCATGTTTTGCAGGTATTGACATGTCCGGGATTTTACTAACAATCATAATTATTTTAGAATAATACAAATAAACAAGGCTGCAGTAGCCTGCTTTAATTTGAGTTAGTGTTTATACCGACCGACCAACCGACCGACCGACCGACCGACTAACTAACCGACCGACCAAACCGACCGACATAGTGAGCTGTAGAGTCGCGTTTGCACGCAACTAAAAAGTAACATACCAAAGGTTTAGATTGATTTTTAAAAATGAGCATTGTGTATGTATGTATGTAGGTCAAAGGTAAAATATACTTTTTCTTGTTTTCTCATTTGTGCAAACTGCATTCTATATTATGTAATTAGATAACTATGTAGATGAACAGAACTTAAGTTAAAACATAGACATAGATGTTCACTCAAATACGCTTGCATGTATAACAGAGCTAAACATTAATTTTATTTTAGTTTTATTATTTAATTATTTAGTTAAAGGTTAATGCGGTTCGGAGTGAAGACGTAATACACTTTTGTTTTGTGTAATTTAATAATTTTGACAATAGCATATTATCAGCTGCCCAATATATTCGATTTATAATACTGTAGCAATGGATTTAGAAATATGTGTGAATATATACTCCTAAAAGGTACTGCATGATTATGTTATTTTATCATTTAAGATTATAATGTTATACATATTGTTGGTTAAAATATCGTTCCTTGATATCAAGCGACATGATATCAGCAGGATTAAATAGCCTACGTGATAGTTTGACAAGATAGTCTATTTTTATTTTCAAAATTTACAACACACATCATAATAATAAACACCAAGATTTCGATCCTTGGTGACTTATTTTTAAAATTATTATTTATTTCCTTATACGCTTTAGTTTTAAAAGTAAAATATCATTAAATGATTAAATTCCTTGCCATAAAAAATACTTTTTGTTTTGGGGATTATAAAAATCACCTGGATACAATAAATGAATAAAAACATTTAGAAACAATCATTTCTAGGCCTATTATCAAAATATTTTGACAAAAAATGTCTGATATGCCCAAATATGGTAGCGATATGCTTAAATATGGTAGCGATATGACATCATCGTGTCCATTATTATGGGCACATCACATTTGTTGTCACATAACGTTTGATAGTGTAGAAAGTATGAGAAATATTCAGTGCTTTCAAACAAAGTATGTTTGCATAACAAATCAAATCTATCCTCGTCGTTTACAGTCTTTCTCCACATATAATTTCTTTCTCTAAGCTGAAATAAATATTTTGAATAAAAACATTTTACATATAGGCCTATTCAACTTAAATACTTTTGACACTTGAATAAACAAGGAAATAGTTTTGTATTACTGTATTTCTTTGTTATTGGGTGAGAAATCTGTTTCATTGCTTAAATTGTGAAGTATAATATATAAGCTAACGGCATACTAACGAAACATTTAGTCTCTCACGACTTAAGTTTTACTACAAGTAAAAACTTCAGTGGATATGTTGGCTAAACGTTTTCCAAACTTGTTCTACGTGATTATAGCTCTCTCTTTAAGGTTTTATTCCGGATTCTCCTCAGGTATGTACTTAGTTGCCGGTCATTGAAGACTATAAATTGTAAAAGTTACGAGCGATTTACCGATTTTTTTTCTCCTCATAAAAATGATGTTTTATTTTTAAAGATCCATTAGATATAACAACATATTCTGAAACACCACTGGTTGCCAATAATGGTAGTTGGTTTCGAGGATACGCTCTTTACGACGACAAAGACATTCGAGATTTATCAGTAGGAATATTATACAAGAATATGGAAGGGGAAGACGTGACTTGGGATGATACTGGGCCGTATACGGATGGCAATACTGGTAATGAAAGAACAACAAATATGCCAAGCAATAAAATATTTCCCACAAGTTGCACAATTAGATACCGAGTGCACGATGATCACACGTTTCTAGGTGTTTCTGACTTACCTCACAGTGAAAGAGTTGGTGTATTTTCTTTTGAAGCAAAGAAAAATGGAGTAGTCACAAATTCAGCAATTGTCTTGACATCCTCTTTTGGTGAGTAAGGTCATGATGTTATTCTCAATTTGAGGACGACGATAATGAATAAATAATATCTAATTTTATTCATACTCTTTAAAACATTAATATTTTGTTTAATAGCTATTACTATTATCTGTTTACCAATATAATTATTTTACAGCCACTATTGAAATGGAGTATAGAACGATAACAGTCGGTATCGGAGAGTATGTCACTATCAATCTCAGTAAAGGTGGTGATCTTGAAGATTTACGTTGGAGACATAATTATGGTGAGGAAATACACAATCTGAGAGGTAATACTTCTGCTGTGATTAAAAACATACGAATGAAAGATGATGGGGTATATGAATGTTATACAGGTGATAGCCTGGATGGTAACCATGGTATCATGAGACTCATTGTTAGAGGTAAATCTTTGTAAAAGCATTTTCATCGTCAATTAGTAATATTTACCAACAAGGTAGTTTGATATCTGATTAGGATACACACTTGGAACATAATACTAATATGTAAATATTTTAAATTAAAAGTAAATTAGTATACATTATTTAATTGGTTCTAATAAATGAAAACACATTGACCTTATAATTTGTCTTTCAGAGAGACTGTTTACATTTTCGGACAAATTATTATTATTTTTATTATTTTTATTTAATAGCTTGTCCATCACCAAAATGTAATCCTCCAGATTGTGAAATGGACTGTCCCATATGTTATAATGGTGGAGTATGTGACGATAAGACGGGCGTCTGTATTTGTCCAGCAGGATTTAAAGGCGCTTCTTGTAAAACTGGTAATAGCTTAATTTATATTGTATTATAATATAATTAGCAGGATTTAAAGGCAATTTTTGTAAAACTGGAAATCACATAAATAATCTTAAAATTAGAACGATACTCCGAGAGTGCATACCTCCGCCTACTATAAAATTCTCTTACATAAGATTTCACCGGAAATGCGAGCTGTGTGTGATTTGGTGTAATGGTTACGTAACCAGCCTTTCAACTAACAATAGTTTCAGTTGATTAACAATAGAACAGCAACGCCAAAAATAAACGGGTACATTTGAAAAGAAATAGGGTTTTTAAAACTAATCATATAAAACTGTACATTAAATCAAATTATGTTTTAAAATTACAAATCACAAATTATAACTCTTGCTTCTGTACAAAAATGAAGTTTTTTTTTGACATGTAGTTCTCGAGAAAATGCAAGTTCAGGTTACTTGTTACTTTAAGACTGCTCGCCGGCTTTTGAGAATTGTCTCCTATCTGGCAGGTCTGAAAATAATACTAAAAAGTGGTCCAGAATTGGGACCCTGGTCCTTGATCACATATTTATCTGTATTTTCATTTTCGTAAAAATCTTGTAATATGCACTTTTTGAGTAATCTTGCAAACAAACAAACAGACAGATACAAATACAAGCGATCGACTACATATACATCCTTGGCGGAGGTAAACAAATTATTAAAACATAACATTTATTATTGTTATTAAGCAATAAACATTAAACATCATCATCTATTTTCAACACATTATTCATAAAAGTCCGTCAGTCAGCTGTAGTTTTATTATTATTCCAACACTGCCTACTGATTGACAGACTTCATCCTCTCTCTCATGCACATTGTCACTCTCTGATGCGCACCCTAGATCACCACAAAGTTCCCATATCCACTATTGCTTTCACTTATAAAGTAAGGAATACTCCGTGTATAACAAAATCATGGCCGTAAATAGTTCTGAATTTTTTCTTGACAATTCTTAACATGATTTTCAGGAGCCGGGGCGAAGAGTGCGCTTTTTCATCCCATGCGAATTATTGTTAAGGCAGACATGACCTTTACTTCTAAACCACAGTTTTAAAATTAAAAAAGTAGCAAATAGGTATCAAATCTCCCAAACACAAACGAAAATGCAAAATATCAAAACCATTGAAATAAAAATAAATGTAGATGATGATGAACACCCACAAACAAAACGATTCCAAATGGTTTGATATAGAACATAAAAACTTAACAATTCGTGTTTCCGCAGCAATATGTTTTTCATTCGATTTCTGTCAACTTTTTTGTTTTATCTAAATTTATCAAAATAATTAATACACCACGAAAACCAACAAAAATAATATAGTTTGGTATTTTGTACTTTCGTTAGTGTTTTTGCGCATCATCAAATGTTTTCTTTTTCGTAAAGTCAGAACAGTCAAAAGTAAAGTCTAAATTACATATCCAGTATTGCTTTCATTTTTTAGCTTACATATGTTTCCAAAGTGAAGGGATAGTGTATAACAAAATTAATGACCGTAAATAATTCCGAATTTTATTTTTGATACAATTTGTTTTTATTTTAATTATTTGTCAAATTACTTCAAGTTCAAGTTCAAGTTCAAGTTCAAATTTATTGTCAAATACACTGTAAATGAAATTTGCCTTCCAAGGTTGAAATTACAATAAAAATAACAACAGTTAAAAACATACAATACTATACAAAGGATAAGATAATAATACTTTTATGATGTAGTAAAGATGTTTCTTTTATGAGATACTTTTAATGTATTTTTTAAGGATGTAGAATTAACAACTTTGGCCATGAATGCAACAGTAACTGTTCTACTGGTGGAAATTGCGTTGGGGTTTTTTTCTGTCCACCTGATCCAGTTGGATGTACATGTATGAAAGGTTTTGGAGGAAGAGACTGTACTACAGGTCAGAACATTTTATATGTTTTGTGCCTATGATGAAAATAATGATTATTATATTTTAGTGTTATTAGTGCTATTAATACTCAAAAAATATGTTGTTGAGGTAATATGTTTTAATAAAATAAATAAATTTCCAAAATTATGATAAATTATGCAAAAAAGCATTTCTTAATTATCTTTGCCATTATGCCAAACTATTTTTTCAACTATTGATGTCAGACGAAAACTCAAACTTAAGCCCTACAGGTCACTACTATAAAGTTTAACATTATTGACCGCCATCCAATGATGACGTAACATAACTATGAATACACATTATTTACAATATTTACGTTTAACCTAAATACTTTTCTAACTAAACTTGATTAGTATACTGGTTTTCGATAGGTGTTTGGAGGGATATGTCGAATTTTGCCTTTAGGCTAATTCATATACTAGGACCCGATTCTGCTACTGTAAGAGGTATCTATCTATACAACTATAGCAAGTTATATACGTTGCTGTCTGCAGAAATGCTGTACATAGTTTTACAGATAGATACCTCTTGACAGTAGCAGAATCGGCTGATACTATTGATATCGCTTCACTGCTTTCACATCTATCACCGTGATTACTGTTCGTACTATTTGTACCATATCTCAGTATTATTATTATTACTAATCGTATAGTTGTTTTGTTTTATTATTTTCTGTATAAGATTGATTTTTACAGTTTTTAATATTAGATAAGATGTAAGTATTTTAAACTACAATTGTTTCATGTTTTCCAGTGTGCGATGCTGGATACTATGGAGCAGATTGTCGTCAAAAATGTAACTGTGACAATGGCGTTTGTAATAAAACAACAGGATGCATTTCCGGTTCAAAATGTTCGTCTGGTTACACAGGAGACACGTGTTTAGGTAGTATATTATTAAAAATAAGATAGATACTTTTCTTTATATCACTGGGCGGTTTAAAATGTACCACTGATCCATTTGAATGGCGATTCACCCCGAATAAATTCACAAATTCACCAAAAAATCAATCCGAACAATATAATGGGACAATGGAGGAAAATTAAACCTTTTGGTCAATTCTATGCATTTACTTTGGTAACTGAGTTTCTACTCAATTAAGTTTTCTTTGACTTTTACACAATCATTTATACTGTACAGTACATTGAAATTGCTAATGATATTATTCTTGGTTTCTAAAGAGCCTCCGTCATGTTCATCCGGATTCTTTGGTGCTTTGTGTAATTTCCTGTGTCACTGCAAAGCTTCGGCAGATTGTAATCGAGATGGAGGTTGCGATAATGGATGCCATGAAGCTTGGGCTGGACCAAACTGCAGCATAGGTAACTACACGACATTAAACTATATATGTCGTATACTTTCAGCTATTCAAAGTAGCCTGAAGAATTATCGGAAAAGAGAGAGAGATTAGATTATTAGTTACATATTTTGTCATGAAAGTTAATTAATTAAATACATACACATACATACATCTTGCCTTTTCTCTGTAGTACCTCATTGTATAACTGAAGATGCAGTTAATTTGATTTCCATTTAGAAAATTCACAATAGGCAACTAGGATCATCAAATGTTTCCATGTTTTACAGTTTTATTTATTCATTCCATTTATTTTATCAACACAATCGGTCAAAAATAGAGGTTGCGAAAGCAACAATGCGCAAAAACATGCGAGTATCCACAGCCCTACAAAAACTACAAAATAGTCAATTATGTAAATATAAAAAAAACATTTAAAACCTGATTATATACACATAAAGAGAATAATTAATTAATTTGCACAAAAATTATGATGCACACACAAACAGATTGATAGTCATAATCATATTTACACTTGATTATCGACAAATTGCTCCACATGAACATTTATCGTATGTTTCTCTATGAATTATTCTCAATTGCCTTGCCCATATATTATCTATATCTCTGAAGTCATTATAGTCTCTATACATCCGACTATAAAGCGAGTAAAACCATCTAATTAGATATGCAGATGATTTAGTAAAGTTTATACGGCAGAACAACACATAGGCCTACATGTATTCTGTTTTAATAGTTCAGTGTGTTTTCTATTTTCATAAATAGCATTACCATACAACTTTAAACCACCAACTGTTGTAAATCAGACAGCAGCAAGTATAACATTTGACGTCACTTGGATTCTTGGTGAAGACTATGGAACAGGAACAATTACAAAACGGAAACTTTCGTATAAATCATCGGAGATGGATTCATTTATATCAATAACTGAATCATATAATGATTTATGTATTGTCATTGACAAACTTATCCCAAATACGCAAGTTCAATTCTACTCTCAGTTTTCGAGGATGGTTGGTGGTATTGAGGTAGATGGACCAAGAAGTACACTTGGATCAACCAACACAATATGTTCAGGCAAGATCTAACATTACAGATAATCAGTTAACAAACTGCCAAGCCATGTAATCAGCAACGCGTCAACTGATTTTATAAATCTAGTATCTATAGATCTAGAATTAAAAGATTGCCAACATTTGTTTTAAGGATTTTATCATTCACAGATTATTAATTTTTACTTGTTTTACAGTATGCTAACTTTTTGTTGGATTATATGAGATATTCCTTTATTTATTCTTTGTTGTTAGAAAAATTATTATGATATCTACCATAGCACACCACGTTGTATTTTGTATGTCTGTTCTAATCCGCTGTGTTACATATTATGAAATAGAGCCTTTAGAAGAACCTGAGATGGAGTTAAAAACCATTGGAGATAATCAGATGATAGTGAATTTAAAGGTACACTAGATATGTTTTTATTGTTCTTGTTTGTTCTTCATTATCGTAAGTTCCACAATCAACAAATTAATTATTACGGAACTAGGAGGCCTACTAGAAAGTCTAATTAAAGTAGTGAATGTAAATACCGTATACATTACGTTATTGGTATTTGTAAATGAACTAAGTAAGTTCAAGCAAGTAAAGTTGTAAAGTATTCTCTAATTGTTTGTCCTTACAATATAACATATTATCAAACAGAAATTGGTTACCAGTATCAGATTCAAATAACGGTATTTGTCTTTTTTCTGTATTTCAGTCTGTTTCTAGTGATTATGATCGAATCCAGTGTAACTATATCCTTCGATATCAAGTGCAGTACTCAGACATCGATGGAAGTATACTAAATGTAGTCAACACAACAAACAGTTCTCAATTAGAAGTTCAACTACCAGGATTATTAAGTTGTACTGCTTATGTCGTAAACGCTCGAGTTGTTAATAATATGGAGATTGTTGGTAATTGGGGAGAGGACATATTGATACAAACAGCACCATCAGGTATGCTTAAATCATTAAATGTGTGAGTGTATTTTACTAACATTTAGGCCTAGTTGGTCATTTAGTGTAAAGTTTATATATAAAAAAATGGGTAAAACATTTTATCGGCCAATTGAAACAATTCTTAATGTCTAGTATAATTCATTTATTAAAAATCTGTTTAATATTCTATGTTACAATAATAGAGCCATCGATAAAAAGCAATCCATTCACAAATGGAACACATATACTGATGAAATGGAACGCTTCTACATGTGACATTCCAAACTATCAGGTGACCTACCATTATGAACTGTCAGGTGGTGGAATATTTCAGCAAAGAAATACTACAGAAACTCAAGTTTTGTTTGGTGAAGGAATTGAGTCATGTACAGAATATACATTCACAGTATTGGCATCATTTTTACACGTTAGTGGGACATCTGACACAAAGAAATTCATTTTTGGACCAAATTGTGACCAAAAGAAACAAGGTGTGTATTATACATAGTTCATTGTTTGGAATTCTTATTAGATTCAGTACCAGTAATGTAAATAAAACAAGAAAATTTGTCCTTTTATATTTTCCAGGTTACATCATAGGTGTTGTAATTGGCTCACTAATCGCGGCAGTTATCACAGTTGCTGTCATCGTGATGATGTATAAACGGTATAGTATCACACACTGAAACTGTTACTATGCTTGATATTTCATCCATATAGTATCACACACTGAAACTGTTACTATGCTTGATATTTCATCCATATAGTATCACACACTGAAACTGTTACTATGCTTGATATTTCATCCATATAGTATCACACACTGAAACTGTTACTATGCTTGATATTTCATCCATATAGTATCACACACTGAAACTGTTACTATGCTTGATATTTCATCCATATAGTATCACACACTGAAACTGTTACTATGCTTGATATTTCATCCATATAGTATCACACACTGAAACTGTTACTATGCTTGATATTTCATCCATATAGTATCACACACTGAAACTGTTACTATGCTTGATATTTCATCCATATAGTATCACACACTGAAACTGTTACTATGCTTGATATTTCATCCATATAGTATCACACACTGAAACTGTTACTATGCTTGATATTTCATCCATATAGTATCACACACTGAAACTGTTACTATGCTTGATATTTTATCCATATCACAAAACTTAAAACTTAAAAGAACAAGGCCATATAGATGGCTGCAGTCGCGTGCTTAGTGTTTACCGACCGACCGACCAACCTACCAACTGACTGAAATGACTGAACATGTTTAAAAATGTTGAAATGTTTAAAAACAGTTATATTTTTTAATTTACACGTGCGTAGCCTGTCACTTTTGACGAGCTCGTATAACGTAATTTCGAGTTGAAAAGTAAGTCAAGAAAACAGAAATCGGGCAAAAAGAGTGCGCAATAACAATTAACGCGCAGTGCGCGCGCAAAAATCTGCGCACTCATGGCAATTTTGTAAACGCTTAAAATTGACTGAAACGTACTCTTATTTCATCGAAAATTACGCAATAAAAAATTACGTGGTCTACGCACGATTTAACGAAATCACGTTTGTAATCATATCTTAACAACCATGAATCACAATTAAATAAAATTTGGTACTCATAAATTTCAGGGCATAAATCATCATATGGCAATACAATTACGTGCGTAGCGCATGTAACGCATGCGTAAGCGCGTTTAAAATTTTCAAAATTTATTTTCGATGAAATAAGAGTACGTTTCAGGCAATTTTAAGCGTTTACAAAATTGCCATGAGTGCGCAGATTTTTGCGCGCGCACTGCACGTTAAATGTTATTGCGCACTCTTCTTGCCCGATTTCTGTTTTCTTGACTTACTTTTCAACTCGAAATTACGTTATACGAGCACGTCAAAAGTGACAGGCTACGCACGTGTAAATTAAAAAAATATAAATGTTTTTAAACATTTCAACATTTTTAAACATGTTCAGTAATTTCGGTCAGTATAGTTCACTATGTCGGTCGGTCGGTCCGTCTGTCTGTCGGTCTGTCTGTCTGTCGGTCTGTTTGTCTGTCGGTCCGGTATCACTATGCATTGTAGCACGCGACTTAATGGCTGTTGGCCTTGTTTGATATTGATGAAATATTTATTTTTTATTAATTTTTTTTTATTAATTGATTGATATAAATACATTTGGTCTCTTTTAGATTTAGACGTATAGATTCAGGAAAACACGCTGCTAAATTTGATGTTCAACAAAATGTATGCACAATAGATACAAATTATCAAAGTCTATCTAAGAAATATGAAGAAAGTGAGTATGAAGAAATTAAACCTGCTGTTGAATCCTCATCTGGTGAACATGTTTATGCAAACACCAAGCCTGCACCGGAACATGTTTATGTTAACACAGTTGATTGAGAAATCAAAAATAAACCTATTGAGTTAGTAGTAGTAGTAGTACCTAGCCTAGCCTAGCCTAGCCTAGCCTAGCCTAGCCTAGCCTAGCCTAGCCTAGCCTAGCCTAAGTACTGAAGAAATAAAAAATGTAGTTACAGTACAGAAGTAAATCTATAGCTATAATTAAGCATAGTCTAAAAACAATCAACAAAATGTAAATATAATACAATTTTATCAACAAAACTGGTAGTTTGCAAAATAAACGACCATTCTTAAGTGCTCCTATCCAAAACGATTAACCAATAAACTGCATTAAATAAAATATGTAAAATAGAAAATAAGAGAAGCTGCAGATTTGCGATGACGATCTGAACCAAGCTAGGTCATGTCAATCGACGGTCGATTATCATCTGAACTTACAAGCCACCAAGCGTCGAGATGGAGAGCGAAGAAGGGCGTCCTAACTTGTCCGTACAATGAACTGACATGACCTAGTTTGGTCATGGCAAATCGAAAGATCCATATTAATCATTTATAGAACAGACACTTTGAAGTAGTCTTTCTACAGTAAGATTTAAACGAAAATACAATTATTATAATATATATATATATATAGATATAGCAACCATTTCTTTTGAAAGCTGTATATGACTTTAACTAGAAGTATTATATACAGCGTAATTTAATAACTATTTACGAACATTTCTATGAATGCAGAATAGGCTTAAATACAAAATTAAATTAGTATAAACAAAAGGATAAAAAAATGCTTATTTCACTGTAGGCTATCTCTTATAATCTTCATAATATATAACAGAAATATGATGTCGTCCTAGTCCTATTAAACTGTTTTACAACAGTATAGCATTGTCAGTACTAATTAAATAATCAAATCACTAGTTAAAATTAGTCAGCTTTTCTACTATATTAATAACTGTTTAGCAAGCATTTCTTCACGACTCTTTAATGATTGAATTAATGAAATGTCACTAAATAATAAATAATAAAAAATAACCTTAAATATTAATCGGTAGCATTTTACAAACAATGAAGTTAGAATGCATTAAAAAAAAAGATGGCTTTAATGTATTTTGTTGTATTTACCTGGTATATACTGTATACGTTTATCTTATGCTTGCGTGTTTTTATTTTCTAATTTAAATCAATCCAATCTTAATTAACAGACTGAAATCACATGAAATTATTTATATAAAATTGTTATTTAAAAAAAAAAATACATTTATTTATCTGTCAATACCAAAACAAACAAATTTGAAAGGCAAATTAGTTACGATAGTCAACCAACTTAATTAAGATCTACAAATAACGGCATTAAGTTTAATTTAACTAATTAATTAAATAAATTAACTTTAATACGGAGACCCAGATCAACTCACTGTCTTACTTCTCGTCTGCGTCCACGCACATGCACAACACATTTTAAATAATTATAATTATTATTATGGTACAGTATAAACTGTCAAAAAAGGGAACCATTTAATTTAAGTTTACGTTTAAATGATAGTAGATTATTTTTGCGAATGAATGTCAAAACCATAACTGTTCCATTTAAGTGTTAAATATAAGACAATTATTTGTAAAAGATATAGTCACGAGTTGATAAAACCACACAAGGAAAAACTTTGTATTATAATCCGTAGACCTACGTATCATCCATCCGGATGATGATACAACGAATTCGTTATAGTTACTTTAGCCGTACTTTATCCTTAGGAAAAGTCTGAATACACAAACTATAATATAATAACTTACGTCCACCTATATATTATTAGATAACCCTGACTTTCTTGCTGTCAATTCGTCTACAACCAAAATATTCACACCCCAAACGCCAATGTTCGGAAATCCGAAACGCTCCCGCTTTGTGACGAATTAAAATGAGTCACAGTACGTACAATGATTTCGAATAACCACTACAAAACAAATCTATATTTAATAATATTACAGTAATTAAATGTTCAGACGTCTGAAAGACTTTTACGTAATATATTATCTTATTTCGAAGAAAAATTGTGTTCTTTCACAATTGCAATCAAACACAGTTTATGTACAGGCCGTTCCAGTGTACTTATTTGATCTTTCTACATTACCATTACCATTATATGGCCCTAAGAATAAGATTGTCCTTCCCAGGCTTCACATCCACAACAATTATACACCGTTAATCAAGGTACTGTGCCCCCGTTAACCCAGGTTCAAGTACTAGCACAAAATATCCAATCTTTGAACGTTGTACTATTTGAGCAATCCCAGAATGCAAGGATAGGTCGTTGTGCCATGTCGAAAATACCTTTCTGATTCGTTAGCACGTCCGAGTTGGGTTGCACCATTACAGGTTGTTCGTGTGGTAAAAGAAAGTAATTGGTGATGATTCAGGGATCAGTTCCATCCGCAAACAATGGTTGTGAGTTGACTCTATATGTCACTTCACCAAAAATAGTCTGCAATTCAAGGGCACTAAAATGATGGTAATCGGCTATACGACGTCCACTATTTGATCCAATCTCTCATCTACTGCTGTGCGCATACAGGTTTTACGGCCACGATCACTAAAACGGTTACAGGGTGGATCCCTCGAGAGCAGACAAATCGTTTCCACACAATTAATGAATGATTCTAATGATAGATAATCCAATAATTGGTCCAGTAATATGACATACTCGGTGTTCCCTTGTTTCAGTTTTATTTCGTAAAAATAAGATCGAACTTTGTATCGTTTATTTTTTTAAAATTTATTAAGCTTTATCACTGCACATAACATAACATATAGGCAGCAAAAAGAAATGGATGAACATGTGACAAGCTTCTCTATCCACATCCCCCTAAAAGACACATACCATTAACAAATAGAATATATAAATGCACAAGATAAATATGAAAATAGCTAAAGTAAATTACTTTTAATTACTATACTGAATACAATTTGAGAAATAAAATACGGTATGACATTAATACTTTTATATATTAATATGATACAAACATGCCTACTGAACTATTGATTCTGGCTTTATTTTCCGCATGTATTCAAATCATAATTCGGCATCGACCTTCAGGAATAAGAATATAATTATTATCTACTATAATAACTTCCACTACTATAATTTTTCAACAACCCAACACCAATATCTACGCCCCCAAACGTCAATTTCGGAAATCCGAACATTCACTGATTCAACTGCTAATGTCATTATTACACATTTTTTAATATTAGGCCTATGGCACATTTGCTAATCGAATATTGAGTTTTAAATGAGCGTACTACTAGGACTAGTCAGCTACTAATTCTGGTACCTGTGAGCTTAGTGAAGATGTTAGCTATACGTTTTTCACACTTGTTCTACCTGCTTGTGACTCTATATTTTACGTTTAATTCAGGATTATCAGGTATGTTTTATACTGATTTGTTTACAATTTTTTTTTTAAATCGGGGGTTCCTATTTTTATTCATTAGTTTGTATTGAAATATACATGGCTAATTTTTTGTGTGTGGAAGCAATAACTATCGGCAAATTGCTGTAACAATAGAAATAACAAATCATAAGGTTACCTCTAATCTGCAAACAGCCACTGCTAATTGTGTCACATTGTTATATTACTATAATCTATTTATTCTACATGTATACCGTATTCCCGAAAATGGTCTACAGTACTAGCTATTATTCACCAGTTCGAACTTCATTTAAAAATTACTATTTTTTTTATTCTTTAAAGAGCCATTAGATATAACAGCACTTTCTGGAACACCTCTAGTTGACGCGAATAGTAATGGTTGGTTTCAAGGATTCGCACTTCAAAAAGACAAAGACATCAGAGATTTATCTGTTGGAATATTGTACAAGAATATTAATGGAAACGATAACGTGACTTGGGCTGATACTGGTAATTTTAAAGGCCCAAGCTCTAGGCAGCAAACAAAAGATATGCCAGACGGTAAAATATTTTCCACCGACAGCATAATTAGATTCCGAACACACCAATATTTCACCTTTCTAGGTGTTAATAACTTACAAACTCAGACTGGTGTCTTTTCATTTGAAGCAAAGAAAAATGGAGTAGTCACACATACAGCAATAATATTGAAATCTGCTTCTGGTGAGTAATGCCATGCAATCCCGTCCTTAAATTATCAATTAATTTTTTTTATAGAGGTGATTGTTAACTAGAAAAACACATCAGCCCATTACATAATTACGTTTAGTTTGTAAGACCTATTGATTCAATTTTTACAGCCAATATTGAAATGGAGCACAGAACGACTACGGTCGGTATAGGGGAGTCTGTCACTATCAATCTCAGTAAAGGTGGTGATCTTGACGATTTACGCTGGAGACATAATTATGGAAAGGAAATACACAATATGACGGGTAAAACGTCTGCTGTGATTGGAAACATACGAAGAAAAGATGATGGCGTATATGAATGTTATACAGGTGATAGCCCTGATGGTAACCATGTTATCATGAGACTTATTGTTAGAAGTAAGTTATAACATTTATTACATATTAATTAAACAGATGGAAAAACGTCAGATAAAATAGTTCCTTATATACAAATGAGAATTATTTGATGTGGTCGGTTGATATAATAATAATTCTACGTTAAAAAAAAAAACAGCATTGACAAAGATTTATAGGAATATTATTGAAAAATGGTACAAAAGAAAAGTACATTTTGAAATGAAATACGTTTATTTTAGTTTAAAATTAGTTTATAATGTAGTTTTGAGATTTGAAATGCTAGTTTGGAAAACATGATGTACAAACTTAAAACTTAAACATTAGTCGCAGTATTCTGTTTGTACTAAGCAAAAATATACAAACCAATATAATCGTATAGTTATATTTATTTTAAATGCTTTCTTAGCTTGTCCCTCACCAAAATGGAACCCTCCAGACTGTGAAATGAACTGTCCCGTTTGTTATAATGGCGGAGTGTGTGACGATAAGACGGGTGTTTGTATTTGCCCAGCAGGATTCAACGGTGATTCTTGTGAAAACGGTAGGCCTAAATATAAACTGCTAAAATACGTGGACGTGTAATTAACAAATAAACATACATTGAACGTTATTGTATGTATTTTATTTGCGATAGGTTGTGGAAATAACAACTGGGGTCGTAAATGCGACTCTGTGTGTAGCAGCGAGGGTGCGAATTGTACTGGAATACTTTTTTGTCCACCTGATCCAGTTGGTTGTACATGCATCAATGGTTTTGGAGGAAATGATTGTAGTACAGGTTATTGTTACTAAAATGTGCCCTTATGTAAAATTATATATAGATTTAAAAAGTTTATAATTTATACTGTATTAGAGTTATTGCTATAATATGATTATACTATAATATTATTGTAATGATTATTACATGTTCACTCAAGTAAGATAAGAAATAATGATAGAATAAGATGTGAAAACTGTAAACATAATATTATCTGTGAATAATATTTAACTACGTTTTATAGTGTGTGGGGCTGGATACTATGGAGCTGATTGTCGCCAAGAATGTCACTGTGACGATAGTGTTTGTGATAAACACACAGGATGTTCATCCGGGTCAGACTGTTTGGATGGATACACTGGTGATACTTGTCAAGGTACTGTATACTCTAAAAGTATACACCCTTGTGATACTACTGTACCACAATTAACCACAATTGTTACTTAGCAAAGTATAAATTTGCTAAGTATAGTACTTGCTTTGTTTCTTTGTTTTTGATTGTTTGTTTGCACGGTTGCGCCCAAAATCTTCTTCCTGAATTGTTAGGTGTTAATAGGTATATACTTCCAGACATATCTGTTGATTGTCAGAACAATTGATGTATTGGTGACAAATTTTGATTAAAATCTCGAGTTATTTATATATATATTATATTCAATATATGGGCCAAAATAATAAATAGCACTGTTGCTATCTCTATATTGCCAAGTATTTCACTCAATTTCTGATTTATTTAGGTTGTTTGGTTTTGCTAACTAAAGTTAACTTACTATATAAATATTATTCAATATTCAAAACCATGGCTCCATGATAGTTTTTTTACCTTAAATCCAAAAGATATCGTTTTATAGTCATATCTTTTATGGAAAATCTATTTAAAAAAACGTTTTGTTTTTAAAATTATATGTACTTGTTTTTTTTATAATAGTACCTCCGTTCTGTCCATCCGGATTCTTTGGTGTTTTGTGTAACTATCCATGTCACTGCAAACATTCTGTAAATTGCAATCGAGATGGAATTTGCCCTAATGGATGTCATGAGGCTTGGACTGGAAATGAATGCAGCATAGGTAACGATAATAAACAAATATAAAAAGTGTATTTTTCAGTTTGGATAGATAGGCATAATACAACATAATACTGCAGTAGCTTGATGCAAGCATGGTATTGGTAGGCCTACTACTAGCATTGGCATCAACTATTGTAGTCGAGCACTTGATACTTTACCGTAATCAAATGTGACGTGGTGAAGTGGTAATTCTATTAAATTATAAAAAATACAATCTGTTAATATGTGACATATTCAAGATCCTCCATGATGACATATGATCAGCATTTTTTGCTATCCCTTATTCAAATGAGTTACTTAGTTAAAACTTACAGTTTTTACAAAACACTTTGCATTTATAACAATTAGCATTGCCATATCGTTCTGAACCGCCAAGTGTTGTAAAACAGACAGCAACAAATATAGCATTTGACGTCACTTGGATTCCTGGTGAAGACTATGGAACAGGAACAATTACGAAACGGAAGCTTTCGTATAAATCATCGCAGATGGATTCATTTACAGCTATAGTTAAACCAGAAAACGATGTAATTATTGTTATTGATAATCTCATCCCAAATACTCAAGTTCAGTTCTACTCTCAATTTTCGAGGATGGTTGGTGGTATTGAGATAGATGGACCAAGAAGTACACTTGGAACAACAAACACAATCTGTTTAGGTAAGCTCTATTATTACACCAAAATCATGTAAAACAATACAAAGTATATTAGTTATATTACTGTGATCAGCAAATTAACCAACTGCATTTATTTTAGGTCTATAATAGGCCGTAAATCTATAACTACTAACATCGACTTACCTACTGTTTGAAATTGATTTGTTGTATTATGAAATAGAGCCTTTAGAAGAACCTGAGATAGAATTAAAAACCGTTGAAGATAATCAGATGATCGTGAGTGTAAAGGTACATTGTTTAATATAGATTTATTCTTGTTTGTTAGAATGTTTCATACATTATAAATTATGTTATTGGTATTTATGTATGTTTAGTGAAAGTATTACATAGTTTTCATGACGTAAATGGTTTCTCAAAGGTTCCTCAAATGTTCTGTCACCTAAAAGTATACATTATGTTGCTGTTTTAGGTTTTAATGACGTAAATAGTTTCTAAAATGGTCCGCAGATATTCCATTGCCTATAGTTCAGTAGTAGTATTCTCTATTTTTTTTAGATTTTAAATATTAAATCGAAAATTGTTAACGGTTACCAGTATCATATCCAAACAACGGTATTTGTCATTTACTGTATTTTGGTTATATTTTACCTTACCCAATCTCTTCAGGCCTCGTGGGCCATAAGGCTGCAATGGCAATTTTCCAGTTGGTTATAGTTTTGATTCGTTACATGTCCTACATTTAAGGGTTTCTCCCTCTTATTCCACTGTTCTCCGCCATGTTGTTTTGGGCCGTCCGACTTTCCCCAGCCCCAGGTTTCCATGTCATAGCTGTCATACACATTTTACAGCTTGGAATTTCAGTTTAATTAAGTTATTTTTAATATTGTTTTTTTGATGTTATCTTGTCTTGTATGTATTTTCTTGTTTTTTTCATTTTTACTGAGTCATACTTAATGATAATTGTACTAGGCCCAACCACTCACTTTTCAGTCATTACGGATTGGACCCCATTGGAAATAAGTTTACTTTTTTGTCGACTTAATGGGTTATCCAGGTATTCTTTTAATACATTGTATATTTTAACTTTTTATGTATGAATATCGAATAAAATCAATCAATCAATCTACCTTACCTGAATGTTTGTTGTTGTATTTTCAGCCTGTATCTAATAATCATGATAGCATCCAATGTAACTATATTCTTCGATATCAAGTGCAATACTCGGAGATTGATGGAAATACACAAGATGTTGTCAACACAACAAACAGTTCTCAATTAGAAGTTGAACTATCAGGATTATCAAGTTGTACTGAATATGTCGTAAACGCTCGAGTTATTAATAATATGGATATTGTCGGTAATTGGGGACAAAATACAAAGATACAAACAGCTCCGTCAGGTTGGTTGACCATTCACTAAAATATATAATAGTCCTAATCAGGGAAGAGTGAAATGTTTACTATTTCCTATTCTAGACATGTTACCATCCTTATAACAAACAGATTAGGCTTATAATAATTCATTATATATTCTATTTTGTAATGCCAGAGCCAGCGATTGAAAGTGGGCCATTCACAAATGGAACACATTTTGTGATAAAGTGGAAATCTCCTACGTGTGACATCACAGACTATCAGCTGATCTACTATTATGAATTGTCAGGTAGAATTTTTCAGCAAGGAAGTACAACAGAAACTGAACTTGTATTATTTGGTGAAGAAATTGAGCCAAGTATAGAATATACATTCACAGTATTTGCATCATATGTAAACAATAACAGTACATCTGACACAAAGAAATTTTGGTTTGGAACCAATTGTGATCCAAGCCAAAAAGAGCAATTAGGTGTGTATTGAGATTGCTTGAGATAAAGTGTTAGTGTTGTTAATGAAAACAGTCGAAGAGATTTAGACCTAGAATTCTACATACATTAAAAATGACAACTATAACAATGTGACATGTTTCATGTTTTTCAGATTACGTAATACTAATAGGAGTTGTAATTGGATCATCAGTACTCTGGATAATTCTCACAGTTGTTATCACCTTGATGATATCGAAACGGTAAAGTATCACTCTTAGACTGTTACTGTGGTTGAAAATGAAAAGACTTTAGATAATGACTATGACTTACGAATGTTACGATCAAATTATTTCTAAAAAAAGAGATCCGTTGATGAAGTAAATATACATACACTTTGTTTATTTTAGATGTAGACGTATAGATTCAGAAAAAGACGCTGGTGAATCCTCTACTGTTCAAAAAAATGTATGCACAATAGATACTGATTATCACAGTTTGTCGGAAAAATATGAACAAAGTGTATATGAAGATATTGAGGTTACTGTTACTACGTGTCCGCCTGAATTTATTTATGCAAACTCCGAGTCTGATTCTGTACAGGATCAAGTTTATAGTAATCATTGAAAAATGAAAAATACTACTACTGAGTTCCCCTTATTAGAGAAGAAATACTGAAGGGAAAACAATCAAATCGATGCTGTCGCTAAACATACTACATAAAAATCAACTGATGTAAATAATGTAAATACAATTTTTTTTTAGATGTGGTAGTTTGAAAAGCAACCCCGCTAATTCTCACGTTCTCGTTGGTATATTAGAGATTTGCAATTTTTAGTGTTAACATATATGAATAATAATCATTAGAGCAGACACGTGTAAAATAGCTTACAGTAAGATTTAATTGGAATCAAAATAAATAAATAATTTGATAGGATGATCTAGATACAACAATTAAGACTTTGCTGGAACTGAAACAAGTAGTAGGCTAGCCTAAAGAAAAACATTTTTAAAATTCGAAATATAGAAGAAAACTCAAAATATAGATTCCAAAAGGTTTAACAATAGGAAAAATATATCCCAGGCATTCCCGACTCTTCCGCGACTATAATTTAATAACATTTCACTGATTAAAAGTACATTGTGAGATGACTAAATCTTTTAATAGGCCATTTTTAATTTAATATTTTTTCACTTTTGCTAAAAAAAAATGATAATAATGATTTTGCTTATGAAAAAATTAAATAAACAATTAAATGAACCAAAACCCATTGACTTTCAGATCATTGACTAGTTTTTTTCTTCATCAGATCTTCAAATCAGCAAATAATTTTTTAAAGTCCAATTTTCGGTCCAAGTAAATACCTATATTATGCAGTAATAAAATGGCTGAAATAACTTTTGAAAAATTATTTGTTCAGGAGTGAAGGAAAGGGGGTGCAGTATATAATAAACTTTTAGTTGTCGGGAATGATAAAGAATCTTGCTTTTCAATACGCTGGTTGACTTCTTTTTTAATATAATTTAAATTGAGGTCTATGCCTATCTAAAACAATTTTAATTTTGTATTCCTTTTATTTTTATTTTATTTTATTTTTAAAACCAGAAACAGCAGCAGAAACAAATCCACCACTTACAGCTTGGTTTAACAGATACAAAGAAACACTTAAATTACAACGTAACAGATAAAGATTGGAATTAAAAATGTCGATATGGGGATGGGCCTGGACTAAACTATTATAAGATAAACTTAATCTACTGATGTAACCATTTTTAAGAATATTGATTCTACAAAAGGGAACACAAAGGATATTGTTGTTTCTTAAATTACGGGCGGAAACACGAATACCGAAATTGGAAATAAAGTTGCAGTCAAAAATAGAATGAATTCTTCAAATAAAAACTCTTCTGCAAAAAAAAAAAAATGAAATACAGTTATTATTTCAGAAATACAATTTCATCATCAGTTCAAGAACCGTCCCAACCTGGTTTGTCCACATACTATGCAAATGAAGGGACGAACAGCTCAAGTAACAGTCAATAACATGAAAAGTTATGAGGCTGACAAGTAGAAGAAAAGTTGTATACAGTACAACAACATGAGAAGTTGACAGGTAAAATAAATGTTGTATACAGTGCAAGCAGCAACAACAACAGTAGTGAGCTTTCACTTCAGGACGGTAAGCGAAAGGGGGCGGTATAGATGAATGGATACGATGATTTATACAAAATATTAATCTGCGCATGTGCAGACAGTATACTCCGTTCAGTTCTCATTGGAACAGTAAATGGTCGAAGCGAATACACGTGGCAGGTTTTTCAATTTAGTTGTAGTAATTAATACATCATATGTTTTATGTAGGAGTGCCAACCTATAATACCCACTACAAGTACGCCTCTTTTGAGGTTTTAAAGTCCATCCATTTGAACTTTGCTAACTAAAAAACTTGCCAAACATGCCCATAAACCCGCGTGTACAGGCTCTGCGGACTATGTCCAGGAAAGGAAGGAAGGGGAAGGGTATATTGACCGCCATCGTGTTTGTTTCCAAATAACCGCCACGCTCGCTTAATTACCGTCCATTTCATTTACCGTCCCGATGCGATAGCCCTCTATCGGCAAAAGTACTACAGTATTATACACCGACATAATATCATTTGTTATTTTTATACAGATGGAATCTACCTTTATTTCGGACATGTCTCGTAACCGTTCGTTAGCGCTTTTTGACTAAAATATGTAAATCGGAATTTGTGTATGTTTTGTATGATAAACGTAACGCGACTCTACAGCTCACTAAAGCCCCTTTCTCACAGATGTTACTGCAATATACCGGTACAGTGCTGGCGTCGTGCCGGTATCGTTACCGGCATATACCCATTCTCATCGGACTATCGTGCCGGAAATATAACCGGTATATACCGGCTTTCTGTGAGAAAGGTGTCGGGCATATTCGGCCAATAAAAAGTCTCTGACAAAATAATTATTGAGGGCATCCTTTATTGTTATTATTTTTGTCTAGGGATATAATGTAGGCGAATGTTAGGTTACAGATTGTTATCTTCCTTTATAGCATATTTATGCAATACATGCTATGTACAGTATATTGTGCATATATTATACAGGTACAGCAATTAATTAGCCGATCGGCAATCTGTAAAACACCTTAGAAGGCTGTACAATTTACAAGGCGACGAAGGGTCAGGCTAGTTAGGCACCAACAAAGAGCTAGGCCTATATGGCCTAGGCCTGCTATAGATTATGCTACAAATTTCTTCTTGTCCCCTTATTTTAAGCAGCTCTCTTATCTCATTATCCCTCCAGTTCAACATTATTATTGTTAATTGAATTGAATCGGCGCCAAAGTGATACACTTGACCGCGCAAGGTGTCTGAAGCCTCGACAGGGAACCCCGGAATATAACGGCGTTACGTTCTCACAGAATGCCCGTCTGGCATTGCGGGGAATATCCCTAGAATATTACTAGGTCTAAAGCAGGTCATGTCGATGCCAGCATGGTGCCGGCATGATGTCAAGACGACCCGTTCTCACAGAAAACCATACCGGCATGGTAATGGTATATTCCCGCAATATTCCTGGCACTCAGCTCTGTGAGAAAAGGGCTTTAGTCGGTAAACACTAACTTGAGCACGCGACTGCAGCCATATATATGGCTTTCTTTTTACAACGAATAATTCTGTATAATAAAATATAAATTACCAATGAAACATTATGAAGAAATTAGTGATTATAAATAAAATTAACATAACTTCAACTTTATAAAGGTAATTAATTTTAGCATATTTACTTATTTTGCATAAAAGTTCAGACGTAAAATGTAAAATGTAATAAATATGTGTAATCCAATAAGTTTTGGCAGTATTAGATCAGCTGCACAATAATAATATTTATATCAGTGTATTTAGAAATATTAGTGAACATAAACCCATACCACCTAAGTATAACATGTTTACGTTCTATAATTATTGTTAATATTAAGTCAGTTCTTAAGTAAATAGCTAAGCTTGATAGTCTATTGTTATTATAAAAATGTATTGATGCATATCGTCACAATTGTCAAAAATACAAAACGAATCTCTTTATAAACACCAATGTTCGATCCACGCCACTTATTTTAAAATTTGTATTTATTTTTTAGTTTTCTTTTGACGGAAAACCCTTTCCTCACCCCAAGACCTATATATATATGAATAATTTTTGTACGTAGTGATAAAAGGTTATGGTATTCAAAAACATATACAGTAAATAAAAAATGGTTGTAAAGTTATCAGTTTGATGAATAAAGAAGCAAAACATATATACATATTCAGTGGTTTCAGTTTTGATGTAAAGTAGGACTATATATTATTGTAATCATCATCTACCCCATCCCTTCTCTCTAGGCCCTTCATTTTCTTCATAGGATCATACATTATTCTCACCTTGTCGATTCAGCATATATCATATTCATTTCTTCTACATTTCCCTCCATTTTCCACATTTTTTTTTCGTTTTTAGAACGGGTTCATTGTATGGTGGAAATGGTACGCTTCGCTCGTGTACCATCTAGGTCGTGCCCACAGATGGTTCTCGAATACATAATAATTTCAGCGTTAAAAAACTGGCGATTTCAAATATACGTACCGCAGGACAATAATACATGTCGTTTACGGGAACGAATACATAGACACTGTGATTTATGTACTGAACTAAAATTAGCACCCTGGGAATTACTTCCGAAAGAGAAACTTGTCACAAAATGAGACCAATTGTTTAAGTCAAATTTAAACAAACTTAATTTGTGTTTTGTATGTAACATTAGGTTGAGGGATGGGAAAGAGAATGGGTGCAAAGAGGAACAATTTTTAAATATATTCTTTATCGATGTAGTAACGAAATATTAATTGTTTTCATGTTTTACAAATAATATACCACTAAACACAGTAAAACATTGCGATGTAATACTTTGTTGAAACTATCACCGTCCTAGTTGATTGAAATAGTACACTACATGTAACGATACATCACTACGACGTGTATAATATGTTTATATATTGTAAAACAATTTGTGAAAACCACCCCTATTCGTGGCAAATCATAAATTCGATTTAATCGTCAATAATACTAAATTATTGTAATATAATGTTGTGTTGAGGTACTAATGAAAGACTCTGACTCGCTTGACTGTCGTAACACATATATTGTTTATTCAGTATAATACTTCAGTACAATATACAACTATAAGTATAGATAAGGAACGGAGGATCAATGATGCTGTCGGTGAGGTGTGAAGTGTGTAGGTCTGCTTCTGAAGAAGTGGCTGTGAGGTGTAGATGTTCTTCTGAAGAAGTGGCTGTGAGGTGTAGATGTTCTTCTGAAGAAGTGGCTGTGAGGTGTGTCTGGGCTCTTCTGAAACTTGGGAGTATATTGGCTCAGTTCATTAGCATATGTCAATTACGTAATCTGTGAGGGTAACGATTGGTCCTAAGTTGATCCAGGAGTGTTTAAGTGGGAGTGATTGATCTTATCTTGGGAGGTTACAATGATGAATTGGCCCTGTCAAATCTCTGCTTAAAACTGTTAATATCTAATTGTTTTACGATGGGAACAGTCACAAAATTAAGCTAAGTGTTTTCTTTAGGGATTCTATTATAAACTAAATGGTCATTAAAACATCTGGACAAACTCTCCTCTGGACTTTCTGGGTCAAGTTTGTGAACCTATTTGAATTCCGATACAAAGGTCAATTTCTTAAATATAAAAGTATATCGTTATATTACATCCCTCTGTTTCCCTTTTTTTTCTAATCTATTTTAAATATAAAAATGGTTATAATAGTGGCATGCAAAATTAAAGTTATATAAAAGAAAAAAAACATTATTATACATATATGCAAAATTGAGTTAGCCAAAACCATTGACTCTGAAGTGTAACCTTATCACTTTCACTCTCTCTCTCTTCTCTCTCTTAAAAAAGATTAAAATTAAATATGAATTTGGTATAAAATTCGCGTAAATCAAACATAAATCAGTTAGAAAATAAAATTACAAAACTTAAAAATAGTATGTTACATTGAACATACATCAAATCGTGCGACAACTCATCGCGTTCTAATGGTCTTCAAACATAAATCATCAAATCAAAACATAAAATTCAAGAAACTGTTTCTGATTAGCCTAAAATCAAAATATCAAACTTAATCACTTAAAACTTTAAAGAAACGAATGTGTGTGTCCCGTTGGCACAAACTTATCCACAATATATCGTTATCGTCACAACTTTATCGATTTAAGCATTTATATTTACAGGTAATTACGATTTTAATCGGTCGACAAATTCGACTTTTGTACTCAATGTCAAAAAAAAAAATTACAATTAAAAGTACTAAGAAAATCTCCTGTTATTGTATATCAATTAATGCTTGAGATTAACGACTAAAAGGTTAAACAAAATATTTGTTACAAAATGCTTGTCGTTCTTTTCGATATCTCAATATATCGATCATCAAAATTCAAAATTAATCATTATCAAAAACTCGTTACAAAATCAATACTTAATCATAATTTTAATTCTCTTTTAACTGAAATCACATCATTACTAAACAAATCTCATTAAATACGTAGACTATGCTATTATTAATTTAGCAAATGTCGTAATATAAAAATAATCTTGCAAAAAAAAATTAAATCAGTAACTCGTTGCATTATTTAAACGTTTTATGAATCGTTTTGGCGATCCACTTATCGGTATCTGTTTATCATTAATAATCTCTTTAATTAATTTATCTGTATCGTTATATCTGTCAATATTCCACCAAAATTTGCGATCATTAGATTCTTGTTTTGTTTTATCGGTGTTGCGTTTGGCTGAAGTTGGTTTAGAATATGAAACTAAAACTTGGAAATGTCCTGCTTTAAATCTACCTCGGTTTAATTTCATATTTGAATCATTAGGTGCTGTCATAATTAGATTAGTTTGTTCCTTAATTTGTTCTTCTTTCATTTGGAATGGGGCTGCTAATCCCATGTTATTCTCTACACAGTCAATGTAAGGTTGCAAGTTAAGGGGTTCTACTTTAGTTGGATGTGTAAAGGTATCTGATTGCAATTGGGTGGGTGTCATATCATGTTCATCTACAAATTCAACATTGGTTTCGTCATTTACTACGTTAACGGTGTTCTGAATTTTCTCATTATTATTATCGGCGGGTTTATTCAACAATTATTTTAACAATTTAAAAAACAATTTTAGTGTGTATATATGTAAACTCTCACTTTTCAATCAAGGTTACAAATCAAAAATCAAAATGGTTTTTACTTACCCCAAATGCTTCGGATCCAATTAAAAATTAATTAAAGGAAAGCAAAAAGTGTTCAAAAATGTTTAAATGTTCAAACAACGAATTAAAAAAATGCGAAAGGTGTTCATCAATGTTCAAAATGGTCAAAAAAAATAAATGTTAAAAAAAACGATCGAAAAAAACGGCGTGAAGTTGAAAGTGTCCAAACGAAACAGTTCTTGTCCGCTTGCTTCTGTTTTGATTCTTCTTGGGTCTTCCTCGATTATCTTCTTTGTCTGTATCCAATGGTTATAATTTGATAAAATTTCTTCTTGTCTCGATCTCATTCAAATATAATTTCAGCTTGTCTTTTGTGTCTTCCTCGATTATCTTCTTTGTCTTCATCCAATGGTAATAATTTGATAAAATTTCTGCTTGTCTCGATCTCATTCAAATATAATTTCAGCTTGTCTTTTGAGTCAAAGTAAATTTCTGGTTTTCTCCTTTCAAACAAATATGGTTATTTTTGTCTTCGTCTTCGTCTTCGTGTCTTGTTAAGTGTTTATTTCTTGTTTTCTCACTCTGTTCCTTATGAAATTTGGGTCTTCCACCATGTAATATAATGTTGTGTTGAGGTACTAATGAAAGACTCTGACTCGCTTGACTGTCGTAACACACATATATAACTATAAGTATAGATAAGGAACGGGGGATCAATGACGCTGTCGGTGAGGTGTGAAGTGTGTAGGTTTGCTTCTGAAGAAGTGGCTGTGAGGTGTAGATAATCTTCTGAAGAAGTGGCTGTGAGGTGTAGATGTTTTTCTGAAGAAGTGGCTGTGAGGTGTGTCTGGGCTCTTCTGAAACTTGGGAGTATATTGGCTCAGTTCATTAGCATATGTCAATTACGTAATCTGTGAGGGTAACGATTGGTCCTAAGTTGACCCAGGGGTGTTTAAGTGGGAGTGATTGATCTTATCTGGGAAGGTTACAATGATGAATTGGCCCTGTCAAATCTCTGCTTAAAACTGTTAATATCTAATTGTTTTACGATGGGAACAGTCACAAAATTAAGCTAAGTGTTTTCTTTAGGGATTCTATTATAAACTAAATGGTCATTAAAACATCTGGACAAACTCTCCTCTGGACTTTCTGGGTCAAGTTTGTGAACCTATTTGAATTCCGATACAAAGGTCAATTTCTTAAATATAAAAGTATATCGTTATATTACATTATCTAACTCAACTTAATTAGTAGGCCTAATGGGTTTCAATTGTTTCTTAGAGCCAATTCATACTTAAGTTGGTTCCTAACCCTACTCACCAAAGTTGTTCTGTGTTTAGGGCATGTGATGCACCGTAGGCCTATCCTCTACTTGCTTTACAACGCTACTCATGCCAGTGAGGGAAGGGTGATGATGTCACGTGGGTGGTTTAACTGCAATAATAGAGATTTGTACATAATATACGGCGACTGAAAACGCTAGCTCATTATCCGTTAAAAAAAATCTATATCCAACCTCTGCAGCACAGATTGAAAAAGAAATGGATCGAATTTCTGTTATGAGTATACAGTACTTGCCTTTACGACACCTGAGGGAATAGACACTTGTGGAACAGAGATTGGAATGTTCCATTCATTTCAAATCAATACATTTGCATAAACGTATATTAAATCTATCAAAATAGTATTTTAATTAAAATCGGCCTGTCTTCAACATTATGATACTGTACTCGAGCTGTTCAACCGGTTTTCAGCTATTAAAAACAATTATCGTAGGAGGAGATAGGAAAATGCGAAGCCTCCTCGCATTTTTGTGGCGGGTATTTTTCAAGATGGACATCCATTAGACAGTGTATACCACGATCGGAAAACACCCCTATCTGGGGCAAATCGTTGAACCTAAATTCGTTTTAATCGTCAATAACTAATTATCTAACTTAATTTAATTAGTAAACAGGGTTACTAAATCAGTTGGTTAAAATCAGTACCGAAAGTACGAACCAACTTTACATACCATCGAATAAAAATTCTAGAAATAAACCGAGATTTACCGAATTTAGCCCTTACGTAAATTTATATATAGATTATTGATCGAGTACCTTATAGGTATGTTGTTAAGATTGAGTAGGCCTAATCTATTAATTTCGGTTAATTTCATTGCTTTACATTGTTAAATATAATACAGCTTACTAACCGAATATTGAGTTTAGACACACGTAAATGAGCGTCCACTAATACGAATATTAAGCCACAAATTGGACTTAATCTTGTTCCGGCTGGTTATAGCTCTGTCTTTGACATTCCATTTTGGATTCGCAGGTAGTGTTTTATAATTATACAGGCATATTATTATAATTGTATATATCTTGTTCACTATTTACTCAGGGTTCTAATTTGTATTCATTAAAATAATCTTTGTATTACAAATACTATTCTTGTTGAAGTGTAGGTGTACGGAAGCAATCATTTTGTGGCACGGTTGCACCATGCTCTGTCTTATAAATACTGAAACGTTAAAGATGTTATTAATTTCATAACCCACCTGATTGAAATACGCTCATACAAGACAGAGTGGATGTCACATTGTCAATGTGATAAATGATTTATCTGTTGCAAATAGCCCTATACCGAATTTTGTCGTAACATCGGTTAAGTAGAACTGTGATCTGCTACTGTCCACATGTGCTATCTGTAAAACTATAGCAAGTTATACACGTTGATGTCTGCTATAGGCCTAAATGCTGTACTTTTAACACACGGTACACTGTCTGTAGCACAGTGTGTGTTGACAATTTACAATGATGTACAATCATAGGTTTTCGTACTGCCATGCAAGCATGGATAGGTGTTTTCCGCCGCTTTTAGGCCTTCTAGGCCTAGTCAATTATTGTTATTATTGTAATATAACGATATACTTTTATATTTAAGAAATCGACCTTTGTATCGGAATTCAAATAGGTTCACAAACTTGACCCAGAAAGTCCAGAGGAGAGTTTGTCCAGATGTTTTAATGACCATTTAGTTTATAATAGAATCCCTAAAGAAAAACACTTAGCTTAATTTTGTGACTGTTCCCATCGTAAAACAATTAGATATTGACAGTTTTAAGCAGAGATTCGACAGGGCCAATTCATCATTGTAACCTCCCCAGATAAGATCAATCATTCCCACTTAAACACCCCTGGATCAACTTAGGACCAATCGTTACCCTCACAGATTACGTAGTGACATATGCAAATGAACCGAGGGCCAATATACTCCCAAGTTTCAGAAGGGCCCAGACACACCTCACAGCCACTTCTTCAGAAGAACATCTACACCTTACAGCCACCTCACGGAGCACACACCTTACAGCCACTTCACGGAGCACACACTTCACAGCCACTTCTTCAGAAGCAGACCTACACACCTCACAGCCACTTCTTCAGAAGCAGACCTACACACTTCACACCTCACCGACAGCATCATTGATCCTCCGTTCCTTATCTATACTTATAGTTGTATATTGTACTGAAGTATTATACTGAATAAACAATATATGTGTTACGACAGTCAAGCGAGTCAGAGTCTTCATTAGTACCTCAACAACGCAACACTATATTACATGGTGGAAGACCCAAATTTCATAAGGAACAGAGTGAGAAAACAGAATAACAAGAAAACAAGAAAAAAACACTTAACAAGACACGAAGACGAAGACAAAAATAACCATATTTGTTTGAAAGGAGAAAACCAGAAATTTACTTTTACACAAAAGACAAAGAAGATAATCGAGGAAGACACAAAAGACAAGCTGAAATTATATTTGAATGAGATCGAGACAAGCAGAAATTTTATGAAATTATAACCATTGGATAAAGACAAAGAAGATAATCGAGGAAGACCCAAAAAGAATCAAAACAGAAGCAAGCGGACAAGAACTGTTTCGTTTGGACACTTTCAACTTCACGCCGTTTTTTTTTCGACATTTACCTTTTTGACCATTTTGAACATTGATGAACACCTTTCGCATTTTTTTAATTCGTTGTTTGAAAATTTGAACATTGATGAGCACCTTTAACCTTTCTTTAATTCGTTGTTTGAACATTTAAACATTTTTTAACACTTTTTGCATTCCTTTAATTCATTTTTAATTGGATCCGAAGCATTTGGGGTAAGTCAAAACCATTTTGATTTTTGATTTGTAACCTTGATTGAAAAAGTGAGAGTTTACATATATACACACTAAAATTGTTTTTTAAATTGTTAAAATAATTGTTGAATAAACCCGCCGATAATAATGAGAAAATTCAGAACACCGTTAACGTAGTAAATGACGAAAACAATGTTTAATTTATCGACGAACATGATAGGACACCTGCCCAATTGCAATCAGATACCCTTACACATCCAACTAAAGTAGAACCCCTTAACTTGCAACCTTACTTTGACTGTGTAGAGAATAACATGGGATTAGCAGCCCCATTCCAAATGAAAGAAGAACAAATTAAGGAACAAACTAATCTAATTATGACAGCACCTAACGATTCAAATATGACATTAAACCGAGGTAGATTTAAAGCAGGACATTTCCAAGTTTTAGTTTCATATTCTAAACCGACTTCAGCCAAAAGCAACACCGATAAAACAAAACACGAATCTAATGATCGCAAATTTTGGTGGAATATTGACAGATATAACGATACAGATAAATTGATTAAAGAGATCATTAATGATAAACAGATACCGATAAGTGGATCGCCAAAACGTTTCATAAAACGTTTGTATAATGCAACAAGTTACTGATTTAATTTTTTTTGCAAGGTTATTTTTAAATCACGACATTTGCTAAATTAATGATAGCATAGTCTACGTATTTGATGAGATTTGTTTAGTAATGATGTGATTACAGTTAAAAGAGAATTGAATTTATGTTTAAGTATTGATTTGTAACGAGTTTTTTTTATAAAGATTAATTTTGAATTTTGATGATCGATATATTGAGATATTGAAAAGAACGACAAGCATTTTGTAACAAATATTTTGTTTAACCCTTGAGTCGTTAATCTCAAGCATTACTTAATTGATATACAAAAACAGGAGATTTTCTTAGTACTTTTAAGTGTAATTTTTTTTGACATTGAGTACAAAAGTCGAATTTGTCGATTGATTGAAATCGTATTACCTGTGAATATAAATGCTTAAATCGATAAAGTTGTGATGATAACGATAAATTGTGGATAAGTTTGTGTCAACGGGACACACACATTTGTTTCTTTTAAAGTTTTAAAGTGAATGAGTTTGATATTTGATTTTAGGCTAATCAGCCACAGTTTCTTGAGTTTTATGTTTTGATTTGATTGATTTATGTTTGAAGGCCATTAGAACGCGATGAGTTGTCGCACGATTTGATGTATGTTCAATGTAACATACTATTTTTAAGTTTTGTAATTTTATTTTTTAACTGATTTATGTTTGATTTGATATTGGCTAACTCAATTTTGCATATATGTATAATAATGTTTTTTTTTCTTTTATATAACTTTAATTTTGCATGCCACTATTATAACCATTTTTATATTTAAAATAGATTACAAAAAAAAGGGAAACAGAGGGATGTAATATAACGATATACTTTTATATTTAAGAAATTGACCTTTGTATCGGAATTCAAATAGGTTCACAAACTTGACCCAGAAAGTCCAGAGGAGAGTTTGTCCAGATGTTTTAATGACCATTTAGTTTATAATAGAATCCCTAAAGAAAACACTTAGCTTAATTTTGTGACTGTTCCCATCGTAAAACAATTAGATATTGACAGTTTTAAGCAGAGATTCGACAGGGCCAATTCATCATTGTAACCTCCCAAGATAAGATCAATCATTCCCACTTAAACACCCCTGGATCAACTTAGGACCAATCGTTACCCTCACAGATTACGTAGTGACATATGCAAATGAACCGAGGGCCAATATACTCCCAAGTTTCAGAAGGGCCCAGACACACCTCACAGCCACTTCTTCAGAAGAACATCTACACCTTACAGCCACCTCACGGAGCACACACCTTACAGCCACTTCACGGAGCACACACCTCACAGCCACTTCTTCAGAAGCAGACCTACACACCTCACAGCCACTTCTTCAGAAGCAGACCTACACACTTCACACCTAACCGACAGCATCATTGATCCTCCGTTCCTTATCTATACTTATAGAGGGCGCACTAGCGGTGGTTGGTCGTGTTTGTGATTTCGTAGTCTGGAGATCTTTTTACTATCATAATTTTTACACTTTTCGATCGCAAGTATTTAAAAAACATAACGCTATTTGCTCTTTAGTATTATTGCTTGACGGATTCATTGAAAACAAGCTTTTTTGTTCAAGGATTGTTGTGATTTTTAAGGATGGCTAGTGGAGGCTATATTGGAGGTGGTGGTAGGCCTAAGACAGCTCGTAAGCTTAGGTCGGCGTTAACCCCAGCGGGGGATGATTCGATACCTCATCTAGGCCTATGTGGTAGTTGTAGTAAAGCTGTTGACAATCAATCAGTAACGTGTGGCATGTGTGGGTTTTGTTTTCATTGTTCATGTCAAGACGTAGGAAAGTCTTTATTTGATGTTATTTCATCTGGTGAACAGGGCCTTCATTGGTATTGTCGTACCTGTAATAAGTCGGCTTGTGGTTTTTTGAAAGCGTTGTCGACGATCGGTAAAACACAAGAAAATATTCTGAAAGACATAAAACGTATAGATGATACTATCACACGAAATTCAAGTGATATTGCTGATCTCAAGGCTAAGGATTCAACTGATAAGATTGATTTGTTAACAGCAATAAATGAGAGATTTGAAGATGAAGCTGAGAAGGAAAGAAGAAGGTGTAACCTAATGTTATATAATATTGAGGAAAATACAAGTAGTGATCCCATGATCCGCAAACAACATGACTTATCTGTTATCCGTTCTTTTTTTAACGGTTCAGTTGATATCGACGCCGAAATGAAAGTTATCTATCGTGTTGGAAAAGCTGAGAAGGATATTAAGAGGCCTTTGAAATTAGTTTTCAGAAAGGAGTCTATTAAACGTCAAGTTTTTTCTCTAGCAATTCAAAAGGGTTTTGCTGTTAGTAATGATAGAACCATGAAAGAAAGAGAAGCATTCACTAAGTTAAAAGGTGAATTAAAAACGCGATTAGATGCAGGTGAGAAAGACATAGTTATCCGAAGTGGGAAGATTGTGAAGCTTTTTCGTTCCCAATAAAGAAAATAAAAACAGAAAGTTCTCTAATTTAAAAGAAAGTACGTTTTCCAATCAGAAATTTAACTTTTGGTACTCAAATTGTGATGGTTTTCTAAATAAGAAGTCAGAGTTACTTTCCCGTTTGGTTTCAGAAAAAGTTGATTTTATTGCATTGACAGAGATTTTACCAAAGCATTGTTTGTACCCGCCACTGATAAATGAATTTCGTGTCCAAGGTTACCAAGCATTTTTTTCGAATGAGGATTTTACTTCTGGTCGTGGTGTTTTAATTTATGTCAGAAATGGAATTTCAGTTTCTCAAATTTTCTTTAAGAAGAATAAGTTTGTAGAGTCAGTTTGGGTTAGAGTAAAAGAAGTAAAAACGGATCTTTTATTAGGTTGTGTTTACCGTAGCCCGACTTGTAGTATGGATAATAATATCAAGCTGAACTCATTGTTCCGTGAAGTATATAAATTATCTTTTTCTGATTTAATCGTTGTCGGCGATTTTAACTATAAAAGTATTAACTGGGAATTAAATTGTGTGTCTTCGGAAGATGGAGATTCCAGCAGAAGTTTCTTTGACACCATCAACGATCTATTTTTAATTCAACACGTTATGGAACCTACTAGATACAGAGAAGGCGAAACACCCAATGTTTTGGATCTGGTTTTTACAGACAAAGAGAATACTATAAATGGCATTATGCAGTCTCCACCACTGGGTAAAAGCGACCATATGGTGTTACAATTTTCATTGGATCTTGTAAGAGATGACAGAATTGAAACAAATATTCGAAGTTACAGGCATGGTAACTATGATTTGCTGCGCGAGAAAATTGGTTTGGTAGATTGGGATGTGGTTTTCAATGACAAATCAGGTATTCAATCGTGGGACGAATTCGAGCATATTCTTGCGAAGAATATTGATGAGTGTATCCCGATGAGGAAGGTTTGCCACGGAAGAAAACCTCTTTGGATGAACAAAAAAATTGAAAAGCAGATTGCCAAAAAGAATAAATGTTGGAAACAGTATGTAAAGGCCAAGAGAAAACAAAAAGTATGTGTGTCAGCAAAATGGTCAAAGTTTGTCCAAGTAAGAAATCAAACAGTAGATCTGATTCGATGTAGTAAATCTGACTTCGAAAATAAAATAGCAATTGAGATCAAATCTAATGAAAAGTCTTTTAGGAGGTATCTCAGTTCTCAGATCAATATAAAGTCTGGTATACCCAACTTAACTGATAGTAATGGAAGGCATGTGTCTGATGACAAGGATAAGGCTGAGTTGCTAAACACGTTTTTTAGTAGTGTATTTGTCGATGAAAATTTTTCGAATGTACCGGCTATTGATGACATTTCAGAGGATTTTTTATCTCAAGTTGACTTTCCTTGTGACGAAATCTTAAATATTTTATCAACGTTGAATATTACTAAAACAGCTGGACCTGATGGTATTCACCCACGCATCTTAGTCGAACTAAAGGATATCATTTGCTATCCCCTCCATATTATTTTTACGAAATTGTTTCAAGAAGGAGCCGTCCCTAATAGTTGGAAACGGGCTACAGTGGTACCGATTTTTAAAAAAGGAGTGAAGTCTGACCCAAGCAACTATAGACCTGTGAGTTTAACTTCGGTAGTTGGTAAAATTATGGAGAGAATTATCAGGAAGGAATTATTGGACTTTCTTGAACATCACTCACTTATTTGTTATGAGCAATTTGGTTTCCGGCAAGGTCGTTCCTGTGCTTTACAATTACTTGATGTTCTTGAAAACTGGTTTTCTTATTTTGATAATCAGGATTGTTTTGATTGTATCTACCTTGACTACAAGAAGGCTTTCGATAGTGTGCCTCATCATAGACTCCTTCTGAAAATGAGTGCATTGGGTATTAGAGGTAAACTTCTAAACTGGTTTCAAGAATTTCTTAACGATAGACAACAACGGGTTAGTGTCAATGGATGTGTTTCAGATTGGGCTGATGTTCGTAGTGGTATCCCGCAAGGAAGCGTCGTTGGACCTGTTCTTTTCATTATGTTTATAAATGATTTATCTTCTGTTATTTCTTCCTCTGTACGCATGTTTGCAGATGATACTAAATTGTATAGAGTAGTTAACACTGTGAATGATGCTCAAGTTCTACAAGAAGATTTAGAGAAAGCATGTGACTGGTCTGACAAATGGCAATTACCTTTTAACGAGGGTAAGTGCAAAGTAATGCACTTTGGGAAGAAAAACAACAAACATCTGTATGCCATGCGTGGTTTCTTATTGAATGAAGTTGATCATGAAAAAGACCTCGGTGTTACTATTGACTCTAAACTTGTTTTTAATGTACATGTGGCAGATGTAGCAATGAGAGCAAATCGGAAGTTGGGCATGGTATATCGAGCTTTCAAGTTTTTAAATATGGATGGGTTTCTTCGTTTATATAAAGCTATTATTCGTCCGACCTTGGAATACTGCAACGTTGTTTTTAACTCGCTACATTGTAAGGAGGAAGACCTATTGGAAAAAGTCCAAGAACGTGCCACCAAGCTTATTTTTTCCATTCGTCATTTACCTTATTCAGAAAGGCTGAAAATTCTCAACCTACCTACTCTCGCATACAGATACATTTGATACAGATTTTTAAAATTTTACATGGAGTGGATAGTATTTCTGCTGATTCTTTTTTTGAGCGTGATGAAGATGTTAGAACACGTGGTCATTCTTTTAAATTAAAATTTAAGTTCTCACGCACAAATTGGATGAGGGACTCATTTGGTCGAAAAGCTATTATATTATGGAATTCGTTATCGGAGGATGTAGTAGCTTCAAGATCAACCAATCAATTTAAGTCCGGTCTTGAACGGGCATGGTCCAACCACCCTCTTAAATTTGCGCCATATTCAAGAGTTGATGTAATTATCAAGAGGGGCTTATAGGCATAGCCTAGCTTCGACTCCGGACCCAGCATTGCTGAGCTCCGGAAACAAGTAAACAAGTAAGTAAACAAGTTGTATATTGTACTGAAGTATTATACTGAATAAACAATATATGTGTTACGACAGTCAAGCGAGTCAGAGTCTTCATTAGTACCTCAACAACGCAACACTATATTACATTATTATACGAATTACGTAATTAGTCTAGTAGCTCCTACCTTTTTAGCAGGGCATAATGAATATTGTAGCTAGGCTAGGCCTACTACTAGTCTAGCGGGAAATCAACCAATTATTTGGTTGGATACGAGTTTAGGGTAGGAAGTTAAGTACGAGTTGGCATGGATACGAGTCGACCAGGGGTGAATCGACCAGGGTACACCCGGGCGCCCTACTAGAGCATAGGCTACAGGCCTGCAGGAATGGGAAATCTGTCCTAGTTATAGGCATAGGCCTACATTGGGACGCCCAAAAAAGTCATCCTGTGAGCATAAAAAGGCCTCGTAGAGCCAGACATGTTAACATATACTACACAGTACTAGTACGTCTACCATTTATTATAGTTCCATGGTACTACGGATCACTACTATCTAGGTCTAGTAGACTAGGGTAGGGTTCCAGTAATTTCGGTCGCGTTTTTTCAGGAGGGCATGTGAGAGGTGGGGTGTCACGAAACCTCAGACCACGAAAGCTCAGACCCCCTAAGACCTAAGGTCACGAAAGCTAAGACCCAACACCTAAGATTACAAATATTTATCTTTCGCACCTGCCTTGTATTTTAACTCCTAACATTTATTCTGAATACCACACCTTAGAATTGGCACTTTCATGAAAAAGAATCACATAAAAAAGTAACATATACATTTTTAAATTGATGATTTTACAGACGTTTTTCTCGCACACAAAATGACTAGCCTACAGTACAGTAGGCCTACCCCATGGGCCATGTTCAATGTTTTTGTTTCTATGGAACGTCGAAAGAGCAGAAATTAAATAGAGGGCTGAAAACTCTGTGGAGTCCATCTACAGTGTGGATGGAACAATGTAAAATTAAAATTGTAATGATAATAGTATAATCATGCAAGTACGAAGAAATAAATACTGGCAAATAAATTTTAATTTAAAAATCATGATAAGTTTTCTTGTTTCGTTTTCTTTCTGTTTTTATACTTGTACTATTATTGTTGCTTTTTTGGCGCTCCATAGAAACAAAAACATTGAGCATGGGGAGCTCGAGGAGTTACATTACAGTATACAAAGAAACACATCTGTAAAATCATCAATTTAAAGGATTTATTTATTTGTTATTATGTGTTTCTCCTTCTGAAAGTCCTAATTTTAAAGTGTGGTGTTCAGGATAAAGTTAGGCAACAAATTTGGAGTCAAAATACAAGAAAGGCAGGTGCGTAAGAAAAACATCCTCTGAACCAACACAATGGAGTAAATATATACCAACAAACAACCCGTCAAGTTTGTTTGTTGTAAAGAAAAAATATACATTTACTCAACGGGCGAAAATAATGTGAGTTTATCTATGTTTTGCGGTAGTATTAAATTATATTTATGGTAATAAATGAAACCTACTGTGTTTAAAATTATGTATGGGTAAACAAGTATTGTTTTTAAGCTGTAGTATATCTTAGTATTTGTAATCTTAGGTGTTGGGTCTTAGCTTTCGTGATCTTAGGTCTTAGGGGGTCTGAGCTTTCGTGGTCTTAGGTTTCGTGACACCCGTGAGAGGTGAGGTAGGTTAGCCCAGCTAGGCTAAACTAACATGTAAGTAGTATTCTACCATGGGATGGGAACGAGTCGGCATGGGGGTACGGGTTGATCTTTATCCGTATTCTAGGGTGCTGGTCAACCCGTAACGTACCCATGTCAACCCGTACCAAACTTGGCTAACTCGTACCAAAATAATTGGTCAACTCGTACCAATAGCTTTATAGCTCTATTGATAGCTGGGTTCAAATCTAGGTTGGGGCAATTTTTTCTCATTCTAAAATAGATTTCCTTATAATAATAAAATAATATCGACCTATGAATTTAACTGTAATATTGTATTGTATACATAATAATAAGTAGTAATAGTAATTCCCATTGCATTTATTATTATAATATACTTTACAGTTACCCCTTAATTATACTATAGTATAACTTCCTTGTAATATTTTACAATATTTTCTTCATAATTCAACACTTTTTTTTCACAGCTAATTATCAAACTGAATCATCACACACCAAATCTCATGAAATCTCTAGTGTATTTCTCCAAGCTAATCCAGCTACATGGTATTGCCTTGAGGCTAAACTACACTGTATACTGGGCACTACCATCATTCCTGGCCCGTCAACCTGGACCACATTATGGTCCAACACAGTATCGTGTACTACTGATTCCAAATAGTGAATTACATCCTGTGGTCAAGGATTTATTTGCACTTATGCTTATTTCTTCCAACATACAGAGTACGTAAGGCTTTTAATTTGCTTTTATACCTGTTAATTAAAAAATCGTTTATGCCTATTGTTGCATAAAGATCAAATTTAGACTGTAAATACTGGGATGATCACCCTAAATTTTCTTTTTCATTTAACAATTTTATATTTCACAGCCAGAAAAAAGCATACAGAGTTTTTTTTATTCATAACTGTTGAATTGCATCCCAATACATGGTACCTATTGGTATTATATCTATAATAATAAAGTGCTCTCTTATAAATAGATGTATCTCTCCAAACTACTCCAACTACCTAATCTAATAATAGTACTATTAGCATACTACTGTACACTTTGTAGACAAGAAATAAGTTGTATCCACCTAGAGGACTTATGTTAGTACTGTACAGTCGATCGTCCTCTCACTGGTCTGGTCAACATAATCTACGCCTAGATTATTACAGTAATTAAAGTACATTATTACAGGGATTTTTTTTTCAGAAATCAAAGTTATGTGTATAGAAAGCAGTACTCGTATTAAAAACTAAGCAGGTTGTACTTTTGAACGCAAACTGGCAGGAAAATTTTGAATATTTTTTGTTGTTGAAATGATGGAATCCTAACTTCAATTTCCACGAACTGGAGACGAAGACATATTACGACCCTTTTATTTAAATTTATTTGGATAAACCTCCATGTAAATTAATTAAAGGCTATATGATTATTTTATATTTTAATATGTGATAGTAGAAAATCATTGTGTATAATGAGGACTATGAATCTGATATTTACTTACATTCTCATCTTTTTAAAATTTTATTTATAATGCTGGTAATGAATTTACTATTGAAAAAGTCATGTGTCCACTTATCTCAAATTGTGACACACCTGTAACCTTGGTAGAACTGACTGTGTTCTATATGAGTACATTTAATTTGCCATATAGTAGTGTTTCCACCATACTTCAACCTGGTAATTGAATACATTTCATCGGGGTAAAATTATCACCTTTAACATAAAGTATCCTCCTGAAACATGTATTTGTACTGTACTTCATCTACTATTCATTTAATTACTTAATACTAATTTGGGTGATTTATGTCTAACTTCAGGAATGATCTGAGGCTAGAAGAACGAATTTCTGCACATATAATTTATATAAAAAATAAACCAATGTTTTCCTAAAAGAAATTATTGAAATTGTGTTCTCACAATATATGTGTACTGTATCTTCATATGCATACTGCTGTACTTGTTTTTAACCGCATAATGGCATTAAAAAAAGAATGTTTTATAATTATTATGTTATTTCCAAATATTAAAGGTCTGAAACAGAAACTAAATGTTACCAAGCTATGTTTTTGAAAATCTCTATGATTGATATAAAATAATAATATGAACATAATATTAAATTATATTGACTATTTTTGATAATCATCATGTCCTTATAAATTCATTTATATTTCTTTTGTGTAATATAGTTCATATATTATGTATTAAATAAATTGGTAATGCCCTATATATTATAGGAAATATATATATATATATATATATATATATATATATATATATATATATATATATATATATATATATATATATATAGGCCAATGGCATTAATGTTTTGTCAAATCAAATTAGCCTAATAATGCCATATTTAGAAACATAATTCATTGATTTCTGATATTCTGTACTTGTGTATGCATTACTAAAATAGTAGTTATTTTATTTCATTTATAATTTAGGCCTATGTATAAACTTTTATTCAGTTTTTTTTTACATTTTTAAGTTTAAAAATTATTAAAATACCTGTCTACCTTTCTGTTATTGTTACTATTATAATATTTTTTGAGGCAGATTGATTTCAATAAAAAAAATTTTAACAATTAATTTGACTTATACTGTACTATGTTAGTTCAGGAGATGAAGTGTGTGTTGGTAGAATCTGGTGTGTTGGAGGTTGGTGATGTGAGGTGTATTTTTGTCACTTTAAGACCTAAATTAGATGTTTTCTGAAGAAAAGAAGTAGGCCTAAGTGGATAGGCTTTCAAACAACTCCAAGAAGATTCACACAAAAATAACTACTTCCCAATAAAATAGTATGTAACAGTGTATATTACACTACATTGAATAAACTCGAGCGGAAAAATAACACACATAAAAAATCATTCATTTCCTTGTCGAAAAGCGCCTTCTCTAGTTTTCTATTAATTTATTAATAATTATTATTAATTAATGAGTAATATAAACTTATTTTTAACATTTAATGCTGGAAGCTGATTCTACTCCTAACAAGGTGTCATACCTCCAAATTTCGTCAACGTATTCAAAGCACTTCAATAAATATCACATTGAACATTAAAAATTAGGGTTATGGATAGAATTTTGCTTAAAAACATATACAAAAAACATCGATAAAAAATACTTTTCGAATTTAAAAACATTTGAAACTTCTTTTATATGTTCAATATAGGTTGCTCTATTCACAGAAACAAAATTTCATTCATGAACGTTTTTTGTTGGTTGTTTTTTTCAAAATCGTTATTAGGTTTTAAAAATGCATTGGAATTGCATGGTCTTTCATAAGTGTACATTTTGTAAAAACGTAAATTTAAAAAATCAGTAATAATGGCTCGATAGTTATTTTTTTTTTTGCAATATGGATGGAGCAACCTATATTGAACATTTATACCAAGTATCAAATGTTTTTGAATACGAAAAATATTTGTTATCGATGTTTTTTGTATATGTTTTAAGCAAAATTCTATCCATAACCCTAATTTTTAATGTTCAATGTGATATTTATTGAAGTGCTTTGAATACGTTGATGAAATTTGGAGGTATGAAACTTTGTTTGGAGTAGAATCAGCTTCAAGCATGAAATGTTAAAAAAATGTTTATATTACTCATTAATTAATAATAATTATTAATAAATTATTAGAAAACTAGAGAGGGCGCTTTTCGACAAGGAAATGAATGTTTTTTTGTGTGTGTTATTTTTCCGCTCGAATTCATTCAATGTACTTTAATATACACTGTTACATACTATTTTATTGGGAAGCCTATTCGCTTCTTTTCTTCAGAAAACATCTAATTTAGGTTTTAAAGTCACAAAAATACACCTCACATCACCAACTTCAAACACACCAGATTCTACCAACACACACTTCATCTCCTGAACTAACATAGTACAGTATAAGTCAAATTAAATGTTTTAAATTTTTTTATTGAAATCAATCTTCTGCAAAAAATATTATAATAGTAACAATAACAGAAAGGTTGATAGGTATTTTAATATTTTTTAAACTTAAAAAGGTAAAAAAAAAACTGAATAAATGTTTATACATACATTATAAATGAAATAAAATAACTACTATTTTAGTAATGCATACACAAGTACAGAATATCAAAAATCAATGAATTATGTGTCTAAATATGGCATTATTAGTGACGGGAGGTGAAGGGCGCCCCCCGTGGATTTGAGATATTTTGTGCGGAGGAGGAGAACGCACGAGAGAGGAGATGAACACGACGAATAGAGTTGAATGGACATTTCCGAGTAATAATTGATGTTTTTATTACTTGTTAGTTAATAATTTGATGTTTAAGAGGTATAATACGACGTTGGAAATAGAATTCGAGTGTGAAGATGTTTACTGTAGTTTGAACTTACATGGATTGTAAAGGATTTCATAGATTTAGAGTAGATTACTATACGAAAAGTTTGTTAATTTGTATTCAATGTTATCAACGGATCAAGATCGTTGAAGCTTGCCATGGTTGAAGTGTTACTGATATTGGAATTGTTTTAGTTCAAGACAAAGAATTGTTGATACTGTTTTGTACTACTTATTAAACTGTTGCAAAATTTTATACTTAATCGTATTCACTTTATTTGGATTCTTTACGATCTGAAGTGCTATACTTATTGATAACTCCCACACCCCCACATTACGACAAATGGCGACGATGATGGGATGTAGCAGTTTGTAAGTACTGTACAATTACCATTTGTAAACTTCTAGCATAGGCCTAGATCCCGATTACGATTATTGACATTTCCGAAAGTAAACTAGGAAGCGGTTTAGCGATTCATTTATAAAAGGAAGGATTTTACGACGTGGCGTACGTGTGATATAAACGGATTGTTGTGTTTTACCGTTGCAGTGTTTTTGTTTAATGACAGTTTGGCGATTGTGAAGTGCGCCACCTAGTTATGATTGAACTATAGTATTAATTCTAATTTGGAATAAGAGATCAAGTTACGTGTGGATATACTTTTGTGCAGATATTTTGATTGTGAAGGACGCCACCTATCAAGATTTGGACTAATAATACTGTATTGTTGAAGCTAGAACTATTTTGACTTTTAAGCACTATATTTATGAAACATTTTTATTTGTTGATTGATTGGAATTATTTTGATTGATTGATGGTATAAGTGTAATATTTATGGTAGAATAAGGGTAAAAACAAAAATTGTATACATTACCCGATAGATGTTTTTTAAGATTTTGGTGCATTAAGGTACATGTTAGAGATAAGCTCAGTAGTATATAATATTGTGTAATAAGAATGTATTTGTACTGTAAGAGCTCAGTCTGCAATTATGGCAGAAGAACAAGCAGAAGATCAAGCATCCATGCAGGGGATGATGCAGGCTTTGACTGATGTCCTACAAGGGTTAAGAGTTCAGCAAGCTCCACCTCCAGTGAAAATAGCCAAGTATAGAGGGTCTACGAAAGCAGATGGAGATTTGTCACTAAAAGAATGGTTAGATGACTTTCAGAGTTATGCCAACCACTATAACCTGACAGGAAAAGCAAAAGCGCAGTCATTATTGGATCATCTAGCAGGTTCAGCGAAAGAAGAGATTCTTTGCAGAGAAGGAAACGTGAGAGAAGACTATGACCAAATAGTGACAGTGTTAAAGTCTTTGTTCGGACCAATAGAAACAGTACCTTCTCTAACTCGAGAATTCCACAACCGGAACCAAAAAGATGTTGAGTCGCTAGCAGATTTTAGCCGTGTTCTAATGAGATTATATACAAAGATGGTAAAGGCAGCTGCAGTAGAAGAAGATAAGGATGCTTTGAAGAGGCTGAGGGATTATACATTGAAGGAAAGATTTGTTCATGGTTCCAAAGAAGGTTGGGTTAGGAGAGAACTAAGGAGAATAGAAATGCAGTGTAAAGATAAGACATTTTTGGAAATGCGGGAGGAAGTGTTAGAATTTTTTAAGGATGAAGAGCCAAGGCATCAGGCCAGAGTTTGTGAGGTGTCTATGGAACATTCAGTAGAGGCAAGAAGGGTAGAAGAACCAGCACTAAAAGAAGAAATTGCTGCATTAAAAAATGACGTAGCGATGCTAACGAAGAGTGTCCAGAGCTTGATAAATATTCAGAGTGCTGACATGGAACGAGCTAAAGAGTTAAAGTGTTACAATTGTGGCAAAAATGGACATGCAAAGACAGACTGTACAGAGGAAACGTTGTGTTTTAATTGTAAAGGAAGAGGGCATTACAGTAGAAACTGTCCGGAGAAACCTAAAGAGAAGGAAGCTAAAGGACCGGGAACAAAGCGGATGTCAACCACACCAATGGAAAATACAGAGTTGGTAGATCGACTGGTCGCAAAAAATCCTTCTGGTGATGTGGAAATTGGAGGCATCATGCTGGGTTGCATTTTTGACACGGGTGCAGAAGCATCGATTATACCATCGTCACTGTATCACGATAAACTAAAAAAGAATCTTGGTGAATTACAGCCCGCATCTGGAATATTCCTAAATGTTATTGGAGTAGGCGGGATTGAAATTCCAATTGAAGGCTACATCGAGGTACCGATTGAAGTGAATGGTCAGAACTTGACGGGAAGTTTCCTAGTTGTAGCAGATCAGTCTTGTACACAGAATAACACCTCTTGTAATCGGCTGCAATATTCTTAGACATTTAGTGAATTCGCCAATACAGAGCAGTAAGGATGTGGTAACAGCTATTCGGAAATACAAAGTCATACTTGCGTCAGATGAGGATAAAATGTTATTAGCATCGTGCAAAGTCATGAATGAGGGTGATGTTCATAACAAATGTGCGACGCCTGCGTTGTCGACGGCGGAAAGTGACAACTTATTGCCAACAGGAGTGGAACTTGGTGACCTTTCACAACAAGAGGAGGCGGGACTGCAGAAATTACTACAAAAGAATGAAGACGTTTTATCTAAAGGAAACTTAGATGTTAGTAGATGTGCTGTGAATTCTCACCAAATCAAAGTTACAGAAGGACCACTAATTAGATTTCCATATAGAAGGATTAATCCATCGTTGATTCCAAGAATCGCGGTACCTTTACACGCGGTAACTACAGGGATGACCAACAAACAAACAGGGAAGGCAGCTGTTTTTAAGACGGAAGATGAACAAAAAGAGGCAGCAAACCGAGAAGCCGCACGACATGATGGTCGCACTACAGACTTTAAATTGGAGGTTGGGAATAGAGTGTTGTTGAAACGAAATGCGTTTACTGGACTTCATAAGTTATCAGATAAATTTCAAGAAGTAACTCATGTGATTATAGACATGAATGAAGAACAGGATATTTATGAAGTTAGACCAGCAATGGGTGGAATTTCCAAATGGGTAAATCGACGTCAATTGCACCTTGATCCACGTGGTCAGGAATCAGATGCCTTGGAAGATCATCTTCCTATATTTGTATCAGATGAGAATAGTGAGGGTAGTGAAGAAGGAGATGACGAGGGTGATGCTTTGTTACAATTAGTGTTTACTCCTTCTGTAGAAAACGAAGAGATAGACAATATTACTTCTGTAGAGAACAAGGAGGTAGAAAATCAAGTTAAGAATATTGAAGATAGGGATAAAGGGTTGACACGATCAAGTAGATTGAATAAAGGGAAACATGGAAATCCATGTCATTTGCCGACATCGGCAGTAGGGGTTCATGATTAAAATTGTATGCTACTCTGTTAGAAGATCACTTGAGTATTAGGGATTAGCTTGAATTATCTTTAATAGTTGTTATGTTGATATTGCAGATAATTTATGAGGTTTACTTTACATAGATGACAAGTAATTTGAAATTTTTTAAATTTGTTTTTTTGTTAAGTTTTCAGAGAAACATTTTTTTTAATTTGTATTTTACATTCGGGGACGAATGTTTTTCAAACAGGAAAATTGACGGGAGGTGAAGGGCGCCCCCCATGGATTTGAGATATTTTGTGCGGAGGAGGAGAACGCACGAGAGAGGAGATGAACACGACGAATAGAGTTGAATGGACATTTCCGAGTAATAATTGATGTTTATATTACTTGTTAGTTAATAATTTGATGTTTAAGAGGTATAATACGACGTTGGAAATAGAATTCGAGTGTGAAGATGTTTACTGTAGTTTGAACTTACATGGATTGTAAAGGATTTCATAGATTTAGAGTAGATTACTATACGAAAAGTTTGTTAATTTGTATTCAATGTTATCAACGGATCAAGGTCGTTGAAGCTTGCCATGGTTGAAGTGTTACTGATATTGGAATTGTTTTAGTTCAAGACAAAGAAGTGTTGATACTGTTTTGTATTACTTTTTAAACTGTTGCAAAATTTTATACTTAATCGTATTCACTTTATTTGGATTCTTTACGATCTGAGGGGCTATACTTATTGATAACTCCCACACCCCCACATTACGATATTAGGCTAATTTGCTTTGAGAAAAACATTAATGCCATTGGCCTATACAAAAAATCAATGCAATTAGACAAAATAGTTACATAAAAAATTAATACTAATATTGGTAGGCATAAAATAATAGTGTATATAAACTTTCCTTAAATATAAACAGTATAGGGCCTTACCAATTTATTTAATACATAATATATGAACTATATTACACAAAAGAAATATAAATGAATTTATAAGGACATGATGATTATCAATATAATTTAATATTATGTTCATATTATTATATTATATCATAGAGATTTTCAAAAACATAGTTTGGTAACATTTAGTTTCTGTTTCAGACCTTTAATATTTGGAAATAACCTATAATAATTATAAAACATTCTTGTTTTCAATGCCATTATGCGGTTAAAAACAAGTACAGCAGCATGCATATGTAGATACAGTACACCTATATATTGTGAGAACATAATTTCAATAATTTCTTTGTTAGTTATCAACCTAGGGGTTAAATTATTAGGAAAACATTGGTTTATTTTTTATATGTGTACATAAATTCGTTCTTCTAGCCTCAGATCATTCCTGAAGTTAGACATAAATCACATAAATTAGTATTAAGTAATGGATATTAGATGAAGTACAGTACAAATACATGTTTCAGGAGGATACTTTATGTTAACGGTGATAATTAGTTTAAATGTTACCCCAATGAAATTTATTCAATTACCAGGTTGAAGTAGTATGGTGGAAACACTACTATATGTACTCATGTAGAACACAGTCAGTTCTACCAAGGTTAGACGTGGGCCGGGTGCCAACATTTGAGATAAGTGGAAACATGACCTTTTCAATAGTAAATTCATTACCAGCATTACAAACAAAATGTTAAAAAGATTAGAATGCAAGTAAATATTAGATTCATAGTCCTCATTATGCACAATGGTTTTCTACTATCACATTATTAAAATATAAAACAATCATATAGCCTTTAATGAATTTTCATGGAGGTCTATCCAAATAAATTTAAATAAAAGGGTCGGAATATGTCTTTGTCTCCAGTTCGTGGAAAATGAAAAAAAAATATTCAAAATATCCTGCCAGTTTGCGTTCAGTACAACCTGCTTAGTTTTTAATACGAGTACTGCTTTCTATACACATAACTTTGATTTCTGCAAAAAAAATAATCTCTGTAATAATGTACTTTTTAATTACTGTAATAATCTAGGCGTAGATTATGTTGACCAGGCCAGTGAGAGGACGATCGACTGTACAGTACTACCATAAGTCCTCTAGGTGGATACAACATATTTCTTGTCTACAAAGTGTACAGTACTATTATTATTATTAGATTAGGTAGTTGGAGTAGTTTGGAGAGATACATCTATTTATAAGAGAGTACTTTATATTTATAGATATAAAACCAATAGGTACCATGTATTGGGATGCAATTCAACAGTTATGAATAAAACAAACAAAAAACTCTGTATGCTTTTTTCTAGCTGTGAAATAAATTTTGGGTGATTATTCCAGTATTTACAGTCTAAATTTGATCTTTATGCACCAATAGGCATAAATGGTTTTTAAATTAACCGGTATAAAAGCAAATTAGAAGCCATACGTACTCTGTATGTTAGAGGAAATAAGCATAAGAGCAAAATAAAGCCTTGACCACAGGATGGAATCAGTAGTAAACGACTGTACTTATGTGTGGGCTAGGAATGATGGTAGTGCCAGTATACAGTGTAATTTAGCCTCAAGGCAATACCATGTAGCTGCATTAGCTTGCAGAAATACAGTAGAGATTTCATGAGACTTGGTGTGTGATGATTCAGTATGATAATTTGTGCTGTGAAAAAAAAATTGCTGAATTATGAAGAAAATATTGTAAAATATAACAAGGAAGTTATACTATATTTACTATAATTAAGGGGTAACCGTAAAATATATAATAATAATAATAAATGCAATGGGAATTACTAATATTATGTAAACAATACAATATTAAGTTAAATTCATAGGCCGATATTATTTTATTATTATAAGGAAATCTGTTTTTGAATGAGAAAAAGCCATCCCAACCCAGATTTGAACCCAGTATCAATAAAGCTATAAACAGAATAGACCATTATTGTAGCCGGAATTTAGCGTAGACCTACTCGAGGCCTAGTAAGATTAGCTAGAAGGAATACAGGTCAACCCGTACCAATTCCAACTCGTAACCAAATTTTGGTATATTCGTACCCAAAATGTTGGCTCACTCTCGCAATCATCAAGGGCTGGCTCGTACTCTTCATGGGCTGACCAGTATCCATGTTTAATTCTATTAAAAGTTTGGGTACAGGTTAGCCAAAGTTGGTACGATTTGACCAATTATTTGAGTACGGGTTAGCCAAATTGGGTACGAGTTGGCATAAGCACGGGTTGACCAGCACCCTAGAAAATGATAAGGGTCAACCCGTACCACTCTGCCAACTCGTTCCCATGCTAGAATACTACTTACAGGTTAGTTTAGCCTAGCTGGGCTAACCTACCTCACCTCTCACATGCCCTCCTGATAAGTAGGCCGAAAACGCGACCGAAATTACTGGAACTCTAGCACACTAGCTAGGCCTAGATAGTAGTGATCCGTAGTATAGTACCATGGAACTATAATAAATGGTAGACGTACTAGTGTAGTATAGGCTAACACGTCTGGTTCTACGAGGCCTTTTTATGCTCATGGGATGTGTGAGGCCCTTAAGGCCGCCCATACGTATGACATATGTAGTTGGAGAGAAAGAGAAACAACGTGCGTAGACCGCCATATTGTTCGTTTGACTTGAGTTGTTATTAAAGTTAGTTATAGCACATCTTTGTGTATAGTTTTATTATTGTGGTATTGACGAAGCAACATACCCAAACATGGCGCTGCGAGCAATCAAAGTTCAGCCTCCCAAGCTAGATTTAGCGAGCGACAGACTGTCGGAGTTTCGTGTATGGAAAACTCAATGGGAAGCGTACAATGCTGTCACTGAACTTGATCAACAGCCCAACCAAGCACAGGTAAACGTGCTCAGTTTGAGCCTTTCTGTTGACACTATAAAGATTTTAATGTACCTAGGCCTTACTCAGGCTCAGCTCAAGTCACCTACGGACATTATTACGGCGTTGGAAACGCATATTCAAGGTCAACTGAACGAATCCGTTGAACGGAAAAAGTTTCGATCCAGGGTACAAAAACCTGGCGAAGAATTTGACGACTACCTTGTTAGCCTACGCGACCTTGTGCGTGAATGCAACTTCTGTAATGATCAATGTGCTAAGAATGCCATAAGAGATCAAATCATCGAGGGACTCTCTGATAATACAATTGTTGAAAAACTCTTAGCGATTGACAAATTGGATTTGACCAAAACCATATCAACGGTACGTGCGTTAGAGGCCGCTAAACGACAAAGGGATGAAATAAATCCTCAACAGCTAAGCCTAGACCAGACAAGCACTACTGCGGCTGTAAGAAAGTCCAATAATATGAGAAAACATCACAGTAAAAAACCAGAAAAGCAGCATATTAATAAGCAGCAGGGTAAGCAACAACCATCTTCTAGTAATAATGATAAATGTAACTACTGTGGCAAGGTCCTCCAACGTGGAAGGCAGCACTGCCCCGCTGCAGATGCTACGTGTAATACGTGTAGGAAACGCGGACATTTTTCAACCGTATGCCGCTCTAAGCCCCAAAATGGAGCGATACGGATCAATACGTGCAGTCAGTACGATCAGTTTACACATGCACCTCGAACCACAGTAATGATAACACACAGGGAACATGCCGTAGACGCTCTTGTTCTTCCTGATTCCGGTTCAGATATTTGTCTCGCTCCTACATCACTGCTCGAACAAATTAATGACCACGTAGAGAATCTCATCCTTTGCAAAATACGACCTGAAACTGTCGAAGGTAGCAGAATTCAGATTGCAGGAAAATTACCACTAATCTTTTCAACCGACGAACGTTGCGTGAGTGTTACAATTTATTTTTCTGATGACATCGATGACATTATTTTATCATGGGATGCATCAAAGCAGTTGGGATTTCTCTCACCAGCTTACCCTGAGCCACTGTGTCACGCAAACGTTGCATCAGTTACTAACATTAGTCCGATTGCTGCGCCACGTTTCAATCTGACTAACTTGTCCAAGGAATTTCCAGAAGTGTTTGATGGTATAATTCGCTCGATGCCTGGTGAAAAATTCACAATCAAGATAGCAGATGATGCTAAACAATTTTGTGTTAGCACCCCACGAAAGATACCGTATGCCTACAATGATAAGCTGAAAGCAGAGCTTGAAACGCTTGAAAGCCAAGGCATCATTGTCAAGACTACTGAACATTCCAATTGGTGTGCTCCAATCGTCATTGCACCAAAGAAGGACACTGACAAAATCAGAATGTGTGTTGACTTATCTCAACTAAATAAAAGTGTAAAACGCGAGTATTATCCTCATACTACTCCACAGGAAGCTGTAGCAGATATTGCTGCATCCGATGCTCAGTTCTTTACTGTAATCGATGCGCTGAAAGGATATCACCAAATTCTATTAGAGAAACAAAGCCAATCTTATACAACGTTCACAACTCCCTTCGGACGGTATAAATATTTGCGAGCACCATACGGTATCACATCTATTTCGGACCATTATAATCGTCGAATGGATGAGGCGCTTCAAGGTTTAACTAATCATAGACGCATAGTCGACGACGTGGTTATTTTCAGTAAAACCAGACAAGAGCATCAGAAAGTGGTTACAGAATATCTCAAGAGATGTCAACAACACCATATTGCGCTGTCAACTGATAAGGTACAGTTATGTAAAACTACAGTTGCCTTTGCAGGTTTCACCTTATCACGTAATGGATATTCGATCGGTCCTAAAACCATGGAAGCGATCAATAAATTTCCAAAGCCCAGTTCCAGATCAGATTTGAGGGCATTTAGTGGACTTGTAAACCAACTTGCCTCCTCGACTAGTAAGATCGCAGAGCTGATGACTCCACTGCGACCCTTGCTATCTGAAAAGAACGAATTCATGTGGAATGCTGTTCATGATCAAGCTTTTGATAACGTTAAGAATGAACTTTCTATAGCACCCACAATGGCGTTTTTTGACTTAAAAAAGCCAACGAGATTGACCACTGATGCCTGCAGACATGGCATTGGCTATATTCTATCTCAAAGACATGATGGTGATGAGTGGAAAACAGTACAGGCCGGTTCGCGATATCTGACAGATGCAGAAAGCAGATACGCAGTGATAGAACTTGAAATGTTAGCCGTTGCTTGGGCAGCACAGAAATGCTATATGTTTTTAGATGGATTACACCATTTTGAAATGATCATCATCCGCTTATTCCTATATTGAACACTCATAGATTAGATGAAATCGTCAATGTCAGATTACAACGACTTAAAACTAGAATGTCTCGATACAACTTCACTGCACAGTGGGTTAAAGGCAAAGACAACTACGCAGAAGACGCACTGTCACGTTACCCACATGCGAATCCTTCGAGTACAGATGAATTAGCTGAACAATTAGCATTCAACGGTCAAGAATCTAGTCCAATACCTACATTGGCTGCCATTCGAGCAGCCACGGACAGTGTGGACGCTGATAATGCCAGATTGCTCAAAATATTGAAGGCCGCAAATGATGACAATGAATATCAGACACTGAAACAAATGGTATCTACAGATGGCTTCCCAGCAACAAAGACGAGTATGCCTGATAATCTAAAGAAATACTGGTGTATTCGAGCTGAATTGTCAGTTGAACAAGACCTTCTTGTATATGGATGCAGACTATTTGTTCCAGAAGCCCTTCGACCAATCATGTTAGACAAGCTTCATCATGCACATCCTGGAATTCGACGAGCTCAAGACAGGGCCCGTATGATTTTATATTGGCCGAACATTGATCGAGATATTGAGAACATGACTTCAAACTGTAAGTTTTGTCAGGATAACTTACCTGTCAATCCCAGAGAACCACTGATTCAGAAACCCCAACCAACCAGACCCTTCCAGCAACTTGCAGCAGATTTTGCCTTTGTGAATGGTAGAAATTATCTGATCGTGGTTGATTGCCTAACTGACTGGCCAATTATTGAAGATATGGGTAAGAATACTACTGCAGCAGCTACGACTGAAAAGCTAAGAGACATATTCTGTAATGTTGGTGTACCTGAAGTATTTTGGTGCGACGGAGGACCACAATTCACCTCCAATGGTTTTAACCAGTTCGCTAATAACTGGCAGTTCACCATAAAATACAGCTCACCTTATCACCAACAATCTAATGGGAAAGCTGAAGCTACAGTCAAATCCATGGAAAAGCTTATCCGCTCATCATCTTCAAATCATACATTACCAGACAAAGAACAGTTAGCAAAAGCGCTATTGCACTACAGAAATATTCCATGTAGGAAAGATGGATTATCTCCTGCTATAAAGTTATTTGGACGACCTATTCAGGATACACTACCAACGCACCATCGCGCCTTTAATGCCGACTTCCAGAAAGATATTAAGGAAGCCCAAATCATCTTGGAAAAGGGGAAGGTGAAAGAGAAACAATACTTTGACCTTCACACCAAAGAACTGTCATATTTAAAGCTTCATAACCATGTTGCAGTATATAATCATTTAGATAAACTGTTTAACATTTACGGAACAATAATTGATATCAAACCAAACAGGAGATACTTCATCAAAACATCGGGGGGAAGGGTGTTAGTTAGAAACCGACGCTTTATACGTAAACGTACGCCGCAATCCATTGGCTTTGTCCCAGTGGACCTGCCCAAAAGGCATAGGTATATGCGCAGCACCATTAAGGCCCCTGCAAGATTGATTGAAGATCCAAAATGGCCATAAGCACTTTGGATCTAAGGGGAGGTGTGAGGCCCTTAAGGCCGCCCATACGTATGACGTATGTAGTTGGAGAGAAAGAGAAACAACGTGCGTAGACCGCCATATTGTTCGTTTGACTTGAGTTGTTATTAAAGTTAGTTATAGCACATCTTTGTGTATAGTTTTATTATTGTGGTATTGACGAAGCAACATACCCAAACAGGATGGCTTTTTTGGGCGTCCCAATGTAGGCCTATGCCTATGGGTGTCACGAAAGCTCAGACCACGAAAGCTCAGACCCCCTAAGACCTAAGATCACGAAAGCTAAGACCCAACACCTAAGATTACAAATACTAAGATATACTACAGCTTAAAAACAATACTTGTTTATCGATACATAATTTTAAACACAGTAGGTTTCATTTATTACCATAAATATAATTTAATACTACCGAAAAACATAGATAAACTCACATTATTTTCGCCCGTTGAGTAAATGTATATTTTTTCTTTACAACAAACAAACTTGACGGGTTGTTTGTTGGTATATATTTACTCCATTGTGTTGCTTCAGAGGATGTTTTTCTTACGCACCTGCCTTTCTTGTATTTTGACTCCAAATTTGTTGACTAACTTTATCCTGAACACCACACTTTAAAATTAGGACTTATAAGTACTTTCAGAAGGAGAAACACATAATAACAAATAAATAAATCCTTTAAATTGATGATTTTACAGATGTGTTTCTTTGTATACTGTAATGACAATGTAACTCCTCGAGCTCCCCATCCAGGCTCAATGTTTTTGTTTCTATGGAGCGCCAAAAGAGCAACAATAATAGTACAAGTATAAAAACAGAAAGAAAACGAAACAAAAAAACTTATCATGATTTTTAAATTAAAATTTATTTGCCAGTATTTATTTCTTCGTACTTGCATGATTATACTATTATCATAACAATTTTAATTTTACATTGTTCCATCCACACTGTAGATATGGACTCCACAGAGTTTTCAGCCCTCTATATAATTTTTGCTCTTTTGACGTTCCATAGAAACAAAAACATTGAACATGGCCCATGGGGTAGGCCTACTGTACTGTAGGCTAGTCATTTTGTGTGCGAGAAAAACGTCTGTAAAATCATCAATTTAAAAATGTATTTGTTACTTTTTATGTGATTCTTTTTCATGAGAGTGCCAATTCTAAGGTGTGGTATTCAGAATAAAAATGTTGGGAGTTAAAATACAAGGCAGGTGCGAAAGATAAATATTTGTAATCTTAGGTGTTGGGTCTTAGCTTTCGTGATCTTAGGTCTTAGGGGGTCTGAGCTTTCGTGGTCTGAGCTTTCGTGACACCCCTATGCCTATAGCTAGGACAGATTTCCCATTCCTGCAGGCCTGTAGCCTATGCTCTAGTAGGGCGGCCGGGTGTACCCTGGTCGATTCACCCCTGGTCGACTCGTACCCATGCCAACTCGTACTTAACTTCCTACCCTAAACTCGTATCCAACCAAATAATTGGTTGATTTCCCGCTAGACTAGTAGGCCTAGCCTAGCTACAATATTCATTATGCCCTGCTAAAAAGGTAGATGAGCTACTAAACTAATTACGTATTCGTATAATAATAACAATAATTGACAAGAAGGCCTAAAAGCGGCGGAAAGCACCTATCCATTCTTGCATGGCAGTACGAAAACCTGCCTATGGTTGTACATCATTGTAAATTGTCAACAGACAATGTGCTACAGACAGTGTACCGTGTGTTAAAAGTACAGCAATTATAGCAGACAACAACGTGTATAACTTGCTATAGTTTTACAGATAGCACCTGTGTAGAGCAGCAGAATCGGGTGATATTTTACACTACACAAAATCAGTTTGTCTTTTATGAGTGTGTGTGTTTTGTGCTTGTAAATACAGATTGCAGTAGAATAAAAATAATAATTAATAGTTAAATGACAATTTTGTTTTTAAGTACAGCATTTTGAATTACTTATTTTACTCTTGACATCCGGAGGTTGCTGGGACACCATTGTCTGGGTGGTTGAGGGAATTGCCCTGGTTCTTGCTCTGCCTTCAATGTGTGGTGGCTCACGCATTCCTGAGGCAAGTTATTTTTTAAGTCACTTTGAAATCCTTTTGCTCTGTTTTTTTCTTGTTTTTTTTCCGTGAAATATTTTTCACGCTGCTGCTCTAGCCCGCTACGTCACAAGAGATGACTCATGTATAAGCTGAACGCAAGCAGCATTTATAGTACTAGAGACTGACGTTTTTGGCTAAAATGCATACTCGACTATAATTTATAGGTCCCAGCTGCTGGACCCAAAAATCCTCTGGGAAAAGAGTCTATGAGGGCTCACGGTTGAATGATTTTGGATTCTTGCCCTTTGATTGGTTGACGCGAATCAACAGATTGTAGAAGAATTTCCACTTGTACCAACTTGAAGTCACGTTGTCTCTAGAGGGTATTCAGTTGCATGCCTACAGTTCAGGTTGAGGTCACAGACAAACAGGCTACAGCACATTACATTTTAAAATTGACCATTTTTAAATGCCATTTTTTAATTAGTAGAATAATATTTGTTGGCAAATAATACATTTTTGGAAAGGTACACATATCTTCTTTCAAATGCTGTGTATACAAGTAATTAGTGAAAAAATGGGCATGTGATTCATAATTAAAGAACTATCTGTGATTTGTATGCGATTAAAGGACATCTTTTTAATAATTCTCATAAATTAATCAAAAGAACAATGATTAATTTAAAAATGTCGAGCGGCGTTTTTTGTAAGAAATATTTCTTGTTTATGTACGCTTTTTATATATTTTTTATAATATAAAAAATTGTAAATAAGTACCCTAATTCAACTTTTTTCATTTAATTTATTTTTTATTTTTTATATTGTACTTCTGATGTTTTTTATTGAAATAAAGATACCGATATATATATATTTAATTATTTTCTATGAATTGGGTTTCACCTTAACCTTGTATGTACAAATCAATACCTCGACGTATGTAGTAGTAGAATGTCGGTCTATAAACTTCTGACAAGTAAGCGTACACAATAACGACAATCAGCTAAATTTATTCGTACTTTATTTACAACACATATCCCTACCAATTTGTTCTCCGTCTTTATGCTATTTATACATTACTTCATTCTAGTGATCAATACCAATAACTTGCGCCATAAATAATAGTGTAAATAGCGCCGCCACAGTAGTATTCAACATGTCGTATGAGCATGTAAGATAATACGATACAATGTTCTGATTTGTGATTAGCTTAGCAGCAATTATTTGCACGATACCACTGACAGTAATATATAAACAATTTCAGCAAAAAAATAAAGGAAAGCAAATAAAAAAGTTATAATTATTCAGACATCTGCGCTATTCCACCATCTTTGTATACGTTGCTTGCGTGTCCATCCAGTTTTAATTGCAATACATTTTCTGTATGTATATACATGCTACTATTATTTGTTAAGTGCCAGATCACAATGTCCTACAATGTAACCATTGTCTGACACAGCGACACAAGGTAAATAACGGTTATTTATAGTGATATTCATCATAAAGAACTTATAATGGTAGTGCTTTCTGGGTTGTATCATTATTCTACATTCTCATTCAAAATCATGTTTTCCGTAAACTATTTGTTAAATATTCTTTATCTGGTTTTAGCAGTTCTCAGTTTTGGTTGTCGAACGATACAGAGTAGGAGTAATATATTTAAAGCTTGCGAATTTGTTTAGCCAGTTTTATCAGACACAAAGAGTGACAATGGAAATAAAGTGAACTAACAATGTAGCCTACTTTCAGAATGGAAATTTTAATCAAATGCATTTCTTGTTCCTCTCTTTTCAGTTTTAAATCTCTTTTAGGTTTAACTAAAGTTTGTTGAAAGTTTATAATTGAAAATGAATCACTTACTATCCATTTGCAGATCCATTAGATATAACATTATTTTCTACGACACCACTAACGACGCCTAGTGGTAGTTGGTTTGCTGGATACATACTTTGAGGCGACAAAAACATTCGAGATTTATCAGTTGGAATAATGTACAAGAAAATCGAAGAGAAAGATAACGTGACTTGGAATGACACTGGGCATACGGGTGGTAATACTATTTATACAGATTTTCAAAATAAGCCTATGCTAAACGATAAAATATTTACTCCCACAAGTGAAATAATATACAGAGTACATTATAGTCTTTTGTCTTTTTATAAGTGAAATAATTTTGTTTTCGTTTATTTTTTTTACAGAAGTGAACAGCTTTATTAAAACTGCAAAATGGCCTATTTAAAGTCTGATTTTATTAATCTTTATTTTTCATATTTTTGGGACAATAGGCTACATCTTTAAAACTATACTTTAAAACACGGATCGACACTTTGGTTTTTATATTATTCTCAACACGCAAACTAGACTATTTATTTGCTGATCCCGCTTGTAAACAATAATATGTATTATTGTTTAATTTAGTCAAGCCGCTATGTCATTACCGCTTTCAAATAAAAATTACGACTTACGCAGCTACCGGGTATTGCTAACAATTAAAATTAGTTTAAATATATAGGTAAAGGTATTGAAACATTGCTTTGTTTGGCCTTATTTGCAACCGTACTCTACGGTTTTCTTTGCTTACTAGTCATTTAAGTTTACAATTACGTTATTATAGTTCAATTATGTATAAATAATTGGCACCACTAAACAGATGTCTATAAATAAACAAGTACATGTCCATGCGATACCATGTTTTAATTTCATTGACTAATAAGACAAAACGTTTATTGTCGAAACGTGTTCTTTTAACCATTAATTTTTCTTTCAGTTTCATTTGAGTAATAATTCTTGTAAAATAATATAATGTCAAAGTTAGATTGAGTATACAAGGAATAAGTCTAGGACTGCTACACTATACTGGTCTTTTTAGACATAAGTGAACATAGAAGGTGAACATTGAAATGATTTTCGTTAAATATACGTCAAATGTGTGCCATCTGGTTGTAGCAATTATCTATTTTGGTTGTCCATTAGAATCTACAGGTAAGCTAAACGGTTAAAATAATATCACAAGATTTAGATAACCTATTATAGTGTTTCATTAATTATTTTATCATGAATTCATATAAAGATATATGTCGGTAGTAATAAGGACTGTTAACATTCTTTCATAATGTCACAAACCAACTGAAAAGCCTAAAGCAGAACTACTATGCTCTTAAATAGCAGGAAATAGACATCCAAACCAAATCATAAATTACGCTCTTTCAGTACCGTGAACGAATGTCATAAGCCGAGAATAAATTGCTATTAGACACTTTTCGAGGCAAATGTTCTACTTTTTGACCTACATAATTAATTTAACTCCGCGTAAATTGAATGCCATGTATGTATGTATGTATGTATGTATGTATGTATGTATGTATGTACGGACATTCTGTATCTGCCTCGTGAAATTTAAATAAATACATTAATACAATCTTATTTTTTATAGATCCATTAGATATAACAATTAGTTCTAGATCGCCACTAGTTGACGATAATAGTATTGGTTGGTTTAGTGGATACGCACTTAAGGACGACAGAGACATTAGAGATTTATCAGTTGGAATATTATACAAGAATGTTGATGGCAAAAATAACGTGACCTGGGCTGATACTGGTAATTATAACGGTTCCTCTAGACCGAGGACAAAGGATATGCCAGACGGTAAAATATTTCCCACCGAAAGTGTAGTTATATACCGATTACACAATTCATATTTTACGTATCTAGGCGTTAGTAGCTTACGGGCTGCAGACAGAGTTGGTGTCTTTTCATTCGAAGCTAAGAAAAATGGTGAAGTCACCAACTCAGCAATTGTACTGACATCCGTTTCTGGTGAGTAATGGCATGGTATCCTTATTTGTGTCTTCATAAAGATATTATAACATTATGAATTTAAGATTTTAAATCATAGAGCTATAAAATTAGAAAATGTTATAATTCCATGGTGGTTAAATAGAAACTAAAAAATATAGGCCTACTATTAGTTCATACTGGTATAATTTTACAGCCAATGTTGAAATGGAGCACAGAACGATAACAGTCGGTATAGGAGAGTCTGTCACTATCAATCTCAGTAAAGGTGGTAATCTTACCGATTTACGCTGGAGACATAATTACGGTGAAGAAATATACAATATGAGGGGTAATACGTCTGCTGTGATTGAAAACATACGAAGAAAAGATGATGGCGTATATGAATGTTATACAGGTGATAGCCCGGATGGTAACCATGGTGTCATGAGGTTGATTGTTAGAGGTAAGTGTTATTACATTACAAATGAATAATACAAAAAAAATCTGTAAAAAGTGTAGGCCTAACACGTCAAACCACCACAAATATTTGATTACTGTACAATGTTGTTTAAAGGTTTCCTTGGCAAATAACTTGTTTGTGTTTCCAAAAGTTTATATTTTGAAATAATTTCATCTGGATCCAATAATGAATTCCTATTCTGTTGATAAAATAGGCGTGCGAGAAAAGAAATAAGTATACAGATACTAAAATTGTTTTTTTTTCTGGTATGGATATTTAATATTAGTTTATATTTCTTTCATTTAAACCATTACTTTAAAGGGAAAAGATTAACATTAAGCCTATTTACTCTAAACTGCCTGAAATTTTCCGAATATAAATTTACTTTCTGTTCTATAATTGATATCAAGATTTATAAAATTGCATGTATTTATTTTAATAAAAATCTATTAGCTTGTCCTTTACCAAAATGGAATCCTCCAGACTGTGAAATGGAATGTCCCGTATGTTATAATGGCGGAGCGTGTGACGATGAGACGGGTGTGTGTATTTGTCCAGCAGGATTCGACGGCGACACTTGTGCACACGGTAATAAATAAACATTGTTCATGTTGGTGGTGGTGTAAATAAAATAAAGAAACATTAAGTAAAACAGTATTTCATTTTGGATAGGTTGTGGAAATAACGATTGGGGTCGTGACTGCAACGTTGTGTGTTCTTCTTCTGTTGGGGATTGTAGAGGAACTGTTTTATGTCCACCTGATCCAGTTGGGTGTGCATGCATCAATGGTTTTGGAGGAAACGATTGTAATAAAGGTTAATAAATGATAGTTCAGTACTGTAGGCCTACTATTATAATTAGTAATAATTGTAATATTATTAATGATAATACAGGTATATGTGATAAAATATACTTAATTTTATAGTGTGTGCAGCTGGATACTATGGAGCTGATTGTCGCCAAGAATGTCATTGTGACTACAGTTATTGTGATAAACACACGGGATGTTCTCTCGGATCAGTCTGTTCGTCTGGATACACTGGTGATACTTGTCAAGGTACTGTATGTCAAAAACCTGCGTATATCTACCTCAATATTATGTTTAAATGTAATCTTGTTTTTGTAGTAATTACGAGAGACGGACTTCAACTCACAACCTCATGATGACAATGAGTGACAATCCAAGCCTGATGCCCGGGCCTGATGACAGCTAGCAATATCAGATTTATCAACTAGTTATAGACTATACTTCACATTAACACTGTGTATCGCACGCAAATATAAATCGAATTTAATTAAAATTCAATGCAAGACGCTTTATAATTATTTTGTGCTGATTGTTGTTGGCTCTTTTTCTTGTGTTCTGTGTGTATACGGTGCCTGCTTTTGTGCAAATCTCACTTACTTTTGTAACACACATATCTCCGCTTTGTGTATAGTGGCCATGTTCTGTCCGTCTGGATTCTTTGGTGATTTGTGTAATTTCCCGTGTCACTGCAAAGCTTCGGCAGATTGTAATCGAGATGGAGGTTGCGATAATGGATGCCACGAAGCTTGGGCTGGACCAAACTGCAGCATAGGTAACTACACGAAATTAAACTATATGTCATATACGTTCAGCTATTCAAAGTAGCCTGAAGAATTATCGGGAGAGAGAGAGGGATTGGATTATTAGTTACATATTTTGTCATGAAAGTTAATTAATTAAATACATACACATACATACATACATCTTGACTTTTCTCTGTAGTACCACATTGTATAACTGAAGATGCAGTTAATTTGATTTCTCATTTAGAAAATTCACAATAGGCAACTAGGATCATCAAATGTTTCCATGTTTTACAGTTTTATTTATTCATTCCATTTATTTTATCGACACAATCGGTCAAAAATAGAGGTTGCGAAAGCAACAATGCGCAACATGCGAGTATCCACAGCCCTACAAAAACTACACAATAGTCAATTATGTAAATATAAAAAAAACATTTAAAACCTGATTATATACACATAAAGAGAATAATTAATTAATTTGCACAAACATTATGATGCACACACAAACAAATTGATAGTCATAATCATAGTTACACTTGCTTATCGACAAATTGCTCCACATGAACATTTATCGTATGTTTCTCTATCAATTATTCTCAATTGCCTTGCCCATATATTATCTATATCTCTGAAGTCATTATAGTCTCTATACATCCGACTATAATGCGAGTAAAACCATCTAATTAGATATGCAGATGATTTAGTAAAGTTTATACGGCAGAACAACACATAGGCCTACATGTATTCTGTTTTAATAGTTCAGTGTGTTTTCTATTTTCATAAATAGCATTACCATACAACTTTAAACCACCAACTGTTGTAAATCAGACAGCAACAAGTATAACATTTGACGTCACTTGGATTCTTGGTGAAGACTTTGGAACAGGAACAATTACAAAACGGAAACTTTCGTATAAATCATCGGAGATGGATTCATTTATATCAATAACTGAATCATATAATGATTTATGTATTGTCATTGACAAACTCATCCCAATTACGCAAGTTCAATTCTACTCTCAGTTTTTGAGGATGGTTGGTGGTATTGAGGTAGATGGACCAAGAAGTACACTTGGATCAACCAACACAATATGTTCAGGCAAGATCTAACATTACAGATAATCAGTTAACAAACTGCCAAGCCATGTAATCAGCAACGCGTCAACTGATTTTATAAATCTAGTATCTATAGATCTATTTATTAATTCTAGAATTAAAAGATTGCCAACATTTGTTTTAAGGATTTTATCATTCACAGATTATTAATTTTTACTTGTTTTACAGTATGCTAATTTTTTGTTGGAATATATTAGATATTACTTTATTTATTCTTTGATCCGAGCAAGCTCGACGCAGTAGTAGTAGTAGTAGTAGTATTCTTTGTTGTTAAAAAAATTATTATGATATCTACCATAGCACACCACGTTGTATTTTGTATGTCAGTTCTAATCCGTTGTGTTACATATTATGAAATAGAGCCTTCAGAAGAACCTGAGATGGAATTAAAAACCATTGGAGATAATCAGGTGATAGTGAGTTTCAAGGTACACTAGAGATGTTTTTATTGTTCTTGTTTGTTCTTCATTATCGTAAGTTCCACAATCAACAAATTAATTATTAAGGAACTAGAGGCCTACTAGAAAGTCTAATTTAAGTAGTGAATGTAAATACCGTATACATTACGTTATTGGTATTTGTAAATGAACTAAGTAAGTTCAAGCAAGTAAAGTTGTAAAGTATTCTCTAATTGTTTGTCCTTACAATATAACATATTATCAAACTGCAGAAATTGGTTACCAGTATCAGATTCAAATAACGGTATTTGTCTTTTTTCTGTATTTCAGCCTGTATCTAGTGATTATGATACAATCCAGTGTAACTACATCCTTCGATATCAAGTGCAATACTCGGGCATAGATGGAAATATACAAGATGTAGTCAACACAACAAACAGTTCTCAATTAGAAGTTCAACTATCAGGATTATCAAGTTGTACTGCTTATGTCGTAAATGCTCGAGTTGTTAATAACATAGATATTGCTGGAAATTGGGGAGAGGACATATTGATCCAAACAGCACCATCAGGTATGCTTAAGTCATTAAATGTTTGAGTGTATTTTACTAACATTTAGGCCTAGTTAGTCATTTAGTGTAAAGTTTATATATAAAAAATGGGTAAAAGATTATATCGACCAATTGAAACAATTCTTAATGTATAGTATAATTCATTTATTATAAATCTGTTTAATATTCTATGTTACAATAATAGAGCCATCGATAAAAAGCAATCCATTCACAAATGGAACACATATACTGATGAAATGGAACGCTTCTACATGTGACATTCCAGACTATCAGGTGACCTACCATTATGAACTGTCAGGTGGAATATTTCAGCAAGGAAATACTACAGAAACTCAAGTTTTGTTTGGTGAAGGAATTGAGTCATGTACAGAATATACATTCACAGTATTGGCATCATTTTTAAACGTTAATGGGACATCTGACACAAATAAATTCATTTTTGGATCAAATTGTGACCAAAAGAAGCTAGGTGTGTATCACATAGTTCATTGTTTGGAATTCTTATTAGATTCAGTACCAGTAATGTAAATAAAACAAGAAAATTTGTCCTTTTATATTTTCCAGGTTACATCATAGGTGTTGTAATTGGCTCACTAATCGCGGCAGTTATCACAGTTGCTGTCATCGTGATGATGTATAAACGGTATAGTATCACACACTGAAACTGTTACTATGCTTGATATTTCATCCATATAGTATCACACACTGAAACTGTTACTATGCTTGATATTTCATCCATATAGTATCACACACTGAAACTGTTACTATGCTTGATATTTCATCCATATAGTATCACACACTGAAACTGTTACTATGCTTGATATTTCATCCATATAGTATCACACACTGAAACTGTTACTATGCTTGATATTTCATCCATATAGTATCACACACTGAAACTGTTACTATGCTTGATATTTCATCCATATAGTATCACACACTGAAACTGTTACTATGCTTGATATTTCATCCATATAGTATCACACACTGAAACTGTTACTATGCTTGATATTTCATCCATATAGTATCACACACTGAAACTGTTACTATGCTTGATATTTCATCCATATAGTATCACACACTGAAACTGTTACTATGCTTGATATTTCATCCATATAGTATCACACACTGAAACTGTTACTATGCTTGATATTTCATCCATATAGTATCACACACTGAAACTGTTACTATGCTTGATATTTCATCCATATAGTATCACACACTGAAACTGTTACTATGCTTGATATTTCATCCATATAGTATCACACACTGAAACTGTTACTATGCTTGATATTTCATCCATATAGTATCACACACTGAAACTGTTACTATGCTTGATATTTCATCCATATAGTATCACACACTGAAACTGTTACTATGCTTGATATTTCATCCATATCACAAAACTTAAAACTTAACAGAACAAGGCCATATAGATGGCTGCAGTCGCGTGCTTAGTGTTTACCGACCGACCGACCAACCTACCAACTGACCGAAATGACTGAACATGTTTAAAAATGTTGAAATGTTTAAAAACAGTTATATTTTTTAATTTACACGTGCGTAGCCTGTCACTTTTGACGAGCTCGTATAACGTAGTTTCGAGTTGAAAAGTAAGTCAAGAAAACAGACATCGGGCAAAAAGAGTGCGCAATAACAATTAACGCGCAGTGCGCGCGTAAAAATCTGCGCACTCATGGCAATTTTGTAAACGCTTAAAATTGACTGAAACGTACTCTTATTTCATCGAAAATAAATTTTGAAAATTTTAAGCGCGCGTACGCATGCGTTACATGCGCTACGCATGTAATTGTATTGCCATATGATGATTTATGCCCTGAAATTTATGAGTACCACATTTTATTTAATTGTGATTCATGGTTGTGAAGATATGATTACAAACGTGATTTCGTTAAATCGTGCGTAGACCACGTAATTTTTTATTGCGTAATTTTTTATTGCGCACCGTGAAAACATAACAACATCGATTCCTGGCCATAAGGAATATACTGACTTAGTTAGATTAAACTGATATCAAGATAAGGTCAGAAAGCGATAAAACGCATATTGATACCGGACCAACAGACCGACAGACCGAAAGACCGACAGACCGACAGACAGACCGACCGACCGACCGACATAGTGAACTATAGAGTCGCTTCCACGCGACTAAAAAGATTGAGATTACTCGAGGCGAAAGTAAAGGCTCAATCTAAAAAACCGTAAGACACTTGCCTTGAGCCTTTACCTTCGCCTCGACTAATCTTGTTCTTTTTCTGTTAAGTTTTAAGTTTTTTGATATTGATGAAATATTTATTTTTCATTTTTTTTTTTTTTATTAATTGATTGATATAAATACATTTGGTCTCTTTTAGATTTAGACGTATAGATTCAGGAAAACACGCTGCTAAATTTGATGTTCAACAAAATGTATGCACAATAGATACAAATTATCAAAGTCTATCTAAGAAATATGAAGAAAGTGAGTATGAAGGAATTAAACCTGCTGTTGAATCCTCATCTGGTGAACATGTTTATGCAAACACCAAGCCTGCACCGGAACATGTTTATGTTAATACAGTTGATTGAGAAATCAAAAATAAACCTATTGAGTTAGTAGTAGTAGTAGTACCTAGCCTAGCCTAGCCTAGCCTAGCCTAGCCTAAGTACTGAAGAAATAAAAAATGTAGTTACAGTACAGAAGTAAATCTATAGCTATAATTAAGCATAGTCTAAAAACAATCAACAAAATGTAAATATAATACAATTTTATCAACAAAACTGGTAGTTTGCAAAATAAACGACCATTCTTAAGTGCTCCTATCCAAAACGATTAACCAATAAACTGCATTAAATAAAATATGTAAAATAGAAAATAAGAGGAGCTGCAGATTTGCGATGACGATCTGAACCAAGCTAGGTCATGTCAATCGACGGTCGATTATCATCTGAACTTACAAGCCACCAAGCGTCGAGATGGAGAGCGAAGAAGGGCGTCCTAACTTGTCCGTACAATGAACTGACATGACCTAGTTTGGTCATGGCAAATCGAAAGATCCATATTAATCATTTATAGAACAGACACTTTGAAGTAGTCTTTCTACAGTAAGATTTAAACGAAAATACAATTATTATATAGATATAGCAACCATTTCTTTTGAAAGCTGTATATGACTTTAACTAGAAGTATTATATACAGCGTAATTTAATAACTGTTTACGAACATTTCTATGAATGCAGAATAGGCTTAAATACAAAATTAAATTAGTATAAACAAAAGGATAAAAAAAATGCTTATTTCACTGTAGGCTATCTCTTATAATCTTCATATATAACAGAAATATGATGTCGTCCTAGTCCTATTAAACTGTTTTACAACAGTATAGCATTGTCAGTACTAATTAAATAATCAAATCACTAGTTAAAATTAGTCAGCTTTTCTACTATATTAATAACTGTTTAGCAAGCATTTCTTCACGACTCTTTAATGATTGAATTAATGAAATGTCACTAAATAATAAATAATAAAAAATAACCTCAAATATTAATCGGTAGCATTTTACAAACAATGAAGTTAGAATGCATTAAAAAAAAGATGGCTTTAATGTATTTTGTTGTATTTACCTGGTATATACTGTATACGTTTATCTTATGCTTGCGTGTTTTTATTTTTTAATTTAAATCAATCCAATCTTAATTAACAGACTGAAATCACATGAAATTATTTATATAAAATTGTTATTTAAAAAAAAAATACATTTATTTATCTGTCAATACCAAAACAAACAAATTTGAAAGGCAAATTAGTTACGATAGTCAACCAACTAAATTAAGATCTACAATTAACGGCATTAAGTTTAATTTAACTAATTAATTAAATAAATTAACTTTAATACGGAGACCCAGATCAACTCACTGTCTTACTTCTCGTCTGCGTCCGCGCACATGCACAACACATTTTAAATAATTATAATTATTATTATGGTACAGTATAAACTGTCAAAAAAGGAAACCATTTAATTTAAGTTTACGTTTAAATGATAGTAGATTATTTTTGCGAATGAATGTCAAAACCATAACTGTTCCATTTAAGTGTTAAATATAAGACAATTATTTGTAAAAGATATAGTCACGAGTTGATAAAACCACACAAGGAAAAACTTTGTATTATAATCCGTAGACCTACGTATCATCCATCCGGATGATGATACAACGAATTCGTTATAGTTACTTTAGCCGTACTTTATCCTTAGGAAAAGTCTGAATACACAAACTATAATATAATAACTTACGTCCACCTATATATTATTAGATAACCCTGACTTTCTTGCTGTCAATTCGTCTACAACCAAAATATTCACACCCCAAACGCCAATGTTCGGAAATCCGAAACGCTCCCGCTTTGTGACGAATTAAAATGAGTCACAGTACGTACAATGATTTCGAATAACCACTACAAAACAAATCTATATTTAATAATATTACAGTAATTCAATGTTCAGACGTCTGAAGGACTTTTACGTAATATATTATCTTATTTCGAAGAAAAATTGTGTTCTTTCACAGTTGCAATCAAACACAGTTTATGTACAGGCCGTCCCAGTGTACTTATTTGATCTTTCTACATTACCATTACCATTACATGGCCCTAAGAATAAGATTGTCCTTCCCAGGCTTCACATCCACAACAATTATACACCGTTAATCAAGGTACTGTGCCCCCGTTAACCCAGGTTCAAGTACTAGCACCAAATATCCAATCTTTGAACGTTGTATACTATTTGAGCAATTCCAGAATGCAAGGATAGGTCGTTGTGCCATGTCGAAAATACCTTTCTGATTCGTTAGCACGTCCGAGTTGGGTTGCACAATTACAGGTTGTTCGTGTGGTAAAAGAAAGTAATTGGTGATGATTCAGGGATCAGTTCCATCCGCAAACAATGGTTGTGAGTTGACTCTATATGTCACTTCACCAAAAATAGTCTGCAATTCAAGGGCACTAAAATGATGGTAATCGGCTATACGACGTCCACTATTTGATCCAATCTCTCAGCTACTGCTGTGCGCATACAGGTTTTACGGCCACGATCACTAAAACGGTTACAGGGTGGATCCCTCGAGAGCAGAAAAATCGTCTCCACACAATTAATTAATGATTCTAATGATAGAAAATCCAATAATTGGTCCAGTAATATGACATACTCGGTGTTCCCTTGTTTCAGTTTTATTTCGTAAAAATAAGATCGAACTTTGTATCGTTTATTTTTTTAAAATTTATTAAGCTTTATCACTGCACATAATATAACATATAGGCAGCAAAAAGAAATGGATGAACATGTGACAAGCTTCTCTATCCACATCCCCCTAAAAGACACATACCATTAACAAATAGAATATATAAATGCACAAGATAAATATGAAAATAGCTAAAGTAAATTACTTTTAATTACTATACTGAATACAATTTGAGAAATAAAATACGGTATGACATTAATACTTTTATATATTAATATGATACAAACATGCCTACTGAACTATTGATTCTGGCTTTATTTGCCGCATGTATTCAAATCATAATTCGGCATCGGCCTTCAGGAATAAGAATATAATTATTATCTACTATAATAACTTCCACTACTATAATTCTTCAACAACCCAACACCAATATCTACCTCCCCAAACGTCAATTTCGGAAATCCGAACATTCACTAATTCAACTGCTAATGTCATTATTACACATTTTTGAATATTAGGCCTATGGCACATTTGCTAATCGAATATTGAGTTTTAAATGAGCGTACTACTAGGACTAGTCAGCTACTAATTCTGGTACCTGTGAGCTTAGTGAAGATGTTAGCTATACGTTTTTCACACTTGTTCCACCTGCTTGTGACTCTATATTTTACGTTTAATTCAGGATTATCAGGTATGTTTTATACTGACTTGCTTACATTTTTTTTAAAATCGGGGGCTTCTATTTTTATTCATTAGTTTGTATTGAAATATACATGGCTATTTTTTGTGTGTGGAAGCAAAAACTATCTGCAAATTGCTGTAACAATAGAAATAACAAATCATAAGGTTACCTCTAATCTGCAAACAGCCACTGCTAATTTTGTCACATTGTTATATTACTATAATCTATTTATTCTACATGTATACCGTATTCCCGAAAATGGTCTACAGTACTAGCCATTATTCACCAGATTGAACTTCATTAAGAATTACTTTTTTTTTATTCTTTAAGAGCCATTAGATATAACAGCACTTTCTGGAACACCTCTAGTTGACGCGAATAGTAATGGTTGGTTTCAAGGATTCGCACTTCAAAAAGACAAAGACATCAGAGATTTATCTGTTGGAATATTGTACAAGAATATTAATGGAAACGATAACGTGACTTGGGCTGATACTGATAATTTTAAAGGCCCAAGCTCTAGGCAGCAAACAAAAGATATGCCAGACGGTAAAATATTTTCTACCGACAGCATAATTAGATTCCGAACACACCAATATTTCACTTTTCTAGGTGTTAATAACTTACAAACTCAGACTGGTGTCTTTTCATTTGAAGCAAAGAAAAATGGAGTAGTCACACATACAGCAATAATATTGAAATCTGCTTCTGGTGAGTAATGCCATGCAATCCCGTCCTTAAATTATCAATTAATTTTTTTTATAGAGGTGATTGTTAACTAGAAAAACACATCAGCCCATTACATGATTACGTTTAGTTTGTATGACCTATTGATTCAATTTTTACAGCCAATATTGAAATGGAGCACAGAACGATTACGGTCGGTATAGGGGAGTCTGTCACTATCAATCTCAGTAAAGGTGGTGATCTTGACGATTTACGCTGGAGACATAATTATGGAAAGGAAATACACAATCTGAGGGGTAATATGTCTGCTGTGATAGAAAAAATACGAGGGAAAGATGATGGCGTATATGAATGTTATACAGGTGATAGCCCTGATGGTACCGATGGTATCATGAGACTTATTGTTAGAAGTAAGTTATAACATTTATTACAAATCAATTATACAGATGCAAATTCTAATGAAATGGAAACACGTCCGATAAAATAGTTTCTTGTATATACATGGGAACTATTTAATGTGGCTGGTTGATATAATAATAATTCTATTTTTTTTAAATAAACCGTATTGATACAGATTTATAGGGATATTATTAAAACATGACACAAAGGAAAAGGACATTTTAAAATTAATTACATTAATTAAATTGTATCGTTAAATATGTATTGTCCCTTTGACTAATTCCCAAAAAATAAAAAATAAAAGATTTCGAAAAAAGGTGGGTCATTTTGAAGTATCATAATACTTATTAACTATCACCAAAAATTGTTAGAAAAAAAAATAATTTAACTGAAATACAAACGTTTTTTTGTTAAAAAAATTACTTTGACTTCCAGTCAAACTTTTCAATAAAAACATATCCCATAATGAAACGCGCTTGTTTGGCTACTCTGTATGCATAATCATAAAACTTCCTCATGATCTGTGTGAAAATACCTTCTTAACCGTGACGAGTTGTAAACAACCCTAATTTAGCACATGCATAATGAGTACTCATGGTTTGAAATCTTTGTTTACTTTCGCTCGTGACGATTTTCCAGATGAAATGTAATCAAACTAATTTACCTGTTAATTACGTAAACTTGTTGTTTTTTGCTCGAATTTTCGACTTAAAGTGAATAACTTTAATATTACTTTGATATGGCCACTTTAAATTTAGAATATTTTGACCTTCATTATTTTGTGTTTCAAGGGACAATACATAAAATCATTTAAAAAATACTTTATTGTTAAACTATTTTTTTTTTATATGTGGTTTTTGAGATTCGAAATGCTAGTTTGAAAAACATGAAGTATAAACTGCCTTGAGCCATACATTAGTCACAGTATTCTGTTTGTACTAAGCAAAAATATACCGACCAATATAATCGTATACAGTAGTGTATTCATTTTAAATGTTGTCTTTATTAGCTTGTCCCTCGCCAAAGTGGAACCCTCCAGACTGTGAAATGGACTGTCCCGTATGTTATAATGGTGGAGTGTGTGACGATAAAACGGGTGTTTGTATTTGCCAAGCAGGATTCAACGGCGATTCTTGTGAAAACGGTAGGCCTAAATATAAACTGCTAAAATACGTGGACGTGTAATTAACAAATAAACATACATTGAACGTTATTTTATGTATTTTATTTTCGATAGGTTGTGGAAATAACAACTGGGGTCGTAAATGTGACTCTGTGTGTAGCAGCGAGGGTGCGAATTGTACTGGAATACTTTTTTGTCCACCTGATCCAGTTGGTTGTACATGCATCAATGGTTTTGGAGGAAACGATTGTAGTACAGGTTATTGTTACAAAAATGTTCCCCTATGTAAATTTATATATAGATTTAAAAAGTTTATAATTAATACTGTATTAGAATTATTGCTATAATATGATTATAATATAATATTATTGTAATGATTATTACATGTTCACTCAAGTAAGATAAGAAATAATGATAGAATAAGATGTGAAAACTGTAAACATAATATTATCTGTGATGGAATAATATTGAACTACGTTTTATAGTGTGTGGGGCTGGATACTATGGAGCAGATTGTCGCCAAGAATGTCACTGTGATGATAGTGTTTGTGATAAACACACAGGATGTTCATCCGGGTCAAACCGTTTGGATGGATACACTGGTGATACTTGTCAAGGTACTGTATACTCTAAAAGTATACACTTTATGATACTACTGTACCACAATTAACCACAATTGTTACTTAGCAAAGTATAAATTTATAGTACTTGCTTTGTGTCTTTTGTTTGTTTGTTTTTGTTTGTTTGTTTGCACGGTTGCGCCCAAAATCTTCTTCCTGAATTGTTAGGCGTTAATGGGTATATACTTCCAGACATGTCTGTTGATTGTCAGAACAATTGATGTATTGGTGACAAATTCTGATTAAAATCTGGAGTTATTTGTATATATATATTCAATATATGGGCCAAAATAATAAACAGCACGCCCTCTGTTGCTATCTCTATATTGCCAAGTATTTCGCTTAATTTCTGATTTATTTAGGTTGTTTGGTTTATCTTCACTTTGCAAACTAAAGTTAACTTACTATATAAATATTATTCAATATTCAAAACCATGGCTCCATAATAGTTTTTTTTTTTACTTTAAATCCCAAAAATAACGTTTTATAGTCATATTTTTAAAAGAAAATCTATTTAAAAAATGTATTTACGGACCAAAGATTTAAAAAACTGTTTTGTTTTTAAAATTATATGTACCTGTTTTGTTTATAATAGTACCGCCGTTCTGTCCATCCGGATTCTTTGGTGTTTTGTGTAACTATCCATGTCACTGCAAACATTCTGTAAATTGCAATCGAGATGGAATTTGCCCTAATGGATGTCATGAGGCATGGACGGGAGATGAATGCAGCATAGGTAACGATAATAAACAAATATAAAAAGTGTATTTTTCAGTTTGGATAGATAGGCATAATACAACATAATACTGCAGTAGCTTGATGCAAGCATGGTATTGGTAGGCCTACTACTAGCATTAGCATCAACTATTGTAGTCGAGCACTTGATGCTTTCCCGTAATCAAATGTGACTCCAGTGGTAATTCTATTAAATTATAAAACATACAATCTGTTAATATGTGACATATTCAAGATCCTCCATAATGACACATGATCAGCATTTTCTGCTATACCCTATTCAAATGAGTTACTTAGTTAGTTAAAACTTACAGTTTTTACAAAACATTTTGTATTTATAACAATTAGCATTGCCATATCGTTCTGAACCGCCAAGTGTTGTAAACCAGACAGCAACAAATATAGCATTTGATGTCATTTGGATTCCTGGTGAAGACTATGGAACAGGAACAATTACAAGACGAAAGCTTTCATATAAATCATCGCAGATGGATTCATTTACATCTATAGTTAAACCAGAAAACGATGTATTTATTGTTATTGATAATCTCATCCCAAATACTCAAGTTCAGTTCTACTCTCAATTTTCGAGGGTGGTTGGTGGTATTGAGATAGATGGACCAAGAAGTACACTTGGAACAACAAATACAATCTGTTTAGGTAAACTCTATTATTACACCAAAATCATGTAAAACAATACAAAGTATATTAGTTATATTACTGCGATCAGCAAATTAACCAAATGCATTTATTTTATATCTATAATAGGGCGTAAATCTATAACATCGACTTACCTACTGTTTGAAATTGATTTTTTTGTATTATGAAATAGAACCTTTAGAAGAACCTGAGATAGAATTAGAAACCGTTGAAGATAATCAGATGATCGTGAGTGTAAAGGTACATTGTTTAATATAGATTTATTTTTGTTTGTTATAATGTTTCAAACATTATACATTACGTTATTGGTATTTATGTATGTTCAGTGAAAGTATTACATAGTTTTCATGACGTAAATGGTTTCTCAAAGGTTCCGCAAATGTTCTGTCACCTAAAGGTATACATTATGTTGCTGTTTTAGGTTTTAATGACGTAAATAGTTTTTAAAATGGTCCGCAAATAATTCATTGCCTGTAGTTCAGTAGTAGCTAGGTGTCAAAGTATTTTCTATTTTTTTTTAGATTTTAAATATTAAATCGAAAATTGTTAACGGTTACCTGTATCATATCCAAACAACGGTATTTGTCATTTACTGTATTTTGGTTATATTTTACCTTACCTAACCTCTTCAGACCTCGTGGGCCATAAGGCTGCAATGGCAATGTTCTAGTTGGTTATAGTTTTGATTCGTTACATGTCCTCCCATCTAAGGGTTTCTCCCACTTTTTCCACTGTTTTCCGCCATGTTGTTTTGGGCCGTCCAATTCTCCCCGGCCCCAGGTTTCCATGTCATAGCTGTCATACCCATTTTACCTTACCTGAATTTTTTTGTTGTATTTTCAGCCTGTATCTAGTAATTATGATAGCATCCAATGTAACTATATTCTTCGATATCAAGTGCAATACTCGGACATTGATGGAAATACACAAGATGTTGTCAACACAACAAACAGTTCTCAATTAGAAGTTGAACTATCAGGATTATCAAGTTGTACTGAATATGTCGTAAACGCTCGAGTTATTAATAATATGGATATTGCCGGTAATTGGGGACAAAATACAAAGATACAAACAGCTCCGTCAGGTTGGTTGACCATTAACTAAAATAATAACAGTCCTAATCCGAAAGAGTGGAATGTTTACTCTTCCCTATTCTAATAAACATAATACCATCCTTTTTGGCCTTTTCAATAGAAGATATGTTCGTTAGTTATATTCTTTTGTCTTTATTTAATACTGTTTTTATAATTATTAAGAGAGAAAGATAAGAACACTGTAATATTCAAATCTAAGGATGAATAAAGCGATGTCTATGTCTATCCTTGTAAGAAACAAATTAGGCTTACAATATTTATTTTATATTCTATTTTGTAATGCTAGAACCAGCGATTAAAATTGGGCCATTCACAAATGGAACACATTTTGTGATAAAGTGGAAATCTCCTACGTGTGGAATCACAGACTATCAGCTGATCTACTATTATGAATTGTCAGGTAGAATCTTTCAGCAAGGAAGTACAACAGAAACTGAACTTGTATTATTTGGTGAAGAAATTGAGCCAAGTATAGAATATACATTCACAGTATTTGCATCATATGTAAACAATAACAGTACATCTGACACAAAGAAATTTTGGTTTGGAACCAATTGTGATCCAAGCCAGAAGGAGCAATTAGGTGTGTATTGAGATTGATTGAGATAAAATGTTAGTATTGTTAATGAAAACAGTCGAAGAGATTTAGACCTAGAATTCTACATACATTAAAAATGACAACTATAACAATGTGACATGTTTCATGTTTTTCAGATTACGTAATACTAATAGGAGTTGTAATTGGATCATCAGTACTCTTGATAATTCTCACAGTTGTTATCACCTTGATGATATCGAAACGGTAAAGTATCACTCCTAGATTGTTACTGTGGTTGAAAATGAAAAAACTTTAGATAATGACTATGACTTATGAATGTTACGATCAAATTAATTCTGAAAAAAGGAGATCCTTTGATGAAATAAATATACATACACTTTGTTTATTTTAGATGTAGACGTATAGATTCAGAAAAAGACGCTGGTGAATCCTCTACTGTTCAAAAAAATGTATGCACAATAGATACTGATTATCACAGTTTGTCGGAAAAATATGAACAAAGTGTATATGAAGATATTGAGCTTACTGTTACTACGTGTCCGCCTGAATTCATTTATGCAAACTCCGAGTCTGATTCTGTACAGGATCATGTTTATAGTAATCATTGAAAAATGAAAAATACTACTACTGAGTTCCCCTTATTAGAGAAGAAATACTGAAGGGAAAACAATCAAATCGATGCTGTCATACTACATCAAAATCAACTGATGTAAATAATGTAAATACAATTTTTTTTTTTTTAGATGTGGTAGTTTGAAAAGCAACCCCGCTAATTCTCACGTTCTCGTTGGTATATTAGAGAATTGCAATTTTTAGTGTTAACATATATGAATATTAATCATTAGAGCAGACACGTGTAAAATAGCTTACAGTAAGATTTAATTGGAATCAAAATAAATAAATAATTTGATAGGATGATCTAGATACAACAATTAAGACTTTGCTGGAACTGAAACAAGTAATAGGCTAGCCTAAAGAAAAACATTTTTAAAATTCGAAATATAGAAGAAAACTCAAAATATAGATTCCACAAGGTTTAACAATAGGAAAAATATATCCCAGGCATTCCCGACTATTCCGCGACTATAATTTAATAACATTTCACTGATTAAAAGTACATTGTGAGATGACTAAATCTTTTAATAGGCCATTTTTAATTTAATATTTTTTCACTTTTGCTAAAAAAAATGATAATAATGATTTCGCTTATGAAAAAATTAAATAAACAATTAAATGAACCAAAACCCATTGACTTTCAGACCATTGACTAGTTTTTTTCTTCATCAGATCTTCAAATCAGCAAATAATTTTTTTCCAATTTTCGGTCCAAGTAAATACCTATATTATACAGTAATAAAATGGCTCAAATAACTTTTGAAAAATTATTTGTTCAGGAGTGAAGGAAAGGGGGTGCAGTATATAATAAACTTTTAGTTGTCGGGAATGATAAAGAATGTTGCTTTTCAATACGCTGGTTGACTCCTCTTTTAATATAATTTAAATTGAGGTCTATGCCTATCTAAAACAATTTTAATTTTGTATTCCTTTTATTTTTATTTTATTTTATTTTTAAAACCAGAAACAACAGCAGAAACAAATCCACCACTTACAGCTTGGTTTAACAGATACAAAGACAATTACAACAACTCAGAAACACTTAAATTACGACGTAACAGATAAAGATTGGAATTAAAAATGTCGATATGGGGATGGGCCTGGACTAAACTATTATAAGATAAACTTAATCTACTGATGTAACCATTTTTAAGAACATTGACTCTGCAAAAGGGAACACAAAGGATATTGTTGTTTTTTAAATTACGGGCGGGAACACGAATACCGAAATTGGAAATAAAGTTGCAGTCAAAAATAGAATGAATTCTTCAAATAAAAACTCTTCTGCAAAAAAAAAAAAATGAAATACAGTTAGTATTTCAGAAATACAATTTCATCATCAGTTCAAGAACCGTCCCAACCTGGTTTGTCCACATACTATGCAAATCAAGGGACGAACAGCTCAAGTAACAGTCAATAACATGAAAAGTTATGAGGCTGACAAGTAGAAGAAAAGTTGTATACAGTACAACAACATGAGAAGTTGACAGGTAAAATCAATGTTTTATACAGTGCAAGCAGCAACAACAACACTAGTGAGCTTTCACTTCAGGACGGTAAGCGAAAGGGGGCGGTATAGATATGAATGGATTCGATGATGTATACAAAATATTAATCTGCGCATTTGTAGACAGTATACTCCGTTCAGTTCTCATCGGAACAGTAAATGGTCGAAGCGAATGCACGTGGCAGGTTTTTCAATTTAGTTGTAGTAATTAATACAGGAGTGCCAACCTATAATACCCACTACAGCATTTTGTTTATATATTTAATTTATCTGTAGATTGTAACTTCACTTTGATCCTATAGATTCATTAAACAAAATAAGCATCCCTTGTACGCCTCTTTTGAGGTTTTAAAGTCCATCCATTTGAACTTTGCTAACTAAAAAACTTGTCAACCACGCCCATAAACCAACGTGTACAGGCTCTGCGGACTATGTCTAGGAGAGGAAGGAAGGGGAGGGATATATTGACCGCCGTCGTGTTTGTCTCCAAATAACCGTCACGCTCGCTTCATTTACCGTCCGGATGCGAGAGCCCTCTATCATATATCATTTTTTATTTTTATACAAATGGAATCTACCTTTATTTCGGACATTTCTCGTAAACGATCGTTAGCGCTTTTTGACTAAAATATGTAAATCGGCATTTGTGTATGTTTTGTATGATAAACGCAACGCGACTCTACAGCTCACTATGCCGGTCGGTTTGTCGGTCGGTAAACACTAACTTATGCACGCGACTGCAGCCACCTATGTGGCCTTGTTTTAACAACGAATAAGTCTGTATAATGAAATATAAATTACCTATGAAACATTATGAAACATTATGAAACATTATGAGGAAATTAGTGATTATCAATAAAAATTAACATAGCTTCAACCTTCTAAAGATAATTAATTTTAGAATATTTATTTAGTTCAGACGAATGAAAATGAGAAAATGTAATAAATAATTATGTGTAATCCAATAAGTTTTGGCAGTATTAGATCAGCTGCACAAATATAATATTTATAATGATTATCAATGGATTTAGAAATACTAGTGAACATAAACCCATACCACCTAAGTATTACATGTTTACGTTCTATAATTATTGTTAATAATAAATAAGTCCTTAAGTAATAGCTAACCTTGATAGTCTATTGTTATTATAAAAATTCATTGAGGCATATCGTCACAATTGTCAAAAATACAAAACGAATCTCTTTATAAACACCAATGTTCGATCCACGCCACTTATTTTAAAATTTTTATTTATTTCCTTATACGCTTTTCTGAGTTTTCTTTTGACGGAAAACCCCTTCCTCGCCCCAAGACCTATATATATATATATATATGAATAATAATTATTGTACGTAGTAATAAAAGGTTATGGTATTCAAAAACATATACTGTATATAAAACATTGTTATGTAAAGTTGGAAATCATTTTGATGAATAAAGAAGCAAAACAGTAGGACTATATTATTATTGTAATCATCATCTACCCCATCCCTTCTCTTTAGGCCCTTTATTTTCTTCATATGATCATACATATTCTCACCTTGTCCATTTAGCATACCATCTTCAATTCTTCCCATTTTTCACATATATTTCTTTTTCATTTGCTATGCTGTATACATATCTATTGAACTTTTAGGACGGGTTTAGCGTACGGAGAAATAAGACGATTTCTAGATAAAGGAGTCATTGGTTGATAACAACACTTAAATAAACAAGGAAATACAGTACAGTACTTTGTATTATTATGGTATGTTGTTAAAGCCTGTTTTCCTGTCGACGTTAAGTTACGTTGAGTTGCGTTGAGTTGACATATTCAACGATTTAACAGGAAAAGGGGGTAAAAATTAACGTTGAAAATCGTTAAAATCTTAAATCGTTAAAGTTGAACTCGGTTCAACTTTAAAGATTACGATCGTTACGATCGTTAAAACTGACCAATCAAATGGTCCACAAATTACGTCATTGCAGTTTGTGAAAAAATAGGTACGCGCTGACAATTCTTGAATGTTTACAACGCGACGATGTTTTTCACCTTTTTTGTACACTTTTAAGGTCTGATATTTAAAAAAAACAAGTGTAAGTTAAATTAAATTATAATATTAAACCAATTAAATTTAATGTTTGTCTTTAGTGTAAGCCTAGATTAAGATATCAACGAAAGTATGTCCTAGGCTGGGTTTAAGCATCAAAACCCGTAACTTTTTCAATTTTTACGCGGTCCCGGCTGCGCGTGGCCGGCCTTAGTTTTGCAACACTTCACGTCCGCGTGTCCCAGCAACGCTCGAGAGAACCAAGAAACTATGAACGATCGCGTAAAAATGTGTAAATATTAGCGGTCCGACTCGATCATCGTCATCGCTATTTTATTTTCAACTTTAACGATTTTAAACTCAACGCAACTCAACGTATTTCAACGTCGACAGGAAAACAGGCTTTAGATTGAGTAATCTAATAATTTCGGTTAATTTCATTGCTTTACATTGTTAAATATAATACAACTTACTAACCGAATATTGAGTTTAGACACGTAAATGAGCGTACCACTTAAACTTATTAGCCACATACAATTGGACTTTAGTGGAGATGTTGACTGAACGTTTACCAATCTTGTTTCGGCTGGTTATAGCTTTATCTTTGACGTTCCATTTTGGATTCGCAGGTAGTGTTTTATAATTTTACAGGCATATTATTATAATTGTATATAATATAGAATATAGATATTATCTTGTTCACTATTTACTCATGGTTCTAATTAATTGTATTCATTAAAATAGTCTTTGTAATACAAATGTTATTCTTGTTGAAGTGTTTGTGTATGAAAACAATAATTTCGTGGGACGGTTCGCACCATGCTCTGTCTTATAAAAACTGAAACGGTAAAGCTGTTATTATTTTATAACCCACCCTGATTGAAATACGCTCTATACCAGACGGAGTGGGTGTCACATTGTCAATGTGATAAATGAACTATCTGTTGTAAATAGTCCTATTATTATTAGCATCGGTTAAGTAGAACTGTGATATAATAATACGTCATTACCTAAATTATTGTATGTATTGCATTTCCGTCTGACTCTATTATTTCGGCAAAACCTTTTGAGGCAAATGGTCTACTTTTAGACCTACAGAATTAATTTAACTGCCGTAAATTGACTGCCATGTATGTATGTATGTGCGGACATTCTGTATCTGCCTCGTGAGATTTAAATATATACATTAATACAATCTTATTTTTTATAGATCCATTAGATATAACAATTCATTCTAGATCGCCACTAGTTGACGATAATAGTATTGGTTGGTTTAGTGGATTCACACTTCAAGACGACAGAAACATTAGAGATTTATCAGTTGGAGTATTATACAAACATATTGATGGGAAAGATAACGTGACTTGGGATGATACTGGAAATTTTAACGGTCCCTCTTCTAGACCGACGACAAAGGATATGCAAGACGGTAAAATATTTCCCACCGAAAGTAAAGTTATATACCGATTACACGCAGATTTTACATATCTAGGTGTTAGTGGCTTACAGGCCGCAGACAGGGTTGGTGTCTTTTCATTCGAAGCTAAGAAAAATGATGTAGTCACAAACTCAGCAATTGTTCTGACATCCGCTTCTGGTGAGTAATGGCATGGTATCATTTTAATGTTATATTTTTAATAGGTATTATAACACATCAGCCAGTCTATTACACTACTTAGCTTATTGGTATAATTTTACAGCTAATGTGAAAATGGAGTACAGAACAATAACGGTCGGTATTGGAGAGTCTGTTACTATCAATCTTAGTAAAGGTGGTGATCTTACCGATTTACGTTGGAGACATAACTACGGTGAGGAAATACACAATCTGAGGGGTAATACGTCTGCTGTGATTGAAAACATACGAAGAAAAGATGATGGCGTATATGAATGTTATACAGGTGATAGCCCGAATGGCACCCATGGTATCATGAGACTTATTGTTAGAAGTAAGTGTTACAAATGAATAATACAAAATATTATGTAAAAAGTGTAACACGTCAAACCACCACAAATATTATAATTACTGTACACATTTGTTTAAAGGTTTTCATGCCGAATACTGTAATTTTTTTGTTTCCAAAAGTTTATATTTTGAATTAATTTCATCTGGATCCAAATAATGAATTCCTCTTCTGTTGATAAAAATAGACCTGCGAGAAAATAAATAAGTACAGATAATAGTACGGTTGTTATTTTTGTTCTGATATTGAAAAACATTTAATTATATATTAGTTTATATTTCTGTAATTTAAACCATTACTCAGATTTGCCGAACATAAAGTTACTTTCTGTTCTATAATTTATAAACCTGTCGAGTAATACAACTGCATGTTATTACTGTACACATTTGTTTAAAGGTTTTCATGCCGAATACTGTAATTTTTTTGTTTCCAAAAGTTTATATTTTGAATTAATTTCATCTGGATCCAAATAATGAATTCCTCTTCTGTTGATAAAAATAGACCTGCGAGAAAATAAATAAGTACAGATAATAGTACGGTTGTTATTTTTGTTCTGATATTGAAAAACATTTAATTATATATTAGTTTATATTTCTGTAATTTAAACCATTACTCAGATTTGCCGAACATAAAGTTACTTTCTGTTCTATAATTTATAAACCTGTCGAGTAATACAACTACATGTATTTTATATTTTAATGAAAATCTATTAGCTTGTCCTTCACCAAAATGGAATCCTCCAGACTGTGAAATGAACTGTCCGGTATGTTATAATGGCGGAGTGTGTGAGGATAAGACGGGTGTCTGTATTTGTCCAGCAGGATTCAACGGCGATTCTTGTAAAAACGGTAGGGCTAATTATAAACTGCTAAAATCTGTGTAAACAAATAGATATTAAATGGATTCTATGTAACGTGTTTATTTGCGATAGGTTGTGGAAATAACAATTGGGGTCGTGACTGCAATGTTGTGTGTTCTTCTAGTGGAAATTGCAGAGGATCTCTTTTATGTCCACCTGATCCAGTTGGTTGTACATGTATCAATGGTTTTGGAGGAAAAGACTGTACTTCAGGTTAATAATTATTATTGATAATGTTTTTCTATGGAAATCAGAAGAACATTTACATGATTAATAAATCCGTTATAATGTCTTAAAATATTCAAAAACAATTTTACTTATGATACGTAGCCATACTTTCCATCTGCTTCATAAGTTGTATTATGTATTATTTAGATGTTCGATGATACACTTAATATATAAAGAAATAAAACGTTTATTACTCATGATAACGTTCATTTCTCATGATAACGTTCATTTGGCAGAGTGCAGCCACAAAGCGCAAATTAGCGCCAACATTCATTCAGATCGACGGTGCCGTATGTACAGTCGGGCAGCAAAGTGGTTGACCTCACGAATTATTACCAAATCAAAATTTGAATTGCTGCCATCTTGGAATCGCGATAAAGCAAGTAGTGCGGAATTACAAAATGCAGCAAAAAAATGTTCAATAACATTTAAATAGCATATTCATACAATTAAATTTATATTAATAAAATTCAACTAAGGAGTTTACGAAAGATAGGCTACTTAAGAAATACTGCCGAGATCGGTTCCCCCACACGGCGTAGGGTACCGCAGTGCTAAGGGGCCTAGGTAGGAAAAAATCTGATTTTACCCGTTAAACATGCTTGAACCAAGGCCATTTTAATATATATTATCCAGATTATATATCAAAACAAACTGATAAAAGGATTTGTTGATTTGCTTCTGATGAGAAAAGTGCCGGATTCATTTCGCTGACGGCGAATGAATACACGAATTTTCGCCATTTTCTAGCACTAGCCTTGGGTACCCAGACAGCTGATAACGATTATATTCGATTGTCCAGACGTCTCTGCTACTGGTGCTCAATACTACAGTATGTATTACCATGGACCTATAGGTCCATGGTATTACTGTACATATAGTACTGTATGTTTAGTTTTTGCTTTCTTTATGGCAAAATAAATATTTAATTTTTATTATTGCTTATTTTCCTTTAACTTTATCCAAGAAGTACATATTATTATATATATAAATAAATGAAAGACGCTAGTAAATTACCAACTGAACATTTTATTGCACTACAGGCTGTTTCATGAGTATGAACTCAATCTTCAGGTGCTTGGCTCTGAATCAGAGCCAAGCACCTGAAGATTGAGTTCATACTCATGAAAGAGCCTGTAGTGCAATAAAATGTTCAGTTGGTAATTTACTAGCGTCTTTCATTTATTTATATTCGGCTCTACATTTTGTATCGAGCACTTTCGCTTTCATGGTCTGCGTTAAATTCACCACGATTTATATTATTATATATATGCATATTACAGTCAAGTTGCAACTGACACGAATCCACTTCACTTTGGTTACTAACTAAATAATTAATACAGTAAGTAGTATAACATCATATAACTAACAAACAAATTAACAAGTTAATAAATTAACCACCATTAAATAATTTTATTTACACAAAAGTATTTTACATACAGTATAACATGTAATATCTTGTTTACATCGAAGTAAAATATGCCTATCAAACTATCTTGCTCAGGCTAAAATATCAAGTTATATATGTCAATATTTGAGTTAAATCATCGCGATAATAAACATTTTTATTTTATTTTTTATTTTTAAAGACATCTGTTACGTACATCAAGATGAATCACAAGTCGGATAGTTTATTCTTAGAAACCTGAAAGAAAAAAACACCAATAATGAGCTATTTATAGTTAAATAATTTTAATGTCAACTTTAGTCATCCTAAATTGTGTCGCCATGATCACTACTACTATACTGTATATATAAATATCATACTATGTACGACCATCCAAATTACCTCATCCTACCTACAGTCCTTCCTAGCCTAGGCTACATTATTGTCATTACAAACCTCCAACAGCCACAACATATTTTCTTTTCTTTGGCAAAGAATTTCCCGTAATATAGTCCTAAATTAATTAAATAAATTAAAAGGTCTAGGCCTAGGACTTTCTTTAAATATCCGACGATATATATCCATAATTCAGTGGATATAGATTCAACATTTTAACCATAATATGGCTTCACATTGATTATAATAAGTCGGCGATATGCCACTAAAAACTAGCCTGCAGCCCTCTCTATCCCTCTACAAATAGCACTGGGTTTCCGGCAAATGGGCTAGGCCTAGCCTAGGCCTAGATAATAAATACAAGTAAGTTGGGTAAATTTTTTTACAACCAAATAATCTACAATTATATTGCAATATTTACCAAACTAGCACCAAATCCAAAATAATAAAGCTACTAATAACATATTTTGGTATATTAACTGGTTTAAAAACGGATTGCACATAGTGATTTTGAAGGATTGAAATTACTCAACCACACGGCCTGTACTAAACATACGAATCCAAGATGGAGTCTGCTTAGAATATATCCCCAGCTTTGAACGGATATTGAATCCGTCCCACAAGCTGAACCAAGCTTAAACTTTCAGAAAAGATAGATTAATAACCTAATAACCAACCACTAAGTTTTTATAAAGGTTCCGCGCTGATGAGAAAAGTGCCGGATTCCCTACGAAACCAAACAAATAAATCATGTAGCCTACCTCAACGAACACCTCCATCTGCACTTTTTTCTTCAATAAGCTCTGTCGTCATTTCCTAAGCTATTTATACCAAAATTTTGTGGCGGGAATAATCATCCATATTAGGAGTAACAATTTCCAAATATAGAAAGATATAATTTAACCCGGATGGTGGAAATTGCAGTAGATTTGTAAGGGTATTTCCATGCAAAATGCTTGCCGCGAAGTGAAAAGCGAACCGGAAGTCACTATAACTTGGCGATGCTCAGTGACCTGCGCAGTTAAAAAACAGCGTTTTAACGGTTAAATGAGCACTTTGCTGCTCGACTGATGTAGTTCACCGGTGTGGACGGAACTGATGAGCATTACGTTTCGACGCTCTCTATTTCTTGTTCACGTAATATATAAATATGATGGTGATAGGACTGTCAGCACTTATGCTCCACGTGTTATTTCTTTATTTTTGTTTCTATATGTTGTTACTGTTTTCGTCATTGATGTTCTTAATTACAATGTTATGAATAGTTATTACCAGAGCCACCTTTTTTCAAAGATTGTGGAAATGGATACTATGGAGCTGATTGTCAGCAAAAATGTAACTGTGCCAATAGCAACTGTAATCGAGTAACAGGATGTAATTCAGCATCAGAATGTTCATCTGGTTACACTGGTGACCAATGTCTAGGTATAGATTAATTAGATACTATTATCAATGTTTTCATCATATTTTTGCAGTAGTATTTATTATCAATATTATTTTTAAAATAATTATAATTTGCGATGACACGTATATAGTTGATAGACTAATTAAAAACACATGATTGCTTCCAAAGAACCTATGTCATGTTCACCTGGATTCTTCGGTGTTTTGTGTAATTTCCCATGTCACTGCAAAGACTCTGAGGATTGTAATCGAGATGGAAGTTGTACTAATGGATGTCATGAGGCTTGGGCTGGACCAAAATGCAGCATAGGTAACGACACACATTAAGATATGTCATAGAATATTATTCAGGAATGTATAATAGAGATAAAGAATATTACTGCACAACTTAAAAAAAAAAATTGTTGTCTTATTTGAATATTGACGGTATAAACTATTACTTAAATTGAAAATTTACCCCAAAATATGTCTATAAATATGAAGTTCATTATAAAAATTGAAAACTATGTAAAATATTTTTTTTAATGTACTCTTAAACAAATATATTCTTTTGAAAATAGAATACTACTTGAACCTTTTTAATGAAAAAAAACCCCATTTTGGTAAATTAAGTAGCATTTTGTAGATAAAGCCCTTTTCTCAAAGTAGAGACGAATGTGCCTACGCATTTTTTACTGTAATATCTGCTTCAATGAATAGAAAGTGTTGAACAGAACAATAATTTTTGTTGTATCTTGCATATACATCATGACATCAATACAGTTTGCTACATAAGGATCACGTATTACTAAAAATTAAGTTTTTTGTTTGTGTAAGACAACTATGCCCGAATGTATTAACCAAACATGTATATTCTAAGAAATTATTATTGATTTATATTTTAAGAAAAAAAAAACATAACGTGTTCTTCTTAAAAAGTTTCTTGTTCATAATTAGCATTGCCGTACCGTTCTGAACCACCAACTGTAAACCAAACAGCAACTACTCTAACGTTTGACGTCACTTGGATTCCCGGCGAAGACTATGGAACAGGAACAATTACAAGACGGAAGCTTTCGTATAAATCAACGCAAATGGATTCATTTATACCAATAACTGAATCTGATAATGATTTATTTATTGTTATTGATAATCTCATCCCAAATACTCAATATCAATTCTATTCTCAATTTTCGAGGATGGTTTGTGGTATTGGGGTAGATGGGCCAAGAAGTACACTTGGACAAACTATCACCATATGTACTAGTAAGTATAGTAATAACGTAATAATTTGAGATTGAATTCAGCTAACACCGTACCAACAACATCAGTATTAAATCAGTAATATGGAAACAACCGACCAATTAAGAATATGTTGTGTTGGCTTTTAGCAGCAACAATAATTGGGTATCATCGATTGATTTTTTTTTTTAATTTGATATTTTATTTGAACTAATACATTTTCGATGTGTAGATATATTTTTAAGATTCTATAATATATATTAATAAATACCAATTTAATATTTGTATGGTTTATAGATGAAAGTACATAAATTGTTGCAATTGGTTTCATCTATATTTCGAAGTGACATGATACATTTTATTTCATTTCTATTCGCTCAGTTCTATTCATTTATTTCATTGCTTATGATATAGAACCTTTAGAGGAACCTAATATTGAGTTTAGGAACATTAAGGATCACGAAGTCACTATACGTTTAATGGTAAATTTAAAAATGTTTTTTTTTTAAATTTGGAATCATGTTTCTACGCAGCTTTGCCGAAATAAATATACGGAATGTATGTTTTAAAAATAAAATGCCATTGTTTTTCATATTATTGATTTATACTCAAACATTTACTAGATTTTTCACTACATATTTTCTTTAACAACTGCACTCAATTGTACGCGCAACAGAGATCAAGCAGAAGAAGAAAGGCTAAACCGCCCTGCGATATAACGATACGATAATTGCTAAAAATAAAAAAGTTTTAAAATTATTGAACATAACATAATTATTCCTTTTTATTTTTTTTCTTTTAACCTCCTGATAAAGAATGAATTTATTTTAACTTGATATAAATATTTTGATTGTACTGTATATATATTCAGCCTTTTTCCAGTGCTCCTGAACGAATTAAGTGTAACTATATTCTTCGATATCAAGTGAAATACTCGGACATTGATGGAAATATACAAGATGTTGTCAACACAACAAGCAGTACTCAATTAGAAGTTGAACTATCAGGATTATCAAGTTGTACTGCTTATGTCGTAAACGCTCGAGTTGTTAATGACTTTGAGATAGCTGGTAATTGGGGAGAGGACATGATGGTACAAACATCGCCATCAGGTAATTGTTTATAATAAATTGTGCGTGTTCAGGGCAAGTATTTGTACAATTTATAAAAAGGAGAATCCAAGAATAAACTACTATATATTTTTCAATAGTTTATTTATTCTCTGTTCCAAAAATAGAGCCATCGTTAGAAAGTAATCCATTCACAAATGGAACGCATTTGGAGATGAAATGGAACGCGTCTTGGTGCGACATCCCAGACTATCAGGTGACCTACCATTATGAACTGTCAAGTGGTATATTTCAGCAAGGAAGAACGGAAAAAACTGAAGTTGTATTATTTGGTGGAGAAATTGAGCCAAGTATAGAATATACTTTCACAGTATTAGCCTCATATTTAAACGTAAATGGTACATCTGACACAACAAAATTTAGGTTAGGGACCAATTGTGATTCACCAAACAAAAGCCAGAGTATTCAAGGTGTGTATTTTTCTATTTAGCTTTCAGATTAATATTGGGCTTCCCGTAATAGTTTATAGATATGTTTTAAATGTTAAAGAAATAATTGCTTAGAAACTAGACCTTTCGTGAAGAAGCTGTATGTAGTATTTCGTTTAGAAAATTCAACATGAGAAAAACAATTTCAAATGATAATTCTAAAAACGATAAAATATCCTGTTTTCAGGTTACGTCATAGGAGTTGTAATTGGCTCAATACTTTGGACAGTTATCACAGTTGCTGTCACCTTGACGGTTTCTAAACGGTAAAGTATTACTCTAAAGTAAAGTAATTTATGTGTTTAATGTTATACTCTTACTATGGTAAAGAAATTAGACAATGATAAATACAGAACATTACGATCAAATCATTTCTGGAAAAAAATTAGAAAGACAACCTTTACGATGGTGAACTATGAACTTTTGTTAACTTCGGTACATTTGTTCATTTTAGATTTAGCAATCAGTCAGAAAAAGACGTTGATAAAGACGTTGATAAAGCATCTGCTACTCCAAAAAATGTTTGTGCCATAGATACAGATTATCAAAGTTTGTCTAAACAAGGCCAACAGTGATGCATAGTGATACAGGACCGACAGACAAACAGACCGACAGACAGACAGACCGACAGACAAACGGACCGACCGACATAGTGAACTATACTGACCGAAATTACTGAACATGTTTAAAAATGTTGAAATGTTTAAAAACAGTTATATTTTTTAAATTTACACGTGCGTAGCCTGTCACTTTTGACGTGCTCGTATAACGTAATTTCGAGTTAAAAAGTAAGTCAAGAAAACAGAAATCGGGCAAAAAGAGTGCGCAATAACATTTAACGCGCACTGCGCGCGCCAAAATCTGCGCACTCATGGCAATTTTGTAAACGCTTAAAATTGCCTGAAACGTACTCTTATTTCATCGAAAATAAATTTTGAAAATTTTAAGCGCGCGTACGCATGCGTTACATGGGCTACGCACGTAATTGTATTGCCATATGATGATTTATGCCCTGAAATTTATGAGTACCAAATTTTATTTAATTGTGATTCATGGTTGTTAAGATATGATTACAAACGTGATTTCGTTAAATCGTGCATAGACCGCGTAATTTTTTATTGCGCACCGTGAAAACATAACCACATCGATTCCTGGCCATAAGGAATATTCTGTGAAAAATTGACTTAGCTAGATTAAACTGATATCAAGATAAGGTCATAAAGCGATAAAACGCATAGTGATACCGGACCGACAGACAGACAGACAGACCGACAGACAGACCGACAGACAGACAGACAGACAGACAGACCGACCGACCGACATAGTGAACTATAGAGTCGCTTCCACGCGACTAAAAATATGAAGAAAGTGAATATCAAGGTATTAAGCCTACCATTGCAGGTTCTAGTGAACACGTGTACGCAAACACCCAACCTGACACTCAACCTGTACCGGATCATGTTTATGATAATACATTTGAAAAGTGAAGAATATAAAACAATTGAGTTTTCTGTAGTAGAGAAACAAATGTAGGCCTAAATGTAGTAATGTAAAATATGTAGATACAGTACCGACACAAAAATTAATCAAGTCGACAGTTATAACTAATCATTTCCAAAAGAATGTGATTGTACATAAATTGTCTGTTTACTAATCACAAACGATAGATCATCCGATCATCCGTCACTTAACATTAGTCAACTCGTCCTTGAATGTCCTAGTGGAAACCAAGCTTACGCAGAGAAAACCAATCTTTTTTTATTAATTGTTAACTAAATATCTAAAATAGAGAATATAAATATTTCAGGCAATAGGCAAATTTCAATTATTATAAATATTATTAATACAATAATTCTTCAGTTCATAAAACATTTTTAGTACTACATGTCGATTTAAAAGCAGTAAATCAAGTTTTACTAATAATTATGTAATCGTGTCTTTAAATTAGTATTAAGGTTTTTAATATTTTAAAATTTTACGTTTTGCGTTGATTTTTGCATTGAAACCCATTGACTCTTTAATTATTTTTTAATTAAATTTTTTCAACTTTAAAGATGTATTGTCCCTTTGACTAATTCCCAAAAAATAAAGATAAAAGATTTCGAAAAAAGGTGGCTCATTTTGAAGTATCATAATAATTATTAACTATCACCAACAAATTTTCGAAAAAAAAAAATCATTTAACTGAAATACAGATGTTTTTTTTTTTGGTTAAAAAAATAACTTTGACTTCCAGTCAAGGTTTTCGATAAAAACATATCCCATAATGAAACGCGCTTGTTAGGCTACTCTGTATCCATAATAATAAAACTTCCTTATGATCCGTGTGAAAATACCTTCTCAACCGTGACAAGTTGTAAACAATCCTAATTAACGTATGCATAAATCGTACTCATGGTTTGAAATCTTTGTTTACTTTCGCTCGCGATGATTTTCCAGATGAAATGTAATCAAACTAATTTACCTGTTTATTACGTAAACTTGTTGTTTTTAGCTTGAATTTTCGACTTAAAGTGAATAACTTTAATATTACTTTGATATGGCAACTTTAAATTTAGAATATTTTGACCTTCACTTGTTTGTGTTTCAAGGGACAATACATCTTTAAATTATTATATAATCATATATTTAAATTGTTTTTTTACAGGGAGACAATATATATTTCATAAACTTTTAAATTGGCTTGAATGTGAGAATGTAACTTTTTAATTAAGTTTAAATTTATGCAGATTAAATATGTAATTATATAATTTATGTTTCAAATTGATTAATTAATTAATATTCAGATATCACCGGGCGGTTTAGAATGTGTTCTGTGTCTGTGCGAAAAATATTTTTGAATATATTTGTTTACTTTAATATGTGTTTTTATTTGTATCCGTCTTCATTTGCCTTTACCTATAATATGTTTATCTCGTGCTAGCAAAAAAAAATAAAAATCACTTCAAATCACAACTCAAAATCAATAAATTATTTAAAACAAGCACGAATGTGCAATACTCGGGGTACAGCGAAAGAAGCTGTAATGACGTCATAAGACCGGATGTAACGTCACATACACATCAATAACCGCGCTACCAAATACGGCTATATGGTACCATCTTCGAGACGTGATATGGCTGCATCCGGTATGAAATTAACAAATCCGGCTCTATAGCTTTGAGGACATGTCCCTGTAGTATATTCATGCTAAATCCGAGCTCAATACTACAACGAATAAGGGAGGAGTATTTACCGATTACACAAAATAAGTATTAAAAAAAATAATAAAAATAAGATGTACTGTGTATAATTATCATATTGCGTATACACTACTTTTCACCATAAAGTTAAAAAAAAAAAGTTTCGCCCGGGCTCGAACCAGGTACCTTAAAAAAAGCACGAATGTGCGATACTCGGGGTACAGCAAATGAAGCTGTAATGACGTCATAAGACGGGATGTGACGTCACATGCACATCAATAACCTACCAAATACGGCTATATTGTACCATCTTCGAAACGACATATGGCTGCATCCGGTTTGAAATTTAAAAATCCGGCTCTATAGATTTGAGGACATGTCCCTGTAGAATATTCATGCCAAATCCCAGCTCAATACTACAACTAATAAGGGAGAAGTAGTACTTTAAAAATCGCACTTTTTACTCAATAGTGTCCAGATGGAGAAAATGAGTAAGTCCTAGACTCGGGTACCCCGAGTAAAAAAAAAAGAAATACAATGAGAGTTGTATCATCAATTTAAGAATCGTCACAAAGTAAAAAATGTTGTGTTCACCAACTTGGTTTGACCACATATTATGCAAATGAATGGATCAAGAACTCAAGCCAGCGCAAGTCAACAACAACAGGGTGAGTAATGACAGGTAGTGAAACGTTTTATGCAATATAAGCCTACAACAAGAAGTAATGGGGCAGACGGGTAAAAGAAAATGTTTGTATACTGAGACTGGCAGGTAGAATGAACGTGTGGTAGCAGCAACAAGAACAACAAACGGAAGAAGTACTAACAGCAAAACATGTATCGTTGGTCCATGCTAACAGTTAGAAGAAACTCATGAACAGTACGGTGAGTTACATACTTTATACAGGTTGTTGAATTCCTCGGATAATTCTCGTTAAGAAACCATCGACACTTTTTTGCCTATAAATATACAAAAACATACAACATAGTGCTTTGACAATGAATAGTTCTACAAAATGATGAAAACTATAATGTGGGTTTATTATTGTCAGTAATATTATTACTGAACCAACGTATTTTAAACAGTTTATTAAATACAATACTTTAAAATACCATTGGGATAACATTATGAAGTATATTTTGTAAAAATTAATGAGTATTACCAGGGATCCTAGTGTTATTAAATAAACATAACATAGCAACTTCAACTATATAGACATAATTTAATTGTAGCATATTTATATTAAACAAAGGATGTGTCAGTTTGTAATCAGCTGCCCATGCATATTTAGGATAATAATAAATGTGAAATATTCATGAATATAAACTCTACAAATATTGCATACCGTATTGATTACGTTCTGTAATTATTCTATCATCTAGGATAAATAATAAGAATCGTTTCTTGATACCAAGCGGCACCCATTCAGGATTCAGTGGTGGCCTACGTGATAGTTTAAAAGAATGATTTATTTTTATTATAAAAATTCATTGAAGCATATCGTCACAAATGACAACAATACAAAAACGGATCTCTTTTATTTACACCAATCCACGTCACTTAATTTTGAAATTAATATTATTTCCTCATACGTTTTGCTGAAAACTCTTTTCAAAAATAGGCTTAACTTTTGGGAAAGACCCGTCTTAATCACCTTCGCCTGAAGTAGTGATATCGTGTTATAAATTCATTGGCATAACAGCACTACCTATCCAAATAATTTTGGTGAATAAAGCAAAAAACCTTATAATATTCAGTGCTTTCAGACGTGAACTGTTGGGATGTTGTAATCAATCATATCTACCCAAATTCCCACTCACTCCCTGGCCGTCCGTTTTCTTCCTCTGCTCAGACTTCTGCTCACTATGTCCATGAAGCATACTGTACTTTTCTTTTCTTCTACATTTCCCTCATATTCCATTATAATGTTTCTGTTCTCTATGAGTTGTTTTTTAAAATAGATTGTATATCTATTCAGCTTTTAGTACCGGGTTTAGCGTATTAAGGAAGTAATGACAATTACTATAAGTAAAAGGGGTCATGGGTTAATATACCGATACCTAAATAAATAAAGAAACAATTTGTATTGGGAGAGATAGGTTTGTTGTTGCTAAGAATAGATTTATTAATGCGACTGTTAACTTCATTGATTTACTTTGTTAAGTATACCACGACATACCAACCGAATATTGAGTTTCAGACACTTAATAAGGTACTACTGCTAGAACTAACCACCTTCTCATTCTCTGTACACAAGAAGGTGTGTGGACTTTAGTGGAGATGTTGGCTAAACTTTTTACAAACTCGTTCTACTTGATACTAGCTCTGTATATGACGTTTCATTCCGGATTCTCCTCGGGTATGTACTCAGTGTATACATTGTTTAAATTTGGTGTTCTGTAATTGTATTCAATTATATTAGCCTATGTTAATCCTACATGAAAAAAACAAAGGCCTACCCCTTAACTACAATGTACGCAAGCATACAGATGGGAAACCAATGTTTTTCGAACATAATGAGAGATGCGCGTGTAGAAGGAAGCCAAACTAAGTGGCCACTCTACTAGTAAATATAACATATAGGATTGTATAGGGTGTGTTTCTATTCAACAACGATTAAAAATCTCCATAAAACTTATTTGGTGCGCCTCGCATTGCGTTTCTAACGAAACGGTTATATATAATATTCAAGCCTACTGTAGGCCTACTCCGATACAGCTGACAGCAGATCAACATTACACTACACACTATAGTACCAAAACAATTGAATAAGCTGTATTATTTTTTTCTTGTATGAATAAATTGTTAAGGACTGATATTTATTTTATTGTACTGACACTAGTTACGTCTAGACATGCATGAGGGAACATATCTATATATAAATTTACGTAAGGGCAAAATTCGGTAAATCGCGCGTTATTTCTAGAATGTTTACTCGATGGTATATAAAGTTGGTTCGTACTTTCGGTACTGATTTTAACCGCCTGATGTAACCCTGTTTACTAATTAAATTGAGTTCGATAATTAGTTATTGACGATTAAAACGAATTTAGGTTCAACGATTTTCCCCAAATAGGGGTGTTTTTGGTCGTGGTATACACTGTCTAATGGATGTCCGTCTTGAAAAGTACCCGCAGACGATAATACGAGGAGGCTTCGCATTTTCCTATCTCCTCCTACGATAATTGTTTTTAATGGCTGAAAGCCGGTTGAACAGCTCGAGTACAGCATCATAATGTTGAAGACCGGCCGATTTTAAAAAAAAAATACTATTTTGATAGATTTAATATACGTTTATACAAATGTATTGATTTGCGATGAATGGAACATTCCAATCTCTGTTCCACAAGTGTATATTCCCTCAGGCGTCGTAAAGGCAAGTACTGTATACTCATAACAGAAATTCGATCCATTTTTTTTCAATCTGTGCTGCAGAGGTTGGATATAAATTTTTTTTAAACGGATAAAGAGCTAGCGTTTTCACTCGCCGAATATTATGTATAAATCTTTATTATTGCAGTTAAATCACCCACATCATCACCCTTCCCTCACTGGCATGAGTAGCGTTGTAAAACCAGTAGAGGATAGGCCTACGGTACATCACATGCCCTAAACGCAGAACAACTTTGGTGGGTAGGGTAGGAACCAACTTAAGTATGAATTGGCTCTAAGAAACAATTAAAAACCATTAGGCCTACTAATTAAGTTGAGTTAGATAATTTAATATTTATTGACGATTAAATCGAATTTATGATTTTCCCGAATAGAGGTGGTTTTCACAAATTGTTTTACATTATATAAACCTATACACGTCGTAGTGATGTATCGTTACATGTAAGGCCTACTGTACTATTTCAATCGACTAGGACGGTGATAGTTTCAACAAAGTATTACATCGCAATGTTTTACTGTGTTTAGTGTTCAACCAATTAATGTTACGTAATCGTGTTCGCTTGTCATAGATGGCGTAGGAGGCTGGCGATAGAGGATGGGAACATGAAAACCATTCTATAGCTATAGAGAAACTGATCGTATGTCGGTTAATAATTTCTATTTCAATATACCCTAAACAAATTATAGTGACAACAAATTTATGTCTGACGTTCTTTCGCAAATGTCTGTTTGAATGCTTTTACAACACACTGGTGCATTATGGTTGGAAATCTACAAAATTACAATTATATTTCATTTTGTAAACATCTCGTATGTTCAAACATATCACGTGTTCTCTCTTTTTGAGGAGAGTAACCCTAATATGATGTTTTTATTTATTAAATATAAAAGTAGTAGTAGATATCATGTTTTGTTACGTTTAATATATTCACGGGCTGAGTATGTGATTTATTAAATATGAATGCGAGTGCTAAGTCTAAAGGGGAATATGAACTTTAAGAAATCCTGAGTTAGATATCTTCAGTAATAATCTCAGTAAGTTTCGTAACATTGTTAGTAGCTTAGTTTAATCTTTTTTTATTGTTTGTGTACGTATTTGTCTGTGTTCCCTCCTGTAAGTGGTGAACCATGAGTTCACTGTTGGTTGGAAAATGAAATAAATAAATAAAATAAATAAATAAACATGAGTATGACATTTAATTTTTTTAATTCAAATTTTAAAAATGTGCATTCACCCGATCTGTATTCTAATGTAAAACCTTGCGGTCTCTAAATACAGTTAAGTCAAACAATAAATTATATTGTCTTTCAAATTTATTACTGTGTATTACATTCTATTTTCTATAAACATTCTAAGGCAAATAGGCCTAATACCTCTTGATTTACTCTTTCACTTACTTCACATAACTGCAATAATGTTAATAATAAGTTAATCATAAAATAAAATTTTCTTTAAAGGTCCATTAGATATAACAACATTTTCTGGAACACCACTGGTTCAAAATAATGGTAATAGTTATTTTCGAGGATTTACAATTGACGGCGACAAAGAAATTAGAGGTTTATCAGTTGGAATATTGTACAAGAATATTGAGGGTAAAGACAACGTAACTTGGGATGATACTGGGCCGTATATGGGTGCCAATACCGGTACTGGTTCTGAACTATCTCGAAGTATGCCAAATAATAAAATATTCCCAACAAGTTGCTCAATTAGATACCGAGTACACATTGATTACACGTATCTAGGCGTTACCTTACCAACACAGGCTGAACGAGTTGGTGTCTTTTCATTTGAAGCTAAGAAAAATGGAGTAGTCACAAATTCGGCAATTGTCTTGACATCCGCTTTTGGTGAGTAAGGTCATGGTGTTATTCATACATCTTTTTATTTAAAAAAAATGTATATCTGTTTGATAGCTTATTAAAAAACATAAAACAAAGTCTATATATCAATACGTCATGTACTATTATTTGCATTCTCATGACCTCACTTGCTCATCTTTCATTGTCTAGCTTTCTCCAGAAGACTGAAGCATAACAACCGAAACGTCAAGACATTCTTAATAATATTATACTTCCTGTTTGGAAACACATCGTTATACCGCAAACCTAACTTTTATTATTAATATTTGTATAATGGTTTTACAGCCACTATTGAAATGGAGCACAGAACAATAACGGTCGGTATTGGAGAGTCTGTCACTATCAATCTCAGTAAAGGTGGTGATCTCAACGATTTACGCTGGAGACATAATTATGGAAAGGAAATACACAATCTGAGAGGTAGTACGTCTGCTGTGATTCAGAAAATACGAAGAAAAGATGATGGCGTATATGAATGTTATACAGGTGATAGTCCTAATGGTAACCATGGTATCATGAGACTTATTGTTAGATGTAAGTCTTAATTTTTGTTTTTAATATGTTCTATTAAAATCTTTTATCAGCAATTATTTACCTTTTTACTATGGCTGAATGCAATGAAAAGACCACTGTATATACCTTTGTACACTTCTGTAATTGCACACTATCAATCAAGTTCTGAAATCAATTTGAATGTGTATGATTCAATTTTGAAGTATAGGCCTAAATTATATCGATTGATTATAAAAAAAAAAAAATACATTGACCATAATTTGGCTTTCAGAGAGACAGTAAACCTAAGTTATTATTATTGTATTTTAATCAATTTTGTTTAGCCTGTCCTTCACCAAAATGGAATCCTCCAGATTGTGAAATGGACTGTCCAGTATGTTATAATGGCGGAGTGTGTGACGATAAGATGGGTGTCTGTATTTGCCCAGCAGGATTCGACGGCGATGCTTGTAAACACGGTAATTACATAATATTGTTAAAACATACAATAGTTTATATTGGTTTAAGTATGCAGATAATAGTTATTGTTAAAAGATACAAAATAAAAATTCTGAAATAGGTTATTACAAAATATACTCGGATTCGTTACTGGTTTTGGAAGCTACATGTTATTCATAGTAAAAGAAAAACTGTGAACATTTATTTAAAAAGATGTATTTCCCCCACCCCAAATATGACAAATAAAGATTATAGAATAATACCTTGAATAGGCCATTTTTTGCTACAGTTTTTTTCAGGTAAATACTTTTTTTTTATATTCAATTTTTTGTAAATAACTATTATGTGACATCAAAATGAAAAACTATAAAAACAAAATGTTAAACATTTATTTTATCTTTGGGAAAATATAATATATTATCTTTAAAAAATCAGAGTAGGCCATATATATATATAAATACTTGTACATATAGAAAATGTAAATATAACATAGCTACGAAAAAAATATAATTGGTTGAGATATAGTAATCTGAACCTTCTAACTTATACTATACTTAAAACTTTACACAAGGCCATATACATGACTGCAGTCGCGTGCTCAAGTTAGTGTTTACCGACAGACCGACAAACCGACAAACTGACCGACATAGTGAGCTGTAGAGTCACGTTGCACGCGACTAAAACATTCTTAACTTGGATTATGAGAATAATAGGCACATCTGCTTAAAAAGATATAAGAACTAAAACAATGATTGAAAAGCATTCTAAGAAATATAGAATTGGTATTTTGCAAACAAGTGTATAATGTTTGAATTATGAAATATCAAATATTGCACTGTAATAACATAATAGGTTGTAGCAGAAATAACTGGGGTCGTGACTGCACATCTGTGTGTTCTTCTATTGGAAATTGCAGAGGATTTCTCTTATGTCCGCCTGATCCAGTTGGTTGTGCATGCATCAATGGTTTTGGAGGAAAAGACTGTACAACAGGTTAATACTTATTATTGGTAATGTTTTTCTATGATGGAAATATTTAGATAAGATATTATATATTATTATTAATAAATCCGTTATAATGTCGTAAAATATTGTTTCAAAAACAATTTTACTTATGATACGTAGCCCTACTTTCCATCTGCCTCATAAGTTGTATTATGTATTATTTAGATGTTCGATGATACACTTAATATATAAAGAAATAAAACGTTTATTACTCATGATAACGTTCATTTCTCATGATAACGTTCATTTGGCATAGTGCAGCCACAAAGCGCAAATTAGCGCCATTCAGTTACCGACGGTACCGTATGTAGTTCACACACCGGTGTGGAACTGATGAGTCTTACGTTCCTGAGCGTAATCGACGCTCCCTTCTTCTCCGTCACGTAAATATTATGGTGATAGAACTTTCGGTACTTGTGCTCCACGTGTTGTTTCTTTTTTTGTTTCTATCGCTGTTACGGTTTTCGTCATTGTTGTTCACATTTTTTTGAATAGTTACTACCAGAGCCACTTTGTTTTAAAGGGTGTGGAAATGGATACTTTGGAGCTGATTGTCAGCAAAAATGTAACTGTGCCAATAGCAACTGTAATCCAGTAACAGGATGTGAATCAATGTCAACATGTTCATCTGGTTACACTGGTGACCAATGTCTAGGTATATATTAATTAGATACTATTTTCTATTGTTTTCATCATATTTTTGTATATTAGTATAGATATTAACAATATTATTTTTATAATAATTTATAATTTGCGAGCACACGTATCTAGTTGATAGACTAATTAATAATTAAAAACATATGCTTGATTCCAAAGAACCTACGTCATGTTCACCCGGATTCTTTGGTGTGTTGTGTAACTTTCCGTGTCACTGCAAAGATTCTGACGATTGTAATCGAGATGGAAGTTGTACTAATGGATGTCATGAGGCTTGGGCTGGACCAAAATGCAGCATAGGTAACGACACACATTAAGATGTCAACAATTTTAGTCAGGAATGTATAATAGAGATAGAGAATAATACTGCCCAACTTTGAAAAAGGCTACTACATTTTTTTTTAATGTCGATGTTTGTCTAAAGGCCAATTTACACAGACGAGCGGTAACGGTAAGCGGTAATTGTAAGCGAAACACCGCGTGGCTTTTCCCATTTACACAGCGCGCGGCGGTTCTCGAACAGAGAGAGGTGGAAAGTAGGTGCGTGTAGGCCTCGAGGCTAATGCATGTTACAGTCACTGCTGGCCTGGATGTGACTGACTGTCAGTAGGCCTAGCACACACAGGCCTACGTTTTAGAGGGAATTGTTGCCTAATAACGTACTAAAATGTATATTTTCTTTTCACTATGCTTATACGAACATTAGTCACGTCGTAGGTGTTTGTATTTCTGAATAAAAAGAAGAAGAAACTATAGGCTAGGCCTACTACGGCACTCGTATTTATTGTCGTCTTTCACTCGACGGACGCAAAAAAAAAGTTGTTGATAGATGACGTCATTTCAATCATGTCGTTGGTTGGCCAGAATCAATAATTACCGCGCGGTATTTTCACAAAATCGAATATGTTTCGATCCTGAGCGAATTTCCGCTCAACCGCTCGTCCGCTCCGCGTTCTGTGTAAATGGTCATAAGAAATAACATAGATTCTATTTTTGCGTTTTCCGCTCAACTTTACCGCTTACCGTTACCGCTAGTCTGCCAAAAAAAGTACAGTACAAAATAATTCGGGAAAAGGCTTTATCTGCCATTTCCACCCCCCAAAAAATAATAATAATAATTGAAAACTATGTGAAATATTGTTTTAATCTACTTCTAAAAAATATATATTCATTTGAAAATAAAATACTATACTTTTACCGCGTTTAGGTAAATTACTCAGATATAGCATTTTGTAGATAAACTCTTTTCTTAAAATAGGGAGAATAGGCCTGTTAGTTATTACTATCTGCTGCTGTGAATAGAAATTGTTAAAAACAGAACAGTTTTTTATGTATCTTGCATATATCATGACATCGATATAGTTTGCTTACATAAGGATCACGTATTACTAAACATGTAGTTTTATTTTTTTGTAAATATGTATTATCATATATAAACAAATGGCCACATTTGCGTATTCTAATAAATTAATTATTCTTGATTTTATATTTAAAACAAACACAATGTGTTATTTAAAAAAAGTTCGAATGCGTTTTTTTTTATAATAGCATTGCCATACCGTTCTGAACCACCGACTGGAGTAAACCAAACAGCAACTACTTTAACGTTTGACGTCACTTGGATTCCCGGCGAAGACTCTGGAACAGGAACAATTACAAAACGGAAGCTTTTGTATAAATCATCGGAGATGGATTCATTTACCTCTATAGTTAAACTAGATAATGATTTATTTATTTTTATTGATAATCTCATCCCAAATACTCAAGTTCAATTCTACTCTAAATTTTCGAGAATGGTTGGTGGTATTGAGGTAGATGGACCAAGAAGTGCACTTGGACAAACGAGCACCATATGTACTAGTAAGTATAGTACCGGTAGTAACGTATCATTTCAGATCGAATTCAGACCCTACCAACACATTTATCAGTAATTGTTTCCTGGGACACATCTTTATTTTCATAGGTTGAAAGTGCTTGAATTATTATCTATTGATGACTTGTTTAAATTACATAGACTTTCATTAAGATTTAAGGTGTTGAAAGGTTACTGTCCCCATTCTTTCAATGAGTATATTAAAACTAGTGAAAGATGTCCGGGTAGGCTTTTACGTTGGAATTCGAAAGGCAATACTTTTCACAATTCTGTATTTGTTTCCTTTCCTAGACTATGGGAGCAAATACCAAATGACATAAAAGATTCACAAACAATTTCAATATTTAAGGCTGCTCTAACAAAACACTATATTTCATGTTATGTATAATTTATTTGTATTTTTCTTGTATATGGTTTTATCTTTAACTGATTGTACTGTATGGAGTGAGTGCAGAATCTGTTTGGGCTTTAGCCTATTCTCATTCCTGGTTATTTTTACATTGATGACCGAATAAATATTATAACAATCAACCAATTAAGAATATTTTGTGTAAGCTTTTAAATGTAGCATCAATATTTGTTGTTTTTTTTTAATATCATCAATTGATTCATTTTTGAAAAATATTTTCAAATACATTTTGTATTACTAATACATTTTCAATATGCAAATATACTTCAAAACATTTATAATAATAATAAATATTAATGAATATCAATTTAATCTTTAAATGGTTTATAGATGAAAGTAGATACATTGTGTAATTGTTCTTTATACATGGATTAATCTATAATCCTATGTTTTGAAGTGACAGTATAATTATATTTCGTTTCTATGCGCTCAGTTCTAATCATTTATTGCATTGATTATGATATAGAACCGTTAGAAGAACCTAAGGTTGCGTTTAAGAACATTGTGGATCACGAGGTCACTATAAGTTTAACGGTAAATTTCAAAATGTTTTTATTTTATTTTTTGATCATTTTTCTTACGCAGCTTTGCTGAAATATACCGATGCAACAGAGATCAAGCAGAAACGGGAATCTTAAACCGCCCGGTGGGACTATGGAAATTGTTACTCTTCCCTTGATATAACACGAATTAGTTAAAAAAAAAACAGTTTCCAAATTAATGAAAATAACATAATTATTCTTTTTTATTTATTTCTTTAACCTCCTGATAAAGAATTTTTATTGATATAAATATTTTGATTATAATTATATTCAGGCGGTTTCTAGTGCTCCTGAACGAATTCAGTGTAACTCTATTCTTCAATATCAAGTGCAATACTCAGAAATAGATGGAAATATACAAGATGTTGTCAACACAACAAGTAGTTCTCAATTAGAAGTTGAACTATCAGGATTATCAAGTTGTACTGAATATGTCGTAAACGCTCGAGTTGTTAATGACTTTGAGATTGCTGGTAATTGGGGAAAAGATATGATGGTACACACATCGCCATCAGGTAACGATTAGCTATATTTAAGTTCCGATTAAGTATGTCTTACAATAGTCCATTTTATTTGAAATTATATATTATGTTATATTTTAAATGCTATTTTCTTATAAATATAAAGTAAATGCTATATTTAGTGTGTTTATCTAAATTGAAAAAGAACATTACACTACAACATTTTCAGTATTATTTCAAATAGTTATATTTATTCTCTGTTCTAATAATAGAACCATCGATACAAAGCAATCCATTCACAAATGGAACACATTTGCAGATAAAATGGAACGCTTCTACATGTGACATCTCAGACTATCAGGTGACCTACCATTATGAACTGTCAGGTGGAATACTTCAGCAAGAAACTACAACAGAAACGGAAGTTGTGTTTGGCGGAATTGAGTCCTGTAATATAGAATATACATTCACAGTATCAGCATCATATTTAAACGTTGAAGGTACATCTGACACAACGAAATTTAGGTTAGGGACATATTGTGAATCACCAAACAAAAACCAGAATATTCAAGGTGTGTATTTTTCTATTTTGCTTTTGGATTAAGATTGGGCTTTCGTAATAGCTTTATAGATATGTTATAACTGTTAAATGTTAAAGAAATAATTGCTTAGAAACTAGACCTTTCGTAAAGAAACTGTATGTAGTGTTTCGTTTAGAAAATTCAACATGAGTAAAACAATTTCAAATGATAATTTCAAAAACGATAAAATATCCTATTTTCAGGTTACGTCATAGGAGTTGTAATTGGCTCAATACTTTGGACAGTTATCACAGTTGCTGTCACCTTGACGGTTTCTAAACGGTAAAGTATTACTCTAAAGTAAAGTAATTTATGTGTTTAATGTTATACTCTTACTATGGTAAAGAAATTAGACAATGATATATACAGAACATTACGATCAAATCATTTCTGAAAAAAAGCCCTTTGCGATGATGGACTATTATTAACTACGGTACATTTGTTCATTTTAGATTTAGAAATCAGTCAGAAAAAGACGTTGATAAAGACGTTGATAAAGACGTTGATAAAGTATCTACTACTCAACAAAATGTTTGCGCCATAGATACAGATTATCAAAGTTTGTCTAAAAAATATAAAGAAAGTGAATATGAAGGTATTAAGCCTACAGTTACAGGTGCTGGTGAACACTTGTACGCAAACACCCAGCCTGACACTCAACCTGTACCGGATCATGTTTATGATAATACATTTCAAAAATGAAGAATATAAGAATATAAAACAATTGAGTTTTCTGTGTAGAGAAAAAAAAATATGTAAATACAGTACCAACAAAAAAATTAATCAAGTCGACAGTTATAACTAATCATTTAAAAAAAAAATGTGATTGTAAATACATTGTTTGTTTACCAATCACAAGCGATAGATCATCCGACCTGTCACTTATCATTAGTCAACTCGTTTTTGATTGTCCTAGTTGGAGAAAATCAATCTTTTTTTTTATTAATTGTTAACTAAATATCTAAAAGAGAGAATAGAAATTATCAGGAAATAGGCAAATGCCGATTATTATAAATATCATTAATACAACAATTATTCAGTTCATAAAACATCTTAAATATTACATAGTGATTTAAAAGCAGTACATCAACTTTAACTAACAATTATGTAATTGAGTTTTAAAATTAGTATTAAGGTTTTTTAATATTTTTTGAATTTTACGTTTTGAGTTGATTTTTGCATTGAAACCCATTGACTCTTTAATTATTTTTTAATTCAATTTTTTTCAACTTTAAATTAATATTATAATTAATATATTTAAATGGTTTTTTCCAGGGTGACAATGTATATTTCATACACTTTTAAATTGGCTTGAATGTGAGAATGTTGTTTTTCATACCATAATTTACTTTTTAATTAAATTTAAATTTATGCAAATTAAATATGTAATTATATATGTTTCAAATGTATTAATTAATTAATATTCAGATATCACCGGGCGGTTTATAATTTATTCTGTATCCGTGGGTTTCAAAAATACTATATTTGTTTACTTTAATATATGTTTTTATTTGCATCCGTCTTCGTCTGATTAGTGATTTAACTATTATTTTGTGTTGCTTGCAAAAATCAATAATTTATATTCTGAAAAAAAAAGGAAATACAGAAAGAGTTATCAACCACCAATTCAAAATCTTCACAAAGCAAAACATGTTGTGTTCTCGGCGTTTACCAATCACCTGGTTTGACCACATATGCAAATGAATGGATCAAGAACTCAAGCCAACTCAACAGTCACCAACAACAGGAGCAGTAATGACAGGTAGTGAAACGTTTTATACAATATAGGCCTAAAACAAGAAGTAATGATGCAGACTGGTAAAAGAAGCTGTTTGTATAATGAGACTGACGGATAGAATGAACGTGTGGTAACAACAAGAACAACAAACGGAAGAAGTAGGCCTACTATCAACATGTATCGTTGGTCCATGCTAACAGTTAGAAGAAACTCATGAACAGTACGGTAGGGCCTAAGTTACATTATTTATACAGGTTGTTGAATCTCTCGGATAACTCGCGTAAAGGAACCGTCGACACTTTTTTGCCTATTATCATACAAAAACATACATCAATTGTTATCTGTGCCTACACGTGTAAAGTGCTTTGACAATGAATAGCTCTACAAAATGATGAAAACTATGTGGGTCTATTATTATTCTTGAACCAACGTATTTTAAACAGTTTATTAAAATACAATATTTTAAAAGACCACTTGGATAGCATTATGAAATATATTTTGTGAAAATTAATGAGTAAGATTATCAGAACCCTGGTATTATCAAATTAAAAAAACATAACAACTTCAACCATATAGAAATAATTTAATTGTAACATATTTATTTAAACCAAGGTTCATACGGTTTGAAGTGAACAATGATACATTGGTGTAATCCCAAAAGTTTGGCAGTTTGTATATAGGCCTAATATCAATGAAATGTGAAATATTCATGAATATAAACCCTAAAAATATTGCATACTGTATTAATTACCTATAATTATTCTATCATCTAGGATACCAATCAGGATTCAGTTGTGGCCTGTGATAGTTTAAAAGGAAGGTCTATTTCTATTATAATATATTATTCATTGAAGCATATCGTCACAAATGTCAACAATACAAAACGGATCTCTTTATTTAAACACCAAGGTTCAATCCACGTCATTTAATTTTGAAATTAAAATTATTTCCTCATATGCTTCGCTGAATAACTCTTAAATTAACCCTAACTTTTGGGAAAGACCCGTCTTAAGCACCTTATAAAACTCCTGGTTATGATGGGCCTGAAGTAGTGATATCGTGTTATGATATTCGTTGTCATAACAGCACTACCTATCCAAATAATGTTGGTGAATAAAGCAAAAAACAATATAATATTCAGTGCTTTCAAACGTGAACAGTTGGGATGTAATGTACATGTCTACCCCTTCCCACCTCACTCCCTGGTCCTCCTTTTTCTTCCTCTGCTATTCATTATAATGTTTCTGTTCTCTACGAGTTGTTTTTTAAAATAGATTGTATAGCTATTCAACTTTTAGTACCGGTTTTAGCCTATGAGGAAATAGTTACGATTACTATAAGATAAAGGGGTCATGGGTTAATATACCGACACCTAAATAAACAAGGAAACAATTTGTATTGGGAGAGATAGGTCTGTTGTTGTTAAGAATAGATTTACTAATGCGACTGTTAACTTCATTGCTTTACCTTGTTAAGTATACCACGGCATACCAACCGAATATTGAATTTCAGACACTTAATAAGGTACCACTGCTAGAACTAACCACCTTCTCATTCTCTGTACACAAGAAGGTGTGTGGACTTTAGTGGAGAGATGTTGGCTGAACGTTTTACAAACTCGTTCTACTTGATACTAGCTCTGTCTATGACGTTTCATTCCGGATTCTCCTCAGGTATGTACTTAGTTTATACATTGTTTAAATTCGGTGTTCTGTAATTTTATTCATTGATATTATGTTGATCCTACATGAATAAAACAAAGGTTGACGTACAATGTACGCAAGCATACAGTTTACATTTAGTTGTTCAGGGATGGGAAGGTATACCACCGATGTTTTTCAAACATAATGAGAGAGATGCGCGTGTTGAATGAAGCCAAAATAAGTGGTCACTCTACTGGTAAATATAAAAGATTGTATAGGGTGTGTTTCTACTGAAGTCTAAAAAATCACAATAAAAAACTTTAGAATTTAATGTGCTTCATTGCGTTTCTACTGAATATATAATAGCCTATTCAAGTCTTAGGCCTACTCCGATACAGCTGAGATACGTCAGTACCAACACAATCGAATAAGCTGTATTATTTGTTCTTTTATGATTATATTGTTAAGTGTACACTGATATATATTTTACTGTACTGATACAACGTCAAGCCATGCATGAGGAAACATACTCTATACACTAATAAATAGTTAATCCTCGCGGTAATCAACTTAGGCTACTTAGGCTAATTCTTTCTTTACAGAAGTTCCGTAATTTAGATCTTGGTTTCACTAAAATTGCATGTGTACTAATCGTTTTAAATAGAGAAGACGAATAAATGTTAACCAATTGATTTCACTTATGTTATTTCACAGTATTCTTAGCATGTCAAGGGGGCGTAGCACAAACTGGTGATTAATAGCGGATGGGCACATTCCATAGCAGATCAGAAAAATTAAATTCACCGTGTGCCGGTTATTTATCATCATATTCTACTTCAATATCTTAATAACATCATCCTTAATTTTGTTTTCTTTATTTAAGAGCCATTAGATATAACAACATTTTCTGGAACACCACTGGTTGGAAATCTCAATAGTGAGTTTCGAGGATACACTCTTGACGACGACAAAGACATTAGAGATTTGTCAGTTGGAATATTATACAAGAATATCGATGGGAAAGACAACGTGACTTGGGATGATACTGGACCGTATACGGATGGCAATACTAAAAATGAAAGAACAAGAAATATGCCAAGCAATAAAATATTTCCAACAAGTTGCTCAATTAGATACAGAGTACACAGTCTGCATGCGTTGCTAGGTGTTTCCTTACCAACACAGGTTGAACGAGTTGGTGTATTTTCATTTGAAGCAAAGAAAAATGGTGTAATCACACATTCAGCAATTGTATTGACATCCGATTCTGGTGAGTTAGGTCACGATGTTATTCTCATATTTATGATGATGAATAACAAAAATACTTGATTGATTTGATAATCTTTTGTCATTTTTTCCAGTTATTTTCCTTTAGATTTATTTATCATTTTACAATCATGTTGTTGATTTTGTCAATACTTATTGGATGCTTTTACATTAAAAAGCATTATTGTGTTCATCTGTCTCAATTTCGTTCTGGAAATGTTCATACAAATCAAGATTTTTTTATTTTATTCATGCGTTGCTTACGCTTACATCTACTTTTATTCCATGATTCATGCTATATACTTTTTTGATACCATAGTTCTTTCTACTTAAAATTTATATTTCTAAATTCTGTTTCCCATTTCGATTGACAAGATGGAATAATAGATATATCATTTATAATGCTTATAAAAAAATTGTTAAATACTTTTACTTTGCTTATAATTATTTTCTTCCAATTCGAGGGAAGTGCCTTTACAAGTGTGGAGTATTAAATTAGTCCATGTTATTTTTATCTTTTATTGTTTTATAACCTGTCTGTAACCTATACTTTTGAAGTATGTTTTCCCACTACATTTTATAAAGGCATTTTCCCACAAATGTTGTGTTTCTAATTCGTTTACATTTTGTGGGTATGCCATACTTATGTTGTTAAAATACACTTCTACTACTTGAACCATTGCTTTATAAAATTCAGGCATACATTTTAACAGTTCTAGATGCCTTTCACTAGTATTAATAGTATAATTAAATACATATAGTGTTTTGGTACACATTTACCCGGATCAGGGCTTAGTAATCGCTTAATCCAACAAAGGTTTAATGAATTAATCATTGTGTTAAAATGTACCATATTTAGACCACCTTTTAATATTGATTTTATGAGGGCTTTCCTTTTATTTTTTCATATATGTATTATCATTCTTCAGCCATTATTGAAATGGAGTATAGAACGATAACAGTTAGCATTGGAGAGTCTGTCACTATCAACCTCAGTAAAGTTGGTAATCTTAACGATTTACGTTGGAGACATAATTACGGTGAGGAAATACACAATCTGAAGGGTAATACGTCTGCTATGATTGAAAACATACGAAGAAAAGATGATGGCGTATATGAATGTTATACAGGTGATAGTCCGGATGGTAACCATGGTATCATGAGACTTATTGTTAGAGGTATGTCTAGAGATTTTTTTTTATGAAATTGTTTTCGTTAATCAGCAATTATCCACCTCTTTAACAAATGACCGAATACAATAAAAAGCCTAGATTTAATTGTAAACTATTTGATCGATGAAACTCAAGACTTGCACAATGTCAATCAAGTTAACATTTAGAAATAAATTTGTGTATACTGAATATTTTTCAAAGTATATAAATATAACAACGTTGACCCCATAAATTAGCCTAACCACTGCAAATATTTACCGTAAAAGTTATTATTTTATTTTACTAATTCTAATTAATAGCTTGTCCTTCACCAAAATGGAATCCTCCAGACTGTGAAATGAACTGTCCGGTATGTTATAATGGCGGAGTGTGTGACGATAAGACGGGTGTCTGTATTTGTCCAGCAGGATTCAAAGGCGATGCTTGTAAAACTGGTAACCACAAACAATAATTAATGTTAAAATAAATGATTAATCATAGGCATAGTATTGCTATAACTTTTGATTGGTTGATGTTAATTTATGTTAAAAAAATTGCTGGTTGCCTTTCAGTATAAATATCAAATGTAAAAAATAAATAAATTCTGAAACAGGATTTGATAGAACATGAAACCTTCTCTGGTTGGTTCAAATAAAAGTCCTATAGAATAATAATAAAAATAGTTCATTCTTATATAGCGCATATATAATGTAAAGAAATGAGAGATGATACAGACGGAAGTGCTTACTTCTGTTATTTCGTTCAACGTTGTTTGCAAAAAGACTATTTTCATCAAAACAAAATAGTAAAAAAAGTACAGTTATAGAAATGTTGCATAGTGCAATTGGATGAATTATTCGTTTATACGAAAATAATGTACGTCATTATAAAACGTATATTAATCTATGACCATTGCGGCAACATTCAAACATCATGTCACATAAGTGCAACTGATAGATAAACAACAAGGTATGCGTTACTTATTCAACTTTTAATGATATATTATATATTTGAATATCCCATTTTATCTATTATTTTCAATGGAACAATAATATTTCTGGTAGATCTTACTTTTTGAATTTGCATTTGCATTTAGTATATACAACATTTGTATACCAAATCTTAAACTGTTTGTTTAAAGGTTGTCTTGATAAAAATTACTGGGGTCATGAGTGCAGTAATAGGTGTGGTTCAACAAATTGCAATGGAGCTCTGTTATGTCCACCTGATCCAGTTGGCTGTACATGCATTAATGGTTTTAAAGGAAAAGACTGTAAGGCAGGTTAGAATGTAATAGTATGTTTTTGTCCAAGGCGAAGGTCAAGAGAACATTATAGAATAGTATAGTTAAACGGTTGGTTGTTTTCTATTAATGTATACAATATTAGGTTACTTTGATATACTTATAATATCGTAATTAATATTATCAAAAGGTCTAATTTGTTAAAAGTATTGTGATATTATGGTCAACTATCATTTTCTGAATATATAATATTATTCCCAGTATCGTCTGTATATTATTCTTTATTGTAAACAACACTAAACGATACAACAGCAAACAACTAAGTTGCAGGAAACGCAAAAGAAAACTAAAGCCCCATTGCTAAACATCTGTGTTACCCTCTTACCGAGTAGCAAATTAAGATAAAATATAGCATTTCAATAACATATCTAAAAATATCAACAATAAATATAGAAAAATGATTCATAAAAAAAAAACACAATCTACAGTATTATTTATTGATAATATTTTCATCTGCCATTTTATTTTATGATTTCAAGCATGTGATGATGGATACTATGGCGCAGATTGTCGGCAAAAATGTAACTGTGACATTAACGATTGTAATGATGAAACAGGATGCAATTCCGGGTCAACATGTTTGCAGGATTACTCGGGAGACATGTGTTTAGGTACTGCAATTGACACTGCATTAACACGATATTATTAAATACATTCCTTGCGGTAACATCAAAGTGATATCTAGGCCTAATTAATAACTAATTATTAAAATCAAAGTAATATTTATTAAAATCTTTACTTAATTTGTTTTACTGGATTTCCAAATTTGTCATTATTTAATATGAGTTACCACATACCAAACACCAATCATATCATAACACATTGTTTTTCATTCTTTGATATTACATTGAATTCTACTCTTCCTTCTCCAACGTTCAAAATAAAATAGTTAATAGAAATTCCACAGAAGTCGAAATCATTCAATAAAATAACACTTAACGGCGTACAGTATCCAAAATAAACCGTCCGGTATACAATCTGAAATAGAATTATTACTTAATTAATATTCTTTTAATACAAATGAAAAAATCTTGTCAAAAAGTTTAAATAACATAATATAAAAAAGAAACAAAAATATTTCAAGAAAAATGTTTCTTCCTTTACTTTTGAGTTGCATAACGTGCATTAATTGAGCCTTTTTAAATGTTTCACTTCACAAAACCATTAACTTTGTTTTTAAAGAACCTATTTCATGTCCGCCTGGATTTTTTGGTGATTTGTGTAATTTCCCATGTCACTGCAAAGACTCTGCAGATTGTAATAGCGATGGAAGTTGTCCTAATGGATGTGACGAGGCGTGGGCAGGAACTGATTGCAGCATAGGTAACAAAATACATTATATCATAAAGTTATACTCATAAAGTTATAGGTTATATAATTTATTTAACATCCTAAATGTTGAACCAACATGCATACTGTACATTTGTACACGATTCATATTACTAAAGCTTCAGTTACGTGTAAAGTGGATTTCTGGTATTCTCATTTAGAATTGCTTTTAAATGTCAGCAAAAATTTGCTTTCCTCAGCTTTTAATACCATGCAGTCACATTTGCTTATCGACAACATTCTCCACAAAAAACTCTTTAATATCTTCTCGATTTAAATTTTTTTAAACAGAATAACATTATGTTTAGTGCGTCTTTTTTTTGTAATTAGCCTTACCATACCGCTCTGATTCTCCAACTGTAAACCAGACAGCAACTACTCTAACGTTTGAAGTCACTTGGATTCCCGGCGAAGACTATGGAACAGGAACAATTACAAAACGGAAGCTTTCGTATAAATCATCGCAAATGAATTCATTTATATCACTAACTGAACCAGATAATGATGTATTTATTGTCATTGATAATCTCATACCAAATACCCAAGTTCAATTTTACTCTCAATTTTCGAGGATGGTTGGTAGTACTGAGGTAGATGGACCAAGAAGTGAACTTGGATCAACAAGCACCATATGCACAAGTAAGCTCTAATTTAGTAATTTGAGATCTAAATTAAAACCTACCAAAAAAGAAAAACTTACCAGTTACTTTGTTACTACAACAAGAAAATGATGGCATTTTGTATATAATTTGTAATTTGTCTAAAATTATATAATAAAAAGTAAGGAAGATTATGATAATATATCAATTTATTCTTCCATACACGGAAGAACAATGTGTAATTTTTTAGAAAAGAACACTGTTTTATTAGGGAGGAGTGACTCTCTTCCATTGTTGTATACAGGGTTTGATAATTACTTTTAGTGACACATTCCATTTCGTTTCTCAGTCTAATCAAGTATTGCATTACCTATAATATAGAACCTTTAGAAGAACCCAAGATTGAGTTAAAGAACATTGAAGATCACCAAGTCTCCATACGTTTAATGGTAAATTTCAAATTATTATTGTCATAAATCTGCTTAATGCATGTCTTAAAAATAGTACATCGTGGTTTGATTGTTTGCTGTATTAATCTATGCTCTGAATTATACGCCGTGTAAGAGCTTTCACTAGGTTTTCCTAAATGTATTCTTTGATGCATTTCTTCTGAAAATGTCGTTAATATTATTGTAGACATATTAAACATGCTATCGTTTAAGATTAAAATAATATATCACATTTTGTAATCACAAGTTTGCAAAATAACTTGTTAACAAAATAAAACTTTTTTTCTTTAGGCAATCTTATCGAAAAAAGCAATACAATTTATAATATGGTTAGGCCTATATACTTTTATTCTGGTTAACGATAAACAAACGACACCAGCAGTATAGCTATCCCTTAACACAGAGAAAATGCCGAGTATTCGTCAATTTTTAATCGTCTTGTATTGAGAAACTAGTTTATATTTCTCGACTAATAAATTGATTAATCATAAATATTTGCGCAAATGTTTATTATAATTTAATTTGGAATTTTATCGACAGAGTTAAATTTAGATGCTTGTGGATTCTAAAAGACAGATTGCTTTCATCTGTATCTATCTGCCATATTTCTGTTAAAGTAGGTGTTTACCTTTTAATAATGAACAAAATTGTTAAAACAAGACATACATTATTCTTATTTTATTTTCAGCCTGTTTCTACTGATTATGATCGAATCCAGTGTAATTCTATTCTTCGATATCAAGTACAATACTATGACATAAATGGAAATATACAAGATGTAGTTAATACAACAAGTAGCTCTCATTTAGAAGTTACACTATCAGGATTATCAAGTTGTACTGGTTATATCATAAACGCTCGAGTTGTTAATAATATGGAGATTGCTGGTAATTGGGGAGAGAACATAACGGTACAGACAGCACCATCAGGTAATTGTTAGCAATTCAATAAACTATTTAGGCTGGTTTAGTACAACATCAATACAAATAATAAAAGAGATAGAGTTAAAATGAGTCCTTATACGAGAACTGCAGTATTGTTATTCTAAAGATATTTATATTAGATATATATGTTCAATAATCGAATTATGTTCAATAGTCTATTTATTCTCTGTTTCTATAATAGAGCCATCGGTAGAAAGTAATCCATTCTCGAATGAAACACATTTACATATGAAGTGGAAAACTTCTACATGTGACATCCCAGATTATCAGCTGACTTACCATTATAAACTGTCAGGTGGAATATTTCAGCAAGGAAATACTAACGAAACTGAAGTTTTTTTTGACGGAATTGAATTATGTATAGAATATACATTCACAGTACTAGCGTCATATTTAAAAGTTGAAGGAACATCTGACACAACGGCAGTTATGCTTGGGACAGATTGTGAATCTGGAAGTCAGGGTAAGCAATGTTATAAACATATCGCACTTGATTTATATTCTCGTTTTGGATTAAGTAAAGAATATAATACTTATACTATACGTAAAATGTCTCCCTTCTCCCAACAACTTACTTAATAAATTACTAAATAATTACACAATACTTATTTATTTTAAGGTTCTAGAGCTCCAATAGGTGTGATAATTGGATGCCTGATTCCAGTGCTTGTGATACTTCTCCTGGTGTTGATTGTAATTAAGCGGTAATTGACATTTTTGTTGCTCTTATAGTCTGTTATAATCCAATCCTGTAATGGTTTTTATCACTATTTTGTGGTCAGAGGTTTTCCCTACTCTTACGTAATTGTACTTTATAATAAGTTTTAGAATACTTTCCAGTAATATTCTTGAGTGGGATTATTTTTTATTTGGAGAATACCTCGCTTTCTTTAATATGCACATACATGTTGTTCCTTTAAATTAGACGTAGAAGTTATAAAAGTGCTGGTGGTGTATCCGGTGCTTGTGTGTCCACTAGTGGTCATGTCTCTCGTCAAATTATACAAGAACAAGATATAGGAGGTAAGATACTAATATCATAGGGTAAAAAAGGTACCGTACTCATTGGCGAGTGATACTTGTTGGTAGTATTATGATTTACAAGTACCGGTCGATTAAATTTTACAAAATAATTGAATTGAAGTTTTGTGTTTACAGACAGTGCCTATGACGAAGTGAAGGGTGCCCCTGGTGAATTGAGGGGTGTCGAAAACTTTTCAAAAGAACAAGTACACACTGACGACGAGGTCGAGTCTGAATCCGAATATCAGCCTGATACTGAAATTGATCAGGAACCAGTGTATGGTAACACACAGTTGAACAACCAAGAGTACAAACCCATTGAGTTATCCAAACTACATGACTATGTGATGAAGCGTCAATTAAGTTTCGAAAGTGGCTTTGAGAAAGAGTTTGAGGTTCGTAATAAGTACAGCGCAAGCTCATCTTGACCAATCCCGACGCGATGGATCATCTGAACTGCCAACTATGATTGGTCAACTCACTTGCGCTTATGTCATTGCATTTCGTCCTAGTTAGAACTAAGCTTTGTCATGTTTACTGTACTTGGTCATTTAATATTGTATTTTTGTATGAATGCATGTGGTCTGATTCTTGTGATGATAATATAATACTACATAACACTATAATACACCATTTTATTGTTCTTTTATCTGAAGGATCTTGGCAACAAGCCCCTGTTTCCGAGCACAGTCGCAAAATCTTCAGTAAATAAAAAAAAGAATCGCTATGCAAACGTAATACCATGTAAGTTTCACAAACATGTTCACTATCATTATTAAGGTCTGCAGAAACGTATAGATTTATGACGTAATGACGTAATGGTGTTAATTTGTTATTCTTTTTATCAGCTAAACTTCAACTTACAATTTTAGTTACAACTATAATGATTATAATATTTAAATTTCAGATGACAATACCCGTGTGGTTCTTGACAAGATTGACAATGTTCCGGGATCTGACTACATCAATGCTTCATATCTGGATGTAAGTTTTAAAAAGTAATAGTTAGGCTACTAAAATTGAGACATGGTTACGCATACTAGAAGCAAAAAAAAATTGCAGTCGAAAACACATTTTACTAAATAAAATAACCATCGCCATTTATAATACATTCATAGATTCATTAAGTCATTTCTCGTCAGTTGCCGTTTGAATGAGATTAATATTATATTAATCTGTTAGTCGCTAGTAATCGCTAAGTTATAGTAGGCCTAAATGTATGTTATTAGTTAACATTTTGTCATGCAATCGCATGTAATGTAGTTTTACAACTTTTTTTCAGGGATATACAATACCGCATGAATTCATCGCATGTCAAGGTAAAAATTATTTTGCTGAATTACATTTTATTTTGCTGAATTACATTTTATTTTACCGCAAATTAATAGCCAACATCTAACCTTATACAAAACTAATCGTTTGGTAAGAAATCGCACTCTTTCCTGATAAGACAGGATACTTATATTATTTATTCACCATTTTTCAGGACCGAATGTTGCTTCAGTGAACGATATGTGGAGAATGATCTGGAAAGAAAAATCTAGCGTTATTGTCGTTGTTACGAATCTTGTTGAGGGAAAACGGGTAATTATGACTGTGCGATTGTGTTATAGAGAAAAATGTAGGAAACATGACCTAAATGTGTATGCATTAGTAATATTGAGTTGATTGATTTCAGTCAGTCAATTTGTGGAATTCTCCAGTACAAAAAAATGGCTAGACCTACAATTACGTTCATGGTCCATGATTTGATTAATGTTTTTTATCTGTTTTCAGAAAAAATGCGAACAATACTGGCCCGATTTAAATAATAGACAGGAATACGCAGGTATATCTGTTACAAATGCACGTGAAACCAACTACGGTCATTATGTCATCCGAACTTTTCAAGTTCAAAAGGTATATTATGAGTTAAGTTAGGTCCTTATCCTGTTTCATCATTATCTTTGTCTATAATTATACTTACAATTGTGTGTACTAGATGGTACGCTCGCTTCGCTCGCGTACCATCTAGGTCGTGCCCACAGATGGTTCTCGAATACACAGTAATTTCAGCGTAAAAAAATGCTTTTTTTTAATGTACGTACTGCAGGATAATAATAGTTATTATTGTTTACAGAAACGAATAAATAGACACGATGATTTATGTATTAAACTGAAATTAGCACACTGGAAATTACTTCCGAAAGAGAAACTTGTCACAAAATGAGTCCAAATTTGTTATTTGGACTCATTTAAACAAACCCAATTTGTGTTTTGTGTGTAACATTAGGGTTGAGGGATGGGGAAGAGGATATGGGTACAAAGAAGAACAATGTTTTAATATATTCTTTATCTACTCAGTAACGAAATATGTTTTTCATGTTTGATAGGCCTATAAATAATATACCACTTGATACAGTAACACATTTGCGATTTAATACTTTGTTAAAACTGTCACTGTTATAGTCCATTGAAATAGCATAGTACATGTAACGATACACGTACCACTACAACGTTTATATTCTTTGTAATTATTAATTAATACAAACATTGAGAAGCAACTGTCAGTAGTACAGTTTATTTGTATATTGTACGTTTTGTATAACAGTAGGGCCTACTCACAGGCCTATAAATAATATACCACTTGATACAGTAACACATTTGCGACTTAATACTTTATTGTTAAAACTGTCACTGTCATAGTCGATTGAAATAGAATACGGTAGTACATGTAACGATACACGTACCACTACAACGTTTATATTCTTTGTAATTATTAATTAATACAAACGTTGAGAAGCAACTGTCAGTACTACAGTTTATTTGAATATTGTACGTTCTATATAACAGTAGGGCCTACTCTCACAGTAATACGTTTATTTGTACATGATTGTGTTATACATCTAACAGTACCCACACTCACAGTAAATTCAATGGCGACCACAAATGTTAATACGTATTTATTGCAATACTATATCTATATATACGTTTTAGGTTAATTCCCCAAGGGCCAATAAATTTACCTACAGCTGGTGGTACTTGTGTTAAAGCAAAGAGTTATTATTGGAATGTTCCATTCATCGGAAATCAATACATTTGTATAAATGTATATCAAATCTATCAAAATAGTATTTTTTTAAGAAAATAGGTCTGTCTTCAACATTATGATGCTGTACTCGAGCTGTTCAACCGGTTTTCATCCATTAAAAACAATTATCGTAGGAGGAGATAGGAAAATGCGAAGCATCCTCGTATTATTGTATGCGGGTATTTTTCAAGATAGACATGCATTGGACAGTGTATACCACGATCGGAAAACACCCCTATTTGGGGCAAATCGTTGAACCTAAATTCGTTTTAATCGTCAATAACTAATTATCGAACTCCATTTCATTAGTAAACATGGTTACATCAGGTGGTTAAAATCAGTATCGAAAGTACGAACCAACTTTATATACCATCGAGTAAACATTCTAGAAGTAAGGCGCGATTTACCGAATTTTGCCCTTACGTGAATTTATATATAGATACTTTGAAAGAGCTTATATGTTTTAGAATGACCGCATTGGTTTATATTAAATTTATGACTTGTTCATTCCGTTCATTCAAATTATACACTAAATTAAGTGGGTTGTACAGACACAAGTTCAATTCTACATTTATTCTGTGAATTGAAAACAGGAAGAGGAAAACAAATGAAGTTACTGCTGTGACTACTTTTAATAATTTTGTTTTAATAGGTAGGGGATGAAGACAGTATCTATAACGTTGTATACCAGTATCACTTTACTGAATGGCCTGACAAGAGTGTTTCCAACGCCGTTCCGCAGTTAATCGACTTTATCCAAACATTTAGAAAAACTCAGCAGAAAGTGTCTAGTAGTGGACCAGTTATTGTACATTGCAGGTAATTTGATAAAGTTTATCTTCGTTTTCAATATTGTTGATTAGTTAATTGATTGTATCCAAAAACATTTAGATATTTTTCTAAGCACAATACCTTTTTGTACGTTAAGGAAAGACATATATTGAAAAAAAAGAAATGTGTTGAGACTAACAAAACAATTTGTAATTATTATTTTTGTATTATTATATTTAAAATCGGTTAGTGCGGGAGCTGGTAGGACTGGAACTGTAATCGCTATAGCCGCCATGTTGGATATGTCGAAGGACCAAGGCAAAGTGGACGTGTTTAATTTTGTACGAAGTATGAGGCAGAAACGTATCCAAATGGTTCAAACAGAGGTTAGACGTAAATCAGTTGATCTATTGTTTCCTTTTGTTGAACGTGAAGTTGAACCCATAACTGGCACCATAGAAATGAACACAATTAAGAAAAGTTACAATAACACACACACACAAACATTTTGTTTATTTTGGCTTAATCAGAAACTTCAATAAACAACAAGGCCATATACATGACTGCAGTCGCGTGCTCAAATTTTAGTTAGTATTTACCGACCGACCAACCGACCGACATAGTGAGATAGAGTCGCGTTTGCACGCGACTATAAGCTCATCTGTATTCTAAAGTGTACCCAGATTATACGGATGACCTGTGTTACCAAATACTACTTTTTTTTAAATAGTGAACTCGATAAGCTATAAAGTGTAGACCTACATACATTACGGTACGGTTATGTTACTATAACAATATAACAATCTTGGATTACCTTACTTTTCCAGATTACAGATGTTATCAGACCTACAATATTGTTCGCATCCCGTCGTTATTTGGCACTCAGCGCCACATCCGACAAGCATTAGGCATCCGTTTCTCGCACTTCAAACATTAATATTGCATTGTTAAACTATGTATTTTATCTACAGGAACAATATAAGTTTATCTATGCCGTTATACTTGAGGAATTGTTTTGTGGAGAGACTGTAATTCCTGTAACTGAATTGCAAAACGAAATACAGCGGCAAACACAACAAACGCCATCACATTTTGATTATCAACTCAAAGTAAGCATTTTTTTCTAACAATCATTTGTTTTAATAATAGATGTATTGTCCCCCTGAAAAATAATTCTTAAACATTGTTTTTGCCATTATAATGTCACAGTACTTTTAATTTGATCAAAACAAAATGTATTTAGCTGAAAAACTTTAAAACAAAAAGTCAGATTAGCTGCCAGCCAACGTGTTTTTGTTGATTTAAACCATTTTTATTAATTAATTTATAAGTGAAAATATTTTTTGTTTGTTTTTAGTCTACGGAAGTGATTTTATTAAACAACAAAATAACCTATTCAGGCATTTTTCATGTTTTTTTGTGACATCTTTAAAAACACGTTTGCTTCACTTATTCTCTAAAAGAAAATCTTTCCCCAGTTTGAAACTCCCTTTCAACACTTTTTGTTTATTTAGACTTTGAACTGTTTGTTTCCACTTCCTGTTGATGATCTTACGTCACATGCTAGACTACCAGAGAATGTTTTTAAAAATAGATTCGATGACGTAGTACCACGTAAGTTCTGATGCCTGTGTCTACTACAAAAAGAAAACATATTTTAATCGAGTTATGCTCAGTATAAACAAGGCCTTACTAAAACTAGCATCTAAATCTAGTCACTTAAAAACATAGTAGGCCTCGTCATAATTTTTTTTGTAGTAGTAGTTTTGCTGTTGCTGGCCTATTAATAACTCATAAATTACTTCTTTCTGCTGGAAAAATTAGCTTTATCGCGTTGCAATTATTGGATTGGATGGAATAATTCAAATTAATATAATTTTTTATTTTTTGCAGTCAATAAAGCTCGTCCGATATTGATGTCACAATCCGATCGTGGTACTGATTATATAAATGCATCCTTCTGTGACGTAAGGATATTTAATTTTTTTAACACAAACAATTACAAGTTTACATATTATTACATAACAAACAAATACATCATTGTCTTGATATCAATGGTGTAGTTTTTCTCTAACAACCCCCACCCCCTTGCCGTCTTTTTTTTGCAGTTAATATGCTTCAATTTTTCCATAAAACACGATATGGTTATGGTTATTGCAATATAAACATTGTATATCTTGTGTTGTTGCAAAGGTAGAGTGTTGTTTTCTATTTCTATGTCTAGGTTTACAAGAAGCGCAACGCGTACATTGTGACACAGGCTCCCTTGGCTGACCCAGCAAATACTACCGACGATTTCTGGCGTTTGGTGTTTGACTATAAATCTGACGTCATTGTGCAGCTGAATGACATGGACAGAAGTTGTGGCGCGTACATTCCCAAGCAAATAAAACAACCAATGAAATTCGGGAAATATATTGTCACTGTAAAATCTGCAATGAAGAATGACTTTATGATCGAAAGAAAAATATCATTAGAAAAGGTAACCTTTTGTTGATTATTATTACAGATTGATGTAATTTCTACAGTAATTAAAACAATACGAAGAATAGAATAAATGTTATGTCTAGTAAAGGTATTACTATAGAACAATAAATATAAGGAAGTTTATATGAATATTGTTATATGATAATCTATGTAGAACTAGGAAGTCTTTTGTTGTAAATATCATTAATATGTACAATTCTAACGTTCGAAGATAACTCTTTGCTGTAATTTTACTTTTGAATTGAACAGTATTTTACAGGGCCTATGGCATTTTTAAAATCTGCATTTTTTAAAGTTTTTGAAACAGTTTTTCTTTGTTGTTTTATTGTCTTAATTATGCCTAGCAAAACAAATTTCCATTTCAAAGTAGAAAAATAACATTTCTTGAATTTTAAGTCTATTGCTATGTTTCGTCTTTAAGGAAAACAACGTACGGGAATTTGCTCACTTTGAGTTCCGGCAATGGCCAAACGGAAAGACCGTTCCCAAAGTGGATCAGTTTGTGCGGTTCATTACAAACATTGGAGAGGGCGTTGTTTCTAGTAACAAGCCAACCATCGTGCACTGTCTGTAAGAATACATTATTGTCATTATGTTTCCTTATTAGCTGTTTCGTTTTAAAGAAGATATTATTGAACTAACATAAATTAGGCTAACCATTTGGAGCTTATCAAACAAAATTTAAAAAACTCACTATGTTTGTATTGCGTAAGTTCGATATCTTAGTATATAATGTTTCAATGACAAAAATATAATTTTTTAATAAAAAAATGTTTTTACAACATTGAAATGTCAATTTAATTTAAGAATGTAAAAATTCATTTAGGATTATTACACGTACCATCTTTTAAATTATTAGGTTGTATGGCGTACGATATTTTTATCAACCATACCAAACCATATTTATATTTTTAATAAAACGAATTACATGAAGAATTAGCTTCATTGTATTAATGCTTTTTTTGTCTATTAGGGATGGAGTTTGCAGATCTGGATTATTCTGCCTAGTTCATTCAATGATTGGGAAAATGAGAGATGACAAGGTGGTGGATGTATTCCAAACACTTAAAACACTGCGTTCAACCTGTCCTACTATGGTGAAAACTAAGGTATTGTAATTATTATTAAATATTGTCATAAACTTGTAGATAATACATTATTAGTATCACCATCGTCATTCATCAGCGCCAAGATCACCTAGATAAGATAAGATTCACATTGATAGGATATAGCTTCGGAGTATTTCTGTTTTAATGGTTGCTTCCATGAGATTTGTACTCCCTTTATCAATATTTTGAGTTAAGTTTAACAAATTCATAACCAACCAAGCCTCGTTAAATACTTACACGAACACGAGTAAGTCTACAGTTAAGTATTTAAATTATTTGTTTTCAGTCATAGACATTTGTTGCATACGTTATTATACGATACTATACTTATTATACTTAAGCCTAATTACACATACATATCATACTTATATTATTTTATTGACTGTTTTACTTGTAGGTTCAATACAACTTTTGCTACGATGCAGCAAAATGTTACCTGCAGAATTATCAAGAATATGTCAATGTTTAAAGGAGTGCTTAATACTTGATACGTATATTCATTACCTAGAAACCTAGAAGTAATAACTACTATTGAAAAACAAAAAAAAAGTTATACATACGGTTGACTATGCAGATAGCCTTTTCCTTTTCCTACTTTAAATTTAACAGACTAAAACCTCACAACGTTTTGTGCTACTAGCTGAGACACTCACACACTAGCTGAATATCCCAACAATTACAACACTCGTTACACAGTAGTCAGAGGTAACAAGTTGAATACTGATTTTCTTACAAACCGCACGATTGAATGCTACGCCCAAAACGAGTCTGTTACTCGGAGGTACAGTAATACACATACACTGACAATTAAAATCGGCTAACACCCCAAACCTCATAATCATCATCATTCAGAGGTAATACAACCTGTTCCTCACCTTACATACTGCCTGACACTCTTTTTAAATTAGGTCACCCTTAATTTTCAATTGAAAGATGTTTAGGCCATGCGTATTGTCTCACTCCAATGGCCATTATATATATCAATTTCATATTCAAACACGTTAATACTGTTTATTATTGTAATATAACTTATATAATATAAATATAAAGTATTAATATTGTGATTCTTTATTTCGTTATTATAATTTTAATAATATATTATATTTAGTATAAGTATATAAGTATAATTTTCTAATTACAATGGTGAATCATGCGTCGCCACTACACGTTTTCACAATTGACGACATAATGGGCCAATATCAACATCAGTGAATTGTTATCCGTTAACACGAGGTATAAAATGTATTAATTTACATAATCACAACGATTAAGATTTTTCGTACTTCATTTATTCATTTTATTTTATTTATTTATTTTTTTTTTGTTTTTTTTTTGTTTTACATCAATTATTTAAATGTTTTATATATTATATATTGTAATGTTATATTTATATATTTGTTTTTAATTTTTTGATGAATAAAGAAAGAAATCGCTTTATTCGGTTGAATATGTCTTTCCAAATAATGTTATATGCCGTCTAAGTAAAGTCACAATACATTGGGCTTTGTATTTTATTAATTAATAAGGGCGAGTTGTATTTCTTATAAACTTGTATATACTTGTATAAATATGTTGTGGATGGTAACAACACTTCGTCCAACTAACGTAAGAACTCGTAAGCAACAGTTTCACAACATCACTGTCCTGAACTTATTTATAGGTCGCGTAACTTAAAACAAAATTATCAAATAACGTCTTCAGTATTATTATATTGTTGGTTATAGCCTACTCATGGTCCAGTAAATACGGTATGAATTTTTGAAAAACAACTGGTAGTTGGATTAAAAGTGCTCTTTCTAAAGTTCTCTTCTCCAAAAAATGTTTAACCAATGTGTAAAAAAAAACCAAAAACAATACAATACGAAAGAAAAGAAACACTTTTTTTTATTAATAAACACAATTTTTTAATTATAATTGAACTATTTTTACGGAAATAAATAGATCAGACACGTGTACAGAAGTTTAAGTTGAAAGAAAATAAAAATAAATAAATATAATATTTAGCCATAGGATGATCTAAATACCACAATAATTTAAACTAAAATTAGTAGTACTAAAATACGCATGTAAGCGTTCTTTTAAAACTGGACATTTTTATTTTAAAAACCGATTTTTTCCAACCAGTCACCGTACCAGTTGCCTACTCGTACAGTATAATAACAATACTCTCACGACTAACATTTGAAAGACATTACTGTTAAAATAAGATGCACATTAAGAAATAATAACGGAACATGTTATACAATTTTGTGGACTAATAATAAAAACATGCTTCGTTAGATGTACTTTCAAATATTTTAAGAGTTTAAACCATTCGCAATCCAGACTGGTAGGCCTATAACTGTGTACATACAAATAAGAATTTATTTTGAGAAGAATTTCTACTGAATTATTTCTTACAATCTTCATAAATAACTATTTAATAAATGTTATATAAAATTATCACCAATCATGTTTCTTTTATCATTTGAAACAACATTCAAATTACTTCAAATCAAAACTCCAAGTCACAATTATTCACTAATTATTCTGAAAAGAGAGTTGTCGGAGATTAAAATGTAATCATCAATTCAAGAACCGTCACCAAGTATGCTAACCTGGTTTGACCACATACTGTGCAAATGAATGGACCAAGCACTCAATCCAAAGCAATAGCGAAGCAAAGTAATTACTGAGGCTGATATGAATAAATAAAGAAGCTTTTTATATAGTGTAGCAACAACAGCATGAAACGTAATAGGCTGACAGGTGTAAAAAAACGTTTTATACAGTGTAACAACAACAACATGAACATTAATGAGGCTGACAGGTAGAAGAAACGTTTTACAACGACGGAAGAAGTAACAACATTGACAAATGTATCGTTCTCTATCGGTTAAACTCAAGCAGTACGGTACGTTACATTATTTCAGGCCGAAAATGTAGGATAACTCTCCTAAACCTGTTGACTATGTATAATATAAAAACATCCATACATTCCGGTTTGTCCCTACACACCTGTGTTTTGACAACGAATATATCGATGTAGAATTTTGAAAGCCATACTGTACTAACGAATTTTACACAGAAACAAAATATTAATTCAATGCATATTTTAAAAGACCATTTTGAGACATGCTGTATTTTGTGGACATTTAATGATTATAAACAAAATAAGCATAACAAACTTCAACCTTATAAGACCATTAATGCAATAATTTTAGCAGTATTAGATTTGTAATCAGCTGCCTCAAAATGTTTATAGTAGCAATTATTTTAGAAATATTCGTGAATATAACCCTTACAAATATTGTGTGCATGCTATAATTATTCTATTACTTAGGATTAATGTTACATGTTGTTGGTTAAAATATCGTTTCTTGATATCAAGCGGCATTCAATCAGGATTCTTAATATGAGCCTATGTGATAGTTTAAAAGATATTATCAAAATGCATTGAAGCATATCGTCATAAGTCAATAATTTTAAACGGATCTCCTTATAATAAACACAAAGGGATCTCTTTATAAACACAAGGGTACGCTCCATGGTTCGATTCACGCCACTTATAATTGTTAATAATATTATTATTATTTCCTTATACGCTTTGTAAATCGCCAGTGCACTTTTCAAAATAAGCTCAACTTTTGTGGAGAGATTCTAATTATGATCCTGAAGTATAACCTATTGTGCGAATATACGTAGTGATAAATAAACAAAAACACTACCAAGACTTAATATAGCCTACCAAACGAGTTGTGTAAAGTAGCAAACTCATTGTTATGAATAATAATTCACTGCTGATGAAAAGTTCTGATGTAGTACAGGAATCAATCAAATACACCATTATATAAAATTTATTTTTCTTTCGCGATGTTAAAATTAGACAATAGTTTTTGTTGTGGGTTATATCTATTCAGCTTTTATAGTACCGGTTTTAAAGTATGAGGAAATAGGATTATTACTAGATAAAAGGGTCATGGGTTAATATACAGACACCTAAATAAACAAGGAAACACTTCATATTAATATTAAGTGCTGTAGAAGTCTGTTGTGTTTCGCTAATTTAACTAATTCATTGCTATAACATTGTATTATATAGCATTCTATCCAAATAAAAAGTTCTAGACACGTGTATGAGCGTACCATTGCTATTATAACTGGCTACTTAATGAACATGGATGACGTGTAGACATTAGTGGAGATGTTGGCTAAACGTTTTGTAAACTTGTTTCTTCTGGTTATATCTTTCTCTTTGGCATTGCATTCAAGATCAGGTATGTTTATAATTATGTTTTGTATAATTGTAAAATCTTGCTCAGGCCGACTTTATCTGAAATTGGAGTTTTTAGTTTTATTCGAATAAACGTGGTACTTGACATGAGGGATACACGAGTGAGTGGCCGAGCGGTTAAAACAGTGGAACTAGCCATAGCATTGGCAAAGGGTCGAGGCTCACTTGCTCCGTGGTTCTGGTGGTAGAACGAGTCGTCTAGGATAAGGACTATAAACCCTGAGTCCAGTGTACACATCTAGCTCATGTGTACTTTAAAGAATCAGTATATCTTTCGAGACGAGTAGGGGGTTACACCGGTGTACTAGTACATCACAGTCGCTGATCATAACTGGGCTCTCTGGGAGACTAATCTTTGACTGAAGCGATCGCCCAGTATAAATAAGATATTTCAATATTCAATATTTCAGACTGTTTCCAAAACACAATAAGATAAAATAATACATATTGTAAGGAAGCTATGTATGTTTTAATAGCAATTATGGCCACATATAATTAAATTAAATAGAGTAAGGGTGCCATTTTGCTAAATACAGCACATGTTCTGGTTAACTTAGCCTAAACGAATATAATTTTATTAGCAACTATTCAACAAAGTCGCACATTTGTCGATGCAAAATATATTGAAGAATTTTGTCTTATTTGTTTTTATTAATTTTTTTATTCAACCTAATTAGTTATAGAGGGTGACCATAACAGCGTATGCTGGCAATCAATGGCTAAGGTCATGATGAGTTATAATAACTGTTTACTATAACACTTGATACCCTTTCCATGACTCTACAAACAATATATTTATGAAAGGAACGTAATATCCACTAATCTAAAAAATATTTCATAGCGTGTAATTATAATGTGGGCTAGCTAAAATGTTTTCTTTACAGATGTTTTCCAGGTGAATTTGTTTTTGCAAATCGAAAGCGTTGACTAATGCGCTTGCCTTTCCATGTTTCCATCTTCCAAATTTCTTTCTACGTGGAAGTTTTTAAAGTGTCATAAAACATGTCGATTACAAAGCAATATTCCATTTGTTATTCTTTTCTAAATAGTGGAAATTCCTCTGCATACAAACACAATGATGACAATGATGGTGGTGGTGGTGCTGGTGGTTGAAATGTTTCAAATGTATCACTATTTTATTAGATATAGCGTGGTTTAAATGTGTATATTCAGTATGCGAAATGAATTTTCAAACCGACTTCAATAATCTTAATTGTGTTGCTTAATTTTCAGACTTTTTGTAGAATATGCTTACAATACGAGCATTTGCTTTGACGGTTTCGGTATAAATAATAATAATAATACTTCATTTTTATATAGCGCATAATCAAGCTCTCAATGAGCTGAACATTATTTCCCCAGTCATTTCCTGATCAAACACCTATAGAAACATACTCCCATATATGCAGCTAGTAATCAGCGCAAAGTGGTGTCTTGATCTAACCGGGTTCCCAATTATATACCTGGGTGGTGAGAGGCAAACGTAAGTAAAGTATCTTGCCTAACGATACAAGCAATGTGGTGAGAGTTGGATTCGAACCTCGGTCTAACGATCAGTAGTCGAACGTCCAATACACAGCGCCACACGCCCTCACATAATATAGTACAGCAAGGATTAAGTGAGAACATTGCTCCACTGATTGGATCATTAAGGAAATACTTACCAGTATTATCTCTTTCTTGATTGGATCAATCACGTGGCACAGAAGGCGCGGGGGATTCGAAAGATTCGCTGGTGTGCGAGGGGAGACTTTGCACACACTTTATTGTCACTGATGATATATCTGTTTTAGAATGTCACGTTGTTAATTTAATAATTAAATTAAACCTAAGAAGTACCTTGGTAGTACATTTTGCGGTATTCAGCTTTTAACACATTTTCGTCGTAAAACTGGTTACAACGTCCCTACTGTATTTTGGCGTTTCATTCTTTGTTAAAGCCAATTTGGACAGACGAGCAGGAACGGTAAGCGGAGAACCGCGTAGCTTGTCCTATATGTAAAATGCGTATCTGGTAGACAGGATTTCCTATCAAGCGCCCGTTCGCTTCGTGTTTTGTGTAAATGTTCATAATATAGATTTTATTTTACTCGTTGACAATAATAGTAATAAGTATAGTATAGTGTTTGTGGGTCTACTACTGGTTCTTCGGAGTGACGGAAGAACGTCAGTTGACGAGAGTCACAAGCAGCAGCTTGGGATGTTCCATTCCCGTCCTACTCTTCTAGGGCAATGCTATTCTCTTATTAATTAGACCTAATTGCAGTGCAGTAATTATATTATCTTCATTTTATTTTTTTCAAGATCCATTAGATATAACAGCATTTTCTGGAAAACCATCGTTTGACCAAAATGGTTATTTTAGAGGATACACAGTTGAAAGTGATAAAGGCATCAGAGATTTATCAGTTGGAATTTTATACAAGAAAATTATTGGGAAAGATAATGTGACTTGGGCTGATACAGATGGTTTTCCAGGTCAAAACACTAAAGACGCCATAAGAGATATGCCTGACGGTAAAATATTTCCCACCGAAAGCTTAGTTACATACCGAATACGCAATAGAGAAAATTATTTTTCGTATCTCGGTGTTAGTGGATTACAGGCTGCAGATAGAGTTGGTGTATTTTCATTCGAAGCCAAAACAAATGTTGAAGTCACCAACTCAGCTATTGTACTGATATCCGTTTCTGGTGAGTAATGACATGATGTATCTTATTTTGTAAAAATTCAATATTTCGAAATTACATCTTGTTCTGTTATTTGCTTATTTTTATTGCTTATTTCTTTATTGGTTCATAATTTATTTATTATTTTAATAGTCAATTAATTTTCTATCTCAACACTCGGTGTACTTATGTCACAATGTGGAAATATGATTTATTACTGAAGATAAACAAATAAAGTTTAAATTTTGAATCACAATGGCTTGCCTTACTTTTTTCGGAGTTTGTTTTAAATTATCATATATCAAATTTATTAGTGAAATATTAAAGATGTACCTGTATTTTCCCCCAAAACATGATAAATATTTTATTATTTTATTTTGTATACAAAAATGAATCAATTCACAAAATTATGTTTTCACTTATAAAATGACAAAATAAATGGTTAACTTCAATAAAAATCCCATTGGCTGCCAGTCAATTTGACCATTTTTGCTTTACATTACAGCTTTATTTAGGTAAATTTATTTTTTCATATCCAATATTTGGTCAAAGTGGATAACTATTATGTTACATTAGAACGGCATATTAAGCAAAAATTTGGTTAAGAATTAGTTTTTCAGTGGGACAATACATCCCTAAAGTATAACAAATATATAACGTTGTTTTTTAAAAGAGGTGATTATTAAATAAAAAATATTAAACAGTTAGTTTATATTCGTAAAATGTTATAGCAAATGTTGAAATGGAGTATAGAACGATAACGGTCAGTGTTGGAGAGTCTGTCACTATCAATCTCAGTAAAGGCGGTGATCTTCACGATTTACGTTGGAGACATAATTACAATGAATTTGAAAATCTGATGGGGTTTAATTCTGCTGTGATTGAAAACATACGAAGAAAAGATGATGGCGTATATGAATGTTATACAGGTGATAGTCCTGATGGTGACCATGGCATCATGAGACTTATTGTTAGAGGTAAGTTTAAACAGTTATTAAAAATCAATCATTGTTTTGATTTTCAACTACATTGATGAATACAAGAAATTCTGTAAAATGTATAACACGTCAGACTACTACAGACATTTGATTTCAATATTATTTAAAAGTTTTTAGTGGCGAATAAACAATTAAAGTTAGGTTTTTATTTCCAAAATAAACTAGTTTATATTTTGAAACAATTATATTTGGATCCAAATAATCAATTTATTGATAAATTGTGTGATTTTACAACGTAATTGAAACTGCCTGAAATTACTTTAATGCCAAATTTAAGTTACGTTTTGTTCTATAGCTCACATAAAGATGTATTATAAACTGACCAATACAATTCCATGTATTTACATTTTGTAAATCGTTGTCTATTAGCTTGTCCTTCGCCAAAATGGAATCCTCCAAACTGTGAAATGGACTGTCCTGTATGTTATAATGGTGGAGTGTGTGACGATAAGACAGGAGTTTGTATTTGTCCAGCAGGATTTAAAGGAACTTTTTGCAAACAGGGTAATAAATAAATATTGCTACATTATGTACATATTATAACAATGTAAACAAAAAAGATGACATGTTATTGAACATTAAGCCTATTTCATTTGCTATAGGTTGTGGAAATAACAACTGGGGTCGTGACTGCAACGTCGTGTGTTCTTCTAGTGGAAATTGCCAAGGAGCTCTTTTATGTCCACCTGATCCAGTCGGCTGTGCTTGTCAAAATGGTTTTGGGGGAAACGATTGTAATACAGGTTAATACATTATAGTTCAGTACTGTAGGCCTACTCTTATTGATTCTGTCAGAATCTTTATTTATTCTTTCCTTAGCATTATTTTGTCCGTCAATTATCTTGATATCAGTTTCATCTAGCTAAGTCAATTTTTCAGAGTATATTCCTTATGGCCAGGAATCTATGTGATTATGTTTTCACAGTGCGCAATCAAACATTACGCGGTCTACGCACGATTTAACAAAATCACGTTTGTAATCATATTATACCAACTTTATTCACATCATAATACATAAATAGTACAATACAATACAATATGTGTGTGTGTGAAAAGCTTTAGCTAATCAAGGTTTGACTCCTGTCACAAAAATAAATTAGTCATAATGCATACATTTTCATCTATCAACAATAATTCAATAAGAAGGAAATAGCAACTATATGAAAGAAATAACGTAAACAAGGGCTTAACATTAATATTTGTGTAAAAGTAAACATTTATTTTTTATTTTTTTTTTATTTTATTCAATTTCCAGGTAACATACACAAATCATAAACAAGGTACGGCATCATTAAAAAAACAGAACAAAGTACTATCAGCACCTGCGGGTAACCAAAAGTGGATCAGTTCAAAAGAACTGCACTGTCGAGTGGCTTTCCCAACTAATAGTACACAAAACGCAATAGACATAAAAACACAGAGATAGTCTAGATGAATTCGATATCAGTAATACACTTTTTCAAATCCCTTCTAAACCCCCCAAAGTTAAACAGGACTTTGTTACGAACTTCATGCGGGATACATTCCCATATTCGAGGGAAATTAACAAACAGGGAGTATTTAAATGCATTAGTTCTAGCATACATGTGTTTATAGGTGAGGGACTCTGGATACCGAGAATTAATTGTAAGGTATTCAAATATATCAAAATCAATTAACTTATGCAAACACTTAACTACAAAAATTATACTATGAAATTTCATTCTTTGAACCAAATCTGGTAAATTTAGTGTCTTAAGCCTGTCAGTGAAATCGCCTTCAACACACAATTTAGTAACCCGTCTTAATGACTTGTTAATAGCTATATTATGTTGTTTTTGATGTGGATCCCACAAAGGAGCACCGTATTCAATAACAGGTCGACATAGTGCATTAAAAAGTCGTAGTAAGATTTCGGTGTCATTGAAACTTACAAACCGTTTGATAAACCCAAGCATTCTCATAGATTTCATCGATACATCATTAACGTGAGCAGGCCACCATGTTAAATCACGTGAGAAGTTAATACCAAGATATGTATGTGAATTAACAGCTTCAAGGGGATTGGATTCGATTTTATAAATAAAATGAGGGATATAATTATGTTTTCTAGTTATGTGCATGACTTTAAACTTATTTGCATTTAATTTCATTTTATTATCCTCACACCATTTGGAAATTTTACAAAGATCCTGTTGTAAGGTAAGTGCATCATGACGACTGAATACAGGTTTATAAATTACAGTATCATCTGCATACTGCTTCATAACAGAAGAGGTATTTAGAGGTATGTCATAAACAAAGAGATTGAATAGAAGCGGGCCTAACACTGATCCCTGAGTAACACCCGAGCCCACTCTATCCCAATCAGAATGCTCCTTATTGAGAACAACACGTTGGAATCTGTCACTGAGAAAGGAGTGAAGACACTTTAGGAGAGATCCACATACTCCCATGTTGTGAAGTTTCTTGATTACAAAATCATGAGGAACACGGTCAAAGGCCTTCTCCCAATCAAGGAATATTGCATCAATTACAGGAGGTTGTCTAACATCCATTGTTTGTGACCAATCATGATATAACGCTGAGGATAAAACCCGTGTTGCGTGGGACTTATAAATCCAAAAAGTTGAAGATGAAAAAGAATGTTATCTGCTATAATACGTTCAAAAACCTTACCTATAATAGAACATAGCGATATGGGTCGATAATTATTAACATCGTTACGATTACCTGACTTAAAAATAGGAGTGACATTCGCGAGTTTCCAATCTTTTGGTACAAAGCCATCCGTTAAGAACTTGTTAAACATTTTGCACAACACTGGGGCAATAATTGGAGCTGACATGGATAACATTTTAGGTGTAATCCCGTCAGGTCCAGGGGATTTGTTGGGTTTCAAGGACAATAGAGCCTCGAAAATAGTTTTTTTCAGTAATGTTATTAAGGGGAACAATATCTGGGTGAACACAATTACAGATATCATGGTTAACATTGAAATTATAACTTCATTTATGAATTTAAATATAGAAGAGGTACATTTTATAACTAAGGGTAAATTATTCCAAAGTTGAGCTCCATTAAAAGAAATTATAAATTTACCAGCATCTGTGCGAGCTTTCGGAATTGCAAAATTATATCTATTACTAAATCTGCTACTAGCATTATGTGTAATTAAATAAAAGTATTCCATTTTTTGATGTGGTGGTTTGCCGTTAATTTGGTCATGAACAAACTTAACTATATGTACTGAAGAAAGGCCCATAAATAATATAAACGCAAGAACTTTCTGATTTTTATTATCATTTATTTGCACACTTCTTACCATCCACGCTATCGGTATTTGTTTTTCTTTTCTTTTTTTTTCTATGACACGCCAAAACGGCCTTTTACACACTATACATAAGCGCCCTCATTATTCTTTTGTTGTTCTTCAGAACATTCTCCCCTTCCTCGACAGACAATACAGTTGTTTGTCGATCCCTTTACAATCTCAAATTACATTTTTTTTTAACATAATAATAAATAACATGAAACATCATTATCAACAAAAAACCCTATCACTTATATTCACTTTAATTATTTAACATCACTGATAGTATTCACATTGAACTTGTTGATAACTCATTTAAAATCACTGTCCTTATTTAAACATTATCCAACAATGTATAACAATTATATGATCAATTTTTACAATCTACCATAATTCAACTCTAAACTTATTAACACTAAAACTTAAACAGTTGTGCTTCTTAATATAACACCTTTCTGTATCTTGATATTTAACATTCTTTTAATCAAGTATATCTCTAGTGGACAAATTATTGTAATACCTCGAATTACATCTCCATTGTTAGTTTTCACCTTAACTACCCTTACATGACCGTCTGGTCCTTTATATATTTCTCTTATTCTACCCAATGGCCATTGACCACGTACCGTACCTTTCTGAACTACTAATACCACTTCATCAACCCTAAGAACCCTCTTGGGTTCTCTCCACTTTTTTCGTTGGTTCAATGCTGGTAACCACTCACTTAACCACCTATTCCAAAAGTGTCGCATTAATTCTTGGACACGTCTCCATCGTTTCCTAGGATTAACAACTGCTGTGTCTAATATGCTCTCTGGAGCTAGATTACCTCCCATTTGACCATGTAAAAAATGGTTTGGAGTTAATGGAATTACATCCTCTACTGAGGCAGATTGATATGTTAATGGACGTGAGTTTAATATACCCTCTGCTCCTACAAATGCAGAATGTAACTCTTCATCCGTTATGTCGGCATTTCTTAATACTCCATATATAGCCCTTTTAGCAGATTTTATAAGACTTTCATGTACTCCACCAAAATGTGGGGTCATAGGTGGAATAAAACTCCACTTTATACCAGTGACTACTGTCACACTTTGAATTTTATCTTTATTTAAGGATTTTAACACTCCCTTGTCAGCTCCTACAAAACTTGTCCCGTTATCAGACATCATTTCCTCGGGTTTACCCATTCTACTGACAAATCTATGAAAAGCATTTAGAAACGTATCTGTGTCTAAACCGTACGCCATTTCCAAGTGCACGGCTCTAGAGGATAAACATGTGAACAAACACAAATAACGTTTTGTTTGTACCTTTCCTCTACCCTGCTTAGTAAGGAAGGGACCTGCATAGTCTACTGCGACTCTAGTAAACGCCTTTAAACTCTCATTTCTAGTTCTATTCTTAGGTAATGGAGCCATTATTTGCTCCCATTGTTTAGCTAATCTACGCCTACATCCCATACATTTTTTTTCACATTCTCTCATTTCTTCTCTAGCCGCTTGTACCCAGTACTTCTCAGATAATAATGACAATGTATGATTTGTACCTATTACATGATTTCCTAACTCATGATACATTTTTACAATTAATTTAGTGACATGATGTTTCCTCGGTAATATAATGGGATATCTTACATCATATGATATCGCCTCATTTAGACTTAAACGTCCATTTGCTCTAAGCAAATAATCGGCATCCATTCGAGGATTCAATCCACTTATATTACTCTTTGTACTTAGTATTTCACCCTTACTTAATCTCTTAATTTCGTCTGAGAACTCATCACCATGTGCCTTTTGAATTATGGCAATTTCCGAGTCCTTAACCTCATCTACATTTAATGGTCCTCTGACTTTGTCTTTTAACCTACAGTTATTTATAAAACGCATCACATACGCAAATACACACACTAACTTATTCCAACTAGAGTTACCTTATTGGGTTTAATCTCCAGTTATCACTTTCCACTCTTGGTACCACTTTACTCAATAACGTTTTCGTTCTTTTCTTAATCTTTATTTCATCTATCGCTTTCTCAATCTTATTCTCTTGCCATTGCATCTCACAATCACTCAAGAATTCAGGACCTCGCCACCAAAGTTCATTCTGCTGCAACTCTATAACAGTACATCCTCGCGAAGCCACATCCGCAGGGTTTAATTTAGTGGGTATACATCTCCATTGACTATGGTTTGTTTGACCTTGTATTTCACCAATTCGATTAGCAACGAACGGCTTAAAATCTCTACTATGACCTCAAATCCACCAAAATAAATTCATACTGTCACCCCAAAATTTCACTTCCTTTAGTTGACGTTGTAACGGATTTACAACATATTTAGCAAGCTTTAAATCTAACATAGCTGCCATCAACTCGTGATGTCTCGGGATATCCATGATTTAATCATGGATTTAAGAGGAGCTACTTTCGTTTTTGACGCGAACTAATCCTACATTTCTTTTTTTAACATCGTTATCATTCTGTGACACTGAATACACAACCGCCACATATGCGTCATTTGACGCGTCAACAAAATGTATGCAACTCTTGATTCTCGCGCTCATCTGGGTTTATACATCTTTCTATTTCTATATCTTTTAATTCGCCCAAATTTGCTATCCATCGTTCTAATTTCTGACCTACATCAGGGGACAACTCTTCATCCCAGTCTAATCCATTTGCCCAAATCTCCTGCATAATTATCTTGCCTGCGACTACTACAGGAGCCAAAATCCCTAGTGGATCAAATATAGAAGCGATTCTACTCAAAGCTAATCTCTTGGTTAACTTACAGACATTAGAAGGACCAGAACCTCCTTGAAACTTAAATGTATCTTCCTCGGCTTTCCATATTAAACCTAAGGTTTTTGCAGAAGGTAACTCGTTCCCACTTAATTTGATTTCTTTAGCTCTATCTGCTTCTGGTATTTTTTTCCAGTACCGCTTTTGAATTTGAAACCCATTTTCTAGCACTCATACCCGCGTTTCCCCATAATTCTTTCAGCTCTCTATATAACTCTACTGCCTCTTGCTCATTTTTAACCGAGGTCATGGTATCATCCATGTAGGTAGAGTTTAAAACAGCCCGTGCTAGGGGATACTCTTTAGAATTATTTCGTGCATGTTCCTGAGTTACAAATTGAGCTAAGAATGGCGCAACATTAAGACCAAACACTAGTCGATTGAACTCATACATTTCTGGCATCCGCTCTGTATCTAAATCTCGCCATAAAAACCTAAGCATTTTCCTATCTTCTGGTTGCACTCCAATCTGGAGATACATGTCTGCAATATCGCAAATAATCGCTACCTTCTCCTTTCTAAATCTTAATAACACATCGAATAAATCGTTCTGCAATTTAGGCCCGGGGTAGATCATATCATTCAAACATCTTCCCCCATAACGCGCCGCGGCGTCGAACACTAACCTAACTTTCGTTGTTTCCCTATCGGGTTTAACTCCTGGGAAATGTGGTAGAAACCATTGATTTAGTTCTGTTAGGGATGGGTCTATTTTTCTGACATAGCCTTTAGATCTGTAATTATCTAAAACGTTCTGATAACTATCGCCTAACATATTGTCTCTAGTTAATTTTCTTTCTAGACACTCTAATCTCCTAAAGGCCATCTCATAATTGTTATCCATATTTAATCCTTCTTCCCGCCACAGAATATTCACACTGTATCGCCCATCAACAGCTGCCAATGACTCTGACACTTTTTGAATCACTCTTTCATCTTCAGCTTTATATATTTTCAAATCACTTACTCCATAACTATCTACTTCCCAAAACTTCCCCATCAACTCGTCCACATCATTACTTCGTTCCCTACTGGTTTTGTAAGTATTCACATGTAGTGATGTTGTTCGCCAACTTCTACTCAAAGGACCAACACACGTCCAACCTAACGGTGTTCTTCTCGCAACAGGTTCTCCGGGACCTCCACATTTCTCTTACTTACTTACATTGCTGTATGCAACTCTGGACAATCCACTCCAATTAGTAAATCTATCTCTTTTCTCTCACTACTTATCACAGGAAATTCTATGTCTCTCAAATGACTCCAATCCTTACTAACACTACTCCAATCTGACGCTTCTAGTCTACCAGTAACATCACTTATAGTCACTGCATTCACTTTAAATTTCTTAGATCCATCCAACGGTAATACAAATATCTCAACTGGCTTAGTCACAAATCTTTCCTCCTTACCATTTAACAAACTCAGAACCATCTCTTCTGTTACTCCACTGATACCCAACTCTCCACATAACTCTTCATTAACATATGTCTGAGTACTACCATCATCTAATAATGCATTCACCTCTACTCTTTTCTTTCCATTACTAACTATGATTGGTATGGTTCGCAAAGCAATAGATTGTTTTTTACTTAACAAAGTAGTGTTGTCCCTGTTTCTGTTTTAGTTACTTTACGCTCCCCTTCCCTGGCAACTCTTACCTCTACAGTTTCCAAATTACTTTCTTTTTTTACTTTTTCTCTATGTAACAACCTATTATGGTCACTCTTAAACCCATTTATACCCCAGGACATAACCCGTTTACAATCAACTGCCCTATGTTTACATAGACACTTAAAGCAACATTTTTCTTGGCTAGCAATATTCCATCTTTCATTGATGGATAGTTGTCTGAATTTTACACATTCCCATCACTTATGGTTTTTCTTACAACATACACACGTGAACAAAGGTGATTCACTAGGCTTTTCCTCTGTGGGTGCACAACTATGACTGTAAGCCTTTTTACCTCTAAAATCTGTGTTTACTACTCGAAATTTACTACTCTTATTTTCATTAGCTGTAGTGCTAATATTTCTTCCAAACATATTGATGTTTACTGCAGCTTGACTCTCTACAAATGTAAATGAAACTTGGTTCCCTTTCACTAAGTATTGATTGTGCAGCATTAGCCCATTTAGCTTGCATAAATCTAGGTAATAGCCCTTGAATTTTTAATAGGTTGGAGGTACTGTTTAAATCATTTGTGTACCCCATTTTTGTAAGTGTTAGCTGACATTTTTTCATGTCACTGACTAGTCCCCATAACTCTTCATGGTTTCCTGCATTAATCTCTTTTCTGTTGGTTAACTTAAGCATCAATGTGTTTAAAACTAGATGGGGCTGTGTTGAACCCACAAATGTGAAAACGCCCACAAATGTGAAAACAACCACAAATGTGAAAACAACCACAAATGTGAAAACGCATCACCCACAAATGTGAAAATAACTACAAATGTGAAAACGCATCACCCACAAATGTAATAAAACCGCGCCCACAAATGTGAAAACGACCATCGCCCACAAATGTAAAAAAAAAATCAAATCAAATTTAGTGCTAGACTCAAACAAGTTTGATCAAGTTAATACATTATATCATGTGTATTGAGTTGTTTCAATAATTGTGTGTTCACGATACGTCTGTTAGGGTCGTCATTAACGCGTTGGAATATTACCATGTTCGATGTTTTTTGCATCGACTTGGAACTATACGTACATAATAGTAAGTCAACCAGTTAACAACTACACAACTACAAGCAACAATGATATAACATGGCCTTGATCTGGAAGGAAGTATCGTGCAGCGCGCAGCAAATATCGTCTTGAACTATACGTACATTAAACCACCAACGAGTTAACATGCAAATATCGCGCGCACGAGCAGTAAATTGTAATAATCCAACGCGTTAACGACGACCCTAACAGACGTATCGTGAACACACAATTATTGAAACAACTCAATACAATGTATATACATTAACATTAACTCGATCAAAATTGTTTGGGTCTAGCACTAAATTTGATTTGGATTCTTTTTTACATTTGTGGGCGACAAGATCTCTCTTTTTTTCACATTTGTGGGCGCTGTTTTCACATTTGTGGGTGATGCGTTTTTACAATTGTGGTTGTTTTCACATTTGTGGGTGATGCGTTTTCACGTTTGTGGTTGTTTCACATTTGTGGGTGATACGTTTTCACATTTGTGGTTGTTTTCACATTTGTGGGCGTTTTCACATTTGTGGGTTCAACAGGCTGCCCCAAACTGAATCTCTAAAGCCTGCTTATAACCTTCTTCTCCTAATAGAGGACAACTTACTATACTTTCCTTTGCCTTATTTTTACATAACTGTAGAAGGTATTGTAATTTTGCATTATTTGATGTTAACTTACTTGCTACATTTATCTCAAAATGTTGTACAAAAGCCCAATAGTTTCCTGGATCCCCAAGGAATTCTATCACTTCCGCTTTTGGAAGTTCTAGGGCTAATTTGAATGCGGCCATAGCATCCATATTCAATTCAATTCAATTTCTTTTTATTTCGGAAATATCATCCATATTAATACACGTATAAACAGAAAAAAAAAATAAATAAAAAATCGTAAACTCTAAACTTAAGTATATAGAATGCTTCTCCATCTACAATACATTTGGAGTTATGGAGCATATTCAAGGATGTTACCACTATTCAACATACGTTGCATAAAACCATAGGTAGATTTTCACATGTACTCATTAAAGGAAGGGACACCATGTTCAATAAACTGGCACTACTATTTCTAGATTCATTAAGTATACGGCGCAGAGCATTATTGTAACATACATTAAGAGATCTAATATTCTTCATACGATAGTTACACCAAAGGGCTGCACAATACATATTAATACAGTAAGATCTAAAGAGACAACATTTAACATTGGTAGAGCATTTCATAAATTTGCGATTGAGTGAGTTGCTTCTAATACATAAAGATCTGTACTGACTTTGAATGTCAGCCTCATCACTGCAATCACACATAAGAATATGACCTTTCTCAACATAAGCAAGTTTTTTACCAAAAAGTTTAGTAATAGAATTATCTTCAAGTTTTCAAGTACGAGGACAGAAACCCATACAAAAAGATTTCTTATCATTAAATAAAACATCATTCTCTTGCGAAAACTCTTCACAAACATGTACCAATTGCTGGAGACCAGCAACTGAGGGGGCAAGTAGAACAAGATCATCCGCATAACTAAGATGATTCAAGATAATGTTTCTACATTGGCAACACTGGCACAAACCACTTAGTCTACAATTAAGAGTACTAATATATATGTTTTAAATGAGAGGGGACATAACCCCACCCTGTCTAACTCCATTAGATACTGTAAATGCATTTGAAACAGAGTTTCCCCAACGTATCACAAAACTCTGTTTCTCATACCAACATTTGAGCAAATTAACAATACAAAGATTAATACCATTGTTAATGAGCTTATTATAAAGAGTCCAGCGATTGACTCGATCAAAAGCCTTACTGGCATCTAGAAAGCAGGAAAAAACTGGACTACCATTTCTATTGTAGTAGTCAATTACATGTTTTGATACAAAGATACACGTATCAGTCGAGTGCTTCGCTTTAAATGCAAATTGGTAGTCATTGGATTCCAGTGAGTTACCGCAATGACTCAGCTGATCAAAATAGATTCAAACACCTTAGATAATACAGACGCTAAAGCAATAGGTCTACAATTATTCTTACTAGTAATATCACCTTATTTACTCTAAACAATCGGCACTAGAATAACTTTAACAAGATATTTAGTTATATGACCATGACACAGCATAGCATTAAAGCATAAACTCAATAGGATATGAAGTCGTTTACTACCATATTTAAGATGTTCACCACCCAAACCATCAAGTCCGGGTGATTTTTCTACAGAAAGTTTATCAATGCAATTAGATACAAGATCAGGAGTGACATTAATACCTATCTCAGGCGGACAGTATTCTAGAGTCTCCTCTACAAATGCTTTATGAGTCGTGTTATCCACACAGTTAAACAGATTCTCATAATGTTTGGCCCAATGGTTACATATGTTGTATTCACCACTAACATTATCAATAACTTCAGAGGTATTAGCTCTAGTATCATTCATATGCTTAACACTTTCCCAAAAACCTTTGTAGTCCCTATTACTGTAAGACTGAGCTAATTTATCAGCTCTCAGTTGTTGATCATTCTGTTTACACGTGCGTAACGCCAACTTAAAACGAGAACGAGACATTTTCATAGAATGAAACAAGGGCCCATTCCTGGGTTTGCCGTTAGTTCTTCATAATAAGAAGGCTTCACGAGCAACAGAATTCAGATCAGAAACATAATCATTCCAGCCTGGCACAACATTATATGACCTAGACCTAGTGGGCTTCAAAAATTCACTAGATGCACGTTTTAGGCAAGCAACAATATTGTTATACAGGTCATCAATAGCAAGACGGTGACGCTCATTGCTACAATTAATATTGTTACAAGTTAGTGCATCAGTACAAATGTTAACATTACTGAGTAATGATCAGTACATGTAGCATAATAGTCAATATCAGCGGCCTTAACTTTATCCCAGTTAACGTAGTCATGTTTAAATTCACTTTCATTATTAGCACCTTTACATTGTTGTAGGCCTAGAGAGATCGAACATTCAAATAACAAAAGGAAATGATCATATCCTAAAATATCATACAAAATATCTACTTTAGTTACACAAGCATTGGCTCCATGTGTACACACAATATGATCCAACCAACTAGTGGTTCCATGGGATTCACTTAAACATGTAAAATTATCTGAATCAAAACCTAAGTAAGATAAATCTGACAGTATCAAATCGTTTTCAGAGACAAAGTTTACAAGCTCTTTGCCAAATTTCCTATTTATGTCAGCATTAAAGTCACCGCAAACTACAACTTTGTTACTGTGAAATTTATTAATAATCGTTTTAATTTTTCCTAGATAATCAACAAACTCAATAAAATTATCAGCATTATCGTCATAGGGAATATAAACATTAATAAGAAGGGATACATTAGATCCTTTACCTATTGTTATTCCAATCAATCTTTTGTCATTAAAATCAATGGAAGAGATAAACTTAGATAACGTCTATCTGTAAAAACAAGGCCAACAGCCATTAAGTCGCGTGCTACAATGCATAGTGATACCGGACCGACAGACAAACAGACCGACAGACAGACAGACCGACAGACAGACGGACCGACCGACATAGTGAACTATACTGATCGAAATTATTGAACATGTTTAAAAATGTTGAAATGTTTAAAAACATTTATATTTTTTTAATTTACACGTGCGTAGCCTGTCACTTTTGACGTGCTCGTATAACGTAATTTCGAGTTGAAAAGTAAGTCAAGAAAACAGAAATTGGGCAAAAAGAGTGCGCAATAACATTTAACGCGCAGTGCGCGCGCAAAAATCTGCGCACTCATGGCAATTTTGTAAACGCTTAAAATTGCCTGAAACGTACTCTTATTTCATCGAAAATAAATTTTGAAAATTTTAGGCGCGCGTACGCATGCGTTACATGCGCTACGCACGTAATTGTATTACTATATGATGATTTATGCCCTGAAATTTATGAGTACCAAATTTTATTTAATTGTGATTCATGGTTGTTAAGATATGATTACAAACGTGATTTCGTTAAATCGTGCGTAGACCGCGTAATTTTTTATTGCGCACCGTGAAATCATAACCACATCGATTCCTGGCCATAAGGAATATTCTGTGAAAAATTGATTTAGCTAGATTAAACTGATATCAAGATAAGGTCATAAAGCGATAAAACGCATAGTGATACCGGACCGACAGACAGACAAACCGACAGACAGACCGACAGACCGACAGACAGACAGACAGACAGACAGACCGACCGACCGACATAGTGAACTATAGAGTCGCTTCCACGCGACTAAAAATGGCTACACCACCATAAGGGCGACCCAATAGTAAACCATCAGAACTGCAGACCTGTGAAACACTAACGCAATCAAAATCAACATGAAAAGACTTAAGTATGAACAATTCATCATCAGTAAGCCAATGTTCTTGTATGGCTACAATATCATTGTCATTGCATAAATCGTAAACTTCTTTTTTGCGAGATATAAAAGACTTACAGTTAAAGGAAACACACCTCAGCTTGGATAATGACATGTTAGGAACATCCTCCATCATCACGTTTAGTGTTTCTTGTATCATAATACCGTCTTATTATTGCATTCAATGGCCATAGTTCTGTATCATAAACATCACTTATATGAACTGCATCACATTTAATCAGAAAAGAAGCACAGTCATTAACTTTTCAGGGCAACGAAGAAACATCGGCATCAATGTCCTCATTATTCTTTTGTTGTTCTTCAGAACACTATACTTAATTCAAACAACTTTAAAAACGTCTAAAATACCCAGATCTTTAAATGGAGAAGATGGAGCCATAAAATCAGAGAAAGTTATACATCTAAGACACATTTTGTGGACAAGTAAAATAGGATATAGATTCGACTTATACGTGCTACCCCAGACTTTTAAAACAATAAGTAATATTTGATTGAATAATTGCTCTATAAAGCATAAGTAAAATATTACAGGGTACAATATGGCGTAAACTAAACAGAATTCCAGATTTCTTTTTTATCCTATTTTTTAATAAAGTTTATATGGCTCTTCCATGTGATGGGTTTATCTAATTTAACATAAGCATGAATCATAATTAAACCAAATTTGGTACTCATAACTTTCAGATCATATTTCATCATATGGCAATACAATTACGTGAGTAGCGCATACAACGCATATGTACGCGCGCCTAAAATTTTAAAAATTGTCAAAATTTATTTTCGATGAAATTAGAGTACGTTTCAGGCAATTTTAAGCGTTAAAAAAATTACCGAGATTAAGCCTCACCTTGGGAAATGAAACGAAATTTGTTTTTTTTATTATCCGTATTGTTTGTTCAATTTTATTTCTTAGTGTATAGATTATACACATGATTTATAATGAAATCTAGAGAAAAAGTAACTTAAGTCTTTATTATTAGGTAACAAGGGTGGTTTATACGCGGAGGGATCTTTGATCGGATTGTGATACCGGCTATTTCCGATAGCAAGATCCTCTTCATTCATTATAAATAATTAATGATTCTGAAAAAATCAATCAATCAATCAATATATCCTTTAAAAATCAATTATCTTTATTTAAATCAATGCCTATAACCTATAATTCGTCATTGTAACGAATTAGATCTAGTTAATTTTGTAATTATTTGTTAAATCAAGTAAAATTAAAAATAACAGTTAGATGATAACAGGTATCTGTGATAAAATATACTAAATTATTTTACAGCGTGTGTGGCTGGATACTATGGAGCAGATTGCCGCCAAGAATTTCACTGTGACGATAGTGTTTGTGATAAACACACGGGATGTTCTACCGGATCAGACTGTTTGGATGGATACGCTGGTGACAATTGTCAAGGTAGTGTACAAAACCGGGCTATTTCAATGATACTACCAAGGAGATTACCATTTGTAGTTTGTTTTATCTTCACTTTCCAAATTATCACTAACTTGCCATATCTTTAGATTTTATTTAATAATACAAATCGTTTAGTTTTTGTTTTTTTGTCACTTTTGCATACGTATAGTAATTCTGAAAAATATATTATATACCATTTTTATAGTATATCTATACGCATATTTGGGATACCCCAACGATTGAACAAATCCCATGCGTTATCTTACAAAAAACATTTAACTGCTTTTCTTATTTAAAGTACCCCCGTCCTGTTCATCTGGATTCTTTGGTTTTTTGTGTAATTTCCGATGTCACTGCAAGGACTCGGTTGATTGTCATCGAAATGGAAGTTGCCCTAATGGATGTCATGAAGCTTGGGCTGGATCAAAATGCAGCATAGGTAACGATAGACATAAATATTATAAAAAATTAAATATGTGTGTTGTTTTAGTTTAGATAGGCACAGTTAGGCCTTGTCATGAAATATTCGAACACAGAATACTCCGTACCGTAATAATGGAACAACTCCAATAATAATAATAATAATAATAATACAAATGTATAATAATCAAATCTGTTAATGTGTGACATTCACGATGATTCATGATGCAAAATATCTAAGCTATTGAATTGAATAATACAGTTTTGTTTAACAAAGTTTGAATTTATTTATATAACAATTAGCATTACCATACCGTTCTGAACCGCCAAGAGTTGTAAACCAGACAGCAACAACTGTAACGTTTGACATCACTTGGATTTCCGGTGAAGACTATGGAACAGGAACAATTACGAAACGAAAAATTTTGTATAAATCATCGGAGATGGATTCATTTATATCATTAGATGAAGAAGATAATGATTTATTTATTTCTATTGGTAATCTCATCCCAAATACAAAATAACAATTCTACTCTCAATTTTCAAGAATGGTTGGTGGTATTGAGGTAGATGGACCAGGAAGTGTACTTGGATCAACCAACACAATATGTTCAGGTAAGCTCTAATATTCAGCAAAATCATTCAAACAAAATTACTAATTATACCAGTTACATAAGTAAAATAACAAAGCATCTGCAGACGTAAGTTGAACTACTCATAATAGACCTATAGACAGTAATAAATATATAACCAGAATTTAATTCGTGACTTTGAAGATTGATAGGTGGTCATTGTGATAAAAGATAATTTTACCGACATCTAATTTAAGAAAACCTTAAGATACAATCACAAAAAAAGTGATGGATGCATTATACGCTTAAGTGCTGCTGAGTTATATGCTATTATGTGTCATATACAGTATATTGCATAGCTACAGTGTAGCATAGGTAAAATTACGAGACCCAAATATATTCTAATATTTTGGTATGATGACGTTATCAAAATCAAACATGAAGATGCCAATTTCGAAAAAGAAGAAAATTGGACACGTAGAAGCGCGGTGCATGTTGTACAGTAATGTATATGTATATCTACATTTCAGCAGATTTTTCATAATAACTTATAAATATCAAGGTTACCTATACATTCTAAAGAGCTGTGAGAATTCAGTATACGGTGTAGGTGAAATTATAATGACCTACGTAATTCTCGATTAGGCGTGATGACGTCTTCAAAATTAATATTTTGGCAATGCATGATAAATATAATTGATTGAGCAAGCATAACATTACAATTTAAAAGAAAATTTATCACAGATAAGTGTATGCGCTCTGTTGAATATGATGGTCTAAGATAAAAGGAAAAACAAATCAAAGGTGGCCATATGATGACGTCATAAAACTGTGCATGTCAAATGTGCACATGAATTCATATCTGCTCATTAGCACTTATTACAGTTAAACAATAACTGCATAGCATTTTGTCATTTTTAACCTGCTCGTATGCACAAAGTCGGAATGAACTCAAATTTGGAGAATGTCCTAAAGCTCAGTCTACACTATCAAATTTTATGTGATTTGACCATGTATGGACATGATGATGTCATATCATTACCATATTTGGGCACATCACACTTTTTTTTGTCAAACTAGTTTGATATTGTAGACAGATTTAAGGAAGATGAGTAGAATGTGATTTGTTTAAAAAAAATCGTATTTAGTATCGCGCGTACTTTTTTTTAAACAACGCAAATGGCCTAATTCATACTCAAACGTAATTTTGAGCTTTTTAAATTGTTAACGACCTTGTGTACGCATACATTAATTGTTTTCCTAATATTTTTACCCTTGACCTGAAGTGTATGTATAGTGAATTTCATTAATATTTTGATTAAGAGTTATGGAAATATGATTGATAAAGTGATTTATCAAAATGGCATATAAATGACGTCACGAATAAGTGATCACGCTTAAAAGCTTATTAGGATTAAGATTAAATAATTAAACATTTTTTTTTTTTATTTTGGTGATCATTGGCCTTTTACTTTTTGAGATAAGTGTTACACAATGAACAGAATGAAGAATCATAAAGATCTCATACAAAATAATAAAAATAATTTAAAAATGGAACTACTAATGAACATACCTGAGTGTATGTTATTTTTTCCGGTTCTAATCAATTGTATTACATTGTGATATGTAGAACATTTAGAAGAACCTGAGATAGAATTTAAAACTGTTGGAGATAACCAGATGACCGTGCGTTTAAAGGTATATTATAATCAGTGTTTACTATAGATTTCTTCTTGGTAGTAGCCTATACATTACGTTTCTGTATATGTACGTTCAGTAAAAGTATTTTTGTTAACGACGTAAACAGTTTCTAAAAGGGTCCGAAAATATTCCACCATTATTTTAAAAGTATAAATTACGTTTCAAAATTCGGTAAAAGTATTAGACCAACATACGTTTTAACAACGTAAATAGTTTCTCAAAGGGTCGGTATAATATGTCAAACCCTATAGTTCAGTAGAAGACTTAAACGTAGTAACTCATATCGAAGTATTATTTAATTGTTTTTCCTCATAACATAACAACAAAAATTGGTAATGGGTACTTGTATCAATTCCAAATAACGGTTCAATACTGTATTTCTCCTATTCTATACTGGAAGTTTTTCTTTTGTATTTTCAGCCTGTATCTAGTGATTATGATAGCATCCAATGTAACTCTATTCTTCGATATCAAGTGCAATACTCAGACTTTAATGGACATACACAATACGTAGTTAATACAACAAACAGTTCGCAATTAGAAGTAGAACTATCAGGATTATCAAGTTGTACTAATTATATCGTAAACGCTCGAGTTGTTAATAATGTTGAGATTGCTGGAAGTTGGGGACAGGAGATAACGGTGCAAACAGCGCCATCAGGTAAACTAACGTAACATACATCAGTTTTATTTTGAATATTAAGTTATTATTATTTCAAATGCTATGTTTTGGTATAAACACACCGTAATACGTTTTAAGTGATCAGGGTTACTTAATTATTTAAAAAATATGAAACATTATTAAGTGAGAAACACTAATGGGCCTAATTATAAGTAATTATTTACAATATATAGTAAATTCCATATCTTCAATAATAGAACCATCGATAGAAAGTAATCCATTTACTAATGGAACACATTGGCTGATGAAGTGGAAAGCGTCATGGTGCGACATCCCAGACTATCATGTAACCTACCATTATGAACTGTCAGGTGGATTATTTCAGCAGCAAGGGACTACAATACAAACTGAAGTTGTATTTGTTGAAGGAATTGAGTCATGTAAAGAATATACATTCACAGTATTAGCGTCGTATTTAAATGTCAACGGGACTTCTGACACAAAAACAACTATGTTTGGAATAGATTGTGACCAAAAGAAGCAAGGTTAGGAACACATTTCCTTATATTGCTTCTGAATCAGTAATTTTTATGATAATTCTAAAAGAATATTGAGTTTAGAATCTAGACATTTTGTCAAGGAGCTTGACAATTCAACATGAAAAATGGTTAAATGTGTTCTTTTTATTTCCAGTTTACGGTTACGTTATAGGTGTTGTAGTTACCTCAATAATTGCAACTGTTGCTATTACCTTGATGATATTTATACGGTAAGGTATTACTTTTAGACTACTACTGTAGTTGAAAATTAAAGAAATTAGATAATTAATTATCTGACGAAACCACAAGCCTCTTTGACAGACAGAGGGTAAAATAATTATAACGGTACGCTACAATTGGTTAATTTTAGGTTTAGACGTATACATTCAGAAAAAGATGTTGGTAAATCATCAACTACTCAACAAGATATATGCACGATCGATACCGATTATCAAAGTTTGTCTAAAAAATATAAAGAAAGTGAATATGAAGGTATTAAGCCTACTGTTGCTACTACTGAACACGTTTACACAAACCCTCAACAGTCTGTACCGGAACATGTTTATGGTAACACAATTACAAATTGAAGAATACAAACCTATTGAGTTATCCGTAGAAGAGAAGAAACACCGAATGGAAAAATCAATAAGCAATCTGCAACAAATGTAAATAATAATACGATTTTTGAAAAAAACAAGTGGTAGTTGGATAAATGTACTCTTTCTTATAAAGTTCTCTTCTCCAAAAACAATGGTTAACCAATATGAAAAAAAAATTGAAAAAAACAAGCTTCTTTTTTATTATTCAACAAAATCTTTAGATTATAGAAGATAAATATTTGTTTACGGAAATAAACAGAGCAGACACGTGTAAAGAAGGTTACAGTAAGATTCAAGTGGAAAAAAATAAATATATTTAGCCTTAGGATAATTTAAATAGTACAATAATTTAAACTTCATGTTTTTCGTTATTTATAATTAGTAGTACTAAAATAAGTATGTAAGCGTTCTTTTAAGACTGTTGACGGACATTTTTATTTTAAAAACCGATTTGTCAAAAAACCAGTTGACTACTCCTAATGTATAATAACAATATCTCTTCAGAACTCTGTCACGACTAATATTTGAAAGACATTACAATTTAAACTAGTTGCACATTAAGAAATAATAACCGAACATGTTATATAATTTTGTGAACTAATATAATAAAAACATACTGTACTTTCAAATATTGTAAGAGTTTAAACCATTCCCGATCCCGACTGTTATAACTGTGTACATAAAACTAAGAATTATTTCTTACAATATTCACAAATAACAATAATAATAATAATAACAACAATAATAATAATAAAATTATTATCACTATTAATAAGGTTTTTTTTAAATATTTGAAATAAAAAACAAATCAAAATTCTTAGTAACAATTATTCACTAGTTATTCTGGAAAAGAGAGTTGTCGGAGATTACAATTTAATTATCAATTCAAGAACCGTCACCAATTGTAAGTAAAAGGTCCACGTACGCTAACCTGGTTTGTCCACATATTATGCAAATGAATGGACCAAGCACTCAATCCAAAGCAACAGAGAAGTAATTAGCCTGATATGTATAAAGAAGCATTTTATATAGTGTAGCAACAACAACAACAACAACAACAACATGAAATGCAATGAGGCTGACAGGTATAAGAATCGTTTTATGCATTGTACAACAACATGAACAATAATTAAGCTGACAGGTAGAAGAAACGTTTTACAACGACGGAAGAAGTAACAGCATTGACAAATGTATTGTTCTCCACGGTTAAACTCAAGCAGTACGGTACGTTAAATTATTTCAGGTCGAATCACTGGGATAACTCTTGTAAACTTTTTGACTATGTATATACTTTGCTGTTTCTTTCTTATTGAATTATTGTTGATAGATGAAAATGTATGCATTATGACTAATTTATTTTTTGTGACAGGAGTCAAACCTTGATTAGCGAAAGCTATTTTTTGGCTCCTTTTCACACACACATACATTTTATTGTATTGTACTATTTATGTATGATGATGTGAATAAAGTTGATATCTAAAAAACAATACATACAACATGCACAAATTAAAGTGTTTTGAAAATGAATATATTGATCCAACATTTTGAAAACCATAATTTTAAACAGAAAATAAATGGATGTTCAATGACTATAAATTAAGAATATTTAAAGATAAATTTATTGTAGCATATTTAATTAATAAAATAAAGGTTCAGACGGTTGGAAGTGATAAAAAGTAATATGTGTTATCTAATACATGTAGCAGTGGGCATTAAACGAGATTTGTAATCAGCTGCCTCAACATTTTTTATAGTAGCAATTATTTTAGAAATATTTGTGAATATAAAACAAATATTGTTTACATGCTATACACAGCAAAATTCTGATTCTTGTTTTAAGAAAAAAAAAACTTGTTTCAAGCAAAATATTTCTTGAAACAAGTAAATTTTGACTTGTCCGTATTTCAATACTTTTTGGCTTACCAAGAATCGTAAAATTCTTAACAAGAATCACACAAATTCTTATCAAGAAAATTATTCTTACCAAGAAATAATACTTTAAGAACAATATTCTTACCAAGAATTTAATTGCTTTTTTCATTCTTGTTTTAAGCAGTATCTGCCTTAAAATAAGTAACAATTTATCGATTTTTTAAAATAGAATTCTTGTTTCAAGCAATATTTTTCTTAAAATAAGTAAGAATATTCCGATTTGTATTTTTTTGAATTCTTGTTTCAAGCAATATATTTCTTAAAATAAGTAAGAATATTCCGATTTGTATTTTATAGAATTCTTGTTTCAAGCAATATATTTCTTAAAATAAGTAAGAATATTCCGATTTGTATTTTTTTGAATTCTTGTTTCAAGCAAGATATTTCTTAAAATAAGTAAGAATATTCCGATTTGTATTTTATAGAATTCTTGTTTCAAGCAATATATTTCTTAAAATAAGTAAGAATATTCCGATTTGTATTTTTTTGAATTCTTGTTTCAAGCAAGATGTTTCTTAAAATAAGTAAGAATATTCCGATTTTTATTTTTTGAATTCTTGTTTCAAGCAATATTTTTCTTAAAATAAGTAAGAATATTCCGATTTGTATTTTTTGAATTCTTGTTTCAAGCAATATTTTTCTTAAAATAAGTAAGAATATTCCGATTTGTATTTTTTGAATTCTTGTTTCAAGCAATTTTTTTCTTAAAATAAGAAAGAATATTCCGATTTGTATTTTTTGAATTCTTGTTTCAAGCAAAATATTTCTTAAAATAAGTAAGAATATTCCGATTTTTATTTGTAGAATTCTTGTTTCAAGCAATATTTTTCTTAAAATAAGTAAGAATATTCCGATTTGTATTTTTTAGAATTCTTGTTTTAAGCAATATTTTTCTTAAAATAAGTAAGAATATTCCGATTTTTAATTTTAATATTCTTGTTTCAAGCAATATATTTCTTAAAATAAGTAAGAATATTCCGATTTGTATTTTTTGAATTCTTGTTTCAAGCAATATTTTTCTTAAAATAAGTAAGAATATTCCGATTTGTATTTTTTGAATTCTTGTTTCAAGCAATATATTTCTTAAAATAAGTAAGAATATTCCGATTTTTATTTGTAGAATTCTTGTTTCAAGCAATATTTTTCTTAAAATAAGTAAGAATATTCCGGTTTGTATTTTTTAGAATTGTTGTTTTAAGCAATATTTTTCTTAAAATAAGTAAGAATATTCCGATTTATATTTTTAGTTTTCTTGTTTCAAGCAATATATTTCTTAAAATAAGTAAGAATATTCCGATTTTTATTTGTAGAATTCTTGTTTCAAGCAAAACTTTTTTTAAAATAAGTAAACAAGAAGTCTATCAAATAAAAACCAGTAAATGTTTACTTATTTTAAGAAAAGTATTGCTTGAAACAAGAATTCTATCAAATTAAAATTCGTAAATTATTACTTATATTGGGAAAAAAATTGCTTGAAACAAGAATTCTATAAAATATAAATCATTAAAAATTTATTTTAAGTTATTTTAAGAACGATAAATGAATACTCATTTTAAGAAATATTTTACTTAAACAAATAAATTCAAGAATGTTATAAAACATAATATTAACAATACTACTGTTATTTTCATTAAGAACTACAATTTACATGACATTAGGTACAATAATATATACAACTTCTTTAAAACAAACTTGTTTTTATTAATAATAAAATGCCATCAAAAGAAAACTTAAAAACATTAAAATGGTAAAATACAAATTTCGTAAAATTCTTCTCCCGCACCTGGGCTTTAAACTATTAGGTGTCCTTAAATTTATTAATGTATACTAATGATGATTCAACAGCCTTTGTCAAGTGTACAGGTGTGTTTTCATCACAAATCACTAACTGTTAAAGGATAGTGATGCCTACTTCTTTTCATTTTGGATAATCGAAATCCAGAAGGTAAAAAGTGGAGAGGAGAGTAACTAGAGCCTCATCTAATTTTGCTTTCTTTGTAGTTAGAATTGTTTGCTAAACTTTAATGTAGGCCATTTCTGTGTCCAAAAGCAATACCGGCATATTACCTGATCGGCGTGAAGACCAGGATTCTGGATCTTTATTCATGTTCCTAAAAATGAAAAGAGATTAATATAGTTTTAGTTATTACTGTATTTAAAATATGTGTAACATCATCAACTAATTGGGTACGGTGTGGTTTTAGAGTCCTATATCTGGGGCGGTAAACACAAAAACATGACGCAATATTAGAACGGTGGTAAGAATAATTTTACATTATAAGACATAAGGGTGGGTGGAATATGCATTTGAACTTTTTAATCACAAACTTTGCCCTGTTTATACCGATCCCAAAGACAGGCCTGGCTGTATCTATTATTTTTAGTTAAATTATTAGGGTCTAAATTTATTTTTAATATTACTATTTAGGAAGACAATACGCAAAACGGTGCTCAGTCCTGATTGATGTTTTTATTCCGTATCAATGTTTATAATAACAATCATACAATTAAATGTAAATTTTGTTTAATTGTTTGATTTTAATAAATTATTGTAAACATAGTATATACCTCGAAATTTACTTACCAGATGGAGGACTGGTGTTTCTCTTTAAAATACCAAAATAAACTACTGTATATTATTCTCTTCTTTGAAAAAATTTGCTAAGCACTTTTTTAAAAAGCTTTCTTTTGTATTTCATTCCTCTTTGCCTAGTAATAATTAGTATCCTTCGAACTTCTTCAATTACCTAACAAATAATTTAAGATATTGTAAATAACACAGTTTTTTAAAAAGAAATTTAATATAACAATTTTAGTTATGCAGTACGTATGTTTTTTGTTTGTTTTTTTAGTATGTTTTTTTTAAATTTAGAGTTAGAAACATTAAGTTTCAATATCGATGTGATCACTTCGGGGATTACTTAGTGTGTACAATTAATTAAATATAAAGAAGTGTTTTTAAATGTCATTATATTTCTCATTGGAATATGTGTATATAATATAATCCTTCGTAGATATTTCATGGCTACATTACAAACTAACTGTTACATTATAATTGTATTATCTATTATTAGGCCTTCCTTATACCTAGCTGAAATAGGTCCGACAATATTTGTCCCCTCTGTCAATGTCTGAACTAAAATGCTAAGCTAAACCTATACACCTGTCCGTCAGTACAGGCATAGTAGGCTAGCCTAGACCTACTAGTTCCAGGCCTACAGTATTACTTACTAGGAAGGAGCCTAGGCTAGGCCTAGACTGCTGGCAGATTAAAATATAATTATTAGGCCTACGAACCTGTTAAAATGTTGGCCACTTCTTCATCTATTTCTCGGATCTTCAACAAAGCGTCTTCCTTCAACATTATATTAGACTAATCTTACTAGGCCTATTGAAGCATTTAATATATAAATTGCGATGAAAGGTGTCTTTTACTTACAAACTCTAGATTTTGAATGATTACTTTAAAAAACCGTTGGCCATGATCCCGCCGGGAGCTAGGTCATCGACCACACACAGTGTTGTTTTTCAACTATAACCAAAAATTTATCGCTGGCCTTTTACCCAGAATGTATAAGGTCATTATACTGCTCAACGTTAAAGCATGGAGGTATAAACCTCCATCGTGGTTAAAGCAAATCTATAAAACGTCTGGACCAACAGTAATACGACAGACAATAATAATGACACGTGTTTGTTGCAGTCCGAAAAAAAGCGATAAGTTGGTGCCAGTAAACTGAAGTAGGTACAGTATTTGCTACCCTATTTGCTAAGGCATTATAATTCAATTCATGGAAATACTCCGAATTTTCGAGTAACATGTGGAATTGGTGGTTCGCTGCCCGGCAAGCTTTGGAATTTACAATTCGTTTTACAAGCATGTCATAAGACGCCATTTTAAGGACGAGTATAACAATCGGCAACCTCCTGCTGTTGACGATGGAAACATCAGTATATAAGTATGCCTGGAGAAAACGAGGATGCCAATTGAGGATGAAGTAGAACTAGGCCTAGACTAGGAGACTGACGAAGTTAATGAAGAAAAAAACTATTATAACGGGGATGATTTATCAACTGACGATAGTAGTAGTGATAATTCTAGTATTGTTATACTGTTAATGATTGTTTAATATTAATGATCTTGTTGATGCTCAGCAAGAAGGCCTACTAACTAGAGGATGAACAAGCAGATAATAGTATAAAAAATGCTGATTTCTTTCTACTAAAATTAAAGGAGAGAAACAAGATTCCACAGGTAAGCCATTTTGCTTTAAAATTACAACAATTATGCATTTTAAACTATTTTTTATTAGAGAAATACGTCTATTTCCTAGGCCTTGCTGGTACTGTTATTATACAGGACTATTAGCTATAGTAACTATAGGACTTGGGTACTAGGCCTAGGCATTATAGTTTACACGCTAAGTTTATGTTGCATTTTTTTGTGACCAATTTCATTGTTACAAATAACATTTTTTTTGTTAGGCTGCATAGCTCCCCAACTAAAGCACAACTTAGTTTTTAAACATATTAAAACTTGAATATAAAAAATATTAAATCAATATTATTTTCTTTAGGTTGCAGTGCAATCGATTATTCAAAGCACAAACAGTTTGATTACCCAGATTCTTTCATCAGTTGAAACTGAAGTGCTAACTGCTCTACCGTTGTGTGAATATAAGGATATTGACAATCTATTTTAAGTAAAACATTTCTCAAAATAAGTATTTTTAAGAATATTAAAATAGAATTGACTTCAATTCAAGCAAAAATAGTCTTGATAGGATATAGTATGATATTGACTTCTTATCTTAAGTAAAACATTTCTCAAAATAAGTATTTTTAAAAATATTGCGAATCTCAATTTAAGCAAAAATAGTCTTGATAAGATAGTATGATATTGACTTCTTATTTTAAGTAAAACATTTCTCAAAATAAGTATTTTAAAGAATATTGCGAATCTTGATTCAAGTAAAAATAGTCTTGATAAGATAGTATGATATTGACTTCTTATTTTAAGTAAAACATTTCTCAAAATCAGAATATTGCGAATCTGAATTCAAGCAAAAATAGTCTTGATAGGATAGTATGATATTGACTTCTTATTTTAAGTAAAACATTTTTCAAAATAAGTATTTTTTAAAATATTGCGAATCTTGATTCAAGTAAAAATAGTCTTGATAAGATAGTATGATATTGACTTCTTATTTTAAGTAAAACATTTCTCAAAATCAGAATATTGCGAATCTGAATTCAAGCAAAAATAGTCTTGATAGGATAGTATGATATTGACTTCTTATTTTAAGTAAAACATTTTTCAAAATAAGTATTTTTTAAAATATTGCGAATCTCAATTTAAGCAAAAATAGTCTTGATAAGATAGTATGATATTGACTTCTTATTTTAAGTAAAACATTTCTCAAAATAAGTATTTTAAAGAATATTGCGAATCTTGATTCAAGTAAAAATAGTCTTGATAAGATAGTATGATATTGACTTCTTATTTTAAGTAAAACATTTCTCAAAATCAGAATATTGCGAATCTGAATTCAAGCAAAAATAGTCTTGATAGGATAGTATGATATTGACTTCTTATTTTAAGTAAAACATTTTTCAAAATAAGTATTTTTAAAAATATTGCGAATCTTGATTCAAGTAAAAATAGTCTTGATAAGATAGTATGATATTGACTTCTTATTTTAAGTAAAACATTTCTCAAAATCAGAATATTGCGAATCTGAATTCAAGCAAAAATAGTCTTGATAGGATAGTATGATATTGACTTCTTATTTTAAGTAAAACATTTTTCAAAATAAGTATTTTTAAAAATATTGCGAATCTCAATTTAAGCAAAAATAGTCTTGATAAGATAGTATGATATTGACTTCTTATTTTAAGTAAAACATTTCTCGAAATAAGTATTTTTAAGAATATTGCGAATCTTGATTCAAGTAAAAATAGTCTTGATAAGATAGTATGATATTGACTTCTTATTTTAAGTAAAACATTTCTCAAAATAAGTATGTTTTAAAATATTGCGAATCTCAATTTAAGCAAAAATAGTCTTGATAAGATAGTATGATATTGACTTCTTATTTTAAGTAAAACATTTCTCAAAATAAGTATTTTTAGGAATATTGCGAAACCTAATTTAAGAAACTTTGTCTTACCTAGAAAAATATTTATTGTTTTAAGTAATTTTTAGAATTCATCAATCTTGATTTAAGAAAAATTATTCTTGATAGGGATAAATATAATATTGATTTCTTATTTTAAGTAAAATACTTTTCAAATTAAGTATTTTCAAATCTTGTTTTAAGCAAAACTATTCTTAATAAGAAGAGAATGATATTGACTTCTTATTTTAAGTAAAATATTTCTTGTAATAAGCATTTTCAAGAATATTGCGAATCTTGATTCAAGTAAAAATAATCTTGATAAGGGTAGTGTGAAATTGACTTCTTATTTTAAGTAAAATATTTCTCAAAACAAGTATGTTCAAGACTATTGCGAAACCTAATTTAAGAAACTTTGTCTTACCTAGAAAAATATTTATTGTTTTAAGTAATTTTTATAATTCATCAATCTTGATTTAAGAAAAATTATTCTTGATAGGGATAAATATAATATAGATTTCTTATTTTAAGTAAAATACTTTTCAAATTAAGTATTTTCAAATCTTGTTTTAAGCAAAACTATTCTTAATAAGAAGAGAATGATATTGACTTCTTATTTTAAGTAAAATATTTCTTGTAATAAGCATTTTCAAGAATATTGCAAAACTTAATTTAAGAAAATGTGTCTTTTCTAGAAAATTATTTCTTGTTTTAAGTAATTTTAAATCTTGACAAGAAAAAAAATACTTATTTTAAGAATTTTTTCTTAAAACAAGATTTTTTTTTCTTGCTTAGAATTTCAAATTTTGCTGTGTAATTATTCTATTATTAGGATTAATGTTACATATTGTTGGTTAATATCCGCGTTCCTTGATATCAATTTATCCAATCAGGATTAAATGATAGCCTACGTGATAGTTTGAAAAGATAGTCTATTTTTATTATCAAAATGCATTGAAGCATATCGTCACAAGTCAATATTTCTAAACGGATCTCTTTATAAACAAACAAAGTTCGCTCCATGGTTCGATTTACGCCACTTATAATTGCTATTAATATTATTTCCTTATACGCTTTGAAAATCGCCAAGTGCACTTTCAACTTCTCTGGGGAGTTTCTGATTATAACCTATTTTGTGAACGTAGTGATATGATAAACAAAACACTACCAAGACTTAATATGCATACCAAAACGAGTTGTGTAAAGTAGCAAAATCATTGTTATGAATAATAAGCAAAATATAAATATTCACTGCTGATGAAAAGTTCTGATGTAGTACATGACTCAATCAAATATACTATTATATAATATTTCTTTTTCTTTCGCGATGCTAAAATTAGACAATAGTTTTTGTTGTTGGTGATCTCTATTCAGCTTTCATAGTACCGGTTTTAAAGTATGAGGAAATAGGATTATTACTAGATAAAAGGGTCATGGGTTAATATACAGACAACTAAATAAACAAGGAAACACTTCGTATTATTATTTAGTGCTGTATAAGTCTGTTGTGTTTCACTAATTTAACTACTTAATTGCTATACATTGTATTATATAGCATTCTATCCAAATATTAAGTTCTAGAGACGTGTATGAGCGTACCATTGCTGTTATAACTGGCTACTTAATGAACATGACGTGAGACATTAGTGGAGATGTTGGCTAAACGTTTTGTAAACTTGTTCCGCCTGGTTATAGCTTTCTCTTTGGCATTCCATTCAAGATCAGGTATGTTTATAATTATGTTTTGATGTAGCAGGTCACTCACTCTCCTGGAATTCATGTGGTTTTCCATACTTAACTAATGTAGACTATAGACCTGGGCTGTAACCACTAAGGTGTCAACTCCTAATAATTAATTGCCTTATTCTATGGAATTGGTAATAACTTACTAATGATTACTTGGGTGTGATCTTAATGTATATACCAGCTCTTGGGAGGGGACAAGGAGGTTCACTGAACTGATAAGTCACCTCACTGGGCTACTCCTTAAATAGTCATGTATGTTCTGTAATTAACACTTCTTGTAGATTAACACAATTTGGAAATAACTTGAACCGATAGCTACAACTTAATCACTCTCTGTGTAGGCCTACCTGTATATAGTGTAAATAAAGTACCATTGAGAGAATATAACAACAGTCTGTGTCATTTATATAAAGAGTGCTACATATATATTGTATAATCTTGCTCAGGCCTACTTTATTTGAAATCGGATTTTTAGTTTTATTTGAATAAACGTGATACTTGACATAAGGGATACACGAGTGAATGGCCGAGCGGTTAAAACAGTGTAACTGGCCATCGGCAAGGGTTCGGGGCTCACTCGCTGGGTTCTGGTGGTAGAACGAGTCTTCCCGGATAAGGACTATAAACCGTGAGTCCAGTGTACATATTTAGCTCGTACACTAGAACCTAGAACCTAGTATTATATTTCGAGACGAGTAGGGGGTTACCCCGGTGTACTAGTACATCACAGTCGCTGATCATAACTGGGCCCTCTGAGAGACTAGTCTTTGACTGAAGAGATCGCCCAGTATGAATAAAATATTTCAATATTCAATGTTTCAGTTGACTGTTTTCAAAACACAATAACATAATAATACATATTAAATGGAAGCCATATGTTTTAATAGTAATGGCCATATATAATAATATAATATATAATTAAATTAAATAGAGTAAGGTTGCCTTTGCTAAAAACAAACCTATTCTGGTTAGCTTAGCCTATTTTGTTATTAGCAACTAGTCAACAAAGTCACCACTTTGTCATGCAAACTATTTTGAAGAATTTGTTTTATTTGTTTTTATTTATTTTTTTATTCAACCTTATTTATAGAGGTGACCCTAACGGCTTATGTTGACAATCAAGGGCTAAGCTCATGATGAGTTATAAGAACTGTTTTACTCTATAATAACAACTGAGATCAGTTACACGCACAAAAACATATATTGTATTATTTGTTTATGTATGGATAGAGTGAACAATATATCCATGAAAGGAACGTAATATCCACTAATCTAAAGAATATTTTATAGCGTATGTTTTATAATGTAGGCTAGCTAGATGGTTTTCTTTACAGATTTTTTCCACTATTAGGCGAATTTGTTTGCGCTAATCGAAAGCGTTGACTATTGCGATTGCCTTCCCATGTTTCCATCTTCAACATTTCTTTCTGCTTGTAAGTTTTTAAAGTGTCATAAAACATGTCGATTACAAAGCAATATTCTATTTGTTATTTTTTTCTAAATAGTGGGAATTTCTCTGCATACAAACAAACACAATGATGGGCTTTGTTTTCATTTTGGTTGTCTTTGCTTGTTTTTCTCTCTTTCCTGCCAATTCATTAAGTCTAGGCCTACATCTCTTTAATTCTTTTTTCAACCTTTTCCTGGTGTAAATTCTCACTCATTCTTCAAATGTTTTTAAAAATGTATCAATATTTTATTGGATATAACATTGTTTAAATGTGTATATTCGGTATGCGACAACTGATCTTGCTGTGAAGTTTCAAACCGACTTCAATGATAATGATCTACAATGACACAGCAAAAATGTATTTACTTTACTTGTCAGTCTTTTTGTAGAATATGATTATGAAACGAGCATTTGTTTTGACCGGTTTCGGTATAGCGAGGATTAAGTGAGAACATTGTCCCACTGATTGGATCATTGAGGAAATACTTATTGTTATCTCTTTCATGATTGATCAATCACATGGCACAGAAGACGCGGTGAATTCGAAAGCGTCGCTGGTGTGCGAGGGGTTACTTTACACACACTGTATTGCCACTGATATATATGTTTTAGAATGTCACGTTGTTAATGTAATAATTGAATTAAACCTTAGAAGTAAATTGGTAGTACATTTTGCGGTATTTCAACTTTTAACATATTTTGGTCGTAAAACTGGATACAATGTCCCTACTGTATTATGGCGTCTCACTCTTTGTTAAGGACAATTTACACAGACGAGCAGAAACGGTAAGTGAAGAACGTCCGTCCACTTCACGTTTTGTGTAAATGGTCATAATAAAGATTCTCATACTTTTTCTGGAACACCACTCATTGACAATAATAGTAATAAGTATAGTATAGTATCGTGGTTCCCACTTGGATCAATCAACGTTAGTTGATGAGTCAGAAGCGGCAGTTTAAGCACATCGCGTCGTGTTTAATCACATGAAATGTATTCTCGTCTTACTCTTTTCGAGGCAATGTTATACTTTTATTCACCTGATTTATTAGGCCAAATTGCTGTGAAACGACTGTAATAAATTAATTATAAAACTTAATTTCATTTTTACAAGATCCATTAGATATAACAGCATTTTCTGGAACGCCTATTGTTGGCGAGATTAGTAAGAGTTGGTTTCGAGGATACACACTAGACGGCGACAAAGACATCAGAGATTTATCAGTTGGAATATTATACAAGAATGGAAAAGACAACGTGACTTGGGCTGATACTGGCAATTTTGACGGTCCCAGCTCTAGAGATCAAGACAAAAATATGCCGGACGGTAAAATATTTCCCACCGAAAGCCTAGTTATATATCGAATACGTAGTGGAGACAAATTTTCATATCTCGGTGTTAGTGAATTACAGGCTGCAGATAGAATTGGTGTCTTTACATTCGAAGCTAAGAAAAATGGTGAAGTCACCAACTCAGCAATTGTACTGACATCCTCTTCTGGTGAGTAATGACAAGATGTATCTTATTATTTGTAAAAATATAAAACAAAATAAATGTTTAAAAAAATACCATTGGCTGGCAGCCAATTTGACCATTTTTTGCTTTAAATTACAGTTTTGTTTAATTTAGGTAAATGCATTTTTTCTATCCAATTTTTGGTCAAATTGGATAACTATTATGTTACATTAAAATGGGATATTCAACAACAATTTTTAATTTTATTTAAAAAATTTTTAATAAAATATAACTATTACTATTAGTTTATATTCGTAAAATGTTATAGCCAATGTTGAAATGGAGTACAGAACGATAACGGTCGGTGTTGGAGAGTCTGTCACTATCAATCTCAGTAAAGGTGGTGATCTTCCCGACTTACGTTGGAGACATAATTACAATAATGAACTTGAAAATCTGATGGGGTTTAATTCTGCTGTGATTAAAAACATACGAAGAAAAGATGATGGCGTATATGAATGTTATACAGGTGATAGTCCAGATGGTAACCGTGGTAACATGAGACTTATTGTTAGAGGTAAGTTTAAACAGTTATTAAAAATCAATCATTGTTTTGATTTTCAACTACATTGATGAATACAAGAAATTCTGTAAAATGTATAACACGTCAGACTACTACAGACATTTGATTTCAATATTATTTAACAGTTTTTAGTGGCGAATAAACAAGTAAAGTTAGGTTTTTATTTCCAAAATAAACTAGCTTATATTTTGAAACAATTATATTTGGATCCAAATAATCAATTTATTGGTAGGCCTAAATTGTGTGATTTTACAACGTAATTTAAACTGCCTCAAATTACTTTAATGCCAAATTTAAGTTACGTTCTGTTCTATAGCTCACATAAAGATGTATTATAAACTGACCAATACAATTCCATGTATTTACATTTTGTAAATCGTTGTCTATTAGCTTGTCCTTCGCCAAAATGGAATCCTCCAGACTGTGAAATGGACTGTCCTGTATGTTATAATGGCGGAGTGTGTGACGATAAGACGGGTGTTTGTATTTGTCCAGCAGGATTTAAAGGAACTTCTTGCAAACAGGGTAATAAATAAATATTGCTACTGTACTGAAGAAAGGCCCATAAATAATATATACGCAAGAACTTTCTGATTTTTATTATCATTTATTTGCACACGTCTTACCAACCACGCTGTCGGTATTTGTTTTTCTTTTTCTTTTATCTATGACACGCCAAAACGGCCTTTTACACACTATACAATAGCGCCCTCATTATTCTTTTGTTGTTCTTCAGAACAGCTACATTATGTACGTATTACTGTATAACAATGTAAACAAAAAAGATGACATTTTATTGAACATTAAGTAGGCCTATTTCATTTGTGATAGGTTGTGGAAATAACAACTGGGGTCGTGACTGCAAGGTCGTGTGTTCTTCTAGTGGAAATTGCCAAGGAGCTCTTTTATGTCCACCTGATCCAGTCGGCTGTGCTTGTCAAAATGGTTTTGGGGGAAACGATTGTAATACAGGTTAATACATTATAGTTCAGTACTGTAGGCCTACTCTTATTGATTCTGTCAGAATCTTTATTTATTCTTTCCTTAGCATTATTTTGTCCGTCAATTATCTTGATATCAGTTTCATCTAGCTAAGTCAATTTTTCAGAGTATATTCCTTATGGCCAGGAATCGATGTGATTATGTTTTCACAGTGCGCAATCAAACATTACGCGGTCTACGGGCGATTTAACAAAATCACGTTTGTAATCATATTATACCAACTTTATTCACGTCATCATACATAAATAGTACAATACAATACAACATGTATGTGTGTGTGAAAAAGAGCCAAAAAATAGCTTTCGCTAATCAAGGTTTGACTCCTGTCACAAAAAATAAATTAGTCATAATGCATACATTTTCATCTGTCAACAATAATTCAATAAGAAGGAAACAGCAACTATATGAAAGAAATAACGTAGACAAGGGCTAACGTTAATATTTTTGTAAAAGTAAACATTTAACTTCCTTTATGAATTTAAATCTAGAAGAGCTCCATTAAAAGAAATTCTAAATTTACCAGCATCTATGCGAGCTTTCGGAATTGCAAAATTATATCTATTACTAAATCTGGTACTAGCATTATGTGTAATTAAATAAAAGTATTCCATTGTTTGATGTGGTGTTTTGCCGTTAATTTGGTCAGGAACAAACTTAACTATACTTAATTCAAACAACTTAAAAACGTCTAATCAGATATTTAAATAATGGAGAAGATGGAACCATAAAATCAGAGAAAGTTATACATCTAAAACACATTTTTTGGACAAGTAAAATAGGATATAGATTCGACTTATACGTGCTACCCCTGAATTCTAAACCATAAGTAATAATATTTGATTGAATAAATGATTTATAAAGCATAAGTAAAATATTACGGGGTACAATATGGCGTAAACTAAACAGAATTCCAGATTTCTTTTTTATCCTATTTTTAATAAAGTTTATATGGCTCTTCCATGTGACGGGTTTATCTAATTTAACACAAGCATGAATCATAATTAATCCAAATTTGGTACTCATAACTTTCAGATCATATTTCATCATATGGCAATACAATTACGTGAGCAGCGCATACAACGGATATGTACGCGCGCCTAAAATGTTAAAAATTGTCAAAATTTATTTTCGATGAAATTAGAGTACGTTTCAGGCAATTTTAAGCGTTAAAAAAAATTACCATGAGTGCGCAGATTTTTGCACGCGCACTACGCGTTAAATGTTAATACACACGCTTTTGCCCGATTTCTGTTTTACAGCCTTTCTTTAATAATATCATCATATTTGATTCACTTTTCAACTCGAAATTGCATTATAGGAGTACGTAAAAAGTTACAGGATACGCAAAATGTTTGTAGCATATGTATGATTTTTTAAAAAAATAATTTCGAAAAATCAAATTATGACATTTTCTTGTGCTGAAAAAACAAACTTAACATTAACTTTCCTAAAAACGTTCATAAATTAAAGTTAAACGTTTATAGTTTGACAGTGCATAATTTTTTTAAATTGTTAAAAGATGTATATAATATATAATAAATAAAAATAAATAAATTTCTTAGTGTATAGATTATGCACATGATTTATAATAAAATCTTGAGAAAAAAGTAACTTTTATTTTTTATTATGTAACAATGATGGTTTATACGCGGAGGGATCTTTGATTGGATTGTGATACTGGCTATTTGTGACAGCAAAATCCTCTTCATTCATTATAAATAATTAAAGATTTTGACAAAATCAATCAATTAATGTATCCTTTAAGAATCATTTATCTTTATTTAAATCAATGCATATAACCTATAATTCGTCATAGTGACGAATTAAATCTAGTTAATGTTGTAATTATTTGTTAAATCAAGTAAAATTAAAAATAATAACAGTTAGATGATAACAGGTATCTGTGATAAAATATAATACATTATTTTACAGAGTGTGTGGCTGGATACTATGGAGCAGATTGCCGCCAAGAATGTCACTGTAACGATAGTGTTTGTGATAAACACACAGGATGTTCTACCGGCTGTTTAGATGGATACGCTGGTGATAATTGTCAAGGTAGTGTACACAACAAGGCTATTTCCCTGATACTACCAAGGAGATTACCAATTGTAGTTTGTTTTATCTTCACTAACTTACCATATCTTTAGATTTTATTTAATACAAATCGTTTAGTTTTTGTTTGCTTTTTTCACTTTTGCATATAGTAATTCTGAAATAATATATTATATACCATTTTTATAGTATATCTATGCGTATTTTTAGGATATCCCAACGATTGAACAAATCCCATGTGTTATTAAAAAAAAACATGTACCTGTTTTGCTTATTTAAAGTACCCCTGTCCTGTTCATCTGGATTCTTTGGTTTTTTGTGTAATTTCCGATGTCACTGCAAGGACTCGGTAGATTGTAATCGAAATGGAAGTTGCCCTAACGGATGTCATGAAGCTTGGGCTGGATCAAAATGCAGCATAGGTAACGATAGACATAAATATTATAAAAAAATAAATATATGTGTTTTTTTAGTTTAGATAGGCACAATTAGGCCTTGCCATGAAATATTCGAACAAAAATTACTCCGTACTGTAATAATGGAACAACTCCAATAATAATAATAATAAAAATTTATAATAATCAAATCTGTTTAATGTGTGACATTCACGATGATTCATGATGCAAAATATCTAAGCTATTGAATTGAATAATACAGTTTTTTTAAACAAAGTTTGCATTTATTTATATAACAATTAGCATTACCATACCGTTCTGAACCGCCAAGAGTTGTAAACCAGACAGCAACTACTCTAACGTTTGACGTCATTTGGATTATTGGTGACGACTATGGAACAGGAACAATTACGAAACGGAAGCTATCGTATAAATCATCGGGGATGGATTCAATTATGTCAATAGACGAAGAAGATAATGATTTATTTATTTCTATTGGTAATCTCATCCCAAATACAAAATATCAATTCTACTCTCACTTTTCGAGGATGGTTGGTGGTATTGAGACAGAGGGGCCAAGAAGTACACTTGGATCAATAAATACAATATGTACAAGTAAGCTCTAACATTAAACAACACTATTATTGAAATATAGAAAACCGCACATACTCGTGGACATTAAGTGGAACTTAGCTGGCCTGGAGTTCATGGTAGATAATCTTTATTAATTAACTTTTTTTATAAAAATATATTTTTATAATTCAATATGATCTTACCTTTCTAAATGTTTACTTAGGGTATTTTAGGTTGGTATTGCTACCATTACTTATTTACTGATATGTCATTTTAGCCACATGTACGGTAATTGCTTTGTTGTCTAAACTGATACGATAGATAATACGTGGTTCAAATAAGAAAAAAGGAAATAAAAATCATATAATGAATTAATTTCTGATGCTCGTTTGATAGCATAGTTTATATTTTGTTCGTTATTAACTGATTACCTTACTTATGTTAGAACCTTTGGAAGAACCAGAGATAAAACTAGCAACAATTGTTGGAAATCAAGTCACCGTAAATTTAAAGGTACAGTATATTTATTAAAATTTTGAAATTATGTTACAAACATTAGTTGATTGTGCATTATTAAACGGACTTTAATGAAATATGAGTAATGAATATGAATGTTTAATCAGTCACTATTACAATATATTACTACATAAACTTTAATAATCATATTATAATTATTTAGGGAGTTTCTGATGATTATGATAGAATACAATGTAAATACATTCTTCGATATCAAGTGCAATACTCGGACATTGATGGAAATGAAAGTAAGATTACCAATACAAGTAGTATTCAATTAGAAGTTAAACTATCAAGATTATCGTGGTGTTCTTCATATAACGTAAACGCACGAGTTGTTAATAACATGGATATTGCTGGCAATTGGGGACAGGCGATAATGGTACAATCATCGCCATCAGGTATCAAATTGTCATTCCTTTTTTAGCCTATAAAAAAATTGGCCTATAAAAAAATTGGCCTTACAAACAAAATTGTTTTTAAAAGATTCTAATTATGCTAGGTTTTAGATACTTAAGGATAGTGTGAAAGAGGTTACAAAGAATGTTCCGCATGTGGGAAAGTGTCGATAGCCAGTCAAACTTTTTACGCGGTTTTAGAAGGCCTCTCATGCAATCTAGGAATTATATTTCATACATTTTGTAGAATATGTTGATTCAGTAATACTAGTGTTTTGATAGTCAAATATATTCAGTTGGCATTGTGAATACAATCTAAGTAACTCTACCGTAAGAAAAGTCAGAACCAGCGACACTCAGTAATCAGAATAATAATCAAACATTCAATTTACAAAAAAAAATATATCAAAGGCGCATTGTATCATGAAATTAGCTAAATCGGCTTCAATGAGTTTTTAAATTAATTTCAAATGAATCAAAAGTAGGTGAAAGTTTGACAAAGGTGGGAGTTTGTTACAAACAGGATTTAATGTGTGTCATCGTAAGTCTCGGAAACAGAGAAACATGAACCAGATTTAGTTTTACTAGTCTATTACAAAATAAGAGTTACCCTTCTGTGCTATTTCTGTAAACAAAAACCAGTATTATTATAATAATTTATTATTTATTCTGTCTTCTAATATTATAAGAGCCATCAATAGAAGATGATTCATTCAATGGAACACATTTGCTGATGAAATGGATAGCATCTACGTGCGACATCTCAAACTATCAGGTGACCTACTATTATGAACTGTCAGGTGGAATAATTCAGCAAGGAAATACTACAGAAACTGAAGTTGTATTTGGTGAAGGAATTGAATCATGTATAGAATATACATTCTCAGTATTAGCATCTTATTTAAATGTTAATGGGACGTCTGATACAACAACAATCATTGTTGGATCGAATTGTCCGGATCAAGGTAAGTGCAATTATTTTTCTAAATTCTAAACATTCTTTGTTTTACTTTGCCTCGTTTAGGCACTGTACAAATCGGTTGTTTATGGTGTAAAAGTTAATGTTGGTTGAGGTGGTGGTATTTGAAGGATGGTGAAGATGTAGCTGAATATGCACAGACTAATAATATACGATTACTGCAAATTGGGTTTCAACAAGACTGCAATACAACACAACTGTATTTCTGTTCATTTTCAGGTACAGAGGCTTCGATAGGTGTGATACTTGGTTGCCTGATTCCAGCGCTCGTGGTGGTACTTATTGTCGTGTTAATAGTAATCAAACGGTAAACGGATAAATTTAAACCGAATTAAAATGTGTATTCCTATCCGATTATATTATTTTTCATTAGGCCTTGAACATTAACACAACCCCTTTTATCGATTATACCGCAAGAAAACGATAATAAAATCTTGGTTTTTTTTCACTTATAGACGTAGAAGTAATAAAAGTTCCGGTGTACCCGGCGCTGGCGCATTTGGCACTGGTGTATCCCCGGCCGGTGGTTCAGCTCGTAAAATTCTGCAAGAACAAGATATAGGAGGTAAAATACTCATTTATGTAAAAGAGAGGGGTTGAGGAGTAGATTTTAAATTAGGAGTTAATATACTAAAAGTATTATGTTGGACTCAAAATGTGTTTATTAGGATTATACATTTCGATAATCTTGTTTAAAACTATAAGCGATAACATAACTAGTGATATTTTGAAAACAAATGTATATACCGGTACACGATAAGTAAAAACAATTTGTTTTATGTTTAAAGACAATGCCTATGATGAAGTGAGTGGTGTCGACAATTCTTCAAAAGAGCAAGTACACACCGAATACGAGGTCGAGTCTGAATCCGAATATCAACCCGATAATGAAATTGACCAGGAACCTGTGTATGGTAACACACAGTTGGACAACCAAGAATACAAACCCATCGAGTTATCAAAGCTGCATGACTATGTGACGAAACGTCAATTAAGCGTTGAAAAAGGTTTTGAGAAAGAATTTGAGGTAGGTTACATTGCATAGGTGTCAATTGGTGTCAGTGGCTTAGGTTGTGTTTGTGATTTTGTTTATTTAATTTGCTGATTTGTATTATATTTGTGAAATGTATCTATTGCCTGAATAAATAATATAATAATAATATATAATAATAAAAAGTACTGCACTGTATACTTCATGGTTTTATTTACTGACTCTGTATACCTGCTGTATACCATATTCTTTGTATACTCAATTTGAACTTCTAAAATGTTTGGTAGTATGATTCTTATTAAACACAGAAGTTCAGATTTTCCAAACTATTCCTATTCTTACTACGTAATGCACAGTTTTGAAACATGACTTTCCTTAATTCTCACACACTGAGAATTGTTCTTTATCTAAGGATCTTGGCAACAAGCCCTTATTTCCAAGCACAGTCGCAAAATCATCTGTAAATCGAAAGAAGAATCGATATGCAAATGTAATTCCATGTAAGTCACATATTTTTTAGTAGTTCATTAGTAAATTTCGTTAGTAACAATATATTTATTTATTATGTAATAATCAGATGAACGTCTCTCAAACGTTCTGAATGCTTAATCACTGTATTAAGTAATGATTAAGTTTCTTTATTATAACATTAGATGACAACACCCGTGTGGTTCTTGACAAAATTGCTGATGTTCCGGGATCTGATTACATTAACGCTTCATATTTAGATGTAAGTTGGTTAAAAAATCTTATTAAAATTAAAGAATACATTATTGAAATTATCACATGATCAAGCATGTTTGAAGAAGCTAATTTCAACAAAGAGTGAGAAAATGTCCCGTAGGCCCTCTAAGTAGAACAGACCACATTAGGCCTACTATTGAGAGGAATTTCACACACACACGCAAGTTATATAAATGACTTGTTCTGACAATTTTAAACCAAGCATGTATAGTGAATGACCGCTTTTGTTTCATTCATTCGAAAATAATTCTAGATCAGCATTTGATATTGTAGTTGCTAGTTTTATACTAGTTTTATATTTTTACAAACTGAAATTACTCCTTTTCAGGGATATACAATACCACATGAGTTCATCGCCTGCCAAGGTAAGCATTTCTTAAATGTATATGTGTTTTAAAGTCTACACTTTATATGGCATCATACATTTTATCTAAAAAGAAAACTTCTTTCAATTTGCAAAAAATAAATTCAAATAGACATGATAATAATAACAACAATAACGACAATATAGTATAGTTTAGAATTAATAAACACTCTTCATTATTTATGATTTTCAGGACCAAATGTTGCTTCAGTCAACGATATGTGGAGAATGGTCTGGAAGGAGAAGTCTAGAGTTATTGTCGTTGTTACGAATCTTGTTGAAGGAAAGAGGGTACTTTATTTTGTTTGTTACATAGTTATGTAAACATTTACATTGCCTTTAGAAAGTAGTAGCAATGATGATAATTCATAGTATTAAACTAACTTTATACATAGACTTACACTTTGTTAGTTTACTCTGGAGATAAATCTGCTTTGTGTTCCTCTCGGTCGATAATCAAAGAAAGGTTCAAACATTTTCAATATCTACACGTTGGATTTGTCGCAGGAATGGTGTGTGTGCATGTAAGAGAAATAGAGGTGTGGGTACATTATTAAAACTATTCAGCATACTGTAAACTCTTCATTAAAAAGATCTATGGTAACTGCAATATCCTTTGTACAGAAAAATGTACAGACATAAATATACCGTAATGGTTATTGTAACTTTAATGTTGTTACTAGTCGTTTTCATGCTCTTTTACTTAAGAAAAAATGTGAACAATATTGGCCTGACTTAAACAGTAGAAAAGTATACACAGATATATCCGTGACGAATGCCGATGAAACCAACTACGGTCATTATGTGACCCGAACATTCCAAGTACAGAAGGTAAACATTATTTTATGTCTAGCTAATGCTAATGCATGTTTATTTTCTTTAATTTATTTAATTGTTATTTCTTTGATTGTAATTTAAAACTTTGAAAAGACCGAAACATGGCCGTCCTAACTAATGTAAAGTTGTACACTCGTACAATATACGGTAGGCCTGAAATCATTGTTTTTTGTTTTTAATTTTTAGTACAAATGAAACTCTTTAGTCTGTACTTATGCAATCAACTAACATATATTAGAAAACAATAACAGAATATCTTTTTTTAAATATATAATGCGTGAGATCTGAGGATTTAAATTAATACGTCGGTAATAAAAATTAACTTGAAACAATTATTTTTATACGAATAAGTCTCTCTCTAACCCAAAAAAGGTATTTAATTCGAACATCCAGTCATCGTTTTGCACATTACAGTTTCCTCGGTTTCTTTAAAAGTTTATCGTAAGTTTAATCTTGTATTTAAATGTATAAGGTAGGAGATGGAGAAAACATTCACAATGTATACCAGTATCATTTCACTGAATGGCCAGACAAGAGTGTTTCTAACGCCGTTCCGCAGTTAATTGATTTTATCCAAACGTTTAGAAAAACTCAGCAGGAATTTGCTAGCAGTGGACCAGTTATTGTACATTGCAGGTAATATGATCATCAACTTTGTTTTTAATGACCAAACAAGAGTGTTTCCAATATCGTCGATTACTTAATCGATTGGATTCAATAACTTTGAAATACATTTATACATTTTTTCCAAGCATTGCACTTTGCAGAAACAACCATGACATTACAATTACATCAATAACAAAAATAATTTCCACAAACAACTCTTGTTTATATTGTTATAAAGTTCAAATAAGTAATTTATATTATTTTAATTATATTTTAATCGGTTAGTGCTGGAGCTGGCAGGACGGGGACTGTAATCGCTATAGCCGCCATGTTGGATATGTCGAAGGACCAAGGCAAAGTGGACGTGTTTAATTTTGTACGAAGTATGAGGCAGAACCGTATCCAAATGGTTCAAACAGAGGTTAGACATGACTCAGTTGATCTGTTGTTTCTTTATGAATGAGCCTTATGAGCATGGCACCATAGAAATAAACAAAATGAAGAAAAGTTACAAAACAATATTTTGTTTAGGGGAAATCAGTTTATTTACTTTATATGGCAGAATATAAACCGTTTTATAAATAAATTGGTGAAGGAAGTTAATCATATATCCTTATTGCTTACTCCATTAAACAAAATATAAACCAAATGTACACATACGGATGACCTGTTTTACCAGAAACTACCGTCTTGAAAATGTATAGCTTTCGAGTTCACTATTTAATAGTGAACTCGATAAGCTATAAAGTGTAGGCCTACATACATTACGGTACGTTTATGTTATCTATAGCAATATAACAATCTTGGATTACCTTACTTTTCCGATTACAGTATGTTGTCAGACCTACAATATTGTTCGCAACCCGTCATTATTTGGCACTCAGCGCCACATCCGAAAAGCAATAACATCCGCTCCACGCACTTAACCCACAAACATTAATATTGCATTGTTAAACTATGTATTTTATCTACAGGAACAATATAAGTTTATCTATGCCGTCATACTTGAAGAGTTGTTTTGTGGAAAGACTGTAATTCCTGTAACTGAATTGCAAAACGAAATACAGAGGCAAACACAAAAAATGCCATCACATTTTGATTATCAACTCAAAGTGAGCATTATTTTTCAATCATTTGTTTTAATAATAAGTGTATTGCCTCCCTGAATAAATACTGACAAATGTTTTAATTGAATATGCCATTTTAATGGCCACATTAATTGGATCAAAGTGTATTTACCTAAAACTTAAATTGACAAGGAATAACAAAAAACACGTTTGCTTGACTCTAAAAGAAAATCTTTCTCCAGTTTGAAACTCCCTTTCAACACTTTTTGTTTATTTAGACTTTGAACTGTTTGTTTCCACTCCCTGTTGATGATCTTACGTCACATGCAAGACTACCAGAGAATGTTTTTAAGAACAGATTCGATGACGTAGTACCACGTAAGTTCTAGTATCTACTATAAAGAAAAACATTGAGTTATGCTCAGTATAAACAAAGCCATACCAAAACTAACATTTATATCTAGTCACTTAAAAACATAGTAGGCCTAGCCCTATTTTTTTTTTTTTTTTGTAAAATAAGTTTTACTGGCCTATTAATAACTCATAAATGACGTCTTTTTGCTGGAAGAAATTAGCTACCTCTTCTTTATCGCGTTTTGGATGAGATGGAATAATTCAAATTAAAATAATTTTTATTTTTTTCAGTCAATAAAGCTCGTCCGATATTGATGTCACCATCCGATCGTGGTACTGATTATATAAATGCATCTTTCTGTGACGTAAGGATATTACATTTTTTTAACAAAAAAAAAATACATTTTTACATGCACTGATGAAGGGCTAGTGTTGCCCGAAAGCTCTGCTAACTTTTCTGGCTGTTTACTTTATCGTTTTTATTTAGCTTTTTTTGTATCTCCATTGAGTTCCAGCCACTGATACCCACAGCATTGTCATTTTTTCAGTAATTTGCCTTTGGATTTACATTATAAATACACAAATAACCTACATCATTGTCTTGATTGCTGATATCAAAAGGTGTGGTGTTACAAAGGTTGTTCTCTATTTTTCTGTCTAGGTTTACAAGAAGCGCAACGCGTACATTGTGACACAGGCTCCTTTGGCTGACCCCGCCAATACTACTGAAGATTTCTGGCGTTTGGTATTTGACTATAAATCTGACGTCATTGTGCAGCTGAATGACATTGACAGAACTTGTGGCGCGTACATTCACAAGCAAATAAAGCAACCAATGAAATTCGGGCAATTTATTGTCACTGTGAAATCTGCAATGAAGAATGAATTTATGATCGAAAGAAAAATATCATTAGAAAAGGTAACTTTTGGTTGATTATTAATACAGATGGATGTAATTTCTACAGTAATTAAAACAATTACGAAGAATAGAATAATGTTATGTCTAGTAAAGGTATTACTGTCAAACAATAATTATAAGGAAGTATACATGAATATTATTATTATAATCTATGTAGAATAGGAAGTCTTTTGTTGTAAATATCAATAATATGTACAATTCTAACGTTCGAAGATAACTCTTTGCTGTAATTTTTACTTGGAATTTTAACAGTATTTTACAGGGCCTATGGCATTTTTACAATCTGCATTTTTTTTCTCCAGTTTTTTAACAGTTTTTCTTTGTTGTTTTATTGTCTTAATTATGCCAAGCAAAACAAATTTCCATTTCAAATTAGACCAATAACATTTAATGAATCTTGAGTCTATTGCTACCTTTCGTCTTTAAGGAAAACAACGTACGGGAAATTGCTTATTTTGAGTTCCGGCAATGGCCAAAAGGAAAGACCGTTCCTAAAGTGGATCCGTTTGTGCGGTTCATTACAAATATTGGAGAGGGCGTTGTTTCTAGTAACAAGCCAACTATCGTGCACTGTCTGTAAGAATACATATTGTCATTATCTTTCCTTATTAGCTGTTTTGTTTTTAAAAGAAGGGAGTATTGAACTAATAATAGTATAATTTAATTCAGAACTATATTTATATTTTTAATAAAACGAATTACATGAAAAATAGCTTCACCGTACTAATTACAATTGTTTCTGAAAATATTATTTTCTGTATTAGGGATGGAGTTTGCAGATCTGGATTGTTCTGTCTAGTTCATTCAATGATTGGGAAAATGAGAGATGACAAGATGGTGGACGTATTTCAAACACTTAAAACACTGCGTTCAACCTGTCCTACTATGTTGAAAACTAAGGTATTGTAATTATTGTTAAATGGTTTTATAGAATTATTATTAGTACCACCATCGTCAACCATCAACTCCATAAACACCGAGATAAGATTCACATTTGTAGGATATAGTTTTGGAGTATTTCTGTTTTTAATGGTTTCTTCTATCAAAGGTGTATTCCCTGTATCATCTATTCTGAATTAAGGTTATCAAATACATAACCAATGATTCAAGTAACTTGTTTTATTTTCGTTAAATACTTAGACAAACACGAGTGACATTACATTATTTGTTTTTAGTTATGTAACCAAGAACTATATTGTACTATACATACATACGATACTTATACTATACTTAGTATACTTTCAATTATAGTGACTTATATTATTGTATTGACTGTTTTACTTGTAGGTTCAATACAACTTTTGTTACGATGCAGCAAAATGTTACCTGCAGAATTATCAAGAATATGTCAATGTTTAAAGCAGTGCTTAATACTTGATACGTATATTCATTACCTAGAAACCGAGTAGAAGTAATAAGCACCAAAAAGTATACGCACGGTTGACCGTTTCAATATTCTTATCCTACTTGGAATATAACAGACTGAAATCTCACAACCTTCATCAAAGGTAATAAGTTGAGTGCTAGTAACTGAGATACCCTAAAACTGATCGCTTAAAGACATTAAGAAACGCAAATAAGATATATTCCACACAGTAGACTAGAAATTAATAAAAGATCAATTTTGATTGAAGGACCAACTTACTGGAATAAACTTCAGTCTACTCTAGAACAAAATCACATGACCTCGCTCCCTATGCTAAAGTACAATATTAAAAAGATGATATTTGAAACATATTGCTAGCTACTATTGCTACTTCAAAATTGGGGTTGTAAATATTTTGCTTATCTCACTTTGTTTTTTTTTCTTTTTCTGTCTCAAAATGTCATTTTTTGTTAATGTAATGCGTCCGTACTGTATATGTTTTATGTTTATGCTTAGGACTACAAAGACAAGCCACTTTTGCTTCTGTGTATCTTAACCCATAAACTATGTATACTCCTAAACATTACAACACTCATTATTCTGAGTCTATATGTTCAATACCACTAGCTGCTGAATATCCCGAACTTCACAACACTCTTCAAAAGTAACAAGTCTGGTAGTACAGTACTAGACACTTTGATATTGTTATTATTGTAATATAACTAAATTATATTATCTGAAATATTACACAGTATCACTAATGTAAATATCTACACACCGATGATAATAATAATAAAAATAATAACAAAATATATAATAATTATATACTATAAAAATATTTAAATAGAGAATAGACTTAGATTAACTCCATTTTGTATATACATAGTATATATAGTAGTACGTCTACATTTATATAAAACTGATAATGATAATATATAATAATTATATACTTTTAAAATATTTAAATAGAGAATAGGCTTATATTAACTCCATTTTGTATACACATAGTATATATTATAGTCGTGTACATTTATATAAAACAACTGTATTACATTCAATATTACATTATTACATAATTTAGGTTCATAGGAGTCACATACATATAGGCATATGTAATAGTACAGCATTGTATGGAAACACAAGAAGAAATAAACCGTAACAATATATAATATTATAATGTGATATCAATAAAAAGATAAATAAACTGAATTATTCAACAATATTTAATACATTTCTAAATCATAGTTATTAGCAATGCAATGCTGTGATACTTTTATTTCGGTATTATACTTTTAATAATATATTATATTTAGTATAATAAATTGTCTTACTTATTATTTCCAGTATACTGTATACGTTTCTGACTCTGCGTCGCCAATACGCGTTTTTCACAAATAACGACATAATGTGCCAATATCAACAACAGTGAATTATTATCCGTTATTTAAGTATTGTTCGTAGTTACCTAGAATACTTCTCTACTGTCTGGTCTCCCAATTGTAAAACTTATATGATACAACTTGAGGGAGTTCAGCGTAGAGCAACTAAATTTATTTAGAAGCTGATTACAAATGCAGACTTCAAACATGCAATTTATTACAATTATGGTATAGGCGTCAATTTACTTATATCGTTTTTCTTTTTAAGTTATTCAATTCTAATATAATTAATACTGACAATTTATTTAATATTCGCAATCCACAGCGTATTACTCGTAGCTCTTCTTCTGTTTGTACTCTTTTTGATATTCGTCGCTGCAGAACAGAATCTTCTTTTCAATAATATATCCCACGTGTTACCCTAATTTGGAACAACTTACCCGGTCAAATTCGCAACTTAGATATTTCTGTTAGTTCTTTTAAAACCAAATTATTAAATTATCTCATTATTTTTAAACAATTTTGATATTGAAATTTCTTGTAGATGCTTTAATTGTAGAATGTAATTTTGTTGTTGTTTATTTCTGTACTCTGTTCTGGGTTGACCAACTAGCATAGGTGTTTAGCACCTGTTTGGCCTTTCCTTGCCTTTATATTTGTTTTTACTTCTCTGTATTGTATATGGACGAAATTGAATAAATAAAAAAATAATAAATAAATAAATAGGTATAAATTAATGTATTACTATACATAATCAGATGGAAAAAGATTGTCCGTACTTCATGGCCCATCGGGTTTGTGTTTTTTTTTAATTTATTTTATTGTTTTACATCAACGACTTTATTTGGTTGATTCTCCCTTTCTAAAAAATGTTAGGCCATAATAATAAGCATTTGGGGTACGGTTTGTACTTTATTCATTAATAAGGCCGAGCGTTACTTCTTAAAAGTTGTGTAATTATACTTGTATAATAATATGTTGTTGACTTCGTCAAAAAATCAATCAATCAAAATAACCTTATTTTCTTCATAAATAAACAAAAATATACAGAAAAAATCACGAAGGAGGCACTGTTTTCAAAAAGCAGAGCTTGTGCTGAAAGTGCCTATACATAAAATAATACTCAAAGAATGCAAATTAAAAAGAGAATTTACATTTCAGTACATGAATAAAAATAATAAAAATATACAGATAAATAAACAAACATTACTGTTTTATCTCAAATTTAAACATAGTTAAATTAATCATCATCATTTAAATTAGAAACAAAAAATGTGCTTGGTGGATGAATTTTAGTGATGTTTTCAGGGTGTGAATCCCATAATTGTTGGTATAAATAAGTAATAAAAACTCGCGGCAACAAACAGCTTCACATCATCACTTTCCTGAACGATTGAAAAAAACAAATGGCTAAACTGACTGTATTATACATTACCTACACTATGCAATTTAATAAAGGAAAGCCATCATCAAAAATTATTCATAGTTGTTGGTGGCTTCACAAGCTTCGCATATTTACGACTTGAAGAATGGCTTATTTTTCATACAGTTACCGACAACTAATCGTCAGGAAACACTATCTTCCACAGCAAGTATTACTAGTATATCAAGAATTCCGTCATTGTTTGGAAAATCATAATTTAAAAGTACAGTAATTTATTGAATACGTGATAAGTGTTTATCGTATGTTAAACATGTTTATTTAAGCTGGTAGATCGCAAGTCGTAGGCACACTTATTGGAGACTGTTGTTATTTGCGTGTACATTACTCGGGAAGTACAACGGTGAGCAGTTGTATTATTGGTATGTTACTCAGTAGGTAACCATTTATTCCGGTAGTTTGAATGGCTTATTTTACGGTGTGAAATCCGTAATTTCACCAAGAAATAGGCCTAACATATAATATTTTAAATGTTAATATTTTTTACTTTTGTGCTGAACAAAAATACCTACTGTGTTTACCCAAAGCCTGGTTCCAACGATATACGCAAGTGAGTTGACCAATGAAAGTTCTAAAAATCCATTCCCTATGATTGGTCAAATCACTTCCGTTGCGCTTACGTCCTTGCGTTGCGTCTCTAGTGGGAACCAAGCTTTACGTTGACAACCTGTCGACCTCTTTAAACTAATGTCTGGATTGGTCTGTTATCTATAACTATTTGTTTCACATGTTCCTAGTCATGATAAAGTCATTAGCGGTCTCACCTGGAAATCACATATAAATGGTGTTGAAAATAAAATCTATAATAATTGGTATTATTTTCAGGTTATCATCTTATTTACCCAAATATATTTTACGGATTCCTTATTGCTCCCTCATTCTTTCCTATCTGAGTTACTGCAACATTGTCTGGTGCAACACATACCCTACCAACCTTAAAAAGCTTCATACTCTCCAAAAGAATCTCAGGATTATATCTGGAGCACCACCACTGTCCCACACATCAAATTTATTCTTGAAGCTTTGCCTTATGAAACTCAATGACATTAATCTCATCCAACAAAATAATGTTGTCTTCTCTTCCATTTACCATGTTCTGCCAAACCACCTCTGCTATCCTTTTACTTTCACCTCTTCACTCCATCCCAACCATACAATCTCATAACACTATTTCTGTACCTATCCATAAAACCAACTCATTATTACAATATTAGATACTCCGGACCCACATTATGGAATAGTCCATTTTTATAATCTGCCTTCTAAAATGTATTTAAATTTTAAAATTATTAGCCTGTCATATCTTGACCAGTACCTATCTTTTCCATACTTCCTCCTTTTTTATATTTATCCATTTTTATTTAATTAATTATTTATTTAATTGTTTTGTTTATTTATTTATTTATTATTTTTCTTATTTATTTTATTTATTAAGGTTCGCCCACCTCAAAATGTTTTTCTTCACCTTTCCGGGCATCTGCCTTGTCATTATCTGACCTATTATCATTATATTATTTGCATTGTATTTTTCTTTACTTTTTTGTCAGATATTAAATAAAATATCTTTTTGAAAATTATTACTAATTAAATTAAATTACTAGTATTATTAATATTATTTTTTTGTCAGAGTTTGTAAATAAATGTTATGAAAATGAAATTACCTATCGTTTCATACTTTTTAAATTATTCTTCCTAGTAAGATGTAGGACATTTTGGATGTTTTGATGGTGTTAAATCACCATGGTTGATAAGAAGTTATTAAAAGTTTCTTAACATTTTACAAGTGTAAACAGCTGATGTATTATGCAATTGAATCGACTTCTAATTATAGTTTCATCAGGAAATAATTTTTTTCGATTCATTATCGTGTATCGTGTGAAGTAAGTAGCAGTAAAGTGTCAAAATCACTATTATGCACTAGGAAATAGCATACAAGTTCCTATTATATTTGATAAATGACATCTAAATAAACAAGGAAATAATTCTTGAAAAAAAAACTCTAGCAAGTGAAATTTCACGATACAGTAATCGTTAACAATTTTGTTCAATGTAGAAAATTGTGATGATGATATTGGAAAGTCATGTTGTGCATACAGTGCCATTTCAAGTATAAACATGTTTCTGGCTGCTGACATTTTCCGTGCAGACAATCGCTAAGACTGGTGTCACCGCTTTAGCCTTTGGGTGTCTTGACTTCCTTCATGGTTAAATAGTTTGGTCAAACTGCTTACTGCTCATTATGAAAAATAAGCTGCTGAAACTGAAATAAACCTGCTCTGGCATTCAACACATAACTACAGAAATCCCGTTTAAAAAAAAATAATAATAAAGGGCTAATATTACAGGTATTAGCTAGAGTATAGACTAGTTGTTGGGCAGAACAAAGAAAAACACTTTCTGAAAGTAGTAATAATATACTTTCATGATGATTATTGTAAAATGTAGTGTTATTTTGTCTTGACTAAAGTGATAAAAACATATAAATCAACAAATACAGTACACTACTATAATTAGATGAAAGATGTTGAAGTTTCAGTATCAAAGTAACTAATCTATTTGCATAAGAACTAGGAACTAACTCAAGTTCATCTTATCTCCAAATGGACACTTACATAAACAAGGAAACGCATTATAAACTAGTATAAGTTGTAATTTACAATAATAATTCACAACTAACTGTTGTATAGTTGAACTGATTTAAAGTGTTAAGCATTAAGGTTAAGATTGTAGGTAATGGTAACACATTCATGACTTTCGTCGAGATGTTGGTCAAATGTTTTCGAAACTATTTTCTTCTTCTCTTTCTGACGTGCCAAAGCAGATCATCGGGTAGGATTTAGCCTATTTAGTTTAGCATTTATATTGCTTAAATAACTAGATATCAATGATTCTTTTTAACTTTTGACACTTGTATTACATACTGACGATCGGCCATACTTCTTCTATTTCCCAATTTATGACTGTAAATCGGATCACTTCAGTTGTATTTCATTCATATAGTTGTGTATACTCTCATTAGAGATTTAAAAAAAATGTTATTTACAAATGTTTATATTCTAACTGGAATAATGTTTATTTTTGTGTAACAGTTATTTTTTTACAGGATTTTTAAAAGGTAACATTTTTTTTATGTTTAGGCCTAATTTAATTTTAACAAAACTCAAATTCCTCTGTGCGTTCACATAGCATGCATAATAGTCTTTACTTTACATTTTACTTGATCCGTCTGATTCTAAATTCAGTAAATCGTATAGATTACTTGCAAAAGTTTACGTATTGTTTGGTCCAAATATGTTGTAAAATTATACATTACTCCGATTGGTGCTATGTGGTTTCCAATAAATGAAATATAAAGGCCTACTATATTAAATAGGCTAACACGACCACCTATGAAAATTACTTTATAAATTAAATTGTGTATATAGTACAGTACTGTTTTCTTTACAATTGGGACCATTTCTGGAGCAAGTAGCGGCCTGATTCAAAATGATTTATTCAAGAATATTTTTTTTTTCAAGATCCATTAGATATAACATGTTTTTCTGAAACACCGCTGACGTCATCTGGTAGTAGTTGGTTTCGAGGATACACACTTAAAGACGACAACAATATTAGAGACTTATCAGTTGGAATATTATACAAGATTATTGATGGGAAAGACAACGTGACTTGGAATGATACTGAATATAAAAGTGGTACAAACCCACTATCAAAAAATATGCCTGAATATAAAATATTTAACACAAACAGCACAATTATATACCGAGTAAACGAGGCGATTCACACGTGGCTGGGTGTTGATAACAAGTTACAACCTCAGACCGAAAGAGTTGGCGTCTTTTCATTCAAAGCAAAGAAAGGCGAAGTCGTTACAAAATCAGCTATTGTATTGACATCCGCTTCTGGTGAGTAATGTTATGATGATTTATTGTCAAATATACGTACTAATGTGTTTAATGTTTATATCTAAAGCATTTCTAATTTCATTTTTATTTCAATACTATAGTTTACTAATATTATTGTTTATAGCCAATATTGATATGGAGTACAGAACCATAACGGTCGGTATTGGAGAGTCTGTCACTATCAATCTCAGTAAAGGTGGTGATATTAACGATTTACGTTGGAGACAAAATTACGGTGAAGAAATATACAACATGAGGGGTAATACGTCCGCTGTGATCGAAAACATACGAAAAAAAGATGATGGCGTATATGAATGTTATACAAGTGCTAGCCCTGATGGTAACCATGGTATCATGAGACTTATTGTTAGAGGTAGGTTGCAATACAAGGAATTTTGATAAAGAGTCTATATTATAGGTTTTGAAAATTGGGTTTCTGAGAAAACATAGGCAAATGCTTATACGTATAGGCTTTAGATCAAATATTCATGGAGGTTTAATTTTACTGAAATTATAAGTTAAACATATTTTCATATTTTACAGTGCAGCTGAATTTGATAATAACTTGTTAGGCCTAAATGCATTTTCATACACTTACATTTTTCTCACGTATTTGCCAAATAGATTGTCCTTCGCCAAATTGGAATCCTCCAGACTGTGAAATGAACTGTCGCGTATGTTACAATGGCGGAGTGTGTGACGATAAAACGGGTCTGTGTATTTGCCCACCAGGATTCGACGGCGAATCTTGTAAACACGGTACGCCTAATTACTGTATAATTTATTGTTAAAATACGCAGAGGAGTTATATAACATGCATCATATTGCACGTAATTGTATGTTATTTAATCCGATAGGTTGTGGAAATAACGACTGGGGGCGTAAATGTGACTCTGTGTGTTCCTCTACTACTGGCAACAATTGCCAAGGAGCTCTTTTATGTCCACCTGATCCAGTTGGTTGTACATGCATCAATGGTTTTGGAGAAAAAGATTGTAATACAGGTTATAGAGTGTTAATATCATAGGAATTGTTGCAATTATATGAGTATACTCAAGTTAATATAATATTGTTACATTTTGAAGATGTATTTTCCCTCAAAAACATGAAAAATAAATATTATGAGACTTTGGATGGATAGGTTATTTTTTTGTTTTAATAAAGTTATGACCCCTAATTGACAGACAATTTGTTTATGTTTTCTTTAAATTACAGTTTTTTAGGTAAATATTATTTTTCCGATCCATGGTCAAGTGCATAAATAGTATGTGACTTTAAAATGGCATATACATACAAAAAATTCAGGGGGACATATATAAAATAATATAATTCCTTGGCAAAAAAACTACGGAACAGTATACTATATGCCTATAATAATTGTATTAATTTTCAAAACAATCATGGCTATAAAATACAATAATACAATATTAAATGTTTTATATGATGTTTTATGGAGTGAGTTAAGAATCTGTTTGGGCTTTAGCCTATTCTCATTCCTAGTTATTTTTTACATTGATGACCGAATAAATATTATTATTATAGAGTGCAAGACTGGGTATTATGGAGCAGATTGTCGCCAAGAATGTCACTGTAACGATAGTGTTTGTGATATACACACAGGATGTTCATCCGGGTCAGAATGTTCGGATGGATACACTGGTGATACTTGTCAAGGTATCGTATAGCCATTTTCTATTTATTAGTATGCCCATGGAAATAAGCAGACAATGCAAATCCTTCTAATCAACTTCGTCTGTGATACATACCCTATTTGTCCCAAGCCTGCTACAAACGTATGTGATTACCCAGAAGGAGTTGCACATATTATGTCAATATTTCTGTCCCGTTTTTCTTAAGTATGTTAATACACTCAAGTATATACTACCATTCTTTTTAAGCACATCCATATCATACTGTAAAGAACTGTGACCGAGGTGAACACATTTTTATTTCAATATTCAAACGTTATTCAAGTATGCTTTGTTTGTGTAGTACCTTCAGAATGTCCGTCTGGTTTATTTGGTGATTTGTGTAACTACCCATGTCACTGCAAAAACTCTGAAGATTGTAATCGAGATGGAAGTTGTCCTGATGAATGTCACGAGGCTTGGGCTGGACCAAACTGCAGCATAGGTAATACCATACACTATTATTATGCAAGATATTATTTTGTTATATGTTTTTTTTAGCATTAAACGTCTAACTAAATACAGAGGTATGAAATTGGTTGGTACTATAATAATACAAAGGAAGCCTTACATTATCACTATCCGGTATATAAGCACCCGATATGCGATTCTTAGACGGTCTCCCATCCAGAACGCAACCGGGCTCAGCTAACTCAACTTAACTTGTGATCTGACGAGAACCGGTGTTTCAAAGCAGCTAGTATGGCCGTATATTTATTAATGGATGGTAACGCAGAAATTCTGTATTTTATTCAATCAGGGAAGGGTAAAATTGCCTGATTCAATGCATTTTGTTAACGTTTTCATCCATGATGCAATATCCCACTCCTGGTATATATTGAACTTATTTTTAACTTATTAAAGAAATACAAAAAAAAATGATTATCAATACAAAAACATTTCAACCACGTGCGGCATAAAGTCAGGGATTCCCGTATTGTAGAGGCTATTCAATCTTATTATTATTATTCCGCTATGGGAGCTGGAGATAGAGTTGAGCTTTGTTTTCGTCAGAAGAATTGGTCAACAAGTTGAATTTTTTTAAAATAATAATATTTTAATTTGCGTATCGGCCGCCGTTCATTTCTGCGGAAATCTACTAGGTCGGCTCCCTCAATTCAAACGCCCATTGCCTACTAGCATGATACACGGCCGTCGTTTTGATAATTCACTCCTTCAGCCGTCAATTTGTTAAACAAAGTAAATCCATTTTATTTCACACCAACATCAACAAGCTGCAAGTGAATCCATTTAAAAAAAATATATATTCTTTATAAACGACGGCCCTGATAAAATGTTTCGTTTCATTCACCGAGTCGGATGACCATCTCGTTCTACAAGTGGTCTACCCTAATGAAATACTTTTATTTGTGTTCATAATTAGCATTACCATATGGTTCTGGACCACCAATTGTACACCAAACAGCAACTACTCTAACCTTTGACGTCACTTGGATTTCTGGTAAAGACTATGGAACAGGAACAATTACAAGACGGAAGTTTTCGTATAAATCATCGGAAATGAATTCATTTGTATTATTAAATGACACGGGTAACAATTTAGTTGTTATTGATAATCTCACCCTAAATACTCAAGTTCAATTTTACTCTCAATTTTCGAGGATGGTTGGTGGTATTGAAGTAGATGGACCACCGAGTACCATTGGATCAACCAACACCATATGTACAAGTAAGCTCTAATATTTTAATAATTATTGTTTGATATTTTAGGTTTTTAAACAATTTGTTTTTGTAAATGTCAGTGTCCAAACTATCATTTATTATATTATAAACTTGATAGTTAGTAATTATCAAGTTTAAAACTATATGGTCCCCTATTTTATCAGTATTAATGAACTTTATTACGTATTACATAGAACCTTTAGAAAAACCTGAGATAGAATCAAACACCGTTGAAGATAATCAGGTCATCGTAAGATTAAAGGTATATTCCATTCTATTATTTTTTTCTTGTAAAAACGTTTGATATTATATTTTCAGCCTGCTACTTGGGCTGGAATCGTTAGGCTAGTGATCTGTGGTTGTGAGTTCGAATCTCACTCTAGAATTACTTCCAATTTGTTTGCAAGTGTTCTCAATGTACTTAGTATAAAGTAGGTATACACAATTACGTCAGAGCATAATAGGGCATTGCTTAACTCACTGAGACGCAAGGCTAGCACACAATCATCATCCAATTGATGCAGTACCCGTTGCTTACTTGGGCTTTTATCCAACCCTAGCCATTAGCGCAAGTTCGGTGGTAATTTTTTGTTTAAAAAATATTTATGCAAGTTCGAAGAAAAAATAAACCTAAATGATAGAAAAACAATAAATTAATACAGAATATAGAAAGCCATATGATTTAAAGGTTCACAGATTTGCAATGCTAAGTGAGCCTTTGTTCTCAGTTGTGTAATCTGTCTGCTAAATATAAATAAACATCATTTCCTTATATTTCAGCCTGTTTCTAGTGCTCCTGTACACATCCAGTGTAGCTATATTCTTCGATATCAAGTGCAATACTCGTACATTGATGGAAATGTACAAGGTGTAGTCAACACAACAAACAGTACTCAATTAGAAGTTGAACTATCCGAATTATCAAGCTGTACTGAATATATCGTAAACGCTCGAGTTGTTAATAATTTGGAGATTGCTGGTAATTGGGGACAGAATATAACGGTACAAACAGCGCCGTCAGGTGAGTTTTTTTTAACGCACACGTAAAAATACTATATTTTTTGTAGAAATTTAATATATTGGCTAATTCAAAATATGGATAAAATCGATACATTTTTTTTCTGTAATTAAAACTAGACTATGGATTTAAAAGAAATGTTATACTCCTATCTACATTGATTATGATAAGAACATCCGATATAATCAAACGTGTTGGCACTATTAGGCCTATATCGACCTTTTGCTAAATGGCTACCTCCAGCGCAGTCACTTTCTTTCTGTTCCAATGATAGAGCCATCAATAGAATGCAATCCGTTCACAAATGGTACACACTTGCAAATTAAGTGGAATGCTTCTACGTGCGACATCCCAGACCGTCATGTGACTTACCATTATGAACTGTCAGGTGGTATATTTCAACAAGGGAATACAACAAAAAATGAAGTTGTTTTTGACGAAGGAATTGAATCCTGTATAGAATATACATTCACAGTATTAGCGTCGTATTTAAACGTTAATACGACATCTGATACAATCAAACTAATGGTTGGGACTGGTTGCGATAAAGGTAAGTAAAAAGGTTAGACAAATAATGTAAATCTTGTCATAATGCTTGCTGATTTTATAGTTGTTGGTTAAGAATGTCATTCAGCTTTCTTTTAATGTATTATATTTGGTTTAAATTGAAATTTATTTTTATTATTTAAATTTTAATAAATAATAATCGTTTAAGTTAGTAAAATAAATAGTAGTTTTGTTGTTTTATTAATAATTAGAAACAACATCTTCTGTCTCAAATTAAAAAAAAAAACTTTAGTTACGCCCACAAGACAAAAAGTAACAAAAACAATAATGACAAGAGACAATTTAGAAAATGGACAAAGACAGGATCCCAAAAAGATGAGAATCTTGTGGGTAACATAATTATAAATGTTTACTATATTTTACTTCCGTTAGCAAATTTAGGTTGTTGAAATGCTTGAATTTATTTTATTCCAATTGTTTTTAGAATCGTATGTAGGTGTGATAGTTGGTAGCTTGGTTCCGGTGGTTGTGGTACTTCTTCTAATATTAATATTAATTGAACGGTAATATCTACATTGTTGTATAATGATACTATAATAATACATTATTGTTAACAATATCATTCGATATACAAAATACAAGATATTTGTTATTATTATTATATATTCTCTGTTCTCCTAGAGGGCCCATTGTATGTATAATATTATGAGCTTGTGACAGTGAATATGTGTGAACACAGGGGTAACCCCCTACTCGTCTCGAAAGATATACTAGGTTCTTTAAAGTGCACATGAGCCAGATGTGTACACTGGACCTATGGTTTATAGTCCTTATCCGAGAAGACTCGTTCTACCACCTGAACCATGGAGCGAGTGAGCCTCAAACCCTTGCCGACGTTTTGCCTATTATTACTTTTGGAACATAATACAAAATACGCACAAATATAAGATGAGGAATTGTACAGGACATTATTGGTCAAAGTTAACATTACAAATATGCAATGAGCTAGTTTGGAGATAATGAATTTCTGAGTCTATATATTATTCTGGTTATTATTTTTGTTCTGGATTGTCTTTTTAATTAGGCGAAGAAATAAAAAAGACGCTAGTTTATCCACCTGTATTTTATCTCGCAACATTCTACAAGAACAAGACATAGAAGGTAAGATTTTTACATGTATATGAAGATTTGTGGGCGAATTGAGTTTAGAAGGATGGGATAGGAATAATAGGCAGAGTATGTTTAGTAGGTGGATGGATTTAGTAAGTGCTGTAGGATAACTAGGCGGGTTGGATGGGAAGGCGTGGTAGGATTTCAGTGAAGAGAAGTAAAACTATGTTATCATGGTATTCGGTTAGACTTGATTTTTGATATATTTTAAGGTCAAAAATGAAGATTTAATCATCGTTTTGAGTACTGATTTTAAATAAAAAAAAGATATATAAAATGTCAATTATAATGGGTGCCTTTGTATTTAATAAAGACACTGCATATGATGAAGTGAGAGGTGTCGACAATTCTTCAAAAAAGCACGCTGATGATGAGGTCGATTCTGAATGTGAAAATCAACCTCATCCTCAAATTAATCAGGAACCTGTGTATGATAACACACACTTAGATAATCAAGAGTACAAACCCATTGAGTTATCCAAACTACATGAGTATGTGATGAAGCGTCAATTAAGTGAAAGTGGTTTTGAGAAAGAGTACGAGGTACGTATTGCTATACTTCGTACAGTAGGCCTGTTAGTATACCTTACTTTATTTTGTTTTATTGTCATTCTTTCATTTTATTAATAAATGTATTATAATGTGTGACATTACAGCAACAAGACCGAAAACTGTAACGGTAAAATATTATACAGATATTGACTGCTTAGAGGTTAAATATAAGATTTTACATCCCCGAGGGAATGATATTAAGTTCGATGGAATATATATTTCCCGAAGCGCCAGCTGAGGGAAATATATATTCCCCGAGAACTTAATATCATTCCCGAGGGGATGTCAAATCTTATATTTAACCGATATAAAAGGCAATATCTGTTATATTATATAGCCAAGAACAAGTCTGCTGGGTTGGGTGAAGCTAGGCTAAGCCTCCTATAGTATTTGTATTGTATCTAAACAAGCCTGCCTAGACACCTTACCTTGCGAAGAATAATATACAGATAATTACTAATTAATGATTCCTTGGCAATAAAATATTCACTTAGCCCTAGGTCGTTTAAATTAACAGGAGAATTTCCATCAATAAGCCTATTAATAATAATATTATAATCAGGTAGGCCGAATAAACAATTCGTCTTCTTCTCTTCGAGGAGCCGAATCACCGGATGTTCAGCGCGTAGTTACTAGGTTACTACCGTGAGCATTGACCAATCACAAACTGTGTTTCATCACATTTAGTGTGGACTAATAACAAATGAGGGCGCTATGTATGCATAGTTTAAATAGTTTAGATGATTAATTTCTTCAAGCAAGTTACGTGGCGCAGCGGTTGAAGCGTTGTCTTGTGATGGAGAGACATTGCATTGCAAGTTCAAGATCCAGTAGATGACTTTTGTTTATTTATCGGCAAACGCGAGTGTTGCACACGAAAATTACACAGTCAATGTCATCGTACTCGAGAATTTATATGATTAATGACAGGGTACGCGAAAATTACACAGTCAATATCATCGTTCTCGAGGATATATACGATTAACATCCTCGCAGCGGTAGTCATGTGATGCAGTTTCAACCAATCACGTTCGCGTATTTACATAGGCTATGTAATATAGCATTATATAAAACTGACTCACAATAAGGGTAAAATATAACATAATATAAAACTGACTCCCAATAAAGGTAAAATATAGTGTTGTGTTTTACTTAGAACCTCTAAAATAATTATTTACTCTAAATTAATGTTTTTTCCCCAATATTTAGTTACATATTGTTGATGCACATTACTTTATATGGCTTTTTTTCAAATTGCTAGCATTATTTTTTTTTTACATGGCTTACCCTAAATACTAAGCCACTCTATTAGCCATAATTGTTCAGCAAGTTCTTATCACATACTGTACTCAGAGTATATTAATTATTAATTAGTTATCAATTTGTTTAAGGATCTTGGCAACAAGCCCTTATTCTCGAGCACAGTCGCAAAATCGTCAATAAATACGAAGAAAAATCGATATGCAAACGTCATTCCATGTAAGTTTCTTGAACATTTTTATTATCATAATTTGCCCTAACATGGTATATACTATTGTGTTGTTGCTATACGGAGACTGCGGAATTTAACGAACTCATATTATATATAAAAAACAAATACGCATACAACGCAATTAGTAACTCAACATTCTTCCATGTAAAACTGCACATAAAGCAAAAAATTCATTATATTTTCTTTTCAGCTCGCATAAAAGCAAGAATAAAATCAGGCCCTATAGAATTATGCTTGGCAAATATTATTTCGCGCCAAATCCTTATACAACCTAATAACTTACAATTATTCAAATTTCAGATGACAATACCCGTGTAGTTCTTGACCAGATCGAAGATGTTCCGGGGTCGGACTACATTAACGCTTCATATCTTGATGTAAGTTATTTTGATTACAATTTTATAACAATTAAATAAATATTATATTAAAAACCATATATTTTCGCTTTAAAGAATATAATAGCAACAAAGGTTCATTGTTCTTGAGATACTTTACAGTGGGATTGCTAAATTGACCAAACATAAATATTTACTGACATTCCACAAATGATAAATATTACACTATTTTCTTTTAATATTTATTTCTGGTGCATAACAATACATTCTACTACTTCAAGTGCGATTTAAGCAATGTTTGAAGTGTAGGAATAGAGACAGTGATGATACAAGAAAAATAGCAATCTGTCCTGCGAGTTTGTTTTTTATGATTATATATTTAAACAAATTAAAATGATTATATATAGATACTATAATACTGTATGTATGCAGTGATTTAACAGTATGTAATTAAAAAGTTAAACGCTTATGTCTTTATAGTGATAACCCGACTATAGTAATTAATTTCTACAAGCAATAACTCTTACACACCGTTTCAACGTCATATTAGTAGTAGTTGCTGTTTTGAATTGTACCCATTTTAATGTAGCCTTTCTTTTTTTCAGGGATATACAATACCACATGAGTTCATCGCATGCCAAGGTAAGAACTAATTAGGCCAGTTTAATACGCATGTACTAAGTTCTAAGTCTCTTAAGTTTTAGCAGCAATCAATAAATTAAAACAAGATGCTAATAATGTATACAATGATTTCGTGTGTTATTAATGTTTTAAAATATTAATTTGTATTAGCTTTACATTTTCAGGTCCAAATATGGCTTCAATCAACGATATGTGGAGAATGGTCTGGAAAGAAAAGTCTAGAGTTATTGTCGTTGTTACGAATCTTGTTGAGGGAACGAGGGTATTATAGTTTTCTAGTATGAATTTGCAATGGTATTCGATAAAAAAAAAGTAGTAAAAAAGACGAAAGGTTCATTATCCTCTTCATCTTGCCATTATTGAGTTTTTTCTGTACTTGTACCGATTATTAACAATTTGGATTTACAAATACTAACTTTCCGACGGTGCGAAATTGAATACAAGTATATTGAGTGCATTATTTAGGGCATGACAAAATTCTTCATGATACAAGCTATTTTTTTGTCTGTACCTTCAAGTAATGCGTATCCTACGTTTTAAACACATTTCATTAATTTAGTTGGTATTTGGTAATGTACTTTTGTTGTATTTAATTTTGGTGTAGGTCTATTTAATTTGTTTGTATTTAATTTTGTTGTGTTTTAATTTTGCAGAAAAAATGTGAACAATACTGGCCTGATTTACATAATACGCAGGTGTACGCAGAATTGTCTGTAGCGAATGCCGGTGAAACCAATCACGGTTTCTATGTGGCAAGAATTTTTCAAATTCAGAAGGTAAAATTATGTTTCATCCAGTGATTTGAAGTTGTGTCTATCCTACAACACTTTTCTTTATTAAAACATTACACTTCAAAAAACAAATTTTACTAACACGTTTATAATAGAGACAACCATATGTTATTATTGTGGTTTCAATTTGAAATGATCATTAATTCAAATTCAATTCACATTTATTTACTCATCCTTTATAAATATAGTTTCATAGCATAAATGATGGCAAGGATCCTGCATAGAGAAGTTTACACTTCTGTTTTCGCAGGACCCTTTTACATAAAAAACATAAAACAATAAACACAACATAATGGATATAAAATATTTAAAAAAACATTTCCTATATTGTAGAGTTGCTCATTATCAAAAAGCGATTACTTATACATTTATTTTTCTAAAAAGAAGATATTCAGTTTATTACTTCCAGTACATGTGAATTCTTTCTTTAGGCCTATATAATATAGCAAAAGTATGAATACATATAATATAAAAACAGGATATGTGTGTATTATTATAAGCTACTTTAATATAATCATTTTAATTACCATCATGTATTCAGTCGTTATTTTTAAAAATCACACCAAAACATTAGATAAAATAATAAAATACTGTTTATTTGTCTTGATCTATTATTGAAGGTGGGAGATGAGAATAGCATCTACAATGTATACCAGTATCATTTCACGGAATGGCCTGACAAGAGTGTTTCCAACGCCGTCCCGCAGTTAATCGATTTTATCCAAGCCTTTAGAAAAACTCAGCAGAAGTTTGCTAGTACCAGTGGGCCAGTTATTGTACATTGCAGGTAATAATCTAACTGAAAAACTACAAACTGAGAGTATAACTTTGATCTTTTTTAAAAATTGTACTAGTAATCATAACTGATAATTTAACCGAATGACAACATCAGTTTCGGTACTCTATTTTATCCAAATGTGAATGATTTTACACGCATTAAAAAGGTATTGATATTTAAACAACCATGACATTATGATTACGTCAATATGGTAATTACAGATGAGACAACAAAATTATAAATTGCTAGCAAACCAATTGTTATCATAATTACCTTTGAATATATTTGAAATATGATGAATTATGATCGCAATTGCAATCATGTTGTATATATTGTTATTATTATATTATTCGGTTGATATAATTTTTACTATACATTGGTTAGCGCTGGAGCTGGCAGGACGGGAACTGTGATCACCATTGCAGCCATGTTGGATATGTCGAAGGACCAAGGCAAAGTGGACGTGTTCAATTTTGTACGAAGTATGAGGCAGAACCGTATCCAAATGGTTCAAACAGAGGTTATTCATCAATTCGTTCTTTATTTAAATATATCTCTTCAACTGACAAAATTAGCAAAATAATATCAAATTCAATAAATAAGTTTATATTGCACGTATGCTCACACTTTTACTTATAAAGCAAAATGTTGAATTGCTTTGTTTATTTTGGTTGGTTTCAACATAAATCATAGGTCAGTATGGCGTATAAATACTAAAAATAAAATGGTTATTAATTTTATTTACAGGAACAATATAAGTTCATCTATGCCGTCATACTTCAGGAATTGTTTTGTGGAAAGACTGTAATTCCTGTAACTGAATTGCAAAACGAAATACAAAGACAAACACAACAAACTCACACACATTTTGATTTTCAACTCAAAGTGAGCATTATTAAGTTTAATTCTAAACATAATTCATTTCATTAACTATTATACTTATATTCACAATGAATGAATGACACGATATTGCTTATTTATAAAGATCGTTCCCCTTGTATGAGACGCCCTCTTAACACTTTTATCTTATTTACACATAGACTTTGAACTGTTTGTTTCCACTTTCTGTTGATGATCTTACGTCACACGCAAGACAACCTGAGAACATTTTCAAGAACAGATTCGATGACGTATTACCTCGTAAGTTCTAGATTTATATAAGAAAATAAGAATATAAGAAAATACATTAGGTTGTGATTTTGTAAAACAACGCCTGTTTTGTTTATTTAATAATTGGAATTTTAGTTTCAGACATTGCCAAAAAAATACTAAACACGTTTTTTTCTTTTTATTCGTATGATTTCGAAGCTGCCCATCATTATTTATTCATGTTAATGACATAATCTCATGGTTTTATACTTTAAGACATCTCCGCCTTTGTATCTTTTAATTTTATGTTTTTTTTTTATTTGCAATATTTGGTTGGTTCTGTTTACAATAATAGGCCAAAGAATACTGCATATAATGAACATATAAAATATTGTTAAAATCCATTTATTTATTCTGCTGACAAATATGAGTGATTTCTTCATTGCGTTGTATTGGCACATAATTCAATACAGTATAGGTAGAGAAACTGTTCTTGTTGTCTTGCAGTAAACAAAGCTCGTCCATTCTTGATGTCACCATCCGACCGTGGTACTGATTACATCAACGCATCATTCTGTGACGTAAGACGATTTAAATTTACGTAACATACAATTACTTGTATTATTTATTGTACTAGCAGTAGCCCGTGCTCCGCACGGTCTTTTTCTGCTTTAATATGTTGTTATATACTTTGCATGAGCAAGTATAATAACAGCGCACTTTGATAAAAGTACTTTGACAAATTATTAAAATTAAAACAAATTGTATCACGAATAAAATTCGAAACTACCGTATTTACGGCCATTGGTTTGTTATACACTATTCCTTCACTTCAATATAATGTAGGCTGAAAAATTAAAGCAATAGTACAGTAGAACTTTGACTTTACTTTTGACTGGAAAATAAAAGACGCTAAAGAAAAATTGTGCTGTAAATTAGATGATGCGCGCAAACGCATAACGAAAGTATAAACATGCCAAACTATATTATTTTGGGTGTTTTTCGTGGTGTATTAATTATTTGATACGTAGAGATAAAAAAAAGTGTATTAAAGTAATTAAAGTGTGGTCTACCAGAAACCTGTGCTCCGCACGGTTTGTCTACCTTAATAAAAATTCACCGCCGTGGCATGATTATTAAGTATAATAAAAGCGTACTTTTCCCGGCCGTGATGTTTCTTTTCGTAAGTTGGGGACCCCTCATGAGACGTCACAAAATAAACATGAATATTCATTAATCATGTCCATAAGCTACGTTAGAAATGAGCTAACAATTCGCTAATACAAAGATTTTCTATCGAGCCGTCTGTGTAGTCGAGTGGATTAGGCTTTGGACTTTACATGTCGATGTATGAGGTTCGAATCAGATGAGCAAGTTCTTTTTATTTTATAGTAAGAGAGAGATTATAGAGAGGGTTAGGTTTAGTTATATTTAGGAACTTAAGTAGTTCGGCTATCTTTCACATAAGGGGCCTCAACTTCTGTACGAAATAAAAAAATCACTTCCCGGCCCCTGACAAATTGTTTTTTTTAAACAAACAAATTGTCAAAAATACAATTCGGAACTACTTACGGCCATTGATTTTGTTATACACCGAGTATTCCTTTACTTTGAAATATATGTAAGCTACAAAATGAAAGCAATACTGGATTTGGGGTGCGCCTCAGAAAGTGACAAAGTGCATGAGCGGGACAGACTTTTGTCAATCAGTTGGCAGAGATTAAAACATTTTAATGATAAAATAATGAATTGGTAAGTTATCGAATTAAGATGTGAAGTATTGGAATAATAACAATGATTACGGACTCAACACAAAAAGTAGTCGAAATTAGATGAAGCGCTCGGACACAAACATTGTGGGTGTATTTTTCGTTGATATTTGAATTTAGCGGAAACACGACACTCAATTGGATTCGTTTTACTTGTGTGTGGGTTTTTTATTTACATAAAATGCTCAAAAATGAAACAATGACATTTATTTATTATTTATTTTGTGGATTCGTTTTATTTGTTCATTTACATTTTTTCATGTTTTTTTTACCATTTTTTTGTGTGTATTTTTTCGTATCTTTTTTGCTAGTTTTGTAATTACATTGTGGTTTAGTTTTGATTTTTAGCTTTAAACGGTGATACTTAATTATTACACATTTCGCGGATTGAGCTCGAACCTACCATCGAGGAAATACAGTACAGTCTGTATATTTCCTCCATGAACCTACTAAGCATTCATATCAATGGTCACGGCGACTTGCTCACTGAGCCAAACCGTGATTTACAAAATACATTCTGTTCCAAGGATAGGTGTAATTAATTAAAACTTCAGTCGATACGGTTGACTAAAGACTGTGTATTTAGCGGCCCGGCATGGTAGTTGTAGATCCGGCCATGGTGGTACACAACAGAGGAGGTTGAGTAGTTTTACAATGACGTAACTTGGTCGCTGAGACATCAAATTACTGCTATTTTTTGCCTTTTTTTAGTGTTTATCCTTAAAATTCAGGAAAGTGACATAGCCTATCGTGTGCGGCCCCTCAATAAACATTAGTGTGCTAAATGTGAGCACGTACCTTTCAGTGGTTTTGGAGGAGATACGTAAAATTACGCGAAAAATTTAGTAGCATTAATATATAGATTATCAGTATTTTTCAGTGTGTTTCTATAACATTGAAAATGATATTGCGCAAAATATGAATTATATTTTATTATCTTAGTGCGTTAAGTAATAGGCTATACTGTTTCATACAAATCCATTATTTCTGTTTTATAACATTAATCATAGTACGTATTTCTATATTTTAAGAATTACAAGAAGCCCAACGCGTACATTGTGACACAGGCTCCATTGGCTGACCCAGCCAATACTACTGAGGATTTCTGGCGGTTGGTGTTTGACTATAAATCTGACGTCATTGTGCAGCTGAATGAAATGGACCAAACGTGTGGCGCGTACATTGACAAGCAAATAAAACAACCAATGAAATTCGGGCAATTTATCGTCACTGTAAAATCAGTAGTGAAGAATGACTTTATGATCGAAAGAAAGATATCACTAGAAAAGGTGACTTTTTTATTATTAGGTTATATGCATGATATGCATATAACCTCTTGATTCTGTCAAAATCTTTATTTATTTATTTATTTATTTATTCTTTCCTTAGCACTATTTTGTCCGTGCATTATCTTGGCATCAGTTTCATCTAGCTAAGTCAAGTTTTCAGAGTATATTCCTTATGGCCAGGAATCGATGTGGTTATATTTTCACGATGCGTAATCAAAAATTACGCGGTCTACGCGCGATTTTACGAAATCACGTTTGTAATCATATCTTCACAAGCATGAATCACAATTAAACAAAATTTGGTACTCATAAATTTCAGGTCATATTTCATCATATGGCAATAAAATTACGTGCGTAGCGCATATAACGCTTGCGTACACGCGCTTAAAATGTTCAAAATTGTCAAAATTTATTTTCGATGAAATTAGAGTACGTTTCAGGCAATTTTAAGCGTTTAAAAAATTGCCATGAGTGCGCAAAGTTTTGCACGCGCACTGCGCGTTAAACGTTGGTGCGCACTCTTTTTGCCCGATTTCTGTTTTACAATCTTTCTTTAATAATATCATCATATTTGATTCAGGTTTCAACTCGAAATTGCGTTATACGAGCACGTCAAAAGTGATTGGCTACGCACGTATAAGTTAACAAAATGGTGAAAATATGCTAAATTTTAAAATTAATATATATCGTCAGAATGCAGGGGAACACCTATTTTTTATTTCATTTTCTTGAAGTGTATGTATCATATGTATGATCTATTATCAAATTAAGAGGACCAAAGTTGATTAAGTCATCATTAATTGCATATTAAATTAAAAAATAATAATTTCGACAATCAAACAAATTATGACATTTTCTTAGGCCAAAATAACAAACTTAACATTAACTTTCTTCCTTCAAAAGTTCATATATTAAAGTTAAAAGTATGTAGTTTGACAGTGCATCATTTGTTTACATTTTAAAGATGTCATCATAGTAAAAAATTATAATTCATTTCGGTATGTAATAATCTATCTGCACCAAAGTGGTTACTGCATAGTAAATACACGGAGGAATTTTTCTACAACTTTTAGTCAGTTGTGTACGGCTCGATTGTCTGTGCTCGTGTCTATGGCATTCAAGGTACCGAGATCGAGTCTCACCTTGGGAAACGAAATAAGAATTTTTTTTTTATTATCCGTATTGTTTGTTCAAATTTATTTCTTAGTGTATAGATTATACACATGATTTATAATGAAATCTAGATAAAAATTAACTTATGTCTTTATTATTATGTAACAACAAATGTGGTTTATGACATTATACGCATATGGATCTTTGATCGGATTGTGATACCGGCTATGGTGTTCACGTTAGCAAGGTCCTGTCATATATTATAAATAATTAAAGATTCTGAGAAAATCAATCAATCAATATATCTTTTAAAAATCAATTATCTTTATTTAAATCAATGCATATAACCTATAATTCGTCATAGTGACGAATTAAATCTAGTTGTACATTATGTCAATATTCGATATATATATTATTATTACTACAGTAGTAAATTATTGAATTTGAGTAATGAATGTACTGCATATGAGTCAATTACACAGAACAATTACAAAAATAAGAAGAAAAACAACAATGATATGCCTAAAAAATATTACTATTTGAAGATTAAATTTAAGAAAGTATGCATGAATAATAATTATTGTTTATTATTTTTTCATTAACAATAACAACGTACGTAGAAAATTAAAGAAAGAAACAGGAATAATTTAAATTAATTTATTATTATATTTTTAAGGAAAAAAACGTACGGGAAATTGCTCACTTCGAGTTCCGGCAATGGCCAAAAGGAAAGACCGTTCCCAAAGTGGATCCGTTTGTGAGGTTCATTACAAACATTGGAGAGGGCGTTGTTTCTAAAAACAAGCCAATCATCGTGCACTGTCTGTAAGTACAGTATCGTAATTATTGTTCCTTGCTGTTGTTCCTTGCTGTTGTTGTTTCGTTTTCAAGATTCAAGATTATTGAACTAATAATAGTATAATTCCCCAACAACGCACAATCTGTTTCTGTTTGTCTTTCGTAGGTTCATCCCACTTTTATTATCTTCAAAGTGTACATGTTACAATGTTATAAATACATAATTGTTATGCAATAATGTCACTTAACAATCAAATAAATTGCTGGTTTAACTTTGGAGAGTAATAGAGAATGTACACAGTCTTAAAAAAAAATATTATCGAGTGAACTTAATTATTTGAATATCTAAATAATTAACCATATGCCTATTTATATTTTTTTACATGAATTAGCTTCATCGTCGAATTACGAATTAATAGTTGACTCTGATTTTCAAATTTCTTTTCTGTATTAGGGATGGAGTTTGCAGATCTGGATTATTCTGCCTAGTTCATTCAATGATTAGGAAAATGAGAGATGACAAGGTGGTGGATGTATTCCAAACACTTAAAACACTGCGTTCAACCTGTCCTACTATGGTGAAAACTAAGGTATTGCAATTATTGATAAATATTGTCATAAACTTTTAGGTTAATTTAAATTCCACTCCTACCAAAATCATTAAGCATACGATGCTAGTTTTTTATGTGAGTTTGTGAAATCGTACAAGAACATCAGACTAGAGTTTTATTTCGTTATATGCGTCGTGTACACATTACTATCACAGCCAAACAGTGTATAATAATAACTCAACCAGCCAACCACCATTACATGTTAGTCTTACAATATGAATTATATAGTTAGACGAATTAAAATACATCACTAACAACCCAAAATATTGTCGTACACTTCTTAAATTGATTAAATGTTTTTACTTGTAGGTTCAATACAACTTTTGTTACGATGCAGCAAAATGTTACCTGCAGAATTATCAAGAATATGTCAATGTTTAAAGCAGTGAAGTCATTAAACTATTCATAGTTGTATTTTCTTTTTTTTAAAGAGTTATAGTGCAAAAAATTTAGTAATTACTCGAACGTTTCGATTTTATCAGAGATCTTTATCACCTGACTGCTTGTTGACAAGGTATAGTTATAGTTGTACGTACATTGCAGTGATTCATGTTTAACCATTCTAAAGTAATGCAATCGTTGGTACACTCTTTCATAGGAAATAATAATCAAACTTCATATAAAATAAATGTATCGTTTTGGTAGGTTACATTACTGATTAATGTTCACAATTAAAACAATCATTTTTCATAGGTTGAATACAGGAACATTGCTTTAGAGTGTCGGAGAATTATTGTCAAGACATACCTTTCTCCTTAAGTCTATCTATCAAATTTTATATTGACCCACAAAACTAATCACTCGTTAAGTTATAGATAACATTTTATTATTACACTTAATTGCATTTCCTGCAGTATACGATTTGTAATTATTTAAACTAAAATATTTATAATACTATAGCAATACTATTAGGCCTATGATCGTTTTATATTGGTTTCATCATGTATACACACATTAAATACCATCATTAAAAAGAAAAATACGTTATAAATGCAGATAGAATTACAGTGATTGTAATTATATATTAATTGTTAAATTAAAGGTAAATTTGTAAACCGTATACCAACGGATAGATAAGTTACATTGGTTTATGTACAAACGAATAACCGTTTTATTGATTGATTTTTTTTCTCTGGAGTGAACTACCAATTTTATTAGAAATACCATAATAAACAATAAATATGATACTTATCATTTTATTCAATTTTACATCGTGTAAATTCTAAATGTCCATATACATTCTTCCATATTATCCTCTTTTGTTATGTTATTATAAATGAGCGTTTATTGTAAAATTTAGATATTAATACTGTAGTTACTAATTAAACTACTGTTACTTGTTTAAAAAAGAAAGAAATTCTTTGATTGTTTAAATTATTTATATCAATGAAAAGTCAAAATATAATCATTCCGTAAATAGCGAATTGTAATAAAGCTTAAAATAATAATAAACTGGACACTTCGAGATTTATATATTAATTCATTCATTTCGTGTCATTTGATTTTAATACAAACGATTCTTTATTTAATGTTGTCTATTTACATTGACAAAATAATCTTAAGCAGTTTTGTAACAATTATAGTAGGCCTAATCATTCGCAGCCTAATGTAAGATACTAGGGGTCTCTGACAACTGGTGGCCTCCTTCATTGTTGATTGCGACTGTATAACGACTGGACCAAGAGCCCAGCTTTTAACATTTTATCCGACAGAAACAGGAACGTTAAGTTACGTTTGTAAAATAATGCATTTTACGCGTTGGATACGAAGAATACTATAAATTGTTTCATTCAACAAGGATAATAGCAATAATGTTAATTGGTATACTGTGAAACAATGAATGTTTACGATGAATCAACAGTGCAAAATATAAAAATGATAAATGACGAGGCCAGGTAGCGCGAAGTTCAAAGTATTATCTGCCTACATTTTTTATTGGCATAACGTGAGTATAACACCATTTATAGGCCTACAGATATTAGACAAATAGCAGTTCAAAAGTTACATTGATTTTAAATGGGTTAACACAGTCAAAAGTGTTTTACATAATACGTATGTAAGGCATGGAATACATTGGTTGTAATGTAGGCCTAGGCATACGTGTTCTTGCTGCAGCAGAATAGTGGGGAACAGCCTAACTAATATGAACTCAAATCAGTCAAAATTGTCATTGCAATTTGAATCACAAAATCTAAAATACTTACATTAATGGATAATGGTTTAATGAGGCAGTGAGAGAAAGGCAACTTGCCCTTAGGACACATTCATTTTATCCTAATGATCAATATCCGTATGGCATATAGGCCTACTTTCATTCTTACATCACACTCCTTTATTTTAATATCGTTTTCCATCTTCGATTTTCTCCTGTAACCTCATCATCATTCCTACTCTCCTACCATCAGCCCATCAGATAAAGAATTAATGTAAATAATGTATCCAATACAATATTGTAAATATGTTACGTAAAAAGAAAGATGAAGACATTTTACATAAATTATAACTTATAGGTAACTTATAGCTCTTAAGCTTCCATAATGAGTTTTAAAAAATGGCGGTAATTGATCATAAGGAGCAATAATAGATTTGGCATAGGCATATTTATTCACAAAGTTTAATGTCCACGTGTTTCGTTATTTTGCATTTGAAGTTCATGAAAATTTAAGAGAATTGAACAGGAAAGATATGAGATATTTTTAATTCATATGAAGTTGACCTTTTAATAAACAAAAATGGCTTTTGGTTTTTAAATTATTATCAATCATTCATAGAGTTTTTTGGAAAAAAAATGATTGCTAATTTTTAACCAAAAAATGACGTTTTATCCAAAAAATAAGTAGTTAACAGTAGAAATTTTAATTTTTGTTTACATGGATATACCCAGTGGGTCGTACACCACATGATTCAATCACTTTTATTATGTTGGTTTGGTGGGGTTTGCTATGTTTTTTTGGAGGTTTGCAGGGTTTAGCAATCATTTTTGACCAAAAAATGATGTTTTACCCCAAAAATAAGTAGTTAACAGTAGAAATTTAATTTTTTTTTTTACATGGATATACCCAGTGGGTCATACACTCCATGATTCAATCACTTTTATGTTGGTTTGGTGGGGTTTGCTATGTTATTTTGGAGGTTTCCAGGGGTTTGCGGGGGTTTAGCAATACCCTGTTTTTTTTCGCCAAATTGGACGCCATATTGGATTCTGGCATGATGATGTCATTGTTATCGACTCGATTTATCAACTACTATGAGAAGTAGTTATTAAAGTAAGCCTCAGCTAATTTTAATCATCATAACACAACGCCAAGTTAAAAAAAACGTGAATTGGTTTTCCCTATCCCCTATATATAGGTATTTGTGTGTGTTAAGGCATTTGTGTGTGTTATATAGGCCAACATTTAAAAGTGCCGTAAACACTTTTCCCCAAGACCCTGGGATGGGGATTTTTTTCTGACCTTCTATATGGTATACTCTATCAGAAAAAAAAAGAAACAAATTTTCCTATACTTTTTTCCCGCAAAATTTGTACTGCACTCAGGCTATTCTCGCAGCGTTAACTTAATAATGTAGTATATTTCTATGCGCAATTGAGTCCAGTTAGACTGCGATACACATGCTATTCCCATACATCTACATTTTTATTCGTCTATAGTTTTGTATATTTTGGTGGATATTTAAATATTTTTGTTTTCAGCGCCATGTCGAAGCCCCGACAAGTGAAAGTAGTATTCGTGTGACTTGGACAGTAAGTTTCAATTTAATTTTGTATTAATGTATTTAAATAATGATAATTCATGTAAAAAAACATAGTATTGAATAATACCTCTCCTTATACCAAACTTGTTCGCTCCAAATATTCTGGTCAAACACATCTAGTAGAATACATACTGTATTGTTATTTATGTATACTTGTATCAAAAAAGCAAGTATTAATGTGCGATACGTGCTGTTTACTTATAGTTCCCAAAATCCGACAACATGGTTATAACAGAGTTTGTCATTACGTGCCGAATGAGGGGAACATTGATATGGAAACAATTTTCAGTCATCACACCAGATGTATATCAATGTGACGTAACGGGACTGAAAGCGTCAAAAGAATACTATTGCAAAATGTTTGCTAAAAGCTGTGGGGGCCGGAGAGTTTATAGTGTTTTGCGAAGTGTCTATACAGAAGATGGAGGTAGAGTGATTTATGTATTCTTTAAAAAAAATTCTTTAAAATTTTAAAATCTTGACTGAATCTTATGTGAAGCAACCTATAAAAAAAATCATTTTCGATTTACCAAGTTAATTTAAGATAAAATTAGCATGCAATACAATTATTGAAAATAAGAAATGTTTTTTAACCTCCTAAATTTTGGCAAAACAGTGCACAAGACGGAACAATAAGTTATAGTAAATTAATTTTAATTTAGTCCATGACTGTGTCCGGTCCGTTTAAAATTCATTACAGGAAAACATGTAATACTATCGCTCCATTACTAAATGTAAGCTAATGTAGAGATGTATTGTTTTTACTGATACACAGCTCCGGGACCTCTACAAATGATGACAGTAACTGTTCAGGCCAGTGACACTTTATTGGTGACATGGAATGAACCAACTGTCACAAATGGCGAAATCAGATCGTTTAATATAACGTACATTGATCAAAGAACCGGTGTAGTTAAGACACTTTATGCACCTGGTTACAAACATTCTACATTCAAAACCTGAAGCCATACACTAACTATTTTATTATGGTCGGTGCCAAGACAACAAAGCTTGGAGAATTTTCCACCATGAACGCTACCACACAACAGTCTGGTATGTAACTATTATTATCGTGTTTTTTTCTGTCTACACTATCAATCTTTATGTGACAAAAACGTAATTTGATCATCATCTTGTTCCACAATACCTACTGGTTGTCCAATGAATATCACCTACGAGTTGTCGAGGAACACATTTATTTTAAAATGGAAAGAACCGAGTGAGGATAAACGAAATGGTATAATAACTCACTTTGAATACGAATTGTACAAAGGAAACACATCACGTATTACCTACATGATTAAAACAGCTACTGGCAATACCCCTGGAGTTGTTTTTAAAACATTGGAAGAAAATAAAAAATACACATTTCTTGTACGTGCGTTTACTGATATGGGCTTTGGTCATGGAGCGATGATTTCATAGTTTCAACAATACCGATTTCTTGTAAGTTATATCCCATTTTGTAAATATTTCATTATTATGTGATCACTTATTGTTTGTGTAAACAATTGTCAAAGATCTAAATATATAGTATATAGACATAAATGATAAAGACGCTAGTAAATTACCAACTGAACATTTTATTGCACTACAGGCTGTTTCATGAGTATGAACTAAATCTTCACGTGCTTGGCTCTGAATAATCAGTTATTTCTATTTTTATTTCTATTTTTATTTCTATTTGGCTCTACATTTTGTATCAAGCACTTTCGCTTTCATGATCTGCGTTAAACATCACAGGCACAGAATAAATTCTAAACCGCCCGGATATTACGATATTTTTCAATTTTTGCCTTTTACAACGACAAAATTTAGCGTTTTGCGATCGAAATGTGTGGATATCACAGGGTTATTTTCACATACTCGCCCTGTACAACTGGCGTTGTTCCCTGACTTCCGGCAAAATAATAAATCCTATCTTTTATTTTATTAAATAACCATATTCATAAGTTTAATTATCTTGTTTTGTTAGCATTACCTGACCGATCTGAACCGCCAACTGTTATAAACCAGACAGCAACCACTTTAACATGTGACACAAAACAATTCATGTTTGGAACAGATTGTAATCAGCCAGATAACAATAACATTTCAGACGAACAGAAACTAGAAGGTTAGTGAAATAATAAACACACTTTACTTGTTGGGATTTTCTAATTTGGTTGAAATAGCCCAGGTCAGAAAACTTCAGACGATACATATCTGATCATTTTTTTAAAATTGCAGTGGGTTAAACTTCACAATCGAGAAAAAGCCCAACCCGTTTACATTTGAAATACTGTGTTCAAGCAATATTGTGATTAGAATTATTTTGGTATTAAAGTCTAAATTACTTTACAGTAAGAGACAAAAGATTACACATAATACTTAATAGTAAATTAATACTTATTAAATAAGTACATTAATGCTTTTATTTACAGGTTACGTAATAGGTGTTGTTGTAATTTGTTTGGTAGTAGTGGTATTTTTAATAGTTTCCATCACTTTGTTTAAACGGTAAAGTATCACACATACAGTTTTTGCCGTCTGAAATAACGATTTACTGGGGTGGAAACTGAAAATAACGATCGACTTAATCGTATTCATTTCTTTATTTCATTCTAGATTTAATACTGTACAATCAAGCGCGAAAACAGAAGTTTTTAGTCAAGATATAAACGCAATAAGTTACCAAAGTTTGAACAAAAAACACAAACCCAATGTGTGAGTATCCATTGACAATCAGCTAAATAATGGAGACCGGTCTCTCTTGTGCTTAGTTTATCGTCAACCCAACACGGGTTTCACTTCTGAACAAGCCGTGACGAACCGACATGGAAATAATATTTTAATGTAAATCTTATTTGATTGCTCTTTACATCGCACTAACTAATATTATTATATATTATTATAATAATATATACTATATACTAATGTTCTAATTAGTTTAGGCCTCTTGTATAGGCAACTATCTTCTGTTATGTTTTAGCCCATGGCGGTGCATGAAGTTGTAACATATTTTATAGAATTATTTTGCTCTATAGTTATAATTATACTTAGGCCTAGTACTGTAAGTAATAAAAGCTTAATTCATTATTCTATAATGAGTATTTTATTTAAATTCACTTTGTATCAGCGGTTCCTAATCTGTTATCAACATTTTAAAAAGGAGAGTCCGAAACAATTCCGTCGCCATGGCTAAAAGTACAAGTACGCAATACTGTATTGCTAGCTGAAATATATCTATAAGTCCCCGGCTCGATATTACCAAGAAAAAATGTCACTATTATTCATTTAATATAAACATAAGGAATACAGATACACATAAACACATTTATCTCCAAATTCACCAGTTGAAGTTTACAACTCAGAATCACATTGTTACTAAGATTATTAACAATTAATAACCATAAACATCCTTAACCATCCATAAATGTGATTAAGATAAATCATATTATAATAAGATTTAGATTTTTTTACAATTAATAACCATTTATTTAAAATATATATGCAAAACATTATTGATAGTTGAGTAATAATAGTAATAAATCGTATAAATTCGCTGCTTATAACTGTAACATACTGAAGAATCAAACGTTTCTGAAAACTGGTGGTATCCTTCATTGTCAAATATTGCGACTGTATGATAATGACTGGACCAAGAGCCCAGCTTTTCAAATTTTACTCGACGACAAAAACAAGGTGGAGCAACCAACGTTTAGGTATGTCTGTTAAATAATGTATGTTAGGAGTTGAATGTTGAGAAAATACCATGAACTTCAAGACAAACTGTTTCATTCAACTAGGATTATATCGCTTTAATATTGAGTGGCTGCGAAACAATGAATTTTTACGATGAATCCACATTCAATAATAGGTTGCCATGTCTAAATGACGTGTCGTAGTAGCCAGATAGCGCGAATTTCAAAACACTTTCTTTCAACGAGGCGAGGCCTAAATTTTACTGTCAATTGCAAAACAACTTTAACTTGATCTACGTAAGTATAATGCCATTTTTTTACATGAATAAACTTAGAGTAGATCATATTGTTGACTTGTATGACGTCTTGTCCTATACTGATTTGTTGACTAGGCATATGCATAGATATATTATTATGAATAGAAAAATAATGATTTGGAGGATGGAGTATAAATATCATGTGCTATGAAAATAGCACATGATACAACAGATACACAAATACCCACAGTTGATTGAATGCGCTGTTAAGATTAGTTTTAGTTATCATTTTATTAATTATTATTCAACGACTCAAAACGGCATAGGCTGACATACATGACGCCCTCAACACACCAAACAACGGTACATAAAAGTTTACATGAAACTTTAGAACATTATAGTTCATTGGAAAATCTGTTTTTAGTTTTAAAAATCGTTTGAACGCAAGTAGTAATTCTTTGATCATGGCCATTAATCGCCACGTTCTTAATGTGTCAAGAATGCACATACAATGGAATGCCTTGTTGCATTGACTTTTTTATATAGGTGTATATACATTTTTATTTTTGTTCTATGAGTTAAGATTTTTTTTCTTTTTTGCTATGGATATATTATGTCACCATTGTATTCTGAAATAAAAAGATGAATGAATGAATAATATAAAATAATAATAATATATATATATATACAAATCAGGCAAAGAACATTAATTCTAAACTGCCCGGTGATATACTGAAATTTTAATTAATTAATTTGAAACGATAAAGATGAGGAAATCTGTGAGAATGAGAAAAAGTCGCCCCAACCGAGACTCGAACTCGGACCGCCTGCTTGATATGCAGATGTCCTAACCATTAGACCACTGGGGCTTTCATGGTATTGTTCGAACTCGATTGGATAGCGACTCTTTAACATTCTCGGCGTGGTACGGCGGAACAGCACTAGTCCTCAGTTGTACGCACGCGCACCAGAGATCAAATTGATACGCCCTCATCTTACAGTATTTTTATTCACGAGGCGGGATCTCCGAAGAGATACTTTTATATATATAAACAAATCAGGCAAAGAACATTAATTCTAAACCGCCCGGTGATATACTGAAATTTTAATTAACTAATTTGAAACGATAAAGATGAGGAAATCTGTGAGAATGAGAACAAGTCGCCCCAACCGAGACTCGAACTCGGACCGCCTGCTTGATATGCAGATGTCCTAACCATTAGACCACTGGGGCTTTCATGGTATTGTTCGAACTCGATTGGATAGCGACTCTTTAACATTCTCGGCGTGGTACGTTATATATATAAATCCAAAGGCAAATTACTGAAAAAATGACAATGCTGTGGGTATCAGTGGCTGGATCTCAATGGAGATACAAAAATAAAAAGCGAAAAGCTAAATCAAAACGATAAAGTAAACAGCCAGAAAAGTTAGCAGAGCTTTCGGGCAACACTAGCCCTTCATCAGTGCAAGTGAAGGAATTTGGATAACGTCAGAGTATAAAGCTGGCAAGTGCTGCCTCGGTGGACAGGAATAAAAGAAATATAACAAAGGGAGCCAGGGTGCAGTCATATATATATATATATATATAAATAAAATTTAAAAACACTAAGCAGGAATGTATCATTTACTTATTTATTCACCAATAGAAAATTGGAGCAAAAAAAAATGCTTTCGTTAATCGAGCGTTTGTCCCAAACTAACAAATACATTGTATACAAACAATAACAATGGAAAATAACAATACAATGAAATTAACAAAATAAAGGACAGACAAAAACCATAAGAGATGGGCCACCTTAAATCAGTATCTTGATAATAAAAGTTATGTTATATGTTTAACGAACAAATTTTTAGAAAAAATATTCTTTAAATCTAAAGGCAGGTTGTTCCAAAACATTGAGCCGATGTAAGAGACTTTAAATTGACCAGCCATGGTTCGGACTTTTTCGATGTTTTATGTTTATGGATAATTATATAATAATGCATTACAATTTTATTTTTGTGAACAATTTATTTAAATCATTTACATAAATTGCTGTTCCGTCACAGGTGCATCGCAAAATCTACTTAATGAGTCTAGATAAGCAAAATAAACAATAACAAAATCAACATTTATATTTGTTACGGTGTGTTTACTAGAAATGCCAGAATTTTGCGCTGCACCTGTGACGTCACAGCAATTTACGGCGACGGCTTGTACGGCAAGCCCGTGCGGCGATATCCTTAATCTCACAATGGTGCTGAAATCATATAGGTACATCCCTAAAACATGGTCCTCGGTCAAGTTGTCCTTTAAGCCTAGTTAAACATGTATCTTCTGTCTCACGTAATTGTTAACGAGCTAATTTCCATTTGTTGTTACATTTTTCAATTAATATACTTAATTACATCACTTACTTGACCTTCATTGAACAAATGGTATTACTATTATGATAATATGACTATTAATATACTCTTTTGAGGTGATCCCTTCCCTAACATTTGTTTTAATCTTGATTGACCCACAACTTTTCACAAGATATCATCATTTAATTGGTATTTAAGCTGTATTTAAGCTGTATATAGATACAAATAAGTCTATCTCAGTACATTATTTTATTATAACGCCTCTACTACAAAAACAAACACCCCATTCCTGACCTTTGATCCTAAACAACATGAAGATCAAAACAATGTATAAATAATGTGCGAAAGACTAAAACGTAGTATGTTATTTGTGTGCATGAGGAGTGTTTTTTTTTCTTAATTTTTTTTAATTGTTACCATGCTGCCCTATGTTACCTTTGATTCCAAGTTGTGAACGCCACATACAATGTGGTACCAATCATAATGGTCGAGTTTGGAGGAAGTCGTTCCTCTATTTCAACTTTAAATATTGTATTTGAATTTTATTTACAATGATTCCTTAATTATCTGAGGGGCTGAGGATAGGTGAGGTGGAAGGAGGACGAGGTAACAAGATGATCGAAGATGGAAACCGATGTTAAAAGGAAGAATTTATATTTAGATAAGATAGATCTTATCTTAAGGAAACAATTTAGATATTATTATAATAATCATCTGTGTTCAGTTTCTGGAATTGGAAGAACAAGAAACTTGTTTAAACATAAAACGTTGACGAACATACATCACAAGAAGGAAATGATATTAAATTTATAACCAAGAACTATTCAAAATTAAACTACGTACAGTGCATGTGAGGGCGTGTGGCGCATGGTGTTGGAAGTTGGACTAGTGATCGTGAGACCGAGGTTCGAATCCAACTCTCGCCGCATTGCTTGTATCATTAGACAAGATACTTTACTCTTTACTTACGTTTGCCTCTCCACCCAGGTGTATAAATGGGTACCCGGTTAGATCAAAACACAACTTTGCGCTGATTACTATAGCTGAATTATGGGAATATGTTTACATACGTGTTTGATCCGAAAAATGACTGGGGTAATAATGTTCAGCGCTTAGAAAAGCTTGCTTGTAGAGCACTAAAAAAGAACGAACTATTATGTTTAACCCTCGATCAAAACTAAGGAATTATTTTAAGCTATTAAAATAATCATCGGGTTTCAGGAATTGAAGAAACAGGAACCTTGGTTGAACATAAACGTACATACAAGGAAACGATATTGTATTTACTGACGAACGTTGCATTCATACGGAGTACAACTGAGGACCACCCATATAGTGGTTAGTAGGGCAGGAGTAGAGATGTTTCTCTATACAAGCTTTCAGCTTTTTATCTTAAGTCTTTGTTTGTGGCAATTAGGATTATCAGGTATGTCTTGAAAGGTTAGAACAATCTCTTTCTCTTTCTTCATTTATTGTTATGAGTTATATAGTCTAGTAGGACGTATTTAATGGACTCCTTGGATTATTTTAGTCGAAAGGGTATGTCAATTGATAGCAGTAATATGATTTATATTGACTTGATAAATGCCTGAAGAATAAATTTATTTAAACAAGAAAGTCAATATATAAACTAAAAACAGGTAGGCCTAATACATAGTAGATTATCATTCATAGACACCTCTATTGATTAGTAGAATAAGTTGCCTATTATGTACAAAATGCCCAATCTCTTAAGCATTATAAATCGGTACGAAAGAATATGGACAGTCGAAGATGTGGACGTATTACGACATTTATTATATTACCGAAATGTGTTTATTTCAGAAATACAATTTTTTTAAACCATTAAAGGAAAAATCAAATAATATAATCAAGTTAATTCCATTGTTTAGATTTTATATTGTTACACAATCCGCTTAATTGTTTTATTCATTCATTTATTGAAACTATTGCAATCGTAAAATAAAATACCCATTGAAGTTGAACAAAAGGCCTAGTATATAATATGTCAGAGTTACATACAAAAACGGATATCAATTATTATTATCAATTTATCCAGTTATCTTCACTTAGAATATTGGATAAAAATAATATAAATTAGATAAAAGTTAAAGGATATTATTAAAATAAAAAAAATGAAAAATAATAATAATTTTCTACCATGTGTTTTCTCGCCCAATTAGATATTCAGTTGTTATTGTTCAAAACCACTTTAATAAAAATATTTACATACCAAGTTTATCCATAACAATATTTGTACTTAAAGTATTTATATTTAATAGTATTCATATTTGTATTATACTTTTTTAAGAGTATTAATTATATTTGTATAATAATTCAAACATTATTTATATATCTCTTTGTGAAGATCCATTAGATATAACCATGTATTCTAATACACCATTGACGTCCAGATATAGTGGTAAACGCAGGTTTCGAGGATACGCAATTCAAGAGGACAAAGACATCAGAGATTTATCAGTTGGAATATTGTACAAGAATATTGATGGGAGAGATAAAGTGACTTGGAATGATACTAAGCCTCATAACAATACTGGACAACAACAAGAGAAAAGTATGCCCAATGGTAAAATCTTTAACACAAATAGCAAGATTGAATTCCAAACTTCCATCTACCACACGTTTCTAGGTGTTGCTGACTTACAACCTGATGATAGAGTTGGAGTTTTTTCATTTGAAGCAAAGAAAGGTGAAGTAGTTACAGATTCAGCCATTGTCTTGACATCCGATTCCGGTGAGTAAGTTCAGATAGATCGTAATGGAACCTAATACCATTATTTTAACTATTAAAATTTACCTAAAACCACATTTTTATCTCTTATTCTTTACAGCTGTAATTAGAATGGAGTATAGAACGATAACAGTCGGTATTGGAGAGTATGTCACTATCAATCTCAGTAAAGGTACTGATCTTGACGATTTACGTTGGAGACATAATTACGGTGAGGAAATAGACCATCTGAGGAGCAATACGTCTGCTGTGATTGAAAACATACGAATGAAAGATGATGGCGTATATGAATGTTTTACAGGTGATAGCCCTGATGGTAACCATGGTATCATGAGACTTATTGTTAGAGGTACATTACGTTTATAAAATTATTGATTGCTACAACCTTTCCCATAGAAGAATGGTTATTAATATATGTTTGTTAATATTGTAGAAGGGCTTATTATTGATCATTTTGTAATGCAGTTCTAATCTATAATGTGTATTTTACAAAATAAATTTGACTTCTCAATGTTTTTATCTAAAGTTACTTAACTCAGAAGTCTATTACAATTAGCATCCTCGTTCCTGAAATAATTTATTTTATCCATCACTCACTGTATACTAATTAAAGATATAAGGCCTATTTGTTTATTGGATTTTGTTGTAATCTGTTATAATCTTGAAACCTTTATTTGTCTATTTATACAGTATTATTAGATATCATTTTGGCACTGTTTAATTATTCATATTGTATTTAGCTTGTCCCTCGCCAAAGTGGAATCCTCCAGACTGTGAAATGGACTGTCCCGTATGTTATAATGGCGGAGTATGTGACGATAAGACGGGTGTCTGTATTTGCACAGCAGGATTTAAAGGAACGTCTTGCAAACAAGGTATTGCATTTGCTCCTTAAAAGTACGTAATAATTAATAATTAAAATTTATTTCTTAAGCTTAAATACACAAAATAATGTTGAATTTTGTTTTGATAATATATAATTTGGATGTACGTGTGTATTATTATTATTATTTTTATTATTATTATTAGGGGGTTACCCCGGTGAACTGGTTCACACAATAGCCCCTGTATCAAGGGGATTACCACCTATCTGATAGGACAGTGATTAATTCACTATTGGTAATCCTTGGCCACATTCCCTAAAGACATAAAATAAAAATAAATAAATATTATTATTATTATTATTTAATTATTATTATTATTTAATTATTATCATTAATTATTATTATTATTATTAATTATTATTATTATTTATCATTTAATTATTTAGATTATTTAATAATTCAGATGATTTAGGTCGATTGATTAGCTTATTCCTACGTACGTAGGCCTATATATACTTACCCATTTTATTTGATTTATTAAAGGTTGTGGATATAACGACTGGGGTCGTGACTGCAACTTTGTGTGTTCTGTTGGAGGAAATTGCACAGGAATTGTTTTATCTCCACCTGATCCAGTTGGTTGTACATGCCACAATGGTTTTGGAGGAAATGATTGCAATACAGGTTAACATTTAAATAATATAAATATAGTTTTGCATGCATCAATGCATTTTAAGAGGAAATAATATGTTATAATGGTTACTACTTATTCATTTGTTGTTAATAATTGTAATTCATGATTACAATATTCGTTGATTTTTACGTTGTCATCATCGTATTAATTAAATATAATAGGTGTTTTTATTGTCATTACAAATATGTATCATGTTATTTAAGTTCAGGTATGAATATTTATTAATTTTTGTATTATAATTATCTGTGACATAATTACATAATTGTTGTCTCTGCATTGTATAAAACATCTGTTTATAGTGTGTGACACAGGTTTCTATGGAGCTGATTGCCGGCAAGTTTGTCACTGTGACAGCGAACATTGTGATACAACGAGTGGATGTAGGACTAAGTCAATGTGTTTAGACGGTTACACCGGAGAAGGATGTCTCGGTAGTATTTTGTAGTTACTAAATTATGTATACATTATCTAGTTATAGGCATAATTAACGCTGCATTTACCAGTTATGATTCCAAAAATATCTATACTGAGTGTACCAATATGAACTTGACATGACCTATAAGAATGTATACTATACATATTGACAAACTAAGAAATACTCATGTGGTAGATAATTAACCAGAATTTCTAACACGCGTGGCCTCTTACAAGTCCACCCATTATTTTACCACAAAATACGAACATCAATGTCTGTCTAAATCTAGACTCCAACAAAGAATGTACTTTATTATAACACAGCATACTTTGATATATATTCACATCACATTGGTTTATTGTTAACATTCTGCTTTGTTACACTACAGTAGAGCATGTGTCATGTTCATCCGGATTCTTTGGTGATTTGTGTAATTTCCAGTGTCACTGCAAAGACTCTGAAAATTGTACTCGAGATGGAAGTTGCGATAGTGGATGCCATGAGGCTTGGGCCGGGCCAAACTGTAGCATAGGTAACACCATACACTGTTATGATACACATTTACTACTAGTATAATATTCATTCTCCGCCGCTGTTGTTCGTTTATGCTATGGACTTTTAATTATTGCAAATTTTCTACCCTTTTTTCATTTTCATTTTCATTTTTTCTTCGCGGTGTATCCACCCACCACGTAGGCAAGTCATACAATAAATACGGTACCGTACAAGACATTTCTATCTGGACACATTGTATAAACTTTCGGTTGTCAAATAATAGTATAAACAAAGCAGCCCTATATTCGATTTATTTCATTTATTTCGATTTTATTTATATTTCTTTTTTTTTCTGAATTTTCAAATGAATGTAGGCCTATAGTATTATACTGTATTGCATACAGAAGAAAACGTATTCAGATGTTAAGTAAACACACAATTTAACTTTGAAAATAATAAGTTTTAGAATAAATATTTGTCATTATATAGTAATAGGCTAGGTAATTTGTATATTTGAATTTATTTATATTTATTATTCTGTATTTTATTTTGTCTTAGCATTACCATATCGTTCTGAACCGCCAACTATTGTAGAGCAGACAGTAACTACCGTGACGTTTGACGTCACTTGGATTCCTGGTGAAGACTATGGAACAGGAACAATTATAAAACGGACGCTTTTGTATAAGCCAGAATATAATGATACATGGACTTCTGTCTCTTTTCCTATTAAGAATAAATTATTGATAATCGATAACTTAATTCCAAATGCGAAAATAAAATTTACATTACAATTTTTTAGAATGGTTTATAATAATCAGACAGGTGGACCAAGAAGTAACGTTGGATCCACTAAATTGATTTGTTCAAGTAAGCACTATTTTTCAGGATTACTTGCTATAACCTGATATCTCTATACGCATGCTCAGATCATATTCACCCATAAATTCTAGCCAAATGTCATTTTATTTATTTTTATTTATTATATTGAAATTTGAAAATAGAATAACGCCTACTATAACCGAATGTAATTAATATATATATTTTTCTAGATACCATGTACGTTAATTTTAAATAAAAACCGCCGTTTTAATAGTCATTATCATAATTATACAAAAATCATTTATGGCAAAATTAATTAACCAGGGAAAAGTTAAATTTCACTTTACCTGGAATAACAAACACTTTCCTGATTTTTAAGAGAAAAAAATAATGTAATGAATGTGTATACTTTAAAAATAACATTTCAATCAATTAAAAACAAAAAGCAATCTTACTCGATCAGAAATAAAATACTATACATATCTTCAGTAATAATAATGTGCCCGTAAATATTTTTCTATTACAAATAGGTTTACACTTTATTCTTGCTGTTTTATTTATTTATAATTTATAGGCCTATGTTATTACTTCATTATATTTTTAATTTATTCCTAATGTATTGCAATATTTTTTACTTACTATAGAACCATTGGTAGAACCAGTAACAACAATAAAAACAAGGAAAGATAAAAAAATAATCTTAAAATTAAAGGTATTAGTATCAGCATTCATTTAGTTATGCCAAGTTATGCCAAACCTCCAAATAATTGGATTCAATCATTCAAAGAAACAGTTGGATTAATTAAATATATTTTTTATAAATGTTACATTATTCTCAAAAGTTTTATATTTGTTTTTATTTATTTGTTTGTTTGTTTTTTAATTCAACTTGATTATACAATTACGAAATACAGTGTAATTTAATGGTATACTTTATTTTCAGCCTGTATCTAGTGATTATGATCGAATTCAATGTAACTATATTCTTGGATATCAAGTGCAGTATTCGGATAGAGATGGAAATATACAAGGTGTAGTCAATACAACAAACAGTTCTAAACAGGTTGAAATATCAGGATTATCACGTTGTACTGATTATATAATAAACGCTCGAATTGTTAATAATATGGATATTGCTGGTAATTGGGGAGAGGACATATTGATACAAACAGCACCATCAGGTAAGTTAGACTTCGGATGCCAAAATACACTAATTGAATTACTTAGTTTGTTGAACACTATATGCAAACATGATATATTCAACCCATTATGTTTTTGTTTATACCTATTTATTAATTTCATTAAAAAAAACTTTTTTTAATAAGGGTAAGTCAAAAACAAACAAAAAAATGACAAACAAATATTTTTTTATATTTTGTTATATTGATATTGTAAGTTTTAAAGTAAAATGAGCACCTTTGACCTACAAATTCTACTTATATTCGTATATAGAGCCATCGATAGAAAGTAATATATTTGCAAATAGAACACATTTACTGGTGAAATGGAACGCTTCTAAATGTGACATTCCAGACTATCAGGTGACCTACCATTATGAACTGTCAGGTGGTATATTTCGTCAAGAAATTACAATAGAAACAGAAGTTATATTTGGTGACGGAATTGAGCCATGTATAGAATATACATTTACAGTTTTTGCTTCATATCTAAACGTTAATACGACGTCTCAAACAAAGACAATTCTGTTTGGGATTGATTGTAATCCGTCAACTAACAATACTTTTTCAGACAAAAAGAAACTAGAAGGTTAGTGAAATAATCAACACACTTTACTTTTTGGAATTTTCTTATTTTCATTCAGTACGAATAAACCAAAATCATAAGAATTGGAAAATGTTTTAATATCTAACCGTTCCCACTCGGATTGTTGTTATTTTTTGTTAATTGTACATTGGGTTAAACTTACTTAAAAGAAAACCGGATCCGTTCACATTGAATACCTTATAAAAAGTGTCCATGTTCAAGTACAGTAATATTTTACTTTTTAGGTTACGTAATAGGTGTTGTAATTGGTTCAGTAGTTGTGGCCGTTTTCGTAGTTACTATCACTTTGATAATATTGAAACGGTAAAGTATCAGTCATATAGTTTTTTGCCAATTTTGAAATAACAATTTACTCGGGGTGGCATTGCAAGGAAAAAGGAGAAGAAGAAACTCAAAATAACCATCGACTTAATCGTATTCATTTCTTTGTTTTATTTAGTTTAAAACAATCAAGCGCGAAAACAGAGGTTAGTAAAGCTTCTACTCGTCAACAAGATCTAAACGCAAAAGATAAAAATTACCAAAGTTTGTACAAAAAATATGAACCCAATGAGTTTGAAAGTGTTCAAGCTAGTGGTGCCACATCTTCTGTTGAACCCATATACGCTGAGCCTGAACAGGATCCTGTTAATGATGTTGCAAATCTGGAAAAGCAAAGTGAATATAAAAACATTAAGTCTGATGTTTCCATGTCTTCTGCTGCTGAACCAGTATACATAGAACCCGAACATAAACAAGATCATGTTAATGATCAAGGTGCATATGAAATGCATATGTCTGCTCTTGTCATTTCTTCTGCTGAGCCCGTATACATAGAACCAATTCCGGAAACAATTCCGGAACAAGAGCCTGTGCCAACTCATGCTGTTGATGTCACAGAACTAGATGACAAAGCATACAAACCTATTGAGTTGTCCCAACTTCTTGATTATGTAACGAAACGCCAATCAAGCGTCAGGAACGGTTTCAAGAAAGAATTTGAGGTATGTTATATTTACTACTGATTTATTAATTTAATTAAAATTTATTTTAAACCTTTTTAAAATAACAAGTTTAACAGTAGTAAAAACAAATAAAACTGTAATTATAAATATTATAGAAAAATATAGATGTAGTAGATTAATAATAATCATATAGGCCTACATACAATAGATCAACCTTCCTTCCTCCTCCACCTGTTTTAGGAAAACGTAGCATTTTAGGAAGAGGCTTGGTAGAGAATAATATTATATGGAAATAAAAATATTTATAAATACCAACACTAATAATAATAAATAATACGTTTTTTAAATTTCTTGTCTTGTAAATTACATGTCTTAAATACGTGTATTATTATGGTTTCCATTTCTCCAACCACGATTTCAAATTATTATAAAACGGTAAAATAAAACTAACAAATAATCAATTCGTAAGATAATAGCCTCTCTTTTTTTTCTTTTTAGACCGTAAACAGTTTGCTTCTACGTCATTTGGATGATGACACGTCACGTGCCAGACGACCAGATGTTTTGATCTGTAAGTTTTATACCTTAGTATTAGTATGTTACGATTTGATTATGTTAAATGATAACAATTGATAATGAAACATTTCTTAATTTTCTTTGTCTATACAAATATAAAACAATATTTTTTTTTAAAGAGGAACGTTTTTAAGCATTATTGTGAAATGCAGTGAAATTAGGCCTACACCATTTTTGTTAATTAAAAAAAGACTTGACTTGAAGTTTGCTGAGCCGATGACCAAAATCAAATATAATACTACAATATTAATTACTCAATAATGATTTGTTTTTATTTAATTTAATACAGTAAATAAACGGTGTTTCCAAATAAATGTTGACGCTGGTGAAGAATACATTAACGCTTCACATGCTGAGGTAGGTACCAGGTTGTGGGAAAGCATGTATTGAGGAGAGGATGTCGTTACAACCAGTCTCACAATATGTAATATTAAGTTCTAATATGAAAATGTGAAAAACTCTTTTAAATCTATTAACAATTAAATTGAGCCAGTTTGATATTGGAGTTCTAATATGAACATGTAGAAACTCGTTTAAGTTTGATATTAGAAAATGGCACAATATACTTTGTTATTTTAACATTTCAAATCATCTTGATACATTTAAGAAACACAAAAATGACGTACAGTAGGCATTGTAGGTTTACTCGTAGTAAGATAGACAGAGCGATTTCTTTCGAATAAAATAATTTACAGTATTATACAACGATATAAAAAGACACATGCGCAAGTATCCCCCACATTTTCTCTTTTGTTTTGTATAATCGTGTTTTTTTCAATTAATGTTTAGTTTGTTTTATTCCGAAGCGGTACAGTGATCATCGTGCTTTTATCGTTACTCAGACGCCATCGCATACTAACAATACTATGGATTTCTGGCGTTTAGTGTTTGACTATAGATGTGACGTCACAGTACAGCTAAATGAGATGGAAGATATAACGAGTGCACTGTACCTCCCAAAAAAGATCAATCAGAAACAAACATTTGGTGAATATACAGTCACTGTCAAATCAAATTATCAGAATGAATTTATGAATGAGAGACGAATCGTCTTAGAAAAGGTTAATATTTGTTTTTTTGTAAAGTCAGTGAATAATGCCATATATTATAGATTACTTATCAATGAAATAATTGAAACGAAATAATTATAAGTAATCGTAGTAACCTATTTTAATTTAATAAATGAGATGGTGATTTAAATCAATCGTCTGCTTATCAACCATCATTTCCTGTATCTTCTTACTGTAAATATGGAATTGATTCATTGATTTGTTTTTTCATTAAGGATGATGGAAAACGACACATTGTTCAGTATGAGGTTAACCAATGGCCAAAAAACGAACCTGTTCCAGAAGTTGATGCATTTGTTAAAATCATTATGAAAATAATGGAACGAGATGATACTTCACCAATCTCTGTTCATTGCATGTAAGTAAAATCAAAAAGTAAAATTAACTGAAATAATTATTTTATATGATAAATGCTTTTCCACTTTGATAAACATGTATTTCTCTTTTTCACAACAAAACAATTTGTTACAGTAACAACTTGGCGTCAAGTTGGTGAAGAGTGAAGGTAATTTCACTCTTCACTGGTATTTCTATTCTAATACGGCTGTATTGGTTTATTAATACAATGCATTTATGCAATAGGGATGATTTTGGTAGATCTGGATTATTTTGCCTAGTTTATTCAGTGATACAGAAAATGCGAGAAGACAAGGTGGTGGATGTATCGCAAACACTTAAGGCGCTAAGGTCAGCATGTCCTACTGCGGTGAACTCTGAGGTAGTTTCTTTTTATTGCGTCTTATTGTCTCCCTTATCTTTATTGAATTTCTATCATACCAACGATTTTTTTCGTTTAATTTCTTATACATTTTAACAATTACTTTTGTTTAAAATTCGTTGAATGTGTGCTCTCAAACTCAATTAACCCAATGGGTGCTTTAAAGCTGAATCGCCAAAAAGACATTCATTGCAAAACAAAACAAATTGTTTTATGTCGTAAATAAAATAAACCAAAAAACTCTAAATCTTATAAAACTAATTCAGAATCAGTAGATTTTCGAAGTAATCATCTACAATATCAAACTTTATGTGACGAAATACGATGTGCCCATATATGGACATGGTGATGTCACATCACTACCATATTTTGGCACATCACACTTTTTTTCAAACTCTTGACAGTGTTCACAGAGCTTTATATAATAATAATATTGTTTAATATTGTATTTCTAGGTTCAGTACAGCTATTGCTACGATGCTGCCCTGTGTTATCTGAAAATGTACGAGGAATATGCTAACGTAAAGTAAAATACCACTAAATACAACTGTTAATTCATTTGTTTGTTCATTGAATTGTTTGTTCATCATTCATTGTTCATTTGTTGATAGAGTCTTCTTAAGCTTTCACTATTGTGACCATCAATTCTTCTTATTGTTTGTTGGGCTCTCTCTGGTTGTAGTCTCTTTCTATTTGTGTTTTTAACTTATTAATTGACTTAGAATTTACTGTAACGGGCAGTAAATTGTTCCATTTTTCGACAATGAAATATGAGAAAACTTTTTTCTGTGCATTGTCTTAGTATGTTGCTTATTTGAAGTTATGGCCTCGTGTTCTATGTTCTTTATTAAATGTTAAGTAATCATTTGAATTTAAATTGTTATAACCATGGACCATTTTGAATAGTTGAATAAGACAAGAACGTTCACGTCTATAGTGTCGAAAGATGCATTGCATTTCTTCTTGTATCATAGCTATGGTCTTTCAATTCTGGAGGTAGTTTAGTTACTCTCTGTTGCTTTTACATATCTATACTCATGGAAAAGATTGCAACATGTAATGATATTGTATTAACCTTCAGATGGACAGCCCTGTTTAATTCAGTTTTTTTTAAACTAAAAATGCATTGTCTCCTAAAAACATGAAAAATTAAGATGAAAAAAATCAAACTTTAAATAGACCATTTTGTAGTTTTAACAAAGTTAATCAATTCCGTCGAAAAAAAACACGAACAAAAATAATGTTTTCAGTTATATAATGACAAAATAAACGGTAAAATTAAATCAAAAACTCATTGGCTGGCAGCCAATTTGACAATTTATTTGCTTTAATATGCACTTTTTACATGTAAATTATTTGTTTTTTGTTCAACTTTTGATTAAAGTGACATAAACTGGCATAATAAAAATATATAGATATATATATATATATATATATATATATATATATATATATATATATATATATATATATATATATATATAAATATTCAGGGGGACAATACAACTGTTTTGTGTTAAGTTATATTTTCCCTCTGAAAAAAAAAATCATTTTTAAAATATGCCATTTTAATGACACACTAATTATTCACTTCTATCAAAAATTGGATTGACAAAAATATATATTTACCAAAATTGGCTGCCTACTAATGCGATTTTAGTTGAATTTAACTGATTATTTTTTTTGGGGGGGGGGGGGAATATATTTTCAAGAGAAGAAAATTTCTTATTCAACCTAAACTTTAAAAATGCGGTAAAGGAAAAATAAAAGAGAGTATGAACAATTGTTCAAAAAGAAAACTTGTGTTTGAAACAATTTTAGAAGGAGTTCTTTATGTAATGTTGGACCATAAAACTAATATATAGTCCTACTGCATTCAAGCGCGTATTTGTTTTAGAGTCTTAGAGGATTTATCGTCAACCTTTACTGTTTTTACTTCTGAAAAAATAATACAAATTAAGATGTTAAATAAAAAAGTTTATTATATCCTAAATATCTTTATGTAAATCATTATCCAATTGCTCTGTACATTACACTAACAATTCTAATTAACTAGGCGCAGGCAAGTGTGTCATGCTACGTTTTGAACTGGTTATATTATTTTTGAAATCATATTTTAATTAAGATTTAGCTTATTAATATTATACTTACTACTTCTTTCGGTAATAAAAGCTCATACATTCATTATATTCTGTAAAAAGTATTTTATTTGAATTCACCTGGTATCGGTGGTTCTCAGAAACTATTCCGTCGTCAGGGCTAAAGTATATTACTACTATAATGTTGAAATAAGATAAAGTAAGAAAGTAGAATAGTAATATAAAATAAATAAATAAATAATAAATGCGCTGCTTATAAGTAATGTTTGTTTTTCCGACAACTCTGTTATTGTTGTTTGCGACTGTATGATAACGACTGGACAAAGAGCCGAGCTTTTCAAATTTTAACCGTCGACAAAAACAACGTAAAGCAACCAAAACAAGAACGTTACCGGTAACTTACGTTTAGTAAATAGTTTTCAATCTCCGTTGATGTACAAATTCACCAGTTCAAGTTTACAACTAAGAATCACATGGTTATTAACAATTAATGATCCTTAACCATCCAGAAATGAATCAAATTATAATAAAATACAGCGTTATTAGATTTGTTACATTAAAGACCATTTATTTAAAATATCTACGCAAAACATTATTGATAGTTGAGTAATAATAGTAAAAAATCGTAATAAATTCGCTGCTTATAACTGTAACATACTGAAGAATCAAACGTTTCTGAAAGCTGAAGGCATCCTTCATTGTCGAATATTGCGACTGTATGATAACGACTGGACAAAGAGCCCAGCTTTTCAAATTTTAACCGACGACAAAAACAAGGTAGATCCACAAAAATAGTTTAGTTATGTTTGTTGAATAATGTATGTTAGGAGTTGAATGTTGAGAAAATACCATGAACTTCAAGACAAACTGTTTCATTCAACTAGGATTATATCGGTTTAATATTGAGTGGCTGTGAAATAATGAATGTTTACGATGAATCTATGAATTTAATAATAGGCTGGCCTTATGTCTAAGTCGAAATGACGTGTCGTAGTAGCCAGGTAGCGCAAATTTCAAAACACTTTCTTTCAACGAGGCTAGGCCTACATTTTACTGCCGATTGAAAAACAATTTTAACTTGATCTACGTAAGTATAATTCCATTTGTTTTACCTGATTAAACTTAGAGTAGATCATATTGTGGACTTGTATGACGTCTTGTCCTATACTGATTAGTTGACTAGGCATATGCATATATATATTATTATGAATAGAAAAATAATAATTTGGAGGATGGAATATAAATATCATGTGCTATGAAAATAGCACATGATACAACAGATACACAAATACCCATAATTGATTGAATGCGCTGTTAAGATTAGTTTTATTTATCATTTTATTAATTATTATTCAACGATGGTAACTCAAAACGGCATAGGCTGACATACATGAGGCCCTCAACACACCAAACAACGGTACATAAAAGTTTACATGAAACTTTAGAACATTATAGTTCATTGGAAAATCTGTTTTTAGTTTTAAAAATCGTGTGAACGCAAGTAGTAATTCTTTGATCATGACCATTAATCGCCACGTTCTTAATGTGTCAAGAATGCACATACAATGGAATGCCTTGTTGCATTGACTTTTTTATATAGGTGTATATACATTTTTATTTTTGTTCTATGAGTTAAGATTTTTTTTCTTTTTTGCTATGGATATATTATGTCACCATTGTATTCTGAAATAAAAAGATGAATGAATGAATAATATAAAATAATAATAATATATATATATATATATATACAAATCAGGCAAAGAACATTAATTCTAAACTGCCCGGTGATATACTGAAATTTTAATTAATTAATTTGAAACGATAAAGATGAGGAAATCTGTGAGGATGAGGAAATCTGTGAGAATGAGAAAAAGTCGCCCCAACCGAGACTCGAACTCGGACCGCCTGCTTGATATGCAGATGTCCTAACCATTAGACCACTGGGGCTTTCATGGTATTGTTCGAACTCGATTGGATAGCGACTCTTTAACATTCTCGGCGTGGTACGGCGGAACAGCACTAGTCCTCAGTTGTACGCACGCGCACCAGAGATCAAATTGATACGCCCTCATCTTACAGTATTTTTATTCACGAGGCGGGATCTCCGAAGAGATACTTTTATATATATAAACAAATCAGGCAAAGAACATTAATTCTAAACCGCCCGGTGATATACTGAAATTTTAATTAACTAATTTGAAACGATAAAGATGAGGAAATCTGTGAGAATGAGAACAAGTCGCCCCAACCGAGACTCGAACTCGGACCGCCTGCTTGATATGCAGATGTCCTAACCATTAGACCACTGGGGCTTTCATGGTATTGTTCGAACTCGATTGGATAGCGACTCTTTAACATTCTCGGCGTGGTACGTTATATATATAAATCCAAAGGCAAATTACTGAAAAAATGACAATGCTGTGGGTATCAGTGGCTGGATCTCAATGGAGATACAAAAATAAAAAGCGAAAAGCTAAATCAAAACGATAAAGTAAACAGCCAGAAAAGTTAGCAGAGCTTTCGGGCAACACTAGCCCTTCATCAGTGCAAGTGAAGGAATTTGGATAACGTCAGAGTATAAAGCTGGCAAGTGCTGCCTCGGTGGACAGGAATAAAAGAAATATAACAAAGGGAGCCAGGGTGCAGTCATATATATATATATATATATATATAAATAAAATTTAAAAACACTAAGCAGGAATGTATCATTTACTTATTTATTCACCAATAGAAAATTGGAGCAAAAAAAAATGCTTTCGTTAATCGAGCGTTTGTCCCAAACTAACAAATACATTGTATACAAACAATAACAATGGAAAATAACAATACAATGAAATTAACAAAATAAAGGACAGACAAAAACCATAAGAGATGGGCCACCTTAAATCAGTATCTTGATAATAAAAGTTATGTTATATGTTTAACGAACAAATTTTTAGAAAAAATATTCTTTAAATCTAAAGGCAGGTTGTTCCAAAACATTGAGCCGATGTAAGTGACTTTAAATTGACCAGCCATGGTTCGGACTTTTTCGATGTTTTATGTTTATGGATAATTATATAATAAGGCATTACAATTTTATTTTTGTGAACAATTTATTTAAATCATTTACATAAATTGCTGTTCCGTCACAGGTGCATCGCAAAATCTACTTAATGAGTCTAGATAAGCAAAATAAACAATAACAAAATCAACATTTATATTTGTTACGGTGTGTTTACTAGAAATGCCAGAATTTTGCGCTGCACCTGTGACGTCACAGCAATTTACGGCGACGGCTTGTACGGCAAGCCCATGCGGCGATATCCTTAATCTCACAATGGTGCTGAAATCATATAGGTACATCCCTAAAACATGGTCCTCGGTCAAGTTGTCCTTTAAGCCTAGTTAAACATGTATCTTCTGTCTCACGTAATTGTTAACGAGCTAATTTCCAATTGTTGTTACATTTTTCAATTAATATACTTAATTACATCACTTACTTGACCTTCATTGAACAAATGGTATTACTATTATGATAATATGACTATTAATATACTCTTTTGAGGTGATCCCTTCCCTAACATTTGTTTTAATCTTGATTGACCCACAACTTTTCACAAGATATCATCATTTAATTGGTATTTAAGCTGTATTTAAGCTGTATATAGATACAAATAAGTCTATCTCAGTACATTATTTTATTATAACGCCTCTACTACAAAAACAAACACCCCATTCCTTGTGACCTCCAGTCACGTGTAAAAGGCAAATAACAGAAACTTGTAACGCGTTATTGTGTCAAACGGTTTTAACTGAAATTTAATAGAAAAAATAAACAAGAATTAACATCAAAATACTAATTAAGCACTGTATTGTACATACTGATGATTTCTATAGTCAATTCCTTTATATAACATATAAACAATCTTATTGGCCTATTCTGCAGCTGCGCACTACTTGTGCTCAGTCAAGCGTAACGAACATAATTCTGCACGCCGTGATAACTCACATGGTCTATCCATGAAGAATTCTATATTGAAATACAAGTTTCCAATTACATAGCTAAACTAACTACACATGAACTACTAAAATGTTGATCACATAAACTACAATATCGTGGGTAAATCTACCACAGAATACGATGAATATCAATCATAATATATAAAGTTATAAATAATTAAAGCTTCCAACTAATCTATATAGTCGGGCGAACAGCGCTAATCGCATCCTTTAGGCTAGCATAACGCTGTACACAATGGATGGTAACAATCAAGGATGATCGAAACTTAAACTTACAAAATAAAGAAAACTATAAAGTTACAAATACTAAATCTTACGTCATATGATTCCTAAGTTATTAATTAAATGTATGATAATAATTAAAAGCATATAAAAACATACATCTATCTGTGACTATGCCTTTTGGAATGAAACATGGTGAAGATGACTGCTCACTTTCGGAGAAAACAACACAGTAACCTCGGTAACATGAGAAGCAAGAAAGGTAATTTAAAAATAAAGTATGGGACGCCAAATGCGTCGTACTCAAGCTGTAACACACCGGCCCCTAAAGGCGCCACTAACCAGCCTTTACAAATTCAAACAATAAGCTTGAGTTACACTAACTACATAAAGATTAAAATAAAGGTTCATAAAGTTCATATCTTAAAACAAATCACTTGCGACTTCAAGCGATACCAATTTTGAGATTGGTCTAACGAGAGTTGACATTTTAGTCTTCACTTTAGCAGATCTAACAAGACCATCTGCAGTGCTTGTGTATACTTCCACGACAACTGCCAGCGGCCATGAATTCCGTGGAGTTAACTCATTCGCAACGATTACAACGTCACCGACCTTGAGGTTTCCATGCTTGTGATGCCATTTGCGCCTTTCCTGTAGAGAGGGCAGGTACTCTCGTTTCCATCTACGCCAAAATAAGTCGGCCAGGTACTGAACTTGCCGCCAGCGCCTGGTTACATGAGCATCATCTTGCGTAAGTGTTGCTGGTGGTAGTTGAGAACCTGTGCGTAACAGCAATAGGTGATTCGGAGTCAATGGCTCGCTATCCTTCGGATCATCAGACACCTTTGTAAGTGGTCGATTATTGATAATGCTTTCTACCTCACAAAACAGGGTTCTTAATCCTTCCTCCTTCAATATTTGTTCCTGTATTAATCCACTTAAAACTTTACGTACTGTTCGAATACACCTTTCCCACACTCCGCCGAAGTGAGAGGCTAGAGGAGGGTTAAATTTCCACACAATATGTCGTTGCAGGAGGTATTGGTGAATTTGGTCTTGATTCCACAGTTCAATTGCAGCCTTTAACTCCTTATTCCCCTTGACAAAATTTCCTCCATTGTCAGAGCGAATCTCTACTGGAGTTCCTCTTCTGGCAATAAATCTCCTTAAAGCGTTAATAAACGAGGTAGTGTCCAAGGAGCTTGATAATTCAAGGTGAACTGCTCTGACAGTTAAGCAAGTGAAGATGATTCCGTATCTTTTAACACTTGACCTTCCTTGTCTCACATAAAATGGACCGAAACAGTCCACTCCAATGTTGGTAAATGGTGGTGTAGATTTAACGCGATCAGCTGGTAGATCGGACATCTTTTGTTGCATTACTGGCGCTGTATTCTTACGGCACTTCACACATCGGCGAACAACTGACTTCAAATTTACTCTTCCACCGATCGGCCAGAATCGTTGACGTATCGCCGCCAGTGTATGCTCTACGCCAGAATGTCCGGAAATAGCATGATAGTGTCGTAGGATAAGTAAGGTTACATGGTGATTCTTTGGAAGGATAATTTGATGTTTTGCTGCATCACTAATTTCAGATCTTTTCAATCTACCACCTACTCGCATCAAACCGTTCATTACAATTGGATCTAGCTTTATGAGAGAGCTACCCTTCTTGACTTGTTGATTGGTTTGGAGATGGTTAACTTCAGAGTGAAGTGCTTGATTTTGTATGTATCTGAAAATTACTGTCTCAGCGTTTTTCCACTCATCAACGGATATGAAACTGTTAATGTTGGTACCTTTGTTCTTTACTCTGCGTCGCCATCGTAGTATCCAAGCAAAAACCTTTATCAACTTGGTCCAACTTGAAAAGCGGTTGATGAGGTCATTTATTCTGTCGTCATCTAATTTAACGGTTACAGCGTTTACAGTTTTTACTTCTGGATCTTCTACGATAGTAATAAAGTCGGTAGGCATTTGAGGCCATTCACTTTCATCTTCCATCAAGAAACTGGGACCAGTGAACCACATTTCACTTGTCATCATATCCTCTGCAGACATTCCGCGTGAGGCTAGATCGGCTGGATTTTGAGCGGAACTGACGTGTCGCCACTGTTCCTTAGTTGTTTGATTAAGAATTGTTGTCACTCTATTCCCAACAAATGTCTTGAATCTCGTTTCTTCATTGTTCAAATATCTCAACACGCATGTGCTGTCTGTCCAACAAACTGTTCTATCGATTTTTATTTCATGCAGCTCTTCTCGAATGATTCTGTCAAGGCGACTTGCCAGGACAGCTGCTTGTAGTTCCAATCTAGGAATTGTCTGGGTCTTGACCGGAGCAAGTCTTGACTTCGCAGTCACAAGGGTCCCGCATACGTTTCCACACTCGTCCTTCTGGTAAAGGTAGGATGCAGCTCCATAGCTCGTGGATGATGCATCTCCAAAATGATGTAACTCTCTATACGTGACGTTGCCGAAATCTGATGGTTTGTAGCAACGTCGAATGTTCAACTTATCGAGACTCTGAAGTTCCTTTAACCATTCATGCCATTTAATCTGTAGTTCTACTGGAATAGGTTCGTCCCATTTGCATCCAATCAAACACAGTTATCGGAGTAGCAGCTTTGCCTTTAATATGAATGGTGTTATTAGTCCTAGAGGGTCGTAGACGGATGCTACTACAGACAAAATTCCCCTTCTTGTGCTGGGTTGCTTCTTTGGAGAAATAACGTAACCAAGTGCATCTTGTTTTACAAACCAGTGTACTCCCAGTGCTCTTTGTTGTTCCCCTCCAAACAATGATGTTGAAGCATTCTGTCCACTGTCTGTGAGCGTGGATACAAGTGGGTTGGAGTTTGAGACCCACTTGGTCAAGTTGAAACCTCCACGAGTCAGCAAATTCTTTAATCCCTTGGCAAGCTCAATGGCTGTCTCTTCGCTGTCTACGGATTTGAGACAGTCGTCTACGTAAAAGTTGTTGTTGACTGCGTTAGTTACAACAGGATCGAAATCTTCCGCATGGTCTTTGGCAACCTTCCGGAGAGCAAAATTGGAACAACTAGGTGAAGATTTTCCTCCGAAAAGATGTACAACCATCTGGTACTCTTGTGGGTTCATATTCAGATTGCCGTCTTCCCACCATAAGTATGATAGGTAGTGACTATCAGTCTCTCCAACCTTTACTTGGTAGAACATCTTTTCGATGTCCGCTGCAAAGGCGATGGGTCCCAGACGAAAGCGCAGTAGTACGCCGACTAATGTGTTTGTAAGATCAGGACCTTGGTAAAGTTTATCATTTAAGCAAACACCTTGATACTTAGCTGACCCATCGAACACTACTCGAACCTTTCCTGGCTTTTGTGGGTTCAACACCGGATGGTGCGGCAAATACCATCTAGGTTGGTCTTTCTGCAACGCCTTTTCCGCGTAGCCCTTTAACAACAGGTCGTTCATAAATTTTGTGTACTTCGTGTGAAGTGTACTGTCCTTGATCAGCCTAGATTTTAGAAGATTGAGTCTTTTCAGCGCCACAGCCTTGTTGTTTGGAAATTCCTCAGGTGGGCTTTTCCATGGCATCGATACTTGGTAATGGCCGTTTTTGAATTTAGTCGATGCTTGCATCATCTGTAGTGCTTGAAGGTCGTTCCGAGACATAACTGTCTTCTCAGTTGGGATATCATTGAACTCAATGTTACAAAATTGCTTAAACTGCTCTTCCAGTGGTTCTGCACAGATAAAATTGCAGTTTTGAACTTGGCATCTAGTTGAAGTCAACGGACCATTCACAACCCAACCAAGAGCTGTTCGTGTGGCGTATGGCCCACCATTCATAGCTGGTTTCACTTCATATGGTTGGTGTAGTTCTGGTAGGTCTCCCCCAATCAGCAAATCAACATTTGCATCAATGGTATCTATGTTTACCCCTTCCAGGTGCACCCAATTCTTAATATCATCTATCGTGGCAATTGCACTTTTTAAGACTGGCAATTTTGGTTTTGTGTGAACGTTTGGTGCTGTAAAGACTGCATCACCATTCAGGGTTGAAATTTCTAATGAGATGAGGTTGCATTCCGATGATGATTGACCGTTTACTGTGGTTAATTTTAACTGGACTCTCTTGCCTTTCGCATTTAATTTGTGAGCTAGGGCGTCTGTGCAGAAGGTTGCAGTTGATCCATTGTCCAGAAATGCGTACGTTTTGATTGTCTTTCTGGTTCCTGGGCACCTTACTTTGACAGGTACTACAGCTAGACCTACTCGTGTCGCATTTCCGTTAACTGCCATTGATGACTTTGAATTATTGAGTTGAGTGGTGATTGCACTATCTCAAACTGCCTCATCTTCTTCTGCTTTTAACAGTTGAACGTCTGCCTCAGCTATAGCTTTGATTCTTAATAGAGAAACTTTCTTCTTAGCAAATTCAACACGTGCCTTTGCCATGGCCAAATCAGCTCTCGCACGAGCATGGCTTATGCTCACATGACTACCACTCCTGCTCACTGACGATCCCGCTTGTGACATCGTATTCTTGCAAGTTTCCACTCACAAAGATTTAAAACTTAAAATGTGACCTCCAGTCACGTGTAAAAGGCAAATAACAGAAACTTGTAACGCGTTATTGTGTCAAACGGTTTTAACTGAAATTTAATAGAAAAAATAAACAAGAATTAACATCAAAATACTAATTAAGCACTGTATTGTACATACTGATGATTTCTATAGTCAATTCCTTTATATAACATATAAACAATCTTATTGGCCTATTCTGCAGCTGCGCACTACTTGTGCTCAGTCAAGCGTAACGAACATAATTCTGCACGCCGTGATAACTCACATGGTCTATCCATGAAGAATTCTATATTGAAATATAAGTTTCCAATTACATAGCTAAACTAACTACACATGAACTACTAAAATGTTGATCACATAAACTACAATATCGTGGGTAAATCTACCACAGAATACGATGAATGTCAATCATAATATATAAAGTTATAAATAATTAAAGCTTCCAACTAATCTATATAGTCGGGCGAACAGCGCTAATCGCATCCTTTAGGCTAGCATAACGCTGTACACAATGGATGGTAACAATCAAGGATGATCGAAACTTAAACTTACAAAATAAAGAAAACTATAAAGTTACAAATACTAAATCTTACGTCATATGATTCCTAAGTTATTAATTAAATGTATGATAATAATTAAAAGCATATAAAAACATACATCTATCTGTGACTATGCCTTTTGGAATGAAACATGGTGAAGATGACTGCTCACTTTCGGAGAAAACAACACAGTAACCTCGGTAACATGAGAAGCAAGAAAGGTAATTTAAAAATAAAGTATGGGACGCCAAATGCGTCGTACTCAAGCTGTAACATTCCTGACCTTTGATCCTAAACAACATGAAGATCAAAACAATGTATAAATAATGTGCGAAAGACTAAAACGTAGTATGTTATTTGTGTGCATGAGGAGTGTTTTTTTTTCTTAATTTTTTTTAATTGTTACCATGCTGCCCTATGTTACCTTTGATTCCAAGTTGTGAACGCCACATACAATGTGGTACCAATCATAATGGTCGAGTTTGGAGGAAGTCGTTCCTCTATTTCAACTTTAAATATTGTATTTGAATTTTATTTACAATGATTCCTTAATTATCTGAGGGGCTGAGGATAGGTGAGGTGGAAGGAGGACGAGGTAACAAGATGATCGAAGATGGAAACCGATGTTAAAAGGAAGAATTTATATTTAGATAAGATAGATCTTATCTTAAGGAAACAATTTAGATATTATTATAATAATCATCTGTGTTCAGTTTCTGGAATTGGAAGAACAAGAAACTTGTTTAAACATAAAACGTTGACGAACATACATCACAAGAAGGAAATGATATTATATTTATAACCAAGAACTATTCAAAATTAAACTACGTACAGTGCATGTGAGGGCGTGTGGCGCATGGTGTTGGAAGTTGGACTAGTGATCGTGAGACCGAGGTTCGAATCCAACTCTCGCCGCATTGCTTGTATCATTAGACAAGATACTTTACTCTTTACTTACGTTTGCCTCTCCACCCAGGTGTATAAATGGGTACCCGGTTAGATCAAAACACAACTTTGAGCTGATTACTATAGCTGAATTATGGGAATATGTTTACATACGTGTTTGATCCGAAAAATGACTGGGGTAATAATGTTCAGCGCTTAGAAAAGCTTGCTTGTAGAGCACTAAAAAAGAACGAACTATTATGTTTAACCCTCGATCAAAACTAAGGAATTATTTTAAGCTATTAAAATAATCATCGGGTCTCAGGAATTGAAGAAACAGGAACCTTGGTTGAACATAAACGTACATACAAGGAAACGATATTGTATTTACTGACGAACGTTGCATTCATACGGAGTACAACTGAGGACCACCCATATAGTGGTTAGTAGGGCAGGAGTAGAGATGTTTCTCTATACAAGCTTTCAGCTTTTTATCTTAAGTCTTTGTTTGTGGCAATTAGGATTATCAGGTATGTCTTGAAAGGTTAGAACAATCTCTTTCTCTTTCTTCATTTATTGTTATGAGTTATATAGTCTAGTAGGACGTATTTAATGGACTCCTTGGATTATTTTAGTCGAAAGGGTATGTCAATTGATAGCAGTAATATGATTTATATTGACTTGATAAATGCCTGAAGAATAAATTTATTTAAACAAGAAAGTCAATATATAAACTAAAAACAGGTAGGCCTAATACATAGTAGATTATCATTCATAGACACCTCTATTGATTAGTAGAATAAGTTGCCTATGATGTACAAAATGCCCAATCTCTTAAGCATTATAAATCGGTACGAAAGAATATGGACAGTCAAAGATGTGGACGTATTACGACATTTATTATATTACCGAAATGTGTTTATTTCAGAAATACAATTTTTTTAAACCATTAAAGGAAAAATCAAATAATATAATCAAGTTAATTCCATTGTTTAGATTTTATATTGTTACACAATCCGCTTAATTGTTTTATTCATTCATTTATTGAAACTTTTGCAATCGTAAAATAAAATACCCATTGAAGTTGAACAAAAGGCCTAGTATACAATATGTCAGAGTTACATACAAAAACGGATATCAATTATTATTATCAATTTATCCAGTTATCTTCACTTAGAATATTGGATAAAAATAATATAAATTAGATAAAAGTTAAAGGATATTATTAAAATAAAAAAAATGAAAAATAATAATAATTTTCTACCATGTGTTTTCTCGCCCAATTAGATATTCAGTTTTTGTTTGTTGTTCAAAACCACTTTAATAAAAATATTTACATACCAAGTTTATCCATAACAATATTTGTACTTAAAGTATTTATATTTAATAGTATTCATATTTGTATTATACTTTTTTAAGAGTATTAATTATATTTGTATAATAATTCAAACATTATTTATATATCTCTTTGTGAAGATCCATTAGATATAACCATGTATTCTAATACACCATTGACGTCCAGATATAGTGGTAAACGCAGGTTTCGAGGATACGCAATTCAAGAGGACAAAGACATCAGAGATTTATCAGTTGGAATATTGTACAAGAATATTGATGGGAGAGATAAAGTGACTTGGAATGATACTAAGCCTCATAACAATACTGGACAACAACAAGAGAAAAGTATGCCCAATGGTAAAATCTTTAACACAAATAGCAAGATTGAATTCCAAACTTCCATCTACCACACGTTTCTAGGTGTTGCTGACTTACAACCTGATGATAGAGTTGGAGTTTTTTCATTTGAAGCAAAGAAAGGCGAAGTAGTTACAGATTCAGCCATTGTCTTGACATCCGATTCCGGTGAGTAAGTTCAGATAGATCGTAATGGAACCTAATACCATTATTTTAACTATTAAAATTTACTCTTTTTCTAAAACCACATTTTTATCTCTTATTCTTTACAGCTGTAATTAGAATGGAGTACAGAACAATAACAGTCGGTATAGGAGAGTATGTCACTATCAATCTCAGTGAAGGTACTGATCTTGACGATCTACGTTGGAGACATAATTACGGTGAGGAAATAGACCATCTGAGGAGCAATACGTCTGCTGTGATTGAAAACATACGAATGAAAGATGATGAATGTTTTACAGGTGATAGCCCTGATGGTAACCATGGTATCATGAGACTTATTGTTAGAGGTACATTACGTTTATAAAATTATTGATTGCTACAACCTTTCCCATAGAAGAATGGTTATTAATATATGTTTGTTTATATTGTAGAAGGGCTTATTATTGATAATTTTGTAATGCAGTTCTCATCTATAATGTGTATTTTACAAAATAAATTTGACTTCTCAATGTTTTTATCTAAAGTTACTTAACTCAGAAGTTTATTACAATTAGCATCCTCGTTCCTGAAATAATTTATTTTATCCATCACTCACTGTATACTAATTAAAGATATAAGGCCTATTTGTTTATTGGATTTTGTTGTAATCTGTTATAATCTTGAAACCTTTATTTGTCTATTTATACAGTATTATTAGATATCATTTTGGCACTGTTTAATTATTCATATTGTATTTAGCTTGTCCCTCGCCAAAGTGGAATCCTCCAGACTGTGAAATGGACTGTCCCGTATGTTATAATGGCGGAGTATGTGACGATAAGACGGGTGTCTGTATTTGCACAGCAGGATTTAAAGGAACGTCTTGCAAACAAGGTATTGCATTTGCTCCTTAAAAGTACGTAATAATTAATAATTAAAATTTATTTCTTAAGCTTAAATACACAAAATAATGTTGAATTTTGTTTTGATAATATATAATTTGGATGTACGTGTGTATTATTATTATTATTTTTATTATTATTATTAGGGGGTTACCCCGGTGAACTGGTTCACACAATAGCCCCTGTATCAAGGGGATTACCACCTATCTGATAGGACAGTGATTAATTCACTATTGGTAATCCTTGGCCACATTCCCTAAAGACATAAAATAAAAATAAATAAATATTATTATTATTATTATTTAATTATTATTATTATTTAATTATTATCATTAATTAATTATTATTATTATTATTAATCATTATTATTATTTATCATTTAATTATTTAGATTATTTAATAATTCAGATGATTTAGGTCGATTGATTAGCTTATTCCTACGTACGTAGGCCTATATATACTTACCCATTTTATTTGATTTATTAAAGGTTGTGGATATAACGACTGGGGTCGTGACTGCAACTTTGTGTGTTCTGTTGGAGGAAATTGCACAGGAATTGTTTTATCTCCACCTGATCCAGTTGGTTGTACATGCCACAATGGTTTTGGAGGAAATGATTGCAATACAGGTTAACATTTAAATAATATAAATATAGTTTTGCATGCATCAATGCATTTTAAGAGGAAATAATATGTTATAATGGTTACTACTTATTCATTTGTTGTTAATAATTGTAATTCATGATTACAATATTCGTTGATTTTTACGTTGTCATCATCGTATTAATTAAATATAATAGGTGTCTTTATTGTCATTACAAATATGTATCATGTTATTTAAGTTCAGGTATGAATATTTATTAATTTTTGTATTATAATTATCTGTGACATAATTACATAATTGTTGTCTCTGCATTGTATAAAACATCTGTTTATAGTGTGTGACACAGGTTTCTATGGAGCTGATTGCCGGCAAGTTTGTCACTGTGACAGCGAACATTGTGATACAACGAGTGGATGTAGGACTAAGTCAATGTGTTTAGACGGTTACACCGGAGAAGGATGTCTCGGTAGTATTTTGTAGTTACTAAATTATGTATACATTATCTAGTTATAGGCATAATTAACGCTGCATTTACCAGTTATGATTCCAAAAATATCTATACTGAGTGTACCAATATGAACTTGACATGACCTATAAGAATGTATACTATACATATTGACAAACTAAGAAATACTCATGTGGTAGATAATTAACCAGAATTTCTAACACGCGTGGCCTCTTACAAGTCCACCCATTATTTTGCCACAAAATACGAACATCAATGTCTGTCTAAATCTAGACTCCAACAAAGAATGTACTTTATTATAACACAGCATACTTTGATATATATTCACATCACATTGGTTTATTGCTTTGTTACACTACAGTAGAGCATGTGTCATGTTCATCCGGATTCTTTGGTGATTTGTGTAATTTCCAGTGTCACTGCAAAGACTCTGAAAATTGTACTCGAGATGGAAGTTGCGATAGTGGATGCCATGAGGCTTGGGCCGGGCCAAACTGTAGCATAGGTAACACCATACACTGTTATGATACACATTTACTACTAGTATAATATTCATTCTCCGCCGCTGTTGTTCGTTTATGCTATGGACTTTTAATTATTGCAAATTTTCTACCCTTTTTTCATTTTCATTTTCATTTTTTCTTCGCGGTGTATCCACCCACCACGTAGGCAAGTCATACAATAAATACGGTACCGTACAAGACATTTCTATCTGGACACATTGTATAAACTTTCGGTTGTCAAATAATAGTATAAACAAAGCAGCCCTATATTCGATTTATTTCATTTATTTCGATTTTATTTATATTTCTTTTTTTTCTGAATTTTTAAATGAATGTAGGCCTATAGTATTATACTGTATTGCATACAGAAGAAAATGTATTCAGATGTTGTTAAGTAAACACACAATTTAACTTTGAAAATAATAAGTTCGTATAGAATAAATATTTGTCATTATATAGTAATAGGCTAGGTAATTTGTATATTTGAATTTATTTATATTTATTATTCTGTATTTTATTTTGTCTTAGCATTACCATATCGTTCTGAACCGCCAACTATTGTAGAGCAGACAGTAACTACCGTGACGTTTGACGTCACTTGGATTCCTGGTGAAGACTATGGAACAGGAACAATTATAAAACGGACGCTTTTGTATAAGCCAGAATATAATGATACATGGACTTCTGTCTCTTTTCCTATTAAGAATAAATTATTGATAATCGATAACTTAATTCCAAATGCGAAAATAAAATTTAGATTACAATTTTTTAGAATGGTTTATAATAATCAGACAGGTGGACCAAGAAGTAACGTTGGATCCACTAAATTGATTTGTTCAAGTAAGCACTATTTTTCAGGATTACTTGCTATAACCTGATATCTCTATACGCATGCTCAGATCATATTCACCCATAAATTCTAGCCAAATGTCATTTTATTTATTTTTATTTATTATATTGAAATTTGAAAATAGAATAACGCCTACTATAACCGAATGTAATTAATATATATTTTTTCTAGATACCATGTACGTTAATTTTAAATAAAAACCGCCGTTTTAATAGTCATTATCATAATTATACAAAAATCATTTATGGCAAAATTAATTAACCAGGAAAAAGTTAAATTTCACTTTACCTGGAATAACAAACACTTTCCTGATTTTTAAGAGAAAAAAATAATGTAATGAATGTGTATACTTTAAAAATAACATTTCAATCAATTAAAAACAAAAAGCAATCTTACTCGATCAGAAATAAAATACTATACATATCTTCAGTAATAATAATGTGCCCGTAAATATTTTTCTATTACAAATAGGTTTACACTTTATTCTTGCTGTTTTATTTATTTATAATTTATAGGCCTATGTTATTACTTCATTATATTTTTAATTTATTCCTAATGTATTGCAATATGTTTTACTTACTATAGAACCATTGGTAGAACCAGTAACAACAATAAAAACAAGGAAAGATAAAAAAATAATCTTAAAATTAAAGGTATTAGTATCAGCATTCATTTAGTTATGCCAAGTTATGCCAAACCTCCAAATAATTGGATTCAATCATTCAAAGAAACAGTTGGATTAATTAAATACATTTTTTATAAATGTTACATTATTCTCAAAAGTTTTATATTTGTTTTTATTTATTTGTTTGTTTGTTTTTTAATTCAACATGATTATACAATTACGAAATACAGTGTAATTTAATGGTATACTTTATTTTCAGCCTGTATCTAGTGATTATGATCGAATTCAATGTAACTATATTCTTGGATATCAAGTGCAGTATTCGGATGGAGATGGAAATATACAAGGTGTAGTCAATACAACAAACAGTTCTAAACAGGTTGAAATATCAGGATTATCACGTTGTACTGATTATATAATAAACGCTCGAATTGTTAATAATATGGATATTGCTGGTAATTGGGGAGAGGACATATTGATACAAACAGCACCATCAGGTAAGTTAGACTTCGGATGCCAAAATACACTAATTGAGTTACTTAGTTTGTTGAACACTATATGCAAACATGATATATTCAACCCATTATGTTTTTGTTTATACCTATTTATTAATTTCATTAAAAAAAACTTTTTTTAATAAGGGTAAGTCAAAAACAAACAAAAAAATGACAAACAAATATTTTTTATATTTTGTTATATTGATATTGTAAGTTTTAAAGTAAAATGAGCACCTTTGACCTACAAATTCTACTTATATTTGTATATAGAGCCATCGATAGAAAGTAATATATTTGCAAATAGAACACATTTACTGGTGAAATGGAACGCTTCTAAATGTGACATTCCAGACTATCAGGTGACCTACCATTATGAACTGTCAGGTGGTATATTTCGTCAAGGAATTACAATAGAAACAGAAGTTATATTTGGTGACGGAATTGAGCAATGTATAGAATATACATTTACAGTTTTTGCTTCATATCTAAACGTTAATACGACGTCTCAAACAAAGACAATTCTGTTTGGGATTGATTGTAATCCGTCAACTAACAATACTTTTTCAGACAAAAAGAAACTAGAAGGTTAGTGAAATAATCAACACACTTTACTTTTTGGAATTTTCTTATTTTCATTCAGTACGAATAAACCAAAGTCATAAGAATTGGAAAATGTTTTAATATCTAACCGTTCCCACTCGGATTGTTGTTATTTTTTGTTAATTGTACATTGGGTTAAACTTACTTAAAAGAAAACCGGACCCGTTCACATTGAATACCTTATAAAAAGTGTCCATGTTCAAGTACAGTAATATTTTACTTTTTAGGTTACGTAATAGGTGTTGTAATTGGTTCAGTAGTTGTGGCCGTTTTCGTAGTTACTATCACTTTGATAATATTGAAACGGTAAAGTATCAGTCATATAGTTTTTTGCCAATTTTGAAATAACAATTTACTCGGGGTGGCATTGCAAGAAAAAAGGAGAAGAAGAAACTCAAAATAACCATCGACTTAATCGTATTCATTTCTTTGTTTTATTTTAGTTTAAAACAATCAAGCGCGAAAACAGAGGTTACTAAAGCTTCTACTCGTCAACAAGATCTAAACGCAAAAGATAAAAATTACCAAAGTTTGTACAAAAAATATGAACCCAATGAGTTTGAAAGTGTTCAAGCTAGTGGTGCCACATCTTCTGTTGAACCCATATACGCTGAGCCTGAACAGGATCATGTTAATGATGTTGCAAATCTGGAAAAGCAAAGTGAATATAAAAACATTAATTCTAATGTTTCCACGTTTTCTGCTGCTGAACCAGTATACATAGAACCCGAACATAAACAAGATCATGTTAATGATCAAGGTGCATATGAAATGTATATGTCTGCTCTTGTCATTTCTTCTGCTGAGCCCGTATACATAGAACCAATTCCGGAAACAATTCCGGAACAAGAGCCTGTACCAACTCATGCTGTTGATGTCACAGAACTAGATGACAAAGCATACAAACCTATTGAGTTGTCCCAACTTCTTGATTATGTAACGAAACGCCAATCAAGCGTCAGGAACGGTTTCAAGAAAGAATTCGAGGTATGTTATATTTACTACTGATTTATTAATTTAATTAAAATTTATTTTAAACCTTTTTAAAATAACAAGTTTAACAGTAGTAAAAACAAATAAAACTGTAATTATAAATATTATAGAAAAATATAGATGTAGTAGATTAATAATAATCATATAGGCCTACATACAATAGATCAACCTTCCTTCCTCCTCCACCTGTTTTAGGAAAACGTAGCATTTTAGGAAGAGGCTTGGTAGAGAATAATATTATATGGAAATAAAAATATTTATAAATACCAACACTAATAATAATAAATAATACGTTTTTTAAATTTCTTGTCTTGTAAATTACATGTCTTAAATACGAGTATTATTATTGTTTCCATTTCTCCAACCACGATTTCAAATTATTATAAAACGGTAAAATAAAACTAACAAACAATCAATTCGTAAGATAATAGCCTCTCTTTTTTTTCTTTTTAGACCGTAAACAGTTTGCTTCTACGTCATTTGGATGATGACACGTCACGTGCCAGACGACCAGATGTTTTGATCTGTAAGTTTTATACCTTAGTATTAGTATGTTACGATTTGATTATGTTAAATGATAACAATTGATAATGAAACATTTTTTAATTTTCTTTGTCTATACAAATATAAAACAATATTTTTTTTTTAAAGAGGAACGTTTTTAAGCATTATTGTGAAATGCAGTGAAATTAGGCCTACACCATTTTTGTTAATTAAAAGAAGACTTGACTTGAAATTTGCTGAGCCGATGACCAAAATCAAATATAATACTACAATATTAATTACTCAATAATGATTTGTTTTTATTTAATTTAATACAGTAAATAAACGGTGTTTCCAAATAAATGTTGACGCTGGTGAAGAATACATTAACGCTTCACATGCTGAGGTAGGTACCAGGTTGTGGGAAAGCATGTATTGAGGAGAGGATGTCGTTACAACCAGTCTCACAATATGTAATATTAAGTTCTAATATGAAAATGTGAAAAACTCTTTTAAATCTATTAACAATTAAATTGAGCCAGTTTGATATTGGAGTTCTAATATGAACATGTGGAAACTCGTTTAAGTTTGATATTAGAAAATGGCACAATATACTTTGTTATTTTAACATTTCAAATCATCTTGATACATTTAAGAAACACAAAAATGACGTACAGTAGGCATTGTAGGTTTACTCGTAGTAAGATAGACAGAGCGATTTCTTTCGAATAAAATAATTTACAGTATTATACAACGATATAAAAAGACACATGCGCAAGTATCCCCCACATTTTCTCTTTTGTTTTGTATAATCGTGTTTTTTTCAATTAATGTTTAGTTTGTTTTATTCCGAAGCGGTACAGTGATCATCGTGCTTTTATCGTTACTCAGACGCCATCGCATACTAACAATACTATGGATTTCTGGCGTTTAGTGTTTGACTATAGATGTGACGTCACAGTACAGCTAAATGAGATGGAAGATATAACGAGTGCACTGTACCTCCCAAAAAAGATCAATCAGAAACAAACATTTGGTGAATATACAGTCACTGTCAAATCAAATTATCAGAATGAATTTATGAATGAGAGACGAATCGTCTTAGAAAAGGTTAATATTTGTTTTTTTGTAAAGTCAAAGAATAATGCCATATATTATAGATTACTTATCAATGAAATAATTGAAACGAAATAATTATAAGTAATCGTAGTAACCTATTTTAATTTAATAAATGAGATGGTGATTTAAATCAATCGTCTGCTTATTAACCATCATTTCCTGTATCTTCTTACTGTAAATATGGAATTGATTCATTGATTTGTTTTTTTCATTAAGGATGATGGAAAACGACACATTGTTCAGTATGAGGTTAACCAATGGCCAAAAAACGAACCTGTTCCAGAAGTTGATGCATTTGTTAAAATCATTATGAAAATAATGGAACGAGATGATACTTCACCAATCTCTGTTCATTGCATGTAAGTAAAATCAAAAAGTAAAATTAACTGAAATAATTATTTTATATGATAAATGCTTTTCCACTTTGATAAACATGTATTTCTCTTTTTCACAACAAAACAATTTGTTACAGTAACAACTTGGCGTCAAGTTGGTGAAGAGTGAAGGTAATTTCACTCTTCCCTGGTATTTCTATTCTAATACGGCTGTATTGGTTTATTAATACAATGTATTTATGCAATAGGAATGATTTTGGTAGATCTGGATTATTCTGCCTAGTTTATTCAGTAATACAGAAAATGCGAGAAGACAAGATGGTGGATGTATTCCAAACACTTAAAACACTGAGGTCAGCATGTCCTACTGCGGTGAACTCTGAGGTAGTTTCTTTTTATTGCGTCTTATTGTCTCCCTTATCTTTATTGAATTTCTATCATACCAACGATTTTTTTCGTTTAATTTCTTATACATTTTAACAATTACTTTTGTTTAAAATTCTTTGAATGTGTGCTCTCAAACTCAATTAACCCAATGGGTGCTTTAAAGCTGAATCGCCAAAAAGACATTCATTGCAAAACAAAACAAATTGTTTTATGTCGTAAATAAAATAAACCAAAAAACTCTACATCTTATAAAACTAATTCAGAATCAGAAGCTTTTCGAAGTAATCGTCTACAATATCAAACTTTATGTGACAAAATGCGATGTGCCCATATATGGACATGGTGATGTCACATCACTACCATATTTTGGCACATCACACTTTTTTTTCAAACTCTTGACAGATGACAGTGTTCACAGAGCTTTATTTAATAATAATAGTGTTCAATATTGTATTTCTAGGTTCAGTACAGCTATTGCTACGATGCTGCCCTGTGTTATCTGAAAATGTACGAGGAATATGCTAACGTAAAGTAAAATACCACTAAATACAACTGTTAATTCATTTGTTTGTTCATTGAATTGTTTGTTCATCATTCATTGTTCATTTGTTGATAGAGTCTTCTTAAGCTTTCACTTTTGTGACCATCAATTCTTCTTATTGTTTGTTGGGCTTTCTCTGGTTGTAGTCTCTTTCTATTTGTGTTTTTAACTTATTAATTGACTTAGAATTTACTGTAACGGGCAGTAAATTGTTCCATTTTTCGACAATGAAATATGAGAAAACTTTTTTCTGTGCATTGTCTTAGTATGTTGCTTATTTGAAGTTACGGCCTCGTGTTCTATGTTCTTTATTAAATGTTAAGTAATCATTTGAATTTAAATTGTTATAACCATGGACCATTTTGAATAGTTGAATAAGACAAGAACGTTCACGTCTATAGTGTCGAAAGATGCATTGCATTTCTTCTTGTATCATAGCTATGGTCTTTCAATTCTGGAGGTAGTTTAGTTACTCTCTGTTGCTTTTACATATCTATACTCATGGAAAAGATTGCAACGTGTAATGATATTGTATTAACCTTCAGATGGACAGCCCTGTTTAATTCAGTTTTTTTTAAACTAAAAATGCATTGTCTCCTAAAAACATGAAAAATTAAGATGAATAAAATCAAACTTTAAATAGACCATTTTGTAGTTTTAACAAAGTTAATCAATTCCGTCGAAAAAAAACACGAACAAAAATAATGTTTTCAGTTATATAATGACAAAATAAACGGTAAAATTAAATCAAAAACTCATTGGCTGGCAGCCAATTTGACAATTTATTTGCTTTAATATGCACTTTTTACATGTAAATTATTTGTTTTTTGTTCAACTTTTGATTAAAGTGACATAAACTGGCATAATAAAAATATATAGATATATATATATATATATATATATATATATATATATATATATATATATATATATATATATATATATAAATGTTCAGGGGGACAATACAACTGTTTTGTGTGAAGTTATATTTTCCCTCTGAAAAAAAAAATCATTTTTAAAATATGCCATTTTAATGACACACTAATTATTCACTTCTATCAAAAATTGGATTGACAAAAATATATATTTACCAAAATTGGCTGCCTACTAATGCGATTTTAGTTGAATTTAACTGATTATTTTTTTGGGGGGGGGGGGGAATATATTTTCAAGAGAAGAAAATTTCTTATTCAACCTAAACTTTAAAAATGCGGTAAAGGAAAAATAAAAGAGAGTATGAACAATTGTTCCAAAAGAAAACTTGTGTTTGAAACAATTTTAGAAGGAGTTCTTTATGTAATGTTGGACCATAAAACTAATATTTAGTCCTACTGCATTCAAGCGCGTATTTGTTTTAGAGTCTTAGAGGATTTATCGTCAACCTTTACTGTTTTTACTTCTGAAAAAATAATACAAATTAAGATGTTAAATAAAAAAGTTTATTATATCCTAAATATCTTTATGTAAATCATTATCCAATTGCTCTGTACATTACACTAACAATTCTAACTAACTAGGCGCAGGCAAGTGTGTCATGCTACGTTTTGAACTGGTTATATTATTTTTGAAATCATATTTTAATTAAGATTTAGCTTATTAATATTATACTTACTACTTCTTTCGGTAATAAAAGCTCATACATTCATTATATTCTGTAAAAAGTATTTTATTTGAATTCACCTGGTATCAGTGGTTCTCAGAAACTATTCCGTCGTCAGGGCTAAAGTATATTACTACTATAATGTTGAAATAAGATAAAGTAAGAAAGTAGAATAGTAATATAAAATAAATAAATAAATAATAAATGCGCTGCTTATAAGTAATGTTTGTTTTTCCGACAACTCTGTTATTGTTGTTTGCGACTGTATGATAACGACTGGACAAAGAGCCGAGCTTTTCAAATTTTAACCGTCGACAAAAACAACGTAAAGCAACCAAAACAAGAACGTTACCGGTAACTTACGTTTAGTAAATAGTTTTCAATCTCCGTTGATGTACAAATTCACCAGTTCAAGTTTACAACTAAGAATCACATGGTTATTAACAATTAATGATCCTTAACCATCCAGAAATGAATCAAATTATAATAAGATACAGCGTTATTAGATTTGTTACATTAAAGACCATTTATTTAAAATATCTACGCAAAACATTATTGATAGTTGAGTAATAATAGTAAAAAATCGTAATAAATTCGCTGCTTATAACTGTAACATACTGAAGAATCAAACGTTTCTGAAAGCTGATGGCATCCTTCATTGTCGAATATTGCGACTGTATGATAACGACTGGACAAAGAGCCCAGCTTTTCAAATTTTAACCGACGACAAAAACAAGGTAGATCCACAAAAATAGTTTAGTTATGTTTGTTGAATAATGTATGTTAGGAGTTGAATGTTGAGAAAATACCATGAACTTCAAGACAAACTGTTTCATTCAACTAGGATTATATCGGTTTAATATTGAGTGGCTGTGAAATAATGAATGTTTACGATGAATCTACATTTAATAATAGGCTGGCCTTATGTCTAAGTCGAAATGACGTGTCGTAGTAGCCAGGTAGCGCAAATTTCAAAACACTTTCTTTCAACGAGGCTAGGCCTACATTTTACTGCCGATTGAAAAACAATTTTAACTTGATCTACGTAAGTATAATTCCATTTGTTTTACCTGATTAAACTTAGAGTAGATCATATTGTTGACTTGTATGACGTCTTGTCCTATACTGATTAGTTGACTAGGCATATGCATATATATATTATTATGAATAGAAAAATAATAATTTGGAGGATGGAATATAAATATCATGTGCTATGAAAATAGCACATGATACAACAGATACACAAATACCCATAATTGATTGAATGCGCTGTTAAGATTAGTTTTATTTATCATTTTATTAATTATTATTCAACAATGGTAACTCAAAACGGCATAGGCTGACATACATGAGGCCCTCAACACACCAAACAACGGTACATAAAAGTTTACATGAAACTTTAGAACATTATAGTTCATTGGAAAATCTATTTTTAGTTTTAAAAATCGTGTGAACGCAAGTAGTAATTCTTTGATCATGGCCATTAATCGCCACGTTCTTAATGTGTCAAGAATGCACATACAATGGAATGCCTTGTTGCATTGACTTTTTTATATAGGTGTATATACATTTTTATTTTTGTTCTATGAGTTAAGATTTTTTTTCTTTTTTGCTATGGATATATTATGTCACCATTGTATTCTGAAATAAAAAGATAAATGAATGAATAATATAAAATAATAATAATATATATATATATATATATATATACAAATCAGGCAAAGAACATTAATTCTAAACTGCCCGGTGATATACTGAAATTTTAATTAATTAATTTGAAACGATAAAGATGAGGAAATCTGTGAGAATGAGAAAAAGTCGCCCCAACCGAGACTCGAACTCGGACCGCCTGCTTGATATGCAGATGTCCTAACCATTAGACCACTGGGGCTTTCATGGTATTGTTCGAACTCGATTGGATAGCGACTCTTTAACATTCTCGGCGTGGTACGGCGGAACAGCACTAGTCCTCAGTTGTACGCACGCGCACCAGAGATCAAATTGATACGCCCTCATCTTACAGTATTTTTATTCACGAGGCGGGATCTCCGAAGAGATACTTTTATATATATAAACAAATCAGGCAAAGAACATTAATTCTAAACCGCCCGGTGATATACTGAAATTTTAATTAACTAATTTGAAACGATAAAGATGAGGAAATCTGTGAGAATGAGAACAAGTCGCCCCAACCGAGACTCGAACTCGGACCGCCTGCTTGATATGCAGATGTCCTAACCATTAGACCACTGGGGCTTTCATGGTATTGTTCGAACTCGATTGGATAGCGACTCTTTAACATTCTCGGCGTGGTACGTTATATATATAAATCCAAAGGCAAATTACTGAAAAAATGACAATGCTGTGGGTATCAGTGGCTGGATCTCAATGGAGATACAAAAATAAAAAGCGAAAAGCTAAATCAAAACGATAAAGTAAACAGCCAGAAAAGTTAGCAGAGCTTTCGGGCAACACTAGCCCTTCATCAGTGCAAGTGAAGGAATTTGGATAACGTCAGAGTATAAAGCTGGCAAGTGCTGCCTCGGTGGACAGGAATAAAAGAAATATAACAAAGGGAGCCAGGGTGCAGTCATATATATATATATATATAAATAAAATTTAAAAACACTAAGCAGGAATGTATCATTTACTTATTTATTCACCAATAGAAAATTGGAGCAAAAAAAATGCTTTCGTTAATCGAGCGTTTGTCCCAAACTAACAAATACATTGTATACAAACAATAACAATGGAAAATAACAATACAATGAAATTAACAAAATAAAGGGCAGACAAAAACCATAAGAGATGGGCCACCTTAAATCAGTATCTTGATAATAAAAGTTATGTTATATGTTTAACGAACAAATTTTTAGAAAAAATATTCTTTAAATCTAAAGGCAGGTTGTTCCAAAACATTGAGCCGGTAAGAGACTTTAAATTGACCAGCCATGGTTCGGACTTTTTCGATGTTTTATGTTTATGGATAATTATATAATAATGCATTACAATTTTATTTTTTTTTTTTTTTCTCTTTTGTGGCGTTAACCACTATTTATTCATTTCATTTCATCAACAGATTAATACAATTATTTCTAATAATAATAATAACTATTCATTGTTATTCTTACTTTTGTTTGGTTTGGTGTATTTATATATATATATATATATTTTTTTATTTTTATTTTATCAACGTTACTGTTCTTGGAATCAGAGCATTATTTCTTTTCTGTTATCCACTTTTTTCATAATTTTCTAGTATTTTTTTTGTTCTATAATTCTCAACATCTAACATTGTGAACACTTAACTAATAAATGTACTGTATGAGATACATTTACTAATGTTGTATAGTTATTTTCGGTAGTATTTTTGACATACAATTCATTTATACCCTATATACAGATTATATACATTATTTTAAAATACGAATAAAAAAAACAAAAACAAAAATATTAAAAATGCTTTTCTTACTCCTGTGTCTAGTTTTATGTCTCATGGTTACAATTTTATTTTTGTGAACAATTTATTTAAATCATTTACATAAATTGCTGTTCCGTCACAGGTGCATCGCAAAATCTACTTAATGAGTCTAGATAAGCAAAATAAACAATAACAAAATCAACATTTATATTTGTTACGGTGTGTTTACTAGAAATGCCAGAATTTTGCGCTGCACCTGTGACGTCACAGCAATTTACGGCGACGGCTTGTACGGCAAGCCCGTGCGGCGATATCCTTAATCTCACAATGGTGCTGAAATCATATAGGTACATCCCTAAAACATGGTCCTCGGTCAAGTTGTCCTTTAAGCCTAGTTAAACATGTATCTTCTGTCTCACGTAATTGTTAACGAGCTAATTTCCAATTGTTGTTACATTTTTCAATTAATATACTTAATTACATCACTTACTTGACCTTCATTGAACAAATGGTATTACTATTATGATAATATGACTATTAATATACTCTTTTGAGGTGATCCCTTCCCTAACATTTGTTTTAATCTTGATTGACCCACAACTTTTCACAAGATATCATCATTTAATTGGTATTTAAGCTGTATTTAAGCTGTATATAGATACAAATAAGTCTATCTCAGTACATTATTTTATTATAACGCCTCTACTACAAAAACAAACACCCCATTCCTGACCTTTGATCCTAAACAACATGAAGATCAAAACAATGTATAAATAATGTGCGAAAGACTAAAACGTAGTATGGTATTTGTGTGCATGAGGAGTGTTTTTTTTTCTTAATTTTTTTTAATTGTTACCATGCTGCCCTATGTTACCTTTGATTCCAAGTTGTGAACGCCACATACAATGTGGTACCAATCATAATGGTCGAGTTTGGAGGAAGTCGTTCCTCTATTTCAACTTTAAATATTGTATTTGAATTTTATTTACAATGATTCCTTAATTATCTGAGGGGCTGAGGATAGGTGAGGTGGAAGGAGGACGAGGTAACAAGATGATCGAAGATGGAAACCGATGTTAAAAGGAAGAATTTATATTTAGATAAGATAGATCTTATCTTAAGGAAACAATTTAGATATTATTATAATAATCATCTGTGTTCAGTTTCTGGAATTGGAAGAACAAGAAACTTGTTTAAACATAAAACGTTGACGAACATACATCACAAGAAGGAAATGATATTATATTTATAACCAAGAACTATTCAAAATTAAACTACGTACAGTGCATGTGAGGGCGTGTGGCGCATGGTGTTGGAAGTTGGACTAGTGATCGTGAGACCGAGGTTCGAATCCAACTCTCGCCGCATTGCTTGTATCATTAGACAAGATACTTTACTCTTTACTTACGTTTGCCTCTCCACCCAGGTGTATAAATGGGTACCCGGTTAGATCAAAACACAACTTTGCGCTGATTACTATAGCTGAATTATGGGAATATGTTTACATACGTGTTTGATCCGAAAAATGACTGGGGTAATAATGTTCAGCGCTTAGAAAAGCTTGCTTGTAGAGCACTAAAAAAGAACGAACTATTATGTTTAACCCTCGATCAAAACTAAGGAATTATTTTAAGCTATTAAAATAATCATCGGGTCTCAGGAATTGAAGAAACAGGAACCTTGGTTGAACATAAACGTACATACAAGGAAACGATATTGTATTTACTGACGAACGTTGCATTCATACGGAGTACAACTGAGGACCACCCATATAGTGGTTAGTAGGGCAGGAGTAGAGATGTTTCTCTATACAAGCTTTCAGCTTTTTATCTTAAGTCTTTGTTTGTGGCAATTAGGATTATCAGGTATGTCTTGAAAGGTTAGAACAATCTCTTTCTCTTTCTTCATTTATTGTTATGAGTTATATAGTCTAGTAGGACGTATTTAATGGACTCCTTGGATTATTTTAGTCGAAAGGGTATGTCAATTGATAGCAGTAATATGATTTATATTGACTTGATAAATGCCTGAAGAATAAATTTATTTAAACAAGAAAGTCAATATATAAACTAAAAACAGGTAGGCCTAATACATAGTAGATTATCATTCATAGACACCTCTATTGATTAGTAGAATAAGTTGCCTATTATGTACAAAATGCCCAATCTCTTAAGCATTATAAATCGGTACGAAAGAATATGGACAGTCGAAGATGTGGACGTATTACGACATTTATTATATTACCGAAATGTGTTTATTTCAGAAATATAATTTTTTTAAACCATTAAAGGAAAAATCAAATAATATAATCAAGTTAATTCCATTGTTTAGATTTTATATTGTTACACAATCCGGTTAATTGTTTTATTCATTCATTTATTGAAACTTTTGCAATCGTAAAATAAAATACCCATTGAAGTTGAACAAAAGGCCTAGTATACAATATGTCAGAGTTACATACAAAAACGGATATCAATTATTATTATCAATTTATCCAGTTATCTTCACTTAGAATATTGGATAAAAATAATATAAATTAGATAAAAGTTAAAGGATATTATAAAAATAAAAAAAATGAAAAATAATAATAATTTTCTACCATGTGTTTTCTCGCCCAATTAGATATTCAGTTTTTATTGTTCAAAACCACTTTAATACAAATATTTACATACCAAGTTTATCCATAACAATATTTGTACTTAAAGTATTTATATTTAATAGTATTCATATTTGTATTATACTTTTTTAAGAGTATTAATTATATTTGTATAATAATTCAAACATTATTTATATATCTCTTTGTGAAGATCCATTAGATATAACCATGTATTCTAATACACCATTGACGTCCAGATATAGTGGTAAACGCAGGTTTCGAGGATACGCAATTCAAGAGGACAAAGACATCAGAGATTTATCAGTTGGAATATTGTACAAGAATATTGATGGGAGAGATAAAGTGACTTGGAATGATACTAAGCCTCATAACAATACTGGACAACAACAAGAGAAAAGTATGCCCAATGGTAAAATCTTTAACACAAATAGCAAGATTGAATTCCAAACTTCCATCTACCACACGTTTCTAGGTGTTGCTGACTTACAACCTGATGATAGAGTTGGAGTTTTTTCATTTGAAGCAAAGAAAGGCGAAGTAGTTACAGATTCAGCCATTGTCTTGACATCCGATTCCGGTGAGTAAGTTCAGATAGATCGTAATGGAACCTAATACCATTATTTTAACTATTAAAATTTACTCTTTTTCTAAAACCACATTTTTATCTCTTATTCTTTACAGCTGTAATTAGAATGGAGTATAGAACGATAACAGTCGGTATTGGAGAGTATGTCACTATCAATCTCAGTAAAGGTACTGATCTTGACGATTTACGTTGGAGACATAATTACGGTGAGGAAATAGACCATCTGAGGAGCAATACGTCTGCTGTGATTGAAAACATACGAATGAAAGATGATGGCGTATATGAATGTTTTACAGGTGATAGCCCTGATGGTAACCATGGTATCATGAGACTTATTGTTAGAGGTACATTACGTTTATAAAATTATTGATTGCTACAACCTTTCCCATAGAAGAATGGTTATTAATATATGTTTGTTAATATTGTAGAAGGGCTTATTATTGATCATTTTGTAATGCAGTTCTCATCTATAATGTGTATTTTACAAAATAAATTTGACTTCTCAATGTTTTTATCTAAAGTTACATAACTCAGAAGTCTATTACAATTAGCATCCTCGTTCCTGAAATAATTTATTTTATCCATCACTCACTGTATACTAATTAAAGATATAAGGCCTATTTGTTTATTGGATTTTGTTGTAATCTGTTATAATCTTGAAACCTTTATTTGTCTATTTATACAGTATTATTAGATATCATTTTGGCACTGTTTAATTATTCATATTGTATTTAGCTTGTCCCTCGCCAAAGTGGAATCCTCCAGACTGTGAAATGGACTGTCCCGTATGTTATAATGGCGGAGTATGTGACGATAAGACGGGTGTCTGTATTTGCACAGCAGGATTTAAAGGAACGTCTTGCAAACAAGGTATTGCATTTGCTCCTTAAAAGTACGTAATAATTAATAATTAAAATTTATTTCTTAAGCTTAAATACACAAAATAATGTTGAATTTTGTTTTGATAATATATAATTTGGATGTACGTGTGTATTATTATTATTATTTTTATTATTATTATTAGGGGGTTACCCCGGTGAACTGGTTCACACAATAGCCCCTGTATCAAGGGGATTACCACCTATCTGATAGGACAGTGATTAATTCACTATTGGTAATCCTTGGCCACATTCCCTAAAGACATAAAATAAAAATAAATAAATATTATTATTATTATTATTTAATTATTATTATTATTTAATTATTATCATTAATTAATTATTATTATTATTATTAATTATTATTATTATTTATCATTTAATTATTTAGATTATTTAATAATTCAGATGATTTGGGTCGATTGATTAGCTTATTCCTACGTACGTAGGCCTATATATACTTACCCATTTTATTTGATTTATTAAAGGTTGTGGATATAACGACTGGGGTCGTGACTGCAACTTTGTGTGTTCTGTTGGAGGAAATTGCACAGGAATTGTTTTATCTCCACCTGATCCAGTTGGTTGTACATGCCACAATGGTTTTGGAGGAAATGATTGCAATACAGGTTAACATTTAAATAATATAAATATAGTTTTGCATGCATCAATGCATTTTAAGAGGAAATAATATGTTATAATGGTTACTACTTATTCATTTGTTGTTAATAATTGTAATTCATGATTACAATATTCGTTGATTTTTACGTTGTCATCATCGTATTAATTAAATATAATAGGTGTTTTTATTGTCATTACAAATATGTATCATGTTATTTAAGTTCAGGTATGAATATTTATTAATTTTTGTATTATAATTATCTGTGACATAATTACATAATTGTTGTCTCTGCATTGTATAAAACATCTGTTTATAGTGTGTGACACAGGTTTCTATGGAGCTGATTGCCGGCAAGTTTGTCACTGTGACAGCGAACATTGTGATACAACGAGTGGATGTAGGACTAAGTCAATGTGTTTAGACGGTTACACCGGAGAAGGATGTCTCGGTAGTATTTTGTAGTTACTAAATTATGTATACATTATCTAGTTATAGGCATAATTAACGCTGCATTTACCAGTTATGATTCCAAAAATATCTATACTGAGTGTACCAATATGAACTTGACATGACCTATAAGAATGTATACTATACATATTGACAAACTAAGAAATACTCATGTGGTAGATAATTAACCAGAATTTCTAACACGCGTGGCCTCTTACAAGTCCACCCATTATTTTGCCACAAAATACGAACATCAATGTCTGTCTAAATCTAGACTCCAACAAAGAATGTACTTTATTATAACACAGCATACTTTGATATATATTCACATCACATTGGTTTATTGCTTTGTTACACTACAGTAGAGCATGTGTCATGTTCATCCGGATTCTTTGGTGATTTGTGTAATTTCCAGTGTCACTGCAAAGACTCTGAAAATTGTACTCGAGATGGAAGTTGCGATAGTGGATGCCATGAGGCTTGGGCCGGGCCAAACTGTAGCATAGGTAACACCATACACTGTTATGATACACATTTACTACTAGTATAATATTCATTCTCCGCCGCTGTTGTTCGTTTATGCTATGGACTTTTAATTATTGCAAATTTTCTACCCTTTTTTCATTTTCATTTTCATTTTTTCTTCGCGGTGTATCCACCCACCACGTAGGCAAGTCATACAATAAATACGGTACCGTACAAGACATTTCTATCTGGACACATTGTATAAACTTTCGGTTGTCAAATAATAGTATAAACAAAGCAGCCCTATATTCGATTTATTTCATTTATTTCGATTTTATTTATATTTCTTTTTTTTCTGAATTTTTAAATGAATGTAGGCCTATAGTATTATACTGTATTGCATACAGAAGAAAATGTATTCAGATGTTGTTAAGTAAACACACAATTTAACTTTGAAAATAATAAGTTCGTATAGAATAAATATTTGTCATTATATAGTAATAGGCTAGGTAATTTGTATATTTGAATTTATTTATATTTATTATTCTGTATTTTATTTTGTCTTAGCATTACCATATCGTTCTGAACCGCCAACTATTGTAGAGCAGACAGTAACTACCGTGACGTTTGACGTCACTTGGATTCCTGGTGAAGACTATGGAACAGGAACAATTATAAAACGGACGCTTTTGTATAAGCCAGAATATAATGATACATGGACTTCTGTCTCTTTTCCTATTAAGAATAAATTATTGATAATCGATAACTTAATTCCAAATGCGAAAATAAAATTTAGATTACAATTTTTTAGAATGGTTTATAATAATCAGACAGGTGGACCAAGAAGTAACGTTGGATCCACTAAATTGATTTGTTCAAGTAAGCACTATTTTTCAGGATTACTTGCTATAACCTGATATCTCTATACGCATGCTCAGATCATATTCACCCATAAATTCTAGCCAAATGTCATTTTATTTATTTTTATTTATTATATTGAAATTTGAAAATAGAATAACGCCTACTATAACCGAATGTAATTAATATATATTTTTTCTAGATACCATGTACGTTAATTTTAAATAAAAACCGCCGTTTTAATAGTCATTATCATAATTATACAAAAATCATTTATGGCAAAATTAATTAACCAGGGAAAAGTTAAATTTCACTTTACCTGGAATAACAAACACTTTCCTGATTTTTAAGAGAAAAAAATAATGTAATGAATGTGTATACTTTAAAAATAACATTTCAATCAATTAAAAACAAAAAGCAATCTTACTCGATCAGAAATAAAATACTATACATATCTTCAGTAATAATAATGTGCCCGTAAATATTTTTCTATTACAAATAGGTTTACACTTTATTCTTGCTGTTTTATTTATTTATAATTTATAGGCCTATGTTATTACTTCATTATATTTTTAATTTATTCCTAATGTATTGTTTACTTACTATAGAACCATTGGTAGAACTAGTAACAACAATAAAAACAAGGAAAGATAAAAAAATAATCTTAAAATTAAAGGTATTAGTATCAGCATTCATTTAGTTATGCCAAGTTATGCCAAACCTCCAAATAATTGGATTCAATCATTCAAAGAAACAGTTGGATTAATTAAATATATTTTTTATAAATGTTACATTATTCTCAAAAGTTTTATATTTGTTTTTATTTATTTGTTTGTTTGTTTTTTAATTCAACATGATTATACAATTACGAAATACAGTGTAATTTAATGGTATACTTTATTTTCAGCCTGTATCTAGTGATTATGATCGAATTCAATGTAACTATATTCTTGGATATCAAGTGCAGTATTCGGATAGAGATGGAAATATACAAGGTGTAGTCAATACAACAAACAGTTCTAAACAGGTTGAAATATCAGGATTATCACGTTGTACTGATTATATAATAAACGCTCGAATTGTTAATAATATGGATATTGCTGGTAATTGGGGAGAGGACATATTGATACAAACAGCACCATCAGGTAAGTTAGACTTCGGATGCCAAAATACACTAATTGAGTTACTTAGTTTGTTGAACACTATATGCAAACATGATATATTCAACCCATTATGTTTTTGTTTATACCTATTTATTAATTTCATTAAAAAAAACTTTTTTTAATAAGGGTAAGTCAAAAACAAACAAAAAAATGACAAACAAATATTTTTTTATATTTTGTTATATTGATATTGTAAGTTTTAAAGTAAAATGAGCACCTTTGACCTACAAATTCTACTTATATTCGTATATAGAGCCATCGATAGAAAGTAATATATTTGCAAATAGAACACATTTACTGGTGAAATGGAACGCTTCTAAATGTGACATTCCAGACTATCAGGTGACCTACCATTATGAACTGTCAGGCGGTATATTTCGTCAAGGAATTACAATAGAAACAGAAGTTATATTTGGTGACGGAATTGAGCCATGTATAGAATATACATTTACAGTTTTTGCTTCATATCTAAACGTTAATACGACGTCTCAAACAAAGACAATTCTGTTTGGGATTGATTGTAATCCGTCAACTAACAATACTTTTTCAGACAAAAAGAAACTAGAAGGTTAGTGAAATAATCAACACACTTTACTTTTTGGAATTTTCTTATTTTCATTCAGTACGAATAAACCAAAATCATAAGAATTGGAAAATGTTTTAATATCTAACCGTTCCCACTCGGATTGTTGTTATTTTTTGTTAATTGTACATTGGGTTAAACTTACTTAAAAGAAAACCGGACCCGTTCACATTGAATACCTTATAAAAAGTGTCCATGTTCAAGTACAGTAATATTTTACTTTTTAGGTTACGTAATAGGTGTTGTAATTGGTTCAGTAGTTGTGGCCGTTTTCGTAGTTACTATCACTTTGATAATATTGAAACGGTAAAGTATCAGTCATATAGTTTTTTGCCAATTTTGAAATAACAATTTACTCGGGGTGGCATTGCAAGGAAAAAGGAGAAGAAGAAACTCAAAATAACCATCGACTTAATCGTATTCATTTCTTTGTTTTATTTTAGTTTAAAACAATCAAGCGCGAAAACAGAGGTTACTAAAGCTTCTACTCGTCAACAAGATCTAAACGCAAAAGATAAAAATTACCAAAGTTTGTACAAAAAATATGAACCCAATGAGTTTGAAAGTGTTCAAGCTAGTGGTGCCACATCTTCTGTTGAACCCATATACGCTGAGCCTGAACAGGATCCTGTTAATGATGTTGCAAATCTGGAAAAGCAAAGTGAATATAAAAACATTAAGTCTGATGTTTCCATGTCTTCTGCTGCTGAACCAGTATACATAGAACCCGAACATAAACAAGATCATGTTAATGATCAAGGTGCATATGAAATGCATATGTCTGCTCTTGTCATTTCTTCTGCTGAGCCCGTATACATAGAACCAATTCCCGAAACAATTCCGGAACAAGAGCCTGTGCCAACTCATGCTGTTGATGTCACAGAACTAGATGACAAAGCATACAAACCTATTGAGTTGTCCCAACTTCTTGATTATGTAACGAAACGCCAATCAAGCGTCAGGAACGGTTTCAAGAAAGAATTTGAGGTACTGATTTATTAATTTAATTAAAATTTATTTTAAACCTTTTTAAAATAACAAGTTTAACAGTAGTAAAAACAAATAAAACTGTAATTATAAATATTATAGAAAAATATAGACGTAGTAGATTAAAAATAATCATATAGGCCTACATACAATAGATCAACCTTCCTTCCTCCTCCACCTGTTTTAGGAAAACGTAGCATTTTAGGAAGAGGCTTGGTAGAGAATAATATTATATGGAAATAAAAATATTTATAAATACCAACACTAATAATAATAAATAATACGTTTTTAAATTTCTTTCTTGTAAATTACATGTCTAAATAGTGTATTATGGGTTTCATTTCCTCAACCACGATTTTCAATTATTATAAAACGGTAACATAAAAATAACAAATAATCAATTCGTAAGATAATAGCCTCACTTTTTTTTCTTTTTAGACCGTAAACAGTTTGCTTCTACGTCATTTGGATGATGACACGTCACGTGCCAGACGACCAGATGTTTTGATCTGTAAGTTTTATACCTTAGTATTAGTATGTTACGATTTGATTATGTTAAATGATAACAATTGATAATGAAACATTTTTTAATTTTCTTTGTCTATACAAATATAAAAAAATATTTTTTTTTAAAGAAGAACGTTTTTAAGCATTATTGTGAAATGCAGTGAAATTAGGCCTACACCATTTTTGTTAATTAAAAGAAGACTTGACTTGAAGTTTGCTGAGCCGATGACCAAAATCAAATATAATACTACAATATTAATTACTCAATAATGATTTGTTTTTATTTAATTTAATACAGTAAATAAACGGTGTTTCCAAATAAATGTTGACGCTGGTGAAGAATACATTAACGCTTCACATGCTGAGGTAGGTACCAGGTTGTGGGAAAGCATGTATTGAGGAGAGGATGTCGTTACAACCAGTCTCACAATATGTAATATTAAGTTCTAATATGAAAATGTGAAAAACTCTTTTAAATCTATTAACAATTAAATTGAGCCAGTTTGATATTGGAGTTCTAATATGAACATGTGGAAACTCGTTTAAGTTTGATATTAGAAAATGGCACAATATACTTTGTTATTTTAACCTTTCAAATCATCTTGATACATTTAAGAAACACAAAAATGACGTACAGTAGGCATTGTAGGTTTACTCGTAGTAAGATAGACAGAGCGATTTCTTTTTTTTTTTTATCTTATGTGGGTTCATCCCACTTTTATTTACAAACCACTGTTCTCTTTACATATATTTTTCACATATCATTATAGTTACAATGTTTGTTTAATCATCTGTATACATATGCTTATTTATTCATTTGTTTACATATTATCACATTGCTTAAACATATTATCTGTAACACATTTTCATTAACAAGCTTATTTTTTTTTCTTACATAGTTGTTTTTGATTTTTTCATCTACCACATTTTCATTTAACAATGCATATTCTCTGTTATACTCATTACTTACTACATGTTTACTGTTAACATAATATTGTTCTCATCCTTTAACATTAATATTAATATTTTTGTTCTTTAATGTTTACAAAACCAGCAGATCCTTTTTTGCATCTATAACTTCTTAAATTTTCATTTAACTTTTTTACTTTCTTCTCTTATGTGGATTCATTCCACTTTTTTTTTTTTTTTTACTTATTTTCTTTAAAAAAAAAAACTATTTCCATATATTATTTTGTTTATACATACATTATCATTTAACCACATTGATTACATAGTTTCCTCTTTTTATACATATTATCTATAACACATTTTCATTAACAAAGCTTATTTTTTCTTACATAGTTGTTTTTGTTTTTTTTTTCATCTACATGCATATTTATTTCATACAAATATAATACGTTTATGTTTAATAAATCCATCCCATGGGTTTGTCCCATTTTATTTTTCTTTGGATTTATCTATGCAAACATATTTTCATTTAAACAATGCATATTCTCTGTTATACTAATTACTTACTAACTTTTTACTGTTAACATTATATTTTCCTCATCCTTTAACATTGATTTTTTTGATCTTTAAATGTTTACAAAATTTATTTCCAACAGATTATCCTTTTTTGCATCTACAGTATAACCCATCAAAGTTTCATTTAACTTTTTTTTTTCCTATGTGGGTTCATTCAATTATTTTTTTTTTACTTATTATTTATTCTATTATTTTTTTATACATACATTATCATTTAACAACATTTGTGTTTAATGATCCATTAAAAAAATTAGACATTCTTTTTTTTCTTTTTAACCATTTTATCATTTCAAAATTCCACATGCAGTAAGAATGTGCAAATTACATATATACGGTATATACCTATAATATGAAAGCTTTGATGAAAACACTTCCCCACTTAAACCTAAACCTTCTTATCCTTCATCATTTTTTTTTATCATCAATCTATAAAAAGCTTTTCACATTTTGTCTTTTTGTTTTCAAATCATCAAGGTATACATGTTTACAAAACATACAGTATAGTAGCAAGAAAAAAAAAAACAAAAAAACAAAAAAAAAAAAAAAAAAAAAAAAAAAAAAAAAAAAAAAAAAAACATAATAGATTCATCATTCATGGTATCTCATTTACATATTTTCTTCCTTAATCTGGTTGAGCATATACAGTATACCTGCAGATTTACATATTTCTTATCTTTTTTTCAGATTTAAACATTTGTAGGAGATTGATTTTTTTTTCTTTTTCCAATAAACTTAATATCTTTACTTTATAAATACAAAATGCTCCTAAAGTGTATAATTTATTTACGTAATTATTGTCAGTTTCAAAAAAAGTCTTTTGAAAGAAAAAACAGGAATATGTATGCTTACTGCTCTAATTATTTCGTTTATCTCTCTCCATAAACATTTTACTGTTATGCACTCTACTAACATATGTTTATCATTCTCAATAACATTGCATGTGTCACAACATGGGGAATTTACAAGTCTCCACCTATGTAATCTTTCATTTGTTGGCAATATTCTGTGCAACAATTTAAAATTAAAATGTGCCAGTTTTTTTTCTTTAAGACCAGAAACTTTCTTAACCCATATTTTTGTCCATGGCATATTACCAAATATGGATTCCCACTTAACCTGTGCCGTAGGTGTAATATATTGAGCATCTATTATGAATCTATATAATTGTCTAGACGTCATATTTAAGACCTTATTGTTTGTAATAGGTATATCATTTACATTAATGTCATGTGTTGATTTTAAAATACATTTCCATTCTTTTGGAATGGCTTTCAATATACATGAATATTCACTGATCCAATTTTGTGTACATCTTAACCTTCTTTTTATCTCTATCGCAGGCTTAAACACATTATTATTTATTACATCATATATTTTTAAAAACCCTGAACTAATCCAGTTACAGTTATATAACGGCTTCTTTTTAATACATATAAACTCATTACCCCATAATGATTGATTAATAATGTCATCATAGCTTATTGGTTCCTTATTTAATCTATTATTACAAGCATTAGCTACTGCTATAGACTTAATAACTGAGAGGTAAAATGGTGGTACGGATATATTACACGGAACTTTTGATAAATTTGAGGTTAATGATTTTGGGCCTATCTTTTCTATATAAAATGTAGGTAAATATTTCCATTTGGCATCATCGTTTTCATACAGTCTCCTGTACCATTTAACTTGGAAAGATATTACCTGAGATCTGAATTCTACCATTTTTAGACCACCTTGACTGTAATTGGCACACATGGTTTTTCTTTTTATTTTCTCTTTCTTAGTTTCCCAAATGAATTTAAAAATTAATTTATCCACCTCTTTTATTACTTTTTCTGGTACTAGCAAAATGCAGGAATTGTATATAATTTTTGAGAGCGCTAATGTTTTTACAATAGTAATTCTTCCAAAAAAAGTGAGGTGTCTTTTCTCCCATGTTTTTAGGGTATTTTCTAATGCGTCTATTTTTTCTTTCCAGTTCTTTTGATAACAATATTCCTTATCATGTCCAACATAGATACCTAATATCCGAATTGGTGTGGATGTCCAAGAAATGTTACCATGTGTGTCCTTGCAGTCTCTTAAACTGCCAAGCCAAAAAGCATTTGTTTTATTCTTATTTAATTTTAATCCAGAAACCTCTCCAAACTTTTCAATAATACTTATGCTGTTATCTATACTATTTATATCCTTTAGAAAAAGCACAGTGTCATCTGCTAGCTGTGCAATCTTAATATCTTTAAATATACCATTGCCTGCAGGAACAATCAGGCCTTTGACCATATCACATGCTCTTATTTTTGTAGCTAGGACTTCAGCTACTAAAATAAACAATAGAGCAGACAAGGGACATCCTTGTCTAATACCTTGGTGCATTGCAAAACTTTCTGATTGCCAACCATTATTTGTGAATATACAATTTGTATTGTTATACAGTGCTTTTACCCAGTTCACAAATGAAATACCAAAATTGAATTTATTTAAGGCTTCTATTAAAAATGATCTATTGACACTGTCAAATGCTTTTTGGAAATCTAAACTTATAAGTATACCTTCAAGCTGTTCATTTTCCATGTAAGTAATTATGTCCTCTATTAGTCTTATATTGTCACCACCAAAGCGACCTTTTACATACCCTTTTTGGTCATTGTTTATTATATACTTTGCAACTCGATGTAATCTTGTTGTAAGAACAAAAGAAGCTATTTTGTAGTCAATATTGAGTAAAGTGATAGGGCGCCAGTTATTTAAATCTTTGTGATCACCTTTTTTGTAAATAAGGTTGATTATTCCCCTTCTTTGTGACACAGACATTTCTTGTGTGGCAAAACCATAATTTAGTGCATCACAAACAAGGTCACAGATAAGGTACCAGAAGAGTTGATAAAACTCAACTGTTAAACCGTCACTGCCTGGAGCTTTATTTTTTTTCATTTTCTTTATTGCTTGCTCACATTCGAAGAGAGAGAGATGACCCTCACACATCTCTTGTTCTGCCTCTGTGAGTTTAGTTAAATTAACATGAGATAGGTACTTATTTTATTTTTTTATTTTATGTCTTTAGGCAATGTGGCCAAGGATTACCAATAGTGAATTAATCACTGTCCTATCAGATAGGTGGTAATCCCTCTGATACAGGGGCTATTGTGTGAACCAGTTCACCGGGGTAACCCCCTACTCTTTTTCGAATAATGAACTGGGTTTCTTTAAAGTACACACAGGTTATAACTGTGTACACTGGACCTACGGTTTATAGTCCTTATCCGAGAAGACTTGTTCCACCACCAGAACTAGGAGCGAGTCGGCCTCGAACCAACTAGGAGCGAGGCTCCTTATCAATTGATTTGTAAGGAACATCTTGTTTTGCATATATTTTTTTGAAGAAATTAACCTCTTCCTTCAATATCTCTGTGGAATTTGATATAATGGATCCGTCCTGTTTTTTTAATTTTTTAATATGTTTTTTATTACTATTATTTTTCTCTAAACCAAGAAAGTATTTAGTGTTTCGTTCGCCATCTTCTATCCACTTTACTCTTGACCTAATTTGAGCGCCTTTAGCTTCCAATAGGTAAATTTGCTCAAGTTCATTCTTTTTTTGATATAATTCTGTTTCATACTGGATATTATTATCAGTATTATCCTTTTTCATAATTAAATCATTAATGATAGCAATTTCCTGTTGAAGTATTTCTTTTCTTTTGCATTTATTTTTATTTTTCATTTTCCCATATTTTATGGAGAATTCCTTTATTTTTACTTTAATCATTTCCCATTTATCCTTTGGGTTAAGTTCTTCTAATCTAGCTCTTTCTATTATGTTTTTGATGTTGTTTATATAATCTTCATTATCTAAGTGAGAATTGTTCATTTTCCATAATCCTGGGCCTCTTTCTTCATTAGTTAAACTTATTTTTAAGGATATGGCTTGGTGATCAGACATGATTGACGGCCTGATATCACATGTGTTAACATATTCACATAAGTCGTTAGATATAAAAAAATAGTCCAACCTTCTGTACGTTTGGGTGGATTTCCTTCGCCATGTGAATTGACATGTATCCGGGTTATTTTTTCTCCAGATGTCATTAAGATTCAGATTTTTCATAAAATGTGTTATTGTAAAAACAGAATTATCTACTCTATCGACACTACCTTTTTGGTCAAGAGCGATTTCTTTCGAATAAAATAATTTACAGTATTATACAACGATATAAAAAGACACATGCGCAAGTATCCCCCACATTTTCTCTTTTGTTTTGTATAATCGTGTTTTTTTCAATTAATGTTTATGTTGTTTTATTCCGAAGCGGTACAGTGATCATCGTGCTTTTATCGTTACTCAGACGCCATCGCATACTAACAATACTATGGATTTCTGGCGTTTAGTGTTTGACTATAGATGTGACGTCACAGTACAGCTAAATGAGATGGAAGATATAACGAGTGCACTGTACCTCCCAAAAAAGATCAATCAGAAACAAACATTTGGTGAATATACAGTCACTGTCAAATCAAATTATCAGAATGAATTTATGAATGAGAGACGAATCGTCTTAGAAAAGGTTAATATTTGTTTTTTTGTAAAGTCAGTGAATAATGCCATATATTATAGATTACTTATCAATGAAATAATTGAAACGAAATAATTATAAGTAATCGTAGTAACCTATTTTAATTTAATAAATGAGATGGTGATTTAAATCAATCGTCTGCTTATCAACCATCATTTCCTGTATCTTCTTACTGTAAATATGGAATTGATTCATTGATTTGTTTTTTTCATTAAGGATGATGGAAAACGACACATTGTTCAGTATGAGGTTAACCAATGGCCAAAAAACGAACCTGTTCCAGAAGTTGATGCATTTGTTAAAATCATTATGAAAATAATGGAACGAGATGATACTTCACCAATCTCTGTTCATTGCATGTAAGTAAAATCAAAAAGTAAAATTAACTGAAATAATTATTTTATATGATAAATGCTTTTCCACTGTGATAAACATGTATTTCTCTTTTTCACAACAAAACAATTTGTTACAGTAACAACTTGGCGTCAAGTTGGTGAAGAGTGAAGGTAATTTCACTCTTCCCTGGTATTTCTATTCTAATACGGCTGTATTGGTTTATTAATACAATGCATTTATGCAATAGGGATGATTTTGGTAGATCTGGATTATTTTGCCTAGTTTATTCAGTGATACAGAAAATGCGAGAAGACAAGGTGGTGGATGTATCCCAAACACTTAAAACACTGAGGTCAGCATGTCCTACTGTGGTGGACTCTGAGGTAGTTTCTTTTTATTGCGTCTTATTGTCTCTCTTATCTTTCTTGAATTTCTATCATACCAACGATTATTTTCGTTTAATTTCTTATACATTTTAACAATTACTTTTGTTTAAAATTCGTTGAATGTGTGCTCTCAAACTCAATTAACCCAATGGGTGCTTTAAAGCTGAATCGCCAAAAAGACATTCATTGCAAAACAAAACAATTTTGTTTATGTCGTAAATAAAATAAACCAAAAAAATCTACATCTTATCAAACTACTTCAGAATCTGAAGCCTTTCGAAGTAATCGTCTACAATATCAACTTTATGTGACACAAAATGCGATGTGCCCATATATGGACATAGTGATGTCATATCACTACAATATTTTGGCACATCACTTTTAGAACATTAAACTAGAGCTTTATTTGATAATAGTAATAGTGTTTAATGTTGTATTTATAGGTTCAGTACAGCTTTTGCTACGATGCTGCCCTGTGTTATCTGAAAATGTACGAGGAATATGCTAACGTAAAGTAAAATAATACTAAATACAATTGTTAAATGGATTTAATTCATTTTTTATTCATATTTCTTAAGCTTCCACTTTTGTGACCATCAATTCTTCTTATTGTTATTTGGCTCTCTATGGTTGTAGTCTCTTTCTATTTGTGTTTTTAACTTAGAATTTACTGTAACCGGAAGTAAATTGTTACATTTTTCGACAATGAAATATATCCTCGTGTTCTATTTTCCTTATTGAATGTAAAGTAATCATTTGGATTTAAATTGTTATAACCATGGACCATTTTGAATAGTTAAATAAGACAAGAACTCATGGAAAAGCGTGTATTAATGTTGTACTAATCTTCAAATGGACAGCCCTGTGTAATTCAGTTTGTTTGAATTAACTGTTTTGTGTTAAGTTTGTCCTCCTGAAAACAAAATCATTTTTAAAATATGCCAATTTAATGTCACATAATAATTATTCACTTCTATCAAAAATTGGATCGACAAAATATATATTTACCAAAATTGGCTGCCTACTAATGCGTTTTTTTTTAAATTTAACTGACTATTTTGTTTTTTTATTGTGGGGGGGGGGGAGGCGGCGACAATATATCTTAGAAAAGAAACTTTCTTATTCAATCTAAACTAAAAATGCGGTAAAATGAACATAAAATGGAGTATGACAAATTTCAGAAGGAGTTCTTTATGTAATATTGGAACATAAAATTAATATATACTGCATACAAGCGAGTATATGTTTATATGAGTCTTTATAGGATGTAAATAATCAAAGCTTTTTGTATTATAACAGTGAATGTCCGTTTTTTTTTGGAGTAAGAAAACGAGCTGTAGGTGTTAATTGTCCGTTGAAAATCAGCGAAATAATGGAAAAAAATAATTCCGCCTCCATCCAACACCGATCTGCCCTGTGCTTTCTTTATCGACAACATTTACTGTTTTTACTTCTAAAAAATGATAAAAATAAGATGTTAAATAAATAAAGTTTTTATATCCTAAATAGCTTTAAATCATTATCAAATTGCTCTGTACATTACACTATCAATTCTAACTAGGCACAGGCGAGTGTGTCATGTTACGTTTTGAACTGGTTATTATTATTTATGAAATCATATTTTAATTAAGATTTTGCTTAATAATATTATACTTACTACTTCTTTCGGTAATAAAAGCTTATACATTCATTATATTCTGTAAGAAGTATTTTATTTAAATTCACTTCGTATCAGTGGTTCTCAGAAACTATTCCGTCGTCAGTATAATACTACTATAATGTTGAAATAAGATAAATTAAGAAAGAAGAATAGTAATATAAAATAAATAAATAAATAATAAGTGCGCTGCTTATAAGTAATTCTTGTTTTTTCTGACAACTGGTGGCCTCTTTTATTGTTGTTTGACTTTATGATAACGACTGGACAAAGAGCCGGGCTTTTCAAATTTTTACCGACGACAAAAACAACGTAGAGCAACCAAAACAAGAACGTTACGTTACGTTTACTAAATAATGCATGTTATGAGTTGAATTTGGAGAATAGCATGAATTAAAGACTGATTGTTTCCGTCAACAAGGATAATATCGGTTTACAACGGACTGGTATACTGTGGATTAATGAATATTGACAATGAATCTACAGTACAATCATGATGCTAATGCAATTATATTGCAGCCGGCCCGCAGGCCCTGAGTTGAAATGACGTGTCGTAGCAAGTTAGCGCGAAGTTTAAAACATTATCTATCAAAGTGTGTAAGCCTACATTTTCCTAATGCTGGTCGATTGCAGAACAATTTTCACTTGATTTAAGTAAGTATCATGCCATTTGTTAACCTATACGTTTTCTAGAGCCTAGTCTAACAGACGCTGCCTGTTGGAATGTGACTATAGATAGTAGCCCCTATTGTTGAGTATTGAGTATAGTGCTATAGGCCTACTGATGTTCGTCTAGGCATATGTGCACTTGCATAGGTCTAGCTATACTATTCTGTATAGAATAAATAACGTTTGAAGGAGTATAAATATCATGTGATACGATAATAAACTGTGAAATATACCAAATATATTACCGACAACACTTGATTGAATGTTTCTTCTCATGCGCTGTTAAGATTAGTTTTACATGTTATTGAATTTTTCTTTGTTTAACGAGGGTAACTCAAAACGGCATAGGCTGACATACATGATGCCCTCAACAGTTCACAAAACAACGGTACATATAATAGTTTACACGAAAAGTTAAAATATGATAATTTAACATGATAATAATATTATATAAAACACTATGCAGGAAAGTAATATTTATGAATAATTTATAAATCAAAAGCAAAATACTGAAAAAATGACAATGCTGTTGGTATCAGTTTCAGGATCTCAATGGAGATACAAAATAAAATAATCAAAAAACTAAATCAGTAAGGAAAATTAAAGAGCTAATTATATATATGCATTACAAAACAAAAATATTTTTTGTGAACCATTTATTTTAAACCCTAAAGGCCCTGTCACACCTTTACAATTTAGGCAGCGAGTCCTCCACGTTTTAAAGTTTCTTTGTGGCATATTCTGGGCTTTTCCATTTTTCCCTGTACATGACGTATTCATAACGAATTGGACGTGTACACTAACTGCGTGTCCAGTAATTTCAGTAGTTTATGTATGTTTGTTTATGTAAGTTGTATGTTGTCATTCATCATAGTAATACATTATATTTTATATACCGTATTTATTCGAATAAACACCTCCCTCAATATCAGATAATGTATTATGCTATAATAATTACATTATTACTGAATAGAAAATTAGATTGAACTAGAGTATCTTCTGTCTCATGTTGTTAGCGAATTAATTTCAACATGTTGTCACATTGATACATTTTTCAATTAATATTCCAAATTGTTTAAAAACATTATTCCCTTATTTGACCTTCAATGTCAGAAATATTTGATTTGTTATTATTGTTTCCTCGTTATTATCGGCTTTGTTGTCTCTTCCAATCGCTTCCTTAATTGCCAACTTTAGAGCCTGAGTAGTCCTTAGAATAATGGTATGCTTATTCCTTATGTAATTCAATAGCATTTAATTCAGGATACAAACAACAGAAAGCAAAGGAATCTAATATATAGAAAATAAGTTTTTGGTACATGATTTGTACTACTCATCTATATATAAATTTACGTAAAGGCAAAATTCGGTAAATCGCGCCATACTTCTAGAATTTTTACTCGATGGTATATAAAGTTGGTTCGTACTTTCGGTACTGATTTTAAACACCTGATGTAACCCTGTTTACTAATTAAATTAAGTTAGGTAATTAGTTATAAACTTTATACTGACAGTTCCTTCTCAACGTTTGTATTAATTAATAATTACCAATAATATAAACGTCGTAGTGGTGTATCGTGACATATACTTTAATATTTCAATCGATTATGACAGTGACAGTTTTAACAAAGTATTAAATCGCAAATGTTTTACTGTATTTAGAGGTATATTATTTATAGGCCTATAAAACATGAAAAAAAATATTTCGTTACTCAGAGGATAAAGAATATCTATATATAAATTTACATAAGGGCAAAATTCGGTAAATCGCGCGTCGGTACTGATTTTAACCACCTGATTTAACCCTATTTACTAATTAAATTAAGTTAGATAATTCGTTATTGACGATTAAAACGAATTTAGGTTCAACGATTTGCCCCAAAGAGGGGTGTTTTCCGATCGTGGTATACACTGTCTAATGGATGTCCATCTTGAAAAATACCCGCCACAAAAATGCGAGGAGGCTTCGCATTTTCCTATCTCCTCCTACGATAATTGTTTTTAATAGCTGAAAACCGGTTGAACAGCTAGAGTACAGCATCAAATGTTGAAGTCAGTCCGATTTTCTTTAAAAAATACTATTTTGATAGATTTAATATACGATTCTACAAATGTATTGATTTGCGATGAATGGAACATCCCAATCTCTCAGTCTGCCAGAGTTTAACACAAGTAGGTAAATTTATGAGCCCTTGGTTTAACACATACGGTAGGTAAATATATGGGCCCTTTGAGAATAAACTTGCTCAATACTTCGAAAATACTGTAAATACCTATTAACTATTGTTGGTCCTCATTTGAATCGAACATTTCTTACTGTGAATGTTCGTACTGAATAGATGTAATATAAAAATATATACAAATAAACTTTATTACTGAGATTGTGGATAGGCTCTACTTTTAGATATATAAACACATTATTATATACAAATAAACTTTATACTGACAGTTACTTCTCAACGTTTGTATTAATTAATAATTACCAAAAATATAAACGTCGTAGCGGTGTATCGTGTACTTTAATATTTCAATCGACAGTTTTAACAAAGTATTAAATCGCAAATGTTTTACTGTATTTAGATGTAGGCCTATATTATTTATAGGCCTATAAAACATGAAAGAAATATTTCGTTACTGAGTGGATAAAGAATATACTTAAAAATTGTTCTTTTTTGTACCTATACGCTTTCCCATCCCTCAACCCTAATGTTACATACAAAACACAAATTGGGTTTCTTTAAATGAGTCCAAATCAAAAATTTGAACTCATTTTGTGATAAGTTTCTCCTTCGGAAGTAATTCCCAGGGTGCTAATTTTAGTTGACTACATCAATCATCGTGTCTATTTATTCGTTTCTGTAAACGACAATGTATTATAGTCCTGCTGTACCACATTTGAAATCGCAAGTTTTGTTACGCTGAAATTACTGTGTATTCGAGAACCATCTAGTCAGAGGTAATTATGCATTGGAAATAACGTAATGATTTTAACAAACACTCGAATTTAAAGTAGAGATATCGTGTTCAATAGAACATTAACCTAGTTGGCCATTTCGAATCATAACTGGAATTAGTAAAGAACAATGTGGATTATTATGATGGTAATATAACTATTAATATACTTTTTTCATGTGATCTCTTACCCTAACATTTGTTTTAATCTTGATTGGCCCACACATGAAACATTGTTTTAAAAATAATAAATGTAGAGTATTTAAAATTAATTAGCTTTAGCTACAATATACAGCTTCAAAGCTGTATATAGCTAAAAATGAGTAAAATGAAAATAATAAATGGTAGAGTATTTTTAAATACTCTACAAATTATTAAATGATCTCAGTACCGTTGTTTTAGTATAACGCCTATTAGGCTTCTACAGCAAAAAATACCTTATTCCCTGACCTTTGATCCTAAATCCATGAACAACCTGAAGAACAAAACAATGTGTATATATGTGCGAAAGACAAAACTGTATTATATTATTTGTGTGCATAAGTAGTTTTTTGTTATCATGTTTTGTTTATTGTTTCCCTGCTGACCCCTATGTTAAGTTGTGAAAACCACAAAAAATGTGGTACCAATCATACTGGTCGAGGAAGTCAGAGTTACCTATCTCATCTAAATTCTTCCTTTTAACATCGGTTCCCATCTTCGATCATCCTGTGACCTCTTCATCTTTTCTCCTCACCTATCAGCCCCTCAGATAATTAAGGAATCACTGTAAATAAAAAGTATATTAAATACAACATTGTAAGTTGAAATGGAGAAGTAAATGTTCAAGTAACGTAAAAGGAAACAATTTAAATATTATTATAATAATCATCTGTGTCCGGTGTCTGAAATTGAAAGAACAGGAAACTTGTTTAAACATAAAACGTCAAAAATACATCACAAGGAAATGATATTATATTAACAAGAACTATTCAAAATTAAACTGCGTACAGTGCATTAACCCCCGATTAAAACTAAGGAATTATTTTAAGCTATTAAAACAATCATCGAGTTTCAGGAATTGAAGAAACGGGAAGCTTGGTTAAACATAAAACGATCATACAAGGAAAAGATATTCTATTTACTGACGAACGTTGCATTACAACTGAGAACCACCCAGATATAGTGGTTAGTAGGGCAGGAGTAGAGATGTTTTTCTCTAAATGTTTTCAGCTTTGTAGTCTTTGTTTATGTTGGCAATTTGGATCATCAGGTATGTTGCAATCTCATTCCTTGTTTATCTCATCCCTTGTTTATCTCATCCCTTGTTCATCCCTTACTTATTTAACGGACACCCGTGTTTATTTTTGTCAGAAGACGTCAAATGTCCATTGATATACCGTAATGGTATAATATTGTTAATGTGTAACATTTCAAATGCATGCCCCTTATTTAAAAGAATCCTGTATAGTTGCATTAAAGCAATCTAACAACAGAAACCTAAGACTCGCCAAGATAGGTATTCGTAGGGGGTTACCCCGGTGAACTGGTTCACACAATTGCCCCTGTATTAGGGGGATTACCACCTATCTGATAGGACAGTGATTAATTCACTATTGGTAATCCTTGGCCGGCCACATTGCCTAAAGACATAAAATAAAATTAAAATAATAGTCAATTGAGTGTCTGGCGGCGACAAATACCAACAGTTGTACTGTGCTATTTACATATTCCCCGCGATGCGCGGTGTCGGATCGTGTTGCAGAGATAAATCTAAATCTTTTTTAATCCTTTTTTTATATGTGTTTTTAGTATTCTAGACATTCTATGCCAATACCTTGTAACGTAGGAGGGTGGTGTATTATTCATTAGCAATAACTTCTCACAAGTGTACCGTACTTATAACGATGACTATCACAGATATCTATCTGAAACTAGATATATTATTATTCCGCATGGTATAGCATTCAACTTTTTGAGTTGTTGTATCGGTAACCTGAAATGTACGATTCCATTTCTTTATTATGAAATAGTTCTATTCAACAACTGTAAAACAATATTTTGTTTTAATTTCTCCCGATTTTACAATATATGATAATTTCAAATGTTGACTCCTATTTAGAAATTTACTATCCCACTGAAACATGTTTATATCCGAAGATATATTTTTTTAAACAATTATTAATAACTATCAGTAACCCGTGCTCCGCACAGTCTTTTATTTTTGCCTTAATATGTGGTTATATACTTTGCATGGGCAAGTATAATAAAAGCGCAATCTGATAAAAGTACTTTGACAAATTATTAAAATAAAAACAAATTGTATCACGAATCAAATTCGGAATTTCTGTATTTACGGCCATGGATTTTGTTATACACTATCCCTTCACTTTAAAATATATGTAGGCTAAAAAATTAAAGCAATTGTGGATATGGAACTTTAGATTTACTTTGACTGTTCAGATTTTACGAAAATAAAAACGCTAAACAAAAATTGTGCTGTGCGAATTAGATGTGCGCGGAAACATTACGAAAGTGGTAATCAGCTCAGAGATAAAATAAAAAATTTGACAAAAGTCGAATGAAAAACACATTGCTTCGGAAACACGAATTGTTTTATTTTTATTTCACTGGTTTTGATATTTTGCAATTTTAATTTTTATTTGTATGTTACCTACTTGCTAATTTTTAAACTTGCTACTAATTAAATTGTGGTATACCAATAACCCGTGCTCCACACGGTTTATCTGCCTTAATAACTAGAAAGCCACTCCGAGAGGGCATACCTCCGCCTACTGTAAAATTCTCCTACATAAGATTTCTCCGGTAAAAAAAAAATATATATATATATTTGTGCGTGTCTTAATGCTGTTTGTGATTTAGGCTAATTTCATTACAAGCATGTGTATGCGAGTTTGGTGTAATGGTTATGTAACAAGCCTTTCAATTAACAATAGCTTCAGTCGACTAACAATAGAACAGCAACGCGAAAATCAAACGAGTGAATTTGAAAAGAAATAGGTTTTGTAAACTACTCGCATCAAAAAACCTGTATATTAAATCAATTTATGTTTTAAAATTACAAATCACAAATTATAACTCTTGCCTCTTGTACAAAAATGAAGTTTTTTGGAGAAGTAGTTCTCGAGAAAATGCAATTTTAGTTTACATGTTAATTTAAGACTGCTCACCGGCTTTTGATAATTCTGTCCTATCTTTTAACACTAGCAGGTCTGAAAATAATTTCTAAAAGTGGTCCAGAATTGGAACCGTGGTCCGGATTTTAACCAAAATTGGGCAGTGTCGTTCTTGCACCAGGTGACATGTATGGTAGTAATTTGGAGTCATTCGAATCAAAATTGTGAACGCTAGAGTGATGACAAACAAACAAACACACACACACACACACACACACACAAACCGCACCAATCAACATACTTGGCCAATTTTCAATTTGGCCAAGTAACAAACACACAAACCAAACAGATCAACATACTTGGCCAATTTTCAATTTGGCCAAGTAACAAGCAAACAAACACACAAACCAAACAGATCAACATACTTGGCCAATTTTCAATTTGGCCAAGTAACAAACACACACACAAACCAAACAGATCAACATACTTGGCCAATTTTCAATTTGGCCAAGTAACAAACAAACACACGCTACCGATTACATATACCTCCTTGGCGGAGGTAAATAATTCGCATGGCATGATTAATTATTTGCGTACTCTTCCCGGCCGCACCCCTGACAAAAACAAGCAAACAAATTGTCAAGAATACAGTTCGGAACTATTTACGGCCATTACTTTTGTTATACACGGAGTATTCCTTTACTTTGAAATATCTGTAAGTTACAAAATGTCAATGAGTCGGCAGATTAAACATTTTAATGAACTCTGAAATCAACACAGCAACAAGAGTAGTCGAAATTAGATGATGCGCTCGGACACAAACACTTTGGGTGTATTTTTCGTTAGCGGAAACACGACAGCCATTTGGATTCGTTTTAGTATTGCGTGTGTGTCTTTTTCTTTATTTGTTTATTTACATTTTTTTTATTTCATTGTTTTTTATATTTTGTAATTTTTTTTGTGTGAGGTTTTTTATCTTTGTTGCTAGTTTTGTAATTACATTGCGGTCTAGTTTTGATTTTTAGGTTTAAGCGGTGATACTTAATAATTGTACACCTGTCGCGAACTCGAACATACTAAGCATGATTGATATCAATGGCCACGGCGTTTTACTCACTGAGCCAAACCGTGATTTACGAAAAACATTCTGTTCAAAGAATAGGTGTAATTAATTAAACCTTCAACGACGCGATCATTCGATACGGTTGACTAAAGACTGTTTTTTGGCGGCCCGGCATGGTATTTGTAGATCCGGCCAGCGATTTTTTTTTTTCGTACATAAGTTGGGGACCCCTCATGAAACGTCACAAAATAAACATGAATAATTCATCAGTTAAATTTATTGTTCCGTGTGCACCCAAGCGTATAGCAACAAGAAGTGATTACACAACTGCGATACGATACTTTCTACAGTAGGCCTAGGATTCTAAGTCAATTCACGTGATTGCCTTCGCGCACTTTTCTTCACACAAAATGTGTCGAGTCGAGGCTAATCGACAGCTAGGCAAGACATTAAACTAAGTAGTAATTCATTGGACATAGCCCAAAGAAAGCTTAGACCCACAAGAATAAAGAATGTGTATAATTTGCGTACTGTATTTGTTTAATTCTGCTATTTTATTATCAAACAATATGCATGTACTCAAAGGAACTTTAAAAATGCGCGTATATGAACACATGAGATGGGAAGATTAGACCCACGAGAATAAAAAATGTATTTTTGTGTAATGTTTATTGTTTAATTTTGCTGACTTATTACTCGGATTGTGTCATACCAAAGATAGTGTAACTATCTTTGGTCATACCTAACACACACACGTCACACACACACACACAGCTACTACTAGAATAGACATGGGTTTAGAGACTAATAATTAGGCCTAATAGTATTAATAGAAACTATAATTTTAACACGTAATTCTTTAGTAATAAATTATATTAAAAACACCATAAACTAAAGGCTGATCATTTCGACAATCCACACAAAACGCGGCTATTCTTCTATGAAATCGCACGCCGCAACAACAGCGGAGATAGGCCTAGAATCGTACCGCACTTGTGTAATCACTTCTTGTTGCTATACGCTTGAGTGCACACGGAACAAGAAAATTTAACTGATGAATTATTCATGTTTATTTTGTGACGTTTCATGAGGGGGTCCCCAACTTATGTACGAAAAAAAATCGCATCCGGCCATGGCGGTACACAAAAAAAAGGAGATTGCGTAGTTTATACAATAACATGGTCGCTGAGACGTCAAATTACTGCTATTTTTGCCTTTTTGGTGTTTATCCTTAAAGTTCAGGAAAGTGACGTAGCCTATCGTTTGCGGACCATCAATAAACATCAGTCTGCCAAATGGTTTTGGAGGAGATACGTAAAATACGCAAAAAATTGAGTACCATCAATATAATGATAATACCGTTCATTTTCGTTTAACCTTAATCCAAAATTATTTGTAATTAAAGGTAAAAAATAGTCTGATTGGATGGCATAAGAATATCCATAATCGCATGCGCATATATTTAAAAATGATGATTTGGATGAAGTTGGATTAACATGGTATACCACAAAATAGGAAGGAAAAATAAAATCAAGTTAATGCCATCGTTTATATTTTATAGTGTTACAAATCCACTTTATTTTCTACAGAGATGTGTTCTTTTCCCCTAATTTGTACTAGTACTAGTACTAATTAAGTTACAATTAAACCTAATAAAAGTGCAATTAAATATGATATATTATTCCAAACCACTTATATATTATTAGGCCTACAATATGTTAAAAAAGTATTCAAATCTTCAATGCAAACATTCACATTTTCTGTAGGGTTTGCCATATTTATCCATAAGATTACTAGGCCTATATTTGTATTAATTCAAACATTGTTTTTATATCTCTTCGTTAAGATACATTGGATATAACTGTATATTCTGATACACCACTGACATCACGTAGTAATCTTGATACTATTAATAGTCTGTTTCGAGGATACGCACTTCGAGACGACAAAAACATTACAGATTTATCAGTTGGAATATTATACAAGAATAGTGATGGGGAAGATAATGTGACTTGGGATGATACTGGTATTACGCCTCGTGTGCCTGGATACATTACACAACTACAAACGAAACCTATGCCAAATGGTAAAATCTTTAACACAAATAGTAAGATTCAATTTCGAGAGCACACCGAACACACGTTTTTAGGTGTTGCTGACTTACAACCTAAGAGAGTTGGAGTATTTTCATTTGAAGCAAAGAACGGCGAAGTAATCACCAACTCAGCAATTGTACTGACATCCGCTTCTGGTGAGTAAGTACAGATAGATCGTAATGGAACCTAATACCATTATTTTTAACTATTAAAATTTACTCTTACTAGAGGGTGAGCTCGCTTCGCTCGCTCCCCCTCTAGGAAGTGTAGACGATGGTTCTCGGAATGATAATGTTCTCCTTATACGTTTTCTGTCGGTTACCATTATTGAAAATGCTTGACATTCGTAAAACTAAACTACTTCGTTTCACAGTGTTTTAGATGATTAATAACATTTGAAAGTATAGTTTTTATTGTTTGGTAGGGCCCTTTGTGGAGGCGGATGTCATTTGAGGGAGGTGCTTATTCGAGGGATATATGTTAAATTTTTTAGTTTTAATAATGGTAACATTTATAATCAAATGAAATCCTCTAATAGATATGAAAAGTGGTAAAAAAGAATAACAAATGCTTGATAAACAGTGCGGTGAATTCTACTACAAATAGTATAATTGTGTTATTATAAATATGTGGATGGACGTTTATTAGATAGTTGGGTTGGGGTGGGGGGGGGGGGTTATTATTCAAAGTGATGTTTTATTGGAGAGGCGTTTATTCAAATGAATACCATCCTAATAATTATTAATACATTATTTAATTTAATCATCTTTTGAAACTAACTGCCGTGACAGAGTGGGCCCAAGAAAGAAGACATGGGCAGACATCTCAGGAAGATAGCCTACAGTTATTCCTGCAAGCTTACTCAATAAAACTCAGCTATCGGGATTTCACTCGAAAAATGTCTTATCATCAAATCTCCCTATGTAATTTTATAATACTATTCCCCACAATATATTCTGATTCTTTATGGCGTATATTTAATTTGATCTTTATTAATTTGCAGTATAATTCCTATTATTTAACTACTGTACCTTCACACATGCGCGCGGTATGTTTTAAAATAAACAAAAAACTGAAATGGATATATCTGATTTTTTTTTTCGTCTTCCAAAAGGACACTGTATTGGGAAAGTGCCTGTTTTCAGTCACCTTTAGGGTCAAATCTATTATTTTAACTGCTCCCTTCCCTTGAGGGCGTTGTGATTTTACTTAACCAAGGTATAGTTTATTACAGCTCCTGAAATACGGTTAAAATTTGACGTTTTCTAAATCTCGATTGATTTCTAAGTGAGTATAATATAGTGAATAAGTCAAGTTAAACCAAGTCTTTGTTAAGGTGGAAGTTTTTACCTGAAAGAAATACTAGGAAAAAACAATTTGTATATCGTTCACGTCTAAGCCCGGTGAAAGCCAAACAATGGCGTCAAAAACCCATAGAAACGGGACTAACAAAGGAATGTACAGTGCTGCACAGGCTGACGGTGACGAAATCAGCAGGATGAACGGGCAAACAGTAAACAAAGAACGTAGTGTAGTGAAGCCAATCTTTTTGAAGGCTGATCAAATACCAACAGGAAAAAGCTTTTTCAAAGATGAAGACCTATGTATAGCCCTACTAAAAATAATTGCTGCAGAAAGTATAATAGGTGTTCAAAAAATACGGAACCTATGGCGAATTTATCTAAATAATAGAAATGATAGAGTGAAACTAATTACGAATGGACTAAACATTAGGAATTGTAATATTACAATTCATGATAAAAATCCTTATTTGGCATACAACAACGAGAATAGTCATAAAGGATATACCATTATCGGTTGCTGACGTAGAGATTGCTAGCAAGTTGAAAGCGCTAGGATGCAAACCAATAGGAGATGTTACAAGGCTAAAAATAAGGGTTAATGGCCAATTAACCAGCTGGCTAAACGGTGACAGAGCTGTCGTTGTAGAAAAGCTAAAATCGCCTATACCAAGACAGATAATAATAAATGGTTTTAGAGCACGGGCTTTTCATGACGGTCAGGAAGTGAAATGCAACAAATGTACAAAGACTGGGCATTTAGCTTTTCAATGCAAAGCTGATATAATCTGTTTCAAGTGTCATTTACCAGGGCATACTAGGGACAGATGTAATGTTGAAGCGCATAATGTATCATCATCTGGTTCACCTGGTGCATACATTAATAAAGTTTGGGAATCGGTTTTTAACTTTGAAAACCCAAAAAATAGTAATGCTAACGATAACCACTACGGGAAAAGAGCTACGGTACAATCTGATACAGAAACACATGATGAAGTGTTTAGTATTGATGGAAGTAGTGAATCATCAGATGATGAAAATGCGCAGAAAGAAACAAGTGTGATCACTATAGAACAACACACAAACCAAAATGAGCAGGAAGATGATGACAGAGAGGAGCAGAGAGAAGAGCAGGAAGTGGACGAAAGAGAGGAGGAGGAAGTTGAAGAAGGAGAGGAACAAGAAGTACCGGGAAGAAAGTACCAGAAAGCTGAAGAAAGAGAGGAGCAGGAAGTTGGGGAAAGAGAGGAGCATGAACAGAAGAAGGTAACTGACTACTTTGAAAAAAGTATGCAAAAAAGTAAAAGTGTTAGCACAAACAAGAAAGCAGCGAGAGATCTGAAGGAACAGTCCGGAAATGAAGGCAGGACAGAAGAAAAAACAAAGAGTATTGAAAAAAGAAGTTTAAGAAAGAGAAACAAAAACAAGTAATTTAATCTTAATAATATGTATTCTAAATATTGTAATTTCCCTAGGAAGCTCTTTACTCTAATCTTATGAATTTACATTGTATAACACTAAACGTTAGAGGAGCTAGAAATATAAATAAGCAACATAAGCTATTCCAATGGGTAAAAGATCAAAAAGCGGATATATGTCTGCTTCAGGAAACCCATCTAACAAATGAGATTATTAATAAATCAAACTTTGTTTGGGAAGGTGAAGTGATCCATAGTATAGGTAATTCACATAGTAGAGGAGTGTCGATACTATTACGAAAAGGTCTTGAATGCAAAATTGTTAAAAAGTTAACTGATATTGATGGAAGATATATATTTCTTAATTTAATGATAAATGAAAAGGAATTGGACATTATAAATATTTATGCTCCTAATGAAAGCAAAAATAGAAGTGCATTCTTTAGGACCATACACAAATGTTACAATGACTTTGATGGAGGGAAGGGTAATTCTATCATTCTAGGTGGAGATCTGAATTGTATCATGAATAGTGACATTGACCAAAAAGGTAGCGCAAATAGGTCTGATAAATCTGTTTTTATGATTAAAAACCTAATGAAAAATTTAAATTTAAATGATATTTGGAGATCCAAAAACATGAATAAGCGACAATTTACGTGGCGTAAGAGATTTAACAACATTTTCCGTAGGCTGGATTACTGGTTAATATCAGAAGATCTCTTTTCAAATGGAGATGTTTTAGCCTGTGACATTCGTCCAGCCATTCTCACAGATCACCAGGCGGTATCAATTAAAATAGATTTGCATGAAAAAATACGCGGTCCTGGTTTATGGATGTTCAACAATAGCTTTCTGAAAGATGAAACATTTACAAAATTAGTAATTAAAATAATTGATGTTTCAATACTAAAAAATAATAGAGAACCTGTAAGTGCAAGTTTGTTATGGGAGCTTGTAAAAACAAAAATAAAAGAATTTTCAATTGCATACGGAAAACAAAAAAATAAAAACCAGAATAAAAAGAAAGAAAAATTACAAAAACAAATAAAAAACTTAAATGAAACAATTATGAATACTCAAAATTGTGATATAACCATTGAAAATAAAATTGAAAACAAAAAAATAGAGCTTGAAAACATTTATAATGTAGAAGCAAAAGGCGCGCAAATTAGGTCCAGAGTAAAATGGATAGAGGAAGGCGAGCGGAATACAAAATACTTTCTTGGGTTAGAAAGATCCAAAAGTAAAAAGAAACACATAAAAAGTTTAATTACTAAAGATGGGAGCTTAGCAACGAGCCCAATTGATATCTTAAAGGAACAAATACAACATTTCGAAGGTTTATACGCAAAAAATGTTATAAACCCTGGAAAAATTAATAAATACCTTTGTAATTCTACTATAAACAAGCTTTCAGAAATAGAAAAGAAAATTGTGAAGGTTACGTCACTATTGATGAATGTAAAAAGGCCATTTCAATGATGGAAAAAAATAAAACACCTGGATCGGATGGTCTAAGTGTTGAATTTTATGTGTTCTTTTGGAATAATATTAAACATTTAATTTGCGATGCGTTAAATGAAAGTTATAATTCTCAAGAATTATCCTTTTCGCAAAAACGAGGTGTAATCACCCTTTTGTTCAAGGATGGAGAAAGAGAAAATTTGAATAATTGGCGTCCCATTACCCTCTTAAACACCGATTACAAAATTCTTGCACATGTATTAAGTAACAGACTTAAAATGGTTATTAAATCAATAGTAAGTTCAGACCAAAAAGGTTATATAAAAGGCCGTTTCGCTGGTGAAAACATTCGGTTAATAGAAGACCTGCTTTATTATACAGAGTGTAATGATATCGAAGGGGCAATAATTACCGTAGATTTTAAGAAGGCTTTTGACTCTATTAGTAGAGATTTTATGTTCAATGTTCTAGAAAAGTTTAACTTTGGAATGTTCTTTTGTAACTGGGTAAAAGTATTATACAATAACGTTGAATGTGTCACAGTTAACAATGGTTGGGTTTCAAACAATTTTAAAATGGAAAGAGGTATTAGACAAGGTTGTCCTCTATCTGCTCTGTTATTCATTTTAGTGGTTGAAGTAATGGCATCTAGAATAAGAAACAAAGATGACTATAAGGGTATTAAACTTCCAAATAATGAAAATAACATAGAAGCTAGAATAAGCCAATTAGCCGATGATACTGTTTTGTATGTTGGTAATGACAAAAGTATTAAGTCAGCAGTCAGTGTAATTGAACGTTTTTGTGAAGTATCTGGAATGACACTAAATAAAAAAAAAACCAATGCTTTTTGGATTGGTAAATGGAAGAACAGAATAGATAGACCTTTAGAATTAAATTGGGTAAAACACCCGATCAAAATTTTAGGCATATATGTAGGATATAATACAGAAGAATGTACCAGAAAAAACTGGGATGTTAAATTAATAGAGCTAGAAAAGACTTTAAAACAATGGAATGCTAGAAATCTCTCAATTTTTGGTAGAATAATAATCCTGAAAATTCTTGCACTATCTAAATTAACATATGCTGCAAATATCACTGATGTTCCAAAATATGTATATACACAAGTTACAAATCTAATATATAATTTTATTTGGAACAATAAAAGGGAAAAGATAAAAAGAAAAACTCTAATTGGTGATGTTGAGATGGGAGGCATTAAAATGCCTGATTTTACTCTTCATGTTAACGCACTCATGTGTGGCTGGTTAAAAAGAATTATGAATGATGATGGTGCTAAATGGAAAAATATTCCAATGTATTATATTAAAAAAATATGTGATGTTAATGTTTTACTTAATATGTCATGTTATAACATTATTGATGTTAATTCTGATAAAATTCCACTGTTTTACAAAAATATGATAAAAGCCTACATAAATTATAACAGAATCTCTAAAAAAAAACCTGAAACTTATAACGATATAATGAATGAGCAACTGTGGGGAAACCACTACGTTAAACTAAAAAAAAAATCGCTTTTCTACAAGCATTGGATTGACAGTGGCATTATCAGTATTAAAGACATTGTTAATAAGAACACTTTTTTAACATCAAACGAAATACTGGTGAAACTACAATGTAAAACAAACTGGTTAAATGAGTATTTGTGCATTATTAAGGCAATACCAATTCAATGGAAACGTATTATTAAGGAGGTAGATATTTTCAATTGTGATGATAATGATGAATTAGTTGGGACCAAGTATGAGATTAATACTACCAAACTAATATACTCATGGTTTGTGAAAGAATATTTCATTATTCCAATGTCACAACTAAAATGGGAAGAGTACTTCAATGATAACAACATTGATTGGAAAACTTCTTGGTTACGGAAAGTATGTAAAATGAAAGATAAGAAACTAGCACAATTCAATTATAAGATGTTACATAGAATACTGCCTACCAACAAACGGCTGTATCAGTGGAAAGTTAAGGAAACACAAACGTGTGACAAATGTGGAGAAATTGAAAATGAAAATCATTTGTTTTTTAGTTGTAGATTTATTCAGAAATATTGGAGGAAAATGCTTAGTATCTTTGTAAGTTTAAATCACAATAATATATCATTTAAACAATTAATACTAGGAACGGGAGATAAGCTAATAGATTATATTTACACTTTTGCAGCATTTACTATTTATAGAATAAAAATGTTATCTGCACTAAATAAGCCAGTGGGTAAATCTTTATGGAATTCATTTAAAAGCAATATGTTATATAACATTGAATGTGAAACATATAACAATAAAGAAACAAGTATAGAAAAATGGGTAGCTTTAAGAAATAAGATTATGATAATATAATTTCTAATTTGATACGATTAACCGAAAAAGAATTACAGTGACTAGATGGTACGCTCGCTTCGCTCGCGTACCATCTAGGTCGTGCCCACAGATGGTTCTCGAATACACAGTAATTTCAGCGTAACAAAACTGGCGATTTCAAATGTACGTACCGTAGGACTATACATTGTCGTTTACAGAAACGAATAAATAGACACGATGATTTATGTATAGTCAACTAAAATTAGCACCCTGGGAATTACTTCCGAAAGAGAAACTTATCACAAAATGAGTCCAAATTTTTGAATTTGTGTTTTGTATGTAACATTAGGGTTGAGGGATGGGAAAGCGGAGAGGTACAAAGAGGAACAATTTTTAAATATATTCTTTATCCACTCAGTAACGAAATATATTTTTCATGTTTTATAGGCCTATAAATAATATACCTCTAAATACAGTAAAACATTTGCGATTTAATTACTTTGTTAAAACTGTCACTGTCATACTCGATTGAAATATTAAAGTACATGTCACGATACACCACTACGACGTTATATTATTGGTAATTATTAATTAATACAAACGTTGAGAAGGAACTGTCAGTATAAAGTTTATTTGTATATCTAACAGTGAAGCCTATCCACAATCTCAGTAATAAAGTTTATTTGTATATATTTTTATATTACATTAACAGTACGAACATTCACAGTAAGAAATGCTCGATTCAAAGGAGGACCAAAAATAGTTAATATTTACAGTATTGTCAAAGTATTGCAAGTTTATTCTCAAAGGGCCCATATATTTACCTACCGTATGTGTTAAACCAAGGGCTCATAAATTTAACTACTTGTGTTAAACATTCTTTATCCACTCAGTAACGAAATATATTTTTCATGTTTTATAGGCCTATAAATAATATACCTCTAAATACAGTAAAACATTTGCGATTTAATTACTTTGTTAAAACTGTCACTGTCATACTCGATTGAAATATTAAAGTACATGTCACGATACACCACTACGACGTTATATTATTGGTAATTATTAATTAATACAAACGTTGAGAAGGAACTGTCAGTATAAAGTTTATTTGTATATCTAACAGTGAAGCCTATCCACAATCTCAGTAATAAAGTTTATTTGTATATATTTTTATATTACATTAACAGTACGAACATTCACAGTAAGAAATGCTCGATTCAAAGGAGGACCAAAAATAGTTAATATTTACAGTATTGTCAAAGTATTGCAAGTTTATTCTCAAAGGGCCCATATATTTACCTACCGTATGTGTTAAACCAAGGGCTCATAAATTTAACTATTTGTGTTAAACCAAACTCTGGCAGACTGGGAGATTGGGATGTTCCATTCATCGCAAATCAATACATTTGTATAATCGTATATTAAATCTATCAAAATAGTATTTTTTTAAGAAAAACGGCCTGTCTTCAACATTATGATGCTGTACTCTAGCTGTTCAACCGGTTTTCAGCTATTAAAAACAATTATCGTAGGAGGAGATAGGAAAATGCGAAGCCTCCTCGGATTTTTGTGGCGGGTATTTTTCAAGATGGACATCCATTAAACAGTGTATACCACGATCGGAAAACATCCCTATTTGGGGCAAATCGTTGAACCTAAATTCGTTTTAATCGTCAATAACTAATTATCTAACTTAATTTAATTAGTAAACAGGGTTAAATCAGGTGGTTAAAATCAGTACCGAAAGTACGAACCAACTTTATATACCATCGAGTAAAAATTCTAAAAGTAAGGCGCGATTTATCGAATTTTGCCCTTACGTAAATTTATATATAGATACGGGTTACTGGTGGTACTGAGTTATTATTGTTTTTTTTTATCATGTATATAAATATATTGTATAATCCGGGTTGTAAAATGAAAACAAACAAATGAAAATGTGTGAATCAACGGGATAGATGACAATGATGATCCTGTCAAGTGTATAACAAAATATACGAAAATTAATGAAAAAAGGAGTAATACAGAATTCATATATGTAAAAATGTTACTTATGAACTGTAACGACATTTACAAGTTAAATAATACGATTTTATGTAATATGAGATAATATGAATGTGAATAAAAGTGGTGTTTGCGCCACAAAAGAGAAAAAAAAAACTGCTCCCTTCCCTTGTGTATAAAATAAAAGAGAGAAAATATTTGAAACCAGGTTGTTGCAGTGAACTTATCTTAAACCCGGAAATTACTTTGACCGGGAAGAATTGAAATTGAAATGAAAATCTAATGTTGAAATCATAAATTGTGTTAAAAAACTCATTATAACATCTTCCTAAGATAGAAATATGGAACAATAGCGTCGCTGTGAACACTAATGTTATCAAATCTACGTTTCGCGGTACATCTCAGATAGATAAGGCGGAGATTTGTACCGAAGTTTTTGCATTGTGCTCGCCTATGTCAGAATTAACCATAATTTATATATAGATTCTAAAACAACATTTTTATCTCTTATTCTTCACAGCTGTAATTAGAATGGAGTACAGAACAATAACAGTCGGTATTGGAGAGTCTGTCACTATCAATCTCAGTAAAGGTGGTGATATGAACGATTTACATTGGAGACATAATTACGGTGAGGAAATAAACAATCTGAGAGGTAATACGTCTGCTGTGATTCAGAACATACGAATGAAAGATGATGGCGTATATGAATGTTATACAGGTGATATCCCGGATGTTACCCATGGTATCATGAGACTGATTGTTAGAGGTAATTTGTAACAGTTATTGTCTAACAACGTTTAAATACAAACAGACATACATTTAGGCTTTAATTTTTATATATATTTTAATGGACTTCTTTATGATTTTGTATATGAAGTAAATAAAGTAAATAGGCTAATATAATAAAGTAAATATATTGTTGTAATTGTATTACTGTTGAGTAGTTTTGCGTATGAGATAAAATATATAAATATTTTTCCAAAAGACTGCCTCTAAAAATCTGCGCTCGCTCTCTGAATACATTTTTTTATACGCTTTCAGTCGACCTGTCTGTGTAGTCGAATGGATTAGACTATGGACTTGCATGACGATCAACTTCTTTTTACTTTATAGTAAAAAACATTATTTAGAGGGTTAGGTTTAGTTATATTTAGGAAGTAGTTCGGCTGCTATCTTTCACGTATCTTTCAGAGAAAGTCTTTGGGAGAAAAAAAACGCTTCCGGGCCATTATATGGAGCATTGTTAACTACATGTATTTTGTATATTAGCTTGTCCCTCACCAAAATGGAATCCTCCAGACTGTGAAAAAGACTGTCCAGTATGTTATAATGGTGGAGTATGTGACGATAAGACGGGTGTCTGTATTTGTCCAGCAGGATTCAAAGACGCTCATTGCCTAACTGGTAATAAAATGATTTTTTTTTAAGAAAAAAAAATTGAGAAATTATATCAATTGCTTAAAAATGTATATTGTGCATGTTTATCGCAGTTTCCTGCATTTGTCCAGCAGGATTTCTTGCCAAAATAGTAGGCCTAATATAATAATTGTTGGTACTGTACTTTTATAGCAGTGGCGCACTTTAACATTATGATGGTGCGTCTAAAAATATTTAAAACAATAGGGCAAAGTTACAATTGTTATGTATTCTTACAAACCATAGCATAAAATGATTTTTAATACAATGGTTTGTTTTGTTATTTGCAACAGGTTGCGGAAATAACGACTGGGGTCGTGACTGCAACGTTGTGTGTGCTTCTAATGGAAATTGCAAAGGATCTCTTTTATGTCCACCTGATCCAGTTGGTTGTGCATGCCAAAATGGGTTTGGAGGAAATGATTGTAAAACAAGTTAGTTTTAATATAAATATTTTTATTATTCAAATCTAAACGAGTATAAAAATAAGAAAGAAAAAAATCGAAAAAGGAAATTAAAAACAGTATACTATTGCACGTAAACATAATATTAGTATACCACATTTTTGTTTATTTGTTGAAATCTAGTTCTATTATAGTTTTCTTGTAAAATAATAAATGGGACAGTTATATGTATTTTAGTTTGTATTTTAATTTCAAATAATGCATAAGGTTAGTTATACAATGTATGTTCTTTATTAGGTTCAGGTATCGTAAGTGTTAAAGTCTTATTATTTTTTAGGTTGCAGTGCTGGTTTCTATGGAGCTGATTGCCACCAAAAATGTAACTGTGAGCATAGACATTGTGATCGGTATACAGGTTGTTCTTCCGAGTCAGCATGTAATGATAGTTACACTGGAGAAAAATGTCTAGGTAGGCTAGTTAGTCCTATATTTTACATTATGACCAACAATTACAATAGGCTTATTAAAAGTATGCAATATATATAATGATGATAATATGTTGTTGTATTTAAAAATACAACAATAATATAAAGTTATTAATTTAAACGTTCTTTTTTGCACCCCATTACTGTTATTTTGCAACCAAGTAACTCATTATGTTCACATACAATTAATATCTGTATTCTTTAATACTCTGCTTTGTCATACTGTATAGCACGTACTGAATGTCCGTCTGGATTATTTGGTGATTTGTGTAACTTCCCATGTCACTGCAAAGGCTCTGAAGATTGTAATCAAGATGGAAGTTGCTCTAAATGTCATAGGGCCTGGGCTGGACCTAAATGCAGCATAGGTAACACATAGTTATGGTATAAATCTCTTTGCTACGTTATGCGTTATGCTACGTTATACATTAAGCATACATTACACTGATAACGTTATCAGTATTATTTTTAAAGTATTATAAAAGTACCTACATTATAATCAATATTTAAGATAATTTCTAATAGGCCTACTAGGGAAAGTCGAGTAAGTTTTGTTATTACAACTACAAAAAGAAAATATTCTGCATTTTATTTAACAAATAAGTATTAAATAATAATAATAATGATAACAATTATGATGATGAGGATAATAATTATCTTTTGTTTTAGCATTACCATACCGTACTGAACCGCCAACTATTGTAGAGCAGACAGCAACTACCGTAACGTTTGACGTCACTTGGATTCCTGGTGAAGACTATGGAACAGGAACAATTATAAAACGGAAGATCTGGTATTATTCATATGAAGATAACCAATGGAATTCTTCTTCTAGTCCTAATTCAAATTTAGTGACAGTTTATAATCTAATACCAAATACGAAAGTTCAGTTTCAATCGCAATTATTTAGAATGGTAAACGGTAAACTTGAAGGTGGGCCAAAAAGTAACACAAGTTCGACACAACTGGTCTGTTCAAGTAAGCACTAATATTATTTGTCATAATCGCTTGCTATAATCACTATGCTCATTCCAATTAATGTTCACTTTCCTGATTTTGTTTTAATATAATACACATATTAATATATTTATTATGATAATACCACATTCATTAATTATATTCAGTCTTTTTTAGTTTTGAAATATGCCAGTAGATTAAAAATACTCACAAATTAGGGGAAAAATAGGTTATATTACTTTTTGTTCTTTCTTATTGCAAAACGTATTATTTTACTACAGAACCTTTGGTAGAACCAGAAATAACATTAAAAACTATTAAAGAAAATATGGTCATTTTAGATTTAAAGGTATTATTTTATTTAATTGTTTTGTAAGATAAGTTTAGTTAAACATTATACAGTAGGCTTTGAACAAATATATAAAACTTGTTATATTATACGTAATGTTACTGAGAGTAAGTTAAGCAATTCTCACACAGAGACAAACAAATATTTTGTAGTATACTTTAGGCCTATATTTTGTTAATTTTTGTTTACTATTACTTATTACTCATTCTTAATATGTTGTATGTTATTGTTTCAGCTAGATTCAAGTACTCCTGATAGAATCCAATGTAACTCTATTCTTCGATACCAAGTGCAATACTCGGACATCGATAGGAATATACGAAATGTAACAACAAACAGTTCTCAATTAGAAGTTGAACTTTCAGGTTTATCAAGTTGTACTGCTTATGTAGTAAACGCTCGAGTTGTTAATAACAAGGAGATTGCTGGTAATTGGGGAGAGAAGATATCGGTACAAACAGCACCATCAGGTAAGTTAGACTTTGTATGCAAAAACACACGATTAATATTGTGTTACTTAGTTTGTTGAATATTATTCAAACATGATATATTCAACCTATTATATATATTTTTTTTTAAATCTATTTATTTACTTCATTAAAAAAAGACTTAGTTTAATGAGGGTGGATCAAAACAAAAGAAAACTACTTTCTGCTTGTTATCTTTTTAAAACATAAATTTAACATGGATTAAAAGAGGATTGACAACTAAACAAATATTTTGTGTTGAATCATTTTTAAATATTTTTGCTATTTTGATAGTGTAAGTAAAATCAACACCTGCTCTACAAATTCTATTTCTATTCGTATATAGAGCCATCGATAGAAAGTAATCATTTTGCAAATGGAACACATTTACTGTTGAAATGGAACGCTTCTACATGTGACATTCCAGACTATCAGGTGACCTACCATTATAAACTGTCAGGTGGTATATTTCGTCAAGGAACTACAACAGAAACTGAAGTTATATTTGGTGACGGAATTGAGCCCTGTATAGAATATACATTCACAGTATTAGCGTCGTATTTAAACGTTAATACGACATCTGACACAAAGAGAATACAAACAGCACCCTCAAGTGAGTTAGACTTTGTATGCAAAAATACATTTAAATTGTTGAATACTATGCAAACATGATATATTCAACCCATTATATTAATTTCTTTTAGACCTATTTATTTATGTCATTAAAAAAAACTTTGTTTAATGAGGGCGAGTCAAAACAAAAGAAAACTACTTTCTGCTTGTTATCTTTTTATAACATAAATTTAACAGGGATTCAAAGAGCATTGACAATTAAACAAATATTTTTGTGTTGAATCATTTTTAAATATTTTTGCTATTTGTAGTGTAAGTAAAAACAACACCTGCTCTACAAATTCTATTTCTATTCGTATATAGAGCCATCGATAGAAAGTAATTATTTTGCAAATGGAACACATTTAATGGTGAAATGGAACCCTTCATGCGACACACCAGACAGTCAGGTGACCTACCATTATAAACTGTCAGGTGGTATATTTCGTCAAGGAACTACAAGAGAAACTGAAGTTATATTTGGTGACGGAATTGAGCCATGTATAGAATATACATTCACAGTATTAGCGTCGTATTTAAACGTTAATACGACATCTGACACAAAGAAACTTGTGTTTGAGATAGATTGTGATCGTCAAGATAGCAACAAGAATGAGAAAACAAAAAACTATGATAAAGAAGGTTTGATAGTGTTTTCTAAAGTATATCTATAAATTCATATTAAAACAGCAACAGTTAATTCACTCTACCTTTAGAAGTTCATTGTTTTAAAAATCTATCGTTTAAAGAAATACAAATCGACTACAGAGAAGTGAAACGTTCCGATTTCTGTATCAAAACATAGGGTCATCTGAGCACGAACATTAACCTTTTATTTTGTTATTAACATTTAAATTTCTGTATACCGATAGGTGTAATAATTGGCTGCATCTTCGCATTTGTTGTTATTCTCTTGATTCTAGCAGTCCTAATTAAACGGTAATTTGTATAAGCTTTTATAGAATTGTAAATATTATAATAATCGTAGCTATTCCAATGTGTAATAATAATATTATTACACATTATTATTTTGAACTTTTCGAAATCTTTCAGACGCAGAAGTAAGAAATCTTCTGGTATACCTCACACTTCACAAGTAACACAATCAGGAGGTAACATCAAAATGTTGTTACATTTAAGTAAAAATGAGTGACAATAAAGCATATAACCACTGTATTGATCTTGTCCTAGCTGTATATATATTTTTCCGCACACAAGAAAAACACAATTCTTCTGTAAGCCAAGACAACTTAATTTCACTTTAACCTGTTTTTAAATACTGAGTTAAAGCTGACATTTTGCAATCTTTGAAGATCAATCTTTAATAACAATGCTATTTTATTTTATGTTTTTAATGTATCGACGAAGATGACAGTAGATGTGTTGCAAACGTGGAGCCAGACTTTGAGTCTGAATCTGCCTATCAAGAACCTGATTCTGAACCAGTGTATGGTAACACACAATTAGACAGTAACCTAGAATACAAGCCCGTTGAGTTATCAAAGCTACATGACTATGTGATGATGCGGCAAACGAATGTTGAAAATGGCTTTGAGAAAGAGTTTGAGGTACGCTGAAGATTCTATTACATTTTTGTAACATATACTGTTTTTAACATTAACAGTATATGTTACAAATAAGGCCTAGTAAGCCAACTAATCTAATCTGAATATAATATTTGCGCATGCGCACATTTTACAACTAGTACTATTTCATACCGTACCCGTGAGGGTGAGTAAGACGCGTAGTTAATTAGGGCTTGAGATTGAATCATTTTTCGGTCCACTTTTTGATGACTTTACAGTAGCTTATCAACGAAATAGCAAAGAAGTATTTTTTTTTTCTTATTCTTATAGCCTTTTCTAAATAATATCATAACAAATATATTCAATATTTCAATTCAGAATCTTGGTAACTTGCCTGCATTCCCGAGCACAATCGCTAAATCGTCAATAAATAGAAAGAAGAATCGATATGCAAACGTCATTCCATGTAAGTTTAATTAATGTTTATTTGTAATTATAAATAAATTAATTATTTTTACGCTTATACTTCTACGTACGTAGAGACTGTTGAAAACACTGTATAACATATAACTGTCTATTTATTGGTACAGTATATTTATTTAAATATAATAATTGATTTATACTTTTATATACTGTTATAGGCCTAATATAAACTGTTAAAAACTGTATAAAATATAGGCCTAATAACTGTCTATGTATACGTATATATTTAATTAAATATAATAATATACGTATACGCATACTGTTGACCTAATATAGACTGTTAAAAGCTGTATAAAATATAGTAGTTTATTTATACATATATACATATATACTGTTACTTAATATAGTCTATTTATACGGTACGTATGCTGTTACGTAAGCATAGTCTATTTATACGTATACTGTTTCTTTCATTTTTAGATGACAACACTCGCGTGGTATTGGACCAGATTGAAAACGTTCCTGGATCCGACTACATAAATGCTTCGTACCTAGATGTAAGTTATAATAAAAATGTAATGAATTTAAAAATTATTACACGGTTTCAACAGTTGGTTAGGCTAATTGTTTTTTGTAACAATAAAAATTGAAGCGGTCATTAACCGGTACATTTCATTTAAATTTTAGGGCTATAGAACACCACACGAGTTTATCGCTTGCCAAGGTGAGAACAATGAATATGTTGGTCAAAATTCACAATATTACAACATTATTACACCCCGCGTTGAGTGCAAATGGTCATACGGAAGTTACCGCTCTTAATTGGCTTTTAGCATGGTTGTATTATTTTCTCTAAATACATTTGAATTTGCTCACTATTTTCCTTTTATTTATTGATTCTTACAAATAGGCCCTATTATATATATTCTGTATGTACAATCAATACAATAGATACTAGCTTCCTAGTCTAGCAACAGTTCCAAGACATATTATGTAGTACAGTATTATTGGTATTATGATGCCAATGAATCAAATGTTTAATATAAGCTTCTTTGACTTCAATGTTATTTTTTCTAACTTAAATATTCCTCTTGTTTTATATAGACATATGCATCTACATATATATGTTTGTAGCTTTGATGTTATTGCTCAACACAGATCTATATGTATTGTATATTTTAAGGTGAGGTAGATATGCAATGTAGTGTAATAAAGTCACCATATATTAAATATTATTTTTGATTATTTGCAGGGCCAAATATGGCGTCAGTAAACGATATGTGGAGAATGGTGTGGAAGGAGAAGTCTAGAGTTATTGTTGTAGTGACTAATCTTGTTGAAGGAAGCAAGGTATTAAACGTTGTTTAAGATAAAATCTTTGATAGCGAATACCGGTAACGATGAATATATTGCTGTGATAAATAAGGAAATAGTTTTATTTTTTTTATATATTGTTTTGCTGCAATAAATAAACACTGCAAAACAATGTGAAGATATTTTCATTCTGATTGTATTCGCATAGTTCGGATATGTGACAAAACATTTTTGCGTAAATGAAAGAATAACAGAAAAATTATCACAGCTTCATTTTTTTTTTTTTTTTCGACTTCAGACACAGTTCGTAAATGTTGTTAGAGATACATGTGTTTTTACAAAAAAAAAGGCGTATTGAATTATCTTATGTTTTTTACAGAAAAAATGTGAACAGTATTGGCCAGATGTAAACGGTAGAAAAGTCTACGGAGACATTTCTGTAACGAACGACAATGAAGTGAACCACGGTTACTATGTGGCCCGTATCTTTCAACTTCAGAAGGTATACATCAATACGTTTTAAGTATATGCTACTGGTTTTTTGTTTTTTTTTTTGTTTTTTTGCAAATGGTTTCAAATGAGCAATACATTTGCTTTGCTTAAGCTTCGTTTCCATATATAAAACACAACAAAGTTGACCAATCCTGTCAGTTCAATTTGGTCTGGTCAAATTACTTGCGTTATAACAATTGCGTAGCCTGAGCTTCTAATGTTTATATGCAATATTGAATGCAATTGTACAAAAACATATGAATATCAAATTACTGATGTTTTTATTTTTGAAGAGGGCAACAAAGTTAAACTCTACAAATGTAAAAAAAATAATAATAATAAAGCATGGGCAGCCCAAAAAAAGAAAACTACGAAACATATAAAGTACGTTTTATTAACGTTTATTACGTTTATTTAATTAAAAATGTTAGGCGTATGTAAAATTTTTGGTATTTCAAAACATTGCTTTACTATCATTCTGTATAGGTAGGGCATGACGAGAATATCTATAAGGTATATCAATTTCAATTCACTGAATGGCCTGACAAAAGTATTTCAAACGAAGTCCCGCAGTTGGTCCATTTTATACAAACATTTAGCAAAACTCAGCAGGAATTTTCTAACAGTGTACCAGTTATTGTACATTGCAGGTAATCCAATACTCACAGTTTATCATAATATAATTTTTATGGTTGATCACAAGTCTAAATTACTGTATTACAAATACAAGCTTACTGTATTAACACATTAATGGAATTTAGGCCTAACAGCTATGCCTTATCTTTACTATCTGTAACTGGCAGCAATATGTATTATCTTTTAGCGCTGGAGCCGGTAGAACAGGAACTGTGATTGCTATTGCTGCCATGTTCGACATGTCGAGAGAAGAAGGAAAAGTGGATGTATTTAATTTCGTGAGAAAAATGAGACAGAATCGTACTCAAATGGTTCAAACAGAGGTTGTACATCATTAATATTGGTTTTTTTTATGTTCCTTCCATTGTTACGATTTCTGTTCCGATGCGATGAATGATCATCTGTACATAAAGAGTAAAAACTCGGACATATAAAAACAAGAATAAAGAACCAAATCATAATGAAAGCGCATGAAATAGTAGAAAGTTGTGGCTTGATCGTTATGATGTTTGGCTACCAATCCAAGGGTCCTGGGTTCAAATCCTGTCATATGTCAGGATTTGTTCTCATGACAATTTGCAACTCCACTCCCAAAGACTTGTAATTAGGAGCATCTTGTGTATGTGTTTGTCTTGTGAACGGGATTGCCACCTTTGATAGAAGGATAGTGAATGAATTCCTTGGTAATTTGCCTAAAATGAGAATTTAAAAAAAGTATTATTCGGAGAACAAAATCCACGTTGTTTCCTTGTTATTCACGCCAAGAACGGATCCATTGTAGTATTAGCATTATACTAGCAAAGATAACCGCTCCATGTAGTTTAATGCCTTACTTAAATACTACTACAATTCTGGTCATTATGATAACCCATGCATTACATATTACCAAAACGAACAATCGTACAACTGAACCCTCTCATATAATATAGATTTTTAACTGACATTTTTAGGAACAATATAAGTTCATCTATGCTGTTATACTTGAAGAGTTGTTTTGTGGAGAAACTGTAATTCCTATAACCGACGTTGAAACACTGAGGCAGATGCAAAGGAATCCTTTGACCATTGATTATCAACTCAAGGTAAATTGATTTCGAATCAATTTCATTATTGCGCTGTGTGGCATAGCTATTACAACACTAGTTGGTTTGTACTCATGTGCAATTAATCGTCACATTTCTTCACATAAATACATCATTCTTGTGACGTCATACAACAGAATAGAACATTTCATGTTTAAATTCACAACACGTTTTCTTATCTTTCTACTTTAGACTTTGAACAGTTTGTTTTCACGTCCCGCTGATGATCTTACGTCACATGGAAGAAAACCGGAGAACATTTTCAAGAATAGATTCAATGAAGTATTGCCGCGTAAGTACCACAATTTTTGTTTGCCATGAGCCTTAGATACTTGAACACGTGAAACGTTGAGTTACTTACATTATTTCTACCGTATATGTGTTAAAGCTTTGCTCGGCCTTTTATTGTTGAGGTGAGGGAAATCCAGTCCTGAATCCGATCCTTTGTGTACATATGCTTCTATTTCTGTTTACGAAGATCCATGATTAACATGTTTTAGTTTTGTCTTGCAGTAAACAAAGCTCGTCCATTTTTGATGTCATCATCCGACCGTGGTACTGATTACATCAACGCATCATTCTGTGACGTAAGTCGATTTGTTTTTTTAAATATCATTGTGATTTGAAAACATACAACCAAACATAATTGTATTCAAGTAAGGTCTGTTGTAATTAATTTGTGTGTGTGTTTTATTTTTTTATGAAATCTTCACATACGGGATTCACATACGGGATTCATTCTATCTTATTACGGGATGCATTCTGTCTTGTTACGGGATTCATTCTGTATTGTTTTGGGATTCATTCTGTCTTGTTATGGGATTCATTCTGTCTTGTTATGTGATTTATTCTGTCTTGTTACGGGATTAATTCTGTCTTGTTACGGAATTCATTCTGTCTTGAAACGGGATTCATTTTGTCTTGTTATGCGATTCATTCCAGACTCAGGATTTTGAAAAAATAAATGTTCGGAATTTTTACCTTGCTATTATTTCTGTACGAGGTCCACCTAGTATATTTATGGCGTGCTAATTGTGCAAAATGTTTTTTTTTACAAAATACTAAGCCGAATCGCAGTATAGAACCTAGAAATATCCGTCTTTCATGCACTGTATGATAATATAATAATAATTTAAAGTATTACTTTTATTTTAGGTTTACTATAACCGCAACGCATACATCGTTACGCAAGCTCCACTGGGTAATCCAGTGGACACTAGTGAGGATTTTTGGCGTTTGGTGTTTGACTATAAATCTCAAATCATCGTACAGCTGAATGACATGGACCAGACGTGTGCAACTTATTTCCATAAACAAATCAGACAACCGCTGAAATGCGGACAATTTATTGTCACAGTCAAAACGGCGGTTAAGAACAACTTCATGATCGAGAGAAAAATATCAATTAATAAGGTATGTATATATGACTACCTAGTTTATGGGTAGGATGATTGAGACCGTAAGCTGTATATTATATTGTAGCTAAAGTTAGTTATATTGATTATACTAGTTATAACTACTGTAGTAACAAAATTGCCAATTCATTTGTTTGAATTTTTGACTGAGTAATTTAAATGGGTTTTTTAAGTTCAAATAAATTATCATAATACTAGGAAGTGTTAGGCCAATTAAAAAAATCTTTAAAAATAGCTAGGTGGTTTGAACGCCAGCCGAGTGATCTGGAAGTCGTAGAATTCGAGTTCCACCCCGAGAAACATTTGCAAATTAAAGTAAAGTATTTTATAATCATTATTGTGACTTATTTAGAATAGTGTAGAGAGTATCGGTAGAAGTCAGAGTATGGGTAAAAGTCGGAGTATATCGCAAACATCTGAGAAAAAATAATTAAAGGAAATTCTTCCCTGATAATCACATTTATGTTTTTATTTATATTCTATCTAAGGATAACAACTTACGGGAGATTGATCACTTCGAGTTTCGCCAATGGCCAAAAAGCAAGATGATACCAAAGTTGGATCCGTTTGTAAAGTTAATCGCAAGTATTGTTGGTTCCAACGAAAATCCAATCATCGTTCATTGCCTGTACGTAATAATTATTTGTTTCAATGGTTTTAATAATTAAAAATGTTAAACTATTTTAAAAATTATTATACAAAGCTTGAGGACGTCACAATTTGTTGTATGGCCTGTTCCTACTCCAACAAACAGTTTGTTTTGTTTTCTTTTTATTTCTCTGCCATTAGAAATGGCACTACTGACTAAAAATTGTTATTCATAAATAAAAACAGTTGAACACGGTCTTGATTTTGATTGAGCATTCTTAGCTGCAAAGCATTTGTAATCTCAATTTGATCTCAGAAGATCACAGAACGGCGTCTACAAATGCTCCTTCATAATTTTATATTTAGAAAATCATAATGTTCGTATGTACCATACTGTAATGTATTGTAAATATTCATTATCATTGTGTTTCTGAATTTTTAGAAATGGGATTCGTAGATCAGGATTATTCTGTTTAGTACATTCAATGATCGAGAAAATGAGAAAAGAAAAAATGGTGGATGTATTCCAGGTACTTAAAATTCTGCGCTCAACATGCCCTACTATGGTGGACTCTAAGGTAATATCTTTTATCATTTACTGTCTGGTTTTGTGGTAGTTTTTACTATCATTTTCATCCATATTTGTTATTTGTATTACTTATTTTTTTTAATCCGTTTCTATAATTGTGTGACCTACATTTCCTTGCTTTGATTATTTACAAATGTTTATGATTATTATTGTACAATCTGATGCAAGTAAATACATTGATCTAAGTCAATACATTGATCTTTCAACTTTACTTTTAGGCTCAATACAACTTTTGCTATGAAGCGGCAATATTCTATTTGACGGACTACTGTCAGGATTATGCAAATTTATAGTTAGATGGATGTAAACTTCTATCATGTGCGCCGTCGCCGGTGATATCATTGTGGAGCCATCGTTTTTTAGTGTTTTTAAACAATAATAATAATAATAAAAATTAATTATGGTATTTTATATTATAGTCTGCTACAAACATGATAATCTGCCACAAAATAATCTGCCACAAAATAATCTGCCACAAAATAATCTGCCACAAAATAATCATATTCGTTACAGCTGCAACAACAGTATATTGTGCCACAAAATCGTATTCGGCCAAAACAACATATACTGCAAAACTTCTGATTTAATAGAAATTTACATTCTGTCAAAATGACATTTACTGCCACTACATCATCATAATATTCTGCGACAACATAATTATATTCGTCACATCATATTATAGCCTATTCTGTTATAAAATCATATATTCAGCCACATCATAATATTCAGCCACATCATAATATTCTGCTAAAAAATCATAATATATTCTGCCAAAACATCATTTATTCTGCCATAACATCATCTATTCTGCCATAACATTATCTATTCTGCCACATCATTGTATTCTGCCACAGCATATTCTGCCAAAACGTCATATATTCTACAGTATATACTGCCCAAACATCATTGTTAAGTTACATGTCATTCATGATATGATATATGCTTTCTCCAAAAGGCAATAACAGACGACAGTGTCCATAAGGTTTATTTATATTGGTGTGACAAGACTTTTTTCGATATAGCTATGTACAATTCATGGTATTTTTTTCAATTTCATTTTTTATATCAGTAGAAAATTAAGAGTAATAATTAAGTAGTCATTTGTTGTTTAACATTCTCTATCAATTGAATATTTATTTTGCTGTTACAATTTAAAAACTTATGACGCGTATTCCAGGATTCCCTCAAGTTCTAAACATTTTACTTTTAGGGTAAGAGAAAAATGATTTGCCATCAATAAAATAATTAAATAATCATAATTAAAACTAATTAAGGCGATCTATTTATGCTATGCCAAGTATGATAAGGTTCAAGCTTGCAAAGCCTATTTATAAACCTAAATTTTACTTTTTTACATATTTAAATATATTTATGCAGGCTATTTTTTGTTATTCCGGCAGTTTTATTCTTTACGTTGTATACATAGAAATATTGTTGAACGTGAACAATAAATTGAGTTATGAAATGAATGACTAAGATTCATTTAGGAAAACGTTTTTCAATAGCTATGTACAATTCATGGGTTTTTTTTTTATCAATTTTATTTTTTATATCAGTAGGAAACTAAGAGTAATAATTAAGTAGTCATTTGTTGTTTAACATTCTCTATCAATTGAATATTTATTTTGCTGTTACAATTTAAAAACTTATGACGTGTATTCCAGGATTCTCTCAAGTTCTAAACATTTTACTTTTAGGGTAAGAGAAAAATGATTTGCCATCAATAATATAATTAAATAATCATAATTAAAACTAATTAAGGCGATCAATTTAGGCTATGTCAGGTATGATAAGGTTCAAGGTTGCAAAGCCTATTTATAAACTAATTTTCTTGATTATTACATATTAATAAATATATTTATGCAGGCTATTTCTTTTTATCCTGGTAGTTTTATTCTTTGCGTTGTATACATAGAAAAATTATTCAATATGAAAATTAAATTGAGTTATGAATCTTCCAAGAAAAGGATTTTTCGTAAACAAATTTCGAGAATTTTCTACATAAATTGGTGTTATGAAATAATATTAGTGCTTTTATTTTGATCAGAAAGAAACTTTATTATATTAATAGATAATATTAATTTTGCCAATTTTTTTGAAAAAAAATCACTGTATCATCATTTTTGAAAATATTTCCAAAATACTGGTTACTATAGCATAATAAAAAAAAATTTAAAAATTTGTTTAAAATGGCCAATTTGCGACCCTTTTATTTGTTTGACATCAATGGTTACTATAGCATAATAAACATGCGCAGAGTCAAATAATGGGTTCTGCGCATGCCAATTATGCTATAGTAACCAGTTTTATCCAAAAATAAAATGGTAGAAATTTGGCCATTTTTTAGAAAAAATCCCTGTGCTATAGTACAGGAAAAATCTCGAAAAATTCCCATTTTTCGACCCTTTTATTTTTTTGACATCAATGGTTACTATAGCACAATAAACATGCGCAGAGTCGAATAATGCGTTCTGAGCATGTCACTTATGCTATAGTAAACATTATTTGGCAATATTTTGAAAAATCCCTGTGCTATAGTACTGTACAGGGGAAATCTCGAAAAATGGCCAATTTGCGGCCCTTTTATTTGTTGACATAAATGGTTACTATAGCATAATAAACATGCACAGAGTCGAATAATGGGTTCTGAGCATGTCACTTATGCTATAGTAACCATTATTTGGCAATATTTTGAAAAATCCCTGTGCTATATAGTACAGGGAAATTCTCGAAAAATGGCCAATTTGCGACCCTTTTATTTGTTGACATAAATGGTTACTATAGCATAATAAACATGCGCAGAGTCGAATAATAGATTCTGGGTATGTCATTTATGCTATAGTAACCAGTATTTGGTGATATTTTGAAAAATCACTGTAACCAGTTTTATCCAAAAATAAAAATGTCAAAATTTGGCCATTTTTTAGAAGAAATCCCTGTTCTATAGTACAGGAAAATTCTAGAAAAATTGCCATTTTCGACCCTTTTATTTTTTTGACATAAATGGTTACTATAGCATAATAAACATGCGCAGAGTCAAATAATAGGTTCTGCGCATGCAAATTATGCTATAGTAAACAGCTTTATCCAAAATAAAAATGTCCAAATTTGGCCATTTTTTGGAAAAAATTACTGTGCTATAGTACAGGGAAATTCTCGAAAATTTGCCATTTTTCGACCCTTTTATTTTTTTGACATAAATGGTTACTATAGCATAATAAACATGCGCTGAGTCGATTAATAGGTTCTGCGCATGCCAATTATGCTATAGTAACCAGTTTTATTGAAAAATTAAATGGTAGAAATTTGGCCATTTTTTTGAAAAATTCCTGTGCTGTAGTACAGGAAAATTCTCGAAAAATTGCCATTTTCGACCCTTTTATTTTGTTGATATAAAAAAAAACATGCGCAGAATCGAATAATAGGTTATGCGCATGTCAATTATGCTATAGTAACCAGTATCTGGCAATATTTCCAAAAATCACTGTTCTATAGTACAGGGAAATTCTCAAAAAATTGCCATTTTTCGACCCTTTTATTTTTTGACATAAATGGTTACTATAGCATAATAAACATGCGCCGAGTCGAAAATAGGTTCTGCGCATGTTAATTATGCTATAGTAACCAGTTTTATTGAAAAATAAAATGGTCAAAATGTGGACTTTAAAACAAAAATCCCTTTACTAGGCCTATATATAGTACAAGGAAATTCTCGAAATATTGCCATTTTTTAACCCTTTTATTTGTTTACATAAATGGTTACTATAGCACAATAAACATGCGCAGAGTCGAATAATAGGTTATGCGCATGCCAATTATGCTATATAGGGAAATTGCCAATTTGCGACCCATTTATTTTTTTGACATAAATGGTTACTATAGCATAATAAACATGCGCAGAGTCGAATAATAGGTTCTGCGCATGTCAATTATGCTATAGTAACCAGTTTTATTGAAAAATAAAATGGTCAAAATTTGGCCTTTTTAAAAAAAAAAAAACCCTGTACTAGTACAGATACATTTTTGAAAATGGCCATTTTCGACATTTTTATTTTTGACATAAATGGTTACTATGTTATGAAATGTTGCCATTTCTATAAAAAAAATCCATGTTTTATAGTAAAGGAAAAACAAGCGTGCCATAGTACGCACTATTTAACGATCGTTAAATAATACTTTTTTACGTGTACGAGAAAAAAAAAATCTTTTCGCGTTTGGAAAATATTTTGTTTATACTGTACTATTGCTTTTAAAATAAACAGCGCCACCTATTTTGTACTTCCGCCGGGACGATCGAATGTTAATGACTGGTTTTGTGATAAAAGTACATTTTTTGATAGATATTATGTACTAATTAAGACCATAAAAGGCATTTAAATTAGCATTAGATCGTTTGTATGATTTTGATTAATTAATGGGAATTAAGTTGGGCACCTTTTAATTCCTCTTTATCCATTAGTCTATATTAAAACGGCAAATTTGTACGAACACCATGTGTTTTTTAGGCCAATTTTTGCAACTGCCAAGCTTTTAGTTATAATTATAGTATAGCGGCAGTGCTACTGTGCGCCATTTCAAATAAAACGGGCGGTAGTTCAAAACTGTATTCTTGCTCATGTTTCTCGCTCCCACCAAACATAAGATCGACCACGCTTTACCATTTTCCAAGCACCAAATACAGTGATAATGTGTCATACTAAATACTAAGCTGCTATATGCAAGCTAAATGCAGGAATATTCGGCCTAATTGAAAGTATAATGTCTAACCAAGGGATCAGTCGCTATGCGAGCGAAGCAAGCATCACTAGGCTGTGGACAATGGGGGCCGCCAAGTTTAGGGGGAGAAGCCCTCGGAAGCAACGCGTTCTATACCGTAATTTGAGGCCATTTTAATCAGATTTAGGGTAGCCACTTTTTTCATTTTTTATAATACATAAATAAAATACTGCGTGCAAAACACATTGCACGATGTCCGATGACTGGTATAAAATAATCCATTCTTTCAATTTAAAATATGGAATGACCTTTTTAAAAGTTAAGTTAAAATAGGTAAATGTGCGAAAACAGAGCTGCTAGGTCCCCGGAAATTGCAATTATACATTGCATGCTATATGAAACAAAATTACAACTATAGGCCTATATAGTCCAGTATGAAATTTAGCGATATGATAAGTTGCATTTTTTTTTGCTATATTTGGTAAAAATTGGATATGTTGTAGAATACCCATCACTGAATCCAAAAAGTATTTGCTCCATTTTTTTTTCATACGCAAGGGGGGTTGGCAGTCATTTCAAAATGGCCGCCATTTTGGACAAAATATTGTAAGTATATGGCATTAAAAGATGTTATCGAGATAGAAATTCAATCATAAAAGTAACAATAAATGTTCAAATAATATTTCACATCATTTTTGTAACTGAACAAGCCAAAATGGCTGCCATTTTATCCAATATGGCCATCATTTTATCTAAAATGGCCACATATATCAATCAAATATTTCTTTCAACTTTTATTCACATATATTTGGTAAAAATTTGATATGTTGTAGAATAGACATCACTGAATCCAAAAAGTATTTGCTCCATTTTTTTTTCATACGCAAGGAGGATTGGCAGCCATTTAAAAATGGCCCCAATTTTGGACAAAATTGTTTCAAATATTGTAAGTTTATGACATTTAAAGATGTTATCGAGATAGAAATTCAATCATAAAAGTAACAATAAATGTTCAAATAATATTTCATATTTGTGTAACAGAAAAAGCCAAAATGGCAGACATTTCAACCAAAATGGCCGCCATTTTATCCAACATGGCCGCCATTTTTATCTGAAATGGCTACATAATCAAATTGGTTTTTTATAACTTTAATTAAATACATAGGCTATAACATAATGATATTTGTGTTTAATTACTTTAATTATTCGTCGTCATTTTAGCCATCACTATCACTGTCCGAATCGGATGTAGACAGCAATGGTCATATGTTGATTTGATTTGAATTCATTTGGAAAATCATCATAAAAAATACATACAAAGTGATAACATAAATTACGGACATTACAAATAATACATTTATAAAAGATTTTCCAGGATAGCCCAAAAAGCTTATCAGCTTATTTCCATTGGGATCCTTTACAATCTAAAATAAAACATTACAAAATATTGCATTAAACACGTAAATATAACAAAAACAATAATATAAAAAACAAGTTAAATTAAAGACTATGATTGACTTATATAGTTATTTGGTAGAACAGAAATGTGATTTAACATTTTTCTTAAAATTAAATTTGTTTTCTATTTGCTGAATGGAATGAGGTAGGTTATTCCATGCCTTTATGCCTGTATAATAAAACGTAGATATTTGACTATCAGATTTAGGAACTGAAAATCCATTGACCTTACTTCTAGTCATATAATGGTGGTTAGATGAAACTCTTTTAAACTTTTCAGTTAAATAAGGTACTGATTTTCCATAAAAAATCTTATGAACATGATTAAGTTTGAGTTGGCAAATTCTATCCTCTAGACATAATTGACCGATTTGGTTCAGTTCGTCTTTACCAATATGTGCACGATCATTTTTATTTAATATAAACCTAGCAACTTTATTTTGACTGGTTTGAAGTCTGTTATTCACGTCTGCTTCGCATTTACACATCTCGGTACATTATAGATTCATATATTGGCCTGGAGATGTGCACGTAGTATGTGCTGGTGCAACGCTCCAGAAGTTGGTGGCAATTTTTCCACACCTTGATTATTTGGCAGTGTTTTGAACCGCTGACACGCTTTTAGTTCTAAGAAGACTGCACAGAAACTTATCGCATCCTGCCTTCCCATTGAAAGATGGCATATTGTCTTTTCCGAGTTTGACTAGAGCTTCTATGATGTGAGGAGGTGACTTCATATACAATCTTAAAAGCTGTTTTTTCCTGTGACCCGTAACACCACATCCAGTGATAGCATAGAAACCTGGTAGTCCAGCTGCCTTTTCTGGTCCAAGGTGATCGTATATTGGTTGAAGAGTAATTCTTCTTCCTGTTTCAGCTGTGCCTGAGTGTTAAAATTCCAGTATTTTCCCCCAACTGTTGTAGGCGCCTTAGAATTAAAACAAACCAGTCGGTATCTTGCGTGAAGAAGTCGACTTCATTTCCTGGTGTAGATGCTATTTCAATGCCATGAGGGATCATTAGTGTGTCTACCTCTTCTTGTGTGTTCACGTGACTGTTACAATAGGATGATTAATATCACCTCAGCCTGTGAATCGCTATCTCATCATCGATGGAATGGCAGTTGTTCAAACTCTTATGAATGTTCAGACTTTTACCACCTGCAAAGATTTTGTGGAGGCATTTGTAGCCTGCATAGATTCTCTACTTAACAAATACATTTATGTTGGTGGACGTGTTGTCTTTGACAATTATGAGAAGACACTTTCGCTTAAAGACGATATCCGAAATCAATCATCTCCTCCTAACATTGTGGAAATTATTGTGGAAGATTCCACACTGATTAAAAACAAAGCAATATTCTTGTCAAGCAACACGACAAAAGATCAACTCACAATTTATCTTGCCGACAAATCAGTACGAAATTGTAAACATCCTATTGTAACAGTCATGCGAAAAGATGAACACAAACACACCTGAACATTCCCCAACAACACCTGTGAGCACCCAAAGAAGAGGTAGATATACTAATGATCCCTCATGGTATTGAAGTAGCATCTACACCAGGAAATGAAGTCGACTTATTTGTTTTAATTTTAAGGCGCCTACAACAGTTAGGGGAAAATTCTGGTATTTTAACAGGCACAGCTGAAACAAGAAGAATTACTCTTTAATCAATATACGATCCCCTTGGACCGGAAAAGGCAGCCAGACTACCAGGTTTCCATGCTATCACTGGATGTACACAGGAAAAAACAGCTTTTAAGATGTATATGAAGTCATCTCCTCACATCATAGAAGCGTTAGTCAAACTCGGAGAAGACAATGTGCCATCTTTCAATGTGAAGGCAGGATGCGAGGAGTTTCTGTGCGGTCTTATTGAAACTAAAAGGGTGTCAGCCAAAGATTCATCAACCCTGAGATGGAAACGGTTCAAAACACTGCCAAATAATCAAGGTGTGGAAAAATTGCCACCAACGTCTGGAGCGTTGCACCAGCACATACTACATGCACATCTCCAGGCCAATATATATGGAGCCATGTAACTATTGACCCAATAATTCCCGATCCATGCCAAAACTTGGCTGGTTTATAGAGAACGGTAAACTAAGACCAGTATTATACGAGAAGCAAACTGCTCCAGAAGCAGTTGTGGAGCTAATACGGTGTTCATGTTTAAGTATGTTCCCATAATACATGCACGTGCAAGAAAAACAATCTACAATATACCGAGATGTGTAAATGCGAAACAGACGAGAATAACTGTCACAATATATGACCATTGTTGTCTACATCCGATTCGGACAGTGATAGTGATAACGAAAGTGACGACGAATAAGTAAAGTATTAAACACAAATATTATTATGTTGTTATGTTGGTTCCTTTATAGCCCATGTATTTAATCAAAGTTAAAGAAAAAACAATTTTATTATGTGGCCATTTCAGATAAAAATGGCGGCCATGTTGGATAAAATGGCGACCATTTTGGTTGAAATGTCAGCCATTGTTCTTTTACACAAATGATGTGAAATATTATTTGAACATTTATTGTTACTTATATGACTGAATTTCCATCTCGATAAAACATCTTTTAATGCCATAAACTTACAATATTTAAAAAAAAATTGTCAAAAATGGCGACCAATTTGAAATTGCTGCCAACCACTTTTGCCTATAAACACAAAATGGAGAAAATACTTTTTGGATTCAGTGATGTCTATTCTACAACATATCCAATTGTATTTAAAAAAATATTTGATTGATATATGTGGCAATTTTAGATAAAATGGTAGCCATATTGGCTAAAATGACAGCCATTTTGGGCATAATGGCGGCCATTTTGACTTGTTCAGTTACAAATATGATGTGAAATATTATTTAAACATTTAGTGTTACTTTTATGATTGAATTTCTATCTTGATAACATCTTTTAATGTCATAAACTTACAATATTTGAAACAATTTTGTCCAAAATGGCGGCCATTTTGAAATGGCTGCCAATCCCCCTTGCGTATGAAAAAAAAATGGAGCAAATACTTTTTGGATTCAGTGATGTCTATTCTACAAAATATCTAATTTTTACCAAATATATGTGAATAAAAGTTTAAAAAAATATTTGATTGATATATGTGGCCATTTTAGATAAAATGGTGGCCATGTTGGATAAAATGGCAGCCATTTTGGGCATAATGCCGGCCATTTTGGCTTGTTCAGTTACAAAAATGATGTGAAATATTATGTGAACATTTATTGTTACTTTTATGATTGAATTTCTATCTCGATAACATCTTTTAATGCCATATACTTACAATATTTTGTCCAAAATGGCGGCCATTTTGAAATGGCTGCCAACCCCCCTTGCGTATGAAAAAAAAATGGAGCAAATACTTTTTGGATTCAGTGATGTCTATTCTACAACATATCCAAATTTTATCAAATATAGCAAAAAAAAATGCAACTTTCTAAAATATCCTAGACCACCGTGGTTGGGATGGAGCCAAGAAAATATAGAAAAATAGAGTTGGTAGGTCCCGGAAATTGATTTATTAGCCTATACTTGGAAACATGAAACAAAATATATATCTCCAGAAGAGTGGGGGGTGCGTCCGCAAACTTAGAGCATTTTCCGTCGGGGAAATCATACTTCCCAAGTGTACGTGCGTACCATCTGGACTTTTGATGTACGATGAGAAGTTCATGACATACAGGACATTGAAATCTAATAACTTACCTATAATAAGATGTTGGCTAAGTGAAAATGTTCTTTGTTTAGTGATGTAGGCCTACAATGAAACATCTATTTTGGGTACCCCATGGTGAAAGGGTTAATCGTAATTTTTTTTAAATGGTGAACATACGAACAATTAGATCGTAAAAAAAATAATTCGTAGTCCTACCCTTTTGCTGTAGCATACGTCAATACACAGTACACGACGTACAACGCGTCGTCGGTAAAGTACACATTTTGGTTGATATAACCTTATGAATGTGAAAATTGTGGGAAGAAATTAGAATAGCCATTTAAAAGAACATTGAGAATACACACAGGAGAGACACCATATGAATGTGAACATTGTGGAAAGACATTTAAAACAAGTGGGAATTTCAAAACGCATTTGAGATTACATACAGGAGAGACACCTTTGAATGTGAAAATTGTTGGAAGAAATTTAAAAGGAATAACCATTTAAAAGATCATTTGAGATTACATACAGGAGAGACACCTTATGAATGTGAACATTGTTGTAAGAAATTTAAACGGAATAACAATTTTAAAAGACATTTCAAAATAAATAAAACCAGAAAAACGTTTTTGCATAATCTGTAACCCCGTGGGTGGGGGAGGGGGGGGGGGGTCTTTTCAAGATGGTGGCCAAAATATTCAAATAGCTTATATTTTTGTGATGGCTGGTGTTACAGGTTTCATTTTAGTGTCAAATAATTCACAACATATATATTTATATTCACTCTCTAATACGAAATTTTGTCAAAAATGGCTGCAACTACCATTTTGAAAAAGTTTAATGCAAATTGCTCAGGACCAATTATTGTTTTTCTCACTTTGTACTATTATTGATTTATGAAATTATTTCATAAATCAATAATGATCGATGAACATGATAACGTTCAGTTATTATTGATACATTTTACCGTATGAAAACAAGCTAATCATAATAGCGCCCTTCCCCGGTCTTTTACTCGTATACGTGCTTGCTTTTGGTATATTATTGTAGATCATTGAAATAATAGAATGGGTAGGCCTAATACAGTGTGCGTACAGTATAAAATGCTGGCAGGCCGTTATTGAGGAAAAACCTGATTTTTAAATACGTTTTAAAATATACCCGGTTTAAAAACAGTTTGTCCAGAAATAGCTTCACGATAAAACAGTTAATCAAGAAGCGTTTTATCGTGAATTAACGGATCCGAATTAATCTGTTTTGTGATGTTTTTATTTAACGTAGCCTAAACGTTACGCGATCAATCACAAATGTAGGCCTATTAATCTCTAAAATGCTCTGACCAAGCGTGTTGGTCGTTTGTACGTAAAAACAGTTACAAATTCGTTCAAATTTAATGAATATCAAATATAGTTTCAGGAGGTCAGAGCTACCCGCGCAAAACCTCTAGGGAGTGGGGGACTGGAATGTTTCACATTTTTGGGGTAGGGGTTGAACATTATTAAGTCTACGTAAAACTTCTTCGATTGGGTCGGACGTTCTTAGTTTTAAATGTCCATTAAAAGTATATAATATTCAGAGCGGTCTGTAGGCCTAATATTATTTAGTTTAAAAAAAATCAATGAATTTTAAATCGAAAATTCTGGAGGTCAATAAAGTTTTGCACATTCTTTTAGTTTGTATTGTCTGACCTTGATGCATCGTATTAATTCGGCTGCAAAAAACACAATATGTTTGTTTTTTGCACTCCACTGCTGCACACGAGCCTAGTATTTTGCACACGACCCGTAGTATATACACACAATACTTAGCAGATGTATAGAATGACGTCATGTTTTTCACACGCTCTACACAGTACAATTAGGATAAAAACAACGTAAAATTCACTAAAGCCACATATACCTGATTTGACAGAAACGGTAGCTGCTAAAAAAGACATTCTGCTATTTCGAAGAAGTATATTTCTATCAAATTTTCAAGATGCCAAACCCATGTGAATGCAAGACAAGTAAGTATATTCACAGTTTTAAACCATTGTATTTACGGAAGTGATCGTATACATTTTAAAGAACGATGATACTACAGTTTATGGATGTATTGTTCCTCAGAAAAATTTTTTTTTTTTTTTTTTCAAAATTTTTGGTTGAATATGCCATTTTAATATCACATAATAGTTATACATTTTAACCAAAAATTTGATCGTAAAGAAATTTAAAAACTGTAATTTAAAGGAAAAATAGTCAAATTTGCTGCCAGCCAATGGGTTTTTGGTTGAATTTAACCATTTCTTTTCTCATTTTATAAGTGAAAACTTTTTTTTCTGCTGAAGTGATTAACGTTATTAAAACTACAAAATAACCTATTCAAAGTCTGATTTTCCATGTTTTTGGGGGACAATACATGTCTGTCTGTGGTATGCTCCCAGGTGGTGTTCCAGGTTCCATACTCACGATTGTATTCGTCTTCCAATCAGGTCTATTTTCAAAGTTTCACGGGGACAATCGTATTTTCATTTCATTTCCTATGCATAGGCCTACAGTAGTATTATTTTATGGTCGTTTATTCTCTAAATCGGTACCAATATGGTAAACACCCTCCAACCACTGCTTTTCAAAATAACGCCACGTTGACATAATAAATTAAATTGATTTGGATGGTAACCATATTTTATTTTCTCTCCTGACTAATCCAATACAAAACCACTTCCTCTGTTAAAAAAAAAATAAGCCAAGTCTAAGCAACTTTCCTAACAATTATTTTTCTCTTGTTTTAGCCGGCAACTGCCTCTGTGTTAGCCAAGCATGTCCAAATGATTGCAGGAATTGTCAGTGTGGACCATCCTGTAAATGCTCAGATGGTGGATGTTGTCCCTGCACAAATACAGCAGAATGTTGTTCAGGTAGGACGTCTATAAATGGCATGATTGCGTGTGCTCGCCATCTGGTACCCCAAACAGGGCAAACTATCCCTTTCCCAACCTATCCATTCATAGACTCAAGATTCCACCTGAATTGTTGCTTGTGATTGGTTAAATTGCTTGCGTTGCACGTATACATTCTGTAGTGTGGAACCAAGCATTCAAGTTTCCCCCTTTTCCCTAAATCACTTTTATCCGAGACACACTTTTCCGTTTTTAAATTAATCGCTACTAACCGCCTACAGTATGTTCGACTGCCGTACATGAGCCACACCTCCCAAATTATCAATCATCTAATTGTTGCTTGTGAACCAAGCTGCTACATACGTCTTACTATACTGTAATACCGTATTTGTTTTACTACAGGATCAGACTGCAAGTGTGGTCCAAGCTGTAAATGTCCTGGTGGATGCTCGTGTTGCAACTAGACCAGTAAGTTACAATCATATTTTTATAATTAGGTCATGGGACTTACTTGTAATTTATCCTAATTATTAGCAGCAGACCGCCTAATTTTGAACAACTTTTCTATTGTAAATATGGCCTTTTAATTGCTTGCAAACATTTTCAAACCAATACTTAAACCATGGACCTATAGGTCCATGCTGAAACTACAGCCTTGTCTACAATATAAAACTTTATGTGACAAAAAAAATGTGATTTGCCTATATATGGACATGATGATGTCATATCACTACCAATATTTGGGCACCTCTCACTTTTTGTTATCAAACTCGTTTGATAATGTAGACAGAGCTTAATACATAAGGAGATTTAGATTTTTTGTTTATCCAAAATATCGGGAGAAATTACATTTTAGCCGAAGATAATGCAAAATATTCTGAAAGAAAAAGTCTGAATTAGTTTCTCTACTAATTCGTACTGTTTGTTTTGTATAGATTGACTGGCAACTCGTATTACATCATATACAGTTTTCAACTTGCCGCAATACAGTAGCATTGGTCTTCTGACTTCAAAACAAGAGCCGTACAACTACAGGAATTGAAAATAAAATTTATCTTTTGTATATATCTGACGGACACCGCTTACGACGCATATGAATATAGTTTTTACTATTACTAGTGGAACACGGGAACAATTTAAAATGATTTAAAATTAATATATAAACGTGCTAATTATTATTAATAAACCTTTAGTATATTTGGTTATTTTTTTGTATAAATAAATAACTTTATTCTTGATACTTTTGTTTGTTGTTTTTTCCCAATATGATTAGTAGCTATCCGCGCACACGTATACGATCAAACTAAGACGACTACTGCCTCTTCCTTAGACTTGCCCCAAGTCTGTATTGTTTTTTTTTAATTTATTTGTTTTTATTTCGACCGCGATTTTTGTCTGAAAATACAGACTTGTGAAACACGTATAGAAATCGATTTGCAGACCGCAAACATCCGATTAGAATGACGTAGGTTATCATACCGTATTTGGCTATATGGGGCGGGCGGTATGTAAATATGGATTTCGAATCAACCAATGATCATTTTGTTTCAAAATGAAAAAGATCGAGTAGGCCAACGTACAGTGCTGAATGTACGATCGAGACTGTTAAAATATGAAATCGTGTTGCCAAGTTGTTTTGTTTATTAATTGTTTAGTCCTTAGCCTAGGCCTCCTTCGTAGGTCCTACTCAACTCGCACGTATGACCTGCCAAATAAAACGCCAATAAGGTAGGCCTACATAATACCACCACCGGCACACAACAGGATTCACACACAACAGGGCTACACCACTACACAGAACAGGACAGGTCTGGGTGGGAATTAAATCAAATTATCTCCGCGTAATATTAAATCAGGGAGATGTAAATTACATCTCCCTGATTAAATGATCCATATAAAATCCTTTCTAGCCTTCAGAAACTTTCATCAATGTACCCAAAGTACACATTGTCTAAACGTAACATAGCGCATGCGTACCATCTTAGTTGTTGAGTCTTTGAAATTCTGAAATATGAATATTAAAACAGTGTACGAGTGAGTAGCCAATCGCATGCAGCTGAAACTAGTCAACCGGATAATCTATGCACCAAGAATTCTTGGTGTCAAACCACGTGACTTTTGCGTGTTTCCCCAGACGGAGTATCCAAACTCAAGTAATACACGTATGAAACGCCATATGTGCAAAAATATTTATATTTTTACTAATATTAAGAAAAAACTCCGTCTGGAGCCCAGACTACCTCTTCCTCTCAATTTTTGGTTCCAGTTGGACGCAAAGCACGTAATCGACGTGCGTGCACATGCGATAATATTAAGATGACCACTACCTCTAACCCTATATTCCTAGTTCCAGTTGGACGCAAAGCACGTAATCGACGTGCGTGCACATGCGATGTTACTACACAAATTTAGGCCTAGAGCAATGAATTTGTCCGAATCCGGTTAAGTAAACTGGGCTGAATTCAAATGACACGTGATGCGTAATTGACCAATCACACTGCAAGAATACAATCAGGTATGTTATAAAGCCAACAAAACATGCTATTTAACATTAACCAGACACAGTACGAACTGTCGAACAGTTAAGCGTTTATACAGAATTGTGTAAAAAGATGTTCATCTTTCAAATTCTTGTGATATTTGCCGTTTTCCCACTTTCTAGCTGTTCAGGTATGATTGTTACTTACATTTATCATAATAATATAAGTTGATAGTCAAGAACCTATTAAAATAAGTTACCCGATCGATACCTGATAGTCAAGAACTGATTTAGATTATCTATTAAAACAAGTTATCCGATCGATTGATAGTCAAAAAGTGATTTAGATTATCTATTAAAACAAGTTATGCGATCGATCGATTGATAGTCAAAAAGCTGATTTAGATTATCTATTAAAACAAGTTATCCGATCGATTGATAGTCAAAAAGCTGATTTAGATTATCTATTAAAATGAGTTAGTCCGATCGATATCTTTGAATACTGTAGTCTTAATTTCATTTCCCATACAAAATCAATATTTTTATCTGTATTGTAGGTATATTTTAAATTCAAATTTAAATTTAAACCATAGGCCTATAATAATTACACACGTTCAAAAAATCTGTCCGTAGTTAAATAAAAATTGTCATCTCACAATAACACTTCATAATTCATTTCAAAATTCAAAAATAACTTCATAATTAATTAAATGCTCTACTGTATGTAATTATAAACGTATTCCATGAATCTATAATTGAAATCGACGCCGTATATGCCTGTGGTTATAATTAATTACTTGTATACGTTATAACACATGGTAATAAAAAGCTACCTTTGCATAAACTAAAGATTCTAAATCTAAAGGATAGATTTGCTTCAAAACTTAAAAAAGTAATTACAGTTTATTTCGTATTCAGATACAGAATTGTTAAAATAATATTTACCTTTAAATTTAGAATTTAAAACAATCACGTTTTCGGTCTGTTCTCATAACAGTTGCTATGGCAACGATTTTCGTGTCCATCCTTTGTTTTCAACCTCTACCCTCTCCCCTCATAACACATCAACCCAACCTGAACTCTCTCCCCTCCCCATCCCACCTCATATATCTTCCCTGGGTATATCAACATCTATACCCTCTCTCCTCAACCCATCAACCCAACCTGAACTCCCTCCCCTCCCCATTCCACCTCATATACACCCCAACATTCACAAATCGTTAACAAAAAGAACGTAAGCCCAAAAACTCTCTCTCGCCGACAAACTGCATATTAGGCCTATCTTCATTGTAAAAAACATTCCTCTATTTTAAAACGGGCATTCAAATTTGGTATAGTTTGGTATAACTGGGGTATTGGCAATCCGGCAGTATCGCATTTTGAAAATTAAATGTATATCATATTATTTTCAGTGACAGAATATCGTAATCCCATAAATTCTCTCTAGCGGACAATTGGCCTACCTTCACCTTTATAACAAATATTGGCTCAACGGCTTATTTGATGTTTATGTAGAATGTAACTGTTGCTATAATCATGGAGGTATTGTTATACCTCCATGCTATAATCGATCAATATAAATTTAAATACAAATTTATGTAAAGAGGCCCTTAATCTCTCTCTCTCCGGACACTTCAGAGCCTTTTTTAAATTTATGTTATAAATACATAAATATTTTCAAATTGTAACAAATCACGTAATAAACAATTGTAAAAAGTCTTCTATTAATTAACAAGGCCAACAGCCATTAAGTCACGTGCTACAATGCATAGTGATACCGGACCGACAGACAAACAGACCGACAGACAGACAGACCGACAGACAGACGGACCGACCGACATAGTGAACTATACTGACCGAAATTACTGAACATGTTTAAAAATGTTGAAATGTTTAAAAACATTTATATTTTTTTAATTTACACGTGCGTAGCCTGTCACTTTTGACGTGCTCGTATAACGTAATTTCGAGTTGAAAAGTAAGTCAAGAAAACAGAAATCGGGCAAAAAGAGTGCGCAATAACATTTAACGCGCACTGCGCGCGCAAAAATCTGCGCACTCATGGCAATTTTGTAAACGCTTAAAATTGCCTGAAACGTACTCTTATTTCATCGAAAATAAATTTTGAAAATTTTAAGCGCGCGTACGCATGCGTTACATGCGCTACGCACGTAATTGTATTGCCATATGATGATTTATGCCCTGAAATTTATGAGTACCAAATTTTATTTAATTGTTATTCATGGTTGTTAAGATATTATTACAAACGTGATTTCGTTAAATCGTGCGTAGACCGCGTAATTTTTTATTGCGCACCGTGAAAACATAACCACATCGATTCCTGGCCATAAGGAATATTCTGTGAAAAATTGACTTAGCTAGATTAAACTGATATCAAGATAAGGTCATAAAGCGATAAAACGCATAGTGATACCGGACCGACAGACAGACAGACAGACACACCGACAGACAGACACACCGACAGACAGACCGACAGACAGACCGACAGACAGACAGACAGACAGACAGACCGACCGACCGACATAGTGAACTATAGAGTCGCTTCCACGCGACTAAAAAGAGAAAAAACTACACACATACCAGTATAAGTAATAACAATCTATATATAAATTTACGTAAGGGAAAAATTCTGTAAATCGTGCCTTATTTCTAGAATTTTGACTCGATGGTACATCAAGTTGGTTCGTACTGATTTTAACCACCTGATGTAACCCTGTTTACTAATTAAATTGAATTAGATAATTAGTTATTGACAATAAAACGAATTTAGGCAAAATTATCAATTGTATTTAGGTTTAAGGTTAATTTGTTTCATGGTTTTCACAAGCGCCTTGAGCACTTTTGTGGATATGTGCGCTGTATAAATCTTATTATTATTAACAACTTTGGTGGGTAGGAACAAACTTAAGTATGAATTGGCTCTAAGAAACAATTGAAAACCATCATGCCTACTAATTAAGTTGAGTTATTTATTGACGATTAGGCCTAAAGCGAATTTACGATTTGCCCCGAATAGAGGTGTTTTTCACAAATTGTTTTATACAAATAAACTTTATTACTGACAATTACTTCTCAACGTTTGTATTAATAATACTGTAGTTACAAAAAAATATATAAACGTCGTTTTAGTGATATATCGTTACATGTACTGTACTATTTCAGTTTCAGGTATATGGTATATTATTTGTAAAACATGAAAACAATTAATATTTCGTTACTAAATGGATAAAGAATATATTTAAAAATTGTTCGTCTTTGCACCCATCCTCTTCCACATCCCTCAATCCTAATCTTACATACAAAACACAAATTAAGTTTGTTTAAATTTAAATTTGAAACAATCTCACACAATTGGTCTCATTTTGTGACAAGTTTCTCCATCGGAAGTAATTACCAGGGTGCTAATTTTAGTTGAGTACATAAATCACCGTGTCTATTTATTCGTTCCTGTAAACGAAATGTATTATCCTGCGGTATGCCTATGTACATTTGAAATCGCCAGTTTTTTAACGCTGAAATTACTATGTATTCGAGTGGGCACCATCTAGTATTTATTATTTATGTTCTGTATTATTTTGTATTGTGTGAAACAATAAACTTGAAACTTGATATGCAAGAACGCAAGGGCACTTACGTGCATCAATAATTTGACCAATTACAAGCCATGGATTATTATATTCAAACTTGGTTTGTAATTGTTTATAGGTCCATGGTCCAACAATGAGTTAACCAATGATGACCGACAGTTTATCATTGGTTAACTCGCTTGTTGATTGGGCAGCTACAACAGATAACTGACTCGTCATACCACGCTCACATGTGGTTTGTCGTTGGACTATGGACCAAAAACAATGTATCAGTTTGTCAGTATGTTAAACTATCATTGCCGTTTACATTGTTCAAACCGTATAAATTACAACATCTTAGCTGAACACAACTCTAGTGCGTTAATATTATATTGTTTGTTGCATAACACACAGATAATGCATGTTTATGAGTCCAAAGAGTACAAATAATTATGTAATTAGATTGTTTTCATCAGGGGGGGGGGGCGGCGAAGGGGGTCGCAAAACTATTTTAAGGGGTTGCTCAAGAGTCCAGGGCCGTAGATACCGAGTATATGGGCAACAGCCTTCCCCCTTCCTGGTACGTGGGCCTGTGGTGAAGCGAATTTTGTTAAATTCACATTTACGATAAATGGCACCACTAGTTCGGAAATGTCGACACTCTTTATTGGGCTGCGCTACCAAAATATATCGTATAACACAGGAAACTAAAATAAGATAACATTTTTGCGTTCAATGTGAACGTCAAAGGAAGTTCTTGATGACGGTATTCGTAAGCCAATACATTCCGACAATTATAATCTTTTTTTTTTTGTCTTGTGTGTTCATGTTTATTTAAATTCTCTGTAATGAATATATTATATACATAAAGTACATTTGTGACAATTAAAAGTAAGTGTTTAAAGTAGTTAAAATACAAGTATATTTACATAATAAGACGCTTGAATTCAGTATTAACCATATTTGTTTTCATTTAAAATTTTAGATACGATGTTAATTAAAATGTAAAAATTAAAACTGGTGGTAAAATACATGATTAAAATTGTCTTGTTAAACTGTCTTATTTGTGTTCATATTTGTGCAATTATAATCAATCAATTCAAATTAATTATTATTATCAATTAATAATTAAAGAAAGTTGAAGACGCTACTATAAATATTTTGTGTAAAATGTTGAGTTGTATTATTTTGAAATAAATGCTAAGTAAGTAAAACCACAATTTATTATGCACTATAAACTGTACAGCAGTGTTGCTTAAGCCTCACTCAAGAAAAAAAATATGATTGAAATGTGCAGTAAGAAGCAATTAAACACTGTTATTTCAAAGTTCGGAACGTCCGTAATTATTATGGAAATTCGGTCCATAAAATGAAGATAAATAGGGTACTACGGAAACACTTAAATGATGGGGAATCCCCGGCAAAATTCAATAATTATAGACAATTCAACAAACACAGTGTGTATAGTAGTGGTCTTTCGTTCCCTCTCATGATGCGCACAAGCAATCAAAACAGTCAGACATTAATTCTGCAGAATTGAGCATGTTCAGAAACATATCCACAAAAATAAATACGCGTGCGCGGTATTGTTGACTGCTGGTTAATTTTACACTTAACTTTATTCATGACATTTTGTATTTGTTTTAGTTAGATGTTGCTTTTCGATATATAAATTATGCATCCAGATATTTATGTCTGGAAGTTTTTAGTTATTTTTTTTTTTGTATAGGCCTATGGTTGAAAGAATGTTCTTTCATACCCTGAAAAGGGTCGATAAAGAAATAAATTGTATCATTGAATCATTGTCAACCAATTATATTGTAAACACAGTAGTACCCTTTACTTTTATCCATACACTATGGCTAATGGTAATGAAACAAATTTTAAAATACAATATGAGTATGGGTTTACCAATATTCCGTACGTTTAGTGTCATGCGTGAATAATTTAATAACACAATGGGTAAAACAAAATCTATTGTCCATTTGTAAGTAAGAGTTACTGTACCTTTATGATTTACCAAAGGAAGTATCTAATCAAATAATACTTGACTCTATAGTTGTACAAAATGGAGTCATACAGTATTATAACCCTTCATGGTGATATTTCGGTAAAATACAGTAACAGTGCATAATACCTTCCGGTTCAATCATTAAATGTTTTGAGGAATTACTGCAAAATGTTGTCTGTTATCCACTGTGATGGCATCTGTATTCTATTGTGGCTGATATTTCCAGGTACGTGTTTAATATTTTAAAGATATTAAAGGTCACTGGTATTATTTTACGTTACGTTTTAATACATAGGAATTTATTTAGGGGTCAGAAATATCGTACCTAAAAGTGAGAGTTGTGAGGCTCTATTGAACTCAATTCTCTGTACCAGTGAGTTAATAGACAACTCCCTGTCTGTACTACACAGTAAATCTCCACGTACAGTATAATGCCATAATGTTGCCTCGGGAATGTGCACGGGAAACTCCTAATACGGTATCTTTTATGTGTAAAAAGCCCGGTCAGTTAGTTATTTACCCGGGTAATTTGAGTCCCACCCCACCGAAGTTAGCTTAACTTGCCCATGAAACCATTGGGCTAGGGCCAAGCCTGAATCGGCCCTGTGTAACGTGCCAATGCATCGGTGTTTTAAGCCGTTGATCGGTATCTTTTCATAGCTGTCTTACTCTTTCAGTTGTGCCGGTTTCCTTAATGAATCTACCTAATGAGAATCTTCTTTTCTGGTCTGTTGTCGACAATAAACAAGGACAAATTAGATGGTTGCCGGCGAATGCTCAGTCATACAAGGATAACACCACAATTACCACATCAGCGCGGTACGCTGGCGACTACAGGTGGAACGCGATTAGCGTGGACTATTACGAACGTAACGCTATTATGAGCGACAGTCTTACAAACTCCATTTATAACGCTCGAGAATGGTTTCAAAGTGAAGGAGATGCGGTGCAGACTGTGTTTGGCACGTCGGGCTATCTGGTGAATGCCATTGCTGTAGATTGGTTTTCAAGGTCTTTATACTGGATTGACGAGGGTTTCAATTGGATTCGTATGTCTTCCTACGATTCGGTAAAAACAACTTTAATTATAGGAACCGGACTGGACAAGCCGCAAGGCATTGCAGTTTACCCGGTAAATGGATATATTTTTTGGACAGACTCGGGTCGAAGAACTATTGAACGGTCATCACTTAGTGGTAAAAACAGAACCATATTGTTTGAAAACTTACGAGAGCCAACAGATATCATCGTTGACGCTACCGTTAACGGTGGAAGGTACGACACACAAATTTATGTTTCATACTAAATAAAATAATCTTTAAACCAACTAAATAAAACAACATTTTGTTCTACGGGGCGCCATTTGGGACATTGTTTATTTTTTAGCAATAACATTTTAAAATGTAATACTGTTGTATGTATTTACATTGATAGAAAAGTTATGTATTATCTGCCATAATAAAATTAATCTTAATCTTTTTATTCTGTTTTCGATAGACTATATTGGATAGATAGGACCACCATATATGGTGAGAACCACACCCTTGAATCCTCCGATTGTAACGGACAGGGAAGAAGAATAGAGTACAATCTGCTTTATCAAGAAGGAACATTGTTGGATATTGCTGTTGATGAGGTTCAGTAAACTAATGCATCTTACAAACCAAAATTAGCATAATACAATAAGCATATTATAAAATAAGCACGTTAAAAAAATAGCATAGTAAAAAATTAGCATATTAAAACATTAGCATATTAAAACATTAATATATTAAAAAAATAGCATATTCTAAAATTAGCATATTAGAAAATTAGTACATAAAAAATTAGCATATTCTAAAATTAGGATATTCTAAAATAAGCATATTCTAAAATTAGCATAATAAAAATTAGAATATTAAAAAAATAGCATAATAAAATGTGCATATTCTAAAATGTGAATGTTATAAAATTAGCATAAAATATACATCTAGCATATAAAATTAACATATTATATCTATACATGTGAAATAACTTTTTGATTTGAAAATATAAACTTAAAATGTTCTCTGAATGTGGCTCTATAATCTCAATTAAAATACATGCGTACTATATTTCAATTACATTGGTTAATATTGATATGGTTTATTTAAGCTCCTCCTACCTAATTTTACCGTGTAATTAGAAAAACAGTCTCTAAATGAAATGACGTTTGATGACGTACCTAGATTATAATCGTATTTCACCTATTTAATTTTTTGTTTCAGAATTTCATATTTGTTGCAATTCAATCTCTACAGGGGAGTTTCATAAGATATTTAAACAAAGGCGACAACACAGTATTCTATGACTTATCATTACAAGAAGAAGTTTTAGATATATGTGTGTCGGGTAACGAAATACAACCATATACAGGCAGTGGTAAGTGACTACAGTAGGATAACCTTTTAGCTAATGGTGACGTTATAGTAATATTGGAGGTGATGACGACACGGTTTTTATATAATAATTAATAATATTAGTGTAACCTTTTAATGCAGGCTCTTAAAAATATATTTTAAAAAAACACCAAAATGTAAAATACAATACATACAAAGATGAAAAATGAAAACATTTAATTGGGATAAAATGGTGGCGATGACATTAATAATTATAATAATAATTAACCATGATCCAAATTTGACAAACAATGACGACAACAGTGATGACGATAATAATTATAATATTATAACCACGATGATAATGATGACGATGATGATGATGATATTATGATGTTCACGATATATTTATTAGGACTTTATTCTGTATCGTATGTAGGCCTACCATAACTAATACTGATTGTATATAGTATGTTTATTATCTCTGGGGTTTACGTTACATTTTTCTACTTTAGTTTGTATCTTGGAAAGCTCATGTGACGATGTTTGCGTTTATAATCCTAAGACAGATTATGAGTGTCTTTGTTCAGAAAAGTACATTCTCAACACCGATGGAGAAAACTGCACTTTTGGTAAACATTACTGTATTATTATCATAGCTCATTACATATCCTCATTTTTATTATCATAATCAGATCTCGTATCGTAAAGCTTGTTTTCCACATAGGGAATCAAAAACGTAAATTATGCGCATGCGTACAAATATCTACATTTTACGATACTCAGAAATGTTTAGCGTGTGGAAAACACGACGTATGGGTGACTTGTATTGAATCAATCGCCAAGGCCTACACCACTTAAAATCACAATCATCCACAACTTCGTCATTATTACTGCTATCGTCATTATCATTATATTACATCTTCGTCAGACCAGAGTGTTATTTTACCGCCTTATTTGATGTTCACGCGGGAAAACGAGATTTCGTTCATGCCAGTGACGCTTGTACACCAGGGCCAGGCGGTTAGTGACGGCATCGACACTATTCACACTTTGATTCGTGACTCTGAATCTCCGTTGGCGCTCACAATAGATTTCTACGATCAACTAATGTTTTATTCGGATAAAGTTGATAAGTCCATAAAGATGGTGCGGATAGCAGACGGTGAACTACCAGAAGTGTTATTTCAGAGAATCGGACGAGTCGAAGGTTAGTTTATTTAAGTAACCATTATCACTGTAACATTATCACTGTATATAACATTATTACTGTAAAAATTGCCATATGTAAATTATATATTAAAAACACATTGATATCAGAACAATTTAAACAGAGTTTAACTTCTGCAAGTCGACTCGTACAATTGAGAATGGAAATAACTCTTATCCCCATATCCTCAGGTAATGAAAACCCCCACAGTCCCATAAACACATTACTGCCTGAGCTAGCTAACTAATCGAATGAGGAAGGTGGTTGAAATTAACGGTGTTATCTCTATATACAAATATTTGGTCTGAATTACCGAATTGATGCACGTTTTTACAAAGAATATCTTTTCTTATTATAGGTATTGCCGTTGACTGGTTTGCGAAGAACATTTACTGGACAGACTATGCATTCAATCACATTGTTGTTTGTTCATATGACTCGCGTTTTGTTAGAGAATTGTTTACAAATGACGTAATCAAACCAAGAGGTATTGCGATAGATCCTTTTGAAAAGTAAGTTTTAATGGATAGAACTGTTGTGTAGGCCTAGTGTGCTTCCAAATTGACTTGGAGACAAGGTGACTTAGGGACGAGTTGACTCGGGGTCAATTGACTTAGGGCCGAGTGGACACGGGATCGTGTTGACTTGAGACTGAGTTGACATGAAGCCTAGTTGACATGGGACCGAGTTGACTTGGGGTCAAGTTGGCCATATTTATTTCTTTTCTTTCTTTTTTTTAATGTATATCCAATCTTGATTTAAAAAGCCTAAATTGAATTGAACAACCCCAAATATCCACGGCCCCCCTTTATGAGAGTTAGCTGTGTAATAAGCATATGTTACCCCACGTTTCATAGATTACTCTTTTGGAGCGAGTTTGGCCCGCCTGGACAAATAGAATCATCCAACCTCGACGGTAGTAATCGACGTGTTTTAAATGTATTAATTGACATGGACCAACCTAGTGGTATAACACTAGACCTAAGCCAACAAAGGTACGTTTCACTATGTTTTTATCTATAAATGTATTCCATAAATTATAATCAATAACGCCGATTTGAAATTTTCTCAACAACAAAATTCAAAATGCATTGAACTCTCTAAGTAACATTTTCCAGACTATACTACGCCAATAGACAAGATGGTAGCATAAACTACATGAAATATGATGGAACAAATCTAAACACATTATACGTTCATCCTGATGGATATTTAAACTTTTTTGATCTTTCAATATACCAGGTAAGACGAACGAACCATTTTAAGGCGTATGAAACTATAGAGGGCGCTATAATATGTTGGCAAATGAACCATAGAGGGCGCTATTGAAACTCTTTATAAACATGGTTACAGTCTCTTACCATGCGTACAAGAGGCAAAAAGGCGGATTTAAATGAAAATCCGTAAATAAGGGATAATAAATTAATTGAAAAATGTAAAAGATGTTTATTTCTGTTGTATAGGATTTTATATTCTGGACAGAGTCAACTGGGGACCGCAACGGAGTCTATGTAATTTACAATGAAAATGAAATTGGAATTGATGGAAGTTTATTAGATGACACGATCATTTATGCCATTGAAACATATGACCAATCAGTGCAACCTCAAGGCTCAAGTAAGCTATTGAACGCCAAAAGCCTAAAAGCACTTTGGTATTCTCGTACTTATTGTATTGTTTTCAACATAATATACATTATACACAACAAGGATTGTATATTAATAAATATAGGTTTATAGAAAAGCAAGAAACTATAGATCAATACCAATAGTCCTACTGACAAATCCATTTTTAATACTAAATGTATAAAAAGCATTATTATATGTTTGTTTGATCCGTTGCAGATATATGTGATCTGAGCAACAATGGCGGATGTCCACACATTTGTCTGACCTCATCCTTCAATGATACGTCGTGCGCATGCTCAGATGGATTTAAACTCGATAGCAACGATTACAGACAATGTGTTTCTGGTATGATTAAAAAGTCAATGCTACTTAATTTGTACAATAAATATACATTTCTTTTGAAAATAATTGGTAAAAGTTCATCAAAACATGGATAATTTATGCATATTTATATTGCGTTTATACGGTAATTGTCACAAATCGCAATGAACTAGATTAACACAGCAACTTTCACCTTCCATACGGGTACTTCGCGTCGAGTGCTGACAATTTGCATATATCAGATATGTCCTTATCCAGAAAGACTTGTGATCGAAGTTGACGCTGTGCCGATATTGGGGCTATGCTTTGCGGCGCTCCTGCCTTGACCGCTCGCAACTCGACGATATAAACATAACGTAAACTTACGACGGCTTCGTCTTTTTGAAATATATATACGGCAAACTCAAACCACGGAAGAGTCTTGCTCAAATAGTATGATAGTTTAATGTTTTTTAAGTCTAACATGTATTTTACTACTTTTCAATTTTAGCACTACCGATAATGGCAGATAACTTCTACTTGATAGCAGACCAGGAAAAGCACGCCATATTTCAAATGAGAGGAAATGAACCGTTTGAATATACTGGGTTAAATCTAGGGGAAATTGTCACTCCGGAGGCAATTGCGTATGACCCTCTTGAACGACGAGTATACTGGATAGATGGAAGCATAGTTCAAAGGTCGTCTCTAGATGGTAGTAACGTCGAAAGTATCATCAAAGACGAAAACATCATCGGTAAGTTTAGTCTACCACGTATTTGACGTTGTATATTACAATTTGTTTCTAGTTATTCAGCACCAAAATGCATTGTTGTTGATTCGGTATTGATAACGATTGAACTACTGTATCCAATCAAGATAGCATCGAACACGCCGATGACGAAGAACACGTGATACAGTATACTTTATTGGCATACAATTCGGCGTTCCATAGTACAAATGTGTAAAATGCATTGCTGTAGACTATTACACTTCTGATGTTGTTAGATAGATTCGGTATACCATGATATTTACTTCGGGCGACAAACTACAAAATATAGTAGTGGATCCTACTGTGAGACAATTTTAGCTTTTCGTAATACAAGCGTGTCTTTTTTTTCTAGCACCAAAGGGCATTGCTGTAGATTATATTACACGTCTGGTGTTTTGGACCGATTCGGTATTAAGGAAGATCGAAGTGTCCTATCTAGATGGCTCAGTCAGGTATACTCTGATCGACGAATTGGACAAAGAATTACGTGATATAGTAGTGGATCCTATCGGGAGGTATCACATTTTCCCCCTTTTTTTATAAATTCAAGAAGATATCGACAAGTTAAATATTGCTTATCAAACGTAATAATCTCCAACTAACATGGAGGCTGAGATAAATGAGAAAAGAGTTTTAGTACAGTATACCAATACATGTTTTGACTTTACAGAAGATTATTTTGGTCGGTACAAGGAAATAACCCGGCTATTGGTACGGCGTACATGGACGGTGGAAGTGAACGTAAATTACCAGTGTCAGAATTAATTAGTAAGCCCTCTGGACTAGTTATCAAGTTTGACGGTAAGTAGAATTGGAGCGCTGTTGCGCAGTGATTAGAGCATTGGACTTGCAATCAAGAGGTTGTTGGTTCAAGCCCCGGCTCGGTCACTGCAGTGTTGAGTCCTTGAGCAAGATTATTTATCCACATTGTTCCTCCCCACCCAGGTGATAGAAATGGGTACCGGTATGTAAAAAGTACTGGGAAGGTAAATCAGACTCGTTTGTGCAGGAGTTAAATATACACACTTAGTGGAGTCTGGCCCAAACGAAAAGAAATGTAGATAGGCACCACGGCCGTTAGCATTAGGTTTCGACTTTACCTTACCTACCAATTGTCTTACGTAATAAGATAAGAATAATAATAAGAATATGACAGACAAAACTATTCTGAATGGTCAAAGTAATACGTTGTACTGTATTTTGAAATATTTTTCACCAGAGAATCGATTATATTGGTGTGACGAGAATGCTGGTATAATCGAAAGCATAACTCTTGATGGCACCAGTCCAATGATATACTTTAACTCAACTACCAGACCTAGCAGCCTTAGTGTAATGTTTGATGACGTTGTATGGAGTGACGACTTTGAAACAAGTCTTCAGCATTTAGAAGAAAACGGAGAAGCAACAAATTTCGATGACAACCACTTTGGGAAGATTTCATCAATTCACTATCATGCATCTATATCAACATTACAAGGTACAATGATGAGAGTAGTGTATGTGAAAATGTTATTTTAGTTGCATAACAATGGTTCCGTAAAAGGGAGTTGGAACACTCACATTGTTTAGTATGAAAAAAATAATAATTTGCGAACAAACTCATGTTCCCATCATGTGAATTAGACTATCGTTTCTTAATCGTCAACAGAAACGGATGCAGAAGAAAATGGATGTCTTCAAGATAATGGAGGTTGTAGCCATATTTGTCTACCTGGGCGAGTGGCAGGGCAAGTAACATGTGCATGCTCTGACGGTATACTTCTTTTATCTGACAATAAACGTTGTGACACAGGTAACTACAGATTTAGCACAAGTGTATTAAAATTCCACACAAATTAGCTCACCCATCTTGACAGATAACCAGTGCGCCAACCACTAAAGAGTCCAATTAATAGTGGTGTCTCCATGGGTTTCCACTAAAGAGTCTGCCTGTTATAGTATAAAACATACACTACTCCTTATTAGTTTCACGGCCATGTTGCCTTTTTTAACCTGTACAGGACGTACAGTAAGGACGTGTGGCGCAGTGTGTTGGACGTTGGACTACCGATCGTCAGACCTAGGTTCGAATCCAACTCTTGCCGCATTGCTTGTATCCGTAGGCAAGATACTTTACTTACGTTGCCTCTCTCCACCCAGGTGTATAAATGGGTACCCAGTTAGATCTAGACACAACTTTGCGCTGGTTACCGGCTGCATAATGGGAGTATGTTTCCATACGTGTTTGATCCCAAAAAACACTGGGGTAATAATGCTTGTAAAGCGCCTTTGAGCATGATTACTCATGAAAAGGGCGCTATATAAATGTGGTATTATTATTACAGGGGTGTCCAAAAGGAGGTGTTCTACACCTTATACTGTCACTCAAACATGGTGTCAAAAATAACAATTTGTTATTTATTTAATTTCAAAGACATACTTTGTCCTAAGACATTTCTTGGTGGAGGCGTGGAAGACAACTGCACTCGATCGGTTAACACAACCTGTGATATATATTGCATTCCGCAATTCTATAGAAGCCATGTTCTTTCTAAAATAACATGTACTGAGATGGGAAAATGGAATACAGATACGGAATTCTTATGTACACGTAAGTCATCCTAATAAAAACAAGTGGAAAGAAGAACAGGGATAACCGCAGATAAATAGTGTTTGGGTTCACAAACTTTAAAAAAGTGCTGAACTAATGTTCTATCTTTTGGAATAAATTTTAAGGAGTGTGTGGTCTCTCTTCCACCACTTCACTCTTTCAATTGTACTTCCTCATGTATAGAGTATTTTATGTATCCACAGTACAATGCATCAAATGTGACGAGTGTGAATACTACTGTACCTTAGATAACCACAAGTGAATTCATTCACTATCCTTTTCAATGGTGGCAATCCCGTTCACAAGACAAACATATACACAAGATGCTCTACATAAACACAGACTTATTACAAGTCTGGGAGTTGCAAATTGTCACGAGAAAAAATTCTGACATATGACATATTCGATTTATAATATTAATTTTGCTATTGTGATTTTTTTAATTGCAGATTTTTGCTCTCTGCCATTATCTGCGGGTAACTCGTCATCATGTGACATCATCTCACCAGAGTCTCGATATTACTTTAGTGATACGTCGGGGTGTACAGATTTTGAATATTATTGCAACGGAAATGAAAACAATTTTGCCACTATTGAGGAATGTGAAGCAAGATGTGGAGGTAAAGAAAGTCAAACACGTATATGAAAGAAAAATTCATTATCGGATGATAACAATAAAACTTAAAATTTTAAACTGATTTCACTATTATTATTATTATTATTACATATCGATATATGTTTTGTCTGGTTGGAGTTTGGTTATTATTTTCAAAAAAATGAATGTGGTGATACGATTTTCTGGGAAATGGAGATGGGTCATTGAATTATTTATTTTGAAATTGTTTAACGCTAATTATTTTTTATTTAATTTTTATAAAGGCGATTTCGGTTTTGCATCGACAGTGTCACTGCCTCTCCAGACAACACAGGTTTCTTCAGTAAATGTGAAAGGTAAGCTTCAGTAATTCCGATTTAGCTAATCAGATTGTATATTAGTAACGAAGTTGCATGGAAGCTATAAGCAAATTTATAATGTTAATTTAAAATTTTAAAAGATAAGATAAAATAAATCTTTACTGTGTCATGACCACAACAAGGCAAACATGAAATTTGAATCTTTTCAAGGACGTTCCCAAAGTTATTGTTTTCATTTTTCAAAATGTTAATTGTAAAATGTATGTACAGTATGTACTGAAAGTGCTTATTGTGGAAAACCTGGTCTGAATAAGCATAGTTGAAATTTAACACTATTGAGCTCCATTGAAATTACACTCTTCCCTGGTTTGACTGAACGAAATACGACTCTGTTTTGTTCAATAGTTACAAAATTGCGGGAAACGGAACACTGGCATCCAGTAAGAATATTAATATTATCATTTTTAGGTATCTCAAGCATTGATATAGTTTGGATGTCATTGGGTTGTATTGCCTGCATCGTTGTAGTGATAGTTGTCATCAGTATCATTGTTTTTCGAATATCAAAATCAAGCAAAGAAGAATCACAAGGAAATGGGTTAATTAAGTAAGTATAAATTGATAAAATATATTAAGCCATTTGCAAATGTAGTTTACTGGACACTATGAAGTGTCTATCTATCGCTGATTTTGCTGCCGCTACCACTAAACACCATCGACACCACAGCCAACAACACCACAACCAACAACAATAACACCATCAGTGACCACAACAACCAAAAGCAATACCACCACCAGTGATCACAACCAACAGCAACACCACAACCAACAGCAACACCACCGCTACCATAACACCATCGCTACCATAACACCACATTAACAACAACCAACAGCAATAGCACAACAACCAACAGCAATACCACCACAACCACGACCAACAGCAATATCTCCACCACCACGACCAACAGCAATACCACCACCACAACAACCAACAGCAATACCACCATCACAACAACCAACAGCAATACCACCACCACCACAACAACCAACCGCAACACAACTAAAAGCAACACCACCACTACCTAACATAAAGGTCTGTGTGGCAGAAGCATTACAGTATAAATAGCAATAGAACATCAATAATAATAGTGACATCAGTAACGTGTCGATAGCAATGTAGCAGCACGGTAGAAGCAACATCATATTAATAGTAAACTATCAGTATAAATAGCAGTATTCTAGCAGAAATGATAAAAGCAGCACCATGGCAATAGCCCTAAAAAGTGGACAAAATCGTACCAGTAGCAGCAGTACTATAGCAAAAATAATAGAATAGCCCAGTAGAAAAGACAACGATGCAGCATTATTTTAAATATTGTAATGATGCCCTAATGCTTAAAAACTCTTCTATTTTATAGACCAACTTTCGATATGGCTAAACGCCCACTACCTGATCCTAATGACGACATTTATGACGACCCGGACTACAATATAATTGCAAACATTGCCAGAGAAAACCCAGCAATGCTTGCACGCATAAATGCAAATGCCACAATTGCAAACGTGGAAGACGGTAGACTGCCACAGCAGAATGGGAGCGGTGGTGGTGGACAAACACCATACTATTTAACAGTTGACGACAATTGTGATTCAATAAAACCAGAAGAAATGATACCGAATGATACTGAAAACGGACAGATTAAGGAAACGCCATATTATTTAACAGTGGATGATAATGGGGACCAAAGAAAAACTGACGAAATGGTAGATGGCTACTTGTTACCGACTACTGAAGAAGGTAAGGCGGACGTCGTAGAAAAGTCAAATGAAAAAGAAAAAAAGGAAACTCCGTACTACTTAACCGTTGTTGACAATAGCAGGCCTGCTGTCGATTCCACGTTTGTGGAGGACTACACAACGCAAACGTCTATAGCAAAGAATGCTGGGTTCGTGAATGACTACACGACGCGCACTCTAATTGAACCGGATGAGAAAGAGAGCGCAAAAAATTCCGGGTTTTATGACAACTGCACTATGCGCATTTCGGTTTCAACAGAGGAAAAAGATAGTGTGAAGAATTCTGGGTTGATAGATGCACCTGACGAAAAGGAGCTTGTAAAAAATTCCGAGTCGGTTGATGGCGACTACACGACACGCATTTTTATTGCACCAGAAAAAGAAGAGGGTACAAAGCATTCTGGATTGTTAGATGAGGTAAGCACACGGACACCAACTGGAATAGGAAACGCTGCCTTTGTTGCGAATGACGTATCGTTAGACCAACATAACACAACCAATAAATTGGATAACCAACCATGATCGAATAAGCGCTATGATTATACTACCACACATGTCACGAAGCTTTTGTCAAAACCAACTTACTATCATTTTACTCAGAAAGAGTTGCAAAGAAGACGAGATATACGCGGAGAACTACATTCACATATTCAATGTTACGTACTGTAGCTGGTATGCCGATGTGCTGGGTAATTACGGCAAATAATGGTACTTAACAATATAGAAACAACATCTATATTACCGTTTTTCTGTGGTGTAGCTATTATTACGTAAGTTTACCATGGTATATACTGAAAGCATTACTATGGACGTTTGTGTTACGTTTAATATTCGTTACGTCATGTTCTTTCTAATAGTATTCGCAACAAGAAAGTATAACACTCATGCAATCTAAATAAATTACAAAAAAATTTTAGGACAAGTTTTGACAACAAAAGATATGCCGTTACGTACTGTAGTTGCTTAAATGTTTGAAACTAGACCCAAGTGTTGGCTTTGTGCCAAAATGTTAACTTTAAAACTTTGAGTTGTCTATGCCGTAACCTCATACTGTAAATAAATTAATGGTTTAAAATGTATTAACATCCAACGAATTGGCTTTTTTGGTTACTATATGCATAGTTAGTATAGTATATTGGACCCATGGATTTTGCATGTATGGCTTTTTTTTACATAGGCCTATATTAGAAAATAAAATGTTTCTATGCAAGACAATAAAAAGTAGTTGGTATCTTCATAAATAATTTATTAGTCTCTAGAACCACACAAATGGAAGATGTTACCGGAAAAAAATACTCTTTGGTTTAATTGATGAATAACAATAATAAATAACTCCCTGTCATACCACCAATATTGCGTCAACTCCGTGCTTCCAATGATTTGTTCCATTACTTTCACGCACATGTCACCAATATGTAAATGAATACTCCTAGTTGTAATTCCAGACTTTTGAAATATTTGTGTTCCAATAATCGTACAGTTATTTTAAATTAGGCCTATTGAATAATTGTAATGTATTACGTACAACACAGTCATTAAACTGTAAGATTTAATATTTGAAATATAGGTACGTATGGTAAACATGGCCTAGGTGAAATATTAGATGATGGCAACACTTCACTTGTAAATCTGCTGTCCGGCTACTTACTCACGTGAGAAGAAATTCGCACAAAGTTAGCCGGGGAGGAACGGGCCACCCTGCAGAAAACAAATAATAGTTTTAGATTTAAATATTGTATATTTTGTATACATTACATAGTATTATTACTGTGACTTGTGGTGGCTAACATGAATTCTCAGATTCGGTATTCAAATCTAGACTTTTTAAAGAGATTAAAGTATACTATCTTGGGGTGATTACCATTCTGGTGGCCATGTAGATACTCATTATTTACGCAATTTTATTGTCATTTCTTTCAATACGTTTGTTTAATAACTTATATTTGTATTTCAAATTAAAACGCATACAACAGTAATTTTTTTTCTGATGTGTTTTGTTAATATTATTTTCATCGAATTGATGGTGTTAACAAAAGAAAAAAAAGTTATCACATAATATAATCAAGGCAATATAACAGTACATGATGTTGATCTTCAAAGGGTTTATCTGTGGTTGCGACACGATAAGTTGCACGCTTCTAAACGCTTGACTGACTTTAGATTGGCCAACTGGCTTCCTCAAACAGACATCGCGCCAGATAGTACAGTGCTGTATCTGCAACTAGTATGAATTTGTTGCAGCCAGTCATAAGATCAAACGATTGTTACGAGTTCCTATCTTGGCAAGGAGATGTACTGTTGCTGTATTTGACTTGGTATGGTCAGGGAAGAGTGATATTATGTTTTCCCTGATTAAATAGGAAATCTTTAATTTGAGCATTTGGGAAAATTATGTTTGAAGATTAGTTTGGTCGTTACCGTACGGTTCGTCAACATACAGTAAATTGACCAGTACATTACGTAACGGGTTCAATCACACCATGGAACATCACTGTAGCTTGTGATCCGTCAACGCGCTTGCGTTGGGCGTACGTACAAGCAAACAAGCTTAAAGCACACAACAGAAAAAAACTAATGCAATATAAAATGCCATGCAAAAACATGCATGTGAACTCTAATTTCCCTAGTAAATATTGCAAACAAATTCAAAGTGACCTAAAGCTGGTTAGAAAAATGTATTCAATAATAAAATATAGAGTGGCTCAGAAAAACAAATGATAACAAATGTATCGGCGTTATCATCATTGGAATTGAAGAAGAAAACATGTTATTAATTGAAATTTTTTTTTTATAATTTAGGATTCATTTAGGTTTTGTGTCTATTTCGACAAGGATGTTACTACTGATAGAAATATATGTTCTGAAATAAACTATTTAGCATTATTGCGTTATTAAAAACGTTTAGAAAGCCATTATTAGACTATTGCAACTTAAAAGCATACATTAATAATCTAATCTCGATTTTTAAAAGAAAAGCAGGCCTAAAGCAATACAAAACAAAATGCATGGAATAAATCAAAGCAAACTAACTTTTAAAGAAAAAAAAAAGCAAGCATACAAACTACATTGAACAAGCTTTTAAAAGTGCAATTTAAAAAAACATTAAAAACTAGCAATTTTTAAATAAAAATTTTTTTTAAATGGGTAGTTGAACTGAATTCTTTACAAAAATGAATTTAAAACAAATTCTTTATCCTATCCTTGTTTTGATTTTATTCGTTTTACAATATGTAATAAATACAATTCTAAGGGACTAATGTCTAAAGCTCTTGTCTATACTATAGAACATTATGTGACAACAAAATGTGATGTGCCCATATATAAGTTTGATAGTGTAGACATAGCAATTCTTGATTGACAACAAAATGTGATGTGCCCATATATAAGTTTGATAGTGTAGACAGAGCAATTCTTGATTGACAACAAAATGTGATGTGCCCATATATAAGTTTGATAGTGTAGACATAGCAATTCTTGATTGACAACAAAATGTGATGTGCCCATATATAAGTTTGATAGTGCAGACATAGCAATTCTTGATTGACAACAAAATGTGATGTGCCCATATATAAGTTTGATAGTGTAGACAGAGCAATTCTTGATTGACAACAAAATGTGATGTGCCCATATATAAGTTTGATAGTGTAGACATAGCAATTCTTGATTGACAACAAAATGTGATGTGCCCATATATAAGTTTGATAGTGTAGACAGAGCAATTCTTGATTGACAACAAAATGTGATGTGCCCATATATAAGTTTGATAGTGTAGACATAGCAATTCTTGATTGACAACAAAATGTGATGTGCCCATATATAAGTTTGATAGTGTAGACATAGCAATTCTTGATTGACAACAAAATGTGATGTGCCCATATATAAGTTTGATAGTGTAGACAGAGCAATTCTTGATTGACAACAAAATGTGATGTGCCCATATATAAGTTTGATAGTGTAGACATAGCAATTCTTGATTGACAACAAAATGTGATGTGCCCATATATAAGTTTGATAGTGTAGACATAGCAATTCTTGATTGACAACAAAATGTGATGTGCCCATATATAAGTTTGATAGTGTAGACATAGCAATTCTTGATTGACAACAAAATGTGATGTGCCCATATATAAGTTTGATAGTGTAGACAGAGCAATTCTTGATTGACAACAAAATGTGATGTGCCCATATATAAGTTTGATAGTGTAGACATAGCAATTCTTGATTGACAACAAAATGTGATGTGCCCATATATAAGTTTGATAGTGTAGACAGAGCAATTCTTGATTGACAACAAAATGTGATGTGCCCATAAGTTTGATAGTGTAAGAGCAATTCTTGATTGACAACAAAATGTGATGTGCCCATATATAAGTTTGATAGTGTAGACATAGCAATTCTTGATTGACAACAAAATGTGATGTGCCCATATATAAGTTTGATAGTGTAGACAGAGCAATTCTTGATTGACAACAAAATGTGATGTGCCCATATATAAGTTTGATAGTGTAGACATAGCAATTCTTGATTGACAACAAAATGTGATGTGCCCATAAGTTTGATAGTGTAGACAGAGCAATTCTTGATTGACAACAAAATGTGATGTGCCCATATATAAGTTTGATAGTGTAGACAGAGCAATTCTTGATTGACAACAAAATGTGATGTGCCCATATATAAGTTTGATAGTGTAGACATAGCAATTCTTGATTGACAACAAAATGTGATGTGCTCATATATAAGTTTGATAGTGTAGACAGAGCAATTCTTGATTGACAACAAAATGTGATGTGCCCATATATAAGTTTGATAGTGTAGACAGAGCAATTCTTGATCGTTGGTTCAAAGAAATTTACTATTTAGTTCAGTTTGCATTCTTTATACATCAATCAAAGCAGGATTTGTCTAAATTCAAAAAACTACATAATGACAAATTATTTTTGTTTTTTATATTAAACATTTGTTTATTTAAAGAAAATTGAGCAAAAACTGTTTACATTATCTTAAATGATGAAAACATATTAAATGTTGAAATATTAATTATTAATCAACTATTTAATTTGATTCTTAAATCGGAATAAATCTATTAAACTGCTCTCATTAGTTTTCTAAACTATTTTATATGTTCACAAAGCACTTTTATAAGTTTCTAGCTTTGATATTCTTTAGATAAAACATTGTATTTTTAAGATAAAGTAAAGAAATACAATATTTTATACATACACTGATTTGTTGTAGTTAGTTTAACAGTTATTAATTTAAATTATGATTTATTGATTGATATAAAAATCATTAACAATGTTGACACTACAAAATCTAAAAATTTTTAAATCCAGTCCAGCTGTTTAGCAATCTCAATGCACCTACTATAAAATAAACTATGTACAGTAACACTGACTTGTTACGATGATTTGCCTTTGCAAATATAAGAAATATATACATTACAGGGAATAATTTCGCCAGTGTAGCATAGCAAAAAGCTATACAAAACAACCATTTTGCTACAGATTTTTTAATTTGTGTAGCAAAAAAAACAATACAAAACTATGTTTCTCGACTAAAAAATCAGTTTGATTAGCAATATTGCTAAACAAAATTTAAAAATGAAATTTTCCCCTGCATTATATACAAAATTACCAATACTTCGTTTTAACTTTAAAACATTTACATCACATTATCTTAAAAGAAGGCTACTTTACTGAGAAATTAATGCATTTTGCGATTTGGAATCTTTATACGAGATCTCAACTGATTTTTGATTAAGGGAAGCCAGCCATCACAATGGACATACATTATTTTTCATACACAAAATGCAACCATTTTTACTGTACATTCTGATTAAAAAACATATCTGGTGGTAAATCACCATGGCATTACTAAGTGGGAAAGCAGCATGCGCAGGCTACTTTATACAGAATTGTCCATTATGTAGGTGATGAGGGGGTGGGGGGTGGTGAAACACAGAAGCCTCCTGTTAGGCTAGCTACTGAATTAAAAATATGAAAGGATGCAACTGTACAGGAGTATTTTTATGCTGTAAACTCCATTTAAATTGTGGAAAGTGAAAAAATCGAGTCTGGCAGTGATCTTTGGAGTACTCTAGTTTGTGCAGCTCATGTCTGCTTTATATTTCTGATTTTTTCTCTATGTTCGGTACTCTCATTAACCCTGATGAAAAAATAGTGTTTTCCGAAAGGGCAACAAAGAAAAATCTTCTGCGAGGCCGTTCTTGAATATTTTAAAGAGTTGTTGTTTAAATGACAACTACAATTTTCTGACGGTTAAATACAAACATTTTGTTTTGTAACAATTAGTTTTCCACGAGATTGTAAACAAAACTAAAGTGCGAATTGACACTTAAGTTTTATCAATGATGGTATTGACTTAAAATTGTAAATTATAAATTTCTTGTAGATTCATTTTGTTTCTTACCCCTGAGAAGGTGGTTGAGATTGAGGCTTGGGAACCTTAGCAAGCAGAGTTTGAATTTCAGTCTTCTCGTCGTAATTTTTCCAAAGATCATACAACTTGAGTATATATTGAGTAATCTCAAGTATCTGTAAGAAAAAAAACAAAGTTTTAAAGATGTACAATAATGTCCGCCAAAATCATGAAAATAAAAATTAATAAAATCAGATTTTGAATAGGCCATTTTGCATTTTATTCCTTACTTGCAGAGAAAAAAAAATATTTTCACTTTAATAAAAAGACAAAATAAATCTAAACAAAAACCCCATTATTTGAAAGACAAATTGACTATTTGTTTTGCTTTAAATTACAGTTTATAGGGAAATATTTTTTTAAATAACTATTACTGTACTGTATGTGAAATTAAAATTTTCGGGTAACAAAAACTGTGGAGGTCCAGTGTACACATCTCAATTGTATCCACTTAAAAAGAACACAGTGGATTTTTTTGAAAGAGTAGGTGGTTATCTAATTATTACGTTTAACACTAACTGGTGTGACTTACCTTATCCAGATCTACACTTAGTTCAGCGAACCAGTGCTTGGAGTCTTTCTGCAAGATTACACAAGCCATGTGTAGAGATGCTGCAAAAATGATTGTATAACAATTTATTTAAATAGGCTCGGGTGTATAAGCCAGCTTCCTTGGTATATATACCTAGCCTAAAATCGAAAGCTTTAAAAATATATATACTCTAAAAGTGAGATTTCTGTTTCTTCAATCTTTTGTTACAAATGTTAAGCCTTGTCTACACTCTCAAACTTTATGTGACAAAAAAAAATGGGATGTGCCCATATATGGACATGATAATGTCATATAACTTCCATATTTGGGCATATCACTACCATATTTGGGCACATCACACTTTTTTTTTGTCAAACAAGTTTGAGAGTGTAGAAAGAGCTTAACTGCTTACCTAAGGCAATTAGAAATGGTGGATACATCAAACTGACATCTGTCCGCAGACTGTCATTTACAATTCTCCTGAAAGAGAAAATCAATTTCTTGTTTAATATACATAATTTTACTGGAATTAAAACAGTAAGTTGTTAATATCTAATTCTATACTTTGGTTTCAAATTATTTTCTCTTTTTATTCTCACCAAGCTAGCGGAAGCAACTGTTCCTCTTGTCCCATGTCTGCAACAAACTGGGTCAAAGGTCGATAAGGATGATACACAACCAAACAACAATCCTAAATTATAAAAAAAAAAGTTAATTTAAAATCTAAAGACAAACTGAAAATATCAACAATATCCCAGCAATTGTATTCCAATTAAGAAACAACCAGAAACCTAAATCAAGAGAAATTCTACTATAGTAGGTCAAATATTTTGGAGGCACCTCTGTCCAACCAGAAAAATGAAATTGATACTTACCAAACACTCCAACAGGTAGAACTCGCATTCTAATATCTGAAAAAAATTATAGGAAAAAAATAATAAAAATCTAACAGAAAGCTTGGATTATAATTAATGATTGATAACGATAATAATATTATCAGGCGTAATCGACTGGTCGCTATCAAGACACCTTATACAGTGATCAACTTTCTCTGCTTTTTATTTATTTTTTTATTTATTTATTCAACTTCTCACTAACTCAGTTAGTGAAGGATCTGGACCAACAGGTGGTAAACACCTCTAAAACGGTCCAGTACCAATTTGCACAGTGGCTGTGTTTGTGTGGACTAGTACACCGGGGTAACCCCCTACTCGTCTCGAAAGATGTACTAGGTTCTTTAAAGTGCGCATGAGCTATGTGTACACTGGACCTACGGTTTATAGTCCTTATCCGAGAAGACTCGTTCTACCACCAGAACCATGGAGCGAGTGAGCCTCGAACCCTTGCCGATGTTATGGCTATTTAATTACGGTTCCACTCTGCTTGCATATTAACAGCAAGAAGTTTGGAGGAGCTAAAGTAGATCGGCTGATTGTCTATTCAGTCCAGTCAAATAGGCACATTAGACTCGATGACTTACATGCTGAATCCTATAGTTAAACTCTGGTGTTGGGAATGCGTAAGAAAACTTGTTTTTCACAATAGTCTGACAGGTTCCTATAAGCCTAGCATTAGTCAAGACTCCCCATTCCTGGAAAAAAAAGGGTAAATTTATCAATTGTTTATTTTATTTTTAAAACCAGAAACAACAGCGGAAACATATCCGCCACATTAACAGATACAGAGACAATTACAACAACTCATAAACTATTAAATTAAGACGAAACAGATAAAGATTGGAATTAAAAATGTCGATATGGGGATGGGCCTGAACTAAACTATTATAAGATTACTTATATTAAATAATGGCTAAATTTACATACAACATAATCAAATTAGAAGACATTCTTTTTCATTTTAGTCTTTCGAGAGACTAACTCATATTTTTGTTTTAATTATTTCCTTTCTTGGTTTGTATGATATATTATAGCCATGTGGAATATATAACATTTCAAATATCTGTTTTTTCTTGAAATGTTAAGTGTGAACCAGACCACCCTAAAGAAAAAAAATGCAGCTTAACTTAGAAAACCATGGTACAGTATATAATTGTTGAGAGACACCCATTCACAATTTATTATTTAAAAAGAAATGTCTCACCTCAACTTTCGATGCAAGAAAGAGACATGTAGGTGCCATAAGCAACGGATCAACGCATTTCAAAGAATTTCTGAAAGGAGATAATAAATATTAATGAAACATATAAAATAATACATATCATTTGTTTTTAAATACTTTATTTCTTTATTCTTTATAATACTGAGAAGCCTGTTCAGTAGTAAACTACTGTTCTCCCAGAATGTGTGGCAGTGGCTGTGTGTGTATTAGTACACCGGGGTAACCCCCTACTCTAAAAATTTACTAGGTTCTTTAAAGTACACATGAGCTAGATATTAGACCTACAGTTTATAGTCCTTATCCGAGAAGACTCATTCTACCACCAGAATCATTGAGCGAGTTAGCCTCAACCCATTGCAGATGTTATGGCTATGTAATTACGGTTTCACTGTCTTAACTGCCATGTAAAACTAGTTTCATATTTTCACCAACTACATTCATCCTATTCATGTATTATGGATATTCATTTCATATTTTCATACCTTGCATAGAATCTTTTAAAATATAACGTTGCTGTTGCTATAACAAGTTGACGCACTTTTAAAGTCTCTCCAATAGCTTGAATTACTAAATAGAAAAAAGCATATAATTAGTAGAATAACGCCATGTGACTAGCAATAGCATTGAAAAAAGGAGGCACTATCACACTAAACACATTAACAAATCCAAATTACCGTATATTTCGGTGTATAAGTCTTTTTGACACGCAAATTTGACCTCTAAATTAAGGGTGCGTCTTATACACCGAACATAAATGCCTCACCACATAGATTGTACATATTGGCATATCGTCACCTCGTTTGCTAGGCCTGAGTAGGCTAGGCCTTGCTACAGTATACTAACGTAACGGTAACCTGCTTCTGCCTAGTTTTCAAGGCATTTTAGCATGATGTTATACTAAATATGATGAAAAGATTTGTTCATTATGGAGCGGTTTTAGGCGCTCTGATAAATTTCATTTGTAAACGTTTACGTACGATCGATTGGAATAGTATTTATTTATAGTTATACGCACGATCGCCGACCGCCGTACCCCTAGCGCAAGCCCTTCTTGGGGCGGCCACATGGTGTACGGTATTCGACTAGTATATTCTCCAGGTGATTATAGCATGGACCAAGCGTACACACTTCTCGGATACATAGATACTAATCGAATACAATTGTCCGTGAAAACGTGCGCCCTCTCGAAATGATCGAGCGAGGGTAGCCCACACACGTACATCGTGTTACACACACGGTCATGCACTCGATGTTGTTGCGGGTGCAAAACTCATGAATAACAAGTTAGAAAGAACTTGTTGAGGCTGGGCACGGCCGAGCCTAGGTTAGAAAAAACCTAAATAAAGGACGCCGTCGCGTTGTAGATATAACAAAATATATTATTACAATAATATTGATTACAATTTAAAAAAACATTGTTTTGATGAAATATAAGGTGCGTCTTATACATCGACGATATAAAAAATACCGATATTCTACTCTCAGTTAGGGGTGCGTCTTATACACAGGTGCGACTTATACACCGAAATATACGGTAACACAATTAAATAATGTCTTTATGGCTATGCGCTGTACTGTAAAGTAAGTCCAATGTACTCTATTTGCTTTTGTATAATTAAGAAATACATTTTTTCAGACAAGTAGAGGGTTTCCCCAGAGTGTATTATTTCAGTCCCAGATGTAGATAGAAAATGTTCACCTTTTTATGGACATTGTGAAACTTGGTAGAGCAGCATTTTATTGAAAGTGTATTTTACCTAGAAGTGACTTGTACACATTTACTATTTTATATACAAATTTTTAATTTAGTAACAAGTGAAACAAAAATACCTCCATTGTAGAAAATAAACACTTTAGTATATTCATCTTCGGTCAGTTTTTCCAAGTCCTTTTGACGCTCTTTCAATATCACCAGCTTGTCCAAAAGCCACTGGTTACTACAAACAAATGTCAAGTCTTTTTGTAAAATGCTAGTAAATTTAGTTAAGAGAGCTATACAGATACAGGTTTACAGATACGGTATAAGACAGGATATTTGGCACTGTGCCAACTGTTTTGTGGTAAATGGTAAACAAAAAATTGTCACCATATACAAAGTAAAGGCTTAATTGAATTCATTGATGGGCATTGGGGCTGATTATAAGCAATATGCTTAGCATCTATACACATATTGAATTCCTAGAAATCAGTCATAATTGTTTTCAACCAAAACTGTTAAAAACAATTCAGGACTTACCAATGCGAACTCTGCCAAAAGTTACCAGCCATTGTAATCACACAATTGGCACACAAATTGAGTACGTCATAAATGCATCTTTCAAAATTAAATTAGCTAAAAAAAAAGATTTGCTTTCATTTATTTATATATTATATGGGCCTAGGCCTATATTTTAAATAAATGCATAAAAATGTCATTCCCATTATTAAAACAAATAGCCTAGCTAGGCTAGTCCTCTAGGCTACAGTACTTACTAACTCTAGCCTAGCTAGGCCTAGTACTACTACTCTAGTAGTAGTACTATTATTACTGCTGTAGTGTAGGCCTTAGTAGGCCTACACTATCTACTACAGAAACACTTACACTACTACTATACTAATAATAGGCTAAATAGGACTAGGCCTAGCCCTTGCCCTATTATTAATTATCCTAGCCTAGGCCCAGGCCTATGGGCTAGTAGTAGGCGCTAACCTAAGCCTAATCCTATAGGCTTACTAGCCTAGGGGGCTAGGCCTAGCCTCTAGGCCTAGAGGCCTACTTTAGTTTAGTAGTTTAGCTAGCCTATGCCTACTAAACTAAAAGTAGAGAACAGCCTAACAAATAAGACAAATATTAGAATTGTTTAATAACGTATTAACAGTGTAGACTAATATTTAAGTATGATGTTAGCCTACGTTTTCATAAAATTGTCCAGAAAATTATCTCTGTACTGTCTTTCGCGGGGAGCCTTCTTGCCTTCTTTCGATGTCGTAGTATACCGCCACCAATGATAAAATCACATTTCAGTTATGGCACGTCAAGAGCGCCTTATTTAAGTTACCATACATTTTTACATAAAAGTAAAATTATGAATACATTAGAAAGGCAATCTAACCTCTTCAATGCTATTAATATCAGTGTATCAAAATACCTCGATATTTATTTCTAGTGCAACCATATGGATATTTTAATATAAAATACCGTATTGATTATTTTATCGGTGACCTTTCGATCGTGTATTGTGTAACTGGGTGTCGTATTTGTTCCGATCTACAATTGGGTGATCATCGGAATAATAGATCTACAATTAAATCGATGAATGTGTAACTTAGTGAATAGATATCAACACTTTACAACAACACTGTTATTAATATCACGCATAATTCTCATGCCTATCCAATGTGTTACAATCACTATAATTATTATAATCCAACATCCGCGGTAACATGTGTGTTGTTAATGTAATAAATTGGTCTTTACTTATAAACCTGACTCAGTTTTTGCACAATGTACCTCTTTTTGCTCCTGATCGTTCTGCTCAGCACTAGATGTCAAATCCTGCAAAATAATAACTACTCAAAATTTATCCAAAGTGATGAGAATACTGATTTAAAGCTATCGAGGTTAGAGCCTGTATCTGTAAGTAGGCCTATTTAAATATTTGAATCAGAATTTATTTTTTTTTTCTAAACTTAATGTTAGTTAGCCATATGTAGATTCAATGAGGAGCAACCGCCTTTCCTTAAATTTGGAGGAGAAAAAACACACATGTTGTCAATGATATAACAGGTTTAGGCTTCACAGCTCTTCATTTTGAAATATTTATGACCAAACATCCAGGATCCGCAACTGGCCAAGTTTTGTTTGACGGATCTGTTAGGCCTAATGTAGGTCTATTTATAAAAGCTACATTGTTCATGGAACCAGGGAAGAACTGGAACTATTTTGTGGTAAATTGGGAGATTACAATATTAAATGTGTCTTTAAAGGTTGGTCATGAGCAGGAACTACATCTTGAATCTGGTAGAACATTGATAATAAAAACCGTAGCTGTACGCCCGCCTTTATTTGGTAAGTATCGGGTATATCAAGCTAACAGTAAGTACCGTTAGGCTACGTACGTTTCTTAAAGAATTATGGGTGTAGTTTAAATTCCTTATTATGTTTTAATAGTGTAGGCCTACTGTACTACTTCTATCGCAGTGCTCGGCCAACGCAGACAGCTAGCACGTGACCGACGCTGTCTGCGTTAGCCGTTACAGCACTGAATTCCGACGAGAGAGCATCGGGCGTAGTTTTTGTCGTCGAGAGAACTTTAAACATGTTTAAATTTCTCCTGACGGGCCTTGTCGTACAACGCTGTCTGAGTTGACCCATTAAGCGCATACTTAACACGAGATCAACTGCCAACGTCTCATCCAAAGGACGAGGAAACAATGATTAGAAAACACAACTTTTAGATTTAAAGAAAGCGTTGAGAGAGAAAAAAAGACCATTATTTTCATTATCATCGTCATTATCATTTTCATTATTATTTCATATAGAGATTGAAAACTTTCTCACTTCCGATGAATGTGAAAAAATAAAACTCATAGCCAAAAAAGGGGCATGGGAGAAAAGTGCTACTCTTCCGAAAACAGCCTTTAGAAAAGGAGCAAAAGAAGGCAGCCATAAGATCAATTTCACAACTGCTGATGTAAATTATGATGGATACATTAACTTCAGGGAGCTTTGGCATAAGAGGCCTCCCATACAAAATTCAATGATCACCCTAGACGATATAAAAGAATTTATTCAATTCTATAAGTATGATACTGATGGAGATGAGAAACTGAACTCTGGTGAGTTTGGGAAAATTGATATTAAATTAATGTACGAGTGGATGTACGAAAAAATAAGAACAGACAAAAGAAAGCAACATAGGACAAGTGACCAAGTATGGATGGAACACAAGTCCCATGAAGTATTTGGTGAATTACAGAAAAGGTAGGATTACAACGTATACCGTCTGGTAGTCAATCACATTTTGCTTGTAGAGGATGTTATGGTACAGGTTGGACAAATAATACTCTTTTCATCACAATATTCCAATAATTATTAAAACAGATTACAAAGTAGTACCACTGATGGTCATGCATTATGGATGGCAAAATACGTAGAGATTCTGGCAAAATACTGAATTGATGGCGCTGTTTTGGTAAAAATGGAATCATTTGAGAACCTCCTGGCGATGTTTCTTGCCCAGGTCCCAGGCAAACTAAGTTGGCTTAAGTACGCTTATCTGGTAATACCATGTCGACAACTGCTCAAGTGGTCAAGCCCAAAGCAATTACTAAAATATTAAATCATCCTTTCACACATTGTTATATCTTTCTAGAATAACTATCCTTTTTAGTTTGCAAATAATTGGGTACAAATTAATAACACCATTATTGTTTTTGATAATACAGAGTTGTTTTACTTACTGGTTTATCAAAGCAGATTGTCGACAACAATGGTGAAGCGATGCAGGTAAGATCAGAGGGGGCTGTAGAGGCTTTGTAGGACGAGGTTAATATTGATTGGACCCATGTTTCGGGTATGTTATACCTGATTGTAAAAAAAAACCGTTGACACAACCTATTTGATCAATGCCCATGATCTTGGTTATGGGCTTCTTACCACAAACGACCTCTTTCTTGACTATCCTTGTTTTGGCTTCCTACCACAAACGACCTCTTTATGGATGATCCTGTCTATGGGCTTCCTACCACAAACTACCTCTTTCTGGATTATTGTTGAGGCTTCCTACCAGCAATTCGATCTCCTTCTGGTTTATTCTTCTCGTATGGACTTCATACCGCAAACGACCTCTTTCTAGATGATGCTCCTCATTATGATGAACTTCTACCACAAACGACCTCTTTCTGGATGTTCCTGGAAATGAGCTTCCAGCCACCAATGCCATATTCCTGGAATTTCTCTCATAATAATATCGTATTATTGATTACCTTTGCTTTTCAAAGTATTTTCTTTTCAATACACTTACCCGATTGAAGTGCATCAAAAAGTACATGTTCGACCACAAATCTGACAAATAATAGTGACTATTATAACAGAGTTTTTTTTAACACAGATTGTGCATTACGATGTTGGTGGACACTATCACGCACATTATGACAGTGAAAGGGTAGACAATGCTAAGAAATGTGGCCATACAGGAGGTCTTTTAGATGGAGCTGCTCGACTAGATTTTAAAAACTACCGTGTATGCAGGTAGTGTTTTAGTATTAAACTTACATTGTTTTATTATTATTAATAATTAATCCTTTGGCTAGCCCCTATGGCATTTTCAACATATTACTGGGACTGCCGCGATACCTGGGGTGCGCCTCCCGGAACTACAAGTAAGCAAATCAACCATTTGAGTTTCAGTGCGAGCGACGAAATTGAAATCATTGACATCAAACCATTGATCATTTTGATCATGCTAAGAGACAAAATATGGAACAATACCGCATGTTTCGACAATGTTACCAAACTTACCTTTCGCTTCATATCTGAGATAGCTAAGGTAGATACCCGAAACGGTTATTTCCACCTATCTCAGACTGAGAATGAATTGAATAAATTGAAAATTTGATATAGAAATCATAATGAGCAGAAATGTACTTCTTTTTTATAGATATCTAACGGTGATGTACTACCTGAATGATGTTGACGATGGAGGCGAAACGGCATTTCCAATCGCGGACAATGTGACATATAAAGGCAATGTATGTATAATGTTCTTCAATGTTTTCAAACGTATCTATTCAAACATCATCATTTTATATATCTCCATATTAGGTACTCTAAAGATCTGTCTATATTATCAAGCTGTATGTGACAAAAAAAATGTGATGTGCTCATATCATATTAGAGTACCTTCGCATACGTTGAGTTCGGTACGTCGTTGGACCATAATTTTTTCCTAATTATAGGAACAAGTAATCAATTTTTACTGAAACAGAGAAATGACGTAATTTACATACACTTGCTACAGTAGGTCGTCGTAAATTGAAAGCTCCATAATGTAATTCAATGACAATTTGTTTGCATGCCATAGCTTACTATTTCATGTGAGAGAAACTGATTTATTTTAAAAATGTTCCAATCAGTTAATAAATGAAGAAATATACGATTTGAGTAACCACTGCAAGGATGCTAATGTTGTAGTTAAACCAAAGAAGGGCAAAGCTGTGATGTGGTACAACCACGTACTGAATGAAGACGGTAGGTGAAATTTGTATAATCAGTGATGATGAAAATTATGACGATGACGTCATGATGGATTTAGTGTTTGATTATTATAAATTTAATAGCGATAATCACAATGATGATGATTATAATAAATATTATGATTCTGAGGATTTGTAAATTGATTAACGACCCACCGACTGAACGAACAACATAACCAACGACCCAATGACAATAAAACGAACGCAATAGGTTACAATATAATATTAGCGATGTCGAGCAAAGAATTTCAATTTCCGTGCAATGAATTTACGAGAATAATAAAGACAATGAATTTACGAGAGGAATAAATAAAGACAATGAATAAATAGACGAAGGAAGAAACGAAGGACCGACTGAACGAAGGAAGGAACGAACGAACAACATAACCAACGACCCAATAACAATAAAACGAACGCAATAGGTTACAATAATTATATTAGCGATGTCGAGCACAACATTTCCGTGCAATGAATTTACGAGAATAATAAAGACAATGAATTTACGAGAGGAATAAATAAAGACAATGAATAAATAGACGAAGGAAGAAACGAAGGACCGACTGAACGAAGGAAGGAACGAACGAACAATATAACCAACGACCCAATAACAATAAAACGAACGCAATAGGTTACAATATAATATTAGCGATGTCGAGCAAAGAATTTCCGTGCAATGAATTTCCGAGAATAATAAAGACAATGTATAAGTAGACGTAGGAAGAAACGAAGGACCGACTGAACGAAGGAACGAACGAACAAATGAATGAACAACCTAACCAACGACCCAAAGAAAATAAATGAAAGAACGGACAAATAAATGAATAAAAAATGAACGAAAGAGGAAACGATTATCTGCGAATGTATCTCCAAAATATAGCATTTGTCCAGTATAATAAGTATTGTAATAAATTGTCACATTAAGTATCACATATGACGCCTGTATCATAGTCATAAGCCAAACTTTTCCCATAGGTTGGATTGGCGAGAATGACGTGTACTCTCTTCACGGTGGATGCGATATTAAACAAGGCGTTAAATGGATCGCTAATCACTGGATACATGTTGACACGGACAAGGAACGTCAAACACAATACCTTAAAAAACTCAGAAACAATATAGGAAATTTGTAACAATAAACAAATGATGGAAAAGTATTTATTTAAGACCAATAGAAAATATTTTTTACTTAAATCTACAAAAGTTTTTGTCAACTCGGATCGTGATATAATTATTCTGTCTAATTTGTAATATTAAATGCATGTTTTACATTTTTTATTGTGGCGGTTAAATCAATTATTGTAGTATAATGCATTATGCATAAAATAATAAAATAATTAATAATAAAAAAGCATGGTGATTCTGTATTTTTTTAATGAGTTAGCCACACACAATCCTTGAACCAGTGACAAAACAGACCTATTTTCTTTTTAAAATGTAGTCTAAAAATTTACCATAAATAAAAGTAAACAAGCTGGTGCCGAGATAAATCCAATAAAGTAATATAGGCATATGTATGATGGGGTTTTTGGGGTGGGGGTGCTAATTTTATAAATAATTTCCGTTTCATTACGGCGTAAGTACTAATACACCTATGTGTTACATGACTTTAATCTGAATCCCACTTAAAATGTGTGATGCCGTGACGGAAAGGTCGTATGCATGGATTCGCCTCTGTCAATCAGAGTGAAGTTACAATTTCACTCTTACCTGATCATAGACAATGGAATAGGTACAATTGATCAATGTAGGCCTACGTGTCAATGAATGGGACAAATATAGGCAACATCATCCCCCATATGTCTCATTTCCCACGGTTAATTATTGGCCTAACTCAATAACAGCATAATTGACTCAATAAAATTAAAACGCAAGGGGTTACAGTATGTATATTTTCTGTCAGATCAGGTTTATACAATGTACTTCTTGGTCATCCTTGTCGTTTTTCCCGGCATTGGATGCACTACCAATCAGAATCCTAGCCTAAGAGAGGAGCATTTTAATACGGACTTAAAATTACCAATGTTAGATCCTGTATCTGTAAGTACAACCGAATTACATGTTTATCGATTGCTGTTTCCATTTTTGTTTCTATTTTGTCCGTGCGTCAAGTAAAAAAAATAGCTATCCAATCGAATTTGAACACATACCATGAAACATTGGTCTAATGGTAGAAAGTCTGCGTATCAAGCAGAAGATTCGGGGTTCGAAATTCGGTTAGTGCGGCTTTTCTCATTGCTTCAACTTCAAAAAGAAAACTTGATTTTTAGTATATCATTCTCTATACAAAACATGTAAATGTATGAATTAATGTTAAATAAGCCCTAGTAAGCAAATTGTTTGTAGTACACGCATGCCGTACTCTCTCAAATGGGATGGACGCGCCGAAATTTAATTTTGGATTTTCATTTTGACGGATCGCTTACTAATTAAAGGGATCAATATTGAGAGCCTTGTTTGAACCGGAAGAAATTACGATATAGACTGGACTATAGGCCTTATAATATTTTCTTTAAAGGTTGGTCATGAGCAGGAACTGAATCTTGAATCTGGTAGAACATTGATGATAAAAACCGTAGCTATGCGTCCTCCTTTATTTGGTAAGATTCTTCTTCTAATAACAATTATGTTCATTTCACAGCTTGTGTGATTGTAGATACTAACACAATTAATGAGTTTCTGCAATCGGAGCAAATTGTCCCTGTTACCACCGTGTTGAAGTACCGTTGAGTTGCTCTTCACTAAACGTAAACAAAATATTATGCTATGATGTCGGTCAATAAGCTCCGAACAACATGTACACAATAACGACAATAAGCTAAATTCATTCGTTAATTATTTCTGATTTGTTACAACGCACACTGGTCTCCATTACACGCAATGTACCCCGAGTATTCTCTTTCTCAGTATTCATTCAATATTGATTAATCACGCATAACGGATTGTAACTATCTGCGCTATCACAATTATGACATCCAATCAACGAATTCGAATTTCAAACTACGACCATTTTATTTTTTTCAGATTTTCTTATGTTTACTTTTTCGTATATTATCATTAACTAGAGATTGAACATTTTCTAACCGACAATGAATGTGAACACATAAAAAACATTGCCAAAAGAAGAAGATGGAAACAAAGTCATACACTACCGGAAGACGGATTTGGGTCAAGAGTAAGCGAGGGCGATCATCAACTTAATTTCCAAGATACTGACACGAACACTGATGGATGTGTAGATTTTATAGAACTTTGGTACGCACGGCCTCCCATACAAAACGCATTGATCACAATAGACGACATAGAAGAGTTTATTCAATTAAATGAGTATGATACTGATGGAGATAAGAAACTTACCGCTGGTGAGTTTGGAAAGATTGATGTAAAACTGATGTACAAGTGGATGTATGACAACATGAAGGCAGACAAAAGAAAGAAGACTAGGATAAGTGACCAAGTCTGGGTCGATCATAATTCTGATGAATTATTTGATGAATTAAAGAAAAGGTAAGATCTAATTATAAACTCTCTTGAATAGTATCATCTCAATTCTTTTTAAAGAGCCCAGTTATTCCAAATTAAATAGACATCTTTAATATTACCTCGAATTTGGCTAGAGGAGTGAGATTTTTTTCTATGATAGATTGATAAGTAATTGCGGAAAAGGGTATTTAGAATAGGCCTATTTAAATGAGAATACCAGTGATCTTAAAGCCTTTTCAGGTTGTTTGTTTTTACAATATTCAATAATTATTGTTAATAATACAGACTTGTCTCACTCACCGGGTTATCAAAGAAAATCGTTGATCTTGGTGAAAAGATGCAGGTAAGATCAGAGGAGTAAATTTAGGTTCAAACATACCACTCATGTTTATCGTGAGCTTTTTCACATTTGAAAGCAATGTTTTGGAAAAGTGAAAGTTGTTTTTGTGTGCATTAGAGACTAGAGACAATTTTAAAAAGGCTGCTAAACGTCTATATTTATTATATAAATGAATCATTCATTCACATTATACATTTTCCCTTTACATACGAACCTACAGTGACATATAATGAAAAAAATACTCGTATCTAGATGACTTGCAATAGTCTGTTAAGCTGTACCTAATGATAGCTGTAGAATTGAGTGATATAGGTATATTATTGTTTTACACAGATTGTACATTACGATGTTGGTGGACACTACCACGCTCATTATGACAGCGAGATGATTGATAACAAGCAATGTATAAATACACGTCTTTTAGATGGAGTTGAGGAATCTGTGAAACTCGATTTTAACAAATATCGTATGTGTAGGTATGTTATGAAATTAATTAAAATACATGAAATTTAGTTGTGTTCTGTTTTTCAGGTGGTTCTTTACCCAGTCAGCTTCGGCTGGCTATGTTCTGTTTTTAGTCGTTTCCTTTTTTTTTTCAGGCATTTTAAAACACTTTATTAATCAATTAAGCTAGTACTATCTCGCATTTACATGGTGTTCATAACTTGGGTTTAGGTGTCATTCATTGGTCAGTATGTTCGAAATTCCAGAAAAAAAAACATAGGCATGGAGTTTCGCTTATTCTTCCTCTCTTGCTTCAATAATAAAAATGGATTGGGTAAAGTTTTATAGGATCAAAGTTCACAAAATTCCTCTGACTGTGTTCATGTTCTATTCAACATAGTATCTCTACATTGTTCTTCTTATTGACACGCTTTAAAATGCTACTAGTTGCAGCAACAGTTCTGATTTCCTACACAGTTTCGCAGTTTCCTAGTTCAGTATTACCGGTACCCACTCCCATTTATGTGGCTTATATTTTGCATAGATATGTAACGGTGATGTACTACCTTAATGATGTTGAAGAAGGGGGCGAAACGGCATTTCCAGTTGCAGACAATGTGACATTCCACAGAAAGGTATGACACTTAACTGTATGACACTTTAACTGTATGAAACTTAACTGTATGAAACTTAACTTATGACACTTAACTTATGACACTTAACTTATGACACTTAACTTATGCATGGTACTATACTTTAGATCCTTCCTTTAAATCTCTATCCATTTCATTTATTTATTCGACATCAAACATGTTCTGGGACCCCAAAAGTAACAGAGTCATCATAACATGATATGTCTGGGGCTCCAGAAAAACTTAACGACAATCCAAATACGTCCAAATACAAGTTGAAACACAGTACCTATTTTTTCTCGTAAATGTGTCCTTAACATTATGTTTTCACGCTGCTGCTCTACCCCGCTACGTCACACGAGATGACTCATTCATTAGATGAAATCAAGCAGCAGTATAGTACTACACTTTGACATTTTTGTTAAAATGGAAACCCGACTATAATTTATAGGTACCACCTGTTGAATCCAAAAAACGGCTGGGAAAAGAGTCTAATGACAAATCCCAAAGCATTTATGGTATTTATGAGTCCCATGATATTACTATAATTCACTGTCAGATAATCATTGAATTATTATCAAAACAGTCCATTGAAGTTTTTGTTTGTAATAGGATACTTAAAGTATCTAGGCGTGATGAAGTGACCCCCAGACTTGACCTTAGCAATAACAATAAGCGAGCAGCGTTTTTTGTAAGAAATATTCTTGTTTAGATTTAATTTGTTATTGTAACACTTATTTCAAAAGTTTGACTTTCTATATTTTAAACTAATTATGCCTGTCCTGTTTTAAACTAATGAGTGCCCCAATTTAAAGAATTTAATTCACCAAAACATTATTTAATACTAATTTTTATTTATTTATTTATGATCAGTATATGGCGGGAAATACAATCACCGATTTGAGTAACCACTGCGAGGATGCTAATGTTGTAGTTAAACCAAAGAAGGGCAAAGCTGTGATGTGGTACAATCACGTACTGAATGAAGACATAGGTAGGTAAAATCTATGCAATATACAGTAGTTTATGACAAAAATAATGCCAACCATCGCTCAAGCATGGACGCTGCAGCGCAACAGCGTAGCACAACGCAAGTTAGTTGACCAATCACAAACGGCAGTTTGGATGTTCAGCTAGGAATAAATCCCACTGATATTGCAAAATGATGATTTTATACTCGAATGTTCCTCTTATAAAATATCAAAATTGTTAGAAACTCGTTCAGGATCAGCACTAAAATTGCGAAATGTTATGAGTAAAATCTGAACGAAAGTTTTACAATAAGCGAAGGTGGACCGACGTTAGGTAACAACAATTTATTGACGTGTTGGTCCGAAGGAAGGCAAAAGGAAAAAGATACTGGGCTTTCCTTGCGAAGATTCTTGCTGCGACAAATAACAATAATGTATATTCTCCGCGGCGCGCGGTATCTATCAAGCGTGGTTCCCACTAGAACGTAACGCAAGGACGTAAACGCAACGCAAGCGTTTTAACCAATGACAAGCGAAGTTATAGACAGTTAGCAATCACAAGCGAATAAGCCATCGCTTGTGATTGGTCAATTCACTTGCGTTGCGTTACATCCTTGCGTTGCGTCGCTGGTGGGAACCACGCTTTAGGGGCGTAGAACTGTACGTTTCGCAGCCACAGATAAACCATTTGATCTCCAGAGCTCATCATACTGTTGTTAGATTGCCTTGCATCAAGTAATTTTACTCGAAAATCACATCATAATGACGCGATGGATCACCCGAATTACGTTGCGCTACGTTCCACCATTTTGTTACGTCACGTTCCACCATTGTGTTACGTCATAGTGGGAAACTGTAAGCTTGAATACAATATTTTAACATTGTTCTTTCTCGTAGGTTGGATTGGTGATATTGACGTGTACTCTCTTCATGGTGGATGCGATATTAAGAGAGGTGATAAATGGATCGCTAATCATTGGCTACCTGTTGACACGGACGAAGAACGGCAAATACAATATATGAAAATGAAACAACAGAAAAAGATATTTAACGATTTAACAAATAAGGAAAACAACATACTCAGACTGCACCATCAAAATACAATTCGGCATCATCAAGAAACACGACGTCATAGCAGCCAGAATATGCCTAAACTGACGCAAGAAATCGTAGAAAACTTTCAAGACGAACAAAGCAGGCATAAGAACATTTTAGAAGGCTTAGGCCTAAACAAAGAACGTTTTGAAGATCAACAAAAACAAAAAATAAACCAAATTAACAGTAAGGATGAACTGTAAATCTAGTTCTATAATATGATTGTTTGATAACGCAGCTTGGTTTGCGAGTATTTATGTTATATCATTTTGCGCATTTCACAGACGAGAGCGGTAACGGTAAGCTGTAATTGTACGCGGAAAACGCAAACATAGAATAAATGTTATTTCTTATGACCAGCAGCAGTGCTTGCAACATACAGTAGCCTCGATGCCTACAGGCACCTACTTTCCGCAACACCTCATCTTGCGAATTCCGCGCGCTGTGTAGATGGGACCAGCCACGTGGTTTTCCGCTTACCATTACCGCTTCCCGTTACTGCTCTGTGTTCCTGTTGACGAAGAGTATTTACTGTTTTGCTGCCCTCTACAGCAGTACGGTACCTATACATAATAATACTCTTACACATGTATTGCTATTCTGTACGTACAAGTCATTTTGCGAGGAGTAGGCTGTGTTTAACTGTATAAACAAACATTTTATATCTGAACCTTCGATTTTCCATTTTGCTCGATTGCCTTTGTGAATCGTACGGGATTGTTAAGATGTTTTAATTTCTAGTATTATAAGACAGGTTATTGACACAGTACAAATGCCTCTAGCTATCTTCATCTTTAGCATTACGATTTTTATCAAGACAGGATAATTAATTAGATGCCCTCGTTTCAAGTTTATTCAATTCACTTTCTGTAAAGCCCATTGATGTTCAATTCAATTCGTTCTGCTATGTTGTGTTTTCGGGCTATTTAGTATTTTAGTGTTACATGACCAAGAACTAATATTTTAAAATATATAGTCCTATATATAAGCATTTTTAAAAGTCTGACAAACAGTCATATAGTTTTTTTAAATCGAAAGATTATGTAATAATTGTACAGTAGTGTGTTGATTTTTCAAGATATAAGCTATGGGTAGGTTGATAACGTTTGGTTCCAACTAGGACGTAACGCAAGGACTAAACGCAACGAAAGCGAGTTGACCAAGTTCGAATAATCCACTCCCACACTGTGATTAGTCAAATCACTTGCGTAGCGCTTACGTAATTGCGTTGCGCGTATGTCCTTGCGCTGCGAATACGTCCTTTCGCTGCGCCCTAATGCGAACCAAACTAAAAAAAAGGGAGGGAACGATTACCGATTATTTTTGCTTCGCATTCTATCTTAACTAGTGCATATTCTGTTGAAGGCATATCTTTGCTTGTACATACAATCTTTCTTTCTTGTTTGTATTTTTACCACGTACGGTATTGGTTTTAATCAGTGCCTATAATGTTCAATTAGATCTAAGCCGTGGGAGTTCTGAGTTAAGTTTTAAAAAATTACGGTAAGGAATGACGTTATTTTTTATGTTGAACCAGGGACGAGTGTACATTTCATTCTTCCCTGGTTGAAAACTAAAGAGAAAGTAATCATTGTTTGGGATATTTTTCTCTGTTCTCTGTTTTTATTTAACAACATCTTTATACAGGCTTACACGTAAAACAAAACCTGTTTTGCATTGTGGTTTCTAGACTCTAACTTCATTATAAATAAAACGAAATAAGTATAACAGTCGTACGGTATAAATAGGCCTACAAGGTAGACTCAGGAACGGGTCCAGCAGGTGCATTTAGGGCGCGCACTCTCCACTTTTTTCGACAGGTATTTTGACAGGTAGGGCCTACTAATGCTCCACCATTTAAAAATCTGTCCTAAGACCTCACAAGCGTGTTTGGTGAATTTTTTCTCAATTTTAAGTTTTATGTAATCAATGTACACTATGCCTAATCTGACAATAAATTACAGTATAGTAATCCATTGCATTTACCACACAATAGCGAACAGTTCGGCTTATACCATAGGAGGCCTAGGCGGCCTACAATTGAATTATTGTACACAATGATTATAGGTTCTTCTTGTATTACAAATCACTGTTTTGGAAGAAAGTAAATACAATCGCGGGCTCATCAATTAGTTAATTATCATTGTATCATTAGTTTTGAAAGAGAATTTCTGCTTTATTTTAACTCGTCTGTTCACCACGACGAACGAAGCGGATGATTTGATTGGCTTAATAAATAGTTGTAAGGCACCGGAATGACGGGGCGTGGCCAGTCGTGGCTTTTCAGCGTTATACGCATGCACAGATTTCATATAACTCCCGACAAAAAACGTAATGCTCGACTTCTGTGTATAATTCTATTTTGATAGTAACGATCGCATTGAAATTAAGCCTAAAAATAGTTTAGATTTCTTTGTGAGGGCTAAATTTGATGAATGGCTGTAACCGAATAAACAAAGCCGTCCTTTTATTGTGTATTTTGATCACGCTGTTATGCGTTATTAGTTAAATAATGGTAATGGGTATACATATTTGATATTAGTCGTTTCACTTCAGTACATAACGGTTCCAAAAACACTATAACCATAAGATTCACTTCCGTTCGCAAATTGTTCATATTGAATTGTTCATATTGAATTGTTATAGCTTTAAAGTATAGTCTAAATGTACTGTACGGCTCCATGCCAAACATGAGAGTGTGTGTTATAATTACAGTAATAGATTTTCTCAAATAATGTAGGTGGCGTCCTTGACGGTATTCCTTTACGTATTGAAAGTCGTTCACCGACTGAAAGCAGTTGTGAAATGGTATCGTATGCTCAGTTGGGATTGACGTACCAACACTGTTGCATGCTTAGAAGGCCCGATACTTCAGCCGGACGGCAGTACTTTCGATTAAGCCTAATAGAAAATTTATTTACATATACATTAAAGTATATTATGGACGTCGAACACTTATTTTGACATGGCTTGTCGTATTTTTACAATTCATGTATTTTTGTAAACACCATAGTAACGTATTGCGCGGCAGGTGTATACGAAGCTTTCTGAAAGATGTTGTCCAGTCATGAGGAAAATCAAAATCGACTTCACTAAAATCAAAGTACGAAGGGCAAACCTGAAATCATAAGAAAAACCGACATAGAATATTGGTTCAGTAATGGCAGACTCTAACGCAAGTGTTAGGCCTACAACACAAACTGTATCATTATTGGAAAGCACATTCGAATACGGAACTACCATACCAGCAGACGATACAACCAATTTAACATCAAGATCTATCGGCTTAGGAATTCTATTCACAATTATAATTATTTTAATCATCTGTGGAAACATACTGGTTTGTCTTTCTCCATGGGTTAACATTATGCTTCGAACTTCAACGTACACGCTGCTCGTGTCGCTGGCGATGGTTGATTTACTCCTTGGTCTTACTGTGTTACCCTTTAGTGCAATCTTCACAATATCCCAAACGTGGGACTTCGGACCTGAACTCTGCAATATATATGTGTCGTGCGATGTTCTGTTCTCCACGGCCTCAATATTACATTTGCTTGTCATTAGCGTAGATAGATACGTAGCTATTCTTAAACCATATACTTATAAGACAGTTATGACAAGGAGAATGGCCTTTTTTGGAATAGCTATTGTATGGATTATTTCTTTTCTCATTTCTTTTCTTCCAATACACCTTGGCTGGAACACAGAGTCTGGTGACGTTCAAAGTTACACGAACCCTTCTGAATGCCAGTTAGAAACTAACACACTTTTTGCATTATTAGACGGAATTTTGCTGTTTTTTGTGCCGCTAACGCTGATGTCAGGACTATACTGCAAAATAGTCATCGTTGCTCGAAAGCAGGCGAAAGCCATAGCTAGGCTATCAGCGCAGTTTAATAACAATCGAAAACAACATATCAAGGTGGTAGACGAACATAAAGCGCTTAAAGTAATGGCAATAGTGATGGGATGTTTTGTCGTCTGTTGGGTGCCATACTTCACGATTTTTACCTTTCAACCAGTATTCGAATGGAACCTTCCTGATTCCACCTATTTCGTCGTGCTCTGGATGGGATATATTAACTCATTGATAAACCCGCTTGTGTACGCAGCTTTAAACAGTGAATTTCGAAAAGCGTTTTCTATACTTATTCACATGGCTCGAAATAGAACAAGTGATAGGCGTCTTTCAAATGGGTCCTTGGTGACGTTAAGGGTTAATAATACGGACCGGAACACTTATGAACGAGTAGAACGTCACGTGCCTTCCGTTTGTTGGGACCCTAATGCTGATGGCATTAATATACCAATCGGAAGGAATGTAAATGGAATAGTATATCCTATTCTTGATGTTGAGATGGCTAAGGACACAAATAAGAATGGTAGGTGACATCAAATGCACTATCATTGTCATCCACAGAATAAACAATAGTTAATATAATGTTTTTTTAAGCGTTTAATTATAGGGAATTTGTTGTTGCTAACTGTTTATGATTAAAACATCCTTCCAAGTAGGCCTAATTCTTGCTACCATTTTAACATACGGCTTATTCAGACTATTTAACGGATATGTTGGTTTCATGTGGACCAATTATCGCTAACTTTTGTGGATAGGTGACCGAATTATCCGGGTAAACCGAGCTTTTGTCTTAGGGCGGTAGCCGAAGAAGACCTATAATTTAACAGACCATGTGTCCTGGACGGAATAAACGTTCCGCTCGTCTGACACAGTCTCCTTCGTCTGACTCTCCCGCACCGAAATCTTGTTATTAAAGATTGGTTCCCACTAGCGACGCAACGCAAGCGAGTTGACCAATCACACGCGACTGTTCAAATAATCGATTGCTTATGATTGGTCAAATCACTTACGTTGCGTATTAGTCAAGTGGGAACCAAGCTTTACTAAGCCTGAATCGATTCATTGGCCTATTATTAAAAGTAAAACAAGGATACAACTAATAAAGAAAAAGAAACATGATGTATATTATTTAAAAAGCTATTAATAGAAAATGATGCTATATTATATTTCATAAAATAAAGCTAAATGTCTTGCCACCGACTCTAATTCAATGACTTGTTATTTTATTATATGCTTAATTATTTTATTTTGTATTAAAAGGTAACTCTGCAGAGTTAAATAAATAATACCGTACGCCTCTTGTTATATTGTTTCATTCGGTCAAATTACGTTGCGCCTATCGTTGTATTGCGCGCGTCTACGTGTTTGCGTCCCACCCATACGCGTCCCACCTATACTTGGTTGCGTTGCGCCTATATACCTTGCGCTTACGTTTTTACGTTATACGTAAGCAGCGCATTCATTCATATACGTCCTTTGTAGTTGAATTCAGGTAAATTGATGAGAATTCACGCTTACTGGAGCGGATATAAAATAAATACGAAGCCTATACTTAAAGAATAAACTCTATACACAGGTTAATCTTGAAATTTATAAAATCAATAAGTATGGTGTCTTTGTTTTAAGTGAAGTTCAAATAATGTATGTCTTCATATCTTTGTATTACATTCCTACAAATCTAATATGACTACCATAGGCCCAAATACTATCAATCATATAAACCCGGAATTTATTTACCTAGGTAAGTTGGTTCCTACCACCCAATTTTTTGCCTGTGAAACCAATTTAACAGGGTATATAACAAAATCTGAACAGGTCCATAATGTAGTAATGTTGTTGGCCATGGTCTCCCCAATTTCATTTTTTTTGTTATGTATATACTGAAATAGACCAAATAAATAATGAAATGAAATGAAAGGCGGTTTGATAGAAGAGAGGCTACTCATTTATTCCAGTCGGCCTATATTCGTTTCTTATATCATTAGTAAATCGTGACTGACGAGCAATGATTGATTGCCAAGTTTTAATTTTTCCAGTAAAACCCTCCAATTACAGACCAATCTCTAAAAACCGGATACAAAATCAAAGGCAAACCATACGTAAAGCCTGAATGAACATTAACCTCCTGATGAAATGTGATTTTAAAATTATATGAGTATGATGAGTTTTACATTAGTAGCTAGGCCGAGCTGTGTTGGTATTGAACAGCTAAATAATACGGACTAACTGTTACATAAAGGCCATCTGTGCAGCCTTCGCTGGCGCACCTTCTTTGTAATGTTTTTGTTGCCTTAGCAATAATTTCCACTTATTTTAACAACAGATTGAAATAACAACAAATAATACGTTGTCGAGCTTTTGTTAAATAACATTAATTTATTTTAATTACAACGATTAATTCAAGGACTTTCAACGAAAAGAATCTATTATTATAAGACCATGGTTTAAGTGGCTCTTCAAATACAACAACATTTGAAAGCCAATACTCAGCGATTCATCTAAAGATTATAACGATTACAATACATCCTATTTTGTCGTATAGTATATTTGACCATAGAATTAACACAATAATCGTGTTTTAATTTCGATAGAGCTTCTTTTCATCCTGAGTTTGAAGGACTGAAAACAACGTAGCTAAGAGACGAGTATTCATTCACAAAGGTCGACCTTGTTTTCAATCTTTTCAATTGGCGAGGTAAACTAGATTTTAATGAAAACGTCTTTATCTATATTACTATTAGCAGTATACCAGGCCTCCTCATGTGGATGGCGGTGTAACAATTTACATAAATCGTAAACAATTAAACGTGTTATGCACTAGGTTTTAAATCGTCACCATGACGTGGTAGAGTGATCCGCGCGCAGCAAGCAATTTTAAAGATCTGTCTACACATCAAACTTTATGTGACAAAAAAATGTGATGTACCAAATATGGTAGTGATACGTTTAAATATGGTAGTGATTGTCACATAAAGTTTGATAGTGTAGACAGAGCTTTACGCATCCGTCAAATACGTGTGCTGAAATAGGGTCTTGATATAATGTGATTTCACATCAGATTTCGACAGCTTGACTAACTTGTATTTAAATTATCAATAATGACGTTATAAAAATGAAAAATGAATGAATACTTGTCAAAAAGAATTGTCTCAGCATTATCATATTCAAGCTTTAAACATTAATTACTATTTTTAGTTAAAAGGATTATTTTGGTAGGCCTAGTACCACACACATTATCGTACTCATAACGTCCCTCCCACTTCAACAGTGGCATTTCCTGGTCGTGTGGGCCTCAATAGAGGCTAGTGTAATTAGAATGATTTTAACCCATTGCGTGAGAATAATATAAGCATTCACATCCTACATCGAAAATATCCATAATAATCAAACATTTCTATAAATAAATTTGTCAAAGCGTCTGGTAGCTTATTCAAGCGGGTCGGTATTTGGTTTTTAGTTAAAAATAGTTACACAGACAATAAACTCGTTCGACATACACAATAGCCCTCATCTCATATTTCATAACGATTTCATAAAATGTAACAATGGGCACGAGATTTGACATCCGGTACCTGGATTCTACTAAATCTTCAAAATACCATATACGTAGTGGAATTCATGTAGCTTTTGTTACGTAACAGAAAATAGGAGTCGGTAATCCCCGGCGGATCAGTCACGAAACGGGACAAGAACACCTTTTTTTACCGTGGATTCTAAATGTCGACACCATATAATAATTTTAATTATAATACAGCAACTCACTTTATACTATCACCTATCACATACAATCATGCAAGAACTAGGCCTATACATGTTTCTTTAAAAACAAATAAATCGGCAGTAATTTTAATTATCGGTGTAAGTTGTTTCACATCTTTTTAATCGTATGCTCTAGGCCATTTATCAGATATTTGTCACCGTCATTGACTTACTTACTTGGCGAACTTTATTTCTAATTAAAGAGATTACATTACCAATTAGATAGCCTTGTTATTTAGATAGCGATCAATTTCCCTATACTTGTATTAGTACTGTTTTATGTATTCTCACTTATATGTTAAAATCATTCGTATTCTTGCTATTCATTTTGAAAAAAAAACAATTTTGGGGATTCAAATAACCCTGATAATAATAACAATGGTGCGTTTTGTTATGCCTCCCAACTCAATACATAAGAAAGTAACAAAAGAAAGAGGAATTTAGAAAATGGGAAGTAAGAAGCCGTTTGAAACTGATATAAATTAAATATAAAACAGAATTAAGGCCAATTTACACAGACGAGCGAAAACGATAATTCAAATTATAGAATCTATGTTATTCCTTATGACATTACACACAACGCAGAGCGGACGGGCGGTTTACGCTCAGGAAAGATACAGATTATACGTGGGACAAGCTACGCGGTTTTCCACTTACCGTTACCGCTCATCTGTGTAAATTGGCCTTTATGACCATTACACAAACGCCGAGTGGATGGATGGTTCAACGGAAACCAGCTCAGGATAGATAGCGATTTTACGTGGGACAAGCATGTAAACTGGCCCATAGAGGGGTCAGCCTACAACCAAATCTGAAATTCACAACGAAATAGATTTGAAGAGGAAGCCTGGTAAATATTGTATAAAAAGAAAACAATTAAAATATAAAGCTATATTTATGAGCCTATATAACATTTATTTATCTTGAAAATTCATAAAATTATAATAAAGTACAATAATTTGAGCAACTTAGAAGGGAAAATATTTGTGAGAGGCAGCCAAAAAAACTGATAGGGAAAAACAGGACAACACGGAACAGGAAACAGAACAAAAAACTATAATAGAGACTAATAATGAATGAATAATAAGTGAAAGTGTGATTTTTTATAATTATAACTTAATAATAGGTGTCGTTTTAATTTAAAAGAAACACTTGGATAATGCACAATACAAATATGAATGGTATTGTATTGAATTCAGTGGTTGCGTGTTTAAATCATGTGGGTGCGTTTAAACAACAGTTACTGTACCATGAAGGCATGAATAATAAAATGTTGCTATATAATTTGGAAATATTATTTAAGCTCTGTCTACACTATCCAACTTTATGTGACAACAAAAATATGGGCATGATGATGTCATACCACTACCATATTTGGGTATATCACTACCATGTTTGGGCACGTAACACGTTTTTTGTCAACTACAGTAGTTTGATAGTGTAGACAGAGATTAAAGCCAGTATTTACGAACAGGCTATTGTCATATATTTTGAACTGTAGGCCTATATTGATTTTTAATTTTATGTAGTTAAGTTCTTCTGGGGCCCCAGACATTTCATGTTATGGTGAATCTGTTGTTTTTGGGGTCCCAGGACATGATGTCGAATAAATAAATGAAATGAAACATTGTAGGCCTATAAGTATAGTTTTAGTAGTTCTGCGTTCACTAATAAAAAAATAACATACTGGATGCTAACTAATAATTTGTAAGTAAAATTCGAGTATGAATATTCTCCTCCATACACGAAAATTCCTCGTGTATCATTTAACGCGAGCGAATGATTTGGACGTTAAAGATGTATGCATCACTATTCATCTTCTTAGTATGTATGCTTCAACGCCCGATGTTTCCTCGTTTGTATACCTTTACAGCTTCAACTCTCAGATTTCATCTTTTTCCTATTAGTGCTCAGCTCCTGCATTACTTCTAATCTGTATGTATACCTAGACATTAATTAATCAATAAGAGAGATCATTCGGGACACGTGATCACAGTGATATCAAGCTGAACAATCGGTCACACCGTATGTTAATTTTTAGACTATTCACTTTTTAAATATTCACCTTCTTCGTCGATACGGTCAATTTTATGATCAGAGTCCGTACTCTCTTAACCAATTGTATTACAACCAATTAAGGCAGTAGGCCAATTGACCATGTCATTTCCTAAGCTCAGATAGCTTTGATATTTTTGTATTGCCGTTTCCTATCCTATTTTCTACAATTCGGGTATATTTAAAATATTAACACATGTAAAATATCAACTACATTGAAATGTCATTATGAAATGAATATATTAGTAATAAAAGAAAAAAACTACATGTAATGTGACTTTATGTTTACAAATACAAATACATTGTATTCATCAAATAAACAAGAGTATGTAAAATGAAGCAAGAAAATGATGAGATGGTTTCTCGGGAAACCAGAGGGTATTTAACATTAAGTAAAATGAACGTCTGTTAGTTCAAATTTTGACTCGATTTTTTTAGCCTGAAAATCTGATATATTACGTGTATCCATCCTAATTGTTAGTGCAAATGTACTTAGTCCTGGATTACCATTATAGTCAATTCAATATTAGTCATTATTTTGTTTTACCATCAATGAAAATGCTCTCTTAGCAAGTGTTAATTGATTGAACATCTTCTTGGTCAAGCAATGCAATAGGCCTACTACAACAAACACGATGATTAACATGGAGAGAGCAACATGACGATAATTGCTATGATATAACGATGGTTATTAACGATGATTTAGAATTGATGATGATGATGATGATGATGATGATGATGATGATGATGATGATAATGATGATGATGTTGATGATGATAATGATGATGATGATGACGATGATGTTGATGATGATAATGATGATGATGATGATGATGATAATGATGATGATGATGATGTTGATGATGATAATGATAATGATGATGATGATAATTGTGATGATGATGATGATGATGGTGATATGGATGACAATGATAATAATGACAAGGATGATATGGATAAAAATGATAATAATGACAAGGATGATATGGATGACAATGATAATAATGACAAGGATGATATGGATGACAACGATAATGACAAGGATGATATGGATTCATTAAAAATGACAACGATATAGATGGTAATGACAAGGATGATATGGATGACAATGATAATGACAACGATGATATGTTATGACAATGATAAGGACAACGATGATATGGATGACAATAACTACGATGATTTAAAAAAAACAATGATTCAGGCGATGGAGAAACAGAAAGATACGAGCCTGCCGTATTTGTTTGTACCGTGTATTGCACTACATCCTAATACACTGTTCAACTAATTATTTCAGGTAGACCTATTCTATATAATTTTGGTATGCATATCATATATCAGAAATAACTCTGGTTACCAAAGGGGTTATGGGTATTCAATATAATGTGTCCTACATGATTTAAAGATCATAATCATAACCCAGCGTGGGGTGACGTCAGAGACTCGTTAACCTATGACAACAAATCGGTTTCAACAAGATGTTACTACAGAAAATCTATTAATAGCTATTCAGGATCTATCGGTACGTTAATGCTCCGATATCCGCCTTGCATTAGATTAAGGTCTGCGATCAATGAGAACGTAGATGTACTTTACAGTCAAGTTTAATTCCAATGCCTACCAGTCGTTAGAGTGTCAAGTCACATCAAGATTACATAGTTTCCATTAATATTAACACCGCCTGTCGTCGATCGTCAGCTAATAATAGACACATTTTAATGTTATTCCGATTGACATATAAACCAAGCGGACGTCATTTTTTCCCGTGTGGACACAAGTTTACCGACAATGTATTATACGTAAATCTAACCATCTTTGATTATAAGTATTCTAATTGTTATGAGGAGCGCCTTGTACGCTATTAGTCTTGAAAAAATTGAAGATATCATTAAAATGATATTATACTGCATCGCTATGGCCTATATCTTCAATACTTAGGATTATTTATCATCAATAAGCAGAGATCCATATTTCTGGTTCGAATCTTCACCGTTTATAAATTAGGTGGGGCTGGGATTAGTGGGGTATAATGACCGTAATTGAATTGGGTGTTGGGGTGGGTATAATGACAGGAATAGGGTTTAAACTACATTGAAAAAACTCACTGGATGGGTTGTGGATTATGAGTAATGGGGTATTAGCATTACTGGAATTTGTACTAAGAATGTTTTAAACCATATACTGGGGTGGGTGATGGAGATACCCGCTCGGTAGCGGGTATTTCTTCTAGTTCAATATAAAAGAATAAGACACAGCTGGATATGCCTATTTATCAATTTTGCTTAATTTAATGTGGGTTGACGGGAAGATGCAACACAATCTGTAAACGAGACACGGTAATTCTATTACAACTTTTCGGATCTGGATTATGTGATAAGAATGTACTCGGGCGAATTTACAATCTTATAGGATAAAAAGCTTCGATAGATCATGTACTATATATTAAGTAATCCGAGACAAGGCAATTTTCAGCCCAGACACTTTGATAATACCGGATCTATCAATAACTATATAGCTTTATTAGGGACTTGATGTATATCAAAAGTATGGCGCGCCAAATTTGTTTTTTTTTTTAAATTATTTTGTATTGGTTATGAATTTTTAGAAGCAATTTTTTTTGTCTCAATTGTATTCAATATTGTGCCCTTTCAAATATCTTGATTAAAATATGTTACATACGATAAGATAAGTTGTATCATCAGTCGGCAATCTGAGTGTCATATTATTTAGACTTGGACGTTATGGTAGTCATTTCCGTTCGTCGGAAAACTGGAATTGGGCAAACTCAGTGGAATTCGGAAACTGGAATTAGGCCAAATGGAATTCGGCAAACTGGAATGCGGCAAACCAGACTCGGCAAATTGAGATTCGGAAAATTGGAATTTGACAAAACAGAATTCGAAAAATTGGAATTCGGCAAACCGGACTCGGCATTGGAATTCGGCAAACTGGGTTCGGTGAATTGGAATTCGGAAAACTTCAGCAACAGACTTGACATCACAAAAATAACAACTGCCATCCATGAACACATTGTCCAAAGATGAATATGTGCTCTCAAGGGACTCATTACATCACACCAGATACCAATAATTCATTGTATTAATAAAGTTCACTGTATATCTAGCCCAACAATGATGGATGCGGCATGAACATTATATAAACAACTGATAAATTAATACGACATTGTATAATGGCTGCTGTGAGATATCGCTTGTACAACAGTTCAAAGTATACAACGCTAAACCACAATTAATTCAAATACATACAACGGATAACTTCAGTTAAGCTAAATAAAACTTAGTGCTTAATTCAATTCAATTCAAATCAACATTTATTTCTTTCACATAAAATAACAACAAATATCCAATATAAATTGTAAAATGAAGGAAGAGGGCAAAACTCGAAAAGTAACGCAAGATGAAAAAACCGAAATCCTATTAATCAAAAGACCTTGTGGCGAGCTAGCCCTAAATGAATGATATAAATAAAAATTACAAAGTCATTAACGTACACAAACACAGAGACAGGACAGGGCAAGCAAAACGCGAAAAAAAACCAGAACAAATGATCATGTGATATAAAAGCTGAGGAAGGTATAAAAAAAATGTATAAATCATAATTTGACAAAAGAATTTTTTGGCTTTATGAGAGAAAATTTTCCTGGAGGGAGTTGCAATGATTTCAGGAAGGTCATTATATAATTTAACACCTCTATAAAGCGTGGTTCTCACTAGAACGCAACGCAATGTAACGCAGCGACGTATCGACTCAAAGTGTTGTATTGCGTAATCACAAGTGGGAACCGACGATGCAATATGGTGCTGCAAACATCGTAGGTTTGATTTCACGCAGGCGGGGGCAAACACAATTATTAAAAGGGCATTTTCTTACTTTGCGTAGATTGCGTTACGTTGCGTCGCTAGTGGGAACCACGCTTAACGGACGTTGTGTTGGAGCAACGTAAGTTTGGGCTGAGGAAGATGAAGTTTGTTGCAAGTTCTAGTAGTAATTTCCACAAAGGTTCACATTAAAACAATTTTCAAGAGATAAGGAATAAAACCTTCAAATCCCATAAAGGCCATGTATTTATAGCTTGTATAACAACCTCGAAATAGTCTCGAAAAGAACACTAGTAGGATTGGTTACCAAAAAAATAAGGATTAGTCACGAAGAAGGCCACGGGCTTAATCTCCACCGACCATGGAGGAAATATTCCTCCATGCACCAACCAAATCCAAATGGTGGCCTTATCTTGAATAGGCAACATTTTAGCGTTCATATCCTTGAATAAACGAACTGCAAAAGTAAGTTGCCCTGATAAGAAAATGACAAACGTTATGCATTACGTAACTTAATCCAAAAACTAACCATAACTGTATATAAGTTCGTTTTTCAGAAAGAACCAAAATTGTCGAAAAATATATTGCAGGCTGAAAATACAATCTATCTGTATCTCACGGTATCACTAAGAAGCATGGAAAGTGTTGTCAAAATATTGCAATACCAATTAATAAAGATTACCGTAAAAACTCATTTGTCACTGGCACGCAAAGCGACAAATTGACTAACTTTGAAATTGAAAACAAATCTAATAATTTAATTCGTTTATGTGTTTGGTAATACCTGTATAACATAATATATGGAATAACACAGGATTTGCATTGAATTGATGCTCGGATGAGGGTGTAAAACCAAAATCAATCATGTTAAGTGATAAGATGAAAACAATTTGTTCACTCTTCTGTTGTAATACTCTTTCAAATCTCTTCTTTACGTTCAATACTATACTAGCTGAATATCCCAAACTTTACAACACTCGATAATCCTCGGTTATGTTGTATAATATCAAAGGCAAATTACTGAAAAAAATAACAATGCTGGGGTATCAGTGGCGAGATCGCAATACAGAGATACAAAAAAAAGCGAAAAGCTAAATCAAAACGATAAAGTAAAACAGCCAGAAAAGTTAGCAGAGCTATAGCCTTTCATCACCAGTGCAAGATAAGATAGATAGATATATATATATATCATATCGTTAATATTCACATGCAAGTATTTGAATTTACAATCAGTATGTGATGTGCATGAGGCTTTAGTTTTAAACGAGACGCAAGTCCGACACTCAGTCTACGAATATAAGCCTATACCGTACGAGGGCCAAGTCTAAAAAGTCACACTTGGTCTACGAATTTAGCATATACGAGGCAAGTATGTTGGATATATATATATATAGATATATTGTCTTACCGAAAAAAAAATGTTGCTGAATATGAAATTTCACATAGTTATTTACTTTGACCAACAATTGGATCTAGAAAAAAGAATATTTACCTGAAAAACTGTAATTTAAAGCAACACAAAATTGGTAAATTGGCTGCCAGCCAATGGGTTTTTGGTTGAATTTAACCGTTTATTTTGATGTTTTACAATTAAGTGAAAACATTATTTTTTCAAGTTTTTTTCCTATGGAAGTGACTGACTTTGTTAAAACTACAAAATAGCCTAATCAAAGTCTGATTTTATGAATCTTCATATATACAAGGCATAAGTCTGCAACGTCGAACGAACGAACGAACGAACGAATGAATGAACGAACGAACGAACGAACGAACGCCCGAACAAACGAACGAACGAACGACTGACTGCAGCAGTAGTCTTGCAATATTTGAAAATTAATAGATTTTATTTCAATCCAATGTTGAATGGTTTTAAACAACTTAATTTGATAAAATGATAATTGATATGTCTTTATTGTCTTCACCTTTCAATGGATTAATACATGTGGTCGATAATGAGTGACAAAAATAAAAATAGTTTTTCTTTACCAAGCGAAGGATTATCATTAGATAAGGAATACGAATAAATGTATCAGTCAAAGCATGATTTAGATCTGTTGAAAACACATAAGGTAAAATTAGTTTCGTATCTTAATACTTCTAGCATCGACAAACAACTAAATTCTAAAAATGTACAGTTTTATGGTTCATAATCCGGCATAGATGGAGAAAAAGATCTAATCACATTTTTTTAATAACGAAATCCTTTGTGTGAATTGATTTATTGCAATACTAAAGTAAAGACAAATATTTTACATAAAGTGTTTTTATTTTTTTTATGTCATTTCATCAATAAAAATTGACTAAAAACAAAGAATTAAATTATGGATTGTTTTGACTATTATATTACTGTAATATAATATGATTATATTATATTAAATTTAATTTTAATATAAATGATTATACTGGCTGGCTTTATTTTGCATCGATCTATAAAAATGATAAGTCAGTATCTATAAAATTCATCACTTTTATTCTATAGCTCAGATATTCTAGTTCAGATAAGACATAAGACATAAGAAAACTTACAACAATCCGAAGAAATTGCAATCAAACATACATAAAAATAAGGAAGAATTAAAAAGCAGAGAGAAAAGGTTGAGCTGATTTGATTTATACGTACCAAATAAGGATAAATTAAACATTTTAATGTAGTTTTTTCTTTTTCCCAATGAGTTAAAACTATAATTATGATAGCGCATTTCATTCTATTTTTAAGGTAAGAAAACAAACAAGCACAATAATTCTGGTATCAGAAAAGATCTGGACCCAGGTTAATATACTTATACTTTGTCCTTTAAAATGTTTTTTTTTTATCGAATTTATTTATCAAGTTATTAAAGATGCACAAACGTATATAATTCATATAATAGGACAATGTACCAACGTCATTAAAATACTTTATATACTTTATAATTACGTTGATGATCTACGTCAACATTTTTTAAGATGATAATGGAAATATCAATAATTTAAACGCCGATTTCGAATAACTATACAATGTTTAATATTCTGTAAATATAATGAAACCCGGTTAATTTATGAAACGCATAGATATTGGTAAGCGCATTTGCGACGATCGACAACCTAACTACGTCATGTTAATTAAAGCTTGGTTCCCACTTGGACGTCTCTAGTGGGAACCACGCATTATAGTGCGCATGCGAGGAAGTTAAAACGCGCTTCCTCGCTCCGACAACACATTGACAACCAAACTCGTTCTTAGGTTGTCGGTCGTCTTAAATCGGAATCTCTCCATTGTACAGTTAAACAGGAGCTCTTGGTTTAGAAATGATATTGTTTATTGTGAAACTTTAATTCCAGAGCTAACATATACCATTTCATAGAAATCATTGTGTGTTAATGTGTAAAAGTGTAGTATGCACCCTTACCTCTTTACATTTGTGACATTTTCCTTTCTAACTACAATGATTGGATGTCCCAAAGAAGTGATACACTGCGTATTAATACACACACGCATTAATTCGGCACAGAGGGTACGAGTCATCCAACAATAGCCGATACTTAATATTATAATGCTTCAAACAATATTCAATGCAAGTCTCAAAAGTTCTATATATTTTATATAATAGACTATGTCACCGATATAAATATATTACACCTTAAAACGAGTTTTATTACTCTTGGCATCTCTGGAGGTTCTTGTATCAACATGGATTTAGTGTCTTTTTCTACGCGGAGCTTTTGCTGATCTTTTAGCGGACTACATCTAGGCCGGTTTTACAATGAACTCCCGATGATTCCAAGGACATCAATATTCAAAGGACAAGACAGAATATCCTTATTTTGGAATATAGAAACAAAATGTTCATGATTTACGCAAGCATTTGTTAATCGTGAAATTCAGGCTCCAGGGGTTATTAAACGTTGTTACACATGGGTACGATCTTTGACGCTGTATACCTACGAGATGTTCGTGTGCCAAACTATGTTATGTAAACAGAACACAGAGAACCCATTTAAGGTTACATTTTGGCTCTGAAGGTGTATGTTTAATAGGGGTTCTACTGTATTCAGGTGTCTCTCTGAATACGGTTGGCGGTAGTGTTCCCTCTCATCCGTTTTACAAGAAAGGTGTTCCCTTAATAGTGGTTAGCCAGTTAAATTACAGAACTTTCTCACAGGAAAGTGTCCTCTTAAAATAAGAGTTAGCCAGTTAAATTGCAGAATTGTCTCACAGGAAAGTGTCATCTTAAAAGGGTGTCCCCTTAATAGAGGTTAGCCAGTTAAATTACAGAATTGTCTCACAGGGTATCCTAAAAGGGTGTCCCCTTAATAGTGGTTAGCCAGTTAAATTACAGAATTGTCTCACAGGGTATCCTAAAAAGGTGTCCCCTTAATAGGAGTTAGCCAGATACATTGCAGAATTGTCTCACAGGAAAGTTTCATCTTAAAAGGGTGTCCCCTTAATAGGAGTTAGCCGGTTAAATTGCAGAATTGTCTCACAGGGTATCCTAAAAAGGTGTCCCCTTAATAGGAGTTAGCCAGATACATTGCAGAATTGTCTCACAGGAAAGTTTCATCTTAAAAGGGTGTCCCCTTAATAGGAGTTAGCCGGTTAAATTGCAGAATTGTCTCACATGGTATCCTAAAAAGGTGTTCCCTTAATAGTGGTTAGCCAGTTAAATTACAGAACTTTCTCACAGGAAAGTGTCCTCTTAAAATAAGAGTTAGCCAGTTAAATTGCAGAATTGTCTCACAGGAAAGTGTCATCTTAAAAGGGTGTCCCCTTAATAGAGGTTAGCCAGTTAAATTACAGAATTGTCTCACAGGGTATCCTAAAAGGGTGTCCCCTTAATAGTGGTTAGCCAGTTAAATTACAGAATTGTCTCACAGGGTATCCTAAAAAGGTGTCCCCTTAATAGGAGTTAGCCAGATACATTGCAGAATTGTCTCACAGGAAAGTTTCATCTTAAAAGGGTGTCCCCTTAATAGGAGTTAGCCGGTTAAATTGCAGAATTGTCTCACAGAAAAGTGTCATCTTAAAAGGGTGTCCCCTTAATAGTGGATAGCCAGTTAAATTACAGAACTGTCTCACAGGAAAGTGTCCTCTTAAAAGGGTGTCCCCTTAATAGTGGATAGCCAGTTAAATTACAGAACTGTCTCACAGGAACGTGTACTCTTAAAAGGGTGTCCCCTTAATAGGGGTTAGCAAGTTAAATTGCATAAATTTAACATGAATTTAACTTATGCCCCAAAGAAATGGTTCTACTGTATTGTTCCCACTCACACCACGTCGTGAGTGGTCAAATTACTTAATCTTTGTCTACACTATCAAACTTTATGTGATGTGCCCATATATGGACACGGTGATGTCATATTACTACCGTATTTGAGCACATCACACATTTTTGTTCAAACTAGTTAGTGTAGACAGAGCTTTACGTTGCAATTGCAATCATTGCGTCCTAGTATGAAACAATATTAAGTTTTAATTCATCCCACCTTTTATTTTTTACTTCATCGCAAATTAAAAGGAATATTGTTTTTTTTTCTTTTTCTTCATCTTACATTAATAACAGTAAACTGTATCGTGTCCTATAAAATTACATGACATGTCCTCCCTACGTCTGTGCGTGCGCGTGTGTGTGCGTGTACACATGCATGTGACCTTTTATTACATTGACGTGAAGAAAACTAGAATTAGATTAAACGTGACTAGTATTTATTTTGTATGTTTGATTTTTTTGTTGCTGTGACATTATTTGTATTATGGCTCTCTTGTGAATATGGCGGGAAAGAATTTACAAACAAATAATGAGCACCAAGGGAAAGTACACTATACGTACTTATTTCGTTTTGTTTCCATATTAAAAACGACTTCAGACTAATAATAGTTTAGAACAATGAACTTTATCATTTATTATTTATTATTTAGGTCGCACAAAACGAATGACCGAAGTCTACAGAACAACAGTGTTCATACTTTGCAAAAAACTTACAACATACAAAATATTTGCCAATGATTTTATGTGTAAATGTAATTGGCGAGTTGCTCACTGTTGGATTCGTTTTGTGACGTCACAAAATCTTATTAAAATCTCGAGTTATTAGTATCTTTAATATGGGACAAAATATTAAATAGCACGCCATTTGTTGCTTTCTACATTTTACCAAGTTTTTTCCCTCAATTTTCGAATGCTTAATTTATTTATTTATCTAAGACGTTCTTCCGAGAGGAGGACGAAAAACTAGAACAAAAACCAGAGAAGAAATTAGCGCGGTATAGGCTTACCATTGGCTCGCATGTTACACGCGTCACAAAAGCTTATTATAATCTCGAGTTTATATGGCACAAACCCTCTGACGCTCTCTGCAATTTTGTATCAGTTTCTGAGTGATTAATTTATTTGAAATGTTCTTAAGAGGAGGAAGGAAACTAGAACAAAAACCAGAGAAGAGAAATTACAGATAATAAAGACAAGTATTAAACTGTACAACTTAATTGTTGCTCTCTTAAAATAGAACAAATCGATACTGAACAAAATGACAAACGCCATAATGACATTATTCAGAAATAATTATGTTTATATAAACGTAGTAATATCGATGTTTCTAGTTAATAACGTTAAAAATAGATATAAGTAAGAGCAGTCTTTAATTGTGAATACTGAATTATTTGTATAAATTGCATATCTTGAAACCCGATCATTTGAGTGTTAAGACCTATGTTATGAAATGAAAAGATATATTATCACTTATACAGGGGCATTGCAAGAGGGGTGGGGACAATGGTGTTGTCTCTGCAGTGGAAAAGAACTTCAATAGAGATACAAAAATAATACACGGAAAGATCGAAATTACGAGAGAAATATCCGACTTTTGTTGTAGTAATAAAATTAATATGCTATCATGGTGAAATAAGTTAGCTAACTTGATCTTATATAGCGCTTATTTGAACATAACTTTATTAAACTTTTAAATATATAGTTATACACTGTATACATAAATATTGTAAAAACATTGTTGAAAGTGTATTTGTATTTTGTTGTATGTGCATGGCCCCAGGGAAGAACAAGCATGTGTGGATCTGGGCCTCCATGGTTAAATGAAGTTGAATTGACTTGTCTAATCATCTAAACGGCTTCACAATATCACCTCAATCAGTAAAACAAACACGTATGGACAGCACTCATAATGTTGCAGCTAAAGCTTGGTTCCCGCTAGAACGTAACGCAAGGACGTAAACGCAACGCAAGCATTTTAACCAATGACAAGCGAAGTTATAGACAGTTAGCAATCACAAGCGAATAAGCCATCGCTTGTGATTGGTCAATTCACTTGCGTTGCGTTACGTCTCTGCGTTGCGTCGCTAGTGGGAACCACGCTTAAGGCTTGCTTACCACTAGGACGCAACGCAAGGACATAAGAGCAACCAAAAACAATTTGACCAATCACAACTCATTGATAGATGATTATCCATCACGTAGTGACTGGTCAAGTTACTTGCGTTGTGCTTACGTGCTTGTGCGTTTTAGTGGAAAACAAGCTTAATCAGCGCAGATGTGTTTGACTGAACCAGGTACGGTACCCATTTTTACACCCGAATGTGAGAGAGGCAAATGTAAGTAAAATTAAACACGAAACGCACGTAAAGGTACTCTTTTATCATTAATTTGTTTTTTTAATTAACCGTGAAATGTTATTTATTTCATCTTAATCAAGTAGATTGAGCTGCTTACATTTTTCCAATTAATTTATTCAGGAAAGCCTAAGACGATTATCAAACAATTGTTGTAGTACCTCTAAAAATAGATTAAAATCATTTCAAATCAAATAGATTATCTTATCCACATTGCCTGCAACATTTATAATTATTGTTTGAAATTTGCACTTGTCGTTTGTTTACGTCGACTCAATTAGCAACTCGCTATATATTATTAGTTGTGTCGTTTTCTTCTAAACAAATCATCTATCAGATAACATTGAAGTTTCCTTGTAAAGTGAATAATATAATATATTAGTTGAAGTTGATTAAACTTTTTGGACGTTTAAGAAAAGTGGAGAAATAATAATTGATAAACTAGATAGACGCCTATGAAAGGTCAACGCTCGAAAGAAAATTGTTTACGATCAGATTATGTCGATAATAATCGTAAACAATTCATGTATTTGTCAGTTGACTACAATGTGTGGGAAGTTTCATCATCATTGAATATTTAAATAATTAATTAATAACGAGTTACACTTTATAGAATATACAATGTTATACGCCTGAGTATATATTCTTACTATTCTGATTGGTTACTTTCATATCACGTGCCGTTTAGTATTAGTTTTACTGAATGGAAAGTTTTAAAGCTTGGAAGCAATGAAAGGATTATATAAGAAATTGACCATTCACAACGCGATTGATCATCGAAACTGTGGTTTGCGATTGGTCCAGTCACTTGCGTTGGATCGTGACGTCACTATTCGATGCGCACCAACGTGCTAGTGTTTGTTAAACAGAACAGTCTTTCAACTCATGAAAATATTATCATCATTCAACATTTGTATCGTCGCAGCCGCCATTTTGATTTCATTCACGGTATCGATATATTCATTAATGTGTCATTAAAGTTCGATATTTATAGGCCGACGACAGACACCACGCATCCAGACACATCAGTCACAATCCTGATTGAATCGGTTTTCATAATTAAATCTTAATGCTATTAATTCATCATAAAACTATGCAATTATTCTAACTGCTTATGATCTAAAAATAGCCATGATAAAGTACAACCACAGCAACTCGTAGCTCAGACAGGAAACAACGACCGGGCCCTTTTCCAGGAAAAAAAAGGTTCCAGAAAACTAGAAATTATACAGCAAATAAGCTTAGAAAACATATTAATTTTTATTTAAAAAATGTATAATCTTTGCCGTGGTACAACTATCTAATACGCCTAAGCCAAATATATATGTATATAAGCAATGGCGGAGATTCTGGTGAATTGGAGAGGCATGACATTTTCAAAGGGGAAGTGAAGGCGACTTAGGCAAAACGCAAGCGAGTTGAGACGAATCACAAGCAAATGTTCGGATGATATACGCTTCGTGATTGGTCAAATCACTTTCCCATGTGCTTAACGCTTCCGTTGCGCCCAAGTGGGAACTATAAGCTTTAATCAACAAATTGTTCACGCTGCCCATGTACTGGTAGAAACCCTGTGTGAGATTTTCTTTGTAATGGTCAACCTGGCTATTGTTGGAAATACATGGAGGTATTTGGCAGGGTTTGGGGCACCCTACCTTTCTATCCAGGGTTGTGTTTTAGCTCAAAGGCAGGGGCGCCGTTTACCGTACTTAAAGAGCCAACAACATCTGCAAGGGTTCGAGGCCAACTCGCTCCTAGTTCTGGTGGTGGAACAAGTCTTCTCGGATAAGAACTATAAACCGTAGGTCCAGTGTACACAGTTATAACCTGTGTACACCTTAAAGAATCCAGTTCATTATTCGAGAAGAGTAGGGGGGTTACCCCGGTGAACTGTTTCACAAAATAGCCCCTGTATCAAGGGGATTACCACCTATCTGATAGGGCAGTGATATAACGTATAATCGGCGACTGAGGCTTGTGGTCTAGTTTGTCTCCCATTACTGGCACAATAAACCACTTGTTATTATTGTTATTTATTACTTTGCCGAAATTAATAAAATAAATAAATCATTTCTAATTAACAACTCCCTGACCAAAACAAAGCTGGTTTGGAGACTGTTTTTCAAATTAAAAAACACGTGTTATGTTCATCCTCAGTAATGCTGTCTATAATTTTATGTCAAATCCATCAACGTGGATTTAATGACTACTTAGCTTCTAGATATTATTAGATGTTATTGTACATATAAAATAAACTGTACTAAATTAGAACCGCATTTAATCTGCATAAAGGTAAAAATAATTCTCTTGCGGCTAAAAAATGACCGTAGATTAGGTACAATGTGTGATTATTATTATTCATAAAATGCAGTAACTATTATTAGGCAACACTTTCAAAACCATACACAGACGAGCTGTAACGCTAAACGGAAAACCAATATAAGAAATCTGTGTTATTTCTAAAGCGTGGTTCCTATTATAGAACCACGACCGACGAATAGTGCTGCAAACATCACGTTTGATATCACGCTGGCGGGGGCAAACACAATTATTAGAAGGGCATTTGTTTATGTCGCGTAGGCTGCGTTACGTTACGTCGCTAGTGGGAACCAAACTTTATAACCATTTTCACAAAACGCGGAGTGGATGGGCATGATACAGATTCTAAGTGGGACAAGCAAGCTTACCGGTACAAATGTTCATTTAACACATGTTATTGTATTTTGATGTCACGGCATGCAATTTGAAAAAGTTCCAAATGACCGCCCACAACATGCAGTGGCTTCCTTCGCGGATGGTAAAAAAATATATGATGGTTAAAAGGGTTAATTGTTGTTTTCCATAAAGACACAACGCAAGCACGTAAGCCGCACAACGTAAGCGAATTTACCTATCACAAGCGACAGTTGGAATAATCCGTCGATTTTGATTGGTAAATTCCCTTGGGTTGCGACTTACATCTTTGCATTGCGTCCTACTAGTGAGAAACAAGCTTTGCATAAGCTATCACAACATCACCGTATTGCCTCAAAAGTTTTAAGAGTCGGTTTCGATTTTTATTTACGCCAAAACCACGTTATGTTTCGCCTATAAAATTGCATTGCGGTGTTTATATAAAATGTATTCAATTTAAATCTTTTATTTTTAGGTCCATATAGGGAATAACATAATTAAGCCTAAGTATTATGTTTTTAATTATAGATATTGCGCTACTGGCGGTTCATAATAAAGCGTGGTTCCCACTAGAACGCAACGCAGCGACGTATCGACGCAAAGTGCTGTATTGCGTAATCTCAAGTGGGAACCGACGACGCAATAGTGATGCAAACATCATAGGTTGGATTTCACACAGGCAGGGGAAAACATAATGAATGGAAGGGCATTTTCTTACGTTGCGTAGATTGCGTCGCTAGTGAGAACCAAGCTTAAATGATTATCTTCTAAGAATGATTGGTGAATATGATACATAAATCCTTTTCTTTCTTTTTTTTATTTTCATTAATCAACTCTACTAATACTGCGTTCAATGGTAAACATGTTTAAATGATTAAAGCATATCTGATTAGAGTATTCGAAAGTGGAGGATATACAACAATGTACATTATTTTCGACAAAATCGTTGCCGACTCAAAGGTCTGACTGACTTGGTAAGCAGGCACCAGTTGTGTAGCTACTATCTGATGACACCATTTGCTTAATCAGTGTTTATTCTAAAATCAGGGAAGAGTTTTCACTGCTTGACTACTATTAGTTTAAATTAATTATTTACTCCTACGAATACTATTATTTTAACTTCCTCGCATATTTGTTACGTTTGAATTTAAAACTCCCGAGGCTCAGACGTTGCGCCGCAGTTAGAATGGTACACTGTAAAAAATATGGGTAAACTATACTGGGTAAATTTACTATCCCCTTTTGTTGGTAAATTTTTGCCCAGAATATGCATAATATTTCCAGTTGGTTAAATGATATTAATGCCCAACGTTGGTACACCCGTGTGTCATTTAAGTTGGGTAAAATCTACCCATTTATTATGTTCTTTGCTTACAATTTCGTAAGACTGACTATATGTTGGGTAAATACACATAATCGCCCAAACATTGGGTTTTTGTCGAATACGTGAAGGAAGAAACCTATACTTTTAACCAATGACTGAGTAATGTGATGACGCCATTATTGGTACACACGTGCATGCAGTGCACAAGGAGCTGAAAAACATGGACGCGCTATTGGAAGAGTGGGGGTTTACAGAAACTTGTTGATACATTTAATGGTGAGAAACTTATAACATATATCATACCATAGGCCTAGTATTATAATATGATTATAGGCATGCCTAAGCTTGACTTTAAACCTGCCTAGAGTATAGTCTAGCCTATATAGATCCAATGGAGGAGCATCGCTATATTAATAACAGGCAGGATAGGCCTAGAGGCCTAACTGTAGAGGGAAAACTGAGGGACCAAAATCGATGTATACTGCACATATTGTGGTGTGGCCAATATAAATAATGTGTCATACCTCAATAATGTATTAATAATTAAAAATTACGTAGATCAACTTATGAAGGTATCTAATTTATAACTCTATGCTGAGACAGAGGTTTTTATCATTATTTTATTGAGAAAATTATACATACACATTTTTGTAACAAAATTATGTTATGAGGAAGTATTTTCTTGTGCAATTCAAATTGTGCTGCGCAAGTTGAACACAAAATAAAATAATACAAAATGTTTTAGGCATAAAAGGGGAAGCCCTGTAATTGTATTCACTCATCAAAACTACTCTGCAATGTTAACTCAACACCCTGCCTGGCCTAAAACACTCTAAAAAATTCATATCTAGAAAATTAGATTTTTTTCCAAAAAAAAAAAAAAATGAAAACTCAGATTCTAAAATGGACCGATCCATTATTAATCAGAGGATAGTTTATTTGAAATACTATTTATTACTTTTAAGTTTTAGAGTATCTATTTTATGATCAAGCAAAAATTCCCGATAATTAAGAGAATTGAATATGTATGAGTATGTTTGTTCTTTTCCCCACATTACAATACTACTTTACTAAAGACTAGGCTAGGAACTAGCCTACAGGTAGCCTCTTTATATAGACTAGGCTAGGAACTGGCCTACAGGTAGCCTCATTATATAGGACTATAATAATCGGCTCGCCTAGTCCCTAAGTTAAAAATAAATTTGTATTGTTGTTATTAGCCCTAGGCCACAACACGTTATTTATACACTAATACAGGCCTATTTATGATTTTGTTTTCAAGATGAAATGGAAATAATATAATACATAATTAGGCCTAATAGGCCTTGGTGGAGCCAATGGCAGTTTTTGAAAATTTGCAATGCAAAAGATAGAACATTAGGAATAAACTGATTTTGTTTTATATGACAGATAATGGTGTTGATATGGCAGCCTTGCAGCTCTTGAGTGAGTCAGACATTGTGTCGCTCATACCAAAGATCGGCATTAGAGCCAAATTTTCAGAAAGACTAAGGAAGCATGTAAGCAACATTTGATTGTTTCTTTCATTAACTCGATATTTTTTCAACTGATAAAATTAAAATGCTTTGTTTTAAATGTTTAAAATTAATACCTGGTGGAGTGAAAGAACTATTTAACCATCTAAAATACATTCATGGAATTCATTCTGGCACTTCAACTTTTGTTGTATGTAGTCAAGATAGTTGCACAACAACATTCTCGCATATTTCTTCATGTATGTTTATCAATTTATTTATATCAACAATTATAGCAGAATTACAAACAAAATCAATAACCGTCCTTAATAATATGCTTTTCCTACAGTTTCAACGAAATACTAGATTGATTGAACTTGGATGCCTCACCAATGTTTGTCAAGATACAGACTGGTGTTGATTCCATCTTGACAACATTTATAGATTCACGACGTGTACGTAACTTTTATTCTTATTTAGGAAAAATTATTTGAATTTATTTATATTATTTCATATTGTAATAAGTATTTCTCTTACTATTTGTATTATTTTTGTTTTATGGACTGAAGTCTGGAATATAAGAAGTTAATTAAAGTTAAATATATAGTTAAATGTTTTTGTTTTTTCAGGAAATAATAAATATTGATCAATACTTTGGAAAATGTTAGCCACCACACCCACCCACAGCCCTACATAATGGCTCTTGGAGCTGATAAGTTAACAAGTACGGAGCACTTTGTGGTAAATGAAAAACAAATTATCAAGCAGCCTTCCCTGCTGAAAGCAGTTGATGTATGCTACAAGGCACACTTTGTGCTTGATTGCAAGTATCAAGCTAAGTGCAAATGGGTTTGAAAGTTTTTTGAAAGTTGCATTTATAAGCAGTCAAAGGATAAGGTTGAAAGTTCCTCATTGAGGGCTTTTAGGGCTTATTTGAAATTCAAACAAGTGTTGTAAAAATGAGTAATTTAAAGCCACAATCTAAAGCAAATTTTGATATGTTTTTTTGAAAGTTGTATTTATAGGCAGTCAAAAGATAATGTTAAAAGTTCCTCTTTGAGGGCTTTAGGACTTTTTTGAAATTCAAACAAGTGTTGTAAAAATGAGTAATTTAAAGCCACAATCTGAAGCAAATTGTTTTTGATATGTTTAAGAATTAGAAATATGTTTTAAGAACTTTATTGGTGGTTTAACAAAAAAAAAACATAATAATTGTATGCTTGTAAGTGACTACCTCTTTCAGGAAAACGATTTGATGTAACATTATTTCTTTTTAAGGCCTATCATGTTAAAGAATACTAGAAATTTACTCTTTTATGCTTCAGAATTTACACTATTCAGAAAAAGGAAAAAAACATGGTGTATTTTGATATAACCCAAATTTCCATATTTAGGCATATAACCCAGTTACCATTGACAGTATTAGACACAATAGTTAATAAATGGTCTTAATAAATCTAATTTTAAAACATTACATTGCAGCGGTTTTATTGAAAAGGTTTAATATGTATACTGTACAAAACATTTTTTTTATTAAAAATACAAGATTGTGGCTTTTTTATATCATGAACCTCTAAATATAGTGAATCATGTATCAAAACATACTGCTTTTTGTGAAAACAGTGTCATGCCTGGTGGCAGTTAGGTCTATGCCTATATTGTTTTAAATAAAAGTGTTAAGAGATTTTAATGTTTAATGTTTTTTGTTGTTTTCATTTTATTCAATAATTTAACCAGAGGTAACAATTTCACAATCAATATGAAGCATTTACCAATAAAATGGTAAATTAACAATACCCAGAAGTTGAGCAAATAAAACTACCAATGTTGGTATACAATGCTAACAGACATAACTGTGAAAATTACCCAATAGTTGAGCTTTGAAATTACCCAATGTTGGAATAGTAAAACTGTATCCAATAGTTGAGCATTAAAAATTAACCAATATTGGAACATTCAAAATAACCAACTATTTCATAAACACATTTCCTAAACATGGTTGGGCATTTATTAGCCAATAGATGGTTGAGCTGACTATTAGACCAGCGTTGGGTAAAAAGTTGGGCAATTTTTTGCCCAACCTTTTTACAGTGTATGTTATCAAACTTTGCATTTTGCAAAAAGAACATTAATAAACTTCAAAATGGTTAGAGAATATAATACATTGGGTTTTCCGGCATCTGATTACGTTTTGATGAATATCTATACTATGAATTAAAATGTGGTTAGTGTAATAAAACAACAGTTAAAACATGACCGAGTTCAATAACGCAATAACTCACAACCTACAAATTAAACTATTTTTATACAAATTAAATGCAAAGATTAGTTGTTTTTATAATACACATGAGTGTATCCTAGCCATCTGATAGGTTGATTTCGTTAGCCGTTCAGTTCTATTGCACGGTAACAGTTCAATTTAACAGTTCTATTTTAGTGGTATTACTTTTTTGACTCAATTGTCTCAATGTTGTGCATGCAGCACGAGGCGCGTGCTAAAATCACCCTCAAGTGAGCCGTCCAATAACTGAGTCTCCACGGACAAAATCGGAGCGAATTTAATGGTCACCTACCCTTCCAACTTTCATTAACAGATAATGGCTGAATGGGTTCATGTTCTATTGAACATGGTGTCTCTATTTTATATATTTCAACGACGATGGCCCATACAGCAGAAGCTGATCTTTAGAGACCCTCACAGAAAATACAATTTGACAAACACACTTACAAATTAAACTAAAATAAATAGAATTTATAACAATTAGCAAATTAAACCTTGAAAAAATATTGCATTCAATCAAAACAATGAAAACGATAAAATAAATTGGCCACCTCAGAAAGAAAAGACGGGAGATGCCTATCTATAAGTAGATTGAAAGATATTGCTTATGCCATATCAATTTCATAGAATTCCTTATAGGCCACAGGTACATAATTACTCGGACTAGTAGCAAGATACACGAAAATTAATTTTGAAATTTAAGAAGCATGAAAAGATATCCAAGAATTCCAATATCAAAAGTAATATGAACTATTAGTACAACAAGAGTCAATTATATTATAACCAAATATGCTTAGAAAAAAAAATCATCTTAACTTTGTTGTAAGTTAATGCATTTGCTTAAGTCAGTTTTTAAAGTACTAAGCAAATATTGTTTTCAGATGACGGTTCTCATTTTACAAAGAACTCGTTCGATAAATAAGTAAATAAATAGATAGATAGATAAATAAATAAGTCACAGTTTCCACTTAAGACCTTCTTAACTATTATGACTTCAGTTAAAACGTAATTAATACTATAATAGTGTGTTTGTTAACAATCAATATTATTATAACAGATAACTGTGATAACATGACATGAACGAAGTTATTTATTACATCAGCACAATGAATAAAGGAACAAGTAATACATAATGTAATAAGCAATAACTATGATAATCTGCAAGTCAAAGAAACCGTATTTCATAAAAAACACAAGGCATCTTTTCATTATACCCTTTTTGTTAGCAAGGTTGCTAAAATCCCCAATATACAAGCAAAGTGGGAAGTTGAGTTAGGTAAAAATGAAATAGACTGGGACAAGACATGGTACTGTAAAGTTCACAATATGAAACATTTACCAAAAATCGCCCAATTTAATTTTAAATTATTACATCGTATCTTAGCTTGTAGAAAAAACTTAAAGAAGTGGAATCTTAATGAAAGTGATTGTTGCGAAAAGTGTTGTATAGAAATAGAAAGTGAAAAACATATGTTGTACACCTGTAATAGCATTCAATCAGGGAAGTTCCGTAAACTGATCGTTAAATGTATTCCGACTAATGAAACATTACGGCCAAGTTTCCCCGAATGGTCAGACATAGTTTTAGGAACTCAGAACACGCTTGTTAATGAACTCATCTCTTTATTTACATTTAGTATTTACAAATCTTGCATTATTTATAAAACAAGCAAACGGATTATCACTTGGAATTTATTTAAGATAGAACTAAAAAATTTAATTTCAAACGAATACTTATGTAATCTAAACAAAGCAGAAAGAAAATGGAACAACGTTAAAGAAAAACTCCTTGAATCAATTATCTAAAAATTTAATTAAGAAATACACAAGAATAAACATAAACGTACGGTATACAGTATATTTTCTTGATTTAGATCAATTGTTAATTTACCATCATTATTATATTATTGTTTTCTAGGAGGCGCCCGAGTCCGGGATGACCGAGACGCAACTGGTGCTAGCCAGGATTTAAACTAGAACTATTAAAATAAACCTGGCTAGCGACGAGGGCGTATCCCCATACTTCGGTTTGGGTTTAGCTTTGCAATATTTATTAGTTTGTTATTTTATCATATAAATAATAAAAGCAATATTATATTCAAAATGTAAAACTATACAATTTTATAAAATTATTCAAACAAAACATAATCTTATAATGCAATATACCATTTTATCATATATATTTATATTATATCAAATTTATTTTTAATACTGAATATCAATCTTTATATCGTTTTAGCTCTGTAATATAAATTTTCTCTGTATACATGTTTGTTTTATCTAGATTTCAACACAATATCAAAATATTTTATATAATCTTTTAACCTCTGTCTGTGTAATATCACTTAAATATTCATTGATAAATAGATAGATAGACATATATACTGTAACCTTCACCATATTGTTTATCATTGCAATAAAAGTGGGTTGCCCCCACAAAAGAGAAAAAAAAAACTATAATAATCAATAACTATGAAAACTAGAAAGTCACTCCGAGAATGCATACCTCCGCCTACTGTAAAATTCTCCTACATAAGATTTCTCCGGGAAATATATATATATATATATATATATTTGTGTGTGTCTTAATGCTGTTTGTGATTTAGGCTAATTTCACTACAAGCATGTGTATGCAAGTTTGGTGTTATGGTTATGTAACAAGCCTTTCAATTAACAGCTTCAGTTGAGTAACAATAGAACAGCAACGCGAAAATCAAACGGGTGAATTTGAAAAGAAATAGGTTTTTTTAAACTACTCACATCAAAAAAGGTGCACATTAAATCAAATTATGTTTTAAAATTACAAATCACCAATCATAACTCTTGCCTCTTGTACAAAAAATGAAAGCCAAAAACCATGAAACCAAAGTTTACTTGTTACTTTAAGACTGCTCACCGCCTTTTGAAAGTTCTGTCCCATCTCTTAACATTGCAGGTCTGAAAATAATTTTAAAAAGTGGTCCAGAATTGGGACCGTGGTCCGGATTTACACCAAAATTGAGCAGTGTCGTCCTTGCACCAGGCGACATGTACGGTAGTAATTTGGAGTCATTTGAATCAAAATTTGTGAGCGCAGAGTGATGACAAACAAATACACAAACCGCACCGATCAACATACTTGGCCAATTTTCAATTTGGCCAAGTAACAAACAAGCACACGCGATCGATTACATATACCTCCTTGGCGGAGGTAAATTACTATTAAGTGTACAGTACTATATCACGGATGCCAAAGTGAAAGTTAACAAATGTATTAATGTTAAAAGTCAAACGAGAATCCTTCAAAATCAATTGGCTTATTATAACCATTATCGTATAATTATAATGTATCCATTAAAGAGAATTTTATCTTTATAAATTATTATTATTTAATAATGATAACTCTGAACACGATTAAGTCCTCTAAAAATACAAAGGAAACAATTAATGATTCTAAGTAAACCAAAATGAAATACCAATAGTAGGCTAAATAAATGGGGAACTCCCCGATATTTTCAGTTGAGCCAATCATAATTCATTCAGCCATTGGGTGTGTGAGTGACTTTCGCCTTCCTAACCTGTTAAACAATATTTATAAAGTTATTTTTGAAAATTTATCATATTAAAATATATAGGCCTATTAATGTTATCAGCATTAAATAAGCCAGTGGGTAAATCTTTATGGAATTCATTTAAAATCAATATGCTATATAACATTGAATGTGAAACATATACAATAAAAAACAAAGTATAGAAAAATGGGTAGCTTTAAGAAATACTATTATGCTAATATAATTTCCGATTCAGAAAAGGAATTACTCTGATACGAGTTACAGGTGGAACTGATCTATTATGATTTCGTTTTATCTTGTATATATGGTATGGTACCTTGGAATAGGAAGGCAAACATGTTTAGCGACCAAGTACGTATGGATCGTCGATCGTGAAAACGAAACATTGACGTTCTATTTGCCGGAGCCGGACCGGAGCAGGTGTGAAAGACCCATTAACCATGCGACTTCCGTAGTCAATCCAGCCAGGCGTCAATGAAAGGAAGAGAAAAACCCAGAAGTTTTAAACACTCCTTGTTAAAGAAGAGTTTTTCAGTTTCATAATAAATTATTATAACACAACTAACTGCTTAAACTTTCACACTCTTCCGCCGGTATATTATTAGGAAGCCTAAAGCTTGGTTCCCACTAGAACGTAACGCAAGGACGTAAACGCAACGCAAGCCTTTTAACCAATGGCAAGCGAAGTTATAGACAGTTAGCAATCACAAGCGAATAAGCCATCGCTTGTGATTGGTCAATTCAACAATACTGTAATTATATCAGAGATTAATATCTGGTCATGCATATTATTTTCAAAATCTAAACGAAATTTGTGAAATTATTTCCCCATTATTTTCATTTTAGTACATTATGTTGCTATATACACAGTTGTAATTTAAAATAAACGTTCTTTGCAACCGAAATTGATGTTATTGTTTCTTGTCTTTATGTATATATAATTATGTTTTTTTTTCATATAATCCCATTTGTATCAATTCTAAGAGATCATTAAAAAATGGAGTGTTTTAATAATTTATGCACATCTAAATAAATGAACGTTAATAAAAAAATTTCGAACGCGAAACTAGGGCTGGTCTACACGACACGTGTAAAATGACAATTAAATGATGAAATCATTAAAATATTGAAATCAGAATAAGAAATGTATCAAGTTTTGAATCTATGTACATGCTATGAATACGAAGATAATTTAAAAATAACGCGCTGTTACTAAATCACGTAGCTTAAGAACGTGTGGGATGAATCCGTGAGTTTAGTAAGATCTTAAATCCATCTTTCAAATATGTATTTAAGTAGATTAGATGGTAAAGTTACTTTATGTAATGTAGTTTTAGAAATACTGATACGATGGCGCTAGTTACACTCCGTTATGCATAAGTAACTAATGAATGACGTAATGCATAAACGGGCATAAATAGGAAATAAGGCCATTCAAATGAAGCAGTCGGACTTTTTCCGCGAATTAAAAGAATAATAGACGGCGCACAATACATTTGGTTTTCGTGTGGCACAAAATTCCTAAAAAAACACCTAACAATCTCAACGTGCAATAACCATAAACATCGCATTTAAGTGCAATATAACTATTATACTAAACGGCACATGATACGAACCAACTAAATGCAAGGACAAACTAATGTGTGTCTAACTTCATAATCACAAATGATTGAACGACAAGACTTACTATTTTGTGACGATTAATAATGAACGTACATTTTTGTCATTGTCCTATCGATCCACCCGATTCTGCAGATGTCATTAGGTAGATCCTAACGGACTATTGACAGTCATCTAGATACGAGTCTATGTGTATTTTAAAAATACATTTAATACGTTTCGTATGTGGATAGCATGTATCAAAAGTACTTACCATGCACACAGATGACTGTCAACAGTAAGTTATGAACTGCCTAATGGCTGCTGCAGAGTCGGGTGGACATTCTGTCATAATTAACCTTAATTAACCTCCGCATATATATTATAAAAACTACGAATTTGAGTCAATTGCTCCATCCAATTTTGCAATTTTTCCTCTGAGGTATATATAGCCATAATTACATGAAATGTTCAATTCGTAAGACAATGCCGCGTAAGCACGCTCGATATTAACTATGACATTACAATGATACGTCGGTGAATCTATCCCGACAGTTATTACAAATATGGCTGATTACAATATCTGAAATAATTCTTCTAAACCTCTATAACCAACTAAGAAGACAAATAGGAATCGGAGTTCATAAATTGCTTAAGTTCTTAAATCGTACCATACAGATATGATTTAAAAGAGACAAGACAAATACAAAATGATATTACAAAGCATAAATTGGGAATTAGGTACAGTGTGAACAGAGATAGACTGTTCTAATTGGATAGACAGGCATCTACGTGATTTAACAAAAAAACAGGAATTAGTCTTCGAAATAAACACATCACACAAAAACACATTAAAGTACAGTATATACAGAATGTTTTAACTGAAAAGCTACATCAATAAAATCACATTGACAATATTTATCCGGCACTTCAAAATTTGCTCATATTACACCAATATTATATAAACTTCACTGGCTTCCAATTAAACAAAGAATTATGTTTAAACTAATGTTAATTTCATATAAATCTCTTCACGACAAATCCCCATCATATATTTCCAATTTCCAGCGCTGTGGAACAATCTTTTGATTTTGTAAAGCGCTTTATAAATCGATCATTACATTACAATTTAAAAACAAAATGCCGGATTACCTAAATGAGGCATATTGTACACGTGCGTGATGTAAAAAACCCCGTTGTACCGTTATCATCACTAGATAAAATGCTCAATTTTGTATATTTTAATATATGCATATATAATGTTAATGCATCATACATAAACGTGTATCGGCTACCTTTTCAAGTGAAGCGTGGTTTCCACTAGATACACAACGCAAGGACGTACGCGCAACGCAAGCGACTTGACCAATGACAAACCACTGTTCGAATAATCCATCGCTTGTGATTGGTCGAATCACTTACGTTGCGTAACGTCCTCGCTAGTAAAGCTGGTTCCCACTAGAACGTAACGCAAGGACGTAAACGCAACGCAAGCGTTTTAACCAATGACAAGCGAAGTTATAGACAGTTAGCAATCACAAGCGAATAAGCCATCGCTTGTGATTGGTCAATTCACTTGCGTTGCGTTACGTCCTTGTGTTGCGTCGCTAGTGGGAACCACGCTTAAAAACCAAGTTTAAGTGCCTACGCGTAAATTAGATAAGTTTATTGTTAAGTTTAATTGTTATGTAAGCCTATACAGGTATACTTTTAGATTTACAATTCAGATTGTAAGGCTTTTACATTTGTATTCCAACTCATATAGTTTGTATGTCTGTACTTGATTGAATAAATTCCATGAAAAGGGAAAGAAGAGAAAAAAGTCTGTATTTGTTTGTGTATGGTTTATCAAGGGTCTACTGTCGTGGTTCGGGAATCCTCAATATTGATTTGCTAGCTTACATTAAGGTTGGTTTGTGAAGCCATGTATCTCATGCAACAAAACAATACGCAAGATGAGGCTGTGTTTACTCTGTATCGTTTATTTTCTTAACAGAAAAAAACCCTGTATAAAACAACGTCATAATTATGTCATGATTAGTCAGGCAGCATTTGTATTTTACTTAATGCAATTTGCCATGCTTGATTTTTAACTTTCATGTGGTCAATGACATCATAAGAAACAAATTTCAACTTGGTGTCCAACTTGTAGATCTGTTTTTACCGAATGGAGGCGCTCTTTTAAAATGGCCGCCTATATCATATATCTTGACAACCGCTTACTCTAGAAACTCAATTATGGTCTCAAATTGTCCATAATATACATATTTATATTTATCTTAATCAAGTTTCATCCAAAAATTAACAGAAATACCACTTTTGACCGTTTGACCTCGATAAAACTACACAGGCCTAACTCACACTCACTATACAGATGGTAATTGAACTATTGACAACACTACGGTATAGCATAAAGAAGAATGACACCGAAATCTAATTCTACCTAACTGAAGGCCTAATATATTAGGCCGTGAAAATCTTATTTAAATTAATACCCTGTGATACCTTGATATTAATTCCAACGTCAATAATTAAATCCTCACAGGCCCCTTGAATAATAATTTTTATTTAATGATCAGACGAATTTTAAAGGTAAATTGCATCACCCTTAACTTCAAGGTCCATGTAGTTTATAAAACGTCAATATGTGATATTACATGGGATTATGTCAATAATCAATTTGGTTAGCTTATTAGACTGGTCGAGATTGAACAACTAATAATCAAACAATAATCACTATGTGTTTATGATGCTCTGTATATTTTATATGTTATCCTATGATTGGTGTTCACTGTTGTATAGTAATGAAATAAATAAACATATATAAATAATTGCATAAACTATATTCATTTCATTTATTACAGATGGTCACTTAAAACCCGATTGAAAACTAAAAATGTTATGCTTGGTCTCTGCAGGTTTTTCCTCAAAGGCCAATTACACAGACAAGCGGTAATAGTAAGCGGAAACCGCGTAGCTTATCCCACGTAGAATCTGTATCTATCTTTAGCGGATTTCCGTTTACCCGCCCGTCCACGTTTGTGTAAATGGAAAAAATAATTAACATAGATGCTATACTTTAGTTTTTTTATATACCGCTTACGGTTATTACCGATCAAGGCCAATTTACACAGACAAACGGTAAGCAAAAAAAAAACCGCGTAGCATGTCACACGTAGAATTCGTATATCCTGAGCGGAAACGGCCCGTCAGCTCCGCGTTGTGACGTGTGTAAATGGTATAATAAGGAATAACGTAAATTCTATATTTGTATTACCGTTACCGCCCTTTTTTCTGTGTAAATTTTCCTTAAGAGTGCATACTTATATCCTGTATGGTCATACATAGTTAACAACGTAAAAGTTCATATACAACAAGTACTTATGTTATAGGGAAGGATGTGGTTTTGTTTGTGTGCGTGTACTATCATTAAAATTACATTAAAAGATTTAAATTAACTGAAAGTTCGTCATGGTTAATAGAAAAAACAGTAAAATTCGTGTGGAACAACGAATTTATTGTTGTTAAGATTGTATCCCGGAACTCATGTGTTGTTAAATATAGGCCTATACGTCTGTCTGTATTTGAGGTAGTATATCGAAAAGGCGGATTTAGGCCTATCAAAAATGATCGGATAAGCGTCGTGAAAATGTGAAACACAATGCCAACCGTGGGGTAACAGTAAACACAAAGCAACCCGGGTCGCATCATTTTTTTCCTATGAGGTTACGGCAAAATCATGAATTATTCATTAGCATTAATATGACGTAAAATTGGACATTATAGAGGGCGCTAGGTTCTAGAAAAAGATAAATATTTTTGCTTATGGCGTTTCATAATACTATAATAATTTAGATTCTAGGCAAAAATCAAAACGCCGATTGGTGGACTAAAAGCGATCATTCAACAACTTATGGTCACGTGTCGCGCGTTACGTTACTCACTTTAATAACTTATTTCTCTATGATATAACGAAATTGCACTCGAAAATAGAGAAATTGCACTCTCGATGATGTAATAGTTCAATGGTTTAGTTTCCAATAACCAACAAAATACAAAAAAAATGCCAGTTATCATTATAAACAAAATGGCATGACATCATTTCACCACAAGATCAACGTCCTCAAAGTGGATTTTATTTTTTAAATGAGTGTAGGGGCTTGTAGAAAAACAAGATTTGCAGCTTAATAGATTTATTTGTTAGGCCTATATCCATTCAACTTTTGTGGTTAGACCTACAAAAAATGCCTACAAAGGCAAAGAAATAAAATGTCATTCACTCGTTATACGAATATATTTCAACCGATTCTCCACCACAGTATATGTCGTCCCACTTGGACGCAACGCAAGGACGTAACCGCATTGGCCAACCATGACACGATGAATCATTCAAACTGTCGCTTGTGATTGGTCAACTCAATGCAAGGGGTAACCGATTTTTACACCCACAGTAGAACAAGCACAAGGACGTCAGTCAAATTACATGTTTTCATGCACGTACACCTCTTTGCATTGCGGGAACCAATGTATACCGCATGATACGTCTATTATACTATTTCAAATTGTTTCTATTTAAATTCAATTATCTAAAAATATATTTTTTTTAATCTTTCTATCCAAATTTATATTAAAAGCACTTAAGTAAACATATTTTTAGAACTATATTTCAGAACGTCATAAATATCAACGTAGGCTAAAAAAGCACTTAATTGGGATGGCGACGTAGATAACATATTTTCATAAAACGATACAAACGTGATAATTGTAGGTATTTTATCCACTTACTACATACACTTGTAATGTTATCTAATTTATGACTCGTTACTAGCATGTAGACATGTATCATGTCTATGACACACGGTCGATAATAGATAAAGCCTAGGTAACGCATCACATGTGATAGGTAGAGCATCACATTTATAAACAGTGTAATGCCACCCGATTCACAGTACTGTATCTCCACATTTCCAAGTAATATAAGACAATTTTCTAATACCGTATCACATGTTTCTCACATGTATATCGCCTAGACCATAACCTAACCTTTTGCCTAACTTTACATGATACAGGCAACATGTGATAGGTAAAGCATCACATTTATATACAGTGTAATGCCACCCGAGTCTCAGTACTGTAAATCCACATCCGAATTTCCAAGTAACATAGAACAATTCGCTATACAGGTATCACATGTTTCTCACATGTATATCGCCTAGACCATCACCTAACCTTTTGCCTAACTTTACATGATACAGGCAACATGTGAAGAGTAAAGCATCACATTTATATACAGTGTAATGCCACCCGATGCTCAGTACTGTAAATCCACATACGAATTTCGAAGTAACAGGACAATTCGCTAATACATTATCATATGTTTCATATATCGCCTATAACCTAACCCTTTGCCTAACTTTACATGATACAGCGAGATGTGATGGTGTACGATTACCGATTTTCCCATGATACTCTCATGGGCAATTTTGTCGTATTTATGAAGATGCACAGCAAATCTGGTAGTGCAATATCAATATCATCAATAAACCTAAACTTTTATTTTTCATTACATGTATTTACGTTATCATTTACTCCAAAGAGCATAAAAGAGGGGCACCCATGATATATAGTTAGCATGCCGCTTAATCAAAGTACTGTATGTTAGCACATATGTTGATATACTCGGTTATTTCTGACCGAAGTGTTTAAAGCTATGTCTACACTATCAACCTTGTTTGACAAAAAAAAAAGAGTGATATACCCAAATATGGTAAAGATATGCCCAAATATGGTAGTGATATGACATCATCATGTCCATATATGGGCACATCACATCATTTTGTCACATAAAGTTTGATAGTTTGATAGACCCGCCCAAATAACACCAAAATGCACCAATTACTTAATACCAGATCCAAAAAATCAAACTTAGCTAAAGTTATTCGTACAATTTTGTATTTTTAAGTTAGATGTTGCTTTTCGATATATCAATTATGTATAAGACCAAATATTTATGTCTGGAAGTGTTTAGTTTGTTTCTGTATAAGATTGAAAGAATGTTCTTTCATACCCTGAAAAAGGGTCGATAAAGAAATAAAGAATCATTGTCATTGTCATTGTTGACAGAGCTTTACGTATTCGTAAGTAACTAGTGATCGTCGAGATGAAAATGACAAATAAAAATATCAATTTAACTATTATATTCAATAACAATTTTATTACCTCCGTTCACCTGTTTTAATATTGATTTTTATGTTCACGACTGTTTTCACAATAATTGGGTTGATCTATAAACATTGTTTTTGAATGGTCAAAATACTTGGGCATATTAGTCAACGCGGTGTATCTAGAATTCGATTTAAAAGTTACTTTTGATGTGTTGTCCCCCAAAAAACATGAACATATATTAAATCAGACTTTGAATAGGCTATTTTGTAATTTTAATTAAGTTAATCACTTCCATAGAAAAAAAAAATGAAAAAAATAATATTTTCACTTATAAAATGACAAAATAAATTGTTAACTTTAATCAAAAATCCATTGGCTGGCAACCAATTTGAGGGTGTCACGAAACCTAAGACCACGAAAGCTAAGACCACCTAAGACCACGAAAGCTAAGACCCCCTAAGACCTAAGATCACGAAAGCTAAGACCCAAGACCAAAGATTACAAATATTTATCTTTCGCACCTGCCTTGTATTTTAACTCCCAACATTTATTCTGAATACCACACCTTAGAATTGGCACTTTTATGAAAAAGAATCACATAAAAAGTAACAAATACATTTTTAAATTGATGATTTTACAGACGTTTTTCTCGCACACAAACTGTTTGCGAATTTCGCATGACTAGCCTACAGTACAGTAGCAGTTGTAGGCCTACCATGTTCAATGTTTTTGTTTCTATGGAACGTCAAAGAGCAAAAATTATATAGAGGGCTGAAAACTCTGTGGAGTCCATCTACAGTGTGGATGGAACAATGTAAAATTAAAATTGTAATGATAATAGTATAATCATGCAAGTACGAAGAAATAAATACTGGCAAATAAATTTTAATTTAAAAATCATGATTTGTTTCGTTTTCTTTCTGTTTTTATACTTGTACTATTATTGTTGCTCTTTTGGCGCTCCGTAGAAACAAAAACATTGAGCATGGGGGAGCTCGAGGAGTTACAGTATACAAAGAAACATGTCTGTAAAATCATCAATTTAAAGGATTTATTTGTTTGTTTTTATGTGTTTCTCCGTCTGAAAGTACTTATAAATCCTAATTTTAAAGTGTGGTATTCAGGATAAAGTTAGTCAACAAATTTGGAGTCAAAATACAAGAAAGGCAGGTGCGTAAGAAAAACATCCTCTGAACCAACACAATGGAGTAAATATATACCAACAAACAACCCGTCAAGTTTGTTTGTTGTAAAGAAAAAAATATACATTTACTCAACGGGCGAAAATAATGTGAGTTTATGTTTTGCGGTAGTATTTAATTATATTTATGGTAATAAATGAAACCTACTGTGTTTAAAATTATGTATGGATAAACAAGTATTGTTTTTAAGCTGTAGTATATCTTAGAATTTGTAATCTTAGGTCTTGGGTCTTAGCTTTCGTGATCTTAGGTCTTAGGGGGTCTTAGCTTTCGTGGTCTTAGGTTTCGTGACATGTGACATTAAAATGGCAGTGTTCAACACAAACATTTTTTTTAATTATTTTTTCAAGGGACAATACGTGAGGGCGTTTTGCGCAGGGTGTTGGACGTTGGACTACTGATCGTGAGACCGAGGTTCGAATCCAACTCTCGCCGCATTGCTTGTATCCTTAGGCAAGATACTTTACTTACGTTTGCCTCTCTCCACCCAGGTGTATAAATGGGTACCCAGTTAGATCAAGACACAACTTTGCGCTGATTATGCATTATGGGAGTATGTTTCCATACGTGTTTGATCCACACAAAAAATAACTGGGGTAATAATGTTCAGCGCTTATATTAGAGAAGCTTGCTTGTAGAGCGCTATAAGAATGAACTATTATTATTATTATATTTAGGCCTAAGTGGTTATAATCTACATAATACAAGTCTAAATAAATACTAAAATGATAGATTTCGGTAATTAATCACAGCTTATTTATATCTTTATATTATATTTATTTTCTCTGGTGTTTCGTTCATTTTTATTATTGTTGACGTCATGTTATTAAATTATATTATATAAATATTATATAAAGTAAAATAACAAGATTACAATGTAAAATGTCATATATAAAACTTCATTAAAAGTAGAAAAACACAGTTAAATTGGTCTATTTAAAAATGTATAGGCCTAAATACCGTAGTAACTATACATTTTAGTGCTGGTTCTTTGGTGCAAGTATTTATTTTTTATTTTATATAGGCCTATGTTTATATAATTATGTTTAAGAACAAGTAAACGTATATACTTTTACTAGGATATAGGCCTAGCCTTGTCGAATTGTCAGGGTGCCGGAGAAACATGCAACCCGAGCAGCACACACCTTTTCCTCCCCTTGTATCCAAACCAGGGGCCAAAAAAACAGTGCACACTGACGCGTCTCGCTTCGATTTGACGCGTCTCGCTTCGATTTGACGTTTGACGCGTCAGTTCAGTGTGCAAGAGTCCATGCGTTCCGAGCACACGCCCTTTTCTCTCCATACGCATGTCATAGGCTAGTAACATAATAATGTACTTAATGAATAACCATACATAATCAATGTCGCTAATATCAATAATCGTTTGACTCGTTTAGTCGCCCACTGTATCCCATTTCTGAAACATACTCTGATTAATACTTGATGTACTGGATCAAAATGGCTTGATGTGATTGTTAGGCCTATTATAATTAGCCGAGTTTATGACAGCTGCAAGGGTTTTAACTCGAAATATCTATTAAACGAATATTATAATTTACAATAATTGAAATGGGTTTGTTTCACATAATATTTATAATTGTTTTTTGTTTTAACGATTCAGTAAAATACCTTTAAAATGTCATCAAGGAGAAATACTTGTACTCGGCTTTAGTGTCTGGCCTACTCATAGCATGCTGTGGCTCTTAATATACATAAAGTATATCATCACGGGTGGTGAGACATTGAATATAACGGATCGAAATGATTAACGACATACGGGTAGTTGTTACCTGACTGAAACGCGCGATTATCATGATGAAATCGGGCGGCTTTTACACGCGCGCGTCTACTTTGTGTCTCGTAAATTGTAGCCAATGAAATAAGCAAGCAATCAGGCTATCAACAACGCACCTACATCGGACTCATTACTGATAATGCTCCGTTGTAATTGCAACTCATTTTCAACTCCTTCGAAACCACCAACGGTGTTATCAACAATCCCTGATAAATTTGATGAAGTAATACCTGAAAAGCGAATGAAATTTTGACTTAATTTGACTAAAAACATTTACACATATTTCTGAATTAATTCACGTGGTCCAGGTAATTCATCACTAATTTCTCTTGTCAAAGATAATTTCTCTTCAATTCCGGCCGCAAAGAAAACTGAATGTGTGGCCGGCACGAGCTTCGCACGCTTATCGTAATTATTTTATTTCAGCAACGCTAGGTATCTTGTTGGGGGGACTGCCTGCAAAAACAATTTATCCTGCCTTCTACGTGTGATTTACAACAGCCTATATATATAATTTAACAATATTTATATATAGCAAATGAGTAGACCAATTGATACGAAGAACAGAGGCCTGACGTTGGACCGAATGCCTGATCTATACGTCATGTTGGGTTGAAATTTGACAGATGACAAACTTGTTAGCAGATAGTATCATCGCTTGTCAGCCCACGACTAAAATTAAAGTACAGGCGGTTTCTATAAATCATTATAATTGTGTGTTATTAGTTTAGTCTGGTATATTAAATATGCTCTATTTACTACCAGTCCAATTTATTTATATCTTGGTCAAAGATTTCAGTCAGTTTTCATTGGACGTAGGCCTTGATGTTATAACTAAAGCTTGGTTCCAACTAGAAACGCAACAAAAGGACGTTTAACGCAACGTAAGTGAATTGACCAATCAAAATCGATGGATTATTCCAACTGTCGCTTGTCATTGGTCAACACGCTTGCGTTGCGTCTACGTCCTTGCGTTGCGTCCTAGTGGGAACCAAGCTTTACCGGTGGTAACATGCATACCCAATTTCTCATTTATACATGACGGTTCTTAATCATTTTTAATATGTTTTGAATTCGTATTTTTTATGTTCGGAATTCATGGGTATGTTTTCGAATTCACTTGTTCCACAATGTTGGAGGCCCTCTTTATACTCACTTATAGTGTTTGGCATTGTCATCTAAAAATGATCTCGCAAACACAAATAATACTAATAGGTGATACCGGTTGACCACAGTCAGTTTTAATTATAGCTGCACGGTACGCCGAATTATCATTTGCTTACAAGTCTTCGATATAAATATAGAAGGTCAAATCTGTCATTGGGACGGTCATTGGTATCGTTGTTAATAAGCTGGCCAATTAACAAAGTGTTGGACAGCCCAACCAGCTGACTATCATCGGCAGGCTATTAATTTACACGTTAAAGGTGATATTCTGACACTTTATATTAATATACTCAACCTTCTTCCGATTAAAAGCTAATACTGTATTGAAAATATTGTAATTTGATCAAAGGGTCACGTGATAACCATTGAAGTGTCAATGCTTTCGATATTTATTTATATCATCTTTATGCATTGAATAATTGGCAAATGTGAATTACTTTGGTTAATAAAAGCTAGGACATTGGACATTCTTTAATAAAGCTCAGGTACAAGAATGAATTTTGAATATAATGGTTGTACATAAATCAAATATTTGTACGTGTAATAGATATCAAGACGAAGAAAAATGAATTTCCCTTAAAATGTTAAAATACAAAGTTTGGCAAAATTCTGCTATAAAAACAAGGAAGACTTTTTTTCAGTAGTAAGGTAGTTTACCCTAATGTTAAAATTACATGTCTGGTGACTCCCTAGAAGGTGAAAAAGATAGTGGATATACGGTGGATACGGTAATTTTTGCTATAGCATGAAAATAAAACTCTTAAAAAATAATAGCAAAACTTCAAGTTATATTACCTATATTTAGTAATCTGATAACATTATTTACAACACCGTTTATTTTTCACAGTTTTTTAAAAAATGCCTCTCTATTTACGACTTTGTGTACAAAGGAATAGAGATTTTACTGTGTAATTTGAACTATACATCCACTGATAAAAAAAGCGCTTATTTTCAACAAGCTGGTGCAACACAAATAAAATTCCAAAAATTTATAAAACATAGGGGAAACTATAGATTGATAATTATTGGAATGTATGATCAATAGAATTGTTTTGCTCGCACCTAGTCTTAAGATTAATTAAATCATACTTTAAATAGGTTATTTTGTAATTTTAAGTTTTAATAAAAACTAACCCATTTGGTAAAAAAAACGAAAACAAATAATGTTTTCTCATATAAAATGACAAAATCAAATTTTAGGCCTAAATTACATTTTTTCATATAAATACAATTTTTTTCGATTCAATTTTGGTTCGAAGTGGAAAACTATTATGTGACATTAATATGGCATATACAAAAACAAATTTAAACAATTATTTATTATACATTATGTAACGGTGTTAAATATGCTGTATTTTGTACGTTAAATACACAATACAATAAAATAAGTTATACGTTGAAAATACGTTTTAATATACGATAACCGTACTACTTTGATTATAGCGAAAGGAATCAATTTTTCTTCTTTTTTTTTTCACACGAGATTTTAAAGTATTACGCTATTTCTATTACTTAGCAAGACGACGTACGTGCCGATCTGTTCAATTAAAATAAACGGTTCGGGATACAAATTGGTTGTTATTTATATTCCAATCGAATAGTATTTCCCGTGCATTCATCCTTTACCGATAAATAATATCAAGTTGAAGCCTTGCGATTGTCGCGCAGCTGTCGCGCAAATGGAAGAAATCTCTGTATTTGTAGATAAATTACCACTTGAAATGACATTTTTTTTAAAGTGGAATCTCAATAGTTAATTTGTTTAAAAGACCTTGTTGGAACAAACGCTTAGAGACGAACGTAATTCTATAGAATGTAATACTAGTGTCGATGACATTGAAATAACTGAGCGCTTCTCACTGTGCACATCGTAATGTTTCTATAAAGGCAAATAATAAATATTTTATTTTAGGATGCAAATATGTTATAAATGTGATAAATCTCTCTCTCTTTTAAATACGGCATTGTTATTAGACAGCAACACAATTTCCCAAGTTGGGATGAATAAAGTTTTCTTGTATCTTGTATCTTGTAAATAAAGTTTTTAACGACTTAAGCTCTGCGATGGCGCTAGTTACTCTTCGTTATGCATGATTAATTTATAGAATGACGTCATGCATAACAGTATAAATACGTAGCAAGCTTGGTTTACCGGTACTGCGTATCATACAGATCAATTACGCTTTATTTTAGGATGGGAATGTGTTCCCCTTTATGCTAAATAATGTATTTTTTAACGACTTATGCTCTGCGATGGCGCTAGTTACTCTTTGTTATGCGTGATTAATTTATAGAATGACGTCATGCATAACGGTATAAATACGTAGCAACCCTAATACCCATTGATGGTACTGCGTATCATAAAGATTAATTAAGTTTTATTTTAGGATGGGAATATTTTCCCCTTAATGATAAATAATGTATTTTTTAACGACTTATGCTCTGCGATGGCGCTAGTTACTCTTTGTTATGCGTGATTAATAAATGTCTGATGTACTTCCAATGCATGTAACTAGTTTTGTTTTTTATTAGAACATAATAAACATTTTTTTCGATTTATCATTGTGTTATGCGCATTCCCATTTATTTCTTTATAATAAATCTAGAATAAAAGATGGGGTGGCGTCCGGAGGATGCACCACGTCGTATCACCGGATGATCATCAAAGCTGATTTATCCATACCACAATATATTCGGATTTATTGGTTTTCCCAAGACAAATTCATGTTAATTACAATGTCGGAAAGTATGTTAAGTTCATATGTAATGTATAATAACTAGCAAACAGTGAATAATAATCAGTATTGCCCAAAGGTAGGACATACGAAACTTAACGCAAGTGCGCGTTTGTGATTCAATATCATAATGAAATGTGTCAACAATTTGTGCACTGTGATCAAATAAAGCCAAGTAGTCAGTGTTTCAACTGTGGCCTGGTTAAACCAACGTGTACTTGATAAATAATAACCCCTTATTAGAAACATTTAAAAAACAATCATGGAATAAAGATGATAGAAAACAGCGGCAGCTGTTGATATTAATTGCTTGTTTACTATTCATATGATCATAACATTAAAGTCAATAGTTAAAATGATATTTGATAGCCAATTTGTTGTATTTCACTGAAATAAATTCAAATTCGTTTGAGTCTTTATCTATCCATTTCCTCCGCTGTCCTCGTTTACAATACGATCCAAGTTCTATCTTTAAGCTGTCTAAACATAGTATGAAATTCAATTAACTGAGAAGAGTTAAAAGCTGGTCTTCGTTTTACCGACATGATTCTGGTTAGAATTCAAGCTAGCATCTGCTCAATTTCCTGTAGTCTAGCGTACACAACAGACAAGCAAAATAACGAAATGCCTTCAGTTTACACGGCTGGATAGGTTAATATTAAAGCTGTCTTTCGACCAACCGCTTGTATGTATTAATAACCATATGCACTGATTGCATAAAAGCTTCGCTACATACGTACATACTGGTTGTTATCATACTACTGCGCAGTTTTTACGCTTTCTGCACTAAAGGCTTTCAAACCACATGATGGTTTGAACTGGCACGTACGACATTCATATTTTTAGATACTGTATGTATCATTTCCGTCCGGTTTTATTCTAAACTTCTTTTAAGTGTTTTCCACACATAGGTCTATGACCCAAGACACTATTACAATTTTTTACATATTTAAATTAATAAATAAAAATCTATTATACAATAAGGACGCAACGAAAGTGTTTGGTATATAATTTCTTCATTCATCTACATCTTCATTTCTAGTCGAAACATCCACTTATATTTGTACGAATTCGCATGATGATAATGGAAGACAGGTTTACACTTGAGCAGGATTTGTCATAAATTTGAATTTAAACATTGCACCGCAGCATGCAGTATTGAGCCGGTTTCTTAGAATTTAAACCGTCGGCAACTTTGCTTGTTTGTATACTGTATATTATCCGACCAGGGCAGGGTCCGCAGACTAACCATACATTCCCGTATTCGACCGATAATGTTTGCCACTCAGAACTTTCTTTGAATAATCATAGGCCATGTTAACCACAAGTCAAATCCATGGCACATAATTTACATCCTACAAACAACGGTTTGCCGCCTTAAAGCAAGGACGTAAGCGCAACACAAATGAATTGACCAATCACATGCGATTGTTCACATTTTCCATCGTGCCATGATTGGTCAATTACTAGCGTTGTGCTTGCGTTGCGTTCTAATGGAAACCAAGCTTTAGTCTATAAAAAGTTTATCGAAATAATCGATTATAGAGGGCGCTGCCGGAATAATAGACAAAAATCTTAATATGACACAATTACAAACTGATGTTATACGTTTCATTCGCCCGTGGTTACTACATCATTTCGGTAATTTTCTTTTAATTAGTACAGTGTGTTCAAATGAAAATATGCATTGTGAATAATGGTTAAGAGGTTATCTGTATTATATTACTATCTCATTCATGTAAATATTTTGTTTTATCATAGAGGAAGATTATTTAGAAAACTTCTCATGGTTTATAATGAACACAATTTGTAACATCAGGGTGTGTAAATTCTTTTCTTTTTTATCTGTATTTAATAAGGATCAATTAAACAATATTTACAATCTCATACTAATTAAATCATAATTATAATCATTTATCAAGATTCATCTGTTCTAGCAACCTCATTGATTGAGCAGGGCATAATTTGAAGTACCGTTTAAATTTGCAAACTGTAAAAAAATATAACACATCGTAAAAGGCTAAAGCTAATATGGTAGGACAGAGAACATAATTACTTGTCAAATTCTGTAATAATTCTTAATCCAGAAGAGTACCATATTGAAATGTTGTTCAGGGTGGAAAGGTTAAGCTTCAGGCCTATGATACAGGAATCACATGTGTGATACATTATGTCACACTGTATTACAAACTTTGCTTATGATACAGGCAGTATACATTCTGCTTGGCGAGTATCTTGACCTAATGCAATAATAATCATCAATAATCATGTACTCATTAAAGCAACGACCTACACTGCTTCAATTTATAACAGACTGACATTTAGAGTTACTGTGACACACTTCAAGTGGTACAGTATGTACCATGTCAGTTGATAAGATTGACATAGTACCCATTAACATTATTTAAGATTAATTACACCTAAATGTATAGCTCTTCTTCCAGTAGCTGCATCCAACAATTAAAGCTATGCTTACAGTACAGGATACAAATATAAGTTATTATTGGTACATCGCATTTGAGAAATAAATATATTTCTGAATTGAAAAACACTTAAACCATCCATCCAATGACTGTCAAGAGATATGACAACAGAGACAACATGCAATATGGTACTGGCTGTGGCCAAACATGTAAGCTTGCGAATCCAATCCATTGAGAAAAATGTATTAGAAGTTAGTGTTTTTAGTCATGCCACCTACGTCATAATACATGACCTAGTGGGAGTAGTGTTACCATAGAATATAATGAAAATATTTCTCAAGCCAGTGAATTCAATCCATTGAAAAAAATGTACTCAAAAGTTATTGTCTTTAGTCATACACCATACACCAGCAGTCACACTATCATTGAATAGAATGAACATATTTTTAGCCAAAACTGAGGGCAGTAAGCACTCTGGTTCCAGGCGACCTCTAGCAACATATTAACAGAGAGCGTAAATACACCGACAATTAAAAAAGTACTGCTTCCATATCCCGGCAATAGACGTTTTAAAAAAATGGAAATTCAATGTCATTTTCCTTTGGCTCAGGGTAAACTCTGACAACATGTCTGCAATTGTACTGGAGGATGTATTCCGAGTAAATTTGAATACACCGACACTAAAAAAAGTACTGCTTCCAAATCTGAGCAATAGATGTTTTCATAAAATGTAAATTCAATCTTATTTTCACTTTGCTCCCAGTAAAAATGTGACGTGGTGTGCAATATTTTCCAAGAAGAGTTAAATACACCAATAAAGTACTGCTTTCAAATCCCAGCAATAGACGTTTTCATAAAAAAGAAATTCGATCTCATTTTTATTAAACACATTCTGCATACTGAAATCTTTAAAAGATGAATTTGTTCAATCTTACCGTGGAAAAAAATTTCATTGCATTGTTGGTCAATGAATTGGAAGTTCAGGTTGTTGATTGTAAGATATACTTCATGGCTGGTCGCATTTGGCTTGTGAGTTCAGCTGATAACATTTTAACAGACTGAACCAGTGATGAAGTTAAGTTCTGCAGCCTGAAAGAGAATAAGAACTATTATAGATACTGTTTGTGGTTCATGTAAAAGAAGTATCTTTATTCATTTGCATACTGCAACAGATCAGCAACGCACTATTAAGACAGCAAAGAGATTTAAACTCATAAGGCAAGTGGACACGAATGCGAGATTTAAACTCACAAGATAAGTGGACCACAATGCAAGATTTAAACTCACAAGGCAAGTGGAAATCAATGCGAGATTTAAACTCACAAGGAAAGTGGACACCAAAGCGAGGTTTAAACTTACAAGATTAGTGGACCACAATGGGAGATTTAAACTCACAAGATAAGTGGACCACAATGGGAGATTTAAACTCACAAGGCAAGTGGACCACAATGCAAGATTTAAACTCACTTGAAGGCAGTTTGATTACAGTGTGATTGAAACTCATAAGGCCAGTGGAAACCAATGCGAGATTTAAAATCACAAGGCAAGTGGAGACCAATGCGAGATTTAAACTCACCAAGGGAAGTGGACACCAATGCAAGATTTAAACTCACAAGATAAGTGGACCACAATGCGAGATTTAAACTCACAAGATAAGTGGACCACAATGGCAGATTTAAACTCACAAGGCAAGTGGACCACAATGCAAGATTTAAACTCATGGAAAAAAAAATTCTCAAGTAAGTAAAACAGGCCAAATGAACTACAGTGGGAGATTTAAACTCACAAGTCAAGTGAACTACTGCACAAGATTTAACTGCTAACATCACATAAAGCTCTGTCTACACTATCAAACTAGTTTGACAAAAAAAAAGTGTGATGTGCCTATAAATGGACACATCATATTACTACCATATTTGGGCATATCACTACCATTGGTAGTGATATGCCCAAATATGCTAGTAATATGAAATCATCGTGTCCATTTATAGGAGCATCCCATTTTTTTGTCACATAAAGTTTGATAGTTCAACTTTTTTGTTTCTGATTGTCGAAAGATTGAAAATTAATTTAAAAAAAATAAAAATAGTGTAGACAGATCTTAAGACGATCGAGTGACAATAAATAAGGTTTATTCACCAGAAGATCAACTCTGAGTTGAGACAAGGTGGCTTTTCGTCTTCTTTTTCCAGTTCAGCTTTAATTTTCTTAAATGTTGTTTCAATGCTTGTTCTGTGATCCAAAAGCACCTTTGGGTTGCCAAGCTGATTGATAGATTGCTGAAGAAGACAAAATGAAAGAAATCTTAAATGATATTTTCAATATAAAATCAGTCAAAAAAATTACAATGAAAAAGGTATTTTAAATTTAATTCAAAATAAAATAAGTTTGTAAACATATCGTTAGTGACAGCATTAGTGTAAGTGACACTAACCAAAACCAACCATGATTGAAGTCAAATAAAAAACAAATAATTTTAGCTTTAAAAAATGCCATTTGATATTTTATTTCACTCCTTTAAATCTAGAAAATTTAGCTATTAAAAAATGTCAGTTAATTGTAATATTGTTATCAATTTAATTAATATTAAAGCTAAACATTAGTGTTACTTTGTGAAAACACAAAATCCATTTCACAAGTGAGTACTGTTTTATCATACGTGTCAATGACTGTTTGATGAGGATTACTTACATATAGCAGAGCAATTTGATGCGCTATGTACTTGTGGTTGGTCATTGTTGTAACATCATGCTGCAGTTGGTGACATAATGATATCAGTTGGTTCAATGCTGTAGCTTGGCTAAAATAACCTGCAACACAAACCATTTGGGAATAACTAAATTTCATCCATCTCGGTATTTCAGAGTTTGTGAGTCATGTATAATACACTAAAATTATTACCGTAATATCAATACGTAGGCTACAATATTATTTTCTATTATTAAAATAAAACACTGAAAAGCTTTTTTCTATGTTTAGAAATTGTGCAATTTGATGTATATTTCTTTGTAGTTGTATTGATTTATATTGAATTATGAAAAAACAAAATGAATTTCCAGTTTAAGTGGACCAATAACTTTTCTTGAATTGCCAAGAATAACCATAAGTAAATTAATTCACTATCCCTAAAAGTGACAATCATGTTCACAGACAAACATATACACAATATGCTCTAAATAAAGTAAAGTCTTTTGGGAATTACTGCAGTAATTTATTGTTGCAAGTCTAGAAAACTATGACTCCAATTAAGTGTTTGGAGTGTTTCATCTTTCTTTCCAATGAAAAAAAAATGTTTTAGAAATTTAAACTCACAATCTTAGAAATAAATTCAACTACCCAGCTAAAATACTACTACAAGTAATACTAACCATCCATAGGCGTCCTTTTAATGGGAGTATGCTTAGCAGTTGGATTCTTGACGTATAACACTGCCCTCGGGAATAGAATTGCACAACTGTTACTTTCAAGGTATTCCTGAAATGAAAAAAGAAGACTTTTGACAACAACTCAGTCAGGGAAGATTAACTTTCTCAGGGCAGATTAACTTTCTCAAGGCAGATTAACTTTCTCAGGGCAGATTAACTCAGTCAGGGTAGATTAACTCAGTCAGGGTAGATTAACTCAGTCAGGGTAGATTTACTCAGTCAGGGTAGATTAACTCTGTCAGGGTAGATTAACTCTGTCAGGGTAGATTAAGTCAGTCAGGGTAGATTAAGTCAGTCAGGGTAGATTAAGTCAGTCAGGGTAGATTAAGTCAGTCAGGGTAGAATAACTCAGTCAGGGTAGATTAACTCAGTCAGGGTAGATTAACTCAGTCAGGGTAGATTAACTCAGTCAGGTTAGATTAACTCTGTCAGGTTAGATTAACTCAGTTAGGGTAGATTAAATCAGTCAGGGTAGATTAACTCAGTCAGGGTAGATTAACTCAGTGAGGGTGGATCAACTCTGTTAGGGTGGATCAACTGTGTCAGGGTAGATTACCTCCGTCATCAGGGTGGATCATCTCAGTTAGGGTAGATTAAACTCAGTTGAGATAAACACAGGGTGGACCAACTTGGCTACATGGTGGATCTACTCAGCCACCTGGTGGATCAATTTAGTCAAGGTGGATCAACTCAGTTATCAGTGCGGATTAACTCAGTCTTAGTGGACCAACTCAGTCCAGTTAAACTTCAGTCAGTGGGTTCCTTTTTCACTTTCAACTTCTGTATAATTAAATATCTACTGTAAAACTTACTAATAATGTTGGAACTGGTGACATAGTCTTCTGTAATAAGTTGGTCATTCTTTCAATGAGCACCATACCTTCAAAGTATAACAATCATAATATTTCAATTTTCAATAAAGCACTTTAAAACTAATCCTCAATTGTCATTTTCTCTAGTCTCTAGAGATACTAATTCGCATGTAGAGTTTGGTTTGTAAATTGTAGTCATGTTCTATACCCAGATTTATTATTACAGATATGCGCAATTTAACCTTTTTGGGTAGTCTGGGTTCTAGACGGAGTTTAGACATAATATTAGTATAAAGATAAATATTTTGGCATTATGGCATTTCATACGTATACCACTTGAGCTTGTAAACTTGTATTTTCAAACAGGATTGGACAACAAATGATGTCATAACAAAATGATGTCATGTATTAATTTATAGTCATATTTTGTCGCAAATCAAAAGCTCCCGGTTGTTCAGTTGGATTGAATGCACTCACCATGATTTTGGAATGTATTGCTGTAATGCCGTTTTCTTTTTCCTCCGGTTTGTTGGCTTACCTACAATCAGATATCATTTATTATTAAAAAGGATTACATTGTACAATGTGAAATACATGTACCTCAACATGTATAAAGCTCTGTCTACACTATCAAATATAGTAGTGATATACCCAAATATGGTAGTGATATGATGTCATCATGTTCATATATGAGCACATCACATTTTGTTTGTCACATAAAGTTTGATTAGTGTAGACATAGCTTAAAATACTAAAGAAGGCTGCCCATTATGGTACAATTGATTGAGCATTGTTGTTGAAAAATCAAAATAGTTATTAAATTAGTAGTTTTATAATTTGTACCTTTTCAATACTCTAATTTAACAATCGGTGTACTTTATGGGAATGTAATACTAAAAATAATCAATTTAACAATTTAACGGGCCATGAACTGTTTAAGAAGCATCAGAAGGACTTTCGTATATATGGATAAGGATTGTTTTAACGTCATCTACAAGCATTATGTACGCCCACATCTCGAATTTTGTGTTCAAGTATGGAATCCGTATCTTCAAAAGGACATAAATGTAATTGAAAGAGTACAACGTCGTGCGACTAAATTAGTTCCATGTATCCGTTCATATTCATATGAAGATCGACTAAAGCTTCTTGGCCTAACAACCTTGTACGACAGAAGAATTCGAGGTGACCTGATTGAAGCATATAAAATTGTTAAAGATTTCGAGGGTGTAGCCAAGGATGACTTTTTCCAAATGAGAAGTAACATTAGCCGAATTACTCGAGGACATCACCTGAGATTTTTCAAGCCTATTTTCCATAAAGGATTGAACTGTAGAAGACATACCTTCTCGCAACGAGTAATAAACCATTGGAACAGTTTACCAGCTGACGTTGTTAATTCTGAGACCACTAACACCTTCAAGAATCGCATCGACACAATGTAGTTGATATGGGGTTAAAAAGGCATTCGCCTAAACTTTCCCATTATAACTAAACTAAACTAAAAATAACTTGTATGCGCAAACTTTTCCACCAAAGGTTCTCAACGTATCTGATAAAGTAAAAATGCCTTAATCAATTGCAAATTTAAAATGAGAAGTACTGTACCTGTGAAGAGGGTTCGTTTTCTTTCCTACAAATTGACTCTAGCTGTGATAAAAGGGCAGACATCTCTACAAGAACATCAGATGAGGTCATTGCACAGCACCACAAAGGTTCATGAGAACGTATGTCAACTAAAGCAAGAAAGAAATTACAGTACTTTTATTCATTGTTACTGGAGTATTTTAAACTCTAAATTAAAGTACAATATTTTTTTGTTTTGGAATCAGATGGCAAAAGAAAATGTTAGTGTATGGCCTAGTCTACCTAGAGGAGGCCTAACCCTAACCTAACATTAATTACAATATCAGCAAGCAGAAATTGAAAAACGGAAATTGTGTTTGCTAGCATGACTAGGTTCCTAGAGGATAGGCTAGGTCTGACAAGTATTCTATTATAGGCCTAGCCTAGGCTCCAATAATACTCCTAGGCTATTAGGCTAGGGCTGCTGAATAGGCTAGGCCTACTAGGCTAGCTAGGCTTAGGCCTCCTCGGGCCTAGCTAGGTTAGGCCAGGGTTAGCTACTCTGGCCTAGTAGGCCTACTATTATTGATAATTTAAGTTATATAGGCCTAGCCTATATACAAAAACTTTAACAAGATAGAAACTAATTTATTTACCTTTGAAAGACGGATCATAACTACATGGTTTAACTAAAGATTCGCTGTTCATGTTGATAATTACAACACTTTTTTAAAACAAAAATTTCCTCTTTTTCGTTGTTGTCTTCTCTCCCGGCCCTCTGGATTCAGCAGCACAGCTCTCTCGACTAGACTCTGTGCTCCAGTCGCTCTGTGAGCGTGTGTGCTTGTGGAAAATAGGACGTGTAAATCATCCACGAGAGAAACCGTCTGTATCACCAACATCTCTAAATGGCAACAAAAATTCTTCTACGCACGTTTTACAGATGACGTAATATGAGCATAAACTTTTGTCCAACCATGGAGGTATCTTTTTTATACCTCCATGTGAGAACACAACCCTAGTTTTCTGATATTTTGTTTTAAATACCTCTCTCTGTGGATATGTCAACTGTCGTGCAGTTACACATAAATAAAGATGGACTTTTATGCTAGGCTTTCAGTCATAATAAAGTCATATACATTCTTCAATATTTGCATGTTTCTTTCAATGGCCATTTCAACAAACCATAATGTAAAATAATTCCACTTTTATAAACATAAAATAAGTACAGAGAAAAATACAACTCAGCTATATTTTATTAAAAAAAGATGTCTTTAACTATGTCTAATAATATATTAATTATAGTTAAGCGTGAGGATAATATACCTTTACCATTGAGAAATAACCTATTTCTCCATACCTTTACCACATTCTGTATTACATATGTTTTTCATGAATTATTTGTTAATCTAAATATTGCAATCCCAATAAATAGAATAATAATAATGTATCTGGATTTATGTTGTGAAACCTCTAAGCGCTGAAAATTATCCCAGTCATTTTATTTTGATAAAACACGTATGGAAACATACTCCCATAATGCAGAGTAATTAATGCAAGGTTGTGTCTTGATCTAACCGGGTTCCCATTTATACACCTAGGTGGAGAGAGGCAACCTAAGTAAAATATCTTGCCTAAGGATACAAGCAATGCAACGAGAGTTGGATTCGAACCTCGATCTCACAATCAGTAGTCGAACGTCTAACACACTGCGCCACCTGCCCTCACTGACAAGACGAACAAAAAGCTTTTTAATTTAGTGACCATAATTGCATGTCAGTAATTATAATTCACTACTAGAAAAACATTGTATTTCCATATATCTAATAAAAACAATTATTTACAGTGCAATAAAATAAATAAAATTTACAAAAACGATAGCAATATATAAACATATTTACTCTATGTCTCCAGTCCATCAAGACATAAAGTTGTAAAAATATATTTTAAAATAATATTACATATGTAAAAGTCCAAGATTGTAAAATACTGTAGTGGATGTGGAGGAGGCGTGGCAAGTTTTAAGAATTGTGATGTGTTGACTTAACTATAACTAAGTACAATCTGTAACCCTCAGACTTGTATTAAGTAAATTACTGGAATACATTTTATTGTAATTCTAAATTAGATGGAATACAATTACAAGTGAGCTAAATATCACAGTTCCGACACGGTTAACCTTTTGGACATACTATACTGTATAAGTAATTGCATTTGAGTAGTATTACATTATTTATATGTACAGTTATTGCACAGACACTGTACTGTTGGCTTATTATCAGAGCAGCATATAATGTGTTTTTTTTTGCTTATACTGTAATGTCTCCCGGCTTGCATTCCCCCTGTCAGGCAATCCTGGGGCGGATTGCTATAAAACAGTCTCAACTGATGGTCTTAACTCCCTGATTAAAGCCAGCTTTATCAGATAGACGGTCTTACTAAAGTCACCCCTGTTAGACCATTGCTATAAAACAGTCTTAAGACCGTGTACCTTAACAAATTAAAGGGCATACTTTACGCGTAAAAATACCAAATATGGTAATGTTCGTCACGCTTGCTCAATTTACAATCACAACAGTACATACATTTCTACGGGAGAAAATCTATTCTAGGCCTAAATAAGAAAGACCACCGTTAACACTTAAAACTCATTCAATTGGTTGTCTTTCACGATCAATAATACGTATAAGCAACAAAAAGAAAGGTTTACAGTAAGACTCCTTCGAGTGGGCTTTAATGTTAAAGACCGCTTACAGGTTAAACCGTGGTATAGCAATGGTCATAATAAAGAGTATTGGCTATGTCACGAATTATAACCAGCTAAGCGATAAGACCGTTTACTTCAAAGACACCAGGCACTATTTCATAATATTGGCAAGTAAAAATAACAGGTAGCTTGATCAGGTGCAGATGTGTCAACATTTCTAAAATACCTTAATTGCAAATTTTTTAAATGTTACTAAGATACAAACGTGCATAATCTCTATGATTTGATTTGATTTGAACTATACATTAATAATCGTTACTATATCTTCATCGGACTGTGTTACATATTTGTAAGTGTCTTTTCATCAATATCATAATATGCAGGTGGAACAGTCCTAGAAAAGAAATAAATACTATGATGTGTATAAATGTATACCATATAAATTTGATTTATACCCTTTTCACAAAATTTAACAAGTTGTAACCAGGTTTGTGAGTACAGTTTTGTGGAAAAAACAGAGATCCCCTGTGAAATCTCAGGAGAAAAACACACTGATGAGAGGCCCCAGATTTTTCCGAGATGTTCCTGAGTTCTTTGCGCACACATGTATAGCCCTGGTATTAAACTGACCAATCATAGTAATCAAATAGCGTGCAACTATGCTTTCCTTCCAAGACTTCTCAGGGTAATGTAATAAATCAGGAGATCACAAACAATACTATGCAGATGTGAAAAGGGTATAAGAGTAGTTGCTGTGTTTAAACCAGGTGGATAGGAAGTTGAGTTGCATACAATCAATCAATAAAAAGTAATTTTTTTTTTTGGTCACTTCCCTATTTCCAAACAACCTGGATCTGCCTCAAGTTTTTTAAAAACCAGTTGCCAGTGGTATAGTTACAACTATCTCATTGCTTTATACTTACACATTTTCTTCGACTTCAGTTGTTGCAGAATCTGTGTATTTTACATTACGCATCTTCATGCCCTCTGAAAAAAACAAATTAATTAATAATGTAAATGTGGAGAAAGCAAACATTTAGGCGTAAAAAAAATGCTATGAATTTCTTCCAATTCGATACATATATTGGTTTTACCAATGTATAAAGCTCTGTCTACACTATCAAATGTGCCCGTATATGGACATGATGATGTCATAACACTACCATATTTTGCCATATCACTACCATATTTGGGCACATCACACTGTTTTGTTGAACAAGTTTAATATTGCAGACAAAGCTTTAGACAAAGGATTTTAAACATACGAAATGAGTCTGGGATCATAGTATCTTTTTTCTCATCATCGCCATCAAGGTCATCAGTAAGTGGTGAGTAAGCATAATGTTGGTTGCTGGACAAAATAATGATAATGGCCAACATGATGTAAAATAGAATATGCCAGAATGCATCATCTAACCAAAGGGTTTTCCATTTCTAAAATTACCACAAAAAAAATGTAATAAGCAGAACAAACAATAATAAGAACAACTGTTACATTATTAAATAGTACTAGCAGTTACCCGTGCTCCAAGTCTTTTTCTGCCTTAATATGTTCTACCACCAGAACCATGGAGCAATTGAGCCGCAAACACATGCGGATGTTATGGCTATGTAATTATGGTTCCACTGTCTTATTTAGCTGCTCAGCCCCTCACTCAAAATATTATTACTTCTCTTAACCTAATAATGCTAGTGAAATGTCAAATATAAACACTTACAGTGACACAAACAGATGCTTTATGCTCCTTTAAAGACCAAACAAGGAAAACAATGGATGCAACGATGTTGAAAACAAAACAGTTGGTGAAATGGCGGTACAATGAGAACTTGGCAAGGTTACGGCGTAGCAATATTTTTCTTGTGTTCCTCATGTTTTTAACAATGTGAATATATATGTAAGGACAGTAATCCGAGTCATATAATTAACATACTTTATTCTACTATGCTGTAGTTAACTAAATGGTAAAAATTGACAAAAATCATTTAAGCATGACTAAAATTGCCTATTCACCTTTTACACATGCATGATAATTGGTCAATGAAAATGCTTAGCATTTTACTTTAATAAATGGTTTGCCACAAAAGTGGTAATGAATGGAATATTAGTTTTGGAGATATTGTGAAAATATGGGGTTTTATAGCTAATTTGCATATTAATACTCATTTGATTATGAAGGCGGTGTATGCAGATGGTTAATATGTTGTACGTTATAAAGAAACGTATACAACATTCATTTAAAACTGAAAAACCTTTGCCGTTTGCCTACACTTTTGTCCCAGTTCACCATATGGAGATGTCTGTGTCTGGGAACGATAGTTCATAAAAATAGTAAAATTGTCAAAAGGATATCCAGCAAAAGATAAATAAATCAAGAAAAGCAAGAGGAACACTTGCCACAAGGTCTTGATGTACAGTCTACAGTAGAAAATACAAATTTATTTTATAAAATAAAATTCGGATCAAGTAATTTACTAGAATTTTTCTTGACCAAAACATACAGAAACTGGAATCTCAAAAATTTTTTAGTAATTCAAACATAACTGATTTATACTAGGACGAAAATGATTGACGATAAATATGTATTTTTCCTACATAAACAAAAGAAATTGTCTTATGTTTATGCAAAGGGTTAAAGATGTATTGTCCACTAAAAAAAACATTTTTATAAATGTTTTTGCTGAAAATGCCATCTTAATGTCACATATTAGTTTGACCTAAAATTGGATCCAAAAAACAAATTATTTACCTGAAAAAACTGTAATTTAAAGCAAAATGGTCAATAGGATTTAATAGTAATCTTAAATAGTAAAATTTTAGTACTAGTAAATTAGTAAATAAAATAATAGTATTATATAACACCTAAATAAATTCCTGTCATTTGATTGGACGATCAAAACAAAACACAACAAACAACAAGCACGAATGTGCGATACTCGGGGTACAGCAAAAGAAGCTGTAATGACGTCATAAGACCGGATGTAACGTCACATACACATCAAATACGGCTATACGGTACCATCTTCGAGACGTGATATGGCTGCATCCGGTTTGAAATTTAAAAATCCGGCTCTGTAGCTTTGAGGACATGTCCCTGTAGTATATTCATGCCAAATTCCCAGCTCAATACTACAACGAATAAGGGAGGAGTAGTACTTTTTAAATCGCACTTTTTGCTCAATAGTGTCTGGATGGAAGAAGAAGAGGAAAAGATTAGAGTCCTAGACTCAGGTACACCGAGTAATAAAACGAGATATATACTCTATATCATATTACGTATATAGTATATTTCACCATAAAGTTTAAGCAAAATAGTCTCGCCAGGGCTCGAACCGGGGACCTTCTGCGTGTTAAGAAGACTTGATAATCACTACACTACGAAACCACTTACACCAAAAATGTGGAGTACACAAAGTTTTTTAATCCATTTAAATTACAAATAACTTATTATGGTAATAAGCACAAAGCAAGATAAACATGTGTAAAAGTGATAATTACCGATTACACAAAATAAATATTTTTTAAAATAATAAAAATAAGATATACTGTATATCATATTGCGTATACAGTACTTTTCACCATAAAGTTTAAAAAAAAAAAGGTTTCGCCAGGGCTCGAACCGGGGACCTTCTGCGTGTTAAACAGACGTGATAACCACTACGCCAAGAAGCCGCATATAACTACATAACGCTGTGGTGTGTGTCACACATTGTGGCTTCTTAATTAAACAAATTAATTAACAAAAAAGCACGAATGTGCGATACTCGGGGTGCAGCAAAAGAAGCTGTAATTATGTCATATGACGGGATATGACGCCACATACACATCAATAACCTCTACCAAATACGGCTATACGGTACCATCTTTGAGACGTGATATGGCTGCATCCGGTTTGAAATTTAAAAATATGGCTCTATAGCTTTGAGGACATGTCCCTGTAGTATATTCATGCCAAATCCCAGCTCAATATTACAACGAATAAGGGAGGAGTAGTACTTTAAAAATCGCACTTTTTACTTAATAGTGTCCAGATGGAGGAAGAAGAGGAGAAAATGAGTAAGTCCTAGACTCGGGTACCCCGAGTAAAAAATGAATGTTTACATTCGTGGGATGGTAAAAAGAGTCATTCAGTGAATGACAAAAGATTACATTTCAACTCTGCTTCTCCTCATTGAAATATATCCTTTCGTTATTCACCTCATGCCATTATTTGTACCATTCCATGAATATAAACGTTCATTATTTGTATATATTAGTAAAATTGTCAAAAGGATATCCAACTAAAAGTAAATGAATCAAGAAAAGCAGGAGGTATAATTGCCACAAGGTCTTGCTGTAAACTCTAGAAACATAATAAAACAACAAGTTATTTAAAAGGGTGCAATACTTGTTTGTATTGAATTGTTTGAATCTCTCTATTATTTAGAATACCAGGCTTATCCTTGACCACGACAAACAAAACAGTAGTGGGATGATAAGGTCCCAACACGATTTGGCCCCCCAACACGATTCGGCCACAGACGATTCGGCCCGGGACTATTCATATGGGACTAACATATGGGTTAGACCATAACAATTAACAATAAACTAGTATAAAGATTGGTTCCCACTAGGATGCAACGCAAGGACGTAGATGCAATGCAAACCATTTAACAATTGACAAGTGACCAGTTCGAATAATAAATCACAATCAAAGTTTTTTTAAAAAACACATAATTATACTAACAACTTAAATAAAGATTCTAAAACGAATTAACTTACGCCTTGTACACGCAAACAAGCTTCAATTAAGCTTAGCACAAAGAATAAAAATCCAACTCCAATCACACGATACAACTGAGGTCCTAGGTGTGGTCTGAATAAACAGAAAAATGAAAGGTTGACAGATTTTGTAAATGAACTAAGTTTAATTAATTGGACGGACACAGGTGCAGATCCAGAATTGTTTCAAACAAAAAATAGTACAGTACTTCATAATTTTTAGCTATCCCTCTGGATCTGCACTTGGTACAGTACAGTACATACTTTATTTATTTATTTATTTGTTGACTCATTCACCTTTGGATCGGTGGCACTCACAACATGCGGTGCAGCGGTCCAAAAACAAAACATAACAATTTGAAAAAGAAACAAAAAAAGGAAAACATAATGAGAGAAAAAAAAAACTAAAAGAAATCTAAACTATATACAAAAGTAAAAACAAATCTTAATTGTCTCACGGATAAGTTTAATCAATAAAAAAAAATAGCAACAAAATGCATGAGTTGCATTCACACCATTTTCTATGAATTGTATACATTAACATAGACAGCTTTCTGTTTGTTTTTGTTTGTTTATTTATAATTACTGTACCACATTTATGTATTTTGTATTAATATTCATCCTCAATTGGGGAAAGACCCACTGCAGACACAACCACGAACAACAGAAGCTGAGACGGACCAGTGCACCAGGGTAATCTCCTATTCTTCCGGGCTCTCATAGAGTTTACTGTACACTTGACTTCCAGTTTTAAGTCTTTGTCAAAGAAATATTGTCATGAAGAGCCTTGAACCTGTGCCAATTGTATTGCTACATTTTATGGCACTACTGCCTTTCCGCTCCAAAGAATATAAAGACCACTCACATTAACCGTTTACACTGTAATGCAGCAATTATATTTTTGTCCTCTGAAGTACTGTACAGTCATCTAAAGCTCAAACTTTATATGACAAAAAAATGTTATGTCACCATATATGGACATGATGATGTCACATCACTACCATACTTGGGAACATCAAACTTTTTTTTGTCAAACTATTTTGATAGTGTAGACAAAGCTTTACACTATAACCTCAAAAGTGGTTTATTTATTACAGAGGTTAACAAAAAGTAATAACTTACTTTGTAATTCCGTATCCCATGCTAATAATAATAACAAGCATTCTTGCGACTGTCCTCTTCAGACAGGAGACCCATTCAGCAAAGATCAAAGCACCTGGAGAGGAGAAACCAGTCACGTTCATGTGCTGGTACTCGGAGTAGAACACTACTTTCTCAAGGAGGCCTAAAGTATAATTGAAAAATATTGATTGATCACTTTATTTCAGAATATTCCATATACTGTATACAACAAATACAAAATGGAAAATCACACTAAAATAGGATTTTCTCCCATTTAGTGAAGAGATTTGAAGATCGTAACAGATGGTTCATAGTACACCTAACAAGATCATTTTCACTATTCAAAACTCTTATTCTAAAACCATAGATGCACTTGCCTACATGCTCGTAAAAAGAGGGAATTCTCCTCATGGCAATATGTAAATAGGGACAGTTAATAGGTTCTTTTTTTCACAACACTAGCCTATGAAGCTGTTGAATCTAAAAAACTTTCAGTGTTTTAGTTCTCACATATTTCTTTAGCGGCCACAGTGCTTAGTCTATAGTGCTATATCTTGAAATAAAAAAAATTAAATGAATTTCCAAATGCAATATGGATTTAATCATTTTTCTACACACAAGTAGGTAACCATATTATATCCCCATGGAAAAAAGGAATATATATGAACTACGTGTAAGCAAAGGTCATAGATGCTCATTGAGAGTTTCATTAAAAGCCGTTTTAAAGAAATGATGGTTCAAAAAAGATGTGTATTAAACAAAATCTGTGCACCTTAGATACTTGTGTATGCCATCCTTAGTTCAGCCAACCATGTCATACAGTACTGTAGGCATGTTGTCAATTAAGTATTTGAGTGGATAAGAGGCCGAGCGGTTAAGACAGTGGAACCGTAACTACATAGCCATAACATCGGCAAAGGTTTGAGGCTCATTCACTCCATGGTTCTGGTGGTAGAACGAGTCTTCTTGGATTAGAACTATAAACCGTAGGTCCAGTGTACACATCTAGCTCATGTACACTTTGAAGAACCTAGTATATTTTTCGAGACAAGTACGGGGTTACCTCAGTGTACTACCACTGTGTAATTGGGACTGGACCGTTTTAGAGGTGTTTACCACCTTTATTAATGTATGTACATCTTAGTGAGAAGTAAATAAAAAAGAAGACAACAATGATTTTACCTAATATAATAACTCCACAGATACAATACTGAACTCTAAGCATATCTCTCCATCGATAAACCATCATGACAAGGTAGAGCACTGCTAATATAGCATATGCAGCACACATCACTGCATAAAACTATGGATAAAAACAGTTTTTTTTATTATTTAACACACTGGCAAGGACAACACAATTCTGTAAATTTTACAATTAAGGTCAATCCAAAATATATATTCAACATATTATTTAATTTGTTATTTACTCTGTAAAATATGAAGAGCATAAATTTGAAATAACTAGAATTAATTTATATGATTTATATGCGGTGATGATTGATGGTGGTTGATATGAAATTTCCTGAATTGTATTTAAATTTAACAGAAAAGCAATTGGCACATTTAATGTAATATCTGTAGCTGTGTGCATAGGAAAGGATGCATAAGAAATTGAAAGGAAATGAAATGTGATGAAATTACTAAAGACTGGTAGAAAATATGATTTTAATGCCATAAAATGTACATGACTACTAAGATTTATAAGTATGATTAAGATTTATGAGCATGAGTAAAATTTACGAGTATGAGTATTTGATTTATGAGCATAAGTAAAATTTATGAACACGAGTCAAATTTATGAGCATGAGTAAAATTTATGAGTCATGAGTAAAATTATGAACCTCAGTAAAATATATGAGCATGAGTAAAATTTATGAGCATGAGTAAAATTTTTTTAGCATCAGTAAAATGTATGAACATGGGTAAAATTTATGAACATGAGTACAATTTTTGAGCATGAGTAAAATTTATGAACATGAGTAAAATGTATGAGTAAAATTTATGAACATGAGTAAAATTTATGAGCATGAGTAAAATTTATGAACATGAGTAAAATTTATGAAAATGAGTAAAATTTATGAAAATGAGTAAAATTTATGAACATGAGTAAAATTTATGAACATGAGTAAAATTTGGTTTATTCATGGCGACACCAAATTTTGGAGTGTCAGGGTTTGGCTGTTGTAACAATGTGGTAAAAATGTAAAACAATTTAACCTACAGTAAGCAGGGGTCTTTGCGTTGCTGATAGGTATCCATGCTCATTTTGAAATTCAATATTAACTGAAAAAAAAACATAATAAATGTATTGCGTTTATAAAATACAGCACAGTATAATGTGAACTTTGCTAGATGACCATCCTCATTTCAACAGATTACCCTTCTCCCCCTCAAGCAGACGTTACACAAGCCAGAATTAACTTTTAAAAAAAAAATACAGTATACGGTACATGAGTATACAGTCAACTCTCCCCAGTCAATCTCTGAAAACCGGAAACTCTACTAATACCAGACTTTTCTTGAAGTCTAAACAGTCCCCAATTCATTTTTACCATTAAAAACACAATCCGAATACCAGACTTTCTGAAAAACCAGACATATTTGGCCAGCCCAAAGGTGTCCGGTATTGGGAGAGTTGACTGTAAATGCAGACAACTTACTGTCAACTTTATTGATACAATCGGTCTCAATGGAAAACACAAAAATATATCGGCCATCCTGCCATGTTTTGGTCACTTTATTTGGAGGCTAAAAAGAAGGAAGATTTGATCATCTGCAGAATCCTAATCCTACTAATAAGACTAGTGTGATATAAAATGATAATATGTAAATGTTATTAATTTAACTAGTGGTAAATTCAACTTATATATATTTTTCTTTTAACTTGCACTTGCACTGATGAAGGGCTAGTGTTGCCCAAAAAGCTCTGCTAACTTTTCTGGCTGTTTTACATTTTGATTTAGCTTTTCGCTTTTTTTTTTTTGACTGTAGGCCTACCCAATGTTCAATGTTTTTGTTTCTATGGAACGTCAAAAGAGCAAAAATTATATTGAGGGCTGAAAACTCTGTGGAGTCCATCTACAGTGTGGATGGAACAATGTAAAATTAAAATTGTAATGATAATAGTATAATCATGCTAGTACGAAGAAATAAATACTCGCAAATAAATTTTAATTTAAAAATCATGATAATAAGTTTTTTTTGTTTTTTTTTTTCGTTTTCTTTCTGTTTTTATACTTGTTCTATTATTGTTGCTCTTTTGGCGCTCCATAGAAACAAAAACATTGAGCATGGGAGGAGTTACAGTATACAAAGAAACACGTCTGTAAAATCATCAATTTAAAGGATTTATTTATTTGTTTTTATGTGTTTCTCCTTCTGAAAGTTTATAAGTCCTAATTTTAAAGTGTGGTATTCAGGATAAAGTCAGTTAACAAATTTGGAGTCAAAATACAAGAAAGGCAGGTGCGAAAGAAAAAAATCCTCTGAACCAACACAATTGGAGTAAATATATACCAACAAACAATCCGTCAAGTTTGTTTGTTGTAAAGAAAAAATATACATTTACTCAACGGGCGAAAATAACGTGAGTTTATCTATGTTTTGCGGTAGTATTTAATTATATTTATGGTAATAAATGAAACCTACTATGTTTAAAATTATGTATGGATAAACAAGTATTGTTTTTAAGCTGTAGTATATCTTAGAATTTGTAATCTTAGGTCTTGGGTCTTAGCTTTCGTGATCTTAGGTCTTAGGGGGTCTTAGCTTTCGTGGTCTTAGGTTTCGTGACACCCAGGCCTAGGCCTATGTTGTACCACCAGAGCCAAGTGATTCAGAAGGACCCTGCGATACGAGACAGGGGAGGAAGGGATACTGCCGGTCGACGTCTTCGCGAAAAGGTGCGTAACTAATAAAACTAATTAATACCCACAGCATTGTCATTTTTTCAGTAATTTGCCTTTGGATTTTTCTTTTCACTTGTCATCATTTCTGGTCTATACTGGCAAACTTTAATCTGGGGCAGATTTCTATAAAGCCACCTCATCAATCATCATATCAATAATAACAGTCCACACCACACTTATCATTTGATTTTCACTTAAAACTTGTTAAATTGGTTGTCTTTCACGATCAATAGGGCCTTTACGAAATATGTCGGTTAGGGGAGGACGACGAATATCCTGTGTTCGCTAGAGTGTAAAATCATATACAGTCAAAATAGCCGTTTTATTAGTTACGCACCTTTTCGCGAAGACGTCAACCGGCAGTATCCCTTCCTCCCCTGTCTCGTATCGCAGGACCCTTCTGAGTCGCTTGGCTCTGGTGATACAACATAGGCCTAGCCTTCATAGCTTGGGCCTCGCATTCAAACGCCACTTTTAACATTTTAATCCAATAAAAATGTTATTTCATTGAACAATTAAATTAGAAGTTCAAATATTATTTAGAGTTTTGAAAATTCCATGTTTTTAAGTGTAATTTGAACTGTATATTTAAGGTTATATAAGGCCTACATTATTTATAGTCGTTCTCCATAAACGGGAAAATGGCAACTTTATCGTTTAAATGTAAAATTAAGTAACAGACTTTCACGCTAAGCTCTGCCCACATTGTAAAAGCTCATGCATAAATTATTCATGAGAACCGTCCTATGGCTTTCCGTCGTGTTTCGTAAAGTCCCTAATAATACGTACAAGCAACAGGAGAGGTTTAAGACTGTTTTAAGACTCCTTTATTTTTTAAAACCGCTTAAAGGTTAGACCACGGTATAGCAATGGTCTCTATAATAAAGACTATTTGCTACGTCACGAATTATAGCCGACAGACAGCTGGTCTTTTTAATACAGTATGCAGCTTTATATGTAGCATTATTTATGATGTTTTGGGGAATAAATTTTTAATTACTATTATTCAAATGACTAATTATTAAACAAAGATTATCATTAATAATAATTAACTACCTTAATAATAATATTTTTGACCAGTTTTAAATTCAGAATTCACTCACTTCTGTTTTAAAGTTTGTTCCTTTTTCTTTGTTGCCTCCTTTTATGCCCTCGCAAAGCTCAAGCTCACCTTCATGATTTTTCAAACAGTATATTTCTGCAAGATTTGATTGATCCTACGAAATTCAAAATAAAATTATAGCACATAATTAATTGTTATGTCACGTACTGCAAACTGCAATTAAAATTATATACTGCAGTATACATAAGATTGTAATGAGATACTGAATGAAGGTCAACTTCAATTACGTTAATGCAATAATGGTTTGTAAAACAGAAAGACACTGGAAAATATAGAGGCAAATAAACATTTTTTTTTTAAATGTAAATGGAGGGGAATAACTTGTGACTCGCAGCCTACTGGGCTGAATTGCGCACCGGTGTGAATCATAATGACACATACAACAAGTTTCTTTTCCTCTAAAGCCTGGCGCACAAGCTTTCGGCTGAGCCAACTGGCACGAGTAACACTTGGCTCACAACAAAATTTGCCGCAAACTTTGAACGCGTTCTATCGGACGCACACTAAACGCGATTTTATTACTTTACTATGCTACAGGTATACGGCACGTGCTAACATACTATAATAAATCATGTCATGCGCAATGGAATTTTTTAGTGAGCTATCTGCTCACGTTCGGCGCCCACTTTAAAAAATATTAAACACGATAGATATTTTCCTCCAGCGGCAGAGTTGGTTGACGGAAAATATTACTGACTCTGTTATAAACCTGGATGGTTTCTCTGTTGTGCGAGCAGACAGGACCGATGACTCAGGCAAATCCAAAGGAGGTGGAGTCTGTGCCTACATTTATAACTCGTGGTGCACAAATGTTAATATAATCAACCGTCAATGTACCCCCGATTTTGAAATCCTCTTCTTGTCAATGAGACCATTCTACCTCCCACGGGAATTTGGCTCTGTTAAGGTAGCAATCGTATATGTACCACCAGACGGAAATGCATCAACAGCAGCCGAGGAAAAATCGCTGAGCAAATCCACATCGCGCAAAGAAAGTCACCAGAGTGTCCAATTTTTGTCTTAGGAGATTTCAACAAGTGCAGACTCGATGATATCCTTCCAAATTTTCAGCAGTATGTCACGTGTCTAACCCGAGGTGACAATATTATAGATCTCTGCTATGGAAACATCAAAGACGCCTACAAATCTATGGTAAAGCCAAGCATCGGGTCATCAGATCACAATGTCGTACATCTCTTACCTTTATACAGACAACGATTAAAAACTGAAAAGATTCAAATAAAGTATGTTAGACAATGGTCTACAGACAATATCGAAAAGTTGCGCGGATGCCTGGAAGCGACAGATTGGGATATTTTTACTGACTCTTCTGTAGGTATTGATGAAATGACGGAATCAGTAACATCATATTTAAACTTCTGCCAAGATATCACTATACCAACCAAGAAAGTAAAGCAGTATCCAAATAATAAAGCCTGGCTGACCAAGGAGGTAAAAACATAAATCGTAGAAAAGAAGCTAGCTTTTGCAAGTAAAAACAAAATTAAGTTAAAAGAAGCACAGAAAAGGCTTGATATGGCTGTAAAAAGAGGCAAAGAAAAGTTCAGAAACAGATTAGAAAGGAATATAAATAATAGGCAGACGAAGAAAGCATGGAAAGACATAAAATATATAATTGGAGGATCAAACAAAACATGTCCTCCCAAACTTTTATCAGGATACAATGATCTGCAACTAGCTGAAGAACTCAACTTATTTTACAGTAGGTTTGATGCTCATGACTTTAAGTCGCAGTTAGCGGATACCTGCAAGAATATTGACGTATAAACTGATGATGCAGATTACTTCACAGAGAATGATGTTGTCAACCTTCTGAAAAAAACAAATGCAAACAAAGCTGGTGGCCCAGACAAGTTATGTGGAAAACTTTTGAAAGAGTGCGCTGCTCAGATAGGACATGTCTTTCAGAAACTTTTTGAATGTTCTCTCCGTACAACCACTATCCCAGCAATTTGGAAGCACTCTTTGATTGTACCTATTCCCAAATTAAATAATGTTAAAACGCTTAATGATTATAGACCAATTGCCCTAACGTCCCTGGTTATGAAATGCATGGAAAGAATAATTAGTAAGCGTGTTAAAGATCAAAGTGACCACCTGTTAGATCCAATGCAAATTCGCATATAGAGCACACAGAGGGACAGACAATGCCACAGCCACTCTCATCCACAACACTCAACAACATCTCGACAAGAACAACACATGCACACGCCTTCTTTTCATTGACTTCAGTTCCGCCTTCAACACAATACAACCTCACATTCTCCTGTCCAAGCTTATTAACATGAATATAAACTCTTCTATCATTCTCTGGATAAAAGACTTTTTAACAAACAGATCACAACAAGTTAAATTCGGAAATGCTACCTGTACATCAACAACCACATTTACCAATACAGGCTCACCACAAGGCTGCGTTCTGTCTCCCTTGTTATACATTCTGTATACAAACGACTGTAGAAATGCCACCGACTCCTGCCGTTTGATAAAATATGCCGATGACACTTGCATAGCTGGTAACATTAAAGATGCTGAATCGCTTTCGAAGTATTTTACCGAAATAAAGTTGTTTACAGAGTGGTGTAAAGAAAACTATCTTATTTTAAATTCTAAGAAAACCAAAGAAATGATTATCGATTTTAGAAAGAAACAAAGTAATCATGATGATGTAGTAATTGATGGTGAATGTATAAAAGTTGTCAAAGAATACAAGTACTTAGGAACAATCATAAATGATAAATTAAAATGGAGCAAAAATACAAACATGCTATATAAAAAGGGTCAGCAACGACTGCACCTAATGCATCAACTTAAGAAATTTAAAGTAGATAACAAAATTCTAACCATGTTTTACAAATTGATGGTACTTAGCGTGATATCTTTCTGTTATGCTGTGTTGGGAAATAGTCTCAATGTAAAAGATAAGGGAAAACTATATAGAATCGTACGAAGAGCTAGTAAAATGCTAAATATCCCTGAAACAGATCTTAATATAAGATTTGATGAATCAGTGTTATCACTTGTAAAACGAATAATGACAAATACAAACCATCCATTATATGCCGAGTATAACTTTTTAAGGTCAGGGTGCCGTTTACGGAGTATTCTCTCACGAACTACGAGATATAGTAAATCGTTTGTACCAAGTTCAATTAAAACTTTTAATTTAAAGCAGTGCAATAGATAAATATACAATTATGAATGGACTGATTTTGCGATATTTTACATTTTTAAATAGAGTATTTTTTTATGATATTTTAATATAGTACATACAATACTTCAATAATTTACAATAATCTGCAATACGCCTAGTCTTTCCTCAACACAATGCATTTAGTTTTAGTTACGTGTGCTTTTCTATATTTAAATTTTTTATTTCTTTTCTTGTAACAAGTATTGTGAATGATGTACAGTATAACTCTATATAATTTTAATTGTTATGTATGTAGTGTATCAAACGACACATTTCCAATGGCATGTATGTATTTTGTATGCAATTGGACAATAAAAGATTTTTGGAATTTTTTTTTTAATTTTTGAATTATCAATTAATAATTTTGTTGCTGATCGGACGTAAAATTCATGTGAATGTCACATGGAAGTTCCCGATGAAGGTACAGTACTTTTGGTACGGTAATACATTCTAATAACTGTGCTCAATTAATGTAAATTAATTATCAACTAATAATTTGTTAAAGTTATACAAAAAATATGAAGCTGTTGCTATATAAATATATTGAGCAAACGTTAAATTGTATTATTTTGAATTTTAATTCCTTTAAAAATGCTAAATAAAGTCAGATGTTAAAACCACAATTTCCAAAAATTCATTTTTATTTATTCACTATAAACTTTACAAAAATGTTGTTTTAAACCACACTCCCAAATAAATCAAAGAAAATAATAATAGGACATTTGCAAAAAGAAGCAAACTTTGCTCTGCTACCGGTTTAACACGACAGTTCAAATTTTGAAATGTCCATAAATTACGACGGAAATTCGGCCTAATATTTATGGACGTACGGAAATGAAGATAAATAGGCTACTACACGCAACGGAAATACAAAACTATACGCACAATTATGATTTGGCCTAAAAATTGGACTTAGATTATGGAAAAATAAAAATAATTATGGACAAATCGATTATTAGCCTTGGCAATATGCCTAAGATTTAAAAGGAATGAATATAGAGCCTAGATAGGGAAGATCTGTACTGCCGTTCATTGCGAGAGGAGGGGGAAGTCCAGGGGACAAGTTGACCTCTCCAATGTAATAAATTATTACTAACCAGCTTTCGTCGGATATTATGTCATCTCCATGGTAATAATCAACAGCCTTGCCTATGCCTACAGTATTCAGGAAGGACTGATACCAAAATAAGTATTCAAAAGATGCCGCTTATCGTTTTTAAAGTAATTCCCCACCAGGAGAGACATCGATCGATCGCGAGGAGTAAGCCTAGGCTAGAGAGGCCTAACATGCATGCCGGAACGGGTGGATTATATCGCTATATAAATAACAAGTTTGAACATAAGAGCTTACGACAATCTTATCTTAGGTAAATTTTTATTAAATGTATAGGCCTATTTGCTTGGCGACTCGTTTAACAAGTTCGTAATCGGATCGTAGTACTCTGTACAGTAAAACCGAATATACTCTTTGGTAAAACCAAAAAACACCGCCTTAACAACCTCGTGCGATGTACGATCTTTGCAGATCAACATTGGTAGAGTCCATTAATTATGAGGGTGTTTAAAAATGTGATAACTATTAAAAACCTGTCTCAACCACTATGTAATCAAAGCGTTTATTTAGTTAAAACTTTGATCCCCCCAAAATTAATAATCGCGTATTCCGGTTATCGCATGATTGAGTCACGGTTGGTTGCACACTTCTTTTTTACACGTCTGGCAGAGGTGAAATATATTCACCAATTTGGCGAATAAGACAATATGTTTTCACTATTTGGTTTCACGATTGCCGTTTGGCTCACAAAAAAAAAGCCGACCTTCATTTTCGTCACTTTAGGGTCGGTCGGGCGTGGCCAACAAATTTCTTTAATTTTTTTTGGCCTAATACTATTGTATCTGACGAAACTTCCTGTTCACAAAGCACACACGAACGTTCAACACGGTAGTTCATTTTTTATGTATGAACGATGCAGATTAGGGGATTGACCTTGATCTGTGATAACACGCATCCTACGAACATGCGTGTAAATAAGAAGCGTGTTGTATAAACACAGCCTATTTCTCATGTGTAGTAGAGCATTTCTTTAATTGAATAATTTTGTTTGTATTTTATAACACAAGTTCATTTTGGATTTTCGGTAAATTACCAATGGTTAATATTCAAAGTCGAACACTATAACTAATCCCTCACGATTCAATCAAAATGTTATTATTATACTATTATATTGTTGAAAAATGGATTGCGTGAAATGAAAATGGATTGATAGTAAAACGTAACAAAGATACGTCCTTGTCTGGTTATTAGGTACTCATGCACTGATGAAGCAGAGGATTATTTTCGTAGCATTCCATTTAAAATAAATTTTGTTACAAAGAAATATTTTGGTTGTGAAGGTCGTTAAATTTGTTGGCGCCAGCATTATATTACTTCTTTTACAAATTTTAACAATTATAAGCTAACATCAAAACATTCAACAATGATAAAATGCCCTGCAACTCTGTAACTACTAAGCCTATCAAGTTCCAGGTCCGGATGGATATTGTATACGATGAAATGGAACTAAATTTTAATTTAATGGCAGAAACAACCTCTAGTACTAAATTAAAGGGTGCTGCCGGGGCCACTAGGGAAACACCCCTGGGTCCTCCCCTGGTTATAATAAGCATTGAATTTGCCTTCTTAACCAAAGTGTGCTATTTTCGGGGCTTGTAACCTGAACGGTGGGGGGTGGGGGGGTTGCAGGTGGGCAGGCCAGATCTGGGTATTCCCTCATTCCTTCCTAAGGAGGAAGCATTGTATTACCTGTTTGTATTCTTCAATAGCTAAAGACATTTGTTACCTGAAACATAGTTTTATGGTCACAAGTTTCTGTCTCATTGCCCACAATAGATTGTTGAAATCTGATTATTTCTTCAAATTGTAGCATTGATGATTCAGGGCTGCTCAACAAGAGTGAAGTATTTATCTAAAAAAAGAAAGTTTTCTAACAGTTTATAAATAAATATAATTTTAAAACAAAATCATATTATATTCACACTTTAATCTCTGGATATTGAGAAAAAAAACTTAAATCATTTATATCAAATATTACAAGATTTAAACACATGACCTATACATTTGATTTTGAACCAAGGTAATTTAACATGTCAAAATTGTAATGAGGTATCTAATCCTGTATAATTATGTGTTTTTTATTTATTTATTATTATTATATATATTTCCATGGCAACGGCCAAATTTGTGTTTTTGACAAATTTTGTTTTTTAAGGTTTTTTAAAATGGATATTGGTACTAATTTGATGAACGATATTTTTGTTTTGTTCATTTAATTAGAAAATCTGTGAAAAATGGCAAAAACATCAAAATTTGGATAATTGACCGTTGTCATGGCAACGGAGGCTAAAAATTAAAATGAATGATGTAGATTTGCTTTTTATTGAAATGTCTATTCATGGTAAAAATTTGAGAGAAATCCATTTTTTTACATCTGCCACCAAATCTTTGATTTTTACAGACATGGCTCTGAGCTGTTATAACTTATTACACCTGAGTGAGGCTCTCCTCATCAGGGTATGACTGGAAATTTATCTATGGCTGTGTTTATACACTACAACACCCTAAATTTGAACATGTCTTTAATTTTTAGCGTGTTGCACGGGCCGAGGTCAACCCCACAAAAACCTTGCAGTTATACATTAAATCGTAATACCGTGTTATACCATAGTTCATAATCCTAAGTTGTATTATACTCGCATGCATTATGAATTAATATTAGTTTATTAAGGATTTTAATAAAATGGATGATTTCGTTTAAAATTTAGTTTATTCAGTTATTGATTTTTTAAATCTGCTTTTGAAATTAGAAAAAAAATGTTTTAGAATTAGGATAAAACTATGCTACATTTTGCCAAATTATGCCAACCTTTGATTAGCGTTAATGTTAAGTGCTAAATCAGTTAAAATATGCAAAAAAAAGCACAATTATCTACTAGATTTGGTCAACATTTTCACAGCACATGCTTATATTTAACGAGCGGTCAAAACAATACCCTGAGGACAATACACCAACACACCAACAGCACCGGGAATCAACAAAATTTTAGGATACAGCCAAGTAGCCTTTTTTGCAATTAAAATCTCATTACACGGAATCTCTTCGATGTATACAACACACTTCTCGTAGGCGTGTTGAATATGCGTGAATAGCGTGTTGTATAAATAATAGTTAAAATAATGAATAGTCAATGTTACTTTTGTTGTCGAAAATGAAACATTTATTTACTGATTGAAAGTTAATCATTTACAATAAAAAGAAATGTTCAATTAAAATTTTAATTTCTTTGAGAATTACTCACATTATCTACAAATGCATTATCACAATCAGAGAAACGGAGAACCCACTTTAGGTTGATTTTGCAATCATCTTGCTGGCAATTGGCTGAAATTAAAAACATGTAGTTTTCTGACTTTTTGCAGACCACCAATGGTGCTTTGATATTTATGTTAATTATTATTATAAATAATTAAAAGTTTAAAAGTTCTATTAACTCCAACATTAACCACATAGGACATAGGTAGGCCTATACAATAATCTAGATATTTGAAAAAAAATAATAATTTTAAAATGTTGAAAAATTAAAGCAGATAACATACTTGTCACTATCACCTTGGTGTTGTTATACATACTCTTCGAAATAGCAACTACCTCGTTACCCTAAAATAAACAAAATCAAAATGTGTCAAGATATTATTATTATTTTAAAATTCAAAAAAACAAGCGGTGCTTTTTCCCAGCCTATTTTATTTATTATTTTTTATTTTATGGAAAAATACCCGCTGAAAACCTACACTACTCCCCACACTATGGGGAGATACCCCAGATCAGGTGCCGTTTTCGGCCACCTCGACTTGTATGGACTATACCATTATAAAAAGATGGGAAAATAGGGGTGTCCCATTTATTAATTGAGTGTGTTAATGTGTTAAAATACTGCTCCTTTTGTTCTTTTGTTTTTCTTGTTGTTTCAGCAACAAAGGGAAAACAACTACGCCCTGCATGCTGTAGAATTAATTTCAGTTTTCAAGTTAATGCAGTATATTATGACTCTTTATTTCTATATAATTTTTACAGATTTATAGATACAGAAAGTATATAAAGAAAGTTTTTATTCCAATTACAAATAAAAAATATAATTTACCTAACGATAACACAGTAGTACATTTAATAAGGATGACAGTAGTACATTTATCACATACTGATTATTAGGTAATCAGTAAAACAAATAAACATTATAATTTTGTTAATGAATCTGTACCATTTTGTTCCCAGAAAACACAGCGTTAGGCATTGCATGTTTTTAGGTTTGGTCTTTCTAAAATGTTTAAACACGTTTTTAAACGTTTCTGTGTAGAAATACATGTTCTAATTGAACAACGTTTGCATCAAAACGTTATAATAGCGAATGCAAAACGGAGCTGATAATGTCGCCATGAAGAGGATGATTGGTGTCTTCCAATATAGCATGGAATACATCGGCAAGCTGTTCGCTGCATGTAGAACGAGTCAAGCATTTGCATACTCAAACCAATTACTTTCCACGCTCTACCCAGCACCATCTCAATTCGGTCTTTATCCCCCTTACATTCCCTTACTGATATTCCTAGCCCAATATACAATATGCCCAAATAGAACATCACTGATTAGTAAAACATAAACATTCTATAGTACAAATATTCTGCTTTACCCCAAAGAACCGTTTCCTCAAGCAGTACAGCCTTGTATTTAACTTCTTAACTACGATCAACATGTCCACCCATTTAGCTTTAGTCAAACACTACTGCCAGATACTTATCAATAATTGTTAACAATCTCTACTTCCTTTACTTTAATTAATGTATACTGTCAGACCAATTATGTTTTCGAAAATCTATCCTTATTTCTTTCGTTTTATTTATGTTTAGTTCAAGAAAATAAAAAATATGATTTATCTACCGATAGGATTGGGCCGATTAGAATGCATTTGCCAACATTCTTTTACATATTTCACAACATTATAGAGTTTAGGTAATTTAACCGATTGTAATGTAGTGTAGTATTTAGGATATTTTAATTCCGATTGTATTGTAGTATTTAAGATTGTCTAATTTCGAATCCGATTGTACTGAAATTTAAAGTGTTTAAATCTAGATAGGAATAACATAGGCCTAGTATTTAATATGCTTTAATTTTGATTATACTGTAGTGTTTAGTTTAGTTTTTATATATAATAAGTAAGTATACCTACTTATATAGTTTTTATTTATGTATTTATTCATAGGAATCACCTTTATATCGGTGTCACACATTTATCAGTTAATGGTGCATCCAATTTAAGACAAAATTACAAATAACATAAGCCACAAAGTTCTAAATACTAATACATAACATCAAAACAAAATGTAAAGTAATTAATTAGATCTGTATGAAAATACAAAATACGTAAATTGTACAATATATATAACTAAAAAAATAAAAACAGAACAACAAAAATACAGGATAGGCCTAATAAATAAAACTTACAGATACATCCTCATAGAGATGTCTGTAGCTTGTTTACTATATTAATCAATTAGTTGAGAGAGGTATAATGCGGATAACATTGTAGATCTAGTAACCCATGCTTTCATTAAATATGTTTTACAATAAAAGACAAAGATTTTTCCTAATGTTTCATTTTCAGTGAATAAATTGTCTAGCATAAAGTGGTGTTTTAACTGAGGTCCACAATTAAAATTATCCCGGTACATACTTAATTATTGTCTAACAGAGTTTAACGAAGGACATTTAAATAAAAAATGGTTTACTGTTTCTTTTTCGTTTGTACTACACATCTTACATAATCCTGTGTTATGATTTGACCAGGATTTTCTACGACCCTCAAGATCTAGAGAGTTTGATCTTGCTTTAAATTAAATTGATACTCTTAAAATTAGTTTTATCTAACAAATATTGTTCAAGGTTTGGTTCCTTTATACATAGTATATTCCGTTAACGTTGTTTTGCATGGAATTTCGTTTTGCTTTGGGCCTTTGAAAACCACTCGTTATGATCAACTTGTTTATTATTTTTCCTAAATGGCTTTAAAAAATGGTTTACTGTTTCTTTTTCGTTTGTACTACACATCTTACATAATCCTGTGTTATGATTTGACCAGGATTTTCTACGACCCTCACGATCTAGAGAGTTTGATCTTGCTTTAAATTAAATTGATACTCTTAAAATTAGTTTTATCTAACAAATATTGTTCAAGGTTTGGTTCCTTTATACATAGTATATTCCGTTAACGTTGTTTTGCATGGAATTTCGTTTTGCTTTGGGCCTTTGAAAACCACTCGTTATGATCAACTTGTTTACTAATTTTCCTAAATGGCTTTATCCAGTTAGTAGATGGTTCTTCATTAAATTTGTCTATAAAATTTGTTTTATATAAAATATCTTTAGTTAATATAGTAATATTGTTACAAAATCTTGGCATTCCCTAACACAGTAGGCCTACCTAATAATAACATGCCTTTTTAACATGCTAGTTGTTGATGTTCTGTATTGTTCCTTGTAGTTTGTACTGTAGGTTACATAACAGAACAATTGTATTGTCGATCTTCCCATTAATAGACACCCTTCTCTTCATAAAACATAATACACCACACCCCTATCATAATAATGGTATAGTCCATATAAGTCGAGGTGGCCGAAAACGGCACCTGATCCCAACCTACAACACCACTTCCCTTCCTATACCACTTTCCTTCCCCACCCGCCCCCTCCCAAACCAATCCTAATCTGCTGGTTCCCACCCTCGTGTTTTTGGCCTATCTGTGAGGACGCCTACGAATTAGCCGCGCTCAATTGCCAGAGCCATCTATCTGTATTATAACTCTTCTTTTATTTTTTAGGCCTTATTATCTATATAAACATGTCAATTTCAAGCTTACGTAAACAGTATACTTGAACACGCCTGGTTCAAGTGCAGCATACATTAACTGTAATTTAGTAAAACATAATGCTGATAATAAAACAAACTTCATTTTCTTAAAATTCTAATGTTGTTTTAGCGTTACTTGTTATTTCCTTCTTACTCAGTTGTTGTATCGGTGGTATACTGGTATACTAATACTAAATGACTAAATTGGCTCAAAGAATATCAATAACACACGGCCGCCCTCTATAGAAAGCAAATTAACATATTAAGAGCCATTGTCTGTAAGAATCAAAGAAATATCAAAAAGAGTGGCAGACTCAAAAAAATGGATTTCTTTCAAATTTTGCACATGGCTATATATGTGTTGAGAGAAATCAGATATGAAGTATTTTTTATTTCACACGTATATTTCCATGGCAACGGCCAAATTTGTGTTTTTGACAAATTTTGTCCTTTTTTAAGGTTTTTTAAAATGGATATTGGTACTACTTTGATGAACGATATTTTTGTGTTGTTCATTTAATTATACAAAATAATTAGTGTATGCATAATAAAAATGCATTGTGTACCTGTTTCAATTTTTTTTATTTTTTTTTATTTCATACCTTGGGAGATACCATTTATTTAAAAAGGGGTATTTTTCACTTTTTTTAAATTGTTCAATGCAACTAAACTTTACTTCACCATAACGCCCAAAGTGGTGTATTTTTTTAGCTGATTTATTACAAATAGGTAGTTCTAATGTTTAATAATTGATTTCTAAAATAAAATACTGGGGTAAATTTAAAATCTACAAGCAGTGTTGCGAGAAACATAGGCATTTTTATAAAAAAAAAACATGGTATATTAGTAAAAACATTTTATTTTCTTTGATTATTTGATTTGAAACTCATTGGTCAGAAAAATTCTTAATGATTTATATAGTTCTAGTTGTGTTGTGAGAAAAAAAAATATTTTTAATTATAGATTCTGTAATTCCCAGTTTTAATGTCATTTTATAGGTTATATCCTCGGGAAATTTGAATAAATTATCAGATCGTTGTGAATTTTAATCTTTGCAACAGATTACTCCTCTCTTATTTTGAAGCTCCTCTTTCATTTGTTTACTTCTTTTATTTGCTAACCTAAGCAGATCCCACATGCCCATCCACCACCACTTTCGACTACCACCCCCCCCCCCCCCCCACCCCGACCAACTATAAGATAAACTGCAAGTTTTTAGACCCTCGCCTTCAACCCCCTAACTATTTAAAAGTCCTGGATCCACCACTTTCCCCTCCCCAAAATAGAACCAATCAAAAGTCAATGATATACTCAGGTATGTTAATGCTACATAACAAATATTGAAGCCCTGATTTGAAATTTCATTTCATTTAAGGTCAGCATGTAAAATATCACACTTTATTATTAAATATTGGTTTTAAATTCTATATTTTTTTTACTGTGATGGTTGGATTCAGTATTAATTATAAATTAATAATTATCTGATAATTATTTAATTTCCCTTAGTTATGCATAGCAACAGTTACTATGGTAACTAAAAATGAGATATTCTTTAGATTTTGCATATTTATCTCATACAAATTTAAATTTGTAGATTATTAGCAGGCATGCCTTATTTGCATTTTCAAATTACCGTTTCACAAGGTCATATTCGTAAGCACTTTCTTCTGTGATTATTTTTATTCATGAAAACCCCATATTTTATTTACAGCGGCCACCTCCCTTAACGGACGTACTTTGAAAAGCCTGTTTGTTCTTCCTATCTAATTAGTGCATTTGGTGATTACCGTAAGCAGCTGCGGGCACCTTTTTATACTAAAAATGAGATTTTTTGTAAGCGGCCAATCGAAAAATGCGATACTTATTGCATGGACCTATGAATTAGAGGTGCATGTATATTGTATTTCTTTATATATTAGCTTTATTTTGAAGAGGTTTTAAAAACATTACTGTGAAGAGATGAGAAAACTACACAGATTTTGACCGACCATTTTTCATATGATAAAAGTTTTTAAAATTTGTCTGAAAATGCTAAAAAATACTAAACCACCTGATTATAAATAATAATAGGCCTACAATTAGCTGGAAAATTGAGAGGCTCGTTTCGTTAAGAATATCGTATATAGCCATAATAAGTGATTTTGGCCCTTTATCGGCAGAACCTCCCGTAAGGGGTCACCGCCCGTAAGCGGCCACTTTTCCAGGTTCCGAGGGTGGCCACTTACGGGTGGTTCAACTGTATTTAAAAAAACAATTATCCTTAGTTATGCATAGAAACAGGTTCTAAGATAACATAAATAATACATTTTGACATAACTTGACCCAACAAATGACCCTTTCACAAGGTCAGACATTTTCTGGGATTCAGTAGATAAGTAAATTTGGGAAAAGGTAGTAAAGCTATGTATAATCAATTGTTTGTAGTCATGAAACCCCATATTAAAAATATTGTATTAGTTACGTATAGAAACAGTTGCTACAATACACTATAGGTAAAATGTTGATGTCATTTGACCTCAATATGTAAACAATTTTTTTTTTCATGAAAATCCATATTTAATTTTTTTTTTAAATATCATTTGTTACGTAAACAGGTTTAAGATAACACTAAAGGTCATTTTTTTTACCTTTATTCAGATTCGTCAAGACTTTCTTAATGAGATTATTAGGATTCAGTATTTAAAGTTAATTTGGCAAAAAGTAGAAATGTAATTTGTAAAACTATGTAGAAAAAATGTTTTGTATTTATGAAAAACCCCTTATTTTTTTTGAAATTTTCGCATAGAAACAGTTACTAGGGTAAAATGTTGACCTCAAAATGAATGAATTTACAAGGTCAAGTTTGTCATTAATGGAATGCAGTAGAAGTAAAATTGAGAAAAATTACAAATGCAATCAATAATTCTTTGTATTTATAAAAACGCCATTTTTTACGTTAAAAAAAAAATTACTTTCCTTAGTTACACATAGAAATGGTTGCTAAGGTAACACTATAGGTAAAATAAGAAAATTGTTGAGAATTGTTATGAACTATCTTGTAAATTTTGATCAAACATTAATAGTTGTAGTAAAGTGGGGACCTGTCCTGTTTTGCATTCTGACCCCTTTTGACCTCAAATGACCTATTTACAAGGTCAGATTTTTTGGGAGGTCTTTCTGTATCTCTTTACACAAAATAGATTTAAAAATTTATAAAAACCATTGACGCAATTATTTCCAAGTTTAACATTATTTTCCATCAATTACATATTTCAATGCAAAATACTGTTTTTCTGGCAATTAATTGAAATAAACCTGGCTACACATTCTCCTATTTAATCTAAAATATTTGTATGACTCTAGTAGCATTAAGAGAAGCCACATATACATTTTATTATTGGATTAGCCATATTTAAATTGTGTTTCATGTGTTTTGTTTGTTGATATCATTGTTATATTTTTTGTATTTTTCGTATTTTCCTGGCAACACAAAACCTATGTACGAAATTTACCCCAGTGTTTTTTTCGTGATTATTGTTGACAAACCTATTGACTATCAAATTAAAAAACCTCATTGATTTAAAAACACCACTTTGGAAGTTATAGGTACGTTTATGAGGTATACTTTTATAAAAAAAATATTTTTTAAAAACACCCCTTTTTAAAATAATGGTATCAACCAAACTCCATTTTGTAATTTTTTTTTTTTCTACATTAAATGGAACTCAATACATGTTGTTTACACTGCTATAAACAAAAACTGTATACTGTAAGTATTTTTGGTTAAAATAAGTATACAAGTTTGTACTTTTTCACTATAGAAAATCTGTGAAAAATGGCAAAAACATCAAAATGTGGATAATTGACCGTTGTCATGGCAACGGAGGCTAAAAATTGAAATGAATGTTGTAGATATGCTTTTTATTGAAATGTCTATTCATGGTAAAAATTTGAGAGAAATCCATTTTTTTACATCTGCCACCAAATCTTTGATTTTTACAGACAATGGCTCTTAATATCTATATATTAATTTACGTAAGGGCAAAATTCGGTAAATCGCGCGTTACTTCTAGAATGTTTACTCGATGGTATATAAAGTTGGTTCGTACTTCGGTACTGATTTTAACGACCTGATGTAACCCTGTTTACTAATTAAATTGAGTTCGATAATTAGTTATTGACGATTAAAACGAATTTAGGTTCAACGATTTTCCCCAAATAGGGGTGTTTTCCGATCGTGGTATACACTGTCTAATGGATGTCAATTTGAAAAAATACCCGCACACAATAATACGAGGACACTTCGCATTTTCCTATCTCCTCCTACGATAATTGTTTTTAATAGCTGAAAACCGGTTGAACAGTTCGAGTACAGCATCATAATGTTGAAGACAGGCCGATTTTCTTTAAAAAATGCTATTTTGATACATGTAATATACGTTTTTACAAATGTATTGATTTGTGATGAATGGAACATTCCAAATTATTTGGTTTAACCATACAGGTATAGATTTAGATTTATGGGCCCCCTTGGAGAATAAACATAAATGGTATTGCAATGCTGTACAATACTGTTAAGGTATTAACCACTTTTGATCGCAATTTGAATCGCAAATTTCTTACTGTGTGAGTGTTGGTACTGTTAGATATAATATAAACAAATATACAAATAAACTTTATTACTGTGAGTGTGGGTAGGCCCTACTGTTAGATTATAAACATATAATATACAAATAAATAAACGCTATTACTGACAGTTGCTTCTCAACGTTTGTATTAATTAATAATTTAAAAATATATAAACGTCGTTTACTATTTCAATCGACTATAACAGTGAGAGTTTTAACAAAGTATTAAATCGTAAATGTTTTACTGTATTTAGTGGTATATTATTTATAGGCCTATAAAACATTAAAAACAATATTTCGTTACTGAGTGGATAAGAATATATTTTAAAATGTTTCCTCTTTGTACCTATCTTCTTCCCCCATCCCTCAACCCTTAGGCCTAATGTTACATACAAAACACAAATTGGGTTTGTTTAAATGAGTCCAAATAAAAAAATTTGACTCATTTTGTTTCTCTATCGGAAGTAATTCCCAGGGTGCTAATTTTGGTTGACTACATAAATCATTGTGTATATTTATTCGTTTCTGTAAACGACAATGTATTATAGTCCTGCAGTACGTACATTTGAAATCTCCATTTTTTTCTCGCTGGAAATACTGTGTATTCGAGAACCATCTGTGGGCACGACCTAGATGGTACGCGAGCGAAGCGAGCATGCCATCTAGTTGAAATAATTAACTATAATAGTTAATAATAATATAATACAATAATTGTACCCCTGAAAAAATTAATTAAATTTAAATTATTAAAATGTTGTCTGTTGAATATGCCATTTTAATGTCACATAATAGTTATCCACTTTTACCAAATATGTGTTGGAAAAAAATTGTATTTACTTGATAAAACTGATTTAAAGCAAAAAATAGTAAATTGTTGGGTGCCAGTGCCAGCCAATGGATTTTTGGTTGAATTTAAACATTTATTTTGTCATTTTATAAGTGAAAACATTATTTTTGGGGTTTTTTTTACGGAAGTGATTAACTTTATTAAAACTACAAAATAACCTATTCAAAGTCTGATTTAAATAATCTTCATTTTCCATGTTTTTTGGGGGGAAAATACAATTAGGCCTTTAATCTTTAAGATAAACAGTAAAAAAAATCATCACGTAACCTGTTTGTATTTATTTTAATTTTATTTTACCTTTAACAAATGTTACGCCTCTTTACAAAGCATTACTATTCTACTCACATTTTTTACTTTTATTTATATTATTATTTTTAAAATTCGTAAAATAAAATGTATCTGTTATTTATCATGGGTAGGCCTATGTATCTCAAAACACAGTAATGGGAATATGGCTAATTACCGTTACTAACTTAAAAAGTGAAGTTCTGAAAATACATTAGATAGACTAGAAGTTCTACCATATTAAAACTCATACATTCATTATTAGATAAACTTAAGTCCTGTCTACACTATCAAACTTTATGTGACAAAAATGTGATGTGCCCATATATAGACATTATGATGTCATATCACTACCATATTTCAGCATATCAATACCATATTTGGCCACGTCACAATTGTTGTTATCAAACTAGTTTCACAGTGTGGACAGATCTTTATACGTAACCGTCTGCATTATAATTTATAGAAAAAGGGTAAAAATAAACATATTGAAAGACACGTGTGAATAGTCATCATGTGTAATATTGGTGAAGAAAATATATCTTATCTTCTGAACATAATTTAAAAATCAATAATATGTAACTTTATCGTCTTTAATTTACAAGCAACGACATTGTTGCTCTTTAAATTCTGCTGCATGCGTGTAGGCATATTATCAATATTCATTTTATACACTCAAAGTCTGATTCTAACTGCGGAAAAGAGTAATTTCCAGAAGAATCAAACGTCATGGTTTTGATATATTTATCAGGTTCATTAATTATTTCACACGTCAAAGTACAACTTTTCAAGGGAATTTTGATATCGCTAATAACATCCAAGTTTTATCGTCTTTACTATCTTTAGTTTCATTTGTTCTACGGCATATCATATTCAAATCTTTTATGTACACATCCTCTCCGACTTCATTCCGTGTTTTTATCAATATTTTCGGGAGTACATTTGTATACTGAAGAAGCACTCTCATTGAAGGAGGGTGTTTGTATATAATTATTAATCTTGATTTTGAAATATCAATACCAGCTTTCAATGCTACTTTAAACCTTAAATTATAATTGTGTTCTCTTGTATTTTTTAAGTCACTAGTAATGTCAATATGTTTTGAAAGGTCATCCATTCGTTCGTTTGGAAACAGCAGAACTTGACATTAGTGCCATAACATGGTTTGGACTAATCAGTAAGCTATTTGTAGTTTCCCGCGTACTGGAGAATTTAGCAATAGCTAATTCAGCATCACTTTCGTGGGCGTTAAGTAACTTCAGGTTGTGTTGGTGAGTTGATTCGAGGTCTTGTAGTTGTTCTTTTTTATACCGATCAATTGCTGTGCTTTGTTGGCTTCGTCTATAACTGTCACTTTCCACTTCTTGTATGTAGATATCTCCAATGCCTTTTTCTTTTTCAGTTGATTGGTAAATTCACAAAAACTCATTAATTTTTGATCTGCTTCTTCGATAAAGATTTTCGAAAGTGCTGAGAATGATTCAAACGCAGTTTATATTTTGATGATGTTATGATCATAAGATTTAGGATGTTCAATGAGTGTACATCCAACGCATACTGGAATCTCACAGGGGTCACAGTAGAAATGAAACGGCATATTATGTTCAGAACATAACACTGGTTTAGAGGCAAAGCGTTCAACAGGTGTAATCGCTGCATATTCTTTCATTTTGATAATACAATGATTTTTTAATATCTTCATTTTTGCATGAGTAGTTTTGCACGGTGTGCAATATAACTCATCGCAGTCCTGACAGAAGAAACATGCTGCTGTACTACAAAGACTACAAGATAGAGCGGTGTTCTGTTCCAATGTTGTAACATAGTCTAAACGATGCATACATAAAGGACACTCAAGTGCTGCGCCTTCAATTCCTTCAATAAGGTCTTTAGATGCCATGGTAGTCTTATTCTGAAAAGTATACAGAACAAGTCGATTTTAATTGAAATATGTGTTGCTTTCCATCATACCTTACCGTACCATATCAATCTACACATTGTTACTATATTAAATATTTTTAAGGGCATATGGACTACAGTATTATGAGAACATGTTGTTTTTTTAATTGAGAAATGCCACGCCCAATTTGTAATAGACGTCCAGCAAGTACCAAATTTATTTTCCTCCGCCTGTTGCAACAAGCATCAAACCACTTTCTTGTGTTCATAAATAAGCAAAAACTTTGCTATAAAATAATAACCGTACATATAATAATGATCCATTTTTGTGCCTAAATTTCATATTTATTTTAACACCGATCTGTTGGTGATCATTATGTCGTATACACTGGCATATTAATAATGATGGCTATTAAATGAAATATTAAAATGCTCTGAATTCATACAAAAACAACAGTGTAACATTTTATTTCATATGAATGTATTTTCCTCTTGTTTTTACAAATTCAATTTTGCTAAAATTTATTATTGGCCTGAATAGTTATGCTTATTGTGTACATAGTTTTACTTGAACTTCTACTATCATAATGAACGAAATATCAATTTCGACGGAAATAATTCCTACTATGAAATAAAGTGACTGAAATATACTGAAATATTCAATTAAAGATCTGAAATATATATGTACCGTATATATTTCGCCATTCAAAAATGAATGTTTGTGTATTTCGTGGTAAATGCGTTGTCACAGTGATTGTCCTTCGTAGATTACGCCACCTTTATTAAATTAATATTTTACATCTGTAAACTTGCATATTTTTATATCGTAAGGATGAAAAGTTGTTTTTAATGTCTGTATACAAGTTTTCTAATTAACATATTTTATCATCATTACGAACATATAACCACGATTAATATTTTGTTGTCTACATCCTAACTTTATTTTTTAACAATTTTCTACCCATAAACATTTGTGTTTCTTTCCTCTCTCTCCTTTTTAACATTATTTTCTGTTGACTCGTCTATTTACAAACATATTGCCTATCATCTATTAACATTATTTAAATTGTTTTAATAACTAGGTTCGTTGTGCGACAGTAATTTGTATTTAATACGGTCAAAATAAATACAAAATAATTTGAGTTATTTTTTCCGTATACCATGCTATCATTTTAGAAACAGGTTTTTTAATAAACAAATATTTCTTATTTAAAGAAGTGTGAATTCTGATTGTTCTACAATCAAGCCATCTGAATCAAACTTAACAGTTTTGAATAATACATCAGATCCATTAATAATTAGACAGATTAAAGTACAATTTGAACACAAAAAAACTATTATCAATGTTGTAATATCCATTGTGTTCATCAGTGATACATGATGACACGCAGTTGGATATATTATTTGAATTACTTGGGTTTATTTTGAAGCATTTCACTTTTACATCTTTCATATAGACAGCTGCTCCTTTGGAATCCCTTGTTATAAACTTACATAAAAGCAAAAATTTTCCAAATGTTGATTTTGAAATATCTGCAGCTTTCACTAATACTTCTAACCTGGTGTTATTGTACTTTGAAACATTCGGTTTCTGCATATCATCAGTAAATCGTTTGGAAACATTAGAACTGGACCTTAGTGCCATAGCATGGTTTGGGCTATGTATTAAGGTACGTGCAATTCCCTGCATACTGGAGAATTTAGCAATAGCTAATTCAACATCACTTACATGGGCATTAAGTAACTTAAGATTGCGTTGGTAATTTTGATTCGAGATCTTGTAACTGTTCCGTTTTATACTGATCAATCAATTGGTGCGCTTTATCTGCTTCTTCTGTAATTGTCGCTTGGAGTTTCTTGTAAGTAGACATTTCTAATGCCTCTTTCTTTTTCAGTTCATTAGCAATTGATTGAAGGCTTCCTAATCTTTCATCTGCTGTTTTAATTAAGCTTTCTGAACGTGTTGAGAATGATTCAAACGCAGTTTTAATTTCGACTATGTTATGACAATCAGATTTAGAATGTTTAATTTGTGTACATCCAACGCATACTGGAATCTTACACGAGTCGCAGTAGAAATGAAATGGCATTTCATGTTCAGAGCATAACACAGGTTTAGAAGCCAAGCGTTCCAAAGGATCAATGGTTGCGTATTCTCTCATTGTAATGATTCGATGATGTTGTGACATCTTCATTTTTGATTCTGGTAAATATATTATTCTTCAGGTTTTCAAGCCCTCCTTCTGGAATCAGGCAGACTTCACGACATATTGGACAGCTGAGTACTCCATTTCTTTCTTTAACCCATTTTTCAAGACACTCAAGACAGAACGAATGGACACACGTGAGTGTCTTTGGTTTTGTGAAGCGATGCAAACATAAAGAACACTCTAGTGCTGCAGCTTCAATTCCTTTAATCACTTCTTTAGATGCCATGACGAACAAACACCTCTTAAATAACCTTAAAAGCAATAAAGGGTGCAATATTAGTATTTACTCTTGCGGCAGTAATAACAAACTTGCACGTAACATTAACGATTGTTTGTAATGTATGTACGCGAGGGTTTTCACCTGATCCTGGAAATCATGGATTACATAATATTTGATAGCAACAGTATAATTAGAGGCCTATACCATGTTAATTACTGTAAGCCTATACACATTTGATAGCGACATAATTTATTATTTATATAATAGCTTTACATTTTTCAGGATGCCAAGTATATCTATGCCATATTATAATGACTAAATGGTAGTTTATAAAATGTTGATCAATTAAAAATTGTGATTTCATTTGTGTTTTGATTGTTCAAAATGGTTTTCAAGGTCTACCTCTACCACCACAAGACAACACCAGTGAATCTGACATTTGAAATACTGTTGTAATAATTGTAATAACAATAACTAGATTTAATTCGTCACTATGACGAATTATAGGTTATATGCATTGATTTAAATAAAGATAATTGATTTTTTAAAGATATATTGATTGATTGTTTTTCTCAGAATCTTTAATTATTTATAATATATGATAGGACCTTGCTAACGCGAATACAATAGCCGGTATCACAATCCGATCAAAGATCCCTCTGCGTATAATGTCATAAACCACATTTGTTGTTACATATATTAATAAAGACATACCCGCTGAAAAAAAGTTCGACGTCGAACTTGCAGTTAGTTACCGACAGTAATTCGATAGTATTTAGACAATGCGTCGATACTAAATCGACAGTATTTTAAGGATCTTTAAACAATAGAAGGAAGCAAAAACTAATTGGATTTACTATAAATAAACAGTTGGCACGCGCTATCCTAATTAAGGCGGTTTATTCAAAAGCAGTGTTTTCTTTGAAGAATGACAATACGCCGTCACATCGGTGACTTCCCTTACCCGCCTGATAAGATGATCCGCCCACACCATGTGCCGCATGTTGACCGACTGTTAGCGTCCGATGTTTACAATTACAATCTTTGTGCGAGAAAATAAAACTTGGACCGTTCGACGAGCCTGTACAGAGCTGACGTCTTTTTTGTATATATACAATACACGTATAGGCCTAGCTTGCCGAGTACCTAGCCTACACTAGTATTAATAATATATTTATATAATGTATATTAATAAAAAATATAAAAAAATATATCAAATACTGTACATCACAGGACACGGTACAGAATTCCATTACGTTCTGTATAACTCCCAACCCAACACGTTTTATTAGCAAGGGCATGCCACGTTTGCATTAGCCTGTCCAGGGAGTTACAACTCCCTGGCCTGTCTATTTGCATGTTTCCTCGATTTTCAACTTAACCACCGGCAATTACAGTATTGTGAAAAAATATATATACCCGATAACGTATACATAGTCTTACGGTTCTTTTGAAAATGTATTCATAAACACGCCCCATATCATTATCATAACAACCCATCCTCTTTATAGTTTCGTAAAATAGTATAGTCCATTTTATAGACCTAACATGTTCCTAGCGCAGCACATGGTTTAACAGCAACGCATAGACTTCTCCCTTTTTAGCGGCGGCGTGTTAAAGACATTTTTGGCATTCCAGGAAATAGCCTATCCACTACTGCAACGTCATACTTCGTCACTAAATTTCTGTGTTTTTTTTATATTTTGAGTTCGTTTGGCTCAATCTCACTCAGACCAGGGAGTTGTAAAATAAGACAATATTTTTATTGTTAACAACAAACAGTAACGTAGGCCTATGTATGATTATGAAACTAATTTTAAATACATTTTGGTAATTAAACATTTATTAATTAAGTATATTTCTTCTATCCAGAGAATTCGACTAGAGCGCAAAACACATGTGATCGCCGCTGAGCTAGCGCGAAACTATAGCCTACTGCTGACACTGTTGATGAAAAAATGTTAATGTTTTGCCAATTTTGTCAGCAGAAACGGACAGGTACTATACAGGCATGAACACACATGTTAATTTTTTAGGGTGCGTGTGTGTACGTCAAATGGAATGTCCACAATAATCGTTCGTTCGGCGGCGAAACTCGCATGATGAACACACGTGGTAATTTCTTACCAGAGGGGCGCGTGTACATCAAGTGGAATTTTCACAGCACTCGTTGGTTCGGGCAACAAACTCGCATGGTGAACACACGTGGTAATTTCTTAAGCGTGGTTCCCACTGGAACGCAACGCAGCGACGTATTTGCGTAATCACAAGTGGGAACAAAATACAACAGTGCTGGAAACATCGCAGGTTTGATTTCATGCAGACGGGGCAAACACAATTATTAGAAGGGCATTTGCTTACGTTGCGCAAATTGCGTTACATTGCTTCGCCAGTGGGAACCAACCTATACCAGAGGGGTACGTTTACATCAAATGGAATTTCACAAGTCGTTTGGCGTTCGGATAACAAACTTGTTACTTGCATGATGAATATACATGTGGTAAATTCTTAACAGAGGGGTACATGTACATCAAATGGAATTTCACAACAGTCGTTCGGCGTTCGGGCAACAAACTCGCATGATGAATATACACGTGGTAATTTCTTACCATATGAGTGCGTGTACATCAAATGGAATTTCTACAACAATCGTTCGGCTCGCTCGGATTTGTTTTTCTAACGATTGGTGCGGCTCACGAACAGTAACACACATGGTAGTTTCTTACTTATGGAATTGTTTTTCTACAAAGATTCGCATTAAATACACGTACACTATTCTATACCATGATGATAGGTTTATTTTAAATAAAAAAAACAATAGCCTACATTTATAAGTATAAAGCGTGAGAAAATTGTGATTTTTTATTGTAAATATTTAGATCAGACCAAAAAAAAATTTACAATGAAAATATGATAAAATATGTAAAACTATCATTACTGTACTTTACTATACTAAAAATAACATTGTATACAGTATGTATGTACGTATGCATTTGTTTGTTTATTCATTTCAATGAGCATTAGCGAATTTACACAAATGTCACAGATCGTTAAGCTCATACCATTTATAAAAATGTTTTACTAAAAAGCTCACTCAATATTAAAATTGATTTTCAGTTATAATATCTCTATGGATGCAGATAATGATTAAAAACGTAATTAAGTCACATTACTACTAGTACAGGCTATATGTGACATTTATCCTATGTAACCTTGAAAAAATTCTAATAAAAGGTCTTTTGGTATTTTCTTGTAGCTTTAGGTGTGAATAAATACCAAAAAATTTTTGCAGCCTTCTAGTTGCTGCGTTAGTGAGATATTGAGGGTCAAAGGTCAGTGACCTTTTTGTGGCATTTGATGGCTCATAACTCCTCAACTCCTGGGTTTAAAAAGACAAATGTGGTGTCTAGATCTATGTTTTAGTGGTCAAACAAGAAAATAAAGTTTTTGCAAATTTCGGGTTACTTGTGCCATTGGTCAGATAGTCGGGTCAAAGGTCATTGACCTTTATTCATTAATAACTACTGCTAGTCTAGGACCTGGGTAAGATTTGTATGCATTCAATTTAGGAGAGAATATCTCAACTGTTATAGGATAATTAGACCCCAAGGAACAACATGGGATATGTGCCAAATTCGCTATCTGGGGCGAACATGCCCAAAATCGGGTCAAAGGTTAAAAATGTGTGGTTCTTATATCTCGACAACCACTTGTCATACAGATTTGCTTTTGGTGTCAAATTGCTCAGAATATACATATTTATATTCAGTCTAACACAACTTTTAACCCCAAAAAATGACCGGAAATGCTTTTACTGACCTTTGACCAAACTTACTTACTTAATGTCATCCCACTATTAAGTGGGTGCCATAATAATTTGTCTCCACACATCTCTATCAAGCATGCTCTTTCTCAGTTCACTCAGGTCTAGTTTGGTATCTTTCAACAGAATGTCAAGCCAAGTCAGTTGAGGTCTTCCCACTTTCCTTTTCTCTTCTGGTTCCCAAAGGAGAACTCTTGAGGCAGGCTCAGAGCTTCTCATAACATGACCGGCCAGGCCCATGCGACGTCTTTGAATGATGTTCTATTGCTGATCCATCCAGTGCGAGAGTTATAGAAGGTGATGAGGGGTTTAAATGTATGAATTGGGTCTTCTTGATGTTTAAGTATAAACCTATACCTTGTGTGGCTTGTTGAATTCTGTGCAGTAGATTTTCGGCAGCATGTATGGAATCTTCAAGAATGGCGATGTCATCGGCAAAGTCCAGGTCTGGTAGTACTTCAGCTGGATGTCTTCTACTACGCCTACGGTGGAGGTTGAGACCGTCTGATGATGTAGTTGCTGATCGCATTGCGTAGTCAAGGCAGACAATAAACAAGAATGGAGCAAGAGGGTCTCCTTGAAGTACGCCAGAGTCGATGTTGAAGCAATCAGTCTCACCATCTGGAGTCAGGACAACTGCTGATGTATTGATATACATTACTCTGATGGCTTCTACAATTTTATGAGGGATGCCGTATGCTAAGAGGATCTTCATCATGATGTTGCGATTGATGGAATCAAAGGCTTTGCGAAAGTCAATAAAGATAATGACTGCCTCCTTGTGATGGTTCTTACCTCTTCAACAATTCTCCTCAGTGCAAGAATGTGCGAAGTTGTTGATCGTGCCTGACGAAAGCCATTCTGGTTGGGGAGTAGATCTTCATTAATCACAGGACGTATCCTATTTAAAATCAGACGATTGTAGATCTTTGCAGCCAATTGTGATAATGAAATACCCCTGTAGTTATCTGGTTTTGAAAGATCACATTTTTTTCGGAATAGGAACGATCCCAGAAATTCCCCATTCTGATGGCCTGTTTCCGTCAAGAGTTTGATTGCAGAAAGAAGTGAGAGCTTTCTGGGTGCCAGGTAATTTCCATATTTCGATGGGAAGACCGTCAAGACCAGGTGCTTTGCCAAATTTCATCTGTTTGCAGGCAATTGACACCTCAGCCTCGGAGAACTTCTCGGAGCTTATCTGGTGGTTGAAGTTGAAGATTTTGCAGATATCCATGTCATCTACCACTGAAGTCTTCACCGATAGTAGTTTGTGGAAGTGAGTTTTCCATGCTAGAAGACGATCCTCTCCCATGATGCATGAACTTTGAGATCTCTTCCCTGAGAGTTGTTTGACAAGTTGCCATGCAGATCTTAAGCTATTGGCCGATGCTGGTTGATCGAAAAAATGACACAAAAAAACACATTTTCGGGTTAAATTATTCTTTAAAATGTCAATGGACACACTGTATGGTATAAAATGGAAGCATATACAATATGCTACCCATTGCTACCCAACTTGTATTGAAAATTTTTAATTAGGAATATAACTTTATGGAAAATGTGCATAATTGACTTCAGTATTTAGAATTATTATTAATTTATCTTTATCAACTGGTACGACCTTTCCTGATGATTTGAAGTTGGGTCTAGTTACATTTATTTTAAAGAAGCCTTCACTGGATCATACTTGCATGGCAAATTTTCATTCTATTTCTAATGTCACTTTCTTATCTAATTGATCCTTGAGAAATGCGTTGCTTTAGATCTCATACATTTTCTTGACGACAATAATCTGTTCGACCCTCTTCAACCAGCACCACAGTACAGATTCAGCCATTCTCAAGGTGCATAATGATATTATTTTAGCTCTGGATAAAGGTAATTGTCTTTTTTCTGTGTACCTCGACCTGTCGGCAGCTTCTGATACCATGGACTATTCCATTCTTATTGCAAGACTCTCGTCTATTGGTATCCGTGGATCTGCTCTAAATTGGTTCAAGTCATATTTGTCTTCTATAGGAAGCAGCAGGTCCAGATTGGTAATGTCAAATCCACCTATCGACCTGAAATGCGGTGTTCCTCAAGGATCAATACTGGGTCCAGTATTGTTTTTAGTTTACATCTCGCCCATGAGTGATATCATTAAGAGACATTGTGTCCAATATCATGTGTACGCAGATGATACACAACTGTACATCAGCTTTAATCCAGCAGAGTTTAATGAGGCGAAGTCGGTTATCGAAGCTTGTGTTGTTGATGTTCTGTTCACGGTTAGACTACTGCAATGCCATTTTGTTTGGTCTACCAAATAAAGAACTTAATAAACTACAACTAAGTGTTTCCTTTTTTATACCAAATATTTCATTACAACGCTAGAATTATTTCACCCAAAATAAACTTACATTAATTTATACTAATTTTTGTCTAAATTTAATAAAATATGCATATTTTCCAAAAATAACATCACATAATTAAATACAAGTTGGGTAGCAAAGTGTGTCCATTGACATTTTAAATAATAATTTAACCCGAAAATGTGTTTTTTGGTCAAAGGTCAGTAAAAGCATTTCCGGTCATTTTTTGGGTAAAAGTTGTGTTAGACCGAATATAAATATGTATATTCTGAACAATTTGACACCAAAAGCAAATCTGTATGACAAGTGGTTGTCGAGATATAAGAACCACACATTTCTAACCCTTGACCCCGATTTTGGGCATGTTCGCCCCAGATAACGAATTTGACACATATCCCATGTTGTTCCTTGGGGTCAAATTATCCTATAACAGTTGAGATATTCTCTCCTAAATTGAATGCATACTAATCTTACTCAGGTCCTACACTAGCAGTAGTTATTAATGAATAAAGGTCAATGACCTTTGACCCGACTATCTGACCAATGGCACAAGTAACCCGAAATTTGCAAAAACTTTATTTTGTTGTTTGACCACTAAAACATAGATGTAGAAACCACATTTGTCTTTTTAAACCCAGGAGTTGAGGAGTTATGAGCCATCAAATGCCACAAAAAGGTCACTGACCTTTGACCCTCAATATCTCACTAACGCAGCAACTAGAAGGCTGCAAAAATTTTTTGGTAATTATTCACACCTAAAGCTACAAGAAAATACCAAAAGACCTTTTATTAGAATTTTTTCAAGGTCAAACCATATATAGCCTCTACTATACCGACAAACAGCGATCGGAAAAACATCCATTTCTTATTCGCCTTCCTACCAGTATACCAGCAACATTTGTGAATACAATTAATTGATTGGATCATTATAAACATTGTGCAAATGTCACGCATCGTCAAGCTCATTCATTCATAAAACGAATGCAGTGTTTTATTTTACTCACTAAAAGCTAATTGAATATTAAAGTTGGTTTTCAATTTCCACTGCAGTAATGACTATTAATTATTGATTTTTAAATCGGGTTTTTTTTTTTCGAAAAAGTATTTTTTAAATATTGGAATAAATTATATATTTATGAACAAATTCTTCTAAATTTTATATTATATATAATAAATATTAAGTGAGACCTATCGGTTAAATTGATTGTATTGGTTTTATTATTATACTATTAATTATTGATTTTTAAACCGGTTTTTATTAAGTATGACTCAAATTTATTTTGACCCCCAAAAACCTGCTTGCGCTATACATTAAGTCACACAGTGTTACGTCACATTACTAACGACAAACAGCGATCGGAAATCCATTCAAATTTCTTATTCGCCTTTCTACCAGAATGTATACCAGCAACATTTGTAAATACAATTAATTGATTGAATCATTATAAACATCGTGCAAATGTCACGCATCGTCAAGCTTCATAAAACAAATGCAGTGTTTTATTTCACTCACTAAAATCTAATTGAATATTAAAGATGTATTGTCCCTTTGACTAATTCCAAAAAAATAAAAAATAAAAGATTTCGAAAAACGGTGGGTCATTTGAAGTATCATAATAGTTATTAACTATCACCAAAAATTTTTCGAAAAAAAACAATTTTAACTGAAATACAGACGTTTTTTTGTTAAAAAAATAACTTTGACTTCCAGTCAAAGTTTTCAATCAAAACATATCCCATAATGAAACGCGCTTGTTTGGCTACTCTGTATGCATAATCATAAAACTTCCTCATGATATGTGTGAAAATACCTTCTTAACCGTGACGAGTTGTAAACAATCCTAATTTAGCATATGCATAATGCGTACTCATGGTTTGAAATCTTTGTTTACTTTCGCTCGTGACGATTTTCCAGATGAAATGTAATCAAACTAATTTACCTGTTAATTACGTAAACTTGTTGTTTTTTGCTCAAATTTTCGACTTAAAGTGAATAACTTTAATATTACTTTGATATGGCCACTTTAAATTTAGAATATTTTGACCTTCATTTTTTTGTGTTTCAAGGGACAATACATCTTTAAAGTTGGTTTTTAATTTTCACTGCAGTAATGACTATTAATTATTGATTATCATACCGGGGGGTTTTTTTTCGAAAAAGTATTTTTTAAATATTGGAATACAATTATATATATATAAACAAATTCTTCTAAATTTGTTTAATTTTCTGTTTAAAAAATATTAAGTGAGACCTATCGGTTAAATTGATTGTATTGGTTTTATTATTACTATTAGGCCTATAATTATTGATTTTTATGTCGGCTTTTTTTTTTAAAGTATTTAATAAATATTGGAATAAAATTATATAGGCCTATATTTCAACAAAATTATTCTAAATTTGGACAAATAGTTTTAATTTTCTGTTTAAAACAAATATTAAGTATGACTCAAATTTATTTTGACCCCCAAAAACCTGCTTGCACTATACATTAAGTCACACAGTGTTACGTCACATTACTAACGACAAACAGCGATCGGAAATCCATTCAAATTTCTTATTCGCCTTCCTACCAGTATACCAGCAACATTTGTAAATACAATTAATTGATTGAATCATATAAACATCGTGCAAATGTCACGCATCGTCAAGCTTCATAAAACAAATTCAGTGTTTTATTTCACTCACTAAAATCTAATTGAATATTAAAGTTGGTTTTTAATTTTCACTGCAGTAATGACTATTAATTATTTATTATCATACGGGGGGGGGGTTTTTTTTCGAAAAAGTATTTTGTAAATATTGGAATACAATTATATATATATAAACAAATTCTTCTAAATTTGTATAATTTTCTGTTTAAAAAATATTAAGTGAGACCTATCGGTTAAATTGATTGTATTGGTTTTATTATTACTACAGTATTAGGCCTAATTATTGATTTTTATGTCGGTTTTTTTAAGTATTTTATAAATATTGGAATAAAATTATATAGGCCTATATTTCAACAAAACTATTCTAAATTTGGATAAATAGTTTTAATTTTCTATTTAAAACAAATTTTAAGTATGACTCAAATTTATTTTGACCCCCAAAAACCTGCTTGCGATTAAGTCACACAGTGTTACGTCACATTACTAACGACAAACAGCGATCGGAAATCCATTCAAATTTCTTATTTGCCTTTCTACCAGAATGTATACCAGCAACATTTGTAAATACAATTAATTGATTGAATCATATAAACATCGTGCAAATGTCACGCATCGTCAAGCTTCATAAAACAAATGCAGTGTTTTATTTCACTCACTAAAATCTAATTGAATATTAAAGTTGGTTTTTAATTTTCACTGCAGTAATGACTATTAATTTGATTATCATACCGGGGGTTTTTTTTTTCGAAAAAGTATTTTATAAATATTGGAATACAATTATATATAATTTAATAAACAAATTCTTCTAAATTTGTGTAATTTTCTGTTTAAAACAAATATTAAGTATGACTCAAATTTATTTTGACCCCCAAAAACCTACTTGCACTATACATTAAGTCACACAGTGTTACGTCACATTACTAACGACAAACAGCGATCGGAAATCCATTCAAATTTCTTATTTGTCTTTCTATCTACCAGAATGTATACCAGCAACATATTTTGTAACAATTAATTGATTGAATCATTATAAACATCTTGCAAATGTCACGCATCGTCAAGCTCATTCATTATGATTGAATATTAAAGTTGGGTTTCAATTTTTTACTGCAGTAATGACTATTAATTATTGATTTTTATATCGTTTTTTTTTTTAAAGTAGTTGGAATTAAATTATATATATATATGAACAAATTCTTTCTAAATTTTGTAATTTTCTATTAAGTGAGACCTATCGGTTAAATTTTTCACATTGACAACATGGTATTTTTTAAGTGGTCATGTTTTAACATGACAAAAAGTATTTGATAAGTTAGAAATAAAGAAACATTCAAAATGAATTAAAATAACAATTTTGAAACAACGTTCAAGTAATTTCCTTAGAAAGGAAGTTATACAATAGACCCATCTATCAGCAAAATGTGCAAAATACAATTAATCACATAAACATTTTGCTAATGCCACGCATCGTTAAGCTCATGGCTGTTACGATACCCCTTCATGGTGACTTCTTTTCACTACTCCAATTTTTTTTAAATTTTTGTATCATGTCATGTGAATAAATCGATTGGTCAAACTTGCTTGATCAATATAATAAAGCATCATGAGTGTTTTATTTCACTAAAATGTTAGATTTATAAACACGAATGTCAATAATTCAAAATGAAATTTTTTTAAAGCAAAATAAATTCTTTTCAAGCCCGGTAAAGGTTAACGTTTGCATGGGGTTGTGTTTAAAATGTATTTAAAACATGTTTTTAACATGACAAAAAAATGTAAAAAATAAAACAAAATTCAAAATGAATTCAAATGATAATTTGAAAACAACGTTAAAAAGAAAATTGAAAAAAAAAAATGAAACAATTAAGGTTATTATCATATCGTACATGTGACCCTACCATGGAGTAATCACTCCATGGTACAAAATAGTCGATAACATTTCGACATCGAATTGCTATCGTCTGGCTTTACCTAATGATCCATGACGCTCATTCAGGGTACAATATAAAAGTAAAAATGAATCGCTTGCTTTTACCAAACCCATCCCGAAATGTGTGTCCTGTATAAATAAAACAAGTATTAGGATTAATAATAATCTTAAGTTAACTCGTCGTAGAACTGTGATCCTGTTCTACTATGGAGTAATAGAACACAATGTCGATAACATTTCGACATCGAATTGCTATCGTCTGGCTTACGTAACAGAATTCACGACGCTCATTCAGGGTACAATATAAAAGTAAAAATGAGATCAGTTGCTTTTACCAAACCCATCCCGAAATGTGTGTCGTGTATAAATAAAACAATTATTAAGATTAATACTAATCTTTAGTTAACTCGTCGTAGAACTGTGATCCTGTTCTACCATGGAGTAATAACTCCATGGTAGAACACAATGTCGATAACATTTCGACATCGAATTGCTATCGTCTGGCTTACTTTTAACTATCTTCGAAATGCGTGCCGCGTATAAAAAAAATTAAAGGAATAATTAAGAATAATAACCTTCAGTTAACTCGTCGTTAAATCAGAAAAAAAAAGAAACAAAAAATCATTAAGATGAATAATCTTCAGTTAACTGTGACCCTGTACTACCATAAGTATAATAACTCCATGGTAGAACACAATGTCGATAACTTTTCGATATCGAATTGCTATCTGAATCCTTAGCTCAGGTACAATAGGCCTACAAAAGTCAAAATTAATGAGATCGCTTGCTTTTATTATACCCAACTATCCTCGAAATACATCGGAACAAAATGAAACTTAGTTAAACAGTTAACTTAAAATTGCGACCGTGTTCTTCAATAAAGTCATCACTGACTCCATTGTAGAACACATTATCGATAACTTTTCGACATCGAACTGCTATCGGCTAATCTAGCTAACGAAATCGTACTACACGACGCTTCTGGTCAGGGTAGATACACGTCAATGAGAGCATGTTTTATCACCCATCCTAGAAATGGATATGGGGTAAACTATATAAAAAAAATATTACAATAAATTGTAGGTTAACTCATCATTAGTTGCTATTAATAACTTAACAGTTCAACAACAATGTCGATCAATTTCCGACATCGAATTGCTATCGTTTATTAAATGGAATAACCAGGGCAGGGAGGTATAACAATAATATGGAAGGAGCTAATTTTGTATGTGTTTGTTATCGAAATGTGTAGTATGGAATACACAAAATAAAATTTTATTAAGGCTGTTTCAGTGTGCGGTTACATTAAAAATTGTACTCATTTTCGAGGTACTGTAGGCGCGCCTATGTTACAGCCACCACGCGTCGATACGTTCGTATTCGTAGACTACACTACTGACTGCACTCTGGCCACCGCCGCCGTGGCGACATCGGCCGTGGCGACATCGAACTGTCATCGTTTTGCTAACGAATCTGCTTAACAGTGCTTACCAATACCAGTAAAATACTGCTTTTTTTCATTATTTAATTAACTATTTTGAACTAAAAACATTTAAATAGCTAAAATCTAGTCTTATTCTTAGGCCATGGCCAGGTTTATAATACACACAGACCTAGGCCTAGCCTTGATTAAGTTTTCTTCCAAGCCTAACCTCGTGGGCCTGAGGAGGCTTAAAAGATAGCCTGATAATATTTGCGTAGCCTATAATTTTCGTTGTTAAACAAATATAGGGGGCACAATTGATGGAAAATAACTATGTTTAAGTCTTGTAAATGAAAATCTGTCAATCAAAACATAACACACCCAACAATTCGAAGGGAGATAAACAACTTATCAGCTCTTATCGGGTGTGAAGTGTGCCTGTATCGGAGCTTCCTGGCAACATATATTTGGTGATTTCCCTAATCTACAAAGAGACGTCGACGCGGTAGCGCGTTTGTGTCGAAACTGTCGAACTTTTTTCCAGCGGGTAAGTTACTTTTTATCTAGATTTCATTATAAATCATGTGTATAATCTATACAATAAGAAATAAATTTGAACAAACAATACAGATAATAAAAAAAAAATCTTATTTCGTTTCCCAAGGTGAGACTCGATCTTGGTACCTTGAATGCCATAGACACGAGCACAGACCATCGAGCCATACACAACTGACTAAAGTTATGGAAAGATTCCTCCGTGTATTTACTATGCAGTAACCACTTTGGTGCAGATAGATTATTACATACCGCAATGAATTATAATGTTTTACTATGATGACATCTTTAAAAATTTTTTAAAAATGATGCACTGTCAAACTATATACTTTTAACTTTAATATATGAACTTCTTAAGGAAGAAAGTTAATGTTAAGTTTGTTATTTCGGCCTAAGAAAATGTTATAATTTCATTGATTGTCATAATTAATTTTTTTTAATTTAATATGCCATTAATGATGACTTAATCAACTTTTTTTCTCCTAATTTCATAATAAATCATACATATGATACATACACTTCAAGAAAATGAAATAAAAAATATGTGTTCCCGAGCATTCTAACGATATATATTAATTTTAAAATTTAGCATATTTTCACCATTTTGTTAACTTACACGTGCGTAGACTGTCACTTTAGACGTGCTCGTATAACGCTGTTTCGCGTTGAAAAGTGAATAAAATATGATGATATTATTAAAGAAAGGTTATACAACAGTAATCGGACAAAAAAAGTGCGCATTAACGTTTGAAAATCTGCGCACTCATGTTAATTTTTTAAACGCTTAAAATTGCCTGAAACGTACTCTAATTTCATCGAAAATAAATTCTGACAATTTTGAACATTTTAAGCGCGCGTACGCATGCGTTATATGCGCTACGCACGTAATTGTATTGCCATATGATGAAATATGACCTGAAATTTATGAGTACCAAATTTTGTTTAAAAATGATTCATGCTTGTGAAGATATGATTACAAACGTGATTTCATTAAATCGCGCGTAGACCACGTAATATTTGATTGCGCACCGTGAAAACATAACCACATCGATTCCTGGCCATAAGGAATATACTCTGAAAAATTTACTTAGCTACATGAAACTGATATCAAGATAATTCACGGACAAAATAGTGCTAAGGAAAGAATAAATAAACAAATAAAGATTTTGACAGAATCAAGAGGTTATATGCATGATAATGCATATAACCTAATAACTACTGATAATAGCACCCCGCCCAGTTTGGAAATTCCATCTCAGCTAACTAACACTTAAGAGGCTCTTGGCTATTTTTTCTGATCACATTTTATCATCACCTTTCAATTTGTATGTGGAAATATTTTTTTTAAATAATAATATATACAATATAGACAAACTACTTTGTCAGAACCATGAGGTGCTGAAAGTGTTTTTGCCTACAATAGCAATACAAATATTGTTTGACTTACATACCAGTTTCTTATCACGGTGAACGTCTTATTCTTTGGGCGTCATCTCATCGCCAGAAAACCCAGGCAACAATATTAATCAATCAATATCGAATTGCTGTATTATAGATATAGCGCCACCAGTTATTGTATCAACTGAAAACTATGAGGAGGAAAGAATATAAAAAAATGTCCAAGACACTTTCTTGGTTCAATAAATGTTAGTATATGAAAAATTGTAATTCCTCGAAATTACCACAATAAAAAATTAAAACCTGTGAATCTAGGCTAAAATGTTCGTTACAGATAATTTAGAACAAGTCATAATAATTAATCCAATTTGTTTCGGTAAGTCATAAGCATGAACTTTGTTGTGGTAGTGATATGCCCAAATATGGTAATAATATGACATCATCGTGTCCATTTCTACGCGCATCACATTTTGTTTCCGTTTGTCGAAAGATTGAAAATAAATTTTTTTTAAATAAAAATACAGTAGTGTAGACAGATCTTAAGACGATCGAGTGACAATAAATAAGGTTTATTCACCAGAAGATCAACTCTGAGTTAAGACAAGGTGGCTTTTCGTCTTCTTTTCCCAGTTCAGCTTTAATTTTCTTAAATGTTGTTTCAATGCTTGTTCTGTGATCCAAAAGCACCTTTGGGTTGCCAAGCTGATTGATAGATTGCTGAAGAAGACAAAATGAAAGAAATTTTAATGATATTTTCAATATAAAATCAGTCGAAAAAATTACAATGAAAAAGGTATTTTAAATTTAATTCAAAATAAAATAAGTTTGTAAACATATTGTTAGTGACAGCATTAGTGTAAGTGACATTACAAAAACCAACCTTGTAGTTTTCAATTATACAGACTTTCATGAACATGATTGAAGTAAAATAAAAAAAACAAATAATTTTAGCTTTAAAAAATGCCATTTGATATTTTATTTTCACTCCTTTAAATCTAGTAGAAAATTTAGCTATTAAAAAATGTCAGTTAATTGTAATATTGTTATCAATTTAATTAATATTAAAGCTAAACATTAGTGTTACTTTGTGAAAACACAAAATCCATTTCACAAGTGAGTACTGTTTTATCATACGTGTCAATGACTGTTTGATGAGGATTACTTACATATAGCAGAGCAATTTGATGCGCTATGTACTTGTGGTTGGTCATTGTTGTAACATCATGCTGCAGTTGGTGACATAATGATATCAGTCGGTTCAATGCTGTAGCTTGGCTAAAATGACCTGCAACACAAATCATTTGGGAATAACTAAATTGCATCCATCTCGGTATTTGAGAGTTTGTGAGTCATGTATAATCTCTCACACTAAAATTGTTACCGTAATATTAATACGTATGCTACAATATAATTTTTCCATTATTTAAAAAAAAAACAATGAAAAGCTGATTCTGAGCAAATATATTAAAATTACATTCATATCACCGGGGAAGAGTGAAATTAAATTAATTGATATCACTTAATTACACATTTTTTCTATGTTTATAAATTTTGCAATTTGATGTACTTTTCTTTGTTCTGTTGTTGTCTTAATTATGAAAAGGCAAATTGATATTCCATTTCAAGTGGACTAATAAGATTTCTTGAATCTTGAATTGCCAAGGATAACCATAAGTAAATTAATTCACTATCCCTAAAGTGACAATACACAAGATGCTCTACATAAAATAAAGTCTGCAAATCTAGAAAACTATCACTCGAATTAAGTAAAAATATTTTAGCAATATAAACTCACAATCTTAGAAAGTATTCAACTACAAAGCTAAAATACTACTAACAATTATACTAACCGTCCATAGGCACCCTTTTAATGGGAGTATGCTTAGCAGTTGGATTCTTGACGTATAACACTGCCTTCGGGAATAGAATTGCACAACTGTTACTTTCAAGGTATTCCTGAAATGAAAAAAGAAGAATTTTCATAACAACTCAGTCAGGGTTGATCAACTCTGTCAGGGTAGATTAACTCAGTCAGGGTGGATCAACTCTGTCAGGTTGGATTAACTCTGTCAAGGTAGATTAACTCTGTCAGGGTAGATTAACTCTGTGAGGGTAGATTAAATTAGTCAGGGTGGATCAACTCTGTCACGGTAGATTAACTCTGTCAGGGTAGATTAACTCTTTAAGTGTAGTTTAACTCTGCCAGGGTAGATTAACTCTGTCAGGGTAGATTAACTCTGTCAGGGTAGATTAACTCAGTCAGGGTGGATAAACTCCATCGTCAGGGTTGATAATCTTAGTCAAGGTAGATTAAACTCAGGTCAGGGCAGATCAACACAGGGTGGACCAACTCAGCTACCTGGTGGATCAACTCAGCCACCTGGTGGATCAATTTAGTCAAGGTGGATCAACTCAGTTGTCAAGGTGGATCAACTCAGTTATCAGTGCGGATTACTCAGTCTTAGTTAATTCAGTTAAACTTCAGTCAGTGGGTTTCTTTTTCACTTTCAACTTCTGTATTATACAGATATTGACTGCTTAGAGGTTAAATATAAGATTTGACATCCCCGAGGGAATGATATTAAGTTCGAGGGAATATATATTTCCCGAAGCGCCAGCTGAGAGAAATATATATTCCTCGAGAACTTAATATCATTCCCGAGGGGATGTCAAATCTTATATTTAACCGATATAAAAGGCAATATCTGTTATATTATATAGCCAAGAACAAGTCTGCTGGGTTGGGTGAAGCTAGGCTAGCTAGGCCTCCTTATAGTATTTGTATTGTATTTAAAACAAGCCTGCCTAGACACCTTACCTTGCGAAGAATAATATACAGATAATTACTAATTAATGATTCCTTGGCAATAAAATATTCACTTAGGCCTAGGTCGTTTAAATTAACAAAAGAATTTCCATCAATAAGCCTATTAATAATAATATTATAATCAGGTAGGCCGAATAAACAATTCGTCTTCTTCTCGATCTTCGAGGAGCCGAATCACCGGATGTTCAGCGCGTACTAGTTACTAGGTTACTACCGTGAGTATTGACCAATCATAAACGGTGTTTCATCACATTTAGGGTGGACTTATAACAAATGAGGGCGCTATGTATGCATAGCTTAAATAGTTTAGAAGATTAATTTCTTCAAGCAAATTCCGTGGCCCAGCGGATGAAACGTTGTCTTGCGATGGAGTGACAATTCCACCCGAGTTCAAGATCGAGTAGATGACTTTTGTTTATTTATCGGCAAACTCGAGTGTTGCACACGAAAATTACAGTGTCAATATCATCGTACTCGAGAATTTATATGATTAATGACAGAGGACACGATTATTACGCGAAAATTACAGTCAATATCATCGTTCTCGAGGATATATACGATTTACGATCCTCGCAGCGGTAGTCATGTGATGCAGTTTCAACCAATCACGTTCGCGTATTTACATAGGCTATGTAATATAATTAAATATCTACTGTAAAACTTACTAATAATGTTGGAACTGGTGACATAGTCTTCTGTAATAAGTTGGTCATTCTTTCAATGAGCACCATACCTTCAAAGTATAACAATCATAATTTCTCAAATTTCAATAAAGCACCTTAAAACAAATCCTCAATTTCATTTTCTCTAGTCTCTGGAGATACTAATTTTGCATGTAGAGTTTGGTTTGATTTGGTCAAATATAGTCATTTTCTATACACAGATTATTACAGATATGCGTAATTAAACCTTTTTGGGTAGTCTGTGTTCCAGACGGAGTTTAGACATATTAGTAAAAAGAGAAATATTTTGGCATATATGGCGTTTCATACGTATACCACTTGAGCTTGTAAACTTGTATTTTCAGACAAAAAACGAAATTAATGTATTAATTTATAGTCATATGTCGTCGCAAATCAAAAGCTCCCAGTTGTTCAGTTAGATTGAATGCACTCACCATGATTTTGGAATGTATTGCTGTAATGGCGTTTTCTTTTTCCTCCGGTTTGTTGGCTTACCTACAGATACAGATATCATTTATTATTAAAAAGGATTAAAATGTGAAAAGCATGTACCTCAACATGTGTAAAGCTGTCTACACCCCTTCTAGACCCCTTCCCTGCAATTTTGGACGTTTTTTGGAAAATAGTACATATATATATCACTTTAAAAACATTAAACCATGTCATTCCTTGTCTTAAACGTACGTTTTATGGTAAATTATGATAAAAAGTGAGAAACAATGCACTACCTACTGTAAGTAGCTCGCGGCGATCGACCTCTCGTGGACGGTCTTAGGCCTAGCCTAGGTAGGCTTAGTTTTGTAGGCCTAGCTGCTAAACATCGATAACGTACGAACATCGTACGTTAGCTATATACCTAGCCTGACGTTGTATAGTTGCTGCATTAATTGTCTTTCTATTTTTGCAAGACTCCGTTGATACAAATTGGGGAAAACCCGGTATTTTCGCTGAAAAGTTAGGATTCTTCCATTTGTTTTGGCTTCACGATCGATCGAAAAGGGGGCGAATTACAGGTGAAAAACAAAAATATCAATCCGCGCGCAATGCATTTTGGGATTTATAGCGGGCCGCTATAATTATTAGAATCGATTTATTTTTCACATTTTTAACCGTTTAAAGACGAAAAAAGTTATCGCAATAGGACCATATAGTATTATTTTTACATTAAATATAGTTTGTGATCTTAAATTAGATCTAAAAAACGTAGGGATTGGGGCTTTAAATATGGTAGTGATATACCAAAATATGGTAGTGATATGATGTCATTATGTTCATATATGGGCACGCACATCACATTTTATTTTGTCACATAAAGTTTGATTAGTGTAGACATAGCTTAAAATACTAAAGAAGGCTGCCCATTATGGTACAATTGATTGAGCATTGTTGTTGGAAAATCAAAATAGTTATTAAATTAGTTGTTTTATAATTTGTACCTTTTCAATACTCTAATTCAACGTGTGTACTTTATGGGAATGTAATACTAAAAATAGTCAATTTAACAATAACTTGTATGCGTAAACTTTTCCACCAAAGGTTCTCAACGTATCTGAATAAAGTAAAAATGCTTTAATCAATTGCAAATTTAAAATGAGAAGTACTGTACCTATGAAGAGGGTTCGTTTTCTTTCCTACAAATTGAATTGACTCTAGCTGTGATAAAAGGGCAGACATGTCTACAAGAACATCAGATGAGGTCATTGCACAGCACCACAAAGGTTCATGAGAACGTATGTCAACTAAAGCAAGAAAGAAATTACAGTACTTTTATTCATTGTTACTGGACAGGAGTATTTTAAACTCTAAATTAAAGTACAATATTGTTTTGTTTTGGAATCAGATGGCAAAAGAAAATGTTAGTGTATGTAGGCTCTAGGCCTAGTCTACCTAGGCTAGAGGAGGCCTAACCTAACATTACAATATCAGCAACAAGCAGAAATTGAAAAACGAAAATTGTGTTTGCTAGCATGACTGACTAGGTTCCTAGAGGATAGGCTAGGTCTGACAAGTATTCTATTATAGGCCTAGGCTCCAATAATACTCCTAGGCTATTAGGCTAGGGCTGCTGAATAGGCTAGGCCCAGGCTAGGCTTATTTTAATAGGCCTCCCCGAGCCTAGGTTAAGCCAGGGTTAGCTACTCAGACTAGGCCCTAGACTAGCCTACTAGCTAGAGCCTAGCCTAGCCCTATAGGCTAGGCCTACTATTATTGATAATTTAATTTATATAGGCCTAGCCTATATACAAACACTTTAAAAAGATAGAAACTAATTTATTTACCTTTGAAAGACGGATCATAACTACATGGTTTAACTAAAGATTCGCTGTTCATGTTGATAATTACAACACTTTTTTTCCTCTTTTTCGTTGTCTTCTCTCCCGGCCCTCTGGATTGTTGTTCGTGTGCAGCATGCATCAGCTCTCTACTCGACTAGACTCTGTGCTCCAGCCGCTCTGTGAGCGTGAAAAAAGGTGGAGAAATAGGACATGTATATCATCCACGAGATGAACCGTCTGTATCACCAACATCTCTAAATGGTAAAAAAAATTCTTCTACGCACGTTTTTACAGATGACGTAATATGAGCATAAACTTTTGTCCAACCAATTAAAAGTTCCCACTGTAAGTTTAGTCATGAGAACACAACCCTAGTTTTCTGACATTTTGTTTTAAATACCTCTCTCTGTGGATATGTCAACTGTCGTGCAGTTACACACATAAATAAAGATGGACTTTTATGCTAGGCTTCAGTCATAAAGTCATTCTCCAATATTTGCATGTTTCTTTCAATTCATTTCAACAAACCATAATGTAAAATAATTCCACTTTTATAAACATAAAAATACGTACAGAGAAAAATACAAGAATTCAGCAATATTTCATTAAAAAAAGATGTCTGTCTAATAATATATAAATTATAGTTAAGCTTGAGGATGATAATATAATACCATACTATTGAGAAATAACTTATTTCTCCATACAGTACCTTCACCTTATATTCTGTGTTACATATTTTTTTCATTAAATACGGTATGTACAACACAATTGTATCTAAATATTGGAATCCCAATAAATACAGAAAGAAAAAGACAAACAAAAAGCTTTTTTAATTTAGTGACCATAAGCATGTCAGTAATTATAATTCACTACTAGAAAAAGATTGTATTTCCATATATCTAATAAAAACAATTATTTACAATGCAGTGCCGTATAAAAATAAAATTAACAAAAACGATAGCAATATCTAAACACTGTATGTCTGCAGTCCAACAAGACATAACATTGTAAAAATATATTGTAAAATAATATTATGTTATGTACATAAAAATCCAAGATTTTAAAATACTCTAGTGGATGTGGAGGGGGCGTGGCAAGTTTTAAAATTGTGATGTGTTTACTTAACCTAATGTTCTACACATTTAATTATAATAATTATAATTAAGTACAATCTGTAACCCTCAGACTTGCATTAAGTAAATTACTGGAATAAATGTTATGGTAATTCTAAATTAGTTGGAATACAAGTGAGCTAAATATCACAGTTCCTACACTGTGAACCTGTTGGGACATTTGTAAGAAAAAAATGAATTGCATTTTAGTACTACAACAGTTATTGCACAGACACTGTACTGCTGGCTTATTATTAGAGCAGCATATATATTGTACTTTTGGATTATACTGTAATGTCTCCCGGCTTGCAGTTTCCCTATCAGGCAATCCTGGGGCAGATTGCTATAAAACAGTCTCAACTGATGGTCTTAACTTTTATGATAGATTCAAAATTAGGTTCTGATAGTAAAAACAAGCTAAATATATTCTATTGCAATGTAAGAAGTGTTAAAAATAAGTTGCATGATATAAATTCTCGATTTAATTCTTCATTTTATGATATTATATCTATGACAGAAACATGGCTTGACAATTCCATTTATGATAGTCAACTATTTAATAACGATTATATAGTTTTTAGAAAGGATAGAAACTCACATGGTGGGGGAGTACTTATTGCTGTAAAAACATCATTACAACCATCTGAGTGTCATGAACTAAATGATAATATACTGGAGTTATTGTGGTTAGAGTGTTACACTGGTATTGGAAAAATTCTTATAGGTGTATATTACAGACCACCATCTTCCAATATTCAATACACAAATGCTTTATACACAAATTTAGAAAAAGTTCAAAGAAAAATGACTCAGTACAAATGGGTTTCGCTTATTGGTGATTTTAATATACATATTGAATGGAATGATATACAGGTAGACAAAAGTAGTGGTTTAACTAGCCTAGCGAATGGTCTATTAGATGCAACAAACTCTACTGGGTTAGTTCAAGTCTTAAAACAACCATCGTATATTACACGTGATAGTAAAGGACATTTCTTAGATTTAGTATTTGTTTTCTAATCCACTACTGATTGAAAAATGTCGTACAATTTATAATTTTGAATCATGTGATCATGAAGCAGTTGAGATCTCTGTTAAAGTGTCATATAAACGTGCTAAGGACATAACTAAAATTGTATATGCTCTTAAAAAGGCTGATTTTTCAAAAATGCAGACTATATTAGATAATTTTAATTGGGAGAATTGTTTTCAATATAATAATATTAGTGATATATGGGAAAGTATTTCTAGTAATATCAATTTTGCAATTTCAAAATCTGTACCAACTAGGAAATGTAAAAAATCGAAATCTTTTCCCTGGATAACTCCAGAAATCAAAAAGCTTTGCACAAAGAAAAGAAAGTTGTACAAAATTGCTAAACAAGTAGGAACTGAAGAAAGCATAAATAAATTCAAATCTTGTAGCAGGGAATTAAAAAAGTCAATATATTGTAGCCATCGGGATTATGTTGTAAATATTTCAAACAAAGCTACAACTGATATAAAACAATTCTGGGCGTATATAAGGTCTATAAAAAATGACTCAGATGTTATTAGCTTTAAGATAAATAACACAATGGTATCTGATGCTAAGGTGTTGGCTAATCTTTTCAATACACAATTTGTAAACAACTTTTGCATAGATAATGATCAGCATTGTGATTTGGATACAATAGATTGTCTTACCAACTTTGAATGTAAACCCTTTGTGATGCCTGAGGTATTTTATGCCCTCTCACAGTTAAATGTATCCAAATCACCAGGACCTGATTGTTTGCTTCCAATATTCTTAAAGTCATGTAAGGCACAATTGGCTAATGTTTTATGTACATTCTTTAATTTAACTGTACAAAAAGGTATTTTACCAAAACAATGGAAGGATGCAAATGTTGTACCTATTTTCAAAAGAAATGGAAAACCCAAAGACGAAATGAAAAGCTATCGTCCAGTGTCCTTAACTCCCATAATTTGTAAGATTATTGAGAAATTGCTTTGTTATCGCTTAAGGGAATATCTAGAATATAATAATATTCTTTCAGAAAATCAGTTTGGGTTTAGACAAATGTATAGTACTGAACTTTTACTTTCAAAGGTTTTTCATTCATGGGCACAGAGCTTAGAACTTAAAGGTTGTAAAAATATTGATATTATTTTTTTTGATTTTTCTTCTGCATTTGATAAGGTGTCTCATAAAAGATTAATTAAGAAACTTAATAACTGTGGCATTGGTGGAAACACTAATGCATGGATTACAGATTTTCTTTCAAATAGACGCCAAAGGGTTATTTACAGAGGAGAAAAGTCAGAGTGGGTAAATTCATTATCACGTCCTATTTATAACAATAATGATTGTAAATTGCTTCAAAAGGATTTAGATTTAATTGCTAAATGGGCAAATGTAAACAAACTTCCCTTAAATCCTGTCAAATGCGCCGTAATGCATGTTACAAGATGTAAAGAGATAGTTAACTGGGATTATACCATAGAATCAGACAATATTCCTAAAGTTACAGAATTAAAATTTCTAGGTGTTTATGTAAATAGTTCGTTGTCTTGTCATACACAAGTTAATTATATATGTTGTAAAGCAAGCAGATTGCTTGGTTTCATTCAAAATGTAGTAAAAATATGTCCTGGTTAGCTATGTTGAACTTATACAAAGCTCTATTACTTCCAGTGGTTACCTACTGTTGTTCAATGTGGGCACCATTTGAGAAATCAAATAATAGAATAGAAAGTATACAAAGGAAAGCAACAAGGATAATAATGTTTAGAAAGGAAGGTTCCTGGGACACATCTTATTTTCATAGGTTGAAAGTGCTTGAATTATTATCTATTGATGACTTGTTTAAATTACATAGACTTTCATTAGGATTTAAGGTGTTGAAAGGTTACTGTCCCCATTCTTCCAATGAGTATATTAAAACTAGTGAAAGATGTCCGGGTAGGCTTTTACGTTGGAATTCGAAAGGCAATACTTTTCATAATTCTGTATTTGTTTCCTTTCCTAGACTATGGGAGCAAATACCAAATGACATAAAAGATTCACAAACAATTTCAATATTTAAGGCTGCTCTAACAAAACACTATATTTCATGTTATGTATAATGTATTTGTATTTTTCTTGTATATGGTTTTATCTTTAACTGATTGTATTGTATGGAGTGAGTGCAGAATCTGTTTGGGCTTTAGCCTATTCTCATTCCTGGTTATTTTTACATTGATGACCGAATAAATATTATTATTATTATTAACTCCCTGATTAAAGCCAGCTTTATCAGATAGACGGCCTTACTATAGCCACCTCTGTTAGACCATTGCTATAAAACAGTCTTAAGACCATGTACCGTAACAAATTAAAGGGCATACTTTACGCGTAAAAATACCAAATATGGTAGTGTTCGTCACGCTTGCTCAATTGACAATCACAACAGTACATACATTTCTACGCGAGAAAATCTATTCTAGGCCTAAATAAGAATGATCACCGTTAACACTTAAAACTCATTCAATCTTTCACGATCAATAATACGTATAAGCAACAAAAAGAAAGCTTTATACTGTAGTAAAAAATCCTTCGAGTGGGCTTTAATTTTAAAGACTGCTTACAGGTTAAACCGTGGTATAGCAATGGTCATAATAAAGAGTATTGGCTATGTCACGAATTATAACCAGCTAAGCGCTAGGACCGTTTATAGACCGCTTATAGCAATGCGCACCTGGTGCCACTACTGAACTTCAAATACACCAGGCACTATTTCATAATACAGTATTGGCAAGTAAAAATAACAGGTAGCTTTATCAGGTGCAGAAGTGTAAACATTTTTTTAATATCTTATTGCAAATTATAACTGCACAAACAAGTTTCTTGCAAATGCGGAATTTAATTGTTCTCCGACTTGATCCGATTTACTATAACAAATAAATAATGATTACAAAATAATATATACGGTATCTATCATACAGTACAACATAAATAATTCTATACAATAATAATAATAGACCTTACATAAGTATCTAAATAAGTCATAGATCAAACAATACAATATAAATAATTCTTGGTTTAAAATAATTACAACTATAATAATAATAATAAGATAAGTCTCAATTGCTAACCAAAGATATGCCTGGATAACATGTGCAGCTATAGCTATACACTATATAAATTACTACTGTACTGCAGCTTTAGGCTTCTAAGTAAGCCTTGGTACATCTACCACTTCTATAGGCTTCTAAGTAAGCCTTGGTACATCTACCACTTCTATAGGCTTCTAAGTAAGCCTTGGTACATCTACCACTTCTATAGGCTTCTAAATAAGCCTTTTGTGCTTGCTAGGTCCTTACCCAACAAGCCTAACTATCCAACTGCCAGCCACAGCCCAAGCAAGCTATGCCCTCATTAGCATAACCCATATGGTTGGTCACCTGTTCACTTGACACCCTTCAGTGAACACAAGCACAGTATACCTAGCTTGGATTTGGCACTTACACAAATTCAAAATGTAACTACAATACAAACGTCATTTGAACTATACATTAATAATCGGGGTGTCACGAAACCTAAGACCACGAAAGCGAAGACCCCCTAAGACCTAAGATCATGAAAGCTAAGACCCAAGACCTAAGATTACAAATATTTATCTTTCGCACCTGCCTTGTATTTTAACTCCCAACATTTATTCTGAATACCACACCTTAGAATTAGCACTTTCATGAAAAAGAATCACATAAAAAGTAACAAATACATTTTTAAATTGATGATTTTACAGACATTTTTCTCGAACACAAAATGACTAGCCTACAGTACATTAGGCCTACCCCATGGGCCATGTTCAATGTTTTTGTTTCTATGGAACGTCAAAAGAGCAAAAATTATATAGAGGGCTGAAAACTCTGTGGAGTCCATCTACAGTGTGGATGGAACAATGTAAAATTAAAATTGTAATGATAATAGTATAATCATGCAAGTACGAAGAAATAAATACTGGCAAATAAATTTTAATTTAAAAATCATGTTAAGTTTTTTTGTTTCGTTTTCTTTCTGTTTTTATACTTGTACTATTATTGTTGCTCTTTTGGCGCTCCATAGAAACAAAAACATTGAGCATGGGGAGCTCGAGGAGTTACATTACAGTATACAAAGAAACACATCTGTAAAATCATCAATTTAAAGGATTTATTTATTTGTTATTATGTGTTTCTCCTTCTGAAAGTACTTATAAGTCCTAATTTTAAAGTGTGGTGTTCAGGATAAAGTTAGTCAACAAATTTGGAGTCAAAATACAAGAAAGGCAGGTGCGTAAGAAAAACATCCTCTGAACCAACACAATGGAGTAAATATATACCAACAAACAACCCGTCAAGTTTGTTTGTTGTAAAGAAAAAATATACATTTACTCAACGGGCGAAAATAATGTGAGTTTATCTATGTTTTGCGGTAGTATTAAATTATATTTATGGTAATAAATGAAACCTACTGTGTTTAAAATTATGTATGGATAAACAAGTATTGTTTTTAAGCTGTAGTATATCTTAGTATTTGTAATCTTAGGTGTTGGGTCTTAGCTTTCGTGATCTTAGGTCTTAGTGGGTCTGAGCTTTCGTGGTCTTAGGTTTCGTGACACCCTTAATAATCGTTAATATATCTTCAAATCATCGGACTGTGTTACACATTTGTATGTGTCATTCCATCAAAATCCTAATATGCTGGTAAAACAGTCCTAGAAAAGAAATAAATACCATGATGTGTATAAATATATACCACGTGGCTTGGTGGTTATGATGTTTGGCTACCACTCCAAGGGTCCTGGGTTCAAGTCCCGTCTCATGTCAGGATTTTTTCTAAGGACAAAATTACAACTCCACTCCCAAAGACTTGTAATAAGACTTTGTTTATGTCAAGCATCTTGTGTATATGTTTGTCTTGTGAACCTCTGAGGGTCCCTAATGATCAGCAATTGCTGGATGGATCTCCCTCATTAAATATGGTGTAAAAAAAAGTGATTTATACCCTTTTCACATCTGCAAAATGTAACAAGTTGTAACTACCAGGTTTGTGAGTACAATTTTGTGGAAAAAACAGAGGTCCCCTGTGAAATCTTGAGAAAAATACACACTGATGAAATTGAGAGGCCTCAGATTGTTCCTAGATGTTCCGAGTTCTTACTGCGAATGTGTGTATTACCCTGGTATTAAACTGACCAATCATAGTAATCAAATAGCGCTCAACTACGCTTTTTTTCCGTGATCAAGAGATTGCAAACCCGGTTACAAGTTGTAACAACAACAACAATTTATGCAGATGTGAAGAGGGTATAAGAGTAGTTGCTGTGTTTAAACCATCCTCTACAGAGGTTGCCTACAATCAATCCTTTACTTTTTTTTAAATACCAAAAAAAGCTTTTGATGGCTATTTATCAATTTTTCTTTGCCCATTCCCCTATTTCCTAACAACTCGGATTTACCTCAACTCTTTCAAAAACCAGTTGCCAGTGGGATAGTTACACAACTATCTCATTGCTTTATACTTCAATTAAAAATTGAAAAAATTTAACTTACACATTTTCTTTGACTTCAGTTGTTGCAGAATCTGAGTATTTTACATTACGCATCTTCATGCCCTCTGAAAAAACAAATTAATTAATAATGTAAATGTGGAGACAGAAAGCAAACATTTAGGAGTGAAAAAAAATGCTACGAATTGCTTCCAATTTGATACCTATTTTGGTTTTACCAATGTAAAAGCTCTACACTATCAAACTCTATGCGAAAAAAAATGTGATGTGCCATGGACATGATGATGTCATATCACTACCATATTTTGGCATATCACTACCATATTTGGGCACATCACACTGTTTTGTCGAACTAGTGTAGACAGAGCTTTAGGATTTTAAACATACCAAATGAGTCTGGGATCATAGTATCCTCTTTCTCATCATCGCCATCAAGATTATCAGTAAGTGGTAAGTAAGCATAATGTTGGTTGCTGGACAAAATAATGATTACAACCAACATGTTGTAAAATAGAATATGCCAGAATGCATCATCTAACCAAACCGTTTTCCATTTCTAAAATTACCACAAAAAAATGTAATAAGCAGAAAAACAACTATTACAAATCCACAACCAGTATTGTTAAAGTATTAAATGGTATTAACATGTAGATTGGTACAGTATATTGCTAGTTTAAAAATAAATCTGATTCATCCTCAACTGGGGCATAGGGCCATAACATAGAAGGGTCATGAAAACACACCAGGGTAATGGTCTTTTACACCTGCTCCGGTCTGGCTATGGCTCCAGTTCAGGTATTGCGCATACAGCATTAGCGAGTTTTCGTCTATAACATCACACGGCTAAGCGCTTAAGTAAAAGGATCGGTACATAGATGAAAACTAAACATTGAGATGCAAATTAATTTGCCAGAGTCGGACCAGGTGTGAAAGATGTTTGTTTGCAAAAGATTTGTACACTGGACCTACGGTTTATAAATTTTACTCATCTTCATAAATTTTACTCGTGGAGAGATATGCTTAGAGTTCAGTTTTGTAACTGTAGAGTTATTATATTAGGTAAAAATCATTGTTTTCTTCTTTTTTATTTATTCAACTTCTCACTAAGATGTACATTAGTGAAGGTGATAAACACCTCTAAAACGGTCCAGTCCCAATTACACAGTGGCTGTGTGTGTACTAGTAAACTGGGGTACTGTAACCCCCTACTCATCTTGAAAGATGTACTAGGTTCTTTAAAGTGTACCTGTACATGAGCTACTGTGGATGTGTACACTAGACCTACGGTTTTTAGTACTAATCCGAGAAGACTCGTTCTACCACCGGAACCAGGAGCAATTGAGCCTCAAACAAATGCAGATGTTAAGGCTATGTAATTATGGTTCCACTGTCTTACTTAACCACTCGGCCACTCACTCAAAATATTATTACTTCTCTTAACCTAATAATGCTAGTGAAATATCAAATATAAACACTTACAGTGACACAAACAGATGCTTTATGCTCCTTCATAGACCATACCATGAAAACAATGGATGCAACGATGTTGAAAACAAAACAGTTGGTAAAATGGCGGTACAAGGAGAACTTGGCAAGGTTACGGCGTAGCAATATTTTTCTTGTGTTCCTCATGTTTTTAACAATGTGAATATATATGTAAGGACATTAATTCACTTAATATCGAGTCTTATAATTAACATACTCTATTCTACTATGCTGTAGTTAACTAAATGGTAAAATTGAAGAAAAAGTGAATTTTTGAAAAAAATTATTTAAGCGTAGCTAAAATTGCTTATTCATCTGTTATACATGCATGATAATTGGTCATTGAAAATGCTTAGCATTTTACTATAAATGTATCGATTACTGTAGGTATCGAAATATACGGTTTGCCACAAAAATTGTACTGAATGGAATATTAGTTTAAGAGATATTGTGAAAATACAGGGTTTTATAGCTAATATTCACACTCATTTGCATATGAAAGCGGTGTATGACAGAGGGTTGTTATGTTGTATGTGATAAAGAAACGTATACAACATTCATTTAAAACTGAAAAACCTTTGCCTCTACGCTTTTGTCCCAGTTCACCATATGAAGAAGTGTGTGTCTGGGAACGATAGTTCATAAAAATAGTAAAATTGTCAAAAGGATATCCAGCAAAGGATAAAAATATTAAGAAAAGCAAGAGGAACACTTGTCACAAGGCTCTACAGTAGAAAATACAAATTTATTTTATAAAATAAAATTCGGATCAAGTAATTGACTAGGATTTTTCTTGACCAAAACTGGAATCTCAAAATGATTTAGTATTTCAAATCCAACTCATTTATACTAGGATGATAATGATTGACAATCAAAAAAATAATTTATTTATAAATGTTTTTTCTGAATATTGCTTTTTAATTTCACATAATAATTATTCATTTTGACCAAAAATTGGATTAAAAGAAAACAATTAATTAACTGAAAAAACTGTAATTTAGAGCAAAAAAAATTGAAAATTCAAATTGACTGAAGGAAGTCAGGTTATATTTCAAGTCATATTATATTATATTCAAAATCGGCTTTCCCTCGTTGAAATATAACCTTTCATCATTCACCTCATGCCATTATTTGTACCTTTCCACGAATTTGAAAATGATAGTTTGTACTGTATGTTAGTAAAATTAAATAAAAGGATATCCAGCTAAAAATAAATGAATCAAGAAGAGCAGGAGGTATAATTGCCACAAGGTCTTGCTGTAAACTCTAGAAAAATTGACAAATAATAAATAAATTAAATAAATTAAATAAATTAAATAAATTAAATAAATTAAATAAATTAAATTAATTAAATTAATTAAATTAATTAAATTAATTAAATTAATAAATTAATTAAATTAATTAAATTAATTAAATTAATTAAATTAATTAAATTAATTAAATTAATTAAATTAATTAAATTAATTAATAAAATAAATAAATTAAATAAATAAATAATAAAAATGTGCAAATTCAGATCAATTAATAACAATCAATTAACAACAATGTTTTATTAAACCACTTTTCAATCAAAACTAGACATTTTGGTTAGGCTAAATGCCCATTTATACTAGATCGATAACGGTTGATAACTATAAAACATACATTTTTCTACAGAAAACAAAAGAAATTCTTCTTCTTTATGTAGGAAAAATGCATATTTATCTAGTTATTGTTAATCATTATCGTCCTAGTATAAAGCTTGGTTCCCACTATGATGCAACGCAATGACGTAGATTCAACGCAGGCCATTTAAAAATTGACAGTTCAAATAATAAATCACTTGCAAATTGGTAAAATTACTTATATTTCGTCCTAGTGTGAACCAAGTTTTATCATTTTTATTTTCTTTTTTTTTTAAACCACTAAATCTTTTTTCATTCAAAGAAAATAAAAAATTATTATAAGGTTCATAAAGAAATAAATCTATCTTATAATATAAAATAAAGATTCTAAAATTAATTAACTTACGCCTTGTACACGCAAACAAGCTTCAATTAAGCTTAGCACAAAGAATAAAAATCCAACTCCAATCACACGATACAACTGAGGTCCTAGGTATGGTCTGAATAAACAGAAAAACGAAAGGTTGACATATTTTGTAAATGAACTAATTTAATTAAACACAGGTGCAGATCCAGAATTGTTTTAAACAAAAAATAGTACAGTACTTCATAATTTTTAGCTAGCCCGCTGGATCTGCACTTGGTACAGTACATACTTTATTTATTTATTTATTTGTTGACCCATTTACCTTTGGATCGGTGGCACTCACAACATGCCGTGCAGCGGTCCAAAAAACAAAACATAACAATTTGGAAAAGGAAAACATAATGGAAATTATGATGTCACATCACTACTGTGACGTTGTTAAACGTATATATTGCAATTATTAGTTGCAAGAAATAAAATGACAGACGACTATAATGAGATCAATGAGAGAGAGTCTAACTTTATTCAAAGCATGCTGGGAACTCCAGACTGTGACGTCATACACACACATATATTTGATATAGATAGATATGTGACATCTCCCTTTTTCTTAAACATTAACAACAATCGTAATCAAAATATCAAACTCTTAATGAAACAATTAAACTATGATGATGTAAACATTTGGGTATAATAAAACATGGACATCTGGCAGAGAAATTATGAACAATGAGTCTTTTAATTAGTATTTGTCCATTATGAAGTTATCGAAACGTTTGGGTACACGTCTATTTCGCTTTGGTCTGGTGATTACTACCTCTTCCTTTTGAGGATCAGGTGTCCTCGGCGGAGTTTCGATAGGAGTTTCATCCACTTCCCCTTCAACATTAATATCTTCTTCATGTGATTGATTTAATTGTCGGCGATTGCGTCTGTACACTTGTCCGTTTTGCGTAGCGACCATATATGATCTCGGGGTAACATGTTCAGATAACACTTTCGCGGGGACCCATTCTCGGCCTTTGTTGAGACGGACTATCTCGTTTCCTTTCAGTGATTGTAGCGTTCGCGTTCCACGATTGTAATATTCCGCCTGTTTGTCTTGTCTAACGATCAACGAATTATGTGCGTCTGGAATCAGTGTAGGCTTAAGTTGCTCGCGTGCGATAGGAATTCGTGTTCTAAGCCTTCTGTTCATCAGCAACTGTGCTGGAGATTTGCCGATACCTCCCAATGGCGCATCTCGATAAGCGAGTAAAGCTAAATGAAAGTCTCCGTGAAAGTCATCAGCGGCTTTCCTTAACAATTGCTTGACTGTCTGTATGCACCGTTCAGCTTGACCATTGCTTTGTGCATAGGTGGGGCTCGATGTGATTAGTTCTATCCCCCATGATTTAGCGAAATCTTTCATTTCAAAACTTGCGAAAGGCATGTTGTCGCTTACAAATGTTGCTGGAATGCCATGTCTCGCGAAAATCGTTTTTAGCCTGCCGATTACTTCTTTGCCAGTTTTGTTGCGTAGCGTGACGACTTCGGAATATTTTGAATAATAATCTACAACTACTAAGTGGTCATTTCCTCCAAAGTTGAAAATGTCTGCCCCAACTTTATAAAAGGGTATTTCAGGTATTTCGTGAGGTATCATTGGTTCACGTTGATTTTTCCGTTTGTACTTCGCACATGTCGTACATCTTGATACCATGTCATGAATAGCATTGGTGATACCGGGCCAGTACAACAACTCTCTGGCTCTGGCCTTGGATTTCTCTATTCCTAAATGACCATCATGAATGCGGTTAAGTATGAATTCTCGTTTGCTTTCTGGTACTATCAATTTCTGCCCAATAAACATTAGTCCCTCGTGTTCATAAATTTCGTCACGCATCGGCAAAAATTGTCTTATCTTTACGCTGACTGACTGACGTCGCTCAGGCCAGCCAATATGGCACTGTTTCGATAGTTCCTTTAGTGTCTCGTCCTCGTTAGTTGCTTGTTGTATTTCCGTTATTCTAGCTTTACTCATACTCAACAGCTCATGTACGGCATGTATACGATATTGTAGAATTTCAGGATCATTTGTGACAGTTTCCATCGGAACCGCTCTGCTCAGTGCGTCTGCGATATACATTTCACGACCTGGAACATATGTGACATTTATATCATATTTTAATAGTCGTAGCATCATCTGCTGTAGTCTGGGACTCGCCTTGTGAATTGGTTTCTTTGTAATTGACTCAAGAGGTTTGTGATCAGACTGGATCGTAACTGAACGTCCGTAGACATAGTTGTTAAACCTTTCAAGTGAAAAACAAATAGCTAGCATTTCTTTTTCTATCTGAGAATAGTTCATATCGGCTGACGTTAGTGATCGCGAACTATAGCGTATCGGGTGACCATCTTGCATTAAAACACTTCCTAGTCCAAAAGATGATGCGTCACATTGGATTACTACTTCTTTATTCGGATCAAAGTACTTAAGTACTGGCTCTGAGCTTAACAAACTCTGCAAATTTTTTAGCGATTGGTCGTGGCGTTCTTCCCAAGACCACGCTACTTCCTTCTTTAATAACTCTCTCATAGGAGCGCTGATGGTAGACATATTCGGAATAAATGGCGACAGATAGTTGATCATTCCCATTAAACGTCTCAGGTCAGACTTACAAGAAGGTGTAGGCATATCATAAATTGCTTTTACTTTAGAATTATCAGGCTTAACACCATCTCTACTAATTATGTGACCTAAGTATGTCAACTCATGTTCTTTAAAGGGGGATTCTGGGTTTAAAATTGCTTTTAAATATCGTTTATTTATTAAATAAAAAATATTATAACAATATAGACATGTCAGAATGAAGAAGTAATAACGAGAAATTAAAAAAATTAAATTTCATATACATTTTAGGGTAAATTCATGGAAAGTCTGTTTTTCAGCAGCTTAGGGAAGCTCATTAATATTCATGAGATATTCACAAAATCACGTCATCAGGATTCCAAACTCGCGACGTCAAGCTTGTACGTTGTGTTCTCTCTCCCCTGTCAAACGACAACCACCCGATCATTGTGAAATACATTTTTTGTAGATTTTCTAAGCTAGGCCTAAAGTGTAATAATAACAGTAGTAGCATATATTTATTTGACATTTAATGAAATACAAAATTTAGTACAGATTTAGTACGGAGTCATAAATTATACTATTTTTATACCTCGAATAGTACAGATCGTATATCGGCTTCACGTACTAGGCTAGGCCTGGATAAGCAAGCCTGCGAGCTACAGCGATTTTAATTGCTTTTGCTTATCCTTGCCTCCTTAGATTTTCACCTGTCTTGTTTTTGTTACCTGTATTTCGATTTTAAAGGCTAAATAAAGAATGAATGAATGAATGAAGGCCTAGCCTAAATCATTTTATTCATGGGTTTGGCCATTTCTGACTAGGGATTCCATGCCACGATGGCTACGTTAAAACATTGGTGCCATCATTCATGGGCCTAGCTAGCCTATTACTAAACGATTGGCCCATAAATAACAAAACGCAGTGGATTCCAAACCCATCCTATCAACCAAACTCCTAAACAATCTAAACCTAAAACGTTCTACAAAAATCGGCTGTAAATATTGAGGCAAAACAAGGTCCGATCGCCGTCCGCACGTATGGTGTCCCGATCGTCTAATAAGTAGGCCTAAAATAGGCCTAGTTTACTCTCCAAAAAAGCGGATACTGCATCAAGCAAGTAGACCAGGTAGTAGGAAGGAGACCTAGCCGATCCGGCCCAGTTAAAAATTGAGCTAGCTAGTGTAGTAGACCCTATGCGAATTGATACTACCAGGCCTTTTACTATAGGCTACACTTGTTAAAATTAGCAATACTGTACTTATGTTTACAAATATTCCAACTCTCTCATTCGAGCTATTTTATCTATACCATTCCGGTAGGTCGAGTCGACCTTCAATCAAATACTGTACATCGTTCATGTTGTGATTATAGACGGGGTATACTCGACCCGACCAGTTTTGTATTGTATACTGTATCTGCTTATCACGTGACAATGCCAGGCATGGGCAGAGAGAGCATGTGTATCGTCGTCTCGCTCTCCTCACTCAGCAGGAATGTATACGTTACGCTTCATTGATTTTGAAGGCTTTCCCTTAGTCAGTGCGAAAATCGGCAAACGTAAAGTGCAAACTTATCTAATTTTTCACTGTTTTGATAGATTTTCATAGAAAATTGACTTTATAAATGGGAAGACCGACTAAAATTACATCAGATAAGTATAATTTTACAAAAGTAATTGATATGGGTAATGATAACGAGTCGTCGGAAGATTGACCATTTCACGAATTTCCTATTCTGTAACCACAGTGTGATTTTGCCGTAGCTGCACTTGTAATCTGGCCTCATTTCACAGCCTTCGTTCTGCTTCACTGGGCGCTTATATAAATTGAAACTTTTACCGTTCAAGAGACAAACAAATATATTTTACATTTTTTACTATTCATTTTAAACCCGGAACCCCCCTTTAAGCTTAATCTTATTTCTATTAAATTTTACATTTTCATCTTTAGCACGCTCCATGACTTTGGCTATCACATTATTATGATGCTTTTCATCGTCATCGGTAGCAATTATCATGTCATCAGAAATTACAAATACATTATCAATACCTCCAAATATTTGTTCGTTTCTCTTTTGAACAACCTCACTGGCACTACATAGACCAAAGGGTAATCTGTTAAATGAATACCTCCCAAATGGTGTGTTGAAGGTGCACAACTCAGTGCTGTGCTCCGTTAATGGTATTTGCCAGTATGCATCTTTCATATCTATGTGCGTGAACAATTTACGCCCTGACAATTTACTTATTACATCCTCTGTTGTAGGAATCATGTGATGCTCTCTTTTAATTTCCTTGTTCAAATCTTTAGGGTCGAGGCATAGCCTCAGAGAACCGTCCTTCTTTTCTACAACTACTAAACTACTCACCCAGTCAGTGGGCTGATTAGTGCGTGAGTTTACGCCTTGGCGTTCCATCTCGTCTAATTTGTTTCTTAATTTATCATGTAAACTTATTGGTACTCTCCGGGGTGGATGTTGGATGTCTGGTCTCCGAATGGAGGCGTGGGTTCGTATCCCACTTCTGACACCATGTGACGTTGTTAAACGTATATATTGCAATTATTAGTTGCAAGAAATAAAATGACAGACGACTATAATGAGATCAATGAGAGAGAGTCTAACTTTATTCAAAGCATGCTGGGAACTCCTGACTGTGACGTCATACACACACATATATTTGATATAGATAGATATGTGACAACTACCATCTTGGGCACATCACACTGTTTTTTGTCACTAGTTTGATAGTGTAGACAAAGCTTTACACTATAACCTCAAAAGTGGTTTATTTATTACAGAGGTTAACAAAAAGTATTGACTTACTTTGTAATTCCGTATCCCATGCTAATAATAATAACAAGCATTCTTGCGACTGTCCTCTTCAGACAAGAGACCAATTCAGCAAAGATCAAAGCACCTGGAGAGGAAAAACCAGTCACGTTCATGTGCTGGTACTCGGAGTAGAACACTACTTTCTCAAGGAGGCCTAAAGTATAATTGGAAAATATTGATTGATCACTTTATTTCAGAATATTCCATATATATAACAAATACCAAATGGAAAATCACACTAAAATAGGATTTTCTCCCATTTAGTGAAGAGATTTGAAGATCGTAACAGATGGTTCATAGTACACCTAACAAGATCATTTTCACTATTCAAAACTCTTATTCTAAAACCATAGAAGCACTTGCGTACATGCTCGTAAAAAGAGGGAATTCTCCTCATGGCAATATGTAAATAGGGACAGTTAATAGTGTCTTTTTTTCACAACACTAGACTATTAAGCTGTTGAATCTAAAAACTTTCAGTGTTTTAGTTCTCACATATTTCTTTAGCGGCCACAGTGTTTATAGTCTATAGTGCTATACTTTGAAATAAACAAAATTAAATGGATTTCCAAACGCAATACGCATTTAATCATTTTTCTACACACAAGTAGGTAACCATATTATATCCCCATGGAAAAAATGAATATATGAACCACGTGTAAGCAAAGGTCATAGATGCTCATTGAAAGTTTCATTAAAAGCCGTTTTAAAGAAATTATGGTTCAGAACGGTTGTGTATAATTTTGTGCATTTTTCTATTCCATCCTTAGTTCAGACAACCGTAAGGTGGTTTCCCGAATAATCGTACGATCAAAACGGTACTGGGTGTGATCAACTACAGTGTAGCGTTCGTGTTCCCACCTAATCATGCATTCATAGAAGTACTGATGAAGATCACTCTGTGGCGACAATAGAATGGACCCGAGACCCGGCTATCTTCGACTTTTAAATAATAGAAAGTTTTGAAAAATTGTGTTATAGTAGAAATGTACGTAGTATGATGTCTACTGTATGTTTATTGAAAAATGGTTATAGTTTTCTAAATTACTTTGTACAAGTTGCGACGAGAAAACTGTTATTTGATCGTTAGTTGACGTGTACACAAACACTTTGAAGAACCTAGTACATATTTCAAGACGAGTAGGGGGTTACCCCAGTGTACTATCACTGTGTAACTGGGACTGGACCGTTTTAGAGGTATTTACCACCTTCACTAATGTATGTACATCTTAGTGAGAAGTTGAGTAAATAAAAAAGAAAAGAAAACAATGATTTTACCTAATATAATAACTCCACAGATACAAAACTGAACTCTAAGCATATCTCTCCATCGATAAACCATCATGACAAGGTAGAGCACTGCTAATATAGCACATGCAGCACACATCACTGCATAAAACTATGAATAAAAACAGTTTTTTATTATTTAACACACTGGCAAGGACAACACAATTCTGTAAATTTTACAATTAAGGTCAATCCAAAATATATATTCAATATATTATTTAATTTGTTATATACTCTGTAAAATATAAGAGCATAAATTTGAAATAACTAGAATTAATTTATATGATTTATATGCGGTGATGATTGATAGTGGTTGATATGAAATTTCCTGAATTGTATATAAATTTAACAGAAAAGCAATTGGCACATTTTAATGTAATATCTGTAGCTGTGTGCATAGGAAAGGATGCATAAGAAATTGAAAGGAAATGAAATGTGATGAAATTACTAAAGACTGGTAGAAAATATGATTTTAATGCCATAAAATGTACATGACTACTAAGATTTATAAGTATGATTAAGATTTATGAGCATGAGTAAAATTTACGACTATGAGTATTTGATTTATGAGCATAAGTAAAATTTATGAACAGGAGTCAAATTTATGAGCATGAGTAAAATTTATGAGTCATGAGTAAAATTTATGAACATAAGTAAAATATATGAGCATGAGTAAAATTTATGAGCATGAGTAAAATTTGTTAGCATCAGTAAAATGTATGAACATGGGTAAAATTTATGAACATGAGTACAATTTTTGAGCATGAGTAAAATTTATGAACATGAGTAAAATTTATGAACATGAGTAAAATATATGAGTAAAATTTATGAACATGAGTAAAATTTATGAGCATGAGTAAAATTTATGAACATGAGTAAAATTTATGAAAATGAGTAAAATTTTATGAAAATGAGTAAAATTTATGAACATGAGTAAAATTTATGAACATGAGTAAAATTTGGTTTATTCATGGCGACACCAAATTTTGGAGTGTCAGGGTTTGGCTGTTGTAACAATGTGGTAAAAATGTAAGACAATTTAACCTACAGTAAGCAGAGGTCTTTGCGTTGCTGATAGGTATCCGTGCTCATTTTGAAATTCAATATTAACTGAAAAAAAAAAACATAATAAATGAATTGCATTTATAAAATACAGCACAGTATAATGTAACTTTGCTAGATGACCATCCTCATTTCAACAGATTACCCTTCTCCCACTCAAGCAGACGTTACACAAGCCATAATTAACTTTAAAAAAAAAATACAGTATACGGTACATGAGTATACAGTCAACTCTCCCAGTCAAACTCTGAAAACCGGAAACTCTCCTAATACCAGACTTTTCTTGAAGTCTAAACAGTCCCCAATTCATTTTTACCATTAAAAACACAATCCGAATACCAGACTTTCTGAAAAACCAGACATATTTGGCCAGCCCAAAGGTGTCCAGTATTGGGAGAGTTGACTGTAAATGCAGACAACTTACTGTCAACTGTATTGATACAATCGGTCTCAATGGAAAACACAAAAATATATCGGCCATCCTGCCATGTTTTGGTCACTTTATTTGGAGGCTAAAAAGAAGGAAGATTTGATCATCTGCAGAATCCTAATCCTACTAATAAGACTAGTAGCGTTTTATGATATAAAATGATAACAGGTAAATGTTATTAATTTAACTAGTGGTAAATTCAACTTATATATATTTTTCTTTTAACTTGCACTTGCACTGATGAAGGGCTAGTGTTGCCTAAAAGCTCTGGTAACTTTTCTGGCTGTTTTACATTTTGATTTAGCTTTTCGCTTTTTTTTTTGTATCTCCATAGAGATCCAGCCACTGATACCCACAGCATTGTCATTTTTCCAGTAATTTTTCTTTTCACTTGTCATCATTCTGGTCTATACTGGCAAACTTTTATCTGGGGCAGATTTCTATAAAGCCACCTCATCAATCATCATGTCAATAATAACAGTCCAAACTTATCATTTGATTTTCACTTAAAACTTGTTAAATTGGTTGTCTTTCACGATCAATAGGGACTTTACGAAACATGACGGTTAGGGGAGGACGATGAATATCCTGTGTTCGCTAGAGTGTAAAATCATATACAGTCAACATAGCCGTTTTATTAGTTACGCACCTTTTCGCGAAGACGTCAACCGGTTATTTCATTGAACAATTAAATTAGAAGTTCAAATATTAATTAGAGTTTTGAAAATTCCATGTTTTTAAGTGTAATTTGAACTGTATATTTAAGGTTATATAAGGCCTACATTATTTATAGTCGTTCTCCATAAACGGGAAAATGGCAACTTTATCGTTTAAATGTAAAATTAAGTAACAGACTTTCACGCTAAGCTCTGCCCACATTGTAAAAGCTCATGCATAAATTATTCATGAGAACCGTCCTATGGCTTTCCGTCGTGTTTCGTAAAGTCCCTAATAATACGTACAAGCAACAGGAGAGGTTTAAGACTGTTTTAAGACTCCGTTATTTTTTAAAACCGCTTAAAGGTTAGACCACGGTATAGCAATGGTCTCTATTATAAAGACTATTTGCTACGTCACGAATTATAGCCGGCTAAACGCTAAGACAGCTGGTCTTTTTAATACAGTATGCAGCTTTATATGTAGCATTATTTATGATGTTTTGGGGAATACATTTTTAATTACTATTATTCAAATGACTAATTATTAAACAAAGAATATCATTAATAATAATTAACTACCTTAATAATAACATTTTTGACCAGTTTTAAATTCAGAATTCACTCACTTCTGTTTTAAAGTTTCTTTCTTTTTTTTCTTTGTTTCCTCCTTGTATGCCCTCGCAAAACTCAAGCTCACCTTCATGATTTTTCAAACAGTATATTTCTGCAAGATTTGATTGATCCTACGAAATTCAAAATAAAATTATAGCACATAATTAATTGTTATGTCACGTACTGCAAACTGCAATTAAAATTATATACTGTATACATAAGATTGTAATGAGATACTGAATGAAGGTCAACTTCAATTACGTTTATGCAATAATGGTTTGTAAAACAGAAAGACACTGGAAAATATAGAGGCAAATAAACATTTTTTTTTAAATGTAAATGGAGGGGAATAACTTGTGACTCGCAGCCTACTGGGCTGAATTGCGCACCGGTGTGAATCATAATGACACATACAACAAGTTTCTTTTCCTCTAAAGCCTGGCGCACAAGCTTTCGGCTGAGCCAACTGGCACGAGTAACACTTGGCTCACAACAAAATTTGCCGCAAACTTTGAACGCGTTCTATCGGACGCACACTAAACGCGATTTTATTACTTTACTATGCTACAGGTATACGGCACGTGCTAACATACTATAATAAATCATGTCATGCGCAATGGAATTTTTTAGTGAGCTATCTGTTCACTACGGAAGCCCGTTCGGGCCACAAGTTAACTATATTTTAAATGCTGTTATCTGGCGGCCGCCACTTAATTATCTGGCGGCCGCCACTTAATTATCTGGCGGCCGCCAATTAATTATCTGGCGGCCGCCACTTAATTATCTGGCAGCCGCCACTTAATTATCTGGCGGCCGCCACCTAATTATCTGGCGGCCGCCACTTAATTATCTGGAGGCCGCCACTTAATTATCTGGCGGCCGCCAATTAATTATCTGGCGGCCGCCAGATAATTAAGATAATTGTAACTTTCCTAGACTTATTTGTACAGCCGTCGATTATTTTACATTTGAAGTAGTGCGCCACGTGCGTCGAGAATGTGTCGATGGATTTTTAGTTACCTCAAAGATAGTGTAGTAGGAAGATGTTACACTTCGCTCAAAAATTAGAGAACCGCTCAAGATACTGTAGGGCGCCTCTCACGACGAGTAGGGATAGACGAATCTGAAAGATGACGAGCGCAATGGCAAATCCCAACGAAAATGGTGTTTTCGGCAATAAATTGTAAAAATAAGCCACAAAAAACATCAAACTTCTTCTTTTTTTTCCTTATTATACAAAGTTAAAAATTAATATGATGTTTTCATACTGTTTTTGGATCTTTTTAATTGTTAATACATTTATTTGGAGTGAGTTTTGGAATGAAATGACTGTAAACACTGAGCTAGGATCAGGAGGAGGCTCACGCGCGCCTGTAGAGACGCAATCATGAATGGATGCTGGTCATCTCGTACCCACACCAACCCGTACCCAAACCAACCCGTACCAATAATAAAAACTCTTACTCATCTTGGTAAACCCCAGTCAAGTCTGAAGTCATAATGCAAGTTTTACAGTATACAGTATTGTTGTTGGCAAACAATATATGATTTATGAATAAATGATAGCAATTCTTCTGCAATTTCAATATTTTCTATACAGCAATTTCTAACAACTCTAGGGGTAGATAGAAATTATCTGTTTCTATAGATTAATAATATAGAATTCTAAAACTTCTATATATAGATTTTATAGAACATTTTTTGTAAGGGTAGTATAATAAAAGAGGGTAAAGTAGGCCTCCCCACGTCACGGATATTTTTTTCTTTGATATACCTTACCAATATTATTAATGAACTCATCGGCTTATAATTAATATATTATTGATAATGTTAGGCATTACATAATCATGGCAAATTACGATGAATGCACGAAAGTTCGGAGTGTTACAAGCATATTAATATAATAATTATTAGTTATTATTAAATTATTTAAATTAATAGATAATTAACAATAATTGTTTTTTTTAAAGTAAAAAAACATACCCGTAGTCCTAAATTCCTATTGAATGTTGCGGCCTACTGGTACCGTATTCATTGTATATGTTTCCCCTTATAGACGACTATTTGTATAATATTATTGATTACAATAGAGATTGATTGATTGATACACATGCCATACTACCTATTCTCTTTTATTACCCATTTAGAAATAATCCATACGTAATCGATTATAATATAGGCATACACATTGTAGGCCTATTATTATTACCACTAATAGGCCCCTAATATATTTATTCACTCTGATAAAAAAGTGTTTCTAAAGCTAGGTATTACATTCTTTATCTCTGTCCAATGTTAACAATTAAATAATTAAAAAAAAGTTAAGTTGATTTGCAAATAAAAACATTAAAATAAAAGAAATAAAATATGGTAGATATTCCAGGTACCTAAACAATTCCAGGTAATTGAAACACAAATTTGTATTCCAAAACATAAAAATATGATTCATTTGCACTTCCTATAAAGATAACAGTACATTTTATATGTTAATTCGTATTAAATCTTAATTTTACAGTCATATTAATCTTCTGTTATAATAGCCTATTTCCAATACAATAACCCTCCGTATCCCTACTCGACGTGCGAGGCGCCCTTTAAATTTAGCTCCATGTTGTCTCGCTTTTATTTGCATTGAACGAATAGGAAGTGTAACATCTTCCTACTACACTATCTTTGGTTACCTCATAAGAGCATGATACGTCGCATAATTTAGAATGACGAAAGAGTATAAGAGCATGGAAAGTCACATAAGAGCATGACGAAAGAGTATTTGAGCTTTAAGAAAGAGTATAAAAACATTAAGAAAGATTATAAGAGCATTAAGAAAGAGTATAAGAGCATTAAGAAAGAGTATAAGAGCATTAAGAATGAGTATAAGAGCATTAGTTATGCACATAAGAGCATTAGGAATGAGTATAAGATAATAGTGTGCGGTATAAGAGCATAATGAAATAGTTTGAGAGTATGACGTCACCGCATGTGAAGAGATTACTGGCGTTCCATATTTTATTGCATGCAACATCGCCTCTGATCCAATGCACGTACATGTCACGTGATGGGACATGTACTAATTATTAAGTGGCGGCCGCCAGATAATTAAGTGGCGGCCGCCAGATAATTAAGTGGCGGCCGCCAGATAATTAAGTGGCGGCCGCCAGATAATTAAGTGGCGGCCGCCAGATAATTAAGTGGCGGCCGCCAGATAATTAAGTGGCGGCCGCCAGATAACAGCATTTAAAATATAGTTAACTTGTGGCCCGAACGGGCTTCCGTAGTTCACGTTCGGCGCACACTTTAAAAAATATTAAACACGATAGATATTTTCCTCAGCGGCACACATGGCCGATTCCTCACAAATTCCCCGGCGCACACTGTTGGCTCAGCCGAAAGCTCTATTGTGCGCCGGGCTAAGGGTTCCTTCGTGTCGTACAACTGCCACCAAATTCATACGTCTGTCCACAACAAGAGGGGCTGGGATTGACCCCTACCCTACACCTAATCTTCCGAAAGACGTACATTAGACCTCCATTATTGAGTACTTAATCGGGAAGACTTGTTCTACCACTAGAACAATGGTAAGGTGTGTATGTGTTGAACCTGTATACAGTAGCTATGATTTATGGTTTCCCTGCCTTAATTGCTTGGGCACCTTGAATCGACTAAGAACAATTCATGCAATATAAAAATAGAAATGAAAATGTACTGTATTGTCTACAGCACAATGTGAAATACCTCATACATAGAGGACAGTGGCAGATTCAGAATTTTAAAAATAGGAATAAAAAGGAGTTATAAAAACAAACGCTGAATTAAACCTAGTGTTCTTTCTCAGGCCCGTAGCTAAGGGGGTATTTAAGGTTTGGGCGTTGATCTATTGTTTAGATCACTGGCTGTCAGCATGCATAAAGTATATAGCTTTCCGACATACATAAAAAAATGGAACGCTTGGTTTACCTACAATATTTATGTGGCTATGAAGTATAGTGTATCATCATCATAGAGTATTATAGTGAATTTAATATACTAGATGGTACGCTCGCTTAGCTCGCGTACTAGTCTGGGCTCCAGACGGAGTTTTGTCTTAATTTTAGTAAAAATATAAATATTTTTGCACATATGGCGTTTCATACGTGTATTACTTGAGTTTGGATACTTCGTCTGGGAAAACACGCACAAGTCACGTGGTTTGATACCAAGAATTCTTGGTGCATACGCTTATCCAGTTGACTAGTTTCAGCCGCATGCCATTGGCTACTCACTCGTACGCAGTTTTAATATTCATATTTCAGAATTTCAAAGACTCAACAACTAAGATGATGCGCATGCGCTATGTTACGTTTAGACAATGTGTACTTGGGTGTATATTGATGAAAGTTTCTGAAGGCTAGAAATGATTTTATATGCCTAGTAGTAGTCTGGTAAACATTTAATGGGATTTTTCCCAAGAACATGAAAACTCGTCTTGATATGATAGGCTATATCTTCGCAAATCAAACATTGAATGGATCATTTATTATGCGTAGATAATTAAATGTAATTCCCACCCAGACCCTGTCCTGTGTGGTGGTGTAGCCCTGTTGTGTGCAGGTGGTGGTATGAGGCCTACCTTATTTAGTCCAAGAGCATTAGTTCATAAGTATAGGCAGACCCGGAAATTTCTGGTAACAAGCTAATTTTTTCAGGAAAGGTCGAGAACTATGATTGGAACATCATATTAAAAGTCCCGAAAAATCCTCCTTGTGCTCTCCGAGAAATCCAAGATGGCGTCCAAAATGGCTGCCATTTTAAATTGGTCTATAACTTTGTAACCGCTTGTCGTAGAGTATCGATTTTGGTGTCAAATAGTTCACAATATATACATTCCTATTTGCTCTAACAGAAAATTTTGTCAAAAAATGGCCGCTACTACAGTTTCTGGCAGTTTGACCTTTGACCTGGTCTTATCATATCTCGGTAATGGCTTGTCATAGAGAATTAAGATTAGGCCCAAATTGTTCAGAACATGCATATTTTTATTTGGTGTAATGAAATATTTTATCCCAAAATGACCGGAAGTGAGGTTATTGACCTCTTATTGACCTATTCATATCTCTTTACCGTATCTCAAGAAATATTTGTCGTAGAGCATTACTTTTGGTGTCATATTGTTTGGAACATATACATTTCTATTTAGTCTAATACAACAGTTTGCCCTCAAATGCTCGGAAGTAAGTTAATTTATTGAAAACTTAAAAAATCAAAGAGCTACATAGGCAGAGGATATGAATAATGTAGGTAAAATAAAAATCAAAGTTTTAACTCTGCCTTAAAACATGTTTTGGGCATAGCACATCATCAGGTAAAGTGAATTGTTACAAAAAGAAAATATAAAGTCAATAAATTACAAAGAATAACTGTCAGTGGCTAATCAAAGTTGGTTAAGTAAACAAAAGACAATTGGTAAATACCTATGTACACAGCACATATCCGACCATTTATATGCAACTTTGAGTTGCGTGCAAACGCGACTCTATTGCTCACTATGTCGGTCGGTAAACACTAACTCATATTCATATTTTTTCGTTATTTTGACACTGGATATTAATACTTGTAGGCAAATATAAATGTTTTTAAACATTTTTCAACATTTTTTAACTTTTTCAGCAATTTCGGTCGGTTGGTCAGTCGGTAAACACTAACTCATATTCATATTTTTTCGTTATTTTGACACTGGATATTATTTAATACTTGAAGGAAAATATAAATGTTTTTAAAAATGTGAACATTTTAAAACATTTTCAGCAATTTCGGTCAGTTGGTCGGTCGGTCAGTAAACAATAACTCAAATTTACGCACGCGACTGCAGCCATGTATATGGCCTTGTTGACTTTGTAAAAATAATGCATTTTGAAACATTCCTTGCTTTAAATGTTCGTTGTACTATGGCTTATTTATGATAAAAAGAGAATATACCCTAGGTATTTCACGTCAAACGCTCTTTACTCGGCATGCATAGACTTTCTTTTCCAGATTCAGATTTTATTTGGTCCTTGCTGAAATCTATGAAAAATAGATTGGTATACCCGGGCAATGATCCCGGTACCTCTTACATGCTAAGTGAGAGCTCTACCACTTGAGCTAGTCCCCCAGTTACATATTTAACTGTTTAAAGATGAAAAAATTAAGTATCGCCTGGACAGGGAATAATTTCGCCAGTGTAGCATAGCAAAAAGCTATACAAAACAACCTTATTGCTACACATTTCTAAAATTGTGTAGCAAAAAAGACAATACAAAACTATGTTTCTCGACTAAAAAATCAGTTTGATTAGCAATAAATTTTAAAATGAAATTTTTCCCTGCCGCCATATGCCCTATATATGATTTATTAAACATTAAAAATATGCAAAATAAAGGGTCTTTAAATCACTTCAACATTGATCAGCATCATTCTGTTACATTCATTCATCATCTGATGTTGCATCTTCAACATCTTGGTGTTTGTTGCTTCTTTCACATCATTATCATCATGTTCATCTGTATGGGTGTTGTTGCATGTTTGCCCAAAAGTTATGACGTTATGAGGTTAGAGAACATTCAAGAGTGCATTCTCTTTTAAAACAAGGAATGACCTGGTTTCATGTTTCAAAATGCATTATTTTTACAAATAAAATGGTCTTTAACATTAGGTTTTTGACAATCCGGAGTATAATATATGCCATGTACATAGTGTTCCCTGCCAATTGAGCATTTCCATGCGAAATGTATATGACCTGAACATTTCATTCTCACACTCACAGTATCATAAAGTCTATACATTTCCTAAATTACATAAAATTTCTACTTCTCTGAACAAAAATAATTATTATAATTTCTATAATAAATAATAAAAATAATGACGTGATTTCAACAAAAGCACTAATTCGCGTATGTACTGTAATGCGAGTTACAGACGAATAACGCATTTAAAATGTATTCATGACATCTACATATAGGCGACATTTTGTAGCAATAACTTTTCAACCATAACTAGTATGAGAATTTCAATTAACGTGTCCCATGATATTCTTTGTTCTATCGAAGTTAAATAAATGATTATTTTGGTTTTTTTTCTTGTATAGTTCATACCCTTACAGGAAAATTTACCCTCAAGGTTACCTGATGATATGCTATGCCCAAAACATGTTTTAAGGCAGAGTTAAAATTTAGATTTTTTCTACAGTATTCATATCCTCTGCCTATGTAGCTCTTTGATTTTTAAAGTTTTCAATAAATTAACTTACTTCCGAGCATTTTAGGGCAAACTGTTGTATTAGACTAAATAGAAATGTATATGTTCCAAACAATTTGACACCAAAAGTAATGCTCTACGACAAATATTTCTTGAGATACGGTAAAGAGATATGAATAGGTCAATAAGAGGTCAATAACGTCACTTCCGGTCATTTTGGGATAAAATATTTCATTACACCAAATAAAAATATGCATGGTCTGAACAATTTGGGCATAATCTTAATTCTCTATGACAAGCCATTACCGAGATATGATAAGACCAGGTCAAAGGTCAAACTGCCAGAAACTGTAGTAGCGGCCATTTTTTGACAAAATTTTCTGTTAGAGCAAATAGGAATGTATATATTGTGAACTATTTGACACCAAAATCGATACTCTACGACAAGCGGTTACAAAGTTATAGACCAATTTAAAATGACAGCCATTTTGGACGCCATCTTGGATTTCTCGGAGAGCACAAGGAGGATTTTTCGGGACTTTAAGTATGATGTTCCAATTATAGTTCTCGACCTTTCCTGAAAAAATTAGCTTGTTACCAGAAATTTCCGGGTCAAACCCTAATGCTCTTGGACTAATTGGCGTTTTATTTTGCCGCCAGGTCATACGTACGAGTTGAGTAGGCCTACGAAGGAGGCCTAGGCCAGGACTAAACAATTAATAAACAAAACAACTTGGCAACACGATTTTATATTTCAACAGTTCATTCTCGATCGTACATTCAGCACTGTAGTACTCGATCGTTTTCATTTTGAAAAAAAATGATCATTGATAGATTCGAAATCCATATTTACATACCGCTCGCCCCATATAGCAAAATAGGCCTACGGTATGATAACCTACGTCATTCTTATCGGATGTTTGCGGTCTGCAAATCGATTTCTATACGTGTTTCACAAGTCTGTATTTTCAGACAAAAATCGCGGTCGAAATAAAAACAAATAAATAAAAAAAAAAGACAATAAATACAGACTTGGGGCAAGTCAGTCTACTCGCGTACCATCTAGGTCATGCCAACAGATGGTTCTCGAATACACAGTAATTCCAGCAAGAAAAAACTGGAGATTTCAATTCAAATGTACGTACGTACCACAGGACTATAATCGTTTAAATAGACACAATGATTTATGTAGTCAATCAAAATTAGCACCCTAAGAAACTTGTCACAAAATAAGTCAAAATTTTTTTATTTGGACTCATTTAAACAAACCCAATTTGTGTTTTGTATGTAACATTACGGTTGAGGTATGGGAAGAGGATAGGTACAAAGAGGAACATTTTTTAAATATATTCTTATCCACTCAGTAACGAAATATTTTGTTTATGTTTTATAGGCCTATAAATAATATTCCACTAAATACAGTAAAACATTTGCGATTTAATACTTAAAACTGTCACTGTCATAGTCGGTTGAAATAGTAATGTACATGTAACGATACACCACTACGAATTTTATATTTTTTTAAATTATTAATGAATACAAACGTTGAGAAGCAACTGTCAGTAATAAAGTTTATTTGTATATTATGTGTTTATAATCTAACAGTAGGGATTACCCACACTCACAGTAATAAAGTTTATTTGTATATTATGTGTTTATAATCTAACAGTAGAGATTACCCACACTCACAGTAATAAAGTTTATTTGTATATTCGTTTATATTATATTTAATAGTATCAAAACTCACAGTAAGAAATTTGCGATTCAAATGGCGATCAAAAGTGGTTAATACCTATTTACACAGCATTGTACAGCATTGCAATACTATTTATGTTATTCTTCAAGGGCCCATAAATGTACCTACTTGTTTTAAACCATGGATGTATACCTCTATGGTTAAACCAAATAATTTGGAATGTTCTATTCATCGCAAATCAATACATTTGTATTAAACGTAAATTAAATCAAAATAGTATTTTTTTAAGAAAATCGGTCTGTCTTCAACATTACGATGCTGTACTCGTGCGGTTTTTCGCTATTAAAAACAATTATCGTAGGAGGAGATAGGAAAATGCGAAGCATCCTCGTATTACTGTATTGTGTGCGTGTATTTTTCAAGATGGACATCCATTAGACAGTGTTTACCACAATCAATTAATAATTTTTAAAAGTTATACAAAAAATATGAAGCTGTTGCTATATAAATATATTGAGCAAAACGTTAAAATTGTATTATTTTGAATTTTAATTTTATTTAAAAATGCTAAATAAAGTCAGATGTTAAAACCACAATTTCCAAAAATTTATTTTTATTTATCCACTATAAACTTTACAAAAGTGTTGTTTTAAACCACACTCCAAAATAAACAAAGAAAATAATAAAATAGGACATTTGCAAAAAGAAGCAAACTTTGCTCTGCTACCGGTTTAACACGGTTCAAATTTTGGAATGTCCATAAATTACTACGGAAATTCGGCCTAATATTTATGGACGTACAGAAATGAAGATAAATAGGCTACTATCACGCATCGGAAATACAAAACTATACGCACAATTATGATTTGGCCTAAAAATTGGACTTTTAGATTATGGAAAAATAACAATAATTATGGACAAATCGATTATTAGCCTTGGCAATATCCCTAAGATTTAAAAGGAATGAATACAGAGCCTAGACAGGGAAGATCTGTACTGCCGTTCATTGCGAGAGGAGGGGGAAGTCCGGTAACGTGTCATGAAAATGTAAAAAGCCAGAGAGGAAATAAAATCCTGAATACTTTTAGCTGATTGTTGTTTTAGTTGTCGTCAGAAGTTTATCGACCCGGCCGACATCTATTTCTCATGTGTAGTAGAGCGTTTCTTTAATTGAATAATTTTGTTTGTATTTTATAACACAATTAAGTTCATTTTGGATTTTCAGTCAAAATTACCAATGGTTTATTCAAAGTCAACACTGTAACTAATCCCTCACTATTCAATCAAAATGTTATTATTATACTATTATATTGTTGAAAATGGATTGCGTTGCAGGTGGGCAGGCCAGAGCTGGGTGTTCCCACGATCATTCCTTCCTAAGTATGTTGACTTTGTTATTTGTTTGTATTCTTCAATAGCTAAAGACATTTGTTACCTGAAACATAGTTTTATGGTCACAAGTTTCTGTCTCATTGCCCACAATAGATTGTTGAAATCTGATTATTTCTTCAAATTGTAGCATTGATGATTCAGGGTTGCTCAACAAGAGTACAGTATTTATCTAAAAAAAAAATGTTTAACAGTTTTTAATTAAATATAATTTTAAAACAAAATCATATTACATTCACAAAAAAAAACTTAAATCATTTATATCAAATATTACAAGATTCATGACCTATACATTTGATTTTGAAGCAAGGTAATTTAACCTGTCAAAATTGTAATGAGGTATCCTGTTGTGAATTGTTTACACAAACACAGCAGGGTCCTTCTAACACAAATCTGCTTCATTGGGATTTCTATACACTTTACTGTAGGCTACTGTAAAGTGTATAGAAATCCCAATGAAGCAGATTTGTGTTACAAGGACCCTGCTGTGTTTGTGTAAACAATTCACAACAGGATACCTCATTACAATTTTGACAGGTTAAATTACCTTGCTTCAAAATCAAATGTATAGGTCATGAATCTTGTAATATTTGATATAAATGATTTAAGTTTTTTTTAGTATAGTTTAATAGGTAGATCATGATGAGTACCACTGGACATTAGTGATTAAGGGGTCATAAATCATCAGAATTGGTTATTGGTGAGCCATTGTCTGTAAGAATCAAAGAAATATCAAAAATAGTGGCAGACCAAAAAAAAATGGATTTCTTTCAAATTTTGCACATGGCTATATATGTGTTGAGAGAAATCAAATATGAAGTATTTTTTATTTATTTATTATTATTATATATATTTCCATGGCAACGGCCAAATTTGTGTTTTTGACAAATTTTGTCCTTTTTCAAGGTTTTTTAAAATGGATATTGGTACTAATTTGATGAACGATATTTTTGTTTTGTTTATTTAATTAGAAAATCTGTGAAAAATGCCAAAAACATCAAAATTTGGATAATTGACCGTTGTCATGGCAACGGAGGCTAAAAATTAAAATGAATGTTGTAGATTTGCTTTTTATTGAAATGTCTATTCATGGTAAAAATTTGAGAGAAATCCATTTTTTACATCTGCCACCAAATCTTTGATTTTTACAGACAATGGCTCTTAAGAGCTGTTATTACACCTGAGGCTCTCCTCATCAGGGTATGACTGGAAATTTATCTATGGCTGTGTTTATACAATACAACACCCTAAATTTGAACATGTCTTTCATTTTTAGCGTGTTGCACGGGCCGAGGTCAACCCCACAAAAACCTTGCAGTTATACATTAAATCGTAATACCGTGTTATACCATAGTTCATAATCCTAAGTTGTATTATACTCGCATGCATTATGAATTAATATTAGTTTATTAAGGATTTTAATAAAAGGGATGATTTCGTTTAAAATTTAGTTTATTCAGTTATTGATTTTCTTAAATCTGCTTTTGAAATTAGAAAAAAAATGTTTTAGAATTAGGATAAAACTATGCTACATTTTGCCAAATTATGCCAACCTTTGATTAGCATTAATGTTAAGTGCTAAATCAGTTAAAATATGCAAAAAAAAGCACAATTATCTACTAGATTTGGTCAACATTTTCACAGCACATGCTTATATTTAACGAGCAGTCAAAACAATACCCTGAGGACACTTCCAACACGCCAACAGCAACCGGGAATCCACACAATTTTAGGATACAGCCAAGTAGCCTTTTTTGCAATTAAAATCTCATTACACGGAATCTCTTCGATGTATACCACACACTTCTCGTAGGCGTGTTGAAAATGCGTGAATAGCGTGTTGTATAAATAATAGTTAAAATAATGAATAGTCAATGTTACTTTTGTTGTCGAAAATGAAACATTTATTTACTGATTGAAAGTTAATCATTTACAATAAAAAGAAATGTTCAATTACAATTTTAATTTCTTTGAGAATTACTCACATTATATGAAAATGCATTATCACAATCAGAGAAACGGAGAACCCACTTTAGGTTGATTTTGCAATCATCTTGCTGGCAATTGGCTGAAATTAAAAACATGTAGTTTTCTGACTTTTTGCAGACCACCAATGGTGCTTTGATATTTATGTTAATTATTATTATAAATAATTAAAAGTTTAAAATTTCAATATAAAATTTAATGACAAAAAGAGAGATCGACGTTTCGGTATCATCGTAGAACCATTGTTACATTTACATAAGTTTGATTGCCTAATTAAGGAGATGTTGTGGATCAAAGAGATAAAACCTACACTCAATAAACAATCGGACTCCATCAAAGCTACATTGTTTATCTAACTCAGTAGGAGGAGCTTACTTAATTAGCCCTCAATTAGCATTTCCTGTCACCACTTTGGTGCTTAGTGCACATAATTATTATTGTTTTGTATTCACTTGATCTTGAAAATGGTTCTATGATGGTACCGAAACGTCGATCTCTCTTTTTGTTATTAAATTTTATATTGAAATTATATAGTAAACGTCTTTTAATTCGTAAAAGTTTAAAAGTTCTATTAACTCGAACATTAACCACTTTGTGTTTATACAAACTGTAACCTTATGGACATAGGTAGGCCTATACAATAATCTTATATTTGAAAAAAAATTATAATTTTAAAATGTTGAAAAATTTAAGCAGATAACATACTTGTCACTATCACCTTGGTGTTGTTATACATACTCTTCGAAATAGAAACTACCTCGTTACCCTAAAATAAACAAAATAAAAATGTGTCAAGATATTATTATTTTAAAATTTAAAAAAACAAGCGGCGCTTTTTCCCAGCCTATTTTATTTATTTTTTATTTTATGGAAAAATACCCGCTGAAAACCTACACTACTCCCCATACCCCAGAACAACCTACAGCACCACTTCCCTTCCTACACCACTTTCCTTCCCCACCCGTCCCTCCCAAACCAATCCTAATCTGCTGGTTCCCACCCTCGTTTTTTGGCCTATCTGTGAGGACGCCTACGAATTTAGCCGCGCTCAATTGTCAGAGCCATCTGTATTATAACTCTTCTTTTATTTTAGGCCTTATTATCTATATAAACATGTAAATTTCAAGCTTACGTAAACAGTATACTTCAACACGCCTGGTTCAAGTGCAGCATACATTAACTGTAATTTAGTAAAACATAATGCTGATAATAAAACAAACTTCATTTTCTTAAAATTCTAATGTTGAATGTTTTAGCGTTGTTATTTCCTTGTTACTCAGTTGTATCGATGTTATACTGGTATACTAAATTACACTATCTTTGACCATGGATTAAAGAATTCTATTCTATTCTTTAATTCATGCTTGGACTAAATTGGCTTAAAGAATATCAATTGCGGTTTGCTGCAGCACGTCGCTGAGAGTGAGGCCAAAGAACTTTTCTTTGGTGAGGCATACATATTATTGTATTTGTCTTGAGGTATTGCCCTAACATATTAATATTGAAATAATTAACTATTGTACCCCTGAAAAAATTAATTAAATTTAAATTATTAAAATGTTGTCTGTTGAATATGCCATTTTAATGTCACATAATAGTTATCCACTTTTACCAAAAATGGGTTCGAAAAAAATTGTATTTACTTGAAAAAAACTGATTTAAAGCAAAAAATAGTAAATTGTTGGGTTGCCAGTGCCAGCCAATGGATTTTTGGTTGAATTTAAACATTTATTTTGTCATTTTAGCCTATAACTGAAAACATTATTTTTTTGGGTTTTTTTTACGGAAGTGATTAACTTTATTAAAACTACAAAATAACCTATTCAAAGTCTGATTTAAATAATCTTCATTTTCCATGTTTTTTAAGGGACAATACAATTAGGCCTTTAATCTTTAAGATAAACAGTAAAAAAAATCATCACGTAACCTGTTTGTATTTATTTTTATTTTATTTTACCTTTAACAAATTTTACGCCTCTAGAAAAACAAAACAAGCATAAAAACACAATAGAAGCGCTGAGAAAGTGTTAACAGCACAAAACCACTCACCGGGAATAATGTGACACTCCAACTCCGAATTCCATAGTAATAACTACAAAAGACGATTGCGTATTTATAAAAATTAATAACGGTATTTAAATTTACAGTTAGATTAAGACCATGATTACAATACTATATGACAACGAATACAAAATTGATATCGGATCTATTCATTCATTTATTATTCCACATTGTAGTGAATATTTATCTGTAGTTGGTTCCGAGCTTTCTCAGGCGTATATATTTCCACGCGACGTACACAGCTGTCACTGAATGATAACTCATACAAAAAGTATATTTAACTCAACTAGAGTAATTCGATTAATACATCTTTCTATCACTACCAGTCAAGCCTTAATATTCTCTTTATCAACTTTCCGTTTATCTACTCTGATCTTATTCTCTCTTCTCCTCTAATATCTATTACATTCTACTTTTATACTGGATATGCAAATTTTAGGCTTCAGAGGAGGATAACATTTTCCCTCCAAAAATTATACGATTTTGATTGGCTAATAATAAGGCGGACCTGGTCTAAAGCATCCTTCTCTAAACACAGAGAATCACAACATTTAATATGACATTCCCCTTTTTGGGAAAAAGATTGTGTCAATCTTTCCAAAAATTTAACATTTAAAACCATTTTACTTTAAACTATCTACTAATAACACCTCTATAATATTATTTATGCACGGCTTAATCCATCTGCATTTCCATTTAATGATCCTTTCTTGTAAATAACTTTAAATTTATATCCTTGTAAAAACAGCCCATCTCATAAGTCTAACATTGGCACCCTTCATTGAGTCCATCCATCTCAATGCCTGGTGGTCAGTATGAACTTGAAATTCACAACCATACAGATAATACTTAAGTTTATTGATAGCCCAAACAATAGAGAGGCACTCTTTTTCTGGCACAGAATATCTCTGCTCATGTACAGATAACTTTCTACTTAAGTACACAATGGGATAATCATTACCCTCACCATCTATTTGGCTCAGCACTGCACCTATGCCATAATTTGAGGCATCGGTTTGCAATATAAACATCTTATCAAAATTTGGGGCTTTTAATACATTATCATCAGTAAGTCGTTTCTTTAAAGTTACAAAGGCATTTTCACATTGTTCATTCCACTTAACGGTATTACTTTTACTCTTTAAAGTTAAATCAATCAATGGCTTAGCAATATCGGCATAGTTCTGTACAAATTTTCTGTAATAGCCAGTTAATCCGAGAAATGATCGGACTTGTTTCTTAGACAAAGGTCTGGGGAACTTTTCCACAGCCTCAACCTTATCAATCATGGGTCTAATTTCTCCATTACCAATCTTATGCCCCAGAAATTCTACCTGTGCATAGGCAATTTTACATTTCAAAGGCTTTGCTGTCAATCCAGCACTACTTAATCTTTCTAATACATCATTCAAATGAAAAATATGATCTTTCCAAGTTTGACTATAAATACATATGTCATCTATATATGCCTTAGCATATCCCTCAGTACCTTGTAATACCTTATCCATTAATCTTTGGAAAGTACTAGAGCTATTTTGCATACCAAATGGAAGTACATTGTAACAATACTGTCCAAATTGTGTAATAAATGCTGATTTGTCTTTGGTCTTAGGATCCAGAGGCACCTGGTAAAATCCTTTAGTTAGATCTAACGTAGTTATGTTTATTGCGGATGATACCTCATCCAACATTTCGTCTATGCGAGGCATAACATAAGGGTCAAATTGTGTAGTCTTATTTAGTGATCTAAAATCTGTCACCATTCTAATTTGATTCTGGCCTTTCTTCAGGGCAATAATAGGTGCAGCATAGGCACTAACTGTAGGTTCTATTATACCCATAGCCAACATACTATCTAATTCCTCTTTCAATTTACCCTTTAATGCATGGGGCGTTCTATATGCCCTATGCCTTATAGGCATTTCACCATTAGTCTTAATTTCATGTGTCATCAAGTGAGTTCTACCTGGTACATCCGAGAATACATTCTGTTGGTACTTTAACAATTCTGTTAATTGTTTAGTTTGTGTATCATTTAAATTACTACTAATGTTAACATCTCTCCATGTTTGTGATTGATGATAAGACAATCCTATGTCTATTTCACTATCTAACTCATTGTCATGGACTGTTTCATTTAAGTCTACTTCTTCTATCGACTGAACATTTGTTACTACATAATAACCATCTTTACTTATTTCTACTTTATCATACCATCTCTTTAACATATTAACATGTAGAATTTGTTTTTCTTTTCTTCTACCTCCTATGTATATTTCATAATTTACATCATTGACCTTTTTTGTAACAGTGAAGGGGCCTTGCCATTTACTGTCTAACTTACTATTTCCTACTGGAAGGAATATCAACACTTTGTCCCCTTCTACAAATTCTCTATCAATAGCATTCTTGTTATAATTGTGGGACATAATTTCTTGTTGTTCAAGTTTGTTTACATTAGCATCTTTCATTAATTCCTCCATTTTTTCTCTTATGTCTAACATGTATTTGATAACATCAGTAGATGTTTCTTCATCTTTTACCCAATTACTTTTGAGTAAACTCAAGGGTCCCCTCACCTCTCTACCATAAAGCAATTTAAAAGGTGAATGGCCCGTCGCTTTACTAGGAACTTCTCTGTATGCAAACAGAAAGGGGGGTATGTAGTTATCCCAATTTTTTCTTTGCTTAACTGTAAGTGTCCTTATCATATTTTTCAATGTACCGTGAAATCTTTCACCAAGCCCATTGCTTTGGGGGTGGTACACTGTAGTCTTTAATTGATTAATCCCAAACATACTACATATAGATTGCATAATTGAAGACATGAAATTAGTTCCTTGATCATGTACAATCTCTTCGGGTAATCCTACTCTAGTAAAGACTTCTATTAGAGCCCTGGCTACTGTTTCAGCTCTAACATTGGGTAACGGGATAGCATCCGGATATCTCGTAGCATAGTCAATTATAGTAAGCATATATTTGTTATTACGGCTTGTTCTAGATAAGGGTCCAACAATGTCTATCGCTATACGTTTAAATGGTGTACTTATAATCGGTAATGGTATCAAAGTATGTTTCCTTTTACTTTTACTCTTATCTACCTTTTGGCATTCCTTACAGACTTTACAATAGACTACCACATCTTTAAATATACCTGGCCAATAGAATTGGTTCAGGACCCTACTTTTAGTTTTCTCAACACCCATGTGACCTGCAAATAGCACATTATGACCTAAGTGTAATACACCCTGTCTACACTGAGTGGGTAATACAATCTGTTCCACTTGGTTATTCTTATCTTTAATACTACTCCAATTTCTCATCAATATACCTTGTCTCATAAAGAAACATACCCTATGCTGACCTATTTCTTCTATAGGGACTACCCTGTCAAACACTCCTTTGAGTGAGTCATCCTTAGTTTGCAATTTGATCAGTTCTTGTTTAGTTAGGTTCAGCTTGTGCTGTTGTTCATAAGTTTTATGTTTGACTGTTTTATCTTTAGCTTTATCTTCATTTTCGTCAAACAAATTATTCATTTCTGTTCCATTCATATCATCTAAACACTTAGTTTTATTTACTTTTTTGTCATTTACTACTTTTTTCAACAACTGTACATTAGTTTCTTTAGGCGGCTCTTCTATCGGCTTAAAGTTACTATCTTTCCCTAACAATATCATTTCGTCTTGTATTCTAACATCATTTTCTATTCTGGCTTGCTCCCTAGTTAGGACGAACATTTCTTTAGCCATTGTTTCCCCACAATTCTGGTCCAAATCATGACCCAATAACATGTCCCTCTGTAATCCTTCGATTACGGCTACAATCACTTTTCCTGTCACTATCTTACTTTCTATAGCTACCTCAGCTAAGGGGACGGTAATATCGCCTCCTATACCTCTTAACGTAACCCATTTTCCTGGCAAGTAACATTTGTTAGGCACTAGACTTTCCTTAACAGCTGACTGGGTACATCCCGAGTCTCTAAGCATAGTTATATCCTGTCTTTCTAATTTTCGTGTTATTGTACACTTCTTCATTTTATTTTCTACACTATCCATAACTACTTGGGGTCTATTTGATTTTATTTCTTCACATCTTAAGCCATCTTTCACATTCGGGCCCTTCTTAGTGTCACTAGTCTTTCCTTTTGCTACCATCTTAGGACAATCCTCTATTTTATGTCCCTTCTCCTTACAATTGAAGCATAGGCCATTAATCCATTCATTTGAAGGTTCTCTCTGTTGGAAATTTCTACCATAGTTATGGAATTTGCCTCCCCTTCCGTGATACCTATTGTATCCTTGCTGCCTATCTCCAGGGTTATTCTGAGTCGTACTATTCTTAGGTTTACTATTTTCTTGGCCCTTATAATACGTAGGCTTATTTTCAGAATTTACGGCATTCCAATAGCCACGGCCACCTCTATTAGCTATATAATCATCGGCTATCATAGCCATATCATAGCTCTTATTTACTTGTTTATCTCTAAGATAAAGCCTCAGATCTTCAGGCATTTTATCAAGTGCCTGTTCCATTATAATCATTTCAATAATGCCTGCAGCATCATCTTCTTTTACATTAGCACATTTCATCCAACATTTTAAATAATGGGAGAGCTCATTCAGCCATTCCCTGATGGACATATCTTTAACTCTGTTTGAATTTCTAAATTTAAATCTGTAGGTCTCTGCAGACACATCATACTTTTCTAAGATTGCCTTCTTTAAGGTATCATAATCTACACATTCTTTTACGGTTAAGAATGCATATGCTGTCCTACTAGCTTTACCAGACAGTTCAGGTGCTAACCTAGCAGACCACGTATTCTTATCCCAACCTGTGGCTTCTGCCAAGTGTTCAAATGTTCTAAAATATATATCAATATCATCTGATTCCTTCAAAGTAGGAACCTTTACCTTCATTTCATCTACTATATTCCTAGCATTACTGTAGCTAGACCTATTTTCTAATTCCATCATTTTCACTCTTTCTTGTGATTCAATTTTTCCTTGCTCTATATCTGCTTCTAATCTTAATTGGTATTCTAACTTTTTGTTTTCGGCCTCGAACTTCATTCGAAAATATTCGAGCATCATATCTTTAGGCATACCGCCGGGTATTTCGGGCAAATCAATATCCCTAGCCATTTTATCATATATTTCATTGACTTGGTCAACCTCTTCTTGGTCAACCATATCTTCCCTAGTATCTTTGTCTGACATAGTCTTATCTATATTTTTACCCGATCTTAAAGTTGTCATGCTAATAACAATTTTACTAATGAAATCTGTAAACTTATGTATACAAAATATGTTATAAAAGTATTTGTATTACCTTGATTAATATGAAATCCACATAAATTCTTAAATACAATACAATATAAGACATTAATTTACTTCAAAGTCACAAACAACGTTCCAAGTTCGCTCCGTACAAAAATTTACTTTCGAAATAAAAAATAGTTTACAAAGTCAGCTTTGCAAATCTTCTCCAAATTACTGGGCTTCCTTCTGTTACTTCAGTCCTCTTCTTTCAGACCTCGGTGAATATATACAGTATCTCCGATGAATATCCAGCAGTCTTACTCTTGAGCTCAACAGTACTTCTTCTTCGTTGTAATATCCAAACAACGCACGGTATAAAAACTGTCAGGAATCCAGATCTTCGTAACCATTTAACTTTTTGGTTACTGATTTAACAGGCCCGTAGAGTAGGCACTGTCACTTCTTCTTCTTCTTCTTGATACTTAAATCATGTAAACAAAAATTTTCACCGCTGCCACCATGTAGTGAATATTTATCTTTAGTTGGTTCCGAGCTTTCTCAGGCGTATATATTTCCACGCGACGTACACAGCTGTCACTGAATGATAACTCATACAAAAAGTATATTTAACTCAACTAGAACTTTTATTCCTTGTAATTCGATTAATACATCTTTCTATCACTACCAGTCAAGCCTTAATATTCTCTTTATCAACTTTCCGTTTATCTACTCTGATCTTATTCTCTCTTCTCCTCTAATATCTTATCTATTACATTCTACTTTTATACTGGATATGCAAATTTTAGGCTTCAGAGGAGGATAACATTTTCCCTCCAAAAATTATACGATTTTGATTGGCTAATAATAAGGCGGACCTGGTCTAAAGCATCCTTCTCTAAACACAGAGAATCACAACATTTAATATGACACACATAAAGTAAAAAAAAAATCATAAGAAAGACCTAGTTACAATCATTGTTTACAAAGCATTACCATTCTACTCACATTTTTTACTTTTATTTATATTATTATTTTTAAAATTCGTAAGATAAAATGTATCTGTTATGTATCATTGGTAGGCCTATGTATCTCAAAACACAGCAATGGGAATATGGCTAATTACCGTTACTAACTTAAAAAGTGAAGTTCTGAAAATACATTAGATAGACTAGAAGTTCTACCATATTATTATTATATTATTCATATTATTCATTTATTATCCAGAAAAATAAAACAAAAAATATAAAAAGCATAAATTACATAGAACAACAACAAGCAGAGAAAAAACGCAGAACACTATCCTGGCGGATTGTCAAAAAGCAAAAATATATTAAAACTCATACATTCATTATTAGATAAACTTAAGTCCTGTCTACACTATCAAACTTTATGTGACAAAAATGTGATGTGCCCATATATAGACATGATGATGTCATATTATCACTACCATTCAGCATATCAATACCATATTTGAGCACGTCACAATTGTTGTTATCAAACTAGTTTCACAGTGTGGACAGATCTTTATACGTAACTGTCTGCATTATACTGTAATATATAGAAAAAGGGTAAAAATAAACATATTGAAAGACACGTGTGAATAGTCATCATGTGTAATATTGGTGAAGAAAATGTATCTTATCTTCTGAACATAATTCAAAAATCAATAATATGTAACTTTATCGTCTTTAATTTATAAGCAACGACATTGTTGCTCTTTAAAATCTGCTGCATGCGTATGGAACGCCTCCTCTGCCTTCAGTTCACATTTATCATGCAGTACACACCAATGGTCATGCAGTACACACCAATCCTCATGCAGTACACACCAATGGTCATGCAGTACACACAAAGCGTCATGCAGTACACACCAAACATCATGCAGTACACACCAATCGTCATGCAGTACACACCAAACGTCATGCAGTAGGCCTACACACCAAACATCATGCAGTACACTATGGAACGCCTCCTCTGCCTTCAGTTCACATTTATCATGCAGTACACACCAATCGTCATGCAGTACACACCAATCGTCATGCAGTACACACCAATGGTCATGCAGTACACACCAATCGTCATGCAGTACACACCAATCGTCATGCAGTACACACCAAACATCATGCAGTACACACCAATCGTCATGCAGTACACACCAATCGTCATGCAGTACACACCAATGGTCATGCAGTACACACCAATTGTCATGCAGTACACACCAATCGTCGTTCACATTTATCATGCAGTACACACCAATCGTCATGCAGTACACACCAATCGTCATGCAGTACACACCAAACATTATGCAGTACACACCAATTGTCATGCAGTACACACCAATCGTCATGCAGTCAAATCTTGCGTAATTTATACCGCCACCTATCGACAAAATCGAATATCACGTGAGGTTTATTAGACGGCTGTAAAACTAAGACTATTTAAACTTCTTTTATGGAATTCAATAATTGCAATGGCCTCCTAGCCGCGCCTGTGTCTCGCATAGTAAATTATTGTACATATAAAAAACAGAGCATTCACAGAGATGTGTAGCGGTTAAAATAAGTACAGTATGTCAAACATAAAAGAAATCTTAGAGTCGATGGCCTAGTTTTACAGCCGTCTAATAAACGTCACGTGATATTCGATTTTGTCGATAGGTGGCGGTATAAATTACGCAATATTTCACTGCATGACGATTGGTGTGTACTGCATGACGATTGGTGTGTACTGCATGACAATTGGTGTGTACTGCATGACCATTGGTGTGTACTGCATGATGTTTGGTGTGTACTGCATGACGATTGGTGTGTACTGCATGATGTTTGGTGTGTACTGCATGACGATTGGTGTGTACTGCATGACCATTGGTGTGTACTGCATGACCATTGGTGTGTACTGCATGATAAATGTGAACGACGATTGGTGTGTACTGCATGACCATTGGTATGTACTGCATGACCATTGGTGTGTACTGCATGACCATTGGTGTGTACTGCATGACGATTGGTGTGTACTGCATGACCATTGTGAACTGAAGGCAGAGGAGGCGTTCCATAGTACACACCAATCGTCATGCAGTACATACCAAACATCATGCAGTACACACCAATGGTCATGCAGTCGTGCATGCAGTACACACCAATGGTCATGCAGTACACACCAATGGTCATGCAGTACACACCAATCGTCATGCAGTACACACCAATCGTCATGCAGTGAAATATTGCGTAATTTATACCGCCACCTATCGACAAAATCGAATATCACGTGACGTTTATTAGACGGCTGTAAAACAAGACTATTTAAACTTCTTTTATGGAATTCAATAATTGCAATGGCCTCCTAGCCGCGCCTGTGTCTCGCATAATAAATTAATTGTATATATAAAAAACAGAGCATTTACAGAGATGTTTAGCGGTTAAAATAAGTACAGTATGTCAAGCATAAAAGAAAAAGAAAAATCGATGGCCTTAGTTTTACAGCCGTCTAATAAACGTCACGTGATATTCGATTTTGTCGATAGTTGGCAGTATAAATTACGCAATATTTCACTGCATGACGATTGGTGTGCACTGCATGACGATTGGTGTGTACTGCATGACGATTAGTGTGTACTGCATGACGATTGGTGTGTACTGCATGACCTTTGGTGTGTACTGCATGCACGACTGCATGACCATTGGTGTGTACTGCATGATGTTTGGTGTGTACTGCATGACGATTGGTGTGTACTGCATGACAATTGGTGTGTACTGCATGACGTTTGGTGTGTACTGCATGACGATTGGTGTGTACTGCATGATGTTTGGTGTGTACTGCATGACGATTGGTGTGTACTGCATGACCATTGGTATGTACTGCATGACGATTGGTGTGTACTGCATGATAAATGTGAACTGAAGGCAGAGGAGGCGTTAGTAGTGGGGTTGAAGGTATAGTCAGTCGTGATTATAATATTGGTTAACAATGGGGGTAGTATAAGACAATAGAGAATATCATTTCACTAGAATTGTTATATAGAATTGTTATATATTAATATACATTATAATATAAAATTATTAAATAATAAATAAAAAATATTTGGTGATGATTTAGTCGTTTGTGATGAGAACAAATGGTTTACAATGGTTGAAGTCAATAGGTGTTATGTTTCGGATATAATAATACAATGGTTAACATTGGGTAAGGAAGTAAAAGATTGTTGTAAGATTTGAATTTGTCATGTACTTGGCGGTATTTTTAAAAAGGGTACAAATTATAATTTAAATTAGTTACATGCTATCGTGTTGTGTTGGTAACATTTAAAGTGGGTTAATTCAGTATGTTGGCTACTATATGATGTATGATATAAATTGTACAACTTGTAGTCCAGTTTTACAAAGTACTGAAAAGTAAATGACTACGGAAGAATAAAACAATAGTTGTTGTGATAGTATAGAATAGGTGTGATGTTTCAGATATATAACAATATAGGTATTATTTAATTTGATTACATGACGTCATGTATTGTCGGAAATTTTAAAATTAAGTTTCATTTTCATTTAAATGGTTTACGTTTTAAATAAAGAATTCTTTGTTTCCTTTTAAAATAAAACAAAAAAGGACTGTAAGACAATGGAGTTGTTATTTTATTTGAAAAATACAATAGTTAACGATGGTAAGGAAGTTAGACAATGTATATTTGAATTAGTGGAGGTAATTTAAATGAGGGTAAGTATGCTTATTGTAGTACATATGCGTTTGTTTGATTAATTCCGAGAAATTTTAACAAATAGGAACATCGGCAATATAAACAAAAGGTGTATTATATAAGTTACAGTAGCGGTAATTTCAAAAGATTTAAACAAAAGGTATGTTAGTATAATTTACAGTGGCGGTTTTTTTAAAGTTATGTGTCGCGGTTCGTCGTTTCCCCACATACAAAATTACGATTGGTTAAAACAGTTCCCGTAATTACAATATAATCTTTTGGAAAACGGTTTGATGATCTTGGAACGGACATTTTGTAAATTGAATGACATTGGGGAAGCTACTTAATGAAACAAAAGATACACGGCGCTTCGACACAATGTTCCGACAGGAAATACAACAATGACAATTGGCTGAAACAAATTTAGTAAATGCTGAATGTATTCCATTGACTGTATATAACTCTCGAATATTTTGTCATCTTTACCTCATTCCACAACACTACAGCCTGACAGACTTAGCATATTCATCCAAAAACCAACAACTAGTTACTATGGGTTCCGTGATTAAAATCATTGATTTTACTATGGACTCTGATGTCGAAGAAGAAGTTATAGATATAAGCAATGATTCAGAATCTGAAGACGAAGAAATACTAGCTATGACTGGTGCCTATTTTAAAGCAGAGGAGGAGGAAGAGATGGAGGATATGACGTGTTTACCTGCGATTCATCCCCCACCTCCAATGAACGTTGATTTAAATAATGTATATATTATGTTTACTGAAGAAGACGATCATTATAGATCGAGAATAATTTCTGAAGAGGAGAGGATTGTATATGGTGACACGTCATCGGTAGGTGACTACCACCTATTTCTGGCAAGAAAAGCCGATGTTGAAATGAGGTAGAAGATGAGGTGTTTACGGAGGAGTACCTGAACCCTGTGCTGGAGGCGGAAATTAAGAAAGAAACTACCGAACTTAAGTACAAAGAAATAATGAGAACAATTGAGAAGGTTTTCATAGAAGAATTTATATTCATTCTGAATGACATGGTTGAACGTTATAACTTTCACGGCTCAAGATATGAGCAACTCCTAACATTTTTTCGACCAATTCTGGCATTGAAACTTGTGGACAATAGCGCTACCCATTTTGAATGGGCGCTAAACTACGTTTATTTACGTTGTATGAATGTTGATGCGTTCGATAAAGCCATAAAGTTGATTACAAATGATTCAGAACTGTTTAATAAGATTCTTAACCAGTTTTAATTTATATAAATTTAAATATTATCATAACATTTTTAATTAGGCCTAATGTTATATATTTTTATAATTCTTATTTCTTTTCGGTAAATTTATTATTATTATGGTTGTAAAATATATTGAAATAGAATGTGTGTTAAAATAAAGGTTGTGTGTTTTTTTTTAAGGCAACAACGAAAATAAATTTGATCTTTGCGTGTTATTTAAGTATTTGATTTATTTTTTTAATTTTAATTTGGTTGAATGAGGGTAATGAGTATGGATGAGTACATAAGAAAAGTATATTACGATCTTAAGCATCCTGATAGTTTTGGTGGTGTGGACCGACTTTATCAAAATGTAAAAGACGATTTAAATATTACCAAGAGACAAGTTCAAGACTGACTGTGCAAGCAAGATACATATACATTACACAACAAATCCATTCAACGTAAATTCAAATGAAACTGGGTACTTGTAAATGCTATTAATGAACAATGGGAACTGGATTTGGAAAAATAACGTGTATACATTTTGATTCAGACAAACTGTTTGCAAAATCAAAGGTTTGACTTAAAATTTCCAAAATCAAAGGAAGTCAATTTTTGAAATAGTTGGTAGCATGGTACGGGTACTAATCCTAACAAAATAACCCGTAAACCAAAATCTCGCCTAATATTTATTTTATATTATAAATTTGTAAAAGTAGTTACCCTATTTTAATTCATGGTAAATTTATTTTTCGAATTAATTTAATTTGTTTTCTTTTCTGTTGAATTTTTATTATTATTATGTTTGTAAAGTGTATTGCAATAGATTTGTTTAATGAAATAAATTAATTATGTTTTGACTTAATTTATGTCAGCGTAAATTTGTAAAAGTAGTTTTCCTATTTTAATTCATGATAAATTTATTTCTTTTCTGTTAAAGTTTTATTATTATTATTATGTTTTGTAAAGTGTATTACAATAGAATGTGTATTTCAATAAATTTTGTTTTTAACATCAACAACGAAAATGAAATTTTTTCTTTTCGTGTTGTTTAATTCGTGTGTGATGTTTTTCTAATTTATTTATACAAAAAAAAAATTGACTTTAAATTTCAAAAAGTCAAAGGAAGTCAATTTTGAATTAGTTAGTAGCATGGTACAAGGAATCGACACGGAAAAAATAACAACAATTAATTTAATTTAATTCTTCTTTTCTGTTGAATTATTATTATTAGTATTATGTTTGTGAAGTGTATTGCAATAGATTTGTTTAATGAAATAAGTTAATTATGTTTTGACTTAATTTATGTCAGTGTAAATTTTGTAAAAGTAGTTTTCCTATTTTAATTCATGGTAAATTTATTTCTTGACTTAATTTAATTAGTTTTCTTTTCTGTTGAAATATTATTATTATGTTTTGTAAAGTGTAGTGCAATAGAATGTGTATTGAAATAAATTTTGTTTTTAACAGCAACAATAAAAAAGAAATTTGATCTTTGCGTGTTATTTAACTCCTGTATGATGTTTTTCTAATTTATTTCTACAAAAAGAAAACAAGTTTTTGAATTTGTTAAATGTAATTGCAAACACGCATAATAAATGATTGTGATTAAAAATATTCTGTTTACTTCTTTTATTTTAAACAGTAGGTCTATAATGTAAAGTTATATTTTGTATATAATAAGTAATATTACAAAAATAAACATACACAATGTATAATGCATAGATTTATTACATTTAAATACAATATTTTTTATTTCAAAATGAATTTCATATTCTACGTGTTTTTCAATTTTAAATCTTTTAAGAAAGACACAATACGTACTGCTAAAAAAAAAAACACGCACACAAAAGAGAACAAATTTGAGACGCACGATATGTAACGACGCTTTCAATAAGAAGGCATATTATAAATGTATTTTACAAAATTTATAAAGTAAAGGTAATATTGAGAAATATACATTTTAGATAAATTATTACACATCTAAAATTAATTAGAGAGATCAATACAATATGGTGATTATATTAATTTGTTTTGATGATGACTAGAAGAAACATCTGAAGACATTCAACAAAAAGCAAGCGTTAACACCATATTAGTAACTAAGAATGCTACTACTCTGAAAAAAGCATCTCCCTTCCTACACAGAAACAAATTCTGAACGAAAAAAAAAATAAATAAAAAAATTAATTAGTAAACGAAACACGCGCATTATTTTTTTTTTTTTTTTTTTTTTTTTTAATACATTGAAATACAAAAAAAAAAGCAGACAGAGAAAAAATAGAAAAATTATACAAAATCAATTCTCCTAAATAAACACCTTCTTATATAATAAATATAGTTGTGCACATCAAGTCAGGATATAGAGTGATACAAATCTATGTTAAAGAAGATTATCCCAGACACTCCACTCTTCCCATTCTTCGGCTCTATTATTATCCGCAATGTTGATTAATTAGGTGAAATGTCAGCTTTCAATACTACCTCTATCCTGGTGTAACTGTATGTTGAAATAATTGGTTTCTTCATATCATCAGTAATTATATTCTGCTTTAAATGTTCATCCATTTGTTTGGAAACATCAGAACTTGACTTTAGTGCCATAGCATGGTTTGGGCTATGTATCAAGGTACGCGCAATTCCCTGCATACTGGAGAATTTAGCAATAGCTAATTCAACATCACTTACATGGACGTTAAGTAACTTCAGATTGCGTTGGTAAGTTGATTCGAGATCTTGTAACTGTTCCGTTTTATACTGATCAATCAATCGGTGTGCTTTATCTGCTTCTTCTGTAATTGTCACTTGACGTTTCTTGTAAGTAGACATTTCCAATGCCTCCTTCTTTTTCAGTTCATTGACAATTGATTGAAGGCTACCTAATCGTTCATCTGCTGTTTTAATTAAGCTTTGTGAACGTGTTGAGAATGATTCAAACGCAGTTTTTATTTCGACTATGTTATGACCATCAGATTTAGAATGTTTAATTTGTGTACATCCAACGCATACCGGAATCTTACACGAGTCGCAGTAGAAAAGAAATGGCATATTATGTTCAGAGCAAAACACAGGTTTAGAAGCCAAGCGTTCCAAAGGATCAAGAGTAGCATATTCTTCCAACGTAACAATGCAATGATGTTGTGAGATCTTCATTTTTGTGTGGTCACTTCTGTGACTTGTACAATACAACTTGTACTGATTTCTAATCAGTAGGTTAATTTGTATAGCGCCATCGTGCGGGTCCTTTTGGACAGATAGGAGAACGTGATAATTAATTGTTTGTTTAGAGGACATAATAATCAACAAAGTTGTTATGTTGAATTTGAGCTACGATACCGGAACCGGTAATGCTTTGTTATAGATGTTTTTAGCTTTAGTTATGATACAGTTAATATTCGTGACTCCTTCTTGCTTAGGCAGATTGGCATTATTTAGATGGCAAGGTCGTTTAGACTCGCCGCCTAGAGCATGGAGGGTTGGAGTGGCATGGCCGGAGCAGGTTGTCATGGGTGTCGCTGTTCTGTGGAGCCCACTTTTATGCCCTCAGTTGTTTGTTTACATTGTTTATTTAAATTGTTATTTACTGATTATTATCATTACGTTTACTGATAGCAGAATGATTGTAGAAGTTATGACGTGAACTTTAAGATTACTTTATAGTTATTTAGTCTATTTAAGACATGCAGATTTGCATCATGTATCATACAGTTAGCTGCACGTCACATGGTGTGTGTTGTGCACACCTGTGCGGTTGTTCCGCTTGACGAAACATAGATTACGTCATATACAGTATGGTTGAGATACGTCATTGTTCTCTTCCTAAGATTTAATGTTGTATTTACCTCAGTTTGAGGTTGTATTTGCTGATTGCTATTACTTGTTTGTTTTCAGTAATTTACGGCTAGAGGCTAGGAGGCTAGAGATTAGAGGTTAGAGATAAATGAAGAAATAAAGGCTGTAATACAGCATAAATGAGCCAGTAAATTCGTCGGTAGCGTTTCATTCTTAAGTACGTGTACTTACACAACTCATCACAGTCTAGACAGACGAAACGTGCTACTATACTACAAAGACTACAGGTTGGAGCTGTCTTCTGTTCCAATGTCATAACATAGTCCAACAAGCCACTGATGAATATATTATTCTTCAGGTTTTGAAGCCCTCCTACTGGAATCTGGCAAACTTCACGACATATTGGACAGCTTAGTACACCACCACTTTTCTTCACCCATTTCTTAAGACATTTAAGACAGAATGAATGAACACATGCTAGAATTTTCGGTCTTTTAAAGCGGTTCATACATAAAGAACTGCTGCAGCTTCAATTCCATCAATTACATCTTTAGATGCCATGATGGATAACCACTAAAAGAAATAATGGGTGCAATTATTATTTTTGTTTGGTAGCAATAATATCCTCATAGATGATAATACTAATAATATCATCATAGATTCCTGGACATAGAGACCTAGCATCATTATACTTTTACTGTACAATGTTAATACATTAGGCATACAAATTTAATAGTACTTAAAATTATTTTTATGTAGGACCAACAACTTCTTTTCCTTTTTTTATAGAAAATTTAAGAATTCAAATTCCTAAAAATTGGCTCTCCAGATATTTTAGAGAGTAGCCTATGGTAACCTGGTAGGCATACTGTACTGGTTTTTGAAATGTTGATTTAAACATTTTGTTGTGATCTGTTGTAATAATTGTAGGCCTGGTAATTCTAATAATAGCACCCCACCCAGTTTGGAAATTCCCACTCTGTGTACTGTGTAATCTTTCCGGTGTCAGATGAAATCGGACGCGCTTGAAATCGGTCGCGATAACATCAACATCCGGTATTTTGTATGGAACGCCACTAGATACGCTTTTTATCACATTAGTGTTTTATTTTGGTCGCGCTGATTTTTATGGGGCGCACTAGATACATTTTTAATGAAAACGCTCGTTATGTTAATTTTGAATATAGAATTTCTAATAATACTATTGACTTTTTTTTTTACCCCAATCGTTATTATTTTTTAAGTACAGTAAATATAAATATTTATCTCATTATTTATAAATAATTTGTGTTTTCATTTTATCTTACTTACTTATCTTTCAATGATTTTTTTTTGTTTTATTGAATATTGTGCAAGTTTTTGAAAATATTGGCATGCCACTGTTTAAAGTTTTGAAAATGTTAAAATAATTTAATAGTTAAACAAGTAGTATGCGTATTTTTTAATCACAGTTAATTACGAAACTCGTTCTATACCTGCAAGTGGATACCAGCTCAATGAGGTTTATGCAATAAAGGAAGATGATGGATGATGATTTTTGCATTCGATATCTGCCACTCTGACGTGAGAATGGTTTTAGGATAATATTAAAATATATACGGTACTGTAGATAATATGCCGTTATAAATCAATCTACCGGGCCTACAGTAGGACTATGATGTACAATGATAGATGTGAGAATGGGTGGATGATGTGAGACACTTACTTAATTATTTACATTAAATGATTATTATAAATAAAGAAATAAAAGATATTCAAATTAAAAACTGTAGTATAGGCTACGTATATACGTAAATTATATACATCTTTTCACAAAAACACGTGCAGGAGGCCTATAGACGTTTCAAACGTATGGTTATTAGTAATAGACGTCATCTTTACCTGGCCATGGACAACGATCGTACGTGTTTTGTCCATGATTTGACACACTAAAAAGTGCGTGTTTTTTTTAAAACGGGAATCCCCGTCAGCAAAATAACGTACTGTTAGAGGAAATAGCTGCACGATCACAGAAGGCACATCTCCGATATGGCTTATTCGGGGGTTTATTTCAGTAACTCACCTTTTAACCATCCGAATGATCATTTAACTAAAAACTATATTTTATTCATTAGAAATAAAAATATACACGTAATTTGCCTCAACAATAATCATTATATACTTAATATTATCCTACATAACGGACATAAATACAATAGAAATAAAAAATAAGGTGATCGAATAGTTGTTAACGACATGGATATGATATATCTGCCACAGTATTTTAAATAAATTGTTCTCTTTTTATTGTTTGCATAATAAAAGACACAGACGTTTATTCTCTATAGGCCTATAATATATTAAAGTGGAGCTACACTCAGACTTTCTCAGCTTATATTATGTTTAAGTATGTTTAATTGAAAGTGATTACATAAAAAAAACCAGGAAAAATACGGAAATATTTTCCAAAAACTCATTTCTAAAAAATCGGTCAGAAAATAGTGTTTTTTAACAAATAACAGTTTTTCAGTAACTTAGGGGTTATTAGTTTACAATACGTCGCGAAACGCGTTACACTTAGCGACTGACGCGTTTTAGTCGCTGGTCAACGCATTGTGGAAATTTCTTCCCTTTGGTAAATTATGTGTCGAAAAATGGGGAATAAATTTTATACACACAATTAATACGATTTGTTTAGGCCTAAGTAATATTTCCGATAAGAATGTCAGTATAATTTACATGTAACCTCATGATTTTCACTGTACAACAACAGCATTAGCCATTATAATCTTATCAGATTGCTTTTAACTTTAAGCTAGGGCTAGGCCTAGCTAAGCTGTCTGCTCAGCCTAGCTAGCCTTGAATTTTTGTCTAGAGGCCTATGTATTCATAGGCATGGTCGTTTCGCCCCATTTATCGTTCCTGGGTTTTCTCGCATATTAAGAATTGTGAAACACAAAATCCTATACAGAACAAGAGTAGTAAAGAATAGTAAAGCGATGTGCAAGCTTAGACCTGACTGAAAAGCAACTATCCAGGCACCCTATCATGGCCCATGGGTAGGCCAAGGTCGGGTGACAGCAAAACAAACTTCACTGCTGTCAGCCTAGCCTAGCTAGAGGCCAAGCCACTAAGCAGCATCGGTACATACCTACACTCTAGTAGTAGGCCTAGGCCTACCTTTATTGAATATATAGCCACATCTTTCTCAAATCTCGTTAAATTTGACATTTTAGTAATAGTCTCATAATCACATTATTACACTGTGAAACATAATAGGGTCACATTCAGAATGTTTTAATATACTTTTCGCCGGTCAAAAATAACATCGCGACAAAATAACAGATCGCCAGCTGCAGTAGTGTGATTGTGAAAAATGTCACGTGATCGGACTCCCTAGCAAAATAAAAAACCCAATTGGACCCGAACGGGGGAAAGTGTCTATTTACGCAAAATTGCGCAATGTATACGTGATAAAAATACCAGAAATAGAAAGATCTGGAAAAATTACATAAATATACATTTTACATTTTTTTTTTGGTGAAGAAATGAATTTTTTAGGATTATTCAAATATACCCCCCTTTTGCATGTAAAAGAATAGGAAATTACAAGGTATCCCCCCAAAACGCAAAAAGGCGTGATTTTCAAGAAAATCGTACTCATTGAAAAAAAATTCAAAAAAATATGAAGTATAAGGGATGATATTTTTAAATAATAGTTGAAATGTATGAAAAATAGTAATTTTCTGGGTGGAGCTCCACAGTACATAAATAGAGGTAAATTATTATATCCCTAATATAATATTATGCCTAATATAATATTTTAAACGTGTTTAGAAATGGCCATTTTGAAAAGACACAGTCCTTCTCCGAGAGCTCTGAAAAAAATATATATAATTAATTTTAATGATTGATAATAAATATTTATTAACCAAATAAAAAATATTAACATAAATAATCTAGTTCCTAAAAAATACCAATTAAATCTATGTAAATGAAGAAAATGTATATCCCGCTAGCATGCATCCCGCTCCATACAAAATAGCGCGACCGATTTCAAACGCGACCGATATAATCAAAAGTATAGCTATAGCGGCGCGCCATACAAAATACCGGAAATTGATTTTATCGCCATCGATTTCAAACGCGACCGGTTTCAGACGCGACCGATTTCATGGCTTGTCTGATCACAATATCGGCCTGGATAAGTAGGCCTATGGCCCTTAAAAATATATGGATCTGTAAATATAATTATTGACATTTTGCCTATACATAATATCGACACTGACATTGTAACTACTTTGCCAAAAACCGTGAATAGCAAATATTAAGTCTACATAGGCCTACCTGTATTTATCACAGTTTACGTCTCACTCTTTGTGGGTTATCTCATCGATTCTATGTCACCAAAAATAAAACATAAATAGCGCCACCAGTTATTGCATCAAATAAAAATGATTTGGATGAACAAAAGCAATTCAATTCAATTCCATTTATTATTATCATTTGCATAAAATACACAGAAAATTGTGAAACTGGCAGCACAATACAATACAAACAAGTACAAAAACATGACACATCATTCTCTCACATTCAGTGCTCTAATTTATTTTCCTGCATCAAGCCACTTTCCTGTTTCAATATAAACAAAATAATATTAATATTATATTACTGCATATTGTTCTAATGTCTGAAAATTACTGATATCATACTTCAAAACTACTTTTACCACCAAAAAACAGGAGAAATTTAAAACTATGAATCCAGCTAAATTGTTTAATTCTCTGATAGTCATTTTAGCTTGAGCCATAATATTGGAGAAGAATTATTGGAGCATCATGAAACAAGTGAATCAGAAAAAGTACAGAGTTTTGAGTTATGATGTTGCCGAATATTGCGAATTTCATGGATGGAGAGAGGAGAACAAAGTACGTGCTGTTTAAGATCGGAAGCTGGGCTTTTTTAAATTCGTTAAAAAACAAAAATTACAATATTTTGGACATATCGACATCGAGGACTAGAACAAGAGATTTTAATAGAAACTGTGTAAAAGATCACGAGGAATTAGGCAAAAGACAAGATGGATGGACGGAGTGTAACAGCAAGGAGTGACTGTTGTACAGCTGTACTGGAATCAGTTATAGGACAGGATCGATAGAGGAAGGAAGGAATCTCATCGTTTGCTTGGCACAAAAAAAGAGAAATTAAAACCTGTGAATCTAGGCTAAAATGATCGTTGCAGATATTTTAGAACAAGTCATAATAATTAATCCAAGTAATAAGCTTGAACTTTGTTGTAAACTAATAACCGTACATATAATATTATAATGATTCATTTTTGCGCTTAAATTTCATATTTATTTTAACACGGATCTGTTGGTGGACCATATGAAATGCACTCACATATTACACACTTGCTATTAAAAGAAATATTTATAATGCTCTAAGTTCATACAAAAAGAAATACAATGTAAGATTTTAGTTTAATGTGAAAATAAAACTGTTGCTTTTTGCCTACATAGCAGTTTCTATCATAGTGATAACGCCTTATTCTTTGTGCGTCTCGATTGTGTGTCACACAGACCAAGGCAACAATAGGCCTAAATTAAAATGTTTGTAACATAAATAGTGCCACCAACTAAAAAATACTGATTATAATTCCTCGAAACTATTTACCAAAAAATTAACAAAAGATAAACAAACGATTTAGGTAAAAATGTTTATTTAGCTGACAGTCATTTTAGAATAGCCATGTTAAAACATAATTAAGAACATGTTGTACTAATAACAGTACGTAAAATATAAAATAAAATGCCGGAATTATGTACCTAAAAAGTAATCATTTGAACACCGATCTGTTCACAGACCTATGAAATCACTCAGATGATCTACTGTATTAATAAAGGCAGGCCTATCCTTATGAAATCGGCTCTAAATTCATACAAAAACATTACAATGTGGTTCACATTTTACAACAATAATATTGTACAATTAATGTATTCTATATCTCACAGTTAATCACTATACTATTCTAATATTAAAAGTAATTGTTGAAAAAAATGTAAAATTGACTATGATTTTATAATGGAAGGTAAAATAGTGACTATGGTATATATGTTATTTTGCTTGCAATCAAACTAAGACGTTTTACTTGAACTTTAAAGGGGGATTCTGGGTTTAAAATTGCTTTTAAATATCGTTTATTTATTAAATAAAAAACATTATAACAATATAGACATGTCAGAATGAAGAAGTAATAACGAGAAATTAAAAAAATTAAATTTCATATACATTTTAGGGTAAATTCATGGAAAGTCTGTTTTTCAGCAGCTTAGGGAAGCTCATTAATATTCATGAGATATTCACAAAATCACGTCATCAGTGGATTCCAAACTCGCGACGTCAAGCTTGTACGTTATGTTCTCTCTCCTCTGTCAAACGATGACCACCCGATCATTGTGAAATACATTTTTTTGTAGATTTGCTAAGCTAGGCCTAAAGTGTAATAATAACAGTAGTAGCATATATTTATTTGACATTTAATGAAATACAAAATTTAGTACAGATTACGGAGTCATAAATTATACTATTTTTATACCTCGAATTAATAGTACAGATCGTATATCGGCTTCACGTACTAGTAGGCTAGGCCTAGCCTAAATCATTTTATTCATGCCGGGGTGAGAGCCATTTCTGACTAGGGATTCCATGCCACGATGGCTACGTTAAAACATTGCATTGGGGCCATCATTCATGGGCCTAGCTAGCCTATTACTAAACGATTGGCCCATAAATAACAAAACTCAGTGGATTCCAAACCCATCCTATCAAAACCAAACTCCTAAACAATCTAGGCCTAAACCTAAAACGTTCTACAAAAATCGGCTGTAAATATTGAGGCAAAACAAGGTCCGATCGCCGTCCGCACGTCTAATAAGTAGGCCTAGTTAGTTTACTCTCCAAAAAAGCGGATACTGCATCAAGCAAGTAGACCGGTAGTAGGAAGGAGACCTAGCTAGCCTAGCCTAGCCGATCCGGCCCAGTTAAAAATTGAGCTAGCTAGTGTAGTAGACCCTATGCGAATTGATACTACCAGGCCATTTACTATAGGCTACACTTGTTAAAATTAGCAATACTGTACTTATGTTTACAAATATTCCAACTCTTTCATTCGAGCTATATTATCTATACCATTCCGGTAGGTTGAGTCGACCTTCAATCAAATACTGTACATCGTTCATGTTGTGATATAGACGGGGTATACTCGACCCGACCAGTTTGGTATTGTATACTGTATCTGCTTATCACGTGACGATGCCAGGTATGGGCAGAGAGAGAGCGCGTGTATCGTCGTCTCGCTCTCCTCGCTCAGCAGGTGGTGCAGGATTGTATACGTTACGCTTCATTGATTTTGAAGGCTTTCCCTAAGTCAGTGCGAAAATCGGCAAACGTAAAGTGCAAACTTATCTAATTTTTCACTGTTTTGATGGATTTTCATAGAAAATTGATTTTATAAATGGGAAGACCGACTAAAATTACATAAGATAAGTATAATTTTACAAAAGTAATTGATATGGTTAATGATAACGAGTCGTCGGAAGATTGACCATTTCACGAATTTCGTATTCTGTAACCACAGTGTGATTTTGCCGTAGCTGCACTTGTAATCTGGCCTCATTTCACAGCCTTCGTTCTGCTTCACTGGGCGCTTATATAAATTGAAACTTTTACCGTTCAAGAGACAAACAAATATATTTTACATTTTTTACTATTCAATTTAAACCCGGAACCCCACTTTAATATCATAATGAAGTAAATATCAATGTCGACTGAAATAATTCCTACAATGATTTAAACAATAAATTGACTGGTAAATATGTAATTCAAAAATCTTTTGAAACTGAACTATATATATAAAACTGAATATATAACAATAATACACAATTTATTATAGTACAGTATAAACTTAACTAGCGGTGGTAAATTTTTTTCTGAGAAACAAATATGTTTACCGAACCTACTATGATTTAAGGTGAAGTTAATTTAATAAACACATAATTCTTATTTAAAGAAGTATGAGGTCCGATGGGTTTATAGACCAGGAACCCCTTGAATCAATCTTAAAAGTTTTGAATAATACATCAGATCCATTAATAATTAGACAGATCAAAGTACAACTTGACAACCAAATGCTATCTTCAATGATGTAACGGCCATTGTGTTCATCAGTGATACGTAATGACACACAGTCGGGTCTATTATCCTTAGTTGATTTATGGTCTACTCTCCAGCATTTGACTTTTAAATCTTTTATATAGACAGCTGCTCCTTTGGAATCCCTCGTTATAAACGTTATTCCAAAATCATCAATTAATGTTGATTTTGAAATATCAGTTGCAGATTTCACTAATACTTCTAATCTGGAGTTATTGTACTTTGAAACATTTGGTTTCTGCATATCATCAGTAATTACATTTTGCTTTAAATGTTCGTCCATTCGTTTGGAAACATCGGAACTTGACCTTAGTGCCATAGCATGGTTTGGGCTATGTATCAAGGTATGTGCAATTCCCTGCATACTGGAGAATTTAGCAATAGCTAATTCAACATCACTTACATGGGCGTTAAGTAATTTAAGGTTGCGTTGGTAAGTTGATTCGAGTTCTTGTAACTGTTCCGTTTTATACTGATCAATCAATCGGTGTGCTTTATCTGCTTCTTCTGTAATTGTCGCTTGACGCTTCTTGTAAGTAGACATTTCCAATGCCTCCTTCTTTTTCAGTTCATTAGCAATTGATTGAAGGCTACCTAATCTTTCATCTGCTGTTTTAATGAAGCTTTGTGAACGTGTTGAGAATGATTCAAACGCAGTTTTTATTTCGACTATGTTATGACCATCAGATTTAGAATGTTCAATTTGTGTACATCCAACGCATACAGGAATCTCACACGAGTCACAGTAGAAAAGAAATGGCATATTATGTTCAGAGCATAACACAGGTTTAGAAGCCAGACGCTCCAAAGGATCAAGAGTAGCATATTCTTCCAACGTAACAATGCAATGATGTTGTGACATCTTCATTTTTGTGTGGTCACTTCTGTGACTTGTACAATACAACTCATCACAGTCTTGACAGACGAAACGTGCTACTGTACTACAAAGACTACAGGTTGGAGCTGTCTTCTGCTCCAATGTCATAACGTAGTCCAACAAGCCACTGATGAACATGTTGTTCTTCAGGTTTTTAAGCCCTCCTTCTGGAATCTGGCAAACATCACGACATGTTGGGCAGCTTAGTTCTCCATTGCTTTTCTTCACCCATTTTTCAAGACATCTAAGACAGAATGAATGAACACATGTTAGAATCTTAGGTCTTTTGAAGCGGTTCATACATAAAAGGACACTCTAGTGCTGCGGCTTCAATTCCTTTAATCACTTCTTTAGATGCCATGACAGATGAACACTCTTGAATAATCTTTAAAAGCAATAAAGGGCGCAATATTAGTATTTACTCTTGCGGTAGTAATAACATACGTAAACATGCACGTAGCATTGAACGATTGTAAAATAATAATATATACAATAGACAAACTACTTTGTCAGAACCATGAGGTGCTGCAAGTGTTTTTGCCTACAATAGCAATATTAATATTGTTTAGACTTACATACCAGTTTCTTTTCACGGTTATCGTTCTATTCTTTGTTCGTCATCTCATCGATCGATCGACCACAAAACCCAGGCAACAATAATAATCAATCAATATCCAATTGCTCTATTAGCCACCAGTTATTGTATCAACTGAAAACTATGAGGAGGAAAGAATAATAAAATTGTCCTGTTCCTGAGTGTAAGCATCAAGACTCTTTTTTGGTTCAACAAATGTTAGTTATGAAAAATTGTAATTCCTCGAAATTACCACAAAAATACAGAAATTAAAACCTGTGAATCTAGGCTAAAATGTTCGTTGCAGATAATTTAGAACAAGTCATAATAATTAATCCAATTTGTTTAGGTAAGTCATAAGCATGAACTTTGTTGTAAACTAATAACCGGACATATAATTGTAATAAATTACCATTCCTAAACAGATACAGTAACTTAGTATCTACAAGAACATTCTAGAATAAGATGTTTTGATTTAAGAAACCATGTATAATTAATAAGAACAATCAAGAACATTCCAGAAGTGCTATTAATAGTGTAGCAGACCTACCACATAGCTTTTAAACAATTCAACATTTACTTTTAATTTGATTATTTATACATCCTCTATATATCTCTTTATTTAACCTCACATTGACAGGTTACCTTCCTGTTACCTTCACTTTTCTAGCTAATGGATTTTAAGAATGTTAATGACTCTAACAGAAAACCACATTAATTCTCTTAATCCTAATTGGTCAGATGAGATGGGCCAAGCCCAATATTACCATGCACTGACCACATTATTAACACACTCTTTTCTCAACCAGCATCTTAGCTACACCGTTTACTGCATTGTCTTATCAAATATTGTATATTGTATATTTTATCTATTTATTGAGAATCCTCACTTGATTCACTTGGAATAAATTGCATAGTTTACTGTATACATTTAGTAGTTGTTTTGTTTTACCGTTGCGCCGACAATTACTAAAGTGGTGACCCTCGACTTTCTTATACCGAATTTAACTTAAAATGGAAGGACAACAGCAACAACGACAGCTACCGCAATCTCCAGCACAACCCCAGCACCAGGAACAACCTGTGGTGCCCGCTCCTGACGCAGCAATCGTCAACAGGCCAATTTCTTCGGTAGCGTTGAAACTGCCTCCATACTGGCCCAATGATCCGATATTGTGGTTCACCCAAGTGGAAGCACAGTTCACAACGCGTGGGATTACAGTAGATGCTACAAAATACGCTTACTTAGTCGGATCATTGCAACCTGAAATTGCGCAGGAAGTTCGGGATCTACTTCTCAACCCGCCTACTGATAACAGGTATGTGAACTTGAAAGATACCTTAATACGTCGGACAACTGACTCCGACCAACAGCGCCTCCGCCAACTCCTGACGGCCGAGGAGTTGGGGGATAGGAAACCGTCGCAATTATACCGACGGATGTTACAACTCTTAGGCGACAGGCCACTTGAATCTTCAATTATGAAACAACTATTCTTAAGTCGCCTCCCAACTAATGTACAGCTTATCCTAGCTTCAACCAAGGATGAGTTGGACCTTGGAAGCTTGACATCATTGGCTGACAAAATTATTGAAGTATCTGTAACTGCAACTGCGCCAACAAATGTATCGGCAGTACACACGGACAATACACCCTCTTTGTCTGCGACCCTTGAAAACCTGCAAAAACAGATTCAACAACTGTCGACGCAAGTTAATTCCTTGCAATCTGACCGACGGCACAACAGATATCAAAGTCGCAGCACAAGTCGACACCGAAATCGATCGAGTGGTAGGCATTCATCTCCTGCTCAACCTATTAACAGTACCAATCGCTCAGCTCAACATTCAAACAACACTCCTCAACTCTGTTGGTACCATGAAAAATTTGGAGTAAATGCTCGAAAATGCAATCCGCCGTGTTCGGAAAACTCCAACGCCGACAACTAAATGCGACGAATGTTGCTGGCCGTCAAATCGTAAGTCGCCTTTTCTTTATTGTTAATCAATTATCCAAACAACGTTTCCTCATAGACACTGGGGCAGAAGTTAGCGTTGTTCCACCTACTCGCCATGAGCGTCTACATAGGCGACAAGAGTCTACTTTGACTGCCGCAAATAATACATCTATCAACACTTATGGACATCGCTCTGTAACCTTAGACTTAGGTTTGAGACGAACATCTCAATGGTTATTTGTTGTCGCAGACGTCACACACCCCATCATAGGGGCTGATTTTTTAAGACATTTTGGACTGTTAGTCGATATGAATAATCGACGACTCATTGACACTACCACCAACCTGAGTATTCAAGGTGTCGCCTCCAAAACTTCGCCTCTCGGTCTTATATTTACCACCCTTGAGGCTAAGTCCAATTGGGACTACATTCTTACAAAATTCCCAAACATTACACGCCCTTGTTATCAGGAAGCGTCGCTAAAACACGATGTGACACATCATATTCAGACCCATGGCCCACCAATTTCGTCACATCCTCGACGGCTCGCACATGACCGCTGCAAAACAGCCAGACATGAATTTGAACACATGATGCAGCTTGGAATTATACGCCCCTCTAAAAGTAACTGGGCATCACCTTTACATATGGTGCCTAAGAAAACTCCTGGGGATTGGCGTCCCTGTGGGGATTATCGAGCATTGAACAATGCTACTGTTGCAGATCGGTATCCTATCCCGTACATGCACGATTTTACAGCATCTCTGCACGGATCCACTATATTTTCTAAGATTGATCTCGTCCGAGCTTACCATCAGATACCAGTTGAACCTGCTGATGTTCATAAAACAGCAATTACTACACCATTTGGACTTTTTGAATTTGTTAGAATGCCATTTGGCCTCCGCAATGCCGCTCAAACTTTTCAACGTTTTATTGATCAGGTAACGCGTGGATTGGATTTTTGCTACGCTTATATCGACGACCTGCTTGTTGCAAGTTCCAACGCCGAGGAACACGAAACTCATCTTCATCAACTATTCACACGTCTTAATGAGTATGGCGTTGTTCTCAACCCAGCGAAATGCCAATTTGGAGTTTCGTCACTCGAGTTTCTTGGACATCATGTTGATTCGCAAGGTGTCCGACCACTTCAAGTAAAGGTCGAAGCGATACAAAACTTTCCACAACCAACTTCTTTACGCAAACTACGTGAATTCCTTGGACTTATTAACTTTTATAGGCGATTTATACCGCAGTGTGCCCAGATTTTACAACCTGTCACAGCTCTACTTGTTGGGGCAGGTAAGAAACAGGATCTGGTATGGACCGACGCAGCTTTATTGGGATTTAATAATATTAAAGTCGCCCTCGCAAGTGCTACACTTCTCACCCATCCGCAGCAAGATGCACCTTTAAGTATCATGGTTGACGCTTCGGATGTGGCCATAGGGGGTATACTACAACAATGCATTGACAACAATTGGCAACCTATTTCATTTTTCTCACAGAAGTTGAAACCAGCGCAGACGCGATACAGCACATTTGGTCGTGAACTTTTGGCGGCATACCTTTCAGTTAAACATTTTCGTCATTCACTTGAAGGACGCTCATTTCATATTTTTACTGACCATAAGCCACTTGTGTATGCTTTACTCGCCAAACCAAATCGTCACTCGCCACGCGAAATCCGTCATCTCGATTTCATATCTCAATTCACAACGGACATACGCCATGTGAGTGGAAAAGCTAATGCAGCAGCTGATGCATTGTCGCGAATCGAACTTAATACTTTCAGTCACAACACAACTAACATTGTTGATTTTAGTCTTATTGCTGCTGCACAAAAGAATGACGATGAATTGCACAAGCTACTTGAATCACCGTTTTCACTACAATTTCAAAACTTTCCAATTCCAACTTCTGACTCTACAATTCTTTGTGATATTTCCAAAGGCAATCCACGTCCATATATCCCACAAGAATTCAGACGCATAATATTTGACACTCTACATTCGCTATCACATCCTGGTATACGAGCAACACAACGTTTAATTACTGACCGTTTCGTATGGCCAGCAATCAATCGTGATGTACGACGATGGTCTCAAACATGCATTCAATGTCAACGTTCCAAAGTACACCGGCACACCGTTTCGCCACTCTCTACTTTTTCTACACCTGACGCCCGTTTTGACCATGTACATATAGATATTGTTGGACCTCTCCCTCCGTCAAATGGTTTTTCTTATTTACTCACTTTTATCGATCGTTTTACTCGATGGCCCGAAGCCGTACCTATTCCGGATATCACAGCCGATACTGTCGCACACGCATTTGTCAATCGATGGATCGCTTCATTCGGAATACCTTCAACCATTACAACAGATCGAGGAAGACAATTTGAATCTGCATTATTTCATTCACTCGCCAACTTACTAGGAACTAAGCACATTCATACAACTGCATACCATCCTATTGCGAACGGACTTGTAGAACGTTTTCATCGACATTTGAAGGGTTCTCTCAAAGCACATAATGATCACACTAAATGGACAGAACATTTACCTATAGTACTTTTAGGCATTCGTACAGCCCTTAAGGCTGATCTAGGTCATAGTGCAGCTGAACTTGTTTATGGCACTACTTTAAGATTACCTGGACAATTCTTTAATTCAAACTCTGAACATTGTGATTATTCTAATTATATTGATAGATTGCGTGATAATATGAGTAAACTACGTCCCACACCTACCCGCACCAACTCTAACCGTAAATCCTATATCAATCAAGAAATATTTAATTGTACCCATGTTTTTGTGCGAAGGGACTCTGTTCGAAAACCCTTACAACGTCCATATGATGGTCCATTTAAGGTATTAAGTCGAACAGACAAACACTTTGTTCTCGATCTAAATGGTCGACAGGACACAGTCAGTATTGATCGCTTAAAGGTAGCTCATTTGGATACTGATATATTTAAAAGCCAAGAGCAAACCCTCACTCCCAAGCTACAAGCATCACCCCTAGTCAAACCAACCAACCCGTCACCCATTTTGGCAACCCCTCCCCGTACTACTCGTTCTGGTAGACATGTTCATTTCCCTCAACGTTTTGTCTCGTTCTATCATTAATTCTTTCACTGGAAGGGGGCTCCTGTAGCAGACCTACCACATAGCTTTTAAACAATTCAACATTTACTTTTAATTTGATTATTTATACATCCTCTATATATCTCTTTATTTAACCTCACATTGACAGGTTACCTTCCTGTTACCTTCACTTTTCTAGCCCAGGTAAAAATTCCAGTTGAAGACCAGTTGGGAAATTTCCCAGTTGGGAATTTTCCCTGTTGTGAATTGAGACAATTACCAGTTGTGAATTTCCCAGTTGTGAATTTTCCAACTGGTCTGATAATCCCAGTTGTAAATTTTACCAGTTGTAAATTTCTCAACTGGTCTGATAATCCCAGTTGTGAATTTTCCAACTGGTCTGATCAATCCCAGTTGTAAATTTTCCCAGTTGTACATTTTTCCCAGTTGAGAATTTTCCCAACTGGTAAATTTCAGTACAAAAACAAATTACACAAACTACAGAACTTATTGTTTAACTGTTTATTTTATTAACTTTAATATTTACAATTACAGTAGTTACTTTCAATTCTGCAGTACTGTAGTTAATTACCCCACAAAGGTCTTAACGACCTGCATAACCCCTACATCTACACAAATGTCAGCATATCCCTGCCGTTTCCTTTTTACAGGTCCATGAAAATGGAGATTTATTCAGTAATATATTTATGAAGTTATGGCCACCTTCTTTATTTAGTCATGTTGACAAAATTAGTCCTGAAAGAGAAAAACCAAAACAAATTGATTAAATAAACAATATACTGGTAGTACAAGGAATAAATCAAATTCAAATCTCAAGTATCAATTTATATACTGTTTTACTGAAAAAGGAAGATGGAATCATATATTAATCAATTTATTAATTAATGATTATCCAAATTATGTTCTCTACAAGCAATAGAGAGAAATGGCGAACCGCGATGACGTCACTCAAATTTCACCGAGTGGGTATAGATTGTAAACAAACCATTTCGCCACATGTTTTTGTATGGGAAATTCCGATGGGTTGAGTTAAAAAGGAAGGTAGAAAAGAACGTTTAAAACACACATAATAGCAGTATCTTTTTTTTTTTGCAACACCCTTATCAATTTTAATGTTATATGGGCAAATCTTAACATATTTTATTTTAATTTGGATTGAATTAAGACGCGTTTTTGTTATATACTGTATACTGTACCCAGCTCTAGGCCCTAGATAGTTGGCATGTATGCTGTAGTACCTCGAGCCTAGCACGGATTATCGGTTATTATAATAATAATATTGGAAATTCTTTATTGCATACTGTACTACTACTACTTTAGCTAGGGTGCTGCTAGGCGTCTCCTAGCTAGGTAGTAAGACTAAATAGAGCCTCTCTAGTAGATGTAGGACTAGCATTAGTTTCAGCTTGACAACTGCCATTTTGTTATGTGGCTAGTGATGCTTCCTGCAGGGGGGCTACCGCCAGTAATGATGCTTGATAACACCATTCTACTATAATACTATAGGCCAAGTCTAATGTAGACCTACAGATATGAGATATTTTTAGGAATATGATTGTGAATGATGGATGACTTTTATACATATTTCATTGTTTTATTGTGTAAATACACAAATACAACAAGAATTATGAGCGTTACAGCAACAACATTGGTTAGACAACGCCATGATTCACGTGTATAAACATAGGAAATGTGTCGCCCTCAACGGTTTGTTATGATTTTATACCCACTCGGATTTTAGACGTGCGTCGGTTCGCCATTTCTCTCTATTGAAGATGAGTATCATTTCACTTTAGTTTGTCCCTTTTATTCAGATATTAGAACTAAATATATTTTCATTTTATACAAATAACCCCTCTAAATTAAAATATATTTATCTTATGTCTACTACAAATATCTCATTACTAAGCTTGGAAAATATATATATTTTTTTCATTTTAACGTAGAACAGAATTCTTAAACGCACTCTAATGTTATTGATTGAATTGTTAAATTGTATATTATTTGGGCCAAAAGCCATATAAATAACTATTTTTTTGGATCATTCCAAGAAAGAAAGTATACAATACATAAATATATTTACCCTTCAAATTGTACTGCTGTACTTTTTTGGTTGGTTTATAGCCTTGTTTGTTGTATTCAAGTAAACTGTAAATCACCTGCAATTGTGTATGAAAAAAATTGAAGGAAAATTAAGAAATATAGGATATTTAGTTTAAGGAAACGGAGACAGACTAAAACAGCATGGATTAGTTTGCTTTATTATTAGATTAGTAGGCTAGCCTAGGCTTAGGATATGTTAAAATAGCAGCCATGCATGTCATCACGACACTAGCTAGAGTAGTGATAATACAACATGAAGAACAGTAGTACTACTGTAGCTAGTTTGGGCCTACAACTACTAGAGGCCTAGCCTAGTAGGCCAAAATAACAAAAGTGATCATGAATGGATGAATGGAAATAAATCTCGTTTGTGTGGTAATGACATGTAGGCTAATAATAGGTTAATAATATAGTATTGTTGGGCTTTGTTTCTAGCCTACTATAGGCTAGTACTATGTAGAGGCCAATAAGACAATTTGCGGTCGTACACAGCCATGTAATCAATCAGCTAGCAAGGTGGGGCAAGCCAAGGCTGAAGCGCCTAGCTTACTAGCCAGCATGCAGCGAGCGGCGAGGCCTCCATTTTGTTGTCGATCTTTGATCATAGTTTGTAGGCCTATGCCTATAGTAATAAGAGATAATAATAGACATATATGTCAGGCCTACCTTTTATAAAACAGCAACATTTGTGCCTCATCCTTAATTTGATGCGATTAGCCAATAATACCCATTCTAGACCTGGCATCTCTGTGCTGCGTGATCGCCGATTTTGCCGCCGAGCTACACTGGCACAAAAACAAAGGGAGCCGTTTTTGGCTGTTGGCTTGCAGTTTTCTGATTGGTTGTTTACGGTCTGCCGGCCTATACGACGCATGCTCCATTATTTTCAAAAAGTTGTGCAGTATTTCTTATTCTTTACTCGATTTTATTTGATTTAATTTAAATAATTGTTTGTTGCAATAATATAGGATTACAAATAATAATATTAATTGTATTTTGAATGGTAATTACGGACCATGCTTCTATTCCCGTCACCTCAACCTAGAACCCCCCCCCCACCTCTCCCCTGGGTCCTCTCCCGTACTCCCACGACGTACACCCAGCCATCCGCTTTCGCTCTTCTCCGAATTCCCTTGGTTGTTAGGAAAAAAACTAGTTGCAAAACCAATTGAAACAACCTTGCCCGGTTGAAAAACCGATTGGACCAGTTGACTAGTTGAACTCAGTTGAGCTTTGGGAATACCAGTTGGCCAGTTGGAAAAACCAGTTGACCTGTTGAAAAACCAGTTGACCAGTTTGAAAAACCAGTTGACCAGTTTGAAAAACCAGTTGACCAGTTGAAAAACCAGTTGACCAGTTTGAAAAACCAGTTGACCAGTTGAAAAACCAGTCGACCAGTTGAAAAACCAGTTGACCAGTGGAAAAACCAGTTGACCAGTTGGAAAAACCAGTTAGACCAGTTGAAAAACCAGTTGACCAGTTGTTAAAACCAGTTGAACCAGTTGGAAACCAGTTAGACCAGTTGAAGACCAGTTGGACCAGTTGAAATTTCCAACTGTTCTCAACTGGAATTTTTACCTGGGAGCTAATGGATTTTAAGAATGTTAATGACTCTAACAGAAAACCACATTAATTCTCTTAATCCTAATTGGTCAGATGAGATGGGCCAAGCCCAATATTACCATGCACTGACCACATTATTAACACACTCTTTTCTCAACCAGCATCTTAGCTACACCGTTTACTGCATTGTCTTATCAAATATTGTATATTGTATATTTTATCTATTTATTGAGAATCCTCACTTGATTCACTTGGAATAAATTGCATAGTTTACTGTATACATTTAGTAGTTGTTTTGTTTTACCGTTGCGCCGACAATTACTAAAATAGAAACTGTAATCAATAGAATAAAAAGAAGTATAAGGAATGATCTAGAAGGTTATGAACATATTGTATATAAGGGGACGTATGACAATTGTAAGTGGGAGAAGGATTTTTGATTGAAGCATTTTTTTGAAGAAGGTTGGATTAGAGGTTGGATTAGAGGTTGGATATTATATTGTAAAGTTATTGTGAAGCTGTTGCTTAAAGTGCTTACTGGATTGTTAAAAGTTGAAGTTGATTGAAATTAAAGCTTTGTTTTGAGTTATTTTACAACTTTGTGGATTTTGTGTGTATACTTTTATGTCACAAGGGAGTTCCTAAAGTATTTTCAACCGCTCGGAAACATACGTGAGAGGAGTTCGTGACAATAATATAATGATTCATATTTGTGCCTAAATTTCATATTTATTTATTTTAACAGCGATCTGTTGGTGGACCATATGAAATGCACTCGCATATCAATTAAATTAATTAATATCTATAATGCTCTAAAAAAAATTACAATGTAACATTTTAGTTTATTGTGACAATAAAACTTTTGATTTTGCCTACATACCAGTCTTTATCATGGTGATAACGCCTTATTCTTTGTGCGTCCCAATTGCTCAATTGTGTCACACAGACCAAGGCAATAATAAATTAAAATTGTTCTAACATAAATAGCGCCACCAGTTAGTACCTGCCCTAAAAAATACTGATTATAATTCCTCGAAACTATTTACCAAAAAATTAACAAAAGAGAAACAAACGATTTAAGCCAAAATGTTTATTTTGCTGACAGCCATTTTAGAATAGCCATTGTACTGATTTCTAATCAGTAGGTTAATTTGTATAGCGCCATCGTGCGGGTCCTTTTGGACAGATATGAGAACGTGATAATTAATTGTTTGTTTAGAGGACATAATAATCAACAAAGTTGTTATGTTGAATTTGAGCTACGATACCGGAACCGGTAATGCTTTGTTATAGATGTTTTTAGCTTTAGTTATGATACATTTAATATTCGTGACTCCTTCTTGCTTAGGCAGATTGGCATTATTTAGATGGCGAGGTCGTTTAGACTCGCCGCCTAGAGCATGGAGGGTTGGAGTGGCATGGCCGGAGCAGGTTGTCATGGGTGTCGCTGTTCTGTGGAGCCCACTTTTATGCCCTCAGTTGTTTGTTTACATTGTTTATTTAAATTGTTATTTACTGATTATTATCATTACGTTTACTGATAGCAGAATGATTGTAGAAGTTATGACGTGAACTTTAAGATTACTTTATAGTTATTTAGTCTATTTAAGACATGCAGATTTGCATCATGTATCACACAGTTAGCTGCACGTCACATGGTGTGTTGTGCACTTCTGAGCGGTCGTTCCGCTTGACGAAGCATAGATTACGTCATGTATGGTTGAGATACGTCATTGTTCTCTTCCTAAGTTTTAATGTTGTATTTACCTCAGTTTGAGGTTGTATTTGCTGATTGCTATTACTTGTTTGTTTTCAGTAATTTACGGCTAGAGGCTAGAGATTAGAGGTTAGAGATATATGAAGAAATAAAGGCTGTAATACAGCATAAATGAGCCAGAAAATTCGTCGGTAGCGTTTCATTCTTAAGTACGTGTACTTACAGTAAATTACGGAGGTATTTCAACCAATCCTGAAAGTGAAGCAAGATGCCCGCTAGCACATCTGATCAAAAGGACAAGCTGAAACACTCCAGAAGAGTAAAAAGGGGAGCATTCACTAGAGCCTTAAATGTATTAAAAGCAGCGACAGCTGAAGAAAATGAGAAGGAAGTAGTAGAGAATGCTCTGGAAAGACTGCTAAATGCGTCTAATGGAGTAGAACAAGTTCATGATGCACTCGTTGCAATACTTGACACTGAACCTGAATTAGAAGAAGCAGAAACGTATATTGAAATTGTGTTATTAGAGTTCACACAAGGTCTGCAAATAGGGAAAAAATATTTAGCAGATATCAAGGCAAGGGAGACATCAGTGGTGGATACTACTACCAGCAACAGGGAGGATGATGACCGAAACGTAAGCAGCAATGCAATTGCGAAATTCCTAATGAAGAAAGATTTGATCAGCAATGGTTTGATTAAATTTGATGACAGTCCATTAAATTACAGATCATGGATGGGTACGTTTAAGGCAATTGTCAAAGAGCTATCCTTGAGTGCACGAGAAGAGTGTGATTTGATGATTAAATGGCTAGGTCCTGAATCGAGGAAAATAGTAATGAGGTTAAGGGCGGTTCATCTAGACAACCCTGAAAATGGCCTAAAGGACATGTGGAAACGCTTAAATGAAGAGTATGGTGCCCCAGAGTTGATTGAGAGTGTTCTATTAAAGAAATTAGAAACCTTCCCGAGGATCAAAGATGACCATCAGCTGAAGGAAATGTCAGACCTGTTAAGGGAAATTGAAGTAGCGAAATCAGATAAAAGACTACCAGGATTGGCCTGCTTTGATACCGCAAGGGGTGTTAATATGGTGACAGAAAAACTATCATACCAACTACAAGACCGGTGGCGTACAACCGGGGCAAGGTATAAAGCCGATAAAGATGTGTCGTTCCCGCCATTCAATGTTTTTGTAGAGTTTGTTGCAAAAGAGGCCAAGGTACGTAACGACCCGTCATTTCAGATTACATCTGCATCAAAAAGCCGTGATAGCCATAAGGGAAATAAATCTGGTGATTCCGCAAGAGCTTATAGTACTCAGTCCAAGCAGAAAAGGTGTTTTTGTTGTGACGGAAATCACACAGTGGAAGGATGTGATAAATTTAAGGGTTTAGAATTGAAACAGCGAGAAGAGCTAATAAGAAGGAAAGGATTATGTAGAGGTTGCTTGAAAAAAGGGCACATATGGAGAGAATGTAAGTGCCGAAGGATTTGTGATATATGTAAAGGCGAGCACCCTACTATCATGCATAGATTTTCACACAGTACTGCTGAACCACCTGTAGTATCTTCGAACAGTGCAGCTGAACCACCTGTAGTATCTTCAAACAGCGCAGATAAACCACCTGTAGTATCTTCAAACAATTTGTGCAGCAATACATGTGACAATGAACAGTGTTGCTCTTCAATAGTGCCTGTGTGGATTGAATATGAGAAACAGGAAAGCATAACATACGCCCTTCTTGATGAGCAGTCAGACTCCTGTTTTATCTCAGCAAAACTTGCACAAGAATTAAAAACCAAGGGTGTCCGCATACAACTGGAAATATCAACAGTACTTACAAAGGGATGTGTTACTTCGGAGAAGATAAATGGTTTGAAGGTGAGAGGACTTAAAGAAGGGAAAACTATAAGTTTACCAGCAGCCTATACTCGGGATTCCATACCAGTATCAAGACACCAGATTCCTACTCCAAACTCAGTGAATGGTTGGCAACATCTACAGAAAATAAAAAGTGACTTAAGTCCACTTCTTAATATTGAAGTTGGTCTAATAATAGGCCACAATTGTTCTAGTGCACTGATGCCAAGGGAAGTGGTACGAGGTAATCATGACGAAGATCCGTATGCAATTAAGACCTTATTAGGATGGGGTGTGGTAGGTGTCGTTAAGGCACGGAAGGGAGAACCCACCAACAATGTAAAGCAATTCTCCTTCAAAACAACTACTAAAGAAGTAATAAAGGTGCTGGAAAGAGATTTCTTGGATGATCGTATAAATGGAAAAATGATATCAGTCGAAGACACGAAATTCTTGAACGCTATGCAAAAAGGATGCAGAACAGAAAATGGATATATCCAACTGCCATTATCATTTAAATTGGAAATTCCGAAGTTGCCTAACAACAAAGTAGCTGTTGGTAAGAGGTTAATTCAGCTGAGACACAAAATGATAAAACAGCCAACATTCGCTGCAAAATATAAAGAGTTTATGACTAGTATCATAGACAAAAGTCAGGCAGAAAAGGTACCTACAGAAGAACTTGAGTATGAAAAAGAGTATGGGACTGATGCTGCTGAATTCGTCCGCAGCCGCAGAGGATTCTACGTGGATGATGCCTTAAAGGCTGTTCCAACGATCGATGGTGCTATCAGTTTGATAAAGAGAACTGTGGATATGCTTAGCAGAGGCGGCTTTAGGTTGCACAAATTTCTCTCTAATTCTCCAGAGGTATTGAAGTCCTTACCCACCACGTCAATTGCTTCCAAAGTAAACCAGTTGGACTTGAGTGATCTTCCTACAGAGCGGACGTTGGGTATATTGTGGAATGCAGCGGAAGATACCTTTACATTTGAAGCCAATTTGAGAAATAAGCCATCAACTAGAAGAGGTATTCTGTCTACGGTGAGTGCTATATTTGACCCTCTTGGGTTTGTTGGTCCTTACGTTCTGTTGGGTAAACGCATATTGCCGGAGATTTGTGCTGGTGGTGCTGAATGGGATCATCCAGTTGGTGAAGAAACCCTTAGATCATGGGAAGAATGGAAAAAGCAATTGGTGTACTTGAAAGACGTCAGTATTGAAAGATGTTATAAGCCAATAAGCAATAGAAATTCAGAAATTGTATCCACCGAGCTACACCATTTTAGTGATGCGAGCGAGAAAGGATACGGTCAGTGTTCATACTTACGACTTGTTGATAAAGAAGGTAAAGTGAAGACATCACTCATAATTAGCAAATGCCGTGTAGCTCCTAAGAGAATGATAACTATACCAAGGTTGGAACTGGCAGCTGCAGTGGTATCGGTTAAGGTTGCATCCATGCTGAAAGAAGAGATAGAGTATCCGAACGTCACTGAGTATTTCTGGACTGACAGCCAAGTAGTCATTGGATATATTAATAATGAAGCGAAAAGGTTTAACACCTTTGTAGCTAATAGGGTGCAACAAATTCACGATGCGAGCACTAGTGGTCAGTGGCACTACGTAAGCAGTGAGGATAATCCCGCTGATATTGCATCACGTGGAATGGATGCTGAGAAATTGAGAGATTGCGAGAGGTGGTGGCATGGACCAGCTTTCTTAAACCGTGAAAAATATACAATCAACCAGTTACATATTGAAATAAAAGATGACGATGTGGAAGTAAGGCAAGCTAAGGTGTTTGCAACACAAGTGAAAACTGAACTGATCCCAGACATGTTAAGAAGAACTTCCAGTTGGCACAAGGTACGACAAATACTTGCAAGGTGTTTAATCTTTATTTATAAATTAAGAGGATGGAAGCGATCCGGAGAAGTTACGGTAGAAGACCTAACTAGAAGTGAAAAATTGATAATTAAAGCTGTGCAATACAATTAATGGAAGGATTTGAATGCGCTGGTGAAGTTAGACCCAGTCGTAGACAACGATGGATTGCTGCGTGTAGGAGGTCGTTTAAAGAAAACTAATCTACCAGAAGAAATTAAACATCCAGTAATCATCCCTGCAAAAAGTGATTTAACCCGATTAATAGTCGGTCATTACCATAATCAAGTGTACCACCAAGGTAGAGGGATTACTCTTAATGCGGTGCGAGCTGCTGGGTTCTGGATGATAGGTGGCGTGGCATCTGTCTCAAGATATATTCACGACTGCACGGTATGTCGTCGACTTAGACGACCTACAGAACTCCAGCGTATGGCAGATCTACCAGTCGAAAGAGCCGAGGCAGGTCCTGCCTTTAGTTACTGTGGCGTAGACTTCTTTGGGCCGATCATTGTAAAAAATGGTAGAAAGGAACTTAAGCGCTATGGTGTGCTATTTACATGTTTGGTGTCTCGAAGTGTGCACCTGGAGATAGCCAGCTCGTTATCGACAGATTCCTTTATGAATGCCTTTCGGCGATTTTTATGTAGGAGAGGACCCGTCAGACAAATGAGGTCTGACCAAGGAACCAATTTTATTGGTGCCACAAGAGAGCTGAAGGAAGCAGTAAAGGAGATGGATCAAGAGGCAATTCGCATAAATATGCTAAGGTTAAATTGTGATTGGAAATTTAACACACCCACTGCAAGCCATCACGGAGGAGCTTGGGAGCGTATGATCAGAACAACCAGAAACATTTTTGATAGCTTAATGCTTCAGCATAAGGCGTTATTGAATGATGACATGCTGAGCACATTTATGACAGAAGCAGAAGCAATAATTAACAGCAGACCTTTATGTGCTACTAACGATGCATCTTTAGAACCGCTAACACCATTTCACTTGTTAACGATGAAAAGCAGTGCGGTGTATGCTCCGCCAGGAAACTTCAAAAGGGACGGGAAGTTTAGCCGGAAGCTCTGGAGAAGAGTCCAGCACCTGGCGGATACGTTTTGGAGTAGATGGCAAAAAGAATATATTATCAATTTACAGCAAAGACAGAAGTGGACTAAGAAGAAAAGAAACATAAGCATTGGAGATATTGTACTTTTGTATGAAGAAGGTGTCCCGAGAAATCATTGGGAGCTTGCTCGAGTTACTAATACCAAGCCGAGTGATGATGGTTTAGTGAGAAGCGTCACTGTCTTCGTTGGACGAAGAAGAACAACATTGGATAGGCCAGTAACCAAGATTGTGTTGTTGGTTCCTAAAGATCAGTAATCTAACACTGCAGTTGTAGAAATTATATAATTTAGTAATTGTTTGAATCTTACTTTGTTTATTATTGATAATTATACCATTGTTTAATTTGTTTGTTAGAAATTGTAGTCAATTTATGGGAGGCCTGTACTGATTTCTAATCAGTAGGTTAATTTGTATAGCGCCATCGTGCGGGTCCTTTTGGACAGATATGAGAACGTGATAATTAATTGTTTGTTTAGAGGACATAATAATCAACAAAGTTGTTATGTTGAATTTGAGCTACGATACCGGAACCGGTAATGCTTTGTTATAGATGTTTTTAGCTTTAGTTATGATACATTTAATATTCGTGACTCCTTCTTGCTTAGGCAGATTGGCATTATTTAGATGGCGAGGTCGTTTAGACTCGCCGCCTAGAGCATGGAGGGTTGGAGTGGCATGGCCGGAGCAGGTTGTCATGGGTGTCGCTGTTCTGTGGAGCCCACTTTTATGACCTCAGTTGTTTGTTTACATTGTTTATTTAAATTGTTATTTACTGATTATTATCATTACGTTTACTGATAGCAGAATGATTGTAGAAGTTATGACGTGAACTTTAAGATTACTTTATAGTTATTTAGTCTATTTAAGACATGCAGATTTGCATCATGTATCACACAGTTAGCTGCACGTCACATGGTGTGTTGTGCACTTCTGAGCGGTCGTTCCGCTTGACGAAGCATAGATTACGTCATGTATGGTTGAGATACGTCATTGTTCTCTTCCTAAGTTTTAATGTTGTATTTACCTCAGTTTGAGGTTGTATTTGCTGATTGCTATTACTTGTTTGTTTTCAGTAATTTACGGCTAGAGGCTAGAGATTAGAGGTTAGAGATATATGAAGAAATAAAGGCTGTAATACAGCATAAATGAGCCAGAAAATTCGTCGGTAGCGTTTCATTCTTAAGTACGTGTACTTACAGCCATGTTAAAACATAAGCAAGAACATATGTTAATAACAGTACGTAAAATATAAAATGAAATGTCTTCATTTGTTTACGAGCTGCCGGAATTGTGTACCAAAAAAAATAATCATTTGAACACCGATCTTTTCGCGGACCTATAAAATCACCCTGATTATTTTCTGTATTAATAAAGACAGGCCTCTAAATTCATACAAAGACATTACAATGTGGTTCAAATTTTACAACAATTGTACAATTTATTTATTCTATATTTCTATATGAATGTATTTAACTCTTATATTTACACATTTTTGCTTAAAATTATTAGTGGCCTGAAAATGTATGCTTATTATAATATAAGTGACCATAACAATTACTTAACTATCTAACAGTTAACCACTAAACTATTCTAATATTAAGCAATTGTTGAAAAAAGTGTAAAATTGACTATGAATTTATAATGGAAGCTGAAAGAGTGACTATGGTATATATGTTATTTTGCTTGCAATAAAACTAAGACGTTTTACTTGAACTTTAATATCATAATGAAGTAAATATCACTGTCGACTGAAATAATTCCTACAATGATTTAAACAATAAATTGTCTGGTAGGCCTAAATATGCAATTCAATATCTTTTGAAACTGAACTATATATATAAAACTGAAAATATAACAATAATACACAATTTATTATAATACAGTATAAACTTAACTAGCCGTGTTGTATATTTTTCTGAGAAACAAATATGTTTACCGTACCTACTATCATTTAAGATGAAGTTAATTTAATAAACACATAATTCTTATTTAAAGAAGTATGAAGTCCGATTTGTTTATAGACCAGCAACCCAGTGAACCAATCTTAACAGTGCTGAATAATACATCAGATCCATTAATAATAAGACAGATCAAAGTACAACTTTTTAACGGAATGCTTTTGTCAATGTTGTAATAGCCATTGTGTTTATCAGTGATACCTAATGATGTTAAGTTATCCCCTCATATGTAATGCACCTTTGACGTGTCATACTGTAATTATTCACGGGTCTCTTCTTTTGGTAAAACCAAAGAATATCACAAGAATGAGTATTCCGCGATTTTTGCATGAGAAATTTGTAACAGAGAGCTCCAGTGAGTGATGCCCGCCCTCATAAGGGCGGATGTATATATACTGAATAAGACTTGATTTAATAGATATTATACATGTCACATAGAATTATGATAATAGTTTTTGCAATTGTAAACTATTTTATAATACATATTTATTAACAACCTAGTGTACATTCACTTTTACAGACAATTATTTACTAACATGCTAAGTTAGTTCACAAAAAAGGCCTAACACAGCAACACCAAAAATCAATGAATCGTTACTCAGCACGGCCTATTCTTTACCATTGCCGTGTACTACTCTACGCCCGGTAAATTAAGTATTGTTTTTATGATATAAATTAGTATAAAATACATGTTATTAATAGGACAAAATGTTAAATGTTATTAACATTTATTTGTTTTACTAGAAACAAGTTAAATATAGGAATATTATTAAACAATCCTTCGTGAAAACGCGTAAACACCAACACGCCCGGTCACGCTATCGTAGCGCCCGGTTGATAAAGCAAACTGTTTATACGGCAGTTTTTACTAAATAAATTGCATAAAACGAACAATTAAATATCCAAATAGTATTTAACATGATGTTGATAACATTTGTTATCAAGAAAATACTACCGGTGGTCTAGCCTTTGATTATTGAAACCGTCACAAAAAGTTGTATACATCCCAGATACATCCACACTTATGGCGGCGCCCTACCACATGGACAATATTACTGTTACAGGGAAAATCGCGGAATACTCATTCTTGTGATATATATTCTTTGGTAAAACCTCAAACCTCGTGAGATGATTCAGTGAAAAATAAACCACACTTTGTTCTTTAATTTCCCGTAGTTTCTGTGTTATTATTTCTGTATATTCCCGAGCTTTAAATCCAAGTTACAATGGAATCAACAAATGACACGCAGTTAATGGGTATATTAAGCATATTTGATTTACTTTGGTCTACTTTGAAGCATTTGACTTTTACATCTTTCACATAGACAGCTGCTCCATTAGAATCCTTCGTTATACACGAAGGAATACCTAAACACATATCAAATGTTGATTTTGAAATATCTGCAGCTTTCACTACTTCTAACCTGATATTATTGTACTTTGAAACATTCGGTTTCTGCATATCATCAGTAATTATATTTTGCTTTAAATGTTCATCCATTCGTTTGAAAACATCTGAAGTTGACCTTAGTGCCATAGCATGGTTTGGGCTATGTATCAAGGTACGTGCAATTCCCTGCATACTGGAGAATTTAGCAATAGCTAAGTCAACATCACTTACATGGGCCTTAAGTAGCTTCCGGTTGTGTTGATGAGTTGATTCGAGATCTTGTAACTGTTCCGTTTTATACTGATCAATCAATTGGTGCGCTTTATCTGCTTCTTCTGTAATTGTCGCTTGATGCTTCTTGTAATTATACATATCTAATGCCTCCTTCTCTGTCAGTTCATTAGCAATTGATTGAAGGCTTCCTAATCTTTCATCTGCTGTTTTAATTAAGCTTTGTGAACGTGTTGAGAATGATTCAAACGCAGTTTTTATTTCCACGATGTTATGACCATCTGATTTAGAATGTTTAATTTGTGTACATCCAACGCATACAGGAATCTCACACGAGTCACAGTAGAAATGAAATGGCATATTATGTTCAGAGCATAACACAGGTTTAGAAGCCAAACTTTCCAAAGGATTAAAAACAGCGTATTCTTTCATCGTAACAATGCAATGATGTTTTGACATCTTCATTTTCTTATGATAATTTTTGCAAGGTGTACAGTATAACTCATCACAGTCACGACAGACGAAACATGCTTCTGTACTACAAAGACTACATTTTGGTGCTGTCTTCTGTTCCAATGTAGTGACATAGTCCAACAAGCCACTGATAAATATGTTATTCTTCAGGTTATCAAGCCTTCCTTTTGGAATCTGGCAGACTTTACGACATATTGGACAGCTGAGTACTCCATTTCTTTCTTTAACCCATTTATTAAGACACTCAAGACGGAATGAATGAACACATGTTGGAGTCTTTGGTCTTGTAAAGTGATGCAAACATAGAGAACACTCGAGTGCTGCAGCTTTAATTCCTTCAATTACTTCTTTAGATGTCATGGCACACTCTTGAATAATTCTAAAAAGCAATATAAATGAATTTATCTATTTATAATCATACATTTGAACCGTGACATATTCTAGTTGTGGGTCTATGTGAGGTTCTAATTATCAGCCAGATTTCAAATAAAGTCTATCATCTAGGCCTAAAACTTACTAAAACACATTGACAAGATATTTTTAGAGGCATATACTGCTCCTGGCTTTATACTTATTAGTGATATTCAACAAAAGCTAAATAATAACAATATGCCAGTAACAAAAAAAAATCAAAAAGTTATCAAAAAGAAGAATGTATTTTATGTTTTAGTTTCTAAACTATAACTACAAAATAAAGTAAATTGCAGAATAATTTAGCCAGCCTATCATATTGTACAGTATATCACTACACAGACAAACCTATATAACAGCACTTTATACTAACAATTAGGCCTACAATATAACTTAGCTAGCCTATCATATCATTGTATATCACTACTCAGACATAACCTATATAACAGCACTTTATACTAACAATTAGGCCTACAATATAACTTAGCTAGCCTATCATATCATTGTATATCACTACTCAGACATAACCTATATAACAGCACTTTATACTAACAAATAATAATTTAACCTACAAACTTTGTAAGACAATGACCGTGATCGGGTGCTGATGTTGTCTCCACGAATGTGTCCTTTCTTTTGACCGCTCCGTGATTGGCATACTCATATCACCAATTTCTTTTTCTGCACTTTGAACTTCCTAAAGGCCCATTTACACTAGGACGATAACGATCGACGATAAATAGACAAATGTCCATTTTTCATACATAAAACAAAAGAAATATAAAAACTTTTCATTCTAGAACTATAGAATAACTTTCTATGCTTCCTTTGATAAAAATGATATTTTCACACGTCCAATAATAGGACGTCATGATTAGTAAGAGCAATAATATCGTCACAAAACAACAATTTTATTGTTTTTATTTATCATGACGTAATTTGATTGGAATTTTAAAAATATTATTTTTATCAAAGACAGCCTAATGATTATCCTATAGTTCTAGAACAAAAACCTTTCTAATTTATTTTGTTTTATGAAAAAAAAATGCATGTTTATATATTTATCGTCCATCGTTATCGTCCTAGTGTAAATGGGCCTTAATACTATTTATATTGCACTTCTAAAGGGCCTACACAATTTATGTTATCAATTCTTACAAAATATTACAGGTGTTTTTTATTTGTTGACTGCTAAAGAAAACGTACCTTTGAATTTTATAGATTACTTTGCAAACACAACAAGTAGGTGAAAGGTGGCTTTATAATAGCAACCCTAGATTGAACAACTCAATTAGACAGTTATTACGTATTCAAATCTTGTTTTTTTAAATATTTGTGACTGTCCCTTTCATTGAATTTGAATTAGGAACTAGAAATCAGACATCAATGTTTTATCACAGAGTAAATTTACTTGTATCTCTTTATGTATCAATGACTCTCTTATAATCTGAATTCCGTTAAATAAACACTTGTAATTTATTTATATCAATATAATTTATAATAGATAAATTGACATATATTGCACTGTGTTCCTCTGGCAAGAGGAATAAATATATCAAAAAAGCTAAAAATAAAATGGATAGAAGGTATGCAAAGGAGAATGCAAAACACTACATTACAACAATTCGTAGTTGTGATTATTCTTCTGATATGACTGTAAACACCTCAGCAGCATGAATCTGACAGAACCTTATAAGCTGTGTCTGTAGCTGATAAACATTGCTATCATCCTGAAAATAAAGTCGTAAAACAGAAAAGAGTAAAAACACAAAGCATATTACATTCATCATTAAATCAAAAAATAAAATTGTTTTAATCTACAATGCAAAAGATGAATTGTGGAAGAAACAAATAGGCTATTATGCATTCCTGATAACATAAGTGGATCCGAGAGATTGGATGTTGGGGTGTTGGGACCTTCTAAACGTTGGCAAATACAACAAAACATAGAACAGTAGGTTATTTTTAGAACCTGTATTTCACTTAAGTCAATAAATATGTAGGAATTTCACTTAAGTTATATTCACTTTAGGGTCTTTCTGTTAGCTCAAGTGTGAATGATAAATATGGCCATATGTCCCCCCTGGATCCATCATTGACAGTGGAACATTTTGTGTTATCCTTAAATGTACAGTATTTTCAGTGTGGGAGGCTATGAGATAGGCTTATCTATGTAATGTAGATTAAACATATTGTCTGATTGATAGCTTTAAAAGTTATCGTTGTTCATACAAACCTGTGGTGTTAGTGTATTTTCGCACATAGTTGGTTTTACAGACAACACAGAGCAGCCTAAAAAAAATACAACAAAAAATGAGAAAATTACAGTTTTCAAGCGTAGATCGCTTATTATACAGTTGGGACAATAATAATCATGCTAATACTAAGATAAAATTTGTCTGTGCAGGGAAGTCTAGCTGGTCTGTATAAAATAGTCTAAACATGCATTATGTGTGAATGAACCACACAAGAAAAGAAGTTATATAGAAATTAGAGCACTCAAGGTGACTCTAAAAGTATATCAAATATTAAAGATGTGTTGTCCCCCAAAAACATAAAAAATGAAGATTAATTAAATCAGACTTTGAATAGGTTATTTTGTAGTTTTACTAAAATTAATCACTTCCATAGAAACAAAATGGAAAAAATTGTGTTTTCACTTATAAAATGACAAAACAATCAGTTAAATTCAACCAAAAACCCATGGGCTGGCAATCCAATTTTTGGTCAAACTATTACAGGACATTAAAATGGCATACTTAATCAACACAAATTTGTTTAAGAATTATTTTTTCAGGGGGGACAATACATCTTTTTAAAGGTAAAATACACAATACCAATTAAAATTCTTACCATGTCTAATTGTCATTGTCTCCTCGTACATCAACACAGCTACCGTTGCATCTTCCATTAACACTTCAGGCCTCAGACTTAGTTTAGCGTGTGCATGTGCAAGACACAGTCTGCCAATTCATGAAATGTTTGATGCATTTTATATTAATCATTGATTTTTGGGTTCTTTATGCCAATATAGATATTAAAACAAGCCACTAGTGTTATCCTTATATTTATATTGTTGGGATTTACATTATAGCAGTTATATTCTTTACCTGTTATTTATAGTCTGCCAAAAATAATGTGGTATGAAAAAATTCATAGTTATTATAATTTATATAACATATAATAGCAATAGCAGATCCAGCCCTGCACAATTTTGATAGAGCTACAGTGTTTGCTACTGTATAATCTATTTTCAAGTTAAATGTTATGATAGGTGGTCATCAACTTACATAAGTAAACATCTTAAATGACTTACAATGTCTGTAAAGCTGACTGTGGCATGGGTGTTGCATGTACACTCCCACTTCGAACTCTTCTACTGCCTACAAAGTATCCACGAATCAGCATCTCAGCACTTTTGCTTAAAGTCACTTCACGATTTCTCGCAAATGATATAAACTAAAAACACAGAAAAATTCATATCTATAATGTGATTATTAATATTACACTTATTATCTTACACTAACAAATGTAACCTTATACCTTAGTATTTCGTATTCTTTATATAACACAACAATTTTTAACAATAATTGTTTACATGTAATTTACCTGTTTTAGATCTTCAACACATACACTGTTGTTGGTAACATCAAATTCAACATCATCAGGTAACATGGCTGAGCTCAATACAGAACTAGCCAGCTTTGCATTAACAAGATCATCTCTTGCAGATTCCAGCCCATCGCAGACGCAAACTATGTTAAACCCACTTGAAACAATGTCAATAAAAATAATAATTATGTCAAGATATAAAAAGACTGTACTGTACTAATTCACTTGTAGTACTTATTTATTTCCATGTACATGATGATGTCTTAAATTGGTGATTAGCCATCTAAGCATGTTCTTTACAGTAATTATTTCAGAAGTTTATACTAGAACGCTCAGTGAAAATAAAATAAAGTTAGTATTGTGCATAGGTAATTTTGTAGTGCTTATTTAATAATTTACAGTTTGGTAACTTACGTTCAAATATGACATTTGATTGCAAACATTCAGTAATAAATTTTATTTATAGATCTGGAAAAAAAATGAGTTCATTTTTTTTAGTGACAAGCTATACTTACAGTTGAAAAACTTGACCCAGCTCTGATGTCTAAAAATGATAGTAAATAAAGCATTACTAATTCAAGTAGGTAGTAGTTAATACATTATATTTCTAATGTTTAACCATTATTGGCATGGCTTTTTGTTTCATGTTTGTTTAATTAGGTTGAATTTTAGTTTGTTATCTATTCTGGCCACAGTAGCCTTCCATAATAATAATAATAAAATCTTTATTTTTGCAACAGAAAGAAAAACTCGTCTTCCACGAGGTCGTAAACATTGTAACAAAAAATTAAAATCAAGGTATTTGTTTCATATTGTAAACTTTTCGCGGCACTGTTTTGCCTGTAGTTAGATAAATCAGTCATAAATTTCAGTCATACCTTTGTAGGTAAAAAATATTAGACTGAATCAGTTGGTTTTAGATTTATTTAGGATACTATGGATATTAACGTTATCACTCTTTTTTTTAGCACCTCTAAAGGTGAATGGTAATCAAGTAATTAAATAAAACAGAGTCTGTTAAACACTCTCCAAACGTCTCTCTCCCATTTTCTCTATCTTCATAAAGTCTCCAAATAAAATTCTATAAATAAAGTTCTGTACTCACTTTTTTTGTTTTTTCATGAGCAAACAGATGCTGATTATAATTTGTTTTAGATGTGTAAAACGTTCCCCACACACTGCATCTCAATGGAATGTTTAACTCTTCAACGTTGGACGTCTCCACATATCGTCGTGGGATACCCACTGATTCTGTGTTTTTTTCTAATGCTATTTTAAAAAGTTGGATACAATTTCTTTTACAATTTCTTTTATGGAATCTCACAAATTATCATAGTGTTACAATCTAGCCATGTAAACATGGTTGTGAGGACAGGAGAAGAACACTACACATTTTGTAATGTATATTACAGCTGACATTGTATAGGTTTTCAAAACTCACTTGTTGTCAACCTTTCTAGTGTGTGTCGCTTAAAAGTACTGACTTCACCCACTATACAAACACCATCATCAGCTAATGCCAGAGATCCAGCTGAAATGATATACAAAAATAATTATCAGTATCTATTTTTAAAGTGTAATTTTGTTTTCCTTATTTCTTTTTAACAGAGAATACCTGACCCACTAATAACAGGAAGAAAAAATAATGAGGCTTAAGTAGTGACACTTTTTTGACCATCAGAAAAAAATCTGGATATTACAGTTCGGTTCATTGTTTTACCATGAACTACATTCATACTAGTATACTATTAACTTTTAAATCTTTTAAATGCTGTATATCAAAAAGATTATTACTTAAATCTGTAATCATTTAAATTTAAATTAACTCACCATCTACACTACATACACCTGTTCCGTAAGTCTCTGAACTAACAGATGAGAAGATGTCTTCACTCGACGGTGATGTAATAATACTTCTATCGACCAGTTTAGCACCGAATGTCAGTAACCTTGACATGATATGAGTGGAGGATCCAACAGCTAGGATGTTTAACTGGGAAGCAATTGTACATACGAAACATTGCTAATATGTAATATATATAACAGCAGTAGTAATGGTGCTAATAGAATAATTTGAATTCTTTGATGTCAAAAATAAAGTTAAAGGTCTTTATTATCGTCCACAAGCTTAGCTGGAAACTGAGGAAATTCGCATTAGCCCTCTATGGACCCATGGCATCCAGCTTTACAGTATGTCCCATCCGAAGGACAAGGCAATGAGAGTAAAGCATCTTGCTTGAAATAAATAATGTTATCATATATCAAATTCAGGATCTTTCAATATCTAAGTATAGTTTCCCAAACCCATTTATAATTTTCTCAAATTTTAATAATAATCTTCTTTATTGTATCAAACAAAAAACAATTTAATACAAAAGGTAGCCAAGGTATAGCCGAAGCTAATCAAGCTTGGTACCTTAACTAACTTAAGCTACGAAATTAACAAATAAATAAAAATAAAATTCTTGTATTCAACCCCCTGGAACTATACTCGATCATATACGGTATATATTATATTAATACTAACAATACATACTACTGTATAGCGTAACAATGCTTACTTTAGGGGCATCTTCCTTTGTTTGAATGAGGCTGAATAGTATAGCTAATTTTAGACTGTGGTAAGTTCCACTAGGGCATATATACACAGCAAAACTATCAACCAATCTTGATACAAATCCCCATGGTGAATGTTGATTATCTGTCAATTAAATAAAATATAATAATATAAAGCTGTCTACATTATCAAACTTTATGTGACAAAATAATGTGATGTGCTCATATATGGACATGATGATGTCATATCACTACCATATTTGGGCATATCACTACCATATTTGGGCACATCACAATTTTTTAGATTAGGAGTTCACAGTCCTAAAGTATTATAATGAGAATAAACTTTATTGTAAGTTGATAATTATAAAGTTTTTAAATAAAACAAAAAATGTGTGGTTTACCAGTAAGAAGCTGTTGTATTTTGAGTGGAATTGTTTGTTCTTGTATCGTCTAAAAAATAAGCATAATTAAAATTGTAACTGTAATTGTAACTATTTCTGCTTTCTATATTATTTTTTTTCATTTTATTTTATTCGGTATATAAAAATATATTACAAAACGACAGTCAAGGACTGAAATGAATTGTATTACAAATAAATAAAAATTAGTTAAAATTGCTATAAAAATAGAAACATCTTATTAAAATTAGATATCGTACCATAAAATTAAAAAAACATACATGAATAAAAAACCTTAAAACATTCACCTTATTACATATCTAAAAAAGAGCTAGTGCTGCCTATTAATTATATCCACCATGGTGGGAACTGGAGATGACCTAAGTCTGCTGGTTTTAGAATGAGGTACTTCAAGAAAGCGGTTGAATCTGAGAGACCGAGCTGGCTTATGAAGAGGGGGAAGTATTTCTCTAAACAGCTGGGATTTTAATAAGCCTTCCCCGAAAGACAACACCAGTTTATTATCTTTTGACAGCTCGACAATTCTACTTAAATGTAATGCGTAGCAATGCTTTAGCACTATGGACAAAGAGGACATTTTATTGGGTCCTGAAGATTTTCCCTTAATAGCAGTTCTACATGTTTCACTACAGTTAAGTATTTTAATTGTTATCTTTTAATTAAAATGAAAATTCTCACCTTAGGTATAATGTTATTAACCTCAACAAAAACCTCTGTTATAACACCTTTAATCTCTTTCACAGGTATACCAATAACTTTATAAGAGCCTCCAATATGTATTTTGTCAATTAAATCATCTATAAAGTAAAAAAAAAAACAAAAGAGTAAATAGATGTAGATGGACACAACAAACAACCAACTTGCTGGGTACCTACACTACATACTTGTGTTGACTTCCAACATGGAAGACCAATATGATATACAGTAGTAGTCAATCCATTTCTAAAATAGTCCTAATGGATTATAACTAACACCACTTTCATTTGACACAGACAAGCGATAATTGGCCAGAATTAAAAAATACCACGCAGTATTTTTTTTAGGAAATAGAACTTGTGTTTTTATCCATAGGCGGATCCAAGATGGCTGGAATCAATCTTAAATGTCTAAAATTACAATGCAAAAGATAGGACATTAGGTTTAGTTCAACTGTTCAGCACTTCAACATTTTTAGGCCCTGGACCCACTATTTCAAAAATCCTGCATCTGCCACTGACTGTATTAAACATTAATTCATTGTATATACCTCTAAAGAATGCAACAATTGATTGAAATCTTGTTGCCGATTTGTTAGAAACCTCATTGGACGAGCAGAGTGCAGATGAATGTACCATCTGAACAACCAGTTTATCTGCAACACAGAAAATACATTATATATTTATTTTCTTTTAAAATTCAGTATCTCTTGCTCTGTCTACACTATCAAAGTAGTTTGACAAAAAAAGTGTGATGTACCCAAATATGGTAGTGATATCCCCAAATATGGTAGTGATATGATGTCATCGTGTCCATATATTTCTCACATAAAGTTTGGTACTGTAGACAGGACTTTAATTTAACTATTGTGTTGTTGTGGATAGTTCAAATATTATGCAAATGTAAATTTATTGTTACCTCCTAGAATCCTATGATGAACATCCTCAATCAATTTGGCAGCACAATACATACAACTGAAATCCTTCCTGTTTTTAAACAAAATGATTTTAATTAAATTCTTAATTCACAATTAATACTCAATCCAAACTCATTTTTTATAAAGCAATACCTTTTTTGTAACTCTATCAAAATTATATTCATTCATTTTGATAGTGAGAACCATTTTAATAATTGAATCTTAACTCACCTTATTGTTTGACTTTCCCTCACACCTGCTGCATGGAATCTTATATGTGAATTGTCCAATGCACCAATGCAGTTTGCTACCGAACATTTAAACTTTGCACATTTTCTATGGTTTAAATTACAAATAAAACACTAAATAATGTTATCATATACTGGTAGTGGCGGATCCAGGATTTTGAAACATGTGTGGGCCCAGGGCCTAAAAAATGGTGAAATGAAGGGCTGAGCTTAATTAATTTGATGTCTTATCTTTTGCATTACAATCTGATGATTAAGGCTGCCTGCTCCACTTCTTACAAATAGTCTATAACACTTATCATATTATTATAATTAATATCATATCCTCATTATAACATTTAAATTCCTGAAACAGTCTAACTTGGCCTCATCATGCTTGTAAAGTAAGCTGGTTTTCCACTAAGCGAATTTGTTGGCGCGAATTAAAACCATCAGCTTAAGCGTATTTATATTTTCATCTTGCAAATCGCGTTTATGAGCATTCATGCGAATCAAAAAGCTGAAATGTGGGAAAGACAAGAACAACTTTTTTCTCTCCGAAAACATTACATTCGCACGACAAAATTTGCTAGTGGAAAACAAGCTTTAAGCACTTCTTGTCACTGAAAGACCTCTCTAAGTACTGGTAAAGATGTTGCACATACGTGTATTGGGTTCTGGTAGTCATGCTGCAAATGACCCCTTCAAACTGGAAGAATCTTGATTCAAAATTACATTTCCACATCTGACTTGGCTTAAGTATATAACTGAAATTGATTCATAAATATACAGTAATTACTTGTTTTTAATAAATAAGGCAACATTATGTTGACAATTAACAATTGTTCTTCTAAATATCTAACCTTGATAAACTTGGAATAAATGTCAACTTTAAACTGACTGATACTTGACTGCATAGAGGATCACCGTCTACCAATGATAACGACTTAACTGCTATGTAAACTATCTAAAAGAAAAAAAAATCAATGAATTTAACATTTTTTTAAATACACAATAATAGGAGGCGTGTGTTATATTAATCAAGAGGATAGACTTTGTATAATCAATTGTTTTTTAAACATATGAATGCTACATACCATAAATAATAATCAAATTAGATTATTAATATCAATAATTTCATTTTTAATTGGCCCGATGTTTTGCCATACTCTGACGTAATTTTGTACTTTATACTAAATATATTCAGAACACTTGCCAAAAAAAATGACAAGTAATTCTCATGTGGGACTCGAACCCACAACCTCCAGATCACTAGTCTGGTGCTCTTACCTATAGACCACCGAGCTTGATCAACTGTGGAGTAGCTTTGCATCATGGAGTTCAGTAATTGTCTCAGATGTTTGCGCTAATCTAATAAGTACATTGAGAACACTCTTTTAATATTCATTTTTAAAAATTAATTTTAAATTATTACCTCTTGAAAGATTTTCGTAGCCAACTGTGGTTGATTTAAAACCATGTTTCCAAGATTTGCTGGAAAAACAAACAATGGTACAATACCATTAACAAACATATGTTTACCATATATTGTGAAAATATAAATTATTAATATTATTATAGAAAACAAAATAGTTTGAAAACTGCATTAACTAAATCTCTGTCTTAACTATCAAACTAGTTCGACAAAAAATATGTGACCAAATATGGTAGTGATATGCATAAATGTGGTAGTGATATGACATCATATCCATATATGGGCCATCACATTTTCGTGTCACATCAAATTTGTGTTGTGTAGCTTTAGATTAGGTGGGTTGGAAGTCCGGGATGGAAAATAAAATGAAGGGTCTCTGTAACTATATGGTCTTTACCGACACAAAAACAAGAAACACTTACATACCATTGAATTCAACTAGATCTACTGAGTTGATGGAAACTGTATAAAAATACACAGACTGAAATAAAAAAAAAAAATTAAATAATTAGTGTGTGTGCCAATCTAATTATTAATCACTACAAAACATAACACTCATTTTATTATTATTTTAAGGTTTGATTATAATTGAGGATTTTTTGTTACCTGTGATTTTGTTTTATATAATTCACTTCTTTTGCGCAAATGTTCAAATTGTTTAGTTTTGTCTAAATACAAAACTGCAGCTTCATGTAGGTCTTGCATTTTGATGTCAATGTTTTTGTTCTTTTTACAGTACGTCAAGAATCAATTAATTTAATCTCATCTTAATTATCAAGATTTCAACAGAGTATCTGAAAGAAATCACAATTATTAGTGTAGACCACCTCTTCTAGGCTAGCTGAGCCTAGTAGGCCTACTCCTACTACACAATACTATTTACTCGCCGAGCCTGGCTACATGCAAGACCTAGCCTAGAGTACTACTAAGGCCTACTAGGCCTACTACTAATACTAGCCTTAGCATAGTTACAGTAGTATTATAGTGCCCTTGCAGTCCCATTTAGCCTAACTAAGGATAGGCCTACCTTGGTCTACTCCTATCAAGGTAGGCATAGGCCTAATAATAGTTAATACTAATAGCCTAGCTAGTAAGCTAGCATAGGCCTAGGCATATTATTAATAATAGTAGCCTAGCTAGGCCCTACACATCAACCCTCTACTAGGCTAGGCATAAAATAAGTAGTAGGGCTAGGAGTGGTGTGTAGTCTAGCCTAGCTAGCCTACCTATTTAAGTAGGCCTAGCCTAGGCTAGCTAGGGTCAGGCCTTTATAGAAATATGCCTAGCCTACTAGTAGCATGGCTCTAGACTAGGGTCGTAGACATACTAGGCCTAGGCCTATACATAATTGTTTAGGCCTCCTGCTGCTGCCCTTCCTTGCTACCCATTTGTTGTTGTCCGAAAAAAGGTGATATATTCGCGGTAGGGCCCGGATGTAAACAACAACAAAAAACTTTTCTGATCTAGAGAGGGCGTAACTCTGAATATTCATTAATAGGTGATTATAAAAAAACATGTGATTGGTGGAATAACTTAAAGTAATAGTATAATAATAAATATTAAACAATAAATTACAATCCAATAGTAATAATGGAGCAAACTTTATTAACATTATTTATAAGAAGAAAATTGTAGAAAAATAGACACTTTTTTCTACCAAAATTTATTCAAATATAAATTGTGCATTTTAATCATTTATATACTGTACATTGCATTGACACCACTTGTTAGCATCAAATGAATAAATTTATCAAATGTTCAATAAAAACCAATTTAAAACCTCAATGTAGTTTAATTTACAAAAATAATAATTTATGAACCTGCCCAACTCCATGTATTAGCTGTCAACATACAGTAACAAATGTCTTCATAATTTGGTCAACTGTGGATCATGCAGAAAATGAAAGGCATACAAAAAAGTTTGATGTGCCCAAATATGGTAGTGATATGGCATCATAATGTCCACATCACATTTATCACATAACAATTGATAGTGTAAACAGAGCTTTAGGCTTTTAGTAAACAATATACTAACATGTTCAATATTCTCAAAAAATTTCATCTGGTTTCAATGGATATTAAATAAATACAGATTAACTTTTAGTTAAACCAGTTGACAAGTACTTACTTGCTACGTTTCAGCTACTTTCAGTAGCCTTGTTCACGCAAATGACGTTGACATGATGTTCTGTCATTCGTCATAGTAGCTGAAACGTAGTAAAAGTAAGTACTTGTCAACTGGTTTAACTAAAAGTTAATCTGTATTTATTTAATGTTCAATATTATTATACAACATTTCATAATATAAAATACTAACAAGAACTTTAAAATGCAGCCTCTTATGAAAGAATACAACAAAAGTAGTCTTAAATTTTATCTATTTTTTAAAATCAGGCTACGGCAGATGAAAATGAGGTGTAAAAAAAGCCAAAATAAGCTTTGAATAAATATCATCTTTACTATTATTAGTTTTTGATGTCCTTATCAACAATCATATTAACATCCTCCTTCATCAGTTATCACCAAATTCAACATATTTTTTAAAATATATAGTTTTTCAGTTTTCATTTCAAAGCATCAAGTGCTGCCTGTTTCAAAACCCTTCTTAATATTTTTCCACTTGCTGACTTTGGTATTTCGTTTATGAATTCCACTCCACCTTCAAGATTTTTGTACGGAGCAACTTTACCTAAAGAAACAAACAAAATAATAATAAATGAAAGCACTCAGAAACTGAGTACTACTGAAGTACTTTGCAAAATATATCAGGGAAACTATATTCAGAGATTGAGGGCTCACTACTTGATATTTTGGTCCATGTTAAAAGAATACAGAGGGTGTGCTATTTTTAAATATTAAAATATCTCATATGGAAGATACAATTATGTCAGATTTTAATATAATAAGCATTTTTTTGTGACGTGACCAATATATCAATTTTCCTGAAAATCAATAGGCATATTCTGTAAGTGTATAATATTAACACCCAAACAATAACTTACAAATTGTGGACATTATCGTGCTAACAAACAAAGCAAGTACAATCTTTCTAATTGATTGTACTTTTGATGTTTCTGTAGTGATCCTCTGTTTTATTGCAATTTATTTGCTCATGATAGATATAGTTTCTACGTGGAACAAACTACCGTCTGTGTAAATTGCCCATATACGAAAGGTACAGCAGTACCAATAAAACATTTCTTTAATATTGTATTATTAAGATTCTGGTAACACTTACTCTTCACAAATTCCTTCACTTGTTCTTCTGTAAGTTCTTCAGATTTCCTTACAATGTAGGCTTTTGGCAGTTCACCTACGCCCTCTACGGGCACACCAATGACGGCAACATCAGATATATCAGGATGGGTCAAACAAAGAGCTTCTAACTCAGCAGGTGCAACCTGTAATTATAAATGGTCATCAGATGGACACAAAATGAAGTTCTTTAAATAAACTAAACTTATTAGTGGTTTATTTTGATTATTTACACTTCTTTTGATCTTATATAATTACAGCATTGTAATATTTTATTTTTATGTATGTTTGTTTCCAGAATAACATTCACATAATCACTCAAAATAAATTATAAATCAGTGTCGTCACAAAAGCTTATACAAATTTTAAGTTATCTTTATCTTCAATATGGGCCGAAATATTAAATAGCCCAATGCATTTTGCCAAATATTTTCCTCAGTTTGAAAGTGTTTAATGCATTTTTTATTTTAAGGATCAGGAGAAGAGTACTCTCTGTGCTACTGATCTCATATAGAAACTTTAGCCTTCTTCTCTGTACATGAGCATACCTGGAATCCCTTGACTTTAATCAATTCTTTGAGTCGGTCAACAATGAAAAAGTTGCCATCATCATCATAGTGCGCTATATCCCCTAATAACAAAATAACAAACAAAAAAAGTTTACCAAAATAAAATGTTCTGTAAATGGCACACTTAAAGTCATTTAAGGTGTGTTTTAGGAGTTCAAAGAAAAAGGTTTGTAAAGTCTGTAAAAATGGTATTTACCTGTGTGAAAAAATCCATCAGAATCAATAGACTCCTTAGTAGCCTTGTCATTCTTCCAATAACCTTTCATTATCTGAGGACCACGTACCCACAATTCACCGTCTTGATAAGCAGACAACGTCTCTCCTGTTGTTACATCTACAATCTTTAATAATAACAATAATTCTCTGATTACTCTGTACACAACAGATTTTGATTGTTTAGCTTTTGTTTCTGGACAGTAAATAAAAGAGACCAAAAAATAAAAAACACATGATTTTTGTTTAGACTTTTTCGAAAAAGGAAGGAGGCATTTGTTATTTAGTTTCTAAGTTTTCCGTCAATCATTGCATAATACATAAATAAAATAATACACGTGACACTGACAACACGCTTTAAACAGACTGAATAGAACAAGCATTCTATCCACAATAAACAACCACAACAGTCAACAGTTATTACAGTATACTTCACGTACTGACCTGAAACAAAAAATAATATTAAAGCAATGCTTTACACACAGGTAATGTTATGGCCTACAGATCCTGTCAGGGACTGAAAATAGGAAGCTCCCGATTTGCAACCATTAACAGTCGAGGAACAAGTTACCGTAGGTCAATTCATTCTACCCATTTACGCAAGTGAGAATGTGTTCCCTCGCACTATTCTTCTACGCATTTTTAATGGTCTCTAGGACTGCTTTAAATGACATTTAATGCGTATGTCATAGGTCATTGCAAATCAAAAAGCTCCCTCATGAGCTCTTTCATGTTCTTCATTACCTTAGCCTCTGTGTTGGGCACAAGTGGTCCTGGACTTGCATCAACTTTATGGTCCTCATATGGTAAATTAGTAACTGGACTTGTCTCTGTTAGTCCATAACCTATACGAAAGTAATACAATTAGTAAGATACAAAAATCAATGTACTAGCACAATGCAAAACTAGATATACAGTACATCATTCATTAAAAACAGTAAAAGAAACTAAAAAAACAGATTGGTAATTAAATGTCTGGTTCCATGACAGCTATGAGTGCTCACTGGCTAAACCTGGGCCCCCCCCCCCCCCCCAGCATCAGCAGCTCCAATGCAACTACACAGCGTTGAAGGGCCCCTCTGCACTGCTTTTGCTCCCTGCATTACACCAATGCGTTGTACTGACCCTGTCTTAACTTTTGAATATTCAGCCTATCTTTGACTGCCACAATAAGGTCACTTCCTAGAGGTGCAGCTCCACAGGTGATAACATGCAGGCTTGATAGATCATATTTATCAACCATTGGATGCTTCGCCAAGAACAGTACTACCGGCGGCACTACAGGCATATGTGTAATCTGTAAAAATTTGATTTTTTTATGTCAGTGCATTAACAATATATTGGGTTTTTTTTTTATATTGGTAGTTACATCAATTTGGTAATTAGGGCGCTGTTAAGCCTAGTCTATACTAGAAAACTTTACCAAAATGTTTGTAAACTCCGAGTTTGCCACTGTTTAGAGAAGCTTGTCTACACAAGTTACTGAAGGCTACAGGATCCAATGACTCTGACTATATTATTTGATTCGCAGTTTACAAACCTCTGCAAATTAGTTTGGCCTAACATCTGCAAATTAGTTTGGCCTAACTTCTGAAAACTAGTTTGACCTAACATCTGCAAACTAGTTTGGCCTAACTTCTGAAAACTAGTTTGACCTAACATCTGCAAATTAGTTTGGCCTAACTTCTGAAAACTAGTTTGACCTAACATCTGAAAACTAGTTTGGCCTAACTTCTGAAAACTAGTTTGACCTAACATCTGCAAACTAGTTTGGCCTAACTTCTTTAAACTAATGTAGTTTGGCCTAGCTTCTGAAAACTAGTTTGACCTAACATCTGCAAACTAGTTTGGCCTAACTTCTTTAAACTAATGTAGTTTGGCCTAACTTCTGAACTTCTGAAAACTAGTTAGGCCGAACCAAGTTTTCTTCTGCCACAGTTTTACACTGAAAAACTTTCAGACCTTTTCTTGCAAACCCCTGAGTATTCTCGAGTTTGCAACTGAATTGTGTTAGTGTAGACTATGCTTTAAAGTCAAACCACCTGACCAGATCCGAGCTTGGTATAAACAAAACCTAAATTAGTGGATAGGCTACCTTATAGTCCTGTATTGTTTTCAAGAACATTTCAGGCTCAAAACGTGGTATGGTTACCACTCTTGCTCCTTGATACAGAGAACTCATTAGCACTGCTGTCATTCCAAATATATGGAAGATGGGTAAAAGGCAAAGGGTATTTGCGTCTCTGTCTGAATCTGGTATAACATAACGATTTAACTTTCCACTGAAAAGTAATATAGAGAAGTCAGTAAATTATTATTATCATGTTTGTTTATGTTTATAGCAGTTTACAGGTTTTCTATAATGTCTTCATATAAATATTTTCGGTAAGAAATGAAAATTGTATTAATCAACTATGTCAACATTTATATATGGTTGCAAAATCGGTTTTCGCTCTATACACAATGAATTACATTACCAAGGGGAACACATTCTAGACCCAACAAACTGTACCCTTCATATTGACATATTGTGGAGCTTTTTTCCTTACAAAGTGGCCTGGATCAGATAAGAGTTCATGGATGGATTATGTCCCTTGTTAAAAATATAACTATATAAATATCCTACTTTATTTGACATTGATTCGCAACTAGATTATTGTGGGTTAGCATGACACCTTTCGGCAAGCCCGTAGTTCCACTTGAGTACGGTAAAGCAGCTACGTCATTGTACACGTCCAAAGATACACGTTGGTAAGCACTGCCGTCATCATTCAGGAGGGTGGAAAACGGTATTGCGCCCTCAGCCTCACCAAATACATACACATCCTGTGACAGAAGAAAAAAAATTATTTTATGAAAAAGAACATATTTTCGAATTCAGTCATGGCCAGAAAACGAAAGGCCACCATACTGTGTCCAGTGTTTGATGTGTCCAGTGCAGGCTGTGTCGTGCGGACACTTGTAGGGTCATGAAAGACCCAGGGGGTAGTCTTTTCGTGGTGTGTAGTTTTTTAATTTGTTAATAATTACACAAACCAACAGTGGTGTTGCTAGTCTATGAGTACTGCTTACCTGAATTGGTAGTGGTGGTATAGAGATATGAACCACGCTAGTGATCTAAAGGTGGTTGGTTCAAATCCTATATTATAAGAATTACTCATGTTCTCAATGTAATGAAAAATTATGTTTCAATTACAATATATATTATTATATCATAAGAACAATAATAATCTGTGTGTACAGTACTACTGTACATCAGAATATTAACAAAATATGTATATTAACAAACTATGTATGTATAAAGTTCAACAGAAAACTGTCCCAAATGGAATTTGGATACTATAACAAAATACCTTTACAATAAATTTTATCAATAGAAAGGCTAAATATAGAGTTTGTAACAATTGGGTCAAGTGGCATATTCACGGTGTTATCAGACTATTTACAGATAATCAATATGAATATCTACACTATACTTATTTATACTATTCTGATCTACAACAGCACTACAACAGCTATGAGAATATTCAACATATAAATATGATAAATACAGGTCAATCAACAACAGAATTATAATGAATAAATGAATAAAAAATAAATTATATTATTGTTAATATTGTGAAAATGAATGGTAAATAATTGTAACTCAAATGTAATCATAGAGTAGATCAAAAAAATGATTCACTGTGGAGAGGGGAGCACAGAAAATAGCTGCAGCAATCGACCAATCATATACGCTAGTTTTAAGCCACACCCCTACACATACAGATTTTCAATTTCTATTGAATACTTATTTCTGAGATAAGCTACTCTAATAATTAGTGTCAACTTGAGTAGTATGTCATATCTCTGCTATAACATTATTAAATGTGTCAACATGACTATCTTTTATTTCAAAATCACAGAGACATGTGAACATGAATTAATGGTAATTAATCATGTTGTAGCCTAGCAATAATCTATTATCTTAGCCCAGTTAAGCCAATCTATACTCTGATCATAAATCACAATTAACAAATGAACTTCAACTCTACAACAATTAATAACCAAAGTTGCTGTTTAGTTTGTTTAAACAAAAAAGGTGCAACTATAATCAACAAGATAAGGTTTAAATAAACCAAAGTAGGGGTGGATAAAGAATGTTGGGTTGAGTGTTATAATTTAACTATACCCCACTTAAACTGTGTTCCCACTGGACTTGAACAATTTTCAAACCATGGTAATCTTATCCAAGGCTATCCTAAATCTGACCACTGTTTGCACTTGGATGATTTCATGCAATTAGTTTTACCATGGCTTTACCATGTGACATTAGATACGGTAGTTTTCTCCCGAGTAGCACATTCAGATGATTGGAGCAGCGTGGGTAGTTTTAAGAAGATGATGATGAATTTCTAATTTGCAGACAGCGATTGGTAAAATTAACCAATTGGTCTTCGCTTTTTCACCTTGAGCAAATTGTTAGTGTGAAGCTCTGTCTACACTATAAAACTTTATGTGACAAAAAATGTGATGTGCCCATATATGAACACGATCATATCATATCACTACCATATTTGGGCACATCACACATTTTTTTGTGGCTTTAGTTGGCTACTCGATTATTTGACTAAATTAAGTTAAGTGTGATTGAGGCTAAAGACAATGATTGAGTCTGACTTACTTTCAGAGCAGAGACTTGCTTCTTAGCTGCAATGACCCTATCTATAAGGGTAGGAGTTGTAGCTATATATTGTGCTTCACAATTATTTAACTGAAACGCTAACTCATCTGTCAGTAAACACAGAAAAAATACATTATTAATAACAATTTTTTTTTTAATTCATTTATATTTTTCAGTTGTGGTTGTTTTGCAGAATAAACCATACCACTTGAGACTGTGGTTCCTTTAATATAATTTGCTGCTTATAACAGATTTGAAAATAATATTGATTAATTGATTGATTGATTGATTGATTGATAATTTGATTGTACAATATACATGACATAACACAAGGACCTAGGAAGTAGCAAAAGCTAATCTAAGCCTGTACCTTGCTGAAATTAACGTTTAATAATGGTAAAGTATTAAATAAGATAGTAAACAAAAAAACCAATATGCAATCAACAAAAATTGTTGTTTATGCTTATTGGTTTTTGTTATGGCAACTCTAAGGAATTTTATATTAGCAAAATCCATAAATTATTTAACAAAAAATCTCAGATGAAAACAAACAAAAACAAATTTAAACGATGTGAATATTAAAGCTTTGTCTAAACTATCAAACTATTTTGACAAAAAAAGTGTTATGTGCCCAAATATGGTAGTGATATGGAAATGATGTGACATCATCATGTTCATGGGCACATCCATTTTTAAAGTTTGATAGTGTAGACAAAAGGCTTAATATTCAGCAAAATAACTGCTTACCTACTGTATAAGCTGGATTGATAGTAGTCACCACACCTCCAGCCATCACAACGCCCAAGAATATTGCGACATACTCTACTGAATTAGGGCTGAACACGGCAAAGCGGTCTCCTTTCTTGAAACCAACACGCATCAGGCCACTTGCTACATTCTTCGCAACATTTTGTAATTCAATGAAGGAGAATTTCATACCAGTTACAGCATCTTCCTACAAACAAAAGTATTTTTATGTTATTACTGACTATGTTAATAAAAACTTTCAAGCATTTAACCACTTTTAACTATAGTTTTTCACTCAGACACAAATTTGCTCCATCTATAGATATCTGACATACATCATCTTTCAAATCAAATTTTCTTTCAATTCATCTCTATTAAATGGCCAATTTGAAATCCATTTATCAATTGTATAAATGTTATCATTTGTTAACTTTATATAAATGGTATTGTTCTGAGGGTCCCTAATGATCAGCTTTGGCTGGATGAACCACCCTCATAAAATACAGTTCAAACAAATTACTGTACATAACTACAGTATAAATAAATGCAAATTAATAACTTTAAATACTCATAATTGTATTTCATTAATATTGTACAATAATGAGGTTGACCCACTATCAGACCCAGGGAGGGCTGCATCATGGGTGCATCATTTTAAAATAATTATTGACGCAGGGGTGCATCAAACCTAGATGGTACGTCACATCAATGAACAATGGTGTCTAAAATGTCTGTCACTTTACCGCCCACTATGTCATGAACAACATGGTCACAATGCGTCAAAATGGGTGCGTTGTGGTCACTTTTTTTATGTAAGGGTGCATCATGGTATTCATAAGGTATGACGCACATTGGACAAATGATGCACCTTTCCCGGGGGTCGTATAGTGGGTCATGCCAAGTGCATTATCGTCTATACTGATGATTTTAGTTTGAAACCTCAATTTGCCCTTTGAACATTTCATTTCATGACTTGAAGAAGCCACCCATGAAGGGCAAAGTGTGAAATAACCCTATAGTAGTTATTTTATCTCCTTTGCTTGCAGCACTCCAATTAGTATATGATTTTATGTAAACAAAGAAATTTTATAATACTGTTTATAATACAAAAATAATATCTAAAAAATGCTATTATGAACGACAATGTTTTATTCAACACAAAACATAATTTTTTACATCCTAAATAATAATTATCCCATCAAATATTTATTTATTTTAATAATTATGATACTTGGTTGCATATTTCCGTCAAAAGGTTTTGTCTAATGTCAATAATATCTAAATGTAGTGTTATTTGTAGATTTTTGCATGTATATTGGTTATCCGCAACGAAGTTGCAGGATAACCTCTTGTGATTGTACGAAATCAACCTGTATGATTTTTGTGTAACGCTTTTCTCTAAAACTCGCAAACATAACATTTCGGTAACTATCTTAACATATTGACATTTACGTAACGTCGTCAAGCGAAGCTTTTCATGACGTTTACAATTGCGCAACGTGACTTACGCGCGATTTAACGATTTTGTCGTATTTAACATAGCTCGACAACCAAATAACATTTCAACTTGAAACTTTGCAAAAGTTTAATTTATATCATGCGCTAACTTTCTGTTGAAAAAAATTGCGTGTTTTACACAAAGTTACGCGCGCACGCGCATTTAAAATTTCAAAATGCGCAAAATTAATTTATAATCAACTTTCTACGCGTTTCATGTCGTTTTAAGCATGTCAAAAATTCCCACGCGTGCGCACATTTTTACGTGTGCGGTGCGCACGTAGTATTGAAAACGTACTTTTTTCACGTGATTTATATTTTTCCAGCCTTTTCTAGTAATTTTACCAAATTTTAAACAATTTCGACTTAAAGATACGTCATACGAGCACGTCGAATTGGACAATTTGCGCGCGTTTTTTATGAAAAGGTTAAAAAATTCGTTTAAAATATGCCTTTTTTTAAACAGTCGTAATTTCTAAACTAGACGGTCAACTTTTTGTGGATGGCATATTCTGGAAGTAGATGAGTTGTAGATATCGGATCAGGTATTAATATGGCTAACCGGACATTGTGACGTCATCGTATGGCCACGCGAATATAAAATTTAGGATTTTTGTATCTTTCGTCATAGCTCATCACATTGAATAGAGCGCATCTCCACTTATCCGTTTTCCATTTTCACCCCGATTTTGATTTTGTCTAGGTCAATCAAGTATCTTTCGCATGAGTTAAAAATATTTTAATTTTTTTGACGTCATCATGCCTAAAAATTTTAATCACGTGTGGCATCAATTTCATCTTTACAGTAAATTTTAATCTGTTATAGCTCGTAAGAATAAAACTTGATAATCTCGATTAAAACTTTTTCTGGAAGCTATTGGATTGTAGATACGAAATTATGTAAAAATGTTGCCAATCGGATGTTGTGACGTCATCATATGGCCAGTTAAATAAAAAAGGTCGTATTTTCATCTTTTGCGTCATAATTCATTACATTTAAAAGAGCGCGCATCAATATTTCACGTATTCAAATTTCTTCTACACGCTAATACGTTGTTGCTGAGATAATTTCCTTTCGGAATTGCTAACTTCGCGTTTCATTTTAAAACCGTCAACATGTTAAAAATTGTAATAAATAGCGGGTCCCGTAATTTCACCTATTCTACACTGTATGTGATATGGATACAGATTATACTGTGTATACTATATATGAATTTAAATAATAAAATTCAGCAATAACAACAGATCATATTCTTCAGTTCAGTTCATAATGCCAACGTGAACACTTCCTTTTGTCCTCAACCTATCCCCTTAATGTTAATGTTGCACCACTTGCGCGGCGGATAACCAAACTCGTCAAAGTGACGAGTTACATGTCTAGTTATATATTATATTTATTTCTTTCAGCCATGTTAATGGTGATATATGGTCACTAGGGTGATGATGAAATAAAATAAAATATAATTAACTATACCATCCATGAGTAAGTTTCCAAATTCAAGCATAAATAGAAAATTTTAATCATTTTACCAGATAACAGGAAATTGGGTCGACCCATATAAATTGTGTCAATTGACAATATTTTCCTATCAATGGAAATTCTGCAGGAAAAGATTATATAGGGACACAATGTACCCATTGTTTAAAAAAAAACTGTTCATTCACATTCTTTTTAAAGAACAACTGAAACCCAAAATAGTTTTACTTTCCTTCTCATAAACTTTTTGAGCAGTATGTCGACTTAAAATTGTTGTATCATCAATTTTTAAAACTTCCTTTAATTAAAATTTCCCTCAAAATTGCATGGTGGCACTTTTCAGTGACTTTTAAGGTAAAGCCAAATTCGGACCATGATTAGCTATTTTTTTTTTTAGCTATAAAATTTCTCCACATTAATTATTTTTAAAATAATTTTGACTAGATCGGTTTCAATTGGGTTTTAAAACGGCATATAAGATTTGTTTAATACTGTTCTTCTGTTCTTGAAATTAAGATTAAAACTATATTTTCTGGTGCTTGATAGAAATGGGTTCCTTGGCAGTGTGCCGTAACAGCTATGAGCACTCACTGACTAAACACATGGCCCCTGAGCAATGCCTAAAGAAAAAAACAGGCATTTAAATATGTCGAAAAAAAGCTAAAAATGCCCAGGGTTCCTAAACCAGGGGCCTCAGGCCTCTGTGTTACACCACTGGTCCTTGGAAGTTTTAGACAGTACTACTGTATAATGCTGAAAGAAAATGGCTTGTCAGGGTTAAATATAAGCTCAAGGCCATCTTGCTGACCCTTCCTGAAAGTTAACCATGATGATGACTAAATGAATTTGACTTTCAACTATCTAGAAAAACAATCCCAATGTTTGTTATTAAAAACTTAAAATATATACTATTTTTATGCAACTTTAATAATATTTTTTCTTTTTTCAATTTATAATAGCCTTATCATTTTTATTTAATTTCCCCATGATTACCCAGTTTCACAATTTTGTCATGATGGATGTATTCACTTGATGCATTTTTATACATTTTTATTTAATCTAATATCATATTGTATCTGATATTAGTTGCATACAGTAAATACTGTAACAGTATTAAATATAAACTCTTATGTATAATGAGAAAGGCTAAAAATAGGCATGCTTGAATAGAAAAAACTTCCGTTTGAAATCAGTTCACATATTCCACATGCTGACACAACTTATAAAAGACAGCTGCATCTTGTACTAACCAACGTTATGGACATGGAATTTTACATTTTATTACAAGTTTTAAAGTAAATAGGACCTTATTGTGTTTGTGAAATTTAGTGTTGACAAAAGAATCTACTGTATATCAAGAACTCTTCCCTGATATCAAGCAAGCACCTATTCTTTAGGCTGTGCATTCACTAGCTCACAAAGATTTGTATTCTATAGATATACATACAAAACAAAAGAAAATTACATAGCACAATACCAAGGAATGTGTAATTACCCTGGTAGTACAGACAGACAGATATAGTACAGTAAAGTCAGTTTTGTGAAGTTAATAAATTTAAAAAATTAAAAATTATAAAACAAATTCAGTTAAGTATGATGTTTGCACTCCGAGAGACGCACCCCCTGGCGCATATATCCATGTGTTCCTTCGTCAGTATTCATCCAGATCCAGATCCAGAAAGGCAACTACAGTAGGCCTACTATTGTATCACACTACTATAGGACTTTAAAATACCATGAAAGTTGGTAAAGATGTAAAAGTTGTATGTCATATAGTGTTGTAATTAATATGATTCAAGTCACATGTTACTATTATGGTTGTATCATGGAGTCAGTAAAATACTCCATGGCTGTAGCTATGGAAACTTGGCACTGTAGTAATGTGGGTACTTTTACAGTAAACTATAGTGGTTAAAATGTCAGGCTACCGTCAAATATACTATGGTCTTGATTTCAAATCCAATCAGGTTATTTCTCAAAATAAAACACAACTCCACTCACAAAGTCTTACTGAGATTAACTTTTATTATCAGGATAATTGTCATGTTTATTTAAACTTGGACAAAATTGTAGGCAAAGGTTATATAGCCAAAGTTCACCATATTATTTAGCTAGATTTATTAGCCTAATACTTGGCAAATTGCCTAATAAAATGAAAAATTTTGTTATCAAGATTTTCTCCTCTATCCTATCACATTTTAATAAGTATTGTTTACCGTATATTTCGGTGTATAAGTCGCACTTTTGACACGCAAATTTGACCTCTAAATTAAGGGTGCGTCTTATACACCGAACATAAATGCCTCACCACACAGATTGTACATATAGGCCTAGGCTATCGTCACCTCGTTTGCTAGGCCTGAGTAGGCTAGGCCTAGCTACAGTAACTAACTAACGTAACGGCAACCTGCTTCTGCCTAGTTTTCAAGGCATTTTAGCATGATGTTATACTAAATATGATGAAAAGATTTGTTCATTATGGCGATAAAATTTAAAATATATTATTACAATAATATTGATTACAATTTAAAAAAACATTGTTTTGATGAAATATAAGGTGCGTCTTATACACCGACGATATAAAAAATACCGATATTTTACTCTCAGTTAGGGGGTGCGTCTTATATACAGGTGCGACTTATACACCGAAATATACGGTAATATAATTTAAATCATTTCTGAGCAGTTTTTGTTTTCTACCTGTCCTATGATTTTATGTCAGAATATAATATTTACCACTGCAATTTTGTCTCCATACTCTGGAAATTTCTCCATCACATAATCAGTAAGGGGAACCTCTGGTACCTGTACATCTTGATGAGGACTTCGTAGGATACCATCTTTTGTTGTGCTACTGTTAGACCTATACACGTCAACTAAATATAAAAATAAAGAAATTGCAGAAATGGTTGTGGATAGTTTCCACAGAATGTTATTGTTATCACCTTTATAAAGGCAAAGTGGCGTTCCATACTTTAGTTTGTTCATGTGATCATGTGTTTTGAAAGTATTAGTATCAGTTTCTGTAGTACTTCCTATACCATAGTTTATTGAACTGAGTTTTAGTTTGAAGCAATAATAGAACACACCAGAGGTCAGTTTGTTGGGTCCTCAAAGTGTCGCCTTAATAGAGGTTCTGCTGTAACTTTCTGAATTTTTTTTTTAATTCATTTTCTAAAAAACAATACATAAAGTGATTTGACCAATGATAAGCCACCGTTCGAATAATCCATCGCTTGTGATTGGTCAACTCACTTACGTTGCGTCTACATCCTTGCATTGCGTCTTAGTGGGAACCAAGCCTAACGGAAAAATTACTATCGAACTTAAACAGTAAACAATAAAAAATATCAAACAAAGTCAATATCCTTGTTGGATAAGAATAAACATTCCATACATGTTACACAAAGGTGTCTGTATATATTTATGTATATTATTCTGTATTCTATCTGGAAATTGTTTGCTTGAAAAGGGAATTTAGAATTCAATATCATTCAAGCACTGATGCAAATCAAACTTCAAAGATTAAAGCATAGAGGTATTATAGTGAACTATAATATCTCTATGATTGAAGGGTAACCATATGTCATGTCAAAACATTCACATTCAACTATAAATAAAAAGAGAGGATGTCTTCCAGATAAGCTAATATTTAGCACAAACATTCAGCTGCTAAGTTTATAAATGAGTGTTGACAAAGTGCGAGGCAGCGAGGCACGTGAGGCATGCCAAATATTTGTGCGAGGCATCGTTTTATCATTTCCAAAAGTGCGAGGCATGCGAGGCATATAGTTTACAATTTCAAAAAGGTGCGAGGCATATCTTAACGTGCTATTATGCTATATTATAGGCCTAATAATCAATCGATACAAGCGTATCTAAATAGATTCGTGTATACACTCATCATGTTGTTTATTTTTATGTAACGATTGTTTTTTCATTCAAGTCATATCGTGTCAAATTTTACTTTTACAAAGTGCCCAAACTACGGTTAAAAAATCTGAACGACAGTCTTCAACTTTCGATAAACAATAATTGTTATAGCGACACACTCATCAAATGACTGCAATGTTTGTTGGCATTTCGAGCCATGTGTTCACTCACATGTCTCTCGAACATAGCAGAGTGAAAATAATATTTTGTCACACCCCTGCGCCTAGATCCGGTAGACCCGAGAGATGGAAAATCCCTCTTTACTATTTAGCAGGTAGCGGAATGATTCAGCCCTCAGCTCAGAGGATTGTGGTGCATTCCCCTCCTATAGCACGTGGTTTCAGCAGCAACGCACAGACTTCTCTCTGAGCGGCGTGCCAAAGACATTTTTGACATTCCATTCTCTAGGAACAACACGTGTACCTCTCTCGCAAATAAGGTGAACAGCGATTGCCAGGACAAGATCAATAACTGGCGGTGAATAAAAGGTAACTGATATGCCGATCCAATAACATGCCGCAAAGAAAAAAATTGCGACAGAATTCTGGAGCGCGTGTGAAAAAAGACTTACGTCCGACAATTGTAATACTAGGCCTAAAATTAAACTTTAGCTAATATGCTTAGCCCTAACCTAGATAAGAGGCCTATGTAGAAAATAATTTAATCAATTTTGATATAATAATAATTGGTGTAATATTTAATAATGATACACTATTCCTGTTTTAGTAAGCTAGGTATATTACGAACGATTTTTATTTATTGTTGTTGTAACCGTCCATGTACGTACTAATAAACCTGGCGCTAGTTTCCTTCGCTTGTATTTTTACTCCAAATTTGATAACTAACTTTATCGTGTGAATACCACACCTTAGAAGTATACCTCAAAGAATCACATAAAAAGTAACAAATAAATCCTTAAATTAATGATTTTACAGGCGTGTTTCTCGCACACTGTTCGCGAATTTCACTTATTCAATGTTCAATATTTTTGTTTCTATGGAGCGCCAAAAGAGCAACGATAATAGAGGACTAAAACTCAGTGGAATGCGTCAATTTCTCATGCATTTATTGGTGAAAAACACGTTTTATTTCAATATATTTGTTAATTTGTCAATAAAAATGGTGTAATATGTTACTGCTGATACTGTTCTGTTTTCAAAGAATAATAATCGATCCTAAATCAACATCACTACCTAGTCTAGACCTAGGACATCCTACTAAGGATATTATGATGAATTTTTCTATTTTATTCTTTAAAAGGTTACCGAAACCGTGTACATTATCAACAGTACACCGGTGAACAGTAACATTTTTCCTTACTGACAGTGACAAAATCTATTGAAATTGTACTTGATTTTCACCAAATAATGCGTTAAATATATATGGATTCCACAGAGTTTTGAGCCCTCTAATTATTTTGCTCTTTTGGCGTTCCATAGAAACCAAAATATTGAACATTGAGTGTGCGAAATGCGAGAAAAACAACGTCTGTAAAATCACCAATTTAATGGATTTATTGTTACTTTATGTGATTTTTCTTCATTAAAGTAGGCCTACTAATTCTAAGCTGTGGTATTCAGGATAAAGTTGGTTAAAATACAAGGCAGGTGCAAAAGGAAACTAGCCTAGCGGGCCTAGGCCTAGGCTACTTCAATTTCGGTGATTTCCTGCCTTGCAATTTTGAGAAATGATAAAATGATGCCTCGCATTTTTTGATGATGGTAAAACGATGCCTCGCATAAATTTCTGACTTGCCTCGCATGCCTTCCCTGCCTCGCGTGCCTCGCTGCCTCGCACTTTGTTACTACCCTTTATAAATGATAACTTGCTATTGGAAGAACTGGTAGGCTAAGCTGAAAAAAAGTACTGACAACCTTGTTAAATAATAAAAGGTATTATTATCAATACAGTAAAATTGAGTATCAATTCAGTGTCAATAATGTATTATTAATTTTTTGAAAGATGAGGGTTAATTGTACCGAAACAGTTCAGTTGAATTCAGTAGAAATGGGAGGTCATTCCCAGGAATCATACCAAAACATCAATACTAAAAACTAAAAAAGAGATTCTATTCTAATTAAATATGACATGTTAAAATAAAAGCCTAGCCTATTATTATACTATTACTATATCTTTTTTTTTTTCGCCGTGGCTAAAGATACGGTACCGTATTCTAACTTCTGTTTACTAAAGGTACGGTAAAATTGCATTACGTCATAATCAGGCAATGGGGTGCTGGTACGTGTGTGACGTCATCGTATAAGGACTTAGGATTTTTTTTCATATTGCGTCTGTTGTATATATGTAGAGAATTCCTCCTATCGGCAGCGCGCCAGGCTGCGTGGATGTGTGTGCGCTGCAGATGAGGGTTTTATTTTTATTCCAAATGGCCTATTTAGGCCTATATTTTTTATTAAACTTTGTTTACAATGGTGACCATAAACAACAAGCAAATGCGGACAATAAAGGGGCCCTCAAATACTATGATTTAGACAGTAGCCCCAGAAGGGCTGACGAGTCACAGAAATCAGCGCACACATGCAGCTGGCCCCAGCCTGGCATCGCTTTCCCTACACAAACAAACTCATTATAATGAGGTAGGCCTACGGTAGTAAGTAGGCCTAGCCTAGGCCTCTTTTGAAACGGTTTTCTGTATTCTAGAATTAAAATCAACATGGTTTGGCTTTTCAATAATAATAACAGACGTAGGCTACATTTAGTTTTTGTCACACACGACGGCGATAAATAAAGCATAAAAAAAATGCGGTTGATCACTGTTTTCGCGATATGAAAAAAATCCACAAAGTACTGTATTTATACAATCACGTCACACACGTACCAGCACCCCATTGGCTGGTTATGACGTAATGCAATTTTACCGTACCTTTAGTAAACAGAAGTTAGAATACGGTACCGTATCTTTAGCCACGGCGTTTTTTTTTATGAATTCAATTATAAACTTTGTCTGAAAGTTAAGACATTTAGGCTCTCTGGGCCTGTTCGTAGGGGTTGAAAATACCAGCTTATTCCCGATTTCCGTTCGCGTGATCCAATTAACTTTTGCCTCAGGCTACAAAAAATTCGAGGCAAAATGTTCACCAAATTTGCAGGTTATTTCAGCGATAATCCAATTATACTCAGCCTTCGAGGATTAATAAATCTCCGATAGAGGCGTTGTGTCAAATTTTGACAAACGTTCGCTGCCTAGGCCCGTCATTTCTCCTACGAAGCTCTTCCATACACGCTTCGAGAGCGATCGTCAGCTGGTGCTGTCCTTGTTGGTGGTGTAGACCGCTTAGGAATACACCCCGCTTAGTAGGCCTAGCTGGTCGGTGGTGTTTCCGTCGTGTAACATTGGGCTCAAATTCTTCGTCAATGAGTAAAATAATGGTCGTCAGGAGAAGGCATATTTCGGCAGGATTATCAGCGTTAAGAGGCATAAGGTTTGTCGCAAGGATAAGCAGCAAGGTAGCAAGTAATTGTTATTGTAAAGAAAGATCGCGAGTAAAAAATATACAACAGTAACACGAAACTAGCGTGCGAAAATGGGGTCGTAGGTTGTAAAGACAACTGACCTTAAAACGTAATTTCCGGTTTGTGATGCGTCGATTAAGCATTTAAGCGGTTAAATATTTCAAGTACGAACAACGCTCAATTTATAACCCGAGGCATGGGTGAAATTAAGCGCTTATTTTAACCACCGTACGAACACGACCTCTGATTAACGTTTCTCTTCATCCTACTTTATCTAACATTTAGCAGAAGCTTAACCAATAAAAGAGGATGTATATTATTATTATTATTATTATTATATAAAATATTGATAAGTTTAGCTTACATTGTGGTCGATGAAGACCGCTGTTCACAAACTTGTAGGAGGATGATGATGACGAAGCCCACCATAGATTTACCCTTCCAGCCACAGCTCGGCCTTGGCCAGTCAAACTTCCCACTTGTCGAAGTAGTAAAGCACAAGAATACATTATGTAATAATATGTATGCAAGCAGCTAGGCCTACTTATTACTGCCTTACTACAAAACACGCCTAGATTTGTTGTTTTTGTATCCTAGGCCTACGTCCTTTTCACACTGACTGATTCCTTTTAACACTCCTCTCTCCTCCTCACGTCTACTTCCAACACTGTGTTTACTGAGGCATCATGTGTGTGAAAACAAAAGCACAATTCCGCCCTCAACGAAAAAAGGACATGATGATGTCAGGCACATCACATTTTTTTGTCAAACTAGTTTGATAGGTGTAGACAGAGCTTTAATATGAAACTAGTTTGACACAAAAAGTGTGATGTGCTCAAATTATTGTAGTGATATGCCCAAAAATGGTCGTGATATGACTTCATCACATTTTCACATAAAGTTTGATAGTATAAAGACAGGGCTTAAGTCCTTGATTTAATCAAGCGCTTCCAAATCTAAATTGCCACTTTTTGTTTCAAGAGTCATATATTACTATCACATTCAACTCAATTTTGTTTAAGAAAATAAAAGATCGTCACTACCTCTTTTAGTCTGTCAATTTGTATCATCATGATGACATCATCATCATCAACAATGGAGCTTGGAAAAGGTTTCAACTATATATAAATAAACATATTATCATTATTTATAAATCTATAAATAATTAATCACTTTGATGTTTTTTCATATCTATAAATAATGACAAGATACAGATACATTCAGATACAAGAAAACTTTATTTGTCAAAGGCCAAACATGTGACAGTTGAAATTCTTCTTGCTTGCTGCAAGAACTCACCACACTACAACATAAATTAAGTTAGTTTGAATAATTAAAACGTCAGTCATTATTTATAAATAATGAAATAACTTTTTCATTATATGATATAATAATAATAGGTATGAAAAAAATAAACATCCTGCTCTCGATCGTCTCTGGCTGTGTGTCTGATCAACAGGGATTTCCCGATTTTGCTGAAAAAATACGTCTATACCGCCCTCTATATCGTAAGCCTTTTTCATTTTGCTTGCTAAAAAAACATGGCAGCCGCCGACAACGTAGCAAATAATATTATTGTTGTACAAGATAACAATGTTCCAAACATCGTTAAGCCGGTAATTGTCTTACTAGAATTGCACATTAACATTTACTTTAGCATGATCTTGTAATACAGCATAACTATTGTAAAAATATTGTACTTTTAGGCCTATGTTTTAGGTAGATTGAGATTAGGCCTAGCCTAGGCCTAGCCTAGCTAGTTAAGTTAGGCCTGGCCTCCTGCCGGTAGAGAAGTGGATGAGACGAGAGAGGGTGAAGGGGACTAGCCTAGGCTACTTTACCATCCAGTGCTGCTTGGTAGGCTAGGGCCTAGTGCTGGAAATGCCACAAAGTTATTAGTTAAGCTGCACTTTTAGTTATTGTTAAAATTGTTAGCTGGATTGGATTCTATGTCTATATAAATATTGTTGACTTTGTAGAAAATGATCAAAATGGCATTTATTTATTATATTATTAAATTTAAAAATAATTGTTCACATATTTGTTTAAAACAAACATAATTTAGTATACTACGTAGGCTAAGCCTATTTTATGTATGGTAAACTATTGTTTTGATTCCATTGCTTTTAACATTTTTCTTTTATAGTTTTATAAATTACTGGTAGTTTGCTTTTAATTATTTTTTATGTGTTGGCCTGTCAGTGTCACACCAAAATCAGTCCGGGCCAAAATCGGTCCGGCGGACCAGTTTTGGCTGCCAAAATCAGTCCGGGGGACCATTTATGGCTGCCAAAACCTGTCTGGCTGGGCCAATTTTGGCCACCAAAACTGGTCCGGTCTGGATAAAATCGGTCCGGGCAGTAGGACTGTTTTGGCCGCCAAATATGGTCCGGTCTAACAAATATATGGTGTGCAAAATGAGTCATAATGTATATATCATTAAAAAAAGGCCATGATTAGTCATTATATTGAAAACTACGGGGTTTTATTTGTTATTTTAATATTATAAATTAAGCCTGTTTTTTTTATTATCATTATTAGTAGTAACTCATCACTAATTAGTACTACTGTAATTGTTAGGCTTTTTGTATACAATATGTATCTCTGCCTGTTTTTAATCCATTTTGTTCTTTTTTAACATCTTCGTTTCCCCATGATGTTAAAAACAATTTAATTTATTAATTATTTATGGTTAATCAATCAATATATCAATTCAATACAATTATTATAAAACAATTATCCAATATTGATTAGGCTGAGGAAGGAAAAAGGCCTCAATCATAAATAAAATCTAGCTGGCAAAATCAGCGTCTCATACCCGTTCGTGTGAGTGTGTGGCAGGCCGAAATATGAGTGAACACCTAAGTCATGTTTTTAGATAAAATACGTTTATTTATAGTATTTATCCGACAAGATAACTTACTAATATATATCATGGGATATTTTTCTAGCCATAAACAACTTAAAACAGCATCATAGGCCTAGTAATTCAATTAAAATCGACAGAAGAAAAGCCCGGACCGATTTTGGCAGTGGCGGACTGCTTTTGTCCACAATTTTAGAGCCAAAACTGGTCCGGCCGGACCGATTTTGGCCCCGGACCATATTTATCGTGACAGGCCTCTAGGCCTAGCTCATGGAGGTAATACTGGGCTCCTGGGCCTAAACATTTTTTTGTGCACAATTTTTTTTTATTGTAACATAGGCCTAATCGTTGTTGTTTAACAAATAAATAATTGCTTTCTTATTTATCTACAGACTATTGATCTTTCCAAGCTTTCTGATGAAGAAAAATGGAGGTGTGTATAAAATAATAACTAAAAACAGATAATATTATGTGGGTACGAAAGATTATTGAAAATAAACAGATTGATACTAAGACCCTGCCAAGTCCTACCAGTATAAAGTGTAAATGATATGAAATAGGATATAGAGTGTTAATTCATAAAAGTCAATTAGTTTGTCATCAAAATTGTTAAAAATCTATGTTTTATTGTGTCAACATTGCCTTAAGTACATTGTACTTGCCAGCATTTATGCCAATGCAAACATACTACTAGTTGACGCAATACAGACATTATTAATGCATTGTACATTCTCGAAGCTGATTTATGTACAGTAGCATTTTTCATGCCAAAATCGCTCTAAAAGATTTCATTGATAAAAATGCAATTAGCTCTATAAATATATTCAATTTCATATAATTTACACGTTATTATACTAGGCTTGGTGAGAATTGGTAAAGATTGCCAGTATTTAAGACCATACTAATGCACCTGTCAATTGTATTTCCCACTACAGTATATGACCCCCTGGAGAGGTGCGTCATTTGCAAATAATTACTGACTCAGAGGCGCGTCAAAAAACCTAGATGGTACGTCACATCAATGAACATTGGTTATCAATGTCCGTCAATTTACCACCCACTATATCATAAACAACATGGTCACAGTGCGTCAAATGGGTGCATCATGGTCACTTTTTTGACATATGGGTGCATCATGGTATTCATAAGGTAACGCACATCGGACAAATGATGCACCTCTCCCGGGGCTCGTATAGTGGGTAATACAATTGACAAGTACATAAGACCTTTATCATCAGCTTTGACTTTACTACATGATTTCATTCATTGCATTGTGTCAATGTGCCATGAGCATCTAATTTGTGATGGATACCGGCGCAATATAAGATTTCCTTATAATTTATACTACTATACTGTCTGTAGAAATGCTGTAAAAAACAAATTCTCAAGAACTATTAAATGTCTTATGTTGTTAAATCTTTTTTTTAGAATTGAGCATAAAAGACTTCATGAAAAGCACAAAGGTCACGAGGCTATGCATGCAGAAATGGTGCTCATTCTAATATCAGTTCTCATAGTTGCACAAGTTGTATTAGTTCAATGGAAACAAAGACGCTACAAGTCATATCAAGTGAGTAAGAGTGTGATGTGCCCATATATGGTGGTGATATGCTTAAATATAGTAGTGATATGCTCAAATATGGTGGTGATATGCTCAAATATGGTAGTGATATGACATCATTATGTCCATATATGGGCACATTTTTGTGTTGCATAAAAGTTTGACAATGTAGACAACAACACACTGAGTGGAGTTGAAATACTTTGTTGAGGGATATACAATAGATAGATGTAGGCATGTATATGTTCCAGTGGCGTAACGGTAATTAGCACTCACTGGCTAAACCCAATGGCCCTGAAGCTTACAGGGGCACCTGAACAGGACCCAGAGGAACAGGCTTTGAAATATGTTGAAAAAGATATCCAAGGCCTCCAGCATTGCAGTGTCATTTATGGTTCCAGGGGCCTTAGGCCTCTGCGTTACACCACTGATATGTTCAGAACATCTTAAGCTATCAAGGCCTACTAATACTATACATTACTGGTATCCAAACAAACCTTGTCTTAAAGATTGTGGAATATAAAAATTAAGTATCCCTTAAAAAAAAATATTTATTGGTTAAAATAGGGCAGTTACTCACTGTGAGATTGTATAGGCGTGTCACAATATTACATGTCATTGGCCAGTGACCTGTACTAAATGGACGTTATTACTGTATATTCCAAACTAACAAGTCATTTTTTTATATTTTTCAGGCTATCACTTTAGCAGGAATGTGGATTATTCCATTTTTCTTTTCAATTAATGCACATTGGTGGCGATTTCTTGTTATATGGTTTATATTTAGCATAATTACAGGTCATATTATATTCAAAGCTACGAGAAAACCATTGCCAGGCACCACACCTCGGTAAGTTGACTACTCATGTGCGTCATCATCAAATTAGAAAGGTTTTCGTTGTAGAACTAAAGGATAATCATTTATGCTGTCTTTGATAAAATAATATTCCAATCATGATATTTTTGCCCTTACTAATCATGACGTCATTTGATTGGACATGTGAAAATATCATTTTCATCAAAGGAAGCATAGATGGTTATTCTATAGTTCTAGAATGAAAAGTTGTTATATTCTTTTTTTTTATGAATGAAAAATGCATATTTGTCTATTTATCGTCGATCGTTATCGTCCTAGTATAAATGGGCCTTTAGCCAAAAAAATGTGTGTGCACTGTCTATTCTTTCTTTTTCTTGGTTTTTAAAACCTTTTTTAATACTGTACTTAACTAACTAAATTAATAACTTAATTATACAGTTTAATCAATTCGATATAATGGCCAATTACCTCAGAATTTTTTGCAAAAGTTGCATATAACAAACATCACATCTATATGATAATTTGAAACAAAACTGTTACTATTTTTTATTAACTGCTAACCTTAAAATGTAGTTTTAACTTAGTTTTTTTGTCCATTTTCTAGGCTAGTCTACAAGTGGTTCTATATTCTATACAAGCTTAGCTATGGCCTAGGAATCGCTGGCTATTCTATAGTAATGGGTACTTTACTTAATTTGAATTTACTATTTCTTGTTCGAACCGAAACTGCTATGGATTGTGGTGTGTTACTGCTATTTTATGGCCTATATTATGGTGTTCTCGGACGAGATTTCGCTGAAATAGTTACAGAATTTATGGCTGCTCATATAGGGGTAAGTGTTGATATGCAAAAGACAATTTATCGTTACATTAGTCTCAAAAGGAGCTGTGTGAAATTTTCTTCTTTTTTTTCCAACTGTAAAAAGGAATTGTTAAGACCTATGAAAATCACCCTTTTTAAGCTGATTTTGTTTTTCAATGACAAATAATTTAATACGAATAAAAACTTCTATTTGGCCAAAATCTAAAATTTTTAAAAAAAAACTATAGGCCTAGATAATAAATATTTATTCAATCCTAGATTTTATAAATTTTTCAGGGTCAGTCAACTTTGGTTAATGTAATCATTTTTTAGGCCTAATACTTAACTATAATAATCTTTATTTGAAAAACAACACCTTTATATCAGTGGAACTTGTGTAAAACAAAAAAAACGTTTGCCTTTGTTTCAGTATTATACTAAAACTGGTTTGCCAGGCCGGACGTTAGAAGCCAACATATGTGCAGTTTGCGGCCAACAGATATTTATACCAGATGAGGATGAAGAAGTTCTTGAAAGAGCCTATGAATTAGGATGTAAACACAGGTTGGTATTTTGAATGGTTGGTAATTGAATTAAGATTTCTACATACTGTGTTCTGATAGCTTCTGTAACTACACCAAAATTGTAAACAGTTGAGATACAAGTGTTATTGTAAATAATCTATAGTGCTATGCAATGTTGTGTACTGTCTGTATTCATTGGGCCTGTTTCTGCTGCAACTGCTCAAAATACGGTATAAAAATACGGTATAAAATACGGTATTTTTTATACCGTATTTTTTAGTACCCCGTTTCTGCTAACAATACTTCTTGGGTGGTCGTGTTAAATTTCATCTTTTTTACCCAAATTGCCATTCATTTATTTGATCGATAATTAAAAGTCGCAATAAAGCAAGTTTTACGTCTCACTTTCAACAGCCTAGCCCTAGTGATAGAGATGTTGTGAGAGCACAGAAAACATCGTAATGGGGACAATTAATTCGTTCCCTCCCCGAGTTATTGTATTTTGCAATGTTGTACTGCTTTCGCAGGCTCTTCAGCTTTGAGTTTACTTGCTTTGGAGACAAGTTTATTCCATACTCCTGCTTTATTTTTTTAGAAATGTCTTTATAAATGTGGTTGTCCCTTTTATTACCTTTTAGTTGGTCAGACATTTTAGCTTCCCCACACACATTTATTTAGTAAAACTGTGACGTATTCGCTCCACATTTTCGCCGACTATATCTATACATGTGTGTAAAGCAGCTAACAGCGACAGAAAATAAAAACACGAATGGTGACCTTTTGTCATGTAAAAAAAAAATACGGTATTTTTATTGGCAGCAGAAACGGGTACAAAAAATACGGTATAAATTTGTAAATACCGTATTTTATCCACAAATTTTGTGGGGAAAATACGGTATACAAAATACGGTATATTTTTTATGAGCGCAGTTTCTGCTGCCAAAAATATACCGTATATATACGGTATTCAAAAAATACCGTATAATATACGGTATTTAGTTGGCAGCAGAAACAGGGCCATTGATATATTTCCAGTGGAATTGTATATACTAAAGCTAAATATTGCAGTACAGTCATTGAGAGCACATATACTTTTCCAAAGAGTGTATTGTTTTGGGATTTTTTTTTTGCATTGCTCTTAAGGAAAGTCTTTCCTGTTAAATGAAACAAATGATGTGGAAATGTATGTTTTTACTCAAGGCCAACCCCTATTCAAGGGGCCCCTATTAAGGTATACTTTGTTGTGTCCTGAAGGTGTCCCTTCATAGAGTTCTACAGTATCTATGTTAATTGATGGTTTTTTAACCCTTTAACTATATTTATTACTTTCAGATTTCATGAGTTTTGTATAAGAGGGTGGTGCATTGTGGGTAAGAAGCAGATATGTCCCTACTGTAAGGAGAAAGTTGACTTAAAGCGATTGTTTAAAAATCCGTATCCTTTTATTAATTATACGAAGCTAGTTGAAAAATCAAGTACATTTTTTTTTCTTTATTCTTTATATTTATTTACTTAAGCCTTGTTTACACTATCAAACTTTATATTACAAAAACATGTGGTTTGCCCATATATGGACCATATTTGAGCATATCACCACCGTATTTGGGCACATCACACTTTTTTTGTCAAACTAGTTTGATAGTGTGGACAGAGCTTTAGATTTTATCATTCACTATTGTGCTTAATATCTACACTTGCCTGCCTCTATTTCAGATTGTGTTCACACAACATTTAAAAATGTTCCTTTTCCTTAACCACATTTCAATAGATGGGAACGTCCTCATGTGTTGTATGGACAACTACTAGATTGGATTCGTTACCTCGTTGCTTGGCAACCAATTATTGTTTTAATTGTTCAAGGAATAAACTATGGTTTAGGCTTAGAATAAATTTTTGTTTTTATTGATGTATTTAAATTCTTGAATTTATTAAACAGACAGGTTTCAGTAAGTAATTTGTGAAATACAGTAGAACCTCTATTAAAGGGACACCTTCAGGACCCAACAAAGTGTCCTCTTAATAGAGGGGTTCTCTTGATAAGGTCTCCCCTTTGTTCTCCTTGGGTTATTTTACTGGAAAGTGTCCCCAAACAGAGGTATCCTAAATGTGGGTTCTACGTTGGTGATTTTGTGTTTTGCAATTATATTTCGCACTATTTATTAAATGTTTTTTAAATTGCCCTGTCCACAACGATTGGCCTGACCACAATTATTGCCCTGTCCACAACGATTGGCCTGACCACAATTATTGCACTGAACAAGATGATTGCTCTGACCACAGTGATTGCACTGAACACGATGATTGCTCTGACCACAGTGATTGCCCTGTCCACAACGATTGGCCTGACCACAATGATTGCCCTGACCACAGTGATTGCCTTGACCACAATGATTGACATTCCAGATTCTCCTAATGCCCATCTTCAATAAAAATCAGTACCAATTTTCTGTTTGTAGTCCACTCACTTGGGAGTGAACTGTTATATACGGTTAACACTAGATGACATAAAGGCCGACATGAATATGCATGTAATGACTATAAGAATTGCAAGATAGCTTACCTGTACCCTAAATATTACACCTATTCCTTGAAATAATCTCTCAAACAAAATAAAAATAAAAACGATGTGTTAGAGATATACAACACAGGGCATTACCCAATACACTATAAATTGCTTGACAGAAACTGGCTAAGTTAATTTGCAGTGAAATTAACATGCTTTATGTTACACCATTTATACACCGTTTATGTCACCCTCATGCAAATTCATGAACGTCATTTTGAGGGATAAAAATTAGTACAGTATTAACCAGTTCTTCCAATACGTATTATCTTACCTTAACCACATTTCAATAGATGGGAACGTCCTCATGTGTTGTATGGACAACTACTAGATTGGATTCGTTACCTCGTTGCTTGGCAACCAATTATTGTTTTAATTGTTCAAGGAATAAACTATGGTTTAGGCTTAGAATAAATTTTTGTTTTTATTGATGTATTTAAATTCTTGAATTTATTAAACAGACAGGTTTCAGTAAGTAATTTGTGAAATACAGTAGAACCTCTATTAAAGGGACACCTTCAGGACCCAACAAAGTGTCCTCTTAATAGAGGTGTTCTCTTGATAAGGTCTCCCCTTTGTTTTCCTTTTATTTTACTGGAAAGTGTCCCCAAACAGAGGTATCCTAAATGTGGGTTCTACGTTGGTGATTTTGTGTTTTACAATTATATTCTCGCACTATTTATAAAATGTTTTTTAAATTGCCCTGTCCACAACGATTGGCCTGACCACAATTATTGCACTGAACAAGATGATTACTCTGACCACAGTGATTGCCTTGACCACAATGATTGACATTCCAGATCATTCTCGTAATGCCCATCTTCAATAAAAATCAGTACCAATTTTCTGTTTGTAGTCCACTCACTTGGGAGTGAACTGTTATATACGGTTAACACTAGATGACATAAAGGCCGACATGAATATGCATGTAATGACAATAGGAATTGCAGGATAGCTTACCTGTACCCTAAATATTACACCTATTCCCTGAAATAATCTCTCAAACAAAATAAAAATAAAAACGATGTGTTAGAGATATACAACACAGGGCATTACCCAATACACTATAAATTGCTTGACAGAAACTGGCTAAGTTAATTTGCAGTGAAATTAACATGCTTTATGTTACACCATTTATACACCATTTATGTCACCCTCATGCAAATTCATGAACGTCATTTTGAGGGATAAAAATTAGTACAGTATTAACCAGTTCTTCCAATACGTATTATCATGGTTTCCATGACTACCCTGACACTTATTTGCATAAATAATACAAACAATTTTAAACACATGATATTAATCTAGTTTATAAAATAATTTTTTTAATATTCATAATTACCTGTACCATAATTTTTTTTGGTTTAAATTCTTAATTTATTTATTGAATTTAATGTTTATCGGTATCGGTTATATATTATTACATGTCATGTTTTAATTAATACATAATTTAATTGTTGTAAATTTAGGCAAACTAATTTTTATTAATTTTGATAATTTATAGATTTTTTTTATTTTAACTCACTTCTAATAATACTCCTTTCACAGCACCGGAGTTAAGCTCTCTCGTCTACACTATCAAACTATTTTGACCAAAAAAAGTAATAATGATATGACCAAATATGGTACTGATATGACTCTGTGCCTATATATGGACACATCACATTTTTTTCCACCTAAAGTTTGATTGTGTAGACAGAGCTTTATACACACCATACAAATGCATATGTTGAAGCAGTAGAGTTTTGCTAAGCGATGTGAAAGGATTATTAGAGATACAGATACTTAACAAAATACAGGACTCTCATAAGTCTTGCACTGTTTTAAAAAATGGATTTATCTCACCCATGTGTGATTGCCGAATACGACCACTGGATTTGAACCCAAGACCTCTTGCAGATAATAAGCAATCAACTACCAAACCGCAGTTCCACTACTTTGCCCCATGCACACAATATATTGTTATTAAAATATATTATTTTTAAATATTGTTATTTTATAATTGTTGTTATAATATACATATCTAGTAATGTTTTTTAAGGTGATCCGTCTTTTTATTCATAAAAGTTTTAACTTGAAAGGCCTATTTGTACTACATTATTTTGTACAGTGATTCCTTCCATTCTAACTGCTTAGCTTCATATATCCATAAGGTCTCAGCAGATGCCTCCACCTGTCCCTGTTGCCTGCAGTCGCTCTAGCTACTGTACATTCTGTTCATTAGCCTCTACTTCTTTTTCCACCATCCATCTCCATGTGGTTGAAGCTTTCCTCATCTTTGCTTCCCTTCTGGTGATTAAAATGTTGTTTAAATGTCTGTCCATTATAGTAATTTGTTTCTGTCCAAAATAGGAGCCGTTGTGGGTGTGCTGTTGTCCACAATAGGGACTTTCCATAAAGCTCTGTATACACTATCAAACTTTATGTGATAAAGAAGTGTGATGTACCCAAATATGGGCCTGTTTGTAGGGGTTGAAAATACCAGCTTATTCCCGATTTCCGTTCGCGTGGCCCAATTAACTTTTGCCTCAGGCTACAAAAAATTCGAGGCAAAATGTTCACCAAATTTGCAGGTTATGGTAGTAACTTCGTAAATTCTGCAAAATGAGCAATTATTGTACAAATAATTATATATTATATTGTGTAGTGTAACCAGGCCTTACTGTCAATTTAAAGATGTATTGTTCTCTAAAAATGACTAAAATAATACAAATTGAACGTTTTTACATGTAAAAATGTCTAGTAGTAGGCCTAGCAGATTTTATCCATCTGTAAATAATTATACTACAGTATAGTATGAATGATGTAGTACCACAAATTACAGTTACCTATTGTCAAACTATATTAGCCCATTTAGAGAATATTGACCCCTGTATATCCCGATTAAAGATGTATTCATTTAAAAAAAAAAGATATTTTGTGACGAACAAAAACAGTTCCTTATCTGGCTCACATGGGTACAGTGTTGATTTATTACTGATTTACAGTATATGTTCAGACAGGTTTATACGTAAATTAGAGAGTTATATGTTTTATAATCAATTTTTCGTTTTCCGATGACAATACATCTTTAAACTACAGATAATTAAACTGTTTATGTAAATTAATTTATGTTATTGTAAATTAAATTATTGTATATTTGTCTTTTTCGTCAATTATTATTATTATTGTATTTAATCACAATTTTATACTATTCCGGATTAAAAATTTGAACTAAAAAGAAAATGTTTTAATAATATGTACACTTTTGGCTATCAACAACTATTCACACGGAATACACTGCCGCTCAATTCATTTGTACGATTTGCCTTTCTTCAACATTAAAGCTACGTTCAACACTTGTTCCGACCGTTTCACGGAACGGAATACACTGGCGCTTAATTCATCTATACGATTGCCTATCAAATTAAAGCTCCTTCACACTCGTTCTGTTTCACGGAACGGAATACGCTGTTGTTCAATTCATCTATACAATTGCCTATCAACATAAAGCTACTTTCACACTTGTTCCGTTTCACGGGACGGAATACACTGTCGTTCATTAGGATTTGCCTTTGAACATTAAAGCTGCATTCACACTTTTTCAGTTATACGGAACGGAATACACTGCCATAGCCTACAATTTATCTATACGATTTGCCTATCAACATTAAGCGGCTACTTTCACACTTGTTCCATTTCACGAAACGGAATACACTACTGTTGATTTATCTATAGGATTTATCAACATTAAGCTACTTTCATACTCGTTCCGTTTCACGGAACGGAATACACTGCTGTTGATTCATCTATAGGATTTGCCTATCAACATTAAGCTACTTTTATACTCGTTCCGTTTCACGGAACGGAATACACTGCAGTTAATTCATCTATACGATTTTCCTATCCAAATTAAAGCTGCTTTCACACTTGTTCAGTTTTACGGAACGGAATACGCTGCCGTTCATACGATTTGCTTATGAACATTAAAGCTACTTTCACACTTTTTCCGTTTTACGGAACGGAATACACTGCCGTTCAACATCTATACGATTTGCCTATGAACATTGGGCCTAAAGCTACTTTCAAACTTGTTCCGTTTCACACGGAATACACTGCCGTTCAATTCATCTTCGATTTTGAAAGCTACTTTAACACTTGTTCCGTTTCACGGAACGGATACACTGTTCAATTCATCTATACGATTTGCCTATCACCATGGCTACTTCCACACTCTTCCGTTTCACGGAACGGAATACACTGCCGTTCAATTCTTTTGTACGATTTGCCTATCAATATTAAAGTAATTTCACACTCGTTCCGTTTTACGGAACAGAATACACTGCCGTTCAATATTCATCTACGCGATTTGATTATGAACTTTTATGTAAGTTGAGATTTTCATTTTCTCGTATTCCTTCTTCAAGTCATACAAACATGGAAAAATAAAAGTTTCCAAGCACTGAGGAGAAACTAAATGAACGCCAAAGAGCGTATTGAAGTCTTCCAAGCACTGAGGAGAAACTAAATGAACGCCAAAGAGCGAATTGAAGTCTTCCAAGCACTGGGGAGAAACTAAATGAACGCCAAAGAGCGTATTGAAGTCTTCGGAGCACTGAGGAGAAACTAAATGAACGCCAAAGAGCGTATTGAAGTCTTCCAAGCACTGAGGAGAAACTAAATGAACGCCAAAGAGCGTATTGAAGTCTTCGGAGCACTGAGGAGAAACTAAATGAACGCCAAAGAGCGTATTGAAGTCTTCGGAGCACTGAGGAGAAACTAAATGAACGCCAAAGAGCGTATTGAAGTCTTCGGAGCACTGAGGAGAAACTAAATGAACGCCAAAGAGCGTATTGAAGTCTTCGGAGCACTGAGGAGAAACTAAATGAACGCCAAAGAGCGTATTGAAGTCTTCGGAGCACTGAGGAGAAACTAAATGAACGCCAAAGAGCGTATTGAAGTCTTCGGAGCACTGAGGAGAAACTAAATGAACGCCAAAGAGCGTATTGAAGTCTTCCAAGCACTGAGGAGAAACTAAATGAACGCCAAAGAGCGTATTGAAGTCTTCCAAGCACTGAGGAGAAACTAAATGAACGCCAAAGAGCGTATTGAAGTCTTCGGAGCACTGAGGAGAAACTAAATGAACGCCAAAGAGCGTATTGAAGTCTTCGGAGCACTGAGGAGAAACTAAATGAACGCCAAAGAGCGTATTGAAGTCTTCCAAGCACTGAGGAGAAACTAAATGAACGCCAAAGAGCGTATTGAAGTCTTCCAAGCACTGAGGAGAAACTATAAATGAACGCCAAAGAGCGTATTGAAGTCTTCCAAGCACTGGGGAGAAACTAAATGAACGCCAAAGAGCGTATTGAAGTCTTCCAAGCACTGAGGAGAAACTAAATTAACGCCAAAGAGCGTATTGAAGTCTTCCAAGCACTGAGGAGAAACTAAATGAACGCCAAAGAGCGTATTGAAGTCTTCAACTCAGGTACAATTATTGCTTACAAACAATTTCTTTTAAAATAGATAACAAAAAATAAATAAGGCTTCCACTTTTTAAATTTATCTTGACCTCAATACGATAACCAAGTTAAACACGAGTACATTCATACAATATAGGCTACTTATTAAGTCTGTAGAAAAAATGAAGAGAATAGAAAACGTAATAGCAGCTATAAAACAGGTAGCCACATCTATGTTATCCACCGATGATTTTTGTGACCTCTCTTTCTCTCCCTTCAGTTCATGTTTAAACTAAATGCAGTTTTTCATCAAGCATTGTGATGTTCAGCATTCAAGAAAATGTTTCGTCAGAATTTAATCTAATGTTTAATCCTTATTCATCTGCTACTTTAGGTCTTGTTATTAACCATTATTTGATAAAATGAACTTCAACTTTTTTTTGTGCTTTAAACAGGGAAGAGTGTTAAACAGGGAAAAGTTCACCCTTCCCTGCTTTTAATTAGATTTTATCTCAACAATAAAACAACCAGTCCTATACTTCACAGGGACCCCATTAGTGTTATTATCCGGGCCCAGTGGTGGCGCCAGCGGGGGGGGGGGGGGGCTACGGGGGCTCTAGCCCCCTCGTCGGGGAGCCTAGCCCCCCGTCGGGGAACACGGGTACTTTTTGTCGGGGAATATAACATACAGTAAAAAACGTTCGCGTTCACTTCATATAGCTTCAGCGCCTAGAAAACCACGACGTTCCATTGACCGTGAGAGTACGTCAGAGGGCTTTTATGCACTTTTATGCATTCATTATTGCCAGAGATCTAACTACTAAACAATAGCTAGTACGCACTTGTTTGGCGGTATCCCTTTGTACGAATCGTTTACCGTTGGGTCGAGACGCGTGATATCATGTTCCATCCAGGGACCAAAATGTGTAATGTAGTTATTTTCCAGGCGAAGTTTACCGACGGTTACCGAAGGGAACACGGGTACTTTTTGTCGGGGAATATAATATACAGTAAAAAACGTTCGCGTTCACTTGGTAGTTTCAGCGCCTAGAAAACCGCGACGTCTCATTGACCGTGATAGTACGTCAGAGTGCTATTATGCAATTTATATGCATTCATTATTGCCAGCGATCTAACTTACTACTAAACATTAGCTAGGTACGCACTTGTCTGGCGGTATCCCTTTGTACGAATCGTTCAACGTTGGGTCGAGACGCGTGATATCAAGTTCCATCCAGGGACCAAAATGTGTAATGTAGTTATTTTCCAGGCGAAGTTTACCGACGGTTCGGGTACTTTTTGTCGGGGAATATAATTCGTTCGCGTTCACTTCGTAGCTTCAGCGCCTAGAAAACCTCGACGTTTCATTGACCGTGAGAGTACGTCAGAGTGATATTATGCACTTTATATGCATTCATTATTGCCAGCGATCTAACTTAATACTAAACAATAGCTATAGGTACGCACTTGTCTGGCGGTATCCCTTTGTACGAATCGTTCAACGTTGGGTCGTGATATATCAAAATGTGTACTGTAGTTATTTTCCAGGCGAAGTTTACCGACGGTTACGTCGTGTACTGTGTCGACGTACGCTACACTACAGCAAAAAAAAATATGTTCACCAATTTTTTAATTTACAAGTAACCTTCTGTACCGTGGGCCACCTAAAATAAATATTTCATCCATTACTAAACAAAAAAACATGCCATTTTCGCAAAATTTCCCCGACTGAAAAAGGTCTACGCTTGCGTTTTTTAAGCCTCTGGGCCTGATGTTTCCAAAGTATAAAATGCAATTTTTTGAAGACCTGCAGCTCTAGTTTTAAACATTTTCTTAGCTCAGCCCCAACAATAAAGCTGGTCATATTTCGAAGTACAAGAAGTGCATTTTCCGGGACCTAACATCTCTATTTTTCAAACATTTCTTAGCTCAGTCACAACCATGATAGGGACTTATATATTTTGTTTCATGTTTTGAAGTATAATAAGTCCAATTTCCAGGACCTCCAACTCTATTTTTCTAAATTTTCTTTGAACTTTTATTTTTTAAATTGAAAAATATGGATTGAAACAGTAATCGCGCATCGTTTTTTTGCACGCAGTATTTTACTTATGCATTATAAAAAATGGAAAAAATGGCTACCCTAAATCTGATTAAAATGACCTCAAATGACGCTAGAACGCGTTGCTTCCGGGGGCTTCGCCCCCTGGACCCCCACCGGGGGCCCTTGGCGGCCCCCTGGCCCCCAGCCTTGTGATGCTCGCTTCGCTCGCATAGCCCCCTCGTCGGGGAATGTAGCCCCCGCGTCGGGAAGATCCTGGCGCCACCCCTGTCCGGGCCCCCAGTAGTAATTTAAATTTAGAATCTTATCTTGTCATCATACGACTTACGTCATATTATATATTATGCAGATATTGTAAAATTTGCCCAACTTATAGCCTTGACTTATTTATTTTATCTCCATGTTATCAAACTGTGAAATGATAATGCATTATCTGACTTTGAGAATAGGTCTACTGTGTAGGCTACTACAGTATATTTAGAAGGTCAACTTCACATGGAAACCCAATGTTGTCTGCGAAAACAATATACATATTGGTGGCGCTATTCACAGATACAGAATGAATGAATCAACACTACCCATGAGACCACGGTCTGCGAGAGGATGAGAAGGCTACACCTTAAAATCACTGTTTTCGGAGCCTAAAATCTATCAAAATTATTAGAAAGGAGAATATTCGTTTACCAAGACGTAAGGTAAGTTGTGTAATGTGTAACTTGGTAAACTGTATTGTAACTGACATGAACCGAAAGCTTGATTTTACACCTGTTGTTGGGAGTGAGTGTTCGACAGCGCGCCTTTTCAATTTCAATGGGTGGCACACAATCATCATCAACATAAAATTCAGTGTTCTGATCTTTGATCGAAATTCACCCAACACACAAATGGAAAGTCTGATTTAGCTATGCCTATTAATTATTAATAGTATATAACAGTTTTTATTAATTGTATCAATATTGATTTTAAACTAAACTCGTAGTATTATACTATTTGTTTTGAGTTGAAATAATTGTTTGAATTGCAGTCTCTTCTCCTTATTGAATGTCAAGGGCAAGCTAGGAATAGGATGCCTGCCTGGTATGGTAATTATTTTTTCAGACTATTAAAGAGATTCAGTGGCCACTTGTTGTCAAGTGGGTGTCCCCAAACCCCATGGATTATGTATTTCCATTAATAAAAAGGGTTACTATTGTTGTCTTGAGCCAAAACTCAGCCATGCATTTATTTTGTTATGTATACTCACTGTGTAATAATAGTTATTAGTCTAGAGTGGATGACGCAATTGATTGAGCATTGCTATTGTCAATATTGGGACAGTGTCTAATAATTTTGTCCATCAGTTATATTTATAATGTACTAGCCATCGACTTTATTCATCAAAGGTTAGGCCGGCTGGCTTTACTCAACATGGTCTTACTCGCCCATTGATGTAAACCTCCCTATCAAATAGATTTTAAAATAGTAATTGTGCTGTAATTTCATTGTACTGTAGCTTCCAAATAATAGGAAGAGCGTCTCCCATAGTCCTACGCTCCCTGGATCCACTGATTAACCTACAAAATGACATTTTGTATCTGCCATCAGGGAAAAATTTGATTTGAAAATTTTGTTTAGCAAAATTGCTATCAAACTGATTTTTTAATCAAGAAACATAGTTTTGTATTGTATTTTTTGCTACACAATTGTAGAAATGTGTAGCAAAAAGGTTGTTTTGTATAGCTTTTTGCTATGCTACACTGGCGAAATTATTCCCTGGCCATATATTTTATAACTGCCATAAAGAATAAAGCTACAGTACATACACATTATGATTACAGTAAAACACTTCAATTCTTGAACTTGTATTAGTGATAGTACAGGTATGCATCAAATGTTCATGCACAGCCTACAAATTATTATCATTCTGTTTTCATTGAACACGCATGAATTAGTTTAATACTAAATGCTATGATATTTAACACTTTATTGTTTATTATGTTGTTATTATAATAATGTCTAAGGAAATACCTGTAAATTGTTAATTCAACCATATGAATAGGATATCTACAAGGAAAAAAAACAAGGAAAAAAAATCCACAAATACAACAGCTACTAGGCCTAGTACTATCCTCAGAATTGTTTATAAATATTAAATTGACCATTTAGATTAAGTTTTCTCAATTTTCTAAGCATAAAAGTTGTTATTTCAAAATACTTGTACTTCCCCACTGTAATGAATAGACGGACACTTGTGATCCTAATGAGAGAGCGTTTGTTGTACGTCGTGCCTTTATATATATAGAAACATATGTACCAGGTGATATTCAAAAGAACTACAGTTCTACAATTCAAATCTGGATGCGAAGAACCTAAATGCTCTTTCTACACTATCAAACTAGTTTGACCAAAAAAAAGGCGTGATGTGCCAAAAGTGGTATTGATATGCTCAAATCATGTCTACACAGTATGGGCACATCACATTTTGTTGTCACATAAACTTTGATAGTGTAGACAGAGCCTACAATAAAGCTATTGGCAGGATATTGAGTTGAGAAGTCATTTAACAACAAAATATTTATATTATTTTTAAATATCACTATCAATAATTAAATTTAACAAGGATTACACATTAATTTAATGTATGAATTTATCAGAATAATTGAAATCATGATTGTCAATGAAAGGAAGGCTCCAAGGTAACAGGATAAGTTAAAATGTTGTTTTTAATTGATTGATTATTTAATTACGGTTGTTGTCATCAAATAATAAGCCTGATGATGTTGTTAAGAAATTGAATGTCCTGTTATGTCATAAGTTTGTATCATCACTTGTTTTTGTGTTTTGAAAAAATTCTAACTTGTAGGCCTACAGATATGTTCCTTTATTAAAGCTGTAGTTATTAGTGTGATTGCAATACTTAACCTCTACAACCTGCCAGTGGTAGCCAAGGATAAAACCTCAAGTTCTTTTGTTTTAAACAGCTGTTATGCTGCTGTTGCATGAAATTGTTTTGGTATAGTTTCAAGACATGAATGTAATGTTAATGGGAATTATTAATTTATTATGTTTAATTATTATCACGGCAGAGAAATCACCGGGTATTCTCCCTTCATTGTAAGCGGTTGGACATTACCCCTCCGAGCCTGAAATTATATCGACCGATCAAATCGTCTAAAGCAGAGGAAATAATAAAACATGCAGAAAGACAGCTTTTACGTGAGAGAATAAGAATCACCACCAAAAAAATCACACAGTTAGAAGGCAAAAAGAAAGATTTAAATGAGGAAATCGTATCGCTAATTCCCAACGGAGGGGACATCACCAATGTATGTAATCACGTAAACAAAGTGTGTGAAGCGGAATTCTTAAAATGCCGATCACGACAACAAAACAAACTGTTGTGGTGGAAAAACAAAGCAGAAAACGCAGCTAGAGATTTACATCAAGAACAGGATTTATCCGGTAAGATCTTAAGAGAAAAATGGGTGGTAAATCTGTCTAGTAAGTTGGTTAGTGAGGACGAAATATCAGCATTACAAAGGGGATTGAACTATGCGGCGAGCCCACGATCCATGCCCATTGACGATCTCATAGTAGCGGCTGAAAAAGCGGCTGATCTCGTCCCCCTGGAAGAACAAGACACCGTTCGCAGTAAAATTGTAGCTATTGTAAAATCTACCACTCTACCACCTTCAAATTTAACCCCCAAAGAACGAAAGGCCATAAACAACTTGAAGAAAGATAAATCTATTCTTATTCTCCCAGCGGATAAAGGTAGATCTACTGTCATCCTAAATACTAATGATTACAAAGATAAAGTGGGAACCATGGTGAGCGACACTAATGTTTACGAACTGCTAAAACGTAATCCAACACAAAACTATAAACGAAAAGTGGTCAACATCATAGGCAGGTTGTTCAAAGAAAAGAAAATCAACTACAGAGAGAAAGAATGGCTGTTTCCCACGGCTGAAATTGTACCTAGGTTGTATTGTCTTCCGAAGATACATAAACCAAATTGGCCATTAAGACCTATAGTAGATAACATCAACACCGTTTTTTACACCGTTGCACAATTCCTCACCAAAATCCTGGGTCCGCTTGTCGGAAACACAGAACATCATGTAACTTACTCAGGAGAGTTGGCGAGTGAACTAAAAGAAATAATAGTCAAACCAAGTGAAACATTTGTCTCATTTGACGTAGTATCTCTGTTTACAAAAACACCAGTAGAAGAGGCCCTCAAAGTTGTCGAAAATCGCCTAACAACAGATCCGACACTTCTGGATAGAACTAAACTACATGTGACAGACATAATGGAGCTCCTCGGTTTAATTGTGAACAAAACCTATTTCTCGTTCAATGGTAACATTTATAGGCAAATACAAGGCATTGCTATGGGAAGCCCAATAAGTCCTATATTGGCGAACTTGTATCTAGAGTGGCTCGAACATCAAGCCATAAACACGGCACCCACTAACATCAAGCCTGTGTATTGGAAACGATACGTTGATGATGTATTAGCTATCATCCCCATAGGTACAGTACATACATTTAACACACATCTTAATAACATCGATATAACTGACAATATCAAGTTCACCACAGAATCGATGACAAACAACACAATACCTTTCCTGGACATGCTCATCACACTCAATGACAATGGAACAGTTACCACCTCAGTCTATCGGAAGCCCACTCACACAGACCAATATTTACATTTCAACTCACATCATCCACTCGAACACAAACTGGGGCTTATAAACACGCTTGTGGACAGAGCTGAGAAGGTAGTGGGAGATATGGATTTGAGGAAAGTTGAGATGGATAACATCAAGAAAGCGTTACACAACTGCCAGTATCCAGAGTGGTCCTTCCAGAGAGTTATGGAAAACCGAAAAAGGAAAAAGAACAAAGGACACGAACCACAGAAGGAAAAGATCAAGATGCGAGGTAGCATAGGAATCCCCTATGTAAAAGGAATGGCAGAAAGAATACGACGCACTCTCTCCTATCACAATGTCGGAACCTATTTCCTACCCCAAAATAAAATCAAGAATAGCCTCGTCCACCCAAAAGATAAAATCGAGAAGATGGATACATGTGGAGTAATCTACGAAGTCACCTGCCGCAACTGTCCACAAGTTTACATTGGGGAAACAGGGAGGGCATTACAAACACGAATTAATGATCACAAAAAAGATGTTACAACAAACACGGGGGGAGTAATGACTAGGGCCTCCAGAACATCCACATCTTCGATCATACACAAATCTGCCATTACAGAACATGTCATAAAACACAATCATGTACCGAACTGGGAGGCTACCATCTTAACCAAAGAGCCTAAACGCAAAGACAGACAGATTAGAGAATCATTACATATAAGGAGAAATAAAGAGAAGACCATGAACTGGGACACTGGAGCCAACGAACTCTCGCATTTGTACAATGATTTGATAGACACATCACCTGGCCGAGCCCCGCACAACCTCCAACCTACACCTGGAGGCGTACAACGTCATCAACAGATGACGTCAAGAATGACCAAGCTGCATTAACACTCCGCAGTCAGTTGAGAAGGATCTCTGATAGAGATCGAAACGTTTGAGTAAGTACTCCGTTAACTTGTGCTTTTACAAAAACAAAATTTGTCATCTATACAAAATCGAAGCTAAATGAAATTCTTTCAAGATTTAATTATAATATTACAGGATAATTATTATATTCATCGCTGGCACAGAATCAATTCTAAACCGCCCGGTGATATAATGAAATTTAATTAATTCATTTGAAACGATAAAGAATTGTATATTATGTGAAAGTAATACTTTTTAATGTTAAAATTACTGTATGTAGGATCCACAAGATATTTCAAAATATGACACCAAATTAGTTGTTTTCGACCCCCACACTGCACACTCAATTTACTACTGTACTAGCCTACAGTAGATCACATCCCTATGGGCTGCTCATTTTATGTCTTTAACTGTCTGCCAGATCACATGAGCTAGGCCTACATTATTTACTATATTTTTGCTACCTGATCTCATGGGCACTTTGAATGAGGTTTGCTTTTAAACCATCAAACCCAGCAACATGGCTGTGAACGTTATTTTAATGTTAGTTCAGGGCGAGAGTCACATTGGACCAGTAAAATCACAAAATTAATATTTTATAGTACTGATTTAAACCAATGAATGGTACAGAATGCATCATTTTTATGTAAATATTTTATTGAATTTTAGTTGCTATTGAATATGCATATTATTAATAATAATAATGTGTTACCGGTGTAATCAATAATCAGCTGATTGATTGCCGATCATTTATAATATAGATGTGTTATGAATTTGACTCTACTTCGTTTACATTTCAAAAGCTTTTGAGTGGTAGACAATAAACAGTGGAATTCCATCATTGATTTTCTTTCTCTCACTGTCACTGAGAAGTCGGCAGTGAGAATATATTCCCTTCTGCGATATTTATATGTAACGTTATCTATTCGTTTAGCCTTCATTTTGGATAATAAACATGATGGCTCAAGAAAGTGTAAGTTTATATTTTCATTTTATGATTTTTTTCAGTATTATTTCTGGTATTTTTCTGTATCTCTTCTTTTTTGTTCATTCTAGCTCGTTTGTTGGTTACTTTAAATCAATCATCAGGAAATACAGCACATTATTAAAAAGACTGCTGTATTAATAATACAGTATTACTGTAATTTCAGTATCCCAGTTTCCAATTAAATTTATAAATCATTATTTATTTAAATACCAAGAGTATAGGCAATAATATTATATAATAAAAATATTAGATTATATATAATTTTAAATTTAGTAAAATAGGCTATGATAGTGAAGGTCACCAAACCAAATATTGTAGGCATTGGAACTATTACAAATGAGTCCCCTCAATTTGGGATGAGTGGTGATTCAAAGTATGAACATACAGTATTGTACATATTGTATATACAGTATATTGTCCCTTTTCACAGGAAAATGTCCCATTTATATACAGTAGGTTCTAAATTATGGATGGGTTGCTGTGGCTAAGTCAGTATCTTGTTTTGTTCCTTCTTTTCTATTGTAAATTTATTACTTTGCATGTTTTCATCAGTGGCATAACGTCTATCAGCACTCACTGGCTACAGTAAACCCCTGAGCATGGGAATCCCATGAAACTGCTCTGCGTTTGAGGGACCCTTTGAGTGCTATAACTAGGGGTCCTTGCTCACTCTGTTACGCCACTGGTTTTCCATAATACTCACCATCAATGTTATCCTTAAAGTTGTAATCAGTAAATCATCTTTAACATTAATCATAAATCATCTGTTTTAATCTTGATCTCATATTCATATTCTTGGTCTTAATTTTTTTAGTTTTTCAATAATTATACAGGTGATAGTTATTTTGTTAATTGAATGAGAAGAACATGATAAAATCTTCATTGTTAATGTAATGGAATCCTAGTTTTTCCATGTCATGAACAACATTACTGAACAGTAGCAATTTGAAATTGAAACTCCAAAAGAGCTCAAATCAAAGCATAACATTTTTAGCTACAATAATAATTCTTCTGAAAGATTGCAGAGTTGGTTGGTTTAATTTTAATAATCTTCACAAAAATTTTATAATTGTTTTAATATAAAATCATTGTTGACAATCTGTACTCATCACCCCATAATAATTGAACCTTTAACCTGAAATCACTACAGGGAATCTATCTAGTGAACTGTAATTTTACAATTGTAGTAGTGCTGTTAACGCTATTAAACATTATTTTTCATACACAGTAATTTTCTTTAAAAACAACAAAAAACACTAGTTTAATTTTGGACCAAAAAAATTACCTAAAAAACTTACATTTACAGTAAGTAGAATACACCAAAATCACCCGATACATTCTGATAAATAATAATATATTTATACTGTAATTACTGTATATTGCACTGTATCTGTATCTTGGTTAAAAATACATAATTTTTAAATCATATCTAAAATCATGGAGGTATACAGTGTAGGCTACAATACATTCTTAAATTTAAACAAGTTTCATGGGGATTTTCCCAACAAACAAAAAAAAAACAAATTTCATGGAGTTTTCCCAACAAAAAACAAGGTGTTTACTGTTTGTTTATAACTTGCAACCTATTTATATGTATTAATTATCCATCTCTTGGTATAGCTTGTTAAACTAAAAAAAGGCCATGGAAAAGAAATAATTTGAAAGGTTGATATTTTCTCTCTGACTTTCCATCTTTTATAGATACCACTGTTCTCCACAGAATTGCACTTTTTTTCCGTCAGTGGATTTGAATGTAACTATATATGGTTGTTTAATTTCTTCCGAGCGAACACCTTTTTGCTAACGTTTTTTACTTGTGCGGACTGCGCTCCATTTACGGTGAAACAACCTGCTAATCTTAGACCAGCAGAATGCACTGCTGAGCAGTACTCCATCCATAGGCTGATCAAATCATAATTGACTGACTAATTGCGTACCATATTTAGCCTTGTTTAGTTTAATTTATGAAAACCTCATTAGTTTTCAGTACTGTATGTCTTTAATTGCCTATATTAGGCTAATAATTATTTGGCCTCATCAGTTAAATATCAGTCACTTCTGGAAATAATGTGTTCATTATTAGCTTTTATTCTTATGTTTTTAGCAATAAAATGTAAAGGTGAATACAGTGTTTGCTTTATTTGAAATTTTAGAAGATTTTTTCATCGTGTTGCACTACGTACTGTACTTTCATGGCTAGAAATTTAATTTTTTAACTACTACTGTAGGTCACCATGCTAGTTTTAGTCTAACTAGCAAAATGAATAAACCAACTAGCAAGCTTGGCAAGCAAATGTTTAATGGTAAATTAATAAACTTTAATTAACAGAAATTGGCAGATAAAATAAAGTACCTTTGCTACTGCTATAACTGTTTTAACCAGCAAACATTAGCTAGTTTAAAATTTTCGACTAGAAATTACACAAAATGTTTTACTACATAGTAGCTATAGTAGTTTTCTAGGATGAATTTCGAGGCCTGTATTTCTGAGAAAATTATCACAATTTAATTGAGAAGAGACGTGCGTAACTTGCTATAGCTGCTCATGATAGACATAACATTTAAATGAAATCTTGTGATTTATTAACAGATGATGTAAACAGTCACAAACTAATCTGAGTTTTATCAGCATGATAGCCTACTGTAAACTGGTAACTATCCACTGCCAGCATCACTTAAAATGTTCTATATTCTTTACCCATTACAGAAGTGTTTATAAGAGAGTTAGACCAAATAAACAAAATTCTTCTTCTTTGCGTTCCTTTATCAAATTTTGGAGGCACAATTTTTTTAAAATTTTATTTTTTCAAAGAAAATGTTTTTAAAAGTTGTTATGTATTAAAGAATCAACACCAATTGCACGATCGAGGTCGTCAAGCATTCTGAGGTGCATAAACAGCAACTGGAATTGAAAATATCATTCGCATGTTGGTACATCACTGTATAGCTAATATTGTTACTAAAGACCCTCAGAAAACATGGAATTCAAATCATTATGAAACTATAAATTTTCTTTATTTATTTTTCCTTTTTTGGTACAATTACAATAGTGAAAATGTACTTTAAAATATGGTAACAACAAATTACTGCCTTTTTTATTTGATCCAAAGGGTGTACATTTAACATCGGTGTTATACTCTTCCGCCCGTCTTTTATGTAATTTCATTTCATATTCATAACTCAAAGAATATTCCTTACAATAATTGTAATATACAGTTACATTAATTTTGCTTGGAATGATTGCCAATCGGTGAGCGTCAGATAATACAAATTGCGGCACGTTAAATTCACTGCTTGTTTATGCGTTCATCAACTTTCACATCCACTTAACAACATGATAATTGCGCTTTCTCATCAGCCGATCTTCCTGACTTATGCATTAGAAATGTCAACACTCTTTCATAAAGTATGGCACTCATTAGAAGCATAAATGTCTATCCCCCATTGGTGTGCTTCAGAACATGGCAAGTATGAAGTGCAAAATGAGTATTAACATGATAATTGTATGTGTATTTTTAGAAGTGTCTAAATTGACATCAAATTCCAACTGTGTACCATTTCTTCGTGATTGTGCTTACTCCCATTTTAAAGCGCGTTCTCATCAGCCGATCTTCCCGACTTATGCATTAGAAATGTCAACACTCTTTCATAAAGTATGGCACTCATTATGAGCATAAATGTCTATCCCCCATTGGTGTGCATTAGAACATGGCAAGTATGGAGTGCAAAATGAGTATTAACATGATAATGGTATGTGTATTTTAGAAGTGTCTATTGACATTAAATTGTACTGTGTACCATTCATTCATGATTGTGCTTTCTTCAATTTGAAAGTAACTTTATTATAAATGTACTTATTATGGAGAAAAATCATATGGAGTGCAAAATGAGCATTTAACAATCATGTGAGAATGTGATTTTGAGTTGAGCCAAGAACAAAATGACACGAATCATTCTACAGTGTTCATCCCTGCCTTTTCAATGTAATTACAGACTTAATACTTACTGTACTGTAGATCTATTTTTACAGTCAAATTTACTGCCGCATGGTCAGTTTTCTATTTGTAAAATTAGATTATTTTAAATCTAACCAATTAAATTTGAAATATATTATAAAATTGTTATTTTTCTTCATGTGTTGTAATTTTCTTGTAATATAATCTAATTATTAATAATATTAATATAAATCTATAACTATAACATTTACTATTTTTTAATTTAAAGTAAAGAATATGGTTTCATTTATAAGTAATGCATTATTTTATGTTTATAAATTCGCAATGTTCCACTAAACAACTCACTGTGCTATTGGTGTGGGTGTATGCATACTGATTGTGGGTGTCCTGCTATATTATTATTAATCCTTTCCTAATCGATGCTCCATCTCATTAACTTACTAAATTGAGCATGGAATATTTAGAAAAAGTGTATGTTATTTAGCAGCATACAGTAGCAAAATGAGGCAACCAATAGTATATCATCATATTATCTATCGTCATTACATTTTAAATTTATTATATGATAATTTGCAGAAACCGTATTTAGTATAGTATTACTGTACCAGCCCAGTTTGTATTGTTAAGACATAGTCTCTACACAAGAAATTCTTTTTCTAGTAGCACATTCACAATAAAGGGATTAGGGGGATGCACCCCCCCCCCTCCCTCATTTTGGCAAAATAATAAGTACTGTCTTTTCCCAACTGGGTGCAATAATAAAACCCTTTCTTTTTTTCTACAGTATGGATTTTCCCACTATTATTGTCGTAATTTGACATTAAGTTTATCAATGTTCGTACTCATCATTAACAATTTTTATCATAATTATAAAAAAAAATATTATTACTATAAATACACTAGTCCTCATCACCAATGTTAAATTATATCAAATCAGAAACAATTGGATAGAGATATAAGTAAGTAAGAGCAGGTACAGTATCTTTACTGTTAAAAATGCAATCTTTGTACAGTAGTACGGTTTAGTGTGGATATTGAATTTTCTTATTAATAATATTTTATTGAGCAGTTGAGTTCAAAAGGTTATGTTTGAATTAATTTAAATAAAGAGATAAAAAGCATCTTAGGAAAATTAAACGGAATTATGAAATAGGAAATTGAAAAAAATGATAATGATGTAATTATTGCTAAAGATACTGTAACACTGAGTGTCACTTCTTAGTTTTTAAACAATCACATTTCATTTATCAATCAGAATTCAATTACTAATTAATCATCAATTTGTTATCAAACTAAAATTAAAAAAATATTAAAATACTGTAGCAAATCATTTTTATATTTAAATGTGTGATCAACCAAATATTTTTTTTTGTAATCTGATTTTTGATAACTTGCAGTAAATGCGCTTATCAATTTCATTTATTATGATGGAACACAGATATATTCATTTGTTTTAGTTTGATAACTGGCCAAAATAAATTATAAAGTGATATTGAATATTTCTTTATGCACAATAAACACATAAATTACAAATGTATGACATTGACATTGAAAACATGCAGTAATGTATATTCCTTTGTTTCACCTTTATGATTAAAGATGTATTGTCCTATTGACTAATTCCAAAATTAATTTTTTTTTGTATTTCGAAAAAAAGTAGGTCATTTTGAAGTATCATAATAGTTATTAACTGTCACCAAAAATTAGTTGAAAAAAAAATAATTTAACCAAAATACGGACATTTTTTTGTTCAAAAAATAACTTTGACTTCCAGTCAAAGTTTTCGATCAAAACATATCTTATAATGCAACGCGCTTGTTAGCTACTCTGTATGCATAATCATAAAACTTCCTCGCAATCTGTGTGAAAACACATTCTCAACCGCTACGAGTTGTAAACAATCCTAATTAGCATCATGCATAATGCACAAAATGTAATCAAATTAATTTACCTGATAATTACGTAAACTTGTTTTTGCCTCGAATTTTCGACTTAAAGTGAATAACTTTAATATTACTTTTATATGGCCAATTTAAATTTAGAATATTTTTTTTTTCATTTTTTGTGTTTCAAGGGACAATACATCTTTAACTTTAGCAGAGTAAAAAGAAATTATAAAAGAATGAATTTACAGTTATCCTAAAAGCTCTGTCTACGTAATTTGACAAAACAAAGTGTGATGTGCCCAAATATGGTAGTGATATGCTCAAATATGGTAGTGATATAACATCATCATGTCCATATATGGGCACATCACAATTAAAATATATTATATTATTTTCTTTTAAAATTCATTATCTCTTGAAATGCTTTCCTTAGAGCTCTGTCTACACTATCAACCTAGTTTGACAAAAAAGTGTGATGTACCCGAATATGGTATTGATATCCCAAAATATGGTAGTGATATGATGTCATTCATGTCCATATATGGGCACATCACATTTGTTTGTCACATAAAGTTTGATAGTGTATTTAACCATAAGCACAAACTTTTATTAACCTCATTGATCAATGATAACAAAAAAAGTTTGGAAAACATCCAACCTCATTGCCAACTAATGTTCATTGATGAGTGACTGTTGCCATGCCAAAATTCGTTACATAGTCGTATTGATATTGGTTTGTGACAGCTGCGAGCGCGATTCCAAGATTTTCAATCGGGATAAGAAAAAATGTAAGTTTGATGTAACCTAATCCGCAAAGCCACAGGAACTCTTGTCTTGGATCCATTTATCGATGGTGCCGTGGTTCAATATGATGCCATTCAGACTACTTGCCTGCTGTGATAGTGTCATATCAAAATCAATTCGGAATTTATTAATGGGTTAATACAGTATTACTAGTACTACTTACAGTATTGGTATTAAAGTGTAGGTTGGTTTACTTTAATGATTAAACCCTCTATTGAAGGAACTCATTTATGCATTCCTTAATAGGGATGTCCTATAAATTGGTTGTCCATATTGAAACTTATTTTTCATCATCATAAGAAAGTGTCCCTAACTAATAAAGGTTTACCCTGAATAGGGGCTCTACTGACATAGTAAGTAGTACTGTACAGTAGTTAAAATGAATTTGTTAAATGGTTCTTTATTTACTATGCAATACCATGCCTATATACACAATAATAATACTGTAGTACAAACATACAATATTTTGATTGGCTTTCATAATCTCACCTATGTCTGAGCATAATTTCATAATATTCGCATTAAAACTAAAGCCCACCCTTTTAAAAACAGAAGTACTTTCTGGCATAAATGGCTGCACCCATGCATGTCTACTGTGAGCCCTTCCGTGGAGAAACATGTTGCTTCCTGTCAGCTGATAAGATCTTTGGTAATAAATTGTACACACAATATATAATTATGATAAATTGTTTTATCAAAAGCTTGTCATAATATTCAGCTGACCATTGACAACTTGCTTGTCCATTATACTCAACACTTGAGACAATTGGTCAGTGTGATCACTTCCTATCTTTTTTATTATCTGATACTCCTTAGCATACTGCTATGATGTATTGTAGTCTTATACATAATTAGCTGTGAAAAGAGGAAAAACACAACTTGTATTCTTTTCATGGTGTTAGAATGGCTATGAAGAGGTGATCAGTGCACTGTTAGTTTAACAAGTTTTATCCAGTTTAATTTTCCGTATGTATGACCAATAGTTTTAGGGAATTTGGCAAAATTATTATATTATTATACTATTTAATATTTACGATAAATTTATCAAAGTCTTGTGTCCAAAGTTATTTGGTTAAGTATATTAAAGAGTAGGAATATACTTGAACGTTGTAATAAATTAAACACAGTATTAAATATTATTTTCTACTATGTTTTCTAGAAAAGGCAATTATTTTCTTTACTAACATAGTAGCTCTCAATGGATATCCCCATAGATTTCAGGATGAAATGTATTCGATATTTGGATATGAACTTCAGGCCTTGTCTTTTAAGGCGACCAAGTGCGATCACTCACCTAACACACTCCTAAACTGCCCTTGAGGAGTGCGATTTACAACATGCTTAATTTTGGTAAACTTCTATACACCAAACAGCACACCTACAGCATCCCTGAATGTATTGAGGAGTGCAATTTGTGGCACACCTATAATTTTCAAAAGACAAGGCGTGTAACTTGTTTATGTTTAAACATTCAAATATAAGTATTATATAAAAAGAATCAATGTAGCCTTTCCTCAATTACTGTAATTGATTGAAAAACACAATCATTCACTTAACAATTACAAACCGGATAAAGCAACAAAATGAACACCTGCTTAATTAAGATTTATTGATATCATTAAATTAACTTCCATTTATAACAAAAAGATAATATAATTATATGAAGAACAAATCAATATCAACAACCTATTCTGTTTTATCTGAGATCATAATCCATCAGTGTGATGATCATAAACAAAATCTTACCTGGTTCATTGATGGACTTTTCTACTTTTTAATGGGGGTTTCCATTGTATACAATTTTGAGTCATTGTCAATGTTGGTTTATCCAGATGCAATATGGATCTTACTTCATTGATTTTTATTGGTAGGAAATATAGTAGCAATGTAAACTGCAAGAGTAATTAACGTTTGATTTGGTGTCAGGGGAAGATAGATCATTCCACTTTTTAATGGGAGTTTCCATTGTATTATATTTTGAGTCATTGCCAATGTTGGTTTATCCAGATGCAGTATGGATAAAGCTATCTTACTTTATTGATTTTTATTGATAGGAAATATAATTAATAGCAAAGTAAACTGCAGGTGTATACTATGTAATCAATGTTTGATTTGGTGTCATGGGAAGATGGATCATTCAACTTTTAATGGGGGTTTCCATTGTATTAAATTTTGAGTCATTGCCAATGTTGGTTTATCCAGATGCAATACAGATAAGGTATCTTACTTCATTCAATTTTATTGATAGGAAATTTAGTGGCAATGTAAACTGCAGATGTATACTATGTAATCAACGTTTGATTTGGTGTCAGGGGGAAGATGGATCATTCAACTTTTTAATGGGGTTTCCATTGTGTTATATTTTGAGTCATTGCCAATGTTGGTTTATCCAGATGCAATACGGATAAAGCTATCTTACTTTATTGATTTTTATTGATAGGAAATATAGTAGAAATTTTAACTTGAAGGTGTACATTTTACACTATGTAATCAGGGGGAAGATGGATCATTCCATTTAATTGTAGGGGTTCCCAATAATCATTACCCAACACTGCTTCATTTTGATTTCATTGATAAGAAAATATAGTAAATCAAATCTAGCAATCACATCTACAGGTAATATACAAAATGTAATTATATTTTAATTGAGAGGTCGATTAAATGTTCATAAAGGTCAATTGAACTTTTTGAGTTGACGGCCAGGCACCTTCACATGTGCTTCACTCGTTCTTTTGTGTTGGTGTCATCAGAGTGGAAAAGTTACATGTTAGCTATGTTTAGCAGATCAGTTAGGCAGAAACCTTACCGTTGATTTCTATTAATACAGGATATTGCTTTGCAAATACTCGAGTGTGTTTAGACACTACAGGTCTATTCTGAACGTGATTTACTAGTTTGATACAGCATATGGTAGCGTTGGAGATAAGAGGTAAACAAGATATAACAAGGTACAGTAGGGTTGTGCATTTTATATGTATAGCCTAATAGTAGTACAATATTTCGAAACTATTAGAAATCTATTTTATTTATCAAGTCATTATTAAAGGCTTCTGTATAGTAGTAACTGTCAAAATAGAATTTAATATCTAAATATTTTGTAGGGTGTTCAGTTGTGTGAAATTTTATATTCGCCTACGATTTTTCTTATATTGTTGAATGATACACTGTATGGCTGTGTTTTCTTTTTTTATATTACTGCAGTAGGTGCAAAAGGATGGCTTATCTGGACTCAATTTAGTGGTACTAGTAGTGAAAGTCCAGTGAATCCACAGTGTGGTTGTTATAAATTATATAAATGTTGTACATCATCCTCACACAAGATTTGGCAATCAGACATCCCACAGGATCTCTTTATTTTTAGTGTAGAACATCAGCTCCTCAAAATAATTTTTACTATGAAAACCTTACGATTTCGATTCAAATTCCAACACAAGGCTAATGTGTAATTTGTATTACCATGTTAGGTTATTATAGCACACTCTATTTTTTGATCACGCAAATGTTGCCTAATATTTCATTTTTCCAACTTGGGACCTCTGGAAACTACTGTAGACCAAGGCAATCTAACGACAGAATGCTGAGCTCTCGAGATCAAATGGTTTATCTGTGGCTGTGACACGATCAGTTCCATGCCCCTCAACATACACAGCGCGCCGCGGAGAATATGTACATAGTACAGTGAGTACTGTGGTATTTGTCGCAGCCAGACATAAGATCAAAGGACTTTTATGAGTTCCTATCTTGATTGTTAGATTGCGTTGTGTAGAATGTATACAGGTAAATCAGGATGTTTTAGATGTGTTGAATGGACATACAAGAGCTATGTTTTTGTTGATAACCTGTTTCCCAGGCCCTACCTGCCATCATCAAGGTCTCAAAATGTCAATATTTATGAATTTACACAAATAATACTGTATTGCTTTAATTAGACCAGCAACTTTTATTCAAGCCTGACCTTCGTCTGATATCTTTGATAATATTATTTCTACTGTTTTTGTGTCGCAGATGAATTTATTTTCTAATAGATAATAGATAAATTTAAAAAAAAAGAGTAAAACCTTGACTTGATTATAGATATTGGGCATGGTCAATCGATATGTTCTCGTTCGTCACCAGGGAATGACCCACGTATGTCTTGTGTACACACACCATCAGCTTAATATCCCATTTAAAAGATGAGGCAATAAATAAGTTTACCAGAAAACATTGAAAAACCACTTCAGATTTATTAGTAAAATACTGATTTTGTTCGATAAGGTCATAAATTAAATTTCTGTCCTGACCATATAGATAGAATGTTGTGAAAATGTTAAAGGTGAAGAATTTTCCAATCATTTGGTGAAAAATGACCCAGTTGTAAGTAACCTGGAATATCTGAAAGCGTTGTGTCACAAACTATCAGTGTGTAATGTAACTGCGTATCATATTATATATTCAATTATATATGCGTTGGAAAAAGTATCAAGTATAGAACTCTTTTGCCTCAGGATGTGAATTATTGATTTGCCAAAATATTTATCAGCATATATAAATTGTTACTGTTTTCTGTTACTGTGGGGAAATGATTTTGCCATTTTTCTGTACATGTTAAGGGTGTTTCCCACCTGTTTCGGCATAATTCCAGTCCGGTAAATTTAACATTACATGGCTATGCGCCTATCAATATGCACGTAGCCACGTGAAAACAAAACATTGACGTTCAATTTGATTTGTCAGCGCTGAAACCGTGCCGCAACAGATGTAAAAGGTTCAACCCTGTACTTTTCTTAAATCTATGATCTTTGCACAAAATTGGTGGCGCTCTGGGATAATTGAGGATTTTGCGATATGTACTAAATAATTTTCTGTTTACTATAGTTGTTAACGAAAAAAACTAACTAAGAGGTCAGAATAATCTCCCACACAAATACATGACAATTTGTAATGGTCAAGTTAGTCGCCGGACCACCACATTAATCTTGGAAAAAATTAATTAATTATTTTTTAGGTTATAAATTATAATCAGCAAAAAGAATATTTTGTCATTGCAATTTTTCCTTTTTGAAATTTGTGAAATAAAAATTGTGTTTGCTGCCCTCTATATTTTTCATTTGCAAACTGCCAAGTGCACTGAAAGTTCTTATATTTTTTTCATTAAAAATAAATAGATTATTGAAATAAATTAATTCTGAACTTGTAGGTTGATAGTACAAATAACATAATGATGTACCATAAATGTAGCCTAATCTGTATTAATCTTGCATACAGTAATTTTGATAAGTTAATATCGCAAATAGTATGGTAGGAAGGATTTGGGAGCAAACGTCATGATGCGCACAAACATGATTTGTTGTTATACACAATGTGACATTTGCTATCAAACCCTTCTATTCATGCATTGTGCAATGACGTTCCTCGCAAAATCAAGCTATTTGCGTTAATAAATAATACTGTACATTAAATTATTAAAATGATTGTTTGTTTCTTTGTTTTCCCATGTTTAATATTACATTAAACATTATTAAAGTATTTCATTATTAATGTCTATTTTGTATTTTTGTATCATAGACTAGAATATCTGATATTATAGAAAATATTTTTGTTTCATTTCAGACACATAAATTTAAATAAATTTTCATAAAATTCAATAAAATAAATATCCAAACACATCAAACAAGATTTAAGTATTTATTTATTTATTAGGAATTCCATACACGCACAAATCTATTATGATGCAGTAGAAAATCTGATAATGAAAAATATGGATGATTCATTTCAGAAACATAAATTCGAATAAATTTACATATTGAATAGTAATTGGAACAACTCTTACAGGTAGGTTAAATTGAAACTAGGAAATATATGTACATTATTATTACATTATTTAAACTGAATACAGGTACATAAACATTGAATATATCTACAGTAGTTTGCCCTTTAAATTCCTATTGTAAATTAATTAATATCTTGAACCCAAATATGGTCTTTAATTGGAGGAAAGACCTGTATTAAAGAGACATTCTATCACAGCATTCTTCAAACCTTGATTATACCAGCTGTTAGATTGATCTAGTTAAGTTTCTACTGTGACTTAAAAATTGAGCCCCAAAAAATGTTTTTTCGAAGGAAGACCTGAGAAACTCAAGTAACATTCCTCAAACTTTGATCATACTTTAATATTGGAGCTGTAATAATATTGATCATACTAATAAATTGTTCCTTTAAATTTTTACTGTAAAGTTAATTAAACCCTGAACCTAACAATGGTCTTTAATTGGAGGAAAAACCTGTATTAAAGGGAAATTCTAACCTTGTATTTTATAAAAATGTGACTATCTGTGATATTGACCTTGATAGTACAGTACACTGTCCCTTTGAAATTAAATTCCTATCATTATTAATTTGATTATTGCCGTCTAGTGCTAATTAATTTACTTTCAGTGTATCTGTTTGTAGACTGCATTTTGTAGGTCTGTTGGCCTTTGTTCCAAATACTGTTAACACATTTCCGTCTGGGATTGAAATTTGATTATTGTCAGCAGTTTTTATAGCTCACGGAATATACGTTTTTAGTTGAAAAAGGCATAAAGCTCTGTTTACTCTATCAAACTAGTTTGACAAAAAAATGTGATTTGCCCAAATATGGTAGTGATATGCTTAAATATGGTAGTGATGACATCATCATGTCCATGGGAACATCACATTTGTTTTGACACATAAAGTTTGATAGTGTAGACAGAGCTTTACAGTTAGTAGCACTTATAACTGCTGGAAAAGTGCATTGTAATCAAAATGAAAGACGTCTTTTATATGCTATAAATAGTAAAAGGACAATAAAAAGATTGTTTGATAAATCGTTGTTTAATGAGGTATTTTTTTTTAATGAACTTGGTATAAAATGATACTTCCATCTATGGCCCTATATGATAACCCCAAAAATATGGCCCTCAATGGCCGACACTCTATGAATCTGAGAGATCGATGTAATATTACCTCCTATCTGTTATCTATTTTCCTCTTTAAAAATGGCCCACGTCGTTAATACAAAAATAGTTGCTCAAGATTTTTAATTATGGTTTGGTTTTTTTAAAAACCTTGTTTTTATCATGGCTACATAAGAAAAAAAATGATGTAATTATTAAGTATAATTATCAATGTATACAGTACGGATGTACCATAAATGTAGCCTTACATACAGAAAAAAAAAATTATGTAATTATTAAGTATAGTTATCAATGTATACAGTAATACCAAAGTCTTGCTAACTTTTCCAAACAATAAATCAACTTCTTTATGGTCAATTTTAATTAAAACAAAAAGAGGTGTGTACACTTTATTAATTGCAATTTCCATTCGGTACCGTGCAATAACTAGTACAGATTAAAGGTCAACTTTGTTCTTTCGTTGAAATAATGAAAATGAAATTAGTTAAAAGAACCGAACTGTCTTATGAAGATAGTGTAAAAAAAAGAATTACATTGTTCTACATGTATTAATTAAAAAATAATTTTAAAAAGTAAAAACAGTTACGGAGCTTGAAGTCTAATACTGACCGTACATCTCGACCAAGTATAGTCACTTAACTTAAGACACTAATTTCATAATAAATATTAGTATAATTATCCTCCTAATTTTTCCTAATTTTGTACCCAGATCCCAACTCCTCCCTAGCCCCCTAAAGCTACACTATCAAACTAGTTTTGACAAAAAAAGTGTGATGTGCCCAAATATGGTATATACCCAAATATGGTAGTGATATGACATCATCATGTCCATATATGGGTACATCACATTTTTTGTCACATAAAGTTTGATTGTGTAGACAGGTTTTAAGACTCCAGTAATCATACATTTGCTACACTTAATGTTTTATATAAAATTAAATCACTTTTAGCTATCAGAAAGTAACGAAAATATATTTCTTTAATTGACAGGAATTAATATTTGTATTTCTTTGTTCTATGTGTGGAATTTCCCTTAGGACACTCATTAAAAGATCATTGCTTAGTGATTTGAGAACTTCTAAACTTCCGAGTGAACTGTAGTTTAACTATTAATTTGTAGACTCTTCCATTATCTGTTGTAGAACTTGTATAGGCCTGAATGTGTTAGTAATATGGTTAGACCCAGAGTGAATGAGAAACAGCGTTTGGCCATAATGCAGCACACAGCAGTAGGCCTATCTATTCTCCAATGTATTAGTCAGCGGCTACGTTATATTAGAATCATAGAATCTATAACAATTATTTGCAAGTTGAACAAGCCGTCGGGAAATCAATAATGCAGGTCTGTTCTACACATGGTTTGAAGTCGGCTGAGGCCATTTATTCTCAGCCTGATCATGGAGCAGTCAAGTTCTGGCGTGTTTGCCTGCAAATTGCAAGATTCTCCTGAAGAATCTGTACAGCTTGACAGGCTTAGGTTTTCTTGGCTAGGCCTAAGTTCTCTTTCAACAAACGGAATGTATTACAGAGACGGGAAGGTTTATCACTGCGGAGAGATTGCTTGGGAGGAAATTCAGGTCGGTATTGTTTTCCATTACTGTCAGTTTTGCTTGACTGCACTTGTTGTAATAATCTGTTCCATCAGCAACTTTTTCAAAAAAAAATTATTAACCTCGTATATAAATCATTAACATTATTTTATAATATTACCGTTAATATACAGTACAGTACTATGCATTCATACTGTCATTTAGTATCTTTATTAAAAATCCATTTAAAAATGGTATACCCACTGTAACATTGAATTCAGCAATGGTTGAAAGGTACCAAGTAGGTTCGTTTACAGTATAGTAACAGTAGGCCTATGCATACAGTATATTGTAATATTATTTTGGGTGAAATGGAGATTGCTCTTAAAATCGGGCGACACTCGACAAAATGGAGTGAGTTGGCAGGTCTGAAGTTCTATGGCATTACTTTTCTCTGTAGGGCCTTGTCCTGTTCAATTCTTGCTAAAACCATGGTTTTAATAGGAGAGCCTTTCATTGCCAAATAATAGCCTCTCAGAGAGATGATAGAAGGGCTTCTTAGAATCCCTTTTTTGGAGAAAACGAGGACCCCTTGTTCATATGACAAATAAAGAATATGTATATTGGACCATCAATATCATTAACCAATTTCTGTTTTAAATCTGTATGAGAAACATGCTTTAAAGTAAACGATACTAAACATTAAAATAAACGATACTGAACATTAAAATAAACATGAATTCCATTGTTAATAGCCGAATGTTTATAAGCAGATATAATATATGAAGTCATGAAATCATTTATGATAGTACTGTAGTAGTACTCTGCCATATTATGATAAAAGACCCACAGTGAGATCTCAGACAAGATTTGTCAAAGAAAACTCACAAAATCAGCAGTTTGTCCTCTTTTATAGTCATATCAATATCTCACAGACTTGGTAACTATTATAATTAAATTAGTTTATGTTTACTCACATTTGTTTTCTGAAAGCCTACTGTTAAGAATGATGACTGAGTATTATGACATAGATTCTAGAGATCGTAGTTAAAAATAGAATTTGATAAAATTTGATAATGCAATTCTTTCTTCACTATAAATACAGTTAGTATAATGAATGTGCCCGATCTTCATCATCGTTCCACAATCAAAAAATTGATTATTATAACTACTTTAGGAGGCCTACTACTAGAAGGTCTACTTTTAAGTAGTGGTTACTCGTCCTGAAAGATGTATTAGGTTCTTTAAAAAGTGTGCATGAGCATTTTGTGTACATTGAAGCTACGGTTTATAGTTTTTATCCTATTTAATTTAAATTTTATTTTATTTTATTCTAATTTAATTAGTAACGGGCTACTAATGTATTCAGACCCAGACTTGACAAAACTACTAAATAATCAACCTCGCTACTAGATATGAACTGAACCTAAACCTTCTAAAATCTTATCTTATAACTAAATCGTATTAGCGCCCTAACCTACAGTACATTGTAGGCGCGTTTGGTACTATTTATTATAGCGTTATATGGCGTGTGATGTTTAGTCACACAAGTATACATTCAAACGCGGAGAAATATAACTACTGTATAAAATGCTATTGCACATCAATATACTGTAGGTAGAATTATTTTTTATTTAATCAAACTCCAGTCTTAATTTGTATTAATAATAATAATAGGTTGGAAAAAAATGACTCATTTTGTGCAGGCTTGTTGATCGGAGTCATGACAGGCTAGAACAATAAAACCATTTCCTATCTAATGTGTTGTTATTCATAAACGACACGACACTAGTTTGTATGAATAAATCATGTTGCAGTCGTAGATATCAACTAATATTGTACTGTAATACACCAATCCACATGCTTAAATTAGGGCTTAAGTGCTGTGCTTATTATCGTGAGTAGTGCTTAATACGAGCTACAGTATCATCGGCGTAGATTGCTAGGTGTTAAATATTAACTGTAAATCAATCTCATCTTCATTATTTTATGATTGATTCAACTTTGATGTAATAATTATCATTTGCGACATTTGTAAATTGACCATGAATATGTTAATCGGTTTAAGGTCACAGTGACCTGATTGAAGATGAAGCCATATAATATTTTCAACATACACTGTTAATGTTACTAGGCAACTCCATCAATATGTAAACACAACGTGTGCAAAATTAGTAAACAATTGCTAAATTGATGTTGCTAATTTGGAATCATCTCATAACGAAATATTCTAAATACAAGATGGCGTTTTTGAAATCCAATACAACGTTCCATGCTGATTTGAAGACCTCTGATCTGTCGTTGCACGTGACATATAATGGCACCCTTATCAATTGAAATGATCAGATAGGGAGATTTAGTGGGTTTAAAGCTATGTTGATATTCATCTTTCCTTTGATTTGCTATATACCACAACCAATCCACCCAAGTTGTTTTTTTTTACAAAAGGTTACTTTATGTACAGTATATTGAAAAATAATCCTTAACTTTCAATTCACATTTATTCAGCAATATATTTAACATTGTTACATCATAGAGATATTATAGTGATATATCTCTATGGTTACATACAATATTGTCTTAATATTGTTACATACAATACCAACCTTTGTCTTATCATTTTACTGACTAGCACAGCAGTGAATACGGTAAACTCTCCCAATGTTTGACACCCTTGGTCTGGCTAAATATTTGGGATCTTTCAGAAATTCCTGTTTCCCATATGTTCTCTACCACAAACAATATTTTTGAGGTCTAAAAGTGCCAATTTCTTGTTTACCATTAAAAACACATTTAGAATCTGAGCAGAATTTTTGAAAAACCAGACTTATTAGGGTGTCTGGTATTGGGATAGTTGAATGTATCTATGATATCTATAGGTGTATATAGCTATTACTAGCTGTAGATAACAGATAGGTAATGAGGGAAAATATTCTCAATTTATTAATGAACTACTGTTATGTTATATTATACCCAATATATGATGTTATAGTGTCATATTACTTAAGCTGAATTTAATTGGAAACTTTTGCTGACTCATATAAAGATGCTTCTGTGTCAGAAATCACTGATTTCATTAATTAACAGAATCTAGTTCTTTATAATATCTAGGTTACAGTTTCCGGCAGATGCAAGTAATACAAGGCTTACAATCAGAACCAGTCATTTTCTTCTAATATCTTCTGTCCTCAGCATCATCTTCCCTCATACATCTATTATAATTTGAATCTTCTTGTTTTTTCTCTTTTTCCATCTCGACTTGTCGCGACAGTACAGTTCATCAATTTTAGTGTTTAAAATCTCTGCATTTATTTTTTCTGCATCCTCACTACATCTATCAATAAATTCAATTGAAATCTATTGTTTTTTTCTATCACTTTCTGTCCTTCATATCATCCTCTCTTCCTTCACTACATCTATTTAAGTACTAGATATCTTTGATCATTGCATTCCCTCATTTCTTCGTGTCCCATAAATCATTCCTTCAATACATCTATCAATACTTGAAATCTTGAAATAACCAATTTCATGTTCGCCTTGTTGTGTTCATGACAATAAAGATTTATCTTATCTATTATTTTTTCTATCACTTTCTGTCCTTCATAATCATATCATCCTCTCTTCCTTCACTACATCTATTTAAAGTACTAGTATATACCTTTGATCATTGCATTCCCCCATTTCTTCCTGTCCCATGAATCATTCCCTCAATACTTGAAATCTCTTATTTTCTATCTCTTTCTGTCCTTCATATCATCCTCTCTTCCTTCACTACATCTATTTAAAGTACTAGTATATATCTTTGATCATTGCATTCCCTCATTTCTTCCTGTCCCATGAATCATTCCCTCAATACTTGAAATCTCTTATTTTCTATCTCTTTCTGTCCTCATCATCCTATTCCCTCACTACATCTGTTAAAGTATTTATCGTTTTGATCATCGCATTCTCTTCCTCTTTCTGTACCCAACATATTTCTTAAAGTTTAGCCTCTAGTTATCTCACTCTTTCCTCCCAAAATTGTCATCTATTAAGGTGCAGTACTGTATTCCATACATCAAGTGATTAGTCCCAGGTAGAACAGTTGGACAAAATAATTGTTGAATCACTGTTTGTGTCATCCATTCACAGAAAAATTGTCTCATATTGAGTCTAACCAAACAGACATACTTTTAATTTTAGCCTCTTTCAACAAATGGTAACTTTAAGTACCGTTGCCAAACATAGCTTCCTTTGGCAACAGCAATACTCGTGGTTTATATTTAACTTGTATTGAATGCTATTTGATAGTAAAATCTAGTTTTTGTATCTAGGTTACAGCAGTCTCTGCAGCTGTACAGTGTCTTCATAACCACTGTGTTTGTGGATTCAGGTAGAAATTGCATCTGTTTTATTTTGTATAAAAAAGACTAAGTTTTGAGGAAAAGTTATGGAAGAAATTAAATGTTTGTAGAACTAACAGTTTGTCATCAAAGAAAGATTTTTTGGATAGTAATGTTTTCCGTTTAGCCGATTCTCAGTACTGAATATAAACATATATACATTCTGTAATACACAGTCACATATATCACATGTGATGCCTGTATATATATAAGCCTAAAAATCTAATCTTAACATAATACAGGCACCACATGTGATTACATGTTACACTGTAGTACAGACTTTGCATTTGATACTGTGCAGATAGTGCCGTATCTGGAGAGAATTGTGTGGATTTTCTAAGAAAATAAATCCGGTCTCCACAGTTATAACTGAGAGGATCTGTAGTCAACCCTAAAACTATTTTGAAAGAAAAAATAACAATATTTGACAAATATGGAAAAAAAAGTGATTTCTAATTGACAAAAATTACTGTACAACCACAATATCATGAAACCTTTATCACAGTTAACCATTTTATTATTTGCTATGCTTTACTTGATTTTGATGTACATATCTCTAATGGAAGGATGCTCTGTTAATTAAAATGTAACCAGTCAGTGAAAATGTTTAATTAATATTCGGATACAGTAGTGCCATCCGCAAGTCAAAGCAATGTCAAGGAATACAATTTATCCTTGCTACTGAAAACATGCAACTGTTGTTCAGTACTAATATGGTACCATACTATATTTTATTTAATTAAAGAAATAACAGATTAATAATGTAATAAAGTAAAAATGGTATTTTTGGCCTATATTTTTTATTTTTTTCATGGGATTTTTTATTTTATTAATTTTTTTTTGTTGGCAAAAATCCTCACTTATACTATTTGTTTACCATTTTTGTTTTATTCAGTACAACATACCAAGGATTACCCATAAAGCTAAAAAGCTTAATTCCAATGGGGTCCTTATAATAAAATCATAGAGAAATTTAAAAAAATAAAACAAAAGTTCACAATAATTTTATGTTTATATTAATTTTTTAATTGAATTGACTTCATAGTGTAGACTTTTTAATTCCAATACCCCTTCTCCCAAAGTAAAGACGATCAGAATGACGAGACCGCCTTTTGTGAACCTCGCCATATTAGCCTAGCAACCCAGATATCACGCCATCATTACCGGTAGCTAAATGAACAAACCTTGCATGCCATCTCCTTAGCCAAAGTTTCATCGCTAATTGGCATCCATCTTAAAGTCAACATCAAAGTTCAGCCGATGAAATTTACACATAATATTCCCATTCATCTCTATTGATTTCTGTTATTCAAATATGTCCTGACACTATACATTCAGCTGTCCGTTTCTTTGTAATATATTTACATAACACTCCTCATTCGGAAGTCTATTTCAATAATAAATAGGTTAATATTATTTTGTGTTTTGTGAGGAAAGATTTTATTGTATTGGTTTTTTAATATTTTATAACTTTTTTTAGATTCAAATTAGAATAATGTACAATACTAGACAAGTACATTTGCATTTTTAAAGCATATAAATTAATAATATCAATTATGCAATGTTCATGAAAAGTAAAGGTTTATTTAATAACAGAATTTCATCCTAAAGCTCTTTCTACACTATCAAAGTATCAATGATGTGCCCAATGGACATGATGACATATCACTGCCATATTTGGGGTATCACTGCCATATTTGGGGTATCACTGCCATATTTGGGGTATCACAACCATATTTGGGGTATCACAACCATATTTGGGGTATCACTACCATATTTGGGGTATCACTGCCATATTTGGGGTATCACAACCATATTTGGGGTATCACAACCATATTTGGGGTATCACAACCATATTTGGGGTATCACTACCATATTTGGGGTATCACTACCATATTTGGGGTATCACTGCCATATTTGGGGTATCACTACCATATTTGGGGTATCACAACCATATTTGGGGTATCACTACCATATTTGGGGTATCACTACCATATTTGGGGTATCACTGCCATATTTGGGGTATCACTGCCATATTTGGGGTATCACTGCCATATTTGGGGTATCACAACCATATTTGGGGTATCACAACCATATTTGGGGTATCACTACCATATTTGGGGTATCACTGCCATATTTGGGGTATCACTACCATATTTGGGGTATCACAACCATATTTGGGGTATCACTACCATATTTGGGGTATCACTACCATATTTGGGGTATCACTACCATATTTGGGGTATCACAACCATATTTGGGGTATCACTACCATATTTGGGGTATCACTGCCATATTTGGGGTATCACTACCATATTTGGGTACATCACACTTTTTTGTCAAACCAGTTTGATAATTATGTAGACAGTGCTTTAAAGCCTTTGTTAGTTAGGGGTTTTGATTTTGAAATTTTGTTTGAATTAACGCCATTTGTAGAAACAAAAATTGCATTTTAAAAATAATGCGTGAATATGAGGTTCATTGAAAAACTGTATTCAAATTTGATAAGAACCTGGACCTTTCAAATTGGTATTCCTGTATAAGTGGACTATTTCTGGGAGCCTATTGTTTCAGCCATATTTTTCCAGACAGCATTTAAATATGTTGAACTTTTGCAGGTTCTGTTGCATTGTCTGTAACTGTTGTCCCTGTAGCAGATGCATGTATGTATGTGTTCATCCGCGATATCATGCCCTCTCTTAGGAATCAAATTCAAACTTCTGTAACTAATCGCGATTCCCACAAGGGAGTGCATGAGAAGTTTATGCATCACTCGCTCAAGAGATTAAAATTTATATGGGGTGTGCTCGTTAAGGAGACCGACCCGTTAGGCAGTGCCTGTTTGCGAGTGAACCATCAAGTAACACGTTCTGTCTGGCAGAATTTTGATTTCCTGTCTTACCTGAATCACCTGTTGCGATTTCCTAGGAAACTAACAACATCTTGATCTCGTCACGTCCAGAGGAACTTCACAAAAGAGGTCATGAAATTTGGAATATAGTGGTATATTGATAAAACATACAGGAAGTTCGCAGAGGTCACGTTTAACCCCTTGTGCGATTCAAAAATATTTTGTTAGTTTATAGTCGACACGCATACTTGCAATACAATACTCCTAGATTTAGTCAACATTGAGTGTGTTTGGAATTTAAATGTTGACAACTTTATTACATTAACATGTATTTTCTTTGGAATCACCAAGACATTCTTTACATAGTGATGAAATACTAAATTAAGATAAGAACCTAGAAAATGTTATTTTCATTATAACATTGCTTAGTCATCAGTTTGATGGTTTTGCCATTTCATATCTGTGCAGCGATAGAAAAGCTTTCTTGTGATGCCTTTTTAAAAATGAAAACGGAACCTTTTCAACAAGCCACCATCCGAACTTACTCCCTATTTCATTATGTTTAAGCCTGGTGGGTACGGTATACCAGAGTCGTACGGTAGACTTATGTAATTCACGTTCAAAGGGCATTAGTCATTTTTGCACCTGGTTGGAAATCGTGTTGGGTCGAAGGTCGGTTATTGCCCTATCTAACTGACTAATTGCGTTGCATTAGACGAATAAAATGGCCTTGATTTGGATAACATTAATAGAAAGTCGTTAATACGCTGACAAATGAATTAAACGCATTTAATGTCACTTCTGCAAAAGGTATTCTCATTTACTTACCATAATCTACTCCAAAATTTACCTATTTGATTTGACTAAAAATCTTTATCTTTATAGTTTTAATGTTATTATTTAAAAATATAATTTTAAACAATGTGTTTATTTTTTAAAGATAACTTGCAATGAAAAACTGTTCTTCATTTTATACTTGATACACCTTGGCCATTTCATAGTATACCAATCACTTGTCTACCTGCTCAGTATCTTGATCGCTAACATAATTATTAAACATATAAAACTGATTAGAAAGTAAATTCATTTTTAATGTTACATGACGTATAATGTCATATTTCCAACTCATAAAAATCAATAGCCCGAAACAAAATCTGTACATTTCGTATTACGTTACACCGCTACCATGGCAACGCTGATTGACAGTTTCACAGTTCATTAACTATGTAGTAAATTCAACAAGGTAATTAAAAAAAAGAACTCGTTTGAGATACGTTTGTTTCGGATTCGCTTTTAGCATCTTCCTGCATATCTACACCCGTCACAACACCGAAAGTCTAATCTTCATCGACGGATAATTAAAAAATGGAAATTTATATTTACACTTTGAGCGGATCATGTAAAATCAAGCAATTAATATATCCTCGTTGGATACTTTCGAAGCGTTCATTTTAAATGATGAAAATGAAAATCTATATTCAGCTCAGTTTTTTTGTCGTAGATGAAGCATTAGATACAACCGTAAACGTTGATTATATAAAAGAGAGATCATTATTATTACAACTCACCATGCCACTAGATATGATTTTTATGTTCACTCGTTAAAATCAATACTAATTAAGAGTTGCTATAGCAACGTGAGATGGCAGACATTCCGGTGATTGGGATAGAAGTTGTTGCGATACTTGTTCACTGTTCTTGTGTACTGTTGAGTTTAGCGTCGTACAAATGTGTAGCAAACATCAAGTATTATGTCTGTTTATAAACTGTGTTATTAAATTGATGTCATCGTAAATGCTCAGAAGATACAGTTGGATACCGGTACTTCTTCTAATGTTCATATGTAAATGTTGACTAAACTACATATGCGTACAGTATATCATTTAAGCTGGCCTACAGTAGAAGCAAGAAAGTACCTGTTTATTTTATTGAAAGGCTCAGAAGATAGATAGTTAAAACAGTGTGAATTTTGTGTGGCACTACATCCAATGTTCATACTGTATTCTATTAACTTCATATGCGGACAGTATATCATTCAAGCTGGCATATAGTACATACAGAAGCAAGATAAAGCATTATTATTATATAAAGGCTCAAAAGATAGGTTGTACTAGTAGCAGTGTGCATTTTGTGTGGTACTTCCAATGTTCATAGTGTATGTTGACTATTAACTTTATATTCGTAATATAAGTACAGTCAAGCCAAGAAGCAAGATAAAGCATACTTTTGTATGGAAACTGCATTCTTTTTTTAATTTGCTATTTATCATAAGATTTATTGTGTATTTTGACATATCTATCCATTGTTCATATATGTACAACATTGAGTAAACTTCGACGTCTTTTATGTACAGTACCAATTTCGTCCTTGTATCAAGCTGGCCAACGAGAAGCAAGATAAAGCATACTCCCTCCTGAAAATTCTTGTTACTGGTTTCACATTTTAGTTTGCTGTTCAATATCACAAAATGCTAGGAATATTCAAGAGGGTAGATAGTGCATTCAGTAAGCTGGCATAAACAGTTGTCTGCCTCGTACATCTTATAATCAACTGAGTTATAAACGTTCAATTGGCATACTGTTAGAAGAATAACATTGACAGTCAGTGTTTGGTATTTGATGTACTAGTATTAAATCATTTTATGAGACAACATTTTTGCGATGGTTTTGTTAGAAACCTCAATAAGCGATTCCAAGTTATCACCCCAGCAGCCTTCAATATCTGTGAGTATATTGTAATATGTAATATTTATGTGAAAATCATCAACATAATAAACTATGAGGGTATTATAAATATAATGTTAATTGTTGATACTTTACTTCTGTTACCAGCAAAATGTTAGCTATACAGACTAGCCATTTAAGTACAGTATATTTAGAAATCACTTATTTTTTATTATTTCGTATATCATCACCTATAATTTGTTATGATTAGTGCTACAGCATATAAATTCTTAATTACTTACCGTACTGTACGCATACTGTACTAGGTATAAAACTGAACCCACATCCTCCATATCACTAGTCTTGGCGCTCATACCTTTAGACCCACGGAATCAACAGATACTGCCCTGGTGAATTTGTCTAAATATTTATATAACGCATTTATATAACATTGTTGCTTACCTTCAGCTTCTTGATGTTAATTTGATCAAATTTGTTTTGATGTATTAATAAAGAATTGAATTGAATTATTAGTCCTGAGACGAATGAATAGTGTTTTTGGAAAGCTTTGTATATTCTTTCTGGCTGTTAGTGCATTTTTAATTTATTATTTTGATTGAATACTGTAGCTTTCTGCCTATATTATTTGTATCTCCATTGAGATCCAACTTGAGACCGAACCATACACAGCATTGTCATTTTTCAGTAATGTTACGTTAGATTGATATTTATAAACATTATAACATATCATTTATCATGTTTTATTCCTATGGCATTTTTAAACTACCTCATAATCAATGAGTTTCTTTTTTTTATTGTTTGTTTTATCTCAAGGTTAAACTTGTAGTTAATAAAAATGCAGGTGACCTTTTTTTCTAAACATTAATAATTTGTATCTTACATTTCACATTTATCATAATAATATTGATTTGAAATTTTTATTTTGATGTCAAGAATTTAATGAAGGAAGTGTAATTAATTTTGGTGAAGGGGAAGTTCAAGTTCGGAGCAAATTAATCATAGTTGGGAAGGGTAAACCATGCCATGGGGTAAGTTCAATTGCAAGTGAGTAATAGAGGTGGTGGGTGTTTTTTTGGGGGGGGGGGGGGGAGGGGTTTTGAGGTAGTTAAATAAATATGTTGTATTCACTTATTCAGTATTAAATACAATATCTTGAATCAGAAATTTGTTCTTGTACAATACACTACTATATTTTTTTACGAAATATAAAATACAAAAATAGTAGTGTTATTATTAATTAATAATTATTTAAATTTACACAATTGAATATTATAACATTGATTAATTTAAAAATTGCTAATCAAAAAGTATATAATTTTATCAAGGATATAAAAAATTCGTTGAACTTTAATAATATTCTATTTTATTTGTTCATTGAATTTAAATAGTAATTGTTTGTTTTCATCAAATTAATAAAAACCATTTTTTAACAATTATTAAATTAATAAATACCTTGAACTTGAATATGACAACAATTTAACCTCGGAAAGGAAATCGTTCCGAAATCTGTCTTGCACAATTCATATTACAGTCTTAATTCGGAAGTATGTTTAAAAACTTTTGATTTATGAATAATTTCACTTTTTTAATATAAGGTCAGCTACAGTAATTCGTCTTTGAAGTTTAATGATGTTTGTATTACTGTTCATATCGTTGATTTTGTTGTATTTCTTTCTTGATGTTGTTAATGTCATCATGGCTGTTGGTAAACCACTGGTAAATTCTTTATAATTTTTCTATGATTATAAGATCTATAATTTAATAAATAAGGAAAACTTTGACATTCAATTACCTTTTGAAGAAAATGTTGTTGGTTGGGATTTGAATCCATCCAGCTGACTAGGCTTGCTTGGGATTTAAACCCATGCTTCCAGCTTACTAGGCTGGCTAGATCACATGTTTAGATTTGAAGCCATGTTCACACGCATTAGAGTTAAGCCTGCATACAGTAAACCAGAGTTAAGCTGATCCAAATCATATCAGAGTTATAACCGACAAGAGTGCTTGCATGACTATTATACAGTAATTTGTACTTAATGCCATTAACTCCAGAGTAAACTGTATGTTTAACGGAACTAATATGTTTTAGAGGTACTGTACATGCAATGTATCATACCACATGCATTTGAACACAATAAGCTAAACCCTAAGATTGACTGTATTTAACTCTGACATAGAATAGAGCATCTCAACATAGCTTTGTTAGGAAAAATTTACTCTATAAAAAAATATATTTTTTATTAGCCCGAGTGTTTTGTTTATTGCAACATAAGTTATCTTAATAGTAGCTTATTGTAATCCCACAACCAATATCAGTTTTACTTTGTTAAAGACCTTTTGAAAACCATTCACTTAGCTACTTTACTGTAGAGAGCCATTCTTCTCATATACTTAAGGAGCCTTATCTTGCTTATAGCTTGCATACTTGATACTAAAAAGAGCTTCGGAAATTAGTATTTATCTCTGTCGGCTGAACTGGTACCTACCATGATGTTAGCAAGTACCACATTGAGATGTTTTAAATAACCTTTAACCTTTAATTAATCAACAGACTGAAATTAATCTTTCATTTATTTATTTTAAATCAACTGACAGAAAGTTAAACATGAAACAATAACAATATATACAAAAATGAATTTACACGTGTTCACAATTTTACAATTAAAAATATTTAAAGAGAATCCAAAAATACAGAGTACTTAATACAAGAATGGCAAAATAAACTTCTGTTAGTTACATTATACGACCAAAAGGAGAATTAATAATTCCTCGATTTTGGGTACGCCAAGGTACATGAAGGCTAAAAAAAAATTAATTATAATCATCATTGGTTATGCTTAAATTCTTAAATTCCTCAATTGGTTATTTTGAAGTTTTTAATTAATTTTCACCAGATTGCTCTTCGATTTCTGCAGAATTTTTAAAGGGATCTGTTTACAGATTTCATAATTTGAACTTTATTATTCCTTTTTCATGATACTGCAATTTGTTTACTGTGCATGTTCATTTAAATACCAATATTCGCATCTACACAATGATGTAGGTCCGTGTAAGAGTTCAAGAAAAATAGGAGACAAAGTTGAAGCTATTGTGAAGCTCTTTAACTCTCAGTTAGTATACCTGATGAGGTTTTTTACATTATATCGTCAATTTTCTTGTCTTAACTGGATGAATAAAAAAAATTGAGGTGACGTTATAATCGCCATTGAAGGTATCAGATAAAATTGATGGTTTTAATATGTGTGTGTAATTTTAATCAATCATTTGGATTCTTCTGTGTGTTACATTAATCAAAGTGATTTTTCCATTTTATGATCCATGCTCCCTCTATCAGCTCATTTAAAAAGTTGATTTTTTATGTTGCATTGTGGGAAATTTGTAAGAAGTGCAAGAATGTGTTCATGTTTGCAGAATGTACAGCATGGTTTGCTATTTTTTAACCATGCATTATACATTTTGAATTCATGTATGTCAGATTTAACATTAAAGTTCCCACAGTATGAGTAAAGCATTCAAACAATATTCTTTAAACATTAAAAAACCTTGTTTTCCTATACCGTATATCCTCAGGTATAATCCCACTTTATGTCTGATTTCATAAACAGGCATATCCCTGGGTATAGTGCCAGTATTGACTTTAGGTCTGGATGTAAGCCGTTCTCTAGCCAGTTCAACTATGTTTTTAAAAGAAATGCTTACCGATCATTTTTTATCTCAACCAGGATGTGCCCTGGTATAGTCCCACCCCCTAAAGGTGGGATTATACCAGAGGATGTATGGTACTTTCTTAGTTTTTTTTTTTAGTTTTTTAATTTAAATTTGTATTTACATTTTGATCTTATAGTATAATGAAAGGGCATGAAAACAAACATGAGGAGTTTGATTCCTTGACTGGTCACTTTTTTTATGGGTCAATGAACGCACATCGGTCAATGGAATCAATTATTTTGTTATCTAAGGTCTAGGTCATATTCAGTTAGGCTCTTTCTGTTGTAAGTTAATAACCGCATGAATATATTACCGTGATTTGATGCTGTAACGCCATTTAACCGGTTATAGCTGTGTAGCATTTAGCTGCAACGCGCCAGAAAACTGTAAACGGTTATTTAATTGACTGTAGTTGACCTTGAGGCAACTACTAATACTATAGGATCTTGACCGTCTCACAGCAAAAAATGTGATCAATATACAAATTTAATTTTAAACCGTTATTCAACAGAAACAAGTTCTAGACCAAAGCTATACAGACTTTACTATTATACATTTGATTATTCAAACATATTTTCATTACTTTTAATATAGAGAAAAGTACATGTAATCTATCTATGATAGTGCATTTAATAAAAGGCTATTGCTCCACAGGTTGTTGATATTCAAAGTCATTGTACTTTTCATACCGTCATCTCATTGGTCGTTGCTTTAAAATGTGTTCGTAATTGGAAATACTCCCAAGTCTTAAATGTCATGGCAACTATTATTGATTTTATTAACCTTTTGTTTGATATTTTGCATTAGAAATTTTAATAATTATGGTTCCAATAAGGTTTTGTAAGCTTATATGATATTGCATAATATTATATTGAATAACTGTTTATTAATAACCAACATAAGCTTTTGTAATTCATTCTATAAGATAGACAATTTAGTTGGCTAATATTGGAATGAAATCAATGTATGAAGGAGAAAAAAGAAAATAAGCACCCTTAAAGGAAACAAGAAGGCCAGGATTACAGTAAAAAAACCCTCCTTCGGGAAATTCCTAAGGGGAAACTCCAGTGAAACAAACAAGAAAAAATACGGCTAACTCTATGGCTAAACCCATATTCGGACACCTATTAAAACATGTTAATGTGTCCCAAAGGTGTTCCGTTAATAGGGGTTCTACTTGTAGTTGTACTAAAATAGAAAAGTTGTGTTGATTGGTATGTCCAAATATTAACAATAATATGTTTGCTGCCCTCTATAATATGTTCATGTATAAATAAAAATGACAGATCTGACCATTTAAACAGGGAGTACAACTCCCTGATTTAAAATCAATCTATCATAAAGAAATACAGTATTATAAAACATTATTTTAGATTAATGTTGAGTAGACAAGAATATTAGATGTTGCGAGAGATTTTTTTTTTCTTTATAGATGTCCGGAATTTTGTGAGACGGCTACAATCTTGCCTGTCTTGTTAATTGCTTTTTTCTAAAGGTTCATTTTTTATTTTAACATCACTGTCAATCACTTTGCTTTTGACATGGCTTCAAAATGTCATCACTCATAAAACTACATTATGTTTTGATGTTAATCTGATAGGTTTGACAGCAGAAAGATAAACAGACATCTGTGTATTAATAATAGACAAATACAATGTGTCTATAGAAAAAACTGTCACTGTTTCTGTAGACATTTTATGTATTGTAGACAATTAAAAATTTGTCTATAGAAACAAATGACATGTTTCTATAGACATTGTGTATTATTATAAACAATTACACATTTCTATAGAAACAAACGACAATTTTTCTATAGACATTGTGTATACAGGTAATTTACAGATTTGTCTATAGAAACAAATAACAATGTTTCTATAGACATTGTGTATTATAGACAATTAAACATGTCCATAGAAACAAATGTCACTGTTTCTATAAATATTATAGGCATGATGTCTATAGAAACAAATGACAATGTATTTATGCCAACAGGCAATTTAATATACAGTAAGATTGTCTTTTAATCAAGTAGCGGGCAATAAACAAAAGACTTTTGAGATTTTGTTTTTAATTATAAGTAGCCTACCAGAAAATTCTGTAAAACTATTCCACATTTTCCAACTTACTGCCCACGGCCAGTCATCTCTCTTACCTCATGAACATGTTTATAATTGTATTAGTCCTGTTGCTAGAGGGCGCTATACTCATTCCCAGAGGCTCTGGATATTGAATTAACAACTTGTGAGAAGTAATTGTAATATGAAGGTCACAGTGATATAACTTCCTTGTTATCAAAGTTACCTGGTTGGAGGGAGGAGTTCACATGGAGTAAGATTACCTTGTTACAAACATGATGTCACAAATTGGCTTCATAAATGATGTGAAGCTTGCATACTACCATGTAACTGTTTTCAAGTGTGTTGCTCAGCTTACAATTTGTTTTGGACAGAAGTCGCTCAGATGAAAAGGGATATTACTTGCTCAGATAATGACCATTGACTACTTGCTCAGATGAGAACCATTCATTACCTGCTCAGATGAGGACTTTATCTTTGAAAGGATATCACATGATTTGTCAAATTAAGACTAGTTGTATTAAGTTTAAAACTTGCTTAAATTGTTCAACAGTTTTACATTACTGTACTCGCTTATAAGTTTATGATTTGCTCAGACGATACCCAATAGTCTTGCTCAGATAAAAATAAGTTCATTACTTGCGTGGATGAGAATCATAACTGCAAATTGTAAGTTGCTCAGATATGGCAACAATAATTTTATATGTACAATAAGACATATTTTGGTACAGTGGAAAGCAATTCAAAAGATTTGCTCAGCAGGAATGGATATGTCTTGCGCAGAGGAAACAGACTTCAGATAAAGTTTTCCCCCTAAATCTAGCTCAGTTAGTTTTTAATTTGGTTGTAAATCTTACTTTTCAATTAACTTTTAAGGAATACTTTGAGTAGAACTCAAAATAAATACTCAAGGAATACTTTAGTAGGACTCAAAATGAATATTCAAATACTTTAGTATGACTACGAGTTAAACTCAACATATACTCAAAAGAATACTGAAGTATTACTATGAGTTACACTCAATACTATAATCATAAATTACATAATAAGTGTGGCTATGAGTTGAACTCAAGTTAAACTCATATCAAGATGACATGCTCCAATGGAAACTTAGCAATCATTCTCAATGTTGCATAACCGATTAATGTTATGGATGTGTGAATGTGAGTTTATTTCACAGTAATAAAAACCGCATTATTTGCAAAAGATTGCCGATATAAGCTGTTGGATGAAGAACGGTTCTTTAAAAAAATAATTTTCGGATTATCAGCAGTGGAAACTTTGAATAGAGCAACGAATATCGTGATATTACATAATTGTTTGTTGAGGAATTGTAGTGTTTTGAGATAAAGTAGGCCGGGCCATCTGGTGACGTGTGACAATGGCAATGTTTTGTTTCTTATCCATGATCTTCATATCAACTTGTTTTATGATCAAATCAGCACAATGAATGTTTCAGTGGATAGTATGTATCGTTTCACCTTCGACATTGAGGTATGATTTCTTTGATATTTTTTTTTTTTTTTTTAAGATTGGATTTTTTAAAATATTTTTTTCAAAGACAGCATAATGATTATCCTAAAGTTCTAGAACCACATATTTTCTAATTTCTTTTGTTTTATGTATGTTTATCTATTTAATGTAAATAGTCTAACATTACAACCAACCATATTCAGGGGACACCCTTATTATTATAGGGATACTACACTTTCCCATGAAAACGAATGATAGACAATATGGTTAAAAAATACAGCCAACCATATTCAGGGGACACCCTTTTTATTAAGAATACACGAGAGACAATAATTATGCTTTAACAGTACAGCCAACTTCAATTCAAGATACTTTGTTTTTGTCTTGGTGTTTTTACTATATACAGATAGAGCGATTTCTGAATTCTGGCACTTAAGTGGGGGAGGGTGTTGTATGGTACAGATCATGTTTATTGTACATGAGAGAATGCAGCTACTGCCATTAGGATATGTCACTCATTCATATTGAAACAAATTAGGTCAATAACTTACAATCTATAATTTAAATCTGACCTCAAATACATATGAAACCCTTTAATATTTGCATATTTTCATATTTTACTAGTAGTCTCATGAATTATGCATATTTATGCATATTCTACAATTTATTGCATAATAATATAATGTTGTAATTGAATAGTATAACATTTAATTATGTAAAATATTGATTTGCATATTTGGAAGACTATTTTGCATGCAGTTAAATGCACATCTTTTCTTTGCATGTCATTAAGATTGGATTGGAACATGAACTACATTTATTAACCCAAAGGTAGATGCTATTTTATTAACTTTGAGAGCCAACCATCCAAAAGGTGAAATGTCTAGTAATATATAATAAAAGATCTGTACTGTAATCCACCATTAATTTATGTATAGTAATTATAAATAGTTATGAAGAGAAAATATGTATTCATATTTTGCAATGCCACCTGACATTGATAATTTGAATATTCAGATGTGAAACTCTGTATTAACATGAGGATATGAATTAGATGGATGTTGAATGTATGCAAATTGTTTAAAGACCTATTAATATTAATAACCTAGCAATAATGTATGTTTAGTATATTAATGAATATTCATGAAGAGAAAATTCATATTCATATTTAGCAATGTCATCTGACATTGATAATTTGAATGAGTGAAACTCTGTTGACACGAGGAAATAAGATGTTGTAGATGCAAGTTGTGTGCGTGTGTTTCACTATAGATATGAAAACGGGAAGAAAGGCTTGGTGGGGGAAGTTACGTTTTCCTGGATAACATTTTAAGAGAAGTTAATTATGACATTGTCCTGTAAGGTGTGTCTGGAAAAAAATTAAATTAGAATTTATACACTTTTTCCACTTACATTTTAAAGCACAATCATAAATTTAAACAAAATGGATTTCAATTTCAACAGCAGGTCATCACTGTGGCCCCCTTGTATTTAATATTTGACAAGCATTAGCTCGATGAGAGATGATTCTGTTAGAAAAATACAAAATTTGTATTCATAATTTATAATAATGCATATATACAGTGCATTAATAGGATTTACGTACAACAGTATAATCCAAATGTTCATATATTTAAATAATGTATAATAACAGCAAGAGACTAGAAGTCTCAAACATCCCAATTACTCAGCCATTCAATTATTCAGTTATTTAAACGCTAACTGAGGAATTTTAAAACAAAATTCAAAACAAGTTTGTTTCATACAGATGGCATCACCTGCTATTTTTAAATGGTGATGACTTCATTTCATCAAAGTGTTAAAAAATTGATAATATGAGGTGTCAGTTTTGTTGGAGAGATCTTGTTTTTGAAATTGTAAACAATAGTTTTACACCTACTCTTAATGCTATATAAAATTGAGTATTATTATTATATTAATGAATTTATTTTGATGACGAGTTTATGCACTGTGGCCATATTCACTATTCGCACATAGAGAAAATTAAAAAATTCTAAAAGTGAATGCCAAAAACAAATATACTGTTAAATATTTATTAACTTCAGTGATTTTGTGACTATGAGGTTAATATAAATGTTGAATATTTATTATAAATATACATTGTCATATTTCATCCCTATACGGTACATCGAAACTCGGTACTAATGTTCTCGTCTAATGATATTCATTTATACCCGCTTGTTTACGACTTTCATGTTTATTTAGCCAGCTTAATTCTATAATGAGCTAATGCATTTGTAGCATCCAGAGAGGTTAATTATACATATTTTGAATGGGTTAATATCGACGCCCACAGCTGTCTCAGGTCAATTGAGGTCGCATGTTTCGTTTGTGCATGATAACTGATAATTTATACCGTAGATAATTGTGCCATCTACAGTACATATGGAATGGAAATATTTTGTGATTCTAGCCAGTCGTATTGCGTTTAATTGATGTAGTTGTTAGCAACAAATCAATAAAAGTTTTAGCCTAGTTTTGTAGAAAATGGTACATGGGCTAGTATAATCTATGCATAACTAGCCCAGTAATCAACTGAGCGAGTATAATCTATGCCTAACTAGCCCAGTAGGCAACAGGGCTAGTGTAATCTATGCCTAACTAGCCCAGTACGCAACTGGGCTAGTATACTCTATGCTTAACTAGTCCAGTAGGCAACTAGGCTAGTATAATCTATGCCTACCTAGCCCATTAGGCAACAGGGCTATTATAATGTATGCCTAACTAGCCCAGTAGGAAACAGGGCTAGTGTAATCTATGCCTAACTAGCCCAGTAGGCAACATGGCTAGTGTAATCTAGGCCTAACTAGCCCAGTACGCAACTGGGCTAGTATACTCTATGCCTAACTAGTCCAGTAGGAAACTAGGCTAGTATAATCTATGCCTAACTAGCCCAGTAGGCAAGTGATCAAAATTGAATCAATTTTAACTAACAATGACATTCATTTTTTACACTAAAATTCAGTTTTGTTGATACTTATTTTGATAGACATACCAATAATGAATTTTCATGAGTTAAATGGAGAGAATATTTTTAATTCGAATATTTATATTTATTAATAAGTTGAAGCCGAGTTCAATAGTACTGTACTATCACAACGAATGAAAATATTCTCTCCATATTGTTCAAAACCTTTTTATTAACTACCAATGACATCAATTACTAGAGACAACATAATTTTTGTTGGCACCAAACTTCTATATTTAATAGACCAATTGTTTTTTGGCTCATTAATTTTGATAGTTTCACCTTCGTTTCATGGTTTGAATTAATTCTGCATAATTTGTTAATAGTTATTTTCATTGTTTTTTTAAAAATAATATTCTAATCTTGTAAGCTAGACCTTCATGGCAATATTAAATTATTTTGTCTGATGTTATTATTTTTATTATAATAATATTCGAGTAGTTTCGGAACACAATTTTAGTGCAAAATTATTTTTTTGTGTGAATTTGTCTAATTTTGATCTGTCATTTTCAATGTTTCAATCTCTGTAATACATTATTTTCAGACTTTTGTCTGCTTTTTTATAATTTTTTTTTTACCTGAATAAATAATTAAATTTAAAAAAATTTATTTATAGTACCATTATGATTGGTGAATGATCAGTAGCTGAGTTATGATAAGCAAATTGTGAACCTCTATTGGTTTGTGTTACTGGATGTACTATGATGGCCATTGAAAGACTGATTTGTGGACTATGATATATTTTAGTGTTACTTGTTTGGACTGTGTTATACTATGTGTTTACATATTTACTATTATATTTATGTCAACTTCATCACTGCTTACTTGATGCAATAAAGGAAATAAATAAATAAATAAACCATAGTTACGAAATAAAGGACAAATAAATGAATGAAGTGATTTATTTTTTATAGATTTAATAGTTTTTTTTTTAAGGTTGCATTAAATTATGAATATTTATGAGCTGAATAGGGAGAATATTTTCATGCCTATTAAAATTCAATAAAATCGGTTCATAGCATTAATAACAACCTCACAAATAAAAAAAAAGAGAGCAATTTGTATTCTTTTAACATGGGTTAAATATCAACATGCGTGCTCTGTAGCAATGTTTTGCCAAGTACTTCACTCATTTTCCGAATGCTTTAATTTTTTTAATTTTTTGGAATTGATACGTTATAGTAGTAATAGTTTAAAATAGTTACATTTAATGAATTATGGCTCCTACTGTTAGTAGCGAGGTATGCTTCATTTAACTCAACATCCTCTTTAGTGATGGCAATATATTGATGATAATTTAATTGTTTATTTGTAAAATGAAATATAAATATTTCTACTATTTATTGAATATAAATTTACGTATTGTTATCGTTGGGATCACTGCCTCCTTGGCATTCTTCAAAACTGTTCCGCATGACTACACTCACTCAGTCTATTCATGTGGACAAAAATAAGTTTCTATTGCTACGCTTGAGTGAACATATAATTAGCCTATATTGTATCTGTTTTTTGCCTTTATAACCGTGTCTGTGAGCCACGACTCCAACAGCCGATATCTGTTTGGTAGAATTCCATGCCATTGCCATCATCAAATAATGAATTCCTATGGGTTTTATTTCTTGAGATTTGAACAAACTACTTAAATTAAAATATATGGATTCTCCAAGTTGGACTCTACCATTATTCATACAGGAAGTGATTATTGAATACCACATCCTAATACCAGCGGAACTGGTATCTTTTTGCTGTGTATCAAGTGTAACATATCGAGAAGATAATTAACACCCTATGGATTTACTATTATATTTTTTTTTCCTGATTGTTAAATGATGTCATCCATGTGACGTCGTCGTGTGAATTTTATGTCATTATGAAGGTAATATTTTATGAACCATTAGTGATAGTATACCAGCTGCTTAAATACGTACATTACATATATTGCGTGTGTTCTTAAGCATAACGTTAGGTGTTTAATTTACTCACTCAATCACATTCATCGTCCAATTGTTGCTCCGGTGTTAACAACATGATTTTCCGGTTGATTTTTTAAACCAATGGGAATTATAGAGGAAGAAGATTGTAGAGATAAACACGATAGTATTATTCTGTGAAACTCTGTATAGTTGTGTTTTAGTTTTATTTTGTCAATCTGTTAAATTACGATATGTTACTTCTAGGCAATAACTTCTCGGTGAGTAGTAATTTATTAACGGTTTTTAATTATGCAGTATGACATTAATTATATATTGAATCATTGGTGATGTTTATGGTGTGGTTTTATATGGCAAGTTAGGTTTTTGTGTAATAATGGAAATAGCTGTGTGTACTATGTATATCGGACCATGTGTTGATATATGTAGGATTATTCTTTATACTTAAAATTTCCATTAAAAATTATACAGAACCAATTTACTTTTTGGTACCATGATGTATTTATAAACCCACTTCCCAAACTGATCGTATAATGTGAGAATAGTTAAATTGTAACAAAAGAAATAAATTCAGTCGGAGGGAAAATGGCAAAAGGTTTCCTACTTTCTAGGAGTTTTATCAGATAATCTATATTGCTTTGACAACTCTTGTAACATGACCACAGTGTTGATTTTGCCATTTTTTCTGTAACTCTAGTTAGGAAGTGGGGGAAGATAGAATAGGCATAGTATAATTGCATGCACTATTGCATGCTCTCTGAATACTCTACATAAGTTTTTCACAATCACGTTTTCCTAACTAGATGTAATTAAATGATATAGATGAAATAATATTTATCTACCTGCCTGTCATCAAATAATTACCATGATAAATAGGCCTTAAATAACCTTGCATGAATTATGTCAATATTAAAATTGGCTGGTAGTTGCCAGGGAACATTAAAGAGCAAAGTGAATGGCGCACACGCTGTCAACAGAGATGTCGCCACAGCTAAAAATAAAAATTTTACGATTTTTACAACCAAGGTTATATATTATGCTAAATGTTTACTGACTATACAATTAAAGGAAATGCTTAATATTTCTTGCTAATTTAATTTTCATCCCTTTAAATAATAATTTTCAAAATATGTTTCTTAAAATAGATTTCCGTTTAATAGATTTCTTAGAAATAATGGTAGGTAGCCACTCCCGATCATACCAAACTCGGAGATTTAGTTATTATTAAGTGGTGAGATCCACCATGTAAAACTAACTAGTGAAAGTCTTTACAATGTTGAAAAAATTAATTATTAAGTTAAAAAGTTATAAATTAATCATAATAAATGGATTGTTTTAGATATTACTCAATGGTGATGGCATGGCAAAATTAAAAATAGTATTTAGTAATCGTAAAAGACGATGTACTGTAGTTAAAACAATAATGAATTTGGCTATACATTATAATTATAAATAATTATTAAGTTTAAAAAAAATTTAATATTAATTATAATGGTTGATTTAGACATTATTCAATGATGGTACAGTATGTAAGAATTAAAAATAATAATCATAATACTACAATTCAGTGTTTCATGCTGCAATGTATGTTTTTATATGAACAAAGATATATAATAATTAATCTCTTTCTATATGAAAATAATATAGGTACGTTATTGATTAAGTATGAAATATCTCGGCAATAATTATAATGTAGATCCTAAGCATACGTAGTGTAGATTTAATAACACGCATTCGTGACTTGCACACCAATAAAATTATAAGTACGAATGAAATTTAATTATCAAACTGGTCGATGAACTTTGATACATCTCTTCATGGAAAAACAAAATTAAGTAATTCAGCTTGTTTGTGGTTTTTAATGCAATTTTTTTTGTTATTGAGATTTTTTTTTTTAAGTTGTTTACTGTAGTTGTAAAGAATAGTGTAAGTCTTTCTTATTAAGACTACAGTCGTTTTTTTTTTTTGGTACTCTACTGTATCTCCAAAATACCAATATTCACGCCATTCAAACTGCGGTATGTTTTAATCTCCCCTTCAGCCAATGTTCAAATATGTTAGAATTCAGCAAATATGTTTGAGCTTTTTTTAGCCAACATCTTTTCAGCAGCCGAATGCCTCAAATTCTCTTCCATTTTCCGTAACTAACAATCAGGTTACAGACATTGGCAATTGTTAGATGAGGCCCGTCCATTGTATGGGTAACATCTAGTTCATATTTAATTTAATCATTCATACCAAAAGAAGCTCTTTAGAATTACTCTTTTGAATTACTCTTTTACAATTATTGTTGCATTACCAGTCCCTTCACTGCCAACATCCCTAATTGCATAATACATATTACTGTACAGTAATAACATAAATTCCCGTCATTTGATTGGATGATTGGGGATCACATGGTATGCAAAAGTACTTACTATTTAACGATCATGCAATAGTACTATGAAAATAGAATTTAAGCTTTCACCTTAAAATTATTTGTATACATTAATTATTTTATAAATCCAAAGGCAAATTACTGAAAAAAATGACAATGCTGTGGGTATCAGTGGCTGGATCTCAATGGAGATACAAAAAAAAAGCGAAAAGCTAAATCAAAACGATAAAGTAAACAGCCAGAAAAGTTAGCAGAGCTTTCGGGCAACACTAGCCCTTCATCAGTGCAAGTGAGGGAATTTGGATAAAGTCATAGCGTATGAGTTGGCAAGTGCTGCCTGGGTAGACAGGAATAAAAGAAATATAACAATTAATTATTTTATAAACATATGCCAAATTAATAATATCATTCCCAGTGGAATGGTAGAGATAGTTATCAACAGCTGTGGGTATATATCCCTTCATTTGTAATATTTATTGCATTACTACCTATCAGCCCCTTCATTGGCAAAGTCTCTATTGCATAATGCATAATATAATAGGCCTAGTATACGGTATATCATTGCCTGGTCCAGTGCATTGCTATGGTAGAGATAGTATCCACAGCTGTGGGTATGCAGTGTCCCTTCATTTGTGATATTTATTGCATTAATACCTATCAGCCCCTTCACTGGCAAATTCCCTATTACATAATGCGTAATATAATACTAATAGGCCTAGTATACGGTATATCATTGCCTGGTCCAGTGCATTGCTATGGTAGAGATAGTTATCCACAGCTGTGGGTATGCAGTATCCCTTCATTTGTGATATTTATTGCATTAATAATACCTATCACTCCCTTCACTGGCAAATTCCCTATTACATAATGCGTAATATAATACTAATAGGCCTAGTATACGGTACATCATTGCCTGGTCCAGTGCATTGCTATGGTAGAGATAGTTATCCACAGCTGTAGTAAAACTAAACATAACATTGATTCTCTTGAGAAGGTTACAGTTTATCTACTTCAAGTTGTTTAAATACTTAGCATAGCATTTTGCTTATGATTCCTCAAGTTATTTTTAGAATAACGCGCAGTAATTATGATAAATCGCGCATCATCTCATGATGCTTGAATTTACTAACGTGTGTTGATTCGATGAATAATAATAATGATGTGTATGTTGTAATATATACATTCCTCGAGTTTGTATACACTAATGTTAATGTTATTATGAAATTAACATAATGTAATTACAGATATTTCAATGTAATTCAGTTCTATTAATAACCATATAGAATGATGGCTGATGGATAGAATATGGTAATCACCAGTGTTCAGGTTTCTTTTATTTTTTGTAACATAAATATTTACAATTAATTAAGCAGGTATTTCTTTTCAAGTGAGTAGAGTGTATGGCAAAAACATACAGAAATATAATGTAAACAATACTATACACACAAACATTATTTCAGGGACAGGCTTTTGTATGGGACACTAATATAGAAACTTCAATTGATATGAAAAGGGTATTAGAAAGAGAGATTTGGCTGACACCAAGGCCGTAGCGAGAGGTTAAAAACAGACAAGGCAAAGATACTTTAAATATAATTATTAATATAAAATATGACGATCTGTGCTGGGGAATTGAGGTGGGTGGTGAGTATTGAAAATTTCATACGAGACAAGATCCTGGATACAACTGGAACTGGATACAATTTCTCCATGTAGTTTTTTAGTTTGGCCTCAAACATCATTAACCTTTCTGCCACTCGCATCACATTCTGGAGTGTCATTCTTCTTGCCGTACTTTAAAAGATCCTACTGTCATTCTTCGGTCATTCTTTTGCTGGTGAACTTCCTGAACCAAGTTGAATTGTTTAACAAGAAATAGTGATACTGCTAGCTACACCAATTGTTTCCTTCCTATGTTTCTGATACAAGGTGCTTTATTCACCATTAGCTAGTCTATGTTTACATGCACGTTTCTCTATTGGAGTTAAATACAACCAATCTAAGCCTTAAGCTCTGTCTACACTATCATACTTTACAGTATGTGACAAAAAAATGATGTGCCCATATATAGACATGATGTCATATCACTACCATATTTGGGCATATCACTACCATATTTTTTGTCAAACTAGTTTGATAGTGTAGAGAGAGCTTAGAGGTGTTTATCTTGTTCTACATTTGAACTTATGGTCTAACGCTACATCGGATGTAACGCTGAAAGCTATCAGAGGTACATCCGAGTTATATCAGAATTAACGACACAAAGATATGAGAGTTAATGGAGCATGATTGTATAAACTCTGATATGATTCAGATCAGCTTAAGGTAACATTGCACGTGACCACAATTATCATGTTCACACACACAATTATTGCTATGAAAATTTTCCAAACATCAGTGTTATTGTTGTTAATCAATCATTATCAACCATGTATTAATCAGATCAGTGGCATAGCTTGAATAGTATCAATAAATACTAGACAGGAAAAAAAAAGATTCGTGAGAACATTCAGAATAGGCAAAAGAAAAATGCGCATAATATTAACATCATGTTTTGGTAACTGCAAAAGATTCCTGTATTTAATTATTTATAGAGAACTTATACAAGAATATTCCAAATATGTATTCAAAACATTAATGTTATAATCCCCTTATTCCTATGTTGTTTCTGATCAAATTGAACATTACTAGAAATATATTGTACTCTATTTATTGATTTGTATTATAATTTATTTTATATTGGTATATTAATTTTCAAAAACTATACTATAGTATACTGTACATAAACAGTTTGTATATAAACATTTTTTTTTTAAATCCCACTTTCTGAATATTTTTCTCATATTATTTCGAAAATAAACAATAAAAACAAATAATACTCTTTATTTAAATAATTATTAATTTCTATCCTACGCTTGAATTAAAATTACTGTCTTGCGCTTTACTTGCCCACTGACATATTTTGCTTGATATCGCTCCTAACCTTTGTTTGTAAAGCTCTGACAAATATGGTAGTGATATGCCCAAATATGATAGTGATGTGATGTCATCGTGTCCATATATGGACACATCACATTTTTTTGTCACATAAAGTTTGATAATGTAGACAGAACTTAATGGAAAATTTAAATTTAAAAAACAGCTATAGTACAATAGCACAAAAACATGCAGATTAATCAAATATCTACTACAAGATAACATGTTGTCGTTATGTTCACTGTCTTCTTCTTCATATTCACTATTCATCATTAAATGTAAATGAGTCATCATTAATATCACATTATTAACATCCAGGATAAGATGACGTCTGTCTACATTATTCTTGTATATCTTCGTCTGCATTTATCAGTAATTGCATTTGGAGATATAGTTAATGATCATTTTATAGAAATGTTGTAGGTGATGGGGAGAGTTGGTTACTTAACCTAATAAATATGTTTCTTTATTCAAAGTGATCCATGTTGTTATAATCTACTGTACACAACTAAGATTAAGGAGGGGGAAAGGGTTTGTAGGCAACCAAAAACAAAGCAGGAAAGTAAAAAAAAAAAAAAAAAATACCTCGCTCAAGAAAGGGTAGTTTCACATAAACGCCTGCCCTAATATTATAGCCTCAAAGGCCAATTTACTGTACACAGGCGAGCGGTAACATTAAGCGAAAAAACCGCGTAGCTTGTCCCACGTAGAATCTGTATCTAAGCGGAACCCGCCCGTCTGCTCCGCATTATGCGTTATAATAAGGAATAACATAGATACTATATATCTTTATTACCGTTACTGCTCGTCTGTGTAAATTGGCCTTTACGCTGTACATGTGAAGATATCCATAAACATAGTTGGCCAAATTCACCTCCTTATAGTCTATTTAAACCAACGACCAAAATGTATCATAGCTACAGTACAAATCAAAGTGAAATGGCTGGCTCATATTCACGTACATGTACACCATACAGAATATAATAATTGTAATAACTTTAATCCTCAGCCGACTTGATGTATTAAATTTGCTATGCAAAGTAAAATACATTTAACGCATTCATACGTAAACTTTATAACAGACAAATTTAGATTGTGTGGGCTGATCATTTCATATCATAATCATAAATTTTCCTTCATAGCTTAAATTAGCTATCATCAATTAAAGGTCATATTTTAAAAATCATAATAATATAAAGAGCAAACTAACTGACATATATTGACATTTACAAATTGTCGTAAAACAGACAAGAATAATTGTCTTTATAAAATTATAAAAATACATAATTTCAATGTATTCCTCTGGATTTCTCCAGTGTCATGCAAATTCTGTAATATACCATCATGTGTTTCACATGTATCGCCTATCATAGACAATAATCTAAACATTAACTTAACTTTGATACAGGCAACACATGTGATACACATGTGATGCTGTAATACAGAATTTTCTTATGATACTGGGAAAATAGTGTTGTAAGTTGAGATAATCAGGTATTTTTATTTTGTTGTTTTAAACTATAATATGGAGTGAGTGCAGAATCTTTTGGGCTTTAGCCTATTCTCTTATTATCTGACTAAATAAATGTTATTATTCCAAATCTCTGTAAATCTGTATTTTTGTTTATCATTTTTGTTTAATATTCTAAGTACCCCCTATATAAATAATAGTAAAGTATATTGATTCAAAAAGGTCAACAATGATTAACCAATGATTAACCTTTATGTACAAAGGATATGGCAGCCATTTATTTTAATTACTGCAATGCAGTATAAATTAAAGTGGTATACAAAAATAATTTTAATTTATAATTTTTTCTTTGATAAACATGAAATTCTACAGTAAATGCTCAGAGTGGGTGGATCACAAGTTAAAATAAATGAATAAATAAATATTAAAATTTCTTTAAATAATTATTATCAGCTGTTGAAAATAAATTAAATGCCAGTGCACTGTTGTATTTAATGTATAAATCAGTATTTAATGGATTCCTGGGATCCAGGATTTTTTAAACGAGGCAGCTCTAACATAATATTACTTTAGTCTGTCATAAACACATATCAACAAGTTCATTTGTTTCTGTAAAATGAGGTGAGCACGCTCCTTCCAAGTGATTCATCCAAGAGATTCATATATTTATGAAAACTGGTCAGTTTATTTTACACTCAAAATTGAACAATGATATGAGTGGTATCATATAATACCATCTATCTCAAATTTTGTTTGTTAATACATTTATGTCAAGTAGTAGATTCCTATATAAAAAAACAATAATTCTTCTGTGATACAGTCATGGTCAACTTGATAGATTTAATCCGCAGCAATATTCAAGTATAAGTGAATGAACTTGCTTCAAAAAGAAAATTTAACCAGATTTCCCCTAATACACGTTTTGATTTGGCCATGGCTGGATCACTTAATATAGTAAGTACTTTATTAGTGTTAAATCTGCCATACCATCCATACACTCTTTGTAACACTGTTTTTATGAATGATAGTAAATTCTTTCCTTAAAAAAGGTAGATCTATTCAAAATTGTTAGGTGCCAAAAACCCATGAAAAATTCCTTTACTTTTAAACAATTATATCCCACAGTGTAGCTCCAGTTTAAATACGAAAATAGGTCAACTGTTTTGAAAAGTTCTGTTTCGTTTTGCTGTACTTTTAAATATTACAACAATTGTTGATTGTTGAAGATAGTAGACACAGGTTTTTGTGTTACCTTTAGTTTAATTAAATTGTAATCATGATTACAGAATTCCAAGTTCTCAGCCAAAACTAATATTTGTATTGTGTTTCCTTATCAGTATTCATGTACTTGATGCTGTTAGACATCCTTCCTTTGAAGTACTGTATAGCACATCAAATGTAAATGTTTATTTTGTTATGTAAACAGTGATTTGTTGTATACAGTACTGAACACAACTATCATGATGGACAGATTAAAAGAGGTGAAATTGATAGCTTGTTGCTTATAAATTATATTGAATTTTTAAACAATAAATAATTGTTTGGATAAATATACAAAGCTTGTTGCCAGTTATAAACCAATTTATAATTTATAATTCCAGAAATGAGAATTAAATTCAGTCCTTTTTATATCCAAGTTTGGTTATGGAACTTTTTGTTTTGGTGTAGTTACTGCAGTAACTGCAGTATAATTATTGTTTAAATAAACCTTCATGATGATATACAACATACTGGAAACCTAGAGTTATTGCATTTTCATGAAACGTGTCTACCAGCTTAACATTATATATCCTATTTAATATCCTATTGGATACAATAACTATGGTTGTATTATTAGTGACTCATCATAGCAAAGACTTGTCTGGTGGTTTTAGGCTACACCCATTATTATAACTACTACCAGTAGTAGTACATACAGCCAGCCACGCAGCTGTTTGAATTACACATGATAATAAAAGAGTTAGGCCTGGAATATTGATATAAAATTATAATGCATTTAATACGCAAAGGATGTTGTTGATTGTGCATGTTATTTTTGTTTCGCTGTAGCAATGATTGTGAGTTTTTAATTATTTGTATGCTTTTTTATATTATATGTAAATTATTATATTTAGTTTGAAAAATAACAAAATTGTATATATTAGTAGTAGTGTATAATGGTTAATAATAAGAATAAGTATATTTAGTGTTATATTTGTTACTATGTTTGATATCATTGGATATCATATTTTTATGAGGCTAATCAGAATTTTAAGTACATTATGTTTTAGCAGCGTTAATTTATTATAGAAAGATATAGTAAAACCTCACTTTGTCTCATTAATGGTTTTATGTATTAAATCAGCTTGTATTAATATGTACTAAGAGTATAGAAATTCATTGAGGAGAAGGTTAAACAGTGGCGAGATTGAAAATGGTTTTTTTATAACTAGTATCAAATTATTTTGGTACATTGATTCACTCCTGAGTGGTCACCTAATACTTAGACCCAATCTTAATACCAATGTCCAGCTAGTGGATAAGTAGGTGTTTGGTACATCAGTTCGTCTCAGTGACAGTTGAAAACGAGTCAAACCAAGAACCTATACTTAATCATCTTATTAATAATGTATACCCCATTAATCTTAATGTATACTAATACATTAATGTCATACATCATTCACTCAACAAGACCTAGATTTTCCATTGCTATCATGTACATACTTTATGTCGTTTTGTGTGAAGAAGTATATCTTTCATGTACACTCCTATAAAAAATAACAACATACGATATTATAATATAAATTTGACGTACTGCATGTGAAATTGTGTGTTTGTGTGATCATGAAGCTCTGTCTACACTGTCAAACTAGTTTGACCAAAAAAGTGTGTACCCAAACATGGTAGTGATATTCCTAAATATGGTCGTGATATGACATATCATGTCCATATATGGGCACAGCTCATTTTTTGTCACATAAAATGTGATAGTGTAGACAGAACTTTAGTTTAAAAACATTTAACAAATCTGAGTAATAATGTTAAGATATACTTAATACTTAATACTTATTAGTATAAATTACAATTATATTTTATCACAATACTGTTTTTCGTTATGATTATAAACTAGATTACCGGTAATACAAATTTGAGAGAGAGAAAAACGGTAGACTTATTGATACAGTAAATCGTTCAATACGAAAGATTCATTCTCTGTAAGTGCTTATGTCACAAATTCCTAAAATAGACATTAAATATTAGAACTTGTTATAAATCAGAAATTGAAACTCGTGTTAAGGACAAAGTCAAGCTGAGTTTTATTGAGCGCCAGATAGCTGGAAATCGTAGGATATTCCCAGTAGCACCTCCTATTACTGTTTACATAGAGAATATGTACCCATTTTATAAATAAATATAAATATACACTATTAGTATTACTATGGAGGAATAGTTCCTCTTTGGTGATACTGTACTCACTCTGTGTGCAAGAGCCTGGAGGTAAATGGTTCGAATCCCATCCATGTACCAATTTTTTTCCATACAATCTGAATTTTTTTCAATAAAATGGTTGTAAGACCATTTTCCAAAATTCAACATTGTTTTTATCAAGAATATTTAGAATTTTGTATCCAATTTTAAAGAATTGATGATATAGCTGAATTGATGATATAGCTGAATCCACTGAGAAATATCAACAATTTTTACAAAAGCAAAAATTGTTACATATTGTAATAGATTGAACATTGTGTTTATTTAATATTACTGTTAATATTGCAGCCAGAAATATCACAAATTTTACAAAATACGATCAATGCAAATTAAAGAAAGATTGATACTTTGTACAATACAGTATCTTTCTGTAACCATTTTATTTATTTTTATTTTATATACTGTATAACATTACAAATATTTGAATTTCAAAATATAGCCGTTAACAATGATGATATAGATAGTGCGAATAACTAAGGGTTTAGGATAATAATACAAGTTATGAAATTCAACAGATTTAACAATTGAATACTTTTCAATGATCCATCATCTGGAAAATAAGGCAAGGGATAGTGTTATAGGATTATTGCTGGATTTAAAAAAAAATCTGATTTTATCTTATAACAATGACTAGATAGTGAACAAATAATTAAATTAAGTTATTCAATTGAATTTAAATAATTAAATAGTTCACAATGAGTTATCTTCCGGAAAGTAAGGCAAGGTGTTATTTTTTTATAGATTATTGATGACCTTCCTGAACTTGTACAATTCAAATTTGCGTTTTTATGATACAATAATGATTTTGTTATATATATTCAATGGATTTATCCTTTGAAAATGGTGCACAATCAACAGCCTTTAGTTGTAATATTCATTGTGTGATATTTTGTGTGTTAAACTTTTCATTCTGAACAATCAAACGTTATATTTAGCTCCAAATGACCTCTTGTGAAAAATAGCGAAGTAGTACAGTGTAGTAGTCTTTTTCTGGCAGAACTGCAAATAGAAATGTGGTCATATTTTGTAATATTTCCCCTTGTTGTACCCCATGAGCCTATAAATAATATTAATGTTTTTTACTAGCAATTTCCTCCCACCCTACAATGTTAAAGGGGCACTTTTTTTCCTGTGAAAGGAAGCAGAAGAAATATTTATTTTGGAGGACACCAATACTTTGATTTCCTTAATAGTGGTTCTACTATATAAGTTCCATATTTTATGAATCATTTCTTTTTTAATTAGAATTTTATTTAAATATTATTTCATAATCTAATTATTTCTAAATTATATCCGATTATCCATTCTGGTAATTTTTCTAAATAATCTTCAATTTATCTTGCATCCCATCCAGCCTTAAGGCTTGGGCAAAACAGTTTCCATGGTGACATACTGTAAGTAATGAGTGTGTCACAGCAGTGTCAGTCATAATATTGATGTGCTATATTATAAATTGCTTTTATGATGAATAAATTTCTTTTTCTTGCCCTAGAGAAAAAGTGTGATTCAAATGCTATATAATGTAATGTTGGATCTTATTATATTTGATTAGAATATAATGCCCATAGCAAAAATACAGTATATTCTTAAACATACAATACATACATTTATTTTTTGTTTTTCAAAAAACACATTGTATAAAAAGGAAATTATATTTAATTAATTGTCATCAGTCAGGTCTTGTCTTTTAAGGCGAGTGAGTGCGATCACTCACCTAACACACTCCTAAACTGCCCTTGAGGAGTGCGATTTACAACACGCCTAAATTTGGTAAACTTCTACACATCAAAATACAAACAGCACACCTACAGCACCCCTGAATGTATTGAGGAGTGCAATTTGTAGCACACCTATAATTTTTAAAAGACAAGGCCTGTTGCCATTCTTTTTTGGCAAATAATGTATTTATATCTTAGAGACTTATAGAGACTAACTGTAGACATTTTGTTAGTGTTACAATAATATATATCATATGGCAAATATATTAAAACAAAATGAATATTTCTTGAATTGCGATAATTGTAGCAATATCAAGGGTTTTCTATTCTAACTTCAGATGATATCGGAAATAGAAATGTCCCTTCTGCACGAATTCAAATGCTTATCTCCAGCCGTAGTTCATTAAAGCTTTTTATACTTATTTCTGTAGCTCCTGATAAGGTTTCTGTCTGCTGGGTAGGGAAGGTCAAAGAAGGCAGTACCGAGTCTACAACAGCCTACAATAATTTTGCAAATATCGACACTCTCATTTGTAGATTTGCTACTGTATGGCATTAACATATTATTGAACAAACCAATGGATTTCTACATTGTTCGATTTGGATACATATAATTTATTTATTTGATCAATAACCTGTAGAATTATCTTAATAGAATGGGTGTTGATACTTTGTATTGTGTAAGGTTTTGTACCATTTTTCTGCTTTTCTCATTAGAATTTTCAAAATTAAAATTTTGTTTATTTACAATTTTTTTGTTTTTATCTTTACAGTCTGCCCAGTTAGAGACGCGGCTTCCTGTGAATCGGAAATCCCATCTGCCTCCTCCGAAAATCAACACAACGCTGTTGAAGTCCCCGGAAAAAAAGAAACTACCTCATCTGTCCCCGACTTCCCCAACCATCCATCGTGGCCTTCAAATTGGAGATACAGTGTGTACAGAGGATCATCGTATCGGCACGTTAAAATATAAAGGAACTACGCATTTTGCAGCAGGCACGTGGGTTGGTATTCATCTGCAAGAACCAATTGGTAAACACGACGGTAACGTTGATGGTGTGCAATATTTTGAATGTGAAGAGAATCACGGCGTATTTATTCTCGCTAGTAAAGTTTACTTTGTTAATAAAAAAGACGTTGGGTTACCGGATTGCCCACCAACAAATACGGAAGAAAACAAAACTTTTGATTATCCCTCAAGCAAATTAAAAACTTTTTCAAAGGAAAACAATTCTTCAAAATTTGCTGGGAAACTATCGCATTCTTTATTCAATTCAAAGGTCCCTCGACCAAAAACTTTGCCAGTCTTTCATAGGAAATCAAATCCTGAAAAAACTGAAGACGTTTACCGAGTGGAAATATCACCGGTTGAGAAAATTGCAAACAGCAAGATTAGTTTTCACGTCAGTAGCATAGCACCTGTGGAAAAGAAAATCACAGTGAATGAATTTCTAAAAGATAGTAACAAAAAAAGGACGTTAAATTCGACAAATAGCGAGTCTTGTACAGCAAAGCAAGTATATTTTGATAAATTACAAGACGATTTATGCAAACCATATCTAAGTTCTACATCTCAAGGACTCAAATCTATACCAAGTTTTACCGATTTAACTGAACAATCTGCAGATGAAATTAGTGAATTCAAATCTCGCTTAAAACCACTCGATTCTAGTTCACCAAAGAAAAATACTTTCTCTTCTTCACATAAATTTGAACGTTCAAGAAAGGATGATAAGGAGGTTGTAAGTAGTTTCGCAAATATTGATTTAGTGTTTTCAAAGACTCAGCCATCAAATTCACAAGGAAACGAGTTTGCTTGTCATGTTAATAACAACACGTTTGAAGATACTCAACCTAATGTTTCTTCTGAATTAATTGAGCTGGAGGATCTTAGTCTGCAACCAAAAGTTAGTGACGACGTTCGTAAGACATCGGAAGAAAATTCCAATCAGTATCAGGGTCCTCTTTTAGGTGAATCACCAACTGTACCACTGGCAGATATTCAGCCAAGGACATTGGATATAGACTCTTTCGCTTTTGATGTAAACGAGGATGGTGAGTTCAGCGAGTTTCTTGCAATTCCTTCATTTCTTGACTCCCCAAGCGGTCGTTGGAAATTTGATCTTTTAACGCCAGTTGAGTTTGCAAAAGCACTTAATGAAAGTGATACGTTAAATTTGTGGGAGTTAGATCCTCCAGAAGAACCATATGAGACTGATTTATATGAAAACCCAGAAACAAATCGCGAGTGGGAAAAACATAATATTTGGGAGCCAATAACAATTGTTGAAGAAGAGTTTTTATCCGACTCATTTGATGACAAACAAGAGAATAGTAAAATGGAAGAAGCTAGTAGAGCAATAGGCAATGACAGTTATACACTGCCAGCAAGGAACAATAACAATGCCAACTCTCTAGATGTAACATTGGATGCTGTTCAGTTTGCTGCTGGAAATAATGATGTTGAAGAAAAGACATTTGTTGTTGAAAAAACTCTCGAAATGAATAAAACCATGGACATCATAAAAGATGTCAAGCAATCAATGAACCAAACTTATGAGTTAGATGAAAATGACAAATGTGAGAATGAAAAGCAAGCAATAGATGATATACCTGAAGACTTCGCTGAAGAATTCTTCAAAGAAGCGCATAAATTAAGTCAAGAACTTTCTAAGGGCAATTTCTTGCATTCTTCAACTCCTATCAAAGACGAACATTTCCAATATAATGAAACTATGCCATCCTACTTTAAAACACCTGCCAAAGGGAACACTATTGTAGAAACGGAAATACAAATGGAGACATGCGACGTTGTGGAACAAGTACCAATGAGTTTGGAAGAAGACATAAAACGAATGAGCCTTGAGGAAGTCCACAGTGAAGTGTCGATGGAAACGCAATCTGCAAAATCTTCTGATTTGGCAATGGTTACTGATTGTCCCTCAGGAAGCAAGGAGGTAAAAATGGATTCTGGCAGTAATTCCCAAAGTAGCAGCAAGAAAAACTCAAGATCCGAATTGTCAACCGTTTTAGAAGTTGAAATGACAATGGTTGCTGATCCAAAGTTAAGTAGTCAGAGAAAATTATCTTCCAAGGAGAAGGCCCATGATGAAGAGAATAACAATGATCTTCCAGTGTGTAAGGATAAAGTTGGAGTAGAACACTCAAAGCTACCTAGAAAAAGGACTTTACAACAACCTAAGACTACAATTAAGAAACACATAGGTGATTCTACATCAGATGCGGTCAATAAACTGTCCAAGACAAGTAGATTACTTAGGCCGTCAGTCAATACCAAACATGATAAACCTGATAAAAAACCTCATAACGAAACATTCACAGAAAAAGCTGACACAGATGGTTCTGGATCGCAAGGAAGCGGAGATAACCTGAATAGGAAAACTTACTCACCAACTTCCTGGAAGGAAAATAAGAAATCCACTGAAAGGAAAAGTTTGATTCCTCCTAGAAAGAAACCGCTTGAGTCTACCACCAAACAACCTGGAACATACGAGAAAGTTAAAAGCAGGATTGATGCAACATGGAAAGCACAAAACGCAGCGGCGGCAAAGGCTGGCGTTGCAGGTAAGCGCCCCCAGACATTAGTAGAGTCGGTCCTCCGTGACCTTGAGACAAGAGGTAGTCTTTCCTCCTCTACTAGGAGTTTGAAATCCGATACAAGTGGATCAACCCAACGTCCAAGCAGTCGGGCCAGCTCAACAGGTAAACACCGAAAAATAATGAAACTTTGCTATTTGCACCCAAAATTCTTTAAACTTTCATTTTCCTTGTTGAGCTTTTATATTATGATTTGCTATCTTAAATTTTTGCACAATTTGACAGTTAGTTAAACATATTTTTCCATTCAGCTAATTCTGTTTATACCAATTATTTTTTATAATTATATCTTTTCTAAAAATATTGAAAATTATTTAAATTCTACCAGAAAATTGTTTGTTTTTTTGTGGTTGTAAAAAATCCATTTTTGTTTACTATTTCTTCTTATGCAATAATTGCATGATTTCACCATCTTTTGTTTTTTTCTATATTTTGCATGATTTAGATGTGCAGTAAAATTGTTGACGTTCTTTTTTATCCGCAAGTATCGTTTTTCAGTGATAGTTTAAGAGATATAAATAAGTTAGTGATACAGTATAGAGTGGTGGGAAATGTATCATTGGCTTCCAGAGATGTAGTTTAAAAAAAGCTAAAAGGCCGAGTAGATATAGCTAAGCTACGTAAAAGGCATTAAAGTAAACTTTGAGAAAGTTAAGCTTGGGTTTCTATGCTATTCCTGGGAATACTGGGTACTATTACACCGTGCATGTGGTATTATAATGCATAAGATCCACACACCTTTAAGAAGACTATTAGCAGAAGCCCTCCTTTGGGACACACCTATTCAATAGACACTCCTATTCAATGGACACTTCTAAATTAAATAAAGCTCCTGAAGGTATCTCCTTAATAGGAATTTTATTTTATTTCAATGTCCTTAAACCAATATAATATTAATACAAATATGGGATTATTTACGATAGTATTTTAAATACCTATTTGACCCCCCCATTGACAATCTTATTTGTAGACACTAGCTCCAGGGGTTTTACCAAGAAGCCTAAAGCTGTGAAGCGTTCAGAATCTATGCGTGAACGTCGCACCAGTTCAACAAGTGCAACTTCCGAAACATCATTCCGGTCTGGGGCTATGATCACAACAACCGAGAGTTCTCGACAGAGTTCAAGAAGCGGCAGCCCTGAAGGTAAATCTATTTTTCAAATAATTTATTTATTGTACTTATTTTGTATACTTGAATTTTTTTTTAAAGTTGATAATGAACAGTCGACGTACAGTAAAACCCCTCCTTTGGCCCCACAAGCTTGTTTAGGGAACATCCCTACTAAGAAAAAATCAAGGGGTAATATATTTGTTAACACTACAGGACACTCCTATTAAGGGGAACACATGAAACAAACAAGGGGTACAGTAATAGATGTATAACACAACGACAAACCCCTATTTAAAAGACACTTCGTTGGTTCCCGAAGATGTCTCCTTAATGGGGTTCTGTAATGATGTATAATCCCACTCCGATATACAAATTGAAAAATAGTTTTCATAAACCTGTATTGATGGCACCTCAAACAAGGTAGAATGTTTTGCTATAGTTTGGTGGGCCTTAATCATCTAAGTATAGTATTTTAATAAATGTTGTGTTTATTAATAACATTGTAGTGCCTAGAATTTCTCTTAAATAATGTTGCATAAATTTACAGCTAAACCATTAAAAAGGAGAGCAATTCTACAATCAGCGAATAAAAGTAAGTGAGACTGGGTCAACAAATCTGTATATACTTGAGTGTGCACATGATCACTATAACATATCTATTGCATGTTTACATACAATATGTATTGCTTAAGATATTCAATGCCAGTTTCAACTATATGTATAATAGATCTCAGGAACTGAATGAGACATTTATATTATACAGAAAATTCTTGTTGAAGAATAAATCATGTTTTCAACTTTGAACTTAAAAGCACTTCTTCTCTTCATCACCACACATCCTCTACAACTTTGTTTTAATATTTTGTGTATCACAGCACTCAAACTTATCCAAATTAGGTTGAGTTTATTGCAGTATATATTGTAGGGTTAAGCCTGGTTCCCACTTGGATGCATCGCAATGATGTAGGCACAACACAAGTGAGTTGACCAATCACAAGCGACAGTTTGGATGATCTATAGCATTGTGATTGGTGAAAATACTTGCAGTACTTGCTTACGTCCTTGCGTGCATCCAAGTGGGAACCCGCTTTAATATACATAATATATGCACTTCAGTACATTCAAATAATATGCAGTTGTAAAAAGCATCCGTGTACACTTGTGGCATTTAGAAATTACAATATGCATACTACAGTGTTTTAAATATTATGTGCACTCTGTGTTATATTTTGAATGAGCACTGTATGTATACACTATTTGCACCTATGCAACTATGTTTCTTATACACATTGGTACATTTTACATCAAAATCTGTATGTGCAAATTCTTACTAACGTGCAATGTTTACACAAGTGTGAACACACATCTGTACACTTAAGCTTGATTCACACTGGACGCAACACAAGGATGTAGTCACAGCTCATTGGTTTGATAACGTTATATTTGCTGTACATCTTTTTGTTGTGTTCTTATGTGAACCAGCCTTTGTTTGATCATCGTTTGCTGTTTTTTATTAAAACTGGTTTTTTAATATATATAAATATGCAGTGAATCGTTTTGTTGAATTAATTTTTTGAAATATTCTCTGTTTGGAAATTAATTTTTTCGTTTATTTGTTATTAATATAAAGTTCTCAGAAAACACGTTTTGTTTATATTCATCTGGTTTCTGTTTATATTTAGAATGCTGGTATAGTAGTCATAAATAGTCCATATGTTACATCATGTCAATATCTGTATTATTGCTTTATTGTGGTATTATTATTGTCAGCATTTAAATTATAATATAAATATTATACTGGTTATTGCAATCATCAAATCATGTTAATTTAGTATCAATCTTAATAATTGTTATCATACCCCTCTCGTCGTGGATAGGCAAATTGGCGCCGTTTTGTGGCAGCTTGACACATGGGGACCCATAAGCTGATTTTCCACTAGGTCAAATTTGTTCGCGCGAATCCAATGTTTTTCAAAGAAAATGCTACCCTTTCCACTACAAAGAATGAATAGCTGCAATTTTCATGTTCATCACGTGTATGCTGAGTATTTTTAGATTTACATGAGTAAACATGAACGTGGCATAACTTATTCCTGAGCTGTGATTGGTTACGCAATGTTTTGATTCGCAAAAAGTAGAAACAATTTGAACTACCTATTTTGCTGAATCGAAAAACTCAAGGAACTAGGATTCGTTGCAGAGACAGATTTGGAAAATAGAAACATGAATACTCATGTGTACAACAAGCTGATGCTTTCCATTCGCGCAAACGATACGCATAATGAAAATCAGCTTTAGTTGTCTGTTTAGCATCTAGTCAACTGCTCTTTGGTTTATTCGGGAGTTTCAGTTACGATGAGCTGGAATATATGACTTTGTGGTTATATGAATGGTTGACTTGCTTTTTTTTCTCTCTTTCCCATTAAATTGGCATCTTTTTAACTGCAATATTCATTCATTGTGTTGGGTCTCAAATACGGTATCCATTCTGCTGTTATATATTATCGAACTGCTATATAAGATTTGCAGTTTCCTGTCTAAAGACACTTAAAGTTTTAAGTAATAATCTGAAATGAAATGAAATCTTGTCTAGAATTTGATATCAAACGAACCAGCTGTTTCATTTATAGTTTTAGATTATTATTCAAATGCAACACTTTCCATTAAGAAATATGACTAAAATTCTTGGTAATTTGCAAATATATAGACAAGAATAATTTTTTAAACATGTGTTTTTGGAATTTTTAAATTGTCCCTAGATGATTATTATAAAATTAATCATAATTTTTTTAGAAATTGGCCTTCAATAAATATTAAATTCATAATGGTATTATAGTATTATTTAGGTAGTTTGTAAGATGTATTATGCTAACAGGGAACAATTTCATTAAAATTAAAATTTTGTTAAGCAATATTGCTATTATCAAACTGATAGTCGAGAAACATAGTTTTATATTGTATTTTTTGCTACACAATTTTAGAAATGTGTAGCAATAAGGGTGTTTTGTGTAGCGTTTTGCGAAAATATTCCGGGCTAATAATCTTCTGAATGTTTTCATGTTTGTTGAGCTTTAAATATATTATGCTGTTGGCTGCTTTTCATCCTCTATTCTTGCCATAAAATTTTAACTACAAAATTGGATGTCATTTTGTCTTGAAATGGTTATTACACTTAAAGATAAATTTAATAACTTCAACACATCTTTCAATGGTGCCGACATAGGACTCTAGCAGGAATGTACCTTCTAGTCATTTCTCGCATTCAAAATCTACACTTTTGCACTAACAAACTTTTCCTATTTCTACATCCTAAACTGTTTTTTATTTTTCTACCATCATACCTTCTATATTTTCATCCTTTATCTATTATGCGATATAAACAGCATTACAAGCGTACATCGTAACGCGAGCATTTCATTCTATACGCATACACACTTTTATCGAACATAATTTAAACCAAACCAAATCATACATACAACGATAAGACATCAACCGATTCAGTTCAAAACCAGTTTAAGGTAAACATTTTAAATTTAAATTAATTTATGTTTTTATCCACTCTACCATTTTCATATAAAGATATTGTGGAACCACGTCAGGTCAAGTTCAATATTGAATATCGAAACGTGGCAGGCTGAAGGCGCTTGACCTTTGACAAGATCGCCTAAATTTTTAATATATTAACTTTACAATACTTAGTGTTGTATATTCTGGTACAGCCGCTCCATAATCTCTTTGCTTTTCTTCCTTATATCTATATTTTTTAATTTATACTAACAAATATCTTTTTTATCTTTTTTATTAATATAATAATAATAATATATCAAAAATTTATTAAATAATATTCATCGCATAATATGCAATCTACGATAATTTAATTAATTGATATAACAAATTTATTAAATACATAACATCATTTGAATAAAAAGAACAAATCACATATCTACACATAATCATAACATCGTATACTCTATCTCTAACAATTTATTCAATCTTCTATCGACTAAAGCCGAAGTATAGTCGTTATCTCGGGACCGTTCTATGGCCACCACCAGGTAGGCTTACTTCATTAAGGCTTCTATGAATGGATGTACTGGTTGGGAGCAGGAACGCTAGTAGACCAAACCCAGTACCGTTTTGATTACGATCAATCGGGAAATTACCTCATGACATTATAATCAGGGAAGAGATTATTGTATAATGTTGTCTTTTAATCCATTCACAGATTAAATCCTTAAATAAAATTTTGCACTTAAACCGGGTTGCGGACTTCTAAACAATTGGCATAAAGCTGCTTTCACATTGCGCCTGTATTTGGTCCAGTGCCCTGAAAAAAATATTGTGGAAAATGGGTTCAGTGGTAAAGAATAGAATCGTTCCCACCAAATTTGTAAAATTTGAATCCGTATCTGATTCTAACTGCGAATTCGGGCTGATGGATCAATTTTGCTGAAATTGTATTTTTTTCATTCGTCCAGTGAGCAAGAATGACCTTGCTTGACTTAATTCATACTCAATGTGAAAGCACGCTTAACGCTTGCAATATTTTTCTATAGGCACCGGACTGAATCCGGGCGCGATGAGAATGCAGATTAATACATTTTAGCTTTTTGTCATTGAGATTTCTTCAAAAACCTTTTTAACATTTGACAAAAACTATACAATCATCCTAAAGTACTCGGGTTTCCATAAAGAAATTTATTAAAATTTGTCATACTTGAACTTCATAGTACAATACATAAAATGGTTTTATTTTCAATATTTTAACATTTATTGTGTCACCATCAAACTCGTAAACCTATATTCATGAACTACAACAAATAAATGGCAATGAAATAATATAATTATGAAAATTCTTTTCTTTACATCAGGAGCACTCTTAAAGAATGGTATGATTATTAAAATATCATTTTGTTGTATTATATTGTTCATTTTCTCTGCTTTGTCATGATTTTTGGGTGTGTTATCAATATGCGAACCTTCATTAAAAGTGTTCATTCAATAAAAAATGGTATAAATATTTAAAATTAAGTTTTTCAGGTTTTCTATTCATGTGTGTTAATAAAGAAATTGAATGAATTTAATCATTCATTCTCCTGCGTTTTGTTTTTACCGTTGCTGTGTAATTCCACAACGTAGCAAATGGTTAGATATTAGTTTTGCTGTTTCATTTTGTATTGTTTTAAACATGTTTCTGTTTGATTTTTATTCATACAATTCTTTCTTCTTTGTCGTACGTTCCGACAATTATCATAGTTGACACCTCCATGGTTGATTATCACAGAACTCGTTACTTCACCATTGCTATTTTGTTCAAAATGTAGTATTAAAATGATTGTATACGTTTACTTATATTTTAATTCACACTATTCTGTTGAATTGTGGTTTTTTGCTGTGTTCTTTTCAACGTAGTAAAAATAGTTGAATTTAAGTTTCTGATACTCCATATTAATATTGTTTCAATCATTTGTTTCAGTTTTTAATTAACAAACTGTTCTGTTTTGTTTGTTTTCCTCTTTATTTTGCTGTATTAATTATGGTTATTATGTCACTTTTTATAATAACTAATAATAGTACTATAAGTAGGCATTCAGTTATCATCCATTAGTAGTGACATCATTCTGATTTTGTTTAAAGCTCTGTCTACACTATCAAACTTTATGTGACAAAAAAATGTGATGTGCCCATATTTCATTTCATAATAATACTATTTATGTCCTTCATAATATATAAATAATACAGTACAAAGTTTATAATTAAAGAGAAATAAAGGTAGTAAAAAATAATGACATGATGTCATATCACTACCACGTTTGGGCATATCACTACCATATTTGGGCATATCACTACCATATTTGGGCACATCACACTTTTTTGTCAAACTAGTTTGATAGTGTAGACAAAGCTTTATATATATCGAATACCAATCAATGTGCAGTAACATCAACATACTAGTTATTCTACTATAATGTATATCTTTACATTTGTATGTATTATGAGCTGGCAATATATTGTATTACACTTCGATAATATAAGATATATACATTTTACTCAAAACATTCAGTTATACAACAATTATTACAAAACAGTAGCACTTAGTTTTAGGACACATCTATTTAGGGGACATCACTATTCAGTAGAAACTCCCCCTATTGAGGGCCCCCTATTCAGTTAACACAGTGACCATTAATATTAAGGGGAAACTTAGGTTCTGAAGGGGTTCTCTTATACTACATTCATATCTTCAACTTTACTTTAATTTTAGTAATATTTGAAATATGTGAAAGACAAAACCATTGTCCCAGATAGAAATGGTCCTTATATGATATTTAAAATCTTATCATTCATCTAATAATTTATTGAAATATGACTTATATTTTAATTCATATAACTCGCTGTTTAGCTTAACACTGTGGCTATTATTCAAATATTTTTAAAAAGTAAAACAGATATTACTGTAGGCAATAGTTTAATCGATGGTAATTAAATTCAAACATTTACTGGTCCATAAATGTCACCAAAAAAATGTGGCATTTTTCAAGTTTTGCTGTGACATTTATATACTACTGTATTTTACTACAAAGTGTATGTATTATTATACTAAAACTGTTGCTTTATTTAATAGGTTTTAAGGAAGAAGGCAATAAAAAGAAGGTATCCACTTTACCAAAGAGTCGTTTAGTGAAACCCAGTGCCGGTACCTCAAAAGTGCCTCTGAGCAAGGTCTCTAGCCATCCGACAAGGACAAGAAGTAAGGGAGGGGACAGTGATGAACAACCGGATATTGGTAAGATGGACATTTTATAATTATGTCTTTTTAAGATTTTTTGGGATACCCCTATTCTGGGGACACTTTTCCTTTTTATTTTTGACCGGGAGATTTACATTGTGTGTGTGTGTGGGTAAAAAGATTTTGAGTATTAACCTAACCCTCGTAATGAATAGGAACAAACAAGGGGCAAAGTTTGTTTTAACACTTTGGGCAACCCCTCTTCAGGCCCCCTTCTACTGAATTCTAGAAGTATGTAGACAAATGAATGACCATTTTTAAAACTTTTTATAGAGGCAACTACTGTATTAAAAAACTTTATTTCAAGTTTGAGTTCTTACTAACAATACAAGGAAATTTCTTTAATCCATAATATTTCACTTAATATTTATCATTGTACACAGTTTTATACTTAATATGTTATATATTAATAGACCAACTGACTTTGAATATATTTAACCTTTGAACTGAACTCATCCACTTCCTCCTGTCTTGAGTTAGTTGGAAATATAGTTACTGTTTACCGCCGATACTTGAATTGCGGCAAAAAAGTCCTCAAAATGATTTCCTTGCAACTGAAAAGCAATTTGCCAAGGCCTTTTATATCATCATTAATTGACAGAAATCTTTTATTTTGTATCTAAATTTATCCACACTAATGAGTCTCAATAAAAAAAAACAATCTCCTGGGATTTTAATGTCGCCAAAATCATTCCGACATCGCTAAACTTTTCATTTCTGTCAAATATTAAATGTAATATATTAATGCTATTGTTTGATAATAATTTTTTGGACAGAATTCAATTTATAGATATCTCTTTATTACATTAAAAAATTATTTTATTTACTAATAAGAACATAGCATATTTTTTATAAATTCTCATAGTACTTTTCAGTACAATCTGTTTTTTCTGTTGTGAGTGAGTTGTATCTTGGTGATTTGGATGCTCGGTTCAAATCCTATCAGATGAGAGGATTTCTTTTCATGACATGTTTAACTCAACTCCAAAGACTTTTTTCAGGACTTTGTAATATATTGTGTTTGTCGTGTGAAGCGGTTTGTCACCTTTCCAGAGGACAGTGACTTTTCACCTTTGACAGTCCTTGGCTGTATGCCTAAGGAAATGTTGAAAAAAAAAATAAAATTCATGTACAGAAACATACAATGTATCAGGAATTTTAATTACACTTTAAAAAGTCTCAGAAAAATGTTCACAAATCAAATATTCGTTTCAAATTTGAACTGTAAATTAATATTTTCGGAATGTTGCTTCAAATTTTAAATTGTCATAAATGTCTAGCCACGATCAAAAAAATTAAATGAAATGATAACTCATAAACTGATGTATGTGTTTCTTTAACAGCTCAAGTAAAGAAGGACTGTGGAAATGTTGTATCTAGTCTTACTGGCAAAAAGAAACTGTCAACAAAGAAGAACGTTCATTTAAAAGGTGAGAATTGCATTGTGGGATCATTCTTGAGTTTCATCCACAATACCCTTTTCATTCCAACATAAAAGGTCGTTAGTGAAAACATGCATGATGCAGATGGTTCTATCCCATGTACCGGCTTCTGTTTGTTTAAGGTTGCATTTTGGGATAATTCTTGAGTTTCATCCACAATTCTTTTTACATTCCTGAATGAAAGGAAGTTGGTGAAACATGCAGATGGTTCTATCCCATGGTGCACCTGTACTGGTTTCTGTTCAAAGGAGATTGTTTTAAGGTTGATTTAAAAGGTGAGAATTGCATTGTGGAGTAATTCTTGAGTTTCATCCATAATTCCTTTTACATTCCTATATGAAAGGAAGTTGGTAAAAGCATGCAGATGGGTTTATCCCATGGTGCACCTGGTTTCAACGGAAATTGTTTAAGATTGATTTAAAAGGTGAGAATTGCATTGTGGGATAATTCTTGAGTTTCATCCAAAATACATTCCTACATTTGGAGATTGTGGATTTTTGGAAAGATAGACTTATGCCTACAGTATGAAGCTGAAATGTCATACTCTGATCACATTGTTGCTTTATAAGACAAAGCAATGTACAAGCTTCTTATGTATTGAGGTTATGTTTAATACTTTTATAAATGGTGTTTCATAAAGATCTCACTAATCAAGCTGTTTTCATTTTTTTTTCCCATTCATTATTTTTTGTTGGTCTTCCCTTATTTCCACACATTTAAAAGGTGGAGGGGTCGCGGTGGGGTAGCCTAAATTTTTGAAAATTACATTGCAAAAGAGTCATTGATTACAATTTTTTGGTCAATTCTGTATCCTTATAAATCCTGTATCCTGCCACTTCTTTATAATAAATTTAAGATTCAGATCTTTGTAATTTTCCATCCCATGGTTACCAGTGTCAAAATGTAATTGCTTGAAAGCTTATTATTATTATTATTGATTTCAAACCCAATTACTAGCAGAAACATTGTTGGCATAAGCTTAAAACAGATGTAGATATTAAGCCGTTGGTCAGATGTCCAGTATAGAGTGTCCAGCTTTATTGAATTCCTTGACCGTCAGTTGTTATATCGTTGTTAATTCATATTAAGTTACATAATGCGATTGATCGTTGCTATCGGCAAGATTTCCTTGCGTATAAGGAGAAAGCAGGTCACATTTCCATAATTTGTTTGTTGTTGAAACTATAGAGGGCTCTGTTGCACTGAAGATGATATCAGTTTTAGATGTTTATGGGAAGGTAAAGAATATAATCAGCCTTATATAGAAAATACAAAAGCAATTCTGTTTCTAAAAATGTAATATAAGCATCTGTTTTTTAAATATTTTTCAAAAAGTCTTTAGGAGATTAGGTTTCTTGTAAATTATCGAGTTGACATTTCAAAGAAGATTACGTTTCTTCCGGGTATCTTTTCTCTTATTTACCGGAAATTATTTAAAGTAAATTTTTATAAGGAAACATTACAATATTATTATTTATCTTTACGTTTCTTCCGGGTATCTTTTCTCTTATTTACCGGAAATTATTTAAAGTAAATTTTTATAAGGAAACATTACAATATTATTATTTATCTGTACAGTTCTTGAATTTAAAAAAAAGAAATTGGCAAAAAAAAATTATTTCAACATTCAATAGTTCTTTGTAATATTTAATTTCTGTTGATTTATTTATTATGAAAATATCATATGTATGGCCTTTGACCTCCTTAAACCGTGAGGTTGTACAAGTGTCATACTTCATATAAATGCTTTTCTTTACATCTTTTGAAATTAAATATATTGGGGGCTTTATGCCAAATTGCCTACGTGAGCTACACCTCGTTTCACTTTTTTTAAGAGGAAAATCACCACAAAATACACCTAATATTTGTATTTCCTTTAGTTCATATCATTAAAATAATAAATTATGTGTAAAAAAAATATTGATATATTTCATTAAACATATGACCAAAATTCCTTCACATTTTACTTAATAGGTCGAGTGAAATTAGCATTTTGTTGACAGGTTGAGTTTTGAAAATAGTATTTGTTATAGTGTAAGAAGAAAAAGCTCTGTTTACACTATCAATCTAAGTGTGATGTGCCCAAATATGGTACAGTAGTGATATGCCCAAATATTGTATTGATATGACATCATCATGTCTATATATGGGCACATCACATTTAGAGTATACACTATCTAGGCCTATTTTCTTTATTTGATTATGGTTGTCATCTGAAGTAGAAACATAATATTTATGAATTTCAAAAAGACTGTATTTTATTTATTTATTTTTTTTTCAATCTTTCGACAATCAGAAACAAAAAAGTTGAACGGGGCTGTCGAGGTAAAGCAAAAGTTTAAAAAATGTCATCAAAAGATGTGCTTAACCAAACCTATGTCAATAAAACATGTCAACAAAACATATCGACAAAACATGTCAACAAAACATGTCAACAAAACATGTCAAAAAAACATGTCAACAAAACATGTCAACAAAACAAAACATGTCAACTAAAGATGTCAACAAAACATGTCAACAAAACAAAAATTATATTATAGCAAACAACAGGCTAATTCTAAACCCAGCAAAAAATTTCTAAGGAATTTAATTACCTCATATTACATTTACAAAAGAAATCAACTTCCTTCAAAATTGTAATCATATTTTAATTGATTTTAATTAATCATGAATATGATTAACCTTAGTTTGTCACAAAGTCACTTCCATCATGTTATGTCATGTCTTCTATAAATAGAATTTAAGTTATCCATAAGTTATGTTACTATACAATGATGCACCTTTTACATAGTTATGTTGTCATAGTGATGCACCTCCTCAGCAGGGTATGTTTAACATGTGATCTTAGGATGCGGAGAATGAAAACAAAATTGTCAAAACAAAAATAAGGCGGCGTGTTAACCCTGCTTGCTATCGTCCATTACATGTAGGGATGATACTGGTGAGAGCCTTGTTCTATCCTAACAGACGACGGAGTTTATTGAATGCCTGTCATGTAACACTACCGGTACCACATAAGGAGACGTTGTCCTAAATAACCTATCTTCACTGTGTTCAACAAAGGGATTGTAGTTGTCTAGGAGAAAGAAGTATCTGTATGGTTATATCGGATTTGTGAAATCAAGTTTTTATTATTCTTAAATTTGACTTTTTGGTGTGTAATTTTAAAAGATGAATTTACCTAAATGTAGGAATATCTTATTTTTAAGATAAACTTATAAAAGTAGAAAACTTTTTTATTTTCACTCCAGCTTTCGTATTGTCAACATTTTTAGAATGGAATCATTAATTGGATATTATTCACTGAGAAGAGATTTTGCTCCATTGACAATTTCTGGATGAACTTAACTTTTACTTTTTGGTGTGTTATTAAAAGGACAGCTTACCTTTTAAATGCAGGAATATCTGATTGTATTTTAAGATAAATGTATAAGAATAAACAGTTTCAACAATATATTTTGCTTTTCATATTTTGTAACTTGGAATCAATACCTTGTCTATTATCTCAACGTGGCAAAAAAGTTTTTTTTTACAATTAAACGATAATGCAGGGTTAAAATTCAACATTGATAAATTTGATTGTTGATTCAAATGCGGCTTTTAGTTGATCAGGTGATCAGAAATGAGTCAGTTACGTATGAAGTTTACATTATTATTAAATGGTAAGTTTCATATTCTGTTAAATTATTCTTTTATTTAATTTTGAATTGACAACACTGCACAGATTTGATAATTTATTCTAAAACTCATCTCATCCCCTAAATAACTGCATATGACTTCTTTCTGTTACAATAAAATAAAATTGTTTTGTTTTTGCTCATCAAATCGTATGTAACATCATGTAGACCTTATGTGTAATTATGTATGCATATGATGTGTTGACCTATACATTCATTGGTTATTTGCAATATGGAGTTTTTACAGATCAATATTTAAATTTGCTTATTAGTCGACCTTTCCATGCACACACTGTATAACCAAGAATATCATAGCATACAGTGGTAAGCTGTAATAGTTGGCCTTCCATACGCAAATCCTTAAAGATAAATGTTTTGCCTGGAGAAAAGAAATTAAGACTGGTTGCTTTGATCATATCATCGTCAACATCATTATCATCGTCAACATCATTATCATCATCAACATCATTATCATCATCAACATCATTATCATCATCTTCCTATACTGTGCAGAACCTCATTTGAAATAGTTGCACATGGGTTAGGGATATTTATGCAGCTGGACTTCCCATTATTTGTTAAATTTTGTGTTTCATGTTTTATTCTATTTATTCTGTATTGTTGTACAATGTTTTATATTTTATATATTCACCTTATAAAACAAAATGGCCGAATGCTAATTATAGAATCATCGTATCAAACATAAATAATAATGTAATAAAGTTGTTTTATGGAATCATTTACATCTTTATTACACTCATTAGTAAAGATCTCATTGTAACATTATCTAATTTTGTTCACGATGCCGTCACATTTTGCTACCTACGCATTTTATAATCGTATTTGGCATAAAATAGGATATACTCTTCAATCAGCATGCAACACTAATGCAAGATATGTTATCATACATTCATTCTTGTATTACTGTTCTAAGATTATTCATAATTAAAGTTTAGTACATTCTTCGAGCACAATCGACATTTTCCACTGTTGTGAATATCCAATGATCACTCACAGAAATCGGTTGCTCGCAACATAATTGATTAGCTCGTACATCCCTATGGGTTTAATTTGCATCTAGTCAGATATGCAGCAGAACATACAGCAGTCGCTGTCAAAAGAGTATAGTTAAGGAATACCTCGTATCTTTCATCACACATTTAGAGAGGGACAAAGTCATTGGATTCTCTTAAATTTGTAGTTTCAGCTTGATAGTAATTTTTAGAAACGAGATAAATTCAGAAAAGAGTGAGAATTGAAACGTGCTTCGCTGTTTATTTTTGAAAGAAGAGAATGTTCAGTATTTATTTGTGAAGATTTTATTTGTTTTCTCGTTCAATTTTCTTGCAGTTTGGTTTTCATATTAACTATTAAGGAACTTCCAATTTTTTGAACTGTCTTGATTTTCTACCAATTATCATTGGATATTATTGATCAACCATATTGAATTGATTTTGAGCGATTGTGATCAAACATTTGTTGGTCTTGCTATAACTGTGGTCTATAGCATTTTTCTAATGTGTGCATTTTTTTATATCTTTAAAAATTGTTGATTATAGCATTGCTGGTATCAAATAAATCATTGGAAAGAAATCTTCTGTGATTGGTTCTCCAACATTGTTAAATGAATTGCATCCTTTTGTTATTTATTAATTATCCTAATCATCGCGGTTGTCATTCTCTCCAGTACTTCCGAGTTTTTACAGTTGGAGGTTCAAGCGTAAACCCGACCCCAATTTACAAAATTAATTCCTCCAGGAGGTGGTATCAATGTGTGTGGTACAATATTGAATGCAGAGAAAAAGATAATGAATTTTAAATTGTATTACGGTAATTATTCTAAAATCGTTTCAATCTGCTAAAATTACAAACATTTATATTTGAATAGGATAATAATAAGCTTAAAAAAAAATTATGGTCCATATATTTTTGGATTAAATTAGTTTTAAATTGTACTAATTATTCTAAAATTGTTTCAATCTGCTAAAATTACAAACATTTATATCTGAATAGGATAATATATAAGCTTAAAAATTATGGTCCATATATTTTTGGATTAAATGAGTTTTAAATTGTACTAATTATTCTAAAATGGTTTCAATCTGCTTGAACCAAATTATATTCAATATATTTTTTTATTATTGCTATAGAAAATCATCTTTAATGCAATACACTTTAGGATCACAATTTAAAAAAAATTAAATCTTCTAAAATTACAAACATTTATATGTGAATAGGTTATATATTTTTTTAACCTAATTATATTAATGTATGTTTTGAATATTGCTATGGAAAATCATCTCTAATGTAATACACTTTGGCATAAAATCAAAAGAAGTATCATTCATTTGTTCTAAACTCTTTCTATAAGACATGTTTCTATTATGAATACATTGTAATATTCTATAACCTTGCTTCCGATATATTGACTTAGTCATCACTGAATTGCCTGTTCATTACGTGTATAACTATGCGACAAAATTAATAACTTCCCTTCTGATCATCTTCGTTAACTGTCAAATGACCCTCAGAGATAATAAAAGACATTCAATTGGTTTAAAACAAAAGCGAGATGCAACATTTGTTGGAATAAATCACTGATAAAGAAAGAAGTATTCATTGAGTCAGCAAAGAGTATAAATCATTTGGAGAAGAAAAGCTGTTTGTTTTAAATTAAAATCCTGTCAGTTTGTCATCCAGAGGGTTTTGTGTTTTTTTTTTTATTGCAAGGATCGTAAATTTTCGTGACTGTTTTTGACTTGCTTACGGATGGTGATTTAAAGTCATTATTTCAGGAAAACAATTGAAAACCATTGAAGAAGAAAGGTTGTCCAGTCAGTTTAAAATATCTTGGTTTGTTTTTTGACTCAACAAAGATTTTTATTTTTCTCAACTGTTTTTGGCTTCCATATTGTGGGGATTTAAGTCATTTGTTCAAAAATACAATCAGAGAAGAAAGACTATTTGTTTTAAATTACATTGTGTATCAGTTATATAATATTTAATTTATTTGAAACTCCTGCATCCAATGTCAATATGAAGAAGATAGGATTGTACAACACATCACCGCGACGACCAAAGCAGAACTTTTCACAAACTGTCATTAAAATATGTTTGGTTGTCAAGGGAATTAAACCGAAATCAAAGTGTCGAAAAGCATTCATCAATCGGCAGCCAATTGAAAATGGTTGGTTGTTTTTACTTGATGGAATTGTTTTTGTCATTCATATGTTTTTAGAGTAGCAAGTATAGAAGAAAAAACGATTGATTTTGAAAGTGTTATTCTCTTAAGCTCTGTCTACACTATCAAACTAGTTTGACGAAAAAAGTGTGATGTGCCCAAATATGGTAGTGATGTGCCCAAATATGGTAGTGATGTGCCCAAATATGGTTGTGATGTGCCCAAATATGGTTGTGATGTGCCCAAATATGGTTGTGATGTGCCCAAATATGGTTGTGATATGACATCATGTCCGTATATGGGCACATTTTTTATCACATAAAATTTGAAAATTTGTAGACAAAGCTTTAGTTCTGTTACTAACGCTCTTTTATAATTTTTGATTGTTCTATAGATTCAAGCCAACCAGTAACTAAGCCTACAAAAATTAAACCAACTATCTCATCATCGACGCCGCCTGATCTTCTGTCATCATCCATCGCCAACGAGACAGCAGCTGAGGAGATCAAGCGGTTGGAAGCGCTCTGTGAATCACGAACCAAGGAGCTGAACCTGACCAAGATGCAGTTGAAGAACGGATTGACAGGGTTTGATGCATTGGCTATCCTGCTACAACACCTTACAAATGATGTAAGATCATAAAACGTGTTATGTATATTTGAAAAGTCCCCATTGTCTTATGTCCTCGTGAGCCCAAGTCCCCATAAACACATCTCTTCATAAACCCAAGTTCCCATAATCTTATTATTATATATGTCCCTATAATCACATTACCCCATAATCACATGACCCCATAATCACGTGTCCCCGTAATCACATGTCCCCGCAAACTCATGTCCCCATAAATCTACATCCCCATAAACCCATGTCCCCACAAGCCTGTGTCCACATCAACCAATTTCCCCATAAGACCAGTTGACGCCATGTTTGTTCGTTTCATGTGGAAGTAGTGTCTGAAACCCCTGGTTTGAAACAGTTTAATGAACAGTATTTTAAATGTCAACTTCAGATACAATCTATTGACATTTCGTATTGATACAAAAAAGTAGAATATTGAGTGTGTATGATTAAATGATTGACAATCCACAGACAGCTAAAAGGAAAATATAGTCTGCAGTTATCACATGGCAAACATAATTAAATTATGTAGTAATGTTGTTACATTGGTTGAAATGCATGTCACCCTTTTCAAAAGGACGACAATAATAATGCTGTACAATTAGGGATACTTGCTAGGATTTAATTTGAAAGTGCAAACGCTGTCCCCTTTTTCAAGCAACGTCAAATCGTTTAAAACTTGTTGTCTGTGTGATGTGCAAGTCAAGTTTTCTTGTATCTGAGAGCACACTGAATGTCATGCTTGATTGCACATCATACAGTGGGAGGTAGTATACTATGCTCATCATATAGATTGTATACAAGAAGTACTTTAAATTTGTTTGTATTTTTGTAAAATTGTTGTTTTATTTATTCAGATGGATGTGTTCTCTTGTTCTGACTTGAAGAGGAATATCAAAGATTTAGAAATGAAATACAAAGATACTTATGAATTAGCAGGTAAGATTAATTGTTAACGTTAACAAGAAAGTTACTCAATCATCATTTATTTTTACATAATTTGCTTTGAAAAAATGGAAGTTGAGCTTGATAGGCATATAGTTGCCTTTTTTCTCCTTCCTTTTTGTCCATATTTCATGCTTTTTACTATTTTTTTCTTATGAATGAATAAAAGAAACTTGAACTTGGACATTTATTATTATTAACAGAAACACTAACGGAAGAAAAGTTAAAACTTGAAGAAGACCAAGAAATTCTAAAAGAACAACACGAGGAAAAGATAGAAAAACTGAAGCAAGCACACAAGCAGTCACTAGAGGATATGGAAGACACACTCAATGGGAGGCACTCGAGAGAAATGAATGAATGTAGGGCTATACAAGTGTTAATTTGATACAAATATATTATAATATTTTATTAATGGCACATTTATATATTTGAGGTAGCAGCTTATTTTTTGTCAAAGTCGTCCAACCGTTGCCATATAGGCTAACAATAAAAATATTCTAAATCTCTGTCTACACTTTCAAACTGACAAAAAAATCAGATGTGCCCATATATGGACACGATGATGTAATATCACTGCCATATTTGGGCACATCACATTTTTTTGTCACTAGTTTGATAGTGTAGACAGAGCTAGATGCTGATGCAGTTTGCCAGTACAATCACCTTTTTTAAATGTACATGCTGGTACTATTGCATACCTTCCATGCTATACCTACACACTACTCGCAAACCCCTAGACTTGTTATAGCTATAGTTAAAAGTTCATGATTCAGGAATTGTACGATTGTATCTCTTGTTTATATAACTGGCACACTTTCTTTGTTCACAGTGGTTACGCAACAAACAGAAGATATTGACTTGCTTCATAAACGTTACAAACGAGAAGTAAGTGGGCTTATGTTTAATTGTTGAAAGATCTGTAAACAAATTTTATAACTAATTTAAACCAAAAAAAAGAGATAAATGGATTTATTATATTATTCCTGTCCACTCAGGTAGCGCTTGCCTGATATATATCTATCTATCTTGTCCAAGTACCTTCACTTGCACTGATGAAGGGCTATTGTTGCCCGAAAGCTCTGCTAACTTTTCTGGCTGTTTTACTTTATTGTTTTGATTTAGCTTTTCTCTTTTGTATCTTCATTGAGATCCAGCCACTGATACCCAGAGCATTGTAATTTTTTCAGTATTTTGCCTTTGGATTTATATTATATGTATATATTTTATTTGTTTCTAGTTATCTGACCAATCGGAACAAAATCATCATTTAATTGAATTATTAAAAACAAAACATAATGAAGAGAAGACGGTTATTTCTGAAGAACACGAAGTTGTAAGGAAGGAGATGCAAAACGAATTTGACATTGAAACGGAGAAGAAAAGAATGGCGGCCGAGAATCGGGAACGCCAACTACAAGACGACTCTTTTAATCTAAAGTTTCAGTGTGAACGGTTGACGCAGAAGAGCAAGATGCTAGAAGATGTACTACAGAAAGATTCGGATGAGAAACTTCAGGTAAAAATTGGAAACATTTACTATGAAGGGTGGGCTTTATTAAATTTAGAGTAATTGTGGAACTTTAGTATGGGATCCGTAGCTTAGTTGTTTACATGCTTCTCTTCCTGGGTTCAGGGTTCAATCCTGTCCTAGTACCAAGGTTGTTTCTACTCTCTAAGCTTCAAATGAAACTCCTATAAATTGGCATGCTTTTTTCATTAAAAGTTACTAAAATTTAACATTGATTAATAATTAATATAACATTAAGCACTGTAATTCTATTAGTTTATACTTGTGGAAAAAACAACAAAAGTCTTCACTTGATATAAATGTATTGAACCAGGATTTGAACCCATGACCCTGGATATTGTGAGCCACCAAGCTACACTGTCGCTAACATCTTTTTATATACATGTATAATTAAATGCATGGCTTGTTTTTCTTTAACCAACAGGCGGCTATTGCTCAATATAAAGATTTACCTGATGAAGTTGAAAGCCTAAAGACTGTGCTGGAACTGAGGAACAAAGATATACACGATTTGAGACGCCAGAAAATGGAACTAGAAAAAGAGGTAAAGTTTTGAAGATTCAACAAAAAACATGGATTAACGCCTACAATAGCAGTAGCAACAAAAAAAAACTCAAAATACTTGTGAAACTATAAAAATGTGAAAACTTGTGACAGTGAAAGTTTCTCAAGTCAATAATAAACTTTAGAATAAATAAAAAGCATAAAAAGAAAATAATAATAACAAAAAATAATAAATAAAGAAATTAATTCAAACAATCAAAACTTAAACCAGCTGCCTACAATAGCAGTAGCTACAAACAAAAAACTCGTAATATTTGTGAAACTGTAAAAATGTGCCTGCAAGAGTGAAAGTTTTTCAAGTCAAGAATAAATTTTAAAATAAATAAAAAATATATATAAAAAAATAAAATAAAAAAATAAATCCAAACAATCAACATTAAACCTAAAACCAGTTGTGAAAACTGCCACTAGTTCTGTGATAATCAACATGATGATTGTGGGGAACTCATAACGATGAAGAGGAATTCTACTATGAGAAAAATGTAAGAATAAGATTAGAGAATTATTATATTTGTTTCTTTCCAATCAGCTTGAGGTGATTCCAGAACAAGAAGAAAAGATAAAGAAATACGAAAGACGTATTGAAGAACTCACTGTTATTGTTGGAAAGAAAGTAGATTTTGAAAGGTTAGAAAAAATATCTACCTTTACTTTATATTAGAAGTGTTCATATGGGTCATAGAAAACCTGGAAAATCATGGAATTTTTCAAAATATTTTACAGTTCTAGAGAGTCATGGAAATTTGGCTCATTAAAAATACATAGATTTATTGGATTTTAACTGGTCATGTAAAACATGTTAAGAATATCGTGGAAATTAAAGACATTTTCCCCATGAAAAAAATATTTTTGTTAAATATGCCATTTTAATGTTGGTAACTGAAAAAATGTAATTTAAAGCAAAAAATGGCTACAAAATGGACTATTTAAAGTCTGATTTTATTAACCTTCATTTTTTTAGGAAAAATACATCTTTAACATATGGAATGTCTATTTTTTTTTATTGTATGTGGAGAACTTTTTCCTGATTTAATAGAGTTAATAAAATTTCTTCTAATTTTAGGCAATTATCATCAGAACACAGAGCACTGAAAGAGTCTTTAGATAAACAGTCAACAGAAAAGAAACGACTCTCAATGGAAAATGAAGAACTTGTGTGGAAACTACAACAAAGTGAGTGTGGATCTCCCATTTGTCTGACGCCACCGACGACACGAATGACCACGCCTAGATCTCATAGCCGTACTAACCTATCGCGTTCAAGTTCATCTGAAACCGGTAGCCACGATAACGTGTTTATGTATGAGCATAAGTTGGAACAGAGCTTCTTAAATTGATGAAAAAAATGTTTGTCAACTTAGTTAAAAGTATTTATATTTTGAGTAATCACAATTGTCATTGAAAAACAAAAGGAAAGTTAAACATATTTTAAAATGTAACGGAAAAATCTTACAATTGGTAATAATAATAAAAATTTTAATATATGAATTGACAATCTCATAAGTATAAAAAAGTAACTATGTTTACTAAAGCAAGAAAGAATTAGATAATTTTTGTATAACCTGCAAATGAATTTATCACACTTTTGTAGAACATCTTTTTCACTGCATCTGAGATTAGCTTTGAGAATATACTGTAAGTGAATTTAATCTGGTAAAATTAAATTGTATATTTTATGCCCTGAAACAATATTTACTTTCTCACTTCTTTAGTAGGAATGTGTTCCCCGCTGTCGTACACTATGCCGAATATGACAATCATTGTTTTGTTGTTAATGCGCGTGTCCCGTAGATTGTAAATAAATGTAATACAAATGTTTCAGGTTAAAGAGAATAAATAATTTATAACAATTGTATATTGTTGCAAAAAGAACTGAATGAATTGTAGGGTTGCCTACCTAAATGATAGGTCACTGACCTGGATTATTAAGTCATTGACCTTTGTTGGGTCACTGACCTACACATTGAGGTCACTGACCTACATTATTAAGGTAATAACCTGGATGATTGGTGACAACTTTTGTTGTTTGGGCCATGATGGTTGTGTCATTCGCCTACGTGCTGAGGTCACTGACCTGTACGGTGGGGTCACTGACCTATATATTTGTGAACTCATGTTACTATAGTTACAGTAAGTGTTGTAAACAGTACCATGATGATTCAGTTATAATTGTTGAATTGTAAATTTCATCATAAAATAAGTGTGCTGAATATGAGCATAAAATCAAATGAATCTGAAAACAATCATGGTTATTTTCTTTAATTTTAAAATGAATTGTTTACTTCAATATTGATTTATGAATACAGTACGACGAATAACATGCGATTTTTGCTCAGTGTGCTTTTTACATTAAATTTACATTTTTGTTTTGCATTCTTTTTGGTGCTTTTAAGTATACTGTATGCATTTTAGTTTGGCCACAAACTGCCCCACCTTTAGGTTTTTATTTTAGTTATGGTTAATTTTTGTTGTTTATACATTTATAAATAAAAAATAATTTAGTTATTAATTAGATATTTAATTGAGCAATTTAAAGTACTTTTTAGTTTGGTTGCGAAGTATTTAAATGTGCCAGTATTTTGTCAACCTATTTGACAACTCCCAAACCCTCCCAAATGTTAATATTATATTTTTTCAATAAGAAGAAAGATTATAATTCAAGCTCCTGTATCATTTGTAGATTAATTAAAAATATTTTGATAAAAAAGATTATTTGAAAATATTGTTATTATAATGTATCAAATAGATCTATATTGCTGAAATGTGTTTATTGATTATTACTGATTATTGATTATTAGTGTTTATTGATTATTAGTATTTAATAATTGATTGAATATTGTAAATATTGTTAATAAAGACGCAAGCAATATAGAGGACAGTAATGATTCCGTTGCCATAGTATAATATTTGTTTATATACTGTATAATTGACACAAAGCTAATATCATGGCCTTCTATAATGTAGTTTATTTGTAAAATTCTGTTCTAAAGAGAGATATTAGAGATATTACATTATTTAAAGATGTATTGTCCCCCAAAAAAATATTTGTAATTTTTGTTTGTTGAATATGCCATTTAATCTTACATAATAGTTGTCGACTTTTACAAAAAATTGGATCTAAACAAAATTTATTTATCTTAAAACAGTAATTTAAACAAAAAATGGATTTTTGGTTGAATTTTATTTATTTATTATGTTATTTTAAAAGTGAAAACCTTTTTTATTTTCGACGAAAGTGATTAACTTTATTAAAACTACAAAAACCCTACTCAAATGACAAAGTCTTCATTTTTCATTTTTTGGGGGACAATAAATCTTTAATTGTATTTTTTTAATAATAATATTTCTTATATAGCGCTTATTACATAATGATTCTTGGCGCTTCACATTATTAACCCGGTTATTTAATGCAGCTAGTAATCAGCGCAATGATCTAACCGGGTACCCATTTATACATCTGGGTGGAGAGAGGCAAGTGTAAAAAGAGTCTTTCTCCTAAGGATACAAGCAATGTGTCGAGAATTAGATGTGATCGCACGATCAGTAATTCTACGTCCACTTGCTGACGTGGTCAACACTCTTACAATAAAAAATCTAGATACTCTCCCAAAATCAGTTTTATCATTAAAGTTCCAAATTTAAATTTACTCTTTAAAATGCTTCTGAAGAGATCTTGTTGAATTTTTGAATTGTTATAACCGAACGTATTTTATTGTTGAGAATTTTTAAAATTATTTTTAAATAATTTGGTTTTGGGTTATCACACAGTCGCGATTTTTATAGAACCTTTCTAATTCTGTTTTCATTTACAATTTTTTTATATTATAAGAACTGTCAAATGTTGTTGAATATTAAGAAATAAGCCTACAAGATTGAGTTGTTGAAAGTGTTATATTTTGTCTACTGTATGTGAATATTATGCCTTTTAAATTATATGACCAATTAATAGTATTCCAATTTTGTTTCTTGCAAGCAATGATGTGTTTTGTTTTTTTGCAAGAGAATAACATTTTGTAACAACTATCCATCTCATCTGTTACAGTTGCAAAATGTGGTTTATTTATAGAAGGTTGAAAATTTTAAACATTCAGAATAAGGACTCCAATGAGAATAAACTACTGTGTTATGTAAGTAGTTTCCATTTAAGGTATGTTTATACTAGACCAATAACTAACTACAATAAATAGCAGCTAAATATGTATTTTTCATACAGAAAAAAAAAGGTTTCGTTCTACTATTATGGGATAAGTTATAGAATAAAAACTTTTATAATTTCTTTTGTTTACTTTACAAAAATGTATACTAATCTATTTAACGTCGTTCGTTTTCGTCCTAGTGTAAACGGGCCTTAAATGGAAAAAGATTAGATGTGTTGTCATCTAAAAACTTGAAAGAATAAAGATAAATAAAATCAAACTTTTAAATAGGCCATTTTGTAGTTTTAATAAAGTTATTCACTTTTTCTTTTAATGTCACTTAATATAAAATAAAAACTGAACAAATGGTTAAATTCAACCACATATTCAATGCACTTCCGGTTTTATCATAAAAGTGAATAAATAATATATATAATATTCAACAACACAAACTATTTTCATTGAGACTATCGCCCGTATTCTTAAACCGGACTTTAGTCGTAGTTCGAAGTTCGACTTGGAAAAGTCGTAGTTCGAGCTATTACTTCAAATTCGATTCAAAAACGAAGTAGTCGAAGTTTGCAGTTCGACTTAATGAAGTCGAGCTTTTAGTCGAGTTGCACACGTCTGGGTAACAAAGGCTATACATTGGCCAATGACAAGAGAGTATTTGAGGAGCAGACGAAATTTTGCGCATTGATATCACTTTCCATTTCTTACAACACTTTTTACGCATCAGGACTATATACATGAAAAATAATTTTAATCGTTAATTATTAGAACAATATCAGTATTAATTTAACAGTGAAGTATATTTGATTAACAACAAATAAAATCTTAAAAATATATTTAGGAACCATGGCGGTACGGTAACTTTTATATTTTCTAGGACCCCAACAAAGTATGATCGCCACGAACCACGCACTTCATAGCGTGACAAGAAAGCGCTAGGCCCCCTAAACATTCCATCGCGTGGTGAATTGCCGCATCTCCCATTGTCGCTATGGCGTGACGTAGCTCAAGTCGGACTTGCGCGAAGAAAATAATGTAATTTGTATACAGTTGTAAATAAAGATGATTTTCATTATTATAATTTATACCAATGTATATTTAATTAAGCTAATATAAATATAGATATTTCATTCTTCAATATCTGGCCAATATAACAACTCAATGACTGTTACGTTTTTTATAAACATCGTTTAAAAACCATTTAGTCGACCATTTAGTCTTCCCCCTCCAGGACTAAAAAAATCGATCAAAATCCGTCTCCATTTAGTCGAGGTTGGCCTGATTTAGTCGGTGATTTAGTTGAAGTTCGGTTTATGAATTAAAATGACGTCATTTTTTTAGTTTTAGCTCGAACTACGACTAAAGTCCGGTTTAAGAATACGGGCGTATGTTTATTTCAGACTATTTCCAGCCCATATAGACAACGTACCTTCTAAATTTTCTTTAAAAGAAATGTACATTTTTTTAAATACAATACTATTGTGTATACAGTATTATTGGCAAGATAATGTTTTCTTTCAGAGCTAATAGTAATACCTATTAACACTAAAAATATGAAGATTGGATTGGTTCAAAAGCTATTTCTACCTCTCATTACTTAAAGATGTATTGTCCCTTTGTCAAATTTCAAAAAAATAAAATAAAAAGATTTCGAAAAAAAGTCGGTCATTTTGAAGTATTATGATAGTTATTAACTTTCACCAAAAATTAGTCGAAAAAAAAATAATTTAACTGAAATACAGACGTTTTTTTGGTTCAAAAAATAACTTTGACTTCCAGCCAAAGTTTTCGATCAAAACATATCTTATAATGCAATGCGCTTATTTGGCTACTCAGTATGCATAATCATAAACCTTCCTCGCGATCTGTGTGAAACACCCTCTCTCAACCGTGACGAGTTGTAAACAATCCTAATTAGCATCATGCATAATGTATACTCATGGTTTGAAATCTTTGTTTACTTTCGCTTGCGACTATTTTCCAGACGAAATGTAATCAAATTAATTTAGCTGTTAATTACGTAAAAGTGTTGTTTTTGGCTCAAATTTTTGACTTAAAGTGAATAACTTTAATATTACTTTGATATAGCCAATTAAAATTTAGTATATTTTGATCTTCATTTTTTTGTGTTTCAAGGGACAATACATCTTTAAATGTTATAGACCAAACCTTTTTTCAAATTCTTAATAAATCATGGCAGGATAATTCGATTTATATTGTGTTAATATTTGAAGAATAGGCAACATTATTTTCCACCATGTCAAAAATGGTAGAAAATTGACCATTTTTCGAAAAAAAATATTATCATTAACATGTGCAGAGTCGAATAATATGTTCTGCGCATGTCAATTATGCTATAGTAACCAGTTATATTAAAAGTAAAAATGTTGAAATTTAACCATTTTTCGAAAAAATCCCTGTACGAAAAATGGCAAATTTTCGATCCTTTCATTTATTGACATAACTGCTTACTATATCATAATTAATATGCGCAGAGTCGAATAATATGTTCTGCGCATGTCAATTATGCTATAGTAACCAGTTATATCGAAAAATAAAAATGTTGAAATTTGACAATTTTTCGAAAAAATCCCTGTACTATAGTACATGGAAATTTCCGAAAAATTGCCAATTTTTTATCCTTTTATTTATTGACATAACTGCTTACTATATCATAATTAACATGCGCAGAGTCGAATAATATGTTCTGCGCATGTCAATTATGCTATAGTAACCAGTTATATCGAAAAATAAAAATGTTGAAATTTGACCATTTTTCGAAAAAATTCCTGTACTATAGTACATGGAAATTTCCGAAAAATTGCCAATTTTCGATCCATTTATTTATTGACATAACTGCTTACTATATCATAATTAACATGCGCAGAGTCGAATAATATGTTCTGCGCATGTCAATTATGCTGTAGTAACCAGTTATATCGAAAAATAAAAATGTTGAAATTTGACAATTTTTCGAAAAAATCCCTGTACATGGAAATTTCCGAAAAATGGCCAATTTTCGATCCTTTCAATTATTGACATAACTGCTTACTATATCATAATTAACATGCGCAGAGTCGAATAATATGTTCTGCGCATGTCAATTATGCTATAGTAACCAGTTATATCGAAAAATAAAAATGTTGAAATTTGACCATTTTTCGAAAAAATCCCTGTACTATAGTACATGGAAATTTCCGAAAAATGGCCAATTTTCGATCCTTTTATTTATTGACATAACTGCTTACTATATCATAATTAACATGCGCAGAGTCGAATAATATGTTCTGCGCATGTCAATTATGCTATAGTAACCAGTTATATCGAAAAATAAAAAAGTTGAAATTTGACGATTTTTCGAAAAAATCCCTGTACTATAGTATATGGAAATTTCCGAAAAATGGCAAATTTTCGATCCTTTTATTTATTGACATAACTGCTTACTATATTATAATTAACATGCGCAGAGTCGAATAATATGTTCTGCGCATGTCAATTATGCTATAGTAACCAGTTATATCGAAAATAAAAATTTTGAAATTTGATCATTTTTCGAAAAAATCCCTGTAGGCCCTACTATAGTACATGGAAATTTCTGAAAAATTGCCTATTTTCGATCCTTTTATTTATTGACATAACTGCTTATTATATCATAATTAACATGCGCAGAGTCGAATAATATGTTCTGCACATGTCAATTATGCTATAGTAACCAGTTATATTGAAAATTAAAAAAGTTGAAATTTGACCATTTCTCGAAAAAATCCCTGTACTATAGTATATGGAAATTTATATATATCATAATTAACATGCGCAGAGTCCAATAATATGTTCTGCGCATGTCAATTATGCTATAGTAACCAGTTATATCGAAAAATAAAAATGTTGAAATTTGACCATTTTTCGAAAAAATCCCTGTACTATAGTACATGGAAATTTCTGAAAAATTGCCTATTTTCGATCCTTTTATTTATTGACATAACTGCTTACTATATCATAATTAACATGCGCAGAGTCGAATAATATGTTCTGCACATGTCAATTATGCTATAGTAACCAGTTATATTGAAAAATAAAAATGTTGAAATTTGACCATTTTTCGAAAAAATCCCTGTACTATAGTACATGGAAATTTCCGAAAAATGGCCAATTTTCGATCCATTTATTTATTGACATAACTGCTTACTATATCATAATTAACATGCGCAGAGTCGAATAATATGTTCTGCGCATATCAATTATGCTATAGTAACCAGTTACATCGAAAAATAAAAATGTTGAAATTTGACCATTATTCGAAGAAAATCCCTGTACTATAGTACATGGAAATTTCCGAAAAATGGCCAATTTTCGATCCTTTTATTTATTGACATAACTGCTTACTATATTATAATTAACATACGCAGAGTTGAATAATATGTTCTGCGCATGTCAATTATGCTATAGTAACCAGTTATATCGAAAAATAAAAATGTTGAAATTTGACCATTTTTCGAAAAAATCCCTGTACTATAGTACATAGAAATTTCTGAAAAATTGCCAATTTTCGATCCTTTTATTTATTGACATAACTGCTTACTATATCATAATCAATATGCGCAGAGTCGAATAATATGTTCTGCGCATGTCAATTATGCTAAACCAGTTATATCAAAAAATAAAAATGTTGAAATTTGACCATTTTTCGAAAAAATCCCTGTACTATAGTACATGGAAATTTCCGAAAAATTGCCAATTTTCGATCCTTTTATTTATTGACATAACTGCTTACTATATTATAATTAACATGCGCAGAGTCGAATAATATGTTCGGCGCATGTCAATTACGCAAAAGTAACCAGTTATATCGAAAAATAAAAATGTTGAAATTTGACCATTTTTCGAAAAATTATAAATTATATCCCATTTCATGCAGCACCAGCGATTTAAACTATCCCCTGATGATTCTTTTAGTACCATTGACAAATTACAAATTAAAACACTCTTGCTCCATTACTTTTTTCATATAAAATTTATTAAATCACCTTCACTTTGAAAATATTTTCTTTTAGTTTTGTAATTTTTGCATTAGAAACAATATTTCACTTTTTTAATTGAACGCAAAAAACCCCAAATTATACAGATAAATGTTAACTTCTCAGTAGTAGTGTTCAAGGCATTCAACATTTAAAAATGATATTGCAAATGTAACACTTAAAAATATACAAAATTTTTATCGAAGACAAACTGGATTCATCAAAGAACAGGTCACGATTAATTCTGAATTACTGTATATTATTTATATTTTTACATTGTAACTTTTTCACAATCAGAAACGACTAGATACCCAGGTTGTACCCAGAAAGCCGCATTTTATTTTAGAAAATGGTTCTCAACTCCAGTCCAATCCACATAGGTATATGTGTATTGGACTCTTCCTACAGTTCTCGACTTTTAAAGCCTTCTTTTAGCCTAATTTAGTTCCAATCACTTGTATTTTGATGATTAAACAATCTTTATCAAACTAAACTATGTTTCAAAACAAAGACTACAACTTCATAAACTTTCTTATATTATATTTAAATTTTATTATTATCCCATTATATTGAAACAAATTGTGTTTGCCCGTGTTTAAACTCTGTCTACACTAGCAATCCTTACGACAAAAAAATGTGATGTGCTTATACATGGACACGATGACATATCACTACCATATTTGGCCACATCACACTTTTTTTGTCAAACTAGTTTGATAGTGCAGACAGTACAATAGAATACGTTCAAGTGTAAAAATTCATCAACAAATCCATTGATACAGCACTTTACTCTTACATAGACCAGCTATGCTTGTGGTACACAGAATATCAGAATACATTTTAACGATGTTTTAGCTCTTTCACCAGTCACGATGGATTCTACCTTTGTTGCTTCGTAAACTAGTCCTTGGTAAACCACCAACAACTTGGATGGCATTCATAACAGGAACAGGAGCATCCTCCTCGTTGCTTGGAGCCGGACTATCGGTGTCGATCTTCAAATCACCAGCTGCTTCATCTTCTGTTGATTCCTCTGCCTTCGCAGCCATATCGCTTTCTTTCGATTCACCTTCAGAGATATTGCTAGGATCTGTAAGCTCTTGCTCAGTTTTAATTTCACTTTGCAACAAAATTTCTTTTTTTGATTGTTCCAAACTTACAGAATCTGTTACAGTATCTGTTCCAGATGTTTCACCAGTATTACTGGTCAAAACTTCCTCTGGTTCCATTTTAACAACAGTATTGGCAGTCTCACCAGTACCAGCTGATGATGTATCTTTTTCAATCTTTATTTCTACATTCAATTCAACATTTTCTTGGTCCTCTTCACTCTTTTGTTCTCTTTCACTCTTTTGTTCCATCGTAGAGTCTTTTACCGTTTCATCTACTGATGGAGTAACATCGTCAATGTCTTTTTTGATTTGTAAATTATCTAACAATTGCGTACTATTCTCAGAGACCGTTTTATTAACATTTGTTTTGTCTCGAGTAGTACTAATATTATCCATTGGTTCTGTTTCTGTGAAATCTTTGAACAATTTTGCAACAGGTGCATCCGACGAGAACACCAAATCTGATTTGAATTTAAATGGAGGACTTAACATGCCATCACTTGGTGTAGGAGGCTCCAATAACGAATTCTATAAAAAAAAAAACATTTGTAGCCATTTTATTTCAGTATTTCTTTAAAAAAAAGATAAAAGTGGAGGAGCTGAAGAAAAAGCATTATAAAAATCAAAAGCATTTTAAGTAATTAACATTAGATTTAATGATGCCATGAAAAATTGACAGAATATATCTGTTCTTTACTGTTCTTTATTCTGTTAAAAATATCAATTTGTTTAATTAATAAAACACTTACCTCTTTCGCATCTTGATAACATGTTGGATGGTATGTCTATATAAAGTATAAAACAAAGTGGTTATTAGTGATATTTATAAGATTACACCTTCAGGACTGGAGTTCGCCGTAGTGTCAGAAAATATATTTCAGAGGGGAAGTGTCCAAAATGACTAACCAAATTCTGAAATAAATTGTTTATTTATTGTACTTTTAAAAATCTCAAATTTTAGGTGCTTGTGAAACAGACAGTGGGCTAGTGAAACTCACAACACCATACCATAGCCAAGGACTGCCAACCATAACTGCGATTAATCTGTGCTTACCTTGTTATCAATTCGTACAGCATCTTTCAGCTGCCATTGCTCTTCATCTTCATCCCAGAACTGTTGGAATGGTTCGTGACATACTTTACAAATCTAAAATATATAAAAAAGAACAAATTTGTTACAAATCCTCAATATATAGGACACGATGATTTAATATCACTACCATATTTGAGCACATCATACTTTTTTTTTCGTGTCTCAGACTGCATTTCTGATTGGTGTGGTTTACAAAAAACTCTGGTTTATAGGTGTTGATATGTGGTTGGTTTGAGTTTACTACAATTGAATAAATTAGCATAATTACTTACATCATCCTTATCATTTCCTGGTATGATGGGCACACTGCTAACTTTAAATTCAGTTACTTTCATCTGAACTGCCTGCTCCTCAAAAAATGAAGTCTCGGCTACAAATTGAAAGACATTTTCAACATTAGTAAAAACTTATTCCAAATATTCTAAACCCATGCTTTAAAAAATTATAACACACCTGTACTCTTGCAATTTGATTGGTTGGGAATTAGCCCTATCTCATGAAAAAGTCATATCTAATGGTGATAAGCATGTTAAGCTTTTTGTAAATATTTTCAGAATTTGTTGCCACACGACATTGTTGACTGATTTCCGCAGCATTGTTGTTACAATTGTGTTTGGAAATTAACCTGTTGTGCACGCCATCTATAACTGTTTACTCTACTCCATGTCAAAGTTTAAGCACAGCCTTTTAAAAAAAATTGTAAAAAGTCTCCAAATAACTCATAAACATTCCTTATATGTATACTATTAATTGTGTTCTGTTTATACTGTACCTCCTTCTTGTAAGTTATCAAAGTTCTCGTAAACAATCCAGCTATCGGAACTAAGGAACCATCTGCGAGAGGTACGTGCCTTCACATCATCACGATCCTTGCGGTTTAACTTGAAGTGCCAATCAAGATGTTTGCGATAGCCATCCATCTGGTTGATGGTGAATCGAAGTCCACAGGACTTGCACTGCGTTCCTGAGTAAATGCTTTTTATTACGCCAGGATAGCGTCTAGAAGAGAAAGAAAAGGAATTCATTTTATCAATTTATTAATAGAAACTTCTAATGCTGATAACGATTTTAAACAACAGAAACATTTTTAAGAGGATTTACCTCATAAACCTAAAATAGTTACTGTATTAGTTAACGACCAGGAGGTATAAGAGAGTTTACTGATGACACAAGTACTTAATTGACACAAAGAACATTACAAAAGACTTACTCTTTGAGGTCTTTAAGATCAAATGTAATTGGTGGAATTGTAAGATCTCTTTCACATTCTTCATTATCGGAGTCTGCCTTTTCATCTGGTTTCACTTCTTTCTTCTCACTTTCTGAGTGAGCAACAGACGGTGAGTCTGACCTTTCGGCTTTTTCTACTGGAACTGTCTTTTTTGTAATTATTCCAGTCTCCAACAACTTAGCAAATAGCGAGTTGACATCTCCTTGGGTTTGAATTGGTTCTTGCTGTGGAGGTAGAGCTGCAATTGAATTGATTAATTAAATATCATTATTTACTTAAACTAATACAAAAGTACACTAAAAATCAATAAAATAATTTAAAATCTTTTACGATTTGATTAGTTTCATGATTTCAATAAATGCTCAGTGTTTACTTACTTGGCTCTAGAGGGAATGTAGATGCTGGTTGGTTATCTAGCCCTGGAGTGACATATCTTTGACCAGGTATGCCTATATTACGACCTATCATCTGAGTAACATTTTGGACGGCTTGATTAACAATCATCTCCATAGTAAAGTGCATTGGGTTTCCATTAACAGGCAAGCCTGGAATTGGTAGTCCATCTGGTCCCAATTGAAGAGGACGCCCATCAGGTCCTAAAGGAAGTGCCTTTTCCAATTCTATGGGAAGAGGACGGCCATCAGGTCCGACAGGACGTCCATCAGGTCCGAGAGGAATAGGGCGTCCATCAGGTCCGAGAGGAAGAGGTAGTGGTCTTCCATCAGGTCCGAGTGGAAGTCCCATTGGAAGTGGTTTTCCATCTGCTCCTAATGGAAGTGGTGGTCTTCCACCACGGTTGAGAATAGGTCTTCCATCACGATCAATAATTGGTCTTCCATCACGATCAATAACTGGTCTTCTGTCATGCTCAAGGAGACGTCTTTCATCGCGGTTGAAAACTCTTCCATCACGGTCAAGGCCAAGTCTTCTGTCTCGTTCATGAAAAGGCCTTCTGTCACGTTCAAAAACAGGCCTTCCATCACGGTCAAGTATAGTTCTTCTATCACGCTCAAAAACTGGTCTCCCATTTCGGTCAAGCAAAGGCCTCCCATCACGATCAACTACAGGTCGTCCGTCACGATCAAGTAAAGGTCGTCCGTCACGATCAAGTACAGGACGTCCGTCACGATCAAGTACAGGCCGTCCATCACGATCAAGTAGAGGTCGACCATCACGATCAAGTAAAGGTCGACCATCGCGATCAATTAAAGGTCTACCATCACGATTATGTATAGGTCTTCCATCACGATCAAATACTAATCGTCCATCACGATCAAACACTGGTCTCCCATCACGATCAAATACTGGTCTCCCATCACGATCAACAATAGGTCTTCTGTCAAAAGCAGGTCTTCTTTCTCTCTCAAAAGCAGGTCGTCCATCACGATTAAGAAGTGGTCGTCCATGTTCTTCAAAAACTCTTTCCCTACTCGGATGAGGTGGCCTATCAGGCCTATTTTCAAATTCTTTAATGTGTGGTCGGATTTCTTGTTCTCTTCGAAGTCTACCATCTGCTCCTAATTTCACCAGTTTTCCATCATCGCCAATTAAAAGTTTTCCATCTGGACCAACTGCCAAACGTCTACCTTCACGATCCACTGGATGCAAGAGTACATCATGAATTGGTGGTTCTGGTTTTCTTTCCAGACTACTACTAGGTAAATCCACTTGTGATTTCATCTCACGACTATCGATGTCCATAGGTGTTCGCATATCCATATCACTAGGTGGCAGCTCCCTAAAATAGTCATTGAATTCAAAATAAAAATGTATTCAAATTATGTTTACATAAAAAATATCAGAAAATAGATACTTTTTAATATAAATCAATAAATTTGGCTAAAAAAATACAACTACAGTAGATTTCAATTTCCCTCTACAGTACTTATTTAAATTTCTCTATAGGGATTGTAACAACAGTAATTACCTTTTAGGTGGACGTTGAAACACGCGTTCATCAACATCTTTTGATGGCAATCCTAAATCCATACCAAATGGATTGTCAGAGTCTTCAGATGCACTATTTTGACGAATTCGCTCAGGATCTTCTTTTCCAAAATGTTCTGGGTGGTCAGATCGCCATTTATCCCATTTTGCTGTCTTTTTCTGTTGCATTTTTGGATCCTGTTGTCCCCAATATTCTCCTGAGTCACGAATTCCTGGGCTAGTAAGTGAAGTTTCTTGTTTGACTTTTGCTGGAGCATCAATTTGCATAAATGGGTGCATTCCATGTCCAAAACGACTATCAAAATCACTTTGAGGTTTTGGATCTTCTGCGGTTTCAAAATCTGGTCCTGAGTCTCTTTCCTTAATTTCAGTTTGGTTTTTCTTCAAGTTTTCCATTCGTTCATCCTTATCTGTTTCATTTGCTGCAGAAGATCTAAGGCCTTCCCTTCTTTTCTGGCGAAAGTCTCTGTCAGATTTAACTCTTTCATCTTTATCACTATCACTGGAATGTAATATTTGTTTCTTATTTTCTTGTTTTCGCATATCTAAATCCTCTTCAGATTTCTTTTCTTTATTGACTGAAGATCTGCGTTCATCCTTATCAACAGCTTTTGGTAAACTTCTCATGTCTTGATCAATTGCCATTGGAACATCACTCCCACTTTCTAACATCTCCTCTTCCTCTTCAACAGTTTTAGTATCCATCTTGCGATCATCTTTGTCACCTAACTTTCGCATATCGGTATCATCTTTTCTTCTCATGTCTTTATCTTGTGGTTTTTCAGAGTGTACATTTTTATCTTTATCAGTTGGAATATCTTTGGAAACCCTAACACGTTCATCTTTATCTTTACTTGTAGTTTTCCTGCTTGGTGAAAGTAGCGCCTCGCTTCGTTGCCAAGATATTTCATCGGTTTTCTGTTGTTGGAACTTATAAACTTCTGAGAGTTTACTGAGTAGTTCCTGGTGTTGTTTATGATCAATTTGTCCGGAGTCCAATTGTTTGCCAGCCTGAAGAAGAAATAATTGAATTAATAAATAATTATCTACAATGTGAAATCAATCACAAACAATAGTCCTGACCATAACTATAAAAATACAATACAATTTAAATGATTTTGTTTAGTATTATGAAGACATTATTATTTTTTATTATATTTAAACAAATGTCTGCAGTTCTTTTTAATTTTTATACAATTATTCAAAATCGGTTATAAAAATATATTAGATTAGATTGAAAGTAAACAATTAAGTACTACAGTACTTACATTAGCAAGTATTTTAGGCAGCATTTGGGCAGATAGTTCTTTGGGTATCTTTACTGATGGGTCTATACTAACTCGTCTGAAGGGTGGACTTCTATCTACAACCATAGGATGTGAATCAGTAGACCTTTCATCTTGAACGGGACTATCAGGACTATCTTTAGCAGGACTTTCTTCAAAACGTGTATTTCTTGATGGGCTTTGGTTTGCAGATTTCTTCTTTTCCGAGCTTTCTTTTGGATTGACATCCTTAGTAGGTCCAAGTCTCTCGCACCAAGGCTCTTCTTCCCATTTACCATTATTTTTCTGAATACTACTAGACAGAATTGAAATAATAAGAGTATGACATTAAATGAAGCTTCAATAGAGAACAGGAAGTTTTTAGTCATTGTATGGTAATTTTTGATAAAGTTTTGAGTTTGAGAGTTGCTAGACATATTATTCATTACAAATCCTTATAGGATTTAGCAATACTTACTTTGCTTGACCTTCATCATCATCTTGTATCTTTGCCTTCTTAGATGTTGTTTCTTCTGTTATTTTAGTTGCATCTATTACATCTGATTTTCTCTTTGATGACTTCTCTTCTATAGTTTTTGATTTGTCTTCCTCTTTTGATTTTTCTGATATTTTGACACTTACAGTTTGCTTTTTTTCTGAAGTATCACTTTGGCTTTCATCCTCTTTACTACTTCTACTACCCTCATCAGATTTCTTTTCTTTTGGTTTACTTTCCTTTCTGTCTTTTTCACTTCTGGATGAACGTTCACGTCTATCACGTGGGGATCGAGATCGTCTGTATGGTGACACAGACCTACGTCGTGAGCTACGAGACTTTCCTCTATCCCTTTCTTTACTATCTCGTCTTGAATGGTCTTTTCTGTCATCATTATTTCTTTCATCCCTTCTTGTTTCTCTTAAACGATCATTTCTTCTTCTTTCCCTTTCCCGATCAGTTCTATCCATTCTTCTTTTTTCTTCCCTCCTTTCATCTTCCCTTCTTTCTCGTTCATCTCTATTATCCACAACATCTCTGCCAAATTCATCTTTATACGTTCTTTCATTGAGTCTGTCTTTACGTGTATTTATCCTTGAATTGTTATTAGGTGGCAAATCTCTTCCGGGGTGTAAATCTTTTCCAGGGGGGAAATCTCTTTCAGGAGGGAAATCTCTTTCAGGAGGGAAATCTTTTCCAGGAAGATCATCTCTGAACCCTGGGCCTTCTCTTCTTGGTATAACACCCATTGGTCCATTAAAATGCATAGGTCCACGATCTCTTATTTGAGCAGGCATTGGCATCCTTTGTCCAGGCATAGGCATTCTTTGACCAGGCATTGGCATTCCACCAGGCACAGGCATTCTTTGATCAGGTTCGTGTAACCTCAGACCAGGTATATCTCTCAATGCAGGATGTACTTGGTTAACGAGATTGTCAGAGACATCCATATTTTGTACATTAGGCCCTACAGGTGTTTTCTCATTAGCATTTTTAAGAATAGATCGAGGCTTAAATGGAATTGGAAGTAATGGTGTTTTACCAAGTAAAGGCTGCGACGGGTTAATGCTTACAGGTGGATTTTGTGGTATAACTTGTGTAGGAATGGTTAGGGTAGGTTGACTAACAGGCTTTGGTGGATCAATTGTCTGAGGAATAACTTGCTGTGCATTACTGGTTGGAGCAGTCCTAATTCTTGGATCACGACGTGCTAAACGTGGATCCCTGGAGGCCAGTCTTGGATCTCGAGCGGTTTGAAGAGGAACTTGAGCAGGAGCTGTTACAGGAGGAGCCACAAAAGTCTATAGAAAAAAATAGCAGAATTTAATTCGTACTGCTTTACTACTGTATTGATAGACAGCTTGGACGGAAAATATATTTTCCAATTCTAAATATTTAGTACTACTTTACTCCTGTAACCAATTTAAATTTATGATAAGTGCATATTAAACGCAAACGAGGCCTTACCTCCTGTAATGGGGTTTTTAATGTAGACACTGCGGCATGTCGCATCCATGGTTGTTCCTCAACAGTTGCAGGTTCTTCTACTACCATTTCTGTTGGTGGTGTCACATCTCCTATTGTTAGCAATCTATTTTGAGCCTCTAACCGCTTGTTTTTTATAGCCAACTCCATATTCTGAGTTTCTAATCTTAACTTTGTTTGCTCCAACTCAAATTCTAATTCTTTTCGTTTAAGTTGCAGAAGCTGCTGCTGTTTTTCTATGAGAGCCTTTCGCATTTCATCTTCAGATTTCCGTTGCTGTAGTAGTAAATCAAGGTCTAACTGTGGTTCAGGTTTCTTCACCTCTTGCTCCTATGAAAAAAATTGTAATAATTTCAAATAGTATTAGTAAGATCGTCATATATTTCAGACAGTGTGAAATTAAACTATCTTTGTTGATTACCAATTAATTTACAGTCATAAGCCATTATATATTATTTAAATTACTGTACAGTATCATTACATAGCTTGGTAGAGAATAAAAGGACTTTCATGGATTAGATAATTCTAAATAATTCTGAAGCCATCAATAACCTTTAAAAAAAACAATGTCTTATTGAAACTATGATTTAGTTATTTCATTTTTTTTCAGCAATAGTTTCTTTTTCACTTTTAAAAATCATTCTGTAACTTTATATGCAGAATAGCCTATTATCTAAATATTAGAATTTGAATACTGTACCTTCTTAATAAATTTTGGATTCACATGAATCACAGATGGAACAGGAGTTGCTTTTGGTTTCGGAGTAACAATTGGCCAGGCAGGGTCAATACTCTTAACTTTCTTGTCCAAAGCATGGAGTGAAGCATCTTGGAATATTCCATTCCATGTGGATCTTAACTTAAACATTGATTCCCTCGTCTTTTCATCTACCTAATATTTTGTTTATATATCAAATAAAAATTTTACATTTAAGAATTTGTTGACATTAGTGATAGGATATAATAGTGACTGCTTTTTTCTTTGAATGAGCAATTTTTTCATAAAAATCTTTAGATGAATTACTTTAATCTAAACTACACAATATCTGATCACAAAATGAATCCAGTATACTTCAGTCTTCAAAAATCATTTGAATTTGTAATGCAGAAGTTACACAAAGAACTAGTGGGGACATTTTTTCTTAGGAAAGAAAGGATTATTGAGGGCATGTGTAGCAGTATTAGCATCCAATCCAACTGGTGATACCAGAAACAGTTGAATCGCTCACTGGCTAACACACAGGGGGCCCTTTAGAGCGCGAGCAGCCCAAAGCAACTACTCAGCTTTAAAGGCCCTTCGGAATACTAAACCAGGGGCCTTTGCCCTGTACGTTATGCCATTGAACAAGGCCATATTAAAAAAAAATATTCTGGGTTCGCAATCTCGGTTTAGAGCACCCTTTTCTTATTCTCAGATTTCGTCATCTTATCTGTTAAAAATTTAATTCATTTTCAGTATATCAGCATGGTGATTTAAGTTTTTCTACGCCTATACATTTGATATATTATGTAGTGCTGCATTTCCATGAAATAGTACCGGTGTCCCCTTGTCAGGTGTGCTTAATGGTTTAATTTCTTTGTAATTCCCCATCTACAATGAAACACTATTTTGATTTCCTGCTTCTCTCACAACCAATCGCTGTGCATTCTTTTATTTACCACAATTATTATACAAATATTGAATGTTTACAAGTGTGATACAAATAATTTCAATTGAATTTACAAGCCCCAGCGAAAATAGAATTTCGTATTTCACCAAAATAATTTGTACCATCAAATGAATATAAAAACATTCATTATTTGTGTTATATAACACCTAAGTAGATTCATTTCCATTGTTCTGATCTTTCATTCGTAGAACAGACGATGCTGCTATTGGATTTCAGATTACTATTATACAGTTGTCAAATAGCACGCACTATATCAAGCCATGTGACCCACAATCGTCCAATCAAATGACAGGAATTTAATTTGGGTGTTATATAAAAACACAGATGTGAAAAGAAAAATTTTTTTTTAGGGTACTGTATACGTTTTTATTCAATGTCGAATAAGCCCAAACAGTTTGACCTTACAACTGCAATATTGTATTTGGCGGCACAAAGCACGAAAATTTCAATTGGGAATTATTGGGAACACGTTGATGCAACAATAAATGTCTTGATCCATCTAAATCACGCTATACAACTGCTATTCATTTTGTGATCAGGAGTTTTGATTAAACAAATCTTTTGTTGAAGAATGGTCTCAACTTAAATATCTTGTGAATATTATTAAAAATATTTTTGTTTTATTTTGTAGTTTGTACCACAGGAAATTTATTGTACACTTGTATCAATGTATTTGAAAAATTCCACTTGACACCCTAAAAGACAAAATTAATAAATGAGAAGGTAATGAAATCATCTTTTCTCGAACCTTTGAAAATGCACCAACGAACGTTTGGACCAAGTTGACAGAAAAGCATCGCAGATAAATGCCTCCACTGTTTTTAATGATTGAATCCATAAGGTAGAGAATAGGTAGTTTTTCCTTGCCATTTACCTACATACGGAATGAAAATATCTTGCATGTTATGAAAATCGGAAAAACATTAAATCATATACAACGCCATGAGACCAGTTATACCTTTTTTAAAACAAGCATTTTATTTTTCATGCTTTTTTTTTCAAACTCGTAAAGGAAATACAAATTCACTTGCTCATTATTAAATTACAGTACGGTAATATCAAAATAACATTTTTTAATTAGACATTTAATGTTTCCAAAGCTGTTTTTCAAGAATCTTCCAGTCTTTGTTTGGTCTGTATCAGCAATATTATTAGCAAAGCAGCTACATTGCACACAGCTGCTGCCAACACTTGATTGATGTATCCTGCAAGTAGAGCTAAGAAACACAAAAGCCTACAAGTACTCCAATTATCTTTTAATGTAGCTGGAACTGGTATCAATACTCTCCAATCAAATGGTGTTTTTATTCTGCATCCTTTACCAGTAAATGACCTCAGTATAGTTCCAGTGATTGGTAATAGAATTTAGCCAAAATAGGCAGTGGAATGATTATAACACTCAGATTACATAATGAATATACAGTAATAGCATAGACTATGAATAAATGAGAAGGATTTGTATCAATCCATTGCAGGCCTACAATATCTCTTGCCAACAGCTAAACAAATTCTTCTCAACTGCAGTTTAGTTAGGCCTGGTGATCGGGTCACTTATGTTGTAGTGCCTTGTGATTGGCTACTGGTTAGGTCATCTACTTCACAGCCAAAGTGACCCGAGATATACAGTCAAGATGGGAAAGCTCACTTTTCTTACCAATTGGTTTGCAACTCCTATAGGATGCCGCAGCAAGAGAGTGAGATTGGATTGATCCCGTCATTACAAATCCTTCTCATTTATTACCCATAATAATGTACAGTATTTCATTTTTAACATACAGGTATCGTATCATCAAAAATTGAGCAAGTCAAAATGTATTTTCTCTGAAATGAATAAAAGCAGAACATGTTGAATTAGAAAAGGTATAAAAGGTCCACGCATTAATTTAAAGAAAAATTGTTTATACATAATAGTAAAAAAAAACCTGGGGGGAAAATGACATTATCACATTGTAAAGTTGGTGTATTCTGTCATTTGTCAAACTACAATACAGTATTTGGTCAATCTTGTTCTTTCATTAGTCAGTTCCCAGTCTATACTGTAGTCTTGAGTAATTAATAAGTCAAATGTCATTTGTCCAAGAGTGCAAAACTTGAAAACACAGAAAAACCATTATGCATTAGGCTACCTGTAGAAGCTACACAGCGCTCTTAATTATTACGATTAAATTTTTTAATTACGGTATCAGCTTCGCATGAATCGATTTAATTAGAATCTTTGTACGAATTCATTGTTTTATTAGATTAAGTACTGTAGTAAGCAGTTTCAAGCACGCCGTTGCTAACCGAGTTTTTTAAAATTTAATTAACCTGGTTTCTTCAGCTTCTCGTAGAGGAAATAAATTAATTAAATATCTTAATTTATTTCCCCTGTGGTTGTCCCAGTTACAGGATATTATTATTGCGCATGTCATTGCAACTAACTGCATTTGTACGATGGGTCATTTGTACGTGATCCAATGTGAATATAGATTTGTGTATAATAAAAATGTACTTGTGTTTATTGTATAGTATAATATGTAGCACGATATGGCAGTTATTGTACAATGTAGTCTTCTCAGCTTTCTCTCTGTGGTGACAGTAGATCTTGATGCTTGAATCTTCTATCTTCCGTTACTGCTTATTACTCTGCAAACATTTCTGTATTCTGCATCCACAACATGAGAATATACTGGATCAAGCATGCATTATAATTGTTGCCTTATACCTTCTTAAGTGTACTTAACTGCCATTTATTTTACTACATGATGATGATGTTATGTATATGAACATGTTTATATGATGAATGAGCAAGTATTCATCGGCGCTGTTGTATCGATTGAAAACGCTTCTGTGGCGACGTCTACTGGTTCCTTCATCCCGTTCTTCGAGTTCTGTTCTGCTATTTTCACTGAATATACTGTAAATGAACTGCATAAATTCAGTGTAATTGCAATGACAGCTACATAAACAATAACCGACAAAACAAGCTATATTTTGTTTAATTTGATTAACAGAAAATAAAACATCCAAAAAATATTATTTAAAAGTGATGTATTTCTTGTAGGCCTACCCTAAGGAGTACCACAGAAAACATTTTTTTTTTTCTTAATATAAAAAGCCACACAACAATATTAATGAGTGCACTCCTTGATATTGTAGAAAAACTAAATATTACTAAATACTACTGTACTGTACAAATGGATTTTAAAAATCTGCATATCAAAATATCTTTTCTCTGGAATTGAATCCTACAGTATCAACAGCAACGACAAAAATGGCAATTACAAAAGGATAATTTTATTAGAATGTTCTGCAGGATAATAATAATAAATTTACTATCATCAAGACGGTAGTACTGTAGTCATTCAATTGCCATTTTAATCATTGTTGTCTGCTTTCACTGAAATATGCTGTCCTGTCTGTAGTTAACAAAAATGAAGCTACCCAAAAACACATTTGGTATTTACTGTGTATTATATTTATTTTCTTCATCCATGACTAAAAAACACCCAACTTATTATCATAGGTGCCCAGAAATCAGGATGGAGCTGCGACTAAATTAAATCATTAAACTGCTTGCAGCCTTTTGGCTAAATTTATAATTAGAATTAATCAATAATCAAAACTTATGACTAATATTAATATAGCATTATTATCAATATAACAATTAACAATGTTAATGACAAACTTGGCTAGGCCTATTGTTGAACCGTTTTCAAATGATTTTTATTGTGAAAATGAATTGAATCCCTCTAAAAATACAGAAAAACTTTATAAATTATTTAAATTATATTGCTAACTTAAATATTGCATATAAAATATGTAAAAGATTGTAATTAGGCTAGCCTAATCAAGCACGCATATAATCAAAACTAGATATTGATAAAAACCTTCTGGATTCGAGACTCTATCACCCCAACAATATGCTTCGCATAATCTTGATTGTCTACCGCTAGCATCGTCAATGCGTTTATCATCGGTTTGCTGTTTTGCTTCAGATCGCTGAGCGTTGAAGTGTATTCTTCAATTATCGCCTCCGTCATGGTGAATTATTTTCGATATATCTTGTACTCTACTACTTCTTCTTTAGTTTCGTGCTACTATCACCATTTTCTGTAGATTTCTAACCCTAAATTGAGCAGTTTTACTACGAAGACTTCAGACAGCAGCACTCTCGGTCTTATGAAATGGTTGAAAATGGCGTCATTGAAAAGAAAATTCGATGTCGTCATAATGTACATTGTGTGTCGCGTCTCCTCATTGGATGAATTGTTTTCACAATATTTAATTCTTTACACAATTAACACATTATAACTTTAACATTATCAATATATAGTTGTAATCCAAACTGTAACTTATATTGATATTTTATTTAGGCACTATTAAAAACAAATAGAATATATTGTGCGTTATTATGTTCGTAAATCAAAATTGAACCCAAAAAAATCAATCCACCAATAGCGAACGTCGTTATGAATTGTTAAGAAAGCTATAAAAAACGTCATCGCCAGCAGCACGTGATTCGAGGTGCGTTCAGACAGAAAACGTCATATCCGCCAATGTTTGCCGGCCACATTTTATGGGGAGCAAAAAAATGCAAATAATCAAGAAAGACTTATATTATGAAGCTGTTTAAAAATTCTACTCTATTCTTTTACCTATTCAGGACCCTCACAAACCCCTTACAAATTACCGTATGCATTCATTTAATTGTAAACAAAAGAAAAGTTTAATTCCCATTTCATAAATATTGGATCTTGAAAAATACCTGAAAAAAACAGTAGGCCTAATATTAATACTTTTTTAAAAGGCAACATGCAAGCCATTGTCTGAATCAAGATTTCTAGAAATGCTTATTTTGTCTTTTTGTATAAGCGAATTATTGTTGGGTTTTTTTTCTCGGAAGGATTGGTATATAACTTTAAAGATGTATTGTCCCTTTGACTAATTCCCAAATTTTTTAATTTCGAAAAAAAGTGGGTCATTTTGAAGTATCATAATAGTTATTAACTTTCACCAAAAATTAGTCAAAAAAAAAATAATTTAACCGAAATACAGATGTTTTTTTGTTCAAAAAATAACTCAATCAAAACATATCCCATAATGCAATGCGCTTGTTTGGCTACTCTGTATGCATAATCATAAAACTTCCTCGCGATCTGTGTGAAAACACCTTCTCAACCGTGACGAATTGTAAACAATCCTAATTAGCATCATGCATAATGCATACTCATGGTTTGAAATCTTTGTTTACTTTCGCTTGCGACGATTTCTCAGACGAAATGTAATCTAATTAATTTACCTGTTTAATTACGTTAACTGTTGTTTTTGGCTCGAATTTTCGACTTAAAGTGAATAACTAATAATATTACTTTGATATAGCCAATTTAAATTTAGAATATTATTTTTTTTCATTTTTTGTGTTTCAAGGGACAATACATCTTTAATCTACACCCTACCCTTTGCCACCTGATGATCTGGGAGTGTCATTTTGCACTTTTAATTCCGGGCCTGTAATTCTAAACAGGCCTAGTCCCTTTTCAATCAGCTACAACTTTGGTCACTGAGTTAATAACAAAAAATAACAAAATATCTTTGATATTGATAGATTTGTTTTTTTTTTACATGACGTCATTTCATCGTAAATAGTAATTTTTTTTCCTTTTTATATATTGATAGATAGGCCTATAATATTTTTTTTTTTTTTTTTATTTTATTTCATCATCACCCTACAGTGACCAAACGTCACCATTAACAGGGTTGAAAGTCGTAAAATATAACATATTATATACAAGCAAAAATCAATAGATAACAAGACAACATTTAAATATTACTGACATTAGACAAAACCTTGTGACGGAAACAAGCAAGGGAATCAAAAAAAATATCAACGGATCCATCAATTTTACATAGTGAGTGGTATAACTTAGGCAAACGATTAGTTTTAGTAACGGGTAATAATTATTTTAACGAGAAAAAATAATAAGGTTTCAAAGTTCAGGTTCAACCATAGCTGTTGATAGTTCCATGGTTGAACTTACGCAATCGCGCTTTATAAAAAATAGCTTGTGCGCATGTGCTAATGAAAAGGTGCGCACGTTTGTACGTCGTTACTTGGTTACGTATGTTTACTGGTGACACTTTTATACTTGTCGCAATTGATGAACAAGCTGTATTGTATCTCTAACAAATGTTAATTAAATATGCTCTGTTGTAAGAAGGACTCGACCAACGTCGTCTACGTGGTAAGTTAAAAGTCAAATTATTTTGATCCAGATCAGATACTACTATTTAAGTTCGATAATTAACCGTAATTTTTCGTTAAAAGAAAAGTTTGATTCTAGCCTCGGCGGCCCACGGGGGCCCAGTCGGCAACAACAAGGTGCTCAAGTCAGAACATCGGCGCGCTCGTTGCGCGATCGACTTGTTGCGCAAAACTTTATTTTAATTGAAACTGGTTTTGGCCATTTGATTTGGCTTAATAATTATTTGTAGTAATATAATATTTCTCCAAAAAAGATAATTAATATGCCTGCCTATAAGGTCTAGAAATAGTAGTCAAACAGAAAACAAATAAACTGCTAGCACGTTGTTGTTATGTGTGGTGCGTTGTTGTTAATATGTGGCGCGCACTATTAGTGTAAGTGCGGGGGGGGGGGGGGAAGAGAGAGCTGTAGGCTAAAAATATTGATTCAATCAACAAATATCTTTGATATCTAATTTAAAAGTAGTAGGCCTAGATTAGTAATTATAGAATAATTTCCAATGACTATCTGTTGTAGTCCTTTATGTTCCAGATTTAAACGTCGCAGTTAAAAATATTCCTCCTTAGAAAATTTATATCCATGAACAAACAAGTAAAAAATCGTTGATAGCGCGCGTTCTCCGTTAGCTTGAACGCGCGCATGATGTACCTATTGGAAACGCGCATTTGTTACTTGGTTACGTCGTTTGTTTACTATCCATTTATTTATTTTATTGTTAATGAAACAAACTTGTTATTGAATTGTATCTCTTGCTGCTGAATAATGTTATGTTGCACAAAGAATTCCACGAATGTCCATTTGGTGAGTTAATACATGATACAGATATTATTTTAAGATCGATAATTATTGGTAATTTGTTAAAATTAAAGTTTGATGCTAGCCTATCTAGCCTAGATGATAGCCCAAATAGTTGGTTGTCGTGAGGGGGGATCGGAGAGGAGGAGAGCGCCGACGCTTGATTTTGTTATGCGACTCCATATTCATATTGCGCAACTGGGTTTGGCGTAGATTGGCCTACTCTAGTAGCCTAGTAATAGCTAGTACTAGTAGGAACCTGCTAGGTTTTTTATTGTTTGCGTAGTTAGGGATTTGCTTAGTTAGAAGTAAGAACTTTCTGGATTTTTTTTTAAACAGAAGAAAACATTTCCAGTAAAGCTAATTTATTAATTAATAATAATTATAATTTTGATGCGAATTATTTTAATACAATTTTTTGTGCGTTGCTATGCGAGCTTCAAACAAACGTGTTGTTGATTCATACAACAAATACTGTTATTTATAGCCTAGGTTAGAACTGTTTTTTTTATATATTTAAAATGAAATGTTATTTTCAATAACTATATTCGCCTATATTGGCCAGATATTTCCAGATCAAGACTAAACAACACTACGGTAGTACGGGTAAAATATCTTCATTTTTAATTTGTTTGATTGTGCACTTTGCTTTGGAGTGATTGGTTCGTGTTGTTTTATTAATGTTATATATTATAGTAATGTAAAAGCTTACTTTTATTTAGTTGTTATTTTGTTGTATAAATATAATGTTTTGTCTATGTTGTAATTTTTATAATTTTCGTTGAATAATATTTACTATAGCTAATAGTATAGTTTTTTTCTTGTTGTTGAAATAAACTAAACCTTGCTTTTGTCGTTGTGTATTTTATACTATGTTTGTGTAATTAATGTACTTTACAATTTTTTGTTCTCATTAATAATTGCAATAATATATTCATAATTAATTCTATGGAGTTTTGTTTTGACTAACACTACTAACAAAACTATTTTGTGAATGTTTTGTTTTTTTATTTTTATGTTATCATAATCAACAAGGCCAACAGCCATAAGTCGCGTGCTAAAACGCATAGTGATACCGGACCGACAGACAGACCGACAGACGGACAGACCGACCGATATAGTGAACTATAGAGTCGCGTCCACGCGACTAAAAATGACAGTTTGTATTGAATTGAATTTAAGTATTATTTATTAACTAATAATTTGGATCAATTCATTCAATATTTAATTTTAATATTTAAGATAATAATTATTATTATACTAATAATTGGTCTTATTGAGTAAATGAACTGAATAATTAAAATAGTAATTAATAAATAATAATGAATTAATATACTAAATTAGTGAAACAAACAAAACAACTGAAATAATCAAAATTACCTAATAATAGTATTGATTATTATTGATAAATAAATATATTATTTCAATCATGAAAGCTGTAAGTGTTTCATAAAAATATTTATTGACTTATTGAACGTTATAGTTTATAGATTATTATTAGATTATTAATTCATGGATTTATCAATAATTGATTCACCAAATAGATAGAATTGTTTTTGATGTTTTATGTGGTAGGTGATTGACTACTGACGTCATTCATGATTTGATTTTATTGACATTTTTTTTCATTATATTACATTACATCATTCATGGTTTTATGCATTTACTAATATGAATTTAATTAAATTTGATTAAATGATCAGTAATACAAGTTCGTGTTATAGGTTATACCAGTTGCCGCTGCATCTGCCACCGATACTGTAGATGTATTTGCTACCAACGCTGCTGCTGCAGCTACATCTGCTTATAACGCTGCAGCTGCTACGAACTCTTCTGCTGTAGCTATTGATCATGGTTACGACCAAGAATTGACTTTGGCAACTGCAGGTGAAGCTGAAGAAAGGCTTAAAGCTTTCTACGATGGATTTGCTCAAAAGGTATGACTAATAATAATTAGAGGTAACAACTGCCTGTCCTTTTAAAACATTTACCATGCCTGGTAAGTATTATGAATACCTTTCTATTTTCTTTACATTATAGTCTAGTGCTCTCACTAGCATTGACACGAAGAGTACACTGAATAATGCACACCTAATGAAAGGAGTTGATAATAAGGAGGATAAAAAGAAGAAGAAGCAGGAAAAGGAAGAGAAGAAGAAAAAGAACAAAATGGAGAAGAATGAAAAGAAAGAGGGGGAGAAGAAGGAAAAGAAAGAGGGGAAGAAGAAGGAAAAGAAAGATGAGGAGAAAAAGGAAAAGAAACAAAAAAAGAAAGAAGAGGAAGAAAACAATACTACGGTAATTATATTAACAATACTCTTACTTATTCATTTATTTTATATTAATTTAATTACAGATGAAAATACCATTTTGTTTTACTTAAAAGTCTGAAGTGGCAGGCCATATAATTAATGTGATACCAATCCAAAGATTTGATGAGGAGGAGGAAGTGGAGGAAGACAAAGAAGACGAGGAGAAGGTGACAAAGGGAAAGAACAAAAAAGAGGAGATAAAAGAAAAGAATCAGAAAAAAAAGGAAAGAAAGAAACAGAAGAAGAAGGAAAAGAGAGAAAAGAAGAAAGATGATAAGAACGAAAAGAATGAAAAGAAAAAGGACATGGTAATTACTATCAATAATACTCTGGCTTGTTTATCTACTTAACATTAATTTATACAGATGAAAATGACAATTTTGTTTTACCTAAAGCCTGAAGCAGCAAGCAATATCATTAATGTGACACCACTCCAAAGATTTGATGATGAAGATGAGGAAGAGGCAGACAAGAAAGATGAGAAGGTAAAGAAGGGAAAGAACAAAAAAGGGAAGAAAGAAAAGAAGAAGGAAGAAAAAGAAAGGAAGAAAGAACAGAAAGAAATAAAAGATGAAGAGAAGAACGAAAAGAAAGAAAAAAAGAAAGAGGTGAAGAAAGAAAAGAAGAAAGAGGAAAAAAGACAAAAGGACACGGTAATTACTATTAATAATACTCTGGCGTATTCATTTATTGTAGACTTAACTAAATTAATAAAAGAAGATAAACAGTACTGCTTTGTTTTACTTATTAAAGTCTGAAGCAGCAAGCAATATCATTAATGTGACACCAATCCAAAGATTTGATGATGAAGATGAGGAAGAAGCAGACAAGGAAGATAAGAAGGTGAAGACGGGAAAGACCAAAAAAGAGAATAGGAAGGACAAGAAGAAGGAAGAAAAAGAAAAGAAGGAAGGAAAGAAGAAGGAAAAGAAGGAGAAGAAAATGGAGGAAAATAGTAGAAAGAAAGACAATAAGAAACAAAAGAAAGAGAAGAAAAATGATAGAAAAGGTATATAATAACTTTCATATCAATCAATTATTATTATGATTTTCAAGTAAATAAGCAATATTAATGCAAATGACATGAATTACGACTAAATATTCAATTATCTATGCTATTCAGATTCTAAACAAGAGTTGGATGAACAATCATCTTCCACCGATGATGGACTAGCTATCAGCGCATGTGGTGTATGGGCTAAGTTTGAAGAAGAGAAGGAGATTACATTTCCTAAAGCTAGTATCTTTGATGTACTAAAACGAAAACTAGGATTTAAAAATAACAATATAACAAAATATATAGTAAGTTATTTTTTAAACCTACTGCAGTGATATAAAACTTATAGATGGAATATTATGACAATGGTAAAAAAAAGATTGCTTATTTACAGTTTTGTATATAACTTATTATATTTAGGCTGACTTTGATGATATATGTACTGAAGATATTATTTATGAGACCCGCCATGTAGTCTTACAACCTCCTACAACACCTGTAAACCAAAGAGAAACGGTGGGCAACTTCATTCTAGGGGTGGATCCAGCTATCCCTGGAATGGTCTGCTAAGTTTTAGTTAAGGTACCGTAAGACATCTTGAAGTTGTGAACAATTAATTTTATTATGACTTAATTGGTTATTATTGATGTTATCATATTTTGAAAGTAAGTTAAAAAGGTATCACTGAACCATCAATTTTAAAAGGTTGTATTTTTTCTCTTTACAGGAATGGTTTTGTGTGGCTTAATAGCGGTTGGTTTATGGGGGGAGATAAGTGTATTTATTTTCGGTAGGTGAATTTTGAAACTCTTCAATGACTCTTTTTTTCAACTTTTGACATATTTTTTGTCTTTTTGTGCGGTTTGCAACATGGGTTATGTTATTTGTTTTGGGGTATGACTGCTGGGTTTGGTGATGTTTTATTAACTTACTTTTGATGAAATAGGGATGTGAAACATTGCATATTGCTTGAGGGAATTTACATCTAATTGGAGAGAGTAAAAAGAGGTATTTTTAATATTAACAAGCCATAAATGTTATAATACAAATTAGGCACATAAATAATGTTTTTTAAACATCGTAATCCAGACATATAAAACATCAGTGAATAGCATTTGTTGTAAATCATCAACATCTAAAATTTTGGCATAGACCTACTGGAAAAACGTTTTTCCAACAAATTTCTTAGTTGAACACAAACAAATTATCCATTATATGGATCATAGTGGCATGTGGTAGGCAGTTTGTGGTTATTTGCCATTGCGGATGAATGCACAGAAAAGGGCTGCCATCAGTGGGTGTGCACATATGAAAGCAACCCAACTGTATTCCGAATGCGTATGTCAAATGGGTCTGTATCTGCTGTGTCGTGGTTGGTTAGAGGTGCTATTATTTTAAATCTCATGGGATTTGTTCGACTCTTTGCATTGAAAAGATCGTTACAACTGGAACACGGAATTGAATCAATGGTTAAAAACCCATGCTTATTGGTACATGCTTAACATTTAACTCAACCCCTGATTGGAATATATATGAATAAATTAGCATCTCTTTTGGAACATCTTTTTTATTTCAGTAATATTGATCGTTACTACAATTGGTGAAGGTTTGCTTTTCACTAAATATGGTATCATCATGTAATCCCAGAAAAGCTGCACCGTATTATAGGAAATACTGATTTCGCATCTTAAATTAAGTTTAAATCTTCTGCTCCCACGTAAACTTAAAAGTGCTTGTCCAATGACATGTTATCAAAATGAAAAGGAAAGGTATTCTGGTATCGTGTACTGTTGTCGTATTTAGTAAAACGTAGACAATTAAAAGGTAAATTCATAATTTGTAAAGGGGTATTTTTCTTTAAAAATGGATTAGTACCCTTTCCGATTGCCAGCGTTATCGGTTTACAACCGTTTTATTGTACGTTGACGGTATGTGCATTGTTGGTAGTTCGGATCTGTGCAGGCATGCGCAGTGGCAATCCGATGTCGTCACAGACTGTTTTCTGTTTCCAAAAAAAAAAAAGAGTTCACCACAAGATTGTCTTATTGTTTATAGTATGGGTGGTACAATGCTTTTGACAAACGTAACGTATACTACACACAAATAGTGCACAGATACATTAATGTATTTATTGCCAAAAAATAACATCAACAAGTATTTTAACAACATCAACATATTATAAGAAAGAAAATTGACAAATAAAACAAATAGTAACCGTTGTTTTTCAGCTCGATATAACATCAAATTATGTCTTTATTTTTTGCTCTCTCTTACTGCGAATAGTTTGCTTTGTTTCGCACCCTATACTAAGCGATTGTTTGTCGATAACTGGTCATTAAGCCCATCGGCCTGCTTCATTCATTTATTGTGATTTATGTGAATTTCCAAGCTTCTTGTCTCGGATATTGTTGGAGGGAGACTAATTGATAATTTGTTGAGCTTAAACTGAAACCTGCCGTTATATTATATTCTTACGTGTCAAACCCATTTACTTGCCGCCATATTTATATATTTATAGCCACACGTCATTGAATAAATTATTATTATATATTATATATTGAAAGTGTCCGTATTTCATTAGTGTTTTGTACCACAACCTACTAATAAGCTTTGTTTGACATAGGACAGACCGCAGACTGACAGACAGACAGACAGTGTAGGCCTACCAACCGACATAATTCATAATGAATTAGACATAGAAAACAAAAGATTCAAACGACTTTTAATTCAATCAAATTATTGTACAGTACATGAATGTTATTATAAAGTGTTACCGGTACACTAACAAATGAAGCGGGTTATATTTATTTTTAAAATATGCACAAAATTTGAATATGGCGAAGTGCCACAATTACTCAAATTTGGATACAATGTTAAATGGCTGAGCTTAAGCTGGGTCTGTTGTAGGCCTACTCCAGTACATAAATGTGTTACACTTTAAAGAACAGAAATGAGAAATATGCACGCAATGTGTAGTGCAGCTGTAGCTTGGTGGTTAACGTGCTTGCCTTCCAATCCCAAGGTCCGGGGTTCAACTCCACTCCAAGTCTTAAATGAGTTTACTCACGATTGGATGCGTATGCAATTTTAAAACATCGCTATGGCGAAGTACCAGTAACTTCTCTACAATACAATAGAAAATTGCATACTTGGATTTGGGTGCTACGGACGTTTTTACCTGATAGTATTACAGTACGTGATTCTTTATCGTATTGCAAACGGAAACGGGTTATTTTTTATAATAAATATATTATAATAAAGTGTTACACATTAAACAATGGTGGGAGGGGTAGGGTTAATTGTGATACCAGAAAAATAAGCACAACATTGGTGATGTAACTTACCGACTGAAAACGTTGAATGCTGGTTGTCAAACGTGCCTCTCCTGCCGGCAGAAAACAACAATTTACACAAGAAGAACGTAATACCATGTGGAAAGTGGGCTCGTTCACTTTGTATAATTTATTTTTTATAATTTATTAAAAACGAAATATAAAATCATGGAACTGCTTGTAATACACATAACATCAGTGATATTTTTATGGCATAATACCCTTTTTTTTCTCTTACTCAAAATTATGGCTAAAATATCTTATTTGGAATAGCCAGGTGGCAATGGGCCTTGACATATGTCAATATGGAGAACAAAATCTTTAATAATATAACTTATTACTTACTGTAGGCCTACTAATTATTAGATACTAACACTACTATGAGTTTCACTAACAGGTTTGCACCGCGATTGGAACTCGAATTGAATCTTCACTGAAGCTATTTATATTGTAAAACGACATTTTAATTGTTCCCAACAATTTTGTTGATAAATAGGCTATTTTTTCACATAACAGTTATTCACATTGACCAAAAATTGAATCGTATTTATCTAAAAAAACTTAAATTTAATACAAAAATGGATTAACAGAAAAAAAAATATTTGTTGTAAAACTGCAAAATGGTTTATTCAAAGTCTAATTTTATTAATAAATTGTTATGGTTTAATAGAAATACAACGTTAAGTCTTTGCTTTTTTTAATCTATCCTAGACTATCAATCCTCCGCAAGATTACAAACTATGCTTAAAATACGTTTGCTATTATTTTCTCGATGAACAATGAACGTTAAGGCTCTGTCTACACTATCAAACTAGTTTGACAAAAAAAGTGTAATGAGCCCAAATATGGTAGTGATATGCTTGATAGTGTAGAAAGAACTTTATCCATATTTTGGAGTTGGGATGTTCAGGGAAAAGTGAATCCCTGGGTTGAATCTGAAATAAAAACGTCGGTTACCAGCCTCTACAAATCAGGGTTTATTACGATATTGGCTGGTTCATTCATATATTTGTATGCGGCTGTATACTTCAACAAATCGCCGACCCACCTGAAAGACAAAATGTAAATTATTTTTTATCAGAGTTGTTCGTATTAGTTTTACAATAGAATCACGTTCAAAGTTGAGAGGACGTTTGGTGTTTTTTATCTGACCGTAACCAATACAATTACTTTGATTTTGACTTCATCATCAATTAACAACAATTTGTTATCGCTTCGACATTGTTTATTACAATGATCGGCTCCAAAAACTCGTGTTTGGATGTGTGTAGGCCTATTGTGTGCATCATGTCACTTTCTTTTTTCATAACTAATTATTCAGAAACGTAATTCGTGGCCAACTCGTTGTCAATAGAATTTAATAAAGCTGTAATTATTACTTACATTGTTAAAATCAATGGAATAATTAGAAGCTCAGCCATAACAAAGTACACAAATCCTCCATTTAGTATGTCTTTGGTTACAGGATAAAGGATATTGAACATGAATGCCGCAACAAACACCATTAGATTCTCCATCGAAGACATTGCTGCAAATATACTTCCTGAAGGTAGCAAAAAAGTAATTAAACAATGTTCAGTAACAAATTGCTCTAATGCAAGACTGATGGTAACGTAGGCAAACAATAACCTAGGCATGCACGTACAAGTCTAGAGAGTACGTGGAACACGTGTTAGACGTTTTGTCTGTATTGTGAACATTGACGAAATACAAAATGTGACAAAAAAATGTGATGTGCCCATATGGACATGATGATGTCATATCACTACCATATTTGGGCATATCACTACCATATTTGGGCACATCACAGTTTTTTGTCAAACTTGTTTGATAGTGTAGAAAGAGCTTAAGAAATCTCTTTAGTTCACTCTGTCATTTATCCACACACCTAAATGTCATAGTAATGGTACTACCTTGTTCGTCTGGACCAACAGTCCTCGAAATGGCACCTCTAATAATTCCACCTACTAGACCAGAAGGTGACAGTAGAATTAACACTGGAAGAAAAAAAATAATTAAATTTTATGTCTCAATTTCGTTTATCAATCGTTTAAAAACAGGAGTTAGTAATTTGTTATTTTAATTTTTAGATTTTTAGGTTGTTTCATATAATAATGTTCTTTTTCCCACTTGATCCGAGGACGGGGTCTATTCTTAGCACATGATTGCTTTCAGATTTCGCTAGACTTATCCAGATTATGACATACAAAAGAGTGGACATTCAATTTTTACAGGACCTTTCCCTGTCTTCAACGGTGTCTTTTCCCATGAAGGTACGGTATGGGGTCTATATACTTACTAGCCCACAGAGTGCTTTCAGATTTCGCTAAACTAAAACCAATGTATCCAGATAAGAAGACGATGAAACTTAAGGAGCAGCATCTCATTTCATTAAGGTTGAACTTCCTCAACAGCCATACTCCCAGAACGGTAAATAGAAACAATACGGCATTTTTAGACGCTGTAAAATAACCTACAAAATAACAAAACACATAATTGTAGGTTTAAAGAAGCTAGATTCTAGCCTTCCATCATTGAAATTTCGAGGGTGTTTGTCGTCGTCGTTTAAGGTGCACCTTAGATGACGACAAACGCCCTCGAAATTTGCGTTTGCGGAAGTTACTCGAGAGGTTTTCAATTCAACTTTAATAATTGATACCGTTTAACTTTCTTACCTGTTTGTGCTGGACTCAAGTGAAATGAATCTTTTGCATATAAAGCAAACATCTGATTGTCACCTAATAAGATAACAAAAGCAGTCATTTAAATGATTCAAAATATACTAATGAGCAAACTCAAGAGCTGTGTCGAAGTACGGAAGTTCGAGTATTAATGCTTGATGTGCATTAATAAACTATACTTTACAGAGAAAAATTGTGTGTCAACAATAGACTTACCTGCTAATACCATCTGTAGAATAAATAGAGAAACAAAGAGAAGGAATAGGATAAAACGATCAAAGTGTTGTCTTTTCTTCATTACATCCCTGTACACAATTTTGAAGTTTCTAGGACTCCACATGTCTGAGAAACACGTCTTGCATTCAATTTCACTAACTTCGCTAGGCCTACTTGTTGTTTCTGTTTCTTTTTCTTCAGTAGTTCTAATGGTTTGAAAGTAAGGATCTGTATTTGGTCCTATAGATTCAAGCAACCAGAATTGAGTGTAAACGACTATTAAAATGTTAAGCAAAGCAATCAGGCAATACAGAAGAAGGAAGCCGTACTCTCTATTTTGGACAATCACTCCTGACGTCAATAACCCTACAATACTGCTGGAGAAGGTCATTGATTGGAGTATGCCAATTCTCAACGTACGATTCTCTTTTGTCGTTATGTCTGCAATGTAACTAAAAGTAGCAAAAGTGATGGTTACAAAACCACCGCTCATTCCCGCAATAAAGTTACCAATAAGAGTGATTCCCAAAGGCATATCCATACGGAGGACTTGAAACATTTGGAAAATAGACATGATTAGAAACCCGACGGCTGGAATGATCATCATGGGTTTGCGTCCGTATTTATCTGACCAACCTCCGAAGCAGATGGTAGTAAAAATGGCGGGAATTGTGAGCGGTAAATTCATATAGATCATCCAGTGTGCCGTAGCGGATATAGTGTAGTCTTCTATATCTTGGTATTGGTCCATTTTTTGCCCAAGAGTTAGGTTCCAGCATACATCCGTTAGGTTATACTCTAGGTAGCATAATTTATAGAATATAAACTGCTGTCCGCCGCCATTTTGTAGAAACAAGGATGTGAAAAAGAGAAAAGAAACGGGTTCCACAGTTACCAAATGACGTAAAGACTTGATCGCAGTCATAGTGAAGATTATTCTGAAAAATATGAAAGACGGTAGAATGATGCGTGTATGTTAAAATAATGTTCACATCATAGGCCACCGTAAAGGTTTTTACTTTACTTTATATTTATGTTTGTTTACCTATTGACTCTGTTTGGAAATATGTATATTATATACAATATACTGTATATAAGTTATGGACAGAACAAAATCTAAATATACTGAAAATTTAGAAACGCGATAAAGAGTAAAATCTGCGGCGTTGGCGAGAAAGAGAAACGGTCACCCCAGCCATTCTGTTTGATATGCAGATGGTCCTAAAATATGATATTAATTGTGTTTAATAGGAAAAGTAAATTGAAGAAAAGTTACCATCTTTTTTTGGCAGGCTGAACTTAAACACCCTCAACCCATCGAATGCTTACATGCTCTTTTTATCGTAGAAGTAGAACAGAAGGACGTGTTAACTTCTTCACTCAAACATGCTGGCCTAACCAGGGAGTTTTACATCTTCCGGGTCTGTGATTTGCTGGAAACCTTTCGGAGTTGAATCGGAGTTAACGACAGGAGATACTAAGAATTACGCGCACTTACGTCAGTTGTAATTCGGGTGGATATGATTCGGATCAGGTTAACTCCGTTATATGCTGAGACCTAACGTTAAAAGATTACTAATAATTTAATAACTGATTATCAGGTAATGACGTCTGTACATTAATCGATTCTAGATCTAATACACTCATTCCTGATTAAATTAAGTTATCATGGTTACCATTCCACCAACCCCACGTAACGGCTACCATTCGTGGTAAAGTTCCGGTTGTGTGGACTTTGAATCACATGCACTTTTACATACATACACTCTACCACAATGGCTTTATAAATTCAGTAAATCATACGATATTGTCCTTGATCATATGATTGATCTATTCGTTTAGGCCTATCATCCACAGATTTTAGTTTTTCTGAAACTTGAGATTTTCTGGAACTAATAAATAGAAAACTTCCCTGCCGAATTACCGGTATAATGTTGCCGATTATATGTTATCCGTGATATGATGGAAATGAAAAATACAAAATACCGAGTCAAACCATGGAGGTAGGCCTAATACGCGGTATATCTCCATAATGCCTAGCAATAAACCAGTTGTAAATAGATCACTTTTTCTTACCTTTAAATACAGTTGTGGCCTACGTCTGATATATTTACGGGAACTGTAAAATTACCATTTTCTTTATCACTATTGTGTAGTACACACTACTGATAATAAACACGCGACAATTTTTGTTTGTATTATCGCGATCGGATCATAATGTATTTACTCGTGTGCACTCAACCATATCCAAGGTCAAAGGGTTAGATACGATTTATGTAATAATTATTCTGCCGAAAAGGAATTTATTAACTATTACTGGTAATCTATCAAAGACCCACTTAAATTGTTTTACAAACAATAACATAAATGATAGATTATTTTTTAATTATTTATTCTCTGTTCTTTCTACTTTCAAAATGATTCAGTCACAAGATTTAAATATAATTATAGAGTATGACTATACATAATGAATGCGATTATATAAATGTTATTATTTCATGCTAATTATTAATTGAGGTTTAGAGATGGGCTGACACCCTTGTATTCCGTTTAAGATATAAATACTTACAGCAATTTTATTAGATCTAACAAAATATTTAAATACTCAAATCCGCTGCCTAGTCATAAAGACCAATCCAAAAAAAACGTTTCCAAAAACAAAACAAACGAAACTAATTTTATAAGCCAACAAAATTATTATTATTTATTATTATTATTTTTAGATCTTTATTAATAGCTACCTGTACTAGCACTTGACGGAAAGCCCTTCTGATTTTCAGGATCTGTTTTTTTTTTTCGCTTCAAGTTATTTATAATTCAAAACTGTTACTTGCATTAGGAAGACAGAGATTCAGAGGTCAGAGGGCAGTTATATAGGCCCCACCCAACTTCAATAATTATACTATTTTTATCGTACCATATATGCAAAATAATCGATTTCCAATTTTCATCTTTTTACAAACACATTACAGTACCAATATCCAAGTCTAAAATGTTCTTCATAATTATATTACGTAATAGTGTAACTGGTGAATATTAGGCCTACAAAGCATGATGTGGTTTTATTTTCCGTTTATCTTTTTGTTGATAAGCTGTACAAGTAAACACATTCAGCCAACATCGCAAGCATCGCAACAAAACCAAGAACCTACCGGGAGCAAATAAGAAGAAAATAATTTGTAAAAATGTATTCATAAAAAAATCTTTGAAATTATTATCAAAACGAAAAATAAGGGACCTATTGAGTCATTGGTTCTGAGTTAACACACATGAATTGATCCCCAAGAGTTACATTACAAGAATGCACTCATTAGTTATACTACTGCATCACTTAGTATTGAAGTATTGGATTTACCAAAGATACTGGTACCATGTGCTTAACCAAGGAAATCTAACTACAGGACACTGAGCTCGCCTTGCCAAGATATGAACTCGTAACAGACCTTTGATCTTATGTTTGGCTGTGACAAATACCAACAGTACTGTACTAGTAACATTGTACGCAGCGCGCGGCGTCTTTAAAGCTTGGTTCCCACTAGGACGCAACGCAATGACGTAGACGCAACGCAAACGAGTTGACCATTGACAAGCGACAGTCGAATAAATCCATCGATTGTGAGTAGTCAAATCCGTTACGTTGCGTTACGTCGTTGTGTTGCGTCTCTAGTGGAAACCAATCATAAGGGGCATGGAACTGATCGTGTCGCAGCCACAGATAAACACTTTGATCTCAGGAGCTCAGAATCCTGTTGTTGGATTGCCTTGACTCAACCAATATAAACATTGTGTACCCCTGTAGATCCAGGGAAGAGTGCTAAGTAGACAAGTTGTGCAAGTGCAAAATATAGGCCTAAATGTATGCAATGTGTGCAAAGTGAAGGCCTAGGTGCATTGAATGTCATTATATAGAGTACCCAACATAGAAATGATCTTTGAAGTTAATAGAGCAGTAGTACTAACAGCCGAAGCGATCAGCTTCCTATCACCGTCATTCCGTGTCGCCAGTGTTGCCGAAACTGCCGCCGTCACTACCGCGGCGAAGATACAGTACACCAATTCCTAATGAATATATAATATAATAATAATAAACCATTTAAATTGTTGCAGTGCTATGAATGAAATACACAGTTACGACAATTCCTAATTTATAATATAACGATATAATAACTGTCATTGTACTGTAGGCTATTTTTGTAAAAATAATAATTGACAATTATATTAATTGGATAAAGAGTTCTTTTTCGAAAGATCTTATTAGAAAATCGAATACGCAATTCTGTTCCTTAATTTTGGAGAGTTACTCTTGTTGTAGTTTCTGAAAATTTGTCAGTGGTTCTTTTGATATTAGAAAAGAAAACTAACCATCTTTGCAATTTTAGAGCGAACTAGTTTCATCCAATCTGGGATGAATATATGCACGATGAAGATGACCAGATCCAAGACAAAGATAACGAAAGACAACACCATGAAGGCTATCCAACCAGCAAACATCTCCTCTTGACAAAACAGCCAACCGCCTGTAGTGTTTACAACAATAAGTGTTCCATTCGTCGTGGTAGAGTTAGTTTGATTTGTACCAATTTCACAATATTCAAGACTGAAGCTCAGGGTGGCTATAAACCCAGAGAGAAGAAGTGCCTAAACAAATTATGATATTATTATTTATTTATTTATTTTACAATTCATTTTGTTTGCTGTTGTCATACAATTAGAATAGGCCTATATTATTTCCACTGGTAAACTTTTGTTTGCAAACTCTGAGGTTCGTCAAGAAAGGTTTAATTTCCAAAGTTTCCAATTTTACTTGCAAAACTTTGGAAAACTGCAGCGTTTGCAAAAGTCTACACTTACTTTAGTTTGCAAACTAGAGAAAACTCCGAGTGTGCAAACAAAAAATAAAAGTTTTGCTAGTGAGGCTAAGGCATTATTACAAATAAAAATGTTTCAGCAAGAGAATAATGTCTGGTGATGGATGATTGGTTGTAGGTTCTGGCCAAATCATTAGAAAGCATTGATAGAGGGAATTCGTTACTTCATGGTCCACGTACACTACAAATATAAATTCAAATTAATTCTTTGGAAAGAATGTAATTTATGGAATGGTATTCAAATGCAGGTCTAAGCTGCCTTCCATCCATGTAGACGTGTATATATTACAGTATTCATGTTTATATATAGCTTGTCAATTTTTGTCAGTGTTCCCGTTCCATACTCGTTGAATATCCAAAGCGGAAACTGAATCACTGCTGCACATCATTCGTTATTTCAACCAATAAAAACATCCGAAACAATTGCATTTTGTAATTTAATTATAACGGCAAAGAATTGTTGCAAAATATTCCAATGATAACTAGTAGTAATACGCAGTAATAATACTTAATCGACAATAAATTATTATTAATTTAAAGTGATAGACGGCAAATGCTAATCAAGTGACGATGGTTATAAAATTAAGGAAAAGGACTTTTCAGTCAGTTCGAGAATTTAGCAGATTTTTAAAAATCAAGGAGAATAAAATAAGTAAGCGAAATGATAGATTTGAATTCCTGATTATGCCTATGAAAACATTCGGATTTTAGATCATCATATACAGGTACTCACCAATTGCACTAACTTCAGAACACCACAAGGGCTTATACTATATTTGCAATCTCCCATCTTCGTACTAATACCGCAAGAAAAAAAAAACATGAATAATAAATCATGGTTATTTTACAGAAAAGTGTCTCGCAATGTGTTGAAAAGGTCTAGCTTGTTTCATCAGAAACTATTAAAAACATTCAATCACAAACAACAAAGTATCTTAAAGCCTATATTAAAGTAATAGGCCTAGCCATATTTGTATTTTAAACACTCGGTTTGTATTATGCATTATTGCATATGATCTCCTCTTGTCTAGCACTGTATTCACGGTGAAATTTGACCGTAACAGAAACTTTGGCCAACACCTTAGAACAAAGGGCCTAAATCAATAATAATTTGCGTTAAATCTCCTTACCTTTAGCCTATATTGAGTATAAATTGTGCGAAAGTCGTAGGCCTATATTGTTGTACAGCAGTAGTAGGATTATTACCGTTTCTTGTCTGTGTAACTTGGAACATGACCAGAGACAAGAAGCATGATTTTAGTGTCTGTGTTTAGTCATCGACGCGGGTGAACAGTACCGTATATTTTGGGTCATGTTATTTTAGTTTTACTGATGTTACAGTTTTTGGAATTTATATTTTAAGAAAGTTTACCTTTTTTTTTTATTATTAGAGACCTACCATTGAAATACTGTGTACTAGATTGTTTCAATTCATATCATGACTGCATAGATACTGTGTAAAACACACTCACTGCAACAAACAATTTACTTTAATTTACTTTAAAAAATACCAGTACCTACGAGTGCCTAGTAGGCCTAGTGAGAAAAACAAAAATATGTTAATTATCCATTGTTATATGCCATACTGTTTGTGTAGTGTTTATTTTTTTAATCAAGTTGAATATGGCCAAAAACTTTTAAGTCTTTTCTTGATATGTTCTTATTTTAGTTTGAATTATTGTGGCAATAAATTGAAATTATAGAGGGCGTTCTGCCAACAGAGGAAAAACACGGACGGATGTGACACAGAAACAGTTAGCCGATTGTAATTTCCAGTTCCGAATTTCAGTTAATATTTATGATATTTACGTTAATTTTAAATTATTAGAATACACAACGGGGTTTCTGAACGTTTGTAGAATATTGTTGGTAAGGTATTTTCTAAATGTTTATGAAGTAAGCCTGTTTATCATAAATTCGCGCTAGGCCTATGATGGGCCTACTACTAGGCCTAGACCTAGCTTATGCTGGTGCCGGTTAATTGTTTCAACAAATCTAGCTAGGCTGGCGGCGGATCGGCAGGCTCGTACTAGGAAGAAGGCCCTACTACTAGTAGAATAGCTGGGGCTAAGACTAGGACTCCGGTTAGACTATAAGTACAGTAGGGGGTGAGCGATGGAATGATGTGTTGACTGATATTGCTTACAGACCTACAGTCAGTAGTATTTATAACTTTTTTAGAAAACTTTGAGTGGAAATTTGTTTGATGATATTGACAATATTAATATTTGTTTTATTTAATACTAATAAATAGATGGAAGCAACTGAACGGTTGTTTACAAGAATTTATCGCAGAGCTTTCCTGCCGTTACTAAGAATAAGTGTTATGGATAGCAGGAGAAGGTACAGTATTAACTATTGTCGCGTTCAATAAATGTACCCAGGCCTACAGTATATCGAATCATGTAAATTTCTGATACATTCAACTCCCCCATTCCGAGAAATAACAGAAATTAAAACCAAACATTTCTTTATTTAGGTCCAAAAAAACAAAATGTCCCATATTAATTTTACCATTAAAACACGTATTACCAGAATTTATATTCCAAGGTTGTCCAGTATTAGGAGAGTTGATAATTCTATAAATAATCAATTAAAACCGTTTGACTGCAGCAGTCCAATACATATCCATGTTATTTCTTCTGCTTTTTTAAAATAAAATAATTGATACAAAACAATATTGATAAATAATTACAGTACTTTAATAAGCTATATTTTATTTAGGCCTCGAAGTAAATATTTTCTTTGTTCCATTTATTTTTACAGATTCTTGGGTGTTTCAAGGGGAGCGGCTCCAAAAACAACACTTTTTGAAAACATGAGTGAAAGAAAAGAGGTTATTGAAAAATGTCAAGATTTAGTAAAAGATCGTCCACCATTGCTAAAAAGAAAATTTGTTGAATTTCCAAATGTCCAAAATGACTCAACAGTTCGTGTTATACAATGGAATATACTAGCAGATGGTGAGTTTTAATATCTTGTTCAGTGCTTTTGAAACTGGGATACACTCATTAAGGGGATTCCCCTTTGTTTGTATTGTAATTATGAAGTGTGTGCAGAATCTGTTTGGGCTTTAGCCTATTATCACTCACTTATTCAGTGGTGACCAATTAAATATTTATCAATACCTCTATTTAGGCAAGTTTTCCCTACTATTCTACTATAGTTATGATTATATAATTTTATTTTTTAGCACTTGCAACAGGCAGAGATAACTTTATACGGTGTCCTAAAGCAGCTCTGAACTGGGAGACACGCAAGTTTCATATTCTAGAGGAACTGTTAACCTATGACCCAGATGTAATGTGCCTTCAGGAAGTCGATCATTATGATGATTTTTTCAACCCAATTTTAAAGATGCTAGGCTACCACGGATCGTTTATGGCTAAGCCTAGCTCTCCTTGTTTAGACAGTCCACAGAACAATGGACCAGATGGTTGCGCGTTGTTCTTTAAAACCGATAAATTTGACTTAGTAAACTCAGAGAAACTAGTTCTCAAAGTTACTCATGATGGATACGAACGATGGAGTAATCAAGTCGGAATCATTAACACGTTGAGATGTAGCAACAAGAAAGAATTCGTTATCGGTGTAACTCATTTTAAAGCGAAACCGGGCTATGAAGACGTACGTTACAGTCAAGGGTTGGACCTCCTAGAGCATTTTACGAGCCAAGTCGGTTCTCTTCCAGGTATTTTAGTAGGCGATTTTAACGCAGAACCCACTGAAGAAGTATACCGATTATACGCAGAGTGCCCGTTAAATTTAGACAGTGCTTATAAATTATTAAGCGTAGACGGAAAAAGTGAACCGGCATACACAACGTGGAAGATTCGTAAGAACGGTGAACAATGTCATACAATTGATTACATGTGGTACACCAAGACTAGTTTGGCTATTAAAAGTTTACTATGTTTCCCTACAGGGGATGAAATCGGTGAAAACAGGTTACCATCAGCAACATACCCTTCAGACCATCTATCTCTAGTATGCGAATTTTCTATACCAGACAATTGAACAATTTTTTAATTTTAACAAGTATTTTAATCGTGTAACAAATACAGTACTTTATCAGCGAAAATGCCAATCTGAACAGTGGCTACAATTCCCTCAGGATTAAATTTAAGTTCAATGGTTACTTTTACCGACCACTGCCTGCTCAGTAGAACTGAGTAACCATGTTGGCTAAAAAATCCAATCCAAATATGTGACTCGGGTTAACACATGACCTTCACCACTATGCAAGTCAGTCATAGTTTTAACATCATGGTTACCAATAATTGACCATTTTTCAAGTCCAGTGCAAACAAGGCTCTATAGTAGTGTCAAGGTACTGAAGTAAATGCTGTAAAACATACAACCTTACCTTTTTGTTAATCACAGATTCTCTCTTTCACATATTTCTTTCAGTATTCCATCTGTAAAAAAATATACATATTATATTTATATATAATATCAGTTGTATGGTATTTATTTGATCATTTATTGTATTATATATTATATACATTTTAATGTATTACATAAATAAATTAGATACAAAATACATATTTTATGTAGAACTATATTATTATTAAAGCAATATTGATATCTACGTCTTATAATTTTAATACAGTACACCCCTATTAGGAAAAGATACTGTAACAAAAATAAGGGTGTCCTAAAGGAGTTTTACTGTAACTCAATAGTACACACTCAATTGCAGAGGCCTATTTATTTCAAGGGTGCTTACTAGGTAATTTCACATTGGGCCGTCAATACAGGCGTTTTTGTATTCGATAGGTATTTTAGAGTTAAGGCCAATTTACACAGATGAGCGGTAATGGCGAGCGCAAAATCATGTAAAATTTGTATCCCGAGCGGAAAGCACCAATCTACCTTGCGTTGTTGGTAAATGGTCATAAGGAATAACGGATTCTATATTTTAGACTCTCCATAGTACTAGCTAGAGAATGGACGCACAATAATTGCCTCCCATCATTTACAGCGCATTGAACTATATAAACACATAATAAGAAATATAAAAAATTACCTGTCTTGTTTTCAAAGGTTGGCAGTAGTTCAGCAATTTCCTTTAATAATAAAGATTTTTAGTACGCATTTCACCACAATACGGTTTCCTTCAGTTCCGTCAGTGAGTGAGTGGCCGAGCGGTTAAGACAGTGGAACCGTAATTACGTAGCCATAACATCGGCATGGGTTCGAGACTCGCTCACTCCATGGTTCTGATGGTAGAACGAGTCTTCTTCGTCCAGTGTACACATCTAGCTCGTGTGCACTTTAAAGAACCTAGTACATCTTTCATCTATAATAAGTCAAATATCATTTATTGTCATTTGTTTTAAGAAAAAAAACATGAAAATTCTGTTGGCGGAGCACAATATCCAACGGACACAACACGAACTCAAAAACAAAAACATTACAAAATTATTATTATTCTATTATTCTAATAGCTCCTGGAAAGAAACTATTTGTAAATCGTGCCTTATTGGCCTTAATAGAACAAACATTTTTTTAATTATGTACATGTATGTTTATTTATGTTCAGTGGTTTCGAATGAAACAAAATATTGCACGGAAATTATACAGTATTCCGAAAATATTGACCAAACACTATGTTTGTATGCATATGTCTTTACGTTACTCAAGTGACATTTTAGAATCAGTTTGGTGTGTTTTGTTTAATATATGAAGAATTATTTATAGTAGCACAGTATATACAACTGTAGACTCAGGTAATGTTTTTATTGGATGTTGATTTTGTGTTGTTTATTTTTGTTACTAACTGGATTGTGTAATTACAAGGCGGTCTGTAAAGCCAAGGACAAACACGTAAAGATTTTCTGTATTAAATTGAATGTTGTATGCAAATGAATATAAACCTGGTGTCTGACTTAGTAGTATGCACATTGGCCGCAGAGAAAAACATAGTGGTGCGTTGTTCTTAAGCGAAAGCGATTAAAATCCATAAAGATTAAATGTTTTTAACAAATATATATTTAAAGTAATTAAACAAAAAAGTGCTATACAGTACCTCATAAATAGCACTAGACTTGCCCCAAGTATTTATTATCTTTTTTTTAATTTATTTGTTTTTATTTCGACCGCGATTTTTGTCTGAAAATACAGTATCCAAAATCAAGTAGTATACGTATGAAACGTGCCAAAATATTTATCTTTTTACTAATATTAAGACAAAACTCCGTCTGGAACCCAGACTGAAATAGCACTAAACCAAAATTTCATAAACTGCACAACCAACACTCATACCATTTTTTTTCCATACGTCACAATCCTGTTCCTAGTTTGATTCATTTAGTTTTTATTATGTATGTTAATATGGTGAAAAAAATGACAACACAAGACTCCAAATATTTTTAAATTTTATTTGAAATAAACAATTCCCTTTAACTAAACACAAAAATATAATAACAATCTGAGTGCAGATGGAAGTTCGTATTGGTATTATCAACACAAGTTTTCATATATTTATTCGTATATTTATGTGTACTTGGTCCATCCGTCAGAATATAGCAAATGTCAGATTGTAAGAGTGTTTAGAGGTTTTCAATTAAAAGTACAACAGCACACCGATAGGCTATTTAGTGTTTTCAGCATTTTCATTTTATTACATAGTAATAATGGTTGTCCGCTATTAGCGCCAAATGCAAATGTTTCCAAGCGCTTTAGAAAAGCTATAGAGTATAAAGGCTAAACACAACAGTACACTACTATAGTACTGTACTATATATCCCCAACACATCCCACTCTACTACGGATTCTAGGCTACCCAACCTATGGACAAAACTAACAATGAAAGATCTTTGGCAGTTAGGGTTGAGATTCATGCTGCTGTTTAATTTGTAGCAAGTCAATATTATGTAAAATTTGTGAAATTTTGATGGTGGTAAAAATCCAAAACTTTTATTTATTCTTCTATAAATATGGAAAAAAATTTTAAACATATCATATAGTAAAAAAAAAAGAAATAATTGCAGACACAAAATATAAATAAATTAAACTATATAAAATATAAATATAATTTGTTTAAAACTTGTTTTATGTGGTAAAATTGTATTTAATAGATTTCAACCACTCCAGTAAGATAGCGAATGAAATTCATATTAACAGTCAATGGGGGGAAAACAAATTAAATAAGTCTGCTTTTGCATATATAGTTTTTAAAGAATATTATTAGCATTGATACTTTTAGTAGTTGATCCAAAACTATTAATAATGTACAATAAAAAACTGAATATATAGCGTTATATTTAACATTATTTTTTGTAATTCAAGTTGAAAGATAATGCTGTTTGGTTGGGTGTAGTTAACGCTCAGTCAAATCACAATTACAGTATACTATACGGCCGAATAAGAAATTCATCATCATAAACGAAACTTGCTTTGCGACATTATTGTAACCGTTCGCATAGTGGCGGGCAATTTATGTAAAAAAAATACCTAAAAATACTGATATTTAATTTATTCCGTATGCACGTGAAATGAGTTTTCAATAAAATTACGCTATATGTCTGCTTTTATCAATACAGACTCCTTTTTGTATTTTTTTTGTTTTGTCTATAACATATTAAAATGTATCTCTTTTATGACCCCTTTATATTTTTTTTCTCAATTGTGTAATTCTATATATACAATTTTACAAAAAGAGTGCTGTTTTATACAATACTTGAAATTTCTTTCTATCTTTTTTTTATATAATAATAAAGTTTTTATTTATTCTTGCTAGCTGCATTTCTTCTCCCAAATCATCTACATGTCTGTTGTCTGGGTGTATACATGGTAATTTTTATATATCACACAAGTAGCACTAGCTCCTGCTAGCTGGGTTTCTGCTAAATCATCTGCATTCCTGCCAGATTAATTTTTCAGGGCAATTTGCTGTTTTTCCCAGATAGTGGCATTAACAACTCCTGTTGTTTTGTTTAGCTTATAAGAAATGTATATCCCTATTCGAGTGCATACTGGGTAATTTCCTTTTGGCATCAACTCTTCCTAGATGTGTTCTTCCAAATTATTTGGAATGCAGCTCCGAGTAGATACATCAACAATACTATCATATTTCACACTGGTTAAGTTATTGTTAATGCTAGGACGTGCCATCATCTCTGACACTGTGATGCCTTCTACCACATCTGAAATCTACCGCCGGAAAGACGCAACATTGAGGATATTTCAAACAGTATTTATCGTCCTCTTTCTTTTTCCAGTACATAGTTGCATCCATAGTTCCCTTAATTCAACAATCTATACTACTACATTAGTAATTGAACCCTGTAGTTTTACATGTAAAACAAGAATATGCACACTTAATATTCAGCCAACGGACCTGAATGTTATCGCTGCGATATCGATATGCTCTTCATAACCCCAACATAAAGATAACATGCACGTTCATAGCGTGTCCAGTGAGTATCCTCGATTGGTGACGCACAAGACATCGTCAGTTGTAGGCACAGAAAACATGGCGATTTACCGAATGCACTAGACAATTCATGGCAGTTATAAACCTCCCTGATATTGTAGTTATCTTGGAGGGTGTTAAAAACAGCCATTTATTAAACCACTCTAGTATTTATATATATATATATATATATATAGAGTTTTATATAGTACTGTATGATGCTGGTCAATTACAATCTATCTCAACAATGTTCTTTGGAATCTCACAGAATCTATACACTAATCGCTGACCGTCAACTTTTGATAAGATTCCACGTTGATAATAGTACCTAATAATAATTTAAAAAAAATATTTATTACATTAATAAAGTCAACAACCAACATAGAATATATTATATAGATCTATTCATCTATGTCATTCCTCATTGAATAGTCTTGTATTGTGCACGTAACTTTTTAAAGAGTGATAATTGAGCAGTCAAAACTATATCACCATGGGAGATGCCTATGTTCTATGCCACAGCTAACTAACTAGCATATGAGAAAGAAACTATAAGGGGCGTGTGGCGCAGTGTGTTGGACGTTGGACTACCGATCGTCAGACCTAGGTTCAAATCCAACTCTCGCCGCATTGCTTGTATCCGTAGGCAAGATACTTTACTTACGTTGCCTCTCTCCACCCAGGTGTATAAATGGGTACCCAGTTAGATCTAGACACAACTTTGCGCTGGTTACCGGCTGCATTATGGGAGTATGTTTCCATACGTGTTTGATCCCAAAAAAAATACTGGGGTAATAATGCTTGTAAAGCGCCTTTGAGCATGATTACTCATGAAAAGGGCGCTATATAAATGTGGTATTATTGTTATTATTATTATGTGGTGTATCGCAAACAACTAGCAATGGTTGTAGAGTTTTCACAGATCTTAAAATAATGCTACAGTTTATTTCTTACATAAAGCCATAATGCTACCAGCACAGGTTTAAGTCACTCCTCAACCCTATTTCTTTTTGTAGTAGAACAAGTCTTCTCAGAAAAGAATTAAGCTTTATGTACACTATCAAACTTATGCGACAAAAAATGTGATGTGCCCATATAGATGATGATGATTTCATATCACTACCACCATTTTTGGGCACATCACACTCTACTTGTCAAACTAGTTCGATAGGTTAGACAGAGCTTAAAACTGGACACACCTGGCTTGGGTGTACAATGAATGCATATTTTGGAATGCATATTTTGTGCCTAACATGGACCAGTACAGGGCCTAATCTAAATTTCCTTACGTGAGGATGAATGAATGTTGATATACAGTTTGCGGTACACCACATGTATTAGTTCTGAAAAGAACTGTTGAGTTAGGATGAATGAAACAAACAACAAAATAGACCAATGTTTACCTTAAAGCCCTGCCCATTGTTTCATAATTCATGTCTGGTTTGTTCTTCATTTGGCCCCATAACCTAGACACTGCCTTTGAGTCAACTAACTTGAAGATGCCTTGTTCACGTTCCGTCCATTTTATGAACTTAGGACAAGTGTCATTATTTTGTAATAATTCTAGAAGGAACTCCCATAAATATGTCGTATGACCTGAAAAATTAGGACACAAGAAATTAATATATGAAAAAATATGTTGTATGACCTGAAAAATTAGGACACAAGAAATTAATATATGAAAAAATATGAATGTAATTGTGCTACACAAAGGTTTGTTTATTTCACTCTTGACAACCATTTAAGCATTGGTGCAAATTAATATTTTAGGTTGTGAATGTGTTAAGCTCTGTCTACACTATCAAACTAGTTTGACAAAAAAAGTGTGATGTGCCCAAATATGGTAGTGATATACTTAAATATGGTAGTGATATGAGTTAACATCATCATGTCCATATATGAGCACATCATATTTTTTTGTCACATAAAATTTTATAGTGTAGACAGAGTTTAAATTGTCAATTTCCTGGTTAAATTTTGTCTTTGTTTTGTAAACTGTAATGGATTTACTATCCGAAAAGAAAGAAATTAATGAATAATAAATATAAAAACATACAAAATAGGTGCGATAGCTCAGCATAAATTTTGAAGAATTTGAAATAAATTGACCTGCATAAACTACGTACCATCTTTAGCCTTTTTACGCACGCCTCCATTCGTATTGTGTAACGATAATTCAGATTTTGATTTATTCTTTGGTCGTCCCCGTCTCGTCGGCGATCGTTTGCTAGATTTGTTATTATTATTGTTTATTTCTGAATCAATTATTCCCTGTTCAATTGTGACTTCTAATTCGGGATAGGATTGTGCTAATAATTGTGTTTGGTGTGTTGTATGTATAACAGGTATCTGATTCATATTTTCCACAGTTTCTGTAAACAAACAGAAAAATAATGTAAACAGACAGAAAAATAATCTTTAAAAAATTATTTATTTTCTATGAATTTTTCCCCACATACTGTACTAAAGTTAAATTATGATACTACAATCTATGGTACTTCAGCAAATAATGTTGGGTTGTACCATTTTTATCAGGGATATTTAAATTAAGCAAAGAGCACTTTGGCCAATGCTGGTTTATCCAAGTAAGCTAGCCACATAAACTGCCTTTTTTTTGGTGAAGAAATCTAATGTTCCTACTGTAATCTAAAATAATTATGAATTTCTTTTTTATTATTATATTTTTGGGCTGAAATTCTGTTACATCGATTAGTTTTCCAAACTAATTAGAGTTAGGTTAATATTATTTTAGTGCAGTGGTAAAGTGTACATACATCACAGAGACTGTTTATTAATGATTCATACTACTATCTTTTATGCTTTAAAAATAATTAATAAGTGACAAAATATTCAATAAAAGTATCTAATGCTTTGTCTAGATTATCAAACTTTATGCGACAAAAAAATGTGATGTGCTCATATATAGACATGATGTCATATCACTACCATATTTGGGCGTATCACTACCATATTTGGGCACATCACACTTTTTGTCAAACTAGTTTGATAGTGTAGACAGAGCTTTAATCTAAGTATTTTTTTTTATTAAAAATGAAATAATTATTATTATGAGTGTAAAATAATTACAAAATGAGGCAAAAACAAAGCAAAAACAGATGCAATAAATAAGAAAAAAAATACAAAGAACCAGATGAAATTAGCTGTGTCTAAAAAACTTAAAGTACGAGCAAGGTATGTTTTGATTATTTTTTTGTAATTTTAGAAATGGGTAAATACAGTATGGTTAAATGGCACATCTATTTTAAAAATTATAAATGATTTTTTTTTTTGTTGGTAAGTGCTTTACATTAAATTTACCGACATACCTGTGAAATCACAAACAGGAAATTTGAAGTAAGCATCTGTGTTTTAAATTATTTACATAAAATTAAATATTATCATTTACGAAATTTAAATTGTTGGTAATTTATTTCAGAAATACAGTACACATGGTGGTTGAACTGTACAGAGATTATATAATACATTACAACCATAAAAGAAGCCCAGTTTATCAGCCGTAAATACAGTCAGCTCCCTAAATCAGAACCCATTCACCCACACTAAAATGTTTTCAAATTCATTTCACACATTCTGTATCAGAAAACAATTTTGAATCTTTTTTTTTTTTAGTTCAGACAGCCCAATGGGGGAGAGTTGACTGTAAATTAATGACCGAGTGAAAAGTAAATAATAATATACATACAGTGCTTTTTAATCTAGACTGTATGTATTAATTATTATCCAAGTATTATTAATATTGTAAGCTTATTGCTTTATGTGAATTCATCCACTGTCCTAATCAGAACAGGACAAACTCACTACTGTACAAATAAATAAATAAAAACTGTACATACAGTTACTGTAATCAAATACTGTATAGAAAATAGATTATAAAAGATACTGTAGTACAGTATAAATTACTGTATACCCAATCTAGATTGACTACAGACTAAATATATTATGTAATACATACTGCTTTAGAATACTGTATTTAATAAGAATAAGTCAAAGTTGTATTTTCATATTACTGTATGTATAGAACCGCCTACCTGGTTTGAAGTCTAATTGAGTGCCAGAGTAGAGGGTAGATGGAATGAATGGCAGGCTGGTTGATAGTTGCAAAGATTGGAAGACTGAAATGGTGAGAGACACATCATGCACAATATTAACAACAACAACAACCATGGCATACGATCATGCACCACAAATACTATAACTACAGTCAATTCTCCAAAAACCGGACACCTTTGGATGGCCCATGATGGTCCAAATCTCTGGGCTAGTCCAGTGTTGGAAGATTTGACTGCATTTTTTTATGTATGGTCTATACTACAGTCAATTCTCCAAACTGGATACTTTTGGATGGCCCATGATGGTCCGAATCTCTGGGCTAGTCCAGTGTTGAAAGATTTGACTGCATTTTCAGACGATCCACAAAGGTATGGTCCTATTTTTTAACGAACGTATGAATGTGGCGTAAACTATAGGGTATGGAATAGAAAACAAAGGGAAAAGCAGGTGGCACTGTAGGTTTAGTTGATTCATGGAGAATGCATTGTTGCAAGGGTAGCAAAAGTGTTGATGTTTGCATGGATAATGGAATTCCTGTATAAGCGAGATTGACATTTTGAATGTCTCCTTTATAATTTTCAACAAAGGGACGCTTAATTGTTTAAGAGAAGAATAATTGGTAGTTAATGCATTCACCAAGTTCATACAATAACATTCTTAGAAAATGCACTAATAATAACAACTAAAAATAGTACACAATTGTCCAGGTTACAACAATCACTTATTAAACAAGAAAATAAAATTCTTAAAACTGTAAAAGCAAACTGTATAAAATATCCTGTTCTACACATTAACAAACTTGTCAAAGGAATTTTCATTTTAATGAAAAATATAATTGGAATTTTCATTTCATTTTAATTCAAAATATATTACATAATACGTATTTTACAAATTATCCAAATTTAAACTACTGTAGGTAGTGGAAAAAGGAAACCCATCAGAGCCAAAAATGAATAGGTTGTAGGTAGTATAATTGTTAAAATTAGGATAATCAATTTTTCCCCATATGTAAGTACAGGAAAATTTGCATGAGCTATGATTCTCATAGAAAATAATTCACATTTCCCTGTACCAACAGATACTAATGTTTAAAAATCTCTTTAAAAATAAACAGGATAAATACAGGATAAATACAGTATAAGGTATAAAACAAGGCAAGCAGTGTAATCACACAAGAATCATCACAACAGCAAATGAATAGATTACGTACAGTACTTACCGAACTATTGTGGGCATGGATGGGACAAATGGACATACAATAAAGTAAAAATTGAATTATACATGGATACTTACTACTATCCGTTAGGTCGTCCGATTTCATTTCCAGGTCATTGTCGTCTGACCTCTCTACTTTGATTAATGGCGCAATATCTGATATTAGAATATCAATAGAACTTTCAGGAGGTTTTGAATCTAAGAAAGAAAACATAAATAGATTTAAATAAATTGAAGTAGAAATATGTATCATAGCCAATCATCATATCCCATCAAAGCAATAATTTACTCTTTAGTCTTTCCACTAAATATACCGTACTGTACTATGTACATAATGTACAGTGCAGCGTTTTGTGAGCTACTACAATGTCTATAACTACTTCTACATAATTCCTACTTGGCTACGTATGCTTCACTAACTGTATCAGACAACTTAGCTTCCGTACAACTTAACAACATTACAGTCAAATGTCATATGCTGATGCAGCATCCTGAAAAGGTGATATGTAATTCATGTACAGTAGGTGTCATTTCTAAATTCCTTAGTTATACTATGGTACAGACTGTACATAATCATTTCATTACAGCCTAGGTCATACTGTATACAGTATTTAAAGTATCAACATTAATAATACATGGTGGGCTTATATACGTTATGCAAGGCAACAAAGCGCTTAAAAGAAATAACAAGTGGAAAACTAAGGGGGAAAAAAAGAGTTAAAAAGGAGAGTTTTCAGAGCAGCCTTAAAATACTGTAGGTGATTGAAGTAGCCGGATGGATAGAGATTTGTAAACCATTAAATTTTACATCTAACTGGGCCAGTGGGCTACTGATAAGATCTGCTTACAGTATATCACACTCTGAAATGTACCGTATATTTCGGTGTATAAGTCGCACTTCTGACACGCAAATTTGACCTCTAAATTAAGGGTGCGTCTTATACACCGAACATAAATGCCTCACCACACTGATTGCACATAATCGTCACCCTATTGGCGCGGCTAGGCGTAGGCTAGCCACCGTGTACTAACGTAACGGCAACCTGCTTCTGCCTAGTTTTCAAGGCAGGATTTTTAGCGTGATGTTATACTAAATATGATGAAAAGATTTGTTCATTATAGAGCTGTTTTTGGCACTCCAATAAAATTTCATTTGTAAACGTTTACGATTGGAATGTATTTATTTATAGTTATACGTACGACCGCCGTACCCCTAGCCTAGCGCAAGCCCTTCTTGGCGGCCACATGGTGTACGGTATTGAATACGATTGTCCGTGAAAACGTGCACCCTCTCGAAATGATCGAGCGAGGCTAGCGCACACACGTGCGTGTTACACACACGGTCATGCACTCGATGTTGCGGGTGCGAAACTCATGAATAACAAGTTAGAAAGAACTTGTTGAGGCTGGACGCGACCGAGCCTAGAAAAAACCTAACTAAAGACTCCGTTGTAGATATAACAAAATATATTATTACAATAATATTGATTACAATTTAAAAAAACATTGTTTTGATGAAATATAAAGTGCGTCTTATACATCGACGATATAAAAAATACCGTTATTTTACTCTCAGTTAGGGGGTGCGTCTTATACACAGGTGCGACTTATACACCGAAATATACGGTATTGAAAATACACAATACAGTAATAATATGTATAATGCCAAATCATCATATTTGGATGGGTCCCTATTTGGATAGGAATTTGATGAATGCTGCCGAGGTGTAGAGGGCTAACTGCAGGTTGTACAACAGTGTCATTTTATTACATGATGAGTTGATGACAAAGAACTGTTATAACCAATCACACCAGGGATGTCGATGGAATGGTTAACAACAATTAAGCTCTTTCCACACTAACAAACTAGTTTGACTAAAAAAGTGTGATGTACCCAAATATAGTAGTGATATACCAAATATTATATGGTAGGGATAAGACATCATGTCTATATACTGTATGAGCACATGACATTTTTTGTCATATAAAGTTTGATAGTGTAGACAGAGCTTTAGACAAAACGGCATCAAGAATATGATTGAACACACACGCTATTTGATATTATCGAGATAATAGAATTACACACATAAAACTAACTGAAAAGAAATTTCATACACTTTATAAAAAATTCTTCAATTTAATTACTTTTTAAATTAATTACTGTTAAAGTCGTTTGCAAATTTACCAAAAAATTTACTCAAAATCCAAACTACTGTAAAGTACACAGATGTGTACATGTACTGTATAGTGTTGTGTGTACATACTTTATTTGTCACTCTCATAACATACAGTAATTACTGTAAAATAATATAAACATGACAAAAAGACCAAAATAAATCAGTTGTGGAAATGCAAAACAAAACATTACCTTTTGTTATGATTGGGAACTTCTTTGCTTCCCCTGATGTTGGTGAAATGTCAAGCAATGCCTTTGCTGCTAGTATAGTTTCTCCGGCTGCCGGAAACGAAATTGTATTAGAGGTCGCCAAGACGCTGTCACTGCCTTCACTGCATGCATTTGCTGATTAAAAAAAGATTTAAAACAATTTAATTTAGTAAATCGTATTAATTTATCATATTTCTAAATTAAAAAAAGATTTAAAACAATTTAATTTAGTAAATCGTATTAATTTATCATGTTTCTAAATTCATAATCAGATAAAATAATTCATATTGCATAGAAAATAAATGTCGAAACTTGAAAAAAAAAATTAATTATTTAATAAATTTATTAAAACATATCAATGACTATTTTCCTAACATTATAGTAGTACAGATATACAAACACATACAGTACAACTACAATATCTTTGTTGTGGAATAATAAAAGACAGATTTGTATATAATATTGTTTGTTGTAGTTTTTTCATTCTAAAAGATGCTTAACGACCGTGTAAATATTTTACAATTTAACACAAAAAAAGTACTGATAAAGACACATTATTTTGTATTGAAAAAAAAAGAGAGATCAACCAGCATTAACGAAATATGTATATGGACGAATGACAATGTTCATTAGATTTACATTCATCTGAATGATGGATGAAACTAAACCAGGACAATTTAAAGTACCTTGACTGGTCCTATCAATGACCAAGGGCTTCTCCCATCCAGTGCCCACCTTTATCATAGAACAAATGCTATTAAAAGTAATAATAAATGTAACAATTCTGTAACAGAAACATTACTTTTAATTGAAAATATGTCTAAATCAATTGTTTGTGCATTTAAAAAAAAAGAAACAATTCTTTTTGTCATTTAATTTTGGTAAATAATATATGTACCTCAGGCCGCTGGCCTATGTGCTGTACAAATAAATGCCCTAGACCAGTAGTCTAGGGAAGAAGAAGTAACTTATTCTTACTGAATATTAACAACTATATTTTTAATACCAATAAGAAATATTATATGTAAATAAGTAAGTAATTACAGTAGCATAATAAAACAAGGAATGACATGTAGGCAACAACCAATCATATGGCAGACTGTTATATTTTTAATAAGCGAAAATTTGAATTGATTTAAAAACATAGCTTTGCATCCGTCATCAAGTAAATACTGTAACTCACGGTAACATGGTACAGGATACATTGCATATATTGGTACATTGCTCACAACTTGAGATCATGTATTAAAATGACGGTGTACAGAACATTAAAGGTCAAACCTTGCAGCTATTGTTAATTTATAAGACCTGGGCATATACAATTCTTGATGTTATTTTATATCCCAGTACTGATACAGGACATGTGTAAATAAACAATGCATTATAAAATGTCACTATCGCCATTGATAACAATTCTTATCTTTCAAATTTGAAATTAATGTGTATCCCCAAGACATAATACATTAATGTTATTTACAGTACAGTACTTTCAGTAACTAAATTGTTACAGTGAATTAATTAATTTAACTATTAAATAATGTCATTATTAGTTACTGTCAATGTCACCATCAATTCCTATCTTTTTAATCCCCACCTCCCATAGTTTCACTGTACAGTATACCCTACTATTTTCCTAAAACTGTTCACAGCTAGCCCTGGAAATATGGTTATAGCAATAAAATAATGTTTTAGTATTCTGAATTGATGAATAATACTGGTGGTAATCTACGGTCCACTGTATATGAAGAAGAGCAAATTATTCTGTCATTTGAATGCAAAGAAGATGGTTTAACACCACAATTTGATGACTTCAATCCAATTAATAAGACAGTATCTCATTGGAATATTGACACTCAGACATGGAAAGTTGTCCTATGGGAATACATCTTATAAACAACCGACTTTGAAACATACACAAGACAATCATAGAGAGAACAAAATAAATGAAGGAAGCATAATGTATATTCACATTTACAGTAAACTTCTAGTTAATTGCTTACAAATTAAACACAGGTAGTAAATACTTATTAACTTGTTTTATTTAGCGCGTACCTTCACAATAACTTGCAATAACCATAAAATGTACGTTTTTAAATCATACTTTTACTACGATTTTATGTAAATGTATAGATATAGTGCCTTTTTAACAACTCTATTGAATTTTATTGTTTTTATATTTTTACAAACAATTTTGTATAATATATATTTGTATAACAGAATGAATAAATGTGGATGACCCCCACGAAAGAGAAAAAAAAACAAAACAAAAAACTTGTTTTACTTGCGATACAAGGTGTATTGTTTGGCTATTGTACCGGTACAGTATACTCTAGGCCTATGGTTACTGCAGGTGTACTACTGCAGCATACAGTACCACTACAGTATATGTGGCTCTTGTACAGATTTAGGCAAACAAATAATACAGTTCCAGATAACAATAACATAATTACCGTAATAACAAGAATGGTCTATACATTAATTGGAAATATACAGTTATACATATATAAATATAATTTTTAAATTTAAAAAAAATTGCGTTCCTTTTCTGATGAGGTTTACCATAGAGAGTGCACCATAATATCTATGGGTTTACTAACTCTATTCAAACATGTTTTACTGGTGGAAGAATAATAAATATATCTTTAATGCTTAATAAAGGAAATATTAAACTATACAGTACTTACTGGACCACCTGGATTTCAACAAAGGCACAACAAACTAATTTTGATTACTTTTGTTCTCTGGAGTAGAAATTGAAAAGGTGAACTCCTGACTTCTTGAGGACATATTTATACAAAAATTCTAAAAATGGATGGATGTACCTTATTAAAGACAACTTCCATCTGGAAATCCACCACTCAAAGCACAAAGCACGGATAGTAGTAAACAGGAAACATTCTTAATATTGAGCGCGAACAAAGACGATGGAAGTAGAAGAAAATACTGGTAGTAGCATAATAACTACTTGCTATAATTATATAGAATTTTGATATATACTGTAAAATGTATTACGAGCCAAGTTTTAATACACTGTTCAAATAAGGGCATGTTGTTATTACTGGTTTCTTACTAACAATGTACCAATTAAACAACTATATAATATAGTTATTTATTTGGTACGTTGTTAGTAAGAAACATAATATTTTAAAGCTTAAGAAAATTACTGTATTACTATTACAAAGTAACGTTTGTACAGTACAAAACATGTATTACAATAAACTAGGTTTCTTCAAGAACTTCGTAACAACTACTGATGTTGTTATTGACTGATGTCAACACAGCAGAGGCCCTAAACCAAAATAACCTTATTTATAAGTTACAGTATTTATTATTAACCAGTAAAACAGTAAAAAAAAATACGATATATAACACAGCTAAGTTATAAATATATTTCAAATATGAACGGAAAACTGAACTGAAAACTAAATGGAAACTAGGCCAAATTATTCGCTAGGCCTTGTACGTATATTTGAGACAGATGGGGAGAAAGGCCCCCTTCTTCACGAAATCGTCTGCAGCCTCCGAACAGACACCCACTTCCTGGTTCGGCTTTGTACCTCAAAATTCGCATGGCAAACAAAAAAAAATTCAACAAATACATGTCTTGTAAGCTACACTCATGACCTTAGAACATGAAACAATAACAATCGCGGCAATATACCGTTAAATTATTGTTTTATTTTAGAAGTTTATCAACATCTTCCGAAAACCGGAAGTGATCGCACATGCTTATAATACTACAGCACAACAACACAACGTTTGGACGTTCACCTAGCTAGGCCACTTCCTGGTTTGCAAAAACTTTCGAAAAATCACGATAAACGAAATACTGGTGATGATATTTCTTTTAGAAGTACTCAGATAATCAACACATAAAATACATTAAACAATTCCAACAAATATTTGCTTACCAGCGAGAAGTAGTAAATCTAGGTTTTTAGTAGAGTCCATTGCCATCTTGTTGTCTGTGCCTGGCTATATCTAGGCTTGAAAACACTTGCTCAAAAACAGCTCGCGCTCATCAATCCTGTGACAACACACAGTAAAATATCGCTCCGCATTGTGAAATGCCGGAACTAATTTGCATGTGTCGTATAAACCAAATGTTTTGTCGTACCTCCGAGCAAACAAAAGGAACACACTTTCAGCAAAAACAAAGAAAACAAACTTGGAATAGATCAGAAATGAACAAACCAGAAAAATAAGATCCTTTTTATGATGAGTATGGGTAGTTATAATATAATAATATAATAATATTAATATATCAATATTCTGTTTTAAATTTTATCATTATTAATTTAAATTATATATCAATTTTAATAACTATTATATTTTTAAATATTTTTTTTAGGTCTATTATATTTATATTATTTTCATTATAAATTATTCAAATCAATTTATAGGGTACATAAAATTATTACTATTAAAATATTTTATACTTCTTTTTATCATCTCTGTATTAATTGAGGCAATATTTAAAATATACGGTAAATATTCTAATAGTAACCCACAGTTTAATAGTAACCCCCCCCCCCCCCCTTCTAATAGTAACCCACTTTAAGTCAATCTATAATAAATAACCCACTACTCTAAAAAATAAAGTTACAGTTCAAACAAATTTGTTTATTCGACTGTTTTATTATTTTGCTGATTTGCTGACCGGAATAATTAGTGCCTAACTTTAGTAATAAGTAACCCTAACTCCCCTTTCAATAGTAACCCCCTTTTAATAGTAACCCCCTTCAAATAGTCTACACCCTAAAAAACAATCAAAGAATAAGAGCCCAGGGTTACAATTAGAAGATTTACGGTAACCATTATCAATTTGTAAAAATAATATATTATATAATACATGAATTTGATCGTTAATAAATTGTACCTAATAAAATTCTTCCGATTTTAAGAACAGTATGTTAAAAAATAGTACACTGTTGATCAGCATGCATTCTGTTGTACACCTAATTATTACAATAGGCCTAATGTAAAAATAAATACTCCACTGTATATGAATACAAAATAGTTTATTCAGCATATAATACAATAACTTACTTGTTTAACTACCACATATCCTCTGTTATAATCCCACTTTAGGTCTAATTCAACCCATCTTTATGTCTGATTTCACAAACAGGCATATCTCTGGGTATAGTCCCAGTATTGACTTTTGGTCTGGATTTAGGCCTCTCTCTCTAGCAAGTTCAGATGAGTCTTTACAAGAAATATTTACCAATCATTTTTTTTTCTGAATCAGGCTTTCCCTGTGTATAGTCCTACCTAAAAGGTGGCCTAATTTCATGTGTTCTAGGAAGTGGGATTACACCAGAGGATAATACAGTATATCAAATAAACTAAAGGTTTCTCCTTTTAAAGTCAACTGACATTATCCTTTTTTTAGAGGCTGGATGGAAATTGAAGGGAAAAAACTTTTTTCTTCTCTGGTTTTCTCAGGAATCTTGGCCTTGATACACGATTCAGCATGGAGAGTGACAGTCACAAATATTCAATTCATATACCAATGTCAAGCCCACATTACTAAATCATCCAGCAGTACGTTTGCAATGACTGCATTTTGTTTTTCTTTTTCTTTCTTTGATAATGTAATAATTTTATAAAAACTATACTGTGGATAAACTGATTTATGTGATTCTTCATATTATTTCTAAATAATAGAATAATTAATTTTTATACTACTGATAGTAAAGTTTTTCAATAGATATGATGGCTAACTCTTTATTGTATAACATCACAAAACAGCACAAAGCCTTACTGATTATAATAATAATATTCTGGATTTATATAGTTAATGTTGTGAAACCTCTAAGCACTGAACATTAAATATTACCTCAGTCATTTTTTTTGTATCAAACATAATGCAGCTAGTAATCAGTGCAAAGTTGTGTCTTGATCTAACCGGGTTCTCATTTATACACCTGGGTGGTGAGAGGCAAACGTGGCGAGAGTTGGATTCGAACCTCGATCAGTAGTTGAACGTCCAACACACACACAACACAATCCTGGAATCGGAACTTGACAAGCATTGCATCACTGCACAAGTTACTTAATTCATTTTCTGATCTCTTTCAATAACAAGAGAAAAATGCAACCATAAATTCTGTTGGCACCAAAATTAAAATCAGCTGATGCAGCATTATTGTATCAACTATCATGCTGTATGATCGAACCATTTGGTAGGCAATAATATAAAAATTGCTATTTTTATTTTTAAAAGGAGAATGAGTAGTATTTGTACGTTGGTATTAGTCAAATAAGTAGTGAAACATGATTGGTTAATGAACAGTGGAACGAAATAACACAAATTAACAATTCAAATTCCAACATCATTCAAAAAAGAAAAATTAAAAACAAAACAAATCTTGTAAGTAAAGTCAAGAACTCAAGAAATAAAAAACAATTTTACATGCAAAACAAGAATTGAACTAAAACATATTAATTTCTGTAGAAAAAAAACTACACAATTTCACATTTTAAAAGGTTATTAAAATATTTACAGAAAACATGCAAAAACTAACAGTAAAAAACCAGAAATTTAAATGAATTCGCAATAGAAAACCGTTTGAACTGAATTATCCTATAACATGCATGAACAACAACAAACTATTGGAACATTTTAATATTTAAATTTAACTCGAAATTAAAACAGACTTGGAGTCCTGCAAATTGACAATAATCTTCTTTACCCTAGAAATACCTAAGTAAGGTAAAACAAACAGAAAATCATATTTTATATAAAATATATTATTTTTAATTTTACTTCTTCTGATACAACATTACACAAAAATTGTAAATATATTTTATGATAGCCTCACAATGTGTTGATGTTGATGACAAACATAAAAAGACCCTAAACTACCTCAATATTCGAACAATAGGAACATTTTATTTTATGTCTTTAGGCAATGTAGCCAAGGATTACCAATAGTAAATTAATCACTGTCCTATCAGATAGGTGGTAATCTCCCTGATACAGGGGCAATTGATGACTATTGCTTTAATACTTACCATAGATGAACTTAAAAGATGACCTAATTAAGTATTAAAATGTTAACTTTTATATTATACCAAATTATACGTCTTTGTCACAAAATAATTCATGATTCATTGCTCCTCTTCTGACAAATAAGTGCAAACAATCTTTTGAGTGGACCTTAGAGTGTCACTTGTCTTTTGAATACAGATAAGTTTGAGTACTACTCTATCTTAAGGCAGACCTTATGTTTAATCTAATCTAGTAGTATTGTGGTCTATCATGTTTACTATACATGTATCATAATTTGTTGGTCTTCTCTAATAAATCAAGAATTATAGGTGGCAGCAGACAATTTTTAAAAACAATATTAAATAATAAAATGTAACTTTGTGCTTTTTTGTTTTTTATCTTTCATAGAACGTTATAACAAGTGCACTAAACATAAGATCTAAGTAGGGAAGGTAAAGACATAATGTTTAGTCAGGAAATTGTAAAAACAGAAAAAAAATGTTGATCTCATACAATAACAAGGAGTTATCCGCTCGGATAACTAATAAAATAATCCAAATTGTTATAGAAGTTTAAATATCATTGTACACTCTTTCAAAACAAATTATTTGCTGCCCTCTATAGTCAAACACACTGGCAACCTCATGGTTGTTGTCAAAACAATATCATTTTTGTTTAATATAAAACCAGGATACAAGGTCAAACCATAGCTGAATAATTGCCTAGTCTACCAAGCTAAATAACCATACTTTTCAATTGTTATGCCAGTAATTAAATTTACATCATAATATAGACCTAGTTAATCTACAAAATTATGAAATAATTAATATTATCATATTTTGTATTTATTTCTATGTTATTGTATACCAACTGCAATCATAATTTACGTTAAAAATTCAGTTATATGAAGTTGTTTGTTTCTAATTTAATTTTTCAGTAATTTGCCTTTCCAAGTAAAAAAACAAAAACCTAAATAAACATAGACAAAATAGACAACACACACAACATCACCAATTTGGACTTGGTACCAAGATAACATACACGATATATACACATATGGCATAATGACCGATAAACAAAACAAAAGAATTGATAGACAATTATTATAAACCTAGTCTGCTATAACTTATTTAAACAAAGACTGAAGAACAAAAATTGAAGAAAAAATATTTATAAAATAGATATCAGATATACTGTATATACACGAGTGCACATCAAATGTGCGGTTTTGAAAAAAACATATTTGGTGGTGCAAAAATGATTTGTGTTGGTATTGCTTCACTCTTTATGAACACTCATTGCTATGTGGCAAGGAAAACGTGCATCTCATTTTTTTTTTCGGGTCACAGGTAGGAGATTGCAACCGTGATGACAAAAAAAGCATGCCTTCCATTCATTAATTCATTAATACACATTTTTACAGTTATAACAATAATAACTGGTGTCTGCACTTGAAGTAAAGGACCCCTCATGAGACATGCATTGTTTTGTTTGGCTATCTTCTTCCGCTACTTCCTTGTAGTATTACAATTTTTTTTAATACAAATTAAAAAAGTGGAAAAAAAAAATTACTACTAAAACTAACCCAGTCACCTTTATGCTGTATCCTTAAATCAGGCAAGTGATGGGTCAAAGGTTATATAACTTCACAATGACCTGAATCAAATGTCATGAGGATGGGCTTACATCTGAGCCTGTAGGCCTACGAAAATAACTTATTGACCACTTACCAAGTTCTTTGAAGGTTCTTGCTTCCTCGACACCTAGATAATCCTCTTCTGGGCTCTGCAGAGCCGTGCATAGCATAGGGGTGAGAGGTAGTCCATCTGTGGCTTGTACTATTACGGCTGGTCCTTGTTCCATACAAGATGTCAACTATAAAAGTAAAACAAAATAAAAAAGATCCATTCTTAAATACAGAATTAGATGACAAATGTGGGGAAATTTGCTATGATGACTGGGTCTCACTCCTGACAAGTTTTTAAACTACTTGCCATTCTTATAATTTTTGTCATTTTGTAATGGGAAAGGTAAGGTAATGATATGGATGGGCCACTAAGAGGCAGTTCACATCTGTATGCAGTCTTAAGTCGGCCTAAATTTGTGGATCAAGTGCTAACCCAGGGCCAGCCCTAGGCCAACCGATTTTTTTCGATATATTCCAAATGTAGCACATTGAAATTGGACAAGGTAATTCTTACTTCGTCAAAATAGACACACAATATACACACTATGTAATAATGATAAATCTAAAAAATATGGCAATTGAATGTAGAATGGGTATGCGAAATATGGTAATTAATAATAACAGCTTAACTTCTACTTATTAAATTTTATAATACGATGTTCAAAGTCTATATGGATGTCAAGTATCAATGACCTTGGTATTCTATCTACCAGGTATAGGGCTATGACACTTAATAATACCAGTAGCTTTTGGTAATATTGGCTATTAATCCTTACAGGTATTTAGTAGTAGAAAGGTGGTATAATTGCTGATGGTAAGAAGGCATTTTTCTAATCATAAGGTGTTTGGTTCGACCTACGAAAAAGTTGATACATAACCAAATTTATCTATCTCATTTTTTAGCAGGTCTAGATGACATCGACAGTATAGTTGATGACATCGACAGTATAGTTGATGACATCGACAGTATAGTTGATGACATTGACAGTATAGTTAATGACATCATTTTGGAATGCTCCAATTTGGGGGTTGGGTTTGCAGACTATACCATTTATTGGATAGGGATATTATATCAAATTTATTTTTTTAGTATTGTGTCTCTTCACGGAAAATAGGCTATTGTCCGTTTATTAAGGTGAGCTTGGAACATATACTAAATTTAAGCTACAGTCCTAAAACATTCCCTTTAATACCAATTAAAGTGGGAAGGTTAAACATCCACCCTACCACCTATCTACACAGAAGTTAATTAAGCTGGCAAGATTTCCATACAGGTGATCTTTTTACATACACTGACGACAAAATGATTATACTTTCGAATATGTGAAATCATTTTCACTTTGAGCAATTAGTAACCAATTAGTTAGCTAAATTATTATCACACAATAGGGCCTTGTTCTACTTACAAAACAAGGGTTTCATTGAGAATATATCAGACAAACATGTCGAGCAGGTATAGCATAGTAGAATCAAGTGAAAGAGGCGGAATCGGTATTTACAAATTATGCAACAACTTGTATAAAAAATTAAATAGCTGAAAAATCATTGCAGGTTCAAGGTTGTAGGTATTAGTTAAGTAGAAATAATACTGAAATTATCAGTGCTTCTCAACTATTCAATTATTGTTTGTACACACAAGTCAACCAAAATGGTTTTTACGAGCGCTTTGCATTTAGAGTAGGGAAGAGGGTAAAGGTCAGAGAGCGACCAACCACACCCATTTGACTGGTAGAATATAGAGTTTCAACCTTGTATTTGGCAGCCTATGTTGGTATGGGACACTACTAAATAGTTGCTTATAACACAGTGGACAACTATGGAATTCTTCCCGTTCCGTATCAACAATCTACAAACTACATACAACTTGATTATTACTTTTATCAAGAATACAGTATAACTTGAGAAACATACCAAATCAGGATAGTTTATGCTCGCTAGTGTAAGCACTGACGGGCGTCGCTCTGACAACGACATTTCTCATTCTCCTACAACCTGCAGAGAAAAAAAAAACGTTATTTTTTAATTACAAACCAATATATCAGTATGCAAAAATAAAACAATCTTTCTTGAGGTCTAGTTATAGGGTCCACAAATAGCAATAGAACGGAGTCAGAAAAACCATTTATGTTTAAACCGTTGTATAATGTTTATACAAATAATGAATGTTTCCGAGTGTGATGGTACAAATAATTTTATGAGGTGAAAGATGAAATTATATTTTCAAGAAGAGAAGCCAGAGTGAAAAAAGTACTATTACACAATCGTTAAATAGTACATACTATTGCATCCTATGTGACCCACAATCGTCCAATCAAATGACAGGAATTTTTTTAGGTGTTTACTGTTATATAATACTGTGTATCAATTAATGGTCAAGTTTGGCAATTAAAACAAGAACTATCATAATATATCTTCACCTTTAAAATGAATAATTAATCTAAATTTTTCACATTGAATATACAAAAATCTGACACTTTGATATACCAAGTATTATGAATATAACATATCAACAGTAATTGAATAAACAGGCTTATTGCTTCAAAATGGTATCTGCTCTTGAAATCAATACTTGTGCACAACAGACTGGATTAAGGGTCAAATATATGTCACACAGATTTATGAAAATCTAATTAAAGTGTCAGATCCAAGGTTCATTAGAATTTGACTATCTAGGGGTCTGTTTCTGCTGCATAACGCAATTTAACCGGTTATTTTAAAATAGATTAAAAATAGATAACAATAACAAGACCGCGTTTCTGCTCAATTTGTGCTCCGAAATAACCGGTTAAATCTATGGGTGGTCGTCGAGCAAAACGTCATCATTACCCAAAATGCAATACACTCAGACGGAAGTAGAAGTTGGCTGTTTGTTTACATCGACGTCGTGAGTACACACGTGTGTATTATATCGCCGAACATCTCACTCAAACATGTTAAAAAAATAAAATGTTGTCTCCAGGTCTACAAGTTTTGTTTTTTTGTAAAGCCTACTTACATCGATAATAAAATTAATTCTCATGGCGCCTTCAAGAACATGATGGGGAGGGTCGTGCAGCGCCCGATCGCCTAAACTAGGATAATTTTTATCCTCAACAAAGGCGATGACATACGGCCCTTCCCACGTGAACGACTGTTGTCTTTCGCGAGCGCGGTCCTACAAAACACCAAACGGAAACAAAAACGAGACTCAGAATGTTGCAATACTTACCAAACGAGAGTAGATAATTGTTAATTAATTATGAAAACCCAACTTTTATAGCAAAAATTGTCCGAATTTATGTTAAAAACGATGAGTTTAGCCACAAAAACTTAAATCAAACGAGAGTATCCAAGTCATAGAATATCCACGCATATAGTGCCTTTAATAAAATAATGAGTATTGAACATTATTTCGTATATTTATGTACTAACATAAAGAATAACACATTTCTATGCTTAATAAAATCATATTTAATATATTATCAAAGGCTCTGATTACCTTTGTTTTCGGTCGATGTGATGTTTTTCTAAAAAATTATATTATGTAAAACGATCAAAGTAAGAATGTTCATTGTTCTCCTATTAAAGGCACTAAGGGCGTGCCATAAATATGCTCGTTTGGATTAAGTTTTTGTTGCTAAATTCATCGTTTATAACATAAATTCGGATGATTTTTGCTATCAAATTTGGGTTTTCATAATTAATTAACCATTATCTACTATCGTTTGGTAGGTATTTGCAACATTCTGAGTTCCTTTTGTTTCCGTTTTGGTGTTTATATAGGACCATCCATACCCTTCGCGAGCGTGTACTAACGCCTCAAATTGCTTAGCTTGGGTTGTAGTCCCCGGAACTCCACCCCAAACTCCTCTTTTACTTTCGCAAAAATGCTCTTATTTATTATCTGTGATTCTTTTCTATTGCCTGCCATCCTTCCCCGTACTTTCTCTCCCCCCACAACTGAATAACATATCTTGTGATTTCATTCATCCACATACATGTTCACTTCTTCGTTCGACTGTCAAAACCACGAGGAAAACACACATCGTATGCGACGGTATCTGACCCGGGGTCACAACTGTCAATCAAATAACCGTTATTTCGTGTTGCAGCTAAGAATTGCTCAGCGATAACCGGTTAAACGGCGTTCTAACACCGATTTAAATTAGTGTTTTTAACCGGTTATTTTGCGCTGCCTTTTAACCGGTTACCACAAATGTGTCCTGTTTCTGCTGCCAAGAAAATGGAGTTAATTTATTCACACCGATTTTAATTTATTCACACCGATTTTAACCGGTTATTTTTTATGCAGCAGAAACAGGCCCTACAGTACAAGCAAAATGAACTTCCATCCTGGAAATTATGATTGTTAGTAAATAAGATCAAACACTGGAGGCTTGACAGACCAAACATACAAAATAAATGATCAAGATATGATTGTAGATATACTGTAGATACTATAGGTTTTCTAATCCTGGATAAAATCTACATAATAACATTCACATATGTACTCACAGTGAGTAGTCGGTACATTTTCATGTCAAAAAAACACAAGAGTTGATTTCTAGAACAGGTCGTCCACTGTCGGTCAATAACCAGTTAAACCCTTCCAGTGCCTAGCCCGTTTTGGCCAGACATTTTTTCACAAAAAATGTCATATATTTATGACCAGAAGAATTTTTCAATATTAAATTTGGTTTACTAGCTAGATGAGCAAGTTCAACTAACCTACTGTAAGGATGAGCCCCGATTACTATTATATCATTTCTTATATTTTAAGTACTAATTATTTAACAAACACATTTATTGGGGACTCCTTTAGAAACAAGCCTTTTAAAAGGCAGGGTTATCCCCTGTTTTTCATGTTTTTTCCTTAAAGTTTTTGTTTAGTATTATTTTAAGTAACATTCATATTTTATGCTGTTTTATAAATTGTACTGTTCTTGGAAAGCAATAAATAATACTTACTTACTTATACAGAATTTAAAAAGAATCAATTATAAAATTAGTACCAGTTGTACATCATTATTCAATTCTGATTGGCTGATCATCACATCACATGATTTTATTACTACAAAGCATACTCATTCAAACTGACTAGAAAACGAACATTACGTAAAATGACACATTGGTCTCTATGGGTTAATTTCAGGAATTCATCCAAATCCTTGGATTACGCTAAACTAATGTTTTAAAAGAGTAAAATACTTTGGGGAAACTGGAGTCGTTCACATACAATTCCAAACACAATAACTATTGAGCATTAAAATGAAAATTTGTTCTTGTTATTGCAATTGTAAACAAGAAATATTTCTTACAAAAAACGCTGCTTGACATTTTAAAATTAATCATTATTCTTTATTAAAATATATTTATGCTTATTTATTAAAAAGATGTCCTTTAATCGCAAAAATACATACACATCAAAGATAGTTATTTAATTATGATTCACATGCCCATTTAAAAATAGTCAATTTTGAACTTTAATGTGCTGTGTGTGTGTGTGTGTGTGACCCAGTGAGGTAAAGCCTTCAGTGTAAATAAATGAAATATAGTACTATAATATGTGACTGTATAGCCCGTGTATGGTTGTTTTAGTGTGAGATATAAATCATTTATCACAGATAAAAACTATTATTTGACAAAATGAAAACTGCAAAAGTTTTATCAGTATCTTGGTAATTAACAATCAAATTTAATTATTTCATTGGTAAGTTCATTATAAATTGCTTTTTTCTAAGTAATACAATAATATTTTATTAAATATACTAAAAATGTATACTGGTATAATTTTTAGTAAATACTAATCTTACAATAAAATAATTTATATACTGGGATTTGTTAAAGTGATTAATTTCGAATTTGAAAAACGAATCTAGGTCAAATTCTAACAAGAACAACTAATGTCTTATCTACATCCGTTAACAAGTAAAAAAAGCTTTGTCTGTTATATCATAGATTTCCAGTAATTTTGCACAGTAATAAAGGGTCAATGTGTCCATGGCCTATAGTCAATAATAGGCTAACATATTATTATGACTGACATAGAAGATGGGCCTAAGGTTATACACTGTCTAGACATGTACTATACACTATGGTATGGTAAAAGGACCATGTCAAAATAATAAAATCTAAAGCAGTTACTGCAGTAAACTACATTCTGTTTTATACTGTTTAATTATCTAGTATTGCAGTGACTGATACATTATCATTCGTTTAGTTACTGCAGTAAAACATCTGTAAAATAATTTTGAAAAAACAGATTCAACTCTCTTAAATCCGGGAAAACATGCAACTACTTTCGAAGAAAGTTCTAGTTATGGGGTTGAATTTACTGTACATAATAATGCTGTATAAGAACAATTGGTTCAAATACAGTAATTAGTCAATTTCATTTATCGTTCAAAGATGAAACTTTTGAATAGAGCCCTAAAAAGTAACGCTAATGCTAATATAGATCTAATGTGACCAAAGGCTGAAACTTCTATATAAACCTAGACTATTGCACAATATACATACATGAATAGTGTACAGTACAGTACATAGCACATTGCTAGCATTAATTTGAAAAAATGTCTGCCTGTGATAGCCTACAATACCACGTTCCCCAATAAACTTAAAAGTACTATCAAAATAATACACTATATATATAAAACACATTCAACACTAAAATTTCAATAAAATGTATAAAATAATCTCACCATTATTAGGTACGATAGCATAAAGAAACAAAGAAATATGCCAACGATAAAACCAACGCCCCAACCATTTACGAGACTCTCTCGCATAAATGATAAAATAAAACAGAAATCAACTAAACTAAACATAGAAACCGAAAGAAGAAGTGAATGTTTAATAATTAATAACCAATAAAACCAAGTATAACGGCAACACAAACACTCTAAAACAAAGAGATTCTATGGAAAATATAATTGAGTGACATTAAAATATTTATGTTTTGAACTATGGTAGTCGCATGGTAGATGGGATGGGCAGATCTCCATTTATAGACCACTATGGTAGTCACATGGTAGATGGGATGGGCGGATCTCCATTTATAGACCACTATGTAGTCACATGGTAGATGGGATGGGCGGATCTCCATTTATAGACCACTATGGTAGTCGCGTGGTAGATGGGATGGGCAGATCTCCATTTGGTAGTCACGTTTTGTTTTTTTTTTTTGTTTTTTTTATCTTTATACTGGGTAACCTCTTCAGTCAAAGACTGATCTCCCAGAGGGCCCAGTTGGTGATCAGTGGCTGTGATGTACTAATACACCGGGGTAACCCCCTACTCATCTCGAAAGATGTACTAGGTTCTTTAAAGTGCACACGAGCAAGTTGTGTACACTGGACCTACGGTTTATAGTCCTTATCCGAGAAGACTCGTTCTACCACCAGAACCATGGAGTGAGTGAGCCTCGAACCCCTGCCGATGTTATGGCTACGTGATTACGGTTCCACTGTCTTAACCGCTCGGCCACTCACTCACATGGTAGATGGGATGGGCGGATCTCCATTTATAGACCACTATGGTAGTAACGTGGGAGATGGGATGGGCGGATCTCCATTTATAGACCACTATGGTAGTCGCGTGGTAGATGGGATGGGCGGATCTCCATTTGGTAGTCACGTGGTAGATGGGATGGGCGGATCTCCAGTTATAGACCACTATGGTAGTCGCGTGGTAGATGGGATGGGCGGATCTCCATTTGGTAGTCACGTGGTAGATGGGATGGGCGGATCTCCATTTATAGACCACTATGGTAGTCACATGGTAGATGGGATGGGCGGATCTCCATTTATAGACCACTATGGGTTGGTAGTCGCGTGGTAGATGGGATGGGCGGATCTCCATTGAAAACATTTTTTATCCCGTCTAAATTTTATTTTTTTATGCCAATTCTAGAAGATTCTTACAACCTTGTTTTTTGAGTGTAGAAACATTTCAAATTTTGGATATAATCTTTTTTTTAAATTTCAATTTAATATCGTGATAAAAACATCGAAAAGGGGAGTTCTCCTTCACAATAACAAATTTTAAAATGGAGGGACAAGTAAATTTAGACAACTTCAAAAAATAGATTTACATTTTAAAGAATTTTCTTTTTGATAAATATTGTTCAAATTGATTCGCATTTATAATATTATTATTAACACCTCATATAAGATTTGACACACCTACTTCAAGTAGTGTGAAATCGGTGAAGCATGACTGATATTCAAGGAGGCGTGTCCACATGGTTAGGAATTCAACGCCTCAGTGGTTTCAAACAACACAAATTAGATGAATAAATCTGGCCTCTATTCATTAATATCCACACATACTTCATATATGAATAAAAAATTCCTCAATAGACAAAGACATATTTTTTCCTCAATTATTCATAAATTATATTTTCAAAGAAATCTTGACAATTCAAGAATACATTCTGTTTAAAAATAACTAAATTACGATTTAAATCTAAACAGCTGGATAAAGTATAGGAAATTATTTTTTATTTTTAATGATATCATATTACGATGTATATAAAATACTGTATAATGAGATAAACCAATTGAAAAATAATTGCTAATTATAATATAGTGAATTCTCTAGGCTTCCAAAAGGCATAGGATGTACAGTATGTGAAATTTAAGAATATATACACAGTGCTCACAAAGCCTAACCTTCACTAACACTATAGTAGGTTTCAAATACTGTATGATAAACAAAAAAATAAATATTAATTAATATAGCTGATTGTCTAGGCTAAGGCATAGGGTGTAGTCATAATAGTATATAGCATTAATACACAGCACAGACCTAACCTTCAACATAGGTTTTACAATAATTACTACATACTAAACATCAAGCAATAATGATAAATTACCTTTCAATTAATAATAATCCATACACAAATATAACCAATTATAATCCAGAAATGCTAAGAATATTATAGGATAAATTTTCAAAACGATAAATTCACAAGATAGTTGTATGTCTCTGAGCACACAATTTGAAATGATTCATAGTACAAATATTAAACGGCACATGATTCACACTGCCTCTTCTTGATTAAAACATGTGAGACGGAACCGGTAGATAGTAGTAACGACAACGGCGGCAGCATGCAGTATGAGAAGGCTGCTGCATACGATAGACCATCAGGGAATGACTCATCATGTCTACTGTGTAACTGACAGTGCTTAGATCATCAGCTTATTTTGGAATTCATAAAGGATGTGAAACACTTTAGATTTCCAATTGTGTGTCCCCGGCAAACTTATGCCCAACCAAACATGGATATTTGTTTTAGTCATGTTTTTCCGAGAAGTTTAGATTTACAGCAGCAATTGGTTTCATTTTACTAATTCATAATTCTTGAGGGGAAAAACAGGTCAGTAAAGTTATACCACTCGTAAAGGAATCCCTGATATGTTTGCATGTAACTACAGGTAGAAGTTGAGAATGATTAAATAAACCATTACAAATACATATACTGTATTAACATGAGCGTTTTATTTAATTCACAATTTTGGAAAAATGAATTTTATTAAACTGAAACCATTTAATGAAATCTAATACATATTCCATACATATTAAAATCATACAATTTCCATTTTTTTTTAATTCTTGAAGTTCAACTTTCATTTATTTATCTTCATCAAAATGTATCAAGATATTCAATCTTAAGACAACTATGATCGACAGCCAATAATTCTATTATTAAATCCTCATTTAAAGATGTAGTGTCCCCAAAAAACAAGGTAAATGAAGATTAATTAAATCAGACTTTGAATGTGTTATATTGTAGTTTTAATAAAGTTAATCACTTCTTTAAACAAAAAAGTGGAATAAAGTGACAAAATAAATTGTTAAATTTCACCAAAATCCATTGGCTGGCAGACAATTTGACCATTTTTTGCTTAAAATTACAGTTTTTTCAGGTAAATACATTTTGTTTTCGATTCAATTTTTGGTCAATGTGGATAATTATTATGTGACATTAAAATGGAATATTCAACAAAAAAATGTTTACAAAAATTTGTCAGGGGGACAATACATCTTTAAATAAATATTAGAGTTCATGTACAGTAATTTACCCAAAAATATAGATAACTGATGAACAAGGAATACTTATAAATAAAATCTTTACTTGTTTTGATGCAAGTTGAAATATTTTTGGCCCAAGGGTGAAACCCAGTACGAGGAGTCAGTTACAGGCTCCTGTTGCCATGACAACTGTGTCAAACAATTCTATAGGCTTGGCCAACTGTCAAATAATCTGTAATTGGTTATCCGCAACGAAGTTGCAGGATAACCTCTTGTGATTGTACGAAATCATCATCATCATCATCATCTTTTTCTTAATCTTCTTTCTTTCTGTATGATTTTTGTGTAACGCTTTTCTCTAAAACTTGCAAACATAACATTTTGTTAACTATGTTAACATTTTGACATTTATGTAACGTCGTCAAGCGAAGCTTTTCATGATGTTTACAATTGCGCAACGTGACGTACGCGCGATTTAACGATTTTCTCGTATTTAACATATGTCAAAAACCAAATAACATTTTAAAGTGAAACTTTGCAAAAGTTTAATTTATATCATGCGCTAAATTTCTGTTGAAAAAAAATTGCGTGTTTTACACAAATTTACGCGCGCACGCGCATTTAAAATTTCAAAATGCGCAAAATTAATTTATAATCAACTTTCTACGCGTTTCATGTCGTTTTAAGCATGTAAAAAATTCCCACGCGTGCGCACATTTTTACGTGTGCGGTGCGCACGTAGCATTGAAAACGTATTTTTTTCGCGTGATTTATGTTTTTCCAGCCTTTTCTAGTAATTTTACCAAATTTTAAACAATTTTGACTTAAAGATACGTCATACGAGCACGTCGAATTGGACAATTTGCGCGCGTTTTTTATGAAAAGGTTAAAAAATTCGTTTAAAATATGCCTTTTTTAAAACAGTCGTAATTTCTAAACTAGACGGTCAACTTTTTGTGGATGACATATTCTGGAAGTAGATGAGTTGTAGATATCGGATCAGGTATTAATATGGCTAACCGGACATTGTGACGTCATCGTATGGCCACGCGAATATACAATTTAGGATTTTTGTATCTTTCGTCATAGCTCATCACATTGAATAGAGCGCATCTCCACTTATTCGTTTTCCATTTTCACCCCGATTTTGATATTGTCTAGGTCAATCAACTATCTTTCGCATGAGATAAAAATATTTTAATTTTTTTGACGTCATCATGCCTAAAAATTTAAATCACGTGTGGCATCAATTTCATCTTTACAGTAAATTTTAATCTGTTATAGCTCGTAAGAATAAAATGTGATAATCACGATTAAAACTTTTTCTGGAAGCTATTGGATTGCAGATACGAAATTATGTAAAAATGTTGCCAATCGGATGTTGTGACGTCATCATATGGCCAGTTAAATAAAAAAGGTCGTATTTTCATCTTTTGCGTCATAATTCATTACATTTAAAAGAGCGCGCATCAATATTTCACGTATTCAAATTTCTTCTACACGCTAATACGTTGTTGCTGAGATAATTTCCTTTCGGAATTGCTACCTTCGCGTTCCATTTTAAAACCGTCAACATGTTAAAAAGTGCAATAAATAGCGGGTCCCGTAATTTCACCTATTCTACACTGTATGTCACTGTATGTGATATGGATACAGATTATACTGTGTATACTATATATGAATTTAAATAATAAAATTCAGCAATAACAACATATCATATTCTTCAGTTCAGGTCATAATGCCAACGTGAACACTTCCTTTTGTCCTCAACCTATCCCCTTAATGTTAATGTTGCACCACTTGCGCGGCGGATAACCAAACTCGTCAAAGTGACGAGTTACATGTCTAGTATTATTGTAAAAGTTATGCAAAACTCTGTTTATAAAATAGAAATAGGGTACTATATTGAAGTCCCAATGACATACTGTAGCCTAGTATGCCCAAATGCTTTCCAGCAGAAGAAAAACTATACATAACTTTAAGCTCTGTCTACACTATCAAACAAACAAAAAGTTTGAAAAAAGTGTGATATGCCCAAATATGGTAGTGATATGCACAAATATAGTAGTTATGTGACATCATCATGTCCATATATGCGTACCACATTTTGTTGTCGCATAAAGTCCTTATACAAACTAACTAATGTAATCTTGATTGTTATCAGCATACTGTGTTGAGAAAAACCCACACAAACGACCAAACAACGTACCCTTATGATTTGCACTCCAACAGGGGTGTACTCAAAAGCCAATAAACTAACAACAAATAATGTACCGATTGTTGATAAAATGAAGATAAAGTTAGCCTAGAGAGAGCCTAAATATTACTAGATTATATACGTTGCTCAACAGGCTCGAAAACAGTTAAAAACTCAACATAATTTAATCAGATAAGTTAATTTGAACTAATCAAGATTCTTCTCGACCTTTGACAATTAAAGTCACATGATCAGAGGAAAGTGACATAAATCCAGTTGTTATGATTCACTTTTAAGTACCCTACCCAAATTTAATTTGCATATTTCAAGGATTTTATAGGATTTATTAAATTATAAATACTTATAAAGCTATACTCAACTATCTGAATGTTTTGTCTATGTTTGAATAGCAGGTGGTACTGCATATAGCATATGAATATATTGATCTAAAATGTTATATTCATTAATACAAATAAACATATCTGTTTTAAACTGTATAGTATTCATACGCAGTTTTAGTCTCATTAATATGATACATTCAACAACTACACAATACAATATATGGATTACAATGACTCTTCATATTGTACAAATTTGTACACTCAGAATAGTAATTGTCAACAATGTAGGTACAATATGAGTAATAATTATTCATCTATTTAGAAGCAATTAGAGTCATAGAAAACATTGCAGGAAAAACCTGAAAATTTATACTAGCCCTATAAAGAAAACCAAGATTATAATAGGGAGGTTTCGCAATCTTACGAATACGATAACGAAAACGAATACGTCACACATTTGTGAAACTTTTGAGCTCATCCCTATTTCATATTCGTAAAGCGTATTCGTGTTGAAGAATATCACCAGTCATATTCGTAACTACAAAACGAGTATAGTTTTTGATCTATTTTGCACATTTTGCATTTGAATCAGGAATTATTCATGATTATAATATACTAGATTTATTGAAAGTATTTACTAAAGTAATTTACTAAAATGCCACGTCAATTTTGATAAATAGCAGTTTTTAAAGTCCTCACTCGCTTTGATGTTACGCTAGGCCTAGGCAGCCAAGCACCAAGCAACACGTACCTGCGCGCTTCGCTCAAATTTACCGCAGTCATATTTTGGACGCGCCTCAATATTTCGTTGCCATGCGAAACAGATTTTTTTATGGCTTACGAAAACGAATACGTGTGCGTGACGTTTTCGTATTCGTAAGATTGCGAAACCTCTCTAATATTAACATTTAAAACAAGAATTTACTTAGGCTAACCATCGATATATTCTCTATGGGCTAACTCTGTAGGTTCCAAGTTCTAACTAACTAATAATTGCCATCTATATAAGCCTCCGCCTTTTCCCTCACCCACCTTCAAACCCCAAGAAAATAATCACTTCATATTTTATAGATAAAAGTAAAAAACATATAATACCAACACATACCGTATAGCTCTATATACACCTAATGTATTATTTTTAAAGTCAATTTATTTGATTGCCTCAACACTTCACTAAAGTTTTCAAAATAATACACCATGGTATTTTTCTTCATATTCAATGCAAAAAATAAAATACTGACACTGACTGACAGTACATAACTGATTTGACTCTCCAAATTCCTGTATTAACCATAGTACAAAATATATCCCACATACCGTATGGATAATATTCTCCCTAATCTCCGCTACAGTACAGTAATCCCTTGTATTTTCCTTTACAACAGTTGCACAGATATGGTAGAATCGTTACATAAAATAGTTTGATTGTTTACACTCTCAACTCTTGGTACAATGTACCAGGATATGCCTTGGCACACTCACCAGGTTATTGTCTGACAAGGTAAATAATGGAACAGTCCAATTTAATACCTCCCTCTTGTGATAGGTCATGAGTTTAAATTAGTTCATAAACTAAAGAGTACCTGTATTGTTATTATACCTACAGTATACTAACTTTTAATCAAATTTTAATATTGCTTTTTTTTCCTTGCAATGCCAGCTCCCCACACCTTGCTTGGAACTCCTCTAAACCACAAGCAACATCCCTTCCACAACCCCCCATCCCGCAATCTCTCTCCCCAACTGAACTTGCTTTATATTGAAGGGAATACATTGTACTGACTATTTAAATTTGTTTTCCATTATTAATCAGCATTTCACATTTCTTTGGATCAATTCAAACAAATTGAAGGGAACTTATATTGGTTTTTATTGCTTTTTTTCGGGGGGTCCACTACATAAATAAATTTAACCAATTTGACAGAGTATAATCAAAATTAGCAAACTGGTAGTGCATTGTCATAATTTTCAACCATATCACCCTAAAGGATGTTACAGCAGCGTTTAGAGACCTGTGAAAACGATAACCACTCTTAGAACAGGAACAATCCAACTTTCCTGGCATCGTTGGCTCACAATGGCTGTATTATGGCAACGGGATGTAGGCCTGGTCAATTGCTTCCTCCTTTAATACTATTGGACGACTACATGTTACAGGAGTTTATGGATGACAATAATAATATTATTCTACCATTAATAAGTATTTAAGTAAAACTGCAAACTCACTTAGTTTACAATTAGTTATATTCATTACCTTTAAAAGTATTTATATTTTTTTCTATTTTTATCAACAGAATTTCTAAAACGTATAATCCTAAATTGTTGGAATTCCAAATAAAAAAGTCAAACGAAGACGTTGGCCACTAGATTTAATCTTTATTCAATTGAATAAAATTAAATTGAAATAATTAGTAAATAAAATATACAAAAACATTGTTCATGGGTCTATTATTATTAAGTTTCAGGTGAATGGTAAAATCTCATGAAATATTTTCAAAATAAATATGTATAAATTTCTTTCAGTTTGTATTTAATATGTAATAAATAATAATATAATTAATTATTTATTATTATTAATAATTAAAATGATTGAATAATTGGAGTACATCAATACAAATCTTCAAAATTGATAATAAATTTTACAAAATTGTATAACTGTATAAACAATCTTAAAATCAACTTTATAGCTATATACATATTTTGTATTATTTCTTTTGAAAAGATAAATTACAAAGTAAATACATGTTTCCTTTATGAATTTGTTGATAGAATATGGATATAGATCAGGGATTACGAAGCCTTTATTTCCCAGGGTCCTAAGTTTAAAAGCACTTTCTTCGAAACCATAAAACCTAATTTTATCAACTCCAAAATAACACTACATATGCGTGTTATCTGGGATCATTGACACACATTCATTTGGATTTCGTTAGTAGTTTTCAATTCTGGAACTTAGAAAAGGGGACCGCCTATCATCAAATGTTATTTCTAGTCATTTAAATGTTTGTTTTATCATGGAAACAATAACTGTAACTAAAACCAGGCATTCTTAAGCTCTGTCTATACTATCAAACTTGTTTAAATTGTGATGTGCCTATATATGGATACGATGATGTCATATCACTACTATATTTGGGCATATAACTACCATATTTGGGCACATCACACTTTCTTTGTCAATCTATTGTTGGTTTATCCAGGTAAGCTAGGCACGAAATAGACTGGTTTGGTTTTCTAAATATATGGTAAAAATTAGGAAGCAGTATCATTTGAAAAATGTATTATTAAAAAATGAATACAACCTTCCAAAGTATTGACCACACTAGAATATTATAGTTTTAATTTTTTTAATTTTCCATCAAGATAATCACTTTGAAACTAGATTTTTTATGAAGTATCTTTCAATTTCACTTTCCAATAATAATTTATGCTTGATCAATTAATTTTCTTTCATTTACAACAAATTTTCAGTATCCATGTTAAAGGTCTTTGAAACGAAACTCAGAATGAAATAATGTATTATGTCACTACTGCATTTTACAATTTAACACCAATATCTGATGAAACGTTACCTTGAGTTTTAATTTTAACTGATTAGATTAACAATGACTAATATTACCTTTATCAAATAACAATTTGACAGAATAGAAAAAGTATAAAAGGATTCAGGACTGTTAGGAACAGATGGTCCCAATGTACCATTACTTTAAGATTGTATATACCCCTATTGTGTTGACAACTCCAAATTCCTCTGTAAACCTTATTCTTTTAATGACCAAAGTTGATTTTTGCAATTTTCCCCTATATGTACACAAACAACTTTTTTTTTTTTATTGAGTATTTTAATCTAGTATTTTATCAGTTTGTTGTCCAAGTTTTTCCTATTGTATAGATCTCTATTGGATAGATATATGAGCCATATAGTACATTTTAATTATTAATATTGGCACCTACCTTTACAAATAGTACAGAGATGCTATCCGATGGGAATTACTATGAGAAATGGCTAGCTTCTACCTGGCAACAGGAAAGGATTGTGGGCGAGCCAGGTAAGTTAGAGATCAACATTACCAAACCTGCAAACATCCAAGTACAGTTATTTCCTTCCTATGTACATCCTGAATACACCAAGGACCTAGTACAACTAAGCTTATTGTATACAGCCAGCTTTATTAAAGGGCATTCACACTATAATATAATAAAGTCAATTATTACAACTTTCAATGTTATTTCATATTTAGGATAATTATATAGAATAGATATCGGACAAAAGCCAGGAATGAATTGGTGTTTAGTGCCGGTAACTAAAGAAATCATTAGAGCAAATAGGACCAACAGCTAAATATCTATTTGAAGGATGCTGTATTATAATTTAATTCCTATGTGTGAAATACGTAGGTATACTCCTTTAATAATTGCTATTTATTCTGCATGTTATCATCAAACACCATCTTGCCAAGAACTGGCAATACACATAGGCCTGAATAGATTAAATTGTTATTCACAAAATATTTCTACAACAAATTCTTCAATAATAATTAATTTTGAATGATGGTACATTATCAAACCTATGAACAATTTACCCCTAAATTTTCAATAGTGTAGGCCCCAATAATATAAAGTACACATTGTGAACTATATAGTAGTTGTTAAATGATGTGGAACTTCTTTCAATGACATTTTATACTTTGTACAGTATAACAATATATATAATAAAAAATGTACTTTTTTATCCAGGGACTAAAAAAATATTGAAAAGAGTTTCATTATAATATTTTGAGACTAGGCCTAGACAATAGCCTATTTTCGTTGAGCTAATGTAACTCAAATAGTAGAAAATTAATTGAATTGAACATCCCTATCCGTAAATGGTACAGCCCATGAACCACACCCTGAAATGGAACATCCCCACAATTTTCTTTTGGAAATTAGACATTAAAGTCACTTTCTTAAACCTAAACTCACCTAAAATAATGAACAATCTGAACCCTATATACTGTACCTTGTTATGATTTAGCATAAACCCAAGTGCCAAACTTAAGCTCTGTCTGCACTATCAAACCAGTTTGACAAAAAATGTAATGTGCCCAAATATGGTAGTGATATGCCCAAATATAGTCGTGATATGACATCATCATGTCTATATATCTTATATGGGCACGTCACATTTTTTGTCACATTACGTTTGGTAGTGTAGACAGAGCTTTAGTATGGTAACTTATTGTCTTTAAATGTGCCCAGTAATATTCAACAATTAAACCCAATTTACAGCACAGGTAACATCATGAAGGAAAAATAATTTTTTCCTCGATTACATACATGGCTACAGAGTAGTACAACTGAATTTCTAGTCCAGTGGATTAGTTGACAGAAAAGGTATATATAGCTATAATATAGACAAAAAACATACAATTACATTGTATACAAATAATGAATGTTTATGAGTGCAATGGTACAAATAATGGCACGAGGTGAATGATGAAAGGTTATATCAACGAGGCAAAGCCGAGTTGATATAACCTTTCATCAATCACCAAGTGCCATTATTTGTACCATTACACGAATACAAAACATTCATTATTTGTTTTATATAACATCTAGACGTTTTTTTTTCGTACACAAAAATGTTTTAAAAAGTACTATTTAACGATCGTTGAATAGTGCGTACTATTGCACGCCATGTGACCCACATTCGTCCAATCAAATGACAGGAATTTATATAGGTGTTATATAATACATACTATATTACAGATATTCAAAATACAAGCAGGAAAACTTGAAGTTATCCTAGTACCGGTAGTAGCGCCAGGAACAAATAGTTGAAAATAAATCAGTTATTATAATGATTGGTATGTGGGGGTATGTTTTCTATTCAAAGATAATATAAGGAAATTCTGAACAGTGATTAAATCTTATTTGAACAGCTACTAAAAAAATAACACGTTTTATAATATCACAGTGAAGTATTTTGAATAAAAAAGAGGGTAAATTATCAATGATAACCATCAACCATAACCCAACATAGGGTTAAGTAATGCTATACATTAGTAAATGCTTAGAAATAGTCCATGCAGATGATTTTAAAATACCGAAAGTGATTTAGGTATATTTTACTTCAAACACAAGTTTAAAAAAAAAAAAATAGAAATAAAACATAATATTTAACGCTGTGGCTAAAGATACGGTACCGTATTCTAACTTCTGTTTACTAAAGGTACGGTAAAATTGCATTACGTCATAATCAGCCAATGGGGTTCTGGTACGTGCAAGACGTCATCGTATAAGGACTTTGGATTTTTTTTCATATTATCGCGTCTGTTGTATGTAGAGAATTCCTGTCGGCGGCGCCGATGAGGGTTTTATTTTTATTCCAAATGGCCTTTAGGCCTATATTTTTTATTAAACTTTGTTTACAATGGTGACCATAAACAACAAGCAAATGCGGACAATAAAGGGGCCCTCAAATACTATGATTTAGACAGTAGCCCCAGGGCTGAGTCACAGAAATCAGTGCACACATGCAGCTGGCCCCAGCCTGGCATCGCTTTCCCTACACAAACAAACTCATATAATGAGGTTATAGTACGTAGTAAGTAGGCCTATCGTAGGCCTCTTTTGAAACGGTTTTCTGTATTCTAGAATTAAAATCAACATGTTTTGGCTTTTCAATAATAATAACAGACGTAGGCTACATTTAGTTTTTGGCACACACGACGGCGATAATAGCGATAAATGAAGCATAAAGAAAATGCGGTTGATCACTGTTTTCGCGATATGAAAAAAATCCAAAGTCCTTATACGATGACGTCACACACGTACCAGGTATTGGCTGGTTATGACGTAATGCAATTTTACCGTACCTTTAGTAAACAGAAGTTAGAATACGGTACCGTATCTTTAGCCACGGCGAATATTTAATTAAATCAAGTGTTTAAAGTTGTGAACCAATACAGGTTATCTATATATTTAAATACACTGTGAATTGAACATGTTGGAGCAGGATAGGTTGAATACAAAAAAACTAGAGGAAAAAATCACCCTTTCTCACCCCTTTGATTCCAGACAGTATTTTATTTCTAAACCAAAGATTCTTTGGAGCACACAAAGTATTGCGATATTACAGATGACACTAAAATAGTTAAAATGAGAAGCAGCCTAAAAATATTAACAATCTTTCACTAAAAATCCACTATTCATAAATTTCCAAGAAAGTGTATATTGTTCCTTTGCATCCTTTCACCACCACAACCCACCTGTTCCCTCTGAAATCTATTTCAATGACTGGCCTTAGATTTTGATAGAGCATGGTAGGCCATATAGGTGACACAGCTTGAGCCGACAGGTAAAGCCTAATATGCTATACAACCTGGTGTCAAATGCTGCCATCACAGTGGAACATGCTGTGTCTGGAATGCCCATTGAACATCAATATGCAACAACTCCCTGCTTGGAGCGATCACAAAGTGACTCGAACATTCTATCTTATTTATTTAGATTTAAAGTGATTACAAGTGATGTATCATCGATTAATAAAAATCATTATTAATAATAATCAATAGTATTTGTTTGTGTAATACAAGACTAGCTTTGCTATGATGTAAATTTTAAGCTAAAAAGGAATCAGATGCTGCATGCACCAAGTATCAGTTGAACTAATATGAGGGAACACAACATACATTTCTATCCCAACAAATTTGTCAAACTTTCTATTTAAAAGTCGAAGATAGTCAGGTCTCTGGTCCATTCTATTGTTGCCACAGATTGAATTATTCATCAGTACTTCTATGAATGGATGATTAGGTGGGAACACGAATGCTAGTTGATCATACCCAGTACCGTTTTGAACACCTCACGGGGTATACTATTATGCCTCAATAGAGTTAACATATCACCCTTCATTCATTTCCCAGAAAAGTGATCTCCTTATTATAGAGATATCCTCTGAATAGGGATGTCCCGAAGGAGGAACATTAGTCAGTTTTAAACAAAGTGTTTAAGTACAAATAATATATATACACCAAAAAACACCAAAAATATGCCAACCTAATGCCAGATAATGAACGTCTTTTTAGAATAATCTACATTTGTATGCTTCAAATCTTTACTTTCCATTTGTGTAATGTATTAAAGTAAACGGAAAAAATAACATACAGTATAAACATACAAGACAACTACCGTATTTTCCGGAGTATAGGTCGACCCCAAGTATAAGTCGACCCCCAACTTTGACCTAGAATATCGTTGATTTTGGTATGACCTGAATATAAGTCGACCCCCAAAATCGGCTAATAACACAACTTACTTTAAAGTTCAAAGAAGGCTAGAAATGTATGAAATGTGGTTGTTTGTTTATACAATTATTAAAGTGTAGGCCTAATCAATATCGGACGGACGTAATCACAACGGCTTCGCCGCCGTCTTCGCCAGCCTATAATAAATGACAGCGATGTAGCGTTACAGTACTTGCCATCAGCGATGTTTTTTCGCGTCACTCGAATAAATTAAAACGAGTTTTTCGTTAGGAGGCTTATTAATTGTACAGGCGAGTAGTTGTAAATCGCGTTATCTGTAAATGTACACGCGCCGGACTGAGGAGAATTTATTTTATGAATAGACATGCGCAGTAATTGTAATTACGAACAAACAAACAAACTGCGCATGTGTATAGATGAAAATATCGCGCAATAACAAACATGCTGCATGGACATTCCAACATCGTGTAGTTCGTTTTGTGGTGTGTGTTACGATGTTTTCGCGAGTGAATACGAAGCATATGAAACACAAACGAAAACTATTTATTCTTAATTATTTTAATAAAAGCGTAATATAAACATCAAAATTAATCTTTGTTATATATTAATAGTACTTGTACCAGTACTTGTTGGAGTTGTATTATTTTGTACAATGTAGGTATTATTAAATTGAAAACTCCTGTGAGTGATTGATGATAGGCCACTGACCTTGCTAGGCCTTGACAGCTGACGGCTTTTGAACGAATTTTTTCGGCTTGATTTTTTTCAAAAATCGCATGGTCGGAGTATAAGTCGACCCCCCGATTTTGCAATTAAAATTTTCCCACAAAGTCTCGACCTATACTCCGGAAAATACGGTATTGTTTAACATCAGCTGGCCTAACATCACATCATGTATGGATTTCATGTTAACCTGACCTTGTTTCCATTAGGTCTTAGCAGAGACCACCCCCTGTTCTAAAAAATGTTCAATTCTTGCCTAGTAGAACATTAATACCAGTGTGTCAATTACTTTCTTAGCGAGAAAAAGTTTTCACAAATGAAGTAGCTAGTTGCTAATGGAAAACAAAGCTGTGCTACTAGAATACGTTATAGAACCACCCTTTGGTGATACCTGATTCAGAGGACACACCCTGATTCTGGGGACACTCCTCATTCTTGGGAAATCCCTATTCATGGGACATCGCTATTCAGAGGATACCCCTATGGGACATCCCTATTCATGCGACAACCCTATTCAGGGGACATACCTATTCATAGGATATCCTAATTCATGGGAAACCCCTATTCATAGGACATACAGTACATATTCAGGTGACATCCCTATTCAGGGGACACTCCTATTCAGGGGACATCCATATTCTGGAGACATCCCTATTTAGGGGATATCCCTATTTAGCGGAAAAACCTATTCAGGGGACATACCTATTCATGGGACATCGACGATGTCATCGTTATTCAGGGGAAATCACTATACCTGAGAAATCCCTATTCAGGGGACACTTCTATTAAGGGGACATTTTTCCACAAAAGGATTGATGGTCAATATATATTTTATACTACTACCCATCCCTATTCAGAGAACATCTTTATTAACAAAGACTTGGGTCCCCTTAATTAGAATTCTGCTGTTTAAAAATCAGAAATAAACTGGTCTATATATAACCAACAAAATTATAATCATAATATTTTTATGCTGGATTTATTTGTTCTACGACCATAACAAATGTAACTAACAGTAACAATCAGTAATTTTGAATAGTCAAAATGTCAAAAGGTTGATTAACAGCCCACAGCTTACAATGACTTTGACAGAACTTGTTTAATTTGTTAAAACCTACACAGTAGACCATTGTCGGCTCTGGCTTTAATCTATTCCACATCAACTAAAGCATCACCACATTGAATTAGCTATTCTGATTCATCAGGTGGGTGAAATAACAAAAGCCTAGACACAATTATAGACATTTTTAAAGGTCAAATCAGTTCCGGTCGCTATGGAAAACAAATAAAAGGATCTATTTAAGGGGATACTGTGTTTATCTACAGTACCGGTACTTGTTGTCGAAGTAAAAAGTATCTGTAGAATGTCGTTTTAAAAGGGTAAACAAGAATTTCAACAGCTGTTTGTTTGAGCTCATTGGTCTAGTAAGCCTTTCTCACACACCAGGGCTTCAACATGTGAGCCCTGTGTGTCAACATGTGAGCCCCTGTGTTTTTATGATTCCAGGTTGTGGTGATCTAGAGATCATCAGTTCGAATCCAACCCTAGTAATTTTGTTAACAAGCCTTCTTATCTGAGTACTTAGGACATTATTTGTAAAGAGAAATTATGACCCTTTAATTTTTGTCAATTTAGTCATTGGTTTTTTTTATGCCTACCTGTTTCCATTTTACTAAAATTAGAGGCGCCTGAATCCTGAGTAAGGCAGAGACTCAACTGTAATTTGTTCGAACCCTAGTTAGTGACAAGGGCATATCACCATGCTTTGATTTGGATGTTGGAATGATTTTTTTACAGGGTTTTTATTTGCATATAACTTCATAACAATTAACTATTGGCAAAATTGACTAGCATACTGTCTGCAGGTAAGTACAGTATTTGTAATTAATACATGTTGGTAGTAAGTATAACATAACATATACAGTATACCTGCACAATATATCAAATGAATACATAATACAGTACACTATAGCCAGACAATACAGGTTTTAGTAAGTCTAGAGAAAATGATACCTTGCTGATATTGATATTGGTCTTGGACCTAACATTGTGATAATAACTGAAAAGAAATGAATTGCAATGATCAAACCATAGACCTACATTATAGATCCATGCTCAAACAATATACAGTAGTTGTCATAAAACCATACTTGGCAAACCAATTCAATGACAAATGGAACAATGCCTTTGCATTGCTTTAAAGTGCCAGGGTAGATTAAATACAATGTCATGTTACAATGATCTTTCACACATAGCCCAATGCCATTTAGTTTAAGAGTACAGTATATGCTTAATTGTACCCACTCAATGGTTACCTGCAATGCCATTTTAATGCAAGTATAAGTATAACACAGCATTCAACAATTGTATTGCATAAAACTTATCGAAAATTAGTCAAAACCTTCTTAACTCTGTTCAAAGTTAGTCATAAATAAAAATTTCAATTTTTACTTAAGCACTGCTTAGCAAAACCATTTATAAATTCCAACTCAAGACCGAAAGTATTTGGAATATTTTTACTACTATCCAGTAGAACCCTATAAGGGGACACTATTGGTCCCAACAAAGTGTCCCCTGAAGAGGGATGTCCTGCGAATAGGCGTTAATCAAAACATGTATTTTCCTTGCCCTTTGTTCGTTTCACAGGAAAGTGCTCAATTAACAGGTGTCCCTTTAATAGAAATGTCTCCTAAAAATGGGATGTCCCCTGAATAGGGGTGTCCCAAAAGGGGGTTCTATTGTAATCCCATGACTAGATGTATAGACTCAACATGGTTTGATAAAATATCTATGGACTGTTTCAAAACCAAAGTATTTCAATATGTGATAAAATGTATAGAATGCAATAGTAATAAAATGTATAAACAGAATAAACAAAACAATTTATGAAATGAAATTTTATACTTGACATGTCAAATGTCAAGGTGATCCAACCAATCAAATCCAAGATCCTGTTTCTACCCTTTAATGTTTCCTGTGAAATATAATAAAGCAGTTAATTGCTTGAAAAGATGGTGGTTTCAATTTAACAAGAATATTGTTATTAAATAACCAAAATTAATTTATAAATTAATTATTCCAAGAAAAAAAACACCAACCTTCCTTCCAATCCAGAGAAAATACACAACTTCAAACCAAAACACAACTTTAATTTCTTAACATGACGGACAATGTAAGGTATTCAAAATATAGACTACTGGTTCAATAGTGTGTTTAGCAAGGTAAGTATAGGTATACTGGTCCAGGTATAAGTGCACTCCAATAGGGTGTTTCGTGTAAGGCAGGGGCAAGTATTCTCGTCCAATAGGATGTTTTATAATGCAAGTATAAATAAACTGGTCAAATAGATTGTAGAGTGTTGAGCCAGAGGGCCAAATAAACTTATCCAACAAACAGGGTGTTTTCATGCGAGGCATACTCGTTTGAGTTTGATTATAAGGTTTGACTAAGTTGACAAGATTTGATCAGATTACCTCCAATTCTATATCCCCGCAACCAGAACACTGCATATTAAACTGTGAACCCTCTAAAAGTATATGGGGGTATGATAAAAATAGTGTGTTTTTTTTTTGCATGTAAGCAGATACTTGTAATACTGCTCTCAGTACTATTATTTATTAAGCTTAGACTAGGCATACTAAACATTACAACATTCCAAATTCTAATACAGTAACATTGTATGTATTACTGGTGATTTAGACCCCATTTACACTTCATCGACGATTTCTTAGCCGGCCCGAAGTCGGCCCGACGCCGGCTTTCTTTTTAGCCCGCAATGTGTTTACACTTACCCAAAAAGCCGGCCTCGGGCCCTTACTATTGCGTTTACACTTGCTCTCGCGGAAGAGTGCTCGATGATACGATTTCGCTACATTCACGTCATATCCGCTCCTGTGCGTCTTAAAAAGTTAATATTATAAGCGTTATCAATCTACACTAGGCCTAGGCCTATCAACTTTATCAAAAAAGAATCAAATAACGGTATTTAATATGGATCAAAACAATTGTATTATTGCTTTACTACTAATGTTTGCGTCTCGTTTTCTAAAGAATAGTAGTAGATCATACGCCTTTTTCACGAAACGGAAGACATCTTCGATCGATGATTCTTTACTCCATGATCGATGACAACACAAACAATGCCGTTCAACGAAGCGTAACCAACAGAAATAACATAGCGTTTTCAGCCTATTTTCGGAGGACAAGTTACTTAAAAATTCGTAACTCCTCAACGGACAGTCGTATGGACAACATTTTTTACTGTAAAATGTTCTTTAAAGATTAGCCTATAGAACTGTGTGATTAAAAAAAATTTAAATTTTTTTTTTCACTTCTTAAGTACATCGAAAAAAACACCACAGTTTATAAGCATAGGCGCCACATGGTGTCCTGAAATCCCCTGAAAACGCTGTTATTTCTGTTGGTTACGCTTCGTTGCACACGGCATTGTTTGTCATAGATCGTGAAAAAGGCATCTTCACCAATTTAATTTCAATGAAGAATTTCCGATTCATCAGCAATAAGTTTCGTAAACTTAAAGCTATAGTTGACACAGAACGTTCATTTTATGACCGCGAGTGTTTACACTATACGAAGTGCCGGCCCGAAGCCCGCAATTGCCGGCCCGAAGCCTACTCTAGACTAGGCTCAAAATTGAGCCGGCTCGAGGCCGGCTCGGTTGTTCCCAGAGTGTTTACACTTGTGCACTTTTGGCTCGGAGCCGGCCTCGAGCCGGCCTCGGGCTCGCTAAAAGCTGAAGTGTAAATGGGGTCTTAGTAACAACATAAAACTGTTAGTATCTACCCATGTGGTAGTGGAACACATTAATAAGAGGTCAAGCTATTCCACAGACTCGTATGCTATGGTGGTAACACTTGTTGAATTTTGCATGGCCATGATGACCACCTGGGGGACCATCTAAGAAATTGTTTCAAATGGGGAAATAAAGTTTGCACCACAAACGTAATAGAGGCTACACAAACAAAAAGTAGTGTGGGTAGTCTATAAGTGCTATCTTACCTGGATAATTCGCCTACAGACAAATCTAACTGTTCTTGTGGTTCAACCGGGTTGGGTACTGTCGCAAAATTCACCACACACACATTTCCCATAAGAATTTTACTTACAATCATGGATTCCCCTAAAAGTGGTATTCACTTACAGTAAAGATAGACTGGTGAATAAAGTCACTGGTTACTTTTAAAATAAATATTTTGAACCTAAAATCTCTGAACCTGTCCCTATGTTGTCATTTTTGCTTTCAGAATGTATGAAAATGAAATAAATCATTTATTTAATGTCAATATTTATCTACTGACTATTAGAACTATCATAACAGTGGTCTTGAAAAATGACAACGATAAATGCCATTGTTGTTAATACAATGTACAGCTTTGCTACACAACTTGTTGTTCTGTGTAAACATCCTGGAACTTAACAAAACAATCGTTATTGGTTTGATGTAATCAGAATACGTACGGTGAACATGCGGTATTTTTATACCCCAAAAAAACTGAAAGAATCTGAAAGTAATTGCGCTCTTTATTAATATTGATACATGAAGATTCATTTTGAAATATACATTATAATCACTATATAGTACTACTGTATACGACAGGAATCAAATGGCATGAAATATTAGGATGTGACATGACATGCTATGTACTCTACGATGATGAAGCATAGAGATGTACTGTATACTACAAAAAGGTAGAACATACATACTAACTTGTTTTGAATTTTAGCATCTAAACCTACACTATCAAACTAGTGACAAAAATGTGTGATGTGCCCAAATATGGTAGTGATATGCCCAAAACATGGTGGTGATATAACATCGTCATGTCCATTTATGAGTACATCACATTTTTTTTCACATGGAAAGTTGTGATTATTGAAAATGGAAATGTTTGTCAAAGAGGTGAGTTTTTAAAATGTACAGTACTTCAGGAAAAAAAGGCCTGTCCAAAAACCCCTTCCAAAATAGGGGCATTTTAATGTCCCTCATTCTCGTCCACAAACTTCAACATCCAAAACAAATCTCTCACAATTATAAATACAGTAATTTGCTGTTTGAATAAAGTATTCTTTTCCTCCAAACAAAAACGCAAATTAATTTCTGTACGTCATGCTCACAATTCCAGCCTTATTTGGGATTGTCTATTTGTATTTAACTAACTTTATTGAGAATGGGAAAAGAATAATAATTCACAATTGCCAAGTCATCCTTACTTTGGTTACAATTCACTGAATTTGAACTATCTGCATACAAAGGCTATTTCTATAGCTCCAGGTCCAATACACCACTGCCCTTACAAATCAACGCTAATCTAATCACAGACTAAAGTGACGTAAGAAAACATGAAAACACCGCACAAATATAGGATTCAATATTAAGAAAAGGTAGACAAATATAACCTTTTTATGATACCACAGCTGGAGTTTTGATCAATGCCGAAAATTTAGCAAGATTATATCAATAATAGTTTGATATATATCATATATTTATAGCCTTCCACCAATTACAGATATATAATATATATTCAGTTATATAATCTTTCCCTTTATGGTAGAATATCTTTAGGTTTTAGGGTCTTTGGATTATTATACTCTTAAGTGTATATCATTGTGATTCAGTTTTATTAGAAGAATGCAATTAACAAATTATATAATATATGTAAATTTGGATAATTAAAAATAAACTCACTCAATTCTCTGCTGAAAACTCACCTATTTCAATAGCTATTTTTATGTTGCGCTGCTAGTTGCTGGTAAAGATTACTTTATACTGTTTTACATTATTTTTATAAATATAGTAATGGAAATGTTTGTCAAAGAGGTGAGTTTTTAAAATGTACAGTACTTCAGGAAAAAACGGCCTGTCCAAAAACCCCTTCCAAAATAGGGGCATTTTAATGTCCCTCATTCTCGTCCACAAACTTCAACATCCAAAACAAATCTCACACAATTATAAATACAGTAATTTGCTGTTTGAATAAAGTATTCTTTTCCTCCAAACAAAAACGCGATTTAAGTTCTGTACTAAATATAACCCAATGCTTCTGCAGGGTGGATGCAAAGTAGGGGTGGCCGCTTCTCCTTTTTGACAGTTAAAATGAAATTATAAACTAATTTTTATATCTGTTTTTTTGGTTATAATTATTACCACTATCATGTTTTAAAAATCCAAGATCCTGTTCTGTCTAAAAGTCCTTTCAGAATAAGCGACAAGTTTCTAGGTATATTGCGTTGGGACATCTACATTCAAAGTCAATTCTAACCAGCCTAAAGCTTATTTTAAGGTCTTCCTCTCAGCACATACCCACAAAAAACATCTGGGTACCTGAAAATACTGCTATTTTCCCCTTCAAACTTTAACTTACAACCCACCCCCAGACTTCTCTAGCTATCCATGTAGTATCCACCTTTCTATTGACTACAGCTCATGGTAGCCACTAGCTCCTGGTTGCAAAACGAATCAGGAATTTAAACTTTTCTGACGGAAGGAAATCAGTTATACTGTATAATAAAATGTTATTATAGATCTACTGTCCAAACAAACTCTATTGTCTTTCTTGATTTCATTGAACTTTAACCTCTCTATACAATCATTTTTCTGCATATTTCCATACATACTGTAACATGCAAATTCTGATTTAACATCAATAATGAAAACATTACTTAACATAACATTATTATCAATGTTTTTCATTTCAAATATTTGATCTGATATATACAGATAAAGCTAGAAAAGATAATTGTTTTATCATATTGCAGATATTATCAAAATAATTCCCATAAAACAGATTCTTAAGTCCTGTTTTTGCTGCGAAAACATAACTGGTTTTTAACCATGTGAATAAATTAACCCCTGTTTCTTGGCAGCAGAACCACAACAAATTTTCAGTTACCAGTTATATGGCAGCCTGAAAATAACGGTTAAAAACAGAACGCCATTTAACCAACTTTTAACTGCAGCTCAAAAAAACCGCTGACCAACTACAGTACACTGCAGTAATGGCCGGAGTCCATTGCATTTTGGGTAAGGCTAACAATTTCTGTCGACGATCACCCACTGATTTAAATGGTTATTTAGGAGCACAAATTTAGCATATAAAATTTTATTTAAAATTTATTTTGAAATCAATGGTTTATTTGGCGCTATGCAGCAGAAACAGTCCCACAGACTTACCCTAGATATTAGTAACTCAACTGTACGTCAACAGTCTTAAAACAATCTAGTCAATAGACACTTCCACAGAATAGTAATCAACCAGTTAGAATCTGAAATGATAAATAGTTAAATTTTGTCAAATATTAAATTACAGGTGGTCCAATCTAAGCTCTGTCTACACTATCAAACTTTAAGCGACAAATAAATGTGATGTGCCGATATATGGACATAATGATGTCATATCACTACCATATTTGTCAAACTAGTTTGATAATGTAGACATTGTTTGACACTTCCAATCGGAAGACTTTTTCTACAAATAAAAACCACTTTTAATTAGCTCCAATTTACCACAAAAGAAGTAGCTTTAAAGTTGCACTTCAAAATTTCAATTGAATAGTTCTCCAAAATACCAAAAAACTCAATGGCAGAGGACACATTATCTGTTTTCATTAAAAAACTATATAAATGAGCACTGATTATTTCAACATCAAGACAGTTTATCATTATCCTATTATAACACCATAACTAAAAATAACTAAATTAAACCTATACAAGTAAAGTTTTGTATCTGTTCTAAACTGGTTCAAACTAATCTATTCAATGGAAAACATTCCTGATACTGTACATACCTGTTGTTAATTCAACAGATACCAAACGCATTTACCAATGTATGATAGCGACAATGTACGATTCCATTGAAAGCTACAGCACTTATTTCCTCTTATGCACAGTGCTATGGTAGAGGTAACAGACACAATACAACAAGGTTAATTCCCACAAGAATGAGGATTGTATTGGCATTCCTATGCTCAACTAAAACGTCAATACTTATACCAGTGAGTGATTCACTGTGTCTACTCATGGAGGTATTACTGTATTACTGTATGCTACTATCAAAGGGACACGGTTCACCGAGCATAAAAGAAAACGTTGAAATCACTGGGCCTACAGACTTGTCATTGTCCTAGGATGGGACTATTAATGCAGTATAGGAATTGTATAATTGCTTCAGGCTTAAACAGTCTGTTTTTAAATTCTAGATGAATAGTCATTTGTTAACGACGCCTAAAGTTGTATCGTATAATTGGTGGCTACCGTATTCGTAAGAAATGACCACTCAATCAAAGTGTGTAGTCGTAATAAAAACCCGTGCAACAGTAAAAAACTGACCATCGCAGTAAAACATTCCAAACCACTTGTTTTCATAAATTCTATTTATCAAGCATTATTATTAAGAAGAGAGCAAGTGTACAAAATCTAACAGTGTTAAGGTACATTTACACTTGTCCCATTTACGGAACAGAATTAAGATGGCGGCGTATTGTTAAACAATTGAACGTTGTCGGCTATTAAATGGAACAAGTGTGAATCTAGCTTTAGTGGAAAAAATTAAATAATGTTTTGTATTAAAATATAATGAAATCTTTTATTTTTAAAAATCAACATTAAACATACATTACATTAAACATTGCATGCCTGGACACACCTTGAGTCCTTCATCTTTCTATAAAACTTAATGATTCTAAAAGACTTAAAGATTATAATAAATCTCTCTTTTTTATGTGCGTTGAAAGAAATTTCAGAACCTTTTCTAATGCAGGAATGTAGCTTGTGAATCTCAGAAATTCTACCAGCACCAAGGCAATTAGAAATTTAATCTGTCAAATACTTAAATCCTCTTAACAGCATGGTGGTTAAGAATAGTAAAGAAGTTCACAAATCTTATTGTAATGCTGTATGCTTGTTTTTTTTTTTTTGATTGTTTCAAATAAATGTGAATGAAACACTTCCATTTTGGTCAGGAGAATCTCGGTTTTCCACATTTTCTCCCGAATTACAAAGATAACCGAATTTTGGTGTATATGTGTGTTTTTTTTTTACACACAAGCAAATTTATGATATTTAAGCCAATGTACGAAAAGGGCATCCCCTCACAATCACGTGATACTGCTTGTCGCACACTGCACTTCTTGCCTCTCGATAATAGATAGAGGGTGCTGTAACCACCTCATCCTTCAGATGGTATGTTTAGTTGTTCGTCCTAATAACATGTACATTTACTGCTATAGTATTAGGCCTACTAGCTAAATGTGGTAAGTGTTAAATCCAAGGAGATACATAATCTTTTAATATTTCTTGCCGGTTTCACTTTGATGAACCCATGCCTAAATATTTAGAATTGGCCTAAACAGGAAAGTCATTTTGCATACAATACAATAAAGCCAAACTGCATTACAATTTCCCCCTGACTGTATCTGAAAATACCGTTACTCTAAATATAACACAATTGTATTTGTAAGAACCTATTGTGGTCAATAATTGGGAAGCCAATCAGGTCTGTTAACTGCATTTAAATGTTTTTCTATATATGTGCATGTATATTTGCTGTATATATTGTTTTGTACAATATTCAATTTCCGATTGTTGTTTATTATTGTTGGAGAATCAGTATGATAATAAATGTACTACATTTTTCAGAAGACGGTGTCTGCCAATATGGTAACCAAAAATACATTATGCAGACCTGTTGTTTATATTAGGCTGACAACTGAGTGCAGGCCTGTATACTAGGTGTTGTTATTGAGTGAATGAAGGAAACAAGTGGGGTTGGGGTCATTTTAAAGTAAAAGACTATAACACCATCTTAGTATAATTACTTGTATATTGTCATAAATGTGATTTATTTTGATAAGCAGATCCATATCTTTCTTATTAACCAGTTCAAATTAATCAATTCCAAAGTCCAAACTGAAGGAAATAAACAGTATAGTCGTTTAGGAACCAATTTAATAGGCTGTCCCTTGAATAGGCGTTGGCTATAGTAATAAAACATATTTCCCCATGGGTTTTAATGAAAAGTGTTCCCTTAATGTCCTCTAAATAGGTGTCCCAAAGGAGGGGTTCTACTGTATGAATAAAGACCATACGATTTGACATTTAAAGGCGTTACAAAAGGAAATGACGATGTTAAGTGGGTGTGTCTCACATAAGGGGAGCTCTGGTACAGACTATACCATTATCCAACGATGGTGTGATAATTTACTGTACTAATGTATATTAATGTTTTTTTTTTATTTCGTAATGCATTCCTCTGTTTGGAGAGAGAGGCTAGGTAAGCTAGGCACGAAATAGACACTTAAACATGAATCTATTTATAATTACTTTTTGCTCAAATCAATTAGAATTATAGGAAACAATTAGCACACCAAGAGAAAATTACAGGGATTAAAATTTGAAGGAAAGGTTACAAGGCCATTGATTTTATTAAGCTCCTACTAAACAGTAATAAAGGCTATTATTACAAATTGCAATATACTGTATAAGAATCTTGTTAAGCTCTGTCCACACTATAAAAAATAACTAGTTTGACAAAAAATGTGTGATGTTCCTAAATATGATAGTGATATTTCTAAATATGGTAGTAATATGATATCATCATGTCCATATATGGGCACACATCACATTTTTTGTCACATAAACTTTGATAGTATAGATAGAGCTTTATGACTTTATCGGAAATAAACCACACCCCTGCTAAATAATCAAAGCAAACCGCACTGATTATGTTTTAACTGATAAGAAAATTAGTATGTCAAGCTAATGAAATCCTTCTAAAATTTGGTATTTTATTAATAATTTATAATATTTAGAAAAGTACAGTAGATCTCAGACAAGATTTATGTAACAGAATTTTACTGTACATGGTTTTATTTAATAATAAGCCCATAGTCCAGAATTTTTACAGTGAGAGTTTTTTATAACAAAATTGAAGGGTATATGGAAGAAAATTAGTTTTAGGTCCACTAGTAGATAACATTTTAAAACTGGTAAAAAAATCATGAGTCACTGCCTATTATATTTACTAGCACTTTCACTGCTTATGGTCTCAAAACTCCCTGGTCTCAACTAATGTTGTTCGAAAAGTAGTTTTGTCTATAAAATGACGTTTAAGCCATAATAGTTTGATTTAGTCAGCCCAATAGCAAGCCCTTAGCCAAACCCGGGGCCAAACCCTACAAACCCCACTTGCTATAGGATTGTTATTGGGCTAGTACTAAATCAAACTCTGCTTATTGCCTAAAGATTATAGACAAAGACAGCTGAAAATCTATAATTACTATAGAAACTACGAAAAATCTATAAATCGATGAAATTTGATATTTGATTATAGGAATACTTTTGATACCACAGTGTTCAATTAAAAATAATGATCTTACCAGGAAAGATAAATTTTATTTATATTTAAACAAGTTGAGTTATCACACCTGAGTAGATTCTTGCAATTTTATTGGAGGATTGTTGCAGGTCACATGATATTTAATAAACTATTCCAATGAACCCTTGTTTGTTATAAAACAAATAATAAATGTTTCTTTCATGCAATAGAACAAATAATTTAATTTGGTGAAAGATGAAATGTTCTATTTTTACCTGCTCATGAAATTATTTGTACTATTGCACTCATAAACATTATTAGTATAATATTGTACTCATTTAAAATGCATTACAAATATAGCTTTAAAGGCCTGGTTTTAACTGCATCTGTTTCAAATAACAATAGTATTAGTTAATCCCGAATTTGCGAAGGCTTCCCAGGAGGTCAGATGCTTTTTTTCTAAATGCAGTCAATTGATCTTAAAGTAAATACAGGACTGACCATATGGATATATACGTTGTGGTAAGCTTTGGAAACCTTGTCTCATATTAACAATTCTACTAAAAAATTATAATGGATCTATGAATATATAACAGTCTTGAAATTGTAATGTCAACCACAACTTTGTATTAATGATGACCACATGACTCCTTGTTATAGTATCCTCTAAGAACCAGGCCTGTGAATTCATTCATGTTCAATGGAGCTCCAATGGGGAATTGGCTGTACAGCAACATACTACTTTAGTATATTGATAATTAGCAGGTTATATCAGGCCAATGTGATTTACCAGAACTATTAAATACCACAAATCTCTGAAATGACACAACATCCACACCTATTTACTGGATCCAAAAACAATTTGTGTATCTGGCCTACAATTAAGTATTGTCCTATATGAACGGACAAAACAGTGTAACTATTAATAGTAATATCTATAATGACAGTACATATTTGCAAGCTAGTAAAGGATAACTTTATATTTGTTTAAGAAATTTGTTATTTATTAGAGTACCTAGTCCAATATCAGATCTGATAAAATCAAAGTCCAATTTTGTTGAATTCATTTTGAATATAGTTAATGTATGTTACACAACAATAGTAAGTTCAACCACTAAACACAACAACTTTGCTGTACATTATGTTTGTACCATGGAGAAGAACAAGATATTGATTTCACTTTAGGAATTCCGTACAAACTTAGTTAAGATCTTCATATTGTTTTTAGCTACCACCATTATAAATCCAGACCATGCTCATCTTATAAGGATCATCATTTGACAGAAAAGTATATTCTAAAAAACAGATAAAATTGAAAACAGCTATAGCATATTAACATAAAAACATCAAAAAATTTAATTTTAAAATTAATGTAACTACTACAGGATTAGTCCATTAATGTGACTACTACAGGATTAGTCCATTAATGATTACGAAGTTGAGTATGAAGTACATGACTGTGTGGCACCTAGCCACGCCCACGGTTAATTTAAGCATGACAATTGGTGTAAATAATGCAGATCTTAAAGGATCTAAAAGAGGTGTGTAGGATTGAGTCATCACTATTTCATTCAAGCTAAACCACAGTGAAGAGGTTACTCACGGTCATGGCAATCAAGTTTGTACCAGTAGATACTAAATGATGGCTTAAACACTATAGATATGATTACTGTACAGTACCCAGGGTTAAGAAATATAGGCCTAAAATAATAAGTAAAGTATGAGAAGGGTATATAGTATAAATATAGTATCTTAACCAGTCAGTATACTATGCAAAATATCACCTGCACAAGTCGATGTAATTGAGAAGTTGTCCCAATGACATGAACAACATTTTAGATAAGTTGATGACGATGTAGATATTTGTCAATACAAAACCATGGTTCTGTATTTGCATACACGTGTTTGATTTAATACTGTACCAGCTACTGCAGACATATAACGTGGTTACCGACTGGTGGGCCTCTGGAAATCACCAACCCACAACACTATATTTGAGTCCTACAGTAGCTACAGTACATTTTCATGGTGTACACTACTATAGAACTGTAATTCAATGCTTATCAACATAGGCTATAAAATAGTGCCATAAATTCTGGAGTTTTATTAAATGGCAAAAGTTACCAGACTATTTGTTATCTAGCTTAAGAATATGTTTTTGTTCAAAATATCATAACAGATAGATAACAATAGAGTGTATTTTTATTCTTTGATACACCTGAGTGATTTTCATGAGAGACAAATATTATCATACACAATTTGAAAACAACCCTAACACTAACCCCATGGGTACACCCACTCGAAATTATTTGTTATGGAAAAATCAGATGGTAAATGAATTACTGCAACTGTACAAGTTTTACAAAAACTGTAATGTTAAAATTCTTTACAAATGCCACAGTTTATGATTTTAACTTCTGTTGGCAAAGTAGTATAAGTGCTCTTTTATTGAGGTAGGGGGGGGGGGGGAAATCGAGAGAAGAGGGAAAGTTCTTTCTGGTGCCAAATCCTGTCTTCAGACTTGTTTTAAGTACATGCTTCTCTCCGTAAAGGGTCCCCTTTATGTCAGACTAGCCAATCAAATGACTCATGAGCTCTCAACAGTGGCTGTGCATAACCTAGCAATATGGGGGGTTATGGGTAAAAATGCTGTGTGAACTCAATCACAACTCTTTCAACCACCCTTCTGCCTATGTCCTGAATACCATTTTTCATCTTATTTATCAAAACATACGATTTTTTATAGTCAAGTCATTTGACTATGCATTCCAGAGTAGATAGATCATAGATTGGAACACATAAAGAAATAGGACCAAATACACCATTTGTTATCATATTGATTAGGTTTTCCTGATCAATCTTTGCATACCTTGAATATCTAGTCATCAGCATGAACTACTGTAGATGCTTAGGGAGTGTTGTCAAAGTGTTGTCAAGGTGTTAGGGAGTGTTATTAAGGTGTGAGGCAGAGTCGAAGTGTGAGGCAGTGTTTCGTTCAACTCAATTTTGATTTTTCCACAGGACTGCAACTATTTTTTCTCAGTCATAACCCATTTTTTTTGTTCGCGTTTCTAAGTAGATAATGTCTGTATGTGAATGAACATACAGTACATTTGTTGTGTTGTTACTATAAACAGTTAATTTCTTATGCAAAATGAATTGGAAGATATACATTTTATTTGCATACAATTGCAAAACAATTAACAAATTTATACAACAATCATAAATAAAGATGTATAATAAATTGAGTAACATAATTATTAACTGGATTATGTAGCCTGTATTGTATTGATGCTGAATAATATCATAGATGAGTTAAAATCACATATATACCTACACACTAAAGTCTAAGTGAGAACTTTAATTTAATTAATTGCCTAACTTTTCTTACTTACTAATACACACCTACTAAACTAAGTCTAGGCTAGTTCTGATGAATTAGCTACAGTAGGTCACGATACAACAACGAACCTCACCCCACCCCGGCCGTCTTCCTCAGCCCTCTGCAGACAGTTCGAAGACGACACGCCCCTCACCCAGACGAACAGAAGTACCTTATTGTATGGGAGGCAATAACAGTACACACAGTGACAACAAAACATAACTTTTTCAGGCCTAACTAAGTATGTGCGCCTGGTGCACTTGGTCTACTTACAAGCAAGGCACGTGGAAACAGCCGTTTGGGCTTCAGAAACTTGTATGTTCAGCACACGTTGTAAATAATAATAACTAAAAATATGACAGAAAATGCTGATAATTCAAGTAATTTTAGGTAGGCTCTCAATCGTCCAAGTCCACTTGGCTCTGCTGCTACGTACTTTGAACCGCTGAACATTGTTTATGGGCGAGACTAGCTATTGTGTCTTCTTACACTTTCCCATTGGCTACTTGTGGAATATCTCGTATGCCATATAAGGAAATAATATGAATGGAACAATCACGCGACAGTTATTAACACATTTATAGTAGTTATTTATCATAAAATTTATACGAGTTAAAACATAGAATTCTAATTCATCTATTGTACCACCAAATAGTATAAAACAAATCGTATTATGAAGATTTAATGTACGATCAATGTTCAAGTAGTCTAGATCCGTCTCGTCCTTTCAACCGGTCCCATGGTGTAACGGTCAGCACTCGAGACTCTGAATCTCGCGATCCGAGTTCAAATCTCGGTGGGACCTCATATTTTTATTTTTTTTATTTCTAAGCGTTTTTAAAATCTAATAAGCGTCATTTCATTTATTTAGTCACTTTTAAATATTTCAATATTTTTTAAACGATCTGTTAACAGTATATGCCAAATTTCCAAATGGGGATTCAGAGAGAAAGAGAGGGACATAGTAGTTTATTTTTTGGAAAGTAATTTTTCAGTCCTAAACGACGTTTCTCAGCTAAACGACGTTGGTATGTTAAAAGTCCAAGACCGTGTCGAATTTCTTAGAGTCTGTCATGTTTTTAAAATATATAATCATTGTTGTCCACCTTATTTATGCAATCGTTTTATTAGAATTTCAGACAGTCATAATTACAATACTAGGGGATGCAATTTTAATTTTAGAATCCCAACTATCAAGCCAATGGCACATGTGACCTTTTTTTACAATGCTATTAAAGAATGGAATAATTTACCAATTAACATTAAGGAATCACAAACTGTTTGTTGTTTTAAAAGTAAAGTTAAAAAGTATCTACAGGAACGTTCACTAGCTCTAGAAACTATTTAATTAGCGCTTCTTCTTTTTTCGATTGTCCTTTTTTGCTGTTTTTTTGTAATTTTTATATGTTGCATTGTTTGTCTTTTTTGCTGTTCTTTCAAAGGACCTCATTGGAAACAAGTCCGTAGAGGACTTTTATGAGTTTTCCTTGGCATCCTTGTTTTATTTTGGTATTTTTATATTTGCCAATTTTAATTGTATGTCTGTGATATTTTATGTACTGATGCCGAAATAAATCAAATCAAATCAAAAATCCTTACTTTATATTCATGGAGTCAATGTCTATTCTTTTTTTGTGTTTTGTTGTAATTTATTATGTTAAATAATTTTAATTATTTAAATAAACAACATGAAGAAAGTGTATTAAAATTTACCCACCCAGAAAATACCATAAATAAAAGTAGAGTGCTGCTTCTACAAAAAAAAAGGGGGTAAAAAGGACGGACAGCGCCAATGGTACAATTGCAGTATCACAACATAGCCAAAAGTCCGTGTTTTCGAAGTAACCACTTAGCCAAGCCGCCCCAAGAGAATGTATTGGGTATTTAACGTTATATTCTATGACGAGGGTGTTATGCAATACATAGGGGGCGTTGTTCTATTAGTATTAGTACTACTGTACTATTATTATTATATACAGCAAAATTCGTTTTACAAAACTATTGTGTTTCTAAAAAAAAGAAGGAATTGAATGAAAACGAATAAAACCGATGTTAATTGCGTTAAAAATATAAATAATTAATGGTTGTCACAAAACAAAAACATAAAGTAATTAATTTTTTTTTAAAAGGTAATTAGGTACGTCCTCGCTCGAACTTCCGTCTTGTCAAAAGTGATACAGTACTAAAATTACTACATTATTATTATTATTTTAGATTTTCGGTGATTACAAGCCCACCGGAAAATTAATGATTACATGTATGCATGTTAGAAATAGTGGAATAAAAAGGACTGGACAGCGCCAGTGGTTGGTTAGTGTTGTATTGACAAATTAGCAAATTGTGTTTAAACGAAGTAACCACTCAGCCAAGCCAGCCCAATTGAAAACGGATGGTAAATAAGCTTATAACCATTTCGTCATAATATCGACTAACTGATAAACTATAGATGGCAGTATTTAAATAAAACAATGATGGTTGTGGTCATGCTCTATGTTGTGCCATATTATTTGCCTGTGTTTCTTAAAAAAAAAGCAGAGGGAATTGAATGAAAACGAATATAACCGATGTTAATTGCGTTAAAAAAATAAATTATCAATGTTTGTCAAAAAAAAGCACAAAGTAATTAATTTGGTAACTAGGTACGTCCTCTCTTGAACTCCCGTCTTGCCAAAAGTAATACACTACTAATAAAATATGTAAATAGAGTATAATTATCGTATAATTTCGGTGACCAGAAGATCAATGATTAAATGTATAGGTAGGACAGGTAATAAATAGTGGAATAAAAAGGACTGGACAGCGCCAGTGGTTGATTTGTGTTTGGACAAATAATATCATATGAATTCATTTAAACGAAGTAACCACTTAGCCAAGCCAGCCCAATTGAAAACGGATAATAACCATTTATTTCGTCATATAAATATCGATTAACTGAGAAACTATAGATGGCAGTATTCAAATAAAAACGGTGACTACTTCTTCGCATGCAGCTAAAGTAAAATGACGTCATGTTAAAGTGGGTCGTCACAGAGTCTCATGCATATAAATGAAGCAAACTTGCTGAGAGTTTTTTCCACCACCACACACACGCGACGCGAGATTTATCGAAAATATACAACAAAATATAATTGTTTTCACTGCTGAGGATAATAAATAATATACTTTAATTTTAACATGACAGGAGAGCCTAGATACTTCCAGTGCGAATACAAAATAATAATAATGTACAATATTAGTATGTATTTTCAAATGCTGCAAGACATGAGGCCCGAATTAGGCTAGGCCTCCTACTGTCTGTAGTTAGTGGCAGCGCAGTGCATACCTGAGAGCTAGGGTGGGTGGGAAGTTAGCTAGTATGCTGGGTTAGTATCTGCACAATGCCACGCGGTAACGATGAAGGGGAGGATATGGATGGCCTGATAGTGGGTAGTGTATACTGTATTTTACTTGTCTTTAGTTAGGCCGCTAGTGAGTAGGTATCATAGAAAGTCTGTCTATAGGGCTAGGCATCTAAGCAAGCCAAATGGGTCGAATAAACAACTATATTTAATCTGCTTCTAAGCCAATAACAAATGGGTCGAATAAACAACTATATTGCATGAAATTTCAAAGTTTTTACACGATTGTAATATACATGTTTTTGGCGTGGCAGAAACATTTCTAAAGTAAAGGCAAATGTAAATATTGATTATGTCAACGGATTTCGTTGGATTGGTAAAAGTAGGAAAATTAAAGGAGGTGGTGGTATTGGTGCATTCATCTCTGATTGTATAACTGTTCTTGATGATGATGTTTTTAATTCAATGTCTGATGTTTACGAAAGTTTTTGGTTAAAATTATGCTATAGTATAATGGTAACCAAAACGAAACTTTATTCGTTGCTGTTGCATATTTCCCTGTTGAAGGTTCTGACAGTAATCTGACTGACGAATTATACAACCAGCTTCTCGCTGAAATTTTACGTATTGAAGATGATAATACTGATCCCAAAATTATTGTGATGTCGGATATGAATGCCAGAATCGGTGGGGAAATATCCAATGGTGATCCTGTTTTAAACTCTAATGGTGTACGGCTATTGAATTTTCGTGACAATTCAAACTTAGCTATTTTAAATTGTAGTGATCATTGTACGGGGAAATTTACATGGTTCAGGAATAACTTGCAAAGTACAATTGATTACATGTTATGCTCTAATAGTGTACTCAATTGTGTAAATGAATTTATTATTGATGACGACAGGGTGATGGGTCTTGGGAGTGACCACAATGTCCTTCTCCTTAAATTATATATTAATAATATCTATCATAAAAATATTAATTATCAAAATAGCATAATATGTTGGAATATCCAAAGGAATCAAGATTTGTCTTTGTTTAAGCAACACATTCGGATATTGTTTCGCGAATGGGATGCAGATTCCTTTAATGATGTTAATTGTCTTTGGGATTCATGGAAAAATAACCTTATATTGGCCGCGACAAAGGGTATAGGAATTAAGAAAAATAATTTTAACATTAAATGCAACTCTTGGTTTGATGAAAATGTCGATGCGGCTATTAGGCCTAAAGATAGAAGGGAAGCATCGCGTCTTCATCGTAGATGGGCTAAGGGTCTCGACCCCAATAAGAATGGTGATGATTTATGGAAATCTTACCAAGAGAAACGGTCTTATGCTAAAGAACTGATTAAAACTAAAATAACTGAAATGCGTGTGAATAAGTCTATTGAATTGGCAAACAAAGGTGGACGTAACTGTAGCGATTTTTGGAAACTGTTAAAAGGCAGTAATCGTAACCAGCCTGTTAGTTGTATCAAAAGACCAGATTCTAGTGAAATAGTCTCCGACGAAAAGGAAATGAACCAAATAGCCCTTGATTACTGGCAAACATTAGGTAAAACTAATTTGGCCGAAATTGATGAACGAACTAAACAAATTAATACCTTTATTAATAACATTAGAACCACAAAAAATGCCCACAACGACTGATGAATTTCTCTCAGGGCCTGTTTCTGCTGCAACTGCTCAAAATACGGTATAAAAATACGGTATAAAATACGGTATTTTTTATACCGTATTTTTTAGTACCCCGTTTCTGCTAACAATACTTCTTGGGTGGTCGTGTTAAATTTCATCTTTTTTACCCAAATTGCCATTCATTTATTTGATCGATAATTAAAAGTCGCAATAAAGGAAGTTTTACGTCTCACTTTCAACAGCCTAGCCCTAGTGATAGAGATGTTGTGAGAGCACAGAAAACATCGTAATGGGGACAATTAATTCGTTCCCTCCCCGAGTTATTGTATTTTGCAATGTTGTACTGCTTTCGCAGGCTCTTCAGCTTTGAGTTTACTTGCTTTGGAGACAAGTTTATTCCATACTCCTGCTTTATTTTGTTAGAAATGTCTTTATAAATGTGGTTGTCCCTTTTATTACCTTTTAGTTGGTCAGACATTTTAGCTTCCCCACACACATTTATTTAGTAAAACTGTGACGTATTCGCTCCACATTTTCGCCGAATATATCTATACATGTGTGTAAAGCAGCTAACAGCGACAGAAAATAAAAACACGAATGGTGACCTTTTGTCATGTAAAAAAAAATACGGTATTTTTTATTGGCAGCAGAAACGGGTACAAAAAATACGGTATAAATTTGTAAATACCGTATTTTATCCACAAATTTTGTGGGGAAAATACGGTATACAAAATACGGTATATTTTTTATGAGCGCAGTTTCTGCTGCCAAAAATATACCGTATATATACGGTATTAAAAAAATACCGTATAATATACGGTATTTAGTTGGCAGCAGAAACAGGGCCTCAGATGTTGAATTGAATTTAGATATTGTTGAAACCGCAATTTTAAGGTCAAAGAACAATAAATCACCTGGAATTGACACGATCACTAATGAAATTTTAAAAAATGGTGGTCAATGTTTGAATATGTCAATCCTTTCTTTATTTAATAGAATAATTGCTTTAGAAAAAGTTCCAAATGACTGGAATAAAAGTATTATTGTACCCGTTCATAAAAAGGGGGACCGCAGGGATCTTAATAACTACAGGGGGATTTCCCTTACTCCATGTATCTCGAAAATATTTAACCGAATCATTTCAAACAATATTTCTAACTTTCTGGAAGATAAAAATGTGTTGTCAGAAGTACAGGGAGGGTTTAGACCTTCGCGACGATGTGAGGATCACATATTTACCCTCAAAAGCATAGCTTCCTGTCGTCTGCTTGAAGGGAAAAAAACCTTCATGGCTTTCTTAGATTTTAAAAAAGCCGCTTCGATACGGTTTGGAGGGAAGGAATGCTAATGGCAGCATGGAATATTGGGATTAGAGGTAGGCTATGGAAATTAATCGATAGTTTATATCACAATGTGCAAGGTAAAGTAAGATTTGGTAAAATAGACACTAAATTCTTTAATATTGATGGAGGAGTTAAACAGGGATGTGTTTTATCACCGACTTTGTTTTGTATTCTTATGCACGAGTTTACCAAATTACTCAAAAAACATGATCTAGGTGTTCGTATTTATAATGTATGCATGGGTAGCCTTTTTTGGGCAGACGACGTTGTACTTATGGCAAACAATGAAAATGATCTGAGTGAGATGCTCAATCTAGCATCTAAATTTGCAAAGTCATGGAAATTAAATTTTAATCATGAAAAGTCGAAGGTCCTTATTGTTGGACAGCGCATAAACAATAAGATGTGGAAATTGGGCGATCAATATATTTCTGAGGTTGAAACCTATAAATATCTTGGTACTTGCATATCAAGAAATATTTCAGATCATTTTCACATCGACCAAATCATCAATAAAGGCAATAGAGTCATTGCTTATATTAAGTCAATTATAGACCGATTTGATAATTTTAGTAGAATTTTCTATGGTGACATTGTATGGAAAACAATTGCTCTTCCTACAATAAATTATGCTTGTTCAGTGTGGGTTAGCCAAAGCAGGAAAGATATTGATAAAATTGAGTCACTTCAATTACAAATGGCGCGGTACATCTTAAAAGCTAGTAGAAATACACCTAAAGAGGCCTTGTATGGGGATTTAGGGTGGGTTCCAATTAAAGTTATTCAAGATATATCTAGAGCCAAATTTATTAATTATGTAATGAACATGGATAAACACCGTTGGCCTAACTTTATGCTTAATACGTGTTTAAGTTCAACTACAAATGTAGAACCACGCTATAAACTGATTCCCAGTTTTGCTAAGACGTGTGCGTCTATTAATATGGACATTGACTCAATTTTCGAAACTTCCTACCTTGGCAATGACCCTGATAGTCATTGGGTTAAGAGATTTAAAGAGTTAATGCATGACACAAACATTTGCATTTTGGAAAAGTGAAATGCTAAGAAAATCGTCACTTCAGACATACTCTCTTATTAAGTCTAATCCGTGCCTTGAAAAATATTTATTGAATTGTACAGACTTTCTAGGATCTAGCCTCAAATTCAAACTACGTTCTAACACCCTTCCTTTAGGTCACAGGAGTTGTAAGTGGCTTCCTGAATATGATGGTATCTGTAAAATGTGTAAGAATGGTTTAGAAGACATTCAACATTTTCTATTCACATGTAACCAACTCAATGGCATAAGGATTGAAGAATATACCAAATTAGAATATATGTTAATCGATATCAATCATTTAGATGTATGGGAAAATTTTATCTCTGGTGACCTGAACACCAAATTAAATCTTGTATTAGGTGGAACTGATAACTACTATCATTATATGTATGACGTCGATTCCATATCAAATATCTTTGATTGTTACTGTAAGCACTATGTTAAAAGAGCTTGGGCACACAGATGTATTATTCTAGGCGAGTAATGTTCATATCAATCAAACTAAATGATTGATATCTATCTCACTAAATGATTGATATCTATCTCATTATAGTGTTAGGTCTACATTGTTGTTGCCCAATTCATTTTATATTGTACAGTTCCTACCTATTCTATATGTTTATTTCTTGTAATTTTGTATTTTTAGGTGTCAGTTCAATGGTATTGTAGTTACTGTAGTTGAATTGTTTTGACATGTTGACCTACGTCGACTTTTTATTGTAATTGTTATTTTCTATATCATGTTTTTTTTTTTTTGTATATTTCTCTTGGATGCACCTTCCATTTGGTCGAGTGCCACTGTTGTAAAAGTATAATCTCCAAATAAATTATTATTATTATTATTATTTAATCTGCTTCTTTGTTATCTGGAACAATATCGGATTATTTTCTGTACCACCGATCGCACCATCATTAATTAATCACTCTGAAAACATTTTGTAAAATCATGAGCGCACAAGAAGCAGAGACAAAATCTCCTTTTGCATATGCATGAGACTCTGTGACGACACGCTTTAACGTGACGTCATTTTACTTTAGCTGCATGCGAAGAAGTAGTCACCAATAAAAACAAGCAGAGCCGGCGGCCATCCATCACGCTCTATAGATTTTATGAATGACAGCAGAGGGAATAAACACGCTGAAAAAAACTGTACTAGGCTAGTAGTAGGTGTGTAAAAAAGGTAGAACACATACTAATCGAGTTTAGTCAGTTCTCCAAGAGTAATAGCTAAAGGTGTTAAGTTCCTAGGTCTAGCCTAGGCTAGATTATGATAGAGTAGTAATTAGAACTTATTTATTAAGTAGGCCTAGGCTATGTAGACTTAGCATGTCCCTAGGGCCTAGCTAGGTCTAGAGGCTGGATAGGCCTGTAGTACTATAGTAGTACTGTATATAGTAGGCCCAGCCCAGCACAGTACGGACGAGTCAAGTTCAGACAAGACGTCTCGTCGTACAAAGCTGTCTGAGTTGGCCTTTAGTTGTAGAGTAGGCCTGCCGCCTAGTACCTGGCTGGATAAACCTCCCTATAATTATACTAGTAGTAGTAGGCCTATAGCTACTGTGTAACTGACCCCCAGCCAGGGTCCAAACAAAAAAGTGCACAATACAGCTGTTTAACTTGCCCTAGAAAAGTCATGACTGGTTCCACTCAATAATGTTAATTTATGTTTTCAGATATGCTGAAATTTAAAAGGTAAATTGCATCATCAAACTTTATAGCACCAAAAATGGAAAATGCAAATGAACAAGAAGATGAGTTACTCGCCCTTAGTAGTATTTATGAAGATGAGAAAATGTTCAGACCAGCAGACGACAAAAGAGGTGGGAAATTGACGTTACCGCTTCAGCTTCCACAACAACCGTTCTACATTATGCTTTCGGAAAAGCAGACAACAAAGGCGTTGAATCTTGGTAATATTTCGGTTTTTTTTGTTTTGCTTCTATAATTATGACCTTGTGCGCGGGAACACATTATCAAACTGTTTTTTTGTCTGATATAATAGGTAGTAAGCTAAAGAAGACAGATGATGGTACTTACCTTTGCGTCAACCACTTACCACCCCTGGTACTTCACTTTCAATATCCAAAGACATACCCAAGTACTGATCCACCTTCATTCACTCTTCTCTCAAAATGGCTTTCTACAAAGATGGTTAGTATTTAGTAAAGTGTATTACTTTGTCTGAATTCCGAGTGGTTGATTGTATATTTACACGTTTTTTTTACACGCTTTCATACACACATTCATAAACCTTGCAAAATCTTGGTAGAAAAAATAGTTGGGGGGCTGTTAAATTATTAGTGTGCATGTTCTGTGTTGGATCAGTTAAATACCAGGGTAACTATGCATATATATAAGCAGTAACAACACGAAACATCTCAAACAAAGAGTTTCCATAAAATTGCCTTCACGACTCACAATGCAGCAAATTTGCTTAAAACTTAAGTTTTGCAGATGTGGAAGGGATATTAGTGGTGGTAATTATTATTGAAAACAATTGTTAGGGAGTGGGAAGATGAGACTAATTTTGTGGTTACCAGACTTGTTCCTAAAATTAAGTACAGCCAAAAAATACTAGAAAAAAATGTAGCTAGTCCGTCGTATGTACAGTATATTCTAAAAATGTGAAACGTTTATGCCATGATTTTTTGGTTCCAGTTAAGTCACCTGTGCTCTCAGTTGGACGACATATGGCTTGAGAACCAAGGAATGGTCATCATGTATTCTTGGTCCGAGTTCCTCATCAACGAAGCGCTTCCATTTCTAAAAATTACTTCCCCATACTTGTTAAACAGTCATTGTGAAAAAACAGAAACAAACTCTGAACCACATCAAACAAATCCATCAAAAACAGGTGAAATGACAAAAACGGAAAAAGAGAAGCTCGACAGTCGAGCTATCCAGGATGTAGCGTCGCAAGAGCTACTTCTAAAATGCATCATTGAGTACGACAGCGAAGAAAGTAAAAAAGTATTTCAAAAGAGTTATTTTATGTGCAGCGTTTGTTTTAATGAGAAACCAGGAAGTGATTGTATGAGGTTTCACGATTGCAGTCACGTCTACTGTAATGCATGTTTGAAAAGTTATTTTGTGATCCAAATTAAAGACGGTAATGTTAAAAGTCTAGACTGTCCGGATCCAAAATGCAAGTCACAAGCAACACCATTACAAGTGAGTTAACTGACACTAACAATTGTATAAGAAATGATGTTTTGTTTTTATATTCTGTATTTAGGCAAATTCCCCAAAGATAACCATAAGCGAATTCATTCACTATCCTCCTTAAAGGTGGCAATCCTATTCACAAGACAAACATATACACGAGATGCTCTACATAAACAAAGTCTTATTACAAGTCTAATGTATTTGACACATGCAATACAGCAACGCTTATGTTAGGGAGTATTTGATTTGCATTGACCGAAGTATGTCTTGTATTGTCACTGTGCGCATGTGGGGAAAATTGGGCCGCATGTCCTTTTCCATACCTCAACACAGTGTTGATGGTTTGTAGGTCTAGGTGACGACCGATGACACATTGATTGACCCGACTAGGCTAATTTCAACTTTTCAACTCTTAAACCATGTTTCTGCAGCCAAAAATTAACTAATAAAAATTAACAAACAATTAACCCAATAAACTGCCTGTGAAAACGAAGTTTAACCGATTCCACTCAAGAAAAATTAACCGACAATTATTTCATTCAAATCAGATAATTATAAGATCATTTTTAACCTTTGACCTGACGGACAAGTTGTTGCACCCTGATTGGGCATCTGGTTGTTTAGTAATGACTGATCATGTGCACTTTATTGGTTAAAAAATTAACCGATAATTTTATTTTGGCTGTAGAAACTTTAATTTTAATTTCTTTTATAGGTTCACACATTGGTAGGAAATGATTTGTTTGCCCAATATGATCGTCTGCTACTACAGTCTTCGTTACAGAGCATGGACGATATTGTCTACTGCCCTCGCTTAGAATGTCAAACACCTGTGATGATGGAGAAAGGGTCAAATTTGGGTCAATGCCCTAAATGCCATCTGACGTTTTGTTTCTTCTGCCGAATGACATACCATGGTGTATCGCCTTGTAGAGTACGAAAAGGTTAGTTGCTTCAACAAGGATGTTCTTAAGCTCTGTCTACACTATCAAACTAGTTTGACAAAAAAAAAAAAAACACATCACATTTTTTTGTCACATAAAGTTTGATAGTGTAGACAGAGCTTCATGATAACTTGCACAAAAATCATTATTTAGAACATACAAAAACTGAGCTTATTTTTCCACAGACGAGCTACAGAAAATCAGAACAGAATATGAGAATGGCGACAAGAGTAAAAAGTTATATTTAGAACATCGTTATGGGAAACGAACAATACAAAAAGCACTTGAAGATTTTTACAGTGAAGAATGGTTAAATAGCAACAGCAAAAAATGCCCTTCATGTGGGACACACATACAGGTAAATACTATTGATTGGGTGACAGAAAGAAAGGGATAAAATTGATGAGATGTCATACAATGTCTGAATACCTTCATATATCATATTCTGAGGGAGTTGAATTTGGGTACAATATAAAGCATACAAAAATGCTAAAATGTGTAACCAAGGCAATCCAACAACAGGATGCTGAGCTCTGGAGATCAAAGGGTCATCTGTGGCTGCGACACGATCAATATGTACATAGCAGTAATGTTGGTATTTGTCGCAGCCAGACATAAGATCAAAGGACTGAGTTCCTATCTTGGCGAGGTGGCTGAGCTCTGGAGATCAAAGGGTCATCTGTGGCTGCGACACGATTAATATGTACATAGTAGTACTGTTAGTATTTGTCGCAGCCAGACATAAGATCAAAGGACTGAGTTCCTATCTTGGCGAGGTGGCTGAGCTCTGGAGATCAAAGGCTCATCTGTGGCTGCGACACGATCAATATGTACATAGTAGTACTGTTAGTGTTTGTCGCAGCCAGACATAAGATCAAAGGACTGAGTTCCTATCTTGGCAAGGTGAGCTCAGTGCCATGGTGTAAATTTTTTTTTTAATAATTTTTTTTTCCAGAAAATTGATGGTTGCAACAAGATGACATGTACAAAGTGTCGAACTTATTTCTGTTGGTTGTGTTCAAATGTTCTTTCCTCCAGTAATCCATATAGTCACTATAACAACCTGACTGCACCTTGTTTTAACCAACTCTTCCAGGGAATGGAGGACAATTTGATGGATGAAATTGAATTATTGCAAAATGCATTATTAGAAGAGTTAGGATAAGAACATAGAATTATATATAATAAATAATATATAAAGAATAATAATGGTTAATGTCGAAACATGTCTGTTGCAAACGCACATAAAAATGTGCGTAACACGCTGATTAAATTATGAAGATTAGCATAAAATAAAAACAAAAAAGTTTTAATTTCAAAAATTATTATTTTAAATTTAAAAAATTATTTTTAAGTTCAAAAATTGTTATTTTTAAGTTCAAAAATTATTATTTTTAATAGTAGGTTGGGTTATTTATTTATATTTTTTTGTCTTCCATTTTTGGTTCATCATGCTTTATATCATGCCTATCTCAAATTATTATTTGAGAATATAAATATACTGTTAAATAAAGAAAAATATATAGAAGATATCTTCTTTTAGTGTGTTTTGTCGTTACTTATGAGGCCTAATTCTAAGGTGTGCTGTCCACAAGGCTGAGGAAACAGCTAGACAATGTTGACATTAAAAATCTCAACACACAATTCAAGTGATCTATTATATACTATTTATTCAGACATATTTTGCAAGAACATTTTATAAAAGATTCAGTTTAATTGCAATAAAAAAATATTAATAAAATTACCTAACTTTTAGCAGAGATGTAAATTAAATTATTTTACATATCCCTGGTTTTAGTTTGCTCTGATATAGTATGGTTCTTTTTAAAGTGATGTACTTCATAAATTATGAGTTTAAAAAAAAATATTACTAGATAAAGCTTAAAAATGTGTGCATTGGCCATTTAAATGTTGTAGTTGAAAATACATCTCTGAACTACAGTAGAATTTCTCTTTTGGGATTCCCCTTTGGGATTCCCCTTTGGGATTCTGCTATATCTGTGAAATGAATAAGGGGAAATTATCGGGTACTACCCAAGGTGTCCCCTTAAAGCTCTCTCTACACTATCAAACTTGTTTTACAAAAAAAATGCGATGTGTCCAAATATGGTAGTGATATGACATCATCATGTCCATATATATGGGCATATCACATTTTTTTGTCACACAAAGTTTGATAGTACAGACAAGGCTGAATAGGTGTTCGACTGTAGATATTTAAAAATTAATATTTGAAAGAGATAAAACAGTTTGTGTTTATGTTGTGCAACAGTTACCATTAAATTATAGAACTTTACATAATAATAAATAAAATCTATATGCATAGAAAAACATCATAAAAACAATACATTTAAATTGTTTTAATGACACTATAAATCTTTATCTCCAAACTACCATTTTATATTAGAAAACCCAAATGCAAAATAACTAACAATTTAAAGGAAAAACTAAACTAATTATTATGCGTAGGTAGTGGCACTGTTTGTTGGCTAAAACCATAGTTAAAGCAAAAACTTTAAAGCAATGGTTTTTCTAAGGCGCCGCCACAAGATTGACGATTCTTAGGCCGTGTTTCCGCAGCATAACATACATTATCGGTTTATTTTTGGCTGTGGAAACACAGTCTTAAATGCCACCCATGGACAACTGGACGTTCAGTCTTAAATGCCACCCATGGACGACTGGACGTTCACAGTCTTAAATGCCATCCATGAACGACTGGACGTTCACAGTCTTAAATGCCACCCATGAACGACTGGACGTTCATTTTTTTTTAAATTTATGATTTACTTAATTGCTCATTAACAAAAATACAAAACAAGATTTTTAAATTACTAATCAGATATGTAAATTTGTAGTATAAACTTAATGTATTCACAGTACAAAATAAATATACTTAAATTAAAAAAATTGAAATTATACAAATTACAATCTAGTTCTTTGGCTGCTGTTAATTTATATGGAGAATGAGAGAGACGTTTTGATTCAATAAATGGATTACTAACTCGATTTTCGGCCATTTTGCCTATCACATGAAAAGTACAGTACGATACACTTTCCGTGAATAAGCAGAATGCATTATGTCAAACTTCACACTTGAATATCACGCATAAAGCCTGGTTTCCATAAAATCGCTACACCGTTTCCATTGAAATCGCTACATGCGCAGATGTCGCCGACGCGCATCGGGGAGGTCTCCCCGATTCATCGCAGACAAATCGGCAAAGTTCAACCATGCTCAACTTTGCCGGCAATGAATCGTATACGCGTGTACCAAAGAATATTTAGCGCTCGCGTACTAGATCCCAGATAAATTCTAGCGTTTCTGGAAACGCTAGGCTCTGTCGGCGACAGCAGTCGGCGACACGGTGTAGCGATTTTATGGAAACCAGGCATAACCGTAAAATATAAAACTACAAACGTTAATAAACACATTTCTCATTTTGTTCGTCAGTAATAATGATTACAATTATGATTAATAATGTCATTTCTAAATCTGATAATTATATTAATTTATTTTTGTCAGTTTTGGTAGTTGGTTTCAATTTAACTTACTGGTTTTTTTAAAAATATTTTTGTTGATTTCTTTAAAATTTATAATTAAATTAGTTTAATAATATACCATACCACATAAACAATTTCACAAAAATGTAAATAAATTGAAATTTGGTCAAATATTTATAAAATATATAAAATTTACTTGGCATCAATATATCTATAATTAGTTACCCCTAAAAAGCATAAATTATTTATTTTATCATTTTTATGGTTTTCATTAATTTATTGCATGTGCATAATAATTGGTAAATAACAAAGAATATCTTTAATTGTAATGTGTACCTAAATGATCAATATTAAAAAATACATTTATAAACATTTTTACAATGTTTCCAATGCAACAATATAAGAAAACACAAATTCATAAAAATTGATGTTCATTTTGATACACATTTTTTTTCTTCTTGAATTAGAAGGGTTCCTTGCCTTATCGGAATCAATGATGAAATATTAAAAATAAACTATTAAGCCCTGTCTACAAAACTATCAAACTTTATGTGACAAAAAATGTCATGTACCCATATACGGACACGATGGTGTCATATCACTACCATATTTGGGCACATCATTTTTTTGTCTAACTAGTTTAATAGTGTAGACAGAGTTTGGTATCGAAACGTCTAGAAATGTCGTCTTGAGGTCTGTATCCCTAGTTCTTAAGTTTTGTTTGATAAAAAACGTTTAAGCCCTTCATGTCTAGAATTGGGGATTCGTACATCAACAATCTAGCAAGGATAGTTACAAGAATTATCCACCTAACAATGCATAATGCATAGCCTTCCATATTTACCTAGTAATAGTAGTTTTAAACAAGCCAGCTTTTTTGTTTTGTAAATTTTGGCAAAAACATACTTTTAAAAAACTGTATTTAATAAGATCAATCAAGTTTCTTTTTTTAGTTGATGGTAATGGAATGTTCATTTTTGATTCGCTTCACTGATTATCATTTCCTGGAATCTTATTGGCCGGATTTTTTAGATTCATTTAGAATAATTTGGTGCTAAGTTGTTTTAAGACAGAAAACAGAAAATTAATAATTACTGTACGACTCTAGTCTACATCCATCTCTGACCCAACGAAGAGTCAACAGCAAAATAGGTCTAGAACAAAGGAAAAAAGAAACGGTTGTTGTGATTTAATACTAGTATAGGGCAGGGTGGGATTACCATATACCACATGGTGGGCTTACCATATACCACATGGTGGGCTTACCATATACCACATGGTGGGCTTACCATATACTGCATGGTGGGTTCACACTCAGAAGTGGGCTTATACTCGATCTTTGCAATCTCTTTTCGCCCTTTTGTTGTTAAAAGATTACTTAATCATTTAGGATTAATTTAAATTATTGCTCGGATGGATAGTTTTAAAAATCACCTACACCCTAAATATAGTTTCCAAACACCTACTGAATAAAACAACCAATAATACCCTATCTTTTTATAAATTATCTACAATAAAATTGATTCTGTACATGTTTAAAGATGAGATTATGTACAACTGGAATGATATAAAGGTTAAAGATCAGGTCAGGCCTAGGTCACCTTCTCCTTTTAGCTGGTACTATACGTATCTGAAATAACAAAAACAGTTCATTTTAACAACATGCGACAATACATTCCTTGTCAAATCAACCTCTGGGCTCACAGTTATTCAACATCAGAAGTCATTCAATTATTATCTAAATAAAATATATCAAAAATCAACTTACATCACTTAATATAACCCATGCCTTTGCATTACTTTGGACTCTTAGACGAATTTCTTGTACTTTATCTAATTTTTTATCCATATCACCCATAATTCTACCATCTTTAAATTCTCCTGTAAAAACAAAGTTTTTTTAAAAAACAGATTTCTTTAGACATTCATCCCACTATCACTGTATATGAGTGAATATAATTCTAGGGGCATAGGTACAAAATGTTGAAGAAAGTAGGTGTGGGATTATACTGGGGTTGCATTAACAATAAATTTACCAAAGTATTTATCAAAAATTCAGTGGTGGGATTATACTTGAGGATTTGGGACATATATACAGTACTAGTTTCTTGCCAAGCAGCTTGGTTTGTTTGTTTGTTTGTTTGTTTTTATTTCTTGCTCATATAAAAATAACAGTGGTACAGAAAAATATATATATACATCAAAAGTCGCAGACTTAATCAGAACAAAGACAACAACAAAAAACGAGTAGGAGCAAAGGATAACCCTCTAAACCCGGAGGTTTGTATCCTGAGGGGTCCCATTCAGAGTAACATAACAAAGACAAAACATGACAACTTAACTGACCAGCCCACTCAAATTCCCTGCAACTAAATTGACCAACATCTGGTAAATGACCGATTATAACTGACCCCTCAAAATCAGATACATTTGACCAACCTATTTGAATGTATCCATCATTAGTATGTTTTGATTTATTATCTTCGTCTGTTTCTAGTAAGCCTTCTTTCTTTTGCTGTTGATAACTTGGCATCACCTCTACAGTAGTATTTGTGAATATATCGCCAGGATGGTCAGCATTGCCACTCACAAAACGATAACTAATAATGAAAAAATTAATTTCAATTGTAATAATAATATAACAATACCACATTTATATAGCGTCCTTTTCATGAGTAAAACATGTTCAAAGGCGCTTTACATATTAAAGGACAACTTCACAGAGAACCATATTTTGACAATGTATTTAGGATGTACATATAATTTCAGAACAATTGCGAAATTGACGGTTTTGTTGCGCTTGCCGTACATCCGTAAATTACTGTGATCTCATGTGTGCTTAGAAATTTCTACCTCATGAGTTTTCACTGTTGTTAACATACAAGAGATAGGTACCCATCATTTCAATTTCTAATTTTTTTCTTCTGTTTTTTTTTAAACCATATTTAATGAGGGTGATACATCCAGCAATTGCTGATCATTAGGGACTCTAATAGGTTCACAAGACAAATAAATACACAAGATGCTCTACATAAACAAAGTCTTATTACAAGTCTTTGAGAGTGGAGTTGTAATTTTGTCCTTAGACAAAATCCTGGCATGTGACGGGACTTGAAACTAGGATTCTTAGAGTGGTAGCCCAGCATCATAACCACCAAGCCACAACTCCACTCCAATTTGACCTGTATGAGCACAATGCAGTTTATCCATCCCATTAATAATATCCTGGTGAGTTTTCTAGATGAATTAAATAATGTGAACGCACCTTATTATTTTAATTGGCGGGTTGAAGATAAACCTCACAACTGAACCAGCTTTTGGAAGTATACCCCAGAAAATGTCCTCTCCTTTATATGCTTTCTCCAAGGTGTACTTCTGATAGGGCTTAATTGTTGTTGATATCTCAGCTGGAGGGTTTAAGCTATGTTGTGGTAATTTACCCTTTCCAAAATCTTTATCCTGCAAGTGTAAACACATAATTGAAATTGTATTTCAATAGCAAGATATAGAGTCTTTCCCTGTGAATTTCACTTTCATATTAAGCTTTAAAGCTTAAAAAATTGTGATGTGCCTATATATGTAAATGATGATGTCATATCACTACCATATTTTGGCATATATAGCTACCGTATTTGGGCACATCACACTTTTTTTGTCAAACTAGTTTGATAGTGTGAACAGAGCTTAAGCTTGGCTTTCCCTTGGACGCAACGCAACAGCTTAAGAGAGTCCGAACTGTCGCTTGTGATTGGTCAAACAAGTGCTTGACTCTTCCACCATGATATTTAGAAAGATTCATTAGTAAAAAGAGCTTCAGTCACTGATAGTGACTATCATACTGAATCTCAATTGAAAGAAAAATGTAAAAAAAAAACTGCATGTAAACTTCTTCAAATCCAAAACATGCAAATAAGTACCAATTTGTTAATTATTATTTTAAAATTCAAATGGAACAAATACAGTAGTCAAGTTAGAGAATAGTTTAATTAACAAATTAAGTAAAATAGTCTGGAAAACTATTTTAAAAAACAAAACAGGAAGATCAGTCCTTCATTTTAAAAATATTCATTCATAATTAAAACCACCATGATGAGAGTCATAAATGAGATGGTTTCTAAATAAGACTTTGTCACATGGTACCAAAAGTTATGAGCGGTGGAGCATAACAAACTTATCTGCATCCTACAAACCAATATTTACCATCTACTAAATTACTATAATTTTAATGATTGCAGCATACAGTAGCTATCACAACAGTGATTGGTTTGTAGGCATGTGTAAACGTTTGTTATGCTCCAGTGCTTTGAAACTGTTATTAAGTATTGTATGCAAAAATGTATTAAAAGTTTTAAACAGGAAGTCAAAGTAGAATCATAAACAGCTTCTTTGAAAGACGCAAGCCGTGTTTTTATAAAAAAATGTCTTACAGTGCGGTGTAATTGATATCTTTCAAGTACATCTGGTGCATTAAAATATCGGTCCTGCAGCAGCAAAGTATTAATACAACATCAATTGTGAGTTAGTTTTAAATCCAGGCTACGTTAGAGCTGTTTATATAACAACTAAATAAATTCCTATCATTTGATTGGACGAATGTGGGTCACATGGTGTGCAATAGTACGCACTATTAAATGATCGTTTAATACTTACTTTATTTCGTGTATGAAAAAAAACTAATCTTTATACTATTGCTTTTGAAATACAACAGCGCCACCTATTTTGTACTTCCGCCACAATTTGAATGTTATGACTGGTTTTTTGCGATGGAAGTACATTTCTGGAGAGATGTACTAATTTAGATCAAAAAGGCATTTAAATTAGCTTTAGATCGTTTGTAGGATTTTGATTAATTAATGGGAACATCTCTACAAGACGTGGAATCACGTGGTGTCTGTTAAGAGCATGGAACTGATCGTGTCACAGCCACACAAAAAAAACCTTTGATCCCCAGAGCTCAGCATCCTGTGGTACATTGCCTTGGTCTACCTATCTATGTCTGCATATATGGTTTTTATGTATTTGACAAATATGGTGTTGATGCAGTACCTTAAGTTTTTGAAGTTTGCCCTTCAATGATGAGTGCGTACCAACGTGCTGATATAACGATGGTTTAAAGCGTATACGAAGCTGTGCTTTCTGTCTTGTGCAATGTTTCTGTAAAAAGAGAACAAAAATATTTGAGTATTAATTGTATAGTTAATCAACAAGATTCGATTCATTTTTTTTTTCTTAATTTTCTTCATACTCATGAAGATTCAATTCAATTTATTTTGTAAACTCGTGAAGAAAACATGGCTTAAATTCTTATATCTCTAATGAATACAACATAATAAGTGGATGGCTATATATGGAATCCGAATAAATTGCTTGTTATACCTCCATGGTTAGAGTAATGTTTACAATATCATTTTCTACAATACAAGACCAAAATTAACTGGTTTTCAATGTTTTTGGCAATGTCAGCATGCCATACTGATATTGTTTATCTTTGCATCCACTATATACTATAATGCGCTCTTCTAAAAAAATGTATGGCCAAAAGCACTGTGAAACAGAAATGATAGTATCAAGAAATTAAATTCTCAATTTTATATTACAAATTTATAATACTAATAGTTTTACAAAACAAAATTACATAATAGTAATGTTTTACAAAAACTTAAATTAATAATGCATTTCTGTATGTAATTATGTAGTGATGTGTTTACAATTTTAGAATTTCATAACACATATGTATAAAATTTAATTGCCTTGCTTGAATAATACATAAAATTTTATAAGTTTAATCGTATATCCTCCTTTTGGCTGTCGTTAACTGCAATTATGAACATATGACTGCACACTCTTAACACATGACTTTTTAATTTGCATTCTAAAAGAATTAATCAATATCAGGGTATTTTCCATCTACAGTAGTTCCGATTTAAAATGTCGCTAAAATGATTGCCAAGTTCAATTCAAGGGCATTATCCGCTCTTTTAAATCAATAAAAATGTAGTTATAAAAACCCTTATTTGTTTAGTAGCGGAAATATAAAAATAATAATGCATTTATATAGCATATGGCCCTATAAGTGCATTAGATGAATAAGCTCTATTGTCAAAGCACTGTAGTTAAATAAGGGATGTAGTTGAATAAGAATTTTAGTTGAATAGATGTAGGAAAATTAACACTGTAGTTTAATAAGTACTATAGTTGAATAAGTACTGTAGTTGAATAACTATTGTAGTTAAATAACTACTGTAGTTGAATAAATAAGCACTGTAGTCAATTAAGCAATACAGTCAAACAAGCACTGATGGTTGAATAAGTGATTTAGTTGAATAAGTGATTTAGTTAAATAAGTGATGAAGATGAATAAGTGATATAGTTGAATAAACACTGTAGTTGAATAAGCGCTGTATTATTCAAATAAGCACAACATTCAACCACGCACTGTAACTGTAGTAAAGGTAGTTGAATATTATTAGTCAAATAAGCACTGTAGTTGAATAAGGTCTATAGTTGAAAAGGCACCTGTAGTTTAAATAAGCATGTGACTGTAGTTAAATAAGTCTGTAGTTAAAAAATCTTGCAAATAATTGCAGCAAAACAAAACTCAACTACACTTATTGCTACACTCATTTGTTCATTGATGATACTGAAAAAAAACCCCTCCGAGACGACTAAAAGCCAGATAAGACATAATCGTAAATCAGTTTAGAAATTGTTCATCTACAAAGAATTTGTAAAAAGGGAACTAAATTTAGACTTGTAATAAATCAGGATTTACTATAGCATACATAAAATATTAAAACTACTTCTAGCTGAAATTAAAACTGGCAAAACATCATTGAGTCAATGTATTAGAATTGCGATCGAGTCTTCACACAGAGACTTAAACAACGCTTAGTCTGTCTGGAGTAATAATCATTGGTTGAATAGTTTTGTCATGGTAGATTTATTTGAATAATATTATTTAATGACGTCTTTGAATTTACAAATAAATTTTCACATTTTCACAACAGGAATTGTATTTTGTAACATTACAATTCTCATTGTATTGTATTGTAACAAAATTGAATTGAATAAAATATTGTGTAACTTATTAAACAGCCTCAATCGACATAAAAATTTAAATAATTAAATCCGGTTGATCACAAGGGACAGATCATCCGCACGGTCATGTGATTTGTCAAATCACTTCTGTTACATTCTTTTTTTTGGACCATATTTAATGAGGGTGATCCATTCATCCAGCAATTGCTGATCATTAGGGACTCTCAGAGGTTCACAAGACAAACATATACACAAGATGCTCTACACAAACAAAGTCTTATTACAAGTCTTTGGGAGTGGAGTTGTAATTTTGTCTATAGAAAAAACATGTGACAGGACTTGAACCCAGGATCCTTGGAGTGTAGCCAAGCATCATAACCACCAAGCCTCTCAATTCTTGCATTATTTAATTTAATCTAAGCGTTACAAAGATATGACCATTTTGTTTTCAATGGGTCAAAACATTCAAATTGAGGTCAGAGGTCAAAGATGAATTTTAGAAATTTGACAACATGGGTTTTTATAACCAGCATGATTCAAATATTCATAAAACATAATGTTTACACTTTCCCCATGATCTGCACACGAAGGCACTTTTTGTTACATAGGGATCTGGACTATTATGTCTAGGTGGGAACCAGCTTCAAAGTGTTTTTGAGTCACATGGATGTTTTTATATTGTTTTTGTTATTGTATGTTTAGTGTATTGACATTATGCTGGTTGCACAATAATTTTCATTGCAAGTAGTTGGTATATTGTCGGCAACATGTGGTAACACATACAATAATAATTTGACTGAATAGGAAATTCAACATCAGGTTTACAATTCAAAGATAATTTACGGGAACAAAATACTTCTGATCTTTTTATTTCAAAATCATAATTTGCAGATTTTCATACAAGCTGTTAAAATATGCAACCAGTTCCCACGCACATGATATTTCCTAAAAAAAAATCCTGTCATTGTCAATGAGAATATCCATAAACCCCCAGAAGAAGAATAGAACGGTCTAAATGAATATGACATTCTAATATTTATGAAATGTATGCATAGGATTATCCAGTATTAACATATTAGGCAAGAGTAAATTGTCCTAAAGTTCAAAAGTAATTGGTGTAATAATTGAAATGAAATTAAAAGTTAATCATAGATTACTGAGATTTTCTAAGCTTGTCTGTCATAAATTAATAAGACTTTGCAATAAATCTGTCCAATGAACTAATCTATCCAAACAAATGATTATGAGTTGTTCCATAATTATTCTACAAAGGGTTGACTAATCCATTTTACTTTAAGGTATTTTCATTCTAGAATAAACAAAAAACATACATGTACAGTATGTGTCACATGTCCAGTACAGTGTAAACATGTATTGGCTTAATCAAAATGTATTCTTTATTCTTCAACCAACAGTGCAAGGCACCAATAACAGGTTGATCATAAAATACATATAATATAAAAACACAAAGATACATTTATATGATAGTATAGTACATTTAAGTTGTGAAAGGCTACAGTTAAAAATATATACAAAATTATTTAATAAAAGTCAAGAATAAAATCTATTATACAAAAGAACGTTTTTTTTAACAACGCATTAAGTGATTTCCTCTAGAATTATTATGGAAATTCCCAATATTATTAAATAATTATTAAGACATTTTCAAGTGGTGCTCTTCAATAAAAAAAAGTTCATATTTAGGAAACTCCAGTCATTTCCTTTATAATAGAGGAATTGTTTTAGATTTGTTTTTTTCACATTTTTTCTTGATATACACTAGAAGACAATGAAAGTAAACAGCTTTACCAAAGCATTAACTTAGGCCTTCTCTCTCACACCTAAAACCATATGTTTGATTGCTACAGCTGGGTCATCTCATCTTTTATCTAAAGATACCTACAATCAATACCATCATTCATTATGTCCTTTAATCTCAAAAACTTAATTCTCATATTTTATTTACCATTTTGAGAATTAATGAGGAGATGCCTGAAGCAATGCGGAAGCTGCTAAACCAATCTGAAGACTCCTAAACCAATGAAGCGATGTGGAGCTTCCGGAACCAATGTGGAGTTTCCAGAAGCAATGTGGAGACTTCTGAAGCAATGTGGAGACTCCTAAACCAACGTGGAGACTCCTTAACCAACGTGGAGACTCCTTAACCAACGTGGAGACTCCTTAACCAACGTGGAGATTTCTTAACCGACGTGGAGATTTCTTAACCGACGTGGAGACTCCTAAACCAACGTGGAGACTCCTGAACCAATGCAGAGACTCCTGAACCAATGCAGAGACTGCTGAACCAATGTGGAGACTACTGAACCAACGTGGAGATTACTGAATCAATGTGGAGACTACTGAACTAATGTGGAGACTCCTGAACTAATGTGGAGACTCCTAAACCAATAGAAAGACTCCTAAACCAATGTAGAGACTCCTGAGCCAATGTGGAGGCTGCTGAAGCAATGTGGAGACTCCTGAAGCAATGTGGAGATTACTGAATCAATGTGGAGACTCCTGAACTAATGTGGAGACTCCTAAACCAATAGAAAGACTCCTAAACCAATGTAGAGACTCCTGAGCCAATGTGGAGGCTGCTGAAGCAATGTGGAGACTCCTGAAGCAATGTGGATACTCCTAAACCAATGTGGATGCTCCTAAACCAATGTGGAGACTTCTAAACAAATGTGGAGACTCCTGAAGCAATGTGGAGACTCCTGAAGCAATGTGGAAACTCCTAAACCAATGTGGAGACTCCTAAACCAATGTGGGGAATGCTGGAATAATCTGGAGATGGTATGATAATCAATTCTACTTTAATGCATGACTTACGTTATCCTTTTCTGGATTGCAAACTTTCACATACAGTATATGATCTAGAAGCCAGTCTATTGGTTTCTCTTTGTGAAACATCAGGAAGAACTCCACCACCAAGCCCAAATCACTGCTTTTGAATAATTTACCTATAAACAAACATAAATGCATCAAAATAAATGTTAGTAATAAGAAAAACCAAGACACAAAGCATATTTTAGATTAATATCTAAAAATGTGGTGTGGTAAAGAGGTCAAAGGTGACTTTCATGCAATAAGGTAGTAAATAGGTCAAAGGTGACTTTCATGCAATAAGGTAATCTGTTTGGTTGAAAGGTTAATCTACTACATCTTGGTCTTTTGGGTCAGCCATTGATAAATACAGTAACATTACCAAAAGCAAACTATATCGTAATATTTCAGATTTACATAATATTATTAAGATTAAATAGTTTTTACCATTTACTTCATTACATTAAAAATGAAATCTGATAATAAGAAATGTTATATAAATATTTTAAATAATTTGTTCTAATTTTAATTAGTTAGTGTTTCCTGTATTCTTTGTATTTCATTTTACTATGATCATTTTCAAATTTAAATATGGTTTCCAAAATGTTAAAATGTTCATGTTTATATTATAATTCAATTGTAAATGTTTATTACGATATTATTTGTCATGTAAATATGTATATACTGTGAGTCTAGACAAATAAAATTATTTTGTAGGAAATTGTCAAAAATGCTGGTTAAAGAATACTAAAATTGAATTTTTTAAATAGACTTATGTAAATATTTCTTTGTGGAGCTGTATGTATAGTTTTGAAACATATACTACCCATATTACCCATGTTCGTTTCAGAGAATAGTGAGTGTCCCTTGGCCGTAGTGTTAAAACATATTATCTCTTGCTATTTTCAAAGGAGAGTATCCCCTTAATAGGGGTGGCCCAAATGAGCTGTACAAATAAACCCTTGACTTTACTGTATTACATAATGACATAAATTAGTAATAATATATATACACAACATTAAGTTGACTATAATTTTCAATAGTCAGGATCAGTTTCATTCAATTTCATAATCTCGCTGCCAGAGAGAAATAAATATTGATATCATAATAAATATTCAATTCCATATACATAGATTCAATTCCAAGTTGAAACATGATTTACCTATAAAGCCCAAAGACGAGAATTCTAATAATACCCAATCGTCAGACTTCTGCTGCTGGGCAAAGTTCTTCATTGTGGTGATGTAGCCTGGCTTGGCGATGATGTCATCTTCAAGCTGCGAAATAAAATATTGCACTAGTAAAGTAGGTGACTGCAGAAAGGGGTAATATTGGAAAAGAAATTAATAATTTAATAATATGTACAATTCAACGTTACATTTATTTTAAACTCCTTACAATCTTTAAATTCACAACCATCATCATCGTCATTGATAATGATAATATCGGTTTCTATAGTCCCATTCTAACGATCATTGCTCATGACGCTGTGGACTTTGATGTTACTTTTTAACTACATGCTTTTCCCCTGAATTTAAATATAATCATTATTATCATATCTTTAATATTCATATTTATCATGAGTAATATATCATCCATAAAACGAGTAAAATTCATGCTGTTTTAGCTTTGCTATTGGACTATTAGTAATTAAACAATTTGTTTTGTTTCAATTATACAAGAATATTTTGAAATCCCTCGCATTAATACGAGATAATGAAAAACAATTTTATAGTCCGAAGATACAAAGTAATAATTTTCGTTGGATGCTATATTTAAAGGTCACAAAGCATTTAGTAGTCGTTAGTTAACAAGAATCTCCTGTATTCATTTGGAAAATTGACAGTTGTCTTAATCAAAGAATTTTTGATTAAAATTTATATACAGTGGATTGTAAATTTCTAATCTTATCTAATGAGAAAATGAAATATTCAACAACAACAACAACATTTGACACTTCTACAACAAAATAAAGAGAGAAATATGTTGTTACAGTATAATCGGTCAACTTTAATCGATAACCACTGAAGCGAATCGGAATTCAGTTGACGTTCATAAATTATTCATGAATGAAAGGCACATTTTACAGAAAAGTAAATGAAATAGGATCATAAGTTTACTGAAGTGGAATAGTATTTTGATTAGCATCATGAATTATTCATAGGATAGGAATTAGTCACATGTTATGCTAAGTAGACAAAATAGGTTCACAAGTTACTTAAATCAATAGTTAATCAAGCGGAACAGTAATGAGTTTCTTATGCCAGCAATGAAAACCACCTTTAGGGTCTACAGAAGCAAATTGCAACATGTCTTTTTATGGAACATTAAGTAATCAATCCCAAGGTAGTAGGTTCGAGTCTTTGCTGTTCAGACAGAATAGTACTCGCATAATAAAATCAAACATTTATAAAGCGCTCTTTACTGGAGTCTCACAGCGCAAAATGAATTTATGCATATCTCTTTTGTTTTAAATGTACAGTGGATATCAGACAAGCTATTAATACTACAGTAGTTCTTGATACTGAGTAGGTTTTAGCCTCCAGTTCTATCACATAAAATGTATAGAATAGAAGGGTTCATATGTATATTTTTTCTACACGCTCTTTTCTCTAATAGAGTAAACACATTCAAACTTTCATTTGTTCTTCATCCAAACATGTTACATAATACCTCTGAAACCATTATATCGGGACATAAGAATCAACGACCAGTGGCCGTATTCACACTTAGGCTTAGGGAAACACCCTTAAATTGAAAAAAATCTCCTATCTAAGTGAATGTAATTTAAGGGAAATACTTAATATTTATTGAATTTGAGTGAAATTCTTGAAAGGGAAATATCTGACTTAAGTGTGATTGGTGAATATGGCCACTGGACGTATAAAGGCCAATTTACACAGACAAGCGGTAACTAAAACTCTGTAACTTGTCCCACGTAAAATTTGTATCTATCCTGAGCGGAAACTTCCCAAATAACAGATTCTATATTTTTGTTACCGCTCATCTGTCTAAATTGGCCTTAAGAGAGTGAACTGTTCACACAAGCACTTATGTCAAACTATGTTCTATGTATGCATAACTATAGTGCATGTGTGAACACAGCTAATGTACAGGGAAAAAAGGAGGACATTTTTATTTTAACACCTGTTTTCACTACATTTGTATGCATGAATGAGTGACAATGTATTTCCTGGTAAATCTAATGGGAGTAACAGACAGGTAATAGTTTGAGTAGAAACAGATACAAAATCATGACATGATGACGTCATATCACTACCATGTTTGGGCATATCACTACCATATTTGTCAAACTAGTTTGATAGTGTAGACAAAGCTTAACAGAGAGGTTAATAGTTCGAATGGAAACAGATACAAAATAAAATCCTGATCATCAAGAGGACAACATCTTAAATTTGTTTTTGTTATTTTCTGTTCCTAAGCTCTGCCTAGTTTGACAAATATGGTAGTGATATGCCCAAAAATGGTAGAGATATGACCAAAGATGGTAGAGATATGACATCATTATGTCCATATATGAGCACATTACATTTTTTTGTCACATAAAGTTTGATAGTGTAGACAGAGCTTTGAAAACGTTTAGTGTGCATGTCCACCGTGATGACTCACAAGACACTCTCTTGGAGGAACGTCGTTTAGTTACTGTATTTTCTACAGCGCCCGCTAAGATTTGAACCAAGACTGTAGTAAAAAGCAATCACTATAAAAACCATGTTCCTACGTCATTAAACTTACCTGAACATAATATGTAGCTTTTGGTTGACAATACATCATTAAAAAAGAGAAGTCTAGATTTTGTTTCGTTCTCCATCTACACAAAAAGAAAATAAAGAAATTGACGATAATGTACAGTAGATGATATATATTATTAAACTTTTTACAAAACCATTAATTATCAATATTTGTTCTATAATTGAACTTTTTACATATTTTCAGTTTTTCTTTAATAATAAGATTATAACAAGAAACAAAGCTAGTAATAATGTTATATAAATACAAATAAATTTTAATGTATTTCTTTCTAAATGTGGTATTACTATTAGGCCTATTATGGTATATTTCATATGGTATTATCTCAAAAAGGAAACAGTATAATAGAAAACAGGATATAACTTAATATTATAAAAGGAAAATTTCACAAACCAGAAATGGTTTTAGTATTCTAGGATCGCCACTTATAAGGGATAAAAATGGTCTATTTTGCTCAGCTTAAACTTATTAAAAACCTCCCAGATAACCCTGTCCACAAATGGAAGCAACAACCCCCAATACAACCCTATAGTACGGTATAACAGTATAACGTTTGTTGGGACAATATGTGGGCCAATGTTGGTTATCAAGGTAAAACTATGAATAGACCAAAGGGTACTGTAGGCCTAAGCATAATTATTAAGTTTTCAACGCATGACCTACTGTACAAAACATCTAAGATCGTCTTTAAACTTCTAATATTCTGTAGATGTAAGCCATATGTTGTGCGAATGAAACATGCACATTAAATGAATTATTATCTATTTGTTTAATTCCTAGAAGGGTTAAGTGTACTGTATACACAGGCCCTGTTCAGACCCATGGCGTTAGACCGTTTTAGCGTACAACGTTACTATCAAGGTCACGTTACAAACCGCAGAGAAAAAAACGAGGTGTTCAGACCCATAGCGTACGATTATCGTTACAACGGAAGTACGTCATCCAGGTTGTTTCTAGTTGCATATTCATGTGCTCTTACCCACGTGTTTTCATCATTATTTCCACTGTATATAGGCCTAGATCGCAGCCCTACAATTATGACAAAATTTGCCGTAAATAAAACATACCTCAGCATTTATTTAAGAAAAAAATATAGTAAAGCCAAATTTCTGTTTCTATTGTTTTTATTTTGTAGTAAAAAACATTTTCCCCAGGCTCTTGTGTTACGAAAATAAAGCAGGGCTCGTAATGATGAAGAAAACAATGATTGTGATTAGTCTATCCAGTCCAGTCAAAGATATAATATATTCTTTAGTTCAGTCGGTTGAAAATAACCCTTAATAAAAGGGACACAGCTCCCCTTGTTTGTTTACTGATTTTTTTAGGAGTTAGGGGGTTTTCAGCATTAAACTTGTCCAGTCTAGTCTGCCTTGATGAATGAGTGACTTGATGTCCCACGCTAGTTTTTAGCTTGAATGAAATGCGTGAATGGCTTTAGGCCTAGCTAGGCCTAAAAGCGGATGGGATCGTAGTCCCTATGTTTAAATACAAGGTGCATGTATTTATGTCATTTGTTAGAAAATATAATGGTAATCAGTTGATAATAGTTTGTAGCCTTTGTAACAGTTGTATTTGTAGTGTAGTTAGGCCTTATTTATTCTGGCCTTTTTGTTATTGAAATCCATCTCACACATTGACGATACAAGATGTCAGCCTAGGTCAAACCTTGTTTCGCGTCATAACAGGAAACGTTCTGATTGGATACAACGTTGACTTACAGTAGCGTCGTACGCTAAAACGGTACTATCAACCGTTTTCCACTACAACGCTACAACCGTTGTACGACGCGTTGTACGCTAATCCCCAACTGTTCAGACACACATTCTTTTAGCGTCGTACGCTAAAACGGTCTAACGCCATGGGTCTGAACAGGGCCACAGAAATCTGAAATAAAAGCTAGTTTTGTGTAAAATATCATTTATCATTGTTAAACTATGCATATGTTCACATGAGGTTATTGACATCATCATCATCCAAATATAGCTACATCTTATCATGTAAAAGTTCACCACTATTTAGTTCATTTGTCAATTAGCATAATCATCCAATTTGACAGACAGTCTTGGTGACTTTGTCATTATTTTAAACATTTAAACTTCTAAACCTCCCTTTCATCATCATTCCATTAAAGTACGTAAGTATAAACACATTTAAGTATAAAGTCATTATCTGTTGTAATTACCTGTGTTAAAAATAGATTAGTTACTTAATGACCCATTTGAAGAAAAGTTCAACTGACAGACATTCTTGATCTACAAACATATTTTTTGCATCATATTAATGTACAGGATAGGACCTGTTTATAGTATGTATAGATAATAGCATTTTGCATAATAACATTATGCAAAATTGTTTAATTAGTAAATTAAATATAGTTATAGTTAAAGACACCTTCCCTACAATTTGTGACGTTTTGTTAAAATAATACAATATATATTACTTTAAAAACATTAAACCAGGTCATTCCTTGTCTTAAATGTACGTTTTGTGGTAAATTATGATAAAAAGTGAGAAAAAATGCACTACCTAAGTAGCTCGCGTCGATTGACTTCTCGTGAACGGTCTTTAGGCCTAGCCTAGGTAGGCTTAGTTTTGTAGGCCAAGCTGGTAAACATCGGTAACGTACGAACATCATACGCTAGCTATATATAACTAGCCTGACGTTGTATAGTTGTTGCATTGATTGTCTTTCTATTTTTGCGAGACTCCGTTGATACAAATTGAGTATTTTCGCTCAAAAGTTAGGAGTCTTCCATTTGTTTTGGCCTCACGATCGATCGAAAAGTGGGTGAATTACAGAAGAAAAACAAAAATATCAATCCGCGCGCAATGCATTTTGGGATTTATAGCGGGCCGCTAAAATTATTAGATTCGACTTATTTTTCACATTTTTAACCATTTAAAGACGAAAACAGTTATCGCAATAGGACCATATAGTATTATTTTTACATTAAATATAGTTTGTGATCTTAAATTAGATCTAAAAAACGTAGGGAAGGTGTCTTTAACTCTTTTTTAAAACTAGTATGTTTAGGTGGAGAGGGCCTTCTTTCTTGCAAGGTAAACCCCTCGCTGCTGGACAAGACAATCACTGCATGATGGGTGCAATGTCTTTTAGGCCAGATTCTATCAATTTCATTTTCTTCAGATGTTCAAGAATATAGTAGGCCTACAATTAAGCAACAACAACAACTACCAACTTATATAATTGATTATAGTTCTAGTCGATGGTAAAGCGGAACTTTTATAAGTCGCTTTTTAAAAAAAGTGGTGCTACAACAAATTTTCATGTTATAATTGTTAGAAATAAGCCTCAATTCGGGGTGGGATTATACTGGGGTGGGATTACACCAAAGCATGGGATTATACTGGGGTGGGATTACACTTGAGCATGGGATTACACTTGAGCATGGGATTACACTTGAGCATGGGATTACACTCAAGCATGGGATTAAACTGGAATGGAATTATACTCAAGCATGGGGATTATACAGGAGTGTGATTACACTCGAGCATGGGATTACACTGGTGTGGGATTACACTTGAGCATAGGATTACACTCGAGCATGGGATTACACTGGTGTGGGATTACACTGGTGTGGGATTACACTTGAGCATGGGATTACACTTGAGCATGGGATTACACTCAAGCATGATATTATACTGGAGTGGGATTACACTTGAGCATGGGATTACACTCAAGCACGGAATTATACTGGGATGGGATTACATTTGAGCATGGGATTATACTAGGGTGGGATTACACTCGAGCATGGGAGTACACTTGGTCATATATAATACTGTAGTGTAGTGAAGGTAACAGTTGGTAGTTTAGTATGCATGTCATGGGTCACTTTAGAAGGCCTAATGTTCATTTCCCTAGTTTCCTTGCGTCTCAACATTCAAGTTAGAATACTTACTTTACTCTTTCTTTTGAATCACCAAATGTTTCTTTTAAATTATCTAAATCGGGGTAATATGATGCAGGTGGTGATATAACCTCTAATAAACCACTCTCAACTTCTGTTGGAAATCTGAAAAAAAAAACAAAACAAGTCAAACGCATATTTCAACTTATTTTATTAATTCCAAATCGACTTGACTCTTATTTTCATTTTTTCTTGTAATAACAATATTATATTAATTTATATAGCAAATTGTGTTATGTTACGTCATTGTAGTTTTGATAATGTTATCACTTATCACTAAATTAAAATCAAATTTTTTAAAAAGGAAATTTTTGCGAGTTAAAAATACAAAAAATATCAAGAAGTATTTTAAAAGAGTGTCAAAAGATAAACATCTATTTTGTTCCATGTACATTGTATGCTATGCATACCAAAATATAAACGTATCATTTTAAAAGATTGAATGGTATACAGTACAAGCAGCGGGTTTACACGTGGCATTCACGGATTAAAGTATTAACACAGGTTAATATACAGGTTACACTTCACAATGAAATTATTAATGCTTCAGATGTTTTAATGCAGTACCTCCCATCACAATTTATAAATTCAATTTAATAAGTTAAAAATTTAACTTACACAGACAGTTACAACAGACTAACTGAAATTTTAATTATTTTTTTTAAGTAACACAGTTTAACATACTAGTAGTATACTTAGTAACATAGTTTATTATTTATAGTTAAATTTTGAATACACTCAACTAAACAAAGTATATTATTATTATTCTTTATACAGTAGAAACACCATTACAGGTACCACTTGCAGACTCAAAACAGTGTCCTCTTATAGAGATGTCCTGTGGGTTGGGCATACTGCACACTCAAAACAGTGTCCCCTTATAATAATAGAGATGTCCTCTGGGTTGGGCATACTGCAGACTCAAAACAGTGTCCCCTTATATAGAGATGTCCTCTGGGTTGGGCATACTGTAATGTTTAAACATTGTTACTTGCTAGTTTCATCGGAATGATAGGGCTGTCCCCGCGTAATAGGGCTGTCCCCGCGTAATAGGGCTGTCCCCGCGTAATAGGGCTGTCCCCGCGTAATAGGGCTGTCCCCGCGTAATAGGGCTGTCCCCGCGTAATAGGGCTGTCCCCGCGTAATAGGGCTGTCCCCGCGTAATAGGGCTGTCCCCGCGTAATAGGGCTGTCCCCGCGTAATAGGGCTGTCCCCGCGTAATAGGGCTGTCCCCGCGTAATAGGGCTGTCCCCGCGTAATAGGGCTGTCCCCGCGTAATAGGGCTGTCCCCGCGTAATAGGGCTGTCCCCGCGTAATAGGGCTGTCCCCGCGTAATAGGGCTGTCCCCGCGTAATAGGGCTGTCCCCGCGTAATAGGGCTGTCCCCGCGTAATAGGGCTGTCCCCGCGTAATAGGGCTGTCCCCGCGTAATAGGGCTGTCCCCGCGTAATAGGGCTGTCCCAAAGGAGGGGTTCTACTGTAGTAAAATGATTTTAAAAAATATTTTAACTTTTTTTAAAGCAACTGTAAAATAAAAATATACATAATAGCAAAAGCTCTGTCTACACTATCAAACTTTATGTAACAAAAAAGTGATGTACCCATGGATACGATGATGTCAAATCACTACCATATTTGGGCACATCACACTTTTATGTCAAACTAGTTTGATAGTACAGATAGAGCTTTATGTACTGTACTTACGCTTCTTTAATCTCATCAGCTTGTGATTTAACATACACCAAATCCAACTGAAAAAGAGAATAACAAAACATTTGAAATACAATCAATATACTGTACACAATGTACTAAGAATATTACCCTGGTACTAGTTAGTCTGTGCCACTAAAGCCTAGATTCCTTCTCTTAGCACCTTCGGAGGGTGTGAAAAAGTTAATGTTCTTCTTTTCGTAATGTTTACATCTCGTCGGAGAGAGAGGCTAATGTTGGTTTATCCAGGTAAGCTAGCACTTATAGAATACTAAGCTATACTACTGTATAGTACTTTTTTCCAAAAACAACTCCCAATATTTAAAGTCATAGGGAACCAATCTTTTCATCAGAACTGTATTTGATTAAACACACCAAAAGTGGCTTAGTATTCTATAAGTGCTAGCTTACCTGGATAAACCAACATTGGCCTATTCTCGCCGAGAAGATAGCTACAACTCGAATATATATATAAAAAAATGTTGAAACACCCCTGTCAGATAATGGTACATTCCATGAACCCTGCCCTCAAGTGGGAACATCCCAACAAACCACCATCATCATTTCTTTTCGAGATAGTTTTTGTTTACATCATTTATCCTCATATAAAACATAAACACCTGCTACAAGATGATTGTTTATTATCAATACAACAAATATAATTATTATTCATAATATTTAATAATAATATTATTATTAGTGCAAATAGAGCCAATTGATAAGTATTCAATGAACGTCATATTAGATAACGTGGTGAAAATCAATAATTGACTTATTGTGTCAAATGGTAAAAAAACACTTTCTATAAATATTGATTGTATAGCTTATTCTTGTCAAAATTATAAGCTTGTCAAAATTGATTGAATATTAACACAAAGCAGTTAATTCATTATTTTCTAATATCTATATTATAAACAAGCACGAATGTGCAATACTCGGGGTACAGCAAAAGAAGCTGTAATGACGTCATAAGACCGGGTGTAACGTCACATACACATCAATAACCTCGCTACCAAATACGGCTATACGGTACCATCTTCGAGACGTGGCTGCATCCGGTTTGAAATAAAAAGATCCCGCTCTATGTAGCTTTGAGGACATGTCCCTGTAGTATATTCATGCCAAATCCCTGCTCAATACTACAACGAATAAGGGAGGAGTAGTACTTTATAAATCGCACTTTTTACTCAATAGTGTCCGGATAGAAGAAGAGTAACAAAAAAAAAAAAAAAAAAAATGGTGTCTAAATTCAAATTTCATTTTTTATATCTAAGCCCTCCCTCTGGAGACCACGGGATTTTGTCGGTTTATCCAGGTAAGATATGCCCAAAATAGACTCACCACTTTTTGCTAAATGTTTGTTACAATACAAATTTCTGCTATTTTTCTGTATAGAAATGACCGGAAGGATTTTGTAACTAAATTTGAACTGGCTTTAGTTTAGGCATTAGTGGTAATGGAAATGACAGGAAATTGTATGCAGAAGGTTTTAAACTACATTTAAATGAACACACGTTTCTATGGTTTTATATTTGATATATTGTTTCAAATGTATCCATATTTACAATACATTTCAACATCAATAATACCAAAACAATTGGTAGTATGTGTTCAATCATTGTAACTGAAAATCTGTGATATACTATTGGCAGCCCTACCACCAGTAAAAATCTAGTTGTTAAAGTACGGGACCTTAAGATTGGCAGTTACTAAGGTTGGGCTACTTCAAAAAACTAAAGTACTGTATGGTATTGGTAGGCTACTGTATGTTAGTACTGTAATGTATTAAGCATATAGTCGCCTAAAATGTGTTTTGTAGTGTTATGGTATACCTAGAATAATAGAGTATGTGTTTTGTATAAGTGGCTTTTGACAAAAGAAAGAGCAAGCAAGACAAATCTAAGAATGTGGATTCTATCCGACCATATTGACATACTGTATATAAACACACTTTTCACAATATGGTCAACATTTAATTCTCGAACAATGATTAGAGGTATATGAGCAAACATGAGTTTGGTTGTGAAATAGTGTACTACCTCTCTGTATAACCATGTATTAACGAATAGATTTTATTCATTAAATCCATGGAATAAACCACTCTATTTTTAACCTGGGGTAGGAACATAATCATGCTAAGCTAAGTTAATGAAGAAGTTAATTTGTGTTTGCACTGACTGAATCCAGGGGTCCCAAGTCTACCGCTACTCGCGGTAGTCTACCGCTTTTAGTACCCATCTATCGCGATCTCGACGTTTTCTACCGCATTTTGATTTTTTTTACCGCATTTTCAAATTTCCCCATATTTTTTGACAAATTAATTTACGGTTACACCCAGGCTCAGCCCAGGTCAACAATAGTCAATAACCAGACAAAAGTGAGGCAGGATGTTGAAACAATGTCTATTCATGCAGTCTCTGTGGTCTATATTGTATTTTTATTTGTATGCACTGCCTTTGTTAAACCGTAAACAATAATATAAACATGCACGGTACTACACGCCGGAAGTAGAAAAAAAAGAAACGTGCAACCAACCGTGAATCAATCACGTGGTAACCGGAATACGCGATTATCAATTTTGGGATGATCCAAGTTTTAACTAAATAAACGCTTTGGTTACACAGTGGTTGAGACACGTTTTTAATAGTTATTACATTTTTAAACACCCTCATAATTAATGGACTCTACCAATGTTGATCCGCTGCAAAGAACAACAGATCGCACATCGCACGAGTGTTGAGGCGGTGTTTTATTTGGTTTTACTGTACGATCCGATAATACGAACATGTTAAATGATTTAAAAGGCATGGCTTCGCCAAGCAAGTAGGCCTACATTTAATAAAAATTTACCTAAGATTGTCGTAAGCTCTTTTGTTTAAACTTGTTATTTATATAGCAATAATCCACCCGTTCCGGCATCATGCACGCTAGGCCTCTAGCCTAGGCCTACTCCTCGATCGATCGATGTTGTTCCTGGTGGGGAATTTCCCAGCGATAAGAAATCGGCGAAGTAGCTCATAAACGGCCTACATTTTAATGTTATATCAATAATGCCAGTGTAATTACGTATGGATAAAACAATATAAAACTCAATGTTTTTCATCTGAAATAATATGTTAACTCGCGTAATGTAGCATAAGACGGATTCGGAATAGTTATTTCGATTGTTTTTGGGTTTTAAAATGGTAGCTAGCTAGGGCCTAGAAGTAGAAGCCCTAGGCTAGGCCTAGGCCTGTGCCTAAAAAAAATGAGTAAATTCTATTGGGCAATACTATCATGTGTAAATATTGTACATTATGTAATTAAGTTAAATTATTTTATATACTGAATTTTAGTTAAAATACAGTATATATTTTTTAAATTCTTTGTACTGAGGGTGTGTCCATAAAAAAAATAAGAATGTAAAAATACTGATGGAACCTATGTAAAATTTAAGCCAACTTATGTGTAAATATTGTATATACTGTATATGTAACATATTTAGTTAATCAAGAGACGTAAATGACACGCGTGTTGATTTTCGATTCCCCGCGCGTTGACTTTTTTTCGACGCCCCGACGAATTGAATGTGGTTCACGACAAAATCTCCTGCGAATGTACTTTCCCAAGTTGGGACCTATGTGAATCTATGCCAGGGAGTAACTCCAATCAAGACACTGCTGTATCGATTGTACAGCATTCAGCTATTCAACTGGCAATACATTGAAGCAATGTCATATACCTCTAGTTCTTTACATCAAATATAACAGCCCACTTTATCTAAAATTGAAAGTACATAGATTGTAGTTAATATACCAAGGCTAAAGCTCTACACAAAAAAAGTAGCTGCATCTTAAGCTCTGTCTACACTATCAAACTAGCAGTAGTGATATGAGATCATCATTTCCATGGGCACATCAAGCTAGTTTGATAGTGTAGACAGAGCTTAAGATGCAGCTATTTTTTTTTTCTGAAGCTCTGTATACTTTTTTAGAAAGGTTGATCTAAATGTAGGACAATGGAACAACAAAACAGGATATAATATGGTATATGTACCATTGATCACCTTCCTGATGAAGTTGCCCAATCACTACCTAGTAATGCCAACACTACCAGACACAATTGTTCATACACAATGTAGGCCTAGGTTATAAATAACACTATATAATACCAATTTTCCTTGAAATTTCATGGCCTTAATAAATATTTTGAATACCTGTTAGGATTATTTTCACAATACATAGTAAAAATTGTCATATTATCTTTCTTGTAGGCTAATCATTGCGTGGGAAATTCACTGATATAGTTATATTACATTATGAAATATGGTTCATCAATGCGTATGAAAGATATTTAACAAAGTAAAGAAACTAACATTTTATATTACAGTATGTGTCATGTCAATCCATGATTAGTTCGATGGGAGGCCTGGGATACCTAAATTTCAAGATTTACATTACAATGCAAAAGATATGACACAAGTTCATTTCGGCACTTCATTATAATTGTTACAACCTGGGTGTGTCCTCCCCCTCCCCAACTTTTAAGTGTTCCAATCAACCTAAGCTTGAGGTCTTCTGCCTAGCCTAATCTAAACACATCACCCACCCAAGAAACCTTTGAGTACCTGAAATTGCTTTTTAATTTTTTCCCACATTTTTATTATTTTTTATTTATTAAACTTTATCACTGCATACAAAAACAGCAAAAAGAAAGGGATGAACAGGTGACAATCACCTCTATCCACATCCCCCCTTAACATATACATAACAGGTGACAATCACCTCTATCCACATCCCCCTTAACATATACATAACAGGTGACAATCACCTCTATCCACATCCCCCCTTAACATATACATAACAGTAACAAAAGTACATACAAACAAACATACCAACATATCTTTAAGTTTTCGATATCCACCCCTAGACCTCTCTACTTATGTAGATAAATCCTAAGGGATATAGCTAGATGTGGGTGTTAAAAAATTAAGGATATACTGTATATAGGGTCAGCAAGTTGTCTTGGGTTACAAGTAAAGCTACAGTACAGTAGGTGAAGAAAGGCCTGGATGGAAGACTGATTGATGATAAGTATGTCCGCCCCACCTCAGTAACATCATTTTAATTGCTTGATGGTGAAACATACTGTTATGTTGACTTTGGATTAACAATTACCAATGATAATCAATAACAATTAAAAAACAGGTTTTTGTTGTTATTTTTGGCCAATTTAAGCCACACAGACTACTATGCTTAAGCCATGAAATATGGTCCTATTATTATTAATATTATTAATAATTAATGATGTGTAGTGTAGTTCAAATTCGACTTGTATTGTATGCAGTTAGTGATTTACAATTAAACACACTAAAAGCATATGGAATTAATTGATTAATTAAATATAATTGCTAAGATGTTCTATTCAATTACCATCAAATAAATTAATTCCTAAAGCCTGGTCTATAGTAGGATCAAACACTAAACAGTATATTGCATGTTTATAATACAACTAAAAGTGCAAACCTGTATGAAATATTACTTTTTTTTTTATTAACTATTAACTATCTAAATAACAAAAGAAAATGGATGATACCATCGTAAACAAAAAATATAATTGATATACCACACAATAAATCATTTGCCGAGAACGAGCTGATGCTTTATTTGAGGCTATTAATGCATTTAATTCATGAAGCCAGTTGTTCTCAATTATTTATAATAACAAAGTGGTGATCTTTATTTATTAAACAATAATTTTAAAAAAGAAGATGCGATTACCATAAACTAATCAATAATCATATAAAACACAGGATTGATTGACGACACTGACAGAATAAATTATTCCATATATGGACTAACCTGTTTTAACCATATTTTAATATTTTAAAGCAATAAATATTTTTATAAATAATGTTGGGGTTTCAGCCAGCTAAGTTCTTCTTCTCTAAAATGGTAATAGTTATTCCTCAGTGCATCACTTCAATCTTTATTCCCTCATCCATGCTGTTCCTATTTCTCTGTATTAATAGATTATTTTATAGGTCTTTATTGATGTTATTGCAATCCATATAAGTTTATAAAAGGTTATTTTTACTAATAATTATTCAGTATTTATCCTTCAATGTTTAGGGGCGGAACTTGATAAGTTCCGACTATTTTTTAGCCGTTCATTTTGATATTGTTTTATTTATGTTTATAATTTATTTTTGGGAAATAAAAGAAACGTATAGTGATAAAAGAATCTATTAATTGTCATCAAGCTTAACTGGGAACCGAGGATATAAATTATGTCCTCTACAGGCCTATAGCAGCCAGCAGTTGAGCGCTTACCAGATCAGCACATGGGTAGACGATCCCCTGTTCATTTTAACAAGCACAAGAGACCAATGGCCTTACATCCCAATCCGAAGGACAAGGTAATGAGAGTAAAGAGTCTTGTTTAAAGAATAGGGTAGACGATCCCCTGTTTATTTTAAAAAGCACTGTATGCACATGAGACCAATGGCTTTACGTCCCAATTCGAAGGACAAGGTAATGAGAGTAAAGTGTCTTGTCTAAAGGTTCTTTCACACCTGTTCCGGCACCGTATCCGGTCCGACGGCGGCAAATTCAATCGAACGTCAATGTTTCGTTTTTTTATGCAGCTACGAGCATATCGATTGCCGCATAGTTGCGTGGAGCGTCGTGAAAACGAAACATTGGCATTTGATTCTCCGGACCATAACCGTGCCGGAACAGGATACAATAAATACATGCCTGAACCCACGCCTATCACATACTAGCCAGATTTCCCTTATCATTACACCATCACTCAAAAAACTAAAGCTATATTCCCTTACCTCAGCTATGAATACAACAATCAGACAATCTAACTTCTCTTCAGGAGATAAGCCATCAAGTAGAGAACGTAGCGTCGGAATGATGTAACTTTCTATATCTCTTTTTATCGTTGGAATTCCAATAACAATCGAAACTGGAAATAAGAAAATAATACAAAATATACAATAACATTACAAATAATGATGGCATTAAATTAAATATATCTAATCACAATTGGAGATAAAAAAAATATACAAATAATGATGGAACTATATCCAATCATAATCGAAACTGGAGACAACAAAAATAATACTTGAAAAAATAAAATCACATACATTACAAAGAATGACATTATATCAACAGGTGCACAAATTTAAAAACATACAGTTTTAGCTAGAAGTGAAATGACCATTTTCATTTGAAAAAGGTCATTATATCCATTAAATGTGTTCCTTAATAATATTTCTATGATTTATTTATATGATTTATACTTTTCATTTTCACATTAAATTTCGACCTCTATTATTATAAAAATAGTATTTCTAAGAATGTAAAATATTTAATCATTATAATAATACAGTGTACTATTAAACCACTTTCCAAAAAAATGGTTTTATCGTATCACTGTAAAGCACGTAAACAGGATGTCTAAACAAGCATTTCAGACAGAGGTACCTGGAGACCTGAGGTGTGTGCAGGGACTTGGTCCCTATGGACGGGTATAATAAACATAGTCTCTACATCCCTATTAATGATTATGACCTCTGGCATGCATTATTGCAATTTATATAATTTCGAAACTGACAAACAGCCTTATTTGAAACATATAGTACATACTGTATAGCGTTTACTGTACAGTATATATTACTAGTAGTAGTAATACTACGAAACATAGTTTTGTAGAAAAGCTTCATCAGATTTAAAAAACAATAATTCATTTTGAGCAATAATATTACTACTAAAATAATACATTTTGAGGTGCTGTAAAAGGTATAAAGGTAAAGATATTTAATACTGGTCCTCAAGCTTAAAGATTTATTGTCCCCCAAAAACATGAAAAATTAAGATTTAACCAAATTAGACTTTAGGCCATTTTTCAGTTATAATGTTATCACTTACTGTAAAAAAAAAAATTAAAACAAATAATTATTTAAAATAAAAAGACAAAAGAAACTGTGTTAATTTTAATAACCAAAAACCCTAACTGTGACATTAAAATTTCATATTCAATTCAATACAAATAAAAACAATTTAGAGGGACAATATCTTTAACTAAATCTTTATAACATTTACAATTTTCATCTACTGTACCGTCATGTCAGGGAAACTACAGTAAAATTTTACTATCCCTCATCCTTTTCAATTTACAGTATGTAACAGTTAACATGATCTAATTCCTCACACAGTATAGACTAATACCATCTGTTTAAAAATCTTTAATTAAATTTCATGAAGTGTTTTAAAGTTCCACACCATCATTACAAGAAAGAATAAGAAACCTGCAGGCAGTTAAAATAACAGTGCCATAATAATATAAAATGTACAATGTTAAACCAAGTGACAATATGTGAGGGTTAAGTAGCTATTATTTCTTTTAAGACAGGTGCTTAATTAAGCCTAGGCATGCTACATACCAAGCTCTGCTCCGGCTGCAATATTATATAGACACACACAGTAGGATCGCACAGCACAATCCATTTTACTATGTACAGGCTTTGTATCTTAAAAAATGAGTTTCTTTGGATGGTACAGCCAAAATGTTCATTCTCTCAATCTAAAGCTCTGTCAACACTATCAGATAAGGTCATCATTACCATATTTGGGAATATCACCACTATATTTTGGCACATCACACTTTTTTGTCAAACTAGTTTGATAGGCCCTGTTTCGGCTGCCAACTAAATACCGTATATTATACGGTATTTTTTGAATACCGTATATATACGGTATATTTTTGGCAGCAGAAACTGCGCTCATAAAAAATATACCGTATTTTGTATACCGTATTTTGTATACCGTATTTTCCCCACAAAATTTGTGGATAAAATACGGTATTTACAAATTTATACCGTACTTTTTGTACCCGTTTCTGCTGCCAATAAAAAATACCGTATTTCTTTTTTACATGACAAAAGGTCACCATTCGTGTTTTTATTTTCTGTCGCTGTCAGCTGCTTTACACACGTGTATAGATATATTCGGCGAAAATGTGGAGCGAAGACGTCACAGTTTTACTAAATAAATGTGTGTGGGGAAGCTAAAATGTCTGGCCAACTAAAAGGTAATAAAAGGGACAACCACATTTATAAAGACATTTCTAAAAAAATAAAGCAGGAGTATGGAATAGACTTGTCTCCAAAGCAAGTAAACTCAAAGCTGAAGAGCCTGCGAAAGCAGTACAACATTGCAAAATACAATAACTCGGGGAGGGAACGAATTAATTGTCCCCATTACGATGTTTTCTGTGCTCTCACAACATCTCTATCACTAGGGCTAGGCTGTTGAAAGTGAGACGTAAAACTTCCTTTATTGCGACTTTTAATTATCGATCAAATAAATGAATGGCAATTTGGGTAAAAAAGATGAAATTTAACACGACCACCCAAGAAGTATTGTTAGCAGAAACGGGGTACTAAAAAATACGGTATAAAAAATACCGTATTTTTATACCGTATTTTGAGCAGTTGCAGCAGAAACAGGCCCATAGACAAAGCATTACAGTAGATTATAAATAGTAGACAACTGATTATTATTTATGCACTATCAGTTGTCTGTTTCTTCTATGAACATTCATAATAAAGCAATTAATATTCATTTCCCACAAAACAGGTAATCAAATCAACAGACCAAACAAGGGTTATTTTTATTTCTCACAAGTTTGTTTACAATTGGAAAATTGGGTGTACAGAATCAATTACCATAGAGCCTGATTATTGGCAATTAATTGCAGAAAAACTCATTCAAATGTATCACATGGTTTTATAGGTGGTAACAATACATATAGTACTAATACTATATAGTCTAGTCCAGTAGCTACATACAGTAACATGCTAACTACCAGAAACAGTTGAATCTATCTCTGGAATTTTGGTTGTGTCATGACAATATTACCAAATGTGTCATGACACATTGACAGTGACAATCATGGAAAAACCGCTGATACATCAGTAAACAAAACCCAACTTAAATATTATGGTAATGTTGCAAATCTTCAATAGAAACTCTGGTATTTTGGTTATGTCATGAAAATATTACAAAACCACACAAAAACTAGGAAATAATGCTGTGGTGTTATCCTCATATCCCACCTTTGTAATTTGCACTTTCATCATTAATTTGCTCTTCTTTAAAATTATTTCCGTGTATTATTCAGCACTTAGAAAGGCCCCATGCATTTTTCGCTATTAGTATTACAGTAGAACCTGTGTTTTACGTACCCTAATTTTACGTTCCCTGGATTTTACGTACGCTTAAAATAACGGATGACGTCATCATTTTCTTACATTGAGGGCGCAATTTAACAACAACAAACAAAGCCATGGCTGTGTAAGGAATTCTGCTGTGTGAGACAAGCTACACACGTGCATTCCCCCTACAGTTAGCGACCGTTTTTATTGATAGAAAATACAAGAACATTATTGATATTAAACGCACAGGCTGTATACTGTGTACTTTTCTAGTTAGGCCTCACATCTTGCTAGGCCTGCTAGCCTGGCCTGAATAGTCTAGGCAAGGCCTAGCTAGTGACCACCTGCATGCTGTACAGTAAAGTAGGCCTAGGCAAACACGGTAGCCTTTATAGCTACGATCTATATTTGGGGTCAATTTAAGGTCAACCTTGATTTTACGAATCTCTTTTTTTTACGTACGCCTTTCGGTCCCGTACCGTACGTAAAATGAAGGTTCTACTGTATTATCATTATTGTCATATTTCACTGACTGTTTTTAACCATGGAAAACTGCTGATACAGTACATATTCAGTAAACAAAACCCCCCTTATATATTATACTCTCCCAATTACCCAATATTTGGGACAATTTGGACTTGGAAAAGTCTGGTATCGGGAGAGGTTCTGGTTAAATTCAGAGAGTCTGGTATTGGGAGAGTTGCCTGTACTAGCACATCTACTTACCTCGTGAAATGCCCTGAGACAGCTGGAAAGCAGGCTGTAAACTTCCAGGTTTGCCATTGATGTGGGGTAAATAACTTAAGGCTGATGGTAGATGTAGAACTGAATTACCACCAAGTCCTGATAATGTACGCTTTACACCACCTCCTAAAAATAACAAGATTATTAAATATATTATTACATTATTATTCCTACTGTACTAAATTTGTCCATAAAAGTACTCTATACTCATATCGGGAGAAAAATGTGTGGATGAATGAAAGATTCCAAAATATTATAAAGAGGCTATTAAGGTACAGTAGTCTTCTGGGAGGCATCAGGCCTTGTCTTTTAAGACAAGTGAGTGCGATCACTCACCACCTACTGTAACACACTCCTAAACTGCCCTTGAGGAGTGCTATTTACAATACAACACGCCTCAATTTGGTAAACTTGTACACACCAAAATACAAACAGCACACCTACAGCACCCCTGAATGTATGGAGTGCAATTTGTAGCACACATGATTTTCAAAAGACAAGGGTTGAGGCATGGTGCTGTACAGTAGGTTACTGTACATGTGATATACTGTACTATCGTATTATGGTGCAAGGTCTAAATAATGAATTCCCCAGTTCAATACGACTGACTTTACTCGCACATAAAATACATCTGTACAGTATATTACCAAACCTACTGTACAGTACATCCTTATCCATTATTAATTTAAACTGTTTCAAAAAACGAGGCTTACATTTTGTACACCTCAATATTCGTTCGCTACTTCCAAAAATGGAAACTTGGTTAGACAACAGTGTAACAGATGCTGAAGTAGAGATTCAAGGTTATACAATCACAAGGAAAGACAGAAATCGAAATGGAGGAGGAGTGTGACATAAGAAATGATGTATCGTTCAATACAAAACCTGAAATGAATATTGACAGTCTAGAATCAATTTGGATTGATATATTGCTACCCAAGTCGAAACCTATTGCTGTTGGATGTTTTTATCGCCCTCCCACTTGTAAAGCATTTCTTGAAAATCATCCTTCTTAAACTTAAGATCTGATTGTGAATTGTATCTTTTAGGTGATTTTAATATTAATTTTAATAGTCAAGATGAACCACTATTGAAAAGGTATAAAGATGTATTAAGTTTATTTAATTGTTCTCAAATTATAGACATCCCTACTAGAATAACCGATACTACAGCTACTACTCTTGATCATATAATTACCAATTCAAAAGAAAAAATATTACAATATGGTACTTTAAATGTTGGTCTAAGTGATCACTTGATCACATATTGTACCCGTAAAATATGGAGATGTCAAATTAACAGACATAATACAATACGTATTCGTAGCATGAGACATTACAATAAGGAGTCTTTGCTTAACAAACTTGCTAATGTTAATTGGGAGTCAACTTTATCATGTAACAAAGTAAATGAGGCTTGGTTTAAGTTTAAAACTGTATTTTTAGGTGTCATTGACGAAATAGCTCCTGTGAAAGAAGTTAGAATTAAATGTAGAACTGAACCTTGGATGAATGATAATATCCTTCTGGATATTCGTCAAAGAGACAAACACCTATTTTTATTTAAGAAATTCCATTGTAAAGACATGTACTCTAAATATTGTAAATTAAGAAATAAGATACAAAGAGATGTTAAGAAAGCTAAATCAGAATATTTCAAAACTAAGATTGAGGAAAACAAGGGTAATCCCAAAAAACTTTGGCAAACCCTAAAATCTACAGGTTTTAGTCAACAAAGTAAATCTCAAAATACAATTGTACTTAATAATAATGGTCATCCATGCACTGAACCATTTTCTGTAGCTAATCTCTTCAACAAATTGTTCACTAATGTTGCTTCTTTGTTAACTGATAAATTACCAAATTGTAATAATATATTTGGTGTTAATACTACACCCTTCAAACAATACTATAAGAACAAAGGGATAAAGAAGAACAGTTTCGTTTTACAAACTATATCTAATGATTTTGTACTTGACCAACTAAATTCTTTAAATCCTAGCAAAAGTACAGGACTTGATAACATTCCTGCTAGATTTCTTAAGGATGGAGCTAATATTATTGTTCAGTCAATAACACATATTGTTAATTTATCATTATCTCTAAAGGTTTTTCCTAATGATATGAAATTTGCTAAGGTCACACCATTATTTAAAAAGAACAATAGGCAGGAAGTTAGTAATTATAGACCTATTAGCATCTTACCAGTAATATCTAAGATAATCAAAAAAGCTGTTTTTGTACAATTACATAACTATCTCAATGAAAACAATGTAATTAATGATTTTCAATCAGGTTTTAGAGGAAATTATTCTACTGATACTGCTTTAATTAATTTAACCGATCATATAAGATCTGAAATATCTAAAGGTAACTTTACAGGTTTGGTAGTCCTTGACATACAAAAGGCTTTTGATACAGTCAACCATCAGATATTATTGCAAAAACTGGTTCATCATATGGGCATTGATAAAGATTCTTTATTATGGTTTGAATCATATTTGAAAGATCGCAAACAAATTACATCAGTAAATGGCGTTCAGTCTCAACCATGTACTATATCTAGCGGAGTTCCGCAAGGTAGCATTTTAGGACCTCTTTTATTCATATGCTACATGAATGACATCCCAATTAGTGTAAATTGCAATATTATGTTATATGCTGATGATACAATATTGTTGTCTTCTGGTAATGATATTAGACAAATAGCTAATGATTTAAGTTCAAACCTGGAATCATGTAACAACTGGCTTATAAACAACAAACTATCATTACATCCTGATAAAACTGAATCAATATTGTTTGGTACTAAAAGAAAACTTAAGAATGTTCATGATTTTGCTGTTATGTTTAAAAATAAGTTGATATGTAAGAAGAATATGATCTCATATCTTGGTTGTTTGCTTGATGAAGACCTGTCTGGAGAATCTATGGTTCAAAAAGTTCTTAGTAAGACTAATTCAAGACTTAAATTTTTGTATAGACATTCTGCATGTCTAAATTTCTTTTCTCGTAAAATTCTATGTTCGGCACTGATTACTTGCCACTTTGACTATGCATGTTGCTCCTGGTTTTCAAAAAAACTTAAACAAAGACTCCAAACCAGTCAAAATAAAGTTGCTAGGTTTATATTAAATAAAAATAATCGTGCACATATTGGTAAAGACGAACTGAACCAAATCGGTCAATTATGTCTAGAGGATAGAATTTGCCAACTCAAACTTAATCATGTTCATAAGATTTTTTATAGAAAATCAGTACCTTATTTGACTGAAAAGTTTCAAAGAGTTTCATCTAACCACCATTACATGACTAGAAGTAGTGTCAATGGTTTTTCAGTTCCTAAATCTGATAGTCAAATATATCTAAAACGTTTTATTATACAGGCATAAAGGCATGGAATAACCTACCTCATTCCATTCAACAAATAGAACAAATTTAATTTTAAGAAAAATGTTAAATCACATTTCTGTTCTACCAAATAATTTTATAAGTCAATCATAATCTTTAATTTAACTTGTTTTTTATATTATTGTTTTTGTACTATTTTACCTCCTTGCACTAAACCTTGACGTGGTGGATTGGCTTGCGTGTTTTGTTGATCCGGAGAGCTATGCTGGCGGGAGCCTCGGCTCCTGGTAGGACTACCCAAGCCAGACAGGTCAAAGGGGAGAAACCAGACGAAGATAGTGCAAGCAAACCCATGGCGCGACTGTTCCAGCATCTGGCGGCAAAGTGGTAGTTGTAACCTCTGTGTCTGGAAGTAGCTTTCGACAAGTTATAACTATTTTTTTAACTGGCTGTAGAATTGGCGAGCGCAGTCAGTATATTCAGCCACCGAAAGATTTAAATGACTACACAATTTCCCCGACGTTCATCCCGCATCGCTCGTCGCGCGGTTAACCAAGGAGCGCGTTCTACCGCTGCCCTGGATTCTCCAGCGGAGTCCGAAAAGTCAGCTAGAGATCCAAAAACAAAAACAAAAATGAACTTGCTGAAATGCAAAAACTTCATCATTATCTCAACCTTTAATGTTCGTACCTTGAACACCATCAATCAGATACCTGAACTTATCGCAAACTCGATAAATTGGAAAATTGACGTTGTGTGTATTCAAGAACATCGCATACTTCACGAAGCCAATGAATTAGAATACAACGATGCTGGCAAAGGTTGGACCCTCATCACAAGCTCTGCTACGAAAAATGACATAAACGCTACCATAGGAGGCGTCGGCTTACTCCTAAGCCCCAGAGCAATTAAATCCCTTAACAAAATCGAGAAAATCAACTCCAGAATTATTATTGCAAACTTCAACGGTAACCCAGAAACCACAATTATCTCTTGCTACAGTCCTACAAACGTAGCAGATGAAGATTTGGTCACTCAATTCTACATCGAACTATCCTCGTTAGTTAGAGATGTTCCAAAACATAATCTTTTATTGATTGGAGGAGATTTCAACGCTCAAATTGGTATGGAAAATAACAAAACTTTCTCCTTTCATGATCAGACAAACCGAAACGGTGAACTTTTTCGGGAGTTTGCTGTTGAAAACCGGCTGCTGGTTCTGAATACCAAGTTTCAAAAGAGAATGGGTAAACTTTGGACCTTCCAATATGCAAACGGTAGAAAAGCTCAACTTGACTACCTTCTTATAAACCACAAATGGAAAAACAGCTGCTTAAACTGCGAAGCATATAACAGTTTTGCCAGTGTGATATCAGATCATCGCATCGTTTCCAGCCGTATAAGACTGAGTCTTCGAGCAAACAACAAAAAACTTGATAATCCTCCGCCATATTATTGGAAGTCCTTAATACACGATGGTAATACCCTCGTGCGGTTCACCATTGAAATTAGAAATCGATTTGATGCTCTCCAAGATGAAAGTGTGATCGACAATCCAGATACCACCTATGAAAACTTTGTGAAAGCACACTGTGAAGCCGCTTCCAACTGTATTCCCTTGAAACCTAAAAAACGCAAAAGAGTACCCTGGGAAACGCAGGCTATTCAAGACCAACGAGAGAGGATCAAACGATCAGCAACTCGTAAAAATGCTAACCCTACACCCCAAAACATCTCAAAATTCAACAGAGAGAAGTTAAAGTTGACGAGGCTCTATCAAATCGAACTGGAAACCTATCTGCAAACTAAGATTGACTCGATTAAGCAATATTCGGTGAATAAGCAATCATCGATGGCCTGGGATACGATTAATGAAATCTCAGGTAGAAAGCGCATCAGTCAAGCAAAGCTGAAAGCCACCAGTCAAAATGATCGTCTAAATCAATGGAAAAACCACTTCAAGAACCTTCTTGGCAACATTCCCAATATAACCAATGTGGAAACCATTGAGCTATTTCCAGCACAGACTGAATCTAACATCAAAATCAGTCCTTTTAACGACGAAGAGTTAAACAAAGCACTCACAAAAATGAAAAATGGAAAATCCCCAGGACTTGATGGGATTCCTCCAGAAGTGTGGAAAACGAAACATTTTAACAACGTACTCTTGAAGTGTTGCAATGAGGTCTATGAACAAAGACCTATTCACTACTGAACAAGAGGCTGCATACTACCATTTCCAAAAAAAGGAGATCTTGGAAAGGCCGAAAACTACAGAGGAATAACTCTCACCCCCATTGCTGCCAAGATCTACAATCTTATGCTCTTGAATAGAATACAACCATGGATCGAGACAATACTTCGTAAAAACCAAAATGGTTTTAGACAGGGACGCTCAGCAAGCAGCCAGATTCTCACAATTAGGAGAATACTTGAGGGAGTGCGTGACAAAAATCTTCCTGCAGTCCTCCTCTTTGTAGATTTCGCAAAAGCCTTCGATTCTGTCCATCGTGAAAAGATGCGTGAAATTCTTCTCGTCTACAAAATTCCACCTGAGATTGTCAATGCCATAATGATGCTGTACAAAAACTCAAGTGCCCTGGTTCGTTCTCCAGATGGTGATACTGATCCGTTTCAGGTAAAAGCAGGCGTCCTTAAGGAGATACTCTCGCTCCCTACATCTTCATCATATGTCTTGATTATATTCTCCGCTCGGCTATTGATCCACTCAACAAACACGGCTTAACATTGAAGCCAAGAATCAGCAAGAGGTTCCCTGCGACATTGGTAACTGACGCTGATTATGCTGACGATATAGCCCTGTTGTCGAACACGATTGCTGGAGCAAAAACCCTCCTACACGCCCTTGAAAATGCTGCATCCTCAATCGGCCTCCACATAAATGCCAAAAAGACAGAAAGTATGAACGTAAACTGTCAAGGTCAAATTCAAACTAGCTCCGGATACGCTCTCAATCAAGTCGACCAGTTCACCTATCTTGGCAGCAACATTGCCTCAACAGCAAAAGACGTTGATATACGTATCAGCAAAGCCTGGTCAGCTCTCAAACGCCTGACTGTCATATGGAAGTCCAACATCTCAAACAACATGAAGAAAAATTTCTTTAAGACCACAGTCGAGTCTGTCCTTCTCTACGGGTCATCGACATGGACCCTAACTAAGAAACTTGAAAACACTCTAAACGGAACATATACTAGGATGCTACGAGCCTTTCTTAACGTTTCGTGGCAAGATCACCTCTCCAACGCTCAGCTATATGGGAATCTTCGCAAGATCACCGATATTATCAAAGAAAGAAGAGTCCGCTTTGTTGGACACTCTTTCCGCAACAAAAGTGAACTGATAAGCGAACTTATGCTCTGGATGCCATCACATGGGACAAGAAGACCAGGCAGGCCCCCAAAATCATTCATTGACCAACTAGTTGCGGACTCCGGCCATACAATTGAAGAGCTACCAGGAGCAATGATGAACAGAGACGGCTGGAAAGAAGTAGTCAAAAGGATCCGAGCAAGCTCGACGCAGTAGTAGTAGTAGTTTTTGTAATATTTACGTGTTTAATGCAATACTTTGTAATGTTTATATTTTTTATTTTAGATTGTAAAAGGATCCCAATGGAAATAAGCTGATAAGCTTTTTGGGCTATCCTGGAAAGTCTTTTATAAATGTATTATTTGTAATGTCCGTACTTTATGTTATCACTTTGTATGTATTTTTTATGATGATTTTCCAAATAAATTCAAATCAAATCAAATCAATCAAACAAAACCAATAGTCATTTCAGAATCAAATTTAAAGCAACATATAACATTTAATAGTCAACAAAACAAATAAATTATAGCAATAATGTATTGAAAATTGTACCATACTGTAGATGGTGTAAAATAAAACTATTTATTATGTTAAATATTTATTCTGATACAGCCCGCGAAATTTACCTCGGCATTCGGCAATGCCGAGGTAAATGCCGAGGTCCTGCTAGCTTACCACGGCATTGATTTGCCAAGGCTCTTTTTATTTATTTAGGCCTTGCTTGGAGTAAAATCAAGGCTACCACATACACAGCAAATAAATAGTTTTATGCCTATTACAGTTTTTTTCAAATTTACCTTCGTTACAAGTGAATTAAATATATCTTAAAATATTTGTACGTTGGAGTTATTATTAGGCCTATGCCTACACTGGTTTTAATTTACACACAAGATAGGGCCGGACAGAGAGAGGCGAGGCCAGCGACCGCTCCGGCGTTTACAACAACAACGAACCACGCTCTACAGCTCTATCGTCGTGTGATGTGAGTTTAGTGAGGCATGACAAATCACATGACTTATTGTTAATTGGCTGAGAGAATGGAAGAGTCCAACTTGTATTGGGGATTGAAAACCGCGTGGTTTGTTTGTGTGGTTATTATTTAGAGAGCAAGCCGCGCCGCAAATGCGCTGTATATTATCAACACAGCTATTTTTAGGTACAGTACAGTTAATGTGTGTGTGATTGAATACTAAAAATAGCTTTGGGGGCTGAACAAAAATGCCGACGTGTTGCCGAGGTGGGCTTCGTTTACATCGGCATTTTTTTGCCGAGGTCATTTCGTCCCAATTTCGAGGGCTGCTGATACCTCTCAAAATACATTTATTTTTGTACGAGTATGTCCCTCTCTCAGACTCTATGGATATTTATCAGAAATAAAGAATGAATGAATGTACTGTATGAATTCATACATATTTTAGTATATTATTAGTAACTACAGTAGAGGTAAATTATAATAATATTATATTTTACCTAGTTACTATAATAATATACATTTTTTTTATTATAATTTTTAACTGTAATTAATGGATTCTTATATTGTGCATTGTTATTTTACAATATATCAACTGAGGATACACAATTACCAAATACAACAACAAAATCAATAGCTATTATTTGACATCCTTGTATTATCTTTATTACTTTTTGTGAATAATCTTTAATTCATATTGACGAAAAGCATAACATTCAATACAGTATGGTACAGATAGGGAGTATCGCCAATATTAAAACCTGAATAACTTATATGCTTAAAAGCTGAGTACACCACACCTTAGGCTGGTAACATCAAGTGGATAGAAGCATTGAGAAAGCACTAACTAGACCAAAACAACACCACAGGAGTCACTTAGCTGTTTACTCTAAAAATGTTCATAAAATGATGTTTTTGTATTTTAACAAGCACCTGATCGTCTGCACATACAGTATGGCAATCTTTCTAGTATCATACAGTAGGCAAATTATGTAATAAACTGTCACATGTTATAACATATGTTGTACCTGATGAGGTTAGGCTTATGGCCTGTATCAGCTACTTTAACCTTTACCTTAATACAATTACCATAATAAAATTACTATACTACAGTATGTTAAGGTTTTAGTTTGAATTGATACAGGCATCACATGTGATATATATGCCAATGTATCACAGAATATGCCAATGATACTCCACCCAGGAAAAATTATAAATACAGTTTACCTTAAAAAATGGACTAGTGGCAGCTTAAACTTTTTCATTTAACTTACCAACAGTAAAACATCATGTCTGTTTTTAGGTTTCCCCGCTTCTTTCTTTTCCAGGGAAAAATTTCATTTTAAAATTTTGGTATAGCAATATTGCTAATCAAACTGAGTTTTGAGTCGAGAAACATAGTTTTGTATTGTATTTTTTGCTACACAATTTTAGAAATAAGGTTGTTTTGTATAGCTATGCTACACTGGCAAAATGATTCCCTGTCTTCGGATCATAAAGTGGGTACTGTTCATACGGTAGAAAGAAGAATATTAAAGTAACACAGGTTAGTTCTCTTTTTGAATATGTGAAACTTAAGAAACACTCATCACTGGTATATTTTTAGTTTGCTTACAAAATTTTGTAACGCTTCAATGCATTTGGTATAGAACTATTAATAGCATAGCAATTATCATAACATAGGGAATTCTCTAAGATGAGAAGAATTTCCCTATAGGCTATAGTACATTATTTAATTTGGGGGATTTTTTTTATCATAATCACACTCTATTGTCACAAAATAGTAACAAAGATTAAGTAGTTACTGTACAGGTATTAATAACTCTGCTGAATTCCAAAGTAATAGATGTCATGCATTATCATTTTCAAAGAAAGTTCTTTTAAAGAAAGTATTTTTCAAAAGATTCAAAATGAGTATTTTTTAATACAAAAATAGTATATTTTTTTTTTAAAGAGTATTGTTATTCATTCAAAAAGAATATTTTTAAATTCACAATTTAAGTATTTTTCATTCAAAAAAACAGTTTCAAAGGCACATTGTTTAGTCTATAGTACACTACTGTATTCTAATCTCTCATGAAATATCTGACATCATATCCTGAAGATTTTAGATCGTCTTTGTAATCTTTTATAATTTCATTGAAATATTAATCTTGGGATTTCCGGGAAAACCCCAATTTTAATGCTGAACATGACTAGAGCTACTGTACACAATGGTATAATACTAAGAATCAACAGTACAGTATGTACTACACCCATAGTAATTCTTACTACTAATTCTACAATAGTGGGTGTAACTGTAACTTGTAAAAGCTCCTACCAGGGAGTCAACTTCCTGCTCCTACACTAGTTAGTTAAGCCAGGTTCTTGATGCTAACATTATTCGACAAACCACAAAATCTTGTATTTAATATTAAATCAATTATACAGTGGTAGTGCATTCATTACTTGCTTTGTTGGTTTTGTCAGGGTACAGATCTATATAAAAGCTTTACTTATTTTGAGTTCCTTTTCCATAACTTTTGATGACAAGATAACCACATAATTTTTTATTTTTATGGAATAAAATTTGATTGAATGAAAAAGTAAAGAAACATCTCCTAAATTTTCTAAATTTTATGAACTAACAGATGTACACATTACCAAAGAATATATATCACAAGAATGAGTATTCCTCGATGTTTGCATGAGAAATTTTTAACAGAGAGTTCCAGTGAGTGATGCCCGCCCTCATAAGGGCGGATGTATACATACTAAATAAGACTTGATTTAATAGATATTATACATGTCACATTAAATAGAATTATGATAATATATTTTGCAATTGTAAACAGGGCTCGAAATTCACGCTAGCAAACTAGCATTTTGCTAGTAGATTCTTGATAATTGCTAGTTGAAAATTTCAAAACTAGCAAATGTTTGCTAGTGTAATTTTTGAAAAAATACGTACTTTTTAGCTTAGCCACGCTAGCCGCCAATCGCTATGTCGACAACGGCTAATAGGAACCAATTTGGTGAAAACAATTGTTTCATTTACACGCCGCCAATTTACGTCAAGGAAACGCGAATAGCACCGTGAATCATGTGGTAGCATAGTTGTTAACGATGTGCATTATAAACAGCAAGCTTTTCCCCCAACACAAAAGCATGTGCATTTAGTACGTCGCTAAGGATTACATCATCAGTCACGTGATTACAGAATACGCGATTATCAATTTAGGGATTTAACGAAATAAATATTTTGCCTACACAGTGGTCAAAGCGCGTATTTAATAGATTCGTAAATAGTAAACACCCCCCACTTAATGGACTCTTCCAATTTTGTTTATGATCTCGCGCTCGAGAAGAACGTCTCCTCGGCACACCACGAGGTACCTGTTGTTTGTGCGATGGATTTTCTTATGCCTGTTGTTTACCTGTGGAATTAAATTACACACACTTTCGCATCACAACTTTAATTACTGATATACACTGCAATGGGCAAAGGATTCATCAAAGAAGAATACGTTGAATAAAAATTTACTTAAGAAATGCCGTAAGCTGTTTTCAAACTATTGATCAGCCCACTATTATTCCAACATCATGTCGTGTGCGATAGGGAATTTCCTGGATAGAGACGAGTGGAGCGCGAGAGACGGCGGAGTGAGGCGGGCGTAGCTTGGACGGATTAGTTTAGGGCCTACCAATTTCGCTCGGTGGCAATTAAATTTAATGTTTTAATTACGTCTGGATATAAACAATATAAAACTCAGTTTTTTCATCGGCAATAATATTTTATACATAGGCCTAGTCAATTTTGTTCCACTTTTTTTAAAGTTTGATGTTTCAACCTAAAAAAAAGTGGGACGAATCGTCCATAGGCCGAAACGCCCTTGATTTGGCTAGCATGAAAGCATGTCTTGATCTTTTTTTAATTTGGCTAAAAAGAGTACTACTGTTATGCGCGATTTGAACGATTTGCGCAATTTGAAATTGCGCAAAAAAATCCTTGCGCAATTTTAAATTGCGCAAAGAATTCTTGCGCAATTTAAAATTGCGCAAGGATTTTTTTGCGCAATTTCAAATTGCGCAATCAACTTGCGCAATTTAAAATTGCGCAAGAAAATCTTTGCGCAATTTTAAATTGCGCTGCACAATTTGTAAATTGCGCAAGATAGTTCTTGCGCAATATGACACCTTTGCGCAATTTGAAAACGAACTGTAAATTTTCCCATACATGGCTAGGCTAGGCCTAGGAGTTTAAAATTTAGTATTTTATTATATAAATAAGACCATTTCAATGAAGATAATGTTTAATACTCACTTTTTAAGTTTTTAATATTAGTTTAAGCTAGGCCATGTAACCTAGTCAGTATCACTATCAGTAGTCCAGACCCTAGCTAGGCTAGAGTAGGCCTAGTATAGCCGGCCGCCCGCGCCGCGCCCGCCTGGTGGAACACCACCGCTTCGTTTTCCTTCGTCGGTTCTTCGACGGTATGCTAACTTATAACAATATTTGCACTACTAAAATAAGGAAATGCGATATTTATCTTTAATTTTGAATCATTCTTAGAAATTACTATAAAAATATGGGTGTGCATGATTTCACAATCTGTCGAAAAACCTTGCGCAATTTGCAGATTACTTGCGCAATTTAATACGTTGCTTGCGCAATTTGAAACACATGTTTCAATTCAAATTGCGCAAGGATTTTTTTTGCGCAATTTCAAATTGCGCAAATCGTTCAAATCGCGCATAACACTACTACTACTACTACAGCTTTGCCTAGCTAGCTAGGCCTACACCTAAAAGCTAGGCCTAGGTCTACACCTAAATAAATTCAGATTTGTGTAGAATTTAACTATTTTACCGAAAAAAAATTGTGATTGCTAGTTATGCTGCTGATTTTGCTAGTTAATTTTTTTACAACTAGCAAAGTTTGCTAGTCGAAAAAAAAGTAAATTTCGAGCCCTGGTAAACTATTTTATAATACATATTTATTAACAAACTAGTGTACATTCACTTTTACAGACAATTATTTACTAACATGCTAAGTTAGTTCACAAAAAAAGCCTAACACAGCAACACCAAAATCAACGAATCGTTACTCAGCACGGCCTATTCTTTACCATTGCCGTGTACTACTCTACGCCCGGTAAATTAAGTATTGTTTTTATGATATAAATTAGTATAAAATACATGTTATTAACAGGAAAAAATGTTAAATATCATTAACATTTATTTGTTTTACCAGAAACAAGTTAAATATAGGAATATTATTAAACTATCGTTCGTGAAAACGCGTAAACACCAACATGCCCGGTCACGCTTCGTAGCGCCCAGTTGATAAAGCAAACTGTTTATACGGCAGATTTTACTAAATAAATTGCATAAAACGAACAATTAAATATCCAAATAGTATTTAACATGATGTTGGCATGTAGTTGATAACATTTTTTATCATGAAAATACTACCGGTGGTCTAGCCTTTGATTATTGAAACCGTCACAAAAAGTTGTATACATCCCAGATACATCCACACTTATGGCGGCGCCCTACCACATGCAGCCCACGAAATTCAGAAAAAAGAAGGTCGGCAAAAAATTGCCTGGAGCTAGCCGTACACAGAGCATAGTTGCTTGCTTGGCATAACAGGGTATTCCCCTACACAGGTCTGTCGCGCACAGCGCTGTGCCCAGCCGGCCAGCTTGGTTGATAGGAAAGCATGCAGCTCACAGTACACACAAAATGATTCCATGGTTTGTTAACTAAACACAACATGGTGGTGAATATGCCTGTTAAAATTTCAATGATACGATCCCTTAAAGTACCATGTTGTTGCTAGGAGGCTTGAAAGGAGGGATCTAGCCTAGTTTCTAGGTCGGCAATCTCTTGCCGTCCTCTGACAATTTAAGGTCGGCAATAAGGTCGGCAATTGCCGATTGCCGACGTGAAATTCGTGGGCTGCACATGGACAATAGTACTGTTACAGGGAAAATCGCGGATTACTCATTCTTGTGATATATATTCTTTGACATTACGCAAAATGACATGTCTGTATACATAGACTACAGCCATCAATTTCAATCAATAGTGTTTAATCAAATTATAGTACATTTCCCCTATATTTTCTTCAGAACCAAGAATTGATATTTTATTTTGAATTATTCTGTGTATTGATTTCTAATGTCAATATGTACTTAAATATTAACATTGATATTTACTGAGCGTAATGTAAACATATATTTGTGTATGAATTTGTATTAAATTACACTACTTTTCATGTGATTCTTTAATTTTGAACTGTAATATCAGACAACGTAGTAGCTTGAGTACATAAATAAATAATAAGAGATACTGTAATGCTAAGCTGGCTGGTGAGTGGTTAAAGCAGGGTTGATATAATTGTTAACATTAGCATAGGTTCATGAGTGGCTATGCTGCAGGTAACAGAACAAGTCTTCTTACTATAGCTGCGAAGGACTACAATATAGAGGAGGGCTACAGTATAGGAGAGCTAGTGTATAGTGGAGGGCTGCAGTATAAATAGGGGAGGGCTACAATATATGGGAAGGTTACACTTACAGTATAGAAGAGGGCTACAGTATAGAAGAGGGCTACAGTATAGAGGAGGGCTACAGTTTAGAGGAGGGTTACTCTATAGTAGAGGGATACAGTGCAGTATAATAGGGGAGGGCTACAGTAAAGAGGAGGGCTATCAGTATAGGAAAAAAAATACAGTACTGTATGTCGCTGTAGTGTACACAATTCAATATGCAAGTATAGAACCCCTTGGGGACATCCCTATTCAGGGGACACTTTTCCATACCAGTGAAACGAACGAGGAGCTACTGTATGTTTTAATAGTTTATTAATTAAAACCAGTCTCTATTCAGGAGACACTAAAAGTGTCGCCCAAAATAATAGGGAATCTACTGTACTTTCTTACCAACCCAGTTTATTTTGTACTGTAGTTAACGTTTCATTTTGAAACATCTTGGGAGGGAGAGGGGGGGGGGTGTTGGGCATCAACAAACCCTTCTCGCATCCAATCCAAGTTATTATTGTTTGTGAAAGTAAAATGTTCAGTTTATTTATCTCCTTTTTTATAAATAAAACAACAATTGAAACTATAAATTACAATGAAACTATGATACGTTCAACGCAAAGACTAAAATAAGAAATTTGACAAATCAATAGGTCATTGTCATTGGTAAAATTATGTTTTGTGGGATCCAAGCCATTAATTAATGATTATTTATTCTTAGGCCTAGAGTATACTGTACTGTACTTTATCAAAGAGTACACAGATCAAAGTACACCACTGTACTACACTACGCCACGCCTGACTATCAAACACACACTTCCCTATCCTGACTTCATAATGATAAAAATAACAACATTATGTAAACTCATTTGTGATGTATCAAATATAGAACGTAGATTAATGAGCTTCTAGAGTCTAGGTTAATGACTCTTTATCAAGTAGAACATTACAGATTTCAGCAGTGTTCAATTTACCTTCATACTGTACTGTACAGAGTATTATTAAACCTCAATATCTTAGTACAAACCTTTACAAAATATAGCAAGGCAAACTGTACTACTATTGTATACTTCTCCCTTTAAACAATACAATACTATTAAACAGGAAATATTTTCATTCACAATTTGTGCATAGCCATAATGGCTATCAAAATATAAATTGTGTAGCCAAGTCAACATTTTAATTAGCAATTTTTCATTTCTATATTTATTTTTATTAACCGAATTTGACACGTTTATTAATCAATTTGACTCGTTAATTCATCAGAAGATAACTCAACACAATTGGCACGTTAACAAATTTCAGATATTTTTAACGGATTTGATGTGTTTTAAAAAAGGTCAGTTTATCCTGGTAAATCTAAGCATGAAATAGACTGATTGTATTAGAATTGAATTGAAATAGATCTTCAATCACTTATTAAATCTAGTTCTGTACTTTCTTGATCTCTATCAAATTCTTTTTCAAAATTTTTCTACAGCATAATGATTCTTGATAAAAGAAGATAATTAAATTATTTTTTGTTTTTTATTTATTTGTGTCAATTAGCCATGAAAGATAACACTCCACTATGCATGTATGAAAACATTGCATTTTTATAGAGCTTTCTTACAGCAAGGTATACTTACCTCCATATAGTTCTAAACTGTATACCTAGAATATGGGGTTGGGTAACCAAAATAATATCCTTTCCCACACATAAAATAAAACATAATTAATAATAGTATAGTAACTTACCATCACGAAAAGAGGCACTGATGTTTTTTTGTTCTTCTAATGCATGGGAAACTTGCCGTTGCAGATGATATATTTCTATTTTTCTTGCTTCGTGTAACTTTACAGTTTCTTGTAACCTCTCATCTAAATTTTTTACCTTCTCATCATATTCCATTCGTAAAGATCTATTATCAGTATCTATAATGTAAATAAAATTAATTTTGAAGGCACAGAGTAGTTTCAATAATAAGTTCCATCAAGATAAATGGAATGGTCCATAAGTGGAGCCAAAACCTTGCAATGATCATTGAAATGACACAATTATTCGATTAAATCTCTCATTTAAGGGATACTGTAAATTAAGACCAAAAATATGCAACCAGTTTATACAATGCAATTAAATCACAAGCGGAAAAAAAAGGATAAAATTGTGTTGCGCGCGGGACACCAACTTTCCACCTAGACTAAACACACCTACTACTGTCCATGCAGAAATCTCTGGACACCTGAAACTGAAAGTCCTGGGAGGATGTCACATTCTTTACATCTAAATAAAGATCCAGTTCACAAAGCATGATGGGACAAAGTACAAAAACGGCTTATGGTACAAAGTTAATTCTTAGTTTTACTACTTATGACATGGTACTATGCCAGTAGAATGTCCATGACAATAGGATTAGTAACTTATTTTTAATTTCTAACCAATTAACTTGTACTACAGTATCTATGGCACAAAAAATATATTTCAAAATTTAAAATTATGTTACAGTAGAGTGAAAACAAAATTATCTATGTACATCTGGATTAGTGTTCATTTAAAATAAACTGTTAATACATTTTTTCAAGTGCATACTGTAAATAGGTGTGGAAATTAATGTTAGGCTTTTTTGTAGCTTTTCTTTTGCTACGATTATAAATGGAAAAGGCTAGGCAAGATAACCTTACTTTTAATACCTTATTTTATTGCCAACTCAAGTGTCCTTCAACTCAATTCTATTATCACTGAACAATTTGGATTAACTATTTATTGTTAAAATTCTAGGCCTAATTATATTTTCCCCTGAATTTTTTATTTTTTTTTTTATGCCAAGGCTACAGTACTTTTTTTCATAAAAAGGCTGTGTAAAAAAAGGCATATTAATTAAATTACTTTGAAGTTTAGATCCCCACCTGTTGGACAGAACACAAAATCAAAGATGTCTTCAAAAAGGTGATGCTTTTTTTTGGATCTCCGATGCCTTTATTTACCTGTTATTAAATCCTGCAGTAGGCTCAGGCGTAATAATAGTACCGATGTAGACCAACAATCTTGTCTCCTCAAGTTTTCTTGTTTAGACCTAGCCCAGATACTTTAGCTCAAGGAGGCAGCCTACTAAGCTAGTTGTCACCTCACTCTCACTCAGCAGTCTAATATAACTCACTCAGCAGTCAGTCAGTGTTGAATTGAATTTAAAATTAAAATGTTGTGTTGTGTTACGATTCTTTCTCTTCCAGGGGAAAATTTCATTTTGTAATTTTGTTTAGCAATATTGCTAATCAAACTGATTTTTGAGTCAAGAAACATAGTTTTGTATTGTATTTTTTGCTACACAATTTTATAAATGTGTAGGCCTAGCCTAGCAATAAAGGTTGTTTTGTATAGCTTTTTGCTATGCTTGCTACACTGGCGAAATTATTCCATGTCTTCCCTTTCCGCTGGCATTTAAATTGTACATAATGATTATAATTTTAAATTTAAAAAAAAATTAATTTGGACATGACGTAGATAACAACAAAATTGACACTCCCACCCAGGCCAGGCCTTCGGCGAGGTGTTACTGTTGTTAGGCCTTAGCTAGTGTGCTCTCTATCATCGACCCACCAACCGGCATATGAATGAGTTTGAACGGTCACACTTACTTACCTTGGTTGTTTGAAAGTGTAATGAAACATACAGCAAAACCTATTAAAGTTAAAAGAATAACACTATTTCGACGTATATATCCCATGAGTTTATATAATCAGAAAAACGAGCGAAAGAACGAAAAGTTAACATTGAATGACATTACGTTAGCAAAAGACTTTTATAGCACACTTTCTCGACACGACACTCACATAAAGGTAGGTCAAAAAACATAACAGCAGACGATTGAAACTCAACAAAGAGGGCGCTAAGCAGAACAAAATGATATGTTTGATGATATTGAAGTTGAAATGTTAAAACGTTTTACATAATTAAAACACTTTATTTGGATGAAAAATATATTTATAAAATAACCACTTATTACTTAAATTGTAAAAATATATTTATTAAATAACCAATTATTACTTAAATTGTAAATGCATTCCTGATATTTACGGATACAAATATATGCAACGTATAGAAATAAGGTATTTTCAAAAAATAGTTTAGTTATGAATAAAAAAATTAATTGTTTTACGTATGCCTAATTTAAAAAAAGGGCCGAGTTTAGAGTTTATTAAATTGAAGAAATGATAAAATTAAAAGAAATTTTATGTAGGCCTGCCTACTGTATTTTTGTTTATAAAAGTACATGATGTATTATATTATTTGTTAAAAAATATATAGCTATATAGTATATCATACAATAAAATAGTTCGCATAATCAAAATTATTCTGTTGATTGTTCATTTTTAAGACACAAAGCAATTTCGTTTATTTTACTGTTAACTTTTGTTTGATTTGCCGACTCTAAAGCTTCGGCAAATGATGAGAAATGATCGTACTCGTCCAGCGAAACCTCTTCGTGTGACGATATAGAGGGCGACATTTCTTGTTTCAATGTTGGACTATTACTGCTGCTGGTGGTGGTAGTGGTTGCATCTGTAACTGTCGAAGGGCTGTTGTTTTCATCATCTTTAATCTTAGCCACATGGGAATACCGTTTCCTAACTGTTGAATAATAAAGAAATATTATAATATAATAATTATTATAATTCAATAATTAAATGTAATATTTCAGATGTTTACAAAATCAATCAAAGTATAATAGATTTACGTGGGAAATACGTCAAGAGTTACCTTTGTACATGTCTGTATAATTAATGAAAGCGCTGAGTGAATCCCACAACAAATAAGGAACATGTTTATCCTTATTTAGAGCTGTCATATCTTCAGCTTCAATGAATCTTGCGAGTTTACTTTGTGTGATGCTTGTAACGGATTCCGTTTTTACGATGGGAACTATAGGCTTATTTTTAGGAATCTAGAAAGACAAAATAACGTCATATTTTTCTTTGTTTAGCATCATTTGTAGGAGGCCTGTTTTCGTCATCATCATTTCGGAATCATCATCATCTCGGAATCATCATCATCGTCATTATCATAATCCCCATCATCATCATCATCATCATCATCATCATTATTATCTCTAGTAATAGTATATGTTCCTAATTGATATGTTATGAACAGGAACCACTTACCACTGATAAGTACTTTGCTTTCCAATGAATACCTTAAGAATAGATCAAAATTATATTATACGGTTTATCAGTAGCCGTATCTTTATTAGTCTGGGCTCCAGACGGAGTTTTGTCTTAATATTAGTAAAAATATAAATATTTTTGAACATACGGCGTTTCATACGTGTATTACTTGAGTTGTATTTTCAGACAAAAATCAAAACGACGACGTGTGGAATGACATAAAAAAGACAATAAATACAGACTTGGAGCAAGGTTATATCTTTATACATGACTTTGTTTTATATTTATCATAGCGCCCTCTTTCTTTCTCTGGAAAAGTTCTCGGCGCTATCTTGGCAGCAGTACAGTACAGAGTTATACAAATGCATATACTGTACATACACATTATTGTTCCTAATATTTAAACAGTATATAGGCTAGGTCTAGGTCTAGCATAATGCTTAATAGTATAAACAAATGATTTAGGCAAAATTAATAATATTAAAATATATTCATTTTAGATTATACATAGGACCTATACTTACCATCCTTCAAAAGCATGCTTAACGTCTTTAGAGAAGTTGCATGAAAATAAAACAAATATAGGCTTAGAGTAATTCACTGAAAACTGTAAATGGTCGATCGTCAACCTCAAGACTGATAAAACGATGGAATATTATTTTCCACAAACAGATTTCTTGCACTGAGATATCGGGATCAACATGCGGAAAGCATCATTAGGCATTATGTATAAAGTGGGCCAGTACCAGACAAGGGCTAGGCCTAGCCTAGTGTCTACTAATAATAAACACATTTACTTAGGCCTATCTACCTGGTCTAGGCTATTACTATCTCTGTGTCTTGGTTACTTACCGGTACATTTTCATTAATCAACTTAACTTCATCAGTTTGTCCCTTTCCTTTTATCTGTTTTTTAAGACTATCCATAATTACAGTAATATTAGGATGATGTACTAAAATTATTTTATTTGGTGGGTCTTTTTGTTTTGTATTTTAATATTGCATCTTTCATATTTGGCGCGTAACAACATTATACATGAGGTACGCGTGCGCGCGCATGTCAACATCATCGATACCCCCGCCGTTCAAGATCGTATAGCACCACGTGGCGCTAATAGTACCTTTGCCGCCGTTTAACTCTCGTTCACACTCTGACGAACTTCAAAAAGTCAGTTCCCACTGCTATGCTTTTAGGTGGATAGGCCTACGGTTGGGACCAAGGGATGGTGCTAGTTGTTCGTGGCCCGTGTAATAAAAGGCGAATGGTTTTATAAAACCCAAATGAACGTTTGCATAAACTGATTACAGTTAGTTGGCCTATATAAAGTATATAAGCAAGACCAAACAACTTGTATTTGATTACTGAAATATCTTTTCACACAATAAGACAAAGATTTGACAGCTCTAGAATTCGTCAAATTGTAAAAATTGCCGGAAGATTCTCACCTATCAAAGCGTTTGTTATGTTTAGTTAATAGTGAGTATGTGTAATCGCTGTACTCGTGTTACTAAATTATTGCACTTAATTCAGTCAATCGAGAGATGCCATTTATGTAAGTCAGTTTCTATTGACTGATCGCCGTCGGCGACTAGAAATACAATCCGCGAACCACAAATATAATTTAAATACCATTACGTCTTATGTATTTCTTTTGCGTGTGAAATAAGAACAATTTACACACTATTTGAATGGTTACTCGACACCTAATTGTTATAATGAAAACAAGAAATAGGCTACAGTCCTATCCTATAAGACATTTATATAAGCGAGACTTATATCAAAACGCTGTTGTTGTGAAGGTGTACAACGTAACGCTTTGAAAATGTCAAACTTCCATTTTAATGTGTTTTTTTAAATGGAAATATAAAGATTGATTTTTTTTATTTGGAATGTCTATTAGGCCTAAAGCGTGGTTCCCACTAGCGACGTAACGTAACGCACACTACGCAACGTAAGAAAATGCCCTTCCAATAATTGTATTTTCCCCCGTCTGCGTGAAATCAAAGCTGCGATATTTGCAGCACTGTTGCCTCGTCGTCGGTTCCCACTTGTGATTACGTAATACAGCACTTTCCGTCGATACGTCGCTGCGTTACGTTCTAGTGGGAACCACGCTTAAAAGAAATCATAAGCGATACTTATTGAAATTCTGCTTTATGTGTATAATTGTGAAGATGTACAGCGTTTGTCAGGCTTTGCCTTCGTCAGACATCCTCTATCTTAGGCCTAATGTGGTTTTTTTTAAAGGAAATAAAGATTGTTTTTTTCAAGTCTATTTGTTAAACGTGCCGTTGATATTCCACGAAACCCAGTAAATTGCTATTATTATCCACGATTATCCTATTTTAATAACTAACTAAACAATACAAAAATAGCTTGGCATGGATTGACGCAGAAGAAGGTCAGAGGTGAATCTTACCTAGCCCCATGAGTGTGATGAGCAAACGAATTGAAGAATAAACCCGTACAAGTGCAATGTAACGTGTAAACATTAGGTACACGCATTGTAAGTGGATAACAATGCAAGAACAGTTGTGTGTATACACACAGGTTGAACTGTCACGAAGAAGGCACCATCATCACGACAGATGAAGGGGGACCGAATAAGACCCGGTGCCACCATGTAGGCCTACCCCTAACCGGTAGCGCCGGGGCTATGATTGAATCCCTCTTTCACAATCCGAAACCTGAGACATTCTGGAGACCAAATAATTATATGGTTCCCACTCATGACGTAACGCAATTACGTAGGCGCAAAACGCAAATTGACCAAATTGAATGCGCCTTGAGCACTCTTGAGTGGTATGTGCGCTATAAAAATCCTGCTATTATTATTATTATTATTATCATCCGAAATTTCACTTGTAATTGGTAAGCTCACTTGCGCTGCGCTTGCATACATCCTTGCGTTGAAGAGGGAACCAAGCTTCATGGACCTAGATTTTAAATGTTGTGAATTGTGTTTGGGCTTTAAAAAAAAATCTGTTTCATATGCATTAATTGTAAAGATAACTATTATGACGAAATAAAAGTACAGTAGTGAGAACTGTTTTGTGTTAATTATTGTACGTGTGAAAATGATGAAATGATGGGTGGGAGGGGGGGGGGGGGCGCGAAGACGCGAAATAAGGATAACGTACATGGACGGTGGGGTAAAGATGTAAATCAATGGGCTTATATACGCTAATTGGTGTAAACATAATATTATTCATTTTTTAACGGGGAAAGTTAGTGCCACTGTCATGTATTAAAGTTCAGTGACATACGGTAGGCCTATGTTGCGTGTCGGTATATTTACATTATGCTTCCTTTTTGCGGTACATTCTGACCATAAATAAAAGCGCGGTTGTGTTTATTCATCGTCCGCATTGTTTGTAGGCCTATTATGTTATAAATAATCATAATTGAACATAAATATACCGCAATCCCCACGGCTAAAACTAACTTCACAAATGACGTCATCAAATACAGAATTGTGGTCAGTCCACTTAAACAAGACAGGTTGACTGTAGATTAAATCCTTGACGTTAGCCTGCTTTCACACGAAAGTGGAAAACGGCTCTTCAAAATCGACTTAAAATTTTAATAATAAAACTACGAAATAAAATTGCATTGACTTTAAAATCCGTCAGATTAAGTAGAATTTGAATTATGTCTATTTATAACTTAATTAATTATACAGCAAGTTTTATGATATTTTAAAATATTTATTTCCGGAAAAAAAATATGCAAATTAATTAATAGATTTATTTCCTTAAAGATGTAGATGTATTGTCCCCCAAAAATAAGATAAATTATTAAATCAGACTTTGAATAAGTTATTTTTCTTGCGTTGAAAAAACCACGAAAAAATTCCATGTTTTCACTAATAAAATGACAAAATAAATGAATAAATTCAACCGAAAACCCATCAATTTGTCAATTTGACTAGGCCTAATTTTTCGCTTCAATTTTTGTGTATAACTATTATGTGACATTAAAATAGCATATTCAACAAAAAATTGTAAAAACAATATTTTTTCAGGGTGACAAACAGATCGCTATAATAACAAATAATCGTTTTTCGTTTTGTTGGGACGCGCTAATTGTGCGAGAAGAGAAAACATGATGTAGGGCCGGGCAAAATTGTACGAAACTATATTAAAGTTCTTTTAGGACGGTCGAAAATTGGTTCACATAAAGTACTCTGATGAGGATATTGTTTGGAGAAAAAATAAATTAAAATTTGAATATTCTTGTATTCATATAAATAACTGGTCCTACTGCTCTTATACCATAATTTTGTTTCAGATATCAATAATAGCAAATCTACTGTTTAAAAAGTATAATTTTTAGAAATACATAAATAAATATTTACTGGCCCGTGATCGATTATCAGAATACATTGAACTGAGACCATATTGACCAATCAGATGACTCCTTAGATCATCGGTAGGAAATTAGTTAGCACCAATGATATCCTTCAATACATACATCATGTATACTGTACACCTAGTTCCATGCTACACACACGATTATGAATCTATTATTAATATTAATTATTATATTTATTAATCAAGATTATATTTAGATTATTAACATTAGTATCTATTTCTTTTTTCTTGATGAACTGAATAAATGTGTAATTTTATACAATACGCATAATTAAATGACGTAAACACAGTGACTACAATTTCTCATCATTACATCATCCTTAATACACTATAATAAATCACTATACTATTGGGCCTAAATTTTTGAAATTCGGGTTAATAGACACTTTTAAATAGGAAGACTCCGTGGCCAAATGGTAAGGCGTCTGACTCCAGATCAGAAGACTGCGTGTTCGAGTCACGTCGGGGTCATTTTTTTTAAATATAAACGTATTTGCTATTTATATGAATTTAAATATTTTGCGATACATTCATGCTGCTGTAATACCCTACAACGTTAAACATAAATATATAATCAAATAGCTATTAAAAAGATATGGAGACTTATACGCTAACTATGATGCTCAATAATAATAATTTGTAAATATTTGTTTTAATCATGAATTGCGCATTAAATAATTAACAGATATGTATTTCTTTAAATTACTAATCAATTTGTGAAGACATAAAAGATATATGCCACTGACAAGCAGAAATAATATATTATGGTATCATCGTTTAAATTATCCAGGCTCCATTACAAAACGATTGTCTGATGATGATCAGATGATCTGATACACCGGTGTATTTTGTTTCTATTTTTGTTTTGTTTATATATTTATACTTGTTTTTTCTTACGTGCTGCAATGATTTGTAACTATGAATGTGAATCCGAAATAAAAGCAAAATTTAATTGAAATTGAAAAATTATCCCTAAATGTTCTTTTCTTATAGATTTCATCGGCAAGTGCTAATGTGCACTTTAAAGAACCTAGTACATCTTTCGAGACGAGTAGGGGGTACCCCGGTGTTCTAGTATATCACAGCCACTGTCACTCATCAAGAGGGGCCCTTGATTGTCAGAATACCCTTTTTACGGTCACCTTCTATAAATAAGGTCTAACAAAAATAAAACTAAAATAAAAGTAATAATATTCTTGATTAATTTAATTAATCCGCCCTGGTAACCAAAATAAAATAAAAGTAGTTCATTTTATTTTTGTTACCAGGGCTAATTAATTAAATTAATCAAGAATATTATTTTAAGACTATTATTAACGCAATATTCCTCAATTTTTTAAACATTGAACAACTTGACAAGTTTGTATAAACCTGCGTAATATGACGTAATCAATACAATACAAGTTGTATCATGTTTCATCATCTTTAAATCGCTGAATTAAACATTGTGACATTCGGATAGATACTACAAGGAGACCCTGTGGCCAAATGGTAAGGCGTCTGACTCCAGTTCAGAAGACTGCGTGTTCAAGTCACGTCGGGGTCAATTTTTTTGTATAGAATTTGTCATTTTTATAGATACAAATAATAAATGTTCTATGTATACATTCCTGCTGTATGTATACATGTATGTTTTGATACAAAATACCGTAGTTTAATTAGGTGGATATTTATACGATTAGTCTAACTTAAAGCCTTGTCTACACTTTATGTGATATGCCCATATATGGACATGATGATGTAATATCACTACCATATTTGGGCATGTCACTGCCATATTTAAGTATATCGCTACGATGATTGAAAATGTTCATTTGGTTTGAAGATACGATATTTAAAAAATCTATTTTGACAAACCAAATCACTACCATCCTTGGGCACATCACACTTTTTTTTTATCAAACTAGTTTGATAGTGTAGACAGAGCTTAAGGCTCTAATTACGAATAAAAACAAGAACATTTCCAAAACCGCCCAACACACATCAGTATAACCCCTCCCTTTGTACAATCCTACTCAATGGACACTTTTTTCGTGAAACGAACGAAGGAAAATAATGTATAAAAGCAAGGGCCAGACCAACCCTTATTCACCCCTATATTGTTGGGTACAATGTATCATTAATATGAATCTACTTTAATAAAAGCATTTACATGCAATTAATTGTCCAAGGAGGAGTGGGGTGAGGGGTAGAAGGGGATTGTACTACTCGGAATCACAAGAAGCTGTTAATCGACTATTATTTTCATGATTAACCGAAGATATATACTAAACCTTCTAGGCCTAAAGCTTCATTCCCACTAGTACGCAACTTAAGGAGTAAGGAAGCGCAAGTGAGTTGACCGATGACAAGCGAATGTCGAATTGTCCATCGCTTATGATTTGTCAAATCATTTACGTTGCGTTACGTACTTACGTTGCGTCTCTAGTGTGAACCAAGCATTTGTGTTAATATGGTTCATTTTATCAATTTATTCTGTAGAGGCCTACAGTTCGGTCTCTTCTAATTGGTTCGGTTAAAATTGAATTTAACAATGATTATTTCTTTAGAACCCGGCTTTCACAACCCACTTGTTCAAGCCGTTCAATGCTACACAGCAGGTTTGACAAACGGTTGGTGGTGTTTAGTGTGTTATTTGTTTGCATTATTTTGTTCATTTTTTAAAATTTTGGATGAAATGGTCATACAAGAAGTGGGCCAGGTTATGTTATGTATTTAGTGTGTTTATTCTTTTAAAAGCTTTCGTACGATTACTTGAAAGTTGATATTCAGTTGTAGTCCCTGGTGGGGATACGTAATATACCCATTTTCCTTTACGAGATCCCCAAGATGATCAATAATAACGATCAATCAAATAGGTAAAACAAACCAATTTACGTTAACAATAGTTGCTATATATACCACAACATACCACTACCACTATTATAACTTCCGTAGTTATGATACGCCATTTGTGCCAAAATAGTTATTTTTTTCTTTTTACGAACTTTAAGCCAAATCACCGTCTAGAAGTACATAAACATGATTTTGTGATTATAGGCCTACTCCCATCACCATGCACAATATGACCATTTTAATTAAGGTAGTAACCACATGTGAGCCAACAAGTTAATTAAACAAACTTGCTTGGAAATTTGTGAACGTACACAAAATATTTTCCGTTTAAGATCAGAATGTTAATATCAAATTTGGTAAGTAATGATAAACAGGAATTTTACAACCTATCCAAACACCAACCCAGACGGAGTTTTGACTGAATATTAGTAAAAATAAAACTATTTTGGCACATATGGTTTTTCATACATGTACTACTTGAGCTTGTATTTCATACAAACATTGAAAAGCCTCGAAATAATAACAGACTTGGGGCAAGTCTAATCAAGCAGCAGAACTGAAATAGCTTAGCCTCAAACCTCAATGTTTTCGCTACCCGAAAAGATTCATTCAAACAACCATTAAAAGTAACTTAAACTAACTTAAGCTTACTTACCATATATTATACTGACTGTAATTGCTCACAAGCCGTCTAATGTATATAACTCAATATTAACTTATCGAAAATATAATAAAACTGGTATTGGCGGAATCTTACGTTAAAATACCTCAAAAACATGGTGTGGAGAATGTGGTATGTAAATGTATACCGTATAATAACAACAGGTATTCTAATCTATAAAACAAAAATATGCTTACAAAAAAAAAGTATTAGTACGGATGGGGTTCGAACCCATGCGGACATACGTCCATTGGAACTTAAGTCCAACGCCTTAACCACTCGGCCACCGTACATTTGCTTGAAGTTGACTGACAAATACGATTTGTAAAAAATTAAAAATAGGAAAAACAATGGGGTTAAAATATTAGTACGGATGGGGTTCGAACCCATGCGGACATACGTCCATTGGAACTTAAGTCTAACGCCTTAACCCCTCTGCCACCGTACTTCGGCTTATTGCCGACTGACAAACACATTTCGTAAACAATAAAAAATAGGAAAAACAATGGTTTTAAAATATTAGTACGGACGGGGTTCGAACCAATGCGGACATACGTCCATTGGAACTTAAGTCCAACGCCTTAACCAGTCAGCCACCGTACTTGCGCTTGCTTTCGATTAGGGAACACATTTCGTAAACAATTATCAAAAATAGATAATATTGATTTAAAATATTAGTAAGGATTGGATTGTAATCGATGCGGACATACGTCCATTGGAACTTAAGTCCAACGCCTTAACCACTCGGCCACCGTACTTGCGCTTGTTTTCGATTAGGGAACACATTCCGTAAACAAGTAAAACTATATAAAAAACAATGGGGTTAAAATATTAGTACGGATGGGGTTCGAACCCATGCGGACATACGTCCATTGGAACTTAAGGCCAACGCCTTAACCACTCGGCCACCGTACTTTCGCTTGAAGTTGACTGACAAATACGATTTGTAAAAAATTAAAAATAGGAAAAACAATTGTGTTAAAATTTTAGTACGGATGGGGTTCGAACCCATGCGGACATACGTCCATTGGAACTTAAGCCCAACGCCTTAACCACTCGGCCACCGTACTTCGGCTTATTGTCGACTGACAAACACATTCCGTAAACAATAAAAAAATAGGAAACACAATGGTTTTAAAATGTTAGTACGGATGGGGTTCGAACCCATGCGGACATACGTCCATTGGAACTTAAGTCCAACGCCTTAACCACTCGGCCACCGTACTTCGGCTTATTGTCGACTGACAAACTCATTCCGTAAACAATAAAAAATAGGAAAAACAATGGTTTTAAAATATTAGTACGGATGGGGTTCGAACCCATGCGGACATACGTCCATTGGAACTTAAGTCCAACGCCTTAACCACTCGGCAACCGTACTTTCCCTTGAAGTTGACTGACAAATACGATGTGTAAAAAATTTAAAATAGGAAAAACAATTGTATTAAAATATTAGTACGGATGGGGTTCGAACCCATGCGGACATACGTCCATTGGAACTTAAGTCCAACGCCTTAACCACTCGGCCACCGTACTTCCCCTTGAAGTTGACAGACAAACACATTTCATAAACAATTATCAAAATGGATAATATTGATTTAAATTATTAGTAGGGATTGGGTTGGAATCGATGCGGACATACGTCCATTGGAATTTAAGTCCAACGCCTTAACCACTCGGCCACCGTACTTGCGCTTGTTTTCGATTAGGGAACACATTCCGTAAACAAGTAAAACTATAAAAAAAACAATGGGGTTAAAATATTAGTACGGATGGGGTTCGAACCCATGCGGACATACGTCCATTGGAACTTAAGTCCAACGCCTTAACCACTCGGCCACCGTACTTCGGCTTATTGTCGACTGACAAACACATTCCGTAAACAATAAAAAATAGGAAAAACAATGGTTTTAAAATATTAGTACGGATGGGGTTGGAATCGATGCGGACATACGTCCATTGGAACTTAAGTCCAACGCCTTAACCACTCGGCCACCGTACTTTTGCTTGAAGTTGACTGACAAATACGATTTGTAAAAAATTAAAAATCTAAAAAAAACAATGGGGTTAAAATATTAGTACGGATGGGGTTCGAATTCATGCGGACATACGTCCATTGGAACTTAAGTCCAACGCCTTAACCACTCGGCCACCGTACTTCGGCTTATTCTCGACTGACAAACACATTCCGTAAACAATAAAAAATAGGAAAAACAATGGGGTTAAAATATTAGTACGGATGGGGTTCGAACCCATGCGGACATACGTCCATTGGAACTTAAGTCCAACGCCTTAACCACTCGGCCACCGTACTTTCCCTTGAAGGTGACTGACAAATACGATTTGTAAAAAATTAAAAATAGGAAAAACAATTGTGTTAAAATGTTAGTACGGATGGGGTTCAAACCCATGCGGACATACGTCCATTGGAACTTAAGTCCAACGCCTTAACCACTCGGCCACCGTACTTCGGCTTATTGTCGACTGACAAACACATTCCGTAAACAATAAAAAATAGGAAAAACAATGGTTTTAAAATATTAGTAGGGATTGGGTTGGAATCGATGCGGACATACGTCCATTGGAACTTAAGTCCAACGCCTAAACCACTCGGCCACCGTACTTCGGCTTATTGTCGGCTGACAAACACATTCCGTAAACAATAAAAAATAGGAAAAACAATGGGGTTAAAATATTAGTACGGATGGGGTTCGATCCCATGCGGACATACGTCCATTGGAACTTAAGTCCAACTCCTTAACCACTCGGCCACCGTACTTCGGCTTATTGTCGACTGACAAGCACATTCCGTAAACAATAAAAAATAGGAAAAACAATGGTTTTAAAGTATTAGTACGGATGGGGTTCGAACCAATGCGGACATACGTCCATTGGGCCATTGGAACTAAAGTCCAACGCCTTAACCAGTCAGCCACCGTACTTGCGCTTGCTTTCGATTAGGGAACACATTTCGTAAACAAGTAAAAAATATAAAAAAAAACAATGGGGTTAAAATATTAGTACGGATGGGGTTCGAACCCATGCGGACATATGTCCATTGGAACTTAAGTCCAACGCCTTAACCACTCGGCCACCGTACTTTCGCTTGAAGTTGACTGACAAATACGATTTGTAAAAAATTAAAAATAGGAAAAACAATTGTGTTAAAATATTAGTACGGATGGGGTTCGAACCCATGCGGACATACGTCCATTGGAACTTAAGTCCAACGCCTTAACCACTCGGCCACCGTACTTTCCCTTGAAGTTGACTGACAAATACGATTTGTAAAAAATAAAAAATAGGAAAAACAATTGTATTAAAATATTAGTATGGATGGGGTTCGAACCCATGCGGACATACGTCCATTGGAACTTAAGTCCAACGCCTTAACCACTCGGCCACCGTACTTCGGCTTATTGTCGACTGACAAACACATTCCGTAAACAATAAAAAATAGGAAAAACAATGGTTTTAAAATATTAGTACGGATGGGGTTCGAACCAATGCGGACATACGTCCATTGGAACTTAAGTCCAACGCCTTAACCACTCGGCCACCGTACTTGTGCTTGTTAGTTGTTGACAAACACATTTCATAAACAATTATCAAAAATGGATAATATTGATTTAAAATATTAGTAGGGATTGGGTTGGAATCGATGCGGACATACGTCCATTGGAACTTAAGTCCAACGCCTTAACCACTCGGCCACCGTACTTTTGCTTGAAGTTGACTGACAAATACGATTTGTAAAAAATTAAAAATAGGAAAAACAATGGGGTTAAAATATTAGTACGGATGGGGTTCGAATTCATGCGGACATACGTCCATTGGAACTTAAGTCCAACGCCTTAACCACTCGGCCACCGTACTTCGGCTTATTCTCGACTGACAAACACATTCCGTAAACAATAAAAAATAGGAAAAACAATGGGGTTAAAATATTAGTACGGATGGGGTTCGAACCCATGCGGACATACGTCCATTGGAACTTAAGTCCAACGCCTTAACCACTCGGCCACCGTACTTTCCCTTGAAGGTGACTGACAAATACGATTTGTAAAAAATTAAAAATAGGAAAAACAATTGTGTTAAAATGTTAGTACGGATGGGGTTCAAACCCATGCGGACATACGTCCATTGGAACTTAAGTCCAACGCCTTAACCACTCGGCCACCGTACTTCGGCTTATTGTCGACTGACAAACACATTCCGTAAACAATAAAAAATAGGAAAAACAATGGTTTTAAAATATTAGTAGGGATTGGGTTGGAATCGATGCGGACATACGTCCATTGGAACTTAAGTCCAACGCCTTAACCACTCGGCCACCATACTTTCCCTTGAAGTTGACTGACAAATACGATTTGTAAAAAATTAAAAATAGGAAAAACCATTGTGTTAAAGTATTAGTACGGATGGGTTCGAACCCATGCGGACATACGTCCATTGGAACTTAAGTCCAAGGCCTTAACCACTCGGCCACCGTACTTCGGCTTATTGTCGACTGACAAACACATTCCGTAAACAATAAAAAATAGGAAAAACAATGGGGTTAAAATATTAGTACGGATGGGGTTCGAACCCATGCGGACATACGTCCATTGGAACTTAAGTCCAACGCCTTAACCACTCGGCCACCGTACTTCGGCTTATTGTCGACTGACAAACACATTCCGTAAACAATAAAAAATAGGAAAAACAATGGGGTTAAAATATTAGTACGGATGGGGTTCAAACCCATGCGGACATACGTCCATTGGAACTTAAGTCCAACGCCTAAACCACTCGGCCACCGTACTTCGTCTTATTGTCGACTGACAAACACATTCCGTAAACAATAAAAAATAGGAAAAACAATGGGGTTAAAATATTAGTACGGATGGGGTTCGAACCCATGCGGACATACGTCCATTGGAACTTAAGTCCAACGCCTTAACCACTCGGCCACCGTACTTCGGCTTATTGTCGACTGACAAACACATTACGTAAACAATAAAAAATAGGAAAAACAATGGGGTTAAAATATTAGTACGGATGGGGTTCGATCCCATGCGGTCATACGTCCATTGGAACTTAAGTCCAACGCCTTAACCACTCGGCCACCGTACTTCGGCTTATTGTCGACTGACAAGCACATTCCGTAAACAATAAAAAATAGGAAAAACAATGGTTTTAAAATATTAGTACGGATGGGGTTCGAACCAATGCGGACATACGTCCATTGGAACTTACGTCCAACGCCTTAACCAGTCAGCCACCGTACTTGCGCTTGCTTTCGATTAGGGAACACATTTCGTAAACAAGTAAAAAATATAAAAAAAAACAATGGGGTTAAAATATTAGTACGGATGGGGTTCGAACCCATGCGGACATACGTCCATTGGAACTTAAGTCCAACACCTTAACAACTCGGCCACCGTACTTTCGCTTGAAGTTGACTGACAAATACGATTTGAAAAAAATTAAAAATAGGAAAAACAATTGTGTTAAAATATTAGTACGGATGGGGTTCGAACCCATGCGGACATACGTCCATTGGAACTTAAGTCCAACGCCTTAACCACTCGGCCACCGTACTTTCCCTTGAAGTTGACTGACAAATACGATTTGTAAAAAATAGAAAATAGGAAAAACAATTGTATTAAAATATTAGTACGGATGGGGTTCGAACCCATGCGGACATACGTCCATTGGAACTTAAGTCCAACGCCTTAACCACTCGGCCACCGTACTTCGGCTTATTGTCGACTGACAAACACATTCCGTAAACAATAAAAAATAGGAAAAACAATGGGGTTAAAATATTAGTACGGATGGGGTTCGAACCCATGCGGACATACGTCCATTGGAACTTAAGTCCAACGCCTTAACCACTCGGCCACCATACTTTCCCTTGAAGTTGACTGACAAATACGATTTGTAAAAAATTAAAAATAGGAAAAACCATTGTGTTAAAGTATTAGTACGGATGGGTTCGAACCCATGCGGACATACGTCCATTGGAACTTAAGTCCAAGGCCTTAACCACTCGGCCACCGTACTTCGGCTTATTGTCGACTGACAAACACATTCCGTAAACAATAAAAAATAGGAAAAACAATGGGGTTAAAATATTAGTACGGATGGGGTTCGAACCCATGCGGACATACGTCCATTGGAACTTAAGTCCAACGCCTTAACCACTCGGCCACCGTACTTCGGCTTATTGTCGACTGACAAACACATTCCGTAAACAATAAAAAATAGGAAAAACAATGGGGTTAAAATATTAGTACGGATGGGGTTCAAACCCATGCGGACATACGTCCATTGGAACTTAAGTCCAACGCCTAAACCACTCGGCCACCGTACTTCGTCTTATTGTCGACTGACAAACACATTCCGTAAACAATAAAAAATAGGAAAAACAATGGGGTTAAAATATTAGTACGGATGGGGTTCGAACCCATGCGGACATACGTCCATTGGAACTTAAGTCCAACGCCTTAACCACTCGGCCACCGTACTTCGGCTTATTGTCGACTGACAAACACATTCCGTAAACAATAAAAAATAGGAAAAACAATGGGGTTAAAATATTAGTACGGATGGGGTTCGAACCCATGCGGACATACGTCCATTGGAACTTAAGTCCAACGCCTTAACCACTCGGCCACCATACTTTCCCTTGAAGTTGACTGACAAATACGATTTGTAAAAAATTAAAAATAGGAAAAACCATTGTGTTAAAGTATTAGTACGGATGGGTTCGAACCCATGCGGACATACGTCCATTGGAACTTAAGTCCAAGGCCTTAACCACTCGGCCACCGTACTTCGGCTTATTGTCGACTGACAAACACATTCCGTAAACAATAAAAAATAGGAAAAACAATGGGGTTAAAATATTAGTACGGATGGGGTTCGAACCCATGCGGACATACGTCCATTGGAACTTAAGTCCAACGCCTTAACCACTCGGCCACCGTACTTCGGCTTATTGTCGACTGACAAACACATTCCGTAAACAATAAAAAATAGGAAAAACAATGGGGTTAAAATATTAGTACGGATGGGGTTCAAACCCATGCGGACATACGTCCATTGGAACTTAAGTCCAACGCCTAAACCACTCGGCCACCGTACTTCGTCTTATTGTCGACTGACAAACACATTCCGTAAACAATAAAAAATAGGAAAAACAATGGGGTTAAAATATTAGTACGGATGGGGTTCGAACCCATGCGGACATACGTCCATTGGAACTTAAGTCCAACGCCTTAACCACTCGGCCACCGTACTTCGGCTTATTGTCGACTGACAAACACATTACGTAAACAATAAAAAATAGGAAAAACAATGGGGTTAAAATATTAGTACGGATGGGGTTCGATCCCATGCGGTCATACGTCCATTGGAACTTAAGTCCAACGCCTTAACCACTCGGCCACCGTACTTCGGCTTATTGTCGACTGACAAGCACATTCCGTAAACAATAAAAAATAGGAAAAACAATGGTTTTAAAATATTAGTACGGATGGGGTTCGAACCAATGCGGACATACGTCCATTGGAACTTACGTCCAACGCCTTAACCAGTCAGCCACCGTACTTGCGCTTGCTTTCGATTAGGGAACACATTTCGTAAACAAGTAAAAAATATCAAAAAAAACAATGGGGTTAAAATATTAGTACGGATGGGGTTCGAACCCATGCGGACATACGTCCATTGGAACTTAAGTCCAACGCCTTAACAACTCGGCCACCGTACTTTCGCTTGAAGTTGACTGACAAATACGATTTGAAAAAAATTAAAAATAGGAAAAACAATTGTGTTAAAATATTAGTACGGATGGGGTTCGAACCCATGCGGACATACGTCCATTGGAACTTAAGTCCAACGCCTTAACCACTCGGCCACCGTACTTTCCCTTGAAGTTGACTGACAAATACGATTTGTAAAAAATAAAAAATAGGAAAAACAATTGTATTAAAATATTAGTACGGATGGGGTTCGAACCCATGCGGACATACGTCCATTGGAACTTAAGTCCAACGCCTTAACCACTCGGCCACCGTACTTCGGCTTATTATCGACTGACAAACACATTCCGTAAACAATAAAAAATAGGAAAAACAATGGGGTTAAAATATTAGTACGGATGGGGTTCGAACCCATGCGGACATACGTCCATTGGAACTTAAGTCCAACGCCTTAACCACTCGGCCACCATACTTTCCCTTGAAGTTGACTGACAAATACGATTTGTAAAAAATTAAAAATAGGAAAAACCATTGTGTTAAAGTATTAGTACGGATGGGTTCGAACCCATGCGGACATACGTCCATTGGAACTTAAGTCCAAGGCCTTAACCACTCGGCCACCGTACTTCGGCTTATTGTCGACTGACAAACACATTCCGTAAACAATAAAAAATAGGAAAAACAATGGGGTTAAAATATTAGTACGGATGGGGTTCGAACCCATGCGGACATACGTCCATTGGAACTTAAGTCCAACGCCTTAACCACTCGGCCACCGTACTTCGGCTTATTGTCGACTGACAAACACATTCCGTAAACAATAAAAAATAGGAAAAACAATGGGGTTAAAATATTAGTACGGATGGGGTTCAAACCCATGCGGACATACGTCCATTGGAACTTAAGTCCAACGCCTAAACCACTCGGCCACCGTACTTCGTCTTATTGTCGACTGACAAACACATTCCGTAAACAATAAAAAATAGGAAAAACAATGGGGTTAAAATATTAGTACGGATGGGGTTCGAACCCATGCGGACATACGTCCATTGGAACTTAAGTCCAACGCCTTAACCACTCGGCCACCGTACTTCGGCTTATTGTCGACTGACAAACACATTACGTAAACAATAAAAAATAGGAAAAACAATGGGGTTAAAATATTAGTACGGATGGGGTTCGATCCCATGCGGTCATACGTCCATTGGAACTTAAGTCCAACGCCTTAACCACTCGGCCACCGTACTTCGGCTTATTGTCGACTGACAAGCACATTCCGTAAACAATAAAAAATAGGAAAAACAATGGTTTTAAAATATTAGTACGGATGGGGTTCGAACCAATGCGGACATACGTCCATTGGAACTTACGTCCAACGCCTTAACCAGTCAGCCACCGTACTTGCGCTTGCTTTCGATTAGGGAACACATTTCGTAAACAAGTAAAAAATATAAAAAAAAACAATGGGGTTAAAATATTAGTACGGATGGGGTTCGAACCCATGCGGACATACGTCCATTGGAACTTAAGTCCAACGCCTTAACCACTCGGCCACCGTACTTCGGCTTATTGTCGACTGACAAACACATTACGTAAACAATAAAAAATAGAAAAAACAATGGGGTTAAAATATTAGTACGGATGGGGTTCGATCCCATGCGGTCATACGTCCATTGGAACTTAAGTCCAACGCCTTAACCACTCGGCCACCGTACTTCGGCTTATTGTCGACTGACAAGCACATTCCGTAAACAATAAAAAATAGGAAAAACAATGGTTTTAAAATATTAGTACGGATGGGGTTCGAACCAATGCGGACATACGTCCATTGGAACTTACGTCCAACGCCTTAACCAGTCAGCCACCGTACTTGCGCTTGCTTTCGATTAGGGAACACATTTTGTAAACAAGTAAAAAATATAAAAAAAAACAATGGGGTTAAAATATTAGTACGGATGGGGTTCGAACCCATGCGGACATACGTCCATTGGAACTTAAGTCCAACGCCTTAACAACTCGGCCACCGTACTTTCGCTTGAAGTTGACTGACAAATACGATTTGAAAAAAATTAAAAATAGGAAAAACAATTGTGTTAAAATATTAGTATGGATGGGGTTCGAACCCATGCGGACATACGTCCATTGGAACTTAAGTCCAACGCCTTAACCACTCGGCCACCGTACTTTCCCTTGAAGTTGACTGACAAATACGATTTGTAAAAAATAAAAAATAGGAAAAACAATTGTATTAAAATATTAGTACGGATGGGGTTCGAACCCATGCGGACATACGTCCATTGGAACTTAAGTCCAACGCCTTAACCACTCGGCCACCGTACTTCGGCTTATTGTCGACTGACAAACACATTCCGTAAACAATAAAAAATAGGAAAAACAATGGGGTTAAAATATTAGTACGGATGGGGTTCGAACCCATGCGGACATACGTCCATTGGAACTTAAGTCCAACGCCTTAACCACTCGGCCACCATACTTTCCCTTGAAGTTGACTGACAAATACGATTTGTAAAAAATTAAAAATAGGAAAAACCATTGTGTTAAAGTATTAGTACGGATGGGTTCGAACCCATGCGGACATACGTCCATTGGAACTTAAGTCCAAGGCCTTAACCACTCGGCCACCGTACTTCGGCTTATTGTCGACTGACAAACACATTCCGTAAACAATAAAAAATAGGAAAAACAATGGGGTTAAAATATTAGTACGGATGGGGTTCGAACCCATGCGGACATACGTCCATTGGAACTTAAGTCCAACGCCTTAACCACTCGGCCACCGTACTTCGGCTTATTGTCGACTGACAAACACATTCCGTAAACAATAAAAAATAGGAAAAACAATGGGGTTAAAATATTAGTACGGATGGGGTTCAAACCCATGCGGACATACGTCCATTGGAACTTAAGTCCAACGCCTAAACCACTCGGCCACCGTACTTCGTCTTATTGTCGACTGACAAACACATTCCGTAAACAATAAAAAATAGGAAAAACAATGGGGTTAAAATATTAGTACGGATGGGGTTCGAACCCATGCGGACATACGTCCATTGGAACTTAAGTCCAACGCCTTAACCACTCGGCCACCGTACTTCGGCTTATTGTCGACTGACAAACACATTACGTAAACAATAAAAAATAGGAAAAACAATGGGGTTAAAATATTAGTACGGATGGGGTTCGATCCCATGCGGTCATACGTCCATTGGAACTTAAGTCCAACGCCTTAACCACTCGGCCACCGTACTTCGGCTTATTGTCGACTGACAAGCACATTCCGTAAACAATAAAAAATAGGAAAAACAATGGTTTTAAAATATTAGTACGGATGGGGTTCGAACCAATGCGGACATACGTCCATTGGAACTTACGTCCAACGCCTTAACCAGTCAGCCACCGTACTTGCGCTTGCTTTCGATTAGGGAACACATTTCGTAAACAAGTAAAAAATATAAAAAAAAACAATGGGGTTAAAATATTAGTACGGATGGGGTTCGAACCCATGCGGACATACGTCCATTGGAACTTAAGTCCAACGCCTTAACAACTCGGCCACCGTACTTTCGCTTGAAGTTGACTGACAAATACGATTTGTAAAAAATTAAAAATAGGAAAAACAATTGTGTTAAAATATTAGTACGGATGGGGTTCGAACCCATGCGGACATACGTCCATTGGAACTTAAGTCCAACGCCTTAACCACTCGGCCACCGTACTTTCCCTTGAAGTTGACTGACAAATACGATTTGTAAAAAAATAAAAAATAGGAAAAACAATTGTATTAAAATATTAGTACGGATGGGGTTCGAACCCATGCGGACATACGTCCATTGGAACTTAAGTCCAACGCCTTAACCACTCGGCCACCGTACTTCGGCTTATTGTCGACTGACAAACACATTCGGTAAACAATAAAAAATAGGAAAAACAATGGGGTTAAAATATTAGTACGAATGGGGTTCGAACCCATGCGGACATACGTCCATTGGAACTTAAGTCCAACGCCTTAACCACTCGGCCACCATACTTTCCCTTGAAGTTGACTGACAAATACGATTTGTAAAAAATTAAAAATAGGAAAAACCATTGTGTTAGATTATTAGTACGGATGGGTTCGAACCCATGCGGACATACGTCCATTGGAACTTAAGTCCAAGGCCTTAACCACTCGGCCACCGTACTTCGGCTTATTGTCGACTGACAAACACATTCCGTAAACAATAAAAAATAGGAAAAACAATGGGGTTAAAATATTAGTACGGATGGGGTTCGAACCCATGCGGACATACGTCCATTGGAACTTAAGTCCAACGCCTTAACCACTCGGCCACCGTACTTCGGCTTATTGTCGACTGACAAACACATTCCGTAAACAATAAAAAATAGGAAAAACAATGGGGTTAAAATATTAGTACGGATGGGGTTCAAACCCATGCGGACATACGTCCATTGGAACTTAAGTCCAACGCCTAAACCACTCGGCCACCGTACTTCGTCTTATTGTCGACTGACAAACACAATCCGTAAACAATAAAAAATAGGAAAAACAATGGGGTTAAAATATTAGTGCGGATGGGATTCGAACCCATGCGGACATACGTCCATTGGAACTTAAGTCCAACGCCTTAACCACTCGGCCACCGTACTTCCCCTTGAAGTTGACAGACAAACACATTTCATAAACAATTATCAAAATGGATAATATTGATTTAAATTATTAGTAGGGATTGGGTTGGAATCGATGCGGACATACGTCCATTGGAATTTAAGTCCAACGCCTTAACCACTCGGCCACCGTACTTGCGCTTGTTTTCGATTAGGGAACACATTCCGTAAACAAGTAAAACTATAAAAAAAACAATGGGGTTAAAATATTAGTACGGATGGGGTTCGAACCCATGCGGACATACGTCCATTGGAACTTAAGTCCAACGCCTTAACCACTCGGCCACCGTACTTCGGCTTATTGTCGACTGACAAACACATTCCGTAAACAATAAAAAATAGGAAAAACAATGGTTTTAAAATATTAGTACGGATGGGGTTGGAATCGATGCGGACATACGTCCATTGGAACTTAAGTCCAACGCCTTAACCACTCGGCCACCGTACTTTTGCTTGAAGTTGACTGACAAATACGATTTGTAAAAAATTAAAAATCTAAAAAAAACAATGGGGTTAAAATATTAGTACGGATGGGGTTCGAATTCATGCGGACATACGTCCATTGGAACTTAAGTCCAACGCCTTAACCACTCGGCCACCGTACTTCGGCTTATTCTCGACTGACAAACACATTCCGTAAACAATAAAAAATAGGAAAAACAATGGGATTAAAATATTAGTACGGATGGGGTTCGAACCCATGCGGACATACGTCCATTGGAACTTAAGTCCAACGCCTTAACCACTCGGCCACCGTACTTTCCCTTGAAGGTGACTGACAAATACGATTTGTAAAAAATTAAAAATAGGAAAAACAATTGTGTTAAAATGTTAGTACGGATGGGGTTCAAACCCATGCGGACATACGTCCATTGGAACTTAAGTCCAACGCCTTAACCACTCGGCCACCGTACTTCGGCTTATTGTCGACTGACAAACACATTCCGTAAACAATAAAAAATAGGAAAAACAATGGTTTTAAAATATTAGTAGGGATTGGGTTGGAATCGATGCGGACATACGTCCATTGGAACTTAAGTCCAACGCCTAAACCACTCGGCCACCGTACTTCGGCTTATTGTCGGCTGACAAACACATTCCGTAAACAATAAAAAATAGGAAAAACAATGGGGTTAAAATATTAGTACGGATGGGGTTCGATCCCATGCGGACATACGTCCATTGGAACTTAAGTCCAACTCCTTAACCACTCGGCCACCGTACTTCGGCTTATTGTCGACTGACAAGCACATTCCGTAAACAATAAAAAATAGGAAAAACAATGGTTTTAAAGTATTAGTACGGATGGGGTTCGAACCAATGCGGACATACGTCCATTGGGCCATTGGAACTAAAGTCCAACGCCTTAACCAGTCAGCCACCGTACTTGCGCTTGCTTTCGATTAGGGAACACATTTCGTAAACAAGTAAAAAATATAAAAAAAAACAATGGGGTTAAAATATTAGTACGGATGGGGTTCGAACCCATGCGGACATATGTCCATTGGAACTTAAGTCCAACGCCTTAACCACTCGGCCACCGTACTTTCGCTTGAAGTTGACTGACAAATACGATTTGTAAAAAATTAAAAATAGGAAAAACAATTGTGTTAAAATATTAGTACGGATGGGGTTCGAACCCATGCGGACATACGTCCATTGGAACTTAAGTCCAACGCCTTAACCACTCGGCCACCGTACTTTCCCTTGAAGTTGACTGACAAATACGATTTGTAAAAAATAAAAAATAGGAAAAACAATTGTATTAAAATATTAGTATGGATGGGGTTCGAACCCATGCGGACATACGTCCATTGGAACTTAAGTCCAACGCCTTAACCACTCGGCCACCGTACTTCGGCTTATTGTCGACTGACAAACACATTCCGTAAACAATAAAAAATAGGAAAAACAATGGTTTTAAAATATTAGTACGGATGGGGTTCGAACCAATGCGGACATACGTCCATTGGAACTTAAGTCCAACGCCTTAACCACTCGGCCACCGTACTTGTGCTTGTTAGTTGTTGACAAACACATTTCATAAACAATTATCAAAAATGGATAATATTGATTTAAAATATTAGTAGGGATTGGGTTGGAATCGATGCGGACATACGTCCATTGGAACTTAAGTCCAACGCCTTAACCACTCGGCCACCGTACTTTTGCTTGAAGTTGACTGACAAATACGATTTGTAAAAAATTAAAAATAGGAAAAACAATGGGGTTAAAATATTAGTACGGATGGGGTTCGAATTCATGCGGACATACGTCCATTGGAACTTAAGTCCAACGCCTTAACCACTCGGCCACCGTACTTCGGCTTATTCTCGACTGACAAACACATTCCGTAAACAATAAAAAATAGGAAAAACAATGGGGTTAAAATATTAGTACGGATGGGGTTCGAACCCATGCGGACATACGTCCATTGGAACTTAAGTCCAACGCCTTAACCACTCGGCCACCGTACTTTCCCTTGAAGGTGACTGACAAATACGATTTGTAAAAAATTAAAAATAGGAAAAACAATTGTGTTAAAATGTTAGTACGGATGGGGTTCAAACCCATGCGGACATACGTCCATTGGAACTTAAGTCCAACGCCTTAACCACTCGGCCACCGTACTTCGGCTTATTGTCGACTGACAAACACATTCCGTAAACAATAAAAAATAGGAAAAACAATGGTTTTAAAATATTAGTAGGGATTGGGTTGGAATCGATGCGGACATACGTCCATTGGAACTTAAGTCCAACGCCTTAACCACTCGGCCACCATACTTTCCCTTGAAGTTGACTGACAAATACGATTTGTAAAAAATTAAAAATAGGAAAAACCATTGTGTTAAAGTATTAGTACGGATGGGTTCGAACCCATGCGGACATACGTCCATTGGAACTTAAGTCCAAGGCCTTAACCACTCGGCCACCGTACTTCGGCTTATTGTCGACTGACAAACACATTCCGTAAACAATAAAAAATAGGAAAAACAATGGGGTTAAAATATTAGTACGGATGGGGTTCGAACCCATGCGGACATACGTCCATTGGAACTTAAGTCCAACGCCTTAACCACTCGGCCACCGTACTTCGGCTTATTGTCGACTGACAAACACATTCCGTAAACAATAAAAAATAGGAAAAACAATGGGGTTAAAATATTAGTACGGATGGGGTTCAAACCCATGCGGACATACGTCCATTGGAACTTAAGTCCAACGCCTAAACCACTCGGCCACCGTACTTCGTCTTATTGTCGACTGACAAACACATTCCGTAAACAATAAAAAATAGGAAAAACAATGGGGTTAAAATATTAGTACGGATGGGGTTCGAACCCATGCGGACATACGTCCATTGGAACTTAAGTCCAACGCCTTAACCACTCGGCCACCGTACTTCGGCTTATTGTCGACTGACAAACACATTACGTAAACAATAAAAAATAGGAAAAACAATGGGGTTAAAATATTAGTACGGATGGGGTTCGATCCCATGCGGTCATACGTCCATTGGAACTTAAGTCCAACGCCTTAACCACTCGGCCACCGTACTTCGGCTTATTGTCGACTGACAAGCACATTCCGTAAACAATAAAAAATAGGAAAAACAATGGTTTTAAAATATTAGTACGGATGGGGTTCGAACCAATGCGGACATACGTCCATTGGAACTTACGTCCAACGCCTTAACCAGTCAGCCACCGTACTTGCGCTTGCTTTCGATTAGGGAACACATTTCGTAAACAAGTAAAAAATATAAAAAAAAACAATGGGGTTAAAATATTAGTACGGATGGGGTTCGAACCCATGCGGACATACGTCCATTGGAACTTAAGTCCAACACCTTAACAACTCGGCCACCGTACTTTCGCTTGAAGTTGACTGACAAATACGATTTGAAAAAAATTAAAAATAGGAAAAACAATTGTGTTAAAATATTAGTACGGATGGGGTTCGAACCCATGCGGACATACGTCCATTGGAACTTAAGTCCAACGCCTTAACCACTCGGCCACCGTACTTTCCCTTGAAGTTGACTGACAAATACGATTTGTAAAAAATAGAAAATAGGAAAAACAATTGTATTAAAATATTAGTACGGATGGGGTTCGAACCCATGCGGACATACGTCCATTGGAACTTAAGTCCAACGCCTTAACCACTCGGCCACCGTACTTCGGCTTATTGTCGACTGACAAACACATTCCGTAAACAATAAAAAATAGGAAAAACAATGGGGTTAAAATATTAGTACGGATGGGGTTCGAACCCATGCGGACATACGTCCATTGGAACTTAAGTCCAACGCCTTAACCACTCGGCCACCATACTTTCCCTTGAAGTTGACTGACAAATACGATTTGTAAAAAATTAAAAATAGGAAAAACCATTGTGTTAAAGTATTAGTACGGATGGGTTCGAACCCATGCGGACATACGTCCATTGGAACTTAAGTCCAAGGCCTTAACCACTCGGCCACCGTACTTCGGCTTATTGTCGACTGACAAACACATTCCGTAAACAATAAAAAATAGGAAAAACAATGGGGTTAAAATATTAGTACGGATGGGGTTCGAACCCATGCGGACATACGTCCATTGGAACTTAAGTCCAACGCCTTAACCACTCGGCCACCGTACTTCGGCTTATTGTCGACTGACAAACACATTCCGTAAACAATAAAAAATAGGAAAAACAATGGGGTTAAAATATTAGTACGGATGGGGTTCAAACCCATGCGGACATACGTCCATTGGAACTTAAGTCCAACGCCTAAACCACTCGGCCACCGTACTTCGTCTTATTGTCGACTGACAAACACATTCCGTAAACAATAAAAAATAGGAAAAACAATGGGGTTAAAATATTAGTACGGATGGGGTTCGAACCCATGCGGACATACGTCCATTGGAACTTAAGTCCAACGCCTTAACCACTCGGCCACCGTACTTCGGCTTATTGTCGACTGACAAACACATTCCGTAAACAATAAAAAATAGGAAAAACAATGGGGTTAAAATATTAGTACGGATGGGGTTCGAACCCATGCGGACATACGTCCATTGGAACTTAAGTCCAACGCCTTAACCACTCGGCCACCATACTTTCCCTTGAAGTTGACTGACAAATACGATTTGTAAAAAATTAAAAATAGGAAAAACCATTGTGTTAAAGTATTAGTACGGATGGGTTCGAACCCATGCGGACATACGTCCATTGGAACTTAAGTCCAAGGCCTTAACCACTCGGCCACCGTACTTCGGCTTATTTTCGACTGACAAACACATTCCGTAAACAATAAAAAATAGGAAAAACAATGGGGTTAAAATATTAGTACGGATGGGGTTCGAACCCATGCGGACATACGTCCATTGGAACTTAAGTCCAACGCCTTAACCACTCGGCCACCGTACTTCGGCTTATTGTCGACTGACAAACACATTCCGTAAACAATAAAAAATAGGAAAAACAATGGGGTTAAAATATTAGTACGGATGGGGTTCAAACCCATGCGGACATACGTCCATTGGAACTTAAGTCCAACGCCTAAACCACTCGGCCACCGTACTTCGTCTTATTGTCGACTGACAAACACATTCCGTAAACAATAAAAAATAGGAAAAACAATGGGGTTAAAATATTAGTACGGATGGGGTTCGAACCCATGCGGACATACGTCCATTGGAACTTAAGTCCAACGCCTTAACCACTCGGCCACCGTACTTCGGCTTATTGTCGACTGACAAACACATTACGTAAACAATAAAAAATAGGAAAAACAATGGGGTTAAAATATTAGTACGGATGGGGTTCGATCCCATGCGGTCATACGTCCATTGGAACTTAAGTCCAACGCCTTAACCACTCGGCCACCGTACTTCGGCTTATTGTCGACTGACAAGCACATTCCGTAAACAATAAAAAATAGGAAAAACAATGGTTTTAAAATATTAGTACGGATGGGGTTCGAACCAATGCGGACATACGTCCATTGGAACTTACGTCCAACGCCTTAACCAGTCAGCCACCGTACTTGCGCTTGCTTTCGATTAGGGAACACATTTCGTAAACAAGTAAAAAATATAAAAAAAAACAATGGGGTTAAAATATTAGTACGGATGGGGTTCGAACCCATGCGGACATACGTCCATTGGAACTTAAGTCCAACGCCTTAACAACTCGGCCACCGTACTTTCGCTTGAAGTTGACTGACAAATACGATTTGAAAAAAATTAAAAATAGGAAAAACAATTGTGTTAAAATATTAGTACGGATGGGGTTCGAACCCATGCGGACATACGTCCATTGGAACTTAAGTCCAACGCCTTAACCACTCGGCCACCGTACTTTCCCTTGAAGTTGACTGACAAATACGATTTGTAAAAAATAAAAAATAGGAAAAACAATTGTATTAAAATATTAGTACGGATGGGGTTCGAACCCATGCGGACATACGTCCATTGGAACTTAAGTCCAACGCCTTAACCACTCGGCCACCGTACTTCGGCTTATTATCGACTGACAAACACATTCCGTAAACAATAAAAAATAGGAAAAACAATGGGGTTAAAATATTAGTACGGATGGGGTTCGAACCCATGCGGACATACGTCCATTGGAACTTAAGTCCAACGCCTTAACCACTCGGCCACCATACTTTCCCTTGAAGTTGACTGACAAATACGATTTGTAAAAAATTAAAAATAGGAAAAACCATTGTGTTAAAGTATTAGTACGGATGGGTTCGAACCCATGCGGACATACGTCCATTGGAACTTAAGTCCAAGGCCTTAACCACTCGGCCACCGTACTTCGGCTTATTGTCGACTGACAAACACATTCCGTAAACAATAAAAAATAGGAAAAACAATGGGGTTAAAATATTAGTACGGATGGGGTTCGAACCCATGCGGACATACGTCCATTGGAACTTAAGTCCAACGCCTTAACCACTCGGCCACCGTACTTCGGCTTATTGTCGACTGACAAACACATTCCGTAAACAATAAAAAATAGGAAAAACAATGGGGTTAAAATATTAGTACGGATGGGGTTCAAACCCATGCGGACATACGTCCATTGGAACTTAAGTCCAACGCCTAAACCACTCGGCCACCGTACTTCGTCTTATTGTCGACTGACAAACACATTCCGTAAACAATAAAAAATAGGAAAAACAATGGGGTTAAAATATTAGTACGGATGGGGTTCGAACCCATGCGGACATACGTCCATTGGAACTTAAGTCCAACGCCTTAACCACTCGGCCACCGTACTTCGGCTTATTGTCGACTGACAAACACATTACGTAAACAATAAAAAATAGGAAAAACAATGGGGTTAAAATATTAGTACGGATGGGGTTCGATCCCATGCGGTCATACGTCCATTGGAACTTAAGTCCAACGCCTTAACCACTCGGCCACCGTACTTCGGCTTATTGTCGACTGACAAGCACATTCCGTAAACAATAAAAAATAGGAAAAACAATGGTTTTAAAATATTAGTACGGATGGGGTTCGAACCAATGCGGACATACGTCCATTGGAACTTACGTCCAACGCCTTAACCAGTCAGCCACCGTACTTGCGCTTGCTTTCGATTAGGGAACACATTTCGTAAACAAGTAAAAAATATAAAAAAAAACAATGGGGTTAAAATATTAGTACGGATGGGGTTCGAACCCATGCGGACATACGTCCATTGGAACTTAAGTCCAACGCCTTAACCACTCGGCCACCGTACTTCGGCTTATTGTCGACTGACAAACACATTACGTAAACAATAAAAAATAGGAAAAACAATGGGGTTAAAATATTAGTACGGATGGGGTTCGATCCCATGCGGTCATACGTCCATTGGAACTTAAGTCCAACGCCTTAACCACTCGGCCACCGTACTTCGGCTTATTGTCGACTGACAAGCACATTCCGTAAACAATAAAAAATAGGAAAAACAATGGTTTTAAAATATTAGTACGGATGGGGTTCGAACCAATGCGGACATACGTCCATTGGAACTTACGTCCAACGCCTTAACCAGTCAGCCACCGTACTTGCGCTTGCTTTCGATTAGGGAACACATTTTGTAAACAAGTAAAAAATATAAAAAAAAACAATGGGGTTAAAATATTAGTACGGATGGGGTTCGAACCCATGCGGACATACGTCCATTGGAACTTAAGTCCAACGCCTTAACAACTCGGCCACCGTACTTTCGCTTGAAGTTGACTGACAAATACGATTTGAAAAAAATTAAAAATAGGAAAAACAATTGTGTTAAAATATTAGTATGGATGGGGTTCGAACCCATGCGGACATACGTCCATTGGAACTTAAGTCCAACGCCTTAACCACTCGGCCACCGTACTTTCCCTTGAAGTTGACTGACAAATACGATTTGTAAAAAATAAAAAATAGGAAAAACAATTGTATTAAAATATTAGTACGGATGGGGTTCGAACCCATGCGGACATACGTCCATTGGAACTTAAGTCCAACGCCTTAACCACTCGGCCACCGTACTTCGGCTTATTGTCGACTGACAAACACATTCCGTAAACAATAAAAAATAGGAAAAACAATGGGGTTAAAATATTAGTACGGATGGGGTTCGAACCCATGCGGACATACGTCCATTGGAACTTAAGTCCAACGCCTTAACCACTCGGCCACCATACTTTCCCTTGAAGTTGACTGACAAATACGATTTGTAAAAAATTAAAAATAGGAAAAACCATTGTGTTAAAGTATTAGTACGGATGGGTTCGAACCCATGCGGACATACGTCCATTGGAACTTAAGTCCAAGGCCTTAACCACTCGGCCACCGTACTTCGGCTTATTGTCGACTGACAAACACATTCCGTAAACAATAAAAAATAGGAAAAACAATGGGGTTAAAATATTAGTACGGATGGGGTTCGAACCCATGCGGACATACGTCCATTGGAACTTAAGTCCAACGCCTTAACCACTCGGCCACCGTACTTCGGCTTATTGTCGACTGACAAACACATTCCGTAAACAATAAAAAATAGGAAAAACAATGGGGTTAAAATATTAGTACGGATGGGGTTCAAACCCATGCGGACATACGTCCATTGGAACTTAAGTCCAACGCCTAAACCACTCGGCCACCGTACTTCGTCTTATTGTCGACTGACAAACACATTCCGTAAACAATAAAAAATAGGAAAAACAATGGGGTTAAAATATTAGTACGGATGGGGTTCGAACCCATGCGGACATACGTCCATTGGAACTTAAGTCCAACGCCTTAACCACTCGGCCACCGTACTTCGGCTTATTGTCGACTGACAAACACATTACGTAAACAATAAAAAATAGGAAAAACAATGGGGTTAAAATATTAGTACGGATGGGGTTCGATCCCATGCGGTCATACGTCCATTGGAACTTAAGTCCAACGCCTTAACCACTCGGCCACCGTACTTCGGCTTATTGTCGACTGACAAGCACATTCCGTAAACAATAAAAAATAGGAAAAACAATGGTTTTAAAATATTAGTACGGATGGGGTTCGAACCAATGCGGACATACGTCCATTGGAACTTACGTCCAACGCCTTAACCAGTCAGCCACCGTACTTGCGCTTGCTTTCGATTAGGGAACACATTTCGTAAACAAGTAAAAAATATAAAAAAAAACAATGGGGTTAAAATATTAGTACGGATGGGGTTCGAACCCATGCGGACATACGTCCATTGGAACTTAAGTCCAACGCCTTAACAACTCGGCCACCGTACTTTCGCTTGAAGTTGACTGACAAATACGATTTGTAAAAAATTAAAAATAGGAAAAACAATTGTGTTAAAATATTAGTACGGATGGGGTTCGAACCCATGCGGACATACGTCCATTGGAACTTAAGTCCAACGCCTTAACCACTCGGCCACCGTACTTTCCCTTGAAGTTGACTGACAAATACGATTTGTAAAAAAATAAAAAATAGGAAAAACAATTGTATTAAAATATTAGTACGGATGGGGTTCGAACCCATGCGGACATACGTCCATTGGAACTTAAGTCCAACGCCTTAACCACTCGGCCACCGTACTTCGGCTTATTGTCGACTGACAAACACATTCGGTAAACAATAAAAAATAGGAAAAACAATGGGGTTAAAATATTAGTACGGATGGGGTTCGAACCCATGCGGACATACGTCCATTGGAACTTAAGTCCAACGCCTTAACCACTCGGCCACCATACTTTCCCTTGAAGTTGACTGACAAATACGATTTGTAAAAAATTAAAAATAGGAAAAACCATTGTGTTAGATTATTAGTACGGATGGGTTCGAACCCATGCGGACATACGTCCATTGGAACTTAAGTCCAAGGCCTAAACCACTCGGCCACCGTACTTCGTCTTATTGTCGACTGACAAACACATTACGTAAACAATAAAAAATAGGAAAAACAATGGGGTTAAAATATTAGTACGGATGGGGTTCGATCCCATGCGGTCATACGTCCATTGGAACTTAAGTCCAACGCCTTAACCACTCGGCCACCGTACTTCGGCTTATTGTCGACTGACAAGCACATTCCGTAAACAATAAAAAATAGGAAAAACAATGGTTTTAAAATATTAGTACGGATGGGGTTCGAACCAATGCGGACATACGTCCATTGGAACTTACGTCCAACGCCTTAACCAGTCAGCCACCGTACTTGCGCTTGCTTTCGATTAGGGAACACATTTTGTAAACAAGTAAAAAATATAAAAAAAAACAATGGGGTTAAAATATTAGTACGGATGGGGTTCGAACCCATGCGGACATACGTCCATTGGAACTTAAGTCCAACGCCTTAACAACTCGGCCACCGTACTTTCGCTTGAAGTTGACTGACAAATACGATTTGAAAAAAATTAAAAATAGGAAAAACAATTGTGTTAAAATATTAGTATGGATGGGGTTCGAACCCATGCGGACATACGTCCATTGGAACTTAAGTCCAACGCCTTAACCACTCGGCCACCGTACTTTCCCTTGAAGTTGACTGACAAATACGATTTGTAAAAAATAAAAAATAGGAAAAACAATTGTATTAAAATATTAGTACGGATGGGGTTCGAACCCATGCGGACATACGTCCATTGGAACTTAAGTCCAACGCCTTAACCACTCGGCCACCGTACTTCGGCTTATTGTCGACTGACAAACACATTCCGTAAACAATAAAAAATAGGAAAAACAATGGGGTTAAAATATTAGTACGGATGGGGTTCGAACCCATGCGGACATACGTCCATTGGAACTTAAGTCCAACGCCTTAACCACTCGGCCACCATACTTTCCCTTGAAGTTGACTGACAAATACGATTTGTAAAAAATTAAAAATAGGAAAAACCATTGTGTTAAAGTATTAGTACGGATGGGTTCGAACCCATGCGGACATACGTCCATTGGAACTTAAGTCCAAGGCCTTAACCACTCGGCCACCGTACTTCGGCTTATTGTCGACTGACAAACACATTCCGTAAACAATAAAAAATAGGAAAAACAATGGGGTTAAAATATTAGTACGGATGGGGTTCGAACCCATGCGGACATACGTCCATTGGAACTTAAGTCCAACGCCTTAACCACTCGGCCACCGTACTTCGGCTTATTGTCGACTGACAAACACATTCCGTAAACAATAAAAAATAGGAAAAACAATGGGGTTAAAATATTAGTACGGATGGGGTTCAAACCCATGCGGACATACGTCCATTGGAACTTAAGTCCAACGCCTAAACCACTCGGCCACCGTACTTCGTCTTATTGTCGACTGACAAACACATTCCGTAAACAATAAAAAATAGGAAAAACAATGGGGTTAAAATATTAGTACGGATGGGGTTCGAACCCATGCGGACATACGTCCATTGGAACTTAAGTCCAACGCCTTAACCACTCGGCCACCGTACTTCGGCTTATTGTCGACTGACAAACACATTACGTAAACAATAAAAAATAGGAAAAACAATGGGGTTAAAATATTAGTACGGATGGGGTTCGATCCCATGCGGTCATACGTCCATTGGAACTTAAGTCCAACGCCTTAACCACTCGGCCACCGTACTTCGGCTTATTGTCGACTGACAAGCACATTCCGTAAACAATAAAAAATAGGAAAAACAATGGTTTTAAAATATTAGTACGGATGGGGTTCGAACCAATGCGGACATACGTCCATTGGAACTTACGTCCAACGCCTTAACCAGTCAGCCACCGTACTTGCGCTTGCTTTCGATTAGGGAACACATTTCGTAAACAAGTAAAAAATATAAAAAAAAACAATGGGGTTAAAATATTAGTACGGATGGGGTTCGAACCCATGCGGACATACGTCCATTGGAACTTAAGTCCAACGCCTTAACAACTCGGCCACCGTACTTTCGCTTGAAGTTGACTGACAAATACGATTTGAAAAAAATTAAAAATAGGAAAAACAATTGTGTTAAAATATTAGTACGGATGGGGTTCGAACCCATGCGGACATACGTCCATTGGAACTTAAGTCCAACGCCTTAACCACTCGGCCACCGTACTTTCCCTTGAAGTTGACTGACAAATACGATTTGTAAAAAATAAAAAATAGGAAAAACAATTGTATTAAAATATTAGTACGGATGGGGTTCGAACCCATGCGGACATACGTCCATTGGAACTTAAGTCCAACGCCTTAACCACTCGGCCACCGTACTTCGGCTTATTATCGACTGACAAACACATTCCGTAAACAATAAAAAATAGGAAAAACAATGGGGTTAAAATATTAGTACGGATGGGGTTCGAACCCATGCGGACATACGTCCATTGGAACTTAAGTCCAACGCCTTAACCACTCGGCCACCATACTTTCCCTTGAAGTTGACTGACAAATACGATTTGTAAAAAATTAAAAATAGGAAAAACCATTGTGTTAAAGTATTAGTACGGATGGGTTCGAACCCATGCGGACATACGTCCATTGGAACTTAAGTCCAAGGCCTTAACCACTCGGCCACCGTACTTCGGCTTATTGTCGACTGACAAACACATTCCGTAAACAATAAAAAATAGGAAAAACAATGGGGTTAAAATATTAGTACGGATGGGGTTCGAACCCATGCGGACATACGTCCATTGGAACTTAAGTCCAACGCCTTAACCACTCGGCCACCGTACTTCGGCTTATTGTCGACTGACAAACACATTCCGTAAACAATAAAAAATAGGAAAAACAATGGGGTTAAAATATTAGTACGGATGGGGTTCAAACCCATGCGGACATACGTCCATTGGAACTTAAGTCCAACGCCTAAACCACTCGGCCACCGTACTTCGTCTTATTGTCGACTGACAAACACATTCCGTAAACAATAAAAAATAGGAAAAACAATGGGGTTAAAATATTAGTACGGATGGGGTTCGAACCCATGCGGACATACGTCCATTGGAACTTAAGTCCAACGCCTTAACCACTCGGCCACCGTACTTCGGCTTATTGTCGACTGACAAACACATTACGTAAACAATAAAAAATAGGAAAAACAATGGGGTTAAAATATTAGTACGGATGGGGTTCGATCCCATGCGGTCATACGTCCATTGGAACTTAAGTCCAACGCCTTAACCACTCGGCCACCGTACTTCGGCTTATTGTCGACTGACAAGCACATTCCGTAAACAATAAAAAATAGGAAAAACAATGGTTTTAAAATATTAGTACGGATGGGGTTCGAACCAATGCGGACATACGTCCATTGGAACTTACGTCCAACGCCTTAACCAGTCAGCCACCGTACTTGCGCTTGCTTTCGATTAGGGAACACATTTCGTAAACAAGTAAAAAATATAAAAAAAAACAATGGGGTTAAAATATTAGTACGGATGGGGTTCGAACCCATGCGGACATACGTCCATTGGAACTTAAGTCCAACGCCTTAACCACTCGGCCACCGTACTTCGGCTTATTGTCGACTGACAAACACATTACGTAAACAATAAAAAATAGGAAAAACAATGGGGTTAAAATATTAGTACGGATGGGGTTCGATCCCATGCGGTCATACGTCCATTGGAACTTAAGTCCAACGCCTTAACCACTCGGCCACCGTACTTCGGCTTATTGTCGACTGACAAGCACATTCCGTAAACAATAAAAAATAGGAAAAACAATGGTTTTAAAATATTAGTACGGATGGGGTTCGAACCAATGCGGACATACGTCCATTGGAACTTACGTCCAACGCCTTAACCAGTCAGCCACCGTACTTGCGCTTGCTTTCGATTAGGGAACACATTTTGTAAACAAGTAAAAAATATAAAAAAAAACAATGGGGTTAAAATATTAGTACGGATGGGGTTCGAACCCATGCGGACATACGTCCATTGGAACTTAAGTCCAACGCCTTAACAACTCGGCCACCGTACTTTCGCTTGAAGTTGACTGACAAATACGATTTGAAAAAAATTAAAAATAGGAAAAACAATTGTGTTAAAATATTAGTATGGATGGGGTTCGAACCCATGCGGACATACGTCCATTGGAACTTAAGTCCAACGCCTTAACCACTCGGCCACCGTACTTTCCCTTGAAGTTGACTGACAAATACGATTTGTAAAAAATAAAAAATAGGAAAAACAATTGTATTAAAATATTAGTACGGATGGGGTTCGAACCCATGCGGACATACGTCCATTGGAACTTAAGTCCAACGCCTTAACCACTCGGCCACCGTACTTCGGCTTATTGTCGACTGACAAACACATTCCGTAAACAATAAAAAATAGGAAAAACAATGGGGTTAAAATATTAGTACGGATGGGGTTCGAACCCATGCGGACATACGTCCATTGGAACTTAAGTCCAACGCCTTAACCACTCGGCCACCATACTTTCCCTTGAAGTTGACTGACAAATACGATTTGTAAAAAATTAAAAATAGGAAAAACCATTGTGTTAAAGTATTAGTACGGATGGGTTCGAACCCATGCGGACATACGTCCATTGGAACTTAAGTCCAAGGCCTTAACCACTCGGCCACCGTACTTCGGCTTATTGTCGACTGACAAACACATTCCGTAAACAATAAAAAATAGGAAAAACAATGGGGTTAAAATATTAGTACGGATGGGGTTCGAACCCATGCGGACATACGTCCATTGGAACTTAAGTCCAACGCCTTAACCACTCGGCCACCGTACTTCGGCTTATTGTCGACTGACAAACACATTCCGTAAACAATAAAAAATAGGAAAAACAATGGGGTTAAAATATTAGTACGGATGGGGTTCAAACCCATGCGGACATACGTCCATTGGAACTTAAGTCCAACGCCTAAACCACTCGGCCACCGTACTTCGTCTTATTGTCGACTGACAAACACATTCCGTAAACAATAAAAAATAGGAAAAACAATGGGGTTAAAATATTAGTACGGATGGGGTTCGAACCCATGCGGACATACGTCCATTGGAACTTAAGTCCAACGCCTTAACCACTCGGCCACCGTACTTCGGCTTATTGTCGACTGACAAACACATTACGTAAACAATAAAAAATAGGAAAAACAATGGGGTTAAAATATTAGTACGGATGGGGTTCGATCCCATGCGGTCATACGTCCATTGGAACTTAAGTCCAACGCCTTAACCACTCGGCCACCGTACTTCGGCTTATTGTCGACTGACAAGCACATTCCGTAAACAATAAAAAATAGGAAAAACAATGGTTTTAAAATATTAGTACGGATGGGGTTCGAACCAATGCGGACATACGTCCATTGGAACTTACGTCCAACGCCTTAACCAGTCAGCCACCGTACTTGCGCTTGCTTTCGATTAGGGAACACATTTCGTAAACAAGTAAAAAATATAAAAAAAAACAATGGGGTTAAAATATTAGTACGGATGGGGTTCGAACCCATGCGGACATACGTCCATTGGAACTTAAGTCCAACGCCTTAACAACTCGGCCACCGTACTTTCGCTTGAAGTTGACTGACAAATACGATTTGTAAAAAATTAAAAATAGGAAAAACAATTGTGTTAAAATATTAGTACGGATGGGGTTCGAACCCATGCGGACATACGTCCATTGGAACTTAAGTCCAACGCCTTAACCACTCGGCCACCGTACTTTCCCTTGAAGTTGACTGACAAATACGATTTGTAAAAAAATAAAAAATAGGAAAAACAATTGTATTAAAATATTAGTACGGATGGGGTTCGAACCCATGCGGACATACGTCCATTGGAACTTAAGTCCAACGCCTTAACCACTCGGCCACCGTACTTCGGCTTATTGTCGACTGACAAACACATTCGGTAAACAATAAAAAATAGGAAAAACAATGGGGTTAAAATATTAGTACGGATGGGGTTCGAACCCATGCGGACATACGTCCATTGGAACTTAAGTCCAACGCCTTAACCACTCGGCCACCATACTTTCCCTTGAAGTTGACTGACAAATACGATTTGTAAAAAATTAAAAATAGGAAAAACCATTGTGTTAGATTATTAGTACGGATGGGTTCGAACCCATGCGGACATACGTCCATTGGAACTTAAGTCCAAGGCCTAAACCACTCGGCCACCGTACTTCGTCTTATTGTCGACTGACAAACACATTACGTAAACAATAAAAAATAGGAAAAACAATGGGGTTAAAATATTAGTACGGATGGGGTTCGATCCCATGCGGTCATACGTCCATTGGAACTTAAGTCCAACGCCTTAACCACTCGGCCACCGTACTTCGGCTTATTGTCGACTGACAAGCACATTCCGTAAACAATAAAAAATAGGAAAAACAATGGTTTTAAAATATTAGTACGGATGGGGTTCGAACCAATGCGGACATACGTCCATTGGAACTTACGTCCAACGCCTTAACCAGTCAGCCACCGTACTTGCGCTTGCTTTCGATTAGGGAACACATTTTGTAAACAAGTAAAAAATATAAAAAAAAACAATGGGGTTAAAATATTAGTACGGATGGGGTTCGAACCCATGCGGACATACGTCCATTGGAACTTAAGTCCAACGCCTTAACAACTCGGCCACCGTACTTTCGCTTGAAGTTGACTGACAAATACGATTTGAAAAAAATTAAAAATAGGAAAAACAATTGTGTTAAAATATTAGTATGGATGGGGTTCGAACCCATGCGGACATACGTCCATTGGAACTTAAGTCCAACGCCTTAACCACTCGGCCACCGTACTTTCCCTTGAAGTTGACTGACAAATACGATTTGTAAAAAATAAAAAATAGGAAAAACAATTGTATTAAAATATTAGTACGGATGGGGTTCGAACCCATGCGGACATACGTCCATTGGAACTTAAGTCCAACGCCTTAACCACTCGGCCACCGTACTTCGGCTTATTGTCGACTGACAAACACATTCCGTAAACAATAAAAAATAGGAAAAACAATGGGGTTAAAATATTAGTACGGATGGGGTTCGAACCCATGCGGACATACGTCCATTGGAACTTAAGTCCAACGCCTTAACCACTCGGCCACCATACTTTCCCTTGAAGTTGACTGACAAATACGATTTGTAAAAAATTAAAAATAGGAAAAACCATTGTGTTAAAGTATTAGTACGGATGGGTTCGAACCCATGCGGACATACGTCCATTGGAACTTAAGTCCAAGGCCTTAACCACTCGGCCACCGTACTTCGGCTTATTGTCGACTGACAAACACATTCCGTAAACAATAAAAAATAGGAAAAACAATGGGGTTAAAATATTAGTACGGATGGGGTTCGAACCCATGCGGACATACGTCCATTGGAACTTAAGTCCAACGCCTTAACCACTCGGCCACCGTACTTCGGCTTATTGTCGACTGACAAACACATTCCGTAAACAATAAAAAATAGGAAAAACAATGGGGTTAAAATATTAGTACGGATGGGGTTCAAACCCATGCGGACATACGTCCATTGGAACTTAAGTCCAACGCCTAAACCACTCGGCCACCGTACTTCGTCTTATTGTCGACTGACAAACACATTCCGTAAACAATAAAAAATAGGAAAAACAATGGGGTTAAAATATTAGTACGGATGGGGTTCGAACCCATGCGGACATACGTCCATTGGAACTTAAGTCCAACGCCTTAACCACTCGGCCACCGTACTTCGGCTTATTGTCGACTGACAAACACATTACGTAAACAATAAAAAATAGGAAAAACAATGGGGTTAAAATATTAGTACGGATGGGGTTCGATCCCATGCGGTCATACGTCCATTGGAACTTAAGTCCAACGCCTTAACCACTCGGCCACCGTACTTCGGCTTATTGTCGACTGACAAGCACATTCCGTAAACAATAAAAAATAGGAAAAACAATGGTTTTAAAATATTAGTACGGATGGGGTTCGAACCAATGCGGACATACGTCCATTGGAACTTACGTCCAACGCCTTAACCAGTCAGCCACCGTACTTGCGCTTGCTTTCGATTAGGGAACACATTTCGTAAACAAGTAAAAAATATAAAAAAAAACAATGGGGTTAAAATATTAGTACGGATGGGGTTCGAACCCATGCGGACATACGTCCATTGGAACTTAAGTCCAACGCCTTAACAACTCGGCCACCGTACTTTCGCTTGAAGTTGACTGACAAATACGATTTGTAAAAAATTAAAAATAGGAAAAACAATTGTGTTAAAATATTAGTACGGATGGGGTTCGAACCCATGCGGACATACGTCCATTGGAACTTAAGTCCAACGCCTTAACCACTCGGCCACCGTACTTTCCCTTGAAGTTGACTGACAAATACGATTTGTAAAAAAATAAAAAATAGGAAAAACAATTGTATTAAAATATTAGTACGGATGGGGTTCGAACCCATGCGGACATACGTCCATTGGAACTTAAGTCCAACGCCTTAACCACTCGGCCACCGTACTTCGGCTTATTGTCGACTGACAAACACATTCGGTAAACAATAAAAAATAGGAAAAACAATGGGGTTAAAATATTAGTACGGATGGGGTTCGAACCCATGCGGACATACGTCCATTGGAACTTAAGTCCAACGCCTTAACCACTCGGCCACCATACTTTCCCTTGAAGTTGACTGACAAATACGATTTGTAAAAAATTAAAAATAGGAAAAACCATTGTGTTAGATTATTAGTACGGATGGGTTCGAACCCATGCGGACATACGTCCATTGGAACTTAAGTCCAAGGCCTTAACCACTCGGCCACCGTACTTCGGCTTATTGTCGACTGACAAACACATTCCGTAAACAATAAAAAATAGGAAAAACAATGGGGTTAAAATATTAGTACGGATGGGGTTCGAACCCATGCGGACATACGTCCATTGGAACTTAAGTCCAACGCCTTAACCACTCGGCCACCGTACTTCGGCTTATTGTCGACTGACAAACACATTCCGTAAACAATAAAAAATAGGAAAAACAATGGGGTTAAAATATTAGTACGGATGGGGTTCAAACCCATGCGGACATACGTCCATTGGAACTTAAGTCCAACGCCTAAACCACTCGGCCACCGTACTTCGTCTTATTGTCGACTGACAAACACATTCCGTAAACAATAAAAAATAGGAAAAACAATGGGGTTAAAATATTAGTACGGATGGGGTTCGAACCCATGCGGACATACGTCCATTGGAACTTAAGTCCAACGCCTTAACCACTCGGCCACCGTACTTCGGCTTATTGTCGACTGACAAACACATTACGTAAACAATAAAAAATAGGAAAAACAATGGGGTTAAAATATTAGTACGGATGGGGTTCGATCCCATGCGGTCATACGTCCATTGGAACTTAAGTCCAACGCCTTAACCACTCGGCCACCGTACTTCGGCTTATTGTCGACTGACAAACACATTACGTAAACAATAAAAAATATGAAAAACAATGGGGTTAAAATATTAGTACGGATGGGGTTCGATCCCATGCGGTCATACGTCCATTGGAACTTAAGTCCAACGCCTTAACCACTCGGCCACCGTACTTCGGCTTATTGTCGACTGACAAGCACATTCCGTAAACAATAAAAAATAGGAAAAACAATGGTTTTAAAATATTAGTACGGATGGGGTTCGAACCAATGCGGACATACGTCCATTGGAACTTACGTCCAACGCCTTAACCAGTCAGCCACCGTACTTGCGCTTGCTTTCGATTAGGGAACACATTTCGTAAACAAGTAAAAAATATAAAAAAAAACAATGGGGTTAAAATATTAGTACGGATGGGGTTCGAACCCATGCGGACATACGTCCATTGGAACTTAAGTCCAACGCCTTAACAACTCGGCCACCGTACTTTCGCTTGAAGTTGACTGACAAATACGATTTGAAAAAAATTAAAAATAGGAAAAACAATTGTGTTAAAATATTAGTACGGATGGGGTTCGAACCCATGCGGACATACGTCCATTGGAACTTAAGTCCAACGCCTTAACCACTCGGCCACCGTACTTTCCCTTGAAGTTGACTGACAAATACGATTTGTAAAAAATAAAAAATAGGAAAAACAATTGTATTAAAATATTAGTACGGATGGGGTTCGAACCCATGCGGACATACGTCCATTGGAACTTAAGTCCAACGCCTTAACCACTCGGCCACCGTACTTCGGCTTATTGACAACTGACAAACACATTCCGTAAACAATAAAAAATAGGAAAAACAATGGGGTTAAAATATTAGTACGGATGGGGTTCGAACCCATGCGGACATACGTCCATTGGAACTTAAGTCCAACGCCTTAACCACTCGGCCACCATACTTTCCCTTGAAGTTGACTGACAAATACGATTTGTAAAAAATTAAAAATAGGAAAAACCATTGTGTTAAAGTATTAGTACGGATGGGTTCGAACCCATGCGGACATACGTCCATTGGAACTTAAGTCCAAGGCCTTAACCACTCGGCCACCGTACTTCGGCTTATTGTCGACTGACAAACACATTCCGTAAACAATAAAAAATAGGAAAAACAATGGGGTTAAAATATTAGTACGGATGGGGTTCGAACCCATGCGGACATACGTCCATTGGAACTTAAGTCCAACGCCTTAACCACTCGGCCACCGTACTTCGGCTTATTGTCGACTGACAAACACATTCCGTAAACAATAAAAAATAGGAAAAACAATGGGGTTAAAATATTAGTACGGATGGGGTTCAAACCCATGCGGACATACGTCCATTGGAACTTAAGTCCAACGCCTAAACCACTCGGCCACCGTACTTCGTCTTATTGTCGACTGACAAACACATTCCGTAAACAATAAAAAATAGGAAAAACAATGGGGTTAAAATATTAGTACGGATGGGGTTCGAACCCATGCGGACATACGTCCATTGGAACTTAAGTCCAACGCCTTAACCACTCGGCCACCGTACTTCGGCTTATTGTCGACTGACAAACACATTACGTAAACAATAAAAAATAGGAAAAACAATGGGGTTAAAATATTAGTACGGATGGGGTTCGATCCCATGCGGTCATACGTCCATTGGAACTTAAGTCCAACGCCTTAACCACTCGGCCACCGTACTTCGGCTTATTGTCGACTGACAAGCACATTCCGTAAACAATAAAAAATAGGAAAAACAATGGTTTTAAAATATTAGTACGGATGGGGTTCGAACCAATGCGGACATACGTCCATTGGAACTTACGTCCAACGCCTTAACCAGTCAGCCACCGTACTTGCGCTTGCTTTCGATTAGGGAACACATTTCGTAAACAAGTAAAAAATATAAAAAAAAACAATGGGGTTAAAATATTAGTACGGATGGGGTTCGAACCCATGCGGACATACGTCCATTGGAACTTAAGTCCAACGCCTTAACAACTCGGCCACCGTACTTTCGCTTGAAGTTGACTGACAAATACGATTTGTAAAAAATTAAAAATAGGAAAAACAATTGTGTTAAAATATTAGTACGGATGGGGTTCGAACCCATGCGGACATACGTCCATTGGAACTTAAGTCCAACGCCTTAACCACTCGGCCACCGTACTTTCCCTTGAAGTTGACTGACAAATACGATTTGTAAAAAAATAAAAAATAGGAAAAACAATTGTATTAAAATATTAGTACGGATGGGGTTCGAACCCATGCGGACATACGTCCATTGGAACTTAAGTCCAACGCCTTAACCACTCGGCCACCGTACTTCGGCTTATTGTCGACTGACAAACACATTCCGTAAACAATAAAAAATAGGAAAAACAATGGGGTTAAAATATTAGTACGGATGGGGTTCGAACCCATGCGGACATACGTCCATTGGAACTTAAGTCCAACGCCTTAACCACTCGGCCACCATACTTTCCCTTGAAGTTGACTGACAAATACGATTTGTAAAAAATTAAAAATAGGAAAAACCATTGTGTTAGATTATTAGTACGGATGGGTTCGAACCCATGCGGACATACGTCCATTGGAACTTAAGTCCAAGGCCTTAACCACTCGGCCACCGTACTTCGGCTTATTGTCGACTGACAAACACATTCCGTAAACAATAAAAAATAGGAAAAACAATGGGGTTAAAATATTAGTACGGATGGGGTTCGAACCCATGCGGACATACGTCCATTGGAACTTAAGTCCAACGCCTTAACCACTCGGCCACCGTACTTCGGCTTATTGTCGACTGACAAACACATTCCGTAAACAATAAAAAATAGGAAAAACAATGGGGTTAAAATATTAGTACGGATGGGGTTCAAACCCATGCGGACATACGTCCATTGGAACTTAAGTACAACGCCTAAACCACTCGGCCACCGTACTTCGTCTTATTGTCGACTGACAAACACATTCCGTAAACAATAAAAAATAGGAAAAACAATGGGGTTAAAATATTAGTACGGATGGGGTTCGACCCCATGCGGACATACGTCCATTGGAACTTAAGTCCAACGCCTTAACCACTCGGCCACCGTACTTCGGCTTATTGTCGACTGACAAACACATTACGTAAACAATAAAAAATAGGAAAAACAATGGGGTTAAAATATTAGTACGGATGGGGTTCGATCCCATGCGGTCATACGTCCATTGGAACTTAAGTCCAACGCCTTAACCACTCGGCCACCGTACTTCGGCTTATTGTCGACTGACAAGCACATTCCGTAAACAATAAAAAATAGGAAAAACAATGGTTTTAAAATATTAGTACGGATGGGGTTCGAACCAATGCGGACATACGTCCATTGGAACTTAAGTCCAACGCCTTAACCAGTCAGCCACCGTACTTGCGCTTGCTTTCGATTAGGGAACACATTTCGTAAACAAGTAAAAAATATAAAAAAAAACAATGGGGTTAAAATATTAGTACGGATGGGGTTCGAACCCATGCGGACATACGTCCATTGGAACTTAAGTCCAACGCCTTAACAACTCGGCCACCGTACTTTCGCTTGAAGTTGACTGACAAATACGATTTGTAAAAAATTAAAAATAGGAAAAACAATTGTGTTAAAATATTAGTACGGATGGGGTTCGAACCCATGCGGACATACGTCCATTGGAACTTAAGTCCAACGCCTTAACCACTCGGCCACCGTACTTTCCCTTGAAGTTGACTGACAAATACGATTTGTAAAAAATAAAAAATAGGAAAAACAATTGTATTAAAATATTAGTACGGATGGGGTTCGAACCCATGCGGACATACGTCCATTGGAACTTAAGTCCAACGCCTTAACCACTCGGCCACCGTACTTCGGCTTATTGTCGACTGACACACACATTCCGTAAACAATAAAAAATAGGAAAAACAATGGTTTTAAAATATTAGTACGGATGGGGTTCGAACCAATGCGGACATACGTCCATTGGAACTTAAGTCCAACGCCTTAACCACTCGGCCACCGTACTTGCGCTTGCTTTCGATTAGGGAACACATTCCGTAAACAAGTAAAAATATAAAAAAAACAATGGGGTTAAAATATTAGTACGCATGCGGACATACGTCCATTGGAACTTAAGTTCAACGCCTTAACCAGTCGGCCACCGTACTTGCGCTTGTTATTTTCTAAACAGTTATCATGAAATAATAGCCCAATCAACGAACGACATACCATCACTTCTATTAATTATATATTTAAAAAAAAACAATTGTTTTTCGTCTCATAGTTAACAGTGGTTTCTGAAGGCAATTCATATATTTGGATGATGGGTCTCAATCCAATCTAAACAAACTCCATTCAATTTCCCAGTTCAATAAAAGCAGAATGATGGATCAGATAACAAATACATTTTATGGGTGTGTACATACGGTTGGAGTACAAATCGAAAACAAACATAATACGATCAAGAAGTCAACCAAATGACTAATCAATCACAAACATATAGATATTTTTAAACACAGTTTAAACAACTATGCTTTATTATTATAATAGGCCTACAGATAATAATAACATTGTAATTTTCATGCAAACTCATTGAAATCATACTGGTGTTTCTGCACACTGACATTTCTAAGGTCAACTCTATACCGTCAAACATTACACCTGTGTGGTGGAAACATGTGTACGCGCGCGTTTTAACATTGATGAAGCCATAAGTTTTTACGTACGTGCGCCTTTTAACGCGCGTGGTTAAGTCACATGGATTGTACGTGCGCCTTTCAACGTTGAGACAGTCATACAGTTTATACGCGCGCGTTATAATGTTGATGAATTCATACCGTTTGTACGCGAGCGTCCTTCAGTACGTTGATGAAATCGTACGGCATGGAGTTATGATGTTCGCGAATGCGAGTAATATCAATCAATTCATTACGAATTAATTTCGTTGCTATTGTTTTTTTTTTATGTAATCAATCCATCAATCAATCGGTCCATCCATCAATCAATGTCACCTACCACAATCAAATCTAAAAACGGACAACATTTTACAAAACTATCTCTATCTATAAATGTTAAGAATAAAATATCGTTATATTATTTAATACCACTTAATACACGCACAAAAAATGACACTTAGTAACCCAGCAACCTCCCAATAATTTTAGATTAAGAGATTACCTTCAGCTGGTTTTTTAAAAAATCATGAGAAAGAATAAAAGTAGAAAACAATACACCTTGTTTCCAGTTTCCCCCGGCAGAAAACAGTCAACAATCGTCCTATGAAGGGGTATATAATAATAGTTTAGGCCTAGAACAATACCAGAATCTCCTATTCAATAGATAGAATATAAGATGTATTGTACAGAGGTCAATGTCTTTAATAAGGTGCAATTTTGGTATTAACGCCTTCATGAAATTATTCTATTATGGGTGGTTTAGTGGCTTTATTTACTGGTACTCGTTAAGCCATCATTTGAAGGGGTTTTGTTAAAATACAGGCACTATTCACATTTTAAATCGTTCTACCACAAGATATTGCAATTAGAGATAATCCTTGGCAACGATGATGGGTTTAGGATTTTATTGTTGTACCTGTGAATAAAAAAGTTATAAAAATGCTGACATCTTAAGCTTTGGCATATTTTTGCACAAGAGTTCAAATTCGATTTACGACGAGGTATTACTCTGTGATAATAATGTGCGAAACAATGGGCGAAGAGGAGGCATGTGAGGCGGCGGGTGGTCGGGAGGGGTGTAGAAGGGCCAAACTTGGGCACAATACACCATAGCCAGTGTCGTAACATTAACTCAACTAAATCGTGGAAGTTTCGATATCATGGGAATTTTGGTCAGGGCTAAATTGTGAAATCTGTTGATTTTAAGAAAACCGGCTCAAGCGACATCCAAGTGGGGATAGAGAAAATCTATCGAGATGAGTATACTTATCCACCCCCCCCCCCTCCCCCACACCACACCAATTTTGTTGATGTCACGTAATAGTTTTTCACTTTGACCAAAAACTGGATCGAAAAAAAGAAGATTTACCTAAAGATATGTAATTTAAAGCAAAAAAACTGTCTGTCAGACAATAGTTGTTGGTCAAAATTAACCGTTTCTTTTATCTTTTTAGGAGTGAATTTTTTTGTACAGAAGTGAATAACTTTATTTAAACTGCAAAATTGCCTATTTAATGTCTGATTTTATTAATTGTTCATGTCTTTTTTATGGGGGGGGGGGGATACATCTTTAAAGATGACATTAAATAACGTACTTCTGTATTATCTATCTATTTAACATACACCTGATCCATTGTACCAATTAACTGTCCAAAGAAGAAGTAATATTTGAACTAGATAAATCTTAAAGGTAATATAAACTCATTCGTGTGTACACATTGGCTCTTGGGATCACGTTTTAGTCAATATTAGCTCAGGTAAAATCTTCTTTAAAACTGTCTAATTCAATATGGCATGACCTCTAAACGTTTAGAAACAAACAAGTTAGACAGATTGGTTCGTGTTCAGATGGTTTAACGGTTAAAAAAAAAAGATTTAGCGGTTTTCATGTCTTGAGGTGTCATGTCTCATTTCTTGTTTTGATTTCAACCTTCGGATATTAAGAGAAAATACAAATAAAACCAAAAAAGGATGCAATTAAGTGTGAGATTATTAACACTTTAAACGTACGGAATAAATCGTTATTTGTTTACATGTATTCGATTGGGGAATTTGATTAATGTTTTCCAGTTTTCTTATTTAGTTAACGGCATAATTCGAACGTTAAAGCTTGGTTCCCACTAGGACGCAACGCAAGGACGTTAGACACACTGTGTCGACGCAAAGTTCCAAAGAATATAACCTTGTGGGTGGGAACAGACGACGAAAGAACGGTATCGTATGCGTGTATTCAACACCGTTTTCTGCTTTACGTTACGTCGCAACAATGATGAGGTTGCATGCAAAATTGATAAAATAGTATTTTACGTTGCATGATTTTTTTCTAATTGGGAACCAAAGCTTTGAGCTTAATTAACGTTTACTATTCGACAAAATTGATACTTAAAACATTTTTGTGTCTATTCAATAAAAACTCATCTATAAAAAGTCGCTAAAATAACTGAAAGAGAATTACTTAAAGGTTGCTTATTGCCTATAAACAAACTTTATTTTCCGAAAAAACAACTTTCATACACACCACAAAATTCCAAACTCTTTCTGTTCAAATACTCATCACTCCATTTAAAATTGTCGTTAAAATTATTTGACAATAAATCGTGACAAAAACGATATTCTTGATCATGACGTCATTTAATTAGATTTTAAATTGTAATATTTTCACCAAGACATCATAAAGGGTTATTCTATAGTTCTAGGATGAAAACTGTTTCGATTTCATTTGTTTTCTGCGGGAATCATCGATCGTTATCGTCCGTATAAACAGACCTTTATTGTTTTAAGGTCCTACCATAAAACCATTTTCATCACAAACATCAACATTAAAAAGATAAAAAAGGACAGAAAGTTACACATTAAAATGCTGTTTATTATATAACAATTGTAATACATGATAGCCGCCAGCAGCTGTTATAATATCTTATATAAAATATATACAACATAAAATGATTTGTTTTGTTTCCTTTCTTTATACTTTAAATCAATAAATCAAGAAACAAATATAAAATTCAAATTCTTATTAAAAGAATTATCATCAAGGTATATTAACAGATGGAAACTAATTCCAGTGTTATATAATAAATATCGGTTAATTGTTTGATAATTAGCCTAGTCAAAAACAGTATAAGTTTTCTAAAAAGATTGGACGCAAAGCAAAGACGTGCGCGCAAAGTAAATTGACCAATCATAAACGACGACGATGTGATTCATCAAATTAGTCCAACCTATTTTGCCTCTCTTAGCGCGAATGGCAGTAATTGCAAAAAAGAGAGTTAGTGGAATGCGACTAAGATATCTTTCTAAATTTTACCTATAGTGTTTATGAATTTAAACATGTTAATCTTGCACTTTTGTTATGGGCTCAAACAAAGGTCAAATTATGAAAAGAATATAAATTCGTTGAATTTAAATTACTTCCACTGGATTTATACTATGCTTTGTTGACTTTGTAATAGTTCTACAACAGGTATTGTTGTCAATTAATTCAATTACAGTACATAGAATAATTACTTATAAATATAAATTGCGTCTACTTTGATTGCAAGAAAGTAAGATTAGAATGAATTTTAAATACAAATTTAGATAACATTTTCTAATCATGATTGAAAATCAACATCACGGTTATCAGAAGGTTAAAGATAAACATAAAAATGAAATATTAGAAATGTCATTATAAGACGTAAAAAAGTATGTAGTTATATGCTGATAACTGAAGAAAATAATAAGAGTTTGAAGATTTATAGTTTTACCATTCCGGCTGGAATTTGTTTGCAAAAGCTTGCGGAAACCCTAGAAGAGTTCCGTTGTTGCTGACATACTTTGCTAATGAAGAGAAAGACTATTATATAAATTGAAAATGTTATAATAATTATTAATATAATAATTTTGTATTTATCTGCTAACTATAGAACAGCATAAGAGTTCGATGATTGTTCGTGGTACCATTCTGGTTGGAATTTATTTGCAAAGGCTTGCGGAAAACCTGGAAGAGTTCCGTTGTTGGTCACAGAGTACATATTCTGTTGCTGAACAGAAGGACTATTAAAAGAATTGCAAATATCATCTATAGTGTCAATAATATGAGGGATTATTCCTTCTGCGCATTGCAGGTATGACGTATGCGATGGTTGATTGATGATTGGAACAGTTGGAGAAATTACAGTCATTTCTTGCTCTTCCCGCAAATGTCTAAACTCCTCAAAATACTGAGGTCGTGTAAAGTTTGGCGTTGAATCCTGATACATGTTAGGCCACGACATATCATCGAGGAATTGTTCAGAAGAAGCAGGTGAGGCCACACTTACACTGCTGCAGGAATCTCCAATTGAATTGGCATCCGTCTGTGGAAGCTCATCTTCCCAGTTTCCGATAATCTCACTTAAATCGGTAGGATTATCTAACCAATCTAATCCTTCACTGATTCCTAAATCTGGAAGATTTCGATGATTAATCTGATCCATTGGAAACGGTTGCTGTAATTCTTGCTGAGCGGGCTCAGTGAAAAACGATGATGGTAGTTTTCTTTCTCTGAGAGGAACCTTTGAAATGTTTGCCAACTTTTTCTGACGTCCGTCGATTGCTTTCTTGACTTGTCTCACATCAAATAAATCCGAAAGAGATTTGTTCTGTAAGCCAGCTTGCGTTGTATCTCGTCTGTGAAAAGTTTTCTTAACAATCTTTGATGCTGGCTGTTCGGGTTCACATTTTGAAGAGTCTTTTCTCTCACTAAGAGTTTGAAAATTGTTAGATAGTTGCGCACATCGTTTTATTTGTTTCTGCAAGTACTTACGATGATTCACTTTGCGTTTTGATTTGATTGGTCGATCTAAAGCAAGTTTGATGTTACTTGAAGCCATATCAACAAAGTTCAGGAGATTGCACGTTTCAATCGTTGCTGTATGGAGAAGACCTCCGTACTGATTTGAAGTTAAGCCAGACATACTCCCGCACTGAACCATCTCAGGACAAGTGTACAATCAAGAAGAAAAACCTTAGATCCAAAATACAATAAACCACGGTTTAAAAATAAGCAAGAATATATCCTTTTGCAAGAGTTATCAAACTGCAATAATAAAACGGGTTGTATTTTGACTAGATCAACTTTCTACACACCTTCACGATGCAATGGAAAACTTGACACTACTTGATAGTAATAATATCACCAAAACTTTATACTTATTCTCGTTGCTGTTAGTGACGATGGAAGGCGGAGCTAACACAATGGCCAATCAAATTGCGAGTTGTGCATCCCGACAAGATAGGAATTACTGGAGCGTACTAAAGTTGCACAGTACTTTTACAAATGACGTAAATTCTATTCTTGCTAATTACAAAGTCAAAACAAAGTGTTTAGTTTATTAAACCAAAACATTTTATTCAAAATATATATATTAACCTTTTATCTTTTGAAATTTCGAGGTTTTTATCAATATATTATTATTAATTCGGCTAAATTATTCACAATGTCAAGAATTTACTATAATGTTAACATTGTATTTATATCATTTTTAATAATTTTAATTTTTGTTCATGAGAAGGTATAAAAATAAATGTCTCAATTTGACTATGCAACGTCATGGAATAAAAACACCCGCTACGGTCCTAAACGAAGCACATGCCTCTTCCTAATATTCTTGTTATTCATAATTTTAAAAACTAATTGAACAAAACAATTATTGAAAAAAACAATTGTAAATGATGATTCGACAATTATAAAATGTAATGACGGTGTTAGAGCGTCCTCTTCAAAGGTTAATTGGGTATAATTAGTGCAGTGCCTACTCATATTTCGGTTAAGTGGATCCGGGACCTAATTACGACAATTGGTGGGGTTTAATATCAATGAATTGGTGTAATTGTTGGTCAACCGCATTCTACAACAAATTAATCAAATTGGCAATCTTTTCCTGAAATTAGTACATTGTATATATTTTTTTTCTGGAAATTAACTGAACGGGCGTTAGTGAAAATAGTTTAGATTAGGCTGACAATGAATATTATCTTTGACCTGTCCAGGGATAATACCCACTCGTACCGTGAAAAACTTTACCGGCAGTTCAAGAGGTACCGGGACACTTCACATTTGAGAAATATTTTCCATTGTATAGGCCTAAAAGGAAAATAATTACCAATATAGAAATATATAATAGGCTATTTATTAAAGATATACAGTTCATTGTCCGTTTGTTCAATTAGTTTGTTGAATTTTCCATTTTAATGAAGCACAATTAATAAGTTATTCAATTTGACCAAAAGCGGATAAAAAATTATTAACTAGGCCTAAACAGTAATTAAAACAAAGAAAAGTCAAATAGTCTGTCAGACAATGGATTTTTGGTTAAATTTAATATTAAATCATTATCTCCGTTAGTGAATAACTGTATTTAAACCGCAAAATGTGTTGGGGACAATACGAAAATATTGAAAATATATTGGTAATAGAAAATTACACTCGACTTATTTATCAATCTAAAATCGGAACTATGTTTTTATTACAAATTAGCTTTGAAAACCAATCCGATAGAGCAACACGCCCCATCTGATGGGTAAACAATCGTTAAGGGGCATGAAGGAGCAATTCCCTGAAGAAATACGGTGTATACACGGGGTTTAGTGACCAAATAACCGCTAAGCAAATACATCGACAGCGCCTAGGGATTTACCGAACAATTCGAGTGCTTTGCTTAAACTCAAACTCTTTTTGTATAGGTTCTTAAAGAGTTGATAAAAGAGAGATTTTATTATGAACTTGATCTGATCTGCGAACTCTACGGGGAGTGCTGATGCAGTCAACCTGCTATCAAAAGCAGTCATATGTCATAAAGGTACATTTGAATGGAACCATAAGTATGCAGACATACGACGAATTCAAAACCACTTATTAAATTGTATGTAATTATGTTCATTGCTAAAATTATATGTGTAGTTGTATGTACAAACACAGTAAAGAACCATGATTTGATCTGGGCCTGCATGGGTGAGGTAAAGTTGAAATAAATGAAAACAAAAACAATAATTACAATAACGAAATTACTTCAACTTCATATTTATTTAGTGTTTAGGCTTATTTATGCTTTGCTATATTGTGTTATTTTCTATTGCTACTTGTTTCTCACATAACATAACATATTTTAGATTTTTATTTATACATCTCTAGCTTGTTGCAATAGCATGACACATACCCGATTTTTCAACCTCAAAACAGACCCACTGACCAACCAACTTACCGTAACCAATTAAAAGGGAACCAACCAACCGGACAGACCAATTACACACTTAAAACTAAAGGTGCAATAAAAGGTGCAAACCTATAAAAAGGTGCTAATTTGCGCCTTTTTCTCATAAAATGGTGCAGAGTTCATAAAAGGTTTAATTTTGCACCTTTTATATCGAAAAATGCAGACAAGTATAAAAAGGTGCAGAACTGCACCGCAAAGGCCCAAGTAGGCCATGGTGACTGTGTGACAAATAAGACCTATTAGATTAATGAACGCTTCTTGATATGTTTAACTTAGGGCTTCTAAAAGCTTAAAAGGTGATGATAAGGACAATTTTTTTAGAATGACATTATTGTGGTAAGTTAAAACAAAAATAAGAAAGATTAATAATAATATAGATAGGTTTGTGGGGACAGCTATCGGAATTCGAACAAATCTTTTTTTTTACGGAACATTAGAAAGTCGCTGGCTTGTAACTGAAAATTAAAGTTTAATACCTTTAACATGATAAATTGAAAGGTTCAACTGGGCACCCTATAAGGTTTAACATCAGTTAAAAGGTGCATAATAGCACCTTTTTGTACAATTTTTGTACAATTTTCGTACCGTATGCGCACGCAAGATGTCTGTAAACAATTGTTAAAATATTGAATTTCAGAGGTTATTTACTCTGGTTTGCTTAAGTCTAGAATAAGTAAACTTTTCTTTCATATTCAACAATATTATTAGAATATCTAATATCATAATGTAGGCATCTGTTCTAAATTTATTTGAAACAGGAATTGAACAATAATTTTAAGCGCGTGCGGTTGTTAAACATGCAGTTTGAATTGAGGAGTTTGCGCCCAAAAAATCAGGCTATAAAATTAAACTAAGCCTACTAGCTCCCACACCTCTCCAGTGTAGGGGATAGCTGTTAAAAGTAAGTAACGAAGCTTTATAGGCATGTAGTTTGGTTGTTTTTATTAGATTAATTATTGTATAGGCCTATAAGCCTAGGCTAGGCCTAAAACTTAAAAATGATAGCTAAATAAATAAATATGGCAAGCTAGAGGCCTCCTACCTAGCCTATCTAGGCGGCCTCTATTAGGCCTAAGCCTAGGCTAGGTTAAGCCTAAAGTAGGCAGTCTAGAGGCCTACTTAGCCTACCGTAGCCTTTCGGGCGGGGGCTAGTCCTAGACCAGGCCTAGCCTACTTACCTGGGTCTAGCTAGTAGGTTAGGCATAATATAGGCTAGCTATGCCTAGCCTAGGTTACTAATACTAGCTAGGTAGGCCTAGACCTTAAACTTAATTAAAAGCAGTCCTAGGCCTAGCTAGCCGGCTAGGCCTATAATTAATAATAGGCCTAGCTAGGCAGGCCAGGGGCCTAGTTATTAATATTAGTTATTACAGTAGCTGGGTATTATTAGGCCTATATTAAATTCTTATACACATTATCATTATTTTTAATTATAGTTACAGCCTACAATCTACATGATGTCATGGAGGGATAAAATAAGTTTAAAACATGAAAGAGCACCTCTGCTCTAATCAGCAGCAATATAAAGATGTTCAGAAAAGGAGAAAGAAATGTGACCACATGTACTGTAATACTCTAGTATATAGGGCCTACTATACTACGAGCTGAGGAAAGGGAGAGGAACATACTTTAAAGTATGTGAAGCATGTGGTCAAGGTAATTTGACTTTAAAAATCAGAACAATGTCAATAATGTATTGTATGATGTTGTATTAATGATAATATTATTTTTAATAGTTTCCCTTCCTATTTCATGCTTTTTAGGAAAGTACATAATCAGGTGAAAATGTTCGGAAAAGGTGAACCAGACATCAAGAACACTGTTTCAGATATATGGGGATAAGAAGAGAATACTGCCAAAGATGTCATCATTAGATAATTTTAACAATAGGCCTATTGTTGGTTTGAGAAGAGATGGCCACACTCTATTTAAGGTGCAGAAACTGGTAATTGCCATCCATTAATTCAGCAGTTAAATTGAATAATGTAATGTTTTAAAGTTGAATAAAATTATACAAAGCTTAATCAATATTTTTTGTATTTTAGTGATTTTTATTTGTGCACCTTTTTAACAGAAATTTGAATCTTAGAGGAGCATTATTGAACCTTTTATTAGGGTGTAAAGTTGCACCTTTATTTAGAGGTTGAATTTTGCTCCTTTGGGGAGCTGCTATTGTTGCATTTAGTTTGCACCTTTTAGGGTAGAAAATTACACCTTATATGGTGCAAATGTGAACTCCATAGGAGCATTATAGCACCCTTTATCAGGGTTCAAAATTGCACCTTCCGTCAAAGGTGCAGTTGTGCACCTTAAAGGGAGCTGCTATTGTTGCATCGGTTTGCACCTTTTTAGGTAGAGATTTGCACCTTTTTTTTTTAGTGTGAAGAGTTACGATATTGTGCATCACACTAGTGCCAACGCATAACGCGTCACATTGTGACTAATAACCCAGATATTACGTGATATACTCCTATATACAGGATATTGTATATATACAGTATTTAAGGTGATCGTGCATCTAAACGTCAACAACCACTTGAGATAGATCATCTGAATAAGTGTATACAACAAACCGACTTAAACTATTATCAATCAAGAAGTTTTCTCCGCTAAACCAACTTACAGTAGACTACAGTTTGTAAACTACGGACCTATATCCAAATCACACCAGATTCTCTGGTACTGTAAATCCACATATGGCATTATCAGTTTGTAAACTACGGACCTATATCCAAATCACACCCGATTCTCTGGTACTGTAAATCCACATATGGCATTATCAGTTTGTAAACTACGGACCTATATCCAAATCACACCAGATTCTCTGGTACTGTAAATCCACATATGGCATTATCAGTCCAGCATCAAAGATTTTTAAGAAAACTTCTCACACTACAAGATACGACGCAAAATTGTGATTGGCCCATATATGGGTGATGTCATATCACTACCATTTTGGGCATATCAATACCATATTTGAGCACCTTTTTTTGTCAAACTAGTTTGATGGTGTAGACCTTAATATGGGCACATCACAATTTGGTGTCACATAAAGTTTGATAGTGTAGACAGAGCTTCGCAGAACCTGCCTAGACACTGGAAACACTACAGACAAGTACCGAGAATCGTCTACAGATCATTTCAAACATAACAATAATGTATTATATAGGCCTCGATAACAATTTGGAATAAGAGAAGAATTTTAGTGGTGCTGTCGATTATTTTTATGTTTATTTAAATAAATCACAACCGCCTAATTGCAGCCACCAAGTACAGTTAGCGACATTTCAAAGGACCAACCGCAAGTAGATATACTCCTACATTGAATTCAGAAGATCTATTACTATGTCTATTCTTAATTAATCATGATTAAGTCCTATATATTGACCACACTTAATCATGCATTCACAATCTTAAAGGCGTCTCCCTCCACTCGACTTAAGTGAGTTCATATTCCACGACTCACTTCTCCCACACGTGAAACTTCATAAGAAAATGTCTAAATTAGTCAACGTTATTCGTATTAATGTTTGGATTGTCTTCAATAAGAGTAGTTTTATAGTGCTATGAAATATACTGTCGGTTATTAACTTTTCATTGGCAAATGTGACTGTGAATTACAAAATATCAAAGATAAACGTAAAAACACAGATAGGTGCAGAAGAACAAGATAATATAATCTGTGCGTGTAACGCCTACAAACAACTCTTTTAAAAACCTTTCATTAAAAAAAAATAAGCGAAAAAAACATGGTTTTCTCGCTGCGCTTTTAACATCCCAAATAGTCAATTTACTGATAAATCTATATTTCGTAAATTTATCCATATTTGTCCAAATATAGTGAATTAAATTGATAAAATTGAAGAAAAAAATAGAAAAACTGCAAATTAAACGAAGAAGCAGCTAAGGGACAGACAATTGTAACCTAACTAAACTAACATTGTATTTAGAACGATACGTCAATCATGCTAAACTACAAACAAAATAAAATAAACAAAAAATAAACACAAAAAATATATACAGATCAAAGGAGCCGCAAGCTCAGACAGTGTGACCATCAGACAATACATCGAGATCAAAACTTGAACTCAGCCCTCATTTAGTGAGTGACCAAACAAAATGCTATTAGATGATGGTGGTGAGGATTATGATTGTATTGTTGATGTTCGTATGGTGATAATGTTGTTAGTGATGTATAAAATCATTAGTGATGTAAAAGATCACGTTGATTGTTATTTGTTTGCATGTGATGTAGAATATAACGTTAATGTTGGATGGGGATGTAAATTATCATGTTGTCGTTGGTTGTGAGGTTGTTTGTGATATAGAAGATCATGTCATTGGTTGTGATGTTGTTTTTGATGTGTAGATCACGTCATTGCTGGTTGTGATGTTGTTTGTGATGTAGAAGATCATGCTGTTTTGTGTGATGTTGTTTGTGATGTGATGTAGAAGATCATGTCGTTGGTTGTGATGTTGTTTGTGATATAGAAGACCATGTCGTTTGTTGTGATGTTGTTTGTAATGTAGAAGATCATGTCGTTGGTTGTGATGTTGTTTGTAATGTAGAAGACCATATCGTTTGTTGTGATGTTGTTTGTGATGTAGAAGATCATGTCGTTTGTTGTGATGTTGTTTGTAATGTAGAAGATCATGTCGTTGGTTGTGATGTTGTTTGTGATGTAGAAGACCATGTCGTTGGTTGTGATGTTGTTTGTGATGTAGAAGACCATGTCGTTTGTTGTGATGTTGTTTGTAATGTAGAAGATCATGTCGTTGGTTGTGATGTTGTTTGTAATGTAGAAGATCATGTCGTTGGTTGTGATGTTGTTTGTGATGTAGAAGACCATGTCGTTGGTTGTGATGTTGTTTGTGATGTAGAAGACCATGTCGTCTGTTGTGATGTTGTTTGTAATGTAGAAGATCATGTCGTTGGTTGTGATGTTGTTTGTAATGTAGAAGATCATGTCGTTGGTTGTGATGTTGTTTGTGATGTAGAAGATCATGTCGTTGGTTGTGATGTTGTTTGTAATGTAGAAGATCATGTCGTTGGTTGTGATGTTGTTTGTAATGTAGAAGATCATGTCGTTGGTTGTGATGTTGTTTGTAATGTAGAAGATCATGTCGTTGGTTGTGATGTTGTTTGTAATGTAGAAGATCATGTCGTTGGTTATGATGTTGTTTGTAATGTAGAAGATCATGTCGTTTGTTGTGATGTTGTTTGTAATGTAGAAGATCATGTCGTTGGTTGTGATGTTGTTTGTGATGTAGAAGATCATGTCGTTTGTTGTGATGTTGTTTGTAATGTAGAAGATCATGTCGTTGGTTGTGATGTTGTTTGTAATGTAGAAGATCATGTCGTTGGTTGTGATGTTGTTTGTAATGTAGAAGACCATGTCGTTTGTGTGATGTTGTTTGTAATGTAGAAGATCATGTCGTTGGTTGTGATGTTGTTTGTAATGTAGAAGATCATGTCGTTGGTTGTGATGTTGTTTGTAATGTAGAAGATCATGTCGTAGGTTGTGATGTTGTTGTTTTTGTTGTAGTAGATCACGTCGTTGCTGGTTGTGATGTTGTTTGTAATGTAGAAGATCATGTCATTTCATTGGTTGTGATTACTTTGTTATGTAGAAGATCACGTTGCTTTTGGTTACGTTATTGGCGATCGGGCCTCGATTCCTGTAAGCTACAAGTTCCCACAACAACCAAGAGAACCTCAAAATAACTGATAGCTTTAGGTGTAAACTAAAAACGTTCCTTTTCCAACAAGTTTATGGAACATAATTTTGATGTACAGCGCTTTTGATAATGGTTTCAGAGCTATATCAAATTTGTAATGCAATGATAAGATGATCACTTTGTTGCTATGATAATCATATTGATGTTCGAACAAGTGTTAACAACCGCAAAGACATAAATAACAACAATACATTGAAATGAAAAATCACTTTCGATTCAAGAAATCTTTCCAAAAAAAATTTACTATTACCAATTTGTTCTAAATTGTAAAACAAAAACATTGTAAAACTAGGTTACATCGAGCAAAGGGCATATTCAGCTACCGTGTCCAAGGCCCAATATCGGAAGGCGGTTACAGTAGTTTTGGTTAGTTATGAAATAATTAGGTCACCACGTCATATAATTTACAGGTTAAACAAAAATTTCAAAAATTACGCAACCGGAACCCGACAATATAAACATATAATGTTAACACGCTAATATAATCTTCTGAAAACCACGATTTAAGTAGGTCATATGAAAAAAAAAGATACATACGACAAGACTATGTTCGTAGTATTATTTTCAGCAACTTGTTAACGTAATTTGCATATTATTAGTAATATTATTAGTAATAGGCCAATCACATACGTACGCGCGCGTCCAATTACACTTAATCCGACACAGCGATGACTAATCTGCATAATTTGTATTCGCAGGTGATAGTTTTGTTAGCGGACACGTGTAAATCGTGCTGTTCCACAAGATAAAGTATTGAAAATGCGTATTTTAAAATTGGTGGCCAAATGTTTAATTTTATTGCAACATCTTTAAAAGTCGCCCAAATGTTTTGTTTGGGCATACCGGACATTTCTTGCCACAGATCGCTAGGTCCGATGGTCATACTTCACAACATTTTATTTCAGCATCATCCAACAGCGACCAGATTCGCCCATATTTATTTTTTGTACAGAATGCATGTCAGTGCATAAGTAGGTTACAAAGTAATAATAAGGGCATACCGGACATTTTTTTAATTTTTAATTTTTTTATTTCATTTCAACACATACAAAATACAAAAGGGCATACCGGACATTGCTCGCCACAGATCGGCTCCATTGAGTTGCTATATCCGATGGTCATACTTCATAGGTTTTCCTAGTACAACACAACCGAAACCCGGAGTATTGACAAATTCAAGGTTAGAAGCTTCTTCCTACAGAAGTCAGTCTGATGCATTCAAACGAAATAGGTTTAACAATTAATATAGGTTAATACACGTAATAGGCCGACTTACACGCAACACTACCGAAACACTTGTTGACCAGTCAGGATGATGACGTTGACAAACATGGCACAGCAGTAATGTAGGCCCACATTTGCGAGGCAGACGATCTACATTTGCAAGGCAGACGATCTACATTTGCAAGGCAGACGATCTACATTTGCGAGGCAGACGATCTACATTTGCAAGGCAGACGATCTACATTTGCAAGGCAGACGATCTACATTTGCAAGGCAGACGATCTACATTTGCAAGGCAGACGATCTACATTTGCAAGGCAGACGATCTACATTTGCGAGGCAGACGATCTATATTTGCAAGGCAGACGATCTACATTTGCGAGGCAGACGATCTATATTTGCAAGGCAGACGATCTACATTTGCAAGGCAGACGATCTACATTTGCAAGGCAGACGATCTACATTTGCAAAATGTACACTTCTCGGTTGGGTGTTTCTTCCGAGTGGTATACGGGTTTAATCTTCATTTCACTACAATTTTATGAACAAATTTCTCTTCCCTGGACAGCATGATCTATTTAGAAAAAAACCAATAAACTGAATTAAAGTAATTGCAACGTTCAGTCACACAAAGCCCATCAAAATCGTGGAAGAACAACACATATCTTCCAGATCTTCGAAAAAAACTAACTCTAATTTTTTGCAAGAAATTATAATTATGAATTATATAAAACTATAGCCTATAAACTGTATGAGAATATCATATAGGCCGCCTAAAGAAAATATTTAATAATGTTTGTATTTACATTTCATATGCTACAATCATGTTTTTATTATAGTGAAATAAAAATGGGTGAAATTCCTACTAAAAAGAAAAAACAAATCCAAATCCAATCCAAATCCAATTATCGTTACATTGCTATAAATAAACATTTTTCTTTGTTTTTTTACACTAAATCATTTTGACAAAACATATAAACAATAATTTATATCCGGTACTTAATGGTAAATAATATTAATAATAGTAATAATAATGATAATGATTTTTTTTAAAGTTGACCTACTTCGTATGACATCAACAGTATTACCGCAAAATGGAACGTCCCAATTTGTACCACACTCATCAGGATGAATCAGCTCAGCCTTAAAATACAAATATAGGCCTAAACATAAATAGGATATATACATCATAATGCGAGATGGGGCTTAATAAACACATGGAGGGGATTTACAGTTACAGGAGGGCCTATCTCATTCGATGCGTGGTGTCGAATCGGGCTTTGATTTTATTTATATTACAGAATCTAGGCTACAACCTTCATAAGCTCTGTCTACATCAAATTTTAATGTCATGTGCCTATATACAGACATGATGATACCCATATTTGGGCATATCACTGCCATATTTGGGCATATCACTGCCATATTTGGGCACATCGAACTTTTTTTGTTAAACTAGTTTATAGTGTAGACATAGCTTTACACCAGGGAAGAGTGAATAATTTCACTATTCCTCAAATTACACCTTGATTGCAGCTGGGGGTAAACATTTGTTACTTTAGTACAAGAGTGTTGACCAGGAAAGCGAGATAGGCTCTTATGCTGGCGTTTAGCCATCTTTTTGCTTAAGTCAAGATAGTTAATTGAAGCTTTATTTTTAAATTATTTATCAACTTTAAGAATATTGAGCACTTTGGTGGATATGTGCGCTTAGCGAATATTATAATTATCCAAATAGTTGTTGACGTAATCAATTGACTTACAATAAAGTAAAGATGGTTTGTTTCTAAGCAAGTTTGATACATCTGACCCCTGAAGTATCTACAAATGGAGAATGAAGGTACTGGGATCTTGTAGGAAGATCCAGTACTGACACAACACCTAACAATATCAAAACAAGTAACATGTAGACAAATGAATATACTGTTTTAAGAAAATTCCGAGTCGATTCACGTACTGTATCAATCTAGTGACAATAAACACCCTGCAGTATCGCGTCTGCTGACGGTAACTAACCAATACCATAGCACCCAACTTTCTAAATATTCTATAATATTCAGTATCACACATGTGATGAAGATTTCTGTCAGCAGACACGATACTGCACGATGTTTATTATCTATAGACATGATACCATACGTGTATCGGATTTGACCGACTTAACCTGTTGTTTGATACATATTATGTGTACATACTCATTACATGCATTGTTAGCTATGAATGCGTTTTAAATAGAAACCCGCAAACGAATTAAATGATTCAACGTGTAAATCTCACAATTATTACAAGATTACACGACCTTTGCTTATCTATATCATGTTGTTACACCGACGAGTTTGGTTTTTGTAAAAATGGAAATATGTTTATGAAAACAAACATTGTTATACGTTTATGAAAAAAAAAATACACGGAAGTATGGCATTAAAAAAGCACCAATATACATTAAAATAGAAATAAAGAATGAGTTATGATAATATTAATTAATATTTCAAAACACTAAAATATAAATGGTCAAACAATCAACATCATCATTAAAAAAATAACATACATTATGGGAATATGATTTACATGTTTAAGCTAGGTTCCCACTAAGACGCAACGTCAGCGCGACACAAGGCGACACATCGCTTGTGATTGGTCAAACTTGCATTGCGCTTACGTCATTGCCTTGCTGCGTCAGTGTGAACCAACCTTTACGGAAAAAGTATAAATAGTACGAAAATCTGTATTTGTAAAGATATACAGTATCTTGCTTGGTTCCGACTAGGACGCAACGGCGACAAACACAAACATCCATCGCTCAGCGTTGTGTCAATGGAACTAAGCTTTACAAAAAAAATTACAAATAGTACGAAAGTAATAAAGGTAGTAAAAGATAATATAAACATTAAATGATCTATAATGATAACAATTAGTCATTTCAATATACTCAAATATGTATAGGGAAACATTCAACAGCTTATTCATTGCAAAAGTAGTAGACACGCATTATATTTGATATTAGGCCTATGTCCATCCAAGTGAAAAAAGGGGTTTTTAATTAGACAGACATAATTAAAAATGACCGATAGAAATAAAATTAGGTAAAATAAGCATGTTAATGCAGTATTTATTCTCAGTTCACATCATTACATTGCAAAATATATACAAAGCATCTCCGATAAAACCATTTTTCACCCAAATTGTAAAGTCGGGTTTTAATTCATATTTCAATATTTACAATTTCATAGTTATAGTCATAGAGTGCTTATAATACAGTTACACAATATTGAAATACCTTTCCAATAAAACTATAGGTATACTGTTAAGGGCACACAGGAATCTGAGACACGATAAACATTTAGTTTTACGTACCAATAGGCCTTGCGAAAAGTTATCACTTAGGACGCGCAACGCAAGTAATTTACCAATCACAACTAAGGGTTCGACTGAGTCATCGCTTGTGATTGGTTAGTTATGGATTGCGGTGTGCGTACGTCCTATTAGGCTATAGGAACTCATCACTGCAGTTACGCCAACCGACTTAATGTACAAACGGTTATCAGAGCGTAATTTACATAGGCCCTACATACATACATTAAAGTGAACTTTTGTTTAGCTCCTTTACCAGCCAACATAATAGCATAATTTGCATTAAAGATGTATTGTCCCCCAAAAACATGAAATATGAAGATTTAAAAAAATCAGGCTTTAAATAGGCCATTTTGTAGTTTTAGTTGATCACTTCCGTAGAAAAAAAGAAACATTTTTTTTCGGTCCAATTTCTGGCCGAAGTGAATAGCCTATATATTGTGCGATATTCAACAACATTTAAAAAATTATTTTTTTCAGGGGACAATACACCTTTAAATTAGCCTAAAATACGGATGAAATTAGTAATTTCACTCTTCCCTGGTTATACCAGTATTAATACCTTAAAACGTTAAACAAAAGTATAAAGACTTTAAGAATTTATTCAAGAATTCCTTGAGATGAATTTAAAATCCCGGACATTACAGGCACTAAGAAATATAGTATAGTCAAATATAGTCGCTTAAACTACAATTATTAAATCAACATACGAGGACGGAGGCTCGTAAATATTTTTTTAAATAACAAAATTCCACACAATATAATTAAATTAGTGACACAACAATATAATAGATGACAACCAAAAACCTTAAAATTACAAATTATAGAATAATTAAAATATTGCACAGCGTCGAAACGTAAAATTCTACTTATAGAAATGATAAAACGTAACGCTTAGAATTGCATTTTGTAACGCGTTGATTACTATCCTTATCCCGTTGTTTAGCTGAAGTATGTGCGTTTCTGTTCCAGTCTGAACCAGGTACTATGCACTTACTTATCATGAGCTCACTATAATAAGCTTAACTTATTAATTAGTCCTACTAACTGTAGTCTATGCTTTACGTAAACGCGTATTGCTCTATCTACCAATATTCGTCGTTTTGGTCCACGCAAAGAAAACTATTTAAACGCATTAAATGATATTCTGCTTTTGGGCATACGGAATCTCTGTCTACGCGGCATGTGGAAATATTTTATGAGACCAGGAAAATGAATAACGGAAACGGATGTAACCGAAATCAAAGTTTAAAATCCTATAGATCATATTTTTTCAAGCCCGAATTCTCATCCGATGTATTACAAAAACTGAAAAATTGATATAGTTTTTTTAAAACTCATTTCGTACAAAACGAACCAACTCATCGCCCGAAATCCGGGCTCGGTTTAACGTAGGTTTACGAGAGAGCGCTTGAAATGACGTAATTGCATCGGCAGGTACTAATGAAGGTGAAGACTTCACCTACAAATAGATAATCACCTTTTCTGGTATAAAAGGAAACCGACAAACGGTTTAATTGTTAAGAGATTGGTGGAAAGTGTGTTTACTAGAGCACAACCACACCGATTTGCGACCCAATCCCCATGCAATTGGTTTATTTCATAAACAAACCGATTGTGGATTATGGAGCTAGCCCATGTTAAGATCCAGTGTTGGCCACAACCAAACTCCGCACTCATTTAATACACCGTGTTTTACCGTCGGTATTTTAGCTATTCATATGTTAAGTCGTCGAGATTCGATTACAAAGAGATTCATAAATTGTTTGTGGAATTACTTGAATAAATTAATCCTTTTAACGGATATGTTAATAGTTTCAATACTTGTATATTTTTCCTTCAATTTTTCCTTAAACGATTTTAAGTTTACGTGTGATTCTACCACACGCACATTGTAGATGTCTCATTCTAGACTTGTAAGAAGGTCCGATGATAAGATTTTGCAATAAATAACTTATATGTCTTGTATATTTTCCGTAAAATTTTCCAACAAAACTTTAAAATTACGTGCGACTCTACCAGGCACCGTTGATGTGGAATATTTAAATATTATAGGCATAATATTACTTACAGAGGCGGTCGAAGTTCCTAATAATAATAACCATACTTATATATTGCGCCCTTTTCATGAATAATTATTCTCAAAGGCGCTTTACATAGCACATTATCCTTTGGGTTAAACACGTATGGAAACATACTCCCATAGTAATCAGCACAAAGTTGTGTCTTGATCTAACCGGGTACTCATTTTATACACCTTGGTGGAGAGAGGAAAATGTAAGTAAAGTGTCTTGCCTAAGGATACAAGCAATGCGAGAGTTGGATTCAAACCGCGATCTAATCCAACGTCCTAACACACGCCAATAAAGGCAATTGAAAGGATGGGAACTTCTTTTTCCGTAATTCCTTAAAAATATTACGATTTTACCACGCATTATCGATGTCTCATGGAAGATTCTATACTTATGGTAAAGAGGTCGGAAGATAAGAGATTAAATCGACGACACGCCTTCTCAGATATCTGCGTCATTGTTTACATCTTTTCTAGATTCTTTGTTATATAAATTGACACTTATTTTTGTAATATGCATACTATAACTGGATATTAACGGGGATTACCCCCAGATGTACTTTCTAAAATGATTGTGCATTTTTAAATATAAGGCATAACCAACACATTTTCTACTAGTATCACAAACTAGTTTTAATCCGTTTATTAACTTCTGTATCTATATATTTTACAGTGTTGCCCGAAAGCTCTGCTAATTTTTCTGGCTGTTTTTAGTTTATCGTTTTAATTTAGCTCCATTGAAATCCAGCCACCGATACCCACATCATTTTCATTTAATCAGTAATTAAATTAGAGAGTTTTTCTCCGCTTTAAACGACAGTTACCAATAAATATTATTATTATTACAAGACTAAATATATTAAACTATTTTTTAATTGTCAATCTGTCATATTATAGATCACGATTCCGGATTAACCTCTCCTCCAAAATAAGGTGGGTTTATCCCATACCCGATGCACAACCACCAACTTTTGCTCACAAACAGGTAAAATAAACGAACAGACCTAGACAAAATCACCTAGACATAAGAGATTCACATGCATTCACATAACCTAAAATTCATTAGAACACTAAGACACAGTAATGAACAGTTAATTCAGGTTCAGATCGAGGTATTAAAGTGGAATGCACCGTATGGAACGCCAAACAAAGGCTGATACAAAAAAATCCTAATCAAATAACGAATAATAATAATATAATAGCATAAAAGCACACCTAAACAAATTTGATCTTCGACTGGAATCAGATGATATTTTTAAAATTGTTGAAATAAATATTTTTTGTAATGCTTTGTTTACACTCTCAAACTTCATGTGACCAGGGAAGAGTGTAATTTGATGTGGCAAAACGTGATGTGACCATATAATTATATGAGCATGGTGATGTCATATAACTAGCATTATGTGGGCACATTATGTAGACAGAGCTTAAAGCATATACTGTACAATGTAGCTTAATATTTATTTGTTTTAATGCTCTGACGTAAGAATAGTGGTTTTCAAAAGCTTGGCCCTTTCTTTCTGTATTACTTTATTGTTTAGCTTTATGCTCATTTTATTTGATACCCACAGCATTACCTTTTTTCAGTAATTACCTAGGTTATATTCATTATAATACAATATGACCTCAGTTTAAACCCTAATCTTGGCCCAGAAACTTTTTTGGTAAATAAACAAAAATTTTACAATTATGTAAAAATAAAAAAGGATATTTCATATTTGTTAAAATTGTATTATTCTAAAAATAAAAAATAATTTGATCTGTTAAATTTTTGTTGTTTTTTAGTTGCATGGTATCTTCATATAACTTAATATACATTCGAAAATAAATATTATTTCATTATTAATATTTTTAATATTGTAGATTGTCTAAAAATGAATGTTTCTTATGCTACAGAGGTTGTTTGCCTGCAAACAAATGTTTAAATAAACTTTAAAATACACCACCATTAAACCCTAGCATTTAAAATTCATAAAAATTTGTTTAAAATATCATCATATTAATTAATGATTAAATTGATTTATACTAAAAATAGAATTATAAATTTGACTGGTGCTTGATTATCCTGAAGTAAATTCCATTCAATTTTGTAATATTCGTAATGTTCGAATTAATGCTGACAAGATGGCCGCCATTGTTTGAGCTTGCCGTAGCAACAGTTGCATCTTGGGATGGTTGATTGGTTTGCCATGAGCTTCCTGAGCAATTTGTAACGTTGAGCTGAATGTGTTGGCCACATCTCGCACCTTGAAAGAGATCAATAAAACATTTTGGTAATAAAAATGGTTGTACTGTACATAAATCATTAGAATATTTCAAAAAAATCAAATAGGCTTAAAATAAATTGTGTTGTAAAAACACAGTTGTACTGACAGCATCAATGGAAAACATTGATTGAATTTCAACATTTTTTTTATAATTGATTTTATGTTAATTAGATAATTATGTAGTTGTGTTAAAATGAAAACTGAGCCAAAATCTAAAAGAGGGCGATAGAAAGTCACTCATGCATGCAATTATAACTAAAAATGTAATGCTAATAACATTTTGGGATTATTTCGGTTAATTTTTAAAATTTTATTTCATATGCATCCAACAGCAAGTAACTCGTCAATTACAGGATAGATATACTATTTAATAATTTATCATGCTTATAAACTAAGTCTCATTTTAAGGCTTAGGGAGTGGAGTTGAAAGAATCAACAAACAACAACACTCAATCAAACAACAACAAGAGTCGTAAGTTACAACTTTCCAGAACACACCTAATGAATAACCAAATAACTCCACTGAAAATTCACACAATCAGTTTATCATTGCAATTTGTTGTTGTTGTTGTTTTCTATACAAGTACTGTATACAACTGTCACTTATGCTGTTAATATAATTCTCACACACCTGGATGAAATGAATCACACGCACCAGTGACAAACACACAATTATTATAAAGAATAGATGACACATAGGTGGGTACAAGTGCTCTTCATACCCCTATCAAAACCACTTTAAGACCGTCTTTTCCTGGGAAAATCTCTGTGTTGTTAGACCGCAAGGGCATTGCATATGCACTCAACAACTGCTCATATTTTCCCAAGTTGAGACAATTAGCTAACGATTATAAGAGACCCTTCATTTAATTAGTTCACAAAGTGTCATTAATATCATTGAGTGAACTGCTCTTGTGGAGGATTTCAACGTCATTAATTATAAAACTTCATGAGATAATGTGAAAAGAACAGTTCTGAACAATTTAGAGTAGATGATGAAGTGGATCTAAGAATCTGTAGTTTCTTTACTCCATGTGGCGGTACTTGTTTCAACTACCAAGTTTTAATTTCTTTCATAGTTTGCAGGGTGAATCCAGTATTTTTTAACAATAACATAATAAATAATCAGATAATAAATTATTATTATTATTTTTAAATAATCTATATCTAAATAAATAAATATTAAAAAGTAAATTATAATTTCATTTTAGTTGTAAAAATAGAATTTGTGCCCCCTAATGCTACCCCTGAATGTGGATAGTCGCCTTGTTTGTTTAACAACAGCATTATGAATTTAAATAACATTGATGTATACTTTTAGATATTTTGGAGATTCAAGGTTAAAAAATATTTATTAGTTCACTAAAAATGGAAATTCTTGGCATAATAAAGACAATAAAACTAAAAATTCATCAAATACTATAGACGCCCACCCCACCTCATGCCAGCTTAAATAAAACTATATATTCGTGTAAACGTTTGTGTTTTTGTTTATGGGTGTGTATCAATACTGTAATAATTATCAATTGGTTTTAATCGCATAATCTCATCTTTAATTATTTCAAGAACAAATTAATGACAATATTTTAAGCAGACTATTTTAAAAGAAACACATGTTGTTTTTATTTACTTAAAAAAGCAACAAAAAACCACAATCTAAATAACCAAAACCACAAAATATGTTACTGGTCACTAATTATTAGAATATGGAAATTTTGTTTTGGGAAACATTAATTAAATTCTACCATAAGATTCTGGTTTTTACTTGAAAACAAATTATATAAAATATTTTTTAAGTAATGTTTTTTGTTTTGTTTTTTGTTTTTAAAGAGCTTACATTCAACCGTAACATTCTGGTTTTCACTTGAAAAAAAAAAAATTAGATTTGAGACATGGGAAATTTAATGTCGAAAGACTATCATTAGGTATGGTAGGCTTCATTCACATTTTGTATTTGTTAGACGTCTATGTCTAGCACATCCCTGGATCAGAGAGGCCCCGAGATTTTAACATAACACAATGCATTATCCAGTAGTACACAATAATAATCAATGGGTTGTAATACAATATACAAACAAAACACCAGCTTGTTGTGCTGCGACTGTTTGTTTTAAGTTTAGATTTGTCTACCTGCAGCATGGAGTAATCCTAGAGGTACTAAAATGACCTTCAAGGATTACGTGAATACAGGCTTTGCTGTATTGTCTGTACCTCACCTTAGGTGCTAATTATCCCCCAGAAAACAAAAGCAGAGGCACTGAATGAGCAAAGAGTACACCTAGAGGGCTAGGTATTGAAACAACAAACGACTGCTGGTCACAGTAATTGTTAATACAGTACAGGTTTAACAGTACAAATGTATATATTTATCTAATATAATTTGAGTGCTTTGATGAGCACTTTTAAAAAAAAAATACTTAGCAAATGATTATATACAGTAGCACCCATCCTTTGGGACACTCTATGCAGAGGACACCCCCATTAAGGAGACACCCCTGTGCAGAGGACACCCCATTAAGGAGACACCCCTGTGTGTGCAGAGGACACCCCATTAAGGAGACACCCCTGTGTGTGCAGAGGACACCCCATTAAGGGGAACCTTCCTATAAAATAAACACAGAGAGCAATACGGTATATGTTTTAACACTATTTGCGAGACACTTTTCTATGAAACAAACAAGGGGAAAAATATGTTTTAACACTGTGGCCAAACTCTAGTGGACATCCCATTAAGGGGAACCTTCCTATAAAATAAACACAGAGAGCAATACGGTGTATGTTTTAACACTATTTGCGAGACACTTTGTTGTTTTAACACTGTGGCCAAACTCTAGTGGACATCCCTATTAAGGGGAACATTTGTTTGGCCCTGACGGTATCTTCTTAATGGGGGTTCTACTATTTTTAGATATGTATCTTATCGTCACAAAAATTCAATCAAAAAAATTAATTTCTAACTAATTTTTAAAAAGTACTGTACACAATTAAGAAATGCTGTAAGGCTATATCTGAAAATAAAGATAAGATAATAATAATAATAATAATAAACAGTATTTATATAGCGCCTAATGGATCACTGACCCCTCTAGGTCTAGATTAGATCTTTGATCGATTGAAAACAGTGGAGGGATGTCTTTATACAATTTTTAACTATGGTTAAGGCTAAGGTAAATGTATTCTTTTCTCAATTTGGTGCTTTCTGCTCAAAATTATTCACATTGGATTTGATAATCTATGCAGAACCTCGCAGCAATCTGCGTCACAGATAAACACACTGTAAGTAAACATAGGTCCATGTACTTTTTATTTACAAAACAGATTTTTGTTTCACGTTGGCATCAATTACACAACACTCAACTATAAGAATTTTCCAAGGTTACTAATAGAATGACAATACATGATATTTTATCAACCAGACAACAATACAGGTCTTATAGTCTGTAATGGATTCATACAAACGATTACATCCACAACGATGTATAAAATCCAAAAGGTTATTTTGCATATTCAAGACACTTAAGAACTGTGGTTTTTTTTCTACAGTTAAGACGCATATAATTTGTACTTTGAGTAACCTTCTATTCTAGTGAAAAATTAGGTTAAATAATTTAATCTGTAAAATTTCTGTTTACAAAATATTTCCTTTTAAAATTAAGTTTTGTATTGCACTGGAAAATGTAGTTTGGACTTTGCCTAAACATTATGATTTAGAAGAAAACCTCTTTTAAATTGATCTTACAATAAGTATCAACAGTATGCAGAACACTTTAGTTATTTTGTTTATTATAATTCTGTTTAATTGATTTAATAGAAAAATGTTATAAAATGCTGTAACTAGATTTTTATGACTGAGACTAATTGTATGTTCACACATTTTGTACATCTGCAATGGCATCATTTAAAGCATCGCTGCCGGAGTATTCACATATATTACGCAAGCTGTAAGGTAATTCACAGATTGAAATGCAAGTCTGAACAGGCGCTAAGAGTTACCAAATTAATATATGGGAACAGAAAATCTTGTTTATGTTGTGGCATTGAACTTTTTTCACATTCTGTAATAAATTTTGTTCCACACAAATTAATTGAAAACAAAAATCTGTTCAGTGGACATACAAAGTATGCGTTTCCTTCAAACATTTCATTATGTTCAAACACATCCAAGAATAAGGTGGTGAATAAATTCTAAACTCTGCGATCTGATTGGACAACTGCAATTGGCGAGGACCCAAGATGACAACAAACAAGGGGCTTTGTGGTGTCTTTTGTCCAACAGTAAATAAACCTACGCTAATAATCACATCAATCAAGTGGTAATGTCACCTACCCATCCGACTTAAGCATCGGCTAAAATTCTTATAATCTAGTTTTAAATGTGTTTGAGCTTTTTTTAAAAGGATCAATGTAAAAAGTCTACTCTTTCCAGAACAACAAAATGTAATGCTAATTCTCACAAAATTATGATGGCATCTAAATATGAGGGCAGTATACTGTTAAATCTATCACAGAAAATAACATTCCAATCTTATTTTAACAATTCCAAAACTTATCATCTTTCATAGAAAATATTGCTACTATACTCGTAAGTTTTTCTTAAATTTTCAAGGGTAAAACATGATGAGATTGTTGATATTTATTTATTAATGCATACAAATAAAGATGCCAAATACATAAGAAAAACTTTAAAATAGAACATAACTAGAAGACAGAATATCTTGAGGAAGAAAGCGGGATATTTTAAAGCGATGGTAGAGAGAATCCCTGTAAAATAAATAGTTTGAACTCACCTTGGTTCCAAGATTATGTGCCTGCATCACTGACGACATGGAAGCTATGGCAGATCTGCTATTGTCATATAACCTAGCCAGAGTATGAACACTGTCCTCAACACGGCTGGTGAGCTTTTCATAACTCAAAGCTGCACTGCTTACAAGAAGTTTTACATTTCCTGTGAATTCCTTTGTGTTGGCAACTAAATCCTGTTTATATTCTTGGAATTGTGTCGCATCTGGAATTGGTGTCACGGTGTCGGAATACTTTTCTATAAATGCAACAAGTTTTTGTACATCTGCAATGGCATCATTTAAAGCATCGCTGCCGGAGTATTCTTTTTCCAACGCCATTTTAATAACATCATCTTGGGGGATTTCTTCAGCTTTATAAGAATCATCTGGTAGTTCTGGTGAGTCTGGAGAAACGTAGAAGGAGACTTCCATTCCTGGTGGTAGAGAATTTGGCAATGCTGGTGGTGGTGATGGAGTAGTGTTAGTTTGTGATGAGAATGAGCTTGGTATAGGTGGGATTGTAGAAGGAAGTGGTGGTGGAGAATCAGAATCTGGTGTTTTTGAAGATGTAGAACTTGGAGTGGGACTAGGCGTAGCTCTTAATGGCTTTGGATATACTGGTGGACCTGACTTTACACTACGTAATGGTAATTTGGCAATCACTGGACTTTGCACTGGGGACTGGTACTTTTTAGGCACTGGACTAGAAGTTCTAGAACTAGTTATTGGTGACGGTGTACGTGTAGGATAAGATAGACCTGATTCTAAGTTATCAATATAAAATTGGAAGCTAGGTGATGACGATGACGATCTAAGACTGGATGATGGTGACTGGTTTCTGGAAGAAACAACAGGTGGTGTTGCTGGTTTTGGGGGAGGGGGAACTCTTGGTGAATGAGGTCGGTAACCAGGTACTGGTGGTGGTGACTGGAATGTTGATGTTGCAGGCCTCTCCCCTGGTACATTGAATGATGAACTATACTTCAAAGGTGACTTTGTTGGTGAAAGGTTTGGACTAATAATGTTCTTTGGAGAACGCACTGATTCAGAGCGAGTTACACCACTAACATCTTTTGTTTCCACATTGTTGATTTCAGATAAATTTAAAGAATGTGGTCTATTATTTTTACTTTCAGATATAGAATGTCGATTTGATGTCTCAGGTGATCCCATAAAAGTCATTGCTTTTAGTGGCTTAGGTCCAGGCTTTGGTTTACTAGTTGGATATTCAGCTGCATCTAAAGACTTCTTGCCTTTAAGAGCGTTTTTCGCTCTTGTAAATGGGTTTGAGAATGACAAAGGTCGCTTTAAAAGAGCTTCTTTTTTAGATGGTGCCTTGTGATTATTGTTTGAATTTGATTCATCATTTGCAGTTGATTTACGAAACATAGGTGAAGGACTACGCTTTGGTTTGACAGGGGGTGGGGGCGCTTTACGGTGAGGCACCTTATCACTGCTTGAAAAAGTCTGACTTCTATAAATAGGTTTACTATCAGTCGGTAAACAGAAATCTCTGTTGAGTTCTTCAGCAGTTGGAGTATCATCACTAGAATGCTGAAAGAGAACATCAGCACGAACTGGTGACTTTCTATGTATTGCTGTTGATGATCTCTTAATTGTTGCATAGATGGCAACACTACTCTTATCGTCAAGATATTCCATGGAACCAGTACTAACTCTCATAGATGATGATCTTTTTATATCAAGACAGTCAAGTGACTTTGGACGGTGAATTTTTGGCTGTTCTTCTTTCATGGCCATTTTTCTTTTGAAAGATTCAGTGTTGTACTTCCTTCTTGGTGGCGGAACTGGTGTTGGAGGTGTTTTAGGCTTTTCTCCCTCTACTTCTACCTCTTCTTCTGAAGGACTTTTCGATTTATCTGGTGACTTACTAAAAACAAGAGTTTCTAAAAAGAACTCAGTACCATCTGTGGTAAAAACTGTAGTTTCATGAGTATCGTCCTCACTGTCAGACGCAACAGTTTTGTTGCCATTTTCTGAAGTTGATTGAAGAGACACAATGGAATCACTGTCTACACTCTCTGCCACAAAGCCACTATCTATACTATTTTGTGTTGGTTCCACTGCCATAAGCCCTAGTCTTCTTTGTACCAATGGACTAGGCTCTTCACATTTTTTATCGTTCGTTTCATCAAGTGTCTGTGTAATTTCCTGTAAAATATCTGGTATATACTCTTCATCATTACTATCATCATTGTTTGTTATGGAATTTAGATCCAATGATGGTACAATGGCAGATACATCTTTATCAATTGTTTCTTCAATCTCTTCTCCAAAACAAGGAGGTGGTGGAACAATTTGATTATTTTCTATTGATTCCTCATCACCAAATGTTGGTGGAGGAAGCAACGACTTAATAAACTCATCATTTTCAGTACTTTCAGAAGGAGGTGGTGGAACCACCATAGATGCGATTAAAGTATCAATACTGTTAAAATCTGCCGGTACATATTCATCACCACCAACATCATCATCATTGACTTCAATATTGCTCAAATTTGGAGTGCTACCTCTCAGAGTAGAACTACTGTCAGTGTCCGAGTTTTGCGATGTTCCATTAACCAATATCTCTCCTCGATCATGTGACTCATTGTCTTTATCCTCATTACAAGGACCAGTATTAATGTCTAAATAATCATTTGGCGAATTAGTCAATCCCACCACATCTCCACTATCAATGATCTCGGAGGATATGGTTTCATTTCCAGAATCTGATTCGTAACCAATGTCTCTTCTCTTTACTTCCCTTGGAGCAAACGCTGGAGAATCAAGTGTAGAAAGAGCTTCAATCGCTGCCATTTGCATACCATGTGCTTCATCAGATGGTTTTGTGACTTCGCTACTTTTTTTAACATTTGATGGCAAATCAATCACAGAAACTGGAATATCAGAGTTATCATTTTCAGATACTTCTCCATTTTCTTTTAAAGCATCCTCTGAGATTACATTTTCTTCCTTTGCATTGTTATTACCTACTGTTGAGCCATTTAATCTATTCAATGTGAGATCAATGGTATCACTTTCAACTGTTGTATCGCCATCCTGGTCTTCTTTTAAACTGTCTTCTTTATCAAAGCTCCACAAGCTAAAATGATTTTTAGTCTTTGGCAGTAACATTGAGTCTCTGACTTTTTGGAGACCAGAAGGTGCATCACTGGTCTCAACATCAGAGTCTGAATCCTCAGAACTACTATGAACAGTTCGATATTTCAGCAGTTGCACATGACTGTCTTTTGCTTTTCTGTGTTCTGTTATTAAATCATTTGTAGCAACTGTATCTGTGACATCAAAACGCATGTCAGATAAACTAGTCCGTCGCATTGGCGACAAAATATCAGAAAATCTCCTTCTCTTTTCTTTAACTGGCACAGAATCTGGTTGAACTTTTGAGGGTGATGTATCAGGTTTATTCGAAGTTTCAACATTGTTCTTTGAGTTATACATTATCTCAATTATTCCTTCAAGACTAGATGAATCATCTGAAGAATGTTCTGATGGACTTTGAGGACTGCAATACACTGGTGAGTTCAAAATGGTGGATACTGGCAGAGGATCATTATGGTTCTGTTCAGACAGCTTTAAGTTTGGAAGAGATGGACTGTTGATGAAACAAGAAAACAAATTTAGCTTAGTTATTTTTTATTTAAAAATAATTATTAAAGATTATTTAGATAGGAAGCTGAATATTAATCCTGCTTTAGTCGCCGTACCTAAATTAATTTCAGTTTTACAAAAACAAATGTACAAAGACATAAAGGACAAGAATAAAAAAAAAAAAACATACCTAAATTTAAAAGCAGAACCTTGGTTGAATGATGGTGGACCTTGTGAGAAATCAGCCATCATATAGCCTTCTCGGATCTTTTCTTTCCTAGTAATACTGGATAGGTTTTCAGAGACCATATCAGACAGATAGTTCCAGTCTGATACAGCAACAGTATGCTGCCCTCTATACCGAGGGGCTGAATGTTAAGAAAATACAAAATAATAGTTATACTAAAAGTGCCCAAGTAAATGGAAAGTATTACATAAAAACTCTTGTAAAACTATTTTATAATAGGTTTTTATCAGAAATATTATTTTTCGGTTTATAACACTCAGATCTATAATGTATTTTAGTCTACTTTCAATTAAAGGCAAAAATAAAGACACTCAACATTGACTGGTGGTATAACGTGTTTTTTTTTCTGCACACATTTTTGTTTTTACTAGTGCAAGTTTGTTCTTTTATTATATGTGCAGATAAACAATAAAAAAAAATGTAAGCAAAAGAACATAAATAACAAATTGACTTACTTTCTCCACAAACTAAGAATGAGTTTGAGTCCATTGTTGTAATTAATGGTTCATCACCTTCGTTATACAGCTTATGGTAACCATTAATTAGGTTAATTAAGTCTTGCCCTTCGTCAGATTGCAACATTAGAATAATTGGCTGTAAACAAACAACAAACAACAATTTCAGAGATGGTGAAATCTATGCTTAGATTTGCTGATTGTACATTTTGTACAATTTTCTATTCGAAACATTTTTAAATTAATTTCTTAATTAATTTTTAATTTCTTAAATTAATTAATTTCTTAATTAATTTCTTAAAGTCTATTGCAAATTAATTTTTGTTTATTTTTCTGTAGGTTTTTGTTATTTTTATTCATGTACTGAAATGTTATTATTTTTTTTAAATTGTATTTTTTGAGTATTATATTTTCTGTTGGCACTTTCAGCACAAGCTTTGCTTTTTGAAATTTGTGCCTCCTTCATGTTGCATATTGTAAGAAATGAAGGAATAAATTTTATTTTGGATTGATTGATTGATCTTAGTTAACTAGGGCTCAACGACCATTTATAAAATTGTCATGCAGCAGTTATTACTAATAATGTACTTTTTAAAACTTACAATAAAAATAATAATTGTTATTAATATATTCAGTAGACAAAATATTACATTTAAAGCTTAAAAAATAGGAAGTTTGTATCAAATGGAAATTGTCTTTTGTCTGTGCTGACAACAAAGGAAGTCACATGGTATCGTCAATTTATTAATGTTAAACTTTAAAGCAGTAGACAAAGTGCATTCATATAATATATCAATTTACAAGAGTACAATGTTTAAAGAAGTCATAAATACTGATATAAAAACTAATTGATGCTAAATGTTACAATCTATTCTGGAAAGATCAATAACCTACCTCTTCGTCTCTGACGCCAATTGTCACCCGGATGACGTTGCTGCCCTCGTGTGACAATTCAATAAATTCTAATTGATCAAAGTCGGCGAGATGATGCGTTATGTTACCCTTTAAATGAATCACCTGCATGATGCCGCATTTTGGACCAATCAGAAGGGTTACATCAGCTCTTTTGTCGTCTGATGATGTTGACTAAAAATAAGATAGACATGCTAATTTATAAAACACCTTAAGCTCTGTCTACACTATTCAACTTTATGTGGCAAAAAAATGTGATACTGATGTGCCCAAATATGGTAGTGAAATGCATCATCATGTCCATATATGGGCACATAACATTTTGTTGTCACATAAAGTTCGACAAGGCTTTAGTGACTGTTGGATTTAATAATATCACATTTTTATAGCACCCTTTTCATGAATAAACATGCTCAAAAGTGCTGTACATAATGACTGATTGGACTTAGATGTTACATTTTTCAACTACATGCTTTGTTCCTAAGAGTCACATCCCAGTTGTTGCAAGTATAAGTATTATAATTTCCAGAAATATACTTTGTTTATCTGTGATTATAGTTTACGATTGTGACAACAAACTACATACTGTAGTGATAATTTACATCCAAACTTTTACTCGAAAGCTCTGTTTAGTCTGAAACTAATACAATTATAACTCTTCTAACTTTTAGTTTTTATTACCACTATCTCATTTAAAAACATATTTACGAGTTTGTTTTGTCATATCTAGAACAAGGCGTAGTTAATAAAACTTACCAGTTGTGTGGCATAGTAAAATTTCCCTCCAAATGTTTTTTGTTCACTGATTATCTTCAGATAATGAAGTTTTGTTTGTAATGCTGTTAAATGCTGTTGTGATGAAAATGAAATTTAACAATTAAATTTACACTTTATTTACATTTAATATAAAAATAAAATAATTTAAAGTTTATATTTTTTTTAAATAATAAAATAAGAATAAAAGAATAAGAGTAAAATATTTTATTATTTTAAAACGTAAACAAAAAATATATGCTGTTCAGAGGTGAATCCAGGGTTTTTTTAAACGGAAAGCAATAACATATAATCTTAACAGTTTGTCAAAAAGTTTTTCGTAATTTCATTTTAGTTGTTCCCTAAATCTGTTCCTGCTGTTGGTCTATTTATTGTAGTTGTTGTTGCAGAATTTAAATAATATAATAATAATAGATTTATATAGTGCAAATAAACGATGTCTCTACGCGCTCGACAATAAAGAGAAAGAGTGGAAAACAAAAGGAAGAGAACAAAAAGACAAAAACACCAAGTTAGCACCCAAACCAGAGTATAGGGATACACCATCACCGCTAACTGGGGATCAATGTGTAAGTACCCCAGTTAGCATCGGTTAAGTCTTTTCATGGATCCGGCAGGCAAGAAATGTAATTAACTTTTTATTGGAAAAGGTCTTTACTCAACTTTTATATCTATGTTTTATTTGGTTTTTTTTGGCAGTAATTTGAATAAAAAATAAACAACAATAGTAATGAAACAAAAATGGGTTTATGGTCACTTTCAAAGAAACTATCATTAACGTAGTGTAAATCAAACAAATTGTAAATATTGCCAACAGTTTTAATGTGTTACATTTTGCAGCTATATGATTTAAGTTCTTCTGTAAATGGATTTGACGATGCAGTTTGGCAACTTAAATTACAGTCAACTGCAATATAAATCACACATATATGTGTTTAAAGAGCTGTTTTCAGCACAGATAACTTAAACCAAAAAGAACTTAACACTTTATAGAAACAAATTTCAACTCCTTTAACGTGAGAATTGAACATTACATAGAAATATCTTAATAGTAGACTTATCTAGGAACTATCAATGTCATTTTTATGTTTTTATAGATTTCATGTTGGCTATTAGGGAAGATAACAAACTGATTTAATTTTAACCGTAATTGATATAAATGAAGGATGGGGGGAAGCAGCGAATGGAATAAAAGGACAAAGATGATAAAACGATGATAATGGTGTTGATTCTGATGATTAAGATTATGATAAAATAATAATGATGTAACCGTTCTTGCTCACCTTTTGTCCTGGTGCTGTAAGATTTTGATTTTGTTTTATGTAATGATTAATCATGCGGCGCAACTCCCGTCCTTTCATGTGCTGTATGATAGACTTTGGTAAGAATCGATCCAAACCGCCTTCTCTCCTACAATTTCATCAAAACGAAAGTACCACACCTTTAATAATTTCTAATTTCTTTATTAACCCTAACCTTTTTATTATCAAATTTTGCTATACTAATTTAGCAAGCTGTTCCCAATTCATTGATTCTTTCAGTCAGCCTATATTACATGAAACATTGTAATTTTAAAAAACACTACAATTTGAATTGATACGAGAAAGGAATGATGTTTAACATTTAATAAAATAACAAATCAAATAAATTCAAATCTGCAAAATAATCTAGCACTCATACACTTACACCTAATAAAGAGACACCCTTTGAAGAGGACACTGTCCTGTGAGATGATATACAATTTAGTAGAACCCCTATACAGGGGACACCCTTTGAAGAGGACACTGTCCTGTGAGATGATATACAATTTAGTAGAACCCCTATACAGGGGACACCCTTTGAAGAGGACACTGTCCTGTGAGATGATATACAATTTAGTAGAACCCCTATACAGGGGACACCCTTTTAAGAGGACACTGTCCTGTGAGATGATATACAATTTAGTAGAACCCCTATACAGGGGACACCCTTTTAAGAGGACACTGTCCTGTGAGATGATATACAATTTAGTAGAACCCCTATTAAGGGGACACCCTTTGAAGAGGACACTGTCCTGTGAGATGATATACAATTTAGTAGAACCCCTATTAAGGGGACACCCTTTTAAGAGGACACTGTCCTGTGAGATGATATACAATTTAGTAGAACCCCTATACAGGGGACACCCTTTTAAGAGGACACTGTCCTGTGAGATGATATACAATTTAGTAGAACCCCTATACAGGGGACACCCTTTTAAGAGGACACTGTCCTGTGAGATGATATACAATTTAGTAGAACCCCTATACAGGGGACACCCTTTTAAGAGGACACTGTCCTGTGAGATGATATACAATTTAGTAGAACCCCTATTAAGGGGACACCCTTTTAAGAGGACACTGTCCTGTGAGATGATATACAATTTAGTAGAACCCCTATACAGGGGACACCCTTTGAAGAGGACACTGTCCTGTGAGATGATATACAATTTAGTAGAACCCCTATTAAGGGGACACCCTTTTAAGAGGACACTGTCCTGTGAGATGATATACAATTTAGTAGAACCCCTATACAGGGGACACCCTTTTAAGAGGACACTGTCCTGTGAGATGATATACAATTTAGTAGAACCCCTATACAGGGGACACCCTTTGAAGAGGACACTGTCCTGTGAGATGATATACAATTTAGTAGAACCCCTATACAGGGGACACCCTTTGAAGAGGACACTGTCCTGTGAGATGATATGCAATTTAGTAGAACCCCTATACAGGGGACACCCTTTTAAGAGGACACTGTCCTGTGAGATGATATACAATTTAGTAGAACCCCTATACAGGGGACACCCTTTGAAGAGGACACTGTCCTGTGAGATGATATACAATTTAGTAGAACCCCTATTAAGGGGACACCCTTTTAAGAGGACACTGTCCTGTGAGATGATATACAATTTAGTAGAACCCCTATACAGGGGACACCCTTTTAAGAGGACACTGTCCTGTGAGATGATATACAATTTAGTAGAACCCCTATTAAGGGGACACCCTTTTAAGAGGACACTGTCCTGTGAGATGATATACAATTTAGTAGAACCCCTATACAGGGGACACCCTTTTAAGAGGACACTGTCCTGTGAGATGATATACAATTTAGTAGAACCCCTATACAGGGGACACCCTTTTAAGAGGACACTGTCCTGTGAGATGATATACAATTTAGTAGAACCCCTATACAGGGGACACCCTTTTAAGAGGACACTGTCCTGTGAGATGATATACAATTTAGTAGAACCCCTATACAGGGGACACCCTTTGAAGAGGACACTGTCCTGTGAGATGATATACAATTTAGTAGAACCCCTATACAGGGGACACCCTTTTAAGAGGACACTGTCCTGTGAGATGATATACAATTTAGTAGAACCCCTATACAGGGGACACCCTTTGAAGAGGACACTGTCCTGTGAGATGATATACAATTTAGTAGAACCCCTATTAAGGGGACACCCTTTTAAGAGGACACTGTCCTGTGAGATGATATACAATTTAGTAGAACCCCTATACAGGGGACACCCTTTTAAGAGGACACTGTCCTGTGAGATGATATACAATTTAGTAGAACCCCTATACAGGGGACACCCTTTTAAGAGGACACTGTCCTGTGAGATGATATACAATTTAGTAGAACCCCTATTAAGGGGACACCCTTTTAAGAGGACACTGTCCTGTGAGATGATATACAATTTAGTAGAACCCCTATACAGGGGACACCCTTTTAAGAGGACACTGTCCTGTGAGATGATATACAATTTAGTAGAACCCCTATACAGGGGACACCCTTTTAAGAGGACACTGTCCTGTGAGATGATATACAATTTAGTAGAACCCCTATACAGGGGACACCCTTTGAAGAGGACACTGTCCTGTGAGATGATATACAATTTAGTAGAACCCCTATACAGGGGACACCCTTTTAAGAGGACACTGTCCTGTGAGATGATATACAATTTAGTAGAACCCCTATTAAGGGGACACCCTTTGAAGAGGACACTGTCCTGTGAGATGATATACAATTTAGTAGAACCCCTATACAGGGGACACCCTTTTAAGAGGACACTGTCCTGTGAGATGATATACAATTTAGTAGAACCCCTATTAAGGGGACACCCTTTGAAGAGGACACTGTCCTGTGAGATGATATACAATTTAGTAGAACCCCTATACAGGGGACACCCTTTGAAGAGGACACTGTCCTGTGAGATGATATACAATTTAGTAGAACCCCTATACAGGGGACACCCTTTTAAGAGGACACTGTCCTGTGAGATGATATACAATTTAGTAGAACCCCTATACAGGGGACACCCTTTTAAGAGGACACTGTCCTGTGAGATGATATACAATTTAGTAGAACCCCTATACAGGGGACACCCTTTTAAGAGGACACTGTCCTGTGAGATGATATACAATTTAGTAGAACCCCTATACAGGGGACACCCTTTGAAGAGGACACTGTCCTGTGAGATGATATACAATTTAGTAGAACCCCTATACAGGGGACACCCTTTTAAGAGGACACTGTCCTGTGAGATGATATACAATTTAACTGGCCTAATAAAGGGACAACATATTAAGAGGACAATTTATTGGGTGTTTAAGATGTACACTTATTCAGACTTATTTATATGTAAGTTACTATGAAAATCATAATGATTGTACTCAATGTTTGCTTACTCAATAATTTTCTGTGACACTTTGCTTGTTTGATGATTGCTTAGAACGTGCTGGTGGATATGTAAGGCTGCTAGCCGAACTGCTACATCAAACTTGAGCTCAGAAGCAAAGCGTTCATTTATAACATCATTACAGCACTGAAAAAAGTAGTGAAAGTAGTAGCATTTAGAATAAGGGTAATTGTGGAAAATGTTAATTTAAAAAAAATTTTTTTTTATTTTAGATACTGCATTCAGGGCCGTAGCCACCAGTACGGTTGGCAAAGGTTCAACCTGACAACTTTTTCACAGAAGCCTTTGACAACACAGTGGCTTGAACAGAGATTGTTCCCTTTTCTTACGGAAACCAGACTGCTTTATTTCTTGTGGCTACATCACTAACATTGATACCATTGGGATGGTGCAAAATGTTCATTTAATGTTTGGTTTTGAGAAGTGATTTGACATTGAAAGAAAAACTTTTTTTTTTATTAAGAATGTTTTGGAGGTTTCCAGTATTGAGGTTATTTTGAGAGTTGACTGTACTTTGTAATTAACCACACATAAATCAAGTTATTACTTTTTTAGTACTACAGGGTATATACATTTATTGGAGTATAATTGAACAATAGTTATAATAATAATATATTCTTGTGAACTGTATTCATATGAAATAAAAAAATATATATATCATATTCTTATGTTGTATTCTTAATAATGAAAATATATTAATGTTTCCCCAGCCTATAGATAAAATATTCATGTAAAATAAAAAATAACATATTTTATATTGTGTTGTATAATAAGAGTAACTATATTAATGTTTTCCCAACCTGTAGATAAAAATATTCAAAGGCATTTTCATCTGCTGTGAGGAGATCATATGCATCTTTGGGGACAAAAGTGATGCGAAAGAGACATTTCCAATGCTGCGATCCTGGCCTTGATGCAATCTGAGAAAACGAAAGAAAGGAAGAAATGGATTAAGGGTATATTTAGACTCGCGGCTTAAACGCTGCATCTTATCAATATTTTTTATTGCGGAAGTCAGATATTCATATCATAAAAAATAACAAGAAGCCCTAACCACTGCACTATATATTTATTGTTTATTTTTTCTTTTCTTTGATTGCATTTTCAGTAACAAAGTACTGTCTTTCAAAATGGTCCAGTTACACGGTTTAAAATTAAAGAAAAATTATAACATCTATACAGAAAAAAAATAGCATACATAGGCTTAATTTGAAAGAATATACAAAACAGTTAAAAACAATGCATTTTATCAGACGTTCTTAGGAGAGATTCGAACCTGTGCCCTCGGCGAGCACCTTAACTATTAAAACATGTATTCTTTCCACATTCTGTGTGCATATAGTTAAAATTAAAATAAAAGAAGTAGTAATAAAAAAAATAATACATTTTTATATTTTAATTTGTTCTGCATTCATTTAAAAAAGCAAACATATATTTAGTTAAAAGTAAATATCTCTGATCTCCTCATGCATGGAAAATGACACCTGACCTCTGGGGAAATCATTTAAGTCATCTAAATCTTTAAGAATTCTTTATTAGAATTTTTCGCTTCATGAATTTTCTGTTGTGATAATTTGCCAACAGTTCAAAAAGAAAGCTACTACTTAAATATTTTATGTATCTACTACAGTTTTTGTAGATAAATAGGTCATAATATAATTTAGATGACATTCAACTTTATCTGATGCCAGTATGTTTTTCTAATGACAAAACTCTATTTAAAAAAAAATTATACAGTGTAAAACCTCTATTAAGGAGACACATTCATTTCCTTTTCCCCTTAATAATGATTTCTGAATAGGGATATTCCAAAGGAGGAATATCCCTATCCCACGGTCTCTTTTTTGGTGTTTTCACCTTTGTTGCATTGGGAAAGAATTCTCACTTCTTAAGCTCTGTCTACACGATTATATTTTATGTGACAAAAAAATGTGCCCATATATGGGCATGATGATGTCATATCACTGCCATATTTGGGTATATCACACATTTTGTCAAACTAGTTTGATTGTGTAGACAGATCTATTAGAATAAGTAAATTAGCCAAATTGGCAATTTAAAAAAACATTTTTAAAACATACTAACATTTTGAAGTGTTTCGTTTTCATGAAGTAAGATAAATTTATGATGTGATGTGCTCCGCATGTCTTGCATAACGAGCGAGAAGTACTGCATGCATGTGATGTTCAGTTTCTCCTGTAAAGTGTTTAATACGTCCTAGAAAAAAAATATGAGCGTCATGACCAATGAGCATATTATGAAAATATAAATACATGTAGTAATGAAAGATAGTTACATATTTGACCAAAATATATTTTTAAATGCATAGACTGGAAAATTTAAGTTGAATAATTGAAAGATTTATTAAACGCTAGAATGAGAACAATTATGCATTATATGAATTTATTAATTTAAAAAAAACAAGTCGTGCATCAACTGTATGACTATTTAATATTAATGTTTCACAGCTTTGATTGACAGCTAGTGAGAAGGTATGTTTTTTTTTTGTCATACTTAAACTCCACCGATTTATATATGCAAAGAAACATCCATTCTCCCTCCATACCAAGGTAGTTTGTTTTAAAATTTATGAAAGATGTATATTCTTCTTACCTTAACATTTGTTTTACTGTCATATTTAAATGATTTTGTCTGGTTGTTTTCAAGATAGACTTTCAGAACACTTGGTAGATAAACTAAGCTAGCAGGAACTTTACCCTAAAAAGAAATGAACAATTCTTTTTATTTATTTAAAAAAATATTTTATACACACCCAACAGCGAGCAATTGCACAGGATAACATGTGAATTATCATGCTTAAATTGAGGCTCATTTGAGGCTTAAGCTCAAGCTCAAACTAGTTTGCAAAAAAGTGTAATATGCCCAAATATGGTAGTGATATGACATCACCATGTCCATATATGGGCACATCACATTTTTTTGTCACATAAAGTTTGATAGTGTAGACAGAGCTTTGGAGAGTGAGAGTCAGGATTGAACCATAGTCCTTAGGAAGACAAGCACAAAACCACCAAGATACATGCGAGGTGGGCCTACCAATCTCGAGGTCCTGGGTTCAAATCCTGTCTGTGACCAGGAGGTATTTTCACAAGAAAAATAAGTTGTACAAAAAAATTATGTGAGCAGCTTGTGTGTCTGAACGAATTGCCATCTATTATAGTACAATGATTAAATTCGCTATTGGCAATCTTTTGCAATACGACGAAAAAATAAAAGATAATCTTAGGCTAAACATACAGGTTACAAGAAGTCATTGCTATTGAGTGACATACATTTGGATGAACATCAGGTTCTTATACAGTAACACCCATTAAGGGGACATCATTGGGAATCAACAGAGTGTCATCTTAAAGCTCTTTATGTGACTACCATATTTGGGCATACCACTACTATATTTGGGCATACCACTACTATATTTGGACACATCACAATAGGTAGTTTGATACAGTAGTGTAGAAAGAGCTTTATAAGTATTGGCTGTAATGTTAAATCATATATTTCTCCTGGTTAATTTCATAGGATAGTGACCCCTTAATAGGGGTATCCCCTGTACAGGATGTCTTTTGTATAGGGATGCCCTAAAGGAGGGGATGTTCTGCAAAAAATAGGTCAATGAATTTTATAAAAGTTAATACAGATTAAAGTGAACATACACTTGATAGATTTAATAACTTTAAACTAACATTATAACTAGCATATATTTCTCCTGGTTAATTTCATAGGATAGTGACCCCTTAATAGGGGTATCCCCTGTACAGGATGTCTTTTGTATAGGGATGCCCTAAAGGAGGGGATGTTCTGCAAAAAATAGGTCAATGAATTTTATAAAAGTTAATACAGATTAAAGTGAACATTACACTTGATAGATTTAATAACTTTAAACTAACATTATAACTAGCATATATTTCTCCTGGTTAATTTCATAGGATAGTGACCCCTTAATAGGGGTATCCCCTGTACAGGATGTCTTTTGTATAGGGATGCCCTAAAGGAGGGGATGTTCTGCAAAAAATAGGTCAATGAATTTTATAAAAGTTAATACAGATTAAAGTGAACATACACTTGATAGATTTAATAACTTTAAACTAACATTATAACTAGCATATATTTCTCCTAGTTAATTTCATAGGATAGTGACCCCTTAATAGGGGTATCCCCTGTACAGGATGTCTTTTGTATAGGGATGCCCTAAAGGAGGGGATGTTCTGCAAAAAATAGGTCAATGAATTTTATAAAAGTTAATACAGATTAAAGTGAACATACACTTGATAGATTTAATAACTTTAAACTAACATTATAACTAGCATATATTTCTCCTGGTTAATTTCATAGGATAGTGACCCCTTAATAGGGGTATCCCCTGTATAGGGTGTCTTTTGTATAGGGGTGTCCTAAAGGAGGGGTTGTCAATGGGTCAATAAACATACACATATACAGATTTAATAACTTTAAACTAACATTATAATTAGCCAATTAATTCTACTGTTAATTATAAAGATAATGTTGTTGCTATTATTACTCAATTAAAATGATTAGCTGAAGTGAAAATATTGTCATGCAAACATTTTTCAAACTAGGTCATGATGAAGAATGCATGGACAGGAATAATAATGATGAATAATTTTAAACTAAGTGCAAGAATTATTTTTCCTTAATTTATTAATATCAACGAGATATACTATATTCCCATTTATAATAATTGTAAAATTATGTATTTTATAAAAACACAACTGCGATTAAAATTTTGTTACTTCTGATTAAAATGAGTTAATATTCATCAATCAATTTGTTTGAATAATTTCGATTATAACGATTAACTTTATCTTAAAATTATGTTAATATAAATGTATTTAACCTATCAGCTTGGCAACGGTTGTACAGGCATTTTGTAATATTAAAAATCAATGGCGAGCCATGTGGTTGGCAAGGATGGAGTAGAAACACGTACTACACATATGTTTTATTTGCTGTAATTCTGTAGTAATTGCATCTTTCATCTTTATCATTGTTCAAACTAACTGTTATTAATGTATTGAAATTATTCTGGACAATTTGTTTGATATGCATTCACTCTACACAGGGTTTATCGCAAATAACGTACACGATGCATGATGGGAAGGAATCGGGAGCAACACCACACGATATAAAATCATTATCATATTGGTGACGCTGTTGCTCACAATTCCTTCACATCATGCATTGCTCATGCTATTTGCGATAAACCTTATTAGACCACACACAATTTCAGGGTAGGCTCGGACTGGATACCTTTTTTACCTAGGCTAATGAAATACGCGTATAGGTCTACTGACTATAAAATTATTAGTGAAAGTGTTCTGTTGTAACATGTTCACAGCGACCAGCGGGATAGTTTTCATGGAACGATTTACTTCTATTCATAGATTTTCATAAGCCATCTATATCCACGATTATGAACAGGTTTTACAACTTAATGCCGTTGAGAGAAGACATATTACAAAGTTAATCGCGTTGAGGATACACCACAGTGTACAATAATCCTTGGTGTTAAAAATATCACTACAAATTAATTTGTTTATTACCTCCGCCAATGAGGTTATATTTTCACCCCTGTATGTTTGTGTGTTTGTGTGTGTGAACAGCCTGGAGGCCACAGTTTTTAGCAGATTCTCACAAAATTTGGTCATAATGATCTATGCCCCAAAAACTTGGAGTTCGAATTTGAGGGGAAAAGGTCATAGGTCAAGGTTACAACTAACAAAAAACTATTTTACTGCCTAGAGACCACAGTTTTTATCCGATTCTCACTAAACTTAGCCACAATGATCAATGACTCATCATGTAATTGTGGTTAAATTTTGAAGGGTCAGGGTCGAAGATCAAGGTCCACAAAAAAAAATAAATAAAAAAATAATAAAAAACAAAAAACCCCCAGCGGGACTCGAACCAGCGATCTCAACTGTGAGAGGCTGGATACTTAACATCATGACATATGACAGGACCTTTGGATTGGTAGCCAAGCATCATAAGCCACAACACCAGTCAAGTTTCTTCGGCTACCGTAACTCAAAATTCAACTTCAAAGTCCAATAAATTATTCAAAACATTGATCAACTACCTGAATGGAAGTGACAGCCATGCCTTCTGGAGATTCTGCGAAGCGTACCCTCGTCGGCTTGTTCTTCAGTTTGTGTTTTTTTGTAGCACTCAGAAACGATGATTTCAGACCGGTTTTATCGATGTACGGTTGAATAACAGTCAGTCGTATAGATTCAATTGAATTTCTAAAGATAATAATAATATATATTTTTAGATATGATGAGAAAATGAAAGCGACGTCACTTTTCAGTTTGCTTTAATATTTTTCCACTTTAATATTTTTCCACTTTATTCAGACTATAGTCCAGGAAAACCACTTATTCACAGACTATAGTTCAGCATACCACTTATTCACAGGCTATAGTCCAGAATACTACTTATTCACAGACTACAATACCAGCATACCACTTATTCACTTGATCTAAATTGTGATTTTGACACTTAGAAGTAGCATTATATTAATTTTCAGAACTGATTACAACAATGTCACCTACAAGGCTAGACAAAAAACCTTGTCTAAAGGCTGATTTTTATTTCAATTGTTTTGGCCAATTATTGATACATTTTGGTACCTGGAATTATGAGACAAAAGACCTCGTCATTTTATCTTAATTCTTCTGATGAATGATGTATTGTGCAATAATGCAGTCAATGTGACATTTATTGCAATCATTAAAACATAGAACGTGGCATGTATTGAATTTAAATACATCTAAAAAAAGGGGGTTTTTCTTATAATAATCAATACTTAGTATTCTGATTGAATCTGATATAGCTTCGAGCAAAACTGTAAAATCATGTTTTATTTCAAACATGTATTCTTTAAAAATACATTTGATTTGATTTTATTTGGTTTCAACATATGATTACAAGACAATATGAATATAAACACTTTGCAATCAAATACATTAAATAAGACACCAAGGATAGCCTATAAAGCCGAGAGAAAAATCAACTTAATTCCAATTCCAAACACACATAACAATAATATATGCAGAAGATATACAAGTTAAAAATATGAGACAATAGCAATTGGATGACCTACAGCTTGACCCTAGCATATAGTATTTGTTATCATTTGTTTTTTGTTACATATTATCTATATTACAGAAGAAAGTATAGGATATAAATTTTCAGTTAAATTTAATTTGAGAACATTTTTTAGAGTGTGGAATGAGGAGGAAATTTTCAGCTGAAATGATCACATCCCCATCAGTAAATGTAGCTTTTTTCATCCCTCATGGGGAAATTCAAGATGTAGAGGGGTGGTCGAGTACTATCCCTCTCTTCGAAGAGAAAGGCTATTGTTTGTTTATCCAGGTAATCTAAGGCACAAAATGGACCAGTGTACAAAAATATAATATAACAAATGACGAATGGTGTCAGAGGCAGTATGTAAAAAAAAATGTTTTTCTCAAAAATAAAATATGTTACATTAATTATAAGAAGAGTAAGAAGCATATGTAACGCTACATGATCCATTTTACTTGGATCTCTAAAAATGTTTTTACCAATTTTAAATTTAACCAACCTGATTTTGTTTATGATATATTCTCGATCACTCATCCGAACGTTTTCATCATCTATCCTGCAAATCTCGTCACCTGGTAACAACTTATCCACTGATGGGCCACCTGTTAAATAAACATACGAAAGCATTAATGACAAACCTAAGTATTAATGTCGCCATTATAAAATTAAAGTTTTAGTATTTGTGCCCTCCATTATGAACATAACAATTTACATAGTCATGAAGCCATATAATATTGTGTACATAACAATAGGATTTTTTATTGCATAATATTAACTATTAGGCCTACAATGGATATGTTACGATCTTCCAAATAAACAAATCTTTAAACATACATTTTAGGTATTAGTGTCGTCATAACATAAATATAAACATTTATATATAATACTAGTTGTGTTCCTCTACAATAACAACAGAGTATTTTATGATGAATTTATGATCTCCCAAATAAACCAAACACCAAGGACTTTGCATATGTTTTGTTTCTATCCCCAAGTACAGAATTTGAGTAAATTTAGAAATCTGTCGTAGATGTCTGATGTACAGATTGGTTTGTAGATGCGCACAATAACATAGCCTCATTTTTGTTTAATTTTGGTGTTGGGCCAAACAGGTTTCCGGTTAAAATTCAATTTGCAGTTGTGATGTGTCTTAAATTGGTACATGCAACAACGTGTGTCAAGTTCAAGAAATAAAGGTGTGTGGCACAGTGTGTTGGACCACTGATGAGATTGTGAGTTCGAATCTAATGCTCGCCACATTGTTTGTATCCTTAGACAAGACGCTTTACTTGCCTCTCTCGACCCAGGTGTACAAATGGGTACCTGGTATAAAGGTCAAAAACACAACTGCGCTGATTACTAGCTGTATTATGGGAGTATGATTCCATACGTGTTTGATAAAAAAATGACCAAGGTACAGCAATAATGTGAAGCGCTTAGAGGCTTTGTGCAATAAGTGCTAAAGAAACAAACTTGTGTTGTCTTTCGGGGAAGGCTTATTAAAATCCGAGCTGTTTAGAGAAATACTTCCCCCTCTTCATAAGCCAGCTCGGTCTCTCAGAGTCAACCGCTTTCTAGAAGTACCTCATTGTAAAACCAGCAGACTTAGGTCGTCTCCAGTTCCCACCATGGTGGATATAATTAATAGGCACCACTAGCTCTTTTTTAGATATGTAATAAGTGAATGTTTTTAGGTTTTTTATTCATGTATGTTTTTAATTGTATGGTACGATATCTAATTTTATTAAGATGTTTCTATTTTTATAGCAATTTTAACTAATTTTTAGTCATTTGTAATACATTTCATTTCAGTCCTTGACTGTCGTTTTGTAATATATTTTTATATACCGAATAAATAAAAAAATAAATAAATAAGAACGATGTATTATAGTTGAAATAGAATCGTGGATTCATTTCAATTACTGTAATCAATATGTTTGAATAGCCTACTATGTAATTCACGCAAATCATTATGTAGGCTAAAAATAAATTAAGATATCTAGGATGACATTTATCAATCTTTTTGCTTAAGTCAAGATGCAGTAGAATCCGCCTTTTAGACACCTATTTTAATAAGAGATCCTTTCAATAATGTGTTTTAACACTGGTCAACCCCCTATTAAGGGAACAATCAGTGTAAAAGTATATACAGTATGTATGAAAAATTATGAGTGAACATAAATATAGTTCTCTCTTATTATTGTTTAAAAAAACAAATTAATTCCTTTAAATTATTACTGAATATATACAAGTTTAATATATAGTAGTAATAACATAATATGACATTACATTTAGTTATCTATAGAATAATTTCCTATGAGAAAAGTGTATACAGTACAAATAGTTTCAATGGAAAAGTTAAAAATGTACCACCTCCATGATTAAAAGATAACTATATTTAGTACAATCTTTTTAAATAATATCAATTGTAATCCTTGAAGTGTCATATAAATTTAAGTAATCAACAAGGAAGCATGACCCATTACCATGGTAACATACAACAACAGCGAGGTATTATAAACAAGTATACAAATTAACAATTAGCAACGATCTCAATTTCTAAAATCACAACCAAAGCATGAAAACGATCGGCGAGATTACATCAATGTTTAACATTTGCACTGCTGTCAATGTCATCTCATAAATTGAAATTAAAAGATTCGTTGAATATACAAAGCCGGATACAAATTAATGACTTGTAAAGATTCCGGAAATTTGCAATAATTACTAACTCGTAATTTATAAATTTAAATTAATTATGATGATCATTGATGACAAGGAGTTTACTCATCGTTATAAACTATTTATCTTGTGATTTAAACACCTAAGTCAGGATGGAATCCATCAATTAGTGTAATGTTAAAATAGATTGGCAGTCAGTATGCGTTTTTACATTGTTAAATATTATACATTACATACACATAGTTATTTCATCATGTTTGTAGTATACCAACTTATGATGGTTATCTAAAGGCTATTAACAGATAACTGAAATAATAAACCAAACATCAATCGATCAATCAATATATAATAAGATTATTTTTTTTTAAGCGTTTAGGAAACTGATTCACGAAACCTAAAGCATAGAATATGCGAAACTCACTTAAATACAAAGAATATAAATGTAGAACTAAACGATTCCAATGCTCCCCTATACCATCAATGGTTAAATTACTAAATGAATGAACGAAAAAGAATGAAAATGAAAACTATATATTTATATATTTATATTTCTATATTTATTATTTTTATATATTTAAACATTGTATATTTTTAAAGATATTTTTCTACTAATTAATTGACTATGTACCGTAACTTAACTATTGTATTATTAATTAATCTTCATTTTGCTCATTTTGTTTAATTCTGTATATTTTGTATAATGTTTTTAACTACTCAGTTCGCAATTCAGTTTATACTGCCATGAATTGTTTTATGTATATACTTGATGAATAAAAGACACCGAAATATATATATATAAGCTACCAAACCTGAACAAAACCCACATAGCATTTGTTTATATTTGTAAAGTTCATGTTAACAACATGCATTAAAATTTAAACACTGAATACAAATACAGTGAACATTGGGAAACCCCCCATTACACCCATTAAGTACTGTATGTAACATAAGAACTCTCATCGGGACATCCCTATTCAGAGAACGCACCTAAGAACTAAATACACAAGCACCCCTCCTATGGGTCACTCCTGTTCAGGGGACGCCCTTATTAAGGGGACATTCCTATTAAGGGGATACTTTCCTTTCAAACAAACAAGAGATAAATGTATGTTTTAACACTACATCTAACACTATCAAGGAGACATCTCTATCAAAGGGACATTTCATAGGGTTCCAAAAATGTCCCCTTATAAAAGGTTCTACTATATATAACAAATTGTTGTTCATTTTTAAAAGTATTTAGTAACAAACAACAATAAAAACAGACTATCTATACAGCTGTAATTAAAAACAAAATTTGAAAGATAAATCAATCATTGCAATAAGTCACTATATTCAGCCTTAATAATTGAAAGGATAATTAATATGCATCAACACTATATAATTAGCAATAAATCAAATTCACAATGTAGATCGGAAAGATGTCTAGTTTTATACGGATTAATTATACTGTAACAATAATGCTGATAGAACTGTTGAGAAATTCAACAGTTCTTTTTAGAACTAGATATACTTGGTTGCACCGCACACTTTTTATCAACATTTGATTTCGCCATGCAAACCCTCAATATTTAACAATAATGTTATACAGTACCCCTTCTTTGGGACACTGCTATTCAGGGAACACCCATATTAAGGGGACACTTTCATGTGAAACTAACAAGGAGACATATGTTTTAACATTGTGGAAAGCCTCTATTCTTGGGACACCTATTCAATGGACACTTTGTTTGATCCTGAAGTTGTCCCCATATAGGTGTTCCACTGTATAAAGTTTTCTTTTTAATAAAAATTCAGATGGATTGATTACTTAATATAATGTAATTGTATTAATAGGGAATACCTGCATATTACTGTAACTATCACACAGTGGCGTAACACAGAGGACTGAGGCCTCTGGTTTAATGACCTTAAGTGTTTTCAGCCTTTTTCAACATATTTTAATGCCCGTTGTTTCCTCTGGGTGCTGCTCAGAGGCCCTTATAACCGCCGAGGCCCTTGGGTTTAGCTAGTGAGCGCTCATAACTGTTACACGCCACTGATATTATTATTATTATCTTTTTGTTTCCCAAGCTTTTCCCCTTAATAGAGATTTCACTGTATATAATGCCACATTCGATTAAGTAGTCCCATAAAGTCACAACAAATATTAGTAAGCACCCTATTACAAAACTACTCTATTATTCACTGTAGTATACCAGGGAAGAGTGTGAAACTCACTATTCCCAAAAGTAAACAAAATAAATGGAGTCTTTGTTCTTTGATAACCAAACATTTTTATCGGCCAATTAAATTTCAATAAAAACTTGTTGGCATAATTTGTATACTTTTTATTATAATAGTACATTTCATAGAAATAATCCAGATATGTAAGTGCAAAAGAATTTCCTTCACTTGCCCGAAAGGCAACCATTACTTAATAGCTCTGTAATAATGAATGAATAATATATTTATTGTTCAATGAATAGATTAAAATATTTTAAATGTGAAACTGTTGCACAGTTTTAAGGTTTTTATTATTAATAAATAGCATTAAAGGCTTCTATTGTGATTATGTCTAGGTTATTTTATTTCGTCCCAGTGTATCATTTTCAAAACTAACAATTTTAATACATGGTACTGTATGAATCTATTTCAGATGTGACAATTATGTTTTTATATTAAATTAATATACTTGAGCACTCGAGTGCACTTGAGTATAAATGATTACCTGGGAGGTTTTACTCCAGTTCATGGATGAACCTATTTTTTAGGCAGCTTTCGATTTTATTTATTTATTTATTTTATGCCATGTGGCCAAGGATTACCAATAGTAATCATTGTCCGATAGGTGGTAATCCCTCTGATACAGGGGCTATTTTGTGAACCAGTTTAGCAGGGTAATTTCCTACTCTTCTCAATTGATGAACTGGGTTCTTTAAAGTGCACACACGTTATAACTGTATACACTCGACCTATGATTAGACTGACGACCTAGGAAAAAGTCGTGTCTATTCATTGTGCGCATGTGGGAAAGTTGGGATGTGATTTGACCATGCTTTACTCCTTAATACATGTTTATTGGTTTCTAGGTCTAGGCTATGTAACACATCAACTTGTAAATCCTAGGTCGTCGGTTATTGCAAGTCAAAAGCTCCCTTAAGCTCTGTCTACACTATCAAACTTTATGTGAAAAACAAAATGTGATGTGCCCATATATGGACACAATGATGTCATATCACTACCATATTTAGGCATATCACTACCACATTTGGGCACATCACACTTTATCTTTATCAAACTAGTTTGATAGTGTAGACAGAGTCGTGTCAAACACTTCCAGGTATGAGTACAAGTACTTAAAAGCATGTGTACCTGGGGTAACCACCTGTAATTGATGATGTTGAATAATTATTAAGCAAATTATGAGAGATAAAGACAATATTTTAGTCCTCAATAATTTCAACTCAATTATGTTTTCAAAAAGTAGACTTTCACCAAATCATGATAATAAATGTTCCTACTAACCTTCAGTTACCGATCTAACGACGACAGGGCGCTCGCTGCCAGCGATAAAACCGAATCCAAGAGCACTGTCACGTACCAGGGTGACTTCACGTTCTACAGGTTGAATGTCGTCAGCCTCAAACGGATCTGCACGTGTTGTTGATTCACTGACATGACTGAAAGAAATAAACAAATCTTTCTGATTAATCATTGTTATTCTTTTAAAATCGACTGGTTGCTGAATTTAATGTATGAAAACCTATACAATAATAATACAGTATATTGGCATTTTCAAATATTATGATAGATCATGTTCTGGAATCTATTATACAGTATAAATATACCACGTTGCTTGTATTTTGTTATGTAGTCTATATCCCCCACTCACCTACTGTGTGTGACTTTGGTTTAGTCAATTTGTTATTTTATGTATAGCTTCAATAAAGCTGGGAGGGGAGGGATGGTTTAGCTATAAAAAAAAAGGGTTACAGCCAATAGTTATGCAGAGGGTTAGCAGCAAAACTTTAAACATATCCAAAATATTATGAAAGTGTCATAACGATAGATATAAACAAAATACAGCAATTAATAAATATTATAATCGCTAGAGTCATTATAAAATACAATGTTTACACAATTAAATTGAAGCATTAATCTACTTTATAATTTCTAAGAATTACATACTCAATGTAATATGACTTCTTGTTCTCATCGATAGCTGCTTCCCATCCGTACGGCAAGTCCGCTCGGAGATTCCAGTTTCCTGCCGGGGGTAACCACTGGGAGACTCTTTCACGGTGACTGAAATATAAACAAAGTTGTCATTAGTGGGATTAAAGTTATGAAAACCAAACTTTTATAGCAAAAAATCTTCCATCTATGGGACGCCCATAGTGGTGCCTTTAATAGAACAATGAATATTGACAATATCTCTCTTTTCAAGGAGTACTTTTGGTTATCCAGGTAAAATAGGCATGAAATAATAATTTAAATCCAATGTTAAATTACGGAAGAATGACAATGCTATGACTGGCTGGATCTCAAAAATATTTAAATAATTTTTCATAATGTTTATATAACTATACATAATGTATATAATATACAATATATATTTCACAAAATAAATAATATCCGATCCATTATGTCTGTAATCAGTCTCTCTCATCATTAGTGTGATACATACATTTAAATAATTATATTAGAATGCTAATAATACTTGATATGGGAAACCTGCCTTCTGGGCCAAATTAGGTTTTTGATAAATGATAGTACACTAGTACTCAAGTGCTCACATGGGGAAATATTTCTGAACTTTAATCAATATTTATTAGGAAAATGAATGGGTCAAGTGTACATTAACCAAAAAAAAGCATAAAGCTGAGATGCAAGGTAAGAAAATGTCAGTGATAAAAATGTTTGATGATAAAAAAGTTTAAAACATGTTGGTGCAAAAAAATATTTGATGATAAAAATGTTAATAAAAATATTTGGTGACAAAAAATGTTGGGGAAAGAAATGTGAGTGGAAAAAATATTGGTGATAAAAATGTTTGCCATTGATAAAAATGTTTGCCAGTGATAAAAGGTTGGTGATATAAATGTTGACATTAATGAGATATCAAATTAATATTACACATTTAATGTAATATACGAGTAAGCCTGGAAATACCTGTAACATCCTCAAACCAAAATTCTGCTGAATAACACTACAAAAAAATATATATTTAAATAAATTTGCATTGAACCTATCAAAAAAGGGGCAATTACCTTAAATACATAATAACATATACTTTCCATATAAGTTGACATGAAATAAATAACTTTCACATAGAACATTCAGAGACTTGTACAACTTCTAAAATGGTAACTTAATTAAATACCTCAAGTGCAACTAACATTTAAGAAATACTTACAATTAAGAACCATAAGTGTTGTTCAATAACTACTAATTAGTGATACTTAGCAATAACAATGCAGGAATTGTGTTTCTTTTGTAATTAAAATAGCAATTGACACGCCTTGTAGTTATACAGGCAAGTAGTAGCAAAACCTTTATATCAAAATGACTGCAATTGTACTGGGAAGGTTTTAAACTATGTTAGAAATCCACCAGAGTAGAGGTTGTGGTAGGGATGGGGATTATCCTTGGATAGAGGTGGGATTATCCTGGGTTGTCGGAAATGAGGTATCAAAATGAAGAAATAAGGGTTTAAACTATATTTGAAATCTACCAGTGTGGCAGTAATTTTCTCTCATTTCATAGATGTGAGGAGATGCATATACAATATCTTTAAACTTGGGAATGGAAAATCATTCAAATATGGTAGTGATATGTCCAAATATGGTAGTGATATGATGGCGTTATGTCCACATAATGGGCATATTACATTTTTTGTCACATCAAGTTTGATCTGAGCTTTAGGGCAAACAAAACCTACTGTTTTGCGATTGACTCATCTTTTTCCATACTGTATAGAAAGTCATCATCAGATTCAGAAAATTTACTAGAATGTTGATTTACCTCTTTATTTGGAGGTACCAAATTTATTTTATTTTATTTATTTACTATTTCAAATTATTCTGTGGGTCTAACTTTAAAACAAACGTGCTTTCTCAATACCCAAAATATTAACCATATTCAACAGTAGGAAAGGCTAGGATCATTCCGCCTACATAAATGTTCTATTACAACATATGTAAAGTCATGATTTAGCACACAATTGTACAACAACCTTGAAAGTGTGAGTAAAAAATTAAAGAAAAAACATCAGTAAAACAATCATGAACTGTAATTGAAGTACTAACTACTTTGTTTTCAATCGTATATTTCCTGAAATTATTTTTTTCTTGCAGGAAATATTTTGTTCACTATCAATCCTATGGCCTTATTACCCAATCACAGTCTAGTGAGACAGAACCATGAAATACTAACCACAGTCAATAAATATTCAGGATTTCCCTTTGTATTCATTTAATGTAAGAATTTCTAAATGTTAAAGAATTTTCCCTTTAATATGTGGTGGTCAAGATTGGAACACTGGATTGTAGATTTTACAAGCCAATCTGTCATTTGTTAAACAAAACAACTTTACTTATTATATCACCACCATATTTGGGCACATCACATTTTTTTGTCAAACACTTGATAGTGTAGACAGAGCTTTAGAATTTATATTTTAAAAGTGTATTTTTTTGTATAAAAATTGCAACTTTATGATCAGGTAATAATAAAGTAAAAGCAATTTTGTTTAACAAACAATCATACCGCATAATTGAACGCGGATAAAGCAGAATCAGCCATCTCACAAGCAAATCTTTCAAGCAAATTACTTTTTACAACCAATCTTTTGATATTAATTTACAGAGCATACTAAATCCTGTTTTTAACAGTCTTTTAACTGATAAAAAAAGCACCAAATCCAACTGGGTTTTTTCTACTAATGTCGTCATATTATGAGATGGTGTACAAAAGCTAATTTAAGGGCTCCATGCATCCATTGCATAAAGTTAGCAACCCATATAATGTGAACAATGCATAATTTACTTTCTGTTTTGTGGCGCACCATAATCTGTCTGACAACCACACAATGACAATTAACGTTTGCTATATGATCGTAAGAAGAAGTATTTGTTACGTTTATTTTCATTACCTGTATTAAATCATCTTAATTATGATTCAATTGATGAAAATCACCTGTTTCATTAAACACCATTCCTAACATTCTAACGCAATAATGCACTTTGGAGGGAAACTTGAATTCAGACCATTCCCACAGACAGTTTTTGTATAGAGACTTATGAGTATATAATAACACATTAGGCCCATTATATTTATAAGCACATACATAAACACACCTTTCTGCTGATTGATTCAGTACCTGCAAAAATGAAGCAAATTTGTATTAACCATATTTACAGTAGAACACCTACTGTATAAAGTTGACAGCTTTGGGACCCAACAACACCAACAAAGCAAAGTGTGCACTTAAAAGGTAGTCTACTGAATTCTGAAATAGGGGTGGAGGAGGAGAGGGAGTATATGTTAAAACATATAATGCACCTTTTTAATTACGGGGGGAGGGGGTTGCAGGAATGGAGGAAGCTTTTCCAAAAGGAGTGGTTCTACTATAAAAGTTCATACAGAAAAGGAAAGAATAAATAGTTGTTGCCTTCTGAAATTGAACGAACAGAAAATAAGGGGCATCCTCTGACAACTAACATTTTGTTTTTATTCAAGCTAAATCTCTGCAATTTGCAAGCAATAAAAAATCCATTTAAAGTAATCCTGTTAAAATCTCAGCAAAATGTAAACTCAAGGTTGCCACTTGAAATCTCCAATGTTCTAAATTGGTGGTACTTATTAAATATCATTGGCCTTCAGTCAATATCATATAGAATTATATTGGCCTTCATAAAGCACAGGAATAATTTTAACACTTTACAGTCTATGCAAAGAGCAAACAATAATGATCATTAAATGACTTGGATCCAGGGCCTAAAAATGGTAAAGTGAAGGGCTAAGCTTAATTTGATGTTCTATCTTTTGAATTACAATTTGCGAAATTTAGGCGTCCAGTCGTGAAGGATTGTAGTATAGTAAGAACCCCTCTTCCTTTGGACATTCCTATTCCGGGGACACCCTATCTTTTAGTATTGTTAGGTTTTTATCACTACATGTCAGCCTCGGCTGTTTTTAGTCACCCTCATTAAACAAAGTTTAATAAAAAAAATATAAAAAAAAAACCTTTGAATCTACTACAGTACAGTAGTTTGTCAGTCAAAAATTCCTATGACTAATGGTCATTTTACTAATGGTCATTTTGACAAAAATAATTGATAATTAATAATTATTTCTTAAATTATTAAACAGAATATCAATTTAAAAAAAACCATTATTTAATGAAGAGAGAACAATAATTAAAACTGTTACGTAAAAAAGAAACATTTCTTCTTCTGAGAAGTACTCTTTAAATGTTATGCTAGTCTTAAATACTATTTATTATTTCACAATTAATATTGAGATAACATAGAGACATTAATGTCATAAAACAAGCCCACGGGTTGGCCCTGGTGGACGGTGTTTAACTAAAATCATAAACAAAGCCCACGTGCCACTATATCAACCATTTTGATGCTATAGTTCACAGCCCAATTAATTGAAATTTTTCGAAGCCATCAACAGCGAAATAAAGATAAAATAAAAAGTTTAATACAGATTACTATCTGTACTATTATACGTCAGGATGATGTATTACAAATATAAAGGAACGGAATCGCGATTGTCCTCTTTAAGATCTTCATCAATAATCAGCAATAGAGCAACAAGAAGTACAGCTGCTAGCCAATATGACAAGAGAATAGAAAACAATCTACACAGTTGGGGGTAGTCTGATTAAAATGTCAAACTTGTTATAATATAATAAAAAATAATAATTATGGAATTATAATTTCTTTATATCAGTTTGTATAATAAACTTTGAGTATTTCTGCTATGAATTTGCCATTATCACTCAAATGTCAAAGCAATTTTGATATTTCTTACTTTTTAATGTCTAAAGCTCTGTCCACACAATCAAACTTTATGTGACAAAAAAATGTGATGTGCCCATACAGTATAAGGACATGATGATGTCATATCACTACCATATTTGGGCACATCACACTTGTTTTGTCAAACTAGTTTCATAGTGTAGACAGAGCTTTATACATTTTTGGGTGTGATTTTTTAAACTAATTTAAATATCCTTGAATGTTCCAACAGGTATATGATTTCTGAAGATTATCACTCAAAACCAATGTTGGTATTATGTAACCAACTAGACTGATAATGATGATACGATAACTTCTTACTTTATACAGTTTATATAAACATCACAATACATTTTTATTATATAACCTTACAAATGGTGTAGTGTATTAATAATAATAATAATAATATGTTGATCTTATATAGCGCTTAATGCAAAAAAGCGCTTCACAATATTACCCCAGTCATTTTTTGGATTAAACACATCTGGAAACATTAATCAGCACAGTTGTGTTTTGACCTATACCAGGTATCCATTTGTACACCTAGGTGGAGAGGAGCAAACATAAGTAAAGTATCTTGCCTAAGGATACAAGCAATGCGACAGGATTGGGATTCGAACTCAACATCAATAGTCCAACGTCCAACTTCGCCACATGCCTTCATTACTACTGTATTGATGCTATTGTAAGAACATACAGTACTTGCTTGGTACCAAATCAGGGATCTGGTTCGATACTAGGACTGCCTTCATGGACTTAAAGCTCTGTCTATACTAAGAAAAAAAAGTGTGATATGCTGAAATATGGTAGTGATATGCCCAAATATAGTAGTGAAATGAAATTATCATGTCCATATATGGCACATCACATTTTTTTGTCACCTAAAGTTTGTCACCTAATCCTTAAAGTATAACAAGACTAAAAAACTGTTAGGCTTATATTATCATGTTTGTGAGATTTCAACAGATATTTACCAATAGAAGAAAAACTATAAAACCATTCACCTGTCGGTGTCAAGTTGTGGATGTACCACAAACTTCAGCATCCCTGTTTCACCAGTGAATAAAAATCCACGACATATTCACAAAAATAAAATCCTGAGAAATGTTGAACCATCATCAACACGAGCAAACAACTGAATGAATGGTAATAACAATCTTCATATACACCTGATTGTTGTTTTTTAAGTCCACCTTCATTCATTAAGATTTCACACCCGGTTGTTAATTTCTTCCACTTAAATAAACGGGTACCAAAATATTAAATCACAAGCGTGAAACACTAATATATCGCTCCTTTACACTAAGGATATATGCGTTGAAGCGTGTGTATATTCGTGCCCAGGTTCGAGATGCAGAGTAACTTATTGATTCTGCACTCGCACAAACATACCAACACCTGGAGATTTCAAATAATCTCAAACTCACTTTATTTTAATCAAAATTCTAGCCATAAATATTACGATACTAAGCAATAAAATGGATAAATTTAATCAAGGTGATATGTAACTATGTAACATGATTAAAGAATAATATCAATACATGCAGTTTTATTGATTATGCTTAAATAATAAAGTATATGATATACAGTATGTACAATATCCTTTGGGCTGTATTTGGTTACTATGGATACAGTACACACTGTGCAGAATATATGACATCTGACCTTGTAATGAAATCAGATTTTCACTGTTTACACCTAGCAACAGATCATTTATTTGTTTAAAAAAAATAATGTAACTATAGTAGCTTACTCTACAAAACTGGAATTGATAAAAACATTTTTTAAGGAATAAAATATATACTATACTCTAATATTACTGTATATAATTATTCTATTAATTAATTAATCATTCATTCATTATTATTTTCCTTACAGACCTGCCAAAACATGAGTCATAAAAATCTGGAGAAAAAGTATTTAAAATTAATTTATTATTTAAAAAGCAAATGCTTGTGTCAGGGATGCCAAAACAAAACAGACAAAAGCAAACAAAACATACATATGGTTGAAGATTGACAGAAAAAATGAAGACTCTTAGAGTACTGTATAAAATGATGACATACAGTACAAGTGAGTGAGTGAGTGGCCGAGCGGTTAAGACAGTGGAACCGTAATTACGTAGCCATAACATCGGCAAGGGTTCGAGGCTCACTCGCTCCATGGTTCTGGTGGTAGAACGAGTCTTCTCGGATAAGTACTATAAACCGTAGGTCCAGTGTACACATAGCTCATGCGCACTTTAAAGAACATAGTACATCTTTCGAGACGAGTAGGGGGTTACCCCGGTGTACTACTGTAGTCCACACTAACACAGCCACTGTCACACACAGCCACTGTGCAAATTGGTACTGGACCGTTTTAGAGGTGTTTACCACCTGTTGGTCCAGATCCTTCACTAACTGAGTTAGTGAGAAGTCGAATAAATTAAATAAAAATAATACAAGAAACTAAAAACAACAGTGATGTTAATTATTGCTGCCTTCAAATACGGCAAAGTGGGCCATCAGTATCAGTATGTCTAACAATAGAAATAAAGATAAAATCGGGTAACTTCATTTGATTGAGAGAACTGGAGTTTTGTCTTGCGAAATGTACCACAAGACTTCATCATACTGTACGCATACTAAGTGAAATGAAATTGGTTTTTGCTATAAAAAAATCGTTCAATAAATGCTATGTAAATATAATAATATTGCACTTATTACATATCAAGGAGAAATATAATAACAGTCTGAATGTTATTATACGACAATCAATATTGTAGATGTATTAAACTGTTATTAATGAATCAATCCGTGTAATGCTGAAAGTCAACTTTCATTAGGTTTCTAAGCTTTTGATTACATGCATACACAAGGAGTACGATTTGCGGAGACTGCTGATTGGATGTAAAAAATGGATGGACAGATTCAAGGGAATGAATGAGAGGCCTTGATGAAACAATGTTGAAATCAAATTATTAAAATTATTAACTTTTTTTATTTTTTTGTGGCCACTTTTGTCTCCTGTATTTTAAAACTCTCAGGAATTATATTATATCGTTTCATTATGTACAATAAACGTCTCAAAGTGCAGTGTACTAGTGGAATATCCACAAAACAGGGACTAAAATGGGCCAGTACATCAGGGTACCCTCCTACTTATTCAAAAGAAGCATTAGGTTCTTTAAGTGTATGTTAGCCACATGTGCACACAGGACCTCCAGCTTTAAGTCATTATCCGAGAAGATTTGCAGCACATTGAAGACATACACAATGTGGTACCAAACACTAATGGTTACACAGGTATCTCAATATAACCATGGAGAAATAATTATTTGATTATTGACATAAAGCTGTCTACACTATCAAACTAGTGTGAAGTGCCCAAATATGGTAGTGATATGCTCAAATATAGTAGTAATATAACATCATAATGTCCATATATGGACATATCACATTTTGTTGTCACACAAAGTTTGATAAGTGTAGACTTAACACAAAACAACTGTTATGCCAAAGTGCTTGTTCCTTTATGGCTTAATCTACCAGTAGGCTGTCAGTAACACTATGCGATTGAACTAAAAGCATGCTGACCATAACAACATCACCCTACAAAAGTCATCTCACTGTGAAATGGGTAGATGGAAGCTAAGAAATGATTTCCACGGTAATTGAAGCCTAAACGGATTGAAAAAAAAAAACAATTTTTGTTATTACAACTATCCTTCATTTTTTATAAAAACTCCTTTGGGACCTATGTAAAGCAGATTTCATCTTTATCAATGATCCTTTACGAATTTTACTTACCAAAAGTGTACTAACTGCAACAACTCTAAACTAATGATAACATCTAGGTATCAGGGCAAGTGTTACCTCTTAAGTCATATGCTGGCTAACAACACTCTTTAACATAAATGGGAAGATTTATCCTAAACTTTGATGCAGAAGTAATATTTTATGTTTATTGTAGCTATATCCAAGATTTACCTGATATGCAACTCTGAATTCTCTACTGCAGATTCATTAAGGGAAATCAAATGAATTTCAATTAAGTCCCACAATGTGCTTAACAAAAGAATCCATCCATGAATTTATAGTTGAATATCTTAACTTTTATGTTGAAGTGTTTAACTGCCTTTAACCATCTTTATAGTCACACCTGATTGGTTAGAAGATAAATTTAGGTTGACAGTATCCTAGCAACAATACAAAACTTAAAGTAAGGTGGGAGCTAAAGGTCATAGTTCATGTTGCTGTTGAAAAGTTTTAATCTTAATATTTTTGTTTTTTGGTCGGCTCTCTGTTAAAGGAATACTGAATTAGTTAATTTTCGACTGTATTAATTTTGTTTATAATATGACTATACAGATTTTGAACTTATTATATAGGCATATATTTTGTATAAAATACTATACTGTATCCTCCCCTTATCCAATGCCGGCCATCATGCGCGAGACCCGTACATTATGAGAGTTTCAAATATACCATCTCACTATTTATTCTTTCTAACTGTACTTAATATGAGGAATGTTGAGCCAAGTCTAAAACAAACATTATTCTTTCTCTTGTCGTTCTACTCATAACTGAGTACTCGTGACCATTATTAAACATTATTAATAGTTTGCTAAAAAAAAATACACAAAAGTATGTATGACATGCTTGCCTTCTTTGTATAACCATGGAGAAATATTATTTCTCCATGGTATACCGTAACTATATTTAAGTGAGTCAAATGTAAATGTTGATATTTTTTCCAATAGTTATTCATCATTCAAGACTCATTGTATTCTTTAAATAATTGTGCTCAATAGACTAATTTTTACTATTGAATATTTATTTAAGTTTGCTTCATATATAAAGTATTTATTGTATCTGTTTTCATACCTTTAATTGGCAATTTTCGTTGCTGTTGGTTTTGATAAAATAAAATGATGCTAAGACAACAATAAGCATATGTACAGTGAACTGCTTGATAAATAAAAACATAGGAACTCAAAGACTAGGAATTTTCGCCTTGTGTTAATAGGGAAAAAAAAGAAAGAATTAAATTAAATGGTTTATACAGGCAGACAGGTAAATGAACGGCTATGAACTTTTACAATTTAAAGTAGCTATAGTATACTAGATTATAGGCAAATTACTGTATGTGTATACTATAAGAAGATTTATATATTATAGAAAAACATGCATAGTAGTAGGCTATGAACCCATGTACAGTATGATAGAAATTGCTGGTATCAAAAACTATAAATTTATGCAAAATCATGACGTTCCACTGACGTTTCATTAATGCTCCTTTAATTTATTCTCGATTTTTAAAAAAAGAAAATACGCAGAAATTTAAACTTGGCAAAATTATCACATTAATCATCAAGATACAAATTATTGGTGTGAAGATTAGTAAATGCGAATTCATAGAAAAGATTTTAAAAAAAGATTTATAAGCCGTTTGTTTTCAGTTTCAGTAGTGCGTTCATAAACACATTTCAACTATTGTTCAACTAATTTCTCAGTTGAGTTTATATTACATATAATTATTATAATTAAAGATGAGGGCGTATCAATTTGATCTCTGTTGCGCGTGCGTACAACTGAGGACTAGTGCTGTTCCGCCGTATCACGCCGAGAATGTTAAAGAGTCGCTATCCAATCGAGTTCGAACAATACCATGAAAGCCCCAGTGGTCTAATGGTTAGGACATCTGCATATCAAGCAGGCGGTCCGAGTTCGAGTCTCGGTTGGGGCGACTTTTTCTCATTCTCACAGATTTCCTCATCTTTATCGTTTCAAATTAATTAATTAAATTTCAGTATATCACCGGGCGGTTTAGAATTAATATATATATAAACAATAATTTACAATAATCTAAAAAAACATAATAATTGCCAGTTTAAAAAAAAGTCTCAAATGCAACATAGCTTTTTTTATTTCTTTTAACTTCATTGCCAGAAAACAACACAACATTAACTAATAGTAGGAGGTTAACACTGACGTCTCAATTGTATCATTAGCTTAATCTTCGATATTCTCAGAAATGGTATTGCAAATAGCAAGAACAATTAATATTTGTAATACGTTTCATAATACTTTAACATTTATTGAATAACTTATAATGACGTCTTTTTAAAAGCATTTAAACATTTTTACAGTATTTATTATCTCATTTTATTGACATTACGAGGAAAAGAGTCCTAAAACGAATTCTTATTTTCTTGATACTTTTATTAGAAAATCATTTCGCAAAAGTTTTTATGTCGCGAAAATGGCTAATGTAAAGTTTCTGGTTATTAAAGTATTGACTGGACTGAGGTATTTCAAAATATGAGCCAAAGTGATCTGAAGTATAACTCTACTTAGAGACGAAGTCCACAAGGAATATAGTACAGTACTGTAGGCCTATGTTTCCAAATCACAGAGGGCTATATTTCAACTATGTCCCAGTCATAGACAAATCGGATAAAAAGTTATGGAATGTAAAATACAATGATAAGCTATTCACAGTAATTAGTATCATTATCATAATCACCTGTTGTTCTATATCATTATCATTGCCATCATCATTGTTCATTTATTTACAGAGTAATAATCTCAGCTCATTATCATATCCATTGTTGGTTAATTCATGCCAAAGCACATGGACTATTGATAATTACTACGCTTCACTTGATTAGCGCACAATGACGGCAATCAATATGAAGCTGTCATAAATATAACACATCAGTTTAAAACCAAATCAATAGTTTATTTTAAATATGTCTCAACTACAGCATACAGTTTTGCTATCTGGACACAGGCCAATAATCATAATTTATCCGTTAAGGTATGCTAAATATCATAATGACAGGCATATAGTCACACAATTTATTTGGTTTTACATTACATGAGGCTGACAACATTTATAGCATAATTATTCTGGACTGTAGAAATGTCTTGAACATTCTTAATAACAACATTCCATTTAAACATCGAGGTATAAACCAGCAGAAACGGATAAACGACACACATGTTGTCCTTCCGAAACGCTTGGAAGGTGAATAGATGGGATAGGACTACGGGCATGCACTTTCCCTACATTATAATAATAATAATATGAATATTTAGAGGCGCTTTACAAAAGTTCTCACAGTGATTAGAATCAAAAGATTTAAAGAACAGATTAAAACTGTTTCATCGTAGATGAAATGAGGTCTAATAGATTCCAAAAGAAAGGTGCATTGGCAGAAAATGTCCTGTAAGATGTAGAATTTGTTTGTTGTAGGCACTTGAAAGGCGAGTTTATCAGCGGATGAACGGACACAACGGCTATGGTTTGATACTGAATATAAGGTCTTGAATATAGGAATGTGTAGAGTTGTGGAAACACTTGAAAGTAATTCAGATCTGAATTACCACCATACTTTGTTTCAGAAATAATACTCTAAAGTTTTCAAGTTATTTTAAAAAAATAGTCTGATCATAAATTATGTCAATTTTTGAACTACACCTCACATCTACATGCAATCCATATTACTTACAGTATTATGCAGTTGTTTTGTTGGTTTGCTGTTAATTTTGCAATTTTTCTTATTTTAACTAAACATGTGTAGTTAATACAAAATAAAGTATACAATATCACCATTTTCAATATGGAAAAATAGGATGGAGAACAGAAAGTCGTAATCGACTGGGTTGTTTTGAGCAGATCAAACTCCTCAAATCCACCACTGTTTATGCGAGCAGTGGAGTAGATCACTGCCAGTTGTTTGGCAGTGACCAATCAAATACTCTCATTTTTACAATAATAACAGAGGAAACGATAAATAAGGGTAGATAGAAAAGAAAGGATAAAATGTTTTCGTTTTGAAGATCGATAGTGAAGAGTTATAACGCTAAAGCTCTATCTACACTATCAAACTTCATGTGACAAAAAAAATGTGATGTGTCCATATATAGACACGATGAAATATCATTACCATATTTTAGCACATAACACTTTTTTTGTCAAACTAGTTTGATAGTGTCAGACAGAACTTCAGGCCTAACTTACGCCATGTTCTAATCACGATAAAAACCACCCAACTCTGAGCCTCCAGATCGAACACACCACGTAGACATTAAATATAATCAGCTTATAAAATACACAAGGGTCCTCCATATGGGTGCAGTGTACAGTGACAGAATATCAAATGAGGTAGGTGACGTACTTGTGCAGAGTTTAAATACATGGTTAAGTTGACATAGACAAGGGGATTATCATATAGGATTAATGATGGCTTTAATTAAGTTACACTTGGATAGAGATACGTATTGTATACCAATAACAGAGATATGATTTCCTACATATGATTGATACTTGATTCTAAATAGATAACGTAATATATATAATACATCCATACTTTATCATCTTCACTTAATAATTTAAATACAAATTCATCTTGAAGAAAACTGTGTAAGCTCTTTGAAGACATGTTAACTCTTTCATGTCTCGAAAAGAAATGATGATGGTGGTTTGTGGGCAGGCTCCCACTTGAGGGCATAGTTCATGGACTATACCATTTGTGGAAAGGGTAATTCAATGAAAACTTCTACTTTTCGAGTTATATCTTACTCTTCGAGGAGAAGGGGCTATTGTTGGTTTATCCAGGTAAGCTAGGCACGAAATAGACTACATAACATAACATAACGAATGAGGAAACATATATTTTAATACTACGGCAAATCCCTATTCAGTCACCCCTATTGAAGGGACACTTTTTTTGGTCCTGAAGGTGTCCACTTAATAGAGATTGTATTGTATTTAACACATGCTGATCTCGGTATGCGCTGCACTGCAGGCTGCCGTGGGTCAATAGGGGGCCTAATCCCAATTTCCAATTTAAGCTTGAGGACAATTTTACCCTAACAATTTCAATCACAGACCAAATAACAAGGCTAAAATTATACAGTAGGCTATTTTATATACCGTATTAATGTCTCCGCCCATAGAGATATTATAGTTCACTATAATATCTCTATGCTCCGCCCCATTTCTTTTTAGTGACTGTTCTTCTCTGTCAACTGACTCAGGCTGACTAATCAATAATTAGACAGTCTAAGAATAACAATTGAGGGAGTGGCCATATGAATTGTTCTCTTTAATTATGTATACTGCAAAATGTAATAACAATAATCTATACAAAATATTCAATCAAATTACATTCATGTATAGAAAGTTATTAATATAAAAATTAACTTCTACATTCTATAAATGTTGCATAAGGATTTGTTTACCTATTGGTGGTGGAACTATCAATATGGTCCTTATCTACAGTAAACTAATAAACACAAACCAAAGTCTACATACAGTACTATCCACTATTTATTTATTTATTTATTTATTTATTTCAACTTTATTTATAGAGGGTAACCCTTCCAGCTGAACCCGCAGGTCAGCTGATATCAGTTCACTGTGTATTTAAAAAAAATATTATATTATTAAAAATATTAATGTACTCCACCCTGTAATTCAATTTACAAGCTAATTGTACATGAAAACCTCAAAGTTATCAAAATTTAAACAGTTTTAAACTCATTCCAAATATAAATATGTTATTTTTAAAATGCAATAAATACTAAAACCTCATTTTATTGGCTGGTTATGTAACCGTGATTACAGTGATATCATTTTAGCAATATGAAATCTAAATTATAAATATAAAATTTTGCTCATTAATTATTGAAAATTCTAAGTATTTTGCCAATTACGGTCAAAATAATGAATTAATAGATAGTTACCATGCTGATAGTATATTAGCTCCTGGTATGGCATTAGGAGGAATACTTGATGGGTGGATACACTTTGCAATAATTATATAATATAATACGACAATGAGTCATCAATCCATTAAATATGCAAAAAAATACAAATATCAATATTTTAATGCATCCTGTGTGATTTTTGTATTATTTGCAGAATTTCATATATTCTTCTTCATTACACTTTTATTTATATGGTGTAAATTAATTTTGAAATAATATAATAAAAATATTACAAAGTATGTATTACATTCTTTTCTCCAAATATATATTAATTATTGAATAAAATAATATTTTTTACATGTGTTGGTACTGTATGTATGAATAAATTTCTCCAAATAAATTGAGTTAAAGGTAGAAAATATGTCACATATCATATATGCGTCAGTATTTATAAATAAGGTTAAAAATTAATGTTGTTGTTTGTTGTGAGTTACTGGGCGTTACCACATATTGAGTGGATGTGAAAATGGAATGGGTTAAAATAATCTAAAGTATTTTACAACAAAAACTACAATATTCGACAAATCATCCTTTCTACAAAGTTTATAAATTAGGAATTTATTTGAGTACGGTAATAAATTGAATAAGACCATCAATAAATTATCCCCATGAGATTTAGATTACGCAAAGTATCAACAGTAAATTCAGATTCAAGTTAAAATAAATTTAATAGATTAAATTTAATTTCTTAGTAGGTACAGTTTAAAAGCTGAAACAGTCTAGCCTGACATATTGCAATACATAAATTAAGGTATTGTATTGTATGTACTATAGATAGTCTGTTTAATAATATTAAAGAGGGACACTAAATGATTAAGCTGCTCTTTTACTACAGGGATGGCATTGATAACAATTAAATTGAGTGACATTTAATTTAGGCTGTGTTTACACACAATTAGTGTAAATGTGCATAGAATGGATTTAAGCTGATCCAAGTTACTACAAATGTATTAAGTGCTTGTTTGATCTGTAAACTTCTCTCCTTGGAGGGGTAAAGGCCTATATTGGTTTATCCAGGTAAACTAGGCACAGAATTGAAACCTGGAAATGGACTCTAGTTGACTCTAATATAAAACAATATATAAATAATAATGTTTGTATTTCAAAAAAATTATAGAGACACATGGATTGAAAATGATATAAATGTGCTTGTGTGATTTGAAGTGCTTAAAGTTCTCTTCTTGGAGGGGTAAAGGCCTATATTGGTTTATCCAGGTAAGCTAGGCATGGAATATATTGAAACCTGGAAATGGACTCTAGTTAACCCTAATATAAAACAAATTCATAAATAATGATGAATTTTTATATTGCAGAATTTTTATGACAACACATGGATTTTAATGAATCGTGTTGAACATTATGAAAGGTCTTGTGACAAAGCATTTGATTGCCTCAGGCCTGATGCTTAGTTTTGGCGCCGAGCACAAAGACTGACTAGCCGTTTTAAGCTCTGTGTACACACTAAAAAAGTGTGATGTGCCCAAATATGGTGGTGATATGCCTAAATATGGTAGTGATATGATATCATATATGGGCACATCACATTTTGTCACATAAAGTTTGATAGACAGAGGTTTAGACTCTTTGACTTGGCTAGTAAATCTAGACATGATGTATAAAAGTATTAATATTAATGAAATTTAAATAATTGTAAAAAATCTTACTTGAGGTAGTACAATCGACCTTGTTGGTCAATTTTGGCAGACCAGTCATCTGGTAACTTCTCGTTAATGTTTTTTAACGAACTCTGACCTCGTATATCCATGGTGATAGTGGTTATTCACTAGCTGGATGTCCAAATACTGTTGACTTGTATTCTCTCACTGGAGTCTAGATAAACAGATGTCATACTGCAAGGTCCACTGTATAGTAAAAGTAAAATATGAATATTAATACAGTACATCATATAACAGATTCATAGTTGAAAAATCAGCAAAGGTTTGGATCTGATATGCTGCATGATTGTGGTACTTGAACCATATCTTCTTGAAGGACCTAGTGCAAAACAAAGACTTATGACATAAATGGAGGTACTATTCGCAAGTTTGGTTTGGTAATTTTAGTCATCAGACCCAATTTGGTGACTTGGTCCAGGTTAAAAAAAGCTCCTATTGTCCAACAAACACACTGTGTCATAGATAAAGAAGTAAGGTAGGTTACTGTACACTACACTACACTACACATGATAGAATAACCAGTTGACGAACACACAGTTTAATGTGCAAGAACCAAGTATACTTTATTTATCACCATATAAATCAAAACTTTAAAAACTTATCCTTGATTAGAGCGGAAGCCTAAACCTCCGTGATGAAGGCAAATAAAATGTTTTTTCTGTCAATGTACATTAATTATTAACACAAACATTGTTCTTGTGGTGAAAAATATCCAAGACAAATTACACAAGGTAAAATATGACTGATTTCGCTCGTTCGTTATTTACTGTAGCTTATATTTAATCTAAACATCCGTTGACTTCACTTCTAAATCTCTACAAAGTACAGAATCAATTTGACGATTATTATGAAGGATTTAAACAGTATATACACAACAGTCAATATTTTAAAACTTCAGGAAATAGATATACTTATGGTTTGACTGGTTAATTAAAAACTGTTTTGATTTCCCTCGAAATTAACTGTATATAATACTGATATATATATATATTTTGTTACGATATAGTATTTTTATATTTTTGTCAATGTTAGATGTTTATTCGTATTTTTATAAGATCTTGTATTTTTGTATTCATGACTTTTTATATATTTTTAATAAATTGTTTGAGAGCTTGTTAACAAAATGAATTTCCTTTTGGACCAATACATTTCTGTATTCTGTATTCTCACTTACTTTAAAACATGTGAGACTTTAAAGACATTAACATATTACATTATAATCAATATAATAGTCAAGAGGCTTTTAACTTTGAAATATGATATCACATAATTACCAATAAAATATCATTTTAATTACTCAACTAAATTTTGTTTATACTACAGTACTGGTAAATGATTAGTACAGAAAATTGGAGGCTTTTCTATGTTGCTAGTAATTCCTTTACCACTAACTATTTGAGCTTGCCTGAATATTCGACTGTCCGGTGTTTTCCCTTCTCCTTCCTTTTTATTAGGATATATCATATTTTGTATCATCTTCTTCTCACCTTTTTTAAGCCTAGACTTAAGTTTTTAAACTTATATAGGTTTCCTTCCACACATACTATGTTTTTTATTGGTTATTATCACAAGTGTTTATATAATTATTATTTTAAGTATTTCAAATATATGTGTGGAGAACATTTTTTTTTTTAAATGTGCACTTCACTAGTTAATCAGCATTTTTATTTTGGATCAAGCTCAAATTTATACATATGAAATGCCATCTGTGTCAAAATGTTTTAATTCTAGCTTTACAGACTGGGAGTCATTGTTATCAGGAATTGAACAAGTGTGTCTTTATGTATGATAGTGAAAGTGTCCTATACGAAATCAACTCACCTCTAGATATAAGAAGCTTACTGAAAATATCCATAAATGTGTTACAATTTTATTACTTTTCCTATTCAATTGTACTGTTATACAATTACTACAACTTATATTCACACACATTTCATGTATTCACTATGATAATGGATATTGAGCTTTACGCAAAGCACAGTGGAGTTGTGGCTTGGTGGTTATGATGCTTGGCTACCACTCCAAGGGTCCTGGGTTCAAGTCCCGTCACATGTCAGGATTTTTTTCTAAGGACAAAACTCCACTCCCAAAGACTTGTAATAAGAATTTGTTTATGTAGAGCATCTTGTGTGTATGTTTGTCTTGTGAACCTCTGAAGGTCCCTATGATCAGCAATTCCTGGATGGATCACCCTCATTAAAATATGGTTTAAAAAAAAATAAAGTGAACCAGATGTTACACAGACAGAAACTTTCAGCTCCCTTTGTGCCATGTGCTGCCACTAAATGCTATACTGTACAGTAAGTTCATTCCTTTGGTCCAAAGAAGGTTTTGGTTGTGAAGTGAGAGATCGGTAACATACTGTACAATATTGGTGGACCTTAAAAACATATTCCCTGCCATTTGCATAAATTAATAATCAAACTCTAAATGTCCTTGTAGGCTTATACAGTAGAACTTAACATAATAGACCGTTACTTTGTGTGACATAACTGTATGCTGGTAGTACTGTACTATATTTTTGTTCCTTGGAAGTGTTTTTTAATTGAAATAAGATCTTCAATGTATTGTATACTCCTGTAGAATATGTACCACCATTGTAATTCTGTAAATGAATAATTATGAATGTAATGAAGCATGCCTAGGAGATATGATTCGATTGATGAATTGAAAAAAAAAGGGTTAATAGTTATTGTGATTCAACTGAGTAACAGATGTCACCGTAATACACTATATAATGCATTCGTTATATACAGTATGCAATTCAATCGAGATGTAAAGAATTGGCTGTAGAAAATTGGCAAATATAAAGTAAAGGAGGATGTGTAGATCGCATATTTCTTTCACCGTTTTTTCTTTCTCTTTTCATCTTTAGTATGTATATTCATAAGGCCCTAATGCACTTTTGAGGGTGAAGTTAAGGTCACGACAATGCTACTCAGTGGTTGCAACCTGAACCCAACTCTAACGATAACCTCGGTAGATATGATAATGCTGTAGCGTCGCAAGCCATTATTTTAGACCATGATTGTTAGAATTTTTAATATTTAATAACGAAAATTATTTGTTTTCTTCCCCTGGCTGCTGTTGGCAGCGTTTTTAACCAGACCCCATTAAAAATTAATAATAGATTTATTCATTCATTCACTTATTAGTGGAAATCATCATTTCCTTTTATTGTCATTTGCATATACCAGACCTTGATTTAAAAGGAGCGCCATGGCGCTGACGCTCCTTGGCGCTCCTGAAAACGATCAAAGGAGCGCCTAAAATAGCGCTCCCCAACCTGTTACAGTGCGTCATAAAAATATATATAATGATAAGAATATTAACCCCGAATACAACACACAGTCATAGTCGCGCAAACGATCTTTTACCCCCGATAGGCTAGGCGCGCCTACGATCTTTGATGTTGCGAGAAAAATATCGTAAACAATTCATTCTAAATATAGTATCAGAACGTTCAATCGGTAGCTCAAAAAGACTGCCGTCAGAAGACCGTAATTTATATACAGACCTAGTTTTTTTGGTGACATGGCATGAAACGCGATACTCTCTGCTTTACCGCAACATCTCACATGGGTTTTTTTTAAACTCAGTATGACTGTGTGTGAGGGGTGGCTGCCGACGATAAACAGTAGATCGTGTACCTGGATTTTGTGTCACATGACATGAAACATAATACTCTCTCTGATCTTAATAACTGCTCACATGTTTTCCCCTCCAAATTCTGGTCGGGCCTTTTCTTATACACATGTCGCCTTTATGTTAAATCTTATAGTAATTAATATGGAATATATATTTATTTTGCATATATTTTGTTGGTGTCCTAGCCTAGGTGTCGTTTTTATAATTCGCTAACCCAAGGTAGGATTAAATAATTTATAGTGTAGGCCGCCGAAACTAGACTAGGGAGGCCTAGATAGATAGCCTCGACTCTCTCTCTCTGCGTGAGCTGAGAGGTCCACGGACCCGATGTCGTCTCGTCGGCGGATTTCCGTCCAAATTAGGATAACCGATGCGTAGGCCTAGCTAGGGTGGCTACAAAAATTGACGTCTACTATCTTTAGATAGGATTTTAATTAGCAAACAATACATTGTTTGTTTGCATTGTCCATGCTTCTAAAAGGCGATGACAATGAATGGTGTTTTACTAACCCTACGAACCACCCTACGACAACGATCGACGCGTAGATAATTATCATCATAACAATACATCGTAGACTACGTTCAGAGAACAATGACCTACGATGAATTTTACGTGCGAGAGTACCATTTCCGGCCATCTAGAGGTGTCATTTATCAAAATTCGGCTCGCCACAGGCCCAACCATGGTGGGCCTGTGGCTCGAATACTTAATCAAAATAATGGCTCTCCTCAACATATTGAGGAGAGCCATTAGGAGCTCTCCTCTTATATTTATAAATCAAGGTCTGATATACAGAGATCAGTAGAATATATAGTTTTTGTCTACTATTAGGACATATGAAAATGCTGAGGCATGCCTACCATTTTGTTACCATCATGATCATCATGATATGCCTGGGCCTAGCAATTATAAGCTCATACTCACACAATAATATGTTATTGTTACCTCTTGCACTAACTAAACGATATTACACTAGACATAACTGGAGAGAGGAAACAAAATTATATTTGATTTCTCTTCAATTCTCTTATTTTATTTTATTAATTCTATATAATAGAAGTCTGTTACATAAAATACATACTGCAGCTGCCAAACGAACGTTCGTCTGGTGTCGTCTGCTCTCAACAGGTAGGTACGGGAACTTACTTCCTCCATCATATACATATGGTAATAATACCCTGGTAAAAGCAGATGGCTTACCGGCCTAAAAACAACAAAACAAGTACCTACATTTCCATTCTAAACCAAGCTAGATTCAGGAATTCCTTTTGTACGCTTCATTTGATAAAATTTATCGGCGACAACACACAGCCTTTTAACAAATTTGAATTTTGTAAACACTTTTCTTCCAGTACGAGAGTGACCTGTTGTACAAAACTGATCAAGTGAATCCGTCGGTATGACGTCACGTACACAAAATTATGCAAATTTGGACAACAGAGGCGCGTCCTCGCTGCCGAGTACCTATTGTTTTCTTATCACCGGTTTAGACGTTAGTAACCGGGTTTAGTCAGAACGCAGGTAGATAAGAATATGGTGGCGCTATTTACTTTACTTAAGTTGTCTGCATTTTGTAAGAAAAAATATTACATAATAATTTTATTTTTTTCAACAGAACATAGTATTACCTACTTTTAAGTAGACATATGTTTTGAATAAAATTTTCTTTTTGTTTTACATACAAATAAATCAAACAGTAAAAACTTGACATAATTTATTTTCTTTTATTTAGATTTACAACTCCTGATGCAAAATAATGCTAATCATCTTCCTTCATTCAGTATGTACTAAGTCCATTATATAAATATTGACAAATAAATTTACATATTTTATATCTGGTGGGAGATTGACTGCATGTTTAATATATTTTGATGCAGATTAGAAAGTTTCTTAAGCTCCATGTAAACTATCAAACTTTATGTGACAAAAAAGTGTGATAGGCCCAAATATGATAGTGTTATGACATCATCGTGTTTAATATATGGTCACATCACATTTTTTTGTACACAAACTAGTTTTTGATAGTGTAGACAGAGCTTTAAATAGAAGATGGAAGTTTAGTTTGTTACTTATAAGATAATAAAATGTACATTCTAGCTCATGCTGGCAATAATAATAAAATAAGTAAGTCCCTATTCTGTAAATCATTGATATGCTCAACTAATAGTGTGTATCCAATGTTTAGTTCACATCCTTTGGAAACACAACTAATGTTTTAACTACAGCCAACCCCTATTCAAGGGACACCCCAATTAAGGTGAAACTTTGTTGGGTCCTTAAGGTGTCCCTTGATAGGTGTTCTACTAATACTACTCTCACAAATACAGCAACTATATAAAAATTGTAAAATACTCTATATAAACTTAAAATATAAAAGAATTAAGTTCTTATAGTTTATTTTTAACAAAATTACTACAATACAGTAGTAACATTAATAATACTGTGTACTTTATTGTAAATTAATAACCTAACTATAAAAACGAAATGCCCAAGACAATTTATTACTATCAATTAATTAATAATTAATTATTTGCTTCTTTGCCATAACCTCTTCATATATACACGTACTGTATAATATATCGGTGAGAAGACGCAGATTCGAATCCAATCAGAGGCATTTTAATAATAATAATAATATTCTGGTTTTATATAGCGCCTAATGTTGTGAAACCTCTAAGCGCTGAACATTATTACCCCAGTCAGTTTTGCATCAAACACGTATGGAAACATACTCCCATAATGGGTACCCATTTATACACCTGGGTGTGGAGAGGCAAACGTAAGTAAAGTATCTTGCCTAAGGATACAAGCAATGCGGCAGAGTTGGATTTGAACCACAATCTCACGATCAGTAGTCCAACGTCCAACACACTGCACCACACTCCCTTATCATGCAATCAGTTCATGGGACTATCCGTAATTATGTTACATGGTGTCCCATTTGTATTACCTTTGTTTAAATATATTTAGTCATATCTGCTCAGAGGGGGCGCTACCCCAAATAAAAGACCTTTTTGTATCATTTCATGTTGAATCTTAATATCACGTATTTGATAAAAAACTGTACAAATTAATTCAACATTTACTAATGGAGGGACATAAGGCCACTCAGTTAAATATGAAATTGGGCCGCAAGTGAAGCCAGATGAGCTCATCATCAAATAAAGTGGGTCTGTCCTTTGAATTGATGCATATAGTGAAGGCAACATACTATTATACAGTCTCATTATACCAAAATCATTAACTAAAATAGTTTTAATCAGAATGAGATGTATAAGTATTAAATATTAGTACTGTACCTTTATAAATAATACTTGAGACTGTCTTAACATAGTCATATAAATAACTTTGTTAAATTATTCTTTCTTTTTCATATACCTGTAGCATAATATATTGTATAATCAAATAATATTGCAAACATCAGAGAGGAATGACATAGGTGGAAGCCAGGAGGGATCCACCTGAGCTGGGCACTTGTGAATTTTGGCTACTTAAATATAAACAAGTTTGTATAATTTTTAGGGCCCCTTACACCCACTCATTACCTCCAACCAATCCTACACTGATGAGAATTCAAGGGTTAAACAAAACACTAAGTGGTCCATGTTAAGTTATGGAGTCAGAAAAAACAAACAATTTTAAGATAAAAATGTGCAGATATACCTAATCCCCAGTTTTCTGTAATTGTAAGTAGATATTGTATGCATGAGTCTATTACTATAGCACCCTCGATTTATATTTTGGCCCTGTAATAGTTTTTTACTCATGTTTCACCATTTACAAACAAGGGAATTGGGTTTAAAGAAAAATGGCGCACTTGGCTAAGGACGGATTTCAACTGTTAATACTTCATTTTGTAACGTTTCATTATGCAAGTCATAAACAACCTCTTATTTTTACGACCATGCCACTAGATTAAACGCCTTAAGCTCTGTCTACACTATCAAACTTTATGTGACAAAAAAATGTGATGTGCCCATATATAGACATATGTTCTCGCATATCACTACCATATTTGGGCACATCAAACATATTTTTTGTCAAATTAGTTTGATAGTGTAGACATAGCTTAACTCATATGTTACTGAACATGCAAAGAATAACCATTTTCTTTGACAGCTATGTGGTCTAGTGGCGAAACGAAAGGTCTCTTGTAACAACACATGACCCTTTCAGAAAATACTAAACTTGCATTTCTTTTTATTGGAAGAATACAACAAATATTTAGCTGCTCTAAACTTCATCTGGTAAGACATCTCACTCTAAAAAATCCTCAATTCTCTACTCCAGACATACAGCTCCATGAGGTAAGGTATCACCTTAAAATCTTTAAGTGCACAAGCCCATAGCCAGGGGGGTTTGTAGGAAAATACCCATTTATACCTGGAGATCAGTAGCAAAAGTGCTGGTAAATAGACCTAACAATTTTTTGGCCAATAGTCAGTCAGTTGCTTACGCATGCACTAGCCCTTTTTGTGGACAATATTGTGGCCAATACTACCTACTGTAGCCAGCAGACAAATTACGTTTATCTATTAGGCTAGGCCTAAATATATCTTTTTCTCCAGTTGCTTATGCTTGCTCTGGCCCTGCACTGTAAAAATCTTGACTTGAGCTCAACAAATGGTTCTGCTCCCTACTATCAGGTTAGATGTATCACCTGGTGTAAAGCTAAAGTTTTCAATCAATGGTTTTGCAGTATAGATCTTTGGATAAACAAAAGACGTTCTCTAATTGTCCTCATTGATAAACATTGCAACTTTTCATGATCAAACATTGGTGTAATAGCTATAATCCACCAAATCCAATCCGGTCCATCTGATAATCCTTGCAGACTCTCAGGAAGTGCAGGCATGGTTCCGTAGTGTTCAATAACCTGTGACCTGAATCTTGACCTCTGCCTGTTGAACCAATCTGCAGCTTGTTCATAAATTGACTGTTGTAATTCAGTTACCTCATCAATTTCATCATCTAAAAAAGAGCAAATATTATTTTTATATAAATTGCAGGTGAAGCCAAATTCAAACACACTCTTACTAAAACAGATTCATTCTCCTTATTCCAAATCCTAAAACGAATAATGCATGTACCGTATGCATAGAGTGGAGTTGACACAAAACAACTCCACTCTTGTAAGCCAATATTCATTCAAGCATTTTCTAAGTAAAATTTTAATTGTAAGTAAATGATTTTTCAAAACGCATATTTTTATTAGAACACAAAGTCCAAGATCAAAAGAACTAGTTTGATAAAACATTTTTATTACTTAGGCTACTTAACTATATTGATGTTTTAACAAAAAGACGAATCACTGAATATGCCATTATTTTCGAGTACAGTGTGTATTTAGTTGTGTATTATCACCGATCTCTGTGGTACTGATTGAGACGATGCAATTTTTCGCAGTAAATGAAGTTGGGTAGTTAAGTAGTTCAATTTTAATAAACATTGTGTGCTGAGCTAGCAGCTTAATAGCAAACCTTGTAGCTCTTCATCTTTGATAAACTGCACCTTTCCTGTATTGTATCCATCTCGCATACTTCTTGAGATAACTTTAAACCTGCGCATTCCAATTGTTTTAATCGCAGACCTCCCATCACATAATACCAGTACTTCTTGTATTTCTAGCATACAGCCATACTCTGAAAATCTATAAAACACAATCAGAATATTGTTCAAAATGATTTTTCATGTATAGTGCATGTTCAGGCTTAAGCTATGTTTACACTATCAAGATTTATGTGGTGTGACCATATATGGACACGATGATGTCATAACACTACCATATTTGGGCATATCACTACCATATTTGAGAAAACACACACAGTACTACATGTTTATTATCATTATTATTTCAGTGCTGCCCTCTATAGCCACATTCCCTTTTAATTCAACGTGCACACCACTTCAATTACTCACCCATTTCCTTGTATTGGTATACACATTCCAAACTGCTTGGATCCCGACTCAACACATTTCCGCATCATTAATTTGTAGCGGGGTTCAAATATGTACAATGGACAAGGTATTGAGGGAAGGGAAATCGTACATATAAATATCGGAATCACAGTTTCCTTCTCTTCGCGGCTACAGGCACTGTAAAAAATGAACAAAAGAATAAGCCTTTATTTTATCTTGATGTCTTTTGTATCATGTAGAATTTTGAAGCTCACACATACTTAGAAGCAGTAGAAAAAAGAGCAATTTCAAATTTGAATATTCATTACCCACGGAATTCTGTCAACTCTTTTACATATGTCTCTTCACGTTCTTGAACATCCTTTTCAAAGTACTGCTTCAGAATTTTTGTTACTAATATGTTAACAGACAGATTCTTTTCAGCTAAAAACTGTAAAAACAAGTGCTAATTTTTAGTTTTGTATTTGGTTGTCTCAGACTCTATGACTACATAGATTTTGAGTTTCCTTGCCACAGATGGTGACGAAACACATCTAGACTATATTCTATCTAGTCCATAGATTCATTTGAAAAATAAGGTTTTCCCAAACTATAAACATTCCTAGCCTCAGACCAAGCACTGTAAACGCAACTTTACACAGACGAGCGATAACGGTAAGCGGGGGAAAAAGCGCGTAGCTTGTCCCATGTAGGATCTGTATCTATCCTGAGTGGGAACCACCCATCCACTCCACATTTTGTGTAAATGTTCATAAGGAATAACATAGATTCTATATTTTTATTACCGTCACCACTCGTCTGTATAAATTGGCCTTTAGTAGTGAATCATCGATGTATGCCAATTGTTTCTACATTCTTTACCTCAGTTAAAGAGTCTTTACACAAAGGACATTGTGGTTTATGATCCAGACATCGATTTAGACACCCTTTGCAGAACGTGTGACCACAAGGCGTTGTAACTGGTTCATGGAGAAGACGAAAGCACAGTATACAATCATAGTCGCTATGATTCAAAAGATTGTCTGGGACCACGTTCTGTTCACCTCTAAGGCTTGTTTCTAAATGAAAGAAAGACAACTAGCATCATTTTAACAGGGTTCATTTGAGCATACAGATAACATAAACAGTAGAATACTCATTCTAATGATATAGCAATTAAAACAATCAAATCTAGGCATTTACGCAGCGACGTTTTGACGCGAAGTTTTGTTGTAATCACAAGTGGGAACCGACGACGCAACATTGCTGCAAACATTGCTACAGGAAATCAAATCTGATTGATTTCACGCAACAACGCAAGGCAAAAGAATAATGGAAAATTTAGTACAGCGTATACTCATACGTGGGATTAACCAGGTCAAAGGCATGCTAACATTGACAGGCAACAAGCAGGTTTGATTTCACGCAGACGGGGGCAAACACAATTATTGGAAGGGCATTTGCTTATGTTGCGTTATGTTGCGTCGCTAGTGGGAACCAAGCTTTACAATTAAATATAATTAAGTATAATAAATCAAATACTCACTAGATGATTTCATTTTGACTGATATCGTTGGTGATGACAAATTCCCAATTATTGGTTCAGAATGTCTACGTTTTCGTTGTGTGTACACTTTACAGAGTTCATCAGTATCTAGAAATTACAGTTCAAACAAGAAATGAGTTTTATAGATCTTCTGACATTTAGATGAAGCAGTACCAGTAGAACCCCTTTAGAGAGGACACTCTTATTAAAGCTTGGTTCCCACTAGAACGTAACGCAAGGACGTAAACGCAACGCAAGCGTTTTAACCAATGACAAGCGAAGTTATAGACAGTTAGCAATCACAAGCGAATAAGCCATCGCTTGTGATTGGTCAATTCACTTGCGTTGCATTACGTCCTTGTGTTGCGTCGCTAGTGGGAACCACGCTTGAGGACACTTTACTGCAAAACAAACGTAGACACAGCATCAACTCGTTATAACAAGATAACAACTCCTGATTATTATACTTCCGATCGAGCAAAACTAAGATAAATATTGTAAATGCAAGTTTCATTAATTGTAAGCATGATTATAGTTAACATATGGTAAATCAGTTGCTTATACATATTCAAGTTAAGCTTAGTACTTCCAAAATAAGAACATAACAACAGAACTCTCAAACAAAACTGTAACATAGCGAGAGCCTGAAACACAACGAACAAAAGACCCGCTCTGCTTACGCACGGTCTTTTATCACACAGTGTCACCTGTATTCCAATTACAGAATGACTACGCAGCGCCCTCAATACACAATTAATCCAATTCATCACATTATGTTTGTTGTTACCACTATTCAGGTGACACCTCTATTAAGGGGACACTTTTTTTGGGTCTTGAAGCTGTCCCCTGCATATGTTTTAACACTACAGCTCCTATTAAGGGGACACTTTGCTGGGTCCTGAAGGTATAAACAGATCTTCAAAACTTATATTAGGCCTGGCTTGAAATTGTTGCAACAGTTTTTCACATTAACACAGTGGTTCACAAAGCTTTTAGTTATGCACCAAATATGGTAGTGATATGTACCAAATATGGTAGTGATATGCCCAAATATGGTAGTGATATGCCCAAATATGGTAGTGATATGCCCAAATATGGTACAGTAGTGATATGAAGAACAAAGATGCAGCTGTGCAAAATTACTAGCACTACCAGTGCTACTATCAAGAAAATTTAGTATGACCATAAAACTATTTCATTACATTGCCAATTTGTTTTATCGTTTATATCTCCAATTTGACAAAACTTACTGGTATCAAATATATAGAAATCATGTCAATGCATTTTGCATTCACAGTAATAGCATAAATTTTTTTAAACAGTGCTTTAAGCTCTGCCTACACTAACTAGCTTGACAAAAAAAGTGTGATGTGCCCAAATATGGTAGTGATATGGTAGTGATATGCCCACATATGACCATGACATCATCATGTTCATATGGGTACATCACATTTTTTTGTCACCTAAAGTTTAAACAAAAAACTTCTTATCAACAACTTCTTTTTACTCGGGGTACCCGAGTCTAGGACTTACTCATCTTCTCTTCGTCCATCTGGACACTATTGAGTAAAAAGTGCGATTTTTAAAGTACTACTCCTCCCTTATTAGTTGTAGTATTGAGCTGGGATTTGGCATGAATATACTACAGGGACATGTCCTCAAATCTATAGAGCCGGATTTTTAAATTTCAAACCGGATGCAGCCATATGAAGTCTCGAAGATGGTACCATATAGCCGTATTTGGTAGGTTATTGATGTGTATGTGACGTCACATCCCGTCTTATGACGTCATTACAGCTTCTTTTGCTGTACCCCGAGTATCGCACATTCGTGCTTTTTTGTTAATTAATTTGTTTAATTAAGAAGCCACAATGTGTGACACACACCACAGCGTTATGTAGTTATATGCGGCTTCTTGGCGTAGTGGTTATCACGCTTGCTTAACAAGCAGAAGGTACCTGGTTCGAGCCCGGGGGCGAAACCTTTTTTTTAAAAACTTTATGGTGAAAAGTACTGTATACGAAATATGATAATTATACACAGTATATCTTATTTTTATTATTTTTTTAAATACTTATTTTGTGTAATCGGTAATTATCACTTTTACACATGTTTATTTTGCTTTGTGCTTATTACCATATTTATTTGTAATTTAAATGGATTAAAAAACTTTGGGTAACCCACATATTTAGTGTAAGAGGTTTCGTAGTGTAGTGGTTGTCAAGTCTGCTTATCACGCAGAAGGTCCCGGTTCGAGCCCTGGCAAAACCTATTTTTCTTTAACTTTATGGTGAAATATACTGTATACGTAATATGATATAGAGTATATCTCGTTTTATTACTCGGGGTACCTGAGTCTAGGACTTTCTCATCTTTTCCTCTTCTTCTTCCATCCGGACACTATTGAGCAAAAAGTGCGATTTATAAAGTATTACTCCTCCCTTATCTTTGTAGTATTGAGCTCGGATTTAGCATGAATATACTACAGGGACATGTCCTCTAAGCTATAGAGCCGGATTTTTAAATTTCAAACCGGATGCAGCCATATTCACGTCTCGAAGATGGTACCGTATAGCCGTATTTGATAGCGCGGTTATTGATGTGTATGTGACGTTACATCCGGTCTTATGACGTCATTACAGCTTCTTTCGCTGTACCCGAGTATTGCACATTCGTGCTTGTTAACTTAAGGAATGGGCTTGGACATCTGAGAAAAATATTTTGTTTAGGTTATTTTGACTAATTGAAAAAAGCTTATTGACTATAAAATGTGTCCTGAGCGATAACAAATTTCCCTCTGGTACTCATAAAACTATTTAGAAGATTTAAGATAAAAACACTCTACTGTAGGCCCTACCTTTATTTTTTGTGAATTCAATTGTTTCACTTGCTGCTTCACAAGCTACTCCTTTTTCCTCAGAGGTCTATAAAATAAATTTCAAATTCATGATCAATTAGCCGCACTGAAAGTGTCACATATGTAGATCCTGGGCAGCCAATTACCACACAAAATAGGTTAAGCTCGGCACCTAAATCCACCTTAAAAAATAGGTAGGCCTAGCTAAGAGACTGGCCTAGAGTAATCAAATGAATGTGTTTTCTTTTCTTAAGCTCTGCCTACACTATCACACTAGTTTGACAAAAAAAGTGTGATGTGCCAAAATATGGTAGTGATATGCTTAAATGTGGTAGTGATATGACATCATCATGTCCATATATGGGCACATCACATTTTGTTGTCACAAAGTTTGATAGTGTAGACAGAGCTTTAGACTAGCTAGGGCCCTAGGCTAGTTAATTATTAGGCCTACTTTGCTGGATCTTTATTCATTGATATATGCCTATATGGAAGAGTGAGTAGGTAGCACTCAAAGCTGCTGTAGGATGATTCATTACAGACTTTGTTTTAGGTTTGTGAGCTTTAGTGGCTCGTCAGTTCCAGAAGGAAAACTGGAACTAGGATGTTAACCAAATGGCTAGTATGCAAACCCAAAACCAATAAAAAAAACATGCCATTGCAATAAAATATGTTTTACCTGAGAAATATCTTCAGAAGAAATGAAATTCTTAAATTCGGTACTTGATAGACAATCCACTTGGTGTAAACTCATTGAAATCGCTAACGAAAGGTCATCAAATCCGTGCGATGCAATTGGAGAGGCAGTACATGCGTAGACCTTGCTTTCAATCTCTTTATTTATTGTTTCTGAACAAGTCAAGCCTTCTGATGCTGGAATTGGTTTTAGTATGTTCTGAAATACCTTTAAAAATCATATATTAATATAATAATTATACAATTAATAATAATCATTCATTGTTTTGAGAATTATTATGTTGAAATTGAATAAGATCTCCCTCTCACTCCTCACCACTATCAAACTTTGTGACAAAAAAATGTTATGTGCCCATATGTGGACATGATGATGTCATATCACTACCGTATTTGGGCATATCACTACCATATTTGGGCATATCACTACCATATTTGGGCATATCACTACAATATTTGGTTACAACATTTTGTCAAATTCGACAATTTTTGCATTTGGAAATTGATAACTTTTACAGATACTCTCTCATTTTATAATAATCTATTGTACTTTTTCTTTTTTTATTTAGTTCTGAAAAGAAAAAGATTTTTGGCCTACCAACCATTGAATTCTCAAAAAAAATCCTAAATTGAAACAATCAGTGGCCATTCTTTGCCATTGCTGTGAATAGTTGTCTACAGCTCTGTCTGACATTATCAAACTTTATGTGACAAAAATGTGATGTGCCCATATCACTACCATATTTAAGCATTCAATTTAAGCATTCACTACAATATTTGGGCACATCACATTTTTTTGTAACATAAAGTTTGATAGTTTAGACAGAACTTAATCTACATCCTGACGTATGGGGTGTCTTACCCAATGAAAAACCATGTTACAGAGAAAATCAATTGCTCATCCTTTTTATATATACTTGACAGTACAAATACAGTACTACATTCTAGAGATACTTTGAAATAAAATCTATATTATGATATCATACTGTACAGTATATCGATAATGTTATTTATAGTAACTATGAATTTCCATTGAATTAAACACATTACCGAGAAAACACATTAATGTCAGACATAATTAAACTTGCCTGACAATTAAAATTAATGTAAACATAAAGGACAACAAACTTTTTATAAATGAGTATACATCTAATGTAAAATATTGAATCAGCCAAAAATTAAGATTGGATTGAGGGCAAATAAGCCTTAAAAGACATGTCAACAAATACCCAACGATACCCCAATCTTGGCTATCAATATATGTATAATATTTTACTGGTAGGCCTTAGTGTTAAATTGTGCAATTATCACTGCAGGTTTTACGGATAGGAAATATTGTATATTTTTTCTATTATTACTGTTGATGACTTACTGCATGATATTATGTTAACCAAGGGGGGGGGGGGGGGAGGGAAAGTGGGTGGGGGAAGGGGTGGGGGATGATTTAATTCAAACATTAACATATTGTATGAATGCTTCAGTGATGTGGCACTTTGAAATTGTGTTTGTTAGTTTTTCATTTATCTATTTTTGAATATCTCAAAGCAAACATAATCTCTGTATATTTTAATGCAAATGACAATAAATTGAAATAATCTTTTATGTTCTTTTCCCAGAAACATATTTAATACCCTTTATATCTTTTATGTTTAAAAACTATTTGGTACTGTACACATAATTTTAATAAATCTTGCTATATTAAACAATACACTATGGTTGTTTTCCTCCTGTAATAAGTTATATAACTGTGTCATTGTGCCTGATTGTTGTAATAGATCCAAATGACCTCTTGTGACCCTGATACAGTAGGTTATATAATTTTAATTCAATAGTAATTTAACAAATGAATATCAATAGTGATGGATATCTTTGGGATTTAATTTGAGGTTGAATGTACAAGGCCACATTAAATAAAGTAGTTGGTCCCCACCTTATACACATTCCCCCCCCCCCCCCCACTTAAAAAAAAGAAAGAAATACAGTAGTCATTTGATTTAACATAAAAATTGCAGTTATTGATTATATAATGTAGTTTATATAATTTATACATCATTTTAATTTGATATTTTCTTACATACAGTAGTCCTATTAATACCTAATGTCTCTCACCTCATCCAAATAAAAATGTAATTATTTTGTTAAAAACTATCTTCTCAAATGGCCAATTAATTTTCAATGACATTTTATTTGAAATCCTTTTTAAAGATTTCTATCATTATACCATGAATGTTATTATTAGTTATATTCAAATTGTTTTATTCTGAGTGTGTAATATGATCAGCTTTGGCTAGATGGATCATCAGTTGAAATAAATAAATAAATCATGAATCATTTTTTAATCTCCTAAACTTTTCACATGCATTTTGCACTATCAAAATTAATTAAATAAATTAGTTTACATAAATTGACCTTTACTTTTGATGAACAATTATGAAATTGCTCTGTTTTTAAATCTAATTAGTAGAACTTTCAAAAGATAAAAGGTTAGTAGACTATTAAATCAAACCATCCTTGATACAGATTTTATGTTCCACTTATGTACTAAATCACTGTTCATACGCAGAGCTTATGTAACTCCATTACATTGGTTATGTAAAAGTGCCATATTGGTTGAAAACAGTTGCCTAAGGGGTAAACTGTATACTTTCAGGTTTTCTCCAACTGTCAATATTGGCACGAAAAATGAGCGTAGTGTTCAATCATCTTTCGTTATCGAAGTGAACATTTTTTCTGCACACGCTCAGAAACATATAAACAGAAATACCGTACTATGTGACACAAAAAAAAACCATGTGAACTGTTTAATTTACTACAGTAAGTTTTGATCATGACCACAGTACTGAAAATAATTATAGCAAGTTGAGACGACTATTATCTTGCAATTATACAGTATTTCACGTTACAATAATAAATCTATTAAAACCCTTAAAAGCTTATTAAACCGCGGAATATTCTATTTAGAAATATAATTTTTAGAAAGACCGCATTTCTCCTAAATTTGTGATCCCAAATAATCATTTAATGTTGTGGCTGGTCGTTGACAAAAAATGTAATAACATTACCCAAAATGCAATGCGATGAGGTGATCAAACCATGAAGATACTACAGCTGTTAATCAAATAACTGTTATTTTGCACTGCAGTTAAAAGGTGCATAGCGATGACCTGTTAAAAGTCCGTTCTAACCCCACTTGGGTGTTTTAACAGTTATTTTCACACTGCTACAGTATTTAAGCGCTTACTGAAAACTGTTTCTGCTGCTAAGAAATTTGGGGTTATTTTCTTGCAGCGGAATAAGAAGACACATCAAAGTGTCCCTTTAATAGGAGTTAAACGAAAGGGTTCTATTGTAGGATTATATATATATATATTTATATAACACAAACAATAGCTTTTTTACACTGTAATCATGTATACTTCAATATCACTTATATAACTGTTTAACCTTTCAATAAACAATTATATAAGTATTGAAAGTTAAAAGCGGTTATGTGATTAACTGTTTCTTTAACATGATTGGACCGACTGGGTTTTTTTTATATTAAAGCATGATTGGCCAATTTGTGTATAATTTTGTTACAGACTGTAGTATCAGATATTAACTGGCTGTTTCTTCAACAACATTAGACAGTTCTTAAATATGATTGGTTACTGTAATGAAGCATGATTGGATGTTTTGTGACCATAAAAGTAAGTTATATAAGTTTATAATCTACTGTACAACTTCCAGTGCACTTGGGACAATAAATCAAAAATGTTCAAGAACATTTGTTCGATGGCACTGTAGGCCTATGCTGTCTTTTTATTCTTATTATTTTATTCAATTTTTAGGCAAATTGCCAAGGATAACCACAAGTGAACTCAATCACTATCCTTCTCTCAAAGGTGGCTCTCCTGTTCACACGACAAACATATACACAAGATGCTCTACATAAACCAATATTACAAGTCTTTGGGAGTGGAGTTGCAAATTGTCATGAGAAAAAATCCTGACATATGACAGGACTTGAACCCAGGACTCTTAGAATGGTAGCAAAGCATCATAACCACTAAACCACTCACTGTCATAACAAAGCATTAAATAAAGCGGCGTAATGAAGCGTAAATGAGCGAACACTGGTCCCAATGTAACTATCCAGCATTGGATGGGCCCCTTATAATTGCTAAACCATGGGCCTGAGTATCTAAGGCCAAATAATGTGTAATAATATATAGATGTTTCTATGAGATGTTCTTCTATACTATTAACTATTTTTTCAACATTCTCAAAATGGTGAATGTGATATTTAACAGATTCATCTCAATGTTTTAGTACGTTGCTTAAATAAAAAAATTAATAATTTGAAGGTGTAAATTTATTTTTTTTTAAATCAACTTATTAGAATTTTTTTTTTACACTAATACTGTATATTAAGATTTCATTTGACAAATAGTGAGTTGACTGACGAATTAATGTTTAATTAACTTTAAATAATTATTCTCGCATTATCCAAAAATTTACAAATTTAAGAAATCATCAGTGTATACAAACCAAATTAAATATTACTTTTTAACAATATTTATTAAAAAAATTTAATATAGGTTTTAATATGAATATCGTCGACGTCACAACACAAATTTGCTTTTGTCTCAAACATTTGTAATTATCATAGAAAATGACCTTTAGTCAAAATTAGCCACTTGGACAAATATTTGATCAGACAAAAACTCATTTTTATGGTTCATCCTCAAACAAAGAGCATTTCATCTTCAAATATCTCTTCTTTGTCCTTATTTTTCTTTGCTAATCTGTTTTCAACTATTAAGGGTCACCTTCGGGACCCAACAGTGTCCGCTTATAGGGGTACACATCACTTTAAAGATCTGGATAGTACAGATGTTATTATAATAACTTTATTTGAAAATGGAAAACTTGATCACTACTATAGTTTTTAAAAGGGCCGTTTCAGTATACACAACTATTTACAAACAACAAACAATTAAAAAGAGAAAAAAAAGTAAAATGAACATTGTAACTAAAACGATAGTGCTGAAGTACATGAAAAGGAGTTGGGTAGTTGAGTGGTTAGGACACTTGACTGTCATACAGAGAGACCTCATTTCCCGACAACTCCAAGTCTACTCAGCTGTAAATGAGTACCTGGTTGATAAGGCGGCGTGGAAAGGATCTGGCCACCCTACCACATAATGCCAAGGCTTAGGATCTGGCCACCCTATCAATAATGCCAAGGCTTAGGATCTGGCCACCCTATCAATAATGCCAAGGCTTAGGATCTGGCCACCCTATCAATAATGCCAAGGCTTAAGTAAAATGAGCTCAAAACAGCTCATTACCCTTCATGCTCAGAATTGAATACGGGACCTTTACCTTTACTGTGCCTTTATATGAACATTATTTTCCGTTTCTTACCTTAGCTAGAATTTTGGTTGCACTTGAGAGGTCAGAATCCAACGACAGACATTGAAGAAACGACAACAGCGCGTCTTTGTATTTTCCTGCCAGCATCATTGCATATCCTCGTCTAAAGCATGACTACCAAATAAAAGAAAAATTTTGTATTTAAAGATCTGAATATGACAATGCAAAGATATAATATTTCCTGTATGTGGGTTAAGTTTAGATGCTTGTGTTTGCAAACATAACGCAAAAATGTATTGTAGATGGAGAAGTATCCTATACAGTAACAATACATCGTAGGCTACGAACAATACATCGTAGGAGAGAACAATGACCTACGATCTACCTACGCGTAGGCTACGAAAGTCTACACGTAGATACGAAGCAGTAATTTCTTTCTGTACTGTATATTTAAGCTTAGAGTTTGCGACTTTCTTTTTTTTCTTTTTCTGTTTGTACGTTTGTTGATAGGGATGAATGTTTTTTTGCGAAATAAAAGAAATTGAATTGAATTCACTTTTGTTAGGCCTTGGGTAAACCAGCACTGGGTGTTGACACCCTCGTCCCCTTCACACCAATTTCCAAATCCTGGATCCCCCACTGAACTTAACTCTAAACAATTTTGTATCAAGAACTACTAAATACAAACCACATAAAACACATTATTTTGTCCGTACCATTGGCCACATGGGGTGAAGGTGACATGTTTCGTCCTCTTGTTTCACAGCATCTTCAAAATATTCTTTTGCGCTTTCAATTGACATATTAAGATTGTTTAGAGGTACTAAAAAACACAAAAAGAAACTTAAAACAATCCCGCGCTATGGTAATTGTGAAAAAGGACACAAGTATATGACACACAATGCCATGAGGTTATGTTTAATAAACAGAGATCACCACATTGGATTATCAGGTAATTATTTTTCTGATCCAATAATTGATATATATAAACTTTATTTCTTCAGGAGACTGATGTACAGTAAAACTCATTCAATCAACATTGATTGTTTTTAAACAAGTTTGTGATAGTACACAATAATCCAACAGCATATAAATACAAAAATATAGAAGAAAAAAATTTTGAAATTAAAAAGAAAAATTACAGCAGAATCCCTTCCATCTGACACCTCTATTTAGGGGACACAATACCGGGACTTCCCGTGTAAACAGGAACCCCTATCCAAGTGTCTCTTTTATAGGTAAAGAATGACCAATGGTAACTATTACGTGAAATTAAAATGGCCTAGATTGAACAACAAAATGTGTTTTCCAGGACAATACTGACTGTACTTTAATAATCCCCCACCCCCCCCCCCCCCCCCCCCACCTTAAATTTTGAAAAAAATAACAATGCAAAAAAATTGGGTTAATTGCAGAACTTCATTTTACCATTTTTAGGCTAAGAGTCCCATCCCCATCTATTTTAAAATTCTGGATCTGCAGCTGCATACCATACATTAAAAAACTTCAAAACAAAAAAGTGCTGTAGTGCGACAATTTTAACGAAGGCTTTTGCTAATATGATGTGTAAAGGCTACTTTTAGTTATAAAACAACTGACCAGCCAATGTCACTATCATACAAAACAAACTGCAGTTATCTGTCTATTTGTTCATCTTTATGTACATTGCCTATTTATATTCAAAGCTTATATAAAATATTTGATAACAAGATAATGATCATGAAAATACTATGCAACTTCAGGTTTCCACTTGGACACAAAGCAATGATGGCAGTTAGAGTTGTTGTACTTTCAATCTCCATCCCCTCACATGATAAAGTGCTATTGTCCCATTATACTCAAAGTCTTGAAACCTTCAGGGACAGTTTTTTATAAAGCACTGTTTTGCTAAATGCACTACCCATCATTTAATAGTTTGACTAAAAAAATAGCTCACCCCTAAATATGTTATGGCAGGCACTGTACCTGAGGGTTTCAAAATGTATATTTTTATTGGTCTGTTTCTTTCTCTTTTTGTTATTCTTTTTCTCGTTTTTCCGTATTTGTATCGTTTTAAGTGTTAGGGCCTCATGCATGTCAGCCTCGGCTGTTTAAACAAAGTTTTAAAAAATAAATAAAAATTGCCCATTGAGGACTTATGTTTATAAAACATTTTTTGCAATGAAATTCAAATGACAATTTAAATTAAGGATGATAATGGTAAAAAAGTTTTCTATGCTTTATAATAATTCACTCTTGTTTGAAAAAAAAATGAATAATTAAATTAAAACTTACCGAATTCCATAGCTTTAGAATAGAATTTGATTGCCTCAGCATAGTTTTTCTCATTAAACATAGAATTTCCTTGAGTTCGAAACTTAGAAGCTTTGTACGCAAAAGGAAAATACTTTTGTAGTTGTCCACATAATAAAACATCCAATTTGATTGGATACTTATCCTCCTGATGAGATTGCTTACAGACTTTACAAAGTCTTTCATTTTGTTCAAGAAAGCAAGTCTTACAAAAGGTATGACCACAAATCAGAGTTGTCGGTTCATAAAGAATATTATGACAAAATAGACAGCAAAACATGTTTGATCTTTAACAGCACAAATTACTAAAAGTATACCAATACCAGGTTAAACCATACAGGTGAATAATAGTAAACCATCTCCGCCAAAACAATTAAAAACTGGTCGCCGTATGCCTTGACGAATCACAGTGCGTTTTCAGTATACTTCGGAAATCTCAAACGCTAGGCTGGCCGTAGTAGTAAGTTCACAGCTCACTGAATGAACAGGCAAGCCGTATTAGCCGCCGGTTTGATTATGTATGCCTAGAGTATATTAAAATGGTAATATTACGTAAAACTGACAGTATTAACTCTGTATCCCATCGACAATTTTAACAACTAAACGTATAAATAAATGTCAGTGTATTATGAAGCCTACGACGTCAAAGTTATGTAACTTGTATTATGCGGAAGCGATAACGAGGGGGGGATGTGGCGAAATCCCGCAATCCTATTGGTGGATATTTTCGTAGGCTTTATAATTAAAACAGTGAACAATGAATATTCAACGAGAACGAGCAATCAATATCGCGGTATTTATTTCCTTACGTAATATAAATCAATGGGTTATAAATACCTGGGGATAAAACGGGGATTTCCAAATTTAATGATATAAATTAGAGTGAGTGTGATCTTCTGATTAAAAATCTTCCTTTCCCCAAGGGGTATAAATTCAACGCCACACGACACACAGCAATGACGTAACAACTAACATGTTATGTAAGTTTTTTTTTTGCTGAATGCATTTATTTTATAATTCGATTCTGAGTATAATAAAAAACAGTACAAAAAATGCATTTCAATCTTGCATAATAAATAATAATTGTCTTTTTTTAAATAGATAATATTTTTAATTGAATACGGTAATTAATACACAGCACAAGACAATTTATTATTTACCTTTGCTTTGTAGGCCTGGAAGATGACTGGTGGAAATTGATTTAACTGGCCATATGGCTTTTTCGTAAGAGCGATATGGGATCGTCATGTTCTGTTTTACGGGAGCTATAAAAAAGATCCATAGTAATGTATTTATTTATATGATTTTCCATCTAACCTTGGTTCCCGCAACACGATAGATACATTTGCAAGATTTACGTAGGCCCTAAGTTATTTTTTTTATGATGATCAGAGTTTATTAATTGAATGGTTTTGTGATAATGATGATTATATTGTTAATGTTGATTCACGTACTTTATGGCTTTGCTCCACGACGTAATCACACTTAACAAGAGTGACTTAATAATCGTCGCACTTGGTTGCATTGTTTAAGATGATTGTTCTTTATTAATAAGTCGTCACATTTAAAGTGGGAGGGAGCCTTAAGCTTGGTTCCCACTAGAACGTAACACAAGGACGTAAACGCAACGCAAGCGTTTTAACCAATGACAAGCGAAATAGACGGTTAGCAATCGCAAGCGAATAAGCCATCGCTTGTGATTGGTCAATTCACTTGCGTTGCGTTACGTCCTTGTGTTGCGTCGCTAGTGGGAACCACGCTTTAGAATGGACAAAATCCGACACAGCAGACAGTTACTAGGCCTAGTGTCCACACGTTGTCGAAGTGAAATCGAATCGCGAACATTACTGGTTCTCACCACGACGAATGAGCAAAATGTTATGTAACATTATATATTGCATAGTTAAGCTCTGTCTACACTATCACACTTTATGTGACAAAAAATGTGATGTGCCCATACATGGATATGATGGATGGATCATATCACTACCATATTTAAGCATATCACTACCATATTTGGGCACTTTTTTGTCAAACTAGTTTGATAGTGCAGACAGAGCTTTATTAGTCTCAGGAATTCATTCTATGAATTCGTCCTCTCCATGCATTAAAACGGCTCTCTTATAAAAAGCAATGCGATGCAATTCATAATGCAAATTCGCATCAAAATGCAACGTCTACACGATGGAGATATGACATATAGTTATTAAGTCATTTAACAAGATAGTTCCCGTGTTGATTATGTTGATATGCTTAATCGCTTGGCAGTTCTGCACACGGCACCAAATCCAACGCACGTTATATAACATTTTTTTTTTGTGTGCGTGTGAAATAGAGGACGACAGTCCTAAGTAGCCTAGTTTATGGCTGAGCGGTTTTGTGTTTATAGGCCGTGTTCTGTTACATAATAGAGAGATTTACTTAAAGAGAGTACAGTTCTATAAAGAAAAATATATTGTCATTTCATATACTTTTTTAGGTTTTTTATTTTATCATAATTAATTATGGGTTTCATCCTACATGTGTCTATATATAGCTACGGTCTTAATTAGCAAGGTCGCAATCGTCGCTATCCATGCCTTAATATAATCATAGAAATAATCAAACCATCAGCGGTCAAGCTTTAAATCTTCCTTTACGCTGAGCACGGATTCGGTCGTGTGGCCGAATAAAATACGTAGCCCTACGATACGTAGGCTTACCATCATTATGCTCCGGGTTCCCACTAGCACGAGACGCAAGCGCAAGCGAGTTGACCAATGGACGACAGCTCAGTGATCCATAAATTTAACCTTGATTCCCACTAGGAGCGCAACGCAAGGACGTAACGTCAACTCGTCAACTCGCTTGCGTTGCGTCTACGTCCTTGCGCTGCGTCACTAGCGGGAACCAATTTTTACTTGCGTTGCGCTTACGTCCTTGCGCTGCGTCCAAATGGAATCAAGCTTTTTGTAAACCTGAGCACTCGTCACTCACGTATGTTTTGGACGTAGTCCATTATGTGATCAGGCTTAGTTTACTGAACATAAAATTAATAATGCGATAGTACGGTATTATATATAATAGAGATTACAATAATGGATGTTTGACTAAACTGATTGGACGTTACTAATATATAACCTTCGTAAACCATTAATTTATAATCATTATATAATGTTGAAATAGCACCAGAATAAAAATCTTTGAAGAGTATTTAGGTTTATATAACGTAAAAAAAGTAAATCCGCAAAATAAAGATATTTTGATAAATGATATAAAAGACCACATGATTAGGCCAAGGCCCCTGGTAGTAGGCATGCTTCACAGTTTTCGATCGACCGAAAAATACATTAACATTAAATACAATTTTTACATACAATTGTTGTATCCAATTCTGTTGGATAACAATAGACATATATGTGTGTGTGTGGGGGGGGGGGGGGGGGGGTCGAATGCCTCATGAGTGTTTACGTTGTTACACTAATTATTAAGTATCTGTCACAAAATTAATACAAATGTTAGTAATAGTAATTTTAAGCTATGTCTACACTATCAAAAATAATAAGCAAATATGCACATGGGCACACTTTTTTGTCACAAAAAGTTTGATAGTGCAGACAGAGCTTTACAAGTTCATTAATTCATTTTGGATGCTCTGCTCCCCTTCTCAATTTAGGCCCTAATAACGTCCATAAAACCAAAAATATTTTACTATACTGTTGTAAGTAATGTATTAAATTCAATTATACATGTACATCAATTCCATTGACTGTCATGGCTTTGACAATGGGATCATTATTACTAGTTTTACTGCTATATCCATGTTAAAAATCAACCACCTATTGTTCTCCTGTTTTTATCCTTATTTTATTATCATTCGATTAGGAAATGAATATAACAATATGCAGCGTGTTTTATCGATCGTTTTGGATAAGCATAATAATATGTAGAACGATATCCTTCGAAATGATTACAGGAATGAATGAAATGTTCTATATATGTCGTTACGGACGTACCGCCGACGTCGGTAATGAATGAATCATGAAGAATTCCCATAATTGCTAAAATGTTTATTTAATGTATTTATTATTTTTAAAAAACTGCAAATGTCTTTGTCTTTAATTGTTATTTGATTGAATGAATAAATGAATGAACGAACGAACGAATGAACGCTATATTTATTTAGGAATTATAAAGTTAACCCATCACACTGAGACCAACACCCGCCATCCTCCCGAAGCTGTCTTAATAAAAGGCAGTCTTTGGTTAACATCATTATGCCGAAATACAGTTTACCGAAACACAGTTTGCCGAAATACAGTTTGCTGAAATACAGTTTGCCGAAATACAGTTTACCGAAATACATTTTGCCGAAATACATTTTGCTGAATTACATTTTGCCGAAATCCAGTTTGCCGAAATACAGTTTGCCGAAATACAGTTTGCTGAACTACACTTTGCCGAAATACAGTTTTCTGAAATACAATTTGCAAAAATAGGCCTACAGTTTGCTGAAATACAATTTGCCGAAAATACAGTTTGCTGAAATATCGTTTGCCGAAATACAATTTTCCGAAATACAGTTTGCGGGAATAGTTTGCAGAAACACAGTTTGCCGAAATACCGTTTTTCGAAATACAGTTTGCCGAAATAAAATTGTCAAACTCCAATTTATGGTCAACGTACTTCGATGAAACCCAATTAAAACCCACAATTTACAACATAGTCAACAAAGGCTGTTCTACTATTATTAGCTTACATCCGTGCTAATAATATATTACATCATGTTATAGTTATAATGTGAATACGAATTACTTACTGGCACGCACACGTTTTTTATATGCTTTTGATAATACCGCAAAGAGGGGAAAAAAGAAATTAATAATACTTAACACGAATAAATTATTTTTAAAAAACATTAAATTTTTATAATTTATTCATGTGCACAGTTAAGGCGCATTCGAGTTACGATAATATTTCCATTGATACAATATTGAAGACATATATACCGGATACGATAATGTATATTACCGGATACGATAATGTATATTTCCGTAAGTCACAGCCTAGATAATATCTCTATGGTTATTCTGACAATTGCGTGCCATAATTTCTAACATAAATATCGACGGAATTTGCTAAAACCACGCCCGACGCGCTTACAATGCTCATCAACTTCAATGTGAAATTATTTTATTCGATAATAATAATATACTGGCACGAACATGACATTCATTGGAGAGTAATTGGTTGCGTGAAAAAGCAAATCGCTATACAAAACTGCTATGATTAGTCAAAAGAAAAAGCTTTAGCCGTTAATTGTAATGATAATACAAGGTTGACTGCAAGCCATGGATATCGGCAGGTGTTTGTGACAAATATCAAATATAGAGTTACTTCCTATCATAGAAAAGGTAAGACGATTTTAATGTGTTTTTAATTTTTAAAGTTAGGCCTACCGATAAAGATTGTAATACCGACAATAGTCAGGTGTGTGTTAGGTGTTCAACCGCGAAAAAATAACGATTGAGTATATATAGGCCTAATGTTTATTAAAAATAGGACACTGAGTGATAGCGTGTAATTAGGTTGAGCCGCGAGAATGAAATACTTAGCACGTAGACATAACCTAAAATGCTAATCGTACGGCATGTCTGAACTATATTCCAGATATTGTTTGTATATGAATAACGTGGTAATCCAATAACGTAGTAGTAATATAAATATATAAATTGTCGCGTCTATGGAGTATTACATTACATTGTATTGCATTCAATATATATGCCTATATCATTTTTTCCACAAGGAATAAGGTACGGTTCAAAACTCCAAGCGGTTGAAAGGGCTTCATATGGCTTAACTATGTGAGAACTTGGACTTACAAACTACAAATATTCTCGGTATGAGATACTATATCGGTGATGAAGAAGCAAAAAAACTGCCTATTTTCCATCTCTGTCTTATATACCAGAAAAGAGTGAACATTTCACTCTTCCCTGGGTGTACTCTGTATATACCTTTTAAGGCGTTAAAATAGGCCCAGATGATGAGATACTGTATACCCGTGGGTCGGAGTATCTCAAACAGTTGGTACTCTGAGGGCAATACATTTTTACATCACGACGTTTTCTCAAAACCCCACATTTTATTTTCATTTGGTTCTGAGAAATGTGTGGTTTTAGAAATTTAACTGAGTGGAATTGAACGAATAACTCAGTAAGCAATTTCGTTTCGTTTATCAAGCTTGGTTCTCACTACTACACAACGCAAGGACGTAAGCGCAATGTAAAGTAATTTGACCAATCAAAAACGATATATTAGTCAAACTGTCTATGGACTACACAACGCAAGGACGTAAGCGTAACTTAAAGTAATTTGACCAATCAAAAACGATATACAGTATTGGTCAAACTGTCGCTTGCCATTGCTCAACTTTCTTGCGTTGTGCTAACGGCATTGCGTTGCGTGTCCCAAGTGGGAACCAAGCTTTATTGCTAACGATTAACAATCACGGCTTTTGTTATGCATGCTTTTGTCAAATATGATAATTTGAGATTTCATTCAATAAAACAAATATAACGATTCTGTATATAATTAGTAGAACAATATACAATGGATCTACTATTTATTGTTGTTTGTATGAAAAAGATAGTTATGCATAATGGATGCTGAAGTGTTTACTGTAGTATTTTTTTGTATCATATGGACGTCGAAGACGAAATATGAACGTCGACGGCGTAATATGGACGTCGTGTGGACAGTTCTCCTTGATTGAAAATTCTAAATTCGTTCTGAATAAAGCAATTTTCGATCAGCCTTGCTATGATCGCTTAATCAATAGCCAACTTTGACCAGGTATTCGGAAGCGATCAAATTGTCCAGGGACCAATCCGGATTACACAAAGTTATGTTTACCCTTGTGTACCGGTACTCACTAATACCATTAAGGAATTGTTTAGATAAATAAATAGTTCCTTCATACTATTTATTTACTTATTCATATGAATCACCTTTATATCGGTGGCACACATTTATTAGTTAACGGTGCATCCAATTTACAGACAAAATTATAACATAAGCCACACAGTTCTAACTAATACATAACATCAAAACAAAAAAATGTAACTAATTAATTAAATATGTATGGAAATACATAATACCAATATTACCATGGAGGAACCTCCGTTTAATACTATGGGATTAACTTCCACAACGAATTGAATAAAACAAAAAAACGCTTAAAAAATCGGTGTCGTATCTAAACAAACCGGCTTAGGCTACATTCACACCTAATGTTTCGTTTGACGGAACAAAAGACGCCGCCGTTTTGAAAATCGTATAAAAGATTTAAACAGCTCCGTCTTCTAAGTGTGAATGTGGCTTTAAATTACAACATATATCAATTAAATAAATATCACCAAACGGAGAAATGTGTTGCGTTTAAATGAATATTTCAACATAATTATAAATTTAATTCGAAAATATTATACAAACAAACAAAATCAAACAAATATTTATTAAAATAACAATAATATGCAGTAGATATAAAACTACACTAAATGTTATACTGCCTGCATTTTAAAGTGATCGAATATAGGATACTTTAGCTACAAACATTCTTCACATTATTGGGTTTCACATACTTTGGGAAAATAAAAATAAAATAGTACTGAAGCTCTATATTTTGACCTATTATTTTCAGGCGTTAAATAGTTCGCAGCACTATAAATATACATACGTTATGTAAGCACCACACGCGGCTGTGTTTAACAATAGCCTCATAATGTATGTCACGTTTTGCATATTGCACTACTTAAGCTCTGTCTACACTATCAAACTACTGTGATGTCCCGAAATGTGGTAGTGATATATCCAAATATGGTAGTGATATGACATCATCATTTTCATTTTTTTTTAATGTTCCTGTATTGTATTTCTTGTGTATAATTGCCTCCTTTTTTATATATAGCCTAATTATCATTGGTTTTATACTTCTATATATAAATTTACGTAAGGGCAAAATTCGATAAATCGCGGTTTATTTCTAAAATTTTTACTCGATGGTATATAAAGTTGGTTCGTACTTTCGGTACTGATTTTAACCACCTGATGTAACCCTGTTTACTAATTAAATTGAGTTAGATAATTAGTTATTGACGATTAAAACGAATTTAGGTTCAACGATTTGCCCCAAATAGGGGTGTTTTCCGATCGTGGTATACACTGTCTAATGGATGTCCAACTTGAAAAATACCCGCACACAATAATACTAGGACGCTTCGCATTTTCCTATCTCCTCCTACGATAATTGTTTTTAATAGCTGAAAACTGGTTGAACAGCTAGAGTACAGCATCATAATGTTGAAGACAGGCCGATTTTCTTTAAAAAATACTATTTTGATAGATTTAATATACGATTATACAAATGTATTGATTTGCGATGAATGGAACATTCCAATCTCTGTTTCACAAGTGTCTATTCCCTCAGGCGTCGTAAAGGCAAGTACAGTACTGTATACTCGAAATTCGATCCATTTTTGTTTTCAATCTGTGCTGCAGAGGTTGGATATAATTTTTTTTTAAACGGATAATGAGCTAGCGTTTTCACTCGCCGTATATTATGTACAAATCTTTATTATTGCAGTTAAACCACCCACATCATCACCTTTCCCTCACTGGCATGAGTAGCGTTGTAAAACCAGTAGAGAATAGGCCTACGGTACATCACATGCCCTAAACGCAGAACAACTTTGGTGGGTAGGGTAGGAACCAACTTAAGTATGAATTGGCTCTAAGAAACAATTGAAAACCATTAGGCCTACTAATTAAGTTGAGTTAGATAATTTAATATTTATTGACGATTAAATCGAATTTATGATTTTCCCCGAATAGAGGTGGTTTTCACAAATTGTTTTACATTATATTATAAACATATACACGTCGTAGTGATGTATCGTTACATGTGCTGTACTATTTCAATCGACTAGGACGGTGATAGTTTCAACAAAGTATTACATCGCAATGTTTTACTGTGTTTAGTGGTATATTATTTGTAAAACATGAAAGCAATTAATATTTCGTTACTAAATGGATAAAGAATATATTTTAACATTGTTCCTCTTTGCACCCATCCTCTTCCCCATCCCTCAACCCTAATGTTACATACAAAACACAAATTAAGTTTGTTTAAATTTGACTTAAACAATTGGTCTTATTTTGTGACAAGTTTCTCTTTCGGAAGTAATAGGGTGCTAATTTTAGTTGAGTACATAAATCACAGTGTCTATTTATTCGTTCCTGTACACGACATGTATTATTGTCCTGCGGTACGTACATTTGAAATCGCCAGTTTTTTAACGCTGAAATTATTATGTATTCGAGAACCATCTGTGGGCACGACCTAGATGGTATCCATCCACCATCTAGTTTATACAAATTTTAATATTGAGAAAATGTAAATATCTTTGTAATTTAGCTATGGCTGCGATGATGATATTGAAATAAATGAAATGAAATGAAATATATAGGCACGTCACAATTGTTTGACACATATACAAGTTAATTTGATAGTGTATATATTATATAACATTGGCATTAATATACGTAAATGCAAGAACGGCAATTAAGAGCCACGCTGACGTACCTGGATGGCCAGGGTGGACATATTGAACTATGGGTTAATCTGATTTTGCTTACGTATATTTACTTAGCTGTCTGACATTTATTTTAATATTTTTTTTAAGCCTACACATTTTAGCATAAATTTTGATAATGACCAATCCATAGTTTTCCCTTTTAAAAAAAATCATTGTTTACTTTTGTTGTTGTCACTCGATTTTTTTTTGTAAAATCAGTGATGGAGTAGTTCAAATTAAAATTCCTATTCCTTTTGTTTTAAAAAAAATATGTGAAAAATATATTATATAAGTAATAAAATATATGATTATGATTTGTTTGGTATGTTTTTATTGAACTTCCCAATATCAAAACATCATCCACTGTATATATATATATACATATCAATTGTTGGTATTTCATTTTCTGATGATCCACCATATATAACCATGATGACATCATCATGAAATTGAACCAAATTTTTAAAACTGAATTTTATAGCAGAATTTAAGAAAAATGTATGGTCTTCCAAAACAATATTTCTCATTTTAAAAAATGCATTGAATAAAATGATTACATAATAATAAAACATAAATAGAAATGTTACAGATAATTCTGATGGTCTTGCATTTCAATTTACAATAATTATGTTTAAAAATTTTTTATTGCAACATATTTCTCATAAAAAAAACTGCATTGTATTGGCCTATAATTATCAGATAATAACAAATAAAACATAAATAAAAAATGTGACAGATAATTCTGCTGGTCTTGCATTCCAATTTACAATATGTTTTAAACCATTTTATCGCAACATATTTCTCATTAAAAAAAAACTGCATTGTATTGGCCTATAATTATCAGATAATAACAAATAAAACATAAATAGAAAAGTTACCGATCAATTCTGCTGGTTTCCATCCCAATTCACAATGCATATTTTCAAGGTAAATGTCCTTTTTAAATTTTATGTTTGTACTCTAAAAAATTATTATTTAAAATAAGGTTTGGGAGGGATATTGTTGCCTGAAACAATACTAATTTTATAACTATTAAAGTTTTATAATTTAGTGTACTTTGACCTGGGAAGAATGAAATTTAATTTCAATGATGTCATATCAGTACCATATTTAAGCTTATCACTACCATATTTGGGCACATCACACTTTTTTTGTCAAACTAATTTGATAGTGTAGACATAGCTTAAATCCATGTATGAACTCATTCATATGTAAAGCCTGAAAAGGGGCAGTACAAATGTGGTTTTGTTATTATTAGCTATTAGCTAGCATAGCTATTTTTCAGTAATTTTTCTTTGGACTTAATATATAAAAACATTATTATATATTTTGGTGAAAATGTATAAAATTAAAAACACTTGAATCCATGCAATTACATTAGCTGATATCTCCTGTCCAATAACAGCAAAACTTGTCTTAAGCTCTGTCACACTATCTAGTTTGACAAAAAAAAAGTGTGATGTGCCCAAATATGGCAGTGATATTCCCAAATATGGTAGTGATATGACATCATCGTGTCCATATTTGGGCACATCCAACTTTTCTTGTCAAACTAGTTCGATAGAGTAGACAGAGATTTAGAAACTACTAACCAATTTACAATAAAAAAATAGGTTAAATATTTTAATCAGCAATATGCAAGCCAAATAGATAAGTATTGCATTTGTCAGTAGTATTTTGTATTTAAATATCTGTATCTTATCAGTATTAACCAACATACTGTAAAGATATACCCAAATATGGTAGTGATATGACATCATCATGTCCATATTTGGGCACATCCAACTTTTGTATTTGTCAGTAGTATTTTGTATTTAAATATCTTATCAGTATTAACCAACATACTGTAAAGCCAAATATGTTTTTCCTTTGTCTAATTATTGAAATGATATCATAACAATTAAAGTGATTATATTATTGTTGTTTATTTTATTATTATAACATCTGCTATGATGAGTATTAATAGAAAATTTGTGTACATTACCATTTAAATTTCATTCATTATTACAAGTACTGTATAACTATAATGACTATAATATAGATCCATGGTATAACAAAAAGTATCTCGTCGGAGATCTCACCGTGTATTGTCCCCAAAACCATGAAAAATTAAGAATAATAAAATCAAACTTTCAATAGGCTATTTTGTAGTTTTAATAAAGGTAATCACTATAAAAAGAACCTCACTATAAAAAGAACAAATAGATGGTTAAAGCCTGGTTCCCACTAGCGACGCAACGTAACACAATCTACGCAATGTAAGCAAATGCCCTTCTAATAACTGTGCTTTCCCCCACCTACGTGAAATCAAACCCGCTATGTTTGCATCACTATTGCTTCGTCGGTTCCCAATTGTGATTATGTAATACAGCACTTTATGTAGATACGTCGCTGCGTTGCGTTCCACACTTTAATTTCACCAAAAATTTAAAGATTAAATTTAAAAGCTTTAACTTACAGTTTTTCAGTTAAATATTTTTTTTGGATCCAATTTTTGGTTAAAGTGAGTAACTATTTTGTGATATTAAAATGACATATTCAACAAAAAAATTGAGAAAAACTATTTTTTCATGGGGACAATATATCTTTAATAAAATAATAATAAAGTTAAGATAAGGGCGTATCAATTTGATCTGTCATGCATATTTACTCCAGAATTAGTGCGTAAAGAGTTGCTATCCAATCAGATTTGATATTACAGTATATGCTTTTATAGGATTCAAGTTACAATATTAATTAAGCATACAGTACCATAATTAAAAGTGTTAGAAATTATGTAAGCTTCAACTTTATATGGGGCACACTATATGGTTTTAGGAAATTAAAAATAGATATTATTTTCTATATTTGTCCTACTATATTAAATATCTACAGTAATAATATTATCAATAATAACAATTTCCTAATGATTGTAAAAATTGGTAGTACAGTAGGTTTGATCAACTAGAGTAGTGTTAATATATTCATTATATGGTTTTAGGAAATTAAAAATAAATATTATTTTCTATATATAGTGTCCAACTAAATTAAATATCTTGTTATTATAATAATTAATAATAGTTATATAATAATAATAATTTCCCAATGGTTTTAAAAATTGGTAGTACAGTAGGTTTGATCAACTAGAGTAGTGTTATTGAAAATGTTCATCTAGTTTGAAGATACGATATTTTAAAATTTTATTTTTACAAACTAAAATTAAATAAAATGAGCACTGAAACGGTCATTTTAACTAATTTATTTATTCATAGTACTGATTACGAAGAAAATGTAATGTCTACAGGACAAGACCTTTCAAATGTATATACACTATAAAGAGATTAAAATTAATTTGAAATAATATATATTTATAATTTTATACTGATGAAGGGCTGGTGTTGACCGAAAGCTCTGCTAATTTTTCTGGCTGTTTTACTTTATTTGATTTATAGATTTTAGCTTATTTTGTCTCTATTGAGATCTAAACACTGATACCCACAACATTGTCATTTTTTCAGTTCTTATTTTATCTTGTCTCCATTGAGTTCTAAACAATAATATCCATAGCATTGTCATTTTTTTAGTGCTTATTTTATTTTGTATCTCCATTTAGAACCAGCCACTGATACCCACAGCATGGTCATTTTTTCAGTTCTTATTTTATTTTGTCTCCATTGAGATCCAGCCACTCATACCCACAGCATTGTCATTTTGTCAGTGCTTATTTTATTTTGTATCTCCATTTAGATCCAGCCACTGATACCCACATCATTTTTCAGTAATTTGCCTTTTATACTTTTATATTTATATATTTTTTTTGCCTACTAAATAATCCACATAAAAGAATATGGATATATTTAACGATCTAATCTTGTACTTTCAAAATGCTTCTTTTTTCCATCTCTTCCATTTCTTTTAAGAGGTATGACACATTATAGCGTAATTCATGAAACTTCGATACAGGGACCTAAAAATAAAATATATAAAAAAAAGTATTAATTGTGACAAACTAGGTCAGGGTCGTACAAACTGTTTTGCAATGTGTAAATAAAATATAGCTTAATCACCTTCCAATTAAGGACCATGCGTATAGGACCGACCACTCCATGATAGGATCTGGGTTTCAGTGGGTACGGGCGTCAATATATTACAGTATACCAACTCCTATTCCATTGTTAGTTAGCTTATAATTATAATAAATATATGTTTACCTGTTATTAGGGTACTAAAGTATAACCTCTATTAAGGGGACACCTTTGTGTTCTGTTAAAATAGGGTGTCTCCTGAATATGGGTTGGCCGTATACAGTATTTACTATTAGATTAGGGCGTGTGGCGCAGTGTGTTGGACGTTGGACTATTGATCGTGAGATCGTGGTTCAAATCCCACACTCGCCGCATTGCTTGTAACCTTAGGCAAGATACTTTACTTACATTTGCCTCTCTTCACCCAGGTGTATAAATGGAAACCCGGTTAGATCAGGACACAACTTTGAGCTGATTACTAGCTGCATTATAGGAATATGTTGCCATCGTGTTTCACTTTATAAAAATGACTTGGGTAATAATGTTCAGCGCTTAGAAGCATTGTGCAATAACCGCTGTTAAATATTATTTTGAATATTATTTAGATTATTTGGATAATGATATTCTAGTCTGACTAAAGAACCATTACTGTTCAACTGTGTAAATTGCCTTTTACAGTTTACAGTTACATAATTTTTGTTAATGTCAGACTAGTTAACATGTATTAAGCTGTAGATATATCCACTTCCTCCTAGGGCCTGTTCGTAGGGGTTGAAAATACCAGCTTATTCCCGATTTCCGTTCGTTTATAGTCTCCAAAGATTACACTTAATTGCTTAAGCTTAACGCATTAAGTCAGGTATTAAGATTGTCAAGTTGACAAAAGACCTAAGAAAAAATATACAACACAACTTCACGCTAGAAAGAACTCGATAGTTGACTTCGATGAGGATATTCTTATATAACATTCTGTCGTTATATAAATATGAAAAGGTTAAATCTATATATTGTTATACAAATAATGAATATATGATATGATAGGTTGGATAGTTATGTAAATATTGAAACATTTTCTATAACTTAAGAATGATAGGCTAGCTAAGTAAAAGGATAATACCAAAATTATGCTACTGCAGTTACTGCAGTAACTACATCTGCTACTGTAATAATTTATAATTTAGGTTGTTGAAATGTTGAAGATGATGAGGTAGTCATTGCAGTAAACTATGTATGATAACTCTAGATAAATAATTAAATAATAAAACAGATTAAATAGTATGTTAAATGTAGTTACTGCAGTAACTGCAGTAATATATTTTCGGCATGGTCTCTAAATAAATGATAGCAATTTATTGTTTGAAGGTTTGTATGGCGAAATCAATATGTTGATATAAAGTTTCCGGTACATGACGTTTAGTTGCATTTCAATCAATATGCTTTGATTGTCTATTGTTATATAAGCAGGTTAATCATTAATAAATAAATTCTTTAATTTAATTTCTATTATTATTATTATAATCATTTGCCAATACTGATTAATAATAATGCTTCTTTCTGATGCGCAGTGAAACAAGCGAATGTTGAAATTAAGCCCTTTATGATTCTGATGCCTACTGCCCAATTAAATAGTTATGCAGTACGGCAAAAAATGTTGGTCGGTCAAATTTTGGTGATAATAACATAATAATAAATACATTTTCGCTAAAGAAACTACAAAACAAACAAAATACAAGGCACTATAGAGAAATCAATTTTAAAAGAGGCCTACCTAAACAACACTACACTATCAAACTAGTTTGACAAAAAAAGTGTGTTATGCCAAAATATAGTAGTGATATGACATCATCATGTCCATATATGGGCACATCACATTTTTTTGTCACATAAAGTTTGATAGTGCAATTAAATCACCCTAAAGAGTACTTGTCTGGAGGTCCAACCAATAGAGGGCAGAATTTAATACAGTGACAATGAACTAGCTTGATAGTGTACAGAGCTTTAGGGTTGATCATTAGTTATTGCTGATAATTAAGAAAATTCTAACTGTTGATTTCTAGTGTTATCTGCTATACTAGGGAGGTTTCGCAACCTTACGAATACGATAACGAAAACGAATACGATAACGAAAACGGATACGTCACACATATTCGTAAAGCGTATTCGTGTTGACGAATATCACCAGTCATATTCGTAACTACAAAACGTGTATAGTTTTTGATCTATTTTGCACATTTTGCATTTGAATCAGGAATGATTCATGATTATAATATAATTATAGATTTATTGAAAGTAATTTACTAAAATAATTTACTAAAATGCCAGGTCAATTTTGATAAATAGCAGTTTTTGAAGTCCTCACTCGCTTTGATGTTACGCTAGGCCTAGGCAGCCAAGCAACACGTACCTGCCGCTTCGCTCAAATTTACCGCAGTCATATTTTGGAAAACAGATTTTTCCTGGCCTACGAAAAACGAATACGTGTGCGTATCCGTTTTCGTTATCGTATTCGTAAGATTGCGAAACCTCCCTACTATCAAAAGTTACAGCCCCAGTGAAAAACAACCCTGCCTCCATGGATAAATAAAGTTGAATCTGAACTTGTGGTATCTATTTTGAGTATTTCCATCACAAATATTTCAATTTTTTTTAATTGAATAATGAATCTGCTCATAGAGCCATTTACTTCTGCGTCGCTACTGTATAATAGCAATGAATTTACAACAAATAGTTTTTACAATTTCAAAACAATAATTCATGTTTTATATATGAATATGATTTTTCTTTCTAATATGGACACATATTCAATACATTCGCATCATCATCATTATCCGTTGCTATTCGTCTTGGGTAGACATTGCGTACGCTAATCGTTTCCATGACTCTCTTTCGGTGGTCTGATTGTCTGTCATTAATTTTGCGATCGATGTATTTGCTTTTTTGAGTTCTTTATTTATGTTTCCTATCCAGGTAGTTTTTGGATGGATGGATTCTGTCAACGCTAATTTGGCTGGAGTGTCCTTAGCATATGTCCGGCCAATTTGTATTGTCTTTTCCTTATTATGTTTGACATTCGCATAATTTGTTTTTATTACAAAACTTTTTGTTGTGTAAGTGCTCAGTATATAATACAGTGAATGTGCAATCCAACATAAATATATTTGTGTTAAAAATGTTTTACAAACCTCAAAATTGTGAACAGCGCCATCACTCAGCCTCATCTCCATCAGTATTGTAGGCTCAAGTACACGGTTTAAATTACTAGGGGTATAAAAAATATTTAAAAAGGATAAGAACATACTTTTAATTTATTCCCAAAAAAATAATAATAATAATAAATACCAGGAAATGGCAATAGCAGGTTGGAACATCCATAATTCACATCATATTTTAAAATATTTCAAAGAAAACCAATTGCATTCCCTGATATCATATTAGTACCATTTTTCAACTTTATAATATAATTTAGTCGCTGAGATTTAAAAGTCAAATAAATAATTCAAAGTTATTTAATAATAATACTGTTTTGAAAGACTTTATTTGATTCCTTATTCAAATTTTTATTTTCAATTTATTGCAAAGAAATACATAGCAACATTAGGTGCATTAAAATAAACTACAGCAATAAATTAGAACCATTATTATTAATTAAGACGGAGCCCTTCGGGATAAAAAAAAGGTGACCCCTTATTAGGTGTGTCCCCTGAATAGAGGTTGGCTGTAGCGTTAAAACATATATTACTCCATGTTTGTTTCAGGTGTACCCTTAATAGGAGTGTGCCCTGAATATGGGTTGGCTGTAGTGTTAAAACATATATAGCCCCTTTGTTTGTATCATGTATCTTCTTAATAGGAGTGTGCCCTGAATATGGGTTGGCTGTAGTGTTAAAACATATATAGCCCCTTTGTTTGTATCATGTATCTTGTTAATAGGAGTGTGCCCTGAATATGGATTGGCTGTAGTGTTAAAACATATATAGCCCCTTTGTTTGTATCATGTATCTTGTTAATAGGAGTGTGCCCTGAATATGGGTTGGCTGTAGTGTTAAAACATATATAGCCCCTTGTTTGTATCATGTATCTTCTTAAAAGGAGTGTCCTCTGAATAGGGGTTGGCCACAGTATTAAAACATATATTACCCCATTATTTGTTTTTAATAGGGGTGTCTCAAGAATAGGGGTTGGCTGAAGCGTTAAAATGTATATTACCCCTTTTTTTCTTCACATGTCCCTTTAATAGGAGTGTCCCTGAACAAGGGTTGTCTGTAGTGGTAAAACACATATACAGTCGCCCATTTTTGTTTCATGTGTCCCCTTCATAGGGGTGTCCTCTAAATAGGGGTTGTCTGTAGCGTTAAACATATATTACCCCATGTTTTTGTTGTGTTTCCTCTTAATAGGGGTTCTACTGTATAAAAGGCAAATGTACACACAAATAAAAAGTTCAGCTTTATATTAATAGCTTTAACAGCATTCTTGTCTTTATGGTCTTGGTTTGGCTATGCTACGTGATCCCTTTACCCCCCTTAATGTATATGTGGACCGCTATGAAAGGTTTATAAACCTTTTAGTGATATTTAACCTTCTCACCTTGTTGATATTGTTACATCTGTTCTCCATTTAAATCTGTCTAGGTTTGGTAGATGGCTTCCATGTTTTGCTATGGCTTCATTTAATAAAGTGCGTCTATAATATTAATAACATAATAATAAATACATTTGGCGTCAACTTATTACATCAGTTTTTTTTTAATATCTAAAGGCCAAATGTCTGTGTAACTAAAATAAACAGACTATTTTAATGTTGATACTGAAAGACACATGGGTATAGGAAATGTATACAATTCATAGGGACAAGATGTTTCAGTATATAAATACATGAAGCTCTGTCTACACTAACTACCAAACTAGTTTGGCAAAAAAATTGTGGTGTGCCCAAATATGGTAGTGATATGACATCATCATGTCCATATATGGGCACATCACATTTTTTTGTCACATAAAATTTGACAGAATTAAAGCTTTGTCTACACTATCAAACTAGTTTGACAAAGAAAGTATGGTGTGCCCAAATATGGTAGTGATATCACGTCATCATGTCCATATATGTACAGTTTTTCTTTTGTTTTATTAAAAACAAAAAAACTTACTTGGATCCATATACTGCACTAGCAAGATCAGAAATATACTCTTGAGGAATCCTGTTTAAAAAAGCATTAAATACAAATTAAACATCTAAAATCATAATTTAACACATTTGATTTATTTCGATAAAAATACGAATAAAAGCAATAAAAAACATTATAATTTTATACGGTGCAAAGGATAGCCCTCAAATCCCGGAGGGGGGGGGGGGCCTCATAGACTTGAACCAATACAATGGGATATTGCAGAATATGTACACACAGTAGATTCTTTCAAGGTGTATTGACACACCCCCTTTTTCCTGTTTTTCATTTTGAAATCATTTCCTTGACTACTTATGCATTGCCTGATCAAGATGTTTTCTTAGGCAGGATATTGGTATAATAGTCAATGTGCTGTGTAGTCTAATCAAAAGCAACTTTATATAAAAATGAGAATGTTAGTGATGTATAGCGACGTACTTTGTGTGTCAATTGCTTTTTGTTAATTTGAAGTTGAGGTGTGTGTAAGGTTCAACCCTATAGGTAGGTAACTATTTGAGCTCACTAGTAACATACACATGTTCTTCTAGTGGGAATGGGGGTTAGGATTAGGAAGGGACAGTTTACAACTGGTACACAGTCAGCTATTTATCAAAGACCTAATATAGTATCAATAAAACACTGGTATATGAAATGTTTTTCTTACTTTAACTCTGTTAAGTCCTCTTTGAAGACCTGAAAGAAAGCAAAAAAAAGTATTTAAAGCTCAACCGTCAACTTTGCAAAACTCTGGATTTCGATTGGCCATGTCTGGCCTTCTTGTCCCAAATAATAAACTGGGTTTTTTAAAGTGTACGAACTGTACACTGGACGGTTTATAGTCCTTATCCAAGAAGATATACATTTAAAGATTGCAACTTCAAAGTAGACAACTATTAGTATTAGTGTTTATGAAAATTAAGTTTAGGTGGAAAGCCTTAGATAGACTGGGTGAAGATTATTAGCTCCTACTGTAGGAGGCAACAACATAAGTGAACAAAAGCATGCATGCAAGTATAGTACAGATTCTAATTAGGATTGGAAATCATTCAATAGCTAAAGGGACTCTTCATTCCTCTTCTGGGAATTTAGATTAGAGCGCCATCCCTGGTACCATGCCATGGAAGATTGTTGTTGTTTATGTCTGTCCTGTATGGTATCAAAATAAATCAAATCAAATTCTACAGGATTGATGGGTAAACTCACTGAATGTTTTAATCTAGGTGTTGAACTCAACAGGGAATCTTCAATGTAAATAAATTTAACATTAAACACCCTTTTTATCTATATAATTAATGGACTTTGCCCTTCCTGTTGTGTAAAAATCATATCAAACATATTGATCTGAATAGGTTCCAATAAATTAATATAGGTTTTTGACCCGCAATCGGTTTATTGTTACAATGTTTAAACAACCACTATGCAAATTAGCTACATTATCTTGAATAAATTACATAGGATTTTACTGCGGTGTTTTCTGTATATCCTGTTGGTTTGCTCTTAGGGGTAGGTATTATGTACTGTGTTGGGAGTTTCACGATTGGAGATAATAACCCATTTTCTGTTTAGTTGGACCTTTAATTGCTGCAGTTCATGTTGTATTGTGGGTAATATTTACTGTACCGGTACTTCATTTTCTGTTCAAAAGGATTATGGGAAACTTTGTGAAAAAGCATGGTTAGTATTGCAAAGTTGTTCATTTTTTTAAATTGATAAACACTTATTTTGTATAGGATTGGGGAGTACAGTATGTAAGATTTATGATCTACAGTATTATTGTGGTGTTACTTGGCCTAATACTGTGGATGAGTGGGTTTTATAGTAATCTTTTTTGTGGGCCTGGCTACTATAACAATCTTCATTGAAAAGTCATTTTAATTTTTCTTATGAAAGATACTAATAATGGCTTTATGTTTCTATTAAAAATATTCTCAAGAATGAGTTTCTTTTTCTATTTAAATGTAATTTTACACAGAATTGTATAGCTTTAAGTTTGTATTTGGAGATACATAATATCAGAATTACTATTGTGTGAATGTAATTCTGTCACGAAAGCTGCTTATAACAACAGACATTTCAACTTTCGAAATACAGGTTATACAAATGAGAAAGCTGTAAAATATACACTTATTGTTTACACGCACAAATTCATGGTAGATTCTAAAAGTAAGCATCATAACAAAAGAATAAAGCTTCTATGTGTTTTGTAAACCTATACTCCACTGTTCCAAAACACATCCTCTAACATTCATTGAAATATTTACATAACCCCACAGTACAGACTTGCAACCAGTTTTAGACAAGCAGCAAGTAAGTACTGTACTGTGATTGTATGAGTGATTCAGATCTAATTAATTAATTAACAAGGTTATATTAATTAACCTTGATGCGTTTTAGTCATCATAAAGTAATAATTATTTGTAAGATGGATTTTGTTAACACGCATTACGGTTCAACACATATTTTAATCGCTATATCGTTGTGTTGAATGTTAATTGTTATCATTTGAGGAGTAAATTCAACATATTAGTTGACACACGCAGTACGGTAAGTTAATTTAAATAAATCAATTTTCATATTTTTCCATGTTGACAGTCTGCATGTTGTAATAAATGTTGTTATGCATCATTGTAAATGTTTTCTTTTAAAAGGGTTCATTTCCACTAGCTGGCTGAATATTGTATACAGTAGAACCTGTGTTTTACGTACCCTGATTTTACGTTCCCTCGATTTTACGTACGCTTAAAATAACCGATGACGTCATCATTTTCTTACATTGAGGGCGCAATTTAACAACAACAAAGCACACAAAGCCACAATCATGGCTGTGTGAGGAATTCTGCTGTCTGTGGGACAAGCTACGCACGTTTTTATTGATAGAAAACAATTATATTTTACACTTTATTTAAACATCGTACAGCCTGTATATACTGTACTTTTCTTGCTACGCCTGCTAGCCTGGCCTGAATAGTCTAGGCAAGGCCTAGCTAGTGACCACCTGCATACTGTACAGAAGTAGGCAAATACGGCTAGCTACGATCTCTACGTATTTGGGGTCAATTTAAGGTCAACCTTGATTTTACGAATCCCTTGTTTTACGTGCGCCTTTCGGTCCCGTACCGTACGTAAAATGAAGGTTCTACTGTAGTTTATACAGGTTTTTCAATAGCCTATTATGAATTAACAATCCATTTCTTATTTAGCCAGGAAGTTTGGCAATTAAAAACAATCATACAGTAGTTTTTTCTAAACAAAATACATGTACTGTACGTTAAAAAAATTATTAATGTTGATTAATTAACTAATTATTAATGTTGTGTTTTTACCCAGTGTCTCTTGCATCACACATTCTGCAATGTTGAAATAGACACATTTGTTTTTACTTTGTTTTCCATGTGTGGACAGTTGCATACATTAGGCCTACACACATTTGAATATATACCAATATTTACAGAAAGGCATGTGATTTAAAGTTATTTAAAACTTCATATTGAAATAAGGTTTTTCCCCAAAACACCACGAGACTCAATCATCATGGTCACATGTTGGTATGGGCGGGACTTTTGCTCTCTTTTAACCCTTCTCACCATTTTAACATCATTATATTGTTAAATTTCCTAAAATTTAACCTAAATTTGAAACAGGTGGTCCTCACAAATCATATTACTTACAAAACAAAATACATTCTTTAACATTTAACTGTCAAAGCATCCAGTCAACCATGCAAGCCGCTGTGTCTAAATATAAATCAAGCAGAGTTTGACAACACAATGAAATATCTTGCAGAAATACCTGTATCCACTGATTGTGTGCCTCAATTTTATTTTTATTAATGTGAATAAACTCGAATAACGTTAATGGAGCTTGATATGCGAAAACTTACGCCGTACAGCCGCAAGTTTGGAATTTTACAGTTCTATAGGCAGGGATGTGAACGTTTTATTTATTTCAACAATATTTTATGAGGGTGGTCCATCCAGCATCAGCTGATCATTAGGGACCCTCAAACAAACAGTAAATACAAAATAAACTATAAAAACACAAAATTAACAAAGATATAAAAAATAAATATATATATATATATATAAATATACCAGAAAGCCAACAATGAAAGAAGGAAAAAAAGAAATAAAATCAGAGAGAGAGAAACAGGTGTTTTTTCAAAAGAGATTTAAAGGAGGAGAACTTGTAAGAGTTACGAATGCTTAAAGGTAGAGAATTAAAGAAAGAAGGAGCATTGAAACTAAAAGAAAGTTTAAAGATTTCAAGGTAAGGACGAGGGATAAGAAGATCTCCTTTAGTAATTTGCCTAGTGTTCATACGGCCGTTGGCGAAACATAGGTGGAATTTCTGTTGAAACTGGGTATATAGGGGGCAACCTTCCAATAAAAGTTTAAAATAAAAATAATATAATAACATACATAGCAGGGTGGATCCAAGGGGCCTTTCCCCTTAAATTTTGAAAATTGTAATGCAAAAGATAGGATATCAAATAAGCTCAGCCTTTATTTTACCATTTATAGGCCTCACCCCCCTATTTCAACATAACATCCTGGATCCGCCACTGCAAGCTCTGCCTCTATTTTATTACAATGACATTAAAATATTCATTAATTTTTTACTTAATTCAGTTTAATGATTCAAAAAGTTCTTTAGGTTACTGATTGACGAGAACCTCTTTATTAAACCATGTTTAAATTTAATGATTTATAGTAACATTTACATTTAAATACCCACACAGAGATTGACCTATGGTTTTACTTGCAATGCAATATCCCTGTTGCTAAGAAACTTGTAATTAAATTTATAAATTATATATTTATATGATACCCTTGTTAGAGCATAACAGTTTTGTAATAAATTAAACTATACTTGTTTAAACATGTTTTTTTTTTTACAAAAAAATGAAACTTTAGGCATCTTACTAGCAGGCTTGTAAGTGACCTGTAGGAAAGATGTCTACAGTAATTTTGCTTGATAAATTTCTTTAAAATTGTATCTAACAAATCAATCCACTTTTAACATAACACTAACCACTCACCCTACTGTAAACACTTGTTGACACCTATTCTTCAATATTGACACCCATTATATTATTACCCCCACGAGATTGCTACAAATATTACATGTCACACAAGGCTAACTGTACACATAACAGTAGCACACTCCTCCAGAATTGGGTGTTAATGAACTTTAGTACTCTATTGGAAAATGCTTAGAGGGTTAGGTTTATATTTAAGGGTGAGTACTGAAACATGTATTTCTGTCTTGGGTTAGCTACGTGTGATACTTTAGCATTGTGTGTGGTCTTTTTTTTTGGTAAGTAGGACTTGTTTTTGTTGTTACATCCTGTGAATAGATATCTAGAGTATGTTAACTACTTTAGTACCTCAGATTTTAGAGTAGTATGAGACAGACGTAACGCACACTTGAGGATTGTGTATATTCCAGCATAGACTGAGTGAACCACTTCCATCGGTAACTTAGTTGATACGTTGTCAAAGGCATCGTCTTCTATCGTTAGTCCTTCAAATGAGGTCACAGCAACTGCAAATAAGGAGAAAACACCAAACCCTTTCTCATTAAAACAAAATTATTTCATTTATTTTTTAATTTAATAATTAATATTCAATTGTAATTTAATGTATCATATTAATTGTATGTTTCATTGTTTTAAGCAGTCCAGTATACATTATATTATTTTTCTTTTCTTACAAAAAAACCAACTTACTACCAATTCACAGAGCCTTCTCTCTCATCCTATCCTAGCCAGTGTTACAATTACATTTGTCATTTAGTTTTAGTAAACTAAGACTACCTAAGTACAATTAATCACCTAATTTAGGTTATTTTATTAGAGCCTAGCCTAGGCTAGGCCTACACCATATTGGTCTGAACGTGCAGCACATTGGTACTTGGACATTTCCTTATATAGCCAGGGCTAGTCTAGAGCGTGCCGCCTCCTACCAAGTAGACAGGTAGGTAGAGGTAGCAGGGAGAGGCCTTGCTAGGCTAGTAGTAGGCCTAAGGCCCTAGCCTAGGCTAATCTTTTTTTAGTACCCGGCCTAGCCTCTAGCCTACTTGCCTACCTCCTAGCTAGGCTACATAATATTCCTAGATACTCACTTTTTAACAACTTTCTAAACGTATCTTTATCACATTTTTTCACATTCTTAATCATTAACCTAACCTCCCTTGGTATTCTAGCACCAACAAATGATGTTCTGTCTGCTATATTAGCAGTTTTCTTCGACATTTTTGCTAGCCTAGCTCAAATCTATCGTCTGCTGTTTTCAGTCAGTTTTATTCCTTCACTGATAGAGGGCGTAAAAGGTAAAGTCGAAACCTAAGCTAATGCTAACGGCCGTGGTGCCCATCTCCATTTCCATAGCGTTTGGGCCAGACTCCACTAAGTGTGTATGTTTGTGGGGGGTACGCCACTCCTCCCGCACAAACGAGTCTGATTTACCTTCCCAGTACTTTTTACATACCGGTACCCATTTCTATCACCTGGGTGGGGAGGAACAATGTGGATAAAGAATCTTGCTCAAGGACTCAACACTGCAGTGACCGAGCCGGGGCTTGAACCGACAACCTCTTGATTGCAAGTCCAATGCTCTAACCACTGCGCCACAGTGCTCCATAGAGGGCGTAATCTGTAATAAACTTTCTCAGCTGCTGCGCGCCGATCGAATACGGCGTATCCCCTGGGCGCGCGCGCGTAGCACTTCCGATTTGGAACCACGCTCTGTCATACGCGCACTATTCACTATGCGTATTTACGCTTTTCCGGTTTATGTTACCTTGGCAATAGCGTAAACAGAGAAAGACACAAGATCTATTTTATTGTATCTAGGCCTAGGCCTATAATGTCTACGTACGTGCGATTTGTACGTTCGAACAGGATTTATTAACTTTATTAGATCGTGATATTCTAAAACGATAATTTTAACGACGTAAGTTAAAAATAAATTGTCCCCTGAAAATATAATTTTTATTTTTGTTGTTGAATATGTCATTTTTTTTAAATAGTTATTAAATATTACTTCAACCAAAAATTGGATCGAAAACATTATATTTATTATATTAACATTAGGCCTATATTATTTACCTGAAAATTGTAATTAAAAGCAAAAAATAGGCATATTGCCTAGAATTCAATGGGTTTTTGGTTGAATTTAACCGTTTATTTTTTATTTTATAAGTGAATAAATTATTTCTTTCTATAGAAGTGACTAACTTTGTTGAAAAAAAACCCCAATTATTTTTAATTCATTTTAAAAAACATAAAAAAAGCTACGTCTTTGAATATTGTATTGTATAAGTTGTTTAAGATATGATTTGAACAAGGAGTTAATTATAGACTCCCTGATATTATATGAATTTACTTTGGTTAAAAGGTAAGGCCTATCCTACACACATTTGTTCCGTGTGTTTTGTCTACAGGCCTACATGTACGTGGCTTTTTAACTTTATTAATATCAGTTACTCGATGTAATAATAAGCATGGTTCACTTCGGTTGAACTGACCGACCTAGGACGATTATTTTTACTGTCATGAGCGAGTCCGTGATGTTTCCGCTTTTTTTTGTTCGTCACCTCCACTCATAATGAAAACGTTTCATTATGTTTTGACATAATTAATTAGCAATGTCCCGGAATATATTTGTCCTCTTAACCGCTATTAAACAGTATATGTAACCACATATATTTTGCCATTATGTTCGTAATTGAGGCTTTCTAATAATTAAAAGGTTAAAATAACTCGAGTACAATAGTGTAAGTTGAAATGTTTAAGTTTCACAGGAGTGTCTAACGTTTAAAGAGCCCATAGAATTTAGCTTAAGTCCCCTCGTAGCCTATAATGAATCCGTACATAGCCGCCGTCGTACAAACAAACCCGTAGGGCCTACATACTGAAGGGCCTAGAGACAATACAAAGTCTGCTTCCGTATTTACTATAAAACGTAACGCACGTATAAATAAAAACAAACAGAATCAATGCAATATCTTAATATATGTATACACTGTACAACAACATTCCCTGGAGTGAAGTAAATAATTCATATTTTGCGTGATGAAGGGCGGTCTTAAATAGTGTATAAAACATCATAGAAAACCTACCTGTCAATCAAACGATAAAGTTAATTACCTTTAAAAAGTACATTCATGGCGCAACCTCTCACTTTTGCATCGACAAAAAACTAATCCGGGCCAAAAAAATATTGATTTTAAACTACTGTATAAGCAAATAATATAATATAAAACTACGAATAATAAAAATAAAGTACAGAGGACATCATCACATGTTAACGTTTTAAATTAATCTATCTGTATTTCCCAATAACTTAAATGGTTGGCTTGCCATATTTGTGACAACAGGCAATACGTCATCGAAGTCAATTAATTTAGTTTCAATAAACTTCGCACATAACGTAATGAACTCGTGGTCGGTTATAGCATAAGGAAGTATTTCGTGAGTGAACTTCAGTTGAATTTTTATTGGAGTTGAGTAAACATACTTTTTCTTCTCGTTTTATAGGTGATGAAGTTCAACCTCCAAGGTAAATAATTTTACCCCGAGTCGAATTCGTAAAGAGTAAAGACTTATGAATGAGATATCTGGAGATATGATGTGAAACTTGTTTATAGATTCATGATGACTTTGATGATCTAACGCGACTTTTGTGTACATTTTGGATTGCTAGTATCTCGATTAAATCTACACTGGGATCGTCTGCTTAAAAAAAAAAATGGCGCGGATTTTAATATTGATATTATGTGGTCTGTGTTTTGAGTATGGGTGCTGTACGCCGCAATTTAGTGACGGTATTCTACAAAATGTTACGACGTACGCGGGAGAGAACGCATCCTTTACCTGCACACTTGAATTTCCTAATAACCAATTGACCCATAGTGAAGTTGGTTGGCAGAAAAATGGAGAATGGATTGAAATCGATGATATTATTAAATATGTATCATCAAAGAATCAAGTAAGACGAGATGTGGATGGTATAATTGTTACGCACGAAATTTTATTGATTAAAAATGTTGAAATGAAAGATGCCGGCCGGTATACCTGCAGAATGTATCACAAGCAACATGTGATGAAGTCTGCCTGGCTTACAGTCCACAGGAAAATATTACCGAATCCAGAATGTAGTCATGATTTAAGAACACAGCAATTGGAAGATACCGTTACGACGACATGCACAACAGCAGCAGGGGAACCACCCGTGCATATACAAATGTATAAAATAAAACCATCTGGAGAGAAAACTCTTGTGAAGGAAGGGTACCAGTCTTTAAATCAACTTCGTTTGGAGTTCATGTTTAAGATTACGCGGGAAAATATAGCCGATTTGATAGTCTGCGAAAGTTCTATCCCGGAATTAAGGGGTTTTAAAAGCTGTAAAATCGATTTACTTGGCGAAATGATTCATAACCACGACATGAAAGAGGAGATTCGGGTTGTGCCTTTGAATCAACAACCAATTCTCGTTGGAGAGGAAGCTTGCTTTTTGTGTAATGTTTACGGTACTGAAAATGTCAATGTCATGTGGTCGTTTGACGGCCGGCACGATTTTACTTCGAAAATATCCCGCCAATACAAGCATTGTTTCAAAGATTTGCAACTATCAGACAACGGCAAGGTTGTCAGATGTGATATCTCAAGTGACCACACGGAAGGGTCAAGCAGTGCAGTCATCCAGGTTGTGGAAGAAAAAATAGCGCCTAGTAAAGAGTCGGTGACTGCAAAAAAAGAAATAATCCCAACGCCAGAGTTGAGAGTGCACGCTCCGAGTGATGACGTGGACGAGCACACAGCCAAAAATAAGGAATCGAATCTTGTAACATTTAAGATATTTTTAGTTGGAGCAATGCTGGTGATCGTCTTTCTGGCTGTGGCCATCGTGCAGCTTATATCGCGAATGAGACGAACACCTGGCGGAATGAATGATTTTGCGAGATTAAGCACCATTAGTGATAGAGATATCGATCAAAGGTATCAATCCACTGAAGATAATAGCGATGATCACATGAGCACACAAACGCGATTGACACGTGATACCAATGAAGATGAACACTGTGAGAGTGAAACATAGGTATGTAATTACCATATCAGGCGATGAATCTGCGTATTTTCGTTCCCGGGTAAAAACAAAACAGAATGTTTCGCGAAACCGAGAAATTTACCAATATCAGTGGATCGTTAAGTTTATGTAAGAACGAGGAGTATTATGGCCTACAGTGTGTAAAACAAGCTAACTTTTTTTCGATTAATCATTGGCAAAAATGATTGTGAACAAAGAGAATTATGGAACTAATTATCGCAATTAAAGATGCTTTACATAATTTTATTAGATAAATATATTAAATTGTATTATTATTTATTAACAACAGTAACTAGAAAGCCTTGAACGATTGTTATAAAATTATTATTGTGTAATGATTATGCATTTTTGTACTCGGGGTACTTGAGCTGGGATTTGGCATGAAACTACAGGGACATGTCCTCAAAGCTAAAGAGCCGGATTTTTAAATTTCAAACCAGATGCAACCATATGACGTCTCGAAGATGGTACCGTATAGCCGTATTTGGTAGCGAGGTTATTGATGTGTATGTGACGTCACATCCCGTCTTATGACGTCATTACAGCTTCTTTTGCGGTACCCCGAGTATCGCACGTTCGTGCTTGTTATATAACGTTTACCAGTGACGAAATGCCATCTTCGAAATGCCGTTGTCGAATAAACGTCAATGGACAGTGCCACTGTACGTCAATATAAGCACTGCCGTAAATAAAGCTTGGTTCCAATTTTCGGCGGAAACGAAAGACGTACGCGCAGCGAAAGTGAGTTGACCACCAATCACAGTTCGGATGATCCATCCCGTCCTATTATGTACGGTACATCTTTGCGTTGCGTCCTAGTGAGAACCCAAGCTTAAGCGTCGCCGTGTAAACGCAATTTGATAATTTATGGCATAAACTGTATTGGATTTGTTTTGTTATTAGTGTTGAAAGGTGTAAACGAAAGTAAGAATGTGTTGTGTAATCGGTCAACTTGTGTTTATTTTTATCTTGCTTGTCTGAAACTATACTATATTATACAGTACATAGCACTACCAAAAATATTGTCAAATTATTACTTACAATATACAGAGAGTAAATATTATAAATTTGTAAAAATTCTGAAGTAAAAACAATTTGATAAGGAAAATAATATTAATGTGTTGTACGGTATGTATAAAGAGAAACTCTTAGTCTGGGCTCCAGACGGAGTTTTGTCTTAATATTAGTAAAAATATAAATATGTTTGCACATATGGCGTTTCATACGTGTATAAATCGCGGTCGAAATAAAAACAAATAAATAAAAAAAAAGAAGACAATAAATACAGACTTCGACAAGCCTAAGAAACTCTATGTAAATCTATTGCAATTTCATTGAATACCGCGTAGTGTAAACACAAACGATGTATGAATATCTTTATATGTTGGCCTATAAGTAACTACCATAACGTGCCTTAAGCTCTGTCCACACTGTCAAAGTTCATGTGACAAAAAAAAATGCAATGTGCCAATATATGGACATGATAATGTCATATCATTATCATATTTGGGTATATCACTACCATATTTGAGTAGGCTAATTCACACTTTTTTTTGTCAAACTAGTTTGATAGTGTAGACAGAGCTTTATGTTTGTAATGAAAATTTTAATTTAGAACATTGATGATTTATGTAAACGGTTATAGATTTAAAATGATTCCAAATAGCCAATGTTATCACATAATTAAGAACTCCGGACACGATTCTAGATGACTCGCGGTAGTCAGTTAGCATCTTTCTATTGACAGCTCCAGAAATGAATGGCTGATCAGTACGACATCGCCGGCCTTTGAAAATTGTCTTCTATATTTTAACACTAGTGGTGGTCCAGAATTGGGATCCTGGTCCAGATTACCTCGAAAATTTAATGGAGTGGTCCTTGACCACATATCTATCTGTTGAGGACACAGCAACACTATACGCTACGAATTTTTCCTTCGTCATTTATTTGTGCTCGTATTTTGTGAATATATCTAGAAATAGCTAAGTAGCAATTACTGACTGTTTTGTACGAGAATTTAATGCACTGTGTCCTCATGAATTCCCAACCTAACTTAATTGGCACGTTAGGACAGCCTATAAGCGTTCCCAGACGTCTGCGCTCTCGTCCTATGGAGTCCTTCGTCACGACATCCTCGTATTAACAATATTTCATAACAATATCTAGTCAATCGTGAAAGGTGTTTTAAACGACAATTCTCAAACGATTGTATTTGTTAGTTTGAGAAACGATTGCTCTGTATAAAGTAAAATGCATTTCATAATGTAGATTTTCATGACTTCATATTATTATAATAATAATTGTTGTTATTATTTGAAAGGAACCGCCTCTGGCGATGACATTTACCCGATGAGGGGTTTTTAAAAAGTGGTTGAAATGATCTTACCGCAAAATCTTACCATTTTTTTAAATAAAAACGTTGATCTTCATTAAGCTCTGTCCACACTATCAAACTTTATGTGACAACAAAATGTGATGTGCTCATATAAGGACACGATGATGTCATATCACTACCACATTTAAGCATATCACTACCATATTTGGCCACATCACACTTTTTTTGTCAAACTATTTTGATAGTAAGACAGAGCTTTACACGTGTTATCTTTATTATTTTATGTCATTTTACTATTAATATTTTTGAATATATTTCCTTGAAATAAAAAAACTGGTTAGTAAACTACTATAAAATGTTTATGTTCTTGTTTTACATGTTTTTAGGACCCGTATGTATTGGGCAGCTTTAATACTGGTCCTTACGGACACTACATGTTCATGCTCAAAAACAATATCACTCCTGCCCCTCATTAGCATAATGTAGATCGTGAATGTGAATATGATTCTATGTGAAACTTATCGTGCTAAACTTATGATGATATTTTGGTAGCGAGGTTATTGATGTGTATGTGACGTCACATCCCGTCTTCTTTTGCGGTACCCCGAGTATCGCACTTCGTGCTTGTTATATAACGTTTACCAGTGACGAAATGCCATCTTCGAAATGCCGTTGTTGAATAAACGTCAATGGACAGTGCCACTGTACGTCAATATAAGCACTGCCGTAGATAAAGCTTGGTTCCAATTTTCGGCGGAAACGAAAGACGTACGCGCAGCAAAAACAATATAACTGCCCCCCATTAGCATAATGTAGATCGTGAATAATATGATTCTATGTGAAACTCATCGTGCTAAATGTATGATGATAAATTATGATAATTAAGTCACAGTATTTTATATGTTATGTATTGTTTATACTGTATTTCTATTGACGCGATTGCAATTATAATATATCTACATTAGTAACAATTAATGTATCCAACATTTTGTCAACAACAACGGAAGTCAAACATATTTCCAGTTCTGTAAAAGACAAACGGCTATACGTTTCACCCTAACGACAATGCGTCGCTATCTCGTCTCTCGATTCATGGACTTTAGGAATGAAAAGTTCTCGGCGGAATACAATCAGTATTTTAAATCATGCCCAATATGTAGTACTCAGCAGTTATAATTCACGAAAGCGCGCATATATCTATAGTCTGCCAAATTCAAGAACAATTTAGACTGCATCTAATTAATCGGATATTATTTAACTATGACACATTTCCGCCCATTTCCAATGTCAAAATGTCTGAAGAGTAAAAAAGGAGAAGAACTAAATACTATTACCGCTAATTAGCGTGTAAGCAGCAAGACCGGCTTACTTTTACTGGTTTAGCCCACTAACCTGTGCAAGCGATTAATAATATTATTAGCGGCTAAAAACATCGCGTGCCCGCTCGGGTGTTTGCAATTATTACGGTAATGCATTTATGAAGCAGTGCTTGAAAATAGGATTAATAAGCGTCTAAGCATGTTGTCTAGGACATTGCGATTTGACTTAATATTGGTAAAAAAATAAACATTTTGGCACACATGGCGTTTCATACGTATAACACGTTTTACAAGGTTTTAAGTGTTGTCTTTCTTGATTTCCATTCACAAAATCATAAGTTATAAAACGTTCGTACGAGATATCGCGTGTGGCTGGTTAGTTAACCCGAGGTTTAATAATTAGGGTATATCAGGTTAAATAATTTTCAAATTAAAGTTAATCTGTTATAGTTACATATTACAAACGGATATGTCCGTCACATTTACGACTCACAACCACGATTATCCCTTTATAAAATGGGTGCAGACTCTATATACTTGGCACATTAAACAACGGGATGATGTACGGTAACTTTAATGCGTACTTATGTTGACCCTCCATACATTTGATTTACGAGAGACGGTTACAATGTAATCCTATAATGTATACGCGGAACTGATCACTGCGCCCGTAAGCAAATCATAATCGCAATTATGACATTCTGTTTTCGCTAAATAAGCAGTAAAATATGTTCAACAAGAAATTCCGCATAGTTCGCGCGAAGCGAATCAAGTCAGACATTTAACCGGTGATTCACAAAATACACGTGCTTAAAAACAAAACTATAAACACTCAAGTTGCACTCTGAAAAAGGGGATTTATTCTTAATATAATCATTAATACAATATACTTTGATTAAACTGACCAGCAGCGAGTGGATAAACAACCATACTCTGCCGTTTACTGTACAACACTTGTTACGATCATTATTGATGAAACTTAGGCTACTTATGTCGTCAATGACGCCACGATGAACACAAAGTCGATGCACACGTACGTACAAAATATTATTGACATTGATTCTATCATTATCGGTTTTTGAACGCGCGCGTCAAAGACAGAAATGAATGCACGCGTACAAAAAACGTTATTTTTCAGTGTTTGGACGCGCGCGTACAATAAACCGAATCATAACCATCAGCATTTCAACGCGCGCGTCAAAGTTCGTGTTTCTTTGTGGCGTCACCGATGATATTTAATAGACAAATACTATTTTAAATTCTACTTTAAGTTTGTAAACACCATTCTATGAAATCGTATGTATATAACTTGATTGTCAATGCAATCAAGAACAAAAAATATACACACACATCAATACCAGTTGGGCAACCAAGCATTCCACAATACATATTTTTTCCTTGTTGTTTTTATTTTATACAATCTAACACCAAAATCTACATACTAACAATGTTTAATCTTACTAATAATATTGCATTATTTATTTTATTTTTCTTCTCACACAAAAATCATTGCTACAATGAAAGTGTTTAGTCTAAAAAGTTACTGTTTGAGCTTCATTGATATATAAATCTAATGTTTGATTTAAGTCACTTATCGCTACATTTTGTTAATTTATCATTTAAAGGACAAATGTTGATCACCTGTATTTCACATGAGGAATAAAAAAGAAATGCATACCATAACATAACCATCATTCAAGAAGAATTTAAAACATACACTTAGTAGAATTGATTTCGTTTCTTTTCGGCATAAAATCATGTTTTTGTTATACACGGTGGATTTGACACGAATTTGTTATATCGCCTGCGAGTTATATTGCCTGCTTGTTATATCGCCTGATTGTTATATTGCCTGCTTGTTATATTGCCTGCTTGTTGTCGGACCACTTCGGACAGACAGACAAATGCTTTTAATGTTGCACCGTATTTAGGCCTATATCCTCAAAGAAACAATACTTCGCAGATTATACTACAATTTAAAATTTAACAATACAAACACTAAGCCGACATTATAATTCAAGGCGAATAGGTGCTTTTTTTACGAAGAGGTTGTGGGCTAAGGCTAGATTATTAAATTATGAGCGTAGACACATATCCGAGGGATTTGATAACAACAAAAGGATGCCATTAATGAAGGTACATTAAACAATTTATATTCGGGTCAAAATTCTTACAACTTAAATAGCTATTACATATTTATTGTAATGCATTGACTATAACTGATCGAGTATAAAGGATCGCGACAGGTCGATTGTTGTACAGTATTTGTAGCCTATTAAAGCGCAGCGCGTTTACATAGAAGTCAAAGGTTAACTCTGGGTTTAGAACTTTTATTGTTAGTTATATTCTAAATGTAAATAAAATATAATATTAACTCTATTATTTGTTGACAGCGTTAAAGCAGAAAGCATTGTGAAAAAAAGTCCGTTTTTTTAAAAGTGGTGCTCCTTTAACCCGCCGGAGCTACCCATTAAAGTTTTCAGAAAAATAAGAACTTTGAATTAAAGTAAGATTGTTCGGTGTTCTACTGTTCAAAAGGAGTCCCTTTTTATGCCCGTTTGATGACAAATCGCAAACATTTACAATCAATCTGATAAGTCCAATTTAGAGGAAACCATTTGAATTAATAACGACATCTTCTGTAAATCGTAATTGCATTTGTACTCGATAATTTCACTTTTTATTTAATGTTTGATAGATTACCATCCGATTGGATCAGGTTTGTTTCTTATTACACACAGTTGATCGTGTGCTAGGCGTATTACAGGTTTTCCGCTACCATGGTTAACTTGATAGCAACGAACCGATACGGCGAATTAAAGTTCGGATGTAATATACTGAAATTGTGACTTATCGTATTATTATTATAATACAATAGTTATGCAAGGGAGGCGCAAAATGAACGGTTTACATACGCATATTGCGAAAGAAAAGTTAATTGTTGCCACATACGGCATTGTTTTATGGCCGAACAATTTTTTTAATTAAAAAAAAAACCTTTTTAAACAACCCTTCTACCAGAAGTTTTTTTTAATTTTTGAAAAACACATCATATATTCAGAATAAGATATTTGAAAAAAAGTTAGAAAAATAAACATTGAAATAATCAATGACAAAAATGATGAATTAAAAAATTGAATTACAAAAATAATTCCCAAGCCTTAAACTAAATACGTGGTGTTGCCGCAAGAATAGGCATACGTAACAATTTGGTAATAAACAATAAATAAAAATATATATTAGTGTAATAATAATAATATTCAAAATAGAAAATTAGTGATGATAAAAATTTAGGGTTATAAAATCAATACCAAACGCTACAAAATTAAGAATGACAGCTATTAATCACAGTTGCTTATAAACGTAAATATATATAAAAGGACCAGACAGAAAAGGAATGGAAAATGACGAAGGCCATATTATTATGAATCATCGAAGTTTGTATCACTCTCTGCGTAATTTCAATATGATAAGCACATCCACCTGTACTGTGCGTAATTGACCCTGGTAAAATGATAGGTCAGCACCGGGGACGCGATGGGTATGACTAATGAATATTCATGTTCATGTTGTGACGTTTCACAAGGGTCCCCAACTTATGTACGAAAAGAAACGATCATTGCCTCTTTTCTCGTGTCCTTTATGCGAGGTTTCTCCGGTCAACCTTTACAATAACAAAGTGCCAAAATATGTATAATAAATTTAAAACATGACGCCTCACAATTGAAGTTATCTAAACACATTAGTATACGAATACAGTTGAACTCCTATTAAGGAGATACCCTTGGGGTCAAATTGTTCCCCTTATTAAGATCGTCCGTTTAATAATAGGGGTTGGCCTAAGTGTTAACACAAATGTATCTCGTTCATATCAAGGGAAAGTGTCCCTTAATAGGGGATTTACTGTATTATCCTGTAAAGAAAAATTATCAAAATTAATTATTATTTAAGTAAAACAATTCAATTTTATTTTCATGACTTTTGAGCGAAAGCAAAATTTGTCATGATTTTTCATGTAGGACATTTTCTAATATTCCATGATTTTGTTCCAGGTTTTCAATTACCAGTATGAACCCTGTACTATAAGTTGGAAGTATTGGACGAGAAACCCGTACACTGAATAAAAATATAATAAATTATAATATTAAGAAAATCATTACTCAGGATTGTATATTTCATTATATTGCACTACTAATTAAAACGTTATTATTAAAATAATGACTGGAAGATTTTATGTAAGATATTTTTTTTCAATTGTAAAGATAAAAAACTTTATTCCTCTAATTGTTCATCAAAATTGATGAAAAAAACTGCATTCAAAAATTGAGATTTAAAATACTTATAGGAATGTCTACTAAAATAATGTTCAAAAGGTGATAATAAAGTGATATAAAGATTCCATATCATTGCCGTTAGCCAATCAAATGCTTTAATAGGATGACAATCTTTCTCTCCTTGTACTAGGTTAGACTTCAACATCAATAATTCTCTTAATAAATATACACAATTTAAAATACAATGTTTAACAGTGACAATAGCCTTATTTAACATAGACTATTAATTTGTTTTAAATTAGTCAAATTCAGAACAATATTTATTGTTTAAGCGTATTTGATATTTAAACAGTCAAATAAAATATAGCACTCGTGACTAAATTTATTCGTTTTTTTTAGTATAATTAAATTTCAAATTAAACACAAATTATTTTAATATTTAGTGAAATTATAAAGTAAAAAAAAACAGTTATCTATAGTTTTAAAAGTATTGGTAATAATTAAATTTATAAATATGCCAAAAAACTGTATATCATATTTTCATTACTAAATTAAAAAATATTTTTCATTGTAAATCTAAATTTTAAAATGTCTCTACACACATAAATAAATACAAACGTGTGGCACCATTTCAATAAAAATACTCATCTTACATTTAATAGCACAAAGCACCACAGGTCATAGGTCATCGATATGACAACACACACAGGTCAACAAATCTATGATGACACAAGGTCAACATCTATGATGGTAAAAGGTCACCATCTAATACACAATGCCACTATATATGAAAATGTTACCATCAACACCTATGATTTCACAATGTTATCATCTATGAGACACGAAAAGGTCACCATCTATGACAACACATGGGTCACCATAACAACACAGGTCACCAAATTGACAAAAGGTCACCATTGAGAGACAGGACGACAATCACTTAAGAATTTAGGTCACCCTCTATGGCAATATAGGTAGGTCACCAAGACCACAGTTCATCGTCTACGATGACAGGTTACCATGACAACAAACGGTCACTAAGTAAACTTTGGGTCTACATCTATGGCGACCATCTAAAAGGTCAACATCAACAAATTTCCAAACAAGTCACATGTACTAGATAATTACAAGCACCAAGGTTGAAATGGCAACCTGAACATTGTACATATTGTAACTTCTATTCCGCTACTGAAATTTCACCAACTACCACTTTCTAATAAATAATCGCACAGTTTATAAAGGTTATTTGTTCTCTTCATAGTTTTAAACATCAAAATTAACATCACATTTTAACAAAACATTTTCAGCCTTCAAAGTGTTAGTCAGGTAGTAGTACCAATACGAAGTATGTATGCACATTTGGTAGGAATTTTCTTTCTGTCATATATCATACAATATTCAATATCTCTTGCGTAAATCTTGCATTAATCAGTATTCTTCCAGCTTTCTTTCCAATAATGCAGTTTATTATCAGTCACATGATCATTTTCTGTATAATTATTGCTATGTTCAAACTAAAGTGTCGCTATGTTGCCTTGGATGATGCTTAATATCCAGAGAGCCCTGTTGAGCTATGCTGAATACTTCCATTGGGGCAGACATTCGATAAGGGCTACTCTGAGCGCGGACAGGCGACGCTGTTTCTCCATCGTAGTTTACATGCCTCCTGTTACTCTGCTCAGCTGTCAGTGTCACAAAAGCTTCAAAGCTTTGGTCCAGAGTTTTCATGCTTCCCTCTTGAACCTGCTTTGTGAAGTACGATGATTCGTCCGAGAACTGGTTCGGAGTTGAGCGACTGCGGATCAACGGTCGCAGAGACATCGGTACTCCACTGTACTCGTCCATCGACTGTATTGACTTGTAGTACATCTTCCCGTTGTTGTTAGTATTGGGCAGACCTTTTTGAGGAGTGTTTGGGAACGATGCAGAGGAACTCGTCAACACCGGGAAGTTATCACTTTCTGGAACGCCTGGAAGTTCTTGGTTACTTGTGTAGAATGAATAGCCTGACAGAAGGGATTGTTCATGAGATGTTCGATCATCTATATGGTAATCTTGCTGATCTAGATAATTTGGGGAATCTGAATGCTGTGCTCTTTGAGCTGCTCTTGCCGCTTGCAGAGCTTTGTCGATATCGCGGTGGATTTTTCTGGTGGGACTATCAAGTGGTTTTGGAGACAATGCTGCTGCAGCTGCAGCTTTCAAAGCAGCATCTGTTGGAGAATTTTTCTCGCTAGAGCTGACATGGCCACTGTCATTCTCTAAAGAGGTGGGAGTTGCGTCAGGGTTCCCCTGATGTAAGGCTTGAAGAAGAGGAACACCATCTCTTTCATCAAGACTCTCGTTACTTCTGTTGTAATGTAAATGAGTCTCATGATAACCGTTACCACCACTTCTCAAAGACTTGCCTAACAAACTTTCACGTTCGTCGCCCCGCTTTTGTAAGCTTTCAATACTATGCGACAGCTTAGTTTTTAGTTTTTCAATACTTCCAGCCAAGGAGTTTTGACTTACACCAAATCTGTACCTCCTTTTCGGACTCTCTTCACCAACTTTAGGGAATTCTTCCTCCCACATCTCGGACATTTCTTCTTCTGACCCTGGCAAGTTTTCATCTCCTCCAATCTGGAACACAGCAGGTTCACCGTCTGCTGCTAATACTTCATGGATGGCAGTGGATCCAGATGATCCGGTCCGATCGCACTCCGTAGCCATACCTGAATAACCAGTATGAGCAGTTCCATTTTGTTTCTGCAGAAACTTTGCATCATTTCTAGAGCTGTAAGAGGCAATTACTGAAGACAGAGGAGTTGTAATAGCAGGAACAAGCCCATCACCATTTGCACTGGTCTTGATCTTTGACTTCTTAGCGGTCTTCTTGGCTTTCTCATCCTCTACACTATAATTAATGCCAATAATACCAATTGGTAGTCCTCCTATCGAGTTGCTATGATGCTCACTTGGTGACATGCCAAGGTACGGATGGGAGGTGTGGAAGGCAGAATGGGTGGAAGAGTCCGAAGAAGGTGGTCGTGAGCTTTTTCTAAGTTCCTCAAAGCTTAGATTTAAATAGTCATTATGAGATTGTGAAGAAACCGACGGTACTGGATTAGTCGTGATGACCGGTTCATTTTGGGCCTGGTCACAACTGGAGATGCTACCTCCACAGGGAAAGCACATCATTTGATCTCGTAACTGGAGAACCATCCCGCGGAAAATCTGCCAATCTCCAAATGACATTCCAAGGATATTCCTTAGTTCATCTATGTCACACTGTTGAAGAACATGCCCATTAATGTTGTGTTCTGCAATCTTTGCTTGGTATCTTGGAATTGCACTTGGATCTAAGCCGTCAAGGTTCAACAAACGATCACAGACATCTTTTACTGTAGGTGTAGTGCCACTATATTGTGGTGTCTAGAAAATAAGCATACTGTTATTTATTTCCAGTAAAAGATAACGTACATTTATTAAGTGCTAATAATTTTAAAAATTGTACTAATCAACATCTTATTTAGTTCATGTCATTGTCAGCTCAACATTTAGAATAAGAGGTCAAATTGATGTCAACCAACATTTGATAAGATAAGGGTCAGGGTGTGCAATATTCAACATTCGTAGTTGAAATATTAATCAAAATGAATTAAAATAGTAATTAATTCAGCCTTGCTACTATATGAATAGTACAATGACACCAAGTATCCGGAATGAAAAGATACATAATCTCAAGAGACTTGGTGAAAAATATGAAAAGATTGCTCATAAGTTTCAGTGGTGTACTTAAATGGTTTCTTCCAGAAACAATTTAAGAAAAAGTTATTGTCTAGAAAATGTAGTGATAGTTTCAAACTTTTAACCTCATGGTCAATAGCTTACTAGGAGCAATGATGATTGTCATTGCCAAACCCTGTAAAGCCAGTCTACACAAACAAACTTTTATATGCTAACTCTTGTCACTGGTGGGAGAAGCCACTGGTGGGAGAAGGTTGTACTTACCACCAGAGGCTGAGGTTCATATGACTACAGGAAGCCATGTAACCCCTGGATGGACTGTAAAGGGTCTGTCGCACCTGGTCCGGAAGGTTCCGGTCCAGCGAATTGAACATCAATGTTTTGTTTTCACGATGCTCCACACAGCTATGCACCAACCTAAATGCGCGTAACCGCATGAAAACGCAACATTGATTTGATTTGCTGGCACCAGACTGGAACCGTGCAGGAACAAGTCTGAAAGACCCTTAAGAGCAACCTTCTGCTAACAGCAATCTCAGAGTTTGCAAACAAAAGTTTACTAGTGTAGACTTAGTCTAGGTTCTAGACAGCTATTTGACTTAATATTGGTAACATTTAACATATTTTAGCACACATTGCGTTTCATGTATAATATTTTCCAGAAAAAAATAAAAATGCTGCTTGGTCAACTAAGAACATAACAGAGAGAGATAGAAACTTAAGGATTAGGATCTTTAATGATAAAAAAGGAAAATCTATCTAACTTGATTAGGATTTTTAAAATGTATTGCATTTTGCAACTGATATAATGTGGAGTGACACATAACGCGTCATTTCCTAATTTAGTCAAAGTAGGCCAATATAAAGACAAGATAGTTCAACTCTTCAGAGAAGTAAATCAAACATTTACTGTAATTCATGACAACCAAGAATTCTGTCTAAATATGTAACAACATTTACAGTAGCATGTGTTAACAAGTACAGATCCAGGAATAGTGTTTGGGGCACGCTATCTCTCTTTTGACAGCTATAATTGAATTATGAACTACTTTTTGATATCTATATTTGACAGATTATTAATATTATATGGTACCACTTCCCTGTTTGAAAAAATAACTATAATAGTTTAATTTAATTTGGCAAAACAATCAGTTTAATTAGGGATTCAATTAGTCTCTGTGGAATGTCACTGAACATCAAAATCTTTAAGTTGAAAAAAAAATACATATAAAGAATAAAGTAATTTATGCATTTATCAAACTTACTCGTTTCTGAAACGGATTCTGCACGTTCATTGTATAGTTCAGTTTACGTGCAGTCTCGCTGATCGCTGAATGTAACGACACGCCTGGAGACTCACGACCGACGTAGCTAGGAATGAAGCTATTTGGACGTGCAATGGTGGACAACGTGTGAGCAGACCCAGTATGTGTATTATCGATTGTATCTTTAGAAAAAAAAGAAGAAAAATAAACATTACATTTTCCTTGTTCATTTCATTTATAGGAAAATTTCCCCTTAATAAATAGGGGTTTTTCATGAATGAGGTAGGCCATAGTGCTAAAATATATTTTGCCCATTGTTAATTTCCAATGAATAAAATAGGCCGTAGGGCTAAAATAATATATTTCTCCTTGTTCATTTCATAAGAAAATGTCCCCTTAATAGGTGTCTCCTGAATAGTGGTGTCCCATAGGAGGGGTTCTACTCTAATACTACTTACCTCTTATGTGCTTGCGTAGTTGTGGGTCCAGACTACAGGAACATGGCAGAAATTTCCTGATGTCTTCAATGGTAAGCTTTGTGGTTTGCTTGCTAAGGTACAGCTGGAAGTTACGGAGGTCTTGGTCCAAATCAAGTTTAGGCTCAATTTCTACTGATGATGGCATAAAGTCAACGTACCTACAAATATAAAGTAAAAGGTATTTGAATGTTCAAAGAATTTCAATTCAAACTATAGGTAAGAATATCACTTTATGGAATCACGAATCCTTGTGGCTGTATTCCCCAATCACACTACACTACGTATTTCACTTAAGTCAGTGAATAAATATTTTAAGTGGTATTCATTAAGATAAGAGAATATTTCAATTTGAAGGTTGTTTCCCTAAATAGCCTATGAGTGAATGGCAGATACGGCCACTGGAGATGTAAGGTAATCCTAGAAACATTGTAGAAGTTTGCAAATTTATTTTGTCCTTCTTCCGCACATTAACAACTAGTGTAATTTTGTTTCTCGAATTGGAAATGTGTGTGCAGAAAAACAATAAAAACAAACAAAAATTTACTTTTCATAGAGGTTTTGTAGAGGAAGCTCATCATCGTTGGATGTCTCATTGTAGAGGTAAACAACAACAAGCCATGATGTACGGTATGGCCATCGCTCTGTCATGTTCACCCAACTAGCTAGCTTCTGCCACTTGAATTCAATCCCATGAGCTCGTAACAACCGGCCTAGAAAAAGTAAAACAAGAATTTTACATGTTCATTTCACAACTACCTATATTGTGTGTTTATCCGGACAACAAATGTCTTGATTGGAAGAATTAAGAGCGGCTAAGCAGCACAATAGGTTTGAGGTTCTCCTAGTCTGAGTTTGTTGGGAGTGGTGAGTTTGTGGGGAGGGGTGAGATTGCGGGGAGGGTGAGTTTGTGGGGAGTGGTGAGTTTGTTGGGAGTGGTGAGTTTGTGGGGAGGGGTGAGTTTGTGGGGAGTGTGAGTTTGTGGGGAGGGGTGAATTTGTGGGGAGGGGTGAGTTTGTGGGGAGTGGTGACTTTTTGGGGAGTGGTGACTTTGTGAAGAAGAGTGAGTTTGAGGAGGGAGGTGACTTTGGGTAGAGGGGGTGTACTTGGGAGGAGGCAGCTGTCATTGCACTCATTCCCAGTATAGCTTCGTTTGAGTTTCAAAGTGATTATCAGAAGAATCAAACATTCACTTCATTCCACCAGTAGAATGGAAGAACTATTTCAATTGAACTAGGTGTCTCAACTACATGTTGAGGTTCACAAGTTGATACCAGAAAATACATTGAACCAGGCTGACTATCCTGTGGGACCATGAGTCAGAAGACACCAAAGGCTGATACACCTGACTCACCCAAAGTGTTACCAGGAAATAAATGAAATTTATAGAATAAAAAAAAAAACACATATAAATTGTTTCCCAAGACACCATGACTACAACTACAAATTTTATGTAAAAAAAAAAATGTGATGTGCCCATATATGGACATGATGATGTCATATCACTACCATATTTGGGCACATCATTTGTCAAGCCAGTTTGATAGTGTAGACAGAGCTTAATACAGTTGTTACAAATGTTATACTTACCAGTAACAGACACAATATTAAGAAGACGTCTCATACTACGCGGACTTAAATCGCTAAACTGCTCGTCCGACATTAACAATTTGGAGACATCGCGTGTGTTGGTGACAGAGGATTGATTTACGGAAGACATTCGGGGGCGCTTTGATCCATTAGCTCGAACAGCATCGGGTGAAGGTGGGTTAGATCCGTTCTAGAATCATAAAAAAACATTTGTTTAATTATGATAAAAAAGATAAAAATACTGCAAACTATGTACACTGCATTGATGGAAATTACTGAACAATATGGAGGTAAAAAATAATTAATTTTTATCTCCATGATGACAATATACTAGTGCATGCGTATTAGTATTGTGCAATAGGAAATCACAGAGAAATAAACTGTACGTGATATATTTACCTTTGTGAATGTTAATATACCCTATACGTACCCAACATAAAATGATTATTAAAAGAAAACTGTGCAAACTGGAAATACATTTTGAGGTCAAAGGTTACCTGTTTCATCATCATCATCATCATCAGACTATATTTAGAGGAAAATTTGAGGATTTCTTATTTAATGATTGTCCCTCATGTGACAAATCATACTCATTCTGATGGATAGCCCTACTGTAGATTACAGATCTGGAAAGATTTTAGTTATCCTCTTGCTCTTAACAACTAACTAAGCTAAATGTACACCAAGCTACAATTACTAAATCCTCTTACATCACTACACCCCAAAAGAATATTTTTTTATCCAACTAGTCTGTTTTAAAGAGATCTAGCTCCTCGTCCTTCGCTGTTCTCTCTGAGCTGTGCGTGTTATCTTTTGCAAGTAGTTTGAGGGTCTCGTAATTCAACAATTGAATACGCCTAAGAATTCACTTTTAGATGTCACGGTAGTAAAGGGACACAACCTTTGACCTCAAACTGATTATTATATGCTAACGAAAAAGTACATTAGTCAAATTAAAAGCATGCAGTAGTAGTAGTATCAGTTATAGTAAACATCTAATAGTTTATTTTGTTAGCGTAGCTGTGGTGAAAAAATGAAAGTATGAGTAAGACATCCCACAATGCCCTGCACAAGTGAAACGGCGTATTAAGGGTTATAAGTACCGACTGTAGCACTTTTTGCCGTTGAAGGACAGGTCGTTCTTGTGACTTAACCTCATTTTCTTCTTTGATGGTATAGAGCTGTCAAGGCAAGTTGGTAATCTCAGAATAAATAAAATGTTTTAACGAATAAATGTAAACCTAATACATATACCCTGACGCCAAAAGGAGTGGGAACACGATGGGTGTGCTAGATGTGTGGGCGTGTCTGCATGAGAAAGGGGTGTGGTAGATGTATGGGTGTGTCTGCATGAGGACATGGATGAGAGTGGTCACAATAAACTGCATATTCAGTGTGTGCTGTATTCAAATGAAATTGATAAAATAACCCAAAATGATGTGAAAAACTCAAACTAAAAGACAGAATACTTTTACTACATAAATACATTCTCTCAAAATACATGAAAACTACAATGTACACTATACAATAAAATGATGTATATACAATACATACACTACACACTAATATGATCTATAATACACTATGTACAGATGAACAATACATAACATTGTTTTCTGGTTATCAATGCAACAATAGAGACGTTTCAACCATAAAGTTTTCAAGGTTAAACCCTGTCTACACTGTGATGTGCCCTTATATGGACATGATATCATATCACTACCATATTTGGGCATATCACTACCATATTTAGGCACATCACACTTTTTTGTCCAACTAGTTTGATAGTGTAGACAGTACTTTAGAAATCAACAAAGAGCAGTTGCAAACTTCTGCTGTAAAACCACCAGCATTGTGTTATCATCACATTGCAATTGTTGCGCAAGCTACCACAACGCCAATTGATTTGTAAGCATGTGCAGATAATTGTAATACATGTTGTTTAACAGTTCTTGAAGATTTACAATCGAAAAGTCTCTACAATGAAAGGAAGGAACTACAACATAAAAACATTTACTTTTCTATGTGATAAGGATCTATTCCAGGCACAAGCAAAAACACTAATATAATATATTTAATAAATTTGTATTCTTAAAATAATTATCATTTCTCAAAAAAAAAATAATTTCTTTGGCTCTGCTATATTGAACTATACTGTAGTTCATACATACAGTTTAATTATTATTTATTATTAAATTTTTTTGATGGGTTTCCTGATTTTTTTTAAACAATACAGTAGATTTGAAGAAAAGGTTTTCCAGTAAAAAATAACCACTAAAAGTAAGGTTCTCTTGTTGGATGTGATCTTTGTACATGGTTTTCTTGTTGGATGTGATCTTTTTACATGGTTCACAACAGGCAGTTAACCAGATTGATAGGTTCACTCCAAACATTTTTTTTAAACCAGCTAATTAAAAATGTTGATTGAAGAGTTGACTTACTTTTAAAATAGAGGAAAGTTATTTCCGAAGAATATTGAAGAAAATAAAAACAATATACTTACGGAGGATGGCAGCATATTTGTTGTGGGGACAGCAGCTATTTGTTGATTCTCCTGCAATTGTATACCTGCTTGCAAGTAAAATGGAAGGTGCACGATGTTGCGCAAGTAATCGTGCCCGTTAATATTAGTCTCTTTGAAGACTTCATGAAGATTTTGATCTATGGCTTTTGTTATAATATAAGGATCTAACGCCAGTATTGTTATGTAAGGACTGTCTGTTCCGTTAAAAAGCGAATGCACAGAGTCTAATACACGTAAAACATGTTCCTGCTCACAGCTGTCCAAACCGTCCACGATAACAACCAAACGTGTCTGAGTTCCAAGAAATGCGTCAATGCTTTTGATCATCTGCGATAGAAGTTCTACCTCGTTTTTCAAAACACGTAAAAATGCTTTTGTTTTCCTTTTGTCGGCTTTCTTGGCCGACCGCAAAACACGGGTCTTAGGAGATTGCGAGAGTGCAAATATAAAGCGCATGATAACGGGCAAGTTGACAAGAATTGCAACAGCAACTAAGCCAAGTAAAATGTATACTACAATGTTAATTTTTGTGTTTGTAAATTGATATTGTGCCAACAAAATGGCTGACACAATAAAACAAATAAAGATGGCAACAGATAGTGCAAATTGAGGAACACAACATCTCCATTTATAACCATATTTATCTGCAAACAGGAAAAACAGTTTTATCATAAAAATAATAATATAACAATGTATTATTTTCTATGAATATCAAAGATGAAAAAGTTATTGATGATGTTGATATTGATATTAAAACTAGCAAATTTCTTTAAACCAACCTTCCTCTACTTTTGTTCGTAAAACACGAGCAAGACGAGAAGCAATAAATCCAAATTCCTTTTCCACGGCCGAGCACAACGTACCAACAGTACGAGCCAACGGTGTCTCACCTCCAATATTTGTTAGTCTCAAGCGGTCCGCAAAAACAAATCTTTCAGTTAAACAAATTTACATATTGAAATAATTAGTTATTTAAATGAATTAGAAATAATTAAATCTGTCACTATTTTTGTGGATGAAATCACAACTGGTAAAAGGTTTTCAAAAGGTATCTACAAAATGAATTTTTCATTTTGCCATACTTTATCTACTTTTATGGTAACTTCTAATTTGGCACAAGTCGTGCTCTCTGGAACTGTGGTTATCTGCAGTACATTAAAACAAAATTTAATTAGATATTTAATGGAGCTGTAGCTTGGTGGTTAACATGCTTGGCTTCAAGTCTCTGGGTCCAGGATTCAATTCTGACCTGTGCCAGGGTTGTAACTCAAGATTCTTTCAACTCCACTCCCTAAGCCTCAAATGAGACTTAGATTATAAGCATGATAAAAAATAGTTTATCCATCCTGTAATTCGCGAGTTTGTGCTCGTTGTTGGATGCGTATGAAATGTTACACAAAAAAAGAGCGAAACTTACCTGATTGGCAATGCTTTGTTAGTTTGAGGTGGAGCAGAGGGTGGATACAAGTAAGATATCTTCAACAATAATTCTATATAATTAATCCAACTAGCTAGCCATGAACTTATTGCCAATGCAAAATGCCACTTCTTACGACTACTAAATTTTATGAAAACTGCAAAGAGAAAAAAATATCTTTACTTTACGATCTACCTCCATGTTACAAGCATATAATAACTCACTGCTGGATTGACTAGGCTCCCCTTGAATCTGCATCTGTTAGGACAGAGGTGGGTAGCCTACCTACTTTCAAAGTCTTTCACCCAATTAAAGCTCATTTTAAGGCGTCCTATTAAAAGCTCCGTCTACACTATCAAACTAGTGTGATATGCCCAAATATGGTAGTGATATGACATAATCATATTCATATATGAGAACATCACATTTTGTTGTCACATAAGGTTTGATGGTGTAGACAGAAGCTTAAGATATACCAAGCCTAATTTCAATACAGCACCCATCCAGGAAACTTTTGGATACCTAACTTACCCACCCACCCTTAACTTGTTGTCACCCACTGACTAATTCAGCTACAGTACATCCCCGATGGTAGAGACAGAAAATATACTAATTCAACACAACTTTTCTGACGTTTTCTAAATAAAGAAACAAATAAAACCCAGTACAAAAAAAACTGGCTTTAAGTGAAAGGGCAGTTATATATTGGTTATCACTTACATAGAAATATATATAGTACTGCCAAAAAAACAGATCCGCCAACGATTGCAATTTTGAGAGGTGACATAGGCCCAGAAGCTACGTCGTCCGTGTCCAATGGTACAGGTGGAGGAGTTGGAGTGCCTGGCTTAGCTGCTAAAACGGATGCCACGACAAAGAGTATGACACCTAAAAAGCCCGACAAACACAGAATAACTCCAAACATTGCCCATGTCAGCTGTAGCAGAGGTATCAAACTCTGTGATGCATATTGTTTTAATTCCTCTGCAGTAAGATAAACAAGTAAATATATTATTCTTCCATACCATACCTTATAAGACATTCAACCAATTTAAAAGAGCAGGATAAATGCTTAAAGTTTTCTAATGTCGGCTGATCTCTTCCATAGAGCACAGTACAGGCAAATGACAATTCTTTACTTTTTCTTAAGTGTTGGAGTGGTGTAAATGGTTCCTCTGCTGTTTTTGTTTATCTTGTGTGTAAAGCGCTTAGTAACATTATATTAGGTGCTATATAGGACTACCATTATTATTATTCTTTATTTAGACCAATGACTATACTCATTCGAAGGATGATGACAAAAAAGGTGTGATGTACCCAAATATGGTAGTGATATGCTCAAATATGGTATTCATTATCTTCTCCATATATGGGTATATCACATTTTGTTGTCACAAAAAGTTTAATAGTGTAAACAAAGCTCTACAGCTGTCGTCATCCTCTTTGGGTATGGACATTTACCTTGAAGTTTCTTTAGCACATAACACTTGCCACTACCCCATCGTGCATAAAGCCCAACTGTGATTGGTGGAGATAATGTGGGTTCACTGAGCATATCGGCCAATGAGCTGCAATATAACTCGCTCAGCTCACCCTGGATGTCTTCTCCCGGAGTGAAGCTCTCTGCAAAGATAGAAATAGTTTAATATCAAATACTGTTTTACATATGCCTATATTAGAAAATACAAATTTACAAATTTCCTATATCAAACTAGAAAAGCAAATAAACAAACAGTAAAGATATGATTGACAATATATGTGTTAATATTATTTTATTCATTTAATTAAAAATTTATATCACTTTTATTTTGGTTGGATTGGAATTATGATTACAGTCTCAGACATAATTCTATCAAGGACTACTGTAAATATAAATGCATTGGCACAATATCCCTAAGCATAATTTGGCTTTAATTAAGGATTTGAAAGGTGGACATATACCTGAACTAGTATTATATGCTAACATTAAAAAAATGTTATCTCAAAATTATATACACAGTAGAACTCCTCCTTTGGGACATCTGTATTAATGGGAAATTTTCTTTTAGAAAAAACAAGATGTAATATATACTTTAACACTACGGCCAACCCCTGTTTAGGGGACACCCCTAATAACATTTTGGTGTGTCCCAAAGGTACCCCCTTAACAATGATTAAGCAATTTCTTTTGTCTGCATATCAAAATGTAACAAAATTGTTAAACTTGCTTATACAGTTCAAACCAGTATATGTATGCTAGAATACATGCTACAATCATTTATGACAAACTCCTCGTAAATAACGATCTCCTTAACGTTCAAATCTAATAACACACTACAGATGCCTGTGCATGCAATATTAAAATGTAACACTAACAGGGAGTCGAGACAAATTCAACACTTTGCGAGTGAATACGTAGTGAGGGGAACAATTATTTAGCAGAGAAATTTCTCCAATGAGGTATGAAATGGGCCAGCTGTTTGTGAAATAGGCCAGACTTTAGGAAGCTGTTGTTTAATGAACAGGCCCTTTATATCATTATATATGAACTGGCCTCATTTTGTGTTATATTGTAGCTGTAATAGAACCTTTTCCAAGTTCAACCTTTAGGGAGAATTCTTTTTTTTAAACAAATTATGCTTTTTCCCCCAAAAGGTAATATAATGTTGCAGTGACTGAATGAACTTTCAGTCAAAATTCACTGTAAATTCAATCAATTTATTTACAATTTTAAAATACAGTAACTCTAATTGTATATGCGCATATCTAACCTAATTTGGGTGATTAGCACACTCAATTACCATCTTTATACTAATATATTCATATTACAGTACTGTAAAAAATATAACGGTCCACCTATTAGCTTTATTAACTGCTGTACTCCAGCTGAAATTCATGTCATGGTAGCACTCAATATTTCGATAATGTCATCAACATATATACAGCAAGACCTATTTGTTACAGATTGCGATATATCATTAATAATGAAAATCAAGAAGAGAAAAGGGTCACTTATTAGCTTTATTCACTACTGTACTCCAAGCTGAAATTCATGTCATGGTAGCATTCAATATTTCAATAATGTCATCAACATATATACAGCAAGACCTATTTGTTACAGATTGCGATATATCATTAATAATGAAAATCAAGAAGAGAAAAGGGTCACTTATTAGCTTTATTCACTACTGTACTCCAAGCTGAAATTCATGTCATGGTAGCATTCAATATTTCGACATTCAAAATGTCATCATCAGAAATTACAATCACACATGCTGGAATGAAATCTTTCCCCATGTGTGTTATGTGTTGACCTAATAATCTATATGCACATATCTAACCTAATTTGCATATTAATTACCACCAATAACAACAGTATAACCATTATAATAATTTCTGAATGTTATTAATGTTACTATTTAATTGATCCCTGGATATTCATTAAAATGGTATGCAATCGACCTAATTATTACACTGAATTAATGTTGTGAACGTTTTACGAGATCATGTGACATCACCCTAGGGTCTCATTATGAGTAAACACCTGTTACTAATTATGTGCCATGAACTCATCAGGTAAATTTATGATACAACATTTGATTGGTTGATTGTATCTAACAAAATGTTTCTAACACTAACTAATCCTTAAATCTGATTGGTTATGTGAATCTGCCTATTGTGAATAAACAGTATTTTATCATTCTAATTTCATAGATGTATGCTTCTTTCTGGATGTTAACGTTTTACCGTTTAAACCAACAATAGCCTGTGCTCCTCTTAAGGGAGTACCATAATATGAAAAGATTAATATTCCTTGGACATCCCTCTATAATTAATGGATTAATCCACAAACCATGCCCAAGGGCACAGCATATATACTCTTTTTGTATTACATTGTTGCATTACAAGTTACAAAGTACACTTACTGGCACCAAAGATCTGAGTAAGGATTCCTTTTTGATGCGATGCATCAATGTTGTAGGGTGTCTCTCCAGCTCGATTTGGTTTGTACAGTAGACGTCCATCTTTAGGGTTGCGTAATAGCAGTTCAGATATCCGGCGATCTCGGAAGCGAATGGACAGATGTAGAGGGGTGTCTCCTCGCTACCATAACAAAGAAAACAATTTAATTTAAAGTGTATACAAAATATTATTTCAGGTTTAAATCATAATTTATTTTCTAAAAAATAAATTAAATTGAAATACCTTATCGGTGGTCGAAACTTTTGCATCGTAGTCCAATAAAAGACGGACTATTTCACTGCTGCGATTCCTTGTAGCACGAAGCAAGGGCGCTTCTCCATCCTAACAAATAATTAAAAGTAATTGTAGAAAATATATTTAATACTATAATTGCTGCTTTGTCATTTGGCAATGAAAAACAAAAATGTTTTTTTATGAATGAAATTTTAATTGAGTATGTGTAAGGCATAACAAATTAGTCCTCCTGCCGGAGACTCATGCGTGCGAGTTGGCAGGCAATAGTAAGTGTCCAAATTTAAATTGTACACATTTAATACATTTACCTTTGAACAAATTTCAGTCTCTGCGTTAAATTCCAACAACAACTCAACAATGTCAGGATTTCCTCTATCCACAGCCCAAAACAAAGCCGTTCTTTTGTCCTGAAAAAAAAAATTAGGTTAACATCTTTGTAAATATCAAAATCATGCCTGTTTCTCATTTTTAGGACAAAATGTCATGCACATTTTTCAAAAATGACAATGTGGTCTCTCAGCATATTACTTTCCCTTTGTTTAACTAGTTTATAAAACATCAAGGCTTATATATTAATCTGATAGGATAAACTAATGTGACCTATGAGGTCACTCAAAATCCCCTCTTTTGATTTCTGACAACCGAAGACCTAGGACCTACATATTGTTATCGGTCATTTTATAGACTAAAACTTGTGACAAAAGAATGTGATGTACATATATATATATATATATATATATATAAATCATACTGTAAATTATAGAAACAGTGCTCATATTCGGAACATGATCTCATAATTGCGTCGAGCATAGCTCATTGGCGAAAGTTCCGTATTTTTTAGTTGTATGAAAAAATGTCTCTGGCTGGATTCGAACCTGCAACCTTATATATATGGACATGATGATGTCATATCACTACCATATTTGGACATATCACTACTATATTTGGGCACATCACACTTTTTTTGTCAAACCATGGAGTACTCCATGGTCAAACTAGTTTGAAACTTGTAGACAGAGCTTTAGAAACAATGAAAGATGTGTTGAGGAATAGAGATGTAAGAATGACCCAACTCTCTTGACCTTGTTCCTAGTTTATCAAACAGAATATATTTGAGCATGGGATTATATATATTTGAGCATGGGATTATATTTGGTAATGATTAACTTCATGTGCTAAAAACTCAATATGAGTATACACTGAACACTTCTATTAAGAACATTAATTAAACAATTTGTTGCTTAAAAATGTTCTCAGATAAGATAAATTTATATACCGTAATTATATAAGATATATTCAGTGTAAAAAGATACGGAATGAATCTATGCATGGTAATAAAGGCTGACATTTACAGCAACTAGGGATATACAGTATTCATGCTAAATGGATCGTCTTTCAGATAAATTCTGACTTAAGGAAGACATTTACAATCTAAAAATCAATAGAATGGATCCGTTAATGGTTTTAAAATCGCAGTATTGACTTCCATAAAAAGAGTACTGAAATTGCTAGTGGAACGATTAAAAAAAAAAATTAAACAGAATTTTAAGTAATTAACTCAAGGCGTTTTATTGATATAAATAAGTATAAATTATCAATAATGAATACAAAATTAATGTTATATCAAATTTATATCTTATAATTGTAGATAAAATCGTCAAACATACCTTCTTTAGTTAATCATAGATAGTGTACATATAACTGTGTGTTAAGGCGACTAAAAAGGCCCCCAGAATGGGAGCAAGTAAGCATGACCAAATTCTCTGCATGTACATAATGACTGTCAAATTATTGAAACAGTGCTCATATCCGGAACATGATCTCATAATCGCATTGAGCATAGGTCATCGGCGAAAGTTCCGTATTTTTATTTGTATGAAAAAATGTCTCTGGCGGGATTCGAATCTGCTATAACTACACTGTACTAGTTTATCAATATGTTATTGTGATATTATATGTTATTATATTGTGGAAATAAATAGAAATTGAATATGTATATATATGTATATAGGCCGTCAAGCAAATTCTAAGCAACCTTTTCTGTTTTGGAAACCCTTGGATTTATAATGTAATAGATGACTTTTTTGAATACTTACATTTCCGGCTATATCAACATCTGCATACTTGACCAATAGCACCTTGACCACTTGTATATGGTTTCCCTTGACAGCATGAATTAATACAGTGTCGTCATGCTGAAAAATGAAATAATATACAAAATATTTACTACATTTTTCCGAGGAATTTATTTAAAGACTATATAATTAATAGAGAAAAATTGAATTATAATGATTTAAACTCTTGCGTGAGAATACATAAGATAAGGCCATTTCTGTCAATTCAATCCATTTGAAAATACAATAACTCTCCCAATACTTGACACCTTTGGGCTGGCCAAATATGTCTGGTATTCAGAATGTGTTTTTAATGGTAAAAATGAATTTAGGACCTTTTGTACTTTGAGAACAGTCTGGTTTTGGGAGAGTTTCCAGTTTTCAGAGAGTCCGGTATTGAGAGAGTTGACTGTATAAAAAAACATCTCATTGGTGGCTCATATTTGTTGTTGTTTGAATTACTATGTTTACCTTATCCTGGATGTTAACATAGGAGCCTTTATTCAAGAGCAAGTCAACTATATCTGCATGTCCTTCCTTCGCAGCTGAGGATAAAGCTGTTAGTCCATCCTACGAATAAAAGAAAATTTGTAAATATTCCAGATGTGTACATATCTAGCTCATGTGCATATTATGTGAACCTAGTACATCTTTCGAGACAAGTATGGGAATGGGGTTACACTGGTGTACTCTAGTATACACAGTCACTGTCACAACAATATAAACATTGTGGGTATGCCTGGAATTACTGTGTATTCGAGAACCATCTGTGGGCATGTACCATCTATTTTTTAAAAATGTTAACACTGTCTTGTTTGGCTTGCTTTCATAAATTCTAGAGGTACTAAAATTTTCCAAGATAGGACCTCTGTATGCTTACCTTGTCAACAGCGTTTATGTTGGGATGTTCTTCAAGAATTCTCTCAACAACATCGATGTAGCCCCCTCTAGAGGCTACAATCAAAGCAGTCCAAGAGTTCTGAAAGTTACAGGAAAAGAGGTTATGGTATAATCACCCAAATAAAGTTTTCATCAACTAATATTTTACAATTTATGTTTCTTTTCAAATTGTAAAATAAGTAATTAATACAGTAGTTCACTCATTTCGGATTCTTTACAAAATCCAGGATTAGTGTGAACATAGCCTTAGATGATAATGCAACTACCATGCCTGCAATATCAAGCAGACTTAGTGTGAATGTAGCCTAAGATGATAATGAGCCCACAATGTCTGCAATATCAGGCAGGCTTAGTGTGAACGTAGCCTAAGATGATAATGAACCTACAATGCTTGCAATATCAAGCAGGCTTAGTGTGAATGTAGCCTAAGATGATAATGAACCTACAATGCTTGCAATATCAAGCAGGCTTAGTGTGAACATAGCCTAAGATGATAATGCACCTACCATGCCTGCAATATCAGGATTGGCACCATGATCTAGTAACTCCCTAACACAACCGATGTGACCCTTTCTTGCTGCCCAAACCAGGCCTGTTGTTCCATACTGAAGGATTAAAAACATTATTCAAAAAGTTAATAATGTATATAAGTAAAAATTATTCATAGCATATATAAATTTATTTAAACTTATTTATTGATGATCATACTATCTGACAAACAATCACACACCATATTGATGAAAACACAAATTTTAAAAAAACCCCATAAATTCTGAATAATTCTGAATTTTTAAAATCTAACCATGTAAATAAAAAACAGATTTGTGTAAAGTTTACATTCTTGCACTCCTTTAGCTTTATGACAACTGGGTATTATAGTATGGAGACTGTTTTTGTAACTGATAACTAATTAAATTAACTTTAATTAAAATTTCATAATATAAATATCTTAATATTTCAACAAATCTATATTTCTTTATATTTTTTATATAGAGAATACCAATCTTGAATTGCAAATCATTTTTGGATATTAAAAATCCCTTCTCCGCAGAAGGGCAAATAGATAAAAAATGGATAAACAATGTTATCATCTCTAAAATAGAATAATTTTAAATGATATCATCAATCAATAAAACAAATTTAAAATGAAAAATACCGGATTGAAAAATGTCAATTAAAAAAAATCATCTTCAGGAAAGAGATACCTTATTTATGCTTACTCCTAATATCAAGTAATGACAAGATTTTAAATATTTAATTTATTATCTCAACTGAGTTGAAAACATATTCATGAAAAATCAATCAATTAAATATAGGTACGAATCCATGATGACTCTGACAACTAAAAATTAAATAAAAAATTCTGAATATTACTTAAAGATTATTTGACTTTTAGAGGCTTAGGAATTTGTGAAGCATATATGATATGAAATTTAAAGTGTAATAATATATTAATGGATTTAGTGTTTTTTTCTAGCACGTTTTTGGATCAAGAGTTTGGTAGTAACCTTTGACATTTTGATTTATGTATTCTATGATTTAATTCTTTACATTTCGCACGTCATCTTAAATCATTGATCACAGAAATACAGTTGCTTCTTTCGTAAAGTTAAATTCTGGTACTAAACAAGATTTGAACCAGAACCTGAATAGAAAGAGTGCCACTAGATTGATCAACTTGAGTTATGAGTGACCCTTCATTTTCATGACAATATGCGGATATGCAGCTAGTTAGTCTAAAGCTCTGTCTACACAATCAAACTAATTTGACAAAAAAAGTTGTGATGTGTTCAAATATGGTAGTGATGTGTTCAAATATGGTAGTGATATACCCAAATATGGTAGTGATATACCCAAATATGGTAGTGATATGACATCATCATGTCCATATATGGGCACATCACATTTTTTTGTCACATAAAGTTTGATAGTGTAGATGCTTTACTGTAAATTCTGGTACGGTACTTATCAAGAATTGAACCTGAATGCTGAGAATAGAAAAAGTGCCATTAGATTTGATAAACTTAATTACGAGTTAACAGCGACCCATCGTTTTGATGACAATATGCTTACTCCTATGTTTCTGAACAAAAAAAAAGACTTTTTGACTCGGCAGCTAGATATTTTCCTTTAATGCTATCTTTCCCAATTGAAACTTTACACTAACTGTTTCTGGAGTCACATATGGCCGTCATTGACGAATACTTAGTATCAGTTGACTAAAGTGTGATTGAATCTTGTATTTTGATACATGCTTTTTACAGTATCTCTCCTCATTTTGAAACAAAGTCTGCTTTGTATGTAATTATAATAGTCTTCAAAGGAAGCTAAATTAGAAGCCCATGGGTTTATATTAGAGGTTTAACTCTCATTAATTTAAATGCAATATTTAGTATTGATCATGTTTGCATAAAAAGAAATTATATATTATTTTAAAAAAGTATGGTAACTGGTGCCGTTATTAAAGACCTTTAAAGGCAATATTTATGGTTGTCGTGGGCCGTCAAAAGATATCATTCTATGCCATAAGCATCTACAGTAAATTTGTTGGTGCATAAATTTGTAAAATAAACAAAATTATTATGATTATTTTGTCAATAGTAGGATTATATTAGTATACTTTAAGGTTGAAATATTCCTTACCTTGTCGGAGGAGTCCGCCTTGGCGCCATGTTCTAAAAGAATCTTAACAACCGCCGTATGACCCCGACCAGCTGACCAGATAATTGGTGTGACTCCATGCTATAAAAACAAACAAAACCGAATTAGAATATGGATATCATTTTAACTTACTGAAACATAAATTGATGCCCAATTCTTGATATCGCATATAAAAAATATTTATATACAGTATTTGTCACATTTGTCTTTTCGGACAAGGGCTTGTAGAAGAATTAGAGGTCCAGTTACATATGTTAACAAAACCTAGTGCATCTTTTGGGAGAAAAGGTAAACTATTTAATAATTTTGGATGAAATTATAATTTTTGTATATTTAATTTAATTTTAAGCAATAATTTGTATTTGAAAAATTGGTGATTAAAGACACATTCATTATCGGTCAATTTTATTGGGTCGAATATCAGACGATTAACATAATGCTTTGCATTAACACATTTGTGGGTATTATTTTTAATGAAAAAAAGTTTTTGCTCTCCCATGGTATCAAGTAAAAATATTATGAAAACAGGAAAGTACAAGACAACACTCCTTTCGCCTCCCTTTTCTCTGCCTCGTTCCTCCCCCGATTGTATTAAATCAATATCAGGATGTGGACACCAATGGGGACAGAAGCAGAGGTAGACAAAAGAAAGCGTTGAAGAGATGAACTCCAACAGTATTGGAGCAGTACCAATAGAGTATAGCGAGACAGAAGACAGACGGTAGAATTTAGAACAATGTTGATCACCCAATAATTTCATCCCAACTAGAGGCTAGGGCTATCTATTATTATTATTTATTACTATTTTAGGGACCTTAGACTGCCATGAATTAATAGGCTATAGGGATAGTGGGTACCCATTGGTCCATTTATATGTAGGCCCTCAGACCTTAGCTACTAGAGGCCTAGCTACTAGAGGCCTACCTACTGAGGCCTTCATCCAACAGTGGATTGACAACGGCTGAGGATGATGATGATCAGGATGCAATGGCTACAGAGGGCTTAGTAAATTTTAACACAAAATTTAAATATACAAAAAGTAACATAAACTTGTAGAAGTAATGCAAAAATGTAAAATGAATATAACAACAAACAATTTACATAGATTAATTTACATAATAATTTACGTAGATTAATTTACATAGTTTGATTTGCATAATCCATTTAAACTTCAACATCCTCAAGGTCATAGTCACTACTAACGAGAAGTTACAAATCAATCGAGAACCAAATTTTAAGAAAAAAAACATCCTAATGATTAATAAGTTTATAAACGAATTCGAGTTGTAAAAATTGTTAAAAAAATATTCACCTGATAAAAAAAATGTTAGATAGAATGAGTAAACAAACACACCTTTTTTGATGAATATCCTTTTAACATCGTTGCGACGACAAGTAAACGAGAATACATATATCAATATTCTTGGCTATCCAAATTTTGACGGGATAGGAATAATTAGGAATCGTTACTATTAAGGGAGTTGCTTGTGAAATGTTTAGCATACCAATTAACCCATAGCTATTTCATAAATGATATTACTCTTTAGAATTTGAATATATACTATGAGAAGATGGGTTGAGTGATAATAAGTGACTCATCGATTTAATAGAATACACTCATCTTGTATGATCGAGATCTACAATTTGAGTCACATTGTTTCTATGAAAAGTGATATAGTGGTTAAATGCATTTTAAGTATTTGGAAAGATATTCTAAGGTCGATATATATATCTAATATTAACTGTATTGCATCAATTCTTTATTTGCAGAAGCTAATAATAAAAATGATTAATCAACAATAAATGAGAGATGACAGACGAGACATCAATGCTAAAATTAAACAAATAACATATTTTTATAATTAATAATTTTAATATCAATTACTTTAATAAAAATAAAATAAAAACATCTAATTTTTTTTTTTTTTTGATTGGCTGATTATATGATTAATATATTTATTCTAATTAAATTTTATAAATAACTATTATAAAAGTTGTGTTCAGATATGCAATAGAGCTTTGAATCTAGCTAATTTAAATCATATTTGAGTTTGTGTGATCAGTTAACTCTCTACAAGCACTGTCTACACTATCAAACTTTACTGTAACAAAAAAAATGTGCTGTGCCCATGGACATGATCATGTCAATTCACTACCATATTTGGGCAAATCACACATTTTTGTCAAACTAGTTTGTTCATTAACTCTGTCTACAATATCAAACTAGTTTGGTAGTGATATGACCATCATCAAGTCCATATATATGGCCACATCACATTTTTTGTCACATAAAGTTTGATAGTGTAGACAGAGCCTTAGACAAATGATTACAACCGGTGTATGGGATGTAAGTTTTGGGGTCGGAATCAATAAAAACCTAAACTTTATTCTAATCGAGAAAAAAGTGTGTAAAATGAGTGAATGAAATAATTTGTAACTGGTGTAAGTGGGCCTAACAAATGTACCAATGTGAAAATAAGTTTCTACGAGCAGAAAATGTATTTATTTATAAGATATTTGTTTTCATTTTATGCTATTAATTTTGCGTGATTAATTTGAGAATTAAGAAGAAGTGCTTTGTACAAGGCCTTTGTAGTTTACAACATAACAATCATGTTCTACAGTGCAATGACCTCAACAAGGCTAATTAAGGAAGTTAATTAGGTACATCCAAAAAGATGATCAACTCTGTCAATTGTAGTTACTCGCGTCTTACTCGCTAAATTGATAACAAATCAATTGGAGATCAACTAACGGAAGTATAGTAATATAACAAGGCGCGTAGAAAGACAGTCCAGTAGGAAAAGCATTGCAACAGTTGGAGAATTGTGAAAGTATCGACAAAAATAAAATCTTATTATGCAATAAATGATAGCTTGTTTGAAAACAAGGTTTTGATGTAATTGTTGTTTTCTACTGCAGTAACTGCAGTAGAATAATTTATTTACTATTTTGTCCATTTATTTAATTATTCAGCTTATTTAATCATACACACTGGTATTGCATGCAGTGACTGTCTCATAAACTACATTGAAATAAACTAAAGCAAACATTACTGTACTACAAAATGTAGTTACTGCAGTACATGCAGTATAATAATTCTGACATGAACTCTTAAGGTTCTGCTGCAGTATTAAACAAACTGATAAGCTAGATACTGCCTACTTTAATGGATAAGACTCTTATACAATTGGAACACGGATTGAACATTCTATTAAAATTGAAGAGTACTTCATGAATACAAATATTGAGTTTAACACCTAAGAGATGACACTTCAAAAGATCATTGTTCAACAACACCTTCTCAATAATACATATTGCAAATAAATCAGCGGAATTGTTAGCTGACGCATTTAAGATTGAAATAGCAACACTTTAGAAACACTGTATAGATTGAAGATGTCAACACTTTGATTCTAATAGTAAAATGTTAAGACATAATACATGTATACTGGCAGATTGTACCGTATAGCAATATTTAAAGAGTGAATAGTGGTAGTTTAAGACTGAAAATAGTGGTAGTTTAAGACTGAAAGTAGTGGTAGGTTAGGATTGAAAGTAGTGGTAGTTTAAGATTGAAAGTAGTGGCAGTTTAAGATTGAAAGTAGTGGTAGTTTAAGATTGAAAATAGTGGTAATTTAAGACTAAAAATAGTGGTAGTTTAAGATTAAAAATAGTGGTACCTTTAAGATTAAAAATAATGGTAGTTTAAGATTGAAAGTAGTGGCAGTTTAAGATTGAAAGTAGTGGTAGTTTAAGATTAAAAATAGTGTTTAAGACTGAAAATAGTGGTAGTTTAAGAAGACTAAAATAGTGGTAGTTTAAGACTGAAAGTAGTGGTAGATTAAGATTGAAAATAGTGTTAGTTTATGATTGAAAATAGTGGTAGTTTAAGATTGAAAATAGTGGTAGTTTAAGAAGACTAAAAATAGTGGTAGTTTAAGACTGAAAGTAGTGGTAGATTAAGATTAAAATTAGTTGTAGTTTATGACTGAAAATAGTGGTAGTTTAAGATTGGAAATAGTGGTAATTAAGACTAAAAATAGTGGTAGTTTAAGACTGAAAATAGTGGTAGTTTAAGATTGAAAATAGTAGTAATTTAAAACTGAAAATAGTGAAACTTTAAGAATGAAAAGAGTGATATGTTAAGGCTGAAGTGGTATATTAAGAGTAAAAAAAGTGGAATTTAAAGATTGAAGTAACACATTAAGACTGAAAATAGTGTGATGATACTACTTTTCTTCCCATTATAATCTCATCCTAAATTTTCATCAACATCCTCAGTTAGCCATACAAACTAGAAATTAAACCATAAACAGACAGAATAACCTTTTCAAAAAATTAAGCATTTATAAAACTTGACATTTCAAATTTATTATCACACTCACAAAATAGTCTGCGATAACTATTTTTCAAATTCAAATGTTGTTTTAAGATTTCTGATTCATTCTTTTGTATCTCAACCTACTTAGCCTACAGTGTTAGCCTTATTAACATATATATTTCAATATCTATAATACTAACCTTTAAAGAAATATTGTAGTTTTTTCTATCTATCAATATTTAAATTTTATAGGGTACTTCTTGCTTAACATATATTTATGAAAATGATTATGATGATGATAATGATTATGATAATTATTAGGAAGAAGATTGAAAATATAATGATGATAACAATGATTATGAAGAAGATGATGATGCTGCAGGGATGATGATTATTACAAAGAAAATTCTAAAGATGATGGTGATGACAATGATAACGATTAAAAAGATTTGTGAAGATGATAAAAGTGATGATAATTAAATGAAATGATAGAAAGTGGAAGAGTATGTCAAACTACAGTAGACCCTCTAATAAAGACACCTTCGGGGCTCACTTAATAGGGGTAAGTTGAAAGAGTTGTGAGTTACAACCCTGGCACTAGGTCAGGATTGAACTCTGGACCATGGGATTGGAAGGCAAGCACATTATTTACCAAGCTACCTGTACAGCTACACTCATATACTGTTTGTTTAATGGGTAAGTGTATCCTTAATTATAATAGTAGGTGTGTCCCCTGAGCAGGGATGTCCTAAAGGATGGGTTCTACTGTAATTGTTTTATCTCAAGAGGTAATTTAATCCTTACAATTTTGTTTTCAAAGTGAAACAATTAAAAACATAAACTAGATAGCGAGAAAGGTCAAAGCAAAGCACAACACTCACATCATTACTAGAATCAATACATTTTCTCGAGAAAATTAAAAGTTAATAGTATTTTCAATATATTGGAACTGGTATAAATACATTTAGAAGAAATATCATCTTGGCAGACTATTGAAATGTGAACGATGATGAGAGTATTCCCTTGTGACGTGAAAGTCAAATATCACATCGCAGTCATGGACGACACAGTCACTGCCCAAAGAAATAATCTCTTATTCTGATTATCTCTCTAATTACTGTAAGTAACCGTCAATTGATTTCTTCAATAAGTCATGTACAATATTGATATTTGTAAAAAACGGTTTGACTATAACCACCTATGTTAGGCTCTTGCAATATTCTTGGGATGGAAAAAAAGAAAAAAATCAACCGAATTGGGGGGGGGGGGGGAAGAGAAGAAGGAGGAAAGAAAAAGAAGAAGGAAAAGAAGGAGGGGAAGAAAAAAAGATGGAGGGAGGAGGAAAAGGAGAAGAGAAAAGGAAAAAGAATGAGGTAGGAGGGGGATTAGGAGGGGAGGCACAAAGGATGAAAGAAGAAGAGTGAGTAGGAGAATGAGAAGAGAGGAAGAGCGAGGAGAAAGAGGAGTGTAGAGGAAGAACAGGGAGGGAGGCGTGTTCTTATACACAATTAGGTTGTCCTGTTTTGTGTAAAACGATTCCAAATTTGATTGATCCCCGTCAGTTGCATAATAAAACAGAAATCAAGCATTTTACCTGGGCTTGTACATTAGTGTAGGCATTCCTTTCAACAAGTGCTCTGACGATATCTGCATGGCCCTTGTAACTAGCCCACATCAACGCAGTCCACCCATTCTGAAATGATAACACACAAATCAACAGTTAAACATAAAACCCATAATAAATAATGGCTCATTAAAACTAATGTATTGCTACATTTATATAATAAAACAAATGATCACCAGTGGTATACCAGAAGAGATCTATTCTATGTTATTAATTATCCTAAAAGCTATGACATTACCAAAAGTGGTACTAAATGACCCACAATTTGAGATAGATTTGATTGAATTGTGGGGTGGTCACAGGATAAATTGAAGGGATATACTGTTATCTGTTGTGCACAAGTCAACACATAGGGGTGGGGGGTGACCATATCCTCCCAATGTTCAAGAGTGAAGTTTTAGTGAAAGTCATAGGGAGCCAGAAGATCTAGATTTTCCATTCAATTTCATCAAGAAACCAATTATTTATGAAAAGAAAAAACATCGACACTTGTGAAATAAAATTACAAAATAGTGGTTAGTAGTTTACCTAGCATTACACAGTATGAAATTGATTGCTCTAATTTTAATTTTCAATAATATTTTTGTAGTAAAGTAGTAACCTGGTGAAATGTAAATTTTAATATAATGCGTGTAAAAATACAGAAATATAGTGTAAATCATAATGGCGACAAGTAAAGCACAAAAACAACAATACATGGGAAATGTAACAAAAGAAAAAAAATAATTAGCATTGCGATGAATTATTCTTGAATAACCATTAACGTAACCATTAAGATGAAATAAAAATGAATAATCTAAAGCTCTGTCTATACAAACCTTATATGACAAAAAAATGTGATGTGGCCATATATGGACATGCTGATGTCATATCACTACCATATTTGTACATATCACTACCATATTTAGACACATCACATTTGTTTTGTCACATAAAGTTTGATAGTGTAGAAAGAGCTTTAGGTTGATCCAACAAGAGGATGAGAAAATGTTTTAAGGGAAAATAAGTAACTGTAAAAAAAATAAAATGATATTTATTTGTCAAGGACCAGGAAAGCTTCTTCTTAGCTGATTCTGACAGTTAATAACCATAAGATTGACTTTAAGAATTTAATTTAATGGATAAATGCTTTCCGAAGGATGTGCGTAAATTCCGTCATACTGTAGTTGAGAATTGGGATAGAGAAATTAAGTCTTGACTGCAGACGCTGGGTTACAGTATGTCAAGTATGTTGTTTGTGATGTGATTTCCCGATTAATCGTAAAATCAAAACGGTACTGGATATGTGTTACTGCACTCAATATTAATTTATTTTCCCCACAAAACGTATCAGGGCTTCTAATGAAGAATTATATACACTGTGTATGTTGTTTTACATTATGTTAGAGGGGTTACTGAAACAAACGGCATCTTTAGGTTCTAGATGTATAAAACTCACAGTGTCAGCGTGGTTAACATTCGCATCGTTGTCTAACAGCGCTTCAACGACCTCCGTGTGACCTTCTTTGGCAGCACATATCAACGGTGTCCACTTATCCTGAAAAAATAAATATTTCTTTATGTAGAATTCTTATTCTGTTTAATATGCACCACTATCTTAAAAGTTTTGTTCTTCCTTCAGAGACCAGAGAATGTTGGTTTATCCAGGTAAGCTATAGGACCGAAATAGGACTAGGGGTTAGGGCTATTTATTTACACTTATTTTTAATTATTAATTAATTAATAGTTTAGTAAGCCAACATATTTTTGGTAAATAATACAGTACAAGTCATCAAAGATAAGAGAAAGTATAAAATAATGAATTCATATATTTCTTAATTCTCTGCTTTGAGTATCCAAGAGTTGGATAAAAGCACACAATAAATACATAAAATCTCAAAAAAAAAAAAAAAAAAAATTCTACATATTTACCTCCCACGGCTTTTTAAAGCTTGAAAATTTGTCCCCATTTTTATATATACCTGAGTTGAAACATAATCCAAAAAAGGCTGACATTCTAAAAATCCAATCAACCACCTTCAACTCCCAATAAACCACAAAATGAACATCTCTATACTATTGACATAGAGATTTACATCTAATGTCATATTTATGCAAAACTTTTTTGGACTTTTCTATTATACAAAAAGGGATTTTTAAGCTATATCTTTTTAATAAAATTATGAAAAAACAAAAATATAATAACTTTAACGTTATTATTAAATATAGAATATACTTATTTCTTTTTATTATTAATAGTATTATTATGCTAATTTAATCCTGATTTTACTTATGAATGGTTATTTTAAATTGAAACACCGTCATCGTAAAATTAACTGTCCTGTTCATTTGCTTGTCTTAGTATGACATCATACGCATAACAAAAGGAAATCTCAAATTACTGTTTACAAAAACAAACTCATCTTAAACCTATATCATTAAATTGACAAGATAAATCAGAGACCTGATTTAATTACATATCGTTAATTTGGTCAGACAGAACAATGAAGGATATATACCCGGTTAATTCTATTATTCACTTGATAACAAATACCGTAAATCTTCTAATAGTAACCTACACTTTAATGGTAACCCACACTTTAATGGTAACCCACACTTTAATGGTAACCCACACTTTAATGGTAACCCCCTTCTAATAGTAATCCCTCTTCAATATAAGTCAATCTATAATAATAACCCACACTCTAATAGTAACCCAAACTCTAATAGTAACTCCCCTTCTAATAGTAACCCACACTCTAATAGTAATCCCCCTTATAAGTCAATCTATAATAATAACCCACTACTCTAATAGTAACACATGACAAAATGACAATATGATGCAGCCGAATTTTGCAAATAATTAGATAATGCATGTTGATCTTGAGAGTGGGGGAGGATTGAATGTTTTTGAGTTTATAAAATAAAGTTAGAGTTCAAACAAATTTGTTTATTCATACTATTTTATTATTTTGCTATGAGCTGATCGAAAAAGTTGGGTGTGGGTTATTATTTTCAGGTGCCTAATTTAAGATACTATTAACCCACTACTCTAATAGTAACCCACCCTAAAAAACAATAAAATAGTTTAAGAACCTGTATCCGTCATATAATGTATTGTTTTGATGTATTATGTTAAATTGGATGCACCACTTCTGTGTGTGCCACCGATGCAAAGGTGTCATTTCCTAATAAATTATTATTATTATTAATAAAAGAAGAATATAACCCACGGTTACAATTAGACGATTTACGGTACTACTAGTTAAGTTCGTTTACTCTGCTTTAAGCTTGGGAATGCAAGACCGTAGACGCAGCACAAGTCAATTGACCAATTGGCAAGTTACGGCTACCTATGTACTTGCGTTGCATCCTAGTGGGATCGAAACGTTTGAGAGGTTACAGTTGAATTCGTACATACATAAAACTCTCTCTACACTATCAAACTTTATGCGACAACAAAATGTGATGTACCCATTATGGACATGATGATGTCATATCACTACCATATTTGGGCACATCGCACTTTTGTCATACTAGTTTAGACATATACAGTAGCTTAGAAATATCAGTTTGAGTTTAGGCCACCAATAAATAGCAGTATCATTTTAAAGCTAAATGACATTTGACCTGCTCAGTTGTCACGACGACAGACAATTACATCATTCTAGAAATTTGTAATTGATTAATATTGAAATTGAATCCCAATTAAACATCCATCGTCTAGAACACTAATTATTCATTCTTAAAATTAAATTGGAAGTTTACAGATGATTTCGAAATTGGCTATTACCCTACATTCATCAATATGACTAATTGCTTAGGTCTGATCTTAATTCCTAATAGGGAGTACCTGTCAGACAAACTAAACCATAATACGTTGCTAGGGTTTCCCCTTCTCTCTAGGGCTTTCCAGCAATGCTTGTATAAATACTGAATGTCAAAACTACATAAATATAAATACATAATATATGTTGGTACGCTAGGGTTCTTCTCCTACAGTACCTTGGGCTTTTTGAAAAATTGAATAATGTACAAAAAAATATTTTAATCATAACAAAATACAATTAATTAGAATGTATGATTTTTTTTAATAAATCCAAATCAGAAAAAGAACATATTGGATCAACAAATAAAAAAAAAAACCCACATTAAATACTTTAATTAATAATTTGCAATTGCATACAGATAAAATTATTATGCAATTGTTGGGTTTTCTTTGGAGATTTTCATTTATTGTATTGGTTTCACATTCTTTTTTTGAACATATATATTATTAGTCGTAATTCCGAAGCCTTGTTGCAATGATGGTCACATGATTTGTGCTGGAGCACCTTCTCATAAAGTATTTCCATGAAACATTTTTAGATTGAATATCTTTGAAATAGCCAAACACACGTTCAGCAATTCACATCACACATTTTGGTCTCAGAGGTAAAGAAATAGTACTACCTAATAACTATCATACACCAGTCTCTTTAGCACTATTAATTTATCTTTTCAAGTTTTTAACTATGAATTTGTTTAATGATTACCATATATTGTTATGAACTAAACTTTTAACTTCCAAACTACAACATCCATATTTTGCAATATCCCAGACACAGGATATTAGTTGTTTTTCAGGAATTGTTAATGCCTTAATAAACAATTAATTTTCTTTAATGTATCCAATGACTATTGAAGTTTGTATTAGGAAATTGACCGATTATTCATTTAATATTTAAATTGTTTTCCAACAAAAAAAAACTAAAGGAGCAACAAATGTGATAAAACGGTCTGGGGCCTATTATAAGAATCTTCAAAGAACCTAATTAATACAACATAATTTATATATAGATGAAAGCAGGTAACTACAAAAGAATACGGATGACATAAAGAAGTAGGTAGGGTGGCGTTGGATCCCTACAGTGGAAATGAAGATTATGTGTTTAGGAAGGACAATAAACTAATAATGGGTTAGAAACCAATTTTGAAAAACAAAATATTCCACAGAATGGAAAAATAAATTCTTGTCAACAGGGGGCAGCAGACTTAATAAAGATTCTACACTGGTGCAGTTTTATTAGAATATTATTCAGTCAGAGAACATCTCCTCATACGAAAGATGAAAATATTTAACCTGATTACGTACAGTATATTGATAGCATTCAGTAATGAAACTGAAACATTAGAAAAAGTGTAAAGTAGTAGTCTTCACAATGCTGGAATGATTCAATTACAAAAACCAACAGTGGTGTTGTTAGTCTCTTCGTGCCTAGCTTACCTGGATAAATAAAAAATAGCCCTTTCTCCTCGAAAAACGAGATATAATGAAGGTGTTTTGTGAGGAGGCTCCCACCTGAGCTCATAGTTCATAGACCATACCATTTGTGGAGAGGGGCTATTCAATGAAAATTTCTACTTTTCAAGTTATATCTCGCTCTTCGAGGAGAAAGGATTATTGTCGGTTTAGATTTATAAAATTATCTTTAATATTAAGTCAACGGTTTTGCTTAAGTCAGTTATTAAAATAACTTAAGCAAATTTAAATCTCCCTGCTTAAGATACATACACATTGTAATAATATGTGTGTGTGAATACAAATTCTACAAAAATTACATTAATTTCAGGCATTAAAGTTAGATGTATCAAACTTAGCAAAAAAAAAATCCTCTTAGCTTGGTTTAAGTTACTGATATTTCTTAAGCCAAAATAACTTAAGCAAATTATTAAAGATATATTGTCCTAAAAAATCATTACTTTTGTTAATATTTTGGACAAAAAAATGTAATGGAAAAAAAAAAATTACCAATTAAACAGTAATTTAAAACAAAAAATAGTCAAATTGACTGGAATTCAATAAGTTTTTGGTTGAATTTCATTAATTTTATTGTCCTTGTACAAGTGCATTGTTTTTTCCTACAGAAGTGATTAACTTTAATCTTATCTTGACTTAAGCAAAAAGATTGACAAATGCGTGGCCAGGCCAGGTGATGTTTTCAGGAAACTGTAAAACAAGACTACGAGACATGAGATAAAACGATTTTTATGTGCGTCAACACAGGCATCCTTGCATGACCTAATCATGTCAGCTAATATGCAATGCCTGACAAGTAGATGATAATTGTCTGTGGGCCTGCTTCAGCTACGAGCAAATAACTGGTTAAATAGTGTTTGAATAAATTACATACATAAATGAGACACATTTCAAATAAATGATTAAGTGAGCATTCTTTGAAAAAAACAGTTTAAAACACCTAATAAATTTAACAATTTATCATCACTGTATGTGCAACTTTAAAAGATGTATTGTCCCCCAAAAACATGAAAAATGAAGATTAATTAAATCAGACTTTGAATAGATTATTTTGTAGTTTTAATAAAGTTAATCACTTCAGTAGAAAAAAAATGTTTTCACTTATAAAATAACATAATAAATGGGTAAATTCAACCAAAAATCCATTGGCTGGTAGCCAATTTGACCACAATACAATTTTTTCAGGTAAATGAATTATGTTTAGATCCAATTTTTGATCAAAGTTGATATCTATTATGTGAAATTAAAATTGCATATTCAACAACAAATATTGTAAAAATAAATTTTATTTATATACAAACAACACCTGTGCCTAATGTTTGTAAACTAAATGACATGTTTAATCAAAATTTACATATTTAATTGAAATATTTCATACTATAAATTGTGATTGTTTCACCTTAATTGGTATTGTAAATATAAACTATTTTATCAGATTTTTATATTTATGTGATATTGTTTTTTTCTTGCAATTTGGCCACGAATTGTAAATATGGTTTTTATTATATGTATTATATTATATGTATTATATTTTTGGAATAATAATAATAAAATTTAAATATATCAATAAATAAAAAAGCACACCCAAACATGGTTTGAAAATGTCAGAGTTCATTGTAAAATATAGCGTTTCACATTGTAATGTAAATGGAGACAATTTACACTATTCTAGTAGACTAGTAGCTTTCAACTCAAATATGAAACAATTGCTTATATTGTTGAATAAATGAATTATATTTACATTTATTAACTTAATATTAGTGAATTTGAAATCAGTCTGTCACGTTTTGATTCAGATGAAATATGAAAAGCATCCGATGGCCAACTAATATAAATATTCAACTAATTTGATATACACTCTACACTAAATAAACAACTGTTTTAGTAGTAAAAACGTAATGAAGCATTGATTTATTAAATTTGTTTAATGCTTAATTGTCCCCCAAAAACCTGAAAAATAAAGATTAATAAAATCAGATTTTGAATAGTTCATTTTGCAATTTTAATAAAGTTATTCACTTATATAGAAAAAAAATTATTTCACTTATAAAAAGACAAAACAGTTAGTTTTAACCAAAAACCATTGTCTGTCAGACAATTTAGGTATTTTTTTGCTTTAAATTACATTTTATTTCAGGAAAATATATTTTTTTCCAATTCAGTTTTTGGTCAAAGTGAATAACTAATATGTGACATTAAAATGTATATTTAACAAAAAAAATTGTAGGGAGACAAAATATCTTTAAAGGTTAAAGTTAAAATCTGTTTAATAAATTTAATAAATGAAGATAAATATCCCTAAATATTGTTCTTAAAACGATTTTAAAATGTTCTTATTAAATGATACTAACTACAAAAAACAAAGCACCTATTAAATATAATACTGTAAATACTTAATATTGATGCGGGCTAGGTTATTTCAAATGAAATAAAATTCTTTTACTTCTAAGAACTGTGAAAGTTGATTATAAGACAATGCACAAAGAAAACTCACTGATAAGCTAAAGTACTCTGGGATTGATTCCAGGCACTTTAGTATTATAATCAAGAGATATGCCATTAACTACAAACTAATACTATAGTACTTTACCTCATCCATAGCCCGAACATTGCCTCCCAATCGCAAACATTCAATAACAATATCCAGCCTTCCCGAGTTTGCAGCACATATCAATGGAGTTTGTCCACTCTAAAAGAAAAACGAAACAATAGTAAGTTTAACAGTCACAAAGCAACATCAGTTTAACACACACAGATAAGATCAGACTGAGTGAGAGAGCATGATGAGCTGGCTGGAATGCAAGTATGTACCTGTCAATGTTGGAATACCACTAAGTTAAGTCTCAAGATTGTCTCAGCTGGAAATGCACAGTAGCCTTCATAATCATTTCTGCTATTATATTACGATTATTATATGCTATTGTGAAATGAAAACAAGAGGTCATTCCATAGCAAATATACTTTTCATATTCAACAGCAATTAAAAAACAAATTAGGGAAGTATAACATGTTTTGTTTTGCTGTCTTAGGAATTAGTTAATTACTACCAAGACCTCAAATTAAACCTCCAACACCAGCCACTACCATGTATATCACTATTATCCTCATTCACTATCACCAACCATTAGCACTTCTATAATTGAAGGCATTACATCATAACCAATACCGTTACCATTTACCACAACTAAGTCACTATTGTCACACAATGTGATAACTTTAACACTACCGATACTCACCATTCCAATATCTATAACATAACCATCACTACCACCCTCATCACCACCACATCACTACCATCAACCAATTATTACCAAAACCATCATCCATGTGAAAAACACATCATCATTTAATATCACAAAACCATCACCACAACAACATCATAACTGACACCAACATCATAACCGACACCAACACCACCCCATTATTACCAAAACCATCACCCATGTGAAAACCACATCATTATTTATCTTCAACACTACTATGTAAAAACCATCAACACAACAACATCACAACCGCCACTAATACCATATTACTACCAAAACCATCATCCATGTGAAAACCACATTTATCTCCAACACCAGTATACCATAACAACATCATCACAACCGCCACCAACACCACATTACTACAGTACCAAAACCACATCCCTTTACGTAATAACATAATACTACCAGGTGGCAATATCTCCGACACCACTATACCATAACAATCACCACAACCGTAAAACACATTATCGCCACAATATTATAGTACCAAAACCATCATCACAGATACAATCATTGTCATAATCATAATCATCACAATTTTCACTATAATCATAATACATATTTCTCAAAATCGCACAAGACAATCATTGAATATTTCATAAAAATACACGAGTGTCTGATGACATTTGTTTTTAATGTATTCTGAAATAAGCAAATGTCAAATTCACACAGTGAAAATAAAATCCGAGAAGTTAAGTAGCTAAAAATAATTCTTATAAAAATTGGCAATCACTGATCATTATGCGACAAATATAATAACTTTTTATGCAAACGTGAAGAGTTAAAAAAAATAAATAAATAGGGCAGAGGTTATTGCAGAATACTTCAGAGACAAGGATGATAAAAAATGTTGTGTGTTGATTGTAACAACTTCACCTTTCGCAGAATGTTAACAACAGCAAAGATGGCTGCCGGGACGATAAACATGTGTCTCTTATCAAAGGAAATTCTGTATAGTAAAGCTCTGTCTACACTATCAAACTACTTTGATTAAAAAAAAGTGTTAAAAAAAAAATTTTACTCTCAGGATTTTCTTAAAAGTTACATTTTTTTGCAAATGCAATTGTGCCTTTTTTCATATTTCTATTTATATATACTGTTTTGTAACAAGGGGTTTCTACTTATACGCTATGTTCTATTCTTTTGTTTTGTAATGATTATTTATGTATGTTTATATGAATGAAAATAAAGAAACAAACAAACATATGCCCAAATACGGAAATGATATGACATCATCATGTCCATTATATGGGCAAATTTTTGTTGTCACATAAAGTTTATTAGTGTGCTGCAGACAGAGTTTAACATAATATTATTATTATATAAATATGTATTATTTTTATTCACCAGGTAAGATTATCATGCAATTTAATCTCCCATGAGTAAATTACATATTTAAAAATACCAAAACTAATAACGCTGTTTATGTAACCGTAAAAAAAAGACGCCTTATAAAATATACTCATTAATTCTCACAATACCTTTGGGCTAAATTATTAGATTCGCCTGTTGTTAATTTGCAAATAATAATATACAGTAGCCCAAGGCATTATTTTCTTATTTGTAAAAAAACATAATGTAAAATGTAAATTTATAACTTGTGAAATTATTCTAAAAATTACATATGTTATATACATAGCAAGAAAATAACCAATTACACATATGTGGATCCAAAGGGGGAGGGGGAGGGGGCAATGCTTTCCTTAATCTCCCCTAAATTTTAAAATATGAACAAGATAGGAAATTAGGTTTGGTTCAGCACTTTATTTCCCTTTTAGTCCCCCAATCACACCCTCTATTTCACAAGCCTGGATCCACAAATGTACCGGTTGGGAAACAAACAATGCTTATGTTATTAACAATGGTAATTGGGTAAAGAAATCTTGAGAACCAAGATAAGAGGTTGTTAAGCAATGTATGTATATCATAGTAGAAGAAGACTATTCTATTTGTAGACAAGGAGCTGTTTCTTCTACCTCTCCTCTGTCCTTTTCAAGAAAATAGGGCATTATTGGTTTATCCGGGTAAACTGTTCCAAAAAGTTAATCCTAATTGTGGAGGTGAACACATATCACTGAAAACAGTAGGCATTACCATACTGTTGTACTATGAAAGATTAATATTTTCAAAGTTATGTCTAATACCTTACATCTAGAACTTTAAAAATTGACAGCTCCTATTCCTAGATACACTGCAGAGTCTTTCAATCATCATACGACAACAGTTAAATTTTAAAATTACCAGCTATAATAAGATAAGGGATGAAAACAATTTTAATAAAGAGTTAATTTCTCCTCGATTATATCAGTAGCAACTGCAAAAACATATTAATTTTGATGGGAGAATGATTAGAGAAGACACTATATGGCCTACACCAGGTGAATATTGCACTTTTAACACGGTCAAATGATTTAGCTTTGATTATGCAAACAGTAATTAGAAGAGATATAGACAACGTAATCCAGATAAGCCGTTGTAAGTAACACAACTTGTAAATTATTATTCTACATAGAGTCATTTAGTATGCAATATTATTACACGATCTTTATCATAAAGTACAGGTTAAAACTCATGATTTCGGTATTTTTCACATATTGCTTTCTGGTAAGCACCCAATTTAAGAATTTGGATATTAAAATGTTGGTAAAAGGTCAATTGTTTTGTTGAAAGATTTGTTAAGAGGAGTTGTTGTTTGTTTTAAAGGTGTATTACTTTTTAGGGGGAGAAAGGGCATGTATTGGTTTTTCCAGGTAAGTTAGGCATACAATTGCCTACACCTTGTTTTACTACTTCCTTCTATTGTAAGGTGGCACCTACAGTTATAAATAAATGTATTATTTTCATGACACAGGCCATGTTTAGTGTGTTTACTGGGAAATAACAATCAAAAGCTCAGTTAGACATACCTAGAAAAAAAACATTACCCATCATTGATTCAAAGAAAAGTATTTCCTTACACTATAGTACTATACTAGGGTTTCCCCATAATAGGGATTTTCCTTAAATATGGGTTTTTTCTAAGGAGAGGAGTTTTACTGCACAACTCCTGGTAAGTACAAACTCTGTGGCTCTGAGTAAGCACCTTAGATTGCACGCAAACAGAGCGTTGATGGCCGGTTCCTCAGCATAGGTTGAATTTTTTGTTATTTCATTGGGTTAATTAGGATTTATTTCATGGCTTAAATCTTTTCAATATACAGTACTGTATTTTGAAGTCATTACCAACAAACTGTTTGTTGGTGTCATATATTTCTGTTTTGGAAATAGGTGACTGTAAAACATTTATTATTATTAACAGAGATATACATCAAATAATATTTATAATTAAAATTCATTTATTCATTAATTTGCACACTGTACCAACTAAATTATCCAAATTTAAATTAATTTAAATTAATAACAGCATTGATTGATTTGAATTATAAATTTCTTAAAATTCCATATTAATTATCTTAACAATGGAAAAAAATTACAACTGTAATTTGTAACAATAAACCCATGTATATGATACAGTACATTTCTACTACTACTAGTTCATTATGTTAAAAAAATAAAATGCTTTCATTACGGATTCTGGTTGTATTGTGTTTTTTTTAACCTTGAAATGATGAGAGAACTATCAATTGAATTTTGTCATAGAGACCTTGAATTGGTTAATTAATGATTAAATATATTACATGTGATAATGAGTCATTAGTATACATCGATCAAATGGTCCAATATACTTAATTGATAATTAAGAATAATCTAAATACATGATAGAAACCAGTAGTAGCAGTAGTACATATAATTATTAACAATATACAGGCTCGATTTATTACTATCATTGTGTAACAACCTCCATGGCATTACTGTAGCATTACAAATGATTTATTTATTTATTTTTTTATTACACCTTGGGTGACCCTAAACAGCATATGTTGATAATCATGGAGCCCTCTTGATGAGTGACAATGGTTGTGTGTGTACTAATACACCGGGGTAACCCCCTACTCATCTCGAAAGATGTACTACTGTAGGTTCTTTAAAGTTCATATGAGCCAGATGTGTATACTGGTCCTACGGTTTATAGTCCTTATCCGAGAAGACTTGTTCTACCACCAGAACCATGGAGCGAGTGAGGCTCGAACCCTTACCGGTAATATGGCAAGGTATTACGGTTCCACTGTTTTAACCGCTTGGCCACTCACCGCTCTGATGATAATACACTACCGTATTTTCCGGAGTATAGGTCAAGACTTTGTGGGAAAATTTTAATTGCAAAATCTGGGGGTCGACTTATACTCTGACCATGCGATTTTTGAAAAAAATTGTTCAAAAGCCGTCAGCTGTCAAGGCCCAGCAAGGTCAGACAATGGCCTATCATCAATCACTCACAGAAGTTTTCAATTTAATACCTACATTGTACAAAATAATACAACTCCAACAAGTACTGGTCAATAAAATATTAATATATCACAATTACTCATTTTGATGTTAATATTACGCTTTTAAGATAATTAAGAATAAATAGTTTTCTTTATGCTTCTTATTCACTCTCGCGAAAACATCGTAACACACACCACAGACGTCGGCGGAATGTCCATGCAGCATGTTTGTTATTGCGCGATATTTTCATCTATACACATGCGCAGTTTGTTTGTTTGTTCGTAATTACAATTACTGCGCATGTCTATTGATAAAATAAATTCTACATTTACAGATAACGCGATTTACAACTACTTGCCTGTACAATAATAAGCCTCCTAATGGAAAACTTGTTTTAATTTATTCGAGTGACGCGCAAAAACATCGCTGATGGCAAGTAACGCTACATCGCTGTCATTTATTATAGGCTGGTGAAGACGGCGGCGAAGTCGTCGTCATTACGTCCGTCCGAAGTTGTGTTATTAGCCGATTTTGGGGGTCGACTTATATTCAGGTCATACCAAAATCAACGATATTCTAGGCCAAAGTTGGGGGTCGACTTATACTTGGGGTCGACCTATACTCCGGAAAATACGGTATTATTAATAATAATAGAAAAACATTCTTTTGTACCAGTTCATGTCATCCAGTCAGGATCTACAGTAACTACTGTACTGTGTATTAAATGCTTGGTTTTTACTAGAGACGCAAGGCAACGCGTGATTTGACCAATCACATACAACAGATTATTCAAACTGTCACTTGTGATTGGTCAACTCGCTTGTGTTGCGTCTTTGTCCTTGCGTTGCATCTCTAGTGGGAACCATGCTTTAGTAAGCGTATGCTTTTATAATGGTAGACTAATAGTCTGTTAATCTGTGACGAATTGGTCAAAATTTGCTAGTCTAATGGGCTAGTGAAACTAGTGTTCTGCTCTTTGAACCACAAAGTTTGATATTTATTCTGTGCATTTGGCTTGTGTAGCATAAAAAGAAATTCTTCAGTTTTACATAGCACACAAGAAGATTTGAGTAAAATCCTAAAGGGTTTAATTTAGTTAATTTATCAAAAAGTAAAATATGGGACTCTACTAGCCGTGTTGACAACGTTTTCATCATTTATATAGAAAAACTCAAATTTAAGTATATTACAGTATAATACTTACTCCAAGCAATGAAACATTTAGGATTTAATATTTCACTATTAATTACGTTATCATCGGGGTGATGTCAACTTCTGTATTTTGTTTGTTAACTAAAGGCTATGTCTTAGGGTCCAATGTAGTTCATTGACATTCAAATGTGTGTCTTTTGCAGTCTTACATGAACCAGTTAAAAACCATACAAAGAGCATGTTTACTAGATGGCAGTTGCTTAACTTTACGTAGAATGTATTTTGACTTAAGTGACCATTACAGGTGTAATTGTTGATACTGTATTTATTTAAATTTTAAGCAAACATCGAATTTCTTGGAAAGTCATGTTTGAAAAAAAAATGTTTCCTAAAAGAAATGTGCTCTGAGAAAAACAAGTATTATTATTTTTTTTAATCATTTGTCAAAAGTTCATGATAAAATATAGTGCTTTATTTTCTTGGTAACTGTTTAAGATTAATAAACGCTCCATAAGAGTCAAACACTTTTAGTAATAGCCCAGATCCTCATTTATATGATTGTAAAATTCACTGTACACTAAAATGATAAGGTAAACATTAATCTAAAGAAAACATCACTTGGCGAATCATTGTGATATTTAAAACCACAGAATAGGAGTCTGTAAAATTGTATTTAACAAAACGCATACATAATTAAAATTAATGTATTCAACAACTTGGTAGAGTACATTCACATGCAATATCTTGTGATAGTCGTACAGGACCAATTATTCAAACAAAGTAAAAATTGGACAAAAAAAATAGGCCTTTAAAAATATTATCCAAATTAAAAATAGAGAAACATATTATTGAACATGTTATATAAGAAGAAAATAAATATAACGATAAAAAATAAATTTATTATATAAAATTAAATAATCATTTGTATACAAGAAATAAAAGTGGGTGAAATCCCCACAAAAGAGAAAAAAATTATTAGAAATTCTTCACTGGACATTTGTTATACTATAATTACAAAAGTATCAAAATATATGAGGCATAATTTATGTTGAATTTTGAAGTGAAATTGTAAGTATGGCTATGCAGTATTTTTAGTACGGTATGACATGTTTGTTGTTTTAATAAATATAGCATGGTCTAAATCATTTGTAATAAGATTAACTTCTGTTTAATGATGGTATTTCTGTCTCTGTTTATTATCACTTGTCTCTGGCTATTTTGCGTTCAAGTTTAGTTATTTCATATTATTGTTTAATTATTATATTTATTTGAAAGAGACTTGGAAATGAGGTTTTTATAATTTATTTTACTTTGGTAAATCTTTTAATCACAACACAACATTTAAAGTTTTGTTTTTTTCAAATATTTTACAGTCATTCGTCTTCCAGAACATAAAATTCTGTATTGACTTATGACTGGTTCGTTACAATATCCATTTTAAATCACGTTCAATTCCTAGAAGATTCCCTTTAAATTCAGGAAATTACAAATTGATAATTTTTTTTATAACGAAAAAAAAAATGTAATGATTATATTTTAATCATATGCCACTATCACTACTCACTATTAAAAAGAAAGTTTGCAGTGAAGCACATACAATAATTTACTGTAATGGTGTCTTAATTTATTCGTTCTAGTCGCTAGTATTCTTATGATACATGTCAACTTTCTGATCTGCCCTACTTTATCAGAGTGAAAAAAGACATTAAATGTTTTTTTCATATAATCTGTTTTTCGCTTCTACGAATGATTTCAAGAACCTGTTGTTCTTCATTCTATGTTATAATAACAGATTCTTGCATTAGTTGGTATACTTACATGCTATGTTGCTATACATGTATCAGTAAGTTGATTATTCAAGAATCTGGAAGAACTAAATACTTAATTTTATTTACACTTTTATTTAAAAGATTTTGTAAAGTTCTGTCTACACTATCCAACTACTGTATGTGACAAAAATTATGTGCACATTATATGGACATGATGATGTCATATCACTACCATTTTGGGTACTGAATATCACTACCATATTTTTTGTCCAACTAGTTTAATAATAGTGTAGAGTTTAAAATAGGACTAAATATAATTGATCATTGGTTACACAAACCACAGTGTTGTTGGTAGTCCTTGAGTGCTGCATAAACCGACAATATTCCATGTCTCAAAAAGAAACGATGATGGTGGTTTGTGGGGAGGCTCCTACTTGAGGGTATAGTTCATGCACTATACCATTTGTAGAGAGGGGGATTCAATGAAAACTTTTCGAGTTATATCTTGCTCTTCAAGGAGAAAGGCTATTGTTGGTTTATCCAGGGCAAACTAGGCACGAAATAGATTTTGTATTTATGCCTGTTTTTATATTTTGATGCGATTTTAATTTAATACAATATCTGGTACGAAAACAGCCAAGAAATAGTAAAATACTCATTCTTACACTCATCTATTAAAATTTTGAAACAGACTGAGATAATTTATGAAGACATACCAAGAGTTAACCTTTACATCACTAGCAAAGCAAAGAATTTATAAATTTCTCGTGCACCATTTTGTCAGGTTATGCTATTCAGCATGTACAGGTACTTAGTCAACACATTAATTAGCAGTCGTCGGGGATATCTTTCCACGAGTGCGGCAAACTTTTAAATCAGTTGATGCGGAAGTACAGTAGTAAGAATGATATTGCCTTTGGTAATATATTTATTCATGTTTTATGTAGAATAGCTATTACTATTAGGGATCATGTTGAAATTATTCTACTGCAGTTACTGCAGAAACAACATTTTTGAATGCAATAACTTATGAGAAGGCAGCCACTACAAAAAACAATAAACAGGGTATATGACTTAATACTCAAAAAGTGTGCTAAATTCTGTATTAGCTAAACAGGCTTAAATGGTTTAAAAAATGTAATTACTTCAGTAACTGCAGCAGAATGATTGCGGCATGGACCCTGGAAACTGAACTGCCAAATAAAGTATTAAACAAAAAACAGTAGAAGAATTATTTGATTTAATAATCGATAAGCTGTTAATCAATTAATAAAAATCAAGGAGTTAAATTGAAAGTTTATATTTTCTTGACCATTATCCGACAGGGGTGTTTCATAATTTTGTATATTCGAGTTGTAGCTATCTTCTCAGAAAGAATAGGCAAATGTCGGTTTATCCAGGTAATGAAATAGACTTATTTATGTTCTTGAATAGGTGACAATCAAAAAAACAAAAACCTTATTAAGAGGACACTTTCTACTTATAGTAAAACGCCTCTTATGGGGACACCTTTTGGACCCAACAAAATTAATAGGGGTGTCCTTTCAATAGGGGTGTCCTAAACCCATCAATAGGGGTGTCCAAAACGAGGGCTTCAACTGTAGTACCATAGATACAAGTGTGGAATGTAAGACATTCAAACTCATTAACAGCAGCAACATACATAAGTATGTATGCTTTAGAGTCATACTAATTGAATTAAGGTCAGCCGAAAAGGCCGCTGGGACTTTAGGTGTGCGCTGATCAGCATGTTACTAACTGTAGGCCTACAGTTTGCAATGTTCTCATCAGATGTTGTAGTAATATAGTTTAAAATGTAAATAGGAGGCCTATTTATTTTATGTATATTGTATAATAGATATGGACATTGCCATGGAACTATATTGATATTTATTTAACTGTATATTCTTATTCATTGCGGTAATTCAATACTTGGAAATAATAAGAAATAAGAAAATTACTTCTTTGAATTTTTAAAATGAAGATATTGTACAATCTATTAATTTAAGCAATAAAAGTAAAACTCCTCCTTTGGGACATCCCTATTCAGGGAACACCAGTTTAAGGACACTTTCCTCCAAACAAACAGGGGTACTGCAATATGTCCAATCCCTGTTCAGAGGACAGTCCATTAAGAAGAGAAAATGGAAACGTTAGGTTTCTTAATGAGGATTCTAATCTACTGTATAAAATATTTATCATGTGAAAAATTAATCCAAATAGTTTAAAAATCCAAGTCCAAGTCAACAAGAATAGTGAAAGGTAAAAGAAAAAATACAGATATAACTTAAATATTTATGGTCAGATGTTTTGCTATATGCTTAGGTAATGTTACTGTGTATTCAGCAGCTCTTAGAATGACAATAAATGTACTAAAATCTACCAATAAAATAAATGAACATACACATAAATATCATACCAGTGGTATGTACAAATACAATATATTGGAATACTTGAAATCCATGTTAGACACGTGCCTGCCCTGTGTGTTCTAATCAAGGTGTCAAACATGACAAATTGAATTAAGCCCTCTGAATGTGAAGCTAAAAGTGTTGGATCATAGGTTCTTGGCCTAAACCCAAGCTGTACCAGCTGTGTCATAGCCCAACCCAAGGAAACACCAGCCGTTTATTGGCCAACCCCAATCCACAACACCTTGGCCTACAGTACAGTACACCCGCAAGCAAATCAACACAAGCCTGTTTTTGGCCTACAAGTCCCGGTCCCCAGTTTCTTATTAGCCTAGAATTCTGAGCTCCAGCCTTACCAGCTGCCAATTCATCATCAAACATCTGACAGCCTTTTCCGCATTGTGATTAGTAACCCGTGGTATTTATATATTAAGGTATCTTCATATCAGTAATAAAAATAACTGAACGCTACTGAACTATCAATGCAAAAAAAACAAAGCAAAAAACGTACAGATGTATAATCAGATGTCAGGTGATCAACTGGAGAAATAAAAAAAAAATTCCCCTGCTAGGAATACATAAAACATGTTTATGATATTGTATAAGAAAATTATTACATATCACATTATATTGGATAAAGCACATAAAACACAATTTTCAATTTTAAACTTACAAGGAATTAAAATAAGTATAAATAAGATATAAAGTTTCATACAGTACAATTACCTTTATCTTAAATCGATATTTAATATAAAGTTATAAATAGAAATCAATTATATTTGTCTGCTTTGATTTCTTCATGTCAGAAAAAAAATTATATTAAATTGAAGTTTAATGATAATTGTAAAGGACAGAATGGGATTATATAAGCAGTGATCTGTAGTAGAAATACTAGCAGAAACTATGCTACTATACTAAGAATGGCTTCAATCAGAAGGTATGTATGGCTTTACTAAATCATGAACTAGTACGCAGAGAGACACCTGGAAGATGGGGAGAGGAGTGTGAATGAACTTTTTGTATTTTTGGAAGCTTAGGTTTAAGATATAAAGAGGCCTATAGAGAAGACCACTTTGTATGCACAAGAAAGCCTTTAGTTTAGACCTAAAGACCCAAAACATAGACGAGACCAAAACCAAATAGCTGTGTAAAAATCTCTGTATCTTTGCCAATAATAAAAATACCGGATATACAGTACTTTATTTTTATTCTTTAAACTGTGTATATAAAACTATGGTTCTTTTCTGAATGCAAGAAGATTTAATTGCATTTTCAATTGACTTTTCAGAGATTGAGTTAAGGGGATCATTTTGTCAGAGTGTATCCTAGGCAGGTCTTTACTCTCATTGTGCATGTACACTGGATGTTAAAGAACTGATCATGGTGGGTGAACTGGTGGGTGAACTGGTGGCTGGTTCATATAGGTCTATCCAAAATGTCCAGTTTAATATTAAGGAATAAATTACATTAAATTTTTATTTTACAACCTTTAATTTTCAAGATAATTATTTTCAAGTTTCAAATCAATCTGTACTTATTAAAGTGCCTTATTTGTAAAATAATATTGTAAAAAATCTGGCAAATGTTATTGTAAAATACAGTAGTATCTTGTAATGATATTCATGGTTCCTTGATGTGCTGACTAAAGGAAATGGCATTAGAGTATTAAGCCATTATGATAATGTTATTGAAACTGCTCAAGAAAGATTGCTGGAAAGAAAGAAACCTGACCTGTCAATCCATCAGCAACTTCACCATCGGATCCGCCAGAATTTGAATCATTACTTGGTGAGGAAGATTGTGACAAAGATGATAATAAATGATGATGACAAATATGATTATAATAATGATATAATTTTTATCACAGTATGATGATGATAACAATGGTAATTGTTGAGAGTGAAGATGACAAAGAAAATGTTATACATGTAATCATATAATAACTTGCACTGATTCAAATCAATTCAATTCAAATAGATTTCCTTTCTTTTTTTCTAATAAAGTTATAACAATAATAGCTGTAGTAATGGAATTAACATAGGAAGGGGCCAAAATACTTATCGAGTCCAGCCCCTATAACATAATAATAGTTCGAATATGAAGATGAAGGGCTAGTGTTGCCCGAAAGCTCTGCAGATTTTTCTGGCTGTTTTAATTTATCATCTTGATTTAGCTTATTGCTTATTTTGATGTTATACCTCCATTGAGATCCAGCCACTGATACCCACAGCATTGTCATTTTGTATCTCCGATCCAGCCACTGATACCCACAGCATTGTCATTTTGTCAGTGCTTATTTTGATGTTATACCTCCATTGAGATCCAGCCACTGATACCCACAGCATTGTCATTTTGTCAGTGCTTATTTTGATGTTATACCTCCATTGAGATCCAGCCACTGATACCCACAGCATTGTCATTTTGTCAGTGCTTATTTTATTTTATATCGCCATTGTGATCCAGCCACCGATACTCACAGCATTGTCATTTTTTCAGTGCTTATTTTATTTTGTATCTCCATTTAGATTCAGCCACTGAAACCCTCAGCATTGTCATTTTTTCAGTGCTTATTTTATTTTATATCTCCATTGAGATTCAGCCACTTATACCTACAGCTTTGTCATTTTTTTAGTAATTTGCCTTTGGATTCATATAATAACATATTATTATATCTTTTTTCAAAACTAAATATTTGAATTAATTTGTTAATGACTGACACTGTCAATAAATGGCAAATACCTGTACCCTATTATTCCCACTCTTTGTACATCCTCACTGCAAACATTTCACGCAAACACAAACGTACAATCAATAACCGAAGCCTGTTAATTTTCATAGCGGCAACACTATACAGACTTTGTCTGAGCCAGACTATCAAGTTTCCAGTGGAAATTGCCTGAATGATCTCATCAGTAGAGACAAAACCAACATGGAAATGAAGAAGACACGGAATGGAAGTCAATGATAAGATTTATATTGAAAACGCAAATAATTATCTAAACAAACAAGGAAAATTAGGGGAAGGGAACACTCCATCATTCCTCCTTCGGTGCATATAATGTTGGCGGTAATACACAAAGGTATCAAATCTATTCGGCCAGTTTAGAATAGTCAATTAAAATGTTCCTACATAATGTACAAAGTAATAGCCCTTCTTTTTGTAAATCTTTTCAATATAAAAAAAGATTTTATCTATTATTATTATTATTATTTTTTTAATCTCTTTTTATTGTTTATTGTATATATTTTTTTTAATGTATTTTATATGTATTATTTAGGTATCAAATCTATTTGGCGGCTAGTTTAGTCAATTAAAAATGGACAAAGTAATAGCCCTTATTTTCAAAATTGTAAATCATTATTTTTTTATATATCTTTTTATTGTGTATTGTATATTTTTTTTGTAAAAATGTATTCAGTGTACAATTTTTTTCAAATTTTAGTAATTTTTTATATACTGTGACTGTATTTTAAATTATTTTTGTATTGTCTGCTTTTGATGTTTATTAAAATTTTTATTGAAGTTTTAAACAAATTTTTACTACCATTTCTATTGTAATTGTTTGGTGATCATTTTTTTGTTGTGTATTTATTAATATTAAGGTTCACATTCACCAAATAAATGAATGAATTTATGGTTAACATATTTATGTTATATTATTTGCATTTTTAAGTGGTCATGCAGTAATATATTTAATCAAACCAAAAACGATTTTACAATTACTGTTGCAAATAACGCAATATACTGCAGAAACCAGTAAAAAAATGTGTTATTTCAGTTTACTCATTGAATGAATCACCACAAAGCTATCATCAATTTTCAATTACCACATCACTCTCTAATACCATTTTTTAGCAAAACTATAATAACAGATAATGGCAGTGAAATTCATTAACGGTGAAACTCAATTTCCCACTCTATTTTAATGTTGATCTTGTTTCTATTTGATTCCAAGAATAACTTCCCTTTGGCACTTCAAGTAATTCTCATTATATGAGATATTGATTCCTTAAGGAATTAGTCATTAGAGAATGTGGCGTTAATGGAAGCTGTGTGTTCCGTGTGTGAAATACCAATGATTTACCATACAATTGGTTTTGCTGTTTTTTTTTTCTTCTTTATAGTAAATTAGTATAAACTGGGATTGATACAATTCCTTCTGATTGATTCCTTAAGAAATTAGTCATTAGAGAATGTGGCGGTAATGGAAGCTGTTTGTTCCGTGTGTGAAATACCAATGATTTACAGTACCATACAATTTGATTGGTTTTGTCATTTCTTCTTTTATCAAATTGGTATTATACTGGGATACAAATCTTTTTTATACGGATTCCTAAAGAAATTAGTCAAAAAATGTGGCATTGGAATGGAAGTTGTGTGTTCCGTGTGTGAAATACCAATGATTTACCATACAATTGGTTTTGCCGTTTTTTTTTTCTCTTCTTTATAGTAAATTAGTATAATAAAAACTGGGATTGATACAATTCCTTCTGATTGATTCCTTAAGGAATTAGTAATTAGAATGTGGTGTTACTGGAAGCTGTGTGTTCAGTGTGTGAAATACCAATGATTTTATACCAGATTTGGTTTTGGTGTTTCTTCGTTAGCAAAATGGTATACTATACTGGGATTTAATTTATTTTGATAGTGATTCCTTAAAGATGCAGTTAACAGAACTATATTAGATGGATACATGTGTGTAAATACCAATAGTTTTACCATACAATATCAGACTTGGTTTCAGTGTTCTTAGTAAACACATTCAAATACAATTTACTATTTAGAATATGCAGTTAAAGATGTATTGTCCTCCAAAAATTGAGAAATAAAGATTAATTAAAACAGACTTTGAATATGTTATTTTGTAGTTTTAATAAAGTTAATCACTTCCGTAGGGGGAAAAACGAAAAAAGTCATGTTTTTACATATAACATGTTTGACCATTTTTTGCTTTAAATTACAGTTTTTTCGGGTAATTGTATATTTTTTTTATCCACTTTTTAGTCAAAGTGGATAACTATTTTTGTTAAGAAATATTTTTTCAGGGGGACAATTCATCTTTAATAGAATTTAGACTACTAGATGGATATATCCTGAGTGTGAAATACCAATAAATTCAGACTTAATTTCAGGTGTATTTTTTACTGTATTAGTACTTAATACAAGTCATTATATCATGACTTCTTTCTAAAATGTGAATGGTAGATGTATTCTATCAAATTTAAAAACAAATTTCCTACAAACCTTTCAGGGTCAGCGTTCCTTTTTTAGTAAATTGAGATACAACCATTTCATTGTGATAGCAACAATTTTACTTTTTAATATTTCCTAGAGACAGATATTCTAGATTATATTTTTACATTATAACCACAAAAGAATAAAACCCAAACAGCCATTTGAGTTTAGCCGGATTAAAATTTTTAGTGAACAAATACCAAATGGAAAAATCTATGCCTCGTTATTAGCTGTTTTATATTTTAGAAAACCAATGAGCAAGCATAAGTTATTAAAATGGCCACTAAACTGAAAAGCACAACATTATATTTTTTACGTTACAACCACAAAGGAATCAAATCGAGTAAGTTTAGTTTAGCCGATTCAGATTGAACAGAAAATGGACAAATCTATGCCTTGTAGCTATTTTGCTGTAGTTTACACAAGCTATAATACTGTACAGAGACGGCGAGCGTTGTAGCATAATTTATTAAAATGGTCACAAGAGACAGTAGACTAGAAATATTTAATAATTGTCAATTTTTAAATCTGGAATACGGTTCTTAACTCAGGTTTAACATCATATGTTTAACATTATAAAAAAATTAAATAAAGAATTACCTAAAAATAAAATCCCTTTTAAGACAGTAGACTAATAATAAATTTAAAAATATTGTTTAAAGAATTCTATATTATATTGGGTTGATTAATACAAAAAAAAATTATTCTAAAAGATTCTTTATTGTTTGACCTTACAGTAATAAGGTCTTCCATTTTATTATTGAAAAGTTCTTCTAGAAAACTGTGAAATTAAGGACTTAAAAAGAGATCATAATTAGTAATTTAGGTACAATATTACCTTTATAAACTGTAAAATTAAATAACTGTTGGACTTTAAAAAGGTCTTCTAATAGGTCTTAATTAGTACCTACTACCTTAGTAAACTGAGAAAAGAAATTCTTATTTAATTATAAATTAAAGTATTTATTTAATAATAATTAAAGGTTAAATCAAATTTGTTTCCAGAGATATTTCTATAATTAATTAATTATTATTATTAATGACAAAATATTTTTTTGACATTTAAGTTAATTAAATATTTAGTAGAAAGTAGAATTTTTTTTCTTAATTTTTAATTCATAAATTAGATTTGAATCTCAAGTGTTACAAGTGAACATGCAAATCACTGAACTGTATAATTTATTCATGAATTAATTAAACTTTCACCTGGTCATTAGTGAGTTGACAGTCGTCTATCGCAGGTGTAAGAATATGCGTAAAAATAGCTCGGCAATCATCACCGACCAATTAGACGGGAGCTTCTGTAAGATCTAACGGCCAGACGTTTATAATGCTTTTTGACACAAAGAATTTACATAAGAATTGGATGAATAAAATGTGTTGTTTCAATATGATAAAATGATAATAAAATGACATACATTTGAATATTATGTTGAATGCAATATTTACTGTTTTAAATCAATATTTGTATTATGCTAATTTTAGTTAAATATCATTTCACTAGATTTATTTTAAATGTGTCCATATGTTTTACGTCAACAAATTAATTCCAATCTGTTACAAACCAAACATGTTTTTGTATAACCGAGCATCCCTATTGGATAATTGTGTCATCCGCGGACCGTGCCCTCTAATTACTTATTGAAATTACATTTAAATAATAATGTTAACATTATTATTATTTTTATAAGTTAAACATATTAGCATCAACTTTCGAAAAGAGAAAGTCAAAACAAATTTGAAACAACTCTGCTATTCCGTCGTCGACATTTCCCCATAGCATTTCAGAAGGCCTACCTTTTAACATTGACATTTCCGAAGATGGTTATTGCCTTTTAGATATAACATTTGTCATACAATACTTATATCTATAAATTCTAATTACATATTTTGATGCAAAGTAAAATATAACAAAAAATAGTCTGAATAATCTTACCATATGAAATATCATATTATTAAAGAATATATAAATGTATTGACCTAGAAATATGCTTGAAATATACCAAAATTTAATAATAACTTTTATTTTATTTGTTGCTGTTCAGTAGACCTCCTACTAAGGACAAAGTATCTCCTTAATGGGGGTGTCAGACATAAGACTTTTCTAAGTAGCATTATTGAAGTGGAAACATTAAAGTCCAAGCCTCTATTAATAAGAAATTTGTGTCCCACTTTGCGTGTCCCCTAAACAGAGATTGGCCATATTACAAAATATATTCCCCACCTTTCCTTTCATAGAAATGTGTGTCCCCTTAATAGGGATGTCCCAAAGGTATTTGGTAACAGAAACAAGACTGTTTAAAGTAGTATTCATTCTTCAAGTGGAAACATCAATGTCTAATATAATTATGCCAAATTGTGCACATACAGTGCCATCATAAAACAGTAGAATCTCTATTAAGGGACACCTTCTGGACGCAACAAAATTAATGGTGGTTGGCTGTAGTCTTCAAATATATATTCTTTCTTAGTAACTAGAGTTAAATACTTTTGGGTGTTTAAATTATAAATATTATACCAAACCCCTCAAATATGTAAAAAATCAGAAATAACCAAATAACTTTTCTCTCTTTGAAGATTCAAAATGATACTTTAATAATCTTGGTCATCCATTTGAGAAATTTGAAAAAGAGATATGGATTAGAATTGAAAGAATAACACATCATAGTTCTCTACTAGAACGAGAGTAAGATTAACTCTAGCAGACCGTTAATATTATAAATAGCTTTATATCAATCACTTAATAACTGTCTTCGTTTACCAATAAGTTCATAACTTGGAAATATAATAATGTAGTAAAAATGACAAAAAGGTTTCCTAATCGATATGAATGTTGATGAGTGACTGCCTACCTTGGCGGCCCAGTAAAGCGAAGTACCGGGAACGAACGCGTACTGTCTAAGGTGATCATTACCACGGTTACATCTTATCGCCATCATGTTTTATGTTATTAAGCCACATCAGTATAAAAAATGCGGCTGACGCACGTCTGTGCCAGTCGAGCTGAAAAATCACTCAGTAATAACAGTAATGCATTGCCTCTAATAAATCCAACAGCTTTAAGTGAATATCAAGTAAGGAATAGATACAACTTTAGCCAAACTGACGTTCTGTTCACCAATACAATTTAAAATCATTTCAGAGTTGTGGTCGTGTGTATAAAATGAAACGCGTTTAGTTTCAATCTTGAAACGATGTGTAATAACCTGGGCGTATGTCGCAGCTCAGAGCAACAGATCTGTTTTCCAAGTTTTTTTTTTAATCTGTGTTAGCATTTACAGATCAAGCTAGTTAGATGAGGCACATGGGGACTTCTTAATAATAAGGATTTACATGTTCTCATTTCAATCAGTTAGAACGTGTTTTAGCGACTTCTGTTCTGGTTACCTCATTAACTTAACGACGAACATTTCAATTGGGGAAAGGCCATAGGCTGAAAGCAATACTTGCCCTCGATCTTCAATATAACCACGACAGTATTCCATCGGCAGACGAATATTGCCTTGTAAGATGGCTTGAGAGATTAAAGGCTTATTTTCTTATTCGATTTGTGAAGCTGCAATTAAGGCATTTATTCATTACAAGGGAGTCAGCGAGCAATCGAATTAATTAACTAGAAGTACTGCAGTTCCTTCAGTATAGTTTTTAAAAACAATTGTTTCTCTTCCCCCATGTACTGTATAAAATGCTAGCCATGTTGTGCAGACTAGACAATGGGCATATTTTACTACTGCAGTTCCATCAGTAGAGTTTTTAAAGAATTGTTTCTCTTCTCCCGTGTATAAAATGCTAGCCCTGTTTTGCAAACTAAAATTGGTTATGAAGTGTGTGGTGCTAGTTTTACACTAGCACATTAGGCAAAAAGCAAGATAACACCCATAAATATACTAAACATGCTGGGGTATGATTATGAATGATAGACTAGTTTTTTGGCCTCATAACTATTGGGGAAAAAAACAAATAATAATTCAATAAATTACTATCATTAAATTAATTTTAGTAAATAAGCATTTATTATTAGCTATTTTTTTTTTAATACTTTAAATGTACATTTATCCCACTTGACATAGGCCTAAATTTCTTAACAAAGCTGAGCTGATAGAATATTTCAAAGCAGTGTTAAAACACTGGGGTAACCCTACAACAAGAAGCACCATGTTCTGTTAAGTAATACAATTCAAACGAGTACACTGGACTACAAGTCCTTTCCAAGAAAGATAAAACTAGAAATATGGCCTAGAAGTGTTGTGGCCATGTGCTGATAATTCATGGATGTAGTTTGACATACTTGTGTATCTCACATACTTACTGTAACTCGGTGAATACACACAGTACTACGGTAATATACTTTCATAAGAAAGTTTTAAATTGTTGGAGTTGTTAATGAATATAATCTGACATATTTGTCAATAATTATCTTATGAAATTATTTTTCTTTTGATTGAACTATGATGAAATCTGAATCTAATCTCATTGGATATTCAAACAAAGTACTACTTCTCAGAAAAGATAACAAATTGATTGTTTATAATCTATGAATTTTGAAAAATTGTGTACAACTATCATAAATAATTATTTTGATTTTATATTACAGTAATATTCTATAATTTAACCTCCAGTTATTAATGAGTTTTCTTGACTTATGTTCAATACAGTTAATGACATCTAATTGTAATGCAGTTTAAACATTATCGATGTGATTTTTCACTTTGTATTGTGTAAGCAAAGAGAGCGTGTGTCAATAAATAAATGGGACATCTCTGCGACTTTTTATCAACACTTGTACAACATCAATTAGCACATGCGTCGACCAATGCAACCGGACAGCTGTGCAAATGCTATGTCAAAATGAATCAATTCTGTAAAGCGAGTATAGAACTTCAATGTGTTAATATTTGTGCTATAGATACAGTATGTGTATCACTATGGATCACATACTTCATTAAACTATCGATAATATACTCCTTAACAACCATCCATAGATTAAAGATATTTTTTCTACCAAACACATGGAAAATGAAGATTAATAAAATCAGATTTTGAGGCCATTTTGTCATTTGTTTAGTTATTCATTAAGAAAAACAAAACCAACAAAAATAATGACTTCACTCATAAAAAGAGCAAGCATTTTATAAAAAATAACTGACAATTTGACTATATTTTGCTTTAAATTACAGTTTTTTTCAGGTAATATATTTTTTTCCTATTAAATTTTTCGCCTATTGTGAATAGCTATTTAGTATTTTGTAACATTAAAATGGCATATTAAAAAAAAAATTATCAACAATTTATAGAGATGACAATATATTTTTTAATGAAATTTTTCTGATAGTCCAATTTCATATCTTTACATTACAATGCTTTTTAAATTGAAAATATTATCTTTTATTCTATAAGAACTAGTATATTTGACCTTTTCGACCCAAATGTGTGATACCGTGTAATGGCTTGAGAATTTCCGGAAATTTGTCTAACATCTGTCTTGGAAAAACACCATTCTACATAGCACAGTAGCCCGACGTTAACAACATAATTATTGGCCCTGCGATTAAATTAAAGGCTCCAACACTATACACATATAAATGCGTATATGAACAATTTTATAATATTCATTTTTCTATTAGATTTTCATACAAAAAACAAAGTATTAATCATTTTCATTCCGACTATAAATAATGAAAATTCCATGAATAAATACGAATTCTACAATGTATAAATCAATGACAGCTCACTTTCCAATTAGCTAAAGTAAAGTTTTCTCCTTAGATATTCTAACAGTAAGGTTTTACTAGGCAATAAAAGGAATATTGCAGCCAGGCTATGTTAATACACAAGGTACTGTACTGTTAAATAGTTAAATGCAAATAAGTAAAAAGAAATAGTCTGTACACAGGAGGCTTAGAACATGTACCAATTTATACAGCACTGATGTAATGGCAGATAAATGGATATTAAACATGAATGAAAGAATAGCCTTTTTTATAACTGTAAAATTATAAACTAATTATAATTATAGGTCTACTAATGTTTCTACTACTTTATACATTTTAAAGAAATGCAGATCAAATTATAATCATAGTAATAATGATATCCCCAAGTTTGTTGATGATAATGATGATAATGATGATGATGATTATGATGATAACAATAATGATAAACATGGTGATGAAGATGGCCAGCTTATGATCATAATAACAATGATAATAATAACACTAATGATAATATAATCAACCAGATGATGATGATTACAAAGATGACGCTGACAAAACTGATGATATAATAATGATGATACAGGTCTAAAATTATTGATTAAATGATGAAATTGATCATGATTGATGATTTTGACAATTGACAACAATTGAATAACTTAAATGACAACTATGATTTTGAAATACAGTAACTATTCTGCAGACTGAGCAAGCTATCTACTTAAATGAAAATAATTATGATTTGAGTAATGAAAATGATGATGATTATGATTACAATGACAGGAATAGTTTTAGATACAAAATTATACTGCAGACAGACGTCAAGCTATCTACAGTTCTACTGTACATTGAAATGAGAAAACACAAGACATATAAAATAACCTTTCCAGCAAATAGAGTTTCTATAATTATGTCTGAAATTGTGTTTACAGCTGTAAGGTTTTACCGGTTGAATAAAATCGCACAAACTGAAATCATCGGAGTATAAATATGCGTCATTTTAATAACCAGTTATCCTAAATAATAGATGGGAATATACAGTAGGTGATAATCGCATAGCTTATGTCATGTGCAAAGCATACAGCAGACAGTTTGAATAAAACAGTAACATTAGGCAATGTTGATAGGATACAGTAGTGTATGGAAAGTCGGTTACCACACTGGGTTGGTACAGTACTGTACATTGAGGAATTGAGTTGAATAGAATACATTTAAAAAAATTATTTACTAGTACAATTATGGGGACATCTTCGTAACCCAAAAAACTGCCCCTTTTTTTTCTAATTTTGTATTCAGCATGTTTACAAAGATGCACCTTACTGGGAGAAACTTAGCTTAAAAGCTTAAAATAGGATAAATGAATTGGCCGCAGAGTTAATATATTTCTCCAAATGTCAAATGTAAGGAATACTGTACAGTACATACAAGATTTCATTATATGCATCCCACACAGAAACTTATAATTATGTTAATTGTATTTATGGAACATATAGAAATAGAGAGGTTGACTGTAGTGTTTTATATATTGCCTTTTGCTCATTTCATAGAAAAGCGTCTTCTTAATAACAGGGTTATCACTGAATAGGATTATATTTGAATACTGTATTATTAGCAAGAAATATTGGAAAATAATAACTAAATAAATTTAAAAGAATGAAAATTGATGAATATTAAAGTATGCAAATGAGAAAATCCCAGGGGTAATATTATGCAAAATACTCTAATTCATCAATTACAGTTAGATAAAAAGCTGTACACATCTGGTTAAAAAAATGTAAAATTTCAACTCAAACTCAACTCAGTGATTAGAATCATATTGTACATGGCAGCAACCAATTTATACTGTAATCAGGGAGGTATACAGTACCTCCCGGCTGTAATTGTCATTAAATCCGCATCCCTCCTTTTTTTACATTTACTTACCAGATAGCAATCAGAACAAAAATCTCTTTCCACATTACAGTACATAAGTGTGGTCACTAAAATATGTAAACATTAATAACGGTAATGTTTTGTATTGTGACAATCATTGTGAGAAAGTCAACATTTTTGTCCTTGGTATTACTAATGGTGATTACCAGTGGATAAGTGTGCATGCACTTTTTGAAGGCTCTATATAACATACTGTAATAATAGGCCTATCAGTAAATATGTATTCATGAACAGCACCTTACATAATAGGGAGTTTTCGCAACCTTACGAATACGATAACGAAAACAGAATACGTCACACATTTGTGAAACTTTTGAGCTGATCCCCATTTCATATTCGTAAGACGTATTCGTGTTGACGAATATCACCAGTCATATTCGTACAGTAACTACAAAACGAGTATAGTTTTTGATCTATTTTGCACATTTTGCATTTGAATCGGGAATGATTCATGATTACAATATATACCGTACTGACGAGGGTATAAGCCCACCCCCCTCGAACATGAAATCACGTCAAGTTTGGGGGGTGGGCTTATACCCGAGGATCCAAAAATGCAGATCGTCAAAAACAGCACATGTACACTGTGTATTTCACCATGCGAGCGAGCGCCCTCACGTTTACGACGTTGCCTCTAAATACACGAGGTGCAGAGTGTCGGAAAATTAAGCTTATAGTTCGTGTAATTTATCGTAGAATATCTTATTTTAAACATCAATTGAACAAGAATTTATCAAGCAGAAAAGCAAGTATACAATGTTCGTTAAATAGAAATGTACCAAAGAAATTTAATAAGCTTGTTTATGGCAGCCGATACCAAATAGTGGTTTTCCGTTTTGGCGACTTGTAGCGTCGTGTGTGAAGCGATCTTCGACCGCAATGGAATGTAAACAAAACAGGACCGCTAGGCCTCATATGGCCTAGCGTATATTAGCCTAGCTTGGTTATGATCAAAGGTAGGTGTATTCGGTGTATGGACGGACGTCGCCAAATACAAAATAATGTATTACAACACACACTGTAGATCTTCGAATTAATGGGTGGGCTTATACCCGAGTGCCTCATTTTTCATGAAAATTAGTCAAAAGTCGGGGGTGGGCTTATACCCGAGTATGGGCTTCTACCCGCGTCAGTATGGTAATTATACTTTTATTGAAAGTAATTTACTAAAGTAATTTACTAAAATACCACGTCAATTTTGATAAATAGCAGTTTTAAGTCCTCACTTGCTTTGATGTTACGCTAGGCCTAGACAGCCAAGCACCAAGCAACACGTACCTGCGCTTTACCGCAATTTACCGCAGTCATATTTTGGACGGTGCCCTCAATATTTCGTTGCCATGCGAAACAGATTTTTACTGGCTTACGAAAAACGAATACGTGTGCGTGACGTACCCGTTTTCGTTATCGTATTCGTAAGATTATTATTCATATCGCTGGTTCAATTTAGGGACCATGTCAAAATTATTCTACTGCAGTTACTGCAGTAACTAAATATTGTTTAATAAATAATGCAATTATTTTAGTTTTTACAAAGTATTGGTTATGGCAGACGGACTCATAAACAGACTAAAACCATGCTATTATTCTGCCTCATAGAACTGCAGTAGAATCATTTTTGCCATGATCCCTTTTAATAAAAATATGCTTAAAGAATAAAATTACACTTTTTTAAATGCAATTATTTACCAAACTATTCTGGGTAATTACACGCACTGCTTATGGCAGACGGAATAATAAACGCCTACGCTGCTGAAACAAACTGAAATCATATGGTATTATTCTGACTTGTAGAACTGCAGTAAAATAATCTTTGACATGATTCCTTTATAAATGCTTAAAGAATGAAATTACATGTTTTTAATGCAATTTTTTATAATTGTAAGCATTGCTTATGGCAGATGGACTCATAAACTCCTACGCTGCTGAAACAAACTAAAATCATATGGCATTTATTCTAATTTGTAAAACTGTAAAAGAATAATTTTGACATGATCCCTTTATAGTATGAATAAAATAAAACACTAAAAGAAAACTGCATTGTTATCACATTTCTAGTTCCAAATTAACAGAAAATATTGAACAATAAAACTGGCTGATGAAAAAATTGTTGAGGAGAATAACTCTTCTTACCTCATCTTTGATGTTAATGTTATGAAGTCGCTGAAGCAGAACGGTAACGTTGGAGGTGTCACCACAAGCTATCTGTTGGTACAGGCCCTTGGTCCCCAGAACAGCGTTGCCGCTTGCCATGTTCATCTAGGCAAAAAGAAGAAACAGAGAAACAGGTTAAAAAAATACAGTTTACCAACTAGAAATGTTCTCACTAAACTTCTATCTAATTCTACTTTATAATTTTTAATTCAATCCATTTAAAGATGTATTCTTTCCCAAAATATGAAAAATGAAAATTAATATAATCAGACTTTGAATAGGCCATTTTGTAGTTTTAACATAGTTTAATCATTTCCATAGAAAAAAAAACCCTGAACAAATTATGTTTTCACTTCTATATGTGGAATTAAAATGGCATATTCAACAAAAAACAATTTTAAAAAATGATTTTTTTCAGGAAGACAATATATCCTTAAGGTGTCAAATCCAGTGGTAGGCAAAATGGGCACTCATCTCTCTGGCAGCTTTTAATGGTTTACTGCTTGACTTGAAGATTTGCTCTCTATCTACAGTATGGTTGCCATCCCTGATATATTCTAAATGAATTATGTCCAATATTATTATGACCAATGTCAGTTTATCTTGGTATTAGGCACGGATAGACTACATTAACGATAAATAGGATAAACAGCCTACCCGCCATCCCCATAAAGAATTTTCTTGTTTAATGTGATGTTTGCAAGTTTTCTTCTAATTATCAAAAACCACTCCCAAAAACAGAATTTTTTTAATTCATATTGTAGGAAAATGTATTCCGAAAACACACTACAACATTTTCTGTATACTGGATATATTAAGCCATCTTGAGGGCCCGCCCAAGGATGTCAGAAGTTTTTGCAGAGTACATGATTTCTTGATGCAAAAAAAAAAGGTTCATCTTTGAAATGACATATCCATATTCTTCCCATTGCCAAGTGTACAGGTTGTATATGCAATATAAGCGGAGGAGAACAGAATGTATGGATAGCATATTATGCACTAGTTGAGTCATCGTTATACAAATTTATGATTAAGAATTACATTTAGATAGTACTACAGGCTATTCAACCAGAATTACAAAACAGGTTTAGGATATTATAGAAAATAATCTTGTGAGCCACGTCTTCGAGCAAGCATTTTCATAATGAAAAATTTTACACACAAATTCTCACAACTTTTGATATTTATTAGAGAATTTTTTTTTTATTGTAGATATCAAATTAATGTAATCACTCTATGGTAATGTTTTATAGTTAATAGTATAGTCCATGATTACCATAATGTCAAATCTGTTAAATTCTTCTTTTTTTATCGTTATGTAATAAACCTATGCTGAATAAATAATGTTTGAATAGAACATACTGTATTTTTTATTTGTCTATATGAATTTATGTAACATATTATAAAAAAAATCTAATTTGACAACTAATTAGAAAAGAAGATGAATGAAATCAATCCTTGAATAGGACATTTTAAAATCAACTTAAACTTATTAGTAGACAATGTCTTCTGTCCGAGTATTGCTTTTTTTTTTTTTTCTTTTTCTAGATAACTTTTTTTTTAATGTTAGCTTGGCCTAAAGCTCTGTCTACAATATCAAACTAGTTTGATAAAAAGAGTGTGATGTAGGCTACCCAAATATGGTAGTATTATGCCCAAGTATGGTAGTGATATGATTTCACCATGTCCATATATGGGCACATCACATTTTACTGTCACATAAAGTTTGATAGTGTAGACAGAGCCTTAAAATTAAAATAACTAGCACAGAATGTAAACAATATGGAATCTGATATTCATTTTTGGCATACACCTATATTTACTGTAAAACATTAATTAAGTAAATCATACTACTGCATAGTACTACAACAATGAATTAAAACCAATTCAGCAACAAGAACAATATTTTAATCATTATGATAATTCCGGTTATCGTAAATTTCAACGCAATCACCATTGGTGATGTAATCTTTTAACTTGTTACCAACATCCATCACTAACATCTCATTGTTATCATTGTCAAATCAGACTATAGCTAGAAATATTAAACAGCCTAACACATTTCTAACGATCTTAATACAGCAATCACCAGAAGAAACATATTACAATTTACAAATTAAAATATTAAAATGCGTACACGCAACATTTTCCAAATTATCAAAAACATTTTCAAAAACTTACCATGTATGTTGGTAACATGAGTTTAAAAATCACACTCGGAAAGGAAATTGTTAAAAATTGATGCGATTGAGGTTTAATAAAACATGTTTTTTTATTCCTAGGAGCAATATTTGAAACACAATCTTTGATTAAAAAATAGGAGGCGCTCACTGTATTAGCCAGAATTGTGATGGACAAAACCATTCTTAGTTAGAGGGGTGTTGAAATTGATAAAATATATTCTGTGAATACAGATAAGTGTTAATACTGCTCACAATGATTTGTTTGTTTTACTGATAATGGCAAATAAATTACATTTTATTTTAAAGTTAACAAAGAAATAATAAAGTAACAATTATTATTGTTTTTTAATTAAACTACTACACTATGTATACTTTCTTGTAGAGTACTGTATAAATTTATCTCAACAATAAGGTTTATCGCAAATACCTTGATTTCGCGAAAAACGTCATTGCACAATGCATGATGGGAAGGGTTTAGGAGAAATAGCACCACCGTATAATACAAACTTTATATACTAGTGGTGGCGCTATTGCTCCGTGGTTCCTATGTTATCAAAAGTGTTATTACGGGTTTGAGTTAATCTCGGTCTGTATGAAATAACTTACTAAAATTGTCAAATAAGTGGTACATAATAGTAAGGTCCCTATTTTCTCAGCAAGAGAGTGTTGTTTCAAGTTTGTAGTTAAAGATTCGTAAAATTATATCTCAGAAGATGCCAAATTTGTTTCTTCTTCTTTTAGTTAATGAATCTTTATAATCATAACTTTCATTTACTGTAATAAGCCAAATTTATGGAACGCCGTTTACGCAACATTTCGATGATATGAATTTTATGACGCGATATGTGAATGAAATGCATCGATATGAATTGAATGGCGTGATATATGAATGAAATGTTTTGAATTGAATGCTTTGAATTGAATGTTTTGAATGAAATGTTTTGAATGAAATGTTTTAAATTGAATGTTTTGAATAAAATGTTTTGAATGAAATGTTTTGAATGAAATGTTTTGAATTAAATGTTTTGAATGAAAATGAATGTTTGAATTGAATTGAAAAGTCAAACTATTGGCGGCGTATGTCATTCCCGCTCGCGATTTTTTTTCAACCTCTTAATAGGCCTAAGCATGGGTACCCTCATCTCCTTTCAACGCTGTCATCAATATGAATCCTTTACAGAGACTCCCTAACAGACCTGAAACATTGGAATACATATTTCCGAACCCAGGTCTGTTAGGATTCTCTGTAAAGGCAGCGTGGAAGAAAGGAGATGAGGGTACCCAGGCTTAGGCCTAAGAGGTTGAGAAAATAATCGCGAGCGAGAATGACATACGCCACCAATAGTTTGACTTTTCAATTCAATTCAAACATTTCATTCAAAACATTTCATTTAAAACATTCAATTCAAAACATTTCATTCAAAACATTTCATTCAAAACATTTCATTCAAAACATTTCATTCAAAACATTCAATTCACAGCATTCAATTCAAAACATTTCATTTATATATCGCGCCATTCAATTCATATCGATGCATTTCATTCACATATCACGTCATAAAATTCATATCATCGAAATGTTGCGTAAACGGCGTTCCATACAAATTTGTGTTTTCTTTTAATTGCATAAACTTACTATTATTACTGTAATTTTTAGTATATAATTCAATTCAATTCAATTCAATTCTTTATTGACTCTCACCATACATTACAGACTAGTAATGTCATAGAAAACAAATAACACAGAACGAAAACAAACTAAAAATGCTTGACACAAAAAATAAATAAAAAATATAAATCAAAGTTTAGGCCTAATAACAAGAGACTAAACTACTGTTGTGCCATCATCATATTAATAATAGGGGCGTTTTTAGTTTAAAGTGTATGTGCCAAGAAAGCCCTTATAAAGAAATCTAGGCACTCAGCATAATCATATTCTTGTGTAGTACTCTTATGTACAAGATATACCTTATAAGCTTATTACAGTACATTAAGTGCATACCTGTACAATGTATTTGCTGGACTTCCGTAAAAAAAAGTGCATTCTAATTTAGAGATCATGGGAAGTGTTCTCCCGAGAGCAATATTAAAATGGCTGCACTTATGCAAGATTACTAAGTGTACCATTGAACTAAAGTGCTGATTTAAATATTTGTAAATACAATTAAATAATCTGGTATTCTTTTGGTATGTTCAATCACAAGCAATGATAAATCCGTAAATCATATTGAATTGGCAACTTGCAGTTCAGATGTTACATTGAATATTGGAGACCACATGACTGAACTGGTACGAACGACAGTAACATCTGTAATGTTTAATTAACAATGAAAAGGACATTAATTATCTAGTTATTTTAATTACTTAATCACGAAGCAAACAAATGATTTTAGTGTACAGTGTTTAATATGACTTTCAGCTTTCAGGGTTTCGAGGCTCACTCGCGCCATGGTTCTGGTGGTAAGGACTATAAACCATATGTCCAATGTACACATCTGGCTCATGTGCACTTTGAACCTAGCAAAGCGGTTAAGACAGTGGAATCGTAGTACCTTGCCATATTAACATCGGCAAGGGTTCAAGCCTCACTCGCTCCTTGGTTCTGGTGGTAGAATGAGTCTTTCGGATAAGGACTATAAACCGTAGTAGGTCTAGTGTACACATCTAGCTTATGTGCACTTTAAAGAACCTAGTACATCTTTCAAGATGAGTAGGGGGTTACCCTGGTGTACTAGCACACAAACAGCTACTGTCACACACAGACACTTACTTAGGGAGGTAAGAGGTTTATGGTTGCAAAATCTTCAGCTTGTTGAAAGTGGCAACTTAATAGAAGAAAGATCCTTTTCTAAGCAGGCTCTACCAGTCTTGTATTTTTAATGCTTAGTGAGTGGCGGAGATACTTATTACTGTACAGTAAATTAATTTCCTAAAACATCAATACTGTACTGTATATGTTGAGAATCAACGTCCAAATGTAAAACATGAACATGTTTTAAATCCAACTATTATAATGGTCAGCACGGTCACTAAACCATTAAGTCATCATAATTAAGCTAATGACTCAAACCAACTGTAAATGTCTGGTCAATATTTAAGGCTTTCGGCTGTTAATAGTAATTATCTTAAGTACATTGGAAAATCTAAAAAAGTTTAAGTATTCTCATAATTAATAAATATCAATAATATTGATAAATATCAATAATATTGATAAATATGATGTTATAATGGGATTAGATTTGTGTTGAATTTTATGATTTTTTTCTTTAAAAAAATATAATTTTCTTACTTTAAAAAAAAAAAACCATATTTGGGATATACACTGTCAGTCTAGAGGTGTATTGTATGATAAACAAATGATGCGTACAGTAAGAATAAGAAGAAGAGTCGGAAGACTGAGACTTTAAACCCAGACTTTGCAAGCATGATACTGTACAGTATGCAGGTCCTTTTTGTGTTTTTTTGTGTGTGAACCCATTTCTTCCATAAAAACTTGAATCAGCCCTTTACTGTAAAATTCTCTGCTTGATATACTCAGATGTTCTACTATTACAGCTGGGATCTTTGGAACATTTGTTAAGATTGTTCTTTTTTGTGGTGTTTTTTGGGTGGGCCCATTTCTTCCACAAAATCTTGAATCGGCCCCTTACTATAAAATTTTCTGCTTGATATATGCAAATTTTCTACCATTACAATCGGAATCTGGAACCATTATTAAAATTGTTCTTTTTTTGTAGTTTTTTGTGTGGACCCATATCTTTCACCTAAACTTGAAATGGTCCCTTTACTATAAAATACCCTGCTATATATGCATATGTTATACCATTACAGTTTGGATCTTTGGAACTTTTGGTAAGATTGTTTTTTGTTTTTGTTTCTGGTGCACACATATTTTTCACCTAAACTTGAAATGAAATACTATAAAATACGCTGCTTGAATATATTGAATATAAAAAAATCATACCGTAATCATATGAAAGATACGGCAACAGTCAATTGATATTCACATCTGGTTTCCATAAAGTATGTAGTAATATTAAAATTAACGAAGCTTGATTAATATGATTAGCACGTGACAGCTGACAAAATGGATGCTAGCAGTTCAATTGTGAATCTAATTCCAAGATATTTTAACTATGACCTGAATAGACGAATGGACGAATAATATAGTGTGTTGACAGTTTTCTGTTCGAAAAAATATTTTTTTTTGATTTACACAGATGATTGAGGGTTCACTATATAAGTCCAAATAAAAAAAAATGAATTAAGGATTAGTAGGGTTAAGGTTAGTAGGGTTAGGATTAGTAGGGTTAGGATTAGTTTTATTTAGTCTTTCCATGACCCGGGGGGGTCACTCTTAAATATTTCCATACGGGGAGGTGCCGCATTTACGGGTATATTTTCGAGGGCCTGGTAGCACAAGTGTGGGAAAATATGAGAGTTGGTAGCACAAGTGTGGGAAATAACAGGGTGAAATTAGTAGTTTAAGTCCCTAGCCCGCCCACCCGTGTCAAAATGTCACGATTTATCGCCAAATTTTGCAGGTATTTAAGCATACTGGATGCTATAAGCCCAATACCTAATATCGCTAAATACCTTTGAATAGGCCTAGAGTTTTCGCATCAGCAGAAGAACACGAAACATCCAGCCTAGGACAAAATCATTCAACTGTGACCACTCTTGATCATTGTCGTCATGCACCCCGCGGATGCGCGATAAACTTTCAAAACACGTTCATGATTTTTTCATGAACGGTCTCTTTGGCCATGCGCAGATCATGCTGAGAACCAGTACAAATTTTGCGCCCTCCCTGGCGTGGCCTTGTTTCTGCCGTCTTTTTAGAGAACACTGGATTTTGGTAAATGGTAGTTCAAGTCCGTAGTATTTTTCAGTAAAACAGGTAGCGCAAGTGCCTCATGTCTTGAAGTGGCTGCTGCACCCCCCCCCCCCCCCCCCGTTTGGTTTATATACAAGTGAGTTCCATGAGCATGACCTGAATAGACGAATGGATGAATAATATTGTGTGTTGACAGTTTTCTGCTCGAAAAAATATTTTTGGATTTAGACAGATGATTGAGGGTTAACTATATATAAGAAAAGGAATTAAGGATTTAATAGTAGGGTTAAGATTAGTAGGGTTAGGATTAGTTTTATTAAGAGTCTTTCCTTGAGCATGCTTATGTTGACAGTTTTCTGCTCAAAAAAATATTTTTTAGATTTAGAAAGATGATTGAGGGTATACTGTAAGTCCAAATAAAAAAAAATTAATTAAAGATTAGTAGGGTTAAGATTAGTAGGATTAGGATTAGTGTTATTAAGAGTCTTTCCTTGAGCATGCTTATGTTGACAGTTTTCTGCTCAAAAAAATATTTTTTGGATTTAGAAAGATGATTGAGGGTATACTGTAGTCCAAATAAAAAAAATTAATTATGGATTAGTAGGGTTAAGATTAGTGTTATTAAGAGTCTTTCCTTGAGCATGCACTTGAGCATGCGTATGTCTTCATTTTGATGGTCCGAATATAGCTCAAACTGGTCTAAAATACAAATGGCCATGTTTTAACAATGTTCGGTAGCCTATTAAACACTGGAGAATGGTACAGTACGCAACATGTTTTTGTTACTACTACTAGTGTAACATAAAAGGCAAATTAATGGGAAAATGACAATGCGGTGGGTATCAGTGGCTGGACATACAAATAAAATAAGCACTGAAAAAATGACAATGCTGTGGGTATCAGTGGCTGGATCTCAATGGAGATACAAAATGACAATGCTGTGGGTATCAGTGGCTGGATCTCAATGGAGATACAAATAGATTAAGCAAACATCTATTAATATAAACAGTAAAGTTAAGCAAATAAAATAAGTAAAAAGCTAAATCCAACAGTAAAGTAAACCAGAAAGAAGTTGCAGAGCTTTTGGGCAACCCTTCCTCAGTGTGAGTAAGATTACTATTACAATATAGATACTTTTATTCAATTATCAAGCAATTGTTTCTTTTAATGATTTGCAATGAATTTATAAAGTACAGCATAAACAGGTATAAAATTAGCTTTGTCTAATTTTTTTAAGCGGAAAGTTAAAATCCTAAAAACTGCTGTAATATTCTCTAACGCATTATGTGTGGCATAATTGGACGATATTGACCTTATATGAGCAAGCGCAGTGCTGATACAAATTAGAGTTACGGTTTGTGCGATAGCGTAGACAAGTTGTTGAATACTACGTCTCGAGGGAAATCAGCATGGTACGTGCATTAAACCACGATAAGAACGGTGATCATTATCAACGACGTAATTATACCAACAATGCCGCTTAGCATATACACATAGATTACCATGATGCTAAAAACAATACAAGTTCTATTGCTGATGTTTAAAACCAGATTCTCTGTCTACACTATCAAACTAGTTTAACAAAAAAAGTGATGTGTGCCCAAATATGGTGGTGATATGCCTAAATACTGTATGGTAGTGATATAACATCATCCATATATGGGCACATCACATTTTATTACATAAAGTTTGATAGTGTAACTCAAAGTTTATCTCTCCAGGAATTTTGCATGCTATTTTAAATCATTACTATAGAACAACCTAGATTTTTTGAAGAAATTAAAAATATGTCTACAAACAACAGTTCATCATTATATATTAAAGACAAAAAATATATACCGTATATGACTCAAGTATAATCCCATGCTCAAGTACCGTATTATAATTTCACCTTCAAACTTAGGGTAAAAACAGACGCATTACTAAATATAATTTTGTGTTTCCATGTAATTTGCTATGTAAATTCAGTGTTTTTCTCAGCATGTAAAAGTAAAACCCAATCTGGCCACAATTATTGTTTTGTTTTTTTAATGAAATGTTAAAATGAAATACAGTACGTTTAATATAGACTTAATTTATAATGCTTTACAAGTTTAATCCCAACCCCAAATTTTCTTCAAATTTTATACCCAGAGACTAGACTAAAACTTTCATGCTCACTATTCATGGCGTGCTGTTATAATGTTATAAATCTATTTGCTGGGACATTTCATTGAGGTGACATTTTAAAAGAAGCTGTACTAAAGCTTTACATGGTTGTAATACTATAGTGATAGTAAACTCCTTTCTGTGCAAAAAAAATCAAATAAAACCAACTTACATTACCGATGGAAACCCAAAAAAGCTTCTTTTTCTGACGCCTCATTATCGTGGAGCCATCCACTTATAGTAGTCCTAATTATTCAATGTTTTCCAAATATGACAGTGTAGGCTACAGTATGAGTTACTGTACATGGCACTCAAACAGTGCAGAGGTCTTTTAATGACAACCTTTCTACCACCACGCTTCAAAGTACTAACTACCAGTAATACATGACTCAAAATATGCTAAAGTGTTATAAAACTGTAACACAGAGGTCAATTTTTCATCTTTAACCTTTTTTTTTTTTTATAACCTGAAATTGTTGAGTAAAAACATATCTTTCAGGCAATACTAAAAAAAAGATAAGTCACTGAACATGAACTTCAAAAAATGTATTTTAATTTCATTGGTGTAGCAATTGCGTGTGTTAGTTTTGACGGACAAAATTTTGTTGTTTTTCTTGAACAAATAATAAAATTATCATAACTATGTCTTATAATTTATTTAATTATGTTTAATATACTACATTTCAAAGTATAAATGCGGAAAAAAAAATTCTCAATAATCACATAAAAGTGTTTTTGTCTTTAAAAAATTAGCATGCAATTGGTGAAAATTTATTATGCCGTTTTAATTGTAATTTAATCAATGTAAATCCTTTGGTTATTAACTATTCTTGATAGAATGGCAGAAAGTCATAATGGCAAAATGTTTTATGAGGAAAAATAATATCAAATGGCATATCTTTGAAAATAATGACATTATTTGAGGTGTACTTGCGTGTGTTAGTTTGACAGACACTACGCTTGCGTGTGTTAGTTTGACAGACGAAGCTGTGGGTGTGGGTGTGTGTGTTGTCTGGAAAACACTATTGGGCATGTAGTTTGAGAAAAAAAATGATAAGAGTACACTTTAGGTGTGAAGGTTGGCTATTTATTAAAAATTACCAATATTTTAAGGCAAAACAAAATTTTGGAAAGTATTTAATAAAATCCAAATACCGTTATGTAATCTCCGACATACAGTAATTTTCACTTGGCAAATTCAACTACCGGTATACAATACTTTCAGGTATAAAAACACAACTAAACATGTCATCAAAATGGTTTGAAATATTTAAATTAAAATCAATCTGAAACAATTATCTTAATTGCCTAATTATTATACAGTCAACATGAAAACGTGCATGATGCATAAATAGAATAATTATTGTGTTAATTGATTTTCTTGAAAACGTTTCCACTCTTCTGAATCTTTTTTTAATCTTTCTCTATACAATTTTGAATTAGTTTTCGGGGTTATCTTTATTATCTCTTCCATTTTTACTTTTATTTTTAAAACCATTCTGAAAATACAGCAAGTACAGAAAAAAATATTAATTTTGTATTTATTTTATTAATATTTTTATTTATTATATTAGTAAATCTATATGTTTTATTTATTTAATATTTCTTTAAATATTTTTATTTATGTTAATTGTTAGTACATTTGATTTATTCTTTTATATTTTAATTTGTTTTATTTCTATTTGTTTTAATTTAGTATACTTAATTATTATTAAGTTAATACTAATTAAATAGCCTGTTAGTTACTTAACTATATTTTTATTATAGGTATTAATATTTATAGTATCTATTTATTTATAATTATATTGGACTAAATGTTATACTTCAAAATTATTTTACCATGCTAATCATCAACACACAAAATGAAACTAAATTGTTTAATTCCATTAAATATTTTTTTTTATGAAGTATAATTTAAGCTATTAAAATACGCTATTTGTAATTGAAATGAAATACACGATCTGCCAAATCCTTATATACACGGCCGCCGTCCGTCAAATATAACGCACGTGTTCGCCATCGCTCCTCCTCCTGAGACGGAATACCAGCGATTGCTACTTGTTTGAAGTATAGTTATAAAACCTAGGAATACATGTATTAAAACTTGAAAAGAACATTCCATGATATTAAAATTAACTAAAATCTAACCAATAAATATGTCAAGGCCTAACGCACGGAAGAAATATCTGTCAAATATAACGCACGATTTAGAAAGGTCAGTCAAAACACTGAGGAAATTAGCCTAGGCGTGTGCCTATCGCTGTCGCTCGAGACAGTTCGCCCTAATAGCCGTACCAAGGTAATTATTAGGCCTAAAATACCACTAGAATTAAATATATAAAGCCTAAACTATGTATTTATGTTCTAAATGTATTTATTTATGATTTCTAATAATCTTAAGTACTTACGTGCGTTATATCTTGCGTGCGTTATATTTTTGACAGAAACTAGTTTTCGTTGTTTAGCAACGCAAGTTTACATTCTGTGAAGAATTTTTGCAGCGGGAAGCCATCGCGGGAGCTATATTTGTAGGCTGCCATGTAGTATCGTCTGTTTGCTCATTCTCGGCCGTAATTACAGGAAAACATTGCGTGCGTTAGTTTTTGACAGACAATGGTGACATTTTTTTAAAATCAGGATTTATATACAATTAAATTACATTACATTTAAAATCCGATGCATTATATAGAGTAAACATATCCTTGAATTGTTTAACATTTTGGTTTTCGTATTGCCGTTGTTCTAGGCCTAACCCAGCCTAGGCCTAGTCAAACTTGATTGTTGACGGACACAGTAACGCACGTCAGCACAAGCAAAGATATTAATTTATTATACAAAAATAAAATATTGTGGTGTCAATATATTGATTTTATTTATTGTTTATATATGTACTTCCAATATCCCAATCAATATTTTTTATTATACTTCACAATTATCAAATATAAATTGGATTATGAAGTGACACTCAAAATGTTACAAATTCATGGTGTGAGAATAGGCCATTATCACAACATATTTGAAATTTAAAAAAAAAATAGTGGGTGAAGTGAAATGAAACTGTGTAAGTTATACCGTTGCATGTTAAACTATCTATTAATTCCCTACACATATTAGTGTATAGTATATAATATTTTTTATAAATACAAATTAAAATGGCATTTTATGTAACACCTTAGCATATTTTGACTCACATACTAATTGGAATTAATTAATTAATCATAGCAGAATTTTTAACATAATATTAACAAAAAAAAACTCAAAATAAATTTGACAATGCTACAGTATTCATGATAATTTGACTATAAATGCAGTATTACACAAACCAGTAGTGGTGTTAGTAGTCTATGAGTGCTAGCTTACCTGTATAAACCGACAATAGCCCGTGCTCTCCAGAGGGAGGGCTTAGATACGAAAGTGAAAAGTTCCTAGAACACCCCTGCATTATAATGGACCCGTCCGCAACCACACCCTCATGTGGGAACGTACCAACGTACCACCGTCATCATTTTCCGCGTACTTGACTGCGGGGACGGCGGGAGGGAGTTTATACAGGTAAGCTAGCACTCATAGACTACTAACACCACTACTGGTTTGTGTAGTCTATATCGTGCCTAGCTTACCTGTATAAACCGACAATAGCCAGATTAGCACCGGACTAGAACTAGTCGGCGGTGGGAGTAAGTTAACAAAGAGCAGAGCAAGTGAGGTGTACATACCTATAACCTAGGCTTTAGCACCGCTGCTGCTACTGGCGCCATGGTTGCAGAAATGTCCCTTAAATAATGCTCAGTAAACGTAGACTGTGTCCGCCACCATGCCGCTGTCATAATGTCTGATATAGAACCGCCAGCGTACAACGCGAAGTGCTGGACGATTCATAAGCGGCCCGAGTCGCTGCCACGACCCAGTTGCAATCGTGGATTTTGCGGCCGGCCGATACGGGGGCACCGATGTGACGAATAAGTGAGATATACCCTCTCGCAACGTCTCTGTACGGTGGATGTAGAATTTGAGTGCTCTTACCGGGCACCAGGATGTGTCCTCTACTACCCCCGAGAATGCGGACATTGATGGAACGAACACAGCCGGCGAAAAATTTAACGTCTGGGACTTGGCCAGAAAGTCCTTCCTGAATAATAACCGGACTCCACCATGCTCAAATCGTATATGGCCTGGCTCTAGCGTGAGCGCATGTAGCTCGCCTCAGCGTTTACATGAGGACAACGCCACCAGAAACGCTGTCTTAAGCGAGAGATTATATAATGAAGCCTTGCTCATTGGCTCAAATGGCGGGCGAGTGAGTGCGGATAGAATGACGTTAACGTCCCAACGTGGAACTAAGACCTTAGACGGAGGTCGCTCTCTGAACATACCGCGTAACAACTGCGTGATTACTGCGGAAGTTGAAAACCGTCGAGCCATCCTTGAATGGCGGCGTAATGGCCGCAATCGCTGACCGGTAGCCTGACACCGTGCGCACTTGCAAGCCTGATTCGTACAGGTAATGCAGAAAAGCGCAGATCTGACCCAAGGATATCGCCTTATGGTCTATGTTATCTTGTCCGCACCAGCGAAAGAAGTGTCGTAGACGGCTGTTGTAGACAGTGAGAGTCGACTCTCTTCCAGATGATATGCCCGAGTCTCTGAGCTGATCCCTGACCATGGCCAAACAGTCAGGTTCAGGGATTGTAGGTTGATCGTCGAGAACCTCGCACGATTTTGCGTCAGTAGATCCGCGCGGACCGGAAGACGCAGCGGGTGATCGTAAAGAAGACTGGCAAGAAGCGGATACCACGCTTGACGAGGCCAGAACGGTGCGATCAACAGAACTCGGCATCGGAAGCGCTGAATGTGAGTCAGAACTATTGGTATGATCGATATCGGCGGGAACGCGTACGCCCATAAACCGTCCCATGACATGGACAGGGCATCCACCGCCCACGCACGTGCATCCCGGAATCGACTGCAGAATGTCGGGAGCTGCGTGTTCTCTGACGTCGCAAACAGGTCTATCCATGTGCGGCCGTCCGAAGTGGTCGAATATTTGAGTGGCTATGCTCGGCAACAGACGCCATTCGGTCGGGCGTAAAGCGAGTCGGGACAGCGTGTCCGCGACTCATTCTGGCTGCCCGGAATATGCGATGCAGTCAGCGTTATTCTGTGCGCGATGCACCAGTGCATGAGCGTCCATGTGTGGTAGCAAAGAGTCGGAGACTCCGTGCCTCCTTGTCGGTTGATGTACGCGACCACGGTTGTGTTGTCCGAGCAGACATGGACGTGTGAATTTTTTTATGTTTGGAAGTAGCGCTTTCAACGTTCGGTCTACTGCCCAAAGTTCTAAGAGATTGATGTGGGCTAACGCCTCCTCGGCACTCCAAACGCCGGAGACGTGACTCTGGTTGGAGCAACCGCCCCAACCCGCTTCGGACGCGTCCGTTTCTATTCGGGTGTCCGGAATTGATCTCTGAATTGATCTGCCCACTAACAATCGGCCGTCCGTTAGCCACCATTGGAGGTGCGTTACAATGAACGCCGACATCGGGACCACTTGTCTAATGAGTCTGAACCTGGCCGGTAGAAGGCTAACAGATGAACTACAGCGGCTGCATCCGTAGCCGACAAAACGGAACTAGAACTACAAAGCTGGCTAGGAAACCTAGCGTTCTCAGCCAGTCGTATGCTGTCGGAGCGGAAGCGGTAATCAGGCCTTGTATAGCAGCAAGGGCTTAGGTTACTCGTTTCTGTGAGGGGCACACTCTGCCCGACACGAGATCTATCTGCGCTCCGAGATACATGGGATGCTGAGTCGGCACCAGGCACGACTTTTCCCGGTTCACTATGAACCCTACGCGTTCCGTTACGAGGACGCAATTGAGACTGCTCACCAGCCGGTCCTTGGACTGAGCCACGATTAACCAGTCGTCTAGATACATGAATATGCGAATGCCGTGCTTGTGAAAGAACGCACCGAGCGCTCGAACTGTGCGCGTGAACACGCGCGGAGCCGTTGATAGGCCGAACGACATCGCGACGAACTGGTGAAGACAATTGTTGATTCGAAACCGCAACCAACGTTGGTCTTCTTTTGCGATTGGTACGTGAAAGTACACATCTTTTAAATCTGTCGATGCGGCCCAGTCTCCTCGTCTTAGCCCTAACAGGATCGATGAGACTGTCTCCATCCGAAACCTGCGGGGCCGAATAAATCGTTTGTTCAGACGTCTTAGATTTATAATTGGTCGCCAGTCCCCCGAGGACTTCTTGGTTAAGAATACGGTTGATTCGTGGCCCGAGCCCGCATGATGTTCTTCGACCCTTACTACGGCTCCTTTTTGGAGCAGCGCGGCAATCCCGTTCATAAGCACTCGTTGCTTTATTGGATCTTTGGGGATTGTGGTCGGACGAGGACCTCCACACACTGGAGGGCTCGTAAATTCTATGCGGTAGCCGTAGCTAAGTGTGGAGAAAATCCAGCTGTCTACCATCAGCTACTCCCACTCTCGGACGAACCGTAGGAGACGACCTCCCACTGGTCCGGCCCCGGACGGCACGGACCTCGCCTGCACGTTACCGGCACCTGCGGTCACCACGTCGCGAACCGCGGTCCCGACGTGCTCCCCTACCCGGCTTACCGCCACGCGCGGGGCGGGAATTACGGGGTCGCGACGGCCCAGGAGTCTGCCCAACCTCAGACTGATTACGGACCGACGGCGGCGGTTGTGAGATCGATGGCACCACCGGCAGTGGGGCTGGAGGCGTTTTGCGTGATCTCGTCTCGCGACGTGCCTCTCGCTCGCGAGCCCACTTATTTTTCTTCTCGGCGAAATTACCGTAGAAGAGATCCACAGCACCGAACGACTCGCTAGTTGTGAAGCGGTCAATTGACCCTCCGCACGGCGGCCGAGGTCATTGAAATTGTCACTTGTTGGTCCGCGACCAGGCCCGTAAACTGCTGAAGCAAGCAGATCACGTCCGCGTCAAGGTGCCGTGGATGGTCCGGATCCGCGAGGAATGACAGAAGGTAGCCCGACATCGAGACCGTTCGTAACGTCTCGCGTGCGCCACGGTCGACCGCGATTAGCGCCTCCTCAGTTCTGGCGGCCGAAGGAGACAGAAATCTGCCGTTGGCGTCGAGACCTTGATCCTCGCGCGCACGCTTCTTTCGCTGCATCCGGGATCGGTGGTGCCGATATATAGCGTTAGAAACTGGTCCTGCGGAAGCGGGAAGGCTGCTGCGAGATCTTGAGATGCAGCTCTACGGGTTTTAGGCTCCTTCGCTATAGCCTCTACCCTAGCGACAAGTTCGGGATCCAGCGGCGCAACTGGACAAGTCGTGACCCGCTTCAATGGAGCACGCACTCCAAAGGTAGAGTACCTCTTCGAAGCCGGCGCGGGCGTCGGCGCGTCATAGGCGTACTCTACTCAAATGTACGAAAGTACAGCAGGAACCACACGATTGACAAGAGCCTGCAAACCGTCTCCACCCTGTGCAACCTCGGAGCGATCCTCACTAGGCAGCGAGGTCATGGTCCTGTCACTGTCGTACCCACCGACATCCGGCGATGGGTGCGTCCCTCGACCTTGAAAGTACTGCGGAGGCAGAACTGGCACAGGAGGATAATTAGGCGAGGATGCCGAGGGCACAACCTCCCTCGGTAGAGCTCGCACCGCTGCTGCGATGGCCTCCAGTACGGGTGGGAACAAACCATCGTCCTGCGTACCACTCTGCGGTGGAGGCGCAGCGGCCGTTGCAAGCGCGCGGTCTCTTCTACTAGCGGGGCCGGGGGCTCCACCTGAACCTCCACGGGTGCGGGGTCTACCACCCGCGCACGCCCCAACGGACGTCCGGAACCAACGTACAAAAAAAAAACGTCGCACGGCGACTCCTGGCTACAGGTGCGGCAGTGAATGCACAGCAAGTGGCGGTCCCACTTGACTGTCGCACGCTGGCCCCTGCATTGCCAACATTCAGACTTAGGCATATCCGGGCACAGAACGCAACCTAGCAAGATAAAGAACAATACAACCTGACGACGGCTTTGTTGTTGTTTCACGCAACAGTGCGTCCACGCCTCAGCTGAGGCAGTCCAGGTGGCAATGCAAATTGCTTTTCCTTTGTCTTCCGGTAGTGTGGCCGTTCCGGCCTAAAATCCAACGAAGTGGGTGTTGTTTTCTCCTTTTTAATCTTCCTTATATCTAAGGAAGACCCCGACTTAAAACGGATCAACGATATATGAACAATATCAACTGCTGGTACTGCAACAGGCCGTGGGAATACACTCAATATCCTGGCCAAGTCAACTAGTAATCAGCGTAATAGAACTCTTTGTATAGTATGTACAGTGTACAATCCTAACACTTGGTATCATACGACGTAACGCTCTCACGTTACGAAAGAAAATGATGACGGTGGTACGTTGGTACGTTCCCACATGAGGGTGTGGTTGCGGACGGGTCCATTATAATGCAGGGGTGTTCTAGGAACTTTTCACTTTCGTATCTAAGCCCTCCCTCTGGAGAGCACGGGCTATTGTCGGTTTATACAGGTAAGCTAGGCACGATATAGACTTATATTTTTCAGATTACTGCTGTATTCATTATTATTTGGTAATTACAGTACTGCAATATTCTAAATTATTTGGTTTGGAAACATTGCAGTATTATTCATAATATGACAATAATATTAATATAGCCCGACTTATTTATAATAATTTGACAAGACAGACTGTACCTTTTACAGTATCAATTAGCCATAAGCTAATATTTATAATTTCATTTTTAATATTCATATGCATCATTAGCTCTGAAAAGTTTGTGAACCTGAAGTTTAGAGAGATGCTCTACTGAAAGTAAACCCAGCTTGATTTTTTCTATCAAGGGAACATCATCAGGACCCAAAGTGTTCCCTTAAAGATGATATGAAACGATTTTGACAAATTAAATAAATAAGTGTGTATGAATCTGTCTAATGTAAATAAACCAACACACCAAAAATTAGCTTTACATACCTCATAAAACTCAAGAAATAAACAAATTAAGTTTTAAGAAAAAACCTCCGGAATATGGCCTACCAACTCGCACGCCATATTCATTCATATTCACATCCAAAGGAGGGGTTCTACTTTAAAATATTGGATAAAAAAACAGTTTGAGCTACAGTATATGTAAGTTCTGCCCTTTCTTTCATCTATGGAAAGTGATAAATTACCGTACCTAGCACACCAGTTTTTAGGCCCACTACAGTACTACATGTAGTTTACACCTAATAATTACATTGTACAGTGCTGTAAAACCATTATTAAACCAAAAAAAATTTTAGATAAACATTTATTAATAATAGTAATACAGAAATCTTACTAATTTGGTAGTTTTACCTAGAAAGCATGAGTTTGGACTTCACACCCACTTAAAGTTTAAATATATAAATATATTGAGATCTATTTTATTTATAAACTCAAAAATATAGCAACTCTTATGTCATCCAAGTGATCCTACATTTTTTTTTTTTTTTAATTTTTTTTTAACTGTTCTGTATATATCTTTTAAATTAGGCCTACTGTGTATGTATGTTATAATTTTTATTTACTGTTAAACTTGTAACTGAACCATTTTGGAAAGCAGTACTGCGTTACTGAAAATGCAATCCAGTCAAAAGAAAGAATAAATAAATAAATAAATAAATGAAGGAAGAAGAATGCACTGAGTTGTACTGTGTAGTTGTACCTACTACTACTGTTGAAGACAAAAAAAGCACCAAAATGTTGGGTCAATTATTGTATTTGTTCAATTGGCAAAAAAAGATCTGTTAATTTTTTTCATTGTAAAAGTTTATTAATGATGATAATTTCAAATTCTAATCTCATGGATGTAGGCAGAATATATTACAGGGTTGTACTTTAGCTACAAGAAGGCAAAAGATTATAAAAATGTTGGGTCAACTACTCTGTATTGGCAAAAAAAAGATCTGTTTATTTTTTATGTTTATTAATAATTACGATGATCATTTCAAATTTTGATCTAATGGAAACATGTTTTACCGGCATTAAAAGAAGTAACGGCGCATTCTTCAAACTCGACTATAAAACATCAATAAACTACCGCAGTTGAAATTTAGAATACTGTCAAGTTTCTCCAAGCAATAAATCGGTATAAACACAGACAAATGACCACCAAACTTGGTAATGCCATACTGCAGCCATTAGCATTTCGTGTATATCTGGAATTATCATCATAATATAATTGTAGATTTAAAATGCTTTAGCCATATTACCTACATTTATCATCATTATTATAAACATATTACAGTATTAAGTGGGCAAACATTATCAATGATCGCATAACAGCGTGGCTTAAATATACATGTTTGTAAAAAGTATTTCAAATATTTTAATTTATGTCCCATCTCTATCTTACAGACATTTTATAATATATTGGAAATAATGTAAAGTATAAATTCTTCAGGATGTGAAAAAAGTATAAAATTTATCTCTTCTCAGTAAAATCTGAAATAAAAATGTTTTTTAAAACTTGTATGTTCATTAGGCGCAGGAGCCCCGGATAGCGTTACGTTTGAAAACCCCAAAAAGTGAGGTTTTCAACCATTAGCGGCATGACTGATGTGAGTGATTAATGTGTTTTACGGACGGTTTCAAGGACTATCCTACCAGTGGGCTGTTCACTTGTCAAATGATTGACACTTTGTATCACCGTTTGTAACTGGAGCTGTGACGACCTTTGTAACTGGAGCTGTGACGACCTTGCAAGAATACTAGGCCAGAATTTTTAATTGAAAAGTGCCTTGGTATTAACAATAACATGGAGATGGAAACAAATTTGTCTTTCTTTCTTTCTAAAATAAATGGTCACTATAGTTTCAAACTAGGCTTAGTCCACCACATTAGTAATTACGAATCGAAACCTAAATTAAAATTGTTGGTATTCTTTGGCCGTTGGTTGATTAATTACATCTTTATGCCATGTTTTTTTTTTCTCTAATGATTTGGCGATACGCTCCTATATTAATTAGGCCTACTAGCAGAGGGTTCGATGAGTTTTGAAAAGTTATGGAAATGTGGTCTAACATATAGCAATTCAGTTTTTTAAGGCCCTTCTTCCTTGTCCGAGCCTTTGGAAATATTAAAAAGTTATATTAATATAATATATTCTGTGTTTTCATGTTTTTAGAAATTGTATATCATTTCAGATGTTTCGCGCTGCGCTTTTATTTGTTTCGCGCTTCGTCTTGTTCGAGCTTCCTCCGTACATACCGATAATTAATATGATTTTTCATTTCATTTTTTGTACATTATTAACAAATAGCATACAGAACCCCATACAGAACATACCCTTCTCTGAGAAAACACTTGTTGGCGATTCCCCGAATACGACATGATGGAATAGCTTTGGAGACTTTGACTTTGGAGTAGGCCTAAATCGAAACGTCAAGCAACTCAACAGTTCTTTTCAGAACTAGGCCTACGTGGTGTACCGCAAATTTATATCAACAAATATGTAACTTGTTTAGCACGTTTAAAATGGATAGCAAAACATATTTTTTAAAAAAAACCTGAATTATAAACAGACAGCACATTAGTTCAAACGGATAGCACAATAGATAGCTCAATCAAATGGATATAACTATGATATAACTGTACTGTGCATTCTATACGGATTATCGGGTAGCACATTCTTTCAAATGGATAGCACATTCTTTCAAATGGATAGCACATTCTTTCAAATGGATAGCACATTATTTCAAATGGATAGCACATTAGGTAGCACAATCAAATGGATATAGTACTGTACATTATTCTATGATTATCGGGTAGCACATTCTTTCAAATGGATAGCACATTAGGCCTATTTCAAATGGATAGCACATTATTTCAAACGGATAGCACATTATTTCAAATGGATAGCACATTGGGTAGCACAATCAAATAGATATAGTACTGTACATTATTCTATAAGGATTATCGGGTAGCACATTATTTCAAATGGATAGCACATTAGGTAGCACAGTCAAATGGATATAGTGCTGTACATTATTCTATACGGATTATCGGGTAGCACATTCTTTCAAATGGATAGAAAATTATTCAAATGGATAGCACATTCTTTCAAATGGATAGCACATTATTTCAAATGGATAGCACATTATTTCAAATGGATAGCACATTAGGTAGCACAATCAAATGGATGTAATTGTACTGTACATTATTCTATACGGATTATCGGGTAGCACATTCTTTCAAATAGCACGTTATTTCAAATGGATAGCACATTATTTCAAATGGATAGCACATTGGGTAGCACAATCAAATGGATATAGTACTGTACATTATTCTATAAGGATTATCGGGTAGCACATTATTTTAAATGGATAGCACATTAGGTAGCACAATCAAATGGATATAATTGTACTGTACATTATTCTATAGCCTACGGAATATCGGGTAGCACATTATTTCAAATGGATAGCACATTAGGTAGCACAGTCAAATGGATATAGTGCTGTACATTATTCTATACGGATTATCGGGTAGCACATTCTTTCAAATGGATAGAAAATTATTCAAATGGATAGCACATTCTTTCAAATGGATAGCACATTATTTCAAATGGATAGCACATTATTTCAAATGGATAGCACATTAGGTAGCACAATCAAATGGATGTAATTGTACTGTACATTATTCTATACGGATTATCGGGTAGCACATTCTTTCAAATAGCACGTTATTTCAAATGGATAGCACATTATTTCAAATGGATAGCACATTGGGTAGCACAATCAAATGGATATAGTACTGTACATTATTCTATAAGGATTATCGGGTAGCACATTATTTTAAATGGATAGCACATTAGGTAGCACAATCAAATGGATATAATTGTACTGTACATTATTCTATAGCCTACGGAATATCGGGTAGCACATTCTTTCAAATGGATAGCACATTAGGTAGCACAGTCAAATGGATATAGTACTGTACATTATTCTATAAGGATTATCGGGTAGCACATTCTTTCAAATGGATAGCACATTAGGTAGCACAATCAAATGGATATAGTACTGTACATTATTCTATACGGATTATCGGGTAGCACATTCTTTCAAATGGATAGCACATTCTTTCAAATGGATAGCACATTGGGTAGCACAATCAAATGGATATAGTACTGTACTGTACATTATTCTATACGGATTATCGGGTAGCACATTCTTTTAAATGGATAGCACATTCTTTCAAATGGATAGCACATTATTTCAAATGGATAGCACATTAGGTAGCACAATCAAATGGATATAATTGTACTGTACATTATTCTATACGGATTATCGGGTAGCACATTCTTTAAATGGATAGCAAATTATTTCAAATGGATAGCATGGATTTGGGTAGCACAATCAAATTGAGCACATTGGGTAACACATTGCATCAAATGGGAGCCTACTGTACAGTTATTCTATTGAATTGAATTGAAATATATATTTATACTGGGTAACCTCTTCAGTCAAAGACTGGTCTCCCAGAGGGCCCAGTTGGTGATCAGTGGCTGTGATGTACTAATACACCGGGGTAACCCCCCACTCGTCTCGAAAGATGTACTAGGTTCTTTAAAGTACACACGAGCTAGATGTGTATTCTATTATCGGGTGTAGCACATTAAAATTGAGAGGATAAGATGGACATCATAATTTATTATTAAGGGGAAAAACAGCAAATCCTTACTGAGGGGACACTCCTATAAAGCGGACATTAAGGGGACGGGGAACATTTAAGCTCAGTGCCAATGTTCACTCAATATATTTTCCATCACAAAATAACAAAAAAGACGAAATATTTATACTGTATCCATTTATCGTTATTAAATAAAAATGGATATCATGATAATTATGATACTTTGTTTGTCTTGAAAGTTTTCATTGGTGAAACGTTGCCTGCTACATTTTGAATTTCCGAGTCCAGATCAGTATTGGTATTGGTTTTCCGTGATCTATTCTAACTAATGAAACAATTTTTAGAAAATGATATATCTGATAGATGAGTGATGTTTTACATATAAGTTATAACGTTTAACTTTTCATTCTCCATACATTCAATTCTTTTAATATAGTTCTTGTATAACACCATATCAAGTAGTAGTAGAAATTATTGTAGGGTTTTCTTAATATTCAGTCAATTCAGTGTTTCTATACAGAAAAGAGTAGTCAGTGGCCTTAACATCAATTAATTGTATAATTTGCACCCAAGGTCGAATAGCAAGAAACTCAGGTCCAGTTACATTGGTGTTCATTGGTCAATAGGAAATGAACAGCACACTTATGGGTGGTGACAAAGTTTAGTTATTGATAAGTTGTCCTTGGGAAAAACACATTAGTTGGGTTGACCATGGGCTGACAGAGTTAACGACTTCGTAACGCTATCCGGGGCTCCTGCGCCTAATGTATCGGTATTTTAGGTAATGATATTAAACATACGACCCTAACGTGTTTACTGTAAGTGTAAATTTGACGAAATCACAGTTTTATTAGCGGAAATCTGTCTATTTAAAAAGAGGACATGGTTTCTATGCGCATAGCAAAAGGGAAAAAAGACTACAACCTAGTATTTATTACTAGAAAAAAGGGGTAATACTGTAGTAGCTTTTAAAGATATATTGTCCTCTGAAAAAATAATTTGTGAAAATTTTGTTATTGAATACTGTATGTCATTTTAATGTCACATAATAGTACAGTAGTATTCACTTTGACCAAAATTGGATTAAAAAAAAGATATTTACCTGAAAAACTGTAATTTAAAGCAAAAAATATTGTCAGAATTTAACCGTTTTTTTTCTTCTACGGAAGTGATTAGATTTATTAAAACTACAAAATGGCTTATTCTAAGTTTGATTTTATTAATTATCATTTTCATGTTTTTAAGAACAATATATCCCAAACATCACCTGCCGTAACACTAACAGTAAGAACGCAGTAAAATTTATACAATTACTGTACTTTGTACAATTTGGCAGGGTTCACACCTAATGAGTAATTCCATTTCAAAGCTGATTCCGGATAATTTTTCTGGGAAATGAGAACACTACCACAGACTAATAATGAAGAGAGATGCCGTGAGCATTTCACGTGGAAGATAGAAATAGTATCATCTGACTATACAAATTCTTGTTATAAATTAATATTATTACAGGTGTATTAAACCACTATAGTACGTACTTAAAATAACAACTGGTCAGTATGACTATAACACATAAAACAAACTTGTAATAAATTACAGAATTTAAATTATAATAATCATTATAATTTTTTGCCATGTTTTAAAGACTAACATCCATAAAAGTCCAAATTAGAAGTGAATTAAAAAATGGTTTTAATTAATTCTGGTTTCAAATTCAATCCACAAAACCATTATATCAGAAAGGTTTATATTATATAGGGTTTCTTTAGAGCAAATTTTTACTGCAAAGCAAACAACATTGTGATCATGTTCACCTCACTTTAAAGAAAGTCAGTAAATGCCTCAAACATTTGACCATCTGTGTCACTAATCCAAAGCTCTGTCTACACTATCAAACTAGTTTGACAAAATATGGCAGTGATATTCCCAAATATGGTAGTGATAAGATGTCCATATATGGGCACATAACATTTGTTGCCAGTGTAGACAGAGCTTAAGGATAAACAACCACTGATTACTGTATAAGAAACAGAGTAAACATTATAGCAATATGATTTTTGTTTTATAATAAACTATTCTACAACGACCAAACCATTTTCGAAGAATTCCTTTCACACTCAAATTAACCTTGATATACCTATCCTTCGCATAACAACCTCTAGTAAACTTGATTTAAATGAATGTTTAGATAATATTGAGTATGAACAGGTACATTCACATAATAAAATTATGCAAAATACGCTGTAGGTGATTTCTGTGATTAGGTAAAGTGCATGCAACTTGTCATTAACACTGACAGATAATATAATAATGTTTTTTATAAATATTTTTACTGAAGACACATTGCATAGAAAATAATGACATAATGTATATGCCCTTAAATTAAAGTTTAAAATCATCAAAGTGACAATGAAAATAATATCACAGTGTGCTATGTATTCATATACTGTAAATCTAGGAAACACAAAAATGCTCTGGGGTTGACCAACAAAAGCCTGTGTTCTATCTCTTCCTGGTGAGTGCATATAAACATTTGATGTTTTCATCAAGTACTGTATTGTACCTTTCTACTATAAATCAACTAATCCGGCAAAGAACATGGTATGATTAAAATTACACAAACAAACAGTGCTGTTTTTAGAGTATGAGTGGTGTTTACCTGGATAACCCAACAATAGAAGTTCATAGAGTACTGTACCCCTCTACCATAATGGACTAATCTGTCAACCAAACCTTCACATGGGCAGCTCCAAAGTACTGCTGGCATTTCTTTTTGTGCCCCCCAGGACGGGAAGCTAGACATGAAATAGACTGACTCTTTACACATCCCATACATTGCATTGTGTTACATTTTAACCTATCACATGGTTTGTACAGTAAGCCTTTGGGGCACTCAGGTATAGAGTACAGTGCATTATAATATGTGACATAATAGGCAGACAACTTTGTTTACAGTATTGTAGCAGACGCTTACATATTAACGAAGGCAGACTGTTCACATTACTGCGACCATTAAAATGCGATTGTCTATACAATTTCTAAAATCCTACTTAGTATTTCGAAACAATCCTGTCTGGTTCTGTTCTATTTGACGTTTTACGATGCACTCATCGATGCAGCCCAACCATTAATTCTACATTCTCACCTTTCAATATAACCATATTAATCCTATGTTTTATAGTAGAACCTCTCCTTCGGGACACCTCTATTAAGGGGACCTTTTTTCCCCATTAAATGAATGATGGGCAGTTTTAACACTATAGCCAGCAAACCTTATTCAGGCTACACCTCTATTATCATTTATTTATTTAATTTTTTGGGTCTATATTAACTATTAACCAAGGGTCTGTATCTGCTGCATAGAATTGAATAAACCGTTTTACAGTTTAGGTCAGTGACTGTCAATCAAATAACTGTTATTTTGGGTTGCAGCCAAAAGTTGCATTAATACCGGTTAAATGGCGTTTTACACCGAATCAATTGGGTGTTTTTAACCGTTATTTTGCATTGCTGACAATAGTTGCACAGTGATAACCGGTTAAATGGCGTCCTAATACCGAACCAATTTGGTGTTTTTAACATTATTTTGCGTTGCCGCCAAAAGTTGCACAGTGATAACCAGTCTAACACTGAATTGATTAGCTTTTTTAACTGTTATTTCAGTTATAACTGATTACTGAAAATTGGTCATCTTCTGCTGCCAAGAAATTGGGGGTAATTTATTCAGATGGTTTTTACCCGGTTACAGGTATTTTTATGCAGCAAACACATGAACTAGAATTAAATTGCTATTGTTGCATATCATTATTTTGTTTGCATATCCCAGATTTCAATAGTGATGCACAGATCCACATGCTTTATAGACACACACACACAATAATCTTGTAAACTCTCAATTTATTAATACAATCAATAATCCTTGATTTACTTGACAATTGACACATGGGAATGAGAATGTCAATAGCAAATTAATTACTTTCTTTTTATACAGAAAACACTTGTACTGTGTCAGGCTACACAGAGTGGTTAGAACACCGAGATACTATATTACAGTGCCTGTCAGGCTACACAGAATGGGTAGAACACCAAGATACAGTAGAAAGATTAGAGCACAAAGATACGGGCACCCAAGATACTGTACTAAAATGCACATCTATTTAACAGAAAACACTTGTAATATCAGGCTACAAAGAATGGTTAGAGCACCGAGATACACTGTACTAAAATGCACATCTATTTAACAGAAAACACTTGTACTATCAGGCTACACAGAATGGTTAGAACACCGAGACACTAAATTACAGTGCACACATCAACCTATTTAAAAAAAGAAAGCACCAAAAGAACAGTTATATTATACTGTGAGGGCGTGTGGCGCTGTGTGTTGGACGTTCGACTACTGATCGTTAGACCAAGGTTCGAATCCAACTCTCGCCGCACTGGGGTAATAATGTTCAGCGCATTGAGAGCTTGCTTATATGCGCTATATAAGAATGAACTATTAATATTATTATTATACTGTAAATACTGTATATTTTTATTGTCAAAATAATTGAAAAAACAATATAATTACTGTACATTACAGTACCGTATTCGATTTTATAAATTAGATTTTGACAAAAGGCCAAAAAAAAAGCTTTTGATTTTGCCATAACAGTAATTGTCCATAATAACAGACACTGGCAATTAAATAGAGCATAAATTATCTAGATAAAAAATAATACTTGATTAAAACACAGGAATAATAATATTAAATATCACTGCATATTAATAGAATTGATGAATAATACAACTCACAATATTCAGCTACAGTATTTGATATTTATTTAATGCAACAGCATGTCCGTTCCAAAGGACAAGCAACTGTATCTACCAGTACCACATTAATTCATCCACACAATATTTTCCTGTTCTAGTAATTTGGTTTAAAGGAGACATATCTGACCCTATACAGTATACTGACAGTGCTCTCTTTGCTATAGTATACCATTACTGTACATGAGGTATACTACAGTACTGTATACTCTAATAGAGTATACATTTTATATATAAACACTGATGAAGGGCTAGTGTTGCCCGAAAGCTCTGCTAACTTTTCTGGCTGTTTACTTTATCGTTTTGATTTAGCTTTTCGCTTTTTTTTTGTATCTTCATTGAGATCCAGCCACTGATAAACACAGCATTGTCACCTTTTTCAGTAATTTGCCTTTGGATTTATATATAAACAGGACATATATTATTACTAAATTCTACAATAAAGTCACCTGGAAGGAATACTAATAAAAGTAGTGTACAGTAATTGTTATTTATAGATTACTTTTAATACTGTACTACGGAAGTCAGTATTACTGTAAATATTACTAAACAGTACTATACAGTAGATTATACAGTACAACTCAACTGAACAAAAGTTAAAAACTATATTTAAAAATAAACTGATTACAAATATCAACAACAAACATAAACCATAAAATAAATACATTTTTAAGACTTCCATTATGAAGTCATTATTATTGACCTCATTTCAAAAGATTTTATAGTACTGTACTGCAGTGTGGGTGATGCGCAGTGGTGTATACACGATTTTTAAATAAGGGGGGATACTAAAAAGTGTAACGTTGAACTTTAACCTACAATGTACAGTACTATCTTTTGTCATCTGGATATACCTATTAAATCGTACAATCAACCTGGTTCCTTAATTATGTGTTCAATTATTCCAATTCTGCTCATTAAATAATCTACATCCAATGGATAGGTTCCACCAAAAAAAAAAAATCAGTAAAGCAAAGTTATGACATTCAATACATGAATATAATTCTTGAGGCAAACAAACACTACATGCTATTGCTATCAGAATGTATCAATTTTCAAAAATGTAATTACAGAACTCGGCTCAGGCATTGAAAGGCAATAGACAACAAAGAGCGTGATGGCATGAATTGTGGGACAGCACGAGTGTTATTGTTATCTGGTCTGTGTCCTTAAGCAACGTGATTGATATGCATGTATACTCATCCTTTAAAAAAGACATTAAGCTGAGGGTCTACAGTAATCTTAATATTAAAGGATACTATTTCTTATAGTAATATTCGTGTTTTCAAGATTACGTTGTACAGGGAGAGTATTTGTAGGATGATGGTGGTGGTTAATAAAGTCCGGTACTTACAGTACAGTGGGTATGGTCAGGGATGTGGTATGAGATGTGGTATGTGATGTGGTCAGGGAATGTGGTGTGGGATGTCAAGGACATCAAACTGGAGAACCAGTCTGGCTTAATGAAACCAGTGCACCCTTCTAAAGCTCAGTAGTTACCTTGGTGCACTGGTCTATCTCAGCAGTCTGCACTATCAAACCAGTTTGACAAAAAAGTGTGATGTGCCCAAATATGGTAGTGATATCCCAAATATGGTAGTGTTATGACATCATCTGCATATCGATATAGGCACATCACATTTTTAAAGTTTGATAATGTAGACAGAGCTTAAGAGCGCTATTTGTTTGTATAGGAGATGAAAGTTGGTGTACACGTGTAAAATCTACAGGTTAGCTCACAGCTCTTTGAAACCGTTATTGCTATCAGTACGAAGCAGCAGAAATATGCACCTGCATATATTCAGTATGTACAGTACAGTACTTTTTATGTTAATTTTATGTGTACACATCTGGTTTCTAATATTTACAAGGTTATGAATAAATTGTTTATCTTTTTCATATTTTAGGGACTAACCTTTGGGATTAATATTACATTTAATGCCAAAACTATAACTGTAATAATCGATTTTTGGAACCGGGACAATTACCAAATAAAGGACATACGGAAATCATTAATATATCTACAAATACAAAAAAAGAAAACAAAAATGGCGTGCCCATTTTAACACGGTGGACGGACTCAAGATTCAAGGAACTTTTTACTTTTCATATCATATGCTCTCCCCGAGGAGAGCAAGGGCTATTTTTGATTTATCCAGGTACAGTAAGCTAGGCATGAATTAGACTTAAAATAAATAAATTTAAAAAATGTAATCATTACACACAACTAATTAAAGAGGTTTGATATTCATCTGAATGTTTTAGTTGATTAGTGGAGCTATCAGTATCTGGAAAAAGATTTAAATAGTTCAAAAAACATTTATTTATTCATTCAACAATGGCATTATACAGTATAATATAATTATAGGTGTGTACATAAATGAAAACATAGCAATAAGCCATCATTTGGGGTCTTCTCTAGAAGAAAACAAGTTTCTTGTCTCAATGGGGAATTAATTTATTCTTTCTTTATAACTTGGTAGAGCAGTAACAAAAATGTTTATTTGCCTTGACAGCCTGTTATTGTTGCTTCCATTTACATGACAAATATTGATAATAATAAATTAATTATAGAGGAAATCACATTATACCAGGAAAGCGGTGATTCATTATAGTTGTACTTTGCACAACCACGCTATCCCAGTTTAAGCTGGTAACAAACTGACCAATGACCTTCATTTATATACAACTGGGATGCTTCCAACAATGGGCTACTTTATGGTTATACAGCATATTCACTGGCATCAGATCAACTAGGGTTCAAATCCTTTCATATGTTTTTCATGACAAAGAACAAATTCACTCTGAAAAAAAGCTTGGTTGCCAACTTGGAGCTGTAGCTTGGTGGTAACTCAAGACTCTTTTAACTCCACTCCCTAAGCCTCAAATGAGACTTAGTTTATAAGCACGATAAATTATAAAATAGTTTATCTGTCCGGTAATTGGCGAGTTACTCTCTGTTGGATGCAGTATAAAATATATAAAAAAAACTTGGAAGACAGTGAATGTTATCACTTATGGTTATCCACTTGCCAATATATTTACATTATATTGAGAAGAAGATGATCTATAATTGCACCAAGGATAAATCTCACTTTTCTTTGCTCACACAACTCGATGACAGGGACTGACTCGTAAAAAACGCGTACCTGTGAAAAGTCACTATGGTTTATCTGAATCAATAACAATCTTCAGCATTCCAAGATATTAACTCATGTGATCGATTATCCTGAGTTTATAAACTTGCTAATTCACCTCATCCACTGACAAACAATTCCGGTCATTGGCAAATGTTCACCATAAATTACAGTTAACATAAAACATTGAATCTTAACATTGAATCTTAAGATTATTAATCTAAAAAACTTGTAGAGATAATTAAGATAATGGACTTCGTTGATTTCCCACGCTAATTATGTATATTTTGTAAGTTTCTTCCTCTTTGGAGTGCAAGAAATGTTCAAGAAAACTGCATTACTTGCTCACTGCTCTACGCATGCTCTAGGCTCACAATAATCTCGTAACCACGTATTACGATATGAAATGGTTTATAAAGATGATTGCCTTAAAATTAAAAATTAGACTAGTCAAAAATTATCACAATGATACATTTAATACAATAAAGTTGTTTTTCACGAGGAGCCTATTAGCATTTATGCTTGGCCTCTATACCCAGAAGACCTGAATTCAGATGCTTTCCTAGGATATGTAAGTCTATTTATAGTTTTATGTTACGTAAATAAAGAGTATATCTAATATTGATTGTTAAAACTGTGTTTGATAAATTGTTTTTCAATTAAAAATTGTATGTCAGCTGGTTGGTCTGACATTTTATATTAGAATTTTTATACTACAGTACTCATATATTTATTTTTTTATTGTATGTTTTTTTTTTTTTTTTGCTATATGCATTTTATTTGTGAAATAAAGTTTTTATATAATATACAAGTAAACCATACTTATGTCTTAAGTGTCTTATAAGTTCTAATTCAATATGCCGATACGATACAGAATGTAGTTTAATTAAATACGGATTATTTGAATAGTGTTACGAGTAAAAGTAAGTCGAGCAGTGATTAATCGTCAATGCCGTCACTATCCTGGCATTCTTACCTTTTAGCAACGATGGTGATGTAATGCTTGTCTCTTAAAAAACATGCTGATATATATCACATCACAACAACACATGTGTGACACATGCATGATCAACGAACATGTATGCCCAACGCTAGAGGAATCTGTGCAAGTAAAAAGATCACGCAAACAAAACCGAACCTGTAGGGAGTGTTTTATAAAGAGCCGAATTTGCGACTTACTTCGTAGTTTTGAATAAAATAACTTCTGTTAATCTTAATGATGGATACTGTATGGAGTCCTTGATCATGTTTTAAAATATTTGTGATTTCTGATTGTGTGTCAGTTTTATTTATTAAATTATAATAATTTAAAATGTATAAAAAAAAAAGAACATTTAGAAAAAAATATAGTCAGTATTTAGCTACTGGATAATTAGTATAAAAATAGAGAAATAGTAAAACAATATATTTGTAAACTATTTTTAATACTTAAAAAATAAAAAAAATATGTGGAACCCAAAATTTAATAAAGAAATTATGAGTTGCCGATTGCCCATTGCAGGCATCGATAGTTCAGTAGGCATGTTTGTATCATATTCATATATGAGTTTTAACGTCATACCGTATTTTATTTCTCAAATTGTATTCAGTATAGTATTTATAAGTAATTTACTTTAGCTATTTTCATATTTACCTTGTGCATTTACATATTCTATTTGTTAATGTTATGTGTATTTTAAGGGGGATGTGGGTAGGTGCTTGTCACCTGTTCATCCATTTCTTTTTGCTGCCTTTATGTTATGTTATGTGCAGTGATAAAGTTTAATAAATAACAAAAATAAATAAAAGAATATACTCAAATGGTTCTGCATCACAATCACAAATTATTATTACTAATATTATTATTTAAACATAAAGTTTTATGGCACAAAATCATTAAAAAAAAATCACAATGGGAAAAATGAACTACAGTATGGAAACAATCACAACAAAAGCTTGGGTTTTGGGTACAAATTGATATATATATACATATATATATATATAAATCGTGGTAAATTTAACGCAGATCATGAAAGCGAAAGTGCTCGATACAAAATGTAGAGCCAAATATAAATAAATGATAAAGACGCTAGTAAATTACCAACTGAACATTTTATTGCACTACAGGCTGTTTCATGAGTATGAACTCAATCTTCAGGTGCTTGGCTCTGAATGATAGTCACAATATATATAAATTATAAATCAGTGTTTACTGTACTGAAATTATGATGATAGTTTGTAAAAATTGAATTATTTCGCTTTAAATGTTTTGTGGTTGACAAAACTTGTTTTACATGACAAATGGTATGGTCTTCAATACAAAACAAGGTCAATCTTTATAATCAAAAAATGAATTTTTTATTTGTTTAGGGTGACTAAAATTCACAGAAATAAAGTCAAGGTTACTATTAGTACAAAAGTAATTTATACTTAGATTCAGAATTTAAAAACATTGATATTACAGTACATAGTTTAAAAATGAAAAAATAATATTTTTTTTAAATTTCATTTCTTCATTTCATTGATTCATCGTTAAACACAGTAAAATATACAGTAGTACATGGTTTGAAATTATTTTTGTTTGTTCAAAGTTAAAAAGATTAAAATTTTGTAAAATACAGATAAAATACATCGTTTAAAATACAAACAAGGTTGATGTGTGTGTAAGGGTATAACATAAAATGATCAACATTTCCATGTTTCATTGAATTGCCTACAGTAACTGTTATACAATACTTTACAGTACAGTACTATAAGCAGCTTTTCAATACACTACACAAATGCACAAAACACTACAATCTGAACAATTGGCTTTAGTTTAATAATGTCTACTTGGCATTGGTTGTACAATAGTTACACTGCTAAAAACACAAGGAGAGAAGTATTTGTTCAAATTTTAATACCAATACAAAAAAAATGCATTGGAGGCCAAATAAAAACAAAAACACATTATGAAAACCAGCAACAGCACAAATTCTTTATTTATTTAATTATTTTTGAATTTGACTTCTGCCATTGAATGTCCTGGTTAAGAAAAATTGGGATTTTATAATAAATATCTGGACTATTTAATAATAGTACCTGGAATGCTACAAAGTCGAATTATTGAGCATTTGTAACAAACGATATTTATTTAAAAAAAATAAGATTTAAATTTTAAATCAAGACCCAATTATCACTTTGTATGTATTTTTTATGATGATTTTCCAAATAAATTCAATTCAATTCAATTCAATCAATACGATGCAATCTTATATAAATTGTTTGAAAGAAAAATATATAAAATTTAATAATAAGCCTAGCTATTCAATTTAAATTTTTAAGTATTTATATTTTTTAATTATTATTTTTAAAAATCAACAAATACACACCTAGGCCTACCTAACTAAAGACTTATTAGGCTAGGCCCTAGTTAGGCCTACTATAAAAGGTTTTCATACTTCATATAAAAAAAAAGATTGTGTGCGCGATGACAGCTACATTTGTTTTGCATAACACGTTACGTACAGTACAACTAATCTAGGCCAGTCTTACTTAGCTAAATTAATATACGTCCGTTTCCGCTCAGATACCAGCACGTTTGCCTGCCAAAAATCATAACAATCCCTGGTGACCAAGCCTAGCTTTAACACCATTAAATAAAGTAAATTAAGTAAATATATTATTGAAAACTAAATACTGAATACATACCTGTTATTGCTATGTGCAATATCACAATGTGGTATTTTGCAAATTCTAGGTTAGAAACAATTTTAAATCAAAATCAAATTATTCCATCTAAATGCCCCTCATCTTTTCAAGCTGTGTGTGCGTGTTAAGTCAGCTGTTAAAAAAACAGCAGACAATCCAAAACTCATTCAACCGAAACACTACTGGTCATCAACAATATATCCTATTTGCATTTTTAATTTCCGGTATAAACATTTTTAGCAGATATATAAATATCAAAATAAAATTGGTTTCTGAAATATTTACTATAGAAAAAAAATGTAATAAATATGTTGTTATTGATGAGAGGACATCAAGATTGAACGAAATCTCGTGGTACCGTAACTCTTGTTGTATCACGTGACTATACTATATATGGTCAGGTGGTTCAGGATCAGGGTTGTTTTTGTTTTCTTTACCTCGATTCAATCAAAACAGAATAAATTCACTGCTGATTTGGTAGTAACTAATGTTTTCCAAGAGTTTAGGTATCTAGTGGTGAGAACTAGACTAGTTACTTATTGTTTTATTTGTAGTTATTTATATAATTATTGAAAATGTATGTATAAACGCCTTATGATTTGTGCACAATTGTGTAAATGTCAAAAATTGTGTACAAGTCAAGCTCTAGTCTAGTTAGTAGGCCTAGGCTAGAGACCCAGTCTATACTACTGTACTAAAATACTAGAGTAGGCTATTTAGAGTGAGTAGAGGTAAGACAGATACTTCACATAGGCCTACTACCGGGCCTACTACTCTCAAAGAGAAGAATTTAACACAGTTATTTCTTTTACAGTGAGTTTGACAGGAGAACTATACAAAATACATTTTTGTTAAACATATTAATTAAATTTTAGTAGTAATATTAGCAGTTTATTTCCTTTTACAATCAATATACTTCTTGTATTTGATTTTAATTTAATATAAATAATAATTCTCAATACAATACAGCTCCTTAGTGATATAAATATAATAATACTTCAAATGTGGTTAATTATGTGGTTAATTTTGTAGATTTCTGTCGTGTTGTCTCGAGCAAGTTTGCTTTCTTCTGTGATGAATAATTTCTTTTAGGCACACATTTCTTTTCAACACCAAAAGCTTGATCAGCGAAAGGTGTTTTGCACAAATGTACAAGGCCAAAAGTGGTATGAGTATGTGTGATTTAAAACATTCTTTTAACACGATTGCTTGTTTTACCTATTTGGTATTTTATACAAAGCCGCTGTTCCTTTTTTGGGTATCTTACTTTGTTATTGTAGTTTTTTTTAAATTATTATTATTTCATTTTCCAAAAACACAATGCGGCAACAAAAAATGGTTCTCAACAAGAAACCCCCAAAAAAACCCAAAAAAACCCAATCAAGCAACAATTTATACAAATCATGAGTAGTTAAATGGCATATTATCATTTTCAAATGAAATGGTTATTAAAATCTAAATACATTTTACTTATTTGGTATTTTATACAAAGCCGCTGTTCTTTTTTTAGAGGTTTTTTGACAATATCTTACTTTGTTGTTGCTAAACTATGCTAAAAATCTAACTACACGTAATAAAATACACTTCTTTTCCACATAGATGGCAGAGCAAAGCTGTTCAACTGAGCCTGCACAAACTCAGACAGAAAAAGCCGGAAACAGTGGTAGCTCCAGCAGTAGTGATCAACAAACATGCGAGGTTGGGGAATGCAAGGAAGCAGCGTTCCGGTTTAAATCCGGAGCGTGGATTTGCCGTTACCATCGGAATAAAGGATACAAGGAAAAATATAAAAGGAAAAGTAAACATATAGCTGCGCAAGCTAAGATGAGAGAACAGGTTATTAATTTTCCATCATCCTTTTGTCCGTGTAAACACTTAATTAAAAACCACTGACCAAAAAATAAATAGTAACATATAGGAACACTTATACTCCTTTCACACCAAAAGCAAAACTCCAGAGACACTCCGGAGTTGACACCCCGGTGTTTTGGTATGAAAGATAAAATCAAACAACTCTGGAGTTCAAAACAGCAGAGTTGGACACACCTGTGTTTTGGTGTGAAAGGTACCAACATCAAACTCTGGAGTTTTCAGGTCAAAAGATCATACTCACACGATCAATCAAAATGCTAATTTTATTTCGAAATACTTTTACTGCTTTGAACATCTGCTGAATAACATTTTAACATGCATTTAATTTTACGTTTCTATTTTGTTACAGGAATCCACTGAAGAAACGTTAGCCCAACTCAGTGGTCTCAATTCTCTTATTGATGTAGCTTATCCTGAACGACAACAGTATCTTGCAGATCAGATTATTAGTGATAAGAAAATGGTTAGTGCTGCAGTAATGTACTAACATTAATTAGTAATAAAGTAAAGCTCTGTCTACACTATCAAACTTTATCAAAAAATGTGTTGTGCCCATATATGGACATGATGATGCCATATCACTACTATATTTGGGTATATCACTGCCATATTTAGGAACATCACAGTTTTCAGTCAAACTAGTTTGATAGTGTAGACAGAGCTTAAGCCATGTGTTTGGCAAAAAGGAAATACAAACTTTACTAACACTAGTAATATTATTAATATTATAAATTGCAGTTATTTGTACAGTTGACCATAGCCTCAATATATTTATATTTAGCAATACAATACTTTCTCTTTAGGCTTTAATGCAATCACCGATGGTACAGGACTTTTTACGTGCAGAACAAGAGAGACTACGCAACGAAACGCTAGAGAAGGAGTTAACAGAATCCGTATGATCGTATAAATATGTTTTTAAAAGGAAAAAATACAGCCTATATATTACCTTATTCTAACCTGCACAAGAAAAGTTCAATGGGAGTAAAATTGGGATGAACAGTGCAACTAACACCATTTAAACTGATTGAAATGAGGGAAAAAATCCAATACCTATTTTACATTGCCTAGTAAATCGTTGAAGTTTGTGCACACACCCAAAATGCTGGGTCGTCACCTCGGCGTATGTGTAAACTTTGTTTTGCCAAGTGATGTGAAAGTGGTATTAGTAGTCTAGTTTATAACTGAAAATGAGAATTTCTTACCTTATTGTTTCAGCAGATTAATGACCAAAAAAATCGTTTTTACAGAAGTGTCAATAACTCTCTTTCAAAAGAAAGTGTTCCACTAAAACGTTACATTTACTGAACATGTACTTCATCATCAAGGCATTATTAAAAACATGCAATATTCTTATATATATATACAAAATTATAGTAATTTAATAAGAAACTACTTGTGTAGTTCCTTTGTTTTTAATTGATATCATGCTTTTTCGCAGCCAGTAGCAATTTAAAAAGCATGCTCTACTAGTGAACTATTTACTTAAATTGTCTTTACAATAAGGATTATTAAAGAATGTGTGTGATGGGTGGGGTGAGATTAAAGTAGGGACAATTCCTGAAACTATGGCATTGCAAATAAATCATTTTTAAAACTTAAATGTGTCTTTTTTTACCTAATGCTGGTATTTTGTTTGTTAAGTCTTTAGGCACATGTGGCCAAGGATTGTAAATAGTAAATGAATCACTGTCCTATCAGATAGGTCGTAATATACAGGGGCTATTTTGTGAACCAGTTCACCGGGGTAACCCCCTCATCTCAAATGATGAACTGGGTTCTTTAAAGTGCACACACGTACACTCGACCTACAGTTTATAGTCCTTATCCGAGAAGACTTGTTCCACCACCAGAACTAGGAGCAAGTCGACAGCGAACCCTTGCGAATATTGTTGGCCATTTGACCCGGTTAGTATTGGCTAACAAATAAGTTGATTGACATCACTACCTTTGATATATATGGATATACAGCGGCATAATGTAGGGGGAAAGACCTCTTGTGTAGTACTCCTAAGGAGCTCTCCAATGCTGGGTAGTTACATTGAAGCTGCTTAGATCTGGGGCCCATTAAGCGCTGGGCACCTGGGTTTTGTCAGTGAGCGGTCATAGCTGTTACACCACTGCATGGACTCCGATATAAGTGTCCCATTCTCTGTACTGATGTATCTAATGTGTCATTTGTGCCGTAACATTATAAACTAAAAAATTAGTGCATTTTGTGGTAACCACAAGTTTATTAATCACTAATTGTTGTACAGCATTGTATTTCTTTTAAGTATTCAGGCATACAGACTACTGTATAATATCACACAAATCACACAACATAAAAATAAAACAAAATACTGCTGTTCAAAGAAATGAGTGAATGACATTTTTGGGTTCTTAAAGGTTTCGCTTGTCCCATGACATTGGTGGTTGTAGGGGCATAATAGACGAGATACAGTAGTACTCATCATGACATGACACTCATTATTTAATAATAGTCCTTTTTCATGAAACGGAAGACATCTTCGATCGATGACAATTCGAAAAAAATAAGCATAGGATAGCAGTACGAACTGAGTGACAGTTGGTAACCACTTAGAAGATTTGAATAAAGATATTATAATTATTATTATTTGAAAATTATGTTTGTTGAGGGGTTCTCATCAATCAGACCAAATTAGCTCTTATATAATGAAATAATTGTCGTATTCAAGTGTACCGTTGAGTACTTCTTTAACGGAGTATTTTTAGCGTTGAGATTGTTCTTAACGAAAAAGCTTTCGTTGTCAACGTTTTATATTCGAATGACTTTCTGTTGAGCACAAATTTACAATTCGAATACAAAAAGTACTAAAAAAATCTTTACGTTGACAACGAAAGTTCCCAATCGAATATGACACATGATGACAGATATAGAATGAGTATATGCATATCAACCGACCTGCAGTTTGAAACCAAACCACTACCAAGCAAACTTGATATTATTATCAAGTACTGCATATAAAACTAATTTCCTCTGAAAGGAATTGCCGTTGGATGCACAGAAAGTGTGTCGACCTTCATAGGTCAAAGTTCGTTGATAAAGTGTATGGTTTTGAATACACATTTATTATGGGAGACACGCTCTGCCTTTCATATCTCAAAAACAATTTCTTTCCAGTGATGGATTTTGATAAAAAAAGTCATTCCATTTCAACAACATGGCGATGGCCTGTAAGAGGAAAACAAATAAATAAATGCAGATAATAAGAATTCAGCGCTGAAGTAGAATAAAATACTACTGCAGTTTAAAACTTTTCCTGTACAATTGGGGTCCCTTTGATACCCCATATGTGTTGATGCATACAATAGCAAAAACAAACGCTCTCTTGATATGCTATACCTGTTTAAATAATCTTTATTCTCTAAATGCTTACAAAAAAATTAGTTTTTAGATTAGAATTATTTACCTCCGAAATAAAAATTAATAAATTTACCTCTCAAATCCTGACAATGATTCTGCCATCTTATGTCTCGTTAAGAATGTTGCAAGAGCATCAGCAACCTAGATATAAGAATGAAAAGGTTTAAAATCTGTACAACATAAAAACATTACCCTCTGGAAGAAACAGGTATGCAATACACTTGTATTGTTACTTTTAAGGCTGTCAAAGTATCAGATGTGTGCTACCAATAAAAAATAGGCCTAATTCCCAGCCTAATTACGAAATATAGCAAATTTTATTGCTAGAAAATTTCCTGCGGAGACACACTACTGTCACATCGAGTGGTACCGCTGTTCACTGGCATATATACAATAAAACAGAAGCAGTTAATATTAAACTGTTATGACGAAATAAAATCTTGTTTATTAGTTCAACATAAATAACATTATGAAAATTACTAAGTGATGATGTGTAGTCATGTTATATTTGAGAATAATGTGGTTTACCTTCTGTGGTTGATCTTCATGAACTGCATGTCCGCATTGAGGTAGAATTAACATCTGGAATTTACCCTGCATTTGTCCAACAGTAAGAGCTCGATCAAGACGATCAACGCCTGAAGGAATAGAGATAAACTATAAAATAGTAATAATGATGGTATTATTTGTATATTTTTAAGGGTGTGTTCAGACTACTGAGTTATCATTTCGTAATGTAAAGTAAGCTAATAGTGGTGCACTGCAAAGTTTAAACAAAACGTTTGTTTTGCAGATCACCTAACTTGGAAAAATGAAATATCGGGATGTTTTATGAAACTATAGAGGGTGCTATAATACTACATCAAACCATAGAGGGTGCTATGAAAAAAAAAATACTGGCATTTATTTATAATGACAAAAAAAGTGTGACGTGCTCAAATATGGTAGTGATATGACATCATTATGTCTATACAGTATATGGGCACATTGCATTTTTTTGTCAAATAAAGTTTGATAGTGTAGACAATATCTAGAGTAGTAGAAATTATAAATTTATACATATTGGGAGATTTTTGTGGTTTATCCAAAATATTGAGAGCTGGGAGGTCTCGGTTTTAATTAAAATTGTCACAAACCTGCTAAGAGCAGCAGCTTGGGTACAGAACATGAAAGGAACAAATCCGAGAGGCCTTGAAACCAACCTATAGTAAGAAAACAATATGTACATTATAGGATTGGGTCGGGTTAAAGGTTGAAATTCAATCCAAGATTTAACTTCAATCCACCTTATATTAAAATTCAATCCACTCTTGATTAAAATTCAATCCACCCTTAAAATCAGAATTAATATTGGGTGTCTTGTTTTGGGAGAGTTGTAGACAGCAATTTTTACTAAACTATAGATATAGTGGAAAAGTTTCAGGATTGTAATTAACAATCTTTGAACTCCACTCTCTAAGCCTGAAATGGGACTTAGTTTACAAGCACTATAAATTATAAAACAGCTTATCCATCCTGTAATTGGTAAGTTGATTGCCGTTGGATGCGTATATTTAATTTAAAACAAATAAATAAAAAAAGAAAGAAAAAGATTTGTTAACGAAAGTGCAATTCACAAGTGCTTCAGCAGTATGGTACAATATGTAAAAACAATAAATATTGAGAACCTTTCCAATATTGTTCAGTGCTTTCCAAGTTGACTCTCCATGTGTATGCTGTGTCTTGTGACTTCTCTGTACTACACTCTGCTGTTTTCATTCTCTTTGAACCATTACTCTCTACTTCAGTAGTACCTCCCTCTTCCTCTTCCTCTTCTTCTTCCTCCTCAATTATTGCATTACTTAACCTGGAACATTCCTGTGATGAATTGTCATTTGTTTTGTGGTCTTCACATCTGAAATAAATATTTTATTGGTCAGATGTTTGCCCTACTCTGACGTAATTTTGTACTTTATACTAAGTACATTGAAAACACTTGCAAGTAATTCTTGGGTGGGACTCGAACCCACAACTTCCAGATCACATATATTATACCTCTAGACCATCAAGCTTTAGCTTATGGCTAGGGGTTAGATTCACTAACAGGAAAAGTAAGGTTTGTGGTACACCATGTGTTTCCACAAAATGGGAATAAATACATTTTTGGAAGGTATGCTAGAAACAGACTTCTGGAGCAAAGTAGCAGAACTGACACTGACAAAGTCTTGCTGCTAGCAGAACAAAACTGTTTTGACTCGCTTAAGTTTTTCCACTAGTTTATTAATGGTATTACTTACTTAATCAGCTGACCCTGTGTTGAAACTCTTGCAGACTCAATATTTCTAATTTGTCCACTTTTTACCCTACCAAAATATAAATTAATTAAAAAGAATTCAATGAAAATTGTATTAAACAATTTTCTCTTTGTATTATTCTTATTTAAATGTATGTTTATGAATATTTATAGATTTCTCTTTCGTATATTAAAGTTTACTTACATGTATTCAATAGCATATTGCAATGATTTAAACCTAGAAGGGCGCCCTCTGAGAAAACTTTGCATACTATGTAAAGCTTCTAAGGCAGACCCTGTAAGAAATAAGAGAAGTTGTTAGACTTTTCTTGAGGTCTAAATGATCCCACATTCTTTTTTTACCATTAAAACACACATTCTGAAATATAGAAATAAAGTGGTGCAGTTTTTAGCAAGAAAGGGGAACAATCTCTGTTCAAGCCACTGGTTTGTTAAAGACCGCTTTGACTGTACTGGTGGCTACGGCCCTAATGTTATGACCCTGTAATTAGACAGAATTGTCTAATTACAGCTTTTCATTCTTCTGAAGAAGTTGCAACGAAATCGAAGATATAAAGAATTTCATACACATAAAACATATATTGCCCTTCAATTACTTCAAAGAAAAGTGTCCAATTAATAGGGATGTCTCCTGAACAGGGATCTACCAAAAAGGGGTTTTACTGTATCTTACACCAAATAATACATCCCACATTACACACACAAAAAAACCGTACCTTCCACAACATCAATCACCACCAAAGAACGAAGGTTTGGAACTAAATTCTTATTGGCTGCATGAACTGCTATAGCTCCACCCATGCTGTGACCAACTAATATGATTGGTGGAACTTCTTCATCTTTGAACAGAGTTTGCACAACTTTACCAACATCACTAAGTTAAAAAGAAGAAGGCTCTAAAATTATATATAATAATTTTGCAAAATAAAAGATTTTACATCAAAATCACCTAAGATGTTTTGATAAGCCTATAATATACGTTTATCGGAGAAACGCTTAAATTATGTAAGCCTAATAATTGACACTTAGTAGACACCAGAATGGTTATTTAACAGCACAATATTGCCCTGGCAAAGTGGCACTAGTCCATCATTTATAAGGTACCTCTCTGCTTCTCCTTTGATTTTTATTATTGTAAAAAAAATTAAAACAATCAAAACAAAGATGGCAACCTTGCTAATGTATCAGCTGACATGTTTGACTCATCGACAGTCTTGGTATCTCCGTGACCTCTCATATCCATGGCAATGACCCTACACTTGACCTGTTTTACGAGGATGGTCTAAAAATACAAAATTATCACTATATTAAGGTTGTTTATCATGGATAGTACTTTATACCTGGAGAAGGAGAAAGTATGTAACAGTAGTGCCTGCTGCTAAAGCCTTGTCCAAACTATCAAACTTTATGTGATAAAAAAAATGTGATGTGCCCAAATATGGACATGATGATGTCATATCACTACCATAGTAAAGCATATCACTACCATATTTGGGCACATCATACTTTTTTTGTCAAACTAGTTTGATAGTGAAGACAGAGCTCAACTCTTAAATATGTTACTCAGTAATACAATACACTGCAATTAGTATCAGAAATATTTTATAAATAAGTGAACATAATTACTAACGCTCATGACAGCCCAGGTGAGAGCTGAAAAACCTCCACCATGCAGTAACGCGACAACTGGACCGGTCTCTCCCATCCTATAAACTCTAAAAACGTAAACATACTGTTAAAGAAAATAACATTTTTAACGTAAAAAGACCAGAAATGAGATGTTGATCAACAAAGTGAGCTTTCTTTTACTTTCAATCACCTAAATTATGCACTTGTCAATTGTATGACCCACTATACAACCCTGGGAGAGGTTCGTCATGGGTGTGTCATTTACAAATTATTACCGACGTAGGGGTGCGTCAAAAAATTTAGAAGGTACGTCACATCAATGAACGATGGTGTGTCACTGTCCGTCACTTTACTATTCAAAATATTATAAACATGGTCAAAATGTGTCATGGGTGCGTCATGGTCACCTAAATGTAAGTCACATTTTGTATGCATGGGTGAATCATTGTATTCATAATGTATGACGCACATCGGACAAATGACGCACCTCCCTCGGGGGTCGTATAGTGGGTCATATTAATTGATTGATAAGTGCATTACTGTCTTCTTCCTCTATTGTCCTGAAACAAAACTTGCTTGTATGATAAAGTTGACTCTTCCAAAAATATATTAGGCTTACTGTAAAGAAAGAATATGGGAGAAAAAAGTATTTAAAACTATTTAAAAGTACTATTTATACGCCATTCATTTGGAAATGTGAATAATATTTTTGATAAAAGGATATATTGTCATCATCAACTGCCACATCTTCATAAGTTTCAAAATAATTACTCCATGGTAACGGAGTAAAATCTCGAATCCTTGACTTTGGAATATTTTGAGTAGAGCTGAAAAAATAAAGTGTTTAAAAAATGATTTTAACATACTAAATATTAGAAAATGATTAAATTTAACTAGGCTTATAATTATATTTCTCTTTCGATAAACAATAACGATGAGTAAATCTGTGAGAATGAGAAAAAGTCGCCCCAACCGAGACTCGAACCGGAACCTTCTGCTTGATATGCAGATGGATATCAACTCTTTAACATTCTCGGCGAATATTAGAGTCGCTATCCAATCGAGGTTGAACAATACCATGAAAGCCCCAGTGGTCTAATGGTTAGGACATCTGCATATCAAACAGAAGGTTCCAAGTTTGAGTCTCGGTTGGGGCGACTTTCTCATTCTCACAGATTTCCTATCTTTATCGTTTCAAATACAAAAAAATATATATACACCTAGGCCTGGGGTCTATAGGCCTAGACTAGTAATGGCTAGAACTGGCTAGAGAATGGCCATAAAATTGTTATCCTCGCCTCCTCCACAAAAGGTTGAAAGTAAATATCATGATTATTGATAGATGCTGAACCAACCCACCTTGTTGTTGATGAACCTGGAACCTTCGTTGCAGCAGGTGGAAGCATCCTAGAAGGTAAGCTACTTGTATTTTTTAGTAGAGTGTTTTTGTGAAGTGATGACATGGTAAAACCCAAAATTCACGGCGCTAATGCAGTTTCGTACCCACCCCTTAAAATTACTCCAAATGATTTCAATACTTCATCTAGCCTACTCACGAGTTGTCTACAGCATTCAGCAAGCATAAAATGGTAAAATATCGATAATTTCTTATTTATAACTATTTTTAATCAATTAATAATTGAGCACCCTTCAGAAATCCATCGCCAGCTTAGCTTCGCGAAAATCATCGCTAGGCCTGCCGATGAAAGTACGGAGGCCTCATAGGGCATCGATCTATAGAGGACGCTGTTATATGATCATATTATGGCGATAATAAAATATTTTTTACATGTTCCTCGTGAAACGGATTTTAATTTTTTTTCATAAAGAAATATTTTGTGTTTAATTATGTTGAATTCTATTTATTTTGAATGTTGTGTGTTATTGTCTTGTCAAATTATATTTTTTGTAAGGGTCCCTAATGATCAGCTTCGGCTGGATGGACCACCCTCATAAAATATTGTTGAAATAAATTAATGAATAGACATGAAATGATGTATTCAGTGTCAGCAGAAGTAAAATAAATTCTAGTAATTGATGGAAAACATTTTTTATTATAATTATTGTATTACTGTACATTACATTTCAATAAATTATATCTTTCTGTTTTTTAATTCTTTTTATTCATTTCATTTATTTATTTGACCTACAAACCATAATGTAAAATAAACTAAAACAGAGGAAAATTGGTCAGTACTTATATCTTCAAGAGTCAGCAGTTCCATATTTATCTTCTTTTCTGTGTGAAATTCTACTAGTAAAATGAAAGAACAAATTAAAAACATAACATAATTATGATGATACCCACAATGATGAATACAGCAATTGTATAGTATTTCTTTTCTTTATTAAAAATACGAAACGCATGTCGGAAATAATGAAAATTATAATTATTTGGTGCGTGCTTTAAACGTTAGTAACTACGCCCTCTATAGAACGCAACTGTTTACTCTATAGAGTTAATGTCCTGTGAGGCCTCCGTACTTTTATCGGCAGGCCTAGCGATGATTTTCGCGAAGCTAAGCTGGCGATGTATTTCCGAAGGGTGCTCAGTATTAATTGATTAAAAACAATTTTATGATTGCAGAATGTTGTAGACAACTCGTGAGTAGGTTGGATGAAGATTTTGAGTAATTTTAAGGGGTGGGTACGAAACTGCATTAGCGCCAAATTCACATATATAATTATAAGGTAGAAATGAGCAACAGGCGCGGCTAGGCCCTAGGCCTGGAGAACAGACTTCCCTCCTCCTGGGCTGCAAAAAACTGTTTTTCTCAGTAAAGTTTGTTTCCGATGAAGTTAAGGGAGGCCCTCTATAGTTTTCTAGAAATCTTTGTATTTTGATTCATTTTGTTGGCTAGGCTAGCTGTAGTAGAGCCCGGCCTAGGCCTAGCTTTTAATTATGTCAACTTTGTTCCCTTCTCTTCTACCGAAGCTTGTTGATCAACTTTGGTTTGATGTAGATAAAGCACTTGATGATGAATCTGAACTTTCACAAGAGGAACAGGCCCATCAAGCTTGGGTAAAAAAGTATAACCGCCTAGGCTAGCTAGCCTAAAACTAAGGCCTAGGCCCTATATAGGCCTAGTAGTAGGCCTCTATCTAGCTAGGCCTAGGCTAGGCCCTAGCTTATACTTCTAGGTAGTCTACTACCAGTAGTTAAGTGGGCTGGGCGCCTGGTCCAGTGAAAAAAGTGTTGGGCTTACTTACTACAGCAGTATTATCATTTTAAAGAATTTGATCTTTTGTCTCTCATCTCATAGCTACAAAGTATTGCGGAGAAAGGAAGTAACATAACTCCTGTGGGAAAAACAGCTTCAACCGAGGTTTGTAAAAAACCCCAAAAAATTAGTATTTTTATTCTGTGAAAAGTATGACAGACGTGAACTGTCCACAACACCTGATGATTGATATATTTTTTGAAATTTACTTTAATAAATCTAATTTTACTTTAGACATCGGAAGAGGATGAGCAAGATGACGAGGAAGATGAAATCGACACCGACGAAGAATCAGAAGTGGATGAATTAGATGGTGAAGAAATGAATGTGTATGACGCCGAGTCACCTGAAGATGTGAGCAATTTTTGTTTCACACAGTTGACCTTGATTGACCCAGAATAGCCCCTCCCCCATTGTAGTTCAAAACCTTCCCAGTACAATATTATTTCCAGTCATTTTAATACCACTACATGTGTATTTGGGTAAATAACAAAGATTTGTATAACAAACAAACATATAACATGACAACTCTCTCTATAGTATAGATAATTTTTAGTTTTCTCCATTCCCTACCCATTATGTGACCATGATGCTTGGACCTTATCTTTGAAAGAGCACCGAGATATAACAATTGAATTTTATTTATTTTCAGGTAGAGATGGATTTAAGCAATGAAGCAGGCCCATCTGATTCTCCTCATCAGTGGATGATGATGTGAAATCAAAGTTATTGGTGCCGTGTTTATTATTTGACATTTTATCATCCTCACTGAATGAGTACACAGTATGAATGGGTGTACTTGAAATGCAGATACAACACACTGATCTATTGAAACCAAATCACACAGATAGTGATGTTCTTGTCTCTGAACATGAGGCTAGTATGCTGTACATACAGTAGTGTACAGTTATATAGTGAACAGTGATATTGTATAATATGTATACTTGTTTTTAAAACAAGGCATGGTGGTAAATCAGCACAGTACAACCAGAATGCAGAATACAAAAATATGCTAACTTGATGAAAAATAGAGCAACAATTGTTCTGCTATATCCGAAAGTTGTGTAAAAATCTTTTACAAATTGGTTAAGTAAAAAAAAAATTGCTCCAACAAACATGTGAATAAATAAAATCAAATTGTTGTTCTTATCTCTATTTTTCTTGTTTATTCTTGTAAAGTACTTCATACTGCATGAACCTGTAGCAGATAAGATACTGGTTAAAGTTGTTATTCAAGCCAGACATGAGTCTGCAATGTTAAGCTTGGTCTACACTATCAAACTTTATATGACAAAAAAATATGATGTGCCCATATATGGACATGATGATGTCATAGCACTACCATTTATTATTTGGACACATAACACTTTTTTTGTCAAACTAGTTTGATAGTGTAGACAGAGCTTTATACAATTGTCTTGATTTATATTTCGTTGACTTACATAAATCAGAATTGTATTACACAATATTCCACATTTAATTTATAATAAAACATTTAATTTGGACCACATTTTTTGGTATAAATACCGAAATAAATACATTGAAGTGTGTTTACTAATTTGAATGTAATAAACCTCCATAATTGAGTAGATGTTTTATACCACCAAATCAAAGCTAGAAAAAAATAGAAATTTGTAATAGCTTGGGTGCAACTGCAAGATTCCAAATCTATGCTTGTGTATTTATTGGTTTTTCCCATCATGACAGTGTCAATGAAAGATGCATTAAAAGCACTAGCCAAATGTATTTGGCCTGGGATGCACAATGCATTGGCCTTTACCTATGTACTTAAATTTAAAGAAAAGTTGTATACAGTCAACTCTCCCAATACCGGACACCTTTGGGCCGGCCAAATAAGTCTGGTTTTCCGGAAAGTCTGGTATTCGGAATGTGTTTTTAATGGTAAATATAAATTTGGGACCTTTTGGTCCTCAAAAAAAGTCTGGTATTGGGAGAGTTTCTGGTTTTCAGAGAGTCCGGTATTGGGAGAGTTTCTGGTTTTCAGAGAGTCCGGTATTGGGAGAGTTTCTGGTTTTCAGAGAGTCCGGTATTGGGAGAGTTGACTGTATTTCTAAATTGTCTTCCTTTACAATGCCGACAATATTCTTTTAAGTTCTTCATTTATATTTTCCCGTGGAGCCATAGTCTCTTCTCGCGTAAGCGTGTTTCTAATTTTGACTACACCGTCTTTTAGTTCTTGTTCTCCAATGATTACTACAAATGGTATCCCAGAATCCTCTGCATGTTGTAGCTGATTTAACATCTTTGGATTTTTTTTGTACGACATTTCAGCCTGAGAAGCAAAAAAAAAATTGTGTTAAGTTAATCTGTATTGCCCTTCCTTAAAAAAAATTACTATTTATGTATTGTAAGGTCCAGTGGTCCAATTCACCATTCAGACATGATAAGAGAAACATATTTAAATTGTATAAATTCTCCCATCAAAGTGGATACTAGTTTAAGAAAATCCTTAAATATTTACCGACTTAAGTGAAATATTTAGTGTTTTAAAGGGAAATACTGTATCTCACTTAAGTATGATTATTGTATACGACCACAGGAACAACATTTCTGGTGTATACAGCATATTTTACTGGTAATTTGGAAAAAAACATGGCTCCTTTAAGGGTAAAATTATTAATTATTTATTCGTACCTTTATATTGCCATCCCACAATTCAGAGCATAATTTCATGCGTTCTTCTAGTAGATTTTTCTGTGCGGACGCCACTAGGATGTCGATTTCCGTAGTCCGCACTTTCTCCTGGGCAGCCTTGGCTTCCATGATGGAAAACACTCGTTCAACCCCTATGCTCACACCAACACAGGGAACCTTGTAATCAAATTACATTATTATTAGTATGCTAACCATAATGTTGTAACTATATGTCATTGGCCCTGTTTCTGCTGCCAACTAAATACCGTATATTATACGGTATTTTTTGAATACCGTATATATACGGTATATTTTTGGCAGCAGAAACTGCGCTCATAAAAAATATACCGTATTTTGTATACCGTATTTTCCCCACAAAATTTGTGGATAAAATACGGTATTTACAAATTTATACCGTATTTTTTGTACCCGTTTCTGCTGCCAATAAAAAATACCGTATTTTTTTTTTACATGACAAAAGGTCAACATTCGTGTTTTTATTTTCTGTCGCTGTCAGCTCTTTTACACACGTGTATATATATATTCGGCGAAAATGTGGAGCGAAGACGTCACAGTTTTACTAAATAAATTTGTGTGGGGAAGCTAAAATGTCTGGCCAACTAAAAGGTAATAAAAAGGGACAACCACGTTTATAAAGACATTTCTAAAAAAAAAAGCAGGAGTATGGAATAGACTTGTCTCCAAAGCAAGTAAACTCAAAGCTGAAGAGCCTGCGAAAGCAGTACAATATTGCAAAATACAATAACTCGGGGAGGGAACGAATTAATTGTCCCCATTACGATGTTTTCTGTGCTCTCACAACATCTCTATCACTAGGGCTAGGCTGTTGAAAGTGAGACGTAAAACTTCCTTTATTGCGACTTTTAATTATCGATCAAATAAATGAATGGCAATTTGGGTAAAGAAGATGAAATTTAACACGACCACCCAAGAAGTATTGTTAGCAGAAACGGGGTACTAAAAAATACGGTATAAAAAATACCGTATTTTATACCGTATTTTGAGCAGTTGCAGCAGAAACAGGCCCTCTGTGGCCTTATTGATATTCATGAGGTTCCATAGTTCATCGTGTATAGTCCCACCTTAGGTATAATCCTAACCCTGTAGAGAAATTGGTCAAATAACACACTTCGCACATGGGAATCTCCAGGTAGAGTCCCACCTCAGGTATAATCCCTAACCTGCAAAAATATTGGTCCAATAATACATGTCACTTCACACAGGGGAATCCCCAGTTATAGTCCCACCTCCCAAATTCCAACAAATGTATGTACAAAGGGGTGAGATTATACCCAAGGAAGTTAGATTTTACCTTTTTACCCTTGGGATCAAACATTCCAACGAGACCATCATAGCGCCCTCCACCTGCAACTGAACCAACTCCGACCTGTTCCCCATCTTTGGTTGGTATTAACTCAGCACCTATTAAGAAACATTATACCTGTTAATATACACATAAATGAATTTTAATATATACATGAATACAAATAATAAACTGAAAATTATTTACATATTACACCTGCATTTAAATATGCAAATTACTAATTTCTCACCTTTAAGTACCGCCTCATAGATAACACCTGTATAATAATCTAATCCTCTGGCAAGACTAAGATCAAATGACACCTTAAAAATAGTATGCAAATTCAATTATTCAAATCATCTATCAAATGATTCACCAATGGAAACTCATGTTTTCTAAACAAAGTCTCATTGGCTGTCAGAAGGATTTGAACCAACCACCCTGGGACAGATAAGCAATATAAGATTAATTTTACCTGAAATAAATGTCATTTTACACCTGATGCTACAAAAGCACCACTCACAATTAAGGCCAATATACACAGATGAGCAGTAACGGTAATAAAATTATAGAATCTATGTTATTCCTTATGACCATTTACCCACCACGCGGAGTGTACAGTTGGTTACCGCTCTAGACATATACAGATTCTATGTGGGATAAGTTAGGTGATTTTCCGCTTACTGTCATTCTGTGTAAATTGGCCTTTAAGTTTTCATTTTGTGGTCAGTTAAAGCCACATTTTTTATTTTTCATGTTTATTTCTTTCACATCCAACAGTAAGTTTACTTGCCAATTACTGGATGGATAAAATATATGATGCTTATAAACTAAAGCTCTGTCTACCCTATCAAACTTTATGTGACAAAAAAATGTGATGTGCCCATATATAGACATGATGATGTCATATCACTACCATATTTGGGCATTTCACCACCATATTTGGGTACATCACACTTTGTTTTGTCAAACGAGTTTCATAGTGTAGACAGAGCATTAGTCTCATTTGAAGCTGAGGGAGTGTAGTTGTTTACCAGTCACACTAGCTCAATATTCACCTTGTCTGAGACATTGAATAGCTCGCAGTAATGCAGTAGCAGTTTCATATCCGTTAGGCCTTCCATGGCTGCTTTACTTTTCTTCAGATTTTCATCTTCACAAAGTTGTGTTACTAATTCGTTTCCACCTGTCAATTAATTGATAATCAATCAATCATCAATCAATAAATAATCAATCAATAAATAATTAATCAATCATAAATAACTAATCAATCATAAATCAATAAATAACCAATCAATAAATAATCAACCCCAAAATTGGTGATTTAATCAATATGAAAGGAAATCTGGTAATAAACTAATCAGTCATCAGCTAACCTACTGTTCCTTTAGAGAATCAGTCAGCTTGTTTTTATTTGTAGGTCAGAATTTGTAATACAATTATTTCTTTAGCAACCTACCTCTTAGTTTTACAAAGGTCCCAATCTTGTCTGCTATGTCGGGATCTAAACCCTTCTCATTTATCATCTCACATCGTACATCTTCCCATAGGGTCTGTTATGTAAAAGAATGTTTATTAAACAATTGCTACAACAAAAAATCATCACAAAATTAGCAAAAATTCGCAATCACATACAAGCAAATCTAAAGCCCTGTCTATAGTATACTATCATATATGGACACGATTATGTCATATCACTACCATATTTGGGCACATCAAACTTTTTTTTCAAACCAAGGCAATCAAACCAAACCAAACAAGATGCTGAGCTCAAAGGGTTTATCTGTGGCTGCGACACACTCAGTTCCATACCCCCTTACAGACACAATGAGCGGCAGGGAATATATACATATTACAGTGCTGTTCGTATTTGTCTCGGCCAGACATAAGATCAAAGGACTGTTCCTATCTTGGTAAGGCGAGCTCAGTGTCCTGTTGTTAGATTGCCTTGGTCAAACTAATTTGATAATGTAGACAGAGCTTAAAATATATAGAAGAAATTATAGCACCTTGTCTAGTTTATCTACAGATGAACAGATTGTTCTAAATTTATCATCTGGGACTCCACACGCTTCGAACATGCCATCCAAGATTCTGCGATGATTCACCTTCACCACAAATTCTCCAAGTTTCAGATTGTCAAGGATCTCGTAAACAATCTTTATACACTCAGCATCAGGTATCATTGGGTCATACTGGCCAGCTATATCAAAATCCTATCAAATCAAAGATAGTCATTGTACATATTATTTGATATACTCAGCATCAGGTCTCATTGGGTCATAGAAAACCACCCTGGGTATCAGATTTTTTACTGACAACCAAGCTTCAGACAGACAGGTGACCAAGCAAACATCGGCAAGGATTCGAGCCTCACTCGCTCCATGGTTCTGGTGGTAGAATAAGTCTTCGGAAATAAGGACTATAAACCGTAGGTCCAATGTACACATCTAGCTCATGTGCACTTTAAAGAACCTAGTACATATTTCAAGATGAGTAGGGGGTTACCCCAGTATACTAGTATATACACAGCCACTGTTACACACAGACACTTACCATAACTCATTTTGAGGCCCTCTTGATTGTCAGGATACACTATTTAGGTTCACCCTCTATAAATAAGGCTAAATAAAAAAAACTTACACATTGGTAGAATTCTCTATATCTTCCCCGTGTCATGGCAGGGTTATCTCGTCTGTAAACCTTAGCTATATGATAACGTTTAATGTTGGATATCTTTCCCATCGCTAAATAGCGAGCAAATGGTACCTGATTAAAGTTTAAGAAAATTAGCAACAATTATATAAGAATAAAAAATATATATTTTACTGGAATTGAATATGAATTAATAACATATATTAAAATAAATTTTTAATTTTAATAATAAAATTATGATTTCATAATGTGAACTAAAATTTAAAAAGATAGAATTAAGAATTTGATTTTACTCAACAACACAGTTTTGGTTAATTATTGATGCTGTACTATTAATATGGCTTTAAAGTTGGGAAGTAGCCATATGGCATCTTTATCTACCTGAAAAATATGAAAATATTATTTTAGGTAAATAATTTTTTCCCCCACCCAATTTTTGGTCAAAGTGAATAACTATCATATGACATTAAATTGCATAATTCAACAAAAAAATTTTAAACAATTATTTGTAGGGGAACAATATATCTTTGACATACAGGGTTTATCAAAAAATTAAATTATATATTTATATCATAAAGCTCTGTCTACACTGTCAAACTAGTTTGCAAAAAAAGTATGATGTGCCCAAATACGGTAGTGATATGACATCATCATGTCCATATATGGGCACATCACATTTTTCTGTCACATAAAGTTTGATAGTGTAGACAGAGCTTAGAAGAACAGATGGTAGCATAGCATGTCTGTAAAAGGATACAGTAAGGTCATATCTCAGTGATAATATCTCTCCTCCTTGGTCTTTTAAATCATAAATCAACTTGGAATCTTCACCATATTTTCCAGTCAACGTATCCTGTTAAGAAAAAAATATGTAAAAAAAAAGTCCATTTTAATTAGAATTTTTCATAAAATTAATTCCATTAAAAATCATGTTTGTTAATTTATCAATTTAACACAGTGAGAATTATCAATGTAGGTTGGCCAAATATATCTGGTTTTCTAGAAAGTCTGGTATCAGAATGTGTTTTTAATGGTAAAATGGAATTTCCTTTTGGCCCTCAAGAAAGATCTGGTATTGGGAGAGTCTCCAGTTTTCAGGGAGTCTGGTATTGGAAGAGTCTTCAGTTTTCAGGGAGTCTGGTATTGGAAGAGTCTTCAGTTTTCAGGGAGTCTGGTATTGGAAGAGTCTTCAGTTTTCAGGGAGTCTGGTATTGGAAGAGTCTCCAGTTTTCAGGGAGTCTGGTATTGTGAGAGTCCATTGTACTATCAATTACAATATTACAAGAGGCATCAAAATGCTGGCAGCTTTTGAATTATTAGTAATATTCATGAATGGACCATTATACCCTGCTGTTTCTATAAGTACTACTTATAAACAGTCATGAACTCTTGTTCCTGGAAATATTGTACGTTATAGGATGTTTACCTTTAGCTCAAACACAGGAGTATCAATGGTCTCTGCACCATGACGTTTAAAGCATTCTATAACTGTCTTAAATACCTTCTCACGTATAGCCATCTGCTTTGGGTTGTAGTCTCTTGTTCCCTACAGATAAACAGTTATAAGTATGAATTTTCAAAACTAGATAGAAAGGTATAATAGTGGATGAAATGAAGGTGCCTACATATCTCTGAAGAGGACTTTTTCATACTGTATCCATGTAGTTGTATCAGTGTTATATCATTTTAATAATTTATTAACACATGTTAAGAATGAAGTGACAGTGACATATATTATTAAGTTCTAGAATATTTATTCATCCTCATATCCAGAGCTTAATTTAAATTCTCCTTATTTCGAATTTAATATCCATGGAATTAAAACACATGTACGCCCTCTAGCTTGCGTCTGGTTGATATGCCTGCCTCTTCAAAGCGTACAAAACTACAGGATGAAACATTTTAGTGGGGACCGGATGTACGATTGTAAGGTACAGTAACCCTATCCTAATAATACATTAAATCTTTGCCTTGCATTTCAGAAATCATGGATCCCACCTATGCACAAACATTAAAGGTAAAGTCTCGTGTTCACTCTGAATGTAGGGAAATGACTGTTAGGAGTAGTAGGGTGGCATGTTCCTTTCAGCACCGCCATATCCTCCCTAGTATTTTCAGCTGAGTGGACGGGAAGTTGTCAGGGATTGAACCCGGGTCTCTCTGTATGACAGTCAACCTAACCACTCCCCATAAAGTGTTAATAATAATTGCTGCTACCTTTGGAACTTTGAGAACAAATTTTTGTGGTTGGGCATCTTGAATTTTGGCCTTCAAAGCAAGAAGTTTAGCTACTTCTTCATCGATCTATGCAGGAAAAAAAACACACTTTTGCGTAAATAGGTTATATTGTCACAACTTTAAACAAGCACGAATGTGCAATACTCGGGGTACAGCGAAAGAAGCTGTATACAGACGTATACAGTTAGAAAGTTAAAGAAAAATAGGTTTCGCCAGGGCTCGAACCGGGACCTTCTGCGTGTTAAGCAGACTTGACAACCACTACACTACGAAACCTCTTACATTGAAATTGTGGGTTACAGAAAGTTTTTTAATCCATTTAAATTACAAATAAATGGTAATAAGCACAAAGCAAAATAAACATGTGTAAAAGTGATAATTACCGATTACACAAAATAAGTATTTTAAAAAATAATAATAAGATATACTGTGTATAATTATCATATTGCGTATACAGTACTTTTCACCATAAAGTTTAAAAAAAAAAGGTTTAGCCCGGGCTCGAACCAGGTACCTTCTGCATATTGAGCAAACGTGATAACCACTACGCCAAGAAGCCGCATATAACCATATAACTACATAACGCTGTGGTGTGTGTCACACATTGTGGATTCTTAATTAAACAAATTAATTAACAAAAAATTAAAAATCCGGCTCTATAGCTTTGAGGACATGTCCCTGTAGTATGTTCATGCCAAATCCCAGCTCAATACTACAACTAATAAGGGAGGAGTAGTACTTTAAAAATCGCACTTTTTACTCAATAGTGTCCAGATGGTGGAGGAGAAAATGAGTAAGTACTAGACTCGGGTACCCCGAGTAAAAATGTCTGACTACTACAATATGAAGCATCATTTTATATATAATAATTCTTTTAAAGTTAAAATCATTTCATTATCCAAATTATTAACATACAGTACTAACCTGTGGAATATCAGTGAATTGTGTAGAAACACATCGTGTTAATATTTTTGAATGTCCAAGTTGTCGCAGATAAGAAAGTTTTGTCCAAGTTAGTGCCATTTTACCAGATTGAGAATGTCCACAAGTAGTACAACAACCAAAAATGTGATGGTGAAATAAGAAGAAATTCTGATCAGAAATCCTAGTCGGGACACAGGGAATAGAACTGGGTATAAATATGTAATTTACCCACATAATATATTGTGCGAGAATAAAAATAAAAAAATTCTTTTTTTGACATGTCATTAAATTAATTAAAAAACCCATTCTTCAACAAAGTGAAAAACATTGACAAGTATATATTACTATATCTGGTAAGTACCGTACATTTTGATTTCAGACTTATTAGGTCTGAATGTACGGCTAGGCCTATCTATGCCAAACAGCTCCGCATCCCTCTAAAAATTCTATTTCGAACCTCACGTTCGCCAGCCAGGCCTAGCCTACGCCTACTCATCATTGGTTATCCAGCCTAGCTTACACTCTAGATCTATCAAAATTACATCTAAGCTAAATATGTGCAAACCTGATCTTTAGGTGCTTGTTGTTTTTTTAATTCACGGACAATATTTCCCTGTTTAGTGATTTCCTTTTGTACTTCGGCCTTAGCTGATGCGTCCATGCTGTTTTTTAACACCGGCACGGGTGAATTTCTTCCTTTTCTCATTATGAAACTGCTTTGTGATTGGTTGATAGGAGAAGATGACGTAATCTTTTTAAAGGCACACTCGATGATGTAATAATAATTTTCTCACAAAACTTTTCTTTTTTCCCTCCGTTCTTTTATTTGTTTTCATTCGGCGCATCCACCCCACCTTCTGCTTTTTTTTAAAAAATCGTGGGTAAACATAACACATGAGAACAGAACTCATGCAAGTGCTATGGTGTAGTTCATGTTATATTTTAGTTAATAATTGTTGAAAAAAGGAGAAAGAAATAGTTAACTAACAAACACACCACAAAATAAAGTAATATTTATTGAGCATTTATTTTCAAACTGAACCAGTTAAACTGTGTAGATAATCAACAAATAAATCTCCATGAACATTTCCTTTTTAAAAAAACAGTGATATTTTTACATAGGTTGGAAAAGTAATACTTTGATCATTCTGTGTCAGGTTATCAAATAATTTGATATATCTATAGAGCATTAAATAAAATGGTAGGTTATTACAATATTGTACTCTATTGTACTAAACACATTTCTATATCTATGAATATTCTATTGTCAATAATATATGTTTATTTATTACTATTTTACTATAGTATTTGATTTGTGTAACTAATTATTATATAACCACCATTTCATCTCAATTATGTTACCATATGAGAAATACATTGAAAAACAGCATAGGAGATCGTCACAGATGTTTAATAATTATATTGCTTAGCAAAAACATTAATGAAAACAACGAACATGAAGCGGATAGTTTTTCACTCTGCATAGCAAGAATAGCTAAATTGCATTAAGCATAATATAGAGACACCATAAAACAAAATACTGATTAAGTAATGCTTAAAAAATATATTATACTTAATTCATAGCTATATGCTATTAACAAATTAACATCATGAAAAAGATGCATGATGGGGGAAGGGGCGTGGGTGCTTCTACAGTAAAACACCTATTAAGGGGCCCAACAAGTCTCACCTTAATAGGGGTGTCCCTGAATAGGGTTTTGGCTGTAGTGTATATCATATCGTTCATTTCGTGGAAAAGTGTCCCCTTAAAAGGGGTATCCCAACTAATGTATGTTGATGGTGGTACACACCTTTGATGGAGGCGAGGGCTGACTCACTATAGATGGGTGTCATATCACAATATTTATGATATCTTTCAAATTTACAATCTGATTCGGTATATAACACATCTTTTAAATTATTTAAACATTTTCTTACAAAGAAACCATGTTAGTATTAAAAAGTAATTAAATTATAATTTCAGAATGTAAACATAAATTAAATATTGCTAGTAATTATAATTACTACACTAAAACCAACAACAAAAGAAAACAAAATATTTATAGCAATAATATACTAACAAATATTTAAACTTAGTAAATAGCGCATTACTAAAATTAATACTTATTTCATCCTAAAGTAAAAAACACCATGAAAAACCAATATAAATAATTTCCATAAAATTATTTCATTTATCATCAATACAAATTATGCGAAATCTAATTAAGTAACCTAGACTTATAATATAGTATACATGTATATGATGGTAATATTTTTACATAACATGTAATTTTGTTAACATTGCACTAAAACATTCGATCAAGTATACTGTACACTATTTTATATTTAAGCAGTTTATCTATTATCTATTGACTTGAGAACTCATAACCCGTTACAGTATCACTACGCTACCGTAAACTATACAACTCAATACCAAGTACAGTATTTACTACAACTATACAACTACAGACCAGTATAGATTACTACACTGTATAATAATTATATTAAAGTAGTTCCACATGCCTACACATGGCTGGTACAGCATACAACTAATCATTTTTTTTATTTATGAATTTTCAGAACTGGAAATGAGATATAACTCATAACATGGTAATACAGTATTATTTATTATAACTACATTTAAACTGTACACCAATTGTAATGAATTTCAAGACACTGAATAGGATATTAATTTAAACCTGGTAGAACAATATTATAACTATACAATATATTCACTTAAGCAGCCCAACGAATGATAGAATTACAACTCAAAACTTGTACAGTACAGTATATCACAAATGTATAAAGTTTTACTTTAGCAGTGTACATCTGAGCGTTTAACACATCAGTGTATGTACAGTATCATAGCTGTAACACCTTTACTACTATTACTATAACTACTTTTTTACACAAGAGAGGTTTCATAACTCACAAATATGATAATGGAAACATACATACATTTTGAAACGTCTGAGCTGATCACTATTTCATTTTCATCCGAGTGTATTCATTAGTTCGTTGCCAAACGAAACAGATATTTACTGAATTACAAAAACTTATTTATGATGTATTAGTTTTCGTTATCGTATTCGCGTGGTCGCGATACCTCTATATAAACATGAACTATCAACAACACCGTAATCACCATCCCATAATATGAATTTCATCAACATCCTCACACTAAAATAAACATCAGAAAGGTACAAATACTGAACATCAAGTCTAGCAGTCTATATTTCTAACAAGAAAAAAAGGTACATAAGGATTGTCAATAGTAAAAAGATATCCATCTTCTTTGTTATTACATTGAATAGATTCATCTGGTTCCAAATAATATTTTTGTGGATTTTTACTTTTATGTTGAACCAAAACGAACGAAAAGGAATAAAATTACATTGGTTATTGTTTATACAATTACTAAGATATCAAGGTTACTTAGATATTAATTATGATTAATTTAGCTTCCATTTAAAAAATAATAATAATAATAATAATAATAATAATAATAATAATACCAATAGAAATATTAGTATTTAACCATATTTATATATAAAAATAAAAATTTCAGTGAATATTAAAAATGGAAATGAAATGGAAAAATACAATAAGAATTTAACAAATATTCCAATTATGCATTGATCAGCCTCAAAATAAGAACCCAATTTCATCAATATATTTGGCTCTGAACAAAAATTGATGAAAATTTAAAAAAAAACATTTGGCCAAGCATTAATATCGAGAAAAAAAACATTAACACATACAAAATAATCAATGTATGTTTTGATACAATTTTTTTTGATGGAACACAGGAATTGGCTTTTGTGAATATTAAACTTGAACAGGAATCATAAAAAGTCAGAATTAACTAACATTAATTTATAGTTTCCTTAAAATCAACTCCATCCTGGTGTTTTGTCACACATTTCAATTGTTGTAATATTGGTTAGTGTTTTTACATACCAAATGTCAATTACTAAATTGCATATGCAACACATGAAAGCGAAATCAAAAAGGATTGCTTTAGTGGTCATTATTGAATTGAAATCAACTAAAACCACTTCAATTGAAGACTGCCAATTTGTTGCTTTGGAAGTCATGACTTTATGTAAGGACTTCATTCAGCAGCTCTTGATTCCTGTAGTGGTTACCAGATCATGTCCTGGATTATTGCACCTCATCGGTTGGCCTAACAGTATGGGTATGCCATCAGTTGCAGATTGGTGCTCAAAATGTATGGGCATTTCTGCAGACACCACAGCCAAGAGCAAACTCCTCGCCTGTAGGCGGGTGGTCGACATGTAGAGGGCACTCATCTCCTTCCATTTGTGTGATCTTTGGACCTGTTTAAAAAAAAAATGTATATTGACAATGTATTTGAACCAGCACACTGGGGTAACCCCTACTCATCACAAAAATGTGCACATATTTTATATGAACTGGTTTTTAAAGTTTTCACAAACCATAGGCCTAGATTAACTTCAGTATATTTACCTGCAGGGCATCTAGGCAGTTCTTGTTTACCAATAGTTGTTATTCTCTGGAAATCATCATGACAAGCATTGCAGAAATGAGTGGTACCAAAACAAAAGAACACAGCAACAGAACAACAATAACGACACTTGTATTCCAGGAAGTCTGTCCCATGTTTGGGGCACATCTTGAATAAAGGAAAATAAAAATCACTTTTGAATTGAACAATAAAGCCATTTTGTACTTGCAAGTTTTCTGGATTATAAGTTTAACAATACTAATTTTACAATATTATGATTATTATGGTGACATTTTTTGTTTTATACTTTTTATTGATTTTGTTTTGTAAATATATTGGTATGAGCTTTAGAGCTATTTTACTGTTTCCTTATGGACAAAAATTAATGATATTTTTAATGCATAGTAACTTCTTAAATTACCACTATACGTATGTACAACAAAGAAAGAAAGGGGCTTATCTCCTATGTCAAGACAGGAAGCATGAGGCTGGTATTATATATCAAAATTTGAATTTGAGGTAAAGAAGGGGGAAAGGAAATGCTTAATTATTTTTTTATTAACTTTCTTATACCCCTTTCACACCAAAACTCTGGAGTGTCTCCGGAGACACCCCGGGGTTTATGACCATTCAAAACGTCGAGAAACTCCGGAGGTACCCCTTTCACACCAACCTAGCAACACCGGGGATAATGAAATAAAATTGTATGTCGCCCTCTATTTTTTGTTGTTTACATAGCGACGATCATTAGAATAATTTTAATTAACAATATTTCTAATTTAATAATTACTTTCAAAAGTCTCAGAAGTAATATAATGTTTTATTGATACTACTTATTATTTTTTAAACCCGCTATATATTTTGTACAAATATTTAAAGTATTTTGAAATAAAACTAAAGCAATGAGTGATCGTGTGAGGATGACCTTTTGACCCGAAACACTCCGGAGTTTGATGTTGGTACCTTTCACACCAAAACACCGGGGTGTCCCCGCAGTTCGCTCTCCGGAGAATGTTCAGCTGTTCAACCCCGCAGTTTTAAACTCCGGAGTTGCTTGATTTTACCTTTCACACCAAACAGCGGGGTGTCAACGTTTTGCTTTTGGTGTGAAAGGGGTATTATACAACACCAGTGAAAACATTCTGTGAAGTACTGAGTATCAAATGCAATAATTATAAAGAGATGTGGGCAATAAAACATAAATGCAAGCATTACCTGAGCCCTTGATACATCTGAGCATCCACCACAAACAAGTTCAGCAGGGTCATACTCCTGGGCTCCACCCTCATCACATCTTGCCTCACCACCATAGTAGGCCTTCTTACACTTGAAGCAAACATAGTAGGCATATCTGTTGATGGCAAAGCCAGCAGGATCATGATGGAAACGAGCTCCTGGTGTTGTAATGGCTTCACATTTGTTCAGACCTTCATACTCCAATCGCATCAGGGCTTTCCGCTTCACATCTTGCTTCAGGGATTTGATTGGTTCTAGTATAGATTCTAACATTTTGTTTTCTATGTCAACCTGAAAAATGGTTATACAGTACAAATATTTATAAATCAAAATTTCTCTCCAGACAAAGGAGGTTTATATACGACACATTGCCAGTGGAAAACTTGATTTTTGAAACATATTATAAAGCAATATAGGTTTGGAAGTTGATTAACGTAAATCACAAAAACACAGTTCCATATAACACAATACAAACATTAGGGAGCTGTAAAGAAATCCATTGAACATTTTGAACATCTTAGGGAGTGAGTGGCCGAGCGGTTAAGACAGTGGAACCGTAATCACGTAGCCATAACATCGGCAGGGGTTCGAGGCTCACTCACTCCATGGTTCTGGTGGTAGAATGAGTCTTCTCGGATAAGGACTATAAACCGTAGGTCCAGTGTACATAACTTGCTCGTGTGCACTTTAAAGAACCTAGTACATCTTTCCAGACAAGTAGGGGGTTACCCCGGTGTATTAGTACATCACAGCCACTGATCACCAACTGGGCCCTCTGGGAGATCAGTCTTTGACTGAAGAGGTCACCCAGTATAAAGATAAAACAAACAAACAAACAAATAAATAAGTTAAACTTGCAGAAAGCACAATGAATGAATTATTTGAGTACATACCTTACAAATTGGGCATAAGACGAATCCGAAGGTGATTCGCGGTCCAACCCACCTCTTTTCAAGCACACATAAACAGCAATGATAGTGGAAAACGTGACCACACACAAGCTATGTACAAATAAAACAAAGTTGTATAAATTTACTAAGTATTTAAACAATAAGGTATCACACATTAAAGAAGCAACATCAATCGATATTTTAAAGCTCTGTTTACACTATCAAACTATGACAAAAAAAAGTGGGATGTGCCCAAATATGGTAGTTATATGCTCAAATATGATAGTGATATGACATCATCATGCCCATATATGGGCACGTCACATTTTTTTGTCACATAAAGTTTGATAGTGTAGACAGAGCTTTAAGCATCTTTTCACTTTTTATTTTAGTAGGGTATGCCTTTTTCACTTGATCTCCTGTGAATTCTATTCCGGCAAGCTCCCAAATGGCAGGTTCTATGGCTGGAGAACAGAGCGGTGTAAATGGTTCCTCTGTCTCTTCTTCATTGTTTTGCTTATCTTAGGATATGATATTATGATATGATCATTTTTGTGTAAAGCGCTTAGTAACATTGTATTAGGAGCTATATAAGACTACCATTATTTTTATAAAGGTAACTAAACTTAGACAAAACAAATCATTGATTTTAGGCAATTCAAATTGCAGTACTATGTATTTGCTAAAACTGACCTGGATAGCCGGTGCACAGCATAGAGCCTCAGTGAAACATATCATGCACATATCATCAGAGTCTTGCTTTAAAGTAGGGTCATTACTGCACCCCTGTAGGCAAGGAAGATGCTTTTCCTCGCCTTTCAGACCACCACAGATGTGTTCACATTGTAGTACCTTAGTACATGCAGTCTCCGCATACTCCTGATAATATATATGCATCAAATTTGTAATTTTGCAATATAAAGTAGTACAAAGAAAACAGTTTGAATGTGGTAATGATGATGATAATCAGTGGCGAATCGCAGAGATCGGAGGCCATTCGTTAATAGGGTATTCTCTTTTTCCACTAGGCCCTGATCATGGGCTCATTAGGCACCTGGGTTTAGCCAGTGAGCACTCATAGACATTACGGCACTAAGGATAGAGGATGATTGTAATTTTATTTGTTGACATTTTCATACAGTTTAAATATCTAAATATACAGTCTGTTCTGCCACTTTTTCTTACCTGACAATCCTCACATACTGCACTAGCAGTCAAACCTGATGCATTACCTCCACAAAACCTACATGACCCTCGACCCGAAGAACCATGACTGTTACTCGTACTTCCTTCAGTGTAAATAGAAAGATTTATTTTTTATTTTAAAACATATCAATAATCTACTAAAGTACTTGCTATATTTAATATTTATTTGCTGCAAACACATGTAGTTCATTCATTCATTTATCAGTAGAAAATTATTTCCATTTATTGTCATTTAAATATAAAATATTCAAATTATGTTTGCTCATCAATCTTGTACGGTATACTGACAAGCATTCAGTGCCATAATGGCAGCTGGATAAAAGCTGCTACAAAACATATTTGTACGAGAGACGATGGACCGGTAACGTCTACCGCTACGTAACACCTCAAATACATTATGCATGTTGATACTAAATACCATAAGACCAAGTATAACAGTTACACAAACAGTCTAAAACAAAGAGATTTTATGGAAAATATAATTGAGTGACATTAAATACGCTTGAGTGAGTGAGTGGCCGAGCGGTTAAGACAGTGGAACCGTAATTCATAGCCATAACATCGGCAAGGGTTCGAGGCTCACTAGCTCCATGGTTCTGGTGGTAGAACAAGTCTTCTCGGATAAGGACTATAAACCGTAGGTCCAGTGTATGCATATTGCTCGTGTGCACTTTAAAGAACCTAGTACATCTTTCGAGACGAGTAGGGGGTTGCCCCAGTGTATTAGTTCACACACACATGCACACACTGTCGTACTTGGCTGCCGATGACACGATGTGACCCTTAGGGGAGAAGAATGTTGTTGAAAAGGTAACATCCAAGTCCACAGCGCGCTGATCTTCATGAAATAGCGCTATATAAATGGAATGTTGTTGAGAAGGTGTAACATCTAAGTCCACAGCGCTCTGATCTTCATGAAATAGCGCTATATAAATGTCGCTTTACATTACATTTTTATGAAGCCTTCCTGAAAAAAAAAAAACATTTTTACCTGCTTCTTTGAAGTCTATCATTGCCTTTAACGTTTTAGAGTCTGCTAAGATCATGACCCAGAACAGTTTGCTTCTTCCACACCCCTCATGAAGGTCAACCCTGATCGCCTCCTCTTCTTCCTTAAATACCTTAAAAACAGACATGTAACAAACTTTATTCATTTGTTACATACAATTCTGAAGCTCTGTCTACACTACCAAACTTTATGTGACCAACAAATGTGATGTGCCCATATATGGACATGATTATGTCATATCACTACCATATTTGGGAACATTACACTGTTTTTGTTCGAACTAGTTTGATAGTGTAGACAGAGCTCAAGACCTAGTCTAGTAATAAGGCTCTAAGCCATTGCGCAAGAAACTTTTCATAAGCCAATTGAAAAAAATTTAACAAATTAGCTAAGTTGCAGGCTAATGAATTTCTTTAAATGTTGGTGAGTTGGTTTTGAGAAACAAAAAAATGATATTGTAACATTTGGTTGTATAGTGGAAGTTATAAAATATAGAGACTTGTCATCCAGTAGATAAAAATACAACACTTTATTGGGTTGTTCCAACATAAAAACCACCTGACTCCACAACATGAATCTCTCTTCCCCAACCAACAAGGTCTCTCTGTGAACGCCCTCGATAGTCGAGAGACATTCACTTAAGCTCTGTCTACACAAACTTTATGTGCCCATATATGGACATGATGATGTCATATCACTACCATATTTGGGCATATCACAGAATTTTTTGTTAAACTATAGGGTTACAATATCAACATACGTGTCTTTGATGTGATCTTGTTCTGTTGTGAAGATGTTGAAACTTATCACAGTCAGCACATAGGTTACAACATTGGTTACACATTATATGGACATGATGATGTCATATCACTACCATATTTGGGCATATCACTAACATATTTAGGCACATCACAGAATTTTTTGTTAAACTATAGGGTTACAATATCAACATACGTGTCTTTGATGTGATCTTGTTCTGTTGTGAAGATGTAGAAACTTATCACAGTCAGCACATAGGTTACCACATTGGTTACACATAATATGGACATGATGATGTCATATCACTACCATATTTGGGCATATCACTAACATATTTAGGCACATCACAGAATTTTTTGTTAAACTATAGGGTTACTATATTAACATACCTGTCTTTGATGTGATCTTGTTCTGTTATGAAGATGTAGAAACTTATCACAGTCAGAACATAGGTTACCACATTGGTTACACATAATATGGACATGATGATGTCATATCACTACCATATTTGGGCATATCACTAACATATTTAGGCACATCAGTGTTTTTGTGTTAAACTATAGGGTTACTATATTAACATACCTGTCTTTGATGTGATCTTGTTCTGTTGTGAAGATGTAGAAACTTATCACAGTCAGCACATAGGTTACCACATTGGTTACAGCTTACGATGGCTGGTGTTTCACCATCATCATGATTCACACACAATGGCTGTGAAATGGAATAATCAATAAATAACAATTTCAATGACGTTAAAGCTCTGTCTACCCTATCACTAGTTCGACAAAAAAAAGTGTTATGTGCCCAAATATGGTAGTGATATGATGTCATCATGTCCATATATGGGCACATCAAATTTTTTTGTTACATAAAGTTTGATATTGTAAAAAGAGCTGAACAGCAAGCAAAGTACGTTCAATTCTCCAAATTCCTGACATCCTTGAGCTGGATTAATATTATGTCTAATTTTCCTAAACTGATATATATAATATATTACCTTGTGTTTGGCAGCCTGCCCATCTTTTTTGCTTAATTCACTTGAAGACAACCTCTCTACATGCTCTTGTTCTAGAACACAAAGACTAGCCAATGACAACCATAGCTGTGTAGATAAAAATATATATATATAAACAAGAATCATAGTACTTAAGTTCATGAATGAGGTACATATATGTTGTATATTCTACATTAACAAACCTTTATGTGAAATATATCTCACATTTACCGGTATTTGTAATTTTAATGGCATTTTTATATGTTTTTTATAGCTATAACATTGTATTGTGTTTTGATTTTTGTGTGCTGCCCAAATTTAGTTTTTATACTTTTAAATATTTTTATATCATGTAAGTACAATGCTTTCAACTTCTGCTGCTTTTAATTTATACCGCAATAATTAAATAGTTATTAGATAAAGCAGTATATTTACTGTATGTGTCTGTAGGCATTCAGCAGGAACGCGTTTGGACTCTTCTATTCTTGTGAGGGCAAGTAGAGCCTCGGCAACGGCTGCCTTGCAAACACTAGCCCAAAGGTCTCCAAGCTTCCCCTATAAGAATAATAAAATAAGCCATCAATTAACTTATATGAAATAAAAAATATCATTATCTTATGTTTAAAAGTGTATTGAGTAGCATATAATATTGTGTTTTTGTTTACATGCATGTTGTAAAAATATGTTCTCTGGATGCATGTTTTCCTGCGTACTGAGTTTAACATGTATATTGTCCTATTAAATTGAATATCAACAAACGCTCTCACCATGGCAATGTCTTTGATAAGGACAATGATACTTTCAGCAATGCTGTGTGACATACTGCCTCTGATCCACCATCGTTTGCTGCTACTGCCCTCGTCTGTTCCATTACTAAAGCAAGAAAACAAAATAAAGTTAATAATTCAGACATTATCTCCTGTTGCAATTTTTCTCTCCTTAGGAATTTTCCATTTCTATCTCTGCAGTATTTTGGTCACATATTAACATGGTACTGTAGTATAATACATATGAAAAGGATGTCACCACATGACCATCAAAAATATGTTGCAGATATGCGACTCACATTTTGGTAGAAGCCAGCGTAATGGACTGTACAACTTTCCCGCTACCTGCCGCCTTCATCTTTGTCTGCACAGTCAGTGCTTTAGTGATGACCGCTAAGAACACCTCAAGCACACCTATTGTCTCCTCTTCCTCCATGACTTTCGGTTTTTCCGCAGATGTTGTGATGACGTTGATGTCCATTATCGGTAGTGTTGAGCCAGTGACCGATGCAAACCGATTGGGTGTTATTTCTGGTAGAACTTTACGCAAAATGGCTGTTACCTATGTAAATACCATTAACGTGCATTTAACACAATGACATGAAGTGAAAGTGTACAATCTTATATATTTTTTCCATACTAATGTGGGTATAGGCCCAGCTTGAAATATATGCAAGATAGTGTTGGGTAAAAACAAACCTCCTTCATGTTTTAGGGGCAGGCTTATACAACAGTACAGCATTGTTATTTGTTTAAACTGTCAAGACATTGTGTGCAATGTTCATGTAAATTAAATTTTCCACCTTTTTGAGGATACCAGCTTAGGAAATACATCTGAACTTGTTTGTGTCATGGAGGACCGCAAAACTTGGAAATCTAGCTATGCTGATGTCTGATTGATGAAGATGGTCGACTGCGGTCGATATATGAAAATTATTAAATATTTCTTTCACATACCTGTCTCTGTACTCTTGGCGAACCAGTGTGTAACAAGGATAGAAGATCCTGCACCAGGCTAGCCTTCTGAGCTACATACACTCTGCCAACACTAGATCCACTAAGAGCCAGCACCATGGATAGCAACTCAAAGCAGTAAGCATCAGCAGACGATACTTGCTTCTCTTCTGTCTGTGCTCCACCTTCTACCTGCTTGGTTAGGCTAAACTCCCATTCTTCTCTAGTCTTTGTGGTCTCTTTATGGATGGCTTGTACTATGTGACTACACACTTGTTTCTGCAGGTTGGTTAGCTTACTGTTGCTGAATAGGATACCAACCATGTGTTCCTTTAGGTCGGGATCACCACTATCCTGTACACAAGAAACATTAACAATGTAACTGTATGTCATTTTTTTGTCGCTATTTTTTGTGATGCCATAACCATGACCATAAGTAGCCAGAAAATGATAATAATATTTTGTACAGCATACTTACTTGTTTGGTTCTTTCTTTGCCTTTTCCATTTTTGGCCATGTCTTCAGCTAGTAATTTACCAAAAACTTGAGAGGTCAGAAGCCGGAAGACTCGTAATGTTTCTGCTTCACAATTCTTCTGTTGGGCAACTAACGCTGGCACTTGCCCTAAAGTGACGAAATATTAAATTAGGCTAAAGCTCTGTCTACACTATAAAACTGGCCGTTGTGCAATAAAGTTAATAATAATAATAATAGTTTGACAAAAAAAGTGTGATGTGCCCAAATATGGTAGTGATACGACATCATTGTGTCCATATATGGGCACATGACATTTTGTTGTCACATAAAGTTTGATAGTGTAGACAGAGTTTAAGTCTAATTTAATTAATACTCAATACAAAGGACAAAACATGTTTGCTTATACCATGTAGACCTTCAAAGTCTACAGACATTTTTTAAAGTAAATCTTCAGGATTGTTATTGGCTCTCCATAGATGCCCTAGCGATATTTTCCAATAAGTTAACTATGATAAGCTTCCAACTTTGAAGCCTTATGTATACTTACAATATCTATAAAAATTTAAAAATTTAAAAACAAATAACAGATGATGATTACCTATACTTATACTAGATCCATCTTGGTAACCAAGGAACTTGACCTGTCGAACTCTGACATGGTTGTCAGGTCCTTTAAGAGTGACCTTAATAAAGGCATGATCAAGGTCCATAAGGTCACATGCTATCCATCCTGAATGACGATGATCAAGGGTTATTATTTGTAGAGTAACAAGGTCCTCCGTGTTGCTACCACCCTGAAATGTCACTTGGGTTACTTTGTTCTAGTGAATAAAAGTATAAAGAATTAGTTTTGTTTAATGAATACTGTATTCCATTCTAGACAGACAGATATAGGACTAGACTTCCCTTTTTTACTAGACTTCCGAAGTCTCCCGACAATTGTGGGAGACTCCTCATATGATTATGATTATTTTTGATATGAAAAAAAATCTTTATAAGGTATGAATTTAGGTTCTCTATCAGGTCTTAGTTTGTTAACTAAGGCGGGTTTTCCAACACATTTTCCAAGGACCTGGCATATGCATTATTTAACATAAAAGCAGATTACTATATTTACATTTTTCTTTTCAATTTTTATAGTGTCCTTTCTTGTTTAGCAATGCTTTTATAATTCCTTTGATATTTCACTTTTCCAAGTTGGGACATCTGCCTTTCTTTTACTTTCATCTAACTTTTAGAAGCATTTTAATTAAACTTACAGCCAGATCTCTTGAGTTGTCTATATGAAGCATGACACCTCGTGCCACAAGACCTTTAGATATTGCAAGACTGATCCATTTAGTCTTGTTCCTATCCTCATCTCCAGACTCCCAAAAGGTTTCTGTAGCGCCATCTGTCAAACTCGAACACATCGCTGCTCTACTAGAGACACGGATCTCCACTTGACTGGTTAGGTCTTTAAGAAGCTCCACTGTGTTCTAATATGAGAATTTAACCATTATGATTTATATCAAACACCTTTCTTATAATTTAACATTAGGATATGGTTATTCATTCCATTTAGCAGAGGGAAGTGAGAAATACAGGTAATGGAAACAAATATTGTACCTGCAGATTCTTTTCTAGAGCTGTTCCATTTACTGCTGCTCCTCCCTCATCCACCTCACCTTCCGATTTCGATAGGATCTTATTAATATTACTAAAAACATGGGAATGATGCAAGAACATATGATCTGCAGGTTGAAAGCGCAGACACCAGCACCTCATTGCCATCTGCTGGAGAGCACTGCCAATTGGAAGCTGCATCATCATGTCTGAGATTGTCTGCAGAAGGGAGTGGAATGCGGTGGGAAGTGGGTTTACAGCGTCTCCGGCTATGATGATGTCAGACAATGGGTGTTCACACATTATGTTATCTTTCTCCTAAAAATGAACAAATTGAATTATTAAATACCGTAGAAAGAAGAAAGAAGTTTTTTTTTCTGATGCCATATATAATATATTTACCTGATCTGGTTCCTTAGCAGCATTCTTTTCTTTCTTTTTCTCCTTCTCATCACTTTCCTCCTCCTTTTCTGTTGGAGCAGGAGCTAAGCCGACAACAAAGTGCCAGAGTAAGTCATGCAAACAATTTAGTTGGGTCACACTACGAAGAAGCCAGTTAAACGCCTGGAAATAAGAGAAATAAAGGGAAACAATGAAGATTATAAATTAATGCTTTATGTTTTCAATTTTAAAATCTGTTTTATATCATTCCTCTATATTTATATATTCTACCTGTAGAGCATACACTCTGCAAGCTGCTTTTCTAACAGCCTGTCGCATAGCCAATCGAAGTCCTTCAAGATCATGTCGTTGCGCAATGAACGTCATCACTGGACGATGCAGTGCTCTACAATTCCTCGGGCTGTTGTCCACGAGTTTAGCCAGTAGCACTGATGGTCGACGAAGTAGTGATGATCCGCTTTCAGATGCTACAAAGCAAAAGTTATTACTGTATAATAATTTATAGAAGCCTAATTTAAACTTTGAATATTGTTGATGTAATTCATTCCTGGGCCTGCATTAATTAAAGTCCCCATGGGGACATCATCAGAGACAGAATAAAGTTTCCCTTAATAGGAGTATCTGCTGATTAAAGGAGTTGACCGTGGTGTTATATATTGCATAACATATATTGCCTTTAATTTATTTTATGAGAAAGTGCCCCCTTAATAATTTTACTGTATTCAGATTAGAAACATCAGGTGTACATCCTGTTCCTGTTAACTCTACTTACTTGAAGAATTTCCACTGTTAATGCGTCGCCTAACTTTTTTTTTGCCGTCATATTGTTCTCCAGATGTTGTCATGGAAATGGATCGTACATACATAACACGTTGTAGAGCGTCTTGATCAGCCAAAGAGCTCGTTGAAATAGAGTGCTGCGGTGGTCCAAATGAAACATTACCTGCAAGATATGATAAAATGTATTTAAGCTTTATCTACACTATCAAACTAGTTTGACAAAAGAGTGTGATGTGCATAAATATGGTAGTGATATGCCCAAATATGGTATTAATATGACATCATCGTGTCCATATATGGACACATCACATTTTGCTTTGTTAAAGTTTGATAGTGTAGACAGAGCCTTAGTTATGTCTACTCCATTAACCACTCTTCCTCTAATTTGTTTTAAGATAAAAAAACAATTTTTACCTAGTTGTCGGTCTTCAGTTGACAATGCTTCCAGCAAAGGTTTGGCATCTTCACCAGATAGGTGAAAGGCCTTACCACCGCTGTCTTGCGAGTCTTGATCAACCTGGTTTCCTTCCATCAGGTTTAGAAACTTGAAAGGCACAAGAGGGAACTGAGGCTGTAGAGAAGGTGGATCAATTTCACTGACGCTGGGAAGCTCAAATCGTTTCAATTGGTTCAAGGATTTCAACCCTCCAGCCAAAGATGTACCAGCAGAACTGGCAAGGTCCAACAAGAACATGGCGTTTGCTTTCATGACGTTATGAGCCTCCAAAGGTGGCAAAACTTTTGGTGTTTTAAGTGGAAGTGGTTTGACTTTTAGCTTTTTAATCTTTTCTTTTGCTTTCTCCTGTCTTTCTTTTACATACTTTTCCTTGCATTTGTCACACATGAGATACCAGCTGCTGCCACCGATACCACCATCACCACAATTGCCAGCCCATCCACCACAGTAGTGCCCACTACTATTGTATCCCTGTCCTCCAGCATGCTTTCCACAACCTGGATGAGCCTGCTTCATATGATAGGTCACTGGATGTGGAAATGATCCATGACAGAGATCACATATAGCATCTTGGTCAGATCCACCTGCAGGAATTCCAGCAGCTTCTCCAAACAAGTTCCCTCTTCCCCCTCTAATGGATTTCTTTTCTTTCTTCTTGCTTTTAGACTCTTTTTCTTTCTCTCTTTCACGTCTTTCAACTCTACCTTTGGATTTCGTGATCGGAGCAGGACTTGGGAGAACCAGTTTTTGAGAGGCAACATTTACAGTTGCAGATGTCAACTCTTCCCAAAAACTCAGAAGATATTGCAATGTCAATGGCAGAGCCGATTCTGTTTCAGCAGCAGTCTTTTTATCTGTTTTGCTCTGTGCACTTTCCAGGCTTGTGCTTTTATGAAGATCTTCCGGACCAGCACTGGAAGACCTTGATCTTATATCATCAGACAAAGATGCCTTGGTTTCTAGAAGAATTCGGTCTTTTTGCCAAGCTGCAGCAGACTTGAGAGATTCCTCCAAAGAACGAGCTGCAGTGGATATGTGATCTGAAGACTTGGATCTTATTTCCGATATTTTGACTGGTTTATCAGCAGCTTTTCCTTCCTTAGCTTGCGATGACATTTCATTTTTATTTGATGTTGGTTCAACCGTTCCCATATTTGCCAGGAATGAACCATCTTGGAATGCTTTGGATAAATCCATTGAATGTCTATTTTTAACTTTAGAGTTTTTACCACTATCTTGTTTGTCCTGTTCTCGTTGGGCGGCCTGTTTTGTTAATCCAGGGTTAAATTTAAGATATGATGCGCACGCCATTGCATCATGAACAATACCCTCATGCCAAAGAAAAGCGGCAAATACAGTTCTTACACATTCAGCGACAGAAGGTGCTATTGCTGGTCTTGCAACATCTTTAATCTCAGTTCTCTTTCCTCCTCTTGTTCGAGCTGGGGACCGATCTTTACCAGATGGTGATGATGTACGTTCTCTTCTTGAATATTGCGATCTTGCTTTTCGAACCATTTTTGGAGATCCTTGCATTTTTGGAGATGACGGGCCAGAACCAGTGCCAATGCTGAAATGACCATCAAGTGATGCAGACCTACTAGATGGAGAAGAGTCTCTACTTAAGACTCTGGCAGGACTACTAGTTCCAGCCTGCCTATTTGATGCCTCGGTTTCTCTTTGTAATCGTCCAGGTGAACTAGCACGCATTTTGGAAAAACGTGATTCAATTTTCTGAGCAATTAATCTAGATTGAGGCTTTTCAGTTTTCTTTACATCACTGTCTGAAGTTTCATCCTCTAAATTTTGTGGTTTTTCATCGGTAAAAACTTTACCCTCTGATTCTTCACTCCATGATTTGGACATAAATGGGCCACCACCTCCAAAAACAAATGGCTCCAATTTAGGGATCTCTTGAACTTCTAAAAGCAAATGAAATTGGAACATTAGGTTTTAAAGTTTATTTATATCGTTTATGGATTCATCCCTTTTTCATTTATCTATCAATTGAATTTAATATATACAATTATTTTCACTGTAACAAGCATTGATGGTATAGCATTTATAAGATAAGATAAGATAAGATAACTTTTATTGATCCTCAAAAAGGAAATTCATTGCTCGTCATAATAACAAAGAAACACTATAAAACCAAATATAGCATAAAACCATTCATATAAAAACATCTAAAAAATTGCAATATAAAATTATCTTCTTGACTTCCTGTTGTACTGGATGATACCGGAGGGAATAAAGGATTTAGCAAATCGATTTGTTTTCACACTGAGGAGCCTCAATCTACCACTTGGATTAAGTTGGTCGATGATCACTTTGTGGAGAGGATGAGAGGCATCCGACTCAATGCGTTCAAAATCTTTCTGGAGGTGTTCTAGGTGTACATCGGTAAAGGAAGGCAGTTCCAGACCAATCATTTTACCAGCCCGACGGATGAAAGTTTCAAGGCGTCCTTTATTCCCTCCGGTAACATTACCAGCCAACATTATGGTAAAACATAATACAGTAAAACAATAGATTTTTAAGTTTATCACAATATTAGAATATTTTAAGATACATATGTCATGATCAGATCAGATGATCAGAATCCTATGTAAAATACAAACCTTGCATATTAAACTTGAACGCAGGATGTGTGAGGGCGCTCCTAAAGTCGAACCCTGATGTCTTACTGGTAGGCATAGTAGAACCATTGATCTTGAATAAGTTCTGAGTGCTAGCAAGCTCACTATTCTCCCTTTTAAGCTCGGAATGCAAGCTTTTATCGTGGACAAGATACATGTTTCCCTTGGTCTTGGCGAGTGCCCAAGCCTCACCCTCAATACTGTCACAGTATCGAGACATACTGTCTAAATCAAGCTTAACCCACAGACATCCATCTTGCCTTTTTACCTTTACAAACAGAAAAAAAGATTTTTTTTTTTTTTTCAGAAAATATGCAATGAATACCAAGGATATCTGAGAATCCTAAATGTAAAATACAAACTTGCATATTAAACGTAATGAATGAGGGAGTTACTAAATGTCGACCTCTGATGTCTTACTGGTTGGCATACTGATGTTTTGCAAAGTGAAGCTGATAAAGCTAAGTTATTAATATTATTAAATGGTGTGAAAAGCCTGATTAGAGCTAAACAACAGAAAAAATAGCAACACATATTTTCTTGTAAGATGGAAAAAAAAGATGAATTATAATGGTAAATAGAGGTGATCGCATTGTAAGGCTCTGTCTACACTATCAAATTTTATATGACAAAAAAATGTGATGTGCCCATATATGGACATGTCATATCAATACCATATTTGGGCACATCTTTTTTTGTCAAACTAGTTTGATAGTGTGACAGAGCTTAACTAATGTTGACCACGGTTCATGAAATTAATACCAATACCACCACACATTATTCTCCAAGGCACCATGAGAAAACACCATAAAGTTAAATATACCTTACCTGTATAACGTTTAAGTGGTTGCCCTGTACCATCATACCAATTGGTATATCCTTCAGACTGGGACCACAGCGTATATTATGTCCTGAGGCACCACAGTGAATCACATGGTACAAACCTGGTTCGGCTATATAAAGTGTAACATAGTTAAAACAAAATGTATACAAACTATTATGTACTGTATATTACACTATTAGATTAGTTAAGAAGAAAGCCATTACATAATAAAAAAAAGAACTCCAGCTCTACAACATAGAAGCGGAAGATCTCATATGTATGTATTTAATATTTAGAATCATCAAATATAGCAATAAAGATTATAGCAGATAGCTTAATATCACAAGAGCATGTTGTTACACAATGCATGATGGGAAGGCATTTGTGAATAATTGTTGCTGTTTCGCTGTTCATGTTGTGAATATTTTTTATTATACTGGTGGCACTATTCCTTCATTGATATCTGCGACAAACAATATTGACACCAGAAATGTTTGCTTTCCTTTTTTCTTGTTTTGAATGTTCAAGACATGATCCACCGATCAATATAAATAATTATAAATATAATTTTTTTTTCTTTTGATTAAAATAAATAATATATGAAATGAAACACATTACAGTAAATAATCAATTATAGAAGTAAGTATATTCTGGTCGGCATGGACTTCGATCTACCCAAGACCATACCCGTCTTGCCATCCCCAAGACCAAGAGGTCGTTTGGCGATAAATGTTTTTCTGTCATCGGTCCTAGATTGTGGAATAACTTACCATCTTATATTCGTGAAGCCCCAAATGTGCAATATTTCAAGAAAATGTTAAAAATCTCTCTTTCCTAAATAATGTTAATGAAATTACGGTAACTTTTTGTATAGGTCCTCATAGTTTTTATATATATATATATTTTTGTATTTTCATTCCATTTTCTATTTTTTGTTTTTTGTAAGTTTTGTTGAGTATATAGTATTTTCTATTGTACAGCGCTTTGGTCACTTGGAAAAGCGCTATATAAATCCTAAATTAAATAAATAAATAAATATTTACCAATGGCATTGGCAACAAGACTTGATAACAGTTTGCTTTTATCCACCTTCCTTTCTAAAGATTTCTTGGATTCATCTTGGTTTTCTTTGTTTTCATCGTTCTTTAAGTTTTTAGACGGCTACAAATTGGAAAGAACAAAATATTTATTATTTATATTTAATTTATTTAGTTAGTTCTAAAATACATATTTCCCTTTGGTCGTTTCATTAGAAAGTTTCCCTTTAATTGGGGTGCAGTCTGAATAGTGGTTCTACTTTAAAATCCAATAGGGAAATACTTTAGAATACTATGAACTTACATCTACAGGAATAAGGAATGTTTTTCCAACATGTTGATTAAACTGCATACACCACGCCTCACGGAATCCATTGGTACCACAAAATCGATGAATGCTGTCCTTATTTAAACGAACCCATACACCATCTTCATTTTGAATCTGAAACATATATAAAAAACAATTTACAGGAAAAAAAAGTTGTTGCAAAAAATTTTTATAAAAATGAGTAATATATGTAATAATATCATACAGTATTTATATTTTTACAATTAAAAAGTCTTTATCATGGATAATGTACTTGAGGTGTTACGTAGCGGTAGACGTTACCGGTCCATCATCTCTCTTACAAAATAGGTTTCATAACAGCTTTTATCCAGCTGCTATTTGGGTGCTGAATGTTTCACAGTATACTATACGAGAGTAATGTGACACTTTGTAATTGTTTTTGTTAGTTTTTTTATTTATCTGTTTTTGCATGGCTGACCAGAGCAAACATAAATTCTATATATATTTTATATGTAAATGACAATAAATGGAAGTAATTTTTCACTGATGAATGAATGTTTAAAGCACCTTACCTCGTCAACATATGTGATTATTCCATTAACATCTATTTTTCCAATTTGTTCGCTTTGCAGCGAAGGACTTCTGCGTATACGCAGTCCGCTACTGAACTTGGCAACAAACTGACGAGTCTAAAAAAACGCATACAAATATTTATTAAAACACCATTTATTACTTAATTAATAGTAAATTAGGGTTTTTTGGTATATATTGAGCTTCAGTCTTACGACTTACCTTATTTGGTAAGGATTGCACTTTCTTTACTGAAGGGGGAGGAACTACACCCTGGGGAGGCTCACCAACATCAACCTTTGGAACTTCATCTAAAAAAAATAATTATGTCATTATAAATAAATTATAATTAAAGTCTACTGCAAAATCAAGTATAAATAAAAATAATAATCTATGTAATTATGATGATAAAAAAAAGTTAAATGCTTACCCATTGAGTAGCCATCAATAGTGAAGTGTATTGCATAGAGACCAGAGAGTCCTGGGGTCCAATGAGCACTATAGCTACCATCATTGTTAGCTCTAACCAGCATACTCTCACTTGGCCTTAACAAAAAATCAAAACAATTATTATAATTTAGTCGTTATCTTAATGATTAGACAATTAATCTTGGTATATAAATAAATCTTGTTTAAGATCTTGTGGTTCAATCAGTTAATACAAAAAAAAGTACAGTAGACTCCTCTTAACAAGTCACTTTCAGGACCCAACAAAGTGTCTCCTTAATAGGGTGTCCCTTGGATAGGGGTTGGCTGTGGTTAAAACATATAGTTCCCTTCATTCTTTACAGGGATAGTGTCCCTTGAGGAGGTGTGTTACTGTAGTATCTAACTTCATAAAAACTTATTATTAACATGCTATCAAACTTAAAATCTTGTGAAGTACCTCTTGGCAGGCAGATGTGCGAACCGCAACTCTTCAAAAGAATAATTCTCATACTCTTTCATCATGGTAATAGAATTATAGGCCATGCTGTCTTTACGGATCACTGGTTCAAACGATGTGTCAACCTGCGGCATAGGATGACCTCCAAAGGTCATGTCTTTCTCGCCTTTCCTGTTGCTTTTCATGGACTGTGATCCTGAATCCAGATGATGCTCTTGCTTGCCAAGTGGCACAGCCTCCGCTTCAACCTAACCACAAGAAAAGCACCAATAAAATTGTCATGTCAACATTTAGTCGAGTCGAATGGCCCAGTGGTTAAGACAGTGGCGCCGAAAACCATAACTGTACAATCAGCACAGGTACAAGTCACTCCTCTACCATTGTTCTGATGGTAGAACAGGTCTTTTCGGATAAGGAATTAAAACTGGAGGTCCAGTGTACACATCTGGCTCGTGTTGGGAAGGGACATGAAGAGCCACTTCGTATCATATGTGCCGTCCACATCTGTGCGCAATTCAGACCAGTTAGGCTGCAAGTTGCAGGTTATTACAACGCATTCATAAACCTGGAACTAAAAAGAACCAGTTCTGCTAACGAATGATGAACTGCTTACCTTGAGTTGTGGTACATGAACCAGAATGCCATATTGATCATGTGTCTTTAGTGTGATCACCGTCGCCTTCCGACATTTGATCTCGTCTCTTTGGTAGATGATGTCACATTGTTTCGGCTCTACATATGATTCTGGTTGAAGCCATCTACGACAGAAACATTGAGAACTTTTAAACTATTTAGATATTTTTTTTTTATTTCAAAACTCTAAGAGTGAGTTGACTAAGATCCTTACAGAAACAGAAACAAAGCTGAAGCTAGCAGTGACTATGTTAATGGCACAAGAATAATACTGAATGAAATAAACAAGGATTTTACCCAAGACAACAAGATTTAAAAGCAGGCAAACTATCAAGATAAGGTTCCATCACATATCAGATACATGATGTCAATGCTCTGGACAAAAATCTTTTTAATCAAAAGAAAATTGATTTTATTAATTGGGACTATAAAGGGTGGGTAATAATAATATTTGATTGGTCACTAATACAACAACCAGGAGTATATATGTATATTATAAAAGTGTAAAGGCCAACTCAGACTGCGTCATACGAAGAAAATTAAGCATGTTTAATGTTCTCCCGACGACCTAAAACCTATGTCCAAAACTATGACAAGACGACTCTTCTCGTGGGATTCAACTTAGACAGCATTCTGAGTTGGCTATAAGGTGGCGTGAGAATATTTGGTAAAGAGTCTTACCTTGCTAGTCTTCCACCACTTGTATTCGCTATACAGTGAACATAATCATGTAAAAACGAACGTTCATTATATTCAGTGTTGATGGGTAGGTTTCCGCTTAGTGCTTGATGTATAGTTGGAGGGCGTGCTAAGGCAAAACCTTTGCTCAGAAGAACCGAATGAAAATTGAAAATCTGTTGAGCAGCTTCTGTGATTGGCTCCGGTTCCTCTTCTGTCTCCTCTTCTTCCGGTGGTAAACATAATTCCTTCTTCATCAGCGACGATGCGCACATTCCTCCTACATGAGAGAGTTCTTTCTCCAGATGCAGTAAACCCTAAACAGAATGAATGCCATTTTTATATTGTTAGTATATTATTTAATTATTTACTTAGCTCACTCTGCGCAGTTCTTTTTCTAATTGTTAGCAAGCGTTAAAATTTGCGACGACCAACGACCTAATTAAGTCAGGTCAATCTATGTGCTGTCGATTGTTGCCTTGACCTAGAAACCATAAATTACTGTGTCAAGGTGGGGAGCAAGGAAACACATGTCTCCGTATGCATATAACGAATTAACATGACATCGTTTGGTCATTGATTATTACAAATCGAAAGCTTTTATTGGCTTTTATGTTATCTAATAGCTGTATTCTGAATAGAAAATACCAAATTGGTGCTGTGGTATATTAAATCATTTTTTCGCGCCACGGCTCTAGCCAGCTATGTCCCAGGAGGACACATTCATTAATAAGCTGTTTCATAGCGGTAGCTTTAGGCTGACAGTTTTGTGAATTTGGAAACTCGACTATAATTTATAGGTAGCTGCTGGACCCAAAAAACGTCTGGGAGAAGAGAGTCTATATGAAAGCCTTTGCTGATAATACAGTATTATTGAGATGTAGACGGAAATCTGTAAAATCTTGTTCAATAAATAATAACTTCGTTTTTGCTGTCAACCAGGCCGGTATTATAATAAGTCACTGTCAAATAATCATTCGATAATGGTCAAAACTTTATTTTGGCTCTGTCAACAAAAAGGGAGGTATTTACAATGACTTTCTTTTGACTGTCAATCTAGGCCAATGTTATAATAATACGCCGTCAGATATATTAAATCATTGAAACAGTCTTGGTAAATTTTTTTTTGGTTATCAGATGCCGTGGGGGGTCCAATCAATTATCGTCAGAAGGTGAACAATCAGTCTAGGTAGCAGCAGCAGATTATTAGGAACGCCTGCTCCATTAATTAATCCAGAAAAAGGTTTGTACATTATCTATTTGTTTATTAACCTTCTCCTAACACAATTATATTTTCTTTAAAAAAAGGTTTTATAAGTGGTTTCAACATTTATGATAGTAATGTCACAGTTCTATGTCTGGACGCAAGTTCATATACCTACTAGTTATAATATTATTCATATTAACTGATACTTACTTTTCATTTACCGTAAAGTTCAGTTTTAATGAAATATATAATATAAATTGGCTTCGTAACAATTAATTAGTGTTGAAAAGGTTAGTTTTTTGGTGATAGGTGAAAATGACATGTAACTTCGTAATCAATTTATTTTTTTTGTATAAAGGCCCAATTACACTATGACGATAACGACGGACGATACATATCATGCATTTTTTTTACACAAACCAAAAGAAATTAGAAAGGTTTTCGTTCTAGACCTAGGCCTATAGGATAATCATTTATGCTGTCTTTGATAAAAATAATGTTTTTCAAATTCCAATCAAATGACGTCATGATAAATAAAAACAATAAAATCGCTGTATTGTCACGATATTATTGGTCTTACTAATCATGACGTCATTTGATTGGACGTGTGAAAATATAATTTTCATCAAAGGAATTGTTTATATTTATTTTGGTTTATGTATTAAAAATGCACATTTGTCTATTTATCGTCGATCGTTATCGTCCTAGTGTATGGGCCTTATGCTGTAAATGTTCAATTAATTGATCATTCCGATTTTATTAGTTGGACTCTTGCACAGTTGCTGTCTAATCGTTGCTGTGTAATATCATTTCGAACCATATTAAAATCATAAAGAGATTCATATTCCTTAACATGTGGCTGGTCTACACAAACTCGGCCCCGGGCCTGAAAGTGTTGGTGAATTCATAATTATACTTAATATTATATTTATATATATATATATATATAATTATAATTATATTATTATACAATTGAAAGCAAAACCCGTTGATCTCAAATCATTAGGACTAGAAATTTGGCTTATCAATCAAATAAATACTTTCGTTCAAAATGAAACTCCAACCTCTCTAATCAAAAGATTGAACTCGAAAACGGACCGTTTTTTGGAATTGGGTATGTTGAAACATTTCAATATTCATTAAAAAAATTACATTAATTATGGTATTGATCAGTGGCTATAGAGGCGTAAAGACCTTCGGTCAATATCATGTAAAATGCACTGTGGAAGTCATTATTAAGACTGCAAAATTGGGCTTATCAACAAATAAATACTTTCGTTCAAAATGTAAAATCAAGGCTGAAAAATTGGGCTTATCAACAACAAAATATTTTATTATTAGACGCGATTACATCAAGGATAATCAGTATAATTATTAATATAGCCACTGTTACTAGTTTTATTCTACATGCTAAAGTAAATAAAAATCCACTAGAAAACAAACAAGTCTGAATGTTATGCTTATTAGCCATGTTATGTTTGTTACTGTAGGCCTATGATTGTTTGCAATGTCCACATATTATTTCCGTGGGCATATCCATAGTGTATCACTCACAAAAAAGACGTGTGAGGTTCTTTCTTTAGATTTTGAAGAATGATTTGTGTTACAGGTTGACGAGTCAAATGCTCAAGATATCGGCTAACGCCATGGGACCCTTGGCTTATCAATGAATAATAAATACAGTACTACTTTCGTTCAATTGAAATCGGAATCTGACCGTTTCATTAAATTGGGTGTGATTAGGCCTAAACATATTATTTATTAAAAAGGAATGCATCAGAGGCGTAAAGAACCCACGGTCAATATCATGTAAAATGTATATGGTATAAGCACTGTGGAAGGGGTCATTATTATTAAACTGGAAAATTCGGCTTATCAACAAATAAATACTTCCGTTTAAAATGTAAAATAAGACTGCAAAATTGGGCTTATCAACAAATAAATACTTTCGTTCAAAATGTAAAATAAGACTGCACAATTGGGCTTATCAACAAATAAAATACTTTTTTTTTCAAAATGTAAAATTAAGACTGGAAAATTGGGCTTATAAACAAATAAATACTTTTTTTCAAAATGTAAGAAAACATTTTTTAAATATAATCCTTAAGCTCTGTCTATACTATCAAACTAATTATGATGTGCCCATATTATATAGACATGACGATGTCATATCACTACAATATTCGGGCATATCACTACCATATTTGGGCACATCACACTTTTTTTGTTAAACTAGTTGGGACAGTGTAGACACAGAACTATGTGATCGAAACATAAGTCGGAATTGGACTGACGCGATTGATTTAATTGGGTATTTTTATTAATGTAATGATTCATTAAAAACTATAATACCGATACGCGTTTGGTATTGATCAATGGTGCAAAAAACCCTGAGAAATAATGTTATAACGCGATTTGGTGATAGCTTAGCAATAATACAACCCATATACTATTATTATAAATACCTATTACAAATCCATTCATATAACTTTTCATCGCGAACCGAAAATGTATAAATGTTATTCTACAGATAGTAATTATATATTCAAAAGCCATATTATTATTATTATCAATACCTAAATGCGATAGTAATAACCACATAAACATACATTATTCCCAATACAAGTTTGTGCGTTTAATTCTAGAAAGAAACGACTGTGCTGACAGGCCAATGACATAAATCACAAGTAAAGTTCCAATTGTTCACTTGCGTTTTGATTGGCCGACCTATTATATTAGATTAATGAAGACTGTTCTTACAACTGTCCAGTCAAAAAGTTACGCGGCGTTTTTTGTAAGAAATATTTCTTGTTTAAATTGTTTTTTATTTATTTTTTTAAATTTCATATTCATATTAATACAAGAAGAAAAGAAAACATTTAAAAAATCAACTTTTTAAATATGAAAACATTGAAGACACTCAAAGTCAGGTTTCTGACATAGAGGCATCAGATATGATTTACACTCTGATCATAGTCGTATTCTCCTTTCCTGCATGCACATAATTAATTAACATGACATAGCTTGTCATCGGATTGGCCATTATATACCGGCACCTTTCAATTTACAGCACTCGATTGGTTAAATATAGTTATTGCCATGCCCTCGACCTATAGACCAGTTAAACTGCGAATGTCTGTTTCCTCTTCGTCTTTAATACAATCGGATCCACACACGTTATGTTATCTAAAGCTCTGTCTACACTATCAAACTAGTTTGACAAAAAAAGTGTGATGTGCCATATGTCACATAAAGTTTGATAGGCTTAATAGAACAGGCATCAGACTGATTTACACTCTGATTATAGTAAAGTTCTCTTTTCCTACTCACCTGTCTTGGTAATGCCAACCACTCATAACCAACTACTGCACATTTGAAGCCATAACGGTTAGCTTTTTCATCTTTAACATAATCAGAAGCCGTTTCCAATGAAAATATTACTTCATTCCCTGGACAAGAAATCACTTGTTAAGATTCATTTATTGTTGCCGGTGGTCTAGGATGGTTGCAGTGAAATATATTTAAATATGGTATAAAAGTTATAATGATAATGAGAACATGCATTGAAGTTTAGTTTTAGTTTAAGTTTAGTTTAAGTTGTTTTCAAATTTTGTTTAAATGTGCCGTAGGGCCCCTCGGAAGAGCAGTTTTATTTTATTACTGAGAGGGCTACCCTACTGAAAGAAAACGAAATAAAAATAAAAATATAAAATAACATACTTTTGTCATGAATCAAGCTTGTATCCGTTTGTAACAATTTCTAAGCATACAGTTGGAAATTTTGTTTTAAAGATATAGGTAAAGTGGCATAGCGGCTATGAACACCCATTGGCTAAACCGATGGGCCACAGAGCTTAAGGGGCCCTAGAGCATGAGCAGCCCAATGTAACCACCCAGCGTTGGAGGGCCCCTTAGGAGTGTTAAACCAGGGTCCTTGCCACTGATATAGGAACACTATGAAGGTGAATCCCGTGTTCAGAATGAACGTAGGGGAATGAGCTGTTAGGAGCTCATTGTACTAAGCCTCGGCATTATGTGGTAGGGTGGCCAGTTCCTTTCCACGCCGCCTTTTTTGTCTCTAGTATTTTCAACGTAGATACTCATTTACAGCTGAGTGGACTGGGAGTTGTCGGGAATTGAACCTGGGTATCTGTATGACAGTCAAGTGTCCTAAGCACTCGGCTATCCAACTCCAGGACCACTATAGAAACAACAATATTTTCCATTCCATTTAATTACTCTTGTTTTATTGAAATAAATGTAAAATAACACTATTCAAAAAATTACACTAACCTGGAAGAATAACTGAGTTGCTTGGCCAATTTGAATCGCCATAGAATCGATTAAGCACAGACCAGTGTGTATTGATTTGTTGAATGTCTTCCCCTTCTTGAACAACAGGTTTTTGCTGTCCTCTGGCAGGAATGTAAAGCTGGAGGCTATCTTCAGGTTGTGCTGTTCCACATTGTTGATCAAATTCAAGAACTAACCACTTCACATTTTCTGGATATTTTACCTAAATTGTGATAGAAATTTCTATTAATAATTTATTGCTATATAATAAATATAAGGTTTATGAAAGTAACTATATTCTGTATAGATATGTGAACTTTATGTCAGAGGTCACAGGTTAAAATCAAGGCAAAAATATTGTTTTTTAACAGCATGTTCTAAACTGAGTATGTATTTTATTCTATTTTTAAAAATATTTCTCTTTGGATCAATAAAATTACTGAAATATCTCTAAAATGAAATAAGTTCTGAATAACTAACCTTATAATGTGAAACCGTTGCTATTTTATATGGATGATCACTTTCCACTACGGCATAGTGGGAGGAGGTTGTGACTGAATTGCTGTCAGTCATTAAATCTCCTGATTGCCCATTGGTTGATGAGTAGTTAAGGGGTGGGTCTGTTTGTAGATTGACAGCAGTGACTAAAGGTAACAATTCTTTGACTAACCCTAAGACCTGTACAGCACTCTGAAACACATTAGAAAAGAAAGCTAAATATTAAATTATATAAAAACAGAAAAGCGATACTTTATCTTATTAATATTCTTTGTCATAGGTAAATTCTATAATACAATGTCACAGGTATAAAATTTGGCGTCTGTATTATGGTAAGGTTTTGGTCTATGATACAGGTATCATATATGCTCTATATGTGACACTGTATCAAACAATTTGCCTATGATGCTGTAGAAATTATAGATAAAGCACAGAGAATTGGCTACTTTATCTATGAAAAAAAAAGAAGACAATGAATTATTCAGGATTTTCAAATACATTCATAAATTGCTACACTGGTAAAAAACAATATTTAGTTTAGAAAGCACTGAAGGCATGTTTAAATGTATTGTAATGTAGTTGAAAAAACAATTAAATAGGTTTACCCTAGGATCTGATGATCCCACTGGAGCTGTATGGGCCAGGACGAGTGGTAGAAGGTGTGTGAATAGTTCAGATACACCTAGTGTGTTGGCAATCTCTGAACCTGAAAATATAAACAGTAAATTAACAAATGTGCCTTATGTAACCACAACGATACTGGAAACGAATATCACTATTTATTTGTTTTCCCCTTACTTGTTACTTATATAACCCGCCCAAATAGAACCGAAATGCACCAATTACTAAATACAAGATTAAAAAAACTCTCTCAAACTTAGCTAAAGTTATTCACGAAATGTTGTACTTGTTTATTAGGTGTTGTTGATATATAAACTATGTATAAGATACACCAAATATGTATGTCTGGAAGTTGACGTGTTTAGTTCTTTCATACCCCTGAAAAGGGTCAGCAAAGAAATAAATTATATTGTCATTGTCATCAAAGTTTTTAATTAAACAAAGAAATCATGGAATATACTTGATTTTCGCATGTCTATAATTCTAGTTTGAAATTTTCTTGATATTGCTCCCTGTAAACAATAAAAAAAAGTATAGATGTTTGACAAATATTACTTGACTACTTAACTATCAAAAACACATTATACCTTTAAGATTTTCTTCAGCTCCTTTGAGAAGGTCACATGCTGTGTGAACTATTGCACTTGTTACATAGAGGGCATTCTTCCTGGCTTGATATTCCATGTCTGCACTCTTAGTTTCTGGTCCCGACTTCTCGCATTCTAATGCCGTACTACGAACGAAAACATCCACAAACTCAACAAACAAACAATTACAAATTCAGAATATCATTTAAGCTGTCTACACTATCAAACTTTCTGTCAAAATAATGTGCCCATATATGGTAGTGCTATGCTTAAATATGGTAGTGCTATGCTTAAATATGGTAGTGATATGACATCATCATGTCCATACATAGGCACATCACATTTATTTGTCACATAAAGTTTGATAGTGAAGACAAGGCTTAACTAAAATTCAATCCTTGAATCCGTTTGGTAGTTTAAAATTTGTAAAAAAGTTATCTCGTCTTGTGCTGCTCAAATTATGTTTGTATTTTCTTCTTTTAACTTTGCTATTTTTGGTCATCCATTCATATTTTTGCTTTTTGTTGTAATATATAATATTATCATAATGGAAAATAAACTGAAAAGTCTCGGAGAACCCTACAGTTACAATTAACCAGATAACATTAAAAAGTTAAATAACACAAGACAATTTTTCTGTTGAAGTTGACCTACTTGTAATATAATATCTGTGGGATTTGACCTCTTGTATGATTTGTCCCATTACTGCTGAGTACGCAAGACGTAAACGTGAAAGTTACACCATCGGAACATTTTACTGACGACATTCCGTTGTCTCCATTGACGGTACGGCTACCATGGTTACGTAATCGTACAGCATATTTCACTCCTTCCTAAAAATCATGAAGAGTACGAAAACCGACTTATTTTAAATCATCACAACTAGCAATGTTTATTTAATAATCGTAAAAACTGCAATTATATTTTTAATGTTACTATACTAAGTAATAGATCAGTATAATTCATTTAAAAACAACATGTAAAAAATATGATTTATAGAAGAATTCAAATAGAAGAGGGTGCATGAGAATTGGAAAAACAGAAGTAGATATCGTATTTATTTGATTAAATGGCCTGATTTAAAAAAATGCCTCTGTGGCCACGTCCCACCTCTATGCTGAATATCATTTTGAAAAATTCTCCCATCAAATAAGCAAAAAAGGGCATTATTATTTTCTTTGAACACTCCCACTAAAAACCCTTCTGAGCAATAAACGCCAATACAGTATATGTACAGAGTAATCAAGAAAGTAAATGTTATTGCATACCTTTATTGGGACAGGTTTCTCAAACTTAATTTCAGCGATATCATTGGTGCAGTCATCTGGGCAGTACATCCCTTTGATGAGTTCCAGAGTATTCCAACGATGTCCATGCCCATCACCTCCTTCACTCTAAAAGTGAAGAGAAGTATCAACAAATTTTAGAATATTTATTTAGCATATTTATTGCCAGGTCGCAATTTTTATTTACATACTGAAGTTGGGGACTCCTTATGTGAAATCTAGTCAACCTACTTCCTAAATATAACTTAATGATTCCACCCGACTTTTCGTTCCACAATCTAATCAGAAAGCTGGTGACAATGCTTTTTCTGTCGCCGCTCCGCGGATCTGGAACGCGCTACCTGCCGATTTGAGAGGAGCGAATTCAGCACCTCTATTTAAACGTCAACTTAAAACTTTTCTTTTAAATTAATTACTAAGTATTGTTAGGCGCTCTGTTCTTTGTAGGGCGCCATATAAAAACCTGAATAGAATAGAACTAAACCTAACCCTCTAAATAATCTCTCACTATAAAGTAAAAACAAGTTACTCATTGGATTCAAACATGCACAGTCCATAGTCTAATCCATTCGACTACACAGACTGCTCATCAGAAAGTGTTTGCATTAGAGGGTTGTAGTTAACTCAATTCTTACGTCACACCTTATGACTAATGAATATTCATGTTTATTTTGTGACGTTTCATGAGGGGTCCCCAACTTATGTATGAAAAGATTTACCGCTGACAGGTCATCACAAATGGGCCCTCTGGGAGAACAGTTTTTTACTGAAGAAGTTACCCAATATAAAGAACAAATAAATAAATCAAAATCACCCAATTCTGATTTGAAGAATGTTACATATAGTAGGTGGATTTATTTTAACATGAATGACTCAAAGTTATGTGAGACAGATGTCCGACAAATTGATATTGGCAATTCTTACATTATCAAGTAGTTCTAATTCATAGTTGTATCTACTGTGGCCACCATACACACAGAAACCAGCAATCACTATCCCAGGCTTGTCGACACTGAAACAAATGGCATCAGGTGTCCCATTACCAGTGCTCCAGCCGCGTGCTTGACTGCATCGAGAAAACCTTGAGGGCGTCTTACATAAAGGTCGAGAAGTGGCTTGATTCTCACTCTGATGAATAAATATATAAATATGAAATTCCGAATGTAATTGTTATAAATATTCATTAGCTAAACATTCAACAACAGTTTTATTTTTATCTTTGAATGAACTAAATATGAATAGATGCGAGTGGAAGATGTAATTAGTGGCAGACACATGTGACCACAAATGACATAACATTCACAAATAGATTACCCCACCCAATGTTTCTACAGTGGTTACTGTAGAACTATCATTCACTACCAGACATGCAAATGTTGCAGATTACAGCTTTTAAAAGATACTTGCTACCACTCACCTCAGTTCCTGTAGAAATAGCTGCTAGCTCACTGACCAGGCAACCTAACAGTGAACATGTGTTTGTCACTAATAATTTAGGATAACTTGGTCTGTCCTGAAAAATAAAGAGAGTGAGAAGTGAGTTAAATTCAAAATTAAAAGACTGTGAGTAATATTTGTTTATTTTGTTAATTTTAATCGTTTAAAAACAGGTTGATAAAATTTTAAAATTTGTTTTTTTACAATAATTGATTTTAGATATTCTTACCCCTCGCATCATTTCCCTGACTGAAATTGATAAAATATCTAAAAGACGATCCAACATCTCACGGAAACTATTGCAAGATCCAGTTTCAACCTGAAAATAAAGAAAATTATTGGCATAGGTTTCACTAAATAATAACATTTTCAGCAGGTTACACCACTATCATTAGGACTTAAGTAATTTTGAAATTTGCCTTAGTCACTGAAGCTATCCAATACCAAATAAAGTGAATTTGTGTTTGATATGCTTGATTGTCCATGTGTATGGATGTATGATTTACCTGTGTTGTTTGCTCCATGTGGGCAACCAGTTCAGGGAACTTGGATGACATTGGATCTGTGGACACCATTGTAGGGAAGTTATCATCCATTGATGAGTGCTTCATCAGGACCAACTCCACCTCATGATCTTTGGTTATTGGCAGGACAGAGGTCAAGCGAATGGACGTGTCGCACAATGCTTCTAACACTGATGCCAGTAAGTAGCCATTGTTAGCATCGACCTAAAGAAAACACAATAAATTTCTGTTAATATGAAGATAGAATAGTATTTTTATGAATTTATGATACATTATTTTTTTAATTATTTTAGTTTTCATTTGAGTTACCATTGAATGTGGCAGTGATAATGATTTACAATTATTTAAAAAATTCTAAAAGCAGTTATTCAAATTAAAAACTTTAAACAAGTGGTTTCTAAATTAAGTATTGTTATGAAGCTTAGATAGAGGTAAAAACTAAAAAAAAAAAAACTTTCGCCATTCACACTTAGTGAATATCACATTTAAATCCTTTAATACTGATTGACTTAAATACTGATTGACTTAAGTGAAAGTATTTCACAAGGATGATAAGTGAATATGGCAACAGGCTTTAATAAAAGCATATCTCTTGAATTGGTAAGCCTTTATTTAACACTTAAGATACAATGCCACTATTTTTACTGTACAGCTCACTAATGTCGGTCGGTTGGTCGGTCGGTAAACACTAACTCAAATTTAAGCACGCGACTGCAGCCATCTACATGGCCTTGTTGTAATATCTACCTGGTTCATAGTGTTTAGCTGCCAACACAGGCAAGTCCATTTCAGTTGATAGGTGGGATAAAAAGCATGAAAACATTGCACAAAGGTCCGATCGCATTCGTTTTGTATCCTCTGCCACAATTCCAAACATTTTCCCTTTTCTCCAAGAAGCTGTGATAACCTGCTAGGTTCCGTTAAAATCATGCGTAATAAAATGCCGGTATTACCAACACATTCTGCTAATTGGCTAGTTTCTAGATTGGCTTGCTTGCCTGAGAAGAAATAATATTTCATAAAATTAAATTAAAATTAAATTTGTGTACTTAAAATTATAAATGCATATTTTCTTAATATATACAAATGTCCTCAATGTCTCATAGTAATCATTTAACTAATGTTTCAATGCTACAAAGTGAATTGTAGTCTCTTACCTGTTTTTGAATAAATTTCACAAATGTAATTCCGAAGTAACCTCATAGTGGCTGTAGCAATGTAGACTAATCTTTCTAAATCTAGTAGTATGGCAGTGAGGGCAGTTCCTTTGATTACAGTTGTTTCCTTAGCAACATCTCTGAAAGTTGTTAGACTCCATTCTAGTAGTTTCGTAAGCGATTCAAATGCTTCCTATGGAGGAATCATACATATATATGATAGATATGTAAAAAAAGTTAGTTAGAACATACGTTAGTTAGAACATACGTTAGTTAGAACATACGTTAGTTAGAACATACGTCAGTTAGAACATACGTCAGTTAGAACATACGTCAGTTAGAACATACGTCAGTTAGAACATACGTCAGTTAGAACATACGTTAGTTAGAACATACGTTAGTTAGAACATACGTTAGTTAGAACATACGTTAGTTAGAACATACGTTTAGTTAGAACATACGTCAGTTAGAACATACGTCAGTTAGAACATACGTCAGTTAGAACATACGTCAGTTAGAACATACGTTAGTTAGAACATACGTTAGTTAGAACATACGTTAGTTAGAACATACGTTAGTTTAGAACATACGTTAGTTAGAACATGCGTTAGTTAGAACATGCGTTAGTTAGAACATGCGTTAGTTAGAACATGCGTTAGTTAGAACATGCGTTAGTTAGAACATACGTTAGTTAGAACATACGTTAGTTAGAACATACGTTAGTTTAGAACATACGTTAGTTAGAACATACGTTAGTTAGAACATGCGTTAGTTAGAACATGCGTTAGTTAGAACATGCGTTAGTTAGAACATGCGTTAGTTAGAACATGCGTTAGTTAGAACATGCGTTAGTTCAACAGTTGTTAGTTAGAACAAACGTTAGTTAAACAGTTGTTAGTTAGAACAGCCGTTGGTTAGAACAGTTGTTAGTTAGAACAGTTGTTAGTTAGAACAGTCATTAGTTAAAATAGTCATTAGTTAGAACAGTTGTTAGAAAGAACAGTCGTTAGTTAGAACAGTCATTAGTTAGATCAGTTGTTAGTGAGAACAGTTTTTATTAAGAACAGTCGTTAGCTAGAACAGTTTTTATTGAGAACAGTCGTTAGCTAGAACAGTTGTTAGTGAGAAAAGTCGTTAGTAGGAACAGTTGTTAGTGAGAAAAGTTGTTACTAAGGAACAGTTGTTTGTCCAATAAACTGAGTTCTCTGACGCAAACCTACTTCATAGTTGGATAGAACTACTTATATAAAAGAAAAATGAATTTACTGTTGGGCTCCCTATAAGGAAGGGATCACATTTTTGAAAACCAATCAAAAGGCCATAACATATTTAACTTAAAACATGGACGAACAGACAGTTGGACTTACCGGTGTAACAGTATTGCTGAAAGCCTTATCAAGTATATGCACATTTTCTAATTGTGTTTCTCTACGACTTAGCCCAGAGTCTTGCTGGCAAAATCTGAAAGAAAAAACATTAGTCATACACTCAAAATAATTGGACTAATTTTCTCTCAAATATAAATTTTTTTAGAGCAGGTAGAGTAGAAGGCTGTTTGCAACTTCCACAGGACACAAAAATTAAGCCCTCTGTAGGATGGATATCACAAATCACAATGTTTAGCCTACTTAGCCCCAGCCTACCTGTAGAGTATCTGAGGAATCTGTCCAGCATTTACATCGGTTCCATTATTGGTCTTTCTTGAACTTTTAAACGTAAACACCACTCTGAATAAATAATAAATAAATGTGAAAATTTGCTAAATAAAACTTTCTTTATGTTTTTATCTTCATCAGTATTGCTAGTTTTCACTAGTACAAAGCAGTATTAAAACTTTCATTAAAGGCAAGTTCCAATAAAGTATTTTTTCTTCTAAAGCTCTGTCTAACCTAAACTTGATTTGATGTGCCCATATATGGACATGATGATGATACCATATTTGGGTATATCACTATCATATTTGGGCACATCAAATTTTGTTTGTCAAACTAGTTTGATAGTGTAGACAGAGCTTAAGATCGTGTATGTTGATATATTCAAGCAGGGCACCAACAAACACATTATACCAGATAGTAAACCATTTGTCTAGTTAAAAAATGAAATTAATTGAAAATTGCACTTACTGATCTTCTGTGGTGACTGATGGTTGACCACTTGACCCACAGTCACTGCTTGGACCACTGATTTTAGCCGTGATTGTGTACCAATGTCCAGACGTTAGAGGGACAGGTTCATCAAATAAAACTGGAAATGTCTCCCTTGGAAAGAAATTAGTTTATCAGAATAAAAGCACGCTTCAATGTATGTATGTATATATATATATGTATTTGTATATTTTATTGGTGTTAATAATGGAGTAACAGCAGGTATTATTCATGCTTATTACTTGCTCCTGGAAAATTATACATTTGCTGAACAAATATTATTATTATTATTGTGAATTAATTTTAATTACAAACATAAAGATACATATTAGAGAAACTTTTGTGTTATAAGTGAAATCAACAATTGCAGTTACGAGATGTCTGTAAACAGGATGAATTTTAAGTAGATAAAATAGAAACATGCTTCAATTAATAGACTTACTTAGCCCCGCACTCATAGATGATATCATCACTTTCTGCCAGTAGCTCACCTTCCCCTTCATATTCACTAGATGACCCAAGGTCAAATATCTACAAAAGAAAAATTAGATATATAGCTGATCAATAGTGAGAAAGCAAACATTTCATTATCACTTTTAAATACCACTGATTATTGCTGGACACTGCCTTTGCAATAATCATTGCAGATGTTCTGATGTGGAAGACCAGCACTCACATATATTAATGTACTAGATACTGGTATGCAGAGAGAAGAACTGGATGTCACAATGGCAGATAGGAAATTATGGAGGAATCTAGTCATATAAGTTTGGGTATGTCCTAGACCAAGTGAGATTATTCAGCAGAAGCAAAGCATATTTAAAATAATGATATCACTTACTGCAATCTTTGCTGTGTATTCTCCACGACCACCAAATAGGCCTAAACCACCTAGCTCCACATTGGTGTCTACACTGACCCTCAGTGCCTCAATGGAATGACCCGAGTAACCCCAGCCACCACCATATGCTAGAAAGATAAAAAATTCATATAAGTTGAAATTTCTTCACAATTGTTTTTGTTTGAAATTTTTTAATACAATTAATTTTAAGAATACAGGTAAGTATGTAATAATACCATATAAGGTTTTTGTGCAATACAGTTATAAATTATCTATGTTGATCAGATGTTTTGAATTATCATTGTAATAATGTAACATAAATTCACCTTCAAATCTTTGTACTACATTGAAATCCTCCTTTGTAAAGGCCTTCGGTGGTTTTGCTGTTTGATTTTCTAGGCCCTCCACACTCCAGCCTTCAAGGTGAGCAGCTGTTAGAGTGTCTAGGCTGGCAAGAATGTACAAGGCACATTGTGAACTGGTTACATGCCCTTGGTTGGTGTTCGGAAGGGCTAGCTCTGGGCTGAAGACTGATAAAGTCTGACCTGGCTGGGATGTTAGGACTTTGATTCGAGGCTTGACTGCACTGTAGGATGCAACCTCACACGTTTCAGTATTGTAGCTACGAAAAAAAAAAAAATTGTATTTCAAAAATCATTTTTTTATTACAATTATTACAGCATCTTGTCTCTCCTTGGCATTGTTTTTATATATACATATATTTCTTTTATACATATTCTATACTGTTTAAATGAATAAAATAAATAAAATATATAGGCCTACAAATACAATATACTTATTGTACAAGATGATACAGTGCATATTTACCTCCACAATATATTGTAGATAGAGTCAAAGGTTACACAATCTGCACACTGATTAATACTGTTGACCTCCGAGAAACTCCGACATTGACCTTCTGACCGATTGACCATAAGACACTTGACTCCTGATGACTCTTCCTTAGGTATGATACCTTTTTAAATATATCAAAGTTAGATATCATTAAACAACGCTTAACAATTGCCAGTTAATACACTCAATATAATATACTGCTAATATAAGGAATATTTAATGTAAGGAGGGGAACGAAAGGCTTGCCACAGCTCAGACAAGACTCCAGAAACCTCCTGTTAATGTAGGAAGCAGCAAACCTACACAACTTCTGCTTCAGTAGCACCAGACTAACAAGGTACCCTGTCCCAGTCGTCATGCAGGCCTGCTTTACACCAAATACACCATAGGGACTAACAAGTAGCCGGTGCAAGGCGCTTTAGCTTCCAAAATGTGTACAATTTGTAACATACTAACTCCATGTTAAGTGCCACACATTTTTTTTACATCTTAAGCTCTGTCTATACTATCAAACTAGTTTGAAGTGTGTGATGTGCCCAAATACGGTAGTGATATGCTCAAATATGGTAGCAATATGACATCATCATGTCCATATATGGGCACATCACATTTTTTTGTCACATAAAGTTTGATAGTGTAGACAGAGCTTTACTATGCTAAAAAGGCATGGTAAACAATTCAGTAAAAGAAACCTACCTATTGTTTTAAAGGTAGCAAACACAAGAGATTTCTCTAATGTGTTAGCCCCGATTAATGACTCATCCACTTTCACAAAAGTCCTATCGCCGCTTGCTTGCACCCAGTTACCCTTCCTACCAGACTCAGGGCCTAAGCCAGGCACTAATCCTGGTACTAGATGGGACTTGGCATCTGGTTCTTTCTTCTCCTCGGTGACTGGCCTACCAAGCTGGCCTTTCTGGAATTGTCCAAAAGTGTACACGCATCCTGAGGTGGCTAGTAGAACAGTGTGGTGGTTGCCTGCTGCTATCTGAGTGATTGGTTCGGTCACAGGTACTCTACATGGACTATACCTAGAGAATTAAACAATAACAATGTACGATAATTTTATAACTGCTGCCAAGCAGTTTGCGCAAGGAGCTAACTAATTGTTAAGATGCTTTGTACTTTTTATACTCACTACACATATCGAAAATAAAATCATCTGCCCATCACAATGTATTTGGCAAGTGACTAAAGCCTTGTCTACACTATCAAACTTTATGTGACAACAAAATGTGAAGTGCCCATATATGGACACAATGATGTCAAATCACAACCATATTTGGGCACATCACACAGTTTTTTGTCAAACTAGTTTGATAGTGTAGACAGAGCTTTAGTAAATTTGATAATTCTTTTGTTGTGAAACAGAAGACTATATGAATGTTAATGCCTAATCTTAAACAAAAAAACAAATACAAATTCACTTTTTTTTACCCATACCTGTTTTCCGAGTCTCCTTGCCCTAGTTGCCCATGGTTGCCCATGCCGAATGTATACACATCACCATTCCTGAGCAGTACCACAGTATGGTAAGAGCCACAAACAACTTGTACTGCTGGAATCTTGTTATCATTGATAACGATTTCTGCTAATGTTAGAATATTTGGTTGGCAGATCTCTTTCTCCCCTTCACGATCATCTCCACTTACGCTACCCTCATCTGCTGGAAAAGAGAGAATAAATGAAAATTGTAGATAGGTTGATAATATAGATATAGGTTGTTAGATTAGAACCATAGAATGTGTTTTCTTTCCTATTTAAGCTCTGTCTAAACTAACAAAATATTTTGACAAATAAAGTGTGAGGTGGCCAAATATGGTAGTGATATGCCAAAATATGGTAGTGATATGACATCATCATGTCTATATATGGGAACATCACAGTTTTTTGTCACATACAGTTTGATAGTCTAGAGAGAGCTACTAAGCAAATTTATTCGCAAAAATCACTGACAGAAAAAACATATTCTTTTATTAGTTTCCAGTGAAAGAGTAAATAGCTGTGATTTCAATTTCTTGAGCAGTTTGATTAGCATGAGTGCTCATGAATGTTTCACGACTATTGATTGCACATTTTTTGCGCTTCGCTATTTAAACAACAAAAGAAAGTTATTTTCTCTCACCAAATGCCTTTGACTCTTGCACTATTTTGTCCAAGCGACTTTTTCCATCTTTCTTAAAAAACACTTGCTGTAGTTGCGCCAGCAGATCTCTGTCAGTTATATTCTTGTGTCGGATCAAGTTCTGGAACATCGCTCCTCCTCCTCTTACTTGACCTTTGCCCTCACCTGCACAGTTCCTGCAACTGCCACATTTACTGCAACCAGAGTCACCCGAACCGCAGCCACAGACACTGTACAAAAAGCAAGAAATATAAATGACTGAATCAAAACTTGATTTAATATGAAATAAACGAGGGGAAAAATATCTTTAATGCTCTGTCTACACTATAAAAAAAAATGAGATGTGCCCATATATGGACATGATGTCACACACAGATTTTTTTGCTAAACTAGTTTGATAGTGTGGACAGAGCTTTATACTATTATCAAATTCAGGGATCACCCCTATTAAGAGAACACTTTGTTACGTCCCCAAGGTGTCCCCTTAATAGAAGTTCAACTGTATTTGTGGAAATTTGGTTTTAGACATCACATGTGTGGTGCAGTATATTGGAAATTGGACTACAGATCGTGAGATCGAATCTAAAACTAGTCGCATTGTTTGTGTCCTTAGGCAAGACACTTTACTTATGTTGCCTCTCTCCACCAAGGTGTACAAATGGGTACCTGGTAAGGTCAGGACACTTTGTGCTGAATGCTTGTTGCATTATGGGAGTATGTTTCCATACATTTTTGATCCAACAATGACCGGGGTAATAATATGTACAGAGCTTAGAGGTTTCACAGTATTAGCCGCTTTATAAATTTAGGATATTATTATTGTTATTACATCAGCCAAAACATGCCACAACACCAAATTAATGGAAACTCTTTAGTGCAATATATTTTAATTTATTTCAATATAGTATTTATATGCATTTTTAATGTTTATACAAATTTGATTCTAAATGTTTTTTATACAATCAGTGCAATAGGAGACCTACTAGATAGTGATTAGGTTCGCTTTTAGGAATCCTGTCTCTGCCTGGTTTTGTGTGATGTTTTCTTGTTGTTTGTCTACGTTTTTTATATTGTATTTTTATATGGAGACAAAATAAATGAAATAACTTACTTTCCGGGGTTGCGGTCCGCATTAATGGTGTTGATACAGTTAGCACCGTAGCCTGTACATTCATTGCATATTGTACAGATCATACATTGTTCATGTTTCCACTCATGGTCACAAAGTGATTCTTCGTCCTTATCCACTTCCTCCTCTTCTACTTCCTCTTCCGCAGGTAAAGGTGCCACGCCTGTAAAGGTATAGATGAGTCCTGTGTTCATTATGAACGTAGGGGAATGAGCTGTAAGGAGCTCATTGTACTAAAGCTCTGTTTAGACTCAAAATAATTTAAAAAAAAAGTGTGATGTGCCCAAATATTGTAGTGCCATGATTTCATATATGGGCACATCACATTTTGTTGTCACATCAAGTTGAATAGTATAGACACAGTTTAAGCCTTGACATTACGTGGTAGGGTGGCCAGTTCCTTCCCACGCCGCCTTATCCTCCCTAGTGTTTTTCAACCAGGTAGTCATTTACAGCCGAGTGAACTGGGAGTTGCTTTCTGTATGACATTCAAGTGCTATAACCACTCGACTACCAAACTCCTCACATCTGTATAAATGTTATATTCTGTTGATCACATTTAAAAAAGACCTTTCTTGATTAGCATCATCAACTACTGTACATTTAACATTGCTATCTTTGTACAATAATGACTTTGATATAAGAAAATATCTTTGTGAAGTGGCAACATTAACTACTGTGCACTTAACATTGCTATCTTTTTACATTAATGACATTTTACAGAATGTCTGATGAACAAAGTACTTGCCTTCTTTACTGGCTTGTTGCCCAGGCGGTGGTCCTCGTCCACACTGACCTCTCTTGTTGATACCAGACGTCCACACCATGCCAGCCTTGGTCAGAACGCATGTGTGTTGTTTACCTAGAGCTACTTGTAATACTGGTATATCTTTTAATTCTGTTACTAAACCTACAAAACAAATTAAGTGATAAAAAAGATATAATCACTGCATTAAACCTTTCCCTATATAAAGCTCTGTCGACACTATCAAACTTGATGTGACAAAAAAAATTTGATGTCCCCATATATGGCTATGATGATGTCATATCAATACCATATTTAAGCATATCACTACCATATTTGGGCATATCACTTTATAGTGTAGACAGAGATTTAGTTAATTCAACATCTGTCTACAAAACTACGTAAATAAAAAAATCTATACAAGGCAGTAACAAGCCCCCTAGTTATTAAGCTCTGTCTATACTATCAAACTAATTTGACAAAAAAACAAAAAGTGTGATGTGCCCAAATATGTTAGTGATATACCCAAATGATATGATAGTGATATGACATCATAATGTCCATATATGGGCACATCACAGTTATTTGTCACATAAAGTTTGATAGTGTAGACAGAGCTTTAGAATACACATACCTGTATTAGGATCAACCTCTTGTGTGTCTTTACCAAACATGTACAACTCTCCCTCTTTTGTAACCATTGCACTGCTACCACTGTTGCAAGCTGCGTATATCGTGTGTTTACCATCCATTTTGAGAACCTTCTTGGGCTTGTTGGCTTTAGCGTTTCTCTGTCCCTTCACTGATAAAAAAAAACAGTATTATCAATTTTAATAATTAATGAATTTTAATCACATATCTTTTGATGTTTTGCACATGTTCACAAAGTACTGTTTTATTAAGTAGTTATCTATTTTATTTGTCAATTTCAATTAATTAATCAACTAATCGTATATTGCGCCATTCCAACAGTCATTGCTCAGGGTGCTGCAAAAAATATCAAACAATGTGAAATTTGAAACCAACATGGCAGTCTATTTAATTTAACTATTAATTATAGTAGAATGCTTCTTTTGGGACACTCCTCTAATGAGGGGACAATTTACTGTGAAACAACCGAGGGGAAATATTTTATTTCAACAATATTTAACGAGGGTGGTCCATCCAGGCGAAGCTAGGGACCGTCACTATATGTGGCAATAATACGCCCTAGTAACGGGATTCCTCTACTAAGGGGTCTCCTTAACCTTAATAGAGGATTCCCCTATTAAGGGGTCCCCTTAACTGGGGATTCCCCTATTAAGGGGTCTCCTTAATAGGGGTTTAAGAATATAGTGAAAACCTACCTTGGTCTCCATCTTCCCCTCGTCTTGCTAGCCCGGTAAAATAAACAGCGCCATCATCCGCCACCATAAGGGCATGATGACCTTCATGTCCAACTGCACACTGGACAATCTTGGGTGATTTCTGTATGGTAAGCGCTGTCCATTTGCTTGCACCTTGACCTTCTCGCTTCATGCCTAAACTGTGAGCCTTTCCAGCAAACATTACCTAATAACATTAAAAATATAGTATTTATACGACTCACTACAGCGCCTGGACTATTCAATTTTCCTTTCCAGGGGTGTCCATATTTGGCATATGTAGAGTCTATACAGGTAGGGATCTCACAAAATAAACAAGAATAACCAAAACAAATATTTAATTTAATACTTAAATTACTGAGCACCTGAGTTATTCAAATAATTCTCCATATAAAGTTCACTTCCCTTTTTAGACAACCAACTTTAATATTTTTTTTTTAAATAGTTTTTTTAATTGCTTTTTATATGATTCATATAATTTTTGCTTACCTTCCCTGAGTTTGTCCGTGCAAAAGCAAAATCTTTGCCAGCAGTGACCTCTAAACAGTCAATATCGGAACCTAAATCTAAATAAAGCAAACGTAGTATTATTCACCATTCATTTTGTCTTCTATAACATAACAAAAAACAAGATTCTATGCAGAATCTAAAAAATAGACTAATAATACTTAAATAATAAATACCATAAGTCAATGTGAGAAAGAAATCTGAACGATAAAGCTTGGTTCCCACTAGAGACACCGTAATGACTTAACGCAATGTAAGGGATTTGACCAATCACAAGCAATGCATTATTCGAACTGTCGTGTGTCATTGGTGAACTCGCTTGTATTATCTACGTCCTTGCATTGCGTTCTAGTGGGAACCAAGCCTAAAGGCTAACATAATGTACAATTGCTTTCGTATATCAATAACTGATAAAACCCTTTTAAATGTGATTTCACTTTTTCCTACTACTGTAGAGAATACAATCTTGTATTTACCTAGAATATGTTTGGTCTTATCTTTAGCTTGGTCTGTGAGGGAAGGCCCATAAACTTCTGTGCTCTTTCTAGCTAACTTCACATAAAGTTCACTTCCCTTTTGTTGCATTGTTCCTGACGGATGCCATGTTTGAATCCGGAATGTGTCCTGAAAGAATAAAATAGTTACTATTGTTGATAGCGGTAACACAAATAATACATGTACACATACACATAAAAATGTTTTCTTTATATGAATTTATCAATAACAATTTTTAAATAACAAAAAAAACCTTCAAAGTTATCCTTTAATTTCAGATAAAGCAAAAAATTCACAAACAAAAAATATGAAATAAGTGTTCAATACATTCAATATACTAAAACTTGTTTTTAATATGTACAATCTTAATACTACATATTTTATGAACTATAGTAAAACCTGTAATTGGGACAGTTCCCTTGAAAAAAATGGCGGTCAAAGTATATTTTAATACTAGGCCCAACCATTTAGGAGACACACAAAGGAAAACTTTGTAGCATCCTGAAGGTTTCCCCTAAATACATTTTATTTTGCGGAAAAACTAACCTGGTCTGTAGCAGTTACTGTTCCAATCTGCTCACCGTCGCTAAACAAAACAGCAGGTACCGAGTTACCTGCAAACAAAGATGAACAAATACCTCAGTATGGTACAATGAATACCTCAGTATGGTACAATAAATACCTCAGTATGGTACAATGAATACCTCAGTATGGTACAATGAATACCTCAGTATGGTACAATGAATACCTCAGTATGGTACAATGAATACCTCAGTATGGTACAATGAATACCTCAGTATGGTACAATGAATACCTCAGTATGGTACAATGAATACCTCAGTATGGTACAATGAATACCTCAGTATGGTACAATAAATACCTCAGTATGGTACAATGAATAAAAAAATGACTGTTTTGTTTATTTTAGAAAAAAGAATGTTTGCTTCTAAAAAAATGAAATGCAGATAATTGAAAACTAAAACTAACTCGATTTGTCGAAAACATATTTATTTATTCATTTTAGTGATACATGAAAAGGGAGCACTAAGGAGAGACAAGAGCTGTCAAATACAACTATCGGCTAAGGGCGTGTCTCTCCAAATTTGTGTAAGTAATAATGATTTATGTTGATATAAAGTTTGCGGTACACCACATATATTAGTTCTGAAAAAGATACAAATACAGATGATAATAAGACGTACCTGGGAGAGGGAGGGGTAATAACTGTTCCTCTTCTAATTTTTCTAAATTAATTTTTCTTAGTTTTGCAGGTTTATCTCGGGAGCAGAATAACAATTGGTTGTTAACCACTCCAATCCATCCTTGGTCTTTGCAAAATTCTGGATTCAGATGATATAAATGACCCTAAAAAAAAATAAAAAAATGTGTGGAAAAATAATAAATCTATTAAAATAATACAGAACAAATAACGTTTTTTTTTAGTTTGTTCAAACCTGTTTTCCACAAGACAAATTTGTTCATGTGAATCCAATGTTTCGCAGAGAAAAAAATCGCGCTACCCTTTCCACTACAAGAGCCAATAGCTGCTATTTATATTTCCATCGTGTGTCTGCTGAGCTTTTCAATTCATTTGAATGTTCACAGAAGCATCATAACTCATTTCTTTGAGTTGTGATTAGTTTTTCGCTTTCTAAAAAGGACTAATATCGCTGAAGTGAAAACCCAATGAAATAGAATTTATCGCAGAGAGGGATTTGGAAGATGAAACATGAATACGCATGAGCTCTTTAGATTCGCGTTAACAAATTAGTCTAGTAGAAAACCGGAAACAATAAGTACACACTGCAGAAAGGAATTATATGCTGTAATGGAGAATTAAGTTGATTGATTGTAAAACGAGCAGGTACACTGTGAGCAAGTTGTGATTAATTCTAGATAAATGTTAACCTACCTTAATTGTACCGGCATAACCGGTACCAACTTTGTATAATCCAGTATTGTTATGAAGATACATATAAGCACCGTCAGTAGCTATTGTGGCTGGCTCACTACTGCTTTTAATACCTACAAAAACATGAAATAAAACTATGTTATACAGTATCAACTTGTGGAAAGAGGGTATTTTACAGGGCTGGAATTGGTACTAGCCTAGTGAAGAATGGCTAGTAAAAATTGCTCCTCATTTAAGGGCCTTTCACACCTGCTCCGGCACGGTTCCGGTCCGGTGACTGCAAATCCAATCGAACGTCAATGTTTCGTTTTTACGCGCATATTGATTGGCGCATAGCCGCATGGTGCATCGTGAAAATGAAACATTGGCGTTCGAGTCGCCGTACCTGAACAGGTGTGAAAGCCTGGACGGTTTGTAGGTTGTAGAAAAATAAAATTAGAACGAAGTAACCTCTTAATACCACTTAAAATGTTTCTTAACCTGCAAGTATGTATGCCATAGAACATTATAATTTCGCAGAGTACAGTGCTAAGATGATAATGTTAATATATCTTATGTTTGTTTGTTGTGTTTTATTGTAAAAAGTATTAAAATAATATATTGTGGTGGCGCCCTCAGTTTTTAACAACCTGTCCTAGCATAAATGGCAGAACCTTAAAAAAAGGTGTGGCAGAACCTTTTAAAAGGGTGTGGCAGAACCTTAGCAGCCAATGTGTTAATTAGCTTATTAAATTTATGCCATAATTCAAGATTGAATGTAATATGAAACGTTTATATACCATGTATTTTCCATGTTTCCACTCGGGATTGTTCTGTTACTCCAGCAGTCTCCCAGTCAGGTTGGCATATACTACCTATCAACACTGACTGTAAGCTACGTTGAAGACTGGATACTATAGCTGGAATCTAAATGCAAACAAAAAGAAAACAATGTTTATTAATAAAATGTTTTTTTTCCAGTTTTCTTTTTACATCCAACAGTGAGAAACTAGCTAACTACAGGATGGATAAACTATCGAGCTTATAAACCAAGTCTCATTTGAGGCTTAGGGAGTAGAAAGAGTTGTGAGTTAAAACCTTGAAACTAGGCCAAGATTGAACCATAGACCTTGAGATTGGAAGGCAAGCATGTCATCCACCAAGCTGCAGCTACACTACCGATATTTCAGCCCACTATGCCACCTGCACAACAACATTCCCAAAACTGGATACCAAGAAAGGATTTTACATTTTCTGGATTTTTTAAAAGGCATTTTGAAAATTAAAAAAATGTGGGCCAGAGAGTTGGCTGTATTCTCCTTTGTTTTCCAGTTTTTCATTTGTTTTCCAGTTTTTCCTTACCTTCATTTGATTACCAGCCATGTGGTGAGAACTCATTAAAATCGACGATACGGCAGATAGCAACTTGCCCGTGTCTCCTCGGGCTATCACCATACTCAGTAGACATGAGGTGCTAAGAGATAATAGGTCTTTGGCTAGTCGGGCGGGTGTGTCAGGACTACAGGGGCTAGTGGACAACTGAAGAAGCAGCTGGAAAAGAGAATCTGTTCGAAAAAAGATTTTGAAAATGAACTGCAAATAACAAATACACAATAATTTCAAATGTATTTTTTACATTTCATGAGGCTAGATTTGGGTACCAGTTTGGTGGTAAAAAAAACCTTGATTTGAACTATGGAATTGGAGAACATTTTGAAATCTATCTAATCTATGAAATAATTTAGATTCTGTTAAATATTACAATGGGAATACTATAGGGTATTAAAGTACTTTAGACTTACCCATAACTTCTGGTGGTTCCTTGGACAAGCCTTCAGGGGTCTGCCCTTGTAACATGTCCAGAAGAGCTTCCATCGCTCTGAAGCAAAGCTCTGGATGGGTGCTGTAAGTCTCTCGTATAAGCTCAAACATACTCCGCAGACCTATTCCAACAATCTGAACATTTAAAAACACAATGGGGTTAATGATAAGTATCTTATATATTTGTTTTTGCTAGTAAAGGAAGTTTTCTTTTTGTTCTATTTACCACTCCTATTGGCATTTTATAAGTTGATAATATTATTGTACGCTGGTTTTCATTTTAATAAAGGTGAATTAATATTTTGTATATTGTACTCAATTATCATTAATTAACTTCTCAAATACCTAAAGCTAGTTTGATAGTGTAGACAGAGCTTAAGCTACCTTTGGAAGTTTTAAAGTTTCGTCTATTTTTTCAGCATCCTCTTCCTCATCCAACTGTTTCTCATTCATACTGCTGAGGGCAATAGCCCTCTCCTGAACCTCGCGCTTCAGGAGGCATTGACGAACCGTAGCGTACACGTTAAAAGCTGATGGATTGCTTTGTAACTCTACGATGGGTGTTTGTAAGATGTTATCCAATGAAACTTCCGGCTTAAAAAAAAATAATAAATAAATAACTGTTAACAAAAGTTTTTAAAAATTGAGATATATTTGTGACGTATTCCTGATAAGAATTAAAACATACTTTTATGAGGCAGTGATGTAATGGCTTTAAAAAAATTATGAACTTAAATTTGCACCTTCGTGTAGATGGATCCATCATTTAAACGGATGAGGCTATCAGCATGGTCAATCATGCATGTAATTTTAATTTTTCTATCGGCACAGTGCATGAAATTTATCTGCAAAGTCAATCGTGCATCTGATACCTTGTTTTTTTTTTAGATCATGGTAGACAGGTTTTTTTTGTTAAATTAAATTCAAACAATTTCATTTAAAATCTTCAAAACATGTTTACCTTGTCTTTAGAGCCTTTTTTACTTTTCTTTTTAGGCTTCTTCTTAGAAGAGTTTTTTTTCCTGAAAAAATAAAATTACTGTATTGTAAATATTGTATGGTTTGTATATAATCCAATATGATGCGGTATGATTTATTGGGATTATCCATGCTCATACACTGTAGCATTATCATGTATCATTATTAAACCATTTATGTCAGTTTTCTGGTTGTTTGCTCCATGCAGGCCTAGAATTTCAGGATTTTTATTTTAGTGCATTAGATTTTTAGTGTTAGGCCTATAGTATATAGTCAAAATTGTAGTACTGGACTCGCAGGGTGATTTTTAAGAGCTGCCAGGTATGTTATGATTCATGATAGGGTGTACTTGGGATATTAATTATAGAAGCCTAGCTGCAGTAGGTCTCTTATAACTAAATGTATTATACGAAACTGAATGCATTTTATACATAGGCCTACTACTGCCTCCTCAACAATAAAAACAAATACATGATTGTAATTGTAGTTTTACAATACAATTATCAAATGCAATTCATCATTATTAAATTAAAAAAATGAAGCCACAACAAATGTTTCATGGTCAAATCCATAACATTGCATGTAATTTGCATAGATCAGGTCTAATATTATGCAATTAAACTTACTTATCTGCATCTTCTTTGTCTTTCACTGAAAACAAATTATAGAATTTTAGGCCCATCCGTTCCCCAACCAGGAAGTCACTTTCCCGATGGTCTACGGTCGACGATTCTAGAGACATGCCTAATTTGTCGTTAGGCCGTCGGCCTAGCTCCCAAACATCAAGTCATTAACACGCATACAACGTGTACTAAATGGTGTAGTTTCCAATAGATTTCAATCCAATTACCACCCTTTATATATCTACCATCAGCAATCGTAAAATAAGTAATCATAAGTCTGTGCAAATTGATATTTCTTCGAATTTGTCTTGCAAAATGCTAGGCAGGTTTAATAGCGCGCAAGATGGCTGCTGTATCGTGGAGGCTACAAGCATTGTATGTGAGAGGGCGCCAAACAATAATTAGTTTTTAAAAAAAAGTTTTCTGAAAATATATCGCGGGTATAGGCCTATAGAAATTTAAATGACATTTAAATGACGTTAAACGTCGAAAAGGAGGTTATTTCGAAAAGAAGCTCATCTCGAAAAGAAGCCCTTTCTTTGGTTGTTGGAAAAAGTAATCTCGAAAAGAAACACATCCAGGGCTTCTTTTTGAGATACACTGTAATATTTGAAAGTCAATACTGAAATATGATCCTTTTATGATATTATATAACATTTAATCAAGCCTCTATATTATTTATTTCGAAGTTTATTGTTTTCCAGGGTACTTTTTGTTTGGATTTGTTAGGCTTCTTCTTGTCTGCAAATATGTAAAATCATATATTCATTACAGCAGCTCATTTCGAGAAGAAACCCATCCCAAAAAGAAGCCCACCTAAAGCCTTGTCTACACTATTAAACTTTATGTGACAAAAAAAATGTGATGTGTCATATCACTACCATATTTGAGCATATCACTACCATATTCTTTTCGAAGTTTTACGGTACCAAACTAGAATGATTATGGTAGTGAAATGTCAATTGTCAGTCAAATGTCGTAATTATGGTCAATTTATTTAAAATTACACACTTTTTAGATCGGTGGCATACACAAAAGTGGTGCATATGATCCATACTCTGATAATATACAGTGCATACAAATATGAATAATAATTATTATAACGATATCAAAGATTATAGCGTTTACAATCTTTGATGATATTTATTTATAGAAAGCGAATTTTCCACGCGTAGCGCGCCGTCGCTTTGGTTACTCTACGCAAGCATTCACCTTGACCACCACGTCATGCGTATCACAGTGTATCGTAGCAACTCGATGCGCTGCCTAGCAGGTTGCCAACGCACCGTTTGTTTATTACGCACGCATTTTATTCGATGCATCGAAACAAGAAGCATTTTCTAAACAACCGGTCCAGCATCATCGAGTCTTTTATGCTCATGCCCACAACCCGCCCAACTGTCAATTAAAAATGGGGAGTTTAGGTAAATCAGTAAATTCCATGATGCCAACAAACCTGTCAGCAAAGACAATATTTATGGGAGGAACGGCGGCGGTTTCTGGGTACTACGCTGCAAGATGGGCGTATGGTCGCTACTGTTCTGGATCCACCAGCGGATCGTGCTCAGCGGCCGACAACTTTCCTGATTTAAGCGAACATAATAATGTAATGGCAAGATATTTAACACGTGATATGTACAATCGTCTTTGTAACCGTGCCACTTCAACGGGGTACACTCTTGATGAATGTATCCAGACTGGAGTGGATAATCCGGGTCATCCGTTTATAGAAACTGTTGGAATTGTTGCTGGAGATGAAGAATCGTATGAGGTAAACTAAATTAGGGTATGGGGGTTGGAGTTATAGTGATCTGGTGGTAGGAACATTACCTAGGCCTAGACTAGTGATCTCAGTCAGGTATAACTCATTTTCCTCTTGATTTACTTTTAAAATAATAATAATAATAATAATAATAATAATAATAATAATAATAATAATAATAAACAGTATTTATATAGCGCCTAATGGATCACTGACCCCTCTAGGTGCTTTACATAGGACCTTAACTAATGGTAATAAACTACCTATCCCCCGCCGGACACCATTCCGGTATTTCTTAGTCGAGGTTTCGGGGATGGAGACAATCAATAATGTGAAGAAAAAAAATGTAACTAAGCTTAACCATGCTTAACTAAGGTAAAACTATCCCCCGCCGGACACCATCCCGGTATTTCTGAGTCAAGGTTTCGGGGCCAGAATTAAGAATAGAGAGTAAATGAAGCATGCACAACTTAAGCTAGGGTTAAACTATCCCCCGCCGGACACCATCTCGGTATTTCTGAGTCAAGGTTTCGGAGAAGGAATAAATGAATGAATGAATAAGTTAATTAATACCGGATGAGAACAGATGGGCTTTCAGTCGTGATTTAAAAATACTGACTGAAGGAGCAAGTCTCACAAAGAGTGGAAGATCAAACCCTAGGTCATGGGTTTGAGTCACCAATTTGTTCGCAATTCTCTAACCTATACAGTCCGAGTCGTGGATGGTGATCGGCGAAAACTTAACACAGAGTTTGACGAAACGAACGTGCCCTTCCTTTTTTTTTACTTTTAAAAAAGCACTTGCCTAGCGGCACTTATGTCTAAGCCTATGACTTAAAATGAACCGTGTTCGCCTTTATCAATAGATCGGCTCCAAAACGAAACTGTTTGCGTGTGCAGTGATACTTTTTAAGTTTTAACAGATTGATCTTATAAGAGAAAATAAACACGTCTCGTAAGTGGAAATTTGGACAGAATCATTTTTTTTTCATTTTTAAACTATCTTTTTCACTTTAATTTAACCAGGTTTTCGCAGAATTATTCGACCCTATTATAAAGGCCAGGCACAATGGCTATGACGTGGACGACGTTCACAGCACAGACTTGGATTACCGAAAGATTCGTGGCGGAATATTCGATCCAAAGTACGTGCTGTCGTCCCGTGTGCGCACTGGACGCAGCATCCGTGGATATCAGTTGCCAACCAAGTGCAACAGAGCGGAGCGACGTGCAGTAGAAAAGGTAATTAAAGGGTTGAATGAACAAAAACAGAAAATTTGATCTTTTTATAGACGGAAAATGATGTCAAAAATTGAAAATCGAAAGTACAATAGGAATAGATGTTATCCAACTGGTAACACGTTATACAATGATTAAGTTTATCGTCTTTTTGTTTTTAAGATTGTCATCAATGCTCTTGGAAGCCTACAAGGTGATCTAAAAGGCAAATATTACCCTCTGAAAGGGATGACAGAGAGCGAACAGCAGCAGCTTATTGACGATCATTTCTTGTTCGATAAACCCGTGTCGCCGTTACTGACGTCTGCTGGAATGGCGCGAGATTGGCCAGACGCACGTGGAATATGGTAAGAACGGTTTTTATTTTTTGACAAAATGTATAGTTACGGCAGCAACTGCAGTAATAAATTTGTCATCCCTACTATTTTTCTTTCAGGCATAACTTCAATAAAAACTTTCTCGTCTGGGTCAACGAAGAAGACCACACTCGTGTTATCTCTATGGAGAAAGGTGGAAATATTCGATCAGTGTTCGAACGATTCTGTCGAGGATTGCAATTGGTATTAATTTTCACTAGTTTTTTCTGAAAACATCTATCAAACTAGTTTGACAGAAAAAACGCGATGTGCCCAAATATGGAAGTGATATGCACAAATATGGTAGTTCTATGACATAATCATGTCCATATGGGCACATCACATTTGTTTGTCACATAAAGTTTGATAGTGTAGACAGACATTTAGAGCAGAAACGGCATTTGGCAGATACTTACAGGGTAACGGCAGAACAAATCCGCCAGTGACATCATGACGACAAATCGTCAAAAAGGCGTGACGTCATCAGAGTTTAGACGCGCCTGCGACACTTTTTAAACAAACTACTGTAAGGACTATTTCTCTAATTGTAATTGAACAAAGAATAACCTGCCTTTGTGTGCTGTCATTTCTAATTCTTTCAGGTTGAGAAGAAAGTGAAAGAGCAAGGAAGCGAGTTTATGTGGAACCAGCATTTGGGATACGTTCTGACATGCCCTTCCAATCTTGGTACAGGACTACGTGCGGGTGTCCACATTAGACTGCCTCACGTCTGTCAGGTAAAGCAATTCTGGACTCTCAAATAAAATCTCGTTCACATTAAAAATACTTGGTTCACACTCGGATGAAACGAAAGGACGTACGCGCGCATAAGCGATTTGACCAATGACAAACGACAGTTCAGAGGATCTATCGCTTGTGATTGGTCAAATTACTTGCGTTGCGCTTACGTTGCGTCCAAGTGGAAGCGAGTTTAAGTTCTGAACTACACAGGGTGTCTACACTTACAAATAGTGACCAAAATACAACAAATAATCGCTTCACCTATTTACAGAAAACGTGCATATAAGCTTGGACGCAAGACATAAGGGCGTATAAGCGCAACGCAAGCGATTTGACCAATGACAAACGACAGTTCGGACAATTCAACGCTTGTGATCGGTCAAATTAATTGCGTTGCTATTATTTGATTTTAGGATAAACGATTTGATTCGATCTTGAAGAAACTGCGTCTCCAGAAGCGTGGAACAGGTGGCGTTGATACCGCTTCTACCGACGGAACATTCGACATTTCCAATCTTGATCGTCTTGGAAAATCTGAGGTATTGTGCATCAGAATTATTTATTTTGTGCGATCATTATCTACATCATCATAAAGATTGGTTCCCACTAGCACTCAACGCAATGACGTAAGGGAATCGACCAATCCAAGCGATGGATCATTCGAACCGTTCCTTGTGATTGGTCAATTCGCTTGCGTTGCGTTATAGTGGCAATCAATCTTTAGGGAGCTTTCGATTTGCGACGACCAATCTACGCCATGTTAATCCATTTTGCGCATGCGGAGATATTGGTCGTCGTATGTACGTTCTCGCTCCTCCTCCTCTCGACACAAGTTGGTTTCTAGCATGGAGTTATCAATGGTTTCTAGGTACAGAGCTGAGGCGGCAACCGACGCATCGATTGAACTGAACAAGGTTGGTCGTCGGTCGTCGCAACTTAATTGAAAGCTCCTATCATAATCTTCGTCAAATAATCATCCGTGCCGCCATTTTAATATCTGAATCAGTCTTATTTTGCGCTGATTTTTACAAACATATCAGCATCAGTATCGTCGTCATTAACGAGTCATTATCGTCATCGTCATTATCAATTTTGTCTTTTTAGGTTAATCTCGTACAAACGGTAATCGATGGAGTGGACTGCCTTATTAAGATGGAGAAACAATTAGAACAGAACAAGTCAATCCACCATTTAATTCCAACATAGAAAAGACGACAATATTTCAAATCAATGAATTAATATGAATGAATTGACAATTATTATATATTTTCCTTAATATTTATATCAACAATTATTGAAAGTCACTTCTAAATTGTGTTCGAAGAATCTTTATTATTCGTACGTAAATAAAAAATACAAGTACCATCTTTGTTATATCATTTGATTAATAATAGTCACGAAAAAGCAATTATAAAGCAAGGACGTAAACGCAAACGAGTTTACCAATGACAAGTGACAGTCGAATAAATCCATCGCTTGTGATTGGTCATATCCCTTACGATGCATTACGTGGTTGTGTTGCGTCTCAGCTCTAGTGCGAACCAATCATAAGCAATGAACATACACGAGGAACGTTATTAGAAAATAAAATATATTTGGTATTATTTATTTATTATATAACACAGCAACCGAGACAAAACAAAAAAAAACCTGACAAATTAAATTTTAAAACAAATGACAACAAAATTGTTTTAATCTATTGAATATAAAAAAGATAATTTAAAGATTGTAAATTAGAAATGTACGGGCGGTAAATCTCAATGTATAGTCTTTATACATGCATTATTGTTAACAATTTTAAACAAATTATTTAATTAATCTTAACTTTTTCGTCGAGTACAGTAATACATTGATGTCGTATCAATTTATTTTATTTATTTATTTATTTGGAATTACACCTTTAGATCGGTGGCACACTTAGCACAAAGGTGCATCCTTCACAATATAAAATAAAACAATTAACAGAAAAGTAAAAAAAGGCAAAAGCAACTATCAACCCCTATCCTACCCCCCCCCCCCCCCCACCAATTTACATCGATACATACAGTAGATCATTACTTTACACAATGAATACAAAACAAGATATAGTAAAAGTGTATAAAATAAAATAAAATCAACTGATAAACACAGCTTATTACGAAACCCCCCTCCTCCCAATTTTTTTTTTAAATTTCCATGCTTGTTTTAGGTATCTTTTACAAAAACTATCCAAAATATTTTCACACTCTTCATCAAATAAATTATCTGAGTATCCCAAAATATATTTAAGTTTGTCATTTTCATGAGAAGTATAAAAAGTATCAAACATATCTTTGCTGCCATTTCTATACATATCCACATATAAATTAAATAATTCCTGATTACGTATATTATTTAAAGCTGGACAATTAAGGATGAAATGATGGATGGCTTCGTCCGAATTTGTACCGCACAATTTACATTTTTTATTATTTTCAATATTCCAATTTGCAGTTCTATCATTCAAAGGTAGAGTATTTGAACGAGCTTTAAATTTTAATGCAGCACCTTCAAAATTAGTTATATGAATTAAGTAATTTTCAAGTCCAGGTTTTGATTTTAATGTTTCATAGATGTGGAGACTTGATTTATTTTGTAATTCAATTCTCCATTCATCTATCATTATATAGTTAAGTTTTCTTTAAGATTTCAGAAATTGGAAAGTAGACTTCTTTATAATTTGAGAGAGTGGTGAAAATATTTTTGGATTCACAGTTATAGTCCAGTCAATCTAATGATATACCCACCACAAATTGCAATAGTAACAAAGCTAGTATTTTTGAATTCGATATAATTTGTAGAACGACATACTAAAAGTCACCGAAAATCCAAGCATTGGGTCAAGGGGTCAGAGGTCAATAAAGGTCATTTTATGTCAAAATTAATATGCCCCATTAATTACATATATTTAACCATTTAAAATACATTATATACAAGTGGGATTTATGTCATCCGAAAGCTTATTAAATTTCCTATTCAGTGATATCAAACTTATAGTCATAACATTTTATTTAGAATGTCAATTTTGCGAAAAAACACAACATAATGTGTCAATTTTGGCTAAAAATGTTGTTTTCGCTGTAAACAACAATGGTATACACACAGGGATTCCCTGGGGTGAACATTTCAGTCCAACGCGATACACATGACCAGTTCAAGATGCAGATGAGTGACATCTCCGTTCCTGTTGCTTCTGGATGATCTACATTCCATTTTTTCCAGTTGGCATTTGTGTTGCCATGGTTACAGTATTTATATTGGAATGTATAAGTATTTTTTAACCACTAGAAATACAAAGATATTCAACAGCAGTTTGACAATGACCTCCATGTTGTATGACGTTCGGACCATCTGGGCTGGATTGTCAACAGACCTGCAGGTGATTGAAAAAGTTTCTATGAGAAGCCTCAAAGAAAACAAGAGGTTTGACAAGAAAATATAGGAATGCGTACATCCAGACCAAATCTGCGCTGAAATGTATGTAATGCCTTGTAATAGTATAAGGGCGTTACTCCAGAGCAGCAGCGGCCAACATAAGACCTTATGGCCACACGTCAGGAACACAATGGCAATTGAAAAATCCATTTGGTTACGACTCAGAGACTTCATACCATTGACACGGGAGTTACTGCAGGTGACTCGGAATATTAGCAATGTGGTATTAAGCATTAAATATTTTGGCCAGAAAGTCTTCCAATGTATTCAAGATCCTGGCAATAAAGTCATATGTGTGCATCAATCCTACAGTTCCAGAGGAGACTCGATGTGACTTTGTTATCCACCACCACTTTTTGAAACTACCAACTTACAATACTTTCAGCTAATAAACCAACATGATGCCACGTGGAAACAACTTCTTCTGAAAAGTCTAATACATCCAACTCACTGAATGATGTCCAGTAGGCTTATATTTTAGATGGTAGTGCTCTACTGCACAGCATTCATATGGAATAGTGTAGAGATCTGTAAAACATATTGCTCTGCATAGTCTTTGATAATTATGAAAGCGGCTCGTCCACCAAAGACGGCGCACATGGTAAGGCGGGTCAGGTGGTAGTGTCCCTGTACATTTTACCAGTGACATGTTCCACAAAATAGGATCACTTTCTGTAACAAACAACAATTTATAAATCTTCGTAACTTATATTTGAACAACATGGCAATGAGTGAATGCAGCTGCTGATGCAGATGTTCTTTCGGATAGTACAAAAAACCATTGAATCAGCAAACAGGAAAACAGCTGTCATTATCCGATGACACGAATCTACTAGTGCTCCTCTGCAGTCAAGCATTTAAAACATCTTGTGATATTCTTTAGACTGGAGCTGAGATGCTGGACTATCAAACTGGTTCAAACAGTACATTTGAGAGACATCTGTGATAACCTTCTGTTTGCTCATGCGATACTGGTGACACAACATCCAGAGTTTTCGGAATTGGAAAACAAGTGGCTCTAAAAAAAGCTTGTCATTGCACTTATTTCTGACATTATGCTGTAGTCTTCAAATGCAAACAAGCTACAAAGGATGACATTGTGGTTGCTAGAGAAAATGGTTCAGTGCGTCTGTACAATGGACTACCTGGACAACGTGGAATGCCTTTGACTCCATCCCATCTACAAGTACAACCTCGCATATCGCCAACTTTATAATCGTACCACAACCAAGGTACTTAACATCAGGTTCAAGTTCAAGTTATCTTTTAGCAATGGAGTGGGGTTGATATGTGTACCGAGGATTGGGGATGGAAGATCAGATGATGGAAACATGGTTCCTCTACACACAGACTTAAAGCCAGAGCCTGAGTATCTCCTTGAAGCATTCAGGGGTAACTAGAACTACATGTGGTGAATGCAATGGCATTGCACTGTACTAATACCCGAACAAGAAAGTGATACTGATGACATATAAGTTGTGAGTCCTTTTCTATTTGAAGGATTAAACAATATCATCCCACACGAAGCAATTCAAATAAAAAGGTCTGGATTAAAATGATCTTACAAAATATACAAAAATATCACAATATACAGTACAATATAGCAAGAGTCAAAGTTCAAGAATTTAAGAGTCGGATGGCAACTGGCAAAAACGAATTTCTTTTCCAGTTTGTTCTACATGCCGGGCATTGAAAGCGACGCCCATGAGGCATGAGCTCGAAATCACTGAACAAGGCATGGTTAACATTTTTTAGAATAGCTCTACTTTTTTCTAGAGTGTGCATGTCACAGAAGGAAGACAAGCTACGAAGTTGACAACCTATTAATTTAGAACTTAAGTTAACAACTTTGTAGTGAGTTTCTCTCTTTGACCCTAAGACTAAAAAACCAGCATATAAAGGAAAAAAGTTAAAACGTTCTCAATAAAGGAATTATAAAAAACCATGAGAATTACTTTATTGACATTAAAATGGTTCAGCTTCCTTAACAGATAAAGTCTCTGGTGTCCTTTCTTTACTATTGCCTCTGTATTTAATTGCCAGCTGAGATTGTCCTCAAATATAGTACCTAGGTATTTAAAGGAATGGACAATATCGCTGGTTCGTCATTTGTGGGGGATACCAGAGGGCTGCGTCCTTTCTCCTTCCTAAAATCTACAATTATCTCCTTGGTTTTGGTGACATTGAGTTCCAAGTAGGAGTTTCCACAAAATTGGATAAAACCATCTAATGCGGAACCATGACCGTCCTGTGAATTTTGAAGGAGAGACAACAAGACAGTGTCGTCAGCAAATTTGAAAAGATTGTCCTGTTTGCTCCGACAGTCATCCGTGTATATAATATACAAGAGAGGAGAGAAGACGCAACCCTGCGAAGATAAAATACTTCTCATTACGTACATTCGTTGATACTAAAATTATCAAAAATCTATCTATAGTAGATCATGAGTTGATTCCAAATTATCAAGACTCATTAATTAATCATCAATAGTACATACCGCTAATGAATTTCAATTTTCTTCTAGCTAGTATAATTTTTCCTATTTCATGACGATACAATAGGTACAAGAAAAACATTATTTGCACCAAATACTTCCAAAATATAAATATAATATATATAAACATAATTTAGTTTTACGCTATTTTAAGAACATTTGAGTTTTTGTAAAAGGTCAATGACCTTTTGACCTCTAGTTACGTATAACTGTTATTAATTGTTTTTTAATGTATATTATTAGTAGGATATATATACTCTACACATTGGTACTAAAGCTATTTAGATATGATTATAAAACAATGGATTATAGGCATAAACGCTACCCCCTACCCCAAAATTGTTTACATTACATTTGATCAAGAATCAATTTCAATAAGAATAGTACATCATTACTTTTAAAATTCTTCTAGTTAACATCATGTTTGCTATTTTATATATCGATGGGTACAGATAAAACACAATTTTGATTAAATGCATATACAATTATGGCACAATATTACAGTTAATCATTTTTTTAAGGAAAAAAATGAGTTTTTGTAAAAGGTCAATAACCTTTTGACCTCTAGTTATATAAATAAATGTTGTATTTTGTTTTTGTAAATTGCATATTAGAAAAAAAATATATATTCTACACATTGATATCAAGATTATTGAGATTGGATTATAAAACCACAAGTTATGGGCATAAATGTTACCCCCTACCCCAAAATATTTATGGAATAAAATCACTATATAGTTGTTGAGATTACGTAAAAAATAATGTGTTCCAATGCTTCAATTTTTGGTGACTTTTAATATGTCATTATAAACTACATTTGGAATGAAAAAATTAATGTTTCGTTACTATTGCAATTTGTGGTGGGTTTACCTCTAAATATCACTAGATTGACTGGACTTTATTACACTTCAAGAGAATATCGTTTATACAAGATAGAAACTTATCTTTAACTTGTCTTTAAATTCACAATTAAGTTGTAGCATTCCAATAGGCCTAAACATAATTTTTGGCCATCGATAGTTTTCCATCTTTATAATTCTATGGAAGTATTTCATACGAAGAGCGTTATGAATCTCGTTAATTGGAGACCAACCAAGCTCTCCATATAAGGCGGCACAAGGTGTATTTCGAGGTGCTTTTAAGATATAACGCGCCATTTGGAGCTGGAGACGCTCTAGTTTATCTATATCTATTCTACTTAAAGAGCACCATACTGAACAACCATAGTTGATAGATGGGAGAACTATCGATCAATAATATAGTAGTTTGCTAAAAAAAAACAGACTTGCTCCCTCTATAATTAAAAGATGAACAAGTTTGATATTCCGCCGGCCCACTAACAATGTATGGAAGATTTCATTATCTATAAAGAACTCAAAACATCAAATAGAACTTATTACATACACTTTACTTCAGTGATTACATTGTTATTAAATGTATTTATATATTTATAATGATGATAATGATTATTTATAATGAATCTATGAGTTCGGATGAGCTTAATTTGGGATATATAGTAGATTGTTTGTCATAGGCCTCCCCCTAAATATAATGTACATGCCCAGAACGTTCTAGATGGCGCAAAGAATGACGTCGGTGATCATAATAAACATTTCGTCATTCACGATCTGACAATAGAACCATCAACAACTTACGGTAGGTTTACTATAATAATTTCTAAAATTTTAGACTTAAGGGCTACTTAAGTAGATGATATAGTAGCATGGTGGTATTAAGGAATTTTGGCAAGTGTGGTGCATGAAGTAAATAAATATCCATGGTTAATGTAACGTTAAATGCTACTGCATTTTTAGCTCCACATGGTAAATGTTTTTTTAAAGTTTAAAGGGAAAGTGACATGTCAGAACTTGTCCGAAGGCATTGATTTGTTAATCTCGATGAAAAGCGGGTGTCACGAAACCTAAGACCACGAAAGCTAAGACCCCCTAAGACCTAAGATCACGAAAGCTGAGACCCAAGACCTAAGATTACAAATTCTAAGATATACTACAGCTTAAAAACAATACTTGTTTATCCATACATAATTTTAAACACAGTAGGTTTCATTTATTACCATAAATATAATTTAATACCACCGCAAAACATAGATAAACTCACATTATTTTCGCCCGTTGAGTAAATATATATTTTTTCTTTCGCCGTTGCTAAAGATACGGTACCGTATCCATGCTTTTAAAAACTAAAGATACGGTAATTATAGAGGGTGCTTCCGTTTGCTAAAAGTACGGTAAAATTGCATTCCTAAAACTCGTACCTAAATATAAAACTCGTTCCTAAATATAAAACTCGTTCCTAAATATTAAACTCCTTCCTAAATATTAAAAACCTAACCCTCTAAATAATCTCTCTTAAATTAAAAACTAAAAAATAAAAATTTAAAAAAGACGTCATGAAGAGTATCGAACCTACAACCCCTTAAGCCAAAGCCTCACCACATGCCAACTAGGCTACACAGCTGGCTTGCAGAAAACCAATGCAATAACCTAATTGATTAACATCCACATTACATAGCGCCCTCTATAATCACCGTACCTTTAGTTTTTAAAAGTATGGATACGGTACCGTATCTTTAGACATAACGTTTTTCTTTACAACAAACAAACTTGACGGGGTGTTTGTTTGTATATATTTACTCCATTGTGTTGGTTCAGAGGATGTTTTTCTTACGCACCTGCCTTTCTTGTATTTTGACTCCAAATTTGTTGACTAACTTTATCCTGAACACCACACTTTAAAATTAGGACTTATAAGTACTTTCAGAAGGAGAAACACATAACAAATAAATAAATCCTTTAAATTTATGATTTTACAGATGTGTTTCTTTGTATACTGTAATGTAACTCCTCGAGCTCCCCATGCTCAATGTTTTTGTTTCTATGGAGCGCCAAAAGAGCAACAATAATAGTACAAGTATAAAAACAGAAAGAAAACGAAACAAAAAAACTTATCATGATTTTTTAATTAAAATTTATTTGCCAGTATTTATTTCCTCGTACTTGCATGATTATACTATTATCATTACAATTTTAATTCTACATTGTTCCATCCACACTGTAGATGGACTCCACAGAGTTTTCAGCCCTCTATATCATTTTTGCTCTTTTGACGTTCCATAGAAACAAAAACATTGAACATGGGGTAGGCGTACTGTACTGTAGGCTAGTCATTTTGTGTGCGAGAAAAACGTCTGTAAAATCATCAATTTAAAAATGTATTTGTTACTTTTTATGTGATTCTTTTTCATGAAAGTGCCAATTCTAAGGTGTGGTATTCAGAATAAATGTTGGGAGTTAAAATACAAGGCAGGTGCGAAAGATAAATATTTTTAATCTTAGGTCTTGGGTCTTAGCTTTCGTGATCTTAGGTCTTAGGGGGTCTTAGCTTTCGTGGTCTTAGGTTTTGTGACACCCGATGAAAAGCCTATATAAAAAACTACATTTATCTCAAAAAAACAAATACATCGTCATTACCAGCAGATTTTATTATGATATGTTCTTTTGATTTTCAGATTGGTGTGGCTGTTATAATACCATAATTTAATAATAATGAACATTATGAATCTATGATGTTACATTATATTATATATATTCCTATATTTTGTCAATTTCTCATTTGGTCTGGTTTTATTGAGGTATGCATGATCTTTTGTTTAATATCATTTTGCTAACTACTATTAATAACTTGAGCATAATCCAGTAAAATACACTAATAGGTTTGTGTACCCTATACCCACCATAACTTTGTATTTATGTGATGCCCTTGTATATGTTATCAAATCCGAATTTCCTCACTGAAGACAAATATTAATACAAAATACAAAAAAAATAAAAAATAAATTCAAACCATCCCAATTTATTTTTGTTCTACTACTACTAAATACATGTTCAATAGCTTAAATCATGAGTTTTTGTGAGGTACTGTAATTGAACATTTTAGAAAAACTTGGCCAGGGGTTTAAACTGTTTATTATGAAATATACTAGATGTTTGGTACTACACCACATTTTGTAAAATGGTGAAGTAAACAAGCAATTTGAAATAGGGGTAGGACTTGAAAGATAGCATTGCATATCGAAATTTGGAAACTAGTAGTATAAGAATCTTGAAAATTGAAACTGCCAGATCCAGGATTGGATAGGGATTTGCCTAAACATTGTAAATGAAGTGCTGAACTTAACCTAATGTCCCATCTTTGCATTGAAATGTTCAAAATATGAATCCACTTTGGTTGCTTTACTTATAACGACTCTTTAATTTTGTTGTCTTTTTTAGTGCCAAGCTGCTAACTCAGAGTGTACAGGAAAAGATGTGTATTTTGATGAGAAAACACAAACTTGTAAGACATGTCCCACGACATGTCCACCTGGTTATGGATACTTTGAGGTAGAATTGATATTTTCTGTTTATTGCTTTGTTTGGGAAACCATGAAAAAGGAAGAATAATAAATAGACTTTGACTATTCACTTCCATAACAAATAAAACATACAGAAAAATGGGTTAATTTAAAACTCATTGTCTGACAATTTGACTACAATATTTCAGGTAAATTTTTTGGTTTTTTTTTCCGATTCAATATTTGGTCAAATCAAGTCTACAGTAACTCTCATTCAACAAAATTAAGTTATTATAAATTTATTTTTTCGGGGGAACAATCTTTAAAATAAAATGAACCTGGATAAAACTAAACCTAAAACCATTTTAACTTAATGTTTTGGTTTCATAGAGAGACTGTGGCAATGGAGAAATGAAAAGGGACAGGTGTACAGCATGTGTAACTGGAAAAACGTACAGTGAGACTGAGGATGATAGTAGATGTCATCCGTGCAACTTGTGCCCAAATCAGCAGACAATAAGAAGCTGTACAAATGAATCTTCTGCTGTCTGCGGGGCGTGCCATAGTGGGTAAGTTACCGGGGCGTGCCATAGTGGGTAAGTTACCGGGGCGTGCCATAGTGGGTAAGTTACCGGGGCGTGCCATAGTGGGTAAGTTACCGGGGCGTGCCATAGTGGGTAAGTTACCGGGGCGTGCCATAGTTGGTAAGTTACCGGGGCATGCCATAGTGGGTAAGTTACCGGGGCGTGCCATAGTGGGTAAGTTACCGGGGCGTGCCATAGTGGGTAAGTTACAATACATATAGACAAATCATTACCTTCTTGTTTCGGTTCATTGCACAAATTTTGATTTGTGTTTATAACACAAGTAGGCTATTATGTGTGGCATGGCTTAGAAAATATCAGGGTATGTGTTCGAATCCCATGGGAGTACCAGGAATTTTGTCACGGTCAAAATTAGTGTTTTAGTTTTTATTATATACATGATTGAAACAATGAGTTCTATTATAGTTACGGTTGGGACAGCAGGAGGGAAACTTGCACACGGTGTGAGCACAAAGACCGCGGAAACCTGTTTGGCTGTGAAGGTGACCAATAATCTTTTTTTTTCGATTTATTCATAATTCAATTTATTATAAAATATAAACATTCATTGATAGGAACTCTAATATTCGTATGTTTCAATTCCACAATGTGAAGGCACATATATAACATTGTGTAATTAAAAGCCCAAAAATAATTACCGTATATAAAAATGATTTCTTTAGATCCTCCAACAGTGTCTTTTAAAAACGTGGTAAACGTCGTGTGTGAGTTGTCGTCCAATAGAGCCGACACAAGGTATGTCTGGTATCGAAATGATGAGGCTTTGGACACAACAGATGAGAACAAGTTTGTTGAGAAGGGAAAGATGCTGTTTATATTGGAACCAGATGATGCAGTATATTATTGTAAAGCTGTATGGGATGCTGATAGCCAACACAACTTTCGAATTGAAAAAAAAAGCATTAATTTTGCAAATATTTCAATTGAAAATACAGGTAGGTAACTAAAATAAAGAAAAATAAGAAATACTTATAATCCAGTTAGATATATACAGTGGTGTACGGTTCAGAAACCCTTCAACGCTGTAGGCCTTAGATGTTTCAGCCTTTTTTGATGTATTTTAAATCCTGGATTTTCCTCTTTGCTCTCATTTAGCCTGTAAGTTCTCATAGCAGTTACACCACTGAATATATAATGTTGTTTCTATATAAATAATCTTTGTATAAATCTATATTGTTAGCAGTAGGCTTATAGTAGTATATTTGTTTGTACTTTGTATCCTCCAAATCACTGGAATAATTGTAACTTTACAGTGATATCCCACAAAAAAGGTGACTCACCAATTCATAGCCATACATTATAGGTATCAAAGATACCCACCAATAGGACCACTATCTAGTGTTTTAATGAGACCATTATGATTCTGTTTTGTTTTTTAGAAGAGAATAAAAATTATGAATCCGTACAGGCATGTGTGAATTCCACTTCAGATGATAGTAAGTATAAATAATAATTGAAAGCACTCAGAAACTGAGTGAAGTACTTGGCAAGGAGAGACAGGGTACACTACTTGATATTTCAGCCCAAGTTAAAATAATACAGATTTTTTTTTTTTTTTTAAGTTATTAATGAAACGATTTTTTAAGAATTCAATAGGCATTTTTAACCTATATTTTTAAAATTGTGGACATTATCGTTAAAAAAACAACTAATAAAAGAACTATAGCAAAAATTCTATTTTGCCAAATTAAAACTGCGAAAATTTTTAAGAAAAGCTTATGCTAATTATTATTCTTGTTTGTTTTTCTAACAGCATGCACACAAAAGCTATGAAAAGGGACTCATTACATTAAAAAAGATTAAGGATTTGTCTCAGTAATATAATAACTAAACATTTGTATTTTTCTCTCGTTTTTTTTCTCCAAAGATGACAGCCGTAAACCAGGCTACTTTTTCTGCGTTAAGATGGATTTCAAAACTTTCAACTTCTGGATATTCATTTTATCTGTTGTAAACATGACTGTCATCATATTGTTTTGTGCTTTTAAAGGTATAAAAGGCTATTGTTGTATGCGTGGTAGGTTTTTTTTGTTATGCCTTTAAAAGCTATTTACAAAGTAGACAATTGCTCTATCTATGTAGAATGAATATTTACTAAATTGTTTAGATTATAGGAAATTGCTCTATTGTGTACTATTAAGTATTTTTTGTGTGTTTTTTTTTCTTGCCTAAAGCAAGATTGTTCAAATTAAAGGTTCCCTTTTCAATTTTCTGTGTGTTTCCAATTCCAGTCTTATCTAAGCTAAGTCTGATTGATGCTCAGATTCTTACAGAATGAATTTAATTGATTTACTCGTGTCAAATTCATCCAACTTTATTCCATTTTCAGGTCTTCCGAGATATGCAACTCAGATGTAAGTAATCTGATTATATATAATATATTGTTTTTCATAAATGATACAAAACAAGTTGTAGTCACAGGTGCCCCTGAGAGATATTTGTAATTCTGAATGCACTCTTTTTCAAGTGAAGATTTTTATGTTATTATGTAATGTACAACTTAGTGCTATGTTTAATGATAAATAGTCTTTCTGAAACTGTAACCTAGCCTTATCAATGATGTAGATGCCAAGTAGAGTTAATTTTATTATTTGTAGCTATATTCCTCCTCAAACATCGTCTTCAACCAACTACATCTCAGATAAAGATTGCACTGCCAATATTGAGATGGTAACAAGAACTTGCACAAAAAAGGTAAATTCTTGCTTTCTTTATTAATCTTTATTCAAAATAAAATATTTTATTTATATTCTAGAGCGAGAACTACACGATTAACTGGCAACAAATATGTACAGGAAATACTAAAACATTTATGATTAATTTATTAATAATGACAGTTTTCCTACTGCTTAATTTACATATATATGCAAATAAGTACAGGAATGATTAAACATTGGTGGGCTTCCAGTAGCAGTCATCTTCAAAATCCAGTATTTATGTTTTGTGTTTTTTCTTTTAGAAACCTGAGGATGAAACTAATAGTAGCAGTCTTCTTTACAAAGCCTATGAATATTGCAATGGTATGTACAGTTTAAGGTTAAGACTCAATTGTCAAAATAACATACGGAAAATTACCTAAATACTGTACCTGTAGTTAGTCACGCGATCAAAAAGGAATTTAAGTAACAGGTTCCCTTTTGACAAATTGGTCATGAAAAAATGGATAGAAGTATTAGTCAAAAACATTCATTATTCCATGTGTATATCATCTTATGTTGTTGTTTTCTTGTTACCAATAGGATTTGGCTATACTGATCTTAATATCAACACAACTGACCGTCTAGCAGAGCTGCTTAACCCACGTAAAGATCCTGAACCGCCAATTAAATGTTGGAGACATTTGGCGTCTGCACTTGGAATTACAGATCAAGCTAGAATAAACAGTCTTGGGTCTTATGTAAGGCTTCATCAATATCTGCATACTCTGGAATTACCTATGGAAAAATTTCTGACAGCATTAAAAGAAGTGGGTAATTCGGAGGCCATAAATGTGGTTTGTAGGGCTATAATTAAGTTAAAGGAGGACCAAACGGCGGCAGCCGATAATGTGACCGTTAAAGATGAGGTGCATCAAAAAATGTTGACTGGAAAAGATGAAGATGATGATAATGATGATGTTTTTGATGATAATGATGATGTTTTTGATGATAATGATGATATAAATAATGATTGTGATGCTCCATGCATTCCAAAGAAACGCACATTTCATGGAGAAATATTAACAACATGCGTATAAATTCTATTTAGTATTCATATCTAAATTCTATTTTAAATGTCTTATTTTTATATTACCATATTTATTTGAGTAAGCTCCCATGTGCTTATTGTTCGGGAGGGTTTTGTAGGGTGCATTTATTCGGGGTTAATTTTTTGGGTTTGAAGGTAGATATGAAATGCAACACATGGAGGGTGTTTATTCGAGAGGGGGGGGGGGGGAGGGTATGGGCGTGCGTTTATTCAAGGCAGGCATTTATTCGAATAAATATGGTATAACAAATATAAAATCTATTTTTTGATAATTCCATTTTTCTTCCAAGAAGCCATTGTGAATTCTGTGTGAAATAATCCATTTTTGCCAAAACTGTTTTTTTTCTCTGTAATTAAGGGTTTTAGTATTCAACTATTAATATTGCCTCATTTTAAAAGTTTCAGATTTCTCCCTTAATATTTTGTACAGTCTTTTTTTAAAATTTATATTCTACAGGATTTGTTTAAAATTGTTTCCTATATACTACTGTATTTTTAATTTTAAAGCAAATTATTGTACATAATATTAGACTTTGTGACTGAATACAAAATTGGCTGAATTTTTGGAACAATTATTTTTCAACTTCGAATCTTTATTTGTACTGTATTCAACAAAATTATATGGTTCCACTAAGAGAGGCACAACTAAATTCATGTATATCAAAATATAATTGCAAATTTGGCTGAATTTTTTTGAACAATTAATTAAGCCAGCTTTTTTAAGTTGGTTAGGTCTAATGTTAATCTGCTAGCAAAGTCATTCAATTCAAACATTGAATGATGGTTAAAATAGGTTAACTTGGGATTGCGACGTGCTTGTGAATTTAAATTTTAATTTGTAAACCTCAATATTAAATTATTAGATTAGATTAAATTAGAGTAATGAATTAATTAATTAAATCATTGTAAAATACAGATTTTATTATTATTAGTTTGTATCTACAGTATTTCATATATTGTTTAAAAGGTGGTTTGCATGGTGAAAATCAATTTGTTACACCACATTTGTGGAACTTTATATCAACATATATTTTACATTATATACATTCCTATAAATAGGCTGTTTATGAATGTGTTGCTTAAACTTTAAAAGTTAACCCTTTATCTGTGTCATTCAAACATCTGTTTTTATTGCCCGACGCGCCATCAAAGACTTTGAAGCAATAGCATAGAGCGTTATAAACATCTGCGCATCCTTGCAAACCAATCTGTGTTTTCCCAAATTAAGTACTGTAATGTTACAGCAGGGAGTTGTAAAATAACAATTCCCTGGTTACAGTAGCTATCACAACACAGATTAGTTTGTGAGTATGTGCAGATATTTGTTGCTTCACTGTTTATGGCGCCGCATTGTGGAATAAAAAATGGATGATGGGTGTCGATAAAGTGGGTTAACTTTATCATAAAGCTTAACTTTGTATTTTTATAAATAGACAAATAGCATGATTTTAATTGTAATCGCCCTCCTTACCTCCAACTAGGATCAGTGAACTACAATAGTACAGTATTTGTTTACTACCATAATAAACAATGTGTACTTAATGTTTTAAAGTTCAACCAGATATTTTCCAGATAATACAGTTCATATATATGTATTTGTCATAATTGTTAAATCGGGAATGCTATTACTTGTTTATTATTATTCACGGTGTCATATTTAACTCAATTAAATAGTTTAACTCAGTTGATTTTATATAAAGTTTGCGGTACACCACCACGTATATTAGTTCTGAAAAAGAACTGTCGCCATGCAAACCTTCAAAATAATTGATTTGTTTTTGTTAATTAATCAATGTTTACTATAATTAAACCATTGATATTGTGTTGATTTGATCAATTGTATTCAAACAAATCAAATAACTAATATACTGTAGATTCAGTAAAACCATAGATAATTGTTTTAATTTATCAATTGTGTTCATATATTAATCGAATAATTAATACTGTAGAGTCGATAAAATTGTTTGGAATTAATAATATATTAGTAAAACATTGATGTTGTTTTAAATGGTTGTTTCAAATCAATTGATTTGTTAATTAACCAAGTATACTATAGAGTAATTAAAACCATAGATAATTGCTTTAATTTATAAATTTTGTTCATATATTAATCTAATAATTAATACTGTAGAGTCGGTAAAATCCTAGATATTGTTTTGATTGATTGATCAATCGTATTAATACAGTAACAGTAAAAGATCGACAAGCACCCTTTGGTGCTCTGTACTTTGTTAATTTTACTCATTTGTTCTTGAGAATGGTTTCATGATGGTTCCGAAACGTCGATCTTTTTTGTCATTAAATTTTATGTTAAAGTTAAAACATTAATGTTGTTTTAAATGGTTGTTTATGTTCAATTAATTTAAATTTTCTTCTTCTTGAGGTATTGTTGTTATTAGTGTATTGGTGTAGTTTTGATTGGTGTAATAAATAAACACATACCATTCAATAAAGTATTTATGACTTTGTAAAGCTTTCGGAAATCACGGTAGGCCTAAGCATTGCAGAGAACTGAGATGATTGGTAGGCATAAGAGATGATTTACCCCGTTACGATTATTGTCATTCATGATTGAGATGACAATCTCAGCCCAGCTCAGCTCCCGGCTCAGCTTTTATATAATATTATTTGTCATCAATATTATAGTCAGAAAAACCGTGGCAATGTAAATAAAAGGTTTTGTGTTAATATAAAGTTTACGGTACACCACGTATATTAGTTCTGAAAAGAACTGTTGAGTTTCTCGACGTTTCGGTCATCAATATTCTTTGATCGTCCTCAGGAGTGAGAATGTGAATGTGAACAAAAGGTTTTGTTCAAAAATCGTAGTGGATCGCGTGACGGCTACACTCTTAACAGCCCTTATTTGGTATTGATCATTTTTTTTTTTTAACAATGTATAATAAAAGGGTTTGTTCAAAGATTATGGAGGATCGCATGACGGCTACACCCAGTCGGATTGGTGTTGATGAATTCGTGGTAAAAGGATAAATATGGTGGGGTGACTCCCAATGCCATATCCGGCTGGGGAATAATAGCTTTTTACATTTTCGAAACTATATTGTTTGTAAGCATAACACGTTTCCAATTCCATCTCCTGTCATGCGAGTATGCCCATTGTTCATCATGAGGGAGTTGTCGTAGCTTGACAAAAAGAGTCACACATCGCAGGCTAATATTTTAATGTCGAATATTCCAATGCTGGGCTATTAGCCTATTTAATGATTCACAACACAACATAATAATGCAAATAGTAATGATCATGGTGTACAAAGTGTCTTGCAATTTCTCTAATTGTTAATGTATGTCAGTGCAAAGCAATGTAACAACACGTGTCCATGGTCAGTTTCATAAAGACATTTTATTTAAATAACAGGATTCATCCTCAAATAGTGGTAGGAACCCGCAATTATTTTGTATAATGTAGTAATCTTTCATTTTAACTTAAGCTTGGTTAAGACGTAACGCCCAGACGTAGGGTAAGCGCAACGCAAGCAATCTGACCAATCACAATCGATGGATTATTTGAACAGTTGCGTGTCATTGGTCAACTAGCTTACGTTACGTCTACGTACGTCTTTGCGTTGCGTCCTAGTGGGAACCAAGCTTCATGGTCCTAGAGTGCAACATAGCAGCTGATAGATGTGACACTATTTTAAAATTAAACTCATTTCCATAGACTAATTCTATGCGAAATAAGTAATGTTATGAACTGATGATTTATTATTGTTCTATATAATATATATTTCGCCATGCAAACCTTCAAACACTAAATAATATAGTCATGTGTAAAAAATTATTTTTATCAAACCAATGGTACAGATGGTAACCAACTTGTTAATATCAAACCAGATGAACACTTACAATCATATGGTCATGTTTTGAGTACCATTTAGGGTACTTAACATCTCGACAACTTTTTAAATAATAACTGTAAACATCAAGTTAAACTATAGTATACAGTATAATACAATAATACAATATCCAATGGTACAAACCATATTACGGTAACGTAAGAGAGAACAAAAAAAAACAATAAATGGACATGGGCCTATAGTATATGCAACAGCATGAAATTGTTGTTCAAAATTAATAACCCCATTATTATTAATAATCCCCATTTTCATATTTTAACTGTTACGATTTTTTGGGTGGGTTATTAAATACCGCCCTATTCTGTATTGTGAGTGTTGACAAAGTGCGAGGCAGCGAGGCACGCGAGGTATGCGAGGCATGCCAAATATTTGTGCGAGGCATCATTTTATCATTTCCAAAAGTGCGAGGCATGCGAGGCATATAGTTTACAATTTCAAAAAGGTGCGAGGCATATCTTAACGTGCTATTATGCTATATTATAGGCCTAATAATCAATCGATACAAGCGTATCTAAATAGATTCGTGTATACACTCATCATGTTGTTTATTTTTATGTAACGATTGTTTTTTCATTCAAGTCATATCGTGTCACATTTTACTTTTACAAAAGTGCCCAAACTACGGTTCAAAAATCTGAACGACAGTCTTCAACTTTCGATAAACAATAATTGTTATAGCGACACACTCATCAAATGACTGCAATGTTTGTTGGCATTTCGAGCGTGTTCACTCACATGTCTCTCGAACATAGCAGAGTGAAAATAATATTTTGTCACACCCCTGCGCCTAGATCCGGTAGACCCGAGAGATGGAAAATCCCTCTTTACTATTTAGCAGGTAGCGGAATGATTCAGCCCTCAGCTCAGATGATTGTGGTGCATTCCCCTACTATAGCACGTGGTTTCAGCAGTAACGCACAGACTTCTCTCTGAGCGGCGTGCCAAAGACATTTTGACATTCCATTCTCTAGGAACAACACGTGTACCTCTCTCACAAATAAGGTGAACAGCGATTGCCAGGACAAGTTCAATAACTGGCGGTGAATAAAAGGTAACTGATATGCCGATCCAATAACATGCCGCAAAGAAAAAAATTGCGACAGAATTCTGGAGCGCGTGTGAAAAAAGACTTACGTCCGACAATTGTAATAGAGTGTTGACAAAGTGCGAGGCAGCGAGGCACGCGAGGCAAGCGCGGCATGCCAAATATTTGTGCGAGGCATCATTTTATCATTTCCAAAAGTGCGAGGCATGCGAGGCATATAGTTTACAATTTCAAAAAGGTGCGAGGCATATCTTAACGTGCTATTATGATATATTATAGGCCTAATAATCAATCGATACAAGCGTATCTAAATAGATTCGTGTATACACTCATCATGTTGTTTATTTTTATGTAACGATTGTTTTTTCATTCAAGTCATATCGTGTCAAATTTTACTTTTACAAAAGTGCCCAAACTACGGTTCAAAAATCTGAACGACAGTCTTCAACTTTCAATAAACAATAATTGTTATAGCGACACACTCATCAAATGACTGTCAATGTTTGTTGGCATTTCGAGCGTGTTCACTCACATGTCTCTCGAACATAGCAGAGTGAAAATAATATTTTGACACACCCCTGCGCCTAGATCCGGTAGACCCGAGAGATGGACAATCCCTCTTTACTATTTAGCAGGTAGCGGAATGATTCAGCCCTCAGCTCAGAGGATTGTGGTGCATTCCCCTCCTATAGCACGTGGTTTCAGCAGCAACGCACAGACTTCTCTCTGAGCGGCGTGCCAAAGACATTTTTGACATTCCATTCTCTAGGAACAACACGTGTACCTCTCTCGCAAATAAGGTGAACAGCGATTGCCAGGACAAGTTCAATAACTGGCGGTGAATAAAAGGTAACTGATATGCCGATCCAATAACATGCCGCAAAGAAAAAAATTGCGACAGAATTCTGGAGCGCGTGTGAAAAAAGACTTCCGTCCGACAATTGTAATACTAGGCCTAAAATTAAACTTTAGCTAATATGCTTAGCCCTAACCTAGATAAGAGGCCTATGTAGAAAATAATTTAATCAATTTTGATAAAATAATAATTGGTGTAATATTTAATAATGATACACTATTCCTGTTTGTATTACGAACGATTTTTATTTATTGTTGTCCATGTACGTACTAATAAACCTGGCGCTAGTTTCCTTCGCTTGTATTTTTACTCCAAATTTGATAACTAACTTTATCGTGTGAATACCACACCTTAGAAGTATACCTCATGAGTACTTTAATGAAAGAATCACATAAAAAGTAACAAATAAATCCTTAAATTAATGATTTTACAGGCGTGTTTCTCGCACACTGTTCGCGAATTTCACTTATTCAATGTTCAATATTTTTGTTTCTATGGAGCGCCAAAAGAGCAACGATAATAGAGGACTAAAACTCAGTGGAATGCGTCAATTTCTCATGCATTTATTGGTGAAAAACACGTTTTATTTCAATATATTTGTTAATTTGTCAATAAAAATGTTGTAATATGTTACTGCTGATACTGTTCTGTTTTCAAAGAATAATAGTCGATCCTAAATCAACATCACTACCTAGTCTAGACCTAGGACATCCTACTAAGGATATTATGATGAATTTTTCTATTTTATTCTTTAAAAGGTTAACGAAACCGTGTACATTATCAAAAGTAACATTTTTCCTTACTGACAGTGACAAAATCTATTGAAATTGTACTTGATTTTCACCAAATAATGCGTTAAATATAAATGGATTCCACAGAGTTTTTAGCCCTCTAATTAATTTTGCTCTTTTGGCGTTCCATAGAAACCAAAATATTGAACATTGAGTGTGCGAAATGCGAGAAAAACAACGTCTGTAAAATCAGGGAAGAGTTAAGTAATTTAACTCTTCCCTGGTAAAATCACCAATTTAATGGATTTAGTGTTACTTTTATGTGATTTTTCTTCATTAAAGTAGGCCTACTAATTCTAAGCTGTGGTATTCAGGATAAAGCCTTGGTTAAATTACAAGGCAGGTGCAAAAGGAAACTAGCCTAGCGGGCCTAGGCCTAGGCTACTTCAATTTCGGTGATTTCCTGCCTTGCAATTTTGAGAAATGATAAAATGATGCCTCGCATTTTTTGATGATGGTAAAACGATGCCTCGCATAAATTTCTGACTTGCCTCGCATGCCTTCCCTGCCTCGCGTGCCTCGCTGCCTCGCACTTTGTTACTACCCATTGTAATACTAGGCCTAAAATTAAACTTTAGCTAATAATTTTTAATATGCTTAGCCCTAACCTAGATAAGAGGCCTATGTAGAAAATAATTTAATCAATTTTGATATAATAATAATTTGTGTAATATTTAATAATGATACACTATTCCTGTTTTAGTAAGCTAGGTATATTACGAACGATTTTTATTTATTGTTGTCCATGTACGTACTAATAAACGTGGCGCTAGTTTCCTTCGCTTGTATTTTTACTCCAAATTTGATAACTAACTTTATCGTGTGAATACCACACCTTAGAAGTATACCTCATGAGTACTTTAATGAAAGAATCACATAAAAAGTAACAAATAAATCCTTAATAAATTAATGATTTTACAGGCGTGTTTCTCGCACACTGTTCGCGAATTTCACTTATAGTCCAGTCAATCTAATGATATACCCACCACAAATTGCAATAGTAACAAAGCAAGTATTTTTGAATTCCATATAAAGTGTAGAGCAACATACTAAAAGTCACCGAAAATCCAAGCATTGGGTCAAGGGGTCAGAGGTCAATAAAGGTCATTTTAAGTCAAAATTAATATGCCCCATTAATTACATATATTTAACCATTTGAAATACATTATATACAAGTGTGATTTATGTCATCCGAAAGCTTATTAAATTTTCTATTCAGTGATATCAAACTTATAGTCATAACATGTTATTTAGAATGTCATTTTTGCGGAAAAACACAACATAATGTGTCAATTTTGGCAAAAAATGTTGTTTTAGCTGTAATCAACAATGGTATACACACAGGGATACCCTGGGGTGAACATTTCAGTCCAAAGCGATACACTAATGACCAGCTCAAGATGCAGATGAGTGACATCTCCGTTCCTGTTGCTTCTGGATGATCTACATTCCATTTTTTCCAGATGGCATTTGTGTTGCCATAGTTACAGTATTTATATTGGGATGTATAAGTATTTTAACGATTTTTTAACCAGTATAAATACAAAGATGTTCAACAGCAGTTTGACAATGACCTCCATGTTGTATGACGTTCGGACCATCTGGACTGGATTGAAAGGGTTTCTATGAGAAGCCTCAAAGAAAACCAGAGGTTTGGCAAGAGATATAGGAATGAGTACATCCAGACCAAATCTGCGCTGAAATGTATGTAATGCCTTGCAATAGTATCAGGGCGTTACTCCAGCAGCGGCCAACATAAGACCTTATGGCCACACGTCAGGGACACAATGGCAATTGAGAAATACATTTGGTTACGACTCAGAGACTTCATACCATTGATACGGGAGTTACTGCAGGTGATTCGGAATATAAGCAATGTGGTATTAAGCATTGAATATTTTGGCCTTGCAATGTATTCAAGATCCTGGCAATCAAGTCATATGTACATACAGGCAAATATGTGTGCATTGATCCTACAGTTCCAGAGGAGACTCGAGGTGACAACATGAACATGAACTTTGTTATCCACCAGCACTTTCTGAAACTACCAACTTACAATACTTTCAGCTAATAAACCAACATGATGCTATGTGGAAACAACTTCTTCTGAATAGTCTAACACATCCAAATCACTGAATGATGTCCAGTAGGCCTACATTCTAGATGGTAGTGCTCTACTGCACAGCATTCCATGGAATAGTGTAGAGATCTGTAAAAAATATTGCTCTGCCATCATAGTCTTTGATGATTATGAAAGCGGTTCATACACCAAAGACGGCGCACATGGTAAGGCGTGTCAGGTGGTAGTGTTCCTGTACATTTTACCAGTGACATGTTCCACAAAATTAGATCACTTTCTGTAACAAACAACAATTTATAAATCTTCGTAACTAGTATTTGAACAACATGGCAATGAGTGAATGCAACTGCTGATGCAGATGTTCTTTCGGATAGTACAAAAAACCATTGAATCAGCAAACAGGAAAACATCTGTCATTATCCGATGACACGGATCTACTAGTGCTCCTCTGCAGTCAAGCATTTAAAACATATTGTGATATTCTTTAGACTGGAACTGAGATGCTGGACTATCAAACTGGTTCAAACAGTACTTTTGAGAGACATCTGTGATAACCTTCTGTTTGCTCATGCGATACTGGTGACACAACATCCAGAGTTTTCAGAATTGGCTCTAAAAAAAGCTTGTCATTGCACTTATTTCTTACATTATGCTGTAGTCTTCAGATGCAAACAAGCTACAAAGGATGACATTGTGATTGCTAGAGAAAATGATTTAGTGTGTCTGTACAATGGACGACCTGGAAAACGTGGAATGCCTTTGACTCCATCCCATCTACAAGTACAACCTCGCATATCGCCAACTTCATAATCGTACCACAACCAAGGTACTTAACATCATGTTCAAGTTCAAGTTATCTTTTAGCAATGGAGTGGGGTTGATATGTGTACCGAGGATTGGGGATGGAAGATCAGATGATGGAAACATGGTTCCTCTACACACAGACTTAAAGCCAGCACCTGAGTATCTCCTTGAAGCATTCAGGGGTAACTAGAACTACATGTGGTGAATGCAATGGCATTTCACTGTACTAATACCCGAACAAGAAAGTGATACTGATGACATATAAGTTGTGAGTCCTTTTCTATTTGAAGGGTTTAACAATATCATCCCACACGGAGCAATTCAAATAACTAGTATTTGAACAACATGGCAATGAGTGAATGCAACTGCTGATGCAGATGTTCTTTCGGATAGTACAAAAAACCATTGAATCAGCAAACAGGAAAACATCTGTCATTATCCGATGACAGGGATCTACTAGTGCTCCTCTGCAGTCAAGCATTTAAAGCATATTGTGATATTCTTTAGACTGGAACTGAGATGCTGGACTATCAAACTGGTTCAAACAGTACTTTTGAGAGACATCTGTGATAACCTTCTGTTTGCTCATGCGATACTGGTGACACAACATCCAGAGTTTTCAGAATTGCCTCTAAAAAAAGCTTGTCATTGCACTTATTTCTTACATTATGCTGTAGTCTTCAGATGCAAACAAGCTTGAAAGGATGACATTGTGATTGCTAGAGAAAATGATTTAGTGTGTCTGTACAATGGACGACCTGGAAAACGTGGAATGCCTTTGACTCCATCCCATCTACAAGTACAACCTCGCATATCGCCAACTTCATAATCGTACCACAACCAAGGTACTTAACATCATGTTCAAGTTCAAGTTATCTTTTAGCAATGGAGTGGGGTTGATATGTGTACCGAGGATTGGGGATGGAAGATCAGATGATGGAAACATGGTTCCTCTACACACAGACTTAAAGCCAGCACCTGAGTATCTCCTTGAAGCATTCAGGGGTAACTAGAACTACATGTGGTGAATGCAATGGCATTTCACTGTACTAATACCCGAACAAGAAAGTGATACTGATGACATATAAGTTGTGAGTCCTTTTCTATTTGAAGGGTTTAACAATATCATCCCACACGGAGCAATTCAAATAAAAAGGTCTGGATTAAAATGATCCTACAAAATATACAAAAATATCACAATACACAGTACAATATAACAAGAGTCAAAGTTCAAGAAGAGTCGGATGGCAACTGGCAAAAACGAATTTCTTTTCCGGTTTGTTCTACATGCATCGAAAGCGACACCCATGAGGCATAAGCTCGAAATCACTGAACAAGGCATGGTTAACATTTTTTAGAATAGCTCTACTTTTTTCTAGAGTTTGCATGTCACAGAAGGAAGATAAGCTACAAAGTTGACAACCTATTAATTTAGAACTTAAGTTAACAATTCTTTGTAGTGAGTTTCTCTCTTTGACCCTAAGACTGAAAAACCAGCATATAAAGGAAAAAAGTTAAAACGTTCTTAATAAAGGAATTATAAAAAAAGCCTGAGAATTACTTTATCTATCGACATTAAAATGGTTCAGCTTCCTTAACATATAAAGTCTCTGGTGTCCTTTCTTTACTATTCATGCCTCTGTATTTAATTCCCAGCTGAGATTGTCCTCAAATATAGTACCTAGGTATTTAAAGGAATGGACAATATCGCTGGTTCGTCATTTATGATGGATACCAGAGGGCTGCGTCCTTTCTCCTTCCTAAAATCTACAATCATGTCCTTGGTTTTGGTCACATTGGGTTCCAAGTAGAAGTTTCCACAAAATTGGATAAAACAATCTAATGCGGAACCATGACCGTCCTGTGAATTTTGAAGGAGAGACAGCAAGACAGTGTCGTCAGCAAATTTGACAAGATGACTATTGTCCTGTTCTCTGCGACAGTCATCATTCTTCTAGCTAGCATTATTTTTCCTATTTCATGATGATACAATAGGTACAGGAAAAACATTATTTGCACCAAATACTACCAAAATATAAATAAAATATATATAACTATGATTTAGTTTTACGTAAAAGGTCAATGACCTCTATAGTTACATAAAAACTGTTGTATCAATTAGTTTTTAGAGTAAGCAATACACATTATACACATTTGTAGTTATTTAGATGTTATTGTCAGGCATAAAATAATGTTACCTACTACTACACTACCTGTTGTTGATAACAATTTATCATTATTATAGGATTATTTTTATTATTGTTATTATTATTTATTTATTTATTATAAGTGCATAATTAATTTAAAATACTTAACATCATTTTTCCTAATTCATATGACGATAGGTACAGAAAAAACACAAGTTACATCAAATGCATCGACAATTATGGAATAAGACATTGCATGTTAATAATTTTGTTAGGAAAAATTTGAGTTTTTGTAAAAGGTCAATAACCTTTTGACCTCTAGTTACGTATAACTGTTGTATTAATTGTTTTTTTAATGTATATTAGTAGGATATATATACTCTACACATTGGTACTAAAGCTATTTAGATATGATTATAAAATAATAGATTATAGGCATAAACGCTACCCCCTACCCCAAAATTGTTTACATTACATTTGATCAAGAATCAATTTCAATAAGAATAGTACATCATTACTTTTAAAATTCTTCTAGTTAACATCATGTTTCCTATTTTATATATTGATAGGTACAGAAAAAACACAATTTTGATTAAAATGCATCCACAATTATGGCATACGATATTGCAGTTAATCATTTTTTTAAGGAAAAAATGATTTTTTGTAAAAGGTCAATAACCCTTTGACCTCTAGTTATATAAATAAGTGTTGTATTTTGTTTTTTTAAATTGCATTTTAGAAAGAAATATATATTCTACACATTGATATCAAGATTATTGAGATTGGATTATAAACCCACAAGTTATGGGCATAAATGTTACCCCTACCCCAAAAATATTGACGGAATAAAATCACTATATAGTTGTTGAGATTACGTAAAAAATAATGTGTTCCAATGCTTCAATTTTCGGTGACTTTTAATATGTCATTCTAAACTACATTTGGAATGAAAAAATCAATGTTTCGTTACTATTGCAATTTGTGGTGGGTTTACCTCTAAATATCACTAGATTGACTGGACTATTATTCAATGTTCAATATTTTTGTTTCTATGGAGCGCCAAAAGAGCAACGATAATAGAGGACTAAAACTCAGTGGAATGCGTCAATTTCTCATGCATTTATTGGTGAAAAACACGTTTTATTTCAATATATTTGTTAATTTGTCAATAAAAATGTTGTAATATGTTACTGCTGATACTGTTCTGTTTTCTTCAAAGAATAATAATCGATCCTAAATCAACATCACTACCTAGTCTAGACCTAGGACATCCTACTAAGGATATTATGATGAATTTTTCTATTTTATTCTTTAAAAGGTTAACGAAACCGTGTACATTATCAACAGTAACATTTTTCCTTACTGACAGTGACAAAATCTATTGAAATTGTACTTGATTTTCACCAAATAATGCGTTAAATATAAATGGATTCCACAGAGTTTTTAGCCCTCTAATTAATTTTGCTCTTTTGGCGTTCCATAGAAACCAAAATATTGAACATTGAGTGTGCGAAATGCGAGAAAAACAACGTCTGTAAAATCACCAATTTAATGGATGTATTGTTACTTTTATGTGATTTTTCTTCATTAAAGTAGGCCTACTAATTCTAAGCTGTGGTAGGCCTATTCAAGATAAAGTTGGTTAAAATACAAGGCAGGTGCAAAAGGAAACTAGCCTAGCGGGCCTAGGCCTAGGCTACTTCAATTTCGGTGATTACCTGCCTTGCAATTTTGAGAAATGATAAAATGATGCCTCGCATTTTTTGATGATGGTAAAACGATGCCTCGCATAAATTTCTGACTTGCCTCGCATGCCTTCCCTGCCTCGCGTGCCTCGCTGCCTCGCACTTTGTTACTACCCCTGTATTGTGGTAGTATTTAAATAGGCGATGACTCAATACGATTGAATCTTGAATTCTTGCCAGTAAGCCACGTGCAAAGCAATAGCATCACGTATTGCTACAGTAGTATACCCTTTTCAACTATTACATTCCACCGACAATGGGTATTAGATGAGTGAACAATAGAATCTATTCAGCTCAACTGATTAAACTCAGCTATTTAAATCATACACACTAACAAGTGTTTTAATATGTTTTATATGTTATATATATTATATGAATTACAGTAGTATGATATGAAGATGTAAGTTGCGAAATACGCAAAGAGCGATATCTGTATTGCCTGAAATCAATCAGTTTCGTTATGCCATTGATAAGTAACCTAGGCTACCTTTGGCACCAAGCCAGAACCAACTGCAATCGATCAGTTATGCCAAACGTAGTCTACCTTTGGCACCAAGCCATAATCTTACATTAACAGCGGCCACACCCAAGTATAATAATCGACATTCTCCGTTCCGCTGAACTCATCCTTACAGGATTTTGAACCATGTTATGTAACAATCTTTCATATTTAATGTAGGGCCCTATTATGAGTGATTGACACCTGATACTAATTGCCATTACTAACTGTTCAACTCCTTTCCACTATTGTGTATGTTGTTGCAAATATTGTGCTACAAATTTCTGTGTGAAATATAAGTGATAACTATTGATTGATCGACGGATGGATTATTATAATGGTTCATTAAATTGACCATGGATCAGAATTAGGTTTCAATTTATTTATTTATTGGGCCTCCTTTATATATTATTATTTATTTTAAAACATATTTATATAGGATAAAAACAAATCAGTTAAGAGACGGAGCACCTGTTTTACATATTATGATCCTTATGATATATTTATTAGGGTAAAATAACATACTCAACAACTTCTTAAAATAATAATATAAAAATCACTATAACTTATACTAAATTAGGACTATAACAATATCCAATGGTATAATTCACCTTAAGATAAAAAAAAACCACATGCCTATAAGAACTGTATGCAGCAGCAATGAAATTGTTTAACATTAAGTACCTAAAATGGCCTAAAATTCACAGAACGCCGAAACACCCCCATTTTCAGATATTTAGACAACTTTCTACGGGTTTGATTTGGTGTGTGTTAAATACCGCCCTATTCCGTATTGTGGTATTAAAAAGATGATGACATACGGTTGATTGTATTGGCAAAGCAATCCTAGATTATTCCAGTTTTGACAGTACAAAGCAATACCATCACGTATTGTTACTCTTTTCAAATGTACATAGATAGAAGTTCCTCAAGATGAACAAATGACAATAGAATCATTCAGCCCACGTTCAAATTCCAGGTATCATACATACCACGAAGGAATTATTATTTACATACAGATTTTTTTTTATATTGCGAAATGCTTTATTGCTTGCAATCGAACGGTTGGTATACATTCATAAGTAACCTAGGCTACGGTATACAACATGCAATTGGCCGCTAGCCAGGATTTGACATTATAGCAGCCACACCCAAATAATGGAAATTCTCTTCTCTGGAACTCGAATTGTTAATGTACGTCAGGGGAAAGCAATCAACAACACATGCCCTGGTCAGTGACATAAAGATATTTATTTAAAAACGACGAGACTTTGCCCTACCAACACTTAACATTATTGTTTACCGTATGTGTAACACTCTTTCATATTTAATGACACCTGATAGATTGCAATTATGTTTAAACTAATTTCCACTTTTATTGGGCCTTTATATAGTATTATTTATTTAAAACATATTTATATAGGATAAAAACACATCAATTATGAGACGGAGTACCTGTTTCATGGCCATGTTGAGTATCATATAGGGTAAAAACGACTTCTTAAATAATAAATGTAAACATCACTAGTATAACTTATACTAAATTATACGCTGTCAATGTACGTGCACGAAAACCGGCTAACAGATACAATCCCTACATGGCTACGTTACCGGTACAGTGATAAAATGTGCTGTATTCTACCCGGTAATTAAAGGCTCATCATTTGAAAAATAATACGTTGTAGGCCTACCGTAAATCTTCTAATTGTTTTTTAGGGTGGGTTACTATATTGGAAGTGGGATTACTATTAGAGTAGTGTGTTACTATTACTAATCCAGATGGTTGAACTCTAACTTTATTTTTTATAAACCCAAAAACACTCAATCTTCCTCCACTCCCGAGATCAACATGCATTATCTCCTTATTTTAAAAATACAGCTGCATCATAAACCAATCATTTTGTCAATAGTTTTTGTGACTAATAACCTCCATGGGTTACTACTAGAGTAGTGGGTTACTATTATAGATTGACTTATAAGGTGGGTTACCAGCCGCGTAACAAGGGAGTCTTGTCAGGGGGGGGGGGGGCGCAAAGAGGGGCTGATCCTTCCAGACACCAAGTATTTGAGCCACAGCCCCCCCCCCCCCCATGGTGGGGGCTGTGGCGAAGCGAATTTTGGTAAATGACACCCCTAGATCGTCGGAAATGGTACTCTTGCACATAAAATTCATGATAAATGGCGCCTCGCCAACTAGTAGTAGTTGGCCTGGAAATAACACTCTCATTTATTGCACAGCAATCAGCAAAATGATCGTACATTTTCCACCGTTAAAAACACAGGTGAAATAACATTTGAACATGTGAAAACCCAATCTAACATTGGATCCGCACCTGGCAAAGGTAGTAATTTTTCCGGTTAGAAGACTGAAACAGGGCCGTAACCAGGTTTGACGGCGGGGTGGATCGTTGTTTAGTGGAACCATACCCTCGAATTTTTTTTTTCTCTATAGGCCTATGTATGGCCGCAAATCGCATTTCCGGGTAATCTCTTTTGTTTATGAACTATATAATTTGGTGTAATTTCCAGCCCACAAATTTCAATTGCCGACCTTATTGCCGACCTTAAATTGTCAGAGGACGGCATTCTCTTGCCGACCGAAACTAGGCTAGATCCCTGCTCCCTTTAAGCCTCCTAGCAACAACATGGTACATTAATGGATCGTATCATTGAGACTTTAACAGGCATATTCACCATCATGTGGTGTTTAGGTAACAAACCATGGAATTAAGATGATCCCTGAATTCACTCAACCATTGCATCTTGCACTTGCGTAAGCTGCATGCTTTCTCTCTAGCAGCTGGCTGGGCACGTCACACGCACGCAGATACCTGTGTAGGGGAATACCCTTTTATGTCAAGCAAACAACTATGCTCTGTGTACGGCTAGCTCCAGAACCACGATGTTCAGCAGTTATCAAATAGAATTTATCTTGTAAATTTAGTGTTAGGTTTTTATATTTTAGTTAAAATATACTTTATATTCTTATGTCGATTTATATTAATTAAATTTATTAAGGCTTGACTAGGCCTGTAGTAAACAATCGTAGTGTTGTGTTAGTATGCCCAGCAAAAAAAAAGTGGGAGGACAAGCGGAACTCGCTGTTCAGCGGGGGTACGATCCCCCGATCCCCCCTGGTTACGGGCCTGTGAAAGATTGAGTATTGGAGCGACAGCCAGCCACAAAAGTACGTTCGTTTTGCTGATCGCTAGAGCGTTACATACGATTAGTAGGAGTGTATTTTTCACGCTGCTGCTCTAGCCCGCTACGTCACACGAGATGACTCATTCATTAGATGAAATCAAGCAGCTTTATAGTACTACACTTTGACATTTTTGTTAAAATGGAAACTCCACTATAATTTATTGGTACCACCTGTTGAATCCAAAAACGGCTGAGAAAAGAGTCTAACGACAAATCCCAAAGCATTCTGGTATTTATGAGTCCCATGATATAATTCGCTGTCAGATAATCATTGAATTATTATCAAAACAGTCCATTGAAGTTTTTGTTTGTAATAGGATACTTGAAGTATCTAGGCGTGATGAAGTGACCCCCAGACTTGACCTTAGCAATAACAATAAGCGAGCAGCGTTTTTTGTAAGAAATATTCTTGTTTAAGGTGGCCTCACACGCACAGCACAGCGTCACAATTGTGTATGAGATGCCCGCGATGGCGGCTTAGATAAAAGACGCCAAAAACCACAGTCAACTGACCGCATGTTAATGTGCTGATAAGCAGTGCGTCTTCCCACGAGTTGTCAGTCAGGATTTTGTGTATTTCATATCATCTTACTTGAATATCATACTGTACACTACTGCGACTCATTTGAAGCCATATCATATATCGTATATTTATTCTTATCTTATATTTTCTTTCTTTTTCTTTCTTCTATCCCTTCTTTGTATTTTATTTTATTTTTTTGACTTGTTACCCAGCCCGATCGAACGCTTCTCAACCCGGTGAAATCCGCCAGGGGGGTATTCCGACCCCCCTGCCCCCCCCCCCCCCCCCCCCCGCCTGTTACGCCACTGTGGGTTACTATTAGAAGATTCAAATACAACAAATGAATAATCAGTTAATCAAATCACGCCATGTATACTTGTATTCGTGCGTCTAACACTAATGAAGTGTTGTTTATAATTTATTTGTGAAAAGCCGGCCATATCGATCGGTTGTTGCAATGATTGTGCAATACCCTTTGACTCAAACCCAAAGCAATAATATACTGTCAGGTATTCTTCCGCTGTCAAGTGCAGCGACCACACCCAAAATAAATATTTCTTGATGAACTACTGATATACTATTGCATGTATACAGTACAGTACAATACAATGTATTGTATTCAATAATGCCATTCTTGCATAATGATATTGAATTGCTGTATCATCACGTTATTTGAGTTCAAATTCAATAATACCGTACAAAGAATGGAGTATTAGCTCTCAGCTGATGAATCCGGTTTAAACTGATAAGACTATACAAGTGATTTTATGCGGTTCATTGCGCTATATTTTTTACACCTTTTTAATTGATGATTCTACTGTAACATGCATAATAATGCTGAGAGTGACTTTCAATATTCATTCGTACGTGAATATATACTGAAAGTCACCTTCAATGTTAATCACGGATTGATCAAGTATCTATCCAGCAGTAACTGCCGTTTTATTTAAGAGTTTTTAATATCTATAAATAATTAACTTATATTATAAAGAATGCTTGGTGTTAATTCACTGACTAATTCGGGAGTAGGCCTACTATGTGTTAGCCATTGAGTTACTCCTTGTATGTTTGTTTAAAATATTCTTTTTAGAGGACAATATATCTTTAAATCATTGTGCATGATACAAATTACATTACATTTTATATTTTTCCACTTTATATTGAATATCTCTAATAAGCCCGGTTGACTTTATTAGTTTAGTTAATTCCAATGATGGCATTCTGAAAGTCACCTTCAGAATGTGTTCCGCTCAGCATTGTATTTCGCCTCTGGAAAGTTTGACGTTTATTTAGAGGATGCCACTCTGAAAGTCATCTTTTGTGTTCACTCACGGATGCTACAAAGTGCATAATAAATGTTGGACTCAATCCAATCATGGATCAATACAGATATTCCCCTTTAGAGTGTGTTCGTTCATTAAACACTGATTTGCCTATAATTATTGTAAGTAAAATAGATATGTTGGATATACCCATCACATAATAATTATCAACTTACACGAATATTATGCTCTCATATACGGTAGTTATCGACGATTTAATATTGCATTTTTTGGTCAATATTTGTTTACTTTTAAAATTTAATTTTGTTTTCAGCACTTCAGTGTATTGCATATTAATTATTATGTAATCTTTTTTTACGATCACAAATAATCTCTAAAGCTAGGCTGTATGATGCGCTAGGTTGTATGATCTATGTTGAAATACCAGACCAATAAATGTGGATATTATTAGTCTGGTATTTCAACATGGATCGATAGTTTGATGAATATTATTTACAAAACATAATCGAACTGATTTGGCATGGATGTTTGATGATTAGTGTATTTCTGAGCAATTCAACATAATATTAATTCGGCCTCTATCTCAAATACTTTCCATGACGCAATGACCACCTACAAACCCTGCTTCATGATTGGCTATCATTAAAGGGGAATTCCCTCCAGAAAGATTAGGCACGTGGAACTTATCAGTAAAGGTGTCGTCGGTATCTACCCGATTGTTTTGATTGAAAAATTCGGAAGGTGTTGCATGCTGATGTGTAAACAAAATAAAATAATGTCCTTAGTCAAAATGTTTATTTTGTATGTTGTATTTAATGAATTATGTACCGGTAAGTAGAAAGTAATATCAATAATGTTGCGGTAATGCTGCCTCAGGCAGTTATATACCCGGAGGAAGTAAGCATTAGGAAGCAGTATCGGGCGCAAAGCTACGGCTTGACAGAATTGAGAATGTGTAAACTCGACTAATTTAGACCCAAAGCACGTGTGGGAAATGAGAGTCTTGAGATTTAGGAAGCAGACAGGTAGTAGCATGACTATCATCATCTGTCTGTTGTAAGCTATCTGTCAAAATAAGCCGGGTATAATAAATACCATCAACTTATCATTGAATAATGGTGGTCAAAACATTCTATGGTAACAATTTCCTCGCGTGTGCCGTGAAGTCACGTTGTCTCTTCGGTCTGTCTAATACGCGGGAAAATAATGTATTTAAATTCTTTGAATGAGGTTAAATAAACACTATTTTTTATTTAATAAACATGTAATATCATATTTTATTGAATTTTACAATGTTGATATACTGTACAAAATATACTGTATTACTAAAACCCGTAATTTTATGTATTGTAGTGTAACATTCTCGAAAAATGTGAGGGCGCAATTTTACTTCGTTCGTGGCCGGCTAAAAACGATTATTTCGGCGAAGTTTTAGACCCTATGTTTCAATCAAGTCAGAGATTTTCATAATTCTTCTGTTATTATAATATTGATACAAAATACTAACAGGCAATATATGTATAATTTGTTTGTGAAAAATAATAACTTTTAATTTTGCATCGTTATACCTATAAGTAGGCCTATGTGGGCCGGGTCACTACGGTGTACATCGTGTTCGGCCGCAAACGGTTTCGGCCGCAATGTTTTGAATGCCCATATAAGGCGCTATGTATGGAGCGCCAACTATGCATCAACTTCCGTTTGTTCTGCTGGTTTTTTTCATTGGGTTATTCCATTCTAAAAATGTGGGTGCATTCTAACGTGATCGATCGAAATTGACCGACATAAAATGTACGGCGTATTATCATATTACTTTCTGTGATAAGTATTATTTAGAATGCTGTGGTGTGGATATATTTGAATCTATTTTAAATGATTTAGATATACGTTTATTATTATAATAATCTTAAACGGGCAATAAACTTGTACTTGTGTCTTGTACATTTACTCTTGCAGGCCTAATGTGTTCTAATAAAAACAGAAATGACCATTAAATCAGTTAATAATACATTAAGTATTTTAAAACTCTGGTTATATAGGCCTATTGTATGTCTAATAATTATTGTATACTATCAACAATACTTAAATAAGCCTATGCCTTCGTAAGAAAATAGGAGGAAATAACATTACAGTATTTCGAAATTCCTTTTTTATAGCGATTTTTGGAAAAATTAATATATAGTAAGGCTTGAATTATTTCAGGATTATACAGTTCCACAGTAAAACCTACCAACATTGGATTGCGAAAACTCTGAAAAGGCTACTACTGCTATTGTTTTAAAACAATGAGGGAGTGTCTTGAATTCCATCTTAGACAATGAAGGTGGTGTAGCATGGTTGTTTTTTATTAACATAACAATGAAATGTGTTACGTTTCGTGTCTTCAATTTGTTGAAGTGTTATTAACATCAAAGTTAAATATAAAAATAATGGTGAATTATTTTATGTTTTTAATAATTAGAGGGAAGCTAGCTTGCTTGTTGTATGTGATTAATGGAGATGTTAATATTAATGTTACATTTTATTATGTTATTTATCCAATATTTACTATTTTTATAAATTGTCACGATTGTTGTAATTCAGTTTGTTAACTGCAAGAACAATTTAAATAAATAAACCTTGCTTATTATTGTTGTTGCGTCCGTTTTCACTTACATTTCTTTTCTTACGTTATGTTAATATAATATGTTCATTATTGGTTTTATATTTATTTTACTCTGTACAGTATTTGTAAAAATAAATGTTATTAAGTTGTGGTATACATTACTGATTCTGATTTTCAAGTGTACAAATTATATGTGGCAAACTTCACCGACATTGATATACAGTAACAACAACGATACATGAAGAAAAACATAATTAAAAGTTAATATTTATTTGTAAAGTACACACACTCTTTTTCATTATAACTTATAGAAGTGCATATCCTTAAATTAATCTAATGACAGTACTGTATATAACTTGCATTCCTTTCAGTCTTAAATATAATCGTTGGGGCACATTTTCCGACCGGTACAAAAATGAAAACATTTCATTTTCTTATGTCATTATTTATAATTCAATCTTTATATAAGAAAAAAGAAAGCATGATTTTATGTTCAATATCACAAAATACGCATTAAATCTCATTTAATTTGATTTATAAATAACATTTTGTTGTACTTAGTTAATAATAAAACGTCAGATATTTATGACTGTATAATCTCACATAAAAAAAGTAGGGTAAGTGATCTAAGTATAACATCGAAACTTTGCTGTATAATGTCTAATTTCATAACGTGATTCACTAGTTATTACAAAAATTAGTAAAAAGACTTAAAAAAAACAGTTGTTTGTTTGATTTCATCGTAGTGTTACATGAAAAAGGAAATTTTGTAAATATATAATTTTGTGTGTTTTCGCTTGCATCGTTATTCATTTTGGTTTGATTTATTACAGTTAGGCCTCTAAAGTTAAAGTTTAAAAGTATAGTCACCTACAAAAAGCGCATGATGACACAAGCGCAGTCGGTTACTTGCAAGAAGTTTGGCTAAACAATGACCATTATTTATTAATAACGCTTTTAAGTTAGGCGTTTACCGTCACACAATACACACACACAAAATTCGGTACATTTAAGGATTCTTTTTTTGTAATCGGTAAAACAATAACCGGAGTGCGCGCATCTTTATAAGAGAACCTCATTTTAGAGAATATTACTTATTTCTGAATTTCCACCCGATTCTGCTATAGTTTTACAGATAGCACCTGTGGACAGTAGCAGAATCGGGTGGAATTGCCATCTGAATTGTTAACTACACTTTTACTGATTATCTACGAACCATGAACGATTGTATTGAATGTCGCGAACCCGTAACGGAACAGCAAGAAGGACCGTTTTGCGAAGAGTGTCAGAGATGGCAACATCGTCGGTGTGACTCAGGAGTGAAAAGAGGAGCAGCGTACAGGTTAGCCGTCGAAGAGGGTTTTATTGATTAGACATGTAGAGAATGTGCTCCAGAAAACAACGTCCAACCGGTGCCGCAACTGGAGATTTTTGCAGCCGACCTTGGCGACTTTTTGGAACCAATCGTTCATAGAAGAAGAGGTACTGAATCTTTACCCTGAACCACAACCAATACCAGTGATGCCTGCTGTTGATGATGACGTCGTTACTTATCGGCGATTAGCAGGAACAACAAAACGTGGGAATGTAAGTTCTTAAAATATTTATAATCTATTCTTTGTAATTTTTTTTTTATTATCGCATTTCTTGTGAAAACCAACTTAACCTTCTGTTGTTTCAGGACTCGCTTGTAGACAGTCATGGGTACCAATATACAGAGAAGATTGATAAAAGACGGGCAAATACAACATGGAGATGTTTTCTCGGAAACAAGAATGTGACGTGCAAAGCAACAGTGTTGGAGAAGAATGGAGTTGAAACATTGTGGGACGAGTACCGCGAGGGCCAACGTAGTGTACGTTCTCAAATGCTTGCCGCGAGTAAACTTATTACTCGCGATGCTCGCGTTGAATAGTGCTAATGTATGTATGTTAGTTAAATTAGTTAAAAAATTAGTAAAAACTCTTATGTTAGTAATAAACATTAAATATAATTTTAAACTATTTGCAAAATACGTTAGTTAAGAACTTTTGTAATATAACATGTTATTGCTAGAAATAAAGTCAATTTTAATATATGTAAAGAAGTAAGATATTAGTAAAAATCGTATGTTAGTAATAAACATTAAAAAAGATATTGTTTCATTGTTACATTTTAAACTATTTGCAAACTATATTACTTATTAGTTAAGTAGTTTTGTAATATAACATGTTATTACTAGTAATAAAGTCAATTTTAATGCATGCTAGTGGTTATATATGAAAAAACAATTATAAATATAAATGTTATATTATATGTTTATTTATAAAATATGGTAGTTAAGTTAATTCGTTCGTAAATTCTCAAACTTATAACATGTCTAAATAAAAATACAGGAATTGATAATAAATGTGTTAAGATTGTATATAATAAAATAATTTTCATTTTTCTCTATCTCTGTGATGAATCTAACTGTATCTGAAAAGAAATCGTAATATTATATACAATAATACAAATGTAGAGAAAAATCGGTAAAGCAATGCACCCCTATTTTTTTAATGGAATAAGCCACGGAGATCGCCAATCTAAACAATGCATTTAATATAAACAATGCAAGCAAGCCTGGCGTTCCATACTAAATACATGCGGCCGAACTCGTTGGCGGCCGAACACGACGGTATTCGTCACTACGACGTACCGAGGGTAGTTTATGAGTTACGATCTCATCAGAATTTCACTATCAATCTTTAAAGCTCTGTATACACTATCAAACCAGCTTGTGACATGCCCAAATATGGTAGTGATAGACATCATTCATTCATGTCTATATATATAATTATATATGGGCACATTTTTTGACTGGCTAACTGTGTGGCTGCGGTGCGCAAGTAGGTATTCACAATGAGTCTGTTACTTTTCTTTATTTACACTGGTATTATGTTAATATTTTATTTATAAACTATCGATCCGTTTTCTCTTGCAATTGATTCAATGAGATATACTGTATTCTTCTGCTGTCAAAGCGCGATCACATCCGGGTCAATTTATTAGGCTACTACAGCATACATCGCACACTTATTCTTGCTAGATTTTTGTTTCATAGTACAGTAGACCTATTGTCATAATAAACTGGTGATTTTATGGTACAACGGCCTACATACAGTTCTCACTTTTAATACGCTCAGCATCTCAAAGTGACTTTCAGTATTCACTTGTACGTGATTCGTGAACTGAAACTCACCTCCAATGCAAAAAAAAATAAATAATATAGACGAAAAATGAAGAATTTGTAAAAAATTGATCTCAGTTGAGAATACATTCAGTCAGTGAAATAAAAAGCATTTTAAAAGCATTTTATCGTTGAATGTCTTATTCTTAACCGGTAGTCTGTCATAAAAAACTACGGGAGATTGAGCTGAGCTCTTTATAACGGAAACATTGCAGTGCAGTGGATACCTCGACCTTATTTCATAATTTGTATATATATATATATATATATATAAACACAAGAGGCAAAGAACATTAATTCTAAACCGCCCGGTGATATACTGAAATTTAATTAATTAATTTGAAACGATAAAGATGAGGATATATATATATATATATATGAAAGCATAGGCCTAAAGATATCTAGGCTTCAATCGATGCACATGACAGTGTATTTTGTATAGAGCGTGGGCGAGGCCTATTTGAGTTATCTATGTTTATTTATTGAATTGAAGTATATATAATCTATAAACTAATTGTTTATTGCAGGCTATCCATACCCTTGAAAAAGGGAATTTTTTTCAGTTACCGTGCTATTATTATGCAAGTGAATAACAAATATGAAAAATAATGAATACTGATAAATAGGTTATTATAATATCTTCTTCAAATCTGTTATGACGTTTAATATTTATTAAATAAATTAAACCATTTGGTTTTAACTTAAAAGTTGTCATTGATGTCCGATTGTTCTAGTATTCTGTTAACCACGAGTAGTCAACTATGCCGATTTATGCAGAATACGCGGCCTTATACTTTGGGTACTATCTATATATAAATTATGGTTAATTTTGACATAGGCGAGCACAATGCAAAAACTTCGGTACAAATCTCCGCCTTGGATACCTACATTATCTATCCGAGATGTACCGCGAAACGTAGATTTGATAACATTAGTGTGCACGCCGACGCTATTGTTCCATATTTATATCTTAGGAAGATATTATAAAGAGTTTTTTAACAACATTTATGATTTCAACATTGGATTTTCCTCTCAATTTCAATTCTTCCCGGTCAAAGTAATTTCCGGGTTTAAGATAAGTTCACCTTAGTTTCAAATATTTTCTCTCTTTTATACACAAGGGAGCAGTTAAAATAATAGATTTGACCCTAAAGGTGACTGGAAACAGGCACTTTCCATCAATCAATACAGTGTCCCTTTGGAAGACGAAAAAATTGGCCATTAATCATAGCCATTTCAGTTTTTTGTTTATTTTAAAACATACCACACGTGTGTGAAGGTACAGTAGTTAAATAATAGGAATTATACTGCAAATTAATAAAGATCAAATTAAATATACGCCATAAAGAATCAGAATATATTGTGGGGAATAGTATTATACAATTACATAGGGAGATTTGGTGATAAGACATTTTTCGAGTGAAATCCCGATAGCTGAGTTTTATTGAGTAAGCTTGCATGAATAACTGTAGGCTATCTTCCTGTGTCCCGTTAGGACCGAGATGTCTGCCCATGTTGCAAGCCGTAATGTCTTCTTTCTTGGGCCCACTCTGTCACGGCAGTTAGTTTCAAAAGATGATTAAATTAAATAATGTATTAATAATTATTAGGATGGTATTCATTTGAATAAACGCCTCTCCAATAAAACATCACTTTGAATAATACCCCCCCCCCCCCCCCACAACCCAACTATCTAATAAACGTCCATCCACATATTTATAATAACACAATTATACTATTTGTAGTAGAATTCACCGCACTGTTATCTGCAATTTACCAAGCATTTGTTATTCTTTTTTACCACTTTTCATATCTATGAGAGGATTTCATTTGATTATAAATGTTACCATATTATTAGAACTAAAAAATTTAACATATATCCCTCGAATAAGCACCTCCCTCAAATGACCTCCGCCTCCCCAAAGGGCCCTACCAAACAATAAAAACTATACTTTAAAATGTTATTAATCATCTAAAACACTGTGAAACAAAGTAGTTCAGTTTTACGAATGTCAAGCATTTTCAATAATGGTAACCGACAGAAAATGTATAAGGAGAACATTATCATTCCGAGAACCATCGTCTACACTTCCTAGAGGGGGAGCGAGCGAAGCGAGCTCACCCTCTAGTATACGTAATTAACCAAATGTGTTTGCACAAAATGTAGGCTATCGGTATTAAAAATTGACAGAGTAAATTTATGAGATTAAAAATTTTTCATGATGAAGTTGATAAATATTTACTGTATGCCTATCAGATGCCTATTTGTATTATTTTTTCATAATTGACTATGAAAGGCTGGGAAATTTCCACCGCGAGATCTTGGCGCACGACCAAGATGGTCACGGGTGTGTTTTAATTCATGAATTTCCGCACGTGATTTTTTACCAAACCAATAGCAATAGATAAGTTGTCGGAAGTAGTATAGTATTTTGTTTATTGTAAACGTGTGGCGGTGTAATTTTATTATACGTGATTCGGCGGAATATAATGGATGTTGACAAAATGTTTGTTATGCTTGTATATACTATGATTTTCATGAATACTGTACCGGTAAGTAGAATTCAAATTTATATTAAATTTGTTTATTTTATTAATTATTTTATACATATTTATTTTATTTATTTGTTTAAATTAAAACAAAAATCTTGTATGTTCCTTATTCGTTGTATCTTCTCACATTGCATTCTCTCTATCCTGTACTCTGTCCTCACTGTATGCATAAAGGCCAATTTACACAGACGAATGGTAACGGTAATAAAAATATAGATTTTATGTTATTCCTTATGACCATTTACACACAACGTGGAGCGGACGGGTGGTTTCCGCTCAGGATAGATACAGATTCTACATCCGACAAGCTACGCGGTTTCCGCTTAGCGTTACCGTACCGTTCGTCTGTGTAAATTATAGCCTTTGGTCAATGAAACGAAACTGATGTTACTGTTTTAATTAGTTTACCAATCAACTATGATATTGTAAAAAAAGAATTCAAATTGTACCGTGCAGATGGATTGTAGCTTTGACCGTGTGGTAGGGCCTATATACATTATCTATGACAGCCCGTTATTTAGGGTATATGGCTTACAACAATCGACGGCTGGGTCGGTGAGCATTTTTTAATCCCAAACTATTACTGACGTATATTTTATATTTAGGAATGTATACGATTTTGTAAAATGCTTACTTTCCTTTGTATACCTCCAGTATTGCATTTTTCTTTTATAATATCTGAAATAAAAGAACTAAAATTTGTTGATGGAAATTTCCGTAAGGGAATGGATTTACGATTGTTGTAAATGTTGTTGATTTAATGGTAATATTGTTTCTTTTGTAGTATTCATTAGCGAAGTCTTTACATCCAAGTTGTCAATCCAAGTCTGTATTATGGGATACAGAGAAGCAACGATGCATGCGGTGTCTGGTCTGTCCGCCTGGAACTGAATATACTGGCGTAAGATATTCTCTTATACCTTTTTCGAAAATTAGGTGATTGATCAATTCTATAAGAAAACATTTTAACACCCATAGATTATATTTCTTTTATATTGTATTTTTAAAATTTGTTGTCTTTTATATTTATATGTTATATTTAATTTGTGCTACTTAGTTTTGTTATTTTTGTATTTTATAAGTAATGATGGAGTAAGAGCAGTTTTCTGTTTGGGCTCATGCCTATTACTTGCTCCTGGCAAGATGAATTGTAAAATGTACTTTATGAACTTTTGCCGAATAAATATTATTATTATTATTATTATTAATATTGTTATTTTGAAGGATGTATCTTTGTGTTTGCCACCGATTTAACAAAAGGTGTAAATCTAAATAAATAGATTCAATATAATGGGTAGTAGGGAGGGGGTGTTGCGGGGTGATTGTATACATATTGTCTGATAGTTCAGATTTCAGATTTAGATTCAGCTTCGATTTAAGTCATTCTTAGTACAATGATAAAAAAAAAACACAAACAAAACAATACACACATAATATTTACATTCATGAACAACATGGATTCAACATAACAACTGATAAAGCAATAACAAACACAAAAGGTTTGGCGAGTTTTAAACGTAGGGTGGGGTTTGGAGACCCAGGGCCTACACAAATTGTGTGCATCCACCCCATGCATTGAATCGGTATGCGAAATAAAATAAGCACATTTTCAGCCCAGATAAAATTTAATTATATAAAATTATAATTTCTTTCATGTTTAGATATTTCCGTGTGGGTACGGAATTGAAGGATTAAGTGGTGACTGTCGGGGTTGTAAAATCGGTGAATTTCAATCGGAACATGGTCATGGTCAATGTTCCCCTTGTACACAATGCAGTACTCTGAATCGGCATGAAGTACAGAGCTGTTCACACGAACTTGTCACGTCACATGATGCGAAGTGTGGGGACTGTCTACCAGGGTAAGTATCTATCTCTCCCTATATCAATGATGAAGACCATCATTTACGATTAGGACTACACAAATCTAAAACATAACTTTTCAATATAGGCCTATACCAATTCTAAGTTTACTGAAGAAGATTCCCCTTTTAATTAACAACTTCACAGCCCCCCCCCCCCACAAACCCCTCCCCCTATTTCCCTATTTCGAGAAATGGTCACAGATTAACCGAACCGCCGATAGAAACAAGACGAGTACACACACAGCCACTGATCATAATTCGGCCCGCTGAGGCCAGTCTTTGACTGAAGAGGTTACCCAGTATATAAAAAAAAGAAAGAAAAATAAATAAGTTGCACACGTAATTCTTATTTGAAACCTTTTTCAGGTTCGTTAGTTTCAATATCACATCACCGTGCGAACCTTGTACTAATTGTCACACGATAGACAATCCTGAGACAACTGTTACAACAAAAAGCCCAATGACGTCACATGAAGAAGACACCACGTCACTACCGACGGCAGAGGATGCGACAGAGGGTAGGCCTGCTTCTGTCACAGGTAAGCAAACAAACAACAAAAATACCCCAGCAATAAAAATATTTAAGGCACACACAAACAAAAGCTAAATATATTATTGATGTCATTATGAAGATATCACGCCACTTGACAGATGCACTTCCGGCGTAGTCGCAGGTAACAAACAACGTCACGAATTTAATTTCCAGGGTACATAAAATAGTCACATGAAACATCATGTATGAAAAGATCACACCACTTGAAAGATGTACTTTCAGCGTAGTCGCAGGTAAAAAACAACGTCACACATTTCCAGGGTACATAAAATAGTCACATGAAACATATTACATACCTATACGTGCATGAAAAGATCACACCACTACGAAATATTCGTCCGGTCGATCAGGTGAGAAACCACAAACAATGACATCCGGAATAAACACATATCCAGGGCACAGAAACAAAAACATACACAGGCTATAAATATTATAAATATATTATTTTGATTAGTCATCAAAACTGTAACGAACGGTATCAAATCTGGCTATTCATTATTATATTTGTACAGTATCAGAATAAAGAGAATTGCCACTGATGGATTTTTTTTTACAATTGCTTCAAAGCAAAAACATTCCTGATTTACCTGTTATTATGTATAACAACAAAAAGGATAGAATAGGTGGAGACATTAGTCATTGGTGAATGTGATAAAATTGGAAAATAAATTCCATTGAGCATTACTCTTTCATCAAGATCCAATACGAAGTCGTGGGTCCGAATCTAACTAAATAGACTTTCTCCAAGTCTGTATTCATTGTCATTTTTTATTAATTTTTCACGCTGCTGCTCTGGCCCGCTACGTCACACGAGATGACTCATTCATTAGATGAAATCAAGCAGCAGTATAGTACTACACTTTGACATTTTTGTTAAAATGGAAACTCGACTATAATTTATAGGTACCACCTGTTGAATCCAAAAAACGGCTGGGAAAAGAGTCTAATGACAAATCCCAAAGCATTTCTGGTATTTATGAGTCCCATGATATTACTATAATTCACTGTCAGATAATCATTGAATTATTATCAATGTCCATTGAAGTTTTTGTTTGTAATAGGATACTTGAAGTATCTAGGCTTGATAAAGTGACCCCCAGACTTGACCTTAGCAATAACAATAAGCGAGCAGCGTTTTTTGTAAGAAATATTCTTGTGAGAATTTCGATTTTTGTCTGAAAATACAAGCTCAATTAAGTAGTATACATATGAAACGCCATATGTGCAAACATATTTATCTTTTTACTAAAAATAAGACAAAACTCCGTCTGGAACTTAGACTACTAACTAAAGTAAACTTATTCTTTATTATTCCAAAACGCTACAGGGCCTATATAATAAGGTTATTCATTTTTAGAACGTTTACATTTTTTATAACGTCAGCAGAAAAATGGACCAGAGTCATTATGGTTTAATAGCAACCCCCCAACTTTCGTATTGCCACTGATTGTAATAGTTAGATCTGTTAGGGAACAAAACAGATTGTGATCATTGACAAATTGATCATTGTTTTTTTTAAAGAATCAGTTGAGCCCACACCACTTAACCATTATTGGTGGACAATGGGTATAGTAGTGGCGGTGATGATATTAATACTTGTGATAGCTATTTTTTCCACCACCCTATGCGGAATTCGAAAAAGAACCTTTTGGAAAATCACACATACAAATGAAGAAGGTTAGTGAAATAATAAAGTTATTACTTTTCATTTAAAAAAAACCAATTTAAGCCAAAAATTAAGACTTCGTAATTAATTGAGTTAAACATTAAAATGAGTTGAAAATGAAATTATGACAATTTATGAATGATGCCGAACACTATGTTTATTATTAGTAACCAATACATTACTGGTTTTGTTTGTATACTAATTGATGAAATTATATATTATATATATTATTGTTTTGATTTTCGGATTATTAGCGGATGTCGAACCTGGCACTCAAATACAAACTATCGCCGTGCAAATAGACACTGAAAGTCCGAATACCGATACTACGTAAGTATACATTTGGTATAACCATGAATAATTGAATGGATACGTATCGACGGTGACCATTCCTAGCCCAATATATAATTACCGTATCTGTTTGTCCCAAACATAGCCTCAATTTATTTCTTAATAATTAGGCCTATTGCATTATTTCTTCAGAGAGACGTCCCCCTTTGTGACTGCTGTCAATGTCGAAAACGAGACGAGAATATCACGATCAAGCAGTGGTTACATAACAGATGAGGTGGGCATTCAATTTGAACTTATGAGATGTTTAAATCGTGGGATGGAGCAAGAGGTAGGCCTATGCCATGGATGAAGTATGGATTACTCCATGGAAAGAGAATGGAGTACTCTGTTGATGGAGCAAAGACTTACTTCTGGATAGAGCATGGAGTATTCCATGGGTGGAGCATGGCGTAGGGCCTACTCTATGGATGGAGTAACAGACCTTCTTCTAAACATGCTTATATAAAAAAATACACAAAATAGATTGATGTTGTGTATTTTTTAAAAGCTTTGTCTACATTATCAAACTAGCCTTCGTGTCAATATAAGGGAACATCACATTTTTTTGTTACATAAAGTTTGATAGTGTAGACAGAGCCTTATACATAGCTTGTATCCCAATACGCGAATTGTGACGTCATCTATATATAATTATTTCAATTTGTTGTGATTTACAGGTAGAATTTCCACCTGAAGAGTTAAGGCATCGCTATGAGAAAGCAACACAAATCTTATCTAAAGGTATGATCAAAACTAATTTCTGAATAATTTACAATGAAATCCCTTCTTGATTGACGCCTACCTTGTATAATGATACTTAGGCATGGTCAGTTACAACGGAAAATCGTAAGAAATGACTAAAACAGCCGGCGCAAATCGAATCAAAGTAGTTTATAACTTCCAAAAGTGCACATGAAATGGCTCACCGAAACAAACCATGCAATACATTGCCATTTGAATCTGAGATATTGAATATAGAATACTTCAAATTATAGTTAGAATAGGCCAGGAAAGCCTGGGCATAAAGCTCTGTCCACACTATCAAACTTTATGTGTGAAAAATGTGATGTGACCATATTTGGACATGATGATATCATACCGTATCACTACCGTATTTGGTCACATCACACTTTTTTAGTCAAACTAGTTGTATTAGTGTAGACAGAGTTTAGTATATAAAGTGTTCGGCTCGTGCAGTTCGACAGCCTTTAACAATCCGTTTAATAATAGTGTAAAATGTACTAATTGTGACATGTGTAAACGTAATTTTTTATTTGGTAGACAAGCGGTGTAATAAGACTGTTATGGATTGTAACATTGCGATACTTCAAAACCTTTCAACGGAACTCAACCCAAAATGTTCAACCGGAACAAAGAATTGGAAACACCTTGGTAGCAATCTAAATGTACGAGGCAGAATGCTAGACAATTTTGAACGTGATTCTGATCCTCTTTTAAGCCTTTTGAAGTATAGGGATTCGCGTTGCGATTTTAGGCTAGACGCGTTCCTGCCCGAGCTTAAACGCATCGAACACTACAACGCATTGGATATCATGGTCAGATACGTTTTGAAGTTACAGAAAAATACTGAAGTAAACGAAGAGGAAACGGCAGTTTGAGTACAATGCGTTAACAACTATACATTAAAAAAAAAACATTTATACCTAAAAATGTTTCTGTTTTAGGATTATTTTTTCTATGCTTAAGTTAAATTGAGTTAAATGTATTTTCTTAGACTTGTCCCAAGTCTGTATATTTATTGTCTTTTTAAGTCGACGTTTCGATTTTTATCTATCTGGAGTTTACAACGAAGCTCAAGTAGTATACGTATGAAACGCCATATGTGGCAAAACATTTATGTTTTTACTAATATTAAGTAAAAACTCCGTTTGGAACCCTGACGGGTATTGTTATAATAATACTCTCTGTAGTAGTCCTTATGTAAAGCAAGAAGCAGAAGATTTCGAGGTCGGATTCTGAGAGGAGCGGGGAGGAGGGGAGAAGCAAAGCGAATGTGACAGATTTCGGTTCAGTTGATTTGATGAACTCTTTAACTTCTTGAATAAACATGTTATTATTAAACTATTCAGTGGTGTATGTGATGGAAAATAACTGTAAAAATCCATTAGAGAAGGTCTAAATATGGACGATTACGTAATTCTACGGAATAGTACGAGTTATGGCGCACTAACCATTAAACAAAAAATAAATGTCTTGGTTATTTCGTTGTGGTTGTATTTTACTATGTTTTATTTCAAATTGGGGTATCAAAAACATAAAGTGGAAGGGTTGCCTAAAATTTGTTCACAGGATCAGAAAGCGGCCATTTTGGATTTCAAAATGGCCGAAAACCATCCACATTCAACATGGGCATCCATGGTGTCATTGGAAAGAAGAATTTGATACTGATCATTTTATATTTAAATTGATCGCAGTTGATTTTGTGCTGGAAAGATGTTATAATATATTCAATTGTTTTAATAGTACTGTCTGTAGTAGTCCTTAGCAGAAGATTCTGTTCTCATAAGACTAAAGAGAGAGGAAGCGGACGGCCGAGGCCGGGAGGAGAAGGAATACAGATTTCGGTTCAGTTGATTTGATTAACTTCTTGAAAAAACATGTTGAACTTATTAAACTATTCAAAGTGGTGTATGTGATGGAAAATAACTGTAAAAATCCAGTAGAGTAGGTCTAAAATGAGGACGATTACGTAATTCTACACGGAATAGTACGGTTCTCGACACAGGTTTGCAAAGAGGGCGCACTAACTATTAAGAGCCATTGTCTGTAAGAATCAAAGAAATATCAAAAAAAGTGGCAGACTCAAAAAAATGGATTTCTTTCAAATTTTGCACATGGCTATATATGTGTTGCGAGAAATCAAATATGAAGTATTTTTTATTTCAAACGTATATTTCCATGGCAACGGCCAAATTTGTGTTTTTGACAAATTTTGTCCTTTTTTAAGGTTTTTTAAAATGGATATTGGCACTACTTTGATGAGCGATATTTTTGTGTTGTTCATTTAATTATAAAAAATAATTAGTGTATGCATAATAACAATGCATTGTGTACCTGTTTCAAATTTTTTTATTTTTTTTTATTTCATACTTTGGGAGATACCATTTATTTAAAAAGGGGTGTTTTTCACTTTTTTTAAATTGTTCAATGCAACTAAACTTTACTTCACCATAACGCCCAAAGTGGTGTATTTTTTTAGCTGATTTATTACAAATAGGTAGTTCTAATGTTTAATAATTGATTTCTAAAATAAAATACTGGGGTAAATTTAAAATCTACAAGCAGTGTTGCGAGAAACATAGGCATTTTTATATAAAAAAAAACATGGTATATTAGTAAAAACATTTTATTTTCTTTGATTATTTGATTTGAAACTCATTGGTCAGAAAAATTCTTAATGTTTTATATAGTTCTAGTTGTGTTGTGAGAAAAAAAATTAATTTTTAATTATAGATTCTGTAATTCCCAGTTTTAATGTCATTTTATAGGTTATATCCTCTGGAAATTTGAATAAATTATCAGATCGTTGTGAATTTTAATCTTTGCAACAGATTACTCCTCTCTTATTTTGAAGCTCCTCTTTCATTTGTTTACTTCTTTTATTTGCTAACCTAAGCAGATCCCATATGCCCATCCACCACCACTTTCGACTACCACCCCTCCCCACCCCCACCCCGACTATAACCACAAAAAGATAAACTGCAACACTTTGGTCGATCATCCACTATAGAGTGTCAAATGCATGCATTCAAGCACCACCCACACTGCCGCTACTATCGCCCCAATGAATAGACGGATTCAAACTCCTCCATCCAACCACCTCCCCCTTTTCTCCAAGCCCCCACCCACCCCAAGTTAAAAATTGCAATGCAAAAGATAGGACATAAAGTTAAGTTTTTAGACCCTCGCCTTCAACCACCTAACTATTTAAAAGTCCTGGATCCACCACTTTCCCCTCCCCAAAATAGAACCAATCAAAAGTCAATGATATACTCAGGTATGTTAATGCTACATAACAAATATTGAAGCCCTGATTTGAAATTTCATTTCATTTAAGGTCAGCATGTAAAATATCACACTTTATTATTAAATATTGGTTTTAAATTCTATATTTTTTTTACTGTGATGGTTGGATTCAGTAATAATTATTAATTAATAATTATCTGATAATTATTTAATTTCCCTTAGTTATGCATAGCAACAGTTACTATGGTAACTAAAAATGAGATATTCTTTAGATTTTGCATATTTATCTCATACAAATTTAAATTTGTAGATTATTAGCAGGCATGCCTTATTTGCATTTTCAAATTACCGTTTCACAAGGTCATATTCGTAAGCACTTTCTTCTGTGATTATTTTTATTCATGAAAACCCCATATTTTATTTACAGCGGCCACCTCCCTTAACGGACGCACTTTGAAAAGCCTGTTTGTTCTTCCTATCTAATTAGTGCATTTGGTGCTTACCGTAAGCAGCTGCGAGCACCTTTTTATACTAAAAGTGAGATTTTTTGTAAGCGGCCAATCGAAAAATGTGATACTTATTGCATGGACCTATGAATTAGAGGTGCATGTTTATTGTATTTCTTTATATATTAGCTTTATTTTGAAGAGGTTTTAAAAACATTACTGTGAAGAGATGAGAAAACTACACAGATTTTGACCGACCATTTTTCATATGATAAAAGTTTTTAAAATTTGTCTGAAAATGCTAAAAAATACTAAACCACCTGATTATAAATAATAATATGCCTACAATTAGCTGGAAAATTGAGAGGCTCGTTTCGTTAAGAATATCGTATATAGCCATAATAAGTGATTTTGGCCCTTTATCGGCAGAACCTCCCGTAAGGGGTCACCGCCCGTAAGCGGCCACTTTTCCAGGTCCCGAGGGTGGCCACAACTGTATTTAACAAAACAATTATCCTTAGTTACGCATAGAAACAGGTTCTAAGATAACATAAATAATACATTTTGACATAACTTGACCAAAAAATTTTTTTCACAAGGTCAGACATTTTCTGGGATTCAGTAGATAAGTAAATTTGGGAAAAGGTAGTAAAGCTATGTAATCAATTGTTTGTAGTCATGAAACCCCATATTAAAAATATTGTACTTAGTTACGTATAGAAACAGTTGCTACAATACACTATAGGTAAAATGTTGATGTCATTTGACCTCAATATGTAAAATTTTTATTTTTTCATGAAACTCCATATTTAATTTTTTTTTTAAATATCATTTGTTACGTAAACAGGTTTAAGATAACACTAAAGGTCATTTTTTTTAACCTTTATTCAGATTCTTCAAGACTTTCTTTCTGAGATTATTAGGATTCAGTATTTAAAGTAAATTTGGCAAAAAGTAGAAATGTAAAACTATGTAGAAAAAATGTTTTTTATTTATGAAAAACCCCTTATTTTTTTTAAATTTTCGCATAGAAAAAGTTACTATGGTAAAATGTTGACCTCAAAATGAATGAATTTACAAGGTCAAGTTGGTCATTAATGGAATGCAGTAGAAGTAAAATTGAGAAACATGTACAAATGCAATCAATTCTTTGTATTTATAAAAACGCCATTTTTTACGTTTTTTAAAAATTACTTTCCTTAGTTACACATAGAAATGGTTGCTAAGGTAACACTATAGGTAAAATATGAAAATTGTTGAGAATTGTTATGAACTATCTTGTAAATTTTGATCAAACATTAATAGTTGTAGTAAAGTGGGGACCTGTCCTGTTTTGCAATCTGACCCCTTTTGACCTCAAATGACCTATTTACAAGGTCAGATTTTTTGGGAGGTCTTTCTGTATCTCTTTACACAAAATAGATTTAAAAATTTATAAAAACCATTGACTCAATTATTTCCAAGTTTAACATTATTTTCCATCAACTAAATATTTCAATGCAAAATACTGTTTTTCTGGCAATTAATTGAAATAAACCTGGCAACACATTCTCCTATTTTATCTAAACTATTCGTATGACTCTAGTAGCAATATGACAAGCCATATATACATTTTATTATTGGATTAGCCATATTTAAATTGTGTTTCATGTGTTTTGTTTGTTGATATTTTGTTATATTTTTTGCATTTTTCGTATTTTCCTGGCAACACAAAACCTATGTACGAAATTTACCCCAGTGTTTTTTTCGTGATTATTGTTGAAAAACCTATTGACTATCAAATTAAAAAACCTGATTGATTTAAAAACACCACTTTGGAAGTTATAGGTACGTTTATGAGGTATACTTTTATAAAAAAAATATTTTTTAAAAACACCCCTTTTTAAAATAATGGTATCAACCAAACTCCATTTTGTAATTTATTTTTTTTCTACATTAAATGGAACTCAATACATGTTGTTTACACTGCTATAAACAAAAACCGTATAATGTAAGTATTTTTGGTTAAAATAAGTATACAAGTTTGTACTTTTTCACTATAGAAAATCTGTGAAAAATGGCAAAAACAACAAAATTTGGATAATTGACCGTTGTCATGGCAACGGAGGCTAAAAATTAAAATGAATGTTGTAGATATGCTTTTTATTGAAATGTCTATTCATGGTAAAAATTTGAGAGAAATCCATTTTTTTACATCTGCCACCAAATCTTTGATTTTTACAGACAATGGCTCTTAAATTAAATAAAAAAAGTTTACACACAGGGTGGTCAGATTTTATGTGTTAATTTCGCTGTGGTTGTTTTGTTGTAAAATATGATCTCAGTAGGTAAGTATAATTATTTTTTTAAATGTTTATGATATATTCTTTTAAGTTGGCAGTAAAGTATATACTTTAAAACCAGGACTTAAAAATTGTAGGCCAATGAGGCCTGAATGAACCACCAGACTTTTCTTAGTTAGGCCCTAGGCTAGGCTAGGTAGAATATCATCCCATCATGGTGCATCCTCAGATTTAAGTGTGGGGTGATGATGGCCTAGCCAATCATAGTAATTAGCTTAAATTAAAAACTGCAGATTAAAATACTTCAACTGTCTACTAATTCTACAAGTTTTTTAGACTTTAATCACATTTAGCTTATTATATTTCCGAGTTTAAATGTAATGTTTTCCTTAAAAATATGTATGTGATATATTAATAAACCTGTTTGCTGCCCTCTATAGATTCATAACTTTCTAACTCGCAAAATTTCCATTTCTGTAATACAATGTGTAAATACAATTTTTCATGTGTTGCTTTCTCCAAATTATAAGCTCATAATTTAAATAAGGAACTTCGAATAAGCAGCACAGTTACCCTCCAAATTGTGGCCTTAGTGTTAAACATTAATTGTATTACCCATTTTTCACAGGAAAGTCTCCCCTGAATAGGTGTGTCCCGATTTGTCCTGTTTTAATCAACGGATAAGTGATTACTATAAAACACTATTTTACCTAGAGATTTTTCATTCATTATTTCATTTCATAATAATATTTATTTCCTTCATAACATATAATATATAAATAATACAGTACAAAGTTCATACTTACAGAGAAATAAGGTAGTAAATAATAATTAATATTATATAAAATGAATAAAATATTATGTCATTTTAACAACCAAAAATGATTTAAAACTAAAAAGATAATTTGTCAAATATATTGTATGTGTTTACTAATTTGTGTTATAGACACAGGTATGTAGACAGACTAACCTTGCTGGAAACTTCTTAGAATTTACCTGGCTTGATAAATTTGTCAAGGGGCATATCATTTACCTGTGGTATGTTCTTTTTAAAAATACATCACCTCCACATTTCTGTCACCTGTTAAATTTTACATTCTATTGTATTGGCCGTCAGTATCACAAAATGTTATGATGATTATTATTTCAAAAGAAATTGAAAGAATTATAAAATAATATACTAGCTGATACGCATCTGTACGGCGCATCTGTAGGACGTGTATGTTTGACCTCTCTGTGACCTGAGTGATACATTGTAAAGATGGTCGAGAATTAGCAATAGGCATGTTCAGCAGTTTGGCCTCTAAATTTGTCTAAAATATACATTTTTTAAATCGGCATACTTTAAATTATTAGAAGGTGCCCTAAAGCTACACATGAATGATGTGAGCATGGTTTAGAAGATATATACAGTACAAAGACAATACTGTACTGTATGTGTTTATAATTCTTCATTAGCACTTTTTGCGTTCCATACTTTAACGGGGCCGAGTTGACCGATTATTTTTTGGCCGAGTTGACGTGAGGCCGAGTTGACTTGAGGCCGAGTTGACTTGAGGCCGACTTGACTTGGGGCCGACTTGACTTGGGGCCGACTTGACTTTGGCCGAGACGGTTTAGGGCCGAGTTGGATCGAATTCTCTTATTCGAAATCGTTTATATGTTATTATAATTAACGCAAACCTAATGTTTGGTACTCAGCTATCTCTTCCTAAAGCGTGGTTCCCATAGCGACGCAACGCAAGGAAGTAAAGCAACGCAAGTGAATTGACCAATCACAAGCGATGGCTTATTCGCTTGTGATTGCAAATTGTCTATAACTTCGCTTGTCATTGGTTAAGCGTGGTTCCCACTAGCGACGCAACGCAAGGACGTAAAGCAACGCAAGTGAATTGACCAATCACAAGCGATGGCTTATTCGCCTGTGATTGCAAACTGTCTATAACTTCGCTTGTCATTGGTTAAGCTTGGTTCCCACTAGCGACGCAACGCAAGGACGTAAAGCAACGCAAATGAATTGACCAATCACAAGCGATGGCTTATTCGCTTGTGATTGCAAACTGTCTATAACTTCGCTTGTCATTGGTTAAAACGCTTGCATTGCGTTTACGTCCTTGCGTTACGTTCTAGTGGGAACCAAGCTTAACCCACATGATGAAAAACTTGCACTGATTACACACATGCTTTAGGTTGCAGTTTTTATAAGCTATTCAGGTTTTCTTTAGAGTTGGTTTAGGTAGAGTAAATAAAAAATAATAAATTAAACATTCAAAATCTCTATACTATTACCATTGTTTAGATGTAAATCATCAATTTTAAATAATACAATTATTGTTAAGCGTATGTTAGGATTGCATATTTATGTTGTTATAAAATCTATTTTTGAGACCAATTTCAAGTCACAGTGATGTCATCATGATTGACTAAAGATGATGTCCGTTAGTTTAATTCAATCATTATTTATTTTGTTTGTTGTTTTATGTTTCATTTGTATATCAATCAATCAATCGTTCGATTTATATAGCGCCATTCCAACATTCATTGCTCATGGCGCTGTAGAAAAAATCAGCAAAAGGTATAGGCTATTCTGTGTTGTTTAGAGTTGTGTAGAGTGGAGAAATATTATAAAAACCATTCGTATTCTCTATACCATTGTTTAGCTGTAAATCATCAATTTTAAATAATTATTGTTAAGCATATCATATAAAGCCTGGCCCTGCTGGGAGTAGTTTCATCTTGGTGTCACTTTTAAATGTTACAAGCATTCAAATGAGACCCTCGCTTCACATTCCTATGTGTCTTCAGCACGTTTTCCACTCATGTGGCCTTTTCAATGATTGAATAATATGGCGTAAAATGCAAAGGTTAGAGTCTGTCATTAGTGTGAAATTTATGTAAAAAATGATTGATAGTTTTAAAGCAGGCCAACGCACTGCCGGATTGTGTACATACGGCATATGTTTTTGAGAAATATTATATTAAATAAAGTTTATCTGTCTGTGTAGAATAATGAACAATCATGTTGTGTTTTTGAGGTGGTCTGATGTTTTATGTTGCCAGTTGTCTTGTTCCTAAGTTCTGAATATGCTCGAAGATCACATTTTTTGAGTAGGATAACATCAAATCCTGTGGCCATATTCACCATTCACACTTTCTTAGAGAAACACTTACCATTAAAATTTAAAAAATCCCCTATCTAATTCTAAGTAAATACAATTTAATTTAAGAGAAACACTTATTTATTGAGTTAAGTGAAATATTCAATATTTAAGGGAAATTTATCTCACTTAAGTGTGATTGGTAAATACGGCCTCTGGCTTTTTCATAAATAAAAATCAATGATGTATTTGTGTTGGACATCCACCTTAAGTTTTCTACCCCTCCTGAAGCTTATTAGATGTCTAAAGCTCTGTCTGCACTATCAAACTTTATATGACAAAAAATTGGATGTGGCAATACATGGACATGATGATAATATAGCACTACCATATTTGTATATCACTTCCATATTTGGTCACATCACATTTTATTGTCACAGTTTGATACTGTAGACAGAGTTTTACATACAACCAGCCAAATTTCACCATGTATCCGCAACCCAAGGCGCTTTGGGTACCTGTTTTTCTTTTTGCGACCCACCATCATCGACATCTCAAGTTACATCCCTGATCATTAACTATTAATTATAAATAAAAGATTTATTTTGTATAACATTAAATTTAGATTTAAGATAATGTTTTTTTGATGTCTGAATCCAATCACACCCAGTAACAAAATACAGTACCATCATAGCTACCATGTAAGCCTACTGGCCACCTATAAGAATCAGACAAGTCTGACTTTAAAAATTTCATTAATTTCATATTTTGACACTTTTTAATAACCCATGAAAAAAGACATTAACTATGTTGAAAGCATTTTACAAACACATACTGTATGCTTGAAAATTAATTAGGGTCAATTGTTGGGGCATAATTCCCTCACTAGGACTCGGAGTTCCTCTCATTCTTGAACCCCACTCTTATGCTACCCCTGGGAATTCGGCTATAAAACTTGTGTTTCTTGACCTCTGTCAAAAAGCGTAACTGTATGTAGACATTTTTGTCAACATTGTCATGCCATACTAGAAATTTAAATTTTTGTCTGGTGATAATTGTGAAATGAATATGTAGTTAAATTTGTAGATACAGTAGGTAAGTACAGCATACTCAGTGGCGTAACGCAGAGGCCTGTGGCCCCTGGTTTAGAAACCCTAAAGTGGCCCTCTAACGCTGGGGACCTCGGGAGTTTTTAGCCTTTTTCAACATATTTGAATGCCTGTTTTTTCCTCAGGGCACTGCTCATGGGCCCCCATAAGCTCCGGGGTCCCTGGGTTTAGCCATGGAGCCCTCATACGCCATTTATCATACTTGAAATTCAAAGTTCTGAACAAAATTAATGAGACGGATGTATGAAGTGAAGTTTATAATAACTACTTATTTATTTTTACTTTTTGTTGCTTGTGATCTTCAGTTTAAACCTTTTGAAATCTGTGAGTGTCATGCGAACAAAATTGAAATTGTAACTTGAAATGAGCCTACTAAAACTATATAAAAATCATAACCTCCTTCAAACATTTCGTTGATCAGTAATGCTCCTATAGACTTCTTTTTGAACTTTTGAATTAAAATCAAAGTGCTCATAATTGTCTTTGTTTTATAGGCATGCACATGAAATTCTTGTTTCATGTTTTACATTTTTCAATCAACAGTAATGTAACCTTAAACATAATTGTATGATTTACAAATATCAACCCTGATTAAATGTGTGTCAACTACCACAAGACTAGAGTTAGTTCACAGATGCCAAGTTGTAGAAGGAAAAAGAGGTTTGATAACATTTGTGGCAGGCAGAGAAGAAATGTCCCACTCACTACAGTATTTGGTAACAAAAATTAAATTACAAAATTACAGCTGCTATCTATTTCATGTTTAGCTTTAAGTAGACAAACAGTTGCTGTTGGCATGCATTATTTATACTGAAGTTTTGGGTGCGAACATCCAGTATGCAAGGTATTGCTTCACAAACTCCCCCTCCACCCCACCCAAGGATCTGCACTGATACTATTATTGGTATTATAGTGTTTGTTCAAAACAGTTAAACCCCTCCTTTGGAACACCCCTATATTAAGGGCACACCTATATTAAGAGCAAACTCCTATTAAGTGACACTTTAGTAAAAAGAATAAAGGCAATATATGTTTTAACAGTACAAGCAGGCATCACCCCTATTTAAGGGTACTGAAGGTGTCCACTTAACAGGGGTTTTACTTTATAGGTAAAAGTTAGTCTAGTAAGCATACAGGTCGGTTCATTTATTGCTGAGTATGCTGATTGCATGTGAAGCAAATTTTTAAGTGGTTTGTCGGACAGCATCAAAGAGAGGAGGCAAGTTCAAATCAGAATCAAAACCTTACTGAAAATTTTTCAGGTCAACTAGTGCCCACATAGAAACTGTTATGCCACAGTCATTGTATCAAATTTTGCATTTAGCAATTAACAGTAATGCTACACGATCGATTAAAGAGCCTTTCTACAATTAATATTAAATCTGGGCATAAGTTTGTTTTAGGGGCATATACAGGTTATGGGAGTGGGAAGATTGCATAAACAAAATAAATTATTTTGTGGTTTCTTTGGTCAGTATCGAAAGTGAGAAGGAGAACTGAAATGGTACCATGTTACCCCCTGCATGCCACTTTGTACACTTTCGTTGACACTTTGTACCCTCTGGATGACACGCCAAAGTATAATACTATAATAATAATAATAATAATAATAATATTTATTCGGCAAAAGTTCATAAAGTACATTTTACAATTCATCTTGCCAGGAGCAAGTAATAGGCATGAGCCCAAACAGAAAACTGCTCTTACTCCATCATTACTTATAAAATACAAAAATAACAAAACTAAGTAGCACAAATTAAGTCAAAATAAAACCAAACAAAACAAAGTTATAATGAGATACACCAATTAAAAATAAGTATTATTAGTATTAAAAATACTATGTGTCTATATCGTGCCTAGCTTACCTGGATAAACCAACATAAGCCTCTCTCTCCGACATTTTATTATATCAAGCACAATCAATCAATCAATCAATCATAGGCCTAAACAGAATGAACTGCTCTTGCTCCATGTACAGTATTTACAGTTAGTATGTACAGTATACCATGCCTCTTTTAGATTAAAACCATTAATAAACTGTGCTAATTTAAATAATAACAATTCAAAATGGGGCATTTATTTGAGTATACGTTAAGTAGCATCCTCCTAAACCAAATCATCTTATCGAACAATATATAAATACCTCAACAATTTTAATAAAACATGTTATAATTTAAAAATGTTTTAAATGAAAATGAGTACTACTATTCAATAGCGTGATACCCAAAAATAAACATAGTGAAAATTAATACTATTCAATAGCGTGATACCCAAAAATAAACATAGTGAAAGTTAGTACTATTCAATAGCGTGATACCCAAAATTAAACATAGTGAAAATTAGTACCATTCAATAGCGTGATACCCAAAAATAACATAGTGAAAGTTAGTACTATTCAATAGCGTGATACCCAAAAATAAACATAGTGAAATTAGTACTATTCAATAGCGTGATACCCAAAAATAAACATAGTGAAAGTTAGTACTATTCAATAGCGTGATACCCAAAAATAAACATAGTGAAAATTAGTACTATTCAATAGCGTGATACCCAAAAATAAACATAGTGAAAATTAGTACTATTCAATAGCGTGATACCCAAAAATAAACATAGTGAAATTAGTACTTTTCAATAGCGTGATACCCAAAAATAAACATAGTAAAAATTAGTACTATTCAATAGCGTGATACCCAAAAATAACATAGTGAAATGAGTAACTATTCAATAGCGTGATACCCAAAAATAAATAACATCTTGTAAAACATTTTGTAGGACAACTAATACCCTTACTGAAAACTTTGAACTAAAATAAATGGTTGAGAATGCTCATACTGTATTTTTTATTTGTTTAATAGCATCTAGCAATATTGTGGTATCAGGTTGTACATTTGTCAATCAGCATTAATGTTACCACAAACATGATTGAATATATTAACCCCGTTAAAACCTACACAGCCCATTAATATATCAGAATGTTTGTAAACTGAGATTTATGTAGTGTACATACTGAAATATTTAGGTAGTCTTCTGTTTCTGCTGCATAGTGCTGAATAAACCATTTATTTCAAAATAGATTTAAAATATAATTTTTTTGCTTTTCTGCACAATTTTTGAGCCTAAATAACCAAGATAGCTTCCTACTTTGAAAAGAAGAACTGGTGTTCTTTAAAGCGCACACCTTGTCAAAGGGGAAGAGCCTAATGTATTGTTACCTTAATCTTATATACAGTACTGTATATATTTTTTAAATTTTTTTTCTAGGATATATCATTACAAGTATTCATCTGTAAAGATATCCGTGAAAACACATTTATGCTTTTTTATTAGTAAACTTTATAAATCTTCTTTTCACTTTTAAAGAAAATGATAGTGTTACCTTTATAATATAGGTGATCTAATTTAAAAAATGTGTATGTGTGAAAGTAGGGTGATGTGATTGGTGTAAAATAAAAATTCTATCAGTCATTGATTTTGCAGGTTAATGTGACACTTTGTAATATTTTTGGGAAAAAAAACCAACTAAATAGTTTAGTACAATATTTTAAATCGAACATGAACTATAAGTAGACCTATCAATTACTGTTGTATTTAGGTAAACATGAAATTTATTTGTAGCAGATATTTTGATAAATGTAAATGACATTGTGAAGGTAGGATAGCATCGTGACAGTACCCTAATACAGGAATATTTACACAGGTCTTGCCCCGTCCTTCATTTGAAAGTTTTCATAAAAAAATTATTTGCTGCCCCCTTCAGTCAAATACATTGCTTCAAGAAGATTAATTATTGTCAAATTTATTTGAAATTTGTTTATCTTATCCCCAAAAACATGAAAAATAAAAGTAATTCACTTCTCTAGAAAAAAATCCCGAAAAAACTTCACTTTTCAGGTAAACTTTTACGACCCAGTTTTTGGTCAAAGTGAATAACTTTTATTATATTATTAATTAAAATGACATATTCAACAAAAACAACAAAATATTTTTCAGGGGAACAATTATATCCAAAGGCAACAGTAACATTTACAGTATATAAGACATTTTAAATTTATGTTAAAAGTTATTTAAAAATATTCAGTATGCAATGTTGAAATTTATATAAAAACTACTTTAGTTTAAGGAACAATTTTCAGTAAAAAAGCATATGAGGGGGAAGTATGTTTTAACACTACAGCCAGGCAACCTCCTATTTAGAGGGCATCACTTTTTTGGTCCTGAAGGTGTCCACTTAACAGGGGTTTTACTTTATAGGTAAAAGTTAGTTTAGTAAGCATACAGGTCGATTCATTTATTGCTGAGTGGGTTGTTTGCATGTAAAGCAAATTTTACCAGAATTGTGCCACACAATAATAGGTTTTGTTTTTTGATAAACTTAGAATGGTATATGATGTAATAATCATGACGGCAGTGGTTTTGATAATGTTATACTACAGGTTAGAAAGGGAAGAAGCAACAAAATTAATATGACTTCTAGGAAAGATAGCATTCCATGATGAATTTCCGGTCATGAGGAAATCAGTAATACAGTTATTGGTCACATTGAATGTAGGAAGATGGATATTAATATAACTATTAGTGTAATAACCTTGGTATTATTGATAGGTTTAACATAAACATTTTGTTTACAATCATTTTTTTGTATTATAGTAAACTGTGTATCTGGGTTGCAGTTGAATAAACTCATTATTTCATTAATTTGTTCCACAAAGTGGCTGGAACTTCTAAAGAGTCAATGTAGCTCTATAGCTCACAATCCAAAAGTCCTAGTATATTGTTTTAACACTCTAAACAAGGACCTATAATAATACTATTCCTATAATAATAATCTTTTGAAAATCCTTTTTTGGGAAAAGAGTAGAAAAAATTGCGACTTTAAGAAAAGAAAAGTTTAATTTAAAGGGTTTTCCAGTTTTCTCGGGCAAAAATGTTTACTAGTAATCACAGGTGCTGAATAAAATATTAATTTAATAGCTGTGGTTTTATTGTACAAAATGGAATAGATTAAAAGCGTAAAGTTGGTAAAATCATTGTTTCCAAATTAAATCATTTACCCTTGAATTGTGAGATGACATCACCAACTTGTCCCTTTCAGCGCCCATGCATGTCCCCAACAGAGTGACAATAACTCATTTAGCATATTGAAGTTGTTGAATTTCAAACTTAGTACTTAGTATTGCATATTCAGGAATAGCTGCTCCATAGTCTCTTTACTTTTCTTCCTTATATCTAATTCTTATTAATTCAAATTGTGTTATACTATACTACTGGCAAACATTACTGTTAATATGCCTAAACATTACTGACATAATTTTATTAAACATCCACATACAGTACAACTCTTCTTAACAATTTTTTCAATCTTCTATCAACTAAAAGTCGTGGTTAGTCATGTCTAGGGTCACGTTCTGTAGTCGCCATACAGATAGACTGCTACATCAGTACATTTATGAATGGATGCCTAGTTGGTGACAAGAATGCTAATTGGTCATACTTAGTACCGTTTTGATTTTACGATCTTTCGGGAAACCACCTTACGACTAAAAAGTAAACCAACTAATTCTTTTGCTGAAAATATTTTACCAAATTTTAAATCATCTATCTGGTAAATCAGATAATTACTGTAGCTGATGGAATATGTAAACTGCAATATAACAATATTACTTTTTCTAAATTAAAATTTTTGAGTGGGTGAAAAAGTTTCATAATTAACAAAAGTGTAGGTGGACATGTTATTACATTACAATTAGGTAGCTTTTAAAATATTATATTTCAATAACATGTCAATAATAGATAGTAAATGTCTTTAAAAATCATTATCTCTCGCTGAAAATGGTTGATGGAGTTTGCATCCAAAAACATGTAACATCTTTGGAACCTAACAAACTGTCTTCTTAATAGAGGTGTCCCCAGAATAGGGGACACAACAGCCAACAACTTTTTGAGGCGGACGAATTCTGTATACAATGAGGTATTGTATTCCAACGGAAAAGGTTGTGTGGGAAGTGAAATTTTAAGATTATCAGTGGATGAGTAGAGACAACGACAAGGTTGATAAATGGGTATTAATTTATGGCCGACGTATGTTTCCAGCGACAATTTCTTTTTACATTCATCTAAATGTAGATGAAACTAAGCCAGGACTTTTTAAAGCACCTTGATTGGTCCTATCATTGACAAATGGCTTCTCTTTTCCAGTTCTAACCTTAACCAGAGGAAAGGCATGGGCCAATACATCTTTAGGCAGATACTAGATGCAGGGACAGTGTTGATTTCAAATGCATAACGGGACCCCAGCTCCATATACAGCTCCCGATATTCCCAGATGATCTCCCATCCAATTCTAACCAGGCCAAACGTTGCTTAACTTCGGTGATCCTACGAGAAACGATGTTTCAAAGTGGTAAATTGATAGGTCTTGAATATAGTAAGGGGCAGAGTTGTGGAAACACTTGAAAGTAATACCAAGACTTATTCAGTTGACACTCCCGTTAACAGAACACTTGGTTTCCCTTGTTTCAATGGGGTGTCACGAAACCTAAGACCACGAAAGCTAAGACCCCCTAAGACCTAAGATCACGAAAGCTAAGACCCAAGACCTAAGATTACAAATTCTAAGATATACTACAGCTTAAAAACAATACTTGTTTATCCATACATAATTTTAAACACAGTAGGTTTCATTTATTACCATAAATATAATTTAATACTACCGCAAAACATAGATAAACTCACATTATTTTCGCCCGTTGAGTAAATGTATATTTTTTCTTTACAACAAACAAACTTGACGGGTTGTTTGTTGGTATATATTTACTCCAATGTGTTGGTTCAGAGGATGTTTTTCTTACGCACCTGCCTTTCTTGTATTTTGACTTCAAATTTGTTGACTAACTTTATCCTGAATACCACACTTTAAAATTAGGACTTATAAGTATTTTCAGAAGGAGAAACACATAATAACAAATAAATAAATCCTTTAAATTGATGATTTTACAGACGTGTTTCTTTGTATTCTGTAATGTAACTCCTCGAGCTCCCCATGCTCAATGTTTTCGTTTCTATGGAGCACCAAAAGAGCAACAATAATAGTACAAGTATAAAAACAGAAAGAAAACGAAACAAAAAAACTTATCATAATTTTTAATTTAAAATTTATTTGCCAGTATTTATTTCTTCGTACTTGCATGATTATACTATTATCATTACAATTTTAATTTTACATTGTTCCATCCTCACTGTAGATGGACTCCACAGAGTTTTCAGCCCTCTATATAATTTTTGCTCTTTTGACGTTCCATAGAAACAAAAACATTGAACATGGGGTAGGCCTACTTCTAGTGTGCTGTAGGCTAGTCATTTTGTGTGCGAGAAAAACGTCTGTAAAATCATCAATTTAAAAATGTGTTTGTTACTTTTTATGTGATTCTTTTTCATGAAAGTGCCAATTCTAAGGTGTGGTATTCAGAATAAATGTTGGGAGTTAAAATACAAGGCAGGTGCGAAAGATAAATATTTGTAATCTTAGGTCTTGGGTCTTAGCTTTTGTGATCTTAGGTCTTAGGGGGTCTTAGCTTTCGTGGTCTTAGGTTTCGTGACACCCTGTTTCAATGTATTATCCACAGAAGATATAGGTTACTGACACTTTTAGTACCATGTTTACAGTTTTAAAATAATATATACTGATGACATCTGTGTTACACTTTAGATTATAATGACAAATTTGTAAATTTGGAATGGCGAGTGCCTATGGCTTTATCGAAGAAAGCGAGAATACTTTTTAATCAATCACAAAAACGTATGTCAGAAAATGACAAGCTGTGAATAATTGTAAAGGAAATGTCAACAAAGATTTTATTTGTGCCTTCTATTTCTAATGAAATCACACTCTATGTTTATGATCGTCATTATAAACAAATATGTTTTTAAAAAATTATTTGAGTTTACAGAAATTTACGTGCAGATTTAATGTTAGATGATATTTCAATTTTCATACAATTTATATTTTTACTGAAAAAATTCAATAAAAATATAAATCTTTGAGAAGAAATATTGTATTGTATTGAGAAAATAATGAATATTTCTTATGTTTGAAAAGCAGGGACACATCTTCATATTAGAACCTTTCCTTAGGACATCCTTATTCAGAGGACACCCCTATTAATAAGAGGGATACTTTAATGTGTAATGATCGAATGATGAACAATCAACAGTATAGTTAACCGCTATTCAGAAAAAATCCCTATTACTTAGGGGAAACCCATATTAAGGGAAAACCCATATTAAGGGAAAACCCATATTAAGGGAAAACCCATACCTGTATTAAGGGAAAACCCATATTAAGGGAAAACCCATACCTGTATTAAGGGAAAACCCATATTAAGGGAAAACCCATATTAAGGGAAAACCCATACCTGTATTAAGGGAAAACCCATATTAAGGGAAAACCCATATTAAGGGGACACTTTGTTGCATCCCAAAGGTTTTCTCTTAATAGGCCGGGGTTCTACTCTAGGCCTACAATGTAGCAGTGATTGTAATTCAGGTATATATGCTGTTATGTAGGCTGGTGAACTCAGAAAATTGTGAGACAATATAAATGAAGAACAAGCTTGAAAAACAACTAGAAGCCTGTATTTGCAATTTAAATACCTGTACCTCAATAGTATATCATTAGCCAAATATTCAAACCGTTTCGGCTGGAAGAATGTTCAACAGTATTGATGACAGCCTAAATTTGTAATATTAATTTTCATAGCATTCGTCAGAAATGGTTAAAACATACACAGAGTTCAAAAGGTTAGTTCGGCGATCTTTTGTAAACTACTTAAAGGTGCTCATATCACTCAACTTACTAATCAAAGATATGTTTTTGTATGCCTAGTAAACGCGATTAAAGGTTGAAACCTGACAGGTTATTTGTTACGAAACGAGAAAAGGTCATCTAAAAACCATTATCTTGTCAACGTCATCAAAGCTATGATGGCTAAACGACGTTGAGTTAACTTTTGTGTGTTTACGAAACTGTTTGAGTATGTAGTTTGTACATTGCTTAAGCTAATTGATTTGTTTCAGATATTTTTTTTCTTCGTAGAAATACAAACACATTTTTAGGATCTTCGATATTAATATAAGAGCAGAAATCTGTATTTTATGTTGGCCATTTTAAAAATGGCAGCTTTCCCCAGGCCAGATGAGCTGGAAATTTGTTTTGGTGGATATATAGACCCCATATGACACAAATCAGTTGAGAAACACTTTCCATTTTTTCTCAGATTGGCTGTTTTTTAGACTTACGCTCTATCTGAACTATCAAACTAATTTGACTAAAAAAGGGTGATGCACCCAAATATGGTAGTGATACCCAAGTATGGTAGTGACATCATCATGTCCACATATGACACATCACATTTTTCTGTCGCATACAGTTTGATAGTGTAGACAGAGCTTTATAATAGGGATACTATAGGCCTAATAGCAGTATTACCGGAAATATTTACTGAGTGGAAATTTGCAAGTCTGTTTTCTTCTGAGATTGGAGAATTTACAAATGTTACAAGAATTGTATTTTTCACTGCCAGTCTCTGTATTTAATTTTGGAAAAAATGTTAATGATAAAGTGATTTTGTCAAATCACCTTTTTCTGTTATGTTATGTTTTGAAATTAAATAAAGAAAAAATGTTGCACACACTGAAAGAACACATTTCCCATGGTCTTATATTGAGCTTATATGCAGTTTTGTAACATAAATTTATAAAATGTTATTGTAGCCTGTTTAAGCACTTTGGTAACCCAGACAATTCACCCTTCACAAATTATGTAATTTCAATGAAATTAAATTATTAATATCACATAACCTTGGGCTGTTTTTATGTCACCACATATGCAAGTATCATCTAATCAAATTATTTCCTTGTGTTTTAATGTCCAGACAAGTACCGTACTGACGCGGGTATAAGCCCATATTCGGGTATAAGCCCACCCCCGACTTTTGACTAATTTTCATGAAAAATGAGGCACTCGGGTATAAGCCCACACATTAATTCGAAGATCTACAGTGTGTGTCGTAATACATTATTTTGTATTTGGCGACGTCCATACACCGAATACACCTACCTTTGATCGTAACCAAGCTAATATATGCTAGGCCATATGAGGCCTAGCGGTCCTGTTTTGTTTACACTCCATCGCGGTCGAAGATCGCTTCACACACAATGCTATAAGTCGCCAAAACGGAAAACCACTATTTGGTATCGGCTGCCATAAACAAGCTTATTAAATTTCTTTGGTACATTTCTATTTAACGAACATTATATACTTGCTTTTCTGCTTGATAAATTCTTGTTCAATTGATGTTTAAAATAAGATATTCTACGATAAATTACACGAACTAGGCCCCTATATAAGCTTAATTTTCCGACACTCTACACCTCGTGTATTTAGAGGCAACGTCGTACACGTGAGGGCGCTCGCTCGCATGGTGGAACACACAGTGTACATGTGCTGTTTTTGACGATCTGCATTTTTGGATCCTCGCGTATAAGCCCACCCCCCAAACTTGACGTGATTTCATGTTCAAGGGGGGTGGGCTTATACCCGCGTCAGTACGGTAATAATGTAGTATAATGTGTTAATATTTTTTTTACATGTTATTGTTACTTATGTACGATTACTTACACCATCAAGAGAATACGCTTCATTGTTTTGTGATTCTATTTTTTTCTTTCTATCTAATAAAGCTATGAATGTTTCCATAAGTATTGACCAAACACAATGAATAAAGTACTGACCAAACACAATGAATTATTATGTATTGACAAATCACAATGAATAAAGTACTGACCAAACACAATGAATTATTATGTATTGACAAATCACAATGAATAAAGTACTGACCAAACACAATGAATTATTATGTATTGACAAATCACAATGAATAATGTACTGACCAAACACAATGAATTATTATGTATTGACAAATCACAATGAATAAAGTACTGACCAAACACAATGAATTATTATGTATTGACAAATCACAATGAATAAAGTATTGACCAATCACAATGAATTATTATGTATTGACAAATCACAATGAATAAAGTACTGACCAAACACAATGAATTATTATGTATTGACAAATCACAATGAATAAAGTATTGACCAAACACAATGAATTATTATGTATTGACAAATCACAATGAATAAAGTACTGACCAAACACAATGAATTATTATGTATTGACAAATCACAATGAATAAAGTACTGACCAAACACAATGAATTATTATGTATTGACAAATCACAATGAATAAAGTACTGACCAAACACAATGAATTATTATGTATTGACAAATCACAATGAATAAAGTATTGACCAAACACAATGAATTATTATGTATTGACAAATCACAATGAATAAAGTACTGACCAAACACAATGAATTATTATGTATTGACAAATCACAATGAATAAAGTACTGACCAAACACAATGAATTATTATGTATTGACAAATCACAATGAATAAAGTATTGACCAAACACAATGAATTATTATGTATTGACAAATCACAATGAATAAAGTATTGACCAAACACAATGAATTATTATGTATTGACAAATCACAATGAATAAAGTACTGACCAAACACAATGAATTATTATGTATTGACAAATCACAATGAATAAAGTATTGACCAAACACAATGAATTATTATGTATTGACAAATCACAATGAATAAAGTATTGACCAATCACAATGAATTATTATGTATTGACAAATCACAATGAATAAAGTACTGACCAAACACAATGAATTATTATGTATTGACAAATCACAATGAATAAAGTATTGACCAATCACAATGCATTTTAAAGTATTGACCAATCAATATATTTTAAAGTATTGACCAATCACAATGTATTCTAAAGTATTGGCCAATGATAGTTATCTATGTAAAGTATTGACCAATCACAATGCATTTTAAAGTATTGACGAATCACAATGCATTTTAAAGTATTGACGAATCACAATGCATTTTAAAGTATTGACTAATCACAATGCATTCTAAAGTATTGACCAATGATAGTTATCTATGTAAAGTATTGACCAATCACAATGCATTTTAAAGTATTGACGAATCACAATGCATTTTAAAGTATTGACTAATCACAATGTATTCTAAAGTATTGACCAATGATAGTTATCTATGTAAAGTATTGACCAATCACAATGCATTTTAAAGTATTGACTAATCACAATGCATTCTAAAGTATTGACCAATCACAATGCATTCTAAAGTATTGACCAATGATAATTATCCTTGTAAAGTATTGACCAATCACAATGCATTTTAAAGTATTGACGAATCACAATGCATTCTAAAGTATTGACTAATCACAATGCATTCTAAAGTATTGACCAATCACAATGCATTCTAAAGTATTGACCAATGATAATTATCCTTGTAAAGTATTGACCAATCACAATGCATTCTAAAGTATTGACTAATCACAATGCATTTTAAAGTATTGACGAATCACAATGCATTCTAAAGTATTGACTAATCACAATGCATTCTAAAGTATTGACCAATCACAATGCATTCTAAAGTATTGACCAATGATAATTATCCTTGTAAAGTATTGACCAATCACAATGCATTCTAAAGTATTGACTAATCACAATGCATTCTAAAGTATTGACTAATCACAATGCATTCTAAAGTATTGACCAATGATAATTATCCTTGTAAAGTATTGACCAATCACAATGCATTCTAAAGTATTGACCAATGATAATTATCCTATGTAAAGTATTGACCAATCACAATGCATTCTAAAGTATTGACTAATCACAATGCATTCTAAAGTATTGACCAATGATAATTATCCTTGTAAAGTATTGACCAATCACAATGCATTCTAAAGTATTGACCAATGATAATTATCCTATGTAAAGTATTGACTAATCACAATGCATTCTAAAGTATTGACCAATGATAATTATCCTATGTAAAGTATTGACCAATCACAATGCATTTTAAAGTATTGACCAATGAAAAATATTGACCAGACACAATGGATACTAAAGTATTGACCATCACCATGGATTCTTAAGTATTGACAAATCACAATAAATATTAAAGTATTGACCAATCACAATGCATTTTAAAGTATTGTGACCAATCAAAATGCATTCTAAAGTATTGACCAATGATAATTATCCCATGTAAAGTATTGACCAATCACAATGGATTCTTAAGTATTGACAAATCACAATGAATATTAAAGTATTGAGAAATCACAATGAATATAAAAGTATTGTGACCAATCACAATGGATTATTAAGTACTGACCAATGATAATTATCCCATGTAAAGTATTGACCAATCACAATGAATATAAAAGTATTGTGACCAATCACAATGGCTTATTAAGTATTGACCAATGATAATTAATCTTTGTTGCAGACAGTACTGCAAGTTGCTAAAAGCTAAACATAGTACATAGATAACAACATAATATGTTTCTGATATTCAAAAACATTTTCTTTAGTTAATTCATTCAAGTTTTAGTCGACAATGTAATTTTTTTTAATTCATCTTATTCCTTAACCTGTTTGAAATAATTTATTTGGGCCTCAAGCCATAAAAAGAAACAAATTTAAATGTCCTTGACAATTGCATCAAGGAAACAAAATTATGTTCTAAAACATTTCTATACAGTTTTTATGTACAGTATGTCTACAAAATATGTACACTAACTTAATTTAAAACGGATTAATCCAAAGAGAGGTATTTGAATAGCATGATTCCTGGAGGCAGTTTACAAGTTCTTCTTAATTCCCAATTTTAGTTTTTAATTTAGGAAGATTATGAGAGGGCTTAAGAATTTCTGGTTAATTCATTTTAAAGTCCTCTTTAAAGTTTGCTTCAATAAATAATAGATCTTTTAAGAATACTGCTCATATTATGATTGGATGCTCTTAAATGTTGCGTGACGAAGGAACAACAGCGAAGTGCCTTAATTTTACTACTAACCAATCAATAAATTCAGGTGAAACTATGAAATAAAAATGCCTACTACACTAAAACCCTTCTTTTGGAATATCTATTCAGAAGACATCCCTATTGTGGGGACACTTTCTTGTGAAACGAATGAGGGTCAATGTATGTTTTAACAATATCGCAATCCCAATTTAAAGGTACTCTGTATTTAGTATAAAAGTTTATCTGGATCTCTGTATAGTATTCATAACATTTTTCTTTTGGTCGATCCAAAGGGAATAAAACCGTAAAACTTACGTTCTACAGTAGCTTTCAGTGGTTCAACGACACAGCTTAACCATGAGCGAGTCTATGTAACTTGTTGAAATTTCATAGGTGGTGTAACGCCATCTATGGAACATTCAGGTTTACCCATATGGGATTGTCAGGGCCTCCTCCTTAGTATGTTGTTATATAGTTATAGTAAAAACATAAATTTTACAGTTTTATTACCTTTGGATCATCCAAAACTTAAAATTCTTTCAAACAAAAAAGTGATAAAAATGAAAATTACAGCTATTCACTCTTTTTAAAGTATGGCACAATTCTTTCTGTTCTTTCTCTGCTAAATTGTTTGACTCGCAAAGATACATTCACCTAGTGCTACTGTAGGCTTTAAAAGCACAAACTTTCCAACTTCTCAACCTAATTAATTCCCTTTATCATTCAAGTGTCATGAAATGTAAAGCATATTCTTTCTGCTTTGAAGTTATTAACAAAAGGATGATATAGACAAGTTCTAGGTGACTTAACACCAAATCGAAAAGATAATATGAGGCCTATTTTTTAATATAACTTTCATGGGAAAGTAAAGCTCAATAGAAATTTAATTATCCGGAGTAATCAGTAAACCGGAATAGCAGACAATTGGCCAATGTATCCCACACATAATATATATTCCAATCCATTTGTGTTTGTAACAATAGGCAGGTAAAGGTTAGTTGTCAAGTTATTCACACCTTACAAATAGTGAGATTTTGATTTTTGTATGCTGTATTAATTATAACATGTAGTTGTGGCTTGGTGGTTATGATGCTTGGCTACCAATTCAAATGTCCTAGGTTCAAGTCCTGTCATATGTCAGGATTTTTTCTGACAAATTACAACTCCACTCCCAAAGACTTTAATAAGACTTTGTTTATGTAGAGCATCTTGTATATGTTTGTCTTGTGATTGCATCTTTGAGAAGGTTAGTGAATGGATTGGGGTAGTGATAGCTTACTTGACTCCAATTTGCAATGAAGATTGGTTTCTTTAATGTATGTTCTAGTATTTGTTTTAGTCTCAAATTCTGGTTTTGTTTGATGAAAACAGAGATTTATTCCTTCAGTTAAAACACTAATAAAATATGTAACATGTTTGCCATTCTATTGTATTTAAAGCTAAATCCCCATATACAGTAGTGCAAAAGTGGCATAATGCAGGAGGAAAAGATCCCTTGTTTTAGCATTTTGCATAGTTGCATTGTGGCTGAGATGCTCTGAGGCCCCTTAAGCCATGGATTTAGGCAGTGAGCCCTCATAGACGTTAAGCCACTGCATAATTACTATTAAATCAACATTCTGGTATTTTTCAGTTAATCAGTTAGTGATATTTTAAAATGAGGGAATGCTATTCAGTATAATATAGTCTGTAAAAAGTAGATACATAAAATTAGTTCATAATTTCATTTTAGCTGTTTGTCAAAAGGGGAAATATGTAACCTTTGTGCTTCTCCTAGGTTTTTCCTTAATGTGTGCAAAAAACATCAAGATGTTTCAACATGAACAATTTTCTTTCAATTTTAATATGTGCTTGCTCAGCCAATTCACTTTCTCATAAGTTTCCACCATTTTCATTTTGATGATGTCATCACGCCTACAAATTTGATCAACTTACTTCACTTACACCGTATATGATGTGTGCAACAACAAACATCAAGATGCTAACGACCAGAAGTATAGCTGTCCGTAAATTTGACAGTGCGCCCCCTATTTGTCTCATAGCTACCATATTTGATGAAAATTTGAAAAGAGACTATTACCAGGAGATACTCATTCACAAATATTTTTGTGATTGCTAATTACATAACCTAATTCCCACACTGTATTCCAATTGTTATTTTCTATGCTATTGTGTTTCTACGATGATATTTGACAATGTATCACTTTACTTTTATGACCATTTTTATTATCATTGTAAGTTTTTGTTACTTTGTAACTGCTATTAAAGTGTGTTTAATTGTGTGCATGTACAATTTAAATTATGTTACAAAAGATGAGACCACAGAAGATTAATGAAATAGATTGGATTGGAGACTATAAAGGTTAAAGCTGTTCATATATATATATATATATAAATCCAAAGGCAAATTACTGAAAAAATGACAATTCTGTGGGTATCAGTGGCTGGATCTCAATGGAGATACAAAATAAAAGCTTTTATTTTGTATCTCCATTGAGATCCAGCCACTGATACCCACAGCATTGTCATTTTTTTCAGTAATTTGCCTTTGGATTATATATATATATATATATATATATATATGATGATTATATTTTTAGTAACATACAGTACCAAGAGCCAATTTAATTTTGTTTCTCTTAATCAGCTTTACAGTAGTGGATCCAGGATTTTGAAATAGGAGGCCCAGAGCCTAAAATTGGTGAAATTTTAGAGGGGGACTGGCCGGCTGGCATTTTTTGTCACATAAAGTTTGAAAGTGTAGACAGAGCTTAAAGCTTTCATTCAAATAAGAAATTTCATGAGTAGATACCTTAGTAGCATTAAGGCTTATTTTGTTTGTTTCTTCTAGAAAAGTGATACATACAAGTCAAGGTAAAAATAAATTTGAAACTTTCTGTCATTAAACTATCAAAGATGAGCACAACAAGCGAAATTATAATGCCTCCCAGCAATATTCAACTGACGTACGTATTGTAGATTCAGAAATTAATCTACAATTTTGATTAAAATTACAGTAAGGTAAGTTTGTTTATTTGTTCCAACAATTTTGACAATTTGATTAAAATGAAAAAATATATTACTGTATGTTTTGTGATTTTTTTAAACATAATTCATGAAAAAAGAAATTGAGGTTTCTTTAATAGAGCGAGAACTTGGTTGTTTTTTGGTGGGGGCGCTATTAGCGCTCATGTACAGTATTGTCTTGATACATGTCGGCTACACTACTTAAACCATAGTCAATCTATCCATGTGCGAACAATGGTAAAAAGTATCCATGGCCTTTGTTGAGGAAAAAATAATTGCACCTTAACCTGGGTAGTAAGTCTTTTCACTGACCAGTGACATTCACTGAAATTGATGTGCTCATGTGCAACAGAAAATAAATTGTTGTTTTATCATCGAACACTTCTAAAGTGAGTATCAGAAAAGATAATATTTTAAAGAGTTGATAGCTTAGTCTTAGTACACAAAACAAACCATTAATATTTTTTTAATAGCATCATTAATTGGAATAATTATTGACCTATAATTGGAAAACAAATGTCCACGAATCGCTGACATGCATCAAAGTACATTTGTTTCACAATATCTGCGATATAAATGATTCGTATTATTATCACCGCTACTGCTTTTAGCGCACCACTAAGCTCATCTCGTAATTTACTTAAAAATCTATGTAAAAAACATTAAAAAGTACACAAGTGGGGGTGTTGTTTGTTCATATTAAATGAATAAATATAAATTGTCATGATTGATGATTAAAACTGTTAAAGCATATGGAGGCCAATATGAGGTTAATGTATTGTTGAAGGATGCTATTAATAGATGCGTAGGTGGTATGCGAACGACTGGTGACGTATCCATACTAAAAAGCCGTAATTATTATATTAGTGTTTTTGATGATGTAATGGTATAGAATAGTACAACAGTACGAGAGTATAAAAGTTATATATATATATATATATATTGGTTATAAATATTCATTAATTGAAATAAAAAAAAAACTGGTGACAATCCATTACTAAAAAACCGTAATTATTATATTATATATATTCATAAATATATTCATAAATATTCAATAATTGCAATTTTTTAAAATGACTGATGTCATATCCATTACTAAAAACCGTAATTATTATATTAGTGTTTTTGATGATGTAAAGGTATGGAATAGTATAACAGCATGACAATATGAATATGATATATATTGGTTATTATAAATATTCATTAATTGAAATTGAAAACAATGTTGCATCAAAAATTGTTCAGGGCAATTAATATCTTGACTATGTATGCAGGCCCATAGGAGGGGTTTTGGGGAGAGTTTTATGATGGTTTGAACAAACCCCCTTTCATGCAGTGCCTTTTCAAAAAAAATAAAAAATTACATAACGAAAACTGAAGTAAGACTTTATTGATATCGTAACAATACAAAAATTATTTGAAATATCAAGATTATTTATAAGTATCCTCTTCGTCTAATTTAATGATCTTGATACAATCGTTAAAAGGTTTTTAACTGTTCATAAACAAACAATTAAATCACTGTTATCTAGCTATTAAACTTGAATTGTTGTTAGTCTGGTATTTGCATGTGCCAATGCACTGTTAATCCACAAAGGATTATCAGATTTATTTTAAAAGATTAGCCTTTAATCCAGGGTCAAAATAACTGGTTCCTCCTACTGTCTTTTCGCATTCCTTCTCTGTATGTCATGTGTTTTTCCTTTTAAGCCGTGTTAAGACACAATACGACAAAGTCTACTCGCATTACACTTGTCCTTTATATCTACCACACTTATCTTCGGTAAGTGAGTTTATCCGTTCTACTTCAGATATCGAACCGCCAGTCAATCAATACACGCAAAGACTAGACTTGTCACATTTTTTTTTTATTGACGTCATCACGTATTAGCGTTGTACATCTGTTATCCATATTTTATTTTGTTGCATTATCTGTAAATCATCAATTTGTATTGTTAGTATTTATAGCTTGTGTTAGTCATGTTTAGATCAGAACCTCTCTGTGTGGCGTTGATTTTAATTTTTTTATTCTCTTCAATAACAGATAATGTATTTCATTTGTAGTTACGGAAGATACTTCGTAAAAATTATTTTTGGATTTAAAGGAGCACAGTGAAAACTAGAAAACTGTAGCCTGTTAGGGGGAAACCTACATGACCAAAGTGTCCCCTTAATGTGGGTGGCCCTTAATAATATCTCCTTAATAGATTAATAATAGGGATGTCCCAAAGATGGGGTACACTATTGTTTATTGGCATAATTATTTTTGGAAACTGCATTTTAGTGTGATATATGCAGAGGTATAGTGTATGTATCCTAAATGGCTTGTGATGAGTCACCTGGTGTTTTGGTTAAAATGTAGACTCCACCAATTTAACAGTAGTAATGGGTGCCTACTGTTCCAGGATTCACCTAGTACCATAGGTGGATTTTTTGGCCACTAAATTTTGCTAATTGTAATGCAAAAGATAGGACACTATTTTCAGTTTGGCACCTACAATATGCCATTTTTATGCCCTGGGACCTACCACCCCCCCACCCTATTTCAAATCCTGGATCCACCTCTGAGTATATTATATTATACCAAAAACCAAGAAGTCGCCACTCCTTGTCTGTACAGTCTTTGAGAGGAATGAAAATCAACTGTCACCTTGCTTATACTGTAACAGTTATTGTACCAGTTATTGTACTCATGTAAACTCCAACTAAGAGGATACAGAGAAGTTTAAATGGTTTAAAATTATTAGTGAGAGACAAAGTGCAGGCTGAGGGACTCTAAAACAGTGATGTAGCCACAGGAATTAAAGTGGTGCGGTTGCCACAAGAAAAGGGAACAATCCCCTGTGCATCCCACGTGGTTGTCAAAGACTAAAAAAGTGGTCAGGTTAAAACCTTACCAACCGTACTGCTGGCTACAGCCTAAAGCCAAAGTAAAGTTTACTCAATAAAGCCAACACTAAGAATCTCAAGGCCTACTCTGTGCTTCAAAGAAATATGTAAGATATTACAGTAAAGCAAAGAATCACAGTATGTGAGGAAATAGATACATTGTTTGAGGTTTGAAGATACATGGTTGCTTGCCCCTCGGGCAAGTAGAACTTTCAAAAGATGCAGAAAGTGTTATTCTTTACCTTGGTTTAATTGACAAAGTATTTTAATGTGAGGGGATTAAACTATTATCATATTGCGAACTAAAGAATTTTAGAAAATGTTGCATGGTATTATAACTGCAAGACGTTTGGCGTATTTCCTTTATGTGTCGTTTTACTCGTCACAAGTAATACCATTGTCTCCATCTATAGCCGCTGTCTTCAATTGTGTCTGTATCTAACATTTGGTCTATGTCATGCATATGTTTACCTGAATTAACCAAGCCAAATGCTCTGCTGCGAGAGTGAGAGATCAGTGGTGGTGGTTGTATGTTGGGGCATGCGCACTATAATATACAGTATTGCTCTTTTATTAGATATAAAACCATTAGCATTACCAAGCCCACTAATAGTTTAAAAGTTTAACTATCAATAAATCGTATGAAATCCTAATAATGGGTCATTTACGTCATCACCTTTATGATTGATTGTAAAAAAAGTATATTGTATTAATAAAAATAAAGAGTTCCTCAGAGAATAGGTAATCTGTTATTAAATATGATTGTGGTTCGTAAGAATAACTTATGTCATACGACTTTTAACATGCATTGTCAACTGAAAGCATTTTTCTGGCATATATAATTTCTGAATACTAATCTTGTAATGCTTTTGACACTTTTGTGTGTGATAAGACCCTGTGGTAGTAATTGAGAATTATAGGATTTGAACCTAGGATCCTGGAATTGGAAACCCAGCTTACCATGATCATATGTTATTACAATGTACCTTGTATTAGGGAGCTACGGTAATTGATCAGGTGTTTTGTCCAACTCTGACATAGGTGTACTGAATGTTCTCTCAATGCAATCCTGTATCCAGCCAGGCCTATTATTTATAAGGCTCTGTCTACACTATCAAACTTTTTGTGACAAAAAATGCAATGTGTCCATATATGGACATGATGATGTCAGATCACTATCATATTTGGGCATATCACTACCATATTTGGGCACAGAGCTTAACACTTACACTGCTAGTCTCTTTGAAAAGGGTATTAACTATTATACAATATATACAAGTTTGCAAAACAAAGCAACAAACCACTTTACAGTGCCACTTTTTTATTCTTTACTCTCCAGAGATATATTTATCATTGGATATAATAATTGTTAGTTAATTAGTCGCATCCTCCATGATATGTGTAGGCGTGGTCATTAGTGGTGTAATAATCTATTTCCAATGTACTGTATTTAAATTAACTAGGTATAATCCCATGGGCACTTCCCATGACATTTGACAAAGGTTTGCGAATAGCCTTTTTGATATTTTTTTCCCAAAATTGTCACAAGAATTGAACTGTAACTGGTACTAATACTGTATTGTTGTTTTGGTTCATGAATTCAATTTCAAATAAAAAATAAACAAATCCTCTTTACAAATCTTTAATGGCATGATAAATTTTCCCCTAAATAATCGAAAAACAATACTGATGAAAGTATACATTTGATAGTAATAATACATGCATTAAGTCGGTTCTAATTACTCAATTCCATCTGGAATGATTATTTAGCTTTGCACGCGAAGAACTTTCTGACTCAAACTTGAGTCATTTATGGAGTTTAAATTCCAGTTTGATGATGCTCCTTGACAGCTTGCCAATTAATACAGTATATACAAATACAATACAAACACTTTGGTTTGAGTTTCTGCCTAAGACTACATGGGCATATATGCCGGAAATTGTAACCCTACTACTACTATGTTGAAGCATGCCAATATAACAACAGGACACTGAGCTTGCCCTGCCAAGATAGGAACTCGTAGCATTCATTTGATCTTATGTCTGGCTGCGACAAATACCAACAGTAATGTACTGTATGTATAATAGTCTCCACGGCATGGTGTTTGTTAAGGGGCGTGGAATTGATTGTGTTGCAGCCACAGATAAACCATTTGACCTCCGGAGTTCAGCTTCCTGTTGCCTTGGTTGGAGGGACATGAGGCCCATAGTTTTAAGCCGAAACCGAAACAGGCAATGTATTTTGTTTAAATTAGTGCTACTGCTTCCAGTATAGTACAAAAACGTAATGAGCGCACTCTACAGTTTTACAAGAAATACTAAATACGATCTACAGTATACTAGTGCAGTATTCACTATGTGTCCAATGTGCTAACGTTTTGAAATAGCATAATGTTTCCTTAATCATGTGATGCTCTTTCAACCAATCGCTAGATGGTAAATGTTTGAACCATAATATAATTTTTTCTATTTAAAGTTTTATTGATTTTAAAACCACAGAAGGAAGTATTGTAAAAAGCCTATTAATATCTTAGTATCCTGCAATTGTATAGGTAATGGCAATAAAATTATCAAACAAATAAAGGCATTTACGGTTAGGAAATTTTATTGGTTACTTTTAGTGAGCTTAATAGGTAGTAATCTTTATTCACAATTAATATACAATTTTGTAATGTAAAAAGAATCAAATGCATGTCAATTATCGAAAATACGCTTTAAAGTTTCTATTGAACATTACAAAATGTACAATAATGAACAAAGAAAGTGAAATTACCATTTACAGGTAGCTCTAGATTTTATCTCTCTTTGTAAGGAGAGAAGAGGCACTGTTAGCATGTTCAGTTCAATGTCTTTGTCGACAAGCCTCTTTTTTATTATTCCAATTTTGATTTTTTAAATCATCATTTTGGACTGTCAGCATGTAAATATTCATTCAAAATTTAATTTATTGTATAATTACTGTATTTGTTGTGGTATAATTTCGTGCGTGCAAAGTTTGACTTGAAGTGAGTGCAAGAAATTGTGGACATTTCGAGGATGTCCATGAGGGAATTATTCATTCTTAATAAGTTTTAGTGGTGTGTCAGTCTGGATTTAGCAATTCTTTGGAAGGCTGAATTAACCTGGCGAGGTTGCAGGTTTATGTCGGTCCTTGTGGGATGTGCCCGGCAACTTTGCAGATTAAAAAAAAATGTTATCTGTAGATTCAAGAAAGAACCGGCCAACAACATGTGCCTAAAAATGTTGGGTTTTTTTGGTCAGATATTCATCAAAACAATCAATTTAACTGAAAAATCTGACTTGGCATAATTTCAAACATTACATAATTTTGTATTTCTTGTTGACATGCTTCGGGTTAGACCACGGGTGTGGTATATGTCAAAGGTCAACCACATACATGGAATTTACATGTAAACTACCTGTTTAGACAGTTTTTTATGTGTTTTGTTGTGAACGTTGCCAAGGAAACGATATTAATTGCATTAAAAACTGGTTCAAAAAGCAAAGCAATATCACTTAAAGTTTGTTTATTGGTCCAAGGGGAGATGAACCTAAATGTTAGGTGATACAATTGATGAGATATTCTAGTGGTATATACGGTCCTCAGGGGTATAAGAGATCGTCAATCAACCTAATTTTCTTCTATGATCATTTTTTTGTATTTTACCGAAAATGCTATTAAATTATTTCTGCAATTTAAATTACAACCAGAAATAAAAAACTTATTTTCCAAAAAATTGATTGATTTGATACCTACCTACCTTTTAACTTTTTATCTTGTATTTTTAATCTGTTATAATACTGCACGTTTTTAAATTGTTGCAATATTGTTGTTTTAATCTACCAAGCAAAGTGAATTTCCATTTTTATGGACAATTAAAATTTCTTGAATCTTGAATCTTGAATTCATGGCCACATTGACATGAGGAAAGCTTTGTGCCCACTAGGACACAACACAAGGACACCGCAAACTCAACGTATGAACGCAAAGTGCTACAAAAGAAAACCGATGACGTAAACATGATGACACAAAAGTGTTGCAAACTGACCATATTATAGTCTCTTGAAAAATGTAGATTAGATCTTTTAGGAAGGGTGGGTGGTGGTGGGGTGGGTTAAACACTATAGTTGGAAAGACATTTTCTTATGTTGCATCAGTTATGTTGCGTTGTGGCGAATCTTTTTTTTTTTTACAGGAACCGACACATCTAGCAAGTAATTACGCCAATTACAGAATACATGGACTATAAATTGCTTTAAATCGCTCACGGATGCGCTACAATCATTAGTACTTTGTTTTAAAATTAAAATCCCTTAACTTGAAATTTAAGCTGCTTACAAGGAAACCTTTAATAATAATATAATGATACAGTGAAAAGTGTTTTCACATTCTTAATGTCATTTTTGATAATCAATTCTGATCATTTGATTCATGATCCGGGACTGTTCCACCAGGTGTGCATCCTCCCCCTGGGATTGGAGGTCACAGCTTTCAGCACTGTTATATTTTGTGGATTTTTGAAAATCTTATTTCAATGCCATTTTTAAGTCTCTGATTTAAATCAGTAAATTAAGATCAATAGTAAATTTGATGTTAATACAATTAATTAACAATCCAAGGAAATAAAGACTTTAAAGGATGTAGCTACTGCTGAGATATCCTTAGAAAAAATGTATGTTATGCTTGTAATTGTTACAGCAGTTTATCCCTGTATTTTGCATCCAAGTGCAGTACAGTAACGTCCCGCATGGCCGCATAGTCATATTTGTGTCATGAAACCAAATTGTAACAAACCACATAGAATTCTACAGATACTGATTGGCTGATTTGAAATATGACCATTCCGTTGATTGTGAGCCTTTAGTGCACATTTTGTAAAAAAAGGGCATTATAGTATGATCATTTTTTTCTTTCTATTTGTTATTGTTTTTTTTAAAACAATATTTAATGAGGCTGATCCATCCAGCATAAGTTAATCATTAGGGACCCTCAAACATGATCACATGTTGATGCAATACTACAGTACTGTAATGAATTATTTAATTGTCATAGTGAAATTGGTATTTCTATTAATTTTCTTGTTTTTGTGTAGATTTAACAGTATTATTTTGAATTTGAGAAATACGTCTGAATTTCTAAATATCTATAATTTCTGTAATATGTTCAGAAGACTTTAAAAAAATATGAAGTGTTTGACTACAGAATTATTTATGCCGCAATATTAGGAATTTAGATGTACGCAATATCAGAAATTTAAATGTACTGTATACCGCAATTATTATTACCTGCAACTAGAACATTTATTCTTAAGATCAAAATTTAAATTTCTCTCGTATACTTGTTGATGCTTTGAATTGCGTCTATTTATTACAAAGTAGGACATACCTTTTGAAATTTAAAATCACAAATGAATGAATGGATTGATGGCTAAATTGATTGAGAAAACGCTTGAATAATTGAGTCTATGAAAGTCTGTACACGCCAAGATTGATGGTAAACTTACCATAAAAAGATTAGAGTAAATATTGCGTTTCTTGATTAAGTAGATGTGCACGAGAAATGGATGACGGAGGGAAAACCTTAACTGCTTCAGTCATCAAGTCATGCATATACATAGGCTCACGAAGCAATTACTTAGCATACCTTTTTAAACTCTAAATGACATTCCCTGGTTTTATGATATATAGCCTTATTCATGATTTTTTTTTTAACTCGGTGGCTGGTACGCCCATATAACATGACATTCTTTTCAGTTCATATTTAATGTAGGTTAGATCATGGAGTAATAATTACTAGTGTAGGTATAAGTCTGTAAATAATACATAAATGGTGAAAATAATTTTTAAATATCTCAACTGGATGAGAATAGAATGTCTTTTGAACATAAAAGGGTTATTTATTTAAAATGTGTCTTTATTTCTAAAGCTCTATCTACACTATCAAACTAGTTTGACAAAAGTGTGATGTGGCCAAATAAAATGGTAGTGTCCATGGGCACATCACATTTTTTTCACATAAAGTTTGATAGTGTAGACAGAGCTTTATGCTAAATCTTTATTGAAGTATTTTTTCGCTTAAAATTTTTGTGTACATAGTCAATTTCTATTGACTATGATGTGTATTATGTATTCTTTTATTGAAGTGAGCCACCTAGAGTCTGGGATGTTTACAGATATACTTTTGAATCCATGTACCAACGGTAAGGGATAGTAGGTTAGAGAGAGGAATACCTAATTTAAAATTCCGGATGTAAAACTAACAATTTTCTACCAAATGTGTAATAAAGGTGTATGCTACAAGTCAAGGACAAAAAGAAAGCACTATACTCATACATTTATTGTAATAATATAAATTATTTAAGTGGATTTGCCTTGAATTTATGCACTCTTATATATTTCCGATTAAATAGGTTATTGAGAATATGCTATCGAGTGAAACAAATTATTACTATTATGATATGATATAGCTCTGATGTATTTGATATAAATAAATTAATATTTTCAATAAAATACATATATCCACACATACCTCATGCCCAAATTTCTTTTTAATTAAAGATATATTGTCCCCTGAAAAAATTTGTTGTTGTTGACAAACCCTGAACAGAAGAGAAAAACCTATAAATTTATGAAAATATCATTATAATATTGTGTATCAATTAAGTTAAATATTTCATAACATACAAAGTTCTATTTGACATTTAATTTTTGAAAAACACAAAATTATCTATAAAAATAATTTGGATCAGGTTGAACACGAAAAAGGTGCTATAGAAATTAGGTTTAAAACAAAATTAATTTTTTTTTCCTTTTTGTTTCAAAATTCGAACAAGGAACCAGGTCTTTATAAAGGCAAATGTGCTATCAAAACCTCACCATAAAAAATAAAGAGGTTAACACTAACATTTTTATTTTAAAATGTGCATTTTTAGTGATTTACACAGAAAGATTTATATTTTTGATGTAGTTATGTTTGATTAATTTTTGATCGGTTAAAAGCCAGCCAGAATAGCGTGCAAGTCTATAAAAAAAATATGTTAGGCCTACTATTGAAATGATCTATTTTTATGAATGTGGTAAGAATTCAAAAAAAAAAAAAAAAAAAAAAGATTTAATAGAGGTTTTAGTTTAAAAGTGAGAGTTTATGCATCTATATGTTTTGTTGTAAAAATTAAGTAAAATAAATAGTTTGTTTCCCTTTTCCAACTTTTTCCAGTGGGGCCTGTATAGATAAGACATTTTGAAAAATGTTGTTTCCAAAAAGAATAACGATAAAAGCAAATATTGAATAACTTAATGTTTTATTTTTGTTAGTATTTAATCTTTAATTCAGGATATATGCCCAATTGATTTTTCCTTTTTTTTTCTCCTTGTTTTAACCGAGTGTGTGTTAAAATAATGCAGATTGCACCGTTTTGGAAATGTAACCTTTTGTGTTTGATAAATACCAGAAGGGTTTACAAGCTAATAATGTTAATTATTGTATGAGGTAGGTGGAAGGCCATGCTATGATTTATTTCTTGCCATTCCTAAGAACACGCTGATTCCCGAAAACATTTAAATTCCCGTTTTTATTAAATCAAGGTCCACATTAGGCTTTGTGAATACTAGAAATGACATTCTGGATGTGTCCAGTACAAACAGGAAGTAGAAAATATGGGATGCAAAAACACTTGGCAAGTATGGTGTGCAGGTGCTGACAAAATAACATAGATCATAGTATAGGGAGAATGTTTACTTAATAAATTTACATAATTTAATGAAGAAATTATGAAGCCAAAGTGGTTTTTTAAATAAGATATAAAAAATATGTTTATATACTTATAGTTTTTATACGATTACTATTAGAGAAAAAAAAAAGAATGTAAAAGAATTATGTAGTTTGTGTGACTCTAGAATATGTGTAGGCCTAAGAGTGTGTTTAATTAAAATATAAACCAATTTTAGATTAGTAAATTTACATACTTTGAATGATTACATATGGGATTCAAGTACACTTGAAAGAAAGTATGGTACACAGGTGTGATGAACAAAAGTGTTGCGGATTTAAACCAAGTTATTAGAAAACCAACAGTCGGGAGAAAATGTGTACTTTGATAATGTGAAAACAAAACACTCAGGAATTCAATAGATATATCTGTTGATAATTGACTATTTTTAAAGGCCAAGGTAAACTCGGTACTACTACACTAGATAACAATAGATCCAGTTGGCTTTTTTTTTGTTGGTATCTAAATTACAGTATATTCTCACACTCAAGTAAATACTTTAATATCCACAAACATATTTTGATATGTTTAGTTTTATATTTAGTGACGGGGAAGATTTAGATCTTATTTGGTTTATTATTGTGTATTTTGTGTATTTAAATTGTTTGTCTGTATTGCTAAAACTTAGTGTTCTGTACCATAGTGTTAGTAAATTTACCATGGTGTTGCTTACCATGGTGTTACATTCCACAGTTTTAGTGAATTTACCATGGATTTCTTTACCATGACTGTTGCTTACCATGGTTTTGCATACCATATATACCATGGTTTTGCTTACCATGGTGTTGCTTACCATGGTGTTGCTTACCATGGAGTTGCTTACCTTGGAGTTGCTTACCATGGAGTTGCTTACGATGGAGTTGCTTACCATGCATACCATGGAGTTGCTTACCATGGAGTTGCTTATCATGGAGTTGCTTACCATGGAGTTGCTTACCATGCATACCATGGAGTTGCTTACCATGGAGTTGCTTACCATAGAGTTGCTTACCATGGTGTTACAAGAAGCATACCAGTACATGACAACTCATTTGCTTTGTTTCTGAGCAAAGGTACCTATTGTACATTTATTATGTGCCAATTAAAACTGTTTTTCATCCATTTTGTGGCATTATAAATCGGCTAAATCTTAGTAATATTTTACTGATAATTTGATCACCTACCAGTCATGATCAATTTTTTTTTAACTTATGATACTAAAAATTCTTTGTCGAAAAAGAAAGATTTTAAAGCTGAGCAGGATTTCGAAATCTATACATGGATCACAGAGAAACAGCGTTAACTTGTCCTTCATTGGTAGATGTTGGAAGACCCCGGACAAAAGACAAGGCTCTAACAATCAGATACCTGTAGGTCAGACTGCGTTGGCAACAATACACCAATGAAATATGGTTAAAGGTAGTCATCTATGACGATCATATTTGAAGGGTTGTTTGGGATCATCAAGGTGTGCTGTGATAGTCTTTTCTCACCTGCTTTTTAGGGTTGTTGAACTCGCTATGTCCTCCACTGGGGCCTGTCTATTTTATTGCTATTAATAAAGCCCAGTTTTATTACTTTATTGATTGTGTTATTGTGCAAAGTATGAAATAGATTTTGTAAACTTCATTTACAGATACTGTATAATTAGATAAATTTGTCTGAATATTACTAAACTGTTTTTTTAAATATTCTGTATACAGTAGAATCCCTCCTTTGGGACACCTCTACTCAGAGAACACTCTAATCAAGGGGACACCCTGATCAAGGGGACATCCTGATCAAGGGGACATCCTGATCAAGGGGACATCCTGATCAAGGGGACATCCTGATCAAGGGGACACCCTGATCAAGGGGACACCCTGATCAAGGGGACACCCTGATCAAGGGGACACCCTGATCAAGGGGACATCCTGATCAAGGGGACATCCTGATCAAGGGGACACGCTGATCAAGGGGACACGCTGATCAAAGGGACACGGTGATCAACGGGACACGCTGATCAAAGGGACACGCTGATCAAAGGGACACGCTGATCAAAGGGACACTCTGATCAAGCGGACACCCTGATCAAGGGGACATTTTGATTAAGGGGATATTCTTATTAAGCAGACACACTAATAAAGGAGACACCATTAAGGTGACATCATAATAAAGGTGACACCATTAAGAGGACACCATAATAAAGGTGACACCATTAAGAGGACACCATAATGAAGGGGACACCATTAAGGGGATACTTTCCTGAAACAAGCAAGGGCTATATATGTTTTAACAAATGGCCAACCCCTGTTCAGTGTCCCAAAGGTGTCTCCTTTAATACATCTAATGTATTTCATTTTTAATCAAAACATATTTGTTTTAAATTGTTGTTATTCATATTACTTGATCATTCATCTTTAATTTGTTTTTTTCTGTTTGGTTGTTTTTTTTTTTTTATGGAAATTGAAAACTTTCATTGGAAAGTTCATTTAAAGTATGAGTGTTATTTATTATTAAAATATTTTTATAGAGTGATAGATTTCTATTTTTCTTAACGAGCCTACTGTATTACATTCGAGAGACCTGTTTCTTAAGGATCATATGATGTTTATCATCAACTCATGTTATTTGTAACATGCGAAATGTTATGGTCTAATCTTACAAATTTATGTCAGGACAATTCTAGAATTGTGTAGTGTAAAGTAGAAATATAAATATCGGAACCGTGTCGGTCATAGCAGGCAAACATATCTCAAGTTTCTGGAATATCATGGGTCACCTTCATCTATGGAACTGTATATCGAGGCTACTATTGGTATCTGCTTGTACCCATTTATACTCCTAGGTACAAAGCAACTATTATACAGATATTGACTGTTTAGAGGTTAAATATAAGATTTGACATCCCCGAGGGAATGATATTATGTTCGAGGGAATATATATTTCCCGAAGCGCCAGCTGAGGGAAATATATATTCCTCGAGAACTTAATATCAATCCCGAGGGGATGTCAAATCTTATATTTAACTGATATAAAAGGCAATATCTGTTATATTATATAGCCAAGAACAAGTCTGCTGCTGGGTTGGGTGAAGCTAGGCTAAGGCCTCCTATAGTATAGCCTAGGCCTATAGTATTTGTATTGTATTTAAACAAGCCTGCCTAGACACCTTACCTTGCAAAGAATAATATACAGATAATTACTAATTAATGATTCCTTGGCAATAAAATATTCACTTAGGCCTAGGTCGTTTAAATTAACAGAAGAATTTCCATCAATAAGCCTATCGATAATAATATTATAATCAGGTAGGCCGAATAAACAATTTGTCTTCTCTTCGAGGAGCCGAATCACCGGATGTTCAGCGCGTACTAGTTACTAGGTTACTACCGTGAGTATTGACCAATCACAAACGGTGTTTCATCACATTTAGGGTGGACTAATAACAAATGAGGGCGCTATGTATGCATAGTTTAAATAGTTTAGATGATTAATTTCTTCAAGCAAGCTAGGTGGCGCAGCGGTTGAAGCGTTGTCTTGCGAAGGAGTGACAATTCCACCCGAGTTCAAGATCGAGTAGATGACTTTTGTTTATTTATTGTTGGAACACGAAAATTACACAGTCAATATCATCGTACTCGAGAATCTATATGTTTAATGACAGGGGACACGATAATTACGCGAAAATTACACAGTCAATATCATCGTTCTCGAGGATATATACGATTTACGATCCTCGCAGCGGTAGTCATGTGATGCAGTTTCAACCAATCACGTTCGCGTATTTACATAGGCTATGTAATATATAAAAGTAAAGTGAAGAAGAAAAGAAATTCTACATTTGATATGTATTTGTGCCTTATGAGGTAGGCCTACATCTGTATGAGAAGCTATTAAAGGTTACTCTAAGATGCTTGTACCTATTTATACTCCTGGTTAAAAGAAGAATAGTCATTCTGTACCTTTGCACTGTGAGAGTAGAGCATTTTTCCTAGTTTCTCTAACAGGAAGAGGATAGTTACATGTCAATTCCATCAGTAGCCTATATGATGCAATTTCAGGTTTAATCTCATCGTTGACCCATTTATACTCATGGGTAAAGAAAACTCAATGACCAACTTGCTTGACACATCTTATAATATAACTAAAGCTTGGTTCCCACTAGGACACAACGTAAAGACGTAAGCCGCAACACCAGTGAACTGACCAATCACAAGCCATGGATTATGCCAACTGTCGCTTGTGATTTGGTCAATTCGCTTGCGTTGCGACCACGTTCTTGAGTCCATTGACTTTTCATGTGAATTTTGAGGCGATTTTATTTAAATAAACACTTTCTCTCTTTGTACCTTTTCCATTGATTGTTCACCAACACCTCAATGTGTTCTGAAAACTAAAATGTTATATTGTTGGAAAAAATTTAATTTAAATTGTATACTAATCTTGTGATTATGTTAAGTATCCACTTCCGTATATTTGAAGAGTATACTGATAATAAAGAGGATTACGATGATATGTACACTTGGTGTGAATTTCGTCTGTCACAATTTTAACTTTTAATACTTCCAGAATATTTTAATACTTTTGTTGGTATTTTGCTATTAGTATGTTTACCACAAGGATTCCTCTATATGGCAGTAAACCAATAAATAATTTAAAATAATTGTGCCTTAAAAGGATCTTTTTGTCCTAAAAATATTTTAACAACCTCAAAACACTTCAACAGAGTACTGTATCAACTACCAATCAACATTCTTTTTAAAGTTCAACTGCAGTTGTCGGAGGTCAGACAACGTTTTAAGTTTGATCATTGTGATTCTTTAATCTGTTTTTAATTGATCGACTGAATAACTTGAACAAACGCGTCACTCTTGATTGATCTGGTTACGTATGTATTTTTAAAGGATGTGCATTTTTGCTCATTGTTTTGTTCTTTTCAGAGATTTTTTAACTCGGGTGTTTCTGAGTTCATAATATGAAATAATGCGGTCTGGCGTATATGCGTTCATTTCCTGTCGCTTTTGTAATGTTTTTATATCTTCTTTATTAGAAGATTTGTTATTGAGTATGAAGATTATATAGGATCAATATTAACATGTAACAAAAAGAAATTAGTTTATAATAAAATATATTGATATCACTTGTTTTATTTGTTTGTATGTTAGTTTGTTACAATATTAGAAAAATGATTTTGTGTTAAAAGAAAGAAAAAACTTATTGTGCTAAATTTTGCAATGCAAGAGCGTGTGAATCAGTGTGTTGGATGCTGAACTACTGATCATGAGATCATGGGTTCAAATCCAACTCCAGTCGCATTGCTTGTATCCTTAGGCAAGATACTTTACTTACGTTTGCATTTCTCCACCCAGGTGTACAAATTGGTATCTGATAAGGTCAAGACACAACTTTGTGCTGACGACTAGTTGCGTTATATGAGTATGTTTCCATACGTGTTTGATCCAAAAATGACTGGGGTAATAATATATACAGTGCTAAGAGGTTTCACAACATTAGGCGTTTTATAAATCTAGGATATTATTAGGAGATGAGAGGTTGGAGTCAAAGGTTTAATATCTTAAAGCAGTATCAAACTTTATGTTACAAAAAAATGTGATGTGCCCATATATGGACATGATGATGTCATAGCACTACCATATTTGAGCATATCACACTAGTTTGATAGTAAACAGGAAATTACCAAAACCTTTTATTCTTTTGTCTCAATCAATATTACTCCTTACCCTAATTTTTTTTTAAACACAAAACAATACACACATTTACATTGTTTTGTAATTATTAATTAAAATTGACACATAACACTGGTTTGTAGCTTAATTAAGGTCGTGTTATTTGAAAGAATTGTGGATAAAGAAAAGAAATTGTAAATTCAAATGTGTTATTAACATTTAACCTAATTTAAAAGTCAAAACAATTTATAATGTTTGAATTACAATTAAGATTATCGAAAGACTTTTGGTTAAAGAAAGGAAATTAAGAAAGTTATTGAATTAATATTAACATTTAACCTACAATATCAAACAATATTCTTAATATTATTATCTTTACGCAATACTTTATTGTGAAATGATAAATATTCAATAAAAGACACTATGTGGACATTATTAGAGGGTTATCCATTATCACTATACAAGATTCAAGAAATTGTATTTGTCCATAAAAATGGAAATTCACTTTGCTTGGTAGATTAAAAAAAAAAAAAAAAAAAAAAAACATAACAAAAATTAATCTACATAGCATGTCATGTAATCTCTATTATTATATATTTTAAATGTAGGGCCTACATTAATACACAACATTACATTGAAAGTATAGAAACAGCTGAGTTATCCATTCTTAAGTCGCATTTGAGGTATATTGAAAAAAAGGAATTTAAATATTTTTGTTGTTGATTAGGCCATTTTAATGTTACTTAATAGGTATTCATTTTGATGAAAAATTGGACTTATTTGCCTGATAAAATCATAATTTAAAGGAAAAAAGTTGATCTTTCAATACGAGAGTACAGAAACTTATCAATAGATAATTAATACTTGAATAATAATTGGTAATTACTAAATTGATTTGTAATATTTCCAGGAATTAGGACAGGCAGAGTTCATTCGAGAGTGTAATATCATAAAACTATGCTTGTTTAAAAATGTAAACTTTCTAGGTCAAAAGTCAAGATGACCCCATTTTGAACAGGATTCCGACCTCCCTGAGGACCGCATGTTAATTTAGTCATATTGAACTTTTAATTATTGTTCCCCTAATCTTTTAGGAATATTGTATATTTCTTTATTTCAGCCGGTGACGAAAATTATCTTTAATTTGCAATTTAGGGCAATCCTTAGCCTTGAGATATATGTGCCAGTAGGTCTTTATGTTTGTTAATATAAAGTTTAATTTTCTTTTCTTTATACTTGATGTGGACTCCCAAGGGTAGTGGACCTTACTTGACATGTCCACCCTATAGTCCATTCTATATCTCGGATTTTTAAAACATTATAAAAATTTATTTTAGGCCAAATAAAAAAATATACTTAAGAGTTACCTGAATAAATTTCAGGAGAGGGGTTTTTTTTTTTTATCTTTAAAAAAAACCATTTTTTTAATGGAGGGGCTCGAAAATCAGCGGAGGGAAGTGATGCTTAACAAACATTTTTGTTGGGCCAAATTTAAACTTTTAGAAAACAAAATATAGGATATTAATAATTTATCATAGAAGAAACCTTTAAATTGGCAGTGATAAACCTAGTTATCAATGTGATGGATGACTTCAGAAAATCAGGTTTATGTTCTGCAAAATATTAAATCACCGAAATAAGAGAAACCTGTAAAAAAAAGTATAAATTTAGATTGCTATGTGTATATAACATAAATTATTAAAATAATTTTATTATTGTGATCTCTTAAATCAGAGATTGGCATTTATAGGAATAGATATATAATAAAGTCTTGTGATTGAGACGCTAGCGCCACGATAAATCATAAAAATTATGTTTCAATTTTACAGTTTTGTGTTTTTGGGTTGTACTGTATAGGCCCAAAAAAAATGTTGCCATAGACAACATAAAAATTTAAGTATATTGAAGATATATTGTTATATATATAGATATATTTTTTTTAAATTTTTAGTTGAATATGCCATTTTAAACAGTTCCAAACAGTTCCAAAAACTGGAACTAAAAAAATTATTTACCTAAAAAAAATGTAATTTCAAGCAAACAATTCTTAAATTGTCTGTCAGACAATGAATAATTTTTGGTTAAAATTAACTGTTTATTTTTTTTATTTATTTTTTTAAAAAGTGAATAATTTCATTAAAACTGCAAAATGGCCTATTAAAAGTCTGATTTTAGTATTATCTTCATTTTTTTATGTTTGTGGGGATAATACATCTTTAAGTGTATTAGTCTAATGAATTATTGGATGTGTATGGAAAAAACAATTGTATTTTTTTATTAAAACATTCAATATCTAAGTTTAGGTTTACAAAATTTATTTAAATCTAAGTATTGAAAATTTCTGATTTGTATTTGGTTACAATGTAGCATAAATTATGAAATGATACAGAGTGACTTATTGCATAAAACAAAAGTTCATAATAACCTGATAGCGATAATATTAGAAATATATTGTCATGGTTTATTTAGTTACATCCTAAATCATTTATTTATAAATTTACCATTCTTACCTTTACAAATTTAAGAGCCAGTTCAAGCCCTTTCAGAAAAAAATGAATATTTTTAGATTTAGCTTAAAAATTACATTCATGTGCAATCAAAAATAACTGTAAGAAAATTGATTAATAAGGAATTTTCTTTAATATTAAAATATGTGTAAAAATCGTCTGTTTTCTACAAAGTAGCCATACTCATTTTTCTGCGGATTTTTTTGATTACCTTTATTAAAAATTACACCAATCAAAGTTTTTTTTATTAATCTTGATTTTTTTTAATGTTTTGCAGGTCAATACATCTTTAAATTTCTTGCCAATTTGATTTTTTTTCTTCAATTTGAAAGGGCTTGTACATCTATACCGTATGTCTTGCTCTCTTTATAGTATCTGAAAAAATTAAGCATTAAAATTGAATCCATGTTTTCCCTTTGTCAAAAATGTATCTATTTTCCAATTAACCATTCTATATTTATTATACTGGTACTTTACACATTTGAATTAGACAAATTTATTTTATAACAAATATTAAAGTAGGCCTGAAATAAATTAAACATGTTTTTTTAACAGTTTATAGACACTAATATAGGTTTTAATTGAATAAACTAAATCAATTAATTAATTAACAACATATCACATCAATCAACAAGTCGTCAACAGTAATCAAATTGAAAAAAACACATGCATGGGTTTGTAAATAATATATGACATTTTGTAATATACTTCCTTTTGTAATTAATAATTATGTGTGTAATGTTTGATGAGTATAGCAAAGAGCCCTGTAGGCAGGATTATCAAGAATGTATTCATTTAAACATATTCATAGTTTGTCACTTCTTAATTCTTTGTCACATTTGAGGGAACAAATAGATAGAAAAACAGAACATCCCCATTCAAGGGACACCCTATTCAGTAGACACCCTTTTTCAGGAGACACTTCTATTCAGGGGACATCCCTATTCAGTAGACATCCCCATTCAAGGGACATCCCTATTCAGTAGACACCCTTTTTCAGGAGACACTTCTATTCAGGGGACATCCTTATTCAGTAGACATCCCTATTCAGGGGACACCCCTATTCACTAGCACCCCTATTTAGAGGACACCCCTATTCGGTAGACATTACTATTCAGGGGACATCCCTATTCAGTAGACACCCCTATTCAGGGTACACTTCTATTCAGGGGACATCCCTATTCAGTAGACACCCCTATTCACTAGACACCCCTATTCACTAGACACCCCTATTTAGAGGACACCCCTATTTAGAGGACACCCCTATTTAGAGGACACCCCTATTCAGTAGACATTACTATTCAGTAGACACTCATATTCAAGGGACACCCCTATTCAGTAGACACCCCTATTCACTAGACACCCCTATTTAGAGGACACCCCTATTCAGTAGACATTACTATTCAGTAGACACTCATATTCAAGGGACACCTCTATTCAGTAGACATTACTATTCAGTAGACACTCATATTCAAGGGACACCCCTATTCAGTAGACATTACTATTCAGTAGACACTCATATTCAAGGGACACCCCTATTCAGTAAACATTACTATTCAGTAGACACTCATATTCAAGGGACACCCCTATTCAGTAGACACCCTTTTTCAGGAGACACTTCTATTCAGGGGACATCCCTATTCAGTAGACATCCCTATTCAGGGGACACCCCTATTCACTAGCACCCCTATTTAGAGGACACCCCTATTCGGTAGACATTACTATTCAGGGGACATCCCTATTCAGTAGACACCCCTATTCAGGGGACACTTCTATTCAGGGGACATCCCTATTCAGTAGACACCCCTATTCACTAGACACCCCTATTCACTAGACACCCCTATTTAGAGGACACCCCTATTTAGAGGACACCCCTATTTAGAGGACACCCCTATTCAGTAGACACCCCTATTCAGTAGACATTACTATTCAGTAGACACTCATATTCAAGGGACACCCCTATTCAGTAGACACCCCTATTCACTAGACACCCCTATTTAGAGGACACCCCTATTCAGTAGACATTACTATTCAGTAGACACTCATATTCAAGGGACACCTCTATTCAGTAGACATTACTATTCAGTAGACACTCATATTCAAGGGACACCCCTATTCAGTAGACATTACTATTCAGTAGACACTCATATTCAAGGGACACCCCTATTCAGTAGACATTACTATTCAGTAGACAGTCATATTCAAGGGACACCCTATTCAGTAGACACAGCTATTCAGTAGACACTCATATTCAAGGGACACCCCTATTCAGTAAACATTACTATTCAGTAGACACTCATATTCAAAGGACACCCCTATTCAGTAGACATTACTATTCAGTAGACACTCATATTCAAGGGACACCCCTATTCAGTAGACATTACTATTCAGTAGACACTCATATTCAAGGGACACCCCTATTCAGTAGACACCCCTATTTAGGGGACACTTTCCTGAAACAAGAAACAAGGGGAAATATATGTTTGAACATGGTTTGAAAAATATTACTTTATTCCATGAATATAACTAACCCTACTAAAGGGACACTTGCTGCGTATTGAAGGTGTAAAATAGGGGATACTAGGCCAATATACTATAGAACATACAGTATTATAGAATTCTAAAGCTGTGTTTACACTACAAACAAATGTGATATGCCCATATATGGACATGAGGATATATATCATATCACTACCATATTTAAGCATATCACTACCATATTTGGGCACATCACACTTTTTTTGAGTTTGTTAGTGAAGTTTGATAGTATGTGTACAGTAGACAGATTTGAACCAAGGATTATGTACACCATAACTGGGCACACTGTTACATTGACCCCCATACTATTTTTAATGGCATTTTTGAATTATTCATTTGTATTCCAACATTGATAATAAGGTATTCAAAAGTATGTACAATACAAGGTAGGAATCCTGTAATTTTCGAGCTTTTGATAGAGTGGCAACATAAAATGTCTGAAGAAAAAAAATGAATTTGTTTCAATTGACGTGAGTGTAATTGTGATTGTATAGTAATTAAAACAATCCTTACATGCTGTAGTCGTTAATTAACTAAAACTGATTGAGCATGGTTAAATTATTTTAACAGTAGTGTTGTAGGTACAGCATGCAATGCAAATAATTATCTTCTCTTCCTTCATGTGTTAAATTTATGTGAAGGATTTGTCAGAGGGTGATCTGTCAATAGATTTACAAGGTGCGCTGAAGCTTGTATAAGAAATTTCATATGGAAATTGAATCAATAAAAAGTACATAAAATAAATATAAATAACAGGATTAATTACAATTGCTGATTATTATCACTCAATAGCCTCCCCACATGGATAATCTTCACTGAACAAGGACGCAGGAGAAATGCCTTCACTTCACTAGCCATCACAAGGGTTAATCAAATTACTCGGCTTAAGAGCTAGGCTAGCATAAGGGTTACGTACAAGGCAGCTGCACGGACACTCACAGAGAGATTTATCTGGGTGTAAAATCCATGCATACACTATTTAAATTGTTTGATGTAATACAGATGCAGATCTTGAAAATGAATGTCTTCCGATGTGATTTATTGAGACAGGAATTAGGATGTCATGCCATAGAATTTGATTCCCTGTAGCTGTTATATCTTTAAAAGCCGATTACTCTAACTTTCCATATTATTATAATATTAGCAGTATTGTGTATAATTTGTCTAGTATCATAAGCACATTCTGTAATACAGTGTCACATGTGTATCACTGTATGATACAGTAGGCTATATGCCTAACCTTAACATAATACAGGCACCATGTGATGTGATACTGTATCATAGATTTTGCCTATGACACTGGAGAAATTACGCCACCTTATATGGAGATACAGTATAGAGAATTAGTTATATCACAGTACTATTAATATTCACATCAAATATCATTTTAAAATTTCACTAAATATTTATTTGTGTGGTGATATGAAAGAGTGTAACACGGTATCAGGTTACCTGCATATAATTTATTAGTAGTATTATTAAATAGTAAATTTGTCTATTATAATTATAGTTTATAGTAAATAGTTCTCCCACAGTTGTTACTCTCCTTCTATGTTCTAGTCATCTGGGGATAATATTAATGTTTGTTTCATTCTTCCATAACAATAAATAAAATATTTTATTTTATTATCTTGTTGAATTGAATATGAAAATGGAAGTGAAGTGTGTGAATTGTTATTAATAAGGAGAGCAACCACCTTGAAGTAGTGAAATAATTTAATGTATGTATCAGAAAAGATGACAAAACCTTTGAGAGGGAAAATGTATGTATTGAAAAAGATGACAAATTCTTTGAGAGTGAAAATGTATGTATTGGAAAAGATGAGAGTGAAAATATGTATTGGAAAAGATGACAAAATCTTTGAGAGGGAAAATGTATGTATTAGAAAAGATGACAAAATCTTTGAGAGTGAAAATGTGTGTATTAAATAAGATGAGAGTGAAAATGTATGTATTGGAAAAGATGACAAAATCTTTGAGAGTGAAAATGTATGTATTGGAAAAGATGACAAAATCTTTAAGAGTGAAAATGTATTATTAAAAAAGATGAGAGTGAAAATGCTTTCTGAATTCATTTGTTGGCTCACACAGCGACAAGTTAATGTAGTGATGTTCCCCAGCTTCTCTCTCTGCCTTTGTATAGCACCTGATTTTCTGTAATGTTTCTCTACATAATATGTTAATATTTCCTGTATCATGGTCAAATGCTTTAATATAGTGTCATATATGTATCACATGAAGTGTTTGGTTAAGTAAAGGACACATTTACACATAATGTGCACTTCTAATGATGCTGTGAGAACAACTTTGTCCCCTTGCAAATGTTCTCCTCTTTATCATACACACTTATTTATCAATTGCTAAAATTGTTCAATAAAATAATATGGTATAGGATTTCCCACATATGTGCATAGGACTAGTACCAGGTGTACTGGTCTTATGGGATTCTATTAAACAGCCTTACCTTGATTACTTTTGTCATTGATTTCTCCACACAAATAGCTTACAAGGTAGTTGTACTTTTTGTCTTATTTATACCTCCATGTTTATACCGGTCTACTTTTTTTGGATATCGCGTGCACACTAAAATTACAACATGTGGATGAATTATGGTGCTCAATAATTTAAGTCTCTTTTGAGGGTAATGAGTAGAATATTTTATGGTTGAAAAAATATACCAATCAACAAAATTCTACAATTACGGCATTTTAATAACATTAGGAAACACACCCTTAAGGATGGAGAGATAATAAATTAGTAAAAAAACGTTTTGGTTGTATAAGTACAGTATACAGTGTATTAAATATGTCAAAATTTAAGGAAAAATTATTTGAAAATAACAAAAATAATAAATTATGACATTTTAATAACATTTTTTTTCACACTCAACAATTGGAAAACCACCACTTAAGGATGGAGATATAATAAATATTAATAAAACATATTTTTTTGTATATGTATACAGTATATTAAATATGTCAAAATTTAAGGAAAAATCCTTTGAAAAAAAAAGAAAATATAAAAAGAAAAAAATAATGAAAAATATATTTATGAATTAAAATGTTTAATTAGTTAAGCTTTGTATTTGATTCTCATATTTTACTTTAAACTTGATAATTTCAATACATTTTCTAATGTACACTCCTAAAAAAAGGTATTCTGTCCTGTAAAAAGAATGAACGTTAATATTATGTTTTAACAAAGCCCCTTTCTCACAGATGTGCCTGTAATATACCGGTATTATGCTGGCGTCGTGCTGGTATCGTTACCGCCATATACCCATTCTCATCGGACTATCGTGCCGGAAATATATACCGGCTTTCTGTGAGAAAGGGGTCGCGCATAATCGGCCAATAAAAAGTCTCTGACAAAATAATTAATTATAATAATAATGAGAGTCTTTTATTGTTATTATTTTTGCCTAGCGATATATGGCGGCGAATTTTAAGTTACAGATTATTATTTTCTTCCTTTATAGCATATTTATGCAATACATGCTATGTACAGTATATTGTGCATATAATATACAGGTACAGCAATTAAATAGCCGTCATCGACAATCTCCTATAGATTATGCTACAAATTTCTTCTTGTCCCCTTATTTTAAGCAGCTCTCTTATCTCATTATCCCTCTAGTTCGACATTATTATTGTTAATTGAATTGAATCGGCGCCAAAGTGATACACTTGACTGCGCAAGGTGTCAAAGCCTCAACTGGGAATTAAATATAACCCCGGAATATAACAGCGTTACGTTCTCACAGAATGCCCGTCTGGCATTGCGGGGAATATCCCTAGCAATATTACTAGGTCTAAAGCAGGTCATGTCGATGCCGGCATGATGCCAAGACGACCCGTTCTGACAGAAAACCATACCGGCATGGTAATGGTATATTCCCGCAATATTCCTGGCACACAGCTCTGTGAGAAAGGGGCTCAAGAGAAGACTTTGTTAGGTCCTGAAAATGTCTCCCCAATAACAATAGTTTATAGAATGATATACAGGAAGAAAATGAGAATAAATTTGTTATATCACATGATATTACCTAGTGATATTGTAATGTCATGACCACATATTCACCCTCGTCCTACTTATTATACAATACATACTGTAATATCACTATAAAAGAAAAACAATTTGAAAATATTGATAACTTCCATACAAATTTGTACATTTTTTTACAATTTCAAGGTGTTCAAGGTTCAAGTGTAAAATACCATAATATATTCTAAAAATATTTGATCTCTACTACTTTCTCTTTAGAACTAGGCTTAGCATGAATCGTGGATTTTTTCTCGGTTTGGTATTAAAACGTGTGTAAAGTAGAACCGGAATAAAAACAGGTGATCATGTCCTTTTGAAGAGACTTATTCCTGACCTTCGGCAAGTCATTCGATGTACCGCTCCATAAAGACTGCCGGTATGATGGGTCTAATCCAGCGCTATTCAAGCTCTCGCAACCACTTCATCTTACGTTGTTTATTCCTAGTCCGGGTTCGACACTCCATGACAGCTCAATACTATCATTTTATTCCACAATCAATTGAAAGATTAACTTCATTCTGTCAATTAGTTCATGATATCAAAGAGATTCGTCTGATATTTTTTATTTAAGCCAATTTCCTCTTCTTTGGCTGAATGGAACAAAAGAAAGTTATGTGGTGAGAAGTTAAATTGTGTCACTAAAGCTGCCAAAGAAAGTCTTTGCATGGTTATTGCGAAATAGAGCGGTAAAAGTCAGTCTGGCAAGCAGATAAGTAGATATAAAAATACTAAAAATAACACTATATTGTTATGGTGTTAACTATAGTAATACGTTTTGTTATTAAATTTGTATATAAACTGTATGCCCTTCATATAATAAATCTTCATATTTACAGAAATAAATAATGGTAAATTATATTTAACCCTCTTTCAAGCCATATTTGCACCCCAGATTCAGGCCATATTTGCACCCCAGATTCAGGCCACATTTGCACATCAGATTCAAACCACATTTGCACATCAGATTCAGGCCACATTTGCACCCCAGATTCAGGCCATATTTGCACCCCAGATTCAGGCCACATTTGCACCCCAGATTCAGGCCACATTTGCACCCAGATTCAGGCCACATTTGCACCCAGATTCAGGCCACATTTGCACCCAGATTCAGGCCACATTTGCACCCAGATTCAGGCCATATTTGCACCCCAGATTCAGGCCACATTTGCACCCCAGATTCAGGCCACATTTGCACCCAGATTCAGGCCACATTTGCACCCCAGATTCAGGCCACATTTGCACCCCAGATTCAGGCCACATTTGCACCCAGATTCAGGCCACATTTGCACCCCAGATTCAGGCCACATTTGCACCCAGATTCAGGCCACATTTGCACCCAGATTCAGGCCACATTTGCACCCAGATTCAGGCCACATTTGCACCCAGATTCAGGCCACATTTGCACCCAGATTCAGGCCACATTTGCACCCAGATTCAGGCCACATTTGCACCCAGATTCAGCACCCATCCATAATATTCAAACAATAGAACCCTTTCGTAGAGACACCCCTATTAAGGGACAGTTTTGAAAATAAGTGACATATTATTTTAACACTACAACCAATCTCTATTAAGGGGACACTTTGTTTGGTCTTGTTTACACTATAGTATCAAACCTTATGTGACACAAATTGTGATGTGCCCATATGCAGATGATGATGTCATAACACTACCATATTTGGGCACATCACACTTTTTTTTGTCAAACTAGTTTGATAGTGTAGACCCAGCTTTAAAGATGTCCCCTTAATAGTGTTTTACTGTACTAGTTTTAGTATTCTAATGTTAATAATATATATATATCATTTTATTTGTATTATTGCTTGGGACTGTCCTTCACCTTTTGATCTAAATCTAGTTCTTGTCATAATTGTCAACTTTTTTAGAACAACAATATATCCCAAAGTTAGCTCCCTTTTGAGACCACAAATGGGTGGGATTATGAAGTGAAATCACCACCCTTTATATAGTAAAAATTGAGAAAGGACTGCTTTTAAATCTCACATGTACATAAAAAATGCATGCATTGGATTTTGTCTTCCTTGTGAGTCAATTTTATTTTATTTCCAAATAAATACGTAGGCCTTTGAATATGTATGAAATAGCAAGCCTGTTCAAATATTTTTTTATAATATCAGAGAAGAGGCGAACTTGTAATTCCTCTCTTCCCTGATAATATCATCTATTAGCCCCAATTTGCGGAGCCTTATGGTAATTCATTGTTGTATTTCTTTCTTTCTCTCAAAGTACTCTCACCATTGGCCCTGACAAAGGAATAGTGTAGTTTTTTACATTTCTTTCTAATAATAAAAATATCTTGGGTATATAGTACCTAATGTTGTGAAACCTCTAAGCGCTGAACAATATTACCCGGTCATTTTTTTTTTATATAAACGTGTGGAAACATACTCCCATAATGCAGCTGGTAATCAGCGCAACATTGTGTCTTGATCTAACCGGGTACCGATTTATACACCTGGGTTGAGAGAGACAAATGTAAGTAAAGTATCTTGCCTAAAGATACAAGCATTGTGGCCAGAGTTGGATTCGACCCTCGATCTCAAAATCAGTAGTCGAATACACTGCGCTACATGCCCTTCTGACTGTTTTACTTTATCATTTTGATTTTAACTTTAAAGATGTATTGTCCCCCTGAAAAAATAATTCTTAAAACAGTTTTTGTTGAATATTCCATTTTAATGTAACATAATAGTCATCCACTTTTACAAAAAATTGGATTGGAAAAAAAAATGTAATTTAAAGTAAAAAATGGTCAAATTGGCTGCCAGCCAATGGATTTTTGGTTGAATTTAACCATTTATTTTGTCATTTTATAAGTGAAAACATTTTTTTTTTTTCGTTTTTTTTTCTATGGAAGTGATTAACTTTATTAAAACTACAAAATAACATATTCAAAGTCTGATTTAATTAATCTTCATTTTTCAAGTTTTTGGGGGACAATATATCTTTAAGATTTTTATTTACTTTATTATGATTATTTTAATTTGAGACCCAGCCACTGATACCACACAGCATGGTAATTGTCAGTAATTTTCCTTTTGGTCTATTTACTTGTGTGTTATATATTTTATTATCTTTATTAATATTTAATTTTTGTTATCTGATTTTAATGGATCAATAGGCTTGTCTACATAACAATGTACTTCAAATGAACCTTTATGATAACAATAAACAGTGAATATTAATAACAACATTATGCTAAATTAATATCATAATCTATAATGGTTATTTTAATTTGAATAGTATTACATATAAATAATTCAGTTATATAGAGTACACGAAATTAGTATTTGGCACAAAAAAGCATTGAGATATATAGCCTAAGAATAAGTATATCAAATATGACAGTAGAGCCTCTATTAACAGGACACCTTCAGGATCCTTGTTAATACTGACATTTCTCCTTGTACTTTATTTAAAAATAAAATTTATTACATTGTTTTTTGCAATAAACTTTGATTTAGGCTGTAATATGAAACAATCTAGTGATCGAATAATGTGATATTCACTTCTTTTTATATCATCAGCAATAAATATAACATATTAGGCCTATAAGCACCTTAAGTCAAGTTAAAATGGGTCGCTGATTTGCGTTGGAGAGGACACACAAGTGGATCCGTATTGGATTAAAAAAAAAAGAAATGATAAATCAATGTAAGAAATAACGAAAAGAGACTGTATTTATTAGTTAAAAGAAATCAATCAAATCTGTGTTGGCACGCACAGAATAACCCTGCATAGAACTGAGTTAAGCTGAGCTGTGTTCACACGCACAGAGTAAGCCTGCATTGAATGGGGTTAAGCTGAGCTGTGTTCACACGGACAGAGTAAGCCTGCATTGAATGGGGTTAAGCTGAACTGTGTTCACACGGACAGAGTAAGCCTGCATAGAACTGAGTTAAGCTGAGCTGGGTTCACATGCACAGAGTAAGCCTGCATGGAGCCGAGTTAAGCTGAGCTGTGTTCACATGCACCGAGTAAGCCTGCATGGAGCCGAGTTAAGCTGAGCTGTGTTCACACGCACATAGTAAGCCTGCATAGAGAGCCGAGTTTAGCTGAGCTGTGTTCACACGCACAGTGTAGGCCTAGTGCCGGATAAACGGGTACCTAAATTCAGACAGGTTTATTAACGTTAGGCTACACGCGTTTGAAGAATCTCCGATAGAGATAGCGTGTAAACGTCATACCTCTAAAGATTGGTAATTTCTTCTTGCTCATCACACCCGTGATTTAATCCCTCAACGGTGATCCACCAGATGACAGAGATCACAGACACACTCTAATCCTAATCTGCTGTGGTCAACCTCCAACCAGTGATCTTCAGAAGTCTTGGATAATCTTGAATTTGAATAGATACTGATGACTTAAAAAATAGTTGAATTAACTGTCTACCACGTACTATATAATCTATATCCAATACCAGGTGAGATTGATGAACCGGGGATTATATCACTTAAAACACAAATAGGATGTTGAAATTAGAATAATATAAATTTAGTTAGTATTCGGAATGTAAAAACGTAGTCGAGTCGAGTTCCTGGTGGGATAATCTTGCTAGTTTTCAGACAATCAAATCTGCTTAATCATAACTCCTATTAAGGGGACACCTTCGGGGCCCAGCATAGTATCCCTTTATGAAAAATGAATTGATGTTCAAACGTCATTTAATTCGTATACCGGTACATTATCACTAAAATTAAAACAAATTGTGACGAAAATATTCAGGACTTATAGACAGGTTTCTTTGAGTTTGTCGGGAATTACACCAGACATGACGATAACCATTCTGCCTGTGTTTTTTAAGGATATGTTATTAATATTAAACAGTAAATAAATAATAATTTAATATTAATTGAAATGTATGGTTACTATCAAAACAAGCATTGTGGGTAATAACAAATTGCATATCTGGATTTGATGGAAACCTGTTACTGATGAGACTTGTTAGTGTTAATGTTAATTGAATTGAGAGTGAATGAATACTATTGGCTTGTCTTGATAAGCTAATTAATATTCATTAATTCATATTAATTAAAATGGTAAAAACGATAGTCAAATTATTCGATCAGTGTTATATGATATTAACCACATCCACAATTTGTTTAGAAATATAAAACATTTTGTTTCTTTTTCAATATTTCGTGGTCACGTGTCTAGTCTTATGTTTCAATATCATATAATTTTAATTATTTATTTAAAACAGATCCTTTATGTAAAACAGACCTTTATGTAAAACAGGCTTTTATGTAAAACAGGAATTCATGTAAAACGTATCATATAGGCCTATGGTATGTAAAACGGGCGTTTATGTAAAACAGATTTTTATGTAAAATGTGACTTTTTGTAAAACCATGATAAAACATATCCTATATAAAAAAAACGGGCCTTTATGTAAAAAGACCTTTGTGTAAAACGGGTCTTTGTACTTTTATGGTAAATTAAAATTTTATTGTAATTATATTATTAAAGTACAAGCTAAGTGTAGATTAATGATCTGCGCTAAAACATGTCTTTATTATAATATCAAGGGTTGTTAGATTACCTTGATTATATATTATATTGCAGTTATAATATGACTATTAATAATATTGATGCTTTCGTAGTGAATGTTCACCTATTATTATAACCCAGCCTAGTTTGCCTTAAAGCAGCTTCCTGTGATTTGATACATAATTTTATATGATAGTGACAAATGGTCTTTTGATGTTTTGTCTTGATATGTTGCGTGTAAATCGACGTAACGTTGTTAAGTCGCTGATTACCATCTGAATGAGAAGGTTTCATTTTGACGAGAACTCAACGGCTGGGTTTTATTTGTGGATTATGCTAACTATATTTGTTATGTTTTTTGAAAATACTAAATGCTAATTTGTTTTACTATTTTAAATTCACTGCAAAATCAAAATGGTTTAATCAATAGAACAGAAATTAATAAATGAAAGGAACAGGCAAACGAACAAACAAGCGAATGAGTTGGAGCCTCTCGGACAATAAAACGAAGTATTAAATATAAATACATCCAAAGCTCTGTTTACACTATCAAACTAGTTTGACCAAAAAATACGTGATGTGCCCATATATGGACATGATGATGTCATATCAATACCATATTTAGGAATATCACTATACCATATTTGGGAACATCTTTGGAAAGTATACGCGCCAGACAAACTGCGTTATTAATAAACCATTGAGGTTAATGTTGGCCTTCTTTTGTGGGATGGCAGACGGTTAACCCTGGGTAGTCATACGGTAAGCTTTTTGATGTGGATTTTTCTAATTTAAAACGGAGATTTGACATAAAATTATGATATTTTTCTGACCAGCTGATACTCATATAGTACAAATTATAATATCAACTCATAACTGCTGGTGTTTTTCGTGTTTTATTTCATTTTTATTAGCAACTGCCAATCTGAGAATAAGATATAGTTCAGTTGTCTCCAAAATGCCTCCCTGTCGATGATTTGGCTCAAATAATTAGACGCTTGTTAAATTGGCAAAACTTATCAAGTGAGCCGTTGACATTTAAAAGAACATAAAATTCACGATAAACTTCTGACGTCATAATATTAATGATATCGTTGTATATCTATGGACGGAGTCTTCCCCCTTTTCCGTGTCACCTGCAGGCTAAAATTGTCTAGTGTGAAAGTCATTTTAGTTTTGAAGTGCCTGAAAATGGCTGTTTATCGGGTTTGTATAGCCAGTGGGGACACTTGGTGGTATCGTCTCTGTGGTTTTATTGAATGAACGCATGTTTTCCTGTTTACGTGTTGTTCTCTCAGACGCGTTTGTGCCGAGTGCATTTTATTTTAGGAGGACCCATTCAAGTTTTTGAATTGATCTCTGACGTGGATGATAAAATAAGTCTGATGTATGGTACTTTTGGTTACTGAGTTTATCCTTATAAGAGCAGGTTTTTTGGGAGTAAAAATTATAAGAGCATTTGCGAATGTTGTATAGGCCTATATATCCGACTTCTCATTTAGTAGCCAACCATATTTAAAAAGAAACCGGATTACTATTTTAAAGGAAGATGAATATGGTAAGCCAAGTATTCATAGTCACGGTCCAAACTGTTTTGGCGGACTTGGCTTGCCATAGATGAGCTCTGCATAGAATTCTATCAAACTGATCAAGATTCATAAAGATATATTTCAAATTGAAATTACATCAAATTCTGGACGCTCGCCATCGATTATACATTATGATACGCCGAAGAAAGCACGAACTATATTTTTCATCTATAGTTTTCCTTTCTTTATTAAGGTCATAGGCACTTTTAAAGTAATTAATTAAACCGTATATTAAATTGAACTTGCTGTGCTAGTCTATAATCACAATGTATTCTTGTATAAATATCAATAATGCACTAAAAATCCTGTGAAAATATAAAAACGTTGTCCCTAAAGTGTTATCTTTATTATTGTTATTAATATAGATTGTTATGAGAATGGTTTTCTGTTTTTCTTTCTGAGAAGATGATTGCTGCTGATTCATTTGAAACCTATGTGTCTCAAGGACATAACATTCTTACGATATTATGCTCATCGTTGTCTATAGCTTCTTTTCTTGTATTCTTTATGGTATTTTTTTCAACTCCAGTCGTAAATTTGTCGGATTTTTTCAACTCCGATCGTACTTTATGGTATTTTTTCAACTCCGGTCGTGCCTTTGTTGTATTGTTTAAACTCCGGTCGTATCTTTGTTGTATTTTTTTCTATTCCGGTCGTACCTTTGTTTTTTTTAACACTCTCGTAATGCTGTATACTATATTTCAACTCCGGTAGTACCTTTGATGTATTTTGGTACCTTGGTTGTATTTTGTACAACTCGTGTCGTAACTTTGTAATCTTTTTCTCAACTCTGGGGCGGACCTTATTGCATTTTTTTTCCAATTCCGGTCGTACCTTTGTTTGTATTTTTTCAACTCCGTGTGTACCTTGCCTAAACGACTTAGGGAAATCTCTTATTATTTTTCATTTGATAAGTATAAATCTAGGCCGGTACAATATAATTAATTAGATATTAACCGGATGTAATGTATTTATAGTATTGCTTTGGCTGCCCGTGATTTGCTTTCTTCCTTCCGTATCTCTGAACTCTGTTTGCTTCTACTCTTGAAAAAGGCCATCGGCAATGCTATGTCTTGTCTGATTGATGTGTGTTAAAATTGTAATTGTAAGCTCTTCTATCAAATGTATTTCACTTGGGTTAATATATTAAATTCTTGTTGTTAATGAGCATAACTGTCGTTTATACATCAGTTCTTTTTATATAACAATATATAACATATGATCTGCAAAACCAACCTCGTTTGTCTTTGTTCTTTTTGTTCTTCTCCTTCGTTGTTCAACTTCATCACCACTACTACCACTAACATCTCTATCTTTATTGTTATCGTTATCACCGTTTTCTTTAACAGCCGCATCATCATCATCATCATCAGCAGCAGCAGCAGCAACAGCAGCAGCAGCAGCAGGTTCGTTGTCGTCATCATCATTATTCCTCATCATCTTCCTCATCATCTTCATCATCATTTTCATAATCTTTTAATATCATCATCATCAGCAGCAGCAGCTTCGTCATCGTCATCATCATCTTCATCATCATCATCATCATCATCATCATTGTCTTCGTTATCACTAATATCATTTTTCTTCATCGTCATTTTCCAGTATTCATTATTGCGATATATACATACAATGTTTGATTACTTCCATGCTTTTTCTTTCTAGTCATTCATGTAAAGTTAACCCCGCAGTCATGAACAAAATAAAACCACAGTAAACATGTTATTTTGTATATCGTCCAAGTTTAAGCATTTTGTATGTTTTCTTCATCCATATTCCTTTCTAAGTATCTAGCTGACTTTCGTATAACTGTGAGAGACATCACTTAAAGGTTCAGATAGCATCGTAAGTGATAGGGAACTACAATGCATGAACGGAACACTTTGGGACAGAATTAGAAACACTATATAAATACACTAGATATCTTGATTTAGAATGTTTTAAAAAGCGAATCTGCACATTTTGATCACTGTTATTTCCCTAGACTTATGAACTGAATATTAATGAGCCAAATTTATACGCGTCAGGTCAACACAGGGGTCATTCGAAGTTCAAACGAATGCGAGTTTCTTTCTGCTTTCGTAAATTATATGATGGTACTTTTCTTTCAAGGAAGGATTTCCGTTTTAAATTTGTATACTTCATTTTTTTGTATGGCTCTAAAGTTATCTAAATTTATTGATGATTTTAAAGTGCAAATAGATTTGCATTTTGTCGTGTTTAAATGTTTATTTTGAATGGTCGATAATTATGTTAATAATAAAGAGGATTAAGAAGACAGCGCAGATTGTTTTTAAATTTTGAGAAATACGAGAAATAAAAGGTACCATACCACTTATACGTGGTATGAACTCACGAAGCTTCCTTGATTAAACCCTGAGGAACACAATTTTAAATTTCAAAAGGTCAGATATCAAATGTTTGAGAACCCCACGTTCCAAATGCCAAACGCTAATAACCAGAAATGTCAAATGTCAGTGACCTTGAGAACCATTTAATGTCAAATGTCAAACGCCGAGAACCAAAAATGTCAAATGTCAAACCTTGAGAACCACAAATGTCAGATCCATGAAACAACAACGTATTTCAAATTTCAAAACTGAACATTTAAAAGGTTGATAACCTTCAATGTCAAATGTCACAAGTTGAGAACCACATATGTCAGATGTCATACATTGAGAACCACGAATGTTAACTATCATAGGTTGAGAACAACATGTCAAATGTTAAACGTTGAGAATCACAAATGTAAGATGGCAAACGATGAGAACCAGAAATATCAAATGTCAAACCTTGAGAACCAAAAATATCAAATGTCAAACCTTGAGAACCAGACATGTCAAATGTCAAACGACAACCACAACATTTCAGATGTCAAACGTTGAAAACCACAATAATTTCAAACGTTGAGAACCAGAAATGTCAAATGTCAAACCTTGAGAACCAGAAATGTCAAATGTCAAACCTTGAGAATCAGAAATGTCAAATGTCAAACGACAACCACAACATTTCAGATGTCAAACGTTGAAAATCACAATAATTTCAAACGCTGAGAACCAGAAATGCATACTGTATCCAGGGAGATGTATCTCCCTGCTGTATCTTTAGAACCATGCATGTCAACTGTCATAGGTTGACACAAATGTCAAATGTCAAACATTGAAAACCAGACAATATCAAACGTATTACTTTAAGAACCATGAATGTCAACTGTCATAGGTTGACACAAATGTCAGATTTCAAACATTGAAAACCAGAAATGTCAAAAGTTGAGAAACACGAATGTCAAACTTTGCGAATCACATATGTCAAATTTCAAACGTTGAAAACTACAAATGTCAAACAATAACGAAGATTTCTGATGTTTTTTTAACCCACCAGAAGAATTCAAAATTGAAATGTTTGTTTGTTAGTGGTTAGTAGATATTGATGTTTTATTTTGTTATTTATGAGTAATACGTGAAAGTTGTTTGTATGGTGGCATTGTGGTCCTTGTACTGGTTCACTTGGGTGTTGTAGTAATAAAAAAAGTGATTTACATGATTACATTATTATGTTTTATTTGCTTGTCACATCGATTGACCTTCTTGGTCTATTTTGAAAATTTTATTATGGTTTTTACGTGATTTGTTTTTTGAGTGTGATATCGTATCGGCTCTGTTTTTCTATTTATTGTTATCAACCATCCGTACGATGCCAGTGTATCCACTGTGACTTCGGTTAAATTCTGTAATGGTATAGCCTACATATAAGCCTACAATATGCTTACAAGTTTTGGATACCCGTACAGTGTACATCCAGGTGACACTTTCCCATGAAACAAACAAGAGGCAACTCTTCTTCAGAGAATATCCAACTTTGTTGGGTGCCGCAGGTGTCTCCTACTTTGATCTACTGTAGTTAACTACAGTATTAATTTAATAATGATTAATATTAAATACGGTAATGTACACTGTTGCATACAAATGTTATCAAATTAAAAAATGGTGTTTGAAAGTCCTAATAACATTTATGTTGCATTGCAAAACTGTAATTTTTGTTTTCAAACAAAATAAACTCAACATTTGTTTTTCTTGAACGTTTACTCAAAACCACTGTATGTAAATGTGTTTTATAGTGGTGAGGTATGTTTAAATGCTCCATTCTATGTTATAGTCAATCAATCAGTTAAACTGTATAAGATGATGATGCAATCCAACTTTACGACATATTTCGAAGGTTGATGGGAATAAAGAGTACTTTGATTGAAATCAAGAAAACCTTTTTACGACAAATACAAATGTTTGTCATTAAACCATCTAGGTGGGTTTTAATCGAGCTCATTTAAACCATAATGTATATCAAATTAAAACATAGAATGCTGACTCGTTTTAATAATAGTTTATGTAATATGCGGCTGTTTAGCGGATGTGAATGAACAATGTGTTCATTTAGGCATCATTTAGCTAATTTTATATCACTTTGTATGTGTATCCCATTAGCTTTGTCTGCCAGTTACCATATGTATTTTGTTAGGCCCTACTTAAGTTAATCCTAATTATTCTAGGTTTTGTTTAATCCTTCCGGTGTATTTAAGACGTTATTCAGTACAACCATTCCAACAATAATATATTGAAGAATTTGAAAACGAAGACGCAGAACAGTGAACTGTGATTGACTTAAAAATAAATAGGAAAAAGTGCTCTTAAACAGCGCCCTCCGTCATATTTGAATTACAGTAGGATCGGTCCTTTAAGACTAGGGACGTTTTCCTGTTAAAGAAACGAGGGGAAAATGTTTTAACATTTACAGCCAATCCTTATTAAGGAGATACCAGTATATAAGTTAAGTCACGAAGTTCTCCTCTTAACAATGGTCATACCAAGGCAATCATCTAACAACAGGACATGATTTAGCTCGCCTTGCCAAGATAGGAACGCGTAACACTAACAGTCTTTTGATCTTATGTCTGGCTGCGACAAATACCAATAGTACTGCAACAAATTAATTTTATTCTCCGCGGTGCGCGGTGTCTGTTTAAGGGGCGTAGAACAGATTGTGTCGGAGCCACAGATAAACCATTGATCTCTGGAGCTCATCATCCTGTTGTTAGATTCTCTTGGTTCTACTCTATAGTTGAGAACATATAATAATTAATAGTACAGGTACGTCTTACACTGGAACTTGTAATTAGTAGGTTTAAAAAAAAATGTAAAACCCAGCAGACGATAACATTTTCTGTTGCACGACTAACGATATTCGTGATATTCTGCAATATTAAATCTTTCAGGCTATAATTATAGCTGTCATGATATGTTTATGGTTATGACGTCATGGCATGATATCTATAATAAGAACACCTCAAAATCCATGTTCGCATAATAATATTACGTAATATTTATTAATATTATGTTCAAATGAAAATAAAACTCATTTTCTGTCCGTTTTCATAACACTCATATGTTAACTTACATGGGCTATTACCACATCGAATATTTGCTCTAGTTAAGCATAGATATATTATACAAGAGAGGTTGTTGCACCGTGTATAAACCCTATGACAAGTTATATTTTAATATTCATCGTTAGTACAAAACTAAAACGTTGTACGTCATCATGAGAGACTGGAGAAGAATTTGTATTTCTGAGTAATTGAATCTGATAGGCCATCACATTATTTCTTAAACCATTGAGAATACCTTATTTCTCTATTCTTAAGTCAAATAAATGCTTATAACTATGCCCATGGTTGAAAGCAACTTATCTCCGTATATTGCTGTCTGAAAGAGTCTGAACGGGCCCTTTCAATATTATTCGTTAAGCCAAGATCACAATAATATGTATTATAGTGCATTTGTTTATCGATACATAGGAAGGTAAGCAGATAGGCCTAAACATCTTCGTTATAAAGCGACTTCCAGTACCGTTTAACAGTACGAGTAGGCCTATTTTTAATATTCGTTAGCCCAAAGTCTAGAGACTTGAATATGTTAGAGTATCATAGCCTCAACACTTAATTCACAAATCCTAAGATTTGTGATTTATATATTCCCATTCTACCTGCTTTGAATATTATCAGATGCTCCTTCAGCTTAAGGCGTATCTTAAGAGGTTAGTGTACGCTTAAATTTAAAATCAGACGACTTCAACGATTCTAAGCAAAAATTTTCATTAAAAAAATCAAGTGTTATATCTAATTTCCAGCACCTACTTGGTGTGATCGTATAGTAATGTACAGGCCAATTGTGTTTGATTGTACACAATGGTTATTTGACATACTTACCAAGAATGGTGACGTACGAAAGGCCTTTTTTTGGAGGAGCACCACTATATTGAGGGCAGACACCCCTATTAAGGGACACCTATGTCCTGTGAATACAGTGTCTCTCCTACAATTCACACCAGGAATATCCCACAATATATTCGGTAATGTCACTGTGTTCTATTTTAAAATCACAATGCCTCGACACGAGCAATATCTCTTTATCAATTGATTCACACTGGAGTAGAACTTAAGTGTCCGATTCAAATTCGTTGAGCTAGCCCCCCCCCCTCCCCCTCTCATATTCGGTACCGAACTGTAATTAACTACAAACTAAACAAACGCACAAATGTCACGGTGTCCTCATTAATGCTTCTAGGGTTACAGTATTTGGACAAGAGTCCTTTACATGAAGTGTTTAACCGTGTTTATTTCGGAAGTAATCAAACCGGTAATAACCAGCGGCTTTATGGCTTCCTTGTATCAATATTACGGTGATTAATTTTCTTCGTTTCAAACCCTCGTTCGTGCATGTAGTATATAGTGCTCTACTTTGAAATGTATACGTTTTAAGTGATCTAGTGGAAGGGGAAGGGCAGAAGGTTTATTGTGCATAATATTTTATTTGTCAAACTTTTAATGAGACAATCAATTCGATGTTAACGAGCGAATCTTCTCGCCAAATGTCTCATTCGTGTCTCATTCGTGTTTACGATCTGTGATCACAAACAAATGTTTTAATGAAATCGTTAATTCAATAAAGAAAAAAATACCAACGCTATAACAAAATAGTGAAATTAAATAATCGGTGGTAAGATTCTCTGAAAGAAACAATTAAGTCTGTTAATTTTGAAAAGAACATAATTTTAAGCCGAAAAGTAAAAATATAATTAGGATGCTATAGATAGGCATAGAACCTAAATGTTAAAGTATACGCCATACAGTATGCCTAAGTATAAGACGATCAGCATATTCGAGCCTAAAACAGACTTTAAAAAGAGCAGAATTTAATAAGCAACAAATGTTCTGTACGTTAGTCGATTGTTTTACCCATTTATACCACCACCCCCATTGTTCACCCTTTTATGATTTACGTTGTGTATTTTTATTTTAAGCTCCCTCTTTAATGTTCTCCACTCGGTATTTTATCCATTTTATATTAACAATTATGTTATTTTATAATGTTTTTGTGCTATTGTTGAAGCAAGACAAATGTCGATTGAATTGAATTGAAAAAGAAATGAACGATATATTACTTTCGCTACTATCTTATCATTAATTTATATACAAATGTTTACCAAACAACATATTTGCCGCCTACTCATAACACAATCGCGAGTGGGAAGAACAACATGTCCAAGGGATTGCTAACGGGATGTTAAGAGTCTTTTTTCTCATCATGTTAATAATTAACACGAAACCATTCCAAATGTTTGGGAACCTCAAGGTTTGTGGGCTTCCTGTTGTTATTGTGATGTATGTGGCATATGGGGATTTACCAGCTATTTAAATAATGTTGTACAAAAAAAGACATTTTCCCATGTCCTTGTATTGAGAGCTTTTACACTTGTTGTGCACCTGATTCTAGGTATGTACAAATGTGGCATTATTTGATCAGTATCAAGAGAAACTACTTGATGCAGTGTCATATGTAAATTATGATTTAATTTATACGATGTTCCTTAAATCTTGGTTCCCACTTGGAAGCAACACAAGAACGTAAGCAAAACGCACGCGAGTTGACCAATCACAAGCGACAGTCCGGATGATCCGTCGCGTCATGATTGGTAACATTTTGCGGCGCGCTTCCTAATTGCATTTCTTACAAGAGGTGAGAATAAAGTGTTATAAAAAGTCAGATATGCTTTTTTATGTTCAAATGTTCCTAAATGGCAAGTTGGCCTACTATATTTCTCTACCAAACTATCTTACTTTAAAAGTAAATATTTGATCGACCTTGGGCCTATAGTATAATAGTTTTTTTCATGTTTTGTATAATTTTTGTATTTTTTAAACATTTGTAATTCCATATATATTTCAACAATTCAGCCTTCGGGCTGCATGTTTTTACTATAAACCTGAATAAATAAATTATTAAATAAATTAACATTTAAAATCTACAATTTGTTTGCTATTGAATACCAATACTTAATTAATTAATGGCTGTAACATGTTGAAACTTAATAGATTATTTAATACACATTATTTGTCCATGATTGTGTTCTACTTCTTCACTAACTAGATTTCACTTTCTTTTTAATTTGATTTTCGTTTTTGTTTTCCCGTGTGATTAGCTTAATGAACGGTGACATTGGTTAGATAATTTATCAAATATTGTTGGAAAAAATATTTAGATTAATAACAATAAACAATAATATTTTACAATCAATCCGTTATATAAAGTAGAAACCCTATTAAGGAAAACACCTTTTCGGGACCCAACAAAGTGACGCAACGCAAGGACCAATCACAGCGACGTTTTATTTGAACAGTCGCGTAAGCTTGGTTCCCACTAGAACGTAACGCAAGGACGTAAACGCAACGCAAGCGTTTTAACCAATGACAAGCGAAGTTATAGACAGTTAGCAATCACAAGCGAATAAGCCATCGCTTGTGATTGGTCAATTCACTTGCGTTGCGTTACGTCCTTGTGTTGCGTCGCTAGTGGGAACCACGCTTTATCATTGGTCAACTTGCTTGCGTTGCGTCTATATACGTCCTTGCGTTGCGTCTCTACTTGCAACCACGCTTATGGGTGTCCCTTGAATATAGGTTTGTCGTTAAACATATTTCCTCTCATTTCTTACACGGGAAAGTGTCCCCTTAATAGTGGTGTATCCCCGAATAAGGACTTACCGATTGCATTAAAACATAATTTCCACTCGTTCTTTTTCTCTCGTTTGTTCAAAGTGTCCCCTTAATAGAGGTGTCCCCCTGAATAGTGATGGCCAGATAGTATTAACATACTGTATATATTTTCTCTCTATTGTTTCAAAGTGTCCCCTTAATAGAGGTGTCCCCCTGAATAGTGATGGCCAGATAGTATTAACATACTGTATATATTTTCTCTATTGTTTCAAAGTGTCCCCTGAATAGAGGTGTTCTAAAAGGAGGGTCTCTACTTTATAACAGTATTGCCACTGAACGTAAATCTTCGCCGCATCGGATATTCTCATAAAGTTTGTTATAAAAGTAAGAAATAATTTCTCAAATTAAGCGATAAACTTCTGAAAGTGTCTGAGAGCGCGAGGTGACGGAAAAGAGTATAAAACAGATCCTAGATAAATGTGTTAATAATTATTTGATTATTTCTTTAGATTCATCTCAGTATTAGTGTTATATAAATATCGCGTAATTTTCCTTCTGCTTTTGGTTCTGGTGACAGCTTGTTAACAATCTGATTGATAACGGAAAAATAAAACAAAATGAATTCTGAGTATCGGTGATAACGTGTCTATAGATAATTATACGGATGTTACGTTTATATAGATGATTTGTTGCGTGTACGGAGAGCGTCAGATATAAAGATCACTAAGGCCTCGTGATATATGTTGTACGTTATTTTTACACGACATATATTATTAGTTTCTACAAACGAGGGAACAATCACCAACTCAAATCTGGAGATGCCCATATAAGGAATATTTTATTGGGTTCTTTAAGCGTTGTTCCCACCAGAACGCAATATCGACGCAAAGTGTTTATTGCTTAATCACAAGTGGGAACCGACAACGCAATATATTAAAAATGGCCGCCATTTTTAATTATGCAAATTAGGCTACTTCGCGTTGTCGAAAAATGTCCTAACGTTGATAAATGTGTTCAGTAGGGTCTAAAGAAGACATTTCATAAAAAAAAAACCATTTTCTTGCAATTAGTTTGATTTAAAAATCTAAATCAGTGCTAATAAGTTTGATTTCACGCAGGCGGGGGAAAACACAATTATTAGAAGGGCATTTGCTTACATTGCGTAGATTGCGTTACGTTGCGTCGCTAGTGGGAACCAAGCTTTGGAAGTTCTACATACGTTGTGGGTCATTGCGGGTTTAATTTAATATGGGTGGTAGTGATGTCCCAAGAAGAGGATGCATTATCCATATTTAACGTCATTTATTATTGTCATAAACACGTCTAGATAGGCCTATATTGTTTTATGAGAAAAAAATAAGAAAATCTTGGAAAACCCAGGAAGACCTTGGGATTTGTAGACGTTTTAATGAGAGCACGCATGATGAGTGTAATTCAGGTCTATTAAACATGTCTAATTCGTTTTAATGACGTCAGACCATGCATGAAGAAGAAGAGCATCCATTTTGTATTTAGAGAGTCGTAAAATTCCTTGTATATTCATCCGTAACTGTTAATTAATTATACCTTGATGATCTATCTACAGTTACACAAGTGTATCATTTAATTAGGCCTACTAGCTTACTAAGAAATATAACAAACTTTAAAAGGCTTATTCTGTTCCCGTGTACATATTATTTGCCAGTTGTCGGCCGGCCGGCCTAGCTTTTTAAATTATCTCTATTTAAAACTAAGATACCTTAGTGTTTTCCCATGAGTGGATTGCAAGTAGGCCTACTGTACTGATTTTCAGGTCCGGTATAAATAGAATCAAATAAAAGGTAAACAAGTAAAATTAATGTTAATTTCCCTTTAATAATTATAAATTATTTGCGCCCAATAATGGGAGATCATGATAATAGGTTTTATAATACAGTACATTACTACTGGATGAGTTTTAACCGAAACTCACCGACAGTTGTGTGACGTCATTTGTTCAATATACTTTTAACCAATAGGAGTTCAGAATACTGTCTGTGTGATAATTGGCCTACTATCGACAGCACAGCCACTCCACAGACCTATCTAAATCTAATTTGTAATATTACCCAAAAATCACAATATGAACCGCTGCAAGTTTGACCTTTCACGTGACCTAATCGACCACAAACACCTGATGTTGACCGTCAGCGTGATCCCTGAGGACCGTATTTGTTTATGAAATTAACTGACCACTTGTATTATTACGTGTGTGCGTGCGAGTCTGTCAACACCCTGTTACTGAATCAAGTTACATTGTCTATGGAACGCCGCTGTTGACCGTAAAATAGCGTGATCTCTGAGCGAGGACCGTATTTCATTCATTCATTTCCTTTCTTTTATTTCCGAAAGTACATTCATATTCTTTATGAAATCAACTGGCCACTTGTTTTAACGGGGAACACCCTAAATATGGAAGGCCAATATTGTCCTTAAATAGCGTGATCTCTGCGGACCATATATGTTTATATCAATTGACCACTTATTTAATTACGTGTATGTGACAAAACCCTCATACTAAATTATGAAACTATGAAACACTGATATTTTCCGTAAAACAATCAATTTCCGATAAATAACTAGGTCGAATGGTATACTAGGTCAAATGCAGGGTGCAGAAATCTAAGGGTCAAGTAAAAAAGTCCAATGCAAAGATAGTCTTTCCAAAAAAAGGATATAACTTAGAGCGGAATGCAGGCCAGACGACTCAACCACCATGGAGGTACCACATAATTTTACCAAGCATGACGTACACGTATGCCACTGTAACAATTGACCGCCCAACAAAGATCATAAGGTCGAATTTGACAGGTTCTCTGATCAAAAAACAATTTTCTCAAATATTTTACGATGTGGACAAAAATTCCAACTATGAACAGATTAGCGAAATGATTCGATTTCACAGTGGAAGAAAGAATTACCCTTTATAAATATTCGGCCAATTTGTTTTTATCAGATTTGGTGGTCACTTTTTAATAGACCAAGAAAGCAACAGAAATTAAATCAAGTTCATTTAACAATTTCAAAAGCTACCGTTATGGGAAATAATTGAATGTGTATAGCGATGGTAACCTATAAATGGAAGTAACCACTGTGCAATTAAATTATCATCCAAGTCAATTAAAATGAACTTCTTACTGGTCAGAAATACGTAATTGATACTTTAGTAAGATTGTTATCGAAATGTTCGATTATGGTCTGGAATAAAATAATGATCAAATCAAGGGTTACTTCGAAAAAAGGTAAAATTGTATTATATGATAAGATTATGCCGATACGTCATAGACGGCCCGTGATAACACACGGTAACTAATAATTTAATATTATTTTTAAAAAAGAAGAAAATATATCGGTTATTTGGTTTATCTGCCGTACAAAACCCCTTATTTTAGGCGATAACTTCGGGACCTAACCTAGTCTTATTATTTTTTCTTTAAATGGTGACCTCTTCTGTCTAAGACTGTTCTCCCAGAAGGGCCTAGTACTGGACTATGCAGAGTGATGTGCGTTAACTAGGGTATTCCCTATTCATCTCGAAAGATGTACTTTAACGTACACAGGAGAATGTTGGTATAATCTCCGCGAAGACTCATTCTACCACCAAAACCATAGAGCGCGTGAGCCTCGAACCTTTGCCGATGTTATGGGTCGATTACGGTTCCACTGTCTTAAACGTTCGGCCACATGCACTCACTCACTCCCCCACCCCCCTTAATAGTGGTATCCACTGAATATGGGTTGGTAACATTCGTTACACGGGAAAATCTTCCGATAATCGGGGGTGTCCCTTGAATATGGGTTGTTCAAAAGGAGAGAATCTATTGTAGTAATCACCTCTCACAATCCCACAGGGGCTGCTTGTCTGCCAATACCAGGAATTGGATATCTCAAATCCTACGTTTATTTTGATCAAAACAAAAGAACTCCACTCCCAAAGAATTTAAGATTTTGTTGTTATAGCTAAGTAGGGCAGTGGATAAACATGCTTTTGGCAACCTCAGCAATGCAAACCATTAGTTAGTAGTGTCATTACCATAACACAAATTCTCTATACGTTTTTATCAATTAAACCACAATCGTGTAATAGACCTACCACGAATTTCTCTATTGATCAACCCAGCATTTAGCATTCTCTACAGGTGAATGCTCAGTGAGATTAATGTGGAAACCCACAACAAAACAATAACTTGAGGCTAGGCTAGGACAGGAGGAAGTATCCACAACCACTATTCGTAATTAAGCCCCTATTCATACGTACCCGACAACGCCGCCACAAGAAACAACTCAAAGTGTTTATTGGCGCTATGAAGCTAGATTTAATCATACCCTTCCAACGCTCTACTTTGAATTGTCAAAAAGAATAATTAGGCTTACAGTCAAATAAATTGTTAACTCTATGCAACCACAATCTAACAATCTAGTTCAGTCTCATTACGAATTGAAGAAAGTAATCTTTACTTTCTTGCACGCGATCTCTGTTTTACGATTATACTTAAAATATGCGTTGTAAAAGATTATAAAACAAATTAAAACAACTTTCCCAATATAATCTTTTTTTGCACACTCATATTAAGAGACACCAAGAGGCGTAATATTAAAGATGTATTGTCTCCCCCCCCCCCCCCCCTTCCAAAAGCATGACAAATGAAGTTTCATAAAATCGAACTTTGAATTGACCATTTTGTAGTTTTAATAAAGTTATTGCCAATTTGACTATTTCTTTGTTTTAAATTATATTTTTTTCAGGTAGGCCTAAATATTTTTTTTTCAATCTAATTTTTGGTCACAGTGAATAACTATTTTGTGGTATTAAAATGGCATATTATTCAGCCATATTTGTTTAAAGAATTATTTTTTCAGGGGACGATACATCTTTAAGTGTAGGCCTAAACTTGTTTGTGTCCCCCGAACGTGTCCTCTTTCAGGGGGACAATACATCTTTAAGTGCAGGCCTAAACTTAGTTGTGTCCCCGGAACATGTCCTCTTAATAGAATTTTTTTTTAAAGAAATTGTCGTTATTTTATCTGTAAAAAAGAGTTTACCATTAAAATGTCATGATTGTCATTTTTGTTTTGTCGTTTTGTATCCAACGTATACCAAAACTCGAGAATAATGGTTAAATATCACTATTTATTTTGTCTATTAAGTTTGTCGAAAATTAGCTTAGCCTAAGTAAAAATGCCGGACGTGAAAATATCAGTTTTTTTTTTTAATTTTATCCAATTTTTATATAATTGAATTGGATTTATTTGACCTAAATAAATATATAATTCGTCAAATGAATAGTTATGGAAATGATAGGCAATGTTGGCTAAGTCGTTATTAAAGATTTTTCAAATTATTTTCAATTTTCTGCAGGTGTTTGTTCATTATAAATTATCAACTAGTTAAATGAATGAATTAGACTGAGGAAAAACAATTTTATTTATAGATTCTTTGGTAAAATTCATTGTTATGATGAAATGATAATTTTTATCACGTATTTGGATGATCGTTAAGATAATGGTGTTGATATGCTATTTGATCAAGACGAAACTTAAACCCTGTCTACACTAACAAACTGAAAAGTGTGATGTGCCCAAATATGTTAGTGTTATGCTTAAATATGGTAGTGATATGACATCATCACTACCATATTTGGGCACATCAGTTTGTCAAACTAGTTTGATAGTGTAAGCAGAACTGAGGATGCTGAATGATTACTTTACAACATGAGTATTCGGTTTTACTAGTATTATAAAGCTCTATCTACACTATCAAACTTTATGTAACAAAACAATTTTATGTGCCCATGGAAATGATGATGTCATATCACTACCATATTTAAGCATATCACTACACATCAGTTTGTCAAACTAGTTTGATAGTGTAGACTGAACTGAAAATAGCTGAATGATCACTAACAACAAGAGCCATTTAGTTATTGAAGACATGCACGTTACCCAAACATGATCACTAACAACAAGAGCCATTTAGTTATTGAAGACATGCACGTTACCCAAACATTTTCCAACAAAAAGGAAATTAAGCATGCAAGTTGACATTAAATTGCATATGTAAAATATTAAATTACGAGTACATTTTTATGATAAAGTTAAGTATACGTGTTTGGTTTACTCGGTAACACTGTGTAGAAAGATATGCAGGCGATACGCACCGTTGAATATGATGTATTTTTCATATAGGCCTATAGCACTGAGGTTGACATACAGTTTGCTTTCAAATTAAGAGTGTGGAACTATAACTTAGCTAACATTGTCAAATAATCAATGATGGGAATGATTATGACAATGGTGGTTGTGCTGCTCACAAAGAATGGTAATATAATTGTTATGTTATTCTGAATTTTTCTCTATTGTGGAAATATATGTTATTATCATTTTTGATAATAATTATTATTAGCAAGGAAGAGTGAAATTTCACGTTCCAAAAAGTTCTTCGTCCTTTGAAAGAAAATCAGAGGGAGAGAGTGTTGTTAAGTCACCAGGGAGAAATAAAAGGATAAAACGTCGATGTTATATTTGTCTTGTTGACTTTATTAAATGCTTGTATAGTTATACTACAACATACACGGAGTACGGTTTTCTATAATACATACTCCCATAATGCAGCCGGTAACCAGCGCAAAGTTGTGTCTAGATCTAACTGGGTACCCATTTATACACCTGGGTGGAGAGAGGCAACGTAAGTAAAGTATCTTGCCTACGGATACAAGCAATGCGGCGAGAGTTGGATTCGAACCTAGGTCTGACGATCGGTAGTCCAACGTCCAACACACTGCGCCACACGCCCTTACTATACATCTCAGTTCGTCGGCCAGGGAAAAATTTGGAGGTGGGACGATGAACAACTTGTTTCACATGGTCTATAATGGTTTATTTGATCGAGGGAGACGATATTGGACTTTTTCTGTAGAGTAACAATGACATAATTAATGATTTATGTTACATTATGCTATTTTAAAATCTCAATTTAAAATAGACTAATTGATGACTCACCACAACAACTATGAATCATGCACTAATTAATCACTAAAAATTAACATTTATTTTATAAAAATTATTACAATTTCAAGGTCAAAGTAAGATTAATGTCAAACACGTAAACATGTATTGACAACTGTATTCAATTTGTATCATTTTATGAATATTTATATCATGAGTGTTTATGATGTTGTTGCTATTATATGCCATTGGCAGCAATGGTCATCTAGGCCATTGAACCCTGTATCACGTATAATATTAGTCAGGCAATATTAGGTGTACATTGTTACTAATTACGCTATAACCTCGTGGGTACATATATTTCTCAGCATTTCGTCGTACAGAGTCATAACATATCAATCGGACATTGTTTTTATGTATGGCACGCCAATGCATCGTTCATTTGACGTAAATACTATGGTGAATTGTTCTCTGATGACACCTACAGACGCATTAAGCTTTTGAAATGTGTGAAGTCAGATCAGGGAATATTTAGGTCTACTTTGTTACTAATTACGTAATAACCCCGTGGGTACATATATTTCTCAGCATTTCGTATACAGAGTCATAACAAATCAATCGCACATTGGTTTTATGTATGACACGCTAATTCGTCGTTTATTATAAAAATGTACGTTATAACGCGTGGGTACAATATTTCTCAGCATTTCGTCGTACAGAGTCATAACATCAATCGCACATTGGTTTTTATGTATGACACGCTAATTCGTCGTTTATTATAAAAATGTACGTTATAACGCGTGGGTACATATATTTCTCAAAATTGTGTACATTCATAACAAATCAATCGGACATTGGTTTTTTATGTATGACACGCTAATTCGTCGTTTATTATATAAAAATGTACGTTATAACGCGTGGGTACATATATTTCTCAAAATTGTGTACATTCATAACAAATCAATCGGACATTTGTTTTTATGTATGGCACGCCAATGCATCATTCATTGTAAAAATGTATTGTGCATGCATTAAAATAAGTGTATTTGCGGTGCTATTTTGTGGTGCTATATCCATTTTTTTACGTTAAACCGAGGCATTGGCCTACCGTAAATTACAATGAATCAAATCAAATCAAATCTCTATTTAATAATAAATTTAGAATAAAGATAAAAGTTCACCGACACAGACGCATCAAGCTTTTGAAATGTGTGAAACAAAGGGGCCTGATTTTTAGATATTTCATTAGATAAATGATATTAAAGATCGATATCTGAAATATTCGACAAGACAATCGGCCCGCCATAGGTCAATACTTGGCTGTTATTATCCCCTTATTACATTGCCTGTTTATTCAGGCTGGCCGACAGCTGAGGTACGGTCGTCATATGGTGTAATGGGGTTAGCGTTTAACACTATACCTATTTAATTGCAATTATTTGCCGGCGCCAGTTTCTGATATTTTATTAGGTTTTTGTAACAAGAGCGGCAATTATTATTTTACGTTCTTGTGGTTGAACTTTATCGAGTCAAATTTCCAAATTTTATTTTCTGTCTAATAATACTATGGCATTAATGACATTAATTAGGCCTGTGGGTTGAGTTGGGCCTGTGGGTTGAGTTAGGCCTATGGGTTGAGCCCGAGGTTGAGTGTTAGCAAGTAAAACTAGTTTGTTGGGAATGAATTTAATACGTATAATTGTAAGGATGGTTAATTTTGCATGGGATAAATAAAAAACATAAACTGCATAGGTATACCGCTTTTTGTTATGATTAAGCCAATCGTTTTAAATGTTTAACCTGATATTAATGGTAATTTAAGGTAAGATGTACCATACAGTACCGGTAGTAGACGTGTACCAAGGAAAGAGTAAACATTTTAATTTTACTCTTCCCTGATGTATCTTACTTATTAACAAAGACTGTGCATCTATAACCACGACGCAAGTAAGTTGACCGATCACAGGCGACAGTTCGGATGATTTATCGCGTCGTAATTGGTCAACTCACTTGCGTTTACATACACCGTTGCGCGGTTCCCACTAGCGACGCAACGTAAGGACGTAACGTAACGTAAGTGATTTGACCAATCACAAACGATGGATTATTAGAACAGTGGCTAGTCATTGGTCAACTCGCTTGCGTTGCGCGTACGTCCTTGCGTTGCGTCTGAACCACGCTTTATGTGATACAACTAAAGCTTGGTTCCCACTAGAACGTAACGCAAGGACGTAAACGCAACGCAAGCGTTTTAACCAATGACAAGCGAAGTTATAGACAGTTCAAAGCGAATAAGCCATCGCCTGTGATTGATAAATTCACTTGCGTTGCGTTACGTCCTTGTGTTGTGTCGCTAGTGGGAACCACGCTTTACGTTGCGCTTACTCGAGACAGACGGCAATCAAAGGTGCTTCGATTAGTCACTTATGGTATTAGTAATATATGAATATTAATATGGTCATAATTATGTATTTAATTGAGGCGCCCTACCAGTCTGATACAAGTGCAACACATGGGGTCAATCAAAGTGTCGTAATAGGTCAATTGATGCTAATTTCTCGTTGTAATCGTACACACACGTACTCAATTGTCTACACGTGATTGTCAATGTCATTATTGTTCATTATTGTAAATAATGTCGATTTAATGGTATAGAGAACTTTTGATTGTAATTTATGAGTATTAAAATTGTGTACTCTCGCACAACTCATGTCAAGAAACCAAAATGGTGTGCAACTGAAAACTTATAAAGTAATCTAACATAACGTTTTAATAACTGTAATCTGTAAGATTTTAAATAGGCGCATAGATTAAAAATACAGTCGCGTAGGTAGGTCTGGTTCTGTGAGTGGGTGTACGCCGAAATATTCGCACGGCGGTCGTTGCGCGAGTAGTCGCGATTCTCTAGACATACTTAGTCTGTGTACGGTTCCTTTACGCAGCTGTGTCTGCATTGTTTTTATAAAGTACCCTGGGACTTTAAAAAACGAAAATGAAATTTGAATTTTAAAAGAGCAATCACATAATGCGAATTTCCTATCTAGTAAGGTTAATAACATACACAGATTATTCATTTGTTAATGATTTAATTAGACAAAAGAGACTGGTACCGCTAATAATATATTCATACATAAAGCAGGAGCGTCTATCACTGACGCCACAAAATGAACGCGCGCGTACACCGTTGATATCAACCTTTTAACGCGCTCGTCAAGCAAGAGCGTTTATTATATCAGTTGAACACCACAAATTGAATGCGCGAGTTCACTATATTGTAGTCTACTTTTTTATCAGTGAACACCACATAATGAACGCGCGAGTTCACCATTGTAGTCAACTTTTTAACGCGCGCGTCTGCATCAGTGAACACCACAAGTTTAACGCGTGCGTACAAAGTTTTTATGAACTTTTAAACGTGCGCGTTACATTTTGAGCTTCTGGTGTCACGCGTTGTTTAAAGAGTTTCATCATATGACGTGATCTGTAATTATTAGACCTACCGTATTTGACTTTCTAGGCTCATGGCGTCATGGTTGTTCCATGTTTTCACTGATCACTCTGCGCTGTTTCCGTACCTTATGAAAATATATCGTTAGGAAGTATGATTGATGATGAGGCAGCGGCCTAGCATCGTTTTTGAAGTCCATTTGTGTAGTTTTATAGCTATAGTTATAATTTAGTTATTGCCAGTTGCCAGTGTGTTGAGAGGTGGGAAGTAAGCAGATTGATCAGGGGGTGTTTAGAGTAACACTTGATGTGTCAGTATGTTGACTGAGGAAGAGTGAAGGGGACGGTTGGATCAGGGGATGCTAAGGTGAAAGTGACCTCTTAATTGTTGTGTGTTGATTGAGGCGTGAGAGGGAGGGTTACTCACGGGCAAAGGACCTTGAATTAGTACACTGAATCCCTTCTTTGGGACACCCCTATTAAGAGGACACCCCTATTAAGAGGACACTTTCTTGTGAAATCAACGAGGGGTAATATTTTTTGTTTTAACAATATGGCCAACCAACTCATATTCAGGGACATTTCTATATTAAGGGGACACTTTGTTAGGTCCCAAATATATAAACTATATGTATACACTAGTTTGACAATAAAAGTGTGATGTGCCCAAATATGGTAGTGGTATACCCAAATATGGTAGTGATATGATATCATCATGTATATATATGGGCACATCACATTTTTTTGTCACATAAAGTTTGATAGTGTAGACAGAACTTAATACTATACTGTATGTATAATACAGGGCATCAATGTGATGTTTCTATTTATATGGTGATTAATTTCAAGCCACACTGAAGCATTGAAAAGCGGTTTTATAGTTGAATTCCGTATACGAATGTATACCAGACAAGCACTATACCAACCATCATATATCAGGTTGACTGTCTGATCGTACACGCTATTCTTCCGCAACACGTGCTATTTCACCGACAGTGGTAAGTGTCACTAATGAAAGAAGTTTCTTTATTTAAATGATGATAATTTAAAAAATTTTTATCATTAAAATGAAACTATTTTCAGCAGTCAGAACGACACGGACGTTGGACGGTAACCAACATTCGGAATACATGAGAAATAAAGATATACAAAACGCTAATTAACGTGATTGACACGTCAACATATGGACAGTTTTACTTTTTAATGCTTTAATTTCTATTTATTTTGACGCATCTTTAAATAGAGAAATTCTAAAATTGATAGAAATTTGTATGACATTTATTATTAGGCCTACCAAGATACGCGGTATACCTTCAACAGGTAGACAGGATCATGTCCATGGTTAATATGAATGACATGTATTAATATTGATACAATGTTAGTGTTAAGATGTCCAGGGCGGTCCGAATATAGCTCTATCCTGCAGGTAATCCTTCTGAATGGCACTGATAGTATGAGCGGCCAATACAGCCAATATTAAGTTTTGCTCTCAGTTTATTTATTTATTTAACAACATCTTTATACAGGATTACACAATCAGTTAAAAGAAAACCTGTTGCCTGCTACCGTATTATACTCTATCTCCTTTTGTCCTGATACTGTAAATCGAGTTTATTCAGTATCGCAGGATTATATTGTTCAGACAAGCATTATCATGTTATTTCATGTATAAACGGAAGCTTAAATTAATTATAATTAATTGTAATTATTAATATCTCTGAATTGTAAGCATATTATTTTTTGTAGCCAATTCTCGATATCTAACTAATATGTCGAGTATCATAAGCAATCTCCGTGATACTGCATTACATGTGTTACGACCTGTCCTGACCCTTAACCTTATGCTACTACAGGCACCACGTGCGTTACTGTATTACAAAATTTTCCTCTGGACAAATATTGTCATAAAAGTTGAAGCACTGCAGTTCTGTGTGACAAATGTTTTTCCTTTCTCTTTTTCTTTCCCCCTCTTTTCATTTGTTTTCTTTCACACGTCCCTCATCCCGATTTCTCATAACACTTAATGTTACAGCCTTCGCTCTGTCTACACTATCAAACTTTATGTGACAAAACATGATCTGCCCATATATGGACATGATGATGTCATACCACTACCGTATTTAAGCATATCACTACTATTGGGTACTTTTTTGTCACATAAAGTTTGATAGTGTAGACAGAGCTTAATTGTAATTTCTAATATTTATGAGCTTCTTATGCTAAAGTTTAACAGTACTTTTTTTATAGACATTCATAAAGAGACCAGACTGATTGTAATTACTTCCATTTAAGTTTGGTTAGCTAAGAATTAACTAAATCGTTTGGAATTACATACTGCATCTGTTTTTTGTTTAAAGCGCAACGCAATAAACCGAATTTTGGAATTTAATCTATATTACATAAGATATGATATTTATATAATATTTTATTTTATTAACCATTTTTATAGAGGATTCTTTATTTAAAAAGAACTGGTATTAAAGAGTCCTCTAGCAATTCAAATAAAATTTTAAAAAAATAGAATTTAATTGCTCACTTTGACGAATTATTAGGAGATCAGTTTTATAATTTTACTAATATTTCATTAAAAAAAACATGTACGCACGTTAAAATACGATAGCAATAAGTTGCTGACCTGATGCATGTGCTTACTAAAAATGAAAATACAAAGAAAAAACAATACAATTGAGTATGCCAAACAGAGCAACAACTTCATTCAATAAATCATTGTTTAAAATAGCATCTCTGAATTTAAATAAACCTTATATATGAGAATCCCACGCATGCTATCCAAGATAAAGGGCAGTTGATTGGCCGTAATAATTGATATTAAATAGTTTGATTCACATCAAGGCCTACATACTTTTCTAAGTGTTTGTTTCGCCTGACGTCATATGTCACAAGTTAGAACGCGCGAACAACAAAACGACACATTTTTATTGTTAAAAAACGCGTTAAAATTGTTCTAAAATGTGAATCTTTGCTTTTATTTATTAATGAAAGAATGATGGTTAAAAGGGTTTGGGCACATATCACTTAAGGCCGAAATGACCATTGGTTCTTTTGTCGTGGAATCTTCTCTTCCCAATCCCACAATCGGAAGTAGTGCATACCTCAGTGACACCGATTAGGCCTAAATGTTTCTTTATAGAGGTTGATTTCGGTCCAATATTGCCACAGGCTGAAGTCTGATCATTAAATAGTGTTTAATGTAGTATGTTAAATCGTTATTGTTCAGCATGTCATTCATTTAGCACTATACAAGCATGTGGTTACTTTTAATTACCATGCTTGTAAATCTAACAATAGCTTTCATTTTTTTAGTTAAGCATGCTTTATCACAGAAGTTCATTGTATATGAGAACAGCGATAATAATTAACTTGCGTGTACATCGCGTGCAACGGATTTCTGCTATAAAATGAACCTTTATTTAAAACAGTTTAATGACGAAATCACCGGGAATAAATACCGTAACTTTTCGCGGTAATATTTTTGGCAATCTTTATGGGGGTGGTCTTTGAACTCACGCACCCATTATCCTACATCTCACACCCATCCCAAAATGTTCTACGTTACTCACCAAAATGAATTATTTATTTATTAATAATAACAAATAAATAAACAGTAACTTTGAATAAAGGCTTCCCTTGAACTGTTTTTTAAAAATTCCAGTTGTATCGGGTAAATGATTGTTATTATCCTACAACCCACATCCATCCCTTAACGTTCTACGCTACCCACCAAATAAATGAATTAATTAATTTAAAATAAACAATAACATTGCATGCAGCTTCCCCGTGGACTATTTACTTAACATTTCAGTTTTATTAAAACAAATTATACTATTATAAAGACTACATTTAAAGGGCCTTTTTACAAATGTTTGTTTGTTTGGCATTATATCTTTAAAATGCATATTTATCTCAGTTTAAAATTTTCCATCACGATGTCTAGATATTCTATGAATGGCATACAACTCCACATGCTGCCATGTTATCTATAATTGAAGACGCGGCTGTACTCGAGCGAAGCTGGACAATCATCACAGTATCAGTCCACGGTGATTATAGAGACAGGGCTATAGTTTAGTGATGCCACCGCGATAGGCATCAACGTCGAAATACGACGTAAATGAATTCGCTATACGATGATATAAAATTAAATCAATCGATCGATCTCAAGATTACATTGATAATAATAATGATGGAAAGATGTATGTTAACATTCTTGAGTAGATTCCCCCGGTCATGACTTGTAAATATCTTTAAATCTTTAACCTATATTCGCATCGGCCTAGTTACCCCCTTATTGCCTGTCATACGTTGGCGATGATATCTAATGTGAACGTGTGATGACTGTACAAAGTAGTGAACCAACGTATCATTTTCTCGCTGATACATCACCTTTTGATGAATAACATTAATCAAACTGTATTCAAATATAGTAACATAATTCATAATTTGTGATATGATATTGTGTTAAGACAAGTTACGTGGTTAAATCAAGGCATGAATGCATGAGCTCCGGAGATCAAAGGGTTTATCTGTGGTTGCGACACGATCGGTTCTACGCTCTTAACAAACACCGCGCCCCGCGGAAAATATGTACATAGTACAGTACTGTAGTATTTGTCGCAGTCAGACATAAGATCAAAGGACTGTTAGGAGTTCCTATCTTGGCAAGGCGAGCTAAGTGTCCTATTACATTTACTCGTATAATCCGCACCGGTACTTTAGCATTACCAATGACAAGCGACAGTTCGATTAATCAATCGCTTGTGATTGGTCAAATCCTTAATTACGCTGCGTTACGTCATTGTTTTGCGTCTCTAGTGGGAACCACGCATTAGTAAGAATTCTTTAATATGCTTATTTGGCCTGTAAGTATAAACTGTATTAATATATTAAATACAGTCGAACCTCTGTTAAGGGACCTAATAAAGGTTCCTTTCAATAGTGGTGTCCCCTGTGTTGACCGTAGTTTTAAAGCATAACCCTTGTTCGTTTCATGGGAAATTATAGATTTCCCTTGAATAGTTGTGTCCCAGAGGAAGTTCTACTGTATAAACATCACAGCAAAATTGCTCTCGTACAAATCTATTTTATCAATTTTGTCTAATTGATAATTAAAGATAAATTATTGCAATTATTCGATTTGCTTTTTAATACGTCTTTAAGTTTAGAAATTCGAGCGACATAATAAGCACGAGGAGCAAATAGGGTGTGAGAGGATGGGAGCGGTTCATTATCATAATCTGATTTAAATATATAGCATTTGTTGATACCCTACACAACTATGACACTAAATAAATGCTGACAACCGCACGGTTGTTTTCTTTACAAACCATGTTGTGTGTTTTATATTAGTATCCAGACGAGGCAGTTAGCCTACCGCTTATGTTGCTTTTTTTAACTCGAGTAAAGTTCGGCTCCCGTGGCGTTTCATAGACCGCTCGCGCGTAAATATAATGCGTAGTAATTTCTATGAATGAAACGATTTTCGACATCCTGCGGTGTGCTGTGTTCATTTGATTAAAAGGTCAAAGTTGAAACAACTCAGCACAGTTGATTTAGCATGGGATCGCAGACGCTGTATAGACAAACTTTTATTTTGAAAGGGGAAAAACAAAGGCCTACCCTATCGTAAGAATTTAGTCAGAAGTTGAAGAAAACAAATATGCATCTTATGGGGATAGTACCCATTGGAACTCTGGTATCACTAAAATAGTATAATCCATTCTGTGGTGAGGCTACAAAATACAGCTTTCAGTGAAAAGTATATATATATATATATTAAACACGTCAGGCATCGAATAATTATAAACCGCCCGGTATTATACTGAAATTTAATTAATTAATTTGAAACGATAAAGATGAGAAAATCTGTGAGAATGAGAAAAAGTCGCCCCAACCGAGATTCGATATTAAATATATATTTATATACTGTACATTAAAACATTGGTCTGAAATTGTATTATTGTATGTAATGTGCACGTCCCCAGGGAAGAACAACCATGTGTTGATCTGAGCCTCCATGATTAATAAATTTGAATTGAATTGAACAAAAACCAGGATAATAATGATTAAATAAATTAAGGCAAAATGATTGATTTAAGTTATTTTAAATTATTTAACAAAGTTTTCCACAGATAGCGCATGTACTATCTGGCTTGGGGAGTCATGGTGCTATCCATTGGAACTACATGCAACATCCCATCCTATATAGGTGTGGCTACAAAACACAACTTTTTAGTAGAAAGTTCATAAAGTCAACTTAATAATATCACATTTCAAAATATATGTATATCATAATTTCCAATCTAAGTCATTTGACACATACTGGGTCATCTGGAAGCTTTTTAACACATAAAAACGCCATCCGCCACTAAAACATTCTCCTGACATGCCTTTTAAGATGATCTAACAGGCAATCGCCAGGCAATCGCCGTGGTGCCTTTCTTTACTTGTCAAGTCCAATCTAGGCAAACCGCTTGTCTAACATCTTATGACCTGCTGCTGCCGGGAGCTATCCTCGTAATACAGACACCCTGTACCTTGTTCCAATTATAAATCAACTTTTGACTGAACAAATGCAAAGTATTTTTGTATCGTTTAATATAAATTAAGTAATTTAGATTTATAAATGTATAAATACCTCATTTTTATAGCGCATTTTTTATGAATATCTTGAAATGCGCTTTACATAATTCATGTTATATTTTAACCTTTCAATATAGTAGATCAAGTACAAAGTACTACAAGTTTCATTCATTCGTAGGCCTACTTGATTTAGGCCTACGTTTAACGATATTGCGCAATGTTACAGGTGCATCACCACCGTTGCGTCAACATCTTTGCGTTGCGTCACCAGTGGGAACTAAGATTTATTCACGAATAAGTGTGATCTCCTAAAAATGCATTGATGACACAACTTTGTTTAATTTCATATCGATTCTTTCTCTTTCTGTCCATTAACTATACGCCATTGCGAATGACACACTCGACTGTTATTTCTTGCATAACATAACGTATGAGCTATACATCACATTATTGACATGTTGTCATCAACAATGTATACATATTATGCACAAATATGATTTATGATTTTCTTTGCTATGTATTGAAACATTGTCACGTTTGATGGCAGCTAGAACTTCTAAGGAACCAAGACATTTTGTCAGACGTGATATTTATTTGAACAACTGAACAGCAAAATCTCTTTCGATTGAATCAACCTGAACAGCACAATCTCTTCCGATTTAAACAAACTAAACACAATCTATTTCGACTGAACAACAAACTTTATTTCGATTGTTGAAACAAACTGGACAGCACAATCTCTTTCGATTGAAACAAACTGAACAGCACAATCTCTTTCGATTGAAACAAAATGAACAGCACAATCTCTTTCGATTGAAACCAACTGAACAGCATCACTTTCGATTGAAACAAACTGAACAGCACAATCTCTTTCGATTGAAACCAACTGAACAGCATCTATTTCGATTGAAACCAACTGAACAGCACAATCTATTTCGATTGAAACCAACTGAACAGCACAATCTCTTTCGATTGAAACCAACTGAACAACACAATCTCTTCCGATTGAAACAAACTGAACAACACAATCTCTTTCGATTGAAACCAACTGAACAGCACAATCTCTTTCGATTGAAACCAACTGAACAGCACAATCTCTTTCGATTGAAACCAACTGAACAGCACAATCTCTTTCGATTGAAACCAACTGAACAACACAATCTATTTCTATTGAAACCAACTGAACAGCACAATCTCTTTCGACTAAAACCAACTGAACAGCACAATCTCTTTCGATTGAAACCAACTGAACGACACAATCTATTTCGATTGAAACCAACTGGAAAACACAATCTATTTCGATTGAAACCAACTGAACAACACAATCTATTTCGATTGAAACCAACTGAACAGCACAATCTATCTCGATTGAAACCAACTGAACAACACAATCTATTTCGATTGAAACCAACTGAACAGCACAATCTATTTCGATTGAAACCAACTGAACAGCACAATCTCTTTCGATTGAAACCAACTGAACAGCACAATCTCTTTCGATTGAAACCAACTGAACAAACAATCTCTTTCGATTGAAACCAACTGAACAGCACAATCTATTTCGATTGAAACCAACTGAACAGCACAATCTCTTTCGATTGAAACCAACTGAACAACACAATCTATTTCGATTGAAACCAACTGAACAGCACAATCTATTTCGATTGAAACCAACTGAACAGCACAATCTCTTTCGATTGAAACCAACTGAACGACACAATCTATTTCGACTGAACAACACACTTTATTTCGATTGTTGAAACAAAATGAACAGCACAATCTCTTTCGATTGAAACCAACTGAACAACACAATCTCTTTCGACTGAACAGCACAATCTCTTTCGATTGAAACAAAATGACGAACACGATCGTTTCTTTCTGATTGAGAAAATATCCAAGGTCCGACTAGTTTTAATAATGCTTCTGGACGTTTATATGTTTGGAACATTTTAGAGTAAGATAAATGTAAAGGAATTTAAAGGTTACCCCAATAATTACAAAGAGAAAATAAAAAAATTAATCAATACCAGTTTGAAGAATATAGATCACTGGACCTTGCGTAATAACGGAGTTTTTTGGAACACCTTTTTGAGATATCATGCATTAAATCAAATATATTTAATTCAAAATATTTAATTCATCGATTCAAAATGCTGTCTACTATCAAATAGTTTGACACAGAAAAGTGCCCAAATATGGTAGTAATATGACATCATCGTGTCCACATTATAATGGGTACATCACATTTTTTCACATAAAGTTTGGTAGTGTAGAATTGTGGCTTGGAGGTTATGATGTTTGGCTACCACTTCAAGGGTCCTGGGTTCCAGTTCCGTCACATGTCAGGATTTTTGTCTAAGGACAAAATTACAACTCCACTCCCAAAGACTTGTAATAAGACTTTGTTTATATAGAGCATCTTGTGTATATGTTTGTCTTGTGAACCTCTGAGGGATGGATCACCCTAATTAAATTAAAATAAAATTTAAAAAATAAATAAAAAGACCTGAACCTTATACGAAATATTAACACCATTTTTATGATATCATTACATTAAATGTACAATTGAATCAATCAAATATATAATTCAAATGTATAGAATCAATGATGCCATTAGCCTATCTGATATGTTATCTGAATGGCATTAATAAATAATAAATCATTCAAATAAAACAGCAATACAATGCTGTCGAGTTATGTGATGTTAGAATAATTCAAAACAGTGGGAAAAAATGATTGTTACAAAATATGACAGCATTTTATTATTTACCTAATTGTTAAATTAGTTCTTTTCGATGGTTGATGTAATCTTATTTCAGATGAAATTGTGCCGAAACGTTTCTTTGATGAACCATTCCACTTAAGGGCTAGCCTTAGGTGTTTTCCAATTCGAAAATTAGTTTTATCGGAAAAGAACCTAAATATATTATTGGAGCTGATTTTATTTTATTTTGAATCGATTAAAATGTAATGAGTTGAGAAATTTCTCAAGATTATACTCATAATTGCAATTTTGCAACATGTTAAAATTGCGTTATATGCCGGGTTCAACAGGCTAGGACAATGTAACAGTTACATTTTACCACCTGGCCTTTCTCGAAATAACCGCTTTTCGAACTTTGCCGACGAATATTTAAATGAAAACCATGTTGTGATTTTTTACAAAAGCTATAATCGGATTATTCAGTACTTTTTATACCCAACATGTTGCGAATTCCTAGTAATAAAAATTGAAAAACGTTAAGCGTAACTCCATTCGTGATATTAGAATATACAGTCCTCTTGAGAGTACCTCGTAATTCTCACTTTACTCAACCTTAGGCCTAGCACCCAAGGAGACAGACTTTTGTTACTTTTATATTAATAAATTGTAGTCGTAACAAAGTGTAAGAAATCATGCCATGCGTGTGAAATTGTACCGGGATTACAGCTGATCTTATCTTAACAAGTTGGGATAAGGACCAATTTACCTGCAGTGTTTTCACCTTTCTTCATTTCTAATCTTGGGTCCTTGGGGGTTTACTCTCAAAATTAAGACATTTCATATCATGAATGTCTATTATATTGCAAACCCTGTGAGGGAGGTGAAACATCGTCCAAAAAATAAAGGAAAATATTGAATTGTCTAATTGAAAATTTACATTTTTCGAATAAAAATGGAGTGTCTTCTATGTGAAAACAAATCGATATACCAAGGTACACGTACACCTATAGAAGTTTTGACTTAATAATTATTAGTAAAAAGATAAATATGTTGGTACATGGCGTTTTATACGTATACTACCGTACTTGAGCTTCAGAAAAACATCGAAAAGCCGACTGGTGGCCTAACATAAAAAGACAGTAACTGCAGACTTAAAACAAGTATAGTATCCTACTGTACGGTACCTACCCAAGCTTTAATATTTGTTTGCACTTTAAACATGATTGAATGGCCCAAAACGTCTCGGGGACAAAACGTTTCTGGGCCGAATAGTCCTTGCGCCGAAACGTCCCAGGCCGCGATAATTCTTTTCGTACATAAGTTGGGGACCCCTCATGAAACGTCACAAAAAACATGTTATGGTTATACTATATACCGGTAATCTATCATGAATAATATACTTCAATCACCGAGAATAGAAGTAACAAACCCATGTTTTTATCCATCGCTGAAACATTAAATAATCTAGAAACAAACTCTTTACCATTAGTTATGTGACCCGCGCAAACGCAACATATTGACATTGATGTTTTTTACAAATTTATATAGATTTATCATTATCTTAACTCAGATTAAGAAGTGATTGATTCGTCGTAACAAGCCATGCATATTTCATACCGTATGGTCAAACTCTGGCCGTTTTTAAAAGTAATAATTGACCGTTCAACGTATGCGTTTTGACCACGCACAGATTATGATCATTAACATTAAGTAGATAATCGCTATTATAATACACTTAAGTGATTATTAATTATTATATAGTTTAGAAAACATATTGCATAAAAGAATTTAAAGATGTTCTGCTTCATGTATAAGTACGATGACTACATAATTAAAATTGTTATGTGGGCTTCCCTCGCAAGCCTTCCCAGCAATATTCCAAAGTTCAAGCCCGTTATAGATAGACATTGGGGTTCTTTTTCCCCAAGCGTAGCAACTAAAGAAAAGATAGTAGGCCTACCTAAGTAGATGAGGCCTATTAAAACTATAGCATTTTTACTGTTGGTCTCTAAATTAAAAAGAGCAATTCAGGAAAAAAGTCTGCTAGGTTTACGTATTCGTAGTCGTTTTATTTTACGCACGTTTGAAAGATAGAAGACGTATGTTCAGTATTAGTCTGGGTTCCAGACGGAGTTTTGACTTAATATTAGTAAAAAGATAAATAGTTTTTACATATGGCGTTTCATACGTATACTACTTGAGTTTGTATAAACAAAATAAATAAAAAAGAAAATAAATACAGACTTGGAGCAAGTCTAGTTCAGTATGTGATATTTTGTATTTTGTGTTTCAAACTTTAGAACTATTAGACCAAGAGGCGTGCATATGCATTTCAACCCATTTAGTATTTTAAAAAAGTGTGTTGCTATTGATATTCATGCCACGTTCATTTTAATTTTTTTTTTATGAAAAAAAAAAAATTAGAATGAAGTTTAAATCGTCGTGTTCCACTACATGGTTTGTTTTGCATTAATATCAACCTCGGCTGCGATACCGTTACCGTAATTTACGCGGTTAATTTACCTCTTTACTCTCTTTTAAGTAGTTCTATTTTACAAAGCAGATTAACCGCATTAATGTGTGGTCCTATTCGCATGAGACTTGGCCATTGGCACTATTTTGAATGTCACGTGGTCTACGTCACACGCGGAGACTTCAAATTCCGACCGCTCACACAGCTGCATTTGTGAAACTTAAATCGATTTTTGATAATAAGAAAATAGTTCACTATTTTGGTTCTTGTTGAGGTTGCCACCTTCAAATTGGTTAAATCACATATAATAAAACGCCCACTTGATGAATGAGAACTTTCAGTCGGAGATATAGCTAGGTCTGATATGTCTTTCAAAGACTTTACCTGATGAATGGAAACTTATGAAAAAAAAAAGTCTTTATCCTAATGTATTCTCGCAACTGCATAGCCTATTCTCGGTAAGGCCAATTTACACAGACATAGCACCATAGACCATAGCCTAACCCTTGATACAGGCACCACATAGGCCTACAAATAAGATACTGATATTCCTCTAGTTCCAGACGGAGTTTTGTCTTAATATTTGTAAAAAGATAAACATTTTTGCACATATGGCGTTTCATACGTACTACTTGAGCTGTCAAAACGACGACGTGTGGAATGACATAAAAAAGACAATAAATACAGACTTGGAGCAAGTCTAATATTCCTCCTATGATGCTGCCTTGCAAATATTTTCGTATGTGAAGATACAGCACTGAGAATCGGGTACAGTAACACATCGATTGTACTAATAATTGTTTGACTAAAGGAGGTTGATAATCACATTCAATGGTGTTCTCAAACTTTAATACCTACTTCAGAGCCACTTAAATAACCTCCAGTACCTGTTCTCTTGTTATTTGTGTACCAAGTTAATACGTATATAATGACCAGAACCATTATGTATTCTTTTAATTTCAAATTAACACCTCATTTACAGTTTTCTTAATCACATAGCGCAGTGCCACTTAAAGATACTTTAAATAAAAGGAGACATTCTATACTAATTCTTTCATGCACTTTAAAAGTACTTTGGAACTGTGTAACGGTTTTCCGGTATACTATCTCAAATATTTACGTAGGCCCTTTTGGTATAGACGTGTTAATTGTGGACTGGGGGATTGACTTTACCATGAGCCATGTTCACACAACATACGTCACTGCAAATCCATGGTAATTTAGGCCTAGTCTATAGACTTTATACCCTGTGATACAACGGAAACAGTTTATTCTAAACATACTTAGGCCTACAAATACTAGTATGTCTATAGGACAGGCGTATACCTAAGCGTGGTTTCCACTAGAACGCAACGCAGCGACGTATCGACGCAAAATGCTGTATTGCGTAACCACAAGAGTGCTGCAAACATCGCAAAAAAAATTAACACAAGTATTGGAAGAGCATTTCCTTACGTTGCGTAGGTTGCGTTACGTTCAGTCGCTAGTGGGAACTAACCTTTACTAGAAGACAGTTAAAATACGCCGTGCACTGAACATAGTGTGGACGCGCGTATAAAACACGGGTACATTTTGATAACACATTAGACATTTTTTAAAACGCTCGAATAGTCCGCAGCAATGAATATAATGTACATTTTCGTCAGATCTCCAATAAAAATTTAATTTAAAGAATTAGAGATTAGTTCTTGAAAGTTTAGCTTATTTCTCAATAACATTAATTATAGAGGTTTAGAATAAGCCTTACCGGTATTAGTCGCATTTGTACAAAGCACGTGTATTATATTCGTTAAACTCTCTCCAATTAGAATGTAACATTGTGTTGCGTTATAACTACCCAGGATGTTCCGTTATGAACTTATTTATGGTAATATTCTGAAATTTATTTTAATTAAAGCCCGGATGGATGACAGTTTAGAAATATTCGTTTAATGTTATGAAATGTTTGAAGAAAAAGATCTGCTGACGCACATCGGTAATTCTGTGTCATTTTGTTGGTGCAGCGTGAACATATTATACATTTTTGTCGCGGTCCTAAATTTTCGCGATTGCAATGATTTTCTTAGTTATCATAATTTAGCAACAGCTTATGCCAATTCTCATTAACTGTGAACTGTTCGGTCCCCTACACCTCTCCCCAAAAATACGGTCTACAAGTTTTAGGACTGTACGTGAATGAGCAGCCCAATGCAATGAAATGGTGAAGCGAGTCTAGAGTGAAGGAAAAACCCTCTCCACAACAACAACACAACCCCAGTTGAAAAACGTTGAAAGGTCCAGACAGAAGAAAACACCCTTTCCCCAACCACCAACCAAACTAAACCTATTTCCCGCCTTCTCGTCCACGATGTCCACATATAATAAAAGGACTCCATCATATCGGCTATAACGTCACGTGTCCTACAATTCATCTTCATAATGTCGTAACATCATAAATAACATCGTAAATAAACATGATTTATGCAAACAACTGTCTAATTTGCATATATTTCAGTTTACGGTGCAATGTGACATAATTTTAAATGTTCTATTGACCGTCTCGTCGATGTGTCACGTGTGTGATTCATTATTTGCGTAAATGTCACGTGTACTGATACGCGAAATGACTTATAATGAGTATGCGTCACTGAAATTATATAGGCCTAGTTTCCCTAAATGATTGAATACGGTTGATGTATTTTTACATATATATGTATCGTCTGTCAAGGCAGAACATTCATCATCTGTATCTTGATGTCACTGAACTATGATTTCATACAATAGGTTGATGATTTTCTTATTTTCACGTTTTATTTGTCTGAACACAGAAGAGACAAGGTAACATGAATTACAAGTATAAATACACGTGACTTGTATCCCAATGACTTGCGTTTGTCAGTGAAGATGTATCAGTGACAGCTTCAGAATCGGGTGAAAAATTTGTCTTTTGGTTCAGTACAATCCTAACCGTTCTTTAAATTTATTGCAATATTTCAGATAATATTTATTTAGATAATAATGAATGAATATATACAAAATAGAAAAAAGATATTAAAGTGAACATAGATAAAGCAATAATTGGTAGTCATTATTATCATGGATCCCTTCTAGAAGTTAAAAACTTGTCTCGTAGGGACCCACAACAAAACACATTACTAAAAAAATAAAAATAAACCTAGAATATATATAGATTTAATATACAATTAGAATTGTAGGCTAATTTAGAGCTACGGAGTTATTCACTTTCTCTCTAAAATTGTTTATTTTACCTGTTTTAGGCCTATAAGCTAAATCATTGATTTGTATTCAACTGTTTTTCAAAATTAAAAGTTTTAATTATTTCATCTTTAGGGGAGTTTTTGGGGAGGCTTTTCATGATCTTTTGGAGGACATTAAGACACATGTTATATGTTACGTTTGTCGATCAGTCTAGTTGACATAATTCAATTCAATTCTTTAACTTTACCGTTAAATATCATCCAATTAATAAAAAGGATATAATGACGTCATCCAGTACCGTGTGGTAGGCCTAGTCTTTTTGTTAGCATATCACGTATAATACTCAAAGGACCCACTTTTGAAGGTGTTTGTGCCGCGGCAACCAAAAAAGCAAATCTATAGCGGAAAGTCAAGTGCACTAGCTGAACGTTTAAACCGGATAGGCTTTCCCTGATCCTCTATTTGCACTTAGAAGTACAATTATTATTTACCATTTCCTTAATAATTTTATCACATATTGTCAAATTTTAATTATAAGTCTAATCGCTCAATACGATCTTGTTTTTGTAAATTATTTTTGAGATTTAATAATCGGTTTTTTTCATTATTATTTTAAATCTTTCCCGTGAGAAACCCATACATCTGCAGGAAATGAATTGGCTCTGAACTCTTACTGAAATACTTTAAAAAATCTATAACGCCTACAAATATATTTAGTTTAATCAATACACGTTCAAATATGTTTAATTTGTTGTTACCTTTCCAGAAATCAATAACGAATTTTCGTCATTTCGTACAATTTTTTCTACATGTGTCTTTTCGCAGTGTATCAGGTCTGTCTGTCCCACTTATGGTCTACTGAAAAACTTTAGTTTTGTTAGATCATCTTCGTGATTTCTATCTAGCATACATAAACGTCAACCGCCAACAAATTTGAAGCGATTTCAAATATATTTTAGCATTATTATAAGGCCTACCTAAAAAATAAGTATAATATTATATTATACTAATGATTTTAAGATTTGCTCTTGAATACTTTAGGCCTATTATTATCTGGATTTTCTTCTTAAATTTAGCTCTCTTCCATTTTTTTTATTTAAGTAAATATCTGGTTTAATTATCTTTTAAAACATTTTCATTTTTCCATATTGAGAGATAGTGTATTTTGTTTTATTGTTTTTCTTTTTTTAGAAGAAATAAATATTGATTTGATTTGTTTGAGTTTTTGAATAAAAAATTCAAACTTGTGGATGTTTTTAAAATTAAAAAATTGTCATAAACCAGCAGAAATCTGGAAAACACAGAAAGGAATGTGTGTAAAACCAACCGTGACGCGACAAGTGGTTCGAATTCTTTATGAAAAACAAATACAGATGAGTCTTTAGAATCGGGTTAATTTTTACAGGCGTTGTCACAGAATAGGATCTTTGTTGAAACTGACTGGTGGGTGTTTTATCCAAGATATTTCTATTGTACAATAATTTTTACCTGTGGATTATTTTGAAACTTTGAACTTGATACCAGTTTAAATCGATTTTATCTTCTAAGTGGTTCTTTTATTCTTTCCTATCCATCATCTGGCACGTTAGATATTAATGGTGAAATATATAGCAAATATGCATATCCCATTGCTAAATATTATTGATGACTTTTGTTGTATAGACATTTTTTATTCTGTTCATAAGTAGGCATGTATTGTAGTTAAACGGACAATTACTCACAGATAAATATTTGTAGGCTATAGTATTTGACACATTTTTGTTGTCTAAAATATTTTCATATTTTCAGGTTGTATGCTATTGAAATTAAATCTACAATGGGTTTGATTCAGTCGTTGCTTTTTTAAATTGCCCTAATAACAGATAGTTTTCAAAACAAGCGTTCAATTTATGAATTAGGCCTATACCTTAATAGGGGTTGGCTGTAGTGTTTGCTCTCGCGTCCAAAAGGATTCTAGCCTATACTCTACACAGATATACATAGATCTATCAACTTCCATGAACTCGAGCGCGTTCAAGCATTGGGATCCCTCTGCTGTTTTGAATATGATGAGACATGCCTACTACTATTATACCGTACTAAAGCTCTGTCCACACTATCAAACGTTATGTGACATGCCCATATATGGACATAATAATGTCATATCACTGCCATATTTGGGCATATCACTACCATATTTGGGGACATCACACTTTCTTGTCAACTAGTTTGATTGTGTAGACAGAGATTTAGCCGATATATTGTACTCAAGTATATAATTTTCTTCGCAACTTACTCACTTCCTTTCACATGACAAGCGACATACCAGTTAACGTTAATCGTTTTGGTATAAATTTCGTCATATGTAGTTTAGGTCTTAAATGAATAGTGCATAGTCAGTATGGGGTTAGAGTGACAGATGCGTTTCTGGGAATAGATATTTATACACTTTTGCATAAATCTGGTTTTCTTTTTTTTCTGTACTTATATTTAAAGTAGGCCTACGGTAGAACCCAGGTAGGTGGACACCTTCGAGTATTCAGTGTGTGTTGGCCGTAGTATAGTAGAAAAATCTTCCCTCAAAATGGGGTCTCCCACTCAGTAAGGGTGCCCCAAAAGAGTGGTTCTATCGTATCTACTACCGTATCATATCCAGCATCAAATATAAGTATAACCTACCCCACCAATGCAGGATGGGTATCAATTAATCTCGATATTCAGTTCCACTGTTTTTGACCATGAACAAACGTCTTGCATACGGTACTGGTGATCCCAGGATTTTAACCCACGACCCTGGGATTACAGTACGGTATAACTGTGAGATACTACCAAACCACTATTTCAAACTATTCTTAAAACATAAACCTGGATCTTAAAACCAATTGAATATTTGACTTTAGTGACAGAAGAAGAAGAAAACCAGGACGTCTACACACACCAACAACCGGAAGTGAAATATTGAAGATTATTATTAGCAACAGAGTGAAATGAATAAACCAGTAATAATGTTATTTTCATCGTCGTTGTTGATGGCTGGCTGTCGGGTGTCAAACCATCAGTATATATACTGTTGTTACTAATGCCCTGATTGTTTTCCTCTCCAGGGAGTGCAACTATAGTTCAGAACTATGAAATGTTTAATACGAAAGCCTGTCTTTCCTGAAGTACTCACGCACGAGCAGAAGGCGGAAGAATTCGCCAATGTATTTTCAAAAACATTAAAATGCACATAAATGACTATGATGCATAATTAAGACGAGTATAGTAAGATATGTCTGCTATACTATTTTTTGTCTCTAGGTAACTTTGTCTCCCATGAGTATATCGCACTTTTAATACGATATAGACTTATATACAGTACTTGGTGTAAATGTATTTTCCCACGAGACTCAGACATTGTTATACTTTTAAAGTAAGTATTAGTATATGGCATTGGGATTGGAAAGTTTTTAAGACGTGAGAAAAATTCATACCGAGAGCTATCTGTGGACACTTTCGTATTCTGTTGAAACCGTACACCATCGATCTGAAATAAGATTTCGTTGTCTCTCTTCTGTGGGGGAACCCCTACCCACGAGTACGGTATTCATTAGGGTAATCCTTCACGCAAATACAGTAGGGGACTTAAGGAGACATCTTGAAACAACACCAATAACGCGTCCTCTTAATAAGGGTATCCCATCCCATTCGCCTTACTCGTAGTTCGTTTCCTCATTTATAATAAAGACAGCATTGGTAGACCTCAGAAAAAGTTACCATCTCAGGGAAGATCGTTCATCGTGTGCCCGATCGTCTGTCATTTTTGTCACAAAATTCTCTTTTGCAGCCAGGTTTCTTGTAATGTAATGATCACGGCATCTGTAAACAAATATCGAAATAGACCCATCACTTAATTAAAAAAAATACACACACATTAATTTTTGGACCCAGAAATTTCTAAAAAATGTTTTTCATTGACTATTACATTGCTTTGATATTGGTCTGTATGTTCCTTCCTCCTCTTCTCCATATCGGAGGCTGATTTAATATTCTATTACCGTACAGCATTACACCTATGAAGGGACACAGCAAATGTTGTCCCCTTTATAGGATTAGGAGTGTCCACTGAATAGGAGTGGACAGTATAGTATTAAAATATACTGTACTTTCCCCTTGTTCGTAGTAGTGGTGTTCAATCCTGTATTTGTTTTAACTTTGTACATTATTATTATTGGTATTACAATGTTTGTTAGCACTGACCTTGGTGTTATAATCCGCCTGTCTGGTGTTATACTTTACGCAGGTCATATTGGCTGAACTGTGAACAATAATATCTATTGCCAATTTGCCAGTTTAATAAGTGATATATAATAATTCTGGAATCACAAGATACCGGTAGCCTAGGGTAGCTCGTTGGGCCTGATATGCATAGGTCAACCACCGTGCCATGACTACCGGAATCGTTCTGTCAGATGAAAGGAAGCCTAGTTATTTCGAGGATTTTCCTGAAGGTTCTCACATTCCGTCGCTTCTATAAGCCAGACTTCCCTAACTTTTCTACCATACGTGAACCACAAAGCATGTCTTTCCGTTGGTTTAAAGTGAATTCTGTAAACAATTTTAATATGGTGCAGTAGTAGGCCTATACAGAGTTGTGCAAACGTCAAATCTACCCATCCGAGGGGATATCTGCGGCCAAAACCAAAATCATCGATAAAATGGCACTCATCAGCCAATCAGAATGTTTAGCGAACATTCCCAAGGTCACTTAAACCCTGGCTCTCTTATTCACGACATCATCCTAATTTGTAATTTAAATCAAAATGTGTGTAAATTCTAAAGTAGGAACGAGCCCTAGTCTTATCCACATTTTCACCCATTCTGTAATCGGCCAGTCGATTCTCCCAGGGTATCTAGGCAAATATCAGGTGTCATATACAAATGTATAAATACAGTATCATATGTGACATTGTTTTTAACTTATTTTTAACCAAACTTTAAAATAACTCATATGATACAGTTTAGCTTGTGACGAACATGTCACATCGTATCATGGCACTTTCATAAGATACGTTACTGAAACAAATCTTAATTTCAATTCACCCGATTCCGTACTTTGGACTGAGAATCGGGTGAATTGGCAAATTATGTCGTGTTATATTGTATGTGTTCTTAATGCACCTCAACTGCTTAAAAGAATGTTATATTGTTTTATCCATTCACAGGGGAAATTACTTATTTTTGATTTGTTAATTTGCGCTAAAGGTGTGGGTATCTGTCGGCTAACTTTGTAGGTGTAATTTGTAATGCGGTATTCTACTTTTCATGTGAAATTACAGCAAAAGGTAAAGGTTGTAACCCTAACAGGATTGTTCTGGGTGGATTCGCATGGCTTCCATTTCGTAATACTGCTAAAGTAAATTGTCTCCTTGGTGTAAGCGTTAACTCAACACGAAACATGTGCAAGATTTAACTAAGATATTTTAGTTAAATTTGTGGCATTGGTTTTTCCTTTTCGTTTTGTCGGCACGTCTTTTTTCATTTTCAGTTTTTTTCAAGGTTGGTAGACCTACTACTAGTCGATGTGGGTCACATTCAACATATCTTGATGTAGGCTAAAGTTCGACGTTGGTGGGACAAAATATATTACTTATTTAAAATGGTTAAATACCAGGTTTTCTTGTTCAAATAGCAATAGCAACGATGTCAGGTAGGCATACATACTAAACATTCTTACTAAATGTATGATGATTCTTTACGAATATTCATTGATCATAGCTTGAGGTTTTGTGCGAACTAAATTGGGGAAAACGCCGAATAAGTACATGTTTTCTTTTTATATATTTATATTTGTATTTGTGTAGTCCTATGTGTGCGCCATTTGGAAAATAAATTTCCAACATATTTTATGATGAACCAATAAATAGTATCTTATCTTATCGTTATTAAGGAAAGAAGTTTTGTCCAACTTTTTAGTAACTATGAAGTAATTTCACAAAGAAAACAACACATTAAAAAAAGAATAAGTAAAGATATAATGTTTGAAAGTTGGAGAATACTTCCGTACGTTCTTTATAAAAGCTGAATTGGATCTAAATGTTTTACATAATGCCCAATTTATTCTGAAATCGTGTAACCGGAAAAAGTTTACATGGTCAAACTTTAGTGGTCTAATCTTACGGTCAGTGTGTAACCATGGAGAAATAAGTAGTCAACTTATTTCTTCATGGTGTACAGTAACCCTTGTACAGTACACATTAATCTACCATATCTGTTATACATTGTGTTGCTACTGATTGAATTCCATGAACAACCTATAGTAAAATAACCCTAAAATAGTTCAATTTTATTTTCTTAATTCATTTAATAAATGGATGTGGGATGGATGTATATAATTTATCATTGTGGCACTAAGGTTAATTTCTCCACACTTGAACAATGTGCCACAATATACTCTAGTAATATCAGAAGTTAGCGGAGCATGTTATTGTTAATTTAATGGCCAAATAAGTGTTTCCACTTTCGAGGTAATGTTTTTCTGCACCCCCTGCTTGGAAATCCGTTTTATTTGTGTTTAAAGGAATTAAAAATAGATTTAGCAGCTTTTTGATCTGGCTACAGGTGGTTAACTGTCAATCTAATAATGGTCAGATCTTTTTATTTTGGTGGTCACGTATCATGGTGTATCATCATCCCTCGATAGTGGGTACTTGGTTCGAATCTAGTTGAAATCTCGGTAATATCTTGTATACGAATGATAATGTTTCAATGATAGCGAAACAATATGTTTCTTGTTCCAATATTGTTTCCTGGTACTCCTATCTTGCTAGTGCATAATATAGGTTTAAAATAAGATCCCATTTGACATGTCTGAAGGAAAAACAAGGTCTTCTTTTGATGTACGAAGGTCAAAGTAAAGATGGGATTTCAAGTAATCTATCGAATATTCAGTAAACTGAGGTAAACCGGAGGTATACCTTCCATTTTTAACGTTCGTTCCCAACTACTTTCTTTCTACATGTCCGTTTACCATGATCTGTTTATAAAGTGCAAATAGAGCAAATTATATCACGACACCTTCTTTCTTTCTATATGTCCCTTTACCATTACCATGATCTGTTATAAAGTGCAAATAGAGTAAATTATATGATTACAAGTTTTTATAAGACCTTGAAGAAATGAAGAATGTATTAAAAATAATGCCTCCTAAATACAATTTTTGTCAGGGTAGACCATGATCGATAAAGTTGATCACGTGTAACATTTATTTTTAACTGCATTTAATCATACAAATCTAATCATTTTCGATTTCTATTCCGATTTAAACATTTACGATAGAACTCAGCTTCTGTTCCACAATTTCAGATAACGTCTGTCTGCTTGTCTGTTTGTCGGTCCTTGCTATAATACTAATAGGCCTAAGTGTTAACACTTACAGTGCAAGCGTCGAATTTGTCTTATATTTCTGGATTATTAATTGTTTAATCGAGTTTAAAGATAATTGCTTTTAATGCCGTTTTCTCTAATTATTCTGCTCTTGTGAACAAAATATTTTGAGGTTGCGCCTGTAGACTACTTAATTAATTTGTTGCTCTGGACATGGCAAACTGTAGTCGGCTACTTACTCAAAATAACAACTTTTTAAATATAGTTTCTTTACTATCTAACGAATTAGTAAAATTCAAATAATTGTTATGTCATGATTATGGATTTACTGTATTTAAAAAGTATCGAGAACGATTGCTTTACCGCTGGCTTTAAACTGCTTTACGACTGGTCTGTTGCTGCTTGTATCTGATGTAACCCAGTCAAGCGGAACGCTCACTGAATGATCAGCGATGTTATACTTATACCGCAGTATAAGCTCAGTGGTTAGACACAGAGGATCGTTTTGTAGTACTCTCTCGGTGACGATATATTACACATAATAACAATACCTAGGATCGGAAACTGTGCTGCGATATATCTTTTTTTTTCTAACTATGTGGATGTGTAATTTACCATTATGAGATATTTTACTGATATAAGTTAATATCCGTTCTCTATGTTGTCAAATCTGCATTTTGTGTCTTGCAAAAATCAAACGGATTTCTATTTTTGCATGGGATTGTTTTCTGACTCGGTAGGCATATACCAATAATCATTATGGAATTGCGACAGATACACAACTGGAAAATACTACCCAGGAATAATATTTGTTGTGTTTGGCGGACAAATTCATATTTTATTTTCATTGTTGTTTTATTGATGTCAATACAATTGTCAGATGCAATACGACCGACCGGTCCTTTTAGAGTAAGTACTGAATTCGTTTTTGTAGTAGTGTAAAGTGTGTACAGTAGTAAGAGTAGGCCTTTATATCGCGTGCGTGTTTTATTGTGTACAACAAAATACATAGTCCTTGGCCTAAATTTGTCGTATAATAATTTAGGCTTAACTTTCTACTTACTGTACTTTGAATACGGTACAATAACAATTGTTACATTTGATCCTATTAATAGAAACTTCTGATGATCTATAATGTTTATTTTGTCAACAAATAATTGGATTATGATGTAGGCCTACAGTACCTATCTATACAAACAGGCCCATTAAGGAAAGCATAGTGCAACTGTAAGCCTATATAAGTTTAATTTAATTTAGCCGTTATTAAAAATTGATAATTGTGGTATTGTTCGTGGAATTAAGCGCACTGTTTGACAAAAGACAGGACCCAAGCCTTCGTTGTTTCTACCCATTTCTTTTTGTTAAATGTAGTGAAATGGAAAAGGCTGGCGAACCGCCAAACGTGTTTGGAACTAAAGATAACGTATCGCCCTGTAGGCCTATTTAACGGATGGGTATCTCTTACGACGTGTTATTTCTGCGCTACCGCAAAAAAAAAACAAAAAAAAAAAGAGGAGGAAAAGAACATGATAATATTAGAAGTTTTGTTCAATTTTATGGATTTAACCAGTGTTTTAGAAATTTAAAAATACATTCAGAATGTTTTGCAAATATAGGATAAAACAGATTGAAAATGTGTTCGTAGCTTCATCTTGTACGTAATTACAAATGCTAGTATAGTATAGAATAAGAGAGAGATACAACGAATAAAAATACATTTCCCCTTCAACAAAAGGCAGGATTATTCAGCCTACCTATAAAGATGTCATATAAATGGTTTAATTGCGCATTGTATAGCGTGAGCTAGGGCAGACTGTAAGTTCACTTGTAAAAACGTTAGTGTTTTATGATTAATCAGAGACATGTGCAAAGAAGTGGAGGAGCTGTTCATTACATGAATTAATTTCACTCTGTGGCATTTGGCGCGTGGAATTCTGATCGTCTGCTCTGCTGTTCTGCTGCGATACTTATAAAATTATGTCATTGTGTGCATGATTTCCATTCTGATAACAGTTTATTTAACTGAGATATAATATCTTTCACCTAAAATACATTGTTCTGTCTTTCGTGTTGCTAAAATATCCTGTATGTGTACTGTTGTGACGTCATCCTCCTCACAAAGAAATAAGAAAGTGTTTCTGATGATGTAACAAGACAACCAGACGATATTCGTATTGTTCTTTAGACAGTTCTTACCCCTCCTACATGGTGTTTTCCCAATCATCAGTCTAGCCTAAGTTAGTGGTGTCCAAGGCCTAAACTAGTCTCGGTAACACCCACTCAGGAAGTGTGTATATAGGTAGGCTTTTCTGATGTAAATTGAACACGCGTGGGCTTAGAGATTACATATATTTTATATATTGTTTTACATAGTATGCTATTTATGCTGGTTATATGCAAGTGTTTAACAGGCAACGATTCAATTACTTACAAACATTTTTTAGGTTTATAGACGATTCGATAAACAATTTGGCACACATGGCGTTTCATGCGTAAAATACTTCCAGCTTGCCTGAAGGTTCAGTACAGATAGGCACTAAATTCTCGTACAGTCTACAGACAATAAACATCCCCACAGTTTCATGTCTCTAGACATGACAGTACGAGAATCGTCTCATATAGGCCATTTCTCATTTAAAGGAAAAAGAAGAACGAAGGAAAGAGCAGGAAAAGAAAAAGAAGGACTTTTAACTTGACCTTTCTAAATACTTTATTTTAGACGGCCTTAACATCAAGTAAACCTAGAGAAACTGAATTGTTATACAACAATCGGCATTGACTTTATACAAACAACACGACCTTGGATGAATGTGGACAAAACAAAGCATCTAATTGCTGCAATTGATAGATAGATCTTGTTATATTGATACAGAAGTAGTGTTTACTTAGAGAACATGTAATTTGTGATAATGACAACGAACATGGAATGTAGGCTGCTCGGAGAGAATGACAATCGGTTTGCAATATTGTTTCTTCGGAAAATGTATATTACATATCCAAGCTTATTCTTATAGTTCATAATGATCGATCTATATTATTAACTAACAATGTTCAGTACTGTATCTAGATCTCTCCACTCCAGTATCAAAAAGAATATTCCGTAATACAGCATCATATGTTTCACATGTACCTCATAGTATAATAGACCGTAACCTCCTTAGCCTTACATGATACTGACACCACATGTGATGCACATGTGATACTGTATCACCAAATTGTCCTATGATACTGGGTGGGTAATCACTTTCGGTTGTGGAGATACGGCACTATATTAACGAGGTCTATAATGGAAGCCCTAAATAATAATATGAACATATGACTAGGACCGTTAATCATTCCGATAGTGTGTTGACCTTAGTTTAGGCCTAAATTAACGTGAGTACGACTGTTTAACCGATTTAGATCAAGGGAATACTGTGCGATCTTGATCCACGATTACACCCTACAGCATCCATGTCGCGACTTTGTTACGGTATATTACCGGTACGAAACGTAGGCCTAGGTCCAACAGACTACGGGTCAAGAGCGTTATTGAATGGTCATTTTGATGTTTTTTAAGAACTTTAAATCAAGGATTATATATTGATTAATATCGTGTTACTCCTCTTTATATCAATGGATTACATTAATTCTCTATTTATTTAGTTGTACTAAAAACCTCACCATACGATACAGATCGTACACAGTAGTGTATGAAACGCTATCAAAATACTGTACGGATGTTTACGCGGTCCATAGTTTCTCACAAATTGTAAAGAAAAAAATGTGTGCTTTTATTAAATTTAAATTGAACGAAAAAATTTGCCTGTAAATAGTAACTGTTTTCAAATTTAGTTTTAGGCCTAGACCATATGTGTTTTATAATAATTATGCTGTATATAAAATATCCTACGATATATTATGAAAGCCACGTTCATTTTCGAATATTTTCGAAATTACATCACTTTTATAGAATGAAATATCGCCTGTATATATTGACATCAAGACGTCATTTATAATCTCTAGACATATTTAATATAGGTTGTTAATAATGACGATCGAGCGCAAACACGAAACACGTGTAATGCGTTTTTATTTGCCATACTGTAAGTGGAACCTATCATATTTATCCATTCATCATCACCTTTCTAATTTCCCAGGGTTCAAGGAATATGAAACAGAAATTATTAGTTATGAATACGAAACGAAGACAAGTCGTATCTTTCCATAATGTATTCCAGACCGTACAGTTGATATAATATTATTTTAGCTCAAATACACGTGTAATATTCTATATTTTCATTGTTAGTTTTCTGTATAATTATATTTATGGATGACCTCAAAACTGATTAAATTCAACTATATTGTACGTGTATTTAACTTGTTTTCGCTGTGGTTAAATCAAATTATTATCGTTAATAATACTTCGAAATTATTTAGAAATTGAAAAAAAAAAGGGAGAATAGGGGGCGCTAGTACAGTCGAATATAGTCTTGAGATAAATTGAAAATAACACTGTTTCCTATGTTCACTGTTTCCTATGTTGAGTTATGATAATTAAAGTAATGTATCTAATGTTATGTTGTATTAAAACATTCGTTATCTAGTCTAGTGTCTTTCACGGTCAGCCTAGCATTTTATGTTGATGAAATGTCGTAGCCTCATAATGTGCTATCATAACCAATCATCCCTGCTCCTTTTAATGCGTTATATAGCCTGCTAACGATGTGTTAGTTACAATTATTGTTTCCTTAGCAATAATTCAAAGTCATAAATTGTTAAAGTAATGTTTAGAGGCGAGATAAATCTTCGAAACTTGTTGAGATTTGAATGTATTATACTTTTGCATAAAGTATAATGTAACCTTCTTTGCCCTTTATCGATGTTTTGCCTTCATAGTCGTTTGATGTTTTACTGTAGGTTTTACATGAATAACAATGTATTCATTGGTGAATGCAAAGTTGTATCTATATAAATGTACCTTTAAACCTTGTGATTCTTGGTTTAACAAGAGTTTAAATTGCCTTGGTTAAAAAAAATCCTTAATAATTCCCCTTTAATAAAGTAATACATTGGCTATTTAAGACAAGTCATAATGCTGCTGTTCATATGAGAATTATACGTTTTCTATTTTGAATAAAAATAATAATGAGTAGGCCTACATTATGTTTAGTGCCCGATGTGCAAACGCCCCTTTAATGTGATATATTGCCTGTTTATAATGTGTTGGCTATATCCATTCTCGCGTCTGCATTCCGTGTTATAGAACGAAGCAGTAATTATAATTATGTATTATATTGTATCATCACTACAGTGTCTAGGGTACACAGATATGAGGTGGATAATTTCACACCTCCGGTACCGTCACCGGCTAGCCTACATATCGGTGTGCCATGGGTGTATCTCCATGATGTTTCAACAGAGAGGGAGGAATGTGTAGGGTGTGGGCAGGAGTGTATACCAATGTACCATGACAGATGGCATATAGTCTACCCATCTATAATAGAAACGATATGACACACAATTTATACTGTGTGTGCCAGTAATAATAAATGGAACTTCGGAATCTGTATTCTTTCTAACAGTCCGATTGACACTGAATTTCAAACGATTTTATAGGCCTTTATAGCATATTTTTTTACCTTATTTCCAGATAGTTTTGTAGTGATAACTACATTATTCAATTCAGCATTATTGGATTGTGCAATTACAGTATTTGATTTTCGTTCGTTAACATGCATACTCTTCTATATATTATTCAGAATGTAGAATCTAATACAATATATGAGTCTCTTTCACGTATTTTTTGCATAGTTCACGCATCGTTGCTGGAGGCATTAAAATTGATGAGTTTATCTATGACTTATCGTGTTCATGTTATCGAGAAGTGACAGTTTCTTGTATAGCGAGAGACTGTCAAATATTACATTACAAGGCATTTCACGTGCTTGATTTTTTCCAACTGCCATTTGTCTATAAAGTCTCATTCTGACCGTTCGTAAATGCCATATCTCGGTCAACGCCGTTAAAGATGCTTTCCTCGCGGCGAAAACACAACACAACGCGTCTAAAAATGGATAAATTATATCATTGTACAGGCCTACAAAAATGTGTATAACCAATGTATGAGAGATCGCTGCCTGTCGAGTATTATGAAGTTGTGTGTACTGCAGTAACTGAACCCGTTAAAGATGCTTTCCTCGCGGCGGAAACACAGCGCGTCTAAAAATGGATGAATTATATAATTGTACAGGCCTAAAAAAAGTATGAGAGATCGCTGTCGAGTAATTTGAGTTGTGTGTAATGCAGTAACTGCAGTAACTGAACCCGATCCTTAGTAACGGTTTATTCTAGATACATTAAAGGGTGTATAGTTGCAGTAATAAAGCAAATGACATATAGTATACGATATATGTAACATATGATCCATAAATTAACCAGCTAGACTGAGCAGTTCGCACTCTTTACACATGCCAAGTGCTAACGATATTTATTACTACGCGGCATCGTGATAATAACTTTGCCTCGTATATAACAGTACATTGTCATTATTTTGCTCCTAATAGCCAATGCATAGGATTAGTTAGCAAACATGTTAGAGAGATTTAACAACATGTATTAAGTATGTCTGAGTGTTCATAGCTGTTAATGCGGTGTTGTCCTAAGCCTAAACGTGGTAATGTTCACTTAATTTATCTCGTTGTTGTTAATAAGGTTTTGTTCTAGGCTTAAAGATGCTAGTTCGAATTCAAGCCGGTTGCTGTATAATTTCCTTTTTGTGGTGGGGGTATTGAAGGTCGAATGTATATTTTTTGCCTGTCCACAATTGTAATGTTTTCGTCGAAAATAACTGTGGATTGGGTCACGACAGAGTTCAATGCTAATTAGCCGAATTGCTCTTTGTTATAGCCATCACGAACGCTTGTTTTTCTTTTAGGCTACAATTGTTTTGTGGTATAGCTCGAGGGGATACGACTGTGTATAATATCCGAGATAGGCCTATAGTTTGTTTTATAGAGCCTCGACATCACAATTTACAATATAATGCTTTTAAATTTATTACTATTTAGGTCTTGGATGATGAACTGCTCAAATGTTTTACAGTTCAACCTGTTCAATTACCATATGTCATATCATATTCAATTTATTCAATTCAAGAGATTTTTAAAACCGACGTTCTGTAAAGCTTTGTATACTATCAAACTAGTTTGTGTGATGTGCCCAAATATGGTAGTGATATGCTTAAATATGGTAGTGATATAACATCATCTTGTCCATTTATGGGCACATCATATTTTTGTTGTCACATAAAATTTGATAGTGTAGAAAGAGCTTTACTTTATCTTTTTTCTACGTTACATTTCCTGGTGTAATAATGATACCGGTATTACAGCATTATCTGACCTATTTATGTGTAGTATTATTATGAAGCATATGCCGTATGTAGTAGGCCTATACTGTAAACCTGACTAAAAATCCAAACCTTGACCTAGAAATATAGCTGTTTGGTAAGATAGCAAAAGGTAGCTCCTCAAAACACAATAACCACCATATTCAAGCGAAATCCTCCTATTCATACGCTAAGCTGAAGCCATACTTTTAATACTTTATCTTAATCTCTGTCCACACTATCAAACTTTATGTGACAAAAAAATATGATGTGCCCATATATAGACATGAAGATGTTATATCGCTACCATATTTGGGCTTATCACTACCGTATTTGGGCACATCACACTTTTTTGTCACATAAAGTTTGATAGTGTAGACATAGCTTTAGAAATGTTATAAAAGAAGCACTTTCTCGTATACTATGATATGTCTACGATACATTCTAATGTAGCCAGCCTATTATCAATATGAGTGTATGCCTATTGGCTACACCGCGTGTAGAATACTTTAGTATTAGGACTTGTTAAAATTGTTGTAAAAACCTTCGAGGATTAGTTATACCATAATATACCCTGTCGAATATCGTCATGATTTATACCGGATATTATGAATACCCATAATTATCTCAAATGCACCCACACACTAAATCCCAGACAGTATAGCGTAAGCATATCTTTAGAAAGTATTGTTAACTCGTTTTTCTGACATGGTCTTCTTGTAATATCATATACCCAAGTGACAACATAGCACTATTATAGCCTACTGTACATAACAGTAATATACATAGACCAAGTGTATGGTTGTAGAAAACATAGGCCTACTCATACGCATTACCACCAGTCTATTAGACATCGTGTTAACCTTCGTACAACTATACTGCACTGTATGTGTAGTAATCAAACTTTAAACCAATGAAAATCGAACAACCGTTTACGTTGCGTAAACAATATCGTCCAATCAGCGCGTACTATATTCAGTATCAAGTTGGACAAATAATGCTGGTTCAAGGGCGATCAATTACAAAACATTTTCTATTAAAATTAAATTAGTGTTCGGAAGAATAGGTCCGCGGAATTTAGGCTTAGTGTCGTTTGTAGAATTTCACAAGTTTTATCTCAAGACATATCGAGAAAGAAATAAGTGAAAATAAACTTTACTTTACAGTTAATTTGAATAGTATGATTCGTTTTTAGGATGCATAATTCTGGATATATAAACCTATGCCTGAAATAGAAATGTCAGTTTAGTATTAAATTTTGTACATATACTGTACATTAATGACATGTAGGCCTATAACTCTGTATTACTAATGTCATAAACATCAAAATCTTCGTTTTCTCGTTCTATAAAAAGCACAGTTAACTAATAGCTATATTTATATACCGGCGTACGTGTCTATTTGTCCTTTCTACAATACGTTTTTCTGCGCGGAATTCCCAAATGGGATGAATCATTTATTCAGGGCAACCCTTGGTTTCTAAATTCACTGCAGTCGTTTCTTTAGTAGTTGACCGGCTTCCTTTAGGTTATCTAAAGCGTAGCGTAAGATCAGCAATGACTGAGCGAGGAATTATCTTGAGGTTATAATTGAGTTGACGCCATTGTGAATCTAGGATTTCCTTATAAAGTTGCAATTAGTTTGATAATCTTTTAGTCACTGTAATCTAACTTTCATATCATCAAAATAATTATGAAAGGTTTTTAGTGGCATTCTTTTTGGAATCATAAAAATATCATCGGAACGAATTGAAAAACATGTTTTGGTTTGCTAAATGAAAAGCATACACACTGTAGGCCTATCTGTATAGGAATAATGTTTTGTTCACTGCTGTTGTTGCTGACGCAACGTATTTGATTTAAACGCAACGCAATTGATGTATAGAACGCATTTGACTATTTGCACGTATATTCAACGCATTTAACGTATGTGTAACGCGATTAACGTATAGGAAACGCATTGGAAGTATGCGCAACGTGTTTAACGTATAAGCAACGCATTGGATGATACAAACAGCGCATGTAATTTGAAACTTTACCTTATACTGAACACAAGCTTAAGTCTGAAATGAAGATAGCGACTATATACTATATAATAATAATAATAATAATAATAATAATATAACAATTTATATAGCGCACATATCCACTAAAAGTGCTCAAGGCGCTAAAATATCATTATTGTTACATTAATATGAATAAAATGGAATCCCCTTTTCACGTATTTGTTTACAGAGTGTTCCATAAAAACAAGATGGCCGGTTGCTTTATTATTTTATTAGGCCTATCTATCTATTATTATATTACATTACATTATAATTATTAATATGTGATAAAAAAGATAATAAAGAAGTAGAAAAAAACATGAATTAAAAAAAAAATAAAAATAAATAAACAGACTTATTGGTATCTTTTATCATCAGTCATGAAGGAATAGAGCATAGCCTAGCGATTAACCCACATGTGACAATATACTCTGTGTTTTTTTCCAAAAATAAAGATAATAATAATAATACTACATTTATATAGCGCCCTTTTCATGAGTAATCATGCTCAAAGGCGCTTTACAAGCATTATTACCCCAGTATTTTTTGGGATCAAACACGTATGGAAACATACTCCCACAATGCAGCCGGTAACCAGCGCAAAGTTGTGTCTAGATCTAACTGGGTACCCATTTATACACCTGGGTGGAGAGAGGCAACGTAAGTAAAGTATCTTGCCTACGGATACAAGCAATGCGGCAAGAGTTGGATTCGAACCTAGGTCTGACGATCGGTAGTCCAACGTCCAACACACTGCGCCACACGCCCTTACGAAAAGATGTTAGCAGCTAAACTACCGTCAAATTCGTAGTAATTGTGTATAATGTGCCTGATGTTCATGTCATGGCACTGTTCATAATGATGATGCTTCAGATTGTTGTGTCTCTATAGATAGTAATTGTGTATAATGTGCCTGATGTTCATGTCATGGCACTGTTCATAATGATGATGCTTCAGATTGTTGTGTCTCTATAGATATTAATTGTTATCACTTACACATTTATAATTCTTATCTATTATCAATTTGTAACAAGTGCCAATCTTGTCATTATCACGTGAGAAAGAAATAGGCCTAATAATTAATTAGGTAACAGTTATTATGCATTTGAAACTGGTTTAAACTGACATTGTTTGTTTGTCGGGTTTGTGCTAGTTAAACTGACGTTCTGAAGTGGAATAAACTTTCGGAAATTATCATCACAACGTATTAAGTCCTGTCCTGTAATACTTAGTACCGGAAAACCTAACTTAAGCCTGTGCTACCGTTGAACGTTTTGCTTATCAACAACAAGGCTTTAGTTTGCTATAAGACATTCTGAAGTTAAGCTATAATAGCCTGGCCTAGAACACCCCCTACATCCCCTCTCCCGCCCTGTTGGACTAACTGTCCTTGGTTTCGACTCATTGGTTTGGCATTACCAATCAACATCACACTGTCACTATTCTCCATGTAGGCCTATAATATATAACCCCTTCTTTCGGGACACCTCTATTTAGGAAACACGTAAAACGAACGAAGGACAATTATTATTGAACACTATTTATATTCTCACATTTTCTTCCCCTAGCCTATAGATTCCGAAGGTGGACCCTTAATAACAATTGTATTAATGACTGTTTCTATTGTGTTAGTGAGGACATAATATTTATTTCTATAATAAATAGTTTTGTAACACTTCATTATACAAGTACAAAACGTGTACAGTATGTGCAAGAAGGCAGACTATGGAACGCTGTTCACGTAATAATGTTATGATGCGATATGTGAATGAAACGCATCTATCGTACGAATTCGAACGCGTCATAAAATTCATATCAGTGACTTTTTTTGGTGAACGGCGTTCCATTGCAGACAGGTAAAATTACAACATGTATGATTGCAATAAAAGTAGGGCTATCCGATTCTATCGGAGCAAGAATGTCGCGAAGGGTTGTGACAGTTCAAACTACCTGCTAACTAACAAACCATACAAAGAATGTTTTAGAAAAACAGATACAAAATAACAATGAACATAAAAAAAATTAAATGTGTAGGCCTAATCCTCTTAAAAATATACTGAGTTATCGAAGCATATCTAGCCGCATTAAATATAATCTCCACGGATGAAAGCGGTTATTTTACCAATATTGAAGCTTCATGATTGAAGGTTAAATACCCAGCATGAATACCATCTCATTTTGTATAATATCAATACGTCCAGGATTTCCACAGTATAGACACAAATACCGCATAGAAATAATAAAGATTGTTGGATTTTATGACACTGGCTTTTATTGGTTACATATTATTGTTGTTCATGCATCATTGACTTTTGTAGTTTTGGGTAAAATCTTCAAAAAATTATTTCATTGTTCGAGTTTTACAGACACCTTAATTTACCCCCAAGATTTGTATGTTTAAATAAATGAAAGAGATAAACTAGTCGTTTGTTGAGTTTTAGATAATACTACAAAACACAATTGTTATCTATTTCGTTGATTCTTTTTAATAATAACTGACGTATGAAACTACTTGCTTCCCTCGACTTGCCCCAAAAATCTCGATTATCTATCTATCTATTAATTTTTAAAATGTTTTTAGTAATCCAGTCGGCATTTCTTTTTTTTCCTGTATTATTCCAGCTAAGTATTTATACGTATGCAACGCCATGTGTACCAACATTGAGTCGAATCGAACTTAACTATGGGCCGCCGTACCACGGTATGGCTTTCCATCCATAGCTGCAACTCTAAAAATGTTTCAGCATTCACCTTATCCTAATCCTTTCTTATACACAGATTTCCTTTCGTTTTATTCCTTTCAACTTTCCCTGTTAAAATGTTATTTACTATACGATATGTTTCTTCTTCAAACTTAGGCCTATCCGCCTAGTTACTACAGACATGTTTTTCGATGAGCATTCAACGGTATTTAGTTATATTTACCGCGTCAATATAGGAGGGCGTGCTTTAAAATAGCTGTGTGTACTTGTGTATCAATGTGTAATTTTCACTGTGCTGTTTCGAAACAAGTTTATAACAATCAAATTTGCGACAGTACACTTGTAAATAAGTATAGGCCTACACGATTTTGATTTTTAAAAACATGACACCCAGAATAAATAAACTTGACAGTTGTAATACTAAATTTCACTACTAAATCATATTCGTTCATAATTCTATTGGAGTAAAATTTTAAATTTGTTTTGCGATCAAAGGTTTCGCTAAATACCAGATGTTTGAGGTAGTTTTAAGACACTTTTGGGGGATTGCATGAATTAGCTTCCGGCCAGACGATCTCTTGGGGAATCTAGCCCTGAGTTGCAAAGTTTATTTTCGGATTTCATTGTTATTGATATCTTCGGAAATACTATTTCTGCGGTTTCTTATTATTGGTATATTGACCATTCTGGAGAGAGCATAGTTTGTAATATTGGAACCAACTGCGTTATGCGCGTCTCTATGATGGTTAGTGCCGTGTCTGCGCAGAAAGTTGAAATATGAGAAGACAATACCTTATAATTTCTGTTTTTTGTTATTGTTAGTTTTTTAGCTGAGAAAAGATCCTCAGCAGGAATTAAACCAGGGATCTCGGCTGTGTAATGCCGGATACATAACCATTACTCCAAACTCGGATTCACAAGGTTGTAGTGAAATTAGCCTAATCATACACAGCATTAAGACACAAAAATATAAAATATCTATATTTTCTGGGGAAATCTTTTATAGGGAATGTTACAGTAGGCGCGCGGAGGTATGCACTCTCGGAGTGCCCTTCTAGTTTGCAAGTGCTTCACTCAGTTTCTGAGTGTTTTCATTGTTTTGTTTGTTGTTTTTTTTTTGGAATAGGCTTAGAGCAATAATGTAAATATATGATTTCAGCATATGCTGTGTTGGTGGTTATTTATATTGTAATATTTGAATATTTTGTGTGGGAGATGATTATTGTATTTTTAACCTTAATATGCACTTTTGTTTTATCCGTTATTGCTTTATGTTCTGTTTATATTTAATTGGTGTTTCGTTATATTGATGCAGAAATTATATTAACATTTCTTTAATATGAATTATATTGCGTGTATGTTTACCCACCCACATTACGTTTGAATCCATATTGGATAATATATATAGAATCTTTTGTTTTTAAAGAAGGTATACTATTATATTTAGAGCATATTCGTGCGTATGTTTAATGTATAACTCATAATTTATTTTGTAGAATTATGTAATCACTGCAATAATAATAATAATAATATTAATCGAAAAACGTAATTCAAATTGTATAGCTATTATTGTGGTCCTTATCTATACAAATATGGTTATGATTTGATATTTTGAAAATGGTAGTACAGTATTATGGTATTTATTTAGGCTTATTGCCAAGATTATCAATTAGGCCCTATTGAATTGAATCACTGTCGCCGCAGTGTGATTTTCACTCGGAACAAACATACACAAATTGTAGTAATATTTCACCACACTAGGCACTTGGCCAGGACATTTTTTTTTTTATGTAAGCCTCATTTTCTCAATGTTAATGTAGTAAAACTGTACACGAATTGTACATTTGCAAGGATCTTTGACATAACTGAGTATGTTTTAATTTGAAGAAAATAAATGTTACTTTGAATTGAAATTGAATTGAATATTACATGACAAATAGCATATTGATTAAATGTTTATTTATAAATATAACATCTACTAAATCTCTGTCTACACTATCAAACTAGTTTGACAAAAAAGTGTGATGTGCCTAAAATATGGTAGTGGTATGACGTAATCGTGTCCATATATAGGAACATCACATTTTGTTGTCATATCAAGTTTGATAGTGTAGACCGTGACAGCACGTCAGAACTCGAGCGAGGTTCAACCATGGTTCATTGGAAAATATCAAAATGGCCTAACTATAGTATTTAATTGATGGATTGTCATATTAACACAAGGAAGAATGTATGAATATAGCACCGGAATATTGAATGACATTGTAACTATACAGATATAAATATATTATATTATCTTGATTGATATCACTGACTATTTAGAAAGAAAACTTCAAGCTATACGCTTGATCGATTATCTTGGGTTTTTATAGATAATGATCTTAATAATCCTCGAAGACCCTGGGGATTTTAAACCAGGGTACTTGATATTAGTAGGTTAACATTTGATAGGTTTTGGAAATTACCGTTTTAAAAACAGATTAGTACTATAATATGAAATATTATTGGAATATGAAAAGACAAATTGGGTACGTTGCATTATGCTTATAATTTGTTTGGAAAGCTTTCCCTAAAGCTCTGTCTACACCATCAAACACATTTTTTGTCAAACTAGTTTGATAGATAGTGTAGTATAGACAGAGCTTAAGTCCAGAGATAGTACTGTTTCAAATATACTGTTGGGCTTTATGTGTGTTTTCTTTTTTGTTTGTTTTTTTTCCTAATTTTGAAAGGTCATTACATCATTTAAAACTCATAATTTTATATTGCATCTTGTAACATTAATGTTATCTTCCGGATAAACAGGGCCGTGTTCCAGTGTCTCTGCCATGGGTGTACTGTATTTGTTTTTACTCTCGCAGACTCATCTCACCCGATTCTGCAGCTGTCACTAGATTATATCTAACTGACTACTGAAAGTCAGTTAAATACACAAAAACGTCATGGGGCTCATCTTCGTACCATTGTTTTGCATTGTTTCTTGGTAGTTTTCAGTTGAAAGTTATACTTTGCTATTGAATTGGTTTGTTTGTTAATAATTACTTTTGCATTAGTGGCGCACCATAGTTAGCGGGTTATTTTGTATTGTATCCAGTTGTAATCAATGAAATAAAGCGTAAAATAATTTAGATATATCATATTTCTCAGTTGAACCTAAACTATATGTATTTTTTATAAGGAGTACAGTCTATTACTGTAATAAAATCAAGTTCATTCGGAGAATTTGTAATTATGACCTATAGTACTAATTTCTGTGTCACTGTTAACGACAACGTAACCTTTTGTTTGTAGATTATGTTCGCTGGAGTAACCCATAATCGAAACAAACAATATTGGAATGTTTGTATACAATAGAAAAATGCTGTCTACACAATAAGTGTTGGATTTGGCTATTTCTGGAAACTAAAGTTATTATAGTCACTCGCTTTCACATGAATAATTTCAAAACCGGAAACTTTACGTTATTTTCACACGGAAAGCATTGTTTTTGTTTGTGCGGCAATTAATCGGATGAATTTTGTACAAATTAATTTTAGCAATTAAAACAGCATGGCCTTGTTAATTATTGAAGGTAAAACTGTTTGGATGTTTGCCATAAACCAGGATTAAAGTTGAGTCTAGGCTCGCGGTGTGTTTAATCCGAAATTGGGATTAAAAGATTGTGAATGATCAAAAAACATAATTTTAATTAATAATTTTAGTACTACAATAATATTTGTAATTAAACTACTTCCAGAGTAAGTGTAAAGCTCTGTCTACACTATCAAACTTTATGTCACATAATGTGAATTGTCCATATATGGACACGATGATGTCATATCACTACCACCATATTTGGGCATATCACTACCACATTTGGGCATATCACATAAAGTGTGATAGTGTAGACAGAGCTTGTGTCAATATAGCAGGCACTGCTCCTGATTTTTGTTTCAAATGTTATATCGTAATAATTAATGTTGTTAATAATGTGTTATTGAAAATTGATTGACATGTATTAAACTAGATTATATGCGGCTATTCGGCTTACTACTGGGGCCGCAATTTGTGTGTACACTGTAAAATTAAATTGATCGTTCTTTGGATCAGCATTTAAGCCGGTGATCCCATCTCCATCGATTTGATTTTAGCATGTTTATAATATTTGTATAGAGCGGTGTGGCCGCGCGTGGTGTTGTGGGATATCGTACTCGTATATGAAAGGCGTGGGTTCGACACCTGTCTGTATGTTGTATAATTTACTCCCATTGCCTCGTCTTTTAGATGGGACATAACGCCGTTGGTCCCGTGTTACACATTGCGCGATAAGGAACTGTGTAAACTATTTGAAAGTGTACTATAGGGGATTGTCTCTCGGTTTGCTGTTCATGGTACTAATACTACTGGGCCCCTTTGTGAGAAAAGGTGTACTGAAAAGATCGATAAATAAAAAAAATGATGTTAGGTTTTTTTTAAATAAATAATATTTGTATAATATTGATATCGTTTTTGTCTATTGCACTCATCGTCCCTGAACGATTAGATTTGTTAACGAATTATACAGCACAGGTATAACACTACAGTCCGTCTTCACTGCATACACGCTTAGCTGCCTCGGATACACATGACTGTCCATGCATGTTCCCCGTTGCTTTACAATCATTATAAATGACATATAGCATGACTTCTGAATAAAACTGATCAGGCTTGTCGAAACATTTCATCGAGGCTTTCAATCCGTGCCATAAAAATAAACGACTAGCAGTTTGACTTGACATAGACCATGCATAGACGCTTTAAAATCAATACATCATTCATGATTCTGAGGATGTTGAATTATTTAAAAAGATTTTTTGTTTGTTAAATAAATGTATAGACTTCGTTAGTGTTAAAAATTAATTACGACGAATTCATCCAATATATATATATATATACTAATTCGATCTGATGACGTCACTGGTCAAAGTTGACGTGAAAACCATTTAATTGTTTAATATTGTTAAAGGGTAACTCCATGGTTAAGATGTCTTGTGTATATAATACATTTTTTAATTTGACCCTACTTTGTTTAGAGTTTGTATGTAAACAAGTCCTTATGCACTTATTGCACTGGTACTTCCCAGATTCGGACCCTCAGTATCCAAGGCAGCGCCTTACACAAATGCTATTATGTGATGTTAACTCTGAAAGAGTTATGAGTTGGCCTATGAACATTTTATGAATCATAACCTTCAAATAATGTCTCAAGAAAGATAATTGCTTCGTGTTATAACTTGATATTGATTTGTTCTATATTAATATTGGTTTTATGCCCTACATAATGTTTTATTACGACTCCTATGTTGTTCTACATACAGACGATTTCAACATGTCTTATACTGTAATAATACTAGCATGGCATTTAGGATTTATGCATTTACCTTTTTTTGGAATTGAAATAAATAACATGACGTGGACAGTGTATATTATCCAGTAACGCTGATACGAACATTGGATCAAAATAAACGATTTTGGGATATTCTATACAAAAAAAGATTTTTACCATTCAATTCAATTCAATTCAATTCACTTTTATTTCAGAACAAAGTCCATATCATTATAATGTTCTATCATTAGTAATCAATCAAATTAGGGTTGAGTTTTTTTGTGGTAGGGGAAAACTGAGGTCGGAGTGGGGGGGGGGGGGGTGGATTGTATGCGAACCTTAGTCAAGTGAACTTTAAAGGTAAAGTTAGATCCAATATTCAATCCTGAACGTAGGGGAATGAGCTGTTAGGAGCTCATTTTACTAAGCCCCAGCATTATGTGGTACGGTAGGGTAGCCAGTGTTCTTTACACGTACGAAAGTGAATCGTAGTAAAGTACATAAAAATGGTATGTTAGTTGTTAATGTTGAGTAATTCCATAGTCAGCCATAAAATAGACCGTTCCGCAATAATTAACATGCAAATCTATCAGTATAGTGCCCGTGGTTGGTTAGTGTTAATGCGTTCTTCAAATGTTGTGCGGAAATGAAGGACAAGACGATATGCTTCCAAAACACTAACTGCGGAGAGCAAGGTCATCGTCTGTCTGCTGGTAACATTATTCGTGTAGCCTGTGGACATTTTCGGAACTTTTTGGAAACATGTTTGATAGCTAATAATTATATCCATTAAAATGAGAAGGAAGAGTTTGAGTCAAAATATAGGCCTAGGAATAGGCCTACGATACGATAAGCTATATATGAAACGCCATGTGTTATGAATTATGTCACTGTGCAGTTTTGACATTGGTAAATTAAAATGTGTTTTAGTTATGGACCGCCATTTGTGCCAAATATGTTTAGTCTAGTTTGTTATATCTATATTATGACTGAGAAGGAAGCGAAATTTAGATAAAATGAAGTAGTCCTATAGTTGTTCACACAAAGATATGCAATTCGATGTTTTTGTTGAGTTGGGTATATCATTTAAACGCACTGCTAATATGAACACATGGTTTATTATAGAGTAATTTCACTCTTCCTTGATTATACACGTATAAGAAATCAAATCGCAAAATTCGTACTATTATATTATTAACTATTAATTAATATTATTTGTTGAATGAATGTGCTTGAAAAAATATTATCAATTAGAAATGTTGTTTTCCTTAACTGGTATTAGGGTCCTATTCGGGTTTCTTGTACAAATGTATTCGCAATCTCAGCCTAATTCAAGGAAAGAATCTAATTATTGCAATATGTTTTTATTACTGCTCACAGTTTACATGGTATCAGTCGTTACTGATTCAAGGGCGAGACATTAGTGGTTTATTAGTGGAATTACGATTAATACATTCTAGTTTAAAGGCTGGTTCCCATTGTGGCGCAAATGATCCGTCGATTTTGATTGGTTGGTGAACTTGCGTAGCGCGTACGTCTTTGCACTGCGTCTTAAGTTAGGCATACTGTAGTCGGAATCAAGCCTTGGTGTAAACAGCTCTGTCTACAATATCAAACTAGTTTGACAAAAAAATGTGTGATGTGCGCAAATATGGTAGTGATATGTCATCGTGTCCATATATGGAAACATCACATTTTGGTTGCCACATAAACGTTGATAGTGTAGACCATGGAGAACTTATTTCTCCATGTGTAGAATATTGAAACATCATCTACACGTACCACCTACAGGGCCTATCTCTATTCTCCATTTCCGTTTTGATATGATAATCACCGTTATCTCTCGTATATCATGGAAACAGAAGGCTATACTCATAAATCAGAATAAGAAGAATTAATTCAATACACACATGACTTCTCTTTTTAAAACGGATGAAATTGTTTAAGTAGTTAATGAGGTAGCATGTTATCACGTTCAAATTACAGTGTCTTCGTCATTTTGTACTAGAACCAGACGTGTCGTGTCCGTTGGTTCTGCTGTTAACATATTTGTTGGTTTTGTTTGAGTGTTCCTGGTTGTACAATGTTTAGTACAATGTGGGTATGAAACATCTTTCAAACATACAATATATTATTGTACTGTTTGTGTTGTATTGTTGAGGGCCCCAATGATCAGCTTTGCTGGATGGGCTGCCCTCATGAAACATTTTTCAATAAATGAAAATAGTTACGAACAAAAAAATTACAGGCCGATAAATTGTGTGCGCTGTCGACTTCCTCGTGAAGGGTTATATACAATTAAACTTTCTCTGCTGTTGTTACTATATATAATTTCTTTAAATTAGAGACGATTTACCTGTAGCAATGCAGCTCACGATCCAATTGCTTTTTAATGGTCATGTCTGACAATATCATATGCACTCATATCCTGTCATACCACTCTAAATATTCATAATCTTCGTCTCATTGTAAAAGATGTCCCCCTGGGAATGCAGCAATGGTCGTCCGAGTGCACTTAACAGCTCGTGCTGTATTATATAGGCCTAGGCCTAAGTAGTACGCTGGGAAAAAAAAAACAAGTTTCGCATGCAAAACGCGTATAATTATACAGTACAAAATGAACAGTAGATAAGTTGTGGCACTTTGACTTTGTGGTTGACATATTTGTTTACCAATTCCAAGGTTCTTGGTCCGAATCCTCTTACAGTGCCAACTATCGCTAATTTAGTTCCCACTAGGACGCAAGACAATTGAACGTAAACGCAATCCAAGTAATTTGACCAATCACAAGCCATGGATTATCGAAACTGTCGTTTATTATTGGTCAACTCGCTTGCGTTGCCGCTTACGTCATTGCGTTGAGTCCTAGTATTATCGTGCAGGAAATGTTACTGGGGGAATTTTTTTTGTTGTTGCAAAAACGACTATAAAACTTGTACAATTTTAGTAGCACACTTGGAGATTTTAATTTCTTCTTCCACCACTTTCACATTGTATATCGATTTCCTTTCTGGCGTTCCATACACCTTCACTGCATTTTGTCACAAATACAACGAGTTTTTAAACGGATGTTTTTGTATCAGATAATGCTAGGCCTAATTGTAAATCATTTTATAGCACGTCGTTTGTGCGTCTGTTTGTATTCATTGTAAACATTATCTTCAAAGCGTGGCAGACGATTTCCAGATGTTTTTGCTCCCGGATTTAAAAGTACAGTACATTTCCGTTTTACAACAGATGCGATATTACATGATTTTAGATACGATTTTTCTATGACCATTCAATAATTATTAATTAATAATGTACTATAATTGTGTAATATAATATGGTATTGTTTGAGTAATACAATAGTTTTATGACTATAGAATTAAAGGTGTTTTAATTGCATTTTTATTTATTTTTTATTTACAATCATATAAAGTAAATAATGACGTAGACTATCGAAAATAAATTTTGAAAATTTTAAGCGCGCGTACGCATGCATTACATGCGCTACGCACGTAATTGTATTGCCATATGATGATTTATGCCCTGAAATTTATGAGTACCAAATTTTATTTAATTGTGATTCATGGTTGTGAAGATATGATTACAAACGTGATTTCGTTAAATCGTGCGTAGACCGCGTAATTTTTTATTGCGCACCGTGAAAACATAACCAGATCGATTCCTGGCCATAAGGAATAAACTGTGAAAAATTGACTTAGCTAGATTAAACTGATATCAAGATAAGGTCAGAAAGCGATAAAACGCATAGTGATACCGGACCGACAGACAGACCGACCGACCGACATAGTGAACTATAGAGTCGCTTCCACGCGACTAAAAAGCATCATTGCGTTAGGCCTTACAAAGCAATATTAAGCAGGTCAGACATTTTTGAGTTGAGATAAGTGGGCAGGGTTGTTTTGTATAGGCTATCCTATGCATATAAATAGTAATGTATATGTGTACTGTGTAGTGAGTACATTAGCATAGGTATCCAAATGTAGGCCTACTATAACTGTACCTTTATCTTAAACCTCCACATGCGCTCCACACAAATGAGTCTAGTATTTTTCTTTATGGATCACCATACCTCCGTCATACAAATCCTCAAACACAATTATTAAAGACATAAGTATTAACATATTGTATGATGCTGATAATATTATGTTATGAATGACGTTTGATATCCCGTGAAGATCACACGCAAGTCATATGACGTGTGAATGTACGCCACCTGTTTTTGCATTTTTTGCGTGCCATACATACGTCGGCTTGTCTGAGTGGGGTTAATAGCTATCTATGAATGGAATACCTTCATTACTACTACAGTACTATGGACTAAAAATAGTGGTAGGAAATTAATGTGGTATTTACTACTGATATGTTAACATAACTTTAGGTCTACTCCATTACTTTTTATTGGTAGTTGGCCAAATACGTCGCGCACGCACTGTTGACAAAATATAGGACATTTGCGTAGGCCTATAATATAAAAGAGTAGATTGAGTAAAGGCGTACTGAATTAGTAGGGCATATTACTTTATCTTCTTCTCGTTCACAATAAGCCGGGTTATGTCCGTTGGCAGGAGAAATATCCGGGCTGCGTCGATTTAAGATCAAATCAGAAAAGATTTTAAATGTTCGTTTAATGGTCCGGTGGTCGGATAAAGCATGGAGAAATAAGTTAACTTATTTCTCCATGGATAAAGTTTATCCGATCACCGGATCGGTTCGATCTCAATGTGAACATAGCTTCATTTATTTGTTTTTTACTCTTTTATTATTTAATCTTTCTATAAGAAGATATATGTAGCTTTAGACTATTTAAAGTATCTAAGTTTCTTATAATGAATGAATTTCATCCTAAAAAAAAATGATGTGTGTTTTCAACTTCATTGATATTATATAACAAAATTGCCCTGCCTGACTATTTCAGCTTCCGTGCTAAGTTTTGTAAGCCTGCCAACTTTGTGTGTTAGTTCTGCTGTTGTCATCATTCGAATCAATACAAACGTGGAATGTGTAGTGAAAGCAACCCAGCTAGTCTGCCATTGACGGCTAACAGACTTACGCTGGCTTTGTATTTGTTTTATGCTGGAGTAAACACTCATTGAGAACATTTAATTAAGCATCTAATTCAAAATAATGATATTTCCTGTCTGCTAGTAACCATTCACACGGTGTATATATATATTGACATGTGCTATCAATGTTGTGTGTGTGATGGAAAGAATTTGGGGATCAAGCAATTGGTCGATGACGACGACGTCACACTTCAGATGTATACGCCGCCACCAATCCCGCCCAAAGTAACACTCGCAGTGTGTTTGTCTAATCGAGAAGAACACGCGCAGTCATGGGAACTTTTTTACAACCCAATTCATAAATTCACACTTGGTTCAGCAAACTATGGCAACACGCCCACACAATATCGATCTTATATCATCTTCCACTCAGAAACAATAAATCAAAAATGTAAACAAAAGAAAAGAGGGAGGTTTGATGCCGTTCAGACGACCGAAAGATGATGAAAGTCGGTCACATATATTATGGTGCCAAACCATAATATTTTGAAAGTCATTCACGTAGTAACTGCTGTCGGGTATCGGATACCAAATTAGTCGACGTTTTTCATTTGTCAATTGTGTTGTTTAAAGGCGCGGCTATAGCGACCAACACGATCATTGACACGCTGTAGTAGTGTAATGAAAACATTGATTAGGCTAAATATATACCAGCAACAAATTGAATAATGAAATTAATCGATCAAATTGATAATCAATACACTAATTACGTCAAAGAGGCCTACTATACGACAGCATGTCATGTTTGGTTTCCATTGAAAACAAATACACATTTGTGTCGAGTTCAACATTAATGCTCTGTTTCGACCGGAATGTACTTTTTCCAAATGAGATATATCATATCTTGCAATTGTAGGCCTGTGCATATGTTTATCTTGTTAAATATATCCATACTGCGAACGAGTGAAAATGCAGATAAAGTACAGGAAAGCTGAATAACGAATAAAGCATTTTTTAAGTTCTTCGGCTACCTTGATGATTAAACTTTAAACAGTGTATTTTTTGCCAGCGGGCATTGTCGGCTTCGTAAATCGGTATAAAATACCCGTCTTTGAGTTTTACACACAGACTAATTTTAGCGGTCGTTAAATGTATAAAGCAGATATATAGGCCCTATAGGCCTATTAGTATTTTATATTTAAAATGAAAAAGGGGCAATATTAAAAAATACCTGTTTTCACAATGTAGACTATTGATGGGTTGTTGAGTTTCTTTCTCTTCCCAATCTACTTTATAATATTTTCTTTCTTTTTATTCTTGCAGATAGAAGAAACAATGCCATCTTTAGATGTGAAAAAAGCTGTAGAAAATAAAACAGATCAATTAGGTGAATATCTAAAAGAGTTCTTCCCGAACCAAGATCGGGAACAAGTAGTATCAAATATTGCCCATAGTAGTAACAGTCAGCTAAGCCCACGCTCGGGGAGGACTGAACATACTGGTAAGTATTTTATGCTAGTCTTTTTGTGTTATACTTATAGAATAGACAAAATTGCACTTTAGATTTTTGTATACAATTGACGCACGGGTTTTATATACTGATAGAAAAGTTACGCGCGCGTTTAAATTCTGATAGAAAAGGTACGCGCGAGTGTAAATATTGATAGAAAAAGCACGTGCGCGTTTAGATACTGGTATACGCGCGCGCGTTTAAATACTGATAGAAAAGCACACGCGCGTTTAAATATTGATAGAAAAGCACGCGCGCGTCCAATTTGTGTTTCTTTGTTGTCGCCAACACGAATAGGCTTTGAGGCCATGGAGGAATTATTTAGATATTATCATGGAGTAAAGAATAAACGTTGTATTTTTATTTTGTATTATACGATTACATTTTAGTTGACTCGAATTAGGCCTATATAAAAACAAATTAACCTACTGAAGCAAAGTTATACAATTTATGGAGATTACTTTGTAATTTTAAAAGATTATCAGTACTGTATATAATAAAGAATGCATTTAATAACAAAAATAGCTAAGCTTAGATTTTAAGCAATAAATTAATGAATCGTTTTCATAATCATAGAGCAGAGAGTGGAAAATACAACAAAAAATCTTTAGATGTTATCAAAAAATAGAATTACATACTGTGACAGACACGAGCTTACGTTTAAAAAATGCCAATCATTTTGTAAACTTGTCAATCACCGGCGATATATACGTAACTATATCACTTTTAATATCTTCCTTGAAAATAGGTAATTACTATTAAGGGAAACTCTAAAATCCAGAACGGGGAGCAATTTCTATGTTATCAATAATATCATTGTATCTACTGTCAGTGTGTGATAGAATTGACTTAGAAGGGTTTCAACGATTCAATTGAAGTAAAATAATTGAAATACCGACTTGAAATTTTTAACAAAAGCAAGTTATCAGACAGAGATCAATGACTTTGAATAAGCCTGGTAGTTTAGCATGAATTAGTGTCATTAATCTAAGTTCTTTTGCTAAATATTGGTTTTACTAAACGGAAAAATGCAAAACAATTGTTGTTCCGCTTCGCCTTTGGCTATGCGTGACCTAGATGATTCAACCGATAAGAAATTACTCTATTAAAAAATAAACCCCCCTCCCCTTCGGAAGATAATGTTTTTTTTTAAATAACTTTTTAATATATAGATGGCGCTATACATATTTTATAGCGTTTCATTATTATTTCGTTAAGATTATGACACTATAGACGCAACACAAGGACGTAACGCAACGTAATTTAGTTGACCAATCACACGCATGGATTATTCGAACTGTCGCTTGTCATTGGTCAACACGCTTGCGTTGAGTTTACGTTCTTGGTACGTGTGTCTCACCTAATATTATAAAGCTGTCTACACTATCAAATTTTATGTGACAAAACCATATATGGACATAATGATGTCATATCACTACTATATTTGGGCATATCACTACTATATTTGGGCATATCACTACCATATTTGGGCACATAACACTTTTTCGTCAAACTAATTTAAAAGTGTAGACAGAGCTTAAGGGTTAATCGCTGTGTTAATATAATCGCTGTGTTAATATAATCCCCCACGCTCGTTTCTTCACGGGAAAGTGTCCCGTAGGGGTAGGAGTTATATTCACTGTTATTAGTCGCGTGTACGCGACTCTATAGTTCACTATGTCGGTTGGTCTGTCTGTCGGTCTGTCGGTCCGGTATCACTATGCATTGTAGCACGCGACTTAATGGCTGTTGGCCTTGTTCTAAATCGTTGCAGTAGGCCCATTTAGTTGTATTCTTCACAGAAGTTATTTTTATTTTCAGAAAAGTTGATATCAAAAGTAACAAAAGAAGCGTTAAAGGCGCAGTGCAGAGAGCCTCGTCAAGTTTTAGTGGATTCGTATAAGGAATTAGGAATCGCTAAAGGTTTCGGAACCAAAATTTATCCAAGTTGCATTGTAGTAGACAGATGTAGGAATAGTGGGTGCTGTCAAGAATCAAAAGAATGTCGGGCTTCAAGAACATCGAACGTGACACGACAGGTAAATATTGTTTAATATTTTATATTGATTATGAGGGTGACAAGTTATAACTCGATGACGTAATTTACATTGTCGTTGATTATTGACGAATGAGCGTCATCTGGTTGACATGAATTCAATTCAGCTGAGTAGGCTCGGGTTATTATTCTACATACCTGCCATTGTTCAGACGGGGACCAGTGGCGTAACGTGAGGCCTGAGACCCCTGGTTTAGGAAACCTAAGCGGCCCTCCAAGTTGTTTAGCCTTTTCGGCATACATATTGTAATGCCTGTTTTTCCTCTGGGCACTGCTCAAGGCCCCCATAAGCTTTTGGCCCCGCATAAGTTTAGCCAGTGAGCACTCATAGCCGTTACACCACTGACGGCGGAGACGTTAAGTACTTGGTCGCGCATTCATGTGCACGAACAAGACCTACGCCAGCAGGCTTATTAGAAAATAGTAATAGCGCGTCTCTTAAACTTAGACAATTGTCTATGTCTGTCTTAGGGGATCATCCGAATTGAAGCTAATATACAGGGATACATTAATAGTTCTATGCAAATTACCCCTTTCGTTCAGCTTATTTGACCCGTCACTTATGATTCTTCTTTTTTTTTTTTAAGTTTTTAAAGAATGGTGTACTATATGAAGCAAGTGTAGCAAAAGATGGAGCGTGCGAATGCATGCAAAAGCCAGCCTTTTGTCCCGAAACCAACAGGACTTGTCCGGCCGGCAAACAGTGGAGCGATAGCGCCTGTAAATGCGTATGTAAGCCTTGTCCGCATTTGTTCTTGATAGACGAGGAGACGTGTACTTGTGACTGCCTAGTTAGCAACAGGTTATGTAAAAATCATGCTAAAGGCAAAAAGTCTATCTCAACGGAAGATTGCAAGTGAGTACCAATAGACATTCGATTTATAGTTTATTTTAAAAGTGCACTCTTGCGAGAATATTACATACGTTTTGACTTTATACAAGTTCTTATTTTTGGTACGTTAATGTAACTATGAATGTAGATCTATTATATTTGACAGATTAAAATAAGTTAAATTCATTTTGATTCTAATCAAAATAATAACCAACATCATAGGCCTGCATGCTGTCTGATGTGACCAGTTTAAGTTCTGGAAATATTAAAACATGCTCTTACATTTCATGTCTATAATATTTATTAATTTCAATTGTATTTTTATTTGTTTAGTTGCATAAAAAGTGGGATGTGCAATCCTCCACAGTGCATCAACGGAAATTATAACGCCGACCTTTGCAAATGTGTTCACGAAGAGAGGTGAGCTCACCTAGGACTAAACACCGGTAACGTTAATACGCCCGGCTGGCCCGAAGAATCCTCGCCTGAGAACTGTTTTAGTATTAACAAAGTTAAACGTATTCATCGGCTGAGAATAAGATCGCCAAGTGTGTCGGGGACGCGAAAAAAGTTGCTCACAATAGAAGACTTAATAAAAGGAAAAAACCGAAACATTCCGAAAGTAACGTTTGCCGAACGTTTGCAAAATGACGTCTGTTGTTACTAAGAGACTAACGTACCAAGTGACTCAAATCGGAAATTGTATATCAATTTTTAAAGAAAAATAGTTGGTACAAAAGAAAAAAACTGACGAACTATGAAGAAAAAATAATAACTATAGTCAAATGACTACTGAACGATTTAGCGGCGATGTTGAAAACATATTATTTCAAAGAAACTCTCGGAGTACGTTTTTATTGAGAGTGTTTTTGCAGAATTATTTATCCTGCCGCCGCGTTAAATATATAAATTCCTCATTATAAAGATAAAACTAATTACATTATTTATTCTAAGGGTAAATAGTTAAAGCTGATAGTAGTTGTAGCAAACGTGTAATTTATACTGTAAATTAACCGCCATTTCCATGGCATGTATAGTATCGTTGTACATTGTTTTAATAGGCTATCGTATCAGATAATAATTATGCTGATATATTTTTTGTACTGTTTATCTACATTTTATTTATTTTTGTTACATTTTTAGTAAAGAGAGTTATTTATTTATTTTTTCGTAAGTGTTAATTTCCTCAATAAGGATATCTGTTACTCTGTTAATGGTCAGACAACAGTTTGTGAAGAACAGTCACGTGTTGAGATAAGATTGGTTCCAACGTGGACGCAACGCAACGACGTAGGTACCACGGAAGTGAGTTGACCAATCATGCGCCACAGTTAGATTATCCATCGCCTCATGATTGGTCAAATTACTTATATCGTGTTTACGTCCTTGCATTGCGCCAAGTGGAAACCAAGCTTTACTGGTAAAATGGTGGTTGTTTTTGGAAGCTACTACCACGTGTATTAGTTTGTACGCATGTGTACCTGATTTTCGTTAACGCTCTTTTACGTCAACACTTTGTTCGTATAGTTTAGTTTCTCAGAGACGTACAGTTATGAGTTCATTCCTAATTTGTTCAAATTTTGGAACAAATTATTATATTATTATCAACTATTTCTATATTTTTAACAATGCAAACAGAATAATTGTTTTATATTTATCATGCTTCCGTATCATCTTGTGTTTGTAAGTATGAGGACTACCTGTTTTATTCTTTTTTATTACGTTAAACCTGACCTTCGAACCTTATGAAATAATGGGCACGCCACTTCCGTTTTTGTTGCGATACTTCTCTTTATATTTCTTATATAATATATAAGATTATAGTGACTAAATTCTCCTTTACAAGTGCTCACAGGCACAATAAAATCGTAGACGAATTATCTCAGTGAGATCTTGGATCCAGAATGTATAGATGGGAAGGGAGAGTTTAACCACTGCCAATCATGCCGGTCCATATTTTCTTAAGATTCAACAACAATTTCATTAAAAAAGATTTTATGTACAGTATCACTGTTTCTGTAATATACTTCAGTTTTTAAAAATGTTTCGTGAAATTTACAATTTTGTTTACCGCCATTTTTTTGTTTATTTATATTGTCTACTTTAATGTAAAATAAAATAAACGTGTATTCATTAAAAATTTATCATTTTGTATAACTCTTTTATTGATATCAATTTGTATATAAAATTTGAAAATAATATTTAACAATCTATCGTATACATGTAAAAAGGGTTGACTTGTCACGTGGGTGTTAACTTTGTATCAAGTGGAAGAGGCTGCCATTATAGCCTGTTCTATGTACCTGCTTACAAATAAAAATATTAGTATTTATATAAAATAAAAACTTGATATAATATGCTCTATGATCGGTGACTTGCTACATTCTTTTCATAATAAGAAAAAGTATTCTAAACTTTACATTAAGTTATGAAGTAAATGTTCTTGTTAGTTTTTAACAGGTTATTTTCACTAACTTCTCACTTTCTATAATATAATGGTGTGTACCTGGATACATTTCTAGGTACGTGTCCTGTATGATTCGTACCTGGATGCATTTCTAGGTACGTATTCTATGTGATGCGTACCTGGATTCATTTCTAGGTACGTATCCTATTTTATGCGTACCTGTATTCATTTCTGGATACGTGTCCTGTAAGATTCGTACCTGGATGCATTTTAGGTACGTGTCCTGTATGATTCGTACCTAGATTCATTTCTAGGTACGTATCCTATTTTATGCGTACCTGTATTAATTTCTGGGTACGTGTCCTGTATGATTCGCACCTGGATGCATGTCTAGCTTCGTGAAGTGTATGATTCATACCTGGATGCATTTCTAGGTACGTATCCTATTTTATGCGTACCTGTATTAATTTCTGGGTACGTGTCCTGTATGATTCGCACCTGGATGCATGTCTAGCTTCGTGTAGTGTATGATTCATACCTGGATGCATTTCTAGGTACGTATCCTGCATGATTCGTACCTGAGTGCATTTCTAGGTACATGTCCTATTTGATGCGTACCTGGATTTATTTCCAGGTACGTGTCATGTATGATACGTACCTGTATTTTATTTGGGAACGTTTCCTGTAGGATGCGTACCTTGATTCTATTTACACATTCTTCCATTCGATATGAAATATATTTTGATTAGTATTATTGGTCCTCAAACGTTTGCTCTTATGATTCGCATCTGATATTACAGATTTCTAAATATATGTTTGTTTATTTATTTATGTAACTAAAGATAATTGATTAAATCATACTCTGTCTATGACAAACGCTTTGTTTATTTTATGAACCATGTGCCATATATTTCATTCGTTGAAAATACAGAATATATCTATCTTCGTTGAAACATAAGTAAGAATAGGCCTACTATTTAGCCGGCTAGTGCGACTATTTATAGGTTTGAGACGAAAATGACGACGATTATTTATTTTTGCTGACAAAGATAGTGATGTTGGTGATTGGCACCTGTATCAAGCCGAATGATAATGACAGACTAAATAAAATTGATTCCACCAAAGATTGGTATAATATTAATACAGTATTTGATTCGACAAACTACGTAATTCGTAGTGCGCCCTCTATATCGTCACACAAAAAGCACCATGAAACTACCATGTGCGCGGTGATGAATATTCAACTTCAATTAACAGACAAGAAGACAATTAACCATATTTATACTTATGTTACACACATTTTTTCTATGCCTGATTTTTTTTTAGATTTTTCGGGTTTCAAAATTATTTTTAATTCTGGCTTTTCCCCCTTTTAACATCAACATGAACAGGCAGCGTGCCACTAGTAGGCCTACAATTATACAAGTAGTAATACAGATTGGAAATGTTGCGTCGGAGTAGTTGTCCCATCTCTGAGATTATGATAGAGAGAAGCATCTGATTTCAAGGTCTCTTAAACTTGGTTCCCATTAAGACCCAACGCAAGGAGGTAGACGCAACGTAAGCAAGTTGACCAATGACAAGCGGCAGTTCGAATAATTCATCGTTTGTGATTGGTCAATTTACTTACGTTGCGCTTACGTCCTGGCGTTGCGTCCTAGTGGGAACCACGTTGAAGTGTTTTGCAGGTTTCACGCTATTGTCCTAGAAGAGGTCGCGCCTATCTTTGGATAAAAACCTGTCAGTAATAGTCTGGTATTTTCCTCATGCCTTTAACCCATGCCCAATATTCCATCCACGCACTTCTGATGACGTTAATTACAAAACCGGTTTTATACTTAAAAATTCATGAATTGATCGCCTTGATGATTCAGGTACCATTATGTTGTAATTAATGCTACGTTTAAAAAAAACAGAATCCTCTCGGGACTTATACACAAGAGACGCATCATATTTATAGTTACGATATAAATTGTAATTATAATGACGACACAATGATTGTAAAAGCAGCGACAAAGGGTATATTGTGTGGGGGTTAAATACTAAATGAGATGGCGAGCACGTAAGCAGATGGCTATACAGATAGCATGGTAATTAAAAATCGTTTATATTCCAATTCTCGAGCAAAGGACGCGCGGAATGAACGCTGGAATGTTTTTGAAATCATCTCCTTCAAATGATATGAATAAACGTGTTTAATCCTAAAACTAATTAGTCCATTTTGAATATTTAGAATGTATTATTGTAAACTGTACAGATTGATATGGTTGATGATCAGGTTGCATGTTGAAGGTTTTCTATAATCCCAGTGCAGTATGTTATATCTCGCTTTGTGTGAGGAGCATGTGAGCACATCTAGAACACAATCAACTAGTATAGGCCTAATTCGGATCACAGTTAAAAAGGTAAGTAAAGGCAAAATAAAGACGGCAAAAACTAACTATTTGGCTATAAACTTAAAACATATAGTGGAAGTCCCTATCCGTCCGGTTTAGTGGGAGATTCGTCCTTTTTGGGCGGTCGGTCGGCGGAGTTCGGAGATTCATATATTGATCATTTTTTCGTGATTTATTTTGAGGATTAAAGGGCATAATTGTTTTATCCAGTCAAAACATTTTTTAAATGTTAATAAATCAAAAAATAAGTTGATATATGTCAAAAAAATCTGAAACACGGTTAACGAGGTTTTAAAATTGAATATAGGGACCAACAGACCGCGGCGGATTAGATCGAGTTTTGTAACTTTGCCAATTCGATCAAAGTGTTAAATTATTTTTAAATAAAAATTCATCGTGAACTTAAATGTATTGTAGGCTGACTGAGTCATATTTTAACGAAACTCCTACGTTTTTGATTTATATTCATGTTTTCGGTTATTCCCATGTCCCACGTAATAAAAAAGTATCCTGACTGATCATTTCCAAAGTCTTGGCATTTCTGTTTATAATTGCTTTAGCATATTTCAACTAAAACCAAAACATTCTATAGCGATATCTTATTGGTTTTAAGTGCAAGCATGTCGGTGTGCATTGCGTGGCTTAGGTATTATTAGATTGTAGGTTGCCTCTCCTCTCCCAGAGGATCGAAGTTTACCGATGCGATGACATTATACAAGAGAATAGTATTACAACGAGTCTGTTATCAACTTGCGTATATATATATATACTGACGATTGAATCAAAACCTCTCAAATACGAGTGTTTCGCCTAATTTTGTACAGGTCTTTAATATAGCAGCAGATTGTTTTAACTTTGAATTGTATCGTTAAAAGGTGTTATAACCAGTGAATGTTAACTTCAAGAAATATGTTTGCAACTGTCGCCATTTTGTTGTTCGTTCGGCTGGTCATACCTGCAAGTGGAACCAATCAGGATTACAATTCACAGGTAGGTAAAATAGGTAAACAATAGAAAAGTTTAACTCAAATTAAAGATCATGTGGAATTTCTTCAAAAAGTCGTTTTTATAAATATTGTGTTTTATTATAGATGAAACAATATTCAAAGTGTATAGGTTATTTATGCTTCTTATATACTGTGAGTGTATTCCTTACTATATATGTAATTTATTATCAAAATAAATTTTTAAAAATTAGGAAACAAGAATCAAGCGAGGTGCGAACTTGATAATTATGTCGAATGTGCTTTTTCTATCAATCATAGATGTGTTTTTTGGACCTGAATTGTAAAGCTAGCTGTCTATACTATCAAACTTTATGTGACAAAACACCATACCATATTTGGGCATATCACTACCATATTTGGGCATATCACCACCATATTTAGGGACATCACACTTTAGCGTATAGACATAGGCATGCTTTTTCTTTCATTATTAATGTACCTCAGTTCTGTTAGGTTTCATACAGTTTTTAAAGGCCTATATTAAATGCATTGTAATGTTATATTGAAGTACAAGAACAGAATTTAAGTCTATGTCATAAACATTGAAGAAGGTAAATTTACTTATGTTTCCAACCGGGAATTGGATCAACGTACCGGAGGTCGATCTTGTTATGTCATGGATCGGAAATCCTAGGAAATTTTATTTTGTGTAGATGGCTTAGCGGCCTACTTTACGTTTCGGGATTTATATAACAGGTATTATGATATTTAACTGGGACATAACGTCATCGGTAGAATACATTTATTCATAACATTTTGATACTATGTCTTCGAAGATGTATTGTCCCCCTGCAAAATGATTTTTACATTTTTTTGTATTGAATATGCCATTTTAAAGTCACATAATAGTTATCCACTTTTACAAAAAATTAGATCGAAAACTAAATTATTTATCTGGAAAAACTGTAATTTAATGCAAAAAATAGTCAAATTGGCTGCCAGTCAATGGATTTGTGATTGAGTTTAACCATTTATTTTATAAGTCAAAAATATTATTTTTTTCGTTTTTTTTTTCTACAGAAGTGATTAACTTTATTAAAATTATAACAAAATACCATTATTCAAAGTCTAATTTAATTATTCTCCATTTTTCATGTTTTTGGGGGACTTCTTTAATATACTTACCAATTGATATCAGGCCTAAACACTTTCTGAATTACGGTATGTCATTAAAATATAATTTTGTGATGATATCAATATATTAGAAGTTTGATGAAATCATACCTATAGACAAATCATATTCGTTTCATAAATGAAATAAAAAATCTTCGCGTAATTCACGATAATTAGAAGTTGAATGAAATCACATATACCATTCATATTCTTTTCATAAATTAAAACATATTCCCGTTCTTTTAAGTAAATTAAATTAGGTCTATCTGTATCAAAGTAAAAATTGTCAAATATAAAAAAAATACATTTTTTAAACCTATTTAATTTCTCTGTATCGTTATGTTTTATTTATTTGTTAGTGGTTCATTTCGAGAAAACTGTTATAAAAATATTATCCACTGATCAGTATCCCACGCATTGGTATACCGTAAGCTTGGTTCCCACTAGCAACGCAACACAAGGACGTAACACAAGTGAATTGACCAATCACAAGCGATGGCTTATTCGCTTGTGATTGCTGTCTATAACTTCGCTTGTCATTGGTTAAAACGCTTGCGTTGCGTTTACGTCCTTGCGTTACGTTCTAGTGGGAACCAAGCCTACAAGTAATAATAACGATATAGTCTTAAAGCGCCATTTGCTCATTATTCGTTTGAAATTTAGAAATAGATTAATGATACCAGGTGAAGTTACAAATTTAGTGACGTTTCACGTTTTGACCTTTTACTCAAAATGTCCAGTCAATCGGTTATAAAGTGTTGACCAATGACTGTTAAAATCATCATCATTGTCTGCTTACGAGGCCTAAGCGTCATTCAGTTCATACCGTGCATAGGTTTACGTGTACAGTGACGAAAGCCTACTCTGGTACGACTTCATGTCTAGAAACAAACTGAAATTGTTTCTTGTCAAGCGACAACAAACTGGGGAATGTTTCATGGCTAGCAACAACAAACCGGGGACTGTCAAACTGCCACACGACGCTAACAGGCTCATATGACATAAAGATGGCAATCCCAGATTTTCTTTCGTCATTTACAAATGTTTGTTTCCCCGCATCTACCATTATATCTCAAGCTTGATTCACACTTATATTATGACGTATAAGCACGCCGCTAGTAAATTTACCAATCACGGCGCGATAAATCATCCGATCTGCCGCTTGTGATTGGTCAATACACCTGTGTTGCGCCTATCCTTCGTCGCGTCAAATTAGTATAGGAACCAAGCTTGAATATAATCTACACTATCAAACTAGTTTGATACAAAAAGTGTGCTGTGCCCAAATATGGTAGTGATATGGTTAAATATGGTAGTAATATGTCACCATAATGTCTATTATGGGCACATCACACGTACAATTTGATAATAATAATAATAATTTATTTGGAGATTACACTTTTACAACAGTGGCACTCGACCAAATGGAAGGTGCATCCAAGAGAAATATACACACAAAAAAAAAAAACATGATATAGAAAATAACAATTACAATAAAAAGTCGACGTAGGTCAACATGTCGTGTAGACAGAGCTTTAGGTCGTATACAGTAAGTTATCGGCATATATAGATACGTTAAACTGATGGGATTGTCACAATGTTATTTATCGTCCTAGTTTTTAAATTCATCATTGTCATTTATACTCGTCTGTATAATTCATTACTTCTAATAAGATAAGCTTTCAATTACAAGGATAATTACTGCTATTTAATGTATTATGCTTTTGTGGATAATGTCCATAAGAGTATAAGTATCTTTTAATCCTAATAGATGTGATAGATTATCATAATCTTAGCAAGATGAGTATCTAATCCGTTATCAGGTTGTGCTGTTAAATGGTCATGTTCGATGACTAAGAGGATTAGTGTTTCTTGCAGGGTTTAATGGTTTAACCGTCTTTCGGATGAGAGGTGAAGTTGATGGCCTTTAAATGCTCTTCGTCTTCTGTGCGTTGTTCTCGGGACACTTATAAAGCTCTGTCTACACTATCAAACTAATTTGACAAAAAAAGTGTGATGTGCCCAAATATTATGGTAGTGATATGCTCAAATATGGTAGTGATATGACATCATCATGTCCACATATGGCCAAATCATAATTTCTTTTGCTTATAGTTTACTACGGCTGAAAAATGGGTATTTGGAAACTCGGACTGGGCATGCGCATACCCCAAAGCACGTCTGGGAAAAGAGAGTCTGTGAAAACATTTGCTGATAAATATTGAGATGCATGTAGACAGTAGTTATCGTGAGATGAGTGGCGTTTTTTGTAAAAAATATTTTTTTTTTTACTAGGTATCACAAAATGGAAGAATACAAACAGCTGATGAATTCCTTGAAGCAATATTTCCACACAATAATATTGAAGACGTATGGCAGGCGGTCATGGGGTCGCAAGAAGCCACACAAGCAAGACCTGGCGTACGAGTTCAAAAGGGACGTCAAGATCAGCGAAGCATGCCGTTAGAATTACAGATGAAAACTGGTAAGTCTGTCTGTCTGTCCTTCCTTTGACTACTTTAACCACAGTGAAATAAGTTTAGATTTCTCTTTATGCTTTAAACCGAGTCAATTGCCTTGGTTTAACGCTACGGTACATTCACACTAGTAATTTAACTAATAGTTTTGTCTATTCTTTCTTGATTTAATAAAACAGCGCCGTCTTCCGTGTGAATGTAGGCCTAGCTTACATGTAGCTTCAAATTAGTTTTAGCGTTTTTCTTAATGATTACAGAAGACTGTCTTGATTCTTGGTCAGTACAGTGAAGTAACAATTATGCTTGATTTTATTTTATAAATAGATCGAGAAATATTACTTGAACAAGCACTGGATGTGATGTGCGGTACGCCAAGATCTGTCATCATAGACGCGTATAAAGAGATCGGCATCGTTGAAGGATTGGTCTTCCGACTGTATCCCGAATGTATCCGAGTCAACCGATGCCGGAATTCGGGTTGTTGCGCGGACGGGTTCACTTGTAAAGCAAACCAGACAGAATTAGTCAAGAAACAGGTATTTAGACAAAAGTTCGCAAAACGACGCATTGCGTCCACGACGACGCTCGACGCTTGTGATTGGTCAACACACTAGGCGTTGCGCCTATCGTTCGTCGTGTCAAATTAGGAACCTACATATATGTATATGTGTGTGTTTATATGTATGTATGTTACAACTGACTAACTTTATCAATTGATTCATAGTTATACATAAAGAGACTCTGTTTTGAGCAGTTTAAAATTACATTTTACGCTTAAGCACGTTACTTACTATACCTCAATTTTTCTAACTCTTAATTTGTATTTGTTCTGTGTTTTGTCTGTGTTTTTTGTGTTTTTGTCTTATATGGAAGCACCAACTTTCAGTAACAATGATAATTTAAATCGATTATCAAACCATCTATTTAAACCCTCATCAACTGCTAGTCAATTTGACGACATCGACCCGGACAATAATTTTTTTAATGATCAAAATATTTCTAATTACTATTTACCAAATGAATTCACAAAGAAATTCAATAACAATGAATTTGAAAATCGTTTCTCTTGTATACATTTTAATGCTAGAAGCTTACAAAAAAACTTTGAATCTATTTCAAGTTGCATTCAATCTCTTAATTTTGACTTTGATGTCATTTCGGTAACTGAAACTTGGATGGACTGTGTTAGTCCACTTATTCATTTACCATTTTATTCACTAGTTTTCAAACCCCGTTCATATAAATGCGGAGGTATCAATATTTTTATCAATAATAAGTGTCATTATAAAATTAGAGATGACTTAACTCCTTTAACCTATTTTTGTGAATCTCAGTTTATTGAAGTTAAAACCGGAAAAGAAGATATAATAATAGGAACTATATATAGACCCCATGATATTTCTATTCCTTTCTTTACGCAGAACTTTGAACTCCTTATTAAAAACTTAACGAAAGAAAATAACAAAATATTTCTCCTTGGTGATTTTAACATTGACTTACTCAAATTTGAATCTGATAACAATATTAATGATTTTGTTCATTGTCTTTTCAACAATTCTCTCATTTCGCTTATTCATAGACCGACACGCATCACCGAACATTCCGCTACCCTAATTGACAACATTTTCACTAATGATCTTGAATCGTCTGTTAGTGGTATCATTATTAATGATGCTACAGATCATCTTCCTGTTTTTAACATCAGTTCAAATAAACCGAATAAGCGAGTAATCAATACCAATCTTAAATTTAGAAATACTAGTGAACACAATATCCTTAATTTTCGTAATGATTTATCAATTTTTCCATGGAATGATGTCGTGAGTACGCAAGACACAAATCTGGCATATGACACATTTATTAATAATTTTACCACCTTATATAATAAACACTTTCCTTTATTTTGAACCATCCAAAGCTAAAGTTAAACTTAAACCATGGATGACCGATGGACTTTTGACCTCGATTTTGTACAAACAGAAACTTTATTCTAAAAGTCTACGCCATCCAACACTTTCTAATATATCCAAATATAAGCGTTATCGAAATAAATTAAACAACGTTTTAAAAACTGCTAAATTGGATTACTTTTGTGAAACTTTTACTAAGCTTAAGTTCAATATCAAGGCCACCTGGCGTGTCATCAATTCTCTTCTTAAGTCAAATAAAAATGCACCTGCCGATATTGAACTTTTAGCTGATGGAAAATTAATAAAAGAACCTTTAATAGTAGCAAATCTATTCAATGACCACTTTACAAATATTGGACCCAACCTTGCTGGAAAAATAAACAATGACTCTGATAAAACTTTTCATCACTTCCCTATTCCTAACTCAATTTTTCTTTCACCTGTAACCGAACAAGAAGTGCACAAAATCACAAATTCATTTAAAAGCAACAAGGCCTCTGGCATCGATGACATTTGTTCTAAAGTTATTAAAAAATCCATTGACACTATTCTCTCTCCTCTCACTTACATTTTTAATTTATCTCTTACATCTGGTGTTTTTCCCAACTCCCTAAAAATTGGTAAAGTTATTCCAATTTTCAAGAAAGGTAGCAAGTCCGATCCAAATAACTATCGTCCAATCTCCATCCTTCCCTTTTTTTCAAAGATTCTTGAAAAGATTATTTATAACCGCGTCTATGATTTTATAAGCAAGCACAATATTCTTTATAATAAACAATTCGGATTTAGGAAAAACTATTCTACGTCTTTTGCGCTAATTGATTTAACCAACAACATTATTGATGCAATTCAAAACAATTCTTTTCCCTCTGGCTTGTTTATTGACCTGTCGAAAGCTTTTGATACTATTGACCATCATATTCTGATTACTAAACTTTCAAATTATGGTATCCGTGGTGTTGCTCTTAAACTTTTAAACAATTACTTATCAAATAGATTTCAATGTACTTCTGTTAACAATCATACCTCTGATCTTAAGCCCATTACCTGTGGTGTTCCCCAAGGGTCCTTGCTTGGCCCTCTTTTATTTCTAATTTACATCAATGATTTACCAAACGCCTCAGATATCCTTACCTTTTATCTTTATGCAGATGACACGACTTTATTTTTTAAAAGTGTTAACTTTCAATCAATTTTTCATACTTTTAACCAAGAATTAATTAATATTAACGATTATTTTAATGTGAATAAACTTTCAATAAAGCTAAGTAAATGCAACTTTATGTTGTTTGGAATACGTCATCAAAAACTGACCGACGAGTCTCATAAAATTCTGATTGGTGATCAAGTAATTCCCCATGTTAAGCAAACCAAATTTCTAGGTGTTTTAATTGACCAAGAGCTAAATTTTAAAAATCATATAAAAGAAATTGAATTAAAAATTTCTAAAAACATTGGCATACTTTATCGTCTGTCTTCCTTTTTACCGTCTCAAATTTTACGCAATATTTACTGTTCCTTTATTCTGCCTTTTATTAGTTACTGTAACATTGTATGGGCCAATAATTACCCTTCAAATCTTAATAAAATACACGTCCTTCAAAAGAAAGCTGTTCGTCTTATCTCGGGTAACTCACGTCTTGCTCATACTAATATTCTTTTTTATAACCTTAAACTCTTAACTGTGCACGATATTAATAAACTCCAACAATGCATTTTCGTTTATGAACATATTAATTCCAAACTGCCTTCTAACTTTTCCTGTAATTTTTTAACTAACTCTGAAATCCATTCGTATAACACAAGAGCATCACGGGACCTTCATCTTCCTCAACCTAAACTAACTAAAATGAAACATAACATTCGCTATAGTGGTTCTAAACTATTCAATAATCTACCTCCCGAAATTTCATCATCGTCTTCTAGCAAAATGTTCTCTTTTAAACTTAAAGAATATCTTATTTCAAATTATAACTAATTGTTTTCTCTATTTTGTAATATTTTTTTTAACTTTAGAAACTTATTCGAAATTGCTTCCTTTACTGTTGGTGTGTGTGTGTGTCTGTTGATCTATATGTGTTTGTGTATTTATATGTTTACATTTATATATATATAAGTATATAATGTTCTTACATGGCTTCCCAACATACAAGTTTCAATTGGATTTTTTTTTTTCCAATTGATCGATACTTTCTTGGGTTTTTTTGCCTCTTTCATTTTGTATATAACTGAATCATCTTTTTATACATTATGATTTACTGTATTATATCTCTAAAAAAAAAAATATTTATTTATAAAATATCAGAAATTATAATGTTTTTTACTCAAATATGAATGAAAGAAATAAATGTTTATTTGAATTTGAATTGAATTGAATAAAGCTCTGTCAACACTATCAAACTAGTTTAACAAAATAAGTGTGATGTGCCCAAATATGGTAGTGATATGCTTAAATATGGTAGTAATATGGCATCATCATGTCCATGGATGGGTACATCACACTTTGATGTCACATAAAGTTTGATAGTGTAGAGAGTAAGATAAGACGCTGGACGCTTGTACCTGATCACATTTATTAAGCTCTGTCTACACTATCAAACTAGTTTGGGCACATCATATTTTTTGTGACATAACGATTGATAGTGTAGTATACAGAGCTTTAGGCGCTGTATGGCACCTATATAAAATTTAAATGGACCATACCGCACGCGTAGTAACATTTTAGCATCAATTTTAGAAATTGGCGTGGTTAAGATAGCTATCACAACATAGGTATAGTATTGATAATACATGTTATCACCCAATATCCAACAATAAGTCTATTGTTTTTTGTTAGTTTATGGTGTACGACACTGACGCAAGACAACCCGTAGTTCATTCAGTTCAACGCAACGTAGTCAGCCACAAAACCTGCTCTTGCGTACAAAAGTCGAGCTGTACTAAAACAATGGCTTGTTTATCTACTCACGTATGGAATTTAACAACGTGTATGTGTGAATGCGCCACCAGATGCCCCAGTCCGTACGTGCAGGACCGCAGTTCGTGCGCGTGTGGATGTCCGTCTGGTAACAGCCAGTGTTTAAAGATTACCAAAGGATTAATCAAGCTACCCAAAGACCAATGCAGGTGACATAAAAAAAAATCATTTTGACAGCTAAAACGAAATTATTACCTTTTGATATCAATTTTGACAGAACATATGTTAGGGCTCCACCGTTTAAAAAAAACTCCCGAAACCGACCCTGTAAGTAAAACTATTAATTACTCGAAATGTTGTTTTTGTGTCAAGTCGTAAATGAAATTCAATAACAATATACGATAATTGTCCGTGTTAAAAATGTGTTTGATTTCAGTCTACCAATGAGCATAAAGACGAGCGGTAAAATAAAACGACGATAATTAAAATATAGAATCTCTGTTATTCCTTTTGACCATTTACACAAAGCGCGGAGCTGACGGGCGGTTTCCGCTCAAGATATATACAGATTTTACATGGGACAAGCTACGCGGTTTTCCGCTTACCGTTACCGCCCGTCTGTGTAAATTGGCCTTTGGTACGTCAGCAGACGCGATACTACAGGCTGTTTAACGTCGCTAGACGTGAGTGATACCGTATAGGAATCGACTGTGACAATTCATGTTGATGACTATCACATGTATATAGCTAAGCTCCCAAAAATACTTGTTGGGTTTCACCATTTGAAATAAACGATATGAAAAGGTGTGCTAAGCGTACACAACGATAAACTTTGACGTCAGTCCTATTGGGGTACAATTATGAGTTGTTGCATATTGTTAGCATTAAGCAAATTAACCAAATATTACTACAGCAGATGTTGTCATATTTTTCTTCTAGATTATTAGAAGGCAACACCATGTCATTCCCACCCTGTGACCGAGACAAGACGTTTTACCCAGAGTGCTGCCGGTGCCTGAAACGACCTTGTGAGAAAGTTTCAACACAAAAATTACGCAACATGCCGTCTGTACAATCACCGGTCGGTAATATACCTAACAATAACCAACCATATTCTTCAAGCTATTCTGTTAGTATTATCTCAAAAATTGGCGAATCATCGTTTCGTTCAAATAAAAAAAATCATAAATATAAAATAACTCGTCATAATCAGGATCAATCCTCAAGTGATAACAGTTCGGAAGATTAAAGACTAGTCAAAATGATTCTACTGCAGTAAATAGAGTTTGTTTAATCCTTAACCAGTTTATGAAATTAGTTATAAGCCTTTTTTATATTTAACATATTTTTAGTTGCAGTGGCTGCCTCATAAAGTTTACGTTTTTTGTACATTAAAAAAAAACTAAAATTATACATTATTGCAGCAAAAAAACGTAGTTACTGCAGTAACAGCAGTAGAATCATTTTGACATGATCCAATAATTAAAATTGCACTCCTACTCCCAAAATGTAAATTGCACTCCTACTCCCAAAATGTAAATTCATTTTAGAAACAATATTAACAAGGAGTATCATAGTCTAGGTTCTAGACGGAGTTTTGACTTAATATAAGTAAAATGATAAATATTTTGGCACATATGGCGTTTCATACGTATACTACTTGAGATCATAAACTTTTCAGACAACAATCAAAATGCCGACTGGTGCAATAACATAAAAAAGTCAATCTACAGACTTGGGTCCTAGTCTAGTAGTATCATTGTGTCTCTAATATAATAAAACTCAAATGAAATTTTGGTTTTTTATCATGGCATATTTTAATGATTTTATCATTGTTTTTTATCTCAATACAACTAAAAATATTCCTTTTTTCTCCCTTTATGTGTTTAATCGTCCTTGCCTCTTTTGAATATTCTTGACATGAAAGAGCTGAAAAACGAAAAAAAAAATGTTTAAAACTATGTTTTACGTGTAAGATTTCTATCAATTGGGAATTGAAATATAAACTGCTGTGCTAATTCAAATGAACGCTCCGCTTTGAATAAACGCCCCAGAACCTTTATTTATTTTCACCAATAAATGCTCCGCCACAAGCACATATACACAATATTGTATTACAACACATTTCTATTTGTAGTAGAATTCATTGATTGACATGATCTACAATTTACAAGTATTTTGATACAATTTTACTGTATTTGATCACTTCTCAAAATTAATTATGTCGTATTTTTTTCATATCTAGAGGGCATTTATTCGAATAAATACGGTAATAATTTCCAACTATGAACGAATCAAATTGACTAGCCAACCCAACTAGGTCTTTGTCTCGCAATCTACGAGAGGGTCGTCTCGCAATCTATGAGAGAATCTATAAACTTCCAGACATGAGGACTAAATGTTAAACTACAGTATACTACTCTATTAAATATTTCATTTTTAATAAATTGTTTTATTTTAATTTAACTGTAATTAAATGATAAATAAATTGTTTTAAAGATTTAATAGCAACTATATGTTTACCTTTTAGGTTTTTCTTCTGGTATAAATTCTTCGGTAAGTGTGTTTTCTAAAAATAACAAAGAAATCAAATTGTGTAACGTTCAATAAAATGTCAATCATCCACATTTTGTTATTACCGTATATTACCGAGTATAATCCTATATGTATAATTTCACCAAATTTTGTAATTAAGCCCCTGGGACTATATTCGATCATAAACGGTATAAACATTTCATTATGTTAATTTTTGTTGGTTAATTTAATATTAATTAATGCATTGTAAATAACATTGGTTTGTTTGTGTTTTATTTGAAGACTTTCTTTTTGTTGTTTTAGCTAGGCTATTGTACAGTTAATATTATTCTTAAGCTCTGTCTACACTATCAAACTAGTTTGACGAAAAAGTGTGATATGCTTAAATATGGTAGTGATATGACATCATCATGTCCATATATGGGCACATCGCATTTTTTTGTCACATAAAGTTTGATAGTGTAGACAGGACTTTATGTTTAAAACTAATATTACTATCAATAATATGATCGTTACTGTTATTTCTATGTAGTAATTGCACTGTACTTTTAATACACTGTATAATATGTATATTGTTAATTTCTTAATTCTTTAACATTTCATAGTTTAAATAACTGTGCAAAGAATATCTTTGTAACACAAACACTAATTTTATTAATGAACTAATGTTGTATCCGTATAAATTGTATTAAAACAATCTAACCTACTTGGGCCAGTATTTCCCCTTAAATTTTTTCGTAAATCCTCAATATAAATAAGCATGCCATCCAGTCATGCATAACTTACTAATACCTTTGAGTTTGCTCAATAACTCTTCTGTATATACATCTTTTAATGGGCGTACTTTTTCCTGCGGTGGTAAAAGCTTTCTATATAAGGTAACAGCCTCGCCTCTAGTCAGCCCCACCCAAATTGCTTCATCTTCCTGTAAGAAAGTTAAATTAATCATTAAAACTATTAATCAATGGTTTTAATGAGGATGGTTATGCTTGTGTGTTATTTAAGCAGTGTTGTTACTGTTCGATAATGCTATTTAAGATAATCTGTATATTATTGCGATCATGTTCAATTGTTGTGAAATAAATGTGGTATTGTATATTATGCATTGTTTAAATTGTTCAATTAAAAGCTACAACATGTTGTCAAACTACACAGGTCTATCAAGTTACTACATGGCCGCATCAATCTTGTTTGTGATTGGTTAATAGCATTTTTCTGCAAAACCAATGTAAGTATTATTTGTGAAACAGGCTGAAACTATTTAACAATTAACAGACTAGGCAGCAGGTGCAAGGGACACAGACTAAGCTACAGTGTGGCCAGATTGAGGCAAATCTAGGCTACAGTGGGCATTAGATTCATAGGTAGGCTAGGCTGTGGACAAGGTTAAGCTTGGTTCCCACTAGGACGCAACGCAAGGACGTACTGTAGGCGCAACACAAGCGAGTTGATCAATACAAGCAACATAATACATTGCTTGTGATTGGTAAAATCACTTACGTTGCATTACGTTGATTGTCGGTCTCCATTGGGAACCACGCATTAGAGTGTGGTCAGATTGATATAGGTTAGCCTATGCGGGTGCACGGGACACAGGCTAAGCTACAGTGTGGCCAGATTGAGGCAAAGCTACAGTAGGCTACAGCATGTGGACAGATTGACATGTAGGCTAGGCTGTGAACTGCAATTAGACATGGTTAGAGTGTGGTCAGATTGATAGGCGAGGCTAGGCTGTGAAATGTGGCTGTGCTGAGGGGCACAAGAGGCAAGGCTAAATAGGCTTAACAAATGAGTGCTTACAGGAACTTCATAGTGCTTATATTTTTCATATATCATGTCCTTTTTTTCTGGATCGTTGGGGTACATATCTTTCCTTGCTAGTGCCAATAACATGTGTCGTTTCAAGATCATTCCTAGTAAAGAATTCAGCTCTTCAGGTGGAGTCTATCAACAGAAAATACATAATAATAATATTTTAAGCTCAAACTGTGCCCAAATATGGCAGTGATATGCCCAAATATGATAGTAATATGACATCACATCACATTTTTTTTTGTCAAACTAGTGTAGGACAGAGCTTTAGAGAAGAAGATAAACTATATAATGCATAATATTAATAAGAAAGTTTTCTTGGATAATGATTTTAAAACAGAGGTTCAGTGTACACATACACATATGGCTTGTGTGCACTTTAAAAACCCATAGTATCTTTCATTATGAGTGTAGGGGGTTAACCCAGTGCTTTGGTGCAAATTGAGCCCCTTGATGTTACAGCAGTTACATGAGCCTTGCTGTTTCTATCAGAATTTTCCTATCGTCAATCCCAATTTATATAGCTTTGAGTTCATACCAGAATTTTCGAAATCATTTCAGAGCACTTCAATGCAGTATTTAAGCATTGTTTACCTTTAGTATATAATGGTCTAACCCAAAGGCTTCATCAATTTTATTTAATGCTCTTAATGTGCATTGAATTTCAAACACCTTGTCCAGTATCTCACTGTATATCTTTCTTGTGGTGATAAACGGTTTCCACGTTCTAGGATATCTGTAAAATGAAGAAAAGTTTGGTTAATAAACTTAGCAATTAAAATTGCTGACAATCTCATGCTCAAGTATATTGTAATCTCACTCCTGTATTCCTTATTAAACAAGAAATATTTCGTACAAAAAACGATGCTCATCTCACGATAACTACTGTGTACATACATCTCAATATTTATCAGCAAATGTTTTCATAGACTCTCTTTTCCCAGACGTGCTTTAGGGTGTGTACATGCCCAGTGCAAGTTCCAAATACCCATTTTTTTCAGCCGTAGTAAACTATAAGCTACCACATGGTAACTGCTTCCTGATGCTTACGTTCTCTTGAATATAACTGCCTAAAGGAACGGCGCTTATTAATATGAATTTATTGGTTATATAAGGTTTTAGCAAACTTACCTAAAGCCCCTTGTTTTATGAGCTTTTGCATATCCCTTTATTACACCTTCTCCACCCCATAACCCAACCTGACTTAACCTAGGATAAACAACGTTGACAGGAACGTTATTTACTCGCACCTTCTCCCCAGTTTTTGGATCCTTCTTCCAAATACCTACAAAAAACAAGAAAGTATGAAATATAAGAATGCTTACTCATTTTTTTTGTGTTATTAGAATAAAGTTAAAAAGATTCACGACTGTAAATTTCTTAGATTAGTGTATAATATGGTAAACAAAATAAATGAAAATGGATGTTGGCCTATCACACTCACTCTGAAAAGTAGGCAACAATAATGTTTTTTTTTGTAAATAGAAATAATTAGGGACCTGCTTCTGTAAGTCTGGTGTTTGAATTGTTACTATAGCTATACAAACCTGGTTCTTGTCTCCAATGAAGGACCGGAGGATCCCCTTTTGGTAAATACTTAAAATATGCAGCTGGCAACAATTCATATTCAGGAGGTTCATTCATTTTCTAAATAAAGATAAAGTATAAATATTATTATAATATTAATAACTAGACTAGGCCTAGGTAAAAGTTTAAAACATTGTATATCTCTGTTGTCTAGGCCTAGGTGTAGGGATCATAGCATACAAAAAAAAAAGGAGGCTAACCGCATCACATCGTGGCATGTTGCATTATTATGATGGCCAGTCTTCTTACTTTTTAGGCCTAGCCTAGAAAATAAAAACCAACTTACTTGTCGTGATAATCTATCAAATGCAATACGCTTGGGTATTGTTGCTTTCCTATAGGTGTCCGATATAACATTTAATCTATTTGAATAACTATTTACAACGGATTTTGCATTACGATACACTTTCGGAATTGACGACGACATGTTTCCTGTTTTTGGGAAAACACACGGAGCGAGTGTGAAGGTATGACTCGCCAAATCTGCATTTAACATAAAAGTGTACAATGAGCACTTTCACAATACATAATAAAAGTCCAGTAACAATTGCATCACTTTAATCCATAGAAAAACACTGATAAATATTTCAGGCTTATAAAATATCATATTGTTCATTTTAACCAAGTGCTAATATGAATTTATTGAAGTTTTAAAAATATGTCCAGTGTAGCGCAACATACATAAGTGAATTGTACTTGCACTTTCCTATATTCTTATTGGTGGATTCTCTGAAAACCTCAGAAATGCAGCCAATCATAAGTCATGTCTGTAGAGTTTCGTGCTTTTAGCACCGGGACGACCATAAACATCGCAAATACTCAATCAATGCGAAGGCTGAAGAATGTACCATTTTTTAACGCAATTTCAGTTGAATACAAATAAATGAAAGGTTTGTAAATACAGTTTAATCATGTCTTCCATTATTTAATCATAATATCATCATAATATATTTAGGCTAGCTAGGCCCGGAGCCAAGCTAAGCTTAGGCCTAGTATCCTAGTAGGCTAGGCTAGTAGTAGTACACTACTACTACTAGGCTACTAACTAGGCTAACCTACCTTCCTCCTCTAGTAGGCTAGCCTAGCCCTAGGCTAGCTAGCTACAGTAGGCTAGGCCTAGTAGTGTAGTAGGCGCTATAGACCTAGGCCGAGGTCGACTTGGTTGGACCTGCCTGCATGCTATCCAGAGAGGCCTAGGGCCCAGGCCTAGACGGTAGCCGATCACTCCGGCCGCGCTTCACTCCGGCCGCCGTATCAGTTTAGCGCGATGTTATGCACTCCGGCCGCTATTCAATTCGACTTCCTGTGCAAAGGGGCCGTTAGTATGGAGCGCCCATATCTACGTTTTCTATACTGTTCAGTGGTATAACAAATTCTTGGTGAATTTAAATGGAACTAATTGAATATTTATTAGCAACAATTTTACTTTTTTCATTAACAATAACATTCAAAGAAGTTGGAACTGCTTTTTCTTTCAAACTAAACTTAACTTAATTAAATTCAATAATAAAATAAAAATCAAATACCCGTCTAATTAATAATAATGCTTGAATAACAATATTTAATTTCTTTCTATGTACATTTATTTGTATAGCTTTACATTTATTAACATTAAAAATTATTTTTATAACACTTTATCTTGCCAGTACCCATACTTACTAATTATAGTTAATAACAATATGTAAAATATTAATTTATTTATTTCAAATAATCAATTATTATTGATGTTTGTTATAGTTAACAATATTTACAATATTAATTAATTTATTTCAAATAATCAAATATCCGTCTAATTAATGTTACCTGGAATTGTATCAAGAATTAATATATCATTTTTGTACAGTCCAATTTACAATGATTTTATATTTTAATTTATATATGATAAAAATAATATGACATATAGGGTACATTGCAATAAATTACATTAATTAATCACATTACAATTAATATACTAGCCTATTATACATTGGATAAAACACATAAATTATTTTGTTTTAGCGTTAGACCTAATTTAAAACACTTGCGATGTTGTTGTGATCCTGAAAGAGAAAAAATATACTGTATGATTACAAATGTTTATTTTGATTCTCTACAAAAAACGTTTCTCGGTTGTAAAAGACTCATTGGGCGCTCAATAGCTGCGGCCGGAATGAATCGCGGACGGATTGAAGCGCGGCCGGAGTGAAGCGCGGCCGGAGTGATCTGTATTCGCCTAGACTAAGCCTACTACCATATACCTACTTATAGCCTAGTATAGTAGCCTAGGCCTAGTGTGTAGATCTACCTGTAGCCTAGCCCTAAGCCTAGTCTATATTATTATTATTAATAAATGATATTGCATGTTTGTTTTTTTTTTTTTTTATTCAGTATATTACACAGAGGCGCCTTACAAGATGGAACCATCTTAGCTTCAAGGCGCCTCAGATTAACAAATACAACATTTTAAAACAACTAACAGAAACATCAATTAAATCTTCCAGAATTAACAAGAAATTGTTGTACATAATAAAATAATAAAGCATTTTCACAATTCGAAAGAAGATCGGAACCAAAAATAAAAATTTCACTTAAAAATGTAAAATTAAATGTTAAAGAAAAATCCTTGGCTAAGATATCCTCAATAATTGAGTTAGCGCTTACAAGTAGAATATCTCTTTGTGTATTATAATTAGGGCAGTAACATAAGAAATGAAGCGGATTCTCAACATTAAAGCCACAAGTACAATTTGGATTGTCCCGAAGTCCATGTAAGAATAAATGCGAATTGAGACAGCTGAAACCAAGTCGGATTCTAGTGTGAATTTGGTTAATCTTCTTATCACCTGTATCATAATAAGAACGTTTTTTTGTTTCAAACAAATTGGATTTCAGTAGCAATTTTTTAAACTCAACAAGAAATGAGGAATTTTTTATTTCATTATTTAACTCATTCCAATGTGTTATAATAGATGGGACAAAAGATAAACGATATGATGTGGTCTTACAAAATGGAATTATTATATTTCGGATGTTACGCAAGTTATAAACTTCAATATTGTCAGAAAAATTAAATAAGGAGTAAAGATACACTGGTGTTAACTTATGAATAATTTTAAAAAACAGTATTAGGTTAAGAAATTGTCTACGTTTTTCCAATGATAACCAGCCGAATTCTTGTCTTAATGCATTATGACTTGTATGTTTCCACGCACCAGTACATATTCTACCTGCAGAAATCTGGATATTTTCTAGTTCATCACTTAATTTATCTGGGATATTACACCAAACAGGAGCTGCATATTCCATTAATGGTCTAACGTGTGATATGTAAATGTGACAGAGAGCCTGTCGAGGTAGAATATGTTTGACACGACGTAGCATATTTAAAGATAAAGACGCTTTGTTAATTACAGATTGGATATGGGAATCCCACTTGAGTTTTGCATTAAGCATTACACCAAGATGCCTATGATCATTTACAAATTGTAGATTTACATTATTGAAATTTAAACTAACATAGTTATCTAAATGTTTACGTGTAAACAGTATAGCTTTCGTTTTGTTAGCATTGAATGTTACTTTCCATTTTTTTGCCCAATTATAAATGACATTAAGATCACCATTTAATTTTTGTTCTGAAATATTACGATCTGTACAAATATCATATAACGAAGTATCATCTGCATATAAACTAAAATTAGATTTGATATTATCAACCATATCATTTATGAATACAATAAATAAAAATGGACCCAAAACAGATCCTTGGGGTACTCCTGCTGTAATGGTCACCCAAGGACTGGTAGTTCCTTCAATAATAACACGTTGCTCACGTGAGTTTAAGTAACTTTGGAACCATTTTAGAAGAGTGCCATTAATTCCATATTGATTTAATTTGTATATAATCCCATTATGCCAAACTTTATCGAAGGCTTTGGAAATATCCAAAAATACCGAGATTACTTCTTTCCTTAAATCTAAAGCTCTATTAAATGTATCTATAAGATAAAGAAGTTGATACGTTGTCGAGTCACCTGGTGTAAAACCAGATTGGAATTGAGTAAGAAGTTTATTATCCACAAAGTATTTATATACTATATCAAAAACTGCACGCTCAAAAATTTTTGCAAAGTTGGAAAGTATGGATATAGGGCGGTAGTTCTCAATAAGGGATTTATTGCCTTTTTTATGCAGAGGAATGACATTTGATTTTTTCTATTCCACAGGAAAATATCCTTGGCTTATGCAGAAGTTATAAAGCTTTGTCAAATGGGGTGCAATAATTTCAGCAGATTCTATTAGTATGATACTGTGAATTTCATCAGGTCCCATCGCCTTGTTTTTATCCAGCATAGTTAATAATTTCATGATCTCATCAACAGATAATTTGAGAGTTGAGAGTCTCGATGCAGTTCTATATATGTGAAGTCCGAAGGAAAATCATCATGATTAGGAATAAACGATTGAGATTTAAAATAATTGTTAAACGCTTTAACTTTCTCACTATTTAAAGTTAGGACATCATCGTTTAATTTGATTGGAGGAATCTTATAATATTGTTTGGAATTACAAACTGAATTTATGGTAGACCACCAAGTTTTTGAATCACAGTTTTTATTCATTAATAAATCAAATTGTTTATCCAAAAAAGTTTGTTTAGCTTTTCTTATTGCTTTAACAACTTTTGCGCCAATTTTCTTAAAACGTTGCATATGCGAATTTGAGTTATTTCGAGTGGAATGGGCGCGATTTCTTTTGCGAATAAGAGTTCTAATATGCGCATTAATCCAAGGCTTGTCATTAGGACGCACAGTTATAATTTTAGATATAATATAGTTATCAACACAATTATTAAATAAGTCAATCCAATTATGACAAACATCTTCAACCTTTGAAGATGAATAAACTTCTTCCCAATTTACAGAATTAAGAGCATTACGATATAAATTAAAATCAGTTTTTTCAAAAAGATATATTTTACGATTGTATGGCTTGTCCCGTGTGATACGAATATCAATATTTGCATATACTGGACTGTGATCACAATTTAAAAGTGGGCACAATGCACCAAAATCATTAATATATACATTTTGACTAGTAACTATATGGTCAATACAAGACCGTTGGTCTTTTATACAACGTGTTGGCATATTGATGTGTTGAGTTAAACCGTTTTGTTGTAAAAATTTGTAAAATGATTTTCCAAATCTATTTGTGTTTCCATCATTGTACCAGTTGTTATTTTGAGCATTCATATCGCCCATCATTAAAGTTAAGCTGTGTCGAGACAAAACAAAGTTATTACTGTAGTACTGTTTTGAAAATAGTCAAGTAGATCCTGATCAAATTGAACATCACTTTGTGGTGGCCTATAACATACATAAGTCAAAATCGTCCAGTTTGAAACTTGTATTTCACACCTTATCACATCTGACAAGAGATCATTACAAATATGGGAATTAACTAAGTGTATAGAATTAGATATGTAAAAAGCACATCCGCCGCCATGGCGGTTTCTATCATTTCTAATAGGTTCTTGATAACCGTCTAGTAAAATGTCATGGTTCAAGATAGTTTGATCTAGCCATGTTTCTGTTAAAGCAATAATATCATAGTTATTTAAATTTGCTAGGTGTTGAATTTCAGCTAGTTTACCTGGAACGATTAGACTACGTATGTTAATATGGCAAACTGTAAACTGTTCCGGACCAGGATTTGGATGTATATCGCCGCACATTAAAAGCATGCACATTAGAACATTATTACGCCCCAAATTTATGATAAATAAATTATCCATTATCAGTAAAAAAAATAAGTAGAGTACTCACTTTAAAAACGCTAGCACATATGAGAACACTTAGCCAAACGAACATAGTAAACATTGAAATAAAAACAAGAGAACACGTTTTTGCTATCTAAAATCAACAAATAATGGTCAAATTTCGTCGGTAAGAAACGTACTTTTAATGACACCGTCTAAACGTTCTTAATGTTCAGCAATCAGTCGTTCAAAATCATTTTCATTCTTGATATGCTTGGGTTTTTCTTCACCTTTACACAGGGCCCATATCTTGCATCTGTTAGTCCAGGCACGTTGAACTCCATCATGGTGTCTTACCTTCCAAAAGAGATTGAAATTTGCTTTTGTTAGGTCTTCCGAGATATAAACCGGCATACCCTTCAGTTTGGATTTGGCTGCAAACACATTGTTACGGGTCCTGATTGAATTGAACCGAACAATTATTGGCCTAGGCTTGTCAGTAATAGGACCGATTCGATGAGATACTTCAATATCGTCGGACTTGAAAGTGATACCCATTTTGTCGCGAATAACCTCCGCCACCAAATCATCAGTTGACTTTGTCGAGTCCTGTAAACCGTAGAATCTAAGGTTATTACGACGTGAATATTGTTCTAAATAGTCCAATCTGGTTTCAATATTACTGATTTGCTCCTGCAGCTTATCAAATGCTTTGTTTAATGTCTCAGTAATAGAAGTAGTCAGCTCCTGAAGCAAGTCTTTCTTCAGCTTATCAACATCTAACTTCGGGGCCATGATTACACTTGCTTTTTTACAGTACCACAACTGTTTTACATATCAGGTCACAATCACAGCTGGTAATTTTCGGCCAAATTTACTAATTTGCATAAGTGACGCAGATGTTTGGAAACCTTATTGAAGGATTTTGATTTGCATATGGCTAGCACAGTAATAGTTAACCTTGCAGTGCTTTCAACGGCGAGCCAATGGCAATAGATGCGGTATCATGGGGGTAAAATACTCACTGCTTATTTACACCGACAGAGCATTGACCATCATCTTTAAAAGTTTACATGATAAGTCCTAGATGCTATTTACGATGATAATGATACAATCGGGAAAAAACAAAGATAAATGTCTCTTTGAAAGGTGAAAATCGAGAGCAAAAAAGTTGTACGTGCTCACTCACCCAATGTCTCTGGCATTTTTGTTTTAGTAACAAACAGTTTACCTTTTCTTCAGATTTACAGTCAGGCTCTCATAATAAATACTAAATAGGCCCTATACTACGTAGCAAAGAGTAACTATAATTTATTTGATTATACTTTTGTAGGAGACATGACAATACAAAAATACTAGACTGATTTTGTTATTCTTCTACTGGCTATATATCTTGGAAGAGCACATAATGTCAACAAATCGGTAAGTTATACATGGAAATGTTTTTATTTGTCCAGGGATATACCTCCTTATGGTTATAGATGGCGTACTCTCTTGTTTTTCAAATGCATAATTATTATCGGCCTAGTAGCACAATGCTGAAACACAAATTAAAAAATTTGGAACCTACTGTAATTGTATCAATTTACAGGAAATAGTAAATTCAGTTCTATATGTGCTAAAGTTCTGAAATAGACTTTATTATGTGTTAAAAATATAATATCTTTATATCATCTATTTTCAGAGGCAATAAACAGACTAGTTTTCGTCATGGAATTAGTCGTGCAGAGTTACTCAAAATACAGAAAGAAATCAACGACGTGAAGAAGCAATCCGCTAACAAAGTGCACAACCAACGTTTAAATAAAGAACTAATTGAAGATGGCACAATCGGGTAATGTGACAATTATCAAAAGTCTACAAAGTATTAGCTCATAGATTTAAATATGAAGATACGTCATTTATCCAAACTTTTATTTTTTGACTCGACCACATTACTTTGTTTAATAAAATTAACGATTATACTGAAACTCTCTCAAAACAAGGACTTTTTAAAGGTCCTGAATAAAACCAGACATATCACACCTGTTTTGAGAGAGTTGTAGCTAATTTCTATAGTATATTCTGTCAAAGCCTATTAACAGTATGTACTGCTTATATTTGAGAGAGTTAACTGTAGCTAATTTCTATAGTATATTCTGTCAAAGCCTATATTAACAGTATGTACTGCTTATATTTGAGAGAGTTAACTGTAGCTAATTTCTATAGTATAATCTGCCAATGCTTATAACATGCAGTTAGTAACATAATCCTTGATAGTCAAGTGTCTGTATCTTTCCTTTTTTTCATAATTGATATGTTATAGTTTGTTCTTTTTCCTCTACTTTCATAATAGCTTCAAGATTCATAATGTGTATGTACTTTTTGACTTACTTTACTAAATACTAATACAAAAACAAATCCTAACATATTGCAATAGCATCTATTTTCTTTTAAGGATTGTTTATTTTTTGATTGAATAATTATTATTTTGTTTATTTTTAACAAAATTATTTTTTTTCAGTTATTTCATCGTTAAATTAACACCAGCTTGTAATTTATAATATTAATACTTTATTTAAGTATGGGAAAATTATTAAAAGTTCTTACTAATCATAGAATCTTGGGTTAAAATCCTGGTTTAACTCTGGTTCAGTACCAGACCTCTTCTAATGGCCAAATGTGCATCTTGTATTTTATTTTTATTAAAAATATGATGATAAAATACAGGTATGATCGCTCACTGGCTAAACTCAGGGGCCCCAGAGCTTATGATGAAAAAACAGGCATTCAAATATGTAGAAAAGGCTGAAAATGCCAGAGGCCTCCAGCGTTGGAGGGCCACTTAGGGTCTGTTAGCCAGAGGCTTCAGGTCTCTGCGTTACAACACTGATTATGATTCATAATCAATATGAATTCTGATCTTTGTGTGGTTTATTTTGTTTAAATTTTACAATTCTAAACAATTAATTTCTCTTCCATTTAGTGAGCTTGAAGACTTTGGGAAAAAAGAGATGCCATTTTCCCGTAATACTGAGCCAATGTTCCACCCAGATATGTTGGACAATATAGGAACCCAAAAAAGACAAGTAAGGAACGCAAAAATAAAATAAATAAATAAATTTCAGATGTTTTGTTGATAAGTTTTTGAATAATGATAATGCCAAAGATCTTATAGCTATTAAAGGCTAGATTGTCAACTCCAATGTTATCGCAGTTAGAAAAATGATTCTTCATGCAATCAACCATTAGATATGCCCCTACGCAGACACGCAATACTACGCCTGTGATGAGTGTATCAGGGTGAGAAGGATTCTTTACATTCGATATACGCACGCATCGTGTTGAGCGTATGAACGCGAACGCATTCTATATGATCCTGTATACAAAAATTGCTAGAAATTATTCATTCTATTGCGATTAACAATACACTTAATTTATAAGAACTTCACTGTGCTTCAACAAGAAAATATGTTTGGTCTTTATTTATTAGATTATTATTTTATAGACTAAATAATATTTTTGAACAGACTTACGGCTGCCATCTTGTTGGTTCCCCCTCCTGTTGCAATAACTTTCCAGTCAGGAGTACGCCTTCGGCTTATATTATCTCTATGGATTAATATCCACATCTTCTGTTTGTTTATTTAAAGTAACATAGTTAATCTTCTTTAATAAACACATTGTAGGTATTCCAGAGTGTACCAACTTATAACCCTCTTGATAAAGATGTTAAATGCGTTTCACCAGGCCCAACGAAGAAAAGACCTTATAACAAGAAACAAACTCTGGCAACAACAGGTAATAATTCATTAGTATACAAATAATGAATGTTTATGAGTGCAATGGTACAAATAATGGCACGAGGTGAATGATGAAAGGTTATATCAACGAGGCAAAGCCGAGTTGATATAACCTTTCATCATTCACCAAGTGCCATTATTTGTACCATTACACGAATACAAAACATCCATTATTTGTTTTATATAACATCTAAATAACAAACAAAAATGTTTCAAAAAGTACTATTTAACGATCGTTGAATAGTGCGTACTATTGCACGCCATGTGACCCACATTCGTCCAATCAAATGACAGGAATTTATATAGGTGTTATATAATATACAAATAATGAATGTTATTGAGTTGAATAGTGAGAATAATTAATTTGTTAAAAGATTGACTATGCTCTGCTTTGCTAAATAGACAAGTAACAATAACATATACAGTAACGCATCTACAAAGATTAGGACAGTTTTATAGACATGTGCAGAGTTCAGAAAAATTGATAAAAGTGTTCAGCCTGCTGAGCTTCAGTTTCCTTTAAAACTTTCTTTCTAAAGTAACATGCATATAAACAAACTATGATGCCATTCATTATGCAGTATAACTAATTAGTTGCTAATTAATTGCTAAGCACCACTAAAACCGTTAACGTAATATAAACCAATCCTTTTAGAAATGTATATTTACCCATTGGATATCAGTGATAAGATACAAAATCTACACTGTGTAATGTTCTGTCTACATTTCAGTCCTGTCATACACAACTTTTTGTGAAAAAAATGTGATGTGTCCATATATGCACACAATGACATCATATCACTACCATATTTGGGCACATCACACTTTTTTTGTCAACTACCGTAGACAGAGCTTTATTCCTGATAATATTTGTCTTAGAAATGAGTAAGCCGCATGTCCAGTCAGTTGGCGTGGTGCCAGTAAGAAGCACACAGGGCATTGGATCTCTTAATGTGATGATGCAAGGTGTATCAATAGGAGGAGATGAGCTTACAATTGATGCAGTTAAAATGGTATGTTATTTACATAATGGAGTGGAATTGTGGCTTGGTGGTTATAATGCTTGGCTACCACTCCTGGGTTCAAGTCCTGTCATGTCAGGATTTTTTTTAATGACAAATTCTAATCTTAAAGATTTGTAATAAAACTTTGTTTATGTAGAGCATCTTGTGTAATATTTGTCTTGTGAACAGGATTGCCACCTTTAAAAAGGGATAGTGAATTAATTCGCTATCCCTTTTTATAATTAAATAGGTCTTTTCTGAATTAACTTTTTTGTAATCTTTTAACGTTTTTATGATAATGTATTATTATTTATGTTGCATAGGCTAATGAAAATAGTCTTGAGGAAACCAGACCACCCACAACAGAATCTATTGTACATCAACCTGAACACACAGAAGTACCGCAAGACATGGTACCAACTACTGATTTAGCATCGCACCATAAACCAGCCATTGTTGGGTCAGTTGGTACCACCATGAAACTTACTTTAAGTGAGAGATCAAAACCAGTACCAGTTTCAAACATAAAAGCTGTATCCATTCAAAAACGCAAGAGTGGAGGTATATTATTGTTTTATTTTTGTAGTAATGGCTGTCTACACTATAACACTTTATGTGAAAATCACAAACTAGTTTGATATTGTAGACAGTGATTAAAGAATCGCAGTTTGTTTCCAATGTCTCAGCTTTTCTCTATCTAGATTTAGAGATTTTTTTTTTTTATAATATATTTAGGCAAATTGCCAAGGATGGCCATAAGTGAATTAATTCACTATCCTTCTTAAAGGTGGCAATTATGTTCACAAGATAAACATACACAAGGTGCTCTACATAAACAATAATATAATAAACAAAGTCTTATTACAAGTCTTTGGGAGTGGAGTTGTAATCTGTCTTTAGAAAAAAAAATATGACAGGACTTAAACCCAGGACCCTTGTCCCATCAGTCAATAAAAAAAAATAACTGGTCAGGTATTATGTTGTTTCTTTTTGTCTTGTTTTTTCCATTTCTTTATACAGACAGCAAAAAAAGTAGGCGTCAAGGAACAAAGAGTAAAAAGACAATTCCATCCTCTGCCACCATTGAAGATGATTTTGATAGTGAAATCATGTATGAATCTGATGACTCTGACTTTGATGTTAGCCGTGACGGAAGACATCAAAGAGATATGACTTCTAGTGGCCGCAAGAACACTGCAGGTTCAAGAAGTGCAGTCTCAAGAGGTGCCATCTCAGTTTCCTCTCATAAATCTGTCAGCGAGCTATTGGCGGAAGCTGAGGAGATTGCTACCCCAGACAGCATTCCATTGTACAAGAAAGCGCAAAAAAGAGCAGAGAAAGAGAAGAAGAGTTTAAAACACAAACCAGTCTTGGAGGAAGGGAACGCTCCTGTGGAGAGAACAGTGGACGATATCATTGCTTCATTGAAAGCAGCAAGAGAAGGTGGAAAGTAAGTATAGCAATTGTCTGTTTTATCATATATCTCTATCTATATTTCGGATAGCCATTAGCGAGTAGGGTTGCCTGCTCGGAGACAAATATCACTCTCTTTTATAGTGGAATTGTGTTTTTTTCTTGTCATTTGAAAAAATTCTGACGGTATTTAAACCCAGAAAAATAATATTGGAAAAGAATATCCATGCTAGGAATGTTTGATAACACTGAAACCATAGATTAATAAATTCTAAAAACTCTAAAAAGCAGTTTTATAAAGAGAGTGTCAATGAATAATACAAGTGGTTTATTTTACAATCTAAGGCCAAAGAAATCAGAAGTTGATCTTAAAATTCAAGAAATTATGAAGCGTGTGATGAACCGGTCAAAAGAGATACTAGGAGAAGAAAGTCAGGCTCCAAGCCCAGATGCTGGTGAGGAGGAGCAAGAGAGCCAGGACCAAGAGGAAGAAGAAGCCCATCCAGCAGGTACTTATAAACATTGTGTAAACATTTGCTATATCAATTGTTTTTTAATTAAAGGTAAATTACTAAGGGAAAAAAGGACAATCAATTGTTTTTTAATTCAAAGGAAAATTACTAAGGGAAAAAAAAGACAATTCTGTGGGTCACTTGATCTCAATTGAGATACAAAAGCATAAAAAAGTAAATAGCCATTTAAGAAGCAATTGCCAAGCTTTTGGGACGACAACTCCTTTATCATCAGGAGTATTCCTCTGTGTAGACCAAGCCTTAACATTCTTTAGTATTAATTAAATATAACACTAAAGATTTATTTGAGAAATCCTTTCAGAGGTTTATTGTCAGTATTTAGGTATTGCATAATTAATAATTACTTCAAAACCTTCTTTGCTTCCAGATGAACAGACAAATGGTCTGGTACCAGAAATACAGGTGACTGAATCCATGGAATCTTTAGTACAAGACTCATATGAACAGCTATCTGTATCACCACCATCAAGAGCTCAGGTGAGTGTATTTGATCCCTGCAATGGTTATAAGTTGTTACCTCCACCAAGGAGGTTATGTTTTCATGTATGTTTGTGTGTGTGTTTGTTTCTGTCTATATTTGTTAGTTAGAAGGATTACTCAAAAAGTTATTGCCTGATTTTCATAATATTTTAAAGGATGCTTTCATACTGTAGCTGTATGGGAAAACATCATTAAATGTTCATATACATTGGGGGAGGTTTGCGATCTATGAGTACCCTTCTAGTTCTAAATGAATTTGTTAAAATGATTGCCATTCCAGCTTGTTTAAAGTTCATTTATTTTAATTCTAAAGACTGCAACACCAAACATAATCAAAGAAACCGCACCAGTTGTAGAAGAAAAGGATGATGCAGAAAAGAATGATGAAGACGAGAAAAAGGATAAACAGGTAGTTCAGAAACTGTCATTTGTGTTTAAAGAGGAGGAATGTCAAAAGGAGGAAGGAGATGAGCCAGTGAATGTTGAACAGGCATTAGCTGTAAGTAAACGCAATTACAGTCGACTCTACCAATACCAGACTCTCTATAAACCAGAAACTCTCCCAATACCAGACTTATCTCAGTGACCAAAAGGTTCTAATTTCTTTTTCACCATTAAAAACACATTCCGAATACCAAACTTTCAGGAAAACCAGACATATTTGGCCAGCCCAAATGTGTCCAGTATTGGGAGAGTTGACTGTATACATAACTTTCAGATTTAAAAAATATTTTCTACATATATAACCTTCCTAAAAAGTTGAGATAAAAAATCTACCTATTCTCAACTACTTTTCTGACTTGTCCACAATTTTAGATTTTAGACGTTACAACGGATGTGAAATTTGAAGAAATTTTGAACGTGAAAGGAGAGTCACAATCACTGCTGGAGAGGCAAGACATCTCAACCGTATCAAAGACTGACTTAAAACCAGTAGTACATAGTTCATCTATGTCATTCTTGTCAGCCTGGGCTCCACAGGAAGCAAAGCAGCCTTCTGTAAGTATAGTGTAGTCTACACTATCAAACTTTATGTGACAACAACATATATGGACATGATGATGTCATATCACTACCATATTTGGTAATATCACACTTTTTTTGTTAAACTAGTTTGATAGTGTAGGCAGAGTTTTTGGTGTGATAATCATACTGCTGACATTTTGTAAGAAGCTGTTGAACTCTGTGAAGTTCTCCCACCCCCTACCTCTATCCCTAATTTGTAATAATAAATAAACGAATCTGAAAGAGATATTAATTACAAATTAAATTTTATTATGTGTGAATCGTGCATTAATTTCATTTATTCACAATGGAGAGAGTCTGTTTAATTGTTACCCATTGCCATTAAGAGCTACAAATGTTTGGTCACCACTAACTCAAATGACCACAAATGGAAAGAATCTACAATAAATTTAGGGTATATCATGTCACTCAACTGAAGGTTTTAATCTTCATTTTGTTTACCTTCTTTCTTACCAGCCAAACCAGAATATCAGTACAATGGAATCATCGCAACCACCTAGGCAGAGCATTCATCATTTCTGTACCAATCTGCCATTGCTTCATCTACCAGGCCACTTACAAGGCATATCAAGGATATACCACACTCCAAACAAGTATGGACTTACTACCAATATGACAGCTCTTTCTGTCGGCGTAAGTTAAACCACTTATTATTTCACCTGTTGTACCATATTAATTTAATTTTTTAATTCTCTTTCATAAAGTGTTTATCTGCACTGTCAGTGTTGTAATTGTCAACACTATTATCACTGTCATTGTCAACATCATTATCACTGTCATTATCAACACCATCGTTATCATTTTGTCTTTTCAATTATTATTATTATATTTATTTAAGATGACCATAGATGGACAGAGTTGTTTGGCAGGGACACCTAGCTACATCCTTGGATGTTTTATCTCATATTGAATCATCATCACATTGAACACAACAATTGCTATGACCTTACCCCGGCTCTATCATCCCCTGTCGGATGTAATACTACTCAAGCATCTGCCATTCCTTTCTGATCTGGGCTGGCCCAAGTTGTTCCTGTATAAGATTTTCTTCCCCTACATTTTTCTTACTTATTTCTAAATATTCTTTTTATAGACTGAATCAAAATATTCATCCAGAATGTCGATGAGAGATGATGAAGAGAGAGAAGAAATTGAGGATGAACCAATACGAAAGATCGAGAGGGAGGACTTACGCGAGCAAGTAATGTCAGCAGCTGCCAGGCGCATACTGGATGAGGCTGCAAATGAACAATCCGACACTGAAGATTCCTATCAGACATGGGAACGTAGAGCACATGACCTGGTATTTTTTCATATCAATTACTGTTTCTTCAATTACTCTCTCTCTCTTCTCACCCCAGCATAAAGCACATGACCTGGTATTATGTCATATTAACTACTGTTTCTTCAATTACTCTCCCTCTCTTCTCACCCCAGCATAAAGCACATGACCTGGTATTACGTCATATTAACTACTGTTTCTTCAATTACTCTCCCTCTCTTCTCACCCCAGCATAAAGCACATGACCTGGTGTTATGTCATATTAACTACTGTTTCTTCATTTACTCTCCCTCTCTTCTCACCCCAGCATAAAGCACATGACCTGGTATTATGTCATATTAACTACTGTTTCTTCAATTACTCTCCCTCTTTTCTCACCCCAGCATAAAGCACATGACCTGGTGTTATGTCATATTAACTACTGTTTCTTCAATTACTCTCCCTCTCTTCTCACCCCAGCATAAAGCACATGACCTGGTGTTATGTCATATTAACTACTGTTTCTTCATTTACTCTCCCTCTCTTCTCACCCCAGCATAAAGCACATGACCTGGTGTTATGTCATATTAACTACTGTTTCTTCATTTACTCTCCCTCTCTTCTCACCCCAGCATAAAGCACATGACCTGGTGTTATGTCATATTAACTACTGTTTCTTCAATTACTCTCCCTCTCTTCTCACCCCAGCATAAAGAACATGACCTGGTGTTATGTCATATTAACTACTGTTTCTTCATTTACTCTCCCTCTCTTCTCACCCCAGCATAAAGCACATGACCTGGTGTTATGTCATATTAACTACTGTTTCTTCAATTACTCTCCCTCTCTTCTCACCCCAGCATAAAGCACATGACCTGGTGTTATGTCATATTAACTACTGTTTCTTCAATTACTCTCCCTCTATTCTCACCCCAGCATAAAGCACATGACCTGGTATTATGTCATATTAACTACTGTTTCTTCATTTACTCTCCCTCTCTTCTCACCCCAGCATAAAGCACATGACCTGGTGTTATGTCATATTAACTACTGTTTCTTCATTTACTCTCCCTCTCTTCTCACCCCAGCATAAAGCACATGACCTGGTGTTATGTCATATTAACTACTGTTTCTTCAATTACTCTCCCTCTCTTCTCACCCCAGCATAAAGAACATGACCTGGTGTTATGTCATATTAACTACTGTTTCTTCATTTACTCTCCCTCTCTTCTCACCCCAGCATAAAGCACATGACCTGGTGTTATGTCATATTAACTACTGTTTCTTCAATTACTCTCCCTCTCTTCTCACCCCAGCATAAAGCACATGACCTGGTGTTATGTCATATTAACTACTGTTTCTTCAATTACTCTCCCTCTATTCTCACCCTAGCATAAAGCACATGACCTGGTATTATGTCATATTAACTACTGTTTCTTCATTTACTCTCCCTCTCTTCTCACCCCAGCATAAAGCACATGACCTGGTGTTATGTCATATTAACTACTGTTTCTTCATTTACTCTTCCTCTCTTCTCACCCCAGCATAAAGCACATGACCTGGTGTTATGTCATAATAACTACTGTTTCTTCAATTACTCTCCCTCTCTTCTCACCCCAGCATAAAGCACATGACCTGGTGTTATGTCATATTAACTACTGTTTCTTCATTTATTCTCCCTCTCTTCTCACCCCAGCATAAAGCACATGACCTGGTGTTATGTCATATTAACTACTGTTTCTTCAATTACTCTCCCTCTCTTCTCACCCCAGCATAAAGCACATGACCTGGTATTATGTCATATTAACTACTGTTTCTTCAATTACTCTCCCTCTCTTCTCACCCCAGCTTAAAGCACATGACTTTGTGTTATGTCATATTAACTACTGTTTCTTCATTTACTCTCCCTCTCTTCTCACCCCAGCATAAAGCACATGACCTGGTGTTATGTCATATTAACTACTGTTTCTTTATTTACTCTCCCTCTCTTCTCACCCCAGCATAAAGCACATGACCTGGTGTTATGTCATATTAACTACTGTTTCTTCAATTACTCTCCCTCTCTTCTCACCCCAGCATAAAGCACATGACCTGGTGTTATGTCATATTAACTACTGTTTCTTCATTTCCTCTCCCTCTCTTCTCACCCCAGCATAAAGCACATGACCTGGTGTTATGTCATATTAACTACTGTTTCTTCATTTACTCTCCCTCTCTTCTCACCCCAGCATAAAGCACATGACCTTGTGTTATGCCATATTAACTACTGTTTCTTCAATTACTCTCCCTCTCTTCTCACCCCAGCATATAGCACATGACCTGGTGTTATGTCATATTAACTACTGTTTCTTCATTTACTCTCCCTCTCTTCTCACCCCAGCATAAAGCACATAACCTGGTGTTATGTCATATTAACTACTGTTTCTTCAATTACTCTCCCTCTCTTCTCACCCCAGCATAAAGCACATGACCTGGTGTTATGTCATATTAACTACTGTTTCTTCATTTACTCTCCCTCTCTTCTCACCCCAGCATAAAGCACATGACCTGGTGTTATGTCATATTAACTACTGTTTCTTCATTTATTCTCCCTCTCTTCTCACCCCAGAATAAAGCACATGACCTGGTATTACGTCATATTAACTACTGTTTCTTCAATTACTCTCCCTCTCTTCTCACCCCAGCATAAAGCACATGACCTGGTGTTTTGTCATATTAACTACTGTTTCTTCATTTACTCTCTCTCTCTTCTCACCCCAGCATAAAGCACATGACCTGGTGTTATGTCATATTAACTACTGTTTCTTCAATTACTCTCCCTCTCTTCTCACCCCAGCATAAAGCACATGACCTGGTGTTATGTCATATTAACTACTGTTTATTCAATTGCTCCTCCTCCCTCTTCACCCCAGCATAGAACACATGACCTGGTATTATGTCATTAATTACTGTTTCTTCAAATGCTCCAGTCTTCCTCCTCACCTCAACATAGAACACATCGCCTGCTATTATGTCATATTAATTAAAGTTTCTTCAACTGCTCCTCCTCCCTCCTCACCCCAGCATAAAGCACATGACCTGGTATTATTTCATATTAATTAAAGTTTCTTCAATTCCTCATCCTCCTTTCTCACCTCAACATAGAACACATGACTTGTTATTATGTCATAAAATACTGTTTCTTCCATTGCTTATGTCATTAATTTAAAAATTGTTATTTTACCATAAATGTTTTTAACGAGGTAGTTTGACGAGGAAGAGTTAACAATGGAAGGTAAAAAGATGGAGCTTTTAGAAGATGCATCCAGGTACAGTACATAAACATGTATATTATAATATTGATTCGTAGTACAGTACTAACTAACCTAACACTGTACCTTAAACTTCCCAAAATGAAACCTTTTTTTTCATTTCATATTCTGGAATTTCACAGTTATGTAAAAAATAATAATTCATTAACATACATTTAATTCGTCAAGATTGTTTGGTTGTTTTATTGGTTGAGAAAGAAAACAAATTAAATGAAACTAAAATAACTCAAAACTCATTTTGCGAAATTGATAACATTCAAATTAAAAATGATTTATTGTTTTCATAAGGTTATATTGGATGCCAGCTCCTCCTAAAATGGATATACCATCAGCATTCATTCAGAGCACACTGTTTCCAACTTTCCACGGCACAGCAAACTATCCCGAGAGTGAGCGTACCACAAGTGCCGGGAACCTGACAGAAGATGCGGAAATAGAAGTGGCTTCGGCATGGGACGAAGGCGATTCAGAGAATAAAATGTTGAAGGAAAGGTATGAAAATTATGAAAAGGTTTCAAGAATTCTTTTCTGTGAGAGGAAGAAAACCTCCTGGAATCATTGTACATACTATTATTTTATTGTGATTTTGTGAATAAATGTATTTGTATAAAACCCTTCCCCCTCAACTAAAACATTTTTAACTACCAATCTTTAAATAACAATCAAGTTTATAATTAGTATTTTTAAAGCACAATTTTGAGACATTTTAAACCCACCCCAAACACCCACATTTTTGCCCACGATTTAGATATTTATTATATATAAAAATATATATAATAAATATTTAAATTACTACCGTATTTGAGAACATCACATCAGTGTCCTAGACTAACTAAGTAAGTAAGTTTGATAGTGTAGACAGAGCTTTAAACAAATGTTTGCTATTGCAAGCATCCATACACATGGGGTATCAAAATGATCGGAGACTGGTGGGGGAGAGGACATTAGGATTTTTTTTTAAACATACTTATTTTATGTTTTCTTTACTAGTTTGACAAAAAAAGTGTGATGTGCCCAAATATGGTAGTGATATGACGACCTCGTGTCCATATATTTTGGGCACATCAAAGTTTTTGACACATAAAGTTTGATAGTGTAGACTGAGCTTTAAATATTATTTTTGTAGAATTCTTAATAGAAGACATGGCTCAGCGACTGATTTGACAGAATTTATGTGTTTTAAAAAGAAACAAGCTATTCAAGATTTATCAAAGGATGACAGCAAATTTCAGAATCAAGACGATGTATTAGCCTCTAGTTCTGGTATATTTTATTATTTTATAACCCTAGAGGTTCATTCAGTTTATGTAATTTTAAATTAGATTGACTTGAAATTATTGAATTAATAATAGAATAAGATAATAGATATTAAATAGCTGTTCAACCAATAAAACTTACTCCCCAGACAAAAGTTGTCTAATATATCTGGGTTTTCCAGAAATTAATGCTGACAAAAGTTGTTTGGACCTTTTAAATAGCCTGGTTTTGGAGTTTCCGGTTTTCGGCGGTTTCAGCATCGGGACAGTCGACTGTAGTGTATAAAGTAACAACAATAAAAAAATAATATTTTACGAAACAATTGTTAAACTTTTCATGTCATAGGTCATTCAAGTTCAAGTAGAAGCAACTTAAACTATTCCGACTATTTTTACAATACAACTAAAGAAGTGAAACAGGAAAGCAACACAGATGTCATGATGTATAATAGCAATACAATAAGGTAGTATTATACATTTATTATTCTTATTATCATTTGAATAAACTCACAAACACAATATTGTCAGTGGCGCATCCTTTGTTCTCCCTCCCACCTGTTATACTGTAATTATTTTTATCCCACCATAATATAATTTTCAACATTTTGCAGATTTATTTATTTATTATTAAAATGTTAAATTGTATTAGTGTTATTATTTATACACATTTCGATTTTGTACCAATGCCTACATATTATGATCCTTCCCTGATTATTGCCCACTGAGGACGTTTTTTTTAACTTAGAGGAAGATTTTGGTGAGGATTAAAGTGAGGATTTTTTAGAAGATTTAGGGGAAGATTTAGGCGATGATTTGGGAGAAGATTGAGGAGAAGATTTAGGGGAGGATTTTTTAGAGGATTTAGGAGAGGATTTAGGTGATGATTTAGGAGAGGATTTAGGAGAAGTTTTTGGTGAGGATTTGGGAGAAGATTTAGGTGAGGATTTGGGAGAAGATTTAGGTGAGGATTTGGGAGAAGGTTTAGGTGAGGATTTGGGAGAAGATTTAGGTGAGGATTTAGGAGAAGATTTAGGTGAGGATTTAGGGGAAGATTTAGGTGAGGATTTTGGAGAAGATTTAGGTGATGTTTTAGAGTATTTTTCAATTGGTTTAAGTAATCTGAATTCACCACTTTTCTGTTTTTCACCAGTTTTTTTTATCCCACATCCCTTTAATAGATCTTCATTTTCTTGTCCTATACCAGCTAACATTAAACCTCTACCATCCTTTCTGACAATATTCTGTATTTTTTTAACCATTTCATCATTGTACTTTGTTGCCGAATCTACAAAAATTGCATCAACAGTGTTTAAATTTGTAGCGTTTACATAAGACACTATAAATCCCCATTTTATCAGGTTTTCCATTTGTGGTTTGTGATCCTGTTTACTGTCTGCCACCTGCATGATACCAACTTTAGGTCGACAAATACCTGGTGCAAACCACTTGAAGATGTTTCGCATCAGCCGTGGCCAACCCATCATCTCATTAGGCTCTGAAAGAAAGTATTTGTGCCCCATTTGTACAACTCTGCCTTTACCCCAGGGAGCGCCTGCTATGATAAGTTTGTTCTTCCTATACACAAGTGGAAATGCGTTGTCAGTGGTTGTGTAAACGGCTGGATATTTTGGCTCTTCAACTGACAAGTTTAGCAAGACACCTCTTGTGATGAATTCTTGATTCTGTTTCTACAAAGAGTAGTAGAATGTCAGTAGCATGGTTGGCATAAAAAAGCTAAATTCCACCTACTTTTTTTTATGTTACAAAAAATGTGATATGCCCATATATGGACATGATGATGTCATAACACTACCATATTTGAACATATCACTACCATATATGAGCACATCACACTTGTTTTGTCAAACTAGTTTGATAGTGTAGACAGAGCTTTAATAACAATAATATTTCCACCAGTGTTGATCTGGGACAGACAGAAACTGGTAATCCTGAGATTATTATTTTCAAAAACTTTGATAAAGTAAATTTATTTCTTACCTTTGTTGAAGTCATGATTGTACACTATTGTTTAATTTCTATAATATTGCCTCAGGGAAATCTGAAATAGATTTTTACTTGTATCAAGACCTCAGATTTTAGATAGTCAGTTTCAGCATTGTGTCGTTTGCACCAAAGTTCAACAGCATGTATTTCATATTTGTACCATTTGTTAATGTTAGTTTCCGAGTATAATACCATCATGTTGATATGTAAACAAACGTGCCGATGATAATGATACTTCATATATTAAGCTTCAAATATTATTATAATGCATTTTAAATTTATTTTTGTGTTCGTAATTTGTATTCTACTAGCTCCTCCCACTTCAGCACTGATTTCTAGGTATTTGTTATTTATTAAATAAAATGATGATACTTGACAGATGAATTGAGCTTAAATATTTATTTTTAATTTTATGGATGTAATTGTACTAGACAGATGTGGGTGGGGACAAAATCTTATGCCAAGTCTAAAGCCTATTATAAAATCTTCCATGCAGCTTATTTTCAACACAGTAAATACCAAAGAAACTCTGGATAACATTTTTATCCAACCCACCCTTAACATTTGGCGACCACTCCTCTAGATATATGTCTGGTCTGTTCTTATAGAATACAGTAGGTGAGCATTTTGGAGAATATTTATTTTTTCAAATTTATCTACATTGGTAGTAGCAGTCTAAATTCACCACTTGTTTGTGTTTCACCTGTTCTGTGTATCCCACATCCCTTTAATAGATCTTCATTTTCTTGCCCTATACCAGCTAACATTAAACCTTTACCATTCTTCTTCACAATAGTCTGAATTTTATTAACCATCTCATCATCGTACTCTGTTGCCGAATCTGCAAAAATTGCATCAACAGTGTTTAAATTTGTGGCGTTTACATAAGACACTATAAATCCCCATTTTGTCAGATTTTCCATTTGTGGTTTATGATCCTGTTTACTGTCTGCTACCTGCACAATACCAACTTTAGGTCGACAAATACCTGGTGCAAACCACTTGAAGATGTTTCGCATTAACCGTGGCCAACCCATAGTCTCATTAGGCTCTGAAAGAAAGTATTTGTGCCCCATTTGTACAACTCTGCCTTTACCCCAGGGAGCTCCTGCGATTATGAGTTTGTTCTTTCTGTACACAAGTGGAAATGCATTGTCAGTGGTTGTGAAGACTGATGGATGTATTGGTTTTTCTACAATCAAGTTTGTCCAGATGCCCCTAATGATGAACTCTTGATTCTGTGTCAAATAATAGAATGGAATTGATATGATTTGCGTAAAAGAGCTACTCTCCTCCTCTTTACTTTCCCTGGGCTAATTGCTTAGATTTTGTCTTCTTCCCATCTCCTAAAATGAATCCAAGAGTGTTCCCACCATTGTGTTCAGCTGAGGCAGACAGAAATTAAAATTTTTAAAAAAGACAGAAAAAAAGATTATTTCTTACCTTTTTTGAAGTCATAGTTGTATAATATATTTGTTTCTATCTAATGGTAGTACAGCCTCAAGGTAGATCTGAAATAGAATTTTACTACTACTAAAAATGTTTCAAAGCCTTATAAAATGTTGAAAATTCTACCTTTGAAAAAAGACATTAATTTTCGCTACAACCAATTCATCATTTGTATGAATACAAAATGACAAGAAAAAAAATTGTAATGGTAATACTGTACTTAATCTTTTTTTGGAAAACATCGTCATTTTTAACGAGCTTAATTATGGTAAAGTTTAAGTATTTTTAGTTAATTTTTATGCTGACATTGCACATTCTAGCTCCTCCCATTTATCAGCAATGGTTTCTGCCTATTTGACCGTCAATTTAATTAGTAAACAAATTAGCCGATGATAATACTTGTGACAATTGTTTCAAGATTAAATATATTTTTAGTTTATTTTTGTGTTAATGCATTCTAGCTCCTCATCAATACTGGTTTCCACGTATTTCACCATTAATTTTATTCATAAACAAACTAATTATGACAATTGGACAATTGTTTGACTTTGAGTTTAAATATTTATTTCAATTTCCACCATGCTAGTGATCTGTTTTTATTTTAATGTATTCCATCTCCTTTGGCTATGAACGACTTAGTAACTAGTTGAGGATGAAATTTGATTTTTTATTTCAAATGAAAATTTATTTTATTTCTGTAAACTTTCACTCATCCTGTGTTAAGCTATGCTTTGTGCTTTCATAGTATTCAAGAAGTACTTAACTTCAGCCAATATATTATGGTGATTAATATTAATTAATAATAATATTAATATTGAAGAAGTACTTAGTTTCCACCAACACCTGAGCCGCCTGCACCACCTGAGCCTCCAGCTCCACCTGAGCCGCCAGCACCACCTGTGCCTCCAGCTCCACCTGAACCACCAGCTACACCTGAACCACCATCTCCACCAGCACCACCCCCACCAGCACCACCCGAGCCCCCATCATCAACAGGTGTTATGCCAGTACCTGGCTTAGCTAGTTGTAATGATTCACCTCTTGCTGCCCGGTTGCTTGTAATTTTCATCCCACAATCTAACAATATGTCATTTCCAGATGGGTTTACATTGCCGTTATTATGACCAATTATGAAAACTCCTTTACCTTTGTTCTGTACAAGATCTGTGATTTTATCAAGACTTTATCATACTTAGTTGATGTATCTGCAAGAAATGCATCCATTTTGTCTAGCTCTGTCAAACTACTTACATGAGATATGATGAATCCAAATGTGGTCATGTTATCGTAATGTTTTTTATAATATTCTTGTTTTTTGACCTTGAGTATTCCAATTTTAGGTCTGCAGATATCAGGGGCTAACCACTTATATACGTTTCGTGAAAATCTGGGCCATCCTGTTTTCTCTTCAAACTCTTTTGATATGTATTGTCTGTGTGAGACAGCAACAATTCGGCCTTTTCCAAAGTGTGTTCCAGCTGCAATCAGCTCCTTCTGTTTGCTGTAAACCAATGGGAATGCTTCTTTCGATATCTTCATGATTGATGGTACATTCGTATTTGCAGCCAATTTCTCAACTCCTTTGAACAGAAATTCTTGCGATGTTGCCTTCTGTAGTGAATAAAGTACAGGATTACAGTAAAGACCTTTGGGCTGGAAAATTGTTTTTGTTTTCAATACAATAGTGTACAGTTCTTTCTGTACACAAGTGGAAGTGGTTGTGTGAACTGATGGATGTATTGTCCAGGTGCCCCTTATGATGAACTCTTGATTGTGTTTCAAATAATAGAATGTCAGTGATATGATTGGCGTAAAAGAGCTACATCTCCTCCTCTTTATTTTCCCTGGGCTAATTGCTTAGATTTTGTCTTCTTCCCATCCCCTAAAATGAATCCCAAAGTGGGGGGCAGACAGAAATTAAAATTTAAAAAAAAAACCAGAAAAAAAAGATTATTTCTTACCTTTTTTGAAGTCATAGTTGTATAATATATTTGTTACTATCTAATGGTAGTTTACAGCCTCAAGGTAGATCTGAAATAGAGTTTTACTACTACTAAAAATGTTTTAAAGCCTTATAAAATGTTTGTTGAAAATTCTACCTTTGAAAAAAAGACATTAATTTTCGCTACAACCAATTCATCATTTGTATGCATACAAAATGACAAGAAAAAAAATTGTAATATAATACTTACATCTTGTTTTGGACAACATCGTCATTTTTAACGAGCTTAATGGTAATGATACAGTAGATAAAAAGTTTAAGTATTTTTAGTTAATGTTTATGTTGACATTGCACATTTGTAGCTCCTCCCATTTATCAGCAATGGTTTCTTCGTATTTGACCGTCAATTTAATTAGTAAACAAATTAGCAGATGATGATACTTGACAATGGTTTTTACTTCAAGATTAAATATATTTTTAGTTTATTCTTGTGTTAATGCATTGTTCAAGTTCAAGTTCAAGTTCAAATTTATTCACATAATGCAAACATGTACAAAATATAAAAGATACAAGTGGTTGGAAATTAAGTAAATAATAGTTGCATTATGCCTGGAGAATACCATTTAAACCCCAAGGGGCTTTAAGCCTGGATCCACCAGAAAGAATAAAAAAGTTAAAAATAATAATAATAAGCAAAGTGAAGGTACGCTACTGACAGACAGGGACGGACATGTACGACGATACAAACACAACAAGGACGACAGGAAGGACAAACTGTATTTATATGAGTTGCCTAATTAAATTTAATTATAATTTATTAATATGATCAAAATAATTAATTTACTTTATATTTTGATATTAGATAAGATTTGTAGTTTATTTTTAGAGTATTATTTGTTTTGCTATTAGTTATTGACGGATTAAGAGAGTTCCAGAGTAGGGGACCGGTATGTAGTATAGAGTTAAGTATTTGCTTACTGCTATAGTTTTTGGAAATGTAGTTGTTTGCGTTCCTAGTGTTATATTTGTGTAGTTCGTTATTTTTAGTGAAGAAACCGTTGAAAGTGGATGGAAGTTTGTTATTTGAGTACCTAAACATGAAGAGGGCAGTTTGCAATTTATTAATGTCAAAAATGTTTAGGGTATTTAGGGTGTGAAAAAGAGGTTTAGAGTGGGAGAGGTATTTTGAGAGAGTGCAAATGCGAAGGGCCTTTTTTTGGAGTTTGAAAAGTTTGTCTATTTTGGTTGTTTCCGTGCTGGTCCATGGACAGAGAGTTCGATGTTTTGAGTTAGTGGCTGCCCATGCAATGTTGCAGTAAGAGAGATGTGGAAGTATTAGAGTATTATATAAAGAAAAAAGGATGTTAGACGGAAGAGTGAATTTAAGTTTATTTAGTATGCCAATAGTTCTTGAAATTTTGTTTGATATGTTATTAATATGGAGATTCCAGTTCAGTTTATTATCAATAATTACACCAAGAAAATGGGTGTGGTCGACTGGTTTGATGGGTATATTATCGATATAGATATTTGTATTTGTAGCATTATTATTGTTTTTATTTCCGGAAAAGTGAATGTAATTTGTTTTGCTGATGTTTAAACCAGTTTGAAACGTTTCGGATTTCTCGGTTGAAAGTTTGAATTAAAGTGTTAGGATCTGGGCTGGAGAGAAAGATATTAGTGTCATCTGCAAATAGAACATAAGAGAAATAGTTTGAGGCATAAATCAGATCATTTATGTAGATTAGGAAGAGAAGGGGACCAAGAATAGAACCTTGAGGAACGCCACATTTAACAGGAAGGATGTCAGAGGAGTGAGAATTAAAAGAAGTGAATTGCATTCTGTCTTGAAGGTAGTTAGTAATTAGGGATAAAGGAATTCCACGGATGCCATAGTGGTTAAGTTTAGATAAGAGGATTGAATGGTCAATAGTGTCAAAAGCTTTGGATAGGTCGAGGAATAGGCCAATGGTGTGATGTTTATTTGATAGTGCGACAGAAATTTTATTTTGGATGTCAAGAAGTGCGAGATCAGTGGAGTGTTGTAAGCGGAAGCCATACTGGTTGTTTTGAAGAATGTTATGGGTAGAGAAGAAATGATAAAGTCTGTCATAGATAATGCGTTCTAGTATTTTAGAAAAGCAAGGTAGGAGAGAGATAGGTCGATAGTTTGAGAAGGAATGTGGGTCGTTCTTTTTGAAAACGGGGATTACTTTAGCAGTTTTTAGGGAGGATGGAAAAATACCAGTAGAAAGAGAAAGATTAAAAATATGAGTAAGGGGACCGGCAATAAATGGTGCAATATCTTTTAAAACCTTAGGGTCAATGTCATCCGGCCCAGAGCTTTTGCCATTTTTAAATTTTGATGTGATGTCGAGAATTTCTTTGCTAGAGGTGGGGGAGAAGAAGATAGAGTCTTTGGTGGGGTTGTTGAGAAAGTCAGAGAAATTTCCACTGTTGGATTGGATTTTTGAAGCAAGCTTGGGGCCAATTTCAGTAAAATATTGATTAAATTTGGTAGCAATTTCAATGGGATCAGTTAATATAATGTTGTCATTTAGAAAAAATGTGGCTGTTGTCTTTTGGATGTTTTTCCCTAAGATATTATTGATTGTTTGCCATGTTTTTTTTATGTTGTTTTTGTAATTATCAAATTTATTTGTAAAATGTTGTTTACTTGAAATTCTAATCAGATGGGTAAGTTTATTTCTGAATGTTATATAGTTGGTTTTATTGATTTGGGTAGGTGAATTTATGTATTTTTTATATAGTTTATTTCGAGTATTTATAGATTTTATTATTCCATTTGTTATCCAAGGTTTGTTTAGTTTGCGTTTATTTATTTTAATTTTTGTCCTTGGAATATTAGTATTGTATAATAAAGAAAATTTATCATGGAATGATTTATATGATTCCTCCGCAGAGTTGTTTTCATATACCTCATTCCAGTTTGTGTTGATTGAATTGACACCTAATGATGCAATTGTTTTAGAATTAATTTTTCTTGTGGAGTACGTATTTTTAATTTGTATCTGACGAGTATGAGAGTTAACATTGGGATTATTTGGTATTTGGAATATTGGGAAGTGATCGGTGATGTCGTTGTATAGTATACCTGGAGTAAGTTTATGGTCAAGAACATTGGAAAATATGTTATCAATAAGGGTAGAGGATTTGGTAGTAATTCGGGTGGGTTTATCAATGAGAGGGTAAAAGGATGCAGAGTACATGATGTTTAAAAATTCATTAGTGGGACTATGTGTTGTATGTTTGAGAAGGTCAAGGTTAAAGTCGCCACAAACAAACGAGTGTTTTTTTTCACGTGACGCCATGTCAATGCATGTTGAGAGGTTGTTTAAAAAGGGATGGGTGGAACTATTGGGTGGTCTGTATATAATACCTACTATGCTATTTTTAAGTTCATTTTCAACTTCGATAAAGAGGGATTCATATGTTGGATTGGACGGTAAATTGATGTCGGTTCTAATTTTAAAGTTTAAATCATTTGAAATATAGAGGGCGACCCCTCCACCTTTTCTATCTAGCTCGTCATTTATCAATCCTGTTTTCCAAGTATTTCACCATTAATTTTATTCATAAACAAACTAATTATGACAATTGGACAATCGTTTAACTTTGAGTTTAAATATTTATTTCAATTTCCACCATGCTATAGTGATCTGTTTTTATTTTAATGTATTCCGTCTCCTTTGGCTATGAGCAGCTTTAGTAATTTTAATTTGTTGAGGATTTGTGAAATTGTTCCATTTTTATTTCAAATGAAAATTTATTTCACTCATCCTGGATTAAGCTACTGTATGCTTGAAGAAGTACTTAGTTTCCACCAGCACCTGAGCCGCCAGCTCCACCTGAGCCGCCTTCACCACCTGAGCCGCCAGCTCCACCTGCGCCACCAGCACCACCTGAGCCGCCAGCTCCACCTGAGCCGCCAGCACCACCTGAGCCCCCATCACCACCTGAGCCCCCATCACCAGCAGGTGTTATGCCAGTACCTGGCTTAGCTAGTTGTAGTGATTCACCACTTGCTGCCCGGTTGCTTGTAATTTTCATCCCACAATCTAGCAATATGTCATTTCCAGATGGGTTTACATTGCCGTTATTATGACCAATTATGAAAACTCCTTTACCTTTGTTCTGTACAAGATCTGTGATTTTATCAAGAACATCTTTATCATACTTAGTTGATGTATCTGCAAGAAATGCATCCATTTTGTCTAGCTCTGTCAAACTACTTACATGAGATACGATGAATCCAAATGTGGTCATGTTATCATAATGTTTTTTATAATATTCTTGATCTTTGACCTTGAGTATTCCAATTTTAGGTCTGCAGATATCAGGGGCTAACCACTTATATACGTTCCGTGAAAATCTTGGCCATCCTGTTTTCTCTTCAAACTCTTTTGATATGTATTGTCTGTGTGAGACAGCAATCATTCGGCCTTTTCCAAAGTGTGTTCCGGCTGCAATCACCTCTTTCTTTTTGCTGTAAACCAAGGGGAATGCCTCTTTCGATATCTTCATGATTGATGGTACATTCGTATTTGCAGCCAATTTCTCAACTCCTTTGAAAAGTAATTCTTGCGATGTTGCCGTCTATAATGAATAAAGTACAGAATTACAGTTAACTCAGTTAATTAAGACCTTTGGGCTGGAAAATTGTTTCAATACAATGCAGCCCCTCCTTTGGGACATCCCTATTAAGGGTAAACTTTTCTTGGACCTGAAGTTGTCTCCTCCCTGAGCTGAGTTTTTTAAACTATTCTTTATTATGTTTGTGCCATTAGTTTGATGTAGGTACTGGGTACTTTTACCGTTTCCTAAGTCCCTATTTCCAACCCATGTGCCTTATAAGTAGCTAAAAACACCCTTTTAACATTCATGGTTGATGGTGTACTTTACCTTCTCAGATGCCATTCCAAACTTTACTACAAATGTTGCCCAATGCAAATCTCTAGAAAACAAACATTTGTGAAATTTTTTCAATAGAAATTTTGGATGAAAATGTGTATTTTAAATAGGAATTGTTTGTTATTGGTCTATTGAATAAATATCCAAGCTGTTGCTTAATTAAGATGTCTGAGGACCACAACATATCTGAAATATCCAAGAACACTTCTATAAAGAGTTTGGAGAGTTCCGTATAAGATACCCCTGTACCATAAAAGACCCATTGGTGGTTTAATTGTAGAATATTTTCATATCAAGTAGTGGAGCTGTAGCTTTAGTGGTAAAACGCTTGCCTTCTAATTCCAAGGTTCAGGGTTGTAACTCACGACTCTTTCAACTCCACTTCTAAGCCTCAAATGAGACTTAGTTTTAAGCATGATAAATATAAAATAGTTTATCCATTTTGTAATTGGTGAGTTTGTGCTTGCTGTTGCATGCGTTATAAAATAAATAAAAAAAAAAAAAAGATTCGAATCTCATTTGAAGAGACTTTTTCTTATTATCTTATCTTCACCATTAATTAATTATATTGCTGTTTCTCTAGTATAGTGTTTATATAGAATTTATATAGAATAATAAACAATATTTTCAAACTCTTGCAGATTTTCTCATATTGATTGTTTTAGATATTAATTAACATCTAATAATGAATTAAGTATAAAGTTCACATATTTTCTAGGGCGGTGTTCAAACGTAAATAAGTGACATACTTCACCTTGTTAATGCAAATTTCTTGGCAATTACATTCAATCACATGTGGTAGCTTCCGACATACGTCTACACCATTTGCTTTGTGTATAATTAATAGTATGTAAACTTGAAATAGTATGGAACACACACACCCGTAACTATTACTACTATATGATGATACTGGTTAATATTTGACAGACTATTGATTAAGTACAAGTGAAGTGTTGTATGCATTCTCTCAACCACTCCCATTTCATCATAATACCTTTAACCATTTTTCCAAATCTGTTTTAATATTATCAAAGAACTTGTTTGGTAAAGTTTGAAAAAGGTCTGTAAATGTATGTTTCAAAGGTGGGCAGATAACCTATTTTCTTTGACATTATATACTGTACAACTGAATGGAGAATGGGTTCATGGTCGAGCGGTTAAGACAGTGGAACCGTATGTAGCCATACCATCGGCAAGGGTTCAAGCAAGGCTCACTCACGCCATGATTCTGGTGGTAGAAGGAGTTTTCTCGGATAGAGACTATAAACCTTAGGTCCAGTGTATACACCTAGCTCATGTGCACTTAAAAGAATCTATTACATCTTTGGAGATGAGTAGGGGTTACCCTGGTGTGCTAGTACACACACAGCCAATGGGCCCTCTGTGAGACCAATTCTTGGTCACCAGTATAAATAACAAATATAAAAAAAAAAATGTCTGTGTTGATATTAAATTTGAAAAGAATTTGTTTAGATCATGTCACCAATCCTTGAGGTTTGTGCTACCGTCGTTGGGATGAATGAAATAACACAAATGAAATAAAAAATATATACAGTATAAACTTCATGTTATTTATTCATATATACACCTTACAATAAATGACAATGACATAAATTATTAGATTGTACAATAATGTAAACACAGTATATAGTATAAATAATGTTTTTCTTTAATAGTCTCCTTGCAGATTTGTTAACATTAAACCTCTGACATCTGATTAGACTATTTTGAACTCCAAATTTTTTTTTAAATTTATTTTTTTTTAATTTATTCAATTTTCTGCCATACACAATATAAAGAAGACAAAACAAGTATAAAAGGCAAGGAAAGACCAAACAGGTGCTAAACAACTATGCTAGTTGGTCAACCCAGAACGGAGCACACAGAAATAAAAAAACCCCAAAAACACAAATTTCGTTCTACATTTAAAGCATCTACGAGAAAGCGACCAACTAAACACATTTTCAATATCAAAATGTAAACATGTTATAGTAAATGATTAATATTAGTTCTCAATTCTTACATTCACAATCATGTGTGATTAATTATGTTATCATTTTGAACTAGTTGCAATCTTCACTGGCTTGAGTAGTTTTTTTGCATCATAAGCAACATATTCAGTTGTTACTGTGATTCCGCAATCGAACAAAAGACCATTTGCGTAGTTATTTGAAGAAGCCCAATTGTGACCAATCAAGAAGACTCCTTTTCCTTTATCCTTCACCAGAGTACGAATTACGTTGAGCACCTCATCATTGTACTTTGTGTATGTATCGCCAAGGAGTACATCAACGGAGTTGAACTCATCTACCTTTTCGACGTACGAACTGATAAACCCATATTTTTTAATTCCTTCAAGGTGACCTTCGTATTTGTTTGAACCCAGTCGGAGTATTCCAACTTTAGGCCGACATATTCCCGGTGCTAACCATTTGTAGATATTGCGGACCAGTCGTGGCCAACCACTAGCTTCATCTGTCACCGACACATATGCTTCGTGAGCCATTTGCACAATTCGACCCTTTCCAAACATTGCTCCTGCCACTGCGATTTTTTCATCTGGCGTCAATATAACAGGAAAAGCATCTCCAACAATACCCAGCCTAGATACAGCACAGTCTAATGGTTTTAGGGGTATGACACCTTTAATAAGAAATTCTTGCGATTTAACCTGTAGAATAGATATGGTTATTTATAATATATTGTAATACAATTTTGATGATACTTGTACCTTTCAGTACCTTGTGTAGAAATAGAGTATACCCCTATTATGAAATGGTTTGTTCCATTCTTAAGGAATCTTTATTTTACAGTATATTTCCTACACTCTTTTTATTATTAGATTATTTTCTTAGTATGTTGACATATTTATAAAGAAGAGAGTACCGGTACTAGTGTAGGCTGGTATGTCGTTTATATGAATGTCGTGTATATTTTTTGTTAAAAGCAAACTTTGACTTTATTTCATATCTTGATAATATAAGGAATGAAAAAAAATATGTTGCCATTTTTTCAAAAGACCTTTAAAGGACCAAATTCAAGATGGCCGCCAACATTCAAATAACCCTATTAAAAATCAGAATATCACCAATAATACAAATTATGAATGTGGAACAAGTCCGTTTTGATGGTATTACTGTACCCATTATACAATCCTAACTATGTAAAGCGATAATCTGTCGGCCATCTTGGATTTCAAAATGGCCGCCACTAAAAATTAAATTCTTTAAATAATTTTTTTTAAATGTGTGCATAAATTGTTGTTTGTACACAATGTTCTAAAATTGTTGTCACTTCTCACAGGATTGTAAACTGTAAATATAAGGCTAAAGTTGTCAATGTCCTGTATAACAGATATATAATACCCCACTATGACTATTAAATTAAATAATCGTTCAAAGTTGGAGTTGCAAAAGTATGGAACAAATTAACAATTTATATCAAATATTCAACATCAATTACGTCTAACTAGAGGGTTAGACCTCTAGTTCGCTAGCTCCCCTCTAGGAAGTGTAAACGAAGGTTCTCGGAAGGATAATGACTCGGGTAATTCTATTATAAATAGTATATACAATATTGTGTGTATAATTAATGTAGATGGGCGTTTATTAGATAGTTGGGTAGGTGGGGGGGGGGGGGGGTGTAGGCGATTATTATTCAAAGTGATGTTTTATTGGGAGGCGTTTATTCAAATAAATACCATCATAATACATTATTTCATTTAAACATCTTTTAAAACTAACTCCCGCGACAGTGTAGGCCGTTTCGGCCCAAGAAGGAAGATGTTTTTAGACTGCTTGCAATATGGGCCCTAATGGGACACAGATAGCCTACAGTTATTCCTGCCAGCTTACTCAATAAAACTCGGCTATCGGGATTTTATTTTTTAACTACTGTACCTTCACACGCGCGGTCCGATCCGAAAATAAACAAAAAACTAAAATAGCTATAGCCACTAACGACCAACTTAACTGAAACCAGGTAGTTGCAAGGTGAACCTGTGAACTCATCGTGAACCTGGAAATTACTTTGACCGCGTACAATTGAAATTGAGTTGAAAATCTACCGATGAATCAGAAATTTTGTTTTAAAACTCTTTATAATATATTCCTAAGATAGAAATATGGAACAATATCGTAATAGTGAAAACTGTTTTACATTTCGCGGTACACCTGAGATAGTTCAGGTAGGTATCCAAGGCAGAAATTTGTTCCAAAGTTTTTCCATTGTGCTCGCCTATGTCAGAATTAACCATAATTTATATATAGATTCTAAATTACAGATCTCATTTCTTTTCATGAACCTGAAACTTGACAGGAGACAGGACCACAATATACAACAAGTGCATTTATAACTTATTGTGAAATCCTGTATAAATATGTTAAATAATAAATGCGTTATTGCTATGTAATTCAATGTCTGAACCTTCAGGGCCATAGTCACCAGTATGGTTGGTAAGTTTTCAACCTGTCAACTTTTGGCAGAAGCTTGAAGGAAATACAGATACACCTCTGCCTATAAATAACCTTGTAAATGAATGAACTCCTACTTCTCATCTTCTACAATCTCAACCAATTTCATTAGATATGTACCCCCTACAGACAGACCAGCATTATACACTGGGTTGATGAGTGCACATGGTTGTGGTATAAAAACTCATGTACTAGGGAAAGACAAGAATGCCTGGTGATGACTCTTGCCCAAGATGAGTGGAGGTGGACAGAGATGACATCAAAAAGCAATTAGTATGTCCACCCGGTGAACTATATGGCTTTTGGACATGTAGCATTGTGAGAATAGTGTTGAGGCAGGTGCTTTTGTTGAAACTGAACTTGTATTACCTATACAACCAGTGACACAAATCGGGACACAAATATCTTAAATGGAAAACATCTGTAAAGGACAAAACCACACTAATTCTGCTTTCTCTCTACAACTTGCTTCTACAAATGCAGACGGAGAAAGAGATTCTAAGTTAAGTATGTATATGAGAGGACATGTATGTGTGGGACTTGCTGGATTTACACCAATTGATCAGGGTCATTGAGCATGGTATCATTGGAATAACACAAATTAATGATTTCATCAGAGCTGGCAAATCTAGTTAACATTTAAAGAGAGATGATATCCCGGTTAATGAAGAATGCTGCAATTCGCACAAAGGTGTTTGTTGGCCATGGCATGATGAAATTGGACAGAAAATGTTTGAGGCATTGGTAAAAGTCTTGTAGAAGGCAAACTGTCTATATGGGATCCTAAGAAAAAGACGAATATTGGCAAAAAAATATATATGACGGTGAATACAGGTGACAAACTTATCAAAGTAAAAGAAGACTCCTATAGAGATTATTTGCCGGTGAAATGAGGTCTTTCAGTTATTTTGCCAATTTGTTTCTGAACAAGGTTGTTGGGAACGGAGATCAGTCTGTGGAAGTTTGATGGATACAGTAGTAGAGAACGAAGGAAGGTCAACTTACTGTATCGCATTCAAGATTAGAAATATTTCATTGAAGGACTTTGGCAGAGTTAGTTGTCATTTAACTGAAGAAGTTTATGAGATGTTTTAATATGAAGAAGTGTACAGTCAGTACTATAGACCTCCTGATGGTCAACATTTTGTGTTAATCACCATGTTGTTGTCATAAGCATATCATTTTGTATATTTCAATCTAATTTTATTTAACAAGTTTTAATAAGAAATTTAACCCATTTAAAAAAAAAATGTTGTTTTATTTGATTTTATGTGATTTCAATCAACGTCATAACTTGCACATGTTTTAATAAGAAATTTAATCCATTTTTTAAAAAATGGCGGCCATTTTGAAATTCAAAATGTCAGAATACTAATGAATATAGGTTTATAATAATTCTTATATAGCAGAGAACCCATATGAACTTAAAATATTATTCATAATGGGTGTTACTTTGTCCAATATGGTACATTTATTGGATATTTTACGTATTGGCGGCCATCTTGGATTTGACACCCTTAAGCTTTTTTAAAAAAATGGCAACATATTTTTTTCATTACTTTACATCCTAAAGACACTAAATCAGCTGGAATTTTGCTTTTAACAAAAAAATGACACGAAATTACATAGTGGCCTACACTATACTTATTTTCATACTTTTGAGGTTGCCATGCTGGTGTTCTTCAGAAAATTCTGCAAAAAAAACATTAATTCTATATTTTTTTATATATAATTTATATATATTGTTTTGAACAGTCATCTCTTCAAACCTGCTACTTAAAAAAGAAATCATAATCATTGATCTGACGAAAACCAAACCGTATGCTTTTTTAATGACATAATTTTGGATTTAATATTACGATATAAAATTGTTATTTCAGAGAGTAAAACATTCCTACTTACAGTTACAGAATAGCTTGTCCAAATTTTTAGTTTCCAAATGAAAGCTCCAGTCTCAACACAGGCAGATAATTGAAACACGATGATTGATAATTAACAATAAATGTTACTGTAATAATTAATAAATTACTCATTTATTAGTTTGTTTATAATGTAATGATCTTAGTTGGTATTTTTTGCAACTGCAATTTTTTGCATTTTGTGCCAATCGGGGCTGGCTTACTGTTATACTGTAAATATAGTTACTGCAGTAAACCGCAGTAGGATAAGTTTGACTTGATCCCTTTATATAAGTGAAATAAAAATTTGGTATGTGAGTGAGTGGCCGAGCAGTTAAGACAGATGGATCCGTAATTACGTAGCCATAACATCGGCAAGGGTTCAAGGGCTCACTCGCTCCATAGTTCTGGTCGTAGGTCCAGTGTACACATAGCTCATGTGCACTTTAAAGAACCTAGTACATCTTTCAAGACGAGCAGCGGGTTACCTCGGTGTACTAGTCCACACACAGCCACTGTCAGACCGGTACCCACATCAACTCCTTTAGGAGCATGGTGTGGAGGGTGGTTGGAGAACCATGACGGCCATCCAGTAATAACCCCGCCAGCCCGGAGAGAAAATAGGCACCGCTGGTAGATAATGCGTATGAGTACTACTGAATCTCGTCTGCTACACCCCTACAACCACCTAGGTCATGGGACAACAAACAAAACGAATATGCACAGTATAGAATGTACATCTTGTCGAATTTATTATTTAAAAACCCCGGATCTGTTTCTGTTGTTATCATCTCTAACTATTATCATCAGCTATCATCAGGAACTAATTGTTATTACTTGTTTTTTAAAATTCATTATCCAGTAAATATTATCAACTACATCACCATCAACAGCATCATCAACTATCATCATCAACAATAGTTATCATCATATATCATCAACTATCATCAACAACAATAATTATCATCATATATCATCAACTATCATCAACAACAATAATTATCATCAACTATCATCAACAACAATAATTATCATCATATATCATCAACTATCATCAACAACAATAATTATCATCATATATCATCAACTATCATCAACAACAATAATTATCATCATATATCATCAACTATCATCAACAACAATAATTATCATCAAACATCATCAACTATCATCAACAACAATAATTATCATCATATATCATCAACTATCATCAACAACCATAATTATCATCATATATCATCAACTATCATCAACAATTGTAATCGTAAGCAACTATTATTATCATCTACTGTAATTGCTGCTATAAGTATCGGCCTAATTATTGTCTGTGTCTTTTTCTATTTTTTTTTCTGAACTTTCTCATTGCTTGGGATAACAATGACTACTAGAAAAAAATTATTCCAATCCATGAAAACAATATTTTAATATTTATTTATTCAACAATAATTGATTTACAGTACCAATGATAGTTGTATAAACATAACCAGCAGAATTACTTAAAATGCCTACTTGAATTGTCACATGAGACAACAGTATACAGACTTCTAATTTGAATGGTCTGATATGATGTACAGTAAATTTATGCTTTGGAACTGCATTTCAACTAGGTCTCTTCCTTAATTGCCTCCCTGAATCAAGTAATATTTTTTATAACTTTGCTATACTTGTCAAGCAAGTAACTAATTAAAATTGCTATCTAATACAGTACTACCATATGTAAACTAAAAAGAGAATTCTTTACTCCAGTATTAATATTAGGGTTTATTATATATATACCACTTTTTCATTGTTAATGCAATTTGAGTATAATTCCATACCCTATATACCAAATTTCTTACCAAACCCTCTGGAACTATACTGTTGGCTAAAAAAAAAAACCAAATTAAACTAATACTTATTGCATAAAATTATCATAGTACTGAATATACTCAGTAATTTACAAATATTTACAATATAGATATTTTATTACTTTATTTTACAAATTTGAGGAAAAATGTGGATATTATACTGTATATGGTCATAGATAAGATCACTCCTTCATTATAATACTCAAATACTTATTCAATCATTAAACAGTATTTCTGTTTCTAATAGAAATGTTATTTTACAAAGTTATTCATGCAGTTTTCCATTTTTCTACGACCTATGCATTGATGTGTCGTCAGTCATCATCTGGAATTAGAAATCACTACTACCACTACTTTGACGAGTAATAAGGTGAAGAAGCTTGTCCCAACCTCCCTGGAAACGTACAATGAAATAACATTACCGGACTTTCTAGAGTAGGTTGCTTGTCGCGGCAAATCGAAAGTATCTTAACAAAAATGTCTACATCATGCAACAGAATAATCTTCTAAGTATGCTCATATTTTCAGATGGTTTGACAAAAGGCATTCTGGGAACATAAACCTGATTTCCTCCACCTTGTGACTTCGTAAAAATGATTCCACTGTCAAATAAAATATCATTGGCAAATTCTCTTTGGAAATGCCAATTCTGTCCTGCCACCAGTAAACCGCCACCGTTTGTCACAAAACTTCTGATCTTCCGCAGCTCTTTGGCATCGTATTTGGTATAGATGTCAGAGTAGATAACGTTTACTGTTGACAGTTGGTCTGTTGTTATAGCTGAAACAACAAATCTTGCACTACGAAGGTTATTCCTAAATCTCTTGTATCCAGTGATAGGAACCAGAAAACCTATTTTCTGCCCACGTGAATTTGCTAACCATTTGCAAATGTTATTGACAAACTTTGGAAAGTCATTCCATGCACTCTGTCTTCGTTCTATGAATTCTTCGTGACCGAGAGCAGCAATCCTTCCAAGACCACATGGTGCAGCAGCAGCAATGGTTTTTCCTTCTTTGCTCATGATTAGTGGAAATGCTTCTCCGCATGTTTTAATTGCAGATGGCTCAACCTGATGAGCTTCTAAACGTTGGATTCCTCTGAAAAGCTCTGATTTAGTGGAGACTTCACTGACATATTCATCTTCCAGAATGATTGGGTATTCCTTTTCGAAGTTTGACTCCAAAGCGTAGATTTGATTGCCACCACCATAGTCAGCTGTGATTTTGATACCACTTCCTAGGAGTACATCGTTGACCCAATCATTCTTGGAAAACCAGTTATGACCAGCTACTATCAATCCATGACCTTTTCTTAAGTATGTATGAATTGATAGAAGTTGTTTTTCATTGAATCGTGTGTAACTGTCAACAAAGATAGCATCTGTATCATGTAAAGTTTCTGTTGTGATTGTAACAACTTGAAAGCCTGCTTCACTTAGATTATCCTCAAGACTTTTGTAGCCTTGTGAAGAGAGTAATCCAATAGTAGCAGGATCCTTCCCACGCACCATCCAGTGGAAGATGTTTTGCAAGAGGAGTGGAAAATCATCAGCTTCTCCAGTTTTCTTTACAAATGACTCATGACCAAACACCACAATCTGACCTCGTTCAAACGGTGCACCTGCAACAACCACTTTGCCTTGCTTGCTTCTTACCAAAGGAAATGCACATTTCGAAAGCTTTAACTCCGATGGCTCGCACCCTCTTCCATCAAGCAATGTGACGTTCCTTAAAATTGCATCTTTAGAAGTCATAGCATCAATCATCATGTATTTGCAACTACATACCATGTCTGCTACTTCAGTATTATCTGGTTCATACACTTGATCACCACCTCCGAAGTTGTTTGTAATTTTAATTCCGCAACCAAGCAAGATATCATTAGCATGTTCTTGTTTAAAGAACCAGTTCTCTCCAGCAACTAGTAGTCCACCACCATTCGTAACAAAGCTATAGATATCTAGCAACTGTTGTTCATCGAACCTTGTGTAGCAGTCGGCAAAGATGGCTTGCACAGAATTTAATTCATCTGTTGTTATTTCTATTGCTTCCATTTCAGCATCTGTAAGATTGCCTTTAAGAATACCATAGTCAACATAAGCAAGCATACCAACTTTTCTAACCTCTTCATCTAAAATCATTTCATCAAATATGTTTCTGATCATAAGAGGAAAATCATCTGGTCCTTCTCCAACCTTTTTAACAAATTCGTCATGACCAAGGACTACTATCTGTCCTTTACCAAGTGGGGCGGCAGCAGCAACTACAAGATTCTGTCGACTGGTCACAAGAGGAAATGCTTCACCTGAAAGCTTCAACTCTGATGGTTCTATACCTGTCGCATCAAGTTTTCTCACAAATTTCAGGATTTTTCTTTTCACTATTTCTTTATCAAAGATGGCATTTTTACTCTCTAGGGATACTTCTGGTTCACTGGTACCTAAAAGCACTTGATTACTACCAGCAGATCGGGTAGTTATTTCAATTCCACATCCTAGTAACACATCATTTGCAAATAATGTCTTGAACTGAAAGTTCTGACCAGTTACTAAGAGACTTCCACCACCTCTTACAAAGCTCTGAATGTTGATTATACTGCTTTCATTGTATTCTGTGTAACACTCAACCAGAATAGCGTCGGATGTGTGTATTTCGTCAGTTGTCATGAAGCTAACATTGAATTTGTTCTCGCTCAAGTGCTTTTCGAGATTTCTGTAATCTTTTGAGACGAGAAACCCGATATTAGGTGCTGGCTTTTCATTTGTTAACCACCGAAATGCGTTTAAAACAAACAGTGGAAAATCATCGTAAGTGACGGTTTCCTTCACAAGAGCTTCATGGCTAATACATATTATCTTCCCTTGGCCAAGAGTAGAAGCGGCAATGATGATGTCACCATTTTCTGTCTCTGCAAGAGAGCATGCTCTATCAGATACTTCTAAGACAGAGGGTTGAATGCTACCTACAACTAAATTCCTAACATCTCTAAACAGCACTTTCCTAGCCGTTACCTCATCAAGTGGAAAACTTGGAATATCAGATGACTGCTTTAGGAGATCTCCAACACTTCTGAGATTGTTGGAGAGATAAAGTTGACCGGTACCACCATAATGGTCAGTGATAAATATCCCACAACCTTGAAGGATGTCGTTGGCATAACCTGTCTTGTATTCCCAATTTTGACCAGCAATAAGCATACCAGAACCATTCTCCATGAATGTATGAAGACTTACTAATTGGTCTTTTGTAAATCTCTTATAACAATCTGTAAACACAACATCAACTTCCTCCAAATCATCTGTTGTGATAACAGACACTCCAAAACCGTTTGTTGCCAGATTGACAGTTAGGTCTTTATAACCCTTTTCAACTAAGAAACCAACTTGAATTTTCTCTTTGTTCTTAGCTAGCCATTTAATAGCATTGCACACCAATGTAGGAAAGTCACCCACACTATCTATTCTTCTAACATATTCATCATGGCCAAACACTATTACCCTTCCTTTAGAATAGGATGAACCAGCAACTACAAATTTGCCTTTTCCCATATTGACCAATGAGAATGCGTCTCCAGCAAGTCTCAAGATAGATGGAACTTTAGAGCGAGAGTAAATTTGCTTTACATGTCTAAGTATTCCAGCTCGCTCTTCTATTTCACTTAGAACAGGTATCTGAAATTACAAAATGTTTTTTTTAATTTTAAATTGAACATAACTTTATTTTTGGAAACCAATCTTTAAATTAAAATCTGCCTTGAAAACTCATGTTTTTCTTCAGATGGAGCTCTCTCATACACCGCGCCTTTGATCACTTACTGCTGGAATTGGCGCGTTACAAATTCGTACTATTATTATTATTATTCTGGGTAAAAAAGATAACCTACATCAACAGTGTCTGATGTCTGTGGTTTTATCCAGTTCACTGACCCTCCACACTTCTGGGATATCATTATGAAACAGCCAAATAGTATATTATTTGCGTAAGTGCTCTTGGTATACCAGTTGTTCCCAGCAACTATCAGTCCTGATCCTCCCTGCACAAACGAGTGTATTCTTGCAAGTGCTACTTCTGAAAATTTGGTATAGCAGTCGGCAAAGACAACATTGACACTATCCAGTTCATCTGTGTTGATGTCAATGTAGTTAATGCCTTCTGCTTTCAGAAATGCCTTCAAACCTTTATAGTAATTTGAAATCAGAAGACCAACTTTGTAGTCATTGGATTTACCGGAAGCCCACTTTAGCATGTTGGTGATCAGTTGAGGAAAGTCATCCTGGTTAACCTTCCTGTTGATGTAAGATTCATGAGCCATTACTATAACTCTTCCTTTCCCCTTTATGGATGCAGCGATGATAACATCACCATTGTGTTTTATTATTGGGAACGCATTCTCTTGTAGTTCCAGAACAGATGCAATAGAGCCTTCACCATTCAGTCGGCTTACACCTCGTAGAAGTGCATTCGTATGAGCTACATATGTATTTTCGATTTCTGCCTGTATAAAAAATAATATATTTTAAAAAATGTTTTATGATTTCCAGGACACATCGATTGACCTGACCTAGGTTGGTTGTCGGTCCTCGGTCATTGCAAATCGAAAGCTAATATCATTTTTGTGAACACATTAGAAAAATAAAAATTAAAATAATATTTATTCACCTTGCTTGGTGTTCTTGTTGGCTGAACATTGTAGACCCTAGCCTCACTTCCTCCATACTCATTAGTGATCTTAATACCACATCCAAATAGGATGTTATTACAGTAGTTGCTCTCTTCATACCAATTATCTCCAGCAACCAGTAGCCCTCCTCCACTGCTGACAAAGTTGAAGATTTTCATAAGGTCATCTTCACCAAACCTCTTCTTGGTGTCTGCGAATAATACATCAGTCACTTGAAGTTTATCCACAGTCACATCAATAACATGCAGTCCAGCTTCTTTAAGGTTTACTTCCAGTTCTCTGTAACCATCTGATACTAACAAACCAATGTAGATTTCATCTCTTTTCACTCCACGACAAAGCCATTTGATTATGTTTTTGACAAGAACAGGAAAATCATCCTCGGCTGAATTTTTGTTGACATAGGAGGCATGTCCAACTGCTACAATTTTGCCATCACCGCATATAGACGTAGCAATTATTGGTTGCCCTTGTTTGCTCTCTAAGATTGGAACTGCCGGACTCACTAGCTCCAATTTTGATGGTTCGTTGTTGCTAAGGTTCAAGTATTTGACATTTTCCATGATATAATCTCTTGCTTCTGTTTCATTAATTTGATTTTGAATCTAAAATAAAAAAAAGGAAATTTAACAATTACAGTATATTATGAAAGTTTAAAAAATAAAATTGTCATCATTGTTTTACAATATTATTTAGTCTTTTCTTAGTCCCATAGTGCTGCTAACTGGTACAGCAGTATTTTGTTTCATTCATAATAACATTTTAACTAAGTTACATTATTTTTTGAAAATTTTATTTAGATTTTACAGAATGATTTCTGTAAACACTAATCTTACCATATCTTTTCCTTTGAAAGCATTGTTCTCTGGCGTAAAACTCTGATTACCACCTGCCATTGTAGTGGTTATCTCAATACCACAGTCGAACAGAACAAGGTTGGCATGGTCAACTTTGTAGAACCAATTGTGTCCTACTACAACCATTCCTCCACCAGCAGACAAGAACTTTTCAATCATAGCCAGTTGAAACTCTGTGAACTTGGTGAAACAATCGCAGAATACAATATCAACATTCCGTAAGTTTTCAACCGCAATCAAGCCAACTTCATACTTATAATATTGAAGATTGTGGTAGAGTAGGTCAAACCCTGGAACCAACATCCCAACTCTTACAGGTCTGCTGATGTCTGCGCTCGGAGTCATCCATCTGAAGATGTTGATCATAAACGAAGGGAAGTCATTCTTTCCTTGCGTGGCAGCAAAGTCTTCATGACCTAAGACCACGATTCTGCCATCACCATATGGAGTAGCTGCAGCTATGATGTCTTTCTCTCTGGTGGTGATCACAGCAAACGCATCTCCAGATATTTTGATTTTTGATGGTTGTACGTTTTCTGTGTCTAACTTTTCAATATCTTTCCAAAGGAAATCGTTTGCTTTTATTGGATCCAATACATGGTTGTACTAAAAAAACGTGAATGAGAAACTTATGATTCAATTTTTTTTTCTGTTGACCTTTTTAACACTAATATCTTATTTTTGTAACAGAAAAGAACTTTTCCATGAGCCCACTTAAAATGAAAGCAAATAAACAGTATAGATAAGAATAAGAATATGTATTTAGGATCAATACCATATATGTTTGATTATCTGCTTTACCATATTTGTAGAGGTTCCACTCCAGAGAGCTACTAATTAAACTTTTCACAAAGACCAAAAATGGAGTCTATAGACCCAACCAAAATTATCAATGTTCATTAGAAATGTGTATGTCAAGGTCACAATGATAATATTTTTCTATATTTTTAACATATACTGTTTTGTCATTTGAAACAGAACACAAAAAGAATTGTAATTTCACACTATAATTATAATGTAAAGAAAGAAGATATTATGCCTACCTTGACTGGTGTTTGATCGGACCATGAGTGAGGTTGGTAATCTTGATTGCCACCGGCTTGCTCATTAGTGATACTGATTCCACAATCTATTAGAATATCATTAGCATGAATGGATCTTGTGTACCAGTTTTCACCAGCAACTAGCAGACCACCGCCAGCAACAACAAATCGATTCAGCAATTCAAACTCCTGCTCTACGAAGTTTGAATAGCAGTTGGCAAAGATGACGTCCACAGTTCCCAGTTTATCAGGAGTCGAGTATGTAAGGATGAAATCTTCATCCAGAAGGATTTCCTCCAATCCTTGATATCCACTTGAGACTAAAAGTCCAATTCTGGGAGTTTTCTTCTTTTTGGAAAGCCAGTTGAAGATGTTACAGAGGAATCGAGGGAAGTCATCCACATTGCTTGTCTTGTTAACTAGGTGTTCATGACCGATGCAGGCAACTCTACCTTGCTGGTATTCTGTAGCTGCAGCTAGAATCTTTCCTTGTTTACTTTTTACCAGAGGAAATGCATTTTTAGAAAGAGATAACTTTGATGGCAGTACATTGGTGGAATCTAGATGCTGTATGCCTTTAAGGAGGAACGCCGTTTCCTTGGCAACATCCATGTTTTACCACTTCTTTACCACTTAATATGAAAGAATATTATTATTGATAAAGTGTATTTGTATAGCAACCTTCCAACAATTGTTACTACTCATGCTCTGTGGATGTAGTACACTAGTGTACATGCTTCTCCTAAAGCTTGGTTCCCACACTATGAATGCAAGGACGTAAGATACAGTAGGTCAAATTACTCATTTTGTGCTAACATCCTTATGTTTCATCCTTGTGGGAACAAAGCTTAAGAATCACATGTTGATGTCCTTTCCTCTGTCCACATAATACTAATAAACTATTTATAATGCAACAAATCTTAAGTTCCCAAAATTGTATACTGTCTGAAAAATGCTTTTAAAAAACCTTGTTTTAAACTAAAATGTTTGTTAAGCAAGTAATTTAACAATTTTTGGAAGAGAAAACATATGCCTTACCTTGAGCTATCACCGCTGTTGCACCATATGGACCACTGGTTGATGGTTACTTTAAAATATTAATTTTTCAAAAGGTTGCAGCCTTGTTTATACAAATTGTTCAAAAGTGCAGCTAGTTGTAAACTAAGTAGGCTGTAAGTACCATTGAGTCTAATATATAAACACAAAATGCAAAACCAAGTACTAAATATTTAGGGGATGGAAATAGGGAATATTTATCTTGCGCATATTTTTTTATATTAATCCACATGCAAACAAGCTATCTATTGGCCCAAATACATGTTATATTTGTAATTGGAATGCACTTTTTAGTACAGTTTTAGAGTGCAACCTAACCTACAATTTATGCGACTACTGTATCTAGGATCTAGGAAGTAGTGACCAATCAAATGATCCAGCCTTGTTCAATATAAAAGTGCAATACAGTGTTACACTTTCTAAACATGGAAAATATTCAATACTAGTATATTTTCAAATGTTATTTATACACACATAGTGTTCAGTGGTAGATTACTCTTTAAATATTACAAAACTGTTCTTTTCAAATATTGTAACCAACTAAAATGGCCACAGGGCTTTCATTATTCATTGCATACCTTTTGTATACTCCTACTCCCCAAAGATTATGTCCCTTTAAAGATGTATTGTTCCATAAATAGTTATTCACTTTCACCAAAAATTGGATTGAATTATTTACCTGAAAAACTGTAATAACTGGTTGAATTTCACTATTTGTTTGTCATTTTTTAAGTGAAAACTTGTTTGTTTTTTTCATAAGAAGGGATTAACATAAAACTACAAAATGGCCTATTCAGAATCTGATTATATTATTCTTCATTTTTTCATGTTTTTGGTTGATAATACATCTTTAATAGATTTTTTGAAATTTATTTAAAAATTTTTTTTTTTATCAATGACAGAAGATCAAATTCAGCTCCAGATTTAACAGATGAGATGAGTATCGCTGTTCCAACCGATTTTGAGACATGTATGAAAGAAATGGAATACCAAAAACAGCAGATAGACGAGACTAAGAAGGCAGGCTTTGAGCATGATAATATATCTATTGATGATATTGAGCGAGAATCTGTAAGTTACTGAACACAGTTGAGTTTCTTTTGGATGGGTGTCCCCTGAATAGAAGCTGATGTGTTAAAACATAAACCTCTTGTTGTTTCACAAGAAAATGTCTTCATATAGGTGATCTCCAGAATAGGTATGTCCTATATAGGTGTGTCCCCTGAATAGAGGCTGTGCTGTATGTGTTAAAACATAAATTTCTTGTTTGTTTCACAAGGAGAAACTGGCCTCATATAAGGGTGTCCCCTGAATAGGTGTGTCCCCTGAATAGAGACTGTATGTGTTAAAACATTAACCTCTTGTTTGTTTCATGAAGAGAAACTGCCCTCATATAAGGGTGTCCCCTGAATAGGTGTGTCCCCTGAATAGAGACTGTATGTGTTAAAACATTAACCTCTTGTTTGTTTCATGAAGAGAAACTGCCCTCATATAAGGGTGTCCCCTGAATAGGTGTGTCCCCTGAATAGAGACTGTATGTGTTAAATTATTAACCTCTTGTTTGTTTCATGAAGAGAAACTGTCCTCATATAAGGGTGTCCCCTGAATAGGTGTGTCCCCTGAATAGAGACTGTATGTGTTAAAACATTAACCTCTTGTTAGTTTCACAAGATTCCTGTCCTCATATAGGTGTGTCCCCTGAATAGAGACTGTATGTGTTAAAACATAAATTTCTTGTTTGTTTCACAAGGAGAAACTGTCCTCATATAAGGGTGTCCCCTGAATAGGTGTGTCCCCTGAATAGAGACTGTATGTGTTAAAACATTAACCTCTTGTTTCACAAGGAGAAACTGCCCTCATATAAGGGTGTCCCCTGAATAGGTGTGTCCCCTGAATAGAGACTGTATGTGTTAAAACATTAACCTCTTGTTTGTTTCATGAAGAGAAACTGCCCTCATATAAGGGTGTCCCCTGAATAGGTGTGTCCCCTGAATAGAGACTGTATGTGTTAAAACATTAACCTCTTGTTTGTTTCATGAAGAGAAACTGCCCTCATATAAGGGTGTCCCCTGAATAGGTGTGTCCCCTGAATAGAGACTGTATGTGTTAAAACATTAACCTCTTGTTTGTTTCATGAAGAGAAACTGTCCTCATATAAGGGTGTCCCCTGAATAGGTGTGTCCCCTGAATAGAGACTGTATGTGTTAAAACATTAACCTCTTGTTAGTTTCACAAGATTCCTGTCCTCATATAGGTGTGTCCCCTGAATAGAGACTGTATGTGTTAAAACATAAATTTCTTGTTTGTTTCACAAGGAGAAACTGTCCTCATATAAGGGTGTCCCCTGAATAGGTGTGTCCCCTGAATAGAGACTGTATGTGTTAAAACATTAACCTCTTGTTTCACAAGGAGAAACTGCCCTCATATAAGGGTGTCCCCTGAATAGGTGTGTCCCCTGAATAGAGACTGTATGTGTTAAAACATAAATTTCTTGTTGGTTTCACAAGGAGAAACTGTCCTCATATAAGGGTGTCCCCTGAATAGGTGTGTCCCCTGAATAGAGACTGTATGTGTTAAAACATAAATTTCTTGTTAGTTTGACAAGATTCCTGTCCTCATATAGGTGTGTCCCCTGAATAGAGACTGTATGTGGTAAAACATTAACCTCTTGTTAGTTTGACAAGATTCCTGTCCTCATATAGGTGTGTCCCCTGAATAGAGACTGTATGTGTTAAAACATTAACCTCTTGTTAGTTTGACAAGATTCCTGTCCTCATATAGGTGTGTCCCCTGAATAGAGACTGTATGTGTTAAAACATAAATTTCTTGTTGGTTTCACAAGGAGAAACTGTCCTCATATAAGGGTGTCCCCTGAATAGGTGTGTCCCCTGAATAGATACTGTATGTGTTAAAACATAAACCTCTTGTTAGTTTCACAAGATTCCTGTCCTCATATAGGTGTGTCCCCTGAATAGAGACTGTATGTGTTAAAACATTAACCTCTTGTTAGTTTCACAAGATTCCTGTCCTCATATAGGTGTGTCCCCTGAATAGAGACTGTATGTGTTAAAACATAAACCTCTTGTTAGTTTCACAAGATTCCTGTCCTCATATAGGTGTGTCCCCTGAATAGATACTGTATGTGTTAAAACATTAACCTCTTGTTAGTTTCACAAGATTCCTGTCCTCATATAAAGCTGTGCTGTGTGTTCTACTGTACTTGGGGGAAGATTAGAGATTGAAGAAGTATTGTAATGGTAGGTTTAAAAAGGGTAGAGAGTTAGTTTGTCCATTTAAACATTTTGGCACAGAATAAAATTTCCAATTTTTTCTAATAAACATACTGTATATATACAACTCATATCATTGCTGTAGACAAATTTTTGTTTTTAAATTTCAGATGCTTGATAGCAGTAGAATAGAATCTGTTTCAGAAGATGTGTTACAGACCTCAATTAAAGGTATCAAAACAATATCTTATTGGTTAACACAGTCCTGTCATTAGTCTTCTTTTCCATACCTACCTGTATTTTGATATTCATGAAATATGACATCTGTATTAATGAGGCTATTAAACATTTCCTAGCCATGCACACTTTCAAACTTCCAAACTAATTGATAAATACATATTGTATGCTGACTATAAATGTAGCAGACGAAAATAATTCGTGTTTTAGTTTCAGAGGAAACTCCTGCACAACAAGCAAGAGCAGCAGGTTTGAAGTACATTCTTTATCCAAAAAGGTTAGATAAAAATCATATAATATTTTTATCATAGCTTGCTTGAATTTAACGATTTGTCTGATGGTCCCAAAGATTAGAAATTACTGTTGAACTCACTAGTATTAAGTGATAACAATTATTCCTAAACTATTTATAATGATAGAGTTTAAAACCATTTTGTTTTACAGAAAGAAGGCCAAGAAAATAGTTGATCCTGTAAGTACACTGATTCACATACTGTACTTCTCTTCCATCAAGGTCATTTTTTACGCTTTGATGATCTTGCACTCCCTTTCTGATGAACATCATTACAATGTACAGTTACTATAGTAGCTAAATGCACCGATTTTTAAAGTACAGTATACTTTATCAATTTCAATTTGATTTTTTTTCACAGAAACGACTTGAAGATATTCAAAGGTTTTTAAATCAGTATCCAACACAATTACATCGGTAGGTTTCTTTGTATGCACTCTACATTCTTCATAATTATAGCAAAACAAAGAAATAAATCTGTTTATACGACAGTTTTATATAATATTAATATGATTCTATTATATAGGTCAGAAAGCATTCCAATGTTCAAGTTTCCGCTAGAGTACGAGTTCAGAGTTCCTCCGTAAGTACTGTACCAACACTGCCGTAAGCCAGTGGCCGTATTCATCATTCACATTTAGGCTAAGGGAAACACTTACCCTTAAAATTAAAAAAATCTCCTATTGAATACAATTTAAGGGAAATACTTATTTATTGACTTAAGTGAAATCTTTATATTCAAGGGAAATATCTCACTTAAGTGTGATTGGTAAATACGGCCACTGATCTCTAAATTAATTTGGACTTAATAATATGTGGAAAGATGTTTGTTTTTTTTATATTTTTATACCAAATTGATACATTTTTTACTTTTATTTCAAATATATTTATTAAACCCATTTCTATTTCTAGGTCTGTTAAATCCCAGAGAAGAAATAGTCTTCCCAGCGGCTTGAATTTCGATGAGTATATGGTGAACAACAAAGCTGGGTAAGATATAACATTTTATTGACTCCGGAAGGTGTCCTCTAAAAATGTATTATCATTTTGTTTTTGTTAATAAAGAGACACTTTGCCATGAAACAAACAACAATGAGCATAAAAGGTGTCCTCTTAATTTGTTTTTTTTTAAGCCTTCCAAGTAAAGAATACAGTTCAACACAGAAGTAAATATATATTATCATTTTGTTTTTCTTTATAGCCCTGATGTTGATGTACGAGAATGGGCTAGAGACATTTGGAATGACTGGTTCGATGAGGTGTTTCCACCAACAGAAGTTGACAGTGATGAAGAATCAACCTTCTCCAGTGTTGATACCAAAGAACCAGATATCAATAAGTAAGTTTTTGAGTCCAAATGAATTTATTTTTTAAATTTGTGAAACTTATGTGAAAGTATGTTAGAAAAATCTACATCAATTCATGTAGATATTTTACATGCAAAATATAATTTTGCAGAGTATAGTTTATTTTGTTTGTTAGCACGATAGCACCTACACATTTCAAGTTATAATTCTGAATATTTTGGTGTAAATAAGTATATACTTATACTACAGAACATGCATATTGAAATTCAAGAAAATCACTTCAATGATTACTTCAGTGCTTTCATTTATTTATTTTGTTTTTATTTTGTTAGAAAAACATCTATAGCCAGTGGTGCTTCTAGTTATGTTGTTGATACCATCAATCCCTTACCAGATATAGATGCTGTTGCTATAGAAGACTTGATGGAGGAAGCTCAGAGACTCTGTGAGATCATTGATATGGCAGACAATCCATCACCATTTGATCTCTGTAGAAGAGGAGCCATTTACAGAAAGGTAGATAATTATCTCATTCATGAAGAAGTCGCAGAACTTCCAAAAACCTCTGAATTCCAGTTATGTTGGTGTTTTGCTAAGCTCTGTCTACACTATCAAACTAGTTTGACAAAAAAAGTGTGATATGCCCAAATATGGTAGTGATATGCCCAAATATTGTAGTGATATAGTGTCATATAGGGCACATTACATGTTTTTGTCCAACTACTTTGATAGTGTAGACAGAGCTTAAGAAAGTTGCCTATATTATCATTTTTTGCATTTTCAGCTTGGTGACCTAAAACTATCATGGCAGGATTTGAACCAAGCTATTGAGCTTGAACCACAGCTAATGGACGCTTACTGGCATCGTCACCTTCTTTACCTACTGAGAAAGAAGCCAACCAAAGCTCTGGAAGATCTAAACATCATCTTAAAGATGAACAAAGACCACATTGGAGCATACAAATCAAGGTATAGCACATTTTAAAGTCTTTTAATGGTCGAGACCGAGTTTAAATAACTTTTATCTGTACCGCTTCTCAACACAACATGCATAAAAATGATCATAGAGATTAATGGAAACAATCCAGTGGCTAACAGCTATGAGCATGATCAGTTCAGTGCAACTACCCAGCGTTGGAGTGCTGAACCAGGAGCCTCTGCCCCCTGTGCATTACGTCACTGAAACAATTACTTTTTTTTTCAGAGCTGAGATATTTTGCGAGATGGGTGAATTGACGATGGCCATTATGAACTTTAGTCAGACTATTAAGCTGGACCCTGATGACCATGAAGCCTACTACAAGAGGGCTCAGATGTATGAACAGGTTTGTAGGGCCTAGCTCAACACACAATTATTAAATTAAATTTAAATTCCAAAACTACCATGACAATTTATGTCTGTAGAAGTATTATATTTAGTGAGTCTTAGCAACAACAAGTAAGAACTCTTCAAAATGGCTGCCATATTAATATTAATTAATATAAAGTTATTTAAAACATTATGAAATTGAAAACCTTATCAAACCAAAAGTCAGAACATAGAAATAGAGTACAGTTATTTTGGTTGGATGATATCTCTTTCCTTTTTAACTGTTATTATATTAGAGTTGAAACTCTAGTTGTACAGTTGATACATCTATGAAGTAGAATGTTATTTATCATCTATTCCATCCCCTTCAGAGAGGTGATATGTTGTTAGCACTAGAAGACTATCGGGAAGTCAGTCGATTGATGCCTTCAAAGACGGATGCGGTCTTAAAACGTGGAGAATACCAGTTTAATGTCAACAAGTAAGGCTAGTTTAGTTTAAGCTCTGTCTAAAAAAGTTTGATATGCCCAAATATGGTAGTGATATGACATCATCATGTCTATGTAAGGCCACATCACATTTTGCGTAGACAGAGCTTTATACAAGAGTTCGTGTTATGAAATGTTGGTGAAGTTTGTTGGCTTTAAAAAAAATTAAAGATACCAAAAATGTATAATTTTTAAAAATGTTGCCGCACCAAATTTGGATATAATTATTATAACAAAATGTAGTATTTTATTTTGTTATGTTGCTGAAATTTTAAAACCATATTTATATTGTATTATCATTTATGTTTAATCTGTTGTACTACTGATTTTTGTAATCTTATCTTATATTATTGTACTGTGACATTTTTTGTTTATAGAAATTGGATGGCAGCTATTAAAGATTTTACCGACATGTTAGCACAGGAGCCTAATAGTGCTCTAGCAAGGTTGTATAGAGGGCGGGCCTACGCTAAGCAAGGCAGGTTCAGCAACGCTGTAGAAGACCTGTCCGCAGCGATCCATCTAGATCCCCAGTGCAGTGCTCCATTCTTCTATAGAGGGTGTATTCTTAGAAGGCAAGTGATTGTATTGTAGTGAAGCTGTAGCTTGGTAGTTAACATGTTTGCCTTCGAATTTCAAGGTACAGGGTTTAATCCTGACTTAGTTGTAACTCACCACTGTTTCTACTACTCTCATTTAACTTCAAATGAAACTAAAGCTCTGTCTACACTATCAAATTAGTTTGACAAAAAAAGTGTGTCCGAATATGGTAGTGATATGACATCATCATGTCCATATATGGGCACATCACCTTTTTTTTGTCACATAAAGTTTGAGAGTGTAGACAGAAACTCCATAGTGCTAATAAAGTTATGTCTACACTATCAAACTTTATGTGAAAGGAAAAAGAAAGAAAGAGAGGTCTCTGTTGTAACAAATATTCATTTTTGTTTTAGATGTCTTCCAATGAAAGCATTGAATGATCTGAGCGTATCTCTTCTTCTGGATGATTCTGCTGACAACATCATGGCCTACATGCATAGAGGAATCCTGTACATGGAACTTAACAGGTAAGTGGAGTTATCCTCCAGATGTGTGTAGTGGTAATATTGACGGTGATAGAGAATGGAGTTGTAGCTTGATGGTTTAGATGCTCGGCTACCAATCCCAGGGTCCTAAGTCCAAATCCTGTCAAATGGCAACATTTTGAGACAAAACAACTCAACTACTAAAAATATATTTGTGTAGAACATCTTGTATATGTTTGTCTGTGATTATTTAAGGGAGAGACTGCTTTATCAGTTACTAGCCTTAACAGCTATGTGGCTACTTGGCTTCTCCAGACAACTTGTCTCCAAACTGTCATAAAAAAATAATAATAATAAAAATAGTTGTTTTTTGGTCAAGATTGTTGGGATGACCTTATAGCAGAAGTTTTTTTTTATTGAAATAATTTATTGAAATATAAAGCATAAGAAATTCCAATCTTATTTCAGATGTGAAGATGCGATGACTGACTTTGAGAGTGTACTGAAGTTGGATCGCAACATGGCCGCTGCTCACGTCAACTTGGGTCTCATCTACATGAATAAGTTAAATAACTATTACAAGTAAGAGATTGAGATTACAGTTTTCAAACTTAGAATTAAGTGCTGTATATTGTTAACTTTCCCATTACTGTACCTACATACACAGACATACTCCCAAAATACACATATTATTTTAGTTTATTGAGTGTATAACTCAGCATCTTGGCTTGCATCTCTATTTGAATAATTTGTGTATGATAATATCAGTAGAACCCTATTAAGGGGACACCTTTGGGACACAAGTGTTCTTATAATGAGGTGTCCCCTGAAAAGGGGTTGGTCAGAGGTTTTATAAGAAAGTGTCTCCTTATAGGGGTAGGAATTTTAGGATTTTCCCAAATAAAGGATTCTACTGTTATATATATACATTCAGTAAAACTTCTCCTTTTGACTTTCTTTAGAAATTAATGAGAGGAACGATATGTTTTAACACTGCAGCCCCTATTCAGGGGACACCCTCTTTAATGTATTTGTTCTTTCAAAGGGCTTTACAGAAGTTTACCAATGCTATTAAGGTTGACCCGACCTATGTCAGGGCCCTTGTATGTAGAGCTGTGGCATACCAGCGCATTCATGAGGTATGTAAATATTTTGATATTTTTTTAGGCAAAAGCAAATTTTTACTGGTAATGTTATGGTTTAGTGAATCAATATTTAGAAATGGTTAGAAATTAATGTTTATATTTCAGACTATTCTTCAACTTTTTCATTTTTTTTCACTAACCATACAATACAATCATACTATAAATATTTTGGGCATATGTTAAATAAACAAGGATAATTATTTAATTTTCAAAACAACTTATTTTATTTTTTTGGTTTTAGTTAAAACATGCTCTACTGGACTACACCAAAGCAATTCATCTCCGACCAGACCAGCACCACTACTATATGTACAGGGTAAGAGAAGAAAAATAACATACATAGTATCTAATAATAATTGATAATTTTGATAATATTTTACTGTAGTACTGCATTGTGCAGAGATGGCGTATATGAGTTGAGGTTGCCTACATTATGCATCTCATAATTGAGCGCTGTAGTTGGGTTTTCTAATAACCTTAGACCCTCACTTTGTGTGTGAGGAGCTATTAGAGCCTTAAACATGTAGACATTTTTTTGTAATGTTTTTGTTTTGAGTTTGTGTTGTGTCCGTTGGATATTGTGCTCCGCCAACAGAGCAAACAGAATTTCTATGTTTTTTCTTAAAACAAATGATAATAAATGATACTTGACTTGACTTTACTTGATATATACTATTGACCTTCATTTTGGTCTGTTTTCAAAGGGTGAAATTCTACTTGAGATGAAGAACTTTGAACTGGCCAGTTTTTGTGTACAGTAAGTTACTGCTTTTTTAATTATTAATTTTATTCATATAAATTGAGTAGAAAGATATTTTGAAATTATATAAAAATAAATAATAAGCACTATTTAAAACTAGTTTAGTTCTCACAACTTCTTTGAGGATGTGTCTAACAACTAGTCTACAACCTCTTATACCGGCTTAATTTGTTTTTAGACATGCAGCTGAACTGAGTCATGGGCTAGGCCAGTCCCCAACACAGCAAGCAGCCGTTCAGTCATTTCTTCACAATTACAACAAGGCTATAGAGACACTGTCTACAGCAGCGAGACTGAAGCCAGCTGCTCCTCTGTTTATCCTACTGGGCAAGACACAGATGAAGGCTAAAAAGTTCTCACAGGCTGTAGAGAGCCTAGAAAAAGCATTGGAGTTAATGGTAAATACTAGTGTAGTAAATCACCTAATAAGGGTTCACCTTTGTGTTCTCGTCATTGGGGTGTCTTTGAATAGGGGTTGGCTGTATTGGTAAAAATATATAATATTAGTGAGGTTTCGCAACCTTACGAATACGATAACGAAAACGGATACATCATACATTTGTGAAACTTTTGAGCTGATCCCCATTTCATATTTGTAACTACAAAATGAGTATAGTTTTTGATCTATTTTGCACATTTTGCATTTGAATTAGGAATGATTGATGATTATAATATAATTATAGATTTATTGAAAGTAATTTACTAAAGTAATTTACTAAAATGCCAAGTCAATTTTGATAAATAGCAGTTTTTAAAGTCCTCACTCGCTTTGATGTTACGCTAGGCCTAGGCAGCCAAGCACCAAGCAACACATACCTGCGCTTCGCTCAAATTTACCGCAGTCATATTTTGGACGCGCCTCAATATTTCGTTGCCATGCGAAACAGGTTTTTTTATGGCTTACGAAAACGAATACGTGTGCGTGACGTATCCGTTTTCGTTATCGTATTCGTAAGATTGCGAAACCTCTCTAATGTCCGTTGTTTGTTTCAAGGAAAAGTGTCTAAAAGGAGTTGTTCTAATGTATAGAGATATTATTGCAAGTTTTGTATTTTATTTTTTATATCCAACTAGGAAAGATATCTGCTCCAGTTTTCCAAGTTTTAAAACCTTCTATGACCAATCCGTCATATTTAATTCATCAGTATGGCAAAAATAGTACAAAAGAACAAACATGCTAACTCTCTATCTTATAATATAGATATTATTTATATGCAAAACAGTACAGTAGCTCTTTATCCATTTACAAATTACTGTATCTTTCTTGTAGATGTGTCATCCACAAAAACCGTGGTTGATTGACAAGCAAGTGTACCCACCTGAAGCAGCTGAAGTCTACTTCCTGATTGGTCAGTGCCAAACTGAAATACCCAATCACCTTAAAGCTTATGAAGCATTTAATAGTGCTATTAAGATTGACCCAGAGTATCCAGAGGTATGTTGATTTGTATTTATTTTAATGCAAGATAAATATGATGCTTAAAATACATACAGGTCCGTAGCCAGTATGATTTGAACGAACCCCTTCAACGTCCCCTTTTCAAACTAAAAAACAGCAACAAATTTACTAGTACAGGCCTAACTAACTGACAATTTGTTGAGCAGGCCAATTTCATATAGTCTAGGCCTAAAGCAATCGGATCTTGAGTTTTTCCCCTATTTACCCCATTTTTGGGGGAATAGAAGTCCCTGTAACATTCCTAGCCACATTCTTGATACACAAATTAAAGTTACTCATTTTGGAATTTGTTATATATTCATAGTAATCCTATTATTGATATTTACAGGCTTTCTTCCAAAGAGGATTAACTCGGACAAAGCTGAAGCAGTCAAAAGGAATCTTGGACTTCAATCGTGCCTTAGCTCTGAATCCTAAGCTGTACCAAGCATTCCTTAGCAGGGCAGCATATTATGGCATGAAGGGACGCTACAGTAAAGCAATTGTAAATTGTAATGAAGCCTTACAACTGCAGCCTAGGAGTGTCAGAGCTTACTTATACAGGTAAGAGGAAGAATGATTGTAAGAATAAACAGATCTATGTCCAATATGAAGAAGGGAATCTGAAGTAGAGTCGAGTAGTTTCTTGAGAAATGTGTAAAAGCAGCAGAAACCCTCTAACAACAGTAAAATGTTTCTAACTTTGTTATATGACCTTTTATTGAAAATTTATATTCATATCGAAATACTAATGTGCAAACATATTACACTGGGTTTGTGAGTTTGGAAATGTTTAAAAAAAAGTTCATATATATGGTATTATTATGCTCACATCATTTATTAAAACTTTACATTGTGGCAATGTCTTATCGTAATGATTAATAAACCCAATGTGCAAATTTTAAGCAAAAAACACTACGTATCATTTTGATTCTGACCAACAGCTGATGAGTATGCTGTAAAAGAGAAGCATTTTAAAATTTCGTTTTTCACAATTCTACAATAAGAAGAAAGATTGAATTCCAAAAACAAACCAAAAAAAAACACAAAAGCAGTAGAAGGCCTATTTTAATATAAAAGAATATATTAAACATTTGAACATAAATTCTGAACCGGATGGAGGTATAGTAATCTCATGCGCCCATTGTTTATTAAAAAATACATATGAAAATATAATACATCAAAGGACAATATTGATGTGTGAACAGGGAAACAACCTTTCTGTCTTCCCTAACTTGAGAATACAGTAAACCTATTCACTTTATGAGTTTCGGTTTCTTTACTATAGGGTAGGAGGCGTCTGGGATGACCGAGCCACAACTGGTGCTCACCAGGGTTCAATTTAGACCAAACCCTGGTTACCGACCAGGGCGTATCCCCATACTTCGGTTTGGGTTTAGTTTTTCCCCCTCGGTTTCTACTGTATGGTCAGCGCTTACAGATGTTTCACAACATAAAATGCTTTATAAATCCAGGATATTATTATATAAAACAAGATATTATAATATAAATACTCTGCCTATTTGTAGGTAGACTCTCATATGACGTGCCATAGGCTATACACATCCATTTCTATAACATGTATGCACTTAATTTATCATGGTATCCTTCCATTGGACGAGTACCTGCTAGTAATAATAATAGTTCTTTGATTTCAAATATAATCCATATAAAGAATATAGATATACATGTAGACTGTTTAGTAATTGAATATTTTAACATTGTTAGTTTTCTGATCAGCTACTGCTATTGTTTGTGGTCTGTTGGAAATTACAGTGATTCCAACTGGAGTTTTTAATCCATCAATATTTTCAATTCGTTTTGAAAAAACACAATTTTTGTCAAATAATTGTACTTTATTTTCACTGGATATTATTATGTTTTCATTCATGTCTGTTACAACAGCACGAGGGTGGATAACTTTCCCATCTTCTTCACCTTCACTTACAAGTGTTTTAATAAAGGTACCATTTGCATTAATCATGCATATTCTACTTCTACTCCATTCAGTAACTAGTAAATGTCCTTTCTTGGTTAAAGTCACATCATTTGGGCAATCAAAGTCATTTTCATCCTCTACAACTATCTTATTCAGCAGGCTACCATCATCAATATCAAATTTACACACACAATTAGCTTTACTATCTACAACATACAAAACTTGTGTTTCATTGTTTGCTGTCAATCCCTTTGGCCATTCTAATATTCCTTCACCAAATTGAGCGCACTCTTCAAATTTATCATTAAGCATCACAACAACCTTCCTTAGTACATCACTGTACATAATGTGACCATTACCCATGTTATGCATTCTACCAACCATGGTAGTTTGTGCTAGTTTGATATTGGCAACAAATTCACCTGATTTGGTATATTTCAACAACTCGTTACAGAAGCTGGATACTAATATGCAACCATCTGAATCTAACACTACATCTGATACACTGTGTTTGTCATTCTTGTGTGAATTTATGTTATCAATGGTATGTACAAGTCCTAGTGGTTCCACTTTGATAATCACTGGTGAACCTTTAAAGTGTGCTACTCCAGCAGTGATCTCCATCTTCCAATCACCTTCCTTATCACATCTTACCTTTATTCTATACTCTCCATTTCCCATGTCTTCTACAGTGGCAGTTTTTTCACCTGATGGAGTTGTCAGAGTAGCAGCTACTTTACATGTATCACTTTTATCCAGACTTTCTGCTTTCACTTCAAATGTTTGTCCCTTTGATACTGTAATGGATCTATTATCTTTGTCAATGATGAACCTACTATCAATACTTGTGATGTCACCAAGGCCTTTTGTGAGAGCATCATTCAGGTCTGTATTAAATGTGAAGTTCGGATTGAGATTATTTGCACAAGATAAATATCTGGAATTCATTTCCTTTACGTTTTGTTTGACGGCATTGATATCCGACTTGAAATCATCAAGTGTTTTTGTTTGTTTTGGCTGGTCCATCATTTCTGAACTTGACTTCTTCAAACTTTGCACTTCCATTTGGTGTAACTCTAGCTCTTTCACTTGACAGTCAATGGCATCATTCTTTTGCTTACATACATTTTCAAGATCCAACAATAGTTTTTTGCTTTCCTTTTCAACCTTAGAAATAATTGTTTCTTTATGCGTTTTAATAATTTCTCTGATCATGTTTACATGTGAATCAAAATCTGATTGGTCCTTAACTATAAAGTCAAGTGTATTTTCTAATTCTTGCTTGACATCATCAGCTGACCTGATCACTTCAGTTACTCGTTTGTTAAATGCTTCTATGGCACTATTCATCTTTATAATATCATGATGATCTTTATAACAACTCATAACACATTTCTTGCATACACTTTTAGTACAAGTTGTACAAAATCTTTCTACTGTGTGGTCTAGATGGTCTTGGCAACAAGTACCTTGCACTTCTTGACTTGACATCTGTAAAAATACAACGTTAGGCAAACAATTTCAATTGTGTTAAAACATGGAGTGATTCCTCCATTGTTAAATGGTACAGTAACAAATATAGTTGAAATCATCAGCAATCCTGTACTTACTATTTAAGTTTACAACTTACCTTATTTTCTTGATGTAAGTTTCCCACAGTCCTACTTCACAGCCGCTATACATTTGGCATTGTTGGGTGTAGTTGATGACAATGAATATTTTGTTCAAGAGATTTCTCATCCATAAAATTTGAACTTTGACACAATAGAAAATTGTGTAGATATAGAATCGATCTTGAATGTTTTTACATACAATTACAACAATAGTGTAAATGCCCGAGGATCATATAATTAATTCATAATACAGCTACTAATTACCATAGCAGTATTTCGTTTCAATTATTTTGTGTATTGTCCATTTCTTATTGTATATAGGTCTGGGTGATGTTAAGGGATATCGGCGGATTGGTCAATGGATCCTTATAACACCACTTCCTTCCTTTTTATAATGCTTTGATCTCACAATATTGATATTTAATAGCTGATAATAGTATTGATGTTGTTGTACTTTGCTGCAACAGAAGCAATAAAACCATGTGAATTAATTAAGACTTACATATAAAGTTTACATGGACATAGATATAATATGTTGAACATTTTGTAGTCTGGTGTAAACAAAATTTTCTTGAACTAAATGTCAAAAAAACTAAAGAGGCTATTGTCGATTTTAGAAGGAAAAATAAAACTAATCATGTAAATATTTAAATCGATAATGAAATTGTGAAATAGTAGAAAGTCATAAGTACTTGGGATTAATAATTGATAATAAACTAAATTGGGAGAGCAACACTAAAGAACTCCGTACCAAGGCTAATAAGAGAATGTACTTTATATACAAAATGAAACGGTTTAATGTTAGTTCTCATCTTATTCATATGTTTTATTCCTCTGTTGTTCAATCAATCATTTCTTATTGTATTATTGTTTGGTTTTCTCATATCAATGTAAACAGTAAAAGTCAAATTCAGAGATTAGTAAACAAGGCCAGCAGAGTTATCGGTGTAGAAGTGAAATCTTTAGAGGAAATGTTTAATATATTCATATACTTAAGAAATTTGACACAATTATGCAAGACCCATCACACCCATTACATTCAGACATCATTATAAGTAGATCAGGAAGGGTTAGACTGAGACAGGAAAAAATATCCACTAACCATTTAAGATTTTCACCAATGTACATAGCATGCAATTTATTTAACAAAAACTTTTCAAGATAGTCACAATTGTATCATTTGTATTTATTTATATAGTTATCACATCGTATTATTTATTCTACTCAGGTACAAAACATATCTCAAAATTGTTAACAATTTTGACAATAAAGTTATCTTGTATCTTGTATCTTGTATAACCAAACATAAAACAAATGGTATTTGTAATTTAATTAATCAATCTGAATAACAATTTAATAACCAATTTTTAAGTAATTGTTATTACTATACATTAGGCGTCAATACAGATCTATATGTATTCGAGCCAATACACATAATTTGATACGGCTTTACCACGTTGAAACACCAGTTCTCGTCAGATCACCGAAGTTAAGCGACGTTGGGCCTGGTTAGAGATTGGATGGGAGACCATCTGGGAATAACGGGTGCTGTATATGGAGCTGGGGTCCCGTTAGGCATTTGAAATCGGCACTGCTGACTCTTATGGCAGCCCCTGCATCTAGTATCTGCCTCAGACTTCTGGTCAAGGTGGGCACTGGACGAGAGAAGCCCTTGGTCAATGTTAGGACCAATCAAGGTGCTTTAAACAGACCTGGCTTTGTTTGTATCAAACCTGTTAGTGGCGGTAATTATCGCTGTTAGTTTCGATTGAATAAAATAAAAATTTTAAAAAATAAAAATGAATTTAGTAAATAAATGCTCTGTTGGTTTTAAATGCTTTGTTGGTTTTAAATGCTTGCTGTTTAAATCTTATTGCATGAGTATGTATTACTCTTCTTTGTGGTCTAATCACAGTCAATGCACTTAGTGCCCTATGGGTATGTTACAACAATGCTCTTCGATTATTGTTACGATTGCCTAGACATTGCAGTGCTAATAACAAGTTTGTTATTAATGGCGTCCTGTTTTTTCATTGTTACAGAGAATGTCAGCTAGCAAAAATGAAATGATAGAAAGTATTATGGGAATCATCCAGACTCCATAACAAAATGATGGAGATCCTGAGATGATATGATACCAGGTGTTTTTTTTTGTGTCTGCTTTTTTTATCTAAACCTATTTATGAAGACTACCGCAAAGTTTAAAAATTTGACATTAAAAGGTGGCCGCCGATTTTTTGCATTTTGTAACAAATTCACCTGATTCAATAACTTATTACAGTTGCTAACCCAATCTTTTGGTTGATAGGCAGACACCCTACCATAAGACCACCAACCGAGATAATTATGTAGAAGAAATAATGAAAAACAAGCTTTGGCATGTTATTGAGATTGTTTTAATGCATATGTTTTTTTTGTTATCAGAGGTGCCCTTAAATACTACATCATGGCCTACAAGCTAGCCATCAAAGACCTCTCCAAGGCCCTGGAGATTGATAACCGGTGTTCCTTAGCCTACTTCAACAGGGCTGTCTGCTATCATACCGTCAAAGATTATCCCAAAGCTCTCAGAGATTATGGAATTGTTCTTCTGCTCGGTGACGAAAATTCACTTAAGGTTTGTGTGTTACATAAATTAACTTTTCTTGTGTTATTGTTATAATATCTTTCAGTAAAGCTCTGTCTACACTATCAAACTGGTTTGACAAAAAAAGTGTGATTTGGCCAAATATGGTAGTGATATGCCCAAATGTGGTAGTGCTATGACATCATCGTGTCTATATATGGGCATATTTTGTTGTCATATAAACTTTGGTAGTGTAGACAGAGGTTTAAGGGTGTACCAAACGTTTTGCATCTCCAATAACTGCAATAGAGGAGACCTACTAGATAGTGATTCAGCATAATTTTTTAGGAATCCTGTCTTTGAATCTTCTTTTCCTATTGTATTTTAGTAATTTTTTTAAGGTAAAATTAATGAAATAATATGTATTATATAATGGCTACACAATACATCCCCAATCAATTAAATTTAACTTTATTTAACCACAGAGGCCCAGATCAACTCATTGTTATTAAAAACTATAGGCTTTTAAATCTACTGGTACTATACAATGGATCTTATTTAAGGTTCTACAAAAATATTATTATGAAAAATAACAGTGACTAAAGTACTATAATAATTAGAATTGTAAATGAATAGATATGTTTATGTGTGTGCCTGTACTGTATATATAAATATATATATGTAAACGGTAATGATATGTTTATGTAAAGCTTATGTATATTAATTATATATTAAGATAGAATGAAAGTGGGGTGACCCTATAGAAAAGAAGGTTTTTTCAAAAACAAATATATTCATTCAAATATCATCAACTATCAATGGAGAATGGATTCACCTCTGCCAAATATCTACAGAAATGATATGTTAGATATAGATTCATTCTTTTTATTATCTTTAGGTTCTTATCAATAGAGGATTGTTGTACTTTGAAAGGAAGGACTATCAAAATGCTAAAGAAGACTTTTCACAAGCTATTTTGGTATGTTATCATAAACAAATATTATATTGTTTAAAGTTTGCATGGCTATGAACCCTATAGAAGTAATGCTTTTACATCATGTATTTCCAAAATGAAATAAAATTGAGATAGACGTTTCTTTTAAAGACAACTAAAATAACATTCTCAACTCTGTCTACACTATCAAACCTTATGTGACAAAAAAATGTGATGTGCCCATATATGGACATGATGATATATAACTAGCAATTTTTTTCCATCTAGTTTGATATAGACATAATTTTCTTGACATTTTGGCAAAACAATACAAAAGATAAAAATACAGAAAACTCTCCCAAAAATTCATTTTTTACCATTAAAAACGCATTCCGAATATCAGACTTTCTGGAAACCAGACATATTTGGCCAACCTCGAAGAGTTGACTGTATTCTTTTATAACTATAGTTGTCATTCTTTTTCAATTTCAGGTTGAGCCAAGAAATGTGAACATCAGGCATACACTTGGACTTTGCTGTCATAAGTAAGAACATTTTGTTTCAATTTCTAGTTGAATTTTTCACTATTTGAAAAAAAATTGGAATAGTACAGTTAATATATAACATTTTAAAAATATAGACTCAGTTTTATAATAATAATAATAATTTAGGTATTAATAATTTTTGACACTATGGCATGATCATTGGGAGTGAAAATACATTTGGTTTTATTCGAAATATTTCCTAAGTAATAAATTAATAGTATGATGCTTAGTATTATTGTTTTATATTACATAGCCTATGTAAATACGCTAACGTGATTGGTTGAAACTGCATCACATGACTACCGATGTCAAATCTTATATTTAACCTCTAAGCAGTCAATATCTGTATAATATTGTATGTATTGTCCTGCCTTAGCATAATTGTGAAGAGTGTATATGGCAACGGGAATGTGTGCTATTGTGGAGAGTATAAATTTGTGAAATAGGTAATACAGTATGCAATTATATTTATGTTCGTTAGATTAAATGAATTAGAAGAAGCTGTACTGGTGTATACTGAGGCACTTCAGATAGATCCATTCTTTCTCGATGCTTACATTGGACGTGGTAATGCACTGATGGACTTCCACCACGAGATAGCAATGAAAATGTCAAGGTAGGCAAATAAAATTAGTACAGGTGGAGAGAAAATTGTGATTATGTATTTTAGGAATTGGATTATGTCTAACAGCGACTGATCATTATTATGGAGCTTTCGTTTTGCGAGAACTGATTGATGTGTTGTCGGTCGTCATCTGGACCTTAGCCATCAAAGCTATGTTGGGGTGAAAAGCAGGACTCCCATCCCAATATTCCGCATGCACACAATGAATTAACATGGCATAGTTTGGTAGTAATCGCAAATCAAAAGCTTCCTGGTAACGAATGAAATTATATTTGTTAGGCATGACTATGAGCAAGCATTGCACTTAAACCCACTCTGTCTACCTGCAAGAGTGAATCTTGCCTACACCCTGCAAATGACTGGAAAATTCCAGCAAGCTTGGGAACAGTTTACAGCATGTCTTAAAGTCAATCCTAGTAAGTATAAAGTTTTTACACCATTCCTCTACCTATGATCTACTTGTTCTTCCTGTTGCAGGATTCTTTTTTCCCACTTGACCAATGTCCATCTCATCCCTCTGTATCCTGTTGCTTACAACTTCTCTCTGCAACATTCTTCTTCTTCTTCTTGGTCTTCCAGTCTGTCCTTTACTGACAACTTTATCTTACAACATTCTTCTACCAACATGGCAAGTGTACATCTCTCTGGATCGTGTGTCCTGAACACAATTTCTCTGAAGATAAATGTATCTCCTTGTTGGTCTTTATGTCTGCCTCATGTTGGCAACTCTATCTTACAGCATTCCTCTACCCAAATGGCAAGTTTCTATCTCTCTGGATCTTGTGTCCTCAACACAACCTCTCTCAAGATAAATTTATATCCTTGTTGGTATTCAAGTCTTTCTGCTATCTGCAACTTCTTCAACATCCTTTCACCTTTCCCTTACCTGGCTGCCATGTATGTTGACCTCTCTCACTAGTAATCTCCTCTTCCAATCTCCCCCTTTTCTGGTCTTGAATATCCTTTTATATTACACAAACTCTTCATGTCCAAACCACCTATTTAATCTTTATTATAATAATGTCAGAACCATTCTCTCCCGTATTGACCTTTGAACCTTGATTGACTTCAGATTACAAACCAGCATTGGAAGGCCGGTCTGTCATCTGTCTTCAAATGATGGACACTTTCGCAGCACTGCTTGACTTGAATGCTGCCCTCAAGATCGCTGGGACAGCCGAGCTGTACACAAATCGTGGAGTGGTCCACCTCTTTATGGATGATAGAGTGAATGCAATGAAAGATTTTAAAGCAGCAATTAAAAAGGATCCAACGTATTCACTCGCTTACTTCAATTCTGCAAACATTTTCTTTCAAAACAGACAGTTTTCTCAGGTATTTAATTATTTAGGTCTGTCTACACTATCAAACCCTAGGCTCGCGCTAACCGCTCGCCAATTCGCCAATGGCGACTGGAGTCTCCATTTGGCGAAAATAATTATTGCCTCGTTCGCCAAATTGGCGAAAATACATTTCCAAGCCTAGGCCTAGCCTGGTCGGCGTGACTTCTTATGGGAGCGAGAATTCGCCACACTTCGGTACTTTCTGACTCGGGTACACTTTTTACCACAACAGCATTTTATGTGACGACGTCACGATCGCCGTGTTCATTTTTTTAGTTCTGTTTAAACATGCGCAGAGCGTGCCTCGATGACGTTTTAATGACACACAGTTAATGTGATTGGTTCGTGGCCGGTCGTCGTCGACGTGATGATGAGCGAATAAAAGGGGAAGTCCCTATTCTTCGATGTAGAAAATGAACTTCGAGAAGAAAATGTAAACAGAAACATGTGGACGAATACTTCCGTAAACGAGGCTGTTCTGTTATTTAAAAAGGGGAATTTTAAATTTAACAAAGTAATTACCTCAATAGTATAATGTTAACATGTTTAATTTTATTTCCCTTTCGATTATTCTAACCGAAAGTTGCGCTTTAAATTGAATAGCTAAGAAACAACGTATACTACAACGGCAACCCTGGCCAAAGCGCGTTTCGGCCGCCTACATAGAATGGGTTACGGCCGCTGCATAGCAAATTCAAAGCTTCTTAAATTTCTGTGGTACATTTCTTCCTAACGTACTTGTTTTATATAATAGATTGATAAATATTCCACTTATTAAATAATTTAATAAATCGGTAAAATTGACGTTTCGAAGCAAGTATTCCATGATGAGAGGCGACATTTTTCGACATGCCTCGTGTGCGGCGAATACTAGTTCAGAAAATGGAACAGTCCACTGTGCGGGGGTTATCCAATCATTAATTAACGCGCTAATACCTAGGCGACGGTAATTTAGTAATAAGCGGAGAACTGAATCCCCCGTAAGGAAAATGGTAAACACTGATATTTATGGTAGGGATTATTTTTTTCAGTGGTTGGTCTTGTTGGCTTCTTCGCACCAGGTCCACGCAAAGTCAAATAAAACGATGTGGTTTATCAAACAGAAATATAAATTAGCTTTAATTCATTACTAAATTAGCCAGATTTTGATAATGAGAAAGGCTAAAAAATTGTTATCGTTAAAATTGACATATGAGGCGGATGTACATAATAATAATAACCGATTTACATATCAAAATAAAGAGTATTTAAAGCCTGATAACATGCAACAAAAATTACTCCACCACCTATTATGGACCTCGTGCGATCGGGTGCGAAAATGGGTAGGTGTTTTCCAAAGTTATTTTTAGCGCGCAGATTTCGGCTCGCCGGCTTTTGTACCTCATTTTTAACTCGTGTTTTCTATTAAAATATTTAATAAACATAGATTAAAAATATATAAAAATAATCCCTTAAACAAGATCTTTCCAGGCATATAATTTTTATTCTCATGGGTACATAAGAAATAGTATATTTTTAACTTCAAAGACACGTCACTTTTTGAAATCGCGGTAACGAAAATCAGCTTCATTGGGATAAATAATAATAATATAAATGTAAAAGAAGTAAAATAACAAACAAATACATGCATTATTTATTTAATAAACATTTTTGCGAATTTTTATGGTTTTTTAAATTTGGCTAAAGGATTTTCAATTTGGCTAATGTTTTTCAAAACCTTTCGCCATTTTGGCGAACGAAAATTTGACCTTAGCGCGAGCGTAGCAAACTGCATGTGACAACAAAATGTGATGTGACCATATATGGACACGATGATATCATATCACTACCATATTTGTACATATCACACTTTTTTGTCACAAGCAGTTTGGTAGTGTAGACAGAGCTTTAGGAGACGCTTTTGAGATCCAACAAAGTGTCAATAATCTGTATTTGATTTGAACTGAATAATTAGGCCTACTATATTATGTTATTACAACTTTTTATTTTTAGGCACTGGAATACTATAACAAGACATTACACTATAATGAAAAAGACGAAGCAGCCATGCTAAATAGGGCTATAACAAGGGTAATCTATTGATAGAGGGTGGTGATTGTATTTACTACTAGCATCTTTACTCTATCAAATAATTCAATTAGGAATGTACTTTTGTTTAGAAAACATGCATTATTTACAATATTCAAGGAATGTGTTTTATTGTATTTATTTTCTTTATACTGGATGACCTCTTCAGTACAAGACTGCTCTCCAGTTGGTCCATGATCAGAACACAAAATCCTCTACTTGTTACCAAGGCCTTTACTCTGCATTATTGCATTGTAAAGTTTCTACAAAGGAAAAAATTCTTGACACAGCTCACAATACCATTACAACAAACAGTTTGTCAATATTGGTCAGATGTTTGCCCTACTCTGACGTAATTTTGTACTTTATACTAAGTAAATTGAGAACACTTTTAACAAATGTGGGTGGGACTCAAACCCACAACCTCCAGATCACTAGCCTGGTGTTGATACTGTACCTCTAGACCACCAATCTTTCACTGAACACTAGGGGTTAGATTCAAGCCCAATCGGTTACTACATCAACATGATAATTGTATTTAACTATTGTGGGGTAGCTTTGTGTCAGGGAGTTGAGTAATTTACTATATTCCACAGTAGTTTTAACTAAAAATACAATTATCATGCAGCTTTCTCAATCATACAGATGTATAAATATTTCCTCTATTTATAAGACCCTTACATACAATCAATACAGGTACAGAATGGTTCCTTTGTTTCACATAGTTTTATTGGTTCATTATTATGGTTTGTTTAGGTACTTCTGAGAGACTTCAGAGGAGCCGTTGAAGACTTCTACCAAGCGCAAAACTTAAGTCCATATTCAGCACATGTTTACTTCAACAGGGGCAACTTGTACACAATGCTGCATAAATATGAACTAGCAGAGAAAGATTATTCCCAAGGTTTGTGCTCAAATACACTAAAGCTCTGTCTACACTATCAAACTTGGACAAAAATGTGTGATGTGCTCATATATAGACATGATGATGCCATATCTTTACCATATTTAGGCATATCACTACCATATTTGGGCACATCAAATTTGTTGTCAAACAAAGATGATAGTGTAGACGGAGCTTTACACGCAATGGTGTGGGCTGTGGTGAATAAGAGAATTCGATCCAACTCTGCCCTAAACCGTCTCGGCCAAAGTCAAGTCGGCCCCACGTCAAGTCGGCCCCAAGTCAAGTCGGCCCCAAGTCAACTCGGCCTCACGTCAACTCGGCCTCACGTCAACTCGGCCAAAAACTAATCCGTCAACTCGGCCTCTAAAAACTATGGAACGTAAAAAGTGCTAATATTGTAGTTAATATTATAATGGCAAGATAAACATCACAGTACGGTTAGGACTAGGGCCTACATAATAGACGAAATAAAACGGAAAATTCAATATAAATTATAACACACTGGGCCTGATCGTTTTTCGTTTAATTGATAGGTAGTATTTATTTATATTGTTTGAAATAAATAAATATTTCTTCACATTTTGTAATTACAGGAATAACTGTCGAAGAAGACATTTTAATGAATAATATTTAAACAATATACTTCGGTCTACACATGGAGGTATTATACCTCCATGGTCTACAACTGTATATATACATCAATATAATAAGAATAGAATAACATTAAAATCATAACAAATCAAAAAGGCAAGAATACAAATTGTATAAGCATTATGGGTATAGGTTACATCCTTACGGGGTTTTTTTGTATGACATTTTTATTTTCATTTCGTTTCTATTTCATAATTATTCATAATTAATACAGCATGGGAAGAGAGAAATTTGCTTCCATGACAGTCCATGTTGTTATTTCTCTTAATTTTAAGGTATTGTTCTTTCAAACAAAGTATCACATGATGACTGACGTTTGTATATAACTGTTATTTGGCTACTGTATATTCTCATGACTTAAGAGGCATTCACACCTGTTCCGTTTCACGGAACGGAGAACGGCACCGTTTTGTTAGAAAATCGAAAAGCGTTAAAAAATAGCAGCGTTTAAACACCAAATCTGTTCCGTGAAAATGAACGGCCGGTGAAAAACAACGGAACTGACAGATCGCTCATAACTTGATAAAAACGGAACGGAAACGATGACCAATCATAACCTGTTTCGTAGTTTATTATGTCAAGGGTCATGAAGTTAAAAAGTTAAAAAAGTGCTGGGGAATTGGAGAGACATCTGATCGCGAGGGGATGTGATTGTGATTTTAATGTATTAAATTATGGATTCATGGAATTTGTCATGGTGTGTGTTGTTGCTATCATCGGGAATCTTGTGTCCCGTTTTGTAATATTATCTTTAATTAAACTGACAAGATGACCGTATTGGTGAAGCGTCATTCTAAAATAGATACTGGCGTCGGGTGTTATGTACTGAGAAGGCTGTAAACTAATTTTGAAACCCGCCCTGGGGCGGGTATAATTGCTAGTATCTATATAATAATAGGCTTTCTAAGAATATTTCGATTCTTTCTTGGAACATCCTTGTATTAAAAAATAGATCTAACAAACATTTAAACAATTTACATTGAAATTTCGGTTTTATTTAGCTACTATATTAGCACTTTTTGCGTTCCATACTTTTTAGAGGCCGAGTTGACGGATTAGTTTTTGGCCGAGTTGACTTGAGGCCGAGTTGACGTGAGGCCGAGTTGACTTCAGGCCGAGTTGACTTGAGGCCGACTTGACTTGGGGCCGACTTGACGTGGGGCCGACTTGACGTGGGGCCGAGATGGTTTAGGGCCGAGTTGACCTGCACCCGAATAAAATGCTCTCCGGCACCATCTCACCCGTATCCTCTGAATCCACCACTCCCACATTATGTATGAGTTCAAGTTCTCGCATGTCAGGACTTTTTTCTAATGACAATTTACAACTCCACTCCCAAAGATTTGTAATAAGACTTTGTTTATGTAGAGCATCTTGTGTATATGTTTTTCCTGTGAACAGGATTGCTACCTTTATGAAGGATAGTGAATGGATTGGCAATTTTTCTAAATATATATAAACAAAACAAATTAGAATTTTTTTTTTTCAGCATTGAAACTTCAGCCTGATGACGCCATTGTGCATAAGAGACGAGGTGACGTCCTAGGTAAACTCGGTAAACGTGATCTAGCCATCAAAGATTACAAACGAGCCGTCCAGATCCAAAGCAAGCGTCAGATTATTAGATGAAAGAAATCGTAGGAAGTGCCTTGATTATTTTGTATGTTCTTTAGGGATTACACACAAAATCAACAATCTCCTTGATCTCATCTGTACAAACCAATTTGAAAAGAGTTTTGATTGGTTTGTAGATTTTTTACAACCCTCAAATGTTACTGTATGGTGTGTGTTTGACCTGGTCAGAATAGTTAGGCTCAAATGCAGACGTGAATTTATACTTTTTATTCCAGAAAATGTGCTTCTTCATTCATGCATTAACAGAGATATTGGAAAATATTTTTCTTTAGACTAGGAAATTTTAAAACGGTATTCACATATTTTATTTAAATAACGCAACAAAGGCATCAACTTGGAACGAAATCAGACCTCAATCTGGTGTGGTTTTCATCTAAACCTTTTTTTTTATTTTAGAGAACAATTTTTTTACTGTGTTTCACTGCATATTTTTTATTGGAATTTCCGCTATGATTAATTTGTTTAATGACAGCCATTAAACACACGTCGAATGAATGCAGGCTGGTGTATTTTTCCTCCAAGTTTTTCTTTGAAAACATGTAACTATTAGCGTCAATGTTAAAAGCAATATTTAAGTGCATTGGCATTTTGGCCAACTTTACAATAAAGTCAGTGCTTCTTTAAATACATTTTAAATTATATGTTCGTTTTCAAATAAATTATATATAAACATTGATGTTTATTTTGTGGTTTTGTGTGTTTTATGTAAGCAATTTAGGTATATTTGTCGAAAACTATAAATTAAGTTCTGTCTACACTATCAAACTAGTTTTTTGTCACAAACTTTGATAGTGTAGACAGAACTTAAGTCAATATTGATTGTGGTTATATAGAATGTATGGTTCATACGCGTAAACAAATATTTGATGGTGAAGGAAATTGTGTATTTCCTCCTTGAAAACAGCTTTAATGTGCACCAGCCTATGGTGAAGGTAATAAATGCCTAAATGTATCTTATAGCATACTGTAGCATTAAAATGAAAAAGATTTTAAACATTTAAACACAGTACAGCATTTTATTTTATCTAATATCCACTAAATTGGTCTTTATTTCTTTATCAGATATCGGATTCTGTTTCCAGTCTTGTTATAGATCAGTAAAGTATTTTAAATATATCTTATATCTACTCCAGTGATTATTACATATATATATCGGATTCTGTTTCCAGTCTTGTTATAGATCAGTAAAGTATTCTAAATATATCTTATATCTACTCCAGTGATTATTGCATATATATATCGGATTCTGTTTCCAGTCTTGTTATAGATCAGTAAAGTATTTTAAATATATCTTATATCTACTCCAGTGATTATTACGGTACATATATATATCGGATTCTGTTTCCAGTCTTGTTATAGATCAGTAAAGTATTTTAAATATATCTTATATCTACTCCATTGATTATTACATATATATATCGGATTCTGTTTCCAGTCTTGCTATAGATCAGTAAGGTATTTTAAATATATCTTATATCTACTCCATTGATTATTACATATATATATCGGATTCTGTTTCCAGTCTTGCTATAGATAAGTGAAGTATTTTTAATATTCAGTGCTTAATTACATATATATCGGATTATGTTTCCGATCTTGTTAGATCCATGCAGTAGTATTAATGTATCTTATATCTACTTCAGTGCTTATTACATATAATCGGATCATGTTTTATCTACTTTCTTAAATTCCATCGGATTATTTGTACGATCTTATAGATCAGTACGGTAATTTTAATGTATCTACCTTATATTTCTAAACTATATGCCTACTGTATGCCTAATTCCGTTTCCTGGCATTAGTAGTTTAAATTCTTACATTACATACAATAGTTCCAATTTATCTGATACCTTCAATAGGCCTACTTTTTTTTCATAGATTTTGAATTCTATTTTCAGTAACATGAACATAAATGTTTTAGTAACATGAAAAACGAATTATATGTTTTAATAAAAATTGGATTATATATTTAGTAATATAGACATCGAATCCTATTTTTAGTAATATAGACATTGAACTATATTTAGTAAGTGTATTATTCTTAACTACTACTACTACTTGTTTAAATCCCATAATTAAAAGGTATACAATTATTTCATTTGAATTAAATGGTTAGACAATGTGTGTATCATCTTTAGATAAAGATTCGCCGATTATCTCTGTCTCCTCTAGGTGATCGTCATCGGATTCTTCGTCCACTGTGGAAGATTTGCAACACTGTTGATTGCATCTTGGCTTATAGACCAACCCCATCCTTGGTAGAACGGGGCCAAGTTGTAGTTCGCAATTCTAGATGACCGTTTTAGCCATTCGTCAAGCATTTGTTGGTTTGATGATGGTCGGTTTGTCATAGTCTTGTTGTATTCACCCAATATCTTGATATAGAAGTCCCAGCCAAAGGCCTCCTGCAGCTGTAGGTACGTCTCTAAACAGGTCCACACAGTCCAATCAGAGTACTTTCGGCCATTTTTTATGAAATCGTCAATCCTCTTCTGTCGATTAGCCGCCGTTAAAGCACTATGTGCCCTTTCGCGTGGGATTTTCAGAACCTTTTCTGAAGCGTACACGGAAAAGATGTTAGTAGTTGCTTCACCGCCTCCCGATGGTGTCCAACCTTTTGTCTGGTATTGGTGACCGATTTCATGGACAGGTCCCCAAATGTTTCCGTCTTCGCGTATTTTGTCGTTATCGAGCATGAAAGTGGAAGCGCTTATTGGTCCCATTATTGGGTAGCCTGCGTGCATATAACCAGCACTTATCTGCTTATCAAGAACAAAGCGTTCTCCACGAGCACGATTGTTCGGGTCCAAGGCCGATAACTCGTTTATCACATCTACACAGGATCGATATATCTGCATTAAATCCGTTGGATTTTTTACTCTACTCGCTACTTCAGATGTCTGTACTGTCAGAATCATACTTTTACTTGCCATCTCGCAGAATGGAACAGGATTGGCAGAAAGTGATGTCTTCCATTGACTCTCATTCGTGGTGCCGAGGATGAACTCCGGAGCGGCATAAGCATTTTGTATGGACACTTGAATTGTTCCCAATGTTGAACCGGAAGGAACAGTGATGTAAATTAGCCCTCCAAATACGTTTCCGGCTTTTGTTGTAGTGGAAACAATTTCGAAAGATCTCGATATTCGTGGGTAACGATGTAGTGTATCTTTTTTAGTAAGGTTATCGACGTGGCAGCCAATCAGCACACGAATGCCTTTATTTACAGCTGATGTGGAAACGGTTACCGTGATTGGTTCCGAAGGGCCCGCGTAAAGAGCAGTGCTGCGCCACACCGCGTTTGAATGGGATGGAAAGTAGTTAGGTAGACCGGTAAATGTAGCATCAATATTGATGGTTTTGCTTGTTCGGCTTAGTGTTGAAGGAACTGCACCGGGAAAGTCTTTAGCTTCAGGGTATTGTTTCATGGAGTTAACGTCTTCATTTTCGACAACAGCGTTAAAGATGTAAACGTACGATGCTTCTACGGGAGAAGCATTGGTATCTAACGAAGTAATTGAAACCGATTGGTGTAGCTTAAGGAAGTCTTTACAAGCTGTCCAAAACTTGTCAATTGTTGATGGAAGTTCGTTGGTTCCATACCGAACTGTTACCATGACATCTCGTTGGTCATTTATCGTAAGAACATGTTCTTTTTTTACATGTGCAGTGAGTGCGTTGATGCAGTTGTACGCATTTAACATATTTTGAGATTCTATCGTTCTACTGGTAACTGTGAGACCCGCACCACCAGTGTAGTCATTGGTGAGGTAGATTCCACCCGGCATCAAAATGTCAACATATGCTTTAGCTCCACTCCAGTTATGACCACCAGTAAGAAGTGATCCGCCATTGCCAACAAACTTTTCTATTTTCTGTAACTGATCTTTTGTATAAGACTTGTAAGTTGTCGTAACGAGGAGATCGTACCCGCTGAAGTCATCGCCAATATTTATATTTGTGACGGTGTGCCCAAGCTCGGTTAAAGTTGTCTTCAATCCGTTTGATGTGACAAGGAATCCGACGGATGCTTTTGACTTTGTTCTTGTTAACCAACTAATTGTATTCTTAACCAGAAGCAGTGAGTTGTCAGTGGTGCTCCGAATGTTAACAACGGCTTCGTGCCCAAAATGTACCATCCGACCAAGCTCAAAATGTGCACCAGCCGCAATTACATTCCGGTCTCTGTCGATGAAACTGAAAGCGTTGGTATCAAACAGACTCAACGTTCCGGGAGTTAGGCCATCAAGAGTTATCTTGGATACACCTTTAATAAGGTGTGGTACCGACGCAGACACCACTGGAGGAACAGGAGCAAAGACCTGGTATCCATCTACTTGAACCTGTGTTATGGTAATACCAGTCCCCTGGAGAATGTTATTTACCCAGGCATGTTTGTAATACCAGTTGTGACCTCCGTAAAGTAAGCCACCTCCCCCGGAAATAAATGCACGTATTTGTGACATCTTAGTGTCGTCAAAGTTTGTGTACGTGTCTGTGAATACAACATCTACTGTTGATAGCTGCGCAGGGGTGACATCACTAACAGTCATTCCAGCTGTCGTTAGATTGGTTCTCAGTCCGTTATAGCGTGACACCAGCATTCCTACGCGAGTCGCGTTCCGACCCAACCATTTGACGGCATTCTTTGTGAGTGACGCCGCGTTATTTTCGGTGCTATCCTTCCCATAGTTCACAATGGCTTCGTGTGCAAATGTTACAATTCGGCCTTTGTTGAGGAATCCACCAGCGGCAATCAATTTACCCTGTTTGTTTTTGAATAACGGATAAGCGTTGGTTGTTGTGTCGAGCGTAATTTCTGAGGGAGCTATGGTCTTTCCGTCTACTGACTTGATGTTGTTCAGCAGAAATAACTGATCAGTTGTCGGGTCCATTGTTGTTTCTGCAGGTGAAATAAAACATGCCATTTATAATTAGTATACAATAGAACCCCTATTAAGGGGATACATTCGGGGACCCAACATGTTGTCCCCTTAATAGAGACGTAGCTTTAATAGGAGTTTGCCCTAGTGTTAAAACATAAATTGACCTTCGTTCATTTAACGGAAAGTTTCCCAAAAAGGTGGGTTATACTGTACTCCAATTATGACTCTGGTAATTACTGAAGTATACATTAGGCTAGTATCGAAATAAGCTCATGACGAATTGACCAATGACAAGCGACAGTTCAAATAATCCATCGCTTGGATTTACCAAATTACGTTGCGTTGCGCTTATTTCTTTACGTTGCTTCTTCCTAGTGGGAACCAAGCCTTAACCTACACACGGAAGACGGCGCATTGTTGTAATGGAAAATCGTATGATTAATTGAACGGTCGTCTTTCGTTCCGTAACAAGTGTGAATGCAGCTTAACCCGAACCTCTCTGCGTTCACACGAACAACTATCGTACACGCGGGAATGTCCCATATGCGTACAATTTCTAATGGACAGAGTCTAGAGCCATGTCTACACTATCAAACTTTATGTGACAAGATGACATATCACTACCATATTTGGACACATCACACTTTATTTTGTCAAACTTGTTTGATAGTGTAGACAGAGCTTAACGTTTGTTGAATAGATACTTATACTAAAATAACAATACTTTTCGCGCCGCGGCTTTAGGCAGCTATGTCCCAAGTAGACGTACTCATTAAGAAGCTTTAGCGTCGCGGTTCTATAGTTATAAGTTATAGTTATAGTTATTTTAATAATTTGTAAACTCGACTATAATTTATAGGTACCAGCTGCTGGACCCAAAAAACGTATGGGAAAAGAGAGTCTATGAGGGCTCACGGTTGAACGATTTTGGATTCTCGCCCTTTGATTGGTTGACGCCAATCAACAGACTGCGGAAGAATTTCTCACTTTACGCCGTGAAGTCACGTTGTCTAGAGAGTATTCAGTTACCTACAGGTTGAGGTCACACACACACACAGCACATTTCAAAATTTACCATTTTTTAATTATAGTAGATTAATATTTGTTGGCAAATAAAACATTGTTGAAAAGGTACACATGTCTTCTTTCAAATGCTGTTGAAAATTAGCATAATTATCAATTATTCAATGAAATACAACCAGATTACTAACACCCACCAAAATGGGCATGATGTGATTTATAATTAAATAGCTATGTTAGATTTTGTGTATTTTTGCGATTAACCAACATATTTTATTTTGCTACACGTTTCCCCGGTAACAAAAACATTAAATTATTATTAAATTGTGTTTTATATTATAGTAATAGTATACAATTAACTAGTAAAAAAATGGGCATAATCTGATTCATAATTAAAGAACTATCTTTGATTTGTATGCATTTTTGCGATTAAAGGACATCTTTTAATAATTAATAACTTCATATATCTGAAGAAAGAAAAAAAGATTATTTTTTAAATGTCGAGCGGCGTTTTTTGTAAGAAATATTTCTTGTTTATTCTAGTTATCCGTTTTTTCGGTTTTCTGATGATTTGAATGTTATTCAACCATAATATTTCTTTATCCGTTTAACATTGTCTGACCTTTTTAGAGTGTTCTTTGAGGATTTTGTTTTTAACTGTGATGAAAATGTTGATGTAATGCCAATAAAATGTTTCATCATCGAACACCATGTAAACACCTATAAATCAAAACCTGGACAATGTATTAATAAATGTTAAATATTAATCTTTATTTATAACATACAGTAAACATAAACAGTCGCCTCACATATGTTCCTTTTATAATAATAAACAACATCAAATAGCCATTATAAATCGATTGTATGATGTAGGCTTGCAGATTGTTTAATTTGAGCATTTAAACAAATACAATAATGGAAACAATTTTTTATTACGCATAATACACGTTATTACCGAATGAAGTAAAACAAAATATATGTTTTTTTCTATTTAAAACAATTGTGAGGAAGGTAAAAAATTCATAGGACATATTGAAAAAAACGTAAGAGCGAATGAGTTGTAATAATATCGCATAAATAGAAAAAAAAAAGGCCTATAGTTCGTAGCGACGGTAGGTTGATTGCGTTTTAACTTTTAGCAACATTAAGTCCGTTGTGTAGCATAGAAGATCATCTTACTAGGAAGAGCTCTTACCACTAGGTAAGAGCATACTTACCATTAGGGAAGAGCATTCTTACCAGGGAAGCGGTATTCTTACCAGTGACGCGCATGCTTACCAGAGAAGCGGCATTCTTTCCAGGGACGCGGCATTCTTTCCAGGTAAGAGAATACTTACCAGGTAAGAGAATACTTACCATGTAAGAGAATACTTACCAGGTAAGAGAATACTTACCAGGTAAGAGAATAGGCCTACTTACCAGGTAAGAGAATAGGCCTACTTACCAGGTAAGAGAATTCTTACCGGGTAAGAGAATTCTTACCGGGTAAGAGAATACTTACCGGGTAAGAGAATACTTACCGGGTAAGAGAATACTTACCGGGTAAGAGAATACTTACCGGGTAAGAGAATACTTACCGGGTAAGAGAATACTTACCAGGTAAGAGAATTCTTACCAGGGACGCGCATTCTTAGCAGGGACGCGCATTCTTACCAGGGACGCGGTATTCTTACCAGGGAAGAGCATTCTTCCCTGGTTGCATTAAGGATATGCCTACGGTTTATCCCCCACCATTGCGCCCTAACTTATTCGACTAACTTAGCCGTATACTTACATTATAATTATGTCTATGGTAAGTTGTTTAGTCTGGCAGTCAGTTCAGACGCTGGAAAGGAAACCCTGGAAACACAGCAATTTAGTGGAAGACGTTCAATGAACTGAACAGAAAAATACAGTCTGTCGCTTAAATAGCAAAGGCGAAGTTAAGCGGACATGCTTCGGTGATTATCAACACGACAAAGGTAGATCTAAAGAACTAATAAAAAGTGCACACAGATTAAAATAATCACATATGTCAAATGTAAATTGTGTTGAAGGCCCTTCACGATTAATATATCACTGTTTGCATTATAATATCTCGGTGGAGTATTATTGAATATGTTTGTTGCGATCTTATCGAATATCGAGACAGGGTGTGTTGCTATATCTTACATTTGGATTAGTAAACTATGTTATGAGTCAAGGATTGTAATGGTCATATGGTTCAAACACCTGTTATAGTACCAGGGTTATTAAAAACTGTCCAATATATCAGATCAATCTGTACTTTATAGGGTCTCAAATTGTCCATCGTTATAGGGGCACCTGTCCATCGTTAAAGGGGCTCAAACTGTCCATCATTATATGGGCTCAAACTGTCCATTATAGAGGCTCAGTCTGTCAAGCTGTAGGGAGTTTCTGTTCACAAAGGGACTGTTGATTTCACCAACCCCGATCGATAGCACCGGGGTGTGCGGACCATGAAGTGCTATGGGGGAATGCATTATGGGCAAAGTTGCGCACGCGTGAAGCATTATGGGAAAAGTCAGCTTGCAAATATAATACATAGTATTTTATAAATAGAACTGCGATCAAGCAGATACTATTGAATATCTGAAATGTTCAAATAACATTAAATGATGTTAGCAAGTACTCGATATCATTTTATTTCATAATGCTTTAAATGTTATTCTATTCAAAGGGACGACAACTTATTGTCATTACTAAACTTAGCCGATTCTCGGTACTTTGTATAATTAATTTATCAGTATCATGGCAAGTATTTAATACAGTGGGACATGTACCATGGGCCATAGGACTACCGTAACACAAGTTCGCCACGTATGATGTAACTGTATTACAGAATGTGCCCATGTTACTGGTAATTATTAATCTCATGATGTGGAGTACACAGTATCGAGTATTGTCTAGCGGAATTTGTGGTCTAATGAAATGGTGCTTGCCATGCAAGAGGTCACGGGTTCTAATCCCGGTAATTGTCCGGTAAAAACTTGTTGATGCCGATCAATAGATCACATACAACGTGTTTGATAGGTTATTGAACAAGTTGTTTTTTGTAAAGCGATGTTTTATCGAGACAAGGTGTGTTATCGGAATAGGATACGGCTTAAATTGGTATATGTTAGCAGAACAATGATGTAGATCACATACACCGTGTTTGATCGGTTATTGAATGAACAAGTTGTCTTTCGATGTTATCGAGACAAGGTGTGTTATCGGAATAGGGTACAGCTTAAAGCGGGATTAAGATATGTTAGCAGGACAATGATGTATTTTTTCCTCTAGGGTTGAAACACCGGTTTTCAATTTTTTTCACATGCTAAGCACAATTCTATCAGACGACGTGTTTAAACGCCTGGTCTAATGGAGTGGTGCTTAGCTTGTGAGAATTCACGTGTTCGAATACTGCTAGAGAACATTCTTATTTGCTTATTATACGATGGTTTTATGACGAGTTGTGTATGCAAGGTTATTGCAAGAATGATTTCAGATTTAGTTAAATATGTTTCATTTGAGTACAATAGAATGAAGCAGATTTCTATATTTGTAAAGCTTCGAGCCTTGGCATAAATATGTATGAATATTGTAAATTCCGATCCCCGATTAGATAAAAAACACAAACATTGAGAAGGACGTGAACAGGTACGAGAATAGTATTGCTAACAATGATAACAATTAATTATCATTTTATCAATTAATTCCCTGTGTTTTTTGTGCAATGACAGTCATTGCATGCAGTAAATTATATTGATTAATTGATAAATTGGTTAAATAATATCAATATCAATGCTGGTACCAGCATTTGGAAGGTGTGATTTGCATAAACTATGTTTGATGTCATGCAATACAGAGTTACGGCTACAGAGTTGTCATCTCATAATTCTTTCACCATGATTCTTTTCTGGACCGTATTATCCATTTTTCTTCCACATTATGTCTACGCAGGTAAGTGTATCTACGCCCAGGGGCGTTTTGAGGGAGTTGTCCTCCAAAACATGTAGTATAACTATGGTAAGCTTAAAACTGAGTGATCTACATGTTGAGCAAATACAATGATATTGCTATAGGAACCCTTTCATATCCATTTAAAGTAAATTAAATAAGTAAGGCAATTAACAAACCCTGTTTATCGTACCATTTACATAGTGATGCGTGGTGGTTGTGTTGTGACGTCACATCACATCAGAGGATGGTTACAAATTATAAGTATAGGCATAAATTATCTTCAAGCTATTGTAGGCCTAGTATTTCATTTTGGACAGTGCTCCAAATAATATAGGCCTATATTGTAATTTTTATTATATAAAATTCCGACCAAGATTGAACAGTAGTACTATAGAATATCTAAAAATGATTACGTCATCCATTAATCATTTTATTCAGTTATCGTTCTGTAACACTAGCAATACTCCTTTTCTGCTTTCAAAATCCCGTAAAGAATTAATCTAGGTTTGTACCCATCATGCACGTAAATGCTTGTTTGTTGTGATGGTGAAAAGTACCAAAAACAAACAACCCCCAGCGATGTTTATTACCTCTCCTTTTACTACAGTATACCATAGTAATGTGTCCCACTACACCCATTCTTACCAGTCTTGGTACAAGATAATAGGTGGGAAAAAACCATAGATTACCCCTTGATTAAATAAATCCGTCCCACCGTTATTATATGGCATTCAATACCACATAATATTTACGAAATGAGGACAAAAAGTAACGTGCATGCAGCCTACACGAAATGTAAGATTTGTATGTAGATAAGAAAAAGTTTAAACACCAATTGAGACATCAACAAATAAACAATGGAAATTAACTGCACGAATTGTAAACGCAGTCAAGTGTATATTTAATGATCAGTCATTAAAACATAATGTATGATATGTTTATAGCTACCAGCATTTTAAACCAATCAAAAATAATAATGTGTTTATCGTATGATTCTGAATTAAGGTATTTTAAAAAGCTGATATCACTTCCAATAATTATAAATATGTATTTTTTGTCATGTATACTGTATAGACTATTGGAGTTGTGTTGGCGGAGAGGATGATCTACTTCGACGAGAAGGTCGTCCATTTGTATGGGTCGGTACGTACTTGGTCTTTATTAGACTTAAGAAGTTTAAAAGTTGTACAGTATTTTATTATATACACCTTTACAACAACATTTATTATAACCCCATTGGACAGTGATGACGTAGAACGAGCATCGTGAAATAGCACTCCTTATTTTAAAATTGCAAAGGTGTATATTTTAAAATATAGAAATGTTAAACCCGGAGGAATTTTCTTTCCTAAGAGACTAACGCAGAAATCATGAATAATTCATTAGATTATGACATAATATGGGACATTATAGAGCATGAAGAGAGATTAATTAAGGTAATGAATTATTCATGATTTTCTTAACCTCATAGGAAAAAAAAAATGGAAAACCCGGAGTGTATTCTCGTGAAATCAAATTACTGTAATATTGAAATAGAAGGACTGATGAAAATATCAAAGAAGAATACACTTCCCAGCCTATATTAAAGCACCGCTACCATACACGCCCTGTGAACACTACCGCATGTCTCTTGCCGAAGCCCTCTATAGATCAATTGCTAATGTAAAAACGTACCCATGTATAAATCGTATGCGCAGTCTGATTTCTTTATTATCATGTATGCGTCGAGTATTAATTGATGATAAAATATATGTTGCTTAACAATTGGTTTTTATTTCATCAAAATCGGACCACGAAAAGTTTATTTTCTTACGACCGTAATTTGGAAATATATTTGAATTATTATACTAGGCTATTCCGGCCGGTTACGTTTAATAAATAGGACTAGACAGCTGATTTTCAACTAGGGGAATTTTTTTCGCGCGAGTTGAAAGCGTCAACTTATACGCATGCGTAGATAGGGATTTGGAAGATGAAATACGCATGCGTATAAACTGGCGCTTTCGATTCGCGCGAACAAATTCGCCGCTGATGGAAAATCGGCGTAAAATAATATTTTAGAGCATGCAAGACTTTGACAGTGGCCTTCTATTCATAAATGCTTTATATTACAATAGACTGCACACGTGTCTACAATACAAACTGTGGTTGCTGAAAATTTAAACGTGTTATATGTATAATTTATTTGTTATTTATCAGATCATTCTTCGACATCCAGTCCACCAAGCAGATTGACGTGCTCAGTATTTGGCCTAGACTTTGTCTGTTCCAGTTCATCATGCGATTCAGCTGGCACGGGTTGTACAGCTGAGGCACTATGTGCCGCACCAGAGGCACAACCTCTTACTGAAGCTACCTCTGCCAACAACTTGCAGGTTGTTGCCTATAATATCTATGAGCTTGACTATCTTTATGATCCGGATATACTAAATTTACCAAAGCTTTACGTGTATAGTGGTCAGCGAGAACGAACCTGTCGTATACCTTTAAATATCTTGCAGAATCACCCGCATGCCGATGTTCTTGTTATGGAAGAACTCTTCATGGGAGGATGTTTTCCAGACGATTTGGACTTCAGAGATTTATTGAATTATTATGGTTTTACCTTTGTTACTCCTAATGTTGGAGTTGAAGAAGAAGAGGGAGATAACCCACTTATTTACGAAAATGGCGGAGTTGCTATTGCGTCACGTTGGCCGATTGTGTATTATGAAGACCACGTATTTACTAACTCCGATCCTACTACTACAGATGCGTACGCGTCAAAGGGCGTAATGTACGCGCATATAATGAAATCTGATGGAAACGGAGCCGTTCCGTACCATGTGTTTGGTACCCATATGCAGGCTGAAGTTGGCTCTAGAAGAGAGACTGTTCGTGAGGCACAGGCAGCTGAGATCTTTGATTTTATCGAAGGATTTGGTATATCGTCGTCGGAAGCAGTTATTATGGCGGGAGATTTCAACGCTGATTTGAACAACTATCCAGACCACGCTTACCGGGTTCTTTCTCAAATGGGAGGCGTTCTTCCTAGTAAAGTTGGACCATTGCAAACGACGTGGGACCCGCTTACAAATGAATTGATCATATCATCTAATGAGCCTGACCATCAATGGTTAGATTATGTTGTCCTAAGTTCATCTCATTTAACAGTAGACGTCAGTGCTAACTTAGTTGCGTTCAAGCCACAAGACCCGAACGCGTTTAGCGTTTGTATAAGTGCAACAACTGGAGACTACGTCAGCTCGAAATCATCAGATTGCAACCAGAGTCTTGAAGTTACAAACTTATCAGACCACTACGCGGTTGTTGGTTCTTTTATATTTCCACGAAACCCAGTGATCAAAAAGTTGACCAAGAAGAAATGCTGTAAGAATTGGAGATTCTTGTAAACGATAAAATTTGTCCTAAAATTAAATGCCCCTGTTTGATTATAACAGCTATATTTTTGTAGAGTATAAATAAGGCAATAATATACCTTTCCTAAATAAATATATTTGCTGCTAAAGAAGCTAAGAATCACTGAAGATTGAAGTTTTATTTACATCGGTTGATTCTACTACTTTTAATTTTGTTTAAATGTAGTTGTAGTACCGGTATATAAACTTGTGCAATTTATTATTTATTATTAGACCTACTTTATTATTGTTAGTTTATCATCACTGCATAGCATTACTTTATTTTTTAGAACGTTATGCACAAAGCTAGGCCTACCTAAAGAAACGTTACAACTATATTTACTACCATGTAAAAAAATCATATTATAGAATGTTTAGATAGGTTGTTGTTTTGTGTTTTGTTTTTAGTTGTGTTTTTTCGTACTTTTAATAATTAGGAAATGTTTGGATAAGCTTTCTCGGTAGCTCCTTGCCGTTTTCAGTTGTCTCAGATATACTTTACGTCATCCTAATATATATGATGGAAGTTGACGACCGTACCATGAATTGGCGTAGACAGTGCGCGGACGAGACAAACACGATCAGAGTAGCACAAGTATTTTCAGCTCAGATTAGATGATTTAAAACAGCAAACATGGAGATTGATCAGTCCAGTTTTTGTTTCAATACCGATAAACCATGAGGCTAATAATAACAATTAGGCATAAAGTTGGGATTTCACTGAAATGGGCTGTAATTAAAAATAGCCACACCCAAATGTACTAAATTCATTCTGTGGGCGGGCGGCACTTACAATTGATGAAGGAAGAGAAAGATGTAATGGGCCTCTTAAAGCGTGGTTCCCACTAGAACGCAACGCAGCGACGTATTGACGAAAAGTGCTGTATTGAGTAATCATAAAGCGTGGTTCCCACTAGCGACGCAACGCAAGGACGTAACGCAACGCAAGTGAATTGACCAATCACAAGCGATGGCTTATTCGCTTGTGATTGCTAACTGTCTATAACTTCGCTTGTCATTGGTTAAAACGCTTGCGTTGCGTTTACGTCTTTGCGTTACGTTCTAGTGGGAACTAAGCTTAAGTGGGAACCGACGACGCAACAGTGCTGCAAACATCGCAGGTTTGATTTCACGCAGGTGGGGGCAAACACAATTATTTATTGGAAGGAAATTTTCGTACGTCGCGTAGGTTGCGTTACGTTGCGTCGCTAGTGGAAACCAAGCCTACAAACAATGTTGAAATGAAGCCTAATCCCATATTTGGGTGCAGTCATGTTGGTAATCGTATACGGATAGGCGAGTCAACTAGTCCTTGGATTGATTGCCGTTCTTGATGAAAAGATTTAAAACAATATTTTTTTATTATAAATAATAAGTATTATAAATAAAGTACAATTGTACTTTTAATCACATTGACCATGATTTGAAATCACTTGACAAAATATTGGACGATTTCATTCTAAAAAAAATCATATAATCATATTGCACTGTATTTTCACATATTAAATAAAATCACGATATGCGCCTAAAACTGTATATGCATATTATTAATAATTATACCCGGGTATATATTCTACGAAAATTGAGACTAAATAATAAATAATAATATATATTTGTTTACTTGACACTTGACAAAAATGTTCGTGAAAAATGAATCCTTCCGCCGACGCGGATAATCCTTTAAGATCTCTGAAGGTTTGAATAATTTGGAAGAGGTTTGGTCAGTTGTCTTTGGTAATCGGCGGAGGACACTCTTATTTTGACGATAGCACACCTCGGCTTAATTATGATTCTTAAGGCTCTATTACTGGTGTATCTCATCCAATGTGTGACTTCAAAACATTCAAAAGGTATGTATACAAATAATGTTTGAATTATTACAATGTAGCCTGTTATATTCCTATTCATTTCTGATAGTTATGAAGTCACCAACTGACGGGTTAAATGTAAATTAGCATATTGTGTTAATTATGAATACTTAAGTAGTCCTAGCACGGGTGCTTGTTAACACAATAATCAATTGTATTTTTTACTAAGCCACAGAAAAAAAAGTTGCCCTTCCAGATTTTAGAACAAAATTGATTGTTTTACTCGCGTTAGGTCTATCGGACACTCGATGCTACTAGACTACGGAACTGTCAAGTCAAAAAGTCATTCTGCGCACGCTCAGGAACATTATTAGCAGACATACTCTTAGACCCAATAGTGGGTACTCGCATTGTCGTGAAACACCCGGTTCCACAGAGTTTTATTTCGTTTCACAAATGTCTGTATTATATCTTAACGTTTATTTAAGAACAATGTTATGGTATTTACTGTAAGCCTACTTTGATGGTTTCAGGTCGGTTGTATCGGAGTTGCAACGGAGATGAAGATGAAAAACTAACCAATGACGAGCGGCCATTTGTTTGGTTATGTAAGTTACAATTGCAATTTACGCAGAAAAATCTGAATAAATGTGTCACTGAAACATTGAACGTTTTACCTGCTCGTGGCAGTAATATACATAACTTACGCTCTGTCTACACTATCAAACTAGTTTGACAAAGTGTGATGTGCCCAAATATGGTAGTGATATGATATCATGTGTCCATATATGGGCATCTCACATTTTTTGTCACATAAAGTTTGATAGTGTAGACAGAGCTTTAAGAAAGACGAACATGTTCAGAGCAACAATACGAGCCTTTTATGATTGAAACTTGCTAAAACATTTTACAACTATTAGGCTTAAGTAGTAGAAATAGAAACCCCGCAATTATGAAATGCGCATTTAATGTTTGATTTATTCCTCAGCTAGTAGCACGGAGGAAACTGAGTACAGTGCATTGACATGCAAACAATTTGGTCTTTCTTACATCTGTACAAGCACTGTCAATTGCGATGTAGAGACTGTTGGCTGCAGTGACGTAGTGATATGTGCAGCACCAAAAGCACGCCCTCTTCTTCCATCAACTCCAGCTAACTTCTTGCAAGTGGTGTCGTATAATGTATTGGAGCTGGACTACGAGTATTCGGTTCCGATTTTTAATATACCACCATCTTACCAATACACTGGTCAGAGAGAACGAACCTGTCGTATACCTCTTGAAATATTAAAGAACATCCGAAGAGTTGACGTCATCGTCTTCCAAGAACTAGCTATGGGCGGATGCTTTCCTGGCAAACTTGATTTTAGAGATCTGTTGAAATACTATGGTTTCAAGTACGTCACTCCAAATGTTGGAATTGCAGAAGAAGCCGAAAACTTCTTAATCTTTGAAAATGGCGGAACATTTATTGCCTCACGTTGGCCAATTGCATACTACGAAGATTACATATTTAACAACACTGATCCAACGACATTTGATCCATTTTCGTCAAAGGGAATCATGTACGCGCACGTGATGAAGACAGTCCACAACCGTACTCTCCCGTATCACGTGTTTGGTACACACATGCAGGCGCAGGTTGGCGATTCTAGGCAAGCAATCCGGGAACTTCAAGCCACCGAGTTTGAAAACTTTATATCACGACGTAACATTCCTTCCACCGAAGCGGTCATTATGGCGGGAGATTTCAACGCCGATCTGAACAACTTCCAAGACCATGCTGAACGAGTTCTCGAAAATATGGGCGCAATCTTACCTCGTAGAGTTGGACGTGTAAGAACGACCTTTGATCCGCTTACAAATGACTTGAATCGTCTAGTTAACGAACCACAAGAACAGTGGATAGACTACGTTGTGTTGAGCTCTGCTCATAAATCTAACGCTAAATCTCTTCTAAGCGTCTTCAAACCAAAAACGAAGCCACTAAACATCTGTGTCAACGCAACAACGGGAGGCTACGTATCTGCGACATCACCTGACTGCCTAGGGAGTCTGGTCATCACCGACTTATCAGATCATTTTGGTCTTGTTGGACGCTTTTATTTTCCAGATCCACCAAAGAAAGGTCACAAGAAAAGAAAGAACTCATATTAACATTTCCTTTGAATACATTTCGTAATAAGCTAAACCTCCCACGTGCACAGTTATTTTTCTCAATTCCATGTAGATCTAGTTTAGTAAAAATGAAATACAAAACTCTTAATTTGTGTTAAATCTTTTTTTATTTTTTTTTCATTCTTTTTGACAACGGTGACCTAACGACGACGGTGACGAAAGCCGATGATCAGGATCGAATGAGAAAGCGTTTGTCAAATTTACAATCTTGCATAGTGGGGCTAGTTAAATCAAGCTAAAAAGTATATACACCTACCCATTCCTAAAGAGCCCTTGTATATGATATACAAGAGATCTTTAGGGGCGGGAAATACACATCTAAAGGTGAAAATAAACAAGTTTTAAAATACAAATTTGTATCTCAAACAAGCCCTTTCTGCGCTCGATAGCGTAAGCGTAGCGTGGAAATCACGACTAAGTTTGACGTTGCTTATTTGTAAGCTCTGTCTTCACTATCGAACTAGTTTAACAAAAAAAGTGTGATGTGCCCAAAATATGGTGGTAATATGACGTCATCGTGTCAATATACATCACATTTTTTTGTCACATAATGTTTGATAGTGTAGCCAGAGCCTTATGCGTTTTAGGATTGTTTTTTGTGATAATATAACAATATATTTAATGAAATATAAATAAATTAAAATACCATATTCTGTCTTAGTGTGACACCTCTTCATCAGGCAACCTCTATCTATTGCCAAGCAATGACTAAAATATCTTTTGTTATTTTTATGAACAACACTTTCTCTTGATGTATTTATTCATAATTCAGACTGTAGTTACTTTAAGTATCCATACATCGCTTTCAACAGTTTCGTCATAAGTTGTAATGTTATGGCACGCCATAAACGCTCTCCACGCACCATACTCATCATCAGAAGAAACGCTTCCACAATCACTTAACCTGTCGCTAAAGACATGTGACGAACAAAAAGAAGTGAACTCGGATTCCATATTTGATTCACATTTTGATTTTGATAACTTCTTTACACCAAAATCTCCAATATAGAAGCTGACTGGTGCACCATGTGCTTTGTGCTTATTTGAAGTTGGCCTGCTGTCGCGGGCTAAACCGTACTCGAATTCCAGACAGGATGCACTTTTACAGACGAGCTTGATGATTGAATGGAACGAATCCGACGTTCTTAGGTCAATCAAGCTGATTGATCTTGGGAACTCAAAATCTTCACTCCACAGCTTCTCTTTCTCCTCAGAGGGGCTTTTATTCGTTGTTGTGACGACGTGAAATTGGCCTATCTCAGATGTAGGCCTACCATTATGAGTTTGATTATCTGTAAATAATAATAAATTATAATTCAACAAGTTCTATAGCTAAAACTGTACCAGCAAATTTGTTGTTTGTTGTTTGTTACAGTATATTATTTTCTTATCTCGTATTAAACAGATTCGCAGCGTGTAATTATTATATTATTATATTATGCGCGCATGCTAAGACGATGATCTCGTATTCAACAAGGAATGAATGCTATGGGTAAATGCTTGTGTTATTCAACAAATTAGCTTTTTAATAAACACGGGAAGAAAAATTAATGTCTTTAGTAGCAAACACAAACGAAGATATGTCTGACAACAATAGGCCTAGAGAAATTGAAAGAGGAAGCAATGTCTAGTTTCCACTGCGACATACAGGTACCAGTAAACATTAGGAAAATCCCGATTACCGAAAAAGGAAATAATTACAGTACATCACTATAATATTTATAAGCAACTTTACCAAGTTCCTTATAAACGAGATACCCGGCAGATTGTATGTACTGATATATGACTCCTGTATCATCACCCTAAATAAAGGCACCACACATGTGATACACATGATATGCTGTATTACGAAATTTACCAATGATACTAAAATACATAATTGGGTTAGATACCACAATGTTAGGCAATAAATAATTAAATAACTATACAGTAAGGCCAGCTATCATTTATCACAAAACTAGACATTATTTGAAGAATATCTGTGCGTATAGTTCTCTGTTTTTGCTTCAAATTTAACAGTGGGTGAGAAAATACTTTTAACAGCCCACGTTAAGCATCAAGAGTGTGCAAGGACACGTAGGCCTAGGCCTACTGATGTACCCCAGTAGAAAAAACTTCAACTCTTGCCCCCCCCCCCCCCCCCATACACACTTACGTGATTCACTGTTACATATTCCTTTAAAACACTTGTAAACCACACAAGGAAATAACGAATCTACTCCATCCTGCTCTGCCTTTAACCTGCAGCTCAAGATAATCAAAAGAATTAAGGCCAGAGACAGAATTGTGGCAGATCCAACTGATATCAAAGACAGGACAGATGGCGCTGAAGGTGTTGCTTCGAATGTTAGAGAATTGACATGCTTTATGCCATGAGGACCTTCTTCTGGATACAATGCTGCCGAATCTTGTACTGAAATGGTTATTGCAGGCGTTGTAGAAAATCTTTTTGATATAGGCCTAGGCCTAGTAGTAGTTGATCGTAACCCAAGCTTTGTCCAGATCTCTTCCGGTGCGACCTTTCCAGACAAGACGTCAGAATGTTGGCACGACTTTGTAATGTGATCAAAAATAAACCCAAGGTCTTCATGAATACACCCACCACATTTTACATCCGACCATTTTGTACATGACGCAATAACCTCCACCCCGTCTCTACACATTCCACATTTCATGCAAGCGTATTTGTTGTTTTTCTTCGTCGTCCTTTTGGGAAGAGTTTTCGCATAGTAACCATGTTTGCACACGTCATTCTCAGATTTTGAGTCCCCAGAAGAAAAGATTATAAAATGCAATATTAAGAAGACCATGTACAACGCCATTCTTGAACAAACAACCCCTGGCCTGGATCTCTTTCTAAGCAAATTTCTAATCTCTGAAACGACAACGAATGCTGTAAAGTCTATCTTTTTTTACCTTTGGAATTTCCATCAAATGCTATTTATAGAACGTAGGCCTATTATTCATACATCCGCCGTAATCCTACTTATTTATTATTTAATAAAAAGGGCATTGTTCTATATTCAAATAAAAATAACGTTTTAAAGCTTTATAATACTCCATAAAAGGCGCTCAGTATTTTTAGCCTGCATTATAAGGCCAATTTATACCATGAATAGTGACAGTGTATTATAGTGGATCTGTATAAGTTGTTATTGACAGAGAAGCTTATGTTACCGTGTTGTGTGTTATATGTTAACATACAATAACACTGGCATGATTCCAACCACCGCTGAGAATTGGCCTCATGAGCAATTTTATTATTAAAAAACCATAACAGGCCTCTGTAAGTAAAACTGTAAACAATTGTGTGATGAATAATTGCATCATTGTGAAATCTATTATTGATTTCAATTTCTATGAGGCTGTAATTGAATGATTTGTCTGAATAGTATTTTCACTTCACTGAATTTCATTTCAATTATAAAATGCATTGTTTTTTCAGTTTTAAATAAATTAAATAAATAACATTGTTTAGCAGTCGGGGAATCCCCACCAGGGCCCTATAAGTTGGGTTTCCCATTTTTTTTATTAATAGTGTTAATATAGTAGACACATTTCATAGAGGGCGTATGAGAAGTAAACATCTTGTGGATTTGTTGGAACGATTGGTAAGGTGGAGTATTTTTGTATTGTGCTTTAAAATAAGTCATAATAAATATATGAATTTGTTATTTATGCTTAAAATGAAGTTTTAGCAATCGTTGAAATCAAATCTAGACGCACCACTAATGTGTAACCAAATTCTAGGCCTAACTAGAGTTAGCCTCCTAGCCTAAGCCTATACATGGTCAGCAGAACAACTAGCTAGCTAGTCTCAGCTCGGTCGGTCTCTGGCCGGTGTAAGATTGAAATGTGTCCATCATTCAAAAGTGTCCGGGTGGACACTTTTCAGCATTGGATAATGTCCAATTGCATGTTTCAACGGGTTCGCGGGCGTTTTCCAACAATTTAATGCTGTCCGGCGCGTTTAATAATGTCTGACCCTTGGATTGAATACCGTCCGTGGTTGAGATTTGAGATTCAGGTTTTGATCGTGATTGCGCATGCACTTGTCTTTTTTTAACGACCACTATTTGTTAATAATGCCAAACTAGTTTTTATTTTTCAAAGATAACTTGGCTTAAAACACCTCCAATTAGCGACCATTATATTATTTGGTATGAATAAAGACAAGAAGAATAAATAACAATATAATAATAATCATGTAATAAAAACAAGTAATTATACTGGTCCTCTTCCAATTAAAGAACACTTTAGTTTAGACACTTCCAATTAGCGACCATTTTTATTGTTTTGTATGAGTAAAGACAAGAGTAATAATAGTTTTTAATCATGTGACAAAAAACAAGTAATTGTACTGGTCCTCTTCCAATTAAAGATCACTTAAAATTAAACACTTCCAATTAGCGACCGTTTTATTATTTTGTATGAGTAAAGACAAGAATAATAAATAGTTTATAATCATGTGATAAAAAACAAGTAATTGTACTGGTCCTCTTCCAATTAAAGATCACTTAAATTTAAACACTTCCAATTAGCGACCGTTATTATTGTTTTGTATGAATAGAAACAAGAAGAATAAATAGATTTTAATCATGTGATAAAAAACAAGTAATTGTACTGGTCCTCTTCCAATTAAAGATCACTTTAATTTAAACACTTCCAATTAGCGACCGTTATATTATTTTGTATGAGTACAGACAAGAAGAATAAATAGATTTTAATCATGTGATAAAAAACAAGTAATTGTACTGGTCCTCTTCCAATTAAAGATCACTTTACTTTAAGACACTTCCAATTAGCGACCGTTATATTATTTTGTATGAGTACAGACAAGAAGAATAAATAGATTTTAATCATGTGATAAAAAATAAGTAATTGTACTGGTCCTTTTCCAATTAAAGGTCACTTTACTTTAAGACACTTCCATTTAGCGACCGTTATATTATTTTGTATGAATAAAGACAAGAAGAATAAATACTAGTTAAGACAAAAAGAATAAATAGTTTATAATCATGTGATAAAAAACAAGTAATTGTACGGGTCCTCTTCCAATTATAGATCACTTTAGTTTAAACACTTCCAATTAGCGACCGTTATATTATTTTGTACGAGTAAAGACAAGAAGAATAAATAGTTTACTTGTTTAATCCCCAATCAATTAAAAGTTGCACCTTTTTATAATCAACACGATATAGCTGATCTCTTGAAAAAACATAATCAGTTTTACTGAAGTATTATGTTAATTGGTACATTGATCGTCACATCGAGAATATGGTAGGGGTGTCACACTATGTGCGTCTAGGGTGAATGCAAAGATAATGACATCGATATAGCGCCACATCAACACGTTTTTATGCACCTTTGGTGTAAGTATTTATTTTAGTATTTTGTCCTTAAATCAGAATTTATATTCAAAGAAAAAATGACTTGTTATGTAAAAAAACAACAATTCGGTATCTGGAATCTTAAAATTAATGTATCTATAAAAATAATTAATATGGGATAGGCCTGAGACCTCATACATTTGTTAATAGGGCTACTTTATTGAACCTTCATTTTATCGGATGTTATAAGAACGCTTGCTTCAACCGATTCTTTTTTTGAACAGCATTTTGTTTAAAGGCGATTGTGTTATTTTCAATGTTTAATAAACTTCTGGAATTTCAGAGAAACCCATTTTAATAAACAAAAGCTTCTTATAAAATGTGCTTACTGGATAATGTTTCATACATGTTTGGCTGGTTCAAATTTACTTTACTTTTGCTTTTCCGCTACTCCCCTGTTATACTATATATTTGTTGTTATGTAGAAAGATTGAAAATAAATTCATTCATTCATTCTTCTTTTATTTCGAAAAAAAAAAATTCTCCATAGTTCAGTAACAAGTGTACATTATTGTAAATATAACAAATACATATACATATATATATATATATAATATATATGTATTTGTTATATTTACAATAATGTACACTTGTTACTGTCTGTATATATATATATATATATATATATATATATATATATGTATTGTGTTCCAACCGTACCACGCCGAGAATGTTAAAGGGTCGTTATCCGGTCGAGTTAAAGAACAATACCATGAAAGCCCCAGTGGTCTAATGGTTAGGGCAACTGCATATCAAGCCGACGGTCCGAGTTCGAGCCTCGGTTGGGGCGACTTTTTCTCATTCTCTCAGATTTCCTCATCTTTATCGTTTCAAAAATTAATTAAATCATTTTCAGTGTATCACCGGGCGGTTTGGAATTTATTTCTATGCCTGTTGTGTTTACAACTGAGGACTAGTGCTGTTCCGCCGTACCACGCCGAGAATGTTAAAGAGTCGCTATCCAATCGAGTTCGAACCGTGAAAGCCCCAGTGGTCTAACGGTTAGGACATCTGCATATCAAGCAGGCGGTCCGAGTTCGAGTCTCGGTTGGGGCGACTTTAACTCATTCTCACAGATTTCCTCATCTTTATCGTTTCAAATTAATTAATTAAATTTCAGTATATTACCGGGCGGTTTAGAATTAATGTTCTATGCTACATAGTCACGTGGTTAGAACAATAGTTTCATATATCTACTATGTAGATTGGATGAAGGAAAAGCAAATTCATGAATACATTACAAATAAATGTATGAATTGTGAATTACAAAAATATTAAATGTTGTTGTCTTGTCAGAATGAGTTGTAAATATGAACGAGTTTTGTAAACATAAATTATATATCATTGATCATTACTTATATTAACAGGATAAAATAATAATAGTGTAATAATAATGAACAATAGTTACAGAAAAATATTTATTTATTTATTTATTTATTGCTATTAAAACTTGTTTCAGTAAGTGTGTTTGTATTTATTTTACTTTGTTATTGATCATCATTGGTCTGGCTACCAATACATTGGAAGCACGCAAGCCTCGCTACCACGTCAAGGTTGATGATCATAGCGAGGGTAGGTTGCACGTTTGTATGTGCCCCTTTGACCAAAGAAAACATATTATAGAAGAAAATTGCATAACATTATGAAACAGAATCATATGAGTTGTAAATATGAAAAAGTTTTTTAAACATAAAAATACAATAAAAATAAACACTAGTTACAATCTAATTCACGTACTTTTACCTTACCGGACCTTTAGTCGCGTTATTCTTTTATACAATCTGCTTTTTAATTAATTTTTTAATCCTTGTAGCGATCAAAGCAGGGCGCATGACACATCATTGCATGTTTACACTGGACACACTGTATTTGATCTGTTGTTACCTGCCATTAGACCCCTTGAGCCTTTGACGTACTTATGCTCAGATATTCGTCTTCCGTTGATTCAATGAAAGATGGTGACGCTTTAATTAGCCGCTGTGGTGAATCTATGTTCTTCTTTCTGGTCCGACAAATGCAATTGGTATTTCTTCGTCGATGAGTTTCAGACAAAGCCGACAATCTCCTCTTGACGGAAGCACCTGTAAAAAATCAAAGCATTAACGAAACTTACCTCTATAAGGTAAACAAATACCCTTTTCACCATTTAATGCTTCTGTGTATGTTGAGATTACCGGTCATAGGTAGGCCTACAGTTAAAGAGTGACGTTGTATGAATCAACATATAATTGTCCAGGTACTTCATTGTTGCTCTGATGAATCCTTTCCGGGAAATGTTCCATGTCACAAAGCAAATTGAATATATTTGGATCGATATCATCTTTTAGATGGTTGACTGCTTCAATGTCATAATGTGTGTCCGTGAATTCAGATACGTATATAACGTCCATAATGCCTTCGGAACGCATTACCGCTTCATCTTCGTAATTATCTACCAGAGCAGCATTGAGGGTCACATCGGATACAATATCCCAGTATTTCCGTGCAAGGTGGTTTTTGATTGGTGCGTATGGTGTACGAGTGTATTTTAATTCAGCGTCATAAGTTTTCTTGTCTACATCCAGGACAGGCTCAAAGTGTGCACATAAGTTTGATAGGTAGATGTTTCTTTCAGATACTAAATCACCAAACTGATTACTTATTGGTGCATATTTCAACCATTCATAATGTGGAAGCCCTTTCCTTCTTCCATATTTACTGTAAACATAAACATTCGTATTTGACATGGTCGCAAATGCCATGATTTCGATGTCCGAACCCCATGTCCCATATTCCCCCATTCTCGTGTCTTCCACGTATCGTTCAAATGATCTGGATTCAATTTTTTCAAATAGGTTTTTGTTCATGGACATATAGTTTAGTATGTAATCCCGTACAACTACATGGTAGTTCTGGACACCAAAGAGAATATAACTCAAAGCCCTAAAAAGACAGTTGCCGTCCCCTCTCATATTAACAACTTTAGTAGGCCTGGCTGCCTTGTCCATTTCACATTTTAAGTGAGTTTTGTGAAAATTTTTGACATTGATACCAAATGGTGCTGCCTTTTCAAGCTGCCAATTGGCATCGACAGGAAAGAATAACTTTCTTGAAGTTTTCGTGTTGAGGTATACCACATCACTATCAGATACAGGCCTACTGTTGTCATGGTCATCATCCGGTGCGACATTATCATTGTCTAATGTAGGTATGTTATCGTGATTATCCAGTGTGATATCATCGTTCTTGGATGTAGGTATGTTAATGTGATCATCCGGTGTGATATCATAATTCTTGGATGTAGGTCTGTTATCGTTATCATCAACATTCTTGGATGTAGGTATGTTAATAATGTGATCATCCGGTGTGATATCACCATTCTTGGATGTAGGTATGTTATCATGGTGCGTTACTTCAGGTGGGATGTCTGGCGTTCGCTTTCGTTTCTTTGGAGGGAGATGCTTATCATTGGTATTACATTTCTGTTTAGTGCTTGATGATGGACAGTTCAAAGAGGTTGTTTTATCGGACTTGTAATGTCTGATCTTGTTTCCGTTAACAATAGCCCTTCTTCCTTTTAGTCGATATGTATTGTGAGTGAGGACTTTTTCTATAATATATGGACCAGTCCATCGAGCATTAAGTTTGCCTCCCTTTCTTGACAAATTTCTGGAATTCTGCAAGAGCACTTGATCTCCTGCATAGTACGTGTTGCTTTTAACACCAGCATCATGATAATGTTTTTGCTTTTTCTGTGCTTTTTTGATATTTTCTGATGCCTTTCTCCTTGAATCTTTGAGTTTCAAAAAAGCGTCCACTCTTATTTTTAAAGGAACAGTTCCGGATATGTCATCTTTATTAGACGAAACGATGGGAATACGTAATTCTACAGGCAACACAGCCTTTCTACCGTAAACTAATGAGAATGGGTCACATTTCGTAGACTTGTGCTCGGATGTTCTGTAGGCAAACAACACGTATGGGAGTTGTATATCCCAGTCATTTTGGTCTGCGTTGGTCAACGTCATAAGCATTGTGCAAAGTGTTCTGTTAAAGCGCTCCGTTTGCCCGCCTGTTTGAGGATGGTATGGTGAGGCAACTCTGTGGTCTACCCCAATCAGCTTACAGAAGCTGTCATTCAGCTCATTACAAAACTCTCTACCCTGGTCTGTAATCAATATAGAAGGTGTTCCATGTCTGCAGACAAAATCAATAAAAGATCTCAGCACTGTTTTAGCAGATTTATCTGGAATTGCATCAGCTTCCACCCATTTGGTAAGGTACTCCGTAAATACAAGTAAGTACCGATTACCTGAAACACAGCAAATAATAATATAATAAGCCGTAATAATAGTAGTGTCAAAATGTCATGATGAGATGTACAACACCCGAACTGTACGAATGAAATAACAATAATAATAACAATATTAATATCAATAAATATAATAAGAACAAGAACAATAATAATATCGTGGATTTACATAGCGCCTAATGTTGTAAAACCTCTATGCGCTGAACAGTATTACCCCAGTCATGGTTTGGATCAAATTAAAACAGGCAGAAATAAAGATTATTACAGTATAGCCATAATCGATGTAAATCCGGTGACAATAATAAGAGCATCTGATTCTTGGTAAATCTAGTTTTTGTTGACAGTGTAAAAAAGAGAACTGTCATAATTTTAGTTTAGTTAACAATTTCAAGAAACCTCACAGAAATTGCGCTTGTGCCTTTACAATAATAAATTTAAGTTCAGCCCTATTACAATAAAGGCCGAACAGAACTAATTATTAACTGTAATTTTAGGCCCTGAAGAATGAATTACAAAGTTTTCTGAACGTATTTCATTCATGTCTTCTTGCTTTTTACTTTTACGTTTTGATTTAGCTTTTTTATCCAGTCACAGCATTTTTGTTTTTCAGTAATTTGTCATGAGATACCTTACCATTTTCTGTCTTTACCAAAGGCCCAACAATATCCATACCGATCTGTCTGAAAGCAGTATCTGTTACGGGTATAGGTTGAAGTGGCACTTTTGCTTTTTTTAAAACTTCTTTCCGTTGGCACTGATCACAGGCGGCTATAAAATTACGAACACCATCAAATGACCCCTTCCAATAATACCTTTCGCGTATCTTTTTCCAACTGTTAAAAAAAAAAAAAAATGTGTTTATTGTATTGATGATATTCAATCTCTTTGTAGGTTTACTATTGACCTTAAAACTGTATTATGGATTCTTTAAATATTTTAATTTTATTTTGTTTTTTAATATTATTTATTATTTATTACCGCAGTTCACATCACCATTCTCATCAATGCATTATAATAACATTACAGTTTGGCGTTCCATATATTTTAACTTTTCGTTTAAGGCAAGCACTGGGCACAACTGATTAATTCACTTTTAATATTTATCTATGTTTCTAGTTTTTTTATTTGACAATGATAAATGAATATTGAAAAGGGAAAAGATACCTTCTATGAAAAATGTCCATCAGTCCGTGATGATTCCGTGTCACATTGTACCAGGGAGATTTACATCTCCCTGATTGTACCGTGTTTACATTCTAAATACCCCCATATAAACTTCAAATTGAGTGCAGCCTCCCATACAAAATAACTACGCCCTCAATCTGGTAATAATTCACTCAGGCAATAAAAAACTAACTTGAAAAGTATAAATAATTAATTGTCCTACTAGAATTATTGTGTACGCTTGGTGAATGTGCGACAGAGTAGATATAAAAATCGCCACTTTTTTTTTAAAATAAACAAGGGGAAATATATACGTTTTAACACTACATACTGGTTAAATTTATTTATTTTTAAAATGTAGAGGACACCCTATTAAGGAAACCGGGTACTTTTTAGTGAGCCACAATGGTAGATTGCGAGAGGTAGTGGTCCTTTAAAATAGGTGGTCACTTACGAAAGATGTGGTCGATAAGGGAGGTGGTCGCTTACGATATGTGATCGATTATGAGAAGCGGTCTCCTAACAGAGAGGTCGTTTATTAGAAGTGGTCACTTAAGAGAGGTGATTTATACAAGAGTTGGTATATTATGAGAAGCGGTCCATTTAGAGATATGGTGGTCTTCTAAAAGAGATCATCACTTACGAGAGGCGGTCGAAAATAAAAAGCGGTCGCTTACGAGAGTTGTGGTTGTTAAGAGAGGTGGTCGCTTACTACGAGAGGTGGTCGATTATGAGAAGCGGTCCATAATGAGAGGATGTGATCACTTACAATAGTTGGTCGATTATGGGAAGCGATCCCTTAACAGAGACGATGGCCGTTTAATAGAGGTGGTCACCCAAAAAAGTTGTCGTTACGAGAGAGGAAGTCGATTATGAGAAACGGTCCCTTAAAAGAGTTGGTTGCTTACGATGTGTGGTCGTTTTAGAAAGTTGGTCGGTTACGAGACGTGGATAGATGGATAGCTAAGTAAACAGATGCATTTGCACATGATTTAGACATTTAGGTTTGTAAAATATATATTTTCTACATTAGCTGGCGATAGTCCTACATTAGCTGGGATGCAATTTTCGTTCCTACATTCGTTGTTGATCGTTCTACATGGTGTTAATTTTTTTCATTACATAAGCTGCAGGTGGTTTTACTCCATTACCGGGGGATTGGAAACTAGTTTTGTTATTGAAAATGCGTTTTTTTTAAAGAAGTATTCCCTAAAAAAAAATGTAATAATCCACTTTAAAGTTACATAATAAAAGTCTTCTTCCTTACCTTTTTTTTTGTCAAATTGTGTTTTCTTTCATAAGTATACATTTTAAACGAACGAAAGTTAATACTGATATGGCTTTTTGCATTATGAATGAGCAACTAATATTGAACATATTTATTATACCAAGACCTGAATAAGTTTTCATTCGGGAAGTATTTGTATCACTATTTAAAACTAAGATATCTCTCATGAGGGATATCTCTATATTACTTACTTACCAAGATATTTAGAATGGAAGATTCTTGTCCCATTCGGAATATCACAAGTGGATTTTTTTCTGTGTTAGTTATGCAGTGGGCACGTGTAGAGTACCGTATATGAACTGTTATAAAACTAAAACATTACTATTATAGATAGAGCTAGTTGTACTGTATTCTTCTTGGTTTTTCGAGGTGTAATAAGCCTACAAAAAAATATCTATTAACATAGATATTTCTTTTAAAAAGTAAGACATCTTAGTTTTCAATTGAAATAATCTATCTTTATTAAAAGAGATATCTTAATTTTGAACTAAAGATATATGCGTTGTGTAGCACTGTGTAAATTATATAATAATAATCTGTCAAATTATTGAAACAGTGCTCATATTCGGAACATTTTTGATTAATTATTGAATGCCAATATATGTTTTGTATTTTTTACATGTGGTATTTTATGTTCAACTTCAATATATTTATACAATTAATTGCGATAATATATTGAGTAGAAATTATTATCGACTTAACATATTTTTCATTCATGGAGGTATAAAAATATGTTTGAATCTATATATAAAATACTAACTTCATAATGTACACGGTCATTATACATTTTTCAATTGATAAGTATTAGTTATTATTCATTTAATTCATTCATTTAATCATTTGTTTCGAATTCTGTGGTCCACAGAAAGTAAAATTACGTATAAAATCATTTAAAAACAATGCTGTACTAATTACTAATACTCATCTCAGGATGGCATTCCACCTGGCCAAACATATAAACAGTTTTAAAGTCACCCAGAAACTTATCGAAGCTTAAATATTATTTAATTGACAAACTTTAAACTTACGTTTTGTTGACACCCAAGTGACCACCATGTGCCTGCTTATGGATACTGTTTAACACTTCGTTTTTTTCTTTCGGTAACAATACACGCAACAATCTACCAGAATGTTGTTTGTAATACAAGATATCACGAAGAATTGTAAAGTTCTTGGCTTTCCGTCGCAAACTTCGTTTTAATATTTCAGAATAATTTACAGGATAAACGTTGTTTTGTAGATAGTTTCTCAAGGCATCAAACTCATGATCGGCCATAATGATAATAAGTAAAAATAGAAAGAAGGCAGATTGTAACGAACAACACCGTGATTGGAACTTTGCAAGCAAAGTGAATGATTTTTTAAATGTAGGAGGTTTTGAACAAACATTGAGCCAATCAGCTTCTTGCTACATTTGTTTTAACCAATTGCCGATTAGAAGAAAGAGCAAACAGTTTTGTCAGGTGTAGGCCTATAATTTAAACTTTGTGCCTTAAGTGGATGTCACGAACTCCTTTTACGTATGTTTCCGAGCGGTTGAAAATACTTTAGAAACTCCCTTGTGACATAAAAGTATACACACCAAATTCACAAAGTTGTAAAATAACTCAAAAACAAATCTTTAATTTCAATCAACTTCAACTTTCAACAACCCAGTAAGCATTTTAAACAACAGCTTCACAATAACTTTTACAATCTAATATCCAACCTCTAATATCCAACAACATGACAATAGTTTTACATCCCTTTATATACAAGATGTTCCTATCCTTCTATATCATTCTTTATACTTCTTATTCTATTTGATTACAGTTTCTATTAATAGCATACTGGAATGTTCCTGATTGTTATTATATTAATTATACATGATGTCTTAAATGTAAACATCTTATTCTAGAATGTTCATGGTTAGGGAATGGTAATTTATTACAGTGGCAAGTACACAAAAAATGAGAGAAAAAAACTATTGGAGGGAAATGCCATTTATTAAATTAAATTTCGAAGATACTCTTATTGGTAAACGCTTCAGTCGTTCTATTACACAATAAATAGCACATTCAGATAGGAGTATAAAATATAATCATATAGTTATTCTTTATTACATATTATAAGTTCATCTCAAATTATATTATAATATTAATTGAAATTGTATTTAAATTTGTATCCGTTTTTGTCGACAGGACCACAATGCAAAACAAGTATATTTCTACTTGATTGTGTATAATCCTATATAAATATGTTGTTAAATAAATAAAATAATATTAAATAGTAATCTACGTAAAATAATATTATAGTACATAAGTTCGTATTAAAACCGTTCAGGCTATGAGGCAACCCCCGCTCCCTGTATATTAAATAGAAACATTTTTTATAATACTTATACTAGAATCATATACTAATTTATTTAGTTATTTTTTAAAATAAGAGAATTAAATTACGTAACATACTGTGGTATATAATTCTTGTAATGAAATCATATTCATGGTAAGCGTAATCTTAATTTGAGATATGGCAAGTTCGCACCCCTTCTCCTGACAAATAACAGATGACAGTTAACACGACTACCGGTAATTAATATCTCCCGAGAGCCGCTGTTTTGAGGTTGACCTGACAATTGTGGCCTGAGTTATGGGACATTACCCTTGCTGGACATCTGGTAAAAATAAATACTGATTATGCTGCCACTTTAGTACACAAAACAATAAATAAAAAAAAATAAAAAAACACAACTTGTGGCATTTCCTTTACACTAGTCCCTGTTCAAAACCGCTAGTGTAGAAAACGGCAGCAAATGTCGTCGAAACTGTCAAATCCACCCATGTAGTAAAACCTAGAACTAGCTAATGTAGAAACACCAACAGTTATTTATTAAATAAAAATCAACATTAGCTAATATACAACTTAACAGGTAATGAAGTAACGAAAATTGCCTCACAGCTGATGTAGTTAATATCGCCAGCTAATAAAATAATAATTATATATTTTATAAACCTAAATGTCTAAATCATGTGCAAATGTATTTCTCTACTTAGTTTAGCTGTCAGTCTATCCACCTCTCGTAAGTGATCGGCTTTCAAAACGTAGCACTCTGATCGTAAGCAACTACCCTTGTTAGCGACCACCTTTAATATTTAAAAGGGACTACCTCTGTTAAAGGACCGCTTCTCACAATGGACAACTTCCTGAAGGGGTAACCTCCTCTCATAAGGGACTGCTTTTCATAAACTACCACCGCTCGTAGACGACCACTTCTTTTACCGACTACACCTCCCGTAAGTGACCACCTCAATAGAGGTGGTAATTTGCGAAAGGTGGTCGTTACGGATGGTAGTCGATTATGAGAAGTGGTCCCAGTGGAGAGGTGGACGTTTTTTTTTATAGAGAGGTCGACACTTTAGGCGTGGTCGTTAAGAGAGGTAGTCCGTCATGAGGTTGATTATGAGAAGCCGAGGTGGTGGTCCTTTAAAATAGCTCGTCCTTGACGAGTGGTGTGGTCGTTAAGAGATGGTGGGCGATTATCAGAGACGGTGGTCGTTCAATAGAGGTGGTTACTTACTAGAAGTGGTTGTTGGTTGGTCACTTACGAGACGTGGATAGATGGATAGCTACCGGTAAGTAAAGAAATGCATTTTCACATGATGTAGACAGGTTTTTAAATTATACAATATTTTCAACATTAGCTGTGAGGCAATTTTCGTTACTACATTATCTGCTGACCGTTCTAAATTAGCTGGTGTTGATTTTAAAAATTGATACATAAGCTGTTGGTATTTCTGGTATTAGCTGGTGGTTTCTATGTTTATATGTCCATATAAAACAAAAATACAACCGCGATTTTTTAAACTCAGCTGCATGTACAGACATTGTGGCAAAGACGTTTTAAACGCTTCATTTCAATATAAGCCATTATTCTATGAATTTGATGTATAACGGTATTGGACTGTTTGTATTGGGAACGAAATACCCTAATATTCGAAAAAAACAAAAAACCGAAATACCCTTGAGTGAACGAATAATTATGATGCGCAATTAAGGTGTTTATTTTGCCATATAAAATATAAAAAACAAATATTTTTTGGTAATATGCATCAACAATATTTTTCAAATGTATTTTAGATAAATAAATAAATAATGTAAAGTCTCTAGAAACAAAGCAAATATTGTGACTAACCAATTCAATGTTTTATTAAATAAAAACAAAAATCAGGCATCTGTGAAAAAAATATAATGAAAAAGAACTGACTTTAACAATGACGAACTTACTTGTTTAAAGAACTTTTGTTATCAGTTGATATTATTAAATTAGTAGCAGTATTATGAATATTACAAAATAATATTTTGAGAACTGAAAAATATTTTGAGGGAACGAATATATTTAGGGAGAACAAAATAAGATTTCAAGAACTGAATAATATAAAAAACGAATTACTACTTCGAGACAAGGAATGATGATGATGATGATGATGATGATCGAGAGAACGAAATAATTTCGAGGGAAATTATTTCGTTCTCTCGCGAAGTAGTAATTCGAATTTCGAATGAAATAATATTTCGAGATAACGAAATAGGTAGGCCCTATGCCTATATGATTTAGTGATATTCATTCCCTCGAAATAATAATACAGTAGGCTATATATTTTTCAAGTTGTCGATTTACTTCAAATTGACAACAGGTTGTATATACTCAATCAAAAACAAACAATTTAATTTGATTAGACTATATGTCTCCAGATATAATAATAGTAATATTTATTTCAATCCACTTGATATTTTGCGATTCAAGTTGGTATTCTAAGGAATTATAATTACCCTAACGGGAGTTGGTGAACGTCCAGTGCCCTAGTTTTTACGGGGTTAATATGATGTCGATGTCTCGATGGTCCTACTTTTTTATCGATGAAAGCTGCCCGGGTGGTTGCGGCCATTTTCAACAGCTAGTATTACAATATTCAATGCTGAAAATTGTCCAGTGGACACTTTCAAACACCGGACAGATTTAAATCTTACACCGGCCCGGCAGCGATTTTTTTTTTCGTACATAAGTTGGGGACCCCTTAATGAAACGTCACAAAATAAACATGAATAATTCATCAGTTTAATTTTCTTGTTCCGTGTGCACCCACAAGCGTATAACAACAAGAAGTGATTACACGACACAACTGCGATACGATTCTAGGCCATCTCCGCTGTGGTTGCGGTGTGCGATTTCATAAAAGAATAGCGGCGTTTTGTGTGGATTGTCGAAATAATCAGCCTTTAGTTTATGATAGAGTTTTTAATATAATTATTGTATTATTAAAGAATTACGTGTTAAAATTATAGTTTCTATTAATACTATTAGGCCTAATTATTAGTCTCTAAAGTCCATGTCTATTCTAGTAGTCTGTGTGGGTGTGACGTGTGTGTTACTGTTAGGTATGACACAGTCCGAGTAATAAGTCAGCAAAATTAAACAATTACATTACACAAAAATACATTTTTTATTCTCGTGGTTCTAATCTTTCCATCTCATGTGTTCATATACGCGCATTTTTAAAGTTCCTTTGAGTACATGCATATTGTTTGATAATAAAATAGCAGAATTTAAAAAATTACAGTACACAAATTATAAACATTCTTCTTGTGGGTCTAAGCTTTCTATGGGCTATGTCTAATTACTACTTAGTTGAATGTGTCTTGTCTAGCTGTCGATTAGCCTCGACACATTTTGCATAGGTTGGTGTGTGTGTGAAGAAGAGTGCGAGAAGGCAATCACATGAATTGACCTAGAATCCTAGGCCTAGAAAGAATCGTATCGCAGTTGTAATCACTTTTAGCTATACGACGCTTGGGTAGACACGGAACAAAAAAATTAACTGATGAATTATTCATGTTTATTTTGTGACGTTTCATGAGGGGTCCCCAACTTATGTACGAAAAAAAAAATCGCGGCCCGGCAGCGATATTTCTTTTCGTACATAAGTTGAGGACCCCTCGTGAAACGTCACAAAATAAACATGAATATTCATTAGTTATATCCATAAGGTGTGACGTAAGAATCGAGCTAACTACAATTCGCTAATGTAAACGATTTCTGTCGAGCCGTCTGTGTAGTCGAGTTAATAAGACTTTACATGTCGATCTATGGGGTTCAACTCCCATGAGCTACTCTTTTACTTTATAGTGAGAGAGATTATTTGGAGGGTTAGGTTATATTTAGGAAGTAGTTTGGCTATCTTTCACATGGGGTCCCCAACTTATGTACGAAAAAAAAAATCGCGGCCCGGCATGATACATGATAGAATTAAATTTTAGGCAGGCTACTTGTTTACTTGTTTCCCGTACACTTTCGTCTACGGGATCGAGGCGAAGCACTCAGTGCTTAAAAGCCCCTCTTAGTAATAAAATCATATTCTATATAGGGTGAAAACTTCAGCGGGTGGTTGGACCATACGACGTTAAGTTTTGCTTTGTCATTTGAACAAGTTCACCGTAGAGTATAAGAGAATAACTCTCCTGGAAAACGTGTCCCTCCTAATATTAAGACAAGAGCTCATCTTGACTCGTTACATTTACTGAATACATCCCAACATGGGTTCTTGAAAGGAAGATCTTGTCTGACAAATTTACTAATGTTTCTTGAGAAGGTGACATATGATATTGACCGAGAAGTTAGACAACAGTTTCATGAGCGCAATAATTCAAAACAAAATCGACGAGGCTGTAACATGTCTTCAAAAAACTTTTGAATACACTTGTAGCGGAATATCTAAAGTATTTACACATTTTACCGCTAATACCACTATTCAAAATGTTAAGAAAACAAATAACTGGTTTGATCGCGAATGCCTTACTTTAAAAAAAGATTTTAAAAAAGAATTGAATAAAGCTTTAGCTTTAAGAAATAACGATCAACAGAATTCATTTAATAATTATATCAAACTTAAAAGGAATACAAAAAAACAATAAGACAAAAGAAATATAACCATCAAAAACAAAAACGTGACAAAATTTTAATAGCAGCCAGTACCGTTTTGATCGTACGATTAATCGGGAAACCACCTCACGACGTAATAGGAGCTCAAAACAATTTTGGTCAAAATTAAAAACTCATAAACAAACAATAACTTCTGAAATAACAATTAACGAATGGCGAGATCATTTCCAATCACTGTTTGAACCCCCCGAGCCAGTTAACAAAGTTACAGACGAAATAGTACATAACATTGTTAACGAAAATGATAACCTCAATTCAGAAATTGACTTGGGTGAAATCAAACAAGCATTGAAAATGCAGAAATCAGGAAAATCTCCTGGTATGGATGGTATGTTTTTAGAATATATCTTAAATGCACCCAATTTATTATTTGATAATCTAAAACTTATTTTTAATTCAATTTTTCAGTTGGGCCAATTCCCAACACAATGGGCGACGAGCATGATAATTCCTATTTACAAAAAGGGCAAAAAGAATAAGCCAGAAAATTACAGAGGCATTGCTCTTATTCCGATACTTGGCAAAATTTTGTTACACATCCTTAAATCAAGATTAGACCACTTCACTGAAAATAACAACATTATTTATCAAGAGCAAGCAGGTTTTCGTAAGGGTTTTCGCACATTCGACAATATTTTTATTTTAAATAGTATCATTGCAAACTATTTAAGTAAAAAACGAGGTAGGGTATTCTGCTGTTTCATTGATCTCAAGCGTGCCTTCGATAGTATAAATCATAGTTTTCTTTTACTTAAATTAAAACGAATAGGTGTAAATGGTAATATGTACAATATAATTCAGTCTATGTATAACAATTTGTCTGCACATGTAAAAATTGGTAACAAAGTGACATTTCCATTTGACTGTTCTATTGGAATACAACAAGGTTCACCTTTATCCTCTTTACTTTTCAACATATTTATGAATGATTTAAGTTATGATCTAAATCAGAGTAGAGATAGCGACAAAATACAAGTTGAAGACAGCTTTATCAATCATTTATTATACGCTGATGACTTAGTATTATTTGGAGATACGGTAAGGGGCTTACAAATTTTAATAAATAAACTCGAACATTTTTGTGACACATGGGGTCTCAGTGTAAACACAAATAAATCAAAAATAATGGTATTTAAAAAGGGTGGGAAACTAAAATATTTTGAAAAATGGTATTACAGGAATATTCAAATGGAGGTTGTTACGACTTATAATTATTTAGGAGTGGTATTTAGTTCAAATGGCCAGTGGAACAAAGCACTTGAATATAATTGTCAAAAAGCAAACAACGCGTTATTTTCCGTTAAATCTTTTATTAGTCGAAATATGAAATATTTACCAGAAAATACATCTAATTATATTTTTGACACAAAAATATTACCAATTTTAATTTACGGCAGTGAAATATGGGGGTTTTCTAACCAAATAATTATTAATAATTTCCACACGCGTTTTGCGAGGTTTATTTTGAACATTGGAAAAAGTGCCCCTAGCGCAGCCGTAACTACAGAATTAGGCAGAGTTTCCTTGCATGTCGATTGTTTAATTTCAATTATTCGTTTTTGGTTGCATATTATTGACATGGATAAAAATAGATTTATTTTTAAATGTTACAGTTTTCAGTTAAAAAAAATTATTATTAACAGAATTGAATATTGGTGGGCTATAGTCAGGTAAAACATTTACTTTGTTCAACCGGCTTTGGTTATGTTTGGTACAATCAAATGATTGAAGACAAGAAATTATTTATTAAAGAATTTAAATTACGACTGATTGATTTAGAAAAACAAAAATATTTTGAACAATTTTCTTTACATTCAAAACTAAAATATTTTAAGTATTTTAAAACGAAAATTGAAATAAGTTATCATTTGTTACACTTAAAAGATTGGAAACGTAAAAATATATTCACAAAATTTCGTTTAGGAGTGTTAGATTTGGAAATAGAAAAGGGAAGATGGAACAAAATCCCACTTCAAAACCGTTTATGTAAATTATGCAATATGAATTCTATTGAAGACGAATTTCATTTTATGTTAGTCTGTCCATATTATTCCGAACTCAGAAACTTATATATTCCTAATTTTTATCACACGTTCCCTTGTTTAAATAAGTTTTATTTTTTAATGTGCAACACTAGAGTAGTCCAAGATTTAGCAAATTTTGTTTATTTAGCTTACGAAAATAGAAAATATTATTTTGCAACCCAACCAGAAAATATTATTGTATGATTTGTATGTAAGATATAAGGGCCAGAGGCCTAAATATTGTGGAAATAAAACTCCGTTAGGGGAACGAACGACCAGGGTTTACCAGTAGATGTAATTTATTTTGATTTCCAAAAGGCCTTCGATAAAGTTTCTCATGTAAGGTTGATGAATAAAGTTTTGGCTCATGGTATTGAAAGTCCATTTGGCATGTGGATTCAAAACTGGCTTAGTGATAGATCTCAAAGGGTTGTTGTGAATGGTAGGAAATCTGAGTGGGCCCCTGTTCATAGTGGTACGCCTCAGGGTTCTGTCCTCGGACCGGTGCTTTTTCTCATTTTTATTGACGACATAGATTTTTCCATTGATTCTTCATTGTTGAAATTTGCTGATGACATTAAATTGTTTGGAAGTGTGCGTTCCGAGGTCGATCCTGGAGTACTACAAAATGATTGACAAGTTATCACTTTGGTGTCATGAATCCCTTATGAGCTTTAATAGTAGTAAATGCAATGTCATGCACCTAGGATTTAATAATCCGAATCATTCTTATGAACTTGACTAGTAAACAATGTGTAGCAGCAGCCAAAACAGCTAATCGAGTTTTATGTACTATTAAAAGATCCATTAAAAATAAATCAGTTGATATGATTAAATCGCTTTATGTTGGATTAGTCAGGCCTCATCTCGAATTTGCAGTCCAGGCATGGTCTCCTCAACTAAGGAAAGACATTCTTTTATTAGAAAAAGTTCAGAGGATAGCAACTAGGCTACCACCTAGTTTGCATGGCATGCCCTATGCAGATAGGTTAAAAGTTTTTAATTTAACAACCTTAGAAGAAAGACGACACAGAGGGGACATGATTCAAACATATAACTTTCTTTCTAACAAAGAGGCTATTGATAGTGATTTACTTTTTCAAAAGTCTGAATATACCGCCACTAGGGGTCATAAACATAAATTGAAAAAGAATAATGCTCGATTAAATTGCCGTAGTCATTTTTTTACCCAACGAGTCGTAAATCCATGGAATGCTCTCCCTGCCAGTACAGTAGAAGTTGACACAACCATACTATTTAAAAGACAATTTCAGAAGACGAGGGGGGCTAATAGAGGGCCACGACCGGCCCACCAGCCTCTTGCACCACTCATTTAGAGTGGTGTACGGTGAGTTACGGTGAGTTTTAAACTTGAGTTTATATGGGTGTCCACGGGTCCTAGATTCTAGATCAAATTCAAAAAATGTGTTGATCGAAATACGATCAAAACCTTTAACAATCCTAAGCTCTCTGCCTTCGATATCTCATGGTAGGAAGACCAAGAATTCACAATCGTTGTTCATAAGGAATATTACGGTACCTAGGAATCAATCTTGTTGCTCTTTGCTGGACCTTCTCTATTTCATCCTGATCTCGTTTTCTAATAGGATTATAAACAGTATTACAATATTCAAGCGTTGGCCTGACAATAGACTTATACAGCTTCAAAAATCCATCTTTATTCGAGAATTTAAAAGATCTATAAATCATTCCTAGTTTCTTATTAGCTCTTTTACAAATATCTGCTACATGCAAATTAAATATTAAACTAGGATCAAAGGTAACACCTAGATCGTTCTCCTGCTTTACCTCATGTAGTAAATTACCAGCCATTGAATACAAGAAATTGGGATTATCACGACCATAATGAAATACCTTACACTTAGTGTCATTAAATGGCAATTGCCAAACATTAGACCAATGGGAAGCACTGTCAATGTCTCTCTGAAATAAATCCGCATCATCAATGTTATTGACCACTCTATACAACTTAGTGTCGTCTGCAAATAAACGAATACTAGACTCGACAACATCAGGTAAATCGTTAATGAAGATTGAAAATAAGATTGGGCCCACAACGCTACCTGTGGAATTCCACTTAATACTGGAGCCTGTGATGATAATTGACCATTGACACTAACTCGTTGTATTCTATTTGACAAATAATTAGAGAACCATCCTAGTAGATTTCCCGTAATACCAAAACCTTTCAATTTGACTAGAAGCCTTTGGTGTGGCACACTATCAAAAGCCTTTTTATAGTCTAAATAGACACAATCAAAGCTATCATGGTTATCCAGGTTAGTAGTCCAACTCTCCAGGACATCAAGTAGTTGTAATGCACATGATCTACCTTGTCTGAATCCAAATTGCTCATTGCACTAAAGACCATTACTCTCAAGATACATTACAAGTTTATCCCTAATGATCCTTTCCATCATTTTCCCTATGACCGACGTTAAACTAACCGGTCTGTAGTTAGCCGGGTCCTCCTTTTTGCCTTTTTTAAATATAGGTATTACAATTGCCTCCTTCCACGTTAGAGGGACCGTCTGATCATTGAATAATCTAGTGAATATTAGACTGAGAGGGTAAGCAATTTGATCCTTTAATTCAATTAAAACCCGTGGGTGAAAGCCATCAGGGCCAGCTGACTTTTAACTAAGTTAGACAACAGCTTATGAATATCTTCTACATTAAACTCAATATCTGACAAAGAAGCCTCAATCTTTTTATCAAGATTCGGAACATTCGATAAGTTTTCCTTACAAAAGACACTGCTAAAAAAAGAATTAAAAGACTCCGCTTTATCTTGGTCATCTACAACAAGTTTACCTTCAAAATTTCTAAGAGTAGGAATACCAGATCTGGTGTTTAACTGAGAATTTACATAGCTAGGCATAGATAATGGATGTTTTATGTGATTTCTAAGCTACATCCATTTTTAATGCTTATTTTAAATATACACAATTTAATTTAAAATATGTAATCTCATCTGAATCTTATTTTAAGCCTTTTAATTTATTTCTAAATAATAAAAAAGTATGTTTTTATGTTTTTTTTTATTTTTTTTTTTAATTCAGGACTTTTTTTGTTTGTCAGCAACAGGTTTCCATAACAAATGTTTACTCATCACCTAATGAATGGAATCAGTCATAAAGTAATTAGCAATGTGAAACAACAGAATGTTGTTGGAATATTTATGACGAGAAAATGCGTACTGTCAGTGTCTGCAGTGTCCAATCACAGGTGCAGACACACGCATTCTGGGTTTACTTCAAACCAACTCCTTAGTTACACTCCACCGGATTGGGCGAAACATTTGAAAATGTCTCCATCAGTGCAAGTTCAGGTAAATTGTGAATTTGTCATTATTTGTTGAAATAAGAAAAACATATGGGTCAATCAGGATTTAAAATGAAATGGGAATTCCCCTTATTTTTTATTTTTTTTTTTGGGGGGGGGGGGGGGTATCAAGGATTGGGAGGGGGAAGGATGGGGTTGATTATGTTGATTGATACAAATTTTTTATCTCTCCAATTTAAAAACGGACCCTAATGTGGACAACAAAATACTAGATTAATAATTATAATAGTTATTAGTATATACATTCTGACTAATGCAGTTTATGCTAATGTTCATATTTATACAATTTGTGCAGCTCTTCCAACCATTCACCCCTATCCAGAAATGGAATCTCCCAGGCGTGCCTAGTGACATTGAAGTGTGTATCAAACGTGATGATATGACAGGTTGTGCTCTATCAGGTAACAAGGTTAGCTATCAAATCAGATCGATAAGACTATAAGTAAACAAAATATTTCTTTTACAGTCAATATTTTCTTTCTGATGGCCACCATAAACAAAGTCCAAACTTGTGTTATAGTGCATGTTTATGGCGCTAGTGCATTTTCGCAAATACCTCAGTCTATCTTTAGGTAACTGATTGGTTGAGCTCGCTACTTATTAGTGTGTGAATGTTTTACCCCATTAATTAATTAATTATACAACTTTGACTTTTATGTATTTATGTAGATTCTCCAGAAATATGTCAAAAGATTGCTTTTTAAAATAATGTTTGAAGTGTGATTTTATTGTGACTAGATTCGAAAGTTGGAGTTCTTGCTAGCCGAGGCTTTATCAAATGATTGTAAAGCTGTGATAACGTGTGGCGGAGTTCAGTCAAATCATTGCCGCACAACAGCGGTTGCGGCTAGGCAACTTGGACTTGAGACTCACCTTCTTCTAAGGTCCAGAATAAAGGTAGAGAGGTTTCTAGTATTAAGCTCTGTCTACACTTCCCCAAGTTACTAGGAATTTAGGGAAAATCCAGAATCTATTTTCAGGACATTTATGCTTAAATACAAACATCCTCATAATTATTTGACCTAATGTGACCTTAAATAACCCCTTCGCAATGTCCGCTTTTTCCAAACGTTTTTCTGTGGCTCTTTACACAAAGTAGATGCCATAAATGTAATAAAACCTTTGTATACAATTATTTCAAAGGCTAAAACTAAATGTAGTTTTTCACCTACTCTAAAGCTGTCTACACTATCAAACTTTATGTGACAAAAAAAGTGGTGTGCACATATATGGACATGATGATGTCATATCACTACCATATTTGGGCACATCACACTTTTTTTGTCACACTTTGATAGTGTAGACAGATTTTTAGGTCTTGACACAATATCGTCACAACAATTTTATTAACCTTTTTGATAATCTTGGAATATTTTATTAGGATCCTTGCGAGTTGGGCAGCAATGGTAACATGCTCCTCAACAGGCTAATGGGGGCATCAATGTACCTGGTTCCCATCAAAGCGCAAGAAAAAACTGACCTCATACCAAGAATGCAACAACTCACCAACAAACTAAAGTAAGTTTAGTTTACTTGGCAATCTATGATTTTTAATTTTAGTGAGAAAACCTTTCTACATGCAGTAGAACCTGGAGGACACATTCAGGACCTAACAAAGTGTCTCTTTATGGAGGTGTCGCCTGAATATAGCTTGCAGTGGCAACACGTAGAGACCTCAGGCACTGGATTTAGAAACCTTAAGTGGCTGGAGGCCTCGCGGGTTTTTAGCCTTTTTCGACATATTTTAATGCCTGTTTTTTGTCTCTGGGCACTGCTCTGGGGCCCCTGGGTTTAGCCCAGAAGTGAGCACTCATAGCAGTTATGCCATTGATGAGTTGTCCATAGTGTTAAAACATAATTTTCCACCATTCAATTAACAGGAATGTGTCCCCTTCTCCATTCAATGTGTATATATACTGTATATAATGTATTGCTTTTTAATACTGTATTTTTTTTTCCAGAAAGTCTAAGGGTATTAAAGCATACTCCATCCCTATTGGTGGATCCAATGTTACTGGTCTCCATGGTTACTTAAATGGGTGGCAAGAACTGCTAGATCAGGTAGACTATTTGCATGTTGTTTATAATACAGTAGGACCCATCATTTGGGACATCAATATTCAGTTGACACCCCTAAATGGACACTTTCCTATAAAATTAACAAGGGAAACCATATTTTTAACTCTACAGCCAACTCCTATTTAGGTAACAACCCTATTATGTGTATACTTTGTCCATTAAGCTCTGTCTACACAATCAAACTAGTTTGATGTGCCAAAATATGGTAATGATATGCCCAAATATGGTAGTGATATGCCCAAATATGGTAGTGATATGACATCATCATCATCAGACAGAGCTTAAGGTCCCCATTAATGGTTCTACTGTATTATTTAATTTTAACCCCATTTAAAAGTAATGAAAACATCATCTGCCCTAAACATATTGATTGATTGATTGATTGATATGTGATTGATTGATCATAGGGAGTGATTAACAGGTTCGATGATATTGTACTGACGGTGGGCAGTGGTGGAACAGCAGCTGGTATATCAATTGGCAACTATCTCACGGGATCACACCTCAGGTAAATAATGCAAATCTAGAAATATGAATAATAATTTACATTGAAACGGTAAAGATGAGAAAAAGTCGCACCAACCGAGATTCGAACATGGAACCTTCTTGAAAACATGTATGGAGTCATTATTTACCACATTCACCAAAATAGTTGTGAGCTTTAATCATTTGTTGTCGCCTGTGCAAAACTTTTGAATCAATTGATGAATGAAGTAAAGTGAAGAAAAACTGTGACACACTATCAAACTAGTTTGACAAAAAAATTGTCATGTGCCCAAATATGGTAATGATATTGCATCATCATGTCCATATATGGGTACATCACATTGTTTTGTCAATAGAGTTTGATTGATGAATGTAGTGAAGAAAAACTGTTACACAATTTAGAGCTTTAAAGCTCTGCCTACACTATCAAACAAAAAAGTGTGATGTGCCCAAATATGGTAGTGATATGACATCACCATGTCCATATATAGGCGCATCACATTGTTTTGTCTATAAAGTTTGATAGTGTAGACAGCTTAGGAGACATTTCCACCACATTTGACTAGATGTTAATACAGCGCCAGTGAATCCACTGTCTAGTACTGAATGCTATGTAAATTTAATATAATATAGTTTTATTAAACAAATTATGAACTCACCAATTATTATTAATTTTTATTGACTTTCATCATATTTTAATAAAACAAAATTGGAATTGTAAACATCCAAAACAGGAACTAAGCAGACGACGTAAACATTAATAAAAAAAACAAATATTTGTTTTTTCCAGGATACATGCTTTTGCTGTCTGCGATACAGCTGCATATTTTCACAGCCATATAAATGAAACCCTAGATAGTATCGGTATTGACACGGTGAGGTCAGAGGGCATCATTAATATTCATGAAGGAGCAAAAGGACTTGGATATGGTATTTCAAAGCCTGAGGAATTAGGTGAGGAAAAGTGCCACCCACCTCTCATCTTAAGCTCTGTCTGCACTATCAAACTAGTTTTAAAAAAAGTATTATATGCCTAAATATGGTAGTGATATGCCCAAATATGGTAGTGATATGCCCAAATATGGTAGTGATATGCCCAAATATGGTAGTGATATGCCCAAATATGGTAGTAATATGACATCATCATGTCCATATAAGGGTACATCACATTTTTTGTCACATAAAGTTTAAACAGAGCTTTAGGTGCAATATTTTTTGGGATATAGAAAAACATCCCAATATTATGGAATATTTATATAATATTATATACAGTATATATGTTGCCCGAAAGCTCTGCTAACTTTTCTGGCTGTTTACTTCTCGTTTTGATTTAGCTTTTCGCTTTTATTTTGTATCTCCATTGAGATCCAGCCACTGATACCCACAGCATTGTATTTTTTTCAGTAATTTGCCTTTAGATCTATATGCCCTACTTTTCCCTCCCTGGAAAGCAACTGGCATGTCCATCCAGGGAAAAATTTCATTTTAAAATTTTGTTTAGCAATTATTGCTAATCAAACTGATTTTTTAGTCGAGAAACATAGTTTTGTATTGTCTTTTTTGCTACACAATTTTAGAAATGTGTAGCAATAAGGTTGTTTTGTATAGCTTTTTGCTATGCTACACTGGCGAAATTATTCCCTGCCATCTTCCTCTCTTATTGGCCATTCTTTCATAAATCCACATTTAAATGACCCCTGATATACTACAGGAAATACAATGTGTAATGAAATACAAGATTTGTACTTTGTGTGGTAACCATGACAACATATTGCACCAAAATGTTCTATTTATTCACGTCTTAAAAGTGAAATGAAATCTTTTATATTTTATTATGTTCTATTTTGAAGAGTTTATTAAAACAGTAGCTAAAGAAAGCAGTATATTACTAGACCCAACATACACAGGGAAGGCCGCACTAGCATTAACCAAAGAACTCATGCGTGACAGGTCAAAGTTTAAAGGGAGAAGAATACTATTTTTACATTCAGGTGGGTTTTTAGTCTGTATTTTGGATTGGAGGTACAGTTGAACCCTAAATAAGGGACCCAACAAGTTATCCTCTGAATAAGGTGTCCCTTGAATAGTCGCTGACAATAGTGTTAAAACCTATTGATGTCCTCTGAATATGGGTGTGTCTCCTAAATAGCGGTGCCCCCTTTATTTACTATATGGTTGTTTTCAATCAAACTTATTATATTGTTCTCATTGTCTTATGTTAGGTGGAATCTTTGGCATGTTCGACGGGCAACTCGGTGACACACTGACCCAGTCTTCGGGAGCCGATCCACTAGTGCAGAACTGGATGAATCCTGATGGTGAACCAACCATTTATTAATTAATTAATATTTATTTCTTAAAGTTTATAAAGGTTTAAAAACATAGGCCTACTGATTAAAAATGTAGAACCCTTTAAATAATGTGTCAAATTATTAGTTAAATGAATACTGAGAGTGTAACACTATATTGCTATCTATCTGATTATATATCTATGAATTTATATTATTAATCGTTTAATTTTTTTTTATATTAATAAATACATTTCATTCATTAAAGTTTTAATGCGTGACTCGTTTTTAATGTGTCCATTTTTAGTCTACCACCACCACTACTTTTCTAAAAATCCGATCAGCAAGTTATAATAGAGAAAATCAGTTATAGAGGGCGACAAACATTCTACCTTTTTTCCGCCCCTGGATCGGAGCGTGAAGGAGAATAGAAGGCTTGTATATACGTGTACGTATGTGCAGGCACTCTACTCTCCCTGATGATGCGTACGACGTTTTCTAAACACAGATGATCTAGCCTAGCCTAGGCCTAGGTAAACTAAGATCGGATAGCCAGCCCTTTGCTAGCCTTTTAATAAAACCGAGGATAACCATACCATGATAAACTAGGCTAGGCCTACTAACTAACTAAACTAGCTAGGCCTACTAGCCCTATTTAGGCTAGGCTAGTACTAGCTAGGCCTAGGCTAGTAGTAGGCTAGCTCAGGCCCTCTTCCTCCAACCATCCATCCATGATGATGGAGTAGGCCTAGCCTAGGCTAGGCCTAGTAAATAAAAGTAGACACCTGTCTGTGTTGTGTCTGCTGTGATGTTTTTGCTCCACACACACACACACCTTCTCCAGTCCGACTGGAAGGAGGCCTAGCCAGGCTTAACTAATTAAGGCTAGTTGGGCCTAATTTATAATTAGTTATTACGCCTAATATTATACTAGGCCTAGTAATAGGGCCTAGCAAACTAATAATAATAATTATTAGGGGCTCGGCTGTGGGAATTCTTAGGATAGGCCTAGGGGCAATTCCATGCAAACATGGACATGACCAAAAAAATTCAAATTAATTAGTCAGCTCAAAATTTGTGTTTATGTTACTCTTTGAATATGTGGGAACTAGGTTTTTAACTTTTTCAATTCATTTATGACTTTTTGCAGCCAAAAAATTACGTTTATTCAATGTTGAATATATATTTTTTTTTAGGTGTGAAAAATAGGTAATTACGTTAACTGATTATTATTTTCCCAACAAAGTAATATTTATAAAGTAACATGTCTAAGTAATACGGTAGTACACTTAAGATATGGAAAATATGATATAACTACAAATGTTGAATATCCCATATAGGAGTGCTATGTATTCTGTTATATATTAGGGTATGTAATGCGAGTGACAAAAAAAATGATTTTTTTTTTTTATACCATCATGATGATAATTTTTTTTAATGAAATTTTATAATTTAGCTATACTACTTTGAACAATTAAAATTTGACAAATAAAAATAAAAAATCCCCGTAAATACAAAATTGTTGAGACATTGAAAAGTGAAATGCGAGTGACATGTAATGCGAGTGACGTTAAAAAATGGACAATGTAATGCGAGTGACATTACTAAAACTCTTTTTTTTGTAAAGTAAAATAGTAATTAATCTATCATTAGTTATGAATTAGTCCCAGAATTAGTATATACATTAATTTCATAATACAATGTGTGATTTGGCCCTTATTTGGAGGCACTACAGTATAATAATTATAGCATTAGGTTTGTTGAGGGCACAATCCCTAGCAACGACCTTTTTGCAGTTAAATCATTTGAAAAATCAAATCATTATAAGAGCTCATTAAATAAAAAACACTAAATCTGGTGAGATTTAACAAATTTGGTACAATCTTTTGTGAAGGTAAGAATAAGTATACATTTATATTTAATCACAATTTTTAAGTTTTTTTTTCTTATATTGTTAGTGTTAATTATTTCAAATTCTATAATTTGAAAACACCGCATAGGCCTAAGGCTATAATAATTTATTTATATATTATTATTTACTAGGCATATTTTATACCACCAGGTCTAAAGCATTGTAGTTTTAAAAACAAAATATATAATTGCTTATTATTTAAAAATAATTTTAAATTATCATTCACATTTGCATCCTGCCTTTAGAAATGGCCGAACGACAGAGAAAGTACCTAGAAAAACTGAAAGCCGAGGGAAAATACATCTCACACAGAAACAAACAAAATGAAATTTCGAAAAGAAGTAAAAAAGTAAAAGAAAAGAGAAAATTCTAGCTCTGCCACCAGCTTTGAAGAAGCAGAAGATTGATGCTCTTAAAGTTGCTAATAGAAAACGTGTGGCTATTAGTTCAGAGCAAAGAAGGCTGCTTTGGCATCAGACGGGCCCTCACCTTTTAGAAGTGCTATGGCTTTGCTAAAGCCACTACCAGGGCAAAAAGAATGCTTGATGCTGGTTTGCGAAGAACTTTGAGTTCCATAATTTGTAAAATGGCTGTTTGAATTTTCTATTTTCATTTTTAGTGACCGTATAAGTGTTCTGTTACTGTGTTTGTAAAAAATCAAGATGTTCTGTTAGTGTTAAAAATAGATGATGTCCTTTAGAACTTCATCCAAATGAGTTGAAATAAAAGTTTTTACTTGAAAATTGATATAACATTCTTTGAGTGGTTTAATGTTGCATTATTTAATTATTGTCTACCTTTCTTTCTGCTTTGCTTAGTAAATACTAAGTTCACTTCTTACGGTAATGCGAGTGACAGTAATGCGAGTGACGGGACTTTTTTGTTAAAATGTAAAATATTTTTAAAATCTATGTAATGTTGAATTTTTTTATTATCCTATTTTATACTTTAAAAGTACAGCAATTAAAAATATAAGATCTTTTGATTCATATATTTTTAGTTTAAGGACACGTTCTTATCAAATCTAATCAAATTTTTGTTGTGTCCTTTTTGTGTAATGCGTGTGACAGAATTTCGCAATGGCGTCATTGTCGAAGTAAAAGACATAAAATTTTTTTTATAGTATTTTATTAAAGACTTGCACCTAAAGTATGTTCATATAAAACATTGACTTAAAAATCCAATTAGTATAGAAAGTACAAAGCTTAGACTAACAAAAATGACTGTAATGTGTAATGCGAGTGACCATGGAATTGCCCCTAGGCCTATATTAATTGTAAAAACATTTACCAATTTTTTTTGGATCAAATAGCAGTACGCCAAGAAAAAAGTTAAATAAATAATATATTAATTATTACTTTGATGTATGCCACCATGATGTGGCCAGTGGGTACTTGTCACATTTGAACCATGGAGGTATAAAAATATTTGTATACCTCCATGTTTGAACGTTAAAATTAGAGTTTATTTTATTTTTAATCACTGTACTCCAGCACGGAGGTATTATTTTATACCTCCCTGTTTACTCGCTACTCTACTAATATAATAATAGAAATAATTGTCAAAATGACAGCTTCAATCTTATTTCTAAATTTGTAATATTTTTTTATAGTTTATGAACCACAATGACAGCTAAGGAACCTGATGAAGTGACTTATTTGCAAGAAAGTTCAGATCCGGCAAAGTTGTACCCGTACGACCCACCCTCCTGGCTGAAACGCTTGAAAAACATCCCACAATTTCGTTTAAAGGTTTGTTAACCAATTAAATCTAAAGCTATTTCTACACTATCAAACTTTATGTGTTAAATTTTGTTAATTTTCCTCAAACCTTTCTTCATGTTTTCATTCTTGGTTATCATCATTCTTCTCTAATTTGTACTTTTCCTTTATTTTTACAGGTTTGATTTAATTTCAAAATTGTATTCTTCTTACAGCTCATACAACCATTCACCCCTATTTATAAATGGAACCTTCCAGGTGTACCAGACGGATTTGAGGTTTCTATAAAACGCGATGACATGACAGGAATCACATTGAGTGGTAATAAAGTGAGTTAGGAATATTTGTTTAATTATATATGTTTATATTACTTTATTAGGTAAAATTTGAACCTGCGACCTCTCGCTTACAGGGTGAGTATCATACCACTAGACCACAGAGCTGTATATGGTATTATCGCAGATTTTCAACCACCAGATACATTTTCTCATACAACAAACGCCCTGACAATCAGTGGAGGCTAAACTAGTCAGAATAAATTCCAACTTTAGTATGCAACGGTTTTTAAAATAATATTGTGTATATGTAAATCAATTGTAAATCAATTGTGTTGCGTAATAATAATAATAATTTTGCAACAGGCACGGAAATTGGAGTTTCTTTTGGGTGATGCAATTCATAAGAAATGTGATGCTGTGATCACTATTGGTGATGTTCAGTCAAACCACTGTAGAACAACAGCAGTGGCAGCAAGGCAGGTGGGCCTAGAACCACACCTGCTCATTAGGTCACCCTATGAGGTAGGTATCCCTAATAATATCATAATTCATATTTTTCACAGGAATTATTTCCTCTCCAACTTATTGGCTGATTCCAATTAAAGATATATTGTCCCCCTGAAAAATAATTTTTTTTAAAATATATTTTAATGAATATGCCATTTTAATGTCACATAATAGTTATTCATTTTGACCACAAATTGGATCGAAAAAAATGATTTACCTAAAAAAATGTAATTTACAGCAAAAAATATTCAAATTGATGATTAAAATCATACCTTTTTGCTGAGGCATATGGTATTAATAAAGTATAAACAAACAGTGTTGTGATTAACGCCTTGAGCACTTTTAGTGGATGGTGCGCTATATAAATTGTTATATTATTATTATTATTATTATTATTATTATTAAGCAAAAAATAGTCAAATTGACTATTAAAACTGAGAAATGGCCTACCCAAAGTCTTTTTTTTTATTAGTCTTAATTTGTCATGTTTTTAGGGGACAATACATCTATAACTTCATCATAAATTCATCAAATAAACAAAGATATTTTTAGTAAAACTTCTTTTTATTTCATAGAATCCTGACCAAATTCAGAGTGAGGGTAATGTGTTTATTGATATGCTAGTGGGGGCATCGTTGTATCTTATTCCATTAAACTCTTTTCATGATGATTTGAGAATGAAGAAACTTGCTAACTTCTTACAGTAAGTTGGAATTAGATAAAGTAGAACCTCTCATTTGGAACACCCCTATTAAGGGGACACTCCTCCTTTGGGACATCCTTTAAAAAAAACCATGTTAAGGAAACACACACCCCTTCTTTGGAACACCCCTGTTAAGGGGAACACATACCCCTTCCTTGAAACATCTCTATTAAGGGGACACCCCTCCTTTGGAACACCCCTATTAAGGGGACACTCCTCCTTTGGGACACCCTTATTAAGGGGACACCCCTCCTTTGGGACACCCTTATTAAGGGGACACCCCTCCTTTGGAACACCCCTATTAAGGGAACACACACCCCTTCTTTGGAACACCCCTATTAAGGGGACACCCCTTCTTTGGAACACCCCTATTAAGGGGAACACATACCCCTTCCTTGAAACATCTCTATTAAGGGGACACCCCTCCTTTGGAACACCCCTGTTAAGGGGACACACATCCCTTCTTTGGAACACCCCTATTAAGGGGACACTCCTTCTTTGGAACACCCCTATTAAGGGGACACCCCTTCTTTGGAACACCCCTGTTAAGGGGACACCCCTCCTTTGGAACACCCCTATTAAGGGAACACACACCCCTTCTTTGGAACACCCCTATTAAGGGGACACCCCTTCTTTGGAACACCCCTGTTAAGGGGACACCCCTCCTTTGGAACACCCCTATTAAGGGAACACACACCCCTTCTTTGGAACACCCCTATTAAGGGGACACCCCTCCTTTGGAACACCCCTATTAAGGGGACACCCCTCCTTTTGAACACCCTTATTAAGGGGACACCCCTCCCCTCTGTGAAGTGAATGACCAGCAATATTTGTTTTAACACTATTGCCAACCCCTATTCAGTGGACACACCCCATTAAGGAGACTACTTGTCTATGAAATGATAGGCAATATATAACACAACAGCCAATCCCTATTCAGTGGACACCCGTATTAAGGAGACTCTTTATTGGTCTCGAAAATGTCACCTTAAAATGAGTTCTACTGTTTTTGTTTACAATATGTACAATTATGGAATCTTTTAAACCTCAAGAAAAGTCTGGATTTGGGAGAGTTTCTTGTTTCAGAGTAGAAACAATTTCAGAAATTTACTTTACTTTAAATTTTATTTTACAGCAAGATGCTTTATCATTTATTTTACTGTAGTGTAATAATATTATAAAGGGCTAATATAGTGTGTTTTTATAGATTACTGAAAATTAATGTACCATATGTTTTCCCTGCAAACTGTTTGTAATAGTATTTCTTGAATATTTACTAGCAAATCCAGAAACAAGAAAGCATATTGTGTACAAGCTGGTGGCTCTAATGCAATTGGTCTCTATGGTTATATAGATGCTTGGAGTGAGTTAATGCAACAAGTATGTGTCTATATTAATTCTTTTATACTATTCCAGAAACATAGCTAGATGAATTTTATATGTATTACCTTAATTTGACAATTTTAATGTTAAAAATATTTGTTGTGGTATATTTTAATATATGTTATTCCAAAACAATCCTAACAACAGGATTCTGAGCTGTGGAGATCAAAGGGTTTATCTGTGGCTACGACACGATCAGTTCCACGCCCCTTAACAGACATCACACGCCGCGGAGAATATGTACATAGTACAGTACTGTGATATTTGCAGCGAGACTTAAAAGAGCAAAAGAGCTCAGTGTCCTGTTGTTCAATTCAGTTCTTCAGTGCAATTGTTTTTTTAGTTAAAAAATCTGCTAAAAGATATCTGTTGATTTATTTAGGGAGTTATTGATCGATTTGATGACATAGCTGTGGCTGTGGGTAGTGCTGGTACAGCAACGGGTTTAGCAGTTGCTAACTACCTTACAGGATCACGCCTCCGGTAAGAAAGTGCCTTTGTTTACATCTCCCTTCACGCCCCCTCTCCCCCATTAACCATGTGACCGTCGTGATATTGCACTTTACTTTACTTAGAAGAGCACACCCAAGATTGGAATCGTTTAAATAAACTATTACTGTATTAAATTTTAGGATCCATGCGTATGTGATACGGCTTGACAAGGCTCATGTGGTGGAACATGTGACAGAGACTTTGAAAGAGATCGGCCTTGATGGCGAGGTGACTGTCGAAGAGCTAATTGATGTGGTAGAGTTCTCTGTAGGATTGGGATATGCTAAGTCAACTCCAGAAGAATTGGGTAAAATATCTAAGATAATACATGTTACCTCTTTACACAAATTGTTTAATTTTCATTTATAAATATCATTAATTTCATTGTAAATCAACATTAAGGGGATGGACAGGGGCGATTTTTTTTTTGTACATAAGTTGGAGACCCCTTATGTTAAAGATAGCAGAACTACTTCTTAAATATAACTAAACCTAACCCTCTAAATAATCTCTCTCACTATAAAGTAAAAAGAAGTTAGTCATGGGATTCGAACCCCATACATCGACATGTAAAGTCCATAGTCTAATCCACTCGACTACACAAACGGCTCGACAGAAAGCATTTGCATTAGCGAATTGTAGTCAGCTCAATTCTTACATCACACCTTATGGATATGACTAATGAATATTCAAGTTTATTTTGTGACGTTTCATGAAGGGTCCTCAACTTATGTACGAAAAGAAATATTGCAGACAGGGAATACCTTCAGGACCAACCCAACAAAGTCAAGTGTCACCTTAATAAAGGCATTCCCTGAAAAGAAGTGGTTCCACTTTATAGTTTAATCGCACCCCGATAAGTTTATTGCCATGTAAAGATATTGTTTTAATCATGGTGTGTATTATAAGTTATAACTATGTTGTAACTTAAATTAAAATTGTTTGTTTTTTAAAGAATTCATTACGAATGTGTCGATGAAGACTGGTGTCATTTTAGACCCGACATACACCAGTAAAGCTGCATTAGGTCTTGTTAAACACCTCACCTCAAATCCACAAGCCTTCAAAGGCAACAGAATTCTGTTTGTTCACACAGGTAAGGGGTTATAGTTCATAGTTCATTTTATTTGTCCAAAAGGAAATTCATGTTGACATACAATTGCTCAAAATTAGTTGAAGGTTACTAACACAGAAAAATACATATAAATACAATTTAAAATATACAACAGAGTGACAACATTACTCTTACTGTACAATTTATTGTACTTGTCCAAAAGGAAATTCATGTTGACATACAATTGCTCAAAATTAGTTGAAGGTTAGTAACACAGAAAGATACAAATAAAATTCAAAATATACAACAGAGCGACAACATTACTCTGATAAAAAATGAATTAATTTATTAAAAAGTCTGATTGAATATGGACTAAAAGAATTAAGGAAGCGTTTTGTTCTACCTCGAACAGTCCTCAATCCCCTCCCAGATCTCAACCACTGATAATTACTATGGAGGGGATGGTACTAACTTTATCATAAACATTACAAACATGATTGATTCTGTTAATTACCTGATATTGCGAGTTAATTTTTATAGGGTATGTTCAGACTCACAGTGTTAGGTTTATTAGCCCAAGAACTACGGTGGCGTTAATAGTGTGAAGGTCATTACCTTATAAAGCTGCCCTCTTTTACTACAGTTATGAATGGATGACTAAAGCTCTGTCTTACCCTATCAAACTAGTTTGTAAAAAAAAAGTTTGATGTGCACAAGTATAAGTAGTGATATGCCCAAATATGGTAGTGATATGATGTCATCGTGTTCATATAGGCACATCAAATTTTTTTTTAACATAAAGGTTGATAGTGTAAACAGGCTATATAGCTGTCTGAACAGACCTATGTAGTTCAGAAACAAAAATATGTATGCTGCATACATAATCCTACCTTAATGCTGTGAGTCTGAACACACATATTCATAGAGTTATAATATTCATAAGATGATTGTACGATGTTAAAGGTCAGGTGCGGGCCTTTATAGTTTCCCCTATGTTTCATAATTTTTTAACTGAACATACCTTTAAGAAATGATTATAAACTGCATTGTGCATTGATTTGTAGGTGGTATCTTTGGTTGTGTGAACGCAAGTTTAAAAAGTGTTCTTGGAGAGGCGGCTATTAATAGAATGCAGGGCTGGATGAGTATAGACACAGAACCTGTTGTTTTAGAAAGCTGATGTTTGTGTTATCCAGTTAGTATTAATTACTACAATCAGGGCCGTAGCCAGCATAAGGCGCTTACCTCGTCTTTTTTTTAAGTGTAAAACTCTACATCTTCTATCCAATAATCTTATTTTAAAATCACATTAGGCATTTCTCTCCCTTATCAGAATCAGTCCATTTCACCCGGGTTTTTGAAAAAATCCGGGTAATAAATCTTGGTCTGTTTTAAACAATTTACGAGTTCTGATTCTTTATCTTGACACACATGAGAGGCCAGCTGGAGTGTGACAGACACTTCACTACAGAAATTGCTGAAAACCATGTAGGAATTTTCATGAGTTGTCCAGGTGACCTTGTTGTAAATGACCTAATAGTACCCTTGGGTTGTATTTAATGGGCAGTTAATATAATCAAATTACAATTGTGTGTTTTATGGGCTGACACTCTGGACAGGCATGTGGACCATTTCTGCTAAGGGAGAGTTTTGCCTCATGATTGATAAATCTATTTTTAGATATTGAATAAAGTAGGTATAGATTGAATAATAGAATTGTATGTTTGGAATAAAATATAAATACTTGTGTAATTTCCAATACTTATGCACTTTTATAATATCATAGAGATTTGTATGAAAATATGTATTTTTAATTTCATAAATTTATATAAATTACTAAAAACAAACAAATTGTATAAATTTGAAAAAAATAATAACATTTTAATTTTATCATGTTATATATGACAAGATTAAGTATATCAAATATATTGTGTAAATCAAGGATATAAATAAATATATTATTGAAAATGAAAAGATATAATCACCTTTTTTTTTCTTTAGTCGTCTAATACTAGCAGTGACAAAATGTTATTTCTTGAAAGAGTGACTCTTCCCTGATTGATTTCTTGTGGAACGTCTCAAATTTAACGATAAAATTTATCCACAAATTAACAGTATACTGAGCGGCTCTGCAAAATTAGTTGAAAATAAAAAGTCATTTGCATATTCATAGAGTTATAAAATATTCATAAGATGATTGTATTAAACGCCCTCTATAATTTTTGACCACGTGGGTTGATTACATCATCACACCTGGTGGCATCAAGTAGCAAAACACTGTCCATGCTTTAAATTTGTTATCGCAATTTATTCAATAGTTTTATCATTTTGCGGGTAAGACAGGCTGTAAGGAATTATATAAACTGATAATGATATATCAAAAGTTAGCGACACAGTTCAGGCTAGGGCTAATGGCATGCAAGTTTAGTAGAGTAGTAGTTAGGCCCTGTACACAAATTAGGCCTAGCCTAGTTCGTCTTATCGCGCACGGTTCGTACCACCCCGCAACCGGCGTGCGAGGACCGGATGGTTTCCTTGTGCGGAGACATGACAATGACGGGCCTAGGCTAGCTACTAGGCCTACTTGAACGATTCATTACTTACGGTATAGATAGTGATTTAATAAGTTACCATTTATTCACCAAATTATTGATTCATTTGTGTAGGCCTAACTAATAATTGTAAAAAAATTAACATTTTCTTGTTTTATTAATAATTATTATTTTTATAGGGCTATTTATTATATATTAATTATAATATAATCACACGTCCTCATAGCTACTGCTACTGGAAATGAGGAAAGCATGATCAGCAGATAAGCCCCTTACTCTTTTTCTTGAATGGTCACTGTTGTGGGTGTCGTTCATTACCTTATGCACTTGTCAATTGTATGACCCACTATACGACCCCCGGGAGAGGTGCGTCATTTGTCCGATGTACGTCATACTTTTGAATACCATGACGCACCCGTGCGTCAAAAAGGTGACTTACCTTTAGGTGACCATGACGCACCCATTTTGACGCACTGTGACCATGTTGTTTATGATATGGTGGGTGGTAAAGTGACGGACATTGACACACCTTGTTCATTGATGTGACGTACCATCTAGATTTTTGACGCTCCCCTGCGTCAGTAATTATTTGTAAATGACGCACCTCTCCCGGGGGTCGTATAGTGAGTCATACAATTGACAAGTGCATTATTATGTTTTTGTTCATGGTTGTCATCTGAAATACTATTCTAATCTATTATTATTGATCAGTAGTAGAAGGTCTTTTGCGAGTTTAAGCATCTCTCAAGAGCGAGTCCATCTTGGTAAAGTTTGGTAGCCCCTTCCCAAACAAAATAACCTTAAAATACTGAACGCCGATGATGTACCCTCACTATTGTCGATTAGTAAAATAAAAGTATGGTATAAGAATATGGTCTTACTAAAGCATCACCATCATGATAAAAAAGACCAAACAGATTTATGTAATATTATACAATAATAATCTACACATATGAGAGAAGAGGCTCCTCCTCTTAACTTTACTATAATAAAAGGTAAGAATTGCAAAAGGTAAGAATCATATTAGAACAGTCAATTATACTGATATCATAGAGGAAAGAACATTTCAATAATTAAATAATTTCTATATTTATTCGTTACAGTGCCACCACGATGCTGATTGGGCACAATTCGTTCACCAAAGACTTGGACTTAAGGCTTACCTTTCTTCTGACTGTCTATCTAAGTAACTCTTATGCTGTGGAAGACACGGTTGATGATTATTTGAATAGATGCTTAGATGGGGTAAACCATAAAACAAAACCAGGCCCAGAAAGCAGTTTATTTAGCAAGGTATGTATTGTTGTTGTAGCCCTACTGGGGTAGTGATAGGAATTGGAAAGCCAGTCCAAAGGTTATATTCTTCTTTAGCTACAAAAAGTCATAATGAATGCCAAAAGTTTGATTTAGTAACAAAATTTACTAGGTCAGAGGTTACAGGGTTCTTTGGGTAGTGCTTCATTTTGAAGTATCAAAATAGTTGGAAAAAAATCATTTACCTAAAATACAGACGTTTTTTTGTTCAAAAAATAACTTTGACTTCCAGTCAAAGTTTTCAATCAAAACATATCCCATAATGCAACTCGCTTGTTTGGCTACTCTGTATGCATAATCATAAAACTTTCTCGTGATCTGTGTGAAAACACCTTCTCTACCGTGACGAGTTGTAAACAATCCTAATTAGCATATATATGCATAATGTATAATCGTCGTTTGAAATCTTTGTTTACTTTCGCTCGCGACGTTTTTCCAGACAAAATGTAATCAAACTAATTTACCTGTTAATTACGTAAATTTTAATATTACTTTGATATGGCTAATTTAAAATTTAGAATATTTTGACCTTCATTTTTTGTGTTTCAAGGGACAATACATCTTTAATATTATAATTCTGTTTTCTTTACAGTGCAGTAAATATAAAGAATTATCTTGTTGTACGGAAGAAACAACGAAAGGACTCCATGACTCCGATTCCTGGTTAAATTTCAATTGGCATCACTGCGGAGAGCTCTCATCAGCATGTACAGATTTTTTAACCCACGATCTATGCTTCTATGAATGTTCACCGAACATAGGCCCTTGGCTCGTACCGGTAAGCCTACAATTTTTCAAGGGCTAGCTTACTGTATTTTGTTAACCCCTTTCACTTAGCGAAACTCCTGGGGCAGATTGCAATAAAGTTTTTAAGCCTAGTCTTAGACTTAAGCACAAGATGAAACCCTTGGCAACAATGGTCTTACAATTAAGACCATTGTAATATGAAATCAATGCACAGTAGTTTTTAAAGCAAGTAGTTTCATCATGATATTACTAGCTAGCTTAGGTAGCCTCTTGCGCTCGCGTTCATCGTAAGCCTACCTAGAGGAGGCTTAAACCACATTGCTGATAGTCTTAGGCTTAGACTTCATATTACAATGGTCTTAATTGTAAGACCACCATTGCCAAGAATTTCATGTTGGACTTAAGACCTTTATTGCAATCCGACCAGAGTTTACACTCAATGGCGTCAACACAAGGGTTTTGTATGGTTTGTGTTTCAGTTTGTGTAAACCTTGGTTTTCTAGGTGATATGAAAGGCGTAATAAGTGTCTATTGTTAAGACTAGTGGTAAATATGTTCCTTGAAATTCTTACGACTATCATTGGCATATAGAGGGCACTAGGATATTCGACATACGACAGCTTCACACAATGCCTACCATTTTTGGGAGTTTTCTTTGTTCAACTGTCATTTTAATCGAGTCTTACTAATCATTACCTAGAGGGACATTTTGTTTTGCTATTAGCATGATGGACTGTGACTAGGCATACATAAATTACACAACAATTTGTTGTGACAATGAAAAATGTAAAGGTGAAGTTCAATATTGAATATCGAAACGTGGCAGGCTGAAGGCGCTTGACCTTTGACAAGATCGCCTAAATTTTTTAGTTTTTTACTTTACTTAGTGTTGTATATTCTGGTACAGCCGCTCCATGATCTCTTTGCTTTTCTTCCTTATATCTTTACTCTTATTAAAAGTTTTACTAACAAATATTATTCTATTTATATAATTGTCAACACGTCAACTAACGATCAAATAACAGTTTTCTTATCACAACTTGTACAATGTAATTTAGAAAACTACAACCATTTTTTAAAATAAACATACACATCATACAACGTACATTTATAGCCTAAGAAAATTTTCAAAACTTTCTATTATTTAAAAGTCGAAGATAGCCAGGTCTCGGGTCCATTCTATTGTCGCCACAGATTGATATCTTCATCAGTACTTCTATGAATGGATGATTAGGTGGGAACACGAACGCTAGTTGATCATACTCGGCACCGTTTTGATCGTACGATAAATCGGGAAACCACCTCACGACGTATGCTATGAAAAGTACAATAGACAACAACCATACATTGTTTTATACAGTACATAAATATCTAGGTGAAAATATGACAAAGGTGTACTTTAATTGTAAATTAACCAAATTTTCTTTTTTTCATTTACAGCACAATATTTCAATTCGAAATGAACGTTATAAAGGCATACCTTTATGTGAAAGCGAGTGCAATGCATGGTGGGATGCGTGTCGTTATGATACGACTTGTATGGAAAATTGGACTAAGGGCTGGGATTGGTCAACTGGTACGTAGTACAAATAACAATTGCGCTTTTCAATAGTGGCCCTTTTAAAATTAAGAATCTTAAGCTCTGTCTACATTATCTAGTTTGACAACAAAGAAATTGGTGTTCCCAAATAAGGTAATGATATGATATATTGTCGCGTAAAATTCGGTAGTGTAGACAGAGTTTAATTCTACTTTTTTAGTTTCCTAAAATCAAATCTTTATTAACATGATAAATTGTGTTGATGTATAGTTTTCCTGTTTCCCTTTTATGCATTGTTGCCAATTATTTGTTCTTGCTGGTACCCCTTTCAAAACGGCTTTCAAACTTTGATGTGCCACATGATGTCATATCAATACCATATTTAAGCATATCACTGCCATATTTGGGCACATCACACCTTTTTTTGTCAAACTAGTTTGATAGTGTAGACAGAGCTTTAGACAGATTTAGTTTTATTTCTCAGGTGTAAATGTATGTCCAGCGGGCACTACCTGTCGTACGTTTGAGGAAACGTTTGGTTCTGCATCCAATATGTGTCACCAGATATGGGGTGGCGCTTTTAATGCAACACCAGACAACGAGCAGTGCATGGTGTATTATTTTAACGGAGTGAATCCGAACAGGGAGGTAAGTACAGGAAAATTATTTTGAAATGATTATAGAAAAGTGAATATTATTAACAGTGTAATTTGGCTGGTATGGCTTAAGCTCTCTCTACACTATAAACTAGTTTTACAAAAAGTGTGATGTGCCCAAATATGGTAGTGATATGACATCATCATCGTCCATATATGGGCACATCACATATTTTTGTCACATAAAGTGTAGATGAGACTTAATGTATAAATTCTGTGTCTTAATCATAATTCATTGAATCGATGCAATTTCACTGTCTGATCTGTCCAGTTTATGTGCGTTAACCAACTGTACTGCTTCCCACTAGCGACGCAGCTTACAAAACGTTAAATCCAATAATTGTGTTTGCCCCTGCCTGCGTAAAATCAAACCTGCGATGTTTGCAGCACTGATGCGTTGTCGGTTCCCACTTGTGATTACGCAATACAGCACTTTGCGTCAATACGTCATTGAGTTGCGTTCTAGTGGGAATTAGCTTTATTGAATTTGGTGCTCGAGTATAAACAAAGCATAGAAATTTGTCTATGCTTTTATTCATTATTTATTTATACGGTATATATATAGACCTAGACTCAGTCCTAGAACACACAATGTATTCAGAGTAGACACTTTGGCATGATTATTTTTAGTACTACTCAGAACAATCACCGTTTTCGAAGAAATAATTAGTCTAAAAGATCCATTAGGTCCAGCATTATTATTTTGACATTTGGAAGTAATCTTCCCAGAATTTGTACTTGAGTTGTCTGTAATTTGAGTACTAAGTGACCTAGATGGCTTCTGATGGATTTGATTGGTTAATTATGCATTATGTGTCACTTAGAATTAGCCCTACCGAATGGAAAAGTGATATTTATTTAATGGTGATAATTAATGTGCTCTAATGCATGTTTTTGTAAACATTTTTAGAAATTGTTAACTGATCGCGTTAGAAAATCAACTTATTGTTCTTGCCGTCCCATTCTACTCGACTCCGCGTTGTAGTAGTCAATTTTTTAACTCATGAAATATTCTCACCATCCAATTTATAAACATTCATTATTTGTATACAGTAAACAAATGTTATGCAAGATTTATCTTGCTTCAATTAAATATCCTTCTCCCCTCATACAATTGTCATACTTCCCCTTATATACAATATGTTCATAACCTTCTAGATCATTCCTTATACTTCTTATTCTATTGGATTACAGTTTCTATTAATAGCACCTCTGGAATGTTCCTGATTGTTCTTATTAATTATACATGGTTTCTTAAATCAAAACATACTCTTATTCTAGAATATTCCCTCTATAAATAAGGTGGAATAAAAATAATAAAATAAAAGCCAATACTGTGTAATTCTAGTGTCATTATTTTTTTCCTACCAATTTTTTTTTTAAACTGGGGACATCCTAATGTATTGCCTCTCACTCATATCATGAAAAAGTGTTCTCTGAAAATAAATACACTTAAGATAAATACGGCTACAGTATGCACTACTCAATACTGATTTTTAATTTTGTCAACACCATATTTTGAAACATATGTTACACTGTGTTTACCAAAAACGTGATAAACCATACTAGTACCAGCATAATATATTGAAAAATCTGCTGATTTTGCGATAATTTTACAAAAAATCTAGTATGTTTTAAGAACATTTCTGTTTTTTCAGGTTGCTAGGTATTACGCAGAGCAGATGGTTTTTAATAATGGCAACCCAACAAATTCAGCGGTGGAAACGTCTACTACGATTTTTATATTTTTATTTTCGCTAGTTTTTTACATACTTCATCACTATAACCTTTGTAATCATATCGTCTCAAGAACGGAATTATAGTCAGTGATACAGATATCAATAGAGGATACAATGAACAGAACATTCAGGTATCAGGGTAGATAGTCCCCCGCCCCCTCCCAAATTATAAGTCTAAAACAAAAATGTTTTTTATGAAAAATATTGCACTTAGGTGTAGGACTAAAGAAAGCTTTTTGCAGGACTGTAGATGGTAATTTAACTGTGGAATGTGTATGTTGGTATGTTGTATAATGTCTTTTTGGAGACCATATCAAAATGATTCTACTGCAGTAACTAGATTTTGTACTGCAATAATGTATGTTCGAGTTTATGAGGCAATCACTGCAATAAATGGTGTGTAGTTGACACAGAGTAAACACAGGCCATAACTGTTGTGGAACGGAATGCACATTCAACTTTTCATGGTCTGTTAAATTATTGTCTACTGTCTGAAAATTATGCTTTCTAATACAAGTGGTTTTTCAGAACTCTATAAATAAATTTGTTCAGGCCAGTCTACAAATTATTATTTAGCATGTGGGTATGTTTTTATGGAAACTACAATGAAAAAATGATCCACACTGTGTGTGGCAAGCATTCAATTTTAGAAATATCATTTAATTTAACAACTTCTAGGTATGAAGTTATCGGACATGTTTTTAAATCAATTTGTTTGCTTTACTAGCTGTTTGAAGTTGGTCTATTTAATTGTCATCTTACTGTAGATAACACCGCAGGTATGGACAAATAGATTTCCATTACTGTATCATAAAAACTACCAAAGGTTAGAATTACTATGTAGGTCTAGGTCAACACGATATTTTCATCTTCGTTTATAAGCCCATCCCCAATTGATCCATGTAGGCAAACACTCATTTTCATCCTCATTTTTAACCCCATCCCCAACTGATTCGTGTTGGCTAACACACATTTTCATCCTTGTTTATAAGCCCATTCCCAACTGATACGTGTTGACAAACACACATTTTCATCCTTGTTTATAAGCCTATTCCCAACTGATTTGTGTTGACAAACGCACATTTTCATCCGTGTTTATAAGCTCATTCCCAAATTCATCCAACATAATTATGTTTATACTCATTTATGAGCCCATCCCAAATTCATTAATGTAGGTGTAAGCCAACACACTACATGTTCATCTTCGTTTATAAGCCCATTTTCAGACGACCCATTTATTTACAGGCCAACACACAACACTTTCATCTTCGGGTAAAAGCCCAGAGAAAATATACGATACATTATTTTTCAATTTTTGCTTTTTTAACATATTTTTTTATCTATGTTTTGTTAAAAAATGATGTTTTTATGTGGAGGTATAGTAATGTAAACGCATTTTAGCCATTATACTTATTCTATGTGTTCAAGTGATGTGAATATTTTTCTAATCTTAGTGTATTTTACGATATTTAGGAGTAATATAGTTTGGAAAGAAATGCACAAATGTTTGGTTGTCACAAATTGTATTGCCCTTCTATGCCAAAAACTGTGATTGACAAACACAGTTTTTAATCGATAACACTGATTTTTCTTTGATAGTGTTACTTACCAATCGATAACACTGCTTTTCTTTTTTAATAGTGTTACTTGCTAATCGATAAAACTGCTTTTCTTTTTTAATAGTGTTTACTCGCCAATTGATAACACTGCTTTCTTTTTTAATATTGTTACTCGCCATTCGATAACACTGATTTTTCTTTGATAGTGTTACTTGCCAATCGATAACACTGCTTTTCTTTTTTAATAGTGTTACTTGCCAAACGATAACACTGTTTTCTTTGATAGTTACTCACCAATCGATAACACTGCTTTTCTTTCTAATAAATAGTGTTACTCGCTAATTGCTAACACTGCTTTCTGTTGGTGGTAGTGTTACTCGACAATTAATAACACTAATTTTATTTGGTGATAGTGTTACTCGCCAGTTAATAACACTGCTTTTTTCGTAACTCTTTAATCGGTTTCTTTCTTTTCTTTAGCGGTTTGTGCCAGCCACCTTTGGTATATTTATTCTGTAATTCATACCCCGACAGCCTTGCTATTTTAATACCTTGCTATCTTGAAATCTGTAAATATTAATCGTTTTTTCGTTGAAACTCGAAAGCAATAATAAAGATCTACAATCACTGGAATTGATAAGACATAAAACATAAATTCTCACCACGTATTGTCTTACTACTTACTCCAGTTGAGAACTCATTGTAAGAAGAAGAATTCCAATTTAGAAGGTTTGGGGTTTTTCCCTTTACCAAGTAAATCGGAAGAATAAAAGAGATAGGCTTAATATAACTGCTGGTGTAACCAAAGATTAAGACACCTATCGAAATGTTTTTCGAATTCTAATTTGTAGCCTATTAATTCAAAATACATTGTACACTAGATGGTCAACACAAGAAATATCACAATATGGATCGCACAGTACTTTTAATTTTACTTAATTGATTTATTTTTGATGTGATTTAATTTGTATACTATGACTGAAATAACTATTAAGATATGTACAATTTATTTTACTGTATTTATACTTTGAGCACATGGTTTTCCAAACTGCGCTCTTTAAAAATAGTTTTAAATATTTCTTGATTTGGTATATTGTTACTGTAGTCTACACAGAATAAACATCTATGAATTTCTGAAAATGTTTCTATTTCGTATTATTCCATGATTTTGCGTGTATCCGTGGTCTCTATTCATCCGTTGATAGTTTCACCATTAAAGTTCCTAAACCAAAGTTGTCATTCTCATGAGCTATTCCTTGCCGCTTCCATCTTTCCTTCAGAATGCGCACTAATATTCAGTCGTTAAAATGATTTTCCAAACTTTCTGGTTTTTTTTTATGTTGTCAGTATTTTTTTCAGTATTCTTTTGATTTTTAGTTGCGTGCAAACGCGATTCTATATCTCACTATGTCGGTTGGTCGGTCGGTAAACACTAACTAAAATTTGAGCACGCGACTGCAGCCATGTATATGGCCTTGTTCGTTCCAGTTCAAGTATGTATGACACGCCATGTGTGCCCAAATGTTTTTATCAATGCCGTATTGTCTAAAAGATAGGCCTGCTGATCATTCATCAACTCATCTTTCGGATTATTATACCTGTACTCAACTCCGAGCTATCGAAACAATTTTCGAAAGAAGTATACATATAGAATATACGTAATTGTAAATCTACTGAAATCGTTTCATTTTGCAACAACACCCGGAATATATTGATAATTGCAATCTTTTAGTTTATTCCGTGACGAATACCAGATTTTATTATAAACAAAAACCAACTATAATGCGAACAAAACAATATTTCTTCTCACGCAACAGCACAAAATACAAAACAGAATATTAGAAATATTTTCATATTTTTATACATTTATTTTATTTGCTTATTGCGGTATTTGCACAAAACTACTACGTCATGACAGCGTCATCCACTTTATCGAAATCAGCATTTTTAAATAGTTATCTTTAAAACCATTGTGACCTTAAACACCTGATTTCATGTTTTATCTCCCTTCTTTTTTTTTTGTCTTGTGTGAGTTCATCTCACGTTTATTTAAATTCTCATTGGTTTTATCTCCCTTCTTAAAGGAAAAACAATAATTGAAATATCTTAAACCTTAATCTCAACTACTTTCCCTCCACAAATTGTCGTCTGCTATCTCAAAATCACATTTATGTCATCTAAATAATTATCATATTTAGGTTTTGTGACATTTCAATTTGTTACAATATCTCGTAGATTCATTCGCTAACTGAAAATAACTTAAATAAATTGATTCTAACCGTTATGACGTAGTTCATGAGATTTATATAATGTTATGTTAATTTTAACTATACATTTATACGCACATCGGCTTACGTAGTCGTAAATTTCACGTCTTAATTTAATCCGGCAATTCGTATTATGCCTTCATTTCTATCATCAGAGATTGTTTTTGTAAAATTAACATTTAGCAAAATCACAGAAAAGTGAAGGAAGAGCTTCCATTTCTAGATCCACCACGAAAACATTGCGCATAATATTACTGTAATACATGGAAGTGTATTTTTCATTTCTCATCAATCTACAATTTCTAAATATGGCAAGAGTTAAAGTTCAGCCCTAAAAGCGCATTTTTGTACATAGTTACCAACAGGCCTAAATGGCATGGCCTCCTTGGTGTATTTAAGCTCCCGCTGTACATTTGAAATTCTTGGCATAAATGGAGGGTCATTTCAAGCCAAATTCGATACTTCATTGCACATAGAGATAATGGACTCACAAATTGCTTTACGGTACATCTTAACTAGTACTGTAATACACTGTAAAGCTTGTTCAGCCTGTTTAAAAAAAATATATTCTTATACATTATACATTTTTTCGTTTTACGAAACACAACGAAACAATAATATTACCTAAAAGCACTGTGTGAGAGATACGACACGAAGAAGCACAAAACTGTACGCGCGCGGACAAACCCAGTGACATTATTATCAATGTTTGAACGCGCTCTCAACAAATGCGATCATGCTAATCACAGAATACTTCTGTCACGATAAATATAAGTAAAACATAAATATAATTTGAATTTTGTTTGAAAATTGTTTGCATAAATAAACTTTAAATTTAAGTACCATACACTGTGTAAATACTGTACTTTGCTGACGTCATATTTTGTGCGCGCGTGCGTAGTTTAGCAGTAAATATTATTTAGTGATCATTATGAAAGATGTTTACCCCGCTGCGCACATTTCATTAACTTGCTCTAAGCTACGCAAACATTTGCATGGTTTACAATAGGCCTATAAATATATGTATCTAAGGGGAATACTTTAAAAGGATTCGTCTTAAAGCCAGCTTTCGACGAATCCGATTAAATATATTGGGCGGCCTATAACCACATTTCCTACAAAAAAATAAAAGTACTTTTAAACCAAATAGCAAAGCAATGAAAATTAAAACTATTGCGAATAAAAGTCTCATCCATATGCTTATCATATAGTTATCCCAGACATTGTGTATCATAGATGTGTGGCTGTTATCATACTTTTGTTTAGCTACGTGCTCGATCCAGTAGGCCGCCCTCTGTGGGGCTGGCATGTTCTTATTTCGAAGAATTTCTGATCTGTATTTTATCTCTTTCTTGTATCTGAAAGAAATTAAAATGAAAGTCTTTAATGTAGTGCTTACCACGAAATGAAAAATAAAATGCTAATAGTTCGCTAGTGTAGATCAGTTGATAAGCTTCAGTTAACTGCAAAAACTAAGTTAGTGTAGGCCTAGACTACTCAACTGGTCTGCACTAATGGCGGTAGTAAGCATCGTAACACGTTTCCAAGTTTGCAAACTAAGTTAGTGTAGATTACTAACCTGGTCTACACTACGGTAGTAAACTCTGGAAAACGTTTCCAAGTTTTCAGACTAAGTTAGTGTAGATTACTTAACTGGTCTACACTACGGTACGTTAGTAAACTTTGCAAAACGTTTCCAAGTTTGTAAACTAAGTTAGTGTAGATTACTAAACTGATCTGCACCTCGGTAGTAAACATTGGAAATGTTTCCAATTTTGTAAATTAAGTTAGTGTAGAATACTCAACTGGTCTACATCACGGTAGTAAACTTTGGAAAACGTTTTCAAGTTTGCAAAATAAGTTAGTGTAGAATACTCAACTTGACAACTCTACGATAGTAAACTTTGGAAAACGTTTCCAAGTTTGTAACTAAGTTAGTGTAGATTACTCAACTGGTCTACGCTACGTTAATAAAGTTAGTGTAGAATAATCAGCTGGTCTGCACTAACTTTGTTTGTAAACTTGGAAAATTGGTCCGCCAAAGCAATCAGTTATTCAGAAAAGCAAGGAACTTAACTATGTATATCAAACCTGCAGGCTACATATACGGTTTCGGAGTTATGCATTTGAGTAATTTTCGATCGTATTGCAATTGCACTATTAAGTACTCTTATGCGATCCTTAATGATGCTTATGTAGGCCTAAAAATAAATGTAGGCCTAATATAATACTCACATAGGATTACTTAGAACTTCCTTAATTGCGTCATACAGAATAACTGAAGTTAGATGTTGAGCTTCAATTTTCGTTCCAAGATTCCGCATTGAGACGCGTTTTGCGTTGTTAAATTGATCCCCGCTGAATGGAATACACACCATTGGTACTGAATGGTAGATAGCCTCATAAATACCGTTTAATCCCGCGTGCGTCACAAACGCTTTTGCCTTGTAATGTCCTAAAAAAGAAAAATAATAAGTAGTGAAATCCAGTGGGCGTTTGTGAAGATAACCTTGTTCGTAGTTACTTTGACAGGTGTACTTAAAGGGTGGCTCCGGGTTTAAAATTTCTATTAAATATAAATCGTTGTTCACAACATTGATAATTTACCCCGCTTTGTATCGCCATCATTGAAGCAGAATGAGCGTCGTGAAATCGGCTCCTTTAACAGACTACATGATATACGGTAATATTGAAAAAGAAAATATAAAAACGGACCTTTTATTGGAAAGAATCAAATGTACGTGTTAAAAAACACTCACCTAATACATCATTCTGTGGTATAGACTTAACTAGCATCGTGTTATTACCCAATGTACTTGGTGGTTTACCAGAGTAACTCCATATAACCCTCTGGTCAAGTCGAGCGAAAGCAGACGCCCATATGTCAGAAATCTTCTTGTCCATATCGTTAAAATACGACCCAAGCGAAACTACCACAACACCGTGCCTTCCGGATTTCAACATAAACTTCTCCATTTTCTGGAAAAATAAACAAATCAATGAATCGGCACTGCACATGTTTTTGCAGAACTCCAAAACTAGCGTTTATGTTTACATCGTGGATATGTCAAGGAAGAGGTTACCGTATGTGTACAGTGTGTTAAATATTTCATTGTTGTTGTTGAATGAGAAAGTGTAACCTCAATATGGGTAGTGTCCTGAATCTTGGAGGAGGGGGTGTTTAAAATTAGGGTTTCTATTCTGTATAACACATTTGAATTACTCTAGGATACAATGTGCAAGCGCGCGCGCGCATCGCAAGGATATAAGTGTTAGTTCGGCGGATAGGTTGTCCATTGCTAATTATGATCGCTTGTGATTGAATAATCCGCCACAAATTACTTCTGCGTGCGTTGCATTCTAATGAACCAAGCTTTAATTCATGATGCAAATACGTCGTACGTACCTTTGGTAAGGGTCGTGGGTCTGTAGCTGTTATCCCACCAACAAAAACTGAATTTGGCATTGATGGACGTGCAACCTCAAGGCTAAAGTCAACGTTGAATAGCCACAACTTAGCCCTAGACATTGCCGTGTAAATTGAAATATCTGGCCTGATATTATAATTAGCTTTCAAATGATCGAAATTTGTTAAAACTGCTGTCTGATAATGTAACGTAGCAACCAAAATACGCGTACTTTGAATGGCTTGCTGGTGGAGATTTAAAGGGGCAATAGTCGGTAGACCATTATTATCACGGGGAAAGTAATAAGGATTCACTGTATGAGTTGACAAATGAACAAGATTCGCTGTAATTGAACCGGTAGCAACCTCAACTAGAGGAACTGATAAATAAAGAGATAAAATAGGAGCACACGGGTTTAAAATATCGCCTATAATAACGCTGTAATTCATCTGCGTGTTATATTTTATATTATCCATAAAATTGGTATCTCTTAACAGTGAATGACAACCGTCATACACAAGTGTTTTCATCTGTGAATGATTAAATGATAACGGATGGATGTGCTCTCCTCTTGAATTGGCAACGGCAAGATTATTCCAAAATGCCTTCCATGTTCCTACGGTAACATTTGTGTTAAAACGCAATACTGAAAATTCATCGTTTAAATCGTGAGAATGACTTTCTCCTAACACAAATGTGACTTGATGTCCACGGTCAAGTAACGCATTGCCGACGATTTTCATAAATAAAAAGTGGCTGCCGGTTTCCATTCCCGGTAAAACCAATATGTTCTCTGCTTCTGCCATTGTGTGTGTACAAATGCACAGAATACACACAATTAATGCAAAGCAACATATTCGCATTTTTCTTGAAACGTTCCTTAACTTTGCCGAGCCTCTTTCTGAAAGAAATAAGGAAATTAAAATGAGCTATGTATCCGAGATGTTCTGACTTTTGTAATCAAACATTGTCATCGTGGTTTGTTGAATATGCGACTCTCGGACTCACCAATTAATGCCACGTGCTAATAGCCTGCATTATTACGTCACAGACAAGACACGAATGATTTCATTTTAAAACAAAAGAACAAACTAAATCAAGGGATATGTATACCGCGCCGTGTAAATAACAATACCAAGCTTTTGGAGTGGTAAACGAATAAGAATATACGAATACTGTAATTTTATACAAAACTATTAATCTGCGCATGCGTATACGCCTTGCGTACACACTGGCACTGTATTTGATCGATTTAACGTTCAATAATAATAATAATAACATTTATTCAGTCACCAAAAAATAATAGCCAGAAGTGAGAATATACTAAAGCCTAAAACAGATTCTGAACTCGCAATATTTTACTACAATAGTAAACAAACCATAAAAACGACACGAAATATAATACAGAAGATGGTAGTTAATTAAATATTTAAAAAAAACGTGCAGGTCCTATTGTCTGAAGATGTTGTGCATGTGCAATGGTCGTATAATGCATTACACACTGTAAAAAATATAAATAAACAGTGGGCTTTTCTGATACAAAATAGGCATTATAATAATGCAAGATAAAATGATTAAAAATATGAAGTTGCTCCACACGACACAGTCATCATACCGCATGCTTTCCGCACTTATGAATTGAGGGTAATAGGCCTAACAGTTCTCCCGTTTTTGGGGGAAAACTTTCCCGGGGAAAATCTTTCCCGGGGAAAATTTACCCATTTCGTAGTGTAACCGTCGTACTTTATCCTTGCCGAATGTGTAACTTTATTAGATTACCTCAAAAGAAGGGAATGTTATAGTTTCCCACTGGGGGAGGGGGGGGGGGGGTACTCGCAATCTTAAAAACTTACACCAAAATTGAATGAAAAAGAGAGTTTACGCTACTCCAAGAAGGAAACAAATTTACACGACAATATGGTGTAAAATCCGATTTATTTTTTACAGTGCATATATTTCAAGAGGCCTTCAAAAGAATTACAGTTTTACTCATTCCATTTTTTCTCGTGGATTTATAAGGAAGTCACATTGTTTTAATCTTCCTGATTATTTGTTTCTTACGGTATGTTCCGGTCGTGCGCTGACTTCTATGCCAATATAAAATGGCATAGATAAACACAACAAAATATGTTGCAAATACTAAGTGAAACTCGTCTCAAGAAACCTTGGAATAATATACGCACAACGTTGAATTAAAGTTCATATTTATAATTAATGCATATTTAGTAAAAACAGACATGTTAAACTCATCATTAATATTAAAAACAAAGCAACGCTGAATAACCAATAATAGTTGTAACATTCATATCGCTATTAATTATTGACTAGACAAATCAACCAAAAACAGACCCTTAATACGAAGCACAATTTACGGTCATAACCTGAGTTTAAATAATTCAGAAAATCAATAGGCTTCTCCGTACACAATATTATAAGCGAGATATTGCTGCTGATCCTTCAAATAGAGTAGAATCCCTATTAAGGGGACACCTTTTGAACTTAATAAATTGTCACTTCCTCATATGTAGTGGTGTCAACTCAATAAGGGTGTTCCAAAGGAGGTGAATAAAGTATAAAGGTCAATCAGGGAAGAGGGTCAATTTACAAAAACGGGCGGTAACGGTAATCAAAATTATAGAACCTATATTATTCCTTATTATATTATTATATTATTATATTATTATATTATACTTATGACCATTTACACGTACACAACCGGACGGACGGTTTCCGCTCAAGATAGATAGATTCTACGTGGACAAGCTACGCGGTTTACCTTGTACTGGTATCGCTCGTCTGTGTAAATTGGCCTTAAAGCCTTCCAGTCTTTATTGTCATTGTAATACTTTATTTCACAACAACGACAGTCCATAGAAATTAACAAATAATAAATATGAGTAAAAAAAAAATCTTAGGGCCAGAAAAATATAGTAGTTAGTCATTCCTTAAATGAAGTTTTGTCTACACCATCAAACTTTATAGACAAAACAATGTGATGTGCCCAAATATGGACATGATGATGTCATATCACTGCTATATTTGGGCATATCACTACCATATTTGGGCACATCACACTTAGGGTAGGCAAAAAACATAATATAGCCTTCTTGTATTTTTAATGTCTAAGGTTAATCACCAAATTGTTCAGGGGGCCAATTTAATATATCTTTATTTACCATAAATTTACCATTGTTAAATTACTTATAACAATGAGTTGTTAATTGCAAAATTTGATTTTTATATTTATTTTGTGTGTGTTACCGCTGCCTCGGTCCTGTTTTTGGTACAATGAAATATAAAATTATTAATAATAAAAAAAAAGAAAACATATAAGATTATTCACGAGTCGTACAAGGCTGTATGCCTGAATTACTACTAAAATATACAAGATACAAGACAAATTTATTCATCCCAACTTGGGAAATTGTAGAACAAAGTTAGAAGAATTCAGGAGATTTACTTTACCGTTATGACATCATCATCGTCATTAAATAATAATCAGCATTACCCATTATCATTGTTTGTTAATCTCCATTTTATACAATCTTCACTATCATTTTTTTCATATCATGTCTCGTTTGAACTTAGTGTCTTCGCCATTCCGTCCTCGTTGTCGTTATATTATTACCGCACATAATGTAATGTTGAAGAGTGGTTGCTAAACCGGTATTTTATGCCTATCCGTTATTGTGCAAAGTTCATGGACAGAACTGTGGTATTTTTAATGAAAATTGTTCGTAAAGAGATTCTCGGACGGGCGGGCTGTGATATTTCTTTCACGTAAAGGTTTCCCAACTTAATGTACGAACAAAATCGCGGGAAGGCAGGCGGGCTAGTGAGGTTCTTGAACAATGGTACAGATGTATTATAACCCGAACCTATGACTGCTTTTACAAATATCCCCCCCCCCCCCCCGAACTCTTATCTATCGTGAAATAGCCTAGAGTAAAGGTCCATTTATACTAGGACGATATAGACCGACGATAAATAAATAAACGTACATTTTTCTTACATAAAAACAAAAGAAATCGAAAAAAACTAGAACTATATAATAATAATAATACCACATTTATATAGCGCCCTTTTCATGAGTAATCATGCTCAAAGGCGCTTTACAAGCATTATTACCCCAGTATTTTTTTTGGGATCAAACACGTATGGAAACATACTCCCATAATGCAGCCGGTAACCAGCGCAAAGTTGTGTGTAGATCTAACTGGGTACCCATTTATACACCTGGGTGGAGAGAGGCAACGTAAGTAAAGTATCTTGCCTACGGATACAAGCAATGCGGCGAGAGTTGGATCCGAACCTAGGTCTGACGATCGGTAGTCCAACGTCCAACACACTGCGCCACACGCCCTTACAGGCGTAAGGATACAGGCGATAGATATTTAAGCTGTCTTTGAAAAAAAAAATTAAATTCAATAAAATGACGTTATGATCAAAAAGAACAATAGGCCTAATGAACTTTAATGAAAATAAAATCGTTGTATCGTCACGATATTATTGCTCTTACTAATCATGGCGTTATTTGATCGGTTTGCGAAACGGTTAGCGGCATAGGTGTTTACGATTTAAAACTAAATCTCCTGAATTCTTCTAACTTTGTTCTACAGAACCACGTAGGCCTACCAACAATAATTTATGAATTCGTAAAACAAAAATGTATTTATGCCTATAGTAACAATACGAAATATTGAGAGAGAGACTAATTGCTAAGTTGTTTACGATTTAAAAGAAACCTTTTTTGTTTTTAACTAAATCCCTGACGAATAGCACCAAATAACCGGAGTGAAGTCTGCACAACTCATTTAGGAAACGGCCAACATTGACTTATTGTATGTCAGTACACCGTATCCTGAAACGCTTCCTGTTATAATTTGCTTTATTAAAACACAAAAGCATAATTTGATCATGGAGCTATACATTAACGTTGCTTCCCTGATAGTATAGCTCCATAATTTGATCATGGACCTATAAATTAGCGTTGCTTCCCTCATTGTCTTTTTTCTTTGTTATTTCAATTCGTCCTTTCTGAATTTTTTTTTTTTGGACTCACCTTGAAGTGCGCCACTGATAATTAGAATGTATAAGCCCATGGTTCAATTATGCCACTGCCACATAAAAAGTGCAGTGTCAATATATTATTATTCTATTTTACGTCGTATTAGAAATATGAAATACTATTTTACCACCATTTAATTTTAAAATCGGGGAGTGTAGTGTCAGAAATGCCATTTTCCATCTAGGTTCGTTTAAACGCATTACCTGCATCCTCATCTCAACTAAATCCTCATTCACACTGCCTCTAAATAATGTTGATTATTTTGTCACATTGTAGAGTATTAATTGTTTTAAATGTAGGTCTATACTACACCGATTTAATTTAATACTTACCCATTCCTGTCATAGTATCGACGTGTTGTACTTCAAAAGTGTAGATCTATATATATAGATCTGTCTTCTTCGTTGGTCTTTTTCTGATTGACAATGCCTACAGATAACTAAGATATGCTGCAGAATCAGACTGGCTTGAAAAGGCAAGGCAAAATAATGACGACGTAATTAGTGACACTGCCAGTCAAATCTGTAGGGATTCCCCTCGTACAAACAAATTTAATTATACACGCGTCTTCTATTGTAGTTAATTACACGTCTTAAGAATCACCACCATGGTGAGCTTTGTGACTAGTCATTGCTTGGACCAGATTCTATTGCCAAAATATGTCGAGGAACCGATTCGACGAACGGGGAAGGCCGTCCGAATGCCCACGTGATTTACGTGAATACTCCTGGTATAAATAATAATAACAACTATGGCGAACACTGAACATGTTTGTTAAACGAGTTTTAAAATTTAACAATTCTTCTCAGATTATGTCATTGTCAGCAAAAATATTTGCATTCGACTTCTTGGAAATAATCATTTAAGAGGAATATTTAGCGATATTTAGTATCATTATTTAAGATACAAGTATCTATTAAATATAACTAATAAACGATGCTATATGTTGTATTGTCTGTCTGTAAATTACAACTAAAATCATCAATTTACTTTCCATGAAGTCACATCTGCGTAAAAAAGCTGTCCACATAGTTGTGTACACGCGCGTACAACATATGTTACCATCGTTTGTAATGTGCGCGTAAGTAAAGTAAATATTTTTATATTGTATGCGCGCGTAAAAAAGATGTTAACATTGTATGTATGTGGACGTAAAAAAAATATTTTTCGTCTATATGTGCGCGTACAAAACATGTTAACATCTATACAGTTTAAAATTCTGAATAATTAATTCAATTATTGAATTTGACAAATGGCAAAATAAGTAAATTTCCATATTGATAATTATAATAGCAATTCCGCCGGATATAATATAGCGGAAATATTAACAATAGCCTTCAATCAACATCATTTAGCCTAAAGATGAAAACAATACAATATTGAAATTAATGAAAGACATACGGTAGTTTCAATACGAACCAACTCGGAGTAGTTCCAACAACAGTAGCCAACTTTTACGCAAAACAATACATGACACATAACTAATCACTTCCAAGTGCAATGACCGAACAGGGAGAACTACTGACTGATAAATGTTAATCTTGGTAACAATATTAGCTGCTCTTTACGTAAATTGGTATCATTTACACAGCAGTCAACACTCGCTGAGAAAATACTTCAATAGTATAAATAATGTAACACATCATGGCCGATTCGTTTTTTTTTTATACATTTTCCATCATTCTTTCTATCTTGTTTTTTTATGAGGTCTTTATGAAAGAGTACGATTTATCATAACACGCAAGATACTCGCGCGCGTATAATTTCCGAGTGATACCGTTTCTTGCATTGGTCCTCGCGCGTATCACTTGATGAATACACGCTTGTCACGCATGATAAAGAAGACGAGTATCTGTTCTTATAACACCCGAGTATTGATTTTATTTCATTATAAATTCACAGCGACTAATTAATATATAGAACGTTTGACGAATTAAACGTGTTTTAGTGTCATTAAAATGCATCTTTCCTGGATTCGGATGTTAAGATGTTGTTGATAAACGGCATAAACATTTATAGTGTACAAGTTTAATTAATGAATATTTATGCCTGAAGACTTGTTAGTTTAATTCGTTTAAGTTGCCGAGATGAAATCGAATGGGCGAGTGAGTAATGTAGTAGCGTATCGTATTCAAGAAAAAGATGCGGATTAGAATAGCGTAAATGATGATCAATAACTTAAGTAACTTGAACGTGTGGAATAATTACATATTTGAAACGATAGACAACTGTAATAATACAAATTACAGCACAGATTGTTCAAACATGGGAGTGTACCAGTATATAAAACACAAACATAAACAAATCTTTTATTTAAGGGTATCCATCCTTCTTTTTACCAAACCGTAGCTTAAAAACTCTATGAAAAAAGAAATTGTGTTTGGATTTTTTTTTTCTAAAACATATATCCTCTCGTTCGCTTAAAGCGTGGTTCCCATTAGCGACGCAACACAAGGACGTAACGCAACGTAAGTGAATTGACCAATCACAAGCGATGGCTTATTCGCTTGTGATTGCTAACTGTCTATAACTTCGCTTGTCATTGATTAAAACGCTTGCGTTGCGTTTACGTCCTTGCGTTACGTTCTAGTGGGAACCACGCTTAATGGGAAAATGTCCACTAATAGGGATCAAAAGAAAAGGCTCTGCTATAAATTTTACATTTTTATTTAACTCAGCTACGTGCCTATACCGGTAGTACAGAGTGTCCCTTCATAGGGCGTCCCCTTAATAGGGTTATGTAGGTCTATTTCCCCTCGTTCGTTTGACGGTATAGTATCCTTTAATAGCTATGTCCCCTTAATAGCGATGTCCCCTAATAGCTATGTCCCCTAATAGCTATGTCCCCTAATAGCTATGTCCCCTTAATAGCTATGTCCCCTTAATAGCGATGTCCCCTTAATAGCGATGTCCCCTTAATACCCATGTCCCCTTATATTAATAGTTTTAGCCTACCGCTTCTAATATCTCCATAATCGATCGTCGGAGTAATCAATCAACCAGTCAGCCAGACAAGGTAATCATTAACTTCTTTTGTTGTTCATTATTAATGGGTCACTTTCAATTACTGTACGTCATTTAAAATTTGTTTTGTGATAATTTGTAACACATATTTTAATAATACATGTTTATATAGTATGTAATTTTTGTAGACAGTGTAAACTCTCACTGAAGATATGCATTTTTGGATGATTTATTATTTATTATTACTTTAACTTACTTTTACAGTGAGCCGTTGTGCTGGTGATAATGTCTTCGATCATCAGATGGGCTTACAAAGAACAGATGCAAAGAACAGGCTTAGAGGCCAATGGAGATAAAAAATCAGACTTAGAGAAATGAAATTATAAAATGTAGGCCTACTGGCTTATAATAATAGTCATGGATGAGAGATGCATTGAACAGAAGTTAATCATTTAAGTGGCCAGTTCACTCCCTTTTTTAGAAGGGAAGTGACTATGTCGACTGCGGTATAACTTATGGACCGTACATATAAAATTAAAATACAGTTGAACCACTATCGACTACTTAGACCCAACATGTTCTGTAAGAGCGGGTACCTACATAGTGTTGGTCGTAAGTATAGTAGACCTCCTGTAGTGGTAAAACATATATAATATAATTATACATTATATATAATTTATTTCGAAACTTCACTTTTGTAACAGTGGCACAAGCACAAAATAGACAAAAACATAGTTAATCTTACTTAATCTACATACGGTAAAATGTAATAAAACTCATTCATTCACTCCCTTATTATTATACTGTATTTAAATTTACGAGTGCTGGCGGTTCTGGCGTTCCGCCTTAGAACTTATCTTTATAGAACAAATTCGGCGCATTATAAATATGAATTGAATTGTATTTAAAAAAACAGGAAGAACTTGATAATACTAATTGAACAAACAAAACAAAATGTGTAGGCTATAACGGCCTTGTACAAGGAAATGTGTTTTTTGTATATATTTTGAATTCAATTAATATTATCAGACAAATCTCCCGGTGGTTTGTATTGTGTAGTTTAATATTTGGCTAAATTGCCTGCTTTTACATTTTGATCCATCATCGATTCCTTGGATGAGGACACGTGACATAAGTAGATTTTTACGTCTGCTTCACCTGTACATACATAATCATATATAAACTTATGTTACAGTACTACACATACGCAGGCCATTTGAATGCATTACGGAGCTCTATTAACATTAATAATGCGATATTTCTCGAGGTCGACGATCGTTTATGAAGTGCGTTGCACGGAAAAAGCATAGCCTATTATTATGTTATTTTACCGTGATACAAATATGTTTTCAAACTGTGCTACATAAGACTTTTATAGACATAGCCTAGCCTATACCAGCTAATATCTTGAAATTAAATTAACAATATCGAACAAAGCTTGGGGAATATAGGCCTATATAGTTTTCAATTATCTTATCATGGATTCCCATTACTATAAAGATGATGATGTTATACTGTTAGATGCCGGATATCGCGGGTCTAGACACTAATTAAGTAGGCCTACATTGGTTACACAGTGAAATTACTGCTATAAAATATAGCATATATTTGCGAATACTTTAATGATTTTCAACACATTGATATATAGAATAGAATGTAGTAGGGCCTACAGTATATACCATTGCTATATCGTGTGTAAGTTGTAGGCTTAAAACAGGCTAGCTACAATATACTAACGAATTTAGCTATTGAAATACACCCTAGTACATTCAATACTCCCATGATGCATTACTATAGGATGAATCTGTACGATCTAACAGAATATGATATTAATAATAGGCCTACGATATCTTGTTTATCGACTGTATGGTATCTTATTAAATTAGGGCACAATAAACAGATATGATGACAGACATTTAGGTAATATATACAAATTATGATAATACGGACCTTTGACCGAATCGGTTGCCAATATGTAGGCCCGTTCTTGGATAATAGACAAACTTCTACTTAAACCCAGCTAAAAGCAAGTTTCCTTCCTGCCGTTGTTTATAACCTTCAATTAAAATATGAACAGGAGGATCACCGGAATACATGGTACTGTGTAATGATTTTATATGTTTGAAGGTTTATGTCTTAAGAAAAGGAGTGGCATACACGGCGAATACTAACACCTGTCCTCACGATATATATGCCTACAACATAGCACATAATGCTTATTTAACTTTTTATATTGAAACTATCTGTCTAGTCTGTGAATTTACCGTTGTCGGTACATTCACCATGCTTATGTATGGCTAGCTTAGGAGATATTTAAAATATACTTAACTTACCTTTCTACCGTGTATCGCGAACCATTTTCTGATATTGATTGCCGTACGACAGGCTATACTACGTCTTTTTGGTGCGTTGTAGCGAACATGTGGATTGTACCGTGTGTGACAAGCTTCCGTTCTAACATCAACGGTTTAATTTTTAAAAATTACTGGATGACACATCGTGGCCGTTCTGTGAACGCGAACTCTGCCCGATTACCAAAACGTGTTAGTACGTCTGTACAGGGATAACAATAATTGTTAATGTTGGATAACAATGGGATTCTCAGATTTGTCTTATCTAATTGTAACTAGACGTCAAAGCCATTCATTAGCTTAATTATTTTCTATATAAAGAATTGAAAAATAGCTGATCAACTTTCACTTAAACCTTACCCTCTAAATAATCTCTCTCAACTATTAAAAAAAGGACTTCGAACCGAAGGCGAAGACCAAACATTTCGGTTGACAAACGCTGCTTTACACAAATTATTTAATCTCTATGGTTATATATGGCACTCTTTAATGTCCCATATTATGTCAATTATTCTAATGAATTATTCATGATTTCTGCCTTAATCTCATAGGAAAAAAAATAATGCGTCCAGCTATACCTATAATCGCCTCATATTATTCCAACTACCTATATTTTAAGCAGCAGGGAAGAGTGAAATTACATTCTTCCCCGATTTTAAGATATTTTACAGATAGTCGATAATCAAATCTTTCATCAATTTTATGGGTTATGGAGGTTTCCCTGAATAGGTGTTGTCATTAAAATTACTTTTCCAAATCTATTGAGGTAACATGTGCTGAACGTATTATGTCATTATGCGCATTCCACATTATGATATACTAACCAGTTATTAAAAAAAATAAAGTGATTGAAATTTGACCCAATTTCGAAAAATGCCAAAATATCGACATTTTAAAGTGTAGTAAAATAACATGCGCAGAACATATTATGTGATTCTGGCCATGTTAATTTATGATATACTCTAGAAACCAGTTATGTAAGGGTCGAAATTTGGTAATTTTTTTTTAAATTTCCCTGTACTATTATAGTACATAGAGATTTTTCCTAAAAATTGCCAAAATGTCGACAATTAAAAATGTATTGAGGTAACATGCGCAGAACATATTATGTGAGTCTGCGCATGCCACATTATGATATAGTAACCAGTTATGTCAACAAAAAAAGGGTTGAAATCTGGCTAATTTTCGAAAATGTCTCTGTAATATATATAGTAAGGGATTTTTTTCGAAAAATGGCAAAATATCGACTTTTCACACTCTATTGAGGTAACATGCACAGAACATGTTATGTGATTCTGCGCATGCCAGATTCTGATATATTAACCAGTTATGTCAAAAAATAAAGCGGTTGAAATCTGGCTATTTTTCGAAAATTTCTCTACTATAATAGTACAGAGATTTTTTTCGAAAAAATTGCAAAATATCGACTTTTCACAATTATTGAGGTAACATGCGCAGAACATGTAATGTGATTCTGCGCATGCCAGATTATGATATAGTAACCAGTTATGTCAACAAATAAAAGGGTTGAAATCTGGCCATTTTCGAACATTTCCCTGTACTATAGTACAGATATTTTTCGAAAAATGACAAAATATCAACTTTTCACAATCTATTGAGGTAACATGCGCAGAACATGTTATGTGATTCTGCGCATGCCACATTATGATATAATTATATAGTTATTTCACAAAATAAAAAGGTCGAAATTTGACAATTTTTCGAAAAATGTTCCTGTACTATATGTATTTTGCAAAATATCGACATTGAGAAGAAAAAAAATATGTCGAAAACTAAAAGAGTCGAAATTTGGCCATCTTGACAATTCAACTAAGTCGCTGTTCTCTCCAGTCAGGACAAATTAAAGAACAGGTTTTATAGGCTTTTAGAAAAGTTGACACTTTCCCAGAAGACAGTGAAATAAATTACGTCCTATCTGTTCATGACGCGTAACTATATTCACTACATCCATTTATAGATACAGTACTATACTACTAATACTATGTTCCAACAAATCACTAACTAGCTGTTACCCGTTGACCCAATTTGGCTACAAGCAATGTTTGAACATAGGGCTAACAAACTCAAAAATTTAAGGAACACAAGAAGTGATGACATATGAACAATAATTGTCAAATATTTGTCATTTATAATTTAAGGAACACAAGAAATGATGACATATGAACAATAATATGTAAAACATTTGTCATTCATAAACACCGTTATGGTTGAACAAATTCTTGTCCACATTGTATTGTTAACAAAACTTTAGTTTCTATTCCATTTCACAAGGTTTAAAGCAAACTTGACGGCCTATTGTACGTACTTTGCAAGCTATTATTCTCGGCTTTTTATTAAAAGCAATGAAGCCTGATTAACTTGGTATCAGGCAGTAGAATGACCCGATAGTTCGCTATTAAAGTCCAACCGCACCCCTGTGTGAGTGGAGTGTTAAGATTCGTGCTTTGGAGCAATAGAAGATCCTACACACTTAAATCATGTTGCTGGTAATAGTCTCAGCTATGTTGGTAACACCGTGTGTTTTAGGAGTACAATCAGTATTCAAGCCGGGGCTAGGAACCATCAACGGCAAGACCGAATGGTATAACATTGGGAATAACACGTTTGCAGAAGTCGATGTCTTTAAGGGTGTACCATACGCCAGCGGAGAGCGTTTTCAGTATGCCCAGCTTAACACAGTTGAAGATGATCAAGTATTTAATGCTATGGAGTTTGGATACTCTTGTCCACAGGAGTGCAAGAGTATAAAAGAACCAGCGCAAGAAGGTTATTTTGGAGATATGTTTGGCCTTTATGAAAATACCAGTGAAGACTGTTTAACGTTGAATATTTATAGACCTGCTAATTTGAGTGGAACATATCCCGTACTGATTTGGATACATGGAGGTGCATTTATATCTGGTGCTGGGTCTGACTACGATGGAGGTACTCTATCTGCTTACGCGGATGTTGTTGTAGTAACGATCAACTACCGTCTGGGGGCATTTGGATTCTTAAGTTTAGGTGATGACACTCCAGTAAATATGGGTCTTGATGATCAATCCCTGGCAATCAAGTGGGTTTATGATAACATTGCCGCTTTTGGGGGTGACGAAAACAAGATCACTTTAGCGGGATCGGGTGCAGGCGCCGAAAGTATCACTTACCATATGCTTAAAAGCCAAGAGGAAGCATACTTTCAAAGGGCAATTGCTTTTAGTGGTGTAATATCCGATGATAAGATTATAACGAATCCTTCCGAAGTGGCGGAATACTTTATTTCTAAAGTCTGTCCACCACCCGCTGATGACGAGGATGATGATGACGAAGAGAAGAAGCTCAGTTTAGAGTGTTTAACAGAGTTGACTTTTGAAGACATTTTACGGGGACCAGTTATTGATGAAGGTGATATTCTCGCATATTTTGGACCAACTGCAGACGAGGAGAAGGCAACTATTAGTGATCTGCTGGTGACGTCAAATCAGGCTAAAGAATTTGATCTTTTGATAGGTGTTACGGAAAATGACGCATCAGTTTATGTCGATTACTTGAAAGACGTAGGAGAAATTGATGATGGCGTGTCAGAAACCGTTTTCTCTGGCATTCAATCGACAATTTCTAGCTTCTACGACAACGCTGCTGAACTCATATCACTCATAATATCAAACACTTACACGAACTGGTACGATCCTGATAGTGATGTCTCCAGACTTGACGAATTGGAAGAACTCTTAAACGACTGGTTTTACGTCAAACCAGCAACGGAACTGAACAAAGCAAGAACAGTAGAAGATTCTAGAAAGACCTTCTATATGGTGTTTGATCACAAGACAACCTCGTCAGAGTCTTCAGAAGCTGCCAATAGTGAAATGGTTCCGTATGTCTTCGGAAATCCATTAAAAGCTGGTATTGGAGATTTGTTCACAGATGGAGAGAGACTACTTAGTTACAAAATGATGGATTATGTCAAGAACTTCATGTATTTCAAGTAAGAATAGATTTATTATTTTCAATTATATAAAAATATATACGATTCTAGATATGTGAACCAAAGGCTATAGACAAACTTTTCTAAATTAGAAATTTTTCTTACGTGTTTAAATTACTTTGTGTAGAACGTTTATATTTCGCATGTTGTTAATTGTTTCTTGTCAAATGTTCTGAATACTTCTTTCTATCAACTTCATTATAACGCAATGCAATACAGAATAAGAATAAGCTTTTAAACCATGCGATAGAATGAATTACACTTTCTATCTAAAACACATACATGGATAGTATTAACACTATAAATAATGTTTTAATAACCTTATATTAAATAAATAAATTACATCATAAAGAAATGTCTGTAAACATACGAATCAGACTGATAAAAAGATTTTAAAAACGTTCAGCGAAATGTAAAAAAAAAAATATTTGAATATGATTAATAGAAAATACAGGCTACTGAATATAGCATACAGTTGACTTGCTTTTACCTGGATTAAGCGATAGCTAAAATTACAACAACCTCACCTAATGGCAATTTGGCAATTCTATTGAATCACTTAACAAAAGATCTTATTGTAAGTTTGTAACCTATTTATTCATAGTTATTTATGAATACGTGCCCATTGATAACTATCTACCCAGGTTCTATTGTCACACTCCCACGAACAATACATAAGCCCTACTCGAATATGACACACGGCACGAAAGGTAATGGTGCAATTGGATTCTAACATAAGTCACCTCTGTTTGCGGTAAAGTTAATAGAACTTGGAATGTATTCTAATACACACAATAGACCACACAAAATAAAAATGGTTGTTTCTTTTCTGTTTTTAAGCAATAAATATTTACACTTGTTTTGTCCAAATTTTAAATTATGTGTGCGCACAAAATTAGCCTAAATTTGGTGGTAAAATGGTGGTGAAATAGAAATCAAACTCAACATAGTACATTCATTTTGCTTTGTAAGCACAAGATGAGTCCACTATTTGTCCGACGGGTACGATTTTGTTGTAGCGCTTATAATTTTTAAAACTATCTGTTTATGTTTCTTCGTCAAATGTTGTCAATAGTAGGTGGTATACTGTCTTTGAATTATCTAAAATGTTGGGTTTTTTTTAAAATGTTTTTAGTAACCCATCTTATGGATTAGAAGAGGATTGGGAACCGTATACTGATGATGAGGAGTACCTAGAAATTTCAGTCGATAACATTGAAAATAATAAAAGATATCGAGCGGAAAACATGGCTGTCTGGCTTGACACTATTCCAAGTTTGATAGAAAACCAAGAAAAGGTGATAGAGGAGGCGAGGTATGTCGATGTTTTAGGATCGACGTTAAGTATCGACGAAGCCGAGGATGTTATTGTTGGTCTTGTGTTTGCTCTCATCGGTTTAGTGGCTCTTGCGTTTATTATTGCTACGATAATGCTAGCGTTACGAAATAAGAACTCCGTTGTTTACGACATGGAGAACAATGATGGTAAAAACGAAATACCTGATCCACCGATTTACACCCCTCCATCGACGCTACAGAAACCAACCGCAGCACTTATGGCAACACCAGCAATGGAAGAGACGCCTACTATTGAAAATCACAACGCGGACCCACTCCCGAATTACGAGGAACATATATACGATAACCAGCCAGTGATTGCGGAGATGCATCAGGTACCGCCAGAAGACGACATCACAACTCCGCGTCCGGTATCGTTTTCTACTTTCTCAGGAACGGATTCAGGAGTTAACGACGACGACGAACAAGAACGACCAGACAGTGCGCTGGCTGCTCTTGATAATGCAGCGTACGAAGATTCACCTTAAGGGAATGGCGTCTATATTAAATTTAAAGGCAATCTAACAACAGGAAACTGAGCTCGCCTTGCCAAGATAGGAACTCGTATTCATTCTTTGATCTTATGTCTGGCTGCGAAAAATACCATTAGTAGTGTATTACAATATGCACATATTCTCCGCGGCGCGTGGTGTTTTTAAGGGGCGTGGAACTGTTGTTAGATTGCCTTCATTAAACTTCAGCTCAGCAAAGATGCGAGAATAAACTGTGTCCATGATGACGTCACACTGGATGTAGATCAATCAAACTCCAACGTTAAATCTTCATCTTGCCAAATATTATTACGGAACTCTGGGGGCGGGGGTATTTTCTATGAAACTACAAGGGGAACTATACCGTATATTGTAACACTACACGGACAACACCTATTACGAGGTTTTGTGAGGGCCTAATGGGGGTTATAATATATTCAATGATGACGACACGCCTCTGGATGTAGATATCAATCAAACCAAGGCAATCAAATTATTACATTATTTTATCGGAGATTGTTATCATTCTTGTGTGAATAGGCCTTTAAACATTTGTCAACTCAATGTTTAGGTGATTCTAAAATAAATGAATTTGGAGTATCTAATTTTCGATAGGAAATAAATGAGGGGTTCAACTATAAAGCTCTGTCTACACTATCTAACTTTATGTGACAACAGATATATGGACATGACTACCATATTTGCTAGTTTGATAGTGTAGACAGAGATATGATTTAGCCACAGAAAAACTGGGTTCACGCAACCAACCCTGGCACTCGTGAAATTATGATTAATATTATAATTATTTAAAAATATTGATTTACTTCTTAGGCCTACAGTATTATCGAATAGTACATAACGTAACAACCAATAATTAGAATATTACATAAAGCGGGTACTAATATTGAATTTACATTTTAGTCTAGGAAAAATATTTATTATTTCTTTTTATCAATAGTCAATACGCAGCAAATAGTTATTATTACTAATATTAGGCCTATAAATAATTATTTTTTATACTTGTATATTTTTATAGAAGGGCATGGCGGATGAATTTGGTATAATTATAATCTCAAAGTTAATATGTTCTCGGTATTGTGTTTTTTTATAATAGGCCTACTTTGTTTTATAATACTTTGTTTAAAAATCATGCAGGTAAATAATAGCCGTTTGGGGTGTGGGTTATAGCGTGCAGGCCAGAGGGAGAAAGGCGCTGAATGATGTACGCTAGGCCTACAATAGTACAATATCTACAAATCTATACTGTGTATACTATCTATAATGTAATTTGGCGAACCATAGAGATATTATCTCTATGTGCGAACTATATGATTCGTCGGAAAAGGAGGAGATGGGAGGTGCGTAGTGTTGAGGGGAGAGGCGCGCGGAACAATCAACTCTATCGGAAAACTTAACGACATACATACTTGTACTTAACTTATGTATATGTCTATAAACATAGGCCTACATACATGGGTAAATAATAACCAACCAGGCTACGGTACCCCGTAGACCCTGATATCGCCCAGGCGAATATGATGCTTTGGGCGGGGGACTGAAAGGATGGTGTTTACATAAACAAGCATATAGGGCCTATACCAACGATTTACAATTATCAATCGTGTTTTGACACGGTAGTACAGTATTAATTACTGATACTAGATGGTAACGCAAGCGAAACAAACGAAACGATACTTTTCACTTGAATTGTCTTCAATAATTCAACACATATCGTGTAACAGAACAATGCGCTCAGAATTGAAATAACTCCGATACAGTCATTAGGTCAATGTATACAAATAAGTTATCATGAATAGTTCAGGATGCGTGACTTTGGTTTCTCTTTTTATGCCCTCTGGCATGATTATACAAAACGGTACAATAAAATGCGAAATATCGCAAGTTATTAAATATTGCGTAAACACACGAGCGGAAACATAAAAACCAAACGTGAAATCTGTATACTTAAATACGTCCTTAAAAAAACGCTATAAAGGATACGATTAACCTGACAATAAATAAATATTGCACATTCATACCATAGTCACGTTTGTTCGAATGTATACGAAAATGTAGGGCATTAGCACTGCTGAATTGCGACACATTCCGATGCTTATCGGGGGTTCCAATGTTTATCGGGGAGGGGAGTGGGGGATGTGTTCAGAAGGATTGGGGTTGTGGAAAGAATGAGGTGACCTACTTTTATTTAATGGTCTAAACAAATTCTAAATTATCATATATTTATTTATTTTTATTTATTTTATGTCTTTAGGCAATGTGGCCAAGGATTACCAATAGTGAATTAATCACTGTCCTATCAGATAGGTGGTAATCCCCCTGATACAGGGGCTATTGTGTGAACCAGTTCACCGGGGTAACCCCCCTACTCTTTTTCGAATAATGAACTGGGTTCTTAAAGTACACACAGATTATAACTGTGTACACTGGACCTACGGTTTATAGTCCTTATCCGAGAAGACTTGTCCACCACCAGAACTAGGAGCGAGTCGGCCTCGAACCCTTGCCGATGTTGTTGTTGGCTCTTTAGGTACGGTAAACGGCGCCCCTGCCTTAACCGCTCGGCCATATGACTCACTATAATGCGACATTTATATAGCGCTATTTCGTGTAGATCTGAGCGCTGTGGACTTCAGTTACACATTTGTCAACAACATTCTTCTCCCCTAAAGGCGGGCCTAGGGGTCCCATCGTGTAACCGGCAGTCAACTACGGCGCCATGACGTCTGTCCACGACAGTGGTTCAGTGTGTGAACTAGTACACTAGGGTAACCCCTACTCATTTCGAAACATGTACTAGGTTCTAGGACGATTGGCCCTAAACCAGGAAAGTGTAGGATTAAAATTTAACTCTTTGCCTGCTCTATTACAAGCTTCCTGTCCCTAACAAGGAATCAAATGCATTTTGGATAACAAACATTTAAAACAGAGAAATTCATTAGTACATTTCATTTATTGAAAATCGCATTTCCTCGATTGGTGTACGGCTATTGTACATGTACATGCTATCTATTACAGGCATTCTTGATACAATAATGTAGTCTTGTGGGGGTTATCTTTTAGTTCATTGAACCTAATATTCCACAAGTCATTCCACATAGTACATTGTAATGCATTCCATAAAATAACAGACAATTTAAAACAAAAAAAAGAAGATAAAATAGGTATCTAGTTAAATGCTATTGAATATAATCTCTGAATATAAATATTTTTTAGGATTTTTTTCTCTTTAAAATTATAATATTGTTCATTACCATCATCATCATGAAATAGTTAATGTCGTTTATCAGTTTACAGAGAACTGGTGAACATTGAGAACACTCCATGCATAAACATAGGATAATTAGCGCCCTCAACGGTTTAAACATATGATAATTAGCGCCCTCAACGGTTTAATATGATTTTTTACCAAACTCAATTGTAGGTACTTGTGTCATTTTCCCATATTTCTATAGGTTTAGTCAATTTATAAAAAGGGTATGTATCTCTATATTAATTTATATAAATATGTTATTCTTGAAAACAGCACTGTTTTAGGCTATGAAAAATGCGGTATGGTGTCTAAAGCTCTGTCTACACTATCAAACTTGTTTGACAAAAAAGGTGTGATGTGCCCAAATATGGTGGTGATATGTCGTCATCCTGTCCATATAAGCGCATCACATTTTGTTGTCACATAAAGTTTGATAGTGTAGACAGAGCTTAAGCGTCCTAGATATGTATGGTGCTACAATAGAAATTGAAGTACCTTCTTCTAGTGTGACTGAGCAATGTTGGAAAAGAATTGCAAGACTTCATCTATGGTAAACTCAAGGGTTAGGTTCGCTCCTGGGTAACAGCGTTTAATCAAGTTCTGTATGTGATTGTATTGATGAATAAATTCTTGTTGCATTGACCGCCAAACAACCTGTAAAACACAATATGAAGGTATAGCTGTCTCAGAGCCATATATATAAAGAGTTACAACATTGGGTAAATAATGTCACGTGATACAAATTGTGTCAAAATTTTCGCCATTAATGCAAGTAAAGTAAAGGAGCAACAAAACACTTTCAACGTTTTCTTATATTTCAAAAAATGTTTATTGAAAATTTGACGGTGAAGTGTACAAAAGTACTTGTAGCGAAGAATAATTGCGTGTGCGTGCTACAATTGATTGATTGATTTTGGAATGAATCATCCCATCTCATTATTAATAATTATGTAATTTAGTGTCGTGGATATATTATTCTTAAAAGGGTATGAACCACATTAAGTAATAAAGGCAAATTATAACAAATGAAATGATGAACGAGTCTCTGAAATTTGATAAACGTTGGCGGTGCAGTCCAATGTCGTAACTTGCTCTGAACTGTCATTTGTATAGCGCCCTCTCAATACTCGAATCTTAAACTAAGACATATTAATCGCAATAAATTTGAAAATAGAGAAAATTGATTGATAACAGTTAAATATGATATAGTAGATTTATGAACTATGTCAAAATTATTCTACATACACACTCTTTAATTGCAGTGACTGCCTAATAAACCTCTCCATTGAAATAAAAGCATATGTTATTGCAGTACATAAATGTAGTTACAGCAGTAACTGCAGTAGAATATTTGTAACTTGATTTCTTACCTGTAATAGACTTTCTTCATCACATAAAGTTTTCTCAACTTTTTTGTACAAATGGTCTAACCCTTTCTTCACCTGAAATATAAAATCAAATTCCATTAATGTACATTGAACAAATTGTGTTTTAATTACTGCAGTAACTTGTTTAATGCAGTAAGGTACTATAAACTTACCAAAATTATATATCAGAAATATACTACTCATCTTTGCTAATAATTACCTCTTTGGACATGTATTCACGAAATATGTTAAACAAAAATCAGCAAATAAGTTATGGTAATAATATAATATATATATGGCCGGCTTCTGTTGTAAACGACAATGTCAATCCAATGTAAAGGCTTACATTTATCTAAATGATGACTAAGCCAAGACTGTTTAAAGCACGTTTGGCTGGTCCCAACATTGACCAAGGGCTTCTCTCGTCCAGTGCCCACCTTAACCAGAGAAGAGGCATAAGCCAATACGTCTGAGGCAGATACTAGATGCAGGGGCTGCCATAAGAGTCAGCAGTGCTGATTTCAAATGCCTAATGGGACCCAAGCTCCATATACAGCACCTGGTATTCCCAGATGGTCTCCCATCCTAGCTCTAACCAGGCCCAACGTTGCTTAACTTCGGTGATCTGATGAGAACCGGTGTTTCAACGTGGGAAGGCTGTATATGGTAATAATATATGGGTTATACAGTGTACTTCTTGCTATTAATTACCTCTTTGGACGTGTATTCACGAATTAGTTTGCGTAATTCTTGTTTATTGTATGCCATCTGAAACCCAACCTCCTCTTCTTTCACGCCTTGCGTTACTAATGTCTGCACCCCCTCGAAAAAATGCTAATTAAGATAGGAAAAAACAAAGTTTAAATGAGACAGAACTGTTTTAATTATGATTTAGAAAATTGGCTTGTTTGGCACAGAAGTTTATCTAAATAATAAGACAAAAATAAAAAAAGACAATAACTATCTGTATGTATGCATAGAAAAAAAATATCTTAATGTATAATAACAATAACTCATTTCTATAACCGATAATATAAGAAAAAATTATTATAATAGTATCATACATTCAGTAGTGCATAACCATAATTTTTTTTTTTAAATGGTGGGAAAAAATGGTAATATTAATTGTAATGTATTTGACATATAAATATTTACATTGAGTTTTTCCATTGGTCGTCCTAGGTAAGTGGTTACATAGGCTTGTATGTGTTCTTGATACCTCTGCTTTGCTTCTTTCCTTTCATTCTCTAAACATGTGATCTTTAATCGTGACAACACACCTAAAAACAAGCACATAGATAAGACCCAGGCACAGCCTACAAGTAGAACCCTGGCCAGTACTAGTTGTGTTGTTGTGTCTCAGCCATCCAAGACCCAGGCACAGCCTACAATACAAAGTATTGGGTTCTGGGGCAATATAAGGCATGGCTTGAGATCTCTACGTTCTTAGAAAAATAGTTTAGGCAGGCTTGGGCTACGCTCATATCTATGTAAAGTCTATGTAAACTCATTAAAATGTATAGATAGATATGCTTACTTACCATGTAAGTGGTGAAAGTTTTCTATAAAAAAAAAATTATTTTAAAAGATTTAGTTACTACTTATTCAATAACATGGATATAAGCTGACACTTAGTGGAGAACAGGCTCAAACTCCACAATAGGAATATACTGGATTTATAAAGCGCCTGATATTGTGAAACCTCTAAAACGCTGTACATATTATTACCCTGGTCATTTTTTTTTATCAAACATGTAGGGAAACAAACTCCCATAATGCAGTTAGTAATCAGCGCAAAGTTGTGTCTTGATCTTACCAGGTACACATTTATACACCTGGGTGGAGAGAGGCAAATGTAAGTAAAGTATCTTGCCTGAGGATACAAGCAATAAGGTTTATCGCAAATGGCGTGAGCGATGCATAATGGGAAGGGAAAAGGAAGGGAAAATTATGCATTTCTAGCGAAATCAAGGTATTTGCGATAAACCTTAGGGGTTGGACTTTGGAAGTCACAAACTAGTTCTTACCAAATATAACGACATCACTAGGGGTTTTCTGGTGTTCTATTGCGATCTTGTGTATTGCTTTAAACTGAGCTGATATAAGTTTACTGTACGACTTATCAAGGTCGGCCCGTCTGTCTGTCCCTTTAAAGATTGATTCAGCTTGCTCGGCAAACCTTTCGAAGGTGACTACGAATGGTAGAATACCACATTTACTCTTCTTTGATACTCTTATCTCATTGATTGTTCGAACTTGATTATCCTGCGAGATGAATAAAATATACATTGGATCAACATAATGGCAAAAAAATAATGTATAGCATTAATTAAAAACAGGGTTGGTCGGTCTGAATTTTTTTGTTTTTATTTTAGTTGACATTTGACTGGTATAAAATACTCAAAAGCAACCAATAGTTGAAATGAAGCGTTTACAATAATAAATATGAATTCTTACCAAAAACTACTACTGAACTAAATTGTAAATTAAGCTAATAGCTGGCATTCATGCAAGTCATGTCAACTGAATAAAGATGTCCATTTTTTTTATATAAAATCTATTTTTTATCTTTTTGCCAATAAAAGGCAACCCTAGCTTTTTTCCAATTGTTGGGTCGATCCGCATAGGGCTAATTATCATCCTCTTTTCCATCATCCTATCATCCTCCTCCTATTCACTATGATCCTCCTCGTCGCTAACATCATCATCATGACACTTCTACCATCCTCTGCCTTATCTTACCACACAAATAAAAACAAAAGGCACCCCTAGCTTTAATTATCTTCCTCTCCTCCAACATATCATCATCCTTCTCATCACAACCCTTTTTCTCATCATCACCATCCTATCAACCTCATAATCACCATCCTATCAACCTCCCTCTCACTATTTTCATCCTCCTTATCTTACCACATAGGTATCCACATTCCTCTTGACTTCCACTAGACAGTTGGCAAGAACGATGCTAAGAAACGATCTAGAATCTTTGTGCTCCTTGGACAAGACCTGTCTACTGATCCGTACTAGCATATACAAGATGTAACTGAAAAATAAATAGAATTAACATGAAATATTAGCGAGTGAGTGGCTGAGACAGTGGAACCGTAATTACATAGCCATAACATCAGCAAGGGTTCAAGGCTCACTTGCTCAATGGTTCTGGTGGTAGAACAAGTCAGATAAGTACTATAAACCGTAGGTTCAGTGTAAACATCCAGCTCATGTGCACTTTAAAGAACCTAGTACATCTTTCGATACAAGAAAAGGATTACCCCGGTGTACTAGTATATCACAGTCACTGATCATAACTGGGCTCTCTGGGATACCAGTCTTTGACCAGTATAAATAAATAATAACAAACGTAACAATAACAATATCTAATTCATAGTTCATCGCAAATAAAAAGCTCCTTATGCTGAAAATATATAGACTCACAGCAGCAGTGCAATTATAATAAGTATCAATAATTATAGAGGAAAACAAGTGCATTATGGGATGATGTACTCAAAGAGTAGACTATTTAAACTTACATTGGATCTATTTTTTCTGCAAATCGAATAAAAGATTTCATCTCCGGCTCAAGAACATAAAACAGTTCTGCCATCATATGCCTGAAAGAAATTATAAAAATGTAAGTAATCATGTGAGAATTTTAATAACTACTAGAAAATATTACCACACAAATATTTGTAGATATAATTAGTTACCTTGTTGTTTAAAGGAGTATAACAATACAATATTAAATAATTTAAGAGTCAAATATAAAATTTTAATTGGAAACAGCTCAGACTTTTAGTTATTCTTTGATATATTTTAGGGTTAAAATTGGGTTGGGTTATTTTTCAATTGTATTAAAGACTAGTAATACAGTGTCAATTGAACAATGCATAACATTGTATATATTGTTTTTTCTTTCCAATATTATTGGTGATCAGTGCTAATATATGAATAAACATAAACAATTAAATAAACACAAATAATGTTATATACAGAAAAACACAAACGAAACACTGTGAAAAATACTGTGATTTGATAAACATATCATATGATGTACTAATTAGCATAATCTAATTAGCATAATCTAATTAGCATAAACTAATTAGCATAAACTACCATGCTTATACTCAAGTAAATCATTCAAGTTATGACATTTATATAAAGTCATATTTTTAAAAGAAAATAGTATAAAAAAAGGAATTTCCATGCAAAATGATAAATAAATAAATTATTGTTTGGTCTTCCGAGTTTAAATATTAAAATTTGTTGGGCTAACAAATTAGTTAGTGGTTTATACTAATTAGTTAAAATAATAAAATAAAAAAATTAAAATCAGTTTGATAGTTATTTTTAAATGAATGAAAATAAATTTAGTGTTTGGCAAATTAATCATAGGCTAAAAAAAACAGTAATCAAAACGCTTTTGTTATAACATGTGAAGAAATTGTCTGCACAACCATTTTAAAATATGCTCTCTGATTTTCCTTTTACATCAGATAACTGAAAGTTAGTAAATTATACGTTGACTATAAACAATCAGGTTTAGTATTAAAATACCCACATTTAGTTTCTCTATTGCCTTTCATTTTTGAATTTAAAAAAAAGTTAGTTAAATTAGTAATCAAAAGTAAAAATTGATTTTATATTAATTTATTTATACATAGAAAAATTAATTCATAAATTAGGACGATTAGTGAAACGATTGTTTTTATATAAATACACAGTACTGTTAATAGTTCAATATAGAAATTGATTTTTAAGACATAATCAATTTATTATTTAAGTTATTGGTTAAAAAGGATAAATATTTGTAGTAAACGATTGGTTTTTATATAAATACACCGTATTGAAGTTCAATAAAGAAATTGCTTTTTATGACATAATCAATTATATATTTAAGTTTTTGGTTAAAAAGGGTTAATATTTGTAGTAGTGTTAAATTTGTTTGCAATCATAATAATAATTAATTTGTTTATTAATTAAATTGCATAACAACTTGTGTAACTAAGTCCTTGCAAGCAATGCATACTGTACCTTGAGCTTTTAAAAGGTCTGCAAAAAAGGCAAAGAAGTATTGTGGAATCGAGTTGACAACCAATATATTTAAACTACACTAGAATTCTTCTTTTAGAACAACCCCTATTTAGGGGACATCCCGATTAAAGGCCAATTTACACAGACGAGCGGTAACGGTAAGCGGTAATTGTAAGCGAAAAACCGCGTGGCTTTTCCCATTTACACAGCGCGCGGAGTTGGCGAACGGAGTGGTGGAAAGTAGGTGCGTGTAGGCCTCGAGGCTAATGCATGTTACAGTCACTGCTGGCCTGGATGTGACTGACTGTCAGTAGGCCTAGCACACACAGGCCGAAGTTTTAGAGGGACTTGTTGCCTAATAACGTACTAAAATGTATATTTTCTTTTCACTATCCTTATACAAACAATTATTCACGTCGTAGGTGTTTGTATTTCTGAATAAAAAGAAGTTGCAAAATAGGCTAGGCCTACTACGGCACTCGTATTTATTGTCGTCTTTGACTCGACGGACGCAAAAAAAAAGTTGTTGATAGATGACGTCATTTCAATCATATCGTTGGTTGGCCAGAATTCATAATTACCGCGCGGTAATTTCACAAAATCGAATCTGTTTCGATCCTGAGCGGATTTCCGCTCAACCGCTCGGCGTTCTGTGTAAATGGTCATAAGAAATAACATAGATTCTATTTTTGCGTTTTCCGCTCAACTTTACCGCTTACCGTTACCGCTCGTCTGTGTAAATTGGCCTTAAGAGGGCATCCCTATTATAAGAGGATACCCTTATTTTGGAGACACCCGCTATTTTGGGGACATCCCTATTAACATGACACCCCTATTAGGACACACCTTATTCTGGAAACACCCCTAATAAAAGGACACTTTCACATGAAATGAGTAAAAATGTATATTTAACTGCCAACTCCTCTATTACAGGGACATTATCACATGAAAGGGAAGAGAAAATAGTTAAAGATTACAGCCAACCTCTATTCAGGGGACGCCTCTATTAAGGGGACACCTTATTGGGTCCCGAATGTGTCCTCAAAATAGAGATTTTACTGTATACTGTACTACAGCATTAGTAATCACAATTACATAACTTGTTTTAACAGAGAAATATTATATAAACACAATGATGGAGGCTTTAAAAAATACAGGTAGAAAGGGTCTGTAACACAATAGCCAACACAACAAAACTACAAATAAATATTATATAAAAATATTAAATCGATTTGTGGTGTTATAAATTACCTTAATTCTGTAGTATGTTTCTTGTCCCTGGAATGAAAATAAATTATGCATTTAAGATTATTTTCAGTGTTGCTGGACCTAGACTCTGGAACCACCTACCCTTGAACATTAAACACACATCATTATTGAGTCACTTTTAGTCACTACTCAAAACTCACCTTTTCTGATTTTTTTTTTCTACAGCGCCATGAGCAATGAATGTTGGAATGGCGCTATATAAATCGAACGATTGATTGATTGATTGATACAGTATTTGTGTGTAATGTTATAAAATAGCAAGATATAAAGGTATCTAATTTAAACTAAATAAACCACTATTTTCTGATTATTATTTATTTTATTATTTCTAATGGCAAGTACAAAAAAGTAATTTTATTTCAATTTACTCACTCAGCACGTTTTGATTTACTGGTTACTGCACCATCATATTCAGTAGTCGAGTCATCTTCCTAAGTAGAAAAAATAATTGTTTTATTAATAATAAATATGTAAATAAGTGTACATTATGCATTATAATCGAAAACGTATGATTATTGATTATTTACAATGACAGTATGATAAATATGATCCAACTTACATCCTCTCGTCCTAAACTAAAGAATTTCGAGCAAAATTCCTCCTCAGCCTCACATGTTGGCTGCAATTCATTCAAAATTTGTATAAAAACCTGCAAAGTAAACAATAGTTTAGTAAATAATAGAACAGTAGGTGTGTTAGAGAATAATAATAATTACTACAGTAGTAATGACTCTAATTTTTATGTGTTTAAATTTTAAATGTAAATATGTATAATTATGTTTGCATGATGTATGTTTTAGCGGATATTAGCCCTTGATGGCATTTCAGCAATAAAGAAATTGAATTGAATTGAATGAATGTGAATTTTTATTCGTGCAAATTTTCATACATATTTTCTCTATTCCACTCATATACATATATAACATATATACATTCAGTAAATTACTTGCATTCTATATTGTACTCATATTTCTGTGTTTATACACATTTTAGTACAAAATAACTTAATTACAATGTAATTTATTTAATCAAATTACATTTATTACAATGAATATTATCTAATATAGTCATCGTGTATGTTCTAAAAAAAATGACTTGGTAATAATTATTTCTTACAGAATCAAACTTTTGGCTGTCTGTGAGGTCAGCATCTGATGAGTTGAAATGCCTCGTCATGTCATCAAGCGTTGAGGATTTCAAACGTGCACCAACCCGCGTTAAGTCAGTCTGTGACCCTAACTTGCCTTCCTTATGATGGAATTGAAACTTCTTGGCGTCTTGCACCGGTGGTTTGATTGTCAGAGACTGCTTGGCTGATTCAAAGAAGTCTTTTAGTTCTTTCTCGTATAACTTCTTTAAGTTGTCCGTGTACACCTGGAAATTAAGACAAGTAAATTTCGATCTTCTACAACCGATGATTGACGACCAAACTAGGTCAAGTCAAATTATGTGTCGTCAGTCGTCGCCTGGACCTAGAAACCATCAAAACTGTGTCGAGATGGGGAGCCTGCGCATAATGAATTAACATGTCACGACATAGTCTAGTCGCTAATTATGCACTGACAAACATCCAGCCATTCGAATAAAGCAAGTTTAAGTGTGTACTTTACCAAAGGATCAGGACAAAATTCAGGATTTAAAGGGTAGCTCCGGGTTTAAAATTTCTATTCTTTTATTGTAAACAAACAACATTGATAATGACATATATTTTTTGACAGCTGTGAGGCACCTTAAAAACGTTTCATTATGTTATAAACCCAAAAACTTGTATCAAACGTAAACACACCTACCATACATTAACATACTCTAAAACCTTTACACAATGCAAACACTACAACCTCACACAAACACAAGCCAACACAAGCACCCTTAGTCCACACAAGCACCCTTAGTCCACACAAACACCCTTAGTAAACACAAACACCCCTACTCCACACAAACAACCCCACCCCCACACAAACACCCTTAGCCCACACAGGCACCCTTAGCCCACACAGGCACCCTTAGCCCACACAAACACCCTTAGTAAACACATACACCCCTACCCCACACAAACAACCCCACCTCCACACAAACACCCTTAGCCCACACAAATACCCTTAGCCAACACAAGCACCCTTAGCCAACACAAGCACCCTTACTCCACACAAACACCCCTATACCCCACACAAACACCTTAGTCCACACAAACACCCTTAGTCCACACAAACACCCTTAGCCAACACAAACACTTCTACCCCACACAAACAACCCTAACCCACCCAAACTATATGCCACTGATACATACCATAGAGAGTTGTTTGTAGCTAATAAAGTCAGCTCTTTTAAGCCACTGCATGAGATCAGCAAACGGTACCAGATCACGGTGATTTGTATGGTGCTTTGGTAGGGTTTGCTTCTTAGTGTGAATAACTAATGTGTTCATTGCCATCTCATTACCCTAAACAAAACAAAATCAAATATTTTAAATAGTTCATAATCTATTGAGGGATTTTAATCGATTTTGCTATAGCTAGAGCTTTCCAGTCATAAAACAGGATTTGAACAGACTATCCTGAGATTGGTATGCACGCAGTAAAACCATCATACTACAAGACCATTACAATATATAATATCACTCTATTCTTTTACATAAAAACTTTACCATTGCATGTCATGCAACCAAAGAGTATAAATACAGTAGTCATAGTCAGCTATTTAAATACTGGACTCTCTAAACACCAAAAAATCTTCTAAAACCAGACTTTTAATGAGGTCAAAAACAGGTTCTAACTTCTTCTGTTACCATCAAAAAATTTCTTGAAAAACAGATATATTAGGCCAAAGAAAGTCTGGTATTGTGAGAGTTGTAGTAACTACCCGATTCGGACTATCATTTCATAGTCTGTGGTGCCATTTTGTAATTCCTATTTGACCCATTCTTCTTACCTGTTGTATAAACATATTATTGAGGTTAGTTGCCAAGCGCTGTGCAAACCTATCTTGTAAATTGATAAGTAATTCCTGTTGATTTAAAACAGCATTCATTTTATAAAATCCTGCAAAAAAATATATACATTTTTAACCACTGGATTTTATTATCATGATCTATTATACTGTACAAACAATGACTGGGCTGAGACTGAGAGGCATGATTGAAAATATAGCACAAGTGATCTGTAGACTATATAATAAACTATAACCAAAGACAATAGATATTTGGTGGGTGAGTGGCCGAGCGGTTAAGACAGTGGAACCGTAATCACGTAGCCATAACATCGGCAGGGGTTCGAGGCTCACTCACTCCATGGTTCTGGTGGTAGAACGAGTCTTCTCGGATAAGGACTATAAACCGTAGGTCCAGTGTACACAACTTGCTCGTGTGCACTTTAAAGAACCTAGTACATCTTTCGAGACGAGTAGGGGGTTACCCCGGTGTATTAGTACATCACAGCCACTGATCACCAACTGGGCCCTCTGGGAGACCAGTCTTTGACTGAAGAGGTTACCCAGTATAAATATATATATAGTGGTATTATCTTCCTCTAAGCACAAATATTGTAAGCACCATAGTAAAGAACCACTTTGGGTTACCATCAGCCAAGCAAACAACAAACTTATTATATTAGTTCTGACATCTGATTGGTCAGTTATGGCTGTTCACTGTTACACGCAGGAGTGATCTGTTGCCACTGTAGTGAATGGAAAAGTCAACTTAATCTCACTTTTCAGCTTAATAACATATTGAGAGAATGTTTTCTTTAACATTAACTATGATATCCTTAATTTCTCAAAAATTAATTTAAACTCAATCTTGTCAACATTAATTTAAAAACTATGAATACACCAAAGGCTACCAGTCAGAGGGAGTAAGTACAGTATGTCATATTCAACAATCATGACTAACAGAATAATAAGTCATATTAATGTAATATAATGTTGCGTTGTTGAGGTACTAATGAAGACTCTGACTCGCTTGACTGTCGTAACACATATATTGTTTATTCAGTATAATACTTCAGTACAATATACAACTATAAGTATAGATAAGGAACGGAGGATCAATGATGCTGTCGGTGAGGTGTGAAGTGTGTAGGTCTGCTTCTGAAGAAGTGGCTGTGAGGTGTAGATGTTCTTCTGAAGAAGTGGCTGTAAGGTGTAGATGTTCTTCTGAAGAAGTGGCTGTAGAGTGTAGATGTTCTTCTGAAGAAGTGGCTGTGAGGTGTGTGCTCCGTGAGGTGGCTGTAAGGTGTCTCTGGGCCCTTCTGAAACTTGGGAGTATATTGGCCCTCGGTTCATTTGCATATGTCACTACGTAATCTTAGAGGGTAACGATTGGTCCTAAGTTGGTCCAGGGGTGTTTAAGTGGGAATGATTGATCTTATCTGGGGAGGTTACAATGATGAATTGGCCCTGTCGAATCTCTGCTAAAAACTGTCAATATCTAATTGTTTTACGATGGGAACAGTCACGAAATTAAGCTAAGTGTTTTCTTTAGGGATTCTATTATAAACTAAATGGTCATTAAAACATCTGGAAAAACTCTCCTCTGGACTTTCTGGGTCAAGTTTGTGAACCTATTTGAATTCCGATACAAAGGTCAATTTCTTAAATATAAAAGTATATCGTTATATTACATTAATGTTAAAATCTCTGTGACTTACCATCATGAATCTTAACTTCCATCTTTTGTTGCAGAATCTGAGCTGCTTGGGTGCAGTCACTGATTCCCACTGGTTTGTTGAGATCTCCATCCAATAATATCATCTGGTATCTATGTGGCAACTCTAGCTTCTTCACCAGAGCTTCTAGTTCTGTCAGTAACTTGTGTTGGTTTTGGTTTTGGATTTGAATGGATGAATCTTTCTGTTCCATGACTTCCATGTGGGCACGAACACCCTACATGAATTTTTTTAAAAGTGCATAGAATAATTAATATAACCATTTTTGTCATTTAAAACAAGATCTATCAAAATGTAACGTTTTTACTTTATCAGGGCCGTAGCCACCAGTACTGTTGGTAAAGTTTCAACCTGACCACTTTTTCATAGACAGTGGCTTGAACAGAGATTGTTCCCTTTTCTTGCAAAAACCGCACCACTTTATTTTGTATGGCTACATCACTGTTTATAAGATGTTAAAGTATTTTAAGTGTAAAAGAGCATATTGATCTTGCCAGTTAACTTGAAATATTATTTATTTATTAAACTACTCTGTATACAGTATCTATTTCAATATAAGAGAGTATTTTTGTTCACACAAATTTTTGCTATTGCACAAATCCATTTACATGAGATCAAAATGACCAGAATGGTTCAGGGAACGTTTGAATCTACATTTGTGGTGGGTATCTTTACTATTGAATTTATTAATACAATTACTTTGTAGATTGTATCTGGGCCTTTAAACTCTGTCTACACTAAAAATTTGATGTGCCCCAATATGGTAGTGACATGACATCATCATGTCCATATATGGGCACATCACATTTTTTTAGTGTATTAAACATAGCTTTAAATTAACAAAAACTTAAAGGAGGACGATGGGAGACATTTACAATAGTCAAATTACAATTATTAAAATATTACTTTAACTAACCTCAAGCATTTCATCATATGAATTCAGCTTTGTGTCGAGTGTGTTGACAACACGTAAAGAATCATCAAGCAAGTTCATTAATCTCGCAACCTCTTGTTGAGACTCAATTATTGAATGAATATTGTCCTGCAAAATAAATAACACTCTTATAGACACAAATTAATATACACATAGTAATCATTTTGGTACTCTTTGTTAAGCTCTGTCTACACTATCAAAAAAAGTTTGCCTAAATATGGTAGTGATATGCCCAATTATGTTAGTGATATCATCATGTCCATATATAGGGACACATCACATTTTTTTCACATAAACTTTGATAGTGTAGACAGAGCTTAAGACATAGTTTTACTTATAAATCGATTAAAATTAATACTCACCCCATCAAGAACTGAAAGATCATTTGATAACCTCTCCATAAACGCTTCCGCATTTCCGATAGCAAAATCACACTCGTTCATCATTTTCTGCAAATCATCTTCCTCTTTTTTGGACAACGCGTGATAGTCACTCTCTCCGGTGTCTCCAGACTCCATCAGTTCGATCTGCAGAGCTTGGTCTCCAATCATGAATGTTTCTAAGTACAAACAAAGTAAGTAAATTACTTTATGTATCATGTTACCAAACTAGGAAGGCACTGCCATCTTGCTGTGTCTTATTGCCATCAGTTGAAATTCCCTCATGCATTGGATGAGACATTAAGTTGTTGGTCCCATGAACTAATAATATGTATAACTACTCAATGCAATGGCATAAATGTTGATATGGTAATAGATACTTTCTCTCATCTATTATACAGTGGTATTGAATTCTTAGTAAGAATATATGAGTAATCATTAACAGTTAAAACTACTAGTTAAAAATGTCTTTATCCTGTGTATATACACAGCCAGTACAGCCCTTGGGATTATGTGTTATGTATAGCACATTATAAACGCATATTATATTAATAAAGTATTTAATATCTAAATCAACATAATTGCTTATAAGTATAATTACCTTCTAGTAGCGATGGCTTAACATTGACAAATAATTCGGGTTTGTGCCGGTCTTTCTGGTAACGACTGCTTAACTATTAACATTCAAAAATATTTCATAGCTAGAATTTATTAATTTATTTATAAGTTAATCACTTTTCCTTTTCGGATTTACTCATTAAAAAGTCTAAAAATGATTTTTTTTTTTAATTTTTTACATTATTAAATTGGAATGTCAGGTTTACCTTCCACAGTGTGGTGATGAATTTATTCTTCTCCACCTCATTGCTCGCAATCCACTTGTAAATCTTCTCAAAGTGCAGATCAAAATCTGGCAAATCCTAAAAAAAAAAAAATATTTAAATAATAAATGGTCCTGTGGAGCTGTAGCTTGGTAGCCTCCAATCCAAAGGTTCAGGGTTCAATACTGACCTAGTGTTAGGGTTTTGACTGATCACTTCAGAAAAACATACAACCTTTAAAATACCAGTACTGGTACAACTGAATACAAGATATTACATAAAGCAAGTTAAAATACTGTATTATAAAATACCTTTTCAGCATCTTTTCCATCAACCTGTTTCAGTTCCGAGAGCAGCCAACATTGCCTCTTCTTGAAATTTTCTTTGTCGGCTTTCTTCACTTTGTACAGAGATACGCGAATTGGCGCATCTGTAGTAACTACAAAACATTGAAAAATTAATAACAATAATTTATGTTGACATTAAAATTAACGTTTACGTGCGAAAAACTCTCTAATGAATAATCGCTTAATTCCATATGATTGACAGTCAATTTGAGTAGTGGAAGATATTTTATTCTTAGTTACTTACTTGCTGCACAAAGGAAACTACTTTTTTTCTTTTTTCCAGTTTTGCTGACATGAACAACGTCAATTAAACGTTCTCCTTGAGGCAGGAATACATCCCTCTGTAGGGTGTGTCTGATGGCTGTCATATTAAACCCACCTGATCAGTTACGCTACTGAAAATGCAAATAGATTGTTAACATTATTGATTATTATTGATGCGACAGCGAAAAATGATGGGACAGCAACAACAGCGATGAAACAAAATTAAAAAAAGATAATTTGAAATTTAAAGTGTGATCTCAATTATAATCAATTACAAAGGGCTGAGTATGTTGTGTATATACTATCACATGCATTGTCTGGTACCCACAATAGTGGTGATGGTGGCAGAAAGACCTAGCCTAGCCTAGACCTATTTGCTGCTAGGGAGAGTAGAGGATTAAAGGCCTGCCTACCTCTAGCTAGCAGACCATGCACCATGCCAGCAGAGGAGTAGAGTCTAAAATAGGCCTTTTAGAAGAAAAGTTAAGCGACATTTATACTGTAATTCACATAAACAACTAAAACAAATGATTAAAAAATTAATTAACTAGGCCTATACAAAGAAATCGTATTAGCTTGGTATACCTAGGCCTAGGCCACAGATTTGCTGTGGTTATGAATGACTTTACGGCCGGGGAGGAAACCGGTTGTTGTGTTTTCATAGATCAGTGCTCGGACTTCCGGATTCAATCCATTATAAGTGAAGGGGTATATTATTTTTTAACAAAATTATTAAATACTATTTAAATTCAAATTATTATTGATTTAACTGTTTTAAAAGATTTTTCAATGTTATAAATATTTTCATACCATTTATTTTATTTTTAAGGTTTACAAAGTCAATTTATAATGTCATGTTTGATTGGATTACCCACAATTGACTGTGGAGTATTCGTGATTGATCTTTCTTTTATTATAACATGTCAAGGGTTAGCCAGTTGCCTAGGGCGCTGATTTTGTGTACATTGGTTATCCTTGCTATCTAATCGTCTCATAAAGTTGTGAAAACAAACAATTAATTTCTGTTTAAAAAGGAACCCCAGACAATGGCTACAGGGCATATTTTACCTGGATTTAGTGATTTAAGGGGAGGGGGAATAGTGTCACAATTTCGCTCCCGTTCCGCTGATCCTATCATGACTGGATATAGACACCGTGTTATAGAATACAGTCCGACATCAACACAAGAGCTTGAGGCTATACGACGGGCCGCGGTCAAGGCGTGGACCCCAGAACCGACAGACAAACCGACTACATATTCGAATAGTTACTATAATAAAGGACAAGTCTCTAAAAGAAGTCTTACCAAGGCAAGACCGACTTCCACAACTAGAAGGAACAAACCACATCCACCAAAGTAAGATTATATAAACAAATTTAAATAATAAAATTATCATAACTTAAATATTATTTTTATTTCTTAAAAGAATGATTTTAAAATGAATTGTATTAATATTAATACTTAGATAGTGCATTTTCTTATTCAAATTCAAAAAACATTTATTTGTTCAACAATGGCATTATACAGTATAATATATAGATGTGTACATAAATGAAAACATTAGTAATAAGCCATCATTTGGGGTCTTCTCTAGAAGAAATCAAGTTTCTTGTCTCGAGAAAGACCCCAGAAACAATACACATACATTTAAACTAATACAATTTACTACATAAAATAATAAATAAAAACAAAAACGATGAAATAAAAATAGATACTTTCAGTGTACTACAATCATAATAATATTAAAATTAGTATAAAGAAATAAGATATTTTTTACAATTTTTACGAAAAGTATAAAGAGATTTAAAATGGTTTAGTTTGTCATCAAGATCATTCCAGATTCGCGGTCCTGAAACAGAAATAAAATATTCGGAAATTTTCAGTCTAAAAGGAGGTACATCAAGATGCTGAAATTTATTGTCGATACGTAAATTGTACTTGTGTGATTTTGTATGATGACTTAATAGATTAGACATTGTCACAGGGAGTTTGGTATTAAGGAATTGAAAAATAAAGGAAGCAATTTGTGTTGTAAATAGATCATGTAGACTAAGAATATTTAGTTTTTTAAGTAAAGGTTGGGAAGGGGCGAGATAGTGAGAGAAAGTAATAATACGGGCAGCACGTTTAATTTGTTTATTAAGTTTTTCTAAATTTGATGGGTAGTCGGCTGCCCAAATAATGTTGCAATAAAGAAGATGAGGTTGTATAATGGTGTTATATAACAAGAGTAAGATATGTTGTGGAAAAAAATGTCTTAATGTAATCTTGTGTAATGGTCTACATTTACTAATATAATGTTATTATGCTACACATTAATTTTAATAATTAAATGATTTGTTATTAATTACCAATATGACACACATTTATAGCTATATCTATATTTCCATATATATAAACTTAGTACTCAAGTTCCAAAACATGTTTATATCCTTGAACATTTTTGTTGTTGTTATTGTATCACAGATTGAATGGAAGAAAATGCAATTTTTCTTTAAAATTAAGAACTGATTTGTTCACAATTATATATTTTTTCCCAACAGCGTATTCCTTACATGCCATTTAAAAGAAGTACCTGGTTACCACGATCCCGACTCTGCCTTTGGGAAAGAGTTGAACGCAGTGGAAGGCTTCCGGAATCCAGATGATCGAGTTAAAACAGAAATATACAGAAGTGAGTTTCAGTGGTGGATCAAAAACTAGGCATATTCCGAAAAAAATATTTATATGCTTTTATACAGTAGAACCCCTATATAGTCCCTACATTTTCATAACCTTAAAATGTCCCCTTTGATAGGGATGTTACCTGAATAGAGGATGTCCCATGAATAGAGGTTACCTGTAGTGATAAAAATTTCTTCTTGTTTATTCTAGGAGATAATTGTCCCCTTAAAAGGAGTTTCTCTTGAATTATTGCAATGAGATTCTGTTGGTTAAATTTTGAAGAGAGTAGCATTATTTAATATTATCATTTCAGTTGATGGAGTTTGTCGTAAAGAAGAACAGGAGCAACGGAAACATTTAAGAGAGAAATACATTGGGCGACCTGCAACAGCTGGAGTCCTGCCATATGATGAAAAGGTGAAAGACGTGTAAAACTACAACATTTTCTTACAAAAGATTGTTCTATCAAGGTCAAACCAAAGCTGTGTTGTGCCAAAGTATTAACACAGTGTGCGAACTAGAAAAGGTCGGAGTAGAATAAATATATGGTACACTGCCAAAACATATTTCAACTGCCTATCGAGTGCCAAATATTTGATAAATAAATTTCTATGATCACTGACCAAAGTGTCGTATTCCATTAGGAACTTTCGTAGTCAACATAAAGATTTGTTTTACAAATGGAGTAGGAGTACATTTTTATTTTTTTTGTAAATTGTAAACTGAAAATCATTTGGTTAGAAAATGTTAACAAAGCCAGCTTTTGGTTAAGAACCATCTTAACGCTCAAAATACTCTGTTAAGTAAGTACTCAAAGAAAACGGTAAAGTCCCAATCAAATATGTCAATAATCATTTTTTAAACGAGAGGGGGAAGGTAATGGTCCAATTCCTCCTATGAGCACCTGGTTCTACATTAGCATAATCAAAAGGTCTTGATGACTCATGTCATGATGTTCAAATTGAAACTTTGTCGCCCACATACTATAACTGTTTTTAATTTAGTACTTGTGTTTTTGACTTCCTGTAGTCAGTGAAAGAAATGTTTCAGGACCCAAGACAAGCCCAGGCAGCAGAGGCATGGATGAAATTAGCAAGAAGAAAAGGTAGATCAGACATTTGAACAAGTTCAATAAACCCCTCAAAATCAACATGTGAAATTCAGAAATTGAAAATCACCCTAACAGACTAACAATTTGCTAGAAGCTTTTTCATAATTTCTAATTAAAAACCTTTTATATTCTTTTGGATATTCTCCACTGGGAGATATGGCTTATGCCAGTGTATCGTATCATGATGAGTACAACTACTAATTCCCCTATGGAAGGATTTGGTGCACTGTATCTCATCTGCAATGCCCCCATGATCCTCTAGGTCATGGGAGAACTAGAACACGGAAATTAAATAATTTATACTTTATTATAGATCGACAGGCGATTCATAAAATGATGGATACAACTCAAAGTAAGGCGTACTGTATGGAATCAAACAAGAAATATGTAAAGGTACCATACCAGTCATCGGTACACAGATATCTCAAGGCAGCTGGCGCCAGAGGTACAGTATAGTGAATTATTCATCTGTTAAATAAAATAATCTAATGTATTAAAGATGTATTTTTATTTATTTTTTGTTGCATATGCCATTTTAATGTCACATAATAGTTGAAGTTTGAAGAAAAATTTAATCGAAAAAAAAAAATTATTTACGTGAAAAAATTTAAAGCAAAACATAGTCAAATTGGCTGCCAACCAATGGGTTTTTGGTTGAATTTGACCATTAATTTTGTCATATACTTTTTCTGCAGAATCCAAAGTTGCCACACGGTTGTTCCAATCCTTAGAGAGCGACCCGAACAGATACAGAACACCATTGAACGCAGCACATTATCATATCACCGACTACAGTTCTCAAGTAAAGGATGCAGAATCAACCAAACCCAGGATCAGACCTTGGAAGTATGACTTTACAATACACCCAGAATTTCACTCATCTTGATGGTACCGAAGCTTTCCAGCAAACTACATCAACGTTAGTGTAGCAGCAGTGTGTATGCCATTGGTTGGCATGTTAATGGGCCTGGAATCTAGAGTAATTCAATGTAGAATACAATGCATTGTATTGTCTTGGATTCTCCATAACATCTGCCATCTTTTCTCTCTGAAAGCAGGGTTATTATTTTTCCTGCAACTCTTAGAGATGGGGTGTAATGAGATGGAGTAAACCTTTCCGATCAGGAGGATCGAATTGCATATGACCTGGGGCTCAACACAGGAGGACAAGACCCCTGGTTTAGCACTCCTAAGTAGCTGCTCATATGCTGGAGCCCCTGGGTTTAGCCAGTGAGCGCATATAGCCGTTACGCTGCTGCATATAATACTAGTACTGTTTATATACATTCCAAATAAAAAATAGGTGCAATGATACCTTAACCCACCCATGATCCTATTGGTCATAAAAGGGGTCTTGTAATTTATTTGCAAAATAATTTTTACACTAAAAAAAATATATTGACTTGATTAAAATGCATAGTTACAGTAATATATATCTTTTTTTAAATGTGAAAGTTTTTAAGGCTGTCTAGAAAAAAACTTAGATATTAGTTTTCTAGACACCCATTGTTTGTGTGTGTGATTTTGTATAATAAAATCCTATAATAGTGTAAAGTTAGTTCTCGATGTTTTTATAGATACATTGTTGTACTGTATTGTAAATTGTACCTGCTGCTCAGTGGCATAATGCAGAGGCCCCCTTTTCCTTCCAGGCCCTGCTCAGAGGCCTCTAAGCTCTGGGGCCTCAGGGTTTTTAGCCAGTGAGCACTCATAGCCATACACCACTGATCTTACTGAAATACTCTAGAACTAAGAAAGTTGCAAAAATTGATTTAACTGATTCCCAGCTATCCAACAAACCTTGATAAATTTAAGCTGCAGTTCACAACTGTAGTGTAGGTGTCTAGCATACTGTATTCAATCGGATTATACACACAATAAAATACAAAGAAGTCACAAAAACGTAACTTATGCCACATTTATTACTAATATGTACGTCACAACGCATTAGCAGCAGGACTAGACAATTTCACACACAAATATTTAAATTACATGAATAAATTATTTTAAAATGCATGAAACCAGTAATTTCTGATGCCAAATGAATGGGTGGAATTTTAAAATACAAAATTATGGCCTACAAAAAATGTTTGCACAAAAATGACATACACCATGTTTCTTTATAAAATAAGTATTAAATAGGGAGAAAAAAATAATATAAATATATGTTTGGTGGTCATAAATAATACTTTTTCAAAATGTCACAAATATAATAAAAAAAACATCTGGTTTACTGTACATTCCTTGATTAATGTTTAGCACTTTGTTTCTAATATATAATTACAGTTAAAACTGGCAGTACGGTCCTTATACACTGGCACCCTTAAATTGTGACCATTACACATTACAATCTGTTATTAATGGCGTACATTTGGTCATGGTCCATAGATTATGGAACACAGCTTATCAACTTTTTGTTTAATTTTCCAAAATTCATAGTCTTTGAACAAAGACTTTTTGAGAAAAAACTTACATTGGAAACAAAATATAGCGATTCTGCTAATAATAGAGCTAGTATATTACATAATTATTAGGATATAGTAAGTACATGGTTGAATGCTTTTGTTAATTACTGTATTCAATACATTGCGTTACTAATGTATCTTAGCCTTTAGGCCAATGGCAGGAGACAAAGCAACTATAATACAGCGTTGTCAAATAGGCAGGGATCAGTAAATTATTGCACATAATTGTTTATATCTGAATACAGTTGGCAACTGAGTTCTATTATAAGCACATAGCACAATTTTAAGACGATGAATACAAGCTAATTTTTCGGGGCGGAATCAAGCGGGCCACCCAATTTTGACGCATAATTTTACAAAAATAATGTTTAGATAATGATTGTCTTGTTTCTATTTTCATATTAACAACCAAAAAAGTATTACAATTTGTTGTGTAAACAAAACTATTTAAGCACACAATTTTTCTTAATTCCAACATGGTTTTAACAGATGAAGTTATCCAAGAAATAATTTTTGATCAGAAGTTTAAATTTAAAATCTGTTCTTTTCTGTTGAGCACAAAAGCTACATAGTAACGTTAACATTTTCTTAATACTTTTTCTAAACTTGATTTTTTAAGAGTTGTATCAGCTTCATATGATTATATTTAAATATTACTTCTAATTAAAGACCGCTAGGGTCGGCCCAAGTATTATTACACTCCCTTTCATAAAGTCATTAAAACTAAAGGTTCGTAATTAAAATGTAAAAAAAAAGCGAAAGATTATATGTATCTTTAAATAGAATTCTATAAAAAAAAAATGCACCATTTTACAATGTGCTTTTACACATTTAGCAGTACATAAACTTTTTATATGAGGTATTTAAAAGCTGTATTAAACATAACAAAAAATTAAGTAATTTAAATAAAAAGTATCTCTGTTTAGACATGCAGTTACATATTACGATACTAATATTATACTGTGCCCGAGTGTAGTCCCATGAGATTATACTCAGTCATATATGGTACTGTTGTACTACTGAAATATATTAACATTGATCATATGCTTTTTATACAGTAACTTTCTATTGCTTATTGTTACAATACATGCGATTTTACTAATAATATTTTTCTAACATTAACACATTATTTACACTAATCTTCTATGTCCTTTTTAGGATCTTATTATTCAAAGGTTTATCAACTGAAATTGCATATTTAAGTTGAAAATTAATGAAAAAGTTTGTAAAGATTATTCACACTAGTTATTGTGCACACCTTGGAATATAATAGACAAACATAAAATTGGCTTATTGGTGGTGTAAACTCCATCCTCCTTCCCCGACACAAAATTGCCTGAAACCTGATAGAGGAAGTCTTTATACTAGACAAAATGAGTGGGCGGGTTTACAACTAGTTCCTCAATGATGACCTACAGTATTACAATATGTTCAAGTTGTAGATGCCTGTGTTTAATGGGACATACCTACCGGTATGCCCCTATGACCAGGCTTAGCATTACATAAACATATATTGTACCAATATCCTTAATCGTAAACTTATTCAAACTAAACTATGACAGCCATGTATGGAAATGGGAGATTGATACTGTATACAGTAAATTATCATTTGTTTTAACCCTGTTGACCACCATAGTACAGCCACAACAATAAATACAACGATGCTGTATATAGTATGAACAAATATGTCACCAACCCACATATCAATAACTAACTGTATACAATTCATTTGTTCTAAAAGGCTGTATCACCAGAACTGGCAATCAGTTTTGGGCAAGTCCACCTGGGACTTGCGTCACTAGTCCCTTACTTATGGGAAATTATACATCGATATTATATACACATTTAAAAGAATTCAGTACTGTCTAGCACATTTTAAATACGATGACGATTTTTTTTATGGAGTTTCAATTTTTCTATTCAAATATAGAAGCTAAGTATTCATATTTTAAACAGAAGCATAATATTGCATTTATCATTTACTGTACAATACTCTGAGCATGATTGTACTGCTTTCCGAACACACTTAAAATTAGCTTGTTGGAAGTATGTTAATTAAACATAACTGTTTTGATACATTTCAAATTGATTTCCAAATGTGTTTCAATGCAATAATTATTCACACTTAAATATAGTTATTTTAACACAATATGAAATTATTTTATTGTCCCATGGAAACATTTATACATAATTATTGATGTGTACTCAAATATAAGCCCCAATGGGCTTAATCTCAATAGTATACACATCAAGAAAAATAAGTTCAAGATTTATGTTGTAGATAGTAAAGGTGGGATTATTTATACAGGTATTCAACCATTAGTGAATGATATATAAAGCATTGGCAAAATAATAAATTATTATAATTTACTGTAAAAAACATTGTTTTGGCAACTAAAAAAATACATTACAATTACATATAGCATATTTGAAAATAAATAAATATAATTTAAACAAAAAAGAGATGAATATATCCTATACTATTAAAGGACAATAATATTGAGTTTTTCAAAATATATTTACTACCTTTAACAGAGACCTTAAATATTTGACCAATATTATTAAATAGATTATTTTGCATAAAATGCATTTAAATTTGGAGTTGATTTAAGTACAGTATTTTCATATAAATTTGAGAAAGTTTCCATTTTTTTAGGGGGGGTACATATAGTTATATGTTTTTAATGTATCCATTTTGAAATCTGCATAATACTGAAAGTTTGCCAGTTTTATTGCTGGTCCTATTTTAGAATATTGTATCACGAAAATGGCCTAAACTGCCAATACCAAAAATAAATGTGCATTAATATTTAATAATGCAAATATAAATTAAAGTACACATAATTTACAAAGTAAAAAAGTGGTTGTAACAAAAAAATCTTGATCTGTGTAAAAAAGGGGCATTTATCAATTATTAAATAATAATATTACTGACATATTTGATCTTTAACAAAAGACAATATAGAAACAATCTACTTTTTATAATAAAAAAAAAGCTTTTAAAAATATTTACAGTTATAAATTAAATATGCATGGTATTTTATTGTGACAATTGTGACCAATATGCCGCAAAGATCCACTGTGACAATTGTTTTAGCTTTAATGATGAATAAATATCATAATTATATACAGATAAGACATCTGCTCACGATCCAATCACAATAAGCAAATCATATTCGTATATTATGTGCTATAGGGCATCAGCAAGGGTCAAAGGTCAGTGGTGGTGTTGGTAGATTACTAGATTTAAGCACACTTTAAATCCACCCACATAATGAGAGAACTAACTGTAATATATCCATTAGTGACATTCTTTTGTGATTCAGAATATCTATATATTTCTCCCAATAATTTCAAGAGGACACAAACTTGTGTGTATTTTTTTACTCCTATTTTGTGTGAAACAGTAAAACCCCCCACCCCCCATTTTTACAAAGGGTACATTATTTGTTCCCAACTGATTATTGTTCTATTAGGAAATTTTTTTTTAAACGCAAGATTTTTGTTTTGAAAAACTGTTTGTGACCCAAATTCTCTTGTGAAGAAGTGTTTACACCTATCTCTCAATCACTGTCCATCCAAGTTTTTCGTACTGTGTACCAAACCTTACAAACTGTATGCCAAAACACAATAACAATTTATCGCAATAGTTTGCCTTACACTAAAGCTTGGTTCCCACTAGAACGTAACGCAAGGACGTAAACGCAACGCAAGCGTTTTAACCAATGACAAGCGAAGTTATAGACAGTTAGCAATCACAAGCAAATAAGCCATCGCTTGTGATTGGTCCATTCACTTGCGTTGCGTTACGTCCTTGCGTTGCGTCGCTAGTGGGAACCACGCTTAACAAAAAACTGTACAAAATATACCTTTCTGAAGTTATTACAAAAAGTTTATGCAAATGAAATGCAAATTTCTACTAAAAATAAGAAATAACCTCCCTAATAAATAATCCTATTTACGAAATAATCATAACCTATCATACATTAACAAGTGTACAAACAATTTAAAATCATAATAAAATGATAACAAATTACGGTACATATTATTGTAAAAAAAAAGAAGTTCATTTACAATGTCCACATAAAGAAAGCAATAATTCTAATTATTATTGATATTAAAATTATTAAATATGGGTGCAACAACTATAAGCTGATTACTTACAGAAGGAATTTTAAGGAAGACTTTAATGTATCATAAAATAGCAGCAGTTATTTATGTATAATACATTTCACCAAGAAAGCCTAATACTGATGAATATGCACAACAATCATTACAATTATTTATCATTATCATGTTTAATAATAATAATGGGAAGAAATATGTAATTATTTATTAATTATTATTATTATAGGAAGCACATGAGCAGAACGTTTTTCAATAAAGAACAAATAATCTTAGTTGCCCAAATAGAAACTATTCAATTACGTCATTTTCAAAATAAATTTGAATCCAAAGTTTCAACTATACAAAAAAATGTTTATTTTTTAAAAATTTCAACTGCTATTATAATATATTTTTATGTTTTTGATCTGTTTGTTCATCTTCAACAACAAAATTGATACCCAATTTCAAACGAGCTATTCCTGGTCAGCAAATATATTGGATATCCTGAGCAATAATAAAATAAGGGATTATGTCAAATTTATTTTACTGCAGTTACTGCAGAAATTACATAATTTTTCTTACAATGATGTATGTTTTATTTTTTTTCCCCAATGAATAGGTTTATGAGACAGTCACTGCGCAACACACAGTGTTTGTGTAAGATTAAACATAAAAGCTTGCTAAATAGTAGAATAGTTTGCCATGGTTCCTAACATGTCTTTGAAATCAACAAACACATGTATCAGACCAATATCTGTATTATACAGTAGATACCAAAACAGATTATTTTAAGAGATTATTTTAATAATGGAACAAAAATATCATGAGGTATTATGTAAATTAAACATTCACTCAGAAAAATGCCATCCACCATAGGACACTTTTCCAAAATAAAAAAAACTAAAAAATGACTCCATCTTTAAAATTGGAGTGCAGTGGGAATGAATAGCGACTGAACGTCTTAAGTCTTAAGAAATAAGTTAATAACTGCAAAGGATATAAACAAGATAGAAAACTTTATTTAGTGTGCTTTTTCATGTGGACAGCAAGATTGTCTCTTCTGGAACATTTAAAATCACACTGATTGCACTTATATGGTTTTTCACCGGTGTGACTTCGTCGATGTTCCATCAACTTGCGCAACTCTTTCAGCGGGTAGTTACAAATATCGCAGGGGAATCTACCATTCTCTTTATAACCGTGCAAATGTTCTTTTAACCCTTGCTTTGAATCAAATTCTGCTTTACATTTATAACAAGTTGATTCATAATGGGAGAACCCTTTCAATTTGATTGGTTTCTTAATATCTTTCTTTCCTTCTGCTTCAAGACTCTGTACAAATTCCAGATAAATATTTCTTTCTCGAGGTGGTGATAACTTTGCCTCTGGAATTTCAGGGATGGCTCCTTCTTTCACAAGGCCCAATGACTGTAAGAAATCACCTTGATCAGAAAATTCTGCAAAATACTCGGAGTATTCTTCATCAAGTACGCTAGAGATTCCTTCATTCAGAAATGGATTACGTGAGGGTGAGCTAGAGCACGATTCTGGAAAGGTAGTAGCAATCAAGTTACTGCTGCAAGATTGATGGCTTGGACTTGACTGGAAAATCTTGTCTGGTGATATCATAAACATGCTTCCATCTCTTCTAGTTGCGTCGGAACTACTTTGTGATAACCCAGAATGGTACGAAACATTGTTGCCATTAAGAAGTTTTTCTGGTGGTCCTCTAATGAAGAGTGCTGGACTGATTTCACTGCCAATCTTTGTTGAGAGTCTTTGTCTTTTTTTGGAAGGTTCATCAAGATCGGAGGACGATGGCATTGAATATGGCACAAGTGCATCATATTCAGACCCAGTAAGAAGCATGGAAGATGGAAGCTTACCTAAATCTACTGCCGCCTTGTCCAAGTCACTGCCAGTCAATAAAGAGCATTCATTGCCGTTCAAAGATGTTTTGACGGGACTGCTGGAAGTATCAGGAATTACTGATCTCTGGATTGTCGGCACAAGGGAAGATTCTAATTCTTTTAAAGATTTATCAGCACAGAAGAAAGAGTGATTTGTAGACTGTTTAACATTTTTGTTCTCTTGGCAAATGTTTGAAGAAACTTTATCAGAGTGAATTTCAACTAAAACAGATTTTTCTAAATTGATAGTTGCAATGTCTGTGTGAGCATCTTTAATATTTACATTATTATTGTCTTTTCTTGGTTTTTTAGAAAGTGGTTTCTCGGCATGCGAATGAATTCTTCTTAAATGACCTTTTAAATTGTCTTTACGGTTGCAAGAGAAATGACAAAGTTTGCAACGGAAAGGTTTGTCCCCAGTGTGAACTCGTCGATGTTGGATAACTTTTTGTCGTGCACAAAAGCATTCTCCGCAAAACTCACAAACATACATGTTTCCAGATTTATGCATCTTCATGTGCTGTGTGACATCTTCTCTAGTCTCCAGTTCCAAACCACAAACTTTACAATTGCACACCGTGGCAAGAGAACTAAACTTAGAGGATTCTTTTGAGGATCCTGAGTAATGAGTTTGTTCATGTTTAGCAAGATCATCAGAATCCAAACATAAGAATTGGCAAGAGGAACAACAGAACACGTTTAAGTCATGAGCTTTATTAACATGATCTGTCAAGGTTTTGAAGTCAGAAGTACCCTGCCAGCATATGCTACAACCAATTCTATGAGACTTGATAAAACGAAGCATTTGCTCCAGAACATGGTCTGGAGAATGATCAACTAAAGACTTGACGTCTTGGAATGTACTTCTGCACTGTGAACAGTAATAATACGAAACTTTGTGGTTGTTGGAGATGTGTGTTTCCAAAGAAACAACATCGTTGAACGACGCTTGGCATAGCATGCAATGAATTAGATTTTCATCTCTACTAGTGATGTTTTCAACAACATCCGACTGTTTGGTTTCCTTCTTTTGAACCACCTTACAGCTAAGCCTGGATTTTTGCGTTACCCGATTCACCTCTTTATTCTTCGGCACCGATACTTCTTTCTTGTTATTATTCAGTTTCTTTTCAAGACTTTCCTTTTTAATCAATTGCTTATCACATAGTGTCTTTTGTGGCGCAGGTGTCTTTTGCGGCGCAGATGTCCCTTGGTCCAGAAATAAATTATTCAACAACGAATGACTATTTGCTAGGATTGAACTTCTGGCCTGGTTAATTAAATCATGTTTTGGCCGGTCTGTTGCAATCTCTACCTCACTCTGCACACCATCTTCAAACGTAAATGTCATAGGTACATAAGTGCTTTGGATGTCGGCAGATGGACTCCATACATGATCTAAAGTGACCATAGTCTGAATGCTGCCAACGTCCATTTTGAAGATGCACTTACATACTTAGAGTGGCCCTACTGAAAGAGAAAACAAAAAAAAATTACATTCATCAATCAAAAAGCTATAGCTACAAATTAAGTTAATGTCTACTCTAGCTATTTCAAGTGATTCTGTTTACACATTTTCCACAATCAGCATAACCATGCTTTGAAAGCGCCTGACATACTACTAACAGCCTAACACCCATAAAATAGCACCCTCTATGTTTGAATGTATTTTGTTAAATGATAGCACCCTCTATAGTTTAGCCCTGCTTTATAATTTTTCTAATATTTCTTTTTATTTTCCAGTTGGGACCTCTAAATGTACATAAAATATTCTGATTTGAGATTCTTTCTTCTTATTTCTCAATCTTTAGATCAAAAAAATTGTATAAATAATAAAATTTAAACACATTTATAAATTCGTGTTTGTTTTTAATAAAAATGTTAATATATTACAATAACATTTTATTTTATGATTGAAATTATCGACTAAATAAAGAGTTGACACATCATCCATCTGTCTGGGTCTGAAATGTTGACGAAAACATTTATGGTTAATTAGTGGAATAAAGATAATTCTAAAACAGTCAAAATAAATAAAAATACTATCACGAAACTAAAAGGCCTAAAATGTATTCTAAAGCTGTCTGGAGACCCGACAAGAATTTACTGCCCACTGTGTGTAATTACACACCTTGCTCACGGCCGCCGTGCGTGCTGGATGCATAGTGAGTGGATAATTCATCCATCCATCCATAATAATAAAACTTGTGCAGTAAAAAACGAAATCAAAATCATTTTTTAGTACATTATTTATAAATGATGTATCCGGCAATTATTGTGTTTTTAATAACGGAGTTCGTGTTGTGTAGGTAATTATATTGTTCTGTCATTTGGAACCTGTCGCCTTATTGAGGCTGACCGTAAAAAAAAGATGAATGGGGAAAGGTAACAAAAGAACTCGTCCAACAAGCATTAGGACGTGCCCACATCCACCTTGTACTGGAAAAAAATACTTTTCTTAAATCAATAGTAAATCTCAATTAAATTTAATCCGGAATCGTTTATCCCTAAAGAATTTAATTTACATCCTGTAATACTAAATTATGAATAATTAACTACTAAAGTAATATTTAAAGTGATATTCAGGGCGTGCGTACCTTTTTCTGAGCATCAAATCGGGTCAGTCTAGCCAAAATTACGACAAAGAAAACGATAAAATAGAAAAACAAAGTACATGCGCCCTCTATTTTGGTACTGGGATTTAATTTCGCTTAAATAATTCGTATGTAATGCCAACATCTTTTAAATAAAATAATTGCGTTTGTCTTGTCAATAACAATAGAAAAAATCGATTAATATTCATACAAATTTTCTTAAAATTATATTGATTTATTTATGTCATTTCGAGTTACAGTAATTGTAAAATAAAATACATTATCGAAGCATACATAATCTATTGATGGCGCTAGTCAGTTCTAAAACTAGTTAAAATACTGAAATTATAGAAGACAATGACAGCTTATTTTTAAAAATGTATTGTTTAATTTGTTTCGTTTTTTTCTTTATAAATTAAAGAAGAATAAATTGAAAGTGTTTTTTTCTTGGATTATTTTCAGTTTAATTTTTATTGATATCAATATTAATATATAATTTATAATAAATTTACATTTCAGAAAGAAAGAGAATTATCATTTTATTATTTATATACATTTATTTTAAGAATAAAATGAAATAAACTCCAAACCCATTTAAATTATCGCAGTCCGATCGGTGGCACTTAATTTTGATTCTACTCTAGAGACGGTAAGCGCATTGAGGAAATGCGTAACACGCGCGCTTAGACGCGTTTCCGTTACGCACTTTCTGTACGCTCTATAATGCAGACGCACAATACAGCGAATTACACGTACGTCAAACAGAACGAAAATGTGTTTTTATTATTACATTTTACATGAAAATAGCTTATAATATTATTAATTTAAATTATGTATATTAAACAACAAAAAATGTATCGGCAGTATTCGGAAGTATTCGGTTTTTTATCGACAGTTCTCAGTCAATTGATAAACACTTATAAGAGCTAAAACCCTTGACAGTACACAATGCAATATCTGAGGCGGAAGTAGGTAACACAAATACGAACAGCGAGAGATCCAGGAAAGTTATCAAACTTCCTGGACAGAAGTCCCAGTAGCACGTAAAAAGGTAGCCAAAAAATTGTTTATGGCCCTGGAATTTTAAACCAGTTCAATGTCATATAGACTTTTTTGTCTACTTGTTCTACAAAATCTGGTAAGTATGGTGAAGGTATTTTGATATAATTTAATGAATAAAACACTGTTAAAAACTATGTTTTAAGTCTGTACTTAGTGTGTAGGCTGTACGGCCTAGCCCCATGATACATACAGACATACAGGATATTTGTTTCTCACTACCACCATAGCCGCCTCCTGTATTGTACTGTTTGTAGCTTAAATTAAACCATTCAACAAAAAGGCATTATTCTAAAGGAATATTGTAATTATATGTTGAATAGTTTGCTCATTTTCTTAATAAACAATTGTTTTAAAACAATTATTCAATGCAGTTTTTTTGAATTGTATTTTTTATATTATTTATAACATTTTTTTTTTTAATAAGGAAAGTATAGATTATTAGTACTAGTTCAATGATGGAGATTCACCTAACAGCGCTACACTACATTTTCACACTTTATCCATGATTATCAGTAGGCAAGCGCCAACAAATACGTTAGGGCCATAGCCACCAGTATGGTTGGTACGGTTTCAACCTGATCACTTTTTCAGAGAGACGTACCCAGTGGCTTCAACAGAGATTGTTGCTATCCTGCAAAAATCGCCACCACTTAATGTTTTTCGCTGTGGCTAAAGATACGGTACCGTATTCTAACTTCTGTTTACTAAAGATACGGTAAAATTGCATTACGTCATAACCAGCCAATGGGGTGCTGGTACGTGTGTGTGACGTCATCGTATAAGGACTTTGTGGATTTTTTTCATATCGCGAAAACCATAGAGGTATACTTCCATGGCGAAAACAGTGATCAACCGCATTTTCTTTATAATTTATTTATCGCTATTATCGCCGTCGTGTGTGACAAAAACTAAATGTAGCCTACGTCTGTTATTATTATTGAAAAGCCATGTTGATTTTAATTCTAGAAAATTACAGAAAACCGTTTTAAAAGAGGCCTAGGCCTACTTACTACGTACTATGTATAACCTCATTATATGAGTTTGTTTGTGTAGGGAAAGCGATGCCAGGCTGGGGCCAGCTGCATATGTGTGCGCTGATTTCTGTGACTCGTCAGCCCTGGGGCTACACTGCTGTCTAAATCATAGTATTTAAGGGCCCCTTTATTGTCCGCATTTGCTTGTGGTTTATGGTCACCATTGTAAACAAAGTTTTAAAAAAATATAGGCCTAAATAAGCCATTTGGAATAAAAATAAAACCCTCATCTGCAGCGCACACACATCCACGCAGCCTGGCGCCGCCGATAGGAATTCTCTACATATATACAACCAACAACAGACGCGATATGAAAAAAAAATCCCAAGTCCTTATACGATGACGTCACACACGTACCAGCACCCCATTGGCTGATTATGACGTAATGCAATTTTACCGTACCTTTAGTAAACAGAAGTTAGAATACGGTACCTTATCTTTAGCCACGGCGTAATTTTTTTGTGGCTGCATCAGTGTATGTGCCAGCCAGCTAGTCCTAGAACCTACAGTATTCTGTCTACTCTTAAGATTAACAATCTGAAATGTCATGTAAAATCATAAATAAAAATCTTCCTAATATGCAAACAGAACTTGTGATTTTCACACCATGTTAACATGCTGCTGTACTGTAGCCATTTATCAAAAATTATTTATTTTTAGACACTAAAGTAATAAAACCTAAACCACTATCTTTTTTGTTTTTTAAAAATGTCTTTAAATCATAAAAACAGTCATGTGAGAATTTTTCTAAGAAATTCAATAATTAAACATCCTTTCAGGGACGTTATTAGAAATTATAATAAAAACTAAAAAATCCTAAAAATAACAATTTGCCTATTCATGAAACTACTGTACAATATTAAAATCAATTCAATATTTTTCAAATATATACTATAAAACTTTATGTGACAAAAAAAGTGATATGCCCAAATATGGACATGATGATGTTATATCACTACCATATTTGGTCATATCACCACCATATTTGGGTACATCACCTTTTGTTGTCAAACTTGTCTGATAGTCTAGACAGAGCTAATACCAATTCATTGTTTCCTATTGTTTCAGTGGTTTTAATTCAGATCCATGTATGTGTAGGAATTCCCTTAAACTTTTCATAAATTTTGAGAGAAAAATATATAAATTTTTATTTTATAAGCACGATAAATTATTAAATAGTTTATCCATCCTGTAATTGGTGAGTTACTCTCTGTTGGATGTGTATGAAATAAACGAATAATGATTTCAAGGAACAAGTTTTGTGTTTGTTTAGTGAATGATCATATCCTAAATGCTGCTTTGCATAATAAAAGTAATTTATTTACTTTGTAAGGGTTTTAGTATGTTGTTCTTGTTTCCTAGAGCTTTTGAATCTTTTTTTAAGCTCTGTCTAAACTATCAAACTAGTTAGACAAAAAAGTGTGCTATCCTCAAATATGGAAGTGATATGCCCAAACATGGTAGTGATATGACATCATCCATATTATGGGCACATCACATTTTTTTTGTCACATAAAGTTTGATAGTGTATACATACTGTATGATATATATGGGTAAAAGGTATAGGTAAAGTCAAAACTGAAGCCTATTTGCTAAGAGCCGTGTTGCCCATCTTCATTCATTTGGGCCAGACCCCACTGTATTCATGTCTGTTGATAATAAGCCACTCCTTATCAAATACGGATACCAATTTTTGTCACCTGGGTGAGGAGAAAGAAGGTGGATAAAGAATCTTGCTCAAAAACTCAGTCACTGCAGTGACCTCCCACAACCTTGCTGATTGCTAGTCTAATGCTCTAACCACTGCTCCACAGTGGTCAAATTTCTTGCGGCACACCACTTACCTTGATTCCAAGTGAAGTGGAATATAGTGTGGAAAAAATTCCATTTTTTTAAATTTACTATTTGAAGAAGCGCTTGGATATTATGAGAGAACCAGGAAAAAGGATATTTAATATAAAAATATAGTGACACACACTCTTTATCTTTAGAAGAAATACTACAGAAGAATCAAATGTCAAGTTCCATTCCGGATTCATTTATCCTAAATGGATTCCTTCTGTGTCAACTGTCATGGAGGAACCACCACTCCAGACAATACTTGGTTAACTGGAAGTATGTGGTATTTAGGTCATTCAATGGTTCCTTCATTACAGTATTTCTTGTGTTGTTTACTGTAAAAACAGGACATGAATTTGATCAATAGACAAACATTAGTTATAGCTATATAGGACAACATTATATATAATTATCAGCTTGCACTGATCTGATGAAGGGCTAGTTTTGCCAGAAAGCTCTGCAAATTTTTCTGGCTTTTTTACTATATCGTTTTGATAATAGCCTTGTGATTATTCTATTTTGTACTATATCTCCAGCCACTGATGATAGCCACAGCATTGTCGTTTTCTCAGTAATTTGCCTTTGGATTTTAATATCAATTGTTCATTTTAAATTAGTCGTTAAAATGCACCTGAAACATCGGCGTTGTGTATAAATAAAGGTATTAACATGGTTTTTTAATTGCTATACATTTTCTGAAACACACCAAATGGTTTGCCATTTTTTAGGTAAATTGCTGCTTTTACTGATGAAGAGCTTTTCCAACTTTCATAAGTCCTTCATGGACTTTGTTGTTTTTATAATTACATTGTTTTTTATTTTTTTTATTAGTGGTGGTGGATCCAGCTTTTTTAATACACTATTAATAGACTGTAGAAAATAGATATCAAAAAGTGATTACTGTAATAATTCTCCCTTGGGTCGTCTTTATATTTATATTATAAATATATAATATTTAGCAATGTAATTGCATTATTTTTTTTAGTAAAAGGATTACTTTAAAGACTGAAATTAAAAAAGAATTTATTTTGACCTCTGGTTTATATCTTTAATGGTTGAATAACTCTATTAAATTAACATCACAATACGTCAGAATATAACTGATATGGTATCTGTGTTTTTTTAATGGAAATTGCTCTACCGGAAATAAAGGTCATGATTGTTCATATTGCTCCAATTTTGTTTTTTTTATATAAAATGAACTATTTCCTCTAAGTTTACAAGGAACTTTTAATGATATCTTCAAATTACTAATATTAATAGTATAGAGTTAAAAGGAGAGTTATCGGTGTCAAAGTGAAATCTCTAGATGATAGTATGTTTAAGCTTGGTTCCCACTAGAACGTAACGCAAGGACGTAAACGCAACGCAAGCGTTTTAACCAATCACAAGCGATGGCTTATTCGATTGTGATTTCTAACTGTCTATAACTTCGCTTGTCATTGGTTAAAACGCTTGCGTTGCGTTTACGTCCTTGCGTTACGTTCTAGTGGGAACCAAGCTTTACACTTAAGAAAATTAATTCAATTATACAAGACTCAACCTACCCATTATACTCAGATATTATTATTAACAGATCAGGAAGGGCTAGACTGACACAGAAAACAATTTCCACAAAGTCTCCTTAGTAGGAATGTCCCCTAATGAGGGACGTGTCCCAAAATATGATGTGATGATTTACGGCATCATTTAACTGTTAAGTTTAAAACATTCTTAATCATTTTTCTTTTCTTTTTTAGGTACCATGTTATGACTAATGTATCATCACTTTAACTAAAAAACTAGAAAAAAACAAAAATGGAATTTGTTTCAGCGGCTACATCAGTGACAGAGTGGCTAAAATTAATCAAGTTGGATGAATATGTTGATTTGTTTGAAATGTATATGCTGTCCACAGTTAAACAACTACAGCAGTTAGATGACAACACTCTAAAAGAGATGGGTATAGACATGAGAGGTCATAGACAGAGAATATTGACATGTCGACCGGAATCAGAATTTAAAGAAAGATTGCATACTGACCAACCTATTGATAGTAATAATCTGATACTTTTTGATGATGAAGTTACTCCGCAAGACTTTGCACCACCCCAAATTCCTCCACCCCAACTACCACCACCCCAACTACCACCATCCCAACTTCCACCACCCCAACTTCCACCACCCCAACTACCACCACCCCAACTACCACCACCCCAACTTCCACCACCTAAACTTCCACCGCCCCAAATTCCACCTAGAGTTGTACTTCAAATTCCACCACGACCTCCAGAAAGACCGGTAGAACCACAAAAACCAGTACAAAATTCAAAGCCTAGACCTGTACCCATACCAAGATCAACTCGCCCAGTAACTATGTATCCCATATCAACAACACCAAGACCAGTACCTCGACCTCGAAAACCAAAAAGTGATCCGATTAATGGTAATGCAGAACGAAATACCCATTTCGTGTCATCAGAAATAGCGCCACAATTACCAGAGAGACCAATCAGTGACGGGGCTCCACCTCATAATTCAGCAATTGATTTGTCTATAAGACCAGTTCCAAAACCTCCTATACAGGAAGTGCCATTTCCAAAACCCCCTATACAGGATATACCAGTTCCAAAACCTTCTATACAGGATGTGCCAGTTCTACCACCAAGAAAACCAAGTAGGCCACCATCGTTCATCGTAGCTCCACCGCCAGATGACCATCCGCATGAACCTAGTGACTTTGATCCCTTTGATCTCCCCCCATTACCTGTTCTATTACCCGATAATAACATTTGTTCGAAATTTGCGGACGACTCTGAAGAATATTCCACTATTCAAATTCCAAGTAACCCAGGCCAACCAAGATTATCTGGAATTAATATGAATGGAGATGATGGGAGGAATTTTAACCACGACTCAGAAGAGCCATATGATACCCTTTGGCCAAGTAATGCAGATTTGAAATTGCCTGCAGACCTTCCAGAAATTGTAAATGATGATGGTGTCTATAGTGTTCTTTCAGATGAGCCGGACATTCACCCGCCACCCTTACCAGAGGGGCCACCACCCCAATCCCCCACAGCTTCCGATGATGACATGTCTTCAAGTGAAAGTGTAGACGAATATCCTCCTCATAATCCAAGTACTAAGCCAATTCGGGTATGTTTTTCTTTTGTATCTTGTATTTTAAGAACCAGAGTAGGAACACCTTGGAACCCGAGATTGTGTCCCTTGATAGAGGTGTCCTTTTTGAATAGAGGTTGACCATAGTGTTAAAACATATAAATTCATCTAATTTATTTCACAGGAAAGTGTTGTCTTGATAGGGTGCCCTCTTGATTGGGTACCCTCTTGATATTGGGGTGCCCTCTTGATAGGGGTGCCCTTTTGAGGTTCCTTCTTTATTGGGTACCCTCTCGATAGGGGTGCTCTCTTGATGGGGATGCCCTTGATAGGGGTGCTCTCTTGATGGGGATGCCCTTGATAGGGGTGCTCTCTTGATGGGGATGCCCTTGATAGGGGTGCTCTCTTGATGGGGATGCCCTTGATAGGGGTGCTCTCTTGATGGGGATGCCCTTGATAGGGATGCCGTCTTAGTTAGTATACTGTACATAGTAGAACATACTCTTTCATTTCATGTGGTAAATGTTATTTCATAACCACCTAAACTATTTCAGATTGACTGATCTAGTCTAAAAAGAATAATAATTAAATTGGGTTTTTTTTGTAAAATATTTATATTACAAATGAAAAAAAAATTAAATGCACAGTCGTTTTTGTAGAACCAGGAAGTGGCTTGAAAAAAAAAGTCACCACATATGATGTGAACTATGTACTCTGTATATTATCTCCTAACAAAGTGCAATACATGTGCAAATCAAATTAACAAAGATTGAATATAGATACTGTATATTTTAGTATTCTAGTCTATCTATATATTACTGTAAGTAGGGAAAATCCCTATATTTACCATAACTTAAAGGAGAGGCTGGAGTACTATATTTTTTCTCTACCTTTCCCTGTGGCGTTACCACTGATAGTATAAGCCGTATCTTGCTGTAGTACCACAATAGTTCATTGTTTACTTTAGTCATTGAAAGTAACCCACCCATTTACTTCTTTAGTTCTGTCTACACTATCGAACTACTGTAGTTTGACCAAAAAAAGTGTGATGTCCACAAATATGATGGTGATATGCCTAAATATGGTAGTGATATGACATCATCATGTCCATATATGGGCACATCACATTTTTTTTATCAAATAAGGTTTGCTAGTGTAGACAGAGCTTTAGAAGTGATGGTGATATTTAGAGATCATATAACAAAATATACATATTATTATAATAAAAAGAATTTTCTAATTGTTATGAAATCAGTGAACAAAAGTAATGAAGGATTCAATATGCCTAAATAATATAATAACATAATGATCAAAAAAATCGTAATGTAGCCAATTCCACTTCCACATACACCATGCAAAAATGCAGTTATTGGGTCAATTAAGACCATTCACACTAGGACGATAACGATCGACGATAACTAGATAGATATGCATTTTCTTACTGTACATAAAACAAAAGAAATTATAAAAGTTTTCATACTAGAACTATAGAACAACCATTTATGCTGCCTTTGATGAAAATAATATTTTCATGCGTCCAATCAATTGATTTTATTGTTCTTATTGATCATAGCATCATTTAATTGGATTAAAAAAAATGTTGTTATCAAAGATAAATGAAATGGTTATCCTAATGTATACTAGTTCAAGACCAAAAACTTTTGTAATTTCTTTTAACGTTTTTTTTTTTAGTTCCATGTCAGTTGCATGGAGCGTCGTGATAATGAAAGGTTGTTAGCACTGAAACTATTTCTATAATCGGCTAGCCTACAACATCTTAACAAAATAAAATTACATTCTTCATACAGAATATATTGTCTTCATCATTCTCTGTTCATATGCTATTCTTTATTATACAGCATTTCATACATTTCACTTAAATCTTTCTTAAAAACAGAAACTGATTTCTTTTCATTCTTAATATTTCGTGTATTTATATCCCTTAAAAAAAATATATTTTCTCCTGTTTTTTTATATATTCCTTTGTTCATAATATTCTCATACTAAACGAAATATACACTTACAGTTCTTCTGTATATACTTTTCAATTTTGCTTCTTCCATTGTTCAGAATTGATATGTACTGTAATGCTACACAGGGAAATTCCCACCACAATGGTGGTGCCAGGATTTTCCCAATGGAGTAGGAGGAGGAAGTGTCCAAAGCAATAAATAAATGTCTTCACCTTAAGTACATTTATAGAAGAATCATATTACTACAAAACTTTAATATTTATAATTAAAGTAAAAAATAAAAATCAATTGATTATTTCAATTTAAATTTGACTCTTCCTTTTGAGCTTATAACTAATACTATTCTTGCCCGAACGTCACAAAATTTAAGATAATCTAGGTTTCATCAGCTAAGAAAAAAATTTAATAAAAGGCAATATTTTGCTAAAAAATGAGTATTTTCTTAATCAAGTTCTTTCTTGGATGAATGTGTTTGCTTTAATAGTTACATGCATGAGTGATTTGTTATAGCCCTCTATTTTTATTTTAGATTTTGGCCCAATAGTAGTTTTACTAAAAAAATGAAATAGATATTTGAATAAAATGTTTAAATATTTAATAAACCCTGTTTGTCAATGACCATTTTTTGCCCATGTTGATCAAAGATAAGATTTTTTTCTAACAATTGATTGTGAATTATTTTCTCTAGTCTCCGTCAATGAAGGCTATCCTTAGGCCAGTGAAAAATTTTATCAATACAATAGAAGGCCTCAAAGTATGTTCAGACCTCCGAGTTATGGACGTGAGTAAAAGATATGTCACCGTAATCGTATTCTGTCGCTTTCAAGCATTGTCATCGGGTGATCACTGTTTTTCTTCATTGTCTTATATTTTAATTGAATGTTTGTGATTATTTCAAAGTTCAACTAACTTGTCATCTACTATCGGGATGTCATTTGTTTCCTTTGTTTATGCACACTAATTTACACCAAAACATTTGGATTCGTTGACTTGTTGTGCGGTCTATAACAGATATTTGTATTACTGTACTGGTCTTTATAACCTGTTCCTTTACTCGTTTCTAAATTCACTGTGAACTACACTATAACTTGATCATTTTTACTATTCGACTTTCTTTGGTTTAGGTTTCACTGGGTTCTTTTTTAACATTGTCATTTATATTTATGTCACATTTAACGAATGTCACTTTCGGTATCTTTTGTCATTTCATACATTGGTTCACTTTTTTTCTAACCTGTAATTAGAATTATTTCTTTATTTTTTATCATTCGTTGTATAGCAGCGGTTTGGGTAAATTTTGTATAACTTGCATATTGAAAAGTTTGGTAGTGGATTTAATAATCAAAATGTAAAGTGAATCATGAATACTCTATATAATAGCCTTATTTTAAAAATCTATTTTGACAAACCACAATTAGTTACTGACCTGACTGACAGTTTCAGTGCTCATTTCATTTAATTTTGGTTTGTCAAAATAGATTTTAAAAATATCGTATCTTCAAACCAGATGAACGTTTTTAATCATCTATATAGCCTTGTTCGCACTGAATTCGAAAAATGGTAAAACCAATGTAGCTTAAGGGCCATCAGTAAATTTGACCAAATGTTTCTAAAATAATTCATTTCGCTGAATCAAAATTAGTAAGATCATTTTAGAATAGTTAATTATTTTTTAAAGGAAACTACATCAGCTTTTTTCAAGGATTTTTTGAAATGTGCACAATATGTTCATAAACAGTTCACTATTATTTGTTTATTTATATTGATGTCATGTCATATCCTGAAAGTATTATTATTATGTATTACTTTGGCTTGTTCTATTTAAAAATTCCAACAACTGGTTTTCCCCCTTTGTTTACTTATTTATTGTTTTATCATAATTATTTCCACCTTTAATCAATTCATTGTAATAACCCTCATTAGAAGCAAAAGCTTGGCACTAGTAGTAGTGAAGATTATTAAGTATATAGTGTTTTAGTAACTTCTAAAAAGTAACTAAAGATTCAGGAAGTTTTATTTTTATAGGGAGGTCATTCGATAGTTTGGGTCTTGTTAGAAGTCTTAGAAGTGTATGTGTTGGAATAATAAGTAATGAATAAATAATAAGTGTACAGTATATATAAATAATAATACATTTTTTATTGCTCCAAAACAGTTAGTGACATTTCATTTTCCCGACAGACCCTATAATACTATGTGGTCAATAAGTCATTCAGAGCATGCTAAACATAATGAGCATGCTCAGAATGGCTGTTAGACATAATAGCTTCTTTGTGCAACAGTGTTGTGTAAACGAAAGGTTGCCAATATCAATGACGACAACATAACAGGATTTGTTATTTCTTGGTGAGGTGAATGGTTCTTCTTTACATAGTTTGTTCCACCTTGTACCAAGAAACTTTTCCCCTTTGTTGTACACTGTTAGCTGTTTAGCAATTACACTTGATAGGAAATATTTCCATTTTGTATTCGTGATTTTGTGAATTGAAATCACCAATTTTAACTAGTAGTGATTACATCAATTGTATTTATAACAAAAGTTTAAAAGAAAAACAGATGAATTGAAACTACCATTGTTTAGTGATGCATGCTATTAGAGCTGTTGATTTTCTTCAAGTTTTCAGTTTTATTTCAGATTTTGTTTTATTATTAACTTCTTTAAAAGATAGTTATTATTTATTTACCTAATCATAATTTATGAAAATTAACCTGCTAATATGTTTTGAATCACAACCAAATAATAGTGACTATTCCGGGTTCTATTATGAATCCATAATCTAAAAATAACTATAGTGTACTGTTTTAAATTCCCTTTGAAATGCCAATACAGATTTATTCAGATAAAATGCATTAGTACTTTAGTAAATTAAATCAACTTACCACGACAAAGCGTTTTTAATTTTTAAAGTAGCCTATATTATACTTAAACTTTGTTGTCTAAAAATATTTAGGGATTTCTAGATGTATAGCTTTGTGCTAAACAATATTATACAAATACTGAATGTTTATGAGTGTATGGTACAAATAATGGTATGAGGTGAATGATGAAACTTGATTTCTTCTAGAGAAGACCCCAAATGATGGCTTATTACTAATGTTTTCATTTATGTACACATCTATATATTATACTGTATAATGCCATTGTTGAACAAATAAATGTTTTTTTGAATTTGAATTTCAACAAGGCGACAGCCGTTTAATAGTGCATCCAATCAAATGACAGGAATTTATTTAGGTGTTATATAAAAACACTTATTTAATAAATATAAGTAAAGGAAAAAAAGTATTAAATGCATCAGCACCACCATTATACTGTATCTTAAGAAAGAAAGAGTGATAAATATGGTAGTGATATGCCCAAATATGGTAGTGATATGCCCAAATATGGTAGTGATATGCCCAAATATGGTAGTGATATGCCCAAATATGGTAGTGATATGAAGAATTTTTTAAAGAAACATAATGTAAATCTTTACCAAAATAGGGTTGTTATTATTATGGGTGATATGGATAATATATTATACAATACGTCAGTAATTTTTTTATTAGTATATTAACACCATTGTTAATAAATTTCATCAATATATAAAATCAATTGTTAATGTGTTAGTTTTTGGTGAAACAAGGGTCATAATATAATATCATGGGTTGTATAATTAATTTTCATACATCAGTCAGGTTTTTATGGTTATTTTAACACATTTGTTATTTAACTTTCAACAAACATTTCATTTTCTTTCCTTTCATTGCATCCCCTCTTTGGAATGAACTCCTACTTTTTGCCAAAATCCACCCACTTTCTTTCTCACACGATTCTTTTTAAGCTCTGTCTACACTATCAAACTAGTGGGATGTGCCTAAATATGGTAGTGATATGCCCAATATGGTAGTGATATGAATTTGTCATGTCCATATATGGGTTCACATTTTTTTGTCACATAAAGTTTGATAATGTAGACAATGCTTAGTTTATACAGCAATGGGTACAACATGCACCTTTGGTAATTTGTTTTGAATTCGATTGAGTATTATATTATTGTAAACGAAGCTGTCATTCATTTAATTTGTTATTCTAATTTTTTTTTCCTTTATTTTATTTTGTTTATCTTTATAAATTTTATTTATTTCAATTTAATTTTTATTGTTACATGTTTATGTCTCATCGTGCTGTTTTTTGTGAGGGTCCCTAATGATGGATGGACCATAAAATATTGTGGAAAAAAATAAAAACATAAATGAAAGACTTAGTCCCTATAACAGGTGTTTCTTCTAGAACCTATGGGCCTGTTTCTGCTGAAAAAAATTCAAAAGAACGGTTTTCTCAGCAAAACCATTTCTAGTGGTGATTTTCTTGCCGGTTGGATGTGTGTGTTGTACATATCCTATTATATTTTCCATTTCTTTTCTTCTAGGAAGGAACATTGAAACGTTTCCAAGAGACTCTAGACGGAAAATCAACAGTAAGCAAACGACTATTAAGCTCTGTCTAAACTAGTTTGACAAAAAATGTGATGTGCCCAAAAAGTGATATGCTTAAATATGGTAGTGATATGACATCACCATGTCAATGGGCACATCACATGTTTTTGTCACATCAAGTTTGATAGTGTAGACTTAAGGTACAGTAAATTAGGGGCAGTTTCTGTTGCAAGCAAAAAGATACAGAACAAAATTTAAAATTTGATAGTGTAGACAAGGATTTAGACAAAATTAATAAAAGATATCCTTGTTCTCAATATAACTTCAAAAGACTTTAAAATGTAATGTATTCAAGTGTTTGTTTACCTTATCAAATTTGGTTTCTATTTGAAATCTGGTAAGTGGTGCGGTCATCTTCATAATTTAATATATTAAATCCAAATCATGTGTAAACCATTAACTATCTATTATGCGGAAAAATTATGTATATACCAGTTATGCATAATTAAGTTTAATTTGATTTTGATAAATCTGGTGACTATATCTTGGCTTACCTGGATAAACCATAGCCCATGCTCTCCAGATGGAGGGCTTTTAGATATGAAAGTTAAAAGTGCTTTTTAACACCCCTGTATCATAATTGAATAATCCGCAACCATGTGGGAACATTCCAATGCACCACTGTCATCATTTCTTTTTGTATATAGATTTAGTACTGTTTAATTTTAATTAAATTGAATTTGATTTTTTTAGACCAATGAAAAATCTGGAATTCTTTCAAAACAAGGAGGGTAAGTTTTAATTATCTATATTATTTTATTGTGTAGTTACACAATGTCATCATTATCATAAAACTCATCATATCATTGTTATAATCTACACTATCATTAAAAATAAAAAATTGAATTTTATTTTGAATATAATAAGAAACTATAATTATATTAAATTCAATACTCAAAAGTCACTGTCTCTAAATGACATTTTTTCTTACAGAAAACAAGGTAACAGAGGTGTTCAGAAAAGATTTGTGAAATTCGATGGAAAATCCTTGCGGTACTATGAAAATGAAAAGAAGGTATAACAGTTGTTTGTTCTTTTTTAACTGTAATAGTAGCAAACTTTTGTTTTCTTTATTAATTCTTCAAGCAACATTGCAATGCACCAATTACAGGTTGATCATATAAAACACAAAGATAAAATTTATATAATAGTATCTTTCAAAACTACATAGTTTTTTCTTAACAGCCCTTCTGTGTTCTATGTCTCATCGTGAGAGCGCCGCTCTGTGGCGATCATCCCCTCTTGTTTTACATTATTTTTACCATATTTTCAGTTTTTACTATACCGTCTTAACATTGTTAAAAATGAGGTTTCGGCAGGGAAAAGCAATTTTCAATTGTTGGACAATAAAGTTATCTTGTAATCTTTTAATATTGTAGTGTGATCAAGGAAAATGGTCAGAGATAGCCTTGAGATTAATTTTATTGATCTTCTTTATTTTCAGACATCCTTTAGCAAAAAGGTTATTCCAGTTGGTGCAATGAGAGATGTAGACGTGCAGCAAGCGGTTAGTGGTTATTTAGTTGACTATAACTGAAGCCCTGTCTACACCATCAAACTTTATGTGATGTGCCTATATATGTCATATCACTACCATATTTGGGCGTATCACTACCATGTTTGGACACATTACACTTTTTTGTCAAACTAGTTTGATGGTGTAGATAGATTTTAATAATAAAATTCAAGTTGGTGGTTCTCAGCAATTTTCTAGTAATTTAGAAATAATTTCACCCATATAATAATAATATTCTGGATGTTATGAAACCTCTATGCGCTGTATGAGACATGAGAGAAATATGTGACAAAAAAATGTGATGTGCCCAAATATCACTACCATATTTGGGCATATCAATACCATATTTGGGACATCACCCTTTTTTTGTCAATCTAGTTTGATAGTGTGGACAGAGGTTTACTGAATGCTGACTATATTTATAATTAAGATTTACATAATTAATTGATTAATTTCATGCTTGATTTTGTTGTTGTAGACGAGTGCTTTAAAAAACAACACGCTTTCCTTAAGGACTATTAACAGAGTTTATGTATTTTCTCATGAAAGTATGGGTAAATATTCACTTTGATATTTTTTATTTTATACCATCACCGTATGTACTCTGGTATAATCCCACAACACTAGAACACAAAATTGGGCTTATTTTAGGGGATGGGACTATACCCTGGGAGACCCTGGTTAAGGGAAAAAATGATTGGTAAACTCATCTGAACTTGCTAAAAAGCGGCATAAATCCAGATCTAAAGTCAATACTGGGACTATACCTGGGGTTATGCCTGTTTGTGAAATCAAAAATAAAGTAGTGGGTGGGCATACTGTATACCCAACAATATACGGTACTTTATACATAAAGTCAGAATGATAATACAAACACTGTTAAATCGAATAATTATATTAAAAGGTATTAATGATATGTTTTTATTTTTTATTAGAGGTTTTAATTAGTTGGAGTCTAACATTGATGAAAGCCATTGTGGAGGTAAGTACCATACATAGGTAGAAACTCAGCATAACTGTTGATCAATTTTCGTGCAAAATAATATTTATTTATTTATTCTTTCTTTTGACTGGATTGCATTTTCAGTAACGTAGTACTGATTTTCATAATGGTCCAGTTGGTCCAGTTACAAGCTTTAAAAGTAAAGAAAAGTTATATCATATATACAGAAAAATACTTTCATACATAATGTGAAAGATATACTGTATACAGAAAAGTTAAAAACACATTTTTGGTACAGATGTATAATTTGTCCTGTATCAAAGAAAACTGTGTAATACAAGTTTCAAGTTTTTCAAGTTTCATAATATTTATTTGCAGACTCTGATAATAAAATAAAATGCAATACAATAATGATATAAGGTCAGAGTTTGAAGGCAGATGCCCTGAAAGATGAAGAAAAACATCTTGTTTTGGGCGAGCCTTAAAAAGAAACGATAATGAATAGGAAATTTTTTAAATAAATAAAAGGGAGACTATATGGAAATAAAAAGATCGGGTCAAGACTGGTTAAATATTTAGTATAACATGTTATATCACATTAAACATATTTGGAAAATGGCATTTACCATTTCTTTTTTAACATTTTGTCCTTTTTTCTTTTTGCTTGAAACAGATACCGGCCCTAATTTACTGTACTGTATAACTACACAGACTCACTTGAAACACACCCGGCCCACACCAGCCCAGCCCGGCCCACAACCACCCGGCCCACACCAGCCCAGCCCGGCCCACAACCACCCGGCCCACACCAGCCCAGCCCGGCCCACAACCACCCGGCCCACACCAGCCCAGCCCGGCCCACAACCACCCGGCCCACACCAGCCCAGCCCGGCCCACAACCACCCGGCCCACACCAGCCTAGCCCGGCCCACAACCACCCGGCCCACACCAGCCCAGCCCGGCCCACAACCACCCGGCCCACACCAGCCCAGCCCGGCCCACAACCACCCGGCCCACACCAGCCCAGCCCGGCCCACAACAGAAAATTGCTAGAAAATACTAGAACATACTACGAAGTGTAAAGCTCTGTCTAACTAGTTTGAAAAAAAAAGTGTGATGTGCCCAAATGTGGCAGTATATGATATCATCATGTCCATATATGGGCACATCACATTTGTTTTCACATAAAGTTTGATAGTGTAGACAGAGCTTAAGGATGATAGCATAAACATTTAAATAATAATGTCTATTCTAATCTGTTTTTTTATCTTTAGCATCCTAAAGATGAATACCCAATTGGTGGAGAGATGAATAATCCTGACAAAGAGGTAAATGAATTGGAGGAAAATATTATTTTAGTTTGTTTTTGATGTTTGTTATATTCGATTTTTGTTAGGACTATAATAAAAAATGTTATGCTATAATCATGTTCTATCTTATTGGCTTGAGTATTCTAGAGTCGTAAGACCATTTCCTGTATATACCAACATCATTAAAGTTCTCATAACAACTTGTCTACAAAATAAATCTTAAAGAAGAGAGTTGTATATGCAATGAACATGTTTGTATGAGACAAACATGTTTATTTATTATACAGTTACTGCAGTAAATACATTTTTACTGCAATAACTGCGGTTTTATTGTAGATGTATATGAGGCAGTGACTGCAATAAAAAGTGTATATGACCCAAAAATTAAAAATTTAATTGCTGCAGTAACTGCAGTAGAACAATTATTATTTTGATATTGTTGCTTACTGTTCAACCTGTTCTTCCTTAATTATAAATATAAATTTAAGAAAGAATTGCATGTTTATTTGAAATAAAATCTTTATTTAATTTAAATATAGGGGTATATGAAAATTGATGAATGTCGTTTGTACGTCGCAGCAAAAAGTGGTCGATTTTGTTACTACAAAAACAAACCGGTAAGACTTATAAACATAATTATATATAAATAAATATATAATAATATAAAAAATGATCAAAACAACAAAGACGATAAAGTTTATATTTTACTTTGTTTATGAATTTATTATTTTTATTTTAGGATTTTGATGCTGGAACACCTATTTCAGATATATGTATGAATACGTCCAGTTGCCGGGAACTACCAAAGAATAAACTTCAACTACACACCCCCTATAGAACGTTCATGTAAGTCATTGAAAATGGTTGAGAACAATCTTAAACTTCAACTACACACCCCCTATAGAACGTTCATGTAAGTCATTGAAAATGGTTGAGAACAATCTTAAACTTCAACTACACACCCCCTATAGAACGTTTATGTAAGTCATTGAAAATGGTTGAGAACAATCTTAAACTTCAACTACACACCCCCTATAGAACGTTCATGTAAGTCATTGAAAATGGTTGAGAACAATCTTAAACTTCAACTACACACCCCCTATAGAACGTTCATGTAAGTCATTGAAAATGGTTGAGAACAATCTTAAACTTCAACTACACACCCCCTATAGAACGTTCATGTAAGTCATTGAAAATGGTTGAGAACAATCTTAAACTTCAACTACACACCCCCTATAGAACGTTCATGTAAGTCATTGAAAATGGTTGAGAACAATCTTAAACTTCAACTACACACCCCCTATAGAACGTTCATGTAAGTCATTGAAGATGGTTGAGAACAATCTTAAACTTCAACTACACACCCCCTATAGAACGTTCATGTAAGTCATTGAAAATGGTTGAGAACAATCTTAAACTTCAACTACACACCCCCTATAGAACGTTTATGTAAGTCATTGAAAATGGTTGAGAACAATCTTAAACTTCAACTACACACCCCGTATAGAACGTTCATGTAAGTCATTGAAAATGGTTGAGAACAATCTTAAACTTCAACTACACACCCCCTATAGAACGTTCATGTAAGTCATTGAAAATGGTTGAGAACAATCTTAAACTTCAACTACACACCCCCTATAGAACGTTCATGTAAGTCATTGAAAATGGTTGAGAACAATCTTAAACTTCAACTACACACCCCCTGTAGAACGTTCATGTAAGTCATTGAAAATGGTTGAGAACAATCTTAAACTTCAACTACACACCCCCTATAGAACGTTCATGTAAGTCATTGAAGATGGTTGAGAACAATCTTAAACTTCAACTACACACCCCCTATAGAACGTTCATGTAAGTCATTGAAAATGGTTGAGAACAATCTTAAACTTCAACTACACACCCCCTATAGAACGTTTATGTAAGTCATTGAAAATGGTTGAGAACAATCTTAAACTTCAACTACACACCCCCTATAGAACGTTCATGTAAGTCATTGAAAATGGTTGAGAACAATCTTAAACTTCAACTACACACCCCCTATAGAACGTTCATGTAAGTCATTGAAGATGGTTGAGAACAATCTTAAACTTCAACTACACACCCCCTATAGAACGTTCATGTAAGTCATTGAAAATGGTTGAGAACAATCTTAAACTTCAACTACACACCCCCTATAGAACGTTTATGTAAGTCATTGAAAATGGTTGAGAACAATCTTAAACTTCAACTACACACCCCGTATAGAACGTTCATGTAAGTCATTGAAAATGGTTGAGAACAATCTTAAACTTCAACTACACATCCCCTATAGAACGTTCATGTAAGTCATTGAAAATGGTTGAGAACAATCTTAAACTTCAACTACACACCCCCTATAGAACGTTCATGTAAGTCATTGAAAATGGTTGAGAACAATCTTAAACTTCAACTACACACCCCCTATAGAACGTTCATGTAAGTCATTGAAAATGGTTGAGAACAATCTTAAACTTCAACTACACACCCCCTATAGAACGTTCATGTAAGTCATTGAAGATGGTTGAGAACAATCTTAAACTTCAACTACACACCCCCTATAGAACGTTCATGTAAGTCATTGAAAATGGTTGAGAACAATCTTAAACTTCAACTACACACCCCCTATAGAACGTTTATGTAAGTCATTGAAAATGGTTGAGAACAATCTTAAACTTCAACTACACACCCCCTATAGAACGTTCATGTAAGTCATTGAAAATGGTTGAGAACAATCTTAAACTTCAACTACACACCCCCTATAGAACGTTCATGTAAGTTATTGAAAATGGTTGAGAACAATCTTAAACTTCAACTACACACCCCCTATAGAACGTTCATGTAAGTCATTGAAAATGGTTGAGAACAATCTTTAAGCAGGTCTTTATCCTTGGAGGTTAAAGATCGAATGACTACAATGTGGGTTTTCTTCCTTCCAATGTTAGCTTATCTGTCCAGCAGTCTCCCAAGAGGACTGTTAAATTTAGAAAGGGGTGTAAAAGTCTAAGATTGTCAAAACTTCAAATAGATTTGTTCTGTATCCCCTCTAAAATCAGTGGATGTTGAAATTGGGAGGGCCTTGAAATGGTGAAATGAAGGACTGAGCTTAATTTGGTGTCCTATCTTTTGCATTACAATTTGCGAAATTTAGTGGGGGCTTGGGCTTGGGCTGGCTGGATACCCCCACACCCTTGGATCTGCCCCTAAAAATGGGAAATCATGTTAAATTCAGTGCAGAGGAGGGTGTGGGAAATTTTAACTTTGATCATATATTTATTTATTTATTTAATTTCATTATTATTCATTTCAGGTTCACCTTGGACTCTCCAGAAGAAACTAATGAGTGGTTCAATATAATCAAAGAAACTATTACAGACGCTCTCGCAGATAAAGCGGTATATTTAAACTTTTTAAAATATAATATTACTCAAATCCATATTGCAATAATAAATGATTTTGTGTTTCAATTTAGAAGTTTATAATGAATGGTTCAATATAATCAAAGAAACTATTACAGACGCTCTCGCAGATAAAGCGGTATATTTAAACTTCTTAAAATATAATATTACTCAAATCCATATTGCAATAATGAATGATTTTGTGTTTCAATTTAGAAGTTTATGAGGAAGTATGAATACCTCAAAAAGCTTCCTAAATGATTGCATAGACAGGTTTAAAGTATTAAAAAAAAGAGGATAAGATAAGATAAACCTTTATCATTGACCACAACAAGGCGAACATGAAATTGGTTTTCCTTGATGCTTAAATTACACACACACAGACAAATATAACACTTAACAGTAATAAATATCAATACAATAGGGAGATTTCGCAACCATACGAATACGATAACAAAAACGGATACGTCATACATTTGTGAAACTTTGGAGCTGATCCCCATTTCATATTCGTAAAGCGTATTCGTGTTGACGAATATCACCAGTCATATTCGTAACTACAAAACGAGTATAGTTTTTGATCTATTTTGCATTTGAATTACCGTAGGAATGATTCATGATTATAATATAATTATAGATTTATTGAAAGTAATTTACTAAATTAATTTACTAAAATGCCAGGTCAATTTAGATAAATAGCAGTTTTTAAAGTCCTCGCTTTGACGTTACGCTAGGCCTAGGCAGCCAAGCACCAAGCAACACGTACCTTCGCTTCGCTCAAATTTACCACAGTCATATTTTGGACGCACCTCAATATTTCATTGCCATGCGAAACAGATTTTTTTATGGCTTACGAAAACGAATATGTGTGCGTGACGTATCCGTTTTCATTATCGTATTCGTAAGATTGCGAAACCTCTCTATATAAAAACTAAAATTAGAAAAATGACATGGTTATAAGATTACTGTTGTAACTGCAGTTGATTAATTGTGATATGATCAATTTAAAAAAAAATATTGTCATAATTCATCAATTTAATGTTTGTTCTGTTTTAGGTTTTAAATGCCATCCAAAAAAATATAGATAACAAATTTTGTGCTGACTGTGGAACGCCAGGTTTGTGTGTGTTTATATATTTTTTTTAAATTCTAGTATTTAAACCAATTTACAGTGATTTGAATATATTGTCAGTTTGTATTCTTAAGCTCTGTCTACACTATCAAATTCTTTGACAAAAAAAGTGTAATGTACCCAAATATGGTAGTGATATTCCCAAAAATGGTAGTGATATGACATCATCATGTCCATGTTATGGGCACATCACATTTTTTTGTCACATAAATTTTGATAGTGTAGACAGAGCTTTAGTTAAGTAATCTTAATCAGTCTAGCCCACAGTATTTCATTCTACCATTAACAGAAGTTATTATAAATTTAGGTCATTTAAAGTAGGTCAGATGTGGGTTAAATGTAGTATTGTCTGATTGGTGTTCAGGGATTATTAAACATTGTCTGATGTAATGATGTCATTTCTATTTATAGAACCTGACTGGTCAACAGTTAACTTTGGTGTGATTATTTGCAAAACCTGTTCAGGTATGAGAAATCTAAAATACACATGCATCCTATTCACACATGAACAAATTTAATGTTCTTTTTGTGTGGCTACCAACATGCATTTAATTCTGATTCACACATAGAAAAAGTTTGTTTGATTTCAAAGTAGCTGAGTCTCCTGTGCCTCTCTTCATAATATTTAAACAATAGTATCACATGCTTAGGTTTATAGGATTGATAGCTAGACCAGAATTGTACTGGGAAGGTATATGTGACTTTTGAACATTATATCCATCATCTTGGATCTAATTATAGTGACCAAAATGGTCTTCTGAATTTCACACTTTTCATTTAAAAGTTTGTTCTATTATACAGATTCATACACATGGGGTATCAAAATGACTGCAATTGTATTGTTAAACTATACTTTAAAAGAGTACCCACTCTTGGGCGGGTAACTTTGCTAGTAAGACTATCTGAAATACGATTTTATTATCTTTGTATTCTCATATTTTCAGGGGCACACCGTAAACTGCAATTCAACGTCAAATCGGTCAAAATGGACATCAACGTTTGGACACCTGCACTACAAGAGATAATGATAACAGTCGGAAACAAAATCAATGCATTCTGGGAAGCTAGGTTAGAAAACTTCAAAAAGCCCAAACCAGACGCTTCAGTGTAAGTATACCAGTTTTAAATAACCATAACCAATATAAATTCCAAAAAAGTGTGCCCGAATATGGTAGTGATATGGCCAAATATAGTAGTGATATGACATCATCATGTTCATAAATGGGCACATTACATAAAGTTTGATAGTGTAGACAAAGCTTTATATAGGAATAAAATGAGTTTAGAGGGGAAAGTTGAAAAGCTCTGCCTTTTGAAAGAGTTCTACTATTACTTGTTAAAGGTTCCCAGTTTGGCCAAATGTAGTAATGTTTTTATGTTGCTATTACTGGGTTTTCAGATTATGTGGTTAGTAAACTACTAATATAAACAAGCTAAAAAGAAATGGGATAAATTTTATTTTAAGATTTATAATTCTTTTTTATAGCGATGTGAGGAAAGAGTTCATTGAAAGGAAATATAAGTATCGCATGTTCTGTAAATCCTCATTGTCTGCTTTCTCAGGCCAAGAAGAACTTGATAATGTGAGTAAAGTCTGTCTGTTTTACAAATGTACAATGCGTGATTCTCAAGTATAAATGAACGTTCGTAATTCCTAAGAAATTAGGTCAAAATATGGACGTACAGAAATGGCGATAAATGCTAATGCTACTAAGAAAATAATATATACCAAATTTTGATTCAGGGTCGTAGCCACCATATGGTTGGCAAGGTTTCAACCTGACCATTTTTTCACAGAGGTCTTCCAACCCAGTGGCTTGAACAGAGATTGTTTCCTTTTCTTGCTAAAAAAACCGAACCACTTTATTTCTCGCAGCTACATCACTGTGATTTGGCTTACTATAATTATGGGACACCACAAACCATGAAATGCCCTCCTTTCTGGTTGTCTGTCACTGTATGATTGTCAAAACACAGCGCGGTGGCCTGGTGTTTTTTTATGACACGCCAAGAGACTAAAGTACCACACGTAATTGAGAACTCTGCATATGTCGGAACTTAATACTTAGACAGAATTGTTCATCTTGATGAGACATTGGGTCACCCCCGTTGTGAACAAGTTCTCCGATTGACAGTTTTGATGTCGTCTGAAGAATATTATGATTTGTGCAACATGATGAGCCCAGGCGACTTGTCCGTCTGGTTGCATCGTACGAAACTAAGTTGGGCTTTAAAGTTGCAATACTGAATTGTAAGATGTACAGTATTATGCTTCCTTACACTCTTTCTGCCATTAAAAAAGTACTTTCAAAAGGTCAAGGTCATCAAAAGGTCAAGGTCGTAGCACTGATCTTGATGATATAAGAAAAGTTAATAAAATATATTATTCGATCAAATAATATATTTATTATTTTTTAAATGTCCACTTGCAAGTGAACATAATAATAGTTTAAGAATGTGTTTTGACTTGACAGGAACTATGTCGTGTAGCCTCCAGGGCAGACTGCCTGTATCAAGTCATGACTTTGCTATTTTCCGGAGCAAGGGTAAGTTTATTTTTGTAATTTTAAGTATTCACAATTTGGTATTTGCTATAAAACAAACTAAATTATATTCTCTCCCTGAAAAAATGTTTTTGTTGAATATGCCATTTTATTGTCACATAATAATTATTTACTTTCACCAAAATATATTAATGTTATTAGATAAATATGATATTACTGTTAGATATAATATTTAGCATTATTGATTCATTTTACAATGTATTTTAAATGAAATCCCAATGAACAGGAATTGTGTTCATTTTTTCATAAATGGTATACTTTATTAAATTATTTAATCATATTTTATATTAAATTATTGTTTATATAATTTTTACTCTGTAGTTTAGGGAAACAAACCCTGAAGTTGGAATGTCAGGTGAGTAAAATAATTTATTTCAACTTTAGAATTACCATATTTAAACCATGTTTGTGGTCACGGACCACTCCATTCAATTTTAGGGACATTCCGGATCAGGATTCCATTTTTCGAAAACTTTTTATTATTATTTTACTAATTTTAGACTGTATGTAAAAACTACAAGACAAATCATTACCATATTTAAACCATGTTTGTGGTCACAGACCACTCCATTCAATTTTAGGGACATTCCGGAATTTGTTATCATTATTTTACTAATTTTAGACCGTACGTCAAAACTAAAAGACAGATCTTTATCACGATTCGTTATTCTTTTCTCTTTTGAAACCTGGCAGAGATTGCAACCCGCTGATATTTACTGCAGCAATACAACATATATTAAATCCTATTCAATTTTTGATAAATAAAGTTTTATCAATATCTACCTTTGTCTGCAAATCAAAAACAACAAAACCAAAGATAGCAGCCATTATTGAGCTTTTTTTCTTTTAACTCTCTACCCTTGGATATTTTTACTTTTCAATTTGTGCCCAAATTTGTTTTTTTATATAAAAATTAGGATTGGTGATTTTGCTGTTAGAAATGCAGAGGGTTGATTTGCATCAATAATTGTGGGTGGGAAGCAATTTGCCATTTCAGAATGCTGTGAGCAAAATCTTTCAATTTATCCTTTGTGACGACAATGTTTATTTTGCTTGCGAGTTATTTCTATCCTACAGTACACTTATTTCTAGGATTAGCTTCCTTTTGTCATACAAATTTCGAAATAATTTGTATTGACCTTATTAGTTATTTTTAGATTCACTAGTGTTAAAGTTCTTTTGATAGATCCTCTCTCTATCCGTTGACATTTTATTAACAGTGATACATGACATCAACTGATGGCAGGATGCCATAATATTTTTGTTCTAGCTTGTCGCAAAGTTTGTTAATTCATAAATAATTACATTTTATATCTGCCTAAAATGAATTATGAACAGAATTATATATTATGGACTGATTTATTTTTCAAACAATTTATACATAATTTTACTTTCTATGGACCAGAGATTCCGAAATAAAAGATTAAATGAATGGAAGGAGGAGGTTTTATAGGGTTAAAAATAAATTAGCAGAAAAACTGCTAGTAAAAAGACCTTAGCTCATAGCGATTGGGACAATCCTACCTAGGCAACAAGCAAATTACATCTTTTAGGTTTTAGGCCTAAACAGTATTTAACAGATTTAGTTCACTTTAGTCTGTAGTGCTTGCTTACGCTTGCATCACCCTTCTTGGAGCAAAAAAGAACCCCTTGTAAGAATCATGGCTAAACTCTTGGAATATTGATGGAAATAATTAAATTCTGATAGTTCTGCTGTATAAACCACTATGATTATGACTCTGCCGATCCCGGGCTCTCTTTGGCTTGCCCAAATGTCTGATTTTCTGAAAGAATTTGAGACTGAACATTCTGATTTGAGGAAGTAAATTTTTTTAGAATGAATATATATATTACTATATAGTACTTTATCTTTAGTATTTTACATAATGCGTTATTTTGTAGATAGTACAGTTTACTTTGTGGGCTGTGACAATATTATTATTGATAACATTACTAAATACCAATACACATTTGCTGGTACCTATAAAGCATATTAATAATTTTTACGGCATTGTGTTGTGGAATCTTAATGATAGTGTGTGGTATATTGTTTCCTATATCCTGTTTTTGGTTCGTTCCATTTGAATTCCTGGAATAATCTCTTGTCTCTACTAAAGGTACAGTACCTACTATAGGATGGTCTGTTCATTATGTATGTATGTGTATGTACAATAGAAAGTACTGTTAGTTGATGTGTCATGAACTAAGTTTGGTTTGCAATTTCAAGGAATTTGTTTGTTGAATATTTCTATGAAAGGATTTGTAACCATAATGTAGATTTCAAGTACAGCTTTTGCTCAGTATGTTTTTGTTTTTACGGTACAGAACATTTCTGATATATACATACAGTAGAACACATTCAGAGACCTAAAAAAGTATTCCCGGATAGTCCCCTGAAGAGAGAGGTTCTACTGTATCAGAAATATCATACTTCAGTTATATTGTATAGGCCTACATTTATTTAATTTAGTTTTAAAAAACAATGTATGTCGACTGATTTTATCTTTAATGAATGTTTTTACAGTATAGAACATTTCTGATATATACATACAGTGGAATCCCTATTGAAGGGACACCTTCAGAGACCTAACAAAGCATCCCCTGATAGAGATGTCCCCTGAATAGGGGTGTCCGAAGGGTTCTACTTTATCGGAAATTTCATACTTTAGTTAAGTTTGGTTTCCACTAGGACGCAACGCAAGGACATAAGCGTAATGTAAGAAACTTGACCAATCACAAGTGATGGATTATTTGATCTGTCGCTTGTCATTGGTCAATTTGGTTGCGTTGCGCTTATGTCTCTGCGCTGTGTCCTAGAGGGAACTAGGTTTTATATACACTTACTTTAATGTAGTTTTAAAAAACATATATATATATCATTTTATCTTTAATGAATGTTCTAAGATGACTCTAATTTGGTGACGATATCTCTGCAAATGTACCGAGATTTTCACTTCCTTAACTGACCCTCCGCCGACCTTGGGAAAGACACATGACTAAACAGTACGGCGACTATTTTATACTGGGTCATCGTTGATTAAGCTTCCTCTTACTGTACGATAACGACTTAATTGATACGTTGAACGAAGGAAGTCTCTTGTTTAATACAGAAACAGGAAAGAAGTGTGCACTTGTTATATTCATTGAAACGATTGTGTGTTTGTTTGTGATTGTTTGCTCCAAGTGTCCTACTAGGATACACTTTTGTAAGCTGCATTTGGATATATGCTTTCAAGTGTCAAACATCATGATTGTTTTCTCTGCATATATACAAACGTCACAATATCTATAGGTCTATTAATTTTTTGGGTAGTACGTCTGAGAACAAATTTGGAATTAAAATGTTTATAGCAGATTTTCAACGCTCGAAAATGCGGCAAACATGGATTAAGCGTGTTAGTGTAAGTAGACATGTATTTTTATTTTCAGTTATTTTTTTATTAATTTTCAGCTCTTGAGATTGCTAGACATGCAAATATCCCAAGCATAATGGTGAGTACTCTTAAAACAAGAGAAATTGTATTGAACATTTTATATAAAAAAAAAACATATAAAACTATAAATTATATATAAATTAATATCATTTTTTGTATATTATTTATAATGTATATATATTATATTTAATTGGGGCAACTTTTTCTCATTCCCACAGATTTCCTCATCTTTATCGTTTCAAATTAATTAATTTAATTTCAGTATATCAACGGGCGGTTTAGAATTAATGTTCTTTGCCTAATGTGTTTATATATATAAAAGTATCTCTTCGGAGATCCCTCCTCGTGAATAAAAATACTGAAAGATGAGGGCGTATCAATTAGATCTCTGTTGCGCGTGCGTACAACTGAGGACTAGTTCTGTTCCGCCGTACCACGTCGAGAGTGTTAAAGAGTCGCTATCCAATCGAGTTTGAACAATACCATGAAAGCCCCAGTGGTTAGGGCAACTGCATATCAAGCAGGCGGTCCGAGTTCAAGTCTCGGTTGGGGCGACTTTTTCTCATTCTCACAGATTTCCTCATCTTTATCGTTTCAAATTAATTAATTAAATTTCAGTACATCACCTTGCGGTTTAGAATTAATGTTCTTTGCCTAATGTGTTTATTATATTTAATGTATATTTATAAATAATTTCATTCAGAATTGGAATTGATTTTTTTTTTGCATCTTATCCTATAAATGTTTTTTTATCTTATTTATTGGTATATTTAGGAATAATGTCATACAGTTGGAATTGATTATTTATTTTATTATTATTTTTTTGCTTTATATTTTGATTCATATTGTATGCATATGCAACTGTTTTATTTTCTAGTTCTGCATGGTGAAAAACAAAATTTAATATCATCTAACTTAATACACACTTTTAGTTATCGTCCTACATATCAATAAAAAATAATAAAATTTGGCGTGAACTCAGTACATTATAAAGGAACATGTTTATTTTTTATTTATTGATAAATTAACATAGCAAATCAAATACGTATTCCTTTTTTTAAAACTACTTCTTTTAAACATAGCATTAAGTTCACTGGTCCTAAACTCTGGGATAACGTACCAGTTAATATAAAAAGTGCTTTGTCTAAGAAGAGTTTTTCTTTTAAATTGAAACGGCACCTCTTATCTAGTTATGTTTAATTATCCTTTCACTCATTGTAGTTTTGATATTTAGTCTTTTCGGTACCCTGAAACTAAAAGTCTTCATTACTGTTTTTGTCCTGTTTCCGGTTCCCGTGTTGTCCTGTTTTTTTTTTTTCAGTTTCTATGTGCTGCCTTATACAAGCTTCGCGTTTTAGGAATGTTGCCCCTCTTATTTTAATCATATTTACTGTTAATTTTTATTTTCTATGAAAGACAAGAAGAGAAATAAATGTTATTTTGATTGATTGATTGATTGATATTTGTCCATTAAAAAGAATTAACAGAAATTTGTTTTGAAAACTGGCATATTATCATATATATAAATAAAACAGTAAAAACACACAGAAAATTGCACCAACACAGAAAAGCACTATAACAACACAAAAATAACACAATTATCTGATAAAAAGTGATAAAAATATATCTCTAAATATTACATCACTTATTTTGTTTTTTCATTATGTGCCAACATATTCTATTAAAATTCACTTCCTTTCCAGCGAATTCTCAGGGACATCCATGTTGTAATGATAAACCGGGATGATGGGGACAAACGGGGGACGTTTTGGAGAGAAAATGTCAAATTTTAATATATTAAAAATAGAAAGGATGTGAAAACCTCAAAATGCATTATTTATGTCATTTTTAATCAGCTTTTTTAATTAGAATGGAATTAATTATTTTTGTAGTTTTTAAGTTTAAACATACATTCAATATTTTTGTAAAATAGGTTGCAATATCTTCTATTGTGAATTGTTTTTAAAGTTCAGATTTCTGTAGTGAGTCATTATTTATCATAGTTTTCAATTAGAAAAGCTATCTTCATTTAGATTGTAAAAGGCTCTTATCAGACAAGAGTTGTACCCTGGTCGAACTATTACATACCAAGCCCCAAAGCCTACTGATAATACACATGGCCAGGCTCGTATTGTCATTCCCAAGTTTTTGCCAAATTATATTTATTTATTCTATAAGTTATGATAATAATTATTAGTTCAAGTTATGATAATAATTATTAGTTTAAGTTATGATAATAATTATTAGTTCAAGTTATGATAATAATTTTTAAATGTTGCTGTTACATTTTAATTTCTTTCTGGCTGTTTTACTTATTAATCATTTTGATAAAAGCCTTTTGCCTATTTTATTTTTTCCAGTCACTGATATCCACAGCATTGTACTTTTTTCAGTAATTTACCTTTTACCTTTAAACAACCATTGACATTATATATCGTAACATGTAACACTAATGGGAACTCTCCTCTGAAGGTGTCCCCTTAATAGAAGTTCTTTTTTTCTCTTTTGTCATGGGTGTAGCCAACTTGTAGTCATTCTTTCATTCCGTGACAAAGATATAAAAAATGTAAAAAAAACAAATAAAAAAAACATAACATGTATTTACTACTGTATATATCTTGTCAAAGCACAACAGAGGTTATATAGATAATAAAGGTTCTACTGTATTTAAATAATTAAATATCTGCATTTGAAGAAATTGAAAACTTTTCTTTTGTTTTTTGTAAAAACAATTACATTTTCGTCGATTGTTATCATCCTAGTATGAAGCCTAGCCTTAGACATAGAATGATGAGATGATGATGTTATTGTTCAGTTATAGGAAATGTATCACGCTTAGATGTGGCAACTTCTAATTAACATTAATTGATGTATTTATCATTAGTCACTAATTACAGTGTTTTTTGTATTTTATTAGGAAATATTTCATCTTAACAAAGATTCAGGTGAGTCAGAAATTGAAAATTTATCTAATTTAAATAAGATGACCATGTTCACAAATGATTCTATGCTCATTTAATCTTACGAAACAAATTTTCATTCATTGTAAATAGAATTCATTTGTATCAAGAGTTTAAACCACAAGTATGTCTGTAGATCTGTATCACAGATTAAAACATTTAAGTGTCTAGCCCTTGGAATTACAGATTTATATTACAACAATATAGTTATAATTGATACAAGTCAAATTGACTGTACTGTGTACAAGTACTGTAGCTGAATCTCCATTGAGATAACAAATGTATACAATATAACATCTAAATAAAAGCGAAATTTAGATTGAAGAACCACAGAAAATATCAAGCTTCCCAGATATAGTAAACCCCTATTCTTTGGCACACCCCTATTAAGAGGACACCCATAAAATAAATGAGGCCAATATATGTTTTTTAACACATTATGTTCAACCTCTATTCAAGGGACACTGCTATTAATGGGACACTTTGCTGTATCCTGACGGTGTCCCCTTAAAAGGAGTTTTGTTTGTAACGCTATTTCTTTAAGCTGACTGGATAGAATTTTATTTATTTTTAATAATTTAAATTGAAATATAAAAAAATCTTATTAAGTAACTCAGCGATAATGCAGTTGAATGTGTAAACAATTAATGTGTTTGCTTTCTTTAATGTATGATTTTATATTGTTGCACAGACTTTACGACTCAAAGGCCGCCCCCAAGGTACATCCCTGGTAATACAGCTGAAGCGCCCTCAATACCAGTACATACGAGGAGGGATACAGACGAAGACAGGAAGTCAGGATACCTATTTAAGACTGGCGTAGGAAGAAAGGAGTTCCAAAGGAGATATTGTAGATTGGAGAATGGAACGTTCTCATATTCAGTTGATGAAAAGGTATTGCAAATTCAAACTCAGACAACATCATACGAGTCGTCTCGTCAGGAAAAAATTAAACATGTTTAATGATCTCCTGATGACCTAAAAACTACGACCGACGATATCTCAAGATGGCTTGTTTCATCAGGATTCACCGACGAGTCAAGATGTTTCGTCGGGCCTCGTCATACGATGCTGTCTGTCGTAAACACACCCGAGTGTATCCTTGCCATCATCTACATTAGGCATTAGGGTTAGGGTTAGGGTTAGGGTCATCTAATAGTGTCAGAATTTATAAAGTAGAACCTTCTTTGGGACATCTCTATTCAGGAAAACAGAACAGGAGGCAATATAAGTTTTAAAACTATGGTCCGAGGGTGTCTCCTTAAAGTTCTGTCTAAACTATCAAACTTTATGGGACAAAAAATGTGATGTACCCATATATGGACATGATGATGTCATATCAATACCATATTTGGGCACATCATACTTGTTTTTGTAGTTTGATAGTGTGGACAGAGCTTAATAGAAATTAATTTTAATCATTTTTTCGGAATCACAGAGTCCATATGTGAAGAACACCATTGAAGGTATAGATATTCAAATCATTGGGGAGAGTCAACCAAGGCCAGGGTAAGTTGATAATTCCAGTTAATTTTGTTTAAATCTACTTTTCACTGGTAATTTGCTATTAATACAGTAGTGTTTTTAAAAAACAAATGATTATTGTACCAAATTTTCCAGAAATGAGCATTGTTTTGAAATGGGTGTAGTCAGTGGCCGAAGTTACTTGTTTAGTGCAGAATCAGCCGAGGAAAAGCAAGAGTGGATGTATATAATAGCCAAGGTATCGTATTCAACCTTCAAACATATAAATAATCATAATTTAATGCACAGATCTCGCAATGTATGAATGAATAAATGAAATGGTCATGGTATGAATTTAAACTACTTTTTTCTCTTTAGTTTCTGACACCCCAGGTTATGTGGAGTTACTTAAGTGTAAGCATATTTTTAGTTTTTATAATTTTATACCTGCCAAATTAAGTTAAAATTCTCTCTATGTTATAATAACTCAAAATAATCATGAAATACGTCCGCTTTGTTTAATTTTTTGCCGAATTGAGTTTGGCTTTCCTGTACTACCTCAACTATAAAATACAAATAAACATATGCCTAGGCTAATTATGCTCAAATTAATAACGTGTAGTCCTCGGATATTTTTCCTTCAAAATAGGCATGTTAATTTCAAAATGATAAATAATGATTATGCGTGGGACTTGGCAGGTGTATAAATTTCATAATTACATATGATATTCACATTCATCATTTTTATCACCAATGTCGTCTTATTTTTATGATCATGAAACAATTTTTAAGTAAATTATATTTTTCTGCAGAATTTTGATTTGGTTGGCCATTTGCACAAGAAAGAAGGCAGCACTTCGGTAAGTTTCCATTTAATCTTATTAAAGCGTGGTTGCCAATAGCGACGCAACACAAGGACGTAACGCAACGCAAGTGAATTGACCAATCACAAGCGATGACTTATTCGCTTGTGATTGCTAACTGTCTATAACTTGGCTTGTCATTGGTTAAAACGCTTGCGTTGCGTTTACGTCCTTGCGTTACGTTCTAGTGGGAACCAAGCTTAAGTCGTGTGATATCGGGGAGTGTATCTAATAAAAACAAAACAATTATAATGTTAACATGGCCTTTTAGAGTAACACCAAATAATGGTCAAACAAGGTATCGTGTTTAAAAATAGTTATAATAATATATAGGATATAATTCCACTGTCAGTAAAGCTCTGTCTACACTATCAAACTATTTTGATAAAAAAGTGTGATATCCCCAAATATGGTAGTGATATGCTCAAATATGGTAGTGATATGCTCAAATATGGTAGTGATATGACATCATCATGTCCATATATGGGCACAGCATATTTTGTTGTCACATAAAGTTGTTATGGTATAGACAGAGATTTAAGCTATCTTTTTTGAAATTCTGCATATGCCACACCAATGACAATATGACATCACCACATTTGTAATGTATGATTTCTCTTAATTTATTTTTGTATAATTTTACAATTGTAAAAACTTTCAATGATTTTTATTTATATTATCAGACTGATTGGCGTCGTTTAACGTTTTTGTTAAAAGGAAAGAAACTATCGTTCTTCTCAGCCGAGAAAGACTGCATGGAAGATCTTGATTTAAGGAAACTAACAAATTCATGTAAGTAAAAATTACTGTTTTAGTTCATCATGTTATGGATACCGTATTTATAAAACGCCCCGTTTATTTTTTTTGTGTAACATGGTAATCAGATAAATACCCTATATGAAAAAAATACAACACAATAATAATAATTATTAAATACAACAAAAATTCATATCGAGAAAGTGATAAGATGCAGTAAAAATGGTATCAAACTGCTTGGTAAATTGTAGATCATGTCAATCAATGAATTCTGCTAAAAATAGAAATGTGTTGTAATACAATATTGTATATAATATACATGTGTCGGGGAATTTATTCAAGGAAATAATTTAAGGCCCCTAGCATTTATTTGAGGGGGTGGGGGCGTTTATTCAAAATGATGTTCTATAAGGGAAGGGAGCGTTTATTCCAATAAAATACAGTATACAGTATATAAAACACAAATTTTGAAGTTCCACAGATTCAGATGTTGTGATATTCTTCCAGATAGAATATTGGTTTTTCATTGTGACAGACACAACTTTTTATTTTCTCTTAGATGTGGATAATATAGGCCCGGATGAAAGGCAAACAGTGACAGAACAAACAATTTGTCTCTGTTTTCCTGACAAGAGTCGTCTTTATCTTAGGTCAGAGAACAAAGAACATAGTGACAGGTGGCATACGGCGATCCAAAATACATTATTTGTAAGTATATTTTCAGTCAGACTTTTATATGCCCTATGATCTACTTGTTGTATGTTAAATATAAAATGTGAAAAGTCATAAAGTAACAAGTAATAGAGTGGTTCAGTTTTGCAAGAAAAGGGAACAATCTCTATTCAAGCCACTGGGTTGTCAAAGGCCTCTGTGAAAAAGTTGTTGAAACCTTACCAGCCGTACTGGTGGCTACGGCCCTGATTTAATAATAATTTGAAAAATGAATACATTAAAACAACTCCTATACTATTACTAAGTCTATTAAGAGAACACCCTATTAAAGGGAACACTTTTCCAAAAAATGAGTGAATGGAAATAAGTTTTAACACAATGCATGGAAAATACATAGGGAACTTGACTACTACGGCCATCCCGTTTCAGAGCACACCTCTATTACGGGACACTTTGCAGGGTCACAGAAGTGTCCCCTTAATAGGGGTTCTACTGTATTAAAAATTCATATTAATATTAATCATTTTTTGTTGGTCATATCATATCATTATTTACTGTTTTACCTTTTTTTTCAAAGGATTGTGGAACTTCACTTGAAAACCAACCACTAACAAAGGAAAATGTTCCAGTAATTGTCAATGAATGCATTCGTTTTGTTGAAAAAAATGGTAATACTCTTTCTCTTTATGTTCATTTTGGGGTCTGTTTACACCTACTGGTTAATGTCATTTTGGGGTCTGTTTACACCTACTGGTTAATGTCATTTTGGGGTCGGTTTACACCTACTGGTTAATGTCATTTTGGGGTCTGTTTACACCTACTGGTTAATGTCATTTTGGGGTCTGTTTACACCTACTGGTTAATGTCATTTTGGGGTCTGTTTACACCTACTGGTTAATGTCATTTTGGGGTCTGTTTGCACCTACTGGTTAATGTCATTTTGGGGTCTGTTTACACCTACTGGTTAATGTCATTTTGGGGTCTGTTTACACCTACTGGTTAATGTCATTTTGGGGTCTGTTTACACCTACTGGTTAATGTCATTTTGGGGTCTGTTTACACCTACTGGTTAATGATTTAATACTGTCTTGGTGTGATTCAATAAAACTGTACTAAAGCCTGTTTCTCATTAAGTGAATATATTCAATTAATCGACGGACATGCATATTCATTTTTTATGCTATTTTTGTGATGCGCAACCAATCAGAACACAAAAATATTAGTGCAAATCAAATATTTTGCTAATCTAAAACAGCCTTTAGTACACATACACAACATTTTTAATCAATTTTTTCAGCTCTCAAGACTGAAGGGGTATATCGACTTGCTGGAGTTAAATCAAAGGTGAACCAAATCTTACAGAATCTATACCACAATGCTCGGGAAGTTCGTCTGACATTAGACGAAGACTACATCGTCCATGATGTGACAAGTGCCCTCAAACAGTACTTTAGAGAACTAGACGATCCATTATTAACATCTGATTTGTATAACCAATGGGTTAAAAATTCAGGTTTGAAATAGTTATGATTATTTATATTATTTATAATTTAAAATTAATGAATTAAAAACATACATTCTAAAGCTCTGATTACACTATCAAACTAGTTTGAAAAAAAAAGTGTGATGTTCCCAAATATGATAATAATATGACAAATGACATCACATTTGGCATAAAGTTTGATAGTGTAGATAGAGCCTAAAGCTTGGGTCCCACTTGGATGCAAGCATCAACTTCAGGTGTAACACAAGTGATTTGACCAATCACAAGAGACAGTTTGGACGATTGAAAAATTACTTGCGATTCGCTTTCGTACTTGCTTTGCTTCCAAGTACTGTAGTAAGTAAGCGTGAATGGTTGATAGTTGTATTTTTAACAATTTGATTTTATTTTGTATATCTGTTTGAGTCTGAAAATACTGTATTATATTTTATTAGCATCTCAAGATAATGCAAGCAAAATTAGAAAATATGCTGAGCTTGTGAAGGAGCTTCCAGAAGTTAACCGAAACACACTCAAAGAATTGATCATTCATCTCAATGAGTAAATAATTTAACATTATTAAGACCAGTTAAGATAGATCCTTTACTAGGTGGTAGAACCATTAAGGATGTGTGCACCGTAATTACGTCGCCATAACATTGGCAAGGGTTGGGGGCTCACTCGCTCCATGGTTCTGGTGGTGGAACAAGTCTTCTCGGATAAGGACTAAACCGTATGTCCAGTTTACACATCTAGCTCATGTGCACTTTAAAGAACCTAGTAAATCTTTCGAGGAGTTACCCTGGTGTACTAGTACATCACAGCCACTGATCATAACTGGACACTCTGGGAGACCAGTCTTGACTGAGGAGGTTGCCAAGTATAAATAAATAAAAACAAAAAACACAACATAACCACAAATAACAACTTTCATCTCTCCCTTTGTGTCGAGCTTCCATCAAACGGCGCTCATTCGTCAGTCCACTCTTATAACAATAGATCATGTTAGGGTGATTAAAGCTGATCATGTTATTTGATCGCATAAAATGATCAGCGGAATCATGATCAACAGAGAATGTGAACCCACCTACCTGCTGGTCAGTTTATATCTGACCATGTGATCAGAAACTGGTCTTACTCACTACCATGAATGACCGATACTATGTAATACTTAAAGATATTTAAAAATTTGTACAAAGTTGTTCACCTTGTTTTTCAGTGTAAGTGACAACAAACAGGAAAATAAAATGGAAACGAAAAACCTTGCAGCTGTGTTCGGTCCAACATTAATGTCTGGCAAAGTAAGTGACTATATTGTACAAATTTATAAGAGAAATTGGATTTAACAGAATAAATTTGATCCCAAACAGTATTCAAAATGGTGTAACACAAAATAAATGCTCAGATTAATAGTAAACTAGGCCTAGATATACTTTGTCAATTGGATTAATAAAAAGTACAATATATTTAACTTTTTTATATTTACAAAAGTAGGTTATATTATACTACATTTTATGATCAACTAGGAATCACTCCAGTATACATTGTGTACCTTGGTTTTGATTACTATATCTTAACAAACAAATAACTATGTTCTGAATATTTAAATACTCACCTGTGTAAGGGCATATATAGCTAAAACGTCTAAGATCGTATTTCAATGCACTGATGATGTTATTCGGCGTAGCAACATAACAAGTTTGCAAAAAATGTTGTCGTAAAACTCAAATTTATCTTAATTTTACCATGCCATCGAAAGTTCAGCAACATTATTCATGACATCACCTTAAACACTTTGGTGTCAATCAAGGACTTTCGAAAGTTTGAAAAGCTCTCGAAAAAAATCCGTAAAAGCATCAGCCGATATAAACTACTTAAAAATTTAAATAAGATGCCCTTTTTATTTTTAGAATTCTGTTGGTGGGTTTGGTGCTGCGAACTATGAGATTAGTGTAATCGGTGATTTAATGTTAAACTATGCTGCAATTTTTGAAGTTACCCAGGAAGAGCAGAATAAACTTGACGCAAAGAGAATATTCTTGGCACGGTTGTCAGAAAATCAACTTCTACCTCCACCTCCAGTTAAGAATGATATGCATGTGACACTGTACATAGGACCAAAATCAGAAAATGAAAATATTGATGTTCAGGCAAGTAGGAAATAATGTTATTTGAGTGATATGACATAAATAGTAAGGGAATATGACTATCATGTGAAAGGCATGGGTTCGAGATTAGTCTGGGTCAAATTATTACTTGTATCCTTATGCAAGATTCCTTACTGTTCTGTTATCGCCTCATCCTTTGGATGGAACATAAAGCTGTGTACATACAATGGACATGCACAACACATGTACGAGTGCTGATCATGGAAGGTGCTGCATGACTGATTAGTGGGAGTGACTTAAAACTGACTTATCTGATTGGCTGATTAAGGATGCAGCCATGTTGGGTAGTCCCTCTTCATGGTGATTTGCTTGTTCGAGTTGTAGTGTAGAACCTTTGTGATATAAACCAAACAACAGCTTGATTCCTATTTTTAATGTATATTTTCTCTATTTATAATTTTTATTACTCTTTGTCTTTACTTTGTTATGTTTGTTATGATATTTCCAATTACTGTACCACTTTGAAAATCAGTGCACTAGTATTGAAAGTGCCTGCAGAATAAAGAAAGAATAATTGAATAAAATACCAAAATATGTCAATATATTCTTATGTGTTTTTGTTTTTTTGTATATATATAAGTGTGTGTGTATTATCTCAATTGAGACTGTGCCTCTGATTTAAAAGAGGTACAATAAAAGTTCAGTTCAGTGTACTGTATAAATTGCTATCACTTGCTGGGCACTAACTTCAGTAAAGATAACAGTAATAAATTATACATTTTATTAGTATACAAATAAATTTTATAGCATATTGTTCTCTTTAATTTCTTACAGATTAGTGAATCAATGACAACATCAGAACTCATTCAGACTTTAATTGATACAAACAAGATAAACATGCCACCCTCCCAGGTGTCAGTATTTGAGGTCATTTGTAATGGCGAACTCGGTGAGTAATTCTTCTGTGCAGTATTAACCCTATTAAAGGAACACCATTGGGACAAACGTTCCCCTTATAGTGTGGCTCTGAAAAAAAATCAAAACAAAAATTAACATTTCATTTATAAAAAGACAAAAGAAACGGTTAATTTTAACCAAAGACCATTGTCTGACAGACAATTTTAAGTACCTTTTTGCTTTAAATTACATTTATATAAACGAATTACATACTTATTTAGTCCGGGACATACCAAACTTATATGACTTATAATAAACTTATAATTTCCTATCTGCCATTGTGACAGCTAGTTCTTCTCTCTGCATACCAGTATCCGTCTCTAGTACATCAATGTATGTGAGAGCTGGTCTTCCTTGTTTTGCAAGCCAATGTTTTGGCTACCACACAGCAGAACATCTGAAATAATTGTGTCTTTGTTGCGAAGACAAATTGATAGTCTATAATCATTGTGAAAGGGAATGTTCTTTTTTAGAGCGTGTTTTTAATCCTCATGAGAAGATACTGGCAGAGATTTTAAGTTGGGATGATGGTATGAGGTCTGACAACTATATATGTATAAAAAGCAACTACCTGGAGAAGAAAATCGAAAAGGTACGAAGCAGAACAATATGCAATGCTACAGATTTTACAATGCTTGGCGCTATTCATTATTCACCCTGAAAAGCCAAAAGGTCTGTTTACATGCAGGTTTTAAGCCTCCTATGTACAAATGGATGTCACAAAGAGTAAGACTCTGTCTACACTATCAAACTTGTGGCAATAAATGTGATGTGCCCATATATAAACATGATGACATCATAGCACTACCATATTTTGGCATATCACTACCATATTTGGACACATCACACATTTTTTGTCAAACTTGTTTGATAGTGTAGACATGCAGAGCTTAAAACCATGCCATGATCAGGTCACCAGGGCTGGCACTTAACATTAAGTTAAGATATTTAAGCAGTGCTTAAGTGAATAAATTGAAGCTTAAAATTCAATTTAAAATTCAAATATAAGTACATTAGTATTTTATTTGTTGTCTAGTATCTTACATTGGTGAATGCTAGTAGTCAAGTCACCTTCTGTGGAAAGAAGAAAATAAAGAAAGCATATTTTGAAGTTACAGGCATGGATGTCAAATGCTACAAAGACAAAAAGGTGAATGTAAACAAAAAAACGTTTATTAGAAATTGATTGTTGTAGCTGGTATTGACAATGAATTTGTTCCTTTTCTTCTCATTTCCATGTGGTTTCCATAACATAGTGATTCATAGCTTTCAATCTAATGAAAGGAGATAAAATGGACCAAACCACTGGGTTAATCTCCTTCTTTTTCCAAAAGACACACTGGGTTATTTTAAGTGCACATGGCCGGATTTCCAGTGCCTTTATGAACCTCGATGTCGATATTATAGCTGTGGTTTGCAGTGCCTACCGGGTGGCCACTGGAAAAAACAGTTGTTTTTATTAAATGGTACAAAACAACAAAGCTACTATTCAGAGGTACAAGTGCGTTCAGAAATTAAATTGAAAAGTTTATGTCAACAAGTCTTTCATTTTTACTTACTTTACATTTTCCCTTCAAAGTGCTTTTTCTCTATTTGTCTCTTTTTAGCAATTACAGTAAGTTTTCATACTGGCATGTCATTTTTTTATGTATTTTGTTCTTCATATTTTAAAGTTGGACAAACCAGTTTACTCGTCCAAAGTCTCTGATATTGTGTTTTACTTTGGAGTGGAAAAGAAAATTAAGTCTTCAAAGTGAGTAGAAATATTTCCAAATACAAATATAAACATTTCAGTAAAATAAATGATCTCTTGTGTCTATCTTTAGTGGTTAAGATGGTCATCATGTAAGTCTGAGGTGAATGGTTCAAATCCATGATGTTTTGTCATCCATGTTTTTATATTGTACTCTTATTAATATATAATTCACAGAGGGTAAATATCTCAACTTTATTTAAATACTTTTTTGTAGATTTTATTTCTATTTTTTTATTTTACATTTCGTAGCCAAATGACTATATTTTCACATTTCGTAGCTCAAATTTAGCTTTAAATGACTATTTTTCATTTTTTGCAACAGATTTGGATTCACATTCATCGATAGAAAGGAGGATCCTGTAATGCTAAGGTATTATAATTTTCATTTAATTATTATTAATGACAAAATAATTGTAAATTAGTACTTTAAAAGAAACCCAATTGTGAAGGTACCATATTGGATCATATTAACTATAGTTTGTTAAGTTGTCCATCTATATATAAATTTGTGCTATATTACATATGCAACACTATAGAGATCACCACTGGTATCCTTATATCAGATATAAATGATCATTTGCCAATTTTGTATAGTGAAAAATCCAATCTTGCTTGTATTTTGTATCTTCAACGATGTATTTTATCTGTATTTTAAACGATGTGTTTTATCTGTATTTTACCAAATGTTAACCTTTTAAACTCATTTTTATATTTTTATATAAATTTTTAACTTTGAACAAATGAAAATAATATGACTATGTACATATTTTCTTTTGTTTTTTTTTAATTAATTTAATAATTTAATTAAATACTGAATACAAAATCAAACAAGAATCATTGTATCTATACAAATATTGCCTATGACACGTTCCATAATATTATGAGAGGGTTGGATGGAGGAGGGCTGGGGAACGAGTATTTACTCTTGTATGTATGGTGTGTGTAGGTAAAAGATAGTACAATTCTAACATAGACAGATATATAGATTTATAGATAAATAGATATGTTGACAATTAAGATTTAGCAATATACATTAAATCCACCAGATGGTGTTTACAACAGTTCTGTTTTAAAATTCAGATATTTTGTCATTGAAATATTATACACCTGCTGTTTAAATGTATAATTACTTATTTCAAGAACATCAAATATTTTACCAGTAATAAACCAGCTGTTTAGGCCATAAAAAAATATGAATATATTATATTTTTATAATCGATATTATGTTATTTACAATCCTGTGTGTACCACTTATGTGTATGCGTTTTAATTTTGTTTTAGTAAAAATGTGTTTATTTATATTTTTCAGGGCAGTATTAGTGGATACAGAAGAAGATGTTTATTATTGGTTAGGGTGTTTATTAAATACAAAGGTATGTCGAAAGCTAGTACAAAAGGAAACTCTCTTTTGGAATACCCCTAATCGTTGAAACCTAGTAAAGTAGAAACACTAAGTGGCCTCAGGCCTCCAACGCTGAAGGCGTCAGCCTTTTTCGACATATTTTAAAGCCTGTTGTTTCCGCTGCACCCTGCTCCCCCCCCCCCCCCATAAACTCAGGAGCCCCCCATAAACTCAGGGTCCCCCATAAACTCAGGATCACCCATAAACTCAGGATCACCCATAAACTCAGGCCCTATAAGCTTTGGGGCCCCTGGTTTAGCCAATGGGTGCTCATAGTCATTACACCACTGGATACGCCTATTAAATGGAGTGTTTCTCGTAAAATGAACATGGGGAAATGTATTTTTTATCACCTGGGCCAACCACTATTCAGAAAATACTCCTATTAATGGGACACTTTATTGGTTGGCCTGTACTACTATATTATAAGTATTATTTACTTTACTGAAATTACTATACATTTAAGTGTATAAAAATGTGGCCTTTTTTTATATCCTGTGTACAGTATATGTCCAATAACAACCAACACATTTTACACAAAACAAAATAAATTTCTTTGGCCCTGTTTGTGTAAACTATCGTTAATTTTCTACTATCTTAAAACAATTTCAGAGACAATGTACAGAAGGAAGTAATAACAATGTGAGGACAGTCGCACCCATACCACCTACCAGAACCCGTTCAGTGAGTTGATGCTCTTCTTTATAAAATTATAAATATATTATATTAAATAAATTATATATTGTAACTACATATATATAAATAGTTTATAGAATCTAGTTTCACTTATAAATATACTGTACAACTTTACAACATTAAGCTCTGTCTACACTATTAAACTAGTTTGACAAAAATGTGTGATATGCCCAAATATGGTAGTGATATGACATCATACATACAGTACACCATATATGGGCACATCGCATTTTTTTGTCACATCAGGTTTGATAGTACATACAGAGCTTTAGGCCTTGTAAAAAAGTTTGTTTGCTGTTTAACATTTTAAAATTGTAATGGTCAAAAACATCTCTGCAATTTTATTAAATATTCCTTTAAAAGTACTGCAAATTGAAACCTATTACTATGCTAGGCAATGTACTGCAAATTGAAGTTGCAAATTTTGACATTTTATTTATTATTTTTTCATAATAGCTTTTGTGGTTGACAGCAAACAAACAATTTTTTTCGATGTTATATACAAATATATATATTGTAGTGTGTACATCTATTAGTTTCTACATAGAGATATTATAGTTCACTATAATCTCTATGGTTTCTAATATTATATTAACATGTTTAAAATTGCAACGGAATGAGAAATTTCTCAGCCAAAAATGTCGATAAAAATAAGGCAAACATTTCATATATATATTGATAAAATTGGCTCATTTTAACTAAAATTGACAATAATAAAAAAGTAATTTGCTTAATGATATAAGTAGTTCTTTGATAGTAAACCAATAAAACTTACGTTGGCAAGACAGTTTCGTCTAGCTGTCAGCTTGACTTCTTCAGTTGCTATGATGCGTTATGACGCCGACTGGTCTCCTTTCCAGCCACTAGATGTTTGTTGTGTAGCCTAGGGGACCAGTTGTTGTCAGAAGCTGATCGTAAATGTGAGATAGTTATATCATTATACGAATCGAAACCAGAAGAAATGTTTACATTAGTAATTTGCTTATTGTACATTGCCGTTAAATATTGAAGAGTATGATAGGCCTTACATCCAATCAATTAAAAACAATATCATAATGCTTTTTAACTTCCAACAGATTTACCATTTCGTATAAAGTAAAATAAAATCATTTACATACTAGTCTGTAAATCATTTGTTACATCACAAATAAAATCAACACATCTTATTTTATTATTGTCATATACATACAGTATATATATTGTATAATCTATTTGTACATATAGAATTTTAACCTTTTTAGATAAACTGTTTTAATATTATGTTTAGTTTTTTGTTTGATTTGTTTATTTTTTTTACTAATACCATCATAGAGCTTATCAAGATCCAGAAATCAATGGAGTTAAATGTACTTGGTAGGTTCTTGTTGTTCGTTTCATTTAGAAACAACTTCTTGTATTGAGTGATCCTTTGCCTCCTTGCATTGCATTTAGCGGGCTTGTTTTTGTTATTATAAATCATTTTTTTTAATGATGTATTTTCTGTTTTTCTTTGGAATATTTATGGGATACACCACAGTGGCGTAACCGCTATGAGCGCTCACTGGCTAAACTCAGTGGCCCCGGATCCTATAGGGGCCATGAGCAGTGGCCAGAGGAAAATACAGGCAATAAAATATGTTTAAAAGGCTAAAGACACGCTGGGCCTCAGGCCTCTTTGTTACGCCACTGATACACCACAACCATTTAATTTCATTGCTAACATGGTGTACAATATCTATGATATATTTTTTTATATTAAAACCCTAAACTATTAAAGGGTGAAACATGTCAATTTAACAATGGCAAACATATTTTCAATAATATTGGGAATTCATTTAATAATTTTCCATTGAAAGATGGGTTTCTGTGTTAAGGTTCAATCTAAATTAATATTTAATTTCAAGTCTATGGTACTGTAATTCAGTAGAATGAAAGAACAATTCGTGTAGATGTGTGGTGGAAGTTAAGTGGCACTGTAACCTGATTAACAACATCTGGGTTCAAATCGTTGTTGATTCAGTTCCGGTGTTTAACACTAATTTAGTTCCATTATCAATTTGTATTATGGTTGTATCAACATCAATATGTAAAAACATAATTCAAAATAATTAAAAGATATTACAGACATTGTCTTTTAAAAATTATAGGTGTGCTACAAATTGCACTCCTCAATACATTCAGGGGTGCTGTAGGTGTGCTGTTTGTATTTTTGTGTGTAGAAGTTTACAAAATTTAAGCGTGTTGTAAATCGCACTCTTCAAGGGCAGTTTAGGAGTGTGTTAGGTGAACGCCTTAAAAGACAAGGCCTGTATTGCTATATAATCCCAAGGTACAATCATTCTACAGATATCACCCAGGAGTATAAATGGGTTAATTATAGTACCTTTTGCATCTATAAGTTGCATGTTTGTATTGCGCATGCTTGCAAAAGCTTGCTTTTTGTTTGTAATTAGTCAATTTTAAAAAAAGACACAAATATTTTATTCTGTTTGTTTTTACTGATTTTTTTTATTTCTTTTATACATTTGCTTCTTTTAGTCACAACAATATTTTGTTCACCATCTTGCATTTTTATTAATGTTTCTTTAATTGCCAAGTCAAACTAGATATTCAAAGGGTTTTCTTCAGTTGGTGCCGATGGCTCTTATATAACTGAATTTCCACAAGTCTATTGAGGAGTAGCTTTTTTCTTTAATTTTTTTTATTGTCGTCTTGTTTTTTGTTGTTTGGTAGTATTGTTGTTATTTTTTATGATTAACAATAGTTTTTTTTTTGTAAATGCCATAACTATCCATTTGCTTATTATTAACTCTCATTTTCACGACTGATAATTGTCAGGGGCGGATCCAATAGGTAGTGCTAAGTTAGGAGAAGTGGGATGTTGGCTTGTCTTTGCATTTCCCCATTTCACAGCTAAAATAACCTATTTACAGACTATTGATTGGGCCTCGTAAAAAATATCTGAGGATCCTCTCTGATTTTGATGCATAGGTTATTTCATCTTTACTGACGATCATTCTTTTTCTGATGTTAATTTTCAGCATCATTAATTTTGTTTAAATCGTTCATTTTTTAAAAACATTATTGAGATGTGCAGCACATTTTTTATCAATTGTGTGATAATAATTAGTTGTAATTAACATGATTACTACAGCTTCTAAAGTAGGCTAACAGGCCAATCAAAATATTAGGCATGGCAATAAGTGAACCATTGATGATGTAATTTTGATTTGGTAACGCATTTTCTACAGCCAATGAAAATGCAATGCACATCTGAATGCTGTATAAATCACTTTACACTACACTATCAAACTAGTTTGACTTAAAAAGTGTGATGCGCCCAAATATGGTAGTGATTTGGCATCATCATGTCCATATTTGGGCACATCACATTTTTTTGTCACATAAAGTTTGGTAGTTTATACAGAGCTTAAGAATTGCATTAAAACTGATGTACATCAATTTAATAGTGCTCATTTTTCAGAATTTGTCCTTCTGTGTAACTAAATAATTCATTTTAATTTGTGTTATCTTTTATCATATTTTATACTAACTTAAACCATTTGACCAACTTCACTACAATTAAACCATTCATTTCCGTGTTTTGCAATCAAATGTTTGATTATTCCATATTTTCACCAAGTATTTTCAAACCATCTAACTTTGATCAAGTATATCTATCTCCTCATTAAATTAGGTAAACAACTGACCTTTAACCTTTGACCCATCAGGAAGCATGTTGCTACCATGCCCCATTTTGATGATTGGCTGCCTGCATATAATTCTTTCTTACATTTAACAAAATAGTTAATTTTAATAGTTTATGAGCAATATAAATTGTTTGATCATGATGGAAAATTATTTTAAAAAGCATCTGCTACTGAAAATATATAATAATAAAATATTTAGAAAGCATATTGTTTACTGCATGGAAAGCAAATGTTTAAACAGCATGTTTGATGGTGAATATCTTCAAATTATGTAAAGCTTTTGACCATGTCCAGTGAGAACCAAAAAAAATGTTTTGATTAATGTCAAAGAAAGATTCATAATTTGATTTAACTAACTCTATGATGCATAACAAATTAACAATGCAGTAAATGCAGTAGAACCCCTATTAAGGTTCTGTCACACCCTGTTCCGGCACGGTTGCAGTCTGGCGTCGGCAAATCAAACCTAACGTCAATGTTTCGTTTTCACGCTGGCTATGTGCATATCGATTGGCACATCGACATGTGGAGCGCCGTGAAATCGAAAAATTGATATTCGATTCACCGGATTGGAACCGTGCCGGAACAGGTGTGAAAGACCCGGCTATTAAGGGTGTCCCTTTATTAGGAGTGTCCTCTGAATAGAGGTTAGCCAAAGTGTTAAAACATATTTCTCCTTGTTTGTTTCACAGGAAAGTGCCCATATATGTTGTCTCTGAATAGCGGTTTTCTGCTGTATTCTAAAATCTAGATTTAGCCTCTGCATAATCTTTTTCATTTTCTTCTTTCTATTTTTCTTTCACCAGTTTTAACTAACACTAACAAAGATTACTACTTTAAAATAATAAAAATAATATTAATATATACATTACTATATAGAATTTATATTTTTATTTTACAGCCATTCAAAGATCTGCTTGGCTTCAAGTTCCATAATTTTGCTTTCGAGTTGAAAGATCGGGCAAACAAATTTGCAGTTCGAAGAATGTCTAAAATACGATCTACATACAGAGCTTCACAATCAACACGGAACAGGCATTCCTCGCCTAGACGACCAGAGATATCAAACCCAGGTCCTGTAACTAGACCCATTCCTGAAAGTCCTGATTTGAACGAGTCTAGGTGACCCCTTGATGGGACAATGGTTTGTCACTTTTCTAATTAAAAAGACATATCTATTATTCAGGTTTGTAGTACTGTTATGTACTGTATCTTACCTTACCTAACCTCTTCGGGCCTCGTGGCCCATAAGGCTGTTCTGTACTGTACTGTATCTAAAATAGGTCAAAGTTTATTGTGTAAGAACCTTTTAGTTTTAGTAATATACAAGAAGAAAGAGACTAGAGGTAATTAGATTGGGACAAGAAAGGAAAAACCGTTGATGCATAACTGGTGTAAGCTCATTGGATCAATCTTAGCTAAACCCAGGTCAAACCCAGGTCAGTAAACTATTACAATTGCACATTAGTAGATACAGCACATTCAGTTAGTGTGGTAGCTCATTTTATTCAGGTGGTTAAATCCAAAAGGTATTTACTCATAGAAATAATTAAATGATTGAAAAATTGGTAAAAATGCACACAGTGATGGTCTACAAAGATATTGTTTTTTAGAGCACATTCATTTTTGTTGTTATAAAGAGACAGACTTTGTTTTAAGTAGATCCATCCGTAACTTGGCTATAGACAATAAAATATAATGGAGCCATTCTCAACATCCCTGTCCATACTCACAAACCCACAAGGGATTTTAGAGGAAACAAACTTAAGCTCTGTCTACACTATCAAACTTTGTGTGATATATATAGACATGATGTCATATTACTATCATATTTAAGCATATCACCACCATATTTGGAGACATCATGATGTGCCCAAATATGGTAGTAATATGGCATCATCGAGTATATGGACACATCACATTTTTTTGTCATAAAAAGTTTGATAGTGTAGACAGAGCTATTGTAAATGGTACTGGTGATATACAATAACTGGAAGGCATCTCCAGTAAAAATGACTGCAATATGAGGAAAACTCTATTTCCATAGTTTTATGTATATTTCTGTAGATGTTAATTGTTTTTTATTTTTTGATAAAGATTTTGGAAAGTCTGTTTTATTTGTTTGCTGCAATGATATTTAAATTAAAGACTGAACTGTCACAGAGCAATTTTAGATTTGAAAAAATTAGTATTTTATAGGACACATTTAAAAAAACTGATGATGAGTTCGTGCTCAATTTAATATTAGGTGTAGGTGTAAATAATAGATAGTTATTTTGCAATTAAGATTTTAATTTTGTAGTTTATATCACAGATGAATAAGAAAGTCAATTTTTAGATACTTTCTTGGAGTTTATATTCTAAGGTACGGAGCAACGAAAAACAGGGCTATATTTAAATATATTAATCTTATGTAATTTAAATCAATTAAATATATATATTTTAAATCTATAAATCTATATGTATGCATATATTGTCTGTCTATTGAAGGCACTTGACGCCAACATATCTAAAATCATATCATTGAGTAAATTTTGAATTTATTTAATCTTCTAAATTATATGCCAATATTAAACAATGTTAATTGTAAGATAATCTGACCATTGTGTGTATAAAGTTTAGCACCCCCAACGGTTTATGATCTTTTACCCAAATCAATTGTAGACGTCACATCACTGTCTGTTCACCATTTCACTCCATTAGCATGTCCCTATTTTTATAAATATTGCCTCCACAAAGACTGTAACGAACCAAAACAAGATGTACAGTACTTTCCATTTCATATGGAAGGCATTTGCCGCCAAAACACATTCCACTATAAACTAAACTATTAATTTACAAAAAGTGGTTTTACAGCTGACTGACAGGTGAAACAATAATTCAATGATATCCAAAATATATGATTAACTTATGCAATTATTCAAATGTTATGCAAATTGATTGATGTGATTTTATGACCATTTGCAAATATATATTTTTATATTCAATAAGAAGATATGGTAGTATACAATACTTTCTATCGTGAAAAACTCTTGTCTGTGTATATATTTATCTATGCATTTTAATAATGATAATGTGGAGAAGTTCAAAACGTTTAACACCCTCACTGTTAAAATAGGTACTACTACTATATTTTAAAACTAAATCCGACATCTGCTACCAAACCGTAGACAATTAACCATTGTGTATATATATTGCAAAATAATGTTTATATACTAAAAGTATATAGAGATTTAGATATATAATTGTAAATTATTATTTTACATAATCTATTTTTGATAATAGTTCATTAAAATAATCGACCAAACGTATTACTAACCCTTTCGGTGAATAGTTATACAGTAATTTCATATCGTATTGTTAATTTGTTTGTTAATTTTATCCAACATAGGTGTATATTGGAACGTATCGGGCGGTGAATACCGGGTAAATTCCGTAATTGTGTTACCCCTTACCCTTAGAGGTTCATACACTATAATATCTTCGTGCCTTAACTTGAGTTATGTAGGTAGCGTGGGGAAAGTTCCCTTTGTTGAAGGATGATCAGTGTATAGGCCCACAGTTCAAAATAATCATAAACATTTAACTAAAGCCTTATCTACATTATCAAATTTTATGTGACAAAAAAACTTGTTTTGTCAAACTAGTTTGATAGTGTAGACAGAGCTTAAGGTATACCAGAATATAAACGTATATGTAGAGCTACAATTTTTAATTATTTACAGTTGTATCTCAATGTGTATGTTGTATTATCATTCTCTGGTATTGATATCTTGGTTCCAACTAGGACGCAACGCAAGAGCGTAAGCGCAACGTAAGTGATTCGACCAATCACAAGCGATGGATTATTCAAACTGTCGCTTGTGATTAGTCAACACGCTTGTGTTGCGTTTACGTCCTTGCGTTTTCGTCTCTAGTGGGAACCAAGCTTAACATGGAATGTTATTATCGTGGTGCGCACCAGAGCGAAGTAACTCGGACTATATTGTTTGTATATTAAGATTATTATTCTTTGTCATCAGGGTGCTGTACATTTAGCAAGTGGAAGAAGTGCTCGTATTTTGTGGATAAAACGTAGTTATGATATAATACAATTTTTCAGTTCCGTATTTTTATTTTGCAGCTTTGAAAATATTGTATAGACATTTAAAGGGCTTTCAGACGTCTAATTGTGTATGACTTAAATGAATACAGTACGACCAAAAAAATATCTTTTAGAATATTTTTTTTAAATCTTGACGAAACGTTATTTGTTATTATGTTACTTTAATGTATTGTTTAGTAGTGAAGTCAATCAAATAACATCACACTATTTTGCACTTTTCTCGAAAAATGTTTTTTGCCAAAATGCTTTCAAATCGCGCTGGGAATTTTTAAATTTTTGCTCATATGTATAATAATCCACCCGTTCGACGTAATTCGGAAATAACTTGTTTTGTACTTATTATTATTATCCTATCATCGTTTTATTAGCCTGCAGTAAGTCAGTACAGTTTTGTACAGTAATCGTGTCTTCGTATTAAAGTAAACGATTTATTTCAATCGCAGTGTTTTTGTTGTTTTATGTAGAATGTTAAGCGCTTTATTTTCGCGTCATTTTAAGATGACTGTCGATGGTCGGTTACACTCTACCTAGTGACAGCTGAAGAATCGGGTTGCTGTATTAGTGTACTACGATATAACGTTTTTAAATATTACAGTACATTAAGATGATAAGTTTTATCTGTACAATATTTTCGTTCATGTAATTTAAGTAGTATAGTATTTGCACTGGTGCAGTCATCAATATTCCTTATTAGTATATTATATTATAAATTATAATTCGTGTTTATTTTCATTTTTTAAATATTCAATTAAGAATGGTATACCTGTAGATGTGAATAATTGTAATATTTCGTATTTTAAACATATTCAGAATAAAATGTTTTTTTGTGCAGGAGTTTTGACTTCGATTTCTTTTTCATATATCAATCATAGGGGAGTGTCGCCCCCTCCCCCTTTTTTTTTTTTGAAACATAATTGGGGGACATTTCCCCCACATATTTTTTTTAGTGGGGATTGTTCCCTTCAATTTTGAACAGCAAAAATAATTGTATTCTTTTTGGCGGAATTTTTATCTGCTGAGAAATCGATTGAAACGCCCTATAAATTACTCAAAGAGCCGACCGACCGAATTTCAATTTTTATACGACCCCTCCCTCCCCCCTTCCCCACACTATAAAAAAAACGGATCTGCGCCGATGATTCTATGACGGAAAAAAGGCACAAGTTTAACCTACGCAATATGTGATTTCGTTTAATAACAACAATTGTGACTTTTCACTAAAAACATAAAAAAATATTGAATAATCAATAGACCACCCTATACAATGTGGTATAATATTCGCATTCATGCGCTATCCTTAAAAAATTACAGACGGTACAATATATTAACAAAATTATAATAATGTATACAAATACTATAGTAACTATATAAACACTCGCAGTATAAATAAATTGGCTAAATCTAGTGTACGATATAGTATTTCATTTCTGTATCGATCGATAAATCTTGCCATACCAACAGACAGGTGAACAAATATGCCTTGTTTCTGTGTGTTGAATTATTAAATATAATAATATTTATTTGTATGATGTTCTAAGATGTATGTATATATGTCGGCCATACTTTACTGAGTCGCTTCCGAAGACGCTCGCTTAAATATATATAAATACGTATTGTTATAATGTGTTGCACGGCTGTGGTGAGTTTATTGAAAAGTTAAATTGCTAGAACGCCAGCTATAGTTGAAAATCCGATTAAAACTGCAGCAAGTTTAGCCAGACGATATTTCTTTGATTTGAGCTCGTGCGGCAGAATCTCCAAAAATGTTATATAAAGAAAAGTTCCGGTTGCTAGCCCTTGTAAAACACCCGACACCATATCACGTGAGTTTGAATCTGAAGATGTGATTTGCATTCCGATGATGATGCCAACTGGTGACATCAGAGAGAAGACGACCATACAAATGATCTTATTCAATGTCCGCATTTTACTCTTCGCAACACTTATAGCCACGCCCATTGCTTCTATCCCTTTATGTATAGCAATAGCGATAAATAAATCTAATACTCCTGCTGTTGTTGATTGCAGGCCCAGAGACAACCCTTCAAAAATTGAATGCACCGATAGTGAAAGAAGGAGGACAAACGCCGGAAGTATGTCACTAGGAGGAGTAACATGCCCGTGTATACTAGGCTTGTTTCCTCCTTCGTCAACTTTTCTCTTTTCTTCTTCCTGAGGAGAATCACTTTCGTACAGTGCTATGTCATTTTGGCTGGAGTACGATTGAGGACTTGAAGAAGCAGAAGCAAATGCCATATTTTCATAGTCTTGGTGTTCACCAAGTTTATCCAGGCATACTTCCACACCGACATCCAAAAACCCAATCAAGAAGAATCCTATTGATGCGATAAGCTCAGCCCATGAATAAGAATACGTTTTACCGTTTGCAGTAAACGCGTTTTCTAACAATTCACGAACTTCGGGTAAAAGATGTAATAGTGCAATTGACATGAACACACCTCCGGCGAACGCGTTCATAAACGAAAACCATACCTGAAATCTGTTGGATTCGTTTCCATCTTGATAACGCCATACACAGTACAAAGGTGCTAATCCAAATATGATTGCAATCAATAACAAACAGAATATAGATAGTATCTTTAAACCTTGTTCATCCATATTTACTTAAATAGTAATGCGACAGAATAGGCCTACAATTGTCAAAAAGTCAGGTTGGCCAAGTGCATTAATTTATACGGTTTCTGTATCTTTGCTTTTGCAAGTTACCTCTTTCTGTCGTTGACGTGTGCCATATAAGAGATCATGAGTCGATGCAATGGTTTAATCTAAATTCTGCTGTTTTATTGCCTGGTAGCATAAAACAATATGTCTGTCCAACAACGTGTTTCAAATGCAACAAAATAAATATGTCAACTGTCAAAAAGTTCAAGTTCATTAAAGTTTATCTTTTTAAACTTATAATTTCGTTGACATGTGTCATATATAACAAACCATGAGTCGAAGAAATACTCTGAACACTGCTGTGTTTATTGCCTGGTAGCGTACAACAATCTGTCCAACAACGTATTCCACGTTCGGGCCTTTTTGAATCGTGTGTGAATCCGGCACCGTATCGTGTCTATTATTAATTATAGCTAATGTACAATATTATCAATATCTACTGATTCTGCTCAGTGCAAGCGTGATATCACTCATAATCGATATATAAATATTAACACATCAGTGTAGCAACTGTTATAAATCACTGAATTGTTTGGAATAAAATATCAATAAGCAACTGCTTTGATTAGTCGACTACATCATCACTTACCGTGGACTCGCTGTTAAACTCTACAGTGCGCAGTCATTATACAACAGTTTCTTTGTTGGTGGTACATGACGGAACTGAATTTTGCTCATGTTTGACTGATGTTGACTGTAAATTTAATTAATAAACCGGACATCTTTCTCAATCACCCTCTCCCCGACTCACTCAATAAAAAACAATTAGTAACGTATTAGTATTTATGATCGTATCATTAATTATAATGTAGGCGGCTTATTGTGTCTAAAGTATACCCGCGTTTGTTGATCTAGAAAATAATTACCCTTGATTGTTACTGTACATGTCAACGCGTCCGAGGCGTCGTGTGAACACGGCTGAGGCGTCGTATGAACACGACTGAGGCGTCGTATGAACACGACTGAGGCGTCGTATGAACACTGCTTAGGCGTCGTGTGATTGCGGCTGAGGCGTCATATGAACACGGCTGAGGCGTCGAGTGATTGCGGCTGAGGCGTCGTGAGAACACTGCTGAGGCGTCGTGTAATTGCGGCTGAGGCGTCGTATGAACACAGCTGAAGCGTCGTGTGATTGCGGCTGAGTCGTCGTATGAACACGGTTGATGCGTCGTCAGAAGACGACTGATGCATCGTGTGAACACGTCTGAGGCGTCGTATGAACACGGCTGAGGCGCCGTGTGTCCGCACGTTTCGTCCAGGAAACTATACAGTAAAATATTGGCAATTTCAATGACTGGGCCTACCTCTATATTATAAGTCGTTTAATGGTATTCGAATGCTTGAAAACTGAAAATCAATTCAGGGTTTGCGAACAATGGGTGTTATGCTAAAGAATAATACTCGTAAAAACCATAAAGAATACAATAAAGTACAACAATGTGTTTTATAAATAAATATAATATCACTGTCAAAATTTCATAGACCCATACGTTAGGCGTGAATAGAGAAACTGAATGGCGAACTTATTATTGTTAATACACTTCATGGGTTCTGCATAAGTGAAAAGTGAGAACATTTATATTTTTATTTCAAAACATATGTGTAGGCCTACTTGATGTTCTTGCTATACTGTATATATATATATATATATATATATATATATATATAAACACAGCAGGCAAAGAACATTAATTCTAAACCACCCGGTGATATACTGAAATTTAATTAATTAATTTGAAACGATAAAGATAAGGAAATCTGTGAGAATGAGAAAAAGTCGCCCCAACCGAGACTCGAACTCGGACCGTCTGCTTGATATGCAGTTGCCCTAACCATTAGACCACTGGGGCTTTCATGGTATTGTTCAAACTCGATTGGATAGCGACTCTTTAACATTCTCGGCGTGGTACGGAGGAACAGCACTAGTCCTCAGTTGTACGCACGCGCAACAGAGATCAAATTGATACCCCCTCATCTTTCAGTATTTTTATTCACGAGGCGGGATCTCCAAGGAGATACTTTTTATATATATAAACACAGCAGGCAAAGAACTTTTTCTCATTCTCACAGATTTCCTCATCTTTATCGTTTCAAATTAATTAATTAAATTTCAGTATATCACCGGGCGGTTTAGAATTAATGTTCTTTGCCTCTTGTGTTTATATATATATATATATATATATATATACATATATATATATATATATATATATATATATATATATATATATATATATATATATATATATATATATATATATATATATATATATATATATATATATGAATATTTCTTTTATTCCGGTCCATATATATATATATATATATATATATATATATATATATATATATATATATATATATATATATATATATATATATATATATATATATATATATATATATATATATATATATATATATATGAATATTTCTTTTATTCCGGTCCACCCAGGCAGCACTTGCCAGCTTTATACTATGACGTTATCCAAATTCCTTCACTTGCACTGATGAAGGGCTAGTGTTGCCCGAAAGCTCTGCTAACTATTCTGGCTGTTACTTTATCGTTGACGTTTTAAATTAAAGAAAATGTGAGTTTGTATTTATTTTATCTTGTTTTTCCCATTTTCTTTTGCGATAGTGGATATGACACTGTTGGTCACTGGTGGTTGTGGTAATGAAACTGTGGTGTCAGGGATTAAATTCGTAGTGTTGGTGCTTCTGTCATGAATCTTGGTGACTGTGGAAATACAGCTTTCAGTGGAGAATAAGCCAGTGTTAGGAGTGTATCATTAATGCGTAATTGTACATTTACTTTCTTATTTATTCGCTTTTTATTACTTCTTCATTACTAAACTTCTTCCTGAAACTTCTTCCTTAAACTTCTTCCTTAAACTTCTTCCTTACTCAACTTTACTCAACATCTTCCTTAAACTACTTCCTTACTGAACTTCTTCCTTACTAAACATCTTCCTTACTCAACTTCTTCTTTACTAAACCTCTTCCTTACTAAACTTCTTCCTTACTAATATAAACTTCTTCCTTTACTAAACTTCTTCCTTAATAAACTTCTTACTAAACTTCTTCCTTAGTAAACTTCTTACTTCCTTAGTAAACTTCTTACTTTCTTACTAAACTTCTTACTTCCTTACTAAACTTCTTCCTTACTAAACTTCTTACTTCCTTACTAAACTTCTTACTTCCTTACTAAACTACTTCCTTACTTAACTATTTTTTCAAAACCAATTACATTTGTTAATGTCATGTGACAATATATTTGCATACATGCTTTCTCATGTATACGAGTAAATATACCACTCGCTCTCTTGTGAAAATGTTTTCACTGTAAAGAGTGATCAAACTCTTAAGAGTGGATAAAATTGTAGTTGTAAAAAAAGTATTTCACCGTTGGAAGAGTGAATATCGTGAACTAGAGCGATTTTCACTATTTTAAGAAGTGGTCCTTTGGTACACTCCTCAATAATATTTGATTTATTTGTAATACCTTTTGTGCTTATCTCACAAAGGGTAATATTTTTGCCCGTTTGTATCGCAAATGCTCCCTTTATTTTCATGGAAAACCCCCCTTTGAACTCGATTTAGAAAGGTTTCATTTCTATTATTATGTTTGAATGGAACTACGGTACAAGCCAGTACAGTTTCAAATAAGGTATGGTAGGCATGCTTTGTATTGAATATTGCTATATATCTATATTAAATTCTAAACAGGCCGCTTACCCTTTTAGATTCAATTCTAACCATTTCTATTACAGATAATTGGGTCCGATGCCAACAGGAAGTCAATATGTTTATTCCATATCGATGGTCTATTCTAAATATAGTAAAATAATATATTGCATAATTTCTTTAGTTTTACAGTCCTAGAATGTTGTTAGTTGAGATTATTTTGAGTTTGTTATTTTTAAATTCAATACATCAGTCGAAATGCCAAAACCTCGATGCGACAATGTTGTCTAATCAACTTTCGATTTTGACAAATGATGTACTTGGAGTTCAAACAATGCAGGTAAGGTTTTCCCAATATACATTAAAACAATTTAAAAATGTATATTTTCTGTTATAGTTAATAGACTAACGATCTTATTAGTTGCACCATGGAGGATTCCTACATGTTTGCACTAACTAACCCATTTTAATAATAATAAACCTATTGATCATCATCAGCTACTAATTTATTTGTATTGCATTCTAGTAAACCAATTTATATATTTAGTGTGATTTGATTCCTTGGCTGAGTTTACAAACATCAGCAAACTACGGTATAGTTTTTAACGAACGGTTTGTCAGTTTGAAGCAAACTTTGGCAAATTTCTATTAACAAATTATTTTGCCCGACAAACTTAAGTGCATGTTTTTCAATACGGCGTAACTTCGAATTTTTCGCATGTCGATTAGTGGGTTTTTCGGTTTTTTCCATGATGACATAATTACGGACCACTGATTACAGTGTACAGTAGTTCAATTGTGTTGCGTATATAATCATAATAAACCGATGGCGGCGCTATTTTACTACATATATTTTCAATATGGTTTAACACAGAATACGGAGTACAATTTTTATTTTGTTTAAACTAGCCTACTTTCTGACGTATTTTATCATTTTAAAAGAAATTTAAATTTTAAAAAAAATGTTTATAAATATTGCAACACGATAACACATTTCCCTCAATTACTTTTAATCATTTTATTCTTTTTTTAGGATATATTAAACAAATACGATTATGATAATATAGAAAAAGAGAATGGAGGGGATCTTGCTGATACAGTAAGTATACAATTGTTTGCGCAGTGCATCGAACTTATGTCTTTTGTAAAAACAGTAGGACTAGGCATATTGTGTTACTAATCAATGCTTTAGTAGTCTTAAATATAATTGTTAGTATATCTTTATAAAAAAGTTGTTGCGGAACAGGAGTATCGCATTGAGGATCCTAAAATCTGACATCGAATTATTGGCCATTTTGTAACCACAAATTTCATTTCACCAATTTCTTTTATCTTAAGTTTTTTAAAGTCTCATAACTTCATCTTAGTCTATCATCATCTCATTTAAGCATCCTACCTGTTTTCTTTCTTGCATTTGAAATATATCGCAAGACCAGTTTGATAAAGATGATCAAGATGATTTTGTTATTGGTATTGTTGGCAGTGTATTGTATATTTTCTTAAAACTTTCTAATAGGAGTGTTTCTCTTCTTTCCAGTTGAAGACGTCCTTACAATACAAGTATCAAAATGCAATTGATGTGACAAAACAGTTGGTTGAAATTGTCAAAACTTCAATTAGTACTAATAACGAAATGAGTGCCTGGCCACAGTGCTGTGAAGTTTCGCTCGATGGCTTTGAAGATAACCATCAATTTAAGCAACCGGTAAGATAATTTTATTTATCCTTTTATTACACTATAATTTACCCATGTATTTATAAGGTTTGCATCATTTCTTTATTTGCATCAAGCCTAACCCCGTATTATTAATTTGTGAACACTTTATGTGACAAAAAAAATGTGCCCCATGGACATGATGATGTCATATCACTACCATATTTGGGCACATCACCCTTTTTTGTCAAACTATATTTTGATAGTGTAGACAGAGAGCTTTAGGTTATGAAAGAAAATCTTGCATGAATCAGTAATATTTTGCAGTTCTCTTGTAGAGAATAAACTTTTTGTTTGTTTTTTTTTAAACTTAGACTGATTTTTCCAAACTTTGTACCCGAATCAGCAGTACAGCATCTGCTGAACCCCACATGCTTTCTGAAGACGCATTTAACGAGATGAAGACAATTTACAATCAACAAAACGTTTTGTGGCAGTTCTATGGAGATGATGTAGGAGGGCTTCATCAGTATCCGACTGCAGAAACATTAGACTGTGTCAAATATGACGCACGGTATAGGTTAGTTTTTAATCGTCTTAAAGCCTTTTGTTCAGTAGGCGAATATATCCACGCGAAACTGATTTCTGACCTCTGCAAACACTTTTCGAGTCACATGATTTCAATTTAGTGGAATTAGGATAAGTAATAATATGATACTTCTAGCCTAATTTGTTTTTATTTGAAGGAGTATCCCATTGAATTGTGCTGGCTGAGTGATAGTTATAAAACAATAACTAAACTTAATCTCCTATTAGGCCATGGTTTATAGAAGCAGCAACACCAATGCCAAAAGACGTAGTTCTGGTAATTGATAGAAGTGGATCCATGTCAACTGAGCACAATGGTCGGACTTTGATGGACATTGCTCAAGAAGCAGCAATAACGGTTTTAAAGACCCTGAATCCAAGTGACCGTGTATGTTTGTGTATTTAATTTTCATCATAGAAAATAATGCTCTCTGTTTAAAAAAACCATAGTAGTAGTAGTACTAACGACCGTAATAATACCTTCTCTCTGGGAAATATTAAAGTTTGTTTTTGTTAATTTAGGTTGGACTTGTGTCTTTTTCTACTGAAGCTTCAACACCAGATAGTGGTTGTCACTCAGAAAGATTAGCAGAGGCTTCAGCATTTAATGGCTTAGGTCTCGAAGCTGAAATTAATAACATTTCACCTTCTGGTATGTACACAAACAAAGTAGGTACATTCTCAGTATGAAAACAATTTTATTGTGATTTTAAAACTTTTCGACTATATTAGTCAAAACTCTCACGATTCCAGTGAAGTCAAAAGTCAAAACTCGCACGCCATACTGGTGGAAAATGTTGTCTTGTCTTCTATTCTATTCAAAGTATGGACATGGAGGTACCTGTATATGTAAATAAAAATCTGTTTTTACTACAGGTGATACATACTATGTAAATGCTATCAATTTGGCATTTGATCTTCTGGAGAGCTCTATTCCTGAAAACCAATTTCGAAGTAAGTTGTCAATGAATGATTACTTTTTTCAAATGTATTTTTTAAATGATATTTTGTATTAACAGCACAAATTAAAGTTTGAAAAGATAAGAATGTGCAGTTACTGCAGTAACTACATTTATTTACTCGCTGATTTTAGTTTGATTCAATGTGAAAGTTTATGAAGCAGTCGCAAACAAAATGGAATTTACTGCAGTAACTGCAGTAGAATCGTTTTTACATTATTCTCAAAGTATACATCAAGCGGACAATTATTACAGGTGCATACTACTGTATTCCAATTCCCCAGTAACAATAAACAATATTACATTTAAATTTGTTATATTTTTGCTCATCTGTATGAAGTTTGATAGAAGATTTATAGTTTTCATTTTCTCAACCATAGCAATATATTTCTGCTGTCTGCACTATCAAACTAGTTTAACAAAAAAAAGTGTTATGTGCCCAAATATGGTAGTGATATACCCAAAATATGGGAGTGATATGACATCATCATGTCAATTTAAGGGCACATCACATTTTTGTTTAGACAGAGCTTTAGGAACAATTTTAAATACTTTATTTTAGGCCAGTTAATATTATTCTTGACCGATGGAATACCAACTGATAGTAAAGATGCAGTAATGGAAACATTATTGCAGAGAAATCAAGCACTTCTGTTCAAAGTGACTATCTTGACTTTTGGATTTGGAATTGGTATTGATGGTAAGTATACAATTTATAATTGACATACACAACAAGACAGGGTCCCTTAGCAAAGCCGAATGCTTAAATAGCCTTCGATAAGCATTCGATAAGCATTTGAATGCTAATTTAGTGGTCATTTCAAGATTTTAGGCATTCATAGTTTAAACCAATTAATAATCGGAATGCTTATAAAAGTCAGTTAGCATTCAGTTAAGCTACTCTGAATGGTAGTGTGAATTCTAAGAACATTGGTAGCATTCAGGAAGATATTTTGAATGGTAAACAAGGAATTAATTTATTTCTCAACCAATCAGATCCATCCTCACTAACTGCCAAAAAACAACAACAAATTCAAATTCAAGAGACCAATGGCTAGAGAAGAGGCTGATTTGAGTGAGGAGGCCTAGCCTGCAGCCTTCCTTCTTTTTACAGCAACCCGTGTTTTAACTAAACAGTACCAAAATTTGAATAAATTAAGTAAATGGGTTTATTGGCATTACCAATATTATACAGAATATATATATCACGGCATCAGATAATAACTTGAAAATTGTGGACCAAAAACGATACATAGAAAGAAACATACACAGCAAGTATATACTTGGCAAATGCTTTAAGTTACTGATTAAAAAAAACAATAGACCAATTGATTTTAAACTGTATGGGCCTTTAGTTTAACTAGAAACTGAGGCGGATTAATATAAGGCCACATTGGAATGTCTACAATGATATAGCAGATTAGATGGTTTATCTGGGAGTACTGGGAATACAAAAGATGTAGAATAGCGTAGCATACTTGTATATAATTAAATAATTGGTAATCTTAACGAATAATGATAATTATAATAAACTCAGTATATTTTTATAAAATTTTTACCTTTCTATAATCATCTTTTATTAATTTTCATTGTTGTGTATTGTAAATCACATGTTTGCCCTCTGGGATTGTTGTGGTGTTTTTTTATATGCCAAATAAATTCCGAAAAATTAATTTTTTTTTAAATTGCGTACAGAGGTAAACCCTCTATTTATCTACTTTTCAAATGCTTTTTTTGTTTGCAGAAAGTACTGGTATCTTATCAGACATTGCTCTTCAGAATTATCAGAAATACAACTTAACACCGGACACTTCAGTTGGTGAAATTCATGTAAGTTGTCTTTATGTTCATCTTGGTGCCATACAAATTTGAGATAAAACGTTCAACCTCCTATTGCTGTTGACGTGTGAAGGCTAACATATCTTTTCATTTCTAGTTCCATTTTGTTTTGTATTTTAGAGCCTGAGTACATGTATCTTAGAGAATCTTTGACTATTACCATAAATTTTATTTCTGGATCTTTTTAAACTTTTCTTGTTCACTATCAAGTGTACCATTATAGAGAGTTATGCTATTTACTACGATTTTATTTCCATGTTTTTCCTCTTTCTAGCCTGGTGAATATACTTACGTTAGCAATCCTGATAACCTTAGAGCGTCAATGGCATCTTACTACAATTTCATTTCTGGTGCAGGAACCCATAATGATATTTTAATAACAGTTCCGTATGCGGATGCATTTGGTGCAGGTAAGATTCTAAAAAAAAAGTTTGTTCTTATTTAACAAATGTCAGATCCCTTTCCACCCAAAAAACATAATCTACACGCTTGGACGGAAGCACCTGGTATCTATTGTTTTCGTAAAAATGTTGATACGCAAGGTTTTTTGATAAAGTTTGATAGTTGTAATTGCAGCCTCTGGTTTGACCACGCTTTTATAAAGTCTTTCTATTTTTTAAAAGACTGTATAAGGTTTAAACGGTTTAAAAAGTAGCGGAGCTGTAGCTTGGTGGTTAACATGCTTGCCTTCCAATCCCTTCCAGGGTTCAATCTTAACCTAGTGCCAGGGTTGTAACTCATGACTCTTTCAAATCCACTCCCTAAGCCTCAAATGAGACTTAGTTTATAAGCATGATAAACTATAACATTTGTATCCATCTTGTAATTGGCGAGTTTGTGCTCTCTGTTGGATGAGTATATTACATACTTCCTTATCTCCAGTCACTAAATCTTCCATTCCCAACAACTTCTTAAAGTCAATATGGGCAGCTGTATTTTGTTTTGCTTCTAATTGTCTTTTCTGTTCAGTTATTTTGCCAGAATACCAATAATTACTATTATTTCCTATTTCTACTTCTACAGGTTTATTGAGCTCAGTGTTAAAACCTGTCAGAATTAATGGGGAATTTAGAGGTGTAGTTGGTACTGATATCCCATTAGCAGAAATATTTGAAGATCTCACCTATTTCAAGCAAGGAGAATATTCATACGCATTTATGTTTGACAAAAAAGGTAGGTTATTTTTATTACATTTATGACATATCTTTTTTCATACATTGTTTATTTCTATTTGTAATGGCAGTTTAGAGAAAAGCCTCCTGGAAAGGCCAGATAGCCACATAACTGTTAAGGCTAGTGGCTAATAAGGCGACCTCCTCTTAAATAATTCACAAAGAAAACATATACACAAGATGCTCTACACAAACAAAGTCTTATTACAAGAGTAGAGTTGTTCTGTCATTAGAAAAAAACCCTGCCATCTTACAGGATTTGGACCCAGGACCTTGGGATTGGTATCCAAGCATTTAAACCACCAACAGCTCCATCACGGGAAAGTGTCCAAATGAGAGGTTCTACTGTATCCAAATTTCCAAATATAACATTCAGTTTATAACCAGGTGTTTTAGAATTTCCTCTAATGCTTGTAAATGTTTATATATATATATATATATATGACGTTATCCAAATTCCTTCACTTGCACTGATGAAGGGCTAGTGTTGCCCGAAAGCTCTGCTAACTTTTCTGGCTGTTTACTTTATCGTTTTGATTTAGCTTTTCGCTTTTTATTTTTGTATCTCCATTGAGATCCAGCCACTGATACCCACAGCATTGTCATTTTTTTCAGTAATTTGCCTTTGGATTTATATATATATATATATTTTGTTTGCCTCACAAGAATTATTATTGTTGTTATTTACAATATAGATAAACAATTTATAATTATAATACGTATATAATATTTATCTTTTTTTTTCTTGTTTGTGCAGAATCAGTTCAAGGTATGCTTAACTATTTTGTTTTTTTGTTAATAAGCATCTTTATTTCTGGACTATTAAATGTATTGATCTTTAAGTTTCTTCATTTATCAAATGTATAATTCAATGATACAGTCTCTGAAAAACTTGATTCCTATGACAGATTAATCAAATCAATTTATGAAATCCTTAAATTTTTTCTCTCTGTTATCATCAAATTATTTGTGTCCCTGAATAATTAACAGTTTGAAGTATGATTATAATACCAAATTCACACTGAATCCGACTTGTTTCAATTTGCATTTATTTTTCCATGGACTATGAGACAATCCAAATTTTACTTGTGACTTTAATGTTGAGAATCCGCTTCATTTCGTATGTTATTGCCCTAAATTATAATCTACAAAGAGATGTAATCGCTAACTTAATTATCGAGGATATCTTAGTCGAGGATTATTCTTTAACAGTAGGCCTATAATTTAAATTGTTTAAGTGAAAATTTTATTTTTGGATCTGATCTTCTTTTGACTCTTGAAAATACTCCATTGTTTTATTATGTACAATTTCTTGTTAATTCTGGAAGATTTGATTGATGTACTGTTCTTTATTGTTTAACTATATTTGTACTGTATTTTTTATCTGAGGCGCCCCTTGAAGCTAAAGTGGTTTAAAAAAAATTGAATAAAAAAAAAATGTGTTATATGATATATGATAAACTCATTTTTTATTTTCAGGTCGCACACTGACTCATCCGTTGCTACCTCTGACACAAGTGGTTACTAATGACTATTCAATATATGTTCACATTACAACTTTAGAAAGAGCTCCAGAATTTAAAGATGTTTACAATGATACAATCAGGTAATCCTCCTGGTAAAAACAATGTTAAATTTTCACATAAACACAATTTTATGACAATTTCAAGTCAAATGAGTTTTTACATTAGAGTAAGGTTAGATGGTGATCTCTTCAGTATTAGAATGGCAATCAGCTAATTTCCAAATAGTGTAACAAATTTGTTATCGTGCATATGTGGAATCATGAACAGCTTTATGTCTTATCCGAAGTATGAGAGTAAAGTATTTATCGTTATATATAAAGTATAAGGATAGAAGCAACATGGAATGGACATATCTCAAACCTATGCTTCTCTCATGCTGGTTCGATATTCTTTATCATTATCCATATGGCATATCACTTGTATACCAATGTTATAGTATGGTACTCAATTGATTTGTTGTTTATCTTCCAAAACAGTAATATACCCGATAGAGAAGAAGGACAACGTACATTTGTGGCAGACAAAATTATAGCACGTGGAGACACATTTGGTGAAGGTGTTGATGTTGTGTCCGTGAGAACAACGTACTACTGGAGACAGGTATGCTGTATATTGATTGCTGTAGATGTATATTTTAGGCGTATTATGAGCTATTCAAACTGTTTGCAAAAGATCTAATCGCATCCAGTGCTCATACAGAAACAGCGAGGAGTCTGAAGAGCTACAGATCTCCTCAAAACCGACCTGTCCAATACAACTATTGAGCAGGGCTCTAGCAACCAGTACGGTTGGTAAGGTTTCAACCTGACCACTTTTTGATAGAGGCCTTTGACAGGGTGTGTAGAAAGCGACGACCTCGAATTGGACGACCCCAACGACCCGGGCGACCTCGAATTGAACGAACTCGAATTGAACGACCCATAACACGAAACCGACGACCCCTATAGCCTAGCCTAGGCCTAAGTGTGGTATAACATCCCGAAGCCGAACATAGCCAAAGATCTTTAAACTATACCTTATTATATAATACTCGCAAGCAAGCAATTGATTGAAAAAATACAGAAATATCGCCATTTGATACTGATTGTGTCGACACGAACAAACGAAAAGATATGGAACGCCAAGAGTGCATCATTAAAACTGCATTCGACATATTAAAAATAAATTAAAAAGAAATAAATATTATACAATACATGGTTAAACCATGGACGTATAATTACATCTCGTCTTCTTATAACGAACACTATAGGCCTACCAAGCAGCGTAACATGTGCATGGGGGGATATGACCGGTTGGGCCGCCGACAAATTGAGCCGCCGGTAATTTCTATGAAACGGCCAGTGCGTCTTTTACGACATTTCGCGTAGTGATAGAGTGGTGTCCTAGTAGGCCCTACATAAGTTCATGGTCTTTAGGTTTATTGTGTCATGAAAATAAATAATAATTACATACTACAATTTTGTTGGTTTGAAACAGCAAAGGAAAGTACTGTAGTCATATTTAATAATTTAATTGTTTTTAATCTTTCAAGGTAAAAATGCAGTGCACTCCATAATATTTTTCTCGCGTGTATGCCTACCACGTAAAATCACGTTGTCTCTCAGGACTAATAGAGTATTGATATTCTTCGAATGAGGTTAAATAATTATTATTTTTTATTTACTATCTTTTAATATCATATTTTATTGAATTTTACAATGTTAATACACAAAATATTTTACTAAAAAACGGTGATTTTATGCAATTATTTTACTTCAACTGCCGCCTGAGGGGGCAACATGTTTACGTCATTTTTGGCTAAAAACGATCATTTTCGGTCATGTTTTAGGCCTTATATTTTGGAATCTACAAGTCAGATATTCATAATTATTTCTCTTTAATTATAATATTTAATAATATATACTGAAAACCGTGATATATAAACTTTGGAATATACATCGTTATATCTAATAATTAATATAAATAGAACTTCTATTAAATAGAAACGAGCACCGGCGAAAGTAAGCATTTGGCGTTTCATAGAAAATAACGTTTTTGGCGGCGCCTCAACTTGTCGGCGGCTCAACTTGGCCTAATCCTGCATGGGGAGGGCCATAAGAAAGCTTTACATTTCACACATGCATTGTATACGGTCAAACCATGGAGGTATAAAATATTTTTACCAAACCATGGAGCTGGTCAAACCATATACCTCCATGGTCAAACCTTACCTGCCGCTGAAAAAGGGCCTGGTTTGCCATGTTTATGATATTTCGTGTGCTAATCGAGTCGAATGCAGTTTTAATGATGCACTCTTGGCGTTCCATATCTGTTCGTTTGTTCGTGTCGACACATTCAGTATCAAATGGAGCTATATTGTGTAGTCGTTTTTTGATAACTGAGAACTATCAGTGTGTATCATCCTCGTACATAACTGTTTCTTAGTTGTAATAAAGATCACATTATTATAACATCTAGCATGTTATTATAATATATAAATTTATAGGTACCAATACTAATATTTTTATTTTCAAAAAAATTCGATAAGTATTTTAATAACACTAAAACAACATTCTTAATATAACAAATGATATGTAGTACTACTAAATCAATGTCTAATGCATAAAGGACTATGTATAGTATTATGATCAGTGTAGTTACAATTTGATAACTGAGCACGCATCTTTTAATATCTACCTCATCAATAATTAGCATTGATATCATATATCAGATTGTTGGATATGATCAGTGTAGTCATAATTTGATAACTGAGCACGCATCTTTTAATATCTACCTCATCAATAATTATTTTTAATAATCTATATCACATTGTTCGATATGATCAGTGTAGTCAGAATTTGATAACTGAGCACGCATCTTTTAATATCTACCTCATCAATAATTATTATTAATAATCTATATCACATTGTTCGATATAATCAGTGTAGTCAAAATTTGATAACTGAGCACGCATCTTTTAATATCTACCTCATCAATAATTATTACTAATAATCTATATCACATTGTGCGATATGATCAGTGTAGTCAGAATTTGATAACTGAGCACGCATCTTTTAATATCTACCTCATCAATAATTATTATTAATAATCTATATCACATTGTTCGATATAATCAGTGTAGTCAAAATTTGATAACTGAGCACGCATCTTTTAATATCTACCTCATCAATAATTATTACTAATATATCACATTGTGCGATATGATCAGTGTAGTCAGAATTTGATAACTGAGCACGCATCTTTTAATATCTACCTCATCAATAATTAATATTAATATCTTATATCACATTGTTGGATATGATCAGTGTAGTCATAATTTGATAACTGAGCACGCATCTTTTAATATCTACCTCATCAATAATTAATGTTAATAATCTAAATCACATTGTTGGATATGATCAGTGTAGTCATAATTTGATTACTGAGCACGCATCTTTTAATATCTACCTCATCAATAATTATTATTAATATCTTATATCACATTGTTGGATATGATCAGTGTAGTCATAATTTGATAACTGAGCACGCATCTTTAAATATCTACATCATCAATAATTATTAATAATAATCTATATCACATTTTGGGATATGATCAGTGTAGTCATAATTTGATAACTGAGCACGCATCTTTTAATATCTACCTTATCAATAATTATTATTAATATCTTATATCACATTGTTGGATATGATCAGTGTAGTCAGAATTTGATAACTGAGCACGCATCTTTAAATATCTTACCTCATCAATAATTATTATTAATAATCTATATCACATTGTTGGATATAATCAGTGTAGTCATAATTTGATAACTGAGCACGCATCTTTTAATATCTACCTCATCAATAATTATTATTAATAATCTATAGCACATTGTTTGATATGATCAGTGTAGTCATAATTTGATAACTGAGCACGCATCTTTAAATATCTACATCATCAATAATTATTAATAATAATCCATATCACATTTTTGGATATGATCAGTGTAGTCATAATTTGATAACTGAGCACGCATCTTTAAATATCCACCTAATCAAAAATTATTAATAATATCATATATCACATTGTTCGATATGATCAGTGTAGTCAGAATTTGATAACTGAGCACGCATCTTTTAATATCTACCTCATCAATAATTATTATTAATATCTTATATCACATTGTTGGATATGATCAGTGTAGTCATAATTTGATAACTGAGCACGCATCTTTAAATGTTTACCTCATCAATAATTATTAATAATAATCTATATCACATTTTGGGATATGATCAATGTAGTCATAATTTGATAACTGAGCACGCATCTTTTAATATCTACCTTATCAATAATTATTATTAATATCTTATATCACATTGTTGGATATGATCAGTGTAGTCAGAATTTGATAACTGAGCACGCATCTTTAAATATCTTACCTCATCAATAATTATTATTAATAATCTATATCACATTGTTGGATATAATCAGTGTAGTCATAATTTGATAACTGAGCACGCATCTTTTAATATCTACCTCATCAATAATTATTATTAATAATCTATAGCACATTGTTTGATATGATCAGTGTAGTCATAATTTGATAACTGAGCACGCATCTTTAAATATCTACATCATCAATAATTATTAATAATAATCCATATCACATTTTTGGATATGATCAGTGTAGTCATAATTTGATAACTGAGAACGCATCTTTAAATATCCACCTAATCAATAATTATTAATAATATCATATATCACATTGTTCGATATGATCAGTGTAGTCAGAATTTGATAACTGAGCACGCATCTTTTAATATCTACCTCATCAATAATTATTATTAATATCTTATATCACATTGTTGGATATGATCAGTGTAGTCATAATTTGATAACTGAGCACGCATCTTTAAATGTTTACCTCATCAATAATTATTATTAATAATCTATAGCACATTGTTTGATATGATCAGTGTAGTCATAATTTGATAACTGAGCACGCATCTTTTAATATCTACCTCTTCAATAATTAATGTTAATAATCTAAATCACATTGTTGGATATGATCAGTGTAGTCATAATTTGATAACTGAGCACGCATCTTTAAATATCTACCTCATCAATAATTATTATTAATAATCTATATCACATTGTTGGATATAATCAGTGTAGTCATAATTTGATTACTGAGCACGCATCTTTTAATATCTACCTCATCAATAATTATTATTAATATCTTATATCTCATTGTTTGATATGATCAGTGTAGTCATAATTTGATAACTGAGCACGCATCTTTAAATATCTACATCATCAATAATTATTAATAATAATCTATATCACATTGTGGGATATGATCAGTGTAGTCATAATTTGATAACTGAGCACGCATCTTTTAATATCTACCTCATCAATAATTATTATTAATATCTTATATCACATTGTTGGATATGATCAGTGTAGTCAGAATTTGATAACTGAGCACGCATCTTTAAATATCTACAGCATCAATCATTATTATTAATAATCTATATCACATTGTTGGATATAATCAGTGTAGTCATATTTTGATAACTGAGCACGCATCTTTTAATATCTACCTCATCAATAATTATTATTAATAATCTATAGCACATTGTTTGATATGATCAGTGTAGTCATAATTTGATAACTGAGCACGCATCTTTAAATATCTACAGCATCAATAATTATTAATAATAATCTATATCACATTTTTGGATATGATCAGTGTAGTCATAATTTGATAACTGAGCACGCATCTTTAAATATCCACCTAATCAATAATTATTAATAATATCATATATCACATTGTTCGATATGATCATTGTAGTCAGAATTTGATAACTGAGCACGCATCTTTTAATATCTACCTCATCAATAATTATTATTAATATCTTATATCACATTGTTGGATATGATCAGTGTAGTCATAATTTGATAACTGAGCACGCATCTTTAAATGTTTACCTCATCAATAATTATTATTAATAATCTATAGCACATTGTTTGATATGATCAGTGTAGTCATAATTAATTGATAACTGAGCACGCATCTTTTAATATCTACCTCATCAATAATTAATGTTAATAATCTAAATCACATTGTTGGATATGATCAGTGTAGTCATAATTTGATAACTGAGCACGCATCTTTAAATATCTACCTCATCAATAATTATTATTAATAATCTATATCACATTGTTGGATATAATCAGTGTAGTCATAATTTGATTACTGAGCACGCATCTTTTAATATCTACCTCATCAATAATTATTATTAAGATCTTATATCACATTGTTGGATATGATCAGTGTAGTCATAATTTGATAACTGAGCACGCATCTTTAAATATCTACATCATCAATAATTATTAATAATAATCTATATCACATTGTGGCAGTGTAGTCATAATTTGATAACTGAGCACGCATCTTTAAATATCCACCTAATCAATAATTATTAATAATATCATATATCACATTGTTCGATATGATCATTGTAGTCAGAATTTGATAACTGAGCACGCATCTTTTAATATCTACCTCATCAATAATTATTATTAATATCTTATATCACATTGTTGGATATGATCAGTGTAGTCATAATTTGATAACTGAGCACGCATCTTTAAATGTTTACCTCATCAATAATTATTATTAATAATCTATAGCACATTGTTTGATATGATCAGTGTAGTCATAATTTGATAACTGAGCACGCATCTTTTAATATCTACCTCATCAATAATTAATGTTAATAATCTAAATCACATTGTTGGATATGATCAGTGTAGTCATAATTTGATAACTGAGCACGCATCTTTAAATATCTACCTCATCAATAATTATTATTAAGATCTTATATCACATTGTTGGAAATGATCAGTGTAGTCATAATTTGATAACTGAGCACGCATCTTTAAATATCTACATCATCAATAATTATTAATAATAATCTATATCACATTGTGGGATATGATCAGTGTAGTCATAATTTGATAACTGAGCACGCATCTTTGAATATCTACCTCATCAATAATTATTATTAATATCTTATATCACATTGTTGGATATGATCAGTGTAGTCAGAATTTGATAACTGAGTACGCATCTTTCAATATCTACATCATCAATAATTATTAATAATAATCTATATCACATTGTGGGATATGATCAGTGTAGTCATAATTTGATAACTGAGCACGCATCTTTCAATATCTACCTCATCAATAATTATTATTAATATCTTATATCACATTGTTGGATATAATCAGTGTAGTCATAATTTGATAACTGAGCACGCATCTTTAAATATCTACCTCATCAATAATTATTATTAATAATCTATGTCACATTGTTGGATATGATCTGTATATTCATAATTTGTTATAACGCATCTTTTAATATCTACCTAATCAATAATAATTATTAATACTTAATGTTGGATATGATCAGTGTGATTTTGTTAGATTCACTGTATACAAGAGATCGAGTCGATGGGTTTTGAAAATGTGTTATTCTTTTGTTCCTAATTACCCTATTGATTTGTATCCGTTTGCTGTTTAAATTTATACTTTTAAGAACGCATCGTTTATGATGAACGTGTGCCGTTGTAAAAATAAAAATATTCCATATCTTTTTATGTTTGATATGTATTGTAGGGGCCATCATGAGACATGCTTTGGCTTCTATTGAGGGTCCCAGTTCTTCTTAACAGAATAAATGTGCAGTGAATGAATAATTTGATAAATGAGGACGTGTGTTTTAACATCGATCTATTCAGACCGTAATACTCTTCCAGAAATGATATGTTGCTATAATAGGCCTATGACAAATTTCCATTACATTAATAATTCAATTAAGATTTGAAATGTGTCAGAAATACTAAAGAAATCCAGTAATCTTATTGATTAATAATTATTTATACCATTTCTGATGAACGAACAGAAAACTAAACTTGCAGCCAATCAAAAAGCTGCTGTACTGTATAAGTAGGGAATTTTAAGTAGGAGTTGTTTTAAATGTCATTGGTCTCGGCTAATCAGTTATTGCCATTTGACTATGATAGGCATCTTTATTACCAAACAATATTAAAATATAATGACTTCCTTCACTTTTTACAACCTAGTTTGTGTTTTAAAATGTCAATTTTGGATAAATTTACAGATTTTACTATTTAAACTGCGTAAACTTAATGCAAACTTTAAAAAAACACCCACAAACATCATCCAAACAACTTAATATTGATTATACCACTACAAGAACTATAAAAGAGGACAATTTATGAAATAATTTCATTGAAATAGCTCTAGGTTTGAATTTTTAGGGTAAAAGATGTCAATTTTGGATAAATTTACAGATTTTGCCATGTAAACTGTGCAAACTTTAAAAAAACACCCCACAAACATCATCCAAACCACTTAATATTGAGTATACCACTACTAGAACTATAAAAGAGGACAATTTATGAAATAATTTTATTGAAATAGCTCTAGGTTTGAATTTTTAGGGTAAAAAATGTCAATTTTGGATAAATTTACAGATTTTACCATGTAAACTGCGTAAACTTAATGCAAACTTTAAAAAAAAACCCACAAACATCATCCAAACAACTTAATATTGATTATACCACTACTAGAACTATAAAAGAGGACAATTTATGAAATAATTTTATTGAAATAGCTCTGGTTTGAATTTTTAGGGTAAAAAATGTCAATTTTGGATAAATTTACAGATTTTGCCATGTAAACTGTGTAAACTTAATGCTAACTTAACAAAAACACCCCACAAACATCATTCAAACAACTTAATATTGATTATATCACTACTAGAACTGTAAAAGAAGAGAATTTTTGAAATCAATTTATTGAAATAGCTTTGAAGTTTGACTTTTTAGGGTGAAAAATGTCAATTTTGGATAAATTTACAGATTTTACCATTTAAACTGCGTAAACTTAATGCAAACTTTAAAAAAACACCCACAAACATCATCCAAACAACTTAATATTGATTATACCACTACAAGAACTATAAAAGAGGACAATTTATGAAATAATTTCATTGAAATAGCTCTAGGTTTGAATTTTTAGGGTAAAAGATGTCAATTTTGGATAAATTTACAGATTTTGCCATGTAAACTGTGCAAACTTTAAAAAAACACCCCACAAACATCATCCAAACCACTTAATATTGAGTATACCACTACTAGAACTATAAAAGAGGACAATTTATGAAATAATTTTATTGAAATAGCTCTAGGTTTGAATTTTTAGGGTAAAAAATGTCAATTTTGGATAAATTTACAGATTTTACCATGTAAACTGCGTAAACTTAATGCAAACTTTAAAAAAACACCCACAAACATCATCCAAACAACTTAATATTGATTATACCACTACTAGAACTATAAAAGAGGACAGTTTATGAAATAATTTTATTGAAATAGCTCTGGTTTGAATTTTTAGGGTAAAAAATGTCAATTTTGGATAAATTTACAGATTTTGCCATGTAAACTGCGTAAACTTAATGCTAACTTAACAAAAACACCCCACAAACATCATTCAAACAACTTAATATTGATTATATCACTACTAGAACTGCAAAAGAAGAGAATTTTTGAAATCAATTTATTGAAATAGCTCTAAGTTTGACTTTTTAGGGTGAAAAATGTCAATTTTGGATAAATTTACAGATTTTACCATTTAAACTGCATAAACTTAATGCAAACTTTAAAAAAACACCCACAAACATCATCCAAACAACTTGATATTGATTATACCACTACAAGAACTATAAAAGAGGACAATTTATGAAATAATTTCATTGAAATAGCTCTAGGTTTGAATTTTTAGGGTAAAAGATGTCAATTTTGGATAAATTTACAGATTTTGCCATGTAAACTGTGCAAACTTTAAAAAAACACCCCACAAACATCATCCAAACCACTTAATATTGAGTATACCACTACTAGAACTATAAAAGAGGACAATTTATGAAATAATTTTATTGAAATAGCTCTAGGTTTGAATTTTTAGGGTAAAAAATGTCAATTTTGGATAAATTTACAGATTTTACCATGTAAACTGCGTAAACTTAATGCAAACTTTAAAAAAACACCCACAAACATCATCCAAACAACTTAATATTGATTATACCACTACTAGAACTATAAAAGAGGACAGTTTATGAAATAATTTTATTGAAATAGCTCTGGTTTGAATTTTTAGGGTAAAAAATGTCAATTTTGGATAAATTTACAGATTTTGCCATGTAAACTGCGTAAACTTAATGCTAACTTAACAAAAACACCCCACAAACATCATTCAAACAACTTAATATTGATTATATCACTACTAGAACTGCAAAAGAAGAGAATTTTTGAAATCAATTTATTGAAATAGCTCTAAGTTTGACTTTTTAGGGTGAAAAATGTCAATTTTGGATAAATTTACAGATTTTACCATTTAAACTGCATAAACTTAATGCAAACTTTAAAAAAACACCCACAAACATCATCCAAACAACTTGATATTGATTATACCACTACAAGAACTATAAAAGAGGACAATTTATGAAATAATTTCATTGAAATAGCTCTAGGTTTGAATTTTTAGGGTAAAAGATGTCAATTTTGGATAAATTTACAGATTTTGCCATGTAAACTGTGCAAACTTTAAAAAAACACCCCACAAACATCATCCAAACCACTTAATATTGAGTATACCACTACTAGAACTATAAAAGAGGACAATTTATGAAATAATTTTATTGAAATAGCTCTAGGTTTGAATTTTTAGGGTAAAAAATGTCAATTTTGGATAAATTTACAGATTTTACCATGTAAACTGCGTAAACTTAATGCAAACTTTAAAAAAACACCCACAAACATCATCCAAACAACTTAATATTGATTATACCACTACTAGAACTATAAAAGAGGACAGTTTATGAAATAATTTTATTGAAATAGCTCTGGTTTGAATTTTTAGGGTAAAAAATGTCAATTTTGGATAAATTTACAGATTTTGCCATGTAAACTGCGTAAACTTAATGCTAACTTAACAAAAACACCCCACAAACATCATCCAAACAACTTAATATTGATTATATCACTACTAGAACTGTAAAAGAAGAGAATTTTTGAAATCAATTTATTGAAATAGCTCTGAAGTTTGACTTTTTAGGGTGAAAAATGTCAATTTTGGATAAATTTACAGATTTTACCATTTAAACTGCGTAAACTTAATGCAAACTTTAAAAAAACACCCACAAACATCATCCAAACAACTTAATATTGATTATACCACTACAAGAACTATAAAAGAGGACAATTTATGAAATAATTTCATTGAAATAGCTCTAGGTTTGATTTTTTAGGGTGAAAAATGTAAACTTTGGATAAATTGACAGATTTTACCATGTAAACTGTGCAAACTTTAAAAAAACACCCCACATACATCATCCAAACAACTTAATATTGATTATACCACTACTAGAACTATAAAAGAGGACAATTTATGAAATCATTTTATTAAAATAGTTCTAGGTATAAATTGACACATTTTACCATGTAAACTGTGCAAACTTTTAAAAAACACCCCACAAACATCATCCAAACCACTTAATATTGATTATATCATTATTAGAACTATAAAAGAGGACAATTTATGAAATAGTTTTATTGAAATGGCTCTAAGATTTTTTTAGGAGTGAAAAATGTCAATTTTGGATAATTGACAGATTTTACCATGTAAACTGCGTAAACTTAATTAAAAAATACCCCACAAACATCATTCAAACAATTGAATACTGATTATACCACTACTAGAACTATAAAAGAAGACAATTTATGAAATCATTTTATTAAAATGTTCTAGGTTTGACATTTTTGGGGTGATTATGAAATAATTTTATTGAAATAGCTCTAGGAATAAATTGACACATTTTACCATGTAAACTGTGCAAACTTTTAAAAAACACCCCACAAACATCATCCAAACCACTTTGATTATATCCTTATTAGAACCATAAAAAGAGGACAATTTATGAAATAATTTTATTGAAATGGCTCTAAGATTTTTTTAGGAGTGAAAAATGTCAATTTTGGATAATTGACAGATTTTACCATGTAAACTGCGTAAACTTAATTAAAAAATACCCCACAAACATCATTCAAACAATTGAATACTGATTATACCACTACTAGAAATATAAAAGAAGACAATTTATAAAATCATTTTATTATTAAATAGCTCTAGGTTTGACATTTTTGGGGTAAAAAACCACTTAATATTGATTATCACTAAAACTATAAAAGAAGACAACTTATGAAATGATTTTATTGAAATAGGTCAAAATTTGACCTTTTGGATAAATTGAACTTTACAATGCAAAAAAGGCCATCTGCAAACATCCTTCAAACCACTTATTATATTAAGACAATATTAATATTTGAAGCAGATATAAAATGATGCATGCTCAGTTATCAAATGACTAGGCCTACACTGATCATATTTGATATTGGTATATAGACAATTAATATTAATTATTGTTGAGGTAGTTCAAACTATGATTACACTGATCATATCCAAAATTGTGATATAGAATATTATTAATAGTTATGGAAAAGATAGATATTAAAAAACTAAACAGATCATATCCAACAGTTTGATATAGATTATTAATATTAATTAATGATGATGCAGATATTAAAAGATTTTTGCTCAGTTATCAATTTATGACTACACTGATCATATCCAACTATGTGATATAGATTATTAATAATAATTATTGATGAAATAGATATTGAAAGATGCGTGCTCAGTTATCAAATTATGACTACACTAATCATATCCAACATTGTGATATAGATTATTAATAATAATTATTGATGAGGTAGATATTAAAGATGCATGCTCAGTTATCAAACTATGACTACACTGATCATATCCAACATTGTGATATAGGATATTATTAATAGTTATTGATAAGGTAGATATTAAAAAACCAAACAGATCATATCCAACAGTGTAATATAGATTATTAATTCTTCTTCTTTATTGTATCAAACAAAAACAATTTCAATACAAAAGGTAGCCAAGGTATAGCCGAAGCTAATCAAGCTTGGTACCTTTTATCTTAACTAACTTAAGCTACAAAATTAACAAATAAATAACAGAACTTAAAAGAAAATAAAAATTTGATAACGTCAAAAACCAAACAAAAAATGTTGAATAATAAATAAATAACATAACATAACATAAAGTGCTGTATGTACTATACTGTAATAAACAAAACCATATCAGTTCAATAGATAATATCTGATGAATTAACAACATATAAAACATTGTAAATTATAGATTATTCTTTTATATACTTAAATAAAAGTAATTCTAAAGATGTATGCTCAGTTATCAAATTATGACTACACTAATCATATCCAACATTGTGATATAGGATATTATTAATAGTCATTGATAAGGTAGATATTAAAAGATGCATGCTCAGTTATCATATTATGACTACACTGATCATATTGAACAATGCAATATAGATTATTAATATTAATTATTGATGAGGTAGATATTAAAAGATGCGTGCTCAGTTATCAAATTATGACTAACACTGATCATATCCAACAATGTGATATAGGACATTATTAATAGTTATTGATAAGGTAGTTATTAAAAGATGTGTGCTCAGTTATCAAATTTTGACTACAAAGATCATATCCAACATTGTGATGTAGATTTATATTAATATTAATTATTGATGATGTAGATATTATAAGATGCATGCTAAGTTATCAAATTGTTACTACACGGATCATATTTGATATTGTGATTGATGATATATTCATATAAAGAGTGTACAATACTCACAGTATTTTTTAATCCATCCACATGAAGAAGAGACACAAGAGTTGTTTGAAATTGTGAAGCCTCACAACCTTACTAATTGTGATGACATTTAATATAATATTACAGCCATACACAAACAGTAAGGTAGTTAGGGTCACTACAATCTATTAAAATAATTAACATTAATTTAACTGGAAACATTGTTAATTATCAGTTTGAGTTTGACTTTTGTCTCTTTTGTTGTAGAATTGAATCTCTGTTTATCCATTGCTTTCAACCTGAAAATAAACAGGCCTAATACCTTGGCATTAGCAATGAAATCAACTTACACACTGATGAATCTTAATACTCCTACCTACCTATCTAATATTTTATATAGATAGGCTGTCTATGACCCCCCAGCCTATCCCTAGCTAGGCCTATGCCTCTCTAGACCATTCTGCTGGCTAGCTAGCAAGGCCCTAGGCCTATAATTAATAGCACAGGTCTCATATAGATAGGCCTAGAGTGTTTAGACTGAGCCTGGTTATATGCCTATTTATTTAACTAGGACTAGGCAGGCCTAATCAGCCTAAACTAAGGCCTAATAAACTAGTCTAGGCCCTAACTAGAATACATAGAGCTAGCTAGTTAGGCAGCCTAGGCCTAGCTACTTATTAGCTAGTAAGTAGGCCTAGCTAGCTAGCCTACAAGTTCCCTAGTAGGGCCTAACCAGGTGGGCCTACTAGCCTAGCCTACTACTCTAGCTAGGCTAGATCTTTCTATTTCTAGGCCTAGCTAGACAAGGCTAGCCATATAGTAGGCCTAGTAGTACTAGGCCTACCTAGTTTTTAGGCCTAAACTATTAGCTAGAGTATAGAGTTGCTAGCCTAACTAGGCCTAGGCTAGGCCCTAGCTAGCCAGCTAGGCCTAGACTAGGCTAGCCTATAGGCCTGCCCTCTACCTAGGCCTAGGCTAGGCCTACTAGGCCTAGGCCTAATCTGCCCTTTTTGGAGGCTAAAATATTGTCTGAAATAAGCTATGACCTACAAATATAGCTTAACTATCTGTTTAAGGGTGACACTGATGATGGGTAATCAATAAAATATGCTTCTAAATCTACCTTTTTGGCTTGCAATCATAATATCCAGTCTAGCCTAGGCCTAGGCCTGCACGGATCAGGTAGCGAAACGAACGAAGTGAGAGCAGAGAGCTGAGGAGAGGAGGAGGCCTCCTCCTCCTCCAGGTATATAAACTATACCAAATTGGCGAGTAAATCATGTTTTACTTTTTAAACCTCGCAACGTCTGGTTGAAAAGGCTACTCGGACCAATAATTTCTATTAGCCTAGGGGTTATTGCGATTTGGACGTTTCTGATTGGCTGTAGCCATGGACTATATTGATTAACACTGTTCTGATTGGTTGTAGCTTTGAATACATCTTCTCGGAACTCGTCCTTAATACAATAGCAATTTAGCACAGTGTTTTACTATATAACCAGATAAATAATAGAAAACATTTAATAATTTGATAAATGACATTTAAATAGCAATTTAGGTAAATGTCTTTTGAAATGAAATTAAATAAATTATAACCAATTTGGTTAGAGTAAAACACAATGATAAAGAATAGGAAACATTTAATAATATGATAAATTACATTTACATAGCAATTTAGCACTGTGTTTTACTATAACCAATTTGGTTAGAGTAAAACACAATGATAAAGAATAAGAAACATTTAATAACATGATAAATGACATTTAGCAATTTAGCACTGTGTTTTACTATAACCAATTTGGTTAGAGTAAAGCACAATGATAAAGAATAGGAAACATTTAATAACATGATAAATGACATTCACATAGCAATTTAGCACTGTGTTTTACTATAACCAATCAGATTAGAGTAAAACACAATGATAAAGAATAGGAAACATTTAATAATATGATATATAACATTTACATAGCAATTTAGCACTGTGTTTTACTATAACCAATTTGATTAGAGTAAAACACAACGATAAAGAATAGGAAACATTTAATAACATGATAAATTACATTTACATAGCAATTTATCACTGTGTTTTACTATAACCAATTTGGTTAGAGTAAAACACAATGATAAAGAATAGGAAACATTTAATAATATGATAAATTACATTTACATAGCAATTTATCACTGTGTTTTACTATAACCAATTTGGTTAGAGTAAAACACAATGATAAAGAATAAGAAACATTTAATAACATGATAAATGACATTCACATAGCAATTTAGCACTGTGTTTTACTATAACCAATCAGATTAGAGTAAAACACAATGATAAAGAATAGGAAACATTTAATAATATGATATATAACATTTACATAGCAATTTAGCACTGTGTTTTACTATAACCAATTTGATTAGAGTAAAACTCAACGATAAAGAATAGGAAACATTTAATAACATGATAAATTACATTTACATAGCAATTTATCACTGTGTTTTACTATAACCAATTTGGTTAGAGTAAAACACAATGATAAAGAATAGGAAACATTTAATAATATGATAAATTACATTTACATAGCAATTTATCACTGTGTTTTACTATAACCAATTTGGTTAGAGTAAAACACAATGATAAAGAATAGGAATTTAATAATATGATATATAACATTTACATAGCAATTTAGCACTGTGTTTTACTATAACCAATTTGGTTATGGTAAAGCACAATGATAAAGAATAGGAAACATTTAAAAATATGATAAATGACATTCACATAGCAATTTAGCACTGTGTTTTACTATACCAATTTGATTAGGGTAAAACACAATGATAAAGAATATGAAACATTTAATAATATGATAAATTGCTAGCACTGTGTTTTACTATACCAATTTAGTTTTGGATAAAGAATATGAATTTAAAGAATGGATATAATATGATATGATACAATATGATTTTCTCCCAATTAGTAAGACATTTTGGAATACTGCGTGCGTAGTGCACCTAACAAGATCATGTTCGCTATTTAAAACTCACATTTTAAAACCGTAAACGCATAAATTTGCGGACATACTCGTAAAACACACTTCCAGAGATTTAATAATTTTAACAGTACTACAAAATCCATAATATAAAGTAGTATAGATTTGTACAAAAAGAGCAGAACAATTAAATTAACTGTCATTACATCTACTGAACTGTCTCATTACATCTACTGAAAATTTCATCGCGATGAATTTATTTATAATACACCAATCAGATCACACGCAATTAGTATGGAATGCCAGTTTAGGCGATGATAAAATTGCGTCAATGATGCAATGAAAATTGCGTCGATGTGATGAAAATTGCGTCGATGAATATAGTATTGATGTAATGATGTGATGAACATTGCGTCGATGAAAATTGCGTCGATGTAATGAAAATTGCGTTAATGTGATGAAAATTGCGTCGATGAAAATTGCGTCGATGAAAACTGCATCGATGAAAACTGCATCGATGAAAAAAAAAAAAAATTTTCATCGATGCAGTTTTCATCGATGAAAATTGCGATCTCCCTGCCGGTATGATTTGAATATGATGTCATGGATGCTGGACATCTGGATTTTATGTACTGAACTGGTGGATTAACGGAAGCAATTAGCTAGAAGATATAATGTGTCCGAAAGGACAATAATGGATCCATTGCTAAAATGTGTTGACAATAAATCACTAAAATGTTAATCAGTGCATATATTTCAACATTGTTTTAGTGCGCGATCACTGTGCGCTTGTCTATAACGCGCGCTAGCGCAAGCGGTAAACATGTTTATCATATCAAAATATTCAGAAACCGTCAATTTTTAGCAACATAATAACATTATTAACATCATTATTAACATCATCATTTACTTTACTAGTAGTCATTTTCATCATTGATTGAATTAAAACCATTTGGAATTTTCATAATCAATTAAATTCATCACATCAATTTTCATCGATGCAGTTTTCATCGACGCAATTTTCATCGATGCAGTTTTCATCGACGCAATTTTCATCGACGCAATTTTCATCGATGCAATTTTCATCGACGCAATGTAAATTGCGTCGACGCAATCTACATTGCATCGACGCAATCTACATTGCGTCGATGCAATTTTCATCGACGCAATTTCATCATCGATGCAATTTTTATCATCGCCAAAAACTTGTGTAAAACGGCGTTCCATAAGTGACGAATCGCATATTCGCCGTTTATTGTTGAGGCGCGTAAACAGTGTGCGCAATGCACGTTTTCTTCTCATGACGAGACGAATCGATATTCGACTCTTCGTGTGACGAATAATCGCCAAATTATAATTAATATAATTAATTAATGAAATAAGATACGCAGTTGATGTTTGCATCAATTGTTCTTTAGAATAAATACTTTCGAAATACAAAACAAAAAATGTGTGGTGAGTGACGATATGTTCAATCATGGACCTATAAATTACTAATTTATAGGTCCATGATTCAATATCTGTAGCTTCAATCCAAACATAATGTAACAGAAAATTCGAAGCGTAAAAAACGTTCGTTTACACAACATTTTTTTTTATACTTTATTATTGATTATTATATTATACAGGAATACTATTTATTTCCTCATTTCTACCCAAGAATAAACAATTTTTGGATATAATACTTTATGTGAATTACATTACCAAAATATTAAAATGAGGATAAAAAAACATCGCGTAAAATACTCGTACTCAAAAGCTTCTGAAATTTGTAGATATATGTCATGAAAAAGAAATTTGACATTCCCAATAATTTTTTTTTTGAAAAAATGTAATTATATGAAACATACAATTTACATAGTTTATCATTGTTTTTTATTAGAACCAATATGGTTACACAGTTAAACATAGTGATAAAGAATAGATACTTGTTAGGTTACTACCCTACCCTCTAGTTTGAAGCGACATTATAAATTCATCGAGAAAAAAAACGTATCGTATTCAGAAACGTTTGACATTTTGTATAGATATGTTCAATAAGACAAAACAAATTATAAATTTCAAGACAAATCGATGATTTCCATTATTTGCATTTCTAAAAATTCACACTTATGAAAGACCATACATTTTCAATATTTCCTTTTTTCTGTGTACCGAGTTTAGAAACTTTTTGAATACCAGACGTATTTTTTTGTGATGCTTTTTCATTTGAATTGTAGTATAAAATGTCATTGAAACGAGATAAAAATCATACAAGACATGTTATAATAGGTTGCTCTATATACATAACAAAATTAGTTCTTTTTTTTTGGTAAGAATCGCCAATGAAGTAGAAAGTTATTTCAGATGTAGTGTGCATTTATACGTCATTAATAGTAGGCCTAAAATATAATATTAAATATTATAAAGAATATCAAACATTTTATGTTATGAAAAATAAAATTGACATATAAGTTTATCATTGTGTTTTACTATAACCATTTTGGTTAAAAGTTAAACACAGTGAGTGATAAAGAATAGAACTGTTTTAGTTTATTTAACCCTAACCCTAGTTTGAAGCGATCACATATTTAATATTCATCGCTAAAAATACGTATCGTCTTGAAAAACGTTTGATATTTGGTAGATATGTTCAATATAGGTTCTTACATCTAAAATGCAAAAGAAATATCCTAATAGTTTTATTTTGATTTCTGAGAATCATCAATGAAGTAAAAATGTGTTGGAAATGTATTGTCTTTCATAAGTGTAAATGTTTAGAAATGCAAATTATTAAAATCACGAATTTGTCTTGAAACTTTTATTTTTTGTTTGTTTTATAGACGTAAGAACCTATTGAACATATTTACCAAATTTCAAATGTTTCTGAATACGATACGTATTTTTTCGCGATGAATTAAGTATGTGATCGCTTCAAACTAAGGTTAGAGTTATATAACCTAAAACAGTGTCTATTCTTTATCATTGTGTTTAACTGTGTAACCAAATTGGTTCTGTAAAACAAGATGATAAACTATGTAACTTGTATTTATTATTATTACATTATATGTATCCTATAATGTAATATGAAAAATAAAATGTACATAGTTTATCATTGTGTTGTACTAAAACCAATTTGGTTACAAGTTAAACACAGTGTTAAAGAATGGAACTGTTAGGTTATTTAACCCTAACCCTAGTTTGAAGCGATCACATACTTAATTCATCGATAAAAATATACGTATCGTCTTAAAAAACGTTTGAAATTTGGTACATGTTCAATATAGGTTCTTACATCTATAATGTAAAAGAAATATCATAATTTGTTTTATTTTGATTTCTGGGAATCATCAATGAAGTAAAAATGTGTTGGAAAATGTATGGTATTTCATAAGTGTACATTTTTAGAAATGCAAATTATTAAAATCACGAATTTTTTGTGAAATTTATATTTTTTGTTTGTTTTATAGACGTAAGAACCTATTAAACATATCTAACAAATTTCAAAAGTTTCTAAATACGATACGTACTTTTTCGCGATGAATTTATTATGTCGCTTCAAACTAGGGTTAGGGTTATATAACCTAAAACAGTATCTATTCTTTATCACTGTGTTTAACTGTGTTACCAAATTGGTTCTGTAAAACAAGATGATAAACTATGTAACTTGTATTTATTATATTATTACATTATATGTATCCTATTCTTTTCATAACGTTTAGATAATAAGATATGTTTAATATAATATTTTGCTATGTAAATAATATCATATAATAAATGTTTCATTATCATTGTGTTTTACTGTAACCAAATTGGCTATAGTAAAACACAATACTAAATTTGTATGTAAATGTATCATATTATTATATGTTTCCTATTCTTAATTTGTGTTTTACTGTATCCAGCACAGTGCTAAATATCATTTATCATAGTTAAAATGTTTTACTCTAACCAAATTGGTTATAGTAAAAGACAGTGATAAATTACTATGTAAATGTCATTTATCATATTATTGAATGTTTCATATTCTTTATCATTGTGCTTTACTCTAATCAAATTGGTTATTGTAAAACACAGTGCTAAATTTCTATGTGAATGTCATTTATCATGTTATTAAAATGTTTCCCATTCTTTATCATTGTGTTTTACTCTAACCAAATTGGTTATAGTAAAACACAGTGCTAAATTGCTATGTAATGACATTTATCATATTATTAAATGTTTCCTATTCTATATCATTGTGCTTTACCATAACCAAATTGGTTATAGTAAAACATTGTGCTAAATTGCTAGCTATGTAAATAATCATTATTATTAAATGTTTCCTATTCTTTGTCATTGTGTTTTACTCTAACCAAATTGGTTATAGTAAAACACAGTGCTAAATTGCTATGTAATGACATTTATCATATTATTAAATGTTTCCTATTCTATATCATTGTGCTTTACCATAACCAAATTGGTTATAGTAAAACACAGTGATAAATTGCTATGTAAATGTCATTTATCATATTATTAAATGTTTCCTATTCTTTATCATTATGTTTTACTTTAACCAAATTGGTTATAGTAAAACACAGTGCTAAATTGCTATGTAAATGTCATTTATCATATTATTAAATGTTTCCTATTCTATATCATTGTGCTTTACCATAACCAAATTGGTTATAGTAAAACACAGTGATAAATTGCTATGTAAATGTCATTTATCATATTATTAAATGTTTCCTATTCTATATCATTGTGTTTTACTATAACCAAATTGGTTATAGTAAAACACAGTGCTAAATTGCTATGTAAATAATCCTTATTATTAAATATTTCCTATTCTTTATCATTGTGTTTTACTCTAACCAAATTGGTTATAGTAAAACACAGTGCTAAATTGCTATGTAATGACATTTATCATGTTATTAAATGTTTCCTATTCTTTATCATTGTGTTTTACTTTAACCAAATTGGTTATAGTAAAACACAGTGCTAAATTGCTATGTAAATGTTATATATCATATTATTAAATTCCTATTCTTTATCATTCTGCTTTACTTTAACCAAATTGGTTATAGTAAAACACAGTGCTAAATTGCTATGTAAATGTCATTTATCATATTATTAAGTGTTTCCTATTCTTTATCATTGTGTTTTACTTTAACCAAATTGGTTATAGTAAAACACAGTGCTAAATTGCTATGTAAATGTCATTTATCAAATTATTAAATGTTTCCTATTCTATATCATTGTGTTTTACTCTAACCAAATTGGTTATAGTAAAACACAGTGCTAAATTGCTATGTGAATGTCATATATCATATTATTAAATGTTTCCTATTCTTTATCATTGTGTTTTACTATAACCAAATTGGTTATAGTAAAACACAGTGCTAAATTGCTATGTAAATAATCATTATTATTAAATGTTTCCTATTCTTTATCATTGTGTTTTACTCTAACCAAATTGGTTATAGTAAAACACAGTGATAAATTGCTATGTAAATGTCATTTATCATATTATTAAATGTTTCCTATTCTATATCATTGTGTTTTACTATAACCAAATTGGTTATAGTAAAACACAGTGCTAAATTGCTATGTAAATAATCATTATTATTAAATATTTCCTAATCTTTATCATTGTGTTTTACTCTAACCAAATTGGTTATAGTAAAACACAGTGCTAAATTGCTATGTAAATAATCATTATTATTAAATGTTTCCTATTCTTTATCATTGTGTTTTACTCTAACCAAATTGGTTATAGTAAAACACAGTGATAAATTGCTATGTAAATGTCATTTATCATATTATTAAATGTTTCCTATTCTATATCATTGTGTTTTACTATAACCAAATTGGTTATAGTAAAACACAGTGCTAAATTGCTATGTAAATAATCATTATTATTAAATATTTCCTAATCTTTATCATTGTGTTTTACTCTAACCAAATTGGTTATAGTAAAACACAGTGCTAAATTGCTATGTAAATGTCATATATCATATTATTAAATTCCTATTCTTTATCATTCTGCTTTACTTTAACCAAATTGGTTATAGTAAAACACAGTGCTAAATTGCTATGTAAATGTCATTTATCATATTATTAAGTGTTTCCTATTCTTTATCATTGTGTTTTACTTTAACCAAATTGGTTATAGTAAAACACAGTGCTAATTGCTATGTAAATGTCATTTATCAAATTATTAAATGTTTCCTATTCTATATCATTGTGTTTTACTCTAACCAAATTGGTTATAGTAAAACACAGTGCTAAATTACTATGTGAATGTCATATGTCATATTATTAAATGTTTCCTATTCTTTATCATTGTGTTTTACTCTAACCAAATTGGTTATAGTAAAACACAGTGCTAAATTGCTATGTAAATGTCATATATCATATTATTAAATTCCTATTCTTTATCATTCTGCTTTACTTTAACCAAATTGTTTATAGTAAAACACAGTGCTAAATTGCTATGTAAATGTCATTTATCAAATTATTAAATGTTTCCTATTCTATATCATTGTGTTTTACTCTAACCAAATTGGTTATAGTAAAACACAGTGCTAAATTGCTATGTGAATGTCATATATCATATTATTAAATGTTTCCTATTCTTTATCATTGTGTTTTACTATAACCAAATTGGTTATAGTAAAACACAGTGCTAAATTGCTATGTAAATAATCATTACTATTAAATGTTTCCTATTCTTTATCATTGTGTTTTACTCTAACCAAATTGGTTATAGTAAAACACAGTGATAAATTGCTATGTAAATGTCATTTATCATATTATTAAATGTTTCCTATTCTATATCATTGTGTTTTACTATAACCAAATTGGTTATAGTAAAACACAGTGCTAAATTGCTATGTAAATAATCATTATTATTAAATATTTCCTAATCTTTATCATTGTGTTTTACTCTAACCAAATTGGTTATAGTAAAACACAGTGCTAAATTGCTATGTAAATGTCATATATCATATTATTAAATTCCTATTCTTTATCATTCTGCTTTACTTTAACCAAATTGGTTATAGTAAAACACAGTGCTAAATTGCTATGTAAATGTCATTTATCATATTATTAAGTGTTTCCTATTCTTTATCATTGTGTTTTACTTTAACCAAATTGGTTATAGTAAAACACAGTGCAAATTGCTATGTAAATGTCATTTATCAAATTATTAAATGTTTCCTATTCTATATCATTGTGTTTTACTCTAACCAAATTGGTTATAGTAAAACACAGTGCTAAATTGCTATGTGAATGTCATTTATCATATTATTAAGTGTTTCCTATTCTTTATCATTGTGTTTTACTTTAACCAAATTGGTTATAGTAAAACACAGTGCAAATTGCTATGTAAATGTCATTTATCAAATTATTAAATGTTTCCTATTCTATATCATTGTGTTTTACTCTAACCAAATTGGTTATAGTAAAACACAGTGCTAAATTGCTATGTGAATGTCATATATCATATTATTAAATGTTTCCTATTCTTTATCATTGTGTTTTACTCTAACCAAATTGGTTATAGTAAAACACAGTGCTAAATTGCTATGTAAATGTCATATATCATATTATTAAATTCCTATTCTTTATCATTCTGCTTTACTTTGACCAAATTGTTTATAGTAAAACACAGTGCTAAATTGCTATGTAAATGTCATTTATCGTATTATTAAATGTTGCCTATTCTATATCATTGTGTTTTACTCTAACCAAATTGGTTATAGTAAAACACAGTGATAAATTGCTATGTAATGACATTTATCATATTATTAAATGTTTCCTATTCTTTATCATTGTGTTTTACTCTAACCAAATTGGTTATTGTAAAACACAGTATATTTTACCTCAACAACATCGCCGCAAAATTGTTTATACGTTTATTTTGATTGGCTAACTAAAGTACGGTCTAATGAATATTGATATCAGAAGATTCCCTAGCTTAGTGAAAAAGTTTTATTACCAAAAATATGCTGATTACGTCACTACCGGAAGTTGTAGTCTAGCATGATGCAGACGCAATTGATTATGTACGTTTGTTAAACATATAAAAAGCTGTAAATTACCACAAAACGACAATAGGAAAGAATTCAAAGAAATGCCCTACGTGTTCAAAATCATTGTTTTAATATAGTCTGTATGTATAACTAACAATTGACCTTGTGGAAGAGCGTATAAATTTAATTTAAAGTAAAACATGATTTACTCGCCAATTTGGTATTGGATATATAGCTCCCTCCTCGGCCTAGGTTTCAGGCAGAAAAGAACATCTTGAGTTTGTGTAATTATATATCTATTTATAGTTATTTTAAAATATATCCCTAACATTTAAAAAATTATATATATTACTGACAATTAATTCTAAGAATGATACTCTATCTAATGATATAATCAATTAAATGTATTTTCCGTACGAAATTAATTATATACGAGGATGGCATAAGTGATAGTTCTCTGTTATCAAAAAACAACTACATACTATACCTGTCAAATGGCGATATTTCTGTATTTTTTTCAATCAATTGCTTGCTTGCGAGTATTATATAAGGTATGGTTTAAAGATCTTTGGTTATGTTCGGCTTCGGGATGTTATACCATACTTAGGCCTAGGCTAGGCTAGGCTATTATAGGGGTCGTCGGTTTCGTGTTATGGGTCGTCCAATTCTAGGTCGTCCAATTCGAGGTCGCCCGGGTCGTTGGGGTCGTCCAATTCGAGGTCGTCGCTTTCTACACACCCGCCTTTGACAACCCAGCGCCAGATTATTTTTCATTAAGTTAAGTTATTAAGATTAATGTGGATGGTGCCACCACCTTTATTTAGTTCATTTTCTATCCTAATACAGCAATCACCCACGTATATTACAATCTACATATTTTTACATCCTAATAAAGGTTGAAGGCACAACACTTGTAGCAGTGTTGGCCTTGGTTGAAGAGGACATAGCTCAACTTTTTAGACAAGAGATAACTGGTGAGTGTTTGTCATATTCTAATCAATGTAAGGTATTTATATTTTGTTCTCAAACAAACTGAGGAACTGAGGAAATTCAGATTAGGCCCTCCGTGGACCAATGGCAGCAGCCAGCCAGATCAGCACACCGGGAGACGATCCCCTACTATTTGCGAATAGTGTACCAAGTCCTTTAACGTGCACTATGTATACATGACCAATGGCTTTAAGCAATGAGAGCAAAGCATCTTGCCTAAGGATACAGTTGGTATGGTACAGATAGGCTCGAACCCTTGCCTATCACATGCTAGTGTGATATTATCATTCCATCACTCTCCGGTAATACAGCACCCGCCGTGATTCCAGACGGTTTCCCATCCAGAATGCAACTGGGCCCAACATTGCTTAACTTTGGTGATCTGACGAGAACCGGTGATTCAACGCTGTAGTATAGTAGTTAAAGCAAAGGGAAGTGCACAATTGTGGTTGGTAAGCCCTAAACAAATTGTGGGAAGCTTAATGTTGGAAGACTGAAAACACTAAGAACAGAAATTAATCATGCGCAAATATTTCACTACTTTTTTATCTTTTCTATGGTGTTCCGAATATCAAATTTTTTGTGCCATATTTCTTTACGCAACTTTCAGCTGAGAATCTTTTTTGATTTTAGGAAACCCATTTGTGTACCATCGGATTGATATATGGAAACCCAGTGGAATAGTAGCATGCAATCACCTAGGTGATTATGCCACCGACAGTAAGTATTTTCATATAAGGCCATTATAAATAATACTTGAATCTATATGTATCCCATTGAACATTACAAATATTTCAGTATGTGAAAAAAAAAGGAAAAAAAGTACTATTTAATGATCGTTAAATAGTGCATAGTATTGAACGCTAAATGAGTATGCCAGGCTCTTATGTGTACATTGTGGAAAATGCCATATTATGAACAATCTATATATAGTATATCTATAACAATCGGGGGAAAAATGGCACATTTAGTGAGAGACTGGAGATTACTCAAATTGTTATTGGGAAACGCTCATAATGAATATCAGGAGCTTGAGGGGTTTGAGTAGTAGACCCCTGAAAAATGGAATTAGCAGCTTGAAAATAACTACAGTCAAATCTCCCAATACCAGACTTTCTGAAAACCGGAAACTCTCCCAAAACCAGACTTTTTTCGGGGTCTACAAGGTCCCAAATTCATTGTTACCATTAAAAACACATTCCGAATAGAATACCAGATTTTACAGAAAAATGTTTTAAAACTACAGTAGAACCACTGACGACCCCTTCGAGACAAAATGTATCCTTATTAGAAGTGTCGCTTTGATAGGAGTTAGCCATAATTGAACATTCATTTCACAAGGAATTGTCCCCATCATAAGAATGTCCCCATAGTGTCCCTAAAGGAATTTTTTTGTACAACAAGCAAAAATGCTTGTGTAACTTTTTGAAATGGAATCACTTTGATTCTCATATCTGCCTCAATTCTTGTTTGTTCATTAAAAAAATGATTTGATTTTTTATGATTTATTGAAAGATTGTATCTTCATTTCAGGATGGTATCAGAGATGAGGTTTTTATCACTCATTTAATAGATGATACATGGTTGAGTGATGTGAACAATGATAATGTTGCAACACGTTATATCGGCACAGCCAACGGCGTGTTGCGATTTTACCCCGGATTCAGAATGAATAAGTATCGAGATTTTACAAATGAACAATGGTACAGTATATACTCAGTTCATTTTTCCAGCCCAAATGTTAATTTAATTCAAAATATATCAGGGATATTAATACGAGAGAACTCCAAATAAAGGGACACATTTTGAGAATAAATTTTTCGATCTATTTCATCATTTTTAAGAATCCAATGAGTATTTTTCGAGGGAGTGAAGTTGAAAGAGTCGTGAGTTAAAACCCTGGTACTAGGTCAGGATTGAACCCTGGACCTTTGGATTAGAAGGCAAGCACATTAACCACCAAGCTATAGCTCCATTCCACACAGTACTGTATACAACATACAAATTTACAAAAGTGTAACCAAAAGCATGCAAATATTTGACAATGATGTTTTAGTAAATCATAGATAATTCTATAACAGTGACGGAGACAAGTATTATAAGATTTTGTTGTTCATTTGAAATTCAATTGTTTAGGTTTGCCCAAGCAGTACGTTCCAAAGATTCACTTATTATCACCGCATCAAACTTTGATTCGTTCCGAGCATCTTACAGGCCAACAGTATCACTTAGTAGAGCAATAACATTCAGGTATGTACATTCAAATTTCACATCAGTTCCACCCTTTCCACTTATATTCCAAGTTTCCTGGACTTTCTGCATTCTCACTCAACGCATATTGATCAAAACGTTGAGAAACTCAACTGTTCTTTTCAGAACTAAGATATGTGGTGTACTGCAAACTTTATATCAACATTTGATTTTGCCATGCAAACCTTTAAACAATAAATTCAAATTCATCAAATATTTATTTCATCAAATGCCATACACATAATACAGAGCATAAAATGAGGACAAACCTAGAAGTAAACTTGTCTCAGTTGCCATGGTTACAAAAAAGTAATAAGAACAAGTGAGAATTATGAAGCATCAGTAATAGTATATAATAAAAATGAAATATTTAATTAAAAGATATTTCTTTCTTTTTTCTTGAATTGAACAAAATGTTTCATTTCTTTTATATTAATAGGAAACTTGTTCCATTTGGTGGGACAAACAAACAAGTTTTTGTTGATTAGGGAATAATACAATTTCTAATATCTCTTTGGCGGATTACAAAGTTTGAAGATATTATTAATATGTACAAACATTGTTGCATGCAATTGATTATAATTATTTTGAAGTTAGAGTAGAACTCCTCCTTCGGGACACGCTTATTAAAGGGGCACTTTCCCGTGTAACGAACAAAGGGCAATATATGTTTTTACACTATGGTCAACCCTTCAAGATAGCAATTGGCTGAAATTTGCAGTTTTTTGCTGTTTCTTAGTCCAGAAAAACATGTGTGGAAAGTTTTTAGCCTCCTTATCATGTTCACATCAGATAAATTTATAAAATAACAATGATAATAATAAACATAATAATTAATTATTTGGTACCATTTCTTGACAGAGGTTCGTCCAAAATCTTTGGAGTGATGGGGATGGATATAACATTAGATTATTTCTACAAAACGATAACAGATTTGTATCCTGATTGTCAAGATTCAACGTACAAGTAAGTTGATTAGTATAATAATACGGGCCAGAGCAGAGCAGAGCAGAGCAGATGAAACATGATGCATATTCATAATAATGCTCCCTATTAAATTCTCTCCATTCCACCCAATAAACTGTATTGTACATACTGCTGTGATAGACAGCGTAAACCCTCTGAGAAGACAACTACGTTGTCTCCGGGGTAAAGGTAGCATACATGGAAAGTAAAGAAATTTGGATTAGGCCCTCTACAAACCCGGGTACAAACCTCCAGTGCAGCGCCTACCAGATCAGCACACAGGGAGATGATCCCCTACTCACCCTACTGATTGTACACGGGACCAACGGACATCCCACCGAAGGACAAGGCAATGAGAGTAAAGCATCCTAAGGATGCAATCAGTATGGTACAGAGGCTCAAACCCATGCCTGTTACAGCACCCGCCACGATATCCCCATCCAACGCAAACTGGACCCATACCAACATTGCTTACTTCGGTGATCTGATGAGAACGCAGTATGGCCGTATGTTACAGGGTGGTTTTTAACCGTACAAAGTTCTCAACAATTGTTCCAAAACATCAATGTACAATGTCCCCAATCGAGAGAATACGAATAGTGTATGAGTGTATTTGTAAACAATATAATGGCATACATTTAGGTGTGTTACGATAGCACATTTATTTGTCTTTTTTTAACAGTTGTATGGGCCTACTTTCAACTTTATTTATTCATTTTTTTTTTAGTTGTTTTGTAATGGATCGAAGTGGGTATCTGATTGTTCATCAAGATCTCTTGTCCAATTACAAGAAAACGCACATTGTTGATAAAGAAAGACTACTGTCTGTTGATTTGATTGAAAATGGGATTATGGTGCGCAAAGCTTGCATTAATTATCAGGATATTAAAAGACAATACTATTATGAGGTAAACTAAGAATTGTTATTTCTTTTAATTAAGAAGTATAATAAAGAATATACTTCATTTATTGTTTTTCTAAAACCTTTTTTTTTAAAATAAATTTTAACAATTAATGTTGTTTAAGCCTATATTATATTAAACTTTGTTTAATCTTAGTTTGGTTTTTAATTTATAAAGTGTAAAAAAACAAAAGTATTGAATTGCATTTTTTATTTCAATTTTAAAAAGAGTCCTTAACATATTTCGTTTGTAATGAAAAACTGAACCAGTTATGCTGTTTAAAGCTCTGTGCGATGTGCTCTTATATGGACATGACAATGTCATATCACTACCATATTTAACCATATCGCTACCATATTTGGGAACATCACACTATTTTTGTCAAACAAGTTTGATAGTGCAGACAGAGCTTTAAGATGGCTAATAAAATACACTTGTCATTCGTTTCAGATTACGGACATAGAGGGTGGCGTTCATGACAAATTAAAAAGTATTGATTGCCTTCAGTATCGACTACAAATCATTCCAAGAACGAACGCTGTTTTAGTTATCATTTCATTTCAATTGAATTGTAACTACAATTGCTACTGTTCTCCAGTAAGTAATTGGTAATGTAACTGCTTGCTTATAAAGCATGGTTCCCACTAGAGATGCGACGCAAGGACGTACGCGCAACGCAAGCGATTTAACCAATGAGCCCCTGTTCCATTAATCCATCGCTTGTAATTGGTCAAATCGCTTACATTGCATTAGGTTCTTGCATTGTATTGGTAGTGTGAACCAAGCTTAAGACCCAGTAGTAGTGTTAAAATTGTGTGATGCGATTCTGCCAACACCCACAGAGAGAAGCTCAACAGAGACATGGTCTGTATAAAGTAAATGCAGGGGCGGAATATTAACCTGCAACTCGCAGCCTACGAATTGTGCACCGGTGTGAATGACACATAAAACTGTTTTCTCCAATAAGGATCCTTTGTCGTACAGCTGGCTGAATTGCACACAAGTTTGAACGACACATACAACAACCTTCTTCTCCCCTAAGAGACCCCCTTGTGTCATACAGCTGCCACCAAACGGCACTCATTCGTCTGTCCACAACGACAGGGTTGAGATGAACCAGTACACCGGGGTACCCCCTACTCTTCCAAAAGATTAACTGGGTTCTTTAAAGTGCACATGAGCCAGATGTGTGTGTACACAGATTAAAGTTTAAGAATTTCCAACCTAAACTGGTTCAAACTGGATACGCAAATTGTTAGAATATTACAGACCCAACAAAATAATACAGAATACTGCTGTGCATTTGATCCACCAAGTAGGCTACTTATCATCATTACTTAAAGCCTATTTTCCACTGGGCAAATCTATTTAACATGTTTTTATACTCTTTCAGCTCAATTGTGTATCAGAGGACCCTTCGACGTGTGAATGTCCGTGCGCTGAAAATGAACAATTGTTTGATTATTGTGATTTTAGATATAATGTTGATGAAAACAGTGCTCCTTCTTGCAGTCCCCCATTGTATGTCCAAGAAAAAATTGAAGAGGCCACCTCGGTAGACGGACTCCAAACATGTCTTAATGTTGATTGCAGTGTAAAATCTACATTAAGGTACAGTACAATCATTTCAATCAGATAAGCTTTGTTCTCACTTGGAATAAGGGCATCGCAAGTAATTTGACCAATGGATGACAATGGATTATACGAACTGTCATTGGTCAACTCGCTTGTTGCGCTTATGTCCTTAAGTTACATCCTAGTGAGAACCAAAAGACATTGTTCTTTTGTTCTTGCTGGTTTCACATTCAATTTCCATGTGTACAAATTATGTTTGTTGTCGCTGCTGTAAATGTTGGCCAACTTAAGTTAAATCTTCAATATTACAAATTTATAAATTACTTTTATATTTAAATATTTATTATTATGTTATAAACCTTTTTAATACTCATTGTGCAATTTGTGATTGGACCGTTCTAGAGGTGTCTACCACCTGTTGGTCCCATCCTTCACTGAATGTTCTTTTTATATGCTATGTCTTTTTCTTTTTTGTATGTACATTTCAGTGAATAAATAAATACAAAAAAATGGAAGTAAAATTTGTTTATGAAATCATGGGTTTCCACTAAAAGCAACTACCATCTCCAAAATTTTAAATTTCAATTCATTTATTTGTGCACATGGAAAATTAATATGAACAAATACCAGTGAGCTGTAAGCCGAAGGCTATAAGAGGGCATACTCCAGACTGAAAAGTGATTCCAACAGGAGGGGGAACCAACAAGATGGCGGCCGTAAATGTGTTCAAAAACATTATTTAATATAAAAAATAATAATCTAATATAATACATTAAGTCCAATAAACACATATTCTTGCCAAAGCACACTAGTGAAGTTTTTATAAAATTCAATATATTGTTAATCGCAATAGAATGAATAATTTCTTGGTAATCTAGCATTTTTTGTATAGCGAGGATCATATAGAATGCATTCGCGTTTATTTACGCTTAACGCGCTGCGCTGCGTACAGTTCTCACGTAGATAGGCTCAACACAGGCGTAGTACGTAGTGCAGACTGCATAGGGCATATCTGATTGGTCGATTGCAGCCGCCATCTTGTTGGTTCCCTCTCCAAGGAGAATTGAACTGCGATAACATTAAAAGATTGCCATCCAGCCTTCGGCTATTACAGATCACTGACAAATACAGATATACGTATAGAACTATAAATCTATAAAATTCACGTTTAAAATTGCAATTAGAAAAACGATATAAAAATAGAATCATTAAGCTCTGTCTACACTATCAAATTAGCTCGACAAAAAAAGTGTGATGTGCCCAAATATAGTAGTGATATACCCAAATATGGTATTAATATGCCTAAATATTGTAGTAATATGACATCATCATGTCCATGTGCACATCACATTTTTTTTTGTCACATAAAGTTTGATAGTATAGCCAGAGCCTTAAGATTTAGATTTAATTGTTATTGTTATATATTAATTTCAATAATAGTTCAATTGCAATTAATTCTAAACGTAATGTAAATTTTAGCTCATGTTCGAGTAGCTTGGTCTGTGAAATTTGTGATGAATCTAAATGTAAAAGTATTAATGGAAATTGTCAAGGAGATTCTACAAAAAACAGTAACCAAACCGGTGGAAAGTTAGGTAAAACAAATTTTTTTATAGAATTTGACAATAACAAGTTATCTTGCTTTAAGCTGTCTACACTATCAACCTTTATGTGACAACAAAATATTATGTGCCCATATATGGACATGATGATGTCATATCCCTACCATATTTGGGCACATCAAACAAACGAACTAGTTTGATAGTGTAGACAGAGATTCGAGGTTTCCATAAAATTTGGTATTTCGTATTCCCATTCAAGAAATTAAATTTAGCCCAGGTAATATAGGCATTTTGTATATTGCTTTAGAGTTTCGTATGGCAATATGGCTAAATTTAAGAGGGAAAAAAAAATACAAAATGAGACCAACAATGTAGGTCCATTATTTTTACACACCACTAAATAACATTAATATGTAAAATAATGTTTATTTTGAATTTTAGTTGCAGTGCTGGTCGTAATAGCAATATTTGCTGTGTTTTGTATTGTTGTGGTTGTGGTGTACATTGTTAGGAGGAAGAAAGCACAGAAAGAAACAAAACAAAATCCAGATACCCCAGATCAACCGACAGTTGAACCTATGTACTTGGATATGCAAGAGAACTACGTCACCAATATTTGATTTAATAGCACTAATTTGTAGTAAAATTGTATTTATTGTCAAAATAAACTTTTTAAGTATTATTTAACTGGACCAGCATTATTTTAAACTATTTGATGAAATGTACATAAATGCCATTTTTTAGGTGTAGGTATATTAACTGGACCACCATATTTAACAATTATTAAATAAAATGTACATAAATGCCATTTTTTCAAGTGTAGGTATTAAAGATGCATTGTCCCTTGAAACACAAAAAATGAAGGTCAAAATATTCTAAATTTAAATTGGCCATATCAAAGTAATATTAAAGTTATTCACTTTAAGTCGAAAATTCGAGCCAAAAACAACAAGTTTACGTAATTGACAGGTAAATTAATTTGATTACAAATTAAACAAAGATTTCAAACTACGAGTATGCATTATTCCTGATGCTAATTAGGATTGTTTACAACTCGTCACGGATGAGAAGGTGTTTTCACACAGATCGCAAGGAAGTTTTATGATTATGCTGCATACCGAGTAGCCAAACAAGCGCGTTGCATTATGAGATATGTTTTAATCGAAAAATTTATTTTTTTAACAAAAAAACATCTGTATTTCAGTTAAATTATTTTTTTTTGGTGAAAGTTAATAACTATTATGATCCTTCAAAATGACCCCCTTTTTTCGAAATCTTTTTTTTTTAAATTTTTTTGGAATTAGTCAAAGCGACAATACATCTTTAACTGGACCAACATATTTAACAATTATTAAATAAAATGTACATAAATGCCATTTTTTCAGGTGTAGGTATTAACTAGACCAACATATTTAACAATTATTTAATAATGTACATAAATGCCATTTAGTAACACAGTAGAAAAATGTTTCTGTTGGCAACAAAGTACTGTTCACAGATTTAACAACACAACCGCTGCACTTTTTATTATTGTAATAATAATGTTTATTCAGAAAATTGTATTAGTTCTAAACCTATCCTTTCTTTGGTTACATTTGTTACAGTAAATGTGAACTGAAAAACAGGCATCGACTAGGGGCTCTTTCCTTAGGAGTCTCTGGCACTTGCATTTAATACTCCGCTACCCCCTGCTAGACGATAGAGCTTATCATCTGGATCTGATTTTGGCATACCGCAGGAACATAAAAAACAAACAGGGGGAGGGGGGAAGAAGAAAAACACAAACGTTTAGTGTAAAATCAAACGATGGATTTTATTTGTAAAAAATGGAAATTAATACACAATTTACAAACCATAAATGTTTACATTCTTTAAACTGCTTTTTCATTATTCTAAAATAATCAAATATTCTACCAAATGATTACAAAATTAACCCCTCCCCTTATGACACTATCACGTCCCTCTTCTACCACTCGCCATACAGCCAATTACCGTAGTTTATGACACTATCACGTCCCTCCCCTACCACTCGCCATACAGCCAATTACCGTAGTTTATGACACTATCACGTCCCTCCCCTACCACTCGCCATACAGCCAATTACCGTAGTTTATGACACTATCACGTCCCTCCCCTACCACTCGCCATACAGCCAATTACCGTAGTTTATGACACTATCACGTCCCTCTCCTACCACTCGCCATACAGCCAATTACCGTAGTTTATGACACTATCACGTCCCTCCCCTACCACTCGCCATACAGCCAATTACCGTAGTTTATGACACTATCACGTCCCTCCCCTACCACTCGCCATACAGCCAATTACCGTAGTTTATGACACTATCACGTCCCTCCCCTACCACTCGCCATACAGCCAATTACCGTAGTTTATGACACTATCACGTCCCTCCCCTACCACTCGCCATACAGCCAATTACCGTAGTTTATGACACTATCACGTCCCTCCCCTACCACTCGCCATACAGCCAATTACCGTAGTTTATGACACTATCACGTCCCTCCCCTACCACTCGCCATACAGCCAATTACCGTAGTTTATGACACTATCACGTCCCTCCCCTACCACTCGCCATTACAGCCAATTACCGTAGTTTAACAGTTATTAAATCAATTATACAAACATTTCTGAAACAATTACAAATTAAAAATATTATATTTCGTCATGCCTTTAACAATTTGCAGTAGAAACTCTATTAAGGGGATATTTTCGGGGTACAACAAAGTGTTCCTTTAATAGAGGTGTCCCCTGAATAGTTGAACGTAGTGTTAAAACATATGTTGCCCCTTGTTCGTTTCGTGGGAAAGTTTCCCCTTAATAGGGGTGTCCCCTGAATAGTTGAACATAGTATTAAAACATATGTTGCCCCTTGTTCGTTTCGTGGGAAAGTTTCCGCTTAATGGGGGTGTCCCCTGAATAGTTGAACATAGTATTAAAACATATGTTGCCCCTTGTTCGTTTCGTGGGAAAGTTTCCGCTTAATGGGGGTGTCCCCTGAATAGTTGAACATAGTATTAAAACATATGTTGCCCCTTGTTCGTTTCGTGGGAAAGTTTCCCCTTAATGGGGGTGTCCCAAAGGAGGGGTTCTACTGTAATAGAAGTAGTTATTCATTGTCTTTAAAATTTAACTTTATTACAACATTTTATTAAAATGCAAGCAAGCAAGCAAAATATTTGTTTGCTTGCAAATAAATGATAATAATTCATTATGTAAAGCATAAAATAAATTTGTTATTTTACTAAAGTTTTACCTCCCCTCCACTACTGTAATCTTGTATGTGGTATTATTTTTATTATTTGGTACCACAGTAGTGGAGGGGAGGTAAAACTTTAGTAAAATAACAAATTTATTTTATGCTTTACATAATGAATTATTATCATTTATTTGCAAGCAAACAAATATTTTAAATCTGGTATCATACTCATGATCGCAATTGTAAATAAGGGCTGAAATAGGCACACCATGTTTTAATAATTGCTCCGTAAGAGCTAAACAAATGTTTATATGGTATATCAATATTTTGCATTAATGTGCTTGATAAATACATTTAGAATTAATTTTATCTCCTATTCTCACACACTTTTAAAACTATCTCTACTGTAGGACACACACACCCTCTGTAATTGCAAACTCTTGGACCCTACCCGCCCCAATTGCACTCTACATACACCCTTACAAATGTTGTGTTCTTTTCATTATTAATCTTAGTTAATTAAAATGGTTGATAAAACATTAAACTGTGACTTTTTCTCTTTCACTAAATTCTACTACATAAATTCAATCGGTAGTTTAAAATGCTACAAATATTTGTTCTAGACAATTTAAATTGAAATCAAAATATTTGAAGATAAAAAAAGCACATAAAATGTGTTTTTAAATATTCTTTCACTACACTAGATTACACACAATTACATTTTTTCCATAAAAAGTAGTTATCGTCAAAGATAATATAAACACAAATAGAAATCGGCAAAAGCATTTGTAGTGAATTTAGTAAAATTGGATCATTGGTCAATAGAGCTCCAATTTTTTTTAACCAAACTACGGAACCCATCTGAATTACTGAACGGAAAATAATCTTGCTACCAGGTCGGAAAAGATGGAATGGACATACCAAATAAACCAAACGTAAGTCGCGCTTTTTATATATCTGTAATGTTGTGAGGCATATTTAGGGTACACATTATGTAGCCTAAATATAGCTCATGTAGTTAATCCAATGTTTCCCCATCATGCAAGTGCTTCTCTCACCTACCTATTTACTGTGTTTATAAGTAACAATAATAAGTATTGTACATATAAATAAATAATTGGGATTAAGTATTAAAAATTATTTTTACATGAGGTGTTTTAAAATATTTTTGGCCATAATTAATTGACATACTCAGCTTAAAAGATAAGTTTAATTAATTGTTTATTAATTAAGTTAAATTATTTAAGCTTGGTTTTCACTAGAGACACAACAAAAACGAATTGACCAATCAAAGGTGATGTGTTATGCCAACAGTTACTTGTGATTGGTCAATTCATGTGCGTTGGGTCTCTAGTGGAAACCAAGATATTATAAGGAACAATACACACACACACTGTGTTCTTAAAATGACAAACAAATAACGTTTGGAATTAGGAATTAAATTTGAAAATTGGATTTAATAGATTCTACTCAATAAATACGAACAAATAGACTATACAACATATAAACATATTATATCTAATGTACAAATAAAACAGTCAAGGTTTACTAGTTCTAGTATTTTATAAATAGTAAAAATTATTTTACACACATTTTTTTTTACAGAAAATTTAAAAACTCTGTTCATACCAAACATTTTATTTTACCAAAAAAAATGTTAAAAAGTCAAATCTGTTCAGTACAAGTATAGTTTTCTATTGTTTTGCAATGTGTTTGATACCTTGATGACTTTTGAATACCTACTGTATAGAGAAATAGTAGACATCCTACTAGTGATGTGGTTGGTTGTATTGTAACTATTTTGTGGTAATTTCAAGACAATTCTAAACAGCTATAATAACACTGAAAATAAGTAAATCTGTGAGGATGAAAGGTTTCCCCACAAGACTCGAACTTGGAATTCTACTCGAAATAACATGCCATTACCATTAGACCACTGGACTTTCAAGGTATGTAAACATATGATTCGATAGCAAACTCTTTCACCCTCAATGTTGTACTGTGGAATAGCATTTTTTTAAAATTCTATAGATGTATTCTATGGATGTATTTTTTTATACAAAATCTTTTTGCAACACTTTGTATTATTTAACAACTTTTTTTTTTTTTTTTTCAATTTAATAAAACATTTTGTTTGAACAGAGAAGGTATTTGGGTGAATTAGGGACAAGTAGTATTGGTTGGGACACATTGCTGTGATGGTTCAGCGAGAAAAATACGGCCATTTTCACAGATACACAATTGGTAGGCACTGGCGGCTGTTGAAGAATCTGTTAATCCAGGAATTTGAATATTTGACGATTTTAAAATAATCTGCAAAAAGATAAAATAAAAAAGAAGTTATAGAATTTAGTTGTTGAAATTCCAGAAAAAACAAGTTATCTATACAGTATGTACATGGTGTCTTTCACATTTCCATTTCCTTCTTATGATCCTTGTTCACTTTCACATCTCTGATTTCTCTTGCAATGGACCCCATTGGAAATAAATTGACATGTCGATTTTATGGGTCGTTCTTGCATCCATTCACTTTGGTTTTATTCAATTTTAATACTCCAATTGTTTGTATTTTTTCTTTGTTATGCATTTTAAATGTATTGTTGAATGGATGCTAAATGAATAAATAAATAAAAATACACAATTCAATATCTTTTTATATTTCAATATTTTTTTTCCAGAATTAAATGGATCTATGACGATAGAACACAAATGTAAGTTCTCTTTCTTTCTTTACTTACTTTTCCTGTACTTGAACCAAGTGTCATGTCTCCATGGCAACTAGATTTAATGTCATTTTTAGAAGATATTGTTATTTTCTTAGCAGCATCCACTGTAACATCTCCTATTGGTGATTCTAACCTGGGGAATTAAAAACAACAAATATTATTGCATGTGATTCAATTTCTCATTGAACAATAGTTAAGCTCTGTCTACACTATCAAACTTTATATTATGTGCCCATATATGGACATGATGATGTTATATTACTATTATAGCACATCAATCTTTTTTGTCAAACTAGTTTGATAGTGTAGACAGTTTTAGAGTTGTATCACTGTTTTCAATTTAACGTCAGACTTCTCAAGTCTTTCGATAATCAAGAGATAATATTGTTAGTAATCTCTAGTCTCCCACTAAAGATGCAATTTCTCTTGTTTCTTTTCACTATACTAAAATCGGTTTCTGATAGTGCATACATTTAGGGTTTAGCTTCTACTGCTAGGCAATTGCAAATATTTTATTTGCATTGCTGTTTTATTTTATTTCCCTTAAATTGTATTCACTGAAATAGATTTTTCTACAGTGTTTCCCTTAGCCTAAGTGCGAATAGTGAATATGTCCATATGGTATTTGTAAGGCATGATACCATAAACCTCCACTCCCATGGGGGGTGTCTATGTCTCCTCCTGGGCCCAGAGTACCCCATGTAATTTAGTACATGAATATAACATACGTTAATGAATCAACTTCATTTGATGAAATTCTATCTGCTTGAACAGGACCTTGAAATGCTACACCTTCTGAAACTAAAAAACGAAACATTACAAGTTAGTTATTTTTTTAAAGCCCTGTCTACACTGTCAAACTAGTTTGACAGAATGTTGTTATGTGCCCAAATATGGTAGTAATATGGTTAGTTTTTTTAAAGCCCTGTCTACACTATAAAACTAGTTTGACAAAGAAAGTTCCCAAATATGGCAGTGATATGACCATATATGGGCACATCAAATTTTTTTGTCACATAAAGTTTGATAGTCCGTAGATAGTCCAAATGCCACTACCATAAATTAACATAACTGCTTTTTCTAGTTATATTAGGTACAGTTGGTTGTGTAAATGGTGGTGCCAAGGAAAACTGTAAGCAAGCTGCCCGAAATGTTTTTTATTAAACATGGTACAAACAGGTAACACTAAATTAAGAGTCGTGAGTTACAGCCCTGGCACTAGGTCAGGATTAAACCCTGGACCTTGAGATTGGAAGGAAAGCATGTTAACCACCAAGCTACAGCTCCACTACAATATAATTTGATATTTTTGTATAAATTTAGTAGATTAGTTACATCTTATATCAATAATTCGGTACTTCACTTAATTTGACGGACATGATTTCTATATTAGGAGAACACTGAACCATCAGTGTATGCTGATCTATATCGTGCAATCCAACAATCTCTGTTAAAAGAACACATGAATATCTACCTTTAAATTTCACATGTTTGACTATGTCCCCTATAGTAAGTAATTCATCACTAGCATCAAATAACATATTCTGTTCACTGTCATATATTATAAACCTTTCACTAAATGACTTTACTGATTTTGATCCTGTGGAAAAGAAATATACAGATTAATACAAAAAAACCACTCTTAACAACACACAGAGGACACATAGACACCTTAGAGCAGCAATGTCCCAATAGTACATGTATAGTTATTTTGCATCATTGATAACATTAGCAGTTTTGGTTCAATCAATTAGAAAATAATCGATTTAGAGCTTCTTTTCATCCAAGCCATATAATGGTCACTAAATGGAGGTACTATAAGATTAACATATAGATAAGGACATCCCTATTCAGGGGACACTTTCTTGTTAAAATTGATTGAATTGATAATACGTTTTAACATTATACAGCTATCCCCTGACTGTATATTTAATGACTAATTTGACCAGCATATCCTCACCAATTACAAACTGTCCTGTAACGTTTCCATTCCCATCTCTTGTATTGAAAGTAATATTATTCTTTGAGTTTAAGACTAAAGGCAGATCCTGAAAAAAAAAACATGAAGAAACAACTGTATAAAGCTCTGTCATCATGTCCATATATTGTCACATCAAGTTTGATAGTGTAGACAGAGCTTTAGTTTGATTTAAACATTATAAATAACCTTTCAAAAATCATTGATAAATAATTTAAGAGCTTTTGAACAACTTGTTAATTTACATAGCAGTCTGCTCACTCAAGCGGTGCTACATTATTTAAAAAATGAATTATTAAGGTTGTTTTAATAAAGTGCTAAATATAGAATGTTATTTCATATTCACATAATATTGTACCATGAAGATTTAACCTCCTTTGGGACACTCCCATTCAGGGGACACCTATTAAATGGACATTTTGTTGGGTCCTAAAGGTGTCCCCTTAATAGAGGTTCTACTCAGGCCATGTCTTTTTAAAATTGGAAGTGTGCTACAAATTGCACTCCTCAATACATTCTTGGGTGCTGTAGGTTTGCTGTTTGTATTTTGGTGTGTTACCAAATTTAAGTGTGTTGTACAGTAAATCACACTCCTCAATGGCAGGAGTTTGTTAGGTGAGTGATCGCACTCGCTCACCTAAAAAAAAAAGGAATGGTACCGCTCTACTGTAAACTTTCACTTACATAATTTGCATGTATTTTTGATGCATAGACTGGTTTAAGAAACTCCACATCTTCCGATATACTGATTGCATTATCCGTTATTTTTATACTCCCTAGACCATGAATGGAAAAGTCCAACACTTTGAGAATCCAGACGGTAAGGGCAAAATTAATGATGATGAGAACAAGCAGAAGTAGTACAAGAAAATACAGGCATCTTTTCCGCCAACCGTAAATGCCGATTTTGGTGGGAATCACTTCGGGCTCGCTGTCTCGATGTGTGGAGGTATACGCACCTCCTCTACCCATGCTTTAAACCTATAAAAATAAATAAAAATTATACATTTTTAAAAAAAAGAAAATCAATGGTAAATCCAAGATTTTGTAAACGTTTTTTTTACATAATAGTAAAAAACAGATATCAACTCTTTAAAATAAATGTACAGATAACTCTTTTTTTTGCTATCATTTGTCAAAAGGCCGAGGACACTCCTGAATCCGCCCATACAGTAGGAAGTAAATGTGTCCCCACCCACCTCTGCCCAGGAGGACGTCTACCACCTACTGTACTTATACAACAACAGAAATAATTTAATACTCCAAGTTACAGTACTGTATTATTTTCTTTTCACCCACCCTTAGGTGACATATGATTCACCCTATACAATTTTATATTACAATACTGTATTTAATATTCATTAAATAATAATTTATTCATAGAATAGAAACTGGGATGTGATATATGTTTTTACATTTTTATATAGTTATTAACGTCTTATTTATAATATCATTTCTGTTCTTACAGTACGTCCTATATGTACTGTTATAATACTGATTAGTATGAGAATTTTAGATTTTTGTTCATTGACAATTTATCTCTACATATACTACAGTCTCATACCTGTATTTCATCACACTAAAGAATTCCCAGTATCACACAGCTAATTTATTTTACCAACTACAAATAGTTGAATGAGACTCAATTAATATTTTAACCTATATACTGGATTACAAGTAGTGACACACAATTTTGATCGAAGAGTATGTCAAATTATTATGTCACTAATTTTGCTTAAGGGGTATGTGACAGGTATGTGCTACTGCCAGGCGACAATCAACTAGATTGTCACTAATTGGTGGTGACAGTTTACCCTTAGGGTATATCAATGAAAATCCACCCAGGTCACTGTTAATTAAAGGAGTGAATAAATTCCTGTGATATAAAAACGTCAACAACACTCTTGTAAACAGCATTTATTTTTTTGCTTTGAGGAGAATGCAATAATATATAGTATAATATTACAGTATGCTTTAATTGTAGAAAGTAATTTTTTTGGTTTTTTTTCTGTGCTCTGTTCTGAGTTGACCAACTAGCATAGGTGTTTAGCACCTGTTTGGTCTTTCCTTGCCTTTTATTGTCTTCTTTGTATTGTATATGGCAGAAAATTAAATAAATAAAAAAAAAATAATAAAATAAACAAATACATTGAATAATAATATTTAACCAGTAGACCGTGAATAATCCCATGCAAATCTCATGTCCCAGTATAATCCCACCCACATTTGGACACAAGATTTAACATGCTTATTCCCATCCCATCTGCAAAATTTCAAACTGCACGCAAGTCCTCTTGGACTAGTATACTCAGTCATATCAATAATGAATAAAAACCAAAATTTAATGTTTTCTGATTCCAATATTTTAACTGTTTATTTTATTGCCTTATTACTTTACTATATAATATAATTTATTACAAATAATGTCCATATTATTGTATTCTTCATTATGTTTACAAGACATACATACACTCTGCATAAGTGCATCATTAAACACTACTTAAAAGGCTGTATTTCATATGTCACATGATCTTAAGATGTTGTTATAACCCGTCAATATATCACATTAATCATCAATTAAAGAGAGACTGCTGCTCACTGAAGCATAAAGCAATTGAGAAACAAGCGCTTTAAATCTTCTAATGATAATTTTTAGCAAAATATCTTTTTGTACAGAAAAATATATCAAGATTGTTCAGCAGTGCATAAAATAAATGAAAAACAGGGATTTTCTTTTATATTGATTTAGATTAATGATTATTAGCATTGATTGATAGGGAAATATATTAAATATTCTATTCAGTGTCGAACGATTCAAATGGTAATTAATGGAGAAGCTTGCATTAAACATCAAATAACAAAATAACAATAGGTCACCCTATTGAATACTGTTTGCTAAACAAAATATTGTTAGGTCAGCCTATATAAGGTGAAAACAGTCACATTTAATTTTGGAAACTTCTGGTATTTCTTAATTCAAAACACTCACTCATTCATATACTGTACAGTAGATACGCTTTTTAATCATATCAGTTTTTCTTATCATCGTCTTTCACTCACTATCGCATAGAAAGGAGGAGGGATACTCAATTTAGTAGCACTCCATACTAAATACCAGAAGTTGATTTTAATGCGAGCCCCTTTTAATGCGACAAATTTTAGTAATGTAAATCATGATTTTATTACTGTACATAGTTAGTTAGTATTAGTAGTACTAAAAGTACTGTAGGTGTACATTTTTTTAATTTCTTTTCTACTAGGCCTAGCCTAGGCCTAATACTATCTAAGTGCCAAATCAAAGTGGTCTCAATTACCCTCCTGGTCATTAATTGACAAGATTTGTAATAAATTACAATTGGATTATACAGCATAGTAACGACACCCAAATGAAGCTAGGCCATCAAGTTGTGGAACCATAATCAAATACCAGTACATTGTACCCTCCTTCAACTGTGTTTGTTGACAGTAAACACTCTGTGTTCAATCTGCGCCTGCGGCCTAGCAAGCCGGGTGTTCATCACGATTAAATACATATAACGGACTAAGTATTTGTCTAAATTCAAGTAACAAAACATACTTAATACCTTCAGAAACGATTTATTTCTTCTGCTTAAAAGGAAAATAGATAAAATACATTTATAATTAGCAAAACACTCCCGATACGGACTACACTCGGAGAGATCTTGATTAAAAATAAATAATCCCTTCGGCGTCTGTCCTCTAGAGGGTAGCAGACAGTACTCCCAGTAACCGAGAAGTGTATGCTACGCTTGATTTTATTGGCTAGATTGTCAAACCTAGCAATTGGTTAACCAATAGGATCTGTACAATTGTACTTGTGTTATGTTCATCATGGCGGCGACTGTTCGGCATCGGGGCTTAGCTACGATAGCAAAATTATGGCTGTTTACCTTCTTAATTTTCTTGTTTACGAATGTGTCGATTAATGCAAAGAAAAAAGAGGTATTTCTAAATAATAATGCAGTTAAATATAAAGATAGATAGTTTTTACTTGTGCACAAATCATCCAAGCCAGCGCAGGCCACACAGCAGTACCGTCGAGCTCGCAGCAAGCCTAGCACCGCTGCTCAGTCAGGCAACGCCGACTCGACCTTCTTCCGCCCAGTTTCGTATGCTTGGGCCTAGGCTCGACCGGTATTTTCTGTTGTATGCGAGTTTTGAATTTGATTAAAGAATTTTTATTTGTAGGCCTGGTGAACGATTTAACCTTGATTATTTTTTTTTCTTCAGCAAACTCTTGGAGAACGAGTAAAACAACTGACGGATTGGAGTTACAAAAGACCGGTCATCAATATGAACGGTGAGAAGTATCGCCAGTTTATCAAAGCCTCGCCAAGAAATTATTCTGTTATTCTAATGCTGACCGCCATGGATTCAAGAAGAAAATGCTCAGTTTGCAAGTAAGAACTGTATTATTCTTCTTTTTCTGCACCTTCTAAACTTCCTACTTCCTCTAATATTATTAATAATAATCATACATAACATTAGAAAGAAAGAAATTCTCCTCACATCTGTCCATTAAAAAATCATACTACTACCGAAACATGCTTTCTCATCTGTCGAAGAAATCATAGTTGTCCTAAGAAACCTTTATTATTTTCGCTCGTATTCAACAGCGAGAAACCACTGAGTAGACAGATTGGATCGATTAAAATTATATACAATGACTTAATTAAATATTTTATATCTTCTTTTTTAGGCAAGTGAATGAAGAGTTCCAGATCCTGGCAAATTCATGGCGCTTTTCCGGTTCCTACTCAAATAAACTTTTTTTTGTCAGTGTGGATTATGACAGTGGGCAGGATGTTTTCTCTGCAGTAAGTACAGTAGCCTCTCTCTGTAAGCCAGCCCTCCCCCCCCCCCCTCCTCTGCAGTGTGTAGCTGCCAATGACATCTATCAGCCTCTTCATTAATAATTTTTGTCTTTTGAATTGTTTATGTACAGCTAAAAGCAACGTCAGCTCCAAGTATAATACATTTTCCCATGAAAGGAAAGCCAAAGAAGGCCGATACATTTGATATGCAACGGTATGATTAAACCATTTTATTCCCTCTTTAGATTATCACATAAGTATTCCTTTCCTCACTTTTTCCCCCACAATCCTTGCTTTTCTTCCCCATAAGCCTTACTTTTTTTTCCCACAATCCTCACTTTTTTTCCCCACAATCCTCACGTTTTTGCCCCACAATCCTTACTTTTTTTCCCACAATCCTCACCTTTTTTCCCGCACTCAGCACTTTCCTCCTACAATCCTTGCTTTTCTTCCCCACAATACTTACTTTTTTACCCCACAAACCTTACTTTTTTACCCCACAATCCTTACTTTTTTTTACCCCACAATCCTTACTTTTTTTTACCCCATAATTCTCATTTTATCCCCCACAATCCTCACTTTCCTTTCTGAATAAAGAAAACTAAAATAAAAAAATAATACATCAACATAAAAAATATTTATTCTTTATATATTTCTTTTTATGTTAAATTTTTGATTTATTGTAGGCTTGGATTTCAGGCTGAACAAATTGCCAAGTGGGTTGCCGAGCGTACTGATGTAACGGTTAGTTCATCTTGTAGTCGCTTAGTTCATATTGTAGTCGCTTAGTTCATCTTGTAGTCGCTTAGTTCTTTATAAGTTTCAAAGCCCTTTTCAAACAAAAAGTGTTTGTATTTACATATTTATTATTTTAATTTTTTCCAGATAAGAATCTTTCGTCCACCAAACCATGCTGGAATTCTACTACTTGGCCTGGCCCTTACAACCATTGCTGGGTTGTTATACTTCAGAAGAAATAACCTGGAATTTCTTTACAATAAAAACATGTGGGGTATGCTGGCACTGGTAAGCATGTGTATAATTAAGATTACTTAATACTCAAATAATAGCTTGGCATATACACGTACAGTTTAAAATGCACTAAACTAAGAGAGGATAAGTTGTTTAGCCTCGTCAAGGTATTTGTCCTTAAGCTTAACTAGAAACTGAAGAAATTGAGATTAGGCTACTCTTTGCGAATAGTGTACCAAGCACTATGTACACAGGACCAACGGCTTTATATCTCACCCGAAGTACTTGATTCTTTAATAAAATTGCATTTTTTTTGCTCTCTCAACCAAGTTTCAATGCCAACACTGATAAACTCAAACTTGTTGTTTTAGTTGGTTGTATTCTCAATGATGTCTGGTCAGATGTGGAATCACATAAGAGGCCCACCATTTGCTCATAGAAACCCTCAATCGGGCCAAGTGGTGAGTATGTCACAATAATTATTGCCATAAAGAAACCACATACTTGTGTGTAAAAAGATTAAGAAGGTTATATACAACCAAAAGGAAGTGGGTGGTAGGGATGTTAACTGTCCTTAAACTTCTTGTGGACAAAATTCTTGTTTTATATACCAACCTATTTCTGTGTATTGAATTTTTTTTTTTTTTTTCATTTAGAACTACATCCATGGTAGCAGCCAGGGACAGTTCCAAGCAGAGACATATATCATATTTGTTTTATGTATCCTTTAATTGAAGTCAAGTGGGTTTGTTTTATGGCACATGCTGGTTACACTCAATTCTCAGTGCTGTATCGCCACATATATAAATATATTCATAGGCAAATTCTGTAATACAGCATCTCATCTGTGTCACATGTGCTGCCTGTATCATGGAAGGTTAGGTTTTATGATACAGGCAGCACATGTGAAAAACATGCTGTTCTGCAGAATTTACAGTTACTGGACAGATTTAAGTAAAGGACTGCCTACCCAAGCTTTACTTCATTTGACCCTTGACATTTGGTAAACAGATGCCTTTCTGACTGTGGGAATGGTGTTATTAAGTAAAGATAATTTTATTACAGAAACAAATGGTGGTCAGAAAAGAGGTAAGATCGATCGTAAATAAATAACATTAATATTAAGAATGAAAAAGGCGTAAGCAAGTATCACTCTACAGTCTTGTATTTTATAATAATACTATTAATGTTAAGAATGAAAAAGACATAAGCAAGTATCACTCAGCAGTCTTGTATTTTTAAATAAATTAATTTTTCTTTTTATATTTCAGTAATGACCATCATAGGTCTGTTTATGATAGTGTTTTTCTTCAGTCTTATTTTATCAATATTTCGTTCCAAATACAGAGGTTACCCATACAGGTAAAACAAACTTTATTTCTTATTTTAATACCATTATGTAGCCATAACATCAGCAAGAATTCGAGGCTCACTCACTCCGTGGTTCTGGTGGTGGAACGAGTCTTCTCGGATAAGGACTATAAACCATAGGTCCGTGTACACATATGGTTCATGTGCACTTTAAAGAAACTAGTACATCTTTCAAAACGAGTAGGGGGTTACCCCGGTATACTAGTTCACACACAGCCACTGTCACAAACGCATCATAGTACTATACACTTGGCCCTCTGGGAGAACAGTCTGACTGAAGAGGCTACCCAATATAAAGAACAAATAATGATAATTGATCAATTCAACAACCACATGAATGAAAGACCCATAAACGTGTTACCATCATTTATTTTCTTTCAGTTTCTTACTGCGCTGATGGCTCTTTTCATCCTCACCGTTTCAACTGGAATGACATCATCCTGATGAACATCAACTTTTGAAACATTTATTTTCTTTCAAATAAATATTATGTAATGTTATTTTAGGGGTTAGATAATGGTTGTGATTGTAATTCGTTTAGAAAATTGCTTTAAAAAAAATTAAAATATAGTTTTTACTACTTTCCATATATTATTGAAAATGTCATGTCTTTTAATAAATTTTCCTGCTTTTTAAAATTGTTATAATGTCTGTATTTAGAATTTTATCATTCGGTGATAAATTGATGTTTTCATGAACTTAAATTGTATGTTTACCTTAAAATGCTCACATAGTTAGAAATCGGTAGCTTTGCAACTAAGCATTTATGGATATTTAGGATTCAAAGGTATGAGGCGCCAAACGCAGCAAAAGAATGTTCTTAATCAACCAGAAAGCATAGAATGTATTGTTTTTGACAACACTTGATATTTTGTAAATGTTTCACAAGTAACCACGAATTATCAATCGTACAGCAAGGTATAGTGAGAATTACAGTGAATAATGTTTTGTTTTTTTTTACTGTTAGTTCACAGTCTTGAAAATCTGTAGATGTTATTTGCAAATAAAACATCAAAGCTAAGACTAGTGTGTCATTAATTTATTGTTGCAGGATGCAAAAGTGTTAATGATAGCAGATTGAAGCCAACAGGTGAATAGACATGTTTAAGAAAACAGCTCCTTCCAAATAACATATGCATATAATAATATTATCGCGTATTGAATTATATAGTCAGTTTTTTTTCCAAAATTCTACCTATGATAGCCAATATATGATCATATACAGCAATATTATTGAATAATAATTGAATTTTAAGAACTTGATATTTTAGCTATTTTTCCGAAAAAAAATCCCTGTACTATTATACAGGGAAATTTTCGAAAAATGGTCGATTTTCTACCCTTTTTATTAAATGGTTACTATTGCATAATAAACATGCGCAGAGACAAACAATGAGTCCTGCGCATGTAAATTGTGCTATGGTAACCAGTTTTGACATAAATGGTTACTATAGTATAATAAACATGCGCAGAGGCGAATAATCGGTTCTGTGCATGTCAATTGTGCTATAGTAACCACTTTTGACATAAATGGTTACTATAGCATAATAAACATGTGCAGAGTCGACTAATAAATTCTGCGCATGTTAATTGTGCTATAGTAACCAGTTTTATCGAAAATAAAAAGGTCGAAAATTTTTTTGAAAATATCCCTGTACTATTATAGTACAGGAAATTTTCGAAAAATGGCCGATTTTCGACCCTTTTATTTTTTGACATAAATGGTTACTATTGCATAATAAACATGCGCAGAGTCGACCGATGGGTTCTGCGCATGTTAATTGTGCTATAGTAACCAGTTTTGACATAAATGGTTACTATAGTATAATAAACATGAGCAGAGGCGAATAATGGGTTCTGCGCATGTCAATTGTGCAATGGTAATTTACTATAGCATAATAAACATGGGCAGAGTCGACTGATGGGTTCTGCGCATGTTAATTGTGCTATAGTAACCAGTTTTATCGAAAAATAAAAAGGTCGAAAATTTGCCATTTTTTTGAAAAAATCCCTGAACTATAGTACAGGAAATTTTCGAAAAATGGCCGATTTCCGACCCTTTTATTTTTTGACATAAATGGTTACTATTGCATAATAAACATGCGCAGAGTCGACCAATGGGTTCTGCACATGTCAATTGTGCTATAGTAACCACTTTTGACATAAATGGTTACTATAGCAAAATAAACATGCGTAGAGTCGACTAATGGCTTCTGCGCATGTTAATTGTGCTATAGTAACCAATTTTATCGAAAAATAAAAAGGTCGAAAATTCGCCATTTTTTTGAAAAAATCCCTGTACTATAGTACAGGAAATTTTCAAAAAATGGCCGATTTTCGACCCTTTTATTTTTTGACATAAATGGTTACTATTGCATAATAAACATGCGCAGAGACGAAAAATTGGTTCTGCGCATGTCAATTGTGCTATGGTAACCAGTTTTGACATCAATGGTTACTATAGTATAATAAACATGCGCAGAGTCGAATAATGGGTTCTGCGCATGTTAATTGTGCTATAGTAACAACTTTTGACATAAATGGTTACTATAGCAAAATAAACATGCGCAGAGCCGACTAAAGGGGTCTGCGCTATAGTAACCAGTTTTATCGAAAAATAAAAAGGTCGAAAATTTGCAATTTTTTTGAAAAAATCCCTGTACTATAGTACAGGAAATTTTCGAAAAATGGCCGATTTTCGACCCTTTTATTTTTTGACATAAATGGTTACTATTGCATAATAAACATGCGCAGAGTCGACCAATGGGTTCTGCGCATGTCAATTGTGCTATGGTAACTAGTTTTGACATAAATTGTTACTATAGTATAAAAACATGAGCAGAGACGAATAATGGGTTCTGCGCATGTCAATTGTGCAATGGTAATTTACTATAGCATAATAAACATGCGCAGAGTCGACTGATGGGTTCTGCGCATGTTAATTGTGCTATAGTAACCAGTTTATCGAAAAATAAAAAGGTCGAAAATTTGCCATTTTTTTGAAAAAATCCCTGAACTATAGTACAGGAAATTTTCGAAAAATGGCCGATTTCCGACCCTTTTATTTTTTGACATAAATGGTTACTATTGCATAATAAACATGCGCAGAGTCGACCAATGGGTTCTGCGCATGTCAATTGTGCTATAGTAACCACTTTTGACATAAATGGTTACTATAGCAAAATAAACATGCGCAGAGTCGACCAATGGGTTCTGCGCATGTCAATTGTGCTATGGTAACTAGTTTTGACATAAATTGTTACTATAGTATAAAAACATGAGCAGAGACAAATAATGGGTTCTGCGCATGTCAATTGTGCAATGGTAATTTACTATAGCATAATAAACATGCACAGAGTCGACTGATGGGTTCTGCGCATGTTAATTGTGCTATAGTAACCAGTTTTATCGAAAAATAAAAAGGTCGAAAATTTGCCATTTTTTTTAAAAAATCCCTGAACTATAGTACAGGAAATTTTCGAAAAATGGCCGATTTCCGACCCTTTTATTTTTTGACATAAATGGTTACTATTGCATAATAAACATGCGCAGAGTCGACCAATGGGTTCTGCGCATGTCAATTGTGCTATAGTAACCACTTTTGACATAAATGGTTACTGTAGCAAAATAAACATGCGCAGAGTCGACTAATGGCTTCTGCGCATGTTAATTGTGCTATAGTAACCAATTTTATCGAAAAATAAAAAGGTCGAAAATTCGCCATTTTTTTGAAAAAATCCCTGTACTATAGTACAGGAAATTTGCGAAAAATGGCCGATTTTCGACCCTTTTATTTTTTGACATAAATGGTTACTATTGCATAATAAACATGCACAGAGACGAAAAATGGGTTCTGCGCATGTCAATTGTGCTATGGTAACCAGTTTTGACATCAATGGTTACTATAGTATAATAAACATGCGCAGAGTTGAATAATGGGTTCTGCGCATGTTAATTGTGCTATAGTAACAACTTTTGACATAAATGGTTACTATAGCAAAATAAACATGCGCAGAGCCGACTAATGGGGTCTGCGCATGTTAATTGTGCTATAGTAACCAGTTTTATCAAAAAATAAAAAGGTCGAAAATTTGACATTTTTTTAAAAAAAATCCCTGAACTATAGTACAGGAAATTTTCTAAAAATGGCCGATTTTGGACCCGTTTATTTTTTGACATAAATGGTTACTATTGCATAATAAACATGCGCAGAGTCGACAAATGGGTTCTGCGCATGTCAATTGTGCTATAGTAACCCCTTTTGACATAAATGGTTACTATAGCAAAATAAACATGCGCAGAGTCGACTAATGGCTTCTGCGCATGTTAATTGTGCTATAGTAACCAATTTTATCGAAAAATAAAAAGGTCGAAAATTCGCCATTTTTTAAAAAAAATCCCTGTACTATAGTACAGAAAATTTTCGAAAAATGGCCGATTTTCGACCCTTTTATTTTTTGACATAAATAGTTACTATTGCATAATAAACATGCGCAGAGACGAAAAATGGGTTCTGCGCATGTCAATTGTGCTATGGTAACCAGTTTTGACATAAATGGTTACTATAGTATAATAAACATGCGCAGAGTCGAATAATGGGTTCTGCGCATGTTAATTGTGCTATAGTAACAACTTTTGACATAAATGGTTACTATAGCAAAATAAACATGCGCAGAGCCGACTAATGGGGTCTGCGCATGTTAATTGTGCTATGGTAACTAGTTCTGACATAAATTGTTACTATAGTATAAAAACATGAGCAGAGGCGAATAATGGGTTCTGCGCATGTCAATTGTGCAATGGTAATTTACTATAGCATAATAAACATGCGCAGAGTCGACTGATGGGTTCTGCGCATGTTAATTGTGCTATAGTAACCAGTTTTATCGAAAAATAAAAAGGTCAAAAATTTGCCATTTTTTTGAAAAAATCCCTGAACTATAGTACAGGAAATTTTCGAAAAATGGCCGATTTTCGACCCTTTTATTTTTTGACATTTGATATTTTTTGGCAAAATTTCTAATTTTTTTAAATCAATAATTACGCGATAATATTGCCACTAATCCACATATATTGTGTTAACATCATCTTATAGAGCCATAGCAACTAGTTATGTCAACAAATGAAAGTGTCAAAATTTGTCTATTTTTCACAATTTTTTTCGAAAAATGTCTACTTTTTTAAATTCAATAATTATGCGATAATATTGTCATTTATGCACATATATTGCGTTCACATCATCTTATAGGACCCCGTGACAGATTGCACCCTCTAGTTAATAACTATATATTATAGGAGGTGCAATATATTAACATTTTTAATATATAGTTCATAAATACCATCAGACAGTACTCGTAATCTCAAGAAGATTACTTACTTTTGTAAAGCAATCGCCTACACTGAATAAAAAACAACGCTGTTCTCTGTAATCTAAATAAGTTTTTATATGCATTTATGTCATATCATTTTTATTCTCAACATCAGGTTATAAAGTATAGTTTTTTACGAATTGTAACTTTTGTACTAATATAATAATGTTTCTATTTTTATTGACGACACTGTAAAAAGGCTGGGCTACAAAAGGTCTTCATTAGATGAATAACAACTATTATGACTAGTGGGAAATCGAAAAATGATTCTACAAAACCGCTAAAATTGACGTTGCATTCATAATGCTTAATTTTAGGAGTTTTATATTCCGCTCAAACGGTTTGCGGAATAAGTGATGTTGAGCACAATTAATTGTGGGGGACTGCAATCTGTCACGGGGGTAACTAGTCTAGACATTCCGTAATTGTATCACCTAGAATTAGTAAGGGCGTGTGGCGCAGTGTGTTTTGACGTTCGACTACTGGTTGAGGTTCGAATCCAACTCTCGCCGCATTGCTTATATCCTTATTATATTATATTATTAAGATATTTTACTTACATTTTCCTCTCTTTACCCAGGTGTAGAAATGGGAGCCAGGTTATAGCAAGACACAACTTTGCACTTATATTATTACTAGCTGCATTATTATGGGGGTATGTTTCCCTACGTGTTAGATAAATAAATAAATAAAAAATGACTGGGGTAATAATGTTCAGCGCTTAGAGGTTTCATAACAGTAGGCCCTATATAAATCATCTTATAGAGCCATAGCAACTAGTTATGTAAAAAAATAAAAGGGTCGAAACTTGGCTATTTTTCACAAAGGATTTTTTTTTTTTTTAAATAGCCACGTTTTTGCCTTTTTATTTTTTGACAAAACTGGCGTCTATGGTACTATAAGATGATAACGGAATATATGATCATATACAGAAATATTATCGAATAATAATTGAATTTTAAAAACTTTATATTTTGGTCATTTTTCGATAATATTCCTGTACTATAGTACAAGATAGTACAAGATTTTTCGAACTTTTTATTTGTTGACAAAACTGGTTTCTATGGTACTATAAAGATCATCGAATAATAATAATTTGGTCATTTTTTACATCACTGGTTACTATATAATAATTAACATGCACAAAGTCAAATAATGTGTTCTGCGCATGTTAATATAGTAACCAGTTATATCGAAAAATAAAAATTGCGAAAATTGGTAATTTTCGAAAAAAATCCCTGTACAGGAAAATTTTCGAAAAAAGGTACATTTTTGCACATTTTTGACTTCTCAATTATGCTGATTAATAACCATGTATAGAAATACCATCGCATAATATAGAATTATGAAAAGTAAATTTTTTAGCCATTTAGATACGAAAGATACACATTCTCCACCTTTAATCAATTATTTTTAATAAACAAATGGAATAACCGCTGTTCTATTTTTAGGATAGTCTTCAAATTTGTCTTTATACCATTTATGGACGGTGTAAGACGCTGCTAGCTGATTGGTTATTACAAATGCGTACACCATATACCACATCTGATGACTAAATCCTAACATGAAGATTCCGGATGTGTAAATTAGTATCTCAAAAAAGTAATGCGGACAGCTGACGTACTGGAACCAGTCTCCGTACGGAATCTTGTGCGAATTTTTATCTGTAAAGGAAAACAACTTCAGTTAAATTACAAGATACTCTCGTTCAAATTATGTCGCATTTCAGGTTTTTTTTTTTTTCATAAAATGCATCTAAAGACAAATATGAACTAAAAGTAAAGATTTTTAATGTAGAGGTTTTGCAATAATAAAAATAATATCATGAATTTTGAAACTTCTAAGCTGATCATTGTTTCATATTCGTCCATATATTTATTTTTACGTAGTTGTATTTCTCCAGTCCAATACGAATATTATTAACAAATTTATTTACCACATTTTGTTCTGAATGCATACGGTTATATTAATATATATTTATTTTAAGTAATTTATTAGTATTTTGCTATTTTAGTACAGTATTTATTTACTTTAATTTGCACAGTGCATTCAATACTTTGTTGCCATTTGAAACAGATTTTATGCTCTTATGAAAATTTTGATATATTCGTTTTTCGTATGATTGCAAAACTTGCCTATTATCCTAATGAATACACAGTTTTGTGAACAGGCAGACAAGATCCCCTAAATTTCTAGTTTTTAACCTTACAATATTTATATTCAGGTACAGCCGCTCCATAATCTCTTTGCTTTTCTTCCTTATATCTTTTAACATAGAATTATTTTTACTAACACACATTACTGTTTATATGCCTAATGTAATATGTTTTACATCTTTAACATAATTTCATAAACATCTTCATGTTGTACAACTACTCGTAACATTTTTCTCAACTTTCTATCATCTAAAAGTCGTAGTTAGTCATGCCTCGGGTCACATTCTATGGTCACCGCACAGGTAGGCTACTACATTAGTACTTCTATGAATGGATGACTAGCCGGTGACAATAACGCTAGTTGGTCATACCCAGTACCGTTTTGATTTTACAATCATTCGGGAAACCACCTCACGACGATTATCAATTCTCAAAGCACAGTTCTGTAGAGTAAAGGAAAATGTCACAAATACTAACCTTTATCTGTTTTTCTTAAGTCAGAAAATATTTTATGACAGATATACTGATGCCAACTACTCCATACGTAGAGAAGAATAGCAAAAATATGATACCACCGAATCTGCTGTTTAAATAATTCAACTGGACCAGTAAATGGAACTGAAAAGAATAAAATCTAAGTTATTATCTTAGAACTTTAAAACAGTAGATGTTTTAAAATGAACACGAATATTGCATGGAAAAAAATATGTTCTATTTTCACTTCATGAACAAATTTGTACCATTGCACTCACAAACATTCATTTTGTTTTTTATAGTTTGACAAAAAAAATTTCCTGTGCCCAAATATGGTAGTGGTATGCCCAAATACGGTAGTGATATGACATCATTATGCACATCACTATTTTTTGTCACATAAAGTTTGATAGTTTCATCCATGAATGTAGACTAAGCTAGGACCATTTTGAGTCCCCAGAAGAAAGGCTGAGGCAGATACTATACCCCTTTCACACCAAAACTCTGGTGTGTCTCCGGAGACACCACGGGGTGTTTATGACCATTCAAAACGTCGAGACACTCCGGAGATACCCCTTTCACACCAACCTAGCAACACCGGGGTTAATAAAATAAAATTGTAAATGTCGCCCTCTATTTTTTTTTACATAGCGACGATTATTAGAATAATTTTAATTAACAACATTTTTAATTTAATAATTACTTTCAAAAGTCTCAGAAGTAATATAATGTTTTATTGATACTATTTATTATTTTTTAAACCCGCTATATATTTTGTACAAATATTTAAAGTATTTTGAAATAAAACTAAAGCAATGAGTGATCGTGTGAGGATGACCTTTTGACCCGAAACACTCCGGAGTTTGATGTTGGTACCTTTCACACCAAAACACCGGGGTGTCCCTGCAGTTCGCTCTCCGGAGAATGTTCAGCTGTTCAACCCCGCAGTTTTAAACTCCGGAGTTGCTTGATTTTACCTTTCACACCAAACAGCGGGGCGTCAACTCCGGGGTGCCTCTGGAGTGTCTCCGGAGTTTTGCTTGTACCCCTTTCACTTGTGTGAAAGGGGTACTAGATGCAGGGGTGGGGCTTGATGGGACCCCAGCTACATTTTGTCTATACAGCACTTGATATTGTCATATAGTCTTCCATCCAAACCATTGATTAACTTTGGTGAATGGACGAAAACCGGTGTTTCAATGTGTTAATAAAAATCATATTACCTTCTAGGGATACCATGGAGTAAGGGATACTCACCAGGCTTACTTAAATCTGGTGCTTCACTTATCAATGAAAATCCACAAAAGAGATAAAATGTTATACCAAGAACGTAATGAACTACATTCATGGTAGCCTTTGAGTACTTGCTTAATATGACGCACTCTAAGAAACGCTTTGTACCTTGAAACACGATCACTGTAGCCATTAACAGCACCGAAAGATGCGACACTGAAAAGATAATAATAGCAATTATAAAACGTCATCTATTCTTTCATTTGTACAACGTTTTTCATGCATTTATGTATTTATTATGATATCAGCAATATTTTCATGAGGAAGTTTGTGAATTCTGCAGATTTAGAATATATAGTTACAGTAAGGCTATTGCCACTCCAAATTACTAAATAGAGGGAGCTATGACGTTTGATGCAAGTACCCTGTAATGAGTTATTGCTTCAAGCTAGGCCAGGCGAATGGCTTCCTACGTTACAATAGATCAAGGTTCAAAAGCCATTGCACTACCATTTTTTAGGGGTTTTTCTTCACTCCCCATTGTTTATATTGAGTATAAAAGGGTGGCTTTACCGACTATTGCCTTGAGAAATTTTGGAGAGAACGGTAGATTATTAGGGAATGCATGGTACACAAAGTGTGTGAATTGTAGCTACAGTACGTCTTAATTGTAAATACTTGTTTACTCATCATTATCATTCCTACAAATTTAATTTTTTCTTAAATCAGTTTTAAATAAGAGTCTAAAATACCTGATGGTTTGTTTACTGGGTAATAGGTAAGCATCTGAACACATTTGATGTACCAAGAGGGTGCTTGTCCTCCAAGAAAGTAAACGTTCACCAAAACCCACAGCAAGTAACCATTGCTAATCATTGATGTTAGGTAATAATGTTTGAAATAACTGAAATAAAAGAAAAAAACGACAAAATATAATATAATATTATGCAAAACTATATTATTATTATTTGGAATAAATTACCGTCAACGGTCATAAAATCTGAATCAACCAATTCAAGGCTGGAAAAACACTTCTTTCATCTGCAAGTTTGCCCCCTATATAGTTAGATAGTAGACAGGATAATATATATAGAAACATGTCGAGGGACACACATGAGACAAGCTACGGCTTATAAATATTAGACTACAATTTTATTGAAATCTGTTTGCATTTTTTTATTTTATGTTCAATGAACTAGAAGCACAAAACTGAATTTAAATTTAAGTTACTAATAATATTAATAATAACTATATTTATTATTGTTTTCTGAAATTCTGAAGGCACTCTCGTCTCTCCATACAAGCCTCAAGGAACAAATGAAAATCCAATGTTCATAGATTGTGAAGTCATGCTGGCCTAGATATTGAAAGCTCATTCACTAGTTAAGCCTTTTTGACTAATTGATCCTAAGCTTATCTTATCTTATCAATTATCCAGGTCTTCCTCTATCCTAGCTTTTTATTTAACCTCTTCGTGCTAAGGCCAGTGCCCCGTAGGCCCTCTATACACTACGGCCGGCTATATGCGGCTGAATTGCGGCCACTCTAAATGGATGCCTAGCCAGCCGATACCAGCCAGCCAGCCTGCCTACCTTTTGGGGATCTGGATCACTTTTTCAATTATTGTTTTGCTTCTTGCGGACACCACTTTACCATACATTGACAAGTCCTTAATGAAGAGTGGTGTGTAAGGGCTTGCAAATAGAATCCATAATAAAATGAACCCTACAGAGAAGCCACACCAGTGATAAACAAGAAAACAAGCCCCAAAAAACTCAGCCATGTCAACAACTAAAGAAAGAATCAGGTACATTCAGTATACCAAATTGGTAGGTTGAGCATAGTGAACTTTGAACAGTACGTCTGGTATAAAAGTCTACGATACTTTAAATTGGTCCATTATATGGATCATATTTTAAATTACTGAAAGAAGTACTGAATTATTCAAATTTAAAATGAATCCCCTTTATTGAGTGCCAAATGATTTCAAAGAATGATGGAAGAAGGGGAACACATGCAGAAACGTCGACAGCAACACCAGCTGTCTGCAGAAAATGTTTACGAGAGAAAATTGACAGACGAATAGTCAGAAGTTTATTACGTTAGTACTGGTTAAGTTTATTACGTTAGTGATTAAGTTTATTACGTTAGTGGTTAAGTTTATTACGTTAGTGTTTAAGTTTATAGTGGTTAAGTTTATAGTGGTTAAGTTTATTAGTTGTTAAGTTTATTAGTTGTTAAGTTTATTAGTGGTTAAGTTTATTAGTGGTTAAGTTTATTAGTGGTTAAGTTTATAGTAGATAAGTTTATTATTACGTTAGTGGGTAAGTTTATTACGTTTTGGCTTAAATTAGTACGTCAGTATAGTTACTATTTTTATTACGTCAGTCGCTCTACAGACGCAACACAAGGACGTGACGTAAGTGAGTTGACCAATCACTAGCGATGGATTTGAATGTCGCTTGTCATGTTGCTATAGCCTTATGTTGCTTCCAATCCTACATAAACTATGCTAGTGTCAGGCCTTTGCCAAAATCAACCTAAGGAAGAGTATAAATACATTACTTCGATCTTTCAAACACTACGTGCACACTACTATATGGTGTATAGCCTAAATCCATTAGGCTTACTAAGTACTAGATATTACATGAATAAACATGGCTAGGATGCATATCCTAGACTTAAAATATGCATACTTAGATCTAAATACTTCATAATATACAATGTAGGCCTAACATTTAGCACTAGAGCTAGAATGGGAGTATAGACTAAATGCATAGATAGACTATAAATGCACAGATAAACACTACTGAAAAATGGACAGTCTATCAAGTGAATGCTTTACTTTATTATTTATTTATCTATTTATTTATTTATTATAAATACTTAGGCATGAATACATAGACAATCTAAAAGCGTTACTTAGATCTGAACTCTTAAAGAATGATCAAGGCACTCTAACAACCGCCTTGATCATAGCAGTTATTATATCTCACGCTTACATCACTGACACATATATAAAATAGCACAAGTTATAATGCATGCAGTCTATAGCCTATATAGACTAAAGTTGTTGCTTATGAGCTCTACAGGAATTAATAGATAGATTGAAGCGTTATTTACAGAATAAGCATAGTAAACAAAATACGATGCTTAGATCAAAACACTTCAATAAACAAATTGCATGAGTTATAAAGTAGGCCTAAACTAAATAAGCTACACTAGTGATGGTAGTGATGTGCCCAAATATGGTAGTAATATGACATCATCATGTCCATTTTTTTTGTCACATAAAGTTTGATAGTGTAGACAAGGCTTTATACTAAAAAAGAAATTATTTCTCCGTGGTTATACATGTACAGCCTTATATGCGTTCTAACATGATGGCTGGCTAAAATCTATATTGTGAAAACAAGGTGTTAGAATGAAAAAGTACCAACCGTCAATACTTACGTAAATAAAGTTGAAACAAATAAACAATGATGACACAAAGCAGGAAATAAAATGATGACATAAAAATCGAAGTATAAAGAGAAAAGACAACTATTCACATGCGCTAAAAAAAGATGTAAACCAAAATAGCCTAATTCGAAAAAAAACCGGTAACGATGAAAACAAAATCGGAGTGATGAAAACAAAATCGGAGTGATGAAAACAAAATCGGAGCGATGAAAACAAAATCGGAGCGATGAAAACAAAATCGGAGCGATGAAAGCAAAATCGGAGCAATGAAAGCAAAATCGGAGCGATGAAAGCAAAATCGGAGTGATGAATGCAAAATCGGAGTGATGAAAACAAAATCGGAGTGATGACAACAAAATCGGAGTGATGAAAACTAAATCGGAGCGATGAAAACAAAATCGAAGCGATGAAAACAAGATCGGAGTGATGAAAACAAAATCGGAGTGATCCTGTCAAAATAATTCTAATAAAAAAACATTGACTTCTAGCTACATGTGGTGTGAAGTAGATCGCTTAATTAAAGCGTGGTTCCCACTAGCGACGCAACGCAAGGACGTAACGCAACGCAAGTGAATTGACCAATCACAAGCGATGGTTTATTCGCTTGTGATTGCTAACGGTCTATAACTTCGCTTGTCATTGGTTAAAATGCTTGCGTTGCGTTTACATCCTTGCGTTACGTTCTAGTGGGAACCAAGCTTTAGTAATGCCTAAACAGTTGAATGAAGTAAACAATAGTTACAGAAAATTCGGAGAATAGTAGGTATACCAAATGTGAAGCACGTTTACGATGAAAATAAAAACGAGGAGATGACAAATTCCTGTCAGAATAAAATCAGCAAATTGATAAAAACTAAATCGAAATATGTTAAAAAGCAAATCTTTTAATTCGAATAAGAAACATTAATCTGACAATGTTTAAACGTCGCTTTTTGTGTGTAGTACAAACAAAATGTTACCAATTGTAAACTGAAGCGAATATGAAACTTGGATTAAGGATTCTACCGACACCAATCTGCTAAGCATTCCAAATTACAACCTTATTTTAAATAACAGGGAACATAAAAAAGGTGGTGGCGTTGCACTATACGTTTCAACTCATGTTGCCTTTAAAAGGAGATATGATCTCTCAAGCCTAATTACGTCAGCTGAATCAATTTTTATTGAAATTGAGAATAACTCTGGTAAAAATATTATTGCTGGAATTATATACCGTCCACCTGACACCAACGCTAACACCTTAAATATGGACCTATCATCAGTCATGAAAATTATTAATGAAGATAAAAAAATGGCGTACTTAGCTGGTGATTTTAACATCAACCTTCTTAGTACAGATCAATATGTCCAGGATCACATTGATAATATTTTCAGTCATTCATTTCAGCCTGTTATTACTAATCCAACCAGAATTACCTTGCATAGCTCTACTATTATTGATAATATCTACTGTAATATTGAATCCTTGTATCCCTCTTTCACATCCGGAATATTTACTGTCGATTTATCTGATCATTTTCCCACATTTTGTATTAACTCATCCTTCCATATTAAAAAAAAACCACCTAAATTCATTAAGAAACGTATTTACAATGATAGATCTAAACAAGAATTCATTGAAAATGTAAATAACATAAGCTGGAATGAAGTACTTGAACAAAGTGATGTAAACATAGCTTTTTCTAGTTTTAATAACATACTTAACGATTGTATAAACAGACATTTTCCACTGCAAAATATTCGTACTCGAGCAAACAAGCTCAAATCACCTTGGATAACTGAAGGTATAGCCAAGTCAATCAAAACCAGGCAAAAGCTGTATGCTAGATATAAAGCTTCGTCATCACCTTCACATTGGAAAAAATATTGTTGTTATAGAAACAAACTAAATAGTATTATTAGATATAGTAAACAAGAGCACTATAACAATGTATTTGGTAAATGTGAAGGTGATATGAAAAGTACATGGCGCGAAATTAATAATGTAATGGATAGAAAAAGGAAAAATTCATTCCCAGCTAAACTAATAAATGGTCAATGTGAAAATACAAATGACAAAGAAAAAGCCGAAGCTTTTAATTCATTTTTCTCAAATATTGCAAATTCTTTTTCGAATACTCCATTCAATGGCAATGTTCAACCTTACAATGATTTCCTTCAGGGTAATTTTCCTTCATCATTATTTTTCAAACCTGTATGTGAACAAGAATTAGTAACATACATAAATAATTTAAAATCAACAGCTCCTGGTTTTGATAACATTGGTCCATATATACTAAAGATATGTCCATTGGCATTAGCTATACCACTAACATTCATAATGAACATGTCTTTAGTAAAGGGTGTGGTTCCAAATGCAATGAAAATTGCTAAAGTTGTACCCATCCATAAAGGTGGTGAGGTCTCAAATATCAATAACTATAGGCCCATCTCCATCTTGCCAACTATTTCTAAACTTCTTGAAAGAATAGTTTATGATCAAACTATTCCATTTCTTACAAAGTTTAACATCCTCAGCAATTCTCAGTTTGGTTTTCGTTCCCAACATTCTACAATACATGCCATCCATCATTCAATCCATAATATTTTGTCTGCTATTGATAATAAACAATTTACTTTAGGAGTTTTTATTGACCTGTCAAAGGCTTTTGATTGTATTTCTCATGATATTTTAATTAATAAGTTACGTTTCTATGGTATAAGAGGTATACCACTTAAGTGGTTCGAAAATTATTTAAGTAACAGACATCAATATATATCAATCAATGATATTGTCTCTGAGCTGCGGCCAGTTTCGTGTGGTGTTCCACAGGGATCCATCCTTGGTCCGCTTTTATTTCTGTTATTTATTAATGATTTAAATTATATTAGTGACTGTGCTGAAATTGTTATGTTTGCAGATGATACAAGTTTATTTATTAATCATAAGGACATCTACCAAGCTATTATTTCAATGAATCAAGAACTTACTAAAATTGCAAACTGGTTAAAATCAAATAAGCTTTTGTTAAATATTAAAAAAACCAAATTTATTATTTTTCGTTCAGTTAATAAACTAATCCCCCCCCCCCCCCAACATTCCTAAATTATATTACGGCATCAGCGAAATTGAAAGAACTAAAGCAACAACATTTCTTGGCATTTTTATTGACGAATACTTATCTTTTATTTCTCATATTAATACAATTTCATTAAAACTATCAAGAGTGGTCGGTGTCCTCAATAAACTTAAACATGCCTTGCCTTCCTCCGTTTTACTATTAATTTATAAATCACTCTTTTTGCCACATTTAATTTATGGTATAACCGTTTGGGGTTTTACTTCAAAAATTAATTTAAACCGTATTTATATTTTGCAAAAAAGAGCTTTAAGATCAGTTTATAATGTTCATTACCTCCACCATTCTGCTCCTCTTTTTGTCTTATCTAATACACTTAATATTTACGACTTACTTACAAAAAATGTTGCTTTATTTATGTTTAAATTCAAACATAATCAACTGCCCAGAATTTTTGATACTTATTTTCAAACTTTTAGTTCAGTTCATAATTATAATACCAGAAATAAATTTGATTATGCTTATGATTGTTTTAATACGGAGGTTGGCAAGCATGATATAACTTTTCAAGGACCAAAAATTTGGAATTCTTTACCAGATGAAATTAAAATGATTAATTTTATATCTTCATTTAAGTTCAAACTACATGAATACCTTGTTTCTACTATTATTGTTTAAGTTGATCATATATCTGTCTTAAGTCAAATAATAACTGCATTTGTTAAGTTAAATGTCTTTTTTGTTCATTATCATATATTATATATATTTCTTACCTTACCTTATTTTTAATTATGTTGCCAGGACCCCACATTTTAAAGCTTAAGCTTCCAGTGGGGTACCCCTTTTTCTCATTTATTATCTATTACTTTTAGAAATTTGTATTTTGTTTTTATTTGAGAAATAAAAATTATTGATTGATTGATTGATTGAATATGGAAATAAATATTACGTTGAATATCGACGCGTGTGATATTGTGTGTTAGTATTATTAGTTCTTACTATGTTTGATGATTAACCGATGCTCCAAAGCTACGATGAAACAAAATGTATTATCCCAGAAAGGAATCGGTAAAGGTTATGCTTTAACTCTAGTGAAGCATACCGTATGTATGTCGGCATGCTGTGTTACAAGACAGACTATCCTACGACTACTTTTAGCCATACTGACCAAAGACCGTTCCATTCTGAATACATTACATATAATATAAAGTATGCATCTTGTCATGTAAAATACGATGAAACCATATTTTACATAACTTATTTGAGCTTACTGACGTCACTATATTTTCTTCTTTTTCCTTCGACAAGACAAAACACTTGTTCATGTCCGCAGCAAACAAATGGGAATGTTCTCCCCTTCATATTTAAATTAGCACTCTCAAACAATTTGATTGGCTTAGACTCTTAAATATTTTGATTGGCTTAGCTGTTTAGGTTACGGGGGGTGGGGGGCAGTATGTGATCGTTTTTTTCGTACATGAGTTGAGAACTTCTTGAGTGAAAGATAGCCGACCTTCTTCCTAAATATAACTTTTTTCGTATAGTTCCGCATATCGGTTTATTAAGTGACACAAAAACTCTATTAATATATATGTATACACTTACTATACTGTAAAAACATTTATTTAAATAATTAAGTAAATTAAATACAAAACAAATATTGAAAATTGAAATATTGTAACTTTAGGCCTACATGGTTTTTATTTAACTTCTGGTATTAATTTTCTCCATAATGGTTACAATCATCCAAAATTTAAGAAAAGGATGATCTGATAATTTCCTTTAAAATATAATGAGTGTGCACTTTAGAAGGTACTTATAATTTCAGGCAACCTAACACTGTTTTAACATAAATTTTATTACATAATTGATAATTGACCAATTTAAAAAAAACCAAAACCCTATTGTTAATTTTATACACACAATGAACACTAACAGCAAAAAGATAAAATGTAAAAGTCCCGTTCGTAGAAGTAGGCTCATTGTACCAAGGCAATCTAACAGTGAGTCCCATTGTCCATATAGGAAGTCATAACAGTCCTTTGATCTTATGTCTGGTTGCGACAAATACCAACAGCACTGTACTATGTGTCTGTGATCGTTGAAGTTCAGCATTGTGTTGCCTTGATTGTACTAAGCCTCCTCCTTTGCACGCCCCCTTATCCTCCCTAAAACAGTATACACGCGATATTAAACAGTAGTTAAAGAATGAGCAATCATTTTCCTTGCGAATAAATGAATAGAACTCTACAAAATACGACATATTAAAAGATAAATAAACAGTATAACTACACCACCAGGAACAGAGTAAAGTCAATTGGTGTTTATTCCGTGACTTGTTTTGTGAAAACTTTTAAGCCGTATACTTTTAAATACAATGAAGCAAAACGTGGATATAAAGAATACTAGCAACGTGTCTTCCTTTATGGAAAACTTTATTAGCCAATTAGGCCGGCTACGTGTTATGTTTTTATTGACTTTTGGTTCGGTAAATCTGGTTCTACTATTGACAAATAGTCATTTTGAGTCGAATCACTTTCCCGTTTGCGAGTCCGGGGACTCGGTTGCGGTCGTTTTACAATCGGTGATGATTCGGCAGATCGTATTGTATTCGAAGTCTTTACTTGTACTGCAGGTTTCTTTGGAATGACTGGTTTGTTTTGTGGACCAGCGCTTTTACGATTTTCATCTTTTGAAGACGTCTTATTCGTAGAATGTTTTATTACATCGCTATCGGGTTCAACATACTCGTAGTCCGACGACGAATTGTCGTCGCTGTCATTTTGCGACAATGAGTTGCTTTGGGACGGCTTTAAATAGCCTTTTTGAACAACACTGCTACCATTTATTCCTGTCGTTTTCTTTGTCGACGACGGACTTGGCTTTAAGTACGCGTCTTCATCTAGGTCGTCTGCGTTCGGTTTTAAATATCCACCGGAATCTTCAAAGCCTTTGCGTGCCGCGTTTGTGCGTGCATACGCGTAATCATAATCATAATCACCGTTTGATGATGACTTATCTTGCTTTGCTGGTTGTCCAACAACTTTGCCGCATACTTCATACACTCGATCAGAAGCGGAGCTTGCGGTTCTTTTATTTCGGTTTCTCCACATCGATGGCAACTGGTATTTCTGGGAACCTCTGTTCTTTTGCAAACTCTGGTAATCTGGATTTTCTCTATCAAATTGCTTTTTGGCTTCTTCTTTGATTCTACAACAACGAACAAAATAATTATTTGTGACAACTAAACAAGTTCAGTGTAAATAATAATATTTTGATTACATTCTATCAGTCTATTATTGTTGGGGTTTGGAAATATTGTATTGCAGGGTGGGGTGGAAATGTTACAGAGGGAGATAAGGGTAGAATTGATTGTGTGGTAAGAAAGGTTGAGAGGATGTCTGGTTTGTGTCAGCAGTCGGTGGATTCAGTTTATTGCGAGAACCTGGACAGGCTTTTTGGGATGGTGTTGAGGGATGAAAGTCATCCTGTGAATTCCGATTTAGGCAGTCTCAGGAGTGCTCGTAGTGGAAGATTGCGATCCGCGGCTGCTGACACAAACCGATATCTTTTCTCCTTTCTGCCCACAGGTATCAGGAGACATCAGCGAAATTCATCCAGATGAGCACCATGAAATAATATGTAATAATATGTTCTTGTTGTGAGTTTTTAATATTGGTATTGTTGTATTGTCATGTTATTTTATATATTGTAAGTATGATGTATTTGAAGACGAGCAATGTAAATTTTCTCCTTGTGGGAACGAATAAAGATTATACTTGATACTTGATACTTGATACTTGAGGCTACTTGAAATTTCACAGATTTTGGTAATCCCAGTTAAACCGTCAAAATGAAGGCAAGATCATAACTAAAGCTCTGTCTGCACTAACAAACTTTATGTGAAAAATGGGATATGCCCCTATATGGATATGATGATGTCATTTCACTACCATATTTGGGTATATCACTGTCTTATTTGGACACACCACACTTTTTTCTCTTTTTTTTTGTTAAACTAGTTTGATAATGTAGAGGACAGATGTTAATGGCTACTTATGGATAGTTGCCGGTATGTTTACTAGAATCCTATATGAACTATGAATATTCTGATAATATAACATAAATAATGACCATAAGACAATGTATATTATAATGCCATTATGGCTAACTTTTACATAACCAACCTTTTTTGTCGTCTTTTTATCAACACAACTGCTACAACAACCAGGCCTATCAGTATAATGGGAATGGAGACGTAAGAAGCCTTGCTCGTCTCACATTCACCGTCCACGCATTCGATTTGTAAATCGTATAAAGAGACACTTACATGTTCTCTACGATTGGTTTGACATCCAAATTCGATCTACAATTAATGTAATAATTATATTAAATAATACTACACAAAAAAGTAAGTTATCTATAGTTAACGCATCCACTATTGTTTCCATCTTCGAAATCCCTTTCTACGCATGCGTATAAGCTGAGGCTTTCCACTCGCGCGAACAAATTGGCCTAGTCGAAAATCACGCGTGTGATACACAATATAATGAATATTTAATTTCTGCATGTATGAAACAGTAATCTTTCTTTTCAGGTGGTATAGATGATAGTTTATGCAAATACTTATGGGCGCATGCGCATAAGCTCACAGTACACCATTCCATTAATTCTACCCATGGTCCTAACACGCATCACTGGCTGTGAACTGACTTACAATATATTCAGTATTTTCATCTGGGCTTATATCAATATATTCTTGATGAAATTCTTGTGATTCGTTATTGAATTTCAATGTATACAGTCCGATCGTAATAAATAAAGTTGTTTCAAATTCCAAAGGACTGCTCGTGAATGTTAGTAAAATCCTTCTACACTCAGAAATACTGCTACAGCTTGGTAGAGTAGGCTTACAATCATATTGCATTACACCTAAAATGATATGATTATTTCGATTATCTGTTACTGCTAGTGTATGTCTAGTCTGGGTTCCAGACGGAGTTTTGGCTTAATATTAGTGAAAAGATAAATATTTTGGCACATATGGCGTTTCATACGTATACTACTTAAGGTTCTATTTTCAGACAAATCGATTCGTCGACTGGTGGACTAACATAAAACAGACAATAAATACAGACTTAGGACAAGTCTAGTGTATGTCAGATATACATATTATAACATGTTATACAATACAAATAAGACAATGGATTTTAAACAAACATTTAAATAAAGACTACATCCTATTATTTGTTAGTATGCGCTACCATTAATTATCGGCATTTTTTAATTATTCGATATCAACTCTTTCTGTAACAATATAGTAGGCCTATACATATCGAAAAATGTATCCATTTAGGCCCATTGTGTCGTTGTCCATATTAAACATAGGACCCACTACTACAATAAAATAACATGATTTAACCCGCCCTTACATTTTAAAAGATCTCTCCAAAACATGAAAAAGATAAAACAATTTTTTTTCTTCAGGGGATGCAATAAACTTTAAATAGGTGAGTGACACACCCTTTTCCCGAATTATATCTATTTCATTTTAATACAATACTTACCACCGACATATTCTCTAGAGGTGTAGGCTTCAACAACGGAACAGTTGGTACCATACAGATATCTACATTTGTATTCTGTAATATTTTATAAACAATGTATCTATTAATACGATAGACGCATAGAAAGTGTAATCATAAACTATTTTAATTCACCTACTGTGTTTTTATATTAGCTTTGCATGCAACGTAACAACTCGACAACGTCACGCAAAGCGACAGTTCGGATTATCTCACTCCGGGATTGGTCAAATTATATGCGGTGCGCTTGCGTCCTTGCGCTGCGTCCATAGTTAAGCTCTGTCTACACTATCAAACTGTATGTGAACAATGTGATGAGCCCATAATAGGACACAATGACGTCATATCACTACCATATTTGGGCACATCACATTTTGTCACATAAAGTTTGATAGTGTAGATAGAGCTTTAGGAACCAAGCTTAAACTTGAGCAAGTTTGTTTTTGGGATGATACTTATTATCGACTGAACAGCGCCACCGTGGAACAAGCAAGTCGAAATAATTCAAGGCTTTGTTTAATAATATTTAATTATAATCAATAAGAGTATTTTAAGTTTTTGTATTTATAGGACAAATTTATCAAATGTTCTGTATATTCTGTTTATTTTATTGTGTGAAACAATAAAACTGAACTTGACTTTTAGATCTTCTGTTTTGTTGTTACAGAATAGTTGACTCCTCTAGTCATGTTGTAATTAAATACTTTTTGAGTAGTAAAAAGATTTTTTTGTTTTGTTTTAACGCGATGCTTGTCGAAATAAAAGAGTAAACCAGTTTTAACGCGACTGTTGATGAGAAAAGCAGCATCAGTGACTATTATAATGATTGTGTTGAAGGAAAACAAACAAAATTTAAAAAAAATAGAAAATCTTGTGCGTCTTTGTGAAAATACTAACCACCGGCAGGCACTATTAACAACTCTTAGAAATGCGCCAAAAAATGAATGATTATTATGATGAATTTTTTTCTACTTTACCTTGTCCACTGATATAGCATACCAAACAACTGATAATCGTCAACAGTTTCAATAAAACCATTCTTCAAAAGTCACGTTTTCCTGTAGGAAGCAATATTGTTCAATGATCAGACAGAAACAGGACATTGTAGCGAAGAAAGAAAAAAACATGTGGCAGTCAGTAGGACCATTTAAAAACAATTTGATTGTTTTGCGAATTTTCGATTTAAAATTATAGGCCTATGCAAAGTAGACCTACTGTTTTTACGTCCTTTTTTTGGCGCCACAAGCTTGTACAATTTGAACTGGTCATAGGGACACAAACGCGGTTTATCAACATTTAAGAAAATAACAGTGAGTTCCTTAAGAAGTAAGGGTAGGCTGTTTTTTGGCATCTTTAGGGAGTCTGTCCCAACGGTAGGAGTCTGCAACCTTGCTAATGGTGTGTTGAATGGTGGTATACGAAACTTTTCGATGCATGCAATTGTCGAATAAAAAGACAACTTGATATTAAGTATTATTCATTAGGTAATTGACACTGAAAGTCGTATTTATTTCTTTAATATAATAATACCATGAATTATGCAATGTAGCCCATCGTTCAATTTTGGATGCACAAAATGCGTATGCAGCACTTCAGAGTAGGCCTAACAGGCAACTATCGTATATTATATTATGTGCTGAAATTGTGTAAGACTCGTGATATTTCAAATCTGTCTGTAAGTTGTAGTAGTAACATTAAATAGAATGTTCTTAATTAATTGAACCAGCCTGGCCTAAAAAGTATCAAAACAGAACATTAATACTAGAGTGATACTAATTAGGCCTACTATCACTACCTATCAACGATTATATGGCAGATTGAGGCCTTTGAAACACGGTACTCAAAACTGAATGTGCCATATGAGGTCCAGTTGCTAAAAACCTGTAAAGAGCTAACTTTTAATTTTGGTTGCTAACGAAGTTTGGCTCTTTTTTCTGAAATGGACGTAAAGTACAATACATCAGGGACTACTGTACCTACCTCTTCAAATTCCCAATGATCCGAGCGATTTTATTTGATATTAACTGTACGTTTTTGCCAAGTTTGCGAACTTTTTAAAAATCATTGGTGACTCGTTTCTGTCAAGTGACTATCTTCCGGGTTGTGGAGGTGATGAACATTTAACAGGAACCATTAACAAGAATTGCATAGGCATATGTTCTTCTGCAAGCTACGAGGAAATATATTATTTAAATGAAACTTGTCTACAATAAGTAATCTGTCTAAAAATCGATAGTTCCGTAAAGCACAAGACCTACAGAACCGCAATAATCATAGAAAATAAGGCCTTATTGTGTACTTATTACTATAGTAATGATAAGATTTATTAGCTGTATTAAAACAAAATGCTTACGTTTGTAGTTATATTCCACAAGTGGATTGTACCTTAAAGGGTGACTCCAGGGTGTAGTTAACATACATACAAACCGTTTTGGATCGACGCAGTCTTATTTTCCGCACCAAATTGGTAGGCTTATGCTACGTAGAAAAAAAAAACCACATTTCTCTTTAAAGTAAAAAGAAAATTTGCGATCCCTTTAAATGAAAGTCTTCTCAATCATGTGAAACACGTCGCGCTTAATTCGACCGAAAGCGAAATATATTATTTTAATGACTATAAACACCAGAAACAATAGGAAGACGTTGACAATGCTATCAGTCAGCTAAGCAGTCAGTTTCCGGATCAATAGTCACTTCCCTGCACGCTGATACTGATACAGGACATAATGTACTATGGACCCGGCTGCAATCACCTTCAAATTGGAAAAAGCTACGATTTATAGTAGGCCTATCTGGCACAATCGTTTGGGGTGAAGGTGGGAGGGGAGGGAGGTGGGGGGGGGGAGGATATATGTTGGTGAAGATGGAAGCGCATTGGAACGGATATAACTTTCTAGGGTAGGCCTACTGTGAATATTAGACCAGGAAAATCATAAAGAATTGAGCAAATTTACTTCTACTTGGGAAAATAGATGTAGGTCTATTTTACCGTAACTGTACTAAATTCATACAAAACCCACCCAACTGCTCAGTACATAGTTTGTAATCGAAGGTCATAGAAATGAAATTTTTTTTATCAGTTAATCTATGATATAAGATTAAGATCGACAATATACACAACTGAAACATTGTTTTTATTCATCAATTTGTTTTATTAGGTCCTAGATCACTTTATAATTATTTAAACAAACGACAAAAACGTAAATATACGGTGCTGTCGCCATCATAATGTACAAAAATACAGAAAACATTTCATACTATCGGGTTAAAATCTGCCAACAAAACATCGTAGAAAAATACTTATCTCTAGGCCTGACATAAATATAACAAAACAGTAAGGTAAAAGCACAATGTGTGTAAATAAAGCAAAAACTATTTTACAAACTGAAAATGAAGTTTGTTAAATCCTCCTCACTCGTCCTCAGAGGAGGCAAGCGACAAACGTGGATAATACCATCATTATATTCTTTAATTGTATTTATACAACCTTTCGTAAATGTATACATACCGTATATAATGACTATATCAATTAAATTGATAGCGCGACATGAAAATTGTTTAGAACACTATTCTCAAAGTAGACCAGAATGATGGTAACACTCGTCACTCTTTCGTACCACGAGTTACCCGGATGTTTAAGACGTAGGTTGTTAGGCCTACTAATAAAAACTAAACACAACAGGATAGGCGGCGCTTATCAAAAAAAAAAGATATAAACGTTTAGAAAATGTGTTGGAGATAAAGTTAATATTAAGAGGGAGGACGTATCATACCGGCACGTCAATAGTACACGTCACTCGCCTCTATAACCATGTAAACCACGTGTTCAAATATTTAGTGACGTCCCAGTATAATAGCCTCCTTATGGGAAAAACGCAATCAGATGGGCGTTATCTTGTTTTTCTTTATCAAAGCTTCGCTCCTCTCTCTAATTATATAGTAGGCCTAATGATTATTGCTGTATTTAATTAGAACATGTGAGATAACGTCATACGTCAGGATCTATGGAAGTTTCGTTTCCCTAGATACAAAGTACATTTATAACAATACATAAGCATTACAATGGACGTAAACTAAGGCAATGAGGTAACTAAATTTACGAACAAATATGGGTATTTTTTTAATTGTTTTTAATTAATGACATAGTAGTCTGCAATACCGTGACGGTTTTCAAATAGAAATGAGCCTCATTACGACGTGCGTCAAGACTGCCACGCACAATGTATGACGTACACAAAAACGGTTGTCATACACACAATTATGCTATAAAAAACAACTTCCACAACTACGTCATAAAAATCCCCAAAACATGCACTAAAAAAATCTTTAAGAAAAACGACAAAATCGCCGCAACGCGAAATAAACTAGTAAGAAAAACAACTCCCAAAACAACATTCTATCGTAAGTAGATTGTAAAAAAATGATTTCATCTTAAATCCATATTCCTCAGGGTAAGATTGACGTCATGATGACGTCACGCAATTGTTTTATAGCTAGAAACAGCGTAGGAACATTGTGAACACACATTAATAATCATTGGATTAAATCTAATTTCTCATAAGGATTTCTGCAGCCTAAATAAACGTCCTAATCTATAAAAATCCTCCGTACTATTGTCACCGTATTTGTTGTACAAACCGTTTTTTTGTACAATTAATGCATTATGACTTAAAATAGACTATTGCATCTCAGTTTTGCGATTTTGTTTATTCTATGAAACAAACACATTCAACAATTTACATAACAATTAAAATGGCAACAAACATCCGTAAATAAACACGTAATACAAATTATTATATAATCCTGAATTCAAATTTCTTTTTAAAATTCGTCAATCACATAAAAAATGTATTTATCATAAAATTACTTTTGGGACTGTGCTCAGTATTAATGATATATACCATTTTGTTATAATGATAATAATATCCTGGATTTACATACCTTACCGCCTAATGTTGTGAAACCTCTAAGCGCTAAACATGATTACCCCAGTCATTTTTTTGGGATTAAACACGTATGGAAACATACTCCCATAATGCAACGAAACATTGTAGCCTGGGCCATATAAATAAACAGAAACATAATCATGATTTCTTACAATTTGAAGTCCGATATCTGAACAAGAATTTAGTGATAATTTTAGATATTGCAACTTAAGCTAAAAACATCAAAACAATGAGTTTATAAATAACAAAAAAAGAAAAAACAATCAACACACGCAACGGCATATAGACATATCGTACTATGATAAAATAGAAAAGAATTGTTAATAAAATATTGCAATTTACGTTGCAACATAGATAAAAATATCTAGACTAGATACCTTTATCCTGCGTTAAAAAATAAAATTACGAGACCTATTTGAATGGTGTACGGCAAGCAGCTATTTATAAACATTTCATACTTATTTCTACTTAGACATTTTTAGATGATTTTTCATTATTAAAATTTAGATATCTATTTCCGTTTTATCTATTAATGGAAGTAGGTAGATATTTTTGGATATGAAAAATGCTTTAAAGGCTTTTAAAGAATAAAAACAGTTCTTGTGAAGCTTTTGTAAATGTAAAAAGAAATCTTTCTTAATATTGAAAAGAGGTTTCTAGATCTTCGGCAAGAAGTTTTTAAAAAAAGAAACATATTATTTTGTACTTCGGAAGAAATAGGCTTCTTTGTAAATGTTAAAATCTTTGCTGATATTGAAGAGACGTTTCTCCAGAAATAACTAATCTTTTAGATCTGTTGTTTTTTTTTTTGAAAAGGAACTACTACTTCGGAAGATCTGGAAGAAAACATTCGAAAGAATAACAAAAAATTGAACTATATTGTCCAGACATTCACCTTTTCTGCGATAACACACCAATTGGCATGGTCATAATAATTTTCAATGACATGTAAGTTTTTGACGTGTTCTTCTATAAGATTTGCCAGTTCTCCTTCTTTGAAGACATGATAGTACCGCAGACAGGTAGAGGGATCTTCTGGTTCGAAGACAGACTCTTCTTTGCACTCTTGCAACGCGGCGGCGTCGCTGGAACGACAGCGTCGCATGTTGTTGACAATTCTTTTTGGTAATTGGGGACTATACTGAATGTGTTGAGTTTTCTCAAAGCTACTATCGGAGTGGTTACGCCGAACTCTTGGACTGATACGTTTAACGAGCTCAACAGGTATCGAAGACAAACTCTCCTCGGATGATGATCTGGATTCCATAGGAGACTCAACATCTTTTAAGAGAGACTTTTTCAGATGTGTTGCTTTACGGCAAACTTGACTTTTAGATGAATTGTTGATTTCTTGTTTAACTGGACTTGCTCTTTTATGCGAAAGACACATTCCAATGTCGACTGACATACATTGTAGAGCAGCTTTTGCTGATTTTTCAGATAAACCTAATCTTCTGTCAGCAGATTTACTAATTCCATTCCATGAACTGAAATCAGAATACAATTTATATGGACTACTTTTGGTATTGGAAGCACCGTTAATAAGAGAGGGACATGTTTTACAAAGAGTGTAATCATCAGAGGTTATGACGCAATTACCAACTCGAATACAAACTCTGCAAGGTGACTCTGAGAATCCACTGTCTTCAAGATGTTTAGGTATTTTGGTTGCATTAAAATCATTGAGGCCTGCTGACCTCATTTGGCTTTGGTTCTTAGGATTAACTTGCGGAGATTTACTTTTCCAGATTGTAGAAAAATCCAGAAGAGATTCATTTTTTACATTATTTGAAGATTCTTTACTGTCTTCACTTTGACTTCTCGTTAAAAGAGCTATTTTGTATCTATTTTTATCTCTCATGTATTTCTCAGAACTATGTCGACTGAGTCCTTTACTCGCGTCTCCATTACTCACAGTCTTTATCTCATTTGAAACGCTAGCTATTTTTTTCACAAAAAGTTCTTGAATTGCACTAGATAGTTTGTTACCAAAGTTTTCTTCTCTTTTAATATCACTACTTAGTTTTTCACATTTGCTTGCGTTTGATAAAAATCCATCAAACTTTGTGGATATTTTTGGACTTTTATTGGTTAACAATTTTGTGTTTTGATCAAACTTTGGAAATTCGTCACCATCTTCATCTACGCTACTTCCAGTAGAGCTATGCCGAACCTTCTTTCCTTGCTGAAATGCGTGATGTCTAGTTTGCTGTTCTAGTATACATCGTCCATCCGTGCTTGAACTTCTTTGGTGTATGGTGGCTCGCTGTAAAGTTCTACTCAATCTGGAATGCCCATTTCGGAGTCTTTTTAAGGTTTCTGAATTCAGGTGTTGCTGCCATATTTGATGTTGGCTCAAACACGGTAGTAACTCTTTATTGCCATTAATCTGTTTATTGCTTTTATTGTTTTTTATCAATTTTTTCTTTACATTTTTTGAGTTGTACAATAGTTCATCATCATCACTTCCTGAACTGCAAACCTCACTTGAATTTTCAACACAATTTGCTAAGAAAAAAAAAGGTCAATTTTTAGTAATAATAGAGACCAATGTTAATTCATAATGATATACAGTAGAATCCCTCCTTTGGGATACCTCTATTAATGGGACATTGATATTCAGAAGAATCCACTATTCTGGGGACACCTCTATTAATGGGACATTGATATTCAGAAGAATCCACTATTCTGGGGACACCTCTATTAATGGGACATTGATATTCAGAAGAATCCACTATTCTGGGGACACCTCTATTAATGGGACATTGATATTCAGAGGAATCCACTATTCTGGGGACACCTCTATTAATGGGACATTGATATTCAGAGGAATCCACTATTCTGGGGACACCTCTATTTTATTTAGGAGGCACTTCCCCCCTTTTTAGGGGACAACCTGATAAGTGTGCTTTTTTCCTTTTAAATGAACTAGAAGTAATATATAAGGAAACAAGATGGTCATTCCCTATTCTGTTAAAGGGACACTTTGTTTTGAATCCTCTATTCTGAGAACACTTCTATTCAGGGGGCTCTTTCCCCCTTTTCAGGAGAGTGCAGATTTTTCCTCTGAAATGAACTATTAGAAGCCATATGTAAACTAACAATACGACCAACCCCTATTCTGTTAAAGAGACACTTTTTTTCAGTGTCCCCTTAATAGGGTTTTACTGCATAAATAATATATAAAAACACTTACCAGGTTTCTTTCTTAATCGTGGTTGGAAATGCCAGGGCACAAGCACATCTTGGGCATCAAACTATTATAGAAAATAAACACATTAATATATTGTCATAAATTAATACTTATTAAAAGATTTTTAATGCTTATTTTTATAATTATCAATATACAATTGAACAAAAAAGTATTTTAATAGAATTTAAAGTAAAATAGAAAATAACTATGAGAAATTTGTAAACCGATATTAAACTCAAACTTGCTGCGTATGGGTGTAGTCGTACATGGTTGAACAGGGGCATTGCTTTAAAATGGCATATCCTATTAGCTGATAGCTTGGACTTGCTTACTCTCTGTCAAGTAAATCTGTATTCTATACACATGAAAAACGATATTAAAAATATGCTAATATTGCATTTGAAGCTAAATTATTCATATCCTTTTTTGATTAATTTTGTCAGAATACATTTATGAAACTCAATTAACATTCTGAAATAGGAATCTTAAAAAAAAAACAGTTCTGCAAAATGTATTAATTAAATAAAGAATTTGTAAATATGATAGGTAAGTAACACTGTGAGTATGCTTGCCATGTCAAGTAAACTTTTTATTTTGTACTTATCTATCATACTACTACTTTTCATCATTTGGAGTGGATTTGTATCTCGGCTACTGATTGCATGATTCTGGGTTCAAGTCCTGAAGTGTCACACATCTTGTGGATATATTTGGCCTGTGCCATAACCCATAAATCATGAGATTCAGTGGCGGATCCAGAATTTTGAAATAGGGGGCCCGGGGTCTAAAAATGGCAAAATGAAGGGTTAGCTTAATTTGATGTCTTATCTTTTGCATTATGAATTGAGAAATGTAAGGGGCCCGGGCCGACTGGGCTCCCCTTGGATCCGCAACTGAGATTATTTCATTACCTTTCGGTGACTCTGTTCAAGTGCCCAGACACAAACCATCACCCTTCCACCAGGTCTTGTTATTCTAGCTAGCTCCTGCAGTGCCTTAACTCGTCGTTCCACTGTAGCAAAGTGATGGATCACGGCGATGGAGATGACTGCATCACAGCTGCCGCTTCTGTACGGTAGATTGATATTGTCACAAACTAGAACATTGTGTCCTCTTTGCTGTGCGATCTGTGTCAACCTGGAACAACAGTCTGATCCTAATTTGTATATGGACGGATTAATGTGCAAATACTTCCCATTGCCACATCCTGTCAAAAAAGAAAAAAGAAAATAAATTTGTTATTTTCATAATATTTCTTAGTATTATATTCATTCACTGCTGGTTGGGACATCCTCACTGCTGGTTGGGACGTCCTCACTGCTGGTTGGGACGTCCTCACTGCTGGTTGGGACGTCCTCACTGCTGGTTGGGACGTCCTCACTGCTGGTTGGGACGTCCTCACTGCTGGTTGGGACGTCCTCACTGCTGGTTGGGACGTCCTCACTGCTGGTTGGGACATCCTCACTGCTGGTTGGGACGGGCGTCCTCACTGCTGGTTGGGACGTCCTCACTGCTGGTTGGGACATCCTCACTGCTGGTTGGGACATCCTCACTGCTGGTTGGGACGTCCTCACTGCTGGTTGGGACGTCCTCACTGCTGGTTGGGACGTCCTCACTGCTGGTTGGGACGTCCTCACTGCTGGTTGGGACATCCTCACTGCTGGTTGGGACGGGCGTCCTCACTGCTGGTTGGGACGTCCTCACTGCTGGTTGGGACGTCCTCACTGCTGGTTGGGACGTCCCATCAAAAGCGATAGAGTTCACTGTTGGATCCAGCATGCGTATGTATGTTTTAATGTTTGTATTGTTCATTTAAAATCCGGAATAAATTGAATTGTTTTAACTTGTTAGTATTTCTTTATAAGCATCACCAGCAGGTGTTTTCGATATTTGTTTGTAATTAGATGATTCCAACTTAGTATAGGTATGAAACGCCATGTGTGCCAAAATGTTCAAATTGTAATCTAGAACTTACAGTAGTACTAAGCCATACTCCATAAACTAGTATTGAAAATATAATTGCATCCCTTTGACATTAAAAATAAAGTTATCAGAAAAAAAAAATGTTGTTTGAGAACTAAATCATGATGCTCCAGGAATTTGCTTGTAAAACAAAACCTAGTACTTGATCACAGAAAGGATTCGCACCAAGGTATTTGGTATTCAAAGGTCAGCTCAGGATGTCGAACCACGCTTTTCAAAATTACTTACCAGAAATCGGAATTTCTTATCAAGAAAAACCTATACAACATAAGACTGCGATAAATAACCTATCTATTCTCTTGAGTAATGAGAGCCAACACCTTTTCATCTACTAATTCCATAGTTATACTGTATTACTAATCAGAAGATAACTTCTATAATAGACAATATCAGATCAATACACACTTAAATACAAAACGACAGTAATAACAAATAGATTACTCCACAGTGGTTCCTTCATTTGTGTTCTAATTTAATTAAACTGTAGATATTACAACAATCAGCTGTAGGCCTCCCAAGGAGGGATTGTATGTTCTAAATAGGAGATGAATACCTTTTGTCTTTTTAGGTCAAAGAACTTAAATGTAGATACTGAAAAGGTCAGTTAATTACAGACAATCCAAATGCAGTTACTAACAGTATTGACGAAGATTCTCCTTAGAGATCCGATATTTACACATCGTGAAACTATTGATTAGTTATGAAATCTAATATCTCAAGAAATAATGTTAGATTTTCAGTTGATATAAAAAATGTGTTAGTATAGCTATTGGGTCCTATGTGACCTATTTAAAATGAAGTGTAACCTTGATGTGAAGAGAGGTGATTTCAGAAAAATAAAATAAACCCGTTAACAATAACACTATAGTAAAATCTATATTAAGGGGACATCCAACAAAGTGTCCTCTTAATAGAGATTTTCCCTTGAATAGGATTGAGCAGAGCCGTCACGACCAGTATGGTTGGTAAGGTTTCAATCCGACCACTTTTCACAGAGGCCTTTGACAACCCAGTGGCTTGAACAGAGATTGTTCCCTTTCTTGTGAAAACCGGACCACTTTATTTTTTGTGACTACATCACTGTTAAGCGTGTGTTAAAAAATAATACATCTCACCGTTTGTTTCACTGGAAAATGTCCCTAACAGTAGAATCATGACAATGACAATCCAGTTTTTTATTTTCCATAGTTAAATATTTCTTATGCATATAATAAAAATTAATTTTCGCAGAGGTCATAACATAAGTAGCCTACTGTACTTCTTCTATCTTAGAAAATAGAAATGTTGCTAATTGCTAATGACTCCATTTGCCGGCGAACAAAAACAAATACACATGACATTTTCTTGCATCGATCCAGATATTAATAGTAAGTATACATTGCTCTAATAATTACCATGCACATATTTCTAATTTTTTTTCGCTTCAAAAAACATGCATCCATGTGCAAAATGTGTTACAATTATTCTGTAACATTTCGGATTAAGTTAGCCATGGGGATCTCAGTGCTCGCAAAACAAGTTGCCCACGAGGTCTCATGGCAACCAAACATTACGCTAGGTAACTATACTTGAAAAGGTCTGTCCCGATGGGAGCTTAAAGTTGTTCTGACCATTTTCAGTACAAATCTTAAAACTACCAGTAGTTTTAAGATGAAAATAAAGGCCAACTACGGTAGTCAATCAATCAACAGGCACCCAATTGTTATCTTGTGAGTAAAGCTATATCTACACTATCAAGTTTGACGAAAAAGTGTGATGTGACCAAATATGGTAGTGATATGCCTAAATATAGTAGTGATATGACATCATCATGTCCATATATGGGCACATCTCATAAAGTTTGATGGTGTAGACAGAGCCTTACATTGTCACTGCATTACCCCATTACCAAAGTGTTGACATTTCAGGCAAAGCACTTCAACCAGCTTTAAGGAGAAAATTCAAAATTAACATAACATAAAAGCAAATATTTATACAGTATTTAAAGAGCAATTTAATCTGAATAACAAACACATTTTACGATACAATCGTCATCTTCTCAGAATTGAATCTTAAGAATTAAAGGGCAACTTAGGATTTACAAATTCTATTCTTTTGATATAAAATATAATTGTGATAGCATTGATGCAGTGTAGGTTCTAGTGGGTGATTCAGCAGCTCCGAAACTCTGCAACAATCTTCTCAAGATTCAATTGAAGGTTCATATTCTAGCAACGTTTTTTGAAACAATGGGGACAATCTGATGATTGTTATAAGCGCTATATGAATTCTACAACATTTTTTTTTTCTCTTTCGTGATTTAACATTATTAAATTAATAAAGATTGGTAAAAAGATTTTACATATTAGCACAAATTGACCATTCTTAAAATATTATTATTATTACTAAATTTTCAAGACAGTCCATAATAGTAGGCCTACTATCTATCTTTATAAACATAAACAACTTGTTAACACAGAACAACTACATCATATTACGAGTAGAATTTTTAAATTCGGAGTTGTAATTTAACTTGGTTCATTGGTTGGTATTTCGTAATTTATGAATTCTGTACTGTATATTACAAGGATTTATGCCCAACTGATGTTGCCCGAAATTCATTTAATACAATTAATAATGTAAATATCCAGCTAAAATATAGATCTCAGAGACAATAAAATGTTCGTTCTGTAGAGGATTTTTTTTTTGGCAGAATCTGAATTGATTTGGTATTGCCTGCGAATCCAGCGTTGTCTTTAAATGTCAAAACATACATTATTCGATTCCTGAGTAGAACTCGGCTTAACGTTTGCGAATATTTAATTTTTGTTTCTGGACCGAAGAGATTGAATGGCATACCCCCACATTTATGGTTTAAATTAAAAAAAACACAAATGAAAAAACAATTGTTTTAATGGCAACTTTGCAATATACTAATGCCTACCGTTTTGTTTTTATTTTAATATTGCACTAGAAATAGGGCTTTATAAATACAATAGTATTGAAATCATTTAAAAGTAGGTGTGTTACTCTTACCATAGTTCATATAAACAAGAAAACTAGGCAATAGTGCTTTATGTTGGAACATAAAGTGATAAATGTATTAAGCCTTGCTCATAAAACAAAAGTTCCAATTAATTATGTCTGTGTGCGGCCTATTGCTTAGCTAGAGAGTAAGTTACGATAAATTCACAGACAAATCGTTTTTCTAATTAGATTCCATTTTAATGGAATTTCTAATTTGAGCCATCCCTGTTGGAAAAAAATTTAGTTGAGACAAAATTGGAGATGCTAGATTAGTTCTAGATGACGGTAAAAGTAAGACGGCAGAATAAACCAATCACTTTTAATAATGTTTATACTGAAGTCGTACATGCAGAAATATTCAAGGTTTGAAATCGTGCATCGAGTCATCGGTAGATTGGAAAATTGTATTGTATTGAAAGACATGTTTATCACACTGGGAATAAAGCAAAAGGTCATTTTTAAATATTAATCAACTTTACGTAATATTAAAGTATGTTTGTCAAACTAAAAATATGTTTTCTTTATTAGATGTCTTCCGCTACTATACAGTTATGTAACTTCACTTTAAAACCATTGTTCACAGTTTTTCTGAAATTAATTAGAATTTTTTTTGTAATCAGAATTATTTACTGTACTACAGTACTAGAAACGATACCTGCCCCAGATTGGGTATCCCAACTCAACTACGGGCTGTTTTAAGGTAGTTTAAAACCTTAGTACAATCAGGGAGTTGACAACTCCCTGGTACAATTGAAATTAATAACACCCATTCCCAACCCCTCCCCAGTTCAAATTTAGTAATAAAAACTTCCAACTCTAACAAACACGTCTTTAGATGCATGCTGTTTACAATGAGGCAAAATTTGTATAACAAACAAACTTAACAAACTCTCTCTCTATCTCAATTTCTTATTAGTTATATAATAATAAATACATAATATTGATATTGTATGAATATAAGATTATTACTAGCAAACAAATTTTGTTTTTATTTAAATTAATAATAGTTACAATATTTTTATTCTTATACTTTATTTTACCACACTACAAAAAGAAGTTGTAATCATTATTGCAAAAATAAGAAATTGGGGTTTTCATGAAAGCTACCACATTTCCGATTAGTTTGTGAGCATGTTCAGTTGTATCTTACACTATTGCTTTATAATGCTTTGCTAGATGAATCAAAATACTGTAAGCACTCGTTGCACTTTGACAAGAAAGATCATTCCCGGCAGCGAGTAATTCAACAATATCAACGAGTATATAAAAAGATTCTATTAGCTGCTATTAGGCCATAGCTACGAGTCCCTAATTCGCCTATTTATGCCCTAATATACCTGCTTCTCTCTCGTTTACCTGATGACAGAAATTAATTGAAATAGCTAGACATCTTGTCTACTACCTGGCTATCATTAGTTTAAAATGGTTAAGAGCCAAATTGTCATAAATGTTTTGAGTACTTCACCTCTGGTAAAATTAATAAAGTCTGAAGTTATTAAATCTTGTAACATAATTTTTTTTTTTTTTTTAAAGACAAGATTTATTTCTACAAAAATAGTGGAAACTTAGGACTGTTAAGTCCTGATGGCGTCCCATTAATAGAGGTCCTAATGTACTCACAAAGTCAATGATTATGAGAATGTACCACCATGAAGAAAGATGTGAAAACAGCCAAAACAAGAATCTTCTGCATGATATTTCGGAAAGTTCCATTATCTTGAAGGTGTTCAAATTTGTTGTTACTTTTCGAGTTGAAGTGGAAAAGGCCTATACTGGTTTATCCGGGTAAGCTAGGCATGAATACCTTTTATTGTAATGTAAGCTCACGCAACAGAGATTTCACACTACTATGCAAGTACTGGACACCTTAAAGTAGGCAATCAATACGTCATTTAATTATCTCTAGTCAAAAGTGTCATGATACATAGGAAAATAGCAGTAGATGATTTGCAATTCTCTACTGTACTTTCACATTTATTGTTTCCTTCTATGAAAAATGTATTGTATTTTTTTTTAAAGATTCAGATGAACTTCAAATCCTGGATGTTGTAGACCAACCCTAAACATGCGGGTAGATCAATTTGTAGCTACAGTACAATAAAATGATATTTCATTAAAAAATAAACGTGGCCAATGTTTTGTAAAGCATGGATTTTTTCTATTCTAAAATCATGCTGATCTTGGCTATAATTATTTCTAATACTTTAGCATTGTAACATCTGGCATATCATTATATCATTAAATATGAGCTTTTCATTGTCAGAGATTAATAGAGTGTACTGGATATTGTACTAGTTGGCATTTTCAATATAGTTGATAGTAATTACTAATGGAATAATTTTATATTAAGAATATAATCAGAGATGTAGTATACCAAAGCTGTACATTACAGATAATCACACCCTCTATATTCGGTTTCAGACACCAGGCTTAATTCAAGTATAACACCATGGGAGTGTTCCAATCTATGCCAGAAGAATCATGCACAATGAAACCCACAATTTATGGCGGGCCTGGCCTAGAACACCAAAGAAAAGTAGAAAGTAGTCTCAATTTCCTGGAGCATTGAACTGTTTTTTTTAATTAGAGGATGTTACAGTATTTTTCAAATATAGTCTGTCAAAGTGCATCTTTCACACCTGTTCTGGCACTTTAAAGGGTAAGGGTATAAAAAAATATATCAGTACTTTTCAATAATTGTAAAGCTATGCGAAATGCCTACAAAATATCTTAGGTTGGGTGTCTCTGACCACCTCATCCTAAACACAATTACATCCATGAAAATTATATAACACAAAAACTTCCTACCAACATCAGCTATAAGACTCCCTGGTTCCAGTCCCTCAATAAAACCTTTGACCTTTGGCCATGCCTTGTATCGTGTGTCACTGAAATGCGGTGCAATCTTATCGTAGACATCGTGGACATGTTTCTTCTCAAGAGCGACAGAGCGAGAATGCCTATCCATGAAGTATACGAAGCGATATCAAAGGTCAAGACACTAGGGTCACTATGCCACAACTGCAAAACATTCCTCCGTCAGAAGTACTAGGAATAAGAGAAATGAATAGTCATTAAAACATCTGATATTTAATGATAGTTGAGTCTTCAACAATGTTTTAAATTTGAAACCTGTGACCTCTTAAAGGATGAATATCCAGTACCGTAGCCACGAGAATTAAATTTGTGCGGTTTCGCAACAAGAAGGAACAATCCCCTGTGTGGGCCATGGGGTTGTCAAAGGCTTCTGCCAAAAAGTGGTCTCTGATTGAATCCTTATCTACCGTACTGGTGGCAACACCCCTAGTATCACACCACAGAGTCATATGCAGTACGTCACAGATTTTTACCTTTCAAAGAGTAGCCTCTGAGTCAAGCATCAATATTTAAATAACAATTTAAAAAATGTGTATCAAATATAACATTTATGTGTCAGTCCTCGTCATATATGTCCACACTGCTAGATGGAGAACTTCACATGTGCATGTCATTTTGTTTCAGTCTTTCTTCCTGTATTTAATTTAATTCAAAATAATAATAATCTTTTTTCTTAACATTTTTTTTCAAAATTCTTTTGAAAATAAATTTGAATCTCATTGAAGCGATATAAATTAGACATGATTGCAATGAACTCTGAACACTAAATTGACTTAAAATTCATGAAATCTAGTAAACACATTGTATGAGCAATACAGTATAATTAAGATGAGCATTTATTGATTATTGTGAATATAATGATGGTAAACTATTATTTATAACCTTATTATTAAAATATTCAATTCAACTAATTACAAGACCTGGCAATATTATTTTCACCTTCACAGAAATTACATGATAGCATTTTATTCATTTTCTTAAAAACATTGAAACAAAACTAATTTAGTTGTTTAATTCAACTTTTATTTAATCACGGAGGCCCAGATCAAGACATGGTTGTTCTTCACTGAAGCCGTGTTTGTAAGTGTACAAGCCTGTAGCCAGGATTTTTACAGGGGGTTCAGTTTTTCAAAAAAGGAGCACAAATTGTCACAATCTACTAGGCCTACATCCGCTGCTGTCCTCTAGTTGAAAAGGGCACTTTGGGAAAGGGGAGATTTGTTGGCTACAGACTTAAAGTGTGTGGTTTGATTGTCATGTGTGGCACATACTGAAAATAAAGGTGGTAGTATACTGTACATGGTAAAACGGCAGATGGGAAAGGTACACTATTCAATAACTAAGTATTTAGTAGTCTACTTTAAATTAGAAAGTGTAACAAAATAAATTTCTGCTCAAGAACCATCTTCTTGTTTAGTTGCTTCCTTTTCCCTTTTTTTCTTCTGAGAGGGCCAATTTAATTGAATTCATTTATTTTTTTATTGTAAATTGTTTGTGCTTATTTATTTTTATTTAATTATTATTATTACATGTTTATGTATTTTTGTGAGGGTCCCTAATGATCAGCTTCAAACCACCCTCGTAAAATATTATTGAAATAAAATAAATAAATAAATAAATTCCTTTTAGTTTTAGATATTGTCATAGCAATTTTCCAAAATAATACTGTCTCAAAACGAAAATGATCAATAAATTAGTTTGCCTTCGTAAAATAACTATGCAATTATGGGTATGGCATGACAACCTTTTCTGAATTTCAAACATTGTACAAACCATGTATAGTTCAATGTACACACTGTAATACTGTCGGTTTTAATCAATTAAACTTTGTTGTACCGTTAAGAGCAAGAGCAATTTGAGGAACCTACAAAATATATTTCCGAGAAACCTTTGCATGAACTCAGTTTTGAAGAAATTCAATTGTGTTTTTAATTAACATCTCTTCTTCCAAGACTTCGTACGTCACTAGGGAATTGGGAATTCAATCAACGCGGCCTGATCATGCTTGAAAAAAAATGATACACAATATTATTGTACTAATTGTAAAAGTTAATTTTTTTTAATACTGTATTAATACATATGCTACTGTTATGAATGCTAAGCCATGATATTTAATACTAATAATAATTTCTAGGTTTCAATTGTTTTTCTTAAAAATGAACAAGCTTTTGAAAATATATTGTCATGATAACATGGTGCCCAGTTGCACTGTAAAAATAAACATATTATCATATAATACTGTTTACCACAAGGTGTCCAAAGCATGATGTATCAAATTACTTTTTTCCTCTCTCTCTAATTATTGTTTTTTTTAGGTTCACCAGTCAGAATTACGTTTTTAAATGCCATAATATTTATATTTTTACAAATATTATTAGTAAATTTAGTTAGAACCTAGACTAACTCGAGATGTAAAGAACTTGTTAAAGCCCCATAGAAATGAAAATTTATATCTATTAACACCAAATTTGGAATGCACATTTTAATTACCATAAAAGAATTTTTGAAAGGATTTATGTCGTTTTTATTGCCCTAAAATCATCAACAGTCACAGAAAGCATACAGTGTTAAAATTGATCAATGATTTGGGTTATTAAAGCGGCACGATGCCTGAATAATTGATGTCGCAATAATTGAAAACGGTAAATCATGTTTCTACGAGCAATTTCGAGCGCCATATATGAATTGAGTGTGCGTTACTGACAGATTTACTACTAGAAATTAGTTAGTCCCAAATTGAAATACAACTTTAGCGGACGCGTGTACGACTTAAAACTGAAATAATTTATTAATATGATTTTTCATAGCCATCAATAGTAGGTGAATAAATTATACTGCGATTTAATGATGTTTGAAAATGATGTACTACTGTACAGGTAATAGCAATGTTCTATACAAGGTAGGGATCGTTACATCGAAATTCATTGTGAATAACTTTTATATATAACAAATTTAAGAGCTGGAGTCAAATCTCAACTAGATTCACATTTTAAAAAAACCCATTTAATTACTGTACAACCATTACATTTTAAAGCTGAGTTCACACTAGACCAAAGCACAAGGACATAAACACAATGTATTGTATGCAAGTTGGCCAATGATAAGGCAAAAGTCCGGATAATCCATTACTTGTGATTGGTCAAATTAGGTCCTACATTACGTTACATCCTAGTGGGAGCCAATCTTAAAATTGGGAATGAGGCAGGCACAATCTGGATTCACAATACTTTTTAATATATTTTTAAAATAATATTCATAAATATAAAGCGTAATGATGTGAAATGCTTTATCTTTAAATCAAATAAAATATTCTTTATTCATATAAAAATATTCTATTATAACACACACAAAAAACCCCAATATACATGAAATACGCAATATAGAGTAGATAAAATAAAACACTCAAATGAGCTTGCTGCAATTGTGTCCCCCAAGAAAATGTCAGATCTACTTCAACAAAATACAGTATACAACAGAACAGCCTACAAACTAACTTTACATCTATATAACATTACAACATTTAGCTTTATGTGTAGTAAATCAGAAAAACCTTAATACTATTTCTAGTATACTACGATGATTCAATTCTGTTGTACCTGATCACGTCCTGTTTGTATAGCGATACAGCGTATCTGTCTAACCTGATGCTCTGTCTACACTATCAAACTAGTTTGACAAAAAAAATGTGATGTGCCCATATATGGACATGATAATGTCATATCACTACCATTATTTGAGCATATCACTACCATATTTCGACACATCACACTTTTTTGTCAAACTACAGTACAGTTGGATGGTGTAGACAGAGCTTAACCATACATCTATCTATATAATATTACAATATTTAACTTCATGTGTAGTATAAATCAAATCGTTGTACTATCTATGATGATATCAATTCTGTTTTCTGACTACTAATTTTGTACTAAACCTGATCATGTTCTGTTTGTTAGCGATACAGCGCATCCGTCTAACTTAACCGCAAGCTGTACAAGGACATATTTTTTAACGGTGCTTGAAATCATGGCAATCAATTACCAGCATGTGCAGCTGATTCTGCTAATGACTTTTCTTTTACTTCGGTATAGCAGCACGTAATTTAACAAATTCAAATCTATGATTTGTACACTGTATGTTGATGTACAATTTGTGATTAGGGAATTCCTTTACAGTATACGTTTACATTATTCTCTTATACATACTCTATTAAGGAGAAAGAAACAAATATATGGCCAACCGCTATTCAAGGGACCACTCTATTAAGGGGACATTTTGCTAGGTCCTAAAGAGTCCTCCTGTCTTTGTTTTAATACCACAACCTCTATTAAGGGGACATTTTGCTAGTTCCTAAAGAGTCCTGTCTTTGTTTTAATACCACAACCTCTATTAAGGGGACATTTTGTTAGTTCCTAAAGATGTCCTCCTTTCTTTGTTTTAATACCACAACCTCTATTAAGGGGACATTTTGCTAGTTCCTAAAGATGTCCTCCTTTCTTTGTTTTAATACCACAACCTCTATTAAGGGGACATTTTGTTAGTTCCTAAGGATGTCCTCCTTTCTTTGTTTTAATACCACAACCTCTATTAAGGGGACATTTTGCTAGTTCCTAAAGAGTCCTCCTGTCTTTGTTTTAATACCACAACCTCTATTAAGGGGACATTTTGCTAGTTCCTAAAGATGTCCTCCTTTCTTTGTTTTAATACCACAACCTCTATTAAGGGGACATTTATCTGGGTCCTAAAGGTGTCCTTTTCAATTTAATTCAATTTCTTTTATTTCGGAAATGTCATCCATATCAACAAGCGTACAAAACGAAAAAGAAAGTTTGCAAACTCTAAGCTTAAAATAGCGGTTTTAATACTGTTCTTAATGAGTTCAAGTAAAGTTTAACTTATCCATTGAGACACCCCTCTATTCAGGGACACCTCTATTAAGAGGACACTTTCAGGAAAACCAATGAGCGACAATATATGACCAACCACTTTTCAGGGAAAATCTCTTTAATTAGGGGACACTTGTTCCCAAAGATGTATCTTTATATAAACATCATTGAAAGTACCCACATATAATATAATACAGCTTAATATTGTTTAATCTACAGTATCCATAAGGAAGAACTTTTATTGGTTCTGCAATAATATTGAATAAATAAACATTTCATTAGAGAAAACCTTGAGAATATAATTATATATTTAATAGACTTTTGTCTGTAAATATATATTATAATATCCTTATGGTTTGAATTTAATAAATAAAAAATACATTATAAACTGATGTTTTTCTCTCAATTTATGATTTTTTTTTTTCGATTTCAATGTTAATACAGTATCTGTTTCCAACTCTGGTTAAACAATAGAATTTACGAAGAAATAGCAGAAAATATTGATTTAACAAACATTAACCAAACGTCAAACACGATAAAATGTCATTAGCTGTGGTAGCCTATTTAATTGAAATAATGTATTATAATATTATTTCTATATCATATTAATAATATATCTACTGTACAACACTAGTATTTCAATTTTTAAGCTCCTTGCATGTAAATATGAAAGCTCTGATTCAAGATTCAATTTATTGTCACATTATTACATACATATTATTTGTTTTCCTGAGCTTAGAAACATAGTTACGATATAATTTAAAACGCAATATAAAAACGCTAAAAAAATAATTTGACAAAAAAAAGTGTGATGTACCCAAATATGGTAGTGATATGCCCAAATATGGTAGTGATATGACATCATCATGAACATATATGAGAACATCAAATTTTTTGGTCAAATAAAGTTTGATAGTGTAGACGGAGCTTTATAAATGAATAAAGTAGGCATACATACAGTGCCATGGTAAATTTTATTTGGGAGTTAGTTTAGTAAATCATATACGCCCGTATTATTCTTAAACCGGACTTTAGTCGTAGTTCGAAGTTCGACTTGAAAAATTCGTAATTTGAGCTATTACTTCAAATTCGATTAAAAAACGAAGTAGTCTAAGTTTGCAGTTCGACTTAATGAAGTCGAGCTTTTAGTCGAGTTGCACACGTCTGGGTAACAAAGGCTATACATTGGCCAATGACAAGAGAGTATTTGAGGAGCAGACGAAATTTTGCGCATTGATATCACTTTCCATTTTCTTACAACACTTTTTACGCATCAGGACTATACATGAAAAATAATTTTAATCGTTAATTATTAGAACAAGATCAGTATTAATTTAACAGTGAAGTACTTTTGATTAACAACAAACAAAATCTTCAAAATATATTTAGGAACCATGGCGGTACGGTAACTTTTATATTTTCTAGGCCCCCAACAAAGTATGATCGCGACGAACCACGCACTTCATAGCGTGACAAGAAAGTGCTAGGCCCCCCTAAACATTCCATCGCGTGGTGAATTTCCGCATCTGCCATTGTCGCTATGGCGTGACGTAGTTGAAGTCGGACTTGCGCGAAGAAAATTATGTAATTTGTATACAGTTGTAAATAAAGATGATTTTCATTATTATAACATATACCAATGTATATTTAATTAAGCTAATATAAAAATAGATATTTCATTCTTCAATATCTGGCCAATATAACAACTCAATGACTGTTACGTCTTTCATAAACATCGTTTAAAAACTATTTAGTCGACCATTTAGCCTGCCCCTCCAGGACTAAAAAAATCGATCAAAATCCGTCTCGATTTAGTCGAGGTTGGTCTGAATTAGTCGGCGATTTAGTTGAAGTTCGGTTAATTATGAATTAAAATGACATCATTTTTTTAGTTTTAGCTCGAACTACGACTAAAGTCCGGTTTAAGAATACGGGCGATAATCATTGTTCAAATTTCTTTTCATATATAAAAAAAACTATTTAACAAAACCTTTCTATCAAATATATCGAACAATTATATTTCGCGTGAAAGGCTTAAATGAAAAGTTGCCTTTTGCTAAAAAATTATATACAAATAGATCTTTTGTTAATTTTCTTTTTTACTTAAGTTGCCAATTTTGCTATGGAATGTCGTGTTTTTCTTTTGCTCGACTGAACACATCTGTTTAGTAAAAACACTCCATTTGCCGCTAAAGAAAATGCTAATGGTGGCAATTGAACCTTGCTAAGTGTTTACGTATAATCAGAATTACATTGGTGACACTTAGTCGTCTCTCAAAATCTTAATTGCATTCTGGATTCTAGACGGAAATTTACTTTAAAAATAATTACTTTTTTTACCTGGAAATATGTTCAGATCATGGAAACTAAATGTTTCAGAATATCGAACATAGTGTAACTGATTTAAAAATAAGCAATATAATACAATAAATATAAAAACTTCCCAAACGCTGTAAATCCATAATATTATATATTATGGGTACAGAGTTTGTTAGTTCATATGAAAAACATTGCCTGTTTGACACAAAGGTCAAAATGATCAAATACAATAGAATGATCAGAATAAAATATTACGATCAGAATACAATATTACGATGACATTCACAATATAATGATAATACAATTTAAAGATCACAATGGGCCTACAATGTAACAGTCACAATTATTGTGATATAAATGTGATATAATTATGGGGTTTCATTCACCTTTAGTGAATAATGTCAATCAAATTGATGAACTGCTAAACTCCAGATTAACACACAAGATTACTTAACGCAAATGAATAGCAAAATTAGATACAATCACCTTAATTATATTTACAAATAACATACAATAAAATTAGACTTTGAACTCAAAGTATGGTGAATGCACTCTGAATGTAAAAGTATGATATGCCCAGTAAAGTAGTATAAAAACAATTAAAACACAAAAGAAATTTATTCTTGAATATACGATTTCAAGATACTTACCTACATACCCTAGACCTTACAAGGTAGTACAGTAGATAGTGCAAGGGAAAATCTACACTATTAAAAGCACAATATAATTTAACAAATATATGAAATTGATTTGCAAGAACAGTGAATGTTGCATACAGAAATTGATATACACCAAAACTAACCTTCCAAAATAAGATGATTAAATTATATTTATCGAAACTCATAGCAAGTTTAAACTCTAATTATTCAATTTATGCCTACCTTAATAATATGTGCTCTCAACTGTAAATTTTCATTCTGTATTTTCGGGTAAAATCAGTACACTTCATTTTTCATCCTCTCCGATTAATATTGTGTATGCGAGCTGGATCATTGTGTTGACGAATGATGAATGAATGGGGGAAAATAAACAGGTAGCATTTAAATGTCGTAGGTGGCGCTGTTTAATTAATAATTCGTCTGCTTTATTTTTTTTTCTTAAAAAGATTATTTACTATAAATTACCAATCTTACTATTTTCACTACAAATACAATTCATATCAATACAATTTAATTGATAGGATACAAAATATATTTTTATTTATATTACATGTTTTATTACTAATTTATATATGGAATACAATATAATTTGAAATCAAATTTATGACCAGGGAGCTGAGGTCAGTGTAGGTTTGTGACGTACCTATAAGTATTACGTAAAAAAGCCAACTTTTTTAGTCAAAACAAATCAGAAAAAACATGTCTAAAACCGTTGCAGTAACGTTTCAAGCAGGAAGTAGGCTGTTTCCAGTTAGTAGTCTGTTTTGAGAAGTTATATATAATTGTGCAATGATTTTTTTATACCTTTTAATTAAAGCTAGGCCAAACACGACAGTCATGCTTTATTTTTTGGCGTCTGGTCGTCTATACACACGTGTTGACCGTTTGTTAAGTCAGTTCGCCCCAAAATAAATATTGATTTTTTAACCAGTTATTTAGAAACAACCTTGGTGACATACTTTAAAAAAACGTGACTTCCATTTTTAGTAATTAGTACATCATGATTATAAAATATTTTTTTTTTTTATAGATTTTTCGTAACTCATTGCTGGGCGCTAGAAGATGCTGTAGCAATTTAACTTTGGAACAGAAAAAGAAAATTGCGGATGGACCCAGTCTAGAAGATTTCATATCGGGAGACATAGTTCTAGAAGAACCTTTTGAAGGCCCTTATGATGGGACTTTAAAACGAGAGAAAGGAATAAAACGGTGTGGTTAATAAACAATAATTGAAAAATTCATACTGAAAAAAGTTATCAATATTAATTATTACTCTTGTAAATAGCATTTTAGCAATTTAAAACAAATAATAATTACTGCATACAGTTTGGCTAAATCATATGATAATTAATAACTAACTTTTTTTTCAGACTTCGTCTACCACCATGGTTAAAGACAGAGATTCCTATCGGCAATAATTATTACAAATTAAAAGAAACCTTACGAGATCTTAATTTGCATACGGTGAGATATTCTAATGATTTTTTTGTTAAAGTTCTTGGGTTTGATATTAAAAATGTGACCAACAGCACTGAGCATTAGACTATTAATTTTTCCTACTGCTTACTTTCTGAGGCCTGGAGTCAGATAGTATATACCTCACAAGAACACTGTTTTAGTGATGAACAAAACCACAAATACATTCCTGCTTGTCATATTTTATGTTTAAATGTGTTATTTTTTTTTCATTTTTATGCATTGTGTCAACTTAGGTATGCGAAGAAGCGAGGTGTCCTAATATTGGTGAATGCTGGGGAGGTGGTGAACATTCAACGGCAACAGCTACTATTATGGTATGGTGAAACAAGCTAGTATAACTATGCTACGTTTCATAATAATTATGTCAATTCATTCCATTCTTGTATGCCTTTGTATCAGAAATCTTCTTTTATTTTTCGTTATGTCAAAAGACATTGAGTACTTCTATTTTTAAACAGTTGCTAGGAGATACATGTACAAGAGGATGTCTGTTTTGTTCTGTTAAAACTGCAAGAAAGCCTCCTGCACCAGATGCAAATGAACCAGTAAATACAGCAAGTGCAATAGCCAAATGGGGTTTAGATTATGTGGTACTCACATCAGTTGACAGAGATGGTAAGAGATTAACATCAATACATGCTAATGAAGATACAGGCAAAAATATATCAGTACAATAAATAGAAAAGGTCTAGACTAAATATAAAATTACTACTATTACTACTTTATGTGACAAAAAATTTGATGTGCCAATATATTATGGAGATGATGATGTCATATCACTACCATATTTGGGCATATCATTACCATATTTGGACACATCACACTTTTTAATGTCAAACTAGTTTGATAGTGTAGACAGAGCTTTACACTGAGAACCCCAGAAGTGGAAATGTCACATACCATATGTGGTATTAAAGTAAACAACACAATCAAACGACAATGAGGTTTTAATAATTAACGTATTAAAGTACAAGATATTAATTTGCATATTATTTTCATTGGTTGTAGACTTGCCAGATGGAGGGTCAATACACTTTGCTGAAACTGTCTCGGAAATCAAAAGCAGGTATTACAATTACACCAAAATATATTTAACCAAACTTGAAAGCTTTTCGTAAATTTTTGTGTGAATGTGCAACTTTTACATCAGCTTCCACAAAATCTTCGGTCTGACATTAGTGCCAAAACCCGAACCAAAATTGACGACTATTTCAAATTAACTATTGTTGTCATTACTAGAGCGCCACAAATAATGGTTGAGTGTTTGACTCCGGATTTCCGAGGTGATCTAGAAGCTGTTGGTAATATTGTTCGTTCTGGACTTGATGTATATGCGCATAATATTGAAACGGTAGAGGCATTGCAGAAGTAAGTACTGTTTGGTTTGATGTTAGTGTGGGCTAAGTTTGTGCAAAATTATTATTTTATATATTAAGCATATTGTCAAGGACCCATATAAATATACACAAGAACCTTTATTTGCATTCATTACAAAATTAACAGTCCCAATATTGGTAAAAATCTATTCACTCAAGAAAGAATTTTTTGGTAAGTGGAGTTGTTTTGGAAAAAAAAATTTTTGCCAACAATAGCAAAGCACCTTAACAACCCAGCTAAGAAAATAACAGTTTCAATTCATTAATAATTACCATTTACAGATTTGTGCGTGATCCACGAGCGAACTACAAACAATCTATGAAGGTTCTTGAACATGTTAAAATGTTAGATGATCAGAAATTTACTAAATCATCCATCATGCTAGGACTTGGAGAAACAGACCAGGAAGTATTCCAGACCCTCAAAGGTTTGTTGTGTTTACTTAATTATTAATGGACTGTTTTTTCACTTATTTAGTTATTATCTGTGGGCAGGGAAATATTTTGAGCAAGATCGATACTACGTTGCATCAGGAGCCCGTAAACATGCTACTTACCCTGGCATAAATGTACTTCGTAGTAAGTACCTACTTCTTCCTTGTGTTCTAACCCTAGTCATCAGCGCAAACTTGGTGGTCTAGAGGTACAAGTTCCAGGTTAGTAAACTGGAGGTCATGGGTCCGATTGCCAAAGTGTTCTCTATGTACTAACTATTCAATACAGTTATGTCTGAGTAGAGCAAAAATGTAACTTGCTATTATTAAAATAATTCTGTAGATTTACGGACTGCTGGCGTAGAATGCGTGACGTTGGGTCAATACATGCAGCCAACTAAACGACATCTAAGAGTAGAAGAATATGTAACGCCTGAGAAGTTCAGTTATTGGGAAAAAGTTGGAAAGAAATTAGGATTCGCTTACACAGCAAGTGGGCCTTTAGTGCGTTCTTCATACAAAGCTGGTAAGTATAATATTGTTAATGTATATGAATATAAATAATATTGTTAATGTATGAATTCTCTGAATAGCAGTTTCAAACGGCTATCGGTACTGGAGTATAATTGTTTTTTTATTTTTTTTAGGTGAATTTTACATCAAGAATCTGTTGGAAAAGCGACGTGAATCAAATACCACATCAAGCGAATAAATACATAAAAATATTCCTTTTTTATTGTAAAAAAAATTTGTTTAATAAATAAAAATAATTACTGTACTGTATATTATACATTGATTATAGTTTAATACACTGAATTGGTACCAATATTATTATTAGTATTAGTATTATTTTAACACAGAAATGTGAATTACTGTATATTACCAAGTATAATCCCAGGGGGGTATTACAGTATTACATTTATTTTATGGTAATTACATGTGTTTGCATTTGTGTTTGGTATAATATATGCAGGTATTTAAATGTATTATTAATGAAATTATTTAAATAATCTTTTTTTCATTTTGTATATATTTATATTGGCTCATATTTTATAGTTTAGTTATATATTTTCAACCTGTTATTGGTGTTTTACACTGTTGGTTTGAAATAAAGAATAAAGGTATAATTAACATAATATTAACATTGTTTCGTAAAAAAGGTTTTGTGGTTTGGATTTTGTGTAATAAAACTATTATTTGTGTGATTATTAGTGATTTTAAGAACTATAAAATGTGTATTATTTATTTGTGATATCGAATGGCTTCCACCAATCTGCAAACCTCAAAACCTTCCGTCTCTGATTGTCAAAATTTTCTCTCAATGGATTTCTCCAGCGCCTAGGCTCCAAGTCCAGCATCCCACCCAGTATTTCCTTATAAATAATATAGACAATAAACATTTTTGAGTACCTACTGTTTTATAAATGTGAATTTGTGTGTATATACAGAGTTGAGTACCTAACTTACTGATTTATAAATGTGAATTTTGTGTATATATACAGAGGTCTAATTTATGATTTTGGTACCCTTGTAAAGTAATTAATTTTATATCTGTATACAATTCTTTATGTTACAAGTCATGAGATACGTGTGCGACGTTTCGACTTGTGAACAAATTTTCATCTGGCAATGACTAGATGTTAGTGGTTGCTAGAAGTAGCTTTGCTAGTTGTAGAGCAACGCCCTCTATTGGCAAACTTAGAATAAACATCCAGTCATTGCTAGATGAAGATTTTTTGACAAAAAGTCGAAACGTCGCAAATAATTGTATATAGATATTTAACCAGGTGAAAACCTTTTTCGAAGATAATTAAATATATATGTCCTAACCCTAGTATAGTAAATTTGGCATCTTGATCTAAAAATATGCACAACTATACCACAGGACAACTACCCCCTTATGTTTAGTTGGGTAGTTGTTGTCCTATGGAGTAGTTGAATTAGATTGAAAAAAAAATTAGATGGAAAACTACAGTATTATATTTAAAATAAAAAGTTATTTAATATAAAAGTTCTTTAAATTGTCTACCTACCTTGCCAAAATAATGTGAGAATGTTTGTTCATCTTCTATGACATGTGCAAATCCTCCATCCATTGCGAACTCAACACTAAAATATGGAAAGCCCTTTGGTACCTGTATAAAAGGAGTAATATAAAAACATGAACAAAAAGCAAAACACAGTAATAACAAAAATTGAATAAAAGAAATCAGGCTCCAAAAAAACTTCTGTGTTAGATGATACATTTACACCAGAACCCAGCCTTTTTAGAGTGCTCACAAGCCATACAGTATGTGTACACTGGACTTCAGTTAAGACTTCTACCACCAGAACTATGGTGAAGGAGAAACTTGAACATGTTGTTATATTATGACTTGATTTGTGGTGCCTCTCTCCCCACACACATTTTGTAACAGATACATATTTACTTACCGATTTGCGTATACCCTTTTGATGTGTGTCTATTAACTTCTTATTCTGTGACCATTCTGACCCAGTTTCCATTATAGCTTTCTAAGTATATAAAAGAAAAAACACATAACTATTATAAGTTGATATAAAGTTTGCAGTACACCACGTATATTAGTTAGCTCTTGAGTTTCTCGACGTTTCGATCAATGTTTTGATCGTCCTCGAGAAACTCAACAATTCTTTTCCGAACTAAAATATGTGGTGGTACACCACGTATATTATATTATATAAACATTTGATTTCGGCATGCAAACTTTCAAACAATATATTATTAAGTTATTTATTGCAGTTTGCTATACAAATTTCCTTCGTCCGTTCGTATAATATCTTTATAGTTCCTCCAGACATAAGGACAATAAGTTGTGGATAGGAGTGGATATGAAAATTTGTCAGCAAAACCTACCTTAAAATAAATAGGTGCCATTTCCTCCAACTCCTTCGGTACAGGTACACATTCGATACGCATGTGATATTGCTTGCGTAGGTTCATAGACGTTTCCAGAAATACTACATCTTCATCTTGTGATTCGAACATTGTGACAAGCGCCCTCTTTAATGTCTAAATAAAAATTATAGTTTTACATTTTGAAATATTTGAATATCATAGATTTTCTGATATATTTTTTAAATAATAGTATAAAATCTACCTTTATTTAAATAAAACAAAAATTATAGTTTCACATTATAAGTATTTTAATATCCTATATTTTCTGATATATTTATTAAGTAATAGTATAAAATCTACCTGTATCTAACTAAAACATAAATTATAGTTTTAAATTTTAAAATATTTGAATAATATTCTAGATTGTCGGATATATTTATCAATACTAGTATAAAATCTACCTGTATCTAAATAAAACAAAAATTATAATTTTACATTTTTAAATATTTAATATCTTATATTTTCTGATATATTTATCAAATTATAGTATAAAATCTACCTGTATTTCATTCCAAACATCTTCATCTAATGCCGTTGCTGCCGTCGCATGTTGCATTGGTATCAGTAGACAATGGCCGTCTGTAAGCGATCGCGTCGCTGGTAAACTTAAATACACCTATTAAAAATAAAACATCAATCTCCTTATAAACAGTTTAGTAACCAAAACATGCTTTACATAAACAAAGTCTTATTACAAGTCTTTGGGAGTGGAGTTGCCAAAACATAACTGCACTTATTACTAGATGCAACATTATGGGAGTATGCTCCCAGATGTGTTTGATCCAAATATGACCGGGGTAACTTTATGTAACAAAAAAAATGTAATGTGCCCATATATGGACATAATGATGTCATGTCACTACCATATTTAGACATATATCACTACCATATTTGGGAACATCACACTTTTTCTGTCAACTAGTTTGATAGTGTAGACAGAGCTTTGGAGGCTTTGTGCTTTAAGCGCTATATAAGATCGACGTAGTGTTATTATTATTAACGAAAACCAGGACATAAACTACCTTTGTTCCTAAAGATATGATAAGGTGCTTTTTCATCTCAGAGCTGTCCAGACAATAAGGACATTTAGAGAGGGCAGCAGAAAGTTGCTTGTGTTCAGCTATGGCTCTGGCTTTCATTTTCTCTTCTGCTTGAGCACGAGACTCAACCTGAGCGGCTCGCGAGACAAACATATCATCTAGAGTATGATACTCATCATCAGTCTTGTCAATAGACTAAAAAGAAAACATAAAATACTAACAATTATCAAGTGCTCACTAGGGTCCTGTTTCTGCTGCGAAAAAATAACCGTGTGAATAAATTAACCCTACCGTAATTGGCAGCAGAATCATGACAAATTTTAAATAATCAGTCAAATGTCAGCCTGAAAATACCGGTTTAAAAAACACAATCAATTCGGTGTTAGATCACCATTTAAACAGTTATTGCTGTGCAACTTTTAGCTCCAACGCAAAAGTTATTTGATTGACAGCCGCTGACCTTGAGTCACTACACTGCAGTAACGTTTGAATTGACCGCCAGTGTCAATTGCATTCTGGGTAACACCAACGTTGACGACCAACCACTTAATTAACCGTTATTTTTAGGAGCACAAATTTAGCAGAAATGCAGTTGGTATAAAATTATATTTTAAATTATATTTTGAAATAAATGGTTTATTCAACTGGGTTGGGTTGGTTTATACTCAAATTACAAAAGCACCAAAAACCAGTGTTAATAGCAAGAATTTAGTCATGTAAATAATCTTTGACCTACCCTTCCAGCTAACCTTGACAGCATCATATTCTGATCTTCTGCACGACTCATTCTCTCTCGCTGTACCAACGTCTTTAAGTCAAAATTATCATCATCTGCAAAATAGCGTTCTCTTTCACCACCATCACCATGTGTTGGAAGCTACAAACACAATAAGGAGATAGATGAATATATAGTAGAACCTCTATTAAGGGGACACCTTCAGGAACCAATAAAGTGTCCCCTTAATGAGCATGTACCCTGAATAGAGGTTGGCTGCAGTGTAAAATGTATAACATTTCTGCTGGTCATATGGTGGTCAGATGACCAATAGGGTAGCATCACTGTATGAAGTTGTTTCAAATTTCCATATGGAGAAGAAAATCTACCACAAAATTTTATTGTATCATACCTTAACTTTTTTTTTTCTTGTCTTTCCCTTTCTATACTCAGCCACTCCTTCCATCTCCGGCACTGGCCAACACTGCCCACTCTTATTCATTCTGGTAAGGATAATCTCCTCTGATTGGTCATTGGATTGACCTGACCTAGCAGGCATTTTAGGTTGTTCTAATTTTGCTTTTCTAGCTGCTTCAAGTTCAGCTTTCAGTTTAGCAGCTTGTTCCTGAAACAAAAAGAAACAATTGTACGGTCAGCTTTTTGAAAAAAGTTCTGATAATTTGCTAGACTAATTGTGAAGAAAAACCAACCAGTTATCTGCACCGTCATTAACTGCCCTACCCTATGGCCAAATACTTAGTGCCACATTTGTTAATAGGCGTTGTTTTCCACATACGATTCAAAGTGAAACAGCTGTAGATTAAAACAAATAATCAATGTTTTGTAATCATTGAATAGGGATAATATTTTCATTAATTCAAAGTTTGACTGTTCCATTCAACTCCTCTCCACTTCATTTAAGCGTGGTTCCCACTAGCGACGCAGCGCAAGGACGTAACGCAACGCAAATGAATTGACCAATCACAAGCGATGGCTTATTCGCTTGTGATTGCTAACTGTCTATAACTTCGCTTGTCATTGGTTAAAACACTTGCGTTGCGTTTACGTCCTTGCGTTACTTTCTAGTGAGAACCAAGCTTAACAGTCAATCTTTTAACTCACGTAAATATTCTCTCCACTCAACTTACAGTATTAACATTCATATTTGAATACATTTTTTATAGATTAAAACAAAAGTTTCTTAGCCACAGCCTACCTCATTGCCCATAAGTTCAGCCCTCAGAATCTTTGCGCCTAGCTGGTTCATCTCTTGCTCTGTTAAAATCCTGACAGGCGGTGGAGAAGGACTACGTTCTTCTGAATCACTACTACCAGACCCACTACCATCCTCACTACTGCTGCTGCTGCCACTATTACTGTACTCTCTTTTACTTTCTTTAGAAGATGATGCCACTGGAGATGGCACTTTTCTGTCTTTTGCCTTTTCTGTTTCATCAGAAGGCTTCCTAAATGCTTTATCTCTCCAGTTCTGTGATGGAGTAGTCTTTGTAATTTCTTTATGTCTTTGATAACTTGATTCTTCTCCAATGCCTTCACCAGGTTTTCTAAACATTGGTTTTCTTTTCGAACTCATATCACCTGGTTTAAGAAACCTACTTTTACGATCTCGGTTATCATATTTTTCTTCTCGTTTGTCATCTCTGTCTCTCTCATGCCTTCTATCACTCCCTGATCTTCTGTCATCATGTGGGTCTCTACTTCTTCTGCTCGATCTCTCCTCATCTTTATATTCATTTTTATCTCTTTCTGTATTTTCATGTCTACCTCTATTGTCATTTCTATCTCGATGTCTTGTTCTGCCATCATCATACCGATCCCTTCTGTCATCGGTTCTTCCATCGTACCTTCCATCTCTGTTCTGGTTCCGATGCCCTTGCTGGTTTCCTCTTTGTTGATCCAAAGATCCCTCAGCTTCTGCCAACATTTTATAATATTTTTCTGCAGACTGAAAAAAATGTACAATACAACTAAGTTCATTATTATATAATAACAGACCTCTCGACAGTAGCAGGAGTTTCTCGATATTTTTGGTAATTACCTGTCTACTGCTAAAAGTGCAAATTCTTCCAGTTGTTTTTGCTGTGAGTGAGTGAGTGGCCGAGCGGTTAAAACAGTGGAACCGTAATTACGTAGCCATAACATCGGCAGGGGTTCGAGGCTCACTCACTTTATGGTTCTGGTGGTAGAACGAGTCTTCTCAGATAAGGACTATAAACCGTAGGTCCAGTGTACACATCTAGCTCGTGTGCACTTTAAAGAATCTAGTACATCTTTCGAGACGAGTAGGGGGTTACCCCGGTGTATTAGTACTTCACAGCCACTGATCACCAACTGGGCCCTCTGGGAGACCAGTCTTTGACTGAAGAGGTTACCCAGTATAAATATATATTTCAATCAATATTTCAATCAATCTATACTAAAAATATCCCGACAGTGCATACATTTGCTATGTAGGCTCCACTAGGCACCTAAAGGCGAAAAATGCATTGGTAACACAGTTTCTACAATGCAAATCAAGTGCTTCCATTAGAGCAATTAAAAATTCCACAGTATACCAACTTGGTGAACAGTTAATATTTTAATCATCTTTCTAGTCTTCGGACAAACAACATTCTTATCATTAAAGCTTATAGATATATTCAGCAGTATAACGTGAAACGTATATCAGAAGATACTACAAGATACAAGTCTACTTTATTGTCAAAATTTTACAATTTTGAGATACGTTGTGTACCATTGTTACTGTAAATGTCATTTTAAAATATAAAAAGCACCCACTATGGTTTGGCCATGCTTTATAAATTCTTGGGATTTGGGACCTTCGTCATTTAAGCAACATGTACCACTGTATATGAACTACCAAAACCCAAAGTGACCCACATAACTTACCCCAAACCTTTCAGCAAGAATATCATCCACTGCCTTTCCACTATCGTCTGACTGTTCAACTGCTCTTTTATAAGACTGCTTCAGCCACCAAACTCCACCATCCCTACTTTTCTTTGGTACATTTGTTGTACTTGTTTTGTTGGGGTTTTCTTCAGGAAGGCCACTACCTCCATTCTTCCAGAAAGGATTCAACTCGTTCTTGCACTGCCCAGGCTAAAAAAATATGTTTTTAAATTAATAATAATAATAATATCAAACATTTATAAAGCGCTCTTTACCAGAGTTTCACAGCGCAACATGAGGATGGAGTGTAGCGGATGGAACGAGGAAGTTGGTTCCAGATTTCTGGTGCCTAGTGCATCCCTTAATAGCATTATTGGCGATGTCTTACTGTCAATTTGCCAGACATTTGGGCCAGCCAAGTAACCCACTTTGGAGAAATGTAATCTGTGGTATCATGTGATAAAGTAAAAAACACTTTTAATAGGCCAATGTTAAAATACTGTTAAAACAATTGAAAATGATTAAAATTTAAAACAAAAGTTACAGTATAGAGTTATTATTTTTCTTGAGAAACGGTAGTTAGCAAAACCCTTTACTTACATTATCCAACACACTCTTCCTTTCTTTCTTTTCTTTTTCTTTCTCTACATCTTTATCCTTCCTCAAATCTTTTCTTGTGTATGTGTTCATGTCAAAGGAATCCTTCATCCAGTCATCTCGCTAGTAAAATACAAAATAATTGTTTTATATAATACACACAGTAGGCCTACTTAATTTACTCAATTTTATTTATTTCAAAAATTATTTAGTCCAGGAAAACAAACCCACAGAATATTTTACCTGTGACTGCTGCGGCTCCAAGACAGAAGGCGGTGGTCCAGCCACAGTGTATACAGGTTTTACTGGGGCTTCTTTTGGTTCTTCTTCTTTTACAACCCACTGCATTTCATCATCATCTTCCGAGTCATCTGAACTTGAAGAGTTGTTTTTTTCTTTCTTTTTATGCTTTTGTTTCTTCTTGTGTTTTTTTTTCTCTTTTTTAGGTTTCTTTGACTTGATCTTCTGTTCCTGTGAATACAGTAATTTTACAAAATATCTATTTTTTTATTTAAGTTTATTAACAAATGAAATAATTATTATGTTAATTACAATTTATTGCCAGATGCACATATACTCATGTTTAAGGCACCCTGGTTGTACAACATTTCAAATCCTTTTTTAAAAACTGTGCTATTCCAATTTCTACAAATTATTTTCCACACTTACGTCGTCGGCAATCTTCTGACTCACTGATGGTAACATCCAGGTATCTTCTCCCTTTAATCGTCTTTCTTCTTTACGTTTGACATGTTTTTGATATTTTTCTTTTGCCTGGAAAAAACACAGAATTATTTCAGACTATGTAAGTACGATTTAGTCAAACGAAAAAAAATAAGTGGTGGAAAGGGAAAGGGAAAAAAGAAAAGCTGAACAGTGTGGACTTGTGGTATCATCGGCGTAATGGGATATAAATTTAGAATTTAACATAATAACTTATATGGCCACCGTCATTAAAATTCCATGCTAGGTGTAGCCTTTTTGGAATGAACCAGATTGGAAGAGTAGGGCCCAAAGGCATGCTAGGCCTAGTAGTAGTATTCGACCCACACAAAGGCAGGTTTTCGCAGGCGGTGTCAATATTTCTCTACTCGACTTATCTAGCCTAGGGCCAGGCCTACACAAAATCATTTCATGAAACAGCAATAATATCTACTGAAAAATATACATTATACAAGTACTTACGTCATCAATAATTTTTTCTCTGCGTTTTCGTTTTTCATTTCGCTGGTTTTCAAGTTTTGTCGAGCTCTCAAAGTTAATCAGCGACATGTTTCGCAAAGTGAACGTTTTTCATAGGGTTAAAGGTCACTCACTGACCTAACTTTCATCAACTTTTTTTTAAAGTGAACAATTGAACACTAAAACAACATTTTTGTTTCATAGAAAATGGTTAAATGTACAATAGATGTAACAGATACAATTAAAAACCTATTGAATCATTAAATTTTAAAAGTATTGATGATAAAGCATTTATTGAGAAAAAACATCATGACCTAAGTCATGCCAAGTCTGATCAAGCAAGATTCTACTGTGGAAAAAGGAAGGTGCAGTAGCTAAAACAGTTCATAACAAATTAATATAACATTTTACTTTTAACAATTCAATATTACACAGTTATGTTTAAAAAGTGAGTATTTATAATTATGAATATAAATTAACCTTCAATTTGTAAAAAATTTTGTGTGCAAAACTAGGTTTTTATTTATAGAATTTATCAGATCTGATGATATTGATATATTTAATTATGTGCCCAATTTTGATTGAAAATTAATAAGGTATACTTTATAATAATATAATTTACCTTGATAGGGGTGCTTGTATTTATATGGAGGTATTTTTGTGGTAGAACAACAACTTTTTCAGTTGTGTACTGTCACATTTTACAGTGTCTTTTTTTTTCAAAACTAGCAATCATGATTTCTGTCAAAATGTTTAATTTCTTGTTTTGCATGCTTTACATTTTTTTTATAGGTTCATAGCCAAAGATAATGTTTCTGGAACGCAGCAAGTTAAATCATCAGTAGCGCGTGGTATTAGAGCTGGCTTAGTTGAACACTACCCAGCCGTCGCACCTTACGTTGATCAGATTGTTCCAAAAAAAGAACCATTAGTGCTTGTCAAATGGTAATGTCTATCCGTCAGGCAAATCTTATTAATTTCTGGAATTTTATTTATTATTACGCATATTGAAGCTTTAGCATAATGCGTTATAATGCAATTGTATGACCCACTATACGACCCCCTGGAGAGGTGCGTCTATTGTCCAATGTGTGTCATACCTTATGACCTTAGGTGACCATGACTCACCCATTTTGACGCAGTGTGACCATGTTGTTTATGATATCGCCGGTGGTAAAGTGACGGACATTGACACACCATTGTTCATTGATGTGATGTACCACCTGCATCAATGATTTTTTCTAAATGACGCACCCATGACTCCAATATCCCAGAGGTCATATGATGGGTCATACAATTGACAAGTGCATAAGTCACAATTTATTGACAATACTAGATTTTTGTTTGTTAAAAATAAAGTTTCTGCTGTCTTTTTTTAGTCATGACCACATAGAGCTTGTAGCATTGGATGGAGAGGTGATACTATTTAGGGACACAGCTGGTATTTTTATGCCTACACTTAAATTATTACACAAATGTAAGTGATGAGTATGCAAATATGCTTGAGATAACGGAGAGGGTGTATGGGGGAGTGCTTCTATGCAGTCTGCCTGCAACCCTTCAGGCCAACCCAATGGCAACACCGACCCTCAATTCAACACCGATACTCAGCCATACATGACTACTATTCTCTGTAATATCTAGTAGTTGTAGTGGAGCTGTAGCTTGGTGGTTAACATGCTTGCCTTCCAATCCAAAGGTCCAGGGTTCAATTCTGACCTAGTGCCAGGCTTGTAACTCACAACTCTTTCAACTCCACTCCCTAAGCCTCTAATGAGACTTAGTTTATAGCACAATAAATTATAAAATAGTTTATCCATCCTGTAATTGCTGAGTTGCTCTCTGTTGGATACGTATGAAAAAAAAACAACATTTTCGTGATTGTTATTGCAGATCCTATGATGTTACCCCACCAACAGGTAGACAAAGGTGCAATACGCTTTGTACTTAGTGGCGCTAACATCATGTGCCCTGGTCTCACATCGCCTGGTGCTAAAATGATAGAGAGTCCAGAAAAGGAAATAGTTGTATCCTTAATAAACAAATTAATTTTGGTTGAGCCAAGTGGCATTATATCGGCAACAAACTTGCTGTTTTGTGTTTCATAATAGGCTTTTATAAAAGAAATATATTTACTAAACATACTGTATAAAGCTGTGATGTGCCCATATATGGTAGTGATATGACATCATCATGTCCATATATGGGCACATGTAGACAGAGCTTTCTGTGTCATAATAGGCTTTTATAAAAGAAATATTTTTCACTTAACATAATGTATTAGGCAATTATGGCAGAAGGTAAAGAACATGCAATTGCTATAGGATTAATGAAAATGTCATCAGAACAAATGTAAGTAACTATTGATAAATATGCAAACTCATCAATTGAGTGGTTTGAAAGCCTATAGTGCATAATTGTTTCCTTATCGGTGCATTATAGTACGATTCTTCTTTTTTTTTTGCAGTAGAAGAGTCCACAAAGTAGTACGAGTTGAACATTTAGTAGTAGTGAAAGTATTGATAATTATACAAACTCATCATCAATTGAGTGGTTTGAAAACCTTAAGTCCATAATTGTTTTCTTATACCTGTGCATTATAGTAGGATTACTCTTTTTTTGCAGTAAAACAGTAAACAAAGGAATAGGAGTTTAAAATTAATTATAATTATACAAACTCATCAACTGAATGTTTTGACAACCTTTAGTGCATAATTGTTTAGTTATACCTGTGCATTATAGTATGATCCTTTTTTTTCTTTCAGTAAAACAGTCAACAAAGGAATAGGAGTTGAAAATTTACATTATGTCAATGATGGTCTATGGCAAATGAAAAATACGAAGTAAGAAATGGGCACAACTACCACCACATCCTGGCAACCTCATTGGCTTTGGGAAAGCGAACGAGGCAGTTCACAATGGATGGAACATTCAAGATGGCCTAATAGTATACCGTACATTGCGAGGCCTGGTATTAAGAACATATTGCAAGCTCTTTTTTAGTGATCTTGTAAAAGATAACTGTACCAGTATGTAATAAGTGCTACCTTTACATACACTAGTGGCTGTATTCACCAATCACACTTAGGCTAAGGAAAAAAATATCTCCTATTGTGAATACAATGGAAATATGTAATATTTAAGGGAAATATCACTGGTTCTTAAAGGCGCAAACATACAGTGTTTTATCACAGCCGTACATTTCGCTATACCAATATATTTATTTTATGACAGATGAAAAATCATTCCGAATTTTAAGGCTGGTAGGATAATTCGCAAAGATACAATGTGTAAATGAATTTAATTATATTTTAATGTCAATGGAGGATAGACTGGGGAAAATTTTCCAGGCTTCTTACTGTAAAAGCAACAGCTGCGGCTTTCAGGTGCCAATAGGTCACTGCAGATTACCAATACAAATCCTGAATTAACAAATGTACTACAAATGCTAAAATACATTTTTATATATGCTTCAATAAAGTACATGTATATAATAGTTGTTGTTTGTATGTCTCAAAGAGTATTCTTCTATCTTGTTTTCACACACAGGACCAATTCATACTTAAAAATCTTGAAACAATTTTTAAAGATTTAGTTTTATTTATTACAGCAAAGAAATATAAATTAGCACATGAATGTGACATATAATTAGAAATATTTAGTTCAATCATGACTTCACAATTTTGCCATAGAATAGAGACCATCATATTCTTAAAAGATTACTATATTTAGGTGGTTTCAACATTTTTCCTCCTGAATTCCTTTTCAACATAAATGAATGCATAAGCAATACTGTAGGTGTTATAATTATAAGCAAAATCTGGCTTGGGATATGTGCGTCGATAGTACACAAAATAGCAGCACACATTTATATTTTAATTTACGTCCCAACCTTATATTGTCGTCCGAAAAGCATAAAAAATAAAGGTTAAAGAAATTGGACTTTAAATAGTTCATTTTGTAGTTTTAATAAAGTTATTCACTTCTGAAAAAGAAAACCAAAAAATAATTTAAATTACATGTTTTTTGGGTAAATCTTTCTTCGATTCAGTTTTTGGTCAAAGTGAATAACTATTATGTGACATTAAAATGGCATATTCAACAACAAAATTGAAAAAAAAACCTATGAAATAGGTATTGATAGAATGGTGTCACATAATGGTATACACATTTTAGTCCACTACAGATCATGTATGTAGTCAGGTGCTAGGTGGAGGCTTTAGTATCCCTATTTTAAGTCTAAAAAGGGCCAATCTGGGACAAAATTAGAAACAAGTGTTTCTCAACTGATTTGAGTTATATAGGTTCTATATATCCACCAAAAAAAAGTTCCAGCTCATCTGGCCTGGGGAAAGCCGCCATTTTGGATTTTTAAAATGGCCGCCATAAAATACATATTTTTGCTCATATATCAGCTTCCACATCATGTATGGATATGATTTTGGTGGCAAAGTATATGTTTTGAGGGTCAATGAATCCAAATACAGCATTTTTAAGTTTACTGAATGTCTGCCATCTTGTTTTTCAAAATGGCCGCCATAAAATACAGATTTGTACTCATCTCAAATTCTACATCGTGTATCAACGTGATTTTAGTGACAAAGTGTAGTTGTGAGTGTCAAGAAATCGAAAAACAGCATTTTCTTAATTCACTCAATGGCCGCCATTTTGTTTTTCAAAATGGCCGCCATTTGTTTTTCAAAATGGCCACCATAAAAATACAGATTTTTGCTCTTATCTCAGCTTCCACATAATGTATGGAAGTGATTTTGGTGGCAATGTATATATTTTGAGGGTCAAGGATTTCAATTACAGCATTTTTTAAAGTTCATTTAATGGCCACCATTTTGTTTTTCAAAATGGCCGCCATAAAATACAGGTTTTGCTAATTTCGTAGCTCATATAAATAATGAAGACATGATTTTGATAACTAAGTCTATGTCTTGATTGTTACTGAATAAAAAATCAGCATTCTAAAATACAGAGTTGCCGAAAGTGATCAGATCTTCTTATTCCATTTAGGACCAAATTCATAGTTGAAGGCTACTGCTCCACTGGCTTTAGAGATGTTGCTTTTTTTGCATACAGTTTGTTAAATACAGTAATAGTTTTAAAATTCCCAATCAAACTGGCACAACCGGGGGCACAACATATAATAATAACAACATTTATGTACAATCCCCTTTGTCTAGTCTCCGAGATCTATCGCTATCACAATCCTCATTATTACTATGTCAACGTCGTGAGTTAATCACAAGATCGAGTTCCATACTGATTACGACCAAAGAGGTACACAAGAAAATACCAGAGAGTGTACTGTAACTATCATTCGCGAGAAGAAACTAATAAACAAGATATTCTAAAGAAGTTACATAGACATGTAAAGATATTTTCCAAATATAAAGAGAAGCATGGCCAACTTGCAGTTAAAAGTACAACTTATGGATAAAGCAAGTAACATATCTTATGAATACATAGTAATACACTGGGAGATCAACACTAGTCACCCTAAATGGTCTGCATTTATATTTAAATCTAGCTGCTTATCTGCCATCAGAATAACCTTCGATCAACCAATGTGACGTAAAGTAATGCAAATAGTTAGAGAAAGAAAACTGCCATTTGTCGTCAAACTCGAAAGATTCTTAAGAGCTTTCTGGGAAAGTCAAAAAGATATCAAGAACATTTAAGCTGTGGCTGTATCATTAGATGGTATAACTTTTTAGGCATGATTGTGCAATTGGGAGCTCCAGGTTCAGATATAGCATCTACAGTATGCTTTCATATTTGCAGCAGCTGGTCATGGCCAAAATGCCAAAAGTGGAAGGCTATATCTGGAAATGCTGAAAGACAAATTTCAAGATACATAAGGTTTTCTCTATTGTGAGAGTGTCTGAAAACTGATTCTTCACCATTATAACATGTTGCATGATATCCATTCTTTTGGAACATCTTGTATTGTATGCATATGGAAATTTGTCTTTTAGGCATATTGGCCATCATAGTCAATTGTCCTATACTGTGTCTACATCTGGAGACAAAATGGTACATCCTCATCTCGTGTCATCATTATATGATACATAGCTTCATCCTCTTAGAGCTTTAGAATATACAGCTCTCTTTAAAGTAGGTTATGCACAACTTCAAAACCTCAACCCACCATTATGTCCAATATAACCAAGAAAGCTCCTGAAAAGATAAACTCCTCCATGTTTGATTATTATGACTGATAGATAAGCAGCTAGATATACGTTTTCAGAGTGGCTGTACCATTGTATAAACTGTTGACATGTTAATTGGATAAAAAAGAATGATCGGCATAAACTATCGTCGATTTGTCCAGTTATCGCATTATACCTACATGCATAAATCCAGACCAGTTATGAAATATCATTAAAATTACAAGAAATATTAACACCCAATTATTTTACTGGGCCTTTGGTCCATGAAATACTTTTCTCAGATGACGTTTTATAGTCGCAGTTTCTTAACGATCCTATTCTCATAATGTTACTTTTTTCATAATTAATTCCGAGTCCAGAATATATAGAAAATTCATCCAGTATATCTATAATCGGTTTAATTGAGTTTTGGTGTTTGAGAAAAAACACAGTGTCATCTGCAAATTGGCTAATTCTTATGTCTACATTATGTTAGTCCCCAGTGTATTAGGTAACCATCCATTCAGTCACATAAGATATGTTGCTTTAAATTGCTTTACTTGCTTTATCTATAATGTATCTGATTGGAATATGCTGGCCATGTTGGCCATGCTTCTCTTTAGGATTTGGAAAATATCTTAAAATGTCGTCTAACAAACTTTTTTAGAATATTTTATTTTTAGGTTCTTCACGCGAATGATATAGTTACAGTACATCGCTGATATCTTCTTGAGTACAGTATCTCCTGGGGTATCTCCTCCATAATCATTGTGGTTCCCATATATTATCACCAACATATTGACTTATTCTCGTCATCACTTTCCAACTGTATTTCAAAAGCTGAATTTTGTTTTTATTCTGTAACCTTCAAAACATAGGCTTAGCAAAATCATAATCATAGTAGCTCATAAATTAGCAAAAACCTGTAGCTTATGGCCACCATATTGACAATCAAAATGGTGGCCATTGAGTGAACTTCAAAAAGCTGTATTTAGATTTCTTGACCCTCAAAACATAAACATTGCCACCAAAATCACTTCCATGCACGATGTAGAAGCTGAGGTACGAGGACAAATCTGTAAATTTTATGGCAGCCATTTTGAAAACAAAATGGCGGGCATTAGGTGAACTTTAAGATACTATATTTGAATTCCTTGACCTTCAAAACATATACTTTTCTACCAAAATTACGTTCATATGATGTAGAAGCTGAGATATGAGGAAAAATCTGTAAATTTTATAGCAGCCATTTTGATTTTCAAAATGGCGGCCATTGGGTGAAATTCAAATTAATGCTGTATTTGGATTCCTTGACCGTCAAAACCTACATTTTGCCACCAAAATCATGTCTATACATGATACAGAAGCTGAGATAAGCACAAATCTGTATTTTAAGGCGGCCATTTTGAAAAACAAGATGGCGGTCATTGAGTGAACTTCAAAATGCTGTATTTAGATTCCTTGACCCTCAAAACATACATTTTGCCACCAAAATCATTTCCATGCATGATGTAGAAGAGGAGATATGAGCAAAAACCTGTATTTTACGGCGGCCATTTTGAAAATCCAAAATGGCGGCTTTCCCCAGGCCAGATGAGCTGGAACTTTTTTTTGGTGGATATATAGACCCCATATGACACAAATCAGTTGAGAAACACTTGTTTCTAATTTTTTCCCAGAGAAAGTGTAAAATGGGGATACTACTTGTAGACTTTCTTAGCTAAATATCTGGTTGATTTCATCAAATTGTGTACACACCATAGAGTAATTTGTATCTAGTGCTTATCTATAGATTTATATACAAGTAACAGATACCAAAAAAAGGTTCACCACAGACACTCTTAGAACCTAGTTCCAAGAACATTTACACAAAATAAAATATAACCTTTGACACTTCAGCGTCAATAGGTCCAACATTGGTTTTCCATTAGAATCAACTTTACAACATAATTTCAGTTGTTGCAAAATTTCATTGAATGATAATTTCTATCAGCATCAATTAATTTATGTTGTTTGCTGCCCTCTTTATGCTGATATATTTGCTGCCCTCTATATGATGTTATGTTTGCTGCCCTCTATATGATGTTATGTCTGCTGCCCTCTCAATCTTCTAAGAAGAAGTAATTGCCGCCTTTCTTTTGTTCGGCATCTTTTACAGAGTGTAACTTGTTGATACGAGGTCGGTAGTTGGTTGGGTCACGTCTGAAAGTGATCTCCAACGACTCTAGAAACTGGTTCATTCCGTTAAGTAGAGATTGAGGCCTGCAATTAAAGCAGAAACATTTTTAAATATTCCAATTAACAAGAAATAACTGTACAAGTGATATTATGTTTTGTAGTGGTCTACAATTTGCAGGTTTTGTAAAAAGTGTAACTTACGTATTAGCGGTGGTATCTATGGATGGTTTACCGTCAAACACAATGACACGGTCTGCTAGGTACGTGGCCATGATGAAATCGTGTTCTACCACAAAACCAGTCTTCTTAGCATGCAGGATAAACCTGTAAACATATAGGAATCGTACAATAAAAAATACAAATAAATTTAAAAAATACAAACAATTTCTTTTAAAATAATTGTGCATGTATTATTTCATCATTTTTATAGCGGTTATGTGATTATTTTATTGCTGACCTTTTTATGACCTTTGCAGCGACCAGACGTTGTTCTGAATCCAAGTAGGCGGACGGTTCGTCAATGAGATAAACATCGGCCGGTTTACCAAGACACAAGGTTAATGCCACACGTTGCAATTCACCACCGGACAGATTTTGTACCTACAAAAAATGAGATAAACTGGTTTATGGAGAAATTTACATAGCCTAGAGCCAAAAGCCTACATCCACAAACACAGAATTTCGTGGATTGTGGAGGTGGGCTTCTACTGAAAGACCACCTGTGTGCTGCCTATCACCCGACATGTAAATTATATCTCATTTCACAAAGAGATGTAATGCGTGTATGTTGCACATACAAATAATAAACAGCAAGGAATTACATTTCAGAGGACCCTTGAATATTCACTGGGCTAAACTGGTTTAAATATGGTTGAAATAGTATATATATAATACCGGGCAGTTTAGAATTCATATTCTGTGCCTGTTGTGTTTATATATATTTTACCTTTATCATTTAAAATTTAATTAATTTTCAGCATATCACCAGTCGGTTTTAGAATTTGTTCTGTGCCTGTTGTGTTTATATTTTACCTCAAACATACATATAGTATATATATAGGAATATGTGTTTGTACATTCGCAGAGAAGTTTACGAATGATTTGCATGCATGTCGACCCGACTTCAACTATCCCCTTTCACAACATCTATAGCAAAACTCTGGGGTTTATATACACTGGGACTGTTGATTCCTTGGTTGGTGTAAACTCAGCAATTTGAAAGGGGTACTAGCGTCAACATGGCATTATGGACCACCCTCATAAAATATTGTTGAAATAAAACAAAAGAAAATTAAAGTCCTACCTCTTGATCGAACAAGCTTTCAATCTGTAGGGGGCGCATGACATCCGTTAAGAATTGCGGATGCACGTAAGAATCTCGTATCTTCTTGTGCAATAACTGTTGTACCGTATCCGTCGACTTTGGGCTGATTTTCTGCGGTTTGTAGCTGATGTTTAACTGAGGTATAGTCACTAATAATAATATAAATTTACCATCTTTATTCGAATAAACACCCTTGTATTGTGTTAAATGGTTGTCATGTAGGCATTGATAGGAGGGGGCATTTACTTTTAGTGTAAAATGGAAACATATACATAAAATTAAAACAATTAAAAATAAAACGTGGTGTAAATTGTAGATCACCTTTGTGATCACTCAAAAAAATTGTTTATTCTTTTTATTATGGCCAAGGATTACCAATAGTAAATTCATCACTGTCCTATCAGATAAGTGGTAATAGGGGCTATTTTGTGAACCAGTTAACCCTCTACTCGCCTCGAATGATGAATTGGGTTCTTTAAAGTGCACACAGCTTATAACTGTGTACATTGTATCTACGGTTTATAGTCCTTATCCGAGAAGACTTGTTCCATCACAACAATGGAGCGAGTCAGGCTTGAACTCTTGCCAATATTGTTGGCTGTTTAGGTATTAGTCCAGATCCCTATGTATTTTCGTGTGCAGATCATGGGGAAAGTGTAAACATTGTGTTTTATGAATATTTGAATCATGCTGGTTATAAAAACCCATGTTGTCAAATTTCTAAAATTCATCTTTGACCTCTGACCTCAATTTGAATGTTTTGACCCATTGTAAACAAAATGATCATATCTTTGCAACGCTTAGATTAAATGAAATAATTTTAGTGTCAAATTATTTGGGAGATGCATATTAATATTCGTTCTAATGGAAAAGTTTGTCCAAAAATGGCTGGAAGTATGATTTTTGGCATATTTGACCTTTGACCTACATATCATATAACTCCGCAACTAATAGTTGGACAAACTTTAAATAGGGCTCAAATTAATCTGAAGGTATATGTTTCTATTCAGTCTAATAAGAACTTTTACAAGAAAATGACCCGAAATATTTTTATTGACCTTTGACCTGTACTGGTAGTACATATTTCTATAATCTCAAAAACTATTGGCCGTAAAATGGTTGTTTTTGTGAAATGGTTCGAACAATTTACATTTATATGTTTTATAATAACAACATTTTATAGAAATGTAAAAGAATTTATTTATGATCACTAACTTTGTAATTTATTAACATCACTAGCATTTGTTATAATATTAAAATGTGTCATATTTGCTGATTTTACGCACTTCACATGAATTTATCAGAAAATATGTGTATTTAATATAATGTTTTTTTTTATATAAAGACAATTTAATTATCTATCAAATAAGACTATTTTCAAATTATTATGGCTAAAACTTAATTAGATACAGGCAAAAAAGTGTATTTTTACTTATGTGAACAGCGCCCTCAATCTTCATTTTTTTCCCAAAAAATTCCACATTTTTTATGTGGTTTCATAAACTATAGCTGGTTGTAACTTTTTAAAAGATTTGTTGTCAGTGACGTGTAACTTACATACACCTTCTACCATATACTAAGTAAGTTTCTGAGATAAAATGAAAACAATATTTTTATAGCTTGATATTTTTCCTGAGGTTATTACATGGTGCATGCTAAAAATATTTTGATTTTGTGCTAAAAATCCATCTTTTTGGTCCAGTACAAACAATCTTGCACAGCCATTCTTACACAAACAGCATATTTTATTGGAAAGATAATCATAATATCTATCCAATAAAATATGAATTTTTTGTATTAATATCTGCTAGATAGCTTTTATTAAACCAAAAAGATGGACTTTTAGCTGAAAATTAAAAATAGTTTTTTGTGTGTATCATGTAATAACCTCAACAAAAATATCAAGCTATCGGAATATTTTTCTAAATTTTTTCAGAAACTGACCTAGTACGTTATAAAAGAGGTATGTAAATTACAGGTTACTGTAAAAAGTCTTTAAAACAAAGTTATAACCTGTTTAGTTCAGGAAAACACATAAAAATGTGGTATTTTTTGGGAAAAAATGAAGATTGAGGGCGCTGTTCACACAAGTAAAAATACACTTTTTTGCCTGTATCTAATTAAGTTTTAGCCATAATAATTTGAAAATAGTATTATTTGATAGACAATTAAATTTTCTTTATATTAAAAAAAAAATAAACTTTATATTAAATACACATAATTCTGATAAATTCATGTGAAGTGCTTAAAATCAGCAAATATAACACATTTTAATATTATAACAAATGCTAGTGATGTTAATAAATTATATTAGTGATCATAAATAGAATTCTTTTACATTTCTATAAAATGTTGTTATTATACAACATATAAATGTAAATTGTTCGAACCATTTCACAAAAACAACCATTTTACGGCCAATAGTTTTTGAGATTATAGAAATATGTACTACCAGTACAGGTCAAAGGTCAATAAAAATATTTCGGGTCATTTTCTTGTAAAAGTTCTTATTAGACTGAATAGAAACATATACCTTCAGATTAATTTGAGTCCTATTTAAAGTTTGTCCAACTATTAGTTACGGAGTTATATGATATGTAGGTCAAAGGTCAAATATGCCAAAAATCATACTTCCAGCCATTTTTGGACAAACTTTTCCATTAGAACGAATATTAATATGCATCTCCCAAATAATTTGACACTAAAATTATTTCATTTAATCTTAGCGTTGCAAAGATATGATCATTTTGTTTTCAGTGGGTCAAAACATTCAAATTGAGGTCAGAGGTCAAAGATGAATTTTAGAAATTTGACAACATGGGTTTTTATAACCAGCATGATTCAAATATTCATAAAACACAATGTTTACACTTTCCCCATGATCTGCACACGAAGGCACTTTTTTTGACATAGGGATCTGGACTATATGGTAAATGGTGCCTCTGCTTTAACCACTCGGCCAACTGACTCGCTTTAAGAATAACTGGGCTTCGTTTATACTGTAATAAGTGCTCCGTAAAACATGCTAGTAAAAACAAGACCTCTGTAGAGGTTGTGGTTGTTCGTTTACCTGATTCATCATCTGGTTTCAGATGGCCAGCCATCATTCTAATGAACGTCGTTTTACCGGTTCCATTTTCACCGAGTAACACCACGATCTCGGAATCGGTAAATTCACCTTGTTGAACAGTCAAATTAAATGAGCCTATAAAACAATATATTATTATTTACATAGTTATTACTACAGTATAGTTATATATAATTTAAAGCGTTATATATATTATTTAAAGTAGGGGGTTATTGCGTACTAGTATTCACACAGCTACTGTTACACACAGACACTTATCGAAACTCATCAAGAGGGCCCCTTGATTGTCAGAATACGCTGTTTAGGGTCACCCTCTACAAATAAGGTGAAAAAAAAAATGTAAACAAAATGATAAATAAATAAAAATATATATTATTTATATTTATTAGATATCTTTGATATCAAATTTCTTTATTTAACCTACCGAGTGATTTTTTCATATTTGGGTACTTGTATCGACTCATCCTCTTAATTTCTTCCTCTTCCGCGTTCTCGGAGACTTTGAATGTGAGAGAAACTTCACGAAATCTCAGATTCTCGGTGGGAACATAACCGTCCAAGAAAATGTTGATACCTTGAAAATTAGAAATTTATTTTAAAGTTTGGATAAAGTCTGCTTACAGACAATTTTAATCCAGTTTGGTTCTGGTGGTAGACACATCTAGCTCATGCTCACTTAGTACACTAGTACATCTTTTGAGATGAGTAGGGGGTTACCCCGGTGTACTAGTACATCACAGCCACTGATCATAACAGCCCAGTATAAATAAAATATTTCCATTCTATGTGTTTTCTTTATGTTCTCTCTCAAAAACTATTTCTTTATATAGTTGCTAAATTTATGTAAAATGCCAGGCAATGAATGAAAAAAATTAAACGTTTAAAACATTGTTGGCAGAAATTTGTTTCAAAATTATAAAGTCAAATTGTTTAATTTACTAGATTTGTTGTTTATATTAAGTAATTAAGTTAAGTAAAATAAAAAAACTTACCTTCTCTGACACTAAAGGGCATAGTGACAACACCATAGGCACCAGGTACGCCATACAAACAGCAGATAAAGTCAGACAAGTAATCTAACACACTCAAATCGTGCTCTACTACAATTACATATCTAGCAACAATAAAAAAAAAGTTTTCATTATAATAGCAGAAACAACTTACTGTAAGATAAAAATAAATTGTATGTTTTTTGTTGGTGTTAATGAAACAAAGCTTTGTCTACACTATCAAACTTTATGTGACAACAAAAAATGTGATGTGCCCATATATGGACATGATGATGTCCTATCACTACCATATTTGGGCACATCACCCTTTTTTTTTGTCAAACTAGTTTGATAGTATAGACAGAGCTTTAGAGCAGCTATTCTGTTTGAGACATGCATTGCTGAATAAATATCATTATTAGTTCCTTGTATTACTGCCAAAGTAATTAAAATTTTAAGGGACTTGGTTTACTTACTTGTTAGAATCAACCAATGATCGTATCGCGAGGGCAGCCTTTAAACGTTGCTTTACATCCAGGTAACTTGAAGGTTCATCAAACATATATCTGTCAACAAAAATAATTATTTTTTATTAACTAATAATTGGTAAATAAAAAAAAAACATTATAGAACATAACTTTCTACATTTTGATTACACCTAAAAATATGTATTTTCAGAATAAAAAAACAAATTTTTTGAGACATACAATTTACTTATTTCCTTAAAGATATATTGTCCACGTGAAAAAATAATTAACATTTTTAATGTCATATAGTTGTAATGACAATAGAAAAAAAAATTTGATCACCAAAAAAATTATTTAGCTAAAAAAGCTGTAATTTAAAGCAAAAAAAAAACATTTAATTGTCTGTCAGACAATGGGTTGTTGGTTAAATTTAATTGTTTATTTTGTCTTTTAACAAGTGAAATCATTATTTTTGTTCGTTTTTTCCCAATAGGAATTGAATAACTTCATTAAAACTGCAAAAAGGTCTAATTTTATCAATTTTTATTTTTCTGAATTTTGAGGGTACATCTTTAAAATTATAACCTACTTTACACCATCTATGTAATTCTTTACGTTAAACCATTCATGAATACGTACGTGTACGACGTTTCGACTTGTTTTCAAGTCTTCATTTGGCAATGACTAGATGTTAGTCGTTGCTAGGAGTACTGTAGCCTTGCTAGTTGTAGAGCAGCGCTTTCTATTCGCAACACTTTTCAGAGAACTACTTTACACTAGACTCTATTATTTCCACGATTTAATGTGAACCTGTATATTCCAGATATTTAAGCATAACTACTATGTATTTAGCATATATTTTACATATAGATAGACTTACACATCAGCCGCTTGTATACACACGACAGCACATGCAAATCGCTGCAGCTCTCCTCCTGAGAGATCGCCTACTTTTCGATCTGTAAGTTTGGTTAAATCTGAACGCAAAATTGAATAAATAATGTCAAATTGATGTGAAATATTTAGGCACATCACCGGCACATTTGGGAACATCACACTTTTTTTGTCAAACTAGTTTGATAGTGTAGGCAGAGTTTAAGGACAATATATCTAAATAATATTATTATTTAGATATTATTACAGTATTATTGTCCCTTGAAACACAAAAAAATGAAGGTCAAAATATTCTAAATTGGTGGCCATATCAAAATAATATTAAAGTTATTCACTTTAAGTCGAAAATTCGAGCCAAAAACAACAAGTTTACGTAATTAACAGGTAAATTAGTTTGATTACATTTCATCTGGAAAATCGTCACGAGCAAAAGTAAACAAAGATTTCAAACCATTAGTACGCATTATGCATATGCTAAATTAGGATTGTATACAACTCGTCACGGTTAAGAAGGTATTTTCACACAGATCATGAGGAAGTTTTATGATTATGCATACAGAGTAGCCAAACAAGCGCGTTTCATTATGGGATATGTTTTGATTGAAACTTTGATTGGAAGTCAAAGTTATTTTTTTAACCAAAAAACGTCTGTATTTCAGTTAAATTATTTTTGTTTTGAAAAATTTTTGGTGATAGTTAATAACTATTATGATACTTCAAAATGACCCACATTTTTTCGAAATCTTTTAATTTTTATTTTTTTGGAATTAGTCAAAGGGACAATACATCTTTAATAATATTTGTTAATGTATAGCGCTTATTGCACAATGCTTCTAAGCGCTGTTCATATTATTACCCTGGTCAATTCTGGATCAAACACGCATGGAAATATACTCCCATAATGCAGCTAGTAACCAGCGCAAAGTTGTGTTTTGACATCAAGCAGGTTGTAGTTCAGTGGGGATGCAAATAATGTTTAATAATGTAAGATTTCAAATGTTATTTTTTGCAATTAAAATGTAAAGATGTTGACATACCAAGCTGTTCACATACATGTACTTGTGTGTTGGTGTCATCCTTCTTATCTAATATTGACTTTACACTTCCCTTTAAAAAATAATCAAAAAGAACAAATGATATAAAGCACAATTTTAACCAACAATCTTATTATAACATAAACATCTCTACTTAAGTGATGGATTGGAAAGTTTTTATTTTTAATTAATTAAAAAAATTAATTTTAAATTATTTCTATATTATTAATATTATTATGTTTGTACTCGGAATAAGTTGTAACTTAGTATGGGACCAGTAAAATAGCATGTGGGCTAGGAAAAACAATAGCCACTGGGCTAGTAAAAACAATAGCCACTGGGCTAGTAAAAACAATAGCCACTGGGCTAGTCAAAACAATAGCCACTGGGCTAGTCAAAACAATAGCCACTGGGCTAGTAAAAACAATAGCCACTGGGCTAGTAAAAACAATAGCCAGTGGGCTAGTAAAAATGATAGCCAGTGGGCCAGTAAAAACAATAGCCAGTGGGCTAGGAAAAACAATAGCTAGTGGACTAGTAAAAACAAAAGCCAGTAGGTTAGTAAAAACAATAGCCAGTGGGCTAGTAAAAAACAATAGCCAGTGGGCCAGTAAACACAATAGTCAGTGGGCTAGTACAAACAATAGCCACTACTACAGTCCTTTTAGTACATCATATTCCTATTTATATACAATAGATTTCTTTCTTTTTATTTACCGTGACAGCCTTTGGAATCTGGTCCACATATTGCGGCTTGATAATTGCTTTCAGATCGTCTTCAAGAATCTTTGTGAAGTAGTTCTGTAACTCAGACCCTCGAAAATATTTAAGGATTTCTGTCCAATCAGGTGGTAGCTGAAACGAATAAAGCAACTTCATAAATGCTTAATGCAGTGACATAAAAAAAGGAAAACCCAAAATAAAATCTATGTCCAGCTCACAGAAAATGAATATCACAAACTAATTATCAGTAGAACCCCTCCTTTGGGAACAATATATGTTTTAACACTATTCCAGGAAAATGGTATTTCTTAACAATGCGCCTCCCCTGTTTAAATATTGTATTTATACTGGACGACCTCTTCAGTCAAAGAGTGGTCTCCCAGAGGGGCCAGTTATGATCAGTGACTGATGTACTATTACACTGGGGTAACCCCCTACTTGTCTCGAAAGATGTACTAGGTTCTTTAAAGTGCACATGAGCCAGATGTGTACACTGGACCTACTTATCCGAGAAGACTTGTTCTACCACCAAAACCATGGAGCGAGTGAGCCCTTGCCGATGTTATGGCCAAGTAATTACGGTTTCACGGTCTTAACCGCTTGGCCACTCACTGCAATCCTATCATGATCTATTCATCATTCATTAAATTGTTTACTCTTTCTATTTGTTGCATGAATAAAGACATTGATTTGAAATTGTGTAGGGTCTCAAAGGTGTCTCTGTAATAGAGGTTCTATAGTAATATTATATTGATTTGAAATTGTGTAGGGTCTCAAAGGTGTCCCTATAATAGGGGTTCTATAGTATTATATTTCAAAAGACAGAAGTAAAAGTAACGCTATGTCTTACGTCGTATTGGCCAAGGTTTGGTTTCACTTTGCCAGCTAAAATTTTAAGTGCTGTTGATTTTCCAATCCCGTTTGTTCCAACAAGTCCAAGAACTTCTCCTGCTCTGGGAATGGGAAGCCTAGCGAGAAAAGAGTTTATAAAGTTCAAATTATTTATAAGCAACAAAAAGTAACTAGCAACAGAAAGATTCAACTGCATATACCCTAGGCCTAGCTAGACTGAAGAGCCTAGGCTATAAAGGCAGCGATACCATTATGAAACTTTTCCAGGCAACTGAAACTGATCTAGGCTAATTCTGTTTTTTCCAACGAATCCACATCTTGTAGAGTTGTTTTCATTCATTAATCAAAATCATATGAACGATTTAAATCTAATTTAAATGTTTGTTGGTCTACATTAGAATGTATATCTCCAAAAATTCCATCTTGACAATGAATATTTATAGTTGTTATACATTTAAAATTAAGTGGCGCCGTTGGATTTCAGAATCTTAAAATAATTTTTTTCCCTATCAGAAAAGAATTTTTTCGTACGTAAAAAATAGAGAAAAAAAATTACTATTTAATGATCATTAAATAGTGCGTACTATTGCACACCATGTGACCCACAATCAATGACAGGAATTTTATTTAGGTGTTATATAATAAAGAATAACGATAAACCTGTGTAGCTTGAATGAGTTAGCATTATATCTGTGTGTCGTGTCCTTAGCCAGGTTACTTGGAAGATTTATAATTGCAATCGCCTCAAATGGACATTTCTGAAAAAAAAACCCCCAAGCACAATGATGTTACGGTCGTAAAAGTAAAATCTTGTACATCTTTTGCATGCACACATTAACAGTTATTTTATTCTTGAAGTTGAACTTTAACATTGTTAAGATTTTTTTAATCTAATGTTTAGCATCTGTAATCTTGTAACTGAGGTAAACGTAATTCCTATTCAAGGGGTGCACCCTATTAAGAGGGCAATTTGTTTGGTCCTGTAGGTGTTCTTAATAGGCAATCTACATGCCTTGTCTTTTAAGGCGAGCGAGTGCGATCACTCGCCTAACACACTCCTAAACTGCCCTTGAGGAGTGCGATTTACAACACGCTTAAATTTGGTAAACTTCTACACACCAAAATACAAACAGCACACCTGAATGTATTGAGGAGTGTCATTTGTAGCACACCTATAATTTTCAAAAGACAAGGTCTGAATCTACTGTATCCAGATTGGACACATGTTGTGCTCAAAATTTGTTTAAAAAAGGAAAATTCTCTGTAATACCTTTGAACAAATGCCACAACCAATGCAAAGCTCTTCCGAGATGATGGCTATCTTATCTGTTGGCACTACTTCAATGCATAGTTTACCCATTCTAACCACCGGACAAGACTTTTTACATTCTTGCCGACATCTTTTTGGTTTACATTTGTCATTGCTGACAATAGCAATTCTCGTCAGTTTGGTCTCCTCTTCGGACGCGTTATTTGGTCTTACTCTCGGCATGATGATGATGACCTAATTATCTCCTGTGAAATTAAGGTACTTTAATAATTAAAAACACATATCAAATATTGTATTAAAAATAAAAAACAATATACAGTAATTTGAAATAGGCAATTGTAGCTCAACATATTAGATAAAACCTGTAGTGATACAAGTACAATTTTAACCATTGTTCAAATTTGTTTAATTAAATACTGTAGTTCCAATTCTATGCCTACATGACATAAGTATAAAATAGTCTCCTCCTACTAGTCTAGGCCTAACTAATAAATAAAACTAGGGGGCCTAATAAATTTAATAATTAATTTTTAGAAATTCAATGTTATTTTTTAAGTAGTTAAATTGTAAGCCAGACTAGGCATAGGCTAGCCCAGATCACTTTGATATAAAGAAGACTAGAGTAGTTAGGGCTACCAAACTTGCTTCTAGGCCTAGTAGGGTAGTCGGACTAAAAGGAGCTGGGTCAACAAGGGGTAGCCTAGGCCTATAACAGAGAGGCCATCAAGCTAGGCCGCGGCTAGCCTACATACAGAAAGTGAAACAATATGTTCGTGAACATTGAATAAATACAAACGTTTATCACTGTCAAACAATATCATTGAACAAATTATGCTGACCACGGATTATCCGACTAACAACTAACGCAAAAGCGATTCCAATTTAAAAAGTTATTTCACAACAAAATGTAATATTTAATTGACTTACAATGCTCGATCCCTGACAGGATGGAGATCTTCCACCATCAAAAAGACACGTGTAAATACCGCCCCCTATATTGTCTTTTCTCTCATAACTTGACTTTATAAGTAGGTACTGGATAATGTGCCAGTATAATTATGTAAATATATATGTTTTAAATCTGTTTAAAAAGTTCTAATTCTCTACGCATAGACCACAATACATTGATTGACACACAGTACAAACAGTTCAACACAGTATTATAGTGCTGTGGAAATTGAATGACAGTTTATTTCAAATAATTGTGACTGCATTTATAGAATTGAGCAATATAATGAGTTTTAAACAATTCTTTGATCCTAAGTGTCATATAGATTAGATATAATTATTATTACTTTGATGTCATTTGGCAGTGAGAAACATATGTGCGCTACGACACAATAATACACAGTCAATAACAATATATACTGTGACCAAAAAACAATACAATACGTGAAGTTATAAAAAAAAAAAAAAGCAAATTAACAAAGGCAAATAAACACATTTTAAATACTAAATACAATTTAAAAATGATCTACCATTAATTTTACTTCAGTACAATTTTTAACAATCTATTAATCAATATTACATTGAATACAGTAAATTTAGTTATTATTCTATGTAGTTCTATGCTTCGGTGTAGGCCTACAGTATAATTATGGATAGAGCATACAGAAACAGGAATAGCCCAATTCACTGTTAAGTCGGTTTGTAAAACATCACATGAAATTAAATACATATTTAAAATGTATTGTTGTACAGAAAAAAATAATTACTAAGCCTTTGATACATTTGTTTTAAAAATCTGAAAAGTAATATTTAAAATTGTCTGTAAAACCTAGAACCTGGTAAAAGCTGGTAAAATGTGGAGTGTTTTTCTCATCTCCATAATCTATCTGCTCACGATGCTGAACTTCACGGCTTACAGATGTTTTTCTCATCTCCATAATCTATCTGCTCACGATGCTGAACTTCACGGCTTACAGAGAATTCAAACAAAATAAAAATACATTTTTTAACAAAAGTAAGGAAAATGTTTCTGATTTGATAATTAAAAAAAAATAAGATAAACTTCTACATACACAGTACAATAGACACAATGTATATCGGAAGTTGCATGTATGAAATGTAGTTTCTCGTACTTATATTTTTTCTACAGAGGTGCATTACGAAACAACAAATATATCTTCTGATTCAACCATACATTTAACAAAACTGACAATTTCTTTTTAAAAACAAAATACAAGTTATTCCATACAATTTCCCTGTTTTTTTTACTTATTTAACCCATATTTTCAATATATTTAAATTTTATACATAGATATTTATACAGTGTAAGCCAATGTTTAACATAGCATAGGTATAAATATTTGCATATGCAAATTCTAAGAAACACCTTCATACATATCATGTATATTTTATATAAATATAATAAAAATGTTTTTGTGCAAGACTTAAAAAAACAGGGTGCACTATACATCTTTCTTAAACACACTTGATACAGGAACACAATATTTAAATTCTTTTGGACACTGACAAACAAATACTGTTTTGATTCTTTGGACTACAATACTACAAAAATAAATCTTTTTCTTATTTTCATTACCAAAATATTGTTTTTTGCATTTTTTTTTCATTTCACTTACACAAAACTATGTTACTTCACTTAAACTACACTCTGAAGAATATACAATTTTTTTACTCAATTTTCTCAATATTCCAAGGACGACACACAGCAGTCCATAACAAATATATGCGTAAGAATTTCCTCTTTAAAGTTCCACACTTATTTAACACCACATTGCTTTTGATAATGCCTTACAAAATAAATCATCACCTTTGCTTTACAATAAGGACAAACATTTTTCTAAACATAACATTTCTTTCATACAAAATTAATTTACATATTTATTTTAAACATATATTTTAATTTCCATGTTGTCTATATTTTGACAATAGATTGTATTGTGATACAAAGAAATAGTTTATACAATAAACGTTAAAATATGAATGCAGTTCTATGCCATAAGATATTTGCTATAGATACATTTTATTTATATACTAATTTGCGTTATTAGATCGTTTATGTCCTGATGAACGGAACATCCAGAATGCGAAGAAGAAAGGTATTTGATCTAATGGAAAACCTTGACAGGTAACACTAGGCAACCATTAACATATCACATTTTATAAGATACTTGTAAGATAATTTCGTGGGGTTTGTTCCCCAATCAGTATCACAATGTATTACATCAACTTCACTTTAAAACACACACCTCTCAAACATTACTCAATGTAAAACATAATAATAATGAGAATAATCTTATCAGAATAATCCTAAAGCTCTGTCTACACTATAAAACTAGTTTGGGTATGTGCCAATATAACCAATTATGCTATGTTTTAAAAAGATATCTCTTATAACCATATTGTACATACATGCTATAAACACATTTTTTAAATATTTAATCTTTGTATATCTTTGTCATGGAATGAAATAATTAATAAAAGTGGGCTAAACCTACGAAAGAGAAAAAAAAATAAAACTAGTTTGACAAAAAAGTGTAATGTGCCCAAATATGGTAGTGATATGACATCATCATGTCCATATATGGGCACATCACATTTTGTTGTCACATACAGTTTGATAGTGTAGACAGAGGTTAATCAAATAAGTATAACATCCACATTTTCTTTCACGCACAGATCACACAATTCAGTTACAGAATATTTATGAATTTCTATCAATGTAATTATCTTTTGGTTTTAATCAACTCAATTATTTGATTTGAAAGCACATACTTATATTTGAAACGCATTTCAGAAATAAACAGACCTAACCATGTTAATAAATCTATGAAATATAAGAACACAAATCTAAAAACTTGTGAAAAAATAACTTCATTCAATTTTCAAAAATATAAATTGGTCTATTGATTGCACTATGGTTAATTGAATTGATTTAAGATTTTTGGTAAAAATATAACCTTTGAACAATCAACTAACAAACTATTTGGAGATCAAATTTAGCAAATCTTTTGTTATCAGATCAAAAACATTGCCATCTAATTTTTTATTAGTGAAAAGTATTATTTTTTTAAGTAAAATAATTGAACTTAATTGAATATTTCAGAGATTTAAAATGTCATTGAAAAGTTATATAAATCTATCTGCAATAATATGTTAAAGCATCAACAATTTGCATTTTTCGAATATGTAATAATAATATAATACCATATTTTTTCAATATTCATTTTCAATACAAACCAATTAATTAAATTTTTCTCAAATATAATTTATCATTTCTTTGAACACAAATATATTCATTTATAAACCAAACTTGGAAGAATATAATTTCAAAAACCAAAGAATTGAAAAATCTTCTAAAAGGAACAAAACAATATAAACTGAATTATTTTTAATTTCTATGTAAAATATTTGTTAAAATATCAATATTTTCAATCAAGGTTACAATCGCAGGCGTATCAATAATTGAAGCAGAAACAATTCTGGAATATTTAAATACGCAAAAAATGGCAGTTACTTTTAGAGAGTAATCTCTCGACTTAGACAACTATAAATCCATTAACGTTTTTACCACGCATTTGTGGGTTCGGTTTTGTCGGACTACGGTATATATACTGTTGTGTTGGTGCAGTTTGACGAGGACCTACCATTGGGTATTGGTACGCTGCTGGAGTGACCGGCGGAGTATCAAGGTTGAGGGCAGCCATCTGCATATGTGGTGTACCTGGCATCGGAGGCATTGGTTGTGCTACCGGTAGATAGGTAGTGACTGTGGGTGGTGGTTTAGCAAACCCTTGTTCTTGGTAATAGGCTTCAGATGGTAACATACCTGAAATACATTTTTAAATTCGTAACTTAAACAGAACTTGGGGCAAGCCTTTTCAGGTGGTGGGTCAAATCTTTTGGGGTGGTGGGTCAAGTCTTTTGGGATGGTGGGTCAAGTCTTTTGGGGTGGTGGGTCAAGTCTTTTGGGGTGGTGGGCCAAGTCTTTTGGGGTGGTGGGTCAAGTCTTTTAGGGTGGTGGGTCAAGTATTTTCGGATGGTGGATCAAGTCTTTTGGGGTGGTGGGTCAAGTATTTTGGGGTGGTGGGTCAAGTCTTTCAGATGGTGGGTCAAGTCTTTTGGGGTGGTGGGTCAAGTATTTTGGGGTGGTGGGTCAAGTCTTTCAGATGGTGGGTCAAGTCTTTTGGGGTGGTGGGTCAACAATAGAGGGGGAGTTGAGCTCACAAGGTATCTACAAATACTGTATATACATGCTACTGTATATAACACAATTTATCATCTTAAATATTATAATAATATAATAATTTTTTTTTCAAGTATTATTTTAAGCTGTTTCCCGCCCTACAACACACACCACACTTAATTCCATACCATTAGCTCTAGCATACGACCTCCTCCCTTCAAACTCTTCTTCAGATATAATACTACCTAGAGAGGAGCTTCGGCACCGAGATCCCTCCTGGTACGGCATTCTCGGGATCACTGCTGGCCTCATCTGTTGGGCAGGCATCTGCATCTGATGATGTGGAGGAACAGGTGGAGGAAAGGTCTGGTAATGTATGGGATACTGAATAATCTCAGGGCCCTGGATCTTGGCTGGTTGCCGTTGCGCTTGGTATATACAAACTTGATGATAGTACTGTAAATAAATAGATGATGCAACAAATATATAAATAGATAATGTCAAAAAGTAATTAGCAGAATGAACTTTACAAAAATACCAATAAAACGTCAACCATATAATTTTAAAAATTCAGATAAAAAATTAACACACCTACCTCAAATCCTAAATTATAAAAGAATCTTAAGGTGGACACATCTACAAAAAAAGTAACCACATAAATATTATTTCCAATTATTTCCTATTTTCCATTACGTATACCAAATGTATACAACTATTCTTGCAACAGACAATGGTATTAATGTACTGCACCAATGGGAACAATCTGTGTGCTTGCCACAGGTCAGGCCTAGTCTTTGACAAAGTGGTCCAGTCGAATTTTTACCAACCATACTGGTGGCTAGAGCCCTGTGAATATATCCTAGAACATATTTATAGGCAACTTTATTACAGGCACTTTCTCGTGAAACAAACTAGAGTAAAAATATTATGCTTTAACACAACAGTCAACCCCTGTTGGATGATGCTTTGTTGGGTCCCGAATGTGTCCTCTTAACAAGGAGTTCTACTGTATTAGTTATACAACTTTAGTTTGTTCTTGTTTCTTCTTATTTAATATTTGGTTCAGCTTACCATTTAGTGGTAGATCAGAACCGGCTTGATCTCTTGAACTTCCAGCTGCTATATTTACTGGACCTGTTAAGTTATCAGTTGCTAGATAATATAATAAGTAATATAATGTTAAATATAAATGGTACGTATCACAGTTGGCTGAACTAGTATTATAGTTTTTTACACAGACGAGCTGCAACGGTAAGCGGAAAACAGCGTAGCTTGTCCACCTTAAATCTGTATAAATAGCATACTGTATTTTTGTTTTCTGTTACTGCTTGTCTGTGTAAACTGGCCCTAAGCCCTTTGTCACGTGCATGCTCATAATCAGGATTTTTACAAGGGGTTTGTTTTTCCAATAAAAGGGTTAAAAATCATCATTGCCTAGGCTATTTATTTTCCATTAGCTGGTGATGGTCTTTAGTTTATAGGGCACCTCAATAAATAGAGACATCATTTTAAACCTTCGGACCTCCCTAACTGTGTGCAACATGTTAAATAAACTGAAGATATGATAGGTGGATGTGGATGATGATGTATTCATTCCAGGCCATATTACCTGGTAACATAATAGGGCAGAAAGGAATTCCAACAGCTACTGACGGTTGATTGTTGACAGGTATCATATTTGGTGGTGTTACGTTACTGTGAATAGATTTATGCATTTTGTCCTCCATTATGCTGGAGTTTGAATCGCTCCAGTTCGGGTCGGCACACACAAAATGACCCTCTTGCATGTTACTATGGGGTATATCTTGAGCCGGTGATGGTGTCTGGAATAAAAATGGATTAAATGTTAAGTTATTATTTTTCAACAGCCATTTCAACCACAATAAAGTAACAATAAAGTTTAGGATGTGGTAGTTAACACATTTTTGTTATACATGTTACATACTTACACAAACAACGAACACAAAACAACCTACAAACAAGCAAATACAAAAGTAAATACTGCATAATACACAATTTCACAACAAAAATCAAGCATACAATAACATAGTGACAAAATCGATATAATATAGAGTGTCTCCTGTAAAGCTCTGTCTACACTATCAAACTTTATGTGAAAAAAAATGTGATGTGCCCATATATCGACATGATGTTTTCATATCAATACCATATTTAGGCACATCACACTATTTTTGTAAAATTAGTTTATAGCGTAGACAGCGCTTTACACAAACATCGTGCTTAGGAACTAATTCATAGTACAGTACTAATACAGATTATTTTGCTTCCCACCCAACGATACCAAACCTTGATTAAGAAGTGCTCTTTCAAAGATCCATGTGAAAGCATTTGCAAATATAAATGAAATGCATAGTTTGTAAGTCAAAGTTTCTAACATAAATTGTACAATTTTGAAATCACATCTTTTACCTTTCTTCGGTGTAATTGAGGACGTTGACCATCATCAATAACTAATTGTTAAAAGAAAAATGAGATTTATATTATTTAAATCAAGTGAAACATTGATAGCATACTTTAAAGTTCTTTCCACACTATCAAACTATTTGGACCCAAGAAATGATAGTTATATGCCCAAATATGCTAGTGACATCGTCACATAAACTTTGATAGTGTAGACAGAGCTTTAGGTTGGTTAAACTCTTTTGACCCAAAAAAGTGTGATGTACTTGCATTTAGTGATATGACATCATTGTGTCCATATATGGGCACATCCCTTTTTTTTGTCACATAAAATTTGATAGTGTAGACAGTGTCATAATTTAAAATTTGTATAGCATTTTTATTTTTATATCAAGAAACAAAAATTCACTAGTTAAAGAAGTTACAGACACTGAAATATTTAACAGTAGGAACACAACAATGTACAGTACCTTGTTCTTCATACATATCATCATCTACTTGCACATCTAAAAAGGAAAAATAAATCAGTTTAAAATTAAATTGATATAAAAAACTGAATACACTATGACATTAAAGATCTGTCTACACTATCAAAGTAGTTTGACAAAAAAATTGTGATGTTCCCAAATATGGTAGTGATATGCCCAAATATGGTAGTGTTGTGACATCGTCATGTCCATGTGCACATCACATTTTGTTGTCGCCTAAAGTTTGATAGTGTAGACAGAGCTTTCAACTTTGTTGCATCCATATGAAATAACATTTAAAATAACATAACATAAATGAAACTCACCACATGGTTGTATGAAGTGGTCGCCATAGTGATCATGTACCATGTTTCTGGGATGATTCATGGGTAATGTTGTGCGTCCTCTTCTCCGCACTTTACCCCAACACCCAGACTTTCCATCCATTGGTCCATTTTGATGAACATGTACCTACAAATAATTAGCAATGTTATTATAGTTTACTTAAATTTATATATAAAGATATTTTGCAATTTATTTATTTATTAATAAACCAGTTCATTGAGTCATGTTAGTGTAGGGAGGGTGTGGTTTCCTGAAAGTACCCGAAAGGTCACCAAAATAATCCTGAAAAGAAGCCCTCTCAAAAAGGCCACATAAGAGTACTAAAAAAAGAAGACCATGGGCTTCTTTTCGAGGTTTTACAGTATTTACCTATAGTACCCCATATGTCACCAAAAATAATCTTGAAAAGCTCATCTCAAAAAGAAGCCCACCCAAGTGTACTAAAAAAAAGGCCCATGAGCTTCTTTTCGAGGTTTTACAGTATTTACTTACGGGCATGGGTGTGAAAGATGGCTGTCCGTCGTCATCTTGAAGGTCATACATTGAACTATCAACCAACAAATGTTCGTCAACATCACTTCCTTGGCTGTAGGTCCTTTGCCGATTGTAATGTACACCTCTCCGCATTCTATAAATGAATATTAATTATAATTGTCTTCTATCTACATTTTTTATCAATCAAATATTATATTAGAGAAAAAAAGAAAAAAGATTTATAAATGTATATATTAATTATAATCGTCTACTATCTACATTTTTGATCAATTAAATATTATGAGTTGAAAAAAGAAAACGATTATATTATTGTGATGCAAGCATGCAATAATTAACTCAAAACAAGAAAAACAAAAACAGAACAGAAATTATCAACAAATTAGTAGGTAAGGAGAATGTTTGTTAAAATTCAATAAAAAGATTTGGGTTGGAGGGATATAAATTAGACTAGACTAACTATTAAATGATTATTAAATCATTATTTTAAGGTTAATGGAAAAAAGACCAAAATGCAGTAAATGAGTATTTCAATTTGTGGTGCCTCCCTCTATCAATCTTTGTATACCTGTATGGTGAGAGATATCTAGGTGCTCCTTGCTTGTAAGGCGAGTATTTCTCCTCTCTTACGCCCTGGTCTTGGTAAGGCGGCTGATCTTCACCTAAAATATAGACACTATCACTCAAAAACCGCCCTCTCTTTAAAATGCGAAGATGGGGACCTAGAGGCAAAAACCATTTTAATAAAATAAAACTTTCATTGTTATATACAACAATGAAACCTCAATGTATTTTCTAATTTTAATTTATAATAATTAATTTATATAATTAAATTCATTTCTATAATTTTAATTTTAATTAAAAAGCTTTTAAGGTACAGGAAGGGTTAAAGATGAAAGCCAAATGTGATACTAATGTATGTACTATTTTATCTGCATGCTCTGTACGAATATTGTTGACGATAGTGTGACGATAATCAGGTGTCACATGCAAATGAATCAAGTCGCCGGTGGTCAAGTGGACGAATCAGAAGGGAGCATTGTGATGCACGGTATTTTAGAAAGCTGTGTTGGATGTGTGAGACAAGAGAAGGACTGACTCACGAGACGGTATATATTATAGTTTTGTTGTGCTTGTGCTTCTTGCATAGTACTTTGAGTGTTGGCTATTATTTGTTCCAAACGTCGTTGTTGTTATTTAAGTATTTCGGCCAAAAGTGGTCGTAACAATATAAAGATAGTTGTGCATAACAATATACATTATCATCATTATTATTTTTTTAATAAGTATAAATCATTATTCAAATTATATTTCAATTAAAAGATGATATTTATTTGAAAACTCCATAGGCCAAAAAAAAGAAAGGATTATCACATGACTTACTAATGTGGCCTGATTGGTTCCTGAAGCTTCTAGGAGAAATACATTTGTAAGATTGAGGTTGTTGGTTCAGGGGACGTAGATTTTTAATTGGTACAGTGCATCTACCACAAAACATGCAAACACAAAATAATAGCGGAACTATTGTTAAACAAAAGGAAAAGCATGCAGGAAGCTAGCATGGGGGGGGGGGGGATAGTGATATTATTTTACTGCAATTTCTATAGTATAATTTTAACTTAACGCTTTTAGTAACTTAGACATAAGTTGATATAGTATTGTTAGTATGCTATATCGTGGAATGTTCGATTGCACAACACTACATTAGTCAGTACGAAGTAATGCATTGTTTATATTCATAGTGCCTGCTTATAAACAGTGCTGTGATAGCTTATGCTACAGCCCCAATTTCACAGAAGCGAAGCGGTGTTGCATTGTAGTCTTGGCATAGTGCTATGCAATTAATTTTCCTTAATAAATCTACTAGAGAATATGCAGTAAATAATGGTATTTAAAAAGGAGTCAAATAATACATTTGATACTAATATAATTAGGTACTAATAAAAGGATGTGTGCAGGGAACATGCAATTAATGAAAGCTAAATAATATAATACATTAAATAAAATAAGCAAAGACACAGCTACAATAGATCATCATATTTACATAAAAGAGCAAATGTATGTAAAGGTTGCAAAATAATTATTTATTAATAATTACCTCTGATATTGTAAATAAAATTCATTTTAATAATTGTAAGTATTGGTAGTTTTTTATATTCAAGAACAGAGGAAAAACCAAAACATGCCAATGTAACACTTTTTGTCTTACTTTTCGCCCATTTCTTCGATAAAAACTGTAACTGGTCCATTTGAAGAGGACACGTCTTGGATATGGGCATTGTAGAATTTTGATGCATCATCTAAATGTACCTAAAGAAATAGTTTAAGAAATAGTTTAAAAAATAATGCTATTAAATAGCAAACATAACACATCATATTTAGGTAACTGAACCTTTGTGTTGTGTCCGTTGAATATTGTGCTCCGCCAACAGAGCAAACAGAATTTCTATGTTTTTTTTCTTAAAACAAATGACAATAAATGATACTTGACTTGACTTTCTTTGAAGCCTGTCTTCCAAATCCACAGACTTTCCCGGTAGTGTTAACAGCACTATGAACTATTCTTTATCAACATCACTCTCCCTCACATAACAGAACTCATAAAATTCACTTACTAAGCATTTGTCGCCAAGAGCATACTGCATCCCAGCAGAAATAAGATATTCTCGGTGTTGTTGCTCTATAAGAAAAAAAGTTTTTTCTGTATACAAATGCAAGAGTAGTCATATTTTATATTAATAATTATATTTAAAGCATCTTTGCCTCGTCTCTTTTTAACCTCTTGCTATGGCCTTGAAGTATTTTACTAGCCATCTTATTAAAGCAAGACATTTTCATTTTGTTAAGCCTATTTGAAACTATTAAATAAACATTATGGTACTCTTGCATAGGCGGACACATTGAGAGGCGTGGCTGGCCCCTACCCCTATATTTTGTTACAATGCGAACGATGGGACAATAGCTTAGTAGTTCTGCTCTTCATTTTAAAATTATTACAACTCCTCTCTTTCACCAAGTTATTTTAAAGTCCTGCATCTGCTCTGTATAAAGCTCTGTCTAAAGCTCTGTCTAGGCTTTATGTGGAAAAAAAATGTGATGTGCCCATATATGGACATGATGATGTCATAGCACTACCATATTTGGGAATATCACACTTTATTTTGTCAAACTAGTTTGATAGTGTAGACAGAGCTTAAGGTTCCAGAGTTTACCGATTACACAGATGAAAAGTCAATACAGTAGAAAACAGGTTTAAGAAATAATAAATATTATTATATCATAAGAAGTATACAGTACTTAGAAGTTGGCAAGAATACTTACGCTTTTTAAAATCTGACCATGTATCAAATTCAACATTTCTATATATCTCTGGATCTAATGACTTTATAACTTTGTATGGGAAGGGTGGACGTCGTTTATTTTCTCTCTTCTACAACAAAAATAACTAATTAACTATTAGTGAATCATGTATAAACTGGTGATCTGGTGTTTGAATGCACTGTAAAGCTCTGTCTACATTATCAAACATTATGTGACAAAAAAATGAGATGTGCCTATATATGGACATGATGATGTCATATCACTACCATATTTGGTCATATCACTACCATATTTGGGAACATCACATTTTTTTTTGTCAAACTAGTTGGATAGTGCTTTACAGTGACATGCATTGTTAACCTTGGGTCACACTTGTGACATTTCAGATGATCAATCATTTTGTGATCAGTCATATTACTTGCGTTGCACTTTTATAATTATTACATTTCTTTACCCAGGGTAACCCAAACAGTTTTAAACTGGTTTTCATTGGGGCCCTGCATGCAACATTATACATTTTTACATCCTTGCATTGCTTCCAAGTGGGAACCAAACTTTAGTTAAATCATACACAGAGCCTACCCAGATGAAATATTCATATTCTTTTGTTTTACCACCAGTGGCGTAACGCAGAGGCCTGAGCCCCTGGCTTAGGAACCCTAAGTGGCTCTCTAACGCTGGCGTCCTCATGCATTTTTAGCCATTTTTCTACATATTTTAATGCCGTTTTTTCCTCTGGGCACTGTTCAGGGGCCCCCGTAAGCGCTCATAAACATTAGGCACTCCTTACCACTTCAAATCCTCTATTATCAAACACCTCTCCTGAACTTTCAAATTCATGTTCTTGTTGTCGAGGAGAACCTTCGTGATCTTGCTCGCATGGGAATGGAATTCGGTTTGGATATCGAAGTATATCAATCGCCTCGTCAACTTTATCGTGTAGTTTGAAAACATCTTTATACAGCATCTCATACACAACAGCTAGTGATGATAAGTAGAAAAAATTGTTATTAATTGTGTGAAGCGTGGTCTCGCGTCGTGAAATGATCCCAACAGGTTGGAGGACTGCCTTGAAAGGCGTGTCTTTCTCCAAATTTGGAGTAAGTTTCTGGAATCCTCTAACAATCGATAGATCTATTTAAGAAAGGCCGTAAAACTTACTTGTTTCCAATGTATTACAATGTGAAGCGCTTTGATCAATTTGGCGCTATACAAATACAAATACAGATTATAACATTTAACTGAAATCTTCTAAATAATGTACCATTCATTTTATGTTGGCTGCCAGTGTTGAGTTTACTTGTAACAAGAATACTCATAAAAAAACAGTGTACACTTATACACGCAAGTTGATATTTTGTATGTCATAGAACATTAGATTTTAAAGTTTGAATTCTTGAGCTATGTTCTTAGTTACCTTGACAAATTGCTGCAACATCTTGAAATTGTTTTGTGAATACGCTATCATAGTGGTTACCATGTGTAAAACAAAGCACAATCTATCAAAAAGAAAATGTATTGCTCAGAAAAAATTACTTTTTTTCGAAGCTTATACCTAAAGTAAAGTTCCTAATCTTTGTACAAATGAGATTTTATTTCGAAATTTTGATTTGAAGACTAGCATCTTACTACCCAGCTAATTCGCCAATACTACATCCGATTACAGATTTGTATAATTACAGGTGGTTAAATTTAAATAATGAAAACACACCTGCTTGCCGAATCCATTTTGGGTTGCCTCAACTGGTGGCTTCCCTATTTCCTCATATATCACAAAATCACGTCTACAAAAAACCGTGTTTAAAAATTATAAATTAAAAGTTTATTATATAATTTCAATACAAAATATAATGACAAAAAAATGATCAACAATTGGGAACCATCATATGACAGATCGATGTTTCATCTATGGTTTACAAAACCACAATCTCTCATTTGATCATTAAATTTTGTATCAAAATTAGATTGACTTTTACTGTTTTTTTTTTAATTTTTAATCCTAGGATCTATAGGTAAAAATAACACTTAATATGCACTTAAGCTCTGTCTACACTATTAAACTTTATGCGACAAAAAAAGGTGCCCATATATGGAAATGATTATGTCATATCACTACTATATTTGGGCACATCACACTTTTTTGTCAAACTAGTTTGGAAGTGTATACAGAGCTTATGTCAGTGGAAAAATTCATATATAGCTCCCTCTATAATAGTAAAAATATATTAATTATCAATTATTAGTAAAATTGTGTATTAAAATTATAGCGATTTTTACAAATATTAATGAAACTCACTCATAAAGTAGTGATAAAGCTGAAATTTCAACATCACCTCCCCATTCCTGTAGCGCAAAAACAGAACATTATGATTATATTATATTAAAAAATGCCTGATGTCTCAGTCAATGTTAATTCCTATGAATTAAGCTATCATCAAGTAATGTTGAACCTATATGCTAAATTAGTAGGTGAAAAAAGAAAAACTTACATAAGGATTTCTCAATCGTGATATGTATTCATTAAAAGGACATTCGATAAACTAGAAAAAAAAAAAAAAAAATTAATAACATGATGAATAAATTTATGTTATGTAACCATTTGTAATTTTGTAGATATAAATTATGAAAATTTGTTTAACCAGAAGTACTTACAGGCTTAAAATTTTCTTTTTTTTTCATCATAAAATTAATACAAGATAAGCGAACTTCCATATGCTGTGCCTGGGTATAAAAAATCTGTAAAGATATTTATAACAAATTAATTAGCCTTGTTGATACAGTTCTGTAGAGGGGCGCTTAGAAAAATCTAAAGATATTTGTTTGTTTATCCAATTGTATTTTTAGCAAGATAGCATCGGAAATGACAAAACATCGGGAGATGCTCGCAATTCTTAGGAGAGTTGGGAGGTCTGAGTGGTATATATTGTAAGGCCAAAAAAAATATATTTGTTAGCATCACTGCCCTCCACTGATTTTTAAGCTGCCTGTTTTTTTTTTCATGACAAAAAATTACGATAAATTCAAATCACAGGTGTACAAGAACAATTTTATTGCATTAAATGGTTTTCTTGTAGGGATTCATTTGTTCATGCTTTAATAGAGCGGTGTATTTTTTTTTTCCAACATGGTAGCATAATTCAATGTCAATGACCTATTAAAATCGGAAAGTGAAAATTAAATTTTTTAAATTCCTCCCTCTCCTGAAATTTTTTCAGAGGTTTGACGCTTAACAAGAATATTTTTTATTTGGCCTAACTTAAACATATTTTATTTAAAAAAAATTGTACTAGGCCTAGGCCTAGCCTAGAGTTTAGTGGTGGGTCGGTGGGGTCAACCATGTGCATGGTGGAAATTTTACATAAAATCATATTTCTGGATGTGGAAATGAATTTATTCCTGATTACAAACTTTATTATTCTATTAAAACTATAAAATATATTGAATAATATAGCATTACACAAATTAAATCATTGCAATTAACAAGTTGACTTACTTGTTCTGCAACAGCCCTAAACAAACATGAGCCATCTTTTGCTGTTATTTTGCGGTATAAACCATGTGAAGAAAGATATTCGTCAATGGGTTCAAGCTTCGATGGTCTTCGCATCATGTTAACAGGATGGTTAATTATAATAAATTAAATCAGTAAAATTGTGTAAAATGGAAATTTAAAACATAAGGCTCATTTCTAATCGTCCCATTCTTCAACGTGGAGCCACCATATATTCTAGCCTTTTCTTCCAATCAGACTATCTTTGACAACAACGTCAATTTCACTACTGAAAAAAAAATGGGATATCGTGGCATGGCAGCAATATTAGAATCAGACTTTTCGATAACAACCTTCATAAATTTTAGTGACCAAAATGATTCAACTTTATCATGTTAATACATTACATAAAGATCATGTACAATTATGCATTCATTTTACTTACAATTACACAGATGTGAGGTACATACCTACCACATGCTCGAATTCCCAGTAAACAACACGCTTTCTGCAATTCCAGCACACGTGTGAATGTTTTTATTTATTAGCGTATCTGACCAACCAATGTCTCAATGACTCTTATTGGTCAATTGTTATTTCATGGCTAGCGACATAAAATGTGTATTTCTTATTAAATCATGAAAATAAAAGTATTTCTATACAATTACTCACATTTGTATATTTAAAAATAAAGTATTTTAGTAAGGAAATTAAAAATACAACTACTACTATAATATTTTAATGACTGCTTATTTCAATAAACAATATTGACCAATCAAAAACAGCCTGCTAAATGGTTTCAAAGTCTGTACGTATAGGTGGCGCTGTAAGACTTATTCTAAAAATAGAAACAGTTGATAGACAACAGTAGACCAATCACTGTTTATTATTTCCAAACTGGGCGTGTACAGTGGCATGAGTATGATAATTACTGCTGTGTAATTTTTTTTTGTCTGCACCTTTTGAAATAAAAAACAGATACTGTAAATAAAAAAAAGAAAACAGTTTTTATTTTTATCTGTTGCACTTTTTATTGAACACAATGATATAGGTGAAGAAAAGTACATTAAAACAAATTATGCATTTCACCTGCGATACCAGCATTACTAGGTGCAGCAAAAACATAGAAAGACAAACCAGTATTGACATTTCAGAAATAAAAACAATGATTTTGTTTAAAAGAATATGCCTTTTAGATCAATTGTGCTATGGAGGAATTGTGTGCATACCATTACAAAAAAAACAAGACTGACAAATCATTACAAAATAATAAACGGATCTACAAAAATGATCAATATAAAACTATAATCTGTTACATAAATTAGTAATACTGACAATCATATGTGATGATGTGAGCTTTGGAAATGCATATTAATATACAGTTATTATATTATTTAGTGCATAATATAAGGTGATAATAATTTAGTGTGAAAGGGCAAGTGACATTTGGCCTACTAAGGGCCTAAATAGCAGTTTTAACTGAATATTACAGATCACAAAACAATAATAATTGGTAAGTAATATTTCATTACCGAGAGAAATTGGTAATCTTTAGTAGATTGACAAAACAAAGACTTAATAATTATATTAAATATGCTTACTTCGTCAAAAAAAGAAACATTCAAATCACATAACATAATGCTGCAGCATGAACACACGACTTCAATTTTAATAAAAACAATATTTTTCTTTATGTATTTTATCTACAGTCAACTTTCCCAAAACACACAAAGGTTTTTCGAACGTTATCATGCTATTTAAAATGCATTTGAAAAGCAGAAGTTTTGGACCAGTCCAAGGGTGCCGGTTCTGGAAAGCTTACTGTGCAGATGTATGCATAGAGATACTATACTACTACTATTATAACATTGGTAATGTAAACAAATAGGAATGCACAGGCGACATTTATTGCTTGGTGTTAAAAAAATTTAAAAACTTGCATGACAATGACAACATGTTTTTGAGGTATAAAATAAATTTTACGATTTAACTATCATTAAATGAAACAATAAAAACGACCAACATTAATAGGTAGGTTGCGAAAACAAACATGTTGTAATAAGCCCACCATACCTCCAATAAAAGACCATCTCAAAGTATAATCTACGCCTTTAAATACTCTGTCCCTGATCTTAAATTAGAGATGATATATATTATTTTTAATAAAAATTATATACATACATAAAAGGTATGATATCTATCTTACAAAAAAAGTATTGTTTTGGTTATGATAAATAAACAGCATCGATAGTTAGAACAAGAATCTATCCAATAGAATTTCTTCATTTGCAAACGATTGATTAACCCTTTCACTGCGGCGCATTATTCCCACCTCTGTGCGTAATATATATTTAAGAAAAACATATATTTTAATAAATTGCAAAAAAATACTAATTGAGATAATTGTGTAATTATTTTTGTGGTGTGTGATGGGCAAAGGGTTAGTTTACAGTTAGGTATAAAAAAAAAGTAATTTGCATATTGATGACGTCATTACAGGTATTTTGGATTTCAAGTTTTTTATCTATTCAATGATAAAAACTATATTTTCTATAAGAAATTCTTATGGAATACGTTTTTCCAACTGGATATTGATGAAGATACGTATAACAAATAAAAATATTTAAAAAAAATTAAATTATTTTTATTGTTTTATAAAAATTATGCACAAATAAAAGTTTTGGGGCGAAATCAAGAAAATAATGACAGTTTCCAATAATTCACTATAGTACAAAAACTAACTATTAGTGTTTCAGAATTTTTGTGTGTGTTGTGATAAACACGATGTTGCCCTATTGGGGCTGGTAAATTTGTGTTACTTTCAAATTGGCCGCTATTACGCTACTCAAAACAACTTTCCAAGATAGAAATACTATTATATGATACTATACTATATATAATTAACTATAGAGGGCGCATTATTTTCAAGACGATAATACAACTATAGAGGGACGTTTTTTTTGCTGGGAAATTTTTTTAATGACTTCCAAAATGATTCAAGTTCATCGAAAGAATATAAAGGGTGCCATATATTATAGGCAAATACGATTAAATAATTGTTTTGCCGATACCTGGTATTACCGGGTATACGTATTTCAACGACGTTTGTTTATACCCGGTAGTACCGGGTATCCGCAGTGAAAGGGTTAAATGAACCAATTAGAGCAATCGTAGAGAAAAATCTATCGATTACCTTGAACTCATGATTATAATAAAATGTTTAAATAGGTGAAAACTTAAAATAGAGTAGTAAACTTTAAATACATTTGAACATAGAGATATATAATATAAGTCTATGATTTGACAACACTGCAGTAGCATATCATCCAAACTCACAACATAATGCGTATAGAATATGCAACATATAATCACTAAAATAATTGTTCAGGTTTTAACTAGATAAAGGATTATATTATTATTAGTTTATGATACATTTATTAAAACTATGCAGAGAAACTAAAGATCATGCATAAAGTATATGTAACAGTCTATACATTATATTTTGTCTATGTACATCATCCCAAATAATCATACACATTTTTTTTATACAAGAACTATACAAGGATCTTCCATAATACATCTTTTTTGTCTTTTTTTTACACTATAAACTAATAATAAATACTGAACTATACAATACGTTTTTATCATATAAATATTATACAATTTTTTTCATGGTACTGTAAAGTTATCTAAACAGGCCTAACTGTCTGGAGTGGTGGGCATGGCGACATGTTAGAGCCTTTGCATTGCTGTTCTAAGGTGTCTGGTCGATTTCGTTCCCATCCACCTTCATATAATAACTTAATGCTGTCGAAGACCTCGTCAAGGTCGATGCTGGCCTGTTTGAGGTCTTGTTGAGCAGGTTTATCAATGACAGATGGTGGGTTTATGCAGTAGTACACTGCATTGGTGGTTGGGTAGCCCATAAGGGTGTGGCTTATCACCTCACGACAATGGATTAGGTCTTGGCTCTCCACCTGTAACAAAAAAAAACAACAAAACCTCTGTTTTACTTAAACTCATTGAAACAATAGCAACCAATTGACACTCCTACACAGGGATACAATATTGTGTTTTATGGTAGCCTTATTATCCCATGATAACGTCATACCTAGATAACCTAACGATATATTTGGTGATATGAAGTGACTGGTCTAATACCAACAGACATACAATTTAAACTGTTACTCATAAGACCAACAGGCTGCCATTGTACACAATGATGCATCGTCACGAAAATGTGCATTATTACAATATTATGTAAATTTAAATTTGATACTGCCAAGGTTAGACAATTTGTAGAATAATATAGAAAGTTAGCCTTTGTGGTGTTTTACATAATTTGTATAAAATATTGGTTGTCTTTTATTAAATAAAAATAAATGGGACCTCCATGTATCCTTGACAAAATTAGAAGGATTAATTAATGCAGGTCTATATCACTGTTTGAAATGGTAATTCTATTCAATTTGTGTAACAAAAAGAGACAATGTTTATCCAGCTTAGGACTTTTAACTCTATTTAAGCTCATTTTATATTAAATAAGCTTTGTCACCCAGTACCAATTCAACTTTTAGTTAGTGGCCCTGACATAAAAACATGAGTAATTTAATCAGAGATGGGTCCCACAAGGGAATAGTCAAATACACTACTGTAGAGCCTCTATTAAGGGGACACCTTTGCCTCTATTAAGGGGACACCTTTAGGAAATTCTGATTATGGATTGGCTGTGCTAAAACCCTTGTTTGTTTCACAGGAAAGTTTCCCCTATTATGGGGTTTTCAAAAGTTGTTTATTCTTTATTTATTTAAACTGGGTAACTTCTTTAGTAAAAGACTGGTCGACCAGAGGGCCCAGTTATTATCAGTGGATGTGAGTGACAGTGACTGTGTGTGTACTAGTACACCGGGATAACGCCCAACGTCTCGAAAGATGTACTAGGTTTATAGTCCTTATCCGAAAAGACATGATTAGGTGATAGTAGGTACTAACTAAATGTCACTAAAATAAGCCTTAAGTTCTGTCTACACTATAAAACTATGCGACAAAAAAATGTGATGTGCCCATATATGGACATGATGATGTCATATCACTAACATATTTGGGCATATCACTACCATATTTGGGCACATCACACTTTTTTTAATCAAACTAGTTAGCTGATAGTGTAGACAGAGCTTAAGCCTGAACTAGGAAGTGTGTCTACCTTGACTGTGTCTTGCAACATAATTATGATTGACAGCCAGGCTGGTGTGAGCCTTTCAAGCTCCAGGCTTAGCAGACTGACCGCAATGTTTGATCCACTGTACTGGGACAGTACTCCGTTGCCCAGACTAATGATCAGACGCGTGGTCAAGATGGAGAGGTGACGAGAGGCGGTCATGTGACCTAAACCATTGAGTAGCTGTGGATGGTGTTCAATAAGCTGAGCATGCAACTGTAAAAACAAAATTAAAATAATTATTTTAATTATAAATAATTTTGACATTTCTTTTTTGGTGAATTTTGACATTTCTTTTTTTGTGAATTTTTAGTCATGATGATAAAAACTCGTACAAGAATAAAAGCCCCTCCAGAAATCATTTTGCATGATATATAAGCACATCTTCCAAACCAATTTGTTGTTTAATATGGAAATCCATGCCATCCAATTTAACCAAGACCTTCGCATAAAGCAAGTTTATTATGAAATCTTACATTAAAGTTTATAACATTCAAACCAAAGGCTCATAATAAAAATTCATTGTATTCTACTTTAGTGTTTGGTGAAATTAATTTGGTTCTTTATTCTTGGAATAGACTATATAGGACTGTATGTCCATGCATATCTCCATATTTTGGGTTAAAATAAGGGATTATATAGTACTGTATATGCACATGACATTTCACTGAGATTAAATATTTTAATGTCACCCGAAGAAAACGCACTTACAATTTGAAGGAATCCAAGGGATGTCGGAACGTGCATATCCCAGTTGAGTTTGTCTAGAATTGTGCGTTCCATTCGTAGGACTTCTGATACAGAACAACCGCATTTACTGACGCGTATTAGGTCACCAGTCAAGGGTACATCCTAAAATAGACAAAATAAAACAACCATAAATAATTTTTCTGTGGTGTTTTTCCAAAAATATGAGGAAGTACTGTAATAATGATTTTTTGGTTTACCATGCATGAAGCTTCAATATGAAATCTGTAATTTTACAATTACTGGTATCTATAGTATAAGTAGCAAGCCAAGTGGATTGCAAACAGGGAAGATTGTATATTGGAATAAAAACAAAGAATAAGGAAGCATAATTGGAAAAACAGAATGCTAATAACTTCCCAAGTACAGTAATTCATGGAATGTAAGTAAGACAATAGTATGGAAGAGTAAGAAAAACACAGAAATTCAATGTAATGTCAGTTACATACACAATAATGTAATGTACAGTAATATAATTAAACTAGAATTTAATTCGTCACTTTGACGAATTATAGGTATGTATGTTAACATACGATCGGAAAATTAAAAGTCTATGCACACTCTGGGCAGTAATCGCTCTTGTTAAGAGTGCTATGTGTGTCGCAAGATGTTCGGCGTTTATGATGATATGAAGAATAGTGCTGTAGTATAAGATACTGTACAGTAGTCTTTGTTAAAATATCACTGACATGGAAAGAATTAACTCAGAATTTAACTATGCAGATTTTAGATAAAAACAAGATTGTAAAACCTAATACTAAGTGATAATACAGTAGATACTGTATCATTTTCAAGGACAGTGAACCTTATTAATTAAATGAAGTAACCAAGACTAATTAATTAAATTGGTTTATACATCCTGTAATGCAATCATTGCATGCATTAGAGAATATTCTAGTTGAAAAGTAGGGTTATTACTGATAACAGAACACATCCATGGGTTTGGGTTATTGGTTAAGATATACTTTTAAGCTGATATCCCACTAGGATAAAAAACTTAAGTTGTTCTATCATTGCTCAAATTACGTTGGAAATGCGAAATTTAGCTTTCTTCCCCCTCCCCAACCCCCTTTATCTCCAGAATATTCCATATTTAGATTATTTTTCACAAGAGACACGACCTTCAGGCACTATCTCACAGAAATAATATTTTATTGTTTACCGGGCAAATATGAACACTCATAGGATTAGTGTTGTGTGCTGTACAGTAGATAAGATCTGATGTATTACTTGTGTATTATTGGTCTAGGGTTGAAGCAGTGGGTAGGAAATCCTACGGACACAATACACACCTATTTATGTTTTCCGTAAAAAACCACAACAGGATTCAATCAAATACGTCATACCAGGAAGAAAACAAAAACCTATACGCTTACATGATTTTGAACAGACAACATCTTTACAACAATGAACTATTCTGTTTTGTTATCGTTTTAACATATTTGGTTAACTACCTAATCACTAACTTTTATTTACATTTTATCAGATAAATAAAAATCTGACTCATTATTTACAAAATACTTATGGTTTAAAATAGACTGGATGAAAATAAGAGTTTTTTTTAAATTTTAATAAAACGTCAATAAAACTTTGATGACACCAATTTGTAAAGCTCTGTCTACACTATTTTTTTTTTTTACAAAAAAAGTGTGAAGTGAGCAAATTATAGGGATATGCCCAAATATAGTAGTGATATGACATCATCATGTTGATATATGGGCACATCACATTTTTCTGTCACATAAAAAGTTTGATAGTGTAGACAGAGCAAAGCAATAAAAAAAAAATGTTTACCTCATCTTCCTCCACCATTTTACTACCCAGGTACAAGCAGGCAACCGTTATACACATCATATATTTTGGGTGAACCTAAAAAGAAACACATTAAAACTCAGTATTTAGAATACTGAGAATATTATTATTACGGTATTGTATCAATTATGTTATAAATCCTACTAATATTTCCTACTCGATTAAATATTTTTTCTTTTGTTGCCTTCTTCTAAATGAAAGCAAAACTAAACCCAAGAATACGGTAGGCATTTTTAAAAGTAGGCCTTTTCCTGTTCTTTACATGAATATATTATGAATGAGCATTTATTTTCAATGCAAATAACAATAAATTAGTATATATATTTCATTAAATTTTTATAATATACTTCTTTTTTTTTTTTAATCTAACAACGCTATTCATTATATTGTTTAATGTTGTCAATATAAAACAATATTTTTAGGTCGCGAAATAGTGGAATTGTAAAATCGCAACATTTTGGGCTTTACAGTATAAAAACAATATTTTTAATAGGGTATTTTAATTGCAAACATTTCACTATTTTGAATACAGAACTAAGAACATTTTCCCATCTTTACTACAGTATATGACATCTATCACATAAGAAGATTACTCTTTAAATCATAAATTGTAGCCTTCAACATAGTGACACATGCTGTCCATTTACATTACAATCTCAGCATATTTTTTTAAAGGTGCATACATTATGAAACCATTTACAAGGCAGGCCCAATTGTAGCTAATTGGATCCCTGTCATTTCACCACAGGTAAAGAATGCTTATTTGCCTGTAGTGTATTCCTCTGATTTAGATATTCTGTGATCGAGGGTAGCCAACATAAATACACTAATATAACATTGAATAAACGTAGGCACTGTGTTAAATTAAAATGAACATCGATAGAGCAATGGTATATTTTTTATTCATTTGTTTCAATTTATATTTCAAGAGGGCTAGTTTTTTTTATAAATATACTGTCCCACTGAAATTATTTTTTCTACCGAAGTGTTTAACTATATAAAAATTCTGAAATGGCCTATTTAAAGTATTTAAAAAAATTAATCTTCATTTTTCGTGTTTTTGGGGGACAATACAATACAGTACATCTTTAAGTATTCTTTATAAATGTAAAACAAATACAGTATTAATAAGTGTACTGTATATGTTATGAAATTAATATTTAGTAAATTCTAGACAATAAAGTATTTAAAATGACATATGCTGAATATGACAAAGACAATTATTGGAGCTTACATTCAATATTAATTATCGCTTTGACTTTTAAAAACAAATGTCAAAATTCCACTTTTAGATAATAAGTTAATACTTCAATTATTCCAATCTGTTAATATTAAAATCTAAAATTGTCAATAAATTTGAAGTCATTGTGACTGAAGTGGATCACTTGACAATGTAAATAGAGTATACCTGGCTATGACAGGCAGGTAAACACGTCTCAATTAGTACTAACATAAAGAACATGATAATGGTGGATTAATCATTGTGGGTTGCACGTATACCATAGGTGGCGTGTAAAAGAAGAGCACCTTTTTTTAAAGTGGTTTTCGTTTATATTATTCATGATTAGTGAAATTTGTAATTTTCCCAAAAATTGAAGTTTTTCACCTAGAAACAGACAAACTTACAGAAATTTTATTTTTTCTTCATAAATTGTCTCTGTTCATAGTTCTAGTTGAGATCTAATCAAAATTGGTTTGTAGGAGGTTTGAGCAGGGTCTTGAGGGTTTGTGCGAGGTTGGCGCGAGGTTTAAGCAGTTTAGCAATACCCTGTTGAGAAACATGGCTCTAAAGGCAAAACATGGGATATGGGATTAAACCCAATAATTGTGAGAGTAGAAAATATCCACTGATAAACTGAAGATATTGCAAAATTTGTATCATACCAGGGCTCGAAATTTACTTTTTTTTCGACTAGCAAACTTTGCTAGTTGTAAAAAAATTAACTAGCAAAATCAGCAGCATAACTAGCAATCACAATTTTTTTTCGGTAAAATAGTTAAATTCTACACAAATCTGAATTTATTTAGGTGTAGACCTAGACCTAGCTTTTAGGTGTAGGCTTAGCTAGCTAGGCAAAGCTGTAGTAGTAGTAGTACCCTTTTTAGCCAAATTAAAAAAAGATCAAGACATGCTTTCATGCTAGCCAAATCAAGGGCGTTTCGGCCTATGGACGATTCGTCCCGAGACGTTTCGGCCCACTTTTTTTTAGGTCGAAACTTTTAAAATTTGAAGCGGAACAAAATTGACTAGGCCTATGTATAAAATATTATTGCCGATGACAAAACTGAGTTTTATATTGTTTATATCCAGACGTAATTAAAACATTAAATTTAATTGCCACCGAGCGAAATTGGTAGGCAGGCCCTAACTAATCCGTCCCAAGCTACGCCCGCCTCACTCCGCCGTCTCTCGCGCTCGACTCGTCTCTATCCAGGAAATTCCCTATCGCACGAGAGGCATGAATGATGTTGGAATAAATAGTGGGCTGATCAATAGTTTGAAAACAGCTTACGGCATTTCTTAAGTGAATTTTTATTCAACGTATTTTTCTTTGATGAATCCTTTGCTCATTGCTATGTAAAATCAGTAATTAAAGTTGTGATGCGAAAGTGTGTGTAATTTAATTCCACAGGTAAACAATATAGGCGTAAGAAAATCCATCGCACAAACAACAGGACCTCGTGGTGTGCCGAGGAGACGTTCTTCTCCAAAATTGGAAGAGTCCATTAAGTGGGAGGGGGGGTGTTTACTATTTACGAATCTATTAAATACGCGCTTCGACCACTGTGTAGGCAAAATATTTATTTCGTTAAATCCCTAAATTGATAATCGCGTATTCTGTAATCAGGTGACTGATGATGTAATCCTTAGCGACGTACTAAATGAACATGCTTTTGTGTTGGGGAAAAGCTTGCTGTTAATATAATGCACATCGTTAACAACTATGCTACCACATGATTCACGGTGCTATTCGCGTTTCCTTGACGTAAATTGGCGGCGTGTAAATGAAACAATTGTTTTCACCAAATTGGTTCCTATTAGCCGTTGTCGACATAGCGATTGGCGGCTAGCGTGGCTAAGCTAAAAAGTACGTATTTTTTCAAAAATTACACTAGCAAACATTTGCTAGTTATGAAATTTTCAACTAGCAATTATCAAGAATCTACTAGCAAAATGCTAGTTTGCTAGCGTGAATTTCGAGCCCTGCATACATTATGAATTTGAAACCACTAAAAACTCACCTTCATAACACTGAGGAAGCGATCCAAGTAATTGATACTGTGTACGAGAGTCTCCGGGTAAAACTCAAACACGGCATTCTTTTCATATAACCACATCACAGCATAATCACGATCATCCATAGTAATGTACTTATCCTATCAAATAAATAAAATATAAAAAGAAGTATAGTTTAAATTAATTGCTGTATGTAGCTATCCACATTTTTTAAAGCATAATTTTATTGCTGAATTTTGTGAAAAAAAAAAAATTATAATACAGTACGTAAATCTAGGTACTAGACTGTAATTAATAAAGAGAAATATTTTGACACATATGGCATTTCATACGTATAATACTGTACTTCAGCTCACAATTTTCAGACAAAAATCAAACTACAAATAATACAGACTTGCGGGGAAGTCTAACAGTACGTACAATACACGACATTTAATTTAGGTGATTTTACAAAATTCAACAATACACAATTAACACTGTTAATGATTGTACTGTAACATTTAATTACTAGGTCATGTGAGGTTAAGGTGGAAAAAACTGAAATTAGCCTTTGGGAAGGTTTGTCAAGTCCTGACTAGACTGTGGTATACTACAACACTAATAAGGCAATACAGAGTGTGGTTACAGAGAATTTTATACACTTTCATTGTTGTTTTTGTGGAAGGCCATGTAAACAGACTATTCTTTGTATTAAGCTCTGTCTACACTATCAAACTTAATGTGAAAAAAATTGTGATGTGCCCATATATGGACATGATGTCATATCACTATCATATTTGGGCACATCACACTTTTTTTGTCAAACTAGTTTAATAGTGTAGACAGAACTTTACCAGTACTGTACATATACCAAGTATTCTACATTGGCAGAAATAATTTGCTGTACATTAAAAAATTAGTTGGTTTAAAATTTTTTTTTTTTTTATTAAATTATTAATGCAGAAAAAACATGTTTTATAATCTGGTATCAATTTCATGAACAGTAATTTCATTTATTAATACTCTGACTCTATAATATTTTAAATATTTTATGACATAAAGAGTAGACCATTCATATTTAATCAGATAAGAGATAAAAAGTCAAGATGCATGTGACGTAGATTGATACTAAAAGCATTGTTTGGGGAAGTATATAATAATCCAGTATTCAAGCTACAGCGGTCATGTGACAACCACCTGCCACTCATTGGCTGGCTTGGCTGCACACAAAGAAAATAATAATAATATGAAAATAACAGAAACGAAACCCAGCCACAGTTACTACTGTGTGTTGTATTGTTATAATTCTATTCATTTTATTCAAAAACATAAATTCTTGTGGATATTGAAACAGTTCAACCAGAAAACTAACAAAATCACAATTTCATCATTCTTACAAAGTTACATAGAAAAACATTTGCATAATTATAAAAAAATCAACTTCATAGAATTTACACAAACAATATAATTTCTAAATATAGTATAGCAAATTTCAAATTAATATTATACCAGAAAAAACTAACTGTATGTGACGGAGCATAGTAAGAGTAAGCCTAGATACAAAATTTAGAAAATTATTGGGGTGGGATTATTTACCAACCTCACCATAATATGGTACAGTACAATTAGTTTGTGGTGCGTAAATAGTAATTTTGATTTTCAAGAAAAAGGTGGTAAAAATATTTCAAGATTTACAATCAGAAGCAAATCAACTAGTGAAATCGAATTACTTATAATATGATGCAATCATGTGTAAGATAATTGTTATTGTCTAACGAGACAATTAGATGAACAATCATCCATGAAATAATAATAATCAATTTATAGCAATAACATGCCCAAAAGAAAGAAGCTAACTTGACTTTAATACATCACAATTTAAATAAAATAATAAGTGCACTGCCTCGAGTTCTCGGATAAAAATAAGAATATCCTAAAAATTAAAGGAGTTCCCCTTACTTTTAAGGGTAGGAGATGATCCCCTATTTTGTCGTGGGTAGGAGATGACCCCCAATTTTTTAAGGGGTAGAAGATGATCCACTATTTTTTAAGGGGTAGAAGATGATCCACTATTTTTTAAAGGGTAGAAGATGATCCCCTATTTTTTAAAGGGTAGAAGATGATCCTCTTAAAACCATTTTTGACATTATGTTTAAACTTACATCAGAATCATCAAGGTTGGTAAGGCATGGTACCCAAAGTTTCTCTTCTCTCTCCATCTCTTTCTCCAACATGCCTTGTAACCTCCTCACATCAAAAACCTTGCGCATCCTCATTTTGTTGATAACCACCACCACACACAACTACACAAAGGACCTTAAAGAAAAAAAAATCAAATTATTGTTGTAATAATGTTTTCACCATGGACGGTAATTTTGAAAATATCACTTTAAAAATGGTGATACAAATATGGAAATATACATTGTTATTTGCAATAAAAACTAAATTTGGTATATTTTATACTAAAATATTTTTAGAAAACTACTGTAAATTCATTCTAATTTCCCTGTTTGTGTAATTACTATTAAGCCCTGTACAAAAACATCTCAGGGTCTAAAGAAGTGTTCTTTTTATGAACCACAAACTTTCCCAAAAAATAATAATTAATAGGCTTACAACAATGCATACAAAGATAGCAAGGTTAATCACAATGAATATTTTAAACCACCATTTTTAACCACTATAAATAATTATACCACACCTACAAACCAAAGAACATTCAAGAATAGACATTTTTATTCTAGAATTATGCTATAAATACTCTGGTGAAATTAAAGTTGACTCAGTCATAGGGAATTTTTGTTTGACCTAAATATTGCCAATCTATTCTTTCATTTCCATTGCATCAGTTATATTGGGGGCCAAAGGGATGTTGTTTGCTTAACAAACAATTGAGGACATGACATCAACAAGTACAGGCAAGAAACTGAAAACAATATTATTAAGCAAAACGGCTTACATAAGCACTATGAGAAAATATTAATTATTAATAATTATGTTTCCAAAGGTAGGTGTATAAATTATAAATATAATGTAAAAGTTACAGGTGGTTTAAAATAATTCATTAAAATAAAGAGTAGAATAGAACACTGACAAATAATAATTAATGTAACCAAAATATTCATCCCCATTTTGTAAATTTGAAATAATACAAATATATTGTTGTGAATTTCAAATTGGGGAATATACATTTATAATATTAAGCTGTTGTACACAGTCAGTACAAATAGGCCTAATAGGCCTCCGAGTCATAGGCTAGATAGGATCAAATCATTTTTAAATCATCAAAATTGTTTGTTTCCTGTACGAATGAAAAAAATAGGCCTGTGCAGTTAGTAGTAGTAGGACATAAGCTTCATAATAAACTGAACATTTTGCGCAATTTTAACACAAGACAAAGTGAAAAATATAGCCTACGCCCTAGATACGCCTAGCTAGCTAGGCCTCTTGTTTATCAAACAAAACGGTTGACCCCATTTCGGTTGTTGTCGAGATCAGCTGTCAAACCCAACCCTGAACAGCAGAAAAGAAATTGCTTACCTCTCACTCACAAAAGAAACAAAACCATTGGTTTGTTAGGTTAGTGTGAGCACTAAGCTTCACAAATAATACCAGTATCTTCTAACACATTTTGTACATCTTATTTAACAGAAAAAAATGAAAAATTTCTATTGAAAAAAAATTTGATGTTTAGCCTCCGAAGGATTGCGAAGTAATTACAGCAGCTGACGAGTGACGTTTTTGTTTGGTCCAATAGTCACCGATTACCTTCCTTATTTGTATCAAACCGCAAAAAAATAGTTCCAGACTAAAGTCAAAATAATTTGACAAAGTGTAATTTTTACATCCTACAATTCAGTTAATTTCAATGTGATATTCAATATCTGTAAGATTTATATAAACATTTGTACGCATAAATTCATGTTGACACTAAGCGGTTAAATCTAAAATGCGTCTGTTTGTGTTATTTGGCATTTGGCAAAATTATGCAAAAGAGATTCGCTTCATTGGTTTTCTGCCAACGATCCAGAAAAGGCGCGCAGTTCAAATTCTTTGTTGTTTTAAAGAGGGAAGTTGGTCCAGCAGTAAACAACACACTACTGCGTGCAGCTGATCGACACCGTCGACGAAGTGAACATTGTTTGTAGACATTCTTCCCGCTCTCACGATAGCTGCAGGCCTAGGCCTAGCTACAAATTGCTTCCTTCTATTATATAGGTGTAGCTAAATAAAGTAGTATTTTGGTTAGTTGAATTGCAATAAATAATGACCAAGTATGCAGGAACACTAGTAGGCCTAGCTAGAGGCCTAGCTAGGCTAGTTAGTAGCCTACCGGGCCTAGGCCTAGGCCTAGTTGTTATTAGGCCTCTTTATTGATTTCATTAGCTCTGGTCAGGTCATCATCATATCCATAGTCATAGTATAGGCCTAGATGGAGGTATATTACCTCCAATTGGGTTAGACTAGGCTATCTGTTAGTGTTACTATAGTATAGACCTAGGCCTAGTAATAGTATTATTCTGGTATACATTTAATTACTTGCTGGGGGTTGGACCTTTAATTGGTTCAATTAATTATGCAAATGCATGTTTTGTATACACATTTCTTTACAGTAGAAAACCAACCATCATATAGGCCTAGGCCTCTATAGGCTTATTTGTTCTGCTAAATGTGCGCTCCTAAACAAATTGTTTAAATCAGTGTTTGCTAGAAATCTAAAAATAATTCTTTGATATCAAACACTGTTTTTACTGTATTTTACAGATAGTTTGCTGGATAAACACTGAAGCAAGAAAATGGCAGCCACCTACATAGATCAACTATTAAATGACCTTCATTCAGCTCTAAAATCTGAAGAAAAATATAGCCCACACATAGGTTATTTACAATTTTCAAACAAGGTATTTTAACTTCATTCATTTTATTTAAATGTGGGGTCGCATGATGTGGGGCTACTTTTATTAATCTTCTATTTTCCATCCTAAAGGGCCTTTCACACCTGCTCCGGCATGGTTCCGGTCCGGCGACGGCAAATCCAATCGAACGTCAATGTTTCGTTTTTACGCGGCTACGCGCATATCGATTGGTGCTTGGCCGCGTGGAGCGTTGTGAAAACGAAACATTGGCGTTCGATTCGCCGGAACAGGTGTGAAAGGCCCTTAACACAGCAAAAAAATGCCGCTCATCTGACGATCTACTGTCTACATGCATCTTAATATTTTTCAACATATGTTTATGTAGATTGTCTTTTCCCAGATGTGCTTTTGGGTGTGTGTGTGCATGTCCAGTCCGCGTTTCCAAATAACCTAATTTTTTCAGCCGAAGAGCTATATAATAAGCTACCGCGTGGTAATTGAATATAACTGTCTGAAGGTGCAGAAAAAATATATTAACATTTATATTATTATTACTGTATCTACTTTTCTAGAAATCTGGTGACTTGACAATAGACTTGTACATCAAAGTGGTTGACAGACTTCGTTGCTTAAACCGTTTCTACAAACTCTCTCCTGAAACATTCTTCCAGGCGGTGAACATTATGGGAAGATTTTTATCAATTGTTAAAGTAAGCATCCATAGCACTGAAAGAATTTAAAAATTATTAAAATAATTCCCTTTTCGGTAGAATAGAACTCTTGTTATGGGGCACCTTCAGTGGCGTAATTGCTATGAGCGCTCACTGGCTAAACCCAGAGGCCCCGGGGCTTATGGGGGCCCCTGAGCAGTGCCCAGAGGCATTCAAATATGCGAAAAGGCCTAAAAACGCCAGAGGGCTCCAGCATTCCTAAACCAGGGGCCTTTGTGCTATGCTACTGAGTACCTTCACCTTCGGGACCCAACAAGTGTCCCTTTAATACGCTGGTGGCAAAGCACATTAATCTTCCGTCTCACCTCATAGAGATGTCCCAAGGTGGTTCTACTTATAACAAAAATAGTTACATTTCATTTTGCATAATGCAGCTTTTTTTAAAAGTATTTCTATAAATGTTTGTAGTAGAAAATGTTATTTGTTCGCAAATAAACAATTTCCGTCTCATTTCCTGCATACTTTATAAAACCATTCATGTATGCATAAATTATATTATACATTTACTTCCTTCAATCAAACCTAGAGAAAAAAATATTTCCTTCATTTTACAAAGTATTGGAGGTTATAACAAGGCTCTATAGCCCTTAATTTTGTTTACTGCATAACTTTTCTGACAATTGCATCAGCAAAGCATCAAGTGTAAACCGAATTTAAACAAATTAAAAATAATAGAGGGCGCTATAGAAAAAATGTAATGTTTAATGAAAGTTGATGAAAATCTTACCCCTAGACATTTTTTTTTTGCGCAAGCTCATCACATCATATCTTATGTGTTTGTAAATGTTGTTTTTGAATATTTTTGTTCATTTGTTTAGGCCCGAGCTCATCATATCATGTGTGTGAGTACATGTTGTTTTTACATGGCAGTCAAGACAATAGAAGAACCAAAGGTATGTTCACACTGAAAAAAGGCTGTACTATATTTAATTATAACAGATCATTCTATATAGGGTACTAGAATGATATTGAAGTGTACAGTTTTGGCAAATTGTAAACTAAATAAATCTATTAAACTTCTCTTAAGCTCTGTCTACACTATCAAACTTTATGTGACAAAAAATGTGATGTGTCCATATATGGACATGATGTCATATCACTACCATGTTTGGGCATATCACTACCATGTTTGGGCATATCACTACCATATTTAGGCATACAATACCATATTTGGGCACATCACACTTTTTTTTGTCAAACAAGTTCAATAGCGTAGACAGAGCTTTACCTAATTTTTATTTCTAGAATCATATGTGTGCAAAACATTTACTACGCATCGGCCAATGCAGGGCATCTCTAAGCGACCTCTCGCGTATGGAACGTATTATTTTAGAAAAGCTTCAGTTCGACATTCAGGGTACCAACTCAAACACCTTTCTGCAGATCTATCATTCATTTTGTAAATCAAACAACGCAATGAATATACAGAAAAACACGTGGCAGGAGTTTTTGGACAGGATTACGAGAAAATTAGAAGCATCCATGTGCCATTTTGCATTTGTTCATTATAAGGTAATGTAACATTTATCAGGCTTTTTTCTTTTGAGGTGAGCGAGTGCGATCACACTCCTAAGCTGCCCTTGAGGAGTGTGATTTACAACACACTTAAATTTGGTAAACTTCTACACACCAAAATACAAACGGCACACCTACAGCACCCCTGAATGTATTGAGGAGTGCAATTTGTAGCACACCTACATTTTTAAAAAGACCAGGCCTGATTCTCGGAATAATTAATAATAATTTCTATAGCACCCTTTTTCATGAATAATCATTCTCAAAGGTAACTTACATAGCACATTATTACCCTGTTCATTTTTTTTGGTTAAATTTTTACTAATTTTATTTATTATGTATTGTTACATATTTTTGTAAAACAAGCAATGAATTTCCGAAATGATTAACAAAAGATAATTTGAAAACATACTCCCATAATGCAGCTAGTAATCATCGCAATGTGTCTTGACCTTACCAGGTACACATTTGTACACCTAGGTGGAGAGAGGCAAATTGAAGTATCTTGCCTAAAGATACAAGCAATGCGGAGAAAATTTGATTCGAACCACGATCTCACGATCAGTAATCCAATGTCTAATATACGTATGACGGGCGGCTTATTACCAGACCTCCTAAGTCTCCTGTTAATGGTGGGAGTTGTGTGAAATTTGTTTTGGTTTTACAAAAACATCTGTTTTTGGATGAATTAAAAAAAAAAGTATAGCACCCTCTATGGTTTGGCCATCTTCTTTTTGCCAGCTTGATGTTTGAATATATATTTTGAATTTTAAGATCTCCTTTTTATGAAGAATGTGCGATCAATTACACTAGAATTTGTTTTTTATCTTGCAGTCTTCTGTAAAAGCTTTAGCATTATTAACATACGAGTTGGCAGATTTTGCTCGCGTTCATTGTAACCCGGCTGAACGTGAATGGACAAGGTGTCTACTAGCTCTACAACTCCATACACGTGTAAGTGAACTGGCTCTAAGGCTCTGTCTACACTATCAAACTACAGTAGTTTGGTGTGATGAGCCCAAATATGATGGGGATATTCCCAAATATGGTAGTGATATGACATCATCATGTCCACATTTTGTTATCACATAAAGTATGATAGTGTAGACAGAGCTTAATATGAAATGGAATGGTGTATACTATACAAGTAGGCCTATGCGCAGATTAATCTATCGTATAATTTACCGTTTACTGTACCAAAACAACAAGCAGGTAATTTATAGAACTTGTTAAATCTTGATTCTCACTAGGATGCAATGCAAGTAATAGATTATTCAAAATGTCGCTTGCGCTGCGTCTACTAGTGGGAACCGAGCTTTAGTCATGGAAAGCAAATTATCCACCCTGCCCCCTAACATCATGCTGATGTACCCTAGTTTATATTTCTACCTCTTCGTAATTTTTGTTTCTTTAAAACAATTGTGTTTTTTTTTTTCATCCTTACCAGATGTCCGATAGTGAATTACTACAATGTAAGTCCTTAATGAGGGATTTTCTTGACATCTACGCATCACCTGAATGCAAGCGCCCTCACAGTAAACTGTCATGGACGGTGTCGATGCGAACAGCAAAGCAGATACGCATGAGTTGTATGACAGCGTGTCATCTTCCGCCAATACCTGAAAATGAACCGCCACTTTTAAGGACGTCTGATGGAGAGTCAATCACTGCAGAAAGGTTAGATTTCATACATACAATAGAGCCCCTATTAAGGGGACACCTTTGAAACCCAGCAATGTTTGAGACCCGGCACAATTGAGTTTTCTTATAGACTCTACACTATCAGTCTACACTATCAAACTAGTTTGACAAAAAAAGTGTGAATTGCCCAAATATGGTAGTGACATCCCAAGTATGGTATGGATTTGACATCATCAGCATCACAGTTTGATAGTTTAGACAGAGCTCAATAGGGGTGTCCCCTGAATTGGCCATAGTGTAAAAAATATATATTAGGGAGGTTTCGCAGCCTTACGAAAACGGATACGTCACACATTTGTGAAACTTTTGAGCTGATCCCCATTTCATATTCGTAAAGCGTATTCGTGTTGCCGAATATCACCAGTCATATTCGTAATTACAAAACGAGTATAGTTTTTGATCTATTTTTCACATTTTTCATTTGAATCAGGAATGATTCATGATTATAATATAATTATAGATTTATTGAAAGAAATTTACTGAAGTAATTTACTAAAATGCCAGGTAAATTTGATAAATAGCAGTTTTTAAAGTCCTCACTTGCTTTGATGTTACGCTAGGCCTAGGCAGCCAAGCACCAAGCAACACGTACCTGCGCTTCGCTCAAATTTACCGCAGTCACGTTTTGTACGGCGCCCTCAATATTTCGTTGCCATGCGAAACAGATTTTTACTGGCTTACGAAAAACGAATATGTGTGCGTGACCGTTTTCGTTATCGTATTCGTAAGATTGCGAAACCTCTCTATTGGCTTGTTCATTTTTACAGGGAAGTGTTCATGTAATAGAATGTATTAGAACCCACAGGAACTAAAATGTTTAAAACATATTTCCCCCTTAATTTATTTCACAGGAAAGTGTATAGAGATTTCCCAAAGAAGGGATGTTTTCTACCATAACATTTTTTTCTATACTGTGTGAGTGATGTGATGTGTCCAAATGTGGTAGTGATATGCCCAAATTTGGTAGTGATATGACATTTTATTGTTTTTCATAGTTCTTCTGATGACAATTCTGAATGTACCAGTCCGGTCACAGATGACGTCTTCATCGACGACTCCACGTCACCTACGGAAGACCGTTCCGCATTCTTGTTCCCGTGGAATGTGCGTACAATCTGCCAGTCCTTATAGTTGAATCTGTTTAACAAAAACAATTTAAATCAAAGGTTAAATATAAAATGATTTTTATACAAAAATATCGAATTTCAAATCATTTGTTCTTGCCTTATCTAAATGTATTCAAAAGTTAATGTGAAATGGTTAAGTACTTTGCCAAAATGTTAGATTTTGTAAAAGTGTTTAACATGCTATTAAAACAGAAACTGATTATTTAAAATATTTTCAAATTAAGAAATATATCACAATATATTACATGTAATAAATAATTGTTGCTAATTTTAATTTTTAATATGGTAATTTAAAACAGTACTTGTGAATTGTGTGTGACGTCTATAACATTTTAAAATCATTTTTTTTTAAGGTTTAAAAGTTTTACAATTGTGAATTGTGTGTGAAAAAATAAATTAACTGTATTTTAAAAGGGTGGTTATATTTTTGTAACCTTTTTATATATGTTAAATTTTTAGTTTTAAACATTAATAATGTAATTTATAGTAAATTTGTATTTTTAAATTAGTAAACGAGAAATCCTTATTTTGATAGTTAACAAGTTTTTATTTAGCAAAACGTACTTATTTATTTAGTGACATAAACAGAATAACCTTACTCGTGTATTTTTGCATAGTTTTGTATTTGTATAGTGTTATATTTTAGCAAAAATAATAAATAATTATACTGTAGTTAAATGCGAGTTTTTTTCTGTTTATTTGTCTTGGTTTGAGCGAATTGTTACCCTTATTAATTGGGGTGTCCCTCGATTAAACAGGTTTTGGCTGTATTATTTAAAATAGAGAGGCTTTACTGCATTATACAACTATCCTACAGACCCTCTTATACCATTATTCCAAAATGCTTTGGTTGTACTGTAGTATAGAATTAAAACCCCACATATACTTACATCTTGTAAAGATGATCCGATTTGCTTTAGTCTTTTGAACTGTGTGCTATGAAAAGCTATAATTTAAAAGAAAAAAAATGTACATAAATTAAGCATAGGGCCCTCTATAATTATATGAATTTTTCTTGTATCTTGTATGAATAATACCTCATGTACACAAAAGTATTAACTGTATTTATTTATTTATTGACATTCTAATTATTTGTTTTAATTTTTACTGTTGTCAACTGTTATATTCATATAGTTTTTTTCAATTGTATTGTTCTGAGGGTCCCTAAAATTATGGACCACCCTCATTAAATATTGTTGAAATTGAAAAGACATTGATTACATTTTATGCATTTATGATTGGACAAACAAGCAACCCCACTTACAGTGTCTGAAACTCGGGTCTACACTATCAAACTTTATGTGATGTGTCCACATATGGACACGAAGATCATATCACTACCATATTTGGGCACATCACAAACTAGTTTGATAGTGCAGACAGAGCTTAAGAAAAACTCAATTGTGCTGTATGAGTTATTTGTTTTTTTATAGTACATGTACTGCACAGCATGGATGCAGTTACATGTACTCTTCACATTTTTCTGGACACCAGATGCAAGTGGAATCATGCTTTATGATAAGTTATTCTATCAGAAGCACTAACCACCATTTAATTGAACCTACATAATTATTAATCTGAAACGATAAAGATGAGAAAATCTGTGAGAATGAGAAAAAGTTGCCCTGACCGAGATTCGAACTCGGAACCTTCTGCTTGATATACAGATGTCCTAAACCATTAGACCACTGGTGCTTTCATGGTCGATTGGATAGCGACTCTTTAACGAAACAGCACTAGTCCCTTAATTTTACGCACGTGCACCAGAACTCTAATTGATTTGCCCTCATCTTTTTCAGTACTTTTATTCTTTAAGCGGGATCTCCCAAGAGATACTTTTATATATATAAACATATCAGGCACAGAACATAAATTCTAAATGATATACAGCCAACAAAATATAAATTAGTAATGTGGTTCTAACCCTGATGTTGCCTTTAATTTCAGAACAAACATAATGGTACACACATGACTATACCATCATTAAATAAATACAAATAACCTGGTTTATTTATCTTAAATATTGAGGCTCTTTAGGAATATAACATTTACAACTTCATTAAAATCAAGAAATAAATAACTTTATCACTCTTTAGTAAAAAAGTATGTCACAAATCAGTCAAGGCAGGATTTAAATTGTTAAAAAAAAAAAACCAATACAGTTAACTCTCCCAATACCAGGCACCTTTGGGCTGCCCAGAAATGTCTATACAGTTAACTTTCCCAATACCAGGCACCTTTGGGCTGGCCAGAAATGTCTATACCATTAACTCTCCCAATACCAGACACCTTTGGGCTGGCCAAATATGTCAGTGGCTGTATTCACCAATCACACTTAGGCTAAGGGAAACACCATTAATATTAAAAATATCTCCTATCTAAGTGAATACAATTTAAGGAAAATACTTAAATATTTATTGAGTTAAAGTGAAATACTTAATAGTTAAGGAAAATATGTGATTAGTGAATACGGTACCTAGAAGGTCTGGTATTCGGAATGTGTCTTTAATAGTAAAAATATATTTGGGACTTATTGGTGAAAAAATAAAATTCTGGTTTTGGGAGAGTTGACTGTATTAATAATAAATACTAAATGCTATTTATTATTTGGAATAGTTAATGGAACGACAATCAGAATAGTACTTCTGTTGATGGTAACATTTCTAGTAGGTTTCATTTAGACCTAGGATATACATTTCCCTATGTCAAAAAACAAGATCTTTTTTAAAATTTAATAGATCAATTAAATAAATGATTTCATAGAACATTACACATCACATAATTTTAAGTCACATTAAAATCATTATAAAATTTTAAAAAGTATCTTGTTTTATGCTTATCTCTCTTGTCTACACATTTTTCTTATCGTCACTAAATGTTGAGAGAGTTTGACTCATGGACACTGCACCCCCCCCCCCCCCCCCCGGCATTAGATGCGGAGAAGTACACAACCAAACAATTTGTGAAAATGTCAACAGTTCTGTCTACAATATCAAACTACTTTGACAAAAGAAGTGCGATGTGCCCAAATATGGTAGTGATATGCCCAAATATAGTAGTGATATGACATCATCATGTCCATATATTGGCACATTACATAAAGTTTGATAGTGTAGACAGAGCTTTAAGCTGCAGAATGTTTGGAATATAAACTTAAAACTAGCATAAAATGTAATATATAATAATAAAAAATGTACAAAATCAGTATGGTTTGCTATTCTTAAATGAAAACCATTTGTACAGATAGTAAAATACTGTACATATAATCAGATAACTTATACACCATAATTTAATGCCATTTGGAATTACTATACAACATAAACTGTTAGTGTAGGATAGCTGGACAGGGTTTAATGTGTTTACATTAATTTAATAGAAATGGATTAAGCACTGGACTTAATTTGGTCAAATTAACCGAGTCGCCGGCCAAAGTGACCAAGAAATATCCATCTAAACACTGGCTACAATTCCAATAATTACTTTTACTGACCACTGCCAGTAAAACTAACCACGGAGCTAAAAAGTCCATCCAAAACATGCCAATTTGTTTTTAACATCAGGGTTTAATTTTGGTAAAATTACAGTAAAACTAACTGAAAATATCCAAGTGCGAACGATGGTCAAATCTTCCGATGACATTGGGTAAAGCTACCATGATTAAATTTACCATTTTTCAAGTCCAGTGCGAACAAGGCTTTAGACGGATTCAGAAAACTAAAATATAACTGAGAGAATTGCAAATATATGGAGCAGCAAAGTATAAAAGTAGATAAATTTATTAAATATATCAACTTATATTCATTCATATGGGATTATGTCAAAATTACTCAACTGCAGTAACTGCAGTAACTAAATTTTGTTTCTGAAATAGTTGAACACACAACAATTCTCCAAATAAAATGCGGTAGTTGACAGTTGCTACAGTATTTCTATGTTTATTCTTGTAACATTGGCACTTGAAACTGTTCAGCCCTTCCCTGAAGCTATATTGTTGATGTCATATCTTCTTCCTGTTTGTGTTTATTTGTCTGTCATTAATAGGGAGGTTTCGCAACCTTACGAATACGATAACGAAAACGGATACGTCATACATTTGTGAAACTTTTGAGCTGATCCCCATTTCATATTCGTAAAGCGTATTCGTGTTGACGAATATCACCAGTCATATTCGTAACTACAAAACGAGTATAGTTTTTGATCTATTTGCACATTTTGCATTTGAATCAGGAATGATTCATGATTATAATATAATTATAGATTTATTGAAAGTAATTTACTAAAGTAATTTACTAAAATGCCAAGTCAATTTTGATAAATAGCAGTTTTTAAAGTCCTCACTCGCTTTGATGTTACGCTAGGCCTAGGCAGCCAAGCACCAAGCAACACGTACCTGCGCTTCGCTCAAATTTACCGCAGTCATATTTTGGACGCGCCTCAATATTTCGTTGCCATGCGAAACAGAATTTTTTATGGCTTACGAAAACGAATACATGTGCGTGACGTATCCGTTTTCGTTATCGTATTCGTAAGATTGCGAAACCTCTCTAATATCTCATAGAGCTTCTAGACATGTCTGCTATGGTATACAATCCATTCATTTTTCTTACTCATTAATTATATAAGATAATTAAACAGGGCAAAAAGTATGCTGTCTGGGTGTGCTGTCTTGTCATGAAATTTGTGATGAAGCGGCCCATTCACTCTCTTTTTTTTCGACGCTTCTAAAAATCTTGCTGACCCCTGACTTAAGCAAACTTGCGTCTCTTAGTTCGGACACTTCCGACTGTATATACCATGATAGTTTCTGTACATTTTACCACTATTTTGGGTACATTATTTCAAATGGAAAACAGCAATTGTTTTATATATTAGCAATAATTTAAGGCTTAGGGAGACTTTGTGGTATATTTGTTCAATTCTGTTTCTGATTCGTCGCATTGACATGATTGAAGGTTGAAGCTAACGTCCAACGGACACACAGTTGGTAGACATTTGTGCACTTGCGCTAAACTTGTTGTCTTACTGGGTAACACATCTTCACACCTGCAATTATGTAAAACATTTGTATATTAATTAAATTATTTGAATGATATTTCATGAATAAAACGTTATTTATTTAATCCATATTCATTGTCAAGTTAAATTTACAACTAAAGCGTCTTAATAACATGTACCCTGACATCATTTTATATCATAAAACCCTACCAGGTGATACCAGGCCCTACCGGGCGATACTAGGCCCTACCGGGCGAAGATTAATATGACCGATATATACAAGTAGTCACCAGGAATCTATAATGTCATTTCTATCCAAAGGATGATGCATGTATTAAGCTCCTTATACCTAATTCACATAAATTACAAGATATATTGTAATAAATTGTGTTTCAAGGTTTGCATGGCGAAATCAATATGTTGATATAAAGCGGTACACGACATATAAATACAGTTCTGAAAAGAACTGTTGAGTTTCTGGACGTTTCGATCAATTTATATACAGACGATCAAAGTATATTGATCGCAACGTCGAGAAACTCAACAGAACTATATAATATACATGGTGTACAACAAACTTTATATCATATGTTTTATGAAACAAGCAGGTCTTTCTGACAACTTCTTTGACAATATCACTTACTATGTGTCTAATAAACAAATCTAATATGGCAATAATTGTTTGGGATTTATATAATCTTATTACTTTTAATAATGCTAAGATTTCTCATGTTGCCGATACGTCATTCATGCGGAGCACTAGAAACAGATGTTGGTCGTTCAATTATTAATTCCCTTTCTGAAATCTAACAACTTACAGCTTACGACGGATGATGTCATTGGTTTTAAGTAACACAAAATAGAGGTTTAATGTTTCATTAACAAAAGAAATGTAAACGTAAGGTTAACTGTATTACTACAGTAAGTTTCCACCCACAAACGATTTATTTAAATTGTCTGCCGTACCACACTTTTAAGTATATCTGATTTGTATGTCTTGTGCCCATGATGAGGAAGGCATTTTAAAGGGACACTTTTGGGGTCAAACAAAGTTTCTTTAGAATAGGGGTTGGCCGTAGTGTTAAAACATGTATTTCCTGCTGTTCGTTTGACAAGAGAGTGTCCTCTTAATAGGGGTGTTGTGTCCCTTGAAATATGGTTGTAAGGAAGTGTTCTACTACTCTATTATTATACTGTATGAATGAAATTAGCTGTTTAAGGTTTTGATTTAGACTTTTGCTTATTATATTTAAACAGTATATCCAGAAACTGATATCAACAGCATTTTGATTTTTTAAAGTATTTTTTCCTAGTTGGATTTATTACATTAAACTAATCAAACTTTCTTGAAAGAAATTAAGATATTAGTATTTTAAAATTCTATTCATTCAATATAACTTGGCCTCTAAGTTTGATCCAAATTAATGACATCTTTATTTGTTTATATTGTTTATTGTTAGAGTTTTCATTAATTGAATAAATGTGATATGATATAATATGAACTACAAGATTTTTAAATGATGTACAAAAAAAATTCATCGACATTCATAAGAAATACTGTAATCACTCTCTATCCTTTAATAAATATTTAATAAAAACCCACGTACAAATAACCACAGAGGAATTCCTCGCAGGTGAGAAGCTATTCTAATATGTCAATTATTTAATCCTGTCTGAACTATTAAATACTTTTACCCTTGGAAGTATAATATTTGATGATAAAGCTATAGTAATATAGATCGGGCAAGTCACGTGCGCAAACTTGCTGACCCGGCATCAAGAACTAAAATCATAATCTTGTAGATTATAGCCATTATTGGTATTAAATAAAGCTTGATCTATGGTATGTCTTATGTTATTGTAAACGGTTCTAGCCAGACAAAATACTTTTTGTAAGTTTATTCAGGTGATGGCCAAAAAAAGTTACTTTTAAGTATATATTTTATTTTTTGGGGGAAAAATTGGCAGCTGTTTTGTGTCAAAAATAATAGAGAATTGCTTGCAAAAGAGATGGTTACTTCGAATCGATACGTATGACAGAAAAAAAATAGAAAAAGGAATATATGAGTGTAAAATATGCTAAATATGATAATAATAATTTATTTGGAAGCTACACTTTTGAAACAGTGGCACACTTCTTGAATGAAGGTGCGTCCAGAGTAAGTAAAATAAAGTTAAAATGATTTAACATAAATTATGAATTTTAAAAACGAATAATGAAATACCTACTTGCACTTAAATTCGTTGAATACTCTAGGTGACTGGCAGCGTTCTCTGGCGTGTCTTTTACAATCACAGCGACATAGTTCCTCATCAAATACTTGCCGTTTTTTAGCGCAAATTCTATGGTAAATAAAAAGTACATACAAAAATAAGTGGACTTTATTTATGCAAGAAAATTGTTCTGAAACTATCATTTTTGCTAGTCTAGAAATTGGAGATGATTTTTATTTTATCATTAGAATTACAGTAGAACCTCAGTGTTTGGGACACCCCTATTAAGGCGACACCCCTATTATGGCGACACCCCTATTCAGGCGACACCCCTATTCAGACGACACCCCTATTCAGGCGACACCCCTATTCAGGTAACCCCCCCTATTCAGGTAACACCCCTATTCAGGTAACACCCCTATTCAGGTAACACCCCTATTAAGGAGACACTTCTATTCAGGGACACCCCAATTCAGGTGAGACCCCTATTCAGGTGACACCTCTACTAAGGGGACACTTTAAAGTGAACTGGAAAGGTAAAATATATGTTGATAACACTACGGCCAATCCTAATTAAGGGACTTCTATTCAGGGGCCTCCCCTATTAAGGGGACAAGTTTAATGTGAAGTGAAAAGGTAAAATATATATTCTAACACTACAGCCAACTCCTATTTAAGTGACACCCCATTAAGACTATTAAGAGACACTGTTGTCCTGAAGGTGTCCCCTTAATATAGGTTCCACTGTAGTTAATTCCAGAGAAGTCTCTTGTTAATTTATCAGCTTTGGAACCATTATATGGCATATACATACACTGTAATTTATTAAGTTAAAAAGAGTTAGATTACTAAGATGCCTAGAAAAGGCACTGAAATAATTCTACCCTGAAAATATTTAAACTAAATAAATTTTGATATGAAAATATAAATCCCTTTTTTTAAAAAAGATAGCTGGTTAATTGAGCGTGTCTAAACAGAAACTTATTCCCAAGGTCATTGTAACAAATTTGTAAAAATCAAAATATAAGCAAACCTTTCAAAAAATGCATAAAGAACAATTTACACAAACAAGCGGTAACGGTAAGCAGAAAAAAACTACATGCTTGTCCCACGTAGAATCTGTATTCAACAACCGCCCGTCTACTCCGCGTTTTATGCAAATAGTCATAAGGATGGCATAACATAGATTCTGTATTTTTGTTTGATATTTTTAGGTATTTTTACCACTTCTCTGTGTAATTTAATGTAACTGTAATTTAGCTTTATAGAAAATAATGGTGGTATGGTAACTTAATATCTCAGTAACCCAATTTTGTCTTCTTATAGTACATTGAAATCTCCTATTCACCTATAGATCACCAAAAATAAATTTCTCTCTTTCTACAAAACATTTAATGACTTGTTCAGTAATTAACACCCTTTTCACAACCACAACACCACAATAATTTTCACCTCAGAACTAGTTTCTTGAACTAAACCCACTTTGCCATTTTAATACTTGTTTTGACAGAAGCATTGAAAAGAATTTGAAAAGAACATTGAATAATGTTTAATGACTTTTACCGCCAATCAGAATGATCGAATGACACAATTTGACCTTTTCTTCAATTCTTTAATTTTAACTACCATAACCCGATTACATTAATATTAACTTGCGCATGAACTTCATAATTAGAATGTCAATTTCATATAACTTATATTCACAAAGAAATGTGATATACTGTAGTGTAGATGTACTGTAATTTGAGGTACCAAAGTGGAGTAAGGTTCATGAATGATGTAGTGAATATAGAACATTCAATCACTTTTATGATTTTCACCTAAACTTCACCGGGTTAACCACGCAATTCCCATCCAAAGAATCATGTCAAAATTATTCTACTGCAGTAACTATATTTATTCATTTTATTGTTCCACATAAAGTAAAAAAGAAAAGAAAAAAACTTGTTAGAATCATTGTTTATGTGTGGAATCTCAAGTAAAGCCTTGTCTACAATATCAAACTAGTTTGACAAAAAAAGTGCCCAAATATAGTAGTTTTATGCCCAAACATGGTAGTGATATGACATCATCATGTCCATATATGAGCACATCACATTTGGTCACATAAAGTTTGATAGTGTAGACAAGGCTTAAGCCAAAAAGGGCTAGGGCCAAGTTTTAAAAAGACATGTGATATTACTACAGTAACTATATTTGTTTAATGCAATAGCGTACAGTATATGATTTTACTGTAATGTAGAAAGACAGTCACTGCAATAAACAGTATAAGTACGTAAAAAAAGCTTGCTAAATAACTTCAAAATAGTTACTGCAGTAGCTGCAGTAACTATTGTTTGTTTAATGCGTATATGATTTTAGTTTGCTTAAGAAGACAGTCAATGCAATAAACATTATCATCAGTACAACAAAAACTTGCTAAACAAGTTTAAAATCAGTTAAAGATTAAACATAGTATACGACTGCAGTAGCTGCAGTAGTAACTGCAAGAGTAACTTAACCTAGAATAATTTGACATCAACATACATCTATGGGGAACTAAACAGCATATCCGGCAGTACAAAAGAAAGCTAATAACTTATACAAACATCTTCACTATTGAACTATAATTGAAATACAGAACATAAATTCAATTTTAATGATTTCACCTGAACTCATTACCACATCCATTATGTTTCAAACAGGAAACCGGCCGCACAATTTGACGTTTTATTGTGAATATATTTACGAGTATGAGAGATATATTTTTTTGATATCTCTGTCAATCATCGTATTCTATAGAACACTCAATTTCTCATGCTAAACTTTTCACTCCACTAAAGGCTAGCCAAAAATTGTATCAATAAAGGTATAGTCACAGACTCGTCAATTATTTCAAAGGAAAGAATAGCATTAACCATTATTAGTGACACCATAACCATTAGATATAGTGACAAGATAAAGATATAATGTGTGTATTCATCAGTTTAAATGATCCTGAACGGAGACGTGTCACAAAGTTTAAATTGCATTTGTTCAAAATAAAATTCAATCAATTTATGATGATTACAGCAGTGTAATTTATTTTTCCAGTGAGTAAAATAAATTACAATAGATACTGTATAACCCAGTAGTTTAAAGCCCACCTTTAAATTTCTGATTTACAGATGCCAAACCACAAACCTACAAAGGTGCAATGTCCCTAGCAGAAATAATCAAACAAAATTCATGAATGATTTTTTTTAAAAACACAAATAACTTCTTGTTATAACCGTAACTGCAAAGATAATCCTTAATCTCTGTCTACACTATCAAACTTTATGTGACAAAAAAAATGTGATGTGCTCATATATGGACATGATGATGTCATATCACTACCGTATTTGAGAACATCACTACCATATTTTGGTACATCGCACCTTTTTTTTTGTCAAACTAGTTTGCTACTGTAGACAGAGTTTAACACTATAACATTGTTTGTAATTTTGCGATTAAAAATCCACTGCCAAATAAAATAAAATTAATCAATTATGTAAAGTTGTATTTTCACACATCATTTACTTGGTGTTCCCTTTATTTAAAACACCCTTTAAAAATCCTTTTAAATAAAAGTTAGACAAAAATAACAAGCTTAAGAGTAATTTAAATGCAAATCAGATTATGTGTTCCCTTGATCCTGTTAGCCCTGTGTGGTAGTTCATTATAATGACCAGCTTTGTGCTTATTTTCCCACTGTATTTTCTTTATTCATACTGTACATTAAAGTGGATTCATTATCACTGCTATAGTATCAAATATGATGGGGTTGAAATAGCAGTCAGCCAAACCTAGATACAACGTTCACTGGCTATCACATTGATAATACAACCTCAATTTTGTTTTTTTTATTTAGGCACATATGGCCAAGGATTACCAATAGAAAATTAATCACTGACTTAATAGTGGTAATTCTCTGATACAGGGGCTATTTTGTGAACCAGTTCACCAGGATAACCCCCTACTCATCTCAAATAATCAACTCGGTTCTTTAAAGTGCACACTGGACCTGCATTACGGTTGATAGTATTTATCAAAGTGTTGTTAGAACTGGAGAGAGTCAGCCTCGAACCCTTGCTGATACACTGTTGGCACTTTAGGTACTGGGCCCCTGCCTTTACTGCTAGGCCATTTGCCTGCTATTACATACTGTACATGCAAGCTTCAAGCTCTGTCTACACTGTCAAACTTTATGTTACAAAAAAATGTGGCGTGCCCATATTATGAACATGATGTCATATCACTACTATATTTGGGCATATCACTACCATATTTAACCTTTTTTGTCAAACTAGTTTAATAGTGTAGACAGAGCTTCAGATGGAGAGTTAAGACTATGTTTCTTTGGCTATTAAGATGAACATATACAATTATGACACCTATTCAATATATAGCAAACATGCCTGTAATTATACTTTTAACACAACATACATTCCTCAATGTCTAAAAGTAAGAAATAGGGTGAGGAGACGATAATAATCTACCAGCCGACTATCTATTTACAAAACATGCATACATGAATCGGTATTCATGCGTACCATTTCCCAATCTATGTATATAGAGAGATAAAATGTAGTCATATTAACTGTTTACCGTTACCAAAGCACATTTATTTTTGCAAGAACATTACAGGGTATTACGATTCACAAAAATAATTCACAAACAATCAAATCAAAAATCAAATAATGGCTTTGATCAGAAGTTTTAAGATAAAGTTAATTTATTGAATTATTATAAATAGCAGAAACAAATCAATTTCAAGTTTTGTACATTAATCAATAAATATTGACTGAAAAGATTGTACTGCATGTAGATATTTCAAAAATTTAGGTGGGTGGGGAGAAAAATTGTTACTGAAAACTGAACTTCCGGGTGTTTCAACGAGTTAACCTATAAAAATCAACCTATAAATGCAGAAGGTGTTTAAAAAGTATTTAAAACATGTCTTTTTATTCAAACAATGTTTAATGATCTTTTGTATCTGGGATAGAAATTTATTATAAATCATTGAAGCATGTAAACGTAACCTTTAGATGACTGAGAATGTACACAATATTTAAATCCATTATCAACAGGTATTCATAAGGAAATTATGAGAGAGAATATTTATTTGACTTTTTTGCTGATGCCTCACCACAGACAAGGCAGCAATAGAGCATAAACATGAAAGAATATAGAGATGCAAATACCCATCCATAGGACACTCCTATTCAGGGGACACCCCTATATAAAAAGACCAATTATTAATTATTAATTATTATTATTAATAATTGGAAACAACATCTTTCCATCAGTGGCACACTTCAAACAAAGAATGGAAACAAAAACTTAAAACAAATAAAAAAGTAATTAATGAACAAATTAAATGTACAGACAGAATACAATACAACAAAAAACTGGTTAGATATTTGTTGTACCCTGAAAAAAAGGTGACACCTTAGCTTCCTAGAAAGCTATTTCAAAGTAGTTATTAAATTATTATCCTGCAGCTTCCTTGAATTCAAACCCTATTGATCAGCGGTGGTCTAGAGGTATCATCAACGCCAGGCTAGTTTTATGGAGGTCATGGTTTCAGTCCCACCCAAAAATTACTATTATTATTATTGTTCCCTGATGCAAACTACTTCGAGGTAGAAGAGAAACATTTATTTTTTGTTGATCCAATAGATCGAGATAGTTTTTTACCCTGAATGATAATCAACCAAAATTAATCTAAGTGACCAAAAGATGCAGCTTAAAAGTTAGACGAGCAGTAACGATAACTCCTTTAGATTATTTATACACAACGCGGAGAGGACAGGCGGTTTCAACTTGGGATAGATACAGATTATACATGGGACAAGCTACGTGTTTTTTTTGCTTACCGTTACCGCTCCACTCTGTAAATTGGCCTTTAGGAGTAAAAGCTCTATCAACATACTGACCTTTGTTGTGGGGTCGCGTGACATATACAACTACACGTCTGCGCATCCCAGTACATAGTCTCTGAGCATGTCTGTCTGCCTGCTATACATTGACAGGAACACTGGGTATATTGGTGGATGTTGAGATTACAATGTTTCTTTTGTACCTTACATAAACATTCACAACTCACGTCCTCTTGCATCGTTATAGGATAGGGCTCTTTTAAGTTTCCAGAATTTGATAAATATCCGTATACCTGTACAAGACACACAGAATAAAAGTTTAGAATAAACCTCCTCTTAAGCTCTGTCTACACTATCAAGCCACTACCATATTTAGGCATATCACTAGCATATTTAGGCATATCACTAGCATATTTAGGCATATCACTACCATATTTAGGCATATCACTACCATATTTGGGCACATCACACTTTTTTTCAAACTAGTTTGATAGTGTAGACAGAGCCTTATGCTTTTTTTGTGTAAATCTGTTTGTTACAACTTTATTTTTATTTTACAATCAATTTTTGTTTTTACTAGTATTTCAGCATGCTGGCCTTTGTTAAATACATTACATTCATTACTTCAAACTGATTATATTACAAAGGCTGACCTAAGTTTGGTTTTCCACTTGGACACAACGCAACAACTTAGGCACAACACCACAAGGAAGTTGACCAATCACAAGAAACAGATCTTATGATCCAACACATACGATTGGTAAAATAACTTTGCGACGACGTTATGAGGAATAGTGGTCATAAAGGTGTCCCCTAAAAACTCAAGTGTGATTATATAGCAATGTCTATCACTCACAACTAATTTTATAAGTTTTATATTTCATATCAAAATAATTCCACAGAAAACTGTCTTGTTAGAAGTAAATAATAGAGCGATAATGTGACTATATTTGGCACTTAACAAACAAATACACCAGAAAGATTATGATTACGCAGGAAAAGGGTAAAGCAAATATTGAAAGATTAGGTGACTGAAGTAAAGAATATTGATGGCTTCTTGGATTGTAAATCCTATGCCACGGGCTTGTTTAAACATCTCTACTCTAATCCCGCCTCTGGGAAAGAAAAACACCGCTGTGATCTTTTACAAACAACGAATACAAACTAAATGAAATTTTAGTAAAGAGATGGCTGCTAAGATAACAACTTAATAGCAAAGCACGACAAAAGAAGGAAGGGAAAAAAATTCAAAAAAACAATAATTGGTCAACTTACAATTACGTGAACAACAACCGGTTTACTCTTTACCGCTGTACATTCATAAAGGTCACTAGTGCAGCAACCACTACATTTTTCTAACTCCACGCAAGGAGGATAAAAGAAAACATTTGGGTCGTCCTTTGGTACTTCTACTACTGTAGCCCTCGGATCACATTTTGGTAATTCAGTAATTTCAGGTTTATCATCATCATCATCATCATCATCATCTAATACAAAAAGAGAAAGTATAATTAACTTCACAATCTTATGTTATCTCACTAATATTGAATTGATACAATAATGAATTTATGACAAATATCAATATTTACTTTATTGTTAATCTTTAAAAAAAAATTATTTTATGTTGTCATCTATCCATAACATATATCACCTACAGTACTCCAAGTTTTTGTTACCAACCAAGTTTTTGTCACCTACCAAGCTTTTTCAACAATCAAGTTTTTATTAACAACCAAGTTTTTTTCACTACCAAATTTTTATCACTAAATAAGTTTTTGTCAAAACCAAGTTTTGTCACCAATCAAATTTCTGTCAACAAAATTTTTGTCACCAACCAAGTTTTTGTCACCTAACATGTTTTTGTCACCAACCCAGTTTTTGTCACCAATCAAGTTTTTGTCACTAAAAATGTTGTTGTCACCAACCAAGTTTTTGTCTCCAATCAAGTTTTTGTCACCAACCATTTTTTTGTCACCAACCAAGTTTTTGTCACCAATCAAGTTTTTGTCACTAAAAAATTTGTTGTCACCAACCAAGTTTTTGTCAACTTTTAAAGGGATAGATAAAAAGTATTTGCCATCCACACTTTTAACCTTTAAACCAATTCATGTATCACACTATACGTTGAATAATGTTGACTTGAGCATTTACTTTCGTTCATTAAACTTTTGAGCTATGTGACTTATTTTACTAAAATAAATAAAAAAAATAAGTCATCAATCAAGTTCTTGTTGGTACATTGCAATTGCTAATACTAATAGTAAAGGCTAACAAATCATTGATTTAAAAGTAACATTTGTTTTTATTTACCCTACTGTGTAAATAAAAGAATAAGTTAGTTGGGGTTTAGCCTAAAGTATTCTCACTTCTAGTCTGATTGATTGATTGATTGATTGATCATTTTATTTCTGAAAAAAATGTTATATGCAACAGAAAATCACACTAAAATAGGATTTCTCCCATTTACGACATAACTATTAAATTATATTTTTCTTAATTTGATTATTTCTCAATACTGTACAAACTTGTCAAAATACAATTATTTCAACAGTTAATAGTTCAAATACAAATAGATTTGCATGTAGTTTAATTAAATAACATTTTCTTGTTCCCAGAGGAATACACACTAAAATCTGGGTCAAAAGCTTTACTTTTTAAAACATAGTAATCCATACTTTTACACTCAGACCATAATTTATGATACTGGAAAAAAACAATTTGTAAAAGCTGCCTACAAGATAAATAAAACAGACATAGTAAATACCTCACAGGTACATTTTGTAATTGAGTTTTTATTTCTGTAATACAACCCATGTTAAGTTCAAAACAAGTTACAACCAACCCTGTCAATTTTTTTGTACATTTTTTTTTTATTGAACTTTCTCATGTTGAAAATTTAAAAATTCAAATCAATTAACTTTTCTTTAATTAATGCTAATTTTTAAATACAGTTTACATTTCTCCATAATGAATACAAAGAAAATAGTTTTCATCTCCAAAAGTCAACCATTCAATAAAATAAGTTAATTAAAGTTAAGCTCTGTCTACACTATCAAGCTATGATGTGCCTAAATATGGTAGGTAGTGATATCCCTAAATATGGTAGTGATATGACATCATCATTTCATTTATTTATTCGACCAAAACCAGATACAGAACAGCACAGAAACAAAGCAGAATGGTCAGGGGCAACTAAAGCAAAACAATTACTATAACTCAAAGAGTCGGTTGACCCTTATTTTCATATAGTAAGGGGATTTCACATTTTTTTAAAAAATAAAGTTTGATAGTGTAGACAGAGCTTTAGTTTATAATCCAACATCCACACGTTTACAGTAGGTCAGGGGCAATTCAAGATTTTTCAAACTAAAGGCTATCATATTAATTATATTAATAATCTGTCAAAAATAGATATCAAAAAGTAGTTCATAATTTCATTTTGCTGTGAAAAGGGGAAGAGCAACGACATAAATCCTATAAAAAAATTTCCGGGGACGAGGACTCGTAAAAACTTTACAATAAATGTCAGAATGGTGTTGCGTGCGAGCTAAAGTTAAGTAGGAATATGAGGTTGGCTTAAAATTTATTGAATGTTCCCATACCTGGGTCATAGCGGGTCTAGGCCTATAAAAATGTACTTAAAGTTGAAAGATTCATTTCATTATATATCTTTTTATATTATTATTATTATATAAAAATAATATCACTGTCAATAATTTGTGGTTAAAATATGATTTATAATCACAGAGTCATTGGTTCAAATCCTATATAATTCTAGTATTTGTTCTGTGGTTTATCAAGATTACTAATATATCATCTCTAGTGTATGTTTTTAATAATTGTCCCAAATCTGAGGTTTGAAATAGCAGCCTTCACCAATAGTGTATTAAATATTTTATAATAATTATGCTATTTTTCTTCTGGTTTAACCCTACCCCCTACGTAACTTTACGTCAGGCATATCCCCAGGCATAGTCCCAGTATTGACTTTTAAATGAGTTTTTACAAGAAGTGTATTTTTTCCCTTGAAACTGTGTTTCCTCGGGTATAGTGCCCTCCCCCAAGTCAGCACAATTTCGTTTTCTAAGAAGGAGGGGGATAATACCAGAGGATATACATTAATACAGTCAATATTAGTAATTGTTTAATAATGTCAATAACATAATTAATCTATTAATGTAATGTGTGAGGTTAGTACAAATGTGGTTTCAATTACAGCATTATGACATTTTATGTAATCAAATAATTTGAGATTATTAGCAATACCACATTCCTTTAGTAAAATATTTTTTGGATGTAAATTAATTATTAGTCTGCAGTTGAGGAAATTCAAGTTAGTCCCTCTATGCACCCCAACAGCCGCAGTGCACTCACCGCAGTTCAGAGCACCCACGGCAGCCACTGCGCACCCTCTATGCACCCATGGCACCAAGATCAGTAGGAGAGGATCCTCTACTCGTTTCGAGTAGTGTACGAAATTCTTTACTGTGTGCATTTTGTATACATGGGATTAACGACTGTACATCCAATCCGAAGGATGAAGCCATGAGATTAAAGCATGTAAGCAATATGGCACATTCTCGAACCCATGCCTTGTACTTAAGATGCATCATGTAACCATTAATGCCCACCATTATGATAGTTAGTATAAATATATTTGGCCATGTTACTTTTGTACAGTATTAAGTGTGATGTGCCCAAATATGGTAGTGATATGCTTAAACATGGTAGTGATATGGCATCATGTCCATCATCACATTTTTTTGCCACATAAAGTTTGATAGTGTAAAGCTTTAATTGATCATGTGGGTGTTACCTCTGTAGATCTAATTTTTATTATTTGGCAGTGATTAGTGAAATTATTGAATATTTCTGCCCTAATTAATTATTATTAATTATATTAATTATTTAATTGATTATTGAAACCTTCACCAGAAGCACAATGTTATTTTGAGCAAGAATATTATAATCTAAGAATTGGTCTTACCTTGTGTCTCTGGTGGGCTTCTACGAGTCACCCTTGCCCTGCCTCTTAGCCCTCCTAATGCTAAACAAAATCATGGTCTCATATCAATACAATGTTTATGTATAGGTGTAGTAGGCTACCTAACAATACTAAATACAGTTTGTTAAGTGGGATCGTCTTTTGTATTGTATGTACAGGCATAAAGGGATGTATATTATACAAGAATTACGTTTACTAAAGTCGAGCGGCATTTTCTGTGAGAAATATTTCTTGTTTAAACATATCAACAGAATTTGTTTTAGATGTCATAATTGTACAGTATTGATCATAACCCAATCAAAAAAGTTTGAGATTCGATCTATCATGGAACTGCTTGCTTACACAGGAAGAATGTCAACTCATTAGACCACAAGACTTTTTACCCAAATTCAACACAATGCCACAGATACCTTGATCATACACAAAACAAATTGGATACTTGAGGCTAAGATAGTCAGAAACTCATCAAAAGGAAGTATTTTAAACCTTTCCATTAAAATGAATTAATTAAGTTGTTTTTCTTTTATAGTAAAGTTAAACATGTTAATATTAGTTTAATTAATCTAATACTTCAAGTGTACTCTAGAAGATCTCCATCAACTAATAATATTTACTTAAATCATATGATTGGTTAAAAGTATATTGTTCTTGGAAATCTGGTAAAGAAGTCAAAGGTCAACCCGTGCCCACATCACAACTGGTACATTATTCATTTTGACCTATTGTAGGCGTGGTGTAAAAATAGGTCATGACATCATTAAAGAATGTTTGAATATTGTCACAAATGGCATATTCATATAGTGCATTAATTGAATCAATATAGTTTATTAATATATTCAATATAGTTTATTAATATAATACTGAAATTATTATTATTAAGAGGTGATTACTAGATTTGAATGGAGTAATATTGATTACACAGTAATTGCATCTTCTTTAAACTAATCCTAACTAATCCCTGTTGGATTAACAATATTTACAACGATTTACTCTTGTTTATATTAGTCCATATTCGTTGTGTCTTTTCTTTCAACTTAATGGATGTCATTCTCCTGTGATCAGAGAATGTTTCGTTTCATTTGGTGCTGATTTCAAATTTAATATACATGATAATAAATCATTGAACAACATCTTTTAAGGTTTTTTCAACCAAACATTTAGTTACAAAATGAAAAACTGTTGTTCCCATGAGAATTTTTATAAATTTATAACTGTAAAATCAGTGCTCCTTTCAAAAGTTGTAAAAATAAATTTACACAATATCAAATTTCTTTTTTTATGTATTGGAAAATAAGTCAAAATGTATTTGTAAGAAATTCAAATTGCAATCCATATAAAAATAATGATAAAAATTTTTTGCTATAATTCGTTCATGTTTATTCATAAAGTGGTTAAATGATTTAATTAAAATAAAATGGCAAAAAACCTAAACCTTATCCCCTCCTCAAAATCTTTAAAACATAAAAGTATGTTATACTGTACTACTGTACGGGATATTTGTATTGGATAAATCACATAAAAAACTACTTTGTTCTACAAACTAACAATTAACATGATATATTATATTTACATCAAATGTGATGTTTATACTGTAAATTATACTGGTCATAAATTAATAATTAAGTAATAACCAGGGTAATAAACAAAAGGTATGTAAATTACAAACATAGCCTTATACCAATAAATTAAAAAGTTAAATTTACAAATGGATATGTCTGTGGATTCGAACCTAAAACATTTTACATACAGAGTGAGCACCTTATCCGCTAGACCACAGATTACTTATTTTTATTTATTTATTTGAATTGTGACAAAAATAATATATTCTGTATATATTAGATCATGGTGAACAACAACAAAATATAAGTAGCTAATGATGGGAAGGGAAAACAGGTGACATAATGCGCCCATACCCAAATTGGATGTAAATGTTGATGGTATAATATTACCACACTTTTACAGTATTATAAGATATAAGGCTGTAGTTAGTTGATATAGTATTAATATATTATAAGGCTGTAGTTTAGTAAACTCAGAATAAAAGATGTACAGAGAGGTACATTCTTTTACAGTTTTTTTTCTTCGTGTCGCATGCAGTAACACGTACGTCTAAAGATAGCTTTACTTGAAAATTAAAAACCTTTTCTGATAGAAATTTATATTTAGATTTATTATTTCTTGTTTTATAAATCTAATCTGCGTAAAGTAAGAATACACTTGAGGCAATGCCAGTTATGTGTCACGCCACACTTTGCAACAAAAACACCATAAATTCACATTAACAATAATGAACTGATAAAAAGTAATTGAAATTTACAGAGGAATGTCCTAAAAAATGAGAACACTCACATCATAAAATTATTTACTGTAACAATGATGTCTAGAATGTCTTTAAACATATTAAGCAAAAATAAAATATTGTAGAAACAAGTTCACATACTACATTCAGGGAGAACAATTTAATTAAAACAATAATTATTAACAAATTCTTATATAATAAAACATGATAACTACTGTATTTACGATGAAATCTAGTTTTATAAAAATGAAATAGCATTACAGAATAAACTGAATGACCATTTATTAATAAAAAAAAATATTCAAGTATTTTAATACTAAAAGATATAACAAAATAAAAGGACACATTTTAATCAAATCAAAATTGATTATAAAACACCAATTATGAGAATTAATATTTAAAAGTCAACAAATCATGTAAGGTGTTTTTCTTCAAAGGTGTTCCCCCAAAATCATGAAAAATAAGGATTTATAAAATTAGACTTTTAATAGGCCATTTTGCAGTTTCAATAAAGTTATTCAATTTCACAGAAAAAAATAATGATTTCACAAAATAAACAGTTAAATTCAACCCATTGACTTTCGGACAATAAACACTATTTTTGACATTACATTACAGTTTATTTTAGGTAAATAATTTGTTTGGTGATTCAATTTTTGGTCAAAGTGTATAACTATTATGTGACTTTAAAATAGCATATTCAACAGAAAAAATGTTAAAATAATTTGTTCAGGGGGACAATATATCTTTAAAGTTTAAATGGAAACTACTTACATTTTATGTTACCATCTTTCGTCTTATCATCTCTTAGTTTTATTTCATCTATTTCAAAATTATCTTCACTTGATTCCGCTAGTGCAACCTCTTTTTTCACTTCTATAAACAGTATCATTTAATACTTTTAATTAAACTATATCTAATTAAAATGAAAAAAATTATACTTTAATGAAACTGTTTCTAAAAAATTATACTTTTCTTGCTTTTAGAGATAATAATTCTTTGTTTCTCCATTTTTTTTTCTATAAAAATAGACAATGATAATAAACATTTTGAAGATATTTTTGTTTGTCTATATTAATTATTTAATACAATATAATGACATGCTTTTTTTGTATGGTTAAATAAGATTGTAAGATGTTTATACTATCAGTATATTAACTATGGTTTATTTATACTTGATGCTATATTTTTAATTTCCTAGTGAAATTTGTTCTCTTTTCGATTTGTATATTTTGTATGTACTATCTGAAATAAAGGAAATGAATGAATGATACTCACTATTATTTTCAAACTGTTGATCGTTAAAAGAATATAACCTGATTACATTTCTAAACTCTTCTGCGGTTCTTACATCTTTTAAATGATATCTAAGAGAATGTGGAATCTGAAAATAGTGAAAAGAAAAATTCCTCCTTATTAGGGCCTGTTTCTGCTGCAACTGCTCAAAATACGGTATTTTTTATACCGTATTTTTTAGTACCCCGTTTCTGCTAACAATACTTCTTGGGTGGTCGTGTTAAATTTCATCTTTTTTACCCAAATTGCCATTCATTTATTTGATCGATAATTAAAAGTCGCAATAAAGGAAGTTTTACGTCTCACTTTCAACAGCCTAGCCCTAGTGATAGAGATGTTGTGAGAGCACAGAAAACATCGTAATGGGGACAATTAATTCGTTCCCTCCCCGAGTTATTGTATTTTGCAATGTTGTACTGCTTTCGCAGGCTCTTCAGCTTTGAGTTTACTTGCTTTGGAGACAAGTTTATTCCATACTCCTGCTTTATTTTTTTAGAAATGTCTTTATAAATGTGGTTGTCCCTTTTATTACCTTTTAGTTGGTCAGACATTTTAGCTTCCCCACACACATTTATTTAGTAAAACTGTGACGTCTTTGCTCCACATTTTCGCCGAATATATCTATACATGTGTGTAAAGCAGCTAACAGCGACAGAAAATAAAAACACGAATGGTGACGTTTTGTCATGTAAAAAAAAAATACGGTATTTTTTATTGGCAGCAGAAACGGGTACAAAAAATACGGTATAAATTTGTAAATACCGTATTTTATCCACAAATTTTGTGGGGAAAATACGGTATACAAAATACGGTATATTTTTTATGAGCGCAGTTTCTGCTGCCAAAAATATACCGTATATATACGGTATTCAAAAAATACCGTATAATATACGGTATTTAGTTGGCAGCAGAAACAGGGCCTTAAAGATACTGTATATTGTCCTCCTGAAAAAAATTATTTTTTAATGGTTTTTTTTAATATGCCATTTTAAATGACACATAATAGTTATTCACTTTGACCAAAAATTAGATCGAAAAAAATTATTTACATGAAAAAACAGTAATTTTAAGTCCAAAATAGTCATATTGACTGCAAGGCAATGGGTTCTTTGTTGAATTTGACTATTTATTTTGCCTTTTTATTTAAAGTGAAAATATTTTTTATGTTTTTTTTTTTCTACGGATGTGATTGATTGTTAATACTCTGAAATGACATATTCAACATATTTTTTTTTATTAATCTTCATTTTTCATATTTTTGAACATTAAAAGGTTATTTAAATAAACTTATAAATGGTTTAGCAAAAAATGCAGTACAATATGATTATCAAAATGTTCAATAATGTTTAATGGTTTTTATAGTAAAATATACAGTATTTTACTTTTATTTTATAATTATGTAAAAATTCAAGTAAATTAAATTAAATAATTGAATAATGTATTAAAATAGATACATTGTAGCAGCCTTTTAGTATTGACTGAGTTTGTAGATATAGACATGTTGCTGTTAAATTAAATTGGATACTAATAATTGGTGATCATTGATTAGCCCACCAGACACAAAGCAAGATAACATGCAACATTTTAAATAATTTATTAAAATTAGATTCTTTTCCACACACTGATTAAAATCACCTAAACCTAGGCACCATGCTGCTAAAATCATTAGATTTATGCTTATTAGTAATTACTAAATGAAGTCATGCATCTGCTGACAATACGATTTTTCAAAAAAATTATTAGCAATTTCAGTATACAAATTTATTACAATTAAAATTGAAGATGTATTTGGCATCTATTGTGAAGTAATCTATTATGTTTTTTCATGGTACACTGATGCTGTGGCTTGCCTGTTTTAAAACGTCTATTCATAGTTGCATAAGCTTTATAACGCTTTTCTATAAAAATAATAAATAAGTATTCAATGTAAAGGAAGTAACTAATTTGAAGATGTCTCTTTTAGTGGTCATGGTTGATTGGTTTTGATTTGCTATCTGTTTGAACTCTGTGACCTATTCTTATGATTCTGCTTTTTGCTCAGGGGTCGTCAACCTTGAGATAAATTATAATTTTTTTCTTTTTTAAATTCAAGGCCTTGCAACTGAAATAATAACATAGCTCTATACTATCAAACTTGATAGTGCCCATATATGGACATGATGATGTCATAGCACTACCATATTTAAGCATATCAATACCACATTTGGGCACATTACACTTTTTTGTCATAAGTAGTTTGATAGTGTAGACAGAGAGAGTGTAGACCAAAATTAACATCCTTAAAAATAACATTTTTTCGTTAAGCTTGTTATTTTATGAAACTAATATCATAATTAGGATTATTATAGCAGAAGGCCTAGTAGGCCTATAGAAACTTTTCTTCAACAATGTTAAACGATAAAATTAAAAAAGTTAAGTTAAGTTTGACCATATGGAGGTATACCTCCTTAAGTTTGAAATTAAAAAAACTAGCCTATATATATATAAGGCATTAAAAGGTACCTCTAAATATTATTATATCACCTATTCATTCTACATATAGGCAAGTACATGCATATCGACAGACCAGACAATAATATGCAATTTACTGCGTGTCACGTCTAGTGCATCTAAACATCTAGGCTAGGTTAATTTTGGACAGGTAAGAATGAATTGAAAGATTACAAAAACTTTTCTATCTCTTAAATTCGTAATCCCCGATACACTTCACATTAAATTCACCTTTTGGAAGAGGATAAAAAGATCATAGAATGTGAAACAGTGCGTATCAACCAGCATACCTTTTTTTAAAGCAGAAAGGTCCAACCATCCACTCATCATGATGGTAGACAAATAGGCGACAGACAACCTACCTGTTGACTGGAGGGAAGCACTCCGAAAAAACAGACCGTCAGTAGGCCTAAGTGTAGCAGGCGTGAAAACTGTGAACAGCACGAGCAGGGCCACATTATTTCGATGTTTCACCTTTTAATTTTCTATTATTACTTAGCCATATAAAACGTGTAATTTAGACTGCCCTGTCATCTTTTACAATTTACGTCTTGTTTTCATGCTGTGTCTGGTGTGCGCGCGGTGCTGCTGGAACTTTTCATTAAAAAACTTTCGCGATACAAAATATTTGAGGGCGGTATATACGAAATAGAAGTTTGACTACTACTCTAATACTATACAGTACAGTATATACATATTTGCACAACATTTTTACAGATTGCTAAACAAAAATAATTGATAATAAATCATTGTTTTTTAATTTATTAAATAGAATATCAATATATATATTTAATGAAGGAAACACAATAAATAAAACTGTTACGTCAAAAAATATTTTTTGCTAATAATTTTAATCCAGTTTTTTATTTGTTTGGTATATTTTAAAGTTTATATTTTTTATAATCACAATAGGGTTACTGTATACCATTTCCATTTGATTGAATCGGTTTAAAATAGACTCAGTGGATCATTCCAACAAAACTAACAAAGCACTTTTATCTTTAAATATTAAATTAATTTATTCAAAACACAAACATATAAAACAGTAACGATATTAACAATGATATATAAAGTGAAATATTTTTCTTGTAGTAGTCACAAATTTAGAACACTGGAACATGCATTTATAAATGGAAGACAGCAACTATCAAATCTGTTGTAATAATAAATTATAATTCACAAAGCCGACCTATGACCTATGTAAATTTGCATTGTGTCATTTGTCTCAAGTTAAGCTGCATTCACATCGCGCCTGAATTCGGTCCGGTGCCCTGAAAAAAATATTGTGGAAAATGTGTCCAGTGGTAAAGCAGTTCACACCAAATTTGTACAATTTAAATCCGTACCTGATTCGGTCTCCAATGTACAGTGGATACAGAAGCAATTTGTTTTCTGAAATCGCATGATTTTTTCTGTCATCCAATCAGCAGTGAGCATGAATGACCTCGCTTGACAACAGATAACCAAATGTGATGTGAACGCACGCTCAACGGCCTCGATATTTTTATGAGGGCGGCGAACAGAATCCGGGTGCGATATGAAAGTAGCTTTACCAATTTTGTTCATGATGACCATCCCGCATTAGTCAATCGCTAAAAGCCCCCCCCCCCCTCCCAAAAAAAAAAATTAAAACCAAGAAAAGTAAAACTAAATAAAACAGAAAAGGTTTGTGGGCCCAAATATGGTAGTGATATGTGCACATATGGTATTGATATGACATCATCATGTCCATATATGAGCATAGAATTACCATATTTGTGTTGCAAATCCACGTTCATTATATTGAATGAGAATCAATAATGGTTCGGATAACATGGCCAAACCAAAATCATTTGTACAATCAATTATTATTATTAGGTCATCAAAAATAAAAAAACTCCATATATAAAAATAAACTGTGGCTGTATTCTGTGATTAAATATTAAAACTGATTTCATTTTGTTTAACAGTATGTTAATCCAGTTTCTTTAGCTTAAAACAGATGACAGTAATAGTATTAAAATGCCTTTCCACTGTGGGTTACTCTTGTTTAACATCTTATTAACATATTACACAAGTCAGCTTAGCTTTGCCCTGAACTGAAAAGAAATATGTTTATAGACTGTAATTTAAAGCTCTGTCTACACTATAGTTTCTCAAAAAGTGTGATGTGCCCAAATATGGTAATTATATGCCCATTACAGTATATGTTATTGATATGAGATTATCAGGTCCATATATGGACACATCACATTTTTTGGTCAAAGTCTGATATACACAGCGCTTTAAATCTAATTAAAGATATCTATCTAAAAAATATTTAAAATTGAATAGAAATTACATTACCTCTTTAAAAACTTTCAAACCATGTTCTAACTTCATCTGTTTTAAATTTATGTTTGTGATATACACACAGAACTTCAGCTTCTGTGAGTCCATATCTTTCCATATAAAACTGTCAGAAATAGTAGAAAATAATTAACAACTATTTTAGATACAAATGATATCACCTAATTTAGCACAATAACATTAGTATCAATTTCTCAATATTGTAACATACCAATCGAGCTACAACACATGTGATTCATTATATTACTAAACTAACCTCAGCATCCGTCATTATTTTCTTTAATGTGTCCTCATTGAGATCCTCTTCTTCTGTTCCTCTCCCTGTGTCGCTCCCCTCTTCATCACTCTCCTCGTCATCAAGTTGACCTTCCCCGACCTCTGAACTATCTGTATGAACCTCCGTTCCACTATCTGCATCACTTATCTCTTGTCCATCTACCAACTCCCCTTCTGAATCTAAATCATTCTCTCCTTCGTCGCTCTCTCGCCACCCTACTTTTGCCTTCCTCTGCGGAGTCTGTCCATTTACAGAGTTAGCATTGTTATTATTTATTAGAACTAAATTATTGTCTACATCTTCATTTGTTTCTATGTCTTTCTTACATCTGGAGCTATGCGATTCTTAAAAACAATAACAAATAAAAACTTTTTAATTAAAAATGCAAATATATATATATTTTTTTATTCAATATTTTACAGAGGCGCTTATCACAAGGTGAAATCACCTTAGCTTCAAGGCGCCTCAGATAACAAATATTCTTAAACAACAAAGAAACTAACAGATACATCAATCAAATCTTCCAGAATTAACAAGAAATTGTATACATAATAAAACAATAAATCATGAGTAGAAGAAGATCAGATCCAAAAATAAAAATTCCGCTTAAAAATTTAAAATTATACGTCAAAGAAAAATCCTTAGCAAAGATATCCTCAATAATTGAGTTAGCATAGAATATCTCTTTGTGTATTATAATTAGGGTAGTAACATAAGAAATGATGCGGATTTGCAATATTAAAGCCACAAGTACAATTTGGATTGAAAAAAGAACAATATTTTGTCGACAATGTTCATTATAGAATATATAAACTCACGATTTGGACTTTTGACCTTATTTTGGCTTCTTGTTCTCTGAGATATGCATTTCGCACTTTCTCCCACAGTATTTATTTCAAAACTTAATTTTTTCCTTTTTGCTGAAGATGGTGTTCTAATTTCGTCAACATCCGTAACCATAGGACCATTATCAGCATTGTTATCGCTAGGTTGGATATTTGATACTGTGAAAAAACAAAATTAGTCACATCATAACTCTGAGCTTACTAATCACAGCCCTAACCCAACGAGACAGTGTGTATAAAATATTTTTAAAAAAGCTATCATGAAAAAGAGTAAAGGTAGCACGTACAAGTTTCCCTAACCTGAAATATGTTCCACAATGATAAGACAGAATGTCCTGGCACAACTCTGTCCAGTAAACTTATATCAATAAGACTGTGTTATGCCTGCCTGAACCTGAATGTGCTGCACCTAAAGCTTTGTCTACACTATAAAACTTTATGTGACAAAAAATGTGATGTGCCCAAATATGGTAATTATATGCCCATATATGGACATGATGATGTCATATCACTACCATATGTGCGCATATCACTACCATATTTGGGCCCATCACACTTTTTTGTCAAACTAGTTTGATAGTGTGAAACAGAGCTTAAGAGAGGCATACACAATTAAGTGACCGACTACACTTTTTTGAGGAATGGAGGATCGCTGAGTGAAAATAAATTTATGCTTGTTTAGGAACATGTGTTTATATTTTAATTTCTTCCAGAAATTTGATCAAACTTTACATAAGTATTAAAAACTCACCATTTTCTATTCGGTTTCTTAATCTTTGGGAAATAGGTTTTTTGCTCTTGTAAAAATTGAATAATTTTCTTTTTGCAGATGATGGTGTATTCAATTCTTCAACAGCGGTAACCATGGATGCATCATCATCATCTTCAGTGTTCTCCTCATTGTGGTCAGGTGGGCTACTATTAGGTTCTAAGAACAATTATAAATAATTGATGTTTGTTTAGATGTTTTAACTTTGATTTTTTTTTAACCATTTTAAATTTGTTTTCCAACTGACTTAAAAAGTATATTAATAATAATAATAATAATAATAATCTTGGAACAAGCTATGTCCCTACATGATTTAAGGGTCTTTCACACCTGTTCTGGTCTGACGAATCAAACGTCAATGTTTCATTTTCACAACACTCCATGTGGTTATGCGGCAAACGATATGCGCATAGCCCCGCGAAAACGAAATGTTGATGTTGGATTGTGAAAGACCCTTTACATAGGTTTTCCTTGATTAGTATAGATATGATTTTCTAGCTGCTTCTTCACAATTCTCAAAGATCCCGAACCAGCGCATGCGCAGTAACCAGTCATATTTTAACTCTGGATCATGGAACCAGAGAAAAAAAATGCATCGAACGTCATTACAATATCGTACTCTGTACTACAGAATACAACCTATTTATGGGAGGGCGAGGAGGGCAGTTTACACCTCACTCACCATATTCATAAAATAGTGATCAAACTTCAACTTACAGGTAAGTCTCGTTTAATCTTTCTATTTTATTTCATATTATGTTCGGTGCAAACTGAGATGTTAAGCCATCTCTGGTGAACATGCTACATAAAATGGTCTAAGTACCTCTAGACCTCTCTGTCTAGAGGTACAGTACTTAGTTTGTTAGACAATTTGCTATAATGTCACTTTGGCGGTTTTCTCATTTAAAAAGTGAAAAAAAAAGGTAAAAAAAAAAGTGTATAGCATGGTATAAACGTAGATCTCAAGTACGCAAAATTCTGTTGTCTTAACTTTTGAGGACAATAAAGTTGCAATTTTCCCATTTCGGATAACGACTAGAAATAATGTACATAGAGAGATACTGCCAGTCTTCGCGCAAGGGTGCGTAACTAATAAAACGGCTATGTTGACTCTAGCAAACAAAGGATGTCCGTCGTAGTCCCCTAACTGTCCTGTTTCGTCCCTATTATCCGTCAATGACAGCCATGTGTCTTCAGAAGAAGACAGCTAAAAGAAAAGTAACAGTAAAGATTTATGAAAACTAACCATGTGATGTTGTGGTGCTTCCCGTTTGTTGAGAAACACTAATCCAGTTTCCTCCGTCACTTTCACTGTCCACAATCACTAGCTGATTCTTTGAGGTAGATGGCATCTTAATTTCATCATCTTCCTCTGTGTCATTCGTCTTATCTTTTTCGTCGCATGAGATATCTTCACAATTCTCAAATGAAGAATCACCATTATTTAAACTCTTCTGTTTTCTGACTATCTCTATAAACTCTGGCAAGCGGTCTTTAAGTTGATGATGGAACCTGCTTTTCATTGACTGCCATGGATGATCTGTAACCTAAAATAAATAATTTCTATGTGCAGGACCGACCAGAAGTGTCAAGAATGCGTCCAATTTTTTGACGCATAAGACGGACGTACCATTAAGACTCCCCCGACGCGATTTCGTCAAATAAACGATGTCATATCTGCACAGCTAGCTACAGTACAAACAATGCACTAGACTATACATTACAACGTAACTTCAAATAATTATTTTAAATCATCATGCTTACCTATTTCAGATGTAAGGTAAGCAATTATTTATCATAATGCGCAATAATTAGTTTACATATGTATGCATTGTAAACATGCTAAGTTTACATTTGTTTTCATTTACCAAAATAAGTAAATTATTATTTTTATTAATTTTTTTATTGCTTTCTTTCCAATAATTTAATTTAAATCAAACATATTACATGGAATTATGAGTTACAAATCCCTGGTACTAGGTCAGGATTGAACCCAGGACCTTATGATTGGAAGGCAAACATGTTAACCACCAAGCTACATCTCCACTATTTGTATTTTAAACACAATCAGTGATGTAATCATGGAATTTGTGGTACTGCAAGAAATTTACCTTTGAATTTTCCATAGTTTTCCAAATACTGTTACCATTCAAAAAAGTTGGTCTCTCAGCCACATACATAAGAATGTCGCTGTCTTCTTCCTCAGTGTATGGATTGCGTCTAAAAATTAAAAACCCCAAAATAATTTATCCTATTGGGATAGTATACAAATAATAAATGTTTATGAGTTGAATGGAGAGAATATTTCTACTTGAGTAATTATTCAATTAAACCACTCAACCACATCCATCTTGAATCGGGAAGCTAGGCCATTAAAAGAGGCAGCACTTTGATTTACCGTGGGGGTAGAACAGCTTTAGACAGCACACACTACAGGTTGTCAGCCGAACACTATAGTCACCAACCTTACATTGCACAAAATTCTCCAACAAAAGCTGAACATGCAATAGTACCATTAAATATCACCATTAATTTGTTTTCCATTTAGTAAAACTAATATATTCAATGCATATTTATCATACATATTCATCATCACATACTTACAATCGTGGAAATTTTTTGATAATAAGATTTTTTGACTGCTCTTTGGTTTTTTCATTTTCCACCCTGCAATAAACAAAAAAATTCATATTGCAAATAAAGTTTGCAAATTTGTCTGGCAATTAAAAATAGATAAAGTATTGCAAATAATAATCAATATAATAAAAAAAAATATTTACTCATAGTCCTCCAAATCCATTAGAGAGTTTTCTTTAACGCAATCATCTATAAAGGTTGATTTATAATAACCATCACTATAGCATGGATCTCCATCTACATGTAACCTACTGTATCAGAGTGCAATAAAATACATTTAGTATTAAATACAGTATAGATAGGTAGAACCTCTATTTAAAGGGGAAAGCATCAAGACAAAATAAAAAGTCCCTTTAATTAGAGGTGTCCCTTAAATAGGGGTTGATCAACTGCTGAGTATAATGGTAGCGGGACGATTCGGCCCTGGGGCAATTTCGGCCCTGAGATGATTCGGCACACTTATATTTATCGGCATTGATATGCATTAATTTATGATTTTATAAGCATAAATAAGGGTTTTTCCCCCAAACTTTATTTTCAAAGAGACTATGGGGTAGTACTACTTGTCATAATAAAGATGCAATAAAGCAAACATTTTGAAAACATTGTCAAAAATGATCATTTTTTAACCCTGCGAACAATGTAAACAAGTTACGCCCTCTGTTGGCCGCTTGGCAAACAAAGCTTTCGAAGTAATAAATTGAATATAAAATTACATTTTTTTAGTAATTTATTTTATATATATTATATCAAAATTGCCAAATACGGATAAACGCCTTTAAAAACTTGATAAATACTACAAAAAATGTATATAAATTTGGTCTAAAGTGAGACTTTTCGGCCCACTTTTGGGCATCAAAAGTTGATGGCCGAATCGTCCCGGATTCAGTGATATATTAATATATCCTAATAATATTTCTTACATGGTCGAGGCTTCAGCCCACGCACTTAAAATTCCACCACCATGCTACAAAAACAAAATTGAAAAATGGAAATGTCAACACAACAACAACAAAAAACTCATGATCATGTCATGATGACATAAAAATAAAAAAGGATAGGGCCTAGAGGTAGGCCTAGAAATGTTATGAATAGGCCTAGCTAGGCCTATCTATACATTCATTTTAGCAACCCAACATTTTATTTTACCAAGAAATTAACTGTGAATATATAGGCTATGCCTAGTAGTAGGGTAATGAATCTAGGCCTTCCTAGGGCGGGAGGAAGGCAGATGTCCGGTTCAGATTCAAATTTTCCCGGCTGAATGTCCAATGTGTCAAGAAGAAGCAAGGCTCGCTCGCTAGACTAGCAAACGAATTAAATATATATTAGATGTATTATCCATACCTCAATTAATTTCCGTATTCTAACTTTTTCCGAACAAGGTCTTATACAAAATCGCATACATTCACCGCTTTCATTAACAAATAAGGCATCTGAATGTGTAAATTCTGTACTTGAATCTTTTTCTTCGTCAGCCATCTCAAAAAACATACTGCAAAAACACGCATGCACTTTGACCTGCAACAGACCAGTCTATTTTTAAACTGGTAAAAAGATTTACAAAGGATTTATATGGTTCAATAATACATCATTCAAATTTGTTAACTTTAATAAAACACATTTTTATCGCACATACAGTATCAGTCTTACTTTTAAAGTGGTTTGGTGTAAGATTTTGACAATTGGATCTAGACATTTTTGTTATTATTTTGTAGCCACCCCTAAAAATAATGTAGATTTTCCATTTACTGTGGAAAAATAGAGCAACAGCAGCAGCCTATACTTTACTGCTAGACTACCCAAAGAGAATTTTCTTTTTCCAGTTTTCTCTTTAAATTCCTAGGATTTGATGATTAGTTGAGTTTGATATCAACAACTATGAATATAGGTGGTCAACAAAATGGTCAAGTGGACCCTGAATTAGCTCATTTTATCAACAAAGAGTCGCAGAAACAAAAATTTACTCAACTTGTGTATTCTCTTACAGATACATGTTGGGAGCGATGTCTGGCAGACACCAGATTGAGCGCAAGACTGGAGACAAAGGCAGAATCATGTCTTGTTAACTGCGTTGAACGTTTTATAGACACCACCAATTATATTGTTAATCGCTTAGAAGCTGTTCAGTCTCGGACAACTTAGTTTTTGCAAATTGATTGTCTAACTAAGATGACTACATAGTACAAAGCACCACCAGAGGTCTGGCATTGTAACAACTATTGAGAGAGAGGAAGCACCGTGACCATGTATTAAACAAAGAGGAAAGAAGAAGAAGCTGTTTGTTATCAAGACAGTCTATAGTATCAGTTGTCAAAAAAATGAAATAAAAATGTACAGACCACTGCAGACAACATACAGTAATGTTACTTGTACATTACATTATTAATTACGGTTACCCAGCACTTGCTTCATCTAGATTCAGAAAATAGTGTTCAATTATTGGTCATTACTGATCCTGATGTTTTCATATATCTACATAACCATAGAGAATCCAAGATTATCACTCCAGCATTCTCACCTGTTATCAAGAACCAATGACTTGACATCCCATCAGAAGGATGAGTCAGAGGATGGACTATAGATCTTATCCAAGGACATACACAAGAAGTCAGTAGCAGGTCACATCCACAAACACTAATGGCAAAATTGATTTGCATCAATTCACAGGTGGTAGATGAAGTTCTATATGGTGATTTGACTTATTGGTAAAAATATAAACATTTTGTCACACATGGCGTGTCATACATATACTTGAGCTGGATCTGGTTTCGGACAAAAATATCAAAACATGGCGCAGAGGAGTAACAACATAAAAAAGACTTGGTTGAAGTCTAGTTCACATACAGTTCTCCGTAGCTTCTGATGTCAACTCTGATAGTCCTTCCATAGGGATTGTTGAATAAAAATGTTTTTTTGCATAATATTAATAATAGATTTCTTCAATAAATAAAAGACAAAAAAAAGAATTTTTCATATCTGAGTTTATTATATGCTTAAATTGAATATATAATGGTAACGTTTTACTAACACCAACTCATACTGATGACTATAATTAGAAAGACATCGACAAGAAAACAACTGTAACCTGCACACTGGGTATTAACTTATTAATGGGGAGTTTCCAATTTGCGACGACCGACGAATGTCATATGTTAATTCACTGTGCTCGTTAAAAAATGGTTCCTCGCTCCCCACCTCTACACTGTTTTGATGGTTTAGGTTCATAAAACGACGGACGACACATTAATTGACCTGACCTAGTTAGATTGTTGGTCATTGCAAATCGAAAGCTCCCTATTAAAACATTTTTTTTAATAGAAAATAAAAGTTCACAAAAATGATATACTGTATATATACAGTATAGAATTGTTCATTGCTGTCAACACTGTACTCAACCCCCAACCATCTTAGTAAATATATATGTAATATTACATTTTGTGTACAACCACAACAAAATTAAATAAAAACACTTTTGAAGAGGAATATTTATTATCTATGAAAAGCAAAAATTACACAAACATGCAGCACCAACTATACATAAAAAAACAAACATGAAATTTAAATGTATGCTACATCAGTGCACCCAAATTGATTGTGATTTTACGAAAAGAAAAAATTGTAAAGGTGCATTGTGCAATTACTGTATAAACAAAGACTTATCAATACTTTTTCTTTGACCATAATTAAGCTCTGTCTACACTATCAAACTAGTGTGATGTGCCCAAATATGGTGGTGATAAGCATAAAACTGATATGACATCACTATTTTGTATTTTTGATATTTGATAGTGTAAACAGAGCTTTAGATCCTGATGTGTTGATGAACAAAAAATCAATTTAAAATTGACAGGTATTCAACTAAATATTGTAAATACAAACAAAATCTTAACCTATTTAAAATTGAATACATAATATCCACTACATATATTTGAATAAAATCATTTTTATGGAAGATTTGATATACCATATATATACACATATAAATAGCATAAGGCAATATTAATAGAACAAGCATTATTTTATTTGAAAAAAAAAACCAAAATGGCAGCTTCTGTAGTTATTAGGGTAAAGACATACTTTACAGTTTAAATCAAATTTATGGTCCAAGAATAAAAAGAAAGATATTTTCTTATTAAATATCTATCCAAGACATTTTGTGTAGAAAGTTCTATGCATTGTTTGTAAGACAACTAAGTTGATTCTCGCCATTTGATTGGATAATGTATTATGGGTCACATGATATAAGTATGAACTGGGATCTTGTGGCCGCATTCAACATTCTTAGGATATTAGTAGGGGAAACGCCATTAAAGTTTTTAAAAATTCTCTTATCTATGTGAATAATATACTTAAGTGGAATCAATAAATATAGATTGGCTTATGTTTTTAAGGGACATATCTCACTTAAGAATATATGGATACTGTGCTAATCCACTGGTCCTTTAATTACCACAAATATGCTTAAAGTTAAAACATTTACTGGCTTATGTGAAATACTTAGTAGTATTTAGGAGAAATATATTTCACTTAAGTGGTATTGTGTTTTCCTTTATATTTAAAGTTAAAACTTAAAAACTTGTGTCAATTAATTTGTTTTCATTTGTTTATTCTCGGCATTATTACAGTATAATATTACACAATTTGAAAGCACTGGAGTACAATATGCATAAATCTATAAATAAAAAAAATTATTATAAATAAAAATAATCTATATTTGTTACTGTTGGCTAACAATACATTCCACAGTTACTGATTAAATCAATCAATTAAAACTCATGTTTACTAAAGTAAAGCTCTGTCTACACTATCAAACTAGTTTGACAACAAAACTGTGATGTTCCCAAATACGGTAGTGATATGACATCATTATGTCCATATATGGGCACATTACTTTTTTTTCACATAAAGTTTGATGGTGTAGACAGAGCTTACGGGTGCAGAACGTACTGGGTACTAGGACCATCATCCCTCACCCCCATTCTTAAACATTTTTAGAGAGGGCCTTGTTATCAGCTTTTAGGTAGTGATCCTATAAGGATAAGTTCTGGTGACTGAGCCAAAGTGTGAAAATCAGAAAGTAACATTCAATAAATTAAGTTGAGTTGACAAAGTAGGTGTTTTCAGAAAATTTCCACTTATTTAATTACTAAACAATCATTATATTACTACTCCAACATTGATAATTCTTAAAAATAAATTGTACAACTAATACACAACATTTGATAATTAAAATGTACATTTATAATAATTACTAAATAACAACTACAATCTCATTTATTATACAATTTCACAATTTAGCAGATTATATATCTTTTTATTATAGTTTAATTAAAAACTCTTATTCTAGATTAATAATAGACAATAAATACACAATCACTTTATCATGACAATACATACAGGTTCTATCAAAGCATAATTATACGCAACTTGTTTGGAAATATTGTAGGCGCAAAATTATATTTAACCATTAGAATAAATAAGAAAGCGTCATGACTAGGCATTGTGGGTAAGTTAGCCAGCATGCACGTACCTTACGTATCGGTACGCACGATCTTTATTTATCAAATCAATGCGTTGTCAGGTCAAGGCTTTAACGTAAATCTCTTAACATGTGTTAATAGCAAAATAAAAGAGTATCACAAAAATGCGTTATACCACTAAAAATGATCACTGTTAAATAATCTTTGGGTTGCCTAGATACATACAACAATGATATGATTTCTCAATCACTGCTAACAATTAACTGGCTTTACATGGAATAGCTTAGAGTTGAACATTAGGACTATCTGGTCAGCAGATCCTAGGCTTAGATTATATCAGGGACTCAGAGTGAAATTACACATATACTCTTCCCAGGATCATATTCATGAATTAAATACAACAAGGCTGATAAAAGGTATATTGTTACATGAGGGCGTTATAAGGGTTATACTTTGTTTAACAGAGCTAACCAACATGGCACTAACGAACAAGCAAACATACATTGCTATAGTCATATTTGCCAGTTTTTCTTACAATACAACATCACTCATAATTCATATAGCTAATAGCATTAGATTTGCAGTGATTCAACAATATATACATGAAAGTATTGAGTACATTTGTTGTTACTGCTCCAAGAACGATGGTTGAACTTCGCTAGGTGGGCGTAATTTGATACTGAACTGTTTTAAGGTCGCCTCCAACGCTTGTTGATTTCCAGAGAAGTAAGCCGAGATAGCGTTGTGAAATAACAGTAGTTGTTTATGCATCACTTTCACCTATTAAAAGAAATTTCTAAAATTAAATCATTCTTATTGTTAATTTCATGTTTTAAACAGCCTGCTCTCATTAACATAGCATTCAATATTATCATAATTAAGACTAGTCTACTCAAGAAAACTTTTCCAGAATGTTGTGATGTCTGTCTACATAGGTACTAGTCATTTTATCCATCTTATTCTTATATTTTTACATATTCACATAATAATTTTGTAAACAACCTACCCCTATTTACATAGCATTCAATATTATTAACAGTATTTTATTATTAAGTTTAGTCTACACTAGACCTAGAACTTTACTAAACTTTGCCAGAAATGTGTTATGTCTGCACTAGTTATTAGTCATTTTATCCATCTGAAGAGGATCACACGACTGTTATTTGATTTGCAGAGTTCACAAATTTCAGCAAACTAGGTAGTCCTGTAGGTGCATGGTCTAACTTTAGCAGATTAGTTTTCTGCAGTTTGTTTATCAAATGGCGTACACTAAAAGTTTGGAAACTTTTTGTTTGCTTGAGATTATGAACTTCTGTAAAGTCCTCTAGTGTCGACTAGGATAGTAGTTGGTATCCAAAAACCAATCGTTTACAGTTGCTACAGTAAAACTAGTATATTTCATTGAACCTTTAGTGATAGAGGAAATACTGATTTTTAGTTTGAAACAGCTGCTGTAGAGCCTTATAATCCCAAACACACCTAAAGCTTTGTCTACACTATCAAATTTAATGTGACAAACAAATGTGGTGTGCCCATATATGGACATGATGATGTCATATTACTGCTATATTTGGGCATATCACTACCATATTATGGGAACATTTTTGTGACATAAAGTTTAATAGCGTAGACATAGCTTAAGACACCTTTCACACTGTGACTCATAATGACCTATATCTTACCTTATTCTCTTCAAGGAATTTAAGTTTCACCGAAACATCCTGTCTGAGCTTATCAAACTTAATTTTCTGCTTGTCGTACTTGGTCCTGGCTTCGTTGATCTTACTTTGCGTTGTAGAATCTTTTGGGGCTATTTGTAAACTCTCCAAGTCTACCCTATATGCATCATATTCAATTCTAAAAAGAGAAAATTAAAAAATTAGCGCCAATGTCTAATAGTTTAGATTATGCTTAAGGTGCCTGTACAATTAGCAATTGAAGTAGGCCGACAGATATAAGCTCATGAAAACGAACAATAATCAAAATACTGAGGGACAGATGGATAGAATGAGCAAGTTTAAAAGAGCTCTATATAGCATATGGAGGGGAAAGAGAAGGAGGCCACTAAAAATTGTAAAAAAAATGTCCTATCTCAGGTATTGCATTTTTATGTAGGGGTAACCTGTGATTTGCAGCCTACTGAATTGCGCACAGGTGTGGACGACACATACCACAACTTTCTTTCTACCCTTCGTGTAGAGTGCTGCCACCAAACGGCGCTTGTTTCTGCTGTCCACAACGACAGGGGCTTAATGGACCAGTACACAGGGGTAACCCCCTACTCTTCCGAAAGATGTACTGGGTTCTTTAAAGTGCACACAAGCCAGATGTGTACACTGGACCTCCAGTTTTAAGTCCTTATCCGAGAAGACTTTTACCACCAGAACAATGGTCAGGGAGTGACTTGAACCTGTGCCGATTGTATAGCTATGGTTTGCGGTGGCGTCCCTGCCTTAACCGCTCAACCACTAGACTAGAGAGGGGGAGGGGAGAGAGAAGAAGGGAGTGCCTAAAAATTGTTAAAAAAAATTCCTATCTTGAGCATTACATTTTTAGTTAAGGCTTTATGACAAAAGATTGCTCAGGTGCCACCTCATCGGGAATTATTCAATCTATGCCTATACATTTTCAAATAGTACTCTTACCTAGCAGATTCATATAGCTTAACTGTCATCAGCGTATCCTCCATTGTTTTATTGCACAGTGTGTTAACATTAGAAGTAAAGAAATTCAAAGCTCCTAGCAGCGTCTCTCCGTTTGAACATAAAGACCGCTGTGTCTCGCAATTATAATTAAATTCCTCTTGCAATTCGGGAGACTTTTGACCTAACTCGCCAAAAGCATCGCCGAGTGAACGTTGGGTTTGGACGACCTGATAAAAGTGATGGGTCAACGCACGTGATAGCTTGAGAATATTTGCATATTTACGCTGGGTGTCACGGAGGACTTCGATCTGAGCTTCTAACTGTAGGTCAACGGTTCGGGATCCTTTTCCCAACTTTTCTGATAGCATCTGACGAGTGCATTTGTAGGTGGAGATGCTCCATGTCTTGAACGAGTCAAACTTAGCCTTGGCTAGAGCTGACGTTGAGTCGCCGTTATCGCCTGGGCCCGCGAAGCCTCCACCAGTTCCAGCGTAGTTGCCTGTATTTGGGGAGCTTTTTGCTTGTCCCATTTGAGGTGGTGGTGCTGCAATAAGATAAGAAAATGACATAAATTAGTTATTGCAACTAAGCTTTAACCTTCTAGGCCCAGTATCTGGAACACATTTTCCACATCCTCTGGGGAAGAAGGGGATGGTATAACACACAGTTACATCCTGGAAATACTATATATATCGTTCTTTATAATATATACTTTTACATTATGCACCTTAATTAAAATGTATATTATATATAATTATGGAAATGAGTATTATCAGTAATATATAGAAATGCAAATTCTAACAGCAAATTACAGGGTACCAACATTTATGAATAATTATCAAAAACACAACCGTCATTACAATTTACAACCATGCCAAAACAAACCATACTATCATATTTCAACCATGTTAGAATTCATGCCAAGATCACAACACCCTTTTACAGTAGTCATTTAAGGTTATCAGTATTCATTCTCAAGGTGCTTTCTGAGGGCCTAGCTTAATGACCAAAAGAGTCACTTTCATTCAAGTTTTTCACAACTTAAATTATGTTGAGCCCTGCTTAAAAAACCTAAATACATAGATAATGATTTTTACATGCTACCATGGAACAAACAATACAGTAGGTTCAAATTTAGTGACCTTAAACAGCTACTAACTGGGGCCTGCATCAACGACCTTCCACATGCACCTTCTGTATTCGGCTCAACTCTCAAACCTACCTAATATAGGTCCTAAAAGGGCAACTTACAGAAACCTAATATAAAGAGCTTCAACACATCACAGGGTTACCTCACATGATGCATCAAACAAGCAAACACAGATAATATGAAAAAGCAGATGGTATTGTGAAGGAGTAGAATAACAAGGCACACAGTAGAGAAATCTAAATATGGTAGTGATATGCCTAAATATGGTGGTAGTGATATGACATCACTACATGACTTAAGTCCATATATGGAAACATCACATTTGTTTTGTCACATAAAGTTTGATAGTGTAGACAGAGCTTTACAGTAAATTAAATGAATTGATGAGAAGGATGGATGGGAATAGAGGGGAATGTAGAAATGATAAGAGCAGTTAAGAGACAATAAGAAGACGGTGTTGATGCAAAAGAATGACAAAACAATTAAAAACAGTGCAAAAATATTTTCACCACACAGCCATACACAAAAATGGGAAACCACATATTACACCCACAAAAAAAAGAAGTGGGAAATCCCATTAAAAACCCACAAATTGGAATTGGGAAAAATTATGCAACAAAAAAAATCATGGAAGGAATGGGAAACTCTATTACATATCATATGTTATATAAAAATAATAAACCCAACATGCATGATTATCAAATGTTTGTGTGAGAAGGAGGGGTAACACCATGTTATACTGATCATGCTGTTTAACAATAATTTATGACATAAGGTACCTTAGGCCCCTTGTGGAATCATTGACAATAATCTCTTCGTTTTAGTATAATTAAGGATGGAAGGCAAATTTCGGCAGCTATAATGTAGTCAATCGAAGTAACTAATTTTCAGAATTTTGTAATCAAAGAGGAATGTGGTAGCTATGCAGAAAGCAATTTGCGATTTTGATACATACATATCTTTTTTGATACATTTTTTATTGTTTTCCAAAAAAAAAGCAAAACACTATTTGAAAAAGTGGATTTAATTTAAATATGTTTAGTATGGAAAAGAATGAGATGTTGTGTATAATAGCTGCAGTGGGTCAAACGCGATGATAATGATGACAATGATTAATTCTTTGATAAAATATGAACCACTAAAAGATTGATTTGATTTCTCTGCGGCATTGAAAATTGTCAATGATGTCTACAAGGCTGTTTTCTTCTTGGGTCAGGACTTGTTGGCTCAGACTTTAAAAAAATCCTGAAAAGAAAACGTGAAAATATTGGATTTTACAGAACAATATAATAAAATTATCATTTATGCATGTACTGTACAGTACTATCGGAGATATTCATCAAGGCATATACAGTTGCTTAGCAGAATATGTAAAAATGATTGACACTAAATATCTGTCTACACTATCAAACTAGTTTGATAAAAAAAGTGTGATGTGCTCAAATACGGTAGTGATATTCCCAAATACGGTAGTGATATGACATCATCATGTCCATATATGGGCACATCACATTTTTTTGTCACATAAAGTTTGATAGTGTAAACAGAGCTTTAGGAAATATGGAATGATATTTTGCCCTCATTCATTTATCAAATAAACAAAGTCATTGTAAAACTACAAATATATACAAATAATTAATTCTATCCATTTCACGTCTATGACACCAAACAAATATAAATAAAAGCATCAATAAAAAAATTAAAAGTATGTGTATATAATATTAAATAATTCAATTTTAAATTTGAAAAGAGCAGAGACAGAGTGAAAAGGAGTAGAAGAATAGGCTAGAGAAAAATTCAGATGCCTTTAAGCTCTGTCTACACTATCAAAGTTTATGTAACAAAAAAATGTACTGTGCCCATATATGGACTAGTTTGATAGTGTAGATAGATCTTTAAACCATGCTCCCTGAATATTACACATAAATTGGCACTATTAGTATTATTAAAGCTTACAAATACAGTTATCCAGTCACAACAAAATAATATAAAACTAGCCTATATTTATTAGTTACTGTACTGAATAGATCGCTTAACACATTGTCTAGCATAAATCACCTCTGCCTTACTAAACTCTTTTTTTTCCCAGTAAAATATTAACCCAAGGTTAAAATAGAAAAAAAAATCTACCAATACCTAAGCAATAAAAATTATATAATAATAATAAATTAAGTAAGAATAAAAGTATTGGATAGCAAAATGATATAGCTACTTCTACAATCATTCTATAACTCAACATGCCCTGTGGGTGGTTTAAAAAAAGAAAAGAACTCAAGTCCCAGCTGATACTAGTGATCTAGCTTTGCGACGACCTATTACATCATTTGTAGTCAAGTGCAAACTAAAAATTGTTATCCTTTTTTCATGATGACTGTACATCCAAAAAAGGCTCAAATGCCAGTGTGATAAAAGTGCATTAAATCCAAGTTCTTTAATCTGGAACTAGAATCAACAAAATGCGGTCCGAAGAACAAAAATTGCCAAAAAAACAAACGCTAACATACTGTATAGTATTTAGTACTACGTTCCTACTTCTTAAATAAACGTTAAATAAAAGAATTACTCCTACCCTGTTCAATAACACGTAACATACAGATGTAATGGTACAGTACCAGTTGATAACAAACGTAATAATTCCTATATTTTCACTAGTATTAATATTACTGTACTTAGAACAACCAATATTATTGCGAGTACTGTTACAGTATGATCATTTGATGTGACTTGATGACAGTATTTGTTATTGATTTTATGCTAATTTTAAATCCTACAAATGATAATCTCCTCCTAGTTCTATCATAAACTTTGATCGCTGAGCACAAAAATTAACAACTGTGTAATATGCAATCAATAACACAAAGCAAAATAAATTTCATGAATATTGATGACAAATGGTTTACTGTATATACAGTAATCCATTGTTTTAAAATAATTATTTATTTTGTCACGTGATTAAATGGTGAGTAAAAATATTCATCTGGTTTTTTAATTGTTTTCAAAAAGACCTACAGTAGTAACTCATTAACTGGATGATTTTATCCATTGAAATTAATAATTATTTATGTAATAGACTTCGTAGGTGCATATCCAGTATTTATATTTTTAATATACTGTATTCAAATACATACGATTCATGATTGAAATTGTGCATGGATGATTTTATGTTGTTTAAAAATTAATAATGTAAAAACAATTTCATTCATTTATTAAATAATTTTAATGTTTAGTCAATGGATTATACTGTACAGTAGATGGTCATTATCATAAAAGAAACCTTTCTAAAAAATTGTATTTTTATTCCAAATTTGGTGGTAGTCAGGTTTGGTTATAACCATACAAATCAATTATCTCAAAGCTTAATAATAATTACAGTACAGTATATTAAATACTGTATTGTCCTCCTAAACAAATTTTTTGTTGAATATGCCATTTTAATGTCACGTAATAATTATTCATTTTTACCAAAAACTGTGTCGAAACAACAATTATTTACCTGAAAAAAATGCAATTTAAAGCAAAAAAATACTTAAATTCAGACAATGGGTTTTGGTTAAAATTTACACTTTATTTTGTCTTTTTTGTGAAATAATTTGGTAATGTTTTTTTTTTACAGAAGTGAATAACTTTATTAAAACTGCACAATGGCTTAAAGTTTGATTTTAATAATCTTCATTTTTTCATGTTTTTGGGGGAAAATACATCTTTAATAATAATTGCATTAAAAAAGCCTACACAACAAAACATATAAAGCCAAATTTACAGTATTTATGCCAGACAACAACCTACAGTAAATAATACTTTCCATAATTTCACATGAATTTGTAAAATGTATGTCGCATTGAAAACTCCACTGATTGCATACCTTCTTTATAATTTTAAGAATTCCATATAAATTATAAATATAAGCTACAACTACTAATGAAATACATTCCTTTTTTTATTCTCAGTACACAGCAGCATGCAAGAAATGAACACACATTTGTAAATCGAGTCGTCTGTGGTATAAATACTAATAATAGACATGGCTATACTAAACAACAACTCGAACCCTGGCTCCTAGGATAACTAAGCTGTAATGTTCTTGGACAAACAACAATACTCAAATATACTAAGACAAAGTTTATAAGATGAAACAATAGACTTTAAAATGTAGCACTTAGGATTGATACTTCTCGTTACACGGCGTGGTATCTCTCATTCACCTATGACCCCGGAACCCGGATTCTACATAAGCTATTACGGCTACAGTGTATACTGTACCACCATTGTTTTTATATTTTTCACAAAACATTTAAATTGCCATAAAAAAGTGAATAGAAATGTTGGTTGTCTTGTAAATTTTGATTAACAAAATGAGTAAGTTTGAAAAAATCCCTTAAAAATCTAATTGATCAAGATTTATGGTGAAAAAATGTATGCGATAAACATTTTAAATTGAAATAAATGGCAACTAGCATACAGTACCTCTTTTGAGATCTTAAAGATACAATACACCAATGTGTCATTGCAATTATAAAACCATATGCTTTTTAATAATTTCCCTGTAGACTACTACACTCAGAATAAGAGTCTAAAGCTCTGTCTACACTATCAAACAAAAGTGTGATGTGCCCAAATATGGTAGTAATGTGCTATTATGTGATAGGTACTATAACATGTATCTTTATAAATTTCTTTATATTAAATTTTGAAAAAATCTTTCATTGGATTTCTATAATAATAATAGAAGAATGATAATATGTGAATGAATCAGAATCAATAAATACATTAAATTATTATTTTGACATTTAGCATAATTGACAGGGTGTAAAGTTTAATATTAAAATAATAAAATAAAATATATAATACTAACCTTTTGACATTTGCGAAGCTTCATCAGCAAGTCGTGAGCCAACCGTACTGCTACCCGTTGCCCTGTGGGGTGCCCGACTAGCGCCAGGGCTCTGTAGTTGTGGACGTATTGGGCTATTTAAGTCTATACCTGCAAAAGGACTCTCGGTGACATTTCCTCCTTGGATGTTCGATGCGGTGTCGGATAGCGATGGGCCATCACGAAGCATATCACGTAGGTCTTGCTCAAACGTATCGTCGAGTTCTTGATCCGAAGGACTTCCGTTCTGTTGACCTGACATTGTTGCGAAATTTGGATCTGTCATTTGCTACTATACTCTGTTGTTGAAAGTGGAAAATAAATATTAATAAGCATAATTTAATAAAAACCTAATTACAATCACATACTTCAAACAATAATTCATCCATGCAATCAATGTCATACATAATACACAAAGCCTAATGTTTAATCAACCTCTCCGTGAAAAGCTAACAATAACACAATCCCAAATAATATCCTCATTTTTTTTCTTACTATTAAGCCCTGATATTTATTTATGTTTTTTATTTCTATGGCTTTATTTATAGACAGAACTCTATTGTAGAACATACTACGGATTGAAATTAACTAAAGAATCAATCCTTCATGTCTACAGCTCTGTCTACATTATCAAACTTTATGTGACAAAACCATGTGTAGTGCCCAAATATGGACATGATGATGTCATATCACTACCATATTTGGGCATATCACTACCATATTTGGGCATATCACTACCATATTTAAGCATATCATTATCATATTTAAAGTATATCACTACCAAATTTGGGCACATTAGACTTTTTTTTTGTCAAACTAGTTTGATTGTGTAGACAGAGCTTTAAAATAGAAAACAACAAGTATTTCTGTTTTATTTCTGATTTATTTCTTTAACGATGAATGTAATGAAAAATATTAATAATTTAAATATTCATATTATTCCTATTGTTAATTTTAATTTGTAAGGCTTTGTGTATGTCAATAAAAATATTGATAACAATCAGAACATGATGCCAGGTCACATGTGAACGACGTGAACCTCTAACATGTGTTTTGTTTGAATTTAATGGCTGGTAAATATGTACTTTGTAGCTCTATTAGACCAACTGTTTGTTTAGATTTCTGATCAACATTCACAATTTCAATAATAATTTAAAGAATAATTGGTTTAAAGTTGAAAAAAATATGTACAGTTAAAAAAAGGTCATCCTCATAAATTAAAATTGCAAGACAAAACCATTAAATAATAGGGGCATTATTCCTTTTTATAAAAGGAAAATTGTAAAACCATAGGTGAAATTCAACAGTACTTTTTAGCGCCGCTCCTTTAGGCAGTTATATTCAAGACAACGGAATCATTAGGAAACAGTTATCATGCGGTAGAGCTTATAGTTACAGCTGAAAAAATGGATATTGAAAACTCAGACTAGGCATGTGTACACCCCAAAGCACGTCTAGGAAAAAAGAGTCTATGAAATTGAAATCATTTGCTGATACAGTAAATATTGAAATGCATATAAAAATAGTTATCGTGATATGAGCGGTGTTTTTTGTAAGAAATATTTCTTGTTTATCAATATTTCTATGTATATTGAACGAAGGATTATGTAGTTCATTCAATTTTAATAATACGTTTATGATCATTTGGGAAATTACTGTACACCTCGGTATACATTTAATACATAATATATACTTTCTGTATATTTAGTTTGTATGTCTATTATGATAATTATCTTTATAGAATGTAAATTTTAAGATTGTTTATAAAGTGCTGGTATTGATCTAAAACATATATGCAAAAAAAGATAGTTTTGGCAAAATTTGATGGTTAAAAAACATAAATACAACACACAGTACATTATCCTCACTATCGTCAAGTTTGACAAGAAACTACATCATTTATATTATCTATAACGTTGTTATTTGTCTGGTATACACACTACTCTTCAATTTAAAAAGCAATCGTCTAAATTCCACTTAAATATAACTCTGCAAAAATATGCATGGAATTTACAATTACAGTTACGAAGTGGTACACTTCTTCTGACACATGCAGTTTTTTTAATGTATCTGCTCATTGTTGTATGTATGAAGTATCAAATATTGCACTAAGGCCAAATAAAAAAACATACTTGTTAAGCGTCACCGCCCGCTCCTGATTATCCAGCCGCCTCTCTTTTTATTTTATTTTTTTTTTTTTACCCATATACAACGGAAAGTTCAGCGGCCCGGCCCAGCTCCAGAGCAGGGCTCAAAATTCACGCTAGCAAACTAGCATTTTGCTAGTAGATTCTTCATAATTGCTAGTTGAAAATTTCAAAACTAGCAAATGTTTGCTAGGCTGGTGTAATTTTTGAAAAATACGTACTGTACTTCTTAGCTTAGCCACGCTAGCTAGCCACCGATCGCTCTATGTCGACAACGGCAATTTGGTGAAAACAATTGTTTCATTTACACGCCGCCGATTTACGTCAAGGAAACGCGAATAGCACCGCGAATCATGTAATGTGGTAAACAGCAAGCTTTTTCCCCAACACATTAAATCATGTGCATTTAGTACGTCGCTGAGGATTACATCATCAGTCACGTGATTACAGAATACACGATTATCAATTTAGGGATTTAACGAAATAAATATTTTGCCTACACAGTGGTCGAAGCGCGTTTTTTATAGGTTCGTAAATAGGAAACACCCCATACATAATGGACTCTACCAATTTTGTTTACGATGATCTCGCGCTCGAGATCGGCACACCACGGGGTCCTGTTGGGCGATGGGCCCGGCGATGCGTTTCATCACAACTTTAAATACTGATTTACACAGCAATTGGCAAAGGATTCATCAAAGAAGAATGAATACGTTGAATAAAAATTCACTTAAGAAATGCCGTAAGCCGTTTTCAAAATCAGCCCACTATTTAGTATTATTGAGACCAACATCATGCTTCTCGCGATAGGGAATTTCCTAGATAGATGAGTCGAGCGAGAGACGGCGGACCATGGCCGATGAGTGAGGCGGGGGTGGCAGTTTGGACGGATTAGCCTAGGGCCTACAATTTCGCTCGGTGGCAATTAAATTTAATGTTTTAATTACGTCTGGATTTAAACAATACAAAACTCAATTTTGTCATCGGCAATAATATTTCATACATAGTCAATTTTGTTCTATTTCGCATTTTAAAAGTTTGACGTTTCGTCCTAAAAAAAAGTGGGCCAAAACGTCCATCGCACAAAATTATACCTCCAGAAAAAGTAAAAAAAAAAAAAAAAAAAAACCGTCCCCCCGCCCCTGAAAATTTATGAGGGTGTGACGCTTAACAAGTCTTTTTTTTTATTTGGCCTAAGGTGTTGGATTAACACTGGCTATGGACAGTCGAAATGGAACAACATATAAAAATAAAATACTGTATATCCAATTTCCACACACAGAGCAGCTCAGTCAGTACACATGATATGATCAATGAATAATAATATTTATCATTTAACAATTTTACATTTGAAAAATAGCAAACTGGAATAAAATAAACAAGTTTTTAAATAGGCAATATTTTTAATCAACTATATTCACCACCCACTTTCTCATCAGCACATCAGAAAGCAGACGTACGTGACCAGCCTACTCTTTTTGCTGAGAGAGAGACACGGACATGGTCCGGTCTCATGAGTCATGCTACCGCTGCGCGCCGCCGCCAGGCTGCTACCTCCAGCCCGGCCGAGCTCTACATTGATATTTAACTGTATTTACAGCTAAATTTATGATTTTCTTCATTAAGAAGTAGCAGAGAAATGAAACATTAATATAATAAAGAGAGATACACCATAATAACAATCTTACTAGCTAGGCCACGACTCAGCAACTTGAGGATTCTCAGTACGTAAAAACAGAAAAGTGATGGGCCACCTCTTCACATCCGGGTGTTGTTTAACTTTAACCTGGAAGTTAAAACAAGAAGAGCAGACGACAAAGTTGACCTTTGCCATGTGTTGAAATGTGAGCTATATATCCAATACCAAATTGGCGAGTAAATCATGTTTTACTTTAAATTAAATTTATACGCTCTTCCACAAGGTCAATTGTTAGTTATACATACAGACTATATTAAAACAATGATTTTGAACACGTAGGACATTTCTTTGAATTCTTTCCTATTGTCGTTTTGTGGTAATTTACAGCTTTTTATATGTTTAACAAACGTACATAATCAATTGCGTCTGCATCATGCTAGACTACAACTTCCGGTAGTGACGTAATCAGCATATTTTTGGTAATAAAACTTTTTCACTAAGCTAGGGAATCTTCTGATATCAATATTCATTAGACCGTACTTTAGTTAGCCAATCAAAATAAACGTATAAACAATTTTGCGGCGATGTTGTTGAAGTAAAATATACTCTGTTTTACAATAACCAATTTGGTTAGAGTAAAACACAATGATAAAGAATAGGAAACATTTAATAATATGATATATGACATTCACATAGCAATTTAGCACTGTGTTTTACTATAACAAATTTGGTTAGAGTAAAACACAATGATATAGAATAGGAAACATTTAATAATTTGATAAATGACATTTACATAGCAATTTAGCACTGTGTTTTACTATAACCAATTTGGTTAAAGTAAAACACAATGATAAAGAATAGGAAACACTTAATAATATGATAAATGACATTTACATAGCAATTTAGCACTGTGTTTTACTATAACCAATTTGGTTAGAGTAAAACACAATGATAAAGAATAGGAAACATTTAATAATAATGATTATTTACATAGCAATTTAGCACTGTGTTTTACTATAACCAATTTGGTTATAGTAAAACACAATGATATAGAATAGGAAACATTTAATAATATGATAAATGACATTTACATAGCAATTTATCACTGTGTTTTACAATAACCAATTTGGTTAGAGTAAAACACAATGATAAAGAATAGGAAACATTTAATAATATGATATATGACATTCACATAGCAATTTAGCACTGTGTTTTACTATAACCAATTTGGTTAGAGTAAAACACAATGATATAGAATAGAAAACATTTAATAATTTGATAAATGACATTTACATAGCAATTTAGCACTGTGTTTTACTATAACCAATTTGGTTAAAGTAAAACACAATGATAAAGAATAGGAAACACTTAATATGATAAATGACATTTACATAGCAATTTAGCACTGTGTTTTACTATAACCAATTTGGTTAGAGTAAAACACAATGATAAAGAATAGGAAACATTTAATAATAATGATTATTTACATAGCAATTTAGCACTGTGTTTTACTATAACCAATTTGGTTATAGTAAAACACAATGATATAGAATAGGAAACATTTAATAATATGATAAATGACATTTACATAGCAATTTATCACTGTGTTTTACTATAACCAATTTGGTTATGGTAAAGCACAATGATAAAGAATAGGAAACATTTAATAATATGATAAATGACATTTACATAGCAATTTAGCACTGTGTTTTACTATAACCAATTTGGTTAAAGTAAAACATAATGATAAAGAATAGGAAACATTTAATAATTTGATAAATGACATTCACATAGCAATTTAGCACTGTGTTTTACTATAACCAATTTGGTTATGGTAAAGCACAATGATATAGAATAGGAAACATTTAATAATAATGATTATTTACATAGCAATTTAGCACCATGTTTTACTATAACCAATTTGGTTATGGTAAAGCACAATGATATAGAATAGGAAACATTTAATAATATGATAAATGTCATTACATAGCAATTTAGCATTGTGTTTTACTATAACCAATTTGGTTAGAGTAAAACACAATGACAAAGAATAGGAAACATTTAATAATAATGATTATTTACATAGCTAGCAATTTAGCACAATGTTTTACTATAACCAATTTGGTTATGGTAAAGCACAATGATATAGAATAGGAAACATTTAATAATATGATAAATGTCATTACATAGCAATTTAGCACTGTGTTTTACTATAGCCAATTTGGTTAGAGTAAAACACAATGATAAAGAATAGGAAACATTTAATAACATGATAAATGACATTCACATAGAAATTTAGCACTGTGTTTTACTATAACCAATTTGATTAGAGTAAAACACAATGATATAGAATAGGAAACATTTAATAATATGATAAATGACATTTACATAGCAATTTATCACTGTGTTTTACTATAACCAATTTGGTTATGGTAAAGCACAATGATATAGAATAGGAAACATTTAATAATAATGATTATTTACATAGCAATTTAGCACTGTGTTTTACTATAACCAATTTGGTTATAGTAAAACACAATGATATAGAATAGGAAACATTTAATAATATGATAAATGACATTTACATAGCAATTTATCACTGTGTTTTACTATAACCAATTTGGTTATGGTAAAGCACAATGATAAAGAATAGGAAACATTTAATAATATGATAAATGACATTTACATAGCAATTTAGCACTGTGTTTTACTATAACCAATTTGGTTAAAGTAAAACATAATGATAAAGAATAGGAAACATTTAATAATTTGATAAATGACATTCACATAGCAATTTAGCACTGTGTTTTACTATAACCAATTTGGTTATGGTAAAGCACAATGATATAGAATAGGAAACATTTAATAATAATGATTATTTACATAGCAATTTAGCACCATGTTTTACTATAACCAATTTGGTTATGGTAAAGCACAATGATATAGAATAGGAAACATTTAATAATATGATAAATGTCATTACATAGCAATTTAGCATTGTGTTTTACTATAACCAATTTGGTTAGAGTAAAACACAATGACAAAGAATAGGAAACATTTAATAATAATGATTATTTACATAGCTAGCAATTTAGCACAATGTTTTACTATAACCAATTTGGTTATGGTAAAGCACAATGATATAGAATAGGAAACATTTAATAATATGATAAATGTCATTACATAGCAATTTAGCACTGTGTTTTACTATAGCCAATTTGGTTAGAGTAAAACACAATGATAAAGAATAGGAAACATTTAATAACATGATAAATGACATTCACATAGAAATTTAGCACTGTGTTTTACTATAACCAATTTGATTAGAGTAAAACACAATGATATAGAATAGGAAACATTTAATAATATGATAAATGACATTTACATAGCAATTTATCACTGTGTTTTACTATAACCAATTTGGTTATGGTAAAGCACAATGATATAGAATAGGAAACATTTAATAATATGATAAATGACATTTACATAGCAATTTAGCACTGTGTTTTACTATAACCAATTTGGTTAAAGTAAAACATAATGATAAAGAATAGGAAACATTTAATAATTTGATAAATGACATTCACATAGCAATTTAGCACTGTGTTTTACTATAACCAATTTGGTTATGGTAAAGCACAATGATATAGAATAGGAAACATTTAATAATATGATAAATGACATTTACATAGCAATTTATCACTGTGTTTTACTATATCCGATTTGGTTATGGTAAAGCACAATGATATAGAATAGGAAACATTTAATAATAATGATTATTTACATAGCAATTTAGCACCATGTTTTACTATAACCAATTTGGGTATGGTAAAGCACAATGATATAGAATAGGAAACATTTAATAATATGATAAATGTCATTACATAGCAATTTAGCACTGTGTTTTACTATAACCAATTTGGTTAGAGTAAAACACAATGACAAAGAATAGGAAACATTTAATAATAATGATTATTTACATAGCTAGCAATTTAGCACAATGTTTTACTATAACCAATTTGGTTATGGTAAAGCACAATGATATAGAATAGGAAACATTTAATAATATGATAAATGTCATTACATAGCAATTTAGCACTGTGTTTTACTATAACCAATTTGGTTAGAGTAAAACACAATGATAAAGAATAGGAAACATTTAATAACATGATAAATGACATTCACATAGAAATTTAGCACTGTGTTTTACTATAACCAATTTGATTAGAGTAAAGCACAATGATAAAGAATAGGAAACATTTAATAATATGATAAATGACATTTACATAGTAATTTATCACTGTGTTTTACTATAACCAATTTGGTTAGAGTAAAACATTTTAACTATGATAAATGATATTTAGCACTGTGCTGGATACAGTAAAACACAAATAAAGAATAGGAAACATATAATAATATGATACATTTACATACAAATTTAGTATTGTGTTTTACTATAGCCAATTTGGTTACAGTAAAACACAATGATAATGAAACATTTATTATATGATATTATTTACATAGCAAAATATTATATTAAACATATCTTATTATCTAAACGTTATGAAAAGAATAAGATACATATAATGTAATAATATAATAAATACAAGTTACATAGTTTATCATCTTGTTTTACAGAACCAATTTGGTGACACAGTTAAACACAGTGATAAAGAATAGATACTGTTTTAGGTTATATAACCCTAACCCTAGTTTGAAGCGACATAATAAATTCATCGCGAAAAAGTACGTATCGTATTTAGAAACTTTTGAAATTTGTTAGATATGTTTAATAGGTTCTTACGTCTATAAAACAAACAAAAAATATAAATTTCACAAAAAATTCGTGATTTTAATAATTTGCATTTCTAAAAATGTACACTTATGAAATACCATACATTTTCCAACACATTTTTACTTCATTGATGATTCCCAGAAATCAAAATAAAACAAATTATGATATTTCTTTTACATTATAGATGTAAGAACCTATATTGAACATGTACCAAATTTCAAACGTTTTTTAAGACGATACGTATTTTTTTTATCGATGAATTAAGTATGTGATCGCTTCAAACTAGGGTTAGGGTTAAATAACCTAACAGTTCCATTCTTTAACACTGTGTTTAACTTTTAACCAAATTGGTTTTAGTACAACACAAATGATAAACTATGTACATTTTATTTTTCATATTACATTATAGGATACATATAATGTAATAATAATAAATACAAGTTACATAGTTTATCATCTTGTTTTACAGAACCAATTTGGTTACACAGTTAAACACAGTGATAAAGAATGGACACTGTTTTAGGTTATATAACCCTAACCCTAGTTTGAAGCGATCACATACTTAATTCATCGCGAAAAACTACGTATCGTATTCAGAAACATTTGAAATTTGGTAAATATGTTCAATAGGTTCTTACGTCTATAAAACAAACAAAAAATAAAAGTTTCAAGACAAATTCGTGATTTTAATAATTTGCATTTTTAAACATTTACACTTATGAAAGACAGTACATTTCCAACACATTTTTACTTCATTGATGATTCTCAGAAATCAAAATAAAACTATTAGGATATTTCTTTTGCATTATAGATGTAAGAGAACCTATATTGAACATATCTACCAAATATCAAACGTTTTTCAAGACGATACGTATTTTTAGCGATGAATATTAAATATGTGATTGCTTCAAACTAGGGTTAGGGTTAAATAAACTAAAACAGTTCTATTCTTTATCACTCACTGTGTTTAACTTTTAACCAAAATGGTTATAGTAAAACACAATGATAAACTTATATGTAAATTTTATTTTTCATAACATAAAATGTTTGATATTCTTTATAATATTTAATATTATATTTTAGGCCTACTATTAATGACGTATAAATGCACACTACATCTGAAATAACTTTCTACTTCATTGGCGATTCTTACCCAAAAAAAAAGAACTAATTTTGTTATGTATATAGAGCAACCTATTATAACATGTCTTGTATGATTTTTATCTCGTTTCAATGACATTTTATACTACAATTCAAATGAAAAAGCATCACAAAAAAATACGTCTGGTATTCAAAAAGTTTCTAAACTCGGTACACAGAAAAAAGGAAATGTTGAAAATGTATGGTCTTTCATTAGTGTGAATTTTTAGAAATGCAAATAATGGAAATCATCGATTTGTCTTGAAATTTATAATTTGTTTTGTCTTATTGAACATATCTATACAAAATGTCAAACGTTTCTGAATACGATACGTTTTTTTTCTCGATGAATTTATAATGTCGCTTCAAACTAGAGGGTAGGGTAGTAACCTAACAAGTATCTATTCTTTATCACTATGTTTAACTGTGTAACCATATTGGTTCTAATAAAAAACAATGATAAACTATGTAAATTGTATGTTTCATATATTACATTTTTGCCAAAAAAAATTATTGGGAATGTCAAATTTCTTTTTCATGACATATATCTACAAATTTCAGAAGCTTTTGAGTACGAGTATTTTACGCGATGTTTTTTTATCGTCATTTTAATATTTTGGTAATGTAATTCACATGCATAAAGTTTTGTATCCAAAAATTGTTTATTCTTGGGTAGAAATGAGGAAATAAATAGTATTCCTGTATAATATAATAATCAATAATAAAGTATTTAAAAAAGTGTTGTGTAAACGAACGTTTTTTACGCTTCGAATTTTCTGTTACATTATGTTTGAATTGAAGCTACAGATATTGAATCATGGACCTATAAATTAGTAATTTATAGGTCCATGATTGAACATATCGTCACTCACCACACATTTTTTGTTTTGTATTTCGAAAGTATTTATTCTAAAGAACAATTGATGCAAACATCAACTGCATATCTTATTTCATTAATTAATTATATTAATTATAATTTGGCGATTATTCGTCACACGAAGAGTCGAATATCGATTCGTCTCGTCATGGGAAGAAAACGTGCATTGCGCACACTGTTTACGCGCCTCAACAATAAAGGGCGAATATGCGATTCGTCACTTATGGAACGCCGTTTTACACAAGTTTTTGGCGATGATAAAAATTGCGTCGATGATGAAATTGCGTCGATGAAAATAGCATCGACGCAATGTAGATTGCGTCGATGCAATGTAGATTGCGTCGACGCAATTTACATTGCGTCGATGAAAATTGCGTCGATGAAAATTGCGTCGATGAAAACTGCATCGATGAAAATTGCGTCGATGAAAACTGCATCGATGAAAATTGATGTGATGAATTTAATTGATTATGAAAATTCCAAATGGTTTTAATTCAATCAATGATGAAAATGACTACTAGTAAAGTAAATGATGATGTTAATAATGATGTTAATAATGTTATTATGTTGCTAAAAATTGACGGTTTCTGAATATTTTGATATGATAAACATGTTTACCGCTTGCGCTATCTAGCGCGCGTTATAGACAAGCGCACAGTGAGCGCGCACTAAAACAATGTTGAAATATATGCACTGATTAACATTTTAGTGATTTATTGTCAACACATTTTAGCAATGGATCCATTATTGTCCTTTCGGACACATTATATCTTCTAGCTAATTGCTTCCGTTAATCCACCAGTTCAGTACATAAAATTCAGATGTCCAGCATCCATGACATCATATTCAAATCATACCGGCAGGGAGATCGCAATTTTCATCGATGAAAACTGCATCGATGAAAATTTTTTTTTTTTTCATCGATGCAGTTTTCATCGATGCAGTTTTCATCGACGCAATTTTCATCGACGCAATTTTCATCACATTAACGCAATTTTCATTACATCGACGCAATTTTCATCGACGCAATGTTCATCACATCATTACATCAATACTATATTCATCGACGCAATTTTCATCACATCGACGCAATTTTCATTGCATCATCAACGCGATTTTATCATCGCCTAAACTGGCATTCCATACTAATTGCGTGTGATCTGATTGGTGTATTATAAATAAATTCATCGCGATGAATTTTTCAGTAGATGTAATGAGACAGTTCAGTAGATGTAATGACAGTTAATGTAATTGTTCTGCTCTTTTTGTACAAATCTATACTACTTTATATTATGGATTTTGTAGTACTGTTAAAATTATTAAATCTCTGGAAGTGTGTTTTACGAGTATGTCCGCAAATTTATGCGTTTACGGTTTTAAAATGTGAGTTTTAAATAGCGAACATGATCTTGTTAGGTGCACTACGCACGCAGTATTCCAAAATGTCTTACTAATTGGGAGAAAATCATATTGTATCATATCATATTATATCCATTCTTTAAATTCATATTCTTTATCCAAAACTAAATTGGTATAGTAAAACACAGTGCTAGCAATTTATCATATTATTAAATGTTTCATATTCTTTATCATTGTTTTTTACTCTAATCAAATTGGTATAGTAAAACACAGTGCTAAATTGCTATGTGAATGTCATTTATCATATTTTTAAATGTTTCTTATTCTTTATCATTGTGTTTTACTCTAACCAAATTGGTTATAGTAAAACACAGTGATAAATTGCTATGTAAATGTAATTTATCATATTATTAAATGTTTCCTATTCTTTATCATTGTGTTTTACTCTAACCAAATTGGTTATAGTTAAACACAGTGATAAATTGCTATGTAAATGTAATTTATCATGTTATTAAATGTTTCCTATTCTTTATCGTTGAGTTTTACTCTAATCAAATTGGTTATAGTAAAACACAGTGCTAAATTGCTATGTAAATGTTATATATCATATTATTAAATGTTTCCTATTCTTTATCATTGTGTTTTACTCTAATCTGATTGGTTATAGTAAAACACAGTGCTAAATTGCTATGTGAATGTCATTTATCATGTTATTAAATGTTTCCTATTCTTTATCATTGTGTTTTACTCTAACCAAATTGGTTATAGTAAAACACAGTGCTAAATTGCTATGTAAATGTAATTTATCATATTATTAAATGTTTCCTATTCTTTATCATTGTGTTTTACTCTAACCAAATTGGTTATAATTTATTTAATTTCATTTCAAAAGACATTTACCTAAATTGCTATTTAAATGTCATTTATCAAATTATTAATTGTTTCCTATTATTTATCTGGTTATATAGTAAAACACTGTGCTAAATTGCTATTGTATTAAGGACGAGTTCCGAGAAGATGTATTCAAAGCTACAACCAATCAGAACAGTGTTAATCAATATAGTCCATGGCTAAAGCCAATCAGAAACGTCCAAATCGCAATAACCCCTAGGCTAATAGAAATTATTGGTCCGAGTAGCCTTTTCAACCAGACGTTGCGAGGTTTAAAAAGTAAAACATGATTTACTCGCCAGTTTGGTATAGTTTATATACCTGGAAATGTTGTTTGAGTAGAGCAGATTTAATTTGTTTAATTCTTTAAAACTAACATTATTGCAGTACCTATCAACCAGTAGCACTGTAGAAACGCCACATTATGGATGAATCGCAAGCAACTAGAAACGTATGAATAACTTGATTTATAAAATGATTGTAAGAAATATTACAAACAACCAAAACAGGCTAGCTAGCCTCTATCAAATATCATTCTAACTAGGCCTACCTAGAGAGGCTACTACTAGTACTGTGTAGTAGGCTAGGAAGGCTAGCTGGCCTGGCCCATGGCCTAGCTAGCCTCCATACATTAATTAATTTATAGGGAGGCTAGTAATCTAAACGTGGAACCACCATCGTGATCAGACCGGTAGTGGGATATATTTTAGGCCAATAGAATAGTAAGTATAGCCTAGTATATTAGGCTAGGCTAGTTGTGCTAGTCTAATTTTAATTTAAACTTTAATAAGTAGGCCTAACGCCAAAAGCTTTGAGTATCAATGGTAATAATATTTAATAAATGTCTTCCAATTTCAGCTACGTGATTATCTTGCAATGTACAATATATTTACTCAGAAATGTTTCAATAGCTGTGTCACAAACCTAAACTACAGATTTATGACACAAGAAGAGGTAAGCCGAACTTAGCAGTTAAAAACGCCATACGAATTATTTCACCACTATACAATGACCATAGTGTTTAAAAAAATACACAAAACAGACGCGTTCTCGTTCAACTTTTATCATTAAAGATATAATTATCGCCGTGGTTAGGATTCCGGCACCGGAACTCAACTGCCCACCGTTAGGGAATCCGACACGCTATTGCGCATGCCCAGAGCTCTGGGAAGTGAATTATAGCTTGCACTAATAGTGCCACACCACCACACCACGGAGAGTCGGTGTGTTATATGGATTTACTGTAGCCTAGATAGTCGTTGCGCGAGCGAGAGAGCGATGGATGAAACTTGGCCTATGCCATACATGAATTAATAATTAAAATACGACTGCGCCACGCGTTAAAATAATTATAATGATATTAATAAGTATCAGTATCTATCTAAGAATCGTAATGCTGTTTTTAGCGTTGCGACCCGAACAGTTTTTTCACATCCACGCGGTGGCTGCCGTCAACAAATCAACTTGTGATTGCATGTTGTTATGTACAGTATAATGCGTTATGAAAAATCATAAAACTAGTCATGTAATTATATAATTCATAATGATATGAATTTTATATATGAATGAAGCAACCACTTTTTAATTACAAAATAAATACTATAGGCCCCACTGGTCACGTCTAACTGGTAGCCCTAGCCTAGATTAGTGGCCATATTAGTAGGCATCTAGGCTAGTTCGCCGTGTGGCGCAGCTATGAAATGATCCATCGATGTACGTATGATAAGGTGTGTGCCACTGATTCGAAAGTGAGTACCACTGAAATACTGAAATACTGAAGTATAGAGTCGCCGATTACCTCGCTCTGGGCATGCGCAATAGCGTGTCGGATTCCCTAACGCTGGGCAGTTGAGTTCCGGTGCCGGAATCCTAACCACGGCGTATAATTATTGTCCCCCTAAATTTTTTTCTATTTTTTTTAAATATGCTATTTTAAATGTCATGTAATAGTTATTCACTTTGACGAAAAATTGGATCGAAAAAAATGTTATTGAAAGCAAAAAATACTTTTTCTTTTGTCTTAGTGAAATAATTTTTGTTGGTTTTTTTTTACAGATGTGAATAACTTTATTAAAACTGCAAAATGGATTCTGATTAATCTTCATTTTTCATGTTTTTGGGGGACAATACATCTTTTCTTTTGTCTTTTTATAAGTGAAATAATTTTGTTTTTTAAATACTTTGTATCTTTATAATTACAGCATACATGTGTTCAAAAATGTGCGCAAAAACTCATAAACATCAACCATCGCCTAATCACCGTCTACATGGAAATTAATCCAATGAATAAATACAGAGAACAGCAGGAACAAGCGGTGAAAGAGATGGAGGCTAAGCAGCTAGAAGAGGCACAGAATCAAGCTAGTTTACCAACGGAACCACAGGCTACATCTGCTGATCAAGCTCAGCAAGGCGGCCTAGCTAAACAAATTAGTGACACGTTTGAAGGTGTACAAATAACAGATAGCAACGCTGGTAATAATAATCAGTCAAGTAATAATGTAAATAATGATGTAAATTCTACTATTGAAGTTAGGTGAGAATTAAAATAAAAAGATAAAATTTAATATTAGTGACTATGTAAATGTATGGCATTAAGATATTGTTTCAGGTTAGGTGTATTGGCTATTTCAATGCATTTATTCAGGTAGTTGAATATCCATGCTATTCAATCCATGAGTTACAGGCAAGTTATAGCTAATACCCTTTAGACTGACAATATTTTATACTTTTAGAGTAGTAGTAGGGGTTGTAAAAATGTTATTTAGATTTAAAACTTTTCAAGTCAAGTAAATTTATTGTCATTTGCAAATATATAAAAAATATTTACATTGAAATGAATGTGTTTTTATTGTAATGTCAGTGTGTAGTGTCAAGATATTACACTGTTAACACAATATACCAGCTCAACTTTTATTTCACTACTATTAGAAATATACAAATTGTATGCAAATAATTAATTGCAGACACATTTATTCCACTTAAAATAATCAAAATAAACATCAACAAATCCAAATACATCATGAAAATTATCAAATGAGTGGCATTTTTAAGCACATCTCTGTCTACACTATCAAACTTTATGTGCTGTGCCCATATATGGACATGATGATGTCATATCACTACTATATTTAAGCATATCACTACCATATTTGGGCACATCACATTTTTTTTTTGTCACACTAGTTTGATAGTGTAGACACAGCTTAAGACTGTAGAATTCATCAATCTGTATTGAAGTGACCAAATTCTATTTGGAATATTTAAGAAAATTATGTTTAAATTTTGTGTTATTAATTAATTGCCTTTCATTTAAGTATTTTAATGTCTTTGGCCCTTTATTTGATTATTTTACAGTGCCAGTTTAATCACAAAATTAATGATTCATGAATACTAATCAATTGATCACCAAGTATTACATTTTAAGTGTTAATGACATACAAATATATTATTTCATTTATTTGTAATAAATTTCTGTTATTGCACACAATTAAATGATGTAAATAAGATTTCTATTTTAGGCTAGACACCCCCTACTAAGGGGACACTTTACATGAAACAAAGAAGGGACATACTGTAATATGGCCAACCCCTATTTAGGAGGCTCCCCTACTAAGGGGACACTCCCCTACTAAGGGGACACTTTCCATGAAACAAAGAAGGGACATACTGTAATATGGCCAACCCCTATTAGGAGGCTCCCCTACTAAGGGGACACTTGGTAAAGCCTTAAAGGTTTCCTCTTAATAGGGCTTGTATTGTACATCAACTTTACATCAATTCAGTGGAGTGGAGTTGTGGCTTGGTGGTTATGATGCTTGGCTACCACTCCAAGGGGCCTGGGTTCAGGTCCCATCACATGTCAGGACAAAATTACAACTCCACTCCCAAAGACTTGTAATAAGACTTTGTTTATGTAGAGCATCTTTTTGTCTTGTGAACCTCTGAGGGTCCCTAATGATCAGCAAGTACTGGATGGATCACCCTCATTAAATATGGTCCAAAAAAAATTCAGACAGAATATCGTACATTGTAGTACATTATGAAAAGTGAGATCTTCTTTCTGAATATGGCTATACATTTGTTGTATGTTTCCCTATAAAACTTAACTTTATTATCTATAGAGGATTTTAAAATTCAACCTACACACAGCTATAATCTACAGTAATGGGGTACCTACATGTACCTTTAAACTTTAGTATGATAAATAAATTGATATAATATGATGATTTCTTTATACATACATTCATTTCAATTTATACAAATTTACAAAATCTTCCCTGTGTATCCATAGTGTTTATAATGCTTATATTTAAAATGTATATATCTAAAATTTATGAAAAAAATTGCTTAGGCCTGACATTTTAAAATTTCTTGTTAAAAAATTTAAAACATTTCATTTCAAAACTTAATGTATAAAATACACAAGTTTAATAAATAACATTAAAGCTAAGCTGTACAAAGACAAATAGAAAGTTTAGGTTTAGTTATTTACCGTATAAGTTGGTGACCTACCCACTAAAAGTAGCGATCCATGAAACTAACTTTCCCTGAGTAAATACCTAAATCTAAACAACCCATTATTAACAATATCAAAGTACAAATTCAAGTATTTGGACGCGAGTGTAAGCAAGTTGTTTTTAATATGATTCTCTCCTTGCAGTACAGCTTGACCATTATACCAGTCTGGTCAACAAACTCTGTGGTCATAGGTTCGAGCTTGGCCTGAGTAAGATTGACTATTCTTAATTTTCTTGCAACTTTTTTATTTGTACAGTAGAACCTTGCCTTTGGGACACTCCTATTTAGGGGATATTTTCCAAGGAAATGAAAAAGACGAAGTATGTTTATATACTACAGCCAACCCCTATTCATGGGACACCCCTATTCATGGGACACCCCTATTAAAGGGACACTTTGTTGGGTCCCAAAGGGGTTTTACTGTATAAATATTATCCACAAAACACTGATATTCATAATGAGAATAAGAGGAAGTATGTTTATATACTACAGCCAACCCCTATTCATGGGGCCGACTCGCTCCTAGTTCTGGTGGTGGAACAAGTCTTCTCGGATAAGGACTATAAACCGTAGGTCCAGTGTACACAGTTATAACCTGTGTGTACTTTAAAGAACCCAGTTCATTATTCGAAAAAGAGTAGGGGGTTACCCCGGTGAACTGGTTCACACAATAGCCTCTGTATCAGGGGGATTACCACCTATCTGATAGGACAGTGATTAATTCACTATTGGTAATCCTTGGCCACAGTGCCTAAAGACATAAAATAAATAAATAAATAAAATAAATGGGACACCTCTATTAATGGACACCCCTATTAAAAGAACACTTTGTTGGGTCCTGAAGGTGTCCCCGTAATAGAGGTTTTACCATAAAAACATTACGCAGAGAACACTGATATGCATTAATGAGAATAAGAGGAAGTATGTTTATATACTACAGCCAACCCCTATTCATAGGACACCCCTATTAAAGGGACACTTTGTTGGGTCCTGAAGGTGTCCCCTTAATAGGGCTTTTATCATATAAACATTACGCAGAGAACACTGATATTCATAATGAGAAAAGTACACACAATTGCCCTTACCATATATTTCAGTCTTAGCTATTTACCCAGTTGGCTTCATAGGCACCAACTAAGTTAATAACCAAGTCTGAACAGGCCCTAAGTTATTTCTTAAGTTGTATTCACATTGTAATTTATACTAAGCACCATCCATACATCAATTTATACAGTTAAAATACAAAGTTGAATTTGTTCCAAGTATATGAGGTAAGCAATCAACCTGATTGGGTGATGTATTCATAATTTTTAGTCCGCCACACATTTTGAGAAAAATCGAACACCCACGAATAATGTTAAAACAAATTACAAAAACAAAATTATTTTTCAATGGTACTGATACCATAGTCAACCAGCTCACTCACTGATAAAGTACTATACCTTTCTCTAGTTGTGACCATAAATTAAAATCTTTATATGTTTTTCATCATTGCACAATATATAAAGGCTATAAACCTATACAAATTCTTATTAATATTATAACACATTTGTATTAATTCTTTAGTACTGTATTTCGTTTAAAAGGTTGAATTTTCCTAGAATACCAGTATTTATAGTGTCTATTGGTTTCAGCTAAACACAAACTGTGTGTTTAAATTAAGTTCACTCTTACTTAAAGATATATTGTCCCCTAAACAAATAATTTTATTACTATTTTTGTTGTTGAAGATGCCATTTTAAAGACACATAAAAATAGTTGGATTGAAAAAAATGTCCTGTAAAAAAATGTAATTAAAGCAAGAAATACCTAAATTATCTGTCAGACAATGGTTTTTGGTTAAAATTAACCATTTCTTTTGTCTTTCATCAGTGAAATAATTATTTTTGTTGATTTTTTTTTCTACAGAAGTAATTAACTTTATTAAAACTGCAAAATGGCCTATTCAAAATCTGATATTATTAATCTTTATTTTTCATGTTTTTGGGGGACAATACATCTTTAAATGGTTTAAAAATTATGAAGCTGGAACTGAGTACTAATATCGCATCATTTTTCATAACATTTCCACCAACAAATGTAGTAGGCCTACATTTTGCCATGAAAATAAAAACCTATTTAATGACCTAAAATACAGGTATTCCATTCCACTTTTGGACAAATGTACTTTTATGTAGCAGTTTGTGTTTTAGGAGCATACATACATGGCAAATATTAAAGACAAAATAATATCATATTGAACAATATAAAAAGTTCATCTGCATTGTCAAGTAGCAATTTATATCAATAGTTTGTCCTATGTTAAACAGTGGCGATTATAAAATCAACCAAGCATGAAGTAATGCCATCACTTAGCAACCACTCACAACCACTTGTAGTAGAACTCATTTCATACTGAATTCTGATTTTCATCTCCGTTTGCAATTTGATTTAAGTCTGCATGAGATTTCAATTTGTCTAAATTCTCCTGATTTTTTTGCAAATTTTTCTCCTGTATATCAACCAATCGGAATGCTTCGAGGAACTCATTAAAATCGATCTGGCCGTCTTTGTTGATGTCTAAACTCTTTGCCATGTCCGACACCACTTCGTCGGACATCTGCGTTTGTAAATGTTGACTTAACAGCTTGCATCCTTCTGAAAATTCATCCATGGTAATACACCCTATAAAAAAACAAAAACTCTTAAATTAATTTTCAGTTATCCAAGGTGATACACCATATAAAAAATCAAAAGTATTACCATGATTAGAGTTTTATAGGGCGATGTGCTGTAGTGATAAGTACTATGCCATTAACCAATCAGATGATAATAACACTGAGAAACTAGGCCAATGTTTTCTTGTCATACACTTAAAAACACACTTTAATAACATGACAGTAAATATGTATATGTATATAATTTCATCTGTGCTTATTAGCAAAATGCAAACTATGTGCAAAGTACATTACTTGCGTTTGCAAGATAACATCACAATTTTCAAGATATCGTCCTTTAAAAAGGTGTTATATAATATGTATTGATTTTCATAAAATAAGATATATAGGTGACATAACAAATGCTTATTCAAATCTTGAGTTATCTTAAACTCTGTCTACACTATCAAACTTTATGTGACAACAAAATATGATGTGCCCATATATGGACACGATGATATCATATCACTACCATATTTGGGCACATCACACTTTTTTTATAAAACTTGTTTTATAGTGTAGACAGAGCTTGATATTGAATTTGGGCCGAAACATTACATAAATAGCATGTCACCCTGTCGTTTGCATAGTGTAGGATTGTAGTATTTTGCTAAGTTTGTTTTTATGTTGTGAATGGCTTTGATGAAAATACCTTGTGTGAATCAACACTTTGATAATATAATTTATTATTATACAGATATTGCCTGCTTAGAGGTAAAATATAAGATTTGACATCTCCAAGGGAATGATATTTTGCTCGAGGGAATATATATTTCCCTTATTTTCCTTTCGTCACATCTATAAAAAATGAGGGCGCTATGTATGCATAGTTTAGTTGATTCGTTTCTTCAAGCAAGTTACGTGGCTTAGCAAGTAAAACATTGTATCGTGATAATGCGAGTTCAAGTGTCAGTAGATGACTTTTGTTTATTTATCGCCAAACGCGAGTGTTGCCACACGAAAATTACACAGTCAATATCGTACTCGAGAATTTACTGGATTTTATATGTTTAATGACAAGGACACGATAACTACGCAAAAATTACTCGGTCAATATCATCGTACTCGAGGAAATATACGATTTAAGATCCTCGCAGCAGTAGTCATGTGATACAGTTTCAATCAATCACGTTCACGTATTTACATAGGCTATGTAATATATTATTATATAAGATCATTTTTGTTGTGAGTTAATTAAAGCATGATATAATGCAAATTTTGTATTGCTTTTGGATTATAGTACATATACAGATAAGAGCCTTGAAAGATTACTTGCATATTTAAATAAGATTATTAATAATCTTTAAAAAAAAATTATATATTTAAATATATTCATTGCCTACTAAAGTTGGAATTGTGATTAGTAAAATACATAATGCCATATAAAAAATTAAATAAACAATAATTAAATCAACATATTGTTCTAAGTGAAGAAACAATGACGTTTACAGCTTGTCATTACTTGATCATTTTGCATGAAAACATTAAAGAAAAAACAGACAAAAACTTGGGATAGGAAAGGATTTACACCCATGGTGGGCTTATAACCAAATCTATATTGTAATTATAACAAACAAACCTGAGTGGTCTTTATCTAAAGCCCTGAAGATTGTCTCCAATGCTGTTTTGTTACGATAAATTACTTCGGTAAAACTAGGCCCGTTTAAACGAGAACCATTGAAGTTGATCTCTTGTTGAAGGCAGGTCACGTACTCAACACGTCCGTCATCGTTCATCTTGATGAGTTGGTTTCGTATCGTGAGCCAAGGCAGGTCCAAATGTAGCCCCTCTGACATTGCTTTGGCCCACTGTGTTTGTGTGATAAAACCTAAAAACATCAAATTTTGTTTATTGTCCACTCATTTAAATGCATTTAAACAAACATACGTATACAGTGTATAATATATGAATGAAATTTAAAGATATATTGTCCCCCTAAACAAAATTTTTTTTTTTACTGTTTTTGTAGAATATGCTGTAATTTAAAGCTACAAATAGCCAAATTGACTAGATGTCAATGGGTTGAATTTAACTGTTTATTTCTTTTTTACAAATGAAAACATTATTATTGTAGTTTTTTTTTTCTATGGAAGTGATTATAAACTTTATTAAAACTGCAAAATGGTCTATTCAACATCTTTTTTTTTAATTAAATCTTCATTTTTCATGTTTTTGGGAGACCATACATCTTTAATTAAATATAAAATACAAACAATTGACTTGCCACAGTATTACTTACCAGTTTCATTTGGATCAGACTGTTTGAATGCCTCGAGTAGAACAGTTTTATTCGCTATTATTTTTTCACGAACATTGCGTAAGGCTGATTCTTCAATAATACTTAAGCTGTAATAGTAATTCATAAAGAACAGTTAAACTTTTGTTTTTTATTTTAAAATATCTGCTCTACATACAGTGTCTAGACCACCCACTGGAGTTCTGGGAGGGCGATCTTATGTCATGGTCACCAGTGGCATAATGGCTTTGAGGACTCACTAGCTAAACCGAGGGGCCCAGAGCTCAAGCTGCCCCAGAGCATGCACAATCCAATGCAATTACCCAGCGTTGGAGAGCCTTTAAGAGTGCTAAACCTAGGGGCCCAGAGCTTAAGGGCCACAGAGCATGCACAGTCCAATGTAACTACCAAATGTTGGAGGGCCCTTAAGAGTGCTAAACCTAGGGGCCCAGAGCCTAAGGGCCACAGAGCATGAGCAGTCCAATGCAATTACCAAACGTTGGAGGGCCCTTAAGAGTGCTAAACCAGGTGCCTTTGCCATATACATTACGCTACTAATGGTCACACTATTTGTATTGTATCTATGGTATCTGGGCTTACTTTTGTCTAGCTGTGAGTGGTCTTGTACTGGTTGAGGCAACATACATGTACTGTACAGGATGTGGCTTCAAGTCACGACCAAACTTGATGTAGGCTCCTCTATTACTACCCATCTCATAGTAATTAGAGGCAGAAAACACTGTTAAAACCTAGTCGTTTGATAAAAAGAAACAAAACACAAAGGGATGATTGGAAGGGTACAAAGTTTAAAATATTTAAATACAGATTCAAGAAATTGGGGGCATGGCCTATAAATATTAAGTAAAATGAAGTGCTGAATTTAACCTATTGTTCTTTCTTTTGCATTTACTAAAATTTAGACTTTAAATCTCTGGGATATTTTATTATTTTTTAAAATTTGTATTCAATTTTCGTGTAAAACAATAAAGAGCAAATACATGACAATGGTGCAGCACCCTGTGGATTGCCAAGAGTGCTAAGCACTATTGTATTGGCTCTCTATGATACACCTTAAACAAACAGAAATAAAACAACATAAAATATAATAATATATGCAAAATTATTATTATAAACAAAACAATAGATTAGAACAGCATTAAACAGTTATTTCTAAATGATTCAAGTGCACAACCTGATATGTTGCAAAACTCAATAATGATATGGTGGAAAACATACTGCTATATATCATGGCCGTATCCACCAGTACGGTTAGTAAGGTTTTAACCTGAACACTTTTTCACAGAGGCTTTTGACAACCCACACAGAGATTGCATTGCATATTTTGCAGAGGTCACGTCCCTGCGAATATTACTGTTTTAGAGTCATTACCTTCCCATCATGTGAGTACTCATATCCATTCTGTTTACATTCATGAGATCGAATTAACAATTTCAAATTGTGTTTTTCTAAGATAGCTTTTGTTACATCTGGTCCAAAATAGCACCCTCCACCTCTGAACTTATTTGGTGTGCAGCCTGGTTGTGGCTTAGGATCACTCCATAACACATCCAGAACCTAGACAAATAAAACAAATTATCATAAATAGCATATTCTAAATCTCTGTCTATAACTTTATGTGACAAAAAAATGTGATGTGCCCAAATATGGACATATTGATGATGTCATATCACTACCATATTTGGGTACATCACACTTTTTTTGTCAAACTAGTTTGATAGTGTAGACAGAGCTTTAGTCACAGAGTATTTATCTCATTAAGGCCCATTTACAATAGGGCGATTACGATCGACGATAAATAGATAAACATGCATTTTTCTTGGATAAAACGAAAGAAATTAGAACAGTTTTCGTTCTAGAACTATAGGATAATCATGTATGCTGTATTTGATAAAAATAATATTTTTGAAAATTCAATCAAATGACGTCATGATCAATAAAACAATAAAATTGTTGTATTGTAACGATATTATTGCTCTTACTAATCATGACGTCATTTGATTGGACATGTGGAAATATTATTTTTATTAAAGGCAGCATAGATGATAATCCTATAGTTCTAGGATGAAAACTTTTTAAAATTCTTTTGTTTTAGGTATGGAAAATGCATATTTATCTTTTTATCGTCGATCGGTATCACCCTAGTGTAAATGGGCCTTTACTATAGTAGTTTCAATTAAATATAACATTTATATGCTTTTTTTTGTGTGTGTACAATAATGGAATAAAAAAGGGGGAAAAGCATAGTATTTTACTTTAAAATTAAAAAATGAAGAATGAAAGATTCCAGAAAGATCTTGAGTCAGGGTTACCTGAGACAAGGGGTACAAAATGGACAATGAAAGATTCCAGAAAGATCTTGAGTCAGGGTTACCTGAGACAAGGGGTACAAAATGGACAATGAAAGATTCCAGAAAGATCTTGAGTCAGGGTTACCTGATACAAGGGGTACAAAATGGACAATGAAAGATTCCAGAAAGATCTTGAGTCAGGGTTACTTGAGACAAGGGGTACAAAATGGACAATGAAAGATTCCAGAAAGATCTTGAGTCAGGGTTACCTGATACAAGGGGTACAAAATGGACAATGAAAGATTTCAGAAAGATCTTAAGTCAGGGTTACCTGAGACAAGGGGTACAAAATGGACAATGAAAGATTCCAGAAAGATCTTAAGTCAGGGCGGAGTCAGGGTTACCTGAGACAAGGGGTACAAAATGGAAAATGAAAGATTCCAGAAAGATCTTGAGTCAGGGTTACCTGAGACAAGGGGTACAAAATGGACAAAGAAAGATTCCAGAAAGATCTTGAATCAGGGTTACCTGAGACAAGGGGTAAAAAATGGACAATGAAAGATTTCAGAAAGATCTTAAGTCAGGGTTACCTGAGACAAGGGGTACAAAATGGACAATAAAAGATTCCAGAAAGATCTTGAGTCAGGGTTACCTGATACAAGGGGTACAAAATGGACAATGAAAGATTCCAGAAAGATCTTGAGTCAGGGTTACCTGATACAAGGGGTACAAAATGGACAATGAAAGATTCCAGAAAGATCTTGAGTCAGGGTTACCTGAGACAAGGGGTACAAAATGGGCCTAATGCGCCTAATGTTTAATAAATAAATGAATAAAAGGAAATTGATGGGAGATGCAGAGTAAATTCATTATTAATTGCAATATATTTATAGCAATAGTTTATTGGAAAACAAGTTAATGTTTTATTAAAATCTACATATAAAGCTTTGTCTACATTATCAAATTAGTTTGACAAAAAAAATGTAATGTGTCCAAATATGGTAGTGATATGCTCAAATATGGTAGTGCTATCATGATGTCCATATATGGGCACATCACATTTTTTTGTCACATAAAGTTTGATAGTGTAGACAGAGCTAATAACATGTAGCCTAAAGATTACTGATAGTCTGTGACTACGCCTATTATAGATTACTTATGTAATGTAATCTAAAACCTTAATTTCCCTCCATATTGCACACTTATGAATGGAAGTAGCTTTAATACTAAACCATCATTTTATTGTGCCCACGGCATGATTTTCATAACAAGCATTAAATGTTAATTTCACTTTGAGAAATAACAATACCTAAACAATATTACATTGTAGAATATGTTAAACCTAATGTGTCTATTGTTATAATATATGAGTGTATCCTTGCCTTTCATTGGTTAATTTCCTATCATGTGTCGTTCGGTATTAGTTCTACTAAATGGTAAAAGTGTTGAATAAATGATTACTTTAGAACAGTAGGTGTGTTATACAACTGAATGTATTCATTGAATGGGAGAATAATTCCATTCTCTCAACTCATGAAATATCCTCTCCATTCAACTCATAAACATTAATTATTAGTAATATACTGTAATGCACTCAAATTTGTCTTAAGCTGTGTCTACACAATCAAACTAGTTTGACAAAAAAAGTATGATACACCCAAGTATGGTAGTGACATGCTTAAATATGGTAGTGATATGACATCATCACGGCCATATATGGGCACATTACATTTTTTGTCACATAAAGTTTGACAGAGCTTCTTTTATACTAACCTGTCTCCATTCCTTCAAATCAATTCTATCTCCTATATCTTCCTCCCTAATTCCCTCTAGTGACATGGAACCATCCTTTAAGGGTGGTTTAAGAACAGAAAGATACTGAAAACAAAAAATTATATTGCTAAATGATAACATTAAGTGAAAGGGCACGCCTCTTCGCATCAGGGAGTGGGAGACATGGTATGTTTAATCTAATCATATGTACTCTGTGGTAAAAAAAAGTGTGATGTGCCTAAATATGGTAGTGATATGCTTAAATATGGTAGTGATATGACATCATCATGTCCATATATGGGCACATCATCACATTTTTTTTGTTATTTGGTAGTGTAGACAGGGCTTTAGTTCAGTACAGTAGTGTGTTTTAAAAACAAATTTGTAGAATGGACAGAAAATTTAAATTCCTATTTCTTTTGTTTAATATTCAACTTGGCTTCACTTTATGGTATAATTATCAATTTTTTAAGGCGAATTTACACAGACAAGCCGTAACAGTAATAAAAATATAGAATCTATGTTATTTCCTATGACCATTTACACAAAACGTGGAACGGACGGGCGGTTTCCGGTCAAGATAAATTATACGTGGGACAAGCTATGTGGTTAAAGCCCCATTCCCTACGTTTTTTAGATCTAATTTAAGATCACAAACTACATTTAATGTAAAAATAATACTATATGGTCCTATTGCGATAACTTTTTTCGTCTTTAAACGGTTAAAAATGTGAAAAATAAGTCGATTCTAATAATTATAGCGGCCCGCTATAAATCCCAAAATGCATTGCGCGCGGATTGATATTTTTGTTTTTCACCTGTAATTCGCCCACTTTTCGATCGATCGCGTGAGGCCAAAACAAATGGAAGACTCCTAACTTTTCAGCGAAAATACCGGGTTTTCCCCAATTTGTATCAACGGAGTCTGGCAAAAATAGAAAGACAATTAATGCAGCAACTATACAACGTCAGGCTAGGTATATAGCTCGCGTACGATGTTCGTACGTTACCGATGTTTACCAGCTAGGCCTACAAAACTAAGCCTAGCTAGGCTAGGCCTAAGACCGTCCACGAGAGGTCGATCGCCGCGAGCTACTTAGGTAGTGCATTGTTTCTCACTTTTTATCATAATTTACCATAAAACGTACATTTAAGACAAGAAATGACATGGTTTAATGTTTTTAAAGTGATATATATGTATAATTTTCCAAAAAACGTCCAAAATTGCAGGGAAGGGGTCTTTAAGTTTCCGCTTACTGTTAATGCTCGTTAGTGCAAATTGGCCTTTAGCATTCATTATTTGTACTAGATGGTACGCTCGCTTCGCTCGCGTACCATCTAGGTCGTTCCCACAGATGGTTCTCGAATACACAGTAATTTCAGCGTAACAAAACTGGCGATTTCAAATGTACGTACCGCAGGACTATAGGCCTATACATTGTCGTTTACAGAAACAAATAAATAGACACGATGATTTATGTAGTCAACTAAAATTAGCACCCTGGGAATTACTTCCGAAGGAGAAACTTATCACAAAATGAGTCCAAGTTTTTGATTTGGACTCATTTAAAGAAACCCAATTTGTGTTTTGTATGTAACATTAGGGTTGAGGGATGGGAAAGCGGATAGGTACAAAGAGGAACAATTTTAAATATATTCTTTATCCACTCAGTAACGAAATATTTTTTTCATGTTTTATAGGCCTATAAATAATATACCTCTAAATACAGTAAAACATTTGCGATTTAATACTTTTTTTATTTTATTTATTTATTTATTTCTTTTAAATATTCATTGTACACTAATTTTCCCCGTGTATGGCAAGATATTCCTAATTATATTAGAGAACATTCTTTATTTAGTTTAGTTAAAACTGTCACTGTCATAATCGATTGAAATATTAAAGTACCATGTCACGATACACCACTACGACGTTTATATTTGGTAATTATTAATTAATACAAACGTTGAGAAAGAACTGTCAGTATAAAGTTTATTTGTATATAATAATGTGTTTATATATCTAACAGTAGAGCCTATCCACAATCTCGCAAGTTTATTCTCAAAGGGCCCATATATTTACCTACCGTATGTGTTAAACCAAGGGCTCATAAATTTACCTACAGTACTTGTGTTAAACCAAACTCTGGCAGACTGAGAGATTGGGATGTTCCATTCATCGCAAATCAATAGATTTGTATAATCGTATATTAAATCTATCAAAATAGTATTTTTTAAAGAAAATCGGCCTGTCTTCAACATTATGATGGTGTACTCTAGCTGTTCAACCGGTTTTCAGCTATTAAAAACAATTATCGTAGGAGGAGATAGGAAAATGCGAAGCCTCCTCGCATTTTTGTGGCGGGTATTTTTCAAGACGGACATCCATTATACAGTGTATACCACGGTCGGAAAACACCCCTATTTGGGGCAAATCTTGGAACCTAAATTTGTTTTAACCGTCAATAACTTATTATCTAACTTAATTTAATTAGTAAACAGGGTTACATCAGGTGGTTAAAATCAGTACCGAAAGTACGAACCAACTTTATATACCATCGAGTAAAAATTATAGAAGTAAGGCGCGATTTACCGAATTTTGCCCTTACGTAAATTTATATATAGATACAATCACATCATTGAACTTAATCATATAACTATAAAGCTCTGTCTACACTATCAAACTTTACGTGACAAAAAATGTGATGTGCCCATATATGGCATTGACATGGCCAAATATGGTAGTGATATGACATTATCATGTCCATATATGGGGACATCACATAAATTTGATAGTGTAGACAAGGCTTTAGGTCATAATTTTATATTGTTTTATTTATTTCTCTTTTATCTAATACCTTCTGTCGTTCAATTGTACTAAGATATTCCAAATCTGTCATGTCAGACACGCCTCCATGGCATACTAAAATCTTCTTGTCGATCAACGTAACTATTGGCAACCAACCAAACACATGAGCTAACTCTTTTAGAATAACCTGAGTATAACTCTGAAAATCAATATTTTTGTAATTAATTTTTTTTTTTAAACATTACAAAGTTTATCTCAAAAATTTTTTTAAATAAATAATAATAATTTATTATTAAAATATTTGAACATCAACCTAAACTCATGGAGGAAAAAAAATATTTCAAAAATTAATTAAAAAACTGTGGCAAGGATGCTTGAGGCAGTACTGTATATTTTTTAACACTATGGCCAACCCGGATTCAGGGGATACCCCCATTAAGGGGACAGTTTATTAGGTCCCAAAGAAATAGGATTTTTAATGTATTTGTTATGAATTAATACGAATTTCCTGAATCATACTTTTTATTAAACTGTTTGTTTTACTGACCTTGTATTTGACTTGTAACTCACGAATCAAACCATATCTAAAATTAAATATAGACATAAAACAAATAGATAATGAATTTCAATAGCTAACTTATTATCATTGAAAGTGCGCAAAATGACACATTGGACTATAAACTGTAAAGGCAAGCTGTCAGTGTGATATGATTATTGAATTTTGGAAGCTACGTTTTTGAAGGATTATATGCTTTGTGAAAGAATCCAGTCCACTATGATTTAACTACAGTAATAACGGAGTCGAGCTGTAGCTTGGTGGTTAACATGCTTGCCTTTCAATCTCAAGGTCTCGGGTTCAATCCTGATCTAGTGCCAGGGTTCAATCCTGATCTAGTGCCAGGGTTCAATCCTGACCTAGTGCCAGGGTTCAATCCTGACCTAGGTCCAGGGTTCAATCCTGACCTTGTGCAGGGTGTCAGTCACGAATCTTTCAACTCTACTCCCTAAGCCTCAAATGAGACTTATTTTATAAGCAAGATAATTTATTAAATAGTTTATCCATCCTGTAATTGGCGAGTTACTCACTGTTGGATGCATATGAAATTTGAGAAAAGAAAAAATATATTAAAAATTGCCTTACCTGAGATTCATAATATGGTCTTCATGATTTCCCCTGTTGATGTAAACCTCATTAGGATAAACTATTTGAAAGCCAAACAACAACATGGCAATTTCGATGGAGTTTTCCCCTCGATCTACAAAATCACCATTAAAGATGTAAGGATTGTCAGCAGATGGGATGCCGTTCTAAATAAAAATATTATATATAAAGCAGAAACTTAAAACAAAGGTACATATGAATGCTTGTCAAGAATAAATAAAATTACTATACTGAATATTTAATAGGCCTACATTAAATACTACATCTACATGCATTGGCACGTAGATATCTTGGGGGATTTCCCCACCACCCTAAATTTTATAGAGTGAACACATAAAATGTGTATAAAGCTGCAACAGTAAAGTTAGACACCCTGTCTTTTGTTTTTTGCGTCCTTACCCCACCCCACTAGCATTCAAAACCGATTGACGCCATTGCATCTAAAAGACATGTCAGTATATAAAAATGAGTCATTTGACAACACTTACACAAAATACAAAAAGTATAACTGAGAGAAAACCAAAGAAAATTTCAATTACCTTACCTTATAAAAGATTAAAAATAAGTCTTCAATTTTCCCATGAAGGTCACCTACAAAAACAAAAAGGTTTGACCTTTAATGAAAAATTATTTTATAAATATCTTTCAATAAAGCAATTCTTCACATCTCTCCCATTATTCAACTTTGCATTAAGTTCACTTTTTATGGAATCATTTTATCATAAGTATTCTTATTCGTTTATTCCAAACAAATTAAAATGCATTTATACAGTATTTCATTTTATAGTATGCCACAATCATTTTTTATTAATTATATAATTTTAATATCTGCATATGTTTTTTGTGGGTTTGTCTAATTTCACTCTTTGCCACACTTTTATTTATTCAACCAAAATATATTCATGCACAACTGGTACAAACAACTAGCAGTAACTCTGTATTGCATTGAAACTTTATACAATTTACAAAGATTTCAATTCTGTTACAATCATTCATTATTAGTTACTTCTGTTAACAACTTTTTGGTTGAATTTAACTGTTTATTTTGTCTTTTGATAAGTGAAATCATTATTTTTGTGCGTTTTTTCTATGGAAGTGAATAACTTCATTAAAACTGCAAAATAGGGCCTATCCAAAATCTGTTTTCATAAATCTTATTTTTCCTGATTACACAGCGTAATATATACATACACATTTTCTAGTCTTTTTCACCATCTATATATTGCGTGTAGGATGTTGGTAAACCATTGATATATTGTGCATTTATAGTCAGATAGTCAATACAATTCATATTACATGGAACATGTACTTGATTATATAACTTAGATTGTTTACTTAGCAACCATTGTTGAATGGAATTGTTGATACCGTAAATAAATGGTATCTAGAGTAATATAAGACACCTTTAATTTATACTTTATTGATCAGTTTTAACGTAATACTACTGTATTTTAATTGGTTGAGGAAATGTTCCTTTTAAAAAAAAAACACCTGTACAGTATAATGCAATTTTAATTGTGTTCATTTATTAGGATATGCTTAGGGAAAATGTCAAAACAGTTTTACTGCAGTCCCTGAAGTAAAACATTTTGCTTACTATTAAAAGATGTATTGCCCCCCGGAAAAAATAATTATTTAAAATTGTTTTTGTTGAATGTGCCATTTTAATGTCACATCATAGTTATCCACTTTGACCAAAAATTAGATCGAAAAAAAAAATATCTTTATTTACTTGAAAAATCTGTAAATGAAATAAAAAAATAGTCAAATTGGCAAACTAGAAAACAACCTATTCAAAGTATGATTTTATTAATCTTCATTTTTCATGTTTTTGGGGGACATCTTTAACCTGTATATAATAAATAAAATATTTAGCTTTTTATGTTTATTGCAGTGACAGCTACATTGACACAAAAACTAAAAATCATTTGGTATGTAGTAAACAATGTAGTTTAGCGTAGTAACTAAATTCTGACATGTTCCCTTAAGTACTAATTATATAATAATAATAATTAGTTCATTCTTATATAGCGCATATAAGCAAGCTCTCAATGCACTGAACATTATTACCCAAGTCATTTTTTTTGGGGGGATCAAACACGTATGGAAACATGCTTCCACAATGCAGCTAGTAATCAGCGCAAAGTTGTGTCTTGATCTAACCGGGTACCCATTTATACACCTTGGTGGAGAGAGGCAAACATAAGTAAAGTATCTTGCCAGATACAAGCAATGCGGCGAGGGTTGGATTCGAAACTCGGTCTCACGATCAGTAGTCCCAACGTCCGACACACTGCGGCAATATATTTATTATCAATATTTTTAATTAACTTGTCCATCTCATTAGGATGCTTGTATACCAATTTTAATCATTAATATGATTATTCTAAATTACTTTTAATTGTGTTTTCAGGAAATGAATATATATGGAAATGTCTTCAATAGCCACCATCATACGGATGACAAAAGATATGTCCAGAATCAAACTAATTATGTCATAAAATAATAATAATATTAACTTCTTTATAATAATAGCTGAATTTGTCATATTAGAATAGCCTATTGTTATGATAGAATTATCTAGAAACGCAATCAACAGCATGGCAACCAACATAACAACCAAATAACATTTAGTATATGAATCTGAATTCATTTAATGACATATTAGGCACTTTTAAATACATGACGCAAATATGTTCAACCTATCTTTATCGGAGTTCATGTAAAAAGTGTTCTACTCCAGTTACTGCAGTAACGACATTTTGTTTAATATATCTTTATTTTAGGTTCACCATGACATGGTTTCTTTGAAACTATTACATTGAAAAAAAACTAAATATTCAAGTAATGTTATAATTATTGCATTAAGAAAATGTAATTACTGCAGTAATTGCAGTAGAATGATTTTCAACAATTATACTATAAACAATTTACAAATTTGATCATTATCTACAAACGAGCAATTAGGCTCATCAGTGTGAATGTATGGTGGTATAAAGTATCCCTCTGTTGCATATACTGTATTTAAATAATTTAGTAGTTATTTTTCATTGAGAGTTAGTCAAAATTGGGATGAGGAAGGGTCCATAGCAACATCAGTGTTGTATTTAAATCCAGGCCCGTATCCAGAGGGGGTGCGTTGGGTGCAGACGCACCCCCCCCCCCCCCAAGTCCCAAAAGGTCCACTATTTCCTCGGTTGGTATTTTTTCTTGTCTTGTTTAACTAAAGACAATATCATTATATATATACAAAATTTACATTATCAATGGTATACAAACAAAAATATGCTAATATAAAATGAAAAAATACCGGTAATTAAATTACGGAATCTGAACTGACTACAAACTCGATGTAAAACATGCGCAGTCGATCATGTGACGACAAGCAATAGCTTAGCGCTTCATGTACGCGGTACGCGGTAAAGTGTTTGCTGGAAATACAGACAACTTAACCGGCGGTAAAGACGTGTCTGGAAATACAGACACTATCGAATACGGCGCCTAAACAAGGGAAGGCCAACTCAGACAGCGTCGTACGACGCTGTCTGAGTTGGCCTCATCATGAAAGCGTTAAGTTCTGGTGTTCATCGTTCAACTAGCCCAAGCCACAACAGAGACTCTTAAATCAGTCTTTAGAACGTCAAATAACGCAAATTTTGCCCCTGGACCCTGACCGGGGGCCCTTGGCGGCCCCCCCCCCCCAGCCATTGTTGCTCGCTTACCTCGCACACACCCCCCCCCCCCCCCATTATAAATGTTGCATACAGGCCTGAAATCTTACATTATTTTAATTTGGTCAAACTTGATTTTTTATTTAGCTTTTAGCTTATTTTATTTTGTACATTGACATCCAGCCACTAATACCCACAGCATTGTAATTATTTTCAGTAATTTGCCTTTGGATTTATTTATATATATTATTTAACGCAGGTGGTGATATTTACAATGCTGTTAACCGTGTAAATATAAAGATGTTTGTTTAGGAAGGTTGCAATAACAGGTAATCAGATTATTCTTAATTGAAAATGATTTTAGAATTATACTACAGTTAAATAGCTACTATTGATTTTATACCAATTAATCATAGAGCTCTTTGCTGTATGGATTGATAATGTGCATTGTTATGGTAAACTACATAAAACTTGGTTACATAATGCTAGGCTACTCACTATATTGTTGAGAAACAGCGGCTGGCCTAAATTGTTGAGGCTAGAGAAACGGCGGCTGGCATATATTGGCGCAAGATTAATTAATTCCAAGGATATAAATTAATGAAATAGATGGACAAAATTAAAAATCATTTGATTGTCGTCAAGTTTTTATACTTAAAAATGTATTATCCTCCAAAATCATGAAAAATGGAAGATTAATATAAATCAGACTTTGAATAGTCTATTTTGCAGCTTTAATAAAGTTAATCACTTTCGTAGAAAAAAAAAATGCTTTCACTTATAAAAAGGCAAAATAATAATTAAATTTAACCAATTGATTGCTTTAAGTTAATTTTTTTTAGGTAAATATTTTTTTTTTCCGATCTAGTTTTTGGTGAAATAACTGTTCTGTGACATTCAAATGGCATATTCAACACAAATTGTAAACAAATTATATTTTTAGAACAATATATCTTTAATGAAATAAATGTACAAAATTAAAAAACAAATCATTTGATTGTTGTCAAGTTTTTCAATATATAAAACTAAACAGCATTGTGATAGCTACTGTATTTGACAGGCTTTTTGAGACTAGAAAATCAAAATTGTCATTTTCATACTGAAATAGATGAGTTATTAGAGATAATATGAATAACAAAAGACATCCACTTACCACACACTGTGATCTGCTTAGCGATTGCCGTCGTAGCTTGACTGATGTTAGGCCTTTCTTTCAGCAATTCTTGCATTTGTTTTAAGATTTTTAACACATATTTAGTGTGTAGCACTTGTTTCTTCTTAAAGGCTTCAATTAAGTCGAGCATTGTCTCGTGGGAAAGCGGGAAAGTTGGATGTGGACCATCGTAAGAGTGGTCTATTACATACTCACTTAGTTCATCATCTTCATCATCTTAAAGAGAAAAAAAAAATGTTTAATTAAAGCAAATATTAAAAACTTATTAAATTATATTGTTGGCATAATTTTCACATCATAAAAAGTAGGTTAAAATATTAATATGCATGCGCACCACTCAATGTTTCCATTCGCATAAATAAAATAAGTTAATACATATAAATATAGCCTATATTTCTTAATGATGTATTGTCCCCAAGAACATGGAAAATGAAGGTTAATAAAATCAGAATTTGAAAAGCTATATATATAGTTTTAACAAAGTTAATTACTTCCTTATAAAAAAACAAAATTATGTTTTCACTTATAAAAATACAAAATAAATGGTTAAGTTCAACCAAAAACTGGCAGCCAATTTGACTCTTTTTTTTTTGCTTTAAATTACAGTTTTTTCAGGTAAATACATTTTTTCCATCAAATTTTTTATCAAAATGGCCAACTAATATGTTTCATTAAAATGGCATATTGAACAACATTTTTAAGAATTATTTTTGGGGGGGGGGGGGGGACATATATATATACATATATATATATATACATATACATATTTAATATTCTCACTTTTATAGAACTTATATAATAATGAATCTTATTTTTTTACAAGCAAAAAAAGATTCTGATATATTCATTCTAGAAATCAATTAAAACAGAGTCCTCTAAAATATTAATTAAATGTCCATTTTAAAATTATTTGAATAACTCTTGAATAACCCTTCAAATATCAAAGTTATGGTGGTAACCATGGCAATCACATTTGCAAACCAATACGAATGAAGGTTACGAAAATACAGCTAAGTACCCTTATTACATTTAGAATGTCACGTGTCAGTATATTGGAAAGAATAGGGAAAATGTTAAAACACTGAAGACAAAATTGTCTACAAAAGTAGAATAGAACATCTTGATGTGTATGTTTTTCCTGTAAACAGGGTTGTTGAGAAAAACAGAATGAATTCACTTACCAATTAGCAATTTTTGCCTAAATTGAGAATAAACAAAATAATAAAAAAATAAAAAATAGTTTTTCTTGATGTGTATTTGTTTTTCCTGTGAACAGGGTTGTTGAGAAAAACAGAATGAATTCACTTACCAATTAGCAATTTTTGCCTAAATTGAGAATAAACAAAATAATAAAAAAATAAAAAATAGTTTTTCTTGATGTGTATTTGTTTTTCCTGTGAACAGGGTTGTTGAGAAAAACAGAATGAATTCACTTACCAATTAGCAATTTTTGCCTAAATTGAGAATAAACAAAATAATAAAAAAATAAAAAATAGTTTTTCTTGATGTGTATTTGTTTTTCCTGTGAACAGGGTTGTTGAGAAAAACAGAATGAATTCACTTACCAATTAGCAATTTTTGCCTAAATTGAGAATAAACAAAATAATAAAAAAATAAAAAATAGTTTTTCTTGATGTGTATATGTTTTTCCTGTGAACAGGGTTGTTGAGAAAAACAGAATGAATTCACTTACCAATTAACAATTTTTGCCTAAATTGAGAATAAACAAAATAATAAAAAAATAATAAATAGTTTTTCTTGATGTGTATTTGTTTTCCTGTGAACAGGGTTGTTGAGAAAAACAGAATGAATTCACTTACCAATTAGCAATTTTTGCCTAAATTGAGAATAAAAAAAATAATAAAAAACAATAAAAAACATTTTTTCCTTGGCCTTTAATGGCTATTTTTTTAGCAGTTTAATTTTAATTGATAAACAAATTTGAAGAATAATTACGTTCAATTCTTTTTAGTATTAACAGGTCAGGTATAATATGTATACACCAAGATATAATATCTCTTTTATTCTGTAGTTTTATATAGTAATTATAAACAGATTATATAATTATTAAGGATAAGACTATCGATATTTTATTGACACTTTTGTCCAAATTTAAGTCTAAAATTCTTAAATCGATTTAAGTTTGCCTTTTTGTTTCATTTCATTTCATTTCATTTCATTTCTTTATTCGACAACAAGCGGTCCAGGGATTGCGACAGCAACAGAGCGCCATAACACATTTGTGTCCGCAATCCCTGTAACATACAACTTAATACAAGTTAAAAATGAATATAAAATATTGTATGTTTCATGTTTTGTATTTTCATGTGCTTTTAATTCTATATTTATATCTAAAGAGTTTTAAGGCATCCTGTAATTGGCGATCTTTCGCTGTTGGATGTGGTTGAAATAAAAAAATAAATAAAAAAAAAATAAGAAAATGTTGGTAATTTTGATTATTTTAAAATTTCTTTTTTAACTTCTGTTTATTCATATTTTATTGGATTTTTTCATTTTGTTTGCCTTTGTTAAGTATTTTACTGTTACTCATATGGTAAAGAAAATCAATTTTCTGCTTTTAATCTGTTTCATTTATAATTTTGCTCTGTTTTTATCCTGTTTTAAGCATGTTATTTATGTTTTTTCTCTGTTTTATTGTCAGATTTTAATGTTTTTCTTGTCTCTACATTTTTAAATCATTGCTTCAATGACTGTTATGTAAAAATGTATCGCAATTCAGTTTTACTGAATGAACAACAAATCGAAGGAATAAAATATATCCACTAATCCATCTGCATTTTTTGTTCCACCCAGCTGCCATAAGACCTATGGTGATGGAGCCTTTGCAGTTGCAGCTCCTAAACTGTGGAACAATCTTCCTGATCCTATTAAAAATGCATCCTCATCATAGTTTTCAAAACACTCTTAAAAACCCATCTTTTTTCTTTGTAATTTCTTTCTGTTTTATCTCTTAGCGCTTTGGGACAATCTTTTGATTGTATAAGCATTTTATAAATCACACAACATTAACATTATGCTTTTTTTTCAAAATTAAAAACATAAAAAATTACCTTTATCACCTTCAGCATAAACTTTACTCTTATCGTTGCCCCCTAAGGTTAGAAGCATGTCGTTGAAAAAGTTGTAAAGCTGTAAAAAAAAAATCATTATTATTATATAATAACTTAGGATTGCTATAAATTAAACAAACCAACAGTGGTGTTTGTAGTCTATTTCGTGCCTAGCTTACCTGGATAAACCGACAATAGCCCTTTTTACTCGAAGAGCGAGGTATAGCTCGAAAAGTAGAAATTTTCATTGAACACCCCACTCCACAAATGGTACAGTCCATGAACCATCCCTCAAGTGGGAACCTCCCCACAAACCACCATCATCATTTTGCAATAACTCTTGCGAAATGGGGGACGGTGGGAGGCCGTTTATACAGGTAAGCTAACACTCATAGACAAAATTTTGATAAAGTCTGTAAAAAATGTAATATGTAAACATCTCTTAAGAACGTGTTGCACTCAAAATACATAAAATCATCATGAAACAAGTTTTAGCTAAATTCTATGCACAAGAATAAAAAAATTGTAATTTTAGGAATTTGTATTCTTTTCTTTTTAAACTAAACTTGTTATGTTACTCCATATATTCTTTTTTGTTATATTTCTTAATGTACATCTTTTTGAATCAAAATTGCTGTACACATTTCTTTGTATTTATAAATTCAATTCAATTCAACTTTATTTCAGACAAACTGTCCATATGAAACATATAAATACAATAAAAAATAATACAAAGCATTATGTGACAACCGTCATGGAGAGAGGACTAATAATTATTTGTTGACATATAGTGCCTCTTAAAATACATGTGGATTATGTTTTGGGATTTATTGGATGTAGACTGTAGACATTATTATATTATTAATTACTATAGTTTACAAAACAACACATTATTATGGCTATACTGATAGATAAAGACTGTATCAAACGTTTTTAACTAATTATATATAGTTTTTTTAAAGATTAAATTAATTACTGTATTTCTATTCATTTAATTTAAAAGATCATTTTATACTCCATTTTCCTATTTCAGAAAAAATATTTGTTAAAACCGAATAATGAATTAGCCATTACATTTTGTAGAGAATAATAAATTATAAGGCTAGTGATTGTAGGCCTATTTGTTAAAACCGAATAATGAATTAGCCATTAGATTTTGTAGAGTATAATCAATTATAAGGCTAGTGATTGTAGGCCTATTTGTTAAAACCGAATAATGAATTAGCCATTAGATTTTGTAGAGTATAATCAATTATAAGGCTAGTGATTGTAGGCCTATTTGTTAAAACCGAATAATGAATTAGCCATTAGATTTTGTAGAGTATAATCAATTATAAGGCTAGTGATTGTAGGCCTAAGATTAACCATCTTATCAATAATAATTATTAACAACATCATTGTTCAGTTATTTACAAATTAATTTGACCTTTTTACACTTCATACAACCTTGGAATGAAGTCCGCAAAGTATTCTCTCTAAACCAGGAGTGATTATTTTTAAGCTCAAGAAATTATAACAAATTACACTGTTGGAAAACGTGCAAGAACCTGTAATCCATTGAAATTAACGAGTGTCGATGCCTGAACAAATTAAATTTATTCTCGTTTGTAGGATTATTCCACTTTTTTACATAATTTAAATACAGTAGAACACCTCCATTGGGAAACCCCTATTAAGGGGACATTTCCCATAAACCTAACAAAGGGCAATTAACAGGTACGCAATCCATATTAAGGGCACCTGTATTAAGGGAACACTTTTTTTAGTACCAAAGGTGTCCCCTTAATAGAGGTTCTAGAACTCCCTATTAAGGAGCCACCTTCAGGACCCAACAATGTATATCCTCTTAATATGGGTGTCCCTTTTAAAGGGGTTGGCAGTAGTGACATATTCCTCTCGTACATTTCCCCAGAAAAGTGTCCCCTTGATAGGGGTGTCCCTTTTAAAGGGGTTGGCAGTAGTGACATATTCATCTAGTACATTTCCCCTGGGAGACTTCCCCTTAATAGGGGTGTCCCTTGAAAATGGATTGGCTATAGTGTTGACATATTCCTCTTGTTTTTCCCTGGGAGACTGCCCCCTTAATAGGGGTGTCCCTTGAAAATGGGTTGGCAGTAGTAGTGACATTATTCCTCTTGTTTTTCCCTGGGAGACTTGGGTGTCCCAAAGGAGGAGGTCTACTGTAAAAAATACAGTAGATATGAAATTGAAATAAACGAATACAATGAAAAAATAATTTACAAAAAATGATTTAATTTATATTTAATTTTAATAGCCAGCTAATTAGCATACAAAGTATGTTACATGCAATAAAATAATATAAAAAATGTTATGATAACTATGGCAACTTTAATCATTAAATTTATCATCCTTGATATCTTGTATAGTGCTTGATTGTTGGCATGGAAACCAAGTTATAAAACACAAAGGACGGATATCTCAAAGATACAAATTTCCATTGCTGTCAGCTTTTGCTATTTCTTTTAGGTACACTGCCAGAGGGTTAGGAGATGTAAACACACATTTTCTTATTAAAAACACCATTATAAGCATAAGTTCAGATTAGTTACTTTCAATGCCAACATATATAGCTATATGTCATATAAGAGTGTTTATAAAGGGACCTTTGCTTTTCAATTCTATAGGGGTATATGGCAATATACAAGATGAAATAAAACCGTGATTTGTTTTGATGGAGAGATCAGGTGACGAGTGTAATTATAAATGGAGGTACACAGCTTTGTGTGGGGAAGGGGAAAGGGTTGAATCTCCTTCAATAAAAAAAAATTATTATGACTTCTACTGTTTCCTAATATTAGTTATTAAAATTAGTTATATATTATAAATTAGGTTACTTTACCTTCAATATTTTATTAACTTATTTTTTTATTTTAATCTGGTGGCCATGACTTAAATTTATCTCCAAACTTATTTTGGTCTCCTTCTGCACACTTTTTGTTTTCTTTTACTAAGTGTAATTTTTGTTCTTTCTTTGTAAATGTTATGTGTGTGTTTAGAGAAACAACAAAAACAAACAAACTGCAGATGATTGTATAACAGCTTAAATATAGTAAATTCACTTATGTTGGAGCTTTTTGCTGAATTTTAGTGCAAAAAAAAAAAAAAAACTGATTATGTATACTTGTATAACCTGGGAGAAAATGTGAAAAACCGGGAGCATGATGTTAGACCTCATGATCGATAAGCCACAAATATGGGATTCTCGCAGCCAAAACAGGAGTGATGCCACATATGTTGTTTGTTACGCTAAAGCTCTGTCTACACTATCAAACTGTGACAAAAAAAATGTGATGTGCCCATATATGGACATGATGATGTCATATCACTACCATATTTCTGCATATCACTACCATATTTTGGCATATCACTACCAAATTTGGGCACATCACAATTTTTTTGTTAGGTTGATAGTGTAGACAGAGCTTAAGTCATTTGAAGTGTTGTGGATGATTCAAACTTGTGAGTATTTTAATGGAACGACACAAAAGGAAAACGCAAGGCCACAAAACGCAAGGCCACGATGATCTATATTCTCAGCTGCTTTGTAATACGTACATTATGTTGATCTTGCTCTCCTGAGTATTCTATGCTTTGGAAAATACTCCACGTACATCTACGTCGAGTTTCCATCCTTGCTTGGTAACTGCGAAACCATCTCTGTATCAACAGTGCCGACTTGATGGCTAAAACATTAAAAAAAATCATTAAGTCAGTTAAAAACTTACCAAATACCATATTAATCTTTCATTTATAATTTTCATATTTTTCTATGGAAAAATCTTTTTAAAAATTACATGAAAAATTGAGAAATTCCTACTTTAAAATTTAAAATAAAACAAATTACTGAATACTTCCCCTATAATTGTGTTTTTTTATATAACGGTATTATTGTATGAAATTGAACTTTATTATTGCATTTCATTATATAAATAAATTGAAGTTGAACATAATATTGCATATAAAAAATACAACATTTCACTCAACAAGTAATACAAAAACATTATTTATTATTAATTTATTAAGATGTATTTTTCTCCTGAAAAAATAATTCTGAAACATTGTTTTGTTGAATATGCCATTTTAATGTCACATAATAGTTATTCACTTTGACCAAAAATTGGATAAAAAAAATTTACCTGAAAAAATGTTAATATTAAAAGGATTTAACATTTTTAGAATTAAAGCTGGGAGTTTCTCTTTTTTCCTCCTAAAAGTGTCATTGCAAATTTTTAAATGTAATTTAAAGCAAAAAATAGTCCAATTGGCTTCCAGCCAATGGGTCCTATGTTTCATAGCTTTAATTAAAAACGATTTTCCAATATTGTCAAAAATATAGCAAATTATGTTATCTTGGTATAAATCATATATGTCATCTAGTAATAATATTGCATTAGGAATATTTGAATTGTCATATACATAGAAACATTTCGAATATTATGTTCATAATTAACAGGTAATAAAGAAGATTATCACCTAATTAACAGTTATAGATTATTTTCTGATGACATACAAAGAAAAATCAATATATAGTCAACAATGTAATGATAACACTGAATGCTAATACTGTAGTTAATTTATTTACTTGACAACACCTTCAAATATTTGTATATTACAAATGTTGTAATTAAAAAAATCTAATTATAGTATACAAGTACTCAATGGATAAATTTATTTTAAGCAGATCTAAATACAATACATTGTTAAGGTAACAAAAAATATACCCCAAAAAAAGAAAATTCAAAATATTAACAATTATCCAATTTTGGTGCAAACATGAAAAATGAACAATAATCAAATCATTGTGTAATGACTTTGTTAGAAAAAAAACCTGAAAAATATATATAAAGTTTTCATAATCTTTCCACTTATAAAATGAGAAAATAAACAGTTAAATTCAACAAAAAACAAATTTGAGTATTTTTTTCTTAAAATTACAATTTTTTCAGGAAAATGTTTTTTTTTTAATCCAATTTTTGGTCAATCAAAGTGAATAACAATTATGTGACATTAAATGGCATATTCAAGAAAAAGTTGAAGAAAGAAAAAAGAAATTATTTTTTCAGGGGAAAAATATATTTTCAGCGGTACTCACTTTTTTCTGAATGACTCATTGCTTGAGAGTCGGTATCCTGGGAATTGCTAACGCCGCATCCCATGATGCTCAGCTTTACAGATACTATATTACATAAAATCTTCTTCAGGTCAGGAACCAAATGACACATACATTGTTAACAGTTAAGAACGTCATTGTGAAAACCTGGAAAAATTAAAGAAACGTATATAATTCTATATTCAATTAATATTTAATTGGCCTTTTTTCAAAATATTAATTTTATTGACATTTAATGTGTAATTTTTAAATTAATTTTGTTGATAATTGTGTTTTTTTTTAAAACATATACTGTTTACTGTATTTAATTGACCTTTTTCATGTTTTCTGATTTTCATGATACAATACCTGCTTATTTGGGAGGTAATTAAAACAAATTAGTGATGAGTTTAATTAAATTTTAAAAACTATAGCGAATTTTACTCTCACACGACACACATTTTGTTTCAGTACTGTATTAGGGAACTTTCGATTTGCCGGGGACCAACGACCAACCTAGGTTAGGTCAATCGATGTGTTGTCAGTCGTTTGAACCTAGAAACACACGTCCCAATATTCCTGCATACGCACAACGTACAAGATGTAGTTTTGTCATTGCAAATTGGAAGCTCCCTATTAGTAGAGTAGTAAAGTTTATATTTGAATAATGTACAGTGCGTGTGTACTACTACTTATTTAATATCGTACTGTAATAAACTCTACCACACGCACTTTAAGCATCAGGCATTGAAGTTGCAATATCAGTTGGAGTGCGTTTTTTAATATCATACATATTATTAATTAATTCAACAGCGTCCTTTGTGTTTTCATATTGAGTGTACGGCAAATTGCTTCTATTAAAGGGACACCTTCAGGACTAAACTACACAAACCAAAAGTGGTGTTGGTAGTCTATAAGTGCTAGCTTACCTGGATAAACCAACATTGGCCTATTCTCCCCGAGACGAGAGCTACAACTCGAATATATAAACAATTTATGAAACACCCCTGTCAGATAATGGTACATTTCATGAACCCTGACCTTAAGTGGGAACATCCCAACACACCACCATCATCATTTCTTTTTGAGACATGGTGATAGACAAACAAAGTGTCCATTGAATATGGGTTGGCTGTAGTATTCATATTTCTTTTCACTCTTTTCCTTGGAAAGTGTCCACTTAATAGAGGCATTCCTTAGGGGTGTCCCAAAGGCGGGATTCTACCTCTGTATATGAAATCATTAATTTAAAATAAATATTCAGTGGAACCCGTTTGGGACACCATTAATCAAATGGACTATTATGGTGACACTAGTGACTATGATGATGTTTTAAAACTGCAGCCAACCCCTATTCTAGGGACACCCTTATTAAAGGAAAACTTTATTATTGTGTCCTGAATGTGTCCTCTTACTAGAGTTTCTACTATATGAAGTGTATTTTAGTACATAATAATTTAGTGTGAAGGTACAGACGTGTCCCCCAATAGGGGTTTTACTGTATAACAAATATTAGAATAATTTAGTTAAAATGTACATTAAAAAAATGATTTTCAGATATAAAACATAAATAAAATATAAATAATTAACCATAAATCAAGCTCATATTTCTTTCTCTAAATATAGGAATAAGAAATTATGTTTAAATTACTTGTTGCCATATTAAAATTATGAATTGTCAATGTATTGATGAATTCATTCCAAAAATCAATAATGTTCTATGTGTAAAAACAGAATATAAGATTAATGAAAGGAGAATAGCATTTAAATTTAAATTGATATATATATTAACCCTGTATCAACTTGTATCAGGTTACCGAGATTGCCTCCAGTGGTAAACAACACAATCGATATTATTAATAATACATTTTTCAAAATAACAACAGTTAATAATTTCAGACAAAATGAAAGTAGACGTCATAGAATAATGCACATTTAGTTCTGAAAATCTAATGAATTTCATTAATGTTTTATGATAAGATATTTATCGTCGTATTGGCAACTGGATATTTCTTAAATGACAGTGTATAGGGATATTTGGCTTATCTATGATTGATATGCAGCTAAACCAATAGCCTAAAGTGTTGATAATCTGTAACTAACCATACTATGAAGAGTTCACTAAAGGCCAATTTACACAGACAAGGGGTAACTATAAACAAAAAAATCGCGTAGCTTGTGCCACATAGAATCTGTATCTATCCTGAGCGTAAACCGGCCGTCCATTTTGTGTAAATGGAAGCGGAAACATAGATTCTATATTTTTATTACTGTTACCACTCATCTGTGTAAGTTGGCTTTAATTCTCCAATTGACTTAAACAAATAAACTTAGATTTTTTTTTTATTATAAAATAAATATACAAGCTTTTTGTTTCAGGGAAAAAAAGGAAGAAAACTGATTGTTTTTCATTTTTCTAGGCTTATATGCTGAAATGCAGATTGCAGACAATTAGTTAAACATGATGTTAAAGATGTATTGTCCCAAAAAAAATGAAAAATGAAGATATATAAAAATCAGACTTTAAATAGTTTATTTTGTAGTTTTCATAAAGTTAATCACTTTCATAGAAAAAAAACGAAAAAAATAATGTTTTCACTTATAAAATTACAAAATAAATGGATAAATTCAACCAAAAATCCATTGACTGACTATTTTTTTGCTTTAAATTACAGTGTTTCAGGTAAATAAATTAAATTTTTGATCAAAGTGGATCACATGTGACATTAAAATGGCATATTCAACAAGAAAATTAAGAATTATTTTTTTCTGGGGGACAATACATATCTTTAAAAAAAAAACTAATTATATAAAAAATTATCTTCATGTTTTTTTCAATTGAAACTTGCGATCCAGCTTGTCCAGTATAATTAAACAATATCAATCAAGTATAACACTACGGTATTAAATTTAATCTCAAACAATAGCATAAATTTACAATACTTATAATACATACAATACATTTCTAAAACCATTTATTATATTGACAGCTATGTTTATAGTTACCATGGTAATAATTGATTGTCTGGTTAGGATGCGGGGATTCCACAATACCAATTGTACGCTGAACCTTATGGAATCGGACAGATATACTTTCAGTGAGAAATAAAAAATCAATAGCCTATTATTTATTTTTTGAAAAAAATATATTGAGCAATTTCATGTTGCAGAGTCAAGTGGAAAGAGTCAGATCTCAGTTTGACAGCTTGTTGAATCTAAAACTCTGTCCACACTCTACATTTAATAAGGAACATAGAACACGATGCCTTAATTTAAAAAATCTTCTCATATTTTTCATATTACATTTTCAGAAAAAAGGAAGAATTTAACTGCCCATTGCAGTAAATTCTAAGGTCAAATAATGAGATTCTAAGGTCAAATAATGAGTTTAAAACACAACTAGAAAGAGATTACAACCAGAGAGTGCCTAACAAACAATAAGAAAAATTGATGGTCACAAAAGTGAAAGCTTAAGAAGACTCTATCAACAAATGAAAATGAAATAAACAGTATGATGTGCCCAAATATGGTAGTGATGTGAACAAATATGGTAGTGATATGACATCATCATGTCCATAAATGGGCACATCACATTTTTTTGTCACATAAATTTTGATAGTCTATACAGAGCTTTACAAGTATAATTGAAAGTTAAAACTAAAAACATAACTTTATAGTATCATTACTCAATCGCATTGAATCAATCTTTATGGAATTCTACCTGCAAGTAGTCAAACTCAAACTGTCAAACTAGTTTGGTAGTGTAGATAGAGCTTTATACATCCGCGGTGGCAGTCTATGTTACAAGTGTTCTTTTTATTACCAATATAATTGAGCAAAGCAAATATTAAAATGATAAACTGTGTATATAGTAATACTATAAATAACTCTGTGTAACTGTGTCAAACATGGGCGGTGCATTTGCCATAAAATGGCTTTTAACATATTGGCCTTTGGCGTTGCTAAAATTGTTTAAAGTACATATTTATTCATTTATAATATTTCAGATGCTTTTTACTTTAAATAGTTTCAACAATTGGTTTTAAATTTTTAAGTGTAGTTACTCTGTGCCATTTATTGCAAATAATAATGTTTAAAGTACATATTTATTTATTTATTTATTTAAGTGTTGCTACTTTTTTGTACAAAAGTAAATAAATTCATAAATAAAGTACATATTTATTTTATTTATTTATTTCAGAAGAGAAATTTATTTATCTGAAAAGACTGTAATTTAAAGCGAAAATAGTCAAATTGGCAGCCAGCCAATGGGTTTATGGTTGGATTTAACGATTTATTTTGTAATTTTATTTTATTTATTTTTTGTTATACTAAAGTGATTAACTTGACCTATTCAAGTATTATTATATATTCATTTTTCATGTTTTTGGCAGACAATACATTTTTAACTGTTGTTACTTTATATTTTGCCCATTTTATTGCTACAAATAAAGTAAATAAATATATAAAGTACATATTTATTTTATTTATTTATTTGGATGCTTCACCTTTGGAATCAAATCAATCAATTCAAATACAAACTACACAATTTAAACTAAAGCAATGATAGTAACAGAGCTATTATTAACTGACATGAACATATTTTAAATTAACCAAGACATGACACTTTTTAGAGTTCTATCATTAAAACAAAAAAATATATATTTAATGATTCTTATTTCCTTTAAATTTTGTTTTGAAAAATAGCTAATTAAAAGGATATATATATCATTTAATTACAGGTGTAAAAAGAATTAATCAAATGAATATATGTATTTTATTTAAAAATTCCAAAATATGATTACATTAGCCTACATGATAATTATTAATTGTAATATATTGCAGTACTGTGTTTACTAACCTTTAATAATGTCACTCGTTTACATAATGCGATAAAAGAAACCGACAATTAACACATGAAACACTGTTAATTCCAACCTATTGCCTTCAAAATTCCCCAGGGCTACATTTATCAAATTCTATGCGAAAACAATTAGGCCTTTTAACCACACATGGACGCTCGACCACAGGGCCAGGTTTGATCAAACATTAACTGCGGTACTAACACAAGTTATTACAAGATCTTACCTTGTTACTCTGATAGTTATGTTATATTTCTTACAACAGTAAGATATATAATTCTCAAAAAACTTCACATGCCTGGGTCGTCTGCTTCCAATGTTTAGTCAGTCGTGTTGTTACTAGAGAGACTACCACACTTCTACTACCACTCTCAATAAACTGGGTTAGTTTGGCGCCCTCAATTTATTAAGAAATTACTAATATTTTGATTGGTCTTAAAATCCGAAGAAACATTAATAAATACACATAGTTATTAAAATTTGACAAATAATTAATTAAAAAACAAATGTATTTATTTGAAAGAAAGTAATTTAAAGAAAAAGATCAACCGAAAGGCCGTCAAGTTTTATTTAGTTTTTAATTTTGCTTTTTTGCGTGTAGTCATTATTTGATTATTCCTCCTATACATAATTGATGTATAAGGTATAAAAATATGAAACACAGTGTAAAATATAGATCGATAATTATTGTAATGTAATGATCAATAGATTCTTTCCACCCAGCCTTTAGATATTTCAAAAACTAGAATTTAACTTAATACAGTTTAGGATTGAAATCGAACATCCGAGGTGGTAACTCATTATCTTTTTTTAAGGCGTCTACAATCACTATCCTAACTTTTTTTAAAGTTACGTATCATAGCTGACTTAAATAACTTGAAAATTTGGTTGCGCTTGTATTTCTATTATATATGATATAGCTAATATGATCTATAATATAACATTTTGGAAATAATGGCTTAAACTTAATACTTCAATATCAACTTTTCTTTACAGATATATGCATAACAGATGTTTTAAATTCTAACTGTTATATATAGGCTATCCGCATTTAAAGGCCTCTAGTATTATATTATTTTAAGATCAGTAGTAGTATAATATCTGCTACCTCTTTCTTTAATAATACATATTGTTTTCTTATATAATTTTCGTATAATTAATCTATAAAATATAAATAAGGTTTATTTATTTATTTTATATACATTAAATATTCTAATACATTGTTTTACTTTGAATTTATGTCCGACCGATTTAATAGCTACTTGTACCAGTGAGATAAAATATAAATTTATTTTACATTTCCCTGCTTTACCTATGGAGGAATTAAATAAATTGCCAATGCTGGTACGCCTACATTTGATTAGTGCGGGTTTCGACCCGGTCACATTAAAAAAATAAAAATACATCACGCACACGACGTATCTTTAAAAAGTTGCTAAATTCAAACTAAAGATGGCGCTACAGTGGGTGATGAAACCTAAATGTTTTGGTACGTAAATTTACTATTTTACCTATTTTAGAACTTGCTTTATTACATAAAAACATTTACAACTCGTTATTATTGGTTCACAAAGTAAATCGGTGTAATTTATTATCCAGTTTAGGATATTATGATGTAATTTACACTTTGGTTAGTTGTAGGCCAAGTTCACGATTGTCACACTGCACTGTGTGAGTGAGTCACTGACCAAATGAGGGCTACTTCACCTGTCTACGCGGCCGCCTAATATGTAGCTAGGCCTAGCTAAGGACCTTGACCTTGTGATGAAAATCGCACTAGGGTTCTGACACTCTGTACTGTTTCTATCATGAATTGATCTTAATTTTCAAAAAATATATACTTTTTTGACAAAATGATAATATAAAAAAAAGTAATTTAGGCTAGTAGGCCTAGCCTAGAGAGAGGTCTATTATTAAGTATATGTCCCCTCGATTCGATTGTAATTTATTTTTGTAAATTAATATTTTATTTTTTACTTTTTTCAGGCCATTTACTCAATCAAATTGGGTCACGATGTCTGTCTATGAGTTCAAGTACAAAAAATAAAATAACCACACATTACACAGTGGTACCACGTGAGAATGACGAGCGCTGGAAAGGTGAAATAAAGTTTTATTAAATGCAGTTGTTTTTCAAATCCAATTCACAACTCATGCGGGGATGGGGTGGGGTGGAATGTGCCTCTCTCTCCCAAACATATTTAGGGTTGGAAAGAGTTCAGTTGAAAAATATAAAGGCAAATGCAGTTTTCCAAATCCAATTCACAACTCATGTGGGCCTCACTACCACAGAACATATTTATTGAGAAATATCAAGCCAGCAACATCCTCAAACTTAACTGTATCCAATCATTACCGGTAACCCCTTTTTAAAAATTAAAAGAAAAGTTTTGTTTGTTTGTTGTCTAGATGTGGACATGGAGCGATTTGGGGATGATGTCGATGTTTTGATTGTAGGCGGTGGACCAGCGGGACTTTCAACAGCTATCAGACTTAAACAACTTAGCCAAGAGAAAAATCATGATTTGAGGGTCTGTGTGGTAGAAAAAGCCACAGAAATAGGTTTGTTAACTGGTCCTACTAAACACCACGCGCCACTACATGCCACACAACGATATACATTAAAGTACCACATGCGCATCACACAAGGCATTAATTAAATGCATGCTAGTACTCCTATTTTAACATACTGTAACCCCTAAATAATCAACCTCACTGAATCAATCAAAATTGAACCCAACCCTCTAAATATTCCATCTAATTGTAGTAGCACTAAACATAGCAACATTGTACTAATGTACTGTATGACGTGTGGTTGCGTGTTGTTTAGAAGTGACCGATGTAAAAATATTTACAGTCCTGGTCAAATTGTTGTTCAAACCGCAGTATTTTAAAAATAAGTTAGTGCATGATTAACTAAATTAAATTAATTTGTTGTATTTATTTCATTTGGAGCACTGGTGATGTATGGCTTCATGTGTGGCTGCTCTCATTCATTTAGTAAAACAATAATTTTTATTTTCTGGTTATAGCTTAATTGTTTTGTTTCATACACATCCAACAACAAGCAACTTGCCACTTACAGAAGGGATAAAATATATCATGCTTATATAAACTAAATTTCATTAGGGCAGGACTCCATGATTAGCCAGTGGAGTAGAACCAATTGGGCGTAAACACAACCCTAATCTAGGTTCAAGATCGAACCCTGGACCTTGTGATTGAACGCTAAGCTACAGTTCCACTAGCTTTTGCTCGATGATATTCAGTTATATATATATTTGTATGTTTTCTAGGTGCCCATACTTTATCAGGAGCTTGTTTAGAGATGCATGCCTTTGATGAATTGATACCAGACTGGAAAGAACGAGGAGCACCAATGAAGACTCAAGTAAAGAAAGATGTTTTCTTGTTTCTAACAGAGAAACGTAGTATTAGAATCCCAATAATGAAAGGTATGTTTAAGACCTTGTCCACACTATCAAACTTGTCAAAAAAATGTGATGTTCCCAAATTTGACATCATCCTGTCCATATATGGGCACATCACATATTTTATTGTCACATATAGTTTGATAGTGTAGACAGAGTTTTAGTATGGTTAGACAAATAATGAGTTTGAGACTTTTCGATACTAATAGCTGTTAACTGTTTCCTTATTTTAGGTCTTCCTATGTACAATCATGGTAATTACATTGTCAGACTTGGAAATGTTGTGAAGTGGTTAGGTGAACAGGCGGAAGAGCTTGGAGTAGAGATATACCCTGGCTACCCAGCCAGTGAGGTAAGAAATATTTTATATATCTATAATCATCATACGTCAATTTGAAATTGATAGAGAAACTCCAATAGACTATTGGGGCTATCATAACATTTTAAAAATTGATTATTTTATAAATCGAACAGTGAGAAACGAAAAACACTCCAAAGCATCCTTTCAATAAGACAAGCTATAGTTTTCAACAGCAGTTAAGATTGACAGACATTTTTTTTTTATTGATCATAGGTTCTATACCATGAAGATGGGAGTGTCAAGGGTGTGGCAACATCAGATGTAGGAATCGCAAAAGATGGATCACCTAAGGTAATTAAGCCTTGTCTACACTACACTTGATGTGGGCTGATTTTACTGTAGTTTTAAATATATATTTTATATTTATTAATTTCATGGGAAGTGTCACTTTGATTTTAGATGTTGATTTAATAAAAAATCTTTACTCAATCACTTTAAGATAAACATACACAAACAAAGTGAACCTTGACCTGATTTTAACCCTTTAGCCGTTTGGAGAGTGAGGGGCTGTTGGGGCTCCGTAGATGATTTAACCACTCTCCTCCATGTGGCCCTGTCCTCTGCCACCCTCAGTGTCTTATTGTGAGTCAGTTTGGTCCATTCTTTGATGTTGTTGTCTTTCCAGTGTTTCTTAGTTCTTCCTCTTTTCCTCCCACCTGGTACAGTGCCTACCATGATTGTTATGTTGTTAAAGTTGACCTTTGACCTTTTATTGTCAGCCTAACTTTGAGAGAGGTATGGAACTACATGCAAAAGTAACTGTATTTGGCGAGGGTTGCCATGGACATCTATCAAAACAACTTTACAAGACTTTTAATCTAAGGGAAAATTGTGATCCTCAGACATATGCTATTGGTATCAAAGAAGTAAGATTTTTTTTTGAATGTTTTTGTTTATTATTATGAACTGTTTGATGTGAGTTTGTGGTACTGTTATGATCTTAGTACGTAAATTTTGAGAAGAAAACAATATAAACTATTTTATTTTTCAGCTATGGGAAATTGATCCAGCTAAACATGAGCCTGGTAAAGTTGAACACACTGTTGGTTGGCCATTGGTAACAAAAACTTTTGTTTATTAATAACAGCTTAATTATGCTTATAGCAATGCAATTATATTTGTGAGAATGTGCAAATTTCCACAATTGCTAAATCCTTTTCTACACTTTATGGGAGAACAAAAATGTGATGTGCCTATATATGGACATGATGATAATGTCACTACCATATTTGGGCATATCACTACTATAGTTAGGCACATCACACTTTTTTTGTCACAAAAAGTTTGATAGTGTAGACGGAGCATTAGATGCAGCATAGTGCAATAAAAATTATATACATTTACAAATTTTGACATTGTACCTATTATGTTTGGCACTCCATACCCAAAGGCTATCAATTATAAAATACTGTAGAAAGGTTGTATACAGTGTTTAACACTCCATAGTTTAACTGAGACACCGTATAATATTCAACTATTGTATTTACAACTTAACTCCAGACTCCTTGGCAATCTGCCTATAAACAAAACAAACATTTTTGGCTGTGCTGTTATATACCTTTAAACAAAAACTTATTACAAACATCTACAGTAACTTTAGTTTATATACTTATTGCATTATAATATTTTTTACATATTTAATTAGAATATACAAACGTATGGAGGCTCGTTTATATATCACCTTGATGAAGGTTCACCTTTGGTGTCGGTAGGCTTCGTCATTGGTTTGGACTACACCAACCCATACCTAAGCCCTTACAAGGAGTTTCAGAGGTTTAAGCATCATCCAGCAATTAAACCAACATTTGAAGGCGGTAAAAGAATAGCATATGGCGCAAGGGCTCTCAACGAGGGTGGCCTACAGGTAATATGTTCTATTTTATTTGTATACAGATACAGATTCCTTTTATTATCCAATATACTGAAAATTTCAGTGCTAATATCTTGGCTTTCCTTAAAAAATATAAAAGACAAAAGAACCAACTAATATATCTTTTATTATAATGTCGTATCCCAGCAACAACAACGAGTACTTGTAATGGTGAGTCTGTGCATTCACTGTCCTCATCCTATCCTATTGTATTATTAACATGTTCTTCTTGTATTGCTATTTGTATTGCTCCCCCTGTAAAAAAACAGTGGAACTCCTCCTTTTGAGGCACCACTTAAACACAACGGCCAACCCCTAAAGAGCAGACACCCCTATTACTTTTTTGGGTCCCGAAGATGTCCTCTTAATGGCATTCTACTGTTGGTTTTGGTTTATGGAATGTTTTCTGAGAGTTGTGGGAAAATTGACTGTACAGTTGATATATAAATTATCAAGCGTATATTTACCGATTAATTTTATTCTCCAGTCCATTCCCAAGTTGGCGTTTCCTGGTGGCGTATTAGTTGGTTGCAGTCCTGGATTTATGAACGTACCAAAGATTAAAGGAACGCATAACGCAATGAAGAGCGGCATGCTGGCGGCAGAATCAATCTTTGACAAACTCAGCAATGAAAATTTAACATCAGAAACAGCAGGTATGTTTGTTGTTATTTATTTACACTGGCCGACTGGTCTCCCAGAGGTCCCAGTTATGATGATGAGTGGCTGTGATGTTCTAGTACACCGTGGTAACCCCTACTCGTCTCGAAAGATGTACTAGGCACATTTAACCATTAGTTTAATATCGTTGTTTTTTGGTCTTACAAATGAGAACAAAGTAAAATTAGAACGAGTTAGGAAGCGTGCTGACAAAATTATTGGCTCTGACCTATCAACTATTCAACAAACATATGAAAAAAGAGTATTACATAAAGTTAACATGATTATGAATGACCACACACACCCACTAAATAAGTACTATGTTTTAAACAGATCGGGTATCAGGCTACGTCCACTAAGAGGAGATCATGATCGTCTTCGAAAGTCTTTTGTTCCAAATTCTTGCCATTTATATAACGCAACTATTAAAAGATAGATTGAAAATGTAATTTGTTTTAATTGTATATAATACTGCTAATATATATATATATATTTTTTATATTTTTATATGTTACGATATAGTATTTTTTATATTTTTTTCTATGTTTGATGTTTATTCATATTTTGATAAGATCTTGTATTTTTGTATTCATGACTATTTATATATTTATAATTAATTATTTGAGAGCTTTTCAACAAAACGAATTTCCTTTTGGACCAATAAATTTCTGTATTCTGTATGAGCTAGATGTGTACACTGTAAAGTTTCTACCACCAGAACCATGGAGCAATTGAGCCTCGAACCCTTGCCGATGTTATGGCTACATAATTACACTTCCACTGTCTTAACCGCTTGACCACTTACTCGGGTAAACAGTGATTGATCGCTCCTCTAGGCCTAGTGTTGGGTTCCAAGGTCTCCCCATCCATCTGTAATGTAACCCACGTAAAATGATCATCCCTTTTTTTTACAAATTTGTTGTCTTGAAATTAGGTATTTATTGTGATGATTATGAAGATCGCATCAAGAGTAGTTGGATTTGGAAGGAGTTGTATTCCGTACGGAACATCCGTCCATCCTTTCACTCACCTCTTGGAGTTCTAGGGACCATGATGTATACAGGACTATTCTATTTCATCGGCAGGGGAAAAGAACCATGGACTTTAAAACATAAACGTGAGTTGTTCATCTGATTTTGCTTCACAAAGGAAAATATACTTACTTAGTCCGGGACATACTAGAACTTATATGACTAGATTCCTCCATAATTTCCTATCTGCCATTGTGACAGCTAGTTCTTCTCTCTGCATACCAGTATCTATCTATAGTACATCAATGTATATGAGTGCTGGTCTTCCTTGTTTTGCAAGCCCATTTTTTGGCAATAATTAACCTCTTCAGGGGAGACCCGCATTTACCTGATACTGTAGTTCTCCCTTCATCGAGGTTCTTCTATATACATATCAATAATAATAATATTGTATTGATTTCTTATTAGATAAGGATTCCGAGACCTTAAAACCAGCCTCACAATGCACCCCTATTGAATATCCTAAACCAGATGGCGAGATCAGCTTCGACTTACTAAGTTCAGTCGCATTGAGCGGAACAAACCATGAGGGTAACCAGCCTGCCCATTTAACGCTTATGAATGATGATGTCCCGGTTGAGAGAAATCTTGCCGTGTATGACGGACCAGAACAAAGGTTTTGCCCGGCAGGTAAAGACTGAATATTATTAAATACAACGTTTGAAACCGATTGGTAATAGTTTACTCCATGTCTTGTGGTATAGTTTTCACTCAAAATTATTATGTAAAGATATGCTATTCATCTTCATACAGTAGAATCCCTATTGTCCACTTAATAGGAGTGTCCCCAGAATAGGTGTCCTACTCTATCAGGCCTTTTTATATTTCTGATTATGGCGTCATAAACTAAGGCATGCACCTAGCGTCTATGTCATATTTGGCGAAACATTTATTAAATCATATATTAATACAAACTTTTTTCAGGTGTTTACGAGTATGTACCGGTTGAAGAGGGCGACGGAATGCGATTACAAATAAACGCTCAAAACTGCGTACACTGCAAAACATGCGATATAAAAGATCCAAGTCAGAACATCAACTGGGTCGTACCGGAAGCTGGTGGTGGGCCCGCATACAGCGGCATGTAAGATTTATATAATGTATAGATAACAAGAAGATGTTACTAAATCGGTAAAGAAATGATAATGAAGACTATACCATGATACAGAATATATTAGTTAAAGGTTACTTATTGAATTTAATGATACAATACAGTGTGTGAATGGCTTACCTATTCCCGGTACTGTATCTATAACTTTCCAGTATCATGGGCAAATAATGTGATACAGTGTTTACATGTGATGCCTATCATAGGCCATAAACTAAACCTTATTATAATACAGGTGCCACATGTGACACCGTATAATTGCCTATGATACTGGTACGAATTTGTGTTGATACAGTATGGTGAATTGGGTAGTATGGCGGGTGTAGAAGGGAGCTATTAAGAGCATTTAAGACTTTAAATTAATTAAAATATTGTGAATTTTATGGGTATTGTGATTGACTGAATTTGTGTGCATTACAGTAGTGGAAATGCCTGGGATATGTATTCCATTTCTTTATCATATATTTAATATACCGATGCTTTGCAATATTTATACTGTACGGGTGTGAAATCAGTTAAATCAGGTTTCGCACATTAATTTAGCATTTGATTGTCATTGGTATCTGTTAAATTAAAGTATGTTATATTTCATTGAAGTTTTCATTTTGTAATGTATTTAGGAATCTGTGAATAACGCTGATTTCACATCGCGCCCAGATTCGGTCAGACGCTTGGAGTTAAATACTGTGAGCGTTAAGTGCGCTTTCACATCAACCACAAATTTATTTATCTGTTGTCAAGTGAGGCCATTCATGCTCACTGTTGTTCGGTAAGAAAAAAATCGTATAATTTCAGAAAAAAAATGGCTTCATGATCCATTGCATCGAATTCCAAGTCCGAATTTGTTGTAAACGATATGCTTTACCACTGAACCCATTTTCCACGCGCGATGTGAAAGCAGATTTAGACATTTTAATCACAGCCAGGACCCAGAACTCCAAACCTATAACTACATACTTCTTGAAAGGAAAATAACACAAATATTCAGTCTTTCATTTGATTTTATTATCAGACGATTTACAATGTAAATACAATTTTTAAGCCTGTAGACATTTATGCAATGAACTCATATGGGATGGGCTCTACCAGTTGTGGTTGGTTGTTCTTTGTTGTGACAAAGTGTGCTGGTCTGGGTTGTTTAGCCTGAGAAAGAAATGAATGAATTATATTAACTAACTAATATTGTAGGCAATGCGATGGGGATAATTTTGTGTTCCTGAAAGCATTGTCATTTCAGAACATTTATTTTTCTTTTTCTGTACAGAGTTTGTGATAAAAAATTATAAATAAGAGTGGCGAAACCTAAAAGCAAAAATTTGTCAAGGGCTGCCAAACATAAAAAAATAAGGTACAATTTAATATTAAAAAAACAACAAAAAACCAGAGTATATTTAAGTTGACTCAGGCTGAATATAACTGCCTGTGGCTGTATTCACCAAAGTCAAATATTTTACTTAAAGGCCAGGTACGGGAAAAAAATTTCTATTGATCATACATTCCAATAATTATCGATCTATAGTTTCCCCTAGTTTCATAATTTTTGGGATTTTATTTGTGTTACACGAGCTTGTTGAAAATAAGCACTTTCTTATCAGTGGGGTGGGGGGGGGGATAGTTCAAATTACAGAGTAAAATCTTTATTCTTTTGTACACAAATTTTGTAAATAGAGAAGCATTTTAAAAAGCTATGAAAAATAAACGGTGTGGTAAAAAATGTTATCAGACATGACAAAATATAGGTAATATAATTTGAATTTTACATTTCTGGTATTTTTATTCAACTTCAGATTTTTATTTTCATGCTATAGCAAAAATTATCCAATGTTTATCCACCATCTTTTTTCACCTTCTAGGGAGTCACCAGACATGTTATTACTTTAGGTTGAACTACCTAACTACTGAAAAAAGTCTTCCTGGTTTTTATGGCAGAATTTTGCCAAATTTTGTATTTGACCATATTAAGGGAAATTCATGTTTTCTCGTCTTGATTTATGTACAATTAACCAGATATTATATTTAAAATTCATGCCTGTACCTGAGCTTTAAGTCAATAAATATTTCAGGATTTCACTTAAGTGCTATTCATTTTAGACTTGTATATTTCTAATTTGTAGGGCAAGTGTTCTGTGGTGGTGAATATTGTTACTTAAAGTTTAGGTAATGGGTAAAAATATTCAAATTAAGGTCAGAGGTCAAAGATGAATTTTAGAAATTTAACAACATGGGTTTTTATAGACAATGTTTACACTTTCTCTATGATTGGCACATTCACTTTTTTTGACATGGGGAACTGACTATAATATTAACACAAAATGTAGATAGTTTTAAACAGCCTAGAGTTAAATTATAACAGAACGTGTAGTTGAAAAAAACTCTTACCTGTCGCCTAAGGTTCAACCTTTCACCAGTCTCCTTTGCAGCTTTTTTCATCTGCTCGTTCTTTGCAACTCGGTTTAAGAAGTCAGTCCTGCACTGTGATGGCTTGATGTGCTCAACTCGTACATTGATTCTCTTTGCAATGATGCGATGTCTACAAACAAAAATCACAAATAGTTATTTATCAATTCAAAATTCATTTATTTGTCATAACCACTAAACTAACCAGCTACCATTTTTTAAATATATGTATATTTTTTTTTTTGTGGCAATAAAAGGTACTGCCAAAACATACAATTCTTTGGAACTCTATCCCATAAGTGATGTGCCCATATATGGACAACATGATGTCATATCACTACCATATTTGGCCACATCACACTTTTTTTGTCCATCTACTTTGATAGTGTAAACATGGAGCTTAAAGGCGTTCCACCTAGCATTTTGAAACCAGAAAAAAAAAACTCATTTGACCAATTTGAGTGCAGTTTGATATCCTTACCACCCTCATTTGAATATTGGTGCACACAGATAAACTTACTTGATTTGTTTGTTGACAACCACACCAACTGCGTGCGGTGTTATATTGTAAATGCGGCCAGTCTTACCATGGTAGGCTTTGTATGGCATACCTTTCTGAAATGCACCGTTTCCCTACAGAAAACAAAAGAGTATCGTACAGCAGATTGGCCTAATATTCAAAATCATTCAATATTAAAAAGTACACAAAATTTGAAATCTTCATTTATATTACATCAATTTTTTTTTTTAAGTACTTAAAAAACTTGTGTTGTTTGTCATGGATAGAATCACCAATCCTAAGTCACAACAAGCAAAGCAATGTAAAAATCAACTTGAGGGAAGTACAGTAGAACCTTCATTTTATGTACGGTACGGGATCGAAAGGCGTACGTAAAACAGGAGATTCGTAAAATCCAGGTTGACCTTAAATTGACCCCAAATACGCAGAGATCGTAGCTATAAAGGCTACCGTCTTTGCCTAGGCCTACTTTACTGTACAGCATGCAGGTGGTAACTAGCTAGGCCTTGCCTAGACTATTCAGGCCAGGCTAGCAGGCCTAGCAAGATGTGAGGCTCTACTAGAAAAGTACAGTATATACGGCCTGTGCGTTTAATATCAATGTTCTTGTATTTTCTATCAATAAAAACAGTCGCTGCTGTAGGGGGAATGCACGTGTGTAGCTTGTCTCACACAGCAGAATTCCTTACACAGCCATGGCTTTGTTTGTTGTTGTTAAATTGCGCCCTCAATGTAAGAAAATGATGACGTCATCGGTTATTTTAAGCGTACATAAAATCCAGGGAACGTAAAATTAGGGTACGTAAAACACAGGTTCTACTGTAATGAGATGGATGTTTCGGTTCCCTTTTGGGGATTGGGGACGGAACTTTATGCTTAAAATAAAAAGGCTAACAAACCTTGATATCAACATAGTCGCCAGTCTTGTAGAGGGTCATGTAAGTACTAAGATGCTCAACGCCATTTTCTTTATAGCCTTTTGAGAACATGTACCGAGTACCACGGCGGACACCTGTTGTATTTGTTTTTACCATCTTGCTTTAGTTTGCGCCAGTGGATTCACTGATCTATGAAGATAAAAATATAACAACTGATAATGAAAAAACAACAGAGGAAGTTTAAAATAAAATATTTTAGAAAATATACTTTTTAATATTTAATAACAAAATCTAAACTTCAAAACACTATAAAAGAACACATTTACCCCTGACACCACATGCGCACATCACACACGATTGAACATCATGTATGGTCGGCTTAGCTAGAGTACAGCATGACCTGGAAACCTCCCCTCCGTGGCCGAGACCCGCGAGTGCAGTGACAAGCTTCTCGGTCGCTAAAAGTTAAACCGACCGACGGCCTAACGCCGTTGTAACGACACAATATTTTCAATTTGGCTATTATATAAATATGTTATAAACTATTTTTATCAAACTTAAACAAAGAAATAGTTTAATTTCATTTGGCTTTAATACATTAAGTGTACAAACGATAGTTAATGTGTAATTATTCATATTATGTCAAGAAAATAACCGTACCAAAAGCTCGCAATGTGGTGCTGGAAAAAAGGCCGAAGGAAACGGACACAGCACGTGATAAATTATTTTTAAAATAAATAATTAATTCAATTAAAACCTGTTAAAATGAAAATAATAAAATAGAATATAATTTATTCACATTTAAAATATTATTTAATGGTTACTTTAACACACAATATTTATGCAAAACCAAGACATTATATCGTTATAAAATATATAGACTATAGAAATGAGAGGTCAAAGTTCACATTACTCCCAACAATCCCAACCAACAAATATCCAAGTACGAACTTGTTTTTCAGACAGTTTCCAGAGTATAGGAAGACCTGAAAATATGTAATTACTGAAAGTTAGTCACCAATAGAACATATGAGTTGTTGCCAAGCACCTGCACTGATTTTTTCAATGAACACTAGTCTATAAAAATGGTAAGTTAACATTTTTAAGGCGATCAGATACCTGTAAAAACATTGGGAAGTCAACATTGGTAATCAGCGCCTTCGCTTAGCGGGTACCACACTGACAAACTCTCTCTGGCCAGTAACTCTCTAGTCTCTGACAACTGACAGTGTTGTTGCACTGCACCATTCGGGCTAGACTGGGTCTGCGTGTTTAGCTGTCATATCATTAGAATAAAATGAATAGCATGGCTTATTTCATGTACATTGTAAAAATAAATTTTTTTTTTAAAATTTGTCTGGATGAGTAGGCCTATTTTTAGTTATTTTAGGACTATAATTATTAAAAAAATGATGTTCCTTATAATTATACTAGGCCTAGGCTAGGCCATATTAAATGGTTGATAACTATAATAATTATTATATTTTTATTTACACAATGTAGGATAAGGTGCAATGCTTAGAGATTATGTTTCAATGTTAAGCGATAGCTATCCATAACATTGTGCCATGTTACTGTAGATTTATATTCATACCACCAACAAGTTAAATATTATAATATAATTTCAATTTTTGATTTTCAAATATATAGGTGTACTATTACTATATCATATATGCAAGCAGCAAAGTATTGTATACAAATAGAAGATGTAAATTGATGGCTGGTTAAAAACGTTTCGTAAAAAATAAATTAATTAAATATTTTTAAAACAATAAATACCTGCAAAACACACCACGAAAAATTAGCTAAAATATTGAGAGAAAAAGAAATCCTAATGTAATAAGGTTTGCACATAGTTTTAAATAGTTTTATTTTTAGCGTTTTATTTAAGTACTGTACAAGTCTACTGAGCCAATGCCATATGTGTAGGCCACAACCTGTATACTCTTACTTACACTACAGTACAGCATAGAGATATTTAATATCTCTGATGAGTACAGTAACTGGACCACTTTGGCCTGTCAATTTTATTGTAACAGAAAATATGAGAAATCTAATTTTGACGCTCAAAAATCTTTAAAACAGGGAATGTTTTTTGTTGGCCAGTAAAATTTAATTTATTTGGGCCAGTAAAAAGCTAATTTACTAGGCCAATCCTCTAGTTGAATATAAACATAAGGAATGTCCCGATCGCTACAGTATTTGATAATACTGTACACTGTTTAAGCCGTATCCTTAACCTTGTCAGAGACACTTCCTATGAATCCCATAGCTTTATGGTATACTACTCATTGATGATTCAGCATTTAAAAATACAACACCCATTATTGTAGGTATTTTTTACCAATACATTTTGATAATGTACTGTACATTTTGTAAGCCTTAATTTATTCACAATTTCAATTTCTTGACAAATAAAATGCTAAATCATTATTTCAAACTTAGTTATTCATCAATGTTTATAGCCTATTTTGTAAAGCTCTGTCTACACTCTCAAAGTTTATGTGACAACAAAATGTGATGTGCCCATATATGGACATGATGATATGATATCACTACTATATTTGGGCATATCACCACCATATATGACTCATGAGTACATCACACTGTCAAACTAGTTTGATAGTGTAGACAGAGCTTTTGAATTTAAAAATCACTTTATTATAATGACTATCAATTAAATTCAAAATAGCTTTATTATCCATTGGGAAATTCTTATTATAAATATCATGTTTTACTGTACAACAAATTATCCTGTTTATCGAGAGGAACACTTTTTGTAAAGGGTAAAACATTTAAAAGAAACCTGGATGACATACTGTACAAAGGCTTACAACAATGACTATTCCATAGCGTTGTGAACCCTTTGAGGATCCTCTACATTATCATGACTGTTTAGTATCAACTTAAACCCACTTCTCCTCATCTACTCAAAATTGATTAAGGAAATTGAAGCGGATGTTCTATTCCAAATGATATTTTGCAGCCTATGCAATAATGTCATACAGAATATGTATTTGACAGTTATTATAAAAGATACATGTTGCAACAGCATCTGATTCAGGTCTACTCTGTATATTTGTAGATGTAGTATGATAAAACTGTATATAATGTAATGTTCTGTTTGATGGAAAAAAATTCTGTAGGATGCATGAGTTGATTTTAATAACTTGTAAGAAAATTCAACATGTTAAAACGGTCAGAATAACTAAGTTTGTCCTATATGCAAACCCTTTTAAAAAGACTTGTGGTTTAGTGGAACGGCACTACCTGTAGTGCATACATGCGCAGCCGTGATAAAATTGCCCTAAAAATCTGGCGGCAGCACTGTCTGTCTTTAATTTCTTGAGAGAAACAAACTCAACAAACCACCCACATTAGTAATTATATTATTTTGTACATACTGTAGTAGTTCTGTTTAAGCATTATTTCAGAAGCATTTCTAATGTTTATAGGCATTCTTTAGAAGTTGGTGGTTAACGGTTTAAATCCTGACTTTACTGTAGTACTACCATAACATTTCCCACTACATCGTCGACCTGCAAGTGCTCTTAAAAGGAATTTAGTTATCATCCCCTTAAAATCTCATCCTGTAATTGGCAATTTACCGTAAGTTGGATGTACGGCACTATAAATAAAACAAAATTTGGACATGAATAGAATCTGATGTACACCCAATTCTCACCTTTCGTCTAGTGAGATTTCACGCTTGATTCAAGTTGTATTACCTTTTGCATTTACACATAAACAATATTTATTGTCAAAATCAGTATTGTATGTCTATTGTAATAATCATATTAAGCATTGGCACCTCTGTACAGTCAGATTTAACAGGTTACAAAGGTAACAGGTATTTATAGATACAAGTCTATTATTAGTAGAATTCAATAGTATATTTGCAAAGTCACATTTCATATTTACAGTATATTTTTTGTGCAATTAATGTACAGAGTCAAACAATGTTCAATGTGGAGAATGTGTCAAACTTTATATGGCAAAAAAAATGTGATCATGTGCCCATATATGGACATGATTATGTCATATCACTACTATATTTGGGCACATTACTATTTTTTTATCAAACTACTTATGATAGTGTGGACATTGAATGACTTTTTTTTACTGTATTAGTGTATAACACACCTACTCAGTTTAGTTAAATTAATCCATCACTTCCATCTTGAATCAACTGTCGAAGGCTAAATAAAAATAGTAGGGCGCTCTGGTTTTGGCCGCAGAATAATTGTATAGCATTTGTACCATTACAGATACAGCAGCACCTATTCCATATTGGATTTTGATTGCGTAAATGTTTTATAAATTTAGCATATAAATATTTTATTTACTAGTAACGGCATCTCATTTTTTTATATTATGAATAAGAGGAAATAAGATAGTGTTAAGGACAAATTTCACTTTGGATATTTTTGTACTTGAATTTATTTTTTTTAAAGAACTGTTATACTGTTACATAAACCTTGTACAGATAACCATGTCATCTTAAATCCTTTTAATTTGTTTGCGAGTGGAGGAATATTGATTTTTTTCTCTAATTCACAGCTTTGCACACATGTTCCATCAAATGAGAAATGATCAATGTTTCACTTCAGGGGATAAAATATCATTAAAACCGTCTTGCTCTTATGAAATATTCTATGCAAATTCACATCTTGTCGTCTTCATTTATCTTTATTTAGCTGTAACAAGTTTTGTTCCATTTATCATGTTTCATAATTGTTTTATAATGTGATTATTGCTATGGCCTTCCAACTCTTTTGACTTACAGTATATTACAATGTAGAACATTTTGTATATAAGCATCAGATTAATTCCATCACAGTTTTTATTTAAAACAACTTATTTTATTTTTCATATTTTTGTACATACTATATACAGTAGAATCTCTCCTTATTAGGATACTTTTCTGTGAAACAAGAAGAAATATAGGTGTAAATGCTACAACCAAACCCTAAGCATTCCTATTAAGGGGACACTTTGTTGGGTCCGGAAGGGTATACTGTAGGGTTATACTGTGACATAATTTAGGAGAACGACCAACCAGTATTTGCCTAAATGTAGGCCTATTTATTCTAATGATTTGTGCATTCATGCAACATTATATTGATGTAATTCAATAATAGTAATAATACAACAGAACAATGCTATATTATTATTATTTTATTATTATTGCTATTTATTCTAATACGTCACATGAATACATTAATATTGGTATTATTAGTGGTTTTTCATTACCGTACTTGTACTAATACAAATATTATATTCTTGATAATTATGAATGGTAAAATGCTAATTAACGTTAATATTAATGCATTTTAAATATTAAATTGAGATGTCGTATTTTAATTTTGTAGGGCGCCAATGCATCGGCCTTGGAAAAGGAAATTGGCTCTGATCAATTTCCGCCCAATGAGCATTATTTCGGTCTAGTCAATGTAAGTATTAAATTAAATATTTCATAGAAATCTAATTAATATAATAACAACCAATAATGATTTTATTAATGATGCTGATATAATATTTTATATTGTGTCTTGTTGAAAGCAGCCCATTCAATTGGAATGCGGTCGTAATTTCCGTACAGATATGCAGATAAATCCCACACAGTAAGTCGACTCAATTGGCTTATCGGTTCCTTCAGTGGTACCGCAAACCACAGCCACCATTATATGGCACTGGTTCAAACACTCCTTGGCCATAGTAAGGTCTGACGGAAACATTCTTCTCGAATACGGACTTAAATATGGAAATCCAGTGTACAGTCCCCAGTACATCTTTTAGTAAGAGTAGCGAGGTCACATCAGTATTCTGGTCCATTCCAGCTCCCATCGTTTATTATTAGTATTATAACTAACAATGCAATTAATTTGTTGGAAACCATGAGACGTGTAAATGGGGGAATAACCTGTGACTTGCAGCCTACTGTGCTGAATTGTGCACAGGTGTGGACGACACATACTACAACTTTCCTCTCCCCTAAGGGTCCCTTCATGTTGAGTGCTGCCACCAAACGGCGCCCGTTCGTCTGTCCACAACGACGGAGGGGCAGAATGGATTAGTACATTGGAGTAACCACCTACTCTTACGAAAAATGTACAGTTCTGGTTCTGGATACAAGCCAAATGTGTACACTGGACTTCCAGTTTGTACAATTGGGTTGAAAATGAAAGAAAAGGAATTTAATTAACTAAATATCTAACTTGTAAATGTTTTATTTGTCAACAGTTTGGAAATACCTGCTACTGTAACTCTGTGTTACAAGCATTGTACTTCTGTAAGCCGTTTAGAGAACGTGTTCTTGGTTACAAAGCACAGCCTAAAAAGAAGGAAACACTACTTTCTTGTTTGTCTGACCTTTACAACAGTATAACAACCAGTAAGAAGAAAGTCGGGGTAATCGCTCCAAAGAAATTTGTTGCCAAATTAAGGAAAGAAAACGGTAAGAATGATTACGAGACAACATTTTCAAATTGTCTCATTGGGAATGTGGGATTCGGGAGTGAATGTGGTTTTTATCCGTTCGAAATTTTGTTCACACCTGAGTTTACTTTTCCTTCCCATGGAGGAAGTCCATGCTTCCCTAAATACTTAGTATCATGAAAGACCTATTGGTGGTATTTCAAGTACCCTAAGTGTTAAGTACATTGGTGTCTATTTGGTGCCTAGCTTACCTGGATAAACGGACATTGGCCTATGTTTTTCTATCTTGAGAAAAGAAATGATGAATGTTGTGTTTGGATGCTCCTACTTGGGGGCAGGTTTCATGGAATGTACCATTGACTGACAAAGGTGTAATGAATATTTATGTATTCATCTCATAAAGGCAAATGTCAATACAGTATTTTCCAATACCACTTTTTGTTTGTAATGTCTGTGTGTTAAGCCTTGTCTAGACTATTAATGATGATGTTGTCATATCACTACCATATTTTTGCATAAAACTTCCATATTTGGGCACATCACACTAGTTTTATAGCGTAGACAGAGCTTATGTATTCAAACCTGAAGATTGTTAATTATATTACATATTGCATAAATACTTTTTTTACATACAGTAAGCAATTAAAAGATAATCAGTCAAAGTCCATATTTTAAAGCTTTGTCTACACTATTACACTTATATGTAACGAAAAAAGTGTGATGTACCCATATATGGACACGATGATCATTTTACTACCATATTTGTGCATATCACTACCATATTTAGGCACATCACACTAGTTTGATAGTGTAGACAGAGCATAAGCCCTCGAAAATATAAACTTTTGCTCATCTCAGCATTTCTTGTAGCCTTGGCCTTGCCTCCACTCGGCACAATTACATCCTTGTGTATCGCAAACAATTAAATATTGGCTACAGTACCTGTTAAATTGTGCGTTAATTCTATTCATTCATTCGTTTGATACTGATCGAGTCAATATTTCATTACTATTGATTATTGGATGTGTTGCGTCCATATGGTCATAATTGGTTTTAACGAATAGATAAACCATTTGAACAATAGAATAAGTCTTGCTTTCTACTTGGTAATTTGTTTTCACAAGTAGGATGAAAGAAAATGTACAACCTCACTGAATCAAATGGATGTCATACTTGGAAAAATATAAAAGAAATAAAAAATAAAAGGTGGTGATATGAAAAATCAATTAAATGCCAAATTCAGAAAGTAAATACTACAGTAAATATTTCGACCAAAAAAAAAATGTTAATAATAATAATTGAAGACAAAAGATAACAGATTTTAATAAGCTTTAGTGATGCCATCAAAATATTGTCTGTTGATATTATAGTTATTTGTTTATTATTTGTGTTATTATTTGTTATTATATTATAAAAACAAAAAGAAATTCAGGATAACAAATTGAAAATTGTGATTGTTATCGCCTGAACAAACAGACACACAAAGCAAGAAATTTACAGTTACTTGGCAAAGGCTTTATAAGCATTTTGCCAAGTAATAAAAATGTAATTGATAACATATAAATAAACAGGCACAGAATAAATTCTAAATCACGCAGTGATATACTGAATGTAATTAATTAATTTGAATGAATAAAATGAGGAAATCTGTGAGAAAAAGCCTCCCCAACCAAGATTCGAACTTGGAACTTTCTGCTTCATATGTGGCGTAGGTTTTTTTGTATATACCTATATATATATATTTTTGTTATATTTATAATAATGTACACTAATTTGTTATTGAGCTATGGAGAATTTTTTTTTTCCGAAATAAAAGATGAATGATGATGACTATATAATAAATCCAGTGCCCCAAGTTGTTATAAATACCTTTCATTCAGATGTTACTACCTCCTTATATAGTGCTATAATACAGTGACTTTTGTTTGATATGATTTTTAAAAATTATTTTCAGAACTATTTGATAATTATATGCAGCAAGATGCACATGAATTTTTAATCTACCTGTTAAACACGATAGCTGACTTATTACAAGGTATGTATTATTACAAGGTATGTATAGCTCCCTGTATAGCTTATTACAAGGTATATATTATTACTAGGTACTGTATGTATAGCTAATATTTCAAGTTATGTATAGCTTATTATTGAGGATTCCAATTTACTTCCATGCCAATATGTTCAAATGTATTATGCCGCGATAGACAGGTAGAGGTACAACTATTAGTCCCTAGTTTCAGTAGACATATGTCCATATTTAGCCTAAATTAGGGGTGGGATTACTGTATACTTAAGCATGGGATTATACTTGAATCATATATGGTAAATTGCAAGCAAAATTTGGACCTATCAGGAGGATTTTTTTAAATAAAAAAAACTAAAAAAACTCAATACAGTGGTACTAAATGTAATTTATATAATTCCATTTCTACACCAGTTTACTGACATAAACATCTTCTGGAATTCTCTTGAATTCTTGAATGTTAACTGTTATTAAAGTTATTTAATTATTATTACATTAACTGAAGTGTTTTGTTTGCAAATCGCTAGCAGTGGGTTTTGTTATTGTATTCATTAACATTCATAACACAGGTCGCATAACAATAGGCTTACCGTGCATTGTATTTCACATGTGAAAGTGAAAACTAAATATTTACTGTAAATGCCTCAATTTGACTTTAGGTACGGTATTCGATTTCAATAGACGGTGAAATCTTGTTATACTATCTTCCTAATTGTAATTTAGTGATGTCATTAGAGCGAGTTAACGAGGGAATTCATTCTTAGCTACCAAACATTCCGTTAATGTTGAAGCTATTGCAATATTATCAATGTAAAAATATTTGATTATTTTAGTTAGTTAATTATGTTCACAGCTTGAGAGAAATTTGTGATTTAAATTGCATTGACCTAGTGCAAATGTGGACCGAACCCAGGCCTTGTTGATGAAGGTCGAGATAACGCATAAATTATAGTGTACAGTAGTTATTTTATAGTGCTTTTTGAATTGTAATGTGTCTTGAATACAAAAGGGGTGCATTGAGGCAGGTTGTTGTTTTTGAAGAGGAGGCCTCTGGCTTTTTTTAGACTTTTTTGGCATATTTTAATGCCTGTTTTTTATCTCTGTGCACTGCTCAGGGGCCCCATAACCTCTGGGGCTCCATAACCTCTGGTGCCCCATAACCTCTGGTGCCCCATAACCTCAGGGGCCCCATAACCTCAGGGGCCCCATAACCTCAGGGCTCCATAACCTCAGCGGCCCCATAACCTCAGCGGCCCAATAACCTCAGGGGCCCCATAACCTCAGGGGCCCCATAACCTCTGGGGCCCCATAACCTCTTGGGTCCCATAAACTCTGGGGCCGCCCTGGGTTTAGCCAGTGAGAGCTTATAGTCGTTACACCACTTTTTAACTTCAAAATAATTTACATACAATATTATTACTATGTGTAGTAGTAGTACACTGTAGTTTGTAACTTGATATACTGTACAATACTACTGTAGGCCTATGTACAATAGTATTGTGTACTGTAGTATGAAACTTGATATTAAGGTTGTGTGTCATTACCTAATTTGTTATTGCAAAGTACTAATGAGGGAATGAACAGAACATTTTGTATTCAATGTAATAATCATTAAGATATTAAAATAACATTTATATAGATAATATCTTTGCCCTTTAACCTTTCATAATATCTTTGCTTTTTAACCTTTCATAATATCTTTGCCCTTTCACCTTTCATAATATCTTTGCCCTTTCACCTTTCATAATATCTTTGCCCTTTAACCTTTCATAATATCTTTGCCCTACAACCTTTCATAATATTTTTGCCCTTTAACCTTTTATTATATCTTTGCCCTTTAACCTTTTATTATATCTTTGCCCTTTAACCTTTCATAATATTTTTGCCCTTTAACCTTTCATAATATCTTTGCCCTTTAACCTTTCATAATATCTTGCCCTTTAACCTTTTAGCTGAGAAGCAAGAAAAACAAGGAGGAAAAAACAAAGCCAACGGTCCGCAAACCAACGGCATGTTGATCAACCACCACCCGTCAAAGACGGACCCAACGTGGATCCACGAAATATTTCAGGGAACGTTAACGAATGAGACGAGATGTCTAACCTGCGAGGGCGTGAGCAGCAAGGATGAGGATTTTCTTGACTTATCCGTTGATGTCGAGCAGAACACGTCGATAACACATTGTTTAAGGCAAGTTCAGATTTTGAGTAAATTGAGAAGCTTTGGAATATAATACTAGCCACGTATATCTAGCCATTTTGATTCAATGGAAAGGCACCATCTTGTTAGAAATTTGGTGGTATTAGCCAAACAGTCTAAATAAAATATCTCTGTCTACACTATTAAACTAGTTTAACAAAAAAGTGTGATGTGCCCAAATATGGTAGGTGATATGCTTAAATATGGTAGTGATATGACATCACCATGTCCATATATGGGCACATCACATTTTTTTTTGTCAAATAATAAAGTTTGATCGCGTAGACAAGGCTTAATGGGAATTAAAATTGGCTTAAAATGCACAAATTTTTGTTGAAAAGATAGGACAAAGTTTTGGCTAAGTGCTATTTTTAGATAAGTAGAAAGGTGCCTTCCTGAGAATTTGGGACAAGACAAGGACTAGCAGTGTAATATTTAATGGGTACAACTATTTATGTTTGTTTTTACAGGGTTTTTAGTAATACAGAAACTTTATGTTGTGAATACAAATATTATTGTGAGACATGTTGTAGCAAGCAGGAAGCACAAAAAAGGTAACCTACAAAACTTGAGCCTAATCTCATATAAGGCTACCTAGTAGTAGGCCTACAGAACTAGTAGGTAGTACTAATATAGTCAACTCTCCCAATACCGGAAACCTTTGTACTGGCCTAAAATATGTCTGGTTTTCTGGAACGTCTGGTATTTGGAATATGTTTTAATGGTAAAGATGAATTTGGGACCTTTTTGAAGTCTGGTTTAGGAGAGTTTCTAGTTGTCAAGAGATTCCGGTATTGGGAGAGTTGACTGTACATGTATATGTTTGTAAATTTGTATATTACTGGAGTTAAGGTCAGAGGTTGGGTTAACCGCAACGGTGCAGAGCCTATTATATGAATCTCTGCTTTTTTCAAATAGTGTACAATGTATGTCTATATTAATGTACACAGAACCAACAGCTTAACAGCCTATCTGAAGGACGAGGCAATTATTGCCAACAATTCTGACCTTTTCACATATAATAATGATTCTGTTAGTACTGTTTTTGTCATGTGTGTGTAAATAAGTTGATGAGTATAGATATATCACTTAATCTTGAGCCTATCGATAATCGCTCTCTGTCTTGTGATCGTTAACTAGATACTGATGCGTTTCAATTTTGTTAATCAACTATCTATCAACAATCATTGCTGAGACTGCGTTTGTAAACTGCAAATGTTAATATTTACTCGACAATAATTACCGTGACTACAAAGTGTGTTATTCCATTTATCGCCGACGTAAATAGAATCAGTCTGTGTAATTTGCAGTTGATGAGAATAGATCATGTCTTGGTTTTGCAATTACCTTCTGGATTAACGTTACACTTTGATATTTGTCATCTCAACAACATAAGGAAATCCTGGAATATAAATATTTAATAACAAGGCCATATACATGGCTGCATTCGCGTGCTCAAATTTGAGTTAATGTTTACCGACCGATAGACAGACATAGTGAGCTATAGAGTCGGGTTTGCACGCGACTAAAAACATGGTCTAGCTTCTTCATTAATTGATGACATTTTTTTGTGTTTATTTAATATCTTCCTCAAAATTGTTTATAATTTGATTTTGGTCGAATTCAACCATTTTATAAGTGAAAACATTGTTTATTCTGCTTTTCTACAGAAGTAATTCAATTCAACATTTTTCAATTCAACATATACTTGATTAAAACTAAAAAATGGCCTATCAAAATCTAATTTTATTTATTTTAATTTTTCATGTTTTTGGATGACAAAAAACTCATTACTAGTCTTCATAATTTATATATTGATGCTTATCAATTTATTGGACATTTATACGATTTATATTTTCACTAGAATGCAAATAAAGAAATTACCCCAGATTTTAGCGTTGCATTTGAAGAGGTTTAAATATATGGAACAGTTGCATAGGTTTACGAAACTCTCATACAGAGTCGTGTTTCCACTCGAACTTAGGCTGATGAACACAGTAAGTAACACCATTATGATAATTAGTTTTGTTGTGTTATTATTATCTAGTGTTTTAATCAGTCATTGTCTTTTTAAAAATTCACTCTACATTATTTATTTGGTGGTTGATTATGATTCTTTCATTTTAATTTAATTTGAGCATTTTTCTTTCATGCATTTATATCTTAATGTATTAAGCCTCTATTAAAGGACAATTTCAGGACCCATCAAAGTGTCCCCTTAATAGAGTTTCTCATGAACCAAGGTGTTGGCTGTAATTGCTCCTTCTTAGTTTTATAGGAAAATGTTCCATTATTAGAATAAGATTGTCCCAAAGGATAGGTTATACTTTATTCAATTAAATCATTTTGCATTCATCCATTCTATTTTTGTATTCATTCATTTATTCATCCATGCTTAATTTTGTACTGATTATTTTTGTTTTTATTTTGTAGTCAGACGATGCAGACTGCCCTCATAAGCTGTATGATTTAGTATCTGTTGTCATCCACTGTGGAAGGTATTTTTCGTTTATTCATTTTTTGTATTCATTTCATTTATTTCATTTCAATAAAAATTGAACAAAGCAATCAAATACATTATAAGTAAGAGCTAAAGCTCTGTCTACACTATCAAACTAGTGTAGTTGGACAAAAAAGTGTGATATGCCCAAATATGGTAGTGATATGACGTCATTATGACGTCACATGTCAGAATTTTTTTCTAAGGACCAAATTACAACTCCACTCCCAAAGACTTGTAATAAGACTTTGTTTATGTAGAGCATCTTGTGTATATGTTTGTCTTGTGAACCTCTGAGGGTCCTTAATGATCAGCATTAGCTGGATGGAACCAAATATGGTTTTTAAAAAAAAATGAAAAAAAAAATGATTGTAAATAGGAACATGTGGGAGTTAATAACTAATGCACTGATAGAACTTCAACTTTATAGCATAAATTACCTACACAATTGGTTTAAGTTGGATGTTCTCATAATCAACACACAGTATTCATGGATCTCATTAGGTGTTTCTTATGATGATATATGGTAATTTAACAAAGTAGCAACATAAGTGGATTTGCTTGAATAAGTCCACTTAAACACTTGTACATTGTCATTATGTTCACATTCAACTTATTGATTATTCATTGTTCTGATATTAAGTTAATCATTTGCTATCATAAGATATATTTATTAAATAAGAGGCTTCTAAATCCCTGTCTACACTATCAAACTATGTGACAACAAAATGTGATGTGCCCGTGTCATATCACTACCATATTTGGCCATATCACTACCATATTTGGCCATATCACTACCATATTTGGCCATATCACTACCATATTTGGCCATATCACTACCATATTTGGCCATATCACTACCATATTTGGCCATATCACTACCATATTGTAGCTCCTTTTCACACACACATACATTTTATTGTATTGTACTATTTATGTATGATGATGTGAATAAAGTAAAGTTGAATATTTGGCCATATCACTACCATATTTGGCCATATCACTACCATTTTTTGTTAACAAGTTTGATAGTGTAGACAGAGCTTTAGATTAGAGGCTTCTAACTATTAATATATTAACTGTACACACATAAACTATGTAGATATATGCATAATATTTATTCATAGAGGCTTCTAACATTTAATATATTAAATTCATAAATATATTAATTCAATATACATATATAATACAGGCATATTACAACAATGCTGTTTAACCAAGCGCGTTGTACCAAGGTTGTTTTTTCTTAAGCAACTCAAGAGGTCTTGCCTAGATAGACTGGAACTGCTCCGATACTATCAAGCAGTGATACGACCAGTTCTCGAATATGCCTGTGCTGTTTGGTCCCCGAGTTTATCCAAAGCACAATCTGACCAAATCGAACATGTCCAAAGAAGAGCGTGTAACATAATATGCCCCGATGGTACCTCGTATGCTGATACCCGCAGATACCTTAACATCATCACTCTATCTGAACGCCGCGAGAAGTTGTCAAGAAAATTCTTTGATAAATGAAAAAAGAAGATCATATATTACACTCTCTCTTACCTAAACCTCCCACACACAACCATCAGCTCCGACGCGTTAGATTGTTCACCCTCCCCAAAGTCCGGAAACAACGCACCAAAAACTTCATTACTTTCCACGGAGTTTTCAATGATTGGTGAATGATCAGTAACTGAGTTATGATAAGCAAATTGTGAACCTCTATTGGTTTGTGTTACTGGATGTACTTTACTATGATGGCCATTGAAAGACTGATTTGTGGACTATGATATATTTTAGTATTACTTGTTTGGACTGTGTTATACTATGTGTTTACATATTTACTATTATATTTATGTCAACTTCATCACTGCTTACTTGATGCAATAAAGGAAATAAATAAATAAAACTGTTAACTGTTAATAAATGTACTTTCTCTATTGGATTTCCATTGCTTTTTTAGCTTCTTCTGCGTTTAAGTTTCTGTGTAAATGTAGGAACCTTAAAATAGGGGTTGGCCATTAGCGTTAAAACATATATTGCCCCTGGTTCTTTTCAGGTTAAAGTTTCCCGATAATAGGAGTGTACCAATGGAGAGGTTTTACTGTATTTTTAAAGCTTAGTTTCCACTAGGACGCGACGCATCTAGGACACGACGCAATGACGTAAGCGCAATGCAAGCAAGTTAACCAATGACAAGTGTTAGACATGATGGATCACCCGAACTGTCGATTGTGGATTGGTCAACTATGCGTTGCATCTTCAGGGGGAACCATGCTTAATTAACTAGTAGTAACTATACGTTAGCTTAGCAAACTAGTATGACAAAAAAAGGTGTAATGTTCCCAAATATGGTAGTGACATGCTTAAATATGGTAGTGATATGACATCATCATGTCCATATTGGTACATCATCATGTCCATATATGGGTACATCACATTTTGTTGTCACATAAAGTTTGATAGTGTAGGTAGGGCTTCAGTATTTCTTTTCAAACAATGTTACTATTAAATCTTATTTGTTATCTTGCAGTGGACCTAATAGAGGACATTATATAACAATTGTTAAAAGTCATGGATTCTGGTTACTCTTTGATGATGACATTGTAGAAGTAAGTATAATATAGATTGTATTATATAACGCCTAAAGAAATTCCTGTCATTTGATTGGACGATTGTTAGTCACATGGCGTGCAATAGTACACACTATTGAACATTGAAATATAACCTTTCATCATTCACCTCTTGCCATTATTTGTACCATTACACTTATAAACATTGATTATTTGGCACTAATACAGACATTACAGTATACCAAATACAACATTCTCAGCATACTTACAAATGCTTTCATGCATTCCAATCAGTTCCCATGTTTTTATATTGCAAAATTGTAAAATTTCCATAAATAAATTAAATTATTTCATTGATTTTTTCAGAACATTTTTGTAGTTATATACATATTTGATGTTTATTATATCATAACATTGTGTAACATAGTTTAAGCTCCTAGAATATGGATATTTTGTTTTACAATTTTAAATATATTATTTATACATTCAAGAAACACTTAATAGTAGGCTATCAATCTCAATCAGTAAAATATGTAACTAATAATTTTCATGGTATGTCAGCAGTGAATATATATTCAATATTTTTTTTTTCATTTGAAATGTCATGTAGCTATATATCTTTCAGTAATTTATGTACAAAATTTAATACATTATTGATTGTAATTGTTAAATTTACAAACACATAAAAACACTTCCTTGAAAGTAATTGTAACATTTCCTTATGTTTTGATTGTACTGTACACTGTCATTAAAATTCAATTTATTTGAAAAGTGTTCGTGGGCGAAACAGATGATGTAAAAATATTTACAATATTTTAATTTCAATATTGACCCGTAGCATATCCATATACAAAATTGCACTTTTTCACCAAAAAACTAAAAGCTCTGTCTACACTATCAAATTTTATGTGACAAAAAATCTGACTTCCCCTTATATGGACATGATGATGTCATATCGCTACCAAACTAGTTTGATAGTGTAGACAGAGCTTTAAGATGTACCACAGTGGTTAGTTCCTGGATTTTTGATTGAAATTTAGGGTCATAGCTTGTATTCAACAGAAAATATATAAATAATTTTTGTTATTGCTTTTGACAGAAAATTGACGTATCAAGTATAGAGGAGTTCTTCGGTTTAACGACGGACGTACAAAAGAATTCAGACGCTGGCTACATTTTATTTTACCAAACGCGTGACTTATAGCCCAACACTATGCAATATATAGACACTCCGAAACAAAGATGAAATCAGATGCCTTGTGTAATGAATTAAGATTGTTGGACTTATATGCAAAGAGGAGAAGGAGAAAAGAAGGGAATAAGTAAGGGATGACATGAATAAAAGATGGAAGAAGAATAGGAAAGAGGAAAATGAAAATTAAGAAGATATGAAGACCGTGAAATGAATGGCAGATAAAGGTTAAGGTTAATGAGTTAAGTCCAATATACACAGACGAGCGGTAACGGTAATAAAAATTATAGAATCTATGTTATTCCTTATGACCATTTACACACAACGCAGAGCGGACGGGTGGTTTCCCCCTCGGTATACATACGGATACTGTGTGGGTCAAGGTACGCGGTTTTCCACTTACCATTACCGCTTGTCTGTGTACATTGGCCTTTGATAGATGAACGTTGTCAGTGGCATAGGAGAGGAAATAACTACAGACGAAAACGAGAAACGCTGAATATTTTTTGTTTGGCCATGGCAAGAATTCGCAACTGACGACAGTTACGGTATCAAAATTTGGGTTTACTTACTTTGGTATTATTTTATTCAACATTTTTAATTGCAGTACAAAATGTTCTGCACAGGTCACTTGTAGTAATAGTTGCAGAGCAACATTGGTACAGGGGCAGATCCAGCATTGTGTAGGAGGGGAGGCGCATATGCTGAAGGCATGAACAGTAGCCTGGGGCCAGTGGCTGTATTTACCATTCACACTTAGGCTAAGGGAAACATTTACCCTTATCTAAGTGAATACAATTTAAGGGAAATACTTAAATATTTATTGAGTTGAAGTGGAAACCTAATATTTAAGGGAAATATGTCACTTAAGTTTGATTGGTGAATACGGTCACTGGTTTGTGTATGTCTAATTTTTTCAAGTGCGTCTGATGCCCCTTCCCCTCTAAATCCACCGCTGGGGATGGGGGAAAATTACTTGTATGACATGAGCAGTTTCCCTAATAGGACATCCACATTCTACATGTTTGGTAAACCCCTGTGTAACATGATTTGTGATGTATTACTCTACTACTACAGAACTTAAATATGAAAATACCATTTGCTATATTACGCTGCATACCACATGATCAAACAACACCACAATGAAAATATTTTATCAGTGATCAAAATAGTGTCAAAGGTCAAAACATGGTAAATTGAGTCGCCATGTTCAGTTTTAAGATGATTTATATTTTAATTCTCTAATTTTGTAAATTTTTTTGAGAACATAATTATTTGTTTCCATTTTGTCACAATGTATATCTTTAATGAGATATTGTAGATTTCGCTTACATTTTAAAATAGATATTTGGTGAGGGGATACTATTTATTTATTCAATTGATGTTGATAGAATATATTATTTAAATTTATTTTATCATTGTCAGCAAGACATAATAATGTTTTAGCAATAACAACGTTGCATTTGATTTGATGTATATTATTTTAGACCATCGATATTGGTGATCTTGTCGATGGTATTTAACACTGTACTATCTTTATAATAGGTAGCTCCTGTGATAGTACATTTGATCATGATTTGATGTGCACACAATTCATATTTGACCTTAGTTGTCTGTGAACAGGGGTCAGATTTTATTAAAATTCATCTTAAGTCAGTTTTCAAATATCCTAAGCATTTATTTTTACATATTTTCTTATATGGTAATGTCCATTCCTTCAGATAAAAAGAATTGACTTAAAAAGCACTGCTTAATAAAGGGTCTTTCACACCTGTTCCGGCATGGGTCCGGCGGCGGCAAATCCAATGTCAACGTGAAATTTGATTTCCCGCCGTCGTAAACCGTGCTGGAACAGGTGTGAAAGACCCTTAAGTCAAGGTACAGTAAGCAGCTACAGTAAAAAATTGGTGTTGCCAGTCCAGCTTTATTAAGCTTGGTTCCAACCAATTACAAGCAATGGATTATTCAAACTGTCGCTTGTCATTGGTCAACTCTCTTGTTGTGCTTACATCCTTGCATTAAGCTCTAGAATTTCTGCAAATACACATAATTATTATGCACCTTGTGTACTTTTCTAATTAATGTAATTGATTATTAATCACAACTAGAAGAGCAAATGAAGTCCCCAATGATTGCAATATGACATGCATCATTAAACAAATGTGTCACTTGGTGAACGAAAGTATGTCATTGTGTGTCATTCAAACTTCAATTTTTCAAAAACATTTTTTTTTGCACATAAAACACCTGATTGGTTATTTCTTCTTTCAATTAATTAATTTTCAATTGATTTTCCATTGATTGATTTATAATTGATATGATTTTTGATTGATTGATTTTTAAATGATATGATTTTTGATTGATTAATTTTCAATTGATTTATTTCAATTGATTGATTTTCGATTGATTTTCAATTGATTGATTTTTAGTTGATATGATTTTTAATTAATTGAAATTTCAACAATTTTGTACAATGAGATTATGAAGATGATTTATTTTACTTTTTTTGATAATTTATTTAAAATGTGTTGTTTATCAGTCTAGTGTTCTAGTTTGAATTATTACTAAATGTATCCTAATACTTAACTATGTCACAAAGTTAGATGTCAAGATTCATTGGTGAACTTAAAATGGAAATTCATTTTGCTTTGCATAATTAAGACAATAAAACTACAAGAAACGATATAGGCCAATGTTAAAATACGGTTAATGGGCTGATGTTAATTTTGTAATTAATTTTGCTGTCAGATATGGTATAAACCTTCCTTTTGGGCACCTCTATTAAGGGGACAATTTCATGTATGACACTTTGATTGGGTTATGTATGTACCTCTATTAAGGGGACAATTTCATATAAGACACTTTAATTTGGTTATGCAGGTGTTCCTTTAATAGAGGCTCTAATGATCTAATTAGAACAGAATCTATTAATAATATCATATATAATTTATATTATATGTTATAAAATCCTTGGATTCATGTAGTCCAATTATTTTGGATGCTTTACTAATATCTCCTTGAGAAGTTATTCTCTAGTTTAGAAACTCATATTATCATAACAAGGTGAAAGGTACTCATATTTATTTAACTAATAAATTGAAATATTTAGTAATATTTGTTTACAACTTTAGTAGGAAATTAATGCATACATCAAGTAGAAATATATGTTAACATGTTTGTTTTTGTTGAACAGACAGATTCACTTACAATTTCACAAACCAAGTTGACAAAATGAAATAGAATCATTAGATTTTGAATTATAATACTTATTATGGATAGGAAAGTGGACAGTTTAATTAAGAGTGAAGTCACAACAAAAAGAAACATAGGAAATTCCCTCAATGATTTTAACATGTTAAGGGTACATTTAATGGAGGGAACTATTTTAAGTATTTAAAACAATATCGGAAAAAAAGTGAGACAAGCTATTGTGATTTTGGAGTTTGTTTTGTATATCAAACTTATTAGTGAACCTGAATTTTCATTTGACTTGCAGGTAGAATTCCATAAAGATTGATTCAATGCGATTGAGTAATGATACTATAAAGTTATGTTTTTAGTTTTAACTTTCAATTATACTTGTAAAGCTCTGTATAGACTATCAAAATTTATGCGACAAAAAAATGTGATGTGCCCATATATGGGCATGATGTCATATCACTACCATATTTAGGCACATCACACTTTTTTTTTATAGTGTGGACAGAGCTTAGGACTACTGCTGGATACTTATGTCAAATATAAATTTGGGTGTGGAGTTATATTTGAGTATAGTGTATACTCGTTTGGGCGTGGGATTGTATTCGAGTATATTATTATACTCGTTTACATTAATATTAGGAAGCATTCATTTTGCGACGACTAATGACCAAATAACGTCAATGTTTATTCACTGTTCGCATGCAGGGGATGTCGGTACAGTTGTGATGGTTTTTAGGTCCAACCGATGACATATATCAATTGGCCTGACCTGGTTAGGTAGTCGCAAATTGAAAACTTCATATTGTCTGAGCTTCACCCTCCCCACTGACTGACATTCTTGATTCAAACGAGCTATGTATTGTGTACATACTATAGTTGATTTTGAATGTATTTTATTTCTGTGAACCAATCTGGTAATCTAGTAAAGCACTGACAGAGTTGGTTACATGACTTTTCAATAAAAATATGTACAAATATATGTACTATATAGAGTTTAAAATTGTGTTTCATTCGTATGTTTATTTCTAGCTTAATTTTGGCTGCATAACAATATATAATAGTAGTGGACAGGTATAGCTTGGTGGTTAAAGTGCCTTCCTTCCAATCCCAAGGTCAGGGTTCAAGCCTAATGCCTGATTGTAACTTATTAAATAGTTTATCCATCCTGTAATTGCGGAGTTGCTCACTGTTGGATGCATATGAAAAAAGAGCTTTTGATTTGAGTTTACTGTACCTAGGAACAAGTCATGTCAATTTATTGTGTGCATGTGGGAAAGTGGGGATGTGATTCCTTGATCTATTTACGCACTTTTTGTTGTTTGTACATTTATGTGACGGTCAAAGAAAAGGCAAAATATGGACAATATCTTTATTTAATTTGTATAGTAAATAAGTGGCTACAAATCACTTGTTTAAACTTCCTTAACATTTATTCTATTCAAAACAGGTATCAATATAAAATAAAGCTCTGTCTACACCATCAAAAAGTGTGATGTGCCCAAATATGGTAGTGATATGACATCATGTCCATATATGGGCACATCACATTCTTTTGGTCACATACAGTTTGATATTGTAGACAGAGCTTTAAACAGTTATGATGTAGAAGGAATGTTTTAGACATTACTTCCATCAAAATACATTAAGGTATCCATAGTAATACGTGGGGGCACTATTTACTTCTGGTAGATATACAGAAAAAATAAATTTTGATGCAATAATTGTATTGAAATATATATTGATTGAAATATATATTTAAGCTGGGTAACCTCTTCAGTCAATGACTGGTCTCCCAGAGGGCCCAGTTGGTGATCAGTGGCTGTGATGTACTAATACACCGGGGTCACCCACTACTCGTCTCGAAAGATGTACTAGGTTCTTTTAAAGTGCACACGAGCTAGATGTGTACACTGGACCTACGGTTTATAGTCCTTATCCGAGAAGACTCGTTCTACCACCAGAACCATGGAGTGAGTGAGCCTCGAACCCCTGCCAATGTTATGGCTAGGTAATTACGGTTCCACTGTCTTAACCGCTCAGCCACTCGCTCACTATTATTATTATAGTATTTGCATATTATATGTCCATGAATTTACAAAATAATAATTTTTAATAATAAATTACAACGATATCAGCACCTAAAATTGAGTATTTCACCAGAATGTGTGAATTTCATAACATTTTTCTAGAAATGTTAAACATATATTGTCCCCTAAAAATGTTAATGTTATTCAATTTGGTTTTTTTTTAAACAGAAGTGAATAACTTTATTAAAACTGCAAAATGACCTATCAAAAGTCTGATTTTATTCATCATTATTTTTTAATGTTTTATTTGGGGGACAATACATCTTTAAGTTGTTAAGTTGAGGTTTCATCTTAAGCGTGGTTCCCACTAGCGACGCAACACAAGGACGTAACGCAATGCAAGTGAATTGACCAATCACAAGCGATGGCTTATTCGCTTGTGATTGCAAACTGTCTATAACTTCGCTTGTCATTGGTTAAAACACTTGCGTTGCGTTTAAGTCCTTGGGTTACGTTCTAGTGGGAACCAAGCTTTATGAACATTTACAATACAACCCAGTTTAAGGGGTATTGTCTGTATTGTCCTTTGTTCATTTCACATAGGGTGTTCTGTACATGATGGTCTGTTCCAAAATAGAGGTTGCACTATAGTGATTTTTATACATTGTAGAAAGTAACAAAATGGTGTAATGTTTTTTGAAATAGGATTTGAACCAAATAACACATTCTTGCTAAGCATTTGCCACATATTTCAGTTCCCCCTCGCCACAACAAAAAAAGAAAGAAAAAGCTATAATTACTACAAAAACAGAAAAAATAAGCCGAAGAATAATTGCAAAATAAACACCTTCTGTCTTATCTAACGGTTTGAATATTGTACGGGTAGCGAAAATGAGGTAGATCCATCTCCAAATATTCGTGGTAACATTCCAGCGTTCGGGATAACATTCCAAGAGAGCGTAAGCGTTACGTTGTCATGACCCCTGAAAAAAAAGATAATCTTAGTTAATTACACAATGACCGAGATATTTAAAAATGATTGACAAGGTTGAAGGTGTATTAAATGAAAGGTCTAACATTTGACCTCTGTCTGACATTAAGACAATCAACTGTTTTATTATTAGTACAAATGTATTATGTTGTGTGAAATAAAACTGAAACTGAAGACTATATTTGATATATATTGATCGATTATAATTGTCTTCTATAGGTCTGTACAATAGTTTCAGCAGTATAAAACATTTTCCTTTCTTAAATAGTAACAGATAAAGACATAATAAATACATTTCCTTTCCTAATCTCTGTAATCTTAAAACCTTCAGCATCATAGTAGCAGTCTTTTATATAAAAAAAAAACAATATAAAATCACATATAAAAACTAGAAGGGCACTCAGGCATATGAAAATGAATAAAATACAGCTGTGAAATCATCCTTTAAAATCTTTTGAAAATTGGGCATTAATTCTGATAACTCGCAAATATAGAACAAACCCACACAATCACACATTCTGGCGGAGGTAATAATCCTATCTCGTGGCTTCACTGCCAAATTGCATACAAGATCATCTCCTCTGAGATTACATTGTGCCCTAATAGTACTGCATACTGTAGGTCTACAAAGCTCTGTCTACACTATCAAACTAGTTTGACAAAAAAAGTGTGATGTGCCCAAATATGGCAGTGATATGCCCAAATATGACATCATCATGTCCATTATGGACAAATCACTTTTTTCACATAGTTTTAGAGTGTAGACAGAGCTTAAGAATTACATTTGACTGTACTTACTTTAAACCATTACCATCATCAAAAAAGGGATATTTCATTTTTATACCCCTGTAGTCCAGCAATGCGGCATTGCCTCGCAGAATTATTTTGTCCCATAATACAACTTGATTTAAAGCCTACAAAAATAACACATTGTTAAACATTAGTATATATTTTATTACATTTCAATAACATTGTTTTCACAATGCTCAATAAAAAACAAACTTAAAATAGCATTTATATTAGTAATGTCAATGTTATTCATCTTTTCTGTAAGTTTAAGTAAGAATTTTAAATATACAAATATAGTAGGAAGAAAGAAATTAATTGGAACAAAAACTTACATTCTGTTCAGTTTTATACTCTGCAGTCAAATACAAAAACAGTTGTTTTACGTTCCAATTGAATATTGGGTTCAAATCTGCATGTAGATCAAAAACAAAATTTCCACGTTCACTTCTTTCATTGTATGGAGTATAACCACTTTTTCTGTTGATAAAAAATCCATACAAACTATTTTAATTCATAAATATAGACCTATAAAGTAGTCTAAATAGACATTATTTAATAAAATAAATTTTATTAAGGCCTACCTAGGCCTATATATACAATACAAATTCAATAATGTTTATAAAATATTTATGATAAATAAAATATATAAAAAACCTTTATGTATCTTTATCTTATTTAGTATTTAATGATTGATAGCTCAAACTCTTTTTAGTTAAAACAAAATATGTAGGCATTTAGGCGCTAGTTCCGTTTCGCACCTGTAATTTATTTCGACTCAAAATTGGACTTTATCGTGAGTACCACACCCTAGAATTAGGCCTCAAAAATATTTTACGAAGAAGATCACACAAAAAGTTAAAAAAAATCCTTTAAATTGATGAATTTACAGACGTGTTTCTCACACATCGGTTCGTGAATTTCGCATACTCCATGTTCAATGTTGTTGTTTATATGGAGTGCCAAAAGAGCAATCATAATAAAGGGCTAAAAACTCAGTAAATTGTGTATATTTAATGCATTTATCATATTTTGTCAATGTCAATGCAACAAAAATATTACTGTTCATACTGTACATGGTTTTTGCAGGAACTTTTAGGAATGAAAATCGACAAATTCATCATCATATTACATGTACTGTAGGGGTATACCTGATCTAAATAATATTCCTCTTAGTCTTAGTCTTACTCTTAGGCTCTTAGGGTTGGTTGCTATTTGAAAACAGCAAATTATTAGCAGTAAAATGTTACAGCATTTTTATTGACAAAATATATTAAAATTAAACGTGTATTTCAATAATAAATGCATTAAAAGAAGACGAATTCCACTGAGTTTTTAACCATCTATTGTTGTTGCTCTTCTGGTGCTCCATAGAAACTTCGAGTATGCTAGATTCGCGAACGGTATGCGAGAAACATGTCTGTAAAATCATCAATTTAAAGGATTTATTTGTTACTTTTTATGTGATTCTTCTTCATAAAAGTACTTATGAGGCCCAATTTTAAGGTGTGGTATTCACAACAATTTGGAGTCAAAAGGAAGTCGAAATAAAAACAGGTGCGAAACGGAACTAGCGCCGGCATTTATTAGGTTAGGTCTATATATACCTCATAAATAAAAGAAAAAAATAACCATACGGGTGCAATTTGCACAAATATACAAAACTTTGCTAGGCCACCCATTGATACTCAGACCTCGACTCGACATTCACACCGACTGCATGCCACCTCCGGCACAACAAAAACAAGCTAATGTCATGACTTTGTCTCTAGTTAGCCTAGCTAGCCTGGCCTAGCATGTACACGTGTACTTACACAGAATGTTTAAATGTTTCTATTTGAACAGAAGATAAATTGTCATTAAATGCTGTAGTTAAAAAACAACCAAAAGTAAGAGCAGCCATCACACTTAGTGTGAAGGCAAATACCGTATTTAAACGGGATAAAACAGTGTTCATTTTGTCCAGCCGGTACACAAAACAAAATAAAATTGTGATGTTGGAGTGCGCCACCAATAATTTGTGGGAAGAAAGTACCCATCTAAGATTTTTGGTACCCATCATCCATCCATCCATCCGATCCAGGGACCATAGGACCAAAGCTCAATACAATATTATATAATAGTTTTTGTTTTATTTAGGCCTATTTTTGTTTCTTTGAAAAGTACTTAAGTAATTGATAACACTATTGCGCGTAGCCTACGATACTACATACTAGTGTAGTGTAGTAAATCACCTATCATTCAATATTTAATTGTTTATTTTTTCATTTTTAATATATTATCGATCTGGGTTTTATTATTGATTTTTTATTAGATACTTTATTGATATAGAAACAGGCCGCCATGCCAATCTATTTTTTAGTTTATTCAAGGATATTAAATGACAAATTGTTACACTTTTCAAGGCATACTGCATTAAATTCATAAAGATTTAGTCAATTAAAAAAAACCCGCATTTATTTAGGTTAGCGTCCGTTACTCTGTACATGCACAATTTAATTGTATTACAGAAAATGCTCTTTCTATTTCCTATACTAAAAAGGGGAAAGAACAAAAAGTGTGAGTAAAAAAAATAGAAAACTTGTGGACCAAACTTGTTTTGTTGTATTGCATGATGGGATTGAAAACATAGCCGCCACCACCATGTGGCGCGCTCTGATCTAACTCGATCGAATTCATTCAATTTTCAATCAATTTTGTGTTATCGTCGTTTGTTTGCCTCTCGATAAGAAAAAGACGAGAAAGAGCTGGCCTAAGTTGTAAAAAAGAAACTGTATAAAAATGTCTACATCCGATATATCAAGTGTAACAAACCTACTAGCAGAAGCTAAAGTTGACAAGATTAATGAAGTATCGTTCAAAGGACAAAGTTTGAAGTTAGACGAGGCCAAAGATGGTGAGAGTTTAGAACAGGGGTTCGAATTTCCAGCGGGCGACAGAGCGAGGGTGTCCTGTGTGCAGAAAGCGGCATGTCCCATTTTTCTTGAGGGACCTATATGGTGGGCCTAGGCCTAGCCTTTTTAGAAACACGGCTTTCATGGATATGATTTTGAAAACCATGAATGCCTTTCTCCATAAATAAGTCGTGACTCACCCACTCGGCTACTTTAACTTGATGCAATGATGTTTTGTTTTTTTAAACTTACCTTATTTTTACTTTTTTGTATGGGATGATTAATAATTATTAGGTAATTAATAATAATTTAATATTAATAATAATTTAATCAAATATAGGCCTAGGTAGGCCTATCCTATTATTAATCAAGACAAACTATTAAAGATTTATAATTAAAAAAGAATTTTTTAAATAAAGAAAAAAAATTTTTTTAAACTTTAAAAAAAAAATAAAATAAACTGTTAAATTCAACCATAAACCTATTGATTTCCAGTCAATTCGACTTTAAATTACTTGCACTACAGTTTAAATTTTTTGTGAAAGTGAATAACTATTATGTGACATTAAAATGGCATATTGAAAACAAAAAAATTGTACAGAATTTGTTGGAATTGCAGGACAGTATAATAATTGAACAATTTGTTCATTTTCAGCTTTACCAATTGTGAATGCAATAGAAGAGGCAAAAGATGTGCAGTCATTAAGATTAGAAGGAAACACACTTGGAGTTGAAGCAGCAGAAGCCATTGCTAAAGCATTAGAAAAAAGACCTGAGTTTCAGGTAGGACATTCATCTTGAGTACATCCCCAGGCGGGTGGGACCCATTATATTATGTTCAGGCTCTTCCATATCTCTGCTGCATAATTAATAATAATAATTACTGCATTAATCTACAGTATTTAATATATACTTTTCATTCCCCATCCCCCATTTTTTAAAAGATATTTCATGGGCCTACTGTGAATAAACTACTAAAATAATTAATTTTTACTAATTTGATCAATTTCTAAATCAAATTTGAATTGTTAAGTTTTGTCCACACTATCATCAAATAAAACTAGTTTGACAAAAAAAGTGTGATGTGCCCAAATACGGTAGTGATATAACCAAATATGATAGTGGTATGAAATCATCATGTCCATGGGTACATGACATTTTTTTGTCATATAAGGTTTGATAGTGTAAACAGCTTTATGCAATGCTATAATAATTCTTTTGAATATTTCCTTCAGAGAGCCAGGTGGAGTGACATGTTTACTGGAAGATTGCGATCAGAAATTCCTCCTGCCTTGGTAAGATTCTGTTGGGATTTTTAATACAGTATATTTTAGAGGAGCCTAAAGCTGATTTTCCACTAGGCGAATTTGTTCGCGCGAATCCAACGTTTCGAAGAGAAAAAAATCGCCTACTCTCTTTCCACTACATGAGCGAATAGCTGCGACGTTCATGTTCCTCGCGTGGTTGCTGAGCATTTCGATTCGCATGAGTGCTCATGAAAGCGTCATAGCTCATTTCCTGAGCTCTGATTGGTTGCGCAATATTTCGCTTTGCAAAAAGTAGAAACAATTCGAACTAGTAAATTTTGCTGAAGCGAAAAATCAAAGGAACTAGAATTCGTCGAAGAAGGCAGTATGACAGACAGAAACGCGCGAAAAAATTCGCCTAGTGGAAAATCGGCTTAAGTGGTGCAATTATAAATCATCACTTTTCATAATTAGAGGCGCCTAAGTGGTATAATTTTAAATCATCTTTTTTTCTAATTTTTAGGAGCCTAGGGGGTGTAATTTTAAATCATCTTTTTTTTAATAATTTAGAGGAGCCTAGGTGGTGCAATTATAAAATCCAGTGCCAGATTAGTTGAGCTTGATTTAAGTGACAATGCTTTTGGACCTGATGGTGTAAAAGCCTTCAAAGAGCTGCTTACAAGTACTGCATGTTACTCATTACAAGAACTTAGGCTCAACAACAATGGTCTTGGCATTGGAGGAAAGGTATGTATGTTGTAGCTTGTAATGTAGAACCCATTTACAGTAAAAGCCCTATTAAAGGGACAGTTTGTTTTGTCCCAAAGATAAATACATTTATTCATCAAATGACAATAAAAATAATATGTACAGTGTTTCAAGAAAATGATGAAATGAGGTCTCAGGGAACTAGAAAATTTGTATGATAGAGACCACAGATTACTTATTTAAAAATTGGTTTTCAAAAATAAATATAAATAATTATTCTGCATTCTTGGGACATAAATTAAATGGTAGTTTATTTATTTTATGTAGTCATACTATAAACACTGTTCTCACAACTTTGTGCTCCAAAGACTTGGATTAAAATGACGTGGTTCCTGTTCGCACACAGATCTTGTTCATATACTCAATTATTTCTAGTTAATGTGATGTTATTCCTTATATTGTTTAGATTTTAGCAGAAGCACTGATTGAATGTCATAAGCTAAGCACACAAGCAGGAAAACCATTAGAACTTAAAGTATTCATATGTGGACGTAACAGGCTTGAGAACCCATGCGCTATAGCTCTTGCAAAGGCATTTAAGGTAAGCTAACATTCTGTTAAGCTCTGTCTACACTGTCAAACTAGTTTGACAAAGAAAGTGTGATGTGCCCAAATATGTTAGTGATATGCCCAAATATGGTAGAATATGACATCATGTCCATATATGGGCACATCAAATGTTTTTATCACATCAAATGTTTTTGTCACATAAAGTTTGATAGTGTGGACAGAGTTTAAGGGATTGTAAGTAGAGAATAAGTAGGATTAAATATATCTTTCAATTGAAAAAACATTTATTATTTGAAACTTAAATCTAATTTTTTTTTTGTAGACTTTAAAATCGTTAGAGGAGATTGCGATGTTTCAGAATGGAATTAATCATGAAGGGATCACAGCGTTGGCAGAATCTTTAGCTTACAACAAAAACCTCAAGGTAACTTACAAAGCCTGACCTCCATATTGTAAAGATTCTATAGTATTTTTAGTTAGAAGAATTTCATCTGGTTGTGGAATAGGTATTACATAAAATTTCTTTTTGAACAACCAAAAATAGTATAAGCTATCAGGTTTCATTCATACCAACTCATCGTCGTCATGGGATTAACAACGCTAGACGATGAAACGCCAGTTGAGAATGAAACCTGATAGGTTTCGAAACGTACTGTAAGTTCGCTTATACTATTTTTGGTTGTTCAAAAAGAAATTTTATGTAATATTTTTAGTTAGTTTCATACTAATATAGTGCTAAAAGGAGCTTTTTCATTAAAAGTAAGGTCACATTCTATGGTCGCCGTACAGTTAGGCTGCTACATCAGTACTTCTATGAATGGATGGCTAGTTGGTGAAAAGAACGCTAGTTGGTCATACCCAGTACCGTTCTGATTTTACGATTATTCAGGAAACCACCTCACAACAATAGAGAACTTTCGAAACAGAAGACGCAGAAGTGTGCAATTTGCAATGCGCATGCGGATACAAGAAAACTTCCACAGACCGTTGAACAGGCAATGTGATTGGGCGTTGCCTAAAGGGGCTGTCTCTGGTTTGCCTAACCCACTTTGCTTTTTTGAAAGCTCCCTAGTGTCCTACACAGGATGAGATATGAATGTCATGATCACATGTTGTTTTTGTTTGTACCAACAAAGTCCTCAAATCTACAGTATGTGATTTGTTTTCCCCACAGGTTATTAATTTAAATGACAACACATTTACAGCAAAAGGAGCTATATCCATGGCAAAGGTTAGTTAATGTAGTCAAATTTTTTGCAAAAATATATTTTTATAGTTAAACCTAGTAAAACGTTAGTTTTATTGATTACCCGCTTGATTGAAATGTATTTAAAAATCTTCCCATTACAGTTACGGTTATTTTCATACCCCATATGTATAAATGCTTGCAATAGCTAAAAGGTTTATATCAAACGTACAAACTCTCTTTAGTGATTTGATGGAATTCCTTTCTTTTGTTTTAGTCAATTAAACATCTTGATAAGTTAGAAGTAATCAACTTTGGCGACTGTTTAGTGAAGTCTGAAGGAGCAGAAGCTTTAGCAGACACCTTAAAGAATGGGGTTCCTGCCCTTAAGGTATGTAAAACAAGAGTGGCATAATGCGCTGCTATTCAGATTGGACAGAGTTACTTTATAGTAGTGGAGCTGTAGCTTGGTGGTTGTAGTGGAGCTGTAGCTTTGTGGTTGTAGTGGAGCTGTAGCTTTGTGGTTGTAGTGGAGCTGTAGCTTGATGGTAGTGGAGCTGTAGCTTGGTGGTTGTAGTGGAGCTGTAGCTTGGTGGTTGTAGTGGAGCTGTAGCATGGTGGTTGTAGTGGAGCTGTAGCTTGGTGGTTGTAGTGGAGCTGTCGCTTGGTGGTTAACATGCCTTTGTTTTTATCTTATTTTCAGGAATTATATTTAGCCTTTGGTGAAATTAATAGTTTAGCAGCTGTTAAAATTGTTGAAAGTTTATATGGAAAAGCTATGGAAAAATTAGACCTTAATGGTAAGTTAAGGATTAATGATTTTTGGAGTTTAATTTTTAATCTTACCGTTTGTTTGCTTTTGCGTAATAAGCTATATACAGTAAGCCTGATTTATTATTAAAAATGTCTTATTTCTGTAGGTAACTGTTTAGGTGAGGATGGTATAGAAGAGGTAAAAGGCACGTTGGAGGCCGCTGACCAGCTTGATATTTTGGGTTCTCTCAGGTAGGTAAAATCTTTTTGAAAATTAAAAATGCCCATATTTGGAAGAATAGTGCTTTTGTTGTTTTTGTATAATTTATATATTTTTAAATAGTTTAGTTTAAATAAGCTGCTGCTTTTACGTTTTTTTTCAAGAGCTTCAAACAAAGTTTATTTTAATTTTATTATGCTGTCGGAAGTTTGGCAACATAATTCACCTTAAACACTTCAGTGTCAATCAAGGACTTACGAAAGTTGGAAAAGCTCTCGAAAAAATCTGTAAAAGCAGCAGCCGATATAAACTACTTAAAAAATTGCAAAATGTTCAGCGTCTTTCCAAAATCTATAATTTATATTAATAATAATATTTATCAGTGATGACGAGGGTGATGATGAAGAAGACGATGATGATGATGAATACGAAGATGTAGACGAGGATGAGGAGGATGAAGAAGGTACCACGATAAAAGACCCAGCTTTGGAGGTTAAAGGAACAGCAATTATACCCAAGAAAGAAAATACACAGGTATGCTAAATTTAATTTAATACATGGGCTGGCCTCGACCCCAGCCATGGTTTCATTGAGGTGAGAACATTCTGTATTTTTTGCCATGGTTTCCTAATAGTACAGGCAACTCTATTTGATCTGGCCTAAAGCTCTGTCTACACTATGAAACTTTAGGTGAAAAAAAATGTAATGTGCACATATATGGACATGTCGCTACCATATTTGGGCACATCACACTTTTTTTGTCAATCTAGTTTGATGGTGTAGACAGAGCTTAATATGTCTTTCGGAAAGTCTGATGCACCAAAAAAGTCATTTCAAAATTAAAGTTTCTACCGAAGTTAAAAAAAATTACAAAATTTAGACATTTTTTGAACAATTTTTTTGTTTGGTTTGTTTCAGAGTGATGATTTGACTGATACTATGGCTAATCTCAAATTATGACCAAACTGAAGTGTGAATTTTGAAATGACTTTTAATGATCACAATCAAACATCATTTTAAGTACTGCTCAACTTCTAAAGCCTTGTCTACACATACAGTATCATATTTGGGCACATAAGTATCGTATTTGGGCATATCAGTATCATATTTGGGCATATCAGTATCATATTTGGGCACATAAGTATCGTATTTGGGCACATAAGTATCGTATTTGGGCATATCAGTATCATATTTGGGCACATCAGTATCATATTTGGGCACATAAGTATCGTATTTGGGCATATCAGTATCATATTTGGGCATATCAGTATCATATTTGGGCATATCAGTATCATATTTGGGCACATAAGTATCGTATTTGGGCATATCAGTATCGTATTTGGGCATATCAGTATCATATTTGGGCATATCAGTATCATATTTGGGCACATAAGTATCGTATTTGGGCATATCTGTATCATATTTGGGCATATCAGTATCATATTTGGGCACATCAGTATCATATTTGGGCATATCAGTATCATATTTGGGCACATAAGTATCGTATTTGGGCACATAAGTATCGTATTTGGGCATATCAGTATCATATTTGGGCACATCAGTATCATATTTGGGCACATAAGTATCGTATTTGGGCATATCAGTATCATATTTGGGCATATCAGTATCATATTTGGGCATATCAGTATCATATTTGGGCACATAAGTATCGTATTTGGGCATATCAGTATCGTATTTGGGCATATCAGTATCATATTTGGGCATATCAGTATCATATTTGGGCACATAAGTATCGTATTTGGGCATATCTGTATCATATTTGGGCATATCAGTATCATATTTGGGCACATCAGTATCATATTTGGGCATATCAGTATCATATTTGGGCACATCAGTATCATATTTGGGCATATCTGTATCATATTTGGGCACATAAGTATCGTATTTGGGCATATCTGTATCATATTTGGGCATATCTGTATCATATTTGGGCATATCTGTATCATATTTGGGCATATCTGTATCATATTTGGGCATATCAGTATCATATTTGGGCATATCAGTATCATATTTGGGCATATCAGTATCATATTTGGGCATATCAGTATCATATTTGGGCATATCTGTATCATATTTGGGCATATCAGTATCATATTTGGGCATATCAGTATCATATTTGGGCATATCAGTATCATATTTGGGCATATCAGTATCATATTTGGGCATATCAGTATCATATTTGGGCATATCTGTATCATATTTGGGCATATCAGTATCATATTTGGGCATATCAGTATCATATTTGGGCATATCAGTATCATATTTGGGCATATCTGTATCATATTTGGGCATATCAGTATCATATTTGGGACATCACACTATTTTGTTAATCTAGTCTGATAGTGTAGCTTTACTATTTTGCGTGTTTTAAGAAAGGAAGGAGAACAAAGGTGAAGGTGTATTTCTTATCAGGTGTGACCATTGTGTGATAAATATAGAAAAACGTCATTTACACCATTACACATGTTATTGTCGAGAGCGACTTAAAAATAGTTCCTTCCAAGTTTAACGGCAGAAATTATTTTATTGAATTGTGAATATCTACAAGCACTGACTGTAATTTGAGTAATTTATTATCATAAAGTCATGGCTTCTTGATTATGAAGTAATAATGTTATGATTGTTTATATTTCTACTATTATATATTCAGAAGTGGTTTTGTATTTTTTTGTACTACTGTAATCTCTCCAATTGAATGCCACGATCTGGATTTTATTTCCCCCGTGTTAAGTAGGAACAGACACATAATCTACCTCTTATTTATATCATAAATACAAAATAGTTAATATTGAAGAATACTAAAACTAATTTATGTAAAGACAGTGATATTCCATTAACTAGTCTCCGTAAAAGTAAAAAATAATATTCCAAAATTAAAATCTTAAATTGTTAATGCATATCAATAATTATATTTATATATAACCATATGTTTTATAATAATATACAATAGTAAATATTATATTTTCTGAATTTTAATATACTTGTAAAACTTTTCAAAATGTTGAATCATTTGAAAATGACATTTCCATTTTGAATGTGTGTATGTATTTTGTCTCATTTAGTTAAAAACTGAAAAAGGTAAGGTATTACTTTTTTGTATAGTTTCGTCCCAGGAGTTTTAAAGATGTATATATTATGTTTGATTTGAACTCAATAAACATAGATTATAGTTTTACCTTTTCATCGTTGTATTTTTCATTTGAAAGGTAATTTTGTGGATATCAAATTATTCTTTAAATTCACTCTTCTCTAAGTAAGCAACCATGTCAAAACTATGCTAAAACTGCAGTTACTGCAGTAACTAAATTTTGCCTGCCTTTGCCATTCATAGGCATATGACATTCTTTTTTAAATAAACATACAGGGAAATATATAAATCAAAGATGTACTGTTCCCCAAAAATATGAAAAATGAAGATTAACAAAAAGAGACTTTGAATTATCCATTTCGCAGTTAATCACTTCCGAAGAAAAAAGTCACTTATAAAAAGACAAAATAAACGGTTAAATTAAACAAAAAACCCATTGACTTCCAGTCAATTTGACTATTTTTTTGCTTTAAATTACAGTTTCTTCAGGTAAACATTTCTTTTGTGAAAGTGAATAACTGTGACATTAAAATAATTTTTCAGGGGACCATATATCTTTAAGGATGACAATATCTTTTGTTCATTTTTTCTTCCTAACTTCAACAAATTTCTTCATATAGTATGTGTCATTCTTTTTTTTTTCCTAAACCTAACCCGTCATCTAACGTCTCCCTATTGTAAGGTATATATTGATCAGAATTGCATAAATATGTTATTCTGTCAAACAACACAGAGTGATTGACAGACAATATCGTGATTGACAGTGGCTGTATGTCGATGGAATTATCGTGGACGGACAGGTTTAAAATAATTTAATTCATATGATAGGTTTAATACTTGATCTCTTGTTTCCTTGAGTCTTATGTTTCAGTCCAGATGTAAGGCATTATTTTACTAGATTGCCAGCTACCATGGTTTAGTAGTTTTTGTATGATTGATTGATTGACATATTTGTCTAGTACCTGTAGTATGATTTCTGTCATTGTTTATGTACTTATATCTTTTTTTTTCATTTGTATCCCCCTTTTTTTCCCTTCTCACCTGAATTATGACATGTGTAGCCACTGGTGGTATATGTATATATTGGTAATGCATATGAATATTTATATAACCGTATGTTTTATAATAATATACAATAGTAAATTAATATTGTCTGAATTTTATGACATATGCAGCCACATGCGGTATATGTATATATATGTAATAACCCTTTCTGCCTATATTTTTATTTGATTTATTATTGCACAATAATCTCATTGTAATGTTGTTTTTTCTTTTTTTTTATGGTGGCCTCTGCTTGATGTCTACTTCTAGACTTATTGTGACCACCATCCACATGTATAAATATTTAATGATTTATTAAGAAAATTATATTATATGTATTATTTTATGGAAACTAATAAACAATAAAACAAACAACAATACACCCTATAATAGACTAATACGAATAAATGAGAAACTCCGTACACACTGGCTTCAATTGTACTACTGTCACAATTTTATACTACTTGTTTTGTGTTTTTGAATGTTTTTAACACATTGACTGCCAAGGCATTTTCCGTAATTTCTGTCCCAGTGCCAAGTCCCGTTTACATATTAAATTACAGTTTGAAAGTGTAACATCTGGTCACAAGCTGGGGTCAATATCTGACCCCCATCCTCTGACCCACCCTATCATCGAGAGATAAAAACAGTAAACCACACTGAATCATTTCATCCTTTATTATTTTTATTTACTATTAGCGCAATTTATGACATGTTTGAGATGATTATATTGAGTGTGAGGGCGCCATCGTATCAACCATATTCAATGCATGAGGGAATAAACACAAACAAACATATGACATTTATTTTTAGATTATCGTTTACGTACATTATTCATAAACTGCCATGCGATAATTCCTGTTCCAATCACCACTGCCAGCGATTCTACATACAATACAAAAGTGCTACGATTTTGACGTAGTATTACGTCTTGGCAAGTAGCGACACGCAATTTTTGACGTATAAATACGCCGTGGCAGTGAACGTGTTAAAGTAGTTTTAAGCCATTGTAGACAGAGCCTTAGAGTTTAAAAACAAAGCATTTTTGTCTTTACAGGTTAGCTATACAGTTGAAGAGTTCCTGACATTTCCTACTGCTGATAAGTTGCTGGGAATTGGAAACGACAGAGCCGACAAATTCTCAAACCATTTAAAGGTAAGAAGAGTGAATGAAAAGAGTGATCATCCAGCGTCTTTTAAAGCTCTGTCTACACTATCAAACTATAGTTTGACAAAGTGTGATACGCCCAAATATGGTAGTGATATGACATCATTATGTCCACATATGGGCACATAACATTTTTTTTGTGTAGACAGGGCTTAACAGACTTTAATTATGGACCTCCATTCTTTCTATTTCTGCATACATACAGACACTGAAGCCTGTATCCTTTTGCATTAAATGTTAGCACTGGCCTTCCAATTGATCTACCCTCTTGCTTGCTCTCCAAGTCAACAGCTCAAACACTATTTTTCCCTCAAACATTTTGCAGTGTCCAACAGTAGTGATCATGGTTTAAGCTCTGTCTACACTATCAAGCTTTAAAGCCCCATTCCCTACGTTTTTTAGATCTAATTTAAGATCACAAACTATATTTAATGTAAAAATAATACTATATGGTCCTATTGCGATAACTTTTTTCGTCTTTAAACGGTTAAAAATGTGAAAAATAAGCCGATTCTAATAATTATAGCGGTCCGCTATAAATCCCAAAATGCATTGCGCGCGGATTGATATTTTTGTTTTTCACCTGTAATTCGCCCACTTTTCGATCGATCGTGAGGCCAAAACAAATGGAAGACTCCTAACTTTTCAGCGAAAATACCGGGTTTTCCCCAATTTGTATCAACGGAGTCTGGCAAAAATAGAAAGACAATTAATGCAGCAACTATACAACGTCAGGCTAGGTATATAGCTCGCGTACGATGTTCGTACGTTACCGATGTTTACCAGCTGGGCCTACAAAACTAAGCCTAGCTAGGCTAGGCCTAAGACCGTCCACGAGAGGTCGATCGCCGCGAGCTACTTAGGTAGTGCATTGTTTCTCACTTTTTATCATAATTTACCATAAAACGTACATTTAAGACAAGGAATGACATGGTTTAATGTTTTTAAAGTGATATATATGTATTATTTTCCAAAAAACGTCCAAAATTGCAGGGAAGGGGTCTTTAAGTGATGTCATAGCACTACCATATTTGGGCGCATCACACACTAGTTTGATAGTGTAGACAAAGCTTTATTGATATTATTATTTTATTGAATTTCTAAATACATTACATTTTCAGGACAAACAATCGGATGTAGAAAGTGTAATCAAGGTGTTTATGAATGTTGCCATAGTGATGGATAGCAAAAGGCCAAAGGTCATAGAGGCCATTCATGAATGCACAGGTTGGTCTATTAAATATCTATCATATATTTTCTACATTAGTGTGTTCTAATTAAAAATAATAAATGGAAAAAAATAAATATTTTTTAAGTTACTAAAGCTCTGTCTACACTTTCAAACTAGTTGGATAACATTGTGATGTGCCCAAATATGGTAGTGATATGACATCATTGTGTCCATATATGGGCACATTACATTTTTTTTGTTCCAGAAAGTTAGATAGTGTAGACAGAGCTTTATGATTATCATATTACTTATTATATCAAAGTACTTTTTTAATTTTGCACGATGTTTTTCTGAACATTATTTGTCGGTGTTTTTTTTTTCTGTAGATGCAATCTTAGGCCAGTTTTTGAAAGATAACGATACGAAAATGGATGTAGTGTTAAACACAATACTTGTACACATGGGTCTGATCAAGGTATTTACAAAATTTATTTTTTAGTTTTTTTTTATACAAATGTAAACAAAAAGTGACAACAAAAAAAAGAAAATAGTGTAGTAGTTTTTTCAATAAATCAATCAAAATCAACATTTATTTCCAAAATGGTGGCATCACCAAAAAGCAAAAGCTTATGTCAGGGACGCCAAAACAAAACATTCAAAAGCAAAAAAAACACATATATAATTTAGTCCTGGAGAAACCATTATTGTTGAGAAAACCCCAAAGGCTGCCAAATATTATTTATTGTAATTTTATTACAATATAATATAAAAATAAACACAACTAATATGTAAAAATCTTTTTGATGTTTTCTGTTTCCAGAGTGAAGATAAAATTAAACCGATTGCTGATTTATCAGGAATTCTTATAACACTGGCTTACGTCTGCAAACAAGAATATTTCCCAGTTAAATTGAAGAATATTTTAACAGTTTTTATTGCCAAGTAAGTTATAATATAATATCTTTAAATACTGTATTAACTTTATGTATGTTATTTAGTGAGTGAGTGAGTGGCCAAGTGGTTAAGACAGTGGAACCGTAATTAAGTAGCCATAAAACATCGGCAGGGGTTCGAGGCTCACTCACTCCATGGTTCTGGTGGTAGAATCTTTGACTGAAGAGGTTACCCAGTATAAATATATACTGTATTTCAATCAATTCAATTTCAATCAATCATTTGATGTATTTCGATACCATACCTTACATGAACAAAAACAGAAAAAAAACGAAACAAAAAACGCAAACCCTTTTAGTTATTTAAGCTCTGTCTACACTATCAAACTAATTTGACAAAAAAAGTGTGATGTGCCCCAATACGGTAGTGATGTGCCCAAATATGGTAGTGATATGACATCATCAGGTCTGTATATGAGCACATCACATTTCTTTTGTCATATAAAGTTTGATAGTGTAGACAGAGCTTTACATTAGTCCATAATAAATTGGTATGTTAATGAGTATGGTGAAGATCGTACACTACACCATATAGGTAGGTATGGTAAAAACATTTCAAAGCAAGACATAGTTTGAAAGCCCATTGGGCACAAAGTTTTGAAGAACTGTACACTAAAGTATGACTTCACAAGAACCCCATTTCCACGGATGTATCTCCACCTACTATCTATTTCCAAAGTACAGTATCATATGAATATATGGTAATACTGCATCTTTACACTGTACAACATTAATATCACATGTGGTGCCTGTATCATGTAAGGTTAGGTTAAAGGTTAGGTTACTACTAGATACTTGTGAGACACATGTGATGTTGTATTACCAAACATTCCTATGATACTTCGGAAATAGATACAGTACCAAGAATCGGCTGCCACAATAGTTTTCTTGTTTAGTACATAAATCGACAGGATGTCATGTGTTAAAACATTTTTTTGTTATTTCAGACCTCATCCCGCTTTGAATAGGTGTGTAGAAGCCCGTGATCAACTACTATCCGCTCTGTATACTTGAAATCATCAATGTATGTATAACTCTTATTATAAAAGCTGTGCGGTTGTGATACACGCCATTTTAGCATACCAAAAGATACATTTTCGGGACTGAATTAATCTAGTCAGTGTGGAATATGGTAGTGAGATGCAGCAGCTGTTGTCCTAAGAAGGCTGTATGTAAATATTATGCTAGCTGAAGTGTTTATATTTGTGTATGAGGCGTAATATCGAAGCAGTGTTCAAGATAGTAAAATACTACCAAACTTCACCATGTCCAGGTCAAACAAGGTCAATTTTTTTATGTTCAATGAACTGATAAGCAAAATTCTAAGGAAACCCCACTCGTAATAACAAGATGCTCAGATTTCGCCATGTTCAGGTCAAACTAGGTCAATTATTATGTTATGTTCAATGAACTGATATGCAAAATTCTAAGGAAACCCCACTCATCATAACAAGATGCTCAGATTTTGCCATGTTCAGGTCAAACTAGGTCAATTGTTATGTTTTAATAAACTGATATGCAAAATTCTTAGAAATTCCACAAGATGCCTGGATGTACTTATGTAATGCAAGTCAGTCCAATCTGTATAAGACGTTAATATATTTAGGACATAGCTACTCATATCATGCTGGTAATGGTCGGTCTGTCATTTGTTAGAAAATATTGTATTTATATGACTGTAGATTTTGATCTTGAATCAAAAGCTATTCACCCAAATAACCAATTTCATCCTAAAAATGTACCTTTTTAAAAATAAGGCAGCTTTTCTTTGATAAAGATATACTGGCTATATATGAGTTTCAGTTTATAGTTGTTGTGAAATATTGTTTACCTAACCGTACCATTTTTTTTCTCTTTAATGCATGTTTTCGGTAAATTAAAACTCTTTCTTCCAGAATAAATTATCACAACCCTAAATTATAATTACTTCCATTGTATTATACCATTTAAATCATTATTATATTTGATAAACAATTTATCTTGTTTTTCGTGTATTTCAATTTGTGTAAAGATTTTTAAATTAAATGTCAAACATTTTAACGTGTTTTATTTTTTGGATTTTCAAAAAACTATTAAATTTAAGAGAAAGACGAATAGATATTCTTAAAAACAATGTATTTTTATTTATCATTGTCAATTTGTGTTTAATAAAATGTAATTATATTATGTACAAATTTGTTTAAATTTATTTTACTGTATACAAATTCGGCTTACAACAATTTCCAATTTCCGGTTGATTTCCGTAGTAAAAAATTGCATTTATAGACATCGATCATAGTGTAAACATAGCCTTACATTGTACTTGTTTTTACAGTACATGTTTATAGACCCTAGTGTAAACAGAGATTATTTTATACCACATGTTTACAGTACTGTGTAGTGGATAAAAATTATATATACAGAAAATTAATTTATATTCTTGGTTATTCCTTCAAAAGTATATTTACAGAAATTTTGTTTAAATTTGCATTGTAAAAGAACATTGAAAATTATATAAAATAATGCACACAAAACTAATTTAACCAAACTTAACATTATGAATTTTTCAAAAAAGCGAAGAATATTGTAATCAATAGCCGGGCTCAATAGTCTGTGTACACAACGGTGGGATCTTCTTGTGTGAGGGTGGAGTTGGAGGGAACAAATGTGACCATCTCAGATGTGGTATTCTCTTTGGTATGCCTTTTGTTCATATCGCCCATCATAAGCATCTCTATCGGTTCGTATAGTAGATGATTCGGACCCATTACCTCCGTAAAGTGTACTTAATGCTGTTAACTCATGACTCCCCTGGCCCTGATAATCCCAATCCCTGCTACCCTGCTGCGAGTAGTCGTTCAGTCTCTCCCTACTTGTCTGGTATTGATAAGGATATTCCTGCGCTGCGTATTCTCGTTTCAGTCTGTCGATACTGTCTTGGCTTGGGTAAGGACCCGTGTTCTGTACCTGTGTAATGCTTTCTTTTGATGCTCGGTTGTTCTTTGTACTTCGGAAACTACCAGCGCGGTAGCTTGAACGCAAGTTGTACGATCCTGACTTCCCTCTATTGTGGGATTTATAACCGTGGCGTAATTTTGCTGAGTTGAACGACAATGTGGCTAAAAACTGAGCCTGTGAAGTAAATACAGACATGTAGTATTCGTTAATAAACAATAATGAAAGAAATAAAATTTTTCCGCCCATCCCCTGTAAATTAAAACAATTACAATGCGAAATATAGGCCTAAGACCCTCCCCGCCCCCTTCTATCTTATAGTTCCTCTGTGATGATAGTAATGATTAATGGTTTTAAATTTATATAGCGCAAAATACACATAGTCTCTATGCGCTGTTTAACCCCAGTGTAAAAAGAAGGAAAGTTTAGTACCACAAAAATGTTTTTAACTTACAAGACCGACACATATGAGTACTGCTGACATTGTTGCGATGAAAAATAGAAGACGTAGGTTCTATATTTAAAATGAACGAAAGAATTCAATGTTAAAATGCTGTAGTAGTTGTATTATTTTTTGCTCTACTTTCTTTTGTTTAAAAAAAAAATTCAAGTCGCTATTCTGACAAAGAAGAATAGTTGTATTGTATCAATCACTTTTCTATATATTACTAGTATAGGAGGCCAGGCAATGCAAGCGTGTTGACCAATAAAAAGCGACAGTTTGAGTAATCCACGATGCGTAACGTCCGGGGTTGCGTCTCTAATAGAAACGAAGCGTTAGTAAGTATAACCCAAGCTCAGATACTCTTATTTTCATTATTGTCTGCTTTACTTACCCCTGTACAAAGGCGTTCAAGGTCATCTTGACACAAACCGGGGTCCTCTTCCTTTTCGTCTTCATCAACAAAACCTTTGTACAATAACATATGCACGTTAGTTACAGTACTTTTACTCTTTCAAAGAATTGATATTACATATTAAGAATTGTATTCAATTGAAACATGGATTGCAAACATCAAAAAGAAAACAGAACTCTGGATATGATGTTGTTATATCACTACCATATTCGTGCATATCACTACCATATTCGTGCATATCACTACCATATTTGGGCACACCACATTTTGTTGTCGCATCAAGTTTGATAGTGTAGACAGAGCTTAACAATTTGTATCGGTATGGTGGCCAATTACAGTCTCCTTCATGGAAGCTGGCTATTAGGGATCCCATAGACATACGACCAGATGTCAAACGACATCATGTCATGTCATCACAGAAACTGCTGTAAGACAAGACAACCCAGTCTAAAGCTCTGTCTACACAAACTAGTTTGACAAAAAAGTGTGATGTGCCCAAATATGGTAGTGGATTGACAACATCATGTCCATATATGAGCACATCACATGTTTTTATCGCATAAAGTTTGATAGTGTAGACAGAGCTTTATGTTTTGCATATGTCTTTGTAACGTTATTTGGTTCAATTCAAAAAGAATTGTTAACAGCAAAATATGAAGGATATGCCTACTTGTTAACGGTAATGTACATAGAAAATCATTTCGTTTTGTTCATTTGGTCTGCGGACTTGTGTAACTTACCCCATTGTTCGAGGTCAACACATGTGTTAAGCGTAAAGGATTCCGTCTGACAGTTGCCCTGTTTCTGCACAGTGAAGAACACAAGAGGAAACATGCTGACCACTAGGACTCCCAGCCACCCAAGAAATACGAAATACGTGATGATAAGGAACTGAAGAGAAGACAAAAATGTTATATTAACGTTACGCTTGATTTCCACGAGGACGTAACGCAACGCAAACGTGTTGACCAATGACAAGCGACCGTTAGAATAATTCATCGCTTGTGATTGGTCAACTCACTTACGTTTCCCTTACGTCCTTGTGTTGCGTCCCAAGTGGGAACCAAGCATTAGTTTTCAAAAATGTTTACGTCAATGTGGGATGCGAACTCTGTAACAACAACATTGTATTGCGCCTGTAGAATACTTATATTATTAGCTCCCCTCTCCCCATGGATAGAATTGGACTGTAATTTATAAGCTCTATTAAACTTTATGTGACAAAAAGGTGTAATGTGCCCAGATATGGTAGTGATATGACATCATCATGTCCATTATGTGCACATCTTTTTTTGTCACATAAAGTTTGATAGTCGAAAGTCGAAGTAAAATCAAAGAGGGCAAAGCTTCCTTAATAATTTCACACACTTCTTACTTTGTCAGTCATTCCTCCTCTTTTTATACCAGGGATTATAGAATTACGTTTCTTCTTAAGCTCCGTCCACACTATCAAATTTTATGTGACAAAACAAATGTGGTGTGCTCATATATGGACATAATGATGTCATATCACTACCATATAAGCATCACATATCATTACCATATCTGGGCATCACATTAGTTTGGTAGTGTAGACAGAGCTTTACTTACCATTTTTGTCTGGAAGATTGCACTCGTTCTGTTTCTGAATCGGCACATGTGATACCTGCGTACTGCTCCCGTTGCCAAGCAACCCATTGATATCAACACCAGTCCTAAGATAAGCATGAAAGCTGTGGATCCGTAAGTAGCGTACTGAGCTATGGACATCCTGAAATAATTCAAACGCAATCATCAATAATATTCACTAAGCATAATATTATGATAGGCCGACTCATTATAAAGCTTGGTTCCTATTAGGACGCAACGCGAGGAAGTAGACGCAACGCAAGTGAGTTGACCAATGACAAGCAACTGTTCGAATAATCCATCGCTTGTGATTGGTCGACTCGCTTAAGCGTGGTTCCCACTAGAATGAAACGCAGTGACGTATCGACGCAAAGTGCTGTATTGCGTAATCACAAGTGGGAACAGACGACGCAATAGTGCTACAAACATCGCTTCGCATCGCAGGTTTGATTTCACGCAGGCGTTAATTCACATTTTTTTCTTGTGATTCTATACCCACCCGACTCAACATTGTAAAACACAGTTATCTCTTGGTCAGTAGGCCTATTTCCTTTTATTAATTTAATTCACTAATCGTCTCACCAAAACACGTAATTTACGGAAAGTCAATGTAACGATATCTGTCTCGTTTGCAACCCAATTCAAATACTGGGAATACTTCGGTTCCATTACTGCTCATTCCAAACATTTCTGAATGTTCTCAAACGCAAGTTAGTTTATGGTTTATAGATAAAGTAAATAATTGCCGTACTTAATGATCGGTTACGGGAATGAATGCTATTTTGATTGACCTATCATTTATCCTGTCAAAATGGCATAAGCAATGGTATAGGCCTACGAATAGTAACCTTGTTATCGAATTAAAAATTTGTTCGAACGGAATATGTTGTTGGTGTTTCGTTATTTTTAAATTAATGGTTTTATTAATGAAAATTTCGTTGGATGATGATAAAAGAGTGCCTCTTTTCTACCACAGTATGCGCGACTTTCCAAATTCATGTCGGAAAACTTACATTTGATCTAACTCATCATATGCAACTGTGCTGCGAAATAAATCTAGGACTTCACGGCTAGCTATTGTAACAGAGGCGCACCATACAATGATTCCACCTATGATGAAGAGCCCGGATGTGATTGAAGGCCATGGGTAACGCTGACAACATCGAGAACAACAGTTAGCATCTATATAAAGACATAGAGAAAAACGTATCAGTGAAATATATGATGCAAACAAATAAAAAAAAAACAATGGAAAATGTGAACGAATGAATACAACTTTAACAACTTTTATCTACAGATAGATATATATATTAAATGAAAATGCGTTTAGAGAAAATATACGTAAAGAGATGAGGAGCATGTATATGGAAATAAAAGTGGGGCGAACCCACAAATAAATCATAAATTCAATGATGATGACGACAACATAGGAGGAATTGTTGTGGACCGGGGGAATTTTGGATCGCGAGAATTGTGGGCTGGGGGATTTGTGGGCCGGGGGAATTGTGGGCCGGGGGAATTTTGGGCCGCGAGAATTGTGAGCTTGGGGAATTCTGGGCGGGTGTGAAGTGAATATGAATACAAGAACGAGACCCATACAAATGTTGAGGATGAAACTGACGAGAAGGAAGATATAAAAGTTGTGAAATGGTGATGCTGCGTTGGATAAATGTGTTGATTTGTTTTTATTTATTTATTTCGTTTATTTCCAATCCCAACCAACAGCAAAAGAAATTCGCCAATAACAGCTATACTACAGTATTATTATTATTTTTCATGGGGTGTAAATTCGGCTATACTTTGTTCCGGTATCATGCCCATTATACGATCGTTAACAATTATTAATACCATTTTATCTTCCGCCAAATGTGTTAAAATCAATCGCATTAATGTATTGATTGTGTAAAAGGGGCCGGCATTTTTATTTACCCGTGCGTCGGGATTGTTGTAACGCGTGGGACTTGCTGCAAGTTTGCATACAATATTATTTCATGTAGACCGTGAGAATGATGATATCATTATCATATCGTCGCATTCAAACAATCAAATGTATAATGGAAGTTGCATTGCCTTTAAAACTGACGTGAATAATTGCGGTACATCAGAGTAGCAATTTAAAGAACTGAATTGTAGGTTCCTGCCATACTAAGTTCTTAAGCTCTGTCTACACTTATCAAACTTTATGTGACAAAAAATGTGGTGTGTCCATAATATGGACATGATGATGTGATATCACTACCAAATTTGGGTATATCAATATTTGGGCACATTTTGACACATATTTTTTGTCAAACTAGTTTGATAGTGTAGACAGAGCTTTATAAACGTTTCTCTCGATGCACGGAAGTCGTCTGATAAACCTGTCCATAAAACAACAGAGAACCCCTCCTTTGGGACACCCCCTAAGAGGACACTTTCCTGAATCGAACGAGGGGAAATACTATGTTTTAATACGGCAAACCCTTATTTAGATTCAGAGAAAAATATTTTGTTGTGTCCCGCCATAGCGATTCTCTATAGTTGTTTTGATTTACCTTATATGGCACGCATATTGTAATTGTAGACTTGTGATATTAGGTTTATCCTTATGCATGTTATTCACATGTGCAACAGCCAGGCGCTATTGATTTTGTTTTTCTCATCATTTTTTTGCATATTTTCAAATTGTAAAGATAAATTTTGTTGATATTATATATACATATTTTTATGATTTTTAAGTGTGATTATTAACTGCCACAGCGGATTTATTTCTTACACTGTATATCATGCGAGACCAAAAGTTGTTTTTATTCTGTATTGTGTAAAGTATAAGGCATATGTCTATGCTGTTAATTATTTTTTTAACTCAACGCAGAGCGTACTAAAAATAATTATTAGTATCGCATCTCATCATAAATCATTAATTTAATAGTATTCACAAACGCTACAGTTGTTGACTTTGAAATTCACTATGGGTCCAACGGTCAAATATTAATGTGGATTGTTGTTGTAGATCAATTTATCTGATTAAAAAATTAACATAAATCCGTCATGACGTCATAATGTCAACATTACTAATACAATGTATCGTAGCCTACTATTTATTTCTTGCATCGTCCATTAACACATTTTGCTACTCCTGTGTATTCCGTGTGTTTTTTTATGACAATTCATTGTTTTCAATTAAAATCATCTTAGTATCCGATTTAACATTCTTGCCAAATTTAGGAAAAGAAAACTAAATTGATGATATTCGCTTGCAAAATATAAATAATTTCCTCTTTTATGGAATGCTTGGGCTAAGTTGGTATCATTCTTTCATTTAGGCCTATTCTTTTTGAGGGAAAATTATTATTTTTGTATGAAATATGTTCATACTAAGTATTATTTCGCCAACTGTCACGTAATAATATGTTTTGTAATAGGCATCATTATGCCCTATCATATCCAGTAGTCAATGTACCCGTATGTTTGATGTAATTGATATTAACGGTAATCAATGAATTTGTTTAAGAAAATAATACGAATTTCAATGTTAGACTGCAAAACATACGCTTACACCACGAGCCAAATTAAATATAGGTTTGCCGTAGGGTATAGTTTAGATAGATGTTACCATTAAGTATGCTGCATATTGGAACAGGTGATACGTCGATTTCTACACTAAATTATGGTTCACACGATTTCAGGTTTGAATTTCAATGTTAGACTGCAAAACATACGTTCATACTACGAACAAAATTAAATATAGGTTTGCCGAAGAGTATAGTCATGTTATCAGTGATTATGTATGCCGCATATAATGGAACAGATGATATAACGTGTCGATTTCTATCCTAGAAATTCTGGTTCACGCACGTATGTTGTTCCCCAATCAAATACAATGTATACGTTGTTTTATTTTTGTTTGAAATATTCCGAAAAACGATATTCCTGATGAAGAGTGATTGGATAATGAATACAAATCGACGAACTGTTGAATCAAATGAGAAAAAGAAATGAATTTGTTAGTGAAATGATAACAGGCCGTACCTGAATGTGGAAGAGTGAGTGGGGGAGTGTGGCTAGGCTGGGATGAATGAGTGAGTGGATACATGAATGAATTGATCATTGGGTCCGTTCAGGCTGTGTTTACCGTATAGTTATAAGTGTGGTACAGTTATTGCTAACTCTGGTGGATAGGACCAATACAATCTAACAGGATGATGAGCTTCAGAGATCAAAGAGTTATCTGTGGTTGCGACACGATCAGTTCCACGCCCCATAATAGACACCGCGCGCCGAAGAAAATGTACTTACAGTACTGTTGGTATCTGTCGCAGCCGTACATAAAATCAAAGGACTGTTACCAGTTCATCATATCTTGGAAAGGCGAGCTCAGTGTCCTTTGTAGGACAACTTACTCGAGTGAAATAATCTTAAACGGGCCCATAGTAACATAGTAGCAGTGACGTTATATATAATGGTGTAGGCTCTTACATAGATATTATACCACGTACAACGGATAGAGACTCAAATTAAACATATCCATCTACACCTACCTTCGTCGTCCTCTTTATCTCCATAGAGTCCTCCGATAAAAGAGCTGTCGAAAGTTGATACTGAACCGCCAGAAACCATTATTTTCTATTTTACTACTGTAGCCCTATATATCCAACTAAATAAGACAATCACCACAAAGTAATCTTCTCCTCAACGGACAATTTTCAAATTTAAATCAGTATCTGTTTATATCGCTCCAAAGTCAAATATAAATCTCAGTATACTTCTGTCAAAATATTGTCTGCAAAATCCAAATATGTATCCAACGTCTTTCAGTAACTACGCATTTTTATTGACTGTGACAAGGTTGGTGAACAATGGATGGAAATTATATTCGTCAGATTAATAATTCTATTTACAGAATCGCTATTGAAATTGTCGAGTTTACTGAAATGTACGGGTTTTATATCTGCAACAATCGATGGTTTGTATGGACTTCGCACCTGCACTCACGAATGATCCGATAAGTCATCATTTGTCGTTGGTGTACGCCCTCATATGGCACGTACTATGAACGGTAGACCATAAAGCTTGATTCACACTAGGCCTATAGTTTCGGTTCTAAACCGTATTAGTAAAAATAAATATTTTGGCATACATGGCGTTTCATACGTATAATACTTGAACTCATAGAATCGAAACGTCGACTAACATTTGAAAAAAAATTCTACAACGACAATAACTACAGACTTATTTAGGACAAGTCTAGATTCCCACATGGATGCAACGTTGGCGAACCGAATCATGTAATTTGACCAATCACGACTCGTGGATCATCCGGACTGTCGCTTGTGCTTGGTCAACTCACTTCGTCGTTGCGTAAATGGCCACGTAAGCTTTAAAATGGTAGGCAGCGGTACCGTATGACAAGAATATTTGAATAATCCACTGTTGTATAAACCATAACTTATAGTTTCCACTACTTCTGACGACATAAACAGCAATAATAATTATCGATTATTTATATAAATCAATAAAACCACTAAAAACAACTTTATAAAAAGTATTTTTTTATTCAACTCTATTGTATGATATAGGGATAAGTCAAGTGTGAGAAACGGTATTTACAAAACAAATTATTTTCCGAGAAAAATATACACATTCAACACAACATTGCAAAGAAAAATTTTGTTTATACAACCGTATGAATGGTACTTTAAAATGAAGGCGTGAGGTCACCAAAAACTTAATTTATTAGTTATGGTTCATCTTTACTATTAAATGAATTAGATTGTTCGCTATAATCAGCAGTACTATGATACCCTATGAGTTGCAGGTTAATGACAAATGGGCGCGTCAATAAAAACAATGTTCCTAAAGTGTTTATCACTTACGTTTAACTATGATAATTTCCGAAACAAAAATAGTTTTCATGTTAATTGTTTGTAAGATAAGTCACATACTCGAAGTAGTCTAATGTTCGTACGTAAGCAGAGAAAAATAGGCAACTTAGAAACAGGGGAAATGGTTGTTACCTTTAATGTATGTATAAAATACACTTTTATAGTTTCTTAACCTTGGTTCCAACTTGGACGTAAGCACATAAGTTGACCATTCACGACGCGATGGATCATCGAACTGTCGCGTGTGATTGGTCAATTCACTTGCGTTGCTTCTAGTACATTAAAAACTTTAAAAAACACCGTTTATCTAATTTAGTTAAATCACATTAAAAAAAACCCTAGTGATGCAATAATATCATAAAGCTGTCGGAATTATTATTATTAAGACTAACTACAAATATAATCTATTAGACATACCTAACCTTCAATTCGTTAAACTGTTAATAAAAACAAGTCAACAACGTAAAATATTATATTCTTAATATTTACAGATTATAAGAGCGTATGCTAACTCCGCTCTCAAGCTAGCTCTCCAGCTAGCTCTCCGCATAAGAAGCGGCACAGTTTCCGCACATAGAGTGTCGACAGAAGTACAAGTACATTTCTTCAAGATCATGGGGGTAAAACCGCCCATGCCCAGCAAGTCATGCTGCCCAAGCGAGTCTACGCTCCTGTATCTTCCTATACAAAAAAAAGCTGCCTTATTTTGCATTTTTCATTTCAATTCCAAATTAAAATACAATTTATAAATTTACATTAAAGATATAAACTTTTTTATATTAATTAAAAAGTTATTTGAATAGGCTTTCATTAACATTTCATAGGTTTTAATTTTAAATCATTATTGTCAATTTTAAAATTAAAATTATTCACGTCATAATAATATCCGCCTAAAAACTGAATCTGATCTTTTAATTTAAATCAAACTTAAATACGATATGATAACATAATATGCATAGAAGTATTTGTTCTTATACCAGTCTTAATTTATTTTGAGCGTATAGTATTATTTTCAAGGTGTCTACTTTTTCTATATTATTATTTTCAAGGTATTTTATAGTATATATATATATATACATACAAATTTAATTAAGACTTTAACGCGGCTGTTTGGTTTTTATCTCAAATTTTTGGCTCGGTCTGAACTGGGGGCTTTCTAACATTGCGTTAATGGTTGCCTCTAAACCTTCCTTCTCTTATGCTTTAAATAAAAAACTATTACCTCCAGGCCCTTGCTGCTCTTCTATATTCCACTCACGAGGCTTTTACATTTATAGATTTTGTAAAGAAATTATCAGCATTTGGCACAATCAATTAATATAAAATCCAATAATATTATGTACGCATAACAATGTTCGCACATTAACCGAATAAAAAATACAACAAAGTGAGGACCTAGCCTAGTCATGTACTAACCTAGTCATGTACTAACCAGGACTAATACTAAATAGGTTTATACATTTCAGCCACAAATTGATACATTCAATAAAACAAACAATGTATAACTTATAGATTTAACAAATGGTTATTTAACACGTTAACGGGAATAAAATTAGTTAAGTAAGGTTCTTAATTGATAAATTTGAAATTTAATCAAAATAGTTACTGTGCGCAATATTCGAATGTTAAAGTGCTGGAATTTGTTAAGATTCTTATGAAAAAAACATTGAAATAGGGTATTTACAACCTACAAAGTGAGTTTGAAATGTACAGTTATAGAAAATTATATAAAATGACGTTTTTGGTAACTAAACAGCATACTCTGTTCTGTACATTAAACGGTCAGACGATGCATGCATGTTGGCCAGGTTGACAACATTGCCGCCATAATCAACTCCCGTACTACCACTATGCGTACTTGGCGCCCTTAGTGACGACATTGCTATTGAGTCATGTCCAAGAGTGTTCATATCATGGATTGTACTTGGTGCTCGTAAAGACGACAAAGCAATCGAGTCATGACCAAGCGTATTTGTATCATGGTGGTGATTGGCGTGTCCTCCGTAACCAACCACCGAAGCGCTCCCGCTACCCCCACCATGAAGCCCGCCATTACGGTGTCTAGTATCGTGAACGTATCCGTCATTCACGACGGCGGAACGGAATGAATTTCGTTCGCTACCCATAATCGAGTACGGCAATTTTTCGGGCGCAAAATTTGGATTGGCAACCATACCGGTGGCGGCAACTGTACTTCTGCTACCAGAAAGATTCCGACGACTGTTCCGGATTGAACCAGTTCTGGTGAGTGTGTACGTCCCAGAGTTACGGCCATTGTAAATTTTCTTATACCGACTTCGTAAATGCGAATAATTCGCAGAATTGTTGATCAACAACTGGGTCTAAAGATAAAGAAAGATAAATAAAAATGGGTTGTCTTCGAGAGGTATATGGCATTAGCTAATAATAAGGTAATTGATACTCCTCTCTGTGCCCAAAACATTACGGCATTAGCTACTGCACTAAAACATTACATTCAATACTGGCTAACATTGTTGTATTAACTACTACAGATTATTATATTTGTATTGGTAAATTGTTATTAGTAAATTGGTACTGGACCCAAATCATATCAACACTTTGCTCTCGGATTCTTGTTTTAGCGCGTCGGTCAGCATGGCGCTTATGACAAGATCTTAAATTAAGTAAGACTACTGTAGGCCTACTTAAGACTTACCAATGCAAAGAGAACAAGAAGACAAGCAGCCAAGGAAACTCCTGTGTAGATCAATGAATTCTGGGAAATTAAACAAAAGGTATATATAATTATAATACGGGAACAATGTATACAAAATTATTTAAAATTACTTTTATGGGTGGACTCTGAATTAAAACGCTGAGGACGACGGTGATGATGAGTAGCCCTGAGTCATCAAAAAATGTACCCGTATGTGTTGCTGTATTCTAATCCCGATACTTTAAGAATTCGGTTAGATTCTGGCGTGTCATATTCGATGGTGTATGTTTGTTTAACGTGTGTTCGTTGTTCGTTTAATGTTTTTAAAATATCAATATGCTTACCGATTCACAAATATCTCTAACATCTTCTCTATTAAGGCAGGCAGTATCATCTGTTAAACCTGTGTAAAAAAAATTATTTTAATGTCTTATAGGCCTACATTGATAAGTTCAAACGGTGCTACAGACAGCTGTTGCATGCGCATGTTAGGCCTTGTATCCTTTGTCTCTGCTGTGTCAGCATTTTTTATGAGAATAGTTTGGTTATACTTACCAACCAAATTAAGATCAACAAGACACTTGGAAATTGGAACTGTGCTTAAGTCTCTGTCGCACATTCTTTCAAATACGTAGAAGAAAGATACGGGAAAGGCAACCAAGACAGACTGGACCAACCAAATTAACCACAAAATGTATAGGATTACCATGAACTAAAAAGAAATATAAACAAAACAATCAAATAATATTAAACAAAGCATTATCAAACGTGGAAATATACTATAATTGAATAGTAAAACTCTGTCATTATCAAACTAGCTTGACAAAAAAATGTGTGATGTGCCCAAATATGGAAGTGATATACCCAAATATGGTGATATGACACCATGGAGAAAAGAAACGTCTCCATAGTGGAACAGTTCACACAATGTTATGTTTGTCCAAAATCAAACGGGGTTGTTTAATGTGATGGAAAGAGAAAGAACAAGTATATGCATAGGCAATGGTAGCGTTTGATAGACCTCATATTAAATTTGGAACAAAACACGAATCTCCGTAGAGTGTTTAGTGTTTATTCAAAAACTACCATGGTTAATACTGTACATTGCATATCCAGGAGGTATGATGCCTGAAGCTGCTGCGAACTTGGACACACAAATATAATAAAGACAATTAGTTAATTAGTATGAACGAACGTTTCATTGTAAACACATGGAAAGAATTAGAATATGCTTTTATAGGTTTTATATTTCTAATCTGTCAATCAATCAGATTAATTGAGATGGCATGCAATTTACCCATCATCCTTCAGCTTCACTTCACCAGAAATCAGTTAAAATCATTCTTTTCCCAAATTGTTTACTTCGTTGATTATCCACTTCCAACACCTGAACAACTCCGGAGGGTGACACGGGGGACGACCCCACCCACGTGTTTGAAGGAGGCGTCGAATCGACGCTGTTCTTTTCTAGGCCTACCCAACCCATCGCTTCATCAAGTCATACGAACCATTATGTAGGCCTACTCACCACAGCTATCTGACATCGTCCTGATGTTTTCGACTTGAATCTGCACATGAACTCTTTTCTGACAGAGCCAGTTGCCAAGTAACCGAGCGCTAACATTACAATAGAAATAACTACCATCACGGATACTTCACATCCCACAACCCATTTCAGAATGCGGTACCTAAAATAAAAACAAACAATTAATGGTAAAAATATAAACATTTTGACACGCGTGTCGTGTCATAACGTGTAGAGTTGCACTAAAATCTAGTTTTCGGAATATCAAAACGATGATGATGATCCACTGGTGACAATGGTCAAGTCTAACATAACTGTCAGATGAAACTAGAAGAGGAAGTTTTACACGTCTTTTTTTAATTTACAGACCCACGCGAGGTCTGAAACTTTAATTTAGATGTTCACATGGCTTAACTAATACATATACTGTATAGTTAGTGTCTATTTAAGTATTCTGCTCTTGCTTTAGCCTACAAAAACAATGATTACATAAGCAGATGCAGTTAAGTCTTAAACCTTTAATTTTCATCTGGTCTATTTATTTTGAATGTTAGAATTATTCATAATGCTTATTTTATTGTATGTTGATATAAGTTTGCGCGGTACACCACGTATGTTAGTTCTGAAACGAACTGTTGACAACAAACTCAGCAGTTCTTTTCAGAACTAACATCGCAAACTTATATCAACATTTGATTTCGCCATGCAAACCTTCAAACAATATATATTGTATTGTACCTCTACACTGTATTTTAATTGTACGTTATAAAGTATTGTTTGGGTCAAAATACAGCAGGCCTACACGTAGCTCTCTTACCATGAAATGAGGGAATCGTAGAGATCAGCTGGTACATCAACGAAGATTTGTTCCCCTTCACCTTCTTCGACCAGTCCGATAATTTCTGCACCAGACAACATGAAGAAGGTCCCACTGATGACTACTCCAATAATCAGGAGAATAAACGTCAACAATGTTGGGAATGCACATCTTAAACAACAAGTTTTAATTGGACCGGGTGGCAGTGCTGTAATAGAAAAAAACAACAATTAAATATAAGATCTCATCATCAATAGTCATTTTGTTTTCAGAACGCTTTTAATATTTCAATTAGACGTACAGTCCATGCATCTACGATACGCGCGCCATGCTTTAAAACCAGACAACGTGGTGAAGAATGTGTTCAAATAAAGGATTAAATTATCTCGAATTGGGAATTATTACATGATTATTTTATGTCAACGATTAATGATAAACGTAAATTTATAGATGATATTCATGTGTTTTAGATAGGCCTACTAGCTAGATAAAGTCCAGTATAGAATAGGCCGCTATTCGCTAATTAAGGCAGGCTAGGCCTAGGCCCTACTAGGTAGCGCTAGGTAGTAGGTAGGCTAGGCTGCGCCTACTACTACTATAGGCTATACAGGGGTCTAAATAGGCCCAGTTAGTAATTCCAGTATTCTTTAGCCGAGACGAGAGATGTCCATAAAATCGATAGTTTATCCCAATTGTCAGGGAAAATTTTCATTTAAAAATTTTTTTTAGCAATATTGCTAATCAAACTGATTTTTAAGTCAAGAAACATAGTTTTGTATTGTATTTTTTGCTACACAATTTTCAAAATGTGTAGCAATAAGGTTGTTTTGTATAGTTTTTTGCTACGCTATACTGGCGAAAATGTTCCCTGATTGTGTGAGTCGAGAGGCTTTACTAGAATTTTAGTATTAATTAAATTAAAGTGAGGTTTGTTGGATTTTCTCAAATGTACATGGGTGAGTTCTGTAGGTTAGGAGGCCTAATGCATGCAGTGCATATACTGTGATAAACAGAGTTATAATTATACAATTCTAAGTAATATGGCCTATGATTAGGTTTTATATTGTATTAACTATTACTTGTAATTGTCTATTGAGTGTTTTTTTTCTTCTAGTTTTAATACTTACTGCTTACCGGTGAAGTGTGACTACTTAGCAAGTAGTAAGTATTATATATTAAATTATAAACTGTAGCCTAGGTATTTTACAATTAACATAGGCCTATACAGTAGGCCTGGGCCTAATGTATGCTTTTACATTTTTAAGAAGGCCTACTGTAAATATTTCTGTATCACGTTCAATTACCTCTCTTAATAAGGTACAATAATAATGTGTAAATAGTGTACATTATATTACTATTAGCTTATGTAGCAGTATACATCAACAAGTAGATGCTTATAACATATCCGACACCTTTTGCCTATTGTAGGCCTACTCAGAAAACAGCACAATGGGAAGTAGGCCTATCATACGCCTTTCCTCAAAATGCCTATTACTTAAAAAGGTCATGTACGTATTGTACTGTATGTAGGCCTACAGGACAAGCGAATTGTTATCCCATCCGAATTCGTAAGAATAAAGCATTTGCACGAAACAGATATGTAAATATCATCTATGCGATACCATGTTATACTAGTCAGACAGTAGGCCATCGCCTTGTGTTATACGATCTAGACGTTAAGGGCTAATTTTGTACGGCCTTGTATTATCATGACATACATATTCCGATCAAAAAATATGTAAAGTACTTATAATAATACAGTATTAATATTCATAACCTTCTTTAAAAAAATAGCCTATATTTCCGGTATATCAATTCATTTTTTAATGAGCGATGAGGCGTTTTCCCGTATTATGAGTCACTACCCGCTGAGTAGCATAACAAAGCATATCATTAGCGAAAGTGGATGACAATGCAAGCATTCCGATCTAATGACAATAAAAAATAAATCAAAGCCAGCAAGTTTATATTTAGTAGAGCATTATTATTACAGTTCGCAGCATACTACTACTTTTTAAAACTTTTTTTTCCACAAATTTAAATAAATACTTTAAATGTTCTCTACGCAAAACCCGAAGTCTGTATTTAATGTCTTTTTTTAAAATTTATTTGTTTTCTTTCGATTATACAGTTTCGTTCCTCCCACTGATGCCAGTCGCATCCAAGAGGCAGTCTGCTCTAGCATCCAAATATATGCTGGGTCCGACTGTTGAAGGGCTGGCTTCCTTGCCTGGGTTAGCGTCTTAGCTTGACTAGGATCGCACTGAAGGAGATTGCTTAATTTAATCCAGGGGTCACGATAGTATGGTTTTTGGGCTTGTGCAAAGAGCATTCGTTTTGTTAATGACTAAACCTGAGAATGTGTTTGTTATTTGTAGATATCATATATTTATTACTATGCTGGATATTGATTGAAGTACATACAATATACTGTCCTGTTTATATTTTGTGATGGTATGAAATCATTTCTACCTTTTCCTCCCATTTGAAATCGTGAAAATTTGAGTGATAATTTGTTTTGAGTTGAATTTCTGTAAAATAGTTTAGTAGTTACGAATGACATTCCGGAATATCACATTCGTATCGAATTTGAATTGTTTCGTAGTATCTTAAGTATTATATCAAGAGTTCAACAAAGCTTAAAAAGTTGTTTCTACGGAATCAACACTTTTCAGTAGGTCAATATGGCACGCCAGGTAAGTAGAGCAGTCCCTCGGAGAAAAGCAACAACGAAACACAGTCGTAAATCTTAATGTTTTGCTTCTCTACTATTTCCATTCACAGTACTTCACCATTCAATGCTGTTTTTAGTGTTTTTTACGCGCCATAGTTTTTAGCATGAACGTCTATTCCATTCACAATACAGTATTACCACGAATTACTGTACAGTATTACTACGGAGGTACTATACGTTTTTAGTGTTATTGTTTCAATGCTATTTTAGCTTGAACGTCTATTCCATTCACAATACAGTATTACCACGAATTACTGTACAGTATTACTACGGAGGTACTATACGTTTTTAGTGTTATTGTTTCAATGCTATTTTAGCTTGAACGTCTATTCCATTCACAATACAGTATTACCACGAATTACTGTACAGTATTACTACGGAGGTACTATACGTTTTTAGTGTTATTGTTTCAATGCTATTTTAGCATGAAACGTCAGACTTAGCCAAATATGTAAAGAATAATTAAGCTCACTTTAACTTGAGAGGCAATTCAATTTAATAAGTATGAGATAACAAAACCTAATTTGTACAAAATAATAATAACACTTATTTCTAAGTAGTAGATAAATACAATAATGAGTCATTATACAATGGAAACAAGAGTTGAGTTTATTAACATATTCGATCATCTCATATAGTACATCCTCCCGAAAAGTACCTGTTATGCCCATTTCTCAATATGGCCTGATAAACTGAGTTACGAGGTTTTAATTAAACTACTAGAGACCAAATTGCTAAAGGGTCAGGCCTAGCTTGATTGGATTTACGGGAGGCTCGTGTTAAAACCGAAACAACTTTATTAATTAATATGAAATGTTTGTGTCTGTCTGTCAACTCTAACAATTAAAATTGGTACAAACATAAGATGATCCCAGGGAAAAGAACGAACTATCATTAACGCGTGAAAGCCACTTCTTCACCTATCAAAAACTGATCAACGGACGATGTTAATGAGGGATATCATTACGCTGGTTATTCCCATAAGAGAAATAATTAATGACCACGAAGCGCGAGTGAATTTAAGGAAAATAAACACATCAAGTGTCGTGATTTAAGGAACAGTTGGTCAGTTTCACACCCGATGTTATTTTTATTACCCACGAGTCACATGTCACGAGTCAAGGTTTATTTGCGTTCTGTCACTGTCGTTAGACGAGCTTAAAATAAGTCGACAATAGTGGTCTAGATACACGCCCAGCATACTCTATGCTAATTTGCACACCAACTCAGAAAATACTGTACTTAGAACGTGGCTGTAACATAGGGCCCGTTTAATGTTCGTATTAAATGGGATAAGCGAGGAGTACTATGTAGTAGGTTTACCTCCTCCATGTATAGTAACCGTAGGCCTACCAACGGCAACCCGGTCACACCTAACGCGTGGAAACACCCAATATCAGAATTGGTGGAAAGAACAGCATTGGTTCGATTTTCTGTGAGTTAATGTAAACGCATAATGTGGGACAAATCCCCCTCCCATTGCGCATAACAAATTTATTCTGAAATACATATACATTGACCGTGAATGTAATGAACTGTATAAAGTACATAATAATAATAATTAATATTAACACGTGAAAGTTCAACGAAAGTACAATACGATACACAACACTGTATACTATAGAACAAGGTTACATATTTCTATTATTACTTGTGCCCACATTATTTGATGATCGTGGTAAAAAAAAAAAGTGCAATATTATTATTTATTGTGAGTCAACAATGCCGTAAAAACTAATTCCTCAAGGATTTACTTATTGTAAGCTGAATTAAGTTCCATGGCTTTGTTTGTACAGTAAATTTACATTAATGATTATATTAACAGGAAGAAATATTAAAATATTATTTAGTTAGTTAATCAAGATAGTTGTTTTACTATTATTACTGTAATTTCACTTTTTATTCCGATTTTTATTTATTGTTATTTACAAATATTGCGTCCCAGTTTGTAAAGCACTTCACCACTGCAATTTCCTGTACTGTAAGAATATATGTATTATAACAATATTCATACAGTTTTATCACAGTATAGTTTTTTAGACATAGAAGAACATCTACTTCTTCCTTTATTGTATATAAATGATTAATAATAATTTTACCATTATTTGCAATTCATCTCTTGTAGTGAATGTATGTCTTACTGATCGTACCTTTTTAACCCATGGAATTGATCGTGTAGTGTACTGTATTTGTAATTAAGATAATAAATAAGTTACTGTTAATTATATATATTGAAAAGACCTACAGTAAAACATATTTAAAATCGAATTTAAATCTGATGCTTCACATGCCTAGGCATATCTTAAATCTGATGCTTCACATGATAGGCCTAGGCATATCTTTAAACCCAACAATGGTTCAAAATTCAACCGTTGCAAATTCTTTTTTACCACCCCATGTGGACACGACTGGAAAGAAAACAACTCCGCCATGTATAATGTTAAAGGGGTTATAAACCATACCAGGGAGTCTAGTTACTCATGTCAGTAATAATTGCCTTCAAGCCATCTGCTAGTTAGCGTTTGCCTAGCTTGAAGTATATAAGAAATTGTATATGACTACGTACGAGGAGGAGGTCAAATTGGCTCTGTTAATTTTAAGAGAGTAGGCGTCTAGGCCTAGTATTGTAGAGAGTTCGTAATATATTGTACAGTACTTCCAACGATACTGTAATGCTTTTATAAGTAAATATTGCCCTTAACGATTAACCAAGCTTGTACTACTTATAACAACTATTGGTACGCCCTTGAGTTGTGTTAAGACATTCGTAAAAAGACACGCCTCGGATAATGAGTTGTTTTTTCTTCCAAATAAGAATAGATTTAACATTGATAAGTCACGGATATCAATATGGACTAGTGGGTCCGACCTTTTTAAACTACATAAAATAATTGATATAAATTTAATATTAACCAAATCTTACACTACAGTATATGCATCGTCTACTGTAGTAGAGGCATGCTATATAATAATGTGTGTACTTCTTAAAAGTACATTATGTGTTATCGTATTGTTTACAATAACCATGGATGCTCCATGCAATAAGGATAACCCGAGTCATTTCCGGTTCTAAAACCATACTTACCGCCGTATTCATCTTGTAGGTAAAATACAGTTGAGGCTACCGAATCTCCTGATATAGATCGCGGCATCTTTCCACTTTTATAATTACAAACACCGTCGTCGATGAAATATGTAACAGGTTCCTATAAAATAATAATCAAATAATTCCAGGCACTAGCATTACTTCTTATCTTGAAAATAAATAATAATGGAATCCGTTAAAAGGTGATCCTAAGCATACCACACCGTTATATTCAATTACTTCACGTTTTTCTCGCTTTTGTGAGCAAATTTAAACGAGAACGTTAGGCTGAGGTACTGACGGTTGTCGTTCTTTTTACATCAATTGTACTCGAGCTTACACAACACAATTGTTTTCAACGCTACAATGGTTTTCTAAAGAGCTTGTGATGATTGTATTCAAAAGGTGATCAATTGAATAAGCTGTAGTCATACCAGGCATGCGCATAAACGAGAAAAATAAATCTACATCCGGGTATTTTGCAGGTATTCTCCGGTGTCTTATTTGCTGGTAGAGAAGCTTTGCCTATTACTAGTATTATGCCCACTGTAGCGTTTACTGCGTGTACTGTAGGGTATTCCGGTACTCTACATTGATAGATGATAAAAGATACAGTTACATACATTCGATAATATTAAATAATATGTATTTACAATTTGGCTAGGCATTGATAGCCCTATGGCAAAAAAAAAAAATAAAATAAATAAATTTCCTCTTTTTACCCCCTGATGCCAGCTGTATATAATTTTAAAATGAAAAAAATAAATGTCACTGACCCCGACGTGATTTAAACACGCAACCTTCTGATCTGGAGTCAGACGCGCTACCGTTGCGCCACGGAGTCAGATGAAGTAGGAGACGTATTTAAAATGCCTTGGTAGTAAAATTAGTAATATGAACGTTATTATTTTCAAAATTTAAGTTACTGACCCCGACGTGATTTGAACACGCAACCTTCTGATCTGGAGTCAGACGCGCTACCGTTGCGCCACGGAGTCAGATGAAGTAGGAGAAGTATTTAAAGTGCCTTGGTTGTAAAATTAGTAATATGAACGTTATTATTTTCAAAATTTAAGTTACTGACCCCGACGTGATTTGAACACGCAACCTTCTGATCTGGAGTCAGACGCGCTACCGTTGCGCCACGGAGTCAGATGAAGTAGGAGAAGTATTTAAAATGCCTTGGTTGTAAAATTAGTAATATGAACGTTATTATTTTCAAAATTTAAGTTACTGACCCCAACGTGATTTGAACACGCAACCTTCTGATCTGGAGTCAGACGCGCTACCGTTGCGCCACGGAGTCAGATGAAGTAGGAGAAGTATTTAAAATGCATTGGTTGTAAAATTAGTAATATGAACGTTATTATTTTCAAAATTTAAGTTACTGACCCCGACGTGATTTGAACACGCAACCTTCTGATCTGGAGTCAGACGCGCTACCGTTGCGCCACGGAGTCAGATGAAGTAGGAGAAGTATTTAAAATGCCTTGGTTGTAAAATTAGTAATATGAACGTTATTATTTTCAAAATTCAAGTTACTGACCCCAACGTGATTTGAACACGCAACCTTCTGATCTGGAGTCAGACGCGCTACCGTTGCGCCACGGAGTCAGATGAAGTAGGAGAAGTATTTAAAATGCATTGGTTGTAAAATTAGTAATATGAACGTTATTATTTTCAAAATTTAAGTTACTGACCCCGACGTGATTTGAACACGCAACCTTCTGATCTGGAGTCAGACGCGCTACCGTTGCGCCACGGAGTCAGATGAAGTAGGAGAAGTATTTAAAATGCCTTGGTTGTAAAATTAGTAATATGAACGTTATTATTTTCAAAATTTAGGTTACTGACCCCGACGTGATTTGAACACGCAACCTTCTCATCTGGAGTCAGACGCGCTACCGTTGCGCCACAGAGTCAGATGAAGTAGGAGAAGTATTTAAAATGCCTTGGTTGTAAAATTAGTAATATGAACGTTATTATTTTCAAAATTTAAGTTACTGACCCCGACGTGATTTGAACACGCAACCTTCTGATCTGGAGTCAGACGCGCTACCGTTGCGCCACGGAGTCAGATGAAGTAGGAGAAGTATTTAAAATGCCTTGGTTGTAAAATTAGTAATATGAACGTTATTATTTTCAAAATTTAAGTTACTGACCCCGACGTGATTTGAACACGCAACCTTCTGATCTGGAGTCAGACGCGCTACCGTTGCGCCACGGAGTCAGATGAAGTAGGAGAAGTATTTAAAATGCATTGGTTGTAAAATTAGTAATATGAACGTTATTATTTTCAAAATTTAAGTTACTGACCCCGACGTGATTTGAACACGCAACCTTCTGATCTGGAGTCAGACGCGCTACCGTTGCGCCACGGAGTCAGATGAAGTAGGAGAAGTATTTAAAATGCATTGGTTGTAAAATTAGTAATATGAACGTTATTATTTTCAAAATTTAAGTTACTGACCCCGACGTGATTTGAACACGCAACCTTCTGATCTGGAGTCAGACGCGCTACCGTTGCGCCACGGAGTCAGATGAAGTAGGAGAAGTATTTAAAATGCCTTGGTTGTAAAATTAGTAATATGAACGTTATTATTTTCAAAATTTAGGTTACTGACCCCGACGTGATTTGAACACGCAACCTTCTCATCTGGAGTCAGACGCGGTACCGTTGCGCCACGGAGTCAGATGAAGTAGGAGAAGTATTTAAAATGCCTTGGTAGTAAAATTAGTAATACGAACGTTATTATTTTCACAATTTAAGTTACTGACCCCGACGTGATTTGAACACGCAACCTTCTGATCTGGAGTCAGACGCGCCACCGTTGCGCCACGGAATCAGATATAGGTAAATTAACATTTTTTGATCGCGACAAATTTGGACTTACGAATTATTCTCCAATTTCAAAATGTGAAAAGTTCGATTATTTATGTAGTATATCGGATTTCCTAATGAATTATTAATTGAAATTGTGACCGAATATGAATTCTGAAAAAAGAGGGTTATTAGAAATAAAACGATAATTTAGAATAAGTTTTATATCATCTCAATATTAGCACAACCGGATTGTGTCTATTCAAAATTTAACTTATATATAAGTTGGCCAATCAAAATGAATCCAACTGGATAGTTTAATTTGTAAAAAAAAAAGTAAAAAAATAAAACAAAGAATAAAAAATAAAAAAAATTTAAATTAAAAAAATGAATGTGAACTTAAGTAAATGATAATATTCCTAATATCATGTGTAATGTTATAAAAAATCTTACTGACCCCGACGTGATTTGAACACGCAACCTTCTGATCTGGAGTCAGACGCGCTACCGTTGCGCCACGGAGTCAGATACACAAATGGTTGTATGTTTGTAACGTGGATTTCCGTTGACATTTTAGGAAACTACCTCTTGGTCTTTCTGATCAGGGATGTATACAATTGGTTATTCCTCCCTGTTCTGATGTTGTTTGTGAATCAATTCGGGTGTCTAAGCCTTAAATAAATCAATTAAATAGATCTAACTTGGCAACTGAAATCATTGAATTTAAGGTGTCATAAAAAAAAAACATCAGCAAATATATTATGTAGATTCTGACAGCGATATTGATAAAGGTGAAATAGGCCTATCCACTTTTGGTTTGCCTAGATAGGTTGATTTAAGAATTAGTGTTTCTAAACAATTATTATTAGGCCTATTGTGTTAGAAAAGTTGAGGGAACTATACTAAACCGTCAGCATGACAGAATGGCGAATTGCCCTCTTAATTTTTTGTTATTCAATATTCGCCCCGTAACAACAATAGGCCTACCTCTGAAAACAATGGTTATTGTTTTATTTAGCAAAGTATAATTAATTAAATTCACGTTAGTGAGGAAGAGAGGATGGGTGTTGGATTAATGTTACCTATAGTTAAAAATGGTTTTGAATTTATTATTTACTATTTTAAAAATCTAGAATGAGTGTATTCTGTGGGAAAATATAAAACAAACTGACTGACCCCGACGTGATTTGAACACGCAACCTTCTGATCTGGAGTCAGACGCGCTACCATTGCGCCACGGAGTCAGATAGTTTAACGTGCAACAGTAACTAGGCCTATATACATAAAATATACATATAAAATATACATATTTTTTATTGACATTTGATAAACAGAGTATAACTATTATAGCTAATTATTAAAACAAAACAAAAACTTGAATATGAATCGTAATTTAAATTAAACATCATTTATGATGTGAGAGATGAGAAAAAGTTAACTGACCCCGACGTGATTTTAACACGCAACCTTCTGATCTGGAGTCAGACGCGCTACCGTTGCGCCACGGAGTCAGATACAGGTGTTTAACTTGTTTTCCGGTATCTGCATTTTTTATTTGTTCGCATTCATTTATTTATTATTATTATTAAGTTGGGTTGGACTACTCTACATTCTTTAGTTATACACATTTTAAATGTATTGTCTTCGATTTAAAAAAAAAATAAAAAATGTTAAACCCGAACTGACTTCCAGTTGCAATTTATAAATAATCTGACTGACCCCGACGTGATTTGAACACGCAACCTTCTGATCTGGAGTCAGACGCGCTACCGTTGCGCCACGGAGTCAGATGTGATTGTTTGAATTTTCTAAATGAATTACTATCATTCATAGGCCTATAAGTTAATTTATTGATACAGTACAAATAGTCTATATGAAAAAGAAAAAAACATTTGTTATTTGTTCACATTCATCTATTATTATTAAATTAAGTGGTGGGTATGGACTACTTGACATACTAGTTATACACATTTTAAATGTATTGTCTTCGATTTGAAAACATAAAAAAGAAAAAAATTAAAACCCGAACTGACTCCGTTGAAATGTAATAAAAAATCTGATTGACCCCGACGTGATTTGAACACGCAACCTTCTGATCTGGAGTCAGACGCGCTACCGTTGCGCCACGGAGTCAGATAGATTGTTTTCGATTCCCAAAGTTATTACTCATTTATTGTCATTAAATTATAGGCCTACTGATTAATATATTATTACAGTACTAATATTTTTTTTACGTTGTAAGTTTTGATATGCCTCATTATTATATTAGTTTTTGATATTTAATTTCATTTTGTGTATTTAATTTTAAAGACATTTTCCTGTTATAAGGTTTGAAAGCAATCACTTTTGTTTGATTTTAGATCTAATATCTTTAATTAGTAACTAATGGATAATACAACATATGGACGTATAATCAGGGAGTTGTAAAATAATTATTATTTTACAACTCCCTGGTATAATTGAGAACAAACTGGTTACCTTTTAAACAAATTAAGGTAACTTATTGGCGGTTAAAATTGAATAATTAACGAAATTAACTAATTAATTGGTAAAGCACATTTTGCAATTTGGTTGGTAATAAGTAGGTGTTTGATATCGCAATCTGGCAGGAACAACGATATCCACGTCAGTTCCTGTGTAAGCCGCCTTCCATTCCCGTTGTGTTTCACACGAGATTTTGTTTGGTCTTGTTTCAATATAGTACATTAGACTTAAAGATGTATTGCCTCCCAAAAACATGAAAAATGAAGATTAATTAAATCAGACTTTGAATAGGTTATTTTGTAGTTTTAATCAAGTTAATCCCATTCATAAAAAAAAAGAATGTTTTCTTATATAAAATGACAAAATAAATGGTCAAATTGAATCAAAAACCCATTGCTGGCAGCCAATTTGACTACTTTTGCTTTAAATTGCAGTTTTTTTTTCAGGTAAATATATTTTTTTTTTCGATTTAATTTTTGTTCAAAGTGGATAACTATTATGTGTTAATTAAAATAGCATATTCAACAACAAAAAATGTAAAAAAAATATTTTTTTCAGGGAGACAATACATCTTTAAGAAACGATTAAATAGTTTAAAAACTGTTGATGTGTAACGGAAAAGTTAACATGATTATTTGAAAGTAGAGTAAAAAAAGGACGATGAATAATGATATAATATACGAATAAAGGCCTAATGATGAATGGATTGATTGATGGATGGATGGATGGATGGATGGATGGATGAATGAATGAATGAATGAATGAATGAATGGATGGATGGATGAATTGATTGATGAATTAATTGATTGATTGATGAATGAATGAATGAATGAATGAAAGGATTGACTGGTTGATTGATGGATGGATGGATTGATGAAGGAATGAATGATTTGATGGGTGGATGGATGAATGAATGGCATGACAAGCGAGCCATTTTTCAGGAAACTATTTCGTCATGGATGGAGTCAGATAAATAATAAGATAAACATTTGCAGTTCAACTTTGTTATAATACATTGTTGTGAACGAAAACAAAACCTTATTGGATTGATTGTTATCAATTGAATGCACCTGCAAATGTTATTATAGATGAGAAAGTGAAAACTTGGCACACCCTGTGTAAAATCATAAAAAGCTTTCATTATTTAAAACTTGCCTAGTTGACTACAATAAAGCAATCAGTATAGAAAGATTATTTGTACGTCTGATGAAAATGTCTTCTTTTACGAATGAATTGACAACAGAGAATAAAAACAAACGTGAATACGGGTCTGATGATATGGAAAGGCACCAGGAAAATGGAAACGAAGTGTCAACAGTGGTGGACAGAGATCCAGAAACCGTGTCTTCGTTGAATGGAAGAGACACAGACGATGCAAGCAGTATCCAAATGGAAAGAGAAAAAGCAGCATTTTCTACATTTGAAAACATGCAGAATAATAGTAGATTCGTTGAAGATGGTCGTGTTTCGTCAATGATTGTGTTTTTCTGCTTAATTTCATTTTACATTGCTTTTCTATTTGCGTTCTACAGTAGCGGACGCTATGCTGTGCATAGTGACATTTTGGATTGGATTGTTATCATTATCCATTCGATTTCCATGATAATAATGATGTACATTCTGCGAAAGAAGAAATCATGGCAATGGTTAGGCATTATTAAAAGTCCGCAAACTTGTTTGTTCTCGAACGATGAACTTCGACCTCTTCTTTTGGAGTCTGAAGATGTACACTCTCGAACCGCTTCTGAACCTCTTATCGGTGTTTATATCTTTGGAATTTTTAACATTATTTTGTCAATGATGTATATTACAGTTATTGGAAGATGTGTCCCTTTATTAACTAGCCGCACTGATAAATACCGTATCATTGTTTTCATAACATCTAACTGTTTGCAAGTGTTTTTTACAATTGCTCAAGTGGCGTTCTTTAGATGTTTCAAATGTGCCTCCTTCAAGAACTGTTCTTTGTTCCAATATGCATTCATCTTAACCATGTCTGCGAACATCCTAAGCTGGATGGAAAGCATTACAAAGGAAAGTTGTGCTGTGCTTGGGATAAAAGCAGAATATCAAGAATTGGATTGGCGATTGATTGATTTACAATCAGCAAATTCATCAAACAGCAAAGATGAAGTTGTCTGGTGCTACAATCAACTCTTGATACAAAATCCTTTACAGACGTTCTTGAGTATTTTCCAGCCATTTTCAAAAGAGTACAATATTTTGGCTGTTAGTATTCTTCTACACTTCTGGACGAGTTTGCAGTCGAGTGATAGTAATGTCGCTATGCGTACACATGGGAATATGCCAAATGGTGGTACTATAAATACCAACGCTAACATCAATGACAGAGATCGCGTAAGAAGGCGCTGCATACGGACATCTATTCCTAACGAAAACATAAACAATCACGTGACGTTGCAGTCTATGGAACGTAAATCAGGCAAGATTAACTGCAGTCGTTGTTTATGGATCGTGTTGCTAATATCTATCTTACTGCTATCTGCATTTATGATATTTATGATATGTACGACAGAGTTCCTAACTCTAATCCAACATAATATTGTTGGTGTCTTACAAATATATACTCTAGCATTTTACAAAGCTACAATGATCATTGCTATAATACTTGGAAATAAGTACCTTGATAAAAATCGACAAGAATTCTGTAAATCGCTAAACAGAAGCGAAATGCTTCTTCTGTTTTGCCTAATCGGTGTATTTGTGTTAAGCTGTTGTAATGGTGTATCGGCAACTGGTAACTTGATAGAAGATTTTAAGAATCTCACAAATACGGAAAAAATCGATTCATCTGCAATTAGTTACAACCTAACCAAACAGATCGGTCTTATTTTAATGATAGTAATAAACATAGTACAGTCAAGTATGCAAACAATACTCATCCTGAAAACTCGAAGAACCGTAAGTGTCGATAATGACGCTAAAGTTATCATTCATCGTTGTTTTATTTATTTAATGATAGCTAATGCCACTCACTGGCTGAGTGATATTTTCGTATCCCCTGATTCTAAAATGTACTCTTCCGATACAAATGATTTAATGTTCGGAAAGTCCATTATCATTATTAACATTATATTCTTTCCACTTGCTGCATATTATCGGTTCACTTCAGTCGATTTACTCTATCACGCCAATAAAACTTTAAAGAAGGGGCACGAATAGGCACAAGGTTCAGATGTATTATTTGAGACCAGTGTAATCCATCGAAAATTCTTTACATGAAGGAAGCGTTCTAAAATATCGCATAGAAATCAGAATCTATGCTAAGTTTACCTAATAAAAAGATGATACAATACGACCGAAAGTAAATAATATTTTACGATATAAACACAATTATTATTGAAATTGAAACTAAATAAGAACTAGAAACAAATTTTCCCTTTTTACGGAATTAGTTCCGTACACATTGATTCGGCTGTGCAAGGATCACATTGAAGGATAGTAATCGACTATTGTAGGATTGGAAAACTATGTCTTGTTCTTACAATGCAATGACATCAGATGCAGAGATAAAATTAGAACCTCAAAAAAGCTCTTCGTGTGTGGATGGAAAGTCGGACGTCGGTCAAAATATTCCTAATGGTACAAGCAGTTTCATCCAAGATGGCCGTTTATCGTCAATGATTGTTTTGTTCTGCATAATTTCATTTTACACTGCTTTGCTTTTTGCTTACTATAGTAGCGGACGCTATAGCATTCATGGGGACATTTTGGATTGGATTGTTATCATTATCCATTCGATTTCCATGGTAATAATGATGTACATTCTGCGAAAGAAGAGATCATGGCAAGAGCTTGACTTTATTAGATATCCTCAAAGACAGAGGCTACCTAGTGATGAACGTCAACCACTTCTTTTAGAAGAAGGGGGAGAGATAAAATCACAAAACGTCTCTGAGCCTCTTTTTGGCGTTTATGTCTTTGGTACCTTGAACATCATTCTATCAGTAACGTACATTATACTTATTGGAATATGTGTCCCTTTACTATATAGAGGTATAGATAAATATCGACAGAGTGTGTATATAATGCACAACTTTTTCCAAGTATTTTTCACTTGCGTTCAAATGGCGTTCTTCAGAGGTTTCAAAGGCGCTTCCTTCAAAAACTGTACTTTTCTCCAATATGCATTTATCTTTACGATGTCTTCGAATATTCTCAGCTGGATGGATAGTGTTGGGAAGGAAAGTCTTGCTGTAAGTGGATTACCAGCTGAATATCAAGAACTGGATTGGCCACAGATTGACTTGCATCCAGTAAATGTGTCAACTAAAAACGATAAGGTCTTACTGTGCTACGATCAAATTCAAACTCCTCTACGTACATTCTTGAGCAGTCTTCAACCATTTCCGAAAGAGTATAATATTTTAGGTGCGAGTATTCTGCTGCACTATTGGATGAGTTTGCATCCCAAAGACAGTGCATCGACACGCACACGGATGGTAGAAAGTAGGCATACGTACGGAACTACAACCATCAACTACGACAACAGAAATCAAGTTAGAAGGCGCTGCAGAACAGTTCGCACGAGCACCGGTATGCCAGAAGAACGCACAGCAAGCAAGATTAACTATAACTGCTGTCAATGGATAGCATTGACAGTATTTATCTTACTACCATCTGTTTTTATTATAGGTATGACAGAATTGTATACCTTTATCCAATATGAAATATTTGGTACCATACTAGTATTTGCGCTGTTGATTTACAAATCTACCATGATTATTGCTGTATTTTTTACCAATAAGTACTTTAATCAAACTCAACAACGATTTTGTAAATCTTTGAACAGAAGCGAATCACTTCTTCTGTTCTGCCTCATCGGTTTATTTGTGTTGAGCTGCTGTGACGGTGTTTCTGCAACTGGAAAATTGATAACAGATTTCCAGAATCTCACAGAAACGGCGGGAATCAACAAATATGATATTAATGATAGCATAGCAAGACAAGTCGGTCTCATTTTATTGGCAGTTGTAAGCTTAGTACAAACAAGTCTGCAAACAATGCTCATCATAAACATTCGACGAATTACGAGTATCGATAATGACGCTAAAGTTATCATTCGTCGTTGTTTGAATTATTTAATGATAACCAATGCCACTATCTGGCTTAGTGATATAGTTGTGAATCCGGACTCCAACACATGCTATTCGGATACGTACGAGTTTATGTTTGGAAACACAATGGTAATTATTATCATCATTTTTCGTCCACTTACTGCATATTATCGATTCTCTTCAGTAGAATTGATCAACCAAGCTAGTCAATCTTTGAAGAATTGACTAACCTCCATGTAAGACTCATTGAATAATCCATTAAGTATAAACTCTGCTGTTCTATGCAATCCAGAGGACTTAATTAATAATTGCTTTTAATTTTGATAGTAATTTTTTTGAAAACAATTTTGATTACGGATTTCTGCAAGATCTTGAAAGAAAATAAGAACATATTGGACTTTGTCAATCAAAACTGATTTATGTTTAAATATATTGTATAAATAGTGTTTATGAAGGGATTTTGATATGAATTGTAATTATATATTATATATTTTTCGATGTCGCTTGCAAATTCGCTTCAATTTGACCAATCTGTAGCGTTCCACACTTTCACAATTTTGTTAATTAACAATACTCTCTATCTCCACAGAACATTTTTAAATAAGACAGAAAGCCTGTTAATTTTTTTTTTAGTTTTGTGATAATGTAGTTTTAAAATTTTATAAAAAATTAAACCGCTTTCGTAAAACAAAAAATTCTTTTCACATAAATTGTTAAAGTACAGTAGTTTTTGATTAAATAAATGTTATGTTTCTTGAATTTGAAATAGATTCGCTTTGTTTTGTTTTTAAGGAAGTTAAAAAAGTGGCGCTAAACACAACAATGAGTTAGGCCTGCAACTAGTCAATTAAGATACGTTTCACTATCAACAAATGCTCTTTAACTCGAACAGACGACCAGAGATAGAGAATTATATTAAAAGTATATTTGTACAGATACCAATAACATTTTCTGTCGTTTCACCAACCATGTTAAGTTTGGCCGAAATCGATGAACACCATATGTCTACGAAGAGGTTTATACTCGGACATGAGCATTACCACCGGTTCTATTGACCAAGCGTGAGTGTAATCCATCAAACATTCTTCACATGAAAGTAGCGCTCTGAGATATCGCATAGAAATCAGAATATATGCTAAGTTTACCTAATACAGTAGATGATACAATACGACCGAAAGTGAATCATCATCAGAATAAGAAACAAATTTTCGCTTTTTACGAAATTAGTTTAGTACACATTAGGCCTAATTCGGCTGTGCAAAGATCACATTGACGGATAGTAATCGTCGACTAGTAGGATTCTCAGCTTGATGGATAGTGTCGGAAAAGAAAGTCTTGCTGTAAGTGGAATACCACCGGAATATCAGGAACTGGATTGGCCACAGGTTGACTTGCATCCAATAAATGTGTCACCTAACAAGGCCATATAGATGGCTGCAGTCGCGTGCTCAAGTTAGTGTTTACTCCGACCAACCGACCGAAATTGCTGAACATGTTAAAAAATGTAAAAACATTTATATTATTTTAATTTACACGTGCGTAGCCTATCACTTTTGACGTTCTCGTCGTATAACGTAATTTCGAGTTGAAAAGTAAGTCAAGAAAACAGAAATCGGGCAAAAAGAGTGCGTATTAACATTTAACGCGTAGTTCGCGTGCAAAAATCTGCGCACTCGTGACAATTTTTTTAACGCTTAAAATTGCCTGAAACGTACTTTTATTTTATCGAAAATGTGTATGAGTACCAAATTTTATTTAATTTTGATTCATGCTTGTGTAGATATGATTACAAACGTGATTTCGTTAAAGCGTGCGTAGCCCGCGTAATTTTGTATTGCGCACCGTGAAAACATAACCACATCGATTCCTTGCCATAAAGAATATACTGTGAAAAATTGACTTAGCTAGATTAAACTGATATCAAGATAAGGTCATATACAAGTTAGTGTTTACCGACCGACCAACCAACCGACCGACATAGTGAGCTGTAGAGTCGCGTTGCACGCGACTAAAAACGGTAAGGTCTTACTGTAATGATTGGAAACGAAAACTCGAAAATTCAATCAACCGTAACATTAAATCAATCAATGAAAGATCTAATGATGAAATTGGGAAATAACCTTATTATATCCATTCTTCGGGGCATACCCACACTGTATACACTAAAACGCATAGTATTGGGACGGATTGTATTCATACCCTTATACAAATAATGTACAATACTGTACTAGTTTCAAACTACAGGAAATAATTACAGTGTCAGTTGTATGGTGTAGATTGAGAAGAATAAGAATAATAATGTCTTCACTTGGAAATGGAAAGGCAACAGAAAATGGAAGTGAACACTTGTCTGTTGTGGAAAAGAAGCAGCAATCTAACATGTCTTTTGAGGATGGACACTCAATAGATATTGACGGGTCTTGTGTGGAAAGACAGCTAGAAAAAGATAATATAAATTCTTCGTCTGAAGAGGAAATGATAACAATTGCGGAAATAGATGAAGAACCTCAAAATTTGTGTGGGGATGAAAGTGAACAATTGGGTGATCAAAGCAATTCTACTGATACAAGCAGTTTCGCCCAGGATGGCCGTTTATCGTCAATGATTGTGTTTGTCTGCTTAATTTCATTTTACACTGCTTTTATGTTTGCTTTCTACAGTAGCGGACGCTATATTCTCCATGGTGACATTTTAAATTGGATTGTTATCATTATTCACTCAATTTCTATGATGATGATGATATACATTCTGCGAAAGAAGAAATCATGGCAAGAAATTGACTGGATTAGATATCCTCAAAGAAAGTCGTTAGCAAGTGATGAACGTCAACTACTCCTTTTAGAAGATTGTCAAAGGAAGTCCGAAAACGTCCACGAACCTCTTGTCGGCGTTTACGTCTTTGGTGCGTTAAATATTGTTCTATCGATTACGTATATTGTACTTATTGGAATGTGTGTTTCTTTATTAACTATTGATAAAGAAAAATATCAAAAGAGTGTATATATTATATACAATTACTTACAAGTGTCTTTCACTTGTATTCAGATGGCTTTCTTCAGATGTTTTAAAGGGGCCTCCTTTAAAAACTGCTCTGTTTTCCAATATGCATTCCTCTTTACGATGTCTTCGAATATTCTCAGCTTGATGGATAGTATTGGAAAGGAAAGTCTTGCTGTAAGCGGTATGCCAGCTAAGTACCAAGAAATAGACTGGCTGCCAGTGAATATGTCAAATAACATATGGTGCGACGACCAAATTCAAACTCCTTTACGTACATTCTTGAGCAGTCTTCAACCATTTCCGAAAGAGTATAATATTGTGGGTGTAAGTATTCTGCTGAACTATTGGTTGAGTTTGCATCCCGAAGACAGAAATACAGCCACACGCACAAGGATGGACGGAACTACAACCACCAATTACAATGACAACAGCGTTAGAAGGCGGTGCAGAACACGTACTACTATTCCAGATTATAGAGTAAACGAACGCACAACAAACAATACTAACTATAACTGCTGTCAATGGATAGCATTGGCAGTATTTATTTTACTACCATCTGTTTTTATTATAGGTATGACAGAATTGTATACCTTTATCCAATATGATATATTTGGTACCATACAAGTATTTGCGCTGTTGATTTACAAATCTACCATGATTATTGCTGTAGTTTTGCCAATAAGTACTTTAATCAAACTCAACAACGATTGTGTAAATCTTTGAACAGAAGTGAATGACTTCTTCTGTTCTGCCTCATCGGTTTATTTGTGTTGATCTGCTGCGACGCTGTTTCTGCAACTGGCAAATTGATAACAGATTTCCAGAATCTCACAGAAACGGCGGGAATCAACAAAAAGGATAATAATCATAGCATAGCCAGACAAGTCGGTCTCACTTTATTAGCAGTTGTAAGCTTAGTACAAACAAGTCTGCAAACTATGCTCATCATAAACATTCGACGAATTACGAGTATCGATAATGACGCTAAAGTTATCATTCGTCGTTGTTTGAATTATTTAATGATAACCAATGGCACTATCTGGCTGAGTGATATAGTTGTGAATCCGGACTCCAACACATGCTATTCGGATACGTATGAGTTTGTTCGGAAACACAATGGTAATTATTATCATCATTTTCCGTCCACTTACTGCATATTATCGATTCTCTTCAGTAGAATTGATCAACCAAGCTAGTCAATCTTTGAAGAATTGACTAACCTACAGGTAATACTCATTGAATAATCCATTAAGTATAAACTCTGCTGTTCTAAACAATCCAGAGGACTTAATTAATTATTGCTTTTAATTTTGATTGTAATTTTTTGAAAAAAATTTTGATTACGAATTCCTGCAAGAACTTGAAAGAAAATAAGAGAACGTTGACCTTTGTCAATCAAAACTGATTTATGTTTAAATATATTGTATAAATAGTGTTTCTGAAATGATACGAATTGTAATTGTATATTATATATTTTTTGCTTTCGCTTGCAAATTTGCTTCAATTTGACCAATCTATAGCGTTCCATACTTTCACAATTTTGTTAATTAACTCTTATCTCTCTATCTAGACAGAACATTTTTAAACAAACAGAAAGCCTGTTAATATTTTTAGTTTTGTGATAAAGTAGTTTTTACATTTTAAAAACAATTAAACTGTTTTCGTAAAACAGAAAATTCTCTTTCCATAAATTGTTAAAGTACAGTAGTTTTTGATTAAATAAATGTTACGATTCTTGAATTTGAAATAGATTCGCTTTGTTTTGTTTTTTAAGGAAGTTAAACAAAATGGCGCTAATTCAATAATGAGTTAGGCCTGCAACTAGTCAATTGAGATACGTTTCACAATCAACAAATACTTTTGAACTCGAAGAGACGACCAGAGATAGAGAATTATATTAAAAGTATATTTGTACAGATACCAATAACATTTTCTGTCGTTTCACCAACCATGTTACGTTTGGCCGAAATCGATGAACACCATATGTCTACGAAGGAGGTTTATACTCGGACATGAGCGTTACCACCGGTTCTATTGACCAAGCGTGAGTGTAATCCATCAAACATTCTTCACACGAAAGTAGCGTTCTGAGATGTCGCATAGAAATCAGAATCTTTGCCAAGTTTACCTAATAGATGCAATACGACCGAAAGTTAATAATATTTTACGATATAATCACAATTATTATTCTTATCTATAAGATCAGAATAAGAAACAAATTTTCACTTTTTACGGAATTAGTTCAGTTCAGTTGATTCGGCTGTGCAAGGATCACATTAAAGGATAGTAATCGACTATTGTAGGATTGGAAAACTATGTCTTGTTCTTACAATGCAATGACATCAAATGCAGAAATAAAATTAGAACCTCAAAAAAGCTCTTCGTGTGTGGATGGAAAGTCGGACGATCAAAATATTCCTAATGGTACAAGCAGTTTTATTCAGGATGGCCGTTTATCGTCAATGATTGTGTTGTTCTGCTTAATTTCATTTCACATTGGTTTGTTGTTTGCTTACTATAGTAATGAACGCTATATTGTTCATGGGGACATTTTGGATTGGGTTGTCATCATTATCCATTCGATTTCCATGATAATAATGATGTACATTCTGCGAAAGAGAAGATCATGGCAAGAGCTTGACTTTATTAGATATCCTCAGAGACAGTTGCTACCTAGTGATGAACGTCAATCACTTTTAGAAGAAGAGGAAGAGATAAAATCACAAAATGTTTCTGAACCTATAGTCGGCGTTTATGTCTTTGGTACCTTGAACATCATTCTATCAGTAACGTACATTGTACTTATTGGAATATGTGTCCCTTTACTATATAGAGGTATAGATAAATATCGACAGAGTGTGTATGTAGTGCACAACTTTTTCCAAGTATTTTTCACTTGCGTTCAAATGGCGTTCTTCAGAGGTTTCAAAGGCGCTTCCTTCAAAAACTGTACTTTTCTCCAATATGCATTTATCTTTACGATGTCTTCGAATATTCTCAGCTGGATGGATAGTGTTGGGAAGGAAAGTCTCGCTGTAAGTGGAATACCAGATGAATATCAGGAACTGGATTGGCCACAGATTGACTTGCATCCAGTAAATGTGTCTAAAAATGATAAGGTCTTACTGTGCTACGATCAAATTAAAACTCCTCTACGTACATTCTTGAGCAGTCTTCAACCATTTTCGAAAGAGTATAATATTGTGGGTGCGAGCATTCTGCTGCACTATTGGATGAGTTTGCATCCCAAAGACAGAAATACAGCCACACGCACAAGAATGGTAGGAAGTGCATACGGAACTACAACCACCAATTACGGCAACAGAGATCACGTTAGAAGGCGCTGCAGAACAGTTCGCACGAGCACCGGTATGTCAGAAGATCGCACAACAAACAAGATTAACTATAACTGCTGTCAATGGATAGCATTGACAGTATTTATCTTACTACCATCTGTTTTTATTATAGGTATGACAGAATTTTATACACTTATTCAATATGATATATTTAGTTCCATACTGATATTTACTCTATCGGTTTACTCATCTTCAATGATCATTGCTACAATACTTTGCAAAAGATACCTTAACAATCGACAATTATTAATAAAGTCTCTAAACAGAAGCGAATCACTTCTTCTGTTCTGCCTAATCGGTGTATTTGTGTTGAACTGCTGTGACGGTGTTTCTGCAACTGGCAAATTGATAGCAGATTTCCAGAATCTCACAGAAACGGTGAAAATCAACAAATATGATATTAATCTGAACATAGCGAGACAGTTCGGTCTAATTTTACTGGCAGTTATTAGCTTAGTACAAACAAGTCTGCAAACAATGCTCGTCCTAAAAATTCGACGAATTACGAGTATCGATAATGACGCTAAAGTTGTCATTCGACGTTGTTTGAATTATTTAATGATAACCAATGCCACTATCTGGCTGAGTGAAATAGTTGTGAATCCGGACTCTAAAACATGCTATTCGGATGCGCTTGATTTTATGTTCGGAAACACAATGGTAATTATTATCATCATTTTTCGTCCATTTGCTGCTTATTATCGATTCTCTTCAGTAGAATTGATCAACCAAGCCAGTAAAGAATTGAATCCTACACTGACTTAATTACTGACTAGATCTTTTGTTTCCAGGGTGTATTTTTATATTCCCATCACAGTAAAACTTCTCACACGAGCCGCATAGGCTACCTGTATGCATGAGTTTGGACATCAGTCACCCGATACTCATACGTTACTATGTCTAGAGACATAAACCTCGGAAATCTTCAGTTTGTTTGTTTGTCTTCTTTTTCTCTATATATAATATAAATGACCGTGTTAGAATTGGCTGACATAGTTTGAACAATACCTTCGACGGATATTTCAGCCTTAATATAATGTTTGCTATGTTTTTGTTTCGGTACCATAATGCGTGATCAAAACAAGTTGAACATTTAATTGTTAGAGTTTAAATAGATTGAAGCTTTCTTCTATGTTTGAGAATTGTATTTAGCTAGCTTGTAATGCTGTAGAATTGATTAAAACATGAAAATGCGTTAAAACAAACAAAAATAAATACATTGTGTATGCAAATATTTACTTGTTAATTTTGTTTAGTTACAGACGGTTAAACATGATATTATAAAGAAGGATAATTGGTGAATGATTTATTCATGACCTTTGACACTAAATTCATGAATGATCTCTTATTTTTTGTTAATGTATTCCTTAAATACTCCTTGTGACATTTTTGCACAAATATGAGAGGTTTCCAGTACTGGCCAATTGATTTAATTCGATCGAACTATATTATAGATGAATCTTTTATTTTAGTGGATTGGAGCCCATGATAGCCCCTGCCTTGATCCCTGTGATCAGGGTGATGTCAGCGAGTGAGTGGCAGAACGGTTAGCCAGATTTCTATTTCAGGATAGTTGAGCCCACTACTAGATATTATACAATCAGAGTGCGTATAGGTTACATCATGGGTTACGTCATAGCCTAATTTAGAACATTATAAGATGACGCGGTTACTAGGTAACGATCGAGGAAATAAAATATATGCTGCATTGGGAATGTAACCTATGGTAATTTTATAAAACTTTTAAACTTAAGGAAATACTAGAAATTATTATTCTTATCTATAAGATCAGAATAAGAAACAATCGACAGCAACCAAACAACTTATCAAAAGAGCATTAATTGTAATCATGGATGAAATCAACCATAACATTCAATCAATGAAAAACCTAAAAATAAATAAGGAAATAACCTGCCTTAGTATACCTGACATTTAAATAAAATGCATAATAGCCAGCCGGATTATTATATGTAATTGTACAAGTTTTCAACGACAGGATATAGTTGTAGCTGGTAGCGTTGGATGGTGGAGTTTATCGATCTAGGAAAATGTCTTCGTTTAGGAATGGAAAGGCAACAGAAAATGGCAACATAAGTGAATACCTGCCTGATGTAGAAGAAAAGCTACAATATAATAGGTCTTTGGACAGTACAGCAACATACAACAATGATCCGTATGTACAAAAACAGCTAGAAGTTAATATTTGTTCACCTGACGAGGAAATTTCAGAAATAAATCAAGAACCTTCGTTTGAGGATAGAACGGAGAAATCAGGAGATCAAAGAACAACATGTGATACAAGCAGTTTCGTTGATGATGGCCGTTTGTCGTCAATATTTGTGTTTTTCTGCTTAATTTCATTTTACATTGCTTTGCTGTTTGCTTACTATAGTAGCGGACGCAATAGTATTCATGGGGACATTTTGCATTGGATTGTTATCATTATCCATTCGATTTCCATGATAATGATGATGTACATTCTGCGAAAGAAGAGATCATGGCAAGAGCTTGACTTTATTAGATTTTCTCAAAGACAGTCGTTAACTAGTGATGAACGTCAACCACTCCTCTTAGAAGATTTTCCGCCACCAGAGGAGATTAAGTACGAAAACGTCTCTGAGCCTCTTGTTGGCGTTTATGTCTTTGGTACCCTGAACATCATTCTATCAGTGACGCATATTGTACTTACTGGAATGTGTGTCCCTTTACTAACTAGAGATATAGATACCTATCGACAGGGTGTGTTTATAATGCACACGTTTTTCCAAGTGTTTTTCACATCAGTCCAGATGACGTTCTTCAGATGTTTTAAAGGGGCCTCCTTCAAAAACTGCTCTTTTTTCCAATATGCATTCATCTTTACGATGTCTTCGAATATTCTCAGCTTGATGGATAGTGTCGGAAAAGAAAGTCTTGCTGTAAGTGGAATACCACCGGAATATAAGGAACTGGATTGGCCACTTATTGATTTAGATCCAGCAAATATGTCAAATAAGAACGATAATATCGTAATATGCTATGATCAAATTCAAACTCCTCTACGTACATTCTTTAGCAGTCTTCAACCATTTTCAAAAGAGTATAATATTGTGTGTGTAAGTATTCTGCTGCACTATTGGATGAGTATGCATCCCAATAATGACAGGAATACAGCCACACGCACAAGGATGGTAGGAAGTACATACGGAACTACAACCACCAATTACAATAGCAGAGATCAGGTTAGAAGGCGCTGCAGAACACGCATAATGACCGCTATTCCACACGACAGAATAAGCCAACGCACAGCAAGCAAGATTAACTATAACTGCTGTCAATGGATAGCATTGGCAGTATTTATTTTACTACCATCTGTTTTTATTATAGGTATGACGGAATTGTATACCTTTATCCAATATGATATATTTGGTACCATACAGATATTTACTCTATTAATTTACAAATCTACTATGATTATTGCTATCGTATTTGCCAAAAACTACCTTAATAAAACTCCACAACAATTATTGTGTAAGTCCTTAAACAGAGGCGAATCACTTCTTCTCTTCTGCCTAATCGGTGTATATGTGTTGAGCTGCTGCGGTGGTGTTTCTGCAACTGGCAAATTGATAGCAGATATCAAGAATCTCACAGAAACGGCGGGAATCAATGAATCGCAAATGAATCTTAGCATAGCAAGACAGCTTGTTTTGATTGTATTGACAATTATAAACATAGTACAAACAAGTCTGCAAACAATTCTCATCTTGAAAATTCGACGAACTAAGAGTGTCGATAATGACGCTAAAGTTATCATTCATCGTTGTTTTTTGTATTTAATGATAGCTAATGCCACTATCTGGCTGAGTAATATAGTTGTTTCTCCGGACTCTAAAACATGCTTTTTTGATACATATTATTTTATGTTCGGAGACACAATGGTGATTGTTAATATAATTTTTCGTCCTCTTACTGCATATTATCTATTCACTTCAGTAGTTTTGCTCTACCAAGCCAGTAAATGTTTGAAGAATTGACTAATATACATGCAAGACTTATTGAATAATAATAATTAGTTGTCTGCCTGCTTATTTCTTTATTATGTTATAAATTGCTACATTTACTTAGAGTTGTTAAGAAGGTATATACATACTTTAGGCTTTTGATTATATAGCTCTGATGATGAGAATAGATTATCGAAACATATCGCTTAATTTTAAGACTGCCTGTATCGTTAGTACATTGTTATTATGCTCACTAGTAATTTTGGTGATATTATACATGATTTATTTAGTTTAAATATTTTAAGTTTGAGTTTAATTCAATTAAAATCAATATTCTCATTGTAATTTTAAATAACACAGTGGAAATCATACATCATTCTTCTATGTTTTTTTTAGCCAGTCTGTAAAGCTATAATAATGAGAACAAACATTAGTCCTCCAAATGTTATGCAGATATACTTGTCACTTTTGTTTAATAGTTCTAAACAATTAAACATGAAATTACAAGAAATATTCTGTAAATACCAATTCATGTAGGGAGTGAGTGGCCGAGCGGTTAAGACAGTGGAACCGTAAGTAGGGAGTGAGTGGCCGAGCGGTTAAGACAGTGGAACCGTAATCACGTAGCCATAACATCGGCAGGGGTTCGAGGCTTACTCACTCCATGGTTCTGGTGGTAGAACGAGTCTTCTCGGATAAGGACTATAAACCGTAGGTCCAGTGTACACATCTAGCTCGTGTGCACTTTAAAGAACCTAGTACATCTTTCGAGACGAGTAGGGGGTTACCCCGGTGTATTAGTACATTACAGCCACTGATCACCAACTGGGCCCTCTGGGAGACCAGTCTTTGACTGAAGAGGTTACCCAGTATAAATATATATTCAATCAATGATCTTTGATCTAAATTTATGATCATTATTGCTATTTAAAGTAAACGTCTTTTATTATTATTTTTTCAAATATCGCATTAATTATATATACTAGATGGTACGCTCGCTTCGCTCGCGTACCATCTAGGTCGTGCCCACAGATGGTTCTCGAATACACAGTAATTTCAGCGTCACAAAACTGGCGATTTCAAATGTACGTACCGCAGGACTATAATACATTGTCGTTTACAGAAACGAATAAATAGACACGATGATTTATGTAGTCAACTAAAATTACCACTCTGGGAATTACTTCCGAAGGAGAAAATTATCACAAAATGAGTCCAAATTTTTGATTTGGACTCATTTAAAGAAACCCAATTTGTGTTTTGTATGGGTTTTTTTATATTAGGGTTGAGGGATGGGAAAGCGGATAGGTACAAAGAGGAACAATTTTTAAATATATTCTTTATCCATTCAGTAACGAAATATTTTTTTCGTGTTTTATAGGCCTATAAATAATATACCTCTAAATACAGTAAAAAATTTGCGATTTAATACTTTGTTAAAACTGTCACTGTCATAATCGATTGAAATATTAAAGTACATGTCACGGTACACCACTACGACGTTTATTTTATTGGTAATTATTAATTAATACAAACGTTGAGAAGGAACTGTCAGTATAAAGTTTATTTGTATATAACTAGATGGCACGCTCGCTTCGCTCGCGTACCATCTAGGGGTGCTCACAGATGGTTCTCGAATACAGTAGAATCCACGGACGGGGACTTTTTTGGGACACTAAACAAAAACGGAAGTGTCCCCCTAATTGGGGTATTCAGAAATAGAGACAACAAAACCAATACTGGATTCCATAAAGGACAATTAATTTATGTGGATTAAAGAAATTAGGGAGAAATGGAAATGTATGTACGGGAATTGGGCGGCAGCACGTGGTGGTGGTGATGGAACCGCAGTAATAAAGTTGATTGTATTTATATATTATAAGAACCAAACTAAATAAATAGACCTAGACATTCTGCGAAATGGAAATCGGAAATTCAAGCTCCTATTCAGTGAAAAATTAAACTGTAGTCTACCTAAATATTTAGGGCAAATCATCGGTTGTGGTGTTGAACTTCCTGTAAACATTTGTGTGAACCAAACTGGGTCGAATTTCTGTCATGAGTACTGATTTGTTGGCCTGTGATTTATGACGCCTAAGGGATCTATCTAGACTTATTTTTTAGAATAATGTACGTACCTGTCAGATACAATTGTCTTGTGTCGTATAATAAATAAGTACTGTAATAGTTACTGAAGTTACTATTACAATCTCGTCAATGAAAACACGAAAATGTAGGCTATATGCACTTACTTATGAAAACGTATACAGTATTATACTCAGTTATTGAAACAGTAGGTTTAAAAAAGTTTCGTTTGTCTGTAAAATGATGTAATCAAGCTGTTTACATGAGTCTTAATTTATAAGCACATCAATAATAAAATAGTTTATCTATCCTGTAATTGCCGAGATTATGGTCGCTGTTGAATGAAATAAAGCCAATCGGTATCATATTTGTACAGAAACGTTTTCGCGGCCGAAGGGTGTAACCTACATTCGTTGTATTATTATTATCGTCAAGAACTAACTGTAACTACATAGAAAGTAGGGTATCATAAATTTGGCCTTAGCACTCGGGGGAGTGGCTAAGATGAAGTCCGTGGGACTACTAAATATAAATTGTAATGAACCTCGAGGGACATAAATAGGAATATTTCATGTTTCATTATCAATGTATAATAAATGGAAACTGTTTACCGATTCAAATAATAGAAATTGGTTTTTAACATTTTCCGAACCTATTGCAAGTTTATTCTCAAAGGGCCCATATATTTACCTACCGTATGTGTTAAACCAAGGGCTCATAAATTTACATACAGTACTTGTGTTAAACCAAACTACTGGATGTTCCATTCATCGCAAATCAATACATTTGTATAATCGTATATTAAATCTATCAAAATAGTATTTTTTAAAGAAAATCGGCCTGTCTTCAACATTATGATGGTGTACTCTAGCAATCTATCAAAATAGTATTTTTTTAAAGAAAATCGGCCTGTCTTCAACATTATGATGGTGTACTCTAGCTGTTCAACCGGTTTTCAGCTATTAAAAACAATTATCGTAGGAGGAGATAGGAAAATGCGAAGCCTCCTCGCTATGTAACATTAGGGTTGAGAGATGGGAAAGCGGATAGGTACAAAGAGGAACAATTTTTAAATATATTCTTTATCCACTGAGTAACGAAATATTTTGTTCATGTTTTATAGGCCTATAAATAATATACCTCTAAATACAGTAGGCCTAAAACATTTGCGATTTAATACTTTGTTAAAATTGTCACTGTCATAATCGATTGAAATATTAAAGTACATGTCACGATACACCACTACGACGTTTATATTTTTGGTAATTATTAATTAATACAAACGTTGAGAAGGAACTGTCAGTATAAAGTTTATTTGTATATCTAACAGTAGAGCCTATCCACAGTCTCAGTAATAAAGTTTATTTGTATATATTTTTATATTACATCTAACAGTACGAACATTCACAGTAAGAAATGTTCGATTCAAATGAAAAATAGTTAATAGGTATTTACAGTATTGTCAAAGTATTGCAAGTTTATTCTCAAAGGGCCCATATATTTACCTACCGTATGTGTTAAACCAAGGGCTCATAAATTTACCTACAGTACTTGTGTTAAACCAAGCTCTGGCAGACTGAGAGATTGGGATGTTCCATTCATCGCAAATCAATACATTTGTATAATCGTATATTAAATCTATCAAAATAGTATTTTTTAAAGAAAATCGGCCTGTCTTCAACATTATGATGGTGTACTCTAGCTGTTCAACCGGTTTTCAGCTATTAAAAACAATTATCGTAGGAGGAGATAGGAAAATGCGAAGCCTCCTCGCATTTTTGTGGCGGGTATTTTTCAAGATGGACATCCATTATACAGTGTATACCACGGTCGGAAAACACCCCTATTTGGGGCAAATCTTGGAACCTAAATTCGTTTTAACCGTCAATAACTTATTATCTAACTTAATTTAATTAGTAAACAGGGTTACATCAGGTGGTTAAAATCAGTACCGAATGTACGAACCAACTTTATATACCATCGAGTAAAAATTATAGAAGTAAGGCGCGATTTACCGAATTTTGCCCTTACGTAAATTTATATATAGATAATGTGTTTATATATCTAACAGTAGATCCTATCCACAATCTCAGTAATAAAGTTTATCTGTATATATTTTTATATTACATCTAACAGTACGAACATTCACAGTAAGAAATGTTCGATTCAAATGAGGACTAAAAATAGTTAATAGGTATTTACAGTATTGTCAAAGTATTGCAAGTTTATTCTCAAAGGGCCCATATATTTACCTACCGTATGTGTTAAACCAAGGGCTCATAAATTTACCTACTTGTGTTAAACCAAACTCTGGCAGACTGATGTTCCATTCATCGCAAATCAATACATTTGTATAATCATATATTAAATCTATCAACATAGTATTTTTTTAAGAAAATCGGCCTGTCTTCAACATTATGATGGTGTACTCTAGCTGTTCAACCGGTTTTCAGCTATTAAAAACAATTATCGTAGGAGGAGATGGGCAAATGCGAAGCCTCCTCGCATTTTTGTGGTGGACATCCATTAGACAGTGTATACCACGATCGGAAAACACCCCTATTTGGGGCAAATCGTTGAACCTAAATTCGTTTTAATCGTCAATAACTAATTATCTAACTTAATTTAATTAGTAAACAGGGTTAAATCAGGTGGTTAAAATCAGTACCGAAAGTACGAACCAACTTTATATACCATCGAGTAAAAATTCTAGAAGTAAGGCGCGATTTACCGAATTTTGCCCTTACGTAAATTTATATATAGATGTTGTTAATGGTTTTTTTAAAGTTGTAACTGTCCCTTTAATTTAATTTGAATAAGGAACTGGAACAAAATACTGTATTGTATGATAACAAAAACCGCACACAATGAAATTCGATCAACTGTAGAATTGGATCCCGATCAATAAAAGATTTAATAATAAATTAAGGAAATGACTAGTTTATAGTTCCTAATATTAGTACATTAATAATAGATAGAGGTATTGTATTGACACTTGTACAAAAAGAAATAGTTGTACACTCTCTGTATGGTGATAGATATAGCTTAGAATGTCTTCACTGGTAAATGTAAATGTACCAGAAAATGGAAACACAAGTGAATACCTACTTAGTGTGGAGGACGAGCTAGAATATAATATGTCTTCTGAGGATGGACAGATAACAGACATGTCTTTTTGTGGCAAAGAAATGACAACAGTTGCGGAAATAGATCAAGAAAATATTATGTCTTCGTGTGCGGATGGTACAGACAAATTGAACGATCTGAGAATGTATAATGATACAAGCAGTTTTGTTCAGGATGGCCGCATATCATCATTGATGGCTTTTTTCTGCCTACTTTCATTTTACATTGCTTTTCTGTTTGCCTTCTACAGTAGCGGACCCTATGCAATACATGATGACATTTTGAATTGGATTGTTATCATTATATATTCGATTTCCATGATAATAATGATGTACATTCTGCGAAAGAAGAGATCATGGCAAGAGCTTGACCTTATTAGATATCCTCAAAAACAGTCGCTACCTAGTGATGAACGTCAACCACTTCTTTTAGAAGATCTTCCTCCAAGAGAGATAAAGTCTCAAAGCGTCTCTGAACCTCTTTTTGGCGTTTATGTCTTTGGTACTTTGAACATCATTCTATCAGTAACGTACATTGTACTTATTGGAATATGTGTCCCTTTACTATCTAGAGGTATAGATAAATATCGACAGAGTATGTATATAGTGCACAACTTTTTCCAAGTATTTTTCACTTGCGTTCAAATGGCGTTCTTCAGAGGTTTCAAAGGCGCTTCCTTCAAAAACTGTACTTTTCTCCAATATGCATTTATCTTTACGATGTCTTCGAATATTCTCAGCTGGATGGATAGTATTGGGAAGGAAAGTCTCGCTGTAAGTGGAATACCAGATGAATATCAGGAACTGGATTGGCCACAGATTGACTTGCATACAGTTAATGTGTCAACTAAAAACGATAAGGTCTTACTGTGCTACGATAAAATTCAAGCTCCTCTACGTACATTCTTGAGCAGTCTTCAACCATTTTCGAAAGAGTATAATATTGTGGGTGCGAGTATTCTGCTGCAGTATTGGATGAGTTTGCATCCCAAAGACAGAAATACAGCCACACGCACAAGGATGGTAGGAAGTACGTATGAAACTACATCCTCCAGTCACGACAACAGAGATCACGTTAGAAGGCGCTGCAGGACAATACGAACGAGTATCTCTATGTCAGAAGATCGCACAACAAACAAGATTAACTATAACTGCTATCAATGGATAGCATTGGCAGTATTTATTTTACTACCGTCTGTTTTTATTATAGGTATGACAGAATTTTATACACTTATCCAATATGATATATTTAGTTCTATACTGATATTTACTCTTTCGGTTTACACATCTTCAATGATGATTGCTGCAATAGTTTGCAAAAGATACCTTAACAATCAACAATTATTCATAAAGTCCCTAAACAGAAGCGAATCACTTCTTCTGTTCTGCCTAATCGGTGAGTTTGTGTTGAACTGCTGTAACGGTGTTTCTGCAACTGGCAAGTTGATAGCAGATTTCCAGAATCTCACAGAAACGGTGGAAATCAACGAATATGATATCAATCTGAACATAGCGAGACAGTTCGGTCTAATTTTACTGGCAGTTATTAGCTTAGTACAAACAAGTCTGCAAACAATACTCATCCTAAAAATTCGACGAACTAAGAGTGTCGATAATGACGCTAAAGTTATCATTCGCCGTTGTTTGAAGTATTTAATGATAGCTAATGCCACCATTTGGCTGAGTGAAATAGTTGTGAATCCGGACTCTAAAACATGCTATTCGGATGCGTTGGATTTTATGTTCGGAAACACAATGGTAATTATTATCATCATTTTCCGTCCACTTGCTGCTTTTTATCGATTCTCTTCAGTAGAATTGATCAACCAAGCCAGTAAATCTTTGAAGAATTGAATCCTACAGTGACTTATGTACTGAATAGATCTTTTGTTTCCAGGGTGTATTTTTATATTCCAATCACAGTAAAACTTCTCACACGAGCCGCATAGGCTACATGTATGCATGAGTTTGGACATCAGTCACCCGATACTCATACGTTACTATGTCTAGAGACATAAACCTCGGAAATCTTCAGTTTGTTTGTTTGTCTTCTTTTTCTCTATATATAATATAAATGACCGTGTTAGAATCGGCTGACATAGTTTGAACAATACCTTCGACAGATATTTCAGCCTTAATATAATGTTTGCTATGTTTTTGTTTCGGTACCATAATGCGTGATCAAAACAAGTTGAACATTTAATTGTTAGAGTTTAATTAGATTGAAGCTTTCTTCTATGTTTGAGAATTATATTTAGCTAGCTTGTAATGCTGTAGAATTGATTAAAACATGAAAATGCGTTAAAACAAACACAAATAAATACATTGTGTATGCAAATATTTACTTGTTAATTTTGTTTAGTTACAGACGGTTAAACATGATATTATAAAGAAGGATAATTGGTGAATGATTTATTCATGACCTTTGACACTAAATTCATGAATGATCTCTTATTTTTTGTTAATGTATTCCTTAAATACTCCTTGTGACATTTTTGCACAAATGTGAGAGGTTTCCAGTACTGGCCAATTGATTTAATTCGATCGAACTATATTATAGATGAATCTTTTATTTTAGTGGATTGGAGCCCATGACAGCCCCTGCCTTGATCCCTGTGATCAGGGTGATGTCAGCGAGTGAGTGGCAGAATGGTTAGCCAGATTTCTATTTCAGGATAGTTGAGCCCACTACTAGATATTATACAACCAGATTGCGTATAGGTTACATCATGGGTTACGTCATAGCATAATTTAGAACATTATAAGATTACCCGGTTACTAGGTAACGATCGAGGAAATAAAATATATACTGCATTGGGAATGTAACCTATGGTAATTTGATAAAACTTTTAAACTTAAGGACATACTAGAAATTATTATTCTTATCTATAAGATCAGAATAAGAAACAAATGTTCACTTTTTACGGAATTAGTTCAGTACACATTGATTCGGCTGCGCAAGGATCACATTGAAGGATAGTAATCGACTATTGTAGGATTGGAAAACTATGTCTTGTTCTTACAATGCAATGACATCAAATGCAGAGATAAAATTAGAACTTCAAAATATGTGTGTGTGTGGATGGAAAGTCGGAAGGTCAAAATATTCCTAATGGTACAAGCAGTTTCATCCAAGATGGCCGTATATCGTCAATGATTGTGTTTTTCTGCATAATTTTATTTTACACTGCTTTGCTGTTTGCTTACTATAGTAGCGGACGCTATAATATTCACAGGGACATTTTGGATTGGATTGTTTTCATTGTCCATTCGATTTCCATGATAATAATGATGAACATTCTGCGAAAGAGAAGATCATGACAAGAGCTTGACCTCATTAGATGTCCGATAAGACAGCTATCTAGTAATGAACGTCAATCACTCCTTTTAGAAGATCTCGCTTGAAATGAGCTAGACTAAATTCTTCTTCTGAAAATGAAATGGCGGAAGTTCAAGGATAAAAAATATTTACTAACTTTTTAGGCTATGTCACACGAATATCGCGGTAGCATGAAGGAAATACAATTCGATCAATTGTAACATTCAAACAATCAATAAAGAACCTAACAATAAAATAGGGAAATACCCTTAGTATACGTAACATTTAGTACATAATAGCGAACCGGACCTGTATACAAATATGTATAAGTGTACTTGGTATTTAAAAACAGACGACGATTGCTAACTGGTATAGCTGTATATCGGTGTAGACAAGAAAATGTCTTCACATAGGAATGGAAGGGTAACAGAAAATGGAAACATAAATCAACACCTGAATAGTGTGGAAGAAGATGAACTAGAATATAATACGTCTTCCGAGGATAAACCAGCAACAGGCGACTGGTCTGGTGGGGAAAGAGAACCAGAAGGCATGTTTTGTTTTGAAAATGAAATGGCAACAGGTGCGGAAAGAGATCAACCTCAAAATATGGTGATAGGATCTTCCTGTGGGGATGAAACAGAAAAATCGAGCGACGAAAGAACTTATAGAAATACGAGCAGTTTTGTCCAAGATGGCCGTTTATCGTCAATAATTGTGCTTTTCTGCATAATTTCATTGTACACTGCTTTGCTGTTTGCTTACTATAGTAGCGGACGCTATAACATTCACGGGGACATTTTGGATTGGATTATTATCATTATCCATTCGATTTCCATAATAATAATGATGTACATTTTGCGAAAAAAGAGATCATGGAAAGAACTTGACTTGATTAGATGTCCTATAAGACAGCCGCTACCTAGTGATGAACGTCAACCACTCCTTTTAGAAGATCTTCCTCCAAGAGAGATAGAGTCTCAAAACGTCTCTGAACCTCTTGTCGGCGTTTATGTCTTTGGTACCTTGAACATCATTCTATCAATAACGTATATTATACTTTTTGGAATGTGTGTCCCTTTACTATCTAGAGGTATAGATAAATATCGACAGGGTGTGTTTATAATACACAATTTCTCGCATGTGTTTTTCACTTGCGTTCAAGTAGCATTCTTCAGATATTTTAAAGGCGCCTCTTTCAAGAACTGCTCTTTTTTTCAATATGCATTTATCTTTACGATGTCTTCGAATATTGTGAGCTGGGTTGATAGTGTCGGAAAAGAAAGTTCTGCTGCAAGCGGTATGCTGGCTGAATATCAGGAACTGGATTGGCCACTGATTGATTTACAGCGAGTAAATATGTCAAATAAGAACGATAAGGTCTTACTGTGCTACGATCAAATTCAAACTCCTCTACGTACATTCTTGAGCAGTCTTCAACCATTTTCGAAAGAGTATAATATTGTGGGTGCGAGTATTCTGCTACACTATTGGATGAGTTTGCATCCGAAAGACAGAAATACAGCCACACGCACAAGGATGGTAGGAAGTACATACGGAACTACAACCACTAATTACGACAACAGAGATCACGCTAGACGGCGCTGCAGAAGCACGAGCTCTGCTATGCCAGAAGAACGCTCAGCAAACAATACTAACTATAACTTCTGTCAATGGATAGCATTGGCAGTATTTATTTTACTACCATCTGTATTTATTATAGGTATGACAGAATTGTATACCTTTATCCAATATGATATATTTGGTACCATTCAGATATTTACTCTTTTAATTTACAAATCTTCAATGATAATTGCTATAGTACTTTGCAAAAAATACCTTAACAACCGACAATTCCTAAACTGTCTAAACAGAAGCGAACATCTTCTTCTCTTCTGTCTAATCGGTGTATTTGTGTTAAGTTGCTGTGATGGTATATCTGCAACTGGCAAATTGATAGCAGATTTCCAAAATCTAACAGCGGAGAAGGTGGAAATTAATGAATATAAAATTAATCAAAGCATAGCAAGACAAGTTGGTCTAATTTTATTGACAGTTGTAAACTTTGTACAATCAAGTCTGCAAACGATATTCATCCTAAAACTTAGACGAATTAAGGGTATCGATAAGGACACTAATATTATTCGTCGTTGTTTGAATTATTTAATGATAACCAATGCCACTATCTGGTTAAGTACTATAGTTGTGAATCCGGACTCTAAAACGTTTTTTTCGGATACAAATTATTTTGTGTTTGGAGATGCTATGGCTATTGTTAACATATTATTCTATCCGCTTGCTGCATATTATCGATTCACTTCAGTAAATTTGCTGTATCAAGTCAGTAAATCTTTGAAGAATTGACTAACCTTTGTTAGTAAGTAATGTAAGACTCATTGAATCTATTTAAGTATCAACTTAACTGTGCTTTCTATGTAATCTGTAAAAATGGCAACTGTACGTCGACATGGATATGGTTGTGTACATCGTCCACACCTGTGCGCAATTCAGAGACACAGGTTATTCCACAGATTTACATTTACAAAGGATTTCATTAACGAATTAGGCCTATACCGGTAAATGAATAATGCTAGTCTGGTGTAAACACATTCGATCAAGCTTGAAATGAGCTAGACTAAATTCATCTTCTGAAAAAGAAATGGCGGAAGTTCAAGAATAAAAAATAATAGTACGTGTCGCCAATATTTGCCAACTTTTTAGGCTTTGTCACACGAACCATAAAGGAAATACAATTCGATCAAAAGTAATATTCAAACAATCAATAAAGGACCTAACAATAAAATAGGGAAATAAGCTTAGTATACCTGACATTTAGTACATAATAGCGAACCGGACCTTTATACAAATATGTATAAGTGTACTTGGTATTTGAAAACAGACGACGATTGCTAACTGGTATAGCTGTATATCGGTGTAGACAAGAAAATGTCTTCACATAGGAATGGAAGGGTAACAGAAAATGGAAACTTAAATCAACACCTGAATAGTGTGGAAGAAGAAGAACTAGAATGTAATACGTCTTCCGAGGATGAACCAGCAACAGGCGACTGGTCTGGTGGGGAAAGAGAACCAGAAGGCATGTTTTGTTTTGAAAATGAAATGGCAACAGGTGCGGAAAGAGATCAACCTCAAAATATGGTGATAGGATCTTCGTGTGGGGATGAAACAGAAAAATCGAGCGACGAAAGGACTTATTGTAATGCAAGTAGTTTTGTCCAAGATGGCCGTTTATCATCAATAATTGTGTTTTTCTGCATAATTTCCTTTTACATTTCGTTTTTGATTGCTTACTATAGTAGCGGACGTTGTGTTGTGCATGAGGACATTTTGGATTGGATTGTTATCATTGTTCACTCATTTTCAATAATAATAATGATGTACATTCTGCGAAAAAAGGGATCGTGGCAACAGCTTGACTTCATTAGATGTCTTCGAAGACAGTCGTTAGTTAGTGATGAACGTCAACCACTCCTTTTAGAAGATTGTCCGCCATCAGGTGAGGTTAAGCCCGAAGACGTCTCTGAACCTCTTGTCGGCGTTTATGTCTTTGGTGCTTTGAGTATTGTTCTATCGGTGACGTATATTGTACTTTTTGGAATGTGTGTTCCTTTACTGGCCAGAAGCATAGACAAATATCGACAGAGTGTGTATATAATATACAATTGTTTACAAGTGCTTTTGACCTGTGTTCAGATAACGTTCTTCAGATTGTTCAAAGGCGCCTCCTTCAAGAACTGCTCCTTTTTCCAATATGCATTCATCTTTACGATGTCTTCGAATATTATCAGCTGGATAGATAGTGTCGGAAAAGAAAGTTATTCAGTAAATGGAATACCAGCTGAATATCAAGAAATGGATTGGCCACTGATTGATTTACAGCCAGTAAATATCTCAGAAAATAAGGTCTTGTTGTGCTACAATCCAATTCAAACTCCTCTACGCACTTTATTGAGCACTCTTCAACCATTTTCAAAAGAGTATAATATTGTGGGTGTAAGCATTCTTTTACATTATTGGATGAGTTTGCATACGAATAACAGAAATACAGCTCCGTATACAACAAGGATGGTGGGAAGTACATACGGGAACATTGGCCTTAATTACGACAACAGACATCACGTTAGAAGGCGCTGCCACTCTACAGGTAACCAAGCACTACACGCAAATCCAGTCGATAGAGTAAACCAGACAGTGCAGTCACTGCACACCGAGCATTGCACACCAAGCAAAGATAACTATAACATCCACCAATGGATAGTATTGGTATTTTTTGTATTATTGCCATCTGCATTTTTATTCTGTATGAGAGAAGTTTATACTTTTATCCAAAGTAACATTTTTAGTACAATACAAATATTTTCTCTATTAATTTACAAATCTACAACGGTCATTGCTATAGTATTTGCCAAAAAGTACCTTAGAAATCGGCAAGAAATATGTAAATCGCTAAACAGAAGTGAAACACTATTTTTGTTTTGCTTATTCAGTTTATTTGTTTTAACCTTCTGCGATGGTGTTTCTGGAACGTGCACTTTAGTAGCAGATTTTCAGAATCTCACAGAGACGGTTGAAAACGATGCATCTGGCACGGCGAGGCAAGTCGGTATCATTATAGTGACAGTTATAAACTTAGTACAATCCAGTCTGCAAACAACACTCATCCTGAAAATTCGTAGAGTTGAGAGTATTGATCATGACGCAAAAGTTATCATTCGTCATTGTTTGAATTATTTAATAATAGTTAATGCCACTCTGTGGCTGAGTAATATAGTTGTTTCTCCAGATTCTAAAACGAGTTTTTCAGACACAAATGATTTTATGTTCGGAGACACAATGGAGATTGTTAACACAATTTTCCGCCCTCTTGCTGCATATTATCGATTCCTTTCGGTAGATTTGCTGTACCAAGCCAGTAAATTGTTGAAGAATTGATAACCTATGTAAGACTTTAGAATAATACGTATTTAGTTAAATATATTCATATTTTCAGTTTTAATTAACCAATAGCAATGCTCATTGTAATTATAAAGAACATTTCTTAATTTTTTTTGGCGGTTCATTACGTAACGTAATCAATAACTGACCAATCAGAGCCTGACTTCTTTTCTATACTTACTTCTGTTCTAAGATGTATCCATCGTTGGTAAACGCAATTTTTCTGTCAAACATTTAAATTATATATAAATTACATAACATACATTACATATACTGTATTATATAATTCATCAATGTTGACCTTTGACCTGCAATATTTCTAATAAAAAGCATTCAAATCTGATTAACTTTTTAATCAGAAAACTAATTAATGAAAACTGAAACGGAAAGTTAAAAAGTTTCTGTTGTTAACAATGCTAGATAAGAATGATATTAAAATTCAGTTATTTTTTAGCTTTATGAGTGACATAAGACCACACATTACTTCTCTATAATTAAAAAAATACTGGATTCCTCGTGTACAGCACTTGTGTTTAACAACCGGGTTTGACACACATTTACCTTTGCTGCATATGGCGCCCTATACAAATGAGCATCCGTCGTGTATGGTGTAGAGCTAAGCAATTGTGTATTGAGAATGAAAAAGGTAACAGAAAATGGAAACATGAAAAAGTGTTGAATAAGAGGTAGAAGATATGACTTTGGTGGACAGAACAGCAACATACAACAATCATCCGTTTGTACAAAAACAGTTATAAGTTAATATTTCTTCATCTGACTGACGAAAAAATTACAAGAAATTAAGAAGTTCAAAATGTCTTCGTATATGGATGGAACGGAAAAATCAGGAGATGAAAGAACAACCTGTGATACAAGAAGTTTCGTTGAGGATGGCCGTATATCATCAATGATGATTTTTATCTTCATAATTTCACTTTACACTGCTTTGATGTTTGCTTTCTACAGTAGTGGACGCTATGTTGTGCATGGGGACATTTTGGATTGGATTGGTATCATTAACCATTCGATTTCCATACTAATAATGATGTACATTCTGCGAAAGAGGAGATCATGGCAAGAGCTTGACCTCATTAGATGTCCTATAAGACAGTTGTTTTGTCATCATGAACGTCAACTACTCCTTTTACAGGATTTTTCACCAGGAGAGATAAAGTCAAAAAACGTCTCTGAACCTCTTGTTGGCGTTTATGTCTTTGGTACATTGAACATCATTCTATCAGTAACGTACATTGTACTCATTGGAATGTGTGTTTCTCTACTAACTAGAGGAATAGAAAAATATCGACAGGGTGTGTTAATAATGCACAACTGTTTCCAAGTGTTCTTCACTTGCGTTCAAGTAGCATTCTTCAGATATTTTAAAGGCGCCTCTTTCAGAAACTACTCCTTTTTCCAATATGCATTTATCTTTACGATGTCTTCAAATATTATGAACTGGGTGGATAGTATCGGAAAAGAAAGTTATGCTGTAAGCGGTATGCTGGCTGAATATCAGGAACTGCATTGGCCACTGATTGATTTACAGCCAGTAAATATGTCAAATAAGAACGATAAGGTCTTACTGTGCTACGATCTAATTCAAACTCCTCTACGTACATTCTTGAGCAGTCTTCAACCATTTTCGAAAGAGTATAATATTGTGGGTGCGAGTATTCTGCTGCACTATTGGATGAGTTTGCACCCCAAAGACAGAAATACAGCCACACGCACAAGGATGGTAAGAAGTACGTACGAAACTACAGCCTCCAGTCACGACTACAGAGATCAGGTTAGAAGGCGCTGCAGGACAAGCACGAGAACCGCTATGCCAGAAGAACGCACAGAAAGCAATACTAACTATAACTGCTGCCAATGGATGGCACTGGCAGTATTTATTTTACTACCATCGGTTTTTATTATAGGTATGACAGAATTGTATACCTTTATCCAATATGATATATTTGGTACCATACAAGTATTTACTCTTTTAATTTACAAATCTACAATGATTATTGCTGTAGTACTGGCCAAAATGTGCTTTAACAAAATTCAACAATTGTCTAGTCCTAAGTCCTTAAGCAGAAGCGAATCACTTCTTCTCTTCTGCCTAATCGGTGTATATGTGTTGAGTTGCTGTGGCGGTGTTTCTGCAACTGGCAAATTGATAGCAGATTTCCAAAATCTAACGGCGGAGACGGTGGAAATCAATGAATTTCAAATTAATCAAAGCATAGCAAGACAAGTCGGTCTCATTTTACTAGCAGTTATTAGCTTAGTACAAACAACTCTTCAAACAATACTCATCCTAAAAATTCGACGAATTAGGAGTAACGATAATGACGCTAAAGTTATAATTCGTCGTTGTTTGAATTATTTAATGATAGTCAATGCCACTTTATGGTTGAGTAATATAGTTGTATCTCCTGACTCTAAAACATGCTATTTCGATACAAATTATTTTATGTTCGGAAAAACTATGGATATTGTTTACATCACTTTCCGCCCTCTTTCCGCGTATTATCGATTCACTTCGGTAGATTTGCTGTACCAAGCCAGTAAATCTTTGAAGAATTGACTAACATACATGTAAAACTTATCAATTAAATAATCACTTTTTAGTTTAAATATGTTTATTTTTAACAATCAATATCAATATTCATTGTAATTATAAATAGCAGTTCTTGTTTATATTTTCTTAATTTTGGAAAAAACGGAAAATCATTAAGGAGCCTTTCTAAAACAAAACTTGTTTAAGTCTATTATATTTAGTCGCGTGCAACGCGACTCTACAGCTCACTATGTCGGTCAGTTGATCGGTCGGTCGGTCGGTAAACACTAACTTGAGCACGCGACTTCAGCCATGTATACTTATGTGTTTATATTTATTCTGTATGCTAAAATTGCATTTTTACTCCGAATGGTACAAGACGTATAGCCTGTTCCATATAAACACACCAGCTTTAAATCTAGATCAAAGGCACGTAGCCTACATTGTTTTTGAACATTCATTGTTCATGCCTTGTATAAATAGTTATTTGTTTATACAGCAGTAGAAATTTCGAATGATCTTTTAACACTAATGCTATTTAAAGCAGACGTTTTATTATGTTTTTCAGCTTTTTAGAGTAAACAAAATAACTGTAAGCCTATTGTATGATTGGAAACGACGAATATTCAATCAACCTTAAAATTCAATCAATCAATGATAGATCTAATGAAGAATTTGGGAAATAACCTTAGTATATCCATTCTTCAGGGCATACCTACACTCTATACATTAAAAAAACATTGGGCCGGATTGTATTCAATGTACAATACTGTACTGTACTAGTTTCAAACTACAGGAAATAATTGCAGTGTTAGTTGTATAGTGTAGATTAAGAGCTAAGAATAATAATGTCTTCACTTGGAAATGGAAAGGCAACAATACCAAGAAATAGATTGTCTGCCAGTGAATATGTCAAATAACACCAATAATGTAATAAGTCTATGGTGCAACGATAAAATTCAAACTCCTATACGTACATTCTTGAGTATAGTCTTCAATCATTTTCAAAAGAGTATAATAGAAGTACGTACAGACCTACAGCTAACAATTTTACAAAAATCCCGTTAGAAAGCGCTGCAGAACACCACACAAAATGACCGCTATTCCACACGACAGAATAAGCCATCGCACAACAAACAATACTAACAATAACTGGCAGTATTTATCTTACTACTATCTGTTTTTATTATAGGTATGACAGAATTGTATACCTTTATCCAATATGATACATTCGGTACCATACTAGTATTTGCTCTGTTGATTTACAAATCTACCATGATTATTGCTATAGTATTTGCTAAAAAGTATATATCTATATATAAATTTACGTAAGGGCAAAATTCGGTAAATCGCGTCTTACTTCTAGAATTTTTACTCGATGGTATATAAAGTTGGTTCGTACTTTCGGTACTGATTTTAACCACCTGATGTAACCCTGTTTACTAATTAAATTGAGTTAGATAATTAGTTATTGACGATTAAAACGAATTTAGGTTCAACGATTTGCCCCAAATAGGGGTGTTTTCCGATCGTGGTATACACTGTCTAATGGATGTCCAACTTGAAAAATACCCGCACACAATAATACGAGGACCCTTCGCATTTTCCTATCTCCTCCTACGATAATTGTTTTTAATAGCTGAAAACCGGTTGAACTGCTCGAGTACAGCGTCATAATGTTGAAGACAGGCCGATTTTCTTTAAAAAATACTATTTTGATAGATTTAATTTACGTTCTTACAAATGTATTGATTTGCGATGAATGGAACATTCCAATCTCTCAGTCTGCCAGTTTGGTTTAACACAAGTAGGTAAATTTATGAGCCCTTGGAGAATAAACTTGCAATACTTTGACAATACAGTACTGCAAATACCTATTAACCATTTTTGGTCGTCATTTGAATCGAACATTGAATACTGTTAGATGTAAAAAAATATATACAAACATTTCTTACTGTGAATACTGTTAGATGTAAAAAAATATATACAAATAAACTTTATTACTGTGATTATGGGTAGGCTCTACTGTTAGATATATAAACACGTAATATACAAATAAACTTTCTTACTGTTGCAGTTGCTTCTCAACGTTTGCATTAATTAATAATTACAAAAAATATAAACGTCGTAGTGGTGTATTGTTACATGTACTTTACTATTTCAATCGACTATGACAGTGACAGTTTTAACAAAGTATTAAATCGCAAATGTTTTACTATATTTAGTCACCGTTAGTGGTATATTATTTATAGGCCTATAAAAAATGAAAACAATATTTCGTTACTGACGTGGATAAAGAATATATTTAAATTGTTCCTCTTTGTACCTATCCTCTTTCCCATCCCTCAACCCTAATCGGGTTTCTTTAAATGAATAAACAATTTGGACTCATTTTGTGGTAAGTTTCTCTTTCGGAAGTAATTCCCAGGGTGCTAATTTTAGTTGACTACATAAATCATCGTGTCTACTTATTCGTTTCTGTAAACGACATGTATTATAGTCCTGCGGTACGTGCATTTGAAATCGCCAAATTTTTTACCCTGAAATTACTGTGTATTCGAGAACCATCTGTGGGCACGACCTAGATGGTACGCGAGCGAAGCGAACGTACCATCTAGTTAATATAACTCTACGTAAACCCTTAAACAGAGGCGAATCACTTCTTCTTTTCTGCCTAATCGCTGTATTTGTGTTGAGCTGCTGCGATGGTACATCTGCAACTTCCAAATTGATAGCAGATTTTCAGAATCTCATAGAAACAGTGGAAATTAATGAATCTGAAATTATTTAAAGCAGTGTGAAACAGGTCGGTCTAATTTTATTGACTATTATAAACTTAGTAGGATTAAATTTACAAACAATGGTCATTCTACAAATTCCACGAATTGTGTTACATCGATGATGACGCTAAAGTTATCATTCATCGTTGTTTGAAGTATGTAATGATAACTAATGCCACTATCTGGTTGGGTGATATAGTTGTTAATCCAGACTCTAAAACGTGTTTTTCCGATACAAATGATTTTTTGTTTGGAAAAACTATGGAGATAGTTAACATAATTTTCCGCCCTCTTACTGCATATTATCGATTTCTTTCGGTAGGTTTGCTTTATCAAGCCAGTAAGTATTTGAAGAATTAAATATAATGACTTGTTTGATTTAGTATTAATTTACGTTTTTTATTGCATCTTAATATCAAATGTGATTTCTAATTTTAATCATTTCAATCATAATTACATTTTCTGATGGAGTAATTCTGCAAAAATGAGAAAACATTTGAAACTTTATAGAAAGTTTGTATTATTACAAAATCGAGTTGCATACACAAATGTAAAATATTTGCTAGTAAAGTTTACCTTCGGACGTAAGTATGACACAATGTAGGTTGGCACACCACAGTAAATTTGTCTCAATCGTTTTGATAGACTTATTGTTATGATTTAATTTTCGCTATTTCTAATAACAACCAAAGCGTTTTTAAACATAAAATGATCACGTTCAATCGATCAAACCAGGGAAGAGTAATTTAACTCTGATCAAACAATCAAAACAACAATAGAGACGTAAATTCTAGTTCCTCTGTAATCTCGCACGAGATTCTGCAGCGATCACTAGAGACGTGATTTGGCTTAATACGGCGTGTCATAGGTTTTTTTGTATACATGTCATAGGTACAATAGACTGAGCTGTAATCGACAAAATAATATAAACAAATATTGGTGAAAGTCTTTGTGAGTACCGATAGGAAGAAACAGGAAATAATACTGAATAAAAAAAATATGTTGTCAACTGTAAATCAATGAGGAAAAAAACACTGCAATGAGACTAAGAATAACAAAAGAAAATTATCGAGATATTACCGAGACGGATATTTATTTCTCTCTGAACTGTTTGCTTGTCTGACCTGAAAAAATATGTCGTCTTCTTCCAATGAAACAGCAAAAGACAGAAGTGAAAACCAATCTCCAAATGAAACTGCTACAGAAAATGGAAACATTTTAACTGATCTGACCTGGAAAATATGTCGTCTTCTTCCAATGGAACAGCAGAAGACAGAAGGGAAGACCGATCTCCAACTGGTTCTGCAATAGAAAATGGAAACATTTTAACTGATTGCTTGCCTGACCTGGAAAATATGTCGTCTTCTTCCCATGGAATAGCAGAAGACAGAAGGAAAGATCAATCACCAAATGGAACTGCAACAGAAAATGGAAACATTTTAACTAATTTGGAAAGAAATTATGAAGTAACTACCATCACAAGTGATATCAGTTTTGTTGAAGATGGTCAGGTTTCATCGTTGATTGTATTTTTCTGCATTATTTCATTTTACATTGCTTTTTTGTTTGCTCTCTACAGTAATGGACAATATGCTGTACATAGGCACATTTTGGATTGGATTAGTATTACTAATTACTCTATTCCAATGACAATGATGATATATATTCTGCGAAAAAAGGTAGAAATTATCTGAAATCCTGAAGGACATGTGTTCTGTAATGATGAACGTAGACCACTACTCTTGTCAGGTCAGCATCCAGCACAAGATATAAGCAGCGAAACTTCTTCTGAACCTATTGCGGGTGTTTATTTGTTTGGTATTTGCAAAATTTTTCAATCACTTATATACATTACATTGATTGGAATGTGCGAATCTGTAACTAGAGACATAGATAAATATCAAGAAGTTATTTATATAATATCCAACTGTTTACAAGTGTTTTTCACCTGTATCCAGATAGCATTCTTCCGATGTTTCAAAAGTGCCTCCTTCAGAAACTCTTCTTTGTTCCAATATGCGTTCACTTTAACAATGTCTGCGAATATTCTTTGTTTGATGTCAAGTATGGCAGAGGAAATAAAAGATGAATACCATGAAATGAATTGGCCATTGATAAATGTACAGCCAGCAAATACAAAAGATAGCAAAGATGTTGTTGCTTGGTGTTACAGTCAGTTAATGGTAAATTCTTCTCCGATGCATACGGTGTTGAGAATTTGTCAATCGTTTTCCAAAGAGTATAACATTTTGGCTGTAAGCATTCTGCTACACTACTGGACGAATTTGCATTCGAACGATAGAAGTGGAAATATACTAGATAGTAGGCCTATAAACGAAAACGCTAGAGACATAGTACACGTTCAAAGAGATCGCGCTAGCTGTTTACAATTACGTAATAGAACACAATACATAACCGCTATTAACACCGAATACATAGACCATGGACAGTCCACGGAATTGACGACAAGAGGCAACATTAAATGTATACACTGTGTTGCAATTATAGGAATAATATTACTATGCGTAGCAGCTATAGGTATGTCAGAGTTGTTTATTCTAATCCCACATAGTCATAGTGTCAGTACCATAGAAATATTTGGTTTGTTAATTTACAAATTCACCATGCTTATAGCAACAGAAGTTGGCAAAAAGCACTATAATAAAGCTCCAATAAAACTATGTAAGTCGCTAAACAGAAGCGAACGACTACTTCTCTTTTGTCTAATCGGCATATTTGTACTAAGTTGCTGTGATGGTATAGCTGCAACTAGTAATGTAATAATAGATGTCCAGAATCTTACAGAGACATTTCAAATGGATACATCGGAAGTTGATTACAATCTAACTAGAGAGATCGGTCTGTTTGTAATGGCAGTTGTTAACATAGTTCAAGTAAGCCGCCAGACAATGTTAATCCTGAAATCTCGAAGGGCTAGGAGCATGGACGATCATTCTAAAGTTATCATTCGTCGTTGTTTAATTGTTTTAATGATAGCTAATGCCGCTCACTGGTTAGGCAATGCATACTTTTCTCCAGGTTCTCAAATTTATTCATCTGACCAAAATGATGTAGTTTTTGGAAAGTCTATTTTCGTTATTAACATATTCCTTTACCCGCTTGCTGCATACATTCGATTTATTAGTGTAGGTTTGCTTTACCAAAGCTACAAGCTTTTGAAGTAGTACTACAGAGTGAATGGATGAATTAAAAAAAAAACTAACTTTATTCACGATCTGCATGACAGCTGATATATTAGGGTCCTTTTTGACAAAGTATACTAAAACTATACTAAATCAAACTACTATATACCATTACAAAAAATGTAAATAATGTAAAATAAAAAGCCTGTATTACACTAATAAATGTTATACTCAATTAAAAAGGAATGCCAAAACATTGGAATTGTATAACCAGGGAGTTCAACTCCCTGGTATCACTAAATGTAGGCTACTTATGGTTACGTGATCTCGTGGTGAAGAGGTTTTACGACTTGTACTATGTGTTTGTGTAGTTTGTGATGTAATATTAATGTAATAATAACGTAATTATGTAAATTTGTATTTTACATAATTATGGATAGTAGGTTAGTCTTACAAATGGAAATTTGATTTCAATCAAACTTGGTCAATAATAAATGGAGTGTTTAAAGCTTAGCTTCAACGGTCATAAGATTTATCTGACTAGTTTCTATTTATTATATTTACCTCCGCCAAAGAGGTTATATTTTCACCCCTATGTTTGTGTGTCTGTCTGTCTGTGAACAGTCTGGAGGCCACAGTTTTTATCAGATTCTCACCAAATTTGGCCACAATGATCTATGCCCCAAAAGCTCGGACGAGTTCGATTTTGAGGGGAAAGGTCATAGGTCAAGGTCACAACTAACAAAAAACTATTTTACTGCTAGAGACCACAGTTTTTATCCGATTCTCACCAAACCTAGCCACAATGATCAATGACTCTTGTGGTTAAATTTTGAAGGGTCAGGGTCAAAGATCAAGGTCCACAAAAAAAAAGAAATAAAAAAATAATTTAAAAAAAATTCAGCGGGACTTGAACCAGCGATCTCAACTATGAGAGGCTGGATACATAACCATTACACCAAACTCTCATCCACAACTTTGTAGTTTGCATTTAGCGTATTTACACTTAGAGCTAATAAAAAAAATGTAAAAAAAGTATATATATATTTTCCGGGGACATTTTATGTAGGAGAATTTTACAGTAGGCGGAGGTTTGTACTCTCGGAGTACCCTCTAGTTGGTAGGTTGTTTTAGTTAAGCCAGCTATCGGAATAACCAGTCGCTACCTAGTGATGAACGTCAACCACTCCTCTTAGAAGATTGTCCGCCACCAGAGGAGATTAAGTCCGAAAACGTCTCTGAACCTCTTGTCAGCGTTTATATATTTGGTACCTTAAACATCATTCTATCAGTGACGCATATTGTACTTACTGGAATGTGTGTCCCTTTAATATCTAGAGGTATAGATAAATATCGAGAAGTGTTTTTCACAATGGCGTTCTTCAGATGTTTCAAAGGCACCTCTTTCAAAAACTGTACTTTTCTCCAATATGCACTCATCTTTACGATGTCTTCGAATATTATCAGCTGGATAGATAGTGTCGGAAAAGAAAGTTATGCTGTAAGTGGAATACCAGTGGAATATCAGGAACTGGATTGGACACCAAATAATATGTCAAATATGAACGATAAGGTCTTACTGTGCAACGATAAAATTCAAACTCCTCTACGTACATTCTTGAGCAGTCTTCAACCATTTTTGAAAGCGTATAATGTTATGGGTGCGAGTAATCTGCTGCACTATTGGATGAGTTTGCATCCCGACGACAGTAAAGTCACACGCACAAGGATGGTAGGAATTAGGCCTACGTACGGAACTACAACCACCAGCTACGAAAACAGAAATCACGTTGGAAGGCGCTGCAGAACAGTTCGCACGAGCACCGCTATGCCAGAAGAACGCAAAGTAAGCAATACTAACTATAACTGCTGTCAATGGATAACATTGACAGTATTTATTTTTCTACCATCTGTATTTATTATAGGTATGACAGAATTCTATACCTTTATCCAATATGATACATTTGGTTAACCATATAGACACACCAGCATTATATCTAAAGGCACGTAGCCTACATTGTTATACGTTATTTTTTAACATTCATTGTTCATGCCTTATAGAAATAGTTATTTGTTTATACAGCAGTAGAATTTTCGAATGATCTTTTAACACTAATGCTATTTAAAGTAGACGTCTTATTATGTTTTTCAACTTTTTGGAGTACATAAAATAACTGTAAGCATATTGTATGATTGGAAACGAAAACTACGAAATTTCAATCAACCGTAAAATTCAATCAATCAATCAATGATAGATCTAATGACGAAATTGGGAAATAACCTTAGTATACCCATTCTTTGTATTCTATACAAATAATGTACAATACTGTACTAGTTTCAAACTACAGGAAATAATTACAGTGTCAGTTATATGGTGTGTAGATTGAGAAGAATAAGAAGCTAAGAATAATAATGTCTTCACTTGGAAATGGAAAGGCAACAGAAAATGGAAATATAAGTGAACACCTGCCTAATGTGGAAAAGAAGCGACAATCTAACATGTCTCTTGGGAATGGACACTCAACAGATAATGACGTGTCTTGAAAATAAAAGAAAAACTTGGGGAAAGTCTATGTGAGTACCGATAGGAAGAAATAGGAAATAATACTTAATGATTTGGAATAACATTGAAATGTGGTCAACTGTAAATCAATGAGGAAGAAACAATGCATGAATTTATGATTGATTTTACTGTACAGCCAATGAGACTAAGAATAACACAAGCAAATTATCGAGATATTACATACCGAGACGGACTTTATTTCAATCTGAACGGAATTCTGGTCTGACCTGGAAAATATGTCGTCTTCTTCCGATGGAACAGCAGAAGACAGAAGGAAAGACCAATCTCCAAATGAAACTTCAACACAAAATGGAAACATTTTAACTGATTGCTGGCCTGACCTGGAAAATATGTCGTCTTCTTCCAATGGAACTGCAACACCAAATGGAAACATTTTAACTGATTTGGAAAGAAATTATGAAGTAACCACCATCACAAGTGATATCAGTTTTGTTGAAGATGGTCAGGTTTCATCGTTGATTGTATTTTTCTGCATTATTTCATTTTACATTGCTTTTCTGTTTGCTCTTTATAGTAACGGACAATATGCTGTACATAGGCACATTTTGGATTGGATTAGTATTACTAATTACTCTATTTCAATGACAATGATGATATATATTCTGCGAAAAAAGGTAGAAATTATCCGAAATCCTGAAGGACATGTGTTCTGTAATGATGAACGTAGACCACTACTCTTGTCAGGTCAGCATCCCGCACAAGATATAAGCAGAGAAACCTCTTCTGAACCTATTGCGGGTGTTTATTTGTTTGGTATTTGCAATATTTTTCAATCACTTATATACATTACATTGATTGGAATGTGCGACATAGATAAATATCAAGAGATTATTTATATAATATACAACTGTTTTCAAGTGTTTTTCACCTGTATCCAGATAGCATTCTTCCGATGTTTTAAAAGTGCCTCCTTCAGAAACTCTTCTTTGTTCCAATATGCGTTCACTTTAACAATGTCTGCGAATATTCTTTGTTTGATGTCAAGTACGGCAGAGGAAATAAAAGACGAATACCATGAAATGACTTGGCCATTGATAAATGTACAGCCAGCAAATACAACAGATAGCAAAGATATTGTTGCTTGGTGTTACAGTCAGTTAATGGTAGATTCTTCTCCGATGCAGACGCTATTGAGAATTTGCCAATCGTTTTCCAAAGAGTATAACATTTTGGCTGTAAGCATTTTGCTACACTACTGGACGAATTTGCATTCGAACGACAGAAGTGGAAACATACTAGATGGTAGGCCTATAAACGAAAACGTTAGAGACATAGTAGAAGTTCAAAGTTATCGCGTTAGCTGGTCACAATTACGTAATAGAACACAATACATAACCGCTAGTAACACCGAATACATAGATCATGGACAGTCCACGGAATTGACGACAAGAGGCAAAATTAAATGTATTCACTGTGTTGTAATCATAGGAATAATATTACTATGCGTAGCAACGATAGGTATGTCAGAGTTGTTTAATCTAATCCCACATAGTCACAGTGTCAGTACCATAGAAATATTTGGTTTGTTAATTTACAAATTCACCATGCTTATAGCAACAGAAGTTGGCAAAAAGCACAGTAATAAAACTCCAATAAAACTATGCAAGTCGCTAAGCAGAAGCGAACGACTACTTCTCTTCTGCCTAGTCGGCATATTTGTGATAAGTTGCTGTGATGGTATAGCTGCAACTAGTAATGTAATAATAGATGTCCAGAATCTTACAGAGAAATTTGAAATGGATACATCGGAAGTTGATTACAATCTAACTAGAGGGATCGGTCTGTTTGTAATGGCAGTTGTTAACATAGTTCAACTAAGCCGCCAGACAATGTTAATCCTGAAATCTCGAAGGGCTAGGAGCATGGACGATCATTCTAAAGTTATCATTCGCCGTTGTTTGATTTATTTAATGATAGCTAATGCCGCTCACTGGTTAGGCAATGCATACTTTTCTCCAGGTTCTGAAATTTACTCATCTGACCAAAACGATGTCGTTTTTGGAAAGTCTATTTTTGTTATTAACATATTTGTTTACCCGCTTGCTGCATACATTCGATTTATTAGTGTAAGTTTGCTTTACCAAATCTACAAGCTTTTGAAGTAGTACTACAAAGTAAATAAATGTAATTTTTAAAATGTTAGGTTTAACAAAAATTTAACTTTATTTAAGATCTGAATGACAGCTGATATAGTTCAACTCCCTGGTATAACTAAGTGTACTGGTGGTCATTATATGCGTGATCTCGGTAAACAGGTTTTACGACTTGTATGTGTTTGTGTATAGCTCTTACGTAATGTAGTAATAATAATGAAGTTTTTAAAATGTTAGGTTTAACTTTATTTAGGATCTGCATGACAGCTGATATATTAGGGTCCTTTTTGACAAAGTATACTAAAACTATACTAAATCAAACTACTATATACCATTACAAAAAATGTAAATAATGTAAAATAAAAAGCCTACTACTGTATTACACTAATAAATGTTATACTCAATTAAAAAGGAATGCCAAAACATTGGAATTGTATAACCAGGGAGTTCAACTCCCTGGTATAACTAAATGTAGGCTACTGATGGTCACGTGATCTCGTGGTGAAGAGGTTTTACGACTTGTACTATGTGTTTGTGTAGTTTGTGATGTAATATTAATGTAATAACAATGTAATAATAACGTAATTATGTAAATTTTTTTTAAATAATTATGGATAGTGGGTTAGTCTTACAAATGGAAATTTGATTTCAATCAAACTTGGTCAATAATAAATGGAGTGTTTAAAGCTTAGCTTCAAAGGTCATAAGATTCATCTGACTAGTTTCTATTTATTATGATATTTACCTCCGCCAAGGAGGTTATATTTTCACCCCTGTATGTTTGTGTGTCTGTCTGTGAACAGTCTGGAGGCCATAGTTTTTATCCGATTCTCACCAAATTTGGCCACAATGATCTATGCCCCAAAAGCTCGGACGAGTTCGATTTTGAGAGGGAAATGTCATAGGTCAAGGTCAGCTACCTAGTGATGAACGTCAACCACTCCTCTTAGAAGATTGTCCGCCACCAGAGGAGATTAAGTTCGAAAACGTCTCTGAACCTCTTGTCAGCGTTTATATATTTGGTACCTTAAACATCATTCTATCAGTGACGCATATTGTACTTACTGGAATGTGTGTCCCTTTACTATCTAGAGGTATAGATAAATATCGAGAAGTGTTTTTCACAATGGCGTTCTTCAGATGTTTCAAAGGCACCTCTTTCAAAAACTGTACTTTTCTCCAATATGCACTCATCTTTACGATGTCTTCGAATATTATCAGCTGGATAGATAGTGTCGGAAAAGAAAGTTATGCTGTAAGTGGAATACCATCGGGATATCAGGAACTGGATTGGACACCAAATAATATGTCAAATATGAACGATAAGGTCTTACTGTTCTACGATCAAATTCAAACTCCTCTACGTACAGTCTTTAACAGTCTTCAACCATTTTCAAAAGGGTATAATATTGTGGGTGCGAGTATTCTGCTGCACTATTGGATGAGTTTGCATCCCAAAGACAGAAATACAGCCACACGCACAAGGATGGTAGGAAGTACGTACAGACCTACAGCCAACAATTTTTACAAAAATCCCGTTAGAAAGCGCTGCAGAACACCACACAAAATGACCGCTATTCCACACGACAGAATAAGCCATCGCACAACAAACAATACTAACAAACTGGCAGTATTTATCTTACTACCATCTGTATTTATTATAGGTATGACAGAATTGTATACCTTTATCCAATATGATACATTTGGTACCATTCAAGTATTTGCGCTGTTGATTTACAAATCTACCATGATTATTGCTGTAGTTTTTGCCAATAAGTACTTTAATCAAACTCAACAACGATTTTGTAAATCTTTAAAAAGAAGCGAATCACTTCTTCTAACAAAGAGGAACAATTTTTAATTGTAATTTAATTTACAAATCTACAATGGTTATTACTGTAGTACTGGCCAAAAAATACCTTAACAAAACTCAACAATTGTCTAGTCCTAAGTCCTTAAGCCGAAGCGAATCACTTCTTCTCTTCTGCCTAATCGGTGTATATGTGTTGAGCTGCTGTGGCGGAGTTTCTGCAGCTGGAAAATTAATAGCAGATTTCCAAAATCTATCGGCGCAGAAGGTGGATATCAATGAATTTCAAATTAATCAAAGGATAGCAAGACAGTTCGGTCTCATTTTACTGGCAGTTATTAGCTTAGTACAAACAAGTCTGCAAACAATGCTCATCCTAAAAATTCGACGAATTAGGAGTATTGATAATGACGCTAAAGTTGTCATTCGTCGTTGTTTAAAGTATTTAATAATAATTAATGCCACTCTATGGTTGAGTAATATAGTTGTGTCTCCTGACTCTAAATCATGCTATTTTGATACAAATTATTTTATGTTCGGAAAAACTATGGATATTGTTTACATCACTTTCCGCCCTCTTGCCGCGTATTATCGATTCACTTCGGTAGATTTACTCTACCAAGCCAGTAAATCTTTGAAGAATTGACTAACATTCTAGTATAAATATTAGTTTAAATTATGTTTATTTTTAACAATTAATATCAATATTCTCATTGTGATTATAAGCAGCAGTTCTTGATTATTATTTTCTTAATTCTGGCAAGAACGAACAATCACTAAGGGGCCTTTCTAAAAAGTTTATTATTTTTAGTCACGTGCAACGCGACTCTACAGATCACTATGCCGGTCAGTTGGTTGGTCGGTCGGTTGGTCGGTAAACACTAACTTGAGCACGCGACTACAGCCATGTAATGGCCTTGTTTATATTATATTATGTGTTTATATTTATTTTTTATGCTACAATTGCATTTTACTCCGAATGGTACAAGACGTATAGCCTGTTCCATATAAACACATCAGCTTTAAATCTAGACTAAAGGCATGTAGCCTACATTGTTATACGTTGTTTTTTAGCATTTATTGTTCATGCCTTGTATAAATAGTTATTTGTTTATACAGCAGTAGAATTTTCGTATGATCTTTTAACACTATGCTATATAAAGTAGATATCTTCTTATGTTTTTCAACTTTTTAGAGTAAACAACTGTAAGCCTATTGTATGTTTGGAAACGAAAACTACGAAATTTTTGGGAAATAACCTTAGTATACCCATTCTTCAGGGCATACCTACACTCTATACATTAAAAACACATTGGGCCGGATTGTATTCAATGTACAATACTGTACTGTATAGTTTCAAACTACAGGAAATAATTACAGTGTTAGTTGTATGGTGTAGATTAAGAGCTAAGAATAATAGTGTCTTCTCTTGGAAATAGAAAGGCAACAATACCAAGAAATAGATTGTCTGCCAGTGAATATATCAAATAACAATAAGCCTATGGTGCAACGATAACATCCAAACTCCTTTACGTACATTCTTGAGCAGTCCTCAACCATTTTCAAAAGAGTATAATATTGTGTGTGCAAGTATTCTGCTGCACTATTGGATGAGTTTGCATCCCAAAGACAGAAATACACCAAACGCACAAGGATGGTAGGAAGTACGTACAGACCTACAGCCAACAATTTTTACAAAAATCCCGTTAGAAAGCGCTGCAGAACACCACACAAAATGACCGCTATTCCACACGACAGAATAAGCAAACGCACAACAAACAATACCAACAATAACTGGTAGTATTTATCTTACTACCATCTGTTTTTATTATAGGTATGACAGAATTGTATACCTTTATCCAATATGATACATTTGGTACCATACAAGTATTTGCGCTGTTGATTTACAAATCTACCATGATTATTGCTGTAGTTTTTGCCAATAAGTACTTTAATCAAACTCAACAACGATTTTGTAAATCTTTAAAAAGAAGCGAATCACTTCTTCTGTTCTGCCTTAAATATATTTTGTATCCATTCACTAACAAAATTTGTTTTCATGTTTTATAGGCCTATAAATAATATACCAATAAATACAGTAAAACATTTGCGATTTAATAATTTGTTAAAACTGTCACTGTCATAGTCGATTGAAATAGTACATGTAACGATACACCACTATGACGTTTATATTTTTTTGTAATTATTAATTAATACAAACGTTGAGAAGCAACTGTCAGTATTAAAGTGTATTTGTATATTAATGTGTTTATATATCTAACTGTACCCACACACACAGTAATCAATTCATTTGTACATGTGGTTATATATCTAAACAAGAAATATTTCTTACAAAAAACGCCGCGTAACTTTTTGACTGGGCAGTTGTAAGAACAGTCTTCATTAATCTAATATAATAGGTCGGCCAATCAAAACGCAAGTGAACAATTGGGACTTTACTTGTGATTTATGTCATTGGCCTGTCAGCACAGTCGTTTCTTTCTAGAATTAAACGCACAAACTTGTATTGGGAATAATGTATGTGGTTATTACTATCGCATTTAAGTATTGATAATAATAATAATATGGCTTTTGAATATATAATTACTGTCTGTAGAGTAACATTTATACATTTTCGGTTCGCGATCAAAGTTATATGAATGGATTTGTAATAGGTATTTATAATAATAGTATATGGGTTGTATTATTGCTAAGCTATCACCAAATCGCGTTATAACATTATTTCTCAGGGTTTTTTGCACCATTGATCAATACCAAACGCGTATCGGTATTATAGTTTTTAATGAATCATTACATTAATAAAAATACCCAATTAAATCAATCGCGTCAGTCCAATTCCGACTTATGTTTCGATCACATAGTTCTGTGTCTACACTGTCCCAACTAGTTTAACAAAAAAAGTGTGATGTGCCCAAATATGCTAGTGATATGCCCGAATATCGTAGTGATATGACATCGTCATGTCTATATAATATGGGCACATCATATTTAGTTTGATAGTATAGACAAAGCTTAAGGATTATATTTAAAAAATGTTTTCTTACATTTTGAAGGGAAGTATTTATTTGTTTATAAGCCCAATTTTCCAGTCTTAATTTTACATTTTGAAAAAAAGTATTTATTTGTTTATAAGCCCAATTTTCCAGTCTTAATTTTACATTTTGAAAAAAGTATTTTATTTGTTGATAAGCCCAATTGTGCAGTCTTATTTTACATTTTGAACGAAAGTATTTATTTGTTGATAAGCCCAATTTTGCATTCTTATTTTACATTTTAAATGAAAGTATTTATTTGTTGATAAGCCGAATTTTCCAGTTTAATAATAATGACCCCTTCCACAGTGCTTATACCATATACATTTTACATGATATTGACCGTGGGTTCTTTACGCCTCTGATGCATTTGTTTTTATTGTACCTTTTTAATAAATTATTATATGTTTAGGCCTAATCACACCCAATTTAATGAAACGGTCAGATTCCGATTTCAATTGAACGAAAGTAGTACTGTATTTATTATTCATTGATAAGCCAAGGGTCCCATGGCGTTAGCTGATATCTTGAGCATTTGACTCTTGTGTGAACCTGTAACACAAATCATTCTTCAAAATCTAAAGAAAGAACCTCACACGTCTTTTTTGTGAGTGATACACTATAGATATGCCCACGGAAATAATATGTGGACATTGCAAACAATCATAGGCCTACAGTAACAAACATAGAATGGCTAATAAGCATAACATTCAGACTTGCTTGTTTTCTAGTGGATTTTTATTTACTTTAGCATGTAGAATAAAACTAGTAACAGTGGCTATATTAATAATTATACTGATTATCCTTGATGTTATCGCGTCTAATAATAAAATATTTTGTTGTTGATAAGCCCAATTTTTCAGCCTTGATTTTACATTTTGAACGAAAGTATTTATTTGTTGATAAGCCCAATTTTGGAGTCTTAATAATGACCCTTCCACAGTGCATTTTACATGATATTGACCGAGGGTTTTTACGCCTCTATAGCCACTGATCAATACCATAATTAATGTACTTTTTTAAATGAATATTGAAATGTTTCAACATACCCAATTAAAAAAAAAACGGTCCGTTTTCGAGTTCAATCTTTTGATTAGAGAGGTTGGAGTTTCATTTTGAATTATAACATTGGCCTAGATTGACAGTCATAAAAAAGAAAGTCATTGTAAATACTTCCCTTTATGTTGACAGAGCCAAAATAAAGTTTTGACCATTATCGAATGATTATTTGACAGTGACTTATTATAATACCGGCCTGGTTGACAGCAAAAATGAAGTTATTATTTATTAAACAAGATTTTACAGATTTCCGTCTACATCTCAATAATACTGTATTATCAACAAAGGCTTTCATATAGACTCTCTTCTCCCAGACGTTTTTTGGGTCCAGCAGCTACCTATAAATTATAGTCGAGTTTCCAAATTCACAAAACTGTCAGCCTTAGATACTAAAGCTACCGCTATGAAACAGCTTATTAATGAATGTGTCCTCCTGGGACATAGCTGGCTAGAGCCGCGGCGCGAAAAGAAATTTGCGAAGTCAAATGGCGACTAAAAAAGGTTTAAGTTTATCCCCCAAGGGCCCATAAATGTTCTTAGTTGTGCTAAACCAAATAATTATACTGTACTGGGAGACTGATAGATTGGAATGTTCCATTCATCGCAAATCAATACATTTGTATAAACGTATATTAAATCTATCAAAATTGGCCTGTCTTCGAGATGTTCAACCGGGTTTGAACTATTAAAATCAATTATCGTAGAAGGAGATAGGTAAATGCGAAGCATCCTGGCATATTGTGTGCGGGTATTTTTCAAGATGGACATCCATTAGACAGTGTATACCACGATCGGAAAATACCCCTATTTGGGCCACATCGTTGATCATAAATTCGTTTTAATTGTCAATAACTAATTATCTAAAACAATTTAATTAGTAAACAGGGTTACATCAGGTGGTTAAAATCAGTACCGAAAGTACGAACCAACTTTATGTACAGTACCATCGAGTAAACATTCTAGAAGTAACGCGCGATTTACCGAAATGTTCCCTTACGTAAATTTATATTATATTGGCGTCAAATAAAATAAAATAAAATAAACAACTTTTTAGGGCTTATCAAAAGAGCATTAATTGTAACCATGGATGAAATCAACCATAACATTCAATCAATGAAAAACCTAAAAAATAAAATAGGGAAATAACCTGCCTTAGTATACCTGACATATAAATAAAATGCATAATAGCCAGCCGGAATATTATGTAATTGTACAAGTTTTCAACGAAATGATATAGTTGTACGCTGGTAGCGTTGTATGGTGTGATTTTATCGATCTAGGAAAATGTCTTTGTTTAGGAATGGAAAGGAAACAGAAAATGGAAACATAAGTGAATACCTGCCTGATGTAGAAGAAAGGCTACAATATAATAGGTCTTTGGACAGTACAGCAACATACAACAATGATCCGTATGTACAAAAACAGCTAGAAGTTAATATTGGTTCATCTGACGAGGAAATTTCAGAAATAAATCAAGAACCTTCATTTGAGGATAGAACGCAAAAATCAGGAGATCAAAGAACAACATGTGATACAAGCAGTTTCGTCGAGGATGGCCGTTTGTCGTCAATGTTCGTGTTTTTCTGCTTCATTTCATTTTACATTACTTTGCTGTTGGCTCACTATAGTAGCGGAGGCTATAGTATTCATGGGGACATTTTGCATTGGATTGTTATCATTATCCATTCGATTTCAATGATAATAATGATGTACATTCTGCGAAAGAGAAAATCATGGCAAGAGCTTGACTTTATTAGAAATCCTCAAAGACAGTCGCTACCTAGTGATGAACGTCAACCTCTCCTCTTAGAAGATTTTCCACCACCAGAGAAGATTAAGTACGAAAACGTCTCTGAGCCTCTTGTTGGCGTTTATGTCTTTGGTACATTAAACATCATTCTATCAGTGACGCATATTGTACTTACTGGAATGTGTGTCCATTTACTAACTAGAGATATAGATACCTATCGACAGGGTGTGTTTATAATGTACACGTTTTTCCAAGTGTTTTTCACTTCAGTCCAGATGACGTTCTTCAGATGTTTTAAAGGGGCCTCTTTCAAAAACTGCTCTTTTTTTCAATATGCATTCATCTTTACGATGTCTTCGAATATTCTCAGCTTGATTGATAGTGTCGGAAATGAAAGTCTTGCTGTAAGTGGAATACCAGCGGAATATAAGGAATTGGATTGGCCACTGATTGATTTAGAGCCAGCAAATATGTCAAATAAGAACGATAATATCTTAATATGCTACGATCAAATTCAAACTCCTCTACGTACATTGTTCAGCAGTCTTCAACCATTTTCAAAAGAATTTCATATTGTGTGTGTAAGTATTCTGCTGCACTATTGGATGAGTATGCATCCCAATAATGACCGAAATACAGCCACACGCACAAGGATGGTAGGAAGTGCATACGGAACTACAACCACCAATTACAATGACAACAGCCGAGATCAGGTTAGAAGGCGCTGCATAACACGTACTATTTCAGATTATAGAGTAAACGAACGCACAGCAAGCAACAACAAAAAAACTAACTATAACTGCTGTCAATGGATAGCACTGGCAGTATTTATCTTACTACCATCTGTTTTTATTATAGGTATGACAGAATTGTATACCTTTATCCAATATGATATATTTGGTACCATACAGATATTTACTCTATTAATTTACAAATCTACTATGATTATTGCTATCGTATTTGCCAAAAACTATCTTAATAAAACTCCACAACAATTATTGTGTAAGTCCTTAAACAGAAGCGAATCACTTCTTCTATTCTGCCTAATCGGTGTATATGTGTTGAGCTGCTGTGGTGGTGTTTCTGCAACTGGCAAATTGATAGCAGATATCCAGAATCTCACAGAAACGGCGGAAATCAATAAATCGCAAATGAATCTTAGCATAGCAAGACAGCTTTTTATGATTTTATTGACAATTATAAACATAGTACAAACAAGTCTGCAAACAATACTCATCTTGAAAATTCGACGAACTAAGAGTATTGATAATGACGCTAAAGTTATCATTCGACGTTGTTTGAAGTATTTAATGATAACCAATGCCACTATCTGGCTGAGTAATATAGTTGTTTCTCCGGACTCTAAAACATGCTTTTATGATACAAATTATTTTATGTTCGGAGACACAATGGTGATTGTAAATATCACTTTCCGCTCTCTTGCTGCGTATTACCGATTCACTTCGGTAGATTTGCTGTACCAAGCCAGTAAATCTTTGAAGAATTGACTAACCTACATGTAAGACTTATCAATTGAATAATAACTTTGAATACTGTATTTTTATTTTTAACAATCAATATCAATATTTTCATTATAATTATAAACAACATTATTGATTATATTTTCTTAATTCTGGCAAGAACTAAGAAGCCTTTCCAAAACAAAACCTGTTTAAGTCTATTATTTTTTTAATTATATATAGTAGGCCTATAATTATGTGTATATATTTATTTTTTATGCTATATTTGCATTTTTACTCCTCCAACTTTTTAGATTAAACAAAGTAACTGTAAGCCTATTGTATGACACATAGTATTGGGATGGATTGTATTCATACCCTTATACAAATAATGTACAATACTGTACTAGTTTCAAACTACAGGAAATAATTACAGTGTCAGTTGTATGGTGTAGATTGAGAGCTAAGAATAATAATGTCATCACTTGGAAATGGAAAGGCAACAGAAAATGGAAATATAAGTGAACACCTGCCTAATGTGGAAAAGAAGTGACAATCTAACATGTCTCTTGGGAATGGACACTCAACAGATCATGACGTGTCTTGAAAATAAAAGAAAAACTTGGGGAAAGTCTATGTGAGTACCGATAGGAAGAAATAGGAAATAATACTTAATGATTGGGAATAACATTGAAATGTGGTCAACTGTAAATCAATGAGGAAGAAACAATGCATGCATTTTGGGATTGCTGTACAGCCAATGAGACTAAGAATAACACAAGAAAATTATCGAGATATTACATACCGAGACGGATTTTATTTCAACCTGAACTGAATTCTGGTCTGACCTGGAAAATATGTCGTCTTCTTCCGATGGAACAGCAGAAGACAGAAGGAAAGACCAATCTCCAAATGAAACTTCAACAGAAAATGGAAATATTTTAACTGATTGCTGGCCTGACCTGGAAAATATGTCGTCTTCTTCCAATGGAACTGCAACAGCAAATGGAAACATTTTAACTGATTTGGAAAGAAATTATGAAGTAACTACCATCACAAGTGATATCAGTTTTGTTGAAGATGGTCAGGTTTCATCGTTGATTGTATTTTTCTTCATTATTTCATTTTACATTGCTTTTCTGTTTGCTCTTTATAGTAACGGACGATATGCTGTACATAGGCACATTTTGGATTGGATTAATATTACTAATTACTCTATTTCAATGACAATGATGATATATATTCTGCGTAAAAAGGTAGAAATCATCCGAAATCCTGAAGGACATTTGTTCTGTAATGATGAACGTAGACCACTACTCTTGTCAGGTCAGCATCCCGCACAAAATATAAGCAGCGAAACTTCTTCTGAACCTATTGCGGGTGTTTATTTGTTTGGTATTTGCAACATTTTTCAATCACTTATATACATTCATTGATTGGAATGTGCGAATCTGTAACTAGAGACATAGATAAATATCAAGAAGTTATTTATATAATATCCAACTGTTTACAAGTGTTTTTCACCTGTATTCAGATAGCATTCTTCCGATGTTTTAAAAGTGCCTCCTTCAGAAACTCTTCTTTGTTCCAATATGCGTTCACTTTAACAATTTCTGCGAATATTCTTTGTTTGATGTCAAGTACGGCAGAGGAAATAAAAGATGAATACATTGAAAAGACTTGGCCATTGATAAATGTACAGCCAGCAAATACAACAGATAGCAAATATGTTGTTGCTTGGTGTTACAGTCAGTTAATGGTAAATTCTTCTCCGATGCAGACGGTGTTGAGAATTTGTCAATCGTTTTCCAAAGAGTATAACATTTTGGCTGTAAGCATTCTGCTACACTACTGGACGAATTTGCATTCGAACGACAGAAGTGGAAATATACTAGATAGTAGGCCTATAAACGAAAACGCTAGAGACATAGTACAAGTTCAAAGAGTTCGCGTTAGCTGGTCACAATTACGTAATAGAACACAATACATAACCGCTATTAACACCGAATACATAGACCATGGACAGTCCACGGAATTTACGACAAGAGGCAATATTAAATTTATTCACGGTGTTGTAATTATAGGAATAATATTACTATGCGTAGCAACGATAGGTATGTCAGAGTTGTTTAATCTAATCCCACATAGTCATAGTGTCAGTACCATAGAAATATTTGGTTTGTTAATTTACAAATTCACCATGCTTATAGCAACAGAAGTTGGCAAAAAGCACTGTAATAAAACTCCAATAAAACTATGCAAGTCGCTAAGCAGAAGCGAACGACTACTTCTCTTCTGCCTAGTCGGCATATTTGTGATAAGTTGCTGTGATGGTATAGCTGCAACTAGTAATGTAATAATAGATGTCCAGAATCTTACAGAGAAATTTGAAATGGATACATCGGAAGTTGATTACAATCTAACTAGAGGGATCGGTCTGTTTGTAATGGCAGTTGTTAACATAGTTCAACTAAGCCGCCAGACAATGTTAATCCTGAAATCTCGAAGGGCTAGGAGCATGGACGATCATTCTAAAGTTATCATTCGCCGTTGTTTGATTTATTTAATGATAGCTAATGCCGCTCACTGGTTAGGCAATGCATACTTTTCTCCAGGTTCTGAAATTTACTCATCTGACCAAAACGATGTCGTTTTTGGAAAGTCTATTTTTGTTATTAACATATTTGTTTACCCGCTTGCTGCATACATTCGATTTATTAGTGTAAGTTTGCTTTACCAAATCTACAAGCTTTTGAAGTAGTACTACAGAGTGAATGGATGAATTTAAAAAAAAACTAACTTTATTTAAGATCTGAATGACAGCTGATATAGTTCAACTCCCTGGTATAACTAAGTGTACTGGTGGTCATTGTATGCGTGATCTCGGTAAAGAGGTTTTACGACTTGTATGTGTTTGTGTATAGCTCTTACGTAATGTAGTAATAATAATGAAGTTTTTAAAATGTTAGGTTTAACTTTATTTAGGATCTGCATGACAGCTGATATATGAGGGTCCTTTTTAAAATGACAAAGTATACTAAAACTATACTAAATCAAACTACTATATACCATTACAAAAAATGTAAATAATGTAAAATAAAAAGCCTGTATTACACTAATAAATGTTATACTCAATTAAAAAGGAATGCCAAAACATTGGAATTGTATAACCAGGGAGTTCAACTCCCTGGTATAACTAAATGTAGGCTAATGATGGTCACGTGATCTCGTGGTGAAGAGGTTTTACGACTTGTACTATGTGTGTAGCTCGTGATGTAATATTAATGTAATAATAACGTAATTATGTAAATTTGTATTTTATTTTACATAATTATGGATAGTAGGTTAGTCTTACAAATGGAAGTTTGATTTCAATCAAACTTGGTCAATAATAAATGGAGTGTTTAAAGCTTAAGTTCAAAGGTCATAAGATTCATCTGACTTGGTTCATGTTGTATTGAGTATCTCTGGTTTTTATTTATTATGATATTGGGTAGATTGTTTTAGTTACGCCAGCTATCGGAATAATCACCGATAACTCAATGACTAATTGTATCATAGTCTTAATTGTTAATAGTCACATTGCTAAATTAAATTAGAAAGCATTATTATCTTTTGTAATTAAAAATGTATTAGTCGATGTGACAGAATTTGTCGGTATATACAAATGAAATGGTTGTATTTCTTGATTTGTTAAGATATTTAGACGAATAAATTTACAATTAATTTGTGACGTCATTTAGATCATTTGCATTGAATTGATTTTTTTTCTAATGGAGTTAATTTATTTTACACTAAGAGAAAACGAAAGGTGTTGCATTTACCCTACTTAGGTTTTTATAATGTAAGTGTATTACTAATCTAAAACTATACTCAATGCACTACATACGAACCTAACGACAGCCTATTTAATACACATAATCGTATCTAGATGACTTGCGATAGTCGATTACAATATATATATATATATATTTTTTTTTTTGGCATGCACCACTTTTATTCAATTTCATTCAATCATATCATGTATATGATGCATAATAAACTATTGTACATAATTAATACATAATTATAATCATTTACTTAACTTACATTAATCATAATAATTTGTTAATTTTAAATGTTTAAGAGAAATTATACAAGTGTAAAAGTCAATATACTTAATAAACTAATAGCGAATAAACGCGATAGGATAAACAAAGTAAAACTTAAACATGATTGTTAGGAAGTGAAACCAATTCTACTATTGTCATATTATTACAGCGTCATACATTACACACCAATCCAAACACTTGAAGAAGTCGACAGACTGTCGATGAAGCGCCACTAAAGGTATTTGAAGTACTGTACTTTATTTTGGTTCAATTAAAAGTAAAAATTCTACACTAAATCTACACAATTAGAAGAAATTGGCAATTTTTACTATAAAAATGTAGTTAATTAGTACGCGGAAAACTTGCTTGTTCCATGATTGCATCGAATTATTGGCGAATATTATTAATCTAAATATATATCTTGACAATACATAACAATGTGCAAATAGAAAAGTATCTTCGTGCAATTAAATAATAATCAGACGTGAAACAAGTAATAATTCGGTGATGGTTGATATCAGTTTTACTGTTTGTGCTTGTTTTAAATAAAGCACTCGTAGCATATATTTTGAGTAGTTTGGCCAAAGATTTTGGTGGTGCATTTGTTGGCACATGGCGTGTCATACGTATACTTATTGAGCTGGAATCGACAGTACGAACAATATTATAAAAAAAGACAATAACTACTTGGGGAAAGTCTATGTGAGTACCGATAACCAGGAAGAAGTACACAATACACTTCATGAATTTTGGAATTACTGTACAGCCAATGAGGCTAAGAATAACACAAGGAAATTACCGAGATATTACCGAGACGGATTGTATTTCACTCTTATACATGAATTTGTTCGTTTTGAACATGAGGAAATAAGTTTTCGTATTGTGTAGACATAGAAACAAATATGTCTTCATTTACTAATGGAAGAAAAACGGAAAATGGAAACATAGTTGAATATGTGTCTGGTTTGGGAAGAGAACTAGAATCTTCTAATTGGTTTTCTGAAAATGGACCAGCAACAGGCAATGATTGGTCTGGTGAGGAACAACTAGAGCTAGAAGACATGTCTTCAGTTGACAGAACAGCAGCAGCAGCAACAACAACAGACGCTATGAGTATGACAACTGGTGAGTACAGGTCAGCTTTGGAGAATCAAGACAGAGACATCTTAGTGAAAACACGGCAAAGTTATGTCGAAGACGGTCGTGTATTGTCCATGATTGTATTTTTCCTATTAACGTCATTTTATATTGCTTTTCTGTTTGCGTTCTACGGTAGCGGACGTCATCCTGTGCATGGGGACACGTTAGATTGGAGTTGTATTATTTTTGATACAGTTTCCGTAACGGTAATCATATTAATTCTTCGAAGAAAAAAATCATGGCAAAGGTTAGACCTTATCAGATGTCCTAAAAAACAGTTGCTTCCTAATGATGAACGTCAACCACTTCTTTTGGAGGGCTCTTCTCCGGGAAATATTCACTCTCAAAACTACTCTGAACATCTTGTTGGTGTTTATATCTTTGGTATTTGCAACATTGTGTTAGCCTTGACAAACATTGTAGTTATTGGAAAGTGTGTTCCGTTACTAAGCAGACGAAAAGAAAAGTATCGCGAAACTGTTTTTGTAGCATACAACTGTTTTAAAGTGTTTTTTACAATCGCTCAGGTGGCGTTCTTCAGAAGTTTCAGAGGTGCTTCCTTCAAGAACTGCTCTTTTTTCCAATATGTGTTCATTTTAACCATGTCTGCGAATGTTCTCAGCTGGATGGAAAATATCGCAAAGGAAAGTATTCTTGTACTTGGAATAAAAGTGGAATATCAGGAGCTGACTTGGCCCTTGATACACTTACAGCCAGCAAACATTACGTCAAATAGCTATGATGAGGTCGTCTGGTGCTATAGTGTGAATGCACTGCTGGTACAAATTCCTATACAGAAGTTTCTAAGTGTTTTCCAACCATTTTCACAAGAGTACAATATTTTAGCTGTGAGTATTCTTCTTCACTACTGGACAAGTTTGCATTCGAACGACGACAGAAGTGAAAACATTGGCAGTGTAAGTGACACAGAAAATTGCGGAAGCAGACAGTGTGGACTACTAACCAACAGAACCCTACAGATAAGTACCGCTCCCAACGATAGCATGGATTGTAACATACCATCTACAAACAGACGCTGTTCATCGAGGGTGTTAATAATATTTGTGGTGCTTCTACTAATGTCTATATTTGTGATAAGCATGACAGAGTTTTATACTCTACACCAACACGACAGCGTCAGTATCATCCTAATATTCAGTCTCATCATTTACAAATCTACAATGATCATTGCTATAATACTTGCTAAAAAGTACCTAGATAAGAACCGGCTGAAATTGTACAAGTCGCTAAACAGAAGCGAAATACTTCTTCTGATTTGCTTAATAGGTGTATTTGTGTTAAGCTGCTGTGATGGTATATCGGCAACCGGCAATTTAATCGCAGATTTCCATAACCTTACAGAGACAGTTGTTGACGTCGATAAATCGGAAATTAACTATAGCATAGTTATACAGACCGGTCTAATTGTATTGACCGTTATAAACTTGGTACAATCAACTCTGCAAACAATGCTCATCCTAAAATCTCGGAGATCTAGAGGTGTAGATGATGGAGGTAACGCGATCATTCGTCGTTCTTTAATTTATTTGATGATTACAAACGTCACTCAATGGTTGATAATTTTACTCGTTTCTCCGGATAATGAAAAGTATTCTACTGCTACAAATGACTTAACGTTCGGAAACACTATTGTAATCATCAATATTATATTCCTCCCCCTTGCTGCATACTATCGATTCACTTCCATTGATTTGCTGTACCAGGCCAGCAAACCGCTCTGAAAGACGTGTTTGGACGATAACGATAACGATCGACGATAAATAGACAAAATATGCATTTTTCATACATAAAGCAAAAGAAATATAAACACTTTTCATTCTAGAACTATAAAATAACCATCTATGCTTCCTTGAATGAAAATTATATTTTCACACGTCCGACCCACGATTTTATAGTTTTTATTTATCATGACGTCGTTTGATTGAAATTTTTTAAATATTATATTTATCAAGACAGCATAAATGATTATCCTATAGTTTTAGAACGAAAACCTTTCTAATTTCTTTTGTTTTATGTAAAAAAAATGCATGTTTATATATTTATCGTCGATCGTTATCGTTCTAGTGTAAACGGTCCTTTATAAACTAGACCTACAGTTCCATACTTAGATTTAAAGTGAAAATATCGTTCTGGTAATGTCAGTTGTGTGTCATGCCCATTAGCTCATATAGGCCTACTGTATTCCTTTCAATTAAAAAAAGTATGTCGGTTCATTTTGTTATTTTGTGCAAAAGCATAATCTGACGGAACTATTACAAACAAAGATACAAAGAATAGGCCAAGATTATGGGATTGAATTACTTGAGTAGGAAATACAAAACATTAATATGTTTGTTGTAGGCCAAGTGTTTTAACTACAACATTCAATGTACATTGTTTTTCTATCTTTTGTATATACAGTAGTATGTAGTAAATATATGAATAATTGTAAAGCATTATAATTATTTCATTATTGTTTTGTTGGGTGTATTATTTACTTATATTATCTAGGCAGACTTATTTCATAATGGAGGCCTAGCTACCCGACCCAGTAGATATTCTACTTGTGGAGGCCTAGCTACCCGACCCAGTAGATATTCTACTTGTGGAGGCCTAGCTACCCGACCCAGTAGATATTCTACTTGTGGAGGCCTAGCTACCCGACCCAGTAGATATTCTACTTGTTGTTAGCTATATAATATAACAGATATCACCTTTTATATCGGTAAAATATAAGATTTGACATCCCTCGGGAATGATATTTTGCTTTTGGGAATATATTTCCGAGAGCAAAATATCATTCCCTCAGGGATGTAAAATCTTATATTTCACCTCTAAGCAGGCAATATCTGTATAATTATACTGCATGATTTGGAATATAAAGTACGGGAATTCGATGGACTGTAACATTCGATAAACCCAGAAATAAAATATTTAATAAATAAATGAATAAATAAGGAAACATTTTATAAACAGTTTATTACTCTATATTTATTCAAATCGCGTATGTACTCGTTTCAAACAACATGAAACAGTTAACAAGCTGGTAATATAACAAAAATGTAATTTATTTTTTACATAGTTCTGGATAGTAGATTAGTCCAGGGAAGAGTGTAATTTAACTCTTCCCTGGTTAGTCTTACAATTGGAAATTTGATTTCAATTAAACTTGGTCAGTAATAAAATGGAGTGTTTAAAGCTTAAGTTCAAAGGTCATAAGGTTCATCTGACTGGGTTCATCTTCTATTGAACATAGTATCTCTAGTTTTTAATTTATTATTAAATTTGATATAGATTGCTTAATTTACGGAGGATAATTGTATCATATAGTCTTATTTGTTAATAGTCACATTACTAAATTAAAAAGAATTCTTATATTTTTTTTATCTGTTGTGTAATTAAATCTAAAGCTCTGTCTACACTACCAAACTAGTTAGACAAGAACGTGTGATGTGCCCAATCACATTTTTTGTCACATAAAGTTTGATAGTGTAGACAGAGCTTTAGTTGTTTCATATCATCACTGTTATTCACTGGGATATGCATAAATCATATATGCCCCTGAGACAGGTACCACGGCGGAGAAGTTGTCGGTTCGGTCGTAGTGGCCAAGTTCGACGTGATTCAATATTTCCCGCAACTCGTAGCCTAGACCATAGTCGAAGCCGATGTTCTCCAGTTTGATGGTAACATTCTGAGGCACACTCGCTCGATTAAGATACGTCACGGCGTGAGAGTCGTACATCAAGTGTCTATCCCATATTTCTACGAGACCAACCTACAAAATCGCATTAATTAGAGCTTGGTTCCCACTAGAACGTAACGCAAGAACGTAAACGCAACGAGTTGACCAATGACAAGCGACAGTTTGAATAACCCATCGCTTGTGATTGGTCAATTCACTTATGTTGCGTTACGTCCTTGTGTTGCGTCTTTAGTGGGAATCAAGGATTAAGTAAGCAACAATTCACACACATACAACTTAAGTTTATGAATGTTCTTGATTTTCAAAAATGGTTACTACTGTATAAAGCTTGGTTTCCACTAGAGAAGTAACGCAAGCGATTGAACCAATGACAAGCGACTGTTTGAGTAATCATAGTGGGAACCAAGCTTTACTAGCAATGGTTGCTACGTACGTCTACTGCAAAGTATAGGCCTATTGGTAATGGATGCTTTCGATTCGCGACGACATATAGGCAAGGACATGTAAATTATAGACCTGATTATTTATTTATTTCATTTCCCAAGTCATCGTCCAGTTCTATAAAATCAATTCAAATTTTTCGCGTACGACCAAAATGTATGTGAACAGAATTCAATGAGCTATAGATTTGCAAAAGTGTGTCAGCTGACTTGACAAACATTTAAAAATCAACTAGTACCTCCACATGACGTCAAAAGTCATAATTCCTATTAATGAAGCTCCCCATTATAAAGCGTAGACGACGTTGGCATTGTTGACTATTATGCGGGTAACAATAGATAATTATTAACTTTCTATCATCAACTATAGGCAGATGAACAAGTCTACTGTTGTGAACTAACATCTGACTCCGTGGCGCAACGGTAGCGCGTCTGACTCCAGATCAGAAGGTTGCGTGTTCAAATCACGTCGGGGTCAGTCGACTTTTTTTTTATATATTTGTTATAGCGAGTGAACAGAAGGGATCGCTTTTAAATCAGTGCACTATTTAAATTCAACATAGTGCCGACTAAACTTAACCATTAAAGTCGCGTTTGTGACAAATAAGTCTACCGTATGTAAATGACTCCGTGGCGCAACGGTAGCGCGTCTGACTCCAGATCAGAAGGTTGCGTGTTCAAATCACGTCGGGGTCAGTCGACTTTTTTTTTATATATTTGTTATACCGAGTGAACAGAAGGGATCGCTTTTAAATCAGTGCACTATTTAAATTCAACATAGTGCCGACTAAACTTAACCATTAAAGTCGCGTTTGTGACAAACAAGTCTACCGTATGTAAATGACTCCGTGACGCAACGGTAGCGCGTCTGACTCCAGATCAGAAGGTTGCGTGTTCAAATCACGTCGGGGTCAGGCGACTTTTTTTAATATATTTGTTATACCGAGTGAACAGAAGGGATCGCTTTTAAATCAGTGCACTATTTAAATTCAACATAGTGCCGACTAAACTTAACCATTAAAGTCGCGTTTGTGACAAACAAGTCTACCGTATGTAAATGACTCCGTGGCGCAACGGTAGCGCGTCTGACTCCAGATCAGAAGGTTGCGTGTTCAAATCACGTCGGGGTCAGCCGACTTCTTATTTATATAATTATCTGTTATACCAAGTGAACAGAAGGGATCGCTTTTAAATTAGTACACTATTTAAATTCAACATAGTGCCAACTATAAACTGAACCATTAAGGTCGCGCTTGTGACAAACAAGTCTACCGTATGTTATTGACATATCTGACTCCGTGACGCAAAGGTAGCGCGTCTGACTCCAGATCAGAAGGTTGCGTGTTCAAATCACGTCGGGGTCAGCCGACTTTTTATTTATATATCTGTTATACCGAGTGAACAGAAGGGATCGCTTTTAAATAAGTGCACTATTTAAATTCAACATAGTGCCAACTATAAACTGAACCATTAAGGTCGTGCTTATGACAAACAAGTCTACCGTATGTAAATGACTCCGTGGCGCAACGGTAGCGCGTCTGACTCCAGATCAGAAGGTTGCGTGTTCAAATCACGTCGGGGTCAGTCGATTTTTTTAACCTGGATGACCAGGAGGGATCGCTTTCAAATCATTCAATCATTTTTGTTTTACTAGTTACTAGTTAAAGGTACATTAACTAGTGTACTATATGGAACAGACATCTGACTCCGTGGCGCAACGGTAGCGTGTTCAAATCACGTCGGGGTCAGTCGATTTTTTTAACCTGGATGACCAGGAGGGATCGCTTTCAAATCATTCAATCATTTTTGTTTTACTAGTTACTAGTTAAAGGTACATTAACTAGTGTACTATATGGAACAGACATCTGACTCCGTGGCGCAACGGTAGCGCGTCTGACTCCAGATCAGAAGGTTGCGTGTTCAAATCACGTCGGGGTCAGCCGACTTTTTATTTATATATCTGTTATACCAAGTGAACAGAAGGGATAGCTTTTTAAATTAGTGCACTATTTAAATTCAACATAGTGCCGACTAAACTTAACCATTAAAGTCGCGCTTGTGACAAACAAGTCTACCGTATGTATCTGATTCCGTGGCGCAACGGTAGCGCGTCTGACTCCAGATCAGAAGGTTGCGTGTTCAAATCACGTCGGGGTCAGCCGACTTTTTATTTATATATCTGTTACACCGAGTGAACAGGATGGATCGCTTTTAAATCAGTGCACTATTTAAATTCAACATAGTGCCGACTAAACTTAACCATTAAAGTCGCGCTTGTGACAAACAAGTCTACCGTATGTATCTGATTCCGTGGCGCAACGGTAGCGCGTCTGACTCCAGATCAGAAGGTTGCGTGTTCAAATCACGTCGGGGTCAGCCGACTTTTTATTTATATATCTGTTACACCAAGTGAACAGGATGGATCGCTTTTACATTAGTGCACTATTTAAATTCAACATAGTGCCGACTAAACTTAACCATTAAAGTCGCGCTTATGACAAACAAGTCTACCGTATGTTATTGACATATCTGACTCCGTGGCGCAACGGTAGCGCGTCTGACTCCAGATCAGAAGGTTGCGTGTTCAAATCACGTCGGGGTCAGTCGATTTTTTTTTATATATTTGTTATACCAAGTGAACAGAAGGGATCGCTTTTAAATCAGTGCACTATTTAAATTCAACATAGTGCCGACTAAACTTAACCATTAAAGTCGCGCTTTTGACAAACAAGTCTACCGTATGTTATTGACATATCTGACTCCGTGGCGCAACGGTAGCGCGTCTGACTCCAGATCTGAAGGTTGCGTGTTCAAATCACGTCGGGGTCAGTCGATTTTTATTTATATATCTGTTACACCGAGTAAACAGGATGGATCGCTTTTAAATCAGTGCACTATTTAAATTCAACATAGTGCCGACTATAAACTGAACAATTAAGGTCGCGCTTGTGACAAACAAGTCTACCGAATGTAAATGACATCTGACTCTGTGTCGCAACGGTAGCGCGTCTGACTCCAGATCAGAAGGTTGCGTGTTCAAATCACGTCGGGGTCAGCCGACTTTTTATTTATATATCTGTTACACCGAGTGAACAGGATGGATCGCTTTTAAATCAGTGCACTATTTAAATTCAACATAGTGCCAATTCAACATAGTGCCGACTAAACTGAACCATTAAGATCATGCTTGTGACAAACAAGTCTAACGTATGTTATTGACATATCTGACTCCGTGGCGCAATGGTAGCGCGTCTGACTCCAGATCAGAGGGTTGCGTGTTCAAATCACGTCGGGGTCAGACGACTTTTTATTTATATATCTGTTACACCGAGTGAACAGGATGGATCGCTTTTAAATCAGTGCACTATTTAAATTCAACATAGTGCCAACAACTATAAACTGAACCATTAAGGTCCCGCTTGTGACAAACAAGTCTACCGTATGTTATTGACATATCTGACTCCGTGGCGCAACGGTAGCGCGTCTGACTCCAGATCAGAAGGTTGCGTGTTCAAATCACGTTGGGGTCAGTCGATTTTTATTTATATATCTGTTACACCGAGTGAACAGGATGGATCGCTTTTAAATCAGTGCACTATTTAAATTCAACATAGTGCCGACTATAAACTGAACCATTAAGGTCGCGCTTGTGACAAACAAGTCTACCGAATGTAAATGACATCTGACTCTGTGTCGCAACGGTAGCGCGTCTGACTCCAGATCAGAAGGTTGCGTGTTCAAATCACGTCGGGGTCAGCCGACTTTTTATTTATATATCTGTTACACCGAGTGAACAGGATGGATCGCTTTTAAATCAGTGCACTATTTAAATTCAACATAGTGCCGACTATAAACTGAACCATTAAGGTCGCGCTTGTGACAAACAAGTCTACCGTATGTTATTGACATATCTGACTCCGTGGCGCAACGGTAGCGCGTCTGACTCCAGATCAGAAGGTTGCGTGTTCAAATCACGTCGGGGTCAGACGACTTTTTATTTATATATCTGTTACACCGAGTGAACAGGATGGATCGCTTTTAAATCAGTGCACTATTTAAATTCAACATAGTGCCAACAACTATAAACTGAACCATTAAGGTCCCGCTTGTGACAAACAAGTCTACCGTATGTTATTGACATATCTGACTCCGTGGCGCAACGGTAGCGCGTCTGACTCCAGATCAGAAGGTTGCGTGTTCAAATCACGTCGGGGTCAGTCCTATTTTTATTTATTTTTTGTTATACCGGATATATAATAAATCGTTTTCAAATTACTGCATGTGCACCTTTTAAAATTATTAAGATCGCACTTTTTATTGACGACAAAAAAAACATCCCGAACTTTAATTTTTAGTAAACGCTTTATTAACAAAGAGTTTAGTCAGCGATTCAAGATACGGTCACAGGTAATGGTAGGCCTACATGATTCTGTGAGTACGATTCAATATTCAAACGTTATTTTTTCACCTTCGTGATTAAATTACATTAATGTAAAACACAACACAATTCAACTAAACTCCAATAATGAATATATATATATATATACCATGGTAATACGGAAGTAGAATGTATCTGTTTTCTAGTTATTGCAGCTTATTCTTATTCATTATTGCCATATACGGTAAATATCTGATATGATAACACCAGGAAAGAGTGAACACACATACAAACGTGGAAAGAAACCCAAAAAGGACTTAATCCCCATGGCTAAAGCTCAGTCTACACTATCAAACTAGTTTGACAAAAAAAGTGTAATGTTCCCAAATATGGTATAGTGATATGTCATCATCATGTCCATATATGGGCATATCACAGTTTTTTTGTCACATAAAGTTTGATAGTGTAGACAGAACTTAAGAGCCAGTGTTCCCTTTAACTAAAGTCTCAATCCTAGTCGAATTTAAAACAACTCATAAAAGACGTTCTGTCGAGAGAAGTTAATAGTTTGCATAGATATAGATTCTAAAACATAGCATTTTACTGTACTTGTCAACTCTGATGAATTATACCTTACATTTTTTATAAAAGCCACTCTATTCACTGGGGTACGCATATATCATGTAAGCCCCCTTAGCCGGGACAGTGACGGTGAAATTCCCTTCCCGCTCCCTGTGCCCTATCTCAATATGATTCAATATATCCCGAACTTCATAACCTAGGATATAGTCGAAGCCGATATTCTTGAGCTGGAGAGAGACCCTTTGGTTCGAATCCCCTCGGTTGAGATAAGTAACTGCGTGTTCTTCCCAGAGGTCAAGAGATTTTGTCCACACCTCTATATCACCATCCTATTAAAAAACAATCGTTTTTTAAATAAAAAAAAACAGGAATTTATGATATTTACAAACAAAAATTGAGTCCAAAGGAGGATGATATAATTATACTATATGTCATAATAAAAGGAGAAAAAATGTCCCAATTCATACCCTGTTACTATACCAGTATAATTGCACATTGTAAATGTCAAATACGAGGTAATACAATATAATATTTAAAGTATAGAATTTAGACTTTAAAAGCATAAATCATTTTTAAAAATTCCGAAAAAATGCTATAAGTTGTATAAGGTTTTTTATTCATGTATGTTTTTTAATTTTATGGTACGATATCTAATTTTAATAAGATGTTTCTATTTTTAGGCCTATAGCAATTTTAACTAATTTTTATTTATTTGTAATACAATTCATTTCAGTCCTTCACTGTCGTTTTGTAATATATTTTTATATACCGAATAAAATTTTAAAAAATAAATAAAAAAAATAAATAAAAATATCAAAAGTCAAAAAGAATAGAACGTATTTCTATAAGCCTACTCGTAAGACCCTCCTCTTTCTCACCCATTTCTATAAGCCTACTCGTAAGACCCTCCTCCTTCTCACCCATTTCTATAAGCCTACTCGTAAGACCCTCCTCCTTCTCACCCATTTCTATAAGCCTACTCGTAAGACCCTCCTCCTTCTCACCCAACTCCACTAAAAAATGTGTCCATATTTGCGTTATAAAAATGTAAGCGTAATATTAGGTGTACATGTCCAATTTTTATGACTACTTTCCTAATTAAAAGACAGGGAAGTTGTACGACCACGATCCCTCTATTCAACACCATACTAATACATCAATATACAATATGTAGGAACCTTTATAAAAGGGACCTAAACTTCCCCTGGTCCCCTTACTAGGAGTGTCCCTTACGTCATTAGAATACGGGGTTCTCCTGCTCGTCAATCACACAGTATCTGCCTTATTTAGTGTTAAGCTCGTCAATCACACAGTATCTGCCTTATTTAGTGTTAAGCTCTGTCTACACTATCAAACTAGTTTGACAGAAAAAGAGCCCAAATAATGGTAGTGATATTCCTAAATATGGTAGTGGTATGACATCATCATATCCATAATTATGGGCACATCACATTCACATAAAGTTGTAGACAAGCTTTAGATATATATGCAAGTGCTTTGTGTTCAGGCTCTGTATCCCATAAACATTAGATAAATTGCTACCCGAACGGTACTGATCCATCGCTATAACAAAACAATAATATTCTTATATGGCAATATCTTAGGCTGCTGTTTTAGCTGGTGTTCCGAGCAACATCCGAACACCGTTCGGGTTTATTGCTACTTTCATCGTGTCACGTTTGCCGAACTTTCCTACGCTTTTCCACGTAAAAAGATCAATGAATTCATAGGCGCTGTTGGACGTTGCTCCGGCGTCTCGCAGAATTATCGAATAATTAGTTGGGATTCCGTCAGTTCGTCTGCTCAGAAACACAATGGCTAGCTTACTGTCGGCAGTGGTTTTCGACCAAACCTCTATACCCGTTTCCTAGTGAAATGGATGATAATGGAATAATGAAATAAACAATGAAATAGTTAATCAATACAGTGTCAATTTGGAAACGAAAGGAATACATTCGATATTCGATATGAATAGACATTCCAGTTGGAATTTTTTATTTTTTTTTATTTTAGTTTTTTTTTTTTTTGGTCGAGTCACAACATTAAAAGAACTTCATTTTGCATAAGTAATAGCAAACAATAATACAGGCTAAAAGAAATGTTAAGAAAAACCCGACAAAGAAATACAATACATTTATTTCACGAAGTTTAGTTATTTTTATTAGTATACAGAAAAATGTTAGAGGTACGTTTTATGTCCGGATTGCAGCAATTGGACGCAACGCAATAATCAACGTGATTTGATCAATCATCTGAACTATCGCTGTTGTGATTGGTCAAGTCACTTGTGGTGCGTTTACGTCCTAGTTGGAACCAAGTCTAAAGCTCTGTCTACACTATCAAACTTTATCTGACAAAAAAATGTGATGTGGACACGATGACGTCATATCACTACCATATTTGGGCACATCACACTTTTTTTTTGTCAAACAAGTTTGATAGTGTAGACAGAGCTTTAGCAACAATGAAATGAGATTCATGCAATCACATGCGTTTTGAAACTAGTCTCGTATCATGCAAATAATAAACTAGTCTCGTATCATGCAAATAATAAACTAGTCTCGTATCATGCAAATAATACATAAATGGAAAGAAACTAAATAATAGAAAGAATAAAAATCCATATCAAATTCTATATATTTATATAATATTTGAAATATTGGTATTATTTAGTAGTTTTATCAGATCTTCATTATTATGTATTATGAACCAATACGGTACAGGGTATATACGGTCCGAGTGATAATCTAACTGGTAGCGTCACAGACAATTTAGAGTCGGAGTTTAAGCTGGGTTCCCACTAGAACGCAACGCAAGCACTTAAAGGGAAAGCAGGTGATTTGACCATCACAAGCGATGGATTATTCGAACTGTCGCTTTTCATTGGTCAACTCACTTACGTTGCGTAACTACGTCATTGCGTTGCGTCACAGTGAGAACCGCCAACTTTATATATATTTGTCTTAACAATTTAAAGGTTTGAAATTATTTTTATTAAGCCACACTATCAAACTTGATGTGACAAAAAAAATGTGATGTGCCCATATATGGACATGATGATGTCATATCACTACCATATTTGGGAATATCGCTACCATATTTGGCCACATCACACTTTTTTTGTTGTCAAACTAGTTTGATAGTGTAGACAGAGCTTAAGAGATGTGCCTAAAATGTTATCAAACTGAGTTGTAAAACTGGCTTGGGTATGCATGGATAAATGACACCCCATTTGGAGTAATGACCGTACTGAAGTAACTATCTGTGTCAAAATCATCAATATCTTTATCCTCAAAGATTTCTATAAGGAAATATATTCCAGGCCGTAAGCCAAGGTCTTTAAGTTGTACAGTAAAGTTCAGAGGTGTTCCTTCGGTACCACGATTCAGAAAGGCTAAGGCATACTCGTCTAAAAAACCGAGTTCACGTGACCACACTTCAACATTACCACTCTGAAAATGGAAAAATCGAGGACAATTTCGAGTGGGAAAAATGGAAGGGAATTCAAACGCATTCGGAGGGCATTAATGATATTAGTATACTGCTACACAATGTGCAAATACTGTAATAACAAATGATCAATTGTTATCCTCATCCATTTTCCCGTGTTTTTATAAAGTCCGGTATTCCGTGATTAATACGTTACAAAAACAGTAGTAAAACGTATACAATATTCAGTTTATTGCTGAGATTTTTTAACAATAGAATCTTTTAAGATTTGACGAAATGAAATTTAAGTAAGGTCTGCCTTAAGTAAGCAAAATAAGAAAACTTTCATAAACATATACAACTATTATACCAACAAGTTGATTTAAATTAGACTTCATTATATGAAGATGTAGTACTGATACAATTCGTTTTTTCTTCTCAAATTATTAAGCTAGATATGTCTACTTCACGCTCTCGATTCTTAGAACCAATAAATTGTTTCAGCCAAGTTTGTAATAATTAGACTTTCACTTCCTTCAATTCAAAACAAATTCTAAACTCAAATTGTTGAGCAATCATACAACTTCAATTCATTCAATCTATATATCAAGTTAATTACGAGTAAAATAAGATCATAAATATATGTAAATATTGAATCATAAATGTTGTATAAAAACTAAATCAAAAACGTAATAATTAAATACTTTACAACTGAAAGTAACTGTCAAAATTGTCCAATAAATATTACTAATTCGTTGTCATATAAATGGCTCAAACAAAGTATAACAAAAATATATTCTAATGAAATAGAATAATGAATTGCAAAATTAACTGAAAATCAAATTGTCCAAAGTAATACCAATTCTTTGTCATAAAAATGGCTATTAAAAAATGAAATTAAAGTAAATGAAATAGAAATTAAATCTTTGTGTAAATAATTATGAGTTTTGGGCCCTGAACAAGCACTTTTTAAAATTGAATAATTATTTGCCCTGAACTTGTATAATGATTAACATCCTAGGCTATGGGCGTGGCCTTAAACATGACAGTTCCACTACGGTGTAATTATAAATGACAATGTTTCATCCACTACGGTGTATTATAAATGACAATGTTTCATTTAAAGAGAAGTACTGACTATACGATTATAATCCTAGGCTATGGGTGTGGCCTTAATCCTAGGCTATGGGCGTGGCCTTAATCCTAAGCTATGGGCGTGGCCTTAAACATGACAGCACCACTAGGGTGCACTATAAAAACAATGTGTCATTTAAAGTGAGTAATACTGGAAATGATTATAATCCTAGGCTATGGGTGTGGCCTTAATTCTAGGCTATGGACGTGGCCTTAATCCTAGGCTATGGGCATGGCCTTAAACATGACAGTACCACTAGGGTGAACTATAAAAACAATTCATTCATTAAAAGAGTTATACTGGAAAGTATTATAATCCTAGGCTATGGGTGTGGCCTTAATACTAGTCTATTGGTGTGGCCTTGATCCTAGGTTATGGGTGTTGCTTTAATCCTAGGCTATGGGCGTGGCCTTAAACATAACAGCACCACTAGGGTTGACTATAAAAGACAATGTTTCATTTAAAGCGTAATTCCCCAAAGGTTTATTATCAGTAACATCAAATACACTATAACCCTTTGATGTCGTCGGAAACTTCAGATTCTCTAAGGTCGTTTCAAAAATGGCCGGAGCGCTCTGGCTGCGGCTAAATATCACAGCGGCCAAAGCGTTTGATGATAGTTCCCGAGTCCAAACCTCCATGTGTGATTGGGTCTGTGGAGTGAGGCGAAATGAAGTTTTTAAATAAATGATAACAATATCACATTGGATATATAGGAAAAAATAACAAAATTATTTTCTTTGATTGAATAAATAAATGATATAAAATAGTGAAGCCCAACACCAAGTATTGAATAAGTTAAAAATTGCAAATTTTAAAATTGTTGATTGGATTTAGGATTAAAGTCAGGGTTAAAATAACAATAAATTTCTTAAATTTCTTAAAATGTCCTGTTTAAACGCAGCTATTTTCAACTAAATAAAACTTCCACAAACGTTGTACTAAACAGATTTCAAATCACAGTAGACTCTTCCTCCTCTGGGACATCCCTATCCTGAGGACACACATGTCAAGGGAACATTTTCCTGGGAGAGGAAATATCATTTTATTTTATATCACTCTTTTTCAGGTGAGACCTCTATTAAGGGGGACATTTTGTTTGGTACTGTATATTAACTGTTTGCAGAAATCATTTACTGTATGTAATTAATAATGATTGATATATATATATATATAAAGCATATATCTGTTTTGCTTTATTTACAGACAATAGAGGACTATGGCAAATACCAAAATGGTTCCTAAAAATGTTGTCTTATTATATAGCGTTATTAAAGGTGGTGAGTAAGGTCTTCTTTTCACACAATAAATAAAGGCTACGATCACAGTGCGCATGATTGCGTTAGTTTAAAAATCTAAATCATAATCTGTGATCAAACTTCCATTAAGCTCTGTCTACACATAGAGATCTCTATGGTCTACATTATCAAACTTCATGTGAATCTGATGTGCCCATATATGGACACGATGATGTCATATCACTACCATATTTGGCCACATCACACTTTTTTGATAGTGTAGTCAGAGCTTAAATCATAACTTTAACAACACAAGGAAATAATGTCTGATACAATCTGTGTTATAATAAAAAGAAAATAAAGTGATGTTTATGTTAGGAATATCTATTTACATTGGAACAGTTTTATGCTAATAGACAATAGGCAAAAGCCGCAATAATAGATTACTCTATAGTGTTTACTTAAATAAGAAATCAATGGAGCAGGAACTAAGGCAAGAAATGTTGAAAATAAACTAGAAAATAACAAAACCACAAAAATAGTCAAAAAATCCAACACCAGTCAATAGTGAATTATGGTAATAAGTTAAATGTTTATGAGTGAGTAATATAATACAACAGAAAAATAACTGTTAGTGATTAAATTGTAAAGAAATGCAGATATCCCACAGTAAGCATGCATGTAGTCTATGTATATGTTGGACACTGTTAGTGTTATCAGTTGTCAATAAAGAATAATAATAATATCTGCTCCACAATAAAAATACAACAGTGGTGAATTCCAGCTTTTTAAATAATGTCATACGCATCAGAAATTTATAAAATGGAAGGATGCTATATTAAAAAATACTTCATCCTGAGAAGCAATGAAAGCTCACAGCACTGGATAACTATTTCAAATTTGCAAACATTTGCAGAGTGCCGTCGTCAGTGGAATAGTCTCAATGGATCACAAAGTGTAGTCCACAAAAGTATAGTAGACTTCACTTCAGTGGGGTCTGTTTCATGATAAATTTGGCAGACTGGCAGAGACGATATAATATTATTGGCAGAAATTATTGTTCTTTCAACATGCACATGCTTCATATTAAACACATGACATTTTTTATAAAACTTTTTTTATTATTTGCTCACAACCTCAAGTACTTTCGTACTTTCATCAGATGATAACTGTAACACACCTAAATCTATCATACGATTGATTGATTTCATATCGGGTGCAGGTCAAGTCGGCCCCAAACCGTCTCGGCCAAAGTCAAGTCGGCCCCACGTCAAGTCGGCCCCAAGTCAACTCGTCCTCAAGTCAACTCGGCCTCACGTCAACTCGGCCAAAAACTAATCGGTCAACTCGGCCACAATAAAGTATGGAACGCAAAAAGTGCTTAATATTATTATGATTCTTACTATCCACGCTTTAAAAAAAATGAAGAAATAAAAAATATAATATAATTAAATAATATCATATAAAAAAATGAACTCATTGCCGATATGAATAGAAGTACCCGCGTGTTACAAAAACACGTGCAGGTACCGCATTTTAGTAAATCAAAAAAAGGGGAATCCCCCGGTCAGCGAAAACACGTAGCAGTTGTAGATATCGAAAAAGCTGCCAAAGGCGCAGGGAGGCGCAGCTACGAATTGTTTTCAATTGTGCAATTTGAAATTTTATTAAAATAAATAAAAGTTGGTGAAATTATTCCTATTTTTTTTGCTAAATATATTATTGTCTAAATATTAATATTCATTAAAAGTCAGAATTATTCATAGTTAAAAAATTGTGAAGAAATATTATTTTATCAATTCCCTTCATTTGCACTTTTTGCGTTCCATACTTTAACCGGGCCGAGTTGATCGATTATTTTTTGGCCGAGTTGACGTGAGGCCGAGTTGACTTGAGGCCGAGTTGACTTGGGGCCGACTTGACTTTGGCCAAGACGGTTTAGGGCCGACTTGGATCGAAATCTTCATATCAAGTGCCATGCATTATTTTCTAATGATTACATGTACTATTTCACAGCCAGCTTTTTGCAACACGGTAGACCTGAATATTGCGCGAAGCGAAACTAGCTTGTAGAGTGCGCTTTATTACTCTTCTATCGCAGCAAAAATTTGAATGCTGAATCCAATGTTTTAAATATATGCAAACTAGTTACTGTACAGAAACAATAACAAAATAAGTATGTTACCTGCATAACTCGCTTTCCCATTTTTCCAGAGGGATCTTGATTGATTTGAATCACTTCCTTATTCAGAAGAATCTCTCGGAATTCAGGAGAGATAGTTCGAAGGTCGTTTGACATGAGCATTGGGGCAGCCAATATAGACCACATTGCCATCTGGGCTTTCGCTTGTTCCACACTTAATGAAAAATCTCCAATTATCAACTAAAAGGCAAGAATTATGTCATTTTAATTGATGTTTATGACATTTTCAAGCACCTGGAATATGCTGCTGGTACCAGAGAACTTTTCTACTAAGCAGTTCCGTTCCAAAAATGACCAGTGTATACCCCAAACTCTGGCTAAATCCAGGCGAACAGACATTAAAACATTATAAAGAATGTCCCTGCAACTTCAAGTTTTTTTAACATCATAGGTTGAATAGATCATTTTGTATTAATTAATTATAAAGATGTTCTTAATAACAGGTATGATAATCCCCCATTTTTAAAGCTGTCTACAGTAACACCATCAAACTAGTTTGACAAAAAAAGTGTAATGTGCCCAAACATTGTAGTGCTATTCTCAAATATGGTAGTGATATGACATTATCATCATGTCCATATATGGGCACATCACATTTTGTTGTCACATAAAGTTTGATAGTGTAGACAGAGCTTAAGAGCGTTTGAACATACCATATCAGGGTCATTAAAACTTCCAGGTGCTGACACAGCAGCTAGGGTGTCTTGTTCCTGTGCGTAGTAATCTATTATTTTCAGAACGCTATCCCATGAATCCTGGATGTCAATGTAGTTCCTCCAGATATTGCAGTTCTTTGCAATTAGTTTGTAATCAGGCTGCGAATAAAATCAAATTTATATACACTTAAATTATATGTAGTGACAGTAGCGTGGTGGTTAACATGTTTGCCTATCAATTTCGATCCTGGGTTCAAATTCTGGTTCAATCTTTATCACCGAAAACAAAGTATCACAAAAGTATTTTTTTATTTCTCATCATGTCATTGTTAAAGAATATATGTTATAGAAATATAGAATCATTTTTAAAAATATAAAAAACTTCAAATTTTAACATGTATTACTGTAATTTAACCTAATTTAACTACCTGTATTTTACTGGCTCGTTCATAGTCAGGCCAACTGCATGAGAATAGGATTGGTCTGCCTGTAGCATTCAAAGCCTTGGTCATGTTAGGGTAGCCTATGGGAAAAAAACAATTGTATTACACAGCATCGGTAATAGTAGGCTATAGGTGTGGCCTTAATAGTAGGCTATGGGTGTGGACTTAAACATGACAGTATTATATGAATGCATCATAAATTACCTTGTGGCATTGTCTTAACATCAGCATAGCATCCATCCATCTTAAGCATGTCCACACCCCATTCAGCAAATGTTTTAGCATCGACTTCAAGATGGCCTAGGCTACCAGGGTAGCCACCACATGTTTTGGTGCCAAAATCATTGTAAATACCAAGTTTAAGCCCTCTTGAATGTACCTTGAACATATAAACAAATTTGAAAAATGAAAAAACGAATAAAAGTAAAGTATGTAATGTAATCATTTAAAGATGTATTTGTCCCCCAAAATCCTGAAAAATAAAGATTTTTATAAAATTATACTTTTAATCAATCAGTCAATCTGACTGGTTTTTTTTTTGGCCGTAAAATTACAGTTTTTTCAGGTAAATAATTGTTTTTTTGGATCACATTTTTGGTCAAAGTGAATAATAACTATTATATGACATTAAAATGGCATATTCAACAACAACAAACTATTTTTCAGGAGGACAATATATCTTTTCATAAAAAAATGTAATCATATTTTGCCATGATGAAAATCATGGTACTGAGCAAACAGCCCTGATGTGTTTTTATTCAAATTGAATAGAAAATGGATTTTTTTTAACATCCAGGTTATTCCTATACAGCTGTGGCCAATCTGTTTTTTGTTTTACATATACTGTTAATCTATCATGATTAATCAATATTTTTGTGACATTTTCAGTTTCATGGTAGATTAATTTTGACAACAATATAGTACTGTTATTATAAATAGTTTTGTCTGTATAAGCGAAGCAGAATAATAGTAATTGTAGTTGAAAGTGAACAGTATAGTTAGAAAACAATTGATATATTGTCTTTCATTGTTATATCTTAAAGATGTATTGTCCCCCTGAAAAAATAATTCTAAAAATGTTTTGGTTGAATATGCCATTTTGATGTCCACTTTGACTGAAAATTGGATCCAAATTTATTCAAATACCGTAATAGCAAAAATAGTCAAATGGGTATTTGATTGAATCTAACCATTTATTTTGTCATTTTATAGGTGAAAACATTTTTTTTTTTCATTTTTTTTTCTATAGAAGTGATAACATTTATTGAAACTACAAAATAACCTACTCAAAGTCTGATTAAATTAATCTTCATTTTTCATGTGTTTGGGGGACAATACATGTTTAACATTTTACAGTGGCCATAAACCAAACTATTATTATTTTGTATGCTCTGCACACACTTAAAAGGGTGAACAAATTGGACTTTAAATTAGAGGCGTACGTTTGGCAATAATAAAATTTAACTAAATTGATAAAATGTGAACTTATTGCAAATATATTAATTATATGTTTAAATTATAATACTCTTGCTTGCTTACATAGTCTGCTAGCTTCTTGATTCCTGACGGAAAGCGGTCAGGATCTGCTTGTAACTTTCCAGCACTATCCCGTTCTTTTGAAGCCCAACAGTCGTCAATGTTAACATACTCGTAGCCAGCATCTTTAAAGCCATCTTCAACCATTCTATCAGCCATATCCATAAATAGCTTCTCACTGAATTAACAAAGTAGTAAATGTTATTGGACAGTGTGGGGAAGAGGGGCTGCATATATTAAGAGAGGAGGCAATGAAAATTTGAAGGTGGAGAGGGGATGCAGATAGGAGGGTGACTGCAGATAGGGGAAGGGGCTGCAGATGTGAAGAGGGGCTGCAGATGTGGAGAGGAGCTGTAGAGGAGATACAGTATGGAGTGGGGATGCGGATGGTAGGGTAGCTACAGATAAGGGGAAGGGCTGCAGATGTGACGAGTGGGGCTGCAGACGTGGAGAGTGGGGCTGCAGATGTGGAGAGGGGGATGCAGATTTAGGGAGGAGTTTGCAAATGCGGGGAGGGGCTTCAGAGGAGATATGAAGATGGAGATAGGCTGCAGATGGGATAACTACAGATGGGAAGAGATCATGAGATATTAGAGAGTGGGCAGCATAGTTGCATGACTGGAGAGGAGGAAGTAAGCAGAGATAGAAAGTTCCGTTTGGAAAGATTGGTTGCTCTTACCCTATGCAGTCATTTGGTTGGTTTTTGCAGTCAATATTACATCTGAATCGTTCCCATGACATCCAACCCATAGGTGGCGTAAGTGCAAGACCATTGTCCAGACCATGAACACTAACAACCAAAGAAACTAACACCACAAGGCACTGAAGCATTTTAACCATTCTAAAGTAGAATCCAATAAAACAATATTTGTATACAGTATTTATCTTAAAAATGTTTGCAATTACTGAAATAAGTGTAGTTATAATTGTCATACTTTGTCTAGTCCAAGAGGGATAGGACTGCACTAACTGCAGATGCCGCATGGACATCGGAACTAGCTAGTACTATGGTAGCATGGTAGGGACGGTAGCTGAGTGGTAGACTGTGAACCTCTATCTACTATTAAACCCCTATTATAGGCCTAGTGTATGTATGTGCTACCCTATCTAGTATAAGATAGGCCTACTCTATATTTATTGAATGAATGCCGGTGGTATAGTCGGCCTATCTAGCCGGTAGTTATCTAACGACGATCAATAAATCATAAATATAATTACAAACTACAACAATTTATTATAACAACCATAAATACTCACTAATTACTAATAGTTTTACTGAATATACCTTCTCTTCGATTGAATTCGCGGTTTGTTTGGTTTACTCATGTGACTTGTCATGTTGTTTGTCAGCTGATCGACCATCCAGGTACCTCCATATGAAGCGCCGACCGTGTCATAACTTTAGTTTCACCACTGTGTATTTATTTCTAATTCATAATGGGTCATGTACTATGCTATTTAGTCTGGGCTCCAGACGGAGTTTTGTCTTAATATTAGTAAAAATATAAATATTTTTGCACATATGGCGTTTCATACGTATATTACTTGAGTCAGACAAAAATCAAAACGACGACGTGTGGAATGACATAAAAAAGACAATAAATACAGACTTGGAGCAAGTCTATATGCTATTATACATAGATTGGATCTTTTTATTTATAAATTTTCAATATTTCAAACAAGATTCTCAGAGTCAAAGCTAGATTGAAAATATTTATTTATAGGAATTATGTATTCATTGAATCTATCATAATTGGATACTGATCGAAAACATTGAAATTATGCTGGCGCTATATTCCGGTAATGAAAATAATTGTTCTTATTAGAAACACTGTACTGTAACCTGTATACAAATATATTAAAATCATTAATTAAAATGGTTTTATTTGGTCCGATTCAGATTTATTCTCCAGGAAAGAAGTGAACTTTACTTCTCCTTTGAGGTCACAGTATACACGTAAATGAACATAACACGAACCAGTATCAACCTGCAAAAAAATAAAATAAATTGTTGTTATGAATTATGTTATATCCTATCTTTTTTGGAAATAAGTTGATTCTGGTTTGGATGCGGCTCCGAAAAGTATATTTGGTAAGGCCCGGTATCGCCTAGTAAATTACATGCTAAAATGTTTTATTTAATCTTATTGTGACATTTAATTGTACGTTTTATAAATTTTTAATGTAAAAAACTGTCAAATACTGACGTGTTTATTGAAAAAATACCGCCCTCTGTGATAAGTTTTGTTGACGCGAATGAAAAGTTTAACAATAATTATTTTATCTGAGAAGGAAAAATATATTTACTACTAAAGTATGTTAATAAAATGTACTTGAAATCATTTTATATCATAAACCCTACCAGAAGCCGATACTGGGTCCTACCGGGCGAAGATTAGTATACCCGCACAACATACAGATACAATAAAATCAGAAAAGGCAATGGAATAGGTTGATTGGATACTGAGGGAGGTGAAGTAAATTTCTACCATATTTGACTCGACTACTGTACCTGTACGATATAGTTACGTCCAGCGACGACCTGTATTATATACGATTTAGCCTCATAGATTTCAAATGATCTACCTGCTGCACTTTCAGCGTCCTCGCGTATCTGTGAATATTCAACATTTATGTGATACTCATCATAATCATAGGCCTCGTTTTTTTAGTTTCGCCCATCCATTTAGAAACAGTTGTTTTGAAAGCTGGAATATACAGTATATCATGTAGAAAAATAAAGCAGTAAAAATTACATAGAAAAATTAGGACCAACACTACAACAACACCAAAAACAACCCAACAAAATTCTCTGATAAAAAGTGGTAAAAAGATAATAATAACAGGGTATATCAAAAACATTAATATGTATAAACAGGCTATACTTCAATATAGGTGTTGGAAACAATGCAAAATCAGTAACAACAACCACAGGATTGACTTAGGAGGGCGATGATGATCCGAAAGGTTGAGAGTGTGCACGGTAATTGATCAACAAGAGGAAGGGGTTTCCCCATACTAACACCTTTACCTCATCTAATTTGTCTTACCTTATCAATCAAAGCCTGTATTTGGTCGGTCGCCACCGCGACCTTCGACCAACCTCCGAAAAATTCTGTCATAATTTTAATTTACGAGGGAAGAGTGAGTGATTTTCCCAAGTATGTCACGTTATATTGGTCGTCGACACACTACTAAACATAAACTGAAACCGGTTAAGTAGCTCTTTATCTTTTGGTTGCATCAAAAATAAACATGAAACCATAGAGCGACAATAAAAAAAAACTGTTTACAAATGTCCGAAATGGAACATTTATTAATAATATATATCAATATGGATATATATCACAACTTAAATTAAGTAGGGAATTCCATTTGTTATTACATATTACCGTACCCCCATAATCAACACACAACACTTATTTTAAAAAGTGATGTATTTATTTATTGAAAAACATTAAAAAAAATCTAGTTTCCGTTTGTGTCACACATTGATAATTTTTATCTTTTGTCTCATTATGCCTACGTGTGGTCTTATCTCCCTTATGTTTGGGTTCATGTTTGAACAAAGTCTAAGGCTACTTATCGATAGTATGATCCAGATAACATATACGTAGTACATTGATAAATTGACAACATAAACCTTCCTACTGTGAAACAAATGTTTGAATTAGACAGAATGCTGTAGTAAACAATGACAAAACAAGTTGCTTGGAATGAATGAGCAGAAGTATACAGTATCGATTATCTATTAAAACTTATGAATGTTGTACTGTGTCATGTCACGCATCACACTTGTATTTTGCCCTTTTCGCGCATCATACGACATTTGTGGAAAAGGAGAAAACTTATTTACGGTAATTTTTTATTTCCATCATTAAAAAGACGGTAAGATATTTATGCCTATTGTCAGGATCTTCATTTGATTTTTAATTTCATAATCACTAGTGGAATAATAATTAAGTGTCGTAGGCCTAGGCTTGCCCTAAGATTAGTTATTTTGAACTAATCATTAGAATCGAGGCTAGGCCCAAAAAAGACATCCAACACCGGATTTACGTAAACTTCGGGCACCGAGCGGAGTGTGAAGTCTTGCGGTTCTGTTTGGACTTGCGCCCTCTATATTGGCCTAGCCCTTCTGTAAAAAATAGGAAATACTATTTAATTAATCATACTAGCTTTTGCAATAATAAATAACTAGACTATTATTTATTATCTATCAACAAATCATGTGTACTGTAATTGTAATTTTTGTATTGCATTTTTATTATTAAAAATATTAATTTATTTTTTTTTCATATCATTCATATATTTGCCATCAATTTCCAGGTCTAGGCAATGAGGTGAAAAGAAGAGATGATAAAATGCTTAGCACTATTCATGGAACACTTATTCGAACATCAATTCGGTTTGAATTTCAGCAGAATGTAATTCGTACATTAAATAAACACCATCTAACAAACTTGAAATCGGCAGTAAGATGTATTCGTTTGTTGGTTCCAAAACCACGTCCCAGGTATATAACTTTAAAACAATGTTTTACTCTTGGTTCAACGTGTGCAATCCTGAAATGCATTCATCCTATGAACCATGTGGAATGTGCAAAGGCAATTTCACCATTGAAGGAAGATATAAAACAAAAAAGAAACATTATTGAAAGATTTTTCCGAAGTATTTTATTCCATGTAAAGTTGTTCTTCCGGTTGCTGAATTTGATTTGTATTTTTACTCCGATATGCTGCGTTTACCCTTTGACCTACCTCTCTAATGACACATGGATGCTGTGGTTGAAAATATTATATTATGCCGTTGAAAATCTAGGCCCAACATTGATTAAATTCGGCCAATGGGCCAGCACACGTAGAGACTTATTCCCTGCGGAATTCTGTGATATGTTCTCGCAGTTGCATCTCAATGTGATGCCACATTCATGGTACTACACACAGAAAAAACTTACTCTTGCGTTTGGGAAGAATTGGCGTGATGTCATCGTCAAGATTGACAATCGACGACAGGCAGTGTTTTCGGGGTGTATTGGACAGGTGTATCAGGCGTACATTAAACCAGAAGCCATTCAAGACTGCTCTCTAAGGGATGAAATATTAGACGAGCTTGATGACACGGAACAAATGGATTATTTTGAAGGTCTATTTTAATATTATTATGCTGTATTAACTCAAATATTATTATACTTGTTAATTGTATGACCCACTATACAACCCCCGGGAGAGTTACGTCATAGGTAAGTCAATTAAAAATAATTATTGAAGCAGGGGTGCGTCAATAAACTTAGATGGTAAGTCACATCAATGAACAATGGTGGTGTATCAATGTCCGTCACTTTACCACCCACCATATCATAAACAACATGGTCGCAGTGCGTCATGGTCACCTAAAATAAGTCATATTTTTGATGCACGGGTGCATCATGGTATTCATAAGGTATGACGCACATTGGACAAATGATGCACCTATCCCGGGGTCGTATAATGGGTCATACAATTAGGTAATATAATTTTTAAACAAGAATTATAATAGTAATAATAACTAGATTTAATTCGTCACTATGACGAATTATAGGTTATATGCATTGATAATTAAAATAAAGATAATTTATTTTTAAAAGATATTTTGATTCATTGATTTTCTCAGATTCTTTAAATAATATATAATATATGATAGGACCTTGCTAACGCGAATACAATAGCCGGTATCACAATCCGATCAAAGATCCCTCTGCGTATAATGTCATAAACCAAATTTGCTGTTACATAATAATAAAGACATAAGTTATTTTTTATCTAGATTTCATTATAAATCATGTGTATAATATATACACTAAGAAATAAATTTGAACAAACAATACGGATAATAAAAAAAAAAATTTATTTCGTTTCCCAAGGTGAGACTCGATCTCGGTACCTTGAGTGCCATAGACACGAGCACACACCACCGAGCCATACACAACTGACTAAAAATTGTAGAAAAATTCCTCCGTGTATTTACTATGCAGTAACCACTTTGGTGCAGATAGATTATTACATACCGCAATGAATTATAATTTTTTACTATGATGACATCTCTAAAAATGTACAAAAATGATGCACTGTCAAACTATATACTTTTAACTTTAATATATGAACTTTTGAAGGAAGAAAGTTAATGTTAAGTTTGTTATTTTGGCCTAAGAAAATGTCATAATTTGTTTGATTTTCGAAATGATTTTTTTTAAATTTAATATGCAATTAATTATGGCTTAATCAACTTTTGTTCCCTTAGTTTAATAATAAATCATACATAAGATACATACACTTCAAGAAAATTAAATAAAAAATATGTGTTCCCGAGCATTCTGACGATCTATATTAATTTTAAAATTTAGCATATTTTCACCATTTTGTTAACTTACACGTGCGTAGCCTGTCACTTTTGACGTGCTCGTATAAGGCAATTACGCGTTGAAAAGTGAATAAAATATGATGATATTATTAAAGAAAGGTTGTACAACCGAAATCGGACAAAAAGAGTGCGCATTAACGTATAACGCGCAGTGCGCGTGCAAAAATCTGCGCACTCATGGCAATTTTTTAAACGCTTAAAATTGCCTGAAACGTACTCTAATTTCATCGAAAATAAATTTTGACAATTTTGAACATTTTAAGCGCGCGTACGCAAGCGTTATATGCGCTACGCACGTAATTGTATTGCCATATGATGAAATATGACCTGAAATTTATGAGTACCAAATTTTGTTTAATTGTGATTCATGCTTGTGAAGATATGATTACAAACGTGATTTCGTAAAATCGCGCGTAGACCGCGTAATTTTTGATTACGCATCGTGAAAATATAACCACATCGATTCCTGGCCATAAGGAATATACTCTGAAAAATTGACTTAGATAGATGAAACTGATATCAAGATAATTCACGGACAAAATAGTGCTAAGGAAAGAATAAATAAATAAAGATTTTGACAGAATCAAGAGGTTATATGCATGATAATGCATATAACCTAATAATCTAAACAGAATTATTTATTATATTTATAAATTGTGTTAAATTGTAGGACTAGAGATACTCGGATTTGGAGAACTTGTGGGGACCAAAGATAAAGAGTTGGATAAAGCAGAGAAAGAACGAGTAGAAAGAAGACAATCGGCCTGGAAGAAAGAACAAATAGAAAGTAAGTTTAAATCATTGATAAATATTCATTTGGATTAGGTTCTCTACATACCCTCAGCAGTTGCAATGTAGAGTCTACCAAGACAATTTTTGTGGGTTATAGCCCAGGGTGGGCTTATTCCTGAGTTAGTGTGGTATATCGATCAGCATATCACATTTGATTATTATTAACATTAACATTAAATGTGTTACAGTAGTTGTCTATCTTTAGCTAATTGATAAAAACCTAGATAATTTTATGATAACGTTCAATGGAAGTCAATAAATATCTCTACTCATTTTGTTTTCTTCTAGATGGAGAATCATCAACGGCGTTGCCTAAATTTGATGAATCGGAGGATGACCTTGAGGGCCTGGTGCCGGTCGCTATAAAGGTGCAATAATGCATTCTTTAATTTATCTTTATTCGTTCTTTTTAACTTTTGACTTTCTTTTCATCCAATTTCCATCAATCCTTTGTCAACATACCAAAAACCACTCTTGGGTGGGCTTTTTTTCGAAACGATGTTTTACAGTATACTTTCAATGATTATTATTTAATTAATCTTTTATCAATCCATTTAAAGCAAGTTATTGGTTCATTGCTTTTATCCATCATAAAACACATTCTGCTTCTTCTTACTTTAGGTATTGCACCCTCGAGTGTATAGAAGAGTGTCCAGAGATCTGAGGTTATTACATAATGCAGCGTGGCTGTGTTCTTTCGTACCTGGTTTGAAATGGCTTAGTCTGCCTGAATGCGTCAAAGAGTTTGAACAGTTAATGAAGCAACAGGTAGGGTCACATGACCTTTTTTTATTAGAATGGTGAAATTCTGGTCACAGTATGCGAATAAAGATCTTTCTACACTATCAAACTTTATGTGATGAAATGTGATGTACCCACATATACAGTCTACATGATGATGTCATATCACTACCATATCACACTTTTTTTGTCGCATAAAGTTTGATAGTGTAGACAGAGCTTTAGAAAAACTGTATGAATGCTATAATAAAATGACAACTTTTTAGAAAATTATGTCATTAATATTATTTTTTCTAGATCGATTTACGCATTGAAGCTAGAAATCTTGAACGCTTCTGTGAAAACTTCAGTGATATTTCCTGTGTGAAGTTTCCGCATCCAATCCGGCCTTACGTACGAAGAGATGTGATGATAATGACATACGAGGTGAGTGTAACTAAATGATTTAACCAATTGAAGTGCTATTTTTAGATCTTGCTAGAAGTGCTTAGAAAAATGTTAGGTAAAAAATGTAATAATTAACATGTGACACACAGAACATGCTAATAACTATATTTTAATGAAATGAGTTTATTGAATAAAGTGTTATTATAATGCTAGAAATGCTTAGAAAAAATGATTTTTGAAAATGTTATACTTAAAATGCAACACAGAGCATGCTCATAACAACATTTTAGGTTCAGTAGTTTAAAGTAAATTCACATGTGGGAATACAGTTTGATTTTTATATTTGCAGGAAGGTGAGGTCATTTCAAAGTTTGTGACCTCAGCTGATGCACCAGAAGGCCTAAAGGAACACTTAGCACAACTGGGAATTCAGTCATTATTAAAAATGGTAAGTATAAAACATTAATTAAAATGTGAAAGAAAATAGGCTTTTATGTAAATTAGTACCCTTAAAACTTATCAGAAACAGAATCTTATGTCATTAGGCAAGATGTTTTTACACTGCCATTACAATGTCATTTGCATGGATATGCATGATAAATGTCGGGTTATTAAAGCTCTGTCTACACTATCAAACTTTATGTGACAAAAAAATGTGCCTGTATATGGACATAATGATGTCATATCACTACCATATTTGAACATTGTCACTACCATATTTGGGGGTATCACGCTTTTTTTGTCAAACTAGTTGATAGTGTAGACAGAGCTTAAGATAATAGTCAAGAAACCTCGTTTTCAATTGATCGCAATGTGAGATATAATATTCATTAATCTTTATCTGTGTTTTGTCTTCAGGTTTTTGTAGACAACTTTGTCCATGGTGATCTTCACCCTGGCAATATCCTGGTGCAAGGATCGGCTGGCTACTGCCAGGAGAAAGAGCAATTGATGTTGGTTGACCTGTGTGACACAGTGGTAGTGAACAGGAAGGCTGTAGAATGCCCTTTAAAGCTTGTCTTTTTAGACGTTGGTTTGACGTCGCATCTTGGTGGAAAAGACATGGAGAATTTTAAGGCTGTTTTCAGGGAAATAATACTAGGAAGAGTAAGTATTATGAATGACTGTATTATAATAGTTTTGTGCTGAAAGTGCTTAAAACATTTTGATCAGTACCAAGATAATTAAGTGTACTTCTCATTGCTATTTCTATTGTATTAATTTCAAAAACAAACTTTCAACTTTTAAAAATTCAATCCAAAATATTATTGATTAAGTATTCATTATCTTTTACCTTGAATTTCTTCCATTATCTATATATACTGTATGTATTTTAGATAGTTACATGTTACAATTCAAGATTCAAGAAATTTTATTTGTCCATAAAAATGGAAATTCACTTTGCTTGGTAGATTAAAACAACAATATTACAACAATTTAAAACGTGCAGTATTATAACAGATTAAAAATACAAGATAAAAAGTTAAAAATACTGTTAAAAATGTAAAACTATTTAAAAATTGCATTACAGTGTGTATGTGTGTGTACTAATGTACAGTAAATTACTGTTTTAGTTGAATTTGAATTATTATTATTATATATTGTTAATGTAACAGTTCTCTACTGAACCACTTTGGAAATCAATGCTTTAATAGGCAGTATAAAGACAGAATGAATAAATAAGATAATAATTGTTGTTGTTTGTTTTTTTCAGGGAAATAGGGTAGCTGAACTTTTTCTTCAACATGCATCAGAAAATAATTGCAAAGATATTCAAGGATTTAAAGACGATATGGAATCACTTGTGGCGTCCGCTCATGAACAGACGCTGGCGCTTGGGAAAGTAAGCAAAACAAAGCGTAACAAATATTGGAGTAAAAATCATTATCGTCAATTTGGAAAATTTTCCTTATTATCTGTCCTTTTATATTTTCAGGTGAAAGTTAGTAATGTGTTGAGCAGTCTATTTAAAATACTCATTCGTCATCAGGTTTGTACAAAAATTACAATTCTTTGGGTTTAGCCAATTTACATTTAGGTCAAATATAAATGTTGTTGGTTTTAGTATCAAATTTATATACCTAATCCAAGTATATTATATAGTATTATAATATTAATATTGATAATTAGCATATTATATTAGTATTTGTTTCAAAAAGTTTATTCAGTACTTTATATGTTAAATTTGAGAACTGTGTTGTGAAATTTATAATCATGCCATCAATAATTTTCACTATATACATATTCTGTTTTCATAGGTAAAATTAGAAAGTAACTTTGCCTGCATAGTTCTTGCTATTATGGTTCTAGAAGGACTAGGACGATCATTGGATCCTGATTTGGACATACTGAATGCTGCAAAACCATACCTGTTAAAAAGCCTATAAGCTAAGCTTATAAGCTCTAGTAAAAACAAGATGCTATGAAAGAGAATCTTGTTCTTCTCTGAGTGACCATATATCCTGGAGGATTCAAAACCAGAGAAAGGTGCCATAAAGAAAGAGAATCTTGTTCTTCTCTGAGTGACCATATATCCTGGAGGATTCAAAACCAGAGAAAGGTGCCATGAAAGAAAGAGAATCTTGTTATTCTCTGTGTGACCATATATCCTGGAGGATTCAAAACCAGAGAAAGGTGCCTTGAAAGAAAAAGAATCTTGTTCTTCTCTGTGTTACCATATATCATGGAGGATTCAAAACCAGAGAAAGGTGCCATGAAAGAAAGAGAATCTTGTACTTTTCCATGTGAACATCCTGGAGGATGCAAAACCAGAGGAAGGTGCCATGAAAGAAAGAGAATCTTGTTATTCTCTGTGACCATATATCCTGGAGGATTCAAAACCAGAGCAAGACGCCATGAAAGAAAGAGAATCTTGTTATTCTCTGTGTGACCATATATCCTGGAGGATTCAAAACCAGAGCAAGGGGCCATGAAAGAAAGAGAATCTTCTGACAGATGCAAAACCAAAATTGAGAAAAGGTAGCTATGAAAGACAGGTGTTGCAAATGGCTATCAGGCTGCTTCAAAACTAGAAAAAAAGATGCTATTAAAAAGAAAGTATCTCGTTTTTTAACGACTAAACATTTGGCCACCACTGCAAAGCCATTCCTTGACAAGGCTGGAAGGTATCATATCAGAAAACTAGAAGATGAAAGAGGATCCTAAGCTGCTGAATGTGTATTTCTTGACAAACTTTCAAACTCTACCGTAGCCTTCTTTATTCACCATTCACACTTAAGCTTTAGGGAAACGCCATTAAAATGTAAAAACTCTCTTATTACCACTTTGAATGGGAAATCTTAGAGTGAAGTACGTTGTATGTAAAGGAAATACAGTACATCTCAATTAATAAAGGTTTATTGGTGATAACTGCTATTTAAACTCTGAATTTGTGTGCAATTGATTTGATACACGATGCTACATTTTAATTTAAACAAATATGCAATCTTGATAATAAATCAGTTTAAATCACTTAATTATTATTGTAAATTTAAAAAGTTAAGTTATTATTTTAGTAAATATTAATATTGGTGCTAAATGTATAAAATTGATTTTTTATTGGGATTTTATATTAAGATTAAATTGTTGAAAGTACTTTGTAATGTTGCCAAATGCAGTAATTATAAAAGAATAATAATTATACATGTCTTTTTGTTGTTTTTTTTCATACGCATCCAACAGCGTAACTCGCCAATTACAGGATTGATAAACTCATACTTAACTCATTTGAGGCTTAGGGAGTGGAGTTGTGAGTCACAACCCTGGCACACAGGATTGAACCCTGGACCTTGGGATTGGAAGGCAAGCATGTTAACCACCAAGCTCCACTACAATTTGAGCGAGTTATAAATCTCAAATTTAATCTTCAACTGTAATTTAAAGTTCGTACAGCATAATCTATAGTTTAGTCAGTTGACCAAAAGGCAGTGCCGTAGCAAAGTGGCCGTAAGAATTGGGACCATTAACAGTTAAACAATAATACTAAAATATCAGTGTTTGTGTTTGTTTATTGTGATAAAATTGCTTTGCTAAATAAAAATCAGTATATACAGTACATCCAATAAAAAGGCTTAATTACTTTACATTATTTTCAACCAAATTTGAAATTCACAATTTTCAATTACAATTTATTGAACAACCCATAGATTTATAATATAGGCATCATAATATGTAACTATCACATACAGTGTATCACAGCATTTGCCTGCTACTGTAAAATAAAAATTATAGATACAGTACACCAAAATATTTCCTTTAAATTCTGCATAATTTAATAAAGGCAAAATCATTGAAGGCACATTTATGTTTTTTATACTGTACTATACCTTATTGACACAAATTAAGCATTTATTTATCAATTTTGGCTCATAAAAAATATTTCAAATTATTTTCAAGGTAACAAAAATTATATTAATTGTTTGTTTGTTTGTTTTATCTTTATACTGGGTGACCTCTTCAGTCAATGACTGGTCTCCCAGAGGGCCCAGTTGGTGATCAGTGGCTGTGATGTACTACTATACCGGGGTAACCCCCTACTCGTCTCGAAAGATGTACTAGGTTCTTTAAAGTGCACACGAGCAAGTTGTGCACACTGGATCTACGGTTTATAGTCCTTATCCAAGAAGACTCGTTCTACCACCAGAACCAAGGAGCGAGTGAGCGATCGAACCCTTGCCGATGTTATGGCTACGTGATTACGGTTCCACTGTCTTAACCGCTCGGCCACTCACTCACTCTAATTAGCTTTATGTTGAAATTTCATTTACATAAACTGAATTTTAAAAAACTTATTTCAATATTACAAATAACATACTGTATTACCGTCAGTCAATAATTGATATTTTGAGATTTCTTATTTTGAGGGTGATCATTCACTATCAATTATTGTATAAATATACATTTAGGAAAATTAATGTTGTTTGAATTGGTTACAAAAAGTATTTACGGCACAGTGACTGATAGTGCTCGTTTGAGCATACTATAAGCAGGGAGGCCCACTTTTAACAATTATTCAAAAAAAAAAATAGTACATTAAATTTCATCTAATATAATAATATAAGTATATATTGGAATATATATATTGTGAATTGCCATATTGTGATTGCTATAAAGAATTAAAAAAAAAGATGCTTCCATAAAACATTGAATATAATACAGGTACAATATAGGCAGGTAGTGTACTGGGATCACTGGTCTAATGCTTGGTTCCCACTGTAGAAGCAACACAAGGATGTAATGCAACGTAAGTTAGTTGACCAATGACAAGCAGCACATTTGAATAATTCATCGCTTGTGATTGGTCAACTAACTTACGCTTGCATTGCGTTTACGTCCTAGTGGGAACACTAAGCTCAATTAGACAAAATGACAGCGTTACATCTTGTGTGTTGCGCTTTTATTACTGACTAGCCGACGCCATAACATTGTACAATTTTGGGATAAGTTTAGGAAAAGGTCGGCCATGTACATGACGAGTGGATACGAACATCAAATCCCACCTTTTTAATTTGCACTTTTTCATAATTAAACTTCTGCTAGTTTATAACTTTTTCTGTGATTGTTCAGCGCTTAGAGGTGCCCTGCATTTATTGTGTGCTATATTAAATTGAACATTATTATTATCAATATATTATACTTTACATCCAATGTTACAATAATTATATACAACACACCTGAATAACATGCATAATTATTACAATAAGCATTATTTAGTTTTACAGTGAATATTCAACCACCCTTTACAAGACAAATTTGCACATTATAACACTTAAAGAAATTTAGAGAAACTTTGTTTTACTGTATTATGGTTGGGAGAGGGGTGTGGATTGTGTGTACGAGAATCAAATTCAACTGGGTTTTCAGACTACATGTACAGGATGTCATATGAAGTTTCTGCCGTATTCACTTTTTTTAAACTCTGTCTACACTATCAAACCATGGAGGTATAAAAATATATATCTATTTTTATACCTCCATGATCAAACTAGTTTGACTAAAAAAGTGTGATGTGCCCAAATATGGTAGTGATATAGCATTATCATGTCTATATCACATTTTTTTTGTCTGTTAAATTTCGATAGTGTAGACAGAGCTTAAGGGTTTGTCGTTGAATTCATTCCCACTAAAAAAAATGTATCAATCATGATATATTCCTGCCCCATAGACAGTATTGGCTTACTTTAACAATGAAAAAAATATACAGTGCCATTGTATATCCAAATTACAGTATGATTAAAATTAATCCAATTTTACACCATGATGAGTAGGTATGTGTATAATAATAATTTTTAGTAATTTTAATAGTGACATTCTTAAAATTGCAAAGCATTGGATACAGTACATAAAATTGCTAGGTTGTGGCCACACTTAACAACATGATGATGATTGCTTATTGCTTGGTTTGTTCTTCAAATTAATCGCATGTTCATTTCCTTCCGCAATTCCAAATTTATGGTCTAGATCTAAGATACGTTGAACCGACGCAGTAAACGCTTCTTTTACATTTACCGCAGTCTTTGCACTTGTTTCGTAATACGGCGTATTGTTATTCTCTTCGCACCATGTTTTAACCATCGGTTCAAAAACCTTTCGGTCATCCTCACTGACATCGACTTTATTCCCTAATACTACAAATGGGAATGTATCTGGGTTCTGTACGTCAGCATAAAATAAAAATTCTTTCTTCCACATTGCAAGGTTCTTAAAACTGTTTAAATCGTCTACGCTAAAAGTTAATAAACAGCAATCGGAGCCGCGGTAAAACGGCGTGCGAAGGCTTTTGAATCTTTCCTGTCCGGCAGTGTCCCATATCTGCATTGTGTAGCTTTCGCCGTCTACGTCAATGTCTTTATTTAAGAATTCCACGCCAATTGTGTGAAATGAAAGGTTATCAAATTTGTCGCTAATGAACCTATTCATCAGGGAACTTTTGCCGACACCCCCATCACCAAGTAGAACAACCTTTAACACTGGTATACTTTTGTGTGGTGGCATTTTAGTGTAAGTTGAAAAACCTCAAAGAAATTTGCATTCCTATTATAATTAAAGATTCAGAAAATATCATTAAAAAAAATATAACTTATTTGCAAAATATTTTTAAAAAGTGTATTCTAATCTATAAAAGTCATATGTATTAATTAATAATTGTATTAACGTTATGCTGCTGCTAAATGTATCCTGTGGTCAGGGAAATCCTAACCCGGTGTCATCTTAAACCTAGGCCTAGCTATAAGAGGTAGGCCTGTGTCGTTTGGAGAGGGTAGCCCTACTTGCATGCTATAATAGTAAATAAACCGGTCTGAGCCTAACTAGGTAGGCCTCCTTCCTAATTAATATTAAGGCTAGCTAACTCATATTTTATAAGTTGAATTAAAGATGAATTTGTATTTTATAAATTAACTAGGTGATTGCTTACCAACCAAAACCTACCGCTGTCTTGAATCAGTTTTATACAGAATAAACAAAAGCCGAAAATGTATCAACAAAATTGTTGAAAAGAAGGAAAAGTCATGTGAGACAATGTCGCCGTTCGTCAGCTATTGGTCCGTAGAATTACTGCACACGGAAATGACCGTTCAAATATCCATAATTCAATCAATTTTTAGTCGCGTGAACGCGACTCAATAGTTCACTATGTCGGTCGGTCGGTCTGTCTGTCGGTCCGGTATCACTATGCGTTTTATCGCTTTTCTGTACTTTTTGAACTGTTTTGATGTACATTACTTTTTGAAAGTTCATTTTTTTCTGAGAGCATGCGACTTATGGCTGTTGGCCTTGTTAATTGTAAGGCAGACATGCAATACAAAAACAATTGAGTTTTTGTTTATTATTGAACTGAACAAAATGGAATTGATTAGCCATTATAACCCAATACAGAAACCAAAAGTGAAATAAAAATCTAGAGAGAATAATATGTTCTCTATAAGATCTATAAATTGTTGAAACTGTTTGGCGAAAAAGTGATTGAATTGATTCTCAAAATCTAAACATATTTAAAACCACACTAAAAAAGCACTGGTCTAACCACCTGTTGAAATACACAATACAGCCCATATAAATCAAATAATATGTTCTGGTCAAGAGGGGCACAGAAGCATTAATGCTTTAAGTCTCAAAAGCTAGGTAGATATATACAATACAGTATTTTGACTGGTGTGCACTGTAAAGCAGCTGTGTTTTTAGATTTAAAGGTTAAATTATGTAATTTGTTTCGAAACTATAAAAAACCATGCCACTGATTTATATGTAATTTTATTCACCTACATATTTACATTACATAATCAATTTTATCATACTGTACTTCTATTAAAACCTAAAATAAAAACATGTCATCAAACTTGACAGTACTACATAATGACAGACAGACATAATATATTTAATAAACAAATGTATAAAATTATTACCTATCTAATTAAATATACAGTCTCTCAAGGCTTACATGTCAAGAGATTGTATATTCAAAATCCTATAAAATTGAAAATATAAATTTTATCCTCTTTCCGAATTGATATGTTCGCAAAATTATGTTATGTTATCCTTTTAATGTACAGTAACTCTGTCTACACTATCAAACTAGTTTGACAAAAAAATGCGTGATGTGCCCAAATATGGTAGTGATATGACATCATCATGTCCATATATGGGCACATCACATTTATTTGTCACATAATTTGATAGTGTGGACAGAGCTTAATAGAATGTATTAGTTCAAATTGAGCACAATTGACTCTCACTCCCAATAATGGACTCTCAAAAAACAGGAAAACCTTTTATTTAGAAAGAATATCTTTTGTAACATTCAGAATTTCTGGAAACCTGACATATTAGGCCAGTGGTGAGAGAGTTGAGAGTATATTTATTACACATAATGATTAACTAGCATTTGAGAGGGTTGACTGTTATTATCGTTATCATATAATATGTATGGTCAAATCGCCCAAAATCACACCACCCTTGCACTGGCCCAGTGAAGTTATAGTAAATGTAAAACTTGTATGGGTTGCCTCTTCTCTTAGTTTATTGACTTATACCGGACTTAAAATGTAAAGCTGTAAGTCTACATTATCAAACTTTATGTGACAACAAAATGTAATGTGCCCATATATGGACTTGATGATGTCACATCACTACCATATTTGGGCATATCACTACAATATTTGGGCACACTTTTTTTGTCAAACTAGTTTGATAGTGTAGACAGAGCTTAAGCAAAAATATTAACTTTATTATTATTATTAATTAGAGCACATCAAATTAAAAAACACCAAAACACGTTTGATTCCAACTCCCCCAAACGTCACAAATGATGGGCGCCATCAAGAAATAAAAATATAATTATCAATCAAATTAAAACAATAAGTTCATTGTTCATTTCTTCTTCACTTTACTTTTGTCTCTTTTCTTTGTTGGTTGTGTTCCTCCTAGCCAATTCGTCATCATTTCAGATAAGTCGGGTAAATTTTGATTTTGGTTCATAAAACTCATTGATTGTTGCATTTCCTACAGAGAAAAATAAATAATATAATTTATAACTAAAAATAATGATTTGCTTATTCATTTCTAGCAAAGGTAGTTCACAAACAAGTAATATTTTTATTTTGTTAAAGTCTACTTCTAGATTTTTTGTGACCACCATCCACATTTATAAATATTTAGTGATGTATTAAGAAAATTATATGTATCATTTGTGGAAAACTAATAAACAAATAAGCAACCCAATTAAGAATTATCTTTTAAAGATACATTGCCCCCCTCTCCCCCACCCCCTAAAAAATAATTTTGTTCAAAATGTTTTGTTAAATATGCTATTTTAATGTCACATAATAGTTATTTACTTTGGCCAAATATTGGATTGATTTAGCTAAAAAAACTGTAATTTAAAGCAGAAATTAGTCAGATTGCCTTGAAGTCAATGGGGTTTTAGTTGATTTTTAAAGAATTTGTCATTTTATAAGTGGAAACATTTTTTTAATCTACATGATTAACTTCATTAAAACTGTGGCCTATTCAAAGTCTTGTTTACATTAATCTACATTGTTCATGTTTTTGGGGGACAATACATCTTTAATATTGGACAAGAGAAACTGATAATTTTTTATTTATTTTATTTTATGTCTTTAGGCAATGTGGCCAAGGATTACCAATAGTGAATTAATCACTGTCCTATCAGATAGGTGGTAATCCCCCTGATACAGGGGCTATTGTGTGAACCAGTTCACCGGGGTAACCCCCTACTCTTTTTCGAATAATGAACTGGGTTTCTTTAAAGTACACACAGGTTATAACTGTGTACACTGGACCTACGGTTTATAGTCCTTATCCGAGAAGACTTGTTCCACCACCAGAACTAGGAGCGAGTCGGCCTCGAACCCTTGCCGATGTTGTTGTTGGCTCTTTAGGTACGGTAAACGGCGCCCCTGCCTTAACCGCTCGGCCATATGACTTAACCGCTCGGCCATAATAACTGATTAAAAGGCATGCATCGTTTATCTTTGCTGGTATGGTACATATGATTTAGATAATACACCTCATTTGAATATCTTACCCTTTGAACTTCAGGATCTTGAGAATTAATTAGTTTTGGTAAAACAACAATACATATTAAGGGCACCACCATCATCAGTACCTGTGTATGAGAGAAAAAAGTAACAAATATTAACTTTATGATAGAACAAACTAAGATTTATTTAACATTTAATAATATAAATTATAAGTTGAAACCATTGAATTTCTTTGTCCTAAATAGTTATATGGGTCAAAATAGTCTATATACCAGATCTTCTTTGATTAATATCTTGTTGGGGTATTAAATGTGACTTACTACTGTATTACACGTTACATACAATTCTCACTTACCATTGGATTTTTTAAGGCATCTGTAACTCTGAACTCTTCTCGTTTTTGGAAATATTCTTTAGGTGTTTTAGATTTCATTCGTAGAGGATATGACAATAAATTTATTTTATTTGGTTGAATAAGATTTACTTTTCGAGCTCGCATTTTTCCTTTACCGTTGATTTCAACACGGGCTGGTTCAAATAAGAACTTTGGATTACTAACTTCAACGACATAAGATCCGGATGGGACACCACCCACTGTAAAACTTCCGTCAGCCCTAATAATAAAAAAAAATTAAACATTTTGTTAAATAATAATTCAATTTATTTCGAAAACATACATTCCATATCAACAATACAAATATTAAAATAACAATAATACAAATACTGTAAATAGTTTGAAGGCATAGGCCTAGTTATTATTAAAATCATGATCATAGTAACACAGTAGCAACACAGCCAGGTATAGCTAAGCATGAATGTTGCTCCAGGCCTAGGCCTCAGACTAGAAGGATGCAGTTACCTCATAAAGCCTACGTAAGCGCCTCCGTCCACTAGAATTCTTGTTTCGGGTAGCCACTCCAACAATTTAGCTCCAGATATAATTACTTTACCCTCTATTGTATAGTATGTGTTACTATTATTATCTTCATCAGTATCTTCACATTTTACCTGAAATACTCCTAAACAAATAACTAAAACTATTATCTTGATTTCCTTCATTTTTACACTATATCTTACTTATAATTGTAGGCCTAGGCTATTCAATTTTCTAATTTTCTCGCGATACCATCGCTTGCATCGCTCCAGTTAAAAAATATCGAATAGTTCATTTTTATATTAGGTAATTGAATTTATTAATAATTATCTAAAATATATATATCAATATTTTTACATTTGATTTATTTTAAAAGCATTTCACAATTTTATTTATTTATATTTTGTTTGTATTTAAATGACCTATATTGTAATTATATATTAGGTAGTTAATATTTTGGTTTAGGTTCACCTGTGATATAATTGAACATTCAAAATGGCAGCCTTCATATTAAGTTGGATTAATTATTTATTTTATTAAATACTTGTAAATAGTATTACAATCAAAAATACTTTTATTTGGCTTTATAATATGTTACACTATGAATATAATTTAAATAAATGTATTTCAATAATTTTTCAATTATTTGTTTTCATATTTGTTACATTTAATATAATGGTATTGGCCTAGCCTAGAATAAAATAAAACATTTATAAACATGCCCCGCCCCCTTTTATTTATTTCATGTGTGTAGAAAAAAATTGACATCAATTTTGTCGGCGAGAGAGATGTTGCCTGTTTATTTCCTGTATGTTTGGAAAAAATATTAATTTCTGTTGAATAATTATAAGCTGTAAATTATTACTAATTTGTTGTTAACCGACTGCGTTGTTTATCCAATTTATGTGTCTATCAAGCAAGCCCATATCATCTCTATCTCTACTAGGCCTACTCTAGGCCTAGCCTAGGCTGGTTTTGCTAGGTATCATCTCATCTGTGTGAGAATGTGAAGTTGACAATTGCATTAATGAGGTTGGTCGTTTCCCCCCAGTTTCTGTCATTGAATGAGGATGTGATGTTCATGTTTATATATTTTTTTCATACTCTGTATATGGGAATTTGGAAGCAAACTTTCCAGTAATAATGATTATTATATTATTAATAATTATAGTTTATACTTATAAACATGTTTTTTCTTTTAATTACACAGTTACTAAAACAATGGTCGTTTGACATTTGTAATTTTAAAGGCAATTGGTTGCCTCTTTTGTAATACACAGTGAGAAGATGAAGGTTGAAATTAATAGAACATTTCTGCCCATAAAGGCCGTGTATTTCTTGTATCTGTCAGGTAAATGATTTCGTTAATTGGTGTAGATTAACATAATTTATAGTTAAACAAGGTACATCAGATGCATGCCCCTGCCCTTACAGTTATTTCAATAAAAACATTTTAAAATTCACAAATTAAATCAGGCTCCCTCTGATACACAATGTGGATACAAATAACAATTAATTAAAACAAAGTTAATTTTCTAAAGTTACATTAATTGAAAGTTGGAAAAAGGCACGGTTAGGAAAAACATCTTCACTAATATCTATAAGTTATTTTTGTCTGTTTGTATGTAATGTATGTATCTTTCTTTGTATATAGGTATGGCCTGCCTGAATCCTTATCTTCCTGTGTATATGATAGCTTTAGGCCTGTCAACATCTCAAATCGGCTTAATCCGAGGCCTAGAACCAGCAGTACAGTTACTCGTCAGCCCGTTATGTGGCCTACTTTCTGACAAATACAGCTGCCATAAGATCATCTTATTAATTGCACTGTCAGGCTCGGCTATCTTCTACTTCCTAACAATATTTGTTCCCCCTGTACCCGTCTTATATGCAAATGTGACGGCCACAGGGAATCTATCATTTCAAGATTGCAATAAGGAATTTTTCAAGCAGTTATTGAATGAGGAATCAAATGCAGCGTACTCTAATGATACTAATATTCGTAATAGTACGTTTAATAATACAAGTTCAAATTGTAACTGTGATTTTCTTGAGGACTTGCTTCCAACTCGACAATATTCTTCAGTTTTTAATACAAGCGGTTTAACCAAAAAGATAATGTGTAATAATAATACTACAGACATATGCATACACTACTGCTGTAAAGTGAATCAGACTTTTACAAATTCAATTTGCAATGAACAGAATACTACATCAAATTTGACCCTTGGCAGTTCAACTTTGACATTTGTAATCATGTTTTGTTTGATAATGACAGGGCAAGTTTTTATGTGCAATAATTTCCCGCTAGTTGACATGGCAGTCGTCGAACTCTTACAAGATCGGGGAGACTATGGAAAGCAACGTCTATGGGGGGCAGTAGGATGGGGTTCTTTTGCAATCATAATGGGTTTTATTCTCGATAAGAACCACGCCACTTCAATCAAAGCCAAATACTTGCCAGCACATCTTTCGTTTTTTGTTTTAGTTTTTGGAAGCGTATTAGCAGCGATAAAGATGACATTCCCTCCTCATCGTAGACCAAATTCCTGTTTTAAAAATATATACAACGTTCTTTGTCAAGCAGAAATTCTAATATTTTTACTTGTAGTCATAGTGATGGGAATGTGTTTCGGAATTACATCAACATTTTTATTTGTTTACATTAATGATTTGAATGGCGACCATATGTTAATGGGACTCACTCTGGTCACTACTTGTTTATCGGAAATCCCGTTTTTATACTTTTCTGGTCGATTGATTGACTTTTTAGGACATCAAAATGTGATTTATTTGACGTTGTTGTGTTACAGTCTTCGGTTTCTTGGATACTCGTTGGTAAGAAACCCGTACTTGGTGCTGATCGTTGAACCGTTACATGGTGTAACTTTTGGTGCATTTTGGGCTGCGATGAGGATGTATGCTAGTATAATATCGCCGCCTGGTATGGCAGCCACTCTTCAGTCTTTTATTTCTACCGTTGATGTGGGCATAGGTAAGCCCCCCCCCCCCCAAAAAAAAATATTTTTTCAACCCAATACAGAATACAATAGAACTCCTATTATGTGGACACCTTTAAGACCGAACAAATTATCTTCTGAGTAGGGTTGGCCATAAAACTTACATTTCCCCTTTTTTGTCGGAAATTTTCCCTAGAATAGGGTTGACCCAAAGGAGGATTACTACTTAAATTGCTAGATAATAATGTATAATTAAACAGCTGAGCTACCAATAAATTAGGGGATGTTTCTCAGGTTTTTTGTTATATCTTTAATTTCAACCTGCCCCTACTTATCCATAATGTCCTTGAATTTCTAACATTATTTTTGTTTTCAGGGAGAGGTGTAGGCACCATAATTGGTGGTGTGATCTATTACAATTATGGAGGGCGCTTTTTGTTCCGGTGTTGCACTATTCTGTGCTTGGCCACGGCAGTTGTTTACTTTGTGTCTCGTTATCTTATTGTGAGAACATGTCCAATCACAGACTACAGACTCTTCCAGGATGAGGAAGGTATTAGACAGTTACTACTTTTGATTATCTTAATTTAATACTACTGTGCTACTAATGTTATCTTAAAGTGTGGCTCCAGGTCTAAAATTTCTATAGTTTATAAAAAATATAATCCTTTGCAACAACATAATCCCACAGTACTTTTTATTTTTAATTTACTTCTACGAGTACGTGTGTCCTCTTTAATAAAGAGCTTTTGATTTGCGAAGACCAACTAGGTCAGGTCAATTGATGTGGTGTTGATCATCAGCCTGGATCTAGAAACCTTCAAACATGTACCAATATCTTTGCATGCGCACAATGAATTAACGTGACGTAGGTTGGTCGTCGGTCGTCGCAAATCAGTTGGTTTAATTATAAGAAATTAAACTATCATTATAATATATTTTATTTGTAGATGCAACAATAGAACAACAATTAGAAGAAATAGAGCCGCAAGCTTCACCTGAAGGTCTTCCAGTAACATTGAAATCCAGAAAATCAATGCGTCTTGTACTTCACTCTATCAATAAACCTGCAGACTGTCCGCTAGACGATGGCAGCGACATGGCTAGGATAATGCAAGGTGTGCCCCCAGTTCTTCCATCACACGGTCCAAGTGGGGCCTCTGTATGCGTACAAACTTCTGGTAGAGGGATGTCAACTGCAAGTTCTAGTTGCTCTTCGTTCGTCGAGCGCTGGCCACATCTTCCGAATCTTGGTGAGGACGAGGAAGAATTTCAGAGTAAACTGTCGGTAGTGAATGTTGAGTCTTACATGCCGAGCCCAAATTCAAGGCCGTATGAGATTGTAGTTAAAGAACACACTGTTTAGATACCATTGGTTGTGGGAATGGTATCACTGATGGTTCTGGTAACCATTAGTGGTGAAGGTGGTGGTAATAGTGATTATGTTTTTATTCCATTTATTTATTAGACCTAACATAAAGTACAGTGATACGTAATACAAAATAAACCAAGTCATGGTCAAACTGACCATGTTTGAAAAGGGTGGGTGAGGGTGGAGTTGCCTTGTTGTTATTTTGGTGTTTGCATACAAGGATAACCCACCTTAGACCAAGTGGGGTCCTTCTGGTGGTGAATTATAATACCTAATGTGGATTCCTGTAAACAAATTCTAAAAAGTATTATTTTCATCGTTCCAAATTTTGAAATGCAGAGGTGATTCATTCCTAAAATAGTCCTAGAAAATATTTTTACTAGAAGAATTTTTTGTGGATTTTTACTTTATATTATTTGGAACCAGATGAATTTATTCAATATTAGAAGAATTTTGTTTTCACCAGTCAAAATCCATCCATTTCTTTGCTTTTTTCTTGATACTTGCTCCGAATTCTTAACTATTTCAAATCTACAAACAAAAAGAGTGCAATTTCTTGGGTACTTCTTACAAGTGCAATATATTTCAATCAGAACCACGAACAATACATGCTTTAAAATGGTTCGAGTGTGTGTTCATTAGATTGCATTCCTCATGTCTGGGTTACTGCAGTAGATGAATGATTTACCTCAGTAAACTTGAAGAAATGTTTTTCCAGTGGTTAATTTCAATTATTATTTCAATTGAATCCTAAACCAATTCTGAAATACTGAAAGGATAAAGTTTAATATTAATTGATAAAATATTTTGTGAAATTTTAAAATATTTTAAATCACTTAATTTGTTATTAATAAGTTTAATTTATACAAAACTGAACAAATTTAAATAATGTATGCTAATTTACATAACATATGCTAATTTACATAATGTATGCTAATTTACATAATATGTTAATTTACATTAATTTATTTATAGTTATTAATTGGAGTGTCCCTAATAAAGGGTTCTATTATATGTGATTGTAATTAATTGATTAAGTAATTAATTAATTTTTTTAAATAAATTGTTCTGTTTTTGAGAATTTATAATAAATAAAACATTGAAAACTGCCATTTTAAATACATTGTAGAGTGTAGTATGGCTAAACTTTAAAAAAGAGTTATACAGTATTTACCATAATTACTTTCCATTTCTTACCTTGATTTATAAATTTGTCCTTATTTATAATTTGTTAGATTTCACGATATAGTTTCACAACATTTGTAAAGTTATAGTTTTTTATTAACATTTTATATTTTATACTTGTTTTATAATTTATTTATCATGTTTTTGTCTAAAACATTAATGGCGTCTTATAATTTATTTTTAAACACACAATTTGTTTAGTTATTTAATATTTATGTTAGAGCATGGAGGAAATATCCTCCATGGTTAGAGCAAGTGTTGTTTTATAGCCTTGGTTAGTGTATGTAAATTAAACGTTGTACAATATGATTTTGATTTATATTATGAAACAGAAATTTTTCTGAATTATTTTAGACTAGATATATTTTAATAAATTAAATTAAAATTTATTTGTGAAGCTAGGATTAAACTTCGTTTGTTTTTATTATTAAAAATGTAATTATTTGAGAAAAAATGCTTTAACAAATTTTAGTCTTGTAGCAATACTTTGCTAATTTATATTAAATATTTGTAAAATGATTTTGCATACTTTTGTCAAATCAAATTGATATATAACATTGGAATAGTTTCTTTATACAGTACTGAACTGTATATTGTACTATGTGTTATTTTTAAGGTAAAACCAAATTGATGTTAGATAAAAAAAAGTACAGTATAATGAATTTTTTTTTTACCTATAAGTTTTTTAATTTGTTTCTGTATTATTTGGAAGTATACATTATAATTATTATTTCAATCAATATAATTTTATAGTAATATTGTTTGTTGAATGAAAATTGTTTTTATCCAATTCAAAATCCCTAAATCTCCTAAATGAAATTAATTTGTTATTTTGTAGAATAAAATTTAGAAATTGTATTGATATATATGACGGTATAGTGTAATCGATAGATGTACAACTCAAATATCCCCCCTTCGCCGGCCACGCCCATCATGGATTATACGTAGCGGGCGGCGTCGTCACACGTATAGGTTGCGCGTTGTTGGCATGAACGCCTTGTGCGCGCTTCGATGTTACTACGATACAGAAGGCAATCGCCATATAAACGAATCATAACAGAAACGCTCAGAAAACTATTGGAAACCTTTCAGGGAAGTTATATTGATTTCATATCTCGTACTGTTCTATATTAATTACAAATGGGTAATCCTTTGACCTTATGTCAACGCAACTTAGTTGAGGAATTCGTTGCGGATAATCGCCAAGAATTTAATTCGCAAGACGGAAGTAGTGTTGATCCTCCAAATGTCCAGATAATGACCACCGAAAGTTCTGAATCTAAGAACACGACAGATAAGCTGTCGGATCATATGGGAAAGACAAGAAAAAGAAGTCTAAATCCCGTTTTGCCAGTCTTCGACGATCACTGAAGAAGTCCAAGAGAGTCGGACTTGATAATGATGCTACCGATGCTGCAGCAATCAAAGACACTATTGATGATAAACAACCACCAGTTGATGTGGTGACAACAGAAGCTGCCAATGGCAATGGAAGGTATGTCTGGCATTTGTTTAGTATAGTGTCTAGATGTATGTATTGGATTCTTCAATTAAAATATTTTACAAACAATATCTTAATTTGCTTATTTTTCAGTATTACAACGGACCTTAAACCAGAAGTCATAGAGGTACTGTAGATGAGCTCAAATGTGAAGACATGGAAGCTGAAACAATTGTTCTGTAAGCCTAAATATTACTTTACAGTTTTTAATACTACTCTGAATAATGTATGCATACTCATGTAGAGTATATTTAATTTGTTATTGAATAAATGCTCTCTTTAATATAGCGTACATAATTAATTAAATAATTAAAAAATATTTCAGAATGTTAGAATTTTGGTCTATTATTATTTGAACTTTCTTTAATTTTGAATTCAATGTAGAGATCATCAGCCCATTCCTGAATTGATTGCTGACAACGACGATCAACCCATTGCTGAACTGATTGCTGACAACGATGATCAGTCCATTGCTGAACTGATTGCTGACAACGACGATCAACCCATTGCTGAACTGATTGCTGACAACGATGATCAGCCCATTGCTGAACTGATTGCTGACATTAACAATGACGATGAGCTCATTATCCCAGAGGATAACTCTGACGACAGGAACAGTTTGGGGTCGGGCGTAGAAGACGACGATGAAAAGATGGTCCAAGAAGGTATGAGATACATTTTATTTAAGATATTGTTTATTTTGGTTTAAAAGATTTATAGATATATTATTTCTAAAATTGAATAAAACTTATTTATATATTACGTTCTTTTTTTTCTTCAAAAGGTGACCATGATTGGATTGCCAAGGCACAGATTCTAACCAGTCAGATTAAAAGGTATAAATCACCCGTAATAATCACAAATAAATCATATCATCATCATCATCATTATTATCATCATCAACATCAGCATCACCATCATTATCATTATTATCATGATCATGATGATTATCATTATTATCATCGTCATATTCCTTCTTTTTTAGCATTGCATCGGAAATGTCAGTAGACAGTCAGCTTCAACGACGCCACCGACCACCGACACGATACGGACTCATGAATAAGCTTAAATTATCGTTTGGGCCTGGTGTGGACAGAGAGTTACCATCACTCTTCTCCAATGTTGTTCAAAATGATCATCCTTCTCGTCATCGTAACAATCCGCTCATGGAAGGAATTAAACATGCTAATCAATTCCACCAGGTACGCCTAAATAATTAAGTACCACATACACTTATTAAACACAGAAATAAGCAAGGGGTTTTGTTGGTGGGGTGAAGATGAGAGAGGGGAATGTCAACATGGCAGTTGCTAATCAATTTCACCAGGTACGCCTAAATAATTAAATACCACATACACTTATTAAACACAGAAATAAGCAAGGGGGTTTTGTTGGTGGGGTGAAGAGGAGAGAGGGGAATGTCAAAATGGCAGTTGCTAATCAATTCCACCAGGTATGCCTAAATAATTAAATACCACATACACTTATTAAAAATAGAAATGAGCAATGTCAATGGGGAATGTCAACATGGCAGTTGACTTATTTTATTTATAACAAAAATCCCTCTAATTTAAGCTTCTTTTTTATATAGTACAAACTAGAAGAGGAAGAAAGGCAGAACAAAAAACGCCTTCGTAGACTGGCCATGAGGCGTGAATGAGACATCCAGTATAAGTTAAGGATGTGGGAAAACCGGCAAAGAAAGAAGGAAAGAGATCGGTTAGAGGTTCACTTTAAGGTGGACGAGCGGTAGCGGGGAAGATGTCACAGACTAGGGGGTGTCTTTGGAAGATCACACAAGGATCATTTAGTTATCAGAACTCATTATGTATTTCAACGACTAAGAAGACAAAATAACAGATTATGAAGAAATATATATTATATACAGACAACAATAAAGCAGGATTGTCCTAATCTTTAAATGTTGCATGTTATGCCAATTTTTTTAAATGTTTAATATTAGTGAGTGTGAATTAGTGATGGATGGATTCGATGGGAACATCTTCACATGCCAATGACAATTTTTACAATTCCTAAGAAATGAAGGGTTAGTAATAATAGCATGAAGTAATAGCAAACGATTTATGATCATTTTTATATGTAATACCAATTTAATTCTTATTTATTTAGATTTAGCCTATTAAGAGATCGTTGTATCCGATTCAATTGTTTTTGGTGTGGTTTTATCTTTGAAGTAAATGCGGCCGCGGCGGCGAAACAATAGGTTGGCGGCATGCCGCGCGAAAAGGGTGTTGTTTGCAGCATTTTCTGTTGTTCTTCTTAACTCCAGTGTTCTTTGACAGAAGCGGCATTTTCGTATATAAGCCATAGCAACTTTCATTTAATTATTATACAGACTACGAATAACTACTAAACTTCGAATATGTCTTCCGTACTATTTTCTGATATCTCCAGTAAAATGATGACGCCTCTGTCTTTCAACGAACTAATTGTGGCAGATATGTTGCGGTGTCCTGATCATACTGGTTGTTTCCAGTGCATACTGCAAACCATGACAGGAATCTGCCCAGAGATATGCTATATGAATATCACAGAGGAGTGTATGACTAAATCTGTATTCATCGAGCAAGTTTGCAGACACAAGTATCGTTTGAGAGATGGATGGAAGAACTTGTTACCAAACAACATCATAGTGAATGGAATGGAGCGCTTTGATGTCTCTGACAGAACGTACAGTGAATGGATGAGATACCTTCATACGGTATCAAATGGACCAGTCATCGTGCCACGAACTTCAAGCATCCCGATGTATTGCACAAGAATTGAAAATACGCAAAGCACTACGCAGTTGGAAGATCCGCAATCTGAGGTAATGATGTATGAAACGCTAAACTATATGCCAGTGACGAAACACGAAGATACCAAATGTACACCGATGGAATATGGATCAACTTTTGTTAAAATGGAGAATGAACAATCAATTTATAGAAATGCAGCTAGTAAATCTAAACGTTCTTATAAGAAATGTCAAATGTTTTCAATCAATGCTCTTCTTAAGGAAAGCTGAAATTTCACAAGAAGTATCTATCTTTAAATTATGTAGTTTAACTACTTTTAAGTACTTTGTATAAAATGATAAATTTATAATTGTAATTATGTAAATATTCAAAGTGTATAAATAAAACATTCAAAACTTGAATCTTTTTGTTCTGTCCTTTCATTATAAAACGTGACCACGAAAGTAGTGTTCTTGCTTTGTCAGGTTAAATACCAATAAATGAATTACAATTGTTTTGTCCATTTTTACATATTTATATTTCAAATAATATACATTATCAACGGAGCTACATTTTACATGTAGAAACCCATATCAGAACCAACCTAGGTTCTGCCAACATAGGTGGGGTAAATAATTTGTTTAAAAAACACCAGATCGATTTATCAATATAAAAAACATTCTCCTCTTCTAAATTGCAACAAAACTTTTGCTTCAGATAATCATTTCCCAAAAATGTATTTAAACTCAAAAATATACAAAATATGAAATAGTTTTGAGACACAATATGAATACAATGTAACAACATTAAACTATGCACATTATGCATTATGTTATACTACACACATTGGATAACTTATTTAAAAAAGACTATGAAGTAAAAATAATTATTAATACTTTAAAAATATTTTGAAAATAATTATCTCCAGATTTAGCAGATATGAAAAAAATCCACCAAATTTATAGAATAACCTCTCTTTATGGAAGCTTAAAATGTTGCTATTTACAGATTACAAAAACAAAGGTTTGTTGAACTGTGAACTCTGACCCATTTTTAAACAAACCCAATTGTCTAGCATGTTGAATTTAAACAGCATTTTTAATGAGTATGCATAAATGGGAGGAGCTTACAAAATGCATGTGTTGGATCAAAGTTGAGTTGTGGATCAAAGACTATATTATCTTGTAATACTGTACAAGCTGCTTTCATTTGTCTGCTAAGGCCTATGTTAATATTTATTTAAAACAATTTAGAAATGCACTCATCCCTTTCGAAACAATCTTAGCATCGACTTAATGAGTAATTAATAGAGATGGCACTGTGAAACTACATATAAATAATATATTTACTAGTCGTTATATATTGATCACCATCAATATAATGGTGCATACTATTTAACCATATAACAATGTATACTTCCAACGAAAAACAGTATGAAAAGACCATAGACTGGTATTCATTGACCAGTCAAAATTCTATATTATAATAATAATAAATACTAAAGTTTTGCTTTGAACAGAACTTACCCCTGAGATTGGGTCATGACTAGTCACCAAGAATGTGGGCCAGTCAGTTACGTAAACTACGATATCCAGGGAACTGTCGTCTAATACATGTATGTAGTATTTTATTCAATATTAAATACTAAGTTTTGCTCTAAACAGAACATACCCCTGGGATTGGGTCATGACTGCTCACCAAGAATGTGGGCCAGTCAGTTAAGTAAACTACGATATCTAGGGAACTGTAGTTTTAGTTAGTTTGTACTTTATAGTTACTAAATTAACTGTTCTAACTTACGGGAAGCGATTGATTACTTACTTCTTAATTAGTTGGATAAAATATTTTTGAATAGTAAAGATGATTAGTGACATTGTTTAAATAATATACTTGATTAAGTATTACTAGTTTAAATCAGTTCACCAGTTCAACTTGTAGGTTAAATAGTTTACCAGTTCAAAATGTAGGTTAAATAGTTTAACTTGTAGGTTAAATACTTTACCAGTTATACTATTATGTTAAAAATTTACCACTAACTTTTAAAGTAAACTGGCCCTTTAATGAAAATATTATGCAATATTATGTTTGGTCACTCTTTTAAAGGCCAATTTACACAGACGAGTGGTAACGGTAAGCGGTAAAGTTGAGCGGAAAACGCGAAAATAGAATCTATGTTATTTCTTATGACCATTTACACAGAACGCGGAGCGGACGAGCGGAAATCCGCTCAGGATGATCGAAACTGATTCGATTTTGTGAAAATACCGCGCGGTATTTATGGATTCTTGCCAACCAACGACATGATTGAAATGACGTCATCTATCAACAAATTTTTTTTGCGTCCGTCGAGTGAAAGACGACAATAAATACGAGTGCCGTTAGTAGGCCTAGCCTATAGTTTCTTCTTCTTTTTATTCGGAAATACAAACACCTACGACGTGACTAATGTTCGTATAAGGATAGTGAAAAGAAAATATACATTTTAGTACGTTATTAGGCAACAATTCCCTCCAAAACTTAGGCATGTGTGTGCTAGGCCTACTGACAGTCAGTCACATCAAGGCCAGCAGTGACTGTAACATGCATTAGCCTCGAGGCCTACACGCACCTACTTTCCACCACTCTGTTCGCGAACTCCGCCCGCTGTGTAAATGGGAAAAGCCACGCGGTTTTTCGCTTACAATTACCGCTTACCGTTACCGCTCCCTCGTCTGTGTAAATTGGCCCTTATGCTTAAATACAAACAGAAAATAGAGTATTGGACTAGACATTTATACTAATGCTATACACAATGACAGTTGTTTGTTTGCATCTCTGCACTACTCCATTTTGTTTTCACTTGTTGGAATTGTAGTATATAACCAGAAGACCTGTATATCTGTTCAGCATATTTTGTTAATTAGGGAATACTATTATACAAATATCAATACCGTCTTCCATGCCATTTGTAAGAACACTCCAACCTCAAGAGTGAAGTTTAAAATCAAAATAAAAACGCCAAAACTAAGTACACCAGTGCGTGAACCATGTACGACAAGGTTACAGCTATACTGTATATAGCAACACACTGGATATTCTGTGGCATGCAAACTACCTTTTGATTTAATTTAATAGAGTTGCCTTTTAAGATGTTTGAGCACTATGGTTATTTATTTATAAACTTGCATTTAACCTGCCTAGGACACTGGAATTGACATCGTAAAGAGTCAAAGTTTTTAGTAACACACATTTGTGTTGAGAGATCGTTGTGGTTATTCTCAATACTGTTCAGGTACAACTTTACACTGTTCTCTACTCTTCATGAGTATTGAGATCGTAACCAATCTACAAACTCGTCGAGCATCACAGGCCCTAAAAAGAAACAAATTTAAATCACTAAAAAATAGTACTTATTTATTCCATATCATAAAGCTTACCACATTCCATATTAAATCCATATGTCCATATTGCATGTTTCTGTCTCTGGATTTATCCAAGGCAATTTATAAACAGGATGCGGAGCTCTGGAGATCAAAGGGTTTATCTCTGGCTGCGACATGATCAGTACTACGCCCCTTATCAACCACTGCACGCCACAGAGAATATGTACATAGCACAATACTGTTGTTATTTGTCACAGCCAGACATAAGATCGAAAGAGCTTAGTGTCCTGTTGTTAGATTTCCTTGGTTTATCGCATAGTGTATCACTTTAGTATTTTGCTTTTTTATACCATATACTGTAAATATTGTTTGTTTGTGATTTCTTGTATATTCCAATGAATGGATCATTGCTCATGGCGTTGTGAACATGTCAGTATCACACGCTCTCTACTCCATCAATGACAGTGGCTGTGTGAGAACTAGCACAACAGGCCTACAACAACTAGCCCTACTCATCTCAACTTACAAGCACCATCTTCATCATGGTTACTAAGATCAGGTAGTATTGTACGGCTGAATTCAAGAATATTGCACCATTGGTCCTTGTTCACAACCTTACAATTGGTTTGCTAAAAATGTAAAAAAATGTTGGCTTTTATTTGATTTCGCATCCAACACAGTGAATTTCATAATATAAATTGTTGTAGATTCTAAAATGTATATCATAAATTCATTGATAAATCGTTACTTGCTTTTGGATGCTAAAATGTTTTCAATTAATATTATCATATTATCTATCTAGGGCTTTACCCTTTGATTACTAATATTGATTATAATTATTGCACGAAACAAATACGTTTTATTCACTTACATCTAAAAACTGTTGGAATGAGTTGTAGAGAACCCACTGTCTACCAAGCAGCAGGCGTAACAATGTTCTTGCTATGTCATAATCTAATCCTCTTTTGTCTTTTTTCTGCAACGGAAACAATCAATAAATCAATCAATGAATAATCAATAACCAATCAATAAATAATAAATCAATCACTAATCAATAAACAATTAATCGATCAATAATCAATCTCATTTCTTTAAACCTTTGGTTTGTATTTCTATTCGGCTTACAAAAAAATTGATTTGTTTACTTACTCTTGCAAAGTCAAATGCAAATCTATATATTTGTTTAAACGTAGGTGGATCATTGAGTAATGATCGAAGATAGTCCAATTTTCCTTGCAGTTTATTTATGGAGTCTACCCTGTGAATTAAAAATACAAATAATTTTTTCAATAAATCTATATACAGTAATTGTTTTGATGGTTTTAAATACAAAAATGGTACATATGGCTGTATTTGTAACTTAACATTCATGAATTAAATCATTTGCTAATTGAAGTTATTATTAATAACTTTGAAGACTATGCCTGTAAATGCAGCGCTCAGGTTTTGGCAATCACAAATTGACATTTGGTTGTGCATTATTCACCAGCCTAGAATCCTGAATTCTTTAAAATGTTTACAAAAAGCTGATCATGCAATAGTACCTACAGTCGTTGAATATGAGAATATAATGTATGGCAGGGAATGGCAAGGACACACTTAGATGTGCTATACAACATCTACGAGTACCACACTCACTGTAATGATGTCATTCCTTTCATCCATTCTTGAATAGTAAAAAAACCCATTTGGTATGCTTCAAGCTTCCACGCTATTACTAACATTACAATGTTCTCTGGCTCAACACCAATATCTTCGCAGAATTTCTCCATGCCATCGGGACCCAACGAACCTGAATCTTTGTCCTTGTACTCCTCGAACCAAGCAAGACAACGTTTGGCAGAAAAGGCAGAGTGATAACTCGTTTCTGTTAGATCTGTGTATGCTGTAGGTACACTAGAAGAAACAGATAGTTTAGGATTCATTTTTTTATCAATTGTTTTTTTTTTAAATTTCATAAAATATTAAAACAACCCTGCCACTAGGTCAGGATTGAACCCCGAACCCCTTGGGATTGGAAGCCACGCACATAACCACTAAGTTACAGCTCCATGAAACATACTTCATATTTATTTTTTGGTCTCAGTTGATTTTGAAATAGTGGGAGCTAGGGCCTAAACATTATAAGTAAGTGAACCTGACTTTCTATCTTTTGCATTGAAAATTTAAGGGGACCCAGCCACCTCAGCGTATCTGTCTACATATGTGGTTCATTTTTTAGGTCTACAGTAGGCCAAGGTTAGAGGTTTTTGTAACTAATGGTTTTTTTCCTACTGCAGTATATCTAGATCCTTATCAAAAACCCTGCCTTGATTAATTATACAGCCAATCCTACTTCTGTACATTCATTTTACTACAAATAATGATCAAATTCCAGATCAAATACAAGCATTACAAAAGCGAAGCCCACTTTACTCTCTACAGTCAGGTGCCATCATCACAAAGGATTGTGAGTCAGTCAGATACTGTATAATAATTTCTCTCTAATAAACATAATCCATCAATAACCTGTGTAATACAGGGGCAAATATCCTAACTGTTTTTCCACATGCACGTTAACCAATCCAAGGTTATACACATTGTAGAGTGAATTGAAGACAAAGGTGGGTGTTAGATGGATCAAGAGGGGTGTTACTCTCAGATTTTGATATCCATGATGGGCTTAGCTTTCATAGTTATCACTACTTGATGTTTAAAATATGAATTTGAAAGACATTTGCATAATTTGATCTAGGCAATAGAATTCTGAGCTCCGGAGATCAAAGGGGTTATCTGTGGCTGCGACACAACCAGTTTCACGCACTGAAAAAAAACACAGCGCGCCAGAGAATATGTACTGTACATAGTACAGTACTGTTGGTATTTGTTGCAGCCAGACATAAGATCAAAGGACTGTTTTGAGTTCTTATCTTGGCAAGGCGAGCTCAGTGTCCTGTTGTTAGATTGCCTTGATTTGATCAAGTTGGATTAGAGATAAATGAGTATTACTGTAAATACTTTTCGGCAGATCAGGTAGATCATAACTGTAACAATGATTTTATCATACTATTAATTTGCATGATATATATAATAGTTTTGCGAACTTACTTATTTGTTTTTATTTCAATAGATTACGATAGAAACTTCCAGGGTCTTCTTTTTATTTTTTAATAATAATTTTATAACAAAATAAATTAATAAATATATAACGTTTAAATTTACCATTTGTTTTATGATGAAATAAGCATGATTAGAAAATACGGAACTACAGTACATTTTGTGTCTCAACACAATAATAAAAGTCAAATTAAAAAATATATTCTTTCATATTTTTTTTTAAAAAAGGAAATACTATTTACTTGGATGATTTGCGTGTCTTCTTTGCTTTACAATCATCGGCAGTGGGAGAGCGTCTTTTTCGTCTTGGTGGCATTATAGCAGAGCTAAAGAAATTGATACTAGCATGCGAAGAAGGCACTCTCCAGTCTTGTTTAGAAGTCCCTTGCTCAGGATTTATGTTCTACAAGAAAAGAAGTAAGTAATTTACAAATTCTTTAATCTTACAGTAAGTGACTGTAATATTAATATTCTTGCTTTCCAATTTTATACTGTCAACACTATCAACCTTTATGTGACAAAAATTGTGATGTGCCCGTATATGGACATGATGTCATCACTACCATATTTGGGCACAATTTTGTCAAGTTAGTTTGATACAATACAGCAAATCTTTATTCATTTTATTAATAGACACTTTGTTGGGTCCTGAGGTGTCCCCTTAATAGAGGTTCTACTGTATATCACAAAGTTGAAAGGTCAAACTAATATACTTACTAATTCTGTGAAGGATGAGGTAAGAGTTTTACTTTGATGAGGTCTTCGATTTCCCTCCACTTTGATGATGAACTCTCTTTTCCTTGCAAACCTAATTGTGGATTTTACATAAATAAAAGAATGATGATTAATAGTAAGACAACATTTATAATAAAGTTAAAATCACTTTGCAGGTGCTTAAATGCTGATCTTACTTAACTTAAGCAACTGACAGGTATACTGTATTTTTATTCTCCAATAAATATACACAAAACCTTGATGGGAATCTAAAAAGATGGGCTTTAGCAAACAATTTAAAATTTGTATTTCCTTGCCTATTCCCATCTACATAAGTTCATTTTCAATCAAAGAAAAAGGAGGGACTGAGACTTTGACCATAGTGTCAAACAGGGATTCAAAGGGATGACCCTTGAAAGACCTACTAACGACAATTGAAGCAAGGCCTGCAACGGAAGGACACAATGAATTCAATACTAGCACACAACAGTAAAGAGCCAATTATTCCAGTGCAAAAGGAAATTAATGGGGTGTTGTTAATAATGACAAATTGGCAAAGTTTAATCAACTTAGGATAATATTAGAATATACATAATCATAAAGGAAATATAGAATTTGAACTGGTGTACAAAAAAAAATCACAAATTAAGTTGACCTCCTACAGTACAGTACTTCAAAATAAAGTCAAATTAGATAAGTCTAAATGAGTTCCTATAAGATTCTTTTATAATTGTCAGTATCTTTGGTTACTTGATTTCTAGATTTCTATACAGTATTATTATTATTGCTATTTCTTGTCTATTTTAATTTATGTGCAGTGCATTGATTTTTTATTTATTTTATTTATTCGACTTCTCACTAACTCAGTTAGTGAAGGATCTGGACCAACAGGTGGTAAACACCTCTAAAACGGCCCAGTCCCAATTTGCACAGTGGCTGTGTGTGACCGTGGCTGTGTTTGTGTGGACTAGTACACCGGGGTAACCCCCTACTCGTCTCGAAAGATGTACTAGGTTCTTTAAAGTGCGCATGAGCTATGTGTACACTGGACCTACGGTTTATAGTCCTTATCCGAGAAGACTCGTTCTACCACCAGAACCATGGAGCGAGTGAGCCTCGAACCCTTGCCGATGTTATGGCTACTTAATTACGGTTCCACTGTCTTAACCGCTCGGCCACTCACTCACTCATTGAGAGCTTGCTTACAGTATATGCGCTATATAAGAATGAATTATTATTATTATTATTGTCACAATTGCAAACTGTGTACAGTACTCATTAATTTAGTAAATCTATACAGCTACATCAAATTAAAAAAAAAAAGCATGAATGTGCGATACTCGGGGTACAGCAAAAGAAGCTGTAATGACGTCATAAGACGAGATGTGACGTCACATACACATCAATAACCTCGCTACCAAATAGTTTATTCATTTATTCAAAAAAAGCATGAATGTGCGATACTCGGGGTACAGCAAAAGAAGCTGTAATGACGTCATAAGACGGGATGTGATGTCACATACACATCAATAACGGTTGAGGTTATTAACCTCACTACCAAATAGTTATACGGCTATATGGTTGGTACCATCTTCGAGACGTCATATGGCTGCATCCGGTTTAAAATTTAAAAATCCGGCTCTATAGCTTTGAGGACATGTCCCTGTAGTATATTCATGCCAAATCCCAGCTCAATACTACAACGAATAAGGCAGGAGTAGTACTTTATAAATCGCACTTTTTACTCAATAGTGTCGGATGGAGGAGAAGATGAGAGAGTCTTAGACTCGGGTACCCCGAGTAAAAAGTGTACATTTTATTTTAAAGTGGATGTGGACTAGATGTACTGTAGGACAATATTTCACTTTTTAATGTTTTTATTTTATGGGCACAAATGGCCGAGGAGTTTTGTCAGCAACCATGCAACACAAGCACCTTAAAGCGTGGTTCCCACTAGCGACGCAACACAAGGACGTGACGCAACACAAGGACGTAACGCAACGCAAGTGAATTGACAAATCACAAGCGATGGCTTATTCGCTTGTGATTGCTAACTGTCTATAACTTCGCTTGTCATTGGTTGAAACGCTTGCGTTGCGTTTACGTCCTTGCGTTACGTTCTAGTGGGAACCAAGCTTCAAGCTTGGTGGTTCCCACTAAGACGCAACGCAAGGACGTAAGCGCAACGTAAAGCGTGGTTCCCACTAGCGACGCAACACAAGGACGTAACGCAACGCAAGTGAATTGACCAATCACAAGCGATGGCTTATTCGCTTGTGATTGCTAACTGTCTATAACTTCGCTTGTCATTGGTTGAAACGCTTGCGTTGTGTTTACGTCCTTGCGTTACATTCTAGTGGGAACCAAGCTTAAGTGTGCCTGAAAACATGAAGCAAAGCAATACTCTACAACAATACAGTACAATATGTGTTTATCGTTCATAAGAATAGTTATACACTTTTTAGAATTTATTAAGAATATTATCAATCGATTAACAGTATATTTTTTCTACTGTACGTGTAATTATCCAAGCATGTTAATGTAGTTTCAGAAATTTGCTGCAATAAGAAGACTTGTTATCATTTCTGACAGGTAAGGCAGTTTTTTTTAAAAGGGAAGTGATTAATAATCTGGTCTTCTTAAGATATTGTCATACTTAACTTAATATGACACGACAAGTTGAATAAAAAGTCAGTTAAGTCTCTACTTAATCTTGGTCAATGCCATTACGGTAAAAATGAAAAAAAATGTGCTAGCGATTTGAACTTGAAGATGGTACTGTAGTTTCCACCCAAGAAAAATGTTTTGGGCTTTTTAGGCAAACATTTTCAAGATTGGTGGTTTAGAGGTACTGTATGTATGCCAGTAGTGATATAGGTCGTGGGTTGGAGTCTACCCGAGAATTACTTGCAATGTACTTAGTATAAAGTACAAAATTACGACATCTCAACATTTACTACCTGAAGCAAAGCTACTCCACAGAAGTTAAATAAACGACAAAAACTGTTAAAATAGAAAAAAAAATTAAAGACTAAATAATAAATTTACAGATAAATTGATGCATGTTTATTCATCCATAAAATAGTGGTCAGATATCTAATTGTATTTAATAGATAAATACAGGTATATAGGGTCTTCTCACCAAGGAAAAGATGTTGTTCGCTACGAAAGTTGATACAGAAATTTATAAACCCACAAACATTTTTAAAGCAAGAATGTGGACAGAGATTTGTTATTAAACATTTTTTTAAAGTAACTTGTTCTGCAAAAGTATGGTCGCCATGCTATGTTATTTCTTTTGGTTACGCTTTGCTGCACAGAATTGTTTGTCATCGATCGAAGATATCTTCCATATACAATACAGACAGAGTTTCCCGCACAATATTCAAGAACATAAAGAAAACATCACTTCATAAAAAACACACTCAAGCACCATCCATGCCACAATATGTTATTCATTATTGCCATACATTGAATTTAATAACTACCTGTACAAAATGGCCTAAAATCAATTAAATTATAATATGTAATAGAGAATATACTATCCTATATACATAGGCACCAACAGTGTAAAAAAGCAACTTATGATATCGTTATTATGCTTTGCAGCTACAATACTACTGTAAACTACTACACTACTACTATTCAGCATCTCTTTGGTCACTGTAAAAAGAACTGTCACACCAAAATCAGTCCGGGCCAAAATCGGTCCGGCGGACCAGTTTTGGCTGCCAAAATCAGTCCGGGGGACCATTTATGGCTGCCAAAACCTGTCCGGCCGGACCAATTTTGGCCGCCAAAACTGGTCCGGCCAGGATAAAATCGGTCCGGGTAGTAGGACTGTTTTTGGCCGCCAAATATGGTCCGGTCTTACAAATATATGGTGCGCAAAATGAGTCATAATGTATATATCATTAAAAAAAGGCCATGATTAGTCATTATATTGAAAACTACTCTTTTATTTGTTATTTTAATATTATAAATTAAGCCTGTTTTTTTAATTATTATTATTAGTAGTAACTCATCAATAATTAGTACTAATTGTTAGGCTTTTTGTATACAATATGTATCTCTGCCTGTTTTTAATCTATTTTGTTCTTTTTTAACATCTTCGTTTCCCCATGATGTTAAAAACAATTTAATTATTAAATATTATTATTATTAACTATTTATGGTTAATCAATCACTATATAAATTCAATACAATTCAGGGGCGCAGCCAGCAAAGAATTAAAGGGGGGGTCAACCAATATGTGAGTATTTTGCGAGCGAAGCGAGCAACCATGGGCTGGGGGCCAGGGGGCCGCCAAGGGCCCCCGGTTGGGGTCCAGGGGGCGAAGCCCCCTGGAAGCTTTGGCGGTCTAGGGCAATCTAGATCATTTGAATCGGTTTACGCACACACAAATATGACAATGTTAACACTAATAAACTGAAACAAAGAAAACAAAAAACAACTCTCATTTTCATTACAGAACATTTTTATATTCCAGGCTGCCACAGACAAACACTTTTTTTCTTGCTTGTTTGTTGATTTGTGTAGAGAGGCTGTAAACTTAGAGGAGGAATTATTTGAATTCCTCCCTTTTCACCAATACAAAAGTTGCATGAAATGAACGTAGAGATGCAAAAGTTTGAAAAAAGAAATTAGAATGAAAGCATGGAGGGAGTGATATTATTAAATGAGAACCGTTTGTTTTGTTTGTTTTATTGGTTTCACCACACATTTTAAAATAAAAGATAAAAATTACAAATTGCAAAAAGAAAATTACAATAAACAAAAGAAACACAAAAATGTGCGGATGGAGGTCAAAATAAGTTGCGTGACCACCAGTTAAAAAAAAAAAATGAAGGTAAGGTTACAGTTCATACACTGTGCAAGTCCAAGAAGCTATCTTAGCTCCGTGTGTATGTGAGACGCTTATCATACCCAGTACATACAATATTTTGTTTAAAAATATACCTATTTTGTTCGAATGTATAGTATAGGTGATAGCTTCTATATACAAATTTACGTAAGGGCAAAATTCGGTAAATCGCGCCTTACTTCTAGAATTTTTACTCGATGGTATATAAAGTTGGTTCGTACTTTCGGTACTGATTTTAACCACCTAATGTAACCCTGTTTACTAATTAAATTAAGTTAGATAATTAGTTATTGACGATTAAAACGAATTTAGGTTCAACGATTTGCCCCAAATCGGGGTGTTTTCCGATCGTGGTATACACTGTCTAATGGATGTCCATCTTGAAAAATACCCGCCACAAAAATGCGAGGAGGTTTCGCATTTTCCTATCTCCTCCTACGATAATTGATTTTAATAGCTGAAAACCGGTTGAACAGCTAGAGTACAGTATCATAATGTTGAAGACAGGCCGATTTTCTTTAAAAAATACTATTTTGATAGATTTAATATACGTTTATACAAATGTATTGATTTGCGATGAATGGAACATTCCAATCTCTGTTCCACAAGCGTCTATTCCCTCAGCAGGCGTCGTAAAGGCAAGTACTGTATACTCATAACAGAAATTCGATCCATTTTTTTTTCAATCTGTGCTGCAGAGGTTGGATATAAATTTTTTTAAATGGATAATGTGCTGGCGTTTTCACTCGCCGTATATTATGTATACATCTTTATTATTGCAGTTAAACCACCCACATCATCACCCTTCCCTCACTAGCATGAGTAGCGTTGTAAAACCAGTAGATAGGCCTACGGTACATCACATGCCCTAAACGCAGAACAACTTTGGTGGGTAGGGTAGGAACCAACTTAAGTATGAATTGGCTCTAAGAAACAATTGAAAACCATTAGGCCTACTAATTAAGTTGAGTTAGATAATTAATTTTTAATATTTATTGACGATTAAATCGAATTTATGATTTCCCCGAATAGAGGTGGTTTTCACAAATTGTTTTACATTATATAAACATATACACGTCGTAGTGATGTATCGTTACATGTACTGTACTATTTCAATCGACTATGACGGTGATAGTTTCAACAAAGTATTAAATCGCAATGTTTTACTGTGTGTAGTGGTATATTATTTGTAAAACATGAAAACAATTAATATTTCGTTACTATGGATAAAGAATATATTTAACTCTTTGCACCCATCCTCTTCCCCACCCCTCAACCCTAATGTTACATACAAAACACAAATTAAGTTTGTTTAAATTTGACTTAAACAATTGGTCTCATTTTGTGACAAGTTTCTCTTTCTGAAGTAATTCCCAGAGTGCTAATTTTAGTTGAGTACATAAATCACAATGTCTATTTATTCGTTCCTGTAAACGACATGTATTATTGTCCTGCGGTACGTACATATTTTGAAATCGCCAGTTTTTTAACGCTGAAATTATTATGTATTCGAGAACAATTTGTGGGCAAGACCTAGATGGTACGCGAGCGAAGCGAGCGTACCATCTAGTATAGGCCTACATAATTGTAATAACTAACTTCTAAATTATTATCATACATTTTACGTTAGTTACTATAACGGCGCTCTTGACATCGCGTGATGCATCTTTAAACATAAGTTTGGAACATTCTTCTTGGCTTGGAGACAGAATTCGCGTATGACATTCTCTGTATTAATGTTCATGTTAAAGTGTATGTTCATGAGGCACAATCCCGAAAGCTGCTCATAAGACATGTGATTTCCCAAACAGGTTTTCGTTCTCCATAAAGTCGAAAAACTCCGCTCAGCTTCAGCAGACGTTACGGGCATAGGCCTACGCGATTAGAAGAAGTGCACGCACATTCGGGAACACATCTGGATCCGCTAATTTTACACAGTCGCTTCCATCACTGAAGCTCGGAATGAAGATGTTCGTGTCTTGGCAGATCATCGTACCAAATTCAAGTTCCTTGAAGACTTCTTCAACATTACACTTCACGATAGACTCGGGTGCTACGCCAAATATTTTAAAGCATGGCCTGTTATCGGCAGAAAAACGGGTTTTTAACTCGGTTTGTAATCAAGAAGCTGATTTGGTAATACTGCTCGGTAGTAATCTTCCACAGTATCTCCAGGATGACTTGATCTGTATTGTTGTCTCATGTTTTTATTTATTTTTTCTAAAAAAAAAGGGGGGGTCAGGACCCCCGTGACCCCCCCACTGGCTGCGCCCCTGCAATTATTATAAAACAATTATCCAATATTGATTAGGCTGAGGAAGGAAAAGGCCTCAATCATAAATAAAATCTAGCTGGCAATATCAGCGTCTCATACCCGTTCATGTGAGTGTGTGGCAGGCCGAAATATGAGTGAACACCTAAGTCATGTTTGTAGATAAAATACATTTATTTATAGTATTTATCCGACAAGATAACTTACTAATATATATCATGGGATATTTTTCTAGCCATAAACAACTTAAAACAGCATCATAGGCCTAGTAATTCAATTAAAATCGACAGAAGAAAAGCCCGGACCGATTTAGGCAGTGGCGGACTGCTTTTGGCCACAATTTTAGAGCCAAAACTGGTCCGGCCGGACCGATTTTGGCCCCGGACCATATTTATCGTGACAGCACCACTTGCAGTACAACTGGGTGCTGGGTTCTCCCCTGGTGAGTCCTTTTCTAATAAACGACAACCAACACTCGGCTTTTCACTACACGCACAAATGTTCTACTTGTAACGAACCATAACTCATCCATACTACAACTTACAACAAATATATTACGTCAGATAACACTTTGATTAATATTGAATTAAACTTACGAATATTTTGCCGTAAAAAGAGGTTAAATTGCGTTCTTCATTAGATTATTTTAGGGAAATCTGCCTTTCGCATTCATTCATTTCCCCGACCCTTCAGTCTATCAACATGACTTCTGCGGCTGCGCAAAGCTATTACATTCCGCGATGTATATATCGCGAAATCTTATTCGTCCAAGCTTTAGATTAAGTAGTTTTAACCAATCAGATAACTCGTTTCATAGAATGTTTATCATATTTGACACACATTCCTATTTTATTTTTTCAGACAGATGTTATTTAGGTACAAACAATTTATATTATGCTGTATTTAATTATCTAAGGTATGAATTCTACTATTTTATTGAAATATTTACATAATATATTGTAAAAGTGTCTTCATGTTCAATTGGGTGTATTTGTTTCTGTCGGGGTCTATAATTATGAGTTATTAAATTATGATTCATCTTCTTGGAAACCAGACGCCTCAGTCTTGACGACGGCGGACAGGACCCGCTGCCGAGTCTTGCCACCTCAGTCTGGCCTTGTCTAAGGCCTAGGCCTAGCCTAAAAAGTAAACAAAGTGAAGTGTAATGATGATAATTTAAACTAGGCAAGATCATAGTGAAGTTAGATTAGTCGGCGCCGATTAGTCATGGAGAGGAGATCCGATAAATATATTCTTGAATAAAAAGACATGTCACATTTTTTTATAAATGCCTTTTTTGTTCATTATCATGTCATGTTTCTTACCTTACCTTACCTTACCTTACCTTACTTAAATATGTTGCCCGGACCCCACATTTTAAAGTTTAGCTTCCAGTGGGGTACCCTTTTTCTCTTTTTTTATTTATTATTTTAGAAAATGTTAACTGTATTTTGTTTTTATTTCAGAAATAAATTATTATTATTGATTATTGATTATTATAATCTAGGCCTAGGCTAGACCTACTATCTGTATCTGTATGCGACTCGTACAAACACCTTCCTAGGTTGTCGTTGCATGCAGGCCTAGGCTAGCCCTATTCTAGGGGGCTCCTACTATTACAATTACTTCATTCATGACTTAGGCCTAGGCCCTAGCCTATTTTTAAATTAACTCAATACCTTTTCTGATAAATGTATTTTAGATTGATGAATTTTGGTGAATAACACAATGCGGTCGGGTGATTCCAGGAAGGATTTTATCCTAACAACATTTGGGAACTACTTCTCAATTGATACTTCAAGTCCGCAGATCACCGGGCTAAATGGAACATCAGAAATTAATTCGTTCTTGGACGATGGAAATGTTTCACTACTGGCTGCAAAGTTAAAACATAGAGGAAATGAAAAGGTCATCCAACTCTCAAATAAGGTATTAATTTTAATAAAAAATTATTTATTATCCTAATTAACATTAATTATTAAACTATTACCTCAGTCATATTCTGTGAGTGATATTATTTATGTTATTTTTTTTACAGGTGGAACCGAGTGAAACAAAAGACAAAGTGTTTGTCTTCTTCAAGTCTCAACCGGTAGTGATAACACCCGATAACCTGCATAATGTTGTACTTGTATCAAGCATGCTTGACTCTCCTATCAGTTCACTCTACCATTCAGTCAAAAGGGTAAAGTTACAAATTTCTTTAACATTTTCAAGGCACTTTAAATATGATTAAGTAACCATTGACGCATCAGAAACAACTTAAACTAAGGCTGTGGCTACACAATCAAACTAGTTTTTGTGCCCAAATATGGTAGTGATAAGCTTATATATGGTAGATTTGACATCATCATGTCCATATATGAGCACATCACATTTTGTTGTCACATAAAGTGTGAATGATAGTGTTGACAGAGCTTAAGTTATGTTTATGAGGCTAGGTATTAGTAAGTACTGTTTATTTTGATAATAATTAAATAATAATAATTTAATATAAAATGTACTATACTGAATATCTATTGTCATTGTAGAATACATTTTATTTTTGTTTTTTTGCTTTCTAGGTGTTCGCGCCTTTATTACTTGAAGATGAGAAATGGTCGCAAGGATTTGATCCCAAACTACAGAGTTTGCTGAGTCAACTGGAAGCTGGGCTAAGCAGTGTTGTCCGCAAACAAGACCCGACTCAGCGAGGGTCTCCTGCGAAAGAAGATAGCCTTGGAGGTATCATAAGATTCTGTATTATTTTTTTATCTTTCATAAGCCCCAATGAAGGACTAATGTTAGAATGGAGCTTAGTATTTCTCTCTGACTTTGATAATGAGTTAATTTTCAATTTTGTATTGAAATCCAGTCATTGCTATTAATAATAATAATATCCTGGATTTATAAAGCACCTACTGTTGTGGAACCTCTAAGTGCTGTACATATTATTACCCAAATTTTAGATCAAACATGTATGAAACATACTCCCATAATGCAGCTACAGTAGTAATCAGCGCAGAGTTGTGTCTTGACCTTACCAGGTACCCATTTGTACACCTGGGTGGGGAGAAGCATAAACTTAAGTAATGGGTCTTGCCTAAGGATACAAGCAATGCGATGCTTTGAATTTGACCTCACAATCAGTAGTCCAATGTCATACACACTGCACCACATGCCCACAATAAAAGTTAAAATCATTGAGGTAAACAAATATTTTACCTAAAGCATAAAATGTTAAATTTATTGTGTAATTAATTTGAAATATCAATCAATCAATCAATCAATTATTTTCTAATATAGGTATTCTGACTCCTACTGATGAGTTCCAGTATTGGGCTGAGGTAGCCATGTCAGGAAACACATTAGACATAAAAGAACGTGCTCAGAATTTTCAAACCCTGTTTGAACCAATCGCAAGGGATTATGGTAATCTGGATGGATTCTCATTGGACGAAGGTCTGCAGATAGTTGAAACAACCACCGATGCGGTGGATGAGGTTTGGAGGCAAGGGGAATTTGACCCCTACCCCGGAAGAAGAATGCAACATTTGTTAGATGTTATAGGTGAATAAATTGTCAAATTTACAATACAAATTGTGTTGTATAAAATATTTAAGGTCCTACTACCATATAGAACTAACATCCCATTATTCCAGAATAGACAACCCATAAAAGAATATGAAACGGCCTGAAATATTTCATTTTATATGCATATGGGCTTCTCCCTCACAAACGAACACAATTGTTTTTACATACCAAATTTTAGGTGGAGAACTCGGCAGATTTGTACAGCGCAAATTAAGCAACTATGACATCTGGCGTGATCCTTTCTTCCGTGTCCGTGAGGCTCTACAGAGGGGGATATCAATCTGCGATAAATGGACTATGTCTTGTGAGAAGCTGACTGGTCAATTATGGAAGACTGAGCCCATGAACCCATGGAAGGATGACAAATTCACACCAGAGGGGTTGTCACAACTGTCAGTGAGACTCCAAGAGGTTAGGCCAGTGATCTCTTTAAATTATTTATTACTTAATATTGCTCTGTGTTTTTGTATGCAAGTTCCACAGTAGTGAAACTGTAGCTTGGTGGTTGTAGTGGGGCTGTAGCTTGGTGATTAATGTGTTTGCCTTCCAATCCCAACGTCCAGGGTTCAATCCTAACATAGTGCCAGGATTGTAACTCATGACTCTTTCAACTCCACTCACTAAGCCTCAAATAAGACTTTTAGTTTATAAGCACAATGAATTATAAAATAGTTTATCCATCCTGTAATTGGCGAGTTACTCACTGTTGGATGTGTATGACATTTTTTTAAAAGAAATTAAAAACATGTATTTTGATAATGGCAACAAGATTTCAGAGAAGCCACTATTCAAATGCCATGTTTGTTGTTTCTTTGTTCAGGTGATGACCTTACGAAGTATCCATGAACAACTTGTAAGGCTTCTTTCAGCTGGGGAGCAGCAAGAACTGAGAACTGGTGATGCATTCAGTCCGTTTGCAGGCCTAAACCCTCTACAATACAACCCATATACTCAACCACTTTGGAGAGCTGCCGTGTCTCAATATGAAAGAGGTAGGCATCTCTGTTTGTTTACATTTTTATATTTTGCTATTTTAACAGTGCCCCTGGATATAAGGTGCCCTGTGTGTTCAGCTGGAAGGAAGGGTAACCCTTTCGAAATAAACAGCCTCAGAATATTGAATTTTACACTTGCTTTTATTTCTTTTCTCTATCGGTAATGGATGTTATAGTTTATCTATGTTTCAGGGACATTAACTATAGAAAAAAATTACCCATACACCCAAAACACGAGAAAGGAAAACTAGATTTTAAAACCACTTTTCTTTCCAAATATGTAGAAAAATAAAAACATAAGTAACATGATGCTTTAATTTATTTTCTAGCTATGGCACCAGCGGAACAGAGGATTGCAGGAAAGTTGAGAGGCCAGTTTCAAAAGCTGAGCAAAAATTCACATCAGCTTCTTAGAGAATTCCAGCGTTATAAGGAACTTGTCAAAAGAGACAGCGTCAAGAAAGAACTAGTTTCAGAGAGGTACATTTAAAGCTCTGTCTACACTATCACATTTGATGAGACAAAAAAATGTTATGTGCCCATATATAGACATGATGATGTACAATATTTGGGCACATCACACTTTTTTGTCAAACTAGTTTGATAGTGTAGGCAGTTTTATCTATTATCCTTCACATCCCGAGTGCAGAGGTTTTTGTACTAAACCTTTTTAATTTTGGTCTTGTAGAAGTAGAATTCTGCACCCCTGTTATGGCCAATGTATTATGTTATATTTTTGTTTTATATGATTATTGTTTTTATATACAATTTATATTACCAAGTATAATCCCATCTCCTAATTTAGTTCCACAATCAACAAATTGATTATAACAGAACTAGGAAGCTTACTAGAAGGCCTACGTTTAAGTAGTGACTATGTGTGACAGTGGCTGTGTGAACTAGTACACCAATTAGGTAACCCCTTACTCACATCAAAAGATGTACACATGAAAGTGCACATGAGCATTTTGTGTACACTGGACCTACGGTTTATAGTCCTTATCTGAGAAGACTTGTTCTACCACCAGAACCATGGAGCGAGTGAGACTCGAACCCTTGTCGATATTGGTGGTTCCACTGTCTTAACCGCTTGATCATAGGCTAAATCTGAACTCAAGATTTTTAATGCAAGCACCTGCTAATTTTTCCCAAATTCCATACCCTGCACTATACTCAGTAATTAATACTTTTTGGTCTTCAGGGAAACACTTCTGCAACAGCTTCAACAATACATAAAAATCATCAAGGAGGATTTTAACACCAGAGTAAACGAAGGGAAGCCAAAGTTGGGCAAGAACTTACCAGAGGTCACCAATAACATTGTCTGGGTCAGACAGCTGGAGGCTAAGGTTTCTATTTGTTTGACAGTTTCTGCTGAATTTATTCTTTATTACTAGTACTTCCCTGTCCATTTAAACTTCATCTAAATATAGGAAAATAATAAAGGGTATTTACATACACAATCCTGATGATAGGAAATTAATTTGAAACAATCTAGTTTGATAGTGTAGACAGCTTTAGAATAGGCTTACATCTTACAAATCCAGTTACTAAGTGTATTTTATCTTGTATCAAATATCTTGTTTATCAGGTCGAGGAAACCAGTCACACAGCAGAAGCTTTGCTAAATGATCTATCTGGATTCAGTCGATTCAGAAAGGATTCTTTGGATCTATTGGAGGAGTTGCAGAGTTGGCGGCAAGATCAGTTTGATACTTGGTCACAAGACACACAAGCTGCTATTGAAGATACAAGGAAACCACTTGGGTAAGATTTGTTTATTGATCATAAGCAAATGTAATGGAAAATGATGCCTAATACATTTAGAGTTATTTTTGTTATTAAATCATAACTTCCTCAAGACATCTGATTAGCATACAACACTGATAAAAGTAAACTATCAATGAGGTTAGTTAAACTACCATCCAATCAAAATAATTACAGCCACTGACTAGCACTTGTATCGATGCTAGAAGCTAAAGACAATACTTAATTTCATTTTAAAAAACAGGAGCTTTATTTTTCTCGATATTTTGACTTCTTTTTGTAGTTTACAGACAACTGGACGTTTGATGGACTTTGACACACGAGATGACAAACTTGTGGTCAATTATGGTGACAAGTTAGTGACTCTTCTACGTGAAGTGCGTCAGCTTCAAGGTCTCGGTTTTGCTATACCAGCTAAGATCCAACACACGGCAAATATTGCTCAGAAGTTTTACCGACATGGTGTTATCCTGAAACAGGTAAGTGTATTGCTAAATCACAAGAAATTTAATCAGAAACTTATTAAAAGTATTATAAATATTTTACCGCTACATGTTATTTTACTGCTATTGGCTTTGTCCTGATAATGTTGTGAACGAGAATTTTTTTCATTTGTGATTAAGTGTGTGGCCGAGCTGCAGTGGAACCATAATTACATAGCTATAACATCGGGTTCGAGGCTCACTGCACTCCATGGTTCTGGTGGTAGAACGAGTCTTCTCGGATAAGGACTATAAACCGTAGGTCCAGTGTACACATATAGCTCATGTGCACTTTAAAGAACCTAGTACATCTTTCGAGACTGGGTCCTCGGGGAGACCAGTCTTTGACTGAAGAGGTTGGCCAGTATAAATATATAATAAACAAACTTGTTAGACTTGTTTGAGGTGCTTACTCGACTTACATATAGTAAGCAGTCTTTACTTGTCAGTTGCACCCACTTACCATTAATATTGTAATATTGAATGTTTTTTCTTGTTAATTTGCATATTAAAGGTGGCTCATTTCCATAACACCATAGCTGAACAGATGATTCCAAGCCAACGGCCAATGATGTTGACATCAGCCATAGCGTTTCAAAACATCATAAAGAATCCCAAGAAAGGTGCGAAGGAATCTGATGGCAAGTTGCAAGTTACTTGGGATAATCCAGAAGAACTGGAAGCCTATATCCAGAAGTTGCAGGCTGCAGCTGAGCGCCTGACCACCGAGAACAGGCGGCTACGTAAAATTCACAATACTATCTCAGAAAAGGTTGATTAGATTGTTAAATTACAAATTAAATTGCTCTATCTACACTAGCAAACTTTATGTAACAAACAAATTTGATGTGCCCGTATATGTACATGATGATGTCATATCACTGCCATATTTGGACGTATCACTTCCAAATTTGGGCACATCACATTTTTTTAGTCAAACTAGTTTGATAGTGTAGACAGAGTTTAATGTAGAATACGATTATGTACATACAATACTTTGATCTATAATGAAGAAGCGCTTTATAAATCCTCTTCTTTCACACAACAATTTTGAGAACTAGACATCTCTTGATAGAGAGTTTCTTAAGACATGGTTCAATGAAAGTCCTAAAAAAAGTGATGATAATAATAACAACATGTATCTGGTTATCTATAATTTCAGGTAGTCTATCTTATGAACGTAGATCTTCTGAGACAGCCATCACGTTGGAAGGAAGGCCTGAATGATATCAGAACCATAATGGCAGATCTACACAGCAAGGTACTGAGCTACTTCGGCAATAAGCATATTCTACTGGTTTCACAAAATCCAAAGAGCTCAAACTTTTACTTTTTCGGTGGACACTGCAAATAGAAAATCAGTGTTTACGAAACACTTTTTGTGTGAACAGTTAATTATGTCCTACAGTGTAGTGTTTTTTTAATTTGTATACAAGGTCACTGTATTAATGCTTTTTTTGTGGTTTCAGCGATTACACATTAGAGCTAGTTAGGTGTTGTGATCCCTAATAGTTGGTAGACCAGTGTTAGTAATTAACTGATATTTTTTTTTATGGTATAGGGCTATAAGCTAGAAGACATGAAAACATGGAAGCTACACTGGGATAGACAACTGTACAAGGCCTTGGAACACCAGTATCAGATGGGCCTGGAAGCTCTACATGAAAACCTACCAGAGATCAAAGTGGAAATCGTATACAGGTATGTTTCTACTCAAAACTCTTATGGCTAGAAACAAATGTCTTGTAGTCATTTTTCCCCAAATGCATATGAACACCGGAGTTTTCAGTAAACTGGACATTTTAAACTTTTTGTTTCAAATAAAAAGCTCCTAAACATTTTTAACATTAACATTTTATTTTTTTTGGATATCTGTAATTCTTGAAATTTGTTGATAAGGCGTAAGATAAATTGTTTATGTATTTATAATGTACAGTATCGTTTAAATATTGTTTTTGTTATTCCTAGGCAGCAAAAGCTTCAATTCCGACCCTCACTAGAAGAAATTCGAGCAAAGTACTTCCGTGAAATAAAGAAGTTTATTAGTATCCCAAATCACTTCAAAGGGTTAAGTGACCCCCACCCAGGCCAGACGCTTATCTTTCCTGTGATGATAGAAAGGAATGCAAGCCGCTTCCCTCTTCTTTACCGCAAAGCTGAGGAGCTTTTCCATAAACTTTTACAGGCATTACATAGATTCAAGGTAAATTTTTCTCTCTGGTTTTCTTCATTAATCTATTCTATATTAACTACTAAGACTAACCTTACTTTTCAATCTTCTTTTATTATAAGCCATGGGTTGTCCTTGGCTCAGTTGATCTTGATAAGCTGATAGAAGAACAGCTTCATACAGTACCTGACTGGGAGAGGAACTTCAAAGCTCTTAAAGGCAAAGGTAGAGATGCAGAAAAACTGCCAAGGTATGTATATATTATATTGCATAGCCTCAGGGCTGCAAATTAACTTTTTTACTTGGTAGCACTATCACATTTTTATGATGGCTCATAATAATTTTTGGTAGCACCACCAATTTTTTTAGTAGCACCTTTTCATCTACAAACTAACCCCCTTCCCTCAAACCCCATCCGCGCAGATCCGTTTTTAGTTTAGAGGGGGGGGGTGTATAAAAATGAAATACAGTACAACCTTAGGCTGGGGGTCAGGGGGCCGCCAATGGCCCCGCTTTGGGGGGGGGGCGATTTTTGAGTAATTATAGGTTGTTTCAATCGATTTCTGAGCACATAAAAATTCAGCACTGAAGAATTCAATTAATTTGGGTTATGCACATTTTTTAGGCACTGGTCCTGATGCGCCACTTATATTCACGCAAGATCTATTATTGTTACGGTACAGAAAGAAATTACTGCTTTGTATATACGCGTAACCTTTCGTAGCCTACGCGTAAATAGATCGTAGGTTATTGTTCGCTAAACCATGGAGGAAAAAATTTCCTCCATGGCTAAACATATCCTGTAATTTCCAAAGTATTGTTCGTTGCCATGCCTACGATTTTATGATAATATCTACGCGTCGATCGTACGGTTTGTAAACACCAATGTCATCGCCTTTAGTTAGGAGCATAAACAATGGAAACAAACATATATTGTTGGCTAATTAAAATCCTAGTCTAAGACGTTAATTTTTGTAGCCGCCCTACACATCGGTTGTCCTAATTTGGCAGGACATCCGCCGACGAGACGAAATCGGGCCCTCAGCAGAGAGAGTTTCGGCGGCCTACATGATTCAATCCTACCTTGGTTTAGCGAATTATAAAAACAACAACACCTTGGCTAGGACACCAACAAAATATATGCAAAATAAATATATATTCCATGTTAAGATTTAACATAGGCCTTTGTAAATTATTATTACGACAAAAGACCCGACCAGAATTTGGAGGGGAAAAACGTGTGGACCGTGGGAACAGTTTAGAGCTGTATTACGTTTCATGTGACGCAAAATTCAGGTACACTGTTTTGTAGCCATCCCCCTCGTACCGAGTAAAAAAAAACATGCGAGAGGTTTGCGGTGGTAAAACAGAGTATCGCGTTTCATGACATGTGACCAAAAAACTAGGTCTGTATTAATTACGGTCTTCTGTCGGCAGTCTTTTTGAGCGACCGATTGAACGTTCTGATACTATATTTAGAATGAATTGTTTACGATCTTTTTGTTTGCATGTTTCTGGATCGACTGGACGTTCGCTATATTATTTTTATTAGTTGGCATAGTTCATTGTGTTGGATCGTGTCTCTACGTTTACATTGTGAGAAATTTATATTCGCCGTTGAGAGTAAAAAAACACACACGAATGAAATATTTACAAATAAAAACTATTATATTATATATTTCTTAGTAATGTACAAATTGGTCCTCTCCGCCAGTCAAAAATAACACATTAAATAATAATGTTCACACCTTGTTACTTACTAAGAACATCGTGAGGTTGTTTATTGAGGTTACTAACGAAGCCAAACAATGTAACCTACAAAGCCAACAACGTAGCCTGTTTTATCTACGAAGCTACTTTGTAGGAAAAGTTGCGGTATTTTCTCTGATATATAATTTTCGATAATCAGAATCTGGAATAAAGTATTAAATCTACTGATAAACAATACTGCTGTTTAATCTATATAATGAATAGATATTATTATACATATCATTAATTACATTATTTATTAATCATGATATAACCATTTATACTGCCTAAAAAATGCTGATGACTGCGCGGCGACAATCCTTTGTATCTACCGCGCCCGCCCTGGCTAACTTCTGTGTACGGCGGTACAATTGATTTTATATTCCTTCTTTAAAACGGAGGTGATTTTCCACGAGGTTTGTGTCGTCCGCGCGTCACACTGTGCTGTGTGTTTGGTGTCCTTTTGTGTGATTGGTTAAGGCAGCATGCAACGAACTTCCAATCACAACGAGTGTAAAATGTTTAGGGGCTTTGTACGCTTGAATGAACCTGACACCTTTGCGGCGGCGGTGACTAGTGGAAACTCCTGAGCCTTCCGTAGTAGAGAGATTAAATTACACAGTGTTTGAAATAGGGAAAACACACCCGACTTCAATTTGAAACAACTCGCACAAGCAGACGATCTTGTCGCGCTATGCGCGACCTATTCTGTTTCTTTAGTCGCAAACAGAAAAATTAGGTCGCAAATGCGACCAAATACCCCTTAATTTGCAGCCCTGAGCCTATGTGAATTTGAAAATGTTAGTCGAAATGGCTACCGTGACGAAGATAGAAAATGTTATATTACCCAAAAGGGTGATATGACATGTTATATTGCCTAGTCAATTAAACCACGACCAAGTCCAGTGATCTTGATGGGTTTTGATCTCAGGTGTTTTAGATCCATAACCTCACACACTGATCATTCAGTCAAAATAACTTGCTTGTAAAAATATGTCGCATAACCTATCTTTTCTATGCGCCCTCTATAAATTCAACGGCTTTGAAAGAATAGTTGTAATAGCTAGCCTTCAAAGTCAACATTTTCATTATGTAAAGCTCTGTCTACACTATAAAAGTTTATGTAACAAAACAATGTGATATGCACATATAGGGACATGATAATCATTCACTATCATATCACTACCATATTTCGGCATATCACTGCCATATTTGGGCATATCACTGCCATATTTGGGCACATCACACTTCTTTTGTCAAACTACAGTAGTTTGCTAGTGTCGACAGAGTTTAATAATAGTTTTTATTTTCTAATACTTTTGTATAGCCAAATTAAGGTTGACTGTATCACCGTATCAACAACACCGGTAAGAGGTGTGATTGATGACCATATTCAACAGCTCTTTGATGCTCTCCTCAACTCTCTTCGCCGATCTATCAACAGCCATGTGACAGATATAGACAAGTTTGTAACAGAGGCTATAGAGTCACTATCGACCCGACCTCAAACGGTTCAAGAGATAGGTCAAGCAAATGCTAGGCATACAGAACTTGTGACCACGAAACCAATTGTAAGTAATGTTTCCAGTTATGGCGATTTTGATCAATAATTTTTTTTTATAAAAATCCAAATCTATAGTAAATTATTTGAGGCTTGGGGGAATGGAGTAGAAGCAGTCGTGAGCGAAATCAGGACCTTGAGGTTGGAGGCAAGTATATACTGTACAGTAAAACACCAATTCACTACTTTATTTTGTTGTTGTTCCGGTCAATAGCTTTACGAAACACGATGAGAAGCCACAGGACAGTGCTCATTATTTATTCAAGAGCTTTAACAAAGTGGGCGGAGCTTAGCGTGAAATTTCTTTGTCTTTAACTTTTTGAGAACGATAGTTGCCAGATTCCTGTTTACGAGACCGACTAGAAATAATGTATATATAACATTAAAGACACAGTTCAAATTACATTTATTTTTACTCTATGAATATGTTTCACTTTCTCCAGATCCAGCCACAATTTGATATTGCAGAAACTAAGAACCGGTTGTTGCGGTCTGTGGCTGCTACTGGAGTAGAACAGCTTGGGCAACTGAAAGCAAAATGGGACAAGTTTGAACTTATGATGGAAAGTCATCAGTTAATGGTCAGAGAGCAGGTGAGGTTTCATTCTTTTAGATTATTCTAGGTCATTAGTATCAACCAAGGCAATCAAAGAAATGGATGCTGAGCTCGCCTCGCCAAGATAGGAACTTGTAACAGTCCTTTGATCTTATGATTGACTGATACTAGTTGCAGCTACAGCATTGTACTATTTGCGCGGTGTATGTTTGAGGAAACCAATTGGCCAATCTAAAATCAGTCAAGCGTTTTTTAGGCATGGTACTGATCGGGTCGCAACCACAGATGAACTCTTTGATTCACCGGAGCTCATCATCCTGTTGTTATATTGGCCTGTACCAATTGGCTTAAACTCACTTTAAAGAAATCAATTTATTTTAATTTTTTATCAGATTTCTGTCATGAAAAATAATGTTGAGTCGAGAGTCAAGGCATTCTCTTCTGAACTTGAGAAGTTTTCGGCACGTTGGCATCAATTCAAACCAAACGAGGACGTTCTGGAGAAGAATGACGTAGAGGCATGTAAGAAGGCAGTGCAGGTCGTAAAAGAAAAACGGGCTGAATTTGATGAACTAGAAAAAACGAGAGAAAGTCTAGTGTATGTTGTTTTCATTTTATTTTTTCACTAATATTATCATGACTTTTATATTTTTATCTTACTCAATGAACTGGTGTATTTGGCTGAGATTTTAATACATTAGCCTACATATTTGCTATTTTTGACTAACCTTACATATTTTCATAACTAATAAAATCTATTCATTTGTACAATAATACACTTAAGTTGATTCTAGTCATTTAGAATCTCATCATCAGTCATGTCATGAAATTATTTGTACCATCTATTAATGAACATTCATTATTTTTATACTAAACATCAATATTCTTAGCTTTGTGCAATATTAAGGACTTTGTAAATTCTGTTTTGTATTTTTATATGTAATTGTTAGCTGTCTTGTCTTATTTTGTAATGCAAGCATTTTAGCCCAGCTGCCGCTCTGTATTTTATATTTTTTATACCAAAATAAATAAATAAATTATTGTAAACTATATACCTGTTTCAGTTCATTACCTAGACGATTCATAGAGATACGTCTTAGGATGGCCAAACAAAATTCTTCTAACCTCAACCAGTAAATAATAGGGTTAGCCAGAGGGTTTAAAATAGCAAGCAATAATCCATAATAAAATACAGTTAAAGTGTATGTATTAGATTCTGTATAAAGTCCAACATCAAACATAAAAGCATAGTAAAACATTGGGAACAAACAAATAACAAATACTCCTATTATTATGACAAATGTTTTTTCAACCGTTCAATTTCCTCTGTGTTAAATCACAGCTGGATTCTGATGGCACAAACTCTGGTAAATGTTAAAATAAAGAAAACTTGAAAAACAAAACTGCTTGAAAATTCATGTTCCAAAATTGGAAGTCTCTTCCAAAAAGAGTACAATCAACGTCGATTATAATTGTTATTATTGTAATTTTAAGACAGATTTGATTTAATCTGCTTTCACACCGTCTGGTTCTTCCTTCCAGTATACAGGTTTAAGGGTGATTATCTGCTTTTACACCGGTCCTGTCTGGTTCATATGCTGTTTAAGACAGATTTTGTCCTAGAAAAGCATATTTTTTCTGCTTTAACACCGGTCTCATCTGGTTCTCTATGGTGGTTTAAGACAGGTTTTGTTGTAGCATAGTTTATTACCTGTTTTCACACTATAGTTTTTTGGTTTTTTTTCCTGGGAAAAGTACTGCACTGTGTTTCTATTATCCTGCAATATAATGCCATTCTATTGAGTGACTTCTGTTCAGTTCATTTGTGAAGAAATAAAAAGTTATATTCATTATGTTTATGAATGAAGTTTTATATTTCCTATTTATCAGGTAAACAATTATTACTGTAATAATTGTCTGTTGTTTCATAACACAATTTGTGTTTTTTAAATTTGTTATAGATAATTGAATTATATCAATTTACTGTATATATGAGTATAATTGAAGAACACAATGTGTAACAAGACACATGTAACAGAATTTCTATTTTTGGTATGAATACAAAAACATCAGGAGTGTGTACAATAACTTACTGTATGTAATATAAAACCAATGATGTAATCAATAGATAAACAAACAATCCAGTCTTCATCATCTATTCTGTTTTCTATCCACCCACATGAGTTCAAAGCTGGACTGTACTATTTTACTCAACTTCATCATGTTAAAAGGCAATCTTTAATTCATGAAAATTGTCTCCTTATTCAACTCATAAACATTCATGTTGTTTTAATATCCGTCTTTGAATTAATCGGTGTTGTCAGTCAAGCAATGTTGAAAAATATTTTTTTTCATTAATGGAATTTTTCCAGTCGGTACCAACTGTTTATATTCTGAGTAAAAAAACAGTTTTTTTTTAAGTGTTTTTAGGTAAAAGAAGCTATGCTATTAGGACTTCTGTGCCTTCGTATATTAGGAATATGCCTAAGAATAGCCAAACGAAATTCACTCAACCGCCACCAGTAAATAATAGGGTTAGCCAGAGAGTTTGATAGAGCAAGCACTGCGACATAATACAATCGTTTTAAAACTTCTGTATTAAATCCAGTATAAATTCCAACAGAAAACATAAGAGAAATGTAGAAAGATGGCAACATACAAATGACAAATACTCCAATTACGATTAAAAATGTTTTAATAAGTTTTTTAGAACGTTCAATTTCCTCCACGTTCTGTTGAATCACGGCTGAATTCTGATGGCACAGACATCGGTGTATGTTAAAATAAAGATAACTTGTAAAACAAAGAAGTACCAAAAAGCAAGTTGCAAATATTATTCCTTGTATTTGTGTTTTTGCTGACAAAAAGTAACACAAAATTGGAATAAACCAGAGTAGGATACATGCAATGATGTATCGTTTAGGTGTTACAATTGTGTCGTAATTGAACGGTGCCCAAACAAGGGCTATGGAACGATCTACTGCGATGGCAGCAAACATACACATAGATGTAGTGGCCAGAGATATGTACAAAGTATTTAAATAAGGAAGTTTTGATGATATTTGTAGATCATATGTTATAGTTAAATCAACTATAGTAGTAGCGATCAATGCAGCACTTGATACCACATCAGTCAACGCAAGAGATATGATAAACACATTCTGTTTCTTCCATAATCTTTTAATTGAAAAAACAGTGATTATAACTATTATATTAGTAATCACTGAAATTATTGCTAAAAACAATACAACTACAACTAGTGTTATTGGTATATCAATCCTTTCAATTGGTGAAGAACCATTTCTTACTATGCTATTCATTTCAATGATGCTTAAAAACGTTTGTAAAGTTAAGCATAAGAAATTGTCAATGTAAAAATAGATAGTGATAGGACATTTATAATCAAATTGAAAAAAAAGTCCCTCTTATTTTCTTTAGACTCCTTCTGTCAACTTCTTGAAAATATCTGCCATGAAGTGCTCAGTACAATCTAATTATTACTGGTTTTTTTTTTGCTTTCATGGTGTTTTAAGAGAGATTTACTATTTCTTGTCTCACCTGCTTTCTGCTAGTCCCTTCCAGTATACAGGTTTAAGAGCGATTTAATCTTAGCAGATTGTGTCTGCTTTCACACTAGTTCCATCTGGTTCTTTATGCTGGTTTAAGACAGATTTTGTGGCATACTTTATCTGCTTTCACACTAGTCCCTTCTGGTTCTTTATGCTATTTTAAGAGAGATTTACTATTTCTTGTCTCACTTGCTTCCTGCTAGTTCCTTCCAGTATACAGGTTTAAGAGAGATTTAATCTTAGCAGATTTTGTCTTATTTCACACTAGTTCCTTCTGGTTCTTTATGCTATTTTAAGAGAGATTTACTATTTCTTGTCTCACCTGCTTCCTGCTAGTTCCTTCCAGTATACAGGTTTAAGCACGATTTAATCTTAGCAGATTGTGTCTGCTTTCACACTAGTTTCATCTGGTTCTTTATGCTGGTTTAAGGCCGATTTGTTTATGGGATATTTGATATCTTCTTTCACACAAGTTCCTTCTGGTTGATTTATGATACTCTGCTTTAAAACCTTTATGTTAATATGCGTGGGATTTTCAGAGCCATCTTTCAGAAAAGTACTCCTATGCGTTTCAGTTTTCCAACTGTAATTCAATGTTGTGGTAAGTCCCTGACACACTTCTGTTATTCAGTTCATTAAAAGAGATGAGATATTATATTAAATTATATCCATTGATATTTTTGATTGAAGTTTAATATTTACTTATTTAATCTAACAGCCATTTCTAACACAATTTGCAATTATTACTGTAATATTATCTAACTACACATTTTTAACACAATTTGCAATAATTTGTATTCAGTCTTATTTATATTAAAATTGAATTAATCAGTTACAACAGTGACATGCAGATGATAATTTCTAATTTAGTCAACTCTAAATCTAGATTTTTAAAAAGTGTCAAAACATATTGAACTTTATAGATTTTGACAAAATATAGCCTCCAATTGTTAGGTTATATTTTCTTACTGTCCAGAAGAATTAATTTATTCCGGTAAATTTTGCTTCTGTGGAAAAAACTGAGGACCATAATTCTATTTCATTATTATTTTCCAGTCAAACATGTGGTTTTAAATTGTTTGGTTAAGTTAAAATATAGTACAGATAAAATACAAAAATACAAATACATTGATTCTTACTTAAGCCATAGTTAAAAGTAGCTTTAAATTAATCTATTTTTGTATGCTAATCCTTTTTCTGTCCAGTAAATTCTGTCCTAAATTCTTACTTACTTAAAACCATAGTTAAAAGTAGCTTTAAATTAATCTATTTTTGTATCCTAATCCTTTTTCTGTCCTAAATTCTGTCCTAAATTCTTACTTAGTTAAAATCATAGTTAAAAGTAGCTTTAAATTAATCTATTTTTGTATCCTAATCCTTTTTCTGTCCTAAAATTCTGTCCTAAATTCTTACTTAGTTAAAACCATAGTTAAAAGTAGCTTTAAATTAATCTATTTTTGTATCCTAATCCTTTTTCTGTCCTAAATTCTGTCCTAAATTCTTACTTAGTTAAAACCATAGTTAAAAGTAGCTTTAAATTAATCTATTTTTGTATCCTAATCCCTTTTCTGTCCTAAATTCTGTCCTAAATTCTTCCTTAGTTAAAATCATAGTTAAAAGTAGCTTTAAATTAATCTATTTTTGTATCCTAATCCTTTTTCTGTCCTAAATGTTTGTTCAGTTGATAGGAGCTATGCTATTTGGTCTGTGCCTCTTTAAATAAGGGATATGTCTAAGAATTGCCAAACGAAATTCTCTCAATCTCCACCAGTATATAATAGGATTAGCCAGAAAGTTTAAAGTAGCAAGCATTGAGACATAATAAGTATTGGTTGAATTATCTGTATTCAGTTCTGTATAAATTCCAACAGCATACGTAACTGAATAGCAGAAAGTTGGGAACATACAAATGATAAATACTCCAATTATAGTTAAGAATGTTTTGACAAGTTTTTTAGAACGTTCAATTTCCTCTGCGTTTTGTTGAATCACAGCTGAATTCTGATGGCTCAAACTCTGATAAATGTTAAGATAAAGGTAACATGTAAAACAAAGAAGTAGAAAAAAGCAGCTTGTATATATTATTGCATGTATTTTTGCATGTATTTGTGCATGTACTTGTGCATTTATTTGTATGTTTTCTGACCCAAAGTAACAAACAATTGGAATAGACCAGATTAGGATACATGCAATGATGCATCGTTTAGGTGTTACGATTGTGTTGTAATTAAACGGTGCCCAAACAAGGGCTATGTAACGATCTACTGCGATGGCAGTAAATGTAAGGATAGAAGTGGTTGTTGTAGCATAAAGTAAAGTAAATGTATCAAAGTTAGATATTTTAGAATAATGAAAGCCTACACCATGTGTTCTATTAAAATCTGCAATAACACTGACAGTTATGATAGCACTTGTAACTATATCAGACAATGCAAGAGATACTATAAACACATTTTGTTTCTTCCATAATTTTTTAGTTAAAACAAATGTAATTATTACTATTATATTAGTAATTATTGATATAATTGATAACAGTAATACAATGACAAGTAATGTCATGGATTTATTATTATTTTCAATTAATCTGTCTCCGTCTGTGCTGTTCATTTTGTTTGGTGCCTTTTAAGTTCTTGTCACAATATGAAAGTAGGATGCTAAAATGCACTTTTGTGAACTGTTAGTTCCAATAATTTCAATCTGCTTCCAAACTAGTTCCTTTGGGTTCTTTTGCTTTTTTAAGAGAGATTTAATCTTCTGATTTAAGTTAAGTTCGTTCAAACTAGTTCTTTCTAGCCAGTCAGTTCCTTCAGGTTCTTCTGCTGTTTTAAAAGAGGTTAAATCTTGAATTAAGTTCTTTCAAACTAGTTCCTTTGGGTCTTTTGCTGTTTTAAGAGAGATTTAATCTTCTGATTTAAGTTAAGTTGGTAACTAGTTCCTTCAGATTCTTCTGTTGTTTTAAAAGAGGTTAAATCTTGATTTCAGTTTTCCAAACTAGTTCCTTCAGATTTGTTTGCTGTTTTAAGAGAGATTTATTCTTTTGGTTTAGGTTCTACCAAACTAGTTCTTTCAGATTCTTCTGCTGTTTTAAGAGAGGTTTAATCTTGATTTAAGTTCTTCTAAACTAGTTCCTTCAGTTTTGTTTGCTGTTTTAAGAGAGATTTAATCTAGATTTAAGTTCTTCCAAACCAGTTCCTTTAGATTGTTTGCTGTTTTAAGAGATATTTATTCTTCTGGTTTAAGTTCTTCCAAACTAGTTTCTTCAGATTCGTTTGCTGTTTTAAGAGAGACTTAATTTTCTGATTTAAGTTCTTCCAAACTAATTCCTTCAGGTTCTTCTGCTGTTTTAAGAGAGATTTAATTTTTTTATTAAAGTTCCCGCAAACTACCTGTAGTTCCTTCAGGTTCTTCTGCTGTTTCAAGAGAGATTTAATTTTTTTATTAAAGTTCCCGCAAACTACCTGTAGTTCCTTCAGGTTCTTCTGCTGTTTTAAGAGAGATTTAATTTTTTTATTAAAGTTCCCGCAAACTACCTGTAGTTCCTTCAGGTTCTTCTGCTGTTTCAAGAGAGATTTAATCTTCTAATTTAAATTCTTCCAAAATAGTTCCTTCCTTGTTTTAAGAGAGATTTAATCTTCCAAACTCATTCTTTCTGGTTCCTTTTTTTATGAGAGGTTTATTACTCTTATGGTTTAAGTGCTTCCAAACTTTCTTGCTCTGACATACAGTGACCAGTCATTCTGTTCTTATGGATGTCTTCAATGATGATGGTTTATTAACGGTTTTTAATATTATTAGTCTTTCTAGTATTTAAATAAAGTGAATTTTAATTGGTTGGTAAGAAACTTGTTATTATTTTAGTAATTTAGTTATATACATAATTATATGTTACATGATATGATACATCGTATCCTAATGCAGTTGACATTATAATTATAGTTTGGAAACAGAAATGCCTTCATTGTTGACAATTATAACTTAGTTATGTAATATAAATTTTAATGAAAACTCAATACTACTGAAATAAAAAAAATTCTCTTCAATTTGATAATTGAATAATAATGATGATGATAATAATAATTCTGATGATGATAATAAGATTCTTAAGACCACTTTTATCAGTATCTGACATTAATATATATGAATTGTTTATATTGTTATGCTAAATCCATTCTCTTGTTTTTTTTCCTAGTTATTTTTTTTTAGTATGGTTTAGTTATGATATAATATATTTATATTGTATTAGATTATTGGGGTATATTATTTGAAATAATAATACACTAATTCGAATCTTTATACAAATCAATCATTAACATTTTTCATATTTAGATTTTAATATTTAATATTTCAGGTTTGACTGCAAGCATTTTGATCTTCCAAATCCTGAATTTGAACTTGCCAATGAGCTTCAAGATGATATCAAAATACATGAGGGGATGTGGGGTCTGTATGAGGAGTTTAGCACTGGGCTTAATGAGTTGGCCAAAGAAGACTGGGTGACATTTAGGTAAGCCTTTTTGGTAAAAAATTATATGAATTTGAATTATTGTTATTTAAAAGGTGATATACTACAGAATTGTAAAGTTTTAGTCGATGCTGAGTTAAATTATATACTTGAATAATTATTTTTTGGCAGATCCAAAACATACCATTTTGAAGACTTCTTAGGCCAATGGGCAGAGAGGCTCAGAGATGGAGATACAGAAGGAGATGTTAGCCTCATGTCAGTCAGACTCAATAAAGACATTGAGAAATACAGGGTAAGTAGGACAGAAGAGCAGTGGCATCTGGTGCCATTGACTAAACTGAGCTTCGACACTGTGTTAGGTACCTGGTTTATATGGTGTTTGATGATGTCAATTCTGCTATATGATGACATCTACGTCTACACTATCAAACTTTATGTGACAAAAAAATGTGATGTGCCCATATATGGACATGATGACGTCATATCACTACCATATTTGAGTATATTACTACCATATTTGGACACATCACAGTTTTGTTGTCATAATAGTTAGATAGTGTAGAGAGAGCTTAAGCAATCCTCTTTTACGAAATACAGTGTGAATCTCCCACAATATTTTCTGCATTGCTGCATTCTTTATCATCTTGTATTATCCTTCAACATGTATTATAATTGATTTGATTTCTTACAGCATGTGATACCATTATTGAAGTATGTTCGTGGTGAAGTACTTTCCCAGGACCACTGGCTGGAGATGTTCCGTATGTTAAAGATGCCTCGGGATACCACTCTTGAGAAACTTACCTTTGGACATGTTCTCAATGCATCCAATGAAATTGTTGCCAATGGAAATGAACTAAAGGTTAGACTTTTTTTCATTTTTTTTTTCATTGTTTAATCTTTCACAGGGTGTAGTGTAATACATAAAGCAGATAATTGTTTTATAATTATATAATTGTAATAATAATCATTTGTAGGAGCTGTTCAATCGAGCCCAAGGTGAGGTGTCAATTCGTGAGGCGTTGAGAGAACTTGAACTTTGGGGTGCTGCAGCTGTCTTTTATCTGACTGACTACTCTGACAGTCAAAATGCAACCATCAAGCTCATCAAAGATTGGAAAGACCTTGTCACACAGGTATAGAATTATGATTACTATTAAATAGATATTAAATTAGTACCTTACTGTAGTATATATTATTTCATAAGAGAAAGCTATGCCGGTATTTCTCATGAAACAAGGTAATAATATTGAACATACAGCTTCATTCAATGCATTTATCAGGTTGGGGACAACCAGAGTCTATTACAGTCCCTTAAAGACTCACCATACTACAAGGGATTCCTGGATAAGGCAACACTTTGGGAGCAGAGGTTGGCAGATCTGGATGAGTATCTTCACAACCTGAATCAGGTGCAGCGTAAGTGGGTGTATCTGGTGCCGATCTTTGGCAGAGGTGCATTGCCGAAGGAACAAGGAAGGTTCAGAAGGGTTGACGAAGACTTCAGGTATTTATAGCATATTTTAATTTTTATTTTTTTTCACTTAGTTACACTACAGACAATAATTTACCTTTATTCTACTTAGCATCGAAAGCAGGATTCAAGATAATATGTCACTACAGATCTCTGGGACAGAGTACACTTCTAGTTCAAGGCCTTTTTTGTAATTTATTTTTAATAATTGCAAAAATTAGATTTACTGGTTTTTACTATTGTAGGAGCATAATGATGGATGTTACCCGTGACAACCGTTTATTGTCGTTTGTGGCACGACCAGGTTTGAGAAATACCCTGGTAACCGAGCTGGATCAGTTGCAGAGATGTCAGAAGGCATTAAATGAATACTTAGAGGTAGGCAACTCATTGACCATTTAGAACACATAGTATCTGTACTCTTTATATGGTGACACCACAGCATGACATTATATAGACATAAACAACAACTTTACTTGTGTATACAATTCTTTATATCAAACCAATGGTAAAAAAATACGAAATTTGATGGTAAATACCTTCGTGACGGTTTCTATCATTTGAATTGCAGGAGAAACGTTCAGTATTTCCGCGTTTCTACTTCATCGGAGACGACGACCTTCTTGAGATATTGGGTCAGTCAACAAACCCCACAGTCATTCAGTCTCACCTGAAGAAACTCTTTGCTGGAATCCATAGTGTAGACTTTGATGAAGGATGTAAACACATTTTGACAATGAAATCACTAGAAGGAGAAGTTGTACCATTGCTGAAACCGGTTGAGATCATACCAGAGGTTGAGGTAAGATTATTTTACATTTTATATCTTTTTCATCATCATTATTATCAACTTCTGATCTTGCAGGTCGTTTCCCTCCTGTCTTTGATATCTTGTCAGCTTTGATTGTCTTCTTGTTCAACAGACTTTCAAATTCCATAATCTCTTCTCTTTTTGAAACATGTCATCAGACAGTGATATTCCATAAGCTTGTTGTTTGCTATTTCTTTCTAGAAAAATAATAATGTGATGTGCCCATATATGGACATGATGATGTCATATCACTACCATGTTTGGGCATATCACTACCATATTTGGGAACATCACCCTTTTTTGTCAAACTAGTTTGATAGTGTAGACAGAGCTTATTACTATTACTGTTTGCTATATTTTTGTATTCCTTAGATTTGGCTTGGAAGGTTGGCGGTTGAAATGACTGCCACATTACAGAAGTTACTTCTTGAATGTTTACAGGCTTACAAGAATGATAGCAGCTCTGGAGTTGATCCATCTAAGTATCCATCACAGGTAACAAAAATAGATAGTTTTATAAATAATTTTTCATAATCCAGGATTTTGAAATATGATTCTTTAAAATCTCTTGTGTATCAAGGGATGACTGGGTTTTTCTTGGATCTGCTTATGAATAGTGTTGCAGATCACTACCTTCCTCCAGTGCTGACTTGCCCTTTGTGATAATGTACTTCCATTTATTGACAATTTCCAAGTTCCTTGTAACCCATCCAATAAAGTATAATATTTGAGCATTTAACCAGGAATAAGTTTAAGCGTAATACCTACTCACAGGTTAAGTCAAATAGTGTTAACCTTGCCTATTAATTCTCTTTGTACAATTAGGCTCAGTGTTCAGGGCTCGATTTAGTGCTAGCCCGGCGTACAATGGCTAGTAAAAACAGCTCCGGGCTACCTAAAGTATCTTCCTTTAAGCCCGGATGGCTAGTAGGTTGTGGGAACTCGAAATTGGGACGAAATGACCTCATAAAAATAACTCCAGCATAAAAGACATATGTCTTGGCAACATCAGCAAAAATACCACTCGCGCGCTGCTGTGGCCATAACAAGTGATGATGTAGGCGGAGCCTCTCATAATCAAGCAAATTTTCCGAATTATGATTGGCCATTTATGTTTTTGTCACCCAGGTTATTGTGAAGTAGGCGGAGCTTCATTATCAGGTCAAACGTGTCACAAAAATATGACCATAAATAACGAACTGTGATTGGCCAAATGTAGTAGAATTTTGTCAATGTTAAAAATAACTTGTCTAGTCTTGTCAGGCCTGGTTGTCACAGATCAAAGCTAGGGATATTTTGTAGGGCCGGGTGGCTGGCTCTATCCCTGTAGGTAGGCCATGGAGGCCATATTTTATAATATGCGTAGGCCTAGATAGAATCAAAAGCCATCGTTTGGCATCGTGATGGCTGCTCAGCAGCTAGGCCTAGCTAGATACTACCATTTTGGTAACAGTTGAGTAGAGTAGGCCAGGTGCTCCAATGCGATCTAGCTAGGCTAGGTAGGCCTACGTCTATCCTAGCTACCCTACTATAAATAATAATTAATAGGCTCTCTAGGCCTAGCCTAGGCTAAAAGGTAGACAGAATCTAATTAGTTTTCTTGGCTAGGTTGAAGCCCAACAACAAAAAGACCTCAATAAATCGATTCTGTGAATATGGTGAGCATAAAATAGACTATGCGTCGCGACGCAAAGTTAATTTTTATAATGTGAACAATAAAGAAATACAATTTTGTGTAATTTTTCATGCAAGTATTTATGTAAATGTTTAGCAATTCTCGAGCGTTTAGATTAGTGCGCCCTCTATTGTACAAAATGCCTGAATTCATTTATATGGCGGCCCTGCTATCACGGTGCGATAATATTAAGAGTGGGCTAGTAAAATAATGTATGGGCTAGTGAAATCTACAGTGAACTAGCCCAGTGGGCTAGCAACATGAAAAAGATAAATCGAGCCCTGGTGTTTAACTTTTTTTTTTCTGTATGTGATAGATTTTATGCCTTGCTGATCAAATCCAGTTTACAGAACAATGCGAAGCAGCGATCAAGGGGAACAGTCTGCAGCAATTCCTAAGTGAGGTTGAAGGTCAACTTGATGCATATACTCAAGCCAATGTCCAGATTGGTGGACAAAAAGATGTCCTGGAACTGAAATTAAAGGTGAATATACAATTATAGCATAGATTGAACAAAAACTCTATTCAACAGATATAAAAACATTTAAGTATATTTGTATGACCAATGGATTTTTGGAAAAAAATGAAATGTGAACAAACACAAAAAATAGGTTAAGCAAAGAAAACATTGTTTCCACAGGCATTAATTTTGGATACAATTCATGGAATAGAAGTTGTACAGAAATTGATGAAAAACAATATCACTAGCACAGATGAGTGGCTGTGGCAGAAACAACTACGATACTACACCAGAAATGATGATATCGCTATAATGAGAATGGTAGATGCAGAGTTTGAATATACATATGAATACCAAGGTGAGGATCAAATCTGAAAAATTGAATGGGCGATACACTTACACTGGATGCAAATGTTTTCGTAAAAAAAAAGAAAAATAAAAAAAAAGTTTAATGGAGAAAGGCAGATAGACATATTAGGAAAGGCTATTTTCAATGTTTGTCTCAATTAGTTTGTATTAAATATTTTCTTTTTTAACTATCGTACTAACATTTTATAAAATGTTTAAATTTATCAACTTCTATTAATTCTTGGGGAAAGAGGGTCAGAGTAGTTAGAGATTTGCTTCAAAATGACTATTTCTAACTATCTTTAACTTCAACATATTTAACCTTTATTATATCATACATATCTTACATGAATTGTTCAATTGTAGGTAATGCATCGAAACTGGTACATACCCCTCTGACAGATAAGTGCTACCTGACACTCACTCAGGGTATGTATATGGGTATGGGAGGTAATCCATATGGCCCTGCTGGAACGGGTAAAACAGAATCTGTGAAGGCGCTTGGAGGACTGTTTGGACGCCAAGTGCTCGTCTTTAACTGCGATGAGGTATGTGGAGATAGAACTAAAGTAGAACCTCTGTTAAAGCTTGGTTTGCAATAGGACACAAGGATGTAAACACAACACAAGGATGTAAACACAACACAACTAATTACACCAATCACCTTGCTTGTGTTGTGCTTACATCATTGTGTTGCATCCAAGTAGGAACCAAGTTTAAGGGGATGCATCCATAATTTTTTCTATATTTCATCCTTTATTAGAACATTTTGACAGTACTCTTTTTCCATTTGCAATTATTCAGTGGATTGTCTGCTAATACCCGATTCACAGTGCTGTCTCTCCACATACTATCTATCTAAGTATCAGAAATATTTGGTAATACAGCATCTCATTTATATGCCTGTGTCATGTAAGGTTAGGTTACTACTGGATACATGTGTGACACATGTGATGTTGCATTACCATATATTCCTATGATACAGATAGATACAGTACCGAGAATCGGCCAGTCTGCTTTATAAATTCAGATACATATTTATTTAATTTTTTTCAAGGGTATTGATGTCAAATCAATGGGAAGGATTTTCATTGGATTGGTCAAGTGTGGTGCATGGGGTTGTTTTGACGAATTCAACCGTTTAGAAGAGGCTGTGTTATCAGCTGTATCTATGCAGATTCAAACGATACAGGCAACAATGAAGAGCAGAAAACCAACTTGTGAACTACTTGATAGAACTGTAAGTGAAATCCAAGAATGTCTGTTAACATATTTTGTTATGGGCTATTAAAGATGGCAGTCTCAGACTTTTGCAGATGAAAATGGAATTACTTATTTAGTCTGTAGTGCATTTGTAAAGCTTGGTTCACATTATGACTCCAATGCACGTATTAATTGACCAATCACAATGTAATGGATTATTAATTTCTATGTCCTTGCATTGCATCCTAGTGAGAACCAAGCTTATGATGCATGTTGATTTGTGTTTTTAAATTTTCAGATTGAGATCGATTCGAACTCTGGTATCTTCATCACCTTGAACCCTGCAGGAAAAGGTTATGGTGGTCGACAGAAGCTACCTGACAACTTGAAGCAGCTCTTCCGACCAGTAGCCATGTCAAAACCTGACATTGAGCTCATTGCAGAAGTGATCTTGTTTTCAGAGGGCTTCAAGGAAGGGAAAGAACTTGGTAGAAAACTTGTGGCAATATTTAATCTTTCCAAGTAAGATAACAGAGTGTTACTATAAAAGTAGTAAAGTAATCGATGAAAGAGTTCTCCATTTTGATTATTTTTAAGATGCATAATCTTTAAACACTTACAACTTTCTATGTACTAGGGAACTTTTGACACCTCAACAGCATTATGACTGGGGGTTAAGAGCATTAAAGACTGTACTACGAGGATGTGGTAACAGACTACAGGCTTCAAGGCAACATGCCAATGAATCAGGGGGTAAGTCTAATAACAGTCATACATTTGAAGTGTAAACAACTTGTACCAGAAATAAAGGAAAAAGCATATATTATGAAATTCTACCAACCAGTAGTACCAACATGGTGCCAAATTCTTGAAATAAAAGTTTAACAATCCGAGCACACCATATAAAGCATCTCTGACCAGTAAACAACGTCCTATATCCGTTTAACCTATTGAAAGCAAGTACTTACTACTAAATACCACAGTTGGTTTGTGTGAACTTAGTTGTCTTTGTTATTCTACAGAGCCTGTCAAAATTGAAGAGAGCAAGTTGGTTGTGCAAGCCCTAAGAGTAAACACGCTTTCTAAGTTGACTTTTTCTGATGCCAAACGATTTGATGCTCTGGTGAGAGATGTATTCCCTGGAGTGGAACTCAAAGACATTGAGTTTGAGAAACTCTCAAATGCTCTTAAAGAAGTCTGTGCAGAGAACCATCTTGTTGTTATGGATACACAAGTAAATAAATGATTCCTTTTACCTTCCTGCTACCTTGGCAGCTTCTCACTATAATTCATATGCCTATTGTAAATAAAGTCTTGTCGAAAGAAGAAAGGTTGCCTGTAGGCCTACAATTGTAATAACTAACACCTACATGACTAGGAATGAAGCACCTACTAAAGAAGAAGAAAGTTTTCCATAGTATAAATGAAAAAGCTTTTAGCTGTAAAGTTATTCGATATATTTGTCTCTTTAAATATTCTATTAGATCAAAAAGGCTATGGAGTTGTATGAGCAGCTGCGGCAGAGAACAGGTGTAGTGGTTGTTGGACCTAGTGGGTCTGGTAAATCCACCACTTGGCAAACTCTAAGAGCAGCTCTTGGGAAGATTGGACAACAGGTGAAACAGCATACAATGAACCCCAAAGCCATGCCAAGAACTCAGGTATGTGTAAAAGATTCTAACAAATATCAACATAGAAACTAAAATTTATCTGGTTTAATTGGTTGTAATAAAAGCAGCAATAATCTGAATTAATTGTCTTGATCTTTAGCTACTTGGACATATTGATATGGACACAAGAGAATGGTCAGATGGAGTACTGACCAGCAGTGCCAGACAGGTTGTCAGAGAGCCTCAAGGTAAGTGACATTGTATCTCTCCTGGTAAAACTGAGAAATATTCAAACATACTCCAGAGAATACCTAAAAAAATTTGAAGAAAAAATTACTAAACTAAATTCATTCTGCAGAGGTTCAGTCATGGATCATTTGTGATGGTGACATTGACCCAGAATGGATTGAGTCATTGAACTCAGTACTGGATGACAATCGACTGTTGACCATGCCGTCAGGAGAACGTATCCAATTCGGTCCCAATGTCAATTTCTTATTTGAAACACATGATCTTAGCTGTGCATCGCCAGCTACAATATCCAGGATGGGTATGATATTTTTAAGGTAAGCCATGGTGATGATGAAACTTGATGGTATTTACCTTTTAATCCTAGAGGTATGGGTTCAAATCTCTGTTGTGGTTGTTATTTCAATAACTCCACTCTTTTCCTTTTAGTTGCTTTATGTACAATACATTGTGTATTTGCTATTTTTAATCCTATATGCCTATAGCTCTGTCTACACTATCAAACTTGTTTTAACAAAAAATTTGCCCTTAAATATGGTAGTGATAACACATCATCATGTCTATATATGTGGGCACATCACATAAGGTTTGATAGTGTAGACAGAGCTTAATATATCAATGCAATAATTAATCTGTTTTAGTGACGAAGATGTTGATGAAAAGAAACTGGTGAAGTCTTGGATAAAGAAGAATCCTGAAGAAACAAGGAACCAACTAGAGGGATGGATAGAGGACCACTTCTACCGGGGTCTGCAGTGGGTCCTCTCAAAGAATGACTTTGTAGTGGAAACCAGCAAGTTAGGAGTGGTGTGGAATGGTCTGTCGCATCTGTTTGGTGCAACTTGTAAGTCGCAGTTCGCTGTGGCTCTGATTAGAGGTCTCGGAAGTAACTTGAGTGAATCTACACGTATAGACTTTGCCAAAGAAGTGAGTTCTATATTACATCCTTTTTACTAGCTAAATACATGGCTTTGATCAATCATATAATTCAATAATTTAAAAAGTACTTTTGAAGATACATATATATTGTCACTTTTGGAAATACAAAAGTAAAATTCTTTTTCCTGATGCTAAAACAAGTAATAACAATACAGATGGCAAAAACAGACAATAAACTTTAAAAAGTTATAACATTAGGTATTGCACAAGAAATCATTTTTTTTTTTTTTTGTCTTTGCTTGATATACATATGTTGTGTTATGATGATCTAAAATTTGTGTAGGTTTTCAATTGGACACGAGAGATGCCCCCTGACCCCAGAAGACCACTTGATACTTACTATGATGAACGCACTGGAAGTTTGATGACATATGAGACACAGGTATATTGATATTAAATTGTATTCAATATTTAATTCTATACACTGTGCTTTAATATTTGTTATCTTGGCTTCATTAAAATATTGAGGATGCAACATACAATTCACTTTATTTGTATATTTATTTTAATAATTATCATGTTAAAATAATTAAAATTCTCTGCTTTTGCTACAGCTTTCTGAAGACCTAAATGCTGATGATTTTTCATCTATGGAGTCGTTACCAGTCATCGGTACACCGGGAGTACAACGTTGCTTTGATTATCTGGCACCATGGTTAAAACCAGAGAACCGACAACCATTTATTCTTGTTGGTCCTGATGGTTGCGGCAAAGGGTAAGTTGTATCCAGAAGCTTTTACAGGCAAAATTATTTAAAGTAATAATCCATTTTTATATATATATACATTTATTCATCAACACTTTAAGATAATTTAAACATAAAGTGATTAATCAGAACAAGAAAATAAACAAACTGTTGATAGGGCCACAAACTAGATGGCTTGTCTTATGAGGATGACTCATAACAAACAAAACTTCTTCAAACAAAGCTTAATTTCCACACTGACAAATGCATTATTTGAAAGAACTACAGTATTTCCATACCAATGACTAGAGTCATTTAAAGTAATGAAAAATACTTTCATTTGTTTCCTTCTTTAGAATGGTCTTAAAACATTGCTTCTCACAACTGCGCTCAGTACAGATTTCCACAGTTCACTGTAGCGCCCAGACCTCACCCACTCACATCCTCCAGAAGCTTCAGCAGATGTGTATGGTAATCAGTACAAACACAGGCCGAGTGTACAGACCTAAGGACTGTGAGACCCTTGTACTGTATCTCAAGGATCTCAACTTGCCTAAGCCTGACAAGTGGGGAACAAGCCAACTGACTGCCTTCCTACAACAGGTGTTGACCTATAAGGGATTCTATGACACTAATTTGGAATGGGTCGGTCTTGAAGGAGTGCAAATTGTTGCCAGTATGAATGCAGGACACACAGTAGGGCGCCACCAACTTACATCAAGATTCACATCTATCGTACGCATCTGTTGTATAGGGTAAATTAAATTAATTCTGGTAATCATTGTTTTGCAGTACATTCAATATTAGATGTCATTGTATTGAAAGGAATAAAGTATTATTTTAGTTATTTTCAATTTATTTTGCATAATCACTTCCTTTCAGTTATGCCGACCAAGACCAGTTGCAGTCTATCTACAGTGCATACTTAAGGCCTGTGCTACACCAGACCCTAGAGAGGCATGTGGTCTGGGGCTCAGCTTCAAGAATACATCAACTGGCTGGCTCTATGATTCAAGTTTATGAACAGGTTGGTTTCAGCATAGGCAGTGGTGTTCTATGGCTCATATACAATATTAGTTTCTGCGACCTGACTTCATGTATCCTCATTGACTCTTCAATGTCTTTGTCTTACTTATTTTGAATATTTTTTTGTTTATTTACACATAAATTGATTTTATTGTGTTGTATATTTAGGTGCGTTCACGATTCACAGTTGATGATTACAGTCACTACTTATTCACACCTCGTGATGTCACCCAATGGGTGCTAGCTCTGCTACGATATGACCTTAATGCCTCAACTTCAGAGGGTACCAGTGACTATGTCCTTGAGGTATGGGCCTACGAGGCAAGAAGACTGTTCCGTGATAGACTTGTTGGTGAGAAGGGCATGGCAGCTTTTGACAGTATCTTGATGGGTGTTCTACAAGCTGACTGGAATGCTGGACATGTTCTTGACACCCTCAATGGTCAGTTAATGGTCAAGATTGAACCACTTAAAAAATTGTTTTAAATATAGATATTTTGGTCTGATAATTAAACTATCAAAAGGTTTAATAGTTTCCAACCATCTGAAGTAAACATAAAACTGATCTCTTGTTTCATATTTGTGTAAATTAAAGTTTTAAGGTCTACCTACAGTTACATAACATAAATATTACTTGTACTGTGTTCTACTATCCAAATGCCAACTTCAAGTCAATGGCTACCAGATGTCTCTGTGAGACGGTTATTTGAACCAGTACCAGTACCAGTATCTTCATTTATATCTGTCACTATAACTTTATTGTAGATAATTACTTTGTGACGTGGGGAGCGAGGGCTGAAGCAGGTAGCAGTGCTGGTGCTCCCTTACCACCTAACGGCAAAGCTCTAGGTAAACTCACCTCAAAAGATTTGAAAGAAGTTATTGAAAAAGGTGTCCTTGATTATGGTAAGATTTGATTTACTATTACTTTATTGATTATATAGACTTTTACTAATCAGAAACATCTAAAAATAATGGAACTGTCCACCATTCACTGTAAAGTATATCTGTTAAAATCGATAATGATTTTGTTTAAAAAATGTACAAGTTTTCATCTTATCGTACAGTCTCATTGATGAATCTTTATTTTCTTCATTTTCATTAGGCCGTGAGACTCGTGAACTTGACCTGATTATTTTCCGAGAGGTACTTGATCACATTGCTCGGGTTGACAGAGTTCTAACCCAGCCTGGAGGATCACTGCTCCTAGCAGGTCGTAGTGGTGTGGGCAGAAGAACTGCAGCTAATTTGGTCTCTTTTATGCATAGAGCTCAGCTGTATACACCTAAAATGTCTAGAAACTATGGAATGAAGCAATTTAAGAATGATCTAAAGAATGTAAGTGTGATAAATAAAGATGTTGAAATCAAAAAGCATAATGATGTACGATCGACTGTAAAGCACTAGCACTTATACAACTTATAACACAAGTTATATAGCAACTACTGTACACTGCATTCTGAGATCAGAATAGGTGAATTGGCAAATAGTGGTTCACTCTATTGCTGGGCATTAGAGCCATCAGTATATCATAAGTTTCCTATGAACGATTAAGTTATATATTCTTGATAATTTTGTACAACATATCTGGTGTCTGAATAAGAGATAGACAGACAGAGAGACTGATAGATTGCTAGATAGATAGATATAATTACATATAAAAATAGTCATAACAAGTTAATTTTTAGTTAATATATATATTATCAAATATTGCCATCAATCAATTATTATTTCAACAGGTGATGCAGTTAACAGGTATTGAAGGTGAGCAGGTGGTCCTATTGATGGAAGACCATCAGTTTGTGCATGCCCAGTTCCTGGAGATGATAAACAGCTTGCTGTCATCAGGAGAAGTACCAGGACTGTACACACCAGAAGAGCTTGAGCCTCTATTGGCACCCATCAGAGACAGAGCATCGGAAGAAGGCTTCAGAGGAGCTCTTTCCAATTACTATGCCTCTAGTAAGTCAAAATAACAAAGATATATGTACTTACTGCTACATTACTTTGTACCATAGTTTCAGTGGTTTCTTTGCTTTCTATGGTTCTCTACTGTAACTCCTATCTCTTATGGTTAATAATAACTTTCATGACATTGCCGTACTATTTTGTTTTTCAAGGAATTCAAATCAACCTCCACATTGTGTTGATCATGGACTGTGCTAACCCTCTCTTTGCTGTTAACTGTAAGAGTAACCCTGCTCTGTACAAGCGCTGCTCTGTTCAGTGGATGGAGGGATGGAGTCGAAAGAGCATGGAAAAGGTAAGATCACAAATAATATTCACCTTTATTTGATTGAATACATTTCATTACTTCGGCGCCTATAGAAAAAGTAAGATTTTCTGACAGAACTCTTACATCCAGGTCCTAAGTGACCATCCAATGCTGGAGGCTTCTGGTATTTTTAGACTTTTTCAAGGGCCTCTGGGTTTAGCCAGTGAGCTCTCATAGCCACTGCTTACACTCTCCAAACGTAAAGGTTTATAAGCATCTTCTCTTGTATTCCAAAACAGATTCCAAAAGACCTTCTTACCAGACCTATCAAGAATGAAAATGAAGTGGCACTGACTGCACAAGAAAAGAAAAAGAAGCATAGAAGGAAGCTGTCTGGTGGAGATGAACTGGTTAAGAACTTCTTAGAGATTCACAAGTCTTGTGATGAACTGCATGCTACCCCAAGACGTTACATGACCTTCTTGCATACATATCGTGCCGTCTACCACAAGAAGAAGTCTGGTGTAGAAAATAAGAGGACTCACTTAAAGGTACTGTACTTGATTCACTTTGTGAACATTTTAGAATTAGTTTATTGCCAGTTATAGTAAATAGTAAATTTAATACCTTAGAGTTCACCACCTATCTCTTGTATTATCAACAAACATTTACTGTAAATGTCTGCAATATATTGATCAATTTATTTGCGTTTTTTAAGGCTGGTGTATCCAAGTTAGAAGAAGCAAAACGGACAGTAGCTGAGTTGAAAGCAAAGGCCAATGAGCAGAGCAAGGAGTTAGCTATCAAGCAAACAGAAGCTGATAATGCCCTTGAAGAAATTGAACGTAACATGCAGGTGAGTCTTAGCTTAGCCTAAAAACTTTTTAGTCTCACTATAAAAAGAGTCTCACTTGTATGATATGTTCTTTTACATTTTATATACAGTCAAGTTTCAATACCAAACTTTCTACAATCCGGAAACTATCCCAGTCTTGTGATCAAAAGGTTTCCTATTACTATTAAATAACATTCTGGAAAACCAGACATATTAAGCCAGCCCTAGAATTAGGAGAATTGACTTTATTTTATTTCGATTATTTACTTTTAACTTGTCTGCCAATAATTTATCTATTTGTTTATTATTTTTTATCAGGAAACTGGTGAACAGAGAAGTAAGATTGAGAGTCTCCAGAGCAAGGCAGCAGTTGAGAACCAGAAACTAGAAAAGAGAAAGCAGACTATAGACATTGAGTTGGCAGAGATTGAACCAAGAGTACAAGAAGCTAAGAAGGCTGTGGGAAGTATCAAACCAGAGAGTCTATCGGAGATTCGAGCTTTAAGAGCACCACCAGAAGTGATAAGAGACATTCTTGAGGGAGTTCTGCGTTTAATGGGTACATTTGATACATCATGGTTCAGCATGAAAAGGTAGCTGCATGTTTTTGTAGAAATATCATGTTGTATCAGTAGGTTACTCTTAAAAGCAGACTTGGCCCATTGATACTTCTAATTCTAGGTGGCCAGCTACATTTCACCTATTTACCTTTTCTTATCTGTCAGCTTTCTTGCAAAGAGAGGGATTAAGGAAGATATAGCAACGTTTGATGCCAGGAAGATTACTCCAGAAATACGTGAAAGTGTAGAAGAGTTACTGGTTAAAGACTCCTTCTCACAAGAGGTAAATACCAATCTTTGTTTTGAGGATACCTCTTTAACATATTTCCATTTATAGCTTAATGTTTTTCCATATTTTTCAACCTAAAACCAAGCAATAAATATTTCTTGTTTTTTAAACAACAATGAAATTTTATCTTTCTTTTTTTACAGAAAGCTAAGCGTGCTAGTGCTGTTGCTCTACCATTAGCAATCTGGGTGAAGGCTAATGTATCATACTCCCATGCATTGGAGAAAATCGCCCCACTTGAAAAAGAACAAGCAGAACTTCAAAGGTAATGTGTAGTCTTCTAATGTTAGGGGTTCCTTGAGGCAATTTTCCTTTAGTTTCTTCGTGGTCCACCATCAGAGCAATTTTTACCAATGTTGGAAGTAAATCATGTGGAATCAAAATCAGAGAATAAATGCAATGCTTTCTCCCCGTAGAAATCTTGAAAAAGCCATCAGTCAAGTTGAGAAACTAAAAAAAGGTTTGGAAGATGTCGATAGAAAAGTTGCTAATCTGAAGAGAACCTTTCAACAGAAGACCAATGAGGCAGCTAAGTTGAAGATGGAGTTAGAGAAGGCACAAGAGACCATCACTGCTGCAGAAAACTTGGTGGGAAAGCTGGATGGAGAGTACCAGAGATGGAGTGAACAGGTTAGAACTACATTATATAGTAGACAACATTGTTATTATTTGACGTCTTAAGCTCTGTCTACACTATCAAACTATCGTAGTGATATAACATCATGTCTATATATGGGCACATCACATTTTGTTGTCGCATAAAATTTGATTTAAAAACAACTTTGCATCAACAATTCCAGGTGAAAGAACTAGAAACCGAACTTGAGACACTCCCCAAGAAGGCTCAAGTGGCTGCTGGATTCAACACCTACTTATCAGCCGCTCCAGAGGATGAGCGTCGTGCCACACTAGCCTCGTGGTTAGAGAAAATCGACCTCAAGGCTTTTGACATGCGACGATTTCTAAGCACAGAGAGTGAACAGTTGATATGGAAAGGAGAAGGTCTTCCAAGTGATAACCTGTCCATGGAGAATGCTGTAATTGTGCTACTGGTTAGTAAAATCTTCTTTTTTTTTATTCTTTGTAAATTTCTAATTATAGTTTCATATCTTTAGATGATGTAATGATAAATATGGATGGTCTATTTTGAGATATCTTGTCGATAATATGTAATAACCATAATATGCTATTATAGATATCTGAATGTCTTAACTTATGCATGTTCTACGGATGATAAAGCCTTTTAATTTGCATAACTGAATAATGCAAACAGCATGAAACTAAAAAAATAAACTATCTGACAGTCAAGTGTAACAAGAAAGTTACTTATTATTTTACTTACAATGATGATCAAATACGGTAAGTGTAGAGGTTAATAATTCAGTAGAGTTAATACTCCTCTTATGGAATTCAACATTTAAAAGTTGGTATAAGACCCAAAAACCCAACATAACGTTATTCAAGTACTACTAAGCAAAGGATTTTCAAAGAGCTGGCAGCTAGAAACAGTTTTAAGCTATTTTGATAAAAAAAAGTGTGATGTGCAGCCCAAATATAGTAGTGATACGTCATCGTGTCCATATATGGGTACATCACTTTTTTTGTCACATAAAGTTTAATAGTGGGGACAGAGCTTTAGCAAAGTTTGAAGATCTTATTGGAGTTCTGAATAAATGTATTTTTAAAGTTTACTTTCATCAGTTCGCATGGGTAAATATACCAACAAGTAAAAACTACACCAAATGCAAGGACCAAACAAAGTATCCGATATTTAAGCAACTTAATATTCTAGATGTTCATAAACTATACGAATTATGTGTACTTAATTTTGTTTTTTATTTATATAATAGAAACTCTGCACATCAAATCAGTTATTATTTTAGTACAGTTGATCATTTACGAACTACTAGGTTTAAACAAGGTAATAACCTATCTATCCCAAAAGCCCGTACTATGGCTGGTCAATTTAGAATTTCGTTTACTGGCACAAAATTTTGGAATAATTTATCACTCGACATAAAAAATAATACATCAAAAATTAATTTTGTAAAAAATATAACTACTATTATCGAGATACTGATTAATGCTGGCCCACCTCTTTCTTTTTGTCATTATTGTGGTTTTTTTTTTTTCACCTTATTGTATAATTATATTATCAAAATCGTTTGCACTGAACAGTATTATATTTGTTAATCAGGTGTAAACCAATGACTAGCGAAAGCTATTTGTTTATACCGTTTTGGTGAATAAAGAATTATGAAGTACAAAGGTCACCTCGTTGTACTGTTGCTCTTATTTTACCTACTTTCATTGTATCTGCTGATTTGTTTTTCTTAGCTGGCATGGACCAATGACAATGATGTAAATGGCTTGAATAGAATGATACCAGGCAAACATCTTCCACAGTTTAATGTAAAATATGAGAATTGTGTTTGTTTTTATTGAGTTAATAATGATAATATGTTCACTCTTTATTTTTTTAGCATCTAACAAATTTAATAAATATGTTATGTTTTTTTATTTTTTTTATTGTTAACGTTGTATTAAATTTATGTTTGAGAGTCTCATAACATAACTACCAATAGCAACTTCCATAGAGGTTAGACGCCAAAGCTCCAAATGACAGACTATCTCAAGAACAAACTGTGATAAGATAGAGGTTACATAAATTGTAGAAGCGACTGTATTAATAAGGATATTTATAATCAGCTGATGATAATGATCAGTAAATTGTTTCATTTGAATTTTATTTTGTTCATTGCATGCTTTCGTTGCTGTACCACTAATGGATGCCTGATATCTTTATCAACAACTTAATTTATTGTGACACCATTAAGATCAATGATCTTGGTGTTGGGGTAAGATTCATGTTGGTTTGGTGTGACGTGGTAGTAGTAGTAGTTGTATTGGTGTGACTAAACATTTAGTGTGGCACTAAAATATATACATATTGCACAAAACAATCACAGAATTTGTAGATGATGTGTCACTAAAGCCTGGTTTCCATTAAAATCGCTACAGCGTTTCCATTAAAATCGCTACACGCGCAGATGTCGCTGACGCAATCGGGAAGGTCCCCGATTCATCGCAGTCAAATCGGCAAAGTTCAACCATGTTCAACTTTGCCAATTGTGTCTGCGATGAATCGTATACGCGTACCAAAGAATATTTAGCGCTCGCGTACTAGATCCCAGATAAATTCTAGCGTTTCCATAGAATCGCTACTCTCTGTCGTGTAGCGAGTTTATGGAAACCAGGCTTTAGACACAATGTAACGATGCTGTCGCAACTTCAAGTGAGTTGGCCACCCCAAGTGACAATTTGGGTGATCCATCCCATCATAATTGGTTGATAACTTTCCATGGGTGTCCAAGTGAGAAACAAACTTTATTGATGAGACAGCGATGTATGACCCATAAGCCAAACGTATATTACAGTGCTGTAATGAGTTGGCTTTTAGTCAATTGCTTAATAGAAAACTTATTGCACAAACATGTTGATAGTACATTACATTGACAACTTATCATTCCACTATTCCATAAATATTGCACATATGCAAATATTTTGCACATAAACATCAATTAATATTGTACAGTAGTAACGTAAAGAAGGCATACAAATTATTGTATAAACAGATAAAAATTGTTGCCACAGCTTTTCTTAACAAATTATATGGGTTGCAAAGATATAGTGATAACTGTATGTTATGATGACACTGTACGGCAGCACCAAATCGATTAAAAAACTAATCTTTCTAATCATAACCTTCTTAATCCTAAGCTTTCTAATCATAACCTTTTTAATCCTAACCTTTCTAATCATAACCACCTTAATCCTAACCTTCTTAATCATAACCTTTTAATCCATGCTATCATTTTTATTTGTAATTCAGAAATGTTAAATGTTTAAATATGATTATAAAATATTTAATGGTGTCAAGTAAACTCAGAGGGGGCATAGATTTGTCTAGATACCTAGAATTTGATATTGGTTTGTGTTTGTTAATTTTATAGCATTCATTATCATCAAATATTACATATGAAATAGCCAAATTTGTGATTTAAATTGTATTTTTTTTTTAATGTAGAATTCTCTACGTCCTTTCCTTGTGGACCCATCATCAAGGGCTACTGAATGGCTTAAGACCCATCTGAAGGAACAAAGACTAGAAGTTGTCAACCAGCAGGTAGGAAAAATACTGCACAGTTTAATGAGTACATTTTCAGACCATAGCCCATTTCTAAATGTTACTCACCCAATCACAGCCTGTAATTGACTGTCATATATGCATATTACAGTTTATTGGAGATTAACATGTATAAAGTTCACCCCATACCCTCTGTTCATGGATAGATACAATCTCAAATGAATTATTAATATTTAATGTATTTTTTTAAATTGTTAATAGGATGCAAATTTCAGTACTGCATTGGAGCTTGCAGTAAGATTTGGCAAAACATTAATTATACAAGAGATTGACAAGGTTGAACCCATGCTGTATCCGCTCCTACGAGGTGACCTTATTAGCCAAGGTAAATATTAAGTGATGTCTTTTTTAGAAATAACAATAGCTGAAGAAAGAAAGGAGTATGCCACAGAAATGCACAGTTTATTGAGCTTCAACATAATGGCAAATGAAATGTTTGTAAAAATATAATGTGATAATTAAAAGTATGGAAGATTTTTGATGATCATAATTGGCACAGTACATTTCTGAAAGTCACTATTTTTTCAAATTAGGTCCAAGATATGTTGTTCAGATTGGGGAGAAAATGATTGACTACAACGAGGACTTTCGTCTGTTCCTGACAACTCGTCACCCCAATCCAGAAATACCACCCGATGCCGCATCCATCGTGTCTGAGATAAACTTCACTACAACACGGGCTGGTCTTACAGGGCAGCTTCTAGCCATGACTATCCAACATGAGAAGCCTGAGCTAGAAGTACGGAAGACAGAGCTGCTGAAACAGGAGGAAGATCTCAAGATCCAACTAGCCAAACTGGAAGAAACTCTTTTAGAGGTCAGTTAGTTGTAGTCTCTTTACATGAGAACTTCTGTCCACCACACATCCCTGTCTTGGGCTGCAGTCTGTGCCTCATCATATTTCAGATAGTTACATATAATTTTGTCCATACCCGTATACAATAGATTTTTAATTAACTTATTTTTTATTTCATCAGACTTTGGCCCAAGCAGAAGGAAACATTCTAGAGAACAAAAACTTGTTGGACTCGCTGAACAAGACCAAAGAAAGCAGCCAGACAATCTCAAACTCTTTGACAGAATCAGTGGACCTACAGACTTCATTGGATCAGGTAAACCATCACTACATCTAGATTCAAGTTTTCCTCAAAATAGAAACCAACCAACAACAAAAATAAATTTACATAATTTTTTTGCACAATTATTTTTTAGGAGCGTGATGCTTTTCTACCCCTGGCAGAAAATGGTAGCACCCTGTTTTTTGTTATTAGTGACCTCGCAAAGCTGAATAACATGTATCGCTTTAGCTTGGGTGCGTTCCTGAGAATTTTTTCTCGTGCATTGCAAGGAAAGACTGTAAGTATACACTGTAGATAATTAATATATATATATCATAGAGGTATTTATCTCTATACTATATAATTAGTTTTTTACATAAGCCTGGTTTCCATAAAATCGCTACAGCGTTTCCATTAAAATCGCTACACACGCAGGTTTCGCTGACACAATCGGGAAGGCTCTCCGATTCATCGCAGTCAAATCGGCAAAATTCAAGCATGTTCAACTTTGCCGATTTTGTCGGCGATGAATCGTATACACGTACCAAAGAATATTTAGCACTCCCGTACTAGATCCCCGGTAAATTCTAGCTTTTCCATAGAATCGCTACGCTCTGTCGTGTATCGATTTTATGGAAACCAGGCTTTAAGGAGAATTTCTATTATTTTTAAGGGGGAAACTCTAGTTAGTATTGAAAAAGTATTGCTAGATTGAGAGTACACTATGTTATTTGTGTCTTGTAGGATGGAAGCAGTACTGAGATGAGGATCCAGCGCCTTATCAAATGCTTGCAGGACCTTGTCTATGAGTATGTATGCCGCTCACTATTTAAAGCAGATAGACTGATGTTTGCCCTTCATCTTGCGTATGGAATGCACCCAGGAATGTTCCAAGAAAATGTATGTAACTTTTTCACACTTTATCCTAGTATATGCGAGACAATCAACTTGTAATTTTGGTTTTTTTAACCAAGTAGTCATTCAGAAAATGAATCTTAATATAAATAATTGTGTACTTTGTTTACTCAGGAATGGGAAGCATTCATTGGTCAGATTGTATCAGACATCAAATCTGATGGTCAACGTCAGAAGGATGCAATGCCCAACTGGATTGATGAGGATAGACATCAAGAGGTCAACATTATAAAGGTTTGTGATTCTGGATTGATTGATTGATTGAACAAAAAGAATTTTCACCTGATGAACTGCTTGGTCACTTTCCCCAAACTAAAAAGTAACGCCAAGATAGAAAGACTTGACTCAAAAGATCTCTACTTGCTACATTCAGTATGCAAGCTGTTGCTGTAGCATTATCTTATTTCTACTATCATAATTTTTCTTTTTCTGTCTCTCTTCTGTTACATAGTAACTTTGTTGGTTTGAGTTAAAAATGTTACCTTGCATGACTCTCCACTTTCTACGATCCATATACAAGCTTTGGCATTAGTTTTTTTTGCATATTGATTAATCACTACTGTATTATAATTATATTATTATTTTCTCTTTCTTCTGTTACAGAGTAACTTTGTTGCGTTATACCAGTCACTGAGCTTCACTGATGGCAGTTTGTGGTCAGGATTCTCAAGGAGCTCACAGTGTGAGATTGAATTTCCAACTCCTCTTCAGAAGAAAGTTTCTGCATTCCAACAGGTAAAGAAATTCTGTTATTGATAGTAAAAATAAGTTGTTTTGGTAAAGTTTGTTTCTTTTCTGGTCGACTTTTTCTGTGTTCACCATAGTCCCATTTACATTCAGTTCTGTGTTTGTTACATTCATTAATTGGAGCAGTACTCTGTAGTAGTAGGATCCTAGTAATTCATCAATGTTTAAAAGTATTTTGATGTAAATTTTTCTCCCTTAGTTACTGGTAGTTCAAGCTGTGCGACCTGACCGCCTTCAAAGCGCTATGAGCGTGTTTGCTTGTAAAGCTCTTGGTAAGTTTAATATCAGAATACTCATTCCAAAGACTGGTTCCTATACATTAAGAACTCTTTTATTGTGACTCTGATCTCATCTGTTATATTTTCTGTATATAGTGTGTGTGTTTCAAGGAAAACAAATGTCATGACAATAAAGATTTTATATTATTTTAAATAATTTTGCAGGCATGAAAGAGTTGTCACCGCCATCATTGAATTTGAAGCGTCTGTATCAAGAGACGGTATCTTCAGAACCAATCCTTATCATTATCTCACCAGGCGCTGATGCCTCAGAAGAGCTGCAAGAGCTTGCTGATGAGGTTATTGGAAATGACAAGTACCATCAGGTCTGTATGACATAAAACCATCTTAAGCTCTGTCTACACTATCATAGACATGATGAAGTTCTATCACTACCATATTTGGGTACACCACACATTTTATAGTGATAGTGATAGTGTAGAAAGAGCTTAAGATGTCAAATAATAACAATTTTGTCTATCATTTAGTTCTAACCTATTCACTTCATCTTTGGTACATCCGGCTTTCCCACCAGGTTAAGATGCTATGCTTATAATGTAGTGTACTATTCACAACCGACGACAACAAACTTATAGAATGTGAATCTGTGAATACTTTCTCCCTAGCTAACTGACCCTAAGTCTTCTGCAAAGTCTGGTATTTAAGAGAAGTAAGATTTTGTTAGCAGTGCATTCAAAACCCAAAAGAAAAAATCACTAATACTAAATGTACATGTAATATACAGGTTGCAATGGGACAAGGGCAAGCAGACATAGCAATGCAGTTATTACACGAATGTGCTAGGAATGGTGAATGGCTGTGCCTGAAGAATCTTCATCTTGTTACTGCTTGGCTACCAGTCTTAGAAAAGGTAACATTATAATTATTTTTTATTCATATTTTGTCATTTTATAATCCCATCATAGTTACAATTGCCATTTCCATCTCTATCAATGACTTCACCATCATCATAATGTCATTGTTATTACTAGTCAAATTGTCTTTTTTTTAGCAGCTGAACTCTCTTGTAACACACAAGAATTTATATTTTGTCATTTTATAATCCCATTATAGTTACAATTGTCATCTCTATCAATGACTTCACCATCATCATAATGTCATTTTTATCTACTACTCAAATTGTCTTTTTCAGGAGCTGAACTCTCTTGTAACACATGAGAATTTCAGACTCTGGCTGACAGCTGAAAGTCACCCTAAGTTCCCAACCATCCTGTTGCAGTCTAGTCTAAAAGTAACATATGAGGTAAGAAGATTGTCTTGCACATGATTTATCCCCTATTCTAAAAATGGAATATTCTGCATTTAAATCTCTTCTTTGTAGTTTCTGTGAAACTTAAATGGCCAGTTTTGTTTGATTGACTAAAGCTCTGTCTACTCTATCAACGTTTCTGTAACAAAAAATGTGATGTGCCTATATATGGATCAATGATGTCGTATCACTACCATATTTGGGCATATCACTACCATATTTGGGACATCACACTTTTTTTGTCAAACTAGTTTAATAGTGTAGCCACAGTTTTAAATCTCTGGCATAGTACAAATTCCACTATGCTATGTTAGAGAATTGGTTTCTTGGTATTTTAGAAATTCCTCCATAATTGTAGTTGTGACAACAAAATGCAAAAACAATACAGTTTAATAATAATATATTTGCTTAACCTTGACATCATTTTAACTGTAGAAGGAATAATGCAAACCAAAATAAAATTGGAAGTTAATGCAATATGTGATCTTCCTTTACAGGCGCCACCAGGCATCAAGAAAAACCTTCAGCGTAGTTATGAGTCCTGGTCAACAGACTTTGTCTCGAAGAACAACAATGTCATCCGTTCTCAGGCTCTGTTTGCTTTGGCATGGTTCCATGCTATTTGTCAGGAAAGAAGGAACTTCATTCCTCAGGGATGGACCAAGTTTTATGAATTTTCCATGGCAGATTTGAGAGCTGGAGCTGACATCATTGACAGGATATGCTCTAAATCATGTATGCTTATTTTTAATCAAATATTTTATTTGTTATATTTACTCTGTAATATTTGTAACATAGATTCTAAAATATTTCACACTCAATATTGAATGAGTTGATACAAAGGTATTTGTTATTCAGTTGGCACAGCAAGTGTGTTATTCTTATTTTATGGTGATGGTAGGAATTTTAAATGTTGTAGTGTATGCTTGATGAATAAAAATACAAATATATATATATATTCGGAACTAAAATAAGAAGCACTAAAGGTATGGAGAAAGAGGACTGTCATGGCCCTACCAAATGATAGATGACAAGGTAGACAAGGTAGATATAGTGTATTCACAAAACACACTATATCTACCTGTGTACCAACATTGTAACAACAGGACCACCCACTGCGGGTAACTATTCTACAGAAGCTGCAGGCCTCTGGTGAGGAAATTAGGATGAACACTTTAAAAGTTCTTGATTTCCATTTTATTTTACTTATAAAGCCAAAGAAGTGTCATGGGACTTTGTGCATGGCTTGTTTGAGAATGCTATTTATGGAGGTCGTGTCGACAACACGTTTGATTTGAGAGTACTTCAATCTTACCTCACGCAATTCTTCAACAAAGATGTATTAAGTGGGGGCAAAGGTCGAAAGAAACTGGCCACTAACATCGCTCTTCCTAGTTCATGTTATGATAAGGTATGATACACATTCTATTGCAGCATATCATTCTCTATAAATTTATTGCTATTATGTCATCTCCGATTCAGCGATGTTAGACAACTTGCCGAATACATGTGTAAATTACATTACTTCCTTGTCTGATATAATTAAAATAATTGTCCTTTATTTCAGGATTATACTGATCTTGTTACCAACTTTCCTGAGACAGACAAGCCATCCTTTTTTGGCCTACCAGCAAACATTGAACGGTCAGCACAGCGTTTTATTAGTGGTCAAGTAATATCACAACTGAAGGTTCTTCGACGGCTGGATGTAGAGGCTGGAAAATTTGACAAGGACAAATGGTCAAATGAACTCACACCTATACTTAACCTCTGGAAAAAGTTGAACCAGGTAAGATACTTGCCTTAGAGTTTCTAAGAATCACTATGAAGTCTCTAAAATTTCACTGGAGTCACTAGGATTCCAATGGAATCTCTTGGATTGGCAGAGTCTATAAGAATTGCTATTAAGTCTCTAGGATTCTCCTGAAATCTCTGGGATTGCCAGAGTCTGTAAGAATTGCTATGAAGTCTCTAGAATTCTTCTGAATCTCATATATTGCCATACTGTAGTCTCTCTATGAATTGCTATGACGTCTCCAGAATTTCTCTGGAGGGTGTGGAATTCTTCTGAATCTCAAGTATTGCCAAACTGTAGTCTCTCTAAGAATTTCTATGAAGTCTCTATGATTCCTTCCTAATGAGGATTGCCATGGAATCTTTAATATTGACCTTTAGTTAAATGAAATGTTTATTTTTACAGGGTTCACAGCTAATCCATGCCAAGGTGCAAGTGCCAACAGACAAGTCTGGGAATGAACCACCGATCAATTCCTTCATACTGCAGGAGTATTACAATGCTGTACACCTTGTCCAATTCATTCACTCTACACTGGCTAGTCTAAGTAAAGTGCTCAGAGGCTCCATACTGCTTACCAGTGAAGTTAGTTCCTTGGCTAAAAACCTACTCAACCAGGAGGTATAGTACAAAAACTGTTACATCTATATATAAATTTACGTAAGGGCAAAATTCGGTAAATCGCGCGTTATTTCTAGAATGTTTACTCGATGGTATATAAAGTTGGTTCGTACTTCCGATACTGATTTTAACCACCTGATGTAACCCTGTTTACTAATTAAATTGAGTTCGGTAATTAGTTATTGACGATTAAAACGAATTTAGGTTCAACGATTTGCCCCAAATAGGGGTGTTTTTCGATCGTGGTATACACTGTCTTATGGATGTCCGTCTTGAAAAATACCCGCAGACAATAATACGAGGATGCTTCGCATTTTCCTGTCTCCTCCTACGATAATTGTTTTTAATAGCTGAAAACCGGTTGAACAGCTCGAGTACAGCATCATAATGTTGAAGACAGGCCGATTTTCTTTAAAAAATACTATTTTGATAGATTTAATATACGTTTATACATATGTATTGATATGCGATGAATGGAACATTCCAATCTCTGTTCCACAAGTGTCTATTCCCTCGGGCGTCGTAAAGGCAAGTACTGTATACTCATAACAGAAATTCGATCCATTTTTTTTTCAATCTGTGCTGCAGAGGTTGGATATAAAATTTTTTTTAACGGATAATGAGCTAGCGTTTTCACTCGCTGTATAATTTGTAGGCCCTACACATCTTTATTATTGCAGTTAAACCACCCACATCATCACCCTGGCATGAGTAGCGTTGTAAAACCAGTAGAGGATAGGCCTACGGTACATCACATGCTCTAAACGCAGAACAACTTTGGTGGGTAGGGTAGGAACCAACTTAAGTATGAATTGGCTCTAAGAAACAATTGAAAACCATTAGGCCTACTAATTAGAGTTAGATAATTTAATATTTATTGACGATTAAATCGAATTTATGATTTCCCCGAATAGAGGTGGTTTTCACAAATTGTTTTACATTATATAAACATATACATGTCGTGTAGTGATGTATCGTTACATGTACTGTACTATTTCAATCGACTAGAACGGTGATAGTTTCAACAAAGTATTAAATCGCAATGTTTTACTGTGTTTATTGGTATATTATTTGTAAAACATGAAAACAATTAATATTTCGTTACTAAATGGATAAAGAATATATTTAAAAATTGTTCCTCTTTGCACCCATCCTCTTCCCCATCCCTCAACCATAATGTTACATACAAAACACAAATTAAGTTTGTTTAAATTTGACTTAAACAATTGGTCTCATTTTGTGACAAGTTTCTCTTTCTGAAGTAATTCCCAGGGTACTAATTTTACAGTACATAAATCACAGTGTCTATTTATTCGTTCCTGTAAACGACATGTATTATTGTCTTGCGGTACGTACATTTGAAATCGCCAGTTTTTTAACGCTGAAATTATTATGTATTCGAGAACCATCTGTGGGCACCACCTAGATGGTACGCGAGCGAAGCGAGCGTACCATTTAGTTATTCTAATTAGATTTAAGATTACATTTTCTCCAATTTGTATCCTAGAATCCAAAAGTAAAATATTATGTCTTTTTTTAAAGGTTCCTCTTGCATGGCAGAAAAAATGGAATGGCCCAGAAGACCCGATACACTACCTGAGAACAGTAGTGGCTCGAACCATTGCTTTGCAGGGGTGGGTGCAAAAAGTGCAGTCAAATTCTCTACTATCAGATACTGTTGATCTTTCCGAGCTGTTTCACCCAGACACCTTCTTAAATGCACTCCGCCAGCAAACTGCAAGGTATCTTGTTTTTTACTTATTTGAAAAATTTTGAGAAAAATGTTCATAGTTCTTGATTATAAAATATTAATGAATAAAATATTAGTAATGAGAATAATGATAAATGTTTTGTACTGTATGTCTTCCATGTCAAATAAAAAATAATATATACGATTCACACAATACACAATACTGTACTGTATTATCTTTACAGGGAGAGCAAGACGTCAATGGATGCACTGAAATTTGTATGCAAATGGGCAGGTGGCATCACAGGTGTCAAGCAATCTGTGAAGGTATTTACACTTTACGAAATCATACATATCATAATACAATTATTTCTGTTAAAAATTAAAAAATACTACTTAATACTTTAACATACTATTTTATGAATTCTCTCAGATTGGAGGTCTTCAACTGGAAGGCTGTACATTCGATGGCAGCCAGTTGACCAGTAACCAGCCTAATTCTCCTAGCGTCTCTTCTGTCCCAGGCTGTACCGTGGCATGGGTACCCAAGGATATGGGAGATCCGTATAACCCCAGTGAATGCATCTCGCTGCCTGTGTACTTCTCTGCTGAGAGGGAAAAGATAGTCACCAAACTGACGCTACCCTGCAGTGGCAATCAGGAGATATGGATACAGACTGGGGCTGCTTTATTCTTAAAGAGTGTTTAAAAGGGATGAGCGATTAAAAAGATTAGTGTGTTTAAAAAGGATGAGAGATTAGTGGATTCAAAATACTAAACAGGACAGCAGAACACGCAATTTAAGAAGGCAGTTGAAACTATTTTTCTTATTCCATCTTATATAAGCTCTGTGATTGATTAATATTTTTTCTTTGTGGACAGTTTTACTTTAAAATGAAAAGAAAAACAGGTTTATTTATTTATTAAACATATAAATTAGGTCTGATACCAAAGGTTTTGAGACTGTAATTTGTTAGTTAACATGTTCTGGTCCTGGTTTCAATTTTTGTCACAAGACAACTATTATTAAAGCCTCATAAGCATGGGTTTATTTTTAATCCTATGGTTGATATATAACAAAATGATTAAATGTTCATTCCAAAATTATTGGACGAATAAATATATATCTGATATCTTAATTCTAAACCTAAGTTTGAAATTCGTAAAGTTGTTGCATCTTAAGTTCCTGTGATTTTCCATTATTCTTTCGTATATAGTATAGTTATTGTATTCATTGCTTGTAACATTCCATGATAGTAGTCCATAAACAAATGTTTAACACCTTGATTTATAATTGTCTATAAACTAAAAATATACAGTATTGCATTATATTAAATTGTAAACACAATATTCATTTATTCATACATACAATAGAACCATCTCCACTCTTCGGGGGGGGGGGGGGTGGGCTTGGGAAATTCCTGTTACGAGACACTTTTCGTTAAATAAACAAAAAGCAGAGGAAACCTTTTTTAAGAGGTAGTGTGGTCGCGAAGTTGTGTATGTGTAATTCAATAGAATGGAATTAATAAATGAATGCAAAATATCATTGTGTCTTCCCTGTGTTTAAAAATGAACAACGTATTTTGGCAAGCGAGCAAAAGAACAATGTATATTTACAAACGACCAATGAACATCAACAACGTATTTTGACAAGCGACCAAAAGAACAATGTATATTTACAAACGACCAATGAACATCAACAACGTATTTTGACAAGCGAGCAAAAGAACAATGTATATTTACAAACGACCAATGAACATCAACAACGTATTTTGACAAGCGAGCAAAAGAACAATGTATATTTACAAACGACCAATGAACATCAACAACGTATTTTGACAAGCGAGCGAAAGAACAATGTATATTTACAAACGACCAATGAACATCAACAACGTATTTTGACAAGCGAGCGAAAGAACAATGTATATTTACAAACGACCAATGAACATCAACAACGTATTTTGACAAGCGAGCGAAAGAACAATGTATATTTACAAACGACCAATGAACATCAACAACGTATTTTGGCAAGCGAGCGAAAGAACAATGTATATTTACAAACGACCAATGAACATCAACAACGTATTTTGACAAGCGAGCGAAAGAACAATGTATATTTACAAACGACCAATGAACATCAACAACGTATTTTGACAAGCGAGCGAAAGAACAATGTATATTTACAAACGACCAATGAACATCAACAACGTATTTTGACAAGCGAGCAAAAGAACAATGTATATTTACAAACGACCAATGAACATCAACAACGTATTTTGGCAACCGAGCAATGAACAACGTATTTTCGCAAACGTAATGAATAACGTATTTTGACAAACGCGCAATGACCAACGTATTTTGACAAACGTAATGAACAACGTATTTTGACAAACGTAATGAACAACGTATTTGACAAACGCGCAATGAACAACGTATTTGACAAACGAGCAATGAACAACGTATTTTGACAAACGTAATGAACAACGTATTTTAACAAACGAAAAATGAACAACGTATCTTCACAAACGAACAATGAACAACGTATTTTCAATAGGAAAGCGAACAATTAAATGTATGTATTAAATGTCATGTATTGTACGGTACATGACCGATCTAAACTAGACGAAAAATTCCCTTTTAATGAAACAAACCAGGAGGAATACGTTTTGAAGAGAATCGAAAAAAAAAAACAAAACAAAATGTCAATAGGCTTATATAAGTATTATTTCGTATTGATAGTTTCAACAAAACTGGTTTATAATCGTTGTCTCCTGTAGTCCTTTAATTTGTATTTAGCTCCTACTTCATACGGCGAGTAATCTGTGATGGTTGGATACTCTGCCAATGATTTATTCTGTAAACAGAAAAAAAAGGTTTCATCTGAGGTTTGCTACACGGATTTATCTTATCTATATATTTTTTTAACCACAAAATATTGCATACTCACTAACATACGGCCAATATGGTTCAATCTGCTGCAGATACTGTTTTTCCAAGCCTAAAGTAAGTAGACAAAACAGTTAATCAAGTCATTATTGTAGTAAAGATAAAGATAATATAAAGATAGGGCCCGTTCAGGCTTAGTTAACTTACCCGCTAAGTTGGCTTCAGGGACTAATTATTACTAACTTTACCCGGGTAATTAAATAACTGAATGCGCTCATCAAATAGATTAATCTATCGATAGGATAAGGTTTTCCCGTTTGATTTGTAGGGAATTCTTAATATAGCAAAAACAAAAGCGTCAAGATGCACTTCTACGTGGCCAGTTATGCTTTAGTTTAATTGTCAGCAGGCACAAACTTTGATCTTGACTTAAAGGATAGGATAAAATATGAAACAACCCCGGCCTGATCTGAATTTGTGCTTGACATATTGGCCATTGGATCATGTTAGTCCAATGTTTAACCCTTCAAATGTTCCAAGTGCAATTTATGTGAACCTAATTAATACTCCCACAATCTTCTTATATCCACCATGGTTGGGGTAAGATGCCATCAACCTCCGTCCCCTCTTACCCATCTGCAATTTCTCGATCCGCCCCTAATTTTATTATGATTTTTTTATGAGTACGCCTACTCTCTTAATACAGGTACAGCCTATACGTTGTTATAAATGTTGCGGAACACCACGTATAGGCATATTAGTTCTGAAAAGAACTGTTGAGTTTCTCGACGTTTCGATCAATAATTATGCTTTGATCGTCCTCAGGGAGTGAGGTAATAGCATATAGCTACCTGATAAGGTTCTCGCTTCTCCATGTACCACTCGTGACCTAGGATCCATTGCTCCCCACCAAGGGGTACTGTACGAATACTATGGCTCACAAATCCAGTCATTGTCTGGCTTTAAGAAGATAAAAATCAAAATTAAATCTCAAGAGAGAAGCACGTTATTATTTTAGATTCTATACTGCCTTGTTACTTAGATACCAGTGCGCTATATCTTTGCGTAACATCAACGCGTCGTCGCAACGTACAGTACGCACATTGGATGTAGTGTGTGGTGGTTGGTAAAAATAATATGCAGAACATTTATAAGCATAATATTTTATATGCGCATGTATAAAAAATAAAAGGTTTGAAATTTGACCAAAACATCGGCTTTTCAAAAATTATCTTATTATGCGATGGCTGTATATGCGCATAATATATCAATCAAAAAAGAAAATCATTGAAAAAAAACAGTGTAGGTATAACAGTGGTTGTATCTTCATGAAGATGCAAATAAAAAACCTAAGCAAAAAGCTAAACCAAAAGAATAAAGTAAAACAGTCAAAAAGAAATTGCAGAGCTTTCGGGTATATAAATAACTCTCAGATAACCTAACATTTAAAAAATAAAAGGGTCGAAATGTTGTCATTTTTGGAAAATTTTCCTTCAATGCAATAATATTGCCAAATATATTGCGTTATCATCATTTTATAGCGTCATAATAACCAGCTATGTTAAAAATGAAAGGTCCGAAATTTGGTAATTTTCGAAGATTTTTTCAAAGATGGCTGGGCAAAATATCAAGTTTTTAAAATAAAATTATTGTGCAATTATATTACCTTATAATTATGCACATATATTGCGTTATCATCATATAGAGTCATAGTAAAAAGGGCAAAACTTTGACTCTTTCGATAAAACTGGTTACTAAAAATGGCCGATTTTCGACCCTTTTATTTTTTGATATAAATGGTTAATATAGCATAATAAACATGCGCAGAGTCAAATAATGGGTTCTGCGCATGTCAATTGTGCTATAGTAACCACTTTTGACATAAATGGTTACTATAGCATAATAAACATGCGCAGAGTCGAATAATGCGTTCTGCGCATGTCAATTGTGCTATAGTAACCAGTTTTATCGAAAATAAAAAGGTCAAAAATCGGCCATTATTTGACAAAATCCCTGTACTATATATAGTACAGGACAATTTTCGAAAAATGGCAGATTTTCGACCCTTTTATTTTCTGATATAAATGATTACTATAGCGTAATAAACATGCGCAGAATCGAATAATGGGTTCTGCGCATGTCAATTGTGCTATAGTAACCAGTTTTATCGAAAAATAAAAAAGTCGAAAATCGGCCATTTTTTTAACAAAAAATCCGTGTACTATAGTACAGGAAAATTTTCGAAAAATGGCCGATTTTCGACCCTTTTATTTTTTGATATATATGGTTACTATAGCATAATAAACATGCGCAGAGTCGAATAATGGGTTCTGCGCATGTCAATTGGGCTATAGTAACCACTTTTGACATAAATGGTTACTATAGCATAATAAACATGCGCAGAGTCGAATAATAAAATTATGGAGAGAATTATCAGGAAGGAATTATTGGACTTTCTTGAACATCACTCACTTATTTGTTATGAGCAATTTGGTTTCCGGCAAGGTCGTTCCTGTGCTTTACAATTACTTGATGTTCTTGAAAACTGGTTTTCTTATTTTGATAATCAGGATTGTTTTGATTGTATCTACCTTGACTACAAGAAGGCTTTCGATAGTGTGCCTCATCATAGACTCCTTCTGAAAATGAGTGCATTGGGTATTAGAGGTAAACTTCTAAACTGGTTTCAAGAATTTCTTAACGATAGACAACAACGGGTTAGTGTCAATGGATGTGTTTCAGATTGGGCTGATGTTCGTAGTGGTATTCCGCAAGGAAGCGTCGTTGGACCTGTTCTTTTCATTATGTTTATAAATGATTTACCTTCTGTTATTTCTTCCTCTGTACGCATGTTTGCAGATGATACTAAATTGTATAGAGTAGTTAACACTGTGAATGATGCTCAAGTTCTACAAGAAGATTTAGAGAAAGCATGTGACTGGTCTGACAAATGGCAATTACCTTTTAACGATGGTAAGTGCAAAGTAATGCACTTCTGGAAGAAAAACAACAAACATCTGTATGCCATGCGTGGTTTCTTATTGAATGAAGTTGATCATGAAAAAGACCTCGGTGTTACTATTGACTCTAAACTTGTTTTTAATGTACATGTGGCAGATGTAGCAATGAGAGCAAATCGGAAGTTGGGCATGGTATATCGAGCTTTCAAGTTTTTAAATATGGATGGGTTTCTTCATTTATATAAAGCTATTATTCGTCCGACCTTGGAATACTGCAACGTTGTTTTTAACTCGCTACATTGTAAGGAGGAAGACCTATTGGAAAAAGTCCAAGAACGTGCCACCAAGCTTATTTTTTCCATTCGTCATTTACCTTATTCAGAAAGGCTGAAAATTCTCAACCTACCTACTCTCGCATACAGAAGGCAAAGAGCTCATTTGATACAGATTTTTAAAATTTTACATGGAGTGGATAGTATTTCTGCTGATTCTTTTTTTGAGCGTGATGAAGATGTTAGAACACGTGGTCATTCTTTTAAATTAAAATTTAAGTTCTCACGCACAAATTGGATGAGGGACTCATTTGGTCGAAAAGCTATTATATTATGGAATTCGTTATCGGAGGATGTAGTAGCTTCAAGATCAACCAATCAATTTAAGTCCGGTCTTGAACGGGCATGGTCCAACCACCCTCTTAAATTTGCGCCATATTCAAGAGTTGATGTAATTATCAAGAGGGGCTTATAGGCATAGCCTAGCCTCGACTCCGGACCCAGCATTGCTGAGCTCCGGAAACAAGTAAGCAAGTAAGTAAACAAGTAAGCAAGTAAATACGTTTTGCGCATGTCAATTGTGCTATAGTAACCAGTTTTACCGAAAATAAAAAGGTCGAAAATCGGCAATTTTTCGAAAAAATCCCTGTATTATAGTACCGGGAAATTTTCGAAAAATGACCGATTTTCGACCCTTTTATTTTTTTGATATAAATGGTTACTATAGCATAATAAACATGCGCAGAGTCGAATAATGCGTTCTGTGCATGTCAATTGTGCTATAGTAACCACTTTTGACATAAATGGTTACTATAGCATAATATACATGCGCAGAGTCGAATAATGCGTTCTGCGCATGTCAATTTGCTATAGTAACCAGTTTTACCGAAAAATAAAAAGGTCGAAAATCGGCCATTTAAAAAAAAAATCCCTTAACTATAGTACAGGGATTTTTTCGAAAAATGGCCGATTTTTAACCTTTTTATTTTTTGATATAAATGGTTACTATAGCATAATAAACATGCGCAGAGTCGAATAATGGGTTCTGCGCATGTCAATTGTGCTATAGTAACCACTTTTGACATATATGTTACTATAGCATAATAAACATGCGCAGAGTCGAATAATGCGTTCTGCGCATGTCAATTGTGCTATAGTAACCAGTTTTATCGAAAAATAAAAAGGTCGAAAATCGGCCATTTTAAAAAAAAAATCCCTGTACTATAGTACAGGAAAATTTTCGAAAAATGGCATATTTTCGACCCTTTTATTTTTTGATATAAATGGTTACTATAGCATAATAAAAATGCGCAGAGTCGAATAATGGGTTCTGCGCATGTCAATTGGGCTATAGTAACCACTTTTGACATAAATGGTTACTATAGCATAATAAACATGCGCAGAGTCGAATAATGCATTCTGCGCATGTCAATTCTGCTATAGTAACCAGTTTTATCGAAAATAAAAAGGTCAAAAATCGGCCATTTTTTGACAAAATCCCTGTACTATAGTACAGGAAAATTTTCGAAAAATGGCCGATTTTCAACCCTTTTATTTTCTGATATAAATGGTTACTATAGCATAATAAACATGCGCAGAGTCGAATAATACGTTCTGTGCATGTCAATTGGGCTATAGTAACCACTTTTGACATAAATGGTTACTATAGCATAATAAACATGCGCAGAGTCGAATAATGGGTTCTGCGCATGTCAATTCTGCTATAGTAACCAGTTTTATCGGAAAATAAAAAGGTAAAAAATCGGCCATTTTTTGACAAAATCCCTGTACTATAGTACAGGAAAATTTTCGAAAAATGGGCGATTTTCGACCCTTTTATTTTCTGATATAAATGGTTACTATAGCGTAATAAACATGCGCAGAATCGAATAATGGGTTCTGCGCATGTCAATTGTGCTATAGTAACCAGTTTTATCGAAAAATAAAAGGTCGAAAATCGGCCATTTTTTAAAAAAAATCCCTGTACTATAGTACAGGAAAATTTTCGAAAAATGGCAGATTTTCGACCCTTTTCTTTTTTATATAAATGGTTACTATAGCATAATAAACATGCGCAGAGTCGAATAATGGGTTCTGCGCATGTCAATTGGGCTATAGTAACCACTTTTGACATAAATGGTTACTATAGCATAATAAACATGCGCAGAGTCGAATAATGCGTTCTGCGCATGTCAATTGTGCTATAGTATCCAGTTTTATCGAAAAATAAAAAGGTCGAAAATCGGCCATTTTCTAAAAAAATTCCTGTACTATAGTACAGGGAAATTTACGAAAAATGGCCGATTTTCCACCCTTTTATTTTTTAATATAAATGGTTACCATAGACTAATAAACATGCGCAGAGTCGAATAATGCGTTCTGCGCATGTCAATTGTGCAATAGTAACAAGTTTTATCGAAAAATAAAAAGGTCGAAAATTGGCCATTTTCTAAAAAAATTCCTGTACTATAATACAGGAAAATTTTTAAAAATGGCAGATTTTCGACCCTTTTATTTTTTGATATAAATGGTTACTATAGCATAATAAACATGCGCAGAGTCGAATAATGCGTTCTGCGCATGTCAATTGTGCTATAGTATCCAGTTTTATCGAAAAATAAAAAGGTCGAAAATCGGCCATTTTCTAAAAAAATCCCTGTACTATATATACAGGAAAATTTTCAAAAATGGCAGATTTTCGACCCTTTTATTTTTTGATATAAATGGTTACTATAGCATAATAAACATGCGCAGAGTCGAATAATGGGTTCTGCGCATGTCAATTGGGCTATAGTAACCACTTTTGACATAAATGGTTACTATAGCATAATAAACATGCGCAGAGTCGAATAATGCGTTCTGCGCATGTCAATTCTGCTATAGTAACCAGTTTTATCGAAAAATAAAAAGGTAAAAAATCGGCCATTTTTTGACAAAATCCCTGTACTATAGTACAGGAAAATTTTCGAAAAATGGCCGATTTTCGACCCTTTTATTTTCTGATATAAATGGTTACTATAGCATAATAAACATGCGCAGAGTCGAATAATACGTTCTGTGCATGTCAATTGGGCTATAGTAACCACTTTTGACATAAATGGTTACTATAGCATAATAAACATGCGCAGAGTCGAATAATGCGTTCTGCGCATGTCAATTGTGCTATAGTATCCAGTTTTATCGAAAAATAAAAAGGTCGAAAATCGGCCATTTTCTAAAAAAATTCCTGTACTATAGTACAGGGAAATTTACGAAAAATGGCCGATTTTCCACCCTTTTATTTTTTAATATAAATGGTTACCATAGACTAATAAACATGCGCAGAGTCGAATAATGCGTTCTGCGCATGTCAATTGTGCAATAGTAACAAGTTTTATCGAAAAATAAAAAGATCGAAAATTGGCCATTTTCTAAAAAAATCCCTGTACTATAATACAGGAAAATTTTTAAAAATGCCAGATTTTCGACCCTTTTATTTTTTGATATAAATGGTTACTATAGCATAATAAACATGCGCAGAGTCGAATAATGCGTTCTGCGCATGTCAATTGTGCTATAGTATCCAGTTTTATCGAAAAATAAAAAGGTCGAAAATCGGCCATTTTCTAAAAAATCCCTGTACTATATATACAGGAAAATTTTCAAAAATGGCAGATTTTCGACCCTTTTATTTTTTGATATAAATGGTTACTATAGCATAATAAACATGCGCAGAGTCGAATAATGGGTTCTGCGCATGTCAATTGGGCTATAGTAACCACTTTTGACATAAATGGTTACTATAGCATAATAAACATGCGCAGAGTCGAATAATGCGTTCTGCGCATGTCAATTCTGCTATAGTAACCAGTTTTATCGAAAAATAAAAAGGTAAAAAATCGGCCATTTTTTGACAAAATCCCTGTACTATAGTACAGGAAAATTTTCGAAAAATGGCCGATTTTCGACCCTTTTATTTTCTGATATAAATGGTTACTATAGCATAATAAACATGCGCAGAGTCGAATAATACGTTCTGTGCATGTCAATTGGGCTATAGTAACCACTTTTGACATAAATGGTTACTATAGCATAATAAACATGCGCAGAGTCGAATAATGCGTTCTGCGCATGTCAATTGTGCTATAGTAACCAGTTTTACCGAAAAATAAAAAGGTCGGAAAACGGCCATTTTTTGAAAAAATCCCTTTACTATAGTACCGGGAAATTTTCGAAAAAGGGCCGATTTTCGACCCTTTTATTTTTTGATATAAATGGTTACTATAGCATAATAAACATGCGCAGAGTCGAATAATGGTTTCTGCGCATGTCAATTGTGCTATAGTAACCAGTTTTATCGAAAAATAAAAGGTCGAAAATCGGCCATTTTTTTTTTAAAATCCCTGTACTATAGTACAGGAAAATTTTCTAAAAATGGCAGATTTTCGACCCTTTCCTTTTTTATATAAATGGTTACTATAGCATAATAAACATGCGCAGAGTCGAATAATGGGTTCTGCGCATGTCAATTGGGCTATAGTAACCACTTTTGACATAAATGGTTACTATAGCATAATAAACATGCGCAGAGTCGAATAATGCGTTCTGCGCATGTCAATTGTGCTATAGTAACCAGTTTTATCGAAAAATGAAAAGGTCGAAAATCGGCCATTTTTAAAAAAAAATCCCTGTACTATAGTACAGGAAAATTTTCAAAAAATGGCTGATTTTCGACCCTTTTATTTTTTGATATAAATGGTTACTACAGCATAGTAAACATGCGCAGAGTCGAATAATGGGTTCTGCGCATGTCAATTGGGCTATAGTAACCACTTTTGACATAAATGGTTACTATAGCATAATAAACATGCGCAGAGTCGAATAATGCGTTTTGCGCATGTCAATTGTGCTATAGTAACCAGTTTTATCGAAAAATAAAAAGGTCGAAAATCGGCCATTTTTAAAAAAAAATCCCTGTACTATAGTACAGGAAAATTTTCGAAAAATGGCAGATTTTCGACCCTTTTATTTTTTGATATAAATGGTTACTATAGCATAATAAAAATGCGCAGAGTCGAATAATGGGTTCTGCGCATGTCAATTGGGCTATAGTAACCACTTTTGACATAAATGGTTACTATAGCATAATAAACATGCGCAGAGTCGAATAATGCATTCTGCGCATGTCAATTCTGCTATAGTAACCAGTTTTATCGAAAATAAAAAGGTCAAAAATCGGCCATTTTTTGACAAAATCCCTGTACTATAGTACAGGAAAATTTTCGAAAAATGGCCGATTTTCAACCCTTTTATTTTCTGATATAAATGGTTAATATAGCGTAATAAACATGCGCAGAATCGAATAATGGGTTCTGCGCATGTCAATTGTGCTATAGTAACCAGTTTTATCGAAAAATAAAAGGTCAAAAATCGGCCATTTTTTTTTAAAATCCCTGTACTATAGTACAGGAAAATTTTCGAAAAATGGCAGATTTTCGACCCTTTCCTTTTTTATATAAATGGTTACTATAGCATAATAAACATGCGCAGAGTCGAATAATGGGTTCTGCGCATGTCAATTGGGCTATAGTAACCACTTTTGACATAAATGGTTACTATAGCATAATAAACATGCGCAGAGTCGAATAATGCGTTCTGCGCATGTCAATTGTGCTATAGTAACCAGTTTTATCGAAAAATAAAAAGGTCGAAAATCGGCCATTTTTAAAAAAAAATCCCTGTACTATAGTACAGGAAAATTTTCAAAAAATGGCTGATTTTCGACCCTTTTATTTTTTGATATAAATGGTTACTACAGCATAGTAAACATGCGCAGAGTCGAATAATGGGTTCTGCGCATGTCAATTGGGCTATAGTAACCACTTTTGACATAAATGGTTACTATAGCATAATAAACATGCGCAGAGTCGAATAATGCGTTCTGTGCATGTCAATTCTGCTATAGTAACCAGTTTTATCGAAAAATAAAAAGGTCAAAAATCGGCCACTTTTTGACAAAATCCCTGTACTATAGTACAGGAAAATTTTCGAAAAATGGCCGATTTTCGACCCTTTTATTTTCTGATATAAATGGTTACTATAGCGTAATAAACACGCGCAGAATCGAATAATGGGTTCTGCGCATGTCAATTGTGCTATAGTAACCAGTTTTATCGAAAAATAAAAAGGTCGAAAATCGGCCATTTTCTAAAAAAATCCCTGTACTATAGTAAAGGGAAATTTTCGAAAAATGACCGATTTTCGACCCTTTTATTTTTTTGATATAAATGGTTACTATAGCATAATAAACATGCGCAGAGTCGCATAATACGTTCTGTGCATGTCAATTGGGCTATAGTAACCACTTTTGACATAAATGGTTACTATAGCATAATAAACATGCGCAGAGTCGAATAATGCGTTCTGCGCATGTCAATTGTGCTATAGTAACCAGTTTTACCGAAAAATAAAAAGGTCGGAAATCGGCCATTTTTTGAAAAAATCCCTTTACTATAGTACCGGGAAATTTTCGAAAAAGGTCCGATTTTCGACCCTTTTATTTTTTGATATAAATGGTTACTATAGCATAATAAACATGCGCAGAGTCGAATAATGGGTTCTGCGCATGTCAATTGTGCTATAGTAACCACTTTTGACATAAATGGTTACTATAGCATAATAAACATGCGCAGAGTCGAATAATGCGTTCTGCGCATGTCAATTGTGCTATAGTAACCAGTTTTATCGAAAAATAAAAAGGTTGAAAATCGGCCATTTTAAAAAAAAAATTCCTGTACTATAGTACAGGAAAATTTTCGAAAAATGGCAGATTTTCGACCCTTTTATTTTTTGATATAAATGGTTACTATAGCATAATAAACATGCGCAGAGTCGAATAATGGGTTCTGCGCATGTCAATTGGGCTATAGTAACCACTTTTGACATAAATGGTTACTATAGCATAATAAACATGCGCAGAGTCGAATAATGCGTTCTGCGCATGTCAATTGTGCTATAGTATCCAGTTTTATCGAAAAATAAAAAGGTCGAAAATCGGCCATTTTCTAAAAAAATTCCTGTACTATAGTACAGGGAAATTTACGAAAAATGGCCGATTTTCCACCCTTTTATTTTTTAATATAAATGGTTACCATAGACTAATAAACATGCGCAGAGTCGAATAATGCGTTCTGCGCATGTCAATTGTGCAATAGTAACAAGTTTTATCGAAAAATAAAAAGGTCGAAAATTGGCCATTTTCTAAAAAAATCCCTGTACTATAATACAGGAAAATTTTTAAAAATGGCAGATTTTCGACCCTTTTATTTTTTGATATAAATGGTTACTATAGCATAATAAACATGCGCAGAGTCGAATAATGCGTTCTGCGCATGTCAATTGTGCTATAGTATCCAGTTTTATCGAAAAATAAAAAGGTCGAAAATCGGCCATTTTCTAAAAAAATCCCTGTACTATATATACAGGAAAATTTTCAAAAATGGCAGATTTTCGACCCTTTTATTTTTTGATATAAATGGTTACTATAGCATAATAAACATGCGCAGAGTCGAATAATGGGTTCTGCGCATGTCAATTGGGCTATAGTAACCACTTTTGACATAAATGGTTACTATAGCATAATAAACATGCGCAGAGTCGAATAATGCGTTCTGCGCATGTCAATTCTGCTATAGTAACCAGTTTTATCGAAAAATAAAAAGGTAAAAAATCGGCCATTTTTTGACAAAATCCCTGTACTATAGTACAGGAAAATTTTCGAAAAATGGCCGATTTTCGACCCTTTTATTTTCTGATATAAATGGTTACTATAGCATAATAAACATGCGCAGAGTCGAATAATACGTTCTGTGCATGTCAATTGGGCTATAGTAACCACTTTTGACATAAATGGTTACTATAGCATAATAAACATGCGCAGAGTCGAATAATGCGTTCTGCGCATGTCAATTGTGCTATAGTAACCAGTTTTACCGAAAAATAAAAAGGTCGGAAAACGGCCATTTTTTGAAAAAATCCCTTTACTATAGTACCGGGAAATTTTCGAAAAAGGGCCGATTTTCGACCCTTTTATTTTTTGATATAAATGGTTACTATAGCATAATAAACATGCGCAGAGTCGAATAATGGTTTCTGCGCATGTCAATTGTGCTATAGTAACCAGTTTTATCGAAAAATAAAAGGTCGAAAATCGGCCATTTTTTTTTTAAAATCCCTGTACTATAGTACAGGAAAATTTTCGAAAAATGGCAGATTTTCGACCCTTTCCTTTTTTATATAAATGGTTACTATAGCATAATAAACATGCGCAGAGTCGAATAATGGGTTCTGCGCATGTCAATTGGGCTATAGTAACCACTTTTGACATAAATGGTTACTATAGCATAATAAACATGCGCAGAGTCGAATAATGCGTTCTGCGCATGTCAATTGTGCTATAGTAACCAGTTTTATCGAAAAATGAAAAGGTCGAAAATCGGCAATTTTTAAAAAAAAATCCCAGTACTATAGTACAGGAAAATTTTCAAAAAATGGCTGATTTTCGACCCTTTTATTTTTTGATATAAATGGTTACTACAGCATAGTAAACATGCGCAGAGTCGAATAATGGGTTCTGCGCATGTCAATTGGGCTATAGTAACCACTTTTGACATAAATGGTTACTATAGCATAATAAACATGCGCAGAGTCGAATAATGCGTTTTGCGCATGTCAATTGTGCTATGGTAACCAGTTTTATCGAAAAATAAAAAGGTCGAAAATCGGCCATTTTTAAAAAAAAATCCCTGTACTATAGTACAGGAAAATTTTCGAAAAATGGCAGATTTTCGACCCTTTTATTTTTTGATATAAATGGTTACTATAGCATAATAAAAATGCGCAGAGTCGAATAATGGGTTCTGCGCATGTCAATTGGGCTATAGTAACCACTTTTGACATAAATGGTTACTATAGCATAATAAACATGCGCAGAGTCGAATAATGCATTCTGCGCATGTCAATTCTGCTATAGTAACCAGTTTTATCGAAAATAAAAAGGTCAAAAATCGGCCATTTTTTGACAAAATCCCTGTACTATAGTACAGGAAAATTTTCGAAAAATGGCCGATTTTCAACCCTTTTATTTTCTGATATAAATGGTTAATATAGCGTAATAAACATGCGCAGAATCGAATAATGGGTTCTGCGCATGTCAATTGTGCTATAGTAACCAGTTTTATCGAAAAATAAAAGGTCAAAAATCGGCCATTTTTTTTTTTAAATCCCTGTACTATAGTACAGGAAGATTTTCGAAAAATGGCAGATTTTCGACCCTTTCCTTTTTTATATAAATGGTTACTATAGCATAATAAACATGCGCAGAGTCGAATAATGGGTTCTGCGCATGTCAATTGGGCTATAGTAACCACTTTTGACATAAATGGTTACTATAGCATAATAAACATGCGCAGAGTCGAATAATGCGTTCTGCGCATGTCAATTGTGCTATAGTAACCAGTTTTATCGAAAAATAAAAAGGTCGAAAATCGGCCATTTTTTAAAAAAAATCCCTGTACTATAGTACAGGAAAATTTTCAAAAAATGGCTGATTTTCGACCCTTTTATTTTTTGATATAAATGGTTACTACAGCATAGTAAACATGCGCAGAGTCGAATAATGGGTTCTGCGCATGTCAATTGGGCTATAGTAACCACTTTTGACATAAATAGTTACTATAGCATAATAAACATGCGCAGAGTCGAATAATGCGTTCTGTGCATGTCAATTCTGCTATAGTAACCAGTTTTATCGAAAAATAAAAAGGTCAAAAATCGGCCACTTTTTGACAAAATCCCTGTACTATAGTACAGGAAAATTTTCGAAAAATGGCCGATTTTCGACCCTTTTATTTTCTGATATAAATGGTTACTATAGCGTAATAAACACGCGCAGAATCGAATAATGGGTTGTGCGCATGTCAATTGTGCTATAGTAACCAGTTTTATCGAAAAATAAAAAGGTCGAAAATCGGCCATTTTCTAAAAAAATCCCTGTACTATAGTAAAGGGAAATTTTCGAAAAATGACCGATTTTCGACCCTTTTATTTTTTTGATATAAATGGTTACTATAGCATAATAAACATGCGCAGAGTCGCATAATACGTTCTGTGCATGTCAATTGGGCTATAGTAACCACTTTTGACATAAATGGTTACTATAGCATAATAAACATGCGCAGAGTCGAATAATGCGTTCTGCGCATGTCAATTGTGCTATAGTAACCAGTTTTACCGAAAAATAAAAAGGTCGGAAATCGGCCATTTTTTGAAAAAATCCCTTTACTATAGTACCGGGAAATTTTCGAAAAAGGTCCGATTTTCGACCCTTTTATTTTTTGATATAAATGGTTACTATAGCATAATAAACATGCGCAGAGTCGAATAATGGGTTCTGCGCATGTCAATTGTGCTATAGTAACCACTTTTGACATAAATGGTTACTATAGCATAATAAACATGCGCAGAGTCGAATAATGCGTTCTGCGCATGTCAATTGTGCTATAGTAACCAGTTTTATCGAAAAATAAAAAGGTTGAAAATCGGCCATTTTAAAAAAAAAATTCCTGTACTATAGTACAGGAAAATTTTCGAAAAATGGCAGATTTTCGACCCTTTTATTTTTTGATATAAATGGTTACTATAGCATAATAAACATGCGCAGAGTCGAATAATGGGTTCTGCGCATGTCAATTGGGCTATAGTAACCACTTTTGACATAAATGGTTACTATAGCATAATAAACATGCGCAGAGTCGAATAATGCGTTCTGCGCATGCCAATTCTGCTATAGTAACCAGTTTTATCGAAAAATAAAAAGGTAAAAAATCGGCCATTTTTTGACAAAATCCCTGTACTATAGTACAGGAAAATTTTCTAAAAATGGCCGATTTTCGACCCTTTTATTTTCTGATATAAATGGTTACTATAGCGTAATAAACATGCGCAGAATCGAATAATGGGTTTTGCGCATGTCAATTGTGCTATAGTAACCAGTTTTATCGAAAAATAAAAGATTGAAAATCGGCCATTTCTTTAAAAAAATCTCTGTACTATAGTACAGGGAAATTTACGAAAAATGGCAGATTTTAGACCCTTTTCTTTTTGATATAAATGGTTACTATAGCATAATAAACATGCGCAGAGTCGAATAATGGGTTCTGAGCATGTCAATTGGGCTATAGTAACCCCTTTTGACAGAAATGGTTACTATAGCATAATAAACATGCGCAGAGTCGAATAATGCGTTCTTCGCATGTCAATTCTGCTATAGTAACCAGTTTTATCGAAAAATAAAAAGGTAAAAAATCGGCCATTTTTTGACAAAATCCCTGTACTATAGTACAGGAAAATTGTCGAAAAATGGCCGATTTTCGACCCTTTTATTTTCTGATATAAATGGTTACTATAGCGTAATAAACATGCGCAGAATCGAATAATGGGTTCTGCGCATGTCAATTGTGCTATAGTAACCAGTTTTATCGAAAAATAAAAGGTCGAAAATCGGCCATTTTTTTTTAAAAATCCCTCTACTATAGTACAGGAAAATTTTCGAAAAATGGCAGATTTTCGACCCTTTTCTTTTTTATATAAATGGTTACTATAGCATAATAAACATGCGCAGAGTCGAATAATGGGTTCTGAGCATGTCAATTGGGCTATAGTAACCACTTTTGACATAAATGGTTACTATAGAATAATAAACATGCGCAGACTCGAATAAAGGGTTCTGCGCATGTCAATTGAGCTATAGTAACCACTTTTGACATAAATGGTTACTATAGCATAATAAACATGCGCAGAGTCGAATAATGCGTTCTGCGCATGTCAATTGTGCTATAGTATCCAGTTTTATCGAAAAATAAAAAGGTCGAAAATCGGCCATTTTCTAAAAAAATCCCTGTACTATAGTACAGGGAAATTTACGAAAAATGGCCGATTTTCAACTCTTTTATTTTTTGATATAAATGGTTACTATAGACTAATAAACATGCGCAGAGTCGAATAATGGGTTCTGAGCATGTCAATTGGGCTATAGTAACCCCTTTTGACAGAAATGGTTACTATAGCATAATAAACATGCGCAGAGTCGAATAATGCGTTCTTAGCATGTCAATTCTGCTATAGTAACCAGTTTTATTGAAAAATAAAAAGGTAAAAAATCGGCCATTTTTTGACAAAATCCCTGCACTATAGTACAGGAAAATTGTCGAAAAATGCCCGATTTTCGACCCTTTTATTTTCTGATATAAATGGTTACTATAGCGTAATAAACATGCGCAGAATCGAATAATGGGTTCTGCGCATGTCAATTGTGCTAAAGTAACCAGTTTTATCGAAAAATAAAAGGTCGAAAATCGGCCATTTTTTGAAAAAATCCCTGTACTATATATAGTACAGAAAAATTTTCGAAAAATGGCCGATTTTCGACCCTCTTATTTTCTGATATAAATGGTTACTATAGCATAATAAACATACGCAGAGTTCTGCGCATGTCAATTGGGCTATAGTAACCACTTTTGACATAAATGGTTACTATAGCATTTTTTTTTTTAAATCCCTGTACAGGGATTTTTTCGAAAATGCCAAAAAATATAGACTTTTTAAAATTATTATGCGATAATATGGCGATAATATGGCTATATATGCACATATATTGCTTTGTATCGTCTTATAGAGCCATAGTAACCAGTATAATCCCTGTACTATATATTACAGGGATTTTTTCAAAAAATGCCCAAATCAATCAAAGCCTAAAATTCAATTGTTATGTATTATATTGCCGGGATAATTCGCACACGGAATAATATATAATACTGACCACCACAGACCGAAATTCAGATTTTCTATCAATATCTAAATACTGTATCTATGTAAGACACATGTAACTGACCTTGGTTTACTATTATTGCCATCTTGTCAATCTTGGTTAAAATACCGCTCGTCGTTCAAAATACGTTGTTCACTGCTCGTTTTTTTTTCTAAATACGTTGTTCATTACTCGTTTATCCATTCTATGGTTTATCTTCAACGTAACAACACACTAGGTTCATATCCATGAGTCGTCACTCAACTCAATGGTATGTCTCGTTCCCTTCATATTTAAATTAGCATTCTTCCAATTCAATGGCTACGATTGGTTCATAGCTTCCGCTGACTGGGTATATCGGTGGTGCAGATTTTTGTAAATGTTATTTATACCAGTTTTTATTATAATAACAAGTTTTGTGTTGGTTAAAAAAAAAATAATTTTGCTCACTGCAGTTGATATACATAGGCGGACCCATAGGTCATCGCCCTAAATTTCGTAAATGTCAATGCAAAATATTCAGCATTTCTTCATTTTTACCTCGACCCCTTAAGATAAATATCATATGTTGGTCAGTTGACAAATATTAAAAAAATTAACACCAATACGAACTAAATATTCAATTTATGACAAAAATGTCTTTTATTATGAAACATGGTAAATATATGTATATTCATCTCTACACAAGGACGCAGCTTTTAAAAAGAAAAATAAATGTTAAAACAAACAACATGATAATGTTCAGTGTTTCCCTTGGCAACGTAACAACAATTGGAATAAAACATTTTAAATTGAATAAATATGAATGTTAATACTTGTGTGTACATTTTAGCATTAAAAAACTTTTCGAGTTTTTATACATAAAAGCATGCGCACTCCCATACAAACTGTGAGAAAAACAAGAACTCTGCGGGGGAAAGAGGTTATCTAACCGACGAGGTACAGTAACACAAAACACGTATGAGTTTCATTTAAAAACAATGAAATATTTTTATGTTCAGCTATATCACATGCTGTTTTAAAGTAATAATACCAAAAGCAAATTGATATTAATAGATCTAAAGGCAATATTAATTATGCATGCAATCACTACAACGAAGTTGATTATTATCGGACGTCATAAATACATCTTTATTTTTTTTAAGCAAACAAGCAATATAGAAAACATCTAAGAATTAATTACAACATTAATAATTAATGTTATTATTTAATTAATTCAGTAAATCTATACATTTACAAAAAAACTATTATTAATATTTTACATTCAATAAAGATTACTTAAAAATTTTATTTTTTTTGTTAAAAATGACATTAATTTTGACAAACGTAGGTCATTCACATCTATATATAATATATAGTTGAAATTGAAAGACATTAGGACAGGGATTCAAAGAAAATGGTTAAGAAGTTATTTAATTAACAAAAACTAAATTAGGGTAAACAAGATATTTGTTCGTTAGTACAAATAAAAATTATTAAAAAAATCCTGCCAATGTTTACACACAGACTTTTCTATATATTTACAAATTATTTATTATTATTTCAAGCTTAATTGTTGAAATAATAAAATGTAAAACAATTAATTACAAATATAATACATTCCTTAATACATAACAGGAAATTTAACAAAAAATGTAGAAAAATAAACTTTAAAAAAGACACAAAAAATAAAACAAGCACACAATATGGTAGCTACTTAATAAAGGTTTCTTTAAGGAGAATTCCAGGTTTAAAGACATTTTTTTTATATAAAATATATTACAGTACACATTGCTAATACCTTCACTTTCATAAGCAGTGAAGCTGTTGAACCTGGACTTGCCCTTTAAGAAATAAAGTACCACATGCCTACAATAATACAAAGTTTACAAAAAAGTATTAAAACGCTAGCTCCTGGTTTAAAACATTCTATTGGTATATATGATAAATCCGGAGCTACCCTTTAATTTTGAGCAATTTATGATTATTATATATAGAACTGAAAATAATTAACTACATTTAATAATTTTCAAGGTAGTTTGCTGCTATTATTTTACTAAATACAATTACATTTTTTTTTTACAATTTATCTATCTTTTGAAAATCAATAGAACATGTTTAATATACATATTTGGCACATTTATGTGACAAGAAATAAGGAATCACATAAAATTCATCTCTATAGTAATTCGTCTCTAAGCCTGCTTAAGACAATCAAAATAATAAACTCCATAAAGATAGGGAGTTGCATAAATATTTCTTTTAAACAATTAAGAGCATTATTATGGGAGCATTATTATATTTTAAATGTATTATTTACAATTTTTAATAAACTCAGTCAAAAGAATTAAATTTGGTAAAAACTTTATAGCATGATTTATCAAAACGTTTATTATTAGTAGTAAATAAATTTATGAATTTCAATCAGTGATACAATTAATCAATAAGCAATCCTTAATTAAATATCAATTAATTTGTACTAAATTTATTATTTTGTATCAATTCTTAACACATATTTGTATCAACCATATATTAAACGCATTTACGTTTAACCAACATAATCAATGATCTAAAAGCAAATAAAATCAATCAATCGAGCAATCAATCAATTAATCATAGGATAGCACACAACCCATTCTAACACTTACTATGACTTTCTTTAAATACATATGCTGTGCATTTCTAGTTTTTTTACAATGTCCAACTTCTAACGTAATACATCTAGCACCATTATTTTTTTCCCCTCAAAATGTACACAATTTACAAGGGTTATAAATTTATATATAAAAAAAAAGAAAGTTGCATCACACAATCATGTAAAGAATCACTATTGCAGTATACACGCCTTATTCTCATCGCTCTTTCTCGGACTAAGAGTCAAAGAAAGCAATTTTTATATCAGCTGCTACTTGTTGCGTTGATGAGAGGATATTTCACACTGCATATCATTGTAATTGTGTGTGATCTGTTGCTTCCTCAGGTGTTAAGAATGTTATGCTATTGCCATCAAAAGCAATCTGGGGGTAAACACCTACATCAAAGATATAGTACGAATCATACTCTGTTAGTCTACCGTGTTCTATTATCCTTCTCGTCTCTTCTGCACTCCAAGTTCTCCTTCCTTTTTTCATGTCAATTAAATTTTCCTGTTCCTTCTTCCAAGCTTCTTCTGTAGCAACCAACTTTGCAAACTCCATTACTTCTTCTCTGGCATCATTAATGCTGACACCAAAATAAATATGCCAGACTGTGTCATCAGTGCTGACATCCAGTCCCCTATGATCTAAAGATCTCTGGACTACAGAAATGTTATACTTGCCAATTGTTCTTTGTGCAAGAGTCTGTGTAAGACCCAATGATCTTAAATCATTCAGAAAACTGTCTTCTGATTCTTTAACAAGATAAACATGCTCTTTAGTGTATTCATAATGTCTTAAATTCTGCAGTGGTATTGCTCCACTCAAAAGAGCTGCTATATTCCTATCAGTACTTGTGCCACTTTCTGGTGGATTCACAAATAAAGTATCTCTTTGCAAAGTTAGCTGAAGACCAGATTTAGACTGATGTCCTGAGCAGCTCTTTGATGACTCATCAAGATGACTGGGAATGAGCTGAGTTGTTGGGTTTGCTTTGAAATGAATATTAAATGCATCCAGTTGATTTGCAAATTTGCACATTGGTGATGTTACCTCCTGAAAGATATAAGAAAAGAAAAAGATAAGACAATAGTCACTTTTATATATAACGGAGGAAACTATAATATACATATATAAAAAAATACTAACTTTGCATAAATTGGCAGACTCTTTCCATTCACTTGGTGATCCTCTCCACACTTCACCTTTACTAGTAACTTGTGGCATTAATGTCTGGATGTTAAAGCCTAACAATGGTAACCATGATGCTGTGTCTGTGAATATAAAATATATGTAAAGATTGTTAATATAGGCTAACAGAATGATACAAAGGTGAAGTTTCAAACAATTTTTGGATGAATTGGATAGTGTTTGGAAGGTAGTTTAATCAAGAAACATAAATAACGAACAATAACTTACCAAGTAGATAGTTTCTTTTCTTATCTATATTTGTTGGATTATTGCCAAAGAATGTGTACATGTTAAACGCCTTTAACCTCTCAGGTTTGCCAACTGCACTGTAGAATCCAACATCAGGCGTTGTCCATCGGCCAATTCGTGGATCATAATCCCTCTTATTAATATGTACAAGGTGTGTCTCTGGGTCGTACAATCCACCCATGAAACCAATATGCAAGACAAATTCAGGAAATACGTCAGAGATAATTCCACCAAATGGCGTGTAAGATATTTGTCGTTGCGTTTCTCCCGCCGTGTTAAATATTCCGTAAGGTGTTCCAACATGGTCTGTTGCGACGTATAATTGTCTGCCACCCTTGTTTATAGAAAACAAATGACCTTGAAGATCATAATCCAGGATCCACATCTCTTGTGTACCATGCTCAAAGATGTGTGTGATTTTGGACGGTCGTTCTACATCTGCATAGAAATATTGTGTCCTGGCTCCATGATGGTCTTTCCGCCAAATGCGTCGCCCAAGACCATCGTACTGATACCACACCTGGTATTGGTCTTCTTGATGTGCATGCATTAATTGTCCTTGCGAATTGTATTCAAACACCTCATTCCCACGTTGAGTTAAAAAGCCATCTTTGTCTATCTTATAATGCACAGCACCATATTTGGTAATTCTGTCCTCACCATCATATTCCAAGGTCGTCACACTTCCTCCAGTGCTTACCGTTTCCATATTTCCATTTCTGTCATAAGAATAGTGCCACTGAGGATTTGAATTTTTCTCAACAGCAATGAGTTGTCCATCGTCATTATATTGATAGCTCATCACATCTCGATGCTCAGCAAATTCAATCGATCGGTTTGCTACACGACCGTGCGTATCATACAAAAGCGTCATGACGAAAAGACGTCGATTGTTAATTTGATATTGAACAGATTGCAGGAGTATATAAGAACCAAATTGTTTCTGCATTGAAAATATGTTATCGCTAATTGCTTGCATGATTGTGCTTGTGTGATCATACATAACACTGAAGCCTCCAAATCTTACCAGAAGACCCTTCTTAGGGTCGTACTGTCTGGTATAATCTGCCACATCTGTCATATTAAATTCAGATCTGATTTGCGATACTTTAAAATTTTCATCAAACTCATATATGAAACGCACGCTAACTGAGTCCACTTCGCTTGGTGTTCGTACAATTTGCTGGGATGTGAGTGAGCCATAGTACTTGTACCTCAACTGATGATAAAAATCAGGAGTCACAAGGTCAACAGTTCTTAATTGACCACTATTCTTATTGTATGAGAACTTAGTCACTTGTTGTTCATCAATTACAGACAAAGGTCTATCTTGTGTATCATATGTATACTGCACCAGTCGCTTTGTCCTTGGGTATAACAGTCGTAGTGGTTGATCTGACGTTGTTTTGTCAACAACTAACCATGCTGTTGAGTTGTACGAAGAGTATATCTTTCTGTAGAATCCAATGCCAGTTGATGTTTTCACATTATGCTCTAGCCCACTCGGCATAATTATTGTTGCCAGGAAACCTCGATCATCATAGCCCAATTCGTAGAATTTACCAGATGGAAGAATAACCATGTTAAGCTAAAAAAATGTATAACAAAATGTTGTTAATTATGTTTTAATGAGAAGATTTAAACTTTATGTATATATGAAATGCATACTTATAATAATATCTATAATAATAATACAAATACGTACATTTCCATCTTTATCATACGCAAACTGCCAGGTCTTTTTCATATCCTGGTCATAGGCTCTTTCCACCAGATGTCCAGTGGTATCATATTTGAAGCTTTCCACAAGCAATCCTTGCTGCCACTTAGTGAAGCGTCCTCTATTGTCGTAAGAAACATTAACAGGCAGTAGTCCATTGCTGGGTCTCCATTCATTTGGATGACCATTGTTGTGATGTATTGTTAGAATTTCTTGTTCATCATTACCCAATTTTACCGATTCAGCCTTTGTGAACCTGTTGTACTCAAACGTAAGAACATTATCCCCATTCACCTAAAAAAACCACAAACATATTAATTGTACAAAATGTTTTAAAACATCATAGACATAGCAAACCTCCCAATAATTGTGGAAGATTCTCAAAATTTTTAGTCATCCTTCCATATCCCGCTATTTCATTTATCTAACTTGGGACCTCTCACATGTCAATCACACTTCATGAGATGACTTACTCTTAAACGTCTTCCGACGATGATGATTTTGCGCCTTCCTTGTCTACCGCCACGGCGTCCATAAAAACGCCATTCAAGTCGGTGGACATTACTTCCGGGGAAACTGATCTTGCGTTTGGTAGTCAGGATCACATGATCACCCTGAAATAGAGGGTGTCTGCCGGGCTCGAGTATGATACTACCATCATTTGGGTACTTGATGATCGAAGTTCCATCATTACGAATATTTACTGCTGTTGAAATATCACCTGTTTTAAATGATGAGAGAATGTTACAGATTATAAGATGTTAGCAAGCCTGACAATGATTGATATAACTTTAATGATGTTGACTGCTGTTTGCCTACAGGAGCTTAAACGTGTAAATGATTTTGACAGCACTGATAGTTACTATTATTGTGTAGGAAATTGTTGGTGGCTGCAGAGTTATTGTTTGTGAAGTTTGAGTGTGGGTAATTACGCTGTTAATTCACATAATCATTATTTATAGTTTTATTTTCTGTTACTGGTTATATTTTTCAGTGTCAACTATCACAAAACGTGATTAAAGTATTTTATGGAAACACACAATAAAGTATAGTAACTAACTAACTAAATAGTGTCTTTAGAAAAATCGTATGTATATATCTAAAACCCACATTTTATTATCAAAGAATGCTAATTTTAATCATTGGCCATATTAGCTGTATTTCTAAACAATTTTACAACACAAACCTTTTACTAAGTGATGGTTCACTGAGTTTGGAAGTCGCTCTGAAAAACTGATAGATCGTGCATCTACGGCAGATCCAATACTGACAATGCTTTGTGTTCTGTTGAGCCTGCTAGCTACTGAAGATGAGTAACCTGTAGGGGTTACTGTTGACATCAGGTGACCAAACTCATCATAACTAAGAAAAAAAAAAATATTTGAATAAAGTATAATTATTTATGTTATACAGTGTGAGAATTTAAATGTCCACAAGATAATTTAAGACATTTCTTAAGGGCCGAAATTCTGTTACTTAAACTTAAAATAATACTGAAAACTTAACTTACCATAAATTAGACATTTTAGGTTAACGGTCAGCCCAATTTTGTTATTAATTATTATATCAAACAGAACTGGAAAAGAAAAAAAGTTTACCATTTATTGCCAAAATGTTACTCTAAACTTACTTGTATGATTGGAAATGACCACTCCTTCCAGACATCTGCTGCAGTAGACCCGATTCCTCAGATGTATACTTGATACTGATGTCCAGACCTTCTCCATGTACTCTTGATAAGAACCCTGTAGAACTAACCGTCAACTGGATCGCATCACCAGTAGGTACAAGAATTTGTGTTGGCTTGTTGCGAGAGTTGTAGTCAATAGAGATCACATTGCCATAGACATCTGAAACTGTCTTCAGAAGTCTCTTTGTTGTGTAAGTGAAGTTAAATAGCACCTGCTCTGTCAGGGTATCTCTAGTCCTAACATGTTGACCAAAGCTGTCAAACACCAGAACTTCAGTCTTACTATCTGATGGAATTTCATAAAATTGGTGCCGCTTAACTGAGGGAAGGTTAGTTCCTACAGTACGAATTCTTAAGTTTCCTTGATCTGCGATCACAAGAGTACCATCACTGAGTGTTGTTAGAGCTGTGGGTGCATGTAGTAATGTCTCCACTGCAACAGACTTATTGCCATCAAAGCAATCACATGTGTCTTGCATGCAGTCACAGGTAGAATCTCTGCCAACGAATCTTTGAATCATTCCGTTTGGTGTTACCAATCTTACTCTGTTGATGCCTTCTGTACTTGATTCTGCAACAAAGAGTTTGCCATCGTTTGTGAGGGAAATGGCAGTTGGTGAAATTAGGACCTCTCTAGTGGCTATTCCAACTTCATTAGAATCAGTGGAACTCTCAATATGAGACTGACTTGTGTGACAACCAACTGGGACACCAGCAACTATGGTCACTTGACGATCCATTGTGATTCTTAGCACAACATCATCATCAACGACGTACAGTGAATTGTCAAGGCGGTTGATACTCATCTCTGTTGGCTGGTTAAGACTAACCTCATCAAAGGACATACTTCTATCACAAGCAAATGCTCTTGGAGCAGTGAGCAAATTATGTGAGCCAAGGAATGTGCCCATGACACCATCTGGAGAGATCATTCGAATGATGTTACCATCAATAAAGTAAACAGTGCCATCATTGGCAACGCTGATACCTGATGGAAAAGAAAATTAATTTTTTTTAAATTGAATAATTTTCAATTAAAATTGTGATTGATGTTTTAGACACTTGTGGTGGGATTTGATATTTTAATATCAGATATAGAAATGAAATATAAAAATTGTCAATTAGAGAGACAGGAAGATAAAAATGAAACAAGCTGACTTGCAATTCATTATAATTCTGCACCATCATGTTTAATTTCATAACAACTACTAAATTATGTAAAAAGGGTTTGATTTAAAAACATCAAGAACAAAATAAATTTGACACTGTATGACAACTCTCTATATCACTATATTGAAAATACTGGAGTAACATTTGGGTACTTATGGAAAATTCTGGTTTAGTGTTAAATGAAATATCAAAATATTCCATTAATTCTAGAACATACCTTTTGGAGAAATGAGCTTAGCCTCATCTGCAGGTCCATCATCCCCACATTTGTAAGAGTCTACTGGCAGACACAGTGTTCCTGTTCCTGCCACCGCCTCTATATTGTTTCCAACATCGTCTGGAGTTGATTTCTTCAAGATTCGATAAATGCGTTTATTTTGGTTACTGGATATGTAGACATCTCCATCCAAAGGACTTGTAGCTAGGTAATATTTGTATGTTGGATTTTCACTGAGGAAGATAACAAAACACACATTTCAAAACACACATGCTAAAAGTAACACCACTGAATAAGAATTTGATTAAAATTCAAAACTTAGATAACTGTTTCAGTCAATCTTCTTTGACAATATTCTGGTGAAACGGAAAATGGTGAAAATAATAAATAAAAATAAATAAAATGTTTATATTTCAACATAATCATACCTTAATTTAACTAGTTTGGAGGTATCTCCACCAAGATCAATCTTGCGAATAAAGTTGTAATCACCAACATATATGTTCCCTCTGGAATCAGCGGCAAGAGCGACAGGAGCACGCATTTTGGCATCTTTTGCAAGTCCATTACATTGTGAACATGTCAGACTTCGTAACTTTCCATTACCCATGATTGTGGTGATCACCATTGGTTCATTCTGAAGGAATATGTGTGAGCCGTCACCACTGGTTACAACACCTGAAAGAAAGTCATTTATGTATATGAATTTTTGATACGCTCTCTTAATAAACAAACTCTCTCAAAACTATATTTCATTATATCATTGTCACATTAAAGTTCACTTTGCAAAAAGGTAGAAATAATGTTATAAAAATTTAAACGAACACTTAATTCTACTTAAAAACAGGCATATTTCATTATATTATTACATGAAAGTTTAATTTGCAAAAAGGTAGATAACAATTTAAATGTATCTATAAAGTCTGCATACCTTGGACAGGATTGTATGTATATAACATGGGTAGATTCCATCCTGCTAGGCCTGAGTAGTTGAGATCATAGCCCTGGATTCCCACTGCTTTCTTATCCCACAATATCTCTTTACAACCTTGGAACTCATAACCAACAGAAACTGCAAGAAAACAATTTGAAAAATAAAGTTACAAAAATCGGTTTATCACTACAAAGCATTTGACATTCTTTTCTTTTTTCTCCCAACTCACTCCCCAATATTTTTTTATCAAAAAACATATATTCAACACATTGTATGATATACACACCTATAGCAGAAACTTCTCCATAAACTTTCTGGCCATATGCATCAGTGCGATCCCAACTGAATGTGTACTGGAGGTTAGCTTCTGGTTCCAGACGTCTCTTAAAGAGCTTACCCTGGACCGAGACGTGGACATGAACTATTGTGAGATCATCTGGAAGCTCATTGGACAATTCAATGCTGATGGTGGTTTGATGGCTAGGTGCATTACTGCTAAGATAGTCTAGGCTTATTCTCGTTCTTGGGATCACGATTCTCTCATGAACAACCTGTCAGAAATGTTTTTAAATTGTTAATTGTGTGTAAAAATGACATAATCCAATTCTGGAAAACAAACACCTTTCTATGTGATAATAAAGTGAATTTTTTTTTAATTTGTAAATCTATTTAGACTACACAGAAACACAGAATATTAAAACATTCACCTTTCGATCTAACATAACACCGTTCTTACTGCAACTAGAATCAGATATATCAATAGATGGCAGCACAACAAAGCTAGGCCTATCACGATGGGCTCCATAACAGTTCTGCACTCCACTAGGCATATCATCAGCAATATTCATGCCGGCTAGAATCATAGCAATGTTGTCCACGTATATAAAATCACCATATGGTACCAGGACAGCAATGGTCGTCATGGCAAATGGCTCGCGTGTAAACTGAAGCTTAATACTGCCACCACCAACGACAAGCATATCAAATCTAATAAAATATATCAAAATGTTTTTTAGTAATAATGCATCATTTATTATAAAATTTAGAATATAAATTACTGTACTGTAATGAGCCTAATTACCTTGTGGTGGGTTTATGTAAGGATTTGGTACTGGTGTTATACCTACATTTACAGTCCGTTAGATTTTATCAAAAAACATCTTTTAAAGCTATGTCTACATTATTTAACTAGTTTGAAAAAAAATGGGATGTGCCCAAATATGATAGTGATATGCCCAAATATGGTAGTGATATACCTAAATATGGTAGGGACACATCACATTTTCTTTTTGTCACATAAAGTTTGATAGTGTAGCTTTTAATACATACTGGGAATAGAGAAAACACTTCTTTTGGAACACTCTTATTCAGCAGCACCTCTATTAAGGAGATCAAACTGTATATTGAAATCAATCCTTTTGATGATTGAAAATGTTCATCTGGTTTGAAGATACGTTATTTTAAAATTCTATTTTGACAAACCCAAAATTAGTTACTGACCTGACTGACAGTTTCAGTGCTCATTTCACGAGCACTTTCTAAAGAGTGACGACCATATTGTCAAGCAAAACGCTCACTGTTAGGTGGCGTTCGCCTAACAATAGGGTCATATACAAGGTTGGTCAAAATAGAATTTTAAAATAACAATGCTATTTTGATATTCTTTCTACTTACACTCCATCATATCGTGTGTACGTTCTTCCCAGGGCTGCATTATTCACAGCTGTAACCATGACACCAACCAGAGGACTTCCATCCTCTGTCATCACCATACCTCTAACAACAGATGTATGTCTAAAAGAAAATTGAAAACAAAACTTTTAAACGTCTATAGAGAAAAGAACGTCAAACGTCCTTAACTTCAGGTAAATTCAACAATAATAATGAAATTACAACAAATACAAAACGGGCCACGGTATTTATCTAAAAATACACACCTGTATATAAAATAGAACAGTCCGTTAGGTTCACGTATCATACACTAGGGAATAGGTATAAAAATGAAACATATATTCTATTTTCTACACACTACAAATTATTTTTCTGCTTTATTTAAAGCGCACTAGGATTTGTTTAAAGGGCATAATATCTTCATAGCTTCACACGAAAAATAGTTTTGTCGTGCATTTTATGTGTAAATATTCTGATTTATACTTTGTAAGGAAGAATTTAGGCAAATTACTGTAGAGCTATCTTAACTAACTACTAAATGCAATTAAGATTGAGTTAACAACATTTGTTAATACAAATGTAGCATAAGACACAAAATAGTTCTGACACAAGCCGAAAGATATCAAATTAAAATAAAAATTACTCAATTTATAATAAGTTATATTTTTCTCAATTATCAACTTACTATAGCATCAATAGTAACACTGTAATAAATTAAATGTTGAATAGTGTTTGAATCTGCTAATACGATAGATTCAAAATGACCATATTTTGTGAATTACAATTATTTCAGTTAATTTAATTAGAAATGAATACCCCATGGAAAAATGAAGTATTCCATCATTTTACAGACATTATGACTAGCGTCAATTCTCCGCTTCTGTTCCTTTAAGATCTACTTGTCTTCGGAATCATAAAATATCAAATTTCTTCTCATTATTTTTAACTTACGAAGGACTGGACCTACTTTATCTTAATTGAGAATTTCATACTGAAAAATTAATACACAGTTTCGCTTTTATATTGGCTTTAAAATCTGACATACATATTCATTTATTATTTTCAAGTGATTTTATATCTTACATCGTTTTTCAAGAGGTATTCTACTTTCAGAATTGTGAAAAAATTTAATTTAAATGTAAAACAATATTGGACCAATGCTACATAACCATGCTATAATAATGTATGATTGAATAGAAATAGAAACACTATCTACCTAGTGGACGTCTAGTCTTTTTAGTACGTCTATGTAGTATATCTATGATGTCAACTAAGTCTTGAAATGAGATTTAGATTTCAAATAACAAAATTGGACCAATGATACATAACCATGCTTTAAATGTACAATTGTAAAAATAAAATAGAAAAACTATCGCTTAGTGGGCGTATAGTTCTTGTAGTATGTCGCATGTTATGTAATGAGATTTTAAATTTCTATAAAATGCATTAAAAAATGTTGAAAAATGACATACTTTCGTTGATGTTCTTCAATACGGGCGTCGATTTGGACACTGTTATGCTGCATCAAGAACTTCATACGATCGTAGAACGATCTCGACATTGCTTCACTTTGCACTACCTTCTCTGTTGGATCTGGGACGGTTTTGCATATCGAATCGGTACTACAAACCGCCCTCATACAACAGTCAGGATCTTCACAGTCCCTTAGCAAGTCTGAAAAATTACAAAAATGCTGAACCATGAAATTTATGGAATAATTACTGTGAAACATGCAGAGTTTGTTTGCATTTATATCCTCGAGCGGTCGTAGAGAATATTGTCTGAATCTTCAACAATTAGGACAGAAATTCACTAATAAAAATTAACATTATATTTGCATATCTGAGGAACACACTATTATATATCTTGCAAGACATTATATGTGTAGCATGTAATTCTTACTTACAATTAGCAGTAAAGATAACGATTTGACAGTTAAATTTGTATTCATGACATAAAGAATTTTGTGAATTTGTGGTTATACCTTTCTTGATTGTATTCATTTTGACATGTAACTTATTTGACTGTATACGATACGATATTATTTATTGTCATTTTAACAACAAGGTACAAATGAATATTGGTTTATTGGTTTACAATTTGACTTGCATACAATATACAATGAATACCTAAAAAAAAGGGTTTATCAATGAATCTAAAGAGATCTTACAAACTTAACACAAAATAATAGTAAATATATTAAAAATTTATGAAATATGAAATATATGAAAGATTTAAATTTGTTTTTAAAATTCTGGTTTTTTTTATTTACCTCCATCATTATCTACTGAATCTTCGCAATCAAGTTCTTTAGTGATGTCACAGCTTTCTCCTCCAAACCCTCGTACACAGCTACATGACCACTCGCCATCCACATCATTACACAGCCCATTACCATTACACATTGATGGACATCCGTCTAGGCTACAGAATTTGCCGTTCCAGCCCTGGTCGCATTTACAGGTACTACCTACACAGGTACCATGGTCACCACAGTTAGCCATGCATAGCTCAGATGAACAGTTCATACCACCCCAGCCTGGCAGACATCGACAATGGCCTTCCAAACACTCTCCATTATCGCCACATTCGCTGTCTATTTCGCAGTACTTCACAACTATTTAAAAGTTACAAAAAATATTTAACCCTTTGAAATGTAGTTAAATTACTTTCTATAGTAATACAGGTTTAATTAAAGATCATCCCATTAATAGGCACCTTTTATTGTAGGAACCATATTTGTGGACTACACAAATTAAAATCATTCTAATTACAGTCTAAACTAATCAAGACCCTAGTGGTCCTTATTTGGAGGGAGATCTGTACTTAAGTTTAAGTCAACAATATTTGAATCTAATCATGGAGTAATCTAATTAAGTTAAAAAGCAGATGAATGAAAATTCTAAAGTTGAATAGCCTCTTAATGTAATGTTTAATCAGTGTTAATACATATGAAAGGCAGGATTTACTAACTACTGAAAATGATTACAAAACATTACGAAATGAAACGTACAAACAATAGTGACATCATTATGGATCAATACAAGTGCAAATCTATAAACATAGTAACTTTTTATGTTTTAAATATTTTTAAAATTTAAAATCATCAGACAATTTTAATAATTTTATTCTGTTTGTTTATGTTAATTACGAGTATGTTTAGTCCAAGCAGGTTAGTGCTTATAGCTAATAGCAAGCCATGCAAGTCCCGTAAAAATAGCAGCTGGCATACTGTACTCTCTTTACCTTTAATTAAGTAATGATCATCCCCATTTTCCACAGTGGAATAGTCCGATGATGCATGAGCTCTGGGGCCACTACCATGTTCAGTCACCCGACGTGTGTCAGCTCTTAGATATGAGGGGTTAACTAAGACATTTGTCATTTTACCGGTGTGTGAAACAATGCTGTTTCTCCCCTGTTTTTGTGGGGTCACCGATAAGTGACATTTGTACCCTGCCCACCCCGGGTGACAAGAACAGATGGTATTTTGGCATATTCCATTACCAGAACAGGTATGCTCCATGCAATCAGCTTTGTAAGCGGAGGGGAGAGAGTAGAAAAAAAAGCCTGAGCTAATAGCCAAAGAATGAGTAAGAACTAAAGGGTTTAATTGAACAAAAGCATGCTGACGCTAGGCACATTATGAATATAGACAATAGTACTAAACCAGGCATTGTAAAATATCTATAAATGTATGTAACATATGGAAATGAAAAAAATAAACATCTATTAAGGCACACTGAGAGGAGATAACATGGTGTAAAAACCACTTAGAAAAGTGGCATGTATTGTAAGCTGTGGATAATAACATATATGGTACAAACTAATAAAAACAGAAATGTGTAGTAATATTGTGACTGACTTCATGTTTGTTCCTCTTACTTAGCCCACTGTGTGATTTACTGATACAATTTAATAGTATATATTTAAATTTCAACATTTTAAGTAAATATTTTAATCTATGTCAAAAAGCTATTTAAAGTAGGCTAATTTGCATAAACTCAAATTTAAATAAAACAAAGAATTGTATATAACACTTCACAGGTGACACAGATACTAAATTTCAAATATTTAACTGTTACAAAACCTGATTCATTTTCTTTATATCTAAAGTAAAAATACCAGGTAATTTATATGAAACTGCAAATATTAAATTAATATTAGCTATCATCGGTACGCTATGAAAATGCAGACGACATGCCTTAAAGAGCTTAATGGATTTAAGTTACAAGTAAATAATTTAAAGAGATAACAGTGGATATACATAGTATAAATAAGATTATGTAACTTGTGAAGAATAGATTAAAAAAAGATTTTTAAAAACAAAATAAACTTAAAATATCAAGTTTCTCAATGCAACACGGCAATAAAAATTTTTCAAAAAAATGTGCGTATTTTCTTCTCTTCAGTAATATTGATACAGGTGTTAATAATATGTAAATTAAGATTACACATGTGGAAAGATTAATAAAAAGAACTGGAGAAAGATAAAGCTAACAATATTTAGTTCAGATTTGTTTTCTCTTCCAATAAAATTTATATTTGTATCTCTTTGGAGATCTTGGAATTCATGTTAAGGTGAGGACATCAATGTGCATATTCATACCATCAGGAAATAGCAGAACTTTTATTTGATTGGAAAATACCATGAAAGGCCCCTTAGCTTAATGGTAATCCTTATGTATGTGTAACCAGGTTAATATATCCCATAGTTTATCCATACTACTAACACGCAATAAAACAAAATTACTTTAACACTAATAACAGTTAGTTGTTTTTCATTCCCAACATATGAAGTCGATACAAATGAAGTGCTTGAGATAAATACATCAAACAGCATTGAGGGATTTTAAAATATATATATATAACCGATACATTACGAAAAGCAAATACTGTATGTTTAAAATGAGCTACACATAATTTAACGCACTAAAAGGTAGTCATGCATAATGGGGATATGATACACAGCTATAGGCTAGAATGAGTTAAGCATCCATGCAACCAAACAAGCGATGTTTGCCGACAAAATTACGCAATGTACCTTCACGGCATGTTGGGCCAACAAACCCGTCATTACAGATGCAAACACTGTTAATGCATCTACCGTTTCCGCTGCAATCTGGGTCGAGGCATTGATTCTCTTGTATTTCACATTCAGCTCCCATCCAACCCACGTTACAAATACACACCCCATCGTGGTACTGCCCATGTGTACTACATAATGTTGGGCACACACCTGAAACGAATTGTCATTACTGTAGACATACTAAACAACAGAAGCATTGCTTCTAGATGCAGTAGTTAACTGCTTGTGTTTGCCTTCAGTCTCCTTAGTAGTTGTTCCACAAATTTGAAAAGTTTAAAATGAAGTGTTGTACTTAAATAAATCTAATGTTTTTTGTATTGTTTTGGCAGAATTTAGGGTGGGGAAATAAGATGGCTATAATCTCTGTGAATCCACCATAAATCCATAAATAAATTAATCTAAATAATTTAGTTTTCTAAGTAAAATACATTCTGCAAAACAAACAACGTTATAGATTACTCAATTCGAGTGTTCATTGTAGTAATTTACTGTTGTGACTAGGCTGTTGACATTTTCCAAATTGGATCAGTTTTTGTAATGTTAATAAAGTGCACGATTCCATAACAACAATCAAACAGAGAGTTAGAAAACAAAGAGAAGCATCAAATAAAAAAACAAAATATAAATTTGGTTATAATTTGTTATTTTTAGAAATAGTTTATAAAAACAAGATAAAAAAGTTGACTACCAAGAGAAGGCATTGCAGATGCTTGAAATTGCCAAGCCAAAAACAAAGCTAGCCCCTGTAAATAATAAGGCATTGCCATATAGGTACCCACCTTTGGAGCAATCTTCCCCTGTAAATGTTGGATAACACTTGCACTGTCCATCAACGCATTGTCCATTGCCACTGCAGTCGTTCAGACAAGGTATACCACCGTCACCTAATAACGTTTTTAAATTGCATTAGTTAAAACAGTTTTTAAAAATCTTTTACATTTTAAATTTGTTTTATGAGAAAATCATTACAATATGCAAGCCAGATGCAGTTAATTTATTTTAATGTCTGGGGCCTAGCCAAGAACTAGAAGAATTGTTATAGAGTTACTTTTGTTGTTGTTGTATTAATAAATTTAATAACTTATTATCTATTTGCTTTGACTTCAAGGAGAAAAACAAATTTTGTTAACCTTTTATACCAGCAATAAACTTAACATCTTCTGTCCTTTTCCCATCATTAAATATTCCAATATACCACGATCCTTCTTCCATAAATTGAACAAAAGAAAAGATGGTTTTAGTTGACATTGATCTTTCTTGCCTTACAGCTAAAGATTTCCCTCCATGTCTTTTGTTGTTGTCTACTTGATGATGGTGGCTAGCAGTCCTCCCAAAAATTGCACTATTCCTGAACGCATGTCGCCTACTCCGATCCTGTGGGTAGCTCCTTCCAGAATGCACTTCAACAAAATCATACACAGTATGCGTTGGTGGTCCACCCCTTCGTCCATACACTGCCAGAAACGCATGATGTCCGACAGTAAGGTTCAATTGGACATATTTAGCGTCATTAATTTGCATAATGATTTGTAAAAAGTCCCCTGATTGGACAGTTCTTTTAAGATGTGCGCCAAGCGGTATTTGTTCCACTACCAAAGGTAATGAAGTTGAATCTGAAAATTAAATATAAAATGGTTCTTACAAATTTTCTTTTCAAAATCTTGATCAAAATCAAACATAAACAACATTTTTTCTTAGAACAATTTTTCTCTTCAGAGCAAATGATATTTGGGGAGCAGACATTTTTTACCCATCTCAGAAACTTTTGTACCAAATTAGAATAAAAACGACATTATTAACACTTATCTCATATCAAACTTTAAACTATTATTGAACTTTTAACTATTTTTATTTTAGTTCTCACCAGGTAATTTTGTTGGGCCTTCTTCTGGGGTGAAATAGCCGGGATTCTCTGTTTTTGTTCCTACTGATATAACAGGATGAGTCTCCTGTTGAAAGAGTTTCACCGCTGTAAAGAACCAAAAAAAAAAAATATGCACAAATTAGGTAAAACACATAAAACATTTTTTCCTTAGGCAGAACAAAATGAAATTTTAAACAAACTGAAATGATTAATCTGGTGATTCTTCTTTTAGATAAATCCATTTTAAAATTATTCTTTGACGCATATTTGATATATTTTCACATAATTGGTAGTCTTTGATTAACATTATGTAATTTTTCTCCAATCTACGTGATGTAATGCAAATGAGTTGAAAATGATCGTAGTAATGGTTAGCCTGAAATCTAATGTATAAACCTTCTGTGTTAATAGTACCATCGGGATAGTGTGTTGGTATAGCAATGAGAATAACATGAGTTCTCATGTTATAGTATTGGTGCTAATAGAGGTTCTGGACCTTTCTTAGAATGCCTGTGTTCATATTATGAAAAAGCTCTGAGAATTTGTGATTAGAATCGAATTGTAGTTTGTTTATAATGGTAATTTGGTATTGACAAATCAGGTGTTTGAATTTCACATTTAGAATAGGAATCCAACTTAGTAAAGAATTTAACAGGTGAGTTTTTTTTCACATACAAGTGGCAACGATTGTTGTGAGGCCGATTTACTATCACATATGTTGCCTGTCTCTAGTTTGAAAATGCACTTAACCAAAAATGGGGTTTCTCCTCAAACCTGCCTTGGCTACAGTCTTGCCTAACATGAGATGTAATACTGTATATAACAGCATAAAATGGTTTTGGTGGATGCCCTACTAGACTTGCTAAGTCCCTATGTTGTTAATCCAGTCGGCATTTCAATTTAAAAGCCATGTATATTTCTCTTTTTAACAATATTAAATTGAACTGCCATCTACAACATAGGCTAAGTGCCCTACATATAAGAGATGAGATACCACATGAGAATAGCCAACACTATGCAGAAAGTAGCATAAATACAGTACTGTATATTTAATTAATTATAACTAAATCCATCAAAATATAAATTATTTAATTTATTTGATTTTCACACTTTCATGAATGTCACAGAGAAATAGAAATCTTGATTTTTGAAAATATTTTTGTTTATTTATTCTAAGCCGAAATCTTTCGGGAATTCTGTTTAATATTTCAGAATGTAGTGCTTACTACGATTTTAAATGTCAAATTTGGTAGTGATGTATTTTTTCAATACTTAGCAATCTGCCATGACAGTCATGTAGATACAACCATTAATGATAGGATTCTATAAAAACATGAATGTGCATTTTAAGGATAGCATGATGTGTTTTTTTGTATTTCTTCGTTTTTGAAAATTACTCATGAAAAAATAAAACCTGTTATTAAGCAAAACGTATACATCAATGTATGATAAAAGAATATAAATTTAGATGACGTTTCAGATATAAGAGATATCTAGGTGTAACTAATGTAGTAAAAATGACATTTCTGTGTACACATTTTTAGGCTACAGAAGCACCGTTTTCGGTAATTTCAACAGCTGTGATGTAATCATGATAGAAAATAAATTGTAGTTAACTTTACCTGTTAAACAAATAAGAGCTGTTATAAGCGCACACACCATAATAAGTAACACAAGAGCCATACACTTCCATGAGCAGTGGTCCCAGCATGAGTACTTGCTTTTTATTCTTCTGTACTTAGGATGTGCAAATTTTGTGTTCTTTGGTCTGTTGTCATTGCGAACTGGAGTAAAATGGGGAAGGGGGACGGCTGCCGTCGGAGTATTTGGTGGGAACTCGTACATGTGTCTTGAAATACTGTGAATGGAACAATATGAACATTATTTTATAGAAATTTCCAGGAGATTTTAGTTCTTCTCTCAATTTTATTTTAACAAAGTAATTTGATATTGATGATTATAGACTATGATTGCATGCAAACTATATGATTTTATTGATCAATATTGATAACATAATAATTAAAATAACAAAATTTTTGATAAAAAATAAACAAGTTAAAAATCTTAACTGGACTGTAAAACAATATAAAAATTAAAATAACAAATTCGTTCATATGTAAACTTTCCTTGAAAATCGTCACGCAAAATACAGCTTCCGATGATAACATTAATCATCGCTCCTGTGACATAAAAGGTGTTAAGTATGAAACGCAGTACGCGATGCAATAGATAATTTGTTTCTCATTATATTGCACAACGTATTTCCACGGATATTGTAATTATATATACATTTTATCGTGCTAAGAAAATAATCAATAATCTATATTTAAACTATTTGCCATGTTATTACTATATTGCTAGTGTTATTAATAGTGATATCTATGGTACGGAAATAATAACAATGTAGATAATTTTGTTGAATTATTTATTATGCTATAAAGGATGTACCTATTGTAGTAAGTGTGGTATAAAATTAATAATCATTATTAATAAGAAATATTATTGCTCAGACAAGAATATTTCATGAGTTAAATAGGGAGAATATTTAGTGAGTTGAATGGATGGAACTGCCTTTATTTAAAAAAAATGAAAATGTAAATCTTAAAAGTATTCTCCATGCAACTAACACAAAAAATTCATTATTCTATGTGACACACCTCTATTCTAACAATCGTTAATTTAACAAAAAACCTGACTTAACAAAACATTTTGTCAAGATAAATAAATTACATGAGGATTTGCATAAAATGTGTGACACCTGTTTTATTGAAAAACTTTAATTCACATACACATTTGACAAAGACAGTGGCTGTTCAATTCACCTTACACACTCCCTCTTAATCCTACACATTCAGTAAATATAAAGAAGCTGAATATTCCTTTCTAATACAAAATGAGGCCAGTAGATGGAATTGCACTACCGGCACTAGTTGACATTTTATGTGTATGAAAAAAATGTATTGATTTTTTCCTAGGCTAAACAAAAGAGCGTTCTGACCCTTTTGAAGACCCGGTAACGTCATTCCACAATCTGCAACAGTTGCCTAAAGGTGCCTTGCTAGATATGCAGGAAAGATATTACTGTATATAAAAACATATTTTTCTATACAGGTTAAATTAGTGTGCATTTATGCTGCGTTTCAAATAAATCAGTTACATTCTTTGTCTAAGTAGAAGTCATATGTTTTGGAAGTGTTTATGGAAAATAGTGTCCATCTTTATTAAATAGACACTTCCATGTTTTCTAATACCAAATCTAAAGGTTGAACATTTTTAGAAATTTAAAATGTTATAAATTAACATTTTCTTTGCTAAATTTTGTATTTCATTTTACAAAAAATGTAAACTTTATACTTTAAACCAACCTTGGTCTGCATTAAACAATTATATAACATGACGTGATTATGTTTTTCATGTTGCATCATCATTCATAAATTCTTGTTTTACAGAGATTGGAAATTAGAGATTGAAATACTATACAACTATCTCATAAACCAAAGGATTCGATTTCAAACACAATTGTCATTCCGATTACCGGTTCTTACAAAATCGTCACTTTATTTTCAGATTTTATTCCTAGCGCATTCAGACAACTTGATATTTAAAAATGCCTTGTAGAAATTGAGCCATTAACTACGAACATTTAACAGAACTTAACAGTAGAATATACGCCAAACTTAAACTATGAATGAGAATTCTATGACCATTACCAAACAACAAGCGGCAAGACAAACGTATCATTACAGTCATTAGCGTTTGTGGATTATCTTTGAGAAGATTCTTACGAAAAATAATTGCGATATTTGAGCTAGGCTTAATATTGTAGACTTATGAGTGTATAGCTAAAATTACAGAGGAAGTTGATGCAGCTAAACTTGGGTTTGATCTGGATACTGGTGCTTGGGCTTCAAATGATACCAGCTACAAAATAGGAGAGGGGCCTAGGCTTACTATTACTAACTTTAGCTATTAAATTTGACTTGATACTATTGAAAGGGTTAATGATTTAGGCCTGGATTTGTACAGTAATTGCACAATTTTTAGCTTTGCCTATGCTGTTAATCTTAAATGTTAGCTCTGTTACTAAATATAAAAAGACGTACCTTGTCTGTCTTGAGTTGCTAAGGGAGTTGTTACTGTTGAACATTGGGTTCGGCCCTGGCTGCGGATAATTCAAGTTCATTACATCTTGTCTTGGATGAAAATTTTGTTTTCCGTCGACGGGTATACTAGGAAGTGCTGCAAACGAAAGAAAGAACACTTCAACACCAAGAATAACAGATGAGAATAATGCGAGAAAAATTCAAGTCAGTTTGCACGCAAAGTTATTAGATTGAAAACGTGTGAATTGAATTGATCAATATTAAAATAATGTGACTAGAGATTTCACTAAACATTAACATATTAATAACAACATCTTCAAAGAAATAAATGAAATTACGACCTTGAAATTTCTATAAAGGGAGAAATCCTCGTGAGAGATTTTGAAAGAAATGATTGAAGCTTATATAATACCACTAAAAGCATCTTCTGTCAAACGTAATCATGGAAAGACAACTCTGCGCACTACTTCAATAATTCATTATCTTATCAGTATTATGTTATTATACTGGCTATACATAATCATATTCATAATAATTATCATTAATATTATTATGATACAAGACTTCATTCAATGCTAATAGACAAACATTTTCAATGGTGAAGAATTACTATTTTACATTGAAGAAAATGATGGTGTACCATATTGCTACACTCATTGTTTCAAAATAAGCCATTCAAATGCAAAGGTCAGGGGCGGATCCAAGAGAGCACTAGAAATATTCTCTCTTACTTTTTACCTGAAATTACTACTACTTATTTACTACTTTTTGATATTTAATGTTGACCGACTATCAGTATTAAATGTTAGCTCTCGATGTTAAACAAATTTTGGTTTTGCCCCTGAAGGTTACTCTTTGATATTCGCACTGGTATTACTGTAGTATCTGCTACAGTACCAGAATTGTTTCATTGTTGAAACAATGTCGCTATAAAGCATTGACCTAAAGTGATCCTTTGAATGAGATGTTACTATAGTGGTTGTTTGTGAATCAAGTCTATATAATATCCCACCTTGATTTTGAATAAAGTTATTTTGTGGCATCGTATTCGACATTTGTTTCATTTGAAACATATTTTCTTCTGCATGTGCTGCCTCCGTACTAGAAATCGTACTGTGACTTGACCTAACATTTGACAGCGTTCCTGGTGCCGACCTCCCACTTGATATAAGACTTGACGCGGACCTGTCGGCTATGATGTTAGGGCGCATCATGTGTTGACGTCCTAACGAATGCCTGGAATTCATAGTTGAGGGCACACCTGTAGTATATCGAAGTAAAACAAACAAAACATTTATCATTTAGCATGTGTATTAGATTGTCCACCAAAAAAATACAGAAATTGCACTTAGGAAAATTACTTTTGCCTACGGAGTACTGTAGTGTACCCATTTGATACTGCAAATTGTGAAATATGAAATTAATGTTTTGAAATCATTCTATATTCAAATAGTATAATAGCGAAATACTAGAATATACCAGGTATTAAAAAAAAACATTTTATGCTTGTCAAAAAATATAAATAGCTAGCAATATTTCTTATTAGTAATAAATAACAAAATGGAATGACATTAAAGTTTTAATATACATTGAAAAAAAATCAAATAATAAATTTTACATCAAAAACATTAATGTAATGTAGTACCAATTATTTTACGGCAACAAACTACAAAGATATTAGGTTTTATTTTTTGATCTGCCGTAAAATGATTACAATATTAATAATAAAACTAAATTATTATAAATTACGATAAGAATTTGAAATATTTATATTTATGTCTTAATGGTCGCTTATTGAATATTTTCACGTAGACAGCCTCGGCGTAAATGCCGTTCTAAAAGTTTTAAGCGGATCAGAATGTCCATGAAGGAATGTTAATTATTACAAAGAATCGCTGAGCAGAAGTGTTATAGGAGTATAGATAGGAGTTACTGCAGCAAATTTGTATTTTTATTATTTATAAGCTATATATTACTGCAGTAATTAACAGAGAACATGATGAATGATCTATCAACAGTATTCTATTTTAACAATTCTTCCTAGAAGTTACTGTACAAACTATTATTACTGCAGTAACTAACACAGAACATTTTCTAATGATCTATCAAAATCAACAGTACCGTATGTTCTATTTTACCAATTCCTCCTAGAAGTTACTGCAGAAATCTACTATTACTGCAGTAACTAATAAAGTAAAGAATAAGTCTAATATCCTTCCTATGTTCAACTGTATTTAATAACATGATGAATGCCGAATGATCTATTAACAGTATTCTATTTTAACAATTCTTCCTAGAAGTTACTGCAGCAAACTATTATTACTGCAGTAACTAACACAGAACATTTTCTAATGATCTATCAAAATCAACAGTACCGTATGTTCTATTTTACCAATTCCTCCTAGAAGTTACTGCAGAAATCTACTATTACTGCAGTAACTAATAAAGTAAGTAAGAATAAGTCTAATCACCTTCCTATGTTCAATTGTATTTAGTAACATATAAATAATAGCTTTTAACAATGCTGAATAGAGCTCTAGTTATTTTATAAAAGTCTATGTACTTTATTTAATGTTCACTTATAAAATAAAATTTTATAGTGAAATATATAACTTTCAAACAAGTTCAAAAACATTAAAAATGTTATTGCTTGTAGACAAAGACATTCTTTGTTCTGTTACTTTACGATTAATTATTTAAATACAACCATTTGGAAATTCTCAAAAGCTTTCATGTGCATAATATTTGTGGTGTATAAATAATTTGTAAATATTTTAAGTGAAGAAAAACATTAAATTCAACATTTCATTGAGATTAGAATTTCGCATTATTTATGGTATAACTGTCTTTGAAAGAAAAACGCACAATTTCATGTTATAGAAAATTCCTCACTTTTTTTGGCCATAGATTTATCTATACACAGATGTTGAATAATCACCTCAATTAAAAACAAACTTTATGCACAGAAAAAGGTTATAAACAAAGATGAAAAAAAAAAATTTTAAATCATTGGATGTCTTTGTATTTAATGAAAAACATTTGATTTCCGATCAGGAGGTTCTCTTTAATCTTGGCTGATTTTGTGTTTCTTTTTCCTAGCATCTGTTTTTATGTTTTCAAAATGAACTACCGATCATTATTGGTACTTATTAAAGTATTTTTCCGGCAATTGATTATTTTTTAATACTTTGCTAGATTTTTCCGCTTTGTACGCCCAAAAGTAATCCTTGATTTAAAAAATTAATAATCGGCTATTCCCTGCTATTTATTGTAAAGTCTCATTGTTCTATGGACATAAATATGTAAAGTTAACACATTATGAATAAAACATACCTCCTGAAAACCCATCTTCCATTTCTGTTTCTGTTAGCGTTAGGCTAGATCCGCTACTCCTTCCGCTCTCTGATTGGTCCTCCCTATTTGAATGATGCCTAACTTGTTTCTAAATAAACAAGAACATTTTATTAAATAATAAAACATAATTCATATTCCAAGCTGTATAAACAGGCATAAAGTAAATAAATATGTAGTTATTATCTCATTGAAATTTGCATAACAGTGTAGCATTTTTGAATGTGAAATAAGATTGAGATAGGATTTATATTTACTATGACTCACTGCAGACTGCAGGAAGATTAGCCCCAACCCTTGGGGGTTTTTTCGACAATAGAATTTGATTGCAGCTTACAAAATTACATGAAATAGATCAATGTATTCATGACAATAATTTGATTATTAATCTTTAATATGTGTCCTTAGATACTATAAGATAACCTTCAAGGGAATATTACATTATATTAATTTGAACCAAACTGGACATTAATTTGAACCAAGGTGGACAGTTTAGTGATATTTTGGTGATATTTAACCATGTTTTAGTATATATCATTTATTAAAATATCATTATAAATTTGACAGAAATGGAGAAACTCCAATCTACCTAGTAATATACAGTACTGAAAATTCATAAATTAATTTATAATATATTATACTGTAACCAAATTGGTGTACTGTAGGTTAGAGAGGGGATTAGTTGACAAGGAGGACAAACATTTATGTAGTCAAATTTTTGGTTCAAAAACAGGTTTTGTCTTGGTATTCAAGCAACATTAACTGCAGTACAGTAGTTAACACTAATACTAGGTCTGTGTCAAACTTGTTCTGATGGTGACACTACCAATGCATTCAACAACTAGTCATCTTATAATTGGTGATTTAAATCCACTGTTGACAGTATCCTGAACACTTCTGTCCCTAGTGTTTTATTTGTGGAGATGTTAATTAGCAGATATACCAATTTATATAGTGTTTATCTTTCAACAATGATATACTGTTAAAACAATTGGTGGACAGTTCTTTATTCTATGATAACCTTTGTCTTAGTTCTGTCAAAACACCTGGATGATAATTGATTAATTAAAATTTGTTGATAGACAAATTAATTAGAAGCAGAAACTGTGATGTTACTTTGACAACATGTATTTGATGAATGATTGCAATCTTTGTTGCGGGATCAACCAAGTTATTTATTCAGTTGCAATTGTTGCATCTCTTTAAATGTATTTTCTTCATTAACATTTGTTCTAAGACTTTTTAAAAGAAAGGATCATGATTATACCATGTTTTCATATAAATTACAAGATGTACTGTAGGTCTATTGTTTAACCATGTTCTATAATATTGTCTTGGAACTCTTTCCTACTGTGAATTGTTGACAATATCATAACAAAATTGCAATAAAACATAATTCAAAACTAAGAAATATTATTCAATAATGTAAACTTAAAACCATGTCATATATAATTATTTGCATTATCAATTTATGCACATAACTGCTTATTGGTAGAATCATGGTTCACTTTTGATTTGTAGAAAGAATTGATATGTAGTCAACTTTGTACTGCTCTGTTACACTTTGACCTAACTACTAATAAAGAAAAAACACACTGCAAAGAAACCATTATAACAAAGAGAAGGGAGAACAGTTGTTTTATGAATTATGAACTTATTTTGTGTTCCATCCACAAACTGTTCAAAATGTTGTCTATTAAGTATAACAAGTAACAGTATTGTATTTGCAACTTTTAGGAATAAGTAATAAATTTCTATAAGAGAGAGGTCCATTTATTTATAGTTGTAAAGATGTTTTTGTTACCTTGTTTTAAATGTATTTCGATTTTAAAGGCTAAATAAAGAATGAATGAATGAATGAATGAAAGTTTCTATGTGTAAAGAAACAAAAAAACACACTGAAATGTTAATGATCACTATGAGGGATTACTAAACAAAGAGCGAGTAGTTTATACTGGTATCTAAATTGTTCTGGATTTCTTTTTTTTATAACTAAGCTGTTCTTGCTTGTCTCTCTAGCTTTTCTACAAAATTACTAAGTACTGATGAGTGATGTAAAAAACAAAGCTTAACCAAACTCTTCTTACTTTCCTAAAAAATGTTGAAATCCTGTTCAAAATGTGGAAATATTAATGGCCTTAATAATTGATTAATTAAACAAAAAGCACATATTTTATGACCACATCATCATTCTCACAAACATATTCTAGACCCCAAGGACCTTTTTAACCTCCTCTAATGAACTTATTATTCCATCAGTAGCAAGTGTTGAAAAGATACTAATAAAAGTCTTTTAGGCTAGAGTCAAGGCCTACTCTCACCAGTTTTGCCAATCTTTCTTCACATATTAACAGATGGTAAAGGAATGTCCAACTATGTGAAATTGTACAGTGAAAGAACTGTGTTTGAGAACCTTGTAGTTTGTCTGAATAACTTTTGAAAATGTTATAAAACAAAAAGCCAATTCATTCATAAATTATGAAGTTAATAGGTTCATAAAACAATGTTTGTGTACAGTAGTAACTTTTGAAAATGTCTTTGATAAGCTTATGTTTATGAACATACAGTATGTAGTAATGATGCAGAAATCATAATATTCATATATCTTTTTACAAATAACTGTCGTATAAAATCTCTCCCTTCTTCTTCCATTCGCTTTTCACAGTTTGATACCTGTTAGCTCATCCAGCAAGTATTTTAAATTACAATTGCAATGTAAGTTGTTTTTAAACGTAATTAATTTAACATAATAATGTTACCAAGACATGCTGGCCATTAAAGAAATTATAATTCAAGATGTTTTAATGTTTAAGTAATTATATTTCAGTACGAGCAATTGTAACATTTTTTTTTATGATAGGAATGACATCAAGCTAAATTAGAATTTGATTCTTTATAGTTTTGTTATTATTTACACTAAATGTGATTTTACACACAAGTTTCTCAAGGCCATTTTGTACATACCTCAACTTTAGTAATATATTTTCATGATGACAACTGCACGTGTGAAACTTACTTTGCTTTAATATTGCTACATCTACAAATTTGTTACATTGATTTATTAAAAATTTTCGCTGAACAACAGTCTCACAGATGCATCAACTTTGATAAACGAAACATTAATTATTATTTCACATCTGGTATTAATTTTAATATTAGAAAAAAATAATTATTGTTGTAAAAAATAATATGGCAATAAGGTCCCATTCATATGTTTTGATGCTTTGACTGTTGGTATGACACGCCGTATGGCACACCATATAACCCGCCTTATGGCTGCAGTGATCATCCAACTCTATTCAACTCCTCCACACTCGTGTGAGGTTTTAAATATTGCTAAAGCTCTGTCTACACTATCAAACTTTATGTGACAAAAAAAATGTGATGTGCCCAAACATGGACATGATGATGATGTCATATATATATTTGCGAATATCACTACCATATTTAGGCACATCACACTTTTTTATCAAACTAGTTTGATAGTGTAGATAGAGCAATTGAATTATGCTGTGTGAGGAGATTTACATACAAGAAAATACTTCATCTAGAAAACAATTTTTTACACTTATTGTAAATTTTCATTGCATTTAGAAGATTGAAAATGTGAAGAATTTTATCATGGAAACTTATCAACGTTTTTGTTGCAATTATGCAATTTGCAAATATATTACACATTAAGAAGATTGAAAATATTAGCAATTTTAAACAACAAAATCTCAAATTACAGAAAAAAATTCCTATTAAGATTTCCTATAAACACTTTTCCTACAGTTATGACATTTATAAAATTTAATTTGAAGCTAAAGAAATTTTTTTTAAATAATTCCAAGCACACAACATGCCTTTAAGGGGTTTTATTTAACTTTTATGGAGGCGCTACCAGTATACTGTAGAAATCTTTTAATTTAATTAATTTGATAATCTCTAAGACCGACCTTTTTGTGGTCAGTGAGGCGAGGTCAGCATAGTATGCTATAAATCTTTGTATGATTTCAACATTTGTCTGTAAGAACAACCATCTTAGATCTTTAATTTAGATGGACAGCAAAAAATAACTGGTTTCCTCTGTCTCCCTGTGGCACCTACCCCACTGGCACATAAGCTACATTCGTAATAAATAGTGAAGTGGTCAAGGTAAAAAATATATTACTTAAATAAATTAGTAGATCTCGGAATGATCAATAAAAAAAAGAGTAGGGAGGGATATTTCTGAACTGCACAAACCTTAAAGCTCTGTTTACACTATCAAACTTTATGTGAAAAAAAATGTGATGTGCCTATATAATAATATATATACATGTTCATGTCGTATCGCTACTATATTTGGGTATATCAAATTTCTTCCTTCATAATTCTAATTTACAATAAAAATACTTGTTTTCATGTTCTTTCCATTTGAATTCCAAGTCTATTACATTAGTCACATTAACCTAGAAAAATTCCTAAAATGTTCTATTTAAAAAAAAAAGGTTATTATTCCTTGTCAATCTCTCATCATATACATGGGAAAAAACAAACAGGGGAAATATGCTAATCCCAAGGTCATGTTCTGAGTTTCTATTGGTTTTGACTTCATTATGCATACTGTATGATATTTAGATACTGATTAATGTATACGAAAATGTACCCAATTCATCAAATTGCTAGGGGTTGATGACCAACCTGTGTGAAATATTACCGATTTTATGAGACGGAAAATTATAACGTTGCACACGGCGCTTTTTAGTAATGTAGAAAATTTATTAACATTTTAAGTTGCTGATAAAATTGTGTTAGTTTTAAGTGAAACAATCTTGGAAGCGCTGGGAATTATAATCAATTGTTTTACTTTACTGAAAAATTGTTCCATGTCTTTGTACACTGTGTCAATAAGAACAAGGCCATATAGATGGCTGCAGTCGCGTGCTTAGTGTTTACCGACCAACCTACCAACTGACCGAAATTACTGAACATGTTTAAAAATGTTGAAATGTTTAAAAACAGTTATATTTTTTTAATTTACACGTGCGTAGCCTGTCACTTTTGACGTGCTCGTATAACGTAATTTCGAGTTGAAAAGTAAGTCAAGAAACAAAAATCGGGCAAAAAGAGTGCGCAATAACATTTAACGTGCAGTGCGCGCGCAAAAATCTGCGCACTCATGGCAATTTTGTAAAGGCTTAAAATTGCCTGAAACGTACTCTTATTTTATCGAAAATAAATTTTGAAAAATTTAAGCGCGCGTACGCATGCGTTACATGCGCTACGCCCGTAATTGTATTGCCATATGATGATTTATGCCCTGAAATTTATGAGTACCAAATTTTATTTAATTGTGATTCATGGTTGTGAATATATGATTACAAACGTGATTTCGTTAAATCGTGCGTAGACCGCGTAGTTTTTTATTGCGCACCGTGAAAACATAACCACATCGATTCCTGGCCATAAGGAATATACTGTGAAAAATTGACTTAGCTAGATTAAACTGATATCAAGATAAGGTCAGAAAGCGATAAAACGCATAGTGATACCGGACCGACAGACAGACCTACAGACCGACCGACATAGTGAACTATAGAGTCGCTTCCACGCGACTAAAAATAATAAAGTAGAACACCGGTTAAAGAGACACTTCAAAAAGCCCAGCAAAATGTCCCATAATAGGGGTGTCCCCTGGATATAAGTTGGCTGTAGTGCTACAGTAAATATATAATTCCCCTTTTTCGTTTTTAAATACAGAAAAATTTCCCCTTAATAGGGATGTTCACCTAAATAGAGTTGTCCCAAATGAGGGGTTCTACTTTAGTAAAAAATTTTAATCCTCTATCCTTAAAAAATATTTTCATTAATTAAAAATCAATTAAAAACATTACCAATTAAAATCCAATACTATACTACTATAAGTACTTTTTTAAACACAAGGACACAGAAACTTTTTTGACCACACCCAACATTCCAAACTCCTTAATCAGAAAGCTAAAGAATATTGGACCATAATCCTTTCATGAGTGGACATTTAAATAATAAATGAACCCCTTCTAATTCAAAAATTAATTAATAAATTAATCATGTTGCTGAATTAATTTTCTTGTTGTTCTTTAATTTAATTTAATACAGATTGCTGTATACATGTACAGTTAACGCTAGTTTGGCTAAAGAGATGACGTTTATTTAAAAACATCTTAGTATGAATATTTTTCATTAATGTAATGTTACAATATGTCAACAGAAACTAGATATTTCAAGTCTAATATATAAGATCAGCATAAAAATGGGTAAAATAGATCAATTACCTTACTATCTGGGTCATCAGTAAAACCTGATTGAATCAAGTTTCTGATAAATCCTAGCTCGTGTCCCACATGGGTGCTTGCTCCGACATCAAACGGTACCACCCCATTCGTTTAAATTCAAAACTAACGACAACGAGAAGGCTTTACAAGCGAAAAATCCATATTCATGTTGATGTCTTTCTAAGCTATTGAAACACTGCGTGCATGCATGATGTTGAATAGGGTGATTGGCAACGATAATGACATTCAAACTATCTACTGACTTTTAATGCTGATAATGAATACACAACACAGACGCAGATCAAATTCGTTCTCATAAGAATATCCGATGTAATAAATTTTACGTTGAGGTAAGGGATCATGTCAAAATGTTCCTACTGCAGTAACTGCAATTATTGTCAATGTTTAATGCCAGAATTGTAATTATTATGTAATTGCAGTATTAATCAGTAAGTCAAACATTTACTGTGGTAGTTGAAATGATTGCGGTAAAAATGTCTGAATGCAAAAATATTTCATGGTTTAATTTTAGTTTAATTTGGTTTTAGAGAACTTGTATTTTATCACCTTTATATTGAAAGAGAATTTTTTTTGTTAAGAGTTGCGTTCTATATACTGTAGCTATTATTATTCTCTACCACTACTAGCTGTCAGATATTATCAATGTTTTAAATACAGTAATTACTTTAATGTCATTAACATTGCAGACATATCTAATTCTGTCTTGTAAAAATCTGCAATGCATTTTACCGGCGAAAACACATTAATGTTAATGTCCATGAATTCCAAAGATATCTCAAACATGGCACTCCCATACCAATGTTAAACGTATTTTAGGGTAAATGCTAAACTAAAAATGAAAGCACAAAAAACCCTGCGCAAATCTTACATAGTCTGATCAAAATATTAACTTATCCTGACTTTGAAATTTTAAGTTTTACTTTTGTATACCCCAAAAAAGTAAAATTCTGTTTATGTTAGTATATATTTAAATATTTTATGACAAAAATGCTTCCTCACATAGATCTCCTTCAATTTGTCCCTGAAGTAAGTATTTTTTTAATGGAGGAATGCATTTAAAAAAAAATTATTATAATTACTTTTAAGTAGTTGTCAACAGCCATCAGAAGTTGGTCAGGCGTAAGGTCTGGTGGGGGCGGTCTTGGATTACGCTCAAGTGACATCTTGTCTTTTCCAGACGGTCGATGACTACTAATAATATTTGGTTCGCTTGTCGACATGATACCTGTAAAATTGAAAATCATTTTATATGGATTAAACAATTTAAATATTTTAAAATTTATGTTAGTTTTACATTAATACTTAAGTAAGAATAATATTAATGCGCAAGAATCTATAACTTACATCATCAAATATAGATGTAAATTGATATATTTTAAAATAAACTAATAATGACAAAAATAATTATGAAATAGTAATGATATTAACGCGCAATTCCCTTAGCGGTCAATTCTTCATGCATCAATGCTTTCCACTCAATATTAAGTGACTAAACTAAATTACCATTCAGTCAATTAATAATAAAATCTATATCACGCATAAAATAAAAAGGATATTCTTACGTTAAATGTTCATACCCACGATAAGTTGTGTAATTGCCAATCGATTTTTCTCGTTAAGTAGATGGGTAAAAAGAAAATCTCATCCAAGATATGACCCGTTTTTGATCGTGAGCATAATAAGATTACGGGTAGTATTAGAGTTATGAAGATTGAAAAGCCTGCAATAGCTATGATGGATTGGCTAAGTTATAATCCGCTACAATCATGATAATCGTCATCTCTTAGCCGAACGCTCTATCTCTTATTGTAATTGGTTGAAATGTGCATTCTGAATTACTTGTATGTTTATATTAGATCAAAGTATCGTAAACAAAGATGAATAAGTGTATATGCACACACAATTGTAAACAAAGATGCCAGTTTTAATTCCACAATAATTGGATGTATCATAAACACAAATTTGTTTAAAAAGGTTGAGTAATCCTTTGAAATTGGATTTAAGATCTTCATCTATTTCATAAACAGTCAAGTCTAAGAAAAGTCAATGGAGGGCACCACAAACCAATAATGGCGCAAGTTCAAGGGATTCCTCCTCTACCATAGTTGTGGCAGTAACATCTGCTTGGATTAAGCCTTTACACTACAGGTTCAGTGATATATATCTGGCTTGTGCAGACTTTAGGCTTATAGAAACTAGTAAATCCATTGAAAGAGTAGCTGGGGGCGACCCAGCCCTGTCAAAAAGGATGGCTAAAGGAGTGACGACCTCTGACCCATTACAGCCAATGATGCTAACTATGATTACAAGTATTGTAGTTGATAATTTGCTTGTGTTCAAAATTGATTTACACATAAAAAATATTTTTAATTTAATTTTACTTTCTTCAGGTATAGACTGAGTGGAACATGATTGTCACCATCAAAAGAGATTCATATTATATTCTACAAATAAAATGAGTCATACTTGAAACAAGTAGAAAAGGTTATGAGATCTCAAAGAAAATTGGATGTTGCTAATTTATTCAACATCTTAAACAGCTTTATTAGCGATAAAAATGTATACAAACAAATAGTATAAGTAAAGATGATACCACTCTACTGGTATACCAATTAAATTTGTTACTAAGTAATAAGCCAAGGAGTTATGAGATTAAAAGTGACATTTAATTTTATCAACATGTTTATGTTTTTCCAACAATCTTTGGCAACGATATAAAGGAGAGAGGTGTGGTTGTGAAAAGCGAGAAGGAATTTAAAATTAATATCAACAATGTGTTCTAGCCATGAATCAATGTCTAACGATTATCAAGCCAACATCAATCAAAGAGCTATACCGACAACAAGACCTACAAATATCAACGGTTAAACAGATTACTTTGCGATGTACTTTACGAAGTTTGCCGAAAAAACTTTGTTTTCCTTTTATAGGAATCAAAAAGCAAGAAATCAGCTAATTACAGGATGGATAAACTATTTATCATGCTTATAAATAAATCTCACTTGAGATTTAATAGTGAAATAAAAATAGTAATGAGCTACAATCCTGCCTGGTTTAAATCCCGGACCTTGGGATTGGATCCTGGAAATTGGGATTGGAAGGCAAGCATGTTTACCACCAAGCTACTCCTCAACTATAAACTTGAAAAGAAAAGAAAATTGGGGGATAAATAGAATGTTTTAAAATATTCTTTGTATCTGTTAAAGGTGATTTTCTTTCGGAGAAAATTAGATTTTCCTCTAGAGCATTTTTCTTCTATATTTTTTTTTTTGCAAAACCAAACTAAAAACTAGACTTTTCTATTAGAGATTTAATATCATATTTTTACCATCGATCTATATTATTTTGTGATCATGTTTCCATAAGATACAGATATTTCCTTTTTATCATGTTTCTTAAGAAAGAGTTAAGTTTGATTGATCGATAGTTGATACATCGTAACAGGATTGTTGTACTGTATTGTGAAAAATGATTGAGATTAATGCACCCACAAGTGACGTTTGATACGTATTATGAGCGACATTTTGAGAACATACATTTAGAATTACATTTTCACATTTAATTTACAAATATAGATTTTTAACTTAAAGAAATTCAAACGGCGACGGCGACAGAAGGCTGGATAAAAATATCTATACTGTAAAGTTAAGCTTCGTCTGACTAATAATAATAATATTAATATCTCCAATCTCTAATAGTACATGGAGAGTTAGATTAGAAATAATTTATTTCAGATTTTATTAAATTATTATATTAAAAACACAATATTTTCTCGAAGTATTAATATCAAGGGAATTGCTATTTTTACGCATTTAAGAATTGTTTTAATTACTTGCTATATACAGTATAAAGCATTAACACTCATTCGGTGAGAATTAGCAAAAACCTTTTGGGATTTATTAACTATGTGAGTGTTTATCAAAATTTAATCAATATCTTACTGCCTATATTAAAGTGATTTATAATATTTATTATTGTTTGAAAATTGAAAATCTTTCAATCCAAAACAATAAATTTGGTACAGTCTGGTCTATTGGAGTTACATTGTGATTTAGCTTGTTCGGTGTTCAATAGGATGAACCTTGCAATTAGCAATACCCTTGATCAAATGCACAAATTCATCTGTTGCATAATCCAATGAGAAGCTATTTTTATTAATTGTTAAAAGTTATATTGGTGTTAATGACATGGATGTGTATAAAAAGAGGTATCTGATCATGAGCATGTCGGATATGATTCGAATCAGCTTATTCTATGCACGATTAACTCTAGTGCGTGTGAACACACTTAGATTGGGACATACTGTATGGATTATACAACATACAAACAAGGAATACTCAAAACATAAAAACAAAGATAATAAAAGGAGAAGATACAACAGTTCCGTTGGCGGCGTAAACCACATCCGGGTTACTATTTGCCTACGCCTGAAGGTGGCGCACTTCTTTTTCGCTAGAAGAAGTGCGCCACCTTCAGGCGTGGGTAAGGTAAAACTATCTATAAAAATGCAAACCATGATTATTTATCAAAATGATTATCAAAATATTAATAATATCAAAATTAGTAGAGCACAGACGCGAGAACACATCAGATCATCACGATCCATCCAAACGTGGAATTAGACGGGAACCATATCTAGAGCCCGCCGTCGTTCGGCTGCTGGATTCTTACGCGTCCATGAAAGCACGTCCGCGTTTCCTATCCTTCTATATATAACAGCGCGTACTGTTGATTCTTTACCTATTTATATTCTTTGATAAAAAGCACACTAACTATAAAGACGTGGGACACGTTTTTCCTGTACAATTCATATAGCAATATTCTATTTCTTTACAGAATTTCATTACAACTTCATTACAGATAATACATTTTCTAACAACATTGTGCTTGACAATTCAGTCAACTTCTATAAACACAAATTCATCAAAGCCAATTTGTTATCTAAACATTCACTTTAGTAATGCACTTCTGTCTAAACAACTAACATCTTCTATTTTATGATTTCTATTAATATTTCTGAATAACAATTGCTGTTGGATTTATATTAATGATAATAGAATAATGTACAAATAGACAACGTATGTCATATGTACTTTTACTTTACATATGTAGTCAATTGAGTTTATTTTTTCTCTTAATAACTATTGTACTGTATAATGTACTGTCGTACAGATAGACTCGGGTTCAATGCCTGACAACTCCCAGTTCACTCAGCTGTAAAATGGGTACCTGGTTGAAAATACTAGGGAGAAAAAAGGCGGCGTGGAAAGGAACTGGCCACCCTACCACATAATGCCGAGGCTTAGTACAATGAGCTCCTAACAGCTCATTCCCCTACGTTCAGAGAACACGGGACTCACCTTTACCTACTGTATATAGTAGTAGTATAGTAGTAGTATGATGATGATCTAATCAAATATTCCAGCTCTTATTTTAAAATATTTTTTAAATTTTCTCCTAAATAAACAATATTTACCTGAAACTAAAAATCTAGCATACTGTGTTATACATGTACGCAATACTAATTTATCCCTAGTAGCTATACTCATTATGGTAAATGTTTAAACCACATAAATACATCTAAAATCCACTTAAAATTCAGGCTGCCAATTTTGATTAATGCAAAAACATACAAAACTGTATAACAATTACTACAATGCCAAATATACAATGTTACAAATTAGGACATGCTGCCTAAAACCTAAGAATGCCATAAGCTGTGTAAATCACTGTGTTGAAGTTAAAACGTGTGAAGAGTTATTTACCATTACAAAAGAAATAACAATTACTCTAAGCATAAGAACACAATTCATCACTGTAAACACTATGGGTATTATTTTTGTCAGTAATTTATTTTAAAAGGCAAGGTGTTTTTTTAGGATAATTGAATTAAAGTAGTTTTAGATGCTGTTGTGAAGTATGTTGGGTTAAAAGTAAGTGTAAAAACATGTCAATAAAATGTATGTAGTGAAATTGTTAATGTTGTAATGTATTACTGTATTTCTTAGGATTCAATACTATTAATGAAATTGTACAAAGTGCCTACCTATCTACAGTACAACATCTAATACACAGTTGTTCCACTACCAAACTGTATAAACAGATGAGTTTGAACCATGGCTGTGGGTGGGTGGGTACTTTTTATCAAATACCATTTTCATATTTTTATTTCAGCATTGTTGCTGGGTGGCATAGAATTTCTTTCCTTTTCATAATTTTATAATATACACATTGATCAACACCATTTTAATACTTTTACCATTTGTTTTCCTATTTGAGAAAATTAGTATTAGAAATTTAAAATTATTTAAATTTAACTTCAACTAGGAATTATTACTTGACGCAAGAAAAATCAACTTAGGATGAAAACTCCCTAGGGTTCAACGTTCTATTCACTTCAGAAAAAAATTGCCGAAAGCACTGCAACCTTTACTTATGAATCATACGATATAAGGAGTAGATATCAAGAGCATTAACTGATACGAACACAGATGTTGTTTAAGAAACAGCATTGTTGGCCACATCAATATAGTCAATTGTTCTCATTTCTGTTCTCGTAATCGGCGAGGAAGGCAATGAGTATTAAATTTCTCCTCATTTGGATAGCTTTCCCACATGAAAATTATCAATACTTGTACTTAAAATGTTCTGAATTAACAGCAAAGTTGATGCACAATTGCTTTCACAAACTGAGACCCAATTCAGTTGAAAATGATTAGTATTAAACTTCCGTCATATTTATTTTCTATGTTAGAAAAATTAGACCTTAATGCTGTGATTAGCAGACAGTTATTAAGGAAAATTTGTCAGATAGAATCTGACAAACGAATTTGAATGAACTTTAAATACAAAACGATTTATTGCGTGCAATTCAGGTAATATTTGTAGTTATTTATGTTTTTAAAACAGTGACTAATCAAGGAAATATTGTAAGATTCTAACGAGCTAATGACGGTTAATTCTAACCGATAATTATGATAGAAGTACACTGACATTTTCATCAATGTTTATGGGAAGATGACGTGTGACATAACGACAATGGTCAAACATGATATAAATTTCATAGTTCATAGAAAACCAGGCCATGTATAGAATTCAAAATTTCAACTTTATGATACAACAAAACTATTAAATTTATAGTGGTATGGTACTGGTAGTTGTGCTGATCAAGAAAAAGTGAATGTACAAAAGAGGAATCAAAACATTAAAGGCCTGGAAGATTAATTAAAAGAGTAAAGTTCAGTTCTCTAAAAAGTATTTCAATGATATCTGTCATAAACACAAATATCTTTCAGAAGTGTTTCAAATCATTTTTAACCTTATTCCAAGAAATCGTGACATTAATTACAGGGAAGAATGAAAGCATTTCATTTCCAAATGTAGTGTGAACGCCTGACATTACATTGTTGGGTTTGTCTGTATGTTAAGTTTAATCTGTTAATAACAGTGGAATAAAATTAGCCTTAGGTGATTAATTAAGCCAATGTATTAAAAGGCAGCTGCAAAACACATGACATAACAGAATAAACTTTATACTGTACAATGTAAATTTTTCAACATAAAGTATATTCAATATATATATATATCATAATCAAATACAGGAGGGTAGTGTGTACAGTACAGAGAAGTACTTCAGTGTATGCAGTGGCGTAACGCTGGGTAATTGCATTGAGTTGCTCATGCTTTGGGGCCTCTAAAGATCTCATGCCCTTTTGGGATTAGCCAGCGAGTGCTAATAGCCGTTACGCCACATAGTGTACGGAGTATTCAAGACAGAGATGGGCAAAATAACTCTAACTAACATTTTTGGCAACATGATGTTTGAAGATTAAATTCCAATCAACATCAATCTTTCGATTTGAGAGAACATACAGTACTGTAGAAACTATGTTAATTCATTGTACACATGCAGGAACATTCGGATGTGCTTTCTCTCTTGTTCCTAAAAACATGACTATAACAAAACAATATATAGTATAGATCATTGAAATCAACAACAAATGAACCAATATGAGTAGGCCATAGGTCGTTGCAAATTAAAAGCTCTCTAATATACCTAATGAAACATTAATGTTTAAAATGATTTCTTTTTGCCATTAATAAAACATCTACAGAGAGGAATACGCAGTGCTTCTAAATGTGTAAGATATATTATTATATCGCAAAATAAATATGCAAATTTAATGTACTGCTGCTACTTTCGGTAATTAGCATTAATGTTTTATATAATATTTCATTATGTCTTAACAATGTCGAGTTCTGATAAGCAGTGTGGAGTTCTGATAAGTATAAAAACAGACAGCCTTAGAAATAATCATGAGTTTAAATGACAACACTTAGGAATCATTAAATATTTAGAAGTTAAAAGAATATCCATAGCCAAGTCTGGATTTAAATTACAAATCAGTAAATTATGTTGCTTTTTTTTTAGCATGTGACTGCAAATCTTGCGACCGCATCACGCGTAATGGAGAACGGTTTTGACTTACAGCATTGCAGCTGTTATCTACCACGCTCTAATGATCACATTTGCTCACCAGCAGTCGTCTTTGATATCATTACTGCTTTACATAAAATGTTGTATGCATTTGCGGGCAATTTTTCGAATTAAGGTGAAAAATGAAGATTTAGCAATATTGTACAGCTAATCAGTCACAGCGTTTTGGTTGAGTAAATTTGCGAAAGATGACACTACTGATGTTAGTCAATATAGATAAGTTAATGATTAAAAAAGATTCACTGCATGAAATGTGTACGGTTAAATGTATTTGTACTCAAATCAACATTTTTATTTAACCGAGTTACTGAAGTTTGGATTTTATTACTAGCATAAATTTAATGTTTGTTTGAAAAAGAAAACAGATTAAAATCTAAGATTAGAAAGCATTAGCCTGTTTTAGCATGTAAAATTTCAGACTGATTCTTTCCTTAACAGAACACTCAAAAAATATAGTATGTACGTACAGGACACATTTTTTATGGAGGTTGAAAAAATAGAATTTGTGAGGATTCTAATAAGATTGTCTCACAAGAGTTGTTTTATTCATATATAGTATATGGTTCTTCGTGCAACATCTATCCTAATAGTAATGCACTACAGATGTTTGAACATTCGAGACAGAGTGATAGATCATAAATGGCCTGATGGTAGGCTTAAAGATAATGACATTTACAACATTTATCATCCTCAATTTTCTAGGCTTTAAAAAACCTCTAGGTCATCTTTAAGTTTGACATTACTTATCAGCAGCAACATAAAAATCTGAAAGCTTCGCTGGAAGGCTATTTCCCTAAGTACCTTCATAAATTATCAATTTCGTAAGATATAATATTTTATTGTTGAAATTAATGTTTAATTGTATATATATCAGAAGGATAGGCTTACAGTATAGTATTTTAAGTATTTATGGTTTAAGGAAATAGTCATGTATTCTTTTAAACAACCAAATATTCGAAAAACAAGACTATACTACAGCAAAAATATAATGTCATTAATATTACTGTATGACTGGCATTATGGCAAACAGTAAATAAACCATTTTTAGAGTGAATAAAAGAAATACTGATTATTGAACTCAACCACTTGTTAGAGAAAAGCATAGAGAAAGGATGAGGTTCAGAAACAAAATGCAACTTGATGTTATGGAGAAATTTGACAATGCATGCTAAGGAGAAATATATATCAAAGGATATTCTCTCTAACAAACAGTCTATCTAGAGATCTAAATAAAAATGTATTTACCTGTAAGGTATTATTGGTATATCCACATAAAATTAAAACATTATTAGCTGTGCATGGCTGTTTTCATCTCAATTACAATTTTAAATCCGGTAGACTGTTTGACTTGTGACAGAAGCTCAATAGCCACAGAAAGCTGTTTGCATTAATATGACTGAACCTCTCAAACATCACGGAGTGTCTATATACTTTCCAATCCTCTCCATTTAACCGACTACTAACAACAGTGAAATGATCAGTTTCAATATAGACATTCTGTTGTTCTGGCATAGTCGAGAAAGCTAATGATGCTTACAAAGACCATTCAATTGGAGCTACGCAGGCAGAAACGAAAGGTAGTTCTAACTGAAAAGGTGTAAGTTAGAACAGTATACATCACTCGATCAATTTCCACAACAATGGGAGGGTAACTAGTGAGGCAATACATGAAAGCAAGCGAAATCAATTACCAGTCGATTGAACAAAATCTATTCAATCCAGTCGGAATTATCTCGCATATTGTATTTGCATTAAAAAATCAGTATAGCCGTGTAATGGGTCGGAGATCAATTATAGACCGATAACCGAAAGTTACACAAATGCTACGACGATCAACACAATAATCATGGCTTCTTTATTTTTCACATCTTCAAAATTAATCATAAGTGATATCATATTGGTTCTAAAGTTGGCCCTTAATACAGGTTATAGTTTAATTTGTTTCAATGCAGAAGTGAGAAATATAACATTATACTTCTATTAAATCACTCAACGTTTGAATTATCATTAAATATTTTCTTTTGAGTAAATGCTCAAGACTACAATACAATCATGTTAAGAACGATTGAAATTGGTTATTGGTAATTTCTTTCTAATTATATTCTTATTGGTATAAATTGTTTTCTAAATGTTGTCCTTCAATTTGGTAAATCTTATAGCCACTTGTTTCCGGTTTACTAAACTAGCGACAAGATTAAAAGTGAACAAATAACCAAATCCCTTAAGGGGGATTAAATTAAATCAATTGAATTTAATCAACATAATTCAAGGAGCCCAATTAAATTTCTGTCATGGAGAGTGAAAACAAATCTAAATAGATTGACTGACAAGTTACTAATTATTACTGCTAGTTGTTAATTGGTATGTCTGCTTTGACCATTCTAATAGCCTAGATATTTTATTGATGTAAAATATAGAAATGACTGAGAACTCTTGGAGAAATTGCGATACTGTATACTGCCCTCCCTAACTAATTTCAAACCTTTCCCCCTTACCTTGCTTATCCAGATATTAGTGAGCTTTAGTTTTGGAACAGTAGACAAAGGTTAAAGGTTAAATTGCCTAAACATAGTCCCTATAATGAACGGTATATATTGGGCTTATACACAGATTAATATTTTGTATTACCAAAAATAAAACTCTCTTTATCTGATTGGGGAAGGGGGGTATATGAGTAATGTACTGACTAGACATAAAAGATTTGAAATGGTCACATAAAGTGACATACCGTAAGCAATTCTACAATGTATTGTAACTAAAATACTTCTGCATGACACTTAAAGAAAAGAAATACAAAGCTAAAGTTTTTCTATGCTGCAGTTGGAATCATATTTCATAAAAAATGGGTCAAATTTGTTTATCGGTTATTGAAGTGGAATGTAAATCTCATGTATCCTAATTGATTATGATTCTCTAATGAATAAATACCATGTTTTCTTTGGGGCATACACACTCTTAACAAGAATTTGCAAACAGATTATTTAGGGTGAATAAATACAAGACCAAATTCAAACATTTCTAGTTTCTAGTTTCTCATGGCGACCAAACCGTCTCACCAACGCCATTCATAAAAAATCCCGCCTCAGGTTAATTGTCTAGAAGGATGTTATTTTAAAATAGTTGTCCAGGACCATGAATAAATTATCTCACCGTTGACTTGGTCCGTTGGAATTCCTCATTGGAAAAACATTCTTTAAAGTAAAGTGTTAAAGCAAGAAAATCGTAAACATTTTCAACCGATGCGAAACACTGGTGAAAAGTATCGCCTCCTCATTTCAGAATAACTAATGAAACAGAAGAAGTAATGGATATGTTTGCAGCATTTGCAAATAACAAGTAACCACATCTGGGTTGTCTTCAATCGAGTCGTTGTTCAATGTTGTTTCTCAAAACAACGTCACAAGAGCGGTTGTAGTGTTTGAAGTGTCGATTTTCTAAAGTGTGTGTTTCCGAATCGAGGATAAAATAACAGATATATAAGACAAATATACTAAGGCACCTTTATTCTGTTATTATTTCATCTATTGCAAATTTCCTAAACGAGAGAAATTGGAATAGGAGTTCTCTAATGAATTATTTAAAACTAAATATCGATATGTCAGTATTCTGCAGAGCTTGAAATCAAAATAATAATCAGTTGTGTCTTCTGAAAATAGGACGAATGTTCACAATATTTTAAAGCACAAGATTTTATGCCTCGTAACAAAACCATTAACTTACAGATATGAAAAAAATGTAAAAAATATGTCCGTTTTCAATTATAAAAGTTTGTTGGCTGATAAAAGTTATAAATAATTCTGACTACTGACAACTAAAGACAAGAAAATATCTGTCACTCAATAAAATAGTTTGATGAGTAAAAATATTTGACATGCTAATATCACAACCACAGACCAATATAAAATACATATAGACAATATGTCAGTTATAATCAATTTTCAGTTATTAGTAGTAATACAGTATATGAATCTGTAGTATTGAACTGAATATTAAAGTTACATTTCAAGAAATGTTGGAAATTATAATTAAAATAAATTGTCAAACTTACTGTTGTTGTTTTATTAGTATCATATGTTTATGAAAGTTTGCTGAATTTTAAATATTTTTATCAATGATAAACGTTTTTATGAAACTTTACTATAGATTGTACAACAGGTTGAAATTAGATTTTTAATATTTTTTCCAGTTTAAAATTGATAAGTATAAAAGAACATGTCATTAAACTAATGATTCTTCTTCTAATAATAAGGGTGACAACTTTGTTATCAGTGTTTGACAGTAGGCCGCAATTTCATAATTTTTACTCTGTTAATTTGTTTGAACCTGACCTTACAAAAGGGTAAAATTGGCCATCAATTTGATAATTAAATTTGTTATTTTCACACTCTCGACATTTGGTACTTCTCATACTGTACATATACATGTGTACACAATGTCACTTCTGGTCTTGAAGAAAAACCAAAAAAGAAAGCTCAAGTCATAATTATTGTGCAAAAAATTCTAAAATTCAATTTTAACATTTTGACTAGCAGAGGTTATGCACCGATGTTACACGTGTAAATGCCGCACTATTAGTGTAATTCACACAACAGAAACAAGTGTCACATGTGCGGCTGTCATTCATAATTTTACAAATTGAAAATATGCAAGTTATAGATAATTTTCTATTTATGAAATAATTTTTCAACACACCCATGAGAACAAAAAGTGAATAATTGTATTTTTTTATTGACAGAATATCAGAATGAATCATAATTTTGAAGGGTAAAATAAAAACATTCCCACAATGTTAAACACTACAGTATATACATTGAATGTCTTTAATGGGATACTTCAGTAGACCCTTAATAGGGGTAGGATGTAGTGTTAAAACATATTTCCCTACTTCCTTTCATGGTAAATTTTTATTAAGACAGATGAAGGATGGTCCTTGCTCTCCTTTTGAAATTCAGATTTGTGCATATATGCAATTATTAGCATGACGTTCAGTGCACCCAGGCAAATGACCCTTAAACTAAAGCTCTGTCTACACTGTCAAACTTTATTTGACAAAATAATGTGGTGTGCCCATATATGGACATCATGATGTCATATCACTACCATATTTGGGGATATCACTACCATATTTGAGGATATCACTACCATATTTGGCCACATCACATTGTCAAACTGGTTTGATAAGTGTAGACAGAGCTTAGGCTAAACATATGGCTACATACCTGTATTTGTTTCTGTTTCCTCTGTAGGGCTAAGTGTGTTCAAACCACCCAGAACTTCTTTTTCATAAGCTTTGAGTGTTTCATTAGAACTATACCCTGGAACTAGATAATCTTCTCCTATTTCGTGTTCCAAGGAAGAATTACTACATCGCGATCGAGCTAAACGCTCTCTTCGATGACGTCTCACAGTGCGTTTAGACTTTGAGGCTCTAGCTGCCATGAAGCGACTTCAGAACGCAACTTGGAATTCGCTGCCACAGTTACTACAACACAAAACGAAATCATAGAAATTTATGGATTTTACTGTAAAATACTACAATTCTTGTGTTTTATTAACACATTTGATAAATGAAGACTCTAGGCAATATACTATATTATCCAAGTTAATTGTAACAAATTTCTTTGGAACATGTAAATGTTGCAGGCTATCTAATAATTTCAATCTCGCAGTGTATTTGTTATACAGTATTCTTTAAATAGAGCAAAAACTGCATAATAATATCTTGGAAATTATTAAATTATCTCAATATTTATTTTTGTAAATATTTTATATTGAAAATGTGTGTAGTTGGTTGCTTTTTCTAGATGCTTTAATTGTAGAACGTAATTTTTTATAAGTGTACAGTATTAGTAAATGTTACTGTACATAAACATTTTAACAAGACATATCAATACAAGTCTTTGAAACAAACCAACCAATATACCAAATACTAGCATTGCATTGGAATAAAAAAAAACAAAAAATAATTGTACAGTATTAGTAAATGTTAACTGTAAAACATTTTTAACAAGACATATCAATACAATTTCAAACTTACAAATGTTTGTAAACTTTCCTACTATACAGTAGTCCTGACATCAAACAACAACATGCACAATTCAATTCCAAGTATTGTTAGGATTTTGAAGGAAAATCCATTTAAACAAAATTGACGTTCCACGGGTAATCATCATATGATTAATAGAAAAATATTATTTAGCAAATATTTAGTTTTTAATGCTTGAGAGATTTTAACAATTGTCTTTTGTTAGTATCGTGTGCCAGAATTCTTTAATCTATTCAATAGTCTAAAAATGGATATTAATCATTTATTACCAATAATATATAGTACTGTAAAGGCATAACTTCGGGACCTAACAAAGTGTTCCAGTAAAACAGTGGGTTGGCCGTGTTGTCAAAACATATATTTATCTTTGATAATTTCACAAGAAGGAGCCTGGGTTAATACACAGTACTGTATAAGAAATTAAAGGCCAGTAAATAACCACTATCTAATACTAGTAATCAATTTTTCCCTAAAAATCACTAAAAATGTTTTTATTTAATCCAAATATGATGCTGATAATTTATCCGAAATAAAAATTTTCAATAAATAGAGTACAATAAAATAATTGGGCTTATTAATCAAAATGCAATATATTTTTTAAATAATTTAGACAGATCAGGTATGTTTAAAATAAATTTAATAGTAAATAAAATAACATATTAATTCCAAACAATTACAGTTGTAACAACGAAAAGAAATTAAATATCAAGAAGAATTAATTTAGACTAGCTAGTATTACATTTTTTAATTTAAGCCAATGTTAAAATAAATTTAAACTTAAAAGTGGCATTGAAAAATATACTGTCAGGATCGTTTAAAAGGAGAAAAACCCCTGCGGGTGATGTCACACAACAAGATGGATGAGGATTTACTGAAAAGAGTTAATTTTACTATTTGGGTAGTCACTAAACGCCTTCAGCAAACACTGCCACCAAATATAAAATCACAATACTATAGATACTGACTCATACAAACAATAGATACATTTATAAAATTGACAACAATAAAGAGATCAGGACGCCTCGTCTAGACCACAAAAAGACAATTTAACTTACCATTCCAAAGTTATCCTGGTGTAAGTAATACAATAAAATAGAAAGAGAAGAGACGTATATATTTATTCATCAAAAGTATTTTAATAAATAAATGAAGAAAAAGATGAATAATGCTGAAGCAATATATTGTAGTACTGTATTTGAATAGCCAATAATAATAATATTGAAAATATTTTCTGCTTATGGATAAATCAATTACAAACTCATGTAAAAATCAATTGATTTAAATTTCATTTATCAAATAAAAAAAGATTTTGATTTACGACGTTCTATTAACAAATCAGTTAATTATAAAAAATTAACAATGTGGATAATGTTAAGCGATTGTAAAGAATTTCTTACAATTTACTTGGGCGTGTATAACAATAAAAGTCTTTGTATAAGGTGACTGTGTCTACTGTTTATCAAAGGGCAGACAAGGCTGTTATTTCAACATACAGTACTAAACAATGAACACAGAACATAATGACATATTAATGTGCTGGTATCAAGGAAGCTCACTTCTGCCAACTGGTATGTAGTACTGTGTACAATATGCAGCAATAAACTTGTTTTTTTTAATGATATTTTCATAGAATACACATGCCTTTGTTTTAATCTTTTATGATTAAGGATACAAACAAGCTAAAATGCTTATTTGTATGGCTTGAATGGATCAGTATACTTTCATAAACATTTTAACCTGTGCTATTGCATTGGTAAACAATTGAAAACATGTATTTATTATAATACCATACTTTGATGAACATCTTCACACCTAACCTGTCAAACAACCAATAAAGTGTGATATTGATTGACAGGAAAAGGTGCAAGATTCAACAAACATTACCCGGTTTTTAAATCACTCAAAAATTAGCCGAGCCCAGTGTACAAAGAATTAAATCTTCTATCAATCTCGTTGAAAACCTAACAATTGATCTAAAGTCAATCTACCCCAGAATGAACTTATTCCCAATGGGAGTATTAGATTGATTGTATTGGTCTTTGATTTGTAAACCTACTGTCAAATTGATATGGCTGCTATTCCTAAAGCTGTTAGACTATTGATCCACTGAGGTTAGTGGGGTTTGTTAGCAAATATTATACTACTTAAAACTCTGTTAAACAAACAATATCTTAACAAAGTATCTCAGAAATTATTTAGATCAAAACACATTACATTTTTATGAATATAACATTAACTATCCTCTTTATATAAATACTGTCACTCAATGTTACTGTACACAAGAATATAACATATAACTCCAAACAGCAATAAGTCCAAAAAGCATTTAATAGAGTTTTCAAAATAAAATAGTCATCCCTATTGACCTACTTTCAAATAATAGGTCAAAAAGAACCTTTTATGGGATACAAATTTAAATATCATAATGGAATGGATTCATAAGGGATGTAGTGTTCTGGTCAGTTTAATTATATAATGAAGTTTAGATTTCCAACTGTTTACATAAATAAAATAGATAATGGTATTAGTCGATGTGGGATTAAGCTAGATTATAGGATTTATAATGGGATTAACCATATTTCACACATGAGATAAAGATATGGGATTAACTTTGCATAGATAAACCTTAAATACACTATGTAGGATTAAACTTAAACCTGGGATTAAGCTTATTATATATCCATAAAACTGTGGATTAACTTTCAAATTAGGATTAAACTTGAACATGGGATTGAATGAACATAATCTTGTTGTATAACACATTAAGGATGTTAAAATGTACTCTGTCAGGATTGTAATGTTAACCTTGCCATTTGATACTAAGATTTAGTTTCATCTGAGATTGTGAACAAATTTCTTTAAAAGCTTTTCAAATGAACACATTAATGAAATAAAGCCAAAGCAGTTTAGTGACGTTACAGACAATTACTTGCAATAAATTCTTTGAATTGGTGATGTCACAATAAGAATCTACTGTTTTTCATACTTGATCTGATTAACTATGGAAGAAACATTTACATTGTACAGGCAATCTCAACAAATTAACTAAGTACATTCATTAACCTAACCTAAATACAGTAAAACCTCCATTAAGGGGACACTTTAAAGTGTTCATTTAATAGTTGTTGTTAACGTTTTTCGTCTTCCGACATTACGCTTTCCACAATTTGTTTCCATTTTTTTCTGTTTATGGCAGGATGGTTTGTTATTACTAGTCCTTGTAAGTCTTTCTTTATTTGATTCATTTAATAGGTGTCCTCTGAAAGTGGGTTGACTGCAGTGTTATTTTCCCCCTGCATGCGTGGATCCAGCATTATAGATTAGGCAGGGCTAAATATTTCATAAATAATAAAAACAATCCGTCGGGTTGCAGAAAAATAAAAACAGTCATTAATTTTGTTAAATTTTAGGGGGTACTAAAGTCTGTTTAGCCCCCACCTAAATCTGTGCATGTCTTTTTTTTAATACAATCGTGAGAAAATTCTGGTTTAAGGAAAGTTACCACACTATAATTGTAGTATTGAAATTTTAGAAATGAAAACATATTTTTTTAGCTATGCCCCAATGCAAATTTATATGATTTTAGGTTTTATGCTCCTTAGATTGACAAAAGTAAAACATAGATTCTTTAGGGAAAGATTCTCAATTTATTATTTAATGTATGTTGAGATCTTTTGCGACAAGGTGTCTCAAACTAAATCTCCTCTTTCAAACTTGGTATGTAATAAGAACATCATCTCTCATAGTTGATGGGGAAAAAATAAGCATCAACATTCTTGAGATGTATAAGAGAAAGGGTTAACATGAAAGAAAATAAATAAGGATCAGAAAATTCTCTCATTGAAATGTCATCGTATATATTTTTGTATCTATTGGTTGATAAGATTTATGTGAACCAAAGTCAGATTATACATAAGGGGAGAGAAAGACATTAGCGGCAAATTTATTATGCAAACAATTTGTAGTCGTTATGGCAATGAGATTTCAAAGAACGCGGCAGCATTACAAGAACAGAAAGCAATTCTCTTGAAGGAAAAAAAAAATATAATAATCAATAGCGAGATACTAATGAAAAACGAAAGCACATGATGAAAAACAAGTAGTCTGCATTCAGTAATAACATGTATTACTCAGGAAAAAAGAATTAGAAAAAAACAACAAAAAGTAACATTATAAATGGAAGGATTCAACGTTTTGATATTTATTGACTTAACCCTTAGGAGTAACATTAAAATTAGCATAGGCAGGTGATATGTACTGTATGCAAATCAGTATAATACAATACTGAGAACTACTATAAAGAAAGCCAATATATTGAAGAACAGCAATAAAAGCTCTGTACTCTGTGAAACTGGATATCTCATACACAGGCCCAAAGTTGTATATGAATATAAGGGAAAATTAATGTAACATTTTTCATAAAATTGTGTCAATTATTCTTCACACTACTGATATGAGATTCACTATTATGGATTTGATACAGAACAGCTAAAGTGTTGAGAATTTTTTGTAATAAACTACAGTATTGAACGTCTGGTCAGGTTAGAACTGTCATAAAGCAGGTTCACCTTTAAGGCATGTATAATCCTTTATATAAAGTATAAATTTAATTGCAACAGTTCGACCTGATCAATTCATTCTTGAATAATGTGTTTGTTAGGTTAGCTTAGGTTGCAATAGCAATTCAGAATTTGTTGTATACGAGTTCTACCATTGTTCGTTCTGATTGGATCTCATTGTCAATTCTGATCAACTAATTTTATGGCGTTTCAAATATCAGGTTTCAAGTTTCATTTAGACTTGCATGAAACAATTCGAAAAGCATGACTGAAATTAAAATCAATGCGTCATCGTAAATTTCACGTACAGTATAAGCACACACTTTTGTGAGATATAAATTACTTGAAAGTAGATTATAATCAGTATAAAAACATAGAGAATAAAAGCTAATAAATTGAGATTGGATGTCCTGTATCATAGAATAGGCAACTTCTGCAATACAGTGTCACATTATGTATCATATGGGCCTGTTATGTATCATAGGAGGTTAGTTTAAGGGTTAGGCTAAGTCCTACACATGACCCGGTCTCACAAAAGTTCCTGTAATACTGTAAACATTTAAGCTCTGTCTATACTATCATTATGTGACAAAAAATGTGATGATGATGTCATATTACTACCATATTTGAGCACATCACACTAGACTAGTTTGATAGACAGAGTTTTAAAGACAGAAAGAGAAGGTTTCAAGTGTATAGTTTGTTATTTGTTATAAAACTATTCAAAAGAAATTTAGGTTAGGTAAACCACCCACTTTTACTCATTATAACTGTGATGATGACATTCATTTTTCAGCCTGTTAACTGGTAAACATTTTTTGTACTGTATTAGCTACTTTATATTCATTAAATCAGTTTAATAGTGAAATAAGTTGACTACACAGCTACTGGCAAATGAAAACATGGTCATTATCGATGTAAATTTTTTTCTACAGAAGAACATTTTAAAACCTGTGCTTAAATGCTGCAAAACAACGCAAGTCATTACTTGCTTGAGTACCACTAAGAATTACGAGTCTTAATAGCACGTGCCGGTCAAATTGTTAGGCAGCATGTAAAATTCCCATCAATCTTCATCTTCATAATGAACATCCTCTCTCCGGACACATTATTTTGGTGATTTTTCGTGCTTTATATGGTACAAAACGAACAGAAAATGTGCGCATACGCACGAACATACTTCCTACGCTAAGTGCTGAGATAACATAGGACACCTTTGGGACCCCAGGAGTAGTCGTTACCAATTCTTAGTCCTTTGTCTCGTGACTTAAAAATAGCGAAGCAAATGAAGATAAATATCCTTCTAATGCATGTTGAATAGTCAATTTAATTTTACAATCCCCTTTCTTAACACATAAACGCATATTTTTCAATTAATATTGATTGAAATTTATGATCGGGGCACCTGATAATTTACATTTTTATTATGAATTTAGTGGCAGGAAGTTGGAAACTGACAGTAAAGGAATATAATGTATTGTCTAATTTAATTGTGGATAAAAAGAACAAAACAAAACAGATGTACTGTAGCTAGATGTCAGTACAAATAATACATTGTAGATCAGAAAAACACATTAAAACTATAATGCAAAATATAATAAAAATGACATATTTAAGATATCAAATATTAAATCAAATATTAAATCTACTGAAAGAATTTAATCCATAAGATTATTGTACAATAAAGTACAATCTCCTACAATGTACAGCAGTAATGTACAAAAGTATCTAAATATTATGATTTTTCATGTAAACTATTTATACTGTACATTCCTATCTTATCTTGTACATCATGTCTGAATAGTAAACAGGTAATGTTTACAGTATTACTGTACATACCAAATTTTCCATTTCACAAAATTGACGATGCATCAACATTGTACAGTAAAATCCAGGTAAGTAATGTCCAACGTGAAAGTTATTATCTCTGTAGACTGCCCTCATAAAAGTTTCTCTAGGGAATGAAGTGTTCTTCCATTAAAACTATATTTCATGAACAAAATCTGGATTCAGTTAAGCCATTCCCATATCATATGACTGAATAGTCACTGAACCATGAAGTAAAATACTATCAGTCATGAACTATAGCTAGGAGGTTGTCAAGCAACTTTGTACTAAAATATTGGAGAATATCAAGGGTCTCGAGGGGGCTATACACAACTATCAGGAAGGGGCTGAGGTAGTTGATTGACCTTAAACGGAAATCAATTCACTATTGGTACCGAGTTTGTACCGAGATGGACTGGATATTCTGGTGGATTTTCGTTATGTTTTAATTAATATCACACATAACAACAGGTGAATTGTATCAGGTTACAAAAAAATCAACCAGTTTTTAACAAAGAACAGAAGACTTTGAAATAGGGTAAAATACAGTACTTATAGCTTTACTTCCATGACCTTTTAGTTGTCATTTGAATTAAATAATTTGCAAGTGTTTTATGAGTGATAAAGTAGTAGTTTCTCAAGTACTGTTTAATATCATTAGGATACTTATATTGAGTAGAGCACTTTGAGCAATTACATTTAACTTAAATAAATAGAATATACCATATGGTAATCTGTGTATAAATGGTACTGTAGATCAAAAGAGTCAAACAAAACAAATTGGTGCAGTATTAATTAAATTTTTGATTAATTTTTACTTTAAATTATTTTTTCCCCCACTTTTATGTGATATTAAAATGGCCTATTCAACAAATTGTTTTGTTTTTACTTATTTTTTCAAAAAGGATAATACAACTTTAAATACTCTATTACTATTAGTTGGATTTTTTAGGCAAGAAAAAAAATGTTTTATCCTGTAAGAAATGTCAACTGTTTAATTGTAAGAAAGAAAAAATAAAAAAAAACAAGCTATTGAAAATCAAATAGAATCTACAGTACTGTACTACTGTAGTTGGCGATTGGAGGAAAGTTTTAGTGGAGAGGCTTTAAATTAAAGGGTACAGTACAGTAGTCCTGTAATAAAATTAGACCCAGACAGGATAATATAGATAAAATATAAAATTCAGAGGTACATACACATGAACTCTCTGATATTTTAACTGTACTTTTCATCAGTGCCAATTATATTGTCATCAACAGTTAAAGTCTTCCCATGAGAAAAGTCTAAAACTAAGTGAATTTAATTGTCAGAAAAAACAGAATAATTGCTCAAGAAGTGCTAATAATTGTCAGATAAATACCAGATCAGTTCGTTAAACATGTGTCCCATGTCATATCCTTTTTAGGTAACAGGACAACATCGATTGTGACGCCAATGTCGCCGATTGCTCAACTTTAGGATGTTTAGTTTGTTTTGATGTATGTTGAGACAGATGTTCAGAAGCCTCCCTTGTACCTCTGAAATTAGGTCATGAAACTGTAGACTTCAAAATAGGTACACTACGGTACCGTAATTGCTAATGGGACGCTGATGAAAGACTATTTCGGGCAGGATATCTAAATCTTGTTAAAACTACTGTAGGCCTAGTAACAGTATGAGGTTGAGATGGCCATTGTGAATACTGTCCATTTCGTAGGTATATACAGTACAGTGTATGATGTAACAATACAGAATTATGTTTTCTTGTCAAATTACATAAAGAACTTGCACTTAAAAAACATGTCTGCATAGTATCCTAGCAATAGCTTATCAAAACACAGTTAAAGTACGGTTCCCCCAGGATAAAAAGCTTTATTTTACCAAACATAGTAAAACGATTAGATGAAATGAAAGATAAAAAAATGAAAAGAGTTGCTTAAATGCTGGTTGTTGTAAGAACGGAACAATGTGTCATCAAGCATATCCTTCTCTGGATAACACAATCTAAGCAGCTGGGGCAGAACACCCTAAGGGGGCTAGGTTTCAAATTATTTTATCTTTGAAACATTTGGATGATGGTCTCTGATCATGTCCCCTTTGAGGAAACTTAATTCTTAATTTTGGACTTTACAAAACTTGGTTACAAATTTGTCGTTCCAGAAGTTTAGTTTTTATAAACACATCCCAGGGGAAGTTACCTGGTTAGATCCAAGATTGGACGTCTGTCAGACTTAATAAGAAACTGAAATTTCAAAGGTATAGGTTTTTTTTGTAATATGGGCCACAATCTATGAATATGAATTTGATTTTAAGAAATGGTTAACCAAATTTCTAAGCATGGAGTGTCTGGATTTCATCACCAATTGTCTGGGAATTAAAAAAAAAAGATTTTTTTCTCTGCTATGCAACCATTTCAACATACAAAAGATTCTACTGCTTATCAAATAAGGTAGCATTGGTTGCTACTGAATATTAAATGTATGAATTTACTACAGGTTACCATTTTTCTAATTGGGAAGAAATTACTTAAACTAGCAAATATTTAATTAAAAAATAAATGAAAAGAAGAAGATTTCTAAAATGTACCTTAAATTGTACTGTATAGAGTGTATGCAACAATAATGACTCTAGTTCACAACGGAAGATAGTACAATACAGTAGTACACAACAACAGATACTGTATGTGATAACACACATGATATGTCAAAGTAGTCCTGGTCCACACCAGAGCACAGATACTGCATTCAAGATAGCTCAACTATAATCATTGCATAGTGTTCCAGCAAATTAGCAGCAACAATCTACAGTACTGTACTACTGTAGTTGGCGATTGGAGGAAAGTTTTAGTGGAGAGGCTTTAAATTAAAGGGTACAGTACAGTAGTCCTGTAATAAAATTAGACCCAGACAGGATAATATAGATCAAGAAGTGCTAATAATTGTCAGATAAATACCAGATCAGTTCGTTAAACATGTGTCCCATGTCATATCCTTTTTAGGTAACAGGACAACATCGATTGTGACGCCAATGTCGCCGATTGCTCAACTTTAGGATGTTTAGTTTGTTTTGATGTATGTTGAGACAGATGTTCAGAAGCCTCCCTTGTACCTCTGAAATTAGGTCATGAAACTGTAGACTTCAAAATAGGTACACTACGGTACCGTAATTGCTAATGGGACGCTGATGAAAGACTATTTCGGGCAGGATATCTAAATCTTGTTAAAACTACTGTAGGCCTAGTAACAGTATGAGGTTGAGATGGCCATTGTGAATACTGTCCATTTCGTAGGTATATACAGTACAGTGTATGATGTAACAATACAGAATTATGTTTTCTTGTCAAATTACATAAAGAACTTGCACTTAAAAAACATGTCTGCATAGTATCCTAGCAATAGCTTATCAAAACACAGTTAAAGTACGGTTCCCCCAGGATAAAAAGCTTTATTTTACCAAACATAGTAAAACGATTAGATGAAATGAAAGATAAAAAAATGAAAAGAGTTGCTTAAATGCTGGTTGTTGTAAGAACGGAACAATGTGTCATCAAGCATATCCTTCTCTGGATAACACAATCTAAGCAGCTGGGGCAGAACACCCTAAGGGGGCTAGGTTTCAAATTATTTTATCTTTGAAACATTTGGATGATGGTCTCTGATCATGTCCCCTTTGAGGAAACTTAATTCTTAATTTTGGACTTTACAAAACTTGGTTACAAATTTGTCGTTCCAGAAGTTTAGTTTTTATAAACACATCCCAGGGGAAGTTACCTGGTTAGATCCAAGATTGGACGTCTGTCAGACTTAATAAGAAACTGAAATTTCAAAGGTATAGGTTTTTTTTGTAATATGGGCCACAATCTATGAATATGAATTTGATTTTAAGAAATGGTTAACCAAATTTCTAAGCATGGAGTGTCTGGATTTCATCACCAATTGTCTGGGAATTAAAAAAAAAAGATTTTTTTCTCTGCTATGCAACCATTTCAACATACAAAAGATTCTACTGCTTATCAAATAAGGTAGCATTGGTTGCTACTGAATATTAAATGTATGAATTTACTACAGGTTACCATTTTTCTAATTGGGAAGAAATTACTTAAACTAGCAAATATTTAATTAAAAAATAAATGAAAAGAAGAAGATTTCTAAAATGTACCTTAAATTGTACTGTATAGAGTGTATGCAACAATAATGACTCTAGTTCACAACGGAAGATAGTACAATACAGTAGTACACAACAACAGATACTGTATGTGATAACACACATGATATGTCAAAGTAGTCCTGGTCCACACCAGAGCACAGATACTGCATTCAAGATAGCTCAACTATAATCATTGCATAGTGTTCCAGCAAATTAGCAGCAACAATAGAGAGTTTTCAAGCAATGTTTTTAATGGCAAATGTTAGATTATCTCCTACTGTATCTTTACACTGTATGTAATCTGCAGCAATTACAAGGGAATAAAGTGTAGTGCAAGACAAAAGCATCATGACATAACCATTAAATCACCACTGCACTGTTAAGTCAACTCCTTTATCAAGTTAAGACCAATTTTATTACAAATGCAACAACTGACACCGATGATATCTAATTTATACCCTTTTCGTAGGTTTACATATTTTGAAGTTGAAGAAAAAATTCTCTAAAAATGTAAAATCACAATGAAAATATTGTTTTCCTATACGGTACTTCTATCTATATTTTTCATAAAGTTCAGGGAAAAATTTCATCTTAAAATTTTGTTTAGCAATATTGCTAATAAAACTGATTTTTGAGTCGAGAAACATAGTTTTCTATCGTATATTTTGCTACACAATTGTAGAAATGTGTAGCAAGAAGGTTGTTTTGTATAGTTTTTTGCTATGCTACACTGGCGAAATTATTCCCTGAAGTTCAAATTTTCCTTGCTGGAATGGAACAGTACTGTCGACTACTGACAACTGTATATACAAATACAGTACAGTAACTTTCCCATACTATACTATACACAGTAGCCTACTGTAGTACTAATTCTATCACAATATACTGTACTGTAAAGACTTTCTTTGATAAATTCCCTTTTTGTCAATTGTTTGATCTACAAATGACGTAAAGCACAGTGTGTACCGAGTGTATCAACAAAACATGACATGTGTATAATAAATGTAACATGCTTATTATAAAATGGATAGTAAGTGGGAATTGTTTATATTACATCTCAACAATAGTTTTAATTACTCACCTTAATTAAAAACTAGTTTTATATATCCTAAAAGTTATCACTTTCCCACTATAATTTCCTAGTAGGCTACTGTGAAATATTTTCAATATGTGTCACGTAGTGTATCCTCCTCTCAAATGGCTGGTGATAAAAACTTTGCCTCTGTTTACAGCCCAGAGTAAGCAATCTGCTTGAGCAATCAATCATGGTGACTAGTCAGGGCTCATAATGAATACCAGACTGTGTAGTATGTTGACAGGTATCCTCAGTTCAAGCTATGTGCCCTACGCCCACAGGAACAACAAAACCATGGGATGAAACTTTACAATGTTCTTGGTATGTTATGTGAAGTTATGTGCACTAAACAAGGGGCAGGAAATGTGATAGACAAGAAAAACCACTTATTTTTAGCTATGTCTATACTATCAGTATCAAACTTTATGTGAAAAAAAATGTGATGTGCCCATATATGGACATGATGATGTCATATCCATGGTCATATCAATACCATATTTAAGCATATCACTACCATATTTGGGTACATCACACTTTTTTGTCACATAAAGTATGATATTGTAGACAGAGCTTTAGGTACAATAAATAACCTTAAAGACTGTTGGTCCAGCTGAACTGGAATTTCTGAATATATGAGTACAAAGGGCTGCCCTCTGGAAATGTTAAGCAATCGCACCCAAAAAAAATAAATAAAAAAGAAACACATGGACACATACATTTCTCTTCATTAGAAAGTTTACTGTTTAATGCTTTAAAAATATCAAACCACCTAAAGCATTCAGATACAGCTGGCTAGAAAATCTTGAACTCATTTGGTTACCATAGAAATTATAAACCTCTGGCAATGAAAATTGATGTATTTTACCTTGGTTCATCAGTGTGGTCAGGCCACTGAACATTAAACTCTTTTAAAGAAAATTATAATTAATCGTTGAGGAGAATGATTTATAGACTCAATAACTATAAAAAACATTTGAAATTTAATAAAAATGTTTGTGGTGTATAGTAATATATACCATATATTTCTTTATAATTGCCAACCAATGATTTTAAAAGCCAAATAGACAGTATATACTCCTAAATAATTAAGACAATTCTGATTGCAATTTTCCAACAAAATTTGACAGGAAGACAAATAAAAAAAACTTATTATTACACCAACAAGATAATAATTTCATCTTACCTTTGAAATATATTGTGTAAAAATTGACATCAAAATGTCTTCCTCATTCAATCTTTCACTCTCGTCAAACCTGAAAGAATAAATTACATCAGTTAAGTCCGAACATCCCATACCATTGTCAGGAAACAATACAGATTTTAATCGCTTCCTCAAACTGACCACAAGATTTAAAATAAATCTTTTAAATAACCACCTAAAAACTTTCAAAAAAAGTTTATTGTAATGATTATGTATATGAAACTTTTAGAAATATTTTTTAAAAAACATAAAAATTGAATGATGAATGAATTAATCAATATAATTACTGTAACCCTGTTTCTTATAATATAACTGTTTTTGTTCCAACCTGACACAACTTCCAAACAGTACTGAACTAAAGCTAAATTAATTATAAAAGCAAGCTTCTGAACATCCCCAAAACACTTTATCAATAAAACTGTTTATTTTTCTATTGTTCCTATTGTTTTGTTATATAACAATTAGTACCCTAATTTAAATATAATGCTTCAGTGGTTTTCAGTTCAAACAATGTAAGAAATGGTTTCTAAATTTTCTTAGAATAGTCGATCAGGACAGTGATATTTCAACATAAACATTTTATTTCTTTTTATAAATGTTTTCCCTTGAGTTAATTTCTATTTCTTATAACATTGTTGTTGATGTTTAAAATAAAAGACCTATGCTAAGCCTTACAGATTCAGACATATAACATTTAAAACTTAAAATGTAATGACGGTTGAAACGTTCAAGAATTAACCAAAATAACGACAGAAACATGAACATGTGAAGAAATTTGCATTTATGCAAGAAATCTTGAATGATTTGGACAGAATAACACAAATTTCTCAGAAATTTGTCATAATATTAAGTACAGTATGGTAATCACTTAAATTGACATAATGAAGGCTTCTGTGACTGTATTACCAATCTCATATTAAAGAAATGCCACACTGAACATTCTCAGGTAATGATTTGACATATTGGAAAACACCAGTAGTCAAAAAAACAAAAAAACTTGCATTTTTTGTTTCTGTAATAATAAAGCTTTTTCAAACCTCATGTTTACTAGTAAATAAATTAAGATGTGAAATTTGTAAGAGTGAAAAACATCACCCTAACTAACTATCTTCTATATTTTTTATTTATTTATTTGTTGACCATATACACCTTTGTATCAGTGGCACTTACAATATGCGGTGCGGTCTAGCAAACAAAGCAGAACATGATAGAAAAAAAAAGACATGAATAACTAAACTAAACTAAGCAAACAAAAACAAAATTAACTATAAACTACAGTATTTACAAGCAACAATACAATAAATTAATCGTTGGGAGTACTTTAAAGAGGATCGTTTCTCCCATGCAGAACTTAAATATTTTTTTACAAAATTTAACAAATGAGTTATATGATTTATTAGAAAAAGGAACAGACTCTCCTCCTAATATAAAACTTAATTTGTTTTCATCATTTGCATTTACAAATAATGTCTTTTAAATGCAGAAATAAATAAATAATTTCAACTTTTGCTTCGAAAAACATTTGTTGGCATGACACCTTTCTGAACTCTGTTTCATGTATTTCCATCTGCTGGTTTTTCTCAAGTGACTCAGAATACTTTAAAGACTAAATCTAGGGTCCAGTCATCTTGTATTTAGTAAATCCACTTAACGATATCGTCGGCTCGGGATAAATTGACGAGACAAAGGAGGAGCTAAGTGTGTGACTTCCACTTGAAACGTTGCGAAAAGATATATTTGTTCCCAAAAGTACGTTTTGTGAGAAACTTGGTACATATGAATCATCAGTGTCAGAGAAATTTAAAATGTTTACACTCACAAAAAAGCAAATGAACTTTTATTCTGCTATATAATGTGTTTTATTTTGTATTTTGAAAATTGGACTTTTCAAAGGGTCACTGGATTAAACACATGTTCTTATAAGCTTTAATAATCATGTTTTAACTGGTAAACCATCTTTAACTATTAAATATGACCCTGTTTTTTGTTTCTAATCTCATGACTATTTAAAATAAATCCAAAGGCAAAATACTAGAAAAAATGGCAATGATGTGGGTATCAGTGGCTGGATTTCAATGGAGATACAAAATAAAATAAGCAGAAAGCTATAACGATAAGGTCAAAAAGAGCCAGAAAATTTAGCAGAGCTTTCAGGCAAAAACCAGCCCTTTACTTGGACAAAATTCAGACTATATAATTTCTCCAGTGGAAAATTCTGAAAAATGACAATTCTGTGACTGGATATCAATACAGATACAGATACAATACTTGACTTGACAATACACTCAAATTATTTTCTTTTACCTCCTTTTTTTCTGAATAGTCAACCATTGCCAAACAAAACAAACCTAAACCTACTTTGACTGATCGGAGCAGAATAACCATCTAATTGTTTGATTAAAGTAGAAAACAACATACTTATTCAGTAATAGTTTAAATAGGTAATACTATTTAAGTGATTTCCTTTCCAATCATCAAGATAGTATAAGCTCAGGGTCAATATTCTTTGTTCAATTATTGAAAATTAATTACGTTTACCCAGATAAAATTCAATCTGCTTAATTAGGAAGCATATCACTTATTGAATGTTCAACTAGTAAATTGGATCATTGTATTAAGAGGACATACTCCCCCTGTTATTCAAGTTCATGATTGTATTTCATTTGTACTCTAGTAAGCTTATATCTTTAGGATTTATTTCTAGTACTTGATGTTTGAAGATTTTAGATTGAAATCAAATAATCCATTTCATTTTGATCTATTATTCTATTAAGTTAATTTTAATATCAGTCTGTTATTAAAGTTTAGTAATAATTTGAAGTACTAATATATTTTATAGTTTAATTTTATATTAGGATAAAACCAATGTTAGGATGTTAAACTCCTCTGGTGGGTATCACCAGTCATATTTAAGAGGGTTTTAAAACAAATCTTTCACAACCTTTGTTTTCACAATAGGTTGCTCTTTTTCTCCTTTGTCAGGACAGTACTATTCAGTGGAAAGCTCTATTAAGACTAAAGCTTTGTCTACACTATCAAACTATATGTGATCACAAAAATGTGATGTGCCCATATATAGACATAATGATGTCATATCACTATTATTAAGCAAATCACTACCATATTTGGGCACATCACACAAACTAGTTTGATAGTGTAGACAGAGGTTAAGAGGAAACTTTTTGTTAAAATGAATGAGGTGCAATGTATGTGACACCCTATTAAGGGGACATTTTGTTGGATCCTGAAGGTGTCCCTAAATAGTGGTTAAACTATCATCTTTTCCTTTTAAAATTCAAATACAGTACAATTTCGTTTCTGTGATTTCACAATCGTAAGGTTTTTACACATTATACCGATACTAAACACATTAAACTAATATAATCCAGGGCATCATTTATAAGGAGCGCCTGCGCGACCGCGCTCCTCCGCGCTCCTCAACAGGCTTTGAGGAGAGCAATTTATCGCGCTCCTTAATTTTCAAAATAGAGCCTAGCTTTTGACAGTGTTGATTTTTCTGTCAAGAGGCCTAAAAACACGTGGATTTTTAAAAGTTAAAACCAATCTAGGCCTAGGCTAATAATATATAAGCTAAGTTATAAAGCTACAAGCCTAATGGCAGTCCCTCGTTTTTAAGGATCACGAGCTCGATCGCAATCAACAACCTTCGAAAAGGAGAGCAATTCATCGCGCTCCATCTCACACAGTAGTGCGAGGTACCAACAAAGGGGATTCCCCTGCCTGCGCGCATTCAAGGGCGAGTTTACTTCATCGCCTCATAGTGCAACCAGTACGGTGTCATAGAAACACCTCCTTTACAGGAAGATCATGTCCCAACCAATAATTTTTCCCTTTATGTTTTTATGGAACGAGTTAATAAAATATATTTAATTTTAAAAGGAAACATTAATATAGGAGGCCTAAATATAATGTTTATTATTTAAAAAAGCTTAGCTGCTGGTTGCTTTAATTATGTCATTTTGAAGATGGATTATTTCTTCGAAAGTTCTAACCAATTTTGGTCACTCAAATCCTCCTCAAAACACGTGCTGATGTGTGACGTCAGCATCTTCTAGAAGTTCTCTCTCAGCCCTCCCCTATTGTGCGTGCGCCCATGTGTGACACATGTAAACACGATCAAATATCTTTCTTAATTATTTTAAAATGACACTTTGTAACTTATTATCAATATTTTAATGGCCGTTGCATGTTAGAATTGTATAATTTATGAATTGCAGGTAAATACTTTTCAGGTTTTCTGTCTGATTTCTAGGCCAACAAGCTAGGCTAGAAAAGCTAGGCTAATAAAGATAAAGGCATATAGTTGGCCAGGACAGGATTCTCCAGGCTCCTGAAACCCAATCTACCCAGGCAGGCCATAAAAAAAAAATTGGCTTGAGTTTTTTGTACTGTAGAATACGATCCCCACGGAAAATATTGTGTGTAAAGGTGGGTGTGGGGGATTTTAGGGGAGAGGTACAGTATACATTTGTTGTGCCCGGCGGGGGGGGGGGGGGGGGGGGTGTTATCCCCTGTCGGGCAAAAAAATGTGTACAAAAAATTAATAAGGGCCAGCCATTTTTAATAAGGGCGACCATCCTTCTACTTCAACATAAATATTTGAGGAGAGCGATTTAAAATTTTTGCAAGGAGAGCGAATTGCTCTCCTCGGTGATTTGAGGAGAGCGATTTGTTGCTCTCCTGGGTTTTGCATACGTGATGCCCTGATAATCCATATATAGAATAAATATTTGATTAATTTAACACTAGAACATAAAGGTACCGCATTGACGAGAAATAAAATGTGTGATTTGCTGGTATCGGCACCAACCCCACAGAGATATTATATCACTTTCTTGTATTTGAGAAACAAGAGAACAGTTTGAATTTTACTGCTTCATTACCTAATCCTTTTAATTATTGATTGCCGACGCTAGAATCATGACAAACAAATCAATTTTAAATTAATTTTTAGTGCTGTAAATAATTGATGTTTACTCTTAGTAAATAGGGAAAACAATGCATTGAATAATAACAAATAGTGGTATAGTGATTAAGGTGCTTGGCTTTCATTCTGAAATGATGGGTTCTTTGCACATTTTGAGTTACTATATATTTAAAAACACTGCACAATATAATAATTATAGTTATCATATTGAAATTGTATGCAACCAAGTAATCCAATGCTAGTGAAAGATGGCTACATAATGTCTATGTACAATAGACACTATACTTTGCTCAATTGTTAATGCAATTCGCTAATCCTACCCCCTAAGTTTTGTCCAAATATATGTACAGAAAAAGTTTAATGTTTTTGTTTTAATCTGTATTATAATTTGTTATTATTCATAAAATTGTTCAAACTGCATTGTAATTTGTATGTGTATTTATAACAATACATTTAATTTGAATCTGAATGAAACAACAATTGGTTTTTAACTAGGAATTGATGAGAATAGTTAAATTACTAATAAAGACAATATTTTCATGATTATATAATTATTAGTACAGTCTAGAGGACACAATGTCCTTGAGAATAAGAAACAAAAACAACCATTTTACTGATAATAACCAGAAATTAATCATCATTATTTTGTCATATTTTTTCTTTCTTAATAAACACATGAAGACATAAATCTTGAGATCAGGAAAATTGTGTATTCATGAATCATATACGAATATAAAGTACATGCCGAGGTTCAACCGATACCTTTAGGGAGCGGTTAAAACTAAATTGAAAACAAGCAGAAATCAATTTAGTAGTAGTTGTAGTAGAAATTGCTTATCGCTATGAATTATGATTACGTAAATTTCACTCGCAAAAAAAATCAGAAGAATACATTACGAAGAATACATTAACGATACATAATCGATAACCAACACTAAACCCCAAAGGAAAAATTCACTTTTGATTTCTTTCGCAAGCCACTTAGTCAGACCGATGTTTCTTTATTGTAAATTTTAATTTGGAAATATATTATAACATCTGTTTAAGAAAGCATACTACATGGTAGACACTCATGTAAATGTTAATTATTATTTATTGGCAAGCAACAGCTCACATTAATAAACTATAGTGTTTAATCACAGAATGAATTGATTGATTTGTGTAACTTAATTATTCTAAAAACCATATAGAGTTATATATTTAGTTAATTTAGCATTACAGTGTTGTAGAGTAGCACTGTACAGTTACGCTTTCAGTTCAACCCTCCACCCACCAATCTCAACATTCTCCGATTCAAAAAACACAATTTATAAGTGACTAACAAACATCAAGGATCCATTGAAACTAACAGTTGCAAAAAATAGGACACTCAGTTAAGTTTTACAAATTCATTTAACAATTTTTTTAGGTTCTCGCCACTGGATGTAATAAACGTTGTATAGTTTCAAAAATCTCACAAAAGAAATGTGCAACCATAAAAAGAAAACCTGAAAATTGAAAATGATTGGAAAGCATATATAATACCTATAACAGATAAAGACATTTTGGAAAAAAAATAAAAATAAAAAAATTGAAAAAGTATAAATTTACAATTACATCAATATACATCAGCTTTATGGTAAATTCAAGGAAATTTAATTTTGTATGATTGATAGAAAAAGAGAAAGTATGAAATGATGAATAAACTAGTATATTTGCTTTTTAATAATGTTCCTATATCGGTTATTAATGTCGATGATTCTCATTTTATACATCAGACTTCGATTTATTATAAATTACCCTGGAGAAAAATAATATGATATTTAAATGTGATTTGATTTTTCTATCTCAATTCTAAACCTAAATTTGTCCAAATTTCAGAAAATCAATCTAAGACAAAAAAAATAATAACTATGATTTAAAAAGAAAATAAGAGCCTGCAAGATTAAAAAAAAAAAAGAAGAAAAGAATTTAAATAAATATTTTAAGTTTAAGCCACAAAAATTATATTTTTTATACACTGCTCTAATTTTCAATATATATTCGTTCTTTATTTAATAAAATTTAAATTATGTAATCATCTGTCTTACTAGGCAAATGGAAGAATTATGTATATATATATATATGATTAACTGGGGCAACATTGTAAAACAATTTTGGGTTCAGATGTGTCATTTGCTATGTAATTATATGTACAGTTATTACAATAATACCATCTGGTTTACAACTAGTTCCAATTGTGACTGATTGGAGGAACTTTACCTTGATTCTAGGCCACATTTACACTTCCAATGTGTTGTGTTGAACAAGCAAACAAAAACCAGTAAATTTAACCAAGGGATTCAGATGCATAAATTCATATTTGAACTGCTAAAGTCTGCATAAAAAACACAGTACAGTCAATATACATACTTAAAACCAAATGTTTACTTTGGAATTCCCATTTTGAGCATCTTAATCTTTATTTGTATTCTCATGGCGTCCACATTTAAGGCCTTTTGTAACCTGCCTCGGAGCTACAATTTTCAACACTTACAATTACAGCTATTACAACTCAGAGAGGGTATTATCGTAACATGGTGGGACCCATGAGGAACGGTAATTCAATGCCTCCCATAATTAATCAAATATCATGTGATTGTAAAGTTGTACAACACTACAAAATGTTATGCATGTTCAGTAAAAATATGAACAAGGATAATGTAAAGAATATCTTTCCAATTAGATTTGTTTTAAAAGTTTTTTCAGAGTAATAAATTCAATCTTTACTATTTTTTTATTACTATACTTAAAAAGTTTGCAAGTTTTAAGTGTTTTAATGAAATTCTTTGTATTCGAGAACAAGAAAAATATTGTGATGGCTTTCCTAGTATTTGGGGAAAAAAAGACTTGTTTGTTAACCTTTGACCTTGCCACATTTTGACACAGTTTTGTAGACAACCAAACATGGTTAGTAAAGTCAATGTGTTCTCCATGGACATTATCCAAGGACATTTAATTAAAATTCTTCACAGTAAAAAATCTTCAATGGGACAAATAACACTCAAATGTGGTGGGAATTGGTAAAGTTCAAGTCACAATGGAGACCTACTTCGCCAACATTTAACTATTTAAGACAGGATATGGAAGCTTGAACTAATCCCATCAAATATAAGTATAGTTTTTAGCTCTGGAAGATTATATTAAATTGCATGAAATTTATCTTTTTATTTAACAATATTGATATTTAGTGAGTAGCCAAAAAAGAGAATAAGTTAGTAACAGGGTAATTTGCATACGTGTGCAAAATTAGAAAACAATTTAAAATCTTATTTGGTAAAAACTGCAAGATATTAAAAAAAGTCCTGAAGATGTGTATTATATCATCGACATCATTAAATCACAAACCTGTATCTAGCAATTTCATGCTTGAGTGAGCATGAAGCTACCAAGTAAAATGGGTTAATAACAAGGAATGTATCATTTTCTAAAGAAAATACTCCCTATTTTAAACTACCATTAAAAAAAAGATAAAATTCAAATAGTTGGTATCCTCCCTTGGGATATATTCTATCAAATACAAAGCTGTTGCCCCCTGGACTTACATAAAAAAAACCGCATCCCTCATTTCATGGTCAAATGAAACATCCTGGTCATTGAAATTAAAAATAATAAAAATAGAGTTTCAAATTGATACAAAACAATAGCCTTCTCTATTTTTCTAATTTGTGCCATAACATCCCTGAGGAAATTGGTTAATATACAACTTTGAAATGTTTTATGATTTGTAATATTGTCAATTTGTGGTATTTAATGTCTACCCACCAATCAGTAAAACAGAATATCTGGAAAACTTTCAGTTTTGAAATAATACAGGTAACTTCAGGTAATCTGGTTAGCATTTTTACTAATACCACAGTGATTTTATTAAGTTTAAAGAATTACACAGACAATACACTGGTCTTCTGTCGATTATAAATATAAAAAACAGAACTCTATAATGACAATTTGATGACCACTAAATCTTTGTAATCTTAATCTAGATACACAAACCAGATAAAGCAATCAATTGACATCCCTTTGAATACTTTTATTGAATCAGAGTTTATCCCTTTAAAAAAATCATGGCCCACTTAAGGTTTGATGAGAAAAAAAACTAAAACACACAAAAGCAAAGCAAAATAAACTGAGCTTGCAATATCCAAAAAAAAAGCTAAAAAGGTCTGCTTGTCAGCTAGCAGAATGGAAGTTTTAAAAGGTAATTTTTCTAGTGTTGATCAGACACAAAGACAAATTATTTCCATGAAATTACCAACACATCAATATAATTTAAAAAGAAAAAACTCCTACAGTATGTCCTCTATAACAGAAATGTTATAGAGGACATACGAGTTTGTTATATGCATGCTGTAGTAATTTTTTTTCATCAAACCTTAAGTCTTCGAAGGTTCTGCAAATATGTATAAAACTAAAACCTTTGTTTATGAGAAGTGAATAGCATACCTTATTCTACGACAGCCCAAATGGTGTACCTTACACCTGTTACTCGAAAACTACAGTTTTAAATATATATCCATAAAGTAGAATTACTGCAAGACAGAATGTTTATCAGGAGAGCTCAACAAACACAATGACTGAAGAAAATATTGAACTGCAGCACTGCTATGCAACTGTTTCACAAGAAGCTGTTGATCAAACTTCCTTTCCACAAAAGAAATGTGTTGTGTACACACAGCTTAGCGATTGAAAGCATCTGAAAGTTTGTGTACTTTAAGGGATTAGTAGCTTAGGCCTTCAGGTACCTTTTCCACAACTGTCTCTACTCTAACCATAACACAGAATGACTCTATTGCAAATTTCTTCAGCCTTCTGTAAAGTTAGGCTAGCTAGATTTGCCCCAGGGTATCTCTTTATACAGGCATGGAGCCATACCAACCTTTAGGAGAATAGAGCCAGTCATTTGGAAAATTCACTTTAGTCTTTGTCAAAGGTGCACTTTCTATTCTCTATTATAGTATTTTTACAATAAATTATTGTTTAGAAAATAGAAGAAATAATCTTCAAGGCATTTAGTTATTCTAATAAATGGAATTGCAATTCTTTAAAGTATAACAGATAAATAGACCGAATGATCCCTGTGATAAAAAGATTTCGTAAAACCAAAAAAAGTTATGTTTCTACTGAATTCAACTTAATTGCTATATATTGTATAAGATATAATAAAAACTATTTAACTTTACAAATACAAAAGAATAATTCAAGGTTACTAAATTACGACATTTTTCGTTAGTTTCAACAATCAAGTTGAGTGCACTTGTAAAAGGGTATTGCATCAATTGTTTGTACTGTATGCTACAATAATGAGACTACATACAATTCAAAAGGTTTTATTTTAATGAAAACACAATAAGTCTCTTTTTCATTATAATATAAACCAAAGTTCACTTCATGTTCTTTTACTGATTTTAAGGAAGTAATGTATAGTTTAGACCTAGTTATTGCCTTTCCAGCCCTCTGCAGATCCTTCAAATTAAAGACCAGCAACGAGTATCAAAGGGTTAAGATGAGTGGAAGACTTTGAATAAAGCCCATCTCCGCCTCTATCACATCACAGGTACTATAATCAACTTCACGTACATCACAAGAATAACAACAGGTGGGCCACAGAACAGGAAGAAGACGAGGAAGACAAAAAAGGAAGGTAGAGAAGAAGATATCAATAAATAATACATATAAATACAATAGAAACATTCTTGAAAGAGGTTCCATTCACCAAAGGATGACATAATGATCATGATTGGTAGAAATTTTATTTGTATGTTAGCAAAGTCATGCAGTTTTGGTTCATCTGGCTTTATCATTAGTACTGTAGTCTCATTGCATTTTGCTTTTTATTAACTATCGGATTTAATTTATGAAATCCTTGTAGAAATAACCATACACAGGTATAACAACACCAGAAGTGACTAAATTTACACATTAACCTTGCACAGTAGGCCGACCATATCGATATTAAAACATTAATTTCCTAGTTCATTAGGAATTGACGCATTTTAAAAGAACACGGCTAAAGGGGACAAGCTAGTGGGGGCACCATGTCATCATTATTTCCTGTACCCCCTCTGGCCCATCTCCTGTGACAAATTACACCTCTAGGAAACATTACCATGTTAAAAGCTGGAGTGTAAAACGTTTGAGAATTTTACTTAATTCAAAAAGGAAATAAAATCACTGAAGTGAGAATGTATGAACCAACTCAAGAAGCAAATATTGTGTTCAACATGTTTGTCTTGTACAATTGTATTAAAGTTTAAAATGATTTGAGCTCAAATTTGTAAGTAGACATTGTAAAGTCGGGGTTCAGGTAAAGAGTTAGGACTGCAATTCAATAATTATTTATTTCTATTTTCGGATAAGCGCTTAAGATTATTCATACATTAAAGGAGTCAAATCAATAATGATTGATGTTCTATTCTTCTATTAGGAATGTTTTTTTGAAAAATTAGAACATGCATTGAAATAATATTCTGTACAAAAACCACCTACTAAACACACCCAGTGCACAAAATGTCTAGTAACTAGCTAATTTATATTTCTTTGGGCTAGTGAAAACTGGCAGCAGTTTCCAGCATCAACAATCTATAGCTAACTAGTCCAGTGGTACAATTGGCAAAGACTGCTAGCCATCAAAGTTAGCATGGCAATAAACAAATATGATTTAATTCAATTCATCATAAATAATAATTATTTCCTTAAATTTAAAGTTTTTATTTTTTTTATAAATTTTGAGAATTAATACTGATAAACAATATCAAAAATATATATTTCAATCTTTGCAATCAAGTATACATGAGTAATTTATATCATCCAGTCGGCTGTATGTCTCCACAATTTCAAAGTCACTCAAATAATAACAGGCAGTTTAATATGTTACTTGTAATTTATCGTATGGTCACAGACGTCGATAACAGTTTAATTCAAATAAAATAGATTTCGTTGACTTCCTTGATTTGAAATGCCACACTCCTGGCAGCACAATCAAATAAAAAATCATGTTGTGCTAGTCTCTATTTAAAACTATTGACTTTAAAAATTAAATTCCAACTTTTTTGTTAAATTTAAAAGACATCTATAATTTACAAAACAAATAAATTACTTGTTATATATTGTTACATGTATTTATCCATGCTTCCTGAATTTTTAAAATATTCAATCTTTAATATCCATTATGTTTTTATACATAAAGAAATAAATTTACAAAAATAAAATTTAAAGATTCTAAAATCTTCCAAAGATTCTTCCAAACAGTAAGTCACAAATGATTATGAATGAAAGCAGAAGAAGAGATTTTTTCTAATAAGGCACCACCATCTGGTAGGCCTAACCCATGAAGAAATAACAGACCGCCTAATAAAATAAACCTCAACGATAAACAAAAAGAGGTTTGTTTTTAAACAAGAGGATGCAAAAATAGTTTCCTTATCTAGTATACTATCTTACCACTTCAGAGCAATTTTTACCGCAGCCTAATTTTACGCATGATTTCAACTATTACAATGGCGCCCCCTTAGGTTATTATAAATATGCCAGTTGGTCTGTTTCAAGTTCGTAAACAAGTTTTTAGAGCACGTTAAGACTTTAAAATGAAGCCTAGCAAATCCCAAGGGTTAACATGCTATTATGTGTATATTTAGTACATTAAAACCATGAGAAAAGCTGTTTTACTAAATCAACCATGAAAAAGTAATGATCTATGTATTAAGTATGCTAATAGTTATACTACTAGAGCAGTACTGCTATATGGACTAGATGGTCAAGAAAACAAGCACCTTGTCACATAATTAATTCTAATACTATTCAAACTATTGTGCATTTGAAAAATGAGGAGGAAAAACAATATATTTGCATGAGGGTTGCAAAAGTATCCCAATTCCACGTTCTTCACTATGAAACTTTACACCCTTCTCTATAGAACTAGACTACACAAAAATTAACAATAAAAAATCAAAATATATTTAGTACAAAAAATTATTCACTCACAATTCAAAACTTTTTTTCTAGCTACAGTATATTCAGAAGAAAAAACCAATTCAGCAAGTATAAGGTCATATATACATATATATATATAGAACTGGTGGCCGCAACATTGATATCCAAACAGAACTAAAAACCAACTAACTACTTTTATATACCCTTCATATAGTACAACCTGTGATTTATAAGAGAGAAAAACTTGGAAATGGAAAGTTAAAAGACTTCATTAAATCATTCTGTCATTAACGAATGAATAATATATCAAATCTGTCGCCACGTATCGGTGAAGAAGGACGGTATTAATGACGACTCCACTCAAAACGTCGCAAAAGTATTAGTACCATTAATCGACATCAATTATACAATTAAAAAATGATTAAAAACTGCTGCCATCAAACAAATATTTATTTAAATTTAACAGAAAGAGATAAACTTTAATTTAACTAAATGGTAACGATTAGAAAATCTTGGAACCACCTTGGAATATTAAATGTAAAAAGATGACCACTGCTATATTAATAATCCATTACATTTTTAAACAAAGCCTAATAATGGAAGCTCTGTCGACACTATCAAACTAGTTTGACAAAAATAGTCTGATGTGCCCAAATTTGGTAGTGATATGCCCAAATATGGTTGTGATATAGCGAGCGAGTGAGTGGCCGAGCGGTTAAGACAGTGGAACCGTAATTACGTAGCCATAACATCTGCAAGGGTTCGAGGCTCACTCGCACCATGGTTCTGGTGGTAGAACGAATCTTCTCGGATAAGGACTATAAACCGTAGGTCCAGTGTACACATAGCTCATGCGCACTTTAAAGAACCTAGTACATCTTTCGAGACGAGTAGAGGGTTACCCCGGTGTACTAGTCCACACAAACACAGCCACTGTCACACACAGCCACTGTGCAAATTGGGACTGGACCGTTTTAGAGGTGTTTACCACCTGTTGGTCCAGATCCTTCACTAAGTTAGTTAGTGAGAAGTCGAATAAATAAAATATGACATCATGGTTACTCTTTAAAGTCTGGTGTATACACAATGGTTTATTCACATTAATAGCTAAATAAAGCTCTGTCTAAAATGTGATGTGCCCATATATTGACATGATGTCATATCACTACCATATTTTGGTATATATCACTACCAGTACCATATTTGGGCACATCACACTTCTTTTGTCAAACCAGTTTGATAGTGTAGACAGAGCTTAAGTGAAACCTGCAATCTAGATTGGTTTCGGGCAGTGAACACACATTAAATGCTGCAGTTGAGTCACTTGATCACAGCATTATGGCACGCATTTTCATGTGATGAGACAGCCATACTAATGGCCTACTGATGATGCAACTGGGACCTTTCAAAGCGCGGAACTTACTAACATTTTCTTTCAACTTTCACAACAGTGTGAATAATGAATGATGTAGTACTCTTACTTATATTATTTCAAAACAGGTTTTATACTATGTTAGTTAACACCTTCTTTTTTAATGAAATTTTTCACATTTGCACGAATCGTACTTACAAAAAAACAGGAATAAAAGCAAATCTGTTATTATTTTAGGAATATCTTAAAAACGTATACAGTATAGTTTCACACATACAGTAAGCCATCTTTATAAAACTGACCTCGTTGAGATTAAATAAACGATTATTAGGTTAATGACTTCATATTAAGTTCTTAATTGTATAAGTCGATGATGCTAAATTATCTTATCTTATATTACATCAGAAATTAAATCAGACATCAAAGGTGAATAAAATGAAACACATTTAATATCATCAATCTGTAGTTATAATACAATTTTTTTTTTCTAAAAAAACCCCCTAAATTGCATACTTCTACTATATTTTCTTGTTTCACTTTTTAGAAGATTGGAAGCCCATGACAAAAAAAAGTGTGCCCATATATAGTAGTGATATACTCAAATATTGTAGTGATATGATGTCATCATCTCCATAATGGGCACATCTAAGGGTTTGAACCTAGTATCCTGCAGGGTTTGGTAATCGAGCATTTCAACCACCTACCCAAAGCACTGCCAACATTGAGGTACCCTCTCTCTGACAACCTACATGGTGGAACATCCATAATCATGACATGGTTTGAAAAGGTCAAGCATGAAATATTTCCTTGTTATTGATAATCTGTTCATAATCCATAATTAATCCCTTTTGACAATTGCAGTTGGTTACCTTAATCCTTAAACCACAAAGAACTCTTTACACCTTTCAATCGTAGCACTTTATTAACCAATAATTTACCACAAAAGCAGAAAACCAATATTTAGATTAAAATTCATTTGAGAATTATACAGCGTATAATTTCAATAAGACTTAAAAGGATTCCGAGGATTGATTTCTACCGACTTTCTAGGCCATAAATTGCCTTAGGTACAATTTAATGCTTAAATAACTTTGTTAAGAAAATATAATGATGTTTTTCCTACACTTTTGAAAATTTTCTCTAATTGAATTTCATAAACAATATAAAAGACTGTCTACAATAACAAGTGTACTGTCCCAAAGCAGAACTCCTGTTGTTAGTTATTTACAGTTGGAAGAAATATTTTTCATAGTATTAGGCAAAAATATTCTACAAAGTACAAACACAGGAAACATACACAATGATATCTGATTTAAATATTTCTGTCTTTTATGCCAAGTCACAAATCTGTTTGAATTGAATTTATACAATATTTTTAATGGCATCAAATCCGATTTTAAACATTCTTAATTCTTCATTCATTCTTCTCAGTTGGATGCAACTCAAGAAGCACGCCACAAGTACGATGCGATTGATCATCTGAACTGGTCAACTCACTTGCATTAAGTGGGAACCAAGCTTAACCTACCTTTACATAACTTGGATCTACCGGTATATACATTTTGAAGTCGTAACATTTCCCTGTTTTTAGAAAGAGTTTATATTCAAATCACATTCAGTAAAAGAAACACATAAGTAGTATCATGTATGCAATTAAAATCAATATCGCAAAGTAGAATATCGGTGTTCCAAATTGACTTCTTTAATAATCAATGAGAACAAGGAATACCCAACACATTGGCTACACATGACTACCTATACAGTAACTTGCTAGAAAACATTGATTACAAATGAATACCTAACTTTCTACAAAACATTGATTATGAAATGAAGACCTAACTTGCTAGAAAACATTGATTACATATAGGGTTGCAGGTTGGATGAATTTGCTTAGCTGCTTGATTTGCAGACAACAATGCCTACTAAAATAAGTTGAAATAAGTTGAAAGGTGAAAGATTTCTGGGGTGTAATTCCTCTTGCTAAATCACCAAAGACAGGAACCAAAATGTAATGTAAATAATGTCTCTAACTAAATGAGAACTGAAGAACACTTAAAGGAAAATTCCAGGGTTCAGATTTCTATAAATGATCAACTTTTGCATGCATTTTTATAATTGAACTCCTTTTAAACACTATGTAAAGTCCACGTTTTATTTTAATGTTCTTGCTAATAATATGCTCTATAAGAAAACCTGATCACTAATGAAAAAGTTAAACATTAAATTTTAAACCTGGAGTTCCCCTTTAAGGTTGAAGATTTTCTAGGGTGTAATTCCTCTTGTTAATTACGAAGTATGAAATAAAGTCAAACATAAAGGATAGCCAGATATAAATAAAAAACCAAATTTAGAAATAATTGATTTACAATGTTAGCCTATTGAACCATGTAGGCCTATCCTGTAGATGAATATCATTTTTAACATTATTCATCTGTAATCAAGTGAGAAATCTAATAAAATAATTTGATTCAATTTGCTTTAAATTAATTTTAATCATATCATATTATTACTTTACTATAAATACACAATGTGTAATGGTGTACTGTACTTTGCTCATCAAAAAGTACAACTAAAAATATCATTTACATTAGTGTGCAATATTATGGTGCATAAAGTTATTTATCCACAATGTGTATGAATGCAAAAAATAACATGGTCATTGTGACTAAATCAATTATTTTAGGGATGAAGTTCTGTCATTTTATTTTAAGGAAAGGAAGTGATCATATTGAATGAACATACGGACAAGTATGTTTTGTTAAACCATGGAAGTAGAATAGTTAAATGATACTATACAATCTTTTGAATTGCAATTGACAGACAAGGCTTAACTTTGACAATGTGTTGTATCATGGCCAACCATTGTCACCAGAATAACTCAACTTTCTTCAAAGAATTTACACCTAATTAAGCCACTCATTAAATACTATATTGATGTTATCAATTAATTATTAACCTGATCTACTGCCCTCTATGTATGAGAATCCATGTTACTATGTCCTCAGGACAGATGTGATCTAATTAGGATGCCAGCTGGCTAAACATGATAGTGATGGAATCACAACACACCGCTTTAGTTATTTTTTTACGATAATAGAACAAAATCAGCGGGACAGTCCACGAGCAACAGCACGTATTCCCACTAACACCCCTGAAATATGATGGGAAACTCCTGTAGGGTTGTTAGATACCATCAACTTGAACAATACACATTATATCACATTTAAATCTTACTTGCACTGACATAACACAAATACAGCTCCCCGTCCAAAAATAAAACTTGCAAAATATTTCAATAATTAATTACTGACTACTGATGCACTCTGGGATATTATATTTTGCTATCTTAAAGAAATTCTTTCTAGCCAGATGGTGCGGCGACTCAAAACAATTCTCTCCCTTAATTTATAATCCTATTCATAACTTTATACATAATTCATTTGATTATTATTTTAGAACATAGGTTTATTAGTCTGCGCTCAACTATATTTTATCAAGCACAGAAAGAGCAACCTTTGAATTTAGGCTGAAGTGCAAAGAAGCATATTTAGCATTTTTATTAAAGATCAAGTTTCTAATCGGAAATTAGAAAAAAATCAATAGCCAATCTATAACACACTCTGTAGGCCTATATAATTTGTTGACAATAAAGCCATCAAAATTATTTGAGAAAAAAAGAATTAAAATGCTCTGGGTATCAGTGGCTGGATCGCAATGGCGAAATAAAATAAGCAAAAAGCTAAATCAAAACTATAAATTAAAATAAATCAAAAAGAAATTAGGATTAACACTGTATTACTTATTACATATTATTCGCCACATATTATTAATACAAAACAATAGTTTGTAGGCCTACTGTAATTGTAAAACTCATGTATAACTCATAAATCATTTGTTAGAACAAAATTATCCCTCCTTTACTTATACTCATATTTCTCCATGATGCAATAAATAGGTCAATTACAAAGGCCTATAAAAGCTTTTGTTTAACCGTAATATTCAAAATATTAGGCCATATAATTATCCCTAACTTACCACAGAGCTATAATATAATTTAGCTACAATATCCAGTTACAAAGTGATCATTAGAAAATCTTAAGAATTATATCTTGGGTTACATATTAGCTGTATGAAAATTGGAATCAAATGCATGGAAAAATCGATGCATTATAATCGCATTAGGAGAAATAGAGACATTTCATCTTAAGGCATAGAGTCTTTAAAGAATAGTAGGCCATATGCTTCAATAAAGAATTTCACCTTTTACAGTAGAACTCCGATTAAGAGGACACCTTTGGGCACAACTAAGTGTCCCTTAATAGGGGTTAGCCCCTTATTCATGTTGCTAAAAAGTGCCCCTTAATATGGGTGTCCCTTGAATAAAGATTTCAAGGGATCTATGTTATTAGAATTTTAAAAGAGTGAGGTTCACATTCAGTTCAGGAGTAGGTAAAGGTAAAGTCGAAACCTAAGCTAATGCTTATGGCCGTGGTGCCCATCTCCATTTCTTTAGCATTTGGGCCAGACTCCACTAAGTGTGTATGTTTGTGGGGGGTACGCCACTCCCCCCGCACAAACGAGTCTGATTTACCTTCCCAGTACTTTTTACATACCGGTACCCATTTCTATCACCTGGGTGGGGAGGAACAATGTGGATAAAGAACCTTGCTCAAGGACCCAACACTGCAGTGACCGGGCCGGGGCTTGAACCGGCAACCTATTAATTGCAAGTCCAATGCTCTAACCACTGCACCACAGTGCTCCAGGAGTTCCTTTACTATTATAATTGTTACATTGTTTCATTAGGTCAAGGGTGAAAGGGTAATGATCAAGAAAGGTCAATTAATACTCTGGTGAGAATCCTGACATTTTACCCTGGCCCCATTTAGAATCATATCTTGAATAAAAGAATGTAAGGTCTTTCACCCAGGAGTTAATTAAAAATAAATTCAGGAGACCATGAATGTAGATTAATTAAGCATTATCATTAACATATGTTCTTCTTCTTTGAACAAAATGGATGATATTAAATGGTGGACAGAATAAAATAATATCTCCATATTGTTGTACAGATGAAAACATAAAAGATGCCTTTTTTCTTGTCTATTTAAAGTCCGTCTTGAAACGAGCATCACTAACTAACATGGATTTATAAAATTCCATATAAAACCCTAGATCCATAGGATTTTTGTATTTATATAATACTCTTTTAGGCTTTATATATAAGTATTATAAGTCTAAAAAACACATTAAATCTAGTCCACTATCATACTGAATGAAAAGTCCAAAAAGCAATGCGTAGGCATATCAAGGCGGAATTTTTAAATTGAAACTTCTATTTATATCTAACATTGTAAAATGAATTACAGTTTTAAATTATTTATAGCGAGTCAGTATATTTCTAATGTATTTTAAGTATTATCCACTGCTATCTATAAAACACCAAGTTTTTATCGTGTTGGCAAAGGGCAAGCTAAGGATAAGCCTAGCGTATTTTCAAACCGAGACGCGATTTGATTAGTTAAAACCGAAGCTGTCAGTCTATAGACATGCCGTCAATCTGTTTGAAGAGCTTGGCGTGCTGGATAGAATTGTGTGGATTTACCGGTTTATAAATTAGTCAAACTTGGTTTATCTACACAATGATTCTTTTTGCAACCTATATTCAATTGTAACAAACTAGGATGGTAGTGGACATTAAAATGTTAGATTTAAAATTCAAACAAAACTAAAAATAACTCAAAAAATTCATTTTTACGGTAAGCTTAAACAATTTTGAATATGTTGTTTGTTATTTACTGGCCAAAAACATTTAGAAAACATTAGCTACTCTTTGTCATTAGAAAAGACGATAATCACTACACATTCCCAAATCTCTAAATAGTTTTTGCCATTTAAAAATAGTGCCATTAAACACGATTTGACCCCCCTGGTTTATAAAGGCAAGCTAGCGATAACACACCTTACAATTAGTTTCAAATAATTGAAAAATGCATTATTTAAAAACATAATTCCTATTTAAATTACAGTATGTAATAAACGTACTAAATACAATAAGTTGAATAAATTTATGAAATATTCTCGACTCGAGCGAACTAGATTTACAAATTTAAATAAAGTATTCCAAATAATTAATTACAAGAGTCTCTATAAATAGTAATTGTACAGCTCATAAATATTTTTAAAATAACAAAGCAAAATTTAATGGAACATGCCTTTACTATGACATTATTTTCAACGTTTCTAGCTTATCGAACAAATTATCGTCGATTTGAATGGGTGACCTTGTAGAGCTAACCTATATGTAGCCACTTCCCACAGAATTATTATGTTCACAATGACTCGTATAATATAGTGGCGTAATTTTAATTTGAAGAAAAAAAACCCAAACTTTTTGTTATAGCGGAAGATAGTAAAAATAAAAGCATATTTCAAGTATTTAAAGAACTTTATGACATCGGTTAATACCTATTTTCTCATTAGATATTTAACTGTCATTTTTTATAGCATCTTTTAGGAATTAATGTATCATTTTTAGACAATATTGTGTTGCTGGACATTAGATGAACTCTACGAAGGTTCAGTTTGTTTCTGTAAAATATTTTCACGCTCAAATGTTTAAAACAACAAATCATAACATGTGCATTAATTAAAAATATATATATACCTACACAAATTATATAAATTATTTTATTGAATTTTAAAGCTTCAAGTTAATATGATAAAAATAACAAATTTGAAAAAAAAAAAATTTCGTAATTATTATTAATTGTAACTATTATAACAGTATTCCAATTGGATACAGTTCTCAAATTAAATTCATACACAATTGACAAAGTAGCTGCTAACAGGCTGTATTATGTTTACCATTGATTATTATATAATATATGTATCGTTGCTTCATCATCAGGTTAGAAATTTTGCGAGATGAAATCACAAAATCTCCTGAGAGCAAGACACATCATTATTCTTGAATTATTGGACTCATAAAAATAACATAAGCTCAAAATGGGATGAAAAATTAGTTTATTAGAAGAGCAAACAGTGTTTCTTTCTATTTCTCGTGTAAACTGTTTGATGATAAAATTTTTAAGTTCTCTGTCTAGAACTAAATATTTAAAAGATAATTTATGAATTCTGAAAAATGAAAGAACATAAAAAGTTCTGCACATCATTCAATTTTGAATGCCAGAAAGTAGAAAATTAATCTGTAAACACTCTTTTGTCGATAATCATTTTCAATACATATATAATCACACACACTTCTCAGTTCCCTATGACCTCAAACTCCGTTTTCTATAGACATTTGGACATAATGTTCTATAGACAAAAAATCAAGGAGTCTATAGAAGCTTGGATAAGATATTCTATTCTTTATAGTATAAAATATTCTGTCTATGGACACTCCTATTAGTTTGTTTATATTATAAACAAAACAAGGATACAAGTCAGTCAGTGGATTCAGTTAATTACATGAACAAATATTGTTATATAAAAGAATTACTTATATTAAATGGATGAATAATTTCATAGCTTTAGCATAATTATTATATTACAAACATGACTATACTATACACTTTGATGCAACCATGCTTGTGAAAATACACAATACAACAATTGACAATTGTTAGTGGAAAATTAATTAAATATTGCCCAGTCTAATTATTTGTTGGTATAGTGAAACAGTTTCTTTCCAGTCTTTTCTTCCTGTCAGTTAATTTATAGAAAATTATAGAAAATCACAAAAGCTTTACTGAACAAATATTTACAATAAACACACCTGTATTGTATCATTAATAATACGTAATTAAACTTTAAAAACATAACAAACTTAATATTGTATCATTTATATTTGATTAATATTCTATCTGTAATGGTAAGTTAAACTAAAACTTTATTTTATAAAGCATTGTGTTGTTCTACAAGCGGTAATTGTGAGAAAAACGAGGTTGCCAGTAAAGAAAGCAAACCCATAACAATGCAAACTACATCTATGATTGTCACAAATGACAAATCTTGTTTGGTATGCAATAGGACATTACATAAACTTACTTACTTGAACTTTCATAAATGTCATCTAAACCTAAATTGTTAGATATATCTTTATATTTTTATCTGGGTACACATATCGACTACACTGTAATTGTATGAAGGCGGATATATAGAGGGCAGCAAATAGTTTACATTTTTATACATTAATAAAATAATCATCAATAAGTTAGAAAAATATTGATTTTATTTACATATTTAACTAGCGCTAAACTGCTAAAATCAAATCAACACATGTGTCATCATGATAGATTATAAAAAAACGAGAAATTACACAGAAAAAGCGTAAATTAAAGGGAACCGAACATATGGAGATGTTAAACATGACGCCAATGCTAGAGACAGAGCCAAATGAATGAATGTGAAGCCGCCTCTGAATGATGACAGTTAAAACGTACTTTAGGCACTAAAGTGCCGTGATAACAGACGTGAAGTACTTTATTGGGTAATTGAAAGAAAAAGCTGAATACAGAATTAATTATCCTACTTGATAACGTTCCTAGTATAAAGTACATTAACTTAATTATGCTAAGTACTATTTAGTTATATTCAATCAGTGTTGAAGTAAAACATTGAAAACGTATTGTTTTAATGTATTTATTTTACAGAATTAGCATATGAATGATATCTGACTTTTCTAGATCTAGAAAACTCAGATCATCAAATGGATCGATGGTAAAATGTATTAAATCAGAAATCAAAAACACATTGATCATTTTTTATGACTTAAAAAAAAATTAAATCAAAACTTTTAAGCAGAAACAACAATTCATAATCAAATTAGAAACATTTTTGTCATTTGAATTCAAAATATCAAAATGTAAACAATGATTTTGTAGCATAACATTTTTACATTTTTAATAGAAATTGTTTAATATGGAAATGTGAATTCTACATTCAACTTATGCCCAAATATAGGCGTGGAACATCCAAATTTACACCAACTTTACAAAAATTAGTTAACATGACATTTACATGCCCTGATAGCTGTTCCACACTTGCACTTTATGAATACACTGAGACTGCCGTCGCATAGTCTCACATGAGAATCAAACGGCCACTAAAATTTAGAAGCTACCCATAGTAATGAGTTTAACAACACTACCGGTATAAAATATAAAATAGGTCGGGTATTAAGTGTGGGAAGGTCATGTGACTAATTTTTATTACACATTGCGCTACAACATTTTAGAAGTTTACAGTGGTAATAGTATGTTGTGGTTACTAATAATGTTAAGGTTGTTTAACCATTTGAAAAGGGTACCTTTCCACAAGTTTCTAGCAGTTAATTATTGCCACCAGTGGATGGATATATTGAGTTTTTTTTTCTAAATTAGCTATGATACGCCATGTGGGCCAAAATATGAGGACACCATTTTTCTGTGAAACTTTTATACCACCTATGCTATTAAAATAATGACCATAAATATAAAACATGTATCCCTCAGGTTAAAGGTCAAAGTTTATTTATTTTGCATTTTTAGTTCAACAAATGCACAAAAAAAACAGATTATAAACACATTTAATTGTACACATGAGTATTTATGCACTTTTTGTAAATCATTTCGACGACATTATGTCCATCACAGAGTAAAATTAATTTGCATTTTATCGTCAACTAAAAAAAAGTCTGCATTAACTAGAATTAAAGGTACAATATCACAAAATAACATTATTCATAGAGTCTTAATTCAAAGTTGTCTGCACAATACAAGAAATGCATATTGGATATACCTGTAATAATTACAAAATTGTTTGTACCATTTTCAAATGTAAAATAAAAAAAGTATTGTGATTTTTATTTCCATATTTGTTGCATTTAATACTTATTCCTAATGGAAAATTACAAGGGAAATGTTTATAACACATAACCCATTTGGCTCAGGTTTTAACTATTCCTAGAACTCCTTATAAACTTTCAATATCGTTTCCTTAAGCCACTCAATGTTATTTATCAAATCTGTCCAGTTCCATATTAATACTGTGGTACAAATGACCATATTTAAATCACATAATAAGTAAGTAGGCAGTTTTCCTGAAGTGTTGAGGGTGTTTTGTGATTAATAGCAAAAAGATGTGAAATTGAAAGAAAGATGTATAAAGGTTTTAAAGTGGACTCAGCCTTGATTTAAGTACCTCTAAATTATACTGTCTGCTTCATTTATGCATAAGCATGCATCTGCTACACAAGTGAAAACATACATTCAAAATCCTGAATTAAAAATTCATGAGATATCAGTGTATTCTGTATTATTCATCTTAGAAAATAAATTGGCCTAATACTTGATGCTGATGATCTCTTTTCGAGTTGTATAAACAAACACTGTTGGTTTACTTTAAATTTTAATGTGATCTTAAATCATGTGTTTTGTTCTAAACAAAGAATATAGATGAACATTCACCTAGAATCAGTAGAGATTAAACTTAAAGGAGATGAGAGAAAAATAGAGTTTTTCTACTTTTTCATCTCTTATCGTAGTGGAGTCAATGAATTCTACGAAAAATGTTATTACTCTGTTTATATGGGGGTTTTTTTGTTGTTTTTTTTATATATTATTATGACAGTTATTTTCCTAAATTTTTTTAGTAACATATTTCAGATGATTTGGAATATTTTGGTTTTTAGTATGAAATATTATAAGCTTTTAACACTAGACCTAAAGAAAGAAAACCATAACTGGGGAAGAACGGTGAAAGACAACATTGAGAAACTTTGTAGCAGTCTTATACCCCAGCTGGGATGAAGAAAAAGGTTTATAGGTAATTATAATCAATTCAGTGAGACATGCAAACATTTTTGCTAATTGTACGAACAAAAAAAAAATATAATATATATATATATATATATATATATATATATATATACTATTTGTATTTTCTCAGAATAAACTACTGGTATGTTGTCGTGACAGAATACGTCAGTAGCCAACAGCTACCATTTATAAATGGAAAGTCAAATGTTTAATCTATTAACTGCAGCTTGCTAACTTATCAAAGTATAGGCCCAAAGGTGTGTTGTGTTGAAAGTAGAAAACACAATAATCCTATAATTTTTTGTATTTAACAAAATACTGCAGTTTTAAATGCACAAACTTTAGATTTGTATTATATATTTTTGGATATAGGAGAAAGATTGTTCTTTAAAAACACAGAACAAATTGTTGTTATTAAAAACTAATTGGTATTAATCTATTAACCATGGATATTGTATTTATAGCAAAGGAAAAACTGCTACGCTTTAAAATACTGACAATTGCTTATTGTTTCCAGCAGAGGGAAAGAAGGTTTTGTTGATGTTACAAACTTTTACCTACCAGCAGTGGCAGTGGTTCATAAATAAATATTAACTAAAACAAACAGCACCAAACTTCAATCTCAAGGCCTTTACTGTAATTTTGGTAACCTTTTGGTTCCCCATTGAGTTCACAAAATTCAGTGTACATTAACTTCACATAACCTAGCTATCATTGTACAGGATATGCACTGTACTACTTTATCATTTTTACTATTTATCTTCATGTACCATCCCATTCTAAATTACTTCCTATCAACTAATACCACTTCCTTAATTGTTACATAATACCAGAGCCAACCTAATCCACATCAATCAAACGATGCAAAATGTGCTTGAGTTAAAATCCTGTCCAAATTCTTCAGTCAGTGATTGTTTAATAATTAGTCTGGTCATTCATTTGGAAAAATTTGGTTGGTGTTGGTACAAGCATGGAGAATTTGGCATCAATTATATTCACTGCATATGCATGAATTAAATATTAATCTATCTAAAAAATAATATAGATAATAGGCCCGCGTCATTTGTATATATATTATACATTGTTGGAGTCTGTAAATTCAATTTATTGAGGCTGAACTAATGATTGAAAGTTAGGAAGACATGTTAAAACATATTAATTAGAACTAATATTCTTTCATTTAAAAAAATTAAAATTCATCAATTGCAAAATACAATACAAGTTTACCTTATTTTAATTAAGTTAATGAATGCAGAATTGAAACTAAATAATACCATACAATTTTAAAATATTGTTTTGTCAAATATAGTCTAACCTATCTTCTTAGCCTATAGCAAAAAAAGGAATCTTTAAAATTAACTCTTTCCTTTAAATGATGAACTTCTTCTGAACAAAATCTTGGTAACAAATGGTATTCAATCCTATATAAAATGATTTACAAAACAGGTACAGAAACTTATGAAAACTTACTGTCTGTATCCAAAGATTTGTTAACATTCCTTGTTGAAGTAGTGTCCTTTTATTGATGTATGAATTAAATCCGATAAACAACAGCAGCAACAACAGAAATAATCCAGAAAAAGTTTTCCACAAACACAATGAACAACAATCCTTATTGGTTAATTAAACTATTCCCTTTATCAATAACACATTAAAAAGTATATTTTTATCTCCTACAACCAACTGTCAGGAGTAGAATAAAGAGAATTGAAAATAACTGTTAAAATTGCAAGCTTATACCTGTCTCCGTCTCCTATTATAAAACTAAGCATGGAGTAAGCAAGTTGGTATGGAGAAATTTAGCTTAGCCTCAAGGTTGTGAAAGCAAACTAACTAGGCCCTCCCATTTCAATGCTCATAGGATGTTGTCACAGGCTGAGCCAGCCAATGATAAGCCACGAGTCACTGTTTAACTATGCAATCAGCTTCTCTGCAAAAGGCTGGTGAATTACTTTTGCTTCAGATCATTTATTTTCAGTAAAACAGCTACTGAAGCAATTTTGAGCTACTTTGTCACTCTACAAATTAAAAACACCCAACATTCCAAAGGATCTATCAAGATTTTGGCAGTCAAAAAATGAAATTACCCGATATCCTGGTTTAATGCCATTTTGGTTCATTTTAAATACTCTTTTATTCATTCTCAGTGAAAGAAGAAACCAGTACCTAATTAATTTTTTTAACCTTACATGCCGAAAGATTTTATAGAAAAGATAGGGTTTATTATATAATACAATGTTAAATCATGGTATTAACAGATATGAAACAAAACTCACGTTCACTATCAGTATCTTTGAGGGTATTTGAATTCTAAACCTACTTTTTGTACGTTACGGGGAGGGGTTTGGGAGAAGAAGAGAAATGCTGGAAACAGGTAGGATAATGGACAAAATGTTGACTAATGAAACAAGAGCTTTGGAAATATTTTTTGGGTTTTAATTAAAATAGTAAACCACAACAAAATCTATGGCCAGGAAATCATAGAACTAAATGTAAGTCTAGCCCTACTTTCAAGAACTTTTGTCTACTAAAAAAAAAGTCCTGGGAAAATTCTTTTCATTTAATTATCATGTGGTGTTTATGATATGATAAATATAGAAGACTTTTATATTGCTTTCTAAAACAACTTTATAAAAAAATTACAATCACATTATATTAAATGTTTTATCAGAATCTCAAATCTGTTGTTTGACACAATCAGGTCGTTCGTGTCAATTTCCTCACGCACATTTACCAAGCATCTTTTGCCTAAAGATTCAGAAGATATCTGTTGTAAAAAAAAGGGCCCTTACGCTGCAAAAATCACGTCCAATTCTTGAAGATCTGCCAGAGTGGAGCCACACACGGTGCAAATTGGATGGGTTAGCAGTCAACACCACAGCAACCAGCGCTCGCTATCCCTCATGGCTTATAACCCAGCATAGTTTGGTCTCAAATGTCTTCATTACACATTTTGTGATTCTTTTGAGTTATTCCGTCATTGGTGATATCTGTTTGAGTGTACAGCCCATGAGAATGGACCTACAACTGTTCAATTTGTCTGAAGGTGACTTGATATACTTAAATTTCAACCTTTAGGATTTTTTCGTTACGAACCAAGAACATAACATAACAGTCCACAATGATTACCTGATACTAGACATTAACTCATTACCAGAACGAGTTGGATGATCCGTGCAAATGCAATGCAAATGTTAAAAAATATTCGTAAAATCTACATGGAGCATTTTTTCAACATGGGTGAGAAACTGGTGGTTAATAAATCATTAAGGTGTGGTGCAAAAAGATTAAAATGGCTTTATTACCGAATGGAAGACAAAAAATGTAATGGATGTTTAATCAATATACAAAGCACAGGGTATGGGATCCTGGGAAATAAGAGTAGGGTTGGGGGAGGTCATGTCAATGATTTAAAGACAGTTGCTACCACTAGCTCTACAGTAGTAGAGTACTTAAAAAGCAAAATATCTGTGATAATTTTACAATTAATTAATATCAGTATCCTTATAATACTTGTATAATCAATTTAGTCTTATAATTTCTATGAACTGAGAATTGTACCATTGTTCTCTATTCTTCACATCCTGTTTATGAACCATGGGACGTCATGGAATTATTAATCAAATTATTCTAAAAATCTAGAGATTAAATAGATCGTGAAAATATGTAAGAAATTAGGAAACAGAATTAACCAAATTTGTAAAGATTACATAATTATTGGAATCCTACTTTACTAGAAAAAGATGTTATATTGAAAATTAGTGAAATTCTGCTTTTAATAAATGTACTTTATAAATATACTGAAAATCATTACTAGTATAGATATATAGTGATCTTTAGATGAGGATTCGGGAATAAATTTATAAAACGTCTACCTAAACAATAACAAACAAAAAAACTTTTCCCTAAAAGGTCACTGTTCTATTGTTCCTGAATCTACAGTAACCCTTTGTCTAACCACTCCTCAAACATGTGATCTCTTTCAAAAATAGTATTTTTTGAAAAATTTATAGTTTTTATGATATTTTTCACATTAAATTATAAAGTACTTTATCTAAAAAGTATTTAATAGAAAAACATAAAAGGTGTACTTAATTTGGTAATAAGCTTGGCGTTAGGAAGATGAAGGAAAATTATCAATTCGCAATAATTTAATAATTTGAAATGGAAAAGATTATTTAAATAGTGCATAACACATCACTAAACTTTTTTCTGACCTTAACCTTGCTAGTTAATCATTCATCTAGATTGATAACCTATTATGATCCAATAATTTCACCTTCTCCGGCATCTATACATCACATAAAATTATCATTTTGCAAGAGATATTTTACATACCAATCATAACCTAACTGATATAGCATCGTTTCAACCAATAACAACACCAGAATTAAGGGGAATCTGCATATCCTCATTTCTGATACGAGCTGTCCGTACACCTGTCGTCTCCCGATTATTAAGTGTACGGTTAAAAGACAAGTATGCAAGTGTTGCGTTGCGAGCATCAGTGATGACAACAAAGCTCTCAATAAGTAGATATCTTCGTTAAAAAAGGGAGGGAGAATTGGAATTTTGTAACTTTCCAGTCACTCTGATGGATATCCCTGTGTTGTGTCACTTTAGTATGGGAAAGTTGTAAAGGCAATTTATGTAATTCTTATGGCTACCGTAAGACTAATGAAATAATTTTTCCCCTAAGTGACTCTGTAGCTATGAGAACATTGGCTGCTGGTGAAGATAATTCAATAAATGGTATAAAATGCGGAAATAATTTGGCCTACATTTAATGTTTTATGTGCTTTTACCAAATTAATCATTTGGTATAAAAATACCATCACAAATTTGAAAATAATATTCTATAAATCATTCTTGCTCATCTTTACATTGTTGTAAAGAGATAAGTAAAATGTTGTTTTGCAATAAAAATGGTCTGCTGGTATTGCAAAACAGATATGCAAAAGGGAAAAAAATATAAATAGTGTGAAGTAGATTCAGCGCCAAGGTTATTAACCGAGAACATGATGATTATGACTCATTTTATTTTAAGGCTAGGGGTAGATTTGTAACATTTACAGTACAGTACATATTCATCAAACAACATGAATTGTTGTTGGCAAAATAATATAAAAAGAGCAGCTTATATATATTGTATTATTTACAATACAAATTGAGGAAACGACTTAAATTGTTGTTATCATTATCAAAGAAACCAGTTATTAAATATATCGTCACTTACTAAAATTATCTTTCTTGAATAAGAGCTTGTCAGTGAGCTTTAGAACTTTAACAATTGTATTTAATATTATTTTATCCTACATAATCCTTTAATGGGAGTTATTGGAGAGATCCACAAAGAAGACAGAGAGGTGATTGTTAATTTATTTAGTAGGCTATAACGATACTGTAACGTATATAAAGAATTTGTTTAATTCCATAAAAATATATAAATGACTACAGGTACACTATACTTTTGTATCCAAAATTTCCAGAAGTTATCAAAAGTGAGAATATGACATTCACTAGGTGCCTGTTTCTGCTGCATAGTGCCAAGCAAACTGTTTATTTAAAAAATATAATTTGGTAAATTTGTGCTTCCAAAAAACTTTTTAAAATGGTGGTAAACATTACCCAATATAAAATGCGATGAAACTTAAATAAATAACCGTTATCTTGCTTTTTCAGCTAAAAGTTTCACAGCAATATTATGCGTTTAAATGTTTTAATCTTTAAATTTACTCTGCTGCCAAGAATTGGGTTAGGATTTATTCACACGATTATTAATCAGTAATTTTTTGCAGCAGGAACATCACCTAGATCAAATAATATAAGCTAAAGTTAATAATGTCAACTTCTTTTAAAATCACACAAAGTGTCAAAGAACCAACAAACAATGTAAACAATATATTTTACTTTTCGGTGATGGTGTCATAATCTGAAATCACCTTGGAGTAATAGTAATTAACTACACATACAAAGAAATGAATAATTGAGATAAGAACATCCTGTATTAAAGGAGTATTATAATCATCCATGAAAAAGCTAAATATCCTGAAAGAATTTTAAACCAAACTGAAAACTACATTATCCAATAAGAAAAAGATTACTTTTACATTCTCTCTCTACACAATCAAACACAAAAGAAGTGTGACATGCCCAAATAATGGTAGTGATATGACATCATCGTTTCCATGAGCACATCACATTTTTTTGTCACATAAAGTGTAGACAGAGCTTTACAATTCCACAAAAAGTAAACTTTATATTATTTACTCTAGAAATATTATAGTACTAATTAGGGACCATTCGATGTTGAATCATCTAGTTTAAGCAATGTTAATTGCATGCTGTATTCATTGTGTGTATGCGGTATTCATTGTGTCTATGCTGGGGACATTGGGACGACGACAAGTGACAAATAATACTGCGTAGGTCGTAGGTCATCGCAAATCTTTGAGCTGCTTATCATTCAATATTGAAGGAAAAAACACACTAAAATAAATAAAAGCAACACTGCACAGAGAAGTATTCGCAACAGATTATCATCACCTCAGTCAGGTTTTTGGGTGAATTAATGGTAGTTATTTATGCCGGTTTGTTTGTTAACTCCAAAACTATGTATAAACTAAACAAAATCATGGTCATTTTACTGCAGATGAAAGAAATGTATGCCTAGAAGCCATATCAAAGATCACTTTATACACCAAAGGTTTACAAAACGGTGCAATTTTATTGCCAGTTGACTTACCCCAACTTGTCGGAAATTGGGTGACGATTGAGTGGTGGCCAACTTTAGGATGACTCAGTCTCAGAAGGGTAATTCTTGCTGGTGGTTGTGGCATAAGATGTCTGGAAAAAAACAAACATAACTGACTTTGGAGGTTGTTTTTCTGAAAGTATTTAGGTAAAGACTATTAAAATGTATTTTGTTTGAGGTGTTAAAAGGAATCAGATGTTTGCACGAGTCCTAAAATAGGGTGGTCTATATAAATCTAATTTTATTTAAGCATTCTCTAAACAAAAGGGATGTGTATGGAAAATAAAAACCAGTTATGTATAAATAATAGATAAGTTTTGTATTAGGTGTTTCAGCTAATGATGCTGTGGAAATGTACACACACGGAACAGACCTTTATAGTTTCATAAAGAGTGTACCATAACAGTAGGCCTAATATGGAAGGCTAACTAGGGTCTCTTTTCAAAATGTAAGAACAACTATTGCACCTCCGGTAAAACTGATATTCTCACTCTATACTTTGAAAATTCCACCAAAAAGTTTATGTTCTAAGGCCTATTTACACAAACGAGCGGTAGTGGTAATAAAGATATATAATCTGTTATTCCTTATGACTTACACGCAACGTGGAGCGGACGGGCATTTCCGCTCATGGTAGAAACAGATTCAACGTGGGATAAGCTACATGGTTTACCGCTTAACGTTACTGCTCATCTGTGTAAATTGGCCTTAACACTGAACACAAGAAAAGAAGCATTTTGCGTGAAGACAAACAGTATATGATAATGTCTAAAAATATACCAGTACAAAGACATGTAAAAATGTACCAAAGTCCTGTCTGGCTGCAATAATTTTATATTTGCTGGAGATATCAGATAACGCTTTGAGGACATAAAACATCAACATCATACCTACACATACAAGACAAATAAACATTTCACACTTTTGTATTTATGAAACATAAGAATTCATGTTCTATCTTAAATCTAAATGTAAGATTTGATAGATGGGATAGGTTCTTAAGGTAATCATAAATATTTGTTTAAAAAGTTTAATTATAGCTTAAACAATATTTTTCTTCAAATTGTAAAAAAAAGAATTTACACAGGACTGATAACCCAATGGTGAGTATATGAATAGTTTTGATATTAAAACATTTTTTTTTTCATTTTCACACAACCAACAAAAAAAACCTTACTCACCAAACACCCATGTTATTTAAAGTAAGTCTATACAAAATGTGGGTAGTGGTAAAGTTCCTGAAATTATGAGAAGAGTTGAACCAAGGACTCTGGAATTGGTAAGAAAGCATTTCAACCACCAAGCTACAGTGTCCATTAAAATTTTAAATTCCTGTACTTTCCAGAATTTTCATTATGTTTAACATATTATTTTGACTCAATAAGTTTCTCAGCTCCAGATTTTACCTTCTAATTCTATAAATATTTCTTATGTATTGATACTTCTTCCCTATTAATTTCCAGTAGTCTGCTACACAACCAGAAGTTGCAGATTACAAGCTTACCACATTAAAAACAAGATTTTTATGATAACAACTACCTGAATGACTTCCCCTATACCTTCAACGACCTTATAATCTAATTGGTCAACGGTCTTAGAAACCGACAATAACTAATAAACTTTAATGCAAGCAACAATAGACCTAGTTCCACAACACTTCACGTAACATGGGTAAAACGAATACAAGGAAATTAAAGGCACATTGTCTTAAACAACAATGACGTTTCAGTATTCTATTTTCCTTACAAAGTAGAAAGATTGAAAAAACAAATTGATAACTCTATTATTTTTTAAATAAATTGGACTTCTAAATTTATTTACTATGTATTTCAACACAGAATGGAAAATAATAAACCTATAAGTTTCTATAACCAAATTTAAATACTCTTTTAGAAATGAGAAAAATGTCAAATACAGTGGCCATATTTACCAATCACAACTTAGGCTAAAGAAAACACTTGCACTTTAATTTGAAAGATTCTCCTATTCTGAGTAAATACGACATAAGTGAAAATCTTAAATATTTAATAACTTAAGTAAAATATGTAGTATTTAAGTAAAATATATCTGGTTATTGTTGATGGTCACATAATTTGAAACTAGAATCAATAATACATTATCTTAAATACAAGTCCGATTTTCAAAACTTACCAACAGACAACAACTTGCTTCTCTTTCTTAATGTTTAGTTCTGTATTATATTATTACAGTATCACCAAACAAATGTATATTAAATTATTAGTGTGAAACTTTACTTTTAGAAATTTAATTAGTAGAAATGTTAACGAAAAGAGGAAGAAAAACAGCTGCAGAAATTACAAGATAAAAAAAAAGTTTATTGTAAGAAAAAGGTGAGATTGCTCAATGTCGTTTGAATCTAAAGATATACTGCAATAGCAAATTCTGTTAAGTTTATATATATGGCCTATGATACAGGTGTCACATATGATAAATATGAGAAACTGTATTACAGAATTTGCCTATGATACTGGCAAAATTATACCATACTGAAAATCACCTAATAAATTTTGACAAATAATTGGATTATATACAACTTTTTATCAACTTTCAACAGCTATAAAAAAGGTTTTAACTGATTTACAGAAATCATAATATTCACATTTTTTTAAATGCTTCAAGCCAAAGAATATATCCATATAATGCAATTATCGTTCTCAACCTTAAATAGAACATTTTCTAGATATCATCATTGTGTGTGTGTACAGTATATATATTTTTTCTCCTTCAATTTTGGCAAGTTTTTCATAGAACAATTGGTGATTATGTATTTGGCAGTATTAGAAACTTAGTTAAAGCCTTTCAAAATAACATTATATTCATATCAAAATTGGAATAGGGCCAAGAAAAAACTCACACCTTACAACTGTAAGTCTATTAAAATCAAGATATTTCCCTTGTAAAGTTTATTCACATTAAGTCAATTTTTTGTTAACGAGTTGTACCACAATGTGCTGGCATCAAGTACCAAAGGCTATGAAAATGATCGATATTATTTGTTGACATATTATCCTCTCTAATTTTAATAAAAATCTTACCTATAAGTTATATCAAGTTAATTTGATAACAGTAAATTGTAATAGGAAATACATGCAGACTCCTTGACTTGATTGTAATTGATATCATACAAAATTTGTAAAAATAACTTTTAAAAGCCTTGAAAAGGTGATAATTATACAAGTTTTCATTTTAAAACATGACATATCAATACCATGTGACATAAAAAACACTTGCAAACCTGTACACAGAAAAAAGGCAACTCAAACACCTGTCAGACTTAAGTTTTCCTTAGAAACGACATATGACCAGGCTACATGAAATTATGCTGGAATGATTAAAATCCCAAGTGGCGGAATATCAGGAAAGGGTGTGCCTACGAAAGTCGACACATATCACAGTTAATATAGAAATTTAGGAAACTTTAAATGTTTGCCAATGGAATTATTTTTAAAAAGAAAAATGGTTGTAATCATCTTCATTTACATGACTATGTGTTTAGAAGGATTTGGAATTTGTCGCCAAAATAATCTTTCGATCTTTGAGACAAATCTGTTATGTTAGTTTGTAATCGGCTAGGGAATTTGTAATTGTAGAGGGAGAGACATTGTGGGGGAGGAAGGTTATTTAAACATGTTTATATTTGTAGATGATTATGAGGTAGTCAACTAAGTGGGTATAGAATACTATGTAGATACAGTTTGCTAGGTAGAATGGTTGGTATTAGTTGAAGTTGTTTGATAAATCGGTTCGTAGGTACATGAGTTGGTTGCAGTACTGGGTGGATGATGGAGTAAACCAGTCAGTCAGTTTCATGGGTTTCTAAGTTACACTGCTTGTCGGGTACATTTGTGCAACTTTTGGTGGTAACATTAGTGGTGAGTGCATTATTTGTTTGGTAGGCTACATTGTTTGTCAAATACAGGAATTGCCAGGTACCATGTTGCTGGATGTTCAAATTCTCACGGGTTAGTAAAGTGACAACCAAAATCTTATCTCATTTGCCAGTCTCCATCCAGTTGATGCATTTATTGGTTGGTTGGTGTGATACTTTATGTTTATGTCAGGATATACTGGTTGGCAGCTGATCTGGAGGTCATGTGTAATACATCATAGAATGGTGAAGTCAGGATGTTCACATTTCCACCATTTCTCAAGGGATGAATGCAAGATTGGTCATAAAACCACCACTTTTGTCAATTAAATTTCTTAATGAATTTCTTTAATAAACTTAACTATAGTAGAACACCCCCGTTGGGACACACCTATTCAGAGGACACTATTATTAAGGGGAAAACTCTGTGAAACAAGTGAGGAGAAATATATACAATACTACAACCAACCCCCAATAAGCGAACAATATTTACCCATATATTTTTTATCTCCATGATTACAAAATTATTACTTATATGACTTAAAAAGGTCACCTAGTGATATTTTTAAACATTGAAAAAAAAAAACCAGAAATACAAATCAGTTTACAGTATATTACTAAAAAAATATGTTAATCCATCACAAATGCATTGCTTCCTTTCTCACAAAGTTAGATAACACTTGGCGACCCACTTGGGATGCAAGCTAGATAAACGCTGGGTGACCACTTGGGATGCAATTTAAATAATGCTGGTCGGCCACTTGAACTTCTTTTGCTCAGTAAGCAAAGAAGAGAATCCAATCGTTCACATGACTTCAAGAAATGTTAGGATAGTCGAGGGAATATTGTTGCTATGTAAGATAGGAATAAGTATTGATTGAATCTTAACAGATGTAGTTAGGTTTAATTTATTTGATTTTGAAAATGTCGAAACTATTGTTACATTTTGGGTAGTAAGTGAGCTAGCAGATTTCAGAAAATAAACTAAATACACTACATTCATGGGTCAAATTATTACTAGCCCAGTGTACTATCCTGTAAAACTGCTACAGGCTAGCAAATGTATTATGACCAGTTAATAAATAACCCCTTTCCCACATAGGTTTATATTTAGCACATTTAATGTATAGATAGGCTAGTAAACTAATAATGGCATAGTTGGCGAACAGCCTAATAGACGTAGTCTAACTATTTGCCTTTCAACAGATTCCACATTAATTAGTAAAAATCAACAACTAAAATCCACATCTCACCCCAATGACCTTGTGTTAGAATCATATACTATGTTCGCTCATATAATTCGATATATTAAAACTAGGTTAAAGGTCAAAAATCATAATCTACTGAAACGTAACATACTATCCACAGCTGTGAACGTAATTAGTTAATATCTTTCATAATAACATTTTTATATTATATTTATAGTATATTAGTAAATAGGAGGACATGGAATTGGTACCCGTTTTGTCATTGTGTTTACTTTAATCAATGTGAAAGCGTAAAAGATCATGTATGTCAGCAAATATTCAATTTATTCAATATTCAAAGAATAACTACTTTCTATGAAGTTCAAGTTCAATAAACATTTATTTTAAAATGTTCATTTTTTTTATTTACAAAACAGTATATTATAACAATAAACAGTAATCAACAATTTATATAAGCCCATTTTAGGAATCAAAATTAGAAGTTAAACTTGTCTCACAATCACCTCCAAAAATAAAAAAGAAGAGAAGAGAACCTGGGTATGGTGGCATATTAACATTAATAATGTAGGCCACACCTGTCTTTTTCTTACATTACAAAGTTGTTCAAACTGAGGGTCTATGAGGACCTTCAAATTGGGGCTCTGGATACATTTTATGTATGTCTATGCTTATTTCCAGTGTGGTCAATCCCAATTAAATTCTCTAATTATAACAACAGTTGTTGTCAGTCAGCGTTCTACCTCTACCTCTGAAACCGAGATTAAATAAATTTGATTAAAACAACAACATTGAATTTCCTACCATGAAGTATTCCCCCTTTAAACCATAAACATTATGTCTCCTTTAATTAAAGTAATGAAATAAACAACAACAGTACTTATTAATTACTGTTTCCATTAATTAATTTCCTAGGTCAAACAACGGTATTATCTTTAAAACATTGCAGCATTTGTTTCAAAAGTTCAAATTCAAATGTTAATTTCTTTTGCTACGTCCTGTCGCAAACTAAATCAATGTATTTTTTTTTTCATAACTTCAGGTTGTATTATTCTCACGGTGGGATAATGATTAAAATGAAACTTTCATTGACAAATTTTACCAATTGGCTTATATTTATCTGTGAATCAATTAAACAGCTTAGCTAAATTGTCATAAGAGTAACCCACTGAGCCAAAAAGGGGGTGTAATAGGATCAGTGTCTGCAGGGTTACTTCATTTGGTAAATTAATTAAGCTGCACATAACCATAGTCAATCATACCATAGATTAATTAGAGTATTTCGGTCAAATTTAATCCAATATGAATAAAACGCAATAAAAGTATGGTTATGTGTTAACAAAAATTGACACACTTGGTATTTTTATGACTATGGTAGGCCTATAAGCGTGCAACTGTTCATTTTGTCAATTCTCTGAAATAAGATTCTACATTTTAGCCCCAAGAATACAGGAAATTATTATGAATATAATCAATAAATATCAAGCAATACATAATTATTGGGGGGAAAGATTAACTCAGCTACATGAGTAATTTGTATAGAGGACACAGTATACACCCCTCACATCCATAGAACATGAAAAGCACATTCAAACAGCCTTCACTCCTTCGTGACTGCAAATATAACAGGAAATGTTAGGTTCCTACTCCAAGCCTTGTAACCTCCCTTTTTCTGAAATGCCTTTTTCAAAATACAGACCAGCAGTGGCTCATGTGGATGATAAAAAGCCCTCTTTAAAAATCCAGGCTATTAACTTGTTATTATTATTCAATAGTCTACACTACAGTACATTATTTGCAACACAAGATAATTTCTTCCGAATGTTCATTTTAAAAGTGAAAGACTTTTTGATCAAAATAACCACTAAAGCTCTGTTTAACACTATCAAACTAGTTTGACAAAAAAATGTGTGTGCCCAAATAGGACAGTGATATGCCCAAATATGGTAGTGATACGATCATCATGTCCATATATGGGAACTTTTTTTGTCACATGAAGTTTGATAGTGCAGACAGAGCTCCAAAACTACAGAAATTCCTTCTTCTGACTTAAAGAAAATCTGTGTCAATTTTTATCATGACAAGAAGACAGTAAGGTCAACATCTCAATCATCGAGTCGCAACTCTGTAACTTCATCGCATTTTAATTAATAAATTTATTGAAATATTCAAATCTTGACGCAATAGCTAAAGTCAATAGGAATAGAGACAGCTCAATCAACCGTTTGCGCATTGGATTGCATTACAAACACCAAAAACTCTAATTTACCTGTTAGCATGTGCGGTATAATGATATTGATGATAACAAGTTCTGTTGAATAGATTTTCGAAAACATGTAAAGTAGTAGAACAGTCATTCCGCATTAACATGCGTTCAGGCTCAATAAACACAACTTTGAAATTACCAATCGTGAAATTCCAGATAACAGTACCCGAGTGTATTACGGTTGCATGACGGTTTCGGATTTCTTACATCATGTCGCATTTGATGTCTTGTAGTTAAGCGCTATGTTTACTATCTTTTATACGAAGAGACAGCTGCGGACGATCAGTACTTCGTAGATTTAATACGATCCGATGTAAATTCTCTATTTGTATGAATAGTATTAAATTAAATTTGTCAATGATATTATAATCGTTGACGCCAATACTTTATTATGTATCCTATAGATAGACACATGAGAAAGTTTTTATGTGAGTCACATTGCCGCATTATTAGATAGCAATCCATCAATGATTGTTAATGTTTTATTACTAGAAATATATCTAACAATTTAATCTATGTGTAGCAGAAAACATAGTTCTATTACTAGAAAATTTCTACTTTAAAATCTATGTCTACAGATTTCATTGATTGCGAGAGTGTTGTATGTAAGATGGCAAACATCTATATCATGGGTTGTGGTCTAATGGTACGCTACTCGCCCTGTAAGCTAGAGGTCACGGGTTTGATCTTCTTTCATAAAAAAAAATTTGTACAAGATATATACTTGATATGATCATTTTCCTAAATGTGAACTATTAATAATAGGGAGCTTTTGCTTTGCGACGACAGATGACCAAATTACGTCATGTTAGTTCATGTGCGCATGCAGGAATATTGGGGCGCATGTCCTTGCTACTCTCCTTAATACAGGTTTGGTGGTTTCTAGGACTGACCGACAAAACATCAATTGATCAGATGTAGGTTGGTTGTCGGTCCTCTGTCGATGCACATCGAAAGCTCCCTAATGATAGTCTGAATGTTTACTCGTTGTCTAGTCTCACAGCACTTAATAATAATCAAAGGTGAGTTTGAGAATCAATTTAAACTGTCTCAACGTTGAAGAATGACGCATACCATAAGATAGAGCGTTCAAAGGAAAAAGATGGTGCAGCAGCCAAGAATGGCCTGTGAGAAGTGGTATTTGCCAAGTTTGTTTTTGGAACTTTATCAGTGGATGAAAGGAGACAACAGGTATTGGGCTGATAAATAGAAAGAGTTATGGTAGGAAGGGGTATAGTAATTATCAGAGAGTATAAGCTTTTCTTGCTATACTTTGGCTGGTGTTCGTTAATGGACCAGAATATATATTGATATATAGTTCCTCTTAATGTTGAACCTGCCATTATAAATATTCTAATGTAGTCTAATCAGGGAGTTTGGCTTGAAGAATATTTATAATCATACATTTCAATATTAGCATTCTCTGTTTCAATCCCCTTACTTATAGACGAGAAGGCGGTGCAACCAGAATTAGACAATTACAGCAGAATGTAAAAGCTTACAACAAAGCAACAAACAAATTTTGTACATTCATAAATATTTTAGACACTATGGCATTTCATATAAATTGCCGATAGGAAAATCAATACAATATTTTGAAACGAAATGACACTGTTTTAAAAAAAATTCATGAATTTTCGCTAATAACTTACATTTGTAAAAATGTTTAGATTGCAGAATTAATTGGAAACTTTTCTGAGATGAAAAAAAATAATAATTTAAGAAAATATTTTTATTTGGCAGGCTTTGACCTTGATGTTCGAGAACAGAAATGAGCTGTCCTTAAACATTAATAGAATCATTTAGAGTTGTACTTAAATTTCATGCTAAAGTAATGTACATACAGAAGAATAATGAAAATAATCATGACACTGTGAAAAAGTATCATACAAAAAGAAATCTTTATACTACCTACTATCATTTAGGAGAATAGTTATATTCAAAGGAGGTTTATATATTCTTTGTCTGCAAGTGTGGTTTCTAAACGATGTGCATATACACATTTAAGAAAAAGCGTAAGATCATCAGAACTGTTAGCTTACCTTGCACCATGGAGTAAAGATTTTTTACTCCATGCTTGCACATACTAAACTATATGTAAACCATTTTTTCACACTAAAAAAAACAATATATTTCACCACAAACATTGAGCATTGTGATTTTTTAGGACTAATTCCTCCAAAAATATATTCTCCCATTCATATTCCACACTATATACTCAAATATCTTGCAATAACTACATTAAAATTGCAGAAAAGCAATTAAAGTGACCATCGACAATTTAATCTAGCTTAATTATTATCAAAACTTAGTTTGATGAAAAATTCCTGAGAGGGCAAATTCAAATATCAGAAATAGATTTCTTAAATTATTACATACTGAAATTATCAGATTAATGCAATAGTCCAAGACGTCCAATAGCAAAAAGGTCATGTGACAACAAAATTAGCAGTCTCTTAAAATATCTACTAAATATGGAAAACGTCAACATTACCTACAGTAGTAGAAGATTGATCCAATCACCAAAGTAAACTAAGTATCCAAATTAGAATAATGATCAATTACTCTTATCTAAAATCTTGCAAACAAAACATCTTTAACATAAAGTTCTAAAGTTGCTACTTGTACCTGGCTGCCAGGATTGTCCAACTGTGAAACAACGAGGAATTTTGATTGGATAACAGGTTCGCTGTTACAGAAACAAGTGTTGGCAGTCTGGGAGGTCTCAGGATTTGTATACAAAATAAAGATAACCACAATATCATAACAATGTTAATGCTGTACAACAGCACTGTACTTTATAAATTTCAATGGGTTTCTTTTTGAATAAAGAAAACCATAAAATGTTTCTCGGATTTACTCAATAAAAACAAAATAATCAATGCAGTATATTTAGATCTTAAGTACAGACTAATAAAGTTAACTCAGCAAGTCATATCTTTTCAACACATATAGAAACAAATTACCGGTCACATCCACAAGGATTAGATCAACTTTAACATGTATTAGTGTGGGTACAGCATAGATTTAATCCACAGATTAAGTGTGGATTATCCAAGGTTCCAATGTGATCTTAAACTTATCCTCCAATTAGAACAGCAGACATAATTCTGACTAGGCTTGTTCTCAGTCTTTCCTATACACTAATCCCATCTTCCTTAAAGTACCCTAAATAGTTCTTAGCTCTACATTATAACATTGTTATGTGGTAGAACATATCCCTTGAGTAAATGTAATATTATCAACTATATTCACATTTTAAAAATCAGGTTAAATTTTGGTGCAAATTTAAATATAGTTTTGGAAAAAAAATGTCAAAATGTGCTGACCAACATATGAATAAACAGGTTTATATGCAAATTTTATGCAGATTTGCAACCCTCATTAAATCTTGACCTTCTCTGCGGATATCTCACATACCATATTCTATAATCTTAGGATTTATTTTAATTAACTTTAATTGAAACCATGCAGAATATTTCCATTTTTATCACAAAATTTAATAGAGATTTTCAAATTTCATCCTTCAAATCACCTTGTAAATTATTGTTACTGATGGAAACTAAGAAAAACTGCAAGCCTTAACTGAGAACAATTTGCGTTTACATATTCGTTTTAAATGATTATGTTGTAGAACAGCATGGCGAGATGAATGAATATAGGTTCTTCTCTTACATTATTTTCAATAGTAATCAATAATGAAGAGGAATGAATTATTGCAAAATAAGATGGCTAATAGAAAGACCAAAATCTACATGGATCGAGAATATAAAGTAAAAGGAAATTGAAATGTAATAACAGACAAACACATGACATGACAGGAAAAAAGTGGAAAGCATCATGTCACAAGATGAGAGGTATAACAGCAAAATTCTTGTTTACAAATCTAAAAACAAGTTTTGTATACACAATCAGGGCTTTTCTGCAAGGATTAAAAAATAGGCCTATTCCCAACCTACAACCTTCGTTGAAGTCTTGCTCTATATAACCTCCTCATTCTATTTATTAATCTAAAAAAATCAAACTGTCAATAATATCTAATTAAATTAATTGTGGTAACCTAAACTGTATCATGCTTAATTTGTTACAGTTTGAAAATCTGTCCAAACGTCTAGAGTTATTTTAGCTTCCAGGAAGGGGATTTCCTTTGTTGATCTCATGGGGTATAAAGATATCCTTTGATGATCTCATTTAGTAAATTCCCAGTTCAATATTTTTACCCAAGAATTGTTTCTTCCACAGCTATTTTGTCCTATTTCTATAGAGTATGATGTAATCATGGAGGCATTAGTTTTTCCTCCATGATGTGATTATTTAACTTTATAACCAAAAATGATAAATTAACGTTAAAAACAAAAAAAAACTTGTTACTATTGGCTTTGATATCAAAAGATTAGGACCACCCAGCTTTATAATATTCTAGAGGGCCACCCAACTGCATAGAACTGATACAAAACATACATACAACATCAAGTTGATAAGGATGAGTGATTTCGACCTTCATCACATGACAGGCAGTGAATGTTGATTGGCATATTTCAAATGTCATCACTTTAAATTCTGTTTAAATTAATTATGATTTAAGAGTTCACATTAAATATTTACTATTACTAATAAATAGGCTTATTAATTATGCAAAAATTCAATTGAACATATTATACCTTAAATTAAAGCTGCCATTTATGGCTAAACCCTAGAAATAATTTAGAAATAAATAAATAAATAAATAAATATAGAAGGCTAAGTACAGTATAAATGTTTTATTTTTATTGGTGAAAATTTAATTACATTTGTTATAAATAATTAATAATGATCAAAAAGAAGGAACTTACAATGTTTCAACTCTATCATGTGGTCATCTGAAGTTCAATTGATGATTCAAGCAATTCAACCAGATACTGGTATACAGTATAAAAGTTAAGTCCCAAATTCATTTCTAAATATAGGGTAATGAGCTGTTAGAAGCTCATTTTACTAAGACTCAGGCATTATGTGGTAGGTTGGCCAGTTCCTTTTCATGTCGCCTTATCGTCCCTAGTATTCTCAACCAGGTACCTATTTCCACCTGAATAGACAGCGAGTTGTTACTTAATTAATTGTGGTAATTGAACCCAGGTGTCTGTATACAGTATAACACAAATTAAAGGTGAAATTTGAATTAACAATAGGCCAATTATCAATCTTATTTTTCTTTTAATTATTATTATTATTAACATCATATCAAAGCAACAAATCTAATGCAGTAGTACATAGGCCTATACATGATTTGGTTGGAACTATTACAAATGAGAGAGACTATTTTTGTTTTGACAGTCTGTGGCAAAGAGTCTAAATAAGAATTAATCAAAGTTTACAAAAATTGCCTTCTTAGCTATCACCACTTACTACACAACAAGTACGGTATGCCTTGTCTAACCATTCCTAATCAACTTATTTCAGATTGTCAACAGCCAAAAATTTCAGAAAATATTTTGCTACAAAAAATAATTGCTAAATTAATTCCTTTAGAAGTAAACTCACTCTCATCTAGTTTGATCAAATTTAATTTCACATCTCATAAGTATCCCCAAAAGGGTAATAAAACACACAATAACATCAGAAAGGTAGAATATTTTAAGGAAATTCTGTGGATTAACAACACATTCAACTCATCTCCATTGGTAATTTTATAGAAACCATTTTTGCTTAAATTTGTGGATTTAAGAGTGAGTCGTTGATGCTAACATTACACAATAATATCGGTTCTCTGTATCTTTTTTATCATGGTCATTATTTTCATGATATAAAATTCCCATGAATGAAAACCTCTATAAAATCAGTGGCATGGCAAATACGACCGCATCCGAACTGCAATTCAACGCTCGTCATAAATCACTGAGCATCACAGATGTTTCGCATGTTGAGTATGTAACGCATCCATCGTCTCATATTTCTTTTCTATGTGCTCGTTGGAGACTTTCAGCAACATAACAAAGAGATACGGGTCGCAACTAATGCGCACATAATTAAAAGTCGGGATTAAAAGCAAAGATTACCGGCGAGATTTCAGGTGATCCTAAAAACGTGTCTAAATTAAAGATCATTAGGATGCCTTTGAGCTTGTCATGTATCTCATTTGTCACAAAGCCTTCTATCATTACTTTCAGTTAATCCCGGACTGGTAATTGTCGCAAACTCTTTAGAAGATCAGTTTGTACCTTTAATAGTCTGTGGATCTCCCTCAACAGTTTTTATCAATCTATTTTGTGAGTCATCTCTTTATGTTCTCTAGGTACTTTACTATTCTCTTTGTTTTATCATTTCACTTTGTTTTGTTGTATGTTTATTGTAGGGTCGATTTCCTTCTGTTTGTTCTCTTTAAGCATTCCTTTTTAGGTTCTCACCGCTATTAGACATACAGACATAACCTGGAATATGGTGCTGAACCAAAACATCTTCAAATAATTTACAAAAACAAATTTCACCAGTGATAAAAATTTTATGTTTTATGTTGCATATAATTCTCATAAATCTATTTGTTTTTATCAACTAGTCTCCCAATATTGGATTTCTGAAACCTGGAAACTTTACCAAAACCAGGTTTTTTATAAAGGTACCAAATTCATATTTACCATTAAAAACACATTCTGAATACCAGACTTTCCGGGAAAACCACACATATTATTAGGTCAGAAGGAAGGTGTTCAGTATTGGGAGAGTTGGCTGTATCTGAAAAGTCACTACTTATTTTAATTTTAAATTTCTAATACTAAACTTCTTCGTTCGACTGTCAAAACCACGAGGAAAACATGCGACGGTATCTGACCCGGGGTCACAACTGTCAATCAAATAACCGTTATTTCGTGTTGCAGCTAAGAATTGCTCAGCGATAACCGGTTAAACGGCGTTCTAACACCGATTTAAATTGGTGTTTTTAACCGGTTATTTTGCGCTGCCTTTTAACCGGTTACCACAAATGTGTCCTGTTTCTGCTGCCAAGAAAATGGAGTTAATTTATTCACACTGATTTTAATTTATTCACACCGATTTTAACCGGTTATTTTCTATGCAGCAGAAACAGGCCCTTAGTCTTGCTCTGGGTTCAAAATCCTTGCTTTGACCAAACAATCATGATGAAGACCTCACAAAACAGGTCTTATAATTTTGTTTTTGCAATTTAAAAAAAATATATTTTCAAACTTGCAATTTCAATGTGTCACACAAGAGAAATAAGGAAGACATAAACGTATTAATAAAATATTCAAAGAACCAGTTAAAGTTAATATTTCCTATATAGTTTATAATGGAAGATAAAATTCCAATATGTGGGAAAATACTTAAGTAGAAGTGAAGTGAGTTCATTACAATCCCACATGTTTTCATTTCTAAGAAACTTAATTTTGTTTTCAATCCACATGAGTATTTGTCTTTTTTTTAATTGTCTGGATAATCTTAATATGAATACCTGTATGCTTATATGTTAAATTGTTTTTGGTAGTGAGACCAACTCAAAGCTTTATAAACTATTCACAGTTTTGAGTGGGACTACACTATTAAAGTAAGAAGGTAACAAAAGATTATAATAATAATAGTAACATGAAATATCAAATAAAAAAATCTTTCACAGAAAAATGTGTTCTACATATAGTTTAATATGTACTAGCTGTACATAAAACATACGACTCAAAATCCAGATATTATGCTAGTGGTATGACATCATCATGTCCATATATGGGCACATCACATTTTTCTGTCACATAAAGTTTGACAGTGTAGACAGAGCTTTAAATTCACCATCCCTAAATATAGATCCCAGGTAAAGGCTGCAGTTAGGGGTTTCCTTACAGCTAGGAACATACATACAGTAGAAATATACAAACTTATGAATGGGAAAGTACTACTGTCTTAACAAGCTGAAAATAAATGTCCATTTAAGGAAATTGTACCTTCAAGCTACATCACCAATCCTAATCATCATCCAAGGCCTAGCCTACCTAATGGACATTCAACATTTATCAAATGACCTTTCTGCCAACTTTACACAATTTGTGTTGATGTCATCATAAATATCAGAACACACTTATACTTGATGTTTTACAGTTGTCCAAAGACATTAGACTGAAGATAATTACATTCACAATTGTTCTCATCCTTAAGTGTGGACGAAACTTATTGTTGAAATAAATGTCAAAAGATGTGAAGTGAATATTATAAATATTTTTTCAGAAAGGAACCAATAAATATTCCTCAAACTTGGATGTTCATTTTTTCTTTTTCCCAGGTTCTATTTCTTATTTTAAGATGTTATTATTTGTACAATGCAGGTAATGATTGTACACACTTTCAAGCATGATACATAAATATAACTGAAGGAGAAAAGACATAACTTTATTGCTACTAGTAAGGGCGTGTGGCGCAGGGTGTTGGACGTTGGACTACTGATCGTGAGACCGAGGTTCGAATCCAACTCTAGCCGCATTGCTTGTATCCTTGGGAAAGATACTTTACTTATGTTTGCCTCTCTCCACCCAGGTGTATAAATGGGTACCCGGTTAGATCAAGACACAACTTTGCGCTGATTACTAGCTGCATTATGGGAGTATGTTTCCATACGTGTATGATCCAAAAATGACTGGGGTAATAATGTTCAGCGCTTAGAGAAGCTTGCTTGTAGAGCGCTATATAAGAATGAACTATTACCACTGACCAGAAGCAATCAGAGTTCTGTAGAAGAGTAAACTTATCACTGGATGTTATAAATTCCAAAAGATAATACAGTAAAGAAGATGGAGATTATTATATAACAAAGAATAACATAAGAATGAGAGGTAAAGAGAATAGACGTGTTGTTTTAGTAATCTTATTCTATTTGTGCAAAACACAGTACGTTTCTGTAACAGATTCTATAATGTTATGATCGTGACTTCTATAAGCACTACACACTAACGAGGGATGATTTCTATTGGATAAACAAGGCATTTGAATCGATACAAAAACTAAAGATATATAACAATGTTTTTTTAATTTTTTGAGCTTGTTAACATATTAGTCTAGTTTTCCAAAAAGTGTCTTATAATTTGTGATGGAATTAGTGAGATCTGGATCATGGAGGAAACTAATTAAGCGACTGTTTAACAACTAATTGGCGCTAAGTGTTCTTGACAATTATGACGAACCAATGATGGATTCAGCTGTAAGCCAAAGCCGATTAAGGTAGCAAAAGTTTAATGTTCTTTTTTTCTAGAATCAAATTGATGTCGTTCCTTTTAGAGTATTACCCTTTGAAATGTGATAAGCGTCGGCGTGCACCGACACATCAAAACAAATGTTGTTTCACCATGCCACATTGAGAGACGGAGAGCGTCTATCTCATCAGAGAAGAGAATAGCTTGGTATATGGTACATATGCCCTTAGCCAGATTTTTACAAAGAAAAAATCCGTACTGTACCTTATTTAGGCCCGGGCTAGTTTAAGCCTATTTACCATCATTTTTATTATCTAGTTTGAAAAGGCACTTCGGGAAATAGGAGGTTCGTTCAAACCTTCAATCCTCCATGAAAATACTGTGAACATATAAATATAGATAGATCATCTGTATATCAAGTAGAAGAAAGTAGGAAATTGTTTACATCTTTACCATCAAAGGAGTGTTGCATCAAACACCTCATCTAACTTTAATTCTAGCTAAGCTCCAAATCTACACCTCAACATCAATAAATAGAAGGGAGGTACCAATCAAACACAGATTACAGGAAACAAGTTCAAAAGGTTCACCTCGTTAGATGTATACAGAACGATTTTAAGGCAGAAAGCAGCATAACTCGAATCAATAAGTTCTTTCCTTGGGGCTAGAAAATGATTATTGGGGCTAGAAAAAGAATCGTTTTTAAATCTTGAATCTTATATTGAATTGGAACCAGGTGCGAGGTTTTTATGAGGTGATTCATCAACCTATTCTTGAGTAGGTGTAATTAATAAAAACATATCTTTTTATAAATGTCACTCTTGTGATTCAAATTAAAAGATACAGTAAAGTAGTCAACCATAATCGCAAATATTTAATATATTATTTACAAACTTAATAACACCTATTATTTCCGTAAATTAATCGAATATATCAGTATTGTTGGATACAAAGTGATGGATTTATCGCCCAAAAAACCTACACAATATTTTGATCAAAAGACTGTTTAGGTTTAAACATCAATGCACCTTGCATCATAAAGTATAGTATTGTAACATACATTAAAAGGAAATGTACAGTAGGACCTCTCCTTTGGGACACCTCTATTAAGGGGACATTCTTATTAATGGGACACTTTCTCATTAAACAAATGAAGAAAACCTGTATGTTTTAACACTATGCAACCGTTCTGGGGACAACCTTTAAGAGGGGAGAATTGTTTATGATACCATTTAAATTTATAAAATATACAATCTAAAATAACATCTTCTATAACATTAAAACTTACATTCCATTTTGATTCAAGTAAAAAGCAAAAATGAAACGAGTGGTTGTACAAAATAGGTGTTTATGTGAAAATTGTATAATTTGTAATCACATATAACTGAATTATCAATTGTTGTTTTTATAATAATTAATATCAATATTTTAAAATGTTAAAGTTTAAGTTGTTTCACTATTGAGAGGGGCGCCCAAATTAAAGCTTGCTTGCTGTGGCGTCCCTTTTCCACTTACCAACTTCTTTTCTTGCATTATATTATTTATGTTCATTATCAGTTGTATATTTACAGTATTATGCTACTCTGTATTTTGTTTTATTATTTGTGGAAATAAATATTATTATTATTATTATTAAAATCAAGAATAACAAACTATGAAATAAAGTTTAAACAGCCTGCGGGGTAGGTCATACATTGAGGCTTTTAAAGATTTGATCAACCTTTTATTACATCATCAATAATCTTCAGTAAAGAAATTCCGACCATATTAATAAATCCTAATATCCTGAATTTATCTATCTGTTCTGACAGAATAATAATTTGATTTTAATTCTCAATGCTGATTTAATTTACCTTGATAAATTCAATCAAATTTGACCGATTTACGGAAATGTAAATCTAGTATAACGCGTTGTAAATACACCAAATATATTCTTCGTTAACAACGCAATATTTGCGATTACGGTTAACTATAGTTTATTGATTGTTTATTCAGGTTTACATAACGAGTAATATGAACAATTGTATTTATTGAGTCTGTAAACTTGAAAATAATAGCTATTAATTATTTATAATGGTTATGATAATGGTGCTATTGTTCACACCTATGATATTCTCAAGGTACTTGTAGGTGATGTAAGTAATTGCAATTAATCAGGCAAATCCTATCAATCACTGTTGATTTAGTCTGATTTTGTTTTCTTTAGTAACCCAGTCTAAACAAACTGCATAATAACAGAAAGCAATACACCAGCCAATACAGCAATAAGCTATTATTTCAGCAACACTACCAATATAAAATTTCGAGGAAGACCGAGAACCACCCTACCAATAACTCTCAGCAACGACCTACTCACCCTTTATAAGCATAATACAGACATTAAGTATCCCGGACAATTGAAAACCAAGAAAGACATGAAACAACTTAAAGAACTAGCCAATGAAAGATCAGACTGGAAGAAACTAGTAAAAGAGATTTACGGAGCAGCCCAAGCGGAAATGTCGGCAGACTTTTCAGCGGAAAGGCAGTAATAATAATAATAATAATATAATAGAATAAAAGATTTGAAATATAAATATGGGTGGGGGTGGGGGTGGGGAGGGTACGCTTACTGATTCGGGGATAACATACTGTACCATATTTATAACTTGGTCTCACTTGGACCAAGGCAATTTAACAACAGGATGATGAGCTGTGGAGATCAAAGGGTTTATCTATGGCTACGGCACAATCAGTTCCACGCCCCTTGACACTGTACACTGCGCAAAAATATGTACATAATACCTAAGGTCAAAGGACTGTTACGAGTTCCTATTTTGACAAGGCTAGCTCAGTGTCCCGATGTTAGATTGGCTCATAGAGATATTATAGTGTTCACTATAATATCTCTATGATTGGCTTGCTTGGACAAGAAAGAAAGCGCTCCACAAGTAATTTGATGATTCAAGACACATGGAAATGCTTTAAGAAGAAGAGGGAGGCTACTAAAGTGTCTGGTACGACCTGCCAGCCTCTTACGCCACTTCATTAAATTGGGGTGGCTTTAAGAAGAGGGGGGAGGTTACTAAAGTGTCTGATACGACCTGCCAGCCTCTTACGCCACTTCATTAAATTGGGGTGGCTTTAAGAAGAAGAGGGAGGCTACTAAAGTGTCTGGTACGACCTGCCAGCCTCTTACGCCACTTCATTAAATTGGGGTGGCGCTACGGTGGGTTACTGGGAGTTACATGGATCATGCAAACTAGCGCTTATGATTGGTCAACTCACTTGCACTGCGTCTACATCGTTGCATTGTGTATAAGTAGAAACAAAGGTTAAGGAGCATTTTACACATCATAGTTTAAACATAAAATGCATTTTTCTGTTTCTATAGAAGTTGCCAAAAAAATGAAAATAATACATAATTGATAAAATATTGATTCTATAGTACACAACAAAACCATAACAAAAATCAACCTTAATTTCAAAATATAACAATATAAATATATTTGCACTAGTTTTCACAACTCATAAATCATAGTAATTAGTAGGTTTTGTATAAATATCTTGATTGATAAGGATTAGGAGGACCCATTCACTTGAGTGGGTGAGATCAATTGTGGGGGTGTGACCTGAGGCTATCGCCGCCAAATATATATAACCTGTGTGGGGTGTAGATGGGAACTTAGGGCTATCTTGAAACCCATAATAAGTAGACTTACATTCTTATAGTTTTTTTTTATTTTAGATGTTTAAAGATTGTGCAAAAGTTATACTAGTACCAAGGTTGGCAATCATTTTTCCACAATGTTTTACAAGGTAATTTTAAAATAAACTAAACTCAACAGATTCATTTATCATATTAGTACAGATGTATCTATTTACAGAATTCCATTAATTTTTTTTTTTGTGTAGTGTATTTAGCTAAATGTTAGTAATTTAAAATTGCATGTAACAAATACATATGGATTGACAATATAAATGTGATCAACTTATATTTCAATATATAATTAGTATTTACTGTATAACAAGAAATCCAATAAATTATATTGTGAAAACATTGGTTAGAATGCTTATATTTGCTCAGGTTTGTGTGCTGGAGAGAACGCAGATCAATGACAAGACTGTAAAGAACGTAAGGGAACAGAACAGGCTTGATGTTTATTTACATTTCAAACAAATTTACAAGATTTGAACCTTATCCTTATGAGTAGGAGGAATGGTGATGTTTCTGACTATGAGAAAAATCATAGTACAGTAGAACACCTTCAGGACCTAACAAGGTGTCTTTGAGGTATCGTCTGAATAGGGGTTGGTCATATGAAATGTCTATTGCTCCTTCTTCATCACATAAGAAAGTACCACCTTAATATAATTAATTAGAAAGCCAGCCAGACCCTGGGTTAAAAATTAAAAGTAAGCAAAGCATTTACAACCAACCTACAATACCACAAATGAGCAAGACATGACACAAGGAACCAGTCTGTAATGTCATGTGTTACAACTGCCTTACCTTAGTGTCCAAGATGCTTTATTACTCTCATTGCTTCAGGTCCACATACATATCAAATTTGTAAAAGTGATGAGGATATCACGTAATGGCTACCGTGTGCCTGCTGTGGGCTATGGGTCCAATTTTTCTTCATTCCCAAAAAATATACATATTTACATTTACCTTTTTATAATAGCCTAGAGACCACATACAAATGTTTGATACACTTTACATGTAGCATGAAGTACAAATGTCTACTACTCTGGAAATAAATGTCAGCAAGCAGCAAAATTGATTTTAATTCATAAATTTTTGAAATGATATTCAGTAATAACAGGATGAAAGGAAAACCGCCTCATAATATGCATCTACAATATGACTGATAGATTGCCTTGCTGCGTTCAATCATTGATAAATTTATAATATTCCATGAATAAATATACAGCTTATTCAATACTTAAAACAGGCTAAATGGCATAGATAAAAATAGATTCTTGGAAAAACAAGAACATAATGAAAATAATATACTATCAAAATAAAATTAATATAGTTGCCATGGCTTGATTATATAATACTGCATTAACCTTCTGTTCAGCTGACCTAATTTCTATATCAATAATTGTGGGTTGATATTGAATAATATGTTAAAGAACTGTAAATATAGCATATGGTTTACTAATTTGAAAATTTGGAGCCTGGGTTTGAAATTTGGAGATTGGAGTTGGGATTGTACTGGGATTGCATAACAATGGAATTGTTAGTCATGTCCGAATTTGTCTAAATTAGGGGTGGGGGTAGGGTTAGGGGTGGGGGTAGGGTTAGGGTTAGGGTTACACTCCAGCATATATGGTACTCAAAATAATATCATTACAATGGAACATAACAAGAATACAGTGAGAATGTAAACTAAACCCATGTAGAGGGGGAGTGGGCAGGAGGTCAAATGAATTTCCCCTTTCTCTTCAACAGCACAAATATTGCTATAAACTACATGACGATTTTTGTTAGTTGGCAACATTTTGAAACCCTTTAAAAAACTGTAATAAAAAAAAATTATAAAAAAATTGCTTGTTGTATTACAATTGTCATTTCTTTATATTACTAATACTTTATGATTCATCATACAAAATAATATTTAGAGAAATCTACAAAATATCATTTGTTGGAAAACACTTGCTCAGAGACACATGCATTAAATTTCTCATCTGACACTCATTACATGCAAACACTATTACCATGCATTCAACTAATGATATTCCAACATGCAGAATATATTTATGATTCTTCGTCCGCGCTGCCCTAATGAAACGGGTCGTTAAAGCTCAAGCATTTATCTATGTTTCGCCATTGAATATCTATAGACTTGATATATTGGCCCATTGTCACGAGATCAAAGAATGCGAAAGGACTTTTCTATAAGTAATCTGTTCAACTGACTATTAGAGACAAAACGTGAAAATCTGTTAGCTGCTCCCAGAATGTCAGAGACATTTTTTAAATGTGTTTTAAAGCACTATCTACGTGGTTAGTGACCTGACAAAATATTAAAATTAATCGCTTCAGTTATTATGTTAATCAAAATATGGCATTTAGTGCATTATAGTTAATTTACAGTAATTATAAAGTATTATATGGCTTATATTCACTCAGTAAATTGAAATCAATTTTATGTCTAAAACATTAGATTTAGAATGTTATTACTTATCAATTAATTTCTTAAAATGCTCATATTCAATAAAGATTAATGATCAGGATTATAATCAATATTGTATATATTTTGTATTCTATATTCAAATTTGATAATACTGGTAAAATTGAAAAAATTCATCTCCTTCCCAAAATATTTTTGAAACCAAATTTTTGTTTTTAGTGAAGGTGAAGATAAACGTAATACTGTAATAATAATTACAAAGATAATTGAATGAGTTTATTATTGATGATGATTTTGACAAGTATGATGTTGATGATGATGCCGATGATGATAAGCATCATATTAATGTTGAAGATGAGTGATAATAATAATGGTGATAAAGATAATGATATTGACAAAGATAAAAATAATAATAATGGTGATAAAGATGATAATGATGATGATGATATTGATGAACATGATAATAATAATGGTGATAAAGATGATACAGATGATGATGATACTGATGAAGATGAACATGATAATAATGGTGATAAAAATGATGATGATCATATTGATGAAGATGAACATGATAATAATAATAATAGTGATAAAGATGATATTGATGAAGATGATGATGATGATATTGATGAAGATGATAATAATAATAATGGTGATAAAGATGATGATATTGATTGAAGATGAGTATGATAATAATAATGGTGATAAAGATGATGATGATATTGATGAAGATGAATATGATGATAATAATGGTGATAAAGATGAGGATTGATAAAGATAAATATGATAATGATTACATTGATAAAAATGACAATAATGATTACAATGGTGATGATACTGCCATTCAAAATATTTTGCATAATATTCGCAGGTTTTAATTTTACAAAAAAACACATACAGTAGTTTCTGATTGATTTTAGCTATACCCATTGAGGGCAGTATGCAAATAAAATAAATATTTGATTGATTTCTACAATAATGTGTAAAACTATTAATGACATACAGATATCAAATATGTTATATAATATAAGTGTATATTTTTTTTAACGCAAAAAAACCGTTTTCTAACACTGTAAACATGGCTGTCCGGCACATTTGCATAAAGCATGCTGTGGTACTTAATTGAACGCAAAAACCCTATTATTAGTTGATCAACATAACCTTCTCATAATTAAAGTCCTAACTATCTTAATTAGTAAATTTCATTTCCTAAATATAATTAACTGTAATAAATTGCTTTTAATAAGCATTTTGACACCTTTTAATTAACACATCCCATTTGAAAGTAATTTAATTAAAATGTGTGGAACATTGTTGTACACATTTATTCATGTTGTTATCTTTAAAAATGTTTAATCGGAATTAATTTTTTTCAATTTCAAACAACAGATAAAAAAAGAAATATAGTTAATAAAAAATGTCAATAACTTCTAATTCTTGAGTTTAAAAAAAATTTAATCACAAATGCACAACTCACAAATTAAATATATAAATTAGTTTAAATCTGAAAGAAAACTCAGAAGGTATATACAATAACGTTCTATAATTTCAAAGTTCTACTCTTACAAAATGTATAACGTATCGATCGTTATCACACGTATATCTAAACGCGGAAACCGGTGTCATTATCAGCACATATCCCTTTACCTGTAGACTCGTACATTATGAAAATCTCATTTAAAAAGAATAATTTTGTTTCATACGTAAATGTGCATATGTGTGAACAATTAGGAAAATGGACAGGTTGTTTAAGTGAAATAGTTTGAGATCATTTTTTGAGAGAAAATTGCAAAAACATAAAAAATAGACAATTTCAACTACTTAAAGCAAGGTAGATTTACACATAAACAGTTAAAATATAATATATATTCCATGGGGGATGGATTTAAAGTGAGAAAAGAGGTGTTTTGAGGCTGTGGGGGAAGAGGGTAGGGGGGAGAATGGTGAGTGGTTAAATCATGCTTATGATCTATATTTTCAAAGGTATGGTTAAGGTAGGCACTGGACGAGAGATGCCCTTGGTCAATTTTGGGACCAGCCAAAGGTGTTTTAAACAGTCCTAGCTTAGTCATCATTCGGATGAATGTAAGACTAATTGACATTATCGTTTACGACAGAAGTCGGCCATATATATATAATTTTTCAAAACCAACACTTTTACGCAAACTGAGAGAGACTTCAGTCGGTACTTTTAGTTGGGAAAAATTTATCACCAACCGATTTATTAGCAAGAAAGAAATAAAACATGGCATCACTACAGTGTTCAAAATATTATTTCAAACAATGTCAATTTCAATTCCGCCTACGACATAATATGGTAACCTATATACCTGGTAAACAATATAAATTGTCAGTGCAATGTGCTATACTGAAAACTTTAACTTAAAAACTTTAATGTGTACTGAATTGAATTCTTCTTAAATATAATGTTTACTTATATTTCAATACTAAAGACTATAAGAACAAATGCAATGTTTAAGTATTTTATATCAAACAAAAATTAAGGATGGTAAACAATAAATGAAAAAAATATATTTTTAATATAATTTTTTTTCTTTTAATTTACTGAGTATACTGTATTTGTATTATAATGATATGTAAATGATTTTTTATATCAAACTTATGTTATATATAAAAACAATATAGATTTTCTGTGAAAATGATTTTTATTTTAAAAGAAAATATTCAAAATATTTATTTTATTTTGGAACACTACATCTGAAGCTACAGTAAAAAGGACATGTTTATATAAAAAAAAATAGTTGTGATAAACGTGTAGAACTTGTTTAAATATGTTATTCTTAATTGAACAATTAGGTAGGCTGCCCCGCTTAGAAATAAAACGCATAATTCTCAAGTATTTGTAATTTAGTTTCTGTCATACGTATGGTCGGTTATGATCGTTGATTTTCCCATTTTACATACTCCATCACCGCAGGCCGACTTTTAATAAGAATCTGTATAAAGGAGGGACTTGCATTGCAATTGCGGCTCAATTCAGTAATAATTTAAAAGGACTCTTGAGTCACAAATGCTGATGTGCTGTATTTTCTGACATAGTTTAAAGCGTGATGATGACAGTATTGTCTGCCATTACGCAAGAAATACTTAGTAGATGCTCAATAAATCCATCAATGGTTTGTACATTGAGTACACACTGGATATTATACAATTTATCAATGAAAATATAATCCTTCTTTTATACTACAAAATATAACCATTCATTTTTATTTATATTTACCATTGTATAGAATATTTTATAATCCTATCCATATTCATTTCATATTGTCATGTTTTTCGTAAATGTAATAAATGTATTTTAGAAATAACACTAATGGTTGTTAGGAATCTCTCCCCACAAAAATTTAACATTACAAAATAACCTTTTTCGATTTGCATCCTCATTTTGGTAATCTTTCTCAACCTCTTTCTCATCCATCCTCCTCAAATCTAACACATCCTTATCTTCATTTTGGCTATCTTTCTCAACCTCCTTCTCAACAACCTCTTTCTCATCCTCTTTCTCATCCATCGTCCTCAAATCTAACACATCCTCATCCTCCTTTTGGTAATCTTTCTCAAACCTTTTTCTCTTCCATTCTCCTTAAATCTAACACATTGTCATCCTTATTTTGGTCATCTTTCTTAACCTCTTTCTCATCCATCCTCCTCAAATCTAACACATCCTCATTTTGATAATCTTTCTTAACCTCTTTCTCATCCATCCTCCTCAAATCTAACACATCCTCATCCTCCTTTTGGTAATCTTTCTCAAACCTTTTTCTCTTCCATTCTCCTCAAATCTAACACATTGTCATCCTTATTTTGGTCATCTTTCTTAACCTCTTTCTCATCCATCCTCCTCAAATCTAACACATCCTCATTTTGGTAATCTTTCTTAACCTCTTTCTCATCCATCCTCCTCAAATCTAACACATCCTCATCCTCCTTTTGGTAATCTTTCTCAAACCTTTTTCTCTTCCATTCTCCTCAAATCTAACACATTGTCATCCTTATTTTGGTCATCTTTCTTAACCTCTTTCTCATCCATCCTCCTCAAATGTAACACATCCTCTTCCTCATTTTGGTCATCTTTCTTAACCTCTTTCTCATCCATCCTCCTCAAATCTAACACATCCTCTTCCTCATTTTGGTAATCTTTCTTAACCTCTTTCTCATCCATCCTCCTCAAATCTAACACATCCTCTTCCTCATTTTGGTAATCTTTCTTAACCTCTTTCTCATCCATCCTCCTCAAATCTAACACATCCTCTTCCTCATTTTGGTAATCTTTCTTAACCTCTTTCTCATCCATCCTCCTCAAATCTAACACATCCTCTTCCTCATTTTGGTCATCTTTCTTAACCTCTTTCTCATCCATCCTCCTCAAATCTAACACATCCTCTTCCTCATTTTGGTAATCTTTCTTAACCTCTTTCTCATCCATCCTCCTCAAATCTAACACATCCTCTTCCTCATTTTGGTCATCTTTCTTAACCTCTTTCTCATCCATCCTCCTCAAATCTAACACATCCTCTTCTTCATTTTGGTCATCTTTCTTAACCTCTTTCTCATCCATCCTCCTCAAATCTAACACATCCTCTTCCTCATTTTGGTAATCTTTCTTAACCTCTTTCTCATCCATCCTCCTCAAATCTAACACATCCTCTTCCTCATTTTGGTCATCTTTCTTAACCTCTTTCTCATCCATCCTCCTCAAATCTAACACATCCTCTTCCTCATTTTGGTAATCTTTCTTAACCTCTTTCTCATCCATCCTCCTCAAATCTAACACATCCTCTTCCTCATTTTGGTCATCTTTCTTAACCTCTTTCTCATCCATCCTCCTCAAATCTAACACATCCTCTTCCTCATTTTGGTAATCTTTCTTAACCTCTTTCTCATCCATCCTCCTCAAATCTAACACATCCTCTTCCTCATTTTGGTCATCTTTCTTAACCTCTTTCTCATCCATCCTCCTCAAATCTAACACATCCTCTTCCTCATTTTGGTCATCTTTCTTAACCTCTTTCTCATCCATCCTCCTCAAATCTAACACATCCTCTTCCTCATTTTGGTCATCTTTCTTAACCTCTTTCTCATCCATCCTCCTCAAATCTAACACATCCTCTTCTTCATTTTGGTCATCTTTCTTAACTATTTCTCAATCACATTCATTCTACGGTTTTTCCTCAATCTGTAACATATTCTGAATGATTAAAACCAGTAACTCTACTTGACCTCTTGGCACTTCAACATTTTGATAGATGGCACAAAGAAACACCTCCTCTGTCAACTACAACATTTAGATTTGAAACGATAAATAAATGAATAAAAATTAAGTTAGGTTAAGTTAAGAAAGTGTGCATTCTTTACATTTATCATGTAAATTGACTACAAATTAAGTTTTAAAATTACATTATGAAAATGTTAATTATCAACATTATCATGATTAATGGATGATTATAATTAGTTAAGATATATTAAGTTTAGTTTAGATGTTTTTGTGACCTAGTCTATTATTTGTGGTCATTATAAATGCAAAATATTGCATGGTCATCTGGACTGAATTGTTTTTTTTAAACAGAGATGTTTCGCGACCTATTTAAAAAATATTACAGTAATTTTTCACTGTAAGTTTGGGTGAACATCCACAGAACACCTACCAGATGTTCTATCTGTGTTCGCTTCAGCACCACTTCAACAATCAGTTACGGTCATGATATAGGTTTATTATCTAAAAAAACTGTCCAATGTTGTCAATAGATCCTCATATGGCGGCACTGTAGGCTCAGCGGTTCTGGTTAAAGCTCACACTTGACAGATAATTAGGGTTGCGAGGTTAAGACCCACCCTGGATGATTTCTCAAAATATTTGCCAATGCAGTTTATTGCAAAGCCTTTTTCTACCCAGGTATATAAGTAGGTAAAGGAGAAATATGAAAGCCAATACATTGATAGCACCTGTAACATTATGAGACAACACCACAGGGAGTTGAGTATGTATTGGTGGGCTTAGGCATAGTAATGAACGTAACTACTAAAGAAATTGAAAACAAAACCATATGATGAGCAAAACAGCAAACAATACAATTTAATTTAATGTGTATGAGATGCATTCATCACACACAACAGGCCCGTAGCCAGAATGCATCAGAGAGGTGGTTTTCTTGACACTAATTATTTTGCGAGCGCAGGGAGCAACTGTAGGCTTGGGGCCGCCAAGGGCCTCCGTTGGGGTCCAGGGGACTGGCGTTAACGATTCGACTTTTTATTTCTTAGGTATCCGTGACTGGAACAGGCTCCCCAATTCACTCAAATCAATACAAAATAATGCAACTTCAAAATAAAACTTAAAGAATATTTTAATAATAAACAGCTTGGAATATCAGTTTAATTAAGTTATTTTTTAATATTGTTTTTTGATGTTATCTTGTCTTATATGTATTTTCTTGTTTTTCCATTTTTACTGCGTCCAACTTAATGATATATTGTACTAGGCCCAACCACTCACTTTTTCAGTTAATACGGATTGGACCCCATTGGAAATAAGTTTACTTTTTATTTGTCGACTTAATGGGTTATCCTGGTATTCTTTTTGTACATTGTATATTTTAACTTTTGTGTATGAATATCGAATAAAATCAATCAATCAACCAGGAACCGAAGGCCCTTCGAAGCTTGGTCTCAGAGCAATTTCGATTGTTTTAATCAGCTTACAGACACATTTTTTACCTACTAAAATCTGAGTTTCGCAGAGAAATTATATAGTACACTACAGTATTATAGAAATTAGTAGTCAATAGAAGTAAAATGACCAAAAAATCTGCTATAATTGATAATTAATTGCAGGATTTTGTAAGTGGGGCCTTTGTTTTTCAAGGGGGTAAGAGGGGCGTTCGCTGGTAAAAGGGGGTTTCGCCCGAACCCCCCAAAAACCCCTGACTACGGGCCTGGACAACATAATTACTTATTACTAAAACAGTCATGTTCGATATTATTCCTCATGGATCTCATATCTAATGTATTCCACTCACACATACAATATGGGAAGCAATTACATACTAAATGTATGAAATATGCTGAACACAACTGAATGAAATGATGGAAATGTGTTTTTAAATTATACATGCCTTATAATTAAATAAATGTCATATTTTCATTCTTAAACTTTAACAGTTCATGCCCGAAATACTACAAATATGTAAACAAAGTAGGCTAGTGCATGCCTGTGACAATCCACACCTCTTCTCTACAAACATCTTCCCATCCTCTGTGATATCGATAAAAGCTTCTTGCAAACATGTCTGTATTCTAATTCTTTTTATTTGTTGTCTTAACTTTTTCTTCCCAACTTTAATGCAGCTGTCATTTTAATTTCTTTAAGTAAACTAATTGTCTAATTACAGTACCTTGTTCTTCCTGTTACATTGTAGTAGGCTACAGTGCTAGCCGTTATAGTAGCTTGCATTAATAAAACATTTTGCCAGAAATATATTAAAAGCAGTAGCAAAATTAAATATACACAAAAGTTTTTGTGAAGAACATTCAATGAAGAGATTAACCTCCCAATGAGTCAATTAAGCACCCTGCCAACATCTCACATCTCCCAACACTCCACACAGGAATTAAACCAGTAACCTCAGAGCGACAAACCATGCCCCAACATGAGAATACCATTTGAAATAAGCACTGGTCCTGATTATGATTAACCCTCTCTCGAGATTCACACTGACCTCAATTCATTGTTCAGTTCATGTAAATCGTCTTTAAGTTATTTTTTAAATTAAAAATCTGGACATTTAATGGAAATTAGACAAGACAAGCGAGTCTGCTCTGAAAAATGAAAAGTTTTCAGATAAAAACCACATTTAATAGTAGCCATCTTAAAGTATTTGTTTAAAAATTAAATCCATGTTTTGATACACAGCGGGCATTAGAGTGCAGAAAAGAAACCCTAAGGTACAATACTGGAGCAAACCGTAACCTACCTAATTTGACTTGTTCTCAAATCAATTTCTGAATTCTATAATTGAATATGCCACCGTTTGATACATTCAATGAACTTTTCAGGTGTTCAAAAGCATTGAAACAGGGCATATGTAATGTTTAGGTATATAGACAAATATAATATCCAGATGAACATCCTTGGTTGTATGTTTTACATACACTTCTTGTATCATGATACAATATCGGTACATAATAAGTTGGTTTACAACAGGAATCTAGTGCAGCCATGCAAAGAACTTTTCAGGTGTTTCAATGTGTATTATTGCTAAACTTTGTCCAGAGAAGCGTTGAACTAATTGCTAAAGTAGCTGACTAAATTAGAGTTAGGTAATAAGCTAATTTGAATACACCAACCAGAAACTTTTCCACTTTATAATATAATATATAAATTTACAGGCATAGAGTAAACTGACATATATATTGGATATTTTCTACATATTGGAAATAAGATGAGATAAAAATCTGTGATAACGAAAAAATAGCAGACCAAAAGTTACAAATGTATATATTAACCAGTACTTTCTGCAGAATGGATATGTATACTGCATTTGCTAACCAATGACTTGGATATATATAATTAAACTTTTACTTACCAATGGCACATCTCAATCAGTCATTGTTTTCTACATTAAGAATTCTCAGCATTTTAAAAACCTATATAGAAAAATGAACAAACAAGTTTCTAAAAACAGATATATATACATACACAAATTACAGTATTTCAAAGAAGCAGTAGCTGTTTGTGAACTCTAGCTGATTACTATTTATTTATTCAAACAGCTACAGTGAGAATAGTAGAAATCTTAAATCATCAGGAATTCAATCAATTTAAATGTATATTTACGTATTACAAAATCAAATTACATGCAAATGTAATAGGTATACTTCAATGGCGCCTATACAGTTTATATAAAAGGTTTACGCTATGGATACGGTAGGCTAGACTTTAGGCTAATTCTATTTATACTTATCAAAATGGATATAGAACATTTATCGGTAATGCAAAGAATTATGAATCAATATATGGTGATTTGTAGTAGAGACGCTGTAAATGCAGAAAACATTTAGATGCTTCCTGTGCATTATGAAATTACAGTTGTTCTTACATCTGTGTCAAAATCTTTCTTAAACAAACTATCCCGGTGGTATCCATCATTTACAGCCACCAACAAAATCGGCCGAATGTTATTTGTTCAGTGGAAGAGAGTATTAGTAGGTTTGTTTAGCTTCTTTAGGAGCTTAGGTTCAGTTTAATTAGGAGTTAGTTGCTTCTAGAGGCAATGTGGATATATTTGGCTTTTAAAAACATGCAGACCATCACTAGTAGGTATAAACAATGCAAACCCATTCCAATATCTCAAACATCACATTGGTAGAAGAGATACATGAAATGCTCTGTAATACCTCTAAATGTGGTAATAGATATTTTTTGAATGAGCTCTAATTGTAAAATAAAGAATTTTATTAATTGTGTGATTTTTTAGTGTAATGTTATCCTATTATTGAATATTTAAGTTGTAATTGATACAATCATATGGAATAGATATTATGAATTATGTTTTTAAATTTACTGTTGAATCCATTGTCATCACATTATCGTGTTACTTAGTTTGGCGCCAGAATTTAGTACAAATTATATTAAGTCTGGTTCTCTCGGATTAATAACATTCATTGTTATCTTGTTTATTTGTTCTACTTCTTCTATCTCTTTTTTATTAGGTACTCTAAATGATAATACTTTTTTTGCCAACAAATGTATCTATGAGGCACATAAAGGAGATCTAATTGTACTGTCATTTCCTATACAATTCATACATGGCTAAAATCACTGTATCTTCATAATTCTAACTTAAAGGGTGGCTCCGGTTTTAAAATTTCTATTGCTTATTGTAACATATAAACCTTAGCAACAACATTGATAACAACCCCACTTACTTTTTAAATAGTTGTAACGCACAACATGAAATTAATACTTCTAATGAAGATTTGAGTTACTCGCACAAACAAAATATTGAAAAGAAACAAGTAAAACCTAATCAACAAATAGGCAATATATTTATAGAAAATAAGAGTGATTTCCAATCTCTTTTTTCCAATTTTTTAATGAATTAATTTTCAGTATATCACTGGGTGGTTTTGAGTTTCTGATTCCTGTCAAATTTATATTTCAATATTTAATCAATATTAAAAAGGATAAATACATTTGCTAGAAATGTATGTGCCATAAGAGTTTTCAAATTAGGTGACTCGGGCATAAAAATAATTGGTTTGGGTCATAATGTTACGACCTGCAAGTATGATCTATGTTGTACAGACCTCTAATTGATGACTATTATTCAAATCGTGACAGTTTCTAAATATAAATCACAAAAGAAAACAAGTATTCGCATGCTAATACAAATTACATTATCGCATGGCTAACAGGCCAACGAAGTTAACACAGAAATCGCTTTAAATCGCAATGAATAACGCATAATTGTTGCATTTCAAATTAACAACGGAAGTTAGTTTTGAGAATTTCATGGGTGCAGCATTTAGCAATCTCATAGGATAGACTCTGACAGGTATAAACTAAGTCGTGGAAAATGTAATGAGCTGTAGAAAGCATTAAGTGCTTGGTACAAGCCCGTATCATTATTAAGAGTGTTGAGTCAAATATACTAATATACCTATGTGATTTCATTTAAGCCAAATATAAAAATATATTTAAAAAAACTTTTAAATGTGAAACCAGAAGAGAGTATAAACAGAAAGTTTTGACAAAATATCACCAATGTGAATAACTATCGTGAAGTTACATCTGCTATTTGCGCTTTTTCCCATGTATAATCATCCAAGAGACGCCTTAAAGAGAAACTACATGGTGTCTAGGTGACACAGTCTGAGACTATAACTGTTGCACTCTATCACATACACTCTTCCTGTAGTTGTACGTGGGTTGAGGCAAAATGGTTTTTTTTAAATGTTTTTTGGAGGTTTATATTTTGCAAGATATACTAGTAATTGAATTATTTTATCACGATTATATGAAAGAAGTTAACTTTCTGTAAATTTTCATTTTTTGCAGGTTTGAATTTATGTATTTGGAAAGAAGATTACACTTACTGCTGAATGGTGGGTGGACAGATAAGCCTATCAGAAGTTTTTAGCATTCTAATGTCAAATGTCTACGAATCCAATCATGAGACTGGAAGATTAAACACTCATAGTAAAATTTAAAAAAAATTTTTTATATTTTGTTGAAGCTTGGTGATTAAGATTCTTGGCTATCGATCTCTGAATTTTTTCTAATGACAAAACAACTCCTCTCTCAATGTTTTAGATTTTAAAATGAGCTTACTATACCTTCTTAATTAAAATCAAGAAAAGACGGCCGATTCACTTGTGTACTTCACATTTTGGGATTCCTTGCAGAGAAATTGTTAGCAGAAAATATAGCATTATCTATGTAAAAAAAAAATATTTCTTTAAATATAATTGTTTATAGTAAGCAATTATATTATAACTTCTCTAAGGCACTATTTACAAAATAATACCCCCTTTTTCTTATCTTATTATCTATTACATTATAGGGCAACACTATTTCTAAAGTTGCCCTGTTCCATTTCTTCTCAGCTCTTACAATGTTACTTTATTTTTTCATACATGCATGAACAAAATAAATATCAATGATGTGACCAGAACGAGAAATAAATCTAGAAAACTGGGATTAACTTCTAGTATAAATTTATCACTGTAGTTCATTTCAGCTCTATTTATACATTTCGTAAAACCTCATCTCAACATGTAGCCTCTCGTTTTGGTTTGCAATCTCGAAAAGAATCCCATCTAGAAAAGAAGCCCATCAAAGAGTACTAAAAAAAGAAGCCACCCTTCTTTTCGAGGTTTTTTAGTATTCAATTGAAATATTAGATCACTTGCTACGTACACCTTTAACGATGTGCATCATTTGAAATCCAAATTATAAAATTACTCACACAATATCTCAACGTCTTGATACTGTTCTTCAAGCGCAACACAATCACTTCTCAATATTCCTACAAGAAAAATGTAATTTGATGTAGCTGCTCTGTGGTATATCGTTGCATAATTATTATGTATCGCAATATGAATTTGACACAATAATAATCATAATTAAGAATTTGAGTCAAGGTTTTTCCCTTCTGGGGTTTACGATATTTTATGTTGTCTTGCTACATAATTATGTTATACAATTTATAAAAAATATTATATTTTTTATTAAATATTATATTTTTTATTAACATTTTTAAATAGAATTTTTAGATTTTTTATGATCCACTTGTGATTTGCATTATAATTTGCATAATGATTTTGCTTATTATTATTTGCATAATGATTTGCATATTATTTTTTGCATTATTTGTATTTAAATTTTATTTAGACTTTTTTTCCATTACTATTTGCATTAATTTTTGCAAATATGAATTATCATTTTGCATAATTTTTTTGCTTTTTATTTTATTTTTTTTGTTTCTTGTTATTTCTTTTTATGTATTTTATAAATAAACCGAAAATGAAATATTATTCCTGTCAGGTAGGCTGTAGGGGATTCCCCTACTTATACTGCAGTTAGTGAAACCACCTGATTGTGCAGGGGAGGTCCTACATAACCCATTTCTTTAGGCTAAATCGATAAAGTAATAAGTATAACATAAGTATATAATTTTAAAAACTGATATATTCAAAACTGTAATGCTGAATAAACATTAGTGTATTATTACAGAGAAGATGGATATCATACATACTAAATATTTTTCCAACCATAAATGTAATTTTGATAATGCTCTTTCCAAGGCTTTCCAACGTAGTTAAATATTAATCAAACAACATGTTTCTTTTTAATATACATATAACTAGTTATAAGTTTAGGCCTAATGTATTTATTTTTGGATCTTTGTGAGACATGATCTACTTCTATCTAGGGCCAATAATAATAATGTTACTTTTATTCATACTTTGCTATTATTATCAAAATATATGTTTGAGAATATAAAAATAAAACTTTAAAAAATGAATTAAAAACACACAAAAATGTTTGTTTAACTGCAGACTTTTTTATGACAAAATATGGTAATAATAAAACTGAAGTATTAATTATCAAACCATTCTCCAAAGAAATTATTGTTACATAAACAACAATTACGCATAGTATCCCGCGAGGACAGGTAAAATTATCTGCAAGTGTACAACTTAGAGGTAGGAACAGGTTGCAAGTTAGTCATCTAAATAGTTTGCAACAAGGGGCCTAGGAGAAAGACAGAAGTTGAAAAATTAATACGAAAAAAATGTTTAAGGTTCAATATAAAACATGAAAAAAAACTTTTTTGTACAAATTAATACAACAAATACTTTTTGTACACGAGTTCATGAATCTGTAGTAAAATTTTATGAAAGTTTTAAGATAGAAGGTACATTTAAAAATGTCATTATGCGACCAATTACTTTTTAGATTAGTCTATTGGAGGCCAGTGTGTAAAGGCATGGGAAAATATCGATCATCAAGTTGGCAAACCGAAAGTTATTAATGAGAACTTGCTATCACAATTATGTGCCGATGTCTAGCCACCTCAAATATGGAGAAATAGATAGACGGACCAGTACTTTCTCCTTGGCTGTAACGCCAATCTGGAAGATTTAGAAAATAAAAAGTGCAAGTTACCCAGTGATAAGGCCAATAGAAAATGAAATGGATTTAATATTAACTTTGAAAATCTTGCCCCGCATGGAAGGAAGGGGAGGGAGAGCGTCAGGTGTGGAATCCTTGACCAGATTAGATCAACTTTTATCCTGTAAAATAGAAATAGGTCAAATGTAACCAACATACAATCCTGGTACTACAGTACATTAGTACCACCATTGGAGCATTCCAGTAAAACTTGTTTTGACCAAGAATTTAATTTTAAAAGATGTCAGATCCCTCATATGTAGCCTAAAAACTTGTTGATAAGAAGATGTTTTGGGATGGGCTGAATGAGAAAGTGAAAGTTACTCTACAAAATCACTTAAATGAGGTTGATAAATTCGCAATCATTTTCCATTAATATACATCATTTATTATTAGTTTTGATTATATCTATAATTACCAATTTTCAAGCTTTAAAAATGTTGTCAACTTTAGGCAATCAATCATATAAAATTAAACTGATTTTACTATCGAGCTTCTGTGAGTCAACAACAGTGACTGAAGATTGCTTAAGTAATTTCAGGGGTGGAACAATATTTTGTCAACTGACTACAAATATGTCTCCAATTAAAGACTTTTGTTAACTAAGGTTAAGCTATATTCACATTTGTCCCAATTCACAAAACCGTATAAAGAGTTGAAAGGCTCTGTCTTTCGTTCCATAGAACCAAAATAGTCTGAATGTGGCATTGATGCCACAACAAAAAAAAATGCTGTTTTGGATCTAATATAACATTAAAATAAATTAACCTACTTGATTATTATGAGTCAGATTAACTCCACTCTTTACCTTTCTCTTTTTTAAAGAAAGTATAGTAAAATTTCCCGAAGCGCAAGATAGGCTCAGCTCGTATGTACTGAAATTGACACAGATTTTAGAATATTGTTGGATATTGTCCAGTTGCTACAGAGAAATGGTTTAATTTACTTTCAATTTACCGAGTTTATAACGCACCTACGTATGATTAAGGATTACTGGACTAAGATAACCCTCATTATTCTGTAACTCCTGCTGGCTATGACATTTGTATACTTTCTAACAGTTAACCATAATATTAGCATAGTGCATGCAAGAAGCTTTAGATGGCGCGCTTCAGGATTTACTATAGACAATAGAGGAGGTGAAATAATTATTGCCATAACTTAACTAATAATATTTCAATAGATTACTTGAAATAGATAGATACATACCTTACCAAAAAAAAAATACAATAAAACAGTTTTCTAATATTACAATAGATTACAGCTTAGATGCGTACCTTACTAACACATTTATAATAATAGTTTGAAATGATTAGTTTGATGTCAGTATAATTATATAAAACATTGAGTTCTATACTGTTACCGAAAACAAGATAAAAATGTTTATAGTAGAACTATAATGTGATTCATAAGGCTATGAGTGTTTAGGGGTTAAGCTCTGATACCGGTGTCAACTGGAAGTTTCTTATTCTTAATTGGTAACGATTTGATGCTGATTATTTTAACAACTTTCAACACTGACACATAATTTTACTACCATCTTAACTTACTAATCACATCTAAGGCAAATGAAACATACTGATAGAACTACACATATTGTAGCTTCCTAAAATTGTTTAAAGACGGCTCTCTTTACAAATGACAAGGATTGGTATTGACGTCCAACGAGAAGAGGCACAAGGGACATGGTCTCTCAGGAGATAAGGACAGGAAAAAGGGCGATACTCGAGGGAATGCATATTTAAAACTTACAAACGTATTAATCAATATCATTTGAACACAAAATTAAGATAATATGAAGTGTCAAGAAATGTACCTAAAGTCATTGGCCTTCATTAATTAAAAATTTTTCTTAGTTTTGTCTTCTAATGAAATCTGATGTGAGGGGTGGGTCCAGGATTTTATAAACCAGGAGGCGCTAACTTACATATTATAATATTAATAGTGTACGTTCAAAAATATATTTTAAAAAGTAGTTTATAATTTGTACCCACAACATTACCCTTGTGTATGGTACATTCAGATGTTTATTTTTTTTAAAACTTTAATAAAACATTGAACACATTAGAGTTAGGTTTAAGGTAAATATAAGAGAAAATGTTCTCAAATTTAAAAGAGAAGAGGTAACGGGTTGGCTGATGGCCATGAAATACCTGATAAAACGGTCATAATCTGAACATGTTTAGTCTAACCCATCCCCATTAATACCCCAATTATAAAAGTAAGGGACAAAGTTACCTACTTTAGTAAAGGTTTATCACTAGTTTGCACTCCATTAAAAAAAAAGCTTCTATGTATCTCACTTATTCTATAAATAAATCAAGAGGTAAATTGAGAAATAAACTATAATGTATTAAATCATTCGTATTTATCTGGTTTTGTTTTCTCATTTATCATTCAGGTAATCATCGATCCATTAACTTTTATCCAATAAATGGATCATCTCTCCGTCAATCAATTCTTAGTTTTCTCTGCGGTCTAGGTGATAGAAATTACCGTTTAGACTCGGTATTTTATTTACTTCTTGATAGATACGGAATGAAACTAATCCTGATCACGATTTGTCTTCCATCATGAAATGTTACGGTAAATTATTTAGCTTTGAAAAGAAGGTAAAGTTCTTGACAGAATTATTGGCCACGTTGATAAGTATGAATGACATTTTCATGATGGTGACAAATTGGACGTGCCGTTTTACGGTAAATCTTAAGATTCAAAGAAATGTGACAGATAGTTAAATTGCGCCATTTAGTTAGAATAAATCAAACGCTTTCCTTTGCAAATATCATTCATTTGCTTGAGCATTCTCGTAACAGTTTTTTTTTATACATTACCTAAAGTTAGTTTTTGCATTGGTACTATTAAACAATTAGTAGAGCTTTCTCAGAGGCACTAAGAGATATTTATTGTCCTCTGATTTGTTTAAATTATCTCTGAAAACAATAACAATTTTAGGTTAAAATTCAATTCAAAATGGAATATAGCTTCGCCAGGTACTATTATATAAATAGTGCCTTCAGATGAGTTAGCACTAATTGGTGTTTATTCAAATTCTATCTGAAAACTATAAAATGTCAAATTCTCATAAAATAGTCAATTTTAGGATACAAATTTAAATAAATAACCTTAAGATCAAGTGGAACCATTTGCAATAATATGAACTAAGAAATTTCATATTACATAAGATAAATGCATTAAAACATCAAATCATTTTTTCAAACTGTTTTTATTACTTGCCGCAAATAAATCCTCATAAAATACAACAAACTCACAATCGTTTTTATTTCTGTGTAACACATTGTACATACATAAACTATAGTATTTTACGAGGACATTCAAAAGCACACAAGTTTTTATGTGTTGTATTTTTATACCATGCGATATATTATATACTACATATACATTTTATTGTCAAAAACTTCTTATAATGCTCAATAAAAAATAAAAGTTATAAATTAAAGAAGAAAAACATCAACACTTAACATCTGAACGCATATATTTTTTTTCCAATCTAACAGAACAATAATGTGAATAATAAAATATTTAATAAAGATTTTTTATGTGTGTTTGTAATTTACTGCAAGTCCTAATTCCATTTTATATTAACATTCTTATATCTAAATTTCTAATAATATGCTCAATAAATTACCCAAAATTATCGTAACTTTTGTGCTCAACATAAATTTCTCTAATGTTAATTAAATTAAACTTCTTACTTAACAGTCAAGACACTAACTAAATACTCAACAGAATAAAACAGTGAATACCCTAATTAAATAAAGCCAAATGACACCCTGGAAAAACGGCATGTAACTATAAGTAATCTTCTAGCCCAATGCATGAAAACAAGCACGGTTAACAAGGCCTGATCAGTCATTTTTATTATTTTAAGATTTGACATTTGCAGGGAGATTCTTTCTGTAATGATTTCATATAACTTGATATAATCAAGGCTCTCGAGGCACCCCATATGTGATGAGCAATAGTAAAGATCAAATTAATCTTTCATTTTCATTTTTCAAATAGCTTTTAAATGTTACAGAATTACAGAAATGTCTTCCCATCAGCACTGCCACAAGCAGAAAGGCACCAAAAACAAATTTTCCCCCACAATCAGAATCATGTATAACAAGATAAAGAGAGACACATCATGCATGCTCCATTACTGCTTTAAACATTAGTTTCTTATCCTGGCAAAAAATATCTGGTATTCAATTAAAGTTAGGTTAAACCGCTCTTTTCTTTATTAGAGATAAATTGCAGTCACTATTCAGTCTAGCTTATTCTGCATTCAAACGTAAAATTAACACCGGTTAAAAAACCGATATATCTCTGATGTGCTGTGCTTATTGGAGAAAAGTTAGTCAAATTGACCTATCGGTGGTATTTCAAAGGTACGTTGGAGTACGTGACATTGGGGTTTAATGACAGAGGTATAAGAACTGATTACACACAAACATACAGCTGATATGATTCGGATCAGCTTAAGCATGACAGTTACTATAAAGTGTGTCTGAACAAAGCTCCAAAAAGGGTTCTTATTTGTAAATGTTTACATTTTCAGAGCGAAGACTACTTTATTAAGTGTATGTCAAGTAAAATATGAAGGAAAAATTGAGAAAACCTTTAGCAAACCCCAGTTTGGCAAATGGTCCTTTTCATTTTGTGTTATGTCACTGTGCTTCAAAATCAGAAGAATTGACATGATCAATATTGGCATGTTAATTTAAAACTGAAAGCTTCTGTGCGATAAAGTATTAAAAAAAAATATTCCAGATTTATATTATTATTCTTAAGGGAAAGAATTTGGTAACATGAATTCATTTTTTATATCAATATTTACATACATCATTTAAAGATGTCTGTGATTGATAATAAGAAATATTAAAACTGTATGATAAAAATAACTTTGATGAATCAGATTATGTGATGGAAACTGGACAGCTTACCGCCATTCTAAGATTTTTAAATGTTCTATTCCTAAGAGATGCATCTAAAATTATACCACTAATTATTTGTCTACATAATTTTTTTATTTGGTTTGTCATTCTAAATGAAAAAAGTATGTAAAATGCAAATGTATTGAACATATGCTTACCTTAAATGTAGAATCTCGGGTTCAATTCTTACACCAGTTACCAAAACTGTGACGCTGTCAAGTTTTCTATTGTTAGATTATGTTTGTTAATTGGCCAATTATCTTTCTGTTGGTTCTGCACTGAGATAAAAAAATAGATAGTATATTAATAGCTTCTTCTTTGGCTTCTTCTTCGGTTGTTATCGATTTTAATGGCTACTGGTGTATTGGTTGCCATCTGCCTCACTTCTCCTAACCATCTGCTCTCATCTCATAATCATCAGCTCCCAATTTCCACTAAGCTCACTGACATAGATATATAGATAGACACTAGCAAGTTGTATTGAGTCTTGTTCACATTGGACTTGGTAAATTTAACCATTGTTACAATTGCTTTCTCTATAAAATTTAGGTTTTGACAGAATGTACAATATTGTTTTCAACTGTGCTGTATGGTAATGAGCCCAACCTTATACATATGCATATCCTAGCTTAATTTGAATATGCACCTGTATTGACAGTGACTATAACCATGTCCAAAAATGATTGTAAACGAAGGTCCTGTGTTTGTGGATAAAAACCATCTTTTAAATAACTTGTTAAAATCCGCAATACAAATAAATATACATAAATATATATATAACATGAGGCATTTTTTTTATGTATTTCAGAATGAAACAAAATGTAAATGCATTTCTATATTATTACATTTCAAAGAATGTTATGGAATTTATTATATTAGACAACATGTCCGCACGAAAAATAACTGATTAAATCAAGCAAAATACTTGATGGACATCTTTAAATGAACGCTGCAATTTGATTCAAAATATGCTTAAATTACACCAAATATTCACTCATTTCGTTTGCTACAAATACCCTAATTGGTTTGAAACATGTAGTAACTGTGGTTACCATTATCTGTAAATTGAGACTGTGAGATTGTGATATTAAAATCCAAGAAGATACGTGACATACAGACAAACAAAAGTTTTGCTAGATAAATTTGCTTTGCTTGGTAATGAGTTTTGCTTGGGAAATTAATATCGGGGATAAAGAACAATGCAAAAATAGACACAAATTAATTATGACTCATCATAAATTAATTAAGAAAAATGCTTGTATCATAATAAAATTAGAATGTTTAGAATATAGTAAAGAGAGTTAATTGTATGTAAAAACCTAATAATCACATAATAATCAGCACTGGCAATAGAAGGTGTGGACCAAGGGGGTTAGCGTTAGGGGTGCACACTCTCCCTTTGATACCGTATCTAAAATGAAATTAAACTACTTTTTGATATCTATTTTTGACAGACTATTTAGTATTCCCCAGATTCGTTGATTATAATAAGTGGCATAAATAAATTCCCTCCAATCTCTGTTCCTTATAGAACCAATCAGATTAGCAGTAGCATTAGGATAGGTTCCAATTACCATAGTGCCAGCAGTAACAATAGGATAAGGAAATCGACGCATCAGAGCCACCAGGTCAAGAATTGGAAAAGAACTGACATGTCAAAGCTTTTGCTGCCTCCTCAACCAACACAAGTATGTATCAATGTTTACAACAATTTCAGATCTCTTTAAATGCGTAATACAAGTTCTATGAAAGGCTGAAAGTGCATATTCAGCTAGATCCCCCAATGCAACCTCCCGTTTGCAAGAAAATCTACCCAAGCAAGACCTGGGAAACTAGGTAAAAGTTCAATGACATATACTGCAATTATTAAGGTAAAATACAAGAGTACATCTAGACTTTCCAATATGGCACTTAAAAGCTAGTAACCTACATTAAAAGGCTTCAAATATCATGCTCACTGACATTTATACTTCTATCGCAAACATACTCATAATTATTTTACGGCTTTTATTACATTAATAATTATACTTCTGTAAAAATAGACCAATTTTTTTAGAATGAACACGGAAAAATTATTTGTAATAAAAGAAATGATGAGAAGTGATACCAAATTTGAGACACATGGATCGATAAATAGATTGATGGAAAAATTGATATATGAACTGTACGAACAAGCTGATAAGTAGAGAGAGACAAATAAGAAAGTAACATCCTGTTCAAAATCTTTGTGCAATTAACAGCATAAATGTTATTTGAATTGAGTTCCCATGGTGCAATTAATTTGAGAGATTTTTAAAATTTAAAATCAACATGTACAGTTAATCAATTTACGAGATATAAAATGAATGAAAATTTTAGTATAAAATGAGCGATGAATGAATAAATAAATAAATGACCCAATGAAATAATAAATGAATAAGCACAAAATAAATAGATGAAGGATTTACAACCTAATTTGGATTCACTAACATGCTTATAATAACCAACATTTCCATGAAAATGATAATATACCGATATAAACATTACTTTTCTTAAAGACCCCTTCCCTGCAATTTTGGACGTTTTTTTGGAAAATAATACATATATATCACTTTAAAAACATTAAACCATGTCATTCCTTGTCTTAAATGTACGTTTTATGGTAAATTATGATAAAAAGTGAGAAACAATGCACTACCTAAGTAGCTCGCGGCGATCGACCTCTCGTGGACGGTCTTAGGCCTAGCCTAGCTAGGCTTAGTTTTGTAGGCCTAGCTGGTAAACATCGGTAACGTACGAACATCGTACGCGAGCTATATACCTAGCCTGACATTGTATAGTTGCTGCATTAATTGTCTTTCTATTTTTGCCAGACTCCGTTGATACAAATTGGGGAAAACCCGGTATTTTCGCTGAAAAGTTAGGAGTCTTCCATTTGTTTTGGCCTCACGATCGATCGAAAAGTGGGCGAATTACAGGTGAAAAACAAAAATATCAATCCGCGCGCAATGCATTTTGGGATTTATAGCGGGCCGCTATAATTATTAGAATCGACTTATTTTTCACATTTTTAACCGTTTAAAGACGAAAAAAGTTATCGCAATAGGACCATATAGTATTATTTTTACATTAAATATAGTTTGTGATCTTAAATTAGATCTAAAAAACGTAGGGAATGGGGCTTTAATGAACTACTTATCTACGGGAAATGAACCATCACTTATATGATATTATAACATGTTCAATATGTTCTATGTTCCAAATATCGGTTAAGTACTTTGAGGGCGCTACATTTACCACGTTCGTAGACACAAATATAATTCATTGGAATACAAAGTACGAAAGCTTCAAAGAAAATGTTGATATCTAACAGTGAGGAACTTCAAGATATCATCATTGCAAAATCACTTTTTATAAAGCGGAAATTAAGCACATATTTATTTCAAAAACTATCATTTCAACATTGTGGCAAAACAAGTTGAATAAAGAAAATAATAGTATTTGACAGTATTTTGAAAACAGTTTCGTCTGTGTCATTCATATATTGGTAACGGGTCTGTATGCATGACTAATATGGTAAATGTCAAAATGTAAAAACTATAAAGGAAAAGAATATGAGAAAAACCCCAACACTAATATGTCTTTAATTTCACATATCCATCAACCTATGTCATTACCTATTAATTTCACGGAACAGTGTAATCTATTTCAGAAACACAGTGCTACACAGAAAACCGTTAAAGTCATTGAGTGGTGCATTAATACAATTGTTATCAGACGTTCAATTTGGTTAATTCAACGTTTGAGAATGACTGTCAGAACAACATTCAGTTTACATTATTTTGTAACACAATACAACTACAGACTGTCAACATCGGTTATAATACAGTCATTGTACGATCCATGGAATTACGATATTGGGATATCAGCTTCTCCAGAGGTTAATCCCAAGGAATACAACCCAGTTCAGTTGGAAGTGCCCTGGATCTAGCACTCTCCCTGGGTAATTAGAGTACAAGTGAAACAGCGTATCTAAGTGGCCAGACATCAAAACCAGAAGACATGAACCTTGCTTTGGACAACTCAACATCTATTATATTTACCAATTAATTTCATTGTATGTTTCAAAACAACTTATTTGAAAAATCGAAATATGCAAAAGAATTATGACAGGACATTGGCTACTGAACTACACTAAGTTTTGTAGGCTAAGTCACTGGTTCAATAAAAAAAAGTACCTGATGCAGAAAATTATGTGGCGATCCCAGACAAAGCAGTCAGCCATGCTCCTTGAAATGTTAATTACTAATCATTGTTGAAGTAGATAATTTATGATATGTTTCAATCCCAGATGTTTGATATGGCCAATAAATATATAGAGGAAAATGTGGCAGTGATCAGGCTTTTCTTGTACTGTATGTCTATGAGTGTTCATTGGTTAAACTCAGGGGCTAGAGCTGAGGGGCCCCCGAGCAGCATTAAAGAGCCTCTCACTGTAAACTAGTTGTTATATCTAGCCAGGGTGATATTGAGGGTGCGACCAAACCCAGCTTTTCCTGCAGTGCACTTTTCAAATGAGAAACTACTGTAACAGCAGAAGTTATGAGAAAAAGGCGTGATTTACCAAGCTTATGACGATTTTTGCCTTATTTGTGGAACCATGCACCCTAAACAATTCTGGCTACAGGCTTGTATATTAATCAAACATTTATATTATAAAGCTCTGTCTTTATGCGACAAAAAAATGTGATGTGCCCATATATAAACCTGATGATGTCATTTTACTACCATATTTAGCCTTATCACTACAATATTTGAGCACATCACACTTTTTTTGTAAAACCTAATAGAGGAAAGGAAGAACTTTATAATCACATTTTCAAAAAAGTTTTTAATTTGTAATAAATACATTGTTATTTGAAATAAATTTATTTAAACTTAATGTAACCTTTATCTAGAAAAAAACTGCATTCATTAATGTCCTCGACTTATATTTTTCCCAACAAGATGAATCACCCAAAAACCAGGACAAGTCTATAAAGGCTGTTACGCAGTAATGTCACTCTGAAGAGTATGAAAATAAAAAATAATAATGGTCAAAATTAACATGCATTGAAAGACAAGATGTGTAACTTTACGACTGAATAGGTGTACGCGACTGTTGGCCATAAGCACTACGATGTAGTTTAATAGTTTTACTTGGCCGGTATTCATATTTTGCGTGGCTGATCATTATCTAAGTGTGGTTGGAATGATGACAGGTTACCCCTTGAAGATGATTTTCATCATGGTGGAGCGTGTGGATGCATGATTCAGCTCAGGGCTTCTAAAACAGATTGGCTTTTCTAAGGCTAGTTACGTGATTTTTACATTTTATCTACATGTTTTCTACTAAAATACAATATATTATATATTGGTCATGTTTTAAGACAATGTTTAACGTTGCAAATTGTAAAGTATTGGTACTGAGACTAGGACTTTTCTTCTGGTTATGGATTTCTGAACTTTCCAAATGTGGATGAACATTTTCTTTTAGATAGTGGTATCAAGTTTTTACAGCAGACATACATTTTATCCAAATATATAAAATTTATCTAGACTAACTTTAAAAAATTAGCAATGTTGTTTTCTTTTTTGGTGATAGATTTCTAACTTTCCAAATGTGGATGAAAATCATGTTTTTGGGGTTTTTGTACCGGTCAATTTTTACAGCAGACATCATACATTTTATCCAAAAATATAAAATTTATCTAGACTAACTTTTAAAATTCAAATTTGATACGTACGGGAAAATCGTCAATGTCGTTTGTACGTCACGGATACAGACACTCGTGAAATGACTTTAAAACCGAATAAATTTTGTTTCAAATAAATTCTGAATACTACAGATAACTCTTCAGAACATTTTTCTTTTTTATGTTAATTTTTCTACTCTAACTTTCTGAACATAAAACACATTTGCATTCTAATTAAAAACTACAAATCAAAGCTCTGACAAAAATTAAATTTTCTAGAACAATATGTCAGTTACATCTTGTGCTAATTTAATTTAATAAAAATGATAATTTTCCCATGTAAATGAGTTTGTGATTCCCACGAGGTTTTGAATTGATACTAAAATTTTGAATATCACACCTATCCTGTTAATGTATATCTGCTACTGATTAATCTATGCAAATTGCCTATAACATTAACAGACATGTGAGTCAGATTTGACCAATGGCCTCCTCCTACATTTCGCCTTCCTTTCCCGACATATTTTTTTATAATAGCTTTTGTAATTGGACTGAATTGGACAATTCGAGCCTGGGAGAATTTTAACTGAGTTGAAAACAAATCATAAAAAACCTCCAGGCCAGTGTGTGTACATTTATAAAAGATTGGGTGAATTGTTGGAAGACTCAACAACAATCACTATCATTGTCTATTTGTCAACAAAAATTTAGCTGGAGGAAACATTTACTGCTTTTCACAAAAGAAATTATTGCGTTTTTCTACAACAGAAAGAACAATATCTGCACAGTCAGCAAAGAATCAGTGACAGTTTGTCTTCATTTATTTAATTCACATTTTTCAAGGATAAATGTTTTTATGAGGCTATTAACTTCTTTTTTATGTTATTCTTTGAACTGAGAATACAATTATAGATATTATATTTTAATAAATTTTATCTACTATTGTGTTGACTCATTTGACCTGTATTTAAAGTTCATAACGTAGCTAATAGTTACAGCACAGATACATAAGATACAGAACAGATTCATCCAGTTCATGGGAAATATGAGTTTCAAAATTTATAAAAGAAAATATAAGAAATATATAATAAAACTATCTGTAATTTATGTATGTAAGCTTCATTAGGAGGAGTTGGATAGCCGAGTGGTTAGGACACTTGACTGTCATACAGATAGACCTGGTTGAAAATACTAGGGAGAAAAAAGGCGGCGTGGAAAGGAACTGGCCACCCTACCACATAATGCCGAGGCTTAGTACAATGAGCTCCTAACAGCTCATTCCCCTACGTTCAGAATGAATACGAGACTCACCTTTTTATCTTTTTAAGCTTTATTAATATTGTTTATTCATTTAGTCAAAAGCTCATTGTGGTAAAAAGTCTGTGGAATAAGATCAACTCTAGAAAAAAAAGTAAAACACCTAGAAAAGTGCAGAAGTCACAAACTGCTGGAGGGTACAGACAGTTCAGAAAAGAATCAATAAAAACATCCTAGTAGTTTACTATTAGTTTAGCATGACCTTCACAATAACTTGAAGAAACACAGTCATTTTGACCATTATCAGAAATAACACTGGACACGGCTGGACATGATAAACACGGTAGGAGATCCATGAATGCCATTGGTCATCCCTGGAAAACTACATCGTTTTTATTGTTTAAGGACAAAAAGCTGTAAAAACATTGAATTTAAAGACATATTTCACTATGTTTTTAGGCAGACGAAAAGCAAGTATGAAAAGCTAGGAAAATAATACGTGGAAAGAAGGACACACACTGCTGGACTAACTTATCAACTGTGGGTGGGTGTCGATATCAACACTATACTAACATAAATATGCATGTACAATAACATGAACTTGGATTTGACCATACCCTACAGAAGCGTGCTCTGAAACTCAATCTAGCAATTGATTAATCTATTTTATATTGATTTTTCACTCTTATTAGATTTAGTTTCGTTTTAGAATGAATTATATTTCCAATTACTTATATTGTTATTTTTTCTTTGGTACAAAGCAAGTGACGTATTAAATTTGGGCAATTTGGATTCAAATTATTTTATGACCATTGATATGAAACTTCTTGATCATTTTGTACCAATCACATAATGTACGTTGTTTTTCTTAATTCTCTAATACACTTTCACAGGCATGATCTACATTTTCGCCTATAAAAACAAAAATCCCAATCTTTTAAGGTTTTGGTATGCGTTAACTAGTAAAACATTTTTGCCTAATTAACTAAAAAAACAATTATGATAATAATAGTAAAACTGTCACTATTAATTTAAAAATTAACTCTTTATTCCATTAAATGCAATTACCACACAAGTAAAAATAATTGGATTTGGCATTTGAGTAACCTGAAATTTATGATAAAAATATGCAAAACTATAAACATCTTGAACAAAATACCACAAAAACCAAAACTGAAATTAGTGATAGATAAGGTTAGTCAACTATCATACGTACGTGAATTAAAAATGTATGCCAAGTTTTAATAGGTAAAATATGATTATGAATCACGATTCATTTTTGTCCTTTTTTTGATGTTGGTAAAATAATTGTCTGATTATGATCATAAAAGAATATGACCTAGTTGGTACTGGCCAATCATGCATATGATGAAAGGACATTGTAAAATAATAATTACATCACACTTTCCCAATAACTAGAAAGCATTGGGTTGGATTGAAACAGTCTGTTTTCTGCAAAGTTTGACTTTGAATAATAAAAATGAATTGGGGGCCATTGGCACCAAAAGAAAATATATAAAAATAGCTGGTTTTGGTAAGAGTTGCCGAAATATGATCTATGTATAAAGTATACACACACCAACCACACTACATTTTGAGTAATCCCGGTTGCACATATTTTTGGTCCGGCACTGCTCTGCATGTAATATATTGCATGCATGCCATTTAGCGGCATGATACATATTGCAGTGCAAAATGCGGTACAAGTGTCGACTGGACAACAAGTTGATTTAACAATGTTTGTAAAATATCTTTCTCATACGCATCATTGACCTTTTTCTAATGTGTGAGCAATAGAAAGAATTGATCATATTGCCAATTCATGTGAGAATTTCAACCCCCCTTTGGTATTTACTGCTTTTCCTCCTGAGATTTCATAAATAAAATGACTTGAATATGTAGAAACAATGTCACTATGGATTTAAATGTCATATCGTGTCATATGAAAAGTGCTTGCTCATCTACTGCTAAGAACACATCTAAGCCCTGTGGGATTTTCCTTTTGGTGTTAACTGCCAATGAAGTATAACAATGGGGGGCCAAGATTGTTGTGTTTAGCATTTAGTTCAGTGAGCAATACTGGTAGACATAAAATGAAACCAACTACGCCAAGTTGGACTTTCCATAATTCATGGCAAATGGTCCATGGAAGTTTACCATGAATTATGGAAACTCCAACTTGCATGGAAAACAGTCTTTAACCCATTGACTGGGCCTGGATGTTTACTAGCCCATTCTTCTGTACTGCCAGTACATTTCAGTGAGGTATTTTTTAATAAACAAACTTTTTTGACAGTGTAGTATTATTTTGCAAATAACTTATAAACTATTGATAATTTGAAAAATTACATCGTACATCGTAATCGACGTCAATATCCGAGCCGTCGTCATCAAACACAGCCTACAACATGGTAAGAAATAAGAAGAGAAAAATATTTTCGGTATATATCAAACGGCGGGCAACGAGAGAGAGATTGCAATAAAAAATATCATGTTACATTGAGCAATCCATAAACATTGATGTCCAATTATATAACAGAAATCCCAGAGGCTGAATTAAAACTACTACAAATAGCCAATGATGGTCAATATATACATGGTATATTAAAACATTAAATAACAAACCAACACAACACTTGTCATTCTAAATTGTTCAGTAGCGTTCAGGATGACGCCACTCGAGAAACGATAAGTTTCAGAGCCCGATGGGAAGAGTAAATGTACGCTAAACACTAAACAACATCAATAAAGGGAAATTACTCAAAGCCGAAAACGATGAAAAAAGTGATTATTACTCTGCAACGACAATTGCAGGATACTTCCTGTACTGTAGGTAAACTAATCAATGTCCTGTTTATTCTGAGCTGGGGAGATGCTGACAGATGTAGTGGGAGGCGTGGGAATTCCCCACAATTACGACTACAGCCATGTCTAAAATTTTGAACATTAGAATGTAGGCCAACAATATAACCTCATTGTCTTTAATGATGCCCAGATTGAAGTTGGAGAAAAACACATCCAAATACTCTTTTGTTGTGCCTTTATTTTTTAATGATACTTAGTAACAGAATTATTCACTTTAGCCAATGATACTAATGTTGTAATTTAAGCTGTTGTTAGCCAATGGCTGATAATTTGTAAGTTTTTGCCTCGACTCTCTCGTCATTGAAGACGTTAATTAAAGGATATGAAGGAAAGAAGATTCGGCCTTGTTACATTGTCCGTTAATTTAAGCGTGTCATTTACAACTACAATTATTTAGGTTGAATCAGTGAAATATGATTTTGAAACGAGTACACTTTAAATATTTTTATTAAATTGTTGATAGTAACTGGAAGTTTTGCTTATTTGTTTCTTTGCTTATATATATATTAGATTATAAATGATTTTTAATTTGTAAAGAACAAAAAAACAAAAGTTGGTTTGAAAGCAAGTGGAAAAGAAGATTAAGGAAAAGGAAGAAAGTGGAAGTATCTGGATATGCCCTCATTTCTAACTAATCACAGTTAGCATCAGTTGAGTCTCGACTTTCTCAGGACTTTTGCGCCTCCTATTCTAGTAAGCTATAGAATATTACTATATTTAAATAGTAAATAAAAAAAAACGAAAAAAAAACGCCCCAAAAGTCAGCAAATGAACCAATGTTATATATTATTCAATTTTTTGTGGACTATATAACATTTTTTTTCATTCTAAATCTCTGTGTACACTATCACACTTTATGTGACAAAAAATATATGGACATGATGATGTCATACCACTACCATTTTTAAGCATATCACTACCATATTTGGGCACACACTTTTTTTGCCAAACAAGTTTGATAGTGTAGACAGAGCTTTACACACACTAGCTAATTTTAAGATCTTGCCTTGTTTTGACAGATTCTGAATAACCTTTCAAACTAAATTAATTTCAAAATAGAATGCCAACATGATATAATTATGATAGTGACTATATAATATGGCAAAGGTGAAATTTACTTACATAATAGCAGTACATGTATATTAAACTAATCAAAATTTCTTGTCCACTGAATTAAACATTTAAAAAAAATTCATAATGCAAATTAAAGGCAGTAAATAGCACATAATTTACAATCTGTTAGCGTTCTATCACACACTCTTTATAAATTTGATAAACTAGGACTAAATTTTAACCCTCACAGAAATTGAATTAACTTGGAATGCACACAGATAAAACAAATTATGAAGACAGAATTAGTATTCAGCTTAAAAGAAAAGGCCATGATGAGACACTGAATGTTTCCTAAGTAGAAATTCATTTTAAAACAATGGTATGGAAGGAAGGCCTCTATATGACAAAAAGACATACATGTTTTCATAGGCCTGTAAAAAAAGAATAATAAACTAAAAAGTTTTTCACAATTAATAAATAATAATTAATTTTAACAATATTTTTTTTATTTTCTTTAAAAAAATATTTTTTTATTCCAAATAAACTGACAATAGCAACAACCACCAATAAACATAAGTTGCCTGTTAGGTTGCAATTCATTCATAAGATAAGGTTTTCTATAAAACCATGGAGGTTTTATCAAACAAACAAACAAACGCTAAATCTCTGTCTACACTATCAAATAAAGTTTGATAGTAGAGACAGAGCTTTAGAATATGGATGTGCGAAAATAAAAGTCTTTGTTTGAAAAGAATTTCTATAAAGTAGAAAGCGCTGGGGAAACAATGAAATGCTTCATTTTATCATCCTTATGGAGTGAAAAACTATTATGCTCAATAAAAGACAGTCAAATAATTGTACGCGTAGAATTTTACCAATGATTAGTAAAAATTTAAGAGCTTTTGCCACTGACTGTAATATTTGCACAAACGCATGCCGATAAAACTACGTATAAATATCAAAGTAGGACTTCTATTTTAACTGTGTGATCATTACTTTGAGTAAAAATGCGTCATATGTGAGAAAATGAGAGATTTTATACCTTGAGTACACGGCTGAAGTGTGTTTACTAATCTGGGACAAGAGGTTAAAAATGCAGTTATGTCTTTTAAAAAATGTTTAAATGTACAAGACATTTTTGCATGTATTATGGTGACCACTTGATTATATTTACCATGCTATAATATTTGATATGTAAATGTGTAAAATTATGTAGTCTGCTGTTTATTGTAAAATCCAGGACAGGACTATTAGTATTTGTAGTACTAGTATTTTAGGGAGTATATCAAAATAATTCTGAGTCAATTTAAAAAAAAATCTATTAAAAAAATACTAAATATGCAGCAGAAACAGGCTGTACTGTAGCTACTGCAGTAAGTTTATTTACTCTTAACCTGTTTTTAACCATTTATTTTATCATTAAGCAAACTTTTTTGAGTAATCTATTACAGTGATTGGCACATAAACTTCCACATTGAAACAAACACATGTTACTGTAGTAAAACAATTTAGCTACTGCAGAAACTACAGTAGAAAAAGTATGAACTGATCCTTCAGAATTATTAAAATAATTTTCAGATGTAGGCCTACATGGCACTACCTTGACATGATCATCTTGTGGTGGAAGACAATTGATTTGAAACTACAAGCCAATTTTATACACTTTTCGATCAGCCACAGCATCGAAGAGATTTATAAATATATGTTGTGATAGAATTTGCACCACCCCAATTTCCAGATTAGCTTAATAAAGGTAGCTTTCACACTACTGATATGCACAGATATTAGTTGGTTTATTAGTGGTGATGCCATGTAGTACAAGCATCCCTAATATTACGCATGGGATGTCGCAAAACTAGGTTGTTCAATTTTACTACGTCTCCTGATACTATTTTAAGATTGGTTTTAAACAATTACATCTTGGGATGCATTAGTCATAATTTGTATGTGGTATAAATTTCTTATTAATTCACTAAGGAAACTCAGAATCGATGGGCTGTTGCACTTAAGAGGTAAAATACTCTATGTGAGCAAACTTAAAACGAACAAGCACTTTCATTCAATTAGCCTATGTGAATAGAACAGAAAATTTATCTTCATAAATTTCTGACATGTAATGTAGAAACCACATCTGTGTGAATCTATTTCATGTATGCGACTAGAAATGTAAAGACGTATTGTAAAATAAAATTCTATTGGAATAACATATTAAACGAAAATGTTGTTGGAATTTATAAAACCTTTCTATAAATATCTAAAAAATCTTTTTACAATTACAATCAAAAAACAAATTACAAAAGTGCGTAAATTGAAACACAAAAATTAAAACAATTATAGTTGGATGGATATCAATTGAATGGTTGCGTAAATGTATAAAATAACTAAAATTACGTATTTTACGTAACAATATCTTCATATCTGTTACTTTAAATATTGTTTTAAAGAATATATTTAATATTATAATTCAATCAGATAGGATGTAGTGATTTTCATTTGAAGTTAGCCATTTCAACCCCTCTATAGGAGGCCTGGAGATGTCCTAAACTTTACTCAGTTTTGTCAACAATGGAGACACTTTATACATGGATCAATGACATATTGAATTGGTCATTTCAGGAACTTTCCTAAAGTCTTGTTTTTATTGTATTGAAAAACAAACCAATTTCCTTCCACAGAATAAATTGATTATTTAATGGATGTTATATAATTGAATTAATATAATGCATAAATATAATAGAACCAATATTCAAATAAATTTCCAGAAATCCTCCTGTGTATAATTAATATTGGAATAGCTTTTCCAATTAAAGTACAAAAGCATATTGATTTAATTAAGGCAAGCATTTTTAACCTTCTTCACCAAAACAATGTCCTCGACTGTTGGACTTAACAAGGTATGAACCTTTAATGTAAGTATGAAAGGTTGACCAAAAGCTGTCAAAACATAGATAAAAACATCAGGGACTTGAAACGCCTAGAGAACACACTTTGTTCTCCCCTGAAGGCTCAATCCTAGAAGAAGTATATTCGGCCTAACTTTTTTTTATTTCATGCTTGAAACAATAGCCAAGGCTAGAAAAATATACCTTCTAGGCTGATATGGTGATTGTTTGTTACATTAAAATATCTTAAATTGTATAAGCATATTAAACTGAAATAAGATGGCAGTGATCAAATCTGAAGGCTTCTATAATTAGGATTTTTCAATTTGCTACAATTATGACCTAGGAACTAAGTCTAACTTTATTTTTATTTCATGCTTAAAACAATAGTCAAGGCTAGAAAAATATACCTTCTAGGCCTATGTGGTTATTTTTGGATACATTTACCATTTAATTAGGTAACATAAATATCCTAAATTATAAATGAAATACTGCCAACACTTAAATTTGCAGACTTCCTCATTTCCATTTTTTAAAAACAATTTTAAAGGAAGGTCAGTTTATATACTGTACACTTTTGTTCAGTATTTTTTATATGGTAAGTCAAACTTTACAAAAGTTTGAATACTTCCACCACACTGAGGGCAGCAGATACATCAAGGTGCAACATTTTGTTCAACTTCCTAAATCTCTTCCAAGAATGCCTGAAATGTCTCAATAAGGCCTATGGATTAATTCTAAATAACCATGGAAATAAACATTGACACTTTTTTTATTTCAGTTATGTTTTCATTTTGTTTCTTTGTCTGTTCATTCTCCCTCTGTATTTCTCCTGTTTTTTAAATTTACACAGACTACCAAACTAATTTTCTCCCACATACCATTAACATTCTGCTCTGTCAATTTTCATTTAAATGTAATAATTACAGATATTACTAATATGAAAATCATTAAATTGGCTTCCAGTCAAGACTTGATATGGTAAATACAAATTGGCAAATAACTGATTTGAAACATTCCAAATCCTTATCTTATTTGTTCATAACATACTGCAAAAATGTAAAAATAAATAATTACAAAATGTTACTCTCCAAGTATTTTACTGAGACTGAACTTTTCATGTCTGCTACAATAAAATTGGATGGAGAACTTGTTGACAAGAGGCAGACTATCTATAGTAAGGATGTAGCCTATTACGGACCTACGGTAGACTACTGCAGATTCACAGTCCCTGGTTGACGACAGATTCAAACAAGTTTTAAAATAAACTTTCAGAATTTCACACAGTTTTGTAGAAATTTATGGCTCGTTAAAATCTTAAAATATAGTTTTCAGAACTTTTGTGAACAAAACAAAAATTCTGTTCAAATTTGACATAGAAGGAAGTACATGAGTAGATACACAGAAGGTACAATTACAGAAAATATATTCCAAAAATCGAAACACTGCTGTGGAACACAAGAGCCAAGGCAGGATATGCGCAGTAGGTATCATTGGCGTATTCAGGATTTATAAAACCTCAAGAAGAAGAAGGAGGATGTGGGCCTAAAATCCTTAAATTTTCTTGATATTCATTTTTTGCATTGCATTTTTAAATCAGTAAAGCTATGGAACATTGGCCAATTGTAAAACAGCTCTTGGCACTTAATTGTTCATTGGTAATAACAGTACTACTACTAGTACTACTATATTAATACTAATAAATCAATTCTGCCAATGCATAAACTACAAACACATATATGTACAATCATTAGCCAAAATCCAAAGTGATATGTAAAAATGCAAAATATGGTTTAAATTATTATAAATCATCTGTAATTAGAAAAGTCAGAGGATATCTAAAACTATTTTTAGAAAATAGTTACCCAAAAACTTTAAGAATTCTGGCATTGAGCAAATTAACCTAAACTTCAGTTGGCACTAATTAATAGACTGTTTAAATGCATTTTAACAGATAAAGACCAGATTATGAAATGCAACCATGCGAAGAAATATTTAGACAAAAAGACGTCAATATAATATAAATGTTATGTAGTTGAAACACATATTGTAGAAATCTAAATTGGCTATAGGATAAATTACTCATTTTAAGAAAATTAATTACGATTGATTATGACCATATTATGGTTTATAAATATTATATTGGGTATTTTTAAAAATTAATTCTGATTTAGAGTCAAAATTGTTCATGTTTTCAAAGAATGGCGTTGAAAAAAAGCTAGTGTACTGTACTTTTTAAGAGACAGAAGAGGCCATTGCCTCGGATTCGTTCATGTTACATGTATTATGTCATATTAGGTTTATACCTCAATTGTTAAGATATCTAACATAAAAAACTAATGTACATGGTACATTGTGCATGTGGAACACCATCACAAAATACAATACTAATTTGAGAATGGAACATTAATTTAACAAATGGAACATTATAGCAGACAATGGAACATTATTGTAAACAGCGAAACATTAATGCAAACAACAGAAAATACTTACTTACACATGGAACATTAACTCACATATGGAACATCAATGAACTAAAGTAAAATTAATGCACTTGTGGAACATTAATTCCTGAACATGTAACATTAACGCATAGATGGAACATTAATGTGCACATGGAATAGACACAAGTTTCCTTTTAGATTGAGGAAGCAGAACAATGTTGAAAATGAAACGTATTTCCCCGACATGGAAGCAAGCAAAACACATTATTATATAGTGCATTATACCGCATGGTTTAACCTATACAAAAAAAGTAATAAAATACATAAATAGAATAGTAAAATGTCAAAAGAAAATGTTATGAATGGATATAGTTCAATTCCTCTTTGCACTTTATAAATGTAACACATTTTGCTTGCGGCACTGAAAAACCCGGCTTAACAATCAATAGGTTACCTAACCTATAACCTATATGAGACTGTCAATGAAGTACGATATATATACAAGACTCATTTAGTAATCAGTCAATGGGCTCTAAAAAGGCGGTAAAATGTTTATCGCAAAGCTAAATGTGCCAGGAAACATGTTAGCTATACGATGCCTTGAGGGCGCGTTGATGGACCTAGATTAATAGGCCTGTACTCTGTAAATCGTCGCATATTACTTTTACTGGAAATCAGCTTTTCATTGCAGCGTAAATCGGTTAATTAATTGTGGTTTATCGTGGTAACTTGTTGAAGAATCAGGCTGAAGTCAAATGCAAATAAGATATTTACATATGACCTGTAATAGGTGCATATGGAAATTAAACCAAAAATGTTTGTTTATTAAATCATTGGAATGCCAGCCATATTGGTTTACAATGATTGACTTTTTTTTCTTTGAGATAATATAAATGTATTTTGGTTAACTTTATGTTGGCTAATTGTATGCAGACGTACTCTGCGTTTAAGTTGGCTGGCCTTAGTGATGTCATAGGGTGAGACTTTAATACATAAATACTTACTAAATACTGATGTTGTGATTTTAGAACAAACAAAACAAATTATTTTTTTATCTTATGTAATATTTGTACATTTTACACATTCTCTAATACCGTTTTCTTTTTTCTTGGCAGGTATGACATCCAAATGTGAAATTATGTACATATGTACAAATAAGTATTTGAGTTATTAAAATATCAAGGGTAGATACACCACTAATTACAGTACAGACATAACACTCAAGAAATCCCCCAACTGGGATTATTTTGCCGAGACGCAGGGAAGTTTATCAGCCAATATTCAGTTACATGTGATGGTTTATGCTAAAAAGAAATAGGGTTTTTTTTCACCTTAAATAAGAAAAAACCTGATTTGTGAATTCGTTTTAGACATATGAATAATTCTGAGCATTTCCATATAAAAAGATATGTAACCACAATGTAGACATTTAAGAAATATAAAAAAATCTCAATTATAGGACAGGGGAATGTTTCATAAATTGATTTAACAGAGGCATGGGTTGGAGCACATTGGTCCAGCATGTTCCTTGCTACTACTAACAGTTCTAGTTCAACTACAACTGGTCATTATTATTAGTATTATTATTAATTATCTATTTTGGCAAAATTTAGTAGGGATTTCCACCTCAGGTCTAAAATGAGGAAACTCTTTTGAGTATCAATGCAAACATGTATAAAGTATAAATTAAATATATACAAACTTAAAAAAAACTTTAGGGAAACTGGTTCTTTAGAATCTCCTTCAGTAAATAATTAATTTAACACATTGAATGAACTAATATTATTAATTCTGAACATTGCACTTCCTAAAAATAACATTTTTATAATTAAATTATCAATTCAATGCTAGGAAATTATCTTTTTTGACAACTAAAGTTATCATGTTAAAAAAAACAACTTGTAAAAAGAACTTTAATACTTGTAAACATTCAAATAATAATATGAAAATGATAACTGGATTTGATAATCTAATGCCATACAAAATATGACATGTCAACTTCCGTATTTTTTAATTTCAATGTTGTTTGTTAAACGAGCATATGAATATGATTTGCCAACTTTTTTAGGTTTTTATAATTTTTTTCAATGTTGTTTTCAATGGGGTTTTTTTAAAGGTAGAAGGATCAAAATAAATGTAGTGGGGTCAAACAATAATCACATTTTGTAATTGGGGTTTCTTTTAAAGAAGTTGAACAAGCAAAATGTAGTGGGTCAAGCAATTATTTAGTCTACCATGGGGCTCATTATATAGGATGGGCTTACATTTGAATTAGATTTTTTTTTAGTTAGATGCTTTGAATGAAAGAAAATAAGTAAATAAGTATTTTATCAATCATATAATCTTCAAAGTGCTATATATAGCTACACTAGACATAATCCATTTAGCCAGGGTTTAAACTTATCTAGTGTTAATAGGCATGAAATCCTGTAAATTGGCCCAATACTAACAGGAAGAAAAGATCAAATGATTGATTAAGTGAGTGATTGTTGCAACAGTACAAGTTCAAGTTCAACTTAATTTCAAACTTAGAAAAAAATCTTGAAACACTGTGTGAATGTACTGTGCAGTACTGAGTGACAAAAAATGTGTTGTGGCCATATATGGACATGATGATGTCATATCACTACCATTTAGGCATATCACTACCATATATACACCCTCATCACTAACCAGCATTTTAACCAATGAACTGCAGTTTAGCATCAGTTCAGTCTCAGCCTTTTCAGGACTTGAGCATCTGCCCTTTTATTATAGTTAAAATCAAAGAAACTGGCAGACATGACATATTACACAAAAGATGGGTCTTAAATCGTTTTCAAAATACAAACAGAAAAAAAATAATGGAAGCATTAAAAATAACATACATTATTTATGTAAAGTTATTCCTTTTTGACACCAAAAAAATGATTTTGCTTTTAAAAAAAGATAAAATAAGCATCTAATTAACTGTTGTTTTGTCCACTGACTTTTTTTCTCAAAAACCTTAGACTTCTTACATATTTAAAACAAAGTTAGTAGAACAAGCAGTACACTACAACTATCGTCTTCCTCAAAAACTAGGCCGCAGTAATACCCTATTTGCGTTTGTTTATGAAAAGGCTAAGTATGGTTAAGAATTGAAGGTATAACGTAAAGATAATATAACATTAACATCATTCTAGAAATGTCGGTTTCTTTACGTCAATTAGCATCTGTAAATTTTTATTGCAGACGACAAATAGATGATAATGTGTTAATGTTTTAAGATGCGACTTTGCTTTTGATATAATTTGCAAACAAATTAATATTAGGATATCGATATCAATACTGTTTGGGTTAGATTACAGTGTGTTTCTTTCTAGTTTGGTGTTTAGTTCTATTCTAATATTTAAAGCTTTATGTGTCAATTATTTTTAGAAATTTAGTTCATAAGATGAAATGGAAAGCTAAATAGAACATAGTGCCTTAATTACTATATGAGTTTTATAAACAAAAGTCTGCAAGAAAGTTTAAAGTTGCTGTAACATCTATTTTATGGTGTTTTTTACGTTGTCATTTTTGTTACATAACTGTAGTGTTAAAGCTCTTTTCTACCAATAAACTACGTTGGAAGAAAAACATAATAGTAAAACATTATAATGCCTCTGTAACATTTATCTCAATTACATAGAGTCCTACTTCACTAATTGATAAAAGGAGGGCTCATCAAAATTAACAAGCAGGTACTTCTTATTAGTGCTCAGTAATGATGAATATAATAATGAATTATATTTTCGGTTTATTGCACTTATGCTAAATGAGAACCTAGTTTGACAATTTTTTGTAAAGACCATTGCAGTATCAACTAATAGCTAAGCTTTTCAGTATTGTTAAAAGTTTCTGCAGCACAATATAGAACCTGTAGCACTAAAATATTGAAAGACCAAAAATCTAACAAATGGGTGCAGAACAACAGAAAGTAAGTGAAATAGTCAAATTCAGGAAATGGACATCTGCATATTGGACAATATTGACAGCTTCGACACCAATGGAAGGAAAAAGATGCAGATGATGGCAGCAGCAGGAACTATGGAGAAAAAGAATCCAACTATATCTGGACAAAGACCGAAACTTCTGAAAGTGACAATGTCCGACTATGATGATGACAGTACAGTAGACAGTAGATGAGAGTACATGTACACATCTTGTGGTGTAACGCAGGGGGCAAAGGCCCTTGGTTTAGTACTCCTAAGGGGCCCTTAAATGTTGTGTAGTTGCATTGAGGCATCTCATGCTCTGGGGCCTCTGGGTTTAGCCAGTGAGTGTTTATAGCCGTTACACCACAGCATCGTAAGGGTTAACTAATCTCTTGAGAGATTATGGTATTATTACTTTATGGTTTGCTGAAGAAAATGTTTTTCAAAGCCAAAATGAAGACCAACTAAGAATTAACAAAAACCATAATGAATTGTAACCAACTTCATAAGAATACATACATCTAATACTGTACATAATTATAACTCAAACACAAGGAAACACCTAAGTCTCCCCACCCCAGTATCTGGAATTGAAATCTGTGTTTTCCGCAAAGGCACACAAAGTTCACTAAACAAATTGCATAATTAGGAAAACCTTTGGGACTATCTAATGAGCCACACTTTACTAACAGCTGCAGGTTGCCACTGCCATAATACTCTATGAATCCAAAGTGTAGAAACTTTCACTTTCATACCTAATCCTGCTCAAAATTCATTTAAAGAAGTAGCCAACAATCAAATGTAGTCTGGAGGTCATAGAAACATTGTAAAAATCAATTTGTAATCTATTCAATGGTGACTGGGTGGGAAGAATTACTCCCCTGGGGTCAATCTTTAATATAAAGAGGAAAATAGATAGTGTTTTTGTATACGTATATGCTATTAGTGAGTATCATCTCTACAGTAGTTGTGACAGGAATATAACAAGTATAAACTAGTCACAATGACTAGTAGAGCCAGGAGTCTAATCGTGATATCTTATGAACTACTGTATTAAAGGCAGGATACAGAGAGGGGGACATGATGGGCAAGTGTATTGGTCGACATAGAGGAGACTTTTAATATCCTGGAAAAAGGAAGATAACACGAAAGGTCACAGAAACATTTTAAAATACTATTATACACTAGTAAAGCTCTATAAATTTCCAGCAGAGATACACTGTAGCCTTGAATATTTATAATAAGAATTATTTAAGATAAGAAAAACCCTCAATAGGGACTTTCGTGTTATGTTGGAAGTCCTACCACCAAAGTCTGTAGCCAGGATTGTTAGAGTTAGATGTTAGATAGGGCCAGTTGTACGTAGGATTGGCAAAAGAATCCTCATGAGCTAGGCTATTAATATTACTATTGTGTCCACGGCTTATCTCTAGTTTGAAAAGGGCAGGAAAAAGTTGTTTAATTATTGATGATTGTAAAAAATTGTAAAAGTTCAAAATAATGGCATACCACACTGCATTAATGTATGTGATTCTTAATGTTATAGTATAGTTTTATCAGTTTAAACTTTCAATGACCTTTCATAATCAGAAATCATGGAAGCTATATAGACATAAGAAAAAATGGGTTTATTTTACAAATTATGATATGAACAGTTTATTCAAAATGACAGTGGATGATAAAACATGTCTTTCTTTTTTTTTTTATAAAAAAAACTATTTATATTTTTATGATTCTTCACATTTATTCAGTTAGCATATATATTTATATATATTTTATATACTATAAGTTAATAACAAAAAAAATAAAACAAAACTAACAAAAGCGTATATATAAGAAATATAAACATGTTATTGCCAAATATTAGGCCTACCAAAACATGTTTACAATGTTATCTATAATGATTTCCAAAGCCATTGGGAAAATCTAATTTTAGCTTGGTGTATGCAACTTGAAATTGCTAAAATAATAATTTATGGATTGATATTAATTTTAATTACTACATAGTGCAGTAACATAATTGATATTCCAAATATGGTATGTAGGGCGAGAAAGGTTGTTTCATGTTACCATCATTCATCAACATTATTTCTGATTCAATTCCTATAAATTATTAATAAATAAGAAAACAGATTATACTTTCATAAAAACATATATATAATATATAAATTTTAGGAAATGGAAGAGTTTGACACACAAACCAAAAATCTTTTTAAGATGCAAATTGTTTTAGCAAGAATCGGCAGATTGTTAGCTGTATATTCCTAAATGGATATCAAGCAATAACATTTAAATTTAACATTTTCCTTAAGTGTAATTGTTTTCATTCGTCTTGGAAATGTCGGATTTAAATTGTCAATAGTGGTATTGCTGCCACTTAAATATGCTGCTTATATATTCTCTGTTGACGGATTTAGTCATAAATGCATCAGACTAGAGAAGAAAGAAATAATAATATTAAGTTTCAAATGTACTTTTAAGAAAGGACAAGTTTTAAGTATAAAGATGAGAAACTGACCCTGTTTTATACAAGGAAGCAGCTTAATTCTAATGACCGCAAATGTTTAAATTATTTAACAATATTGTAAATGTTGAACATGATGTACAATATTGTTAAATAATTCATTTTTTTTATTATTAAGATATAATTATATTTTTTTCCAAAGTAAAGTTACTTTAATAGTTATTCCTATTCCAGTAGAGATATTTTCAATAATATTGTATTTCTTTTTTTCTATAGTAAATATTTCTATGAAAATAAATAATTTCAAAATCACAACTTTTATTTGTAGGAGAGATAGAATTATCATCTTAAGACCTTATTAAGAACAAGTGTATGTACTCATTTTAAGTCGCACCTTCAAATGTCTAGATATGAAGGCAGTATAAAGATGAAAGTTATAAATACAAAGGAAAAAAAAGGTTAATAATTCATGTAAAAGAAATCAACTTTAAACAACATTGAACAAAATGACATTTTAAAGTATAATGCACTTGTAAAAGTTGTAAATAAAGTCAGCAGTGGTTACTGTCAATTGTATCAAAATGGACAGGCCGAAAAACATCTTCAAAAGATACTAAATTATAAATAATTATTGTAAGCTTTTAACCAACAAACACATGACAATACTAATGTACATTACTTACAAATGTAATATTGGATCAAACATTTTGTACAACATATTTAAATAATAAAGACATTATTTAAATACAGTAATGTGTGAAGATAGGTGTTCTTTTACATATAGTTGTCATTTGTTTTATGAATAAAACAAATACACATTTACTGACACAGGGAAACTCTAAACTGCTTGGTGATACACTGAAAATTGATTAATTAATTTTGAACAATATGCCTACTGCTGAATATCCAACATTCGCATCTAAATTATTTGCAATTGTGTACTAAATTTTTCCATAATTCAGCAACATAAATAACAAACTGAGCCTAAGCCAAGACACCTAAATATTCAAATAGTCTTAAATCCTAAATAAACTAAACCCAATCTTAAAAATGACCCTAGTACCCTCTACCTCTCAGAAAAACCGACCGTAAATGATCACAATCGTCCAAATAATTAATATTTTAGGTTCATCAAAGATATTTTCCAATCTCTATACTTTTTTCTTTTTTAATGTAAAGATATTTCATTTCATCAGGAAGAAAATAAAACAATTCAACGACACAAGTTAGCATTACAATACCAGATACTAATAATGTATAAGTATCAGAGACAGGAACTAATTTGTAGACAATTTCCTTAAAGACTTTTGTACAAGATTGATATAAAGGTTCAGTAGCGCATCCAATTTTCATTACACCATAAAGTAAAACTAAATCATTACATTACGAAAAGTGTTCAATTATACTACTTTGCGTGCTACTGCGGGTAAATTTCTTTCCAAAGTACCAGAATTGATCGTTCATATCCCATTGTTCAAGACCAATTTAGCATCTTATCTTATTTTTATAGGTTCAAGTTTTTATTGAAGTGTTCACCGGAATACAAACATAAGAGTAATCTTGGCAGATTAATAGATAATAGTTACGTTGTTTATTAGCATAATATTTATATCCTGTCTAATGCAAACTTAGGCTCCTCGCCTTAGTACATTTCCCTAAGATATGTAATTACATTTCTACTGTGGAAGTAGTCTTCCAGGTCTATTGTTAAAAGGTTGCTATTCATTCAGCTAACCACTGTATTAACAGGTGAAAATAGGGAGATTGATTTGTGATGATCTAGGACTACAAACTAGTTACATCATGTTTAATTTATTGGGCACATGCAGGGACATTGGAACATTCTTCGTCAGCAGATTCTAGGTTTCCAAATCTTTTCACAAGATACACATCCTCATATGTATGAAACTTACACAGGATTTGAACATAATACCCTGAGATTAGTAGGCAAACATCATAATCATAAGCCACACAATGATTTTTACCCTGGTACATGCGTAGGTCCTATAGTTCTTAGTTTCCCACTATTTTCACTAGATACACATACCCTTACGTATGAAAACAAATACTTATACAAGATTTGAACCTTATACCCTGGGATTAGTAGGCAAACATCATCAGCCACACAATGTTTTTTTTTAAATATTAAATAAAAGACATTATTTTAGCTAGATTTATGTACAAATAGTTCCATATACAATTAGTTTGATAAAGGAGTTGGTTTTCTATTCGTAAAGCAGTTTTTATAAAATGTTGCATTGTACGCATAAAAGATTTTGGATATTAAAACTGTATACGTCAAGGTCAAAAAGAAGACAGTAGAAAATACAATCAAGAAACAAAATATTGCACATGCCAAAGACAACTACAATCAATATCTTAAAAGCTAAAATATAACAGAAATAGTTTGTGTAAAAAAAGATAGAACCAACTGCGTCCACTTGCATTACCCGTAGGAAACAGTGCGACTAACGTTGCACAATTTCTATCAAATTCTATTAGATTTGAGAGGTTTTTTGACGGTTTTCAATCTTTTAATGAAAGATGACTTTCAAAAAATGCATAAAGAATGTATTTTCGTTACGGAAGAATTGCTGAAGGTGCATACATACATATATCTGAATTCCGTAAGGCATCTTCATTTCCATAAATTCATATGAATATGAACAAACTATGAATTTCTGCTTGCCCTACTTATTACAATGATCAGGTGAATGAGTATGAAAGGCTAGAAAGACGAGATAATATGCAGGAAAACTTCACTTTACAAGATTAGTCGTATAAATAATCGCCATAGTTTTTAAGCACAATTACTGATTGTCGTTAATTGCCGGTAGATTATTTTCTAACAAGTTACAAATTATTTTTTATTTCCGCTTCCCAAAAGCAACGGTTCGCAGCTTGCTAATCAGAGGATTAGAGTTTACGACGTATCGTTTATCATTATTATTACAGGTTTCTTTTTTCTGACGGTACTAGAATTTTTATGTCAAATATATTATTATACTGCATCTAAAAATGATATATTAAACTTGTTATGTTTTTATTGTGATCCAGCTTTTTAAAACTTAACATTCATTAGAAAATGTAAGGTATCAATTTGTGAATTTAAAAATTGAAATATGGCAGGATGTTGTTGTAGGAAGTAGATTTTTTATTTTATGTATGTTTTAAGTACGTTTTAGTAAAAAAACAAATTTAAAATTCATTTTTATCAGAAAATTCTGTTTTATGTATTTTTTTGTGGTCTAATCTAAAATGATTCTATATTTCAAGTTTATCCATGCTACAAGTGGTCCATATTTAGAAGTATATGTACTTAAAACAGCTTTAATTAGAAGAAAAAAAAACAAAATTTCATTTCTAAATCAAATAGAAAGATTTGACAATTTTAAAAATAAATCCAATCATTAATTTTAAAATACAAACCTTTAAAATGTATTTTAATCAAAATATTAATAACTATGAAATGGTCTAGACAGTCATTTATGAAGCCGTATAGCAACTAATTTGCATATTCCAAATTTAAATGATTTTAGTTTATAAAGTTTTTATTTTTAATTAATTTAAACTTAAGTTAAATATACCGTACTGACGCGGGTATAAGCCCATACTCGGGTATAAGCCCACCCCCGACTTTTGACTAATTTTCATGAAAAATTAGGCACTCGGGTATAAGCCCACCCATTAATTCGAAGATCTACAGTGTGTGTCGTAATACATTATTTTGTATTTGGCGACGTCCATACACCAAATACACCTACCTTTGATCATAACCAAGCTAGGCTAATATACGCTAGGCCATATGAGGCCTAGCGGTCCTGTTTTGTTTACACTCCATCAAGGTCGAAAATCGCTTCACACACGACCCTACAAGTCGCCAAAACGGAAAACCACTATTTGGTATCGGCTGCCATAAACAAGCTTATTAAATTTCTTTGGTACATTTCTATTCAACGAACATTGTATACTTGCTTTTCTGCTTGATAAATTCTTGTTCAATTGATGTTTAAAATAAGATATTCTACGATAAATTACACGAACTATAAGCTTAATTTTCCGACACTCTACACCTCGTGTATCAGAGGCAACGTCGTACACTTGAGGGCGCTCGCTCGCATGGTGGAATACACAGTGTACATGTGCTGTTTTTGACGATCTGCAGTTTTGGATCCTCGGGTTTAAGCCCACCCCCCAAACTTGACGTGATTTCATGTTCAAGGGGGGTGGGCTTATACCCGCGTCAGTACGGTACTGTAATGTAAAATTTATAAAAAAAACATTTAAATTAAAAACAGCTACATACCTTTGAAATTCAAATTGTTACAGAAATTTAAAACAATAAAAACAAGCTAAAAATATAATTTGCATCATAAATAAAACTTTAATTACATTTTTATTATCACAAAATATTACATGTACTTTTCAATTTGAAAAATAAATTATTACCTTTTCCTTGTAAAGAAAAAAAAAGTTAAGTGCTTCTAATAAGGTAATAAAAATATCTCACCTAAAACTAAAATATAGCTATATCTCCCGTAGCTATGAATAATTTAAAATTATTCGTATATTATTCGTTTACAACATTCTTCCTGACCTCTATTTAAATTTGTATGTCGCCTTTCAATTCTCAGCGGCATGACCGAGGAGGAAAGAACAATATTAATCATAATTAATAACTACCTTCAAAATATTGCAGTTTTTAATAACATATTTATGAATGATAGTCAGGTGAGTATAGGAGAATCACTTTTTGATCTATTTTTTTAAAGGTGTGACCTAGTTGTTTTAAATGTATACTCAAAGGTAAACTGAATATCGTAAATAGTGCATTATACAGTTGAAACAGAAGGACCAACAAAGTGTTAATAGTGTCTTAATACAGTCAGATACAGTGGTGTCCGTGGGCTATAACTATACTGTTATGAGTAGGCCTACTCACAGTACTCATTGTTAAAGAATGATGTTTTAGTGTCTTGTACTCGGTTTTTTTGTATTAATATATTGTGTTGTCTCAGGAGACAGAGTTAGAGAAAGAGGACTATTGAAAAAAATGTGATAGAAGGAAAATATGAAGGTAACAAGAAGAAGAAGGAAAAAGATAACTATGCTTGATAGTTTAAAAAATAACAATACATATTCGGAACTAAAAGAAAGAAGACTAAATAGAAGAAATATGAAGAAAGAAGTGCCACATGACAAGGTAGATGGGTAGTCTCAGAGCAACACAATTTTTTATATGTATTTTATTCATTTCCGAAAATGATGCAATTGTCCACTTGTTAGGAATGTCTTCTGAATTGGTGTCTTTAAAAATGGGTTCTATTGTAATGATGTTTAAAGATTTATGGTTGAATCAAGAAATCTTTATAAATCTTCAATAAATACAACATAATTAGTTTTAAGAAATGGAACTAAAAAAGTTTCAAAAAATGATGACTCCGGGTGAATGAAACCAAGGCTGACATAGAATACATTGTATTATAGTTTTATATAATCAGATCAGAAAATCTGCAAGATGTAATTCCAAAAGCTAGACCTATTACTATTGTTGCATAACAGTTTTTTTGATTAGTGATGCTAATCTCAAATTTAACTCCAAAAGTATACTTAAGGACTGAAATATTTCCTAAAAGTATATTTTCTATCAAGAAGTAAATTCGCCATAAAAAAGTAAATTCGCAATAAAAAAAAAATTGTGAGAGATTGTTAAAAACAGCTTGACTCATGATTCAGCACACTTGCTGTATAATACATCATATTTCTTTATTTCAACTTCAATATTTCATATCCAAATGGCAATTTTAAAATGAAACGGAGAGATATTAAAAGCATGACACAGGCAAATGTATAAATGAATTTGAAACGACCGTGCTTCTGCTATTACTGGAATTGAAAAATTAATGGCTGCTGGGAAATATATCAAAGTGTCGTAAAATTCTATTAAGTTCTATAGCAAATGTAGTGCAGGTGGGTAATTTGCATACTAATGCATGTGGTATGGTATAATAAATATAGGCTGGGCTATTAAATTCATTCATTTTTGTCTTCTATAAATTTATGATTTTTCATTTTCAGTGATTTAGAAGAGAAATCGGAATGAGGTATTTTATATTGACTGAAACACATGCCTCTAGATGATATAGTTATTAGATAAAAAAAATCTGAAAATATTACTCAAGCATATAAAAACTACATCAAGTTTTAGTCTAACTTCACAAATTACGACCTTAAAAAGAAGCAAATTATATAAGGTTCTGTCTACACTATCAAACTAGTTTGAAAAAAAAAAGTGTGATGTGCCCAAACATGGTAGTGATATGCTCAAATGGTAGTAATATGCCATCATCATGTCCATATATGGGTACATCACATTTTTTTGACACATAAAGTATAGTAGTATAGACAGAGCTTAAAAACATTTCATGTTTTTAAATCTTCAGAATGACTTTGCAAGGGTGTTCCCACGCTGATTGCAAATAAGGGGAAATAAAGTCCCTTGAGTAGAAGAAAAAAAATAGTTTCTTGGTTTACTTATCTTAAGTTTCCCTATTAAGTTCATGAAGAAATTGTTTAAATTTTTTTTTTTAAACACAATTAAAATGGTAAATATGGGGGAGAGAGGAAAGGTAGAAGATGTTTGTAATGTGAATAAACTAAATGAATGTAAATTATGTTAACATTAAATTGTTAAGCAATAAAAGTAAAATTGAAATAAAAGTTCATGCCACAATAAACCAAATAATGGGGCACACCCGCTTCGCTATGAGTTTGATCTAATGTTCAAACACTAATGAGAAAGAGTAAAGTGAAAAATAGATTATTCTTAGTACTTATATTAAGATAACAAATATTTCCGTATATTTCAAGAATATTTATGAACTAAATATTACCCAACAACATAAATTTAATTTTTCCCAACAGGATTACTGAACAGAATGATAAGTGAAGCATAGCAAAAACAAGCATAACTGGGACAGGGCATAGTGCACTACCGTTTCTCATGGGAAAAGACTGGTCTACTGGGATATAATACAAATACTAGATATAAGTTTGTTTTGATTAGAACTTGTTGCCAAGAAATCAAAACCATTAACGCTGAAATATTACTCTTAATGAACTATGATTGATTTCCTTGGTAATATTAGTGTATATGCATCCTAAAAAAATGAAAAAAAGGTGCAGAAAAAATTCTGAAAATCTTTGATCAACTGAAATAAATATCCATACATTTCAGAAAAGAAAAAAGGAATCAACCTAATATTGATTGCTACAAACAACCTGTTCTGTGGCTATGTGTAGCCAATTCCAGATAGGTCATGCTAAGACATTTAAAAAAATAAAATACAGTATGGATGGGCGATTTTTTGGGAATCCAATCATACTAAAATCTCAAGTGGAACGTTCTTCAAACTGAAGTTATATCTGTCCCTTGTGTGCCATCTTTAAAAGATGACTGGGGACCCTTTCCCAGGAATGCATGTATAGTCAAGCTATCAAGTATGAAGTATAGAAATTTCTAAGTAATAAAGTAATATGTAAGTATTTTGTAAATCCTTGCATAGGGATGATAGTTTTACTACTGATAGCCAATAAATGATAATCCCTCAATATCAAATATCAGATAGACAAAACCTAAGAGATTAGATAACAATAATAATTGTAGAGGGCAGAATATACAGTCATAGCTAAATTCATGGAAATCAAAATTGATTTTATTGAAGTAATAGTCAAATCATAATAATGGCCCAACAGATAATTATATCTATTTTTTTTAACAACTTACAAATCAATTTGGAACACATAGAATTTGTTTTTATAAAGCTTGCCCTTATACTTCTGCGTCATAAACTTCTCCAATTCAAATGTTTAATTTCACCTGATCAACTGATAATTAACTGAAGAACAATAACTTTTAATTCTATAAACAGGTTTAGGTAAACTTTCATAAAAAGTGAAACTACCCATAATGCATCCTGTTATTATTTGACCTTGACTAATTGTCATTGACCTTGAAGAAACAACCCCCTCTAGAAACATACCCTCAGAGATTTATAATTCACTTATTACCACAAATTCTTTTTATTCATCAGACAATTTGTCCTCATCCATCAATACGACAACCATTGACACTATCTTTATCGAAGTCACTTATCTGGCGGAAGATTCTTGATAGAACCTGTGGCAACCTGAGCGAAAATGCGATAAAAGCAAGATCACCTGTTTTGAGAAATTAGGTCTAGGTCAGGTGTACATGTGAACAGAACACAGAAAGCGAAGAACGAAGAAAACTTTACACTCTAACTATTAAACATAGATATTTGTGATCTACTCAGTAGTGAAATGTGTATAAGTTAACTAAAAATTAAATAATAAATAGTAGGCCTATCAGTAGGCTTATAGTTTCAATATTCTATTGATATTCATCAGTACAGGTTTAAAGAAGAATATGTAGAAATTGTAGGCCTATTAATATTATTTGGATTGAAATTCGTTTAAACTAATCTGTAGCATAGCATCATTGTGGACATACAAAATATTAATTTTATAAACTTCTTTTGTTTAGGGATAAAATAAATACAAATTTAAGGCGAAGTTCAACAGTTCAATGCTTATATTGTTTATGACAAAGCATTAAACGGATATCTTATTTCAAAAGTTTAGCTCTATATTAATAAAAAATAAATCATTGGAGAACCACTGGGGTCCCCATAGCCTATACCATTATAAATGTATTCCAAGGCCACTACAATCAATGACATGTCCACTTTTGATCTAGGTAAAGATGGAACACTCCAGGGAACTCAAAATATAAATAGATAAACTGAATGATGAGTGAAGGGTAGGGGGGTTAATTCTCTGAGGTTTTTAGATAAGATCGGACTTTGACTTTGAAGTCTCTTGGTACGTCTGCACCCTTATTCACTAGGGAGAAACTTCTTCGGTCTCCATCACAGATATAATATTTACTAAATTCATGAATTGTGATTCCAAATATAAAACAGATTTTAAGATGACTAAAGCTTGTGTACTTTTTAGGATAACATTTATATCTATTTCAAACGGATGAAAAGGTTAAACCAACTAATATTAGATTATACCGTTTTCGAAGATGAAAATAATAAGGATAACAGAATATAAAATCTACAATTAATTTAATATATTTAAACTGGACATAAGTTGTTATAAACCAGCATTTAATGCTCATATGTGTTAATCACATTAACAACATATTAATGATTTATTAACTTCTAGTTTTACACGCATGATCTATTAGTGTGCGATGAACACGTACATTTCCTTTACTATGTGAGTGAATATTAATAAACACCTGAGATTATGACCTAATTTTAGAACATCATGTAGGCCTAAAACTCTCAAAATAATGTTGTGTGGAATTTTGTAGAAAAGTGAATTCATTCCTCTTAAGACAAATTAACCATTTCTAATGTCATAAAGGAGTATTAATGGGCACCAGCTAGGAAGACATACAATCTGCACAAATAAAGAAATATTGACCTTATAAAGTTTGTATGACTTCAAATTCAAAAATTAACTTGCTGGGTGATCTTCAGGAGAACATAGGGTTGTTATATCCAATATTTGGGTTTTAACTGAAATAAGAACAGGGTAAAATACTGTGGTAACAAATAATCATATTAATTTACTTAACTTAATTCATTGTATAAACTTAATTTAATTTATATAATTTAAAAAATGATGTGGGCAAGCATCCTCTTTGGGCATGCATCCCTTGGGCAATTCTTACTTTTCCAATGAAAAATATGAAAACAAAAAATAACCAATTGTTTTTGTTTATCATTTTATTAAAAAATATGATATCTTTTAGAAATGGCATCTATAAACACAGAATGATCGTTTGTTTTGAAGCCGATCAGTAACAAGCAGTCTCATGGGCTAGACCTATAATGTGCAATAAATGTGCAATAAATATACGATTATGAATTGTTTGATTGAAAATTAATAACAAGGCTCCGAGACAAATGCAATAATTATGTATATTGAAGAAGAGTACCCAGACCTACATTATAGTACAGCTTAATCCCGGTAAAAATAGATTCATGGAATTTGTTTTAGCTATTTCATTAGCGCTGTGCCATAAACAAACTATGCATAATGAGCACTTCGCTCATGTTGTCAGGTAACAAAGAATACAGCACATACATGTTTAATAAATCTAGATAAAAATAGATGCTGTTTTATAGAATTTATTTTAGTTATTTCATTAGTGTTGTGCAAAACCAAACTATGCATAATGAGCGCTTCACTCATGTTGTCAGGTAACAAAGAATATACTGTAGCACATACAGGTTAAATCTAGATAAAAATAGATTCTAGTTCCTAAGAATTATAATTTATTACAGTTACTTCATTAGTGCCGATAAGCGCGACAAACTTAAAATGCTGTATAAATTCTATTAACTGACACATATTTTTCCCCTCTCAAAACACAAACCGCAAAATGTTTTCTCATGGGGCTGAACAGATTTGATGATGTTCGCATAGTTTTATTTGAGATAATGCGATTAACAGCGCGACAAAAATAATCTACAAATTACCTTTTACGTACTAAATCAGTCGTAAATGCAGACAAAGTGGCTTGTCACATGGCACTTTGGATTTCAAAAGGTGACAAACAATCAGCACACATCCTCATTTTTTATATTTTAGTGTGCAAAAAACTATGAAAAAGTCTATGTATCTATTATAGTTTTAGGTTAATTTGATTAGACAAGATTAGACAACAAAACAACTTAGAATAAATATTAGACAACATACATATACTAAATAAAGGAATACTAGAGAATCTATGTAGACAAGAATCTATATCTCCCTATAAAACAATAAATAATTAAAATATCCTATCCCATTCTAAATATTACTTTTATCATCAGAAAACAAAAGGAAATACTAATATTCAAAGTAACAGGGTTACAAAAAATAAAAACACATTATATTCTACAAGATCTCTTTTTATAAGTGCTCCCGGAAATTAAGGTGTGTTATTTCGGAAGTGAAGGAGTTTCTTGAACATCGAATCTGTGACATTTTAGAATACAAATTGACAAGCTCTTAAGTCCTTACATTTTGACTTGACCCACTCAATGACAGTGACTCGAGAGAGAACATTCATTGTTGTTTTTCACTATCACTAAGAGAAAAAAAAATCTGCTTGTCATCGCAGAAAAAAATTCAATTAGACTTCTGTTGAAAAACTGACTTATGTGGGAGAAAACACAAGCAATGCACCTCAGTAAATAATCACACGCTGTTATTCAGTCACGTAAAATTACTGACGAAAGTATGGATAACAAAGGACGTGTTGATAGCGTGTATGTCAAAGTAGGACATTGTTTTAAAGATACGATTACAATACTTAAAGAATGTCTTTTCAGATTTTCACATTTCTATAGCTAGTGTTTCCTAGAGGTATTGTTGAATGAGAGGAAAAGAAAGATTAATTTCTTAGTAAAAACCATATAAATAACAATAAAGAGACATTCATATCAACAGCAGTAAAACATAGCAAGATAAATCATGTAACTAAATTACTTTTTACACAATTGCAACTACGGCCTACTCTTACAAACTGCAACTTCATAAATCACTCGATTATGTATTCTTTACATAATTGCAACTAAGGCCTACCAAATGCAAATTCTGATGTAGGCCCCGGTAATCCTAATATGCTCAGAAGTTTTTTCACCAGAAAGTTTTATAATGTGATATCCTAAATTTCTAAAACAACAAATTGCCTCACACCAGGAGAAAAATAGATGGCAAAAAAGTTTTCCAGATTTTACACCCGGTAAAAATAATGACAAAAAACATAATCATTAGATTTGTTGATTATGTTTCAATAACACTAGAAGTAATAATAACAATTCTAAGCTAATGTTTTGTACAGTGCTTAACTAATCTTATTATTTTTTTTTTGTAAAAAAATGAAAACCCTATTACAAAACAAAGTCAAAATCTACAGCAGTTTCTGAAATATTCGCTAACAAAAGTTGACAATTCTACTTCCTAATTGCGATTGCAAAAGCAAGTAGCAGTTTTCCAATACCTAAAATAATGTTGTAGTTAGCAAAAGCCCATAGGCATCATAAGAATCACTGACTACCCCTACTAGTGAATCAGCTACAAAAAGAAATGTGTTAGGAAATCAGAAAGGACTGGTGCTTGTGTGTACCGAGAAATAAGCACCACACATCTTTAACAAGAATGAATTATTGAACTTCCATGGAAAAACAATATCACTCATGTTCTAATGGATTTATCATAGATGCAAAAAATCTATTTTAAAAATTGTGTAATTTGTTTATATGTATGTATTACTGCATGTTGAAAGTGATACCTTTGCACGATTACAGTAGCTCGTTTAGCAATTAAGGCATTTTGTACATTCAGAACATCAATTTTCTCGTGGCATTTCGATGTTAAACATTAGCAAAGAAAGACCCTATTGGTTTGTGCAAACTGCCAACTTCCAATCATCGTAATTTTCTTGATAGATACACATTAAACAACAGAAACTTAAGCTTCTCCGGAAAGCGATAGCTCTATCCTTAAACATTGAACCAAAAAACTATGCCGTTACCTTGGAAACGATGCTTCCAAACCCTGTCAATGTCACACATTGTTTTTGAGAAAAAGAGTTGAAAACCAATTAAAAGTTTAAACGGATTATCACCTAATTACAACAATCCGATTTAGATTTAAATGAAAAGATGTTTTCTCTACGAACATGGAAAGCAATTTGCTAAAACAGGAAATCCATACCGTTTAAGTATTGATTTTCACAGTGACTATACATTATTTTAGACACAAAATCATCACGGCTCTGATGGGGTAGGCTGGAATTGACCTAACAATTGACCCCACGTACATTATGACAAAGCATTTTCGAATGGCAGATGCTCGCATCCTGAACTGGGACTCCCTCTTGTGTCTACCTGTCGCTTTTGGACAAGAACATAAGTTATGGATTTTAGGTCTATTTTTGGCCACATTTTGCTAATGTCATTCTTAAATAATAACAATAAATATCAAATTATCCCATACACAACAATAGTTCAATTTTGGTCAGTGAAAGTATGGTCCAGATTTCTGAAGAGTACTTAAACATACAACATCAAGACAAAAGTTCAGTTCAGCAGAGCATGAAGGCATAATTTAGGTGGTGTGGAGATTTAGAGTTGGAAGGGGGTCCACATAGAAGAAATAATTGGGTGGAGAGAATGCTAATAATGAAGGAATGTAATGGATTAATAGCATGGATCATTCCAAAAGAGGTGGTTTCTGCACAGGGTGTCCATGTAACACTTGTTACTAAAACCTTACATCAGTCATCAGTTGGATCAGGTATATGTTGGTAGATAAAGTTATATTTTAAGTCCGTTGACACATTTTGTGAAAATTGTTAAACAAACAATTGGAAATGCTGGTAAATGTCACAAATGTAAAAAAAAACATAATTTATGAGATTGAATCTTGGTCGAAACATGTTAAATGTCATAGTTTGAGTCAGAATGGTGATTCACTTCTATATATCATAGATTCAATGATTAACAAAAAACATGGACATCAGTCATATTTTTTACGATATTGTAAGATACAGCAGTAATGTAACCAATAATGATTGAAATATACAGTTGAAACTATTGACTATCTATACAAGTGCCTCTAATTCTGCGGGAGATCCAGGATTTCTGAGGTTAAGCAACGTTGGGCCCGGTTAGAGCTTGGATGGGAGACCATCTGGGAATACCAGGTGCTGTATATGGAGCTGGGATCCCATTAGGCATTTGAAATCGGCACTGCTGCAGCCCCTGCATCTAGTATCTGCCTCAGATGTTTTGGCTTATGCCTCTCCTCTGGTTAAGGTGGACACTGGACGAGAGAAGCCCTTGGTCAATGTTGGGACCAGCCAAAGGTGCTTTAATCAGTCCTGGCTTAGTCATCATTCAGATGAATGTAAGACTAAATTGACATTGTCGATAATCAAGTACGAATTGGAGCCACCATTTTTACTTACAAGATTGCATCTAGTGCAACAACAACCAAGTCATCACAGTTGTGTCTTTGAATTGAAATATAAAACTGCTTCGAATATGACTATTTATTTGGAAAACTATAGAGGGTGCTATAGTATTATACAAAATCCTTCTGATTATTCTTTTTGGTTAAACACAATATTTTCTTTCACTTTTTAGAATTGTATATTTTAAAACTGAGTTTAAATACTTATATATTTGTGTGTGTGTCCTTGTAAACAAAAAAAACAACATTATTATTGTCATTATAATGCCATCTTTCATAGAAAACTGTGACAATTTTAAAGGAAAAGAATTAGATTAAATTTTCAAAAACGTTTAAATGCATCTTTTGATATATACTATTTTAGACTCCAATTTATTTTTATTTCAACATTGATACGTGAGTCACCATCCAGATGAATTGGATGATTTCTTTGGGCTATGTATAAAGACAAGTCGCAAATAGATTCCAACGTTGAAAAGTGCAGTACAATTTATGAATTAAGATATTGCCCAATCAAACTAACAATAGCAGACTACTAAAAATTGTCATTTCGTAGAAATGTCAAAAATCATCACATAAATTGCAGAAATGTTCTTATCTGCGATCTGCATATTAAACTGTCATCCATTTTATAACACTTGAGTATATTATATCTAATAGTTCAAGGTACTGTTGGCTAGAATAAAAAAAAATCACAAAAACATAATTTTACATCAATCTGACAGTGGAGGATTCAGGATTTTCTCTGTTCATCCGAACAAACTAGTATAACCCTGTTAGATTTGTCAGAAAAGCTAAAATTCAATAAGTTACTCCTTTTCTTTTCTCTTGTGAAACCGCTTCAGAAACTAGGGTCAGGAGGTCAATTGATTTCCCAAAATAAACAAAAAAATGTTTAAACTTCTGATTAACAAAGACTTATTGATAAATGAAACTCTCTTTCAAATAAATGCACAAAAAATATCTTTGCACTTTATAAGTTGTTTTGTGACTGCAATTTGGTAGTAGTCACTCTCATACTGTACATTTAAAAGTAACGCATCCAAATGCCAACTTTAAGTCAATGGCTACCAGATCTCTGTGAGATGGTTATTTGAATTTGAACCAGTACCAGTACTCAGTGCTTACTAACCACAATCACCCCACCCTAGAATGTGTTCATATGTTCCTGCTTGCAATATTGGTTTTTGATTCTTATTAACAGACCTTGTGACTTTAAGCTTTCTTAGATTTGTTGTCCTCGGGAATTTATGTAACAAACTAGAAGTTATGATACAAAATTACTCTCCATTAATTATAATATACATTGTATGTTCATTAGGAAAGGATAGAAAATTTGATTAATGAAAACGTACTTTATATATATTATGCATAACAATGACACTATTCATATTGTTATGTTCATAAAAAATGTCCCATTTAATTTATAATATCCTACAGTATAATACACATCTAACAACATTATGTATATTACACCCTGAAAACAGTACAATGATCTCCCAGGGGAACCAGGCAGGTGAAACATTCAAAACAAGAGCATCCAAAGCCTGCCCTCACACCTAATGTTAGGCTAATTATACCCTACGGACAAATAGATTGTCGAGCTGGTTGACGACTCTTGCTGGTCTTGTTAAAACACTTATTTGGATCAAGGAGTTATATACTAATTATAACGCTTAGTTTGGATGCAATATAGGTTAAATGTGGGTTTTATAAAGTACAGATTTAATAGTCTTAATACGTCAGTTGGCTGATGGGAAGGAAATAAGGAAGTTGGAAAGCAGTGAGCAGGGAATCTTTATTTATTTAAGATCAACTGACGTATGTTTTCATGATTTTATGCAATATAACATATTATATAACACCTAAATAAATTCCTGCCATTTGATTGGACAATTGTTGGCCACATGGCATGCAATAGAATCATTTTAATCATTCACCTCATGCCATTATTTGTACCATTACACTCATAAACATTCATTATTTGTATATTATTTAACTATACAAAATACAAATATTTTTTTTAACAATGATATATGAAGGACACATTTTGATCAAAGAGTTGACAGACAAGCAGCTGGGATACAGTACAGATAGAATCTGCATAATATTAATTATGATTATCGAAATAATCTTGACACATCCGTCATTTATGAAAGTAGTCCACCACACATATAAGGATGCTAACATTTCATTTAATAGATTAGTTTAGATTGTTGTTTTTTAATCCAACATTACATTCTTTTTTTTTAGTTTAAAATGTGAACCAAGATTGCTACTTTGAACTTTGACACTTGCTTTAGTACAAATCGACAAACTTAGGTACGACAACAACATGACAAAAATTGACAAACCAAACTCAAACTTACAATTATGACATAGGTCCTAAATCATCGCAAATCAAAAGTTCTCTAATAGAGGTTCGAGTCACACTTGAACCTCTTGTTCAAACAACTTGTAAATGTATCGCATTCATAGTACAGTACTAGACTAGTACATTTGTTTCAAGTTGGGCAAAATTAAAATCATAAATCATAGACAAAAGATCCATTACAATAATTTTACTTATGGCATTGTACCAAAGTTCTAAGATTTAAAGGATGTAGTTAGAGGATGCAGAATTAATGTTTTATTGTAGATAACACCTATGTGCATTATATTTAAATGTGATCAGCACGAATTTCAACACTTGCGTCAATACCTTCATTACATTTTTGACTACAATAATTTCGCTTTAAGTTTTTTTTTTTTTTTGATTATCTGGATAAGATCCAAAGTAACATGATCACATCCAATTCATAATATAAAATAGAAAATTTGATTTTATTCCATTTTAATCATAGGAAATTTAATAAGGACATATTATCAAAGTTCTTCTTTAAACATTAAATACTCACAATTTGATCATGAACATCACTTTTCTGGATGGAGATCATTATGTTATGCTCTGTCTACACTATTAAGTTTGACTAAAAAAAAGTTTGATGTGCCCAAATATGGTAGTGATATGCCCAAATATGGTAGTGATATGGCATCATCATGTCCATATATGGGCACATCACATTTACGGTTTAGTTCACATATGCAGATTAAAAGAAAGCATAGCATCAATCAAGGATCTATCAAAGTCACATTTATCGACCCACAAAGATGTTCTTCAAAATGAAATGATAGAAAATGTTATAAAACATTTTTTATTAATGTTAGAAGTTATGTCAATCATCATTGACAGATAATTCACTACATGATAGACAGCTTAGATTTAGAACTTCATGTCATTCATAACATTTCTAAAAGGTTTTAAATTATAACATTCAACAGATGTCTGAATTTAAAAATGATATCATTGCTAAAGGGGAGTCACCTGTTCATGGCACCCTTTATACATGCCAACATGCTCTACATGTGCACATGTCACTAGAAGATGGAGAGAAACCAATGATTTTGAATTATAATTTATCTCATTTAATAATGGTACACTAGAAAAGATACCCAGGATCAGTTTATGCAGTTTAAAACCTTTTCAGGAACATTTCGCTAATTTTGATACCGCATGTGAATGGATGCGTGCAGAACAGCAAATATTTGTATAACAAGCAAGCGGTCTATAGTCTATAGCTCTGCTCTGATGGGCAAAATCTGAGCACCAAGTATTTACATGGCCAAGCCTCCGATTCTAAATGGATCATTAACGTCCCATCCAAAGGACGGTGCGATATCTACATGTACAGCAACCCGGCAGTTGAAACATAGAGATAATGGCTTTCGAACAGTGGGCCAAAGGAAACCTATGGTTCAGCGCACAACACAGACCACCAGTTTAACCGACTGCGCTATCTGCATGTTTAAGCACAAGTTACTATTCCACTAATAAATAACAAAATAACTGACTACATCTTCCATCTCTCCATGTGCTAATGTTGACAGGTAATATAGTGTAAATCTATGCTGTAAATTAATTATGTCAAATTACAGATATTCTACTTGGAGATCTAGATTTCTAGTTTCATGTGTAAAAACTGTAGCTCATCGTTCCTCCAAGGGACAATTAATAAAGTGCAATACACCACATAAAGTCACAACAACCATTTCAAGTGTAAACTTATTAAGTTATACCTTTTATGTCCAGTACTGAATTTCAGAGTTTCAATTTAATGTACAACATAATATAAACTATAAATCTTATATTGTTAATGTCTTGAACGTATATCATTCATTGGAATACACCTAAATAAAGTAATGAAGATTTATGTAAATTAAATTACAGGGCAAAAAGACATTTTCATTTTCCGCCAACTAAAGCATGAAATGACATACAAAATTAAATTACCAACAACAATTTAACAAACTCTAACAAATTTCTTTAGAATATTAATAAAGAATATTAATTTAAAAATGAATTACTATATCAAATATTTCCTTGTTTCAATTCTGTATTTTAAAAGAATTTTCTTTCTGAAAATAAATCTTTTATTTTTACTTTATTTCAAATTGTCAGATGTTTACATTTTAGTTTTACATTGTTATTGTTATATTCATTCTTTTGTACACTTAATAAAAAGGGTTTTTTTTCCCCCTAACTACTTATAAACCATTTATGTAAATAACGTACTATCGTTTGAGCTAACTAAGAAATATTGAAGCACCCACAAGCCTAAAACTTTAAAGAAAAACTTGTAAAAAAAAAGTGAAGCAGGCCATTGTGATTCAATATTTCGAACTTTGTCTATCTTCTTTTTATCTACTATATATTAAACTTAGAAGTTGACCCTTCAATATCAAAAAGTTTTGTTTTAACACCCAATAACTATGTTACTTTTTATTTAGAACTTTCTAAATCAGGTTAGGTTTTCGAAACATAGAAATAAAACTGATGATGATAATGATAAAAAAACATAACTAGTCAAGAAAATTAAATAAACCAGATAAAGATTTAATAATTTCCCATTTGCATTCAAGTATAAAAAAACATTAACCAAATTCTTTTCACTTTCGGTAAGAGGATGAGTCAATATAATTTTTAAAATAAACAGATCTTAAATTCTGGAAAGATGCCATGAAGTCTTTCATATTAATTGATTTAATTAATTAAATCATAGAAAAACATCATATTTACATAAATATTGCTATTAGAATTTATCCAGATGTATTTTATAAAATAAAACAGCTTTTAAAGCAAATGTAATCTGTACGACCCTGCAATGAATATCTGTATTAAAAACTATCTTTCAATATTATAAAAGTAATTTTCCTTTTATTATTATTCAAATAATTTTTTAAACAGTGGTGTCTTTAAATGGAGGATGACAGATTATATAATATAATATTTATGCTAGCAAATCAACTAAACAATTTCAAGAGTGTTCTTAAGGCTTTTTTAGGTTTATGGATTTGTTTTCCTTTGGCTCCTTGAGCGCCTAAGAAATCTTATTATCAATATGCAAAAGAAAGTTAAATTGAAGTTAATTTTGTACAGTCCGATTATTTAACTTTTAGAAACTATATTTTTTTAATGTTTTGTTATGTATTGAATTGTATATGTTTAGAAATTATTAAGATTTTTGTTATCATATATAGGTGTGTAATTTTAAAAAATACTAAAAAAAAACATATAAACCCATACAAAGGCAATTTTGCACATAGATAGTAAATCTTTTCCTTAGAAAGAAAAAAAAAATATATAAAATCCATAAGTAAAACTATTCTATTTTCTATTAATATCATAATGATTTGAGTCATAAATGAACAAAATTAGAATATAAAATCAAAGGTGGATCTCATTTCAAATAATATCATCAATTCAGGAAAAGAGAAATAAATTGAGAATATCTTGAGAATTATGTTTCCTGTAATGTTTCATCGTCGAGATTTATTGGCGAGTTTGGTAAAACCCCCAGCCCCTTGTTGTGTTTAATCTCAATCAATCAGGAAGCACGAGTCGTTCAATCAACAAGCTGAGAAGGCTGCTACAAAAAAGGACGATGACATACGTAAAAAGCCCTGTAGGTTTACAGTTCCAAGATATCGATGGACCTCACTTTGTGGTGGTTTTAGCCTTGCCGACACTTTACAGCGTAAAGAAAACATTAAAATTACCTAATGAGGCTTATGGTTAAACTACCTCGGGCGGCTGGAAGAGAAATTAAGAAAATACGTTGGAAGGTCAACCCTAAACCAAGGACAAACGCTAGGCTGAGTAGATTCATAACAAAAATGTTGATGTAATGTGAGAAAATTTGTATTAATAATGCGGTCATAATTGAACAATTCTGCTGAAACGTCAAATTAAATTTATATCTGCATGATGCAAACATGTTTACGCTTTTGTATGCAACGAAACAAAACTTAAGCAATTAAATATGGAAATTGGGAGTGTTGTTTTGATGCAAAACAAAGTTACGAATAGTAACAATAAACTTTGATAAGGACCTATTAAATGTTTCATTGTCCGCTGGGTTATAAGGTGTTTGCGTAATATGTTCACGTTTGAGGTTTAAATTTTGTAAATCAGCCAAATTTGTGCATTGAATTCTGTCTATAGCCAACATTTATTTAATAGTTCATGTTAGAACATAATTTTCTTTTTACAGTAAAATTTAATAAAGTACAAGTAAAAGCATGTAGTAAATTCAATTATACATTTATTTTCTTTCGATTTGTCATATATATAAAATATATATTAAATTAACAAATATCCATATTTGAAAGAGTATCCGTATTTTGCAAAAGCGTTTTACTTAGAGTTGTACTTTTTACATCGCCATGATAATCATATTGCATAATAGGCAAATATTTTTAATAGTATTTTAATTAAATATGCATATTGGTATATTTATGTGGGTGAATTTTATTATTCAAACGAGTATATACATATATGGCATGTGTTATGCTCATAATTTAAAATCTACGTTTGACTGTTGAAAATCACAGCTACTCTTACGTGAATTTACGAGAAAGATGTGATATCCATTATAACATTACAGATGCGAAACTAACACTTTGTGCCGATCTTGTCAATTGATGACTTTCGTAACGATGATACATTACTATGGTCTTTTACATTTTACAAGGTTAAACCATGGAAATATATTTATACACGGATATTATACACGTATTGCATTATATTGTCACTCTGTTCAAACATTATGTTCTGTTTTTCAGCAATTACAAACACATTTAAAATGTGAACGTTTTGGAATGTCGTTGACTATCACATCTCCAATCTGTCATCCTTCTCCTTGTTTGTATTTCAAAAAGCAGTCTTTCTCTTTTGTAGGGTTTTCCTGATTGGCCTGGCATCTTTTTTATTGCCTAGAAGTCTTATTAATTGTCCTGAAGTAATCTTGATTGATGAAGTCACCTTCTAGTTGATCCTGATTTTGGCCTGGCATCATTTTGTCCTGGAGTCTTTGTGTGTGTCCTAGAATCATTCTGATTATCCCAAAGTATCCTTCATTGTCCTGCATCATCTTGATTATCTGTTTGCTGTTTCAACAAGAAGGACCTATCGTGATCCGAGGATTAAAATCTTTACTATTTTAGATATAGAAATCAGTCAAAGCCATTACAAAATAAAAACAAATCGTAACACATTTAGTATACTACTTATAGTGCTGAATAGTGTAGAAGATGAGGATCAAATATGTATGTATCATTTTGATTGATGGTGCCTCAATGATTGTTATTCATTGTCCTGGTATGGATCTCTTAATGTCACACATTCTCCTTAATTTTTCTGGTTAATTCAGATCAAATGATTTTAATTTTAAATCAAATCTAGAATTTCTTTACAATATTTTTTTTTAAAATATATTATGTCCATGGTAATAAAGTAATCTCCTAAGATCCAGAAACCTATTTAACATTTTTTGCCAAGATTTAGATTTATTCAGAACATTGACTTGATTCAATCATATCGGATAAAAGCCCTTAGCAACAACTGATTGTCTATCTAAACTATAGCGTTATTCTTTGTAGAATAGTACAGGTAGTTCAAAGAATAGCAAGTTTTGTTATGTTATTATCATGGAATATTAATAATATATTAAGAAAGTACAGTTACCTAATCATTCTATTTATATTTTACACTACTTCGAATACAGTGACTAAAACACAGGTAACTTAATATCTTTTTAATGAAGCTAGGTGAAAAATTTATGTATGATATTTAAATATTTTATAAAATGAATTTGTTTTTAAGATTAAATGACCTTTTGAACAATACAAAGATACAAATTTTATAACTTGAAGTTGAACCATATAAAAGATAAGTAAGAAAAAAGTTGAAACAACAAATAAAAAAAAATGTTCTGGTTATAAATTTGGGTGGTTAAAAACATTTTCTTTTCCATCCACGGTTCAATTATTATGCTATCCATTCATTTGTGTTATTGAATACAATATCAAGTGAATGATCAACAGTTAGAATACAGCAAGATATACAAACACCTCTCCTCAATATTTCTGTGTTTATTTGAAAATAAAATTTGATAGCATTTCAACGATATGACATCATCATATATTAGCACCATTCTTAAAACTAAACGTCTGTAGATCAATAAAAATCAATATCAATTTTAAATGATATATGGTAATTGCAATTGACCAAGATATATTCACATTATTGTAGACATAAATGGACTAATAATGTTTATTGATCAAATAATATGTCGTATTTCATTTCAAATTAATTTAATTACGATTTTGCGATAATCATTTCATAGCAGACATTAACAGCAGCAGTACTTTGTGAAAAACAATTTAATAGTAGTTAAAATTTTCTGAGAAAAATAATGTACTATCTGTATATTATAAAAAAAGAGAGAAAGAGCATTTGTACAGTTGTTTGTATATAAATTTGTGCTATTTCACACATCATGAGATTTGTCCTGTATCTTCATGGAAGAACTATGGTACCTGTAAACAGCACCTAATCCGGGCACGTTAATTCTGAGAAGCAAAAATTAAGATATAAGTTCTGTCTACTAGTTTGAAAAAACAGTAATGTGCTTAAATATGGTAGTGATATGCCCAAATATGGTAGTGATATGCCCAAATATGATATGACATCATCATGTCCATATACATTTTCTTTTGTCGCATGAAGTTTGATGGTGTAGATAGATCTTTAGTTCCTGCTCTCTTTAATCAACTGTAATCAACTGTAATACACTGGAAATAAATCAAATAAATAAACGAACACAACTAAAGCCTACCAATCTTTTGATCCAGAGAAAAGAACCACACAGCATGTTGGTGCTAAAATATTTGAAATTGTACTGGGTATCTTTGATTGTATATAATAACAATTTACATAAAAAATTAAAAAAATTACTATTTAAAAGGAAGGTAACTGAATAGAGGGGTCAGTTTACAGTTAATGAAGTTGTTACAGAGGCCCTGTTTCTGCTGCCAACTAAATACCGTATATTATACTGTATTTTTTGAATACCGTATATATACGGTATATTTTTGGCAGCAGAAACTGCGCTCATAAAAAATATAGCATATTTTGTATACCGTATTTTCCCCACAAAATTTGTGGATAAAATACGGTATTTACAAATTTATACCGTATTTTTTGTACCCGTTTCTGCTGCCAATAAAAAATACCGTATTTTTTTTTTACATGACAAAAGGTCACCATTCGTGTTTTTATTTTCTGTCGCTGTTAGCTGCTTTACACACAATGTATAGATATATTCGGCGAAAATGTGGAGCGAAGATGTCACAGTTTTACTAAATAAATGTGTGTGGGGAAGCTAAAATGTCTGACCAACTAAAAGGTAATAAAAGGGACAACCACATTTATAAAGACATTTCTAAAAAAATAAAGCAGGAGTATGGAATAAACTTGTCTCCAAAGCAAGTAAACTCAAAGCTGAAGAGCCTGCGAAAGCAGTACAACATTGCAAAATACAATAACTCGGGGAGGGAACGAATTAATTGTCCCCATTACGATGTTTTCTGTGCTCTCACAACATCTCTATCACTAGGGCTAGGCTGTTGAAAGTGAGAAGTAAAACTTCCTTTATTGCGACTTTTAATTATCGATCAAATAAATGAATGGCAATTTGGGTAAAAAAGATGAAATTTAACACGACCACCCAAGAAGTATTGTTAGCAGAAACGGGGTACTAAAAAATACGGTATAAAAAATACCGTATTTTATACCGTATTTTTATACCGTATTTTGAGCAGTTGCAGCAGAAACAGGCCCAGAGATTATCAAAAGGGGAAACATAGGCCCTTAGGAAGGAAAAAGAGAGGGGAATGACAAGTTGAATTATATGGGTAATTGCTGGAAAGACATGTCACTAAATATAGATAAGGGGTGAGAAAAAGGATATTAAAGATAAATATTGGGATCACAGAATTAATCCCAATGCACGAGGGTGTGATCCATGGGCATATTTCCAAGTGATTTGGGTATTCTTTTGTAGATTAGATAAATCTTTGTCTACAAATGGTAGTGATATGACATTATCATGTCCATATATGGGCACATTTTTTTGTCACAAAGTTTTATAGTGTAGACAGAGCTTTAGAGAGAAGCTACTATACTGATATAATCAGATAATCAACGACCTGGAGATGACCATAATAGGTTAACTTCACAAAGTACAAGATAAAAATTCAACAATTCCATTTAAAATGATTGTATCACTTTCTGCATATCTTTATCTGATGATGGTATGATCGCTAATATAACCCTACCCCTACTTGGTACTCAATCACTACCAGTGGCGTAAGCAGAGACCTAAGGCCCTTGGTTTAGGAAACCTAAGTGGCCCTCCAAGTTCCAACGCTGGAGGCCTCGGACATTTTCGGTATATTTTAATACCTGTTTTTTCCTCTGGGCTCCTGGTATTAACCAGTGAGCGCTCATAGCCGTTACGCCACTGAGCACTACCAAACTCTACCAACTCATAATGTGGCAATCTGCCATTCTTTTATTCAATCACAGATCCATCATGTAACATGGTGCAGACACACAATCAAATTATCATCCATTTGCCAATCGTGTCAAAATAAATGTGATTGATACTTTTACCCAACCACTAAAAATCTATTTTAAATTTGTCGCCAATAAAAAGTACTATTAACATAATTTTGAGTGTTTCTCCTTATGGATGACTCCAGCATGTACCATATATTACTCGGATCTTCCTGAATATAATCCCACCAATTACGTAGTATTTCCTATTTAAATTCGCAGAAATATTGGGTCAAAAATGATAAAACTGCTTTAAATCTAATATCTTCGTTAATATTTTTAGGCTATATATAAGTAAGGGAAATTTGATTGTAAAAAAATGTAGTATTTAGGGAAGGAAAATTGCTCACAGATTCTCAATTTTACAATAAAGAAAGTGAATATAAATAGATAATAAAATAATAACTTAATAATTAGATTGCTTTAAAAGTCCAACATAGTATTTCTTCTAAACTTTGCTGTCCTATTGTCGTCTTTGAGTTGAGCGACTTCTACATGATCATTCAAAAGATTGTAAAACACAAATACAGCTATCTAACTAAATCTAAATTATGATGGGAATCACCTTATGTTTTAATACATTTCTTGTAACAAATTTGCCATTGAATAAATTAAATCAAATCATACCATTTCCCTAGGTTTAAGCTTCGAAATCCCAGGAGATATCCGCCCTTGGCTAACATAGGCCTATATGAGACATAAAACCTGCAGTAACATGTCAGAAGCTACAGGACAGCAGTGAATGGTTTCATAATTTGGGCTTCGTTCTGCATTGGACCAACGATGGCTGATATGGACTTTATTTTTTAGAAGAAGGGGGGGGGGGGGTTTCTACTAAAACATGCAGATGCACTCCTCCATCTGTACTTTTATTTTTATCTATGTTACCACATGGCCAATAACCACATCATATGATTAAAAACGTAATTGAAAGACTTTTTTGAATGAATGAATGTAAACAAGTTCCCCTTGTCAGAGATGACCTAATTAAACCCCCAGACCAAACGGCTCAGCTCGATGACCTTGTCCCTGGTAAGCCTAGATTTCAAGATGCAGTATACACACATGATACAGACACTCAAGGTGAAACATTTGGTAGGAAATGGGGGTTATTATGCGATATTGGCCACGGTAATAACACCTTGACATGAGGGTTATTATAATTGATTTTGATAGCTAGGAGATACCACGTTACATAAAATTACTGTCAACGTCATACAAGTTCGAAAATATAACATGAATGCAGTTATACATACATTATAAACATATTGTACAAATGAGAAATAATGTATACGGTAGGTAAAGATAAGCACATTTTTTTTGTCATACTAGTTTGATAGTGTAGATAGAGCTTAAGAATTGGTATAGAAGAGTTCACATAAATATCCATTTGGGTTCTGTATGTTATGTAAAACCCCTGAAGCGTGTTCCCAGGTTTTCCGGCCACTAGACCGAAGAAAAGATACTCATGTAGCCTATGTTGTCTATGACGGTACAACAGTTTAGTTTGTTCAACAGTAAACATGTATAAATACTAGCAAACACAGAGCTTAATGTTACTATGAAAAAATTAATTATAGTAATTACTCAGAAAATACTATAACTATGACATTGCTTGAAATATGATCATGTCAGGTGATATTTTCTGACCACAAGACAAGTTATCTATTCCTTCAAACAGACCCATTTCCTGTAACATACATGTCAATAAGCACAACAGATAATCATACACGGACACTCCCTAATTAATAAAAGTCAGCGATTTAAATACTTCAGGAAATCTGCCCTTAAAAACATGAGATTGTGACTTCCAAGAACGGCAGTGTATGTGATGATTAAATACTTGATTTGTGAATAAATCAATTTAACGCTTGGCGACATTTTGTTGTGACACGCGTAGTTGAAATGCTGGATGATTTAATTCATTGACAAATATCTTTGTCCTATAAAACTCTGAAGGTTGGTATTCTTATTAACATTAATATGTTTTTTCACGCTTAGTTTGCTCTGCTTGCTAAGTCATGCATGTTTTAGAAACTTTTATACATCACTAAAAAATATGTTATACAGTACAATTTGATGGTTAATATTACATTAATTGCTTTAAGGATCATGTCAAAATGATTATACTGTAGTTACTGCAGTAACTAAATTTTTCCTGAATAACATACACTTTATGAAGAAGTCACTGCACTAAACATGTTTATCCTAAATCTAAGTAATTGAATAAACATGTATTAAGCTCTGTATACACTATCAAACTTTATGTGACAAAAAAGTGTGATGTGTCAAAAAATGGTAGTGATATGCCCAAATATGGTAGTGATATGACACCATCATGTCCATATATGGGCACATAACATTTTGTTGTCACATAAACTTTAATAGTCAGTTACTGCAGGTGAATAGTTTTGACACAGTAGCATAAACATTCAAAGAAAACTTTATCTTTACAGTAATTTGGAGGTTGACATGATTAAATGCTACTGTTGGCCGACACAGATAACATAAAGCTTTTCATTGAAGCTTTAGTAAATAAATCTAAAAATCTTTTTTTAATGTATTAAAACTACAAGGATGTAGAAAAAACTAATCTATAAACAGTAGAATAAATTAGTATGTGTGTATGTTTGAAAAAAGAAAGCAACAAATCGACTGAACAGAAGACCAACAAAAGAATATCCCCTAATTGAATAAATGGAAGAGTCTAAAAGTTTCTTAAACTTTGATCTTTATTCAAACCAGGATGAGTTCATTATAAGCACAGGGTAGACTGAACATATTAAGTCAATAAACTGAATAACAAACATTGTGGAAATAGTATACTAAACTAAAATGAATATTAATCAGTTGAATTTCTGAACTATCAAAATAAATAAATTTGAATGTCAGCCAAAAAGAGTTTTCAAAACAGTGTGAGAATTCTGTTCTAATTGCTCAAGAATTCAAGCAATCCAATGTTGGAGTGATAATATTACTATTAGACAAAATCTACTGGAAAGATCAGGTAATAATTATACTACACAACACTTTATGCATCACATTCCAAAATGAAAAAGCTTTACAGTTGATTCAAATCTAGTTCAACACAATGTAATAGATACGATAGTGATAAATCTATATTTCCTACAAACATGTTGAGGAAACACAGGTTTGTATTTGCTAATCTTAGCAGCCGTCATGCAGACTGGATAAAGTTTATAATATCCCATAAATGCCATTGGGACTTGGTTACCGTCGTTTGCTTAGTTTATCGACCATAAACGGTAAAACAAACAGATATAGAAGTATAAATTATTTGCGATCAATGAGAAAAAGTTGAGTTTGAAAGTATACTGTATATACATTCTGAACCTCCTGGTGAGTCTATACTGAATATTATTAATATATAAATTGCTTTCAATTAGGCAAAGAGCATAGAAATAGAAAGGATAAAATTGTATTAAAAAAGCGAGCTTTTGTTTTGGAAAAAATGAGTTTAAAAGATTGATTCTAAATGAACTTCCACTACAAAATAAAGATTATCATTTTAGTTTTATTACAAATATTTTTAGACAGCTAAATCATGAAAGATGATGAATTAGTAGGATATGTGGGAACACTGGCAACATAAGAGGGAAGAGAGGGGTATGTTCAGGGTTCAGGGGTACAAGAAGTTTATTGATATGTCCCTGACAGCTCCTTAAACACAACTAATTGATTTTGATAGCCTTAGGTCATAATTTAAAAAAGTGTTAAAACAAATAATACGCTTATCATCAATTTTAAGTGTTTCTGATAGAATGCTTGATTTGGGGAAGGGGTTGAAATTGGGGTAATTTTCTGTCTCAGATTAACATTACACCCCCAACAAATGTATCTTGCTCTGTGCTATATTATTGATAGGGTGCCAGAAAATTACAGATTGCTATTAGAAAAAAAAGGAAAGAGACATGTCCACTATATTCTCAAAAATGCAATGGTAAAGTAGCCTGGAATTAACAGGCTTGCTTACAAAGCCCAGGGTTCTAGTTCAAATCCTGGTTGCATCATCACAATACTAAGACATAAAATGTATTACAATAGTGCCAAATTCTTTGATTCACAAAATTGATTGAATGCAATTGGAAAAAATTTATTTCATTTTAAAATGGATTTCAGACTCTAAATTCTATCAGTCTTGCATTTAATTTTCAGTTTCCTGAACACAATACTATTTCTATGGTATCATCATACACTACACAAAATAAGGTCTAGTAATGATACTAAAATGTTTCACAAATCTAAGGGTATATAATGTAATTGTGTTGAATGTCAAATGGATAAGATTTTTGCACAAAGTGGTTTTTAAAACCCGTGTGCTTTCGATGGGATATGGAAATGAAATAAAAGGACATGAGTACGATGAAAGCCAAACAGCTAAGAAATGCTAAAAATAAATACATGGACGGTGAAAATCAATGATGATAAATTGTAAGTAGTCTCTTGAAAGGAGAGAATCAAAGTCAAAATGGAAATTTAATTTTGAAACACGAGAGCAAAAGATGATAAAGACAACTTTGAAGTAATGTTCCGAGTAATGAAATATGATAAAATAAGTAAAATTTGAAAGAAATAAGTAAAATATATCTTGAAACGACCAAATAAATTTTAATCTTTACACGTGTACATTATACAGTTATCATTTTTCTGTTTCACATCGTTTTTCTTTTATCATTAAGATTCTTTTGAAAAGTCAAATCCTAAATGCATGTGTGATTCTAGTTACCTGGTTCACACTCAGGAGAGTCTTGGTTGACCCGGTTCACATTTATGTGCATGTTCAGAAATTGATTAGTTATAGAGTAGGGGGTTACCCCGGTGAACTGGTTCACACAATAGCCCATGTATCAGGGGGATTACCACCTATCTGATAGGACAGTGATTAATTCACTATTGGTAATCCTTGGCCACATTGCCTAAAGACATAAAATAAAATAAAATAAAATAGTATAGTAGAATTATATTTAACAGCAGGAAAATAAAAAATAAAATTAAGAAAACATACAACATTTTCCCTCCCCACAAATAGTGAATTTACATTTATTTTGTGGCACATTGTAATTTAATATCCTTCACATCTATATAACAAATACATTTTCTGGTCTAAAATTGAAAAAAAAAGAGATTTGTGAAAAAATGTTGGCGTGAGATGCTTGAAGTTGGGTCAAAAAGCATGAGTCTAATTTCAGATGTGTAAAACAATGCCTGAATGGTGTGTGCTGAATTTTACCTAGTCCCAATAATTGAATATCCTTTTTCCCTATACCAAACAATGCCAAGCCCCTGAACACTGACATGCTGTGGCATGGTACATTGTCCTTTTAGCTTTTAACTAGCATCAAATATAATTAAGTTTATCACCTCCTTATACTAATCTCAGTCCATTAATTCATCACCATTTATCAGTTTTATTGCGATTTTATCACGACAAAAATTACGTTTATTAGAGAACAGACACTAGACAATGACAAATTTACAATTTAAATAATTAGTCTTTATATCTTAAATTAAGTCATTAATTAAGTATCATATAAACAATTAGGTGGAAAGAATAGCATTCAGACTATTATTCATAGACAGAGGAACATAAAGAAGACGATAATCTTAATTCTATATTTATCATAGATTTCAATTGAAGTTTAATAACACTTGAGTGTATCTTTACTATTGGTTAATTTAATATCATGTGGTGTTCAATATTAGTCCTATTGCATGCTAAATTTTCTATATAATTATTCTATTAAATGTTTCTTTTGCACTTTTGCACAACATTATAGAGAATTTTGTGCAATGCAAGGCTGTTTCTTATTTTTTTTTAAATAACAGAAGACCTAATTATGGGGTAAATTGTGGGAAGCCTGCAGCGCAAACATTAAGTATGATCATTATTTATTCAAAGAACAAAATGTGTGTTAAAGTATGATACATAACGTATTCGATGGAAAACAATTTTTTTATGGAAAAAAATGCAAGCATTTCTATGTTTCGAAATCTATATGATGATGTGCATAAATATGTGTCTCAGATATTTTGTACATCATCATACAAAACAATTAAAAATAACTCCAAAATTAAAAGCCGACCTTTTATTAACAAATATTGACCATGCCTGAAAAATAACCTTGACCATAACACTCTGGCTAAACTTATTAAAAACTACGCAAAAAAGAAATCAATTAACGAAGGAAGACTTAATAAAATCAAGCAATATAACACAGAAGCTTTTCCTGGTCAGTATATTAATGACCATTAAACAATTTTATACCGAAAAGGGACGCTAATTGAAATGATTGTCGAAACATGCTTTAACTGAAGTTTGCAAGTGAAATCATAATCAGAAAATTACTGAAATATGATTGGTAGAAAATGAGTAATAATCGAGAGAACATAGATAACATCCTTTAATTATGGTTAGTCATGATTATATAGATTGCTCATCTTATCGTGATATCCGATCATTATTTGTAGATTTGTTGATAATGTTAATACAAGTGTCGCCTTATTCCATGTTATCTTCAACATTAATAATAATATTAACTTTATGTGACAAAAAAATGCCCATATATAGATATGATGATGCCATGTCGGTACCATATTTGGGTATATCACTACTTTATTTGGGCATATCACACTTTTTTGTCAAACTAGTTTGATAATGTAGACAGAGCTTAAGATATGAGTTAACATCATTAATACACTATTATACTTAAGTGAAATATTTTCCTTGAATAGACTTACTAATATTGAAATGTACCGTATATTTCGGTGTATAAGTCGCACCTGTGTATAAGTAAGACGCACCCCCTAACTGAGAGTAAAATATCGGTATTTTTTATATCGTCGATGTATAAATGCACCTTATATTTCATCAAAACAATGTTTTTTTTAAATTGTAATCAATATTATTGTAATAATATATTTTGTTATATCTACAACGGCGTCCTTTATTTAAGTTTTTTCTTACCTAGGCTCGGCCGCGCCCAGCCTCAACAAGTTGTTTCTAACTTGTTATTCATGAGTTTCGCACCCGCAACATCGAGTGCATGACCGATTCCAATCGTAAACGTTTACAAATGAAATTTTATCGGAGCGCCTAAAACAGCTCCATAATAAACAAATCTTTTCATCATATTTAGTATAACATCACGCTAAAATGCCTTGAAAACTAGGCAGAAGCAGGTTGCCGTTACGTTAGTACACTGTAGCTAGGCCTAGCCTACTCAGGCCTAGCCAACGAGGTGATGATATGTACACTCTGTGTGGTGAGGCATTTATGTTCGGTGTATAAGACGCACCCTTAATTTAAAGGTCAAATTTGCGTGTCAAAAGTGCGACTTATACACCGAAATATACGGTATCCCTATACCATGTATTTCAATGTAACCTGTGTGAACACGGCCCAAACCCCAAACCACTATCCCAGTAGGATCTGAGCATAATGCACTGGAATCAAGAAGGAGTACATCTGGATATCAATTCCCAGGGCGGGATTGGTAAATCCCACTGCAATGACATCCATCCAAGTGTTATTTTCAACTAGGATACCTCACAATTATGTTAAGATTTTTTACTGACGAAGTACTTAAATAATATGAAGTATTGGCCTAATTTTGTACAGTAGTAAATTATGAAGTCATCATTAAGATGACAAACAGGAAGTGCTACTGGTAATTATATCGACTGAAACATGGTTTTGGAAGTCTGGCAGATAAACTTTATCAAATAAATTAACAATTGATTAAAAATGAGTAATATGATATGAATATTAACGCAAAACAGGCAACTTCCGATAATGTTGTTAGTCATAAATTACTGTACATTATTTCTTAAATAAATCATAGAAATCATGGTATAATCTATATTTTTCAAATAGTGTTCAGTGTAGGAACATTTTTAAGCCTACCTTTTTCCACATTCATCAGAATAAACCAAAGAAAAATAACGTTTTGTAGGCCTTATAAATTGGAAAATGAATTTTTTTTTAAAGTGCTCTTTTCTCAAAATAGAGACCAGTTGAATAAATAATGACAAGGAAATACCGCCTACTGTAAAATTCTCCTACATAAGATTTCTCCGGTAAAAATATATATATATATATATATATATTTGTGTGTGTCTTAATGCTGTTTTTGATTTAGGCTAATTTCACTACAAGCATGTGTATGCGAGTTTGATGTAATGGTTATGTAACAGCCTTTCAATTAACAATAGCTTCAGTTGACAATGCGAAAATCAAACGAGTGAATTTGAAAAGATATAGGTTTTCTAAACTACTCGCATCAAAAAACGTGGACATTAAATCATATTATGTTTTAAAATTACAAATCACAAATAATAACTCTTGCCTCTTGTACAAAAATGAAGTTTTTTGGACAAGTAGTTCTCGAGAAAATGCAATTTCATTTTACTTGTTACTTTAAGACTGCTAGACGGCTTTTGAAAAATTTGGTCCTATCTTTTAACACTAGCAGGTCTGAAAAGTATACTAAAAGGTGGTTCAGAATTAAGACCGTGGTCGCAAATGATCCCAAAATTTAATGGAATGTTCCTTTACCACATATTTATCTGTATATTCATTTTGGTAAAGATCTTTTTGAGTAATCCTGCTAACAAACAAACACACGGTACCGATTACATATACGCGCCTTACTTCTATAATTTTTACTCGATGGTATATAAAGTTGGTTCGTACATTCGGTACTGATTTTAACCACCTGATGTAACCCTGTTTACTAATTAAATTAAGTTAGATAATAAGTTATTGACGGTTAAAACGAATTTAGGTTCCAAGATTTGCCCCAAATAGGGGTGTTTTCCGACCGTGGTATACACTGTATAATGGATGTCCATCTTGAAAAATACCCGCCACAAAAATGCGAGGAGGCTTCGCATTTTCCTATCTCCTCCTACGATAATTGTTTTTAATAGCTGAAAACCGGTTGAACAGCTAGAGTACACCATCATAATGTTGAAGACAGGCCGATTTTCTTTAAAAAATACTATTTTGATAGATTTAATATACGATTATACAAATCTATTGATTTGCGATGAATGGAACATCCCAATCTCTCAGTCTGCCAGAGCTTGGTTTAACACAAGTACTGTAGGTAAATTTATGAGCCCTTGGTTTAACACATACGGTAGGTAAATATATGGGCCCTTTGAGAATAAACTTGCGAGATTGTGGATAGGCTCTACTGTTAGATATATAAACACATTATTATATACAAATAAACTTTATACTGACAGTTCTTTCTCAACGTTTGTATTAATTAATAATTACCAAATATAAACGTCGTAGTGGTGTATCGTGACATGGTACTTTAATATTTCAATCGATTATGACAGTGACAGTTTTAACTAAACTAAATAAAGAATGTTCTCTAATATAATTAGGAATCTCTTGCCATACACGGGGAAAATTAGTGTACAATGAATATTTAAAAGAAATAAATAAATAAATAAAATAAAAAAAGTATTAAATCGCAAATGTTTTACTGTATTTAGAGGTATATTATTTATAGGCCTATAAAACATGAAAAAAATATTTCGTTACTGAGTGGATAAAGAATATATTTAAAAATTGTTCCTCTTTGTACCTATCCGCTTTCCCATCCCTCAACCCTAATGTTACTATACAAAACACAAATTGGGTTTCTTTAAATGAGTCCAAATCAAAAACTTGGACTCATTTTGTGATAAGTTTCTCCTTCGGAAGTAATTCCCAGGGTGCTAATTTTAGTTGACTACATAAATCATCGTGTCTATTTATTCGTTTCTGTAAACGACGATGTATAGGCCTATAGTCCCGCCTATAGTCCTGCGGTACGTACATTTGAAATCGCCAGTTTTGTTACGCTGAAATCACTGTGTATTCGAGAACCATCTGTGGGCACGACCTAGATGGTACGCGAGCGAAGCGAGCGTACCATCTAGTATTAGAAAGTTTCGATTCAACTCAGGACATACTCAATGTGGTTGCTGTTTGACCTAAAAACTATAAAACTGTATTGTGGAATACACTAGAGTGAGAAAGCATGTCCCACATGCGCACAATTAATTAACATATATAATAACTTGTTCCTAGGTCGTTGATTGTCACAAATTGAAAGCTCTCTCAATTATTACTACCAATACTGGTAGCTTAATTGCAAAAGAGTCATCATTCAATCATGTCTTTCCTACAAAATAATTAATATATGTTGCATACTAATTTGGGTATGACCCACTTTTATATGAAATTGGGTCATCCATGACATATATCTTATACCCAACAGTGGGCTTATATTTTAAGAGTACAGTACAGTAACTGAGAGAATGCTGTGGGTTGCAAAACTAAAATTAAATGTGGTGAAGATGAGACAATGATAGTCATCCAAACCGACCTCAGACGTGAGAATTCTAGACACACTAGACTAACTAGCATTGCCAAAGATTTTATCATCCATATAACTTATTTTATAATTAACTAAGAAATTTTCCAGAAATTAGATAAGATCATTGAAAAAGAACAGTTTACATTTTCCTTATCTAATTAACTTTTTGTCCCCTAAAAGATGAATATGATAAGGAAAGAACAATACTGTTATACCTATATCCTTGTATACATAGGAAGTGTTTTCCTTTTTAGAAGAAAAATAAAACTCCTCTAATTTACGATCATAATGAATAAATATCATTTACAACCGACATCAGTTTCCGTCATCCTTGAAAACTAAAGGAAGAAGTTTTCTAGAAATGAGTATTTCCATTTAAATGTCAAACGATAATGTCAATATCATTATATTTTAATTCCCGGCTGTTGACCTAAAAACAGAGAGGGGCATTACGCCGTTAAAATTAAGGAAGAAATCGTACAGAAATTTGCATTTCCATAAAACATCTATACTCATAATGGAAGAATTTAATGAAAGAATATTCAGGAAAAATTTGCCCGAACATTACTTGATAAAATGATGATAAAAACCACTTAAATGATTACGTATAATAAGCACTTAACCTATTTCTATTTCATCTTTTGTATCATTTATTATTTTATTATCAATGTTTTATCCCAGAAATGCCTTCAGGATTAGTATAATAGATCTTTGTGTAAATCTACCATATCATTTTGGGAATCAATGACTATGTTTAAATCACTGCAGTTGAGTTACATAGAATACAATTACTTTTTATATAAGCCATTCCAATAAACAAAGTGGCAATATAAGATTTTGTTGTTAGCCTACACTCCTTTGGAAAAATAATTCAGGTGTGCCGTTGTTTACTGCAGTCATTCTCAAATCATAAACTACAAGAAATACAATATTTGTTTGATTAAACATTATTGGACCTCTGCTTAAATGTCTGTCTTTCAGATTAACTATTACTTGAATATCTCAATATCCCCATACCTATATACCCAAACCATATCTCTATACCCCCTACCCCCACCCTCGTATCTCCATACCCCCACCCTCGTATCTCCATACCCCCACCCTCGTATCTCCATACCCCCACCCTCGTATCTCCATACCCCCACCCTCGTATCTCCATACCCCCACCCTCGTATCTCCATACCCCCACCCTCGTATCTCCATACCCCCACCCTCGTATCTCCATACCCCCACCCTCGTATCTCCATACCCCCACCCTCGTATCTCCATACCCCACCCTCGTATCTCCATACCCCCACCCTCGTATCTCCATACCCCCACCCTCGTATCTCCATACCCCCACCCTCGTATCTCCATACCCCCACCCTCGTATCTCCATACCCCACCCTTGTATCTCCATACCCCCACCCTTGTATCTCCATACCCCCACCCTTGTATCTCCATACCCCCACTCTTGTATCTCCATACCCCCACCCTTGTATCTCTATACCCACACCCTTGTATCTCCATAACTCATCCTTGTATCTCCATACCCTCATCCTTGTATCTCCATACCACTGCTACATTAATCGAATACCAGTAGTGAATTTAGGATAGGCCTATAAGAACCAACAAGAAACAATTCCAAAATTCAACCCCTCTCTCCAATTGCACTAAAATATCAGGTATTTCAGAATATAACTGTTTAAATAAACAAGGTAGCAATACTCACAAACTCATTTAAAGTTTAGTTAGTAATTTCTCTTGTAACATGTACATAAAAGATAAACTCACCCCCAACTCATACACAATACATTTTTTTTCAAATGTCAATTGTCATCTTGTTGATTAATGAGGAACATAAATTCAGCAATTTTCTTTCTGTGATATAATGCAAAAAGAAGATTTCATACATCATTTTTGTAAATGTTTGATCACTCGCGATCAATTTCACGATCTATAAATTTTCTCGTTTTGGATAAAACAGAAAATCAATCGATATGAGAAATGGAGCCAATGGATTTACGAGATTCTCTGTCTATATTTCATTATTTCATACCTGGATAATATACTAAAATAATAGAAACGGTTTAGGTGATGGTCTTATACTAAGGCTAAATTTCTCTACTTACAACGCACATGTGAATTTTATTATCATTAAAGTAGCTTCTAAATATCAATGAATATCAAATTACAGATTTTTAATATTCATAATAAATTATATGCTACTCACAGATGTGGATATAATCATTGGTTGAAATGTGATAGCATGTATTTTCTTACTTTTAGTATCTCAGTCAGGAGGTAAAGTTTATATACCCTTAAGTATACAAAAACGGTATACGAATATACCCTTAAGTATACAATAAACGGTATATGATAGGAGGGGGTGGGGGTGCAAAGCAAGACATTTACAGGGGGTTCTTTTTCCCAATAAAAGGGACATGTGAACGTAAAGGGTTTTTCACACCTGTTCTGGCACGGTTCCGGTACGGCACAAGCAAATCCAATTGAATGTCAATGTTTTGTTTTCACGGCGCTCCACGCAGCTAAGCGCCAACCGATATACGCGTAGCTGTGTAAAAATGAAACTATACAATAGGGAAAGAAAAGATTGCTTTAGTCCCGTGGATGTAGATGAAATTTGTTTGCTGGGTAGACCTATTTAATAGCAATTTTGCTGTTGACCGAGTGAGTACAAACAAATATGGTCTGAGACCTCAATGATGCCTGGCAAGTTGATGTATGTAGAAGAATTTTAAAGTGAAGGTAGTACAAAAAGGTATGCCAATTCTCAAAATATTGATTGAAATATCTAACAATAAAAACAATCAAATTATACGGGAATATAGAGTAAAGAAAACTAAAACTTTAAATGTAAGATAACTTATCCAGTATTAAACTTTTGACTGTGCTAACAGAGGGAGCTATGATCACAATGGCACATATTCCAAGCCCAGAAGACGCCAAGCCCAGAAGGTGCCAAGCCTGGGGGGAACAGACGATCAAATTCCTGATAAAGTGTCTCCAATCAGTATACAATAATACCTAATGTTTCTCCAACGTCTTAATAGTTTGGGGCAATATTTATATAACACACTTCTACACACTGGTAAGACCTCGAGACAATTGCTAATTACAGAAGAAAGGTTTAGATAGGTGTAGATATTGATGGCGACAATTGGGGTGAAAAGGTATTTTACAGAACGTTTCTTAAGATAGACGAAGACAATATTACTAGGCCAACTAGCAGTGTAATTAGGTCACAAACATTAAATACATATTTTTTTAAATAATTGGGTCACAGAAAAAAACAATGCTTGTTACAGATTTCAAAACAGAAGCCTTGGGGATATATTGAAAACTGACTGGTCCAAGTCTATAATAGGCATGTATCATATGTTTACCTACAGTAGAGCCCGTCCTTTGGGACAACCCTATTAAAGGGACACATTTCCATGAAATGAATGAGGGGAAAATTTGAACATCACCCTAATTTAGAGTCCCGAAAGTGTCCCCATAGGTTTTATTGTATTTACAAGCTTAGTTGATTGGCTAGTAAGGCATGTTCAGAGAGTGAGATGGTGCAGCGAAATAGATTTGAGTTGTATGCGAAAATACCAAAGGCCTGCCATGCTATTTTTCTTATGACCATGGATAAGATGTTAATGAGTCATTTAAAGGTTCGTACCACAATTTTATTTGATTCTATACAGTGAAAGTTTCTTTACAAAGTTTATCAACACTCACTATTCTGATGCATTAAGTACACCTGGCTATAGTAAAACAGACATAAAGCATATGCTTAATTACATTGTCTCTTTACACAACACTCAAGAAGCAAAGCACAAAACTCACAAGTCGAAATAAATTGTTAAATTTTACAAGCATAATTGGACTGTCTACAAGAAAATTAACCTAAATGGACATGACTATACTTATATAGCCTTAGGACTTATGGGTACTATGGGAAACTCTGAAAATTAACAGCTGTCTTGACAGAACTTTAATATAGCAAATTGCCGTCAGGACAAAGGAACAGGGCATTGTAGTAAAGATTAAAATCAAATAAATAAAAAATTACATCCTATAAACTTGTTGTTTCACTAAACATTGTACAGGCAGTGACATGCATATAAAACAACATAATGAGGTTGGGCCGTACATTGAATAAAAGCATTAAAGAGATAAAATTGGATTTAATGACGTTAGGGACAATGACAATGCTAAGGTTAATAGAGTAAAGTTTACGAATCGTATTCTCAGCGTTATCATTCTATTTTTCTATGCGGCTCTACCACGTTGAAACAAGCAAGCAAATAAGTAACGCTGGGCCTGGTTAGAGCTTGGATTTGAGATCATCTGGGAATATCGTGTACTGTATATGGAGCTGGGGTCCAATTAGGCATTTTAAATCAGCACTGCTGACTCTTATGGCAGGCCCTGCATCTAGTGTCTGCCTCAGACGTATTGGCCCATGCCTTTCCTCTGGTTTGGACGAGAAAAGCTCATGATCAATCTTAGGACCAATCAACGTGCTTTAAACAGTCCTGGCTTAGTTTCATCCATCATTCTACAAATAAATATCTTATTTAAAGAATGACTATCAAGGAGTGGCCGTGTAAGAGAAGGTAAGCAGTGTCGGAAATCTAAAGATAAAAAGGGCTCATATATTGTGTACGTATGATTGATTTCTATTGTTGTTGTAAAACGTTCATGCTTCGCTGGTCGAGGTCAGCACTCGATCGTTCGATCCCTCGATAAACACTCCAGAAACACTCCACAAACACTCTAAAAAAAACAGCAGAAAAACACGAGCGGGAATGTCGAAAGTCCTCTGACCAGTACTGTATGGCTGAGTCACAGTTGATACATTCATAAATACTCCAATTGTAAAATGTCGCTTTCTACCATCAATGGGACAATCTCAACAGGTTTACAAGGGACAATTTAATTGTACACATGTGACATATCTCATCTTCTTTGAATATATGTATGTATTTTTTATACAAAAGAAAAATTGTTTTTCATTTTTCTGTATATATTTTTCAAATTTAAGTATGCTTTTATTTTTCTACATATGTTATATATGTTTTAATTATTCTTTATTTTTAAACCTTGTAACTGGCCGATTTTGAAAAGCAGTACAATAAATCCAGTCAAAAAGAATAAATAAATAGGCCTAAATGGTCAGAACACGTAAATTATGATAATAGTAATCCTTTTAATAATACCTTTGTAGTCTATTGCTATTAAATGTTTGTATGTATTGGATAGGTTGAAGTAAAAACTATGACATTTGATGAAATGAATACAGCACATATGGAAATAATAATTCAACCCACTATATCAAAGCAAAGTTTATAAAGTTTGAAGACTATTGGTGGCGCTATAGGCTTATTTAAATGCCTGAACAAGTTACTGTAACATTATGGTGAAACTTAATAAAACCACTACTACGAATCTATAATGTATAAGATATTGTATTACTTACAAATAAACTATTTATAAACACAATTTTTGTTACTGGTTATCGTAATTTTTGTTATTAGCTGTAAAAAAAACATAGGACTTACCTATGGCAAGTGTTACTGTTACGTTACTGTTCTGGAAGCCATCTTTTTACGAAGACACATGGCTGTCATTGACGGATACTTAGTATCAGTTGATTTACTGCTGGTGTATTCGAGATCCACGTTTAAATGTGTATGCAGATATTTATCTTTGTATCGTATATAATATACTGAAAATACAACAAAATAACAAAAGTTGCATTATGCGAAGCCTTTCTATCTAGAATGCTAAAGTTAAGATGTTACTATAATGGAACTTCCATGGTACTAGTATACAACACAATAGATTTCTCTTTAAAACAATAGTCAGGGCCGTAGCCAGCAGGAGGTAGACGAGGCAAACGCAACCCACCCCATCCCCAGCACAGATCGTCATATTATATATTGATAATCATTATATTTAAAGTACCTTTTCGGATTTCCTCGTCTGTTTTTAACCTCTCGCTACGGCCTTGATTCATTTAACTATAAGGGGTGTTATTATGACTATGTTTTCAATTTTTTCATTTTTTTTTTTGCAGTACTGTAGTAACTTTTGTATAAACAAGAACATCATTTGAACTTTGACATTCCCTGATATTGGTATATACAATACAGATTCCACTTTAATAGTAACCAGTTGTGTAAACTTTGATGCATTTATTAATTTTGAGTATCTGTATTGTGTTTATTTATACCACACTGAATAAAGTGAGTGTCTGATCATATCAAATCATGTCATAAATCTACTGCAACATTTGTTGTCATCATTCCGCAGGGATTAGGTTCGGGAAATGCTGTTTGATTCCCTGCACAAGTTTATGGAAATATGCCAGATTACCATACGATAAAAACCAGAGAAAAAAAAATAGAAAAAATTGTAAATTTATCATGTTCTATTGTCCCTAGAGGGGTTTAAATAAATCTCTTCATTTTTCATCAGCTTGTTGAGATACATTGTGGAAATACATACTATTAAAGTTACCAATCACATTCGGTTTACAATATTTTCAAAAACTACAAACTTACTATTGTACTAAATATTAATTTTATATTTTCATAGATTTAATATGGAAAGGAACCTTCATATAAAGTTTTTTACACAGTATGTTACCCAACGGGAAACGTCCTGAGTTGATTTGCCCCGATGGAATGATAGGAGTTAATATGATGACATGACCTCAGTTACCAAGGCATTGTTAACATAATGACATATCCTTAGTTAACATAATATGTCCCAAGTTAACATATGACAAGACATTAGTTAACATAATAACACCTTGGTTAACATAATGACATGACCTTGGTTAACATGACATGACCTTAGTTAACATAACACCTTGGTTAACATGACATGACCTTAGTTAACATATGACATGACCTTAGTTAGCACAATGACATGATTTTAGTTAACATGATGACCTGACCTGACACATTATACATAGGATGTATAGTACAATAATTAGGATTTATCCAGCCTGGATTGGTTGCCAAAGATAGATAAAATTGAAAATGTTAAATTGCATACGTTAATAACATAGTTCACAGAGTTATTCCTAAAAGGACAATTTAAACAATTTACCAGCTTTTGAAAATGGGATGTTAATTAATAGATTTATCTATTTCAGAACTAAAAATGACAACCCCTGAAATAAAGGAGAAGTCTGAAGATAAATGGTTGACCAATATTGAATCTTAAAAGGGCAAATTTGTAATTCTTTCAAAACTAATTTTGCGTAATAGCTTTCAAAAACAAACTATTAAAAAAAAAATATATAACAATGATTCTCTCTTGTAACATTTAAGGCATACATTTTGAACAATAGTTTTTTTAATAGAGCAATTCATTACATTTATTTCAGTTTTTCAATTTTAAAGGATGATTAGATTTTCCAAAATGACAAATTTAAATATTTTTATTCCAATTTTAAAGACGTATGAAAGCATTTGTATGATCAAATAATATCAACTGTCATAATTGACAATCTGATATTTTTTGATATGATATCTAAATCATATTTAAGATATAATTATCGTCACTGACATGAAATAAATTAACAGCATCCTAAGGGTATCCACACCCTAGAAAGAAGGAAAAATGTCATGATCAAAATTAATTTAACTTTTTGTGACAACTGATATAAGTAATTTTTTGTTTTGCTAAATCAACCAGTCTTATTTTGATTTTGTAAAGAGTTTTGACATAATGTATTTTCTTTATTGACTCTTCACATGCAATTTCAGTTAAGTAAAGAATTAATCCTTTACTACCGAGTATCACTTGTAAAAAACAAATGTATGCGTGTTATGGTTAACAGGGGTGGATCCAGCATTATAGATTAGTTGTGGGGGGGGGGGGTAAATATTTTATAAATTATAAAAAAGAACAGTCAGGTTGCAGAAAAAAATCATTTTATTTTAAAAAGACATGGCTGTTAAATTTTAGGTGGGGTTAAAGCCTGCTTATCCCCCGCCTAAATCCGTGCCTGGTTAAGGGTATTTTAAAAGGTCTGTTAAAAGGAGTTGGACACATCTCTGGTGAATAGTGGTTTTATTTACCTCCGCGAAGGAGGTATATGTAATCGGTAGCGTGTGTTTGTTTGTTTGTTTGTTTGTTAGCAGGATTACTCAAAAAGTAATTACAAGATCTTTACCAAAATGAATAGACATATAAATATGTGGTCAAGGACCATTCCATTAAATTTTGGGACCATTTGGGACCATTTGGGACCACAGTTCCAATTCTGGACCACTTTTTAGTATACTTTTTTAGACCTGCTAGTGTTAAAAGATAGGACAGAATTTTTCAAAAGCCGGCGAGCAGTCTTAAAGTAACAAGTAAACTGAAATTGCATTTTCTTGAGAACTACTTGTCCAAAAAACTTCATTTTTTAACAAGAGGGAAGAGGTATAATTTGTGATTTGTAATTTTAAAACATAATCTGATTTAATGTGCACGTTTTTGATGCAGGTAGTTTAAAAAACCTATTTCTTTTCAAATTCACTCGTTTGATTTTCGCGTTGCTGTTCTATTGTTAGTCGACTGAAGCTATTGTTAATTGAAAGGCTTGTTACATAACCATTACACCAAACTCGCATACACATGCTTGTAATGAAATTAGCCTAAATCACAAACTGCATTAAGACACGCACAAATATATATATATTTTTTTTTACCGGAGAAATCTTATGTAGGAGAATTTTACAGTAGGCGGAGGTATGCCCTCTCGGAGTGGCTTTCTAGTTACTTTATGTTATTTATCCTTTTAACCTTTTAACAGCTTTTGTCTTCTGTTAATTTGAAACAATGCTATTTTGGAACACAAAGATTTTTACATAAACGTTTCTTCAACCTGTTATGTATACAGTACCAACCTGGTTCACAAGATTATTGATGAATATTTCAAATTAATGATAAACCTTTTCTAAAACTTTAATTCAGCTCAAACTCAAAAATAATGCATAAACTAGAAAACAAAAGCCAAAATGAAGAAAATTCCTGGATTTCTATTGTATTTTTTAAACGCTGAACATGTTGACTTTTCAATATCATAATTTTCTTATTTGACACAGTTTTACGAAAATGTCCCTCAAGGTGGCCGTAGAGCACTTAGATCCATTCTGCCATTACACGTTAGGGACACATTTGTCATTTGAATGTATCCAAAAAAAAACTGCTGATTCCATCTGGATTGTGCTGATGACTATTGTACTAATAGTACACTGAAGCTAAATTTACTAAAGTGTATTTAGTTTCAAAATTATACCTTCTAGCTAAGCCAAGAACAAATAAGCAAAACATATATCGCTACTGACACTTATATCAGCGTAGGGAAAAAAATCTGACACGCTGTAATGTAAGGGCGTATCCCTTGACACTTTATACACATGATAAATATATGATTCATATATTTGGCCAAATAACATGGGAATGGGAAATATGATTATATGTCGTAAATGCAGATCTATATTTTTATTGTTTTATAAATATAATATATGGCTATGTCCTAATGCAAAATTATATATTGATTATATAAATGGGAAATATGGCTTTTCGTAATGGAGACCTATATATTTGTTTTACATAACTGAGAAGTTTAGTATCAAAAACCAGATATATCAAGTCATTAAAAATGTATAGCTTACGAGAAGGCATTTGACTCTCGGCAGACCAGAGGTGGCATCAGGATTTGAACAAAGCAAGACAATCTAACAACTGGACACTGGGTTCCGGAGATCAAAGGGTTTATCTGTGGCTGCGACATGATCAGTTCCACATCCCTTAACAAATACTGCATGCTGCAAAGAATAATTGGTATTTGTCGCAGCCAGTAATTATATTAAAGGACTGTTAGGAGTTCCTTTCTTGGCAAGGCGAGCTCAGTGTCCTGTTAGATTGCCTTGCTCAAACAGCAATTATGAGATTTGCAGACAATGTGGTCCAACCATCAGTCAAGATATTGGCTTAGAAATTGATGAGCAGGACATCATACCGATGCATGCATAAATTAAAAATAACTGGATTGAAAGTTGCAAAAATCTGGCAGGCCATTTAGCAAGATGGGAAGACAACAGAATGATAACCAAGAACCAGCACAAGACATCGGGAAAGACAAAAACAGATGGAGAGAGGATATCACATCACCATATGCAAGAAGTAGGCTACCTAGGCAAGGGCATCAACGAACAGAAACGATTCGCTGAGGAAGACAAGTTCTGGAAGAAGTCTGTACTGTAGGAGAGAGATCACTAAAAAGCAATTTATATTTATACATCACCTGTAGCTAAGATTTTAAAAGAGAACTACAAACCTGTCGTAAAGATAGTATGTAGAAACCAGTTTGTGATGCAGTTGGAAGGTTTACATCTCCAGAGGGAGACATTCTTATTTTCAAGTGCATCAAAGCAAAATAAAGAAGTATTTTGTTGACCTGAAATAACCTCACCAATTCCATCCAATTTTATGATAATAAAACCAGGAAATTTAAAACCATGTCCCCAATACCAGGTCATTGTCACAAAAACCAGATCACACATTGTAATTGGGGACAAAATATCACAAAAATATTTCATCTGATTATCAACTGTGAACAAAGTACTGTCAACACCTGGTTGTAGACATGTGTCCTCCTTAATTCAGGAGATGATTAAGAACAATAGCTTGCTCATTTGATTAAAGATTTAGGAGCTTGCAGAATAGGTGCAGTATTTTGGAATCAAAGAACTGAAAGAATCATTAGTAAAGTTCAGATTTATAGTAAGGTTTCTTAATAATGAATTTGTCAACAAAAGACAAAAAATTCCTAATTCAGGGGAGGAAAAGAATATAGATGGATGTATTACATGTTATAGTGAACTCTAGCTAATTAGGGACACATTAAAGATGTATTGTCTGCAAAACGAATAAAATTAACTTGTAAAAGGTAATTTGTACTTTTGGTCATTCACTTTCAGCACAAAAAAAAATACATTAAACAAAAATAAAATGACATTAACTAGGTTCCTGTTAAATATTTATATTCATTCATTTCTAGTTATAGAATATAGATGGATGTATTAAATGTTATAGTGAACTCTAGCTAATTAGGGACACATTAAAGATGTATTGTCTGCAAAACGAATAAAATTAACTTGGAAAAGGTAATTTGTACTTTTGGTCATTCACTTTCAGCACAAAAAAAATACGTTAAACAAAAATAAAATGACATTAACTAGGTTCCTGTTAAATATTCATATTCATTCATTTCTAGTTTTCACTTTATTTTCATATAGCAAATCTGATGTCTTTGTACAAACCAATCTAAACAGTTTTAAATGGTAAAGAATAAATTTCCTCTTTTCAAAGTGACATTATTACAGGACATTAAGCAAATAAATCTATTTAGTCAATCTAGTTATTTAGCACTTACCCTATCATGCGGGGGTAATAATAAAAAGAAATACAGTTTGTTAAAGTTTATCGAAAAATATCCTCTTTAAATTAATCAATTTCCTTGCGTTTCGTGCAATAATTACATACAATTTATTTGGGGGAAGGACACCTTAGGGGGCAGATGCTAACCTACTTTATAAAGATTGCTGTTTGGACTCCTATTTGAAACTACTTACCAAATTAAACATAAATTATCGTGTTGACCGTGTTCAAATATATATTACCTCTTGTTAATTTTACAGAAAACTTCCCTTTTTAATAGGAGTGTCTATAGAAGATGATTTTACTGTAAAACCATGTCTAAATTGTTATCATAATACACGTTTTATGTTGATCTACTGCAGGTCTGCAATAATCACGTGATTGCGGGGCGCCCTCGCAATCATCTTTTGACAGCGGGAGCACCTCTAAATTTTCAACTCACGCTGTCAACAGATTACCACGCCAGTTTTTGGCGAAGTAAAATAATTTTAACTTTCACATTTACCAGTTCATTTTATCCTCATACACTTATAGGCTGTGTGTACTCACACAATATACTTTGACTGGAATTTATCTCGCACCTTATCTTACCCCCATTTTGTTCGATTTTTCCTACTCACTCCCTCTCTATTTTGTTTTTCAATTACGATTTTGAGACATGTGTATTTGGCCCTTTCAGAGCATCCCAATGTTCCTTTTTTATGTTCTCCTTTTATGTGCATGTTGCAACGATTACTTGCCATTCATATTAAATAATTTTATAACCAATACTATTTGTATTTGTTTATCAGGCTCACATGTGTCAATATACCCATGTAGTGTTTGACCGTGATATGACCCACTGTATTTATTTCTCACTTTACCTACATATTACACATACTTTAAACTTTGATTTACAATTTTCACAGCTCATAGGGACAATCCTATATAAATTACACTGATTGATTAATAAATTAAATTTTGAATGAATTATACCCATGACAGAGAAAGACAAACTGTTTTTAATTTGGTGCAAACTAAAGAAACATTTTAATGGCCTTTGCTCCTATGTTCATTGACCTAGCGGTCAAACTGTTCTTTGAAGTAGAACGGCAATTATTGAAATTCTCTAACACATGTGTTGTAATCACTTTGTGATAATTGACCAGAAAAACAAGTGTTAAAAGAACCAAATACCAGTAGTAAAGACATACAATAACAAATTAATCAATGGTGTCAACGAACAAGTTTAAAAGAAATGGATGGGTCAATGAATTGGTAACAGTGTTTACAAAGTATTTAACAAGTACCCAAAATGAATCAGTTATATTAAAGAGAACGGTAGCATTAGGAAAGAGTTACAACGCGGTAGGTAATAGTTTACTACAGCTGAAAAAAATGGGTATTTAAAAACTCGGGCTGGGCATGCGCACACCCTAAAGCACGTCTGGGAAAAGACCGTCTATGAAAACATTTGCTGATAAATATTGAAATGCATGTACACAGTAGTGATCGCGAGATGAGCTGCATTTTTTGTAAGATTTCTTGTTTTAAAGGAGATCGGGGATGCTATTATCACTATTTTTGTTTTAAAAGCCTTCCAAACAGACAGTTTACCAACTACTTTTATACCCTGAATCTAGACAAGTATCACCACCTTTATTGTTTCAAAAAGCCTTTCAAAGATCATGAGAGTAGACCTACTATCATAGAGAAATGCAACTTTTCTACTCTGATCCTGGAACCACAATTTTTAGACAATCTACACCATCACCGGCACTACTGTTAATAAATTATGACAATACATTTAAAAAGATCCACCGAATAATTTCAAACATTAATATTGGAGATGCCATTGTTTAATTATGATGTATATTATATAGTAGTACTGTACATTAACACATTGCAGAATGATCAGCATGAATATTAATTTAGTCACACCAAAGCTTTCCAAATTTGTATATCAAATGTCGCCAACATATTAATGTGTTATGCAAACAATGATATATCCATTCTAACATATGTTAATCCATGTTACAACTAACGTCACACACACATGATAACTTTAAAATCGGAAGAGTTATATCGACTAGTTCATTAGTGGAGAGCCAGCAGTGATAGTTTGATGGAGTTTGACCTACCTTTTATAGATCAGGTTAATTAACTTGCCTAGCTTCTAAATAAAATGAATAAATCAAATATATCATAGTCGTTAATTTGTTTCAGACAGAGTGATTTACATGGGCCGCATAGCCGTCACTAGATTGCTGTAACTAATAAATTGATATTGTGTAACAGACTCAAGCGTCTGTATTATTCAAACGGTCTATTTTCAAAATGTGATAAAAATCGTTTCTTTAGGGTAAAGCTTGGTTCCCACTAGCGACGCAATGTAACGCAACATAAGCAAATGCCCTTCTAATAATTGTGTTTTCCCCCGCCTGCATGAAATAAAACCTGCGATGTTTGCAGCACTATTGCATCGTTGGTTCCCACTTGTGATTACGCAATACGGCATTTGCGTCGATACGTAGCTGGGTTCTAGTGGGAACCACGCTTAAAAACAACCATATAATCTGTCATAATTGCAAGTATCGTCATGCGCATACAAAGATTTTTTATCATGCGCAATATTGACATACCATGGAGACATACCTTTATTCTGTACAAGTCATTCTGCTAGTCCTTTTTATAAATATATACTGTAGAAGTACTATACAAAGAAAAATGTTTGCGATTGGTCCCAAAATTAGTGCAGGAAAAATTAGGTAAATTAAAAAAAAAAATTTTTTAAAGCGCCTGACATCCATCAAATGGCAATAAAATAGATGTGAGTTGTCAGCTGATATGCCTAAGTTACCTTACTCTTGTTATGTGGGTACGTCTCTATGGATTATTACTTACTTTCTTCGTATTTTCATGTGCTTTCAAAATAAATTTGACTTAGGTTACAGTCTTTGGGGCACAATGCAGTGGCAGGGAGCAGCTAGAGATCGTTCACTATGGCAGAAATATGCTGAGGCTTTCGTCCAGCAGTGGTGAACAGTCATTTAACATCAACAGCCACCACCTCCACTCAATGGTTTTGTAATGATCAGTAAAATATATTCGCTATAACATGAACATTTTCTTTATATAGTACTATATGCATAGATTGACTTGAATTTGATATGCATAATACAACAAAGAAGTTAGTAGAGTCAACATATTTTTAGAACCCACTTTTAGGACGACACCATATTCTGGAAACACTTGATTCGACTGTACATTATGTTGGACATATGAATGACTGCGATATATTTTAGTTATTTATTTCAACAATATTTTACGAGCGTGGTCCAAACAGCCGAAGCTGATCATTAGGGATCCTCACAGAAATACATCATGACAAGACATAAACATGTAACATTAACAATAGAAATAAAATTAAAATAAATATAATTTATAAAGATAAAATAAAGCACAAAGAATTTAAAATCAAAAGAAAAGATAGGAAAAAAGAAGTAACTAAAAACAAGAAGATGGTTCTTGAGCATAAATTAAAGGATAATACAACAATGATAGGAAAAAATACTAAATTTACAGAGGGCAGCAAACCAGTTTGACTTGGTAACAAAAAAGTTGAACATGTTGTTTATTGACGATGATGTAGCAGAAAGAGGAAGAGGGCTCAATTCTGGTAATAGATATCCCTGTTGTAACATAACCTAATTATGTGTTAAAGGGATCAGAACAGTATTAGTAATATATTCAATGAGATGAATGAAATGAGATATGAAGAACATTGTTACAAATTCATGAAAATTTATTGGTACATCCAAAATACATGTATTATAAACACTAACATTATCATTACTTACAAAAACAAAAATACAATATGTAATGGTTGCAAAATAGAAAAATGTATTCACTTGCATATATAATCCCCACCAATTTTATAATTAACTTTTATCTTATAAAACAAAATATACAAATGTAAAAATATAGTATTAGTGTTTTTTCTTCGTTTTTTTTTACTCTAAAATAAGTTTTATTAACAATAAACTTCTTTGTTATAAAAATGTCATTTCTAAATGATAAAAATAATCATTTTTAATGATAAAAATTCTCGTAAACTATTTATGAAACATAGAAATAACCAATACATGCACTGATTATGTTTAAATAACATAGTATAAGTATTTACTTGTATAGTGTACTATATTAAATAAGGTATATAAAATTGAAGAAAAAAAAGTAATTAAACAATACAGCGTGAACTACTACTACACTAACTACTCTGATGTAATATATATTTCTAACTTGCGTAGTCTACGTATATTTTTAAATCCGACAAAAGGATATTTTGTATAAACTTTCTAAGAAATGGAATTAAAGAAAATGGTCCTGACTTTATATACTTTATAATTTATCATTTATTTTCAGAATATATCAATCACCGTGTATGTTATCATTTCATTTAAATATGTATAATATTTTGCCTGAATTGTAATTATTAAAATTAATCTATATTTATATATTTATATAGTGTTATATTTTGCTTTTTAGGAATGTTGCCCCTCTTATAATAAATAATAAATGTTACTTTGATTGATTGATTGATTGATTGATTATTTTCCCCGCCATCTTTATGCCGATTTTCCAAGCGCACTACAAACACCATATTAAAGATCAGGAAGGAATTATGACAATGTTCCCGATTATTAATATGCGATCATTATATTCATATATTTATATGACATTGCCTGATTTGTAATTATGAAATTAATCTACAATAATTTGCCACATTACTTTATTTTGCTTATATTCCCCACCATCTCCTGGCCAAATTTCCATGCACTAAAAACATTCACATTTAAGTTTATTTTTGTGGAATCATTTAGTTCAACTAATACCCTTTTCACATCTGCATAACTTGTAACCAGGTTTGATCTCTTGATTAAGTACATGTTTTCATACACGCATATGTGAACCCTGAGAAATCTCGGAAGGAATGCTTAGTTGCGCGCTATTTGATTACTGTGATAGGTCAGTTAAATACCAGGGCAAAACATGCGTGCGCAGTAAAATCTCAGAACATCTCGAAACAAAAACAGGCCTCTCAACTGTGTGTTTTCTCATGGGAGATTTTCCTCAAAACTGTATTCACACTAGGTAAACCTGCTAACAACTTGTTACAAGTTGTTACATTTTGCAGATGTGAAAAGGGTATTATAAGAATTAGCAAAAGCTAACTCTTTCAATACGAAACTTCCTTAAACTGAAACAAGATTTTTCCTTAGATAAAAAATTTCCAAATTCTTTCCCACTACTTAAAACTATTAAATTGAAATTAGACTTTCTTTTTCCAGAAGTGGAAGTCCGATATTGGGAGAGTTGACTGTTTGTACACTGCAAATCTAATATATGATAGGACACAAGCAAGTAGACAAAATAAATAAACCAAATATTTTCAAATATGGCTTCTACGTATATAATTTAGTTTTTTGGATTTGATGTTTGTTTAATTTTTTTCTGATGGAATCCTTACAGTTTTAAAACTTATTTGCCTAATAGTTATACATATATTCTCTAAAATTATGAGTTTAATTTGCTATTGTATTGTAAAAACAGAACAATATATAACATAATAGGGACCGATCCTCAAAAAAACTAAACTGTTTAATGTTTAAATTGTCTCGGCTCATTTACGCCATATGTGTATTGTATGTTGAATATTATTCTAATTGTAATTAGGTAATTTTGCATGTAATTGTAATTCCAGTTCTAAAATTAATTTTTATTACTTATTTGATATTTATTTATATTTTACTGTATTACTGTTTATAATTGCTCAGTAAACATTGCTAATTTTAGTGTTCAATATTTTTTACATTTTGATTCATCTAGTTAAAGCTTTTTCTAAAATTTTTCCCTTTTTCATGTCTGTAGTATGAGGTGCATACAGATAAATGAATTGATTGTTCCTTAACACAGTCAACTCTATCAATACCAAGCCTCTGAAAAATCCTAAAACCAGACTTTTCTTTTTATCCAAAAAGCTCAGCTTAAATTCTTTTTTATCATTAAAACACAAATTTAGAATACCACCCTTTCCAGAAAACCAGACATATTACGCCAGCCCAAGATTCAGAGAGTTGACTTAGCATTAACAATTAGTTTTAAACTTACAACTAGATTACAGTAACGAATGGTGACAAAAAAAGTCAGTTCAATTTGCTTTTTAAAATTTGTTGTGATAAAACATTAATTCAACATGGTACTATAAAGTGTTTGTAATTGGGAGAATAAGAGATAAGATATGAATATAGAAACAATTTTGAATTATTTAATCAAACATATTATTATTATAAATACGTCGAGGATTCAAATAATAAATGTCAGATTTTAATTACTTAAATCTAAATTAGCGGAAGCTATGGTATTAATATGCATGCAATGGCTAAACTGAAGCATTAGAAAAGTTAGAACAACTTAAAAAAAAAACAAAAGAAAAATGAAAATGAAGAAATAAAATTAACAATGAATATCAAACGCACATAAATTAGTATCCACAAAACAAAAATTAAAAACTAAAAGTAATATTAATACCTTAAATAATTATTGTAAAGAATCTTTATCTTGATCTGTAAAAAGGAAATATGCAAATTAGTTAAGTTACAATAAAAAAATAAAAATTCCCCATAAGAGAACATAAATTAATACTGCACTCTATAGTTTTTAAAGCACAGCCTTAACAAATCAGCATTTCCAATTAAGTTTTAGGGTGCAACCAGCAACTTAGATTTTACAGAAAAATATATTTTACAGAAAAATATATTTTACAGAAAAATATATTTTACAGAAAAATATTTTTTTTTTTAATATAATTTTTTTTAAATGTGTAAACCACAAAACTGTGAATATTGTGATTCCAGCATTTCCGCAATTGTCTAGTATAAAACTTTTTAAAAATAAAACTATAAAAACAAAAACCCAAATAATAATATAACGCACCAAGCCGAACATTATCAAAGGCGTGGGGAAGAAACACAATTGCAAACAAAAAGGAATTCAACTGTATAAGATTTTAGAAATGAAGATTTGCTGAAAAGTTGCAGATTTGCCGACATTATGTAAAAGGTACGAAATGTTAGATTAGAAACATTTCATGCCTTTAAGTTAGTTTCGCAAAATAAAAACAAAATAAAAATATTGTTAAAAATTTAAGTGCAGATTTATATTTACATACTTTACAGTTACAATAAAAAAAAGTTACTTTAAATTGAAATGATTGAAAAAAAAAATGTTTAGAAATTGAATGAACTTAAAAACAATGCATTTAATGCAAGATATAAAAAAAATGTTTTTTTCTTTTTTGATAAATAAACCTTGATTTGATCATGTGATGCTTGTAGTTTTATCGAAAATCGGCATACAATTCAGTACTGTTTGGTTCATATATCCCTACAAACAACAAAAAACCGCGTGATTTTCCTGAATCAATAGTGTTCTTAAAAATCATCGGTGTAGCTCATACTATTACCTAACGTTCGATGTATTTGAGAGAAAGGGGGACGGTCTTCAGGTTTCTGAAAAAAAAAAAAAAGGTTTTCAGTACACATAATCCCAAACTCATTCTGGTAAACCAATTTTATGGTAAAGCTAAAAAAAATGTATGTGGTTCAACCAACCAAACCAAAATTTCATCTTATCTAGGCTTTACTTTTTTTGGTAACAATTTATGAAGATAATAATTATTTAATTGTGTAGACTCGCTCGACATCAATTTTGTCGAAGTATTGTTTCTATCAACGAAAATTATTATCATAATATATTTATTAGAATAACATTATATTTTTGTCACAGACCTCCTCACGACGACTACTTACATTTTCCCAACATCTTCTCATCAGTCGGTAAACATCTGGCGGACAACTTTCTGGCTGTTCCATTCGGTAGTGATGGCGCGTTACTTGATCGACAACTTCAACGTTCGTCATCGTTGGATACGGCATCTTGCCACCCGAGAAGACTTCCCACATAAGAATACCTATAAATTATGATAAAAAAGAGTTTCTTTGAATTGTTAATTCCCCTTTTGCAATCAGGATATGCGAAGATATACTGTTTTTGTTTGATCAGTCTATGCAAGGCAATCTAACAACAGGACACTGAGCTCGCCTTGCCCAGATAGGAACTTGTAACAGTCTTTTGATCTTATGTCTAGTTTACTAGGGAAGGGGGGATTACTGAAAATTGTGAAGATATGAAGGTAAAAGAAGAAGAGGTAGGAAAAGGATAGCTATGCTTGATAGATTAACAAATATTACAATACATAGCTAAAAGCACTAAACATAGAAGTACGGAGAAAGAAGACTGTCATGGACCTGCCAGTTGGCAGATGACAAGGTACACAAGGTAGGTAATAATAATAATAATAGATAGATTTATATAGCGCAAATAAACGATGTCTCTATGCACTCGACAATAAAGAGAAAGAGTGGAAAACAAAATGAAGAGAACAAAAAGACAAAACACCAAGCTAGCACCCAAACAGGAGTATGGGCATACACCATCACCGCTAACTGGGGATCAGGTAGGTAGTTTACTTACCAAAAGACCACACGTCTGACTTGCTACTGAATCTAGTATAGTGAAGCACTTCAGGCGGCGTCCATTTAATTGGGAATTTTGTACCTGAACTTGTATAGTCATCATCTAAAACATACCTTTTAAATAATAAATTAATCATTATTTTAATATTAATTAACGTGTTAATTAGTAATATGTTCCTAATGTGTGAAAAATCATGGAAACACTGTGAAGTAGGGATATCTATCTAGTAATAAATATTAAGTTAATAAATTATTAATTACTTTGGAGTTCTCTTCTGTAAATATGTAGAAAAGCATGGAAAAACTAAGGATGCGGTGCAAGTTTTAAATATTTAAACAGTAGGCCTGCTAGGGCCATAAAAAATACTGGGAGAAAATGTCTGGGGAGGGGGAAGCCAGCCTGCTCCCAATAATTAGTGTTATCCTTGAGGGAAGAGTAAATGAAAAATGCTTGAGGAGAGTTACATCCAGAAGTGGGTAACATAATCTGGGATGATAATAGTTAGTTTTTCACCTTATTTATAGTAACAATTATAATAATCAATCAATAAATAATATATGATATCCTAATTGGTTATCCGCAACGAAGTTGCAGGATAACCTCTTGTGATTGTACGAAATCATTCTGTATGATTTTTGTGTAACGCTTTTCTCTAAAACTCGCAACCATAACATTTCGGTAACTATCTTAACATATTGACATTTACGTAACGTCGTCAAGCGAAGCTTTTCATGACGTTTACAATTGCGCAACGTGACTTACGCGCGATTTAACGATTTTTTCGTATTTAACATAGCTCGACAACCAAATAACATTTCAACTTGAAACTTTGCAAAAGTTTAATTTATATCATGCGCTAACTTTCTGTTGACAAAAAATTACGTGTTTTACACAAAGTTACGCGCGCACGCGCATTTAAAATTTAAAAATGCGCAAAATTAATTTATAATCAACTTTCTACGCGTTTCATGTCGTTTTAAGCATGTCAAAAATTCCCACGCGTGCGCACATTTTTACGTATTGAAAACGTACTTTTTTCGCGTGATTTATATTTTTCCAGCCTTTTCTAGTAATTTTACCAAATTTTAAACAATTTCGACTTAAAGATACGTCATACGAGCACGTCGAATTGGACAATTTGCGCGCGTTTTTTATGAAAAGGTTAAAAAATTCGTTTAAAATATGCCTTTTTTTAAACAGTCGTAATTTCTAAACTAGACGGTCAACTTTTTGTGGATGGCATTTCTGGAAGTAGATGAGTTGTAGATATCGGATCAGGTATTAATATGGCTAACCGGACATTGTGACATCATCGTATGGCCACGCGAATATAAAATTTAGGATTTTTGTATCTTTCGTCATAGCTCATCACATTGAATAGAGCGCATCTCCACTTATCCGTTTTCCATTTTCACCCCGATTTTGATTTTGTCTAGGTCAATCAAGTATCTTTCGCATGAGTTAAAAATATTTTAATTTTTTTGACGTCATCATGCCTAAAAATTTAAATCACGTGTGGCATTAATTTCATCTTTACAGTAAATTTTAATCTGTTATAGCTCGTAAGAATAAAATGTGATAATCACGATTAAAATTTTTTCTGGAAGCTATTGGATTGTAGATACGAAATTATGTAAAAATGTTGCCAATCGGATGTTGTGACGTCATCATATGGCCAGTTAAATAAAAAAGGTCGTATTTTCATCTTTTGCGTCATAATTCATTACATTTAAAAGAGCGCGCATCAATATTTCACGTATTCAAATTTCTTCTACACGCTAATACGTTGTTGCTGAGATAATTTCCTTTCGGAATTGCTACCTTCGCGTTTCATTTTAAAACCGTCAACATGTTAAAAATTGCAATAAATAGCGGGTCCCGTAATTTCACCTAGTCTACACTGTATGTGATATGGATACAGATTATACTGTGTATATACTATATATGAATTTAAATAATAAAATTCAGCAATAACAACATATCATATTCTTCAGTTCAGGTCATAATGCCAACGTGAACACTTCCTTTTGTCCTCAACCTATCCCCTTAATGTTAATGTTGCACCACTTGCGCGGCGGATAACCAAACTCGTCAAAGTGACGAGTTACATGTCTAGTGATTATTTTAGAATTTTCAACAAAAGTGTCAACAACAGTACCTTGTTAAACCAAAATCAGCTACTTTTACAATGTTCCGGTCACCAACCAAACAATTTCTTGCGGCCTAAAGTTGAATAAATTTACCGAAATATTATTTGAACAGTAATGATTAAATATAATTTTACATTGATGGTAGCTAATGAATGTTAGCAGAAATAAAATGCACATGCCAAGATCTTATAGATATTAATGTTTTGTCTGTTTTTTTTAATGTACTGTATTTAGGGAAATTGCCCATGATAACAGTAAGTTAATTATTCTTAATGATGGAAATCCTGTTTACAGGACAAAAATATACACAAGAGATGCTTTACATATACAAAGACATAAACAAGTGTTTGGGAGTGGAGTTGGGATTGGTAGACGAGCATCTAAAGCTTGGTTTCCACTAGGATGCAACAAAAGCACGTAAGACACAATGCAAGTGAATTGACCAATCACAAGCATTTCGAATAATACATCGCTTTTGATTGGTGAATTCGCTTGCATTGCGGCTGACATTCTTGGGTTGCATCCTAGTGGGAACCAAGCTTAAACCAATATTTTTTTAATGAAATTATGGAATACAGTATATCTACTGTATATGTAAAGCTCTGTCTACATTATCAAACTTTATATTAAAAAAAGGGGGTGTGCCCATATATGTACATGATGATGTCATACCACTACCATATTTAAGCATATCACTACCATATTTGGGCTCAATACTCACAAGATCTCTATGGATAAACTTCTTTGATTCTAAATACTTCATTGCTGCTGACACTTGATGGCACATGAACACTAACAAACTACTTTTATCTAATAACTCTTGGTGGCGCCGTAAGTAAAAGAGCAAACAGCCTGCACAATAAAACAAAATTATAATTTTAATTTCTTAAAATGATGCATTGTCCCTTTGACTAATTACAAAAAAATTTTTTTTTTATATTAAAAAAAAAGTGGGTCATTTTGAAGTATAATAGTTATTAACTTTCACCAAAAATTAGTTGAAAAAAAAATAATTTAACCGAAATACGGACGTTTTTTTGTCCAAAAAATAACTTTGACTTCCAGTCAAAGTTTTCGATCAAAACATATCTCATAAAACTTCCTCGCGATCTGTGTGAAAACACCTTCTCAACCGCGATGAGTTGTAAACAATCCTAATTAGCATCATGCATAATGCATACTCGTGGTTTGAAATCTTTGTTTACTTTCGCTCGTGACGATTTTCCAAACGAAATGTAATCAAATTAATTTACCTGTTAATTTACGTAAACTTGTTGTTTTTGCCTCGAATTTTCGACTTAAAGTGAATAACTTTAATATTACTTGGATATGGCCAATTTAAATTTAGAATATTTTTTTTTTTCATTTTTTGTGTTTCAAGGGACAATACATCTTTAACACAACACATTTCTCACATACTTATACACAGACTTGCCACATTTCATTTTTTACACAATGATAAATAAATTAATAGGTACAAATTATTATTAAGGAAACTGGGAACTTTCTGCATTCTCACTCCTGAGGACGATCAAAGTATATGGATTGAAACGTCAAGAAAATCAAATATTCTTGTCAGAACTATATATACATGGTGTACCACAAACTTTATATCAACATTTGATTTCACCATGCAAACCTTCAAAGAATATGACTACAAATGATGATGTTGACTTCATAGTATATTATGTTTCGAACTGTTTAATATATTATAGTTTTATTGAAAAATTAGAAACACGGCAGACACAGTTCAGTTCAGTAAGTTTTGATACCTCGATAAATTATGCATTACATCATTGTCACCGCACTAAAATCAATTTTCAATACTAAAATAGAAATATATGGAACAATATCATAATAGTGGAAACTAATGTTATCAAATCTACGTTTCGCGGTACATCTGAGATATTTAAGGTAGGTAACCAAGGCGGAGATTTGTCCCAAAGTTTTTCCATTGTGCTCGCCTATGCCCTAATTTATATATAGATTTTGCGATCATGCACCGAAAATATATTGAAATTTTGAGATACAGAATTTAAGGTTGTCACCCATGTGCAAAATAAATTAACGATTAATGATGTCATAGGTCGTAGGTCAAATCAACAAGTGTGCCTACCTTTTGGTATATATTCTGTGATGATCCTCAATGGCCTTGTTCTACTAGAAACACCGTATAATTGCACAAGATTTTCATGTTGTAATTCTCTGAAATAAGGAGTGTAATAAATTGTATTTTCCAAAAACAAAAAAACAAACACAACAAGGTGTATTGACCTTGCTATTAGCATACTGTATCATGCTAGATAAGGAAGTAAGTCAATGTAAATAGAAAGTTGGCCTATTTACAAAAACACTTAAGTGACTGACAAATAAATGGACTTTACTAACTTTGAGGGTTTGTTTTGAATTTAAATTTGATTAACTTTACTGGTAAAAACTTAATTGGCGCCTAAAAATATGTTACAAAGTAAATTCCAAAGTAGAGTATGAATAAACAATACTATCTGTATGCGCTGTAGATAAACCGTAGGACGGAATAATCAATAAAAATGTATGTATGCAGCAGTTGAGGAGTCCTATTGTATTACAAAATTACTCCATTTTACCAACTTCCCTCTCAACCTCTGCTGAGGGTGAGCCAGGTGAAGAGGAACCTAAATGTGGTAGAGCTATAGCTTGGTGGTTAACACACTTGCCTTCCAATCCCAAGGTCCAGGGTTCAATACTGAACTAGTGCCAGGGTTATAATTCACAACTCTTTCAACTGCACTCCCTAAGCCTCGAATGAGACTATGAGACTTAGTTTATAAGCACGATAAATTATAAAATAGTTTATCCAGTTTGTGCTCGCTGTTGGATGCGTATGGTGAAGAGGAACCTAAATGTCATCCAAATTGTCTTACTTCATAACCTGTGCCTCTTCAATGAATTCATCCTCAGACATGCTCCCTTCCTTCATCGTTTTAACAGCAACAAATTTTCCATTTTTTAACTTCCCGAGACGTACTACGCCAAACTGACCACTTCCGAGCTCCCGTAGCAAAGTCAACTCAGCCGGGTTGATCTCCCATTTATCTAAAAAAATAACAAGAATTGTTAAGCTCTGTCTACACGATCAAAAATTGATGTGTCAACAAAAATTGATGTGCCCATATATGGACATGATGATGTCATATCACTACCATATTTGGGTATATCACTACCAAATCTGGGCACATCACACCTTTTTTGTCAAACTAGTTTTGATAGTGTGGACAGAGCTAAAGACCATGCATGCTTTCACTATTCACAAAGCTAAGGAAAATAAATTAAGGGAAATAAAAAAGACATATTTCACTCAATTGGTGAATAGGGTCACTAGGGTCAAATGACCAACTAAAATGTCAGAATTGTTACCTTGGTGAATTAAACAAGTATATATTTATTATATTTAAAGATGTACTATTTCAATTTATCAAAACTTACCTGATCCGAGACCAGCTGTTGTTGGAGGTATATATCCAGGTGGATTTCGCAATCTTGTTACTAAACCTGGGGGAAAAAAACACAAGATTATAGCCTTATGTGTTTTCCTCGCATGATAATATTACACGTCCTTGTTCCTTCACAAATATCTTTCACAATGTTGGCGCATATGTATTTGTATAATTGTATAATATATAATATTTGTATAACTTTTTGTTATTTACTATTTGCTATTATTTGTTGTTCTTCTTGACGGACCATATTTATTATGTGCAATATGATATTGTATCATGTTCTGTACACATGTAAAAACTACTTATCTATATATAAATTTACGTAAGGGCAAAATTAGGTAAATCGCGCGTTATTTCTAGAATGTTTACTCGATGGTTTATAAAGTTGGTTCGTACTTTCGGTAATGATTTTAACCGCCTGATGTAACCCTGTTTACTAATTAAATTGAGTTCGATAATTAGTTATTGACGATTAAAACGAATTTAGGTTCAACGATTTGCCCCAAATAGGGGTGTTTTTCGATCGTGGTATACACTGTCTAATGGATATCCGTCTTGAAAAATACCCGCAGACGATAATACGAGGATGCTTCGCATTTTCCTATCTCCTCCTACGATAATTGTTTTTAATGGCTGAAAACCGGTTGAACAGCTCGAGTACAGCATCATAATGTTGAAGACAGGCCGATTTTCTTAAAAAAATACTATTTTGATAGATTTAATATACGTTTATACAAATGTATTGATTTGCGATGAATGGAACATTCCAATCTCTGTTCCACAAGTGTCTATTCCCTCAGGCGTCGTAAAGGCAAGTACTGTATACTCATAACAGAAATTCGATCCATTTTTTTTTTCAATCTGTGCTGCAGAGGTTGGATATACATTTTTTTAAAACAGATAATGAGCTAGCGTTTTCACTCGCCGTATTATTATATATATTATGTACAAATCGTTATTATTGCAGTTAATTCACCCTTCCCTCACTGGCATGAGTAGCGTTGTAAAACCAGTAGAGGATAGGCCTACGGTACATCACATGCCCTAAACGCAGAACAACTTTGGTGGGTAGGGTAGGAACCAACTTAAGTATGAATTGGCTCTAAGAAACAATTGAAAACCATTAGGCCTACTAATTAAGTTGAGTTAGATAATTTAATATTTATTGACGATTAAATCGAATTTATGATTTTCCCCGAATAGAGGTGGTTTTCACAAATTGTTTTACATTATATAATAATAATAATAATAGGATTTTTATAGCGCACATACCACTCAAGAGTGCTCAAGGCACATATAAACATATACACGTCGTAGTGATGTATCGTTACATGTACTGTACTATTTCAATCGACTAGGACGGTGACAACAAACAAAGTATTACATCGCAATGTTTTACTGTGTTTAGTGGTATATTGTGTGTAAAACACGAAAACAATAATAATAATAATAATAACTGGTACTTGATATATCGCATTATGCTGAAAGCCTCAATGCACTTTACAAAGACAGAAAAAATTTAGAGAATTACAAATTAAAAAGGTGGGTTTTGAGGAGAGATTTGAAGACACTGCACTGGTGGAAGTAGCCTGACGGATTTCAATAGGCAACGCATTCCATAGAGAAACGGATGTCGAAGAAAATGAACGATTTCCATAAAACTTAGTGGATGGAAGGATGCATTAATATATGGGCAAGAAGAGACTCAGATCTAGATCTCAGAGACCGCTTAGGAACATAAGGTTGAATAAGTTCAATTAATATTTCGTTACTAAATGAATAAAGAATATATTTAAAAATTGTTCCTCTTTGCACCCATCCTCTTCCCCATCCCTCAACCCTAATGTTACATACAAAGCACAAATTAAGTTTGTTTAAATTTGACTTAAACCATTGGTCTCATTTTGTGACAAGTTTCTCTTTCGGAAGTAATTCCCAGTGTGCTAATTTTAGTTGAGTACATAAATCACAGTGTCTATTTATGTATTATTGTCCTGCGGTACGTACATTTGAAATCGCCAGTTTTTTAACGCTGAAATTATTATGTATTCGAGAACCATCTGTAGGCACGACCTAGATGGTACGCGAGCGAAGCGAGCGTACCATCTAGTTATACAAATTTAACAAAGGCCTTCTGATATTGATTTACCGATTCCTCTATCGATATTGCGGTACTTGAAAATATTGATGCATCTGTGTAGGCCTACTCAATGTTATTTTTTTAATTCTTTTCTATTTAACAATGCTGAACAATTAAGATTAAAGCACATGAATTAATAGGCTTCATATCTTAATAATTCTTACCTCCTGCGTTGTGTTTATGGTACTCTACAAGTTCCTCCATTGTGAGAAAGCAATGTTTATCAGATATATAATACTTATTTTGTTTATTGCGCTTTACATGGTAATGTCTAACAGCATCTTCTCCATTGCCAATTCTAAAAAAATTAATAAAAATCAAAGAATCAGACATAAGCCAAAAAACAGTTTTCTTCTGAATGTGTGAATTTGTTTGTTTTTTTTTTAATAAAAAAAAACAGGAAAAAATAAAAAAGAATGTGTGAATTCTGTACTAAAAATGTCACCGACCCTTTAGTTAAGACAGAGAGTGTGTATAATTCCTTAGTACTTGATGGACGAACTGTAAAACATCCCTCCTTGCTTTCAGATTTCAGTTCTATTTCTGTTCGTTGTCGATTCCACGTGCCATTGTACCAACTACAAATTGAACCAAATTATGTTATAAAATATGATATTTGCATAAAAGCTTATTATATTATTTATATTTGAATTGACCGGTATATTTGGGCACATCACATTTTTGTACAACCATCTTCTGGAGAATACTAGGCAATCACCCATATTTTATTTCCTTTTGAACACGACTTATAAATAAAAAATTATAAATATAAAATATATTATACATACTCATATCTTTCTAGACCAGTAGAGTATATAGACTTTTCCTCTACATAATTACTTGGAATAAAGCCACATTGTCTACAGAACAATAAAATATTTATAGTTAATAACAATAATAATATATTTATTTGCAATAAAAATATTGGCGATAGCAACTGACAAGTACCAACAATTAATTATTTCTCTTTACATTTAGCAAACTGCCATTGAGTTCAGGGAAAGAATAAATGGAGATTTTAAATGAAATTTAATTGAAAGTGTTGCTGAAAAACAACTTTCTTAAAGGTGGAAATTCTGTTTACAAACATTAATAAAGTCTTAAGGGTCTTTCACATCTGTGCCTGCAAATCTTATTGTGTGTGGAGTTTCTTTTTTTGGCCATAAAAGAAAATTATAGGAAATTATAAGAAAATATTTCCAAAAAAAATATACAAATTATTCTAGCTATATAAGGAATTTTAGAATAATTATCTCAAATTTACGGTATTGGGTTAATAACCATAAATCTTTAAAGTTCTTTAAAAATTAGGAAAATGTAATCTGGAGAGATTTGAACATGGAACTGCTTGCTTGCAGGGCAAATGTCTTCACCACTAGACCACAAATTGACACACTCACGCATGCTGATTTTTTGCTTTCCACCAGTATTCCCTTGAATCATCTAATATCACATATTCTTCTCCCTTCACTAGTGCTATGTCTTCATCTTGCAGAGGTTCATAGTCAAATTTTGCTATAACAGTCTACGAAAAAAAAACCCCAAAAACATGTTTACAGAAAAATTAATCATATAGCAAAGTGCCAAGAAGATATTTTTTTTAAACCACTATTCATTCATTAAGCAAGGATTTAAGCGAATCGACCTATCAAACACGATGGATTATTCAAACTATTACTTCTGATTGGTCAATTCGTTGTGGATTACATCATTGGGTTTCTTAATGAGAGTTCTTTATTTAAAAAACACCACCAACAGCAAAACAAATTACCAGTAGAACAGTAGCATAGGTTAAGTTCAGCACTTTATCTTCCCCAGATAGGTTAATAACGGTGGAGATAAGATACAGTACTTTCTTTGTGAAACAGATAGGGTTTGAGATACATTTTGTATTGCATAACAATTTTAAAAAGTACAATCAAAGAAAGAATTAAATTCTTAAATTCTTTGTACAGACCTTACTCTACAAGATAGAAGATAAGATATCAGACAATATGGAACAAATTTGCATATTGACCGAGAGAACCGAGACTTCTGTAAGTGTTTTTAAATCCAAATGGCATGATACTATGCATTAAGTACAATTAAGACCTTACTGTGTTCAAAATGAGAGCAGCTACGTTACCCTCAAATAACGTAAAATACAGGGCCCCAACGGAAACCAGTTTTTAAACTGTTTGGGCTACCCTGGGTAAATAAATGTGATAATAATAATAATAATAATAATAATAATAGGACATTTAAAATATTTAGGATTTCAACGTAGATATAGTCGCTAGTAATACTGTATATAAAATTGTCATGCTTACTTTTTGTTTGGGTGGGTTTGGTACTGGGCGTGGTGCAACTGCAGGTCCTGATGGTTGGTGTGCAGCCTGGTGCGTAACCTGGGGTGGGGTCTGTGTAGAATGTTGAATAGCCCGTTGATTTGGCAATTGAATTGGAGATAGCTGAGTTGGTGACTGGTGGGTAGGTTGAAGTATTGGTTTCTTGGGTGGGATACGTTGTTGTGAAACATCTGGTTCAAACTGTCCAAAAAAAGATATAAGTTCAAGATTTAAAGATGTATTGTCCCTTTGACAAATTCCCAAAAAAAAAATAAAAAAAAAAAGGTTTCGAAAAAAAGTTATTAACTTCCACCAAAAATTAGTCGAAAAAAAAATCATTTAACTGAAATACAGACATTTTTGGTTCAAACTTCCAGTCAAAGTTTTCGATCAAAACATATCCCATAATGCAATGCGCTTGTTTGGTTACTCTGTTTGCATAATCATAAACTTCCTCGCGATCTGTGTGAAAACACCTTCTCAATCGTGACAAGTTAGCATCATGTATAATGCATACTCGTGGTTTGAAAACAGAAAAATATTTTAAAACTAAATTTAGGAATATATAAATATTAAAATTAAAAACCTCTTCCCAACTATTAATAATCATTAATTTCAGGAATAAATTATTCCATTTTTTTCTTATTTCCTAGTTTGTGTAAATAATTAAATATCTATATAGTAAGTAAACAACTATTGATTCAAATATACTATGTGAAGATCACTAAATTCTATGTAAAAAACACTTTCCTGACACTATAGAAGTGTAACATGAGAATTTCTTCATTGAGGTCAAAATAAATTCCTCACACATTCTTGGAAGGAAATGTAATCTATTTGTACAGTACAGGGTTAATCCAATCCACAGGGAAAGAAAGGGGAATTTCCAATCACAATGAAAATGTTTATAATTCCAACAAAATGGAAATGAACTACTTTGTGTATCACTGTTCATCGGTGGTTAAAATGGGTAGAAAATATAGATGAATCGTGATGATGGGGTAATAATTATTGATAAATAAATGTTATTACTATTAAAGATGCATTGTCTCCTCCCTGAAAAAATATTTTGTTTACATTTTTTTTGGTCACATAATAGTTATTCACTTGGAACAAAAACTGAATCGTATAAAAAATGTATTTAACTGGAAAAAACTGTAATTTAAAGCAAAAAATAGTCAAATTGGCTGCCAGTCAATAGGTTTTTGGTTGAATTTAGAGAAGAAGAAAAGTCTGATTTAATTTTTCATGTTTTTTGGGGGAAAATACATCTTTAACCTATTTTTTCAAAGAATATTGTTCTCATGGTCCATTGACCTTTAAATATAAAATTGATAAGGAGATACATTGTAAATATTTATATAATATGTACAAATAAAACTTCACAACTATGGTTTCTGTGGCTCTACACTTCATTGGATTTCCTCTTACCTAATTGGTCGGTCACAGAGAGTGCTTTTTAATGGTTCCTCCTCCAATTGGGCCCAAGTAACATCTGGGGTTCCACAGGGATCTCTACTAGGCCCTCTGTTATTTAATATTTTTGTTTCGGATCTTCCCTCTACTCTTCAATCTAATATTCTCCAATATGCTGATGACACTGTTGTCTTCAGGAATATTCAATCTAACTCCGATTCCCTTATCCTACAATCTGATCTTGACAATATTCTTTCTTGGTCCAACGTAAATAAAATGTCACTTAACATCAATAAATGTAAAGTTATGCACGTTTCTCGCTCTTGAAATCCCACTCTCTACCCTTATACTCTTAATGATATCCCTCTATCTCTAACTAACAGCCATAAATACCTTGGCATTACCCTTAATAGTACCCTTTCCTGGCACGACCACATTTTAGCTGTTCACTCTTCTGCCTCCAGGACTTTAGGATTTATCCGTCGTACTGTTGGTACCAATGACTCTCATTCTCTTCTTCTGCTTTACAAATCCTTATGTCGTCCGATTCTGGAATATGGTGCTCCTGTGTGGTTTCCACATTTGGCTTCCCATCTTAATCTCCTTGAAAAACCTAAACGCATTCTTACAAGATACTTTTTTCCAGGTAAACACTTTGAACGTCCTACTTACGCCGAAAGATTAGCTCTCCTTCATCTTCCTTCTTTGACTTCTCGGATTGATTTCCAAACTATTATCTTTGTTGTCAAATGTTTATACACTATTATTGATCTTGATGTTTCTTCTTTTTTTTCTCCTATTTCTCGTCACAAATTTGATCTTCTATTCAGGCCACCCTTTGCTCGAACTGTCTGTTTTCAATCTTAACTGTTTCCTAGATTCTGTAAACTTTGGAATGGTCTTCCCTCTGAATTAAGTGAGCTTGCTCTCCTTGGCAGGTTTCGAGAATTCGAGACTAGTCTTCGCCAACACTATTTCTTTTGATTTTACCTGGTCCCTGCTGTATTTTTTTACATAATGTCTTAGATTTTTATTAATTAATTTTTTTCTCGTCATTTATTTTATATTTATATTATATTCTATTTATGTTAAAGGAAAGTCTTTAAACAGTGATTGGGTTCGCTTGTGACAATCCTGGCTTTTTGTTTCATTATTTTTTTTATGTTTTCTGTTGTAATTGTAATGAGCCGATATTGAAAAATAAAATAAAATCAAATATTGTTTTATAAAAAGGAAACAAAAAACAAGACAAAAATGTTTTAAATATAAAGAGAGATATTTTTTTAATTGGGAGTTTAAAATGGTATTGGGTAGAAAATTCTACAGTAAAATATTCATTACAGCAAAATAATAAAATAGGTATACAAAAATGTGTTAAATATAAAGAGATAGGATGTATTTTTTGAATTGGAGATTAAAATGTTATTGGGTAGAAGGTTTTACAGTAAAATATTCATTATACAGCAAAATAATAATATAGGTAAAAAAATATTTTAAAGAAATAAAAGGAGAAGCAAAAAAGATTATTTAATAAGTTTAGAAAAAGGTAATAATATTGTGGTTGTTAGGAATTAAAGGATAAGGATCTTCCATGTGCACACAAGTCATATGTGTAATTTGATCTCGGATTTTAATTCGCTATGTGATTCGCTACTCTAGACAAGGAGAGCCTCCTGTAGTTGAGCTGTAGCTTGGTGGTTAACATGCTTGCCTGCAAATCTCATGGTTCGGGGTTAAATCCTGACCTAGGGGAGTAACTCACGACTCCCTAAGGCTCAAATGCGAATCAAATGGCCGAGCGGTTAAGGCAGGGGCGCTGTTATGTACCTAAAGAGCCAACAACATCGGCAAGGGTTCGAGGCCGACTCGCTCCTAGTTCTGGAGTCAAGTCTTTTCGGATAAGGACTATAAACCGTAGGTCCAGTGTACACAGTTATAACCTGTGTGTACTTTAAAGAACCCAGTTCATTATTTGAGAAGAATAGGGGGTTACCCCGGTAAACTGGTTCACAAAATAGCCCTGAATCAGGGGGATTACCACCTATCTGATTTGACTCATCAATTGATTATAAATACCTGATAATGTTTAAATGAGTTCTTGCAACCAGGTGCTCCTTGATGAGTCTGCTCACAACATGTCCACTTGTTTGTCCAGGTACCACTGTGGTAACGATCTAACAAGCATTGGTTTTCTAGACACACTGAGAAAAGAAACGGAAAGGTATTTTAAATAATTTAATAAATGTAGCTAATGTCAATCATACATTATTTCTTTATTTTACAGTTAATCACCTCCTTCAGGACACACTGACAAAATAACCTATATTAAAGATAAATTGTCCCCCTAGACATTTTTAGTTGAATATGCCATTTTAATGTCACCTAATAGTTATTCAAAAAACTGCAGCGAAACAAAATTTATTACCTGAACAAATTTTTAATTATTACTGTTTCTTTTGTCTTTTTATAAGTGATTTTTTTTGTGGGTGAGAGGAGGGGATCACAGAAGTGAATAACTTTATTAAAACTGCAAAATGGCCTATTTAAAGTCTGATGCATTAATCTTACTTTTGGGGGACAATACATCTTTAAGAATAAAAAATGATTTGCTTTCAGTAAAAAGAAAAGGGCCATCCTTATTAGGCGTCATCTACAAATTATTTCAGACCACAAATCAGCGTCCAGACGCGTTTTCTATTGTTTACCCAAAAACGCGTCTCAAAACCCGTCTGATTTGGCTGCGTCTAGACGCCAATATACATGTTCGACTATGGCCCCGCCCCTATATACGGCTGACTGCACATTGTTATACTGTGTACTGGTGTTAAACGCGCTACATACAAGTGAATTCATTGAGAGCGTGATATTAAATTATTATTTACAACCGGCAGTAAGACAAACAAATCAGTACAGGTATACCCTTTTACCGCCGACAGAGTATACTGTAAAGCGCAAATTTTCGTTTCTATTTATTTGCGACCTTTTATTTTTGCGATTTTATTTTTCTTGTGCTAAAGAGTGAATTTACCACATGCAAAAACGTTAAAGTTAACTTTTGGAACATGGAATTACTCAAACTATTGACCTACAGTACAGAAAGAAAATACTGCAACTTTACCTACGAAGTAGCTTCGTAGGCTACGTTGTTGGCTTCGTAGGTTCCATTTTTTGGCTTCGTAACCTCAATAAACAACTTTCAATGAGCTACGTTCTGAACTTTGTAGGGAGTTCGTAACCTAAATAAACAACCCTACGATGTTCTTAGTGAAGTAAGAAGGTGTGACCAGGTTGTAAATATATAATATTTTTTAATCGTAACCGTTTCCTTCGTGCGTGTTTACCTACTCAACGGCGAATATAAATATAAATTTCCCACGATTTAAACGTAGAGACACGCGATCCAACACAAGTGAACCTCAACGAACAGGCCAACTAATAAACATATTATAGCGAACGTCCAGTCCATCCAGAACGATGCCGAGAAAAAAAGATCGTAAACAATTCATTCTAAATATAGTATCAGAACGTTTTCAGTCGGTCGCTCAAAAAGACTGCTGACAGAAGACCGTAATAAATACACACCTAGTTTTTTTGGTCACATGGCATGAAACGCGATACTCTGGCGGCTGCCGTCTGACGACGATAAAACAGTAATTAAGATCGTGTACCTGGATTTTGTGTCACATGACATAAAACATAATACTCTCTCTCTAGCTCTAAACTGCTCACATGTTTTATCTTAATATGGAATATATATTTATTTTTCATATCCTAGCCTAGGCCTAGGTGTCGTTGTTTTTATAATTCGCTAACCCAAGGTAGGAGCGTTAATTAATTTATAGGCCTAGTGTAGGCCGCCGAAACTAGGCTAGCCTAGACTTTCTTTCTCTCTGCATGAGCTGAGGTCCACAGGCCCGATGTCGTCTCATCAGCGAATTTCCGTCCAAATTAGGATAACCTAGGCCTAGTCTCAGATTTGTTGGTTCTGTGAAATGATACCAATGTTGTTTCACCATACAAGCAATACAGACGGGTTTTAATCACTCAGACGCGTTTTCTATTGTTTTACCTACTAAACAGCAAAGACGGGTTTTAATCACACAGACGCGTCTTCGCCGCGATTGGGTAGCTCATGAATATTCATAATAGATCGTTAATGAGGTTCAGCATTGGACAGACGCGTCTGATGGGTTGCAAGTTTTCAGACGCGTCTCTGTGGTCTGAAATAATTTGTAGATGACGCCTTAAGGTGTCCTATAGTAACAATTACAAAGTATTTATTTACTTACATTCCTGTATTTTTATGACCCACTCTTTACGTTCATCATCTGAACTTGCAAAAAAATAAAGTTTATAGTCTTCATGGCAAATCTGTAAAAATAATATAAATTATAGAATCTTAACAATTTTTACCTGAACTTTTGCTGTACTGATCAACAGAGGGAATCTCTAAATTGAGAGGTACTGTAAGTAACCTTAATTAGAAAGAAAAGAAGTTGTGATTGTCACAATGTTTACCTGGATACCATGAGGTTTACTGAAAGCCTCTCTATCAACTTCTTGAATCACTTTGACATTTTTTAGGTCAACACTTCCCTTTTTTTGAGCCCTCACCTGGTGGTAAAAAAAAACAGAAAATATATTGTCTATTTCGTTCTTTTACAATAAAACATACAATATCAATGGAAGGGCTAAACAACAGTCAAAACTAATCTTTCTTCTTTAAATACTGACTACTTTATCAGCACAGGACTGTTCTCGCAGAGGGCTCAGTAGACAGACAAAGTGTTAAACATACATGTAAATAATGCATCTAATCATTAGCAGCAGCATTCCACTGCAGAATATGGCAAAGAAATAACATAAATAATCTGCACATTGTAAGTAAGCAAAACTTAAATACTATATTTTATAGCATAATTATAATTACTAGATGGTACGCTCGCTTCGCTCGCATACCATCTAGGTCGTGCCCGCAGATGGTTCTCGAATACATAGTAATTTCAGCGTAAAAAAACTGGCGATTTCAAATGTACGTACGGCAGGACTATAAAACATTGTCGCTTACAGAAACAAATAAATAGACACAATGATTTATGTAGTCAACCAAAATTAGCACCTAGAAACTCACAAAATGAGTCGAAATTTGTTATTTGGACTCATTTAAACAAACCCAATTTTGTTAAATTATTCTTTATATATCTTTATTATCCAATCAGTAACGAAATATTTTTTTTATAGGCCTATACATAATATACCACTAAATAGAGTAAAACATTTCCGATTTAATACTTTATTAAAACTGTCACTGTCTCATGGTCGATTGAAATAGTAAAGTACATTTAAAGACCACTAATACGTTTATATTTTTGTAATTATTAATTAATACAGACGTTGAGAAACAACTGAAAGTAATAAAGTATTATATTATTATGTGTTTATAATCTAAAAGTAGGGGCTACCCACACTCACAGTGATAACGTTTATTAGTATATTTGTTTATATTATATCTAACAGTACCAACACACTTTTGATTTAAATGGCGATCAAAAGTGGTTAATACCTATTTGCAGTATTGTATAGCATTACAATACTATTTCTGTTTATTCTCCAAGGGTCTATAAATTTACCTACTTGTGTTAAACCATGGAGGTATGCAATAATTTGGAATGTTCCATTCATTGCAAATCAATACATTTCTATAAACGTATATTAAATCTATCAAAATAGTATTTTTTTAAAGAAAATCGGCCTGTCTTCAACATTATGATGCTGTACTCGAGCTGTTCAACCGGTTTTCAGCCATTAAAAACAGTTATCGTAGGAAGAGATAGGAAAATGCGAAGCATCCTCGTATTATTGTATGCGGGTATTTTTCACGATGGACATGTATTAGACAGTGTATGCTACGATCGGAAAACACCCCTATTTGGGGCAAATCGTTGAACCTAAATTCGTTTTAATCGTCAATAACTAATTATCTGACTCAATTTAATTAGTAAACAGGGTTACATCAGGTGGTTAAAATCAGTACCGAAAGTACGAACCAACTTTATATACCATCGAGTAAACATTCTAAAAGTAACGCGCGATTTACCGAATTTTGCCCTTACGTAAATTTATATATAGATAATAATGCATGTACAGTATATAATGTTTGATATGGGGGTCAGCCTTGTTTAACTTATTTGACCTCCATCCACACTCATGTTTATTTTAATCTAATTTATAATCAATTTATGTTTTATTAGAATATACAACTGTATCTGTATATTTGATGTGTGTGGAAAATTTAATAAAACAAATAAATAAAAAAAACAAAACATTCAATTTCATCAATGAAATAATATTCAGGTAATTTGCTTCGTTACTTACCCCATTTGATGTAGTGTCGTAATAACTCACACGAGTGTGCGTCAATGAAAAAACCCTCTTTTTGAAATTAGTTGGCGTTAATCCACGTTTATTTTGGGACCTTTTTACCATTACTCCACACAAAATCTCATCCGATCCATCCATATTTAAAAGCCTTCATCAAATAATTGTTTTACAAATATAATGTGATTGTTTTTTTAATGCTATGCTGTCCGATATTTGAATAAAGTTTTGAGACATCACCAAAACATCTGCATAAAAGAAAAAGTAAAAATATACATAAGAAATATTTCTTTTAAAAAACGCCGCTCATTTAATGATGACTACTGTCTACATGCATCTCAATATTATCAGCAAATGTTTTCTCTTTTTCCACACATGTTTTGGGGTGTGTGCATGGCCAGTATGAGTTTCTAGTAATAGTAAAAAGACATTTTTTTAGCCGTAATTAAACTATAAGCTACTGCATGGTAATAACTGTTTCCTGATGCTTCCATTCTCTTGAATATAACTGCCTAATAAAGGAGTGGAGCGAAAACACTGTTATTAATTTACAAATTCACTTGCACTGAGCAAGTGTTGGTCGCAAGCTCTGCTGTTCTACTTTATCGTTTTGATTCTGTTTGAGTGATTCCTTTTAAAATTTAATTATTTGTAGGTATTGGTATAAATTATTAAAATCAGTTTATTACTATAACACCTAGTGGTTGTTTGTATATACTCCAATAAACTGACAACTCAATGAGGAAACAAAAAACAGAATTCCCTTACCTAATGATCTAATAGTACTTTATAAGGATTATATAATAAAACTAAGGATAGGATGTGGGTATTATAATAATAGATAGTGTTGCACTGATAAAAAAAACAACAAAAATAACGTTTTCAGGGCATTTCCGGATATTATTTCATTTAAAAAATGTTGCCGATTGAAAACAACAAGGCACAGTCTACCTTTACACCATATTATTTATCGACTATTTGCATAAATTAATATTTTCAGTACGGTTATCGTGTCATAGGATAATAATTAGGTTTGAAGAATATCGGCACAGTTGACCATGTGTCAAATTGTTTTCAATGATCATGGTCAACTGGGCCTCCAATTCACTGTTTTCTATTGGTCAAGCCAACCATTCTGCTTAATTATGTTGTTTTACGGCAGAGGCAATGAAACCGATGGTCAATTGTTGCCATATGAAATTGGACACACAGTTGACCATGGCAATAGTAAAAAAAAATCCCGCACATTTGACCATTTAAAAACATTACACGACAGTAGATCATAGCGAATTAATTAAAATTACCAGTAAACTGGAGATGTCAAATATATGCACAAAACATATGTTTCTGTACGATACGGGTCAGGGATTTGTTTACCTCCCCAACATGGCCAAAAGGCAACCAACCATGCCGGATACACTAGGCCTAGATACACTTCAAATCAGTTATACTTTTCGTAGGTTTAATTTAAAACTTTTTTCCAACAAATCTAAACACAAATATTGTATCAAAAAGGAAAAATTTTAGTGTAGTACTATTCTAGTAGGCCTATAGTAAACCATATTATTATACCTACCTAGGCGCTCCTATACCTTAATTACTCTAGGCCTAGGCCTAATAAAAATTAAAGCTTGTGGTCGTTTCCGTTGAAAGACAGAGGCAACATCCATACGAGGGCGTACGCAAAGCGGCTGCTACACACAGTACTTGTAGCTAGGCTAGCCTACTTACCTTTCCGTTTTTAGTACGAGCAGTCTACATATTTAAAGCCGTAAAATGTCTTTGGATTCGTACCGACATGATCATCAAATATAATGTTTAACTTCAGGATTAAATATTTAAGAAACGTTTAAAGTTTAAAATACTAAAAAGTTTTCCTAAACTTTAGGACCACAAATATTCTTTGCACACCAACCAACCAAATAAAACCAGGAAATTAAGTTGTGAAACTACACACATTTGAATCCCTAGCTTACTAAAACTAAAAACAATATTTATATGTATTAAGCATATATAGTAATAATAAAGTAATTATAATAATATTAATATACTTTTTATATTAATTTATTACTTAAATTCTTTATAGAAACAATATTTATGCAAAATAATGTTAATTACTTTAAGTAGTTAAGTACTCTTCCTTAATTCCGTCTTGTTAACATAGAGGGCGCTCGTCATAAAATATTAAAATGTGTTGATCGTGTCGGATCCTTTATTTGTGGTGTTAATTTATGGAAGATTTTTAGGCCTAGACACTTTAGGATTATTGTGAATAGTGTGTATTATTATATATTTATATTTACATAGTATATTAGCTTAAGTAATAATAGTATAGTACCCAGTAACAAAGTTTATATAGCTACTAGTGAGGCTAGGCCTACTTACTTGCTATACGTTCTTACGTTACACACGAAAAGATGACGATGATCCTCCGTATAAATAGGCCTATAAAAGGCATATTGGTCAGCCTAGGCAGCTGCTAGTTTGCACAAGATATTTCGAATATCTTGCTATTCTATATTGAATTTTATTTTTGTTGAAATGAAAGTCATAAAAATATTAAAATTATTATAATAATACAGTAATATTATATTTTATTAGAATGATAATTGACAGGTTTTGAATTGTTTCATGAAATTTTATAATCTGTATTTTTATTTAATTTCTTTTAGAGATTTGTGGTAGCCTACATACAGTATGGCTGAAGAACAAGGAGTGAGCTCGTTACCATTGCCTCCCATGCAGTTCATAAAGCACTACACCGATGACCGAATCCGCAATGGAACCGCTCCTAAACCACCACATCCACCCCCTGATAAATATGATATGTTTGGTGCGACGTTTCAACCAGATGACGCAATCATAAGGCAACTTGAATCACAAGGATTACAGAGATTACACCCAAAACAATTTGACCATAAAGACGAATTAAAACGGCTTAATCATTCAATTTTAGTAAATTTTTTAGATTTAGTCGACATATTGATAACATCTCCGTCGAGCCAACATAGGCAGCAGAAAGTGGAAGACATCAACCTTGTTTTTATCCATATGCATCATTTAATCAATGAATTCAGACCTCACCAAGCGAGGGAGACACTGCGTGTTATGATGGAGGTACAGAAACGGCAAAGACTCGATACAGCTGAACGATTTCAGAAACATTTAGAGAAAGTTACGGAGTCGTTGCAGAATTGTTTAGGATCGTTACCGTCGAACATCGGCAGTATCGAAAGTAAAGTAGTGACGTCAATTGAGATTGAACAGAGGTCGATGAACATGAAACAAGAACCAAAAGATACCGTGATAGAGGAGGAAGAACAAAAGAAGGTGCAAGAGGACAATTTTTATGACAAAGATAAACTAATGTGTGACATGGTGGATTCAATATAAATGACATAAATAAGCGACACTTTTTGTTGATTGGAAAAACCCAAAAAATGTCACTAGGCTTTACCAGTGTGACAAACATAAGTGACACATTTAGTTGGTCCCATTGACAAACCCAATAAATGTCACTTTTGGGTTTGCTAATGTGACAAAAATAAGTGACACTTTTAGTTGGTCCCATTGATAAACCCAATAAATGTCACTTGGCTTTACCAGTGTGACAAAATAAGTGACACTTTTAGTTGGTCCCATTGACAAACCCAATAAATGTCACTTTTGGGTTTGCCAGTGTGACAAAATAAGTGACACTTTTAGTTGGTCCCATTGATAAACCCAATAAATTATCACTTTTTGCTTTACCAGTGTGACAAAATAAGTGACACTTTTAGTTGATCCCATTGACAAACCCAATAAATGTCACTTTTTAGTTTGCCAGAGTGACAAAAAATTGGGAACTTTTTGAATTTATCAATTTGAATAAAAAGTGACAACTTTTGGTTTTGACAGTAAAATAAAAGGGTAATTTTTTGGGGTTTGTCAATGGGACTAAACATGACACTTTTTGGGTTTGTCAGTGAGAAAAAATGTACTCATGATTCCCTACAATAGATTGGTCATCTTTGAAGAGTTACCTTTCAAATGTAAAATAAGATTTAGTTTTCAGTATAACCCTTCTTTTTGCACTCCCCTATTTAGGGGACACTTTAACCCTGAAACATGTGGAAATACTGTATGTTTTTACCGCCACGGCAAATCCCTGTCTGTCCCTTTAAGTGGGTTTCTACTGAAGTAGTAATTTGTACTTCGCAATGTAGTTTAATAAAAAAATAAATAAAATAATGTTGGCAATTGTTCTTATTTATGCTAGTCGTAAGTAGTGAAGCCAGTTTGGCAATGAAATCGCTCTGATATGATGTGATAGCATTAGATATGTGCACGTTTAAAAATCACCTCAACTTCACCCATTTTGTTTTACGTTATGGCTAAAAATACGGTACCGTATCCATACTTCTAAAAGCTAATGGTACGGTAATTATAGTTTAAGAATGCAATTTATAATTACCGTACCTTTAGTTTTTATAAGTATAGATACGGTACAGCATCTTTAGCCACAGCGTTTATTTTAAAATGACCTATGAATACAGTATTTTACTTGCATCCATACATAATATGTACCACTGTAAAAGCGTGCGCTTATTTTATTTTTATTAACATGCTAAAATACAGTACGTAAAATGTTTATACCATTTCTGCAACATATAAAACTGTGATACGGGTAGGCCTATGTTATATATTACCATTCGTCCAGGTAGTGTTCAGTTTGGAAAAATAAATCGTGAAACGTCACTATTAAACAAGTCCAGTTGACTAGACTTTATTTCCAAACATAAAACTGTGATGATTGTTGCTTACGGTATGTTAATAATGCATAACGATCAGTATACTTACCTAATAAAACATCGATTATCAATTTCTAACGCCTTATTTTATGGGTCTAAGATAATTCCTCGTCCCTGTTTTCATAACATATTATCTACATAGGCCTACATACAAAATACATACAGGAAAATGTTGGAAAAGACTCCAGGTATCATGCATGTAGTACTTAATTTTAAGATACAGGTGTCACCGGAGTAGAAAACCAACGTCAATCGAGTTCTGATTGGTCGGTTAAAATCTCACGCGCAATATTAATATTCACTAACAGCATTCGTTTTGCATATTAGTAACTAAGCATACCTCAATCGTATTGCTTTTTCCCCGTAAAAACAAGGTTTGTCTGAAAGTAGGTTTTTTTTTAAACAAGTGTAAAAACATTTCCTGAAATATTAAAGACAACATTTAAAAAAAATAGATACATTAGGCCTAACCTGTAGTGATTCACTAACGAAACAAATAGATAGAAATTCTGTCGACACCATACCAAGAATATGTAAAATCAAAATTAATATATATATTTAATATACAGGTGATTCAATTAGCATAAATTCTAATTTAATCAAGACTTAAAGATGTATTTTCTCAAAAAATATGAAAATTAAAGTTAGTAAAGAATTTGAATAGGTCATTTTGCAGTTTTTTATTCAAGTTTTCATTTATAAAAGACAATATTCCAATTTTTTTTCAGCTAAATCATTTTTTTTCGATTCAATTTTTGTCAAAGTGAATAACTATTGTGTGACATTAAAATGACATATTCAACAACAAAAAATGTAAGTAGGAGAAAATATATTTTAAAGACAAAATTGGACGCTAACATGTTTACTGGCGGTATTATATAAGGTCGTAAGATATTACTAAGTTGCTAATTCTGATAATAAATAGTATTTTATACAATTAATATCTAATACAAAAGCATTCAACTTAATAGGGTTTGAAGCGAACACGAAATCATCACGAATCGATAATAATCGATTTGATATGCAAAATTTATATCGTTAAAATTGATAATAATCGATTTAAAGTTGCAATAATGTCGCTAAAATCGATTTACTACGCAATAATCATGTCGTAAAAAATTTAGATTAGTCGAATAGGTTTGTAATAGTTTTACAGTGTTTTCGGCTTTCAGAATGGCGTTAAAATATACTATGACTACAAAATAATTATTATTTCCTGTAGTTAGATAAGTTAAATCAAAAGACGATACGTACAAATTAAATTATATTAATAAAATACATAAGTAGGTATATGTAAGTCTATAGCTTACCAGTAACACTAAAGGCCAACTCAGACAGCATCGTACGACGAGGCCCACTTGTCACTTGTCGATGCTGTCTGAGTTTAATCCCGACAAGACTAGTCTTGTGATAGCGCTTGGAAGTTTTTAGTTCGTCGAGAGAAAATTAAACATGTTTTATTTTCGTCTCGTCGTACGACGATGTCTTGAGTTGGATTTTAGTGCTTATTTCACCAGCTATTAAAAAAAAAAAGTTATCTTGGTACCATGCGACACGGCAATATTATATTTCCAGCATCTTCATTTACTTGTGCAGGACCTCGCTTGAGTATTGTCGCACATTGTAATATACTTATTTTATGCTGTTTAGATAGAGGATGAATGGAAGGAACGACACATTAAATAGATTGTATAAAACCAATCTTGAATCGGCTTTGTATTGCTTGTCACCATTTAAAAGCACTGATATATCTCGGAATGACAATTGCTCAGACAGTGAAACAAATAAACTTCTCTGGTCTAATAGACCTTTTTTATCCGCTGCCACCGTTACATTTTTACATCAATAGTCATTGCTCGAGCAGTACCAATATCTGAAATTGCAATTTTACAAATGAATTACAGTGTTAAATAGGCGTAACAGATGCGTTCCACTACCGTATTTGAGCAATATTCGTAGAACAACGTAATAAGGCATTTACGGTCATTGGTAAATTTAAAGCATGGCAACCCCATTACAGACCCACATTTACCGTACTAAACCTTTAGCGTAGGCCAACATCAGACTTCATTTTGGAACCACGACTACATAAGAAAGTACTGTTTACTCTATAATTAAAAAGGGTACTTTCCCCCCATTGGCTGATCCAGGGATATGTGATGCCCCCTACTCCTTCAAAAAGTCACTCCTTTTCTAGCGACGGCCGCCATACCAGAAATACGACCGTATATATCTACCGTTGTGTAACTTACGTCCAGTGTACCATATCTCTGCTGATTTTGTCCGACTGTATATAATTCTTGGATTGGTGTCATAACCATCCCATTCTTTACAAGTCGTGCCTTCCACAACTATGAACCATCCTTTATCACCTCCGCAACCGTTGTAATAGTTATTAATAAAAAATCTCCTAAAATTTAGATTGATTGATATTGTTAATTCGGACTTATTCATTTACTGATCTCATCAATTCATTTGCAGTAGAACTAGTAACAACCTTGCTGTTGGACACGCCAATTAGGGAAGAACACTTTAGGAGTGTAATACCCAATATTATAGGCAACGCCCTATCGTAAAGCAAAAAGCTGATATTCAAATGTGACCTTTGTTACACTAAATGTACACACCGATTATAAATTCCATCTATTGAAAATACATTAGAGGAAGCAGATTGCATGTCGTCCCAAGGTGAACTTTGAACTCTGTCCTTCGAAAACCAAGAAGTTGTAGTAGAACCAACACCATCAAATGTAATGGAAAACAACTCCTCGTGAAATGCAGAGAATGCTGTTAATTTTACCTGTAACACAGATAAAAACAGATTTTATTTTTTATTTTGGTAAATTAATTTTTAAGTAGGCAAAATAAAATAAAGTTGAAAGTGTAATCACAACAAAAATATATTATGTAAATTAAAATTATATTGAATATACTAAAATTAACAATTGATAAAACTTATACCTGTTGAATATTTAATGTTGACCAGTTATCAAATATTGCATTGTTTCTGTAAAATGTATCACTGATGAGAAATTGATGAGCATGGTGGCTTGATGTTCCTGATCCAGTTTGCCAAGCGTTGTAAATGCTAACTTCGGTCATAGATACACCCTTAAACACTCGAACCCATTCATTTCCTGTGCAGAACAGTAAATAAATGCTATGAAAACACATTCTGGTGTAGAAAGCATATTGAAAATTTGATGATTTGTTTAAAGTGAATAAAGAAAAAAAAAATAACCGTTCGTTTCTTTTGTGTTGAATCCAATATTATTTCCATAATATAAAAAGTAAACCGATTGTGAATGCTGTGCGTTAGTACTTACCAATTTGACAGCCTAAAACTTCAGCTCGTAAAGTGCAGAAAGTGTAACAGCTTTTAGGGTAAATCCTGATAGCCACGCCTTGTATTACTGGATTAAAATAATGTGTTCGTACGCCAGATCGGTCTAAATTACCATCAAAAATCTGGATTTAAATGCAAATAGGAAATGCGAATTAAAAATACACGAACACTTTTATTAAGCTACGTATGTTCAACTACATTTTATTATTAAGAAGCAAGAAGAAGGTATATACAAACAGTTTAGTTTACATTTTCTCCAAATACTGTAGTTAAGTTTATTCTCAAATTACTTGTACAATATCTCCTTTTATACCTTATTTTATATCCTGCTATTGGCCTACCTTAGGACGTCCGTGACCATTAGAGATGAAATAGTCACCAACTTGGTTCACTTTGATGTAGCTTATTTTGTAGGTTGTCACCCATTGATCCCCGTCTTCTCTACCCTGTGTTTGGATACCAGTAATGTTGTGCTCTACAATCAAATGTATTTGAATCCAACTGTTGGTATCTGACTTATGTGGAATCCAACAAGGCACACACGAAGATTTTCCTACTGCATTTAATCTTGCACATTTTGCGCCGTGGTCTTCTCGATCTGACCACATAGAACTGGCTCTTAATTGACCATCAACAATATCACCAGACTCCATTCCAAGAGGCTTAAGACATCCTAAAGTATCAAAGCAAAGCAATACAGTTAGGATCTGATAAGACTGGATCAGACAACCACCATGCTACTCACACTGTTTTATATTTACTTTGAGAACCCACTCAACATTTTCACGAACGCAATGATCTTACCTGCTGACGGACACTGGTCAGCTAGATATCCAGTTGCAGAACATAAACAAAGATGGCGTCTTACAGTACCAGGAACATCGATACAAATGTTTTCAGACCCACAGTCAACAAATGCGCATGTGCTTTCCACTTTCTACGAAAACAAATTATTAACCAAATTATAGTATATAAATATGGAAAATAATCAGTAAAGCACACACACTCACAGAGTAGGGTAATATTCGCGTTCAAACGGTGTTAAGTTAAAGTTAAGCGTGTACGAGTTATCAAATGGAAACTGTATATAAAATACACACGAGTTGGAACATAATTTTGCCGTACAAGTTCATATCACTTCACTACCTTTTTTGAATGTGAGTGTCATCAATCAAGTAATAGAACCTTGATGAAAAATATGAATATGAATATATGCCTGTAAACGTTAACGTCAAGAATTGTACATATGGTTTTTGTTTTTGTAAAGACGTCAATGAATAAAATGCTTATTACTTTTCAGAGTAAAATGTCTAACTTACGTAATCCTTGACTTTAACTTACCGTGGAAACAGGACTCATTTCGATGTATCTTTCTCCTGCGATCTCAGCAAAGTTACTCTCATCTTCGGTACGAGTAGCATCGTTTAATTTGCATGTATTTTGGTTGTAGTTGACTGATTTACATTGCTGGTTCTTTATACAGTTGGTGACACAGGAAGCCAAAGTACTGTCAGTGATAGTGGCGATGTCATTGTTTTGCAGCTTATGGTCCTCAACAACCGTGGACTCGTATACATTATCTGATTCTGGGGGAGGGGGGGGGGAAATTAGATCGGCAAAAAATAAGAGTTTGTTGCATTAGCTAAAGATTGGTTTCCACTATGACGCAATGCAAGGACGTACGCGCAATGCAAGTGAGTTGACCAATGACAAGCGACAGTTTGGATAATTTATCGCTTGTAATTGGTCAACTCGCGTGCGTTGCGTCCTAGTGGGAACCAACCTTTAATAATTAGTAGAAAATATACCACTACTTACTGTTAATATCAAAAACAGCATCAAACATAAAATGTCGGGTTTTATAATCAGTGAAAGTAACATGTGTCCCGATATCATAGCCGGCAGGTTCGTTCGTAAATTTATAAAACGACCCAACATTCGAATAATCATGTTGATAGTAGAGGCGCGCAGTTGTTGTATACGTAAAGCCAATCTTGTCTCCAGGTAAAACATCAATTCTATCAGAATGTGCAAGTGGAAATTCGACGACAACGTCAGGCTCTCCTTCCGGAAGTAAAGTTTTCCCGATGATTTCATACACGTTGTTGTCTGCGTCTACCGCTCTGTAAACTAAGCCAATGATATCTGTTGTTACTTTTGCCATATACCTCCATCCTGTGATTGTACCGGGACACTTTATCTTGTTCCAATCGTCCATCCATATTTTCACTGTTGTTGTTGTTTCCGTAGTTTTCTTCATTAACGGCCAATTGATAATGTTACATGGTAAATATGAATCTAAAAATCAATAACAATTCATTTGAAATTATTTTATAAGTGTCTTCAAAGATTTTTTTTTTCGACGTCGCTTGATGAAAATTGTATTATGATGTTATTTTAAAATTGTAATTAAAGTCCGATCTCCATAGGAATCTATTCCTAAATGTCTAAATTTATAGGCATTTTCTAAACCAAATATCTGCCCTCTGCGAATCTGGGAATTTAATTTCAACCTTTGATTGATTGATTGATTCATGATTGATCACTTTATTACAGAATTACGAAAAAAGCCAAAACAAACCAGAAAACCACAATAGGATTTTCTTCCATTCGTTGAAGAGATTTAAAACTTTAAGAGATAGTGCGTGGTGCATTTAATAACATCATTTTAACTTGTCAAAATTCCTATTTTAAAACCATAGACGCACTTGAGGACATACTCGTAAAATGAGGGTAAATATGTTAGCACAATGTTTACAGCATGATTACATCATAACATACAGCAGTACAGATTAGTACGACAATTATATATTTATTCATTTATTGATGTTCCCATTGGCACATCAAGCAGCCAAACTAGCTAACTTACCTTTTAAAACGGTTTGAAACGAAAATGTTCTAGCAGCAGGACCGACATTGATTGCGTGAACGGTATGGACTAGCAAATTGTTCATGTTGATCAAATCTGCATACATAAACTGTGTACCTTCATCGTCATACGGCAAAAGACTTGTATCAAATTTGAATCCAATAACATCACCACTTTTTACTGAGATCCAATCTGGTTCTGGTAACGTAAACTCTCGTGGTGTATTCAATACTTGTTGTTTCGGTATTACGGTTCGTGCAACCACAACGTACTGGTTGCTACCAGCTATGTGTGGACGCATCACCAATGCTAAGAATTCTGCAGACGCAGTTGGGTAGAATCTCCAAGCTGTTACATATCCATCACATGTTATTGGATTCCCAGTATTCAGCAATGTCAATCCAGGGGAGTCCACATGTACTCTAGGTATCAAAGATCCTCCGTGTACCTGTGGACAACCGACAGAAGCTAAAAATATAAAAAAACTGTAATTAGAAAGCCATTCTGTTGCCTGTCTGTCCACATGGATCCGCTACTATTTATCAGAGTCAATACCTCAGTTAACCGTTTTATGGGCTCGCGATTGATGCTAAAGTTTAGCCATATTATTATTTACAGGATAGTTGAGCCCACTGCAAAATATTGAAGATGTATTGTCCCCCAAAAAGAATAAAATTTGAATAGGTTATTTCGTAGTTTTAATAACTTCCGTAGAAAAACGAATAAAGGGAATATTTTCACTTATAAAAATGAAATGACAAAATTCCATTGGCTGGTAGCCAATTTTACTATTTTTTCCCCTTAAAATTACTGTTTTTTCAGGTAAATATTTTGTTTTTAGATCCAATTTTTGGTTAAAGTGGATAACTATTATGTGACTTTAAAATGGCATATTCAACAACAAAAAAATGTTTTTTCAGGGGGACAATACATCTTAACCGATGTTTTTTTAGTTGAGAGAGATTATTTAGAGGGTTGGCTATATTTATGAAATAGTTGGGTCATCTTTAACTTAGATGCAACGATCGTATGTGTAAATAAAATATAAAATAAAATAAGATAATCAAATACTTTAACCTTTGAATGCTACGCCAACCAACAGAAAAAGAACGAATGTTTTCACATCAACAACAAACATAATGGTAGGAATTACAATAAAATGGCGCGTTGATGTTCAACTTCAAATCTAATCAAATATCGTCGTATCTTCTCTGACAACATATAGTTTCTCACGTAAATTTTTACGGTGGTCACTCTATAAAACTTGATTCAATGATCCTAATCTTGGGTTTAAGATACTTCTATATACAACTATAGATCTATATAAAAAATGAACTAGTCAACGTGACTGCGGTGTGTTTTAAGCAAGGGTAATAAAGATACATATTGTGACATTTCGTGTTACTTAGGCTAAAACACTTCTTACTTACTATAGATATTTATTGATAACGAATAATAGCGGATTGTTAAACGTGAAATAAACAAATAAAATGTATTGTATAAATATTATTTATTATATTACCGTATAATACCGTAATTCGTAATTATGTGTCTATCAATATATATACTACATCATTAACCTCCTTAAATATCATTATTTGTACACAAACCTGCTCTATAACGGTGTTAATTTTATTTTAGTCAATAAGTACATTTTGAACGTTGTTAGTATTCTATCTTTCTATTATTTTAAGGGCATGTTCACACGTACCTAAATTAAAAAAACGTTGTTATTCTTTCTTTCTATTATTTTTAAGGGCATGTTCACACGTACCTAACAAACAGACAGACAAAGAGACACGCGCGAATAAAATGGTTTACATTTTGATTGATATTTATATTTAAATTTACGCTTTATCAATTACCATGTGGAGGAAATATATATATTACAATAGAACAAATCTGCCTATAATATATACAAATACAAATAAATACCACATGAATTGCTTTCCGTTTTAACCTACAACCTAAAACAGTGGTGGTTGCTGCTTATGCCAATATCGATCAGTACTAATTACATAATAAAACTTATTTGTAAACTTCTGTCTGTCGCACATACCTACCTACGCCTTATATATTAGAGACTAAAGTAATGAGTTTCCAGTCCAGTTATCCCTAACAAATCTGCGTACTTACAAATACAAAATACAGTTTTCACCGGAGTAGAAAACCGGCGTCAACCTAGTTCCGATTGGTTAGTTAAAATGCTTACGCAGCCTAAAAAGAAAAAATGTTCTCTCTAATGGCATGTGTTATGCATTGCATTAAAACAACATAACTCAATTGTATTGTTTATTTTCCGTGAAAAACAAAAACTAGACTTCAGGGAGTGTGCTGGAAACATTTTAAACATTTTTCCTGAATCATTAAAGACAAACTTTAGTCACTAACACACAGACAATGATTGGAATTTTTCGACAACATATCTAAAATATGTAGAACCAAAATGTAATTATACAGGTTGTGGTTGAAATTCAAAATAAATGTATTAATAGAACGTTGACGTACACGTGTACATTATTGGTGGTGTTATTATTCAAGATCGAAGATATTGACTAGGCTTATCTATATCTTTCGATACATTGCATAATTTATACAATTACAATAATCTATTTAATCTGCAACTTTCATGTCGTCTAAAATTGATAAGCGATTTAAGGTTTCGATCATTAAAACGATCAATGATAACGCAATGTGAAATATAAACTGGTCACTATAACATTTTTATATCAATAGTCATTGCTCGAGCAGTACCAATATCTGAAATAGAAATTTTACAGATGAAAATAAATAAAAAGCAAGGCCATTCCATTATCTACATCCCCCATACTTAACGTTCAGCGTATATCAAATTCCACTAAGTTTTTTTGGAAGCACAACTAATGAAGAAAGTACTGGCTCGGTACGGTGCAAGTTTCAAACATTCCTCTCATTGGAAGATCCAGGGCAAGAATAAGTGGTTTTCCCCTAACCCATTTAAAACGTTGATTATCCTTTACCGATGGCCGCCTGCGATATTCCTTTTCGTACAAAAGTTGGGGACCCTCATAAAACGTCACAAAATAAACATGAATATTCATTAATCATATCCATAGGACCATATAAGGTATGACGTAAGAATTGGGCTAACTACAATTCTCTAATGCAAACGCTTTCTGTCGAGCCGTCTGTATAGTCGAATGGATTAGACTATAGACATTACATGTCGATGTATGGGGTTCGAATCCCATGAGCAACTTCTTTTTATTTTATAGTGAGAGAGATTATTTAGAGGGTTAGGTTTAGTTATATTTAGGAAGTAGTTCGGCTATCTTTTACATAAGGGATCCCCAAATTATGTACGAACAAAAAAATCGCTGGCCGCCACACCAGAAAAACAATTCTGGATCCAGTCCTCCACATTCATTTTGTTTGTATTCATTTTATTATTTCTGATTTAGTAAAATATATGTACCGTTGTGTAACTTACGTCCAGTAGCCCATATCTCTGCTGATTTTGTTCGACTGTATAGAATTCTTGGATTGGTACCATAACCATCCCATTCTTCACAATCCGTGCCTTCCACAACTGCGAACCATCCTTTATCACCTCCGCAACCATTGTGATTATTACTCATATAAAACCACCTTCTGTAAATAGATTGGTAAATAGATGGAGAGATAGATTGATTGATCGTTCGATTGTCGATAGCAGATTAATAATTTAGCCTAATTGTGTGATCTGATATCAAGAGGAATTTCAAAATATAAAAATATATCACGTCACACTGTACTAATTTTAATAAAATTACAGTAAACTAGATGGTACGCGAGCGAAGCGAGCGTACCATCTAGGTCGTGCCCACAGATGGTTCTCGAATACACAGTAATTTCAGCGTCACAAAACTGGCGATTTCAAATGTACGTACCGCAGGACTATAATACATTGTCGTTTACAAAAACGAATAAATAGACACGATGATTTATGTAGTCAACTAAAATTACCACTCTGGGAATTACTTCCGAAGGAGAAAATTATCACAAAATGAGTCCAAATTTTTGATTTGGACTCATTTAAAGAAACCCAATTTGTGTTTTGTATGGTTTTTTTTATATTAGGGTTGAGGGATGGGAAAGCGGATAGGTACAAAGAGGAACAATTTTTAAATATTATCTTTATCCACTCGAACAAAATATTTTTTTCGTGTTTTATAGGCCTATAAATAATATACCTCTAAATACAGTAAAACATTTGCGATTTAATACTTTGTTAAAACTGTCACTGTCATAATCGATTGAAATATTAAAGTACATGTCACGATACACCACTACGACGTTTATTTTATTGGTAATTATTAATTAATACAAACGTTGAGAAGGAACTGTCAGTATAAAGTTTATTTGTATATAATAATGTGTTTATATATCTAACAGTAGATCCTATCCACAATCTCAGTAATAAAGTTTATCTGTATATATTTTTATATTACATCTAACAGTACGAACATTCACAGTAAGAAATGTTCGATTCAAATGAGGACTAAAAATAGTTAATAGGTATTTACAGTATTATCAAAGTATTGCAAGTTTATTCTCAAAGGGCCCACATATTTACCTACCGTATGTGTTAAACCAAGGGCTCATAAATTTACCTACTTGTGTTAAATCAAACTCTGGCAGACTGAGAGATTGGGATGTTCCATTCATCGCAAATCAATACATTTGTATAATCATATATTAAATCTATCAACATAGTATTTTTTAAAGAAAATCGGCCTGTCTTCAACATTATGATGGTGTACTCTAGCTGTTCAACCGGTTTTCAGCTATTAAAAACAATTATCGTAGGAGGAGATAGGAAAATGCGAAGCCTCCTCGCATTTTTGTGGCGGGTATTTTTCAAGATGGACATCCATTAGACAGTGTATACCACGATCGGAAAACACCCCTATTTGGGGCAAATCGTTGAACCTAAATTCGTTTTAATCGTCAATAACTAATTATCTAACTTAATTTAATCAGGCGGTTAAAATCAGTACCGAAAGTACGAACCAACTTTATATACCATCGAGTAAAAATTCTAGAAGTAAGGCGCGATTTACCGAATTTTGCCCTTACGTAAATTTATATATAGATGTACATACCGACTTCCACTTGTTCCTTCTATTGAAAAGAAATTAGAGGAAGCTGCTTCCATGTCCTTCCAAGGTGAACTTTGAACTCTATTCTTTGAAAACCAAGAGCTAGTATTGGAACCAACACCATCAAAAGTGATAGAAAATAACTCATCGTGAAATGCTGAGAATGCTGTCAGTTTTACCTGTAACATAAAATCATAAACTTATAATTATGTTATCAAATTCGATTTACTCGGAGAATTGTGATCGATCGATACTATAAAATTAGATAAGATACTTGATTAGGTTATAATAATAGTGAAGTCTACCTGTTGAATATTTAATGTTGCCCAGTTATTAAATATTGCATTGTTTCTGTAAAATGTATCACTGATGAGAAATTGATGAGCATGGTGGCTTGATGTTCCTGATCCAGTTTGCCAAGCGTTGTAAATGCTAACTCCAGTCATAGATACACCCTTAAACACTCGAACCCATTCATTTCCTGTGCAGAAAAGTAAACGAATGTCATAAAACCACATTCCCGTCGTGAGAGAGAATGAAGAGAAAGCATGTAACGTATAAACTTGAAAATTCATGATTTATCAAAAAATAATTTGTTGACAAAATGTTAAGATGAATAATATTTTAGTAAAATTAACCACTTTTTTTTACATGGGTTTATAAGACTATTTTACACTGCCAAACTCTTGTTTGAAAACTCGAGCAAACTACGAGTTGTCATAAACAGTTTTCTAAAGTTTTCTAGAAAACAAGTTTACACCAGCAAACTTTAGTTTGCAAACTCAAGTAAACCCCAAGTTTACAAACAAACATTTAGTAATTGTTCGTTAATTGTAGACTAGGCTTAATCCAGTTCAAAACCTTAAAATGTATCGCGTAAACCATGTATAGGCCTCTCTACGTCATACTGTACGTGTAGTAACAACACTTTATCTCATAAAAGTAACTTACCTATTCTACAGCCTAAAACTTCAGCTCGTAAACTGCGGAGACCATAGAAGCTTTTAGGGTAAATCCTGATAGCTACGCCTTGTATTACTGGATTAAAATAATGTGTTCGTACGCTAGTTTGGTCCCAATTACCATCAAAAATCTGTATACAAATGCAAATGAAAAATACCAAAGATTTAGATAAAGAACTATCTTGCGTAAGAATAATTAATTCGTTGAATCTCGGTGAAGAATATATATTGCAGCCATTGCTTACATAAAAAAATATGTGGAACACATAATTTAAGAATGAAAGTTTATCTGCATAAATGTGATTAAAGTGCGACTATACGAGGTTCTGCACAGTACGAAGGAAGATAGTTGCAATATGAATTAGTCTCACAATGTAGCCTACAGCTGGTATGGATGAATAACAACTTTTCAACTTCAGCTTTGTCCCAAAGTAAGGCCAGACCATAATTTCATTTATTTATCAAAGATAGTAACAAAAAACCAAAAAACAAGTAATAGTGAAATACATTCTTTGTCAACAATTACTCGCTTTTATTACTACTTAATATTATTTTCTTTATATTATTTTGATAGGTCTACCTTCGGATTTCCATAACCATTAGAGATGAAATTGTCACCAACTTGATTCACTTTGATGTAACTTATTGTATAGGTTTTCACCCATTGATCCCCGTCTTCTCTACGCTGTGTTTGGATACCAGTAATGTTGTGCTCTACCATCAAATGTATTTGAATCCAACTGTTGATATCTGAATTATGTGGAATCCAACAAGACACGCAAGAAGATGTTGCTACTGCATTTAATCTTGCACATTTTGGACCGTGGTTTTCTTGATCTGACCACATAGAACTGGCTCTTAATTGACCATCAACAATATCACCAGACTCCATTCCAAGAGGTTCAAGACATTCTACAGGAAAAACGGAAATAATGGTTATTTTCATCAAACAATGTAACAATTTCTTTAAAGGGCCTTTCACACCGGTGCGGAAAATAAAATCGCGTCAATATGCGCATCGTGAAAACGTAAAGTTGCCAATACTGTAGGCGCAAACTTACGCGAGCCTGAATTGGAGCGGTGGCTGTAGCCCTCTATGAAAGACGCATAACCGAGTGCTTAAATAATAAACCTATTCGATGTTTTACAAAGATAACATTTACGAAACATTTAAGAAATAAAGGTGAATGAGACAGTTTTTTGTGTAAAACTTGATCCATGTTACAAACTGTTGAATGTTTACTTTATGGAATATTTAATAGTGATGTATTATTCTTTTATTTTTTATGTTTTCTAGTAATGTATACAAGACATAAACACCTGTTGACGGACACTGTTCAGTTAGATATCCAGTTTCCGAACACAAACAAAGATGGCGTCTCACGGCACCAGGGACAGCGATACAAACGTTGCCAGACCCACAATCAACAAATGCACATATTCCTTCCACCTTCTATAATTAAATAAAATCATTAGACTACTAGACTAAACACAAAGCGAACAGAAATGCAAAAATAGCTAGATTCACATTCAGGAGTTGATCATGATCAATTAAGATGTTTAAATTGTGAAATAGCTAGGTTCATATTCAGGAGTTGATCATGATCAATTACGATGATTAAAATTGTGAAAATAGCTAGGTTCACATTCAGGAGTTGATCATGATCAAATACGATGTTTAAATTGTGAAATAGCTAGGTTCATATTTAGGAGTTGATCATGATCAATTACGATGATTAAAATTGTGAAAATAGCTAGGTTCACATCCAGGTGTTGATCATGACCAATTACGATGTTTAAATTGTGAAATAGCTAGGTTCACATTCAGGAGTAGATCATGATCAATTACAATTATTAAAATTGTGAACATAATTCACATTCAGAAGTTAATCATGATCAATTACGATGTTTAAATTGTGAAATAGCTAGGTTCATATTAAAAAGTTGATCATGATCAATTATACGATGATAATTGTGAACATGGTTCACATTCAGAAGTTGATCATGATCAATTACGATGCTTAAATTGTGAAATAGCTAGGTTCACATTCAGGAGTTGATCATGATCAAATTACGATGCTTAAATTGTGAAATAGCTAGGTTCATATTTAGGAGTTGATCATGATCAATTACGATGATTAAAATTGTGAAAATAGCTAGGTTCACATCCAGGTGTTGATCATGACCAATTACGATGTTTAAATTGTGAAATAGCTAGGTTCACATTCAGGAGTTGATCATGATCAATTACGATTATTAAAATTGTGAACATAATTCACATTCAGAAGTTAATCATGATCAATTACGATGTTTAAATTGTGAAATAGCTAGGTTCATATTAAAAAGTTGATCATGATCAATTATACGATGACAATTGTGAACATGGTTCACATTCAGAAGTTGATCATGATCAATTACGATGCTTAAATTGTGAAATAGCTAGGTTCACATTCAGGAGTTGATCATGATCAAATTACGATGCTTAAATTGTGAAATAGCTAGGTTCATATTCAGAAGTTCATCATGATCAATTACATTATTTAAATTATGAAATAGCTAGATTCACATTCAGGAGTTGATCATGATCAATTACGACGATGATTAAAATTGTGAACATAGTTCAGACATAATCAGTTTGTTTGTAAACCTGCGCATTAATGTTCTCATTCTCTTCTCTTTTATTAAGGTCCGGGTGAACCTACTGCAAAACCTATACCATAATCCTTTTCGTTTAATTATAGATTATAATAAGTGTATTTATCTTTTGTCATGATGTTACTTACAGTATTTGAAAAAGAACTGTACGTGTGGTCCTTGTCTTTGTAAAGACGCCAATGAATAAAAGTTGGACCTTTCAGAGTAAAATGCCTAACTTACGTAATCACTGACTTTAACTTACCGTGTTCACAGGACTCATTTCGATATATCTTTCTCCTGCGATCTCGGAAAAATTACTCTCGTCTTCCGTACGAGTAGCGTCATTTAATTTACATGTATTTTGGTTGTAGTTGACTGATTTACAGTGCTGGTTCTTGATACAGTTTGTGACACAGGAAGCCAAAGTACAGTCAGTGATAGTGGCGATGTCATTGTTTTGCAGCTTATGGTTCTCTAGGATCACTGTGGACTTATATGCATGATCGGGATCTAAAATTAAAATAGCTAGATTAAAAGGGGGCCATTGCAGATTCTGGCACGTATGTAGTAATTTACCAACCGTAGAAGGAAACGAAGAATAGGCCTGGTGTTCAAATTCATTTAAATGGAGTTTTCACTACACCTAAACTTACCATTAATATCAAAAACAGCATCAAACGAAAAACGTCTGGTTTGGTAATTATTGAACGTAATCTGGGTCCCGATATCATAGACAGATGGCAGTGGCCTAAATCTATATATCGACCCTACATTGGAATAATCCACTTGATAGTAGATTTGTCCTGTTGTGTACGTAAAGCCAATTTTATCTCCGGGTAAAACATCAATTCTATCAGAATGTGCAATTGGAAATTCGACGACAACGTCAGGCTCTCCTTCCGGAAGTAACGTTTTTCCGATGATTTCATACACGTTGTTGTCTGCGTCTACCGCTCTGTAAACTAAGCCGATGATACCAGTTGTTACTTTTGCCATATACCTCCATCCTGTGATTGTACCGGGACACTTTATCTTGTTCCAATCGTCTATCCAAATGTTACTGGATTTTGTTGTTGACGTAGTTATCTTCATGAATGGCCACTTGATAATGTTACATGGTAAGTATGAATCTGAAAAAAAAATAATAAAATCTTGTGAACCCGCCGTTATCATGTTTTGATACAGATATTGTATAAACATTTTGTCAAAACTCATTTTGCTACACACAATTTTATTTACAAAAAATAAAATATTCAGTACGATACCTTTTAAAACAGCTTGAAATGAATATGTTCTCATATAAGAACCGCCATTGATCTTGTGAACCATGTGGACTAACAAATCACTCTGACTGATCCCGTCTTTAACAATAAACGCTGTACCTTCATTGTCACGTACCAAAAGACTTGTTTCAAATTTAAATCCAATGACATCACCACTTTTTACTGAGATCCAATCTGGTTCTGGTAGCTTAAACTCTCGTGCTTTATTCAATACTTGTTGTTTCGGTATTACGGTTCGTCCAACCACAACGTACTGGTTGCTACCAGCTATGTGTGGACGCATCACCAATGCTAAGAATTCTGCAGACGTAGTTGGATAGAATCTCCAAGCTGTTACATATCCATCACATGTTATTGGATTCCCAGTATTCAGCATTGTCCATCCGTTGCTATCCAATGAGGCTCTATGTATCAAAGATCCTCCGTGTACCTTTGGACAACTGGCAGAAGCTACAAATAAATAAAAACTGTAATTAGAAAAGCCATTATGTTGCCTGTCCACTATAATGGGCCTGTTATAATTTTGGGAAGTTATTATTTATCAGAATTGACGCTACCCCAAGTTGCGCATTAGGTCAAGCTTTTATAAATGTGCCCATGTTTGATAGGCCCTATTACCGCTTAGTATTTGATGCGCCACACAAAGCAAAGTGCTGATTGGAATTGGTTCACTGCTGACGATTCATCTGCTAAGCGTTTGTTATTAAAAACTTGTAGGCCTATTACTGTAAATGGTAATTAATATCTACCTTTAGGAGGTAACAGAAAGAAAAGATACAAAAGATACAAAAATGAATATGTAAAGACAACAAGAATACTTAGTCTTTACATGGACTAAAGATTATTCTTTAGCCCGTTATCTTTATATTCAACCAATCTAAATTTATTATTATTATTTTGTTCTTAAAAATAATGTTTTCAGTTATTTTTTTTAGATCCAATTTTTAAACTATTATGTGACTTTAAAATGGCATATTCAACATAAAAAAACACATTTTTTCAGGAGACAATACATCTTAACCGATGTGTCTCCAGTTGAGAGAGATTATTTAGAGGGTTGGTTATATTTAGGAAATAGTTGGGTCATCTTTAACTTAGATGCAACGATCGTATGTGTAAATAAAATATAAAATAAAATAAGATAAGTAAATACTCTAACCTTTGAATGCTACGCCAACCAACAGAAAAAGAAAGAATGTTTCCACATCAACAACTAACATAATGGTAGGAATTACAATCAAATGGCGCGTTGATGTTCAACTTCAAATCTAATCAAATATCGTCGTATCTTCTCTGACAACATATAGTTGTTCACGGTGGTTACTCTATACAACTTGATTCAATGATCCTAATCTTGGGTTTAAGAAATACTTTTAGACATCTCGATCTCTATGTCTAAAATGAACTAGCCAACGTGACTGCGGTGTGTTTTAAGCAAGGATACATTATTGTGCACATATATTGTTATTTAGGCCAATACACTATGTTACTATTGATAACGAATAATAATTGATTGTTAATCGTGAAATAAACAAATGAAATGTATTGCATAAAAAGTATGTATTCTATTACCGTAGGCTTATACTGCTGTACTTTGAGAAAAGGGTTTATCCACAAAGAGTTACTTTTGAATAATTGACCAAAACGTGTTTTTGGTTTTCATTACAAAGTCCATGTAGTATTTTATTTGCAAGTGAATATATTTCAGAAGTACATTATAAAAAAATTTTGTTTTCAAATATTTTTTTTTGTCGTGCGTGGGTAAATAAGGGTAATAAAGATACATATTATGTACATATCTTTTTATTTAGGCAAATGCACTATGCTTCTATATATATATTTATTGATAACGAATAATAATTGATTGCTAATCATGAAATAATATATTGCATATATAGTATTTATTATATTACCGTATAATACCGTAAGTCGTAATTATGTGTCTATCAATACACACTACATCATTAAAATACCATTATTTATACACATCTACACAAACAATCGTGTTATCTTATTTTAGTCAAATAAGTACATTTTAAATTCCAGTTACTTCCAGTCAATTTTACAATGTCTTGCTTTAAATTACAGTATTTTCTTTTTCAGGTCAAAGCAATGTCATATTAGAATGGCATATTAAAAAAAACATAAAATAAAAAAAAACTTCAGAAGGAAAATATATATTTATAATTGTTTATTTTCATTATTTTTTTCATTTTTATATTAGGCAAAAGTAAATAAGCGAGTAACTCGTCAATTACAGGATGGATAGATTATTTAATAATTTATCGTGCTCATTATAGGCCTAGCGAGTGGAGTTGAAAGAGTTCTGAGTTACAACCCTGGCACTAGGTCAGGATTGAACCCTGGACCTTGGGATTGGAAGGACGGCACGTTATACACCGAGCTAGCTCCACTGGTTGTACTGCAAAAAACACCATACAATATTTCAACAATCACAATTATTACATAATATATCATACCAACGGTATTTAATTTTTTTATTATTAAACTTTGTTTATTAATGGTATCTGAAAGTCTTCTTGTTTTTAAAATATTACATCGAATGTCATCGCTCGAGCAGTACCAATATCTGAAAGACCAATTCAAAAAATGAATTATTTGAGTTTTTCATTATTATTCATAAAAAAAAATATTTGAAAATTATTTAAATGGATTTATTTTATGGAACGAAAATGTTACTAAAAACTGTTTTATTTTATTTTATTAAAACATATTTAGGCAGGATAACATAATTCAGAAAAGAAAAGATCACAAAATTTCTGTTTTTCAATGGTAAATGTCAATATTAATTAACTAGTAAAACATAAAACCTAAACTATGTAGGCCTATGTAAACACATTTAAACAAATTGTCTATAGATAAAGTAAGTAAGCATTTATGATACTGAAAAACAAAGAGAGTAAATGAAACATAACAATTTGAGACTAGGGTTCTATAACAGCCTTAAGTTTGAAAATATGTGTGAACATTAAGTTAACAAATCATAACCTATTTAGGCCTATTTAAAAGGGACGCCATTTGAAAATTCCAAGAGAAAATAGAATTTTTTTTTTGTCTATTGAATATTATTGAAGATAAATATCATTTTTTATTCCACTGCTCGTTCTATAAAAATATAGGAAAGAATATATACCAACCCTGAATGTACATAAGCTTAGGAATATTTTTGTTACAAATAATTTACAACAATTTTTTTTTGTACATTACATTTAGCTACATCATTTAAAAAAAGACATTCTGCATGTCCGGAGGCCGCTCTTTACTGAATATTAAAATGAAATGAAATTAAATGTCCTATGGTTGGTTAACAAAATGATTTTATAAAAATAATCAAAGTAGTGCTTTATCTGGCTGTATGCAGTTGTCTGCAGTTTGTAACTTACATCCAGTGTACCATATCTCTGCTGAGTTTGTCCGACTGTATATAATTCTTGGATTGGTGCCATAACCATCCCATCCTCCACAAGCGTTGCCTTCCACAACTGCGAACCATCCTTTGTCACCTCCACAACCATTGTGATAATTACTCATATAAAACCTCCTTCTGTAAATAGATTGGTAAATAGATGGAGAGATTGATTGATCGTTCGATTGTCGATAGCAGATTAATAATTTAATGGTGTGATCTGATATCAAGAGGAATTTTGAAATATAAAAATATATCACGTCACACCCTAATAATTTTAATACAATTACAATAAATGTACATACCGACTTCCACTTGTTCCTTCTATTGAAAATATATTAGAGGAAGCAGCTTCCATGTCGTCCCAAGGTGAACTTTGAACTCTGTCCTTTGAAAACCAAGAGCTAGTAGTGGAACCAACACTATCAAAAGTGATAGAAAACAACTCCTCGTGAAATGCAGAGAATGCTGTCAGTTTTACCTGTAACATAAAATAATTTGAACATTATTTATCAAACTCGATTTACTCTGAAAAGTTGTATCGATACAGTAACTAAAGGTTACCGTACTGATTTATGTGTTAGTAAATAGTGTAATAATAGTGACTTACTCGAAGAATTTTGATCGATACTATATCACAATTAGATAAGACAATTATATTAGGTTATAATTAATAATATTGACGTCTACCTGTTGAATATTTAATGTTGCCCAGTTATCAAATATTGCATTGTTTCTGTAAAATGTATCACTGATGAGAAATTGATGAGCATGGTGGCTTGATGTTCCTGATCCAGTTTGCCAGGCGTTGTAAATGCTAACTCCAGTCATAGATACACCCTTAAACACTCGAACCCATTCATTTCCTAATGTAAAAGAAATACCGTAAAACTTGTAATTGTAAGTGGTTAGTCAGTCAAGTAAATACACTTGAAATACATACCAGTTCTACAGCCCAAGACTTCAGTCCGAATATTAGGCCTACTATGCCAGCTTTTTGGGTAAATCCTGATAGCCACGCCTTGTAATATTGGATTAAAATAATGCGTTCGTATTTCAGATCTATCCACATTGCCGTCAAAAATCTAAATAAATACAAAATTAAAATTACTTTTAAAAATACTCTATAAATGCCCATTTACACTAGGAAGATAACGATTGACGATAAATAGATAAGCATTAGAAAGGTTTTCATTCATGAACTTTAAGATCATCACTGTATTTGACAAAAATAATATTGTTTTAAACCCAATCAAATGACGTCATGATTTATAAAATCAATAAATTCGATATTATTGCTCTTATCAATCATCAACATTTACTTAGAAACAGTTCATGAAATAAAAACAGCATACACTAATTACAATAACTTAAAATGGCAACATAAAATAAGAACTGTTTCAAGGATCAGAAAAAGAAGTAAAAGAACTTGTCAAATACTAATATTCCTAAACAAAAACAACAAAAAAGCAACAACATGACACATCATTAGCTAATAATAATAGATCTATAAATTATAATCCTAAAATAATAATAATAAAATAATTCATAAATGTTTTAGATAATTCATTTAACAAATAAAAAATCTAATTACGGCACATTATTTGTATTTGGAAACAAATGTTTTTTAATAGTTTTTAAAAATATTTTAAAGTTTTTACATCAAGTTGTTTCTATAGACAGTTCACTCCATAACTTAGGACCATATACTGTAACAAAAAATTCAGTCTTTTTTAGCCTCGTAAATGGTACTTCCAATCTTTTGGTATGTCTAGGATGATAATGTTTGAGATAGAGATTGGCAATATATTATTTACATATTTATAAATAATAGATAAAACTTGTAAGTAGACCATAAATATAAGCAATAAAATGAGATAAAACAAAATATTTCTTACAACTCGTTTCTGTAATTTAAAAATGTTCATGATATCAGTGGTAAAGTCGGCTGCCCAGATAAAGTTACAATATTGTAAATGAGGAAGAATAACAGAATGATATAAATTAAGCAAAATCCGTTGAGGAAAAAAGTGCTTAAGTTTGTTTATAATCCCAATATATTTAGATATTTTATTGCTAATATACTTTTGATGGCTAGACCAATTTAGATTTTCGTGGATAGTTACACAAAGAAAGACAGACTCAATTTTACGTTCGATGATATTGCCATTGAGATAAATATTTAAAATTTTTAGTTTAAGTTTATACTTTCTACGGTGTGAATTAAATAAAATATAATTGGTTTTAGTAATATTAGGCCTAATCAAAAGCTTATTTGCAGTAAACCAAGCACAAATCAGTGGCTGTGATGTACTAATACACCGGGGTAACCCCCTACTCGTCTCGAAAGATGTACTTGGTTCTTTAAAGTGCACACGAGCTAGTTAAGTTGTGTACACTGGACCACGGTTTATAGTCCTTATCCGAGAAGACTCGTTCTACCACCAGAACTATGGAGTGAGTGAGCCTCGAACCCTTGTCGGTGTTATGGCTACGTAATTACGGTTCCACTGTCTTAACCGCTCGGCCACTCACTCACTCATAATTCTCTATTAAAGTTATTATACAAATTAACAATATTATTATTTGAATAAAATAGTGTAGCATCACCGGCGAAGGAAACAACATGTAGAGTATCACTAACGCGAGGTAAATCATTAACGTATATCAAGAACAGTAACGGACCAAGAACATATCCCTGTGGTACTCTACATGTTATCTCCATCGTCGATAATTTAAATGTACCAATCAGAACATATTGTTTGCGTCCGCTGAGGTAACTTGTGAACCAGTCATAAGAGATAGCTCTAATACCTTAACGAAAAAGTTTAGAAAGTAGTATTTTATGACGCCTTAGATAAATTAATAAATGTACTTAATAAGAATTCTTTCTTTTCAAATGAAGTATTAATGGAATTTACACGTTCCAAAAGTGCGTGATTATTTAAGTATTGTTTTATAAAGCCATGAGTTCATCAATTATGACGTCATTTGATTGGTTGTGTGAAAATATCATTTTCATCAAAGGAAGCTAGATGGTTATCCTATAGTTATATGATAAAAACTTGTTAGATTTCTTTTGTTTTATGTATGAAAAATGCATATTTATCGTTGATCGTTATCTTCCTAGTGTAAACGGAGCTTAACCATTGTGATAGTTGTCATGAAAATTTGAAAAAAGAAACTTTTGAAATCTATGTCATAGTGGAAATTTGATGTGTGCCATACAAAGACACTGAGCTGAGCAAATTTCTTGGCAAAGCAATAGAGGGCCCATTAAAGCTAACTCGAGATCAATAAGCTTTATAGTGACGTTGGTATATCCATTTGGAAAAAAAGTCATCCATATAAACAAACGAAGTAAGTGATAGATCCATGCTTTGCAAGCATTTTTTCAAGTGGTATATACAATAACAATAAGTTATACCTTGGGATCACCGTCACTATTACAGATGAAATGTTCTCCAACTTGGTTAACTTTGATGTAACTTATTGTAAATGTTTTCATCCATTGGTCCAAGTCTTGTCTACCCTGCGTTTGGATACCAGTAAAACTATGTTCAACCATTAAATGTATTTGAAACCACATGTTTGTATCCGAAATAGCAGCAGCCCAAGCTCCTATACACACCCCTGCTGTATTAACTCCATTCAATCTGCCACATTTTGGACCGTGGTTTGCTGCTCCTGACCACACAGAACTGGCGCTTAATTGACCATCAAAAATATCACCAGACTCCACTCCAAGAGGTTCAAGACATTCTACAAGGAAAATGAAAACGGGTATTTCACCTCCTCCTTAAAAGTGTACTTAAAACAAAACCTATTAACAACTTGTTGTAAACCTGTGTTTGCTAAGTATTCTGATATATGTATTAGTTGTCTATTTTCTTATATAATAATAATAATATAATTTATTTTGAAGCTGCATTTTTGAAACAGTGGCACACTTCTCTAATGAAGGTGCGTCCAGAGTAAGTAAAATAAAAGTTAGAGAAAAAAATGATTTAACAATAGGCCTATTTACAGTACAAAGAAACTTAAACTAAATTATGAACAAGATATAAAAAAAATGATATTAACAACGTAATGTAGGGTACCAATAATTATACCTGCTGACGGACACTGTTCAGCTAGATATCCAGTTTCTGAACATAAACAAAGATGGCGTCTTACGATACCAGGAATATCGATACAAATGTTTCCAGGCCCACAGTCAACAAATGCACAATGACTCACCGAGTTCTATAAAGAGAAATCACATTCGCTATTATTGAGCCAACAAACGTTAAATCTATGATGCCATAGTCCAAGTTCTAGACGGCGATTCGGCTTCTTAAAATTTATAAAAGGCGCACATAGCGTGTCATACCTATACTACTGCTGGAATCACATCTAGTAGTTACGAAAAAAATTCAAGAGAATACTAACATAAATAGACAATAGATAGATACAACGGATAATTCATGTAACATCTTTTTCTAGCGCTATAATAAATATAATTTAATAAATAACATGAATAGTAAGGTTTTGTTTTCGTTCTCATGGTTTCTCAGATATATTTCAAAATTCAAGATTTAATTTTATGTGCCAATTTAAAATGAAAATAATATTAGTAAATTTTCAACATTGAATTCTAAAATGTATATTAATAAAATTATTACTATATAAAAATATTTCAACCTACTTAAGATATTTTATTTTAAAACAATAAATATTTAAAAACAGACATGAAATACCACAGAAATACAATATTTTAAAAGCAACATATAAGAACATCAAAAATACTATAAACATTACTTTATACTGTTTTTAGTTAAAATATGCACAAAAAAAGCCAGAAAATTAAACATTTTCTCGGTCTTCCAATCCACTTATCTGCCCATTTTTGTATGTTATGATATTTAGTTCTTGTTTCTCATCTAATACTTTAACTCAGGCCCTTAACCCTTCAATATAGTTACTTACCGCCATCTTATGACTCATTTCGATGTATCTTTCTCCTGCGATCTCGGCAAAATTACTCTCGTCTTCCGTTCGAGTAGCGTCATTTAATTTACATGTATTTTGGTTGTAGTTGACTGATTTACATTGTTGGTTCTTGATACAGTTTGTGACACAGGAAGTCAGAGTACAGTCAGAGATAGTGGCAATTTCGTTGTTTTGGAGTTGGTAGTCTTCTATAATCGTAGACTCATATGCACTGTTCGATTCTGAAAAAAAAACACCCGATTTGTTTACCAAGAGTAGTATGATCTTCCTTATTTATTTGGAGAAGTGCATCTATTAAAAATAAATACAATTCAATGATTCAATACAATTTAAGATAAACAATCGTGCAATAAATAAACAAACTGAAATTCAATACACTAATACTATTATTTCTTATTGAAGATACAGAACTCAAGTATCATAAATCATAGTATATGGTATAACAAAACAAACTTAAAACGTTAACTTACAATATCGCGGACGCTATCGTGTCAAAAAAGCAAGCGTTTTGTTTATAAAAGTAAAACGTTAACGTTAGCTACAGATGGGGTCTCCAATCAAACAATTATAATGAATATTTCATACAAATTAATATAAAAGTTTCAACATTTCTATACACTTACCTTGATCATCTAAAACTGCTTCAAATGTATATTGTCTTACTTGGAATCCTATGAATGTTATTTCTGTTCCGATATCATATACAGCAGGTTGAGGTATACTTTTATATAATGAACCTGCATTTGACCAGTCTGTTTTCACATAGACGGAAGAACCGGTGTACGTAAAACCAATTTTATCCCCAGGTAAAACCTGTATTCGATCAGAATATGCAAGTAAAGATTTGACAAGAACGCCAACCTGGTCTTCTGATGGACTGATGATTGTTTTTCCAATTATTTCATACACGTTGTTGTCTGCGTCCACCGCTCTGAAAACTAAACCGATGATATCTGCTGATCCACTAGTTATATACCTCCAACCAGTGACTGTTCCGGCACACTTAATTTTGTTCCAATCGTCCATCCAAAGTAACGAATTACTTAATTCTAACGTCGTCTTCTTCATAATCGGCCAGTTGATTATATTACATGGTAGATAGGAATCTAAAAAAAATAGCACAATCGAGCTTATTCTCTACTAAGCGAATTTGTTCCCATGAATCGAAAGCGTCAGCTTATACGTACGTGGAGAGTGCGTGGAGAGTGACTTGGAAGATGGAAATATGGATACGCATGCGTATAAGCTGACGCTTTCGATTTGCGCGAACAAATTTGTCTAGTGGTAAATCGACGAAAAAATTACAACTGTATATTGTCGAAAATATGGACTGGTTTAAAAAACAATAAATATTCTTTCTAAGGGGTTAGGATAAAAAGTTTTCCTACCCATGGTTTTCTAAAAATGATAGAGATGACAACTATTATACCACTCGCCAACAAATCTTCCATCCATACATAGTATCTAGTACATATTGGTTACTTTGTGTTATTTCTTGACCACTTATGTACAAAAATATATACAACACAACTTGACAAAATTTAAATTCGTTGTTGCTATAGGCCTAGACGTCTATTTGCGAAAAAAACCCCAATTTAATTAAATAAGTTGAAATTCAGATTTTCGAATTTATACCCATTGTGGCCATCTTATCTTCGGCTAAAACCACTAAACAAACCGTCTCTTAAGCTTAGTTCCCACTAGAACGCAACGCATGAACGTAAGCAAGTGCATTGACCAATCCAATCGCTGGAGTATTAGAACCGTTCATTGTGATTGGTCAATTCACCTGCGTTGTGGCTTACGTCCTTGCGTTGCATTAAAGTGTATATGAGCAGCCTATTGCTGACGTAATATTTCTTTTCGGTCCTATACAAAAACCAAGTGTTACTTTTTAAAACAGCTTGAAATGAATATGTTCTCATATAAGAACCGCCATTGATCGTGTGAACCGTGTGGACTAACAAATCATTCTGACTGATCCCGTGGCGATATATAACCGTTGTACCTCCATCATCAAACAGCAGAAGACTTGTTTCAAATTTGAATCCAATAACATCGCCACTTTTTACGGAGATCCAATCTGGTTCTGATAGCGTAAACTCTCGTTCTGTATTCAATACTTGTTGTTTCGGTATTACGGTTCGTCCAACCACAACGTACTGGCTGCTACCAGCTATGTGAGGACGCATCACCAATGTTAAGAATTCTGCAGACGCAGTTGGATAGAATCTCCAAGCTGTTACATATCCATCACATGTTATTGGATTCCCAGTATTCAACATCGTCCATCCAGGGGAATTCGACAAAGATCTAGATGTTAGAGCTCCTCCATGTACCTTAGGACAACTACTGCCATAGGCTAAAAATAAAATATTAAACTATGATAATGTGTATTTTATAATAGTCAGGTTGTAGATATCGGTTCTTGGTCGACAAATCATGTACAAATGATTTCATAGTTAAAATTGAAAAAAATAAAACCTTTTTTCCAGTAAGAAAAAAACCGACTATGCTTTAATCTTGTTATTACACAGTAAACAAAACGGCGATCATGATGACTGTAAAAAAAATGACTAGTGGTTAAAGCTTAGAGTAGAACTATCTCTAAACTAAACCACAAACTGAATGACAAACTCCAGAATAATCACAAGATTGTAAATTATTAAATTATTATTAAAAATGTTTTCTAGTCCCGCTTAAAACCGAAAAACAGATATTTAAGATTGTAGTAGTGCAACAACTTGCTTTTAAGTCTGTATTTATTCATCTTTTTTTTATTTTCCACCTGTCGGTGTTTCGATTTGTGTATTTTAAGTCTTATATGTATGAAACGCCATATGTGCTAAAATATTTATCTTTTTGCTAATAATATTAATTCGAAACACGATAATCTAGAATCTAAACTATGCAAGAACTTATATACAAGACTATATAGCCTTAATGTTGGAGCTTTCTTATTTAATGACACGATAACATTATTACTACCACATTACAACGCAGAATTCCTTTATTTTTCAAAAATGTAAATAACATTAGAGTCATACTTCTATAATAATTAATATGAGAAAACAGGCATCTTATGTAGTTTAAAATATAATCTCTCATCAAAGAAGGAAGAACAAAGTTGTTATATGTCGCGCAATAACTCAACTATTCTACCATTCAACGGAACCAATCATTTCGAAGTGGATTGGTTTGGTCCGTAACATCCAAAATAGTCCGACACGACTTTGTAAATAGTACGGGATAGACCACAACAACCAATTATTTCCCCTGGCATCCTAACCAAATGTCATGATATTTTCCTTTTTCCTAGTACACAGTACAAACAATCCCAAAATAGAAAACAGACTTACCCGTACAAATTAAGCTTATGGTCAGCACCAAGATGACCAATTTGCTGACGTTGATTACGACGACAAACATTTTTAAGAATACCGAAGAGACTAACGTTCGAATTCTTAAATGTGACTATAATATAAATCAATAATGCGTCATTTTCACCCCGATTATTATCGATTATTATCGATTATTATCGATTCGAATTGATTTTTATATTTATAGATATAGATATTGCTATACTCTAATTAATAATGTATCAGATGAGGTATTCATAATAATCAATAAAGTTGATACTAATCTATATTTCCAAAGTACTGATGTAACCATAGAGATTATTTTTTATGATCTAACATGCCTGTGTATTGACTTATTATGTTAGGAAATGAATATGTTTAAGAAAATAAATACTCATAAGAAATTAATACGCTAATTGAATGTGTTAAGAACTTAACATTCCAAGAGATGTCTGTGTATACGTTAAGTTAATAAATATTATGAAATGAATATATTTTTAGTCGCGTGCAACGTGACTTTAGGGCCTACAGCTCACTATGTCGGTTGGTCGGTAAACACTAACTTGAGCACGCGACTGCAGCCATGTAAATGGCAGCAGTCATTTTCACCCCGATTATTATCGATTCGAATTGATTTTTATATTTATAGATATAGATATTGCTATACTCTAATTAATAATGTATCAGATGAGGTATTCATAATAATCAATAAAGTTGATGCTAATCTATATTTCCAAAGTACTGATGTAACCATAGAGATTATTTCTTATTTCTAATATGCCTGTGTATTAACTTATTATGTTAGGAAATGAATATGTTTAAGAAAATAAATACTCATAAGAAATTAATACGCTAATTGAATGTGTTAAAACCCTCTTAGTACCAAATTCCCGAGAGAGAGCCATTTCCCCTCAACCGAATTCTTTTCAGAACAGCATTTTTTATAGTACTCCAGGGAGTTGACATTTTTAAAACAGTAATTTCATCATTTTATCATAAATGTATGAAAATATGTTTCTAACTTAACATTCCAAGAGATGTACTGTGTATACGTTAAGTTAATGAATATTATGAAATGAATTTATTTTTAGTCGCGTGCAACGCGACTCTACAGCTCTACAGCTACGGTCGGTCGGTAAACACTAACTTAAGCACGCGACTGCAGCCATGTATATGGCCTTGTTAGTAATATAAAAAAAAAAAACCAAAACTTATAATTTAATTAATTTCAACCAATAATTTGGTGTGTTTTCAAATTTAAAGTTCAGCTACAACCATCCATTATAATAACAATGTATAAGAAATTATTTTTTATTAATTATTATTGCAAATAAATATAAAGTAATAGTTGTTTTTGTTCATTGATTATCCATCTTTGGATTGCATATTTCCGGTTTACGTTGTTACCGCTCACTGCTTACGCCGTCACACCATTAAAAGGTTCATGTCGTGTTGTTGATCACAACTTAAAATACTACATCGATTGTCATTGCTCGAGCAGTACCAATATCTGAAATATCAATTAATTTAAGTAAGTATTAACTTATGGCATTTGATATTTACTTTAATACGCATTTTTAAAAATTATTTCAGTGTCTTTGTTCGGAGTAATTTATTTTAAATGCAACTCGTACGTGAGACTACTATTGTGACGTCTTTAGTGGTACGCAATGACTTATTTGCATATTTTCCACCTGTGGGTTAGTTTAAATAGACGAGGTATTTGTAAAGTGAGGGAGTTCCGGGCAGGAGGTTGTGCACAATGAATGAATAAAGTGAACGGTACCGAGTAAAATGTGTAGCGTATTTATTGTCTAAGCATAACAAGTTTTGAAATATATTATGGTGTTTGTTATTATGAGTCGGTAACCGTTGACACTGTACGCCTATACTTACGGTACTAGTGATGAGAGGTGGTTTTGTTGGTCTGGCCATGATTGTTTTCGCCGGGTGGATTGATTATTTTCGTGGGGACTCGACGTCGTTGGATATATGTATTCAGAACTGATTGAGATTGTATTCGGAATTGTTGGTGCTGGGATTTCAAAGACACCTTACATAAGCAAGCCTAGGCCTACAAAGTTGACTATGTCGAAGTTGAAATGATACGTCGGTGCTGACCCTAATTTTCTTAAATATGTTGCCGGGACCCCACATTTTAAAGCTTAAGCTTCCAGTGGGGTACCCCTTTTCTCATTTATTATCTACTATTTTAGAAAATGTTAACTGTATTTTGTTTTTGAGAAATAAATGTATTATTGATTGATTGATTGATTATAGGGCAGATGGGACGAGATATATTTCCCAATGGTTAACCTGGTCGCATCGTGGGTCTCTGTACTACTGTACCACCACATCCTAAATGTTGATGGTTGGCACAATGCTACATTTTCCACGACTCCAACCGGTACAAACTCCTATTTTCTGAATTTATTTATAAAAGAAGACGTGATGTATTTGTATTTTTCCTTGACGTTATTAAATTCTTCTTGATTTGTTACAGTTACAAACTTTAGTGACCGCCAAATGGTCTATGCGCATACGTTATTTAAAAAAAATACTGGCACACAGAAAACATAATTTAATTTCTTAAAGCTCTGTCTACACTATCAAAATTTAAGTGACAAAAAAAATGTGATGTGCTCATATATAGACATGATGATGTCATATCACTACCATATTTAGGCATATCAACACCATATTTGGGCACATCACACATTTTTGAATTGTCAATCTAGTTTAGTCTGGATAGTGTAGACAGACAAAAACCCTTGCAAACTAAACAAGAAAGACTACCGCAAACGTGACCTAAATCATTGTCAAGTGGGGGACCATTGGATTTTTAAAATTTGAATCAAGGCCCATAAACATTTAAACATTATAATTACTTCCAGTATATGAATGTTAAATTTTTTTTACGGCAACCAATATATAATTTGATCTACTACTAGATTAACTTACGTCCAGTAGCCCATATCTCTGCTGATTTTGTCCGACTGTATATAATTCTTGGATTGGTGTCATAACCATCCCATTCTTTACAATCGCTGCTTTCCAAAACTGCGAACCATCCTTTATCACCTCCGCAACCATTGTAATAGTTACTCATAAAAAATGGCCTACAATTTAGATTATATACATTGATTGATTGATCGATAGCTTATTGTATAGATTATTATTGTTTACCTTCTGACTTATTATTTACTAAGCTCATCATTTCTTTCCATTAGAACTAGTAAACTCTGCTGTTGGGATATTCCTATTCGAGAAGAACACTTTAGGAGACCAAACATACCTAAAAAAAGTTGACATTAAAATGTGACCTTATTTGTTATACTTATTTTAGTTTTGTTAAATAAATGTACACACCGATTATGAAGTCCATCTATTGAAAATACATTAGAGGAAGCAGCTTCCATGTCCTCCCAAGGTGAACTTTGAACTCTGTCCTTTGAAAACCAAGAGCTAGTAGTAGAACCAACACCATCAAAAGTGATAGAAAACAACTCCTCGTGAAATGCTGAGAATGCTGTCAGTTTTACCTGTAACATAAAATAATTTGAACATTATTTATCAAACTCGATTGATTTATGTGTTAGTAAATAGTGTAATAATAGCGACTTACTCGGAGAATTTTGATCGATACTATGTAACAATTAGATAAAGATACTTGATTAGGTTATAATTAATAATAGTGACGTCTACCTGTTGAATATTTAATGTTGACCAGTTATCAAATATTGCATTGTTTCTGTAAAATGTATCACTGATGAGAAATTGATGAGCATGGTAGCTTGATGTTCCTGATCCAGTTTGCCAAGCGTTGTAAATGCTAACTCCAGTCATAGATACACCCTTAAACACTCGAACCCATTCATTTCCTGTGCAGAACAGTAAATAAATAAATGAACGCTATAAAACAACATTTCCGTCGTGAGAATGGATAGAAGACATAAATGTGTAAACTTTATAAGGTTCTCATGCTCTATCCAAAATTGTAGACAGAATGTTAGGATGAATAAAAATTTAGCAAAAAGTAACAGCTGAATTTTTTTTTATACATGGGATAATAAGTCTACATTGGCAAAATGTTGTTTGTAAACTTATTTTGGACCGTGGTTTTCTTGATCTGACCACATAGAACTTGCACTTAATTGACCATCAACAATATCACCAAACTCGAGCAAACTACAAGTTTGTTAAAGTTTGCTAGTGTAGACCAGTTGCAGACAACAAGTTTGCAGAAGTCTACATTGGCAAACTTTAGTTTGCAAACTCGATTAAAAACAAGTTTGCAAACAAAAACTTGGTAAAGTTAATTGCAAACTAGGCTAAATCACCTCAGCTATACAACTTTCAATATTATCTCGTAAACTGCGATATCAAATGCAAATACAATATTTGCCAATTCCACACTATATAACATTTATAGGCCTATGTACTAAACTATGTACTATATTATACGTATTAGTAACGACACTTTATCTCATAAAACTCGAAGATTGTCTCTTTGTATAATAGCAATACGTAAGTAATAGTAACTTACCTATTCTACAGCCTAAAACTTCAGCTCGTAAACTGCGGTGTTCATAGAAGCTTTTAGGGTAAATCCTGATAGCTACACCTTGTATTACTGGGTTAAAATAATGTGTTCGTACGCTAGTTTGGTCCCAATTACCATCAAAAATCTGTATACAAATGCAATGAAATATACCAAATATTTAGGTAAAGAACGATCTTGCGTAAGAATAAGCAATTCGTCGAATCTCGGGAAAGCATTGCCGCCATTACTTACATAATGATGATATTTCTTACCTTTATGAAATAGCTCTATATAAATGTCGTATTATAGGCCTATAATATATATAACAATAATGAAAACATGTGGAATACATGTATACCGAGAGTTCAGCTGTATACATGTGACTAATGTGCGAATATACTCAAGCGAGGTTCTGAACAGTGAAGCAATATGTTTGTTCACGACGTAACACCAAATTTCAACTTTAGGTTTGTGCCAAATTAAAGTCAGTTCATAATTTTATTTATTTATCGACGATAAACAAGTAATAGTGAAATAAATTGTTTGTATTGTTCTTTTTATCAACAATTAGTCGCTGTTATTACTTCTTATAAGAATTTGTTTGTTTATACCTTCTGATTTCCATGACCATTAGAGATGAACGTTTCTCCAACTTGGTTCACTTTGATGTAACTTATTGTGTAGGTTTTCACCCATTGGAAATGTTGACTATGTCTCCCCTGCGTTTGGATACCAGTAATGTTGTGCTCCACCATCAAATGTATTTGAATCCAACTGTTGATATCTGAATCATGTGGAACCCAACAAGGCACGCAAGAAGATGTTGGTACTGCATTTAATCTTGCACATTTTGGACCGTGGTCTTCTCGATCTGACCACATAGAACTTGCACTTAATTGATTATCAACAATATCACCAGACTCCATTCCAAGAGGTTCAAGACATTCTACAGTAGCAAAGCAAAAACAATACAGTATATAAGTTAGGATCTGATAAAATTGGATCAGACAACCACTACTCACACGAACTGCTGTAAGTATACTGTGAAAACCCACTCAACATTTTCACGAACGCAATGATCTTACCTGCTGACGGACACTGGTCAGCTAGATATCCAGTTGCAGAACATAAACAAAGATGGCGTCTCACAGTACCAGGAACATCGATACAAATGTTTCCAGACCCACAGTCAACAAATGCGCATGTGCTTTCAGCTTTCTACGAAAACAAATTATTAATCATTAGTAAATTCAATCAGGAATGCATGACACACACACACACAGAGTACGGTAATATTCGCGTTCAAACGGTGTTAAGGTAAATTGTTTACAAGTTTAACGTATACGACTTTCAAATGGAAACTGCATATATAAAATAGTTTAGTTTAGTAGTTTAGTTTAGTCGTACAAATTCATATCACTTCACTATCTAATTTGCATGTGAACGTGTCATCAATCCCGATTGACCATTATTCGCATCTTATTTTGGTTTCTTTGTTTTCCCGGATGTACATTTAAATACATCTTGCTCTCCCACCTTCACTTCTCGGCCATTTTGTATTTGTACCTTATTTGGATAATGTACTGTATTTAGTTATTGTGTTTTATCTTATACTATAGGACCTGAATTATATAGGCCGTAAACTTATAATATAATTGTACGTGTGGTATTTGTCATTATAAAGACGTCAATGAACAAAATGTTACCTTTCAGAGTAAAATTCCTAACTTACGTAATCACTGAATTAAACTTACCGTGATCACAGGACTCATTTCGATGTATCTTTCTCCTGCGATCTCAGCAAAATTACTCTCGTCTTCGGTACTAGTAGCGTCATTTAATTTACATGTATTTTGGTTGTAGTTGACTGATTTACAGTGCTGGTTCTTGATACAGTTTGTGACACAGGAAGCCAAAGTACAGTCAGTGATAGTGGCGATTTCATTGTTTTGCAGCTTATGGTTCTCTACGATCACTGTCGACTTGTATGCATTATCGAGATCTAAAATTAAAATAGCTAGATTAAAGGGGGGCCATTGCAGATTCTGGCATCTATGTAGTAATTTACTAACAGTAGAATGAAACTGGGAATAGGCCTGGTGGTCAAATTCATGTAAATGGAGTTTTCACTACACCTAAACTTACCATTAATATCAAAAACAGCATCAAACGAAAAACGTCTGGTGTCGTAATCATTGAACGTAATCTGGGTCCCAATATCATAGACAGATGGCTGTGCCGTATATTTATAAATCGACCCCACATTGGAATAATCATGTTGGTGGTAGAGGCGCGCTGTTGTTGTATACGTAAAGCCAATCTTATCCCCAGGTAAAACATCAATTCTATCAGAATGTGCAAGTGGAAATTCGACGACAACGTCAGACTCTCCTTCTGGAAGTAAAGTTTTCCCGATGATTTCATACACGTTGTTGTCTGCGTCTACCGCTCTGTAAACTAAGCCAATGATATCCGTTGTTACTTTTGCCATATACCTCCATCCTGTGATTGTACCGGGACACTTTATCTTGTTCCAATCGTCCATCCATATTTGCAATGTTGTTGTTTTTTTCGTAGTTATCTTCATGAATGGCCACTTGATTATGTTACATGGTAAATATGAATCTGAAAAAAAATAATAATCAAATCTTTTAAACTCGTCGTTATTGTGTTTCGATAGAGGTATTGTAGAAACATTTGTTAAACTCATTTTTCTACACATAACATTGTATAATATATATACAGTAAAATATTCAGTACCCTTTAAAACAGCTTGAATTGAATATGTTCTCATACTAGAACCGCCATTGATCGTGTGAACAGTGTGGACTAACAAATCATTCTGACTGATCCCTTGGTGATATATAACCGTTGTACCCCCTTCATCAAACGGCAGAAGACTTGTTTCAAATTTGAATCCAATAACATCGCCACTTTTTACTGAGATCCAATCTGGTTCTGGTAACGTAAACTCTCGTGCTGTATTCAATACTTGTTGTTTCGGTATTACGGTTCGTGCAACCACAACGTACTGGTTGCTACCAGCTATGTGTGGACGCATCACCAATGCTAAGAATTCTGCAGATGCAGTTGGATAGAATCTCCAAGCTGTTACATATCCATCACATGTTATTGGATTCCCAGTATTCAGAATCGTCCATCCATGGGAGTCCACATGTACTCTGGGTATCAGAGATTCTCCTTGTACATTTGAACAACTGCCATAGGCTAAAAAATAAAAATACGGGTTATATTGAGTGAAGTCCATCTAGTGTCTGCACATTGTGGTTCTTGATATCGGAACATCATTCCGACATATTTGGATGGAATTACCAAGTGTATAAATACTTTCAGGTTAAGATTAAGAATATAAATACAAAAAAAACGAAAAATGAAGGTTTGTAGGCCAACTTTTCAATTATGCTGTAAACAAAACATTTACACTATCAAACGAGTGTGACGTGCCCAAATATGGTGGTGATATGCTCAAATATTGTAGCGATATGACATCATCATGTCCATATACTATAGGCTATGGGCACGTCAGATGTTTTATCACAAAGTTTGATAGTGTGGACAGAGCTTTAGACTTACCTTTATAAATTATACCTATGGTCACAAACAAGGTGATCAACTTGCTAACGTTGACGACGACAAACATTTTATGAATAACGTGAGACTAACTTTTGAATTCTTAATTAAGACTTTCACACCAATCAATAATGGAATACGTCACATTTGCTTTCAATTATTTTCGATTTTTATTTCGCACAAATTGATTTGATTGTATCACATAGACATCGCGACACTCACGGTATGCGATTTTAATAATGTGTCAGATGAAGTATAATTAATGTATAATCCATCGTGTTTTCACCTCAATCTATAACTAGTTTGCTAACATGCTACTTACGCCTAAATTATTGAGTGATAACTATTACTGTAAAATAACTAATATTTTTGCGAGGTTTCTTTTCTCCAGGCCATGAAATACTAGACTTGTTTCTCGTTCCTTCCAGCTTAACATTAGTATACGAAACGCCATGTGTGCCAATATTTATCTTTCGCCGTCTAGAACCTAGACTAATGTATAACAGAACTTATAAAGAAATGCGCCTTTTGTACTCTCTAATTGCCAATATTTTAGTATAGCATTGAAACTGTATAACTATATCATGAAAGAATAATGAAGTAACGGCTCGTAGGGCTTGATTTATATAATGCACTCATTACGAATGCGTATAATGAGCTTCATTATGAACCACCTTCGGTAATTGTAAGTTGTGATGCTAAAGTACGATTCAATTGTGATGATGCTCAAAATCATAAAAAAACAAGCTTAGAATTGATCCTAAACTCTGGGATAGCGTACCAGTTCCTATAAAAAGTGCTTTGTCAAAGAAGAGTTTTTCTTTTAAATTGAAACGACACCTCTTATCCAGTTATGAGTAATTATCCTTTCACTTATTGTAGTTTTTATATTTAGCATTTTTCGGTACCCTGAAACTAAAAGTCTTCATTACTGTTTTTGTCCTGTTTCCAGTTCCAGTGTTGTCCTGTTTTTTTTCTAGTTTTTATAGGCTGCCTTATACAAGCTACCTTAATAGTTTTGACTGGCCTCGCGCCCTCTAGAATGTTATAAGTAGTAGTAGGATTGATGTATATGTTGCATCTATCACGCATGCGTACAATAAACTCCATGTGAACATGAAGTTCGATAATTGTGATGATGTTAAAGTACGATAAACGTATGCGATGATGCTAAATTATGGTAAATTATCTAAAACAACAGGTATAATTAATGTTAACGTTGTCAAATTGGATTGTGCGGCCATTTTGGAAATCATGTTTAAAGATGATACGAATGCTACACTTAAAAACTTTTATATAGGCCTACTGTAATCAATTGTAATTGTAATTACTTATTTCCTATGTTTATTTTTGTTATTTTCAATAGTTGTATGTAATTACAAAACATTTTTTACCGGTTCCATACTTAGGGAGGTAATTTTGAATACCGAATTAAATAATAATAATTTAATTTAATTTATTGTTAAGCCATTTGCACCATCAATAATTACCGGTAGGATACTTAATAATTTACATTTTAAAATAATAAAAAAAATGCCAATGCCACGACCAACTGGTAATGCCTACACCAATAGATTTTAAACAAAAAATGTATAAGCGTACCTACAAAAAACGAACGCCAGGCATGATGTTTAGGCCTATCTGACAAATTTACAGAATGTAGAAGCTAAAATTCATCGAGTAAGCATAAATTCTTATCCAATTTATCTGGTTACCATGGAAATATGCTATCAGGGATGATGTTGAAGTTCCACGGCGGATTGATATTATGACGCAACACAGGAGAATGCGTATGATACGAGTGGCACGGTCTTCAGAGGAAAGTAAATTAAGAATTTAGCAGAGTTTCACGTTGTCTTGAGTTCGTTAGTAATTTTAAGAATGGAATCGAGAGTTCAGCGATAGCGTATACTAATCTCGTCTTCAAGGCAAGGTAAGTGATCAAAGTGAAACATTGCATTTTAGTCTAGGCCTGTATTACAAAAAAAAATATTTAGATTTAGATAGAGCATTCGTAGGACATCATTGGCCGGCTTTTACGTGACGGGACGCGGTTCAACTTTTTATCTTTAACTGAACTAACGTCTAAACAGTTTCTACCTATGGATCATCACTCTTCTCTTTGTCTAACTTCTCCCTATCGTTGGATAGGCTTATAACGGTTTATCAGAATTGTACTGCTGAATTACGTCAGTTGTTAATTTTACTGTAATATAGAACAGATCAGGGAATATATTTAGTTTTGTGGGTAATATTATATTATACAATAAGACAACATAGTAGATATGTCAATATGGATACAAATAACCGAATTTCTGGTGAATGAAGTAGGTCTATTCGTGATCAGGTGAAAAATATCGTGTGCAACAGTGTCGTAACCACGTTAACAAAATGCTCTATCATGTCGTACGTTTAATTGAAATGATATCAATTGTATATAATAATGTGTAAATGAATTGTTTTATAGGCCTTTTATAGAATACAATTTTAATTTAAACTGCTAATTCTTGTGGTGTAAGAAAGACCGACAATACAAATGATGATACAAATCTTAAATATCATTTCATATCATAGATATCCAATATAAAGTCAACGTTAATAATCTGCATGATAAAATACGTCATCTGAATGAAATTGAGCCTGCGATCTCTCCATAATTATTATTCGTATAATACTAAAACTTGATACCACAATAATCTATTGGCTTTACGATTTACTTAGACCTACTATTGCCACGCTGTTGTGGATACTAAATTAAACTTCAATATTTCTTAGTAGGTCACTACTGAGTTTAATCTGATGCTTTTTAGAGGATTAAATCTCTCACAACAAATAAATATTTCTCTAGACTACAGCGATGTTGGACAAGCTTTGTTTTACACGATGCGCATTGGTTGTCTTATTGGAAATTATTAGGTCCTAAAAACACCTGATAAAGCACATTAGGAAAGGTTAAAATGGTATAATAAATACACAATTCTTTAACAACAATGAGGTACTGAATTCATTCATCGTAAACATATACTGAAAATGCCTCTTAAGTTACTAGAAAAATTAAAATATTAGAAATGGACAATTATATATCTAACTAGAAAGCCACTCCGAGAGGGCATACCTCCGCCTACTGTAAAATTCTCCTACATAAGATTTCTCCGGTAAAAAAATATATATATATATATATTTGTGTGTGTCTTAATGCTGTTTGTGATTTAGGCTAATTTCATTACAAGCATGTGTATGCGAGTTTGGTGTAATGGTTATGTAACAAGCCTTTCAATTAACAATAACTTCAGTTGACTAACAATAGAACAGCAACGCGAAAATCAAACGAGTGAATTTGAAAATAAATAGGTTTTTTAAACTACTCGCATCAAAAAACGTGCACATTAAATCAAATTATGTTTTAAAATTACAAATCACAAATTATAACTCTTGCCTCTTGTTCAAAAATGAAGTTTTTTGGACAAGTAGTTCTCGAGAAAATGCAATTTCAGTTTACTTGTTACTTTAAGACTGCTCGCCGGCTTTTGAAAAATTCTGTCCTATCTTTTAACACTAGCAGGTCTAAAAAAGTATACTAAAAAGTGGTCTAGAATTGGGGCTGTGGTCCAAAATGGTCCCAAAATTTAATGGAATGGTCCTTGACCACATATCTATCTGTCATTTTGGTAAAGATCTTGTAATTACTTTTTGAGTAATCCTGCTAACAAACAAACCAACAAACACACGCTACCGATTACATATACCTCCTTGGCGGAGGTAAATAAGAACATTAAATGATATGAAAACCTTACGATAATACACGAACGAATAAGATGATGTCATTATGGTGTCTAGGGACCCCTGATGTTGTACAGCTGACGTCACGATTTTCAATATGATGAATTTGAAGTGAATCGCAATCATCTATTTTGGTAAATGAAACATTTATTTTAATTTCATACCCGAGTAGTTCCGATAAGTTCCGAGTATTTCCAAGTATTTCCGAGTAGGTCCGAGTAGTTCTGAGTAGTTCCGAGTAGTTCCGAGTAGCATCCAACAGCAAGAAACTCATTACTGTGTGGATAAACTATGTCTCATTTGAGGCTAGGGAGTGGAGTAAAACGAATCGTGAATTATCAACCCTTGCAATAGGTCAGGGGACATTTGAATTGGAAGGCAAGAACTTTAACCCTCAGAGGTACCGCTCCACTATCAGTATTTCATACACAAGTAACAAGCCCTTTAACGCTCTGAGGTACCGCTCCACTATCAGTATTCCATACACAAGTAACAAGCCCTTTAACGCTCTGAGGTACCGCTCCACTATCAGTATTCCATACACAAGTAACAAGCCCTTTAACGCTCTGAGGTACCGCTCCACTATCAGTATTCCATACACAAGTAACAAGCCCTTTAACGCTCTGAGGTACCGCTCCACTATCAGTATTCCATACACAAGTAACAAGCCCTTTAACGCTCTGAGGTACCGCTCCACTATCAGTATTCCATACACAAGTAACAAGCCCTTTAACGCTCTGAGGTACCGCTCCACTATCAGTATTCCATACACAAGTAACAAGCCCTTTAACCCTCTGAGGTACCGCTCCACTATCAGTATTCCATACACAAGTAACAAGCCCTTTAACGCTCAGAGGTACCGCTCCACTATCAGTATTCCATACACAAGTAACAAGCCCTTTAACCCTCAGAGGTACCGCTCCACTATCAGTATTCCATACACAAGTAACAAGCCCTTTAACGCTCAGAGGTACCGCTCCACTATCAGTATTCCATACACAAGTAACAAGCCCTTTAACCCTCAGAGGTACCGCTCCACTATCAGTATTCCATACACAAGTAACAAGCCCTTTAATGCTCTGAGGTACCGCTCCACTATCAGTATTCCATACACAAGTAACAAGCCCTTTAACGCTCTGAGGTACCGCTCCACTATCAGTATTCCATACACAAGTAACAAGCCCTTTAACCCTCTGAGGTACCGCTCCACTATCAGTATTCCATACACAAGTAACAAGCCCTTTAACCCTCAGAGGTACCGCTCCACTATCAGTATTCCATACACAAGTAACAAGCCCTTTAACCCTCTGAGGTACCGCTCCACTATCAGTATTCCATACACAAGTAACAAGCCCTTTAACGCTCAGAGGTACCGCTCCACTATCAGTATTCCATACACAAGTAACAAGCCCTTTAACCCTCAGAGGTACCGCTCCACTATCAGTATTCCATACACAAGTAACAAGCCCTTTAACCCTCTGAGGTACCGCTCCACTATCAGTATTCCATACACAAGTAACAAGCCCTTTAACCCTCAGAGGTACCGCTCCACTATCAGTATTCCATACACAAGTAACAAGCCCTTTACCCCTCTGAGGTACCGCTCCACTATCAGTATTCCATACACAAGTAACAAGCCCTTTAACGCTCTGAGGTACCGCTCCACTATCAGTATTCCATACACAAGTAACAAGCCCTTTAACGCTCTGAGGTACCGCTCCACTATCAGTATTCCATACACAAGTAACAAGCCCTTTAACGCTCAGAGGTACCGCTCCACTATCAGTATTCCATACACAAGTAACAAGCCCTTTAACGCTCTGAGGTACCGCTCCACTATCAGTATTCCATACACAAGTAACAAGCCCTTTAACGCTCTGAGGTACCGCTCCACTATCAGTATTCCATACACAAGTAACAAGCCCTTTAACCCTCTGAGGTACCGCTCCACTATCAGTATTCCATACACAAGTAACAAGCCCTTTAACGCTCTGAGGTACCGCTCCACTATCAGTATTCCATACACAAGTAACAAGCCCTTTAACGCTCAGAGGTACCGCTCCACTATCAGTATTCCATACACAAGTAACAAGCCCTTTAACGCTCTGAGGTACCGCTCCACTATCAGTATTCCATACACAAGTAACAAGCCCTTTAACCCTCAGAGGTACCGCTCCACTATCAGTATTCCATACACAAGTAACAAGCCCTTTAACCCTCAGAGGTACCGCTCCACTATCAGTATTCCATACACAAGTAACAAGCCCTTTAACGCTCTGAGGTACCGCTCCACTATCAGTATTCCATACACAAGTAACAAGCCCTTTAACGCTCTGAGGTACCGCTCCACTATCAGTATTCCATACACAAGTAACAAGCCCTTTAACCCTCAGAGGTACCGCTCCACTATCAGTATTCCATACACAAGTAACAAGCCCTTTAACCCTCAGAGGTACCGCTCCACTATCAGTATTCCATACACAAGTAACAAGCCCTTTAACGCTCTGAGGTACCGCTCCACTATCAGTATTCCATACACAAGTAACAAGCCCTTTAACCCTCAGAGGTACCGCTCCACTATCAGTATTCCATACACAAGTAACAAGCCCTTTAACGCTCTGAGGTACCGCTCCACTATCAGTATTCCATACACAAGTAACAAGCCCTTTAACCCTCAGAGGTACCGCTCCACTATCAGTATTAGTAACAAGCCCTTTAACGCTCTGAGGTACCGCTCCACTATCAGTATTCCATACACAAGTAACAAGCCCTTTAACGCTCTGAGGTACCGCTCCACTATCAGTATTCCATACACAAGTAACAAGCCCTTTAACGCTCTGAGGTACCGCTCCACTATCAGTATTCCATACACAAGTAACAAGCCCTTTAACGCTCTGAGGTACCACTCCACTATCAGTATTCCATACACAAGTAACAAGCCCTTTAACGCTCTGAGGTACCGCTCCACTATCAGTATTCCATACACAAGTAACAAGCCCTTTAACCCTCAGAGGTACCGCTCCACTATCAGTATTCCATACACAAGTAACAAGCCCTTTAACGCTCTGAGGTACCGCTCCACTATCAGTATTCCATACACAAGTAACAAGCCCTTTAACGCTCTGAGGTACCGCTCCACTATCAGTATTCCATACACAAGTAACAAGCCCTTTAACGCTCTGAGGTACCGCTCCACTATCAGTATTCCATACACAAGTAACAAGCCCTTTAACGCTCTGAGGTACCGCTCCACTATCAGTATTCCATACACAAGTAACAAGCCCTTTAACGCTCTGAGGTACCGCTCCACTATCAGTATTCCATACACAAGTAACAAGCCCTTTAACGCTCTGAGGTACCGCTCCACTATCAGTATTCCATACACAAGTAACAAGCCCTTTAACCCTCAGAGGTACCGCTCCACTATCAGTATTCCATACACAAGTAACAAGCCCTTTAACCCTCAGAGGTACCGCTCCACTATCAGTATTCCATACACAAGTAACAAGCCCTTTAACGCTCTGAGGTACCGCTCCACTATCAGTATTCCATACACAAGTAACAAGCCCTTTAACCCTCAGAGGTACCGCTCCACTATCAGTATTCCATACACAAGTAACAAGCCCTTTAACCCTCAGAGGTACCGCTCCACTATCAGTATTCCATACACAAGTAACAAGCCCTTTAACGCTCTGAGGTACCGCTCCACTATCAGTATTCCATACACAAGTAACAAGCCCTTTAACGCTCTGTCTACACTATCAAACTAGTTCGACAAAAAAAATGTGATGTGCCCAAATATGGTAGTGATATGATGTTATCATGTCCATATATGGGCACATCACACTTTTTGTCACATAAAGTTTTATAGTGTAGACAGTGCTTTAGTTAGAAATATGCCTCTATAATTATAATGATCGCATAGGCTATACCATCGTATAAGTCTCACTCTGGTCATCTGTGTTTGCATGCATATCCAAATTGATATAACGAATTTATGTTGATGATGACTTCTTACAGCCGTAATATATAAATATTCATAATAATTATAATAAATGTCCATCTACTGTGTGTGACATATCTATAATGATAATTCAGAAAATCATGTTAAACACACTGCTTTGATTCGTATACGCGTATAAACATTGATACAAGGGTAAAATTGATTCAAAATTAAAGACATTTTATTTGGTAAATTTAAAATGCTAAATTCACTTTGTATAGTATATTTAAAACAATGAAAAGATACACAGTACATAAAATTGCCAACAAAATAATAGTCCAATTCTTTGTACTACTGAATCCACACATGACATTATCTACAAATTCTGTAATACATGTGTCACATAATGCTGACATGTGGTTATGGAAAATTTGGTTAGGTTTATGATTGGCCTTTGTCTATGATACCATCCGATTCTCAGTGTTGTATCCATATACTATCTATTTCCTTAGTATCATAGGAATTTTTTGGTAATACAGCATCTCATTTATATCACAATCATGTTGTGCCTGTATCATGTAAGGTTAGGTTAAGGGGTTACGTTATTACTAGATATATGTGAAACACATGTGATGTTGTATTACCAAAATATTCCTATGAAACTTCGGAAAATAGATACAGTACTGAGAATCGGCTGATGATACCGGAGTCACATGTGACACTGTATTACAAAATTCGCCTATGATACTGGACGTCAAAGAGGATAAAAACAAGTCATGCTAATTACAATCCTAATTATGTATCTCTTCATTCTGTTGTCTGTAATTACATAGTGTTGCTACAGTTGACGCAGCAGGGGAAAGATGAACGCTTTTCGTCGATATCAGCACGATAGCAATCTTTGCTGTGATTGATTAGCATATTGAAAAGCACTATTATTCTCTCAACATCCCTAATTACATCGAAATCAAGACAAATTAATAGATATGGATAAATAAAGATGTTCGATAATAAGATTAGTGACCCCGACAACTTAATAGCTTCTATTGATTTTCGTATGTTTTCCATATATACGCTGCGCCGCAATTACATACCTACGTAAGCCAGGTATTATACAAATTGGGTTTGTATCTTTTTTAGAACTTAGGAAGGTTGCCGTACATTACGGTCAATCTACTCAATTAATTATTCATAATATTGTATGTCTACGAATGACGTAATCAAATAAAAACATGCGCAGAAAGTTAGATATTTTTTCTGTCATGTTTACCAAATTATTTTAATTTCAACATAATCAACCATTATTTTTTTTAACTTTTTATATTTTGTTTTCGTCTTATCTTGTTGAGTTATACTTTTTACTATAATCTTTTATTACTGTATTTTTCCAATATTTTAACTCACGATTTCTGCTTTTTGCTGTTTTATTTCAGTTTTATACAATTTTAATTCCATTTTATGTGTATTTTTCCTGTTGTCTTGTATACTAAATATAAGTAAACTTATTTTCATTCAATCAGTTCACGCCAAAACACTTTGCGTAGCTGGCCTCTTGAAAAATGGTGAAATTAATAATTAGCTTAAACCTTTCCAGTTGTTTGTGATATAATAAATCATTTATATGAAAATGACAATGGCAACTTCTTTTATTTTCTTTGAGCGATAAAAATTTCAATATGACAACAAATTAAAAATAACTGAAGAAAAGGGGGAAATTCAAGAAGCAAATGCTTATAAAAGAAAGAACTTCATTTATATATAAATTTCATTGTGAAAATCGGCTCTTAAATAATAATTACAAACAAAATACAACACTAGTACTATGCAAATAAATTCAAAATTTTATTCAGTTATTCATCAGTTAACATACTTTTGTTAATAGAAGAAGAAAGTGTTTATAAGTTCTTAATATTTATAATTACTTATACTTATTGTATAATTTCCTTGTAGACGTTGTTCGTATAGTTTTGAAATATATACATTCGTGGATTCTTGAAGTTCACTGGAGAGTTTATTCCAAAATACAATTCCTTTATTGAAGCTAAGGTGCTTCCACCTTGTGTTGTGTAATATATTGAATGAAAAAAAACACATTGCTTTTAATGTGGTTTTCCTAAAATTAATATTAATTTTTTTTAAAAATAGAATAATGTCGGAAGCAGGTCCTTCACGTGCGAATAGCGGCGACAAGTCACAAGCAACTGACGGACAATTAGACAAGGTTGAGAAGGGAAAGAGAACAGACGTATCTTTATCAGATGATGACGAAACAGATTCAGATTCTGACAATGGGATAAAAGAGACTGACAATCAACGGACCCGTAAAGAATCGAGAGCGATTCAAAGAATTGTTGGAACATTACGAATAATTAAATCATGGGTGACTAGAGAAAATATTCACAAACCAGTGGCCCGGGCTGACTCATTTTTGGAGAGGTTCGCTCTTGGTGCGCCGCAAGAAGTTGAGAATAGGCCATCCGAGTAAGTATTATTACTATTATTACATTTTATGTTTTTTGTAACGCCATTGCAGAGCGGAAAACTATAGAAACCAACAGTTTGAGATGGGCAGTAGGAGTAGCGTTTGCCGGGGTAAGTTGGTAGGTGGGATGGGCAGTGAGAGTAGCGTTTGCTGGGGTAAGTTGGTAGGTGGGATGGGCAGTGAGAGTAGCGTTTGCTGGGGTAAGTTGGTAGGTGGGATGGGCAGTGAGAGTAGCGTTTGCCGGGGTAAGTTGGTAGGTGGGATGGGCAGTGAGAGTAGCGTTTGCCGGGGTAAGTTGGTAGGTGGGATGGGCAGTGAGAGTAGCGTTTGCCGGGGTAAGTTGGTAGGTGGGATGGGCAGTGAGAGTAGCGTTTGCCGGGGTAAGTTGGTAGGTGGGATGGGCAGTGAGAGTAGCGTTTGCCGGGATAAGTTGGTAGGTGGGATGGGCAGTGAGAGTAGCGTTTGCCGGGGTAAGTTGGTAGGTGGGATGGGCAGTGAGAGTAGCGTTTGCCGGGGTAAGTTGGTAGGTGGGATGGGCAGTGAGAGTAGCGTTTGCCGGGGTAAGTTGGTAGGTGGGATGGGTAGTGAGAGTAGCGTTTGCCGGGGTAAGTTGGTAGGTGGGATGGGCAGTGAGAGTAGCGTTTGCCGGGGTAAGTTGGTAGGTGGGATGGGCAGTGAGAGTAGCGTTTGCCGGGGTAAGTTGGTAGGTGGGATGGGCAGTGAGAGTAGCGTTTGCCGGGGTAAGTTGGTAGGTGGGATGGGCAGTGAGAGTAGCGTTTGCCGGGGTAAGTTGGTAGGTGGGATGGGCAGTGAGAGTAGCGTTTGCCGGCGTAAGTTGGTAGGTGGGATGGGCAGTGAGAGTAGCGTTTGCCGGGGTAAGTTGGTAGGTGGTGGGTTTGCTAGGGATGGTAGGGTGTTTATAGGGATGGCAGGGTGTTTATAGGGATGGCAGGGTGTTTATAGGGGGTGGTAGGGTGTTTATAGGAGGTGGTAGGGTGTTGATAGGGCGTGGTGGAGGTTGATAGGGCGTGGTAGGATGTTGTGGTCAACGTCCCGTTACTCCCGTAATTGATGTAATTGCACAATTAGGTCTTTAGATATTTCCTTCCTATACACCATATCTGCCGATGTTTCATCTGAGATTTTGAAGGAACATTTTCCCTTGATGTCCATTTTGGCCAACATTATAATTGTAGTGTACCTATTTACCTCCTCTTTAATATTTACTGAATTGAAAAATCTGTTTTGTTTTGTGCTGCAAACAAGTACCTCATACTATACTTGCGGTCTTCACGACATATAACTCACAACATTTGAATATAAAATATATTATGCAACTTATTACAGCTATCATTGTCATAAATATGAGATGAACAGTCAATAACCTATATATTTTGGTAAATATGGTGTTTGCAATATATTTATCAAGAATGGAAACATATACATTCGACTAATTCTATTATGTTTAGTAAACTGTTTTCAAATTGCTAATAACCTTTACCATCATCGCCTAAATGATCATTGCATAGATGATCATTGCCATCATAATATTATGCTTCTCCGAGAACGATGCTTTAAAATAAAATATTCATGACTTTAACAGAACGGCAAACATGCATAATATGCGTAAAAATCACGTGGAAATATATTAAATACGAAAGAGTGTAATAAACAAACGTGGTAAGCCTACAGTCGGGCAGGCAACGTTTTAAGAGCTTTGTTTAATTTATCTCAATATTTCTCCATGGCGATGTCGAGGAGAAGAACGCCGTTTTATTACGCATTTGGAACGTGATAAAATCAGGCATATATTGATACTCCTCCATTGGACGTGAAGAGCGTATAATGTAATCATATTGTGAAATTATCCATAGTATACAGGAAATCTTTGAAATATTGTTGAAAATAATTGCAACATAATTTATTTCACAAAAATGCATTTTCGTTGGTTATAATGCAATATCGTCGTATGTGATATTGCATATTGATATATTTTATGTCGAGCGTGTACATTTTGGCCTATAATAATAAATGATTTTTTAATTCAATTCAATTAACATTTATGACTTGAAAATGCTTTGCTTTGCTTGTACAGATAAATATAATCCACAATACACAAATGCTGAAACAGCATTTTCAATTTTTTAAAATACGTAAAATACTAAATAAAATACAACACAGCACACAAAAAAAGATAAAAAATACTTCAAATTTATAATGTACACTTTTTGAATTATTATTCAATAACTATCGTATGTTTGTAAAGAGAATTTCCTAACTTCTCGAAAATAATTATCGTAATATGTTTACAAAATTAGGTAGTTGTGAGTCGCTCAAGAAAAAATCTAAAAATCAGAACGGAGATTGAATGAGAACAGCTTATGCATAATTACATGAAATCCTCGTAAATTATAATGCGCGCGGCCCGGGACGACTTTAATCGAATCGTTCATACACGTTTTAAAATGATGAATTTTTTCTTCTTCAATTCAGACGCGTGATGTCTTATAGCGAGTTGGTGTTTTTTCTGTTTGAACGTTTAATCCACAACTGATAGGAATATAACATTATCAACATTTAAGATACATTCACATTACTGAGCCATGATTCGGCCAGGTGGCCGGACATTTTTTGTTTTCGTACATAGCCGACTAGGCCTACTTCCTATATTATAATTAAACCTAACCCTCTAAATAATAGCCTACACGTACATTTTGTACTCAATCTCTGAAATGAGTTATCTATCAAACTAATTTGAAAAAAAAAAATATGATGTGCCCAAATATGGTACTGATAATGACATCATGTCCATATATGGGCACATCACATTTTTTGTCGATAGTGTAGACATAGCTTTAATCACTACACCCGTCCATACCTATGGTTTTTTTTATCGGGCCACCTGATCGGAATAGAGCACAGTATAAACGTAGCTTACGGTAATATAATATCTTCGGAGTTATAAGTTAATTAGGAGTCTTCGTATGTAAATAAATGTAACTTACCATGCGTAAATTATCTCCATGATGATTTCTTCCGCGGCCGTTGTTGTCGACTATGTTTGAATTAAAGGAGTCTTGTAGCCAATCGTACACCTGGTCGCAAATATGTGACACTTGTTTGTAAATAAGTGACACCTGGCTCATTCGCGTTCCTTACGTTGTCTTGTTGTTGATTGCTGTTTTTGACATGTATTCCTTTCCTTTATTTATCAATTCTTTATTTACTTTATTTCAACGTAATGTGTTTTTCCGTATTAAAGGTTTACAGAAGGGAGGGGGTCGTTGTGTTGGTATCAATATGAATATACTGGGAAATTTGTTTAAACTATCCGGTACATTAAGGTTCCGCTCTGAGCGGGTATCTTTCCTAGAAATGTATCATAATTGTTTTACATTTTTGTTGATTTACGAAACACTGTATACATTTGTTTAAAATAAATGTGGTGGTTGATTAAACACAATAGAAAGATATTGAATTAAATATTTTTATATAACATTTATTTCCTATAAAATAAACTAAGCTAGCTACAACAGTTATTAATTATTATCATATTAAGCGATAAACGGAATATTATACAAATGTGCAAATGTATTATACAAAAAAAATTATTTTAAGTAATGATAATAATAGCAGATTTACACATTGTGAAAGAAAAGATCAGCGTGTCGATTAATTACGTGATAGCCATGTTATGCATGTTGACAAGACATGTTATATTCGCTGAAGACAATGCTACTTAATTATGAACCATGCTTCTGCATCAGGCGAAGAAGCATTATAATATTAAACGATTCTCGGTACTGGCTTGTTCATTATCATAGTCAAAATCCGTAATACAGTGTCACATATGTATCACATGCATCATCAATAATTTGTCCAGTATCATGGCAAAAACTTTAATACAGTGTAACATATGTATTATATCTGAAGCATGATCTTCACAATTTGTCAGTATCATAGGCAAATCCGTAATACATTGTCATAAAAATATGTATTACTTTTGAAACATACATCATAAATAATGTGTTTAGTATAATGGAAAAAACCGTAATACATAATTATGTATCACATCTGAGGCATGCGTCATAAATAATGTGTGTAGTAACATGGCAGAAACCATAATACAGTGTAACATATGTATCACATTTGAAACATACATCATCAATAATTTGTCAAGTATCATGGCAAAATCCGTAATACTGTGCGACATTAACACATCTGAAAACATCTGAGGCATGAATATCAATAATTTGTCCAGTATCATAGGAAAAATCCTTGATACAGCGTTACATGTGGTGAAATACATCTTTATAGGTTTTTCGAACTATTACATTTAAAAAAAATAATTTATCATATTTATTATATTTATAAATCAACACGGGGAACGTGGTCATTATTTTTTATTATATTTACTATAAAAACAATAATTATTTGTACGGATCACAAGCTAATGATAATTGATGTCAGTGTGTTCGTCTTTGCATCCATACGAATATTAACTCTTACTATTATCAATATTTTAAAAGACGATAAATAAACAACCAACGTCTAATGCAATTTCTTTCAGGTCATCATTATCGTCTGCGACACGATAGTAATAAGTGCATTAATTTTTATCGGATAAATATATGTTTAATATTCGTTCATTCATTAATTTACTATAAAATCAAATCCAATGACAAAATACAAGAACAAGTATTAGAACAATATTATAAGAAATACGTTAGAAATGGGAGTAATGGTATAATACTAAAAAGCAGAAAAACATGAGATAAAATGTTAAAATGTATACAGTAGACAATATTAATATCTAAATATTGTATTATATATTATTATTATATTATTATTGTATTATATATTATATTACTAGGAAAGTACCCTTTCCAGAGCGGTTTTATTTATTTATTTATTTCAAAATGTAGTTTAAAACTTCTCCAGAACAATTCCTTTCATTTTGATGAAATCCAATAACCCACAACCACAGGATAGTACCCACCACTAACAACCCCTTCCCCTACTCTAGGTGTTTTCAAATGTAGTTTAAAACCTTTCCAGATCAATTCATGCCATGTTTACACTTATTACCCACAACCCCATAATAATCCCTTTCTCAGTACACTTTTTAGAACCAACAAACATCATATTAATAGTAAAAATGAGAATTTAGACGCAAGTTTGGCCATTGGATCCAAGATGGCGGATAATGTTAAAATGTCATATAACAACTCCCATATTTCTGGACATTTTGATACACCATGTGATAATTATATGTGTGCAGTTAGGAGAGCTTGTATGACCAGTGAACTAACATACACACTACGTATAATACACGGTCACATGACACACCACACCACGTTCTTACTTATAATCGTAATTATACAAAGAATTAATTTGAAATGTTTGAATCTCTCCGACCTTGTTTATGTATTCACAGATTCCTAAACGTAATTATTTTTCTGTTTAATAACCTCGACAATTTATTTTGTCATCAATTGCGTTAACATCAATCTTATAGCGATTTAAAGTGCTTTTAACACACAAGATGCCGTACGCCAAACACAATAATTGCAGAAATTATTTATACTAAGCATATAAGAGACAGGCAGAGCTAGTAAAGAAATTTCCGCTTAAATTTGAGTAAATGGGACCAAACCTCAGTCACCTTTAGAGTAATTAAGCGTGTTTATTTATACTTTTTAAACTGACGTCCAACATATAAATATTTATTATCACACCACGAATAAGTGCTGCCGTTAAATTACAAAACAATAGGCCTACAATTAGGCAAATCACCGCCTGTACACATGCGCACATTTTCTGTCTATCTCTCTATTACTATTCCCCAATGAAGTGTGGCATGACATAATGTTTATGATTGAAAATAAAATATAACGCACAATATTGCTTATCGAATGCAGCACATTTCTTATAATCGACCAGACCAGTATATTATATCAATCAATCAATCACATTTCATTCCATCTCCAATTAAAAAAAATAATCTATATTGGATAATCAATAGTGACTATACTACTATATTGTGTTGTCTTTTGTGGGTTTCCCACTTTTATTTCATCATTAACATTGTTTCATTCATTATGATTTATACATTATCTAGTCTAATTCATCATCTTACAGTATTTGGTTTGCTACATGCTATAAAGATAACCAATCTTGTTGCAGTATAGAAATGTAGAAAAAATGTATTCATCAATATAACCAAAGAACTTATAACTTATGTTATAAGTTCTTTGATATAACATACACACACCTTAATACTACTATATGATTCTCTTCCATGATGCCAGATATAGGCCTATCACAAATATCCAAATCAATATTTCTCGATTTTAACGGTATTATTTTAACATTTTTACGAGAGCTTATCAACCAGAATGGTGATGAGGTTTCGCGTTCTGAAAATCAACATAATAATATGCGGTTATTACAACCACAAAACCCTGTAGCAGCGCTGGGATCTTCGGAGTTAGGCCCTAATATATAACCAAGAAATATATTATAATGTAATTTCAACTGCTTCGCTACGGTTATAGTATTATGATGATTGCTCTAGGAGTGGTGTTCATTAAATAGAGGACGGCCATAGTATTATATAAATACCGTAAAACCTCGAAGAGAAGCCGATGTGGTTTTCCAATTTAAATAACCTTTGGGTGGGCTTCTTTTCAAGATGGGTTTCTTTTCGAGATTTGCTTCTTTTTTATAATTACTTTTGGAAACTAAAGAGGATGGAGGGCTTCTTTTCGAAATGTAAATTTGGGGAATTTCCACTACAATAATAGGATTTTGAGACATTGCAACCACTTTTACATGATGCGGTGATCAAAATACCATTTGAAACTTGAATGTATGATATACACGTGAGGGTATATACGTTATATCTGTATCACAAGTTATCTTTCCTTAAATCACCTTAATCAAAAATATGCTATCTCAAAATGATACCCATACTATCTTGAAAGGAAGACCATGTTCATGTTCGTTCGGAAAAGTGTCCTCTAGGGGGGATTGGGTACTCTGAATAGGCGTGTCCCCCTGAATAGGCGTGTCCTCCTGAAAAGGCGTGTCCCCCTGAATAGGGCTGGCATCCCAAAGAAGGGGTTCTTTCCTTCCTCTGTAATAAAATGTTTAATTGGTTATTTTCAGTTTTGAGAGTAAATATATCCTGCAAATACTCGACAAGTCTGGTACGAAATACTATAGATGGCTGGTGATAGTTACATTGGCTGTCATGTATAACATGTATGTGATAGTAGCGAGAGCAGCATTTGATCAGCTTCAAACGCAGTACAAGCCAGTTTGGTACACCTTAGACTACACGTGTGACGTCATATACATCATTGATATGTTTGTTAAATTCAGGACAGGTAAGAAGGATTTCACTTTATGGTTCAAACTTCCAAATATATTCAACCATTCAAACCATTAAAAAATTGTCCTAGTCTGGGGGAAGAAGAAGGAAATTAATGTCTCCTTTCCTGGTTCATCTGAAATTATTCCGATCCGTCTAATAACGCACCCGTCAAACCAACGCCTACATCGAACGCGTTTTATCTCGTTTTTATGAACCAGTTACATACTATTAATGTCCAAATCAAACGCGTTTTATCTCGTTTTTATGAACCAGTTACATACTATTAATGTATAAATCAAACGCGTTTTATCTCGTTTTTATGAACCAGTTACATACTATTAACGCCTGAATCAAACGCGTTTTATCTCGCTTTTATGAACCAGTTACATATACTATTAACGCCCGAATCAAACGCGTTTTATCCTGTCTAGATGCATGCCAGCCAGCCAGCCACAATACTAACGGCTGATTAAAATGCGTTTTATTCACAGTTAACACATCTATCAACGTATAACTACTCGTTAAATTAACATAAGTTGTCCTACTAATTCATAAAAACATGTTATGTGTAAAATGAAGCTTATTTTAATCAATTCATACAGAAATACTATATAATATTATGATTGACGTAAGTCTGATAAAAAAAATGATGAGACGTTGATCTTTAGAATATTGATTATGGAAGATGAAGCACTACAGCTTAAGTAGATACTATACAATCAGGTGATGCATTCAAACACCATAATATCAATACAATATAAATCTTAGATATATTATATTACATCTACTACTAATGTAATGAAAACTTGAACATGAACTGATTCAGAGATCAAAGAAAACGCGTCAGATGTAGGTATCGGTTTGGTGTAAACGCATAATGCGTTTTACAGGCGTATGTGTTCAATTCAATTCAAATAAACATTTATTTCTTTCATTCATATTTGAGTAAAAAACATTATAATTTCTGATATTTTATATATAAATATTTTTTTTAGAGATATAATACAGTAAATCATAATGTATAAAAAAAAAAGATGATTCAGTTATATACAAAATGAAAGAGGCAAAAAAACCCAAGAAAGTATCGATCAATTGGAAACAAAAATCCAATTGAAACCTGTATGTTGGGAAGCCATGTAAGAAGATTATATACTTATATATATAAATGTAAACATATAACTACACATACACACACAGATCAACAGACACACACACACACACACACACACACCAACCGTGTGTCATGTGAGACAGGCGATTTGGTTTTAAAAATGTGGTTCTACGGGTCGACTTTCTTTCTTTCTAATGCTATAAGCAAATCAATCTAACAACAGGATGCTGAGCTCCGGAGATCAGTGTCTTGTTGTTAGATTGCCTTGTTTTACAGTAAAAAATAGAGCATTCTTTTACTAGACACATAGGCTAAATAAAACCCGTTTAATGTACGCTCACCATTACACTTGCCCCAAGTCTGTAGTTAAATTTTCGAGGCTTTTCGATGAAACGCCATATGTGCCAAAATATTTATCTTTTTACTGTACTTATATTAAGTCAAAACTCCGTCTGGAACCCAGACTAAAAGGAAATTCTACCAATCCACCACACATGCAAATGATTATGAGGCATGGCATAACAAATTCTGGGTAGTGTCGGAATTATTAATTGTATGTATATGAAGAGTTATTAATGAAAACATACGAGTCTTCTTCTCATCAATCTTTTATATTTGTTTTCTAGGTTACTTGGCTCAGGGATTACTGGTAACGGACAGAAAATTACTTGCTAAACATTACATGAAATCCCGTATGTTTATTTTGGATTGTGTGTCTTTGCTGCCGACTGATTTTTTTCTGTTGATAAGGCCAAATCCCGCTTTTCGCTTTCCAAGACTTCTTCGTTTCCCTCGCGCGCTCGAGTGTTTTGATAGAACCGAAACAATCACAAACTACCCAAATTTTTTTCGAATCGTTAATTTGATCATGTACATCGTAATCATTATTCATTGGAATGCTTGTTTATATTTTGAAATTTCTAAAGCAATTGGCTTTGATGCAGACGGCTGGGTGTACAATAATACAGGTGAATGGAACGTGTTAAGTCGTCAGTATATATATTGTTTATATTGGTCAACACTGACGCTTACGACAATTGGCGAAACCCCTCCGCCAGAAACTGATGTTGAATTTGCGTTTGTCATTGTTGATTTTCTAGTTGGTGTGTTGATTTTCGCTACGATCGTCGGTAATGTAGGCTCGATGATCAGTAATATGAATCTAGCTAGAGCCGATTTTCAATCTCGAATGGACGGCATTAAGCAATATATGAGATTACGAAAGGTGAGCAAAGATTTAGAAGGACGAGTTATTAAGTGGTTCGATTATTTATGGTCAAATAAGAAAACTTTAGACGAAGAAGCCATTTTGAATGCGTTACCGGACAAACTGCGTGCAGAAATTGCGTTACATGTACACTTAGAAACTCTACGACGCGTCACCATTTTCTCAGACTGTGAACCGGGATTATTGGTGGAATTAGTCTTGAAATTAAAACCTCAGGTGTATAGTCCTGGCGATTATATATGCCGTAAAGGTGATATAGGAAGAGAAATGTACATTGTAAAACAAGGAAAACTCGATGTCGTAAGCGAGGATGGTAAAATAGTGTTTGTAACACTAGGTGACGGGTCGTACTTTGGGGAACTGAGTATTCTAAACGTACCAGGCAGTCTGTCCGGCAACAGACGAACGGCTAGCGTGAGAAGTGTAGGCTATTCTGACTTGTTTTGTTTATCGAAAGATGATCTTTTGATTGCTCTGAAGGAATATCCAGAAGCGAAAAAGTTGTTGGAGGAAAGAGGCAAGCAGATCCTACGGAAGGATGGTCTTATTGATGAGGAAATTGCTCGACGCGGTGGCAAAAGCCCGGATGAGATCAAACAACAGGAGTTACTACACAGTGTAGAAGACCGTTTGGAGACGTTACAGACAAAGTTTTCACGTCTTTTGGCGGAATATCACAAATCACAAATGAAGCTGAAACAACGCATTACAAAATTAGAGAAGAGGTCAAAGGGCGACAAAGAGTCGAGCGAGAACAAAGATACGAGACCAAAATCAAAACTATCCAAACATGGTCATGAGACAATAGAAATGAAGAAAAATAAAGAGCCAGCAAATAAAGATAAACAAATAACCAAACAGGCTAAAAATGCAGAAATAAGTCTTAAAGACAAAATGTCTCAAAGCAAAGACAAGCAACACGACACGAAATCAGTTAAGGATGAAGAAACGAGTCAAAAGGACAAACACTCACAACGTAACGACACGGAACACGACACAAAAGATACTGATAGGCCTACAAGTCACAAAGACACTCACAGCAAAGACACGCAACACGACACAAAGGACGCAGACAAAAGTTCTAAAAGTAAAGATCCAGACGTTCAAAACAAAGATAACAAATAAAAAGCAAAACAGACAAAGACGGCTGGAGTACTACAGAAACTATATTATATTACTGCAGTAATAACCATCCAGTAATACCAATAATCACATGGTCTAACAAACACCAATGGTACTGTTTAAATATATATAATAAAGTAAATTACTGCAGTAACTAAGGAAATTCATTTAGAATATTTTCTTAACATCTTCATACCAAAGTTATCAAAACCACTAGATGTCGTCAGACGTTATTTTAGCTATCTTTACACAAAAAAAAGAAACAACATGTATAAATTAACATATAGTTATATTTTAGATATTTTTATGTAAATTAGGACCGTACGATTAACTGAATATTCAAAATATGGTTAATTTTATCAAAAATGACAAGTTTATTTATCAAAATTAAATAACCGAATGTTTACCAGGAAAACTGAAGAAGTTTAAACATCTTTAAACTCCTTCCTGCTTTTACGAGGTATAATTCCCCTTTAATCTTTCATTATTAGTTTTCTTTTTAAAAGAGTTTCATAAACTCATTTTCTAAGCAATAATCAAAGTCATGAACAAATTAAGTGGTACTTTTGAGAACAACGACGACCAAATATCCTGCAAATATGGATTTATAAAGTCAGTTTTTTAAATCATGAATTTTTATTATTATTATTTTTATTAAGACAATACAATGAATATGATTGTAGGACGCAGCGCAGGGAAAGCGACAGTATATAACCCATCGCTTGTGATTGGCCAAGTTACTTACGTTGCGCTTACGTCCTTGCGTTGCGTCTTAAGCTTGGTTCCCACTAGAACGTAACGCAAGGACGTAAACGCAACGCAAGCGTTTTAACCAATGACAAGCGAAGTTATAGACAATTAGCAATCACAAGCGAATAAGCCATCGCTTGTGATTGGTCAATTCACTTGCGTTGCGTTGCGTTACGTCCTTGCGTTGCGTCGCTAGTGGGAACCACGCTTTAGTGGGAACCAAGCTTTAGTTCCCACTATGACGCAACGCAAGGACTCTAACTTGCGTTGGTTTACGCTCTTGTGTTGTGTCCACGTGAGAACAAAGCTTTATAATTTCATCGTGAGAGAATAACTAAAAATTAACAATAACAGTCAGATAATAATTGAACACAAATTTAATACTAAAGCTTGGTTCCCACTAGAACGCAATGCCAGAACGTAACGCAACGCAAAATGATGTGACCAATCTCAAGCGATGGATTATTTTAACAGTCGCGTGTGATTGGTCAACTCGTTTGCGTTGCGTCTACGTCTTCGCGTTGCGTCATAGTGGGAACCAAGAGTGTACTACTTTATATGGTGAAATATATTTTTTTAGTATACATTTTATATTTTGGTGCTTGTCTCATTAAAATAACCATACCAAATGTATAGTGTGAATCCCTGTTATATTCCATCTCGTTATTGTATAAATACGTTATGATCTGTAAGCTTGGTTCCCACTAGCGACGCAACGTAACGCAACCTACACAAGGAAAGAAAATGCCCTTCTAATAATTGTGTTTGCTCCCGCCTGAGTAAAATCAAACCTGCAATATTTGCAGCACTGTTGCGTCGTCGGTTCCCACTTGTGATTACACAATACATCACTTTGCGTCAATACGTCGTTGCGTTGCGTTCTAGTGGGAACCACGCTTAAGTTTCTGTTAGGTCTTTATTGTATTCCAATAATCATTGTTATTACCTCCGTATATTAATACTTACCTTTAAGAGTTGAATTAAAATAGTTCCAAATAAAATGGTTTAAAACAACGTGTGGCATATTCATTTAATATATGAAATTATTTTACCGTAATAACAAAATATATATGGTTAAACAGGTCTATAAAATACACAAACTTAGTAATATCATTATTAACTACTCAAAATTAGGTAAAAGTTATTTCTATATATCCTTTTGAATTTGTTGCTCCCGCCTGCGTGAAATCAAACCTGTGACTTTGCAGCACTGTTGCGTCGTCGATTCCCACTTGTGATTACGCAATACAGCACTTTGCGTCAATACGTCGTTGCGTTGCGTTCTAGTGTGAACCTAGTCTGGGCTCCAGACGGAGTTTTGTCTTAATATTAGTAAAAAGATAAATATTTTTGCACATATGGCGTTTCATACGTGTATTACTTGAGTTTGGATACTCGGACAAAAATCAAAACGACAACGTGTGGAATGAAAAAAGACAATAAATACAGACTTCTGTAGTCTAGTGGGAACCACGCTTTAAGCTTGGTTCCCACTAGCGACGCAACGCAAGGACGTAAACGCAACGCAAGCTTTTTAACCAATGACAAACGAAGTTATAGACAGTTAAGCGTGGTTCCCACTAGAACGTAACGCAAGGACGTAAACGCAACAGAAGCGTTTTAACCAATGACAAGCAAAGTTATAGACAGTTAGCAATCAAAAGCGAATAAGCCATTGCTTGTGATTGGTCAGTTCACTTGCGCTGCGTTACGTCCTTGCGTTGCGTCGCTAGTGGGAACCACGCTTTAGTACTAGTTGAAACCAATCAATAACACACGCATATTATAAGCCTACGATACGATATTACTATGTTCCAGTGGATGAACTTGCAGCGCATTTGAAATAATTATTACGATGAGAAAAACCTCTTAGTTTGATCACTTCACAATTATAATTGAGAGTTCTATTTCCAATTATTTCTACTTTTTAATCATATTATTGACTAGCTAACCATTATGCTAAGCGGCCATCTAATTTCGAACGTAGGCCTTTCAATCTAAATATACGTTTACGTAAGAGACATTTCTAGTAATCTTGCTTAACTTTTATATAAGCCTTTGACCATTGGCAAAGACTAAAGGCATAATAAATGCGGTCAAAGGAAAATCGGACTCGGACTCATAATCTGTACAGAGGCCTACCTGTATAACGCACAGTATGTGTGTAAAAATACACTCATAATTACAGTAATATTTTACACAAACTGCAAATCTGTATACATGCATTATGTATTATTTGATTCAATTGATAGGTGAAATGTTAGACCAATATTATATTAGAAAATCTCGATCGAGGACGATACTTAGCGTTTGATATAAAATTTGAAGCCAACTGTGAAAAAATTACGTAATGCACACAAAATAAATGAATATTAGTATGGAACGCGGGGAGTGCCACTACTATCGTCATGTAAGCATGGTTCCCACTAGCGACGCAACACAAGGACGTAACGGCAACGCAAGTGAATTGACCAATCACAAGCGATGGCTTATTCGCTTGTGATTGCTAACTGTCTATAACTTCGCTTGTCATTGGTTAAGCGTGGTTCCCATTAGCGACGCAACGCAAGGACGTAACGCAACGCAAGTGAATTGACCAATCACAAGCGATGGCTTATTCGGTTGTGATTGTGATTGCTAACTGTCTATAACTTCGCTTGTCATTGGTTAAAACGCTTGCGTTGCGTTTACGTCCTTGCGTTACGTTCTAGTGGGAACCAAGCTTTAAAACGCTTGCGTTGCGTTTACGTTCTTGCGTTACGTTCTAGTGGGAGCCAAGCTTAAGCTTGGTTCCCACTAGCGACGCAACGCAAGGACGTAACGCAACGTAAGGGATTTGACCAATCACAAGCGATGGATTATTCGAACAGTGGCTTGTCATTGGTCAACTCGCTTGCGTTGCGCGTACGACCTTTGTGGGAAGTCCATTTTGAGTTAATTTGAGAAACACTCGAGGCTGCGGCGGGATGTTTCACAAATTTAACGTAGAGAGACAAGTTGAATAAATAAAAACATCTTCAATAGTCAATTCTGTTATTAATTTTAATGAATTTATACATCTTTGAAAGTTTTTATAGGCCTAATGGCTAAATGTTATCTATTTATTTAAAATATACAACCACGAAGTGATATAAATCTACACCCCACCCTTATTATTACTATTACAAGTATTAAAACACACAGTTTCAATATAAAATAAAATTCTTAAAAATAAATGTACAAAATTAGTATGTAATAAAGCACACGATTTTCGAGGCAATAAAATTATCAAAAATCCAATCGCTCGTCGTGTAAGAAATTATTGTAAATTATATTTGAAAATGTTGTACATTAATACATAGAATGGTTCTTAATAAAACAAAAGGAGACACCTTTGCGTTGAGGGTATCGTGTAAGAAATTAGTGCAAACCTCTTTCTTTTAGTATTTCATTACATAAGGGTTCTTAACAAGCAAAATTAAACGCTTTTGCGTAGAGTGAAATGTACACACATTTAAACGTTCATCAAATTTTTAAGGGCCTCCATCAGCGCGAAATTATGTTCATATCAAATGTTTTAGGATACATTCTGGTACTTATCCATTCAAAATTTAATTTAAAATTTAATTTATAAAAAAAGGAGCAGAACGAATAATGCATAATATTTAAACAGAATCAGTAATTGCTACCAAATGTTGAACAGTGAAATGAGAAGCAATAAAATGAACAAACGTGTGCACGGTGGCATTAAATAATTTAACCCAATATGATGACGAGATACGTTTATGATTAAGATCGGAATAAGTAAAAAAAAAAATCTAAATGTCAATTTCAATCTAACCTTTAAAAAATATATTATTGTTAATGTGTGTACAATCGGCATATCATATGAAATGAATATTCAATTTAGAAAAATATATTACTAGACCAAATAATGCCTTCGTTTGTTTAGAGGGGTGTTCTATTAGAGGGGTATCCCCTGGATAGCTGTTTCCCCCCTGGATAGCGGTTTCCCCCCTGGATAGCGGTTTCCCCCCTGGATAGCGGTTTCCCCCCTGGATAGCGGTTTCCCCCTGGATAGCGGTTTCCCCCCTGGATAGCGGTTTCCCCCCTGGATAGCGGTTTCCCCCCTGGATAGCGGTTTCCCCCCTGGATAGCGGTGTCCCCCCCTGGATAGCCGGTGTCCCCCCCTGGATAGCCGGTGTCCCCCCTGGATAGCCGGTGTCCCCCCTGGATAGCCGGTGTCCCCCCTGGATAGCCGTTTCCCCCCCCCCCCCTGGATAGCCGTTCCCCCCCCCCTGGATAGCCGTTTCCCCCCCTGGATAGCCGTTTCCCCCCCTGGATAGCCGTTTCCCCCCTGGATAGCCGTTTCCCCCCTGGATAGCCGTTTCCCCCCTGGATAGCCGTTTCCCCCCTGGATAGCCGTTTCCCCCCTGGATAGCCGTTTCCCCCCTGGATAGCCGTTTTTCCCCTGGATAGCCGTTTTTCCCCTGGATAGCCGTTTTTCCCCTGGATAGCCGTTTCCCTCCTGGATAGCTGTTTCCTTCCTGGATAGCTGTTTCCCTCCTGGATAGCTGTTTCCCTCCTGGATAGCGGGTTCCCCCCTGGATAGTGGTTTTCCCCCTGGATAGTGGTTTTCCCCCTGGATAGTGGTTTTCCCCCTGGATAGTGGTTTTTCCCCTGGATAGCTGTTTCCACCCTGGATAGCTGTTTCCCTCCTGGATAGCTGTTTCCTGGCTGGTTCCTAGCTGGTGTCTTAACGGAAATGGGTTCAACTGTAAATACTGAACACCAAAATCACTCAATACTTTATGCCCTTAACAGTTGACTCCAAATTGTATATGGTCAAATTACATAATATTGCTCCTACCAAAAATAAACACGAGGTTTGTTTATATGTTTATTCTTTAGCATTTAGTTTTAATTGAAATAATTTATAATGTTTTCGTATTGCACCAAAACTGATTCACAAATTCATAGCATTTTAATTTGTTCCACTGATTAGTATTTTTGTTTCTTTCTTTTTCTGAACTAATTTGAAATTTCTATGCAAGGTTAAACGTAAAAATAAATGATACATCTTTTATTTGAAAAGAAACAAATACATTTTAGAATGTTAATGACGAGCCCTTAGACAGCAATTCATCGTTAAAACAATGACTGCAATTTCAGTACAGCTACAATATTGATGGCATTATGATTAGACTCCTTTGTTTTATGTCCTCGATACACGCGTTAGAGTCCTTAGCACGGCGAAATTACTATTCACCTGTGAATAAGAGTCCTTAGCACGGTGAAATTACTATTCACCTGTGAATAAGAGTCCTTAGCACGGTGAAATTACTATTCACCTGTGAATAAGAGTCCTTAGCACGGTGAAATTACTATTCACCTTTGAATAAGAGTCCTTAGCATGGTGAAATTACTATTCACCTGAGGGTGCATACAATTATATCAAAGAGTACTTGAAAGACAGTCTGTGAACTCTTACAGAACACTTATACATCAACCAAGTGAGACTCTTATATAGAAGAGTGTTTAGTTTACCAAAAGATTTTCACAATATAAAAGATTTGTTTAATTAAGAGTACTACATTAATTAAAGTGTACTTAACATTTATATAAAAACTCTTATATTCAAATTTATAACATAAACAGAATATCTGTAAATATTGATACTGTAGCAACCCAATATTAAAACATTACCTTTTAACTAATTGTTAAAATGAATATTTGCTTAGTAAAATATTATAATGAGCTACTAATAATAGGCTAAACATAGTGGAGATTGTTCATTAGGTACATTGTTAGCACAGTTGGTCCAAATTTTTTGACACCAAAAAAAACACCCCAAAAAACAATCAATTTTAAAAAGTGCTATTTAAATTATGTTGTTTAAGTAGTGTCCTTATTTGGAACAATATTGTATTTTTTACGGTTTATTTTTAAAACTTTTTACAAAAGATGTTAATCACCTATTCTCCCCAATATTTAATTACATGATAATTTATTCACACATATATAAATCCAACATAAAGGATAAGATTAGTAAACTGTCCAAATTTAGCTTAATAAATTACTAATTGATATAAAATTTACAACTTACAAATTCCCCATTAATCAATATTTTCATCGAATTGAGCCAAAATGAAAACAATGGGGATAAATAGCAGGGGCAATATTTAAAGCACCTATGTATATGATTAGGCTGGAAGTACCTTGGTTGATTCTTTAAATTCCTAGCCTCACATTTTAATCATGCTATAATTTGGCTAGCTACCACAGTTGGTTATGTACCAGCCTTTGAGTCTAGGCCTAAATCATTAGCTTCACTTTAAAGCATTATTAATTGGGCTGGCAACCCTAGGGGATGACAACCCTAGGAGATGACAACCCTAGGGGCTGGCAACCCTAGGGGATGACATGCCTCCCCTTGTTGATACCTCTAGATCTAAACCCTAGCATCATCCTTGCATCTATGTGGTAAGTGGTTATGTGCCTGCCTTTGAGTCTGGGCTTAAATTCTTAGCCTCACTGTAAAGAACTATTAATTGGGCAGGCAACCCTAGACGATGTGTCTCCCTTTGTTGTTAACTCTAGAACCAAATCCTAGCCCCATCTTTTAATTTGTCTATGCATTAATTGGACTGGCAACCCTAGGAGGTGACGTGTCTCCCCTTGCTGAAGACTCTAAGCCTAAATCTCTAGCCTCAATCTCTTTTTGAAGTTCTTCCACTTTCTTTTGTAGATGAGCACGCAGTTCGAGTAACTCGCGATTTCGCTGGTGAATTGGTTCCTGAAATTAATAAAATGTTTTCATAACTATCAACTTATTTGTTTTCATTTATTTTTCGCAAACATCTAAAGCGTGTATTTTTCAACATTTAGTAGCAAGACTTTTTTAAAAATCATGCGAAAGATCCTTATATGACGGCAAAATCATGAAAGATGAATTTATTATGAATAACTTCAATTATTATATTATTTTACATATTAATTATTATTGAACTGAATAAATGTACCAGAAATGTGTCTGGCAAACTAAAGAGATTTAGTTACTTTCTACCAAACTAACGTTATTCCATTTCCTTGAAAATATCAACAAATGTTCTATACATAATTCATCAACACTGTCAAATCCATGCATCATGTAATTTTTGGAATCAAATTAATATATATAAAATGTTACGCAGTATACGATCTAGTGAGATAATGAAATAAGAATTTGCTAATGATCTCAGCTTTCTATCGCGTAAACACACTTTGCTTAATGAGTTTCTCCAAGGTCATATAACAAAGTAAGAATCAGTAATTACTACAGTCCCCACCTAATAATGTCATCGCAACGTGTTTAAAACATTTGTAATGACATGAAACAAATAAATTAATGTACTGGCTTGAAAGGTCGAAGTTGAAAATCTGAATGAGATTATTAAGAGACATGAGTGAATAAAATGAAGTCTTAAACCAATTGATGTTTGGATTATTAATTGTTTAATTCTCCACGGAAGTATAATCAAACACTTTAATATATAGTACAGCTATGAATAGTTCATAGTCGACACATGTGCCATTGATTTTATCATGATACTACAAAGTATTAGTTTTGAGATCACAATCCCACAAGAGGTATTGTTTATTGATCGCGATCCTATGAGGCATTGTTTTCTGATCGTGATCCTAAGGGACTTAACTTTTTAAACCAGTGTAGAGCATATTTTTACTACAAAGTATTGGTATTGTTTATTGATTGCAATTGTATGAGCGCCATTGATTTTTGAATGCAATTCTATGAGGCATAATTTTTTTTTATCGCAATCCTATGAGAGGCATTGTTTTCCGATCGCGATCATATGAGAGGCAATGTTTACTGATCGCGATCCTATGAGAGGCATTGTTTTCTGATTGCAATTCTATGACAGGCATTGTTTTCTGATTGCAATTCTATGAGAGGCATTGTTTTCTGATCGCGATCCTATGAGAAGCATTTTTTTTAGATAACAATCCTGTGAGAGGCATTGTTTTCTGATCACGATCCTACAAGAGACTTTTTTTTTCTAATCATGATCATATGAAGCATTGTTTTCTGATCGCAATTCTATGAGAGTTAACCCTTTTAGCCATTGCAGAACTTATAGCTCTTCATGTAGGGCCAACCGATTTTCTTTATTTCCAAATTTGAGCAAATTAATTACTAACCTGTGGCTTCATCCTAGGATTCCATCGTATGTAGTAAGACGTCCATAACTCAATGCGTCTCATGCTAGCCACTGGGAAGAGCACATGTTGGTGGAGGTATGACGCGTACAGTGGATTCTTAAACTCATCCAGAGTACTATTGATGTACGACCATAATGATTGGGTTTTTGTCTTTACTTCCTATAACAAAACAAATTACAATCAAATAGTATTTATTTACGATATAGTGTATATTCAGGTATACAAATATTCACATTTTCTCACATATGAACAGGACATGGTGATTTAGAGGGCAATTTCTGATACAATGAAAATGATGTTTTGTCCATATGGTATCAAAGGGTAGCCTGGTTTGGGCAAGGGGAGGTGCAGCTTAGTCCATAGATGCTCTTCATATTTTTTCTTGCCATATGCTCACAGTGTACCCTTAGTAACCAATAAAACATGTCATTGTAAATATTTTCCAACTTACCTCTTTGGTTCTTTCGCGTTCACAGTTGAATAAAAATGTTCCAAATAAACAACTGTATAGATGATCCAAAATAGAGATTAGAAAGCTTTCGTTGAACTCAAATGCATTGGGAAACTAAACAGAAAGAAAGAAATTAGTAAAAAATTAATACAATAGAACGTCTATTCTGGGGACACTTCCTTGTAAAACAATTGAGGAGCACTGTGTTGTTTTAATACTGCTTACTTTTTAGGTTAGCAGTCCTCATGATTGAGAACATCAGGCCATCATTGACTGCCAATCTCTATTCAGAGGACACCTATATTAGGAGGGCACTATCATCATATGTGTTCCATAATAGGTATTTTTCACAGTATATCTTTACAAATTTCAAACTATACATTATATAAACATTAAATATGAAATTGGTAACTACCTGTCTTGTTATCTGCCATACACAATCTATAAATTGCAAAAACACTGGTGATCTATCGGCATCTGCATGGTTCTTGTCGCCATGTCCATGTCTCTGTAAACACAATAACATTATAATAATTTTCCCTTACCTAAACCTCATACAACACATTAATTAAAACGTGGTTCCCATAAGCATGGAGGAAAAATAAAATAAATAAATAAATTACATTTTCCTCTAAGCCACAATTGACTCAAGGTGCAAACAAAATCATTTGACCACTAACAAGTGACAGTTTTGATGATCTGTCTCCTGTGATTGGTCAAATTAGTTGAGTTGCGTGTATACTCTTCATTTGAGTACTAGTGAACCCTCCTTTGGGACACTCTAGAAAGGAGACCCTCTTACTCAGGTGACATCCCTATTCAAGGGCAGAGGGCAGTAGCACTTCCCTATTAAGAGAATCAGGTGACGCACTTTTTAAGTGGACACACAGTCCTCTATAAAGTGGACACCTTATGAAGTAGACACTCAGGTGACACTTTTCTGTGCAACGAACAAGGGGGTTAGTGTATGTTGTGACTGTACCACCAATCCCCACTTAGTGGACACCTCTATTAAGGGGACACATTGCTGTGTACCAATGATTCTACTGTAAATTCAGTATAAATAATGTTCAACAACAAACCTGTGCAAACTTATGTCCCATAGCCAGCCATTCTTTCTCTACAAGTACTTCAAACCCTTGGATTGTTCTATAGTAAGGATCCAACATGAGCATCGCAAGGGAACTTAGTTGTGATGTTCTATCCCATCCATCACTGCAATGAATGATCACAGACGTCTTCTGGTTCTCAATCCTATCTGCTATCCGTACTGCTCCTGCTAAAATAAGCTGTGAAAAAATGTTAAGCAAGATTATTAAGAATTGCAATGCAACTCGAAAAATGGGCTTCAGGTTAGAGACTATAAATAGAACAGTGAACTACAGAAGTTTGCATCTAATTCATTTAGTGTATTTATGGTGTGAAAGTCCACATGGATGGTGTCTGGCAGAGATACTTTTTCAACAAGTAATATTAACAGTTTTTTCTTTTTCTTAGAGGGACTGCGAGTACATTATGTGCTATATAAAGGATATTAATATTATTAATACCTTGATGTGCTCTAGCCAATGTGTTGATTCCAAGTTACTCAGCCAATGATGATCATCTATGCTTGGGAAACAGATCTCTTTTAATTTTCTTAAGCTAAAAAAAAATTACATCAAATTGAATAAAAAACAAAGTTTTATAATAAACTAGAAGGTACCAACAACATTTATACATAAGATATGAATGATTATGTAACTTTTTTTTAATTAAAAAAAAATTTTCAGCTGAAATATTTTTAAAAACAGAACTGCTGTGTTTTGTTTACTCACCATTCACGCATTACATGTATATTATGAATGTCCAAAAATTGTAATTCAGCGTTTTGATATGCATCTTCACTTTCATACCCACCACCTTTGGCCTACAGAAAAATGAGAAAATAAAACAATATCTAATTGATTACTATTTTTCTTTTATATTTATACAGTAAAATGTGTACAATAAACAGAAGACTCCAAACAATTTCTGGAAGTCCTAAATTCTTCAAAAGTATGCATAAAGGTCTGTCTACACGTTCAAACTAGTTAGACAAAAAAAGTGTGATGTGCCCAAATATGGTGGTGATATTCCCAAATATAGTAGTGATATGACATCATCATGTCCATATATGGGCACATCACATTTTGTTATCACATAAAGTTAGATAGTGTAGACAGAGCTTTATAGATTCACAAACATCCTGATAAACCTTGTACCTTATTGGCTATTGCATTGACACCAGGCCTTGCATCCATTATTACTAGTTTGTGAGACTGTGCATTTGCATCTAATACCATCTGTATGTACTTTTCATCTTCTTTACTCCTTTTGCTTGCCATACCTACAAGCGGTTGACTACACCTCGTGATTGTTGCTTGACTTTGAGGATGTATCCATGACAACACCTACAAAAACAAAAATCTTTTAAATTTTTTGCATAAAAACATGCATATGTAAAAAATTAGATGATTAAGTGCCTGATAGATTAAATTTTAAACTACTAAGAAATATTAAAAAATACAATTATCGTATTGTTATCATATTATTATTGCTTTCATGAATCATTGAGTTATTGACCTTTTAACATGCTGTATTAATAAAAATTGTGTCTCGTAAGAATGACTCAATATGAATAAAGATATTTTAAACTTCTCAATCACTAGGGTCTTACTTTATGTAAAACTTTCTCAAGTTTTGTCTACACGATCAAACTTTATGTGCCTATATATGGACACGATGATGTCATATCACTACCATATTTGGGCATATCACACTTGTTTTGTCAAACTAATTTGATTGTGTAGACAGAGCTTAAGAAATGACGTCAATATTAAAGTTTAATCTAATGACGCCGGGGATGACGCAGTCCTATATGAATCTCTGATTGCAGAGTGGATAATATAATGCAAGAACCTATATAACAAGACATTGGTATTAACCTTATATGCACTCTTGGTCAAAACACTTATTAATAGTATAAACACATGTTTAAAGCTCTGTCTATACTATAAAACTTTGTGACAAAAAATTATGTCATATCACTACCATATTTGTACATACAACTACATAAGCACTTGTGCTTATTTTGTATCCCATTCCATTATCTTATTATTTGTATTGTATTTGTATATGTTTTTATTTTGATTATGGAATAAAAATGTCGATGAATTGAATTGATATGAGTGGCCGAGCGGTTTAAGACAGTGGAACCGTAATTACGTAGCCATAACATTGGCAGGGGTTCGATGCTCACTCACTCCATGGTTCTGGTGGTAGAACGAGTCTTCTCGGATAAGGACTATAAACCGTAGGTCCAGTGTACACATCTAGCTCGAGTGCACTTTAAAGAACCTAGTACATCTTTCGAGACGAGTAGGGGGTTACCCCGGTGTATTAGTACATCACAGCCACTGATCACCAACTGGGCCCTCTGGGAGACCAGTCTTTGACTGAAGAGGTTACCCAGTATAAATATAAATTTCAATTCAATTTCAATTCAATATATGGGTATATCACACTGTTTTGTCAAACTAGTTTTGAAACTTAAAGTTTCAAATTGGCTCAAACACAATAAATTAACTCTTAATACATTCAAAACGAACTATATAATATTTTCTAAACGTAAAATTTCAAATTCTTTAAATGAACAAATATACATTGATAATAAAATGATCAAACGAGTTAATGAAACCCAATTTTTAGGAGTAACCATAGATGCCTCTCTGACTTGGAAACTACATATAAATAAAATCAGTAATCTAGTTTCTAGAAATGTTGGAATATTGAACAAATTAAAACATATCTTCCCTCAAAAAACCTTATTAACCCTTTATAATACTTTAGTTTTGCCTTACCTTTCTTATGCCAATTTATGTTGGGCAATTACTCTAGATAAATTTAATACGTTATGCCCCTGGACAAGTCTAGAGAAAACTCAAATTGACCGCCTTTTTAAACTACAAAAACGTGCACTTCGGATTTGCGCGGGAGAATCATTTAGAGCCCATACAAAATTACTTTTTAAAAGATTTAACGTTTTAAACATTTATGATTTAAATAAATTACAAGTTGCCTCATTTATGTACCGTTTATCTAACAATTTACTGCCTTCACATTTTAATGCTTTATTTACAAGAATTGACGAACGCCATTCCTATAAAACCCGATCCTCTGTTAACAATTATATCCTTGATAATTTAAATGTTAAGGCTCGACGATTTTCTATGTATTATTTTGGTCCCAAACTTTGGACTTCACTCTCAAATGAACTTAAACAGAAATCTTCCTTTTCTAGTTTTAAATCTAATTTCAAACACAAAATGGTGTCAGAATATGCTACATAAATTTTCGCCGATCTTTTATCCTTATTTATTTGGTGGTGATACATGGCATTAAATCCTTCACCCTGGTATTCAATAATCTCCGCTACATTGTATCGTTATACTTGTTATTATACCATATTTAATTATATTTCATATTGTACTCTAATTGTTATCATTATCCCTTTTATCATATATTATATAATTGCCTGGTTTATCTTAACTTCTATAATTTAAATTTTTTTTTTATTTCTTTATTTTATGTACTTTCACTATTATATATTTATATTTTAGTCTACTCTGTAGCAATGTTAGTATACTTAGGCATACGGGAGTCACGACTTAAAGTTCAGTGAACTTACTGTGACTTCCATCCACCCACATTTAATATATGTTATGTTATGTAAATGCAAATGATATATATATATATATATATATATAAGTGAGTGGAAAAAATAAATAAACGAAACGAATAGTGTAGACAGAGCTTTAGAGAGCAGCAATATATGTATAACAGAGATTTTTTTCAACTGTCTGTCTGAAACCTGCTAACTCATATCTACTGTATACTAAAATGAATTTTGAAACCTAAACTGGTATTCTGGGCAAGCCAAATTATGCCAGGTTTTTAGGAAATTTGACGGCATCGCGTAATTCTGGGCAAGCCAAATTATGCCAGGTTTTTAGGAAATTTGACGGCATCGAGTAAACAAAGATATGTGATTTTTATCAATGATGTATTCAGTCTGTATTCATGGCCCTTTGAACTACTTATCATGAACTTTAATATTGATCATATGTGAAAAGATGGGCTAAGCTATGATGGCATTTCAAAATGTTCATTAAAATCTTCCTAGTAGGCCTAGACAATCGAGCCAGCAAACTTGTCTCCCCTAGGCTGTCAAACTACAGCCGATCCATAGGCTGTCAAAATACAGCCGATACCTAGGCCGTCAAACTACAGTCGATCCTTAGGCTGTCAAACTGATTGACAAAAGGCTTACATAACCCATCCTGTTAGGCCTAAACATCCAATCACATAAGAAGTCTCAATCATATCCAAAGGCTAGCCTTTTGGTCAACAACGTATGTCATCCATGACTGCTTTTCACGTGTTTATTTTTCGTGATGCAGTAGTTTTTAAGTCGGATTACAAATAATTACCTAAAACATAAAAGTCACTTAAAAATACAGATAAGACTTAAAACAGAAACTAATAGGACGTTGACATTCTGATTTATAAAGGTCATTCAATCAAATTTTAATTTAGTTTTGTTTATTGGATTCAACTTATCAGATCAGAGTATACCGACTATAATAATTGTTCAGTAAATGATATGATTTAAATGATAATACTACAAATTTGCTTTATCATGAGAAATTCATAGTTTAGCCTGATTATTATCTAAAAAAAAAAGTTTTTATTTGATTTGCTGGATAAAATTTACATTGAATAACTTATACATACAACAAGTTGCTTTATTATGAGAATTTCAGTAGCGTGATTATTATCATATATTAAATAAAATGTAATTATTCAATTAATTTAATCTGACTTCATAATCTACAGTACTGTTTTGTTAACGCCGTTGAACCATAAACACTTTTCTTTATCTAAAAACGTTTTCCTTGGAAGGCTAAACAAGTTCAGAGGAAGTACAACCTTCTCTAATATCTGCTTAACATAATTCCGAAATTCTTGTTATCACCTAATTAAATAGTGTTTAGGTGTATAGTTTATAAGAATAATCATCTTCTGAGAGTAAAGTAAACTTTATGTGACAAACAAAATGTGATGTGTGCCTTTATATGTATACAGTATAGACATGTTGATTTAACATATTTGGGCATATCACTACAACCATATTTGGGCACATCAAATTTTTTTTATCAAACTAATTTCAAAGTTTAGACTTTCTACTATAGTGAGTTTTGTGGTACATAATGTGTTCCCAAAAAGGAAATAAAATAAATTTAAATATAATATATCATAACAAATGAAACTTCAATTCTAAACATTATTTCTTTTTTGTACAGCAAACCTTACTTTACCAATATTTATTCACCAAACAAATGTTGTTATTTAAAAACATGCGGCATTGAAACTTTAAGGTAACAATGAACTGTAGACTTTCTGGCAACTAATCATGATAGTTTGGACAATTGTCCTACAGACAGACAGACAGAACCAGACACAAAAAGGTTAAGTTCTAATAACCAGGTTGATTACCTACAGTCATAGGGAGAAATTAAAATATTTCACTTCCTGAATGGACTGATAAGGCATGCGAGTAGAATAACAAACTCTATTCCGGAGGTTTCTACCAAATTCTGAATTAGAAATGAAGGAACTGACCGGAATAATCAGAGATGAAATGCAAAAACAAATGTAAAGCTCTGTCTACACTAACAAACTTTATGTGCCCAAATATATATGATGTGCTTAAATATGGTACCGTAGTACTATGACATCATCATGTCTATATATGGGCAAATCACATTTGTTTTTGTCACATAAAGTTTGATATGTAAACAGCTCAGTCACATGTTTTGGATTTCCCAGTCATGAAATTTGATAAGGTTCTTAATTCTGTGAATCAATTCCATATATAAAAATACAGATCTTGCCCTAAAATCTAATAGCTATTAAGTTGGCTCTGAACGCGCAATAACAGCTCAGTCACTCGTTTTGGATTTTCCAGCCGTGACTAAGAACACGCTTTTTTAAACGACAATAGACAGATTCAACCTAACGCATCTTGGGATACAATTTGTAGATTTGCCAGCGGTGACTAAGAACGCATTTTGATCTAAAATCGTGAAATATTGAATTCTTAACCTGAAGACCTTATTTTGTCTATTAAATAATTCCTTTACAGCAGTAATCCCAAGCGCTGTGATGTCAAATTTTGACAGTAGGGAAGTGTACAATGCAGTTCATGATACGATGGAATCCTCTGGGATAAGAGGAGTGGGAAAAACTCATGCTGTTGTAAGTTTATCAAACCCCCTTTTCAATAGATTTCCTTCTCAATAACTGGAAAGATTTCATCACTAATTTGAAATGCACAAAATAAAAAAAAATGAAAAAAAAGTTTGTTTATAATCACAAGTTCTTGTGCCTTACCGGTATCCTATTTTTACTCCTAAAAGTTGCGACTTGTCTTAAAAGCTCATCATCGGCAGCGGTAGGTACTGAAAACTATGAAAACAAATTTGAAATAAAAGTTGATTAATTTTATACTAGGCCTACAGGTATGGCTGATAGGTAGCTTTCATTTTCTATAACGTTCTAGGCCTTAGGATATATTCACTGTATGTTATGTCATTCTTTGCATACAAGATCATGCTTCTCACATAATTCTTCAAACATCGTTTTGGAAGATGCTAGGTCCAGCCGACAGCCCAACGACACAAAATTATGCAGTTTGAAGGTATTCATAAATGAAAGCGCCCTAATGTATAACGTCAAGGACTATGCGTTATCATTAAATCTAAAGCTCTGTCAAACTGAAAAAAGGTGTGCCCAAATATGGTAGTGATATGACGTCATCATGTCCATATATGGGCACATCACATTTCACATAAAGTTTGATAGTGTAGACAAAGCTTTAGATTTCTGATAATGCATAGTCCTTGACGTTATATTTTTTTTTTTTTTTTCATTTCATTTATTTCAATATCATTATCGCAGCCTTAGCTGAATTACAAAGATATTTACATTTGTTCAATATTAAAATTTGTAAAAAAGTATAAAACCAATGATAAAAAAATATAAAAAGGGAGGAAATTTACACAAGAAATACAATACAGGAATATTCAAAAAGTTTAGCTTAAAATATTAAAAAAAAACACCTAAAAGCATCAATAAAAATCGCAAAGCTGTACTGGGTGATATATACAGATTATTATTTAATTATATAATATACATTAGGATACTTTCATTTACGAATACCTTCAAACTATAAAATATTTTTTACATGGACCCAAAAGCAACATGTCCAAATGTTTCATTATACAAACAAATAGAATTACTGAAAGTAATTAAATAGTTTCATAAACCTATTATCACTTTAAAATGATCTTTCTTTTTTATAACTAAATAAATTTAAAGTTTTTCTGTTTATTTTGATCAGTTGCATTGATACTAATTGACACAAATTTATGCATTAAAGATAATAATTTTTAATTTTTAAGGAAATAAAACTGTTAAAAACATGAAGGAAATAAATAATTAATAATTATTTCCTCCAAGTTAAAGCTCTGTCTACACTATAAAACTTTATGTGACAAAAAATGTGATTTTCCATATATGGACATGATAATGCCATATCACTACCATATTTAGGCATATGACTACCCTATTTGGGCACATCACACTTTCTTTGTCAAACTAGTTTGATAGTGTAGACAGAGCTTAAAGCCAATTTTGTTCGCGCGAATCGAAGGCGTCAGCTAATACGCATGCGTAGAAAAGGATTTGGAAGACGTAAACATGAATACACATGCGTACAAGCATGACGCTTTCGATTCGCGCGAACAAATTCGCCTAGTGGAAAATCGGCTTAAAGGAAGTATTGTACATACCACACTCGGATATGTTTCACAAAAAGTATACTGTTCATTTATTCTACTAATTCTCCAGCTCTCTGTTGGTATTCCCTGAAAAATAAAATTATATTTGAAAAAATTGTTATTAATTATTACAAATATTTAAATTAAATATCTTTCTTAATGATTGTACTTGCATAATAATGTTGACTACTGTATTAAGAATGACAAAATATAAAAAGAATACTGTATATGGATGGTCAAGTTTTAGTCCCATGGGCCTGTGTATGAAATTAATTGGGGCAGGATTATACTTATCATATTGGATAATACAAAATTCTTGTATATGAGTTTAGTTTAAATTAGGGGGTGGCGTTATATTAGGTCTTATACGATACTATTAATAATAGGGAATGTCCATGACAAAACAGTTAATTATACTACTATTATAATAATAATAGTTCATTCTTATAGTGCATAAGGAAGCTCTCAATGTGCTGCACATTATTGGATCAAATACGTATGGAAACATACTCCCATAATAATGCAGCTAGTAATCAGCGCAAAGTTGTGTCCTGATCTAACAGGGTACCCATTTATACACCTAGGTGGAGAGAGGCAAACGTAAGTAAAGTATCTTGCCTAAAGATACAAGCAATGCGGCGAGAGTTGGATCGAACCACGATCTCACGATCAGTAATCCAACGTCCAACACACTGTTCCGCACGCCCTCACATTAATGAACACCGATTATAATGAAAACATACCTGTCTATGTAACTCTGCTACTGGGTTATACACTGCCCAACCATCATATTGGTGGTAATCTTTGTATTCAAATGCAAAAAGAGGCTGTGTAACAAAAAAAAGGTTTTAAATTTTATTTCAACTGAAAAATTATATATTAAAAAAGCCACAATTTAATGTATAACATTTCACAGGACACATATCCTTTTTTTATTGCACAGATATATGGTTTTGTGGTGAACAACTAGAGATCTCTGCTATCAAATAAAATATGTTCTTGTCACAAAATAGAATACTTGTACACGATTAATACAGTGAATATGAATTCCTTTACAAATTACATACAGTCAATCAAAATATTCTATTTCAACATATACAGTCAGTACAGTGGAAAATAAAATTTCACAATTTATTATAAAATTTCAAAACCTAAAATGAGTGTGTTTTATATAAATTTCATTATTTAAGATTCGTAAATATATTACATTTTTAGAAAAAAAAAACATATTTTATGATTAATTTGCTTTATCTGTTAAAAATCATCACTTCTTTTTTATTACATTTTTCTGGTCAAGGTTGTGTTTATTTTTTAAAATTTTTTTAAAAATTCATTTATTTTGTTAAAAACGGTTAATTTTTTGTGACAGATAAATATTTTTATACCCCATCTAACTTTCACTTTTCGAAAAAAATATTTTCCAAGTTCAAAAACGTGGTTATTAGATTTTTGAAACGGATTATCGCCTGGGAAACAACGGGCATACGTCAATATCGCAATATCGTTCAGGAAAGCGGGAAGTTATATAAACATGGTGTGTTCCAAACAACAGGAAGCTAACTTGTCAATGAGAGGTCTAGTCACAATTTTTATAGCTATTTCTTAACTGGTTTTTTTTCTTCATTTGAAAGAATAAGAAAATATTTTATAGAACTTTTTATTTTTAAAGTTGAGATTATTAACCATTTAAGACCACATTTAGGCATTTTGAATAATAAATCTGTAATTATAAATATTAATTTGCCATTATTGGTACCTTTAAAAATATTTTGATTTTGGAAGAGTTTTTCTGTTTTATAGAATTTATTTTTCGCGATAGTTGTCCATATTAGGTTAAGAAATATGAAGTAGTATAATATTAATATTAAAAGCATATTTTAATAATATAAAAACAAAGAATAACAGCAAAAATATTGTATCATTTTAAAGGTAGGTGTACTTTCACAAAATATAATAAAAAGTATAAGAGCCAAATGTGAACATTACGTCTGCATGCAATCAATGATTGAATTAGATTTTCCCTTCATCATTAAACAAGTATACGATCACATATTAGGATATTTTGAAGAATTGGATGTGGTCATGGTTTTAACTTATATTAATTGGTATATAATTATGCTAACTGTATAGCTGATTTTTTTTTTCTTCAAATAAGTACTGTAAGGTGTGGTTCCTATTAATTATATAATAGGATATTAAAGAACTGGATGTGGTCATGGTTTTAACTTATATCAATTGGTATACAATTTGCTAATGTATGGTTGAGTTTTTTAAATCACCATGTAAAGTACTATAAAGGGAGGTGTGGTTCCAAGTGATTATCACATTATAAGTAGTAGGATATTGATCAATTGGATGTGGTTAGTAGTGTTAACTAACATCAATTGGTCTATGTATTCAAATATTTCGTTTTCAAAAGCCTAGTATAAATGCAGGGAGGTAGTTCGTATGAGTTTTCCTGTTACTGCCATTTATTAATAAACAATTTATTTAAAAAAAAATGCTATCTCATCTCACTGCTATCATAATTACTACGCTTCAAGTGATATTAGTAAAGTACTGACATGGCAAATAATGCTTAATAATTAGCTACTGATACAATGTGAACTGGGCCAACTTTTAGGATTAACAACCTGTTTGGAAAATACCAATTATAAGGTTTCTAGAATACATTCCTCAGTTGGAATTTCATTTCACTTCAGTTGCAAGATCAGAAATAGGCTATAGCAGGAACCTATATTTTGATCTAGAATACACAAACCAAAAGTGGTGTTGGTTTTCTATAAGTGCTAGCCTACCTGGATAAACCGACATTGGCCTATTCTCTTCGAGAAGAGAGCTACAACTCGAATATAAACAAATTTTGGAAAACCCCGTCAGATAATGGTACATTCCATGAACCCTGCCCTCAAGTGGGAAACAAAATTCTCAGCATCCAACGACCAATACAATATATATACTTTTTTATCAATTGCTTCCGAATAAATATTTAAAAAATTTGAATGCCCTTTTTAAAAATTTATCAGAACTGGAATTTTGCCAGTTACACAGACGCATTCGGCAGATTCGACAGACGAAAGTTGGAGGAAGACGGATATAAACTGTCTGCCTCCTGATACAACTGACTCTTATGGGAAAATCTGGAAATAGAATAAAATCTTGGCACAGGAGAAAAACACCTTCAACTTTGACCTAGAGGTCAAACATACAAGCCTTTGATAATAGTGTGTACAAATGTTAACTGGAACTATTAAAATTAACATGCTTAAAAGCTATTCTGTTTCTTGGACACATTAGACATTAAAATACACTTGTAACATTGAGTGTTTCATCCTACAGTAGGTCCCCATTTACACTCATATACAATAAAATGTGCATTCAACATTAAATTCAAATGAGATCCTCAAACTAAAACAGTATTTTGATCTTCTTCATTTTAACTTGTTTACATTTTAACTTTATTAATTGTACTGTTTTGTATTTTTTTTTAAAGTCTTGTTATACTGTATTTGTGATGTGAAATTGTCTGCTGTACAGTATGAGATGTTTCAATGTAATGTGCTATACAGTATAAGAATTTAAATAAATAAAATGAATTATTACACATTTATATGTAAATTTTGCAAATATAAAAAAAAAATTTCTTACGAATTTATTTGATAATGGGAAAGCAAATAAGTTGAGTTTATCGTTGACCAGTCTCCGTGAATGTTTTTCCTGTTTATGTGCAAATCGTAAGTTCCTCATGTCCTAATAAGAAAAAACAATTTCAAAATACTGTAATGTCAATCCTGGTCTACAAACTTTATGTAACAACAAAATGTAATGTACCAATATGGACATGATGATGTCATATCACTACCATACTTGTACTACTATCAATTTCATCTGGCCTCTAGTATGTTCCAGTTGATGCGCAGCGGTCGGCGATTTTCGTTCTATTAAGGCCAATAAGGCACGATTTACAAATAGTTTCTTTCTAGGAGCTATTAGAGCCTTAAACATCATGTAGACACTTTTTGTAATGTTTTTGTTTAGAGTTCGTGTTGTGTCCGTTGAATATTGTGCTCCGCCAACAGAGCAAACAGAATTTCTATGTTTTTTCTTAAAACAAATGACAATACAGTAAATGATACTTGACTTGACTACTTGACTACCATATTTGGGTACATAACAATTTTTTTGTCAAACTAGTTTGATAGTGTAGACAGAGCTTTAATCATAACTCATTTACCATTTAGACTAGGCTATGAATGAGGTAGGTGCCACCCGGAGAGGTAGAAATTCTCATATGACTTTTCTAGACCAGTTTTTTCTGGGGAATCCAAATATATTGGGTAAACGGGCTGTAACCTGAGAACTTTCGCGTGAGGGCGCTTTTTTCAAAATGGCTGCCAGTTACAGTAGACTATGATATCTTGGCAACCACTGGTCATAGAGAGTTGATTTTGGTGTCAAATTGTTCGGAATGTACATGTTCCTATTTGATGTAATAGAACATTTTGTCAGAAAATGGCCGGAAATACCTCTATTGACCTTTGACCCAATATCTAACGGATATCATATCTTCGTAACTACTCGACACAGAAAGTTGTAATTGGTGTCAAACTCTCCAGAATATAGATGTTTATATTCAAACTAATAGAACATTATCTATAAAAATGACCGGAAATAACGTTACTGACCTTTGACCCAAAATGCAAGACATTTCTCCCATCTGATCACGTTAATCTCGTCAATTAATTCATTTTCTGCCAATTGGAGGTTGACATTCTCATATTATTTTCTGGACCAGTTTTTCATGTGCAATCCGAATATATGAGATAAATTAGCCATAACAAGGCCAAGAATTTAATTCTCTTTTACTACATACATGCTTCCCTTTAGTGTTTCAGACTGTATGTCGTGTATTAATCTTCAAGATCGCTCACATCACTGCAATCTGAAAAGTATTCATATTCATTATGTGTAAACAGTTCCTGGACATCAGTGGGAATCACTGTCTCAATCCATTTAGGCTCCATTTGTTCGTTCCATCCATTGTGTGTACTGTTGTTGACAAAATCATTGACGTCTGCTGATTGCCATTCTTTAGTAATGAAGTTTGCTCCAAGTATATGAAACTCAAGGGTCTGCTGACATATTGGCAGTAATGATATATCTGTAATCTTGATGTGTCTGGAAAACTTTCTGTTGAAGGTATCATATCTTGCTTGATTTACACTTTTCCCCTTCACTCCATACAATAGTGAAACATACTCTTCAAATTCCTCATACAACTCTTTTGATGGAACATCTGACACTCCAAGGTTTCAGAATGCGTCAACAAATTTTGCTTTTGATTCCAGAAGCTTCCAGCAGGTACGTTTTCCTTTCCGAAAGAAAGCGGAGTTATAATCGTTACCTGTGAAAGCATGGAATCCAATAAGGGATGATTTCTGCGCTTTTGTTAAATCAATGTCACTCAATTTCAGTACCTTTCGGTATTTCCCAGTGTTTGTATCAATAATTACCCTCTGCCCATCATCTATGAAATGAGATAGTGCAATGACTGGAATATCAATGTCTCCAGAATGGGAACGAATTATTGCTACGCCTTGATTGTTATTTGTTAAAGCATGCTTTGCATGCAGGATGACTTTCGTGTAGGCTTCTTCTTCCGGCTACTATTAAGCTCCGGAACCAATACAACATCTCAGTTAGTAACGTAGATGCATTCTTTGTACGATGAAAAGTAGGTAACATCAATAATCATATCTGTTAGAATGCTTTCTTTCTTTGACACTAGTACACAGCGAATAAGCTCAATCAATCTGGTCTTGTTCTCGCCGTTGGCAAGGAAATTGTTGAAATCACGGGCCAACTTTGATATTGTTGAGCTTACAATTACTTTTGGTGCAATACCGCGTATGTTTCTCTCAACAGACTTAATGCTTTTTGGCAGGTATGCATCGGTAACAATATCAACACGCTTGTATCCTTTAGGGATGCTGTTGAAAACCTTTGCTACAAGATCCTCGTACGTATCAGGGTAAGATGTAAATGTTCTGATTAATGCCATCAAGTCAACAACATAGGCAATGACAGTAGCCTTTGCTGGCAGTGCCCGACCAGGATCTATAACATCTGTTGAACTTTCGATGAGAATTTCCATTAGGACACTTTTCTGAGTTGTTCGTCTTGTCCCATCTGCATTAGCAAGGCTTAGCGGGACAGGGGTAAGTGGATACTCAAAGGCTTTCTTAAAGTCAATTATTCTACCATGCTTTGTTGAGGTGGCAAGAAGCTTTCCTAAAACATCCCGATTCGCTTATATTACTTTTACTTTCCCATTTGCCTTGATTTCTAGTTTCTTCCCACTATTTGAAAATAAAGTGAGATGATGTTATGGATCCTGGTCGAGCACTGCGAGAAACAGACGCGGTATTGCACCAAAAAAGTAATTGTAAGCTCAAAAATATCAAAGTTGCCCCGTGATTTCAACAATTTCCTTGCCAACGGCGAGAACAAGACCAGATTGATTGAGCTTATTCGCTGTGTACTAGTGTCAAAGAAAGAAAGCATTCTAACAGATATGAGGAGTGATGTTATTTACTTTTCATCGTACAAAGAATGCATCTACGTTACTAAACTGAGATGTTGTATTGGTTCCGGAGCTTAATAGTAGCCAAGAAGAAGCCGACACAAAAGTCATCCTGCATGCAAAGCATGCTTTAACAAATAACAATCAAGGCGTAGCAATAATTCGTTTCCATTCTGGAGACATTGACATTCCAGTCATTTCACTATCTCATTTCATAGATGATGGGCAGAGGGTAATTATTGATACAAACACTGGGAAATACCGAAATGTACTGAAATTGAGTGACATTGATTTAACAAAAGCGCAGAAATCATCCCTTATTGGATTCCATGCTTTCACAGGTAACGAGTATAACTTCGCTTTCGTTCGGAAAGGAAAACGTACCTGCTGAAAGCTTCTGGAATCAAAAGCAACATTAGTTGACACATTCTGCAACCTTGGAGTGTCAGATGTTCCGTCAAAAGAGTTGTATGAGGAACTTGAAGAGTATGTTTCACCATTGTATGGAGTGAAGGGGAAAAGTGTAAATCAAGCAAGATATGATATCTTCAACAGAAAGTTTTCCAGACACAACAAGATTACAGATATATCATTACTGCCACTATGTCAGCAGACCCTTGAGTTTCATATACTTAGAGCAAACTTCATTACTAAAGAATGGCAATCAGCAGACGTCAATGATTTTGTCAACAACAGTACACACAATGGATGGAACGAACAAATGGAGCCTAAATGGATTGAGACAGTGATGCCCACTGATGTCCAGGAACTGTTTACACATAATGAATATGAAGACTTTTCAGATTGCAGTGATGTGAGCGATCTTGAAGATTAATACACGACATACAGACTGAAACACTAAAGGGAAGCATGTATGTAGTAAAAGAATTAAATTCTTGGCCTTGTTATGGCTTATTTATCTCATATATTCGGATTGCACATGAAAAACTGGTCCAGAAAATAATATGAGAATGTCAACCTCCAATTGGCACAAAATGAATTAATTGACAGGATTAACGTGATCAGATAGGAGAAATGTCTTGCATTTTGGGTCAAAGGTCAGTAACGTTATTTCCGGTCATTTTTACAGATAATGTTCTATTAGTTTGAATATAAACATCTATATTCTGGAGAGTTTGACACCAATTACAACTTTCTGTGTCGAGTAGTTACGGAGATATGATATCTGTTAGATATTGGGTCAAAGGTCAATAGAGGTATTTCCGGCCATTTTCTGACAAAATGTTCTATTACATCAAATAGGAACATGTACATTCCAAACAATTTGACACCAAAATCAACTCTCTGTGACCAGTGGTTGCCAAGATATCATAGTCTACTGTAACTGGCAGCCATTTTGAAAAAAGCGCCCTCACGCAAAAGTTCTCAGGTTACAGCCCGTTTACCCAATATATTTGGATTCCCCAGAAAAAACTGGTCTAGAAAAGTTATATGAGAATTTCTACCTCTCCGGGTGGCACCTACCTCATTCATAGCCTAGTCTAATTGAGTAATTATAATAAACAATTAGTTGAATACGACAAAGTTATATTACATTTTTATTAAACATAATAATTTATAGAGAATTGTAAAATGAAAGAGGAACAACATTCATTAAATTCTACTCAGAACAGAAACCCTCCAGTTAATGGCACTTATTATGATAGATGGTTATATACAATACTGTATCATAAAGTTCCTTGTTTGACCCTGGGAAAAGACTAAGCAAAACTTCATGAGATAAAAAAAGTGTTATGAGCCCATATATGGACATGGTGATGTTATATCACTACCATATTTTGGGACATCACTATCATATTTGGGCATATCATACTTTTTTGTTAAACTTTTGATAGTGTAGACAGATCTTTAATATTCAAAATGTTTCTATTAAAAATTAATGTCTAGAATCTGTGGAATCCTAGAAGAACCAACTTATCATCAACATTTCTTTCATACATTAGCACTTTGGATTTAAAGGAATTGCATTAATATGATCTAAAACTTAAAAGCCTCTACACATACTTTCACATACTGTACCATTTGACTAACAATTTCATTTTATTAATATTGGCGCATACTGTAAATCATAAATATGACTTATGACATTTTGACATCTCATCTCTACCATCAATCAAATTTCTGACGTACCTTGCAAAATATTTCTAAACCGTACGAGTTCTCGCCTCTGCTTGACACCCCGCCGACTTTCTCAACTCGGTGGATAGCGCCGAGAGGTACGTCTAAGATGAACTGCGGGTCCTATACACAATAGAAAACATGAGTCATGTTAAGAACTAAGAAATTAAGAACAGATAAAGAGAAAAATAGCAGCTGTTGTGTTACTGAAATTGAGTTAATAGTTTAATATGTAAAAGGAGGTGGATTGTTATGCTCTGTGATAGGTTGATACTTGTTGCTAGACTGTAAACAATAGTCTTGCCAAGTTTTCTAATGTTTAGCAACATTATGAGTAATACAAATGTCTGGCGGATAACTGATAACATGTTACATTGCTGTCATGGTCAATGATGAAATGAAACATAGTAAAGATTCAGAACAGCAACAACAAAAATATTAACATCATCAGCAACAAAAACAAGAATAGGAACTTGGTAATAACAAAACAACCACCATCACAACAAAAGCAACAGTGCTGCAACTAAAGCAACAGTACTGCAACCAACTAAAGAAGCAGTACAGCAACAGTACTGCAACTTAAGCAACAGTACTGCAACTTAAGCAACAGTACTGCAACTAAAGCAACAGTACTGCAACTTAAGCAACAGTACTGCAACTAAAGCAACAGTACTGCAACTTAAGCAACAGTACTGCAACTTAAGCAAAAGTACTGCAACTTAAGCAACAGTACTGCAACTTAAGCAACAGTACTGCAACTAGCAACAGTACTGCAACTAAAGCAACAGTACTGCAACTAAAGCAACAGTACTGCAACTAAAGCAACAGTACTGCAACTAAAGCAACAGTACTGCAACTAAAGCAACAGTACTGCAACTACAGCACTGTAACTAAAGAAACAGTACTACTGCAACTAAAGCAACAGTACTGTAACTAAAGCAACAGTACTGGAATTAAAGAAACAAGACTACTGAAACTAAAGCAACAAAACTGCAACTACATCAACATAACTGCAACTACATCAACATAACTGCAACTACATCAACATAACTGCAACTACATCAACATAACTGCAACTACATCAACATAACTGCAACTACATCAACATAACTGCAACTACAGCAACATAACTGCGGCAACATAACTGCGACTACAGCAACAGTACTGCAACTACAGCACCAGTACTGCAACTACAGCAACAGTACTGCAACTAAAGCACCAGTACTGCAACTAAAGAAACAGTACTGCAACTACAGCAACAGTACTGCAACTAAAGCACCAGTACTGCAACTAAAGCAACAGTACTGCAACTAAAGCAACAGTACTGCAACTAAAGCACCAGTACTGCAACTACAGCAACAGTACTGCAACTAAAGCACCAGTACTGCAACTACAGCACCAGTACTGCAACTAAAGCACCAGTACTGCAACTAAAGCACCAGTACTGCAACTACAGCAACAGTACTGCAACTAAAGCAACAGTACTGCAACTAAAGCACCAGTACTGCAACTACAGCAACAGTACTGCAACTAAAGCACCAGTACTGCAACTACAGCACCAGTACTGCAACTAAAGCAACACCAACTTTATATAAAAAAATAAATACAGTACTATAGTTTTCTATAATTACAGTAACTGTATCTCTGTATAATATGTTTTATTTTATACACATCCAACTGCAAGCACAAACTCGCCAAACAGAATGGATATAATATTTTATAATTTATTTTGATATTTTCTTATTGCTTACCCGATCTCTTTCCATTCCACAGAAGTATAGTTTGTAATTTGTTATTGTGAGAGAACCTCTGATGGCCTCCGTAAATGGACAGAGATATGTCACATCTTTTGCTGAAATACACAAAAACAAACTGGAATAATAGTTTTTTTCACTGTAAAAACTATAAATGTCATTGCTCTTAAAATATGACAATTACTATAGTACAAAATAAACAAACAGGATAATAGTCATTCAATCAGAATATGCAATAGGAAATAAAATGTAATCAGGCATAGGGTAGTAAGCACAATTTAAAATAAACAAAAGATGAAACAAAAGCGCCAATCTGTACTGCACAAGGCAGTGAAGCGTAATACCGTTATTTATTTACGAACATACAGTAATTTGCGACTAACAAAATAAAGAACTGCGTTATATTTGTAAATAGTTTTTTGTTCAAAAAGTTTTACAGGTAAAAAATTTAAACAAGAAATATTTCTTATAAAAAACGCTGCTCAACATTTTAAAATTAATCATTGTTCTTTCTATAAAAAAAACGCTATCTTATGAAAAAGAGATCCAAATCCCTTGAAATGCAAGGAAATCCTATTCAGGGGACACCCCTATAAAGCTTGGTTCCCACTAGAACGTAACGCAAGGACGTAAACGCAACGCAAGCGTTTTAACCAATGACAAGCGAAGTTATAGACAGTTAGCAATCACAAGCGAATAAGACATCGCTTGTGATTGGCCAATTCACTTGCGTTGCGTTACGTCCTCGTGTTGCGTCGCTAGTGGGAACCACGCTTTAATGAAACACTTTGTTCGGTCCAGAAGGTGTCTCCTTAACAGAGGTTCTACTATAATGATTCTTTACATGTCATAAAAACAATTGTGAATTACATCGAACTGAAAAAAGGAAATCATCCTAGAAATACGTGGGTAAAATGAATCTTAATAGTTTGATTGTCTTCAATAAAACTACCCGACAAAACAAATTGTTGAACTCTCATTTTATAAAACAGCAGCAACAACTTTCTTTTCATCTAGGTACTTCTACCACCAGACATTTCAGACAATGGCTGAGTGGGAGGCAATAATAATACAGTGCGTGACCAAATGTTAAACACATTTACTTTACAAAGATTATTGTACCTTTCTGCAATATCAATTAAATGAAAAACCAATTCAATAATAAAAAAAAAATAATAATAAAATAGACTGGCATACTGTATGTATTTAGGGGCAGATACCATACAGCTAAATTGAAGTTGAAAAATCCTGGATCCTTTCCTGGTAATGTATAATTTAAAAATGTAATAATTATCACTACTACAGTACATGTGATACGCACACTGTACTGCACGAAAACTGTACATGCACTACACCTACTGTACTGCACTAAACTGTACACTGTACTGCACTAAACTGTACACTATACTGCACTAAACTGTACTGCACAAAACTGCACAATACACTGTACTGCACAAAACTGTACAACACTGTACTGCACAAAACTGCACAGTACACTATACTGCACAAAACTGTACAACACTGTACTGCACAACACTGTACTGCACAAAACTGCACAGTACACTGTACTGCACTGTACAGTACACTGTACTGCACTAAACTGTACACTGTGTACTGCACTAACTGTACACTGTACTGCACTAAATAAAAAGTACTGTAAAATGTACTGCACTAAAACTGTACTGTACACCAAAACTATAATGTAACAAGAACTGCACTAAACTGTACTGCAGTACGCTGTATTTGTACTAAAGTCATGTGACAGTTTCACATGATTCAGCTTGAAATATAAACTTTTGAAAAGATTCAGGATATAATACAGTTTTTTCCTAATCGACCTTTAACAATTTTTTAGTTGGAAATTTCATTTTTTAATGTGGCTAGATTGTTTAACTAATTCACACAAACCAACATACTGTACAGTACATGATTAAGTAAATTTCAAAATGAATTTCATACTGTATTGGGTATAAATTTAATTTGAAATGGTTTAATGTTTTAGTCTAATAATGCATACAGTAGACTATAAGACATTATCAGGTTTTGGGAGGGGTTTCTCCCAATTTCCTATGAAAGAGTTTCTTTAATTAAAAATATCATAAACATCCATTGTTTCAACATAATGTTTTAACACCATTGATAATTAAAAGTCTTCTTACCAACAGGTGCATAATAAGGTTTTTTACAATTTTGCAGATTACGCATTATATCAATGTTTTGTTTCAATATAGTGACTCAAAGAAGGGGAAACTTGACTAATGTATTTGTGAGAATCACCCTTCCTCAATGTCAATGACATTCAATTTATACTTAAGTGACACTTAAGTTTATTAAGTAACACTTAACACAGTAACACGTAACACAGGTGACATTATTAATAAAGTGTTCATAATTGTATCAATACCATTGAAAAATGAATACAGTTTGTATAAGGATGCGTAAGTTGCTAAATTAAGCTGTAGCTTAGAAACTGTAAAGTGTTAAGCTACACCATACAAAATTAAATTAAATAGGGGTTGGATGTAGTTTCATGAAGGTGTCCTCTTAATGGGGATAGTAATGTCAGTTAAAATATATATTCTGAATTTTAAGCAACAGCAGGCTTTTGGAGCAGCACATCACATTTTTTTGTCACATACAGTTTGATAGTGTAGACAGAGCTTTATAAAAGTGTATGGTAATTGTTTAAATCTCTGTTTTCTTCCGCCACTTGGATAATTTCAAACGGAATCGTGTAAAGAGTGTTTCCTTGATGGTTAGTGTATACTTTCGGTATTGTTAAATTACAGAAACCAAAAGGGAAACTGAAAATAAATCAGCATATAAACACCGACCTGGGAAGAAGCCTACATTGCAATTTTGTCAACAATTTAGTTTAAAACCTTGTCTACACTATCAAACTTTACCCATATAAAGCATATCACTACCATATTTAAGCATATCACTACCATATTTGGTCACATCACATTTTTCTTGTCAAACTAGTTTGATAGTTTAGACAGAGCTTTAAACAGTAATGCCGAAATGTGATAATCAATTTCTTGCATACAGTGATGAAATTCTCATTTCAAACAATAAATAATATAAGGCCAATACAGTATAGTATTCATGATATTTTAAATAAATTTTTTTTTTTAACGTCTTTAATTTATACAGCACTTACCAATTCCTTCAATACGTTCTCCTACCAGTAGCGGGCAGTCTCCATTCATCGATAACTTGGCATTGGCTTCTCGTATAACCTGAACCACCTAACAAAAAAGTAAGAATTTTATTATACTGTATCACCACTATTTGAAATATACATTATAAAATCTAATTTTGACAATTACTTATAGCATCTCTTATCACACTATTATTTCGCAATTTTTTAGATAATAAATGCCAACCTTTGGTCAGTAACTATCGGTAAATACTCCTTTCTCAAAGTGGACGGTTGACAATTTGGTGCTACAGCACTTTCGCACCATAATCTCTCAAGCTTACCCAATTTAAAAACATTCACCCGCCGCACAGCGGTAATGGTTTTAGGTAGGAAAGTGCAGTAGCGCCGACAATATTAGTTGGTTGATGAAAAATCTTGTATTTTTATAACATTTTCTAATCTCCTTGACTTTCTCAGATATTAATATGTCAAAATTGCGAAAATAAACGATACAAAATAGTTCAGTACTATTTTTTTATTTAAACTCTTATCACATCTACACATCAGTACCTTCAACTGAATCAGGTGAGTTTTATAATGAAGATCAGACTGATGTAAGCTGATGGATGATTCACATCACTGAATAACTTAACCAAAATGAAAAAAACTTTATTTGAAATAGTTTGTTTTCATCCCATTGTGACATAGGGCCACTTATACTGTAACAGAGTAATTCAACCTGGTTGGATTGCTAACATGGCACTACATAGTACAGTACACACAAGCTAACTAAACATATTACTAACTAGCACTCAGAGATGAAACAGAGTATTAAAACACTATTTAAATGATAAACCAGATAAAAAAAACGTTTAAAAGGAAGAAATGTAGACTTTAGTAACAAGCCATCCTACGCAAAAATATGGAAACAAATCGTGGAAAGTGTAATGTCTGAATGACAAAAGGTTTCAAGAGAGAGAGAGTTAAATGATAAAAACTTACAGAATCATAACTTTTGTTGGTCTGAATACCATAAGTGCTAAGTGCTGGTACACTGTTCTGCTTCTTTAAGATAAATTTGCGCACACTACGTCTAACGGACCAGCGACTAGACTTTCCAAATTTACCGTACTGTTGGTTTTCCATAATCTCCTTCTTAAAGTCCATTTTAACAAATAATTAAACAAAAATAGAAGATCCTTAATCCGAAAATAAAACACAGTTGTTGCGTTAGTTAAACAACCGGCTATCCTTATCAGAAAACTGCCTACTGTTCGATACAGACTGCAGTACAGCAGAATCAGGGAGTTGACTTGTGTGAGCAAACACTGGCAAACTACTGTACTGTTTTCAACAGTCACAGACATTTCATATAATGCAGTTTGGAAATACCACTTCCTTATTTGGATGATCTGCCCTTGATTGGGTCAGACTTGTGGCTTTTTATTGGCTGAACAATCTGACGTCATTGGCTTAAACCATATTTCAAAATACCTGGGTAAACCATAATGTATTAAATGTGTAGGTGGGAGTGTTTGACAAAACTTGGATTAATATTTCTATAGTATAGTAAGTAAGAATAACAGAATCATTTGATGCTTTAGAAATGTATAATGATTACATCATCGTCAACTGATTATATTAAAATCAACCAATCAGCAGTCCTTATTTATGTATGAGGTGCGCAAGTGTGTACCATAACTTCTAAAAATATTTGTTCAAAAGTTTCCAACATTCCATTGCTAACAACAAATTTTGTAACAAGCAAGGAAAAATACAACGCGATTAAAAAAATACAAATGAAAATTACCTGACAATATAAACATACATTGTTAAAATCAGTGAGGCAAAATAATTACAGGATATTTGTGCATATTATAAACAATAAAATAAATTATATATATACCTGTACTGTAGTTGTCTTTTTAAATAGGAAAATCTAAAAATATGTTGTATTTATAAATAGTGGCGGCTCTAGAATTTTGAAATAGGGTGGGGTGGGGCCTAAAAGAAGTGTTGAACTTACTTTGATGTCCTATCTTTTGCATTACAATTTGTGAAATTTAGAGGGGCCTGAGCCGGCTTTCAAAAAGAAATTACAGTACTAGAATAATGGAAGAAAGCTAGTTAATTTCCAGTTTAGTGAAAAATATTATAAATTTAATGCACATTTTTTACGTTTTTTCCACTTTTAATTTTATTTCTTCAAAAATATTCAGAATATTATCGAATGATCGTAAAATCAAAATGGTACTGGGTATGGTCAACTAGCGTTCTTGATTAAACATGATTAAAAATTGAATTGAAATCTGAATAATACTGTAATGTTATGCTAATTAGCTGATAATTCAATCTGGTATCAATCAGTGCTTTTATAGTTCAATTGCTTGATTTTGAAACCACCTCACAACGAAATACACAAATAGACTACTAGACTGTAGTGTACAAACTCTTACTGTACTGCACTGAAGCTTTACAACCTACAGTACAGGAAATATTTCAATTTTGTTACAACTTTTATTCCTTTAAATTCATTTTTACGAATATTACTATATATATTAATATAATTTATAATAATATTCTATTGTTACTTCTTATAATTAAATACTGATTTTTTTTTTTGTATGTTATGAAATTGAAAATTAAAATGTTCCTAATATCAAAATATGAAGAAATCACATGGAAATAAACAAACTCCTTAAATAAAACTATGGTACTGTACTAAAATTTACAAGTCGTGAAAAATAGTACGGTCCACCATAATCATCACATGATGATCATCTATAGTATTTCAACACCTTGAATGTTTCAGCAAATCAAAAGCTCTTAAATCCCTTCACCTTTTATCACAGTCAATAAATCTGCGGTATCTGGTTCTTGAACCACCTCTGCAAACTTTTACTTTCTAAATCTCCATTTGTACCTTCCTGATCAAATGGTAAATGGAAAGGGGGTTCCCCATCTTAAAGTAAGGTCAAAGCGATTCTATTTTCCCTAAAGCCCTACATTATTAAACTTTATGTGATTTGCCCATATATGGACATGATGTCGTCTTATCACTACCATATTTAAGCATATCACTACCATATTTGGGCACATCATACTTTACTTGTTCGATAGTGTAAACAGAGCTTTATACCATTCTGTTTACAATCTACTACTGTACCTGGCAAGACCTTTGCCTCGTACAAGACAGAGGCATCAATGTGAAATTTGATTTTGTAACAAGAAAATATTAATACATTATTAATTACTGAAAATTGTTTTCATATTTTAGATTCGTACTGTACTGTAAAATTAATAGACTTGCTATTGTATAGTTAATCTATTAAAAACATCCCCTGAAACACAATAGACTAGGCCTAACTGTCTATTGTACAGTATATGAATTATCTAAATGTATTTAACACACACACCTACTCTTAAAACACAACACAGGAAATCATGTAGGTGTGCTATTATACTTGAAATAATGAATGTTTGTGAGTGTAATGGTACAAATAATGGCATAGCTAATTAGGCTAGAAAGGTAGCGATACCATTACGAAACTTCGACAGGCAATTCCACATCTTGTAGCGATTCATTTTCCATTAATTAATCAAAATCATACAAACGATCTACTGTAAAGCTATAATTAGTAATTTAAATTATTTTTTTTTGGTCTAAATTAATATCTCTCAAAAAATGTACTTCCGTCGCGTTACCAGTCATTACACTCAATCTTTGTGGCGGAATAAAAAAATTGGAAGCGCTGTTATATTTCAAAAGTAAAAAAAAAATGTTGTAAACGCGAAAACATTTTTTTTTCATGCACAAAAAAGTACTATTGAACGACCGTTTAATAGTGTGTACTATTGCACACCATGTGATCTACAATCGTCCAATCAAATGACAGAAATGTATTTAGGTGTTATATAAACAGTGTTGAACAACTTGTGATGATAATAGTAGGCCTCCCCAATGAAAATACTACAGGGTACTCTAGTGTGCTTTTGATCTACAGTATGATGAATCTTTTTAGCAAAGATGTGTGGATTTGCTATAATTACTGAAAAAAAAAGCCTGTACCCACAATGATTTTTTTCTCCACACAAAAGGGAAAAACACAATCGTCATGAGCTAGGCTAGTCGGCCTACTTATCATCACTTACATATTGTCTGGTTAGGCTGCGTTCGGACGTAAAATCAGTTTACTGTGGAATACCATTGCGAGCTAAACCAGTGATAGTTCAGACATGTAAATGATTTTACGTCCGAACACAATCTTAACCCTAAGAGTAATTTAGGTTACACATGTAATGAGTTGAAAGTCTAAACACAGCCAATAATATATATTTAATAAGATAAAGATATACTCATACTGTCATAACAAGGAAAAGATTAAAAAATGACACATAAATGTAGCACACTCTTAACATTATTTGCACATTCCTGCACAAGGAGATTTTGCAACTTTACAAAAACAAATTCGTCGAGAACATTGAAATTAATTCGTCTTTCGAATTTGTAAAAAAGATTTTTGGAGTATTTATTCTCGTACTAACATTAACAATTTACCAAACTGTTTTTTCTGGGGAGTCACCAGTTACTAAAAATGATCTTCATCATGTACATTACTGTTAACTACTGAAAAGAAAGTCTGACTGGTTTTTGTAGTTAAGAATTTTTGTTCAAATCCTGTATTTGATCATATTTTTTTTCCATGATTTGGTTTTCAATTTTGTACTTTTAAACAATTTTACCTGATATCGTTTCATTTGGCTTAGTCAATCCTTGACCTGCCCTAGGCCTATTACCAGCAAAACAATTAGGCCAAGTGAAGATTAAATAAACAAAATATAAAACTATATTACAGAATATGCTGAAATTGTCTAATTATGTCTCTTCCTTCTAAACTGACCATTTTACTCTCTCAATTAGGGAAGCTCTGGATAGTGACAATCTATCTGTACTTTATTCCCATGGTCTACCGTGCCAATAGTTGCTTCTAGGAGCACTAGTTTCATGGCCTGTACAGAGTTACTGTATGCTTTGTATCGTATGCGGCGCACAACTCCATAGGTCTGAACAAGGAAAAGATTAGTGGAAGCCACCTCTTACAACAAACACTGATCTTTTATTCGTTACGACAGCTTAAAGTACAAGATTAGTGAACGACGCTTACACTGTATGAAAGTCATGCATAAACGATTTTGACCTCCAACCAATCACATTTGGCCCGGCATACCAGATGTTCGCCCAAATCGCTGACACTTCAGTTTCTAACGAAAGCATTAGTTAAGCAAGTCTGAACACTTAACGACGTTAATTATAATATGACATTGCTGGAGTATAACTCCATGGATTTGAACATATACTTAGTTTAGCCAAGTAGATTAATTAAAGCACTATAACACACTATACGACCTCCAATGTGCGTCATACCTTATGAATACCATGATGCACTTGTGCATAAAAAATGTGACTTACCTTTACAGTTGGTGACCATAACGCACCCATTTTGACGCACTGTGATCATGTTGTTTATGATATTTTGAGTGGTAAAGTGACGGACTTTGACACACCATCGTTCTAGGTTTTTTTTACGCATCCCTGAGTCGGTAATTATTTGTAAATGATTCACCCATGACGCACCTCATCCGGGGGTCATACCATTGACAAGAGCATAAAGCATAACTATAATAATTTTTTTTTTTAAGTCAGCAGATTATTGTTTCAAAATGGCCATTTATCCGATCCTTTGTCACTAACCACCGAAATATATTTGACTCTTAACATTGAAAAATTTAATGTTTTTGTTGAATAAATTTTTATCTTCCATTTATGGGTAGGGACTGTAGTAAAGTGAAAATGTGTTTTTTACAGTCATGGACTAGACCATCGTATGACAAGTGCGGGATGATAAGGAAATCACTAGTTTTTATTGACAGTCAATGTGGCCTGTTCCAATTTATTTATGATGGGTTGTTTTATTTTTGTTTTTTACTATTTCCAACTTCTAACACTTTTAATTACTGTGTAACTTTGAATAGAATAAAGATAATTATTAAATATGCTTTGTGTTTTCACTATTTTATTCAATATTCCCTCACTTATCAAAGTTGAACCTTCTCAGTCACATGACCACAACATATATGTATTTTAAAAAAGGCAGTTGTAAAAATATTAATCGCATTCCCTGAAACTGCAAATTAGTATAAAAAAATCAAATTATTGATATTGCAATACAAGGCCTACTATTATTATAGGTAAGGCATTGGGCGCTACTGCAGTTTCGCACCACACTGTTTATATCTTCGATTTCTTCCTTCATTTTTTTCTCGCACTCACATCATACAATTTTGGGCCATTATGTAACATGTTCCCATGATTTAGCCACCGTTAATTACCTTTATCATAACAAAAAATGCATTTCAAAACAGCTTCTTTTTTCGCGAATACTTCGATTGAACTGTGGCCATTTTAGAATCAGAAAATTGCCAGAAATCAATGTATGTTTTATTTTCTGTTTTTTATTTTTAAACTGCAAAGAGTGGTTTTTATAAAGACGATATGAGTCCGTACATAAAACATTGATAGGAACCATTAATATGAATAATAATACTAATAATGAAATATTAATTTAACCTTTATTATTTCGTCGACAGCTGAAAACATTTCTTGCTTTTCAAAACTAAATAGCCCTATATAATCGGATTTTATAACACTGCCCTCTATAGTTTATACAATTTTTGGGGTAAAATGAAGCATAAATTCTGGCAATTAAGTGATAAATATAAGATGGCGAACATTTCGCAGTGTATTGACAGCGAGTTCAGTATTGTTTAAAATGTTTTGAAAAGTATTGTTATTTAAAAAAAATTACTTCGTAAGTGGTCGAATCGTATAAACATGTTACATAATATTATGTTGTGAGTGTAAAAACGAAAGTTTAGGTGAGAAATCGAAGATATAACGGTGTGGTGCGAAACTGCAGTAGCGCCAGGCATTGCTATTACACTAGCCTACTGTCCCTGACTGTAGCTAGCCAAGCCTAGGCTAAAGTTATACAAAATTTAGGCCTCTAGTACAGTAGTCCACTTTGCGTTTTGACCGTTAAATCGTGTAAAATCGACTTACTTCCGCATTGACGATTTTGAAGCGCCACCTATCGTTGAAAACTGAAACCACGATTTTTCGTCGCCTAGCAAATAAGTGCTGTTTTATTTTAAGCTCTCATGAATATTTAAGAACCGCCCAACATTACCTATTATGGTAAAAGCATTTCCTAATAAGTATTATTGAATAACCAATCGGTTTCCTTCAAAGAAACCAAAGCTAATACAATACATTCGGCGACTGAAGTCGGGACTCGTGAAATTTATAAATGTGGTACGATTTGACTACTGTTTTGTTGTCCATTTTCTGAATAGTCGGAGGTGCATCCCAACAAATTAAAACAATTATAATCAATTGTTTTATCAAGAATAATATTAGTTTAATCGAGTATGATATATTTCTATCCTGTTCAAAATTTGTTGGTGTATTCTCAGGCCTCGAAAGGTAGGTACATTTTCTAGCTGTGAGCGTGGTTTCGGCAACGCGAGACACGTGTGTCAGTATAGGCGATAGCGAGACGTGTGTTGTACTGTGTTGATGCTGATCCGATAGTCGTTAAGTTGTACTGATTACGAGTATCATTGGTCCTGGCCGGCCTAGCCTGGTGATCTGATCCCCGCAAAAAAAATACTTTTTTTCAATCAGTATTAATATTATTTTTTTATTTTTCATTTATTATTTGATTTATTAGGCTCAATAGATGCCTAGCAGGCTACTAGTACTAGTAGGCCTAGATTATATAAATAATAATAGTAAATAATGTAATTTAATTAATAAAATACAGCTTCCATTTTCCTTACTTTTATGTCATCATATAATATTATAATTATATATACAACCAGACATTAACATTTTTTTTAAATAATATTTATTATTTTTTCTGACACTTTCAGGAATCGTTGATGATGCAGAGTTCTTTGTCTTTGTGACTTCAAACTGAGAGTGAAGTGGATAAAAAGATGACACCGGTACCTACCGACATTGTCATACCCAAACTATAATTTAATTATTTAAAACAAAATGTTGAATTACAAATATATATGTATGTTGCAGAGGATTTAGATGAATTACAATACAAATATTTATGTTGAATGCAAACCTACTACACTATACTCTGTAAATTATGTTATTGTCATGTGGTAGATCTTAAAAATTGAATATTTATTGTATGTTAGGCCTATTTTATATTTTATTAATACTGTATTAGTTTAATATTACTATTATTATAATTTATATTATACAGTACTAGTTTGTACATGTTTTTACCCAAAAAAAATGAATAAATAATTTGTTATTCTATCTAATTGCTTGTTTGTTCATCAATAACAAAACAATTGTAAGCAAGTATATAACAGTTCTTATTTCAGGTCATATTATTAATATTAGCTAGGCCCGACGCGCCCGATCACAACGTCACTAAGTGACTTTCCGCCCCTGGAACAATCGGTCGCTAATAGGGCTAGGCCTCGGACTCGTATAAAAGCTATTATAATAGTTATGATAAATATTCCTCAACTAAAATGTATACTGTGATAAATAAACAAGTAATAATATACGTTGTATTGGAATGTATTTATTTATATGAATTCTTATACGCGGACAATTATAAACATCGCGTATATTGTTCGATATAAATAAATTCATAAACACGATGACGATGTGTTTACAAAATGGCGGTTTCGCTAGTTTTCGATGGAACAAATAGTGGTACCTTTAGTTTGAATAGTCGGAGCTGCATCCCAACCACCGAATTTTGTATCTTAATATCGTATTCTGTAGATTATTAATTTTTCTAACAGGGATTTTAAATTCAGGACTGTTCAATTTTTCAAAATATTTTATTTTAATGATTTTCTAGGGTACAATTTCGAAAAAAAGACATTGGTTGATTTTGACGTTAAATTACAGATTATCGTTTTGTTCAAATACATTTAATTTTACATGACAATATATTAAAACCATTTATGAATTTATTTCACTAACAATATTTTTCCAATAATCAGCTAAATTTACAAATATTGTGTTTTTCCAACACCCTAAAATTTAGCAATTTTGAACTAAATTAGAAAAGTAGGGCGCCCTCTCCGAGTCGAAATTTGACACGATTTGTCGACTGGCTGTCCCACTGTAGTAGACTCTAGGCCTAGGCTACCTTCCTAGCCTAGCTAGTAGAGAGGCCTAGGCCTAGCTTTTTTTTTGTATTTTATATCTATTAAAACAAGTTTAAATCGGTACCGCAACCATATTCATAGGCCTACTTCTATGCATAAGCCGAATCTTTACATATTGGTATAGATTTATAGTAAAAATTACCTGCTGGGCCGGTATATCTTCAGCGGACCCGGAACTATTCAGTGAAGCGGCAGGATTGGGGCCTCCAGTAGCTCCACCGACGGCGGCCTTGTTGGGTCGGTTTGAAGCAGGCGAACTACTGCCTAGCCTTTCCATTTCTAAACTATCCCCACTTTTCTGTCTCCTATGCCGAGAACTTGCACCATTATCATCAAGATGTTCACGACTGCCTTTCCTATCCATAATTTTCTTATATCGGATGTTCAATAACAGCTTTTTGACTCTCGCAACCAATTTTTATTGCCTTACAAGACCATCGGCCATTTTCTTTTTACTTTTCTCTCCACCACTACCACGCCCTCATACATCATTCCGAAAGTTTTGGGGATATATGGAACGCCATAAATGTGTAAGAAACTTATGTGTTCAGTTGATGTGAAAAACTGATGTGATCAGATAATAATAATATTTATTTGGCAAAACTTCTTAAAAGTACATTTTAAATTTCATCTGGGCATGAGCCTAAACAGAAAACTGCTCTTACTTTATCACAAAAATGTCCTCACTAACTGGTGATAATGTGACGTAAAGGGTAATAATAAATTGATCGTCTTATTATTATTATTATTATCAATAGCTATACAGCATATACATATTTTACTGCTAATTATTGATGGAAATAATTAATTATGAATTATACCTACGTATTGATGACATCTTGATAAAGAAAAAATGTAAACGCGTTATTAAAAAAGAAGCACAACAGTTAGCTGTGCATTACACAATTATCTTTCATGCATATTATATATAATGGTCGATAGGCTTCATCCGGTAATAACTGTCAATAGCAACATATTATATTGGTCTTTAAAAACAAAGAAAATATTGATTATCTGCATGATTATTGGTTAGTTTGAGGACATTTATTATTCTTTATTTTGTAGGCCTACCCCCGCAATAAGATTAGTCTACGCTGTCTTTTGAAGTGTAATGAGCTGAGCCTTACATTTCTGTTAAGTAGTCGTTCCTTACACGTACGCAAGATAATGCTACATTATAGCGTGTGGCAGACTTAGTATAACATACGAACGCGTCAAAATTAAACAATCGTTCTTTGGACATATCTCGTCTAGTCGTCGTGTCCAATTGAATAGATTCGAAGTAGGCCTACGTACGAAGAACTACCACTGCATGCATTATGTGGGCTGTTGATGTACAAGTATTTCTATTTCTTCTCTTGGTTAGCGTGGTGTTGAAAGGTTAGTAAATTAGCCTAAATTGAAAAACTGTTCACAAGAATGCCTTTTCAAGGACAACCTTAATTAAGGAGACACTTTCTTTAAAAAACGAACGTGGAGAAATATATATTTCTACTACTACGGACAACCCCAGGGACACCCTCTTACGACTATTATGACTAAAGTCCGGTTTAAGAAAGAATACGGGCGTTAATGGGACACTATAGCTTGGGCCCTGAACAAAGTTCTTGTCTTTATTTTATTTTAGCCTATGGCAGTAGTTGCCCTAAGGTACACGGAGGAGCTTTAACATCTAGATCTTTATCGGACTCCCCTGGATGGACGGTGTTGAATATTGGGAATCCAATAACATGTGATGGATATGTAACAGCTTGGAGATTCTATCCAACTGCGTCTGCAGAATTCTTAGCATTGGTGATGCGTCCACACATAGCTGGTAGCAACAGGTACGTTGTGGTTGGACGAACCGTAATACCGACACAACAAGTATTGAATACAGAACGAGAGTTTACGCTACCAGAACCAGATTGGATCTCAGTAAAAAGTGGGGATGTCATTGGATTCAAATTTGAAACAAGTCTTTTGGTACGTGACAATGAAGGTACAGAGTTTATTGTTAAAGACGGGATCAGTCAGAATGATTTGTTAGTCCACACGATTCACACGATCAATGGCGGTTCTTATATGAGAACATATTCATTTCAAGCTGTTTTAAAAGGTACTGAATTTCTTTGTATAGCCTATATTGTATTGAATATTTTTGTATAGCAAAATGAGTTTTGACAAATGTTTCTACAATAACTGTATCGAAACACGATAACGACAGGTTAACGTTCACAAGATTTGATTTTTTTTTAGATTCATATTTACCATGTAACATTATCAAGTGGCCATTCATGAAGATAACTACGACAAGAACAACAGTCTTGAACGTTTGGATGGACGATTGGAACAAGATAAAGTGTCCTGGTACAATCACAGGATGGAGGTATATGGCAAAAGTAACAACAGATATCATCGGCTTAGTTTACAGAGCGGTAGACGCAGACAACAACGTGTATGAAATCATCGGGAAAACTTTACTTCCAGAAGGAGAGCCTGACGTTGTCGTCGAATTTCCACTTGCACATTCTGATAGAATTGATGTTTTACCTGGAGATAAAATTGGCTTCTCGTATACAACAGGGCAACTCTATTATCAATTTGATTATTCCAATGTAGGGTCGATTTATAAATATACGGCACAGCCATCTGTATATGATATTGGGACCCAGGTTACGTTCACACATCAGCAAACCAGACGTTTTACGTTTGATACCGTTTTCGAAATTAACGGTAAGTGTAGTGTAAATAGTTACTATGAATTTGACCACCGGGATATAAATACAAAGATTATTCCCCGTTTCAATATACTTTAATTGGTAAATTACTAGGCCTTCATAAGATGCCAGAATCTGCAATCGCCCCTTTGTCAGTTGTATGTAATTCTTACCAATCTAGCTATTTTAATTCCAGATCTCGATAATGCATACAAGTCCACAGTGATCGTAGAGAACCATAAGCTGCAAAACAATGACATCGCCACTATCACTGACAGTACTTTGGCTTCCTGTGTCACCAACTGTATCAAGAACCAGCAATGTAAATCAGTAAACTACAACCAAAATACATGCAAATTAAACGATGCTACTCGTACGGAAGACGAGAGTAATTTTGTCGAGAATTCAGGAGAAAGATACATCGAAATGAGTCCTGTGGTCACAGTAAGTTGTAGAGTCAGTACTCTGAAGAAAGATTGAGATTCTCACTTTTTTTGTTATTTTAAAAACACAGTAAAACTGAAATGATACAGTACATTGGTAAGAAATGGAAAAAGTTATAAATAACAAATTGTGTTACATCGACATTACGCTACAATGACGTAAAAACAAACATAATTGTTTTAAAAATGTATTTATAAATTAAATCAGGAAAAAGTAAAATTTCACTCTTCCCCGATTAAACATATTATAACTGTGTTTTTTAACGCCCATTCACAGAAAATGAGCTTTTATTATTTTTTTTTATTTCAACTATCTTTTTGATTATTCAATTGTTTCCACATAATAAATTACCGTATTATTAAAAACTCTGATTTTTATCTTCTAAATCATCATTTAAAAATTATTACAGAAGGCGGAAGGAATATGTGCATTTGTTGATTGTGGATCTGGCAACGTTTGTATCGATGTTCCTGGTGCTATGAGACGCTATCTCTGCATTTGTTCAGAAACTGGATATCTAGCTGAGCAGTGTCCGTCACCTGGTAAGTAAATTTTGAATTGAAATTAAAGCGAGATAGCCAACATAAAAAATGATATAACTGTACGACTTATTACAGTAAAAATTGACAATTAAGATCAAACCACCCATGGTACCGTAAATAATATATTATAATTTACCATTATTTTGTAAATTATTATATTGTATAGCATGTCTGGAACCTCTTGGAATGGAGTCTGGTGATATTTTTGATGGTCAATTGAGTGCAAGTTCCACATTTTCAGATTCTGAAGACTACGGTCCAAAATGTGCAAGATTAAATGCAGTACCAACATCTTACTGTGTGCCTTGTTGGATTCCACATGATTCAGATATCAACAGTTGGATTCAAATACATTTGATGGTTGAGCACAATATTACAGGTATCCAAACACAGGGAAGAACAGACCTAAGCCAATGGGTGAAAACCTACACAATAAGTTACATCAAAGTGAACCAAGTTGGTGACAATTTCATCTCTAATGGTCATGGAAATCAGAAGGTATAACAGCTAGGGTATACAATAGTCTAGGTTCTAGGCGGGTTTCAATTTATAATTGGTAGTCTAGTATACTAGTAACAACATATACATATATAAATTGTTGCACACATGGCGTTTCATGCGTAAAATACTATGAAACGCCGATAATAACTTAGGGTACAGAAAACAAGCTGCAAGCAAAATGTCACACTTTCCCGCCCCCCCTCCCCCTATTTTAAAAATACGTTATCATTTTCCCACATAATAAATGTTATGTATACAGGTTACAATTTATTGCGGTTTGAAATAGAGCAGTGCCATCATTAGGACGGTGAACGGAAAACAATTCCATTAAGCTCTGTCTACACTATCAAAGTTAATATCAAATATGGCACTGATATGCTTAATATGGTAGTGATATGACATCATCATGTCCATATGAGCACATCACATATTTTGTCACACAAAGTTTGATAGCGTAGACAGTGCTTTAGAAAGTAATAAATATAAGGGTTAACTTGTTTCCGACCTCCGTAGATGACTCCTTAGTTTGCAAGCAAAAGTTAAAAAACGTAACTACAACAGTGGTTCTTTTCATTCATGTGTGTAACGTATAATAACCTAAATTACTCAATTATATATTTAATTTTCTTAATTTTGTATACAGATTTTTGATGGTAATTGGGACCAAACTAGCGTACGAACACATTATTTTAATCCAGTAATACAAGGCGTAGCTATCAGGATTTACCCTAAAAGTTATCACAATTATCGCAGTTTAAGGGCTGAAGTTTTAGGTTGTAGAATTGGTAAGTTCAAGGCAATCCACTAGATCAAAGGGGTTATAGCTGTAGCTGCGACACGATCAGTTCTACACACCGCGCGCCGCGATGAATAATGTACGTAGGCTTCTATCTAGGCCTACGTACATTATTCATCGCGGCGTATATTATACTGTTGGCAGTTGATGTAGCCAATTCAAAAGCCAAATTCATAGACGGGTGCCTATATCTTGGCAAGGCAAGCTCAGTGTGTAATGTTAAGCTCTGTCTACACTATAAAACTTTATGTGACAAAAAAATGGGATGTGCCCATATATGGACATGATGATATCATATCACTACCATAAATGGGCATATCACTACCATATTTAAGAACAGCACACTTTTTTGATAGGTATAGACAGAGCTTTAGATTGTATTGTTCTAGTTCTAGATGTTGCTCCTTGGTATGACAATCATCGAAGTTTATGTCTAAACAATATTTATCCATTAATCACTCATACACTAATCTATGTTTAAGGACAACTATCCGTTCGGTTTGGTGGGGGGGGGGGGGGGGAGAAAATTAAGAGAGACGTTTCAATAATTGTTATTCTGCACAGGAAATGAATGGGTTCGAGTGTTTAAGGGTGTATCTATGACTGGAGTTAGCATTAACAGCGCTTGGCAAACTGGATCAGAAACATCAAGCCACCATGCTCATCAATTTCTCATCAGTGATACATTTTACAAAAGCAATGCAATATTTGATAACTGGTCAACATTAAATATTCAACAGGTAGACGTCACTATTATTAATTACAACCTAATCAAATATCTTATCTATTGTTATAGTATCGATCACAATTCTCCGAGTAAATCGATTTTGATAACATATTATAAGTTTATGTTACAGGTAAAACTGACAGCATTCTCTGCATTTCACGAGGAGTTGTTTTCTATCACTTTTGATGGTGTTGGTTCTACTACTAACTCTTGGTTTTCAAAGGACAGAGTTCAAAGTTCACCTTGGGACGACATGCAAACTGCTTCATCTAATATATTTTCAGTAGACAACCCACATGGCGGTCGGTGTGTATAATGGATTTCCCACTTACTTGGACGCAATGCAACGACATGCCGAAAGTGAGTTGACCAATCACAAGCAACAATTCTAATGGGGTTGGTTCTGATTATCTGTCGCGCGTCGTGATTGGTCAAATTACTTGCGGCACACTTACGTTGCGTCCAAGTGGGAGACAAACAATTGGAATATGTTTAAAACAAGTCATGCAGTAATAATACTTAAGCTTGGTTCTTACTAGCGACGCAACCTACGCCACGTAAGAAAATGCCCTTCCAATAATTGTGTTTGCCCCCGCCTGCGTGAAATCAAACCTGCGATTTTTGCAGCACTATTGCGTCGTCGGTTCCCACTGTGATGACGAAATACAGCACTTTGCGTTAATACGGCGTTGCGTTCTAGTGGGAACCACGCTTTAGCGTAATCTTGTTTGCAAGCATATCTATTTCTAACTTTTCGAATGTCCCCCACCCTCCTCCTCTCCCACCTTGTACAACAAAACTAAATACAATGTGACCATTTAACAGACATACAATCAAACTCTTCTTAACTATTTTCTATTAGTGTATTTATTCGCGCGAATCGAACATTCTTGAGTTCTGATTGGTTGCGAATGTTGTTAACGCCACAATAAATATATGAAATTATTAAGACGCATTCGCATTAATTAACACTTTCGATTCGCGCAAAAAGTGTGGAGAAAACCGACTTTAAGTTAAGCCTATTTTTCACTAGGCAAATTTGTTCGCGCTCATCATCCAAAGCGTCATTTTGTAAAATGTAAACATGAATATGCATGCGTAAGCTGACGCTTTCTATTCGCGCGAACAAATTCGCCTAATGGAAAATCGGCTTTAGACGTATCCTTAGTGCTCTTTTGGCAACATGTTCAATATAATAGCTTGGTTCCCACTACAGACGAAACACAAGGATATCACGATTTTACCAATCACAAGCGATGCATTATACGTCACTTAAGCTTGGTTCCCACTAGAACGCAACGCAAGGACGTGAGCCGCAACGCAAGCGAATTGACCAATCCAAGCAAAGGATTATTCTAACCGTTTCTTGCGATTGGTCAATACGTCCTTGCGTTCCGTCTCTACTGGGAACTAATTATTGCGTAAGCACAATTTCTTTCAAAAAATTAATCAATCAATTCAGTTTGCATTAAACAATCAATCTATCGATAAATAATATTAATCCATATTTTTTACAATTTAAATTTCAGAAGTTTTTATATGAGTAACATACATAATGGTTGTGATGGTGACAAAGGATGGTTCACAGTCGTGGAAGGAACACATTGTTACAAGTTTGATGGCTATAACACAAATCCTAGAATAGTATACAGTCGAACCAGGTCAGCAGAGGTTTGGATCAGTGAAAGTAAGTAACGAAAACACCAATCTCCGCGCCTTTTTCCCACTAGGCGGAATTGTTGGCGGAAATCTTTCGCAGAGAAAAAAAAAACTCGCACCGTTTCCGCGAATAGCTGCGGATTTTTACTTACATCTAGTCTAGTCTGCTCAACTTTTAGATTCATATTGATGGTGCTCATGTGAACGTATGGCAACTCATTTCATGAGTTCGGATTGGCTGCGAATGCAACTCAACTAAGAGAATTCATCACAGAAGGGAGTATGATGCGCAAAAGCTGACGTTTTCGATTCGCGCGAATAAATTCGTCTACTATAGTAGGTCTGGTCCCGAATGTAGAAGTTTTGGGTGGTGTGTGTTAACATTTTAGAAAACAGTGTTTTGAAATATGGACAACTATACTACTGAATAGGTGCTGAGTACAGACTAAGTATTTCTCTTAAATCAATAAGGTTGAATAACACGTTAATAGGCCTAGGCCTACTGCATTGTGTCCGTTTTGTATTTTGTTTGCTTCTTGTTTTGTAATGTTAATGTATCTCTCCATTTTCTGGAGAAATTAAAGACTTTCATTTAAGAATTTTACTTGCGTTTTATTCGTTTAGATTTTTGTTTTCATTGTAAAAATGCATGCTTATATATTTATCGTCGATCGTTATCGTCCTAGTGTGAATGGGCCTTAGGGTGATTGTTGAATATATACGATACATTTTACCAAATCAGTCAGTTATCTAAAAAAAGCACAGCAATCATGTTAACTGTGTTTACATGTTTATTTTCAGATATTGGTACTGCCCGAGCTATGACGATTGATGTCAAATTTTGAAGTATGAAACACCGTCTACTTTTTTTGCTTAAATAGTCAAGAAGTGGAACCAGTTCTTTTGAATGGACTGCTGCTTAGTTTATTATTGAAACTGACTTCAACAGATTAAAAACAAAATTACGATTGGTTTTTTTTGTTTATAAAATCCAGAAACTACACAGATGTTAATACTGCCAATTCATCACACGATCGATGGCATAGGCAAACAAAATGTGTAAAACGGCGTTAAGCTCTGTCTACACTATCAAACATTATGTGATATGCCCATACGAACATGATGATGCCATATCACTACCGTATTTGGGTATATCACTACCATATTTTGGCATATCACTACCATATTTGGGCACATCACAATTTTTTTGTCAAACTAGTTTGATAGTGTAGACATAGCTTTATACTAATATGAACGTAATACGGAACTTTATAAATGTAATGAATGTGATTTGATGGAATGGTATGCTACTAAAGGTTAAAATTATAAATGATATTAAAGAGATAGAAAATGTTGAATGTCAGATTGGTGGTGAACCACAAAAGGAAACAAGAACAAAAACTTTACGGAACTTTAGGCCTATAACGGCAACGAAATACTTAATAAAAGACTTAAAATGTATTTATAGGGCCTATCATTGAAAATAAAGATATGAGTATATAATAATTTAACTCAACTCAAAAAGTAAGTAAGAAACGACCAATGGTTAGTTCATAAAATAGAGTGTTGTTTGGAGGGTTGTGCAGGCAATTGGAAATCAATTGTTGCAACAACAACAAAAACAATAAGGTTTATCGCAAATAGCTTGATTTCGCGAGGAACGTCATTTCACAATGCATGATGGGTTTGGGAGAAAACGTCACGCCGACGGGTATGTACGTACAAACAACAAATCACGTACGTACGCGTCGTAACGTTTGCTCCCAAATCCTTCCCACCATGTGTCACGCATGCTATTTGCGATAAACCTTATAACACTATTATGTATGTAAACATTATTGCGACTCATGTAAAAAATGAACGACTGGTAGCTATGGAACATACAATTAAACTTTATTGATTGAGAAAAATTACGTATTGATTTTATCTACAAATTAAGATATGTCAAAATATGGCAAATTTACACAGACGAGTGGTAACGGTTATAACAATATAGAATCTATGTTATCCTTATGACAATTCACACAAAACGCGGAGCGGATGGGCGGATTCCGCTCAAGATAGATAGAAGATGCGCCAGCTCGAGCGACGCTTGTATCCGACGTGCGGTTTAGGAAGAGAAAGGAGACAAATTTTGGCTTAGTATTATTATATTATAGATTTATCTTTGTCGCGTGCTTGGCAATCAATATGACTACATCAAACTCTCAACACGCTATTCTTCTTGCGTGGAGTGTACGCTAATTGTTTCTATGGCTCCTCCTCTTCGTTTGTTATAATCTATATATCAATCTATAATATATTTCTATAAATAAGGGCAATATTGATTAAGTTGCGGCACAGAATAGTTATCACCCTTTATTTAACACACATGATTTGTATATGTTTTGAATGTCATTTACAATTTCGTTCTTGAAAGTGGATTTTTAAAATTAGGTTATAGCGTAGGTAGTAAGCATTATACGAAACATTTCCTCTGGAAGATCTTGGTTACTGATCACATCCTACGAATGAAAATTAGCCGTTTTGAGATATATATTTTGCTTCTTGCACTCATGTTTAAAACAACTGCATTTGAGCTTGACAACAAGTGTCGGTATAACCTACGAGTTAAAATCTTCCTTTGAGATAAAACCGAGATTATTTCCAAGTACGAGGATGCCTATCATCATGTATTTTGTACAAGGATTCGTTTTTCTTCTGTTGGTGTTTAAAGGTTAGTAGCGTCTAAAATGTATACTCATTTTAGGTACAGTAATGTGAAATAAAATTATGAACTAGGAGATAAAAACAGAAAGTACAGTAAGGCGTGGTTCCCATTAGAACGCAACGCAGCGACGTATCGACCCAAAGTGCTGTATTGCGTAATCATAAGTGGGAACCGACGACGCAATAGAGTGCTGCAAACATCGCAGGTTTGATTTCACGCAGGCGGGGGCAAACACGATTATTAGGGCATTTTCTTACGTTGCGTCGCTAGTAGAAACCATGCTTAACAGAGATAGACTGCGGTAATGCTTTCATGATTGATTTTCTGAGTTCTTGCTTTATTTTTAGCCTATGGCAGTAGTTGCCATAAGGTAGATGGAGGAGCTCTAACATCTAGATCTTTATCGGACTCCCCTGGATGGACGATGTTGAATATTGGGAATCCAATAACATGTGATGGATATGTAACAGCTTGGAGATTCTATCCAACTGCGTCTGCAGAATTCTTAGCATTGGTGATGCGTCCACACAGAGCTGGTAGCAGTCAGTACGTTGTGGTTGGACGAACCGTAATAACGAAACAACAAGTATTGAATACAGCACGAGAGTTTACGTTACCAGAACCAGATTGGATCTCAGTAAAAAGTGGTGATGTTATTGGATTTAAATTTGAAACAAGTCTTCTGCCGTATGATGATGGAGGTAAAACGGTTATATATCGCCACGGGATCAGTCAGAATGATTTGTTAGTCCACACTGTTCACACGATCAACGACGGTTCCAGTATGAGAACATATTCAATTCAAGCTGTTTTAAAGGGTACTGAATTTCTTTGTATATATATATTATTTTGAATATTTTTGTGTAGCAAAATGAGTTTTGACAAATGTTTCTACAATATCTGTATCGAAAATCGATAACGACAGGTTCACAAGATTTGATTTTTTTTCAGATTCATATTTACCATGTAACATTATCAAGTGGCCATTCATGAAGATAACTACGGAAACAACAACAGTCAGTAACATTTGGATAGACGATTGGAACAAGATAAAGTGTCCCGGTACAATCACAGGATGGAGGTATATGGCAAAAGTAACAACAGATATTATTGGTTTAGTTTACAGAGCGGTAGACGCAGACAACAACGTGTATGAAATCATCGGGAAAACTTTACTTCCGGAAGGAGAGCCTGACGTTCTCGTCGAATTTCTACTTGTACATTCTGATAGAATTGATGTTTTACCTGGAGATAAAATTGGCTTTACGTATACAACAACTGCGCGCCTCTACCACCAAAATGATTATTCCAATGTAGGGTCGATTTATAAATATACGGCACAGCCATCTGTCTATGATATCGGGACCCAGATTACGTTCACACATCACCTAACCAGACGTTTTACGTTTGATGCGGTTTTCGAAATTAACGGTAAGTGTAGGTGTAGTGTAAATAGTTACTATGAATTTGACCACCGGGATGTAAATTTCAAAGACTATTCCCCGTTTCAATATACTTTAATTGGTAAATTACTAGGCCTTCATAAGATGCCAGAATCTGCAATCGCCCCTTTTTTCAGTTGTATGTAATTCGTACCAATCTAGCTATTTTAATTCCAGATCTCGATAATGCATACAAGTCCACAGTGATCGTAGAGAACCATGAGCTGCAAAACAATGACATCGCCACTATCACTGACTGTACTTTGGCTTCCTGTGTCACCAACTGTATCAAGAACCAGCACTGTAAATCAGTCAACTACAACCAAAATACATGTAAATTAAATGACGCTACTCGTACGGAAGACGAGAGTAATTTTGCCGAGATCGCAGGAGAAAGATATATCGAAATGAGTCCTGTGAACACGGTAAGTTAAAGTCAGTGATTATGTAAGTGACCAAAGAAAATTCTTGACGTTAACGTTTACAGGCCAATATTTTAAATCAGGGTCCTACTACCTGATTGATGACACGTTCTCATTCAAAATTTGTAGTGACGTGATATGACTTAGTTAAGCATGAAGTACAATATAGAACACAAATGGTTAATACAAATACGAATATTAACATAAAATGGGCCGAGAAGTGAAGGTGGGAGAGCAAGATATAGGCTACATCCGGGCGATCCATGAAACCAAATAAGATGCGAATAATTCTCAATCGGGATTGATGACACGTTCACATTCCAATTTGGTAGTGAAGTGATATGAATTTGTACGACTAAATCCTGTTCCAACACGTGTTTATTTTATATATGCAGTTTCCATTTGACGTCATATACGCTAAAAACTTTAACTTAACTTAACACCGTTTGAATGCGAATATTACCGTACTGCTTTCCTGATTGAATTTACTAATGAATAATAATATGTTTTCGTAGAAAGCGGAAAGCACATGCGCATTTGTTGACTGTGGGTCTGGAAACATTTGTATCGATGTTCCTGGTACTGCGAGACGCCATCTTTGTTTATGTTCTGCAACTGGATATCTAGCTGACCAGTGTCCGTCAGCAGGTAAGATCATTGCGTTCGTGAAAATGTTGAGTGGGTTCTTAAAGTAAATATAAAACAATGTGAGTAGCATGGTGGTTGTCTGATCCAATCTTATCAGATCATAACTGTATTGCTTTGCTTTTGGTCCTTAGAATGCCTTGAGCCACTTGGAATGGAGTCTGGTGATATTTTTTATGGTCAATTAAGTGCCAGTTCTATGGATTCGAATGTTGCTTATCACGCTCCAAACTGTGGTAGATTGAATTCAGTAGATTCAGCTTCCTGCGTGCCTTGTTGGGCTGCAGATCATTTAGATATCAACAGTTGGATTCAAATACATTTGATGGTTGAGCACAACATAACTGGTATCCAAACACAGGGAAGAGGAGGTAGTGTAGTCCAATGGGTGACAACCTACACGATAAGTTACATCAAAGTGAACCAAGTTGGAGAAACTTTCATCTCTAATGGTCATGGACATCCGAAGGTATAAACACGGATATAAACAAAATAATAATTCTTTTAAGAAGTAATAAAAGCGAGTAATTGTTGATTTATTTCACTATTACTTCTACCGCCGATAAAAAAAATAATTATGAACTGACCTTAAAGCTGATGTTGGAAAGTTGGTATTCACCCATACCAGCTGTACTGTGATCTTCCTTCACTGTTCAGAACCTCGTTAGTCGCACATTGCAGCTAAACTTAAATTATCATGTGTTCTACGTGTTTACATTGCAGCAAAACATAAATTATCATGTGTTCTACATGTTTACATTGCAGCAAAACTTAAATTATCATGTGTTCCACATGTTTACATTACAGCAAAACTTAAATTATCATGTGTTCCACATGTTTACATTGCAGCCAAACTTAAATTATCATGTGTTCCACATGTTTACATTGAAGCCAAACTTAAATTATCATGTGTTCCACATGTTTACATTGAAGCCAAACTTAAATTATCATTTGCATTGTTTTATGTAAGTAATGGCGGCAATGCTTTCCCGAGATTCAACGAATTGCTTATTCTTACGCAAGATCGTTCTTTACCTAAATCTTTGGTATATTTCATTTGCATTTGTATACAGATTTTTGATGGTAATTGGGACCAAACTAGCGTACGAACACATTATTTTAATCCAGTAATACAAGGCGTAGCTATCAGAATTTACCCTAAAAGCTTCTATGGTCACCGCAGTTTACGAGCTGAAGTTTTAGGCTGTAGAATAGGTAAGTTGCTGTTACTTACGTATTGATATTAGACAAAGAGACAATAAATCATCATATTTTACGAGATAAAGTTTTAGGCTGTAGAATTAGTAAGTACTGTTAATTTGGTAGTAGGCAATCGAGACAATTGAGACAATCAATATTGTAGGCCTATTTCATGAGATAAAATGTTGTTACTATACGTACAGTATATGACGTACGGTATACACGGTTTATGCGATAAATTTGAAGGTTTTAGAACCGGATTAAGCCTAGTCTACAATTAACAAACAATTACTAAATGTTTGTTTGTAAACTTGGGGTTTACTTGAGTTTGCGAACTAAAGTTTGCTAGTGTTGACTTCGGCAACCTTGTTGTCTGCAGTTTACCAACTGGTCTACTCTAGCAAATGTTTGAAAACTGTTTATGACAACTCGTAGTTTGCTCGAGTTTGCCACTTTTCAATTCAATTCAAAATTGACATTTGATTGACATATATTTACGTCATTCATTCATTTATTCAGTCAAAATCAACATACAATACATGATTACAATGTTACAATACAGAAAGTTAAAACTTGAGATTCACAATTAAAAAAAAAGATAAAATGTTAAGAACAATGTAAAACAATGCAAATGTCTAAAATGATGGTTTAAAAATGGTTTAAAAATGGCATAAAAAAAACAGCATTTAAAACAAAATACCGTTCAGTACCAAAGTTAAAAAAGCCATTAAATATACAAGTCCAAAAGACAATAAGTAAAAAAAAAAAACCAGAATGTTCAAGTTTAACGGAAATGTGGTTTTATGATATTCATTTACTGTTCTGCGCAGGAAATGAATGGGTTCGAGTGTTTAAGGGTGTATCTATGACTGGAGTTAGCATTTACAACGCTTGGCAAACTGGAACAGGAACATCAAGCCACCATGCTCATCAATTTCTCATCAGTGATACATTTTACAGAAACAATGCAATATTTGATAACTGGTCAACATTAGATATTCAACAGGTATATTGTTTACAATTGTTATTGTTAGTATATTTAATATACTTTTAATTTACATAACGCAAACATGTGTTCTTAAAATATATTTTTGTTGTGATTAAACTTTCGAATTTATTTTATTTTGTCTACAAAATAATTTGACCAAATATACTGTTTAAATGATTTTATGTTACAGGTAAAACTGACAGCATTCTCTGCATTTCACGAGGAGTTGTTTTCTATCACTTTTGATGGTGTTGGTTCTACTACTAACTCTTGGTTTTCAAAGGACAAAGTTCAAAGTTCACCTTGGGAGGACATGCAAACCGCTTCCACTAATTATTTTTCAATAGTTGGACATGCTAGTCGGTTTGTACATTTGTCACCATTTAAGTAAAATCAGTTTAATCTCAGACATGCGCATTCTCTATGATTAGCCCTTCAATAAAATCGTGTGTGTACATTTGTCATAACACCATTCAAGTAAAATGGGGCTCAGTTTAATCTCAGACATGCGCATTCTCTATGATTAGTCCTTCAATAAAATCGTCGTAAATATAAAATTAGTTACTGCGCATGCCTCGACGTAAATACTTGACACAGTACAAAGTGTACTTTGAAAATATGGCTGTGAAAATGTCCTTAAATTTCCAAAATACATTTGGCCCTTGTTTTACACCGAATTAGTAAAGCGTAAAATGTTTTGATCGGCAATCGATCAATTACTTTATTTAAAAAAAGCTATATGGAATAAAGTAAAAACAATCTACATTTAAGGAGGTTTTTTATGAGTAACTATTACAATGGTTGTGGAGGTGACAAAGGATGGTTTATAGTTCTGGAAAGCACTGCTTGTAAAGAATGGGATGGTTATGACACCAATCCAAGAATTGTGTACAGTCGGACAAAATCAGCAGAGATATTTTATACTGGAAGTAAGTTAAGCTAAGAGTAGTAGTCTCAAACACACTTAATTTATATATTAAGTTTCTGTAAAAATTAAATACTGCAGTCATCTTTCTTTTTTTTTTCGTATATGATGTTTGATTATTTTGTAATATCTATATATGTAATATAAAAACAATCAATGTTGATTGAACGAGTTGTGCTGTTCACCAGTCTCTTGTCTAAATAAAGTTTATATATATATATATATGCTATGATTCTTAAACTAAGGAAAGTGTGATGGCCATTCCATCACTTTAAAATTATTTAATTTGGATAAGGTTAATGTTACGTTTACAGCGCAGTTAATGTTTAACGTTACGTTTACAACGCTTGGAAGCAAACGTAAGCGCAACTAGTGATAGTTTGAATATTCCGTCGCGTGAGATTGGTCACATTACTTGCGTTGCCCTTACGTCCAAGCGTACGTTCAGAACCAGGCTTTAATGGTTAATGTCTACAACAACAAATATAAATTACCTAACAAGTAATATTTAAAATCGTTATCTTGCAGATATTGGTACTGCTCGAGCAATGACCATTGACGTCAAAATGTAATACATGCAATTTATTACAATCAATTGTGATAAGACAGAAAGCCCACACATAGTTTCATTTAATGTATTGACCGTTTTGCTTAGCTCAATGACGTAGCAAAATACCGACAAAGCTTGGTTATACCAGGGAGGAATCAACTTACTCTTCCCTGGCCATCCAAACTGTCCCTTGTGATTGGTCAATTCACTTGTGTTGAGCGTACATCCTTGCGTTGCGTCCAAGTGAAAGGTTAATGTTGACACGCCACAGCGCAGCATCTGCTACAAATGTAGATGGTTGGATATCTGTCATGTCTTTCCTTTCTGCAGTCTCATTTCACAGATGCTACGGCCAGTACACGAAACGCTTATTTAATCTAAAGGCAGACAATAGACTACTACTACTCGCAATTATTGGTTTAGCAGTCTAGCGAGTACACGAAATGCATAAGCTTTGCTTATTAAAATAACGAGTACACAAAACCATTACCATTCGCTAATTTATTTCAAGCGATTGAAAATTATCTATTATTCAAATAATTATTAAACCATATACAGATTATATCTAATAAATGTAATACAGCATTGCACTTCAAACTATAAAACCATGGAGGTAAACAAATAAACAATTGGTATATAAAATATTGTAGTTAAAATTTAACACTAAATTTTAGGCAGAAAACTGGATTTTACAACATTTATTCTGACAAAAAAAATAATATAAATATACTGTAGCTTACGGAAACTTTTCTGCTTTATAAGCACAAAACTTCCATTTAGTATTTCAGAGCAGTATTTAAATAAAAAATCATATAGATTCATGCTGTGCTGAGCATGGTATTAAACCTTAAGCCAGCATCAATGATGAAAATGCTATAGCTATTAAAACCGATATCAATATTTATGTGTGGTTTTATTAACTAATTATTATTGATTATAAATAGTTTAAGATGACTACTAGCCTGCAAGGAGGTGGCTTGGAATCTAAGATTATACCTAGGAATGTTTTCACCTAAATTTTGACCATGGCTCCATGTTTTGACCTTGATTTTGCAACTTGCATTATTTTTGAGCAGGTACAAAGCCTAGGTTTATGCTTAAGACCACCTCAGGCTAAATAGTGAATCTCTAGTTCTTGCTTTGAATCAAATCTGAATTACTTTCTAGATGTTAAGTTATAAAATATTACTACTATATAACGGTAATGACAATAACAGGGTTGTTTTTTTTGGCCAGGAGGAGGAGGACCGATTAATGTCCTGATGTATGGCCTATGAATTTAAAGTATAAAAATCTCATCTCTTAAAATCACATGCCTAGAATATATGACCAAATATTACAATCAACTTACCTTAAAGACACACACATTTTTATCTAAAATAAAACTATTATTCCTTTTCACAAATTACCAAAGAGTATCAGTGGGAAATATAATCACTGTCTTTTGTAAATTATTACAAGATGCGCCGCATATGAAAGTGGAACTGAAATGATTTTGTTTATAAACTATCGTAGAATTGGTTGCATACCAAGTTTCTTGCGAAGCAAAACATTTTTTATAGAATCTTATAACAAAAAATATAGTGTTCTATATTGGTGTATATTTTAAGTTATTTAAGTACATTATCAAACTTTATGACAAAAAAAATGTGATGTGCCCATATATGGACATGATGATGTCATATCACTACCATATTTGGGAATATCACTACCCATATTTGGGCACATGTTTTTTTAATGCTTTGTACATGATGAAATTTGTGAAAGTCGTTTGGCAGCATGCATACCTTCATACAATGGAATGTAGCTTCTTGATAGCAGACTTGAAAGCTGCAGAAAAAAAAAACCAATAAAAATATATTTATACTTGTTAATGTTTAGAGAGTATCTTTGGATCAGATAGGTAATTAATCAGATGTGCAGTGTACTACCGTGTAGATTGAGAAAACACTTTACAAATGACTGCAAGTTCACTAAGTATCCTTCTCGAACTTAATTGTTGGATTTGAACCCAGATCTCTGGAATTTGTAAGCAAGATTGTTACCACCAAAATCCACTGCACAAGTCTACAAAATAAACTTATCTAAAGCCAACAATAATTCTAACCTCTTTTCTTGTAATAAAAATACATCTATTCCTAACAAGTTTCTCTCTCATCATTTCTCCAGATGTTGAATTCACTGCCTTGGTGGCATCCTCTATAACGATAGTCGTTAATCCAATATCAATGGCATCAAGCGCGGTATATCCTACACAGAAGTCAAACGCCAGTCCGCACACGTATACTGTAGTAACATTTCTTTTTATGAGCTGGGCTGCGAGATCAGATTTGGTCACATGAGCATTATCGCAAAATGCAGAGTAAGAGTCTATATGACATTGACTGCCCTTTTTTATGTAGAATGTATCTTTAAGATCTGTGATCTAAACAAATAAAAATATTGATTAGAATATTTAAAGATATATTGTCCCCAATTAATACTTAACAATTTTTCTGTTGAATATGCCATTTTAATGTCGCTAAATAATTATCCACTTTGACCAAAAATTGAATCGGAAAAAAAAGTATTTACCTAAAAAATGTAATTTAAAGCAAAAAATAGTCAAATTGACTGCCAGCCAATGTGTTTTTGGTTGAATTTAACCATTTATTTTGTAATTTTATAAGTGAAAACATTATTTTTTTCCAGTTTTTTTTCTACAGAAATGATTAACTTTATTAAAACTAAAAAATTACATATTTAAAGTCTGATTATATTAATCTTTATTTTTCATGTTTTTGGGGGACAATACATCTTTAAAGTTATTCTTCATAAAAAAATTGTAATGTTGAAAAAAAAAATGTTTTAAAAAAGGTCGCTTGGATATTTATTTTTAATTGTGGGTTAAAACAAAATATAGAGGGCACTATAATATAGTCTGTCGATGTACAAAATGTATTGCAAATTCATCATACAGTATTGTATGGAATAAATATTGTAAGGCTTAAGCTCTGTCTAAAGTTCACTATCAAACGAGTTTGACAAAAAAAAGTGTGATGTGTCCAAATATGGTAGTGATGTGTCCAAATATAGTAGTGATATGACATCATCATGTCCATACATGGGCACATTTTTGTAGACAGAGCTTTAGGAATCATCAATTAGTTATTACTTGCAATTCTATGGTCATTTTCTTTGTAGAGGCAAGATAACGCTATGCCAGGCCTACAGACATTTTGCCTATGCAATATAACAGATGCCTACCTTAAGATTCTTGTGGAATGCTGCACCATGAGATTCTTGCAAACAATGCTTTGGCCATAAAATTTGCTCAATAAGTGGTGGTCCTGAGAAAATAACTTTGTCTAGTAATTTTGCATCCTCTGCAGATACCTAATGGGAAGAAATATAAATATACAATTTTATTGTTTGCTGTCTGTCTATCTATAATACATCCAGTATCATAGCCAAATTATGTAATACAGTGTCTCATATGTATCACATGTGATGCTTGTATCACATGTGATGCTTGTATCACATGTGATGCTTGTATCACATGTGATGCTTGTATCACATGTGATGCTTGTATCACATGTGATGCTTGTATCATAGACCCTCAGTCTATTTTAACACTTACCAATACAGGCACCACATGTTACACTTTATTATAGAATTTGCCATGATACACTGGATAAGAAATACAAGGATGATTGATAATCGATTACTGAAGGATATGGAATCATCATAACAAAAATTGTTGCTTCACAAGGATGAACCACTACAATTATAAAGACATTTTTTGTGGTTTGTTACTTTGACCTTTGACTCTTTCTCTTCAAAATCGAAAAATCCAGCGGGATTTTGGGTCATAGATCGTTCGGATAAAAACAGAAGAGAGCAGAGGTAACAACTGATTTAACAAGGAATAGGTTAATGCCCATTTACACTAGGGTGATAACGATAAACGGTAAATAGATAAACATACATATTTCTTGGATAAAACAAAAGAAATTAGTTTTCGTTCTAGAACTATAGGATAATCATGCTAGGATAAGTTGCTGTATTTGATAAAAATAATATTTTTTTAAATCAAATCAAATGATGTCATGATCAATAAAAACAATAAAATCGTTGAATTGTAACAATATTATTGCTCTTACTAATCATGACGTCATTTGATTGAACGTGTGGAAACGCGCCTTTAGCCAGCTTTTGTGGTCTTGTACTTACCGGACTACTGGGATCTACTGGATATCTTTTTACATTGTCCACAAATGAGATATGATTAGGTGGATGCCAATCTCTTGTGTATCCAACAGTAGAAAACGATTCCGTTTCTAAAATACTAAATACCCGGAAAAAATAACTAATATTAATCTAGGTAATTGTAAAATGTATTTATAATCTCCCTACAGACTCATAGCAGCCAGTAGGCCCTCTACAGACTCATAGCAGCCAGTAGGCCCTCTACAGACTCATAGCAGCCAGTAGGCCCTCTACAGACTTATAGCAGCCAGTAGGCCCTCTACAGACTCATAGCAGTCAGTAGGCCCTCTACAGACTTATAGCAGCCAGTAGGCCCTCTACAGACTTATAGCAGCCAGTAGGCCCTCTACAGACTCATAGCAGTCAGTAGGCCCTCTACAGATATATAGCAGCCAGTAGGCCCTCTACAGACTTATAGCAGCCAGTAGGCCCTCTACAGACTTATAGCAGCCAGTAGGCCCTCTACAGACTTATAGCAGCCAGTAGGCCCTCTACAGACTCATAGCAGCCAGTAGGCCCTCTACAGACTCATAGCAGTCAGTAGGCCCTCTACAGACTCATAGCAGCCAGTAGGCCCTCTACAGACTCATAGCAGCCAATAGAGTGGATGGAGTTATGCGCATTATAAACTTTTTTATTATTACATATAATGGTGAGAAACGGATGTCTTAAAATTATGTATGGAAACTACACCATTCAATGGATTGAAATACTTTAATAAACATGCACAAATCTAGGAGTGGCAAATATATTGCATAGCTGCAGTGAATCTATTGATAATACAACTAGATATAGACTGCTAAAGTACCTGTTGATAATTGGAATGACATCTTCTGCATCTTCAACTTTTAATGATCCTGTTATAAAGTCATTTTGTACATCCACCACAAGAAGTGCATTCTTTGGCTTTACAACCTGCAATGTAATAATATCATATTATAATGCACAGTTTAAAAATAATTGTGCTCTAAAGGCGTTTATAATGATACTTGTTCAATGACTGCTACAGTACTGTAAATTCTAAAGAGTGATAATGCTAAAATATGTCATTTTTTCAACTGCAGAAAAAAAATCAACTTCTGCTTGATATGCAAATGCTCTATCCCTGCATGAGGTTACAAGCGCTCAAATGAGATTGGACCGAAATGGTGAACAACACTTGTTCCTATTTAGGATGCACAACAAGTTGATATTCTCTTATCTTCAGTTGATACTGGCATTACATACCTCTGTTAACCATTTATTAAAAACTGTCCTCATTTCTAATTCATTTAACTTGCCGTCCTGTAATGATATTAAATATAGACTATTAGTATTACTATATTAAAATTATTAATTTTGTTCACATGCTAAATCCACAAAGATTGTAAAGCTCTGTCTACACTATCAAACTAGTTTGACAAAAAAATGGTGATGTGCCCAAATATGGTAGTGATGTGATATGATGTCATTGTGTCCATATACAGTATGAGCACATCACATTTTTTTGTCACATAAAGTTTGATAATGTAGACAGGGCTTAAGATTTTTGAATGTGTGTGTTAACTGTTTTATCTTGTGAATTGATTGTTACCAGCTGTATATCAGGGTAGTGAAAAAGATTTGCTTTTGGTAATTTTCATGGAAATGTGCTTAGATTGGTAGGTGCTGGGAGAGGTAAAGAAATATGGATATTAAGGATTAAAGATGTTTCCTCCCCCTCAAAATTTGTTGTTGTTGAATATGTCATTTTAATGTCACATATTATTAATAGTTATCCTCTTTGACCAAAATTGGATCGAAAAAAAATATATTTACCTGAAAAATCAGTAATTTAAATTAAAAAAGTCAAATTGGCTGCCAGCCAAATGGTTTTTGGTATAATTTAACCATTTATTTTTGTCATTTTGTAAGTAAAAACATTTTTGTTGTTTTTTTTCTATGGAAGTGATTAACTTTATTAAAACTACAAAATAACCCAAGTCTAATTTAATCTTCATTTTTCAGGTTTTTGGGCTTTGGGAAGTTTTTCAAGGGTAAGACATCTGAGCGATTACAGTCATGAAAGGATCAATCACTATACCTTATCTTTGTCAAGGTGTGTAAACATAAACTGAATGTCATCCGTAAGATCAGTGTTGTTGGCATAAGGTTCTCCACTGGCTTTCACAAACAGTGTGTGACACAAGGACTCAAACTCACTCAAGTTTAAGGCACCATCACTGAGGGAAATAAATTATATTATTAGTTTATTTATTCAGTATTTTTGTTATTCAACTTGTTTGCACTGTATTTAATTAATTTTTAAATATTAATTATTAAATAAAATTCAATGGTAAATTTCATTCTTAATCTTAATTCACTATCTAGGCCTATTCCATATTATTATATTATTATTATTTATTATTGTAAATAATCACAGTATAAATTACTGTTGTACTCTAGTAGGCCAAGCTAGTCTACTAGCTAGGCCTAGTCTAGCTAGGATAGGAGCGTAGGCCTACTAGCCTAGCCTACTTAAATATTATATTATTATTATTTTGAAAAAATCACTGGGCTAGGATAGGTTAGCCGCTAGGTCTACATGTTTATTATTATTATGGTTTCATTTTGCCTAGCGTTCTCTTCCTAGAGTTAGGGAGGGATACTTATTAGCTAGCATATAGTCCTAGCTAGGCCTAGTAGGCTGGTCCACCTACCTTACCTAGTTAGGCCCTAGGCCTAGGTTTTATTTTTAGGCCCTAGGTTAGGCATAATTATAATAGAGTCTCTAGACTAGGCCTCTAGTCTAGCTAGGCCTAGGCCTAACTAGGCATTTTATTAGGCCTAACTAAGATAGGCTATATTAATATGTAGAATAAAGACCTACTCACCAGTCAATATCAAACTGTTTTAAACACAAGTTCGCCCAACTACAAGCTTCTCCATCTACCTCTTCATGAGAAAGCAATGTCTTGACAAAAGAAGACATTTCTTTCTTATTTTCTAGCCTGTCTTTACTTAGGCTAGGCTACCTCCTACTTGATCTTTTTGCGAGGGGACAGCTGATGATGATGTCGCGAAGACCCCCCCGACGACGAAGGAGGAAGACGCGACGACATTTTTTTCCTCTAGAGGGCGGGGATATGGAACGCCGTTACTGCCTTCTGTCATACACGCTTTTACATATACCCTGAAAAAGGGTCGATAAAGAAATAAAGAATCATTTTCATTGTCATTGGGCTCTTCCACCACACGTCGTGCGGACGTATATAAAATAAATAAATGTTTTTCAAGTAAAAATGCCATCTTTAATGAATTAGTGAATCATTTGATAGAATACATGATTAAATCCCATTTGGATGCAACTAAGATGGCAGTGAGTTGACGATCACAAAAAACAGTTCAAAAAATAGGTTGAGTTGCTCCCTAGTGTACCACATAAATATTATGGCTACAGTAAACAAACAATTCTATTTGTATCTCAATTTTTTCCAAAATATTTAATTTCCCCATCTACATATTTACAAAATACATATTCACATAATTACAATACCACCGCAGGCCTATTGGTTTACATCATGATCAAATCAAGTTATCGACTTCTTGACCCAAGTAAAATTAAATTTAAAGTATATATATATATGTATACTGTAACTAAAATAATCATTTTCCTGGTGTTTTTATAAGGTGTAATATGGAATTACATTTTCTGAAAACATTAACCAAAGTAGTAAATAAATACTTTTAAAAAACCTTTAAATTACATTTTCATAGACCTGCGTTAAATTACAAAATTAATTATTCTAAAATAATCAAGAACTAAAAATCAAAATTCTGTGTTAAATTTAATTTCTATACATGTCTGTCGACATAATAATAATGAACTCAATCCCTGAGTTGCATCAACTACTTTATTTCCAACACACATTAACCATGCGATGAGAAATAAATGCTTTCTAAAATATAAGATTTATGTGACAAAATTGTGATGTGCTCATATATGGACATGATGATGTCATATTACTACCAAATTTGGGCATATCACTACCATATTTGGGCACATTACACTTTTTTTGTCAAACTAGTTTGATAGTGTAGACAGAGCTTAAAAGAAAATCTGGATGGTAACACAGTAACAGGATAGTTTAGAATTTAGTTAATTAAAGACACATTCACACTTTCTATATTTTGTTTAACCTTCCAACCAAGTCTATATGAAAAAAAACAGCCATGAGAGATATAAAAACCATTTTGATATGGCAGAGAAGATGTAAATGATTTTTCATAAAATATCACTTGGATAAGTGCCTGGTGTGAATGGACCTTAAGAATTTGAAATTGACAAGTCTGGTCTTTGAGGAGGGTTTCCACACTGTCTGATTCTGGAAGGGTTTACTGCAAAAACAAATCTAACTGTACCCTGTATTTAAATAATTTTTCACTCACAAATATAACCAATACAACCTTATTGAAATTTATAGCATTTTATCATCTACAAATATGAATACATTATTTTCAATACACTGATTTTTATACTCTTATTTTCAGAGTCGAATTTTAATAATAAAAAAAAAACAAACAAAAAATATAGTGCATGACACAATTGTCTATATAGCGATCAGTTTTCTATTTATAGCAAATATATTCACATTTGCATATCACTAAACATATAGATGTTTTAAACGGCCATGGTAAGTATACAGTCAAGGAACCCAAACCAGACTCTTAGAAAATCAAGGGTGTCTCATATTACTACATATAGAGTACAGCCTTTCAGTGTACTGTATATAATTAACATGTTGATAAACAATTACAGTATTATATCTTCAAAATAAATCACTGAATATGTTCTCTGTAGTCTTGGAGATGAATCTTTCTAGTATGAAAACTTTTTCTTGCATCAAACGTCTGTAACGTCTTCTTCCAAAGTTGATGGCTCAACAGTTGCACCCTTTTCTTCTGCAGCAGGCAATCCTGGGAAAATAAGATTCATGAGTTAAAAGATTGATTGCTCTATTTTAAGGTGGAGCCGTGCATTAGAACTATTATCACCGAATATTATGCACCGTGCATTATGCACCGTACCGAATATCATCACTAATACCAAACAGTCTGTGTTGTGAATTTAACAATTTAAATGGCAGAGATATCCTCAGGTGTGTTACAATACTTAATAACATTTAAAAAAAATAATTTCTGTCACTTACCAAGAAGAACGCTAAATTTCTTTTTAAGACGTCTGTGCTTTTTATTCAGTTTGGACTTTTTCCGAATTAATATGGAAGCGTCATTTCTTAGTTGAATAATTTCAGTCAATGCCTAAAAAACGAAACATCTCAATTAGTACTTATTTCAATTCAGGAAAACATTTTGTATAAGTAATACAAAAACAAGATATAACTTCAAAGAAAAAACATTAATTATCTTATATGCTGACTTTCACAAGCACATTTTTAATTAATTAAGAACATTGCCCACCCAATTTCAGCCATTTTGATACCCCATGTGTATGGAAGATCGAAATATCAAATATTTGTAGAACAAATAAATGCTCAAACTGAAGAGATTAAGAAACAAGGATAGAAAGAGTACATTGTGGCATGATGACATACCTCACCCAAGACGGCTTGTTTTGAACTTGCTGTCGCAGGTAGTACTTCTTTCAGTGTCTTAAATTGCGTTGCTAAAAAGTGCCGTCTTTGCCGTTCTTTGATGTTGTGAACAAGCTGTGGAAATTATAAAAAAATAAAAATATTATTGGCTACTAGACACTGTTCAGTTTGAAAACTGTTATTATTTAAAAATAAAATATTTTTCAGAGCAACAAATTGTTCTTATGATGAGGAGATGATACTCTTTTGTAAGATGATAAACAGGGAGTGAAGCAGGTTATTTTCACCTAGAATCTATCATTTAGAACCTGTAATACATACTATCGCATGCCATGTGACTCACAATCATCAAATCAAAGACATTTATTTAGGTGTTATATAATGAAGACTAACTTACCCTTCCTGGCTGTAGATTTTCATCATCCACACATGCCACGACAGACTCCATAAACTGTGGTTCACCAAGAAACTGACTCATGTCATGGAAAGCACCCTTGACTTCGCTTTTCCTGCCTTTTTTGCTTTTCCCAGATGGTGGGTGTAGGGTTCCAGAAGCAAGGTCACAAATAATATTCTTTGATGGAGGCTTCCACGACGCTAAATCTCTTTCCTTTTGTTTCTTACGTTCTTCTACAATGTTATAATCTGATTCAAATTCAGGTTTTTTAATCTCATAATTCCCTTCAACATCAATTATTTCATCGTCATGATTGTCATCACTTTCATTAAATGGTGCCACATCTACTCCGACCTCTTCATCAGTTAATCGCCAAACATCTACAATTGATTTCTGCTCTTTAATTTTGGATTGTTTGGGTCGTACTGAGCTGCTTGACACATCCTCAGTTATTGAACGTTCTGCGACCAATTTCTGCAACTGTTGGTCAAGTGTTCCTCTTTCAACACCAAGATCCTTACGTTTGCGTTTTGATGTTGATGCTACTGGTGGACTGTGGATATATGGAACTTCACCATACACCATCTTTATGACAAGTTTTTCAGGGGATTTCTGGATAACGTTACCATCTTTATCCTTGCTTTTCTTCTTTTTCTTGGTTTTCTTTTTTGGAGTATGCTCTAATTCTGTTTGTGATTCTGCTAACTTCCAAGACTTAATTGGTGCTCTTCCACTCTTTCTTCGATTTTGATCATTTTCAAAACTGTCTTCCATGTTAAATTCAAGTGGTACACAGGTTCCATCAATATCAATAACTGTATTTAACTTCTCAATTGGTTCACTTTCAACAACTGGAATTTCACAAGTCAAATCTTCAGTATCAATATTAGTTCCTTCTACATCTATAAACTGATTACAATCTAGATCAGCATAGTTATCAGTAACTTCATGCTCTAAATCCGTTGATTTTCCATTGTTTGAAATTCCAGTCAAATCAATGAAAGTAGAATCAACTTTGACAATGTCAGTATTGTTACTACTTTCGAATATTGATTCTTCCTCTATTTGAATGTCATCATGTTTCAACAAATCATCAAGAACTGGTTCATCAACTAAGCATTCTTTATTTTCTAATTCAGTAAAGGTTGTTCCTTTAACATCTTTGATGGATTCTTTTTCTTTAGGATCTTGTTTAGGTACTACATCTTTGGGTTCATTCTCCACAGAGGTAGATAAATTTTGTTCTCCATTTATAATTTTGTGCCATTGTTCATATGTTTCTTTAATGCTCTGAGCTAGCAAATCTTCTGATGCATGAGGTGTACCTTTGGTTTTCTTTGTTTCTTCAACATGCAACTCACCAGAAGTATTGTACTGAACATCCTCCTGTTTTAGCTCATCATTAGTATTTTCCATGTTATTCTTAAAATTACTCTCTGTATCACAATAATTTGCATTGAAATGACTGGTTGTTTCTTTGAGTTTATTAATTATGTTCTTTTTACAAGCTATGTCAGGTTTTAAAGAATCTTCTATGCAATTATCATTGACGCCATCCATTTCTGATTTACAAGGTATTTCTGGATCGAATGTAAGTTGGGGGACTTCCTGATCTTTTAATTCAGTAGTAGGTTTAGAACGATTACTGCTATTAAATCTATGGCTATTTATTATGACATTCTCAGAAGCTTCAGAATTACCAATATCTAGCAAATCAACATCATCAGCAATTTTGATATCAAACTCTTGAATACCATCTTCAACCTTCGACCTCTCACTTGGTGTTGTTTCTATTGGTTGGGTATCTTTGATAGCATGCATCCCTGCTTCAGAAACAGAACTTTGAAGATTCATTTTTAATATTCCAGAGAAATCATTCTTGGAAACTTCTAACTCTTCACTGACACCATTATTAGATATCAGTGACTGGACACAATCACTGCTACAAATTTTGGAATCAATAGGTATACTTTCTGTCTTATCTTTTCGGTTCATTTGCGGTTGCTTTAACATCTCTAACTCCATTTTTTCAAAGATATTTGAATTGTTCTGGTAACTCGTATCTTGATTTGAATTTTCTATATTTCTCTGTTTTTCATGTGGTTTCTTTGGAGATTCAATCTTCTTTCTTTTCCTTTGAGGAGAACATTCTTTCAATTCAGTTCTATCAGAATTGTTACCACTGTTGATCTCTTCAATATCACTAACTGTAGAATAATTTACTTGTTCAACCACTTCTGAATCTGGTATATTTCCAGAATTTTTATAAATATCACTGAATGCAGACCTCTCAGCCACTTTGTCTTGGTTTTCACTATCACTTACAAGATCTTGTATCTCAGCCATAGCACAGTTGACAATATTAGGACTATCTTTAGTATTGGTGGCATCATTCTTAATGATGCCTATAACCTTGCAGTCATCATCATCGTTTCTAAAATCTGAATCTTTACATGCTTCCATTTTATCAAGATTTGTTCTTTTAGGAGATCTTTTAGAAAGTTTGATAGGAACTTTTGGTACAAAAACCCACACAGTAATAACTTTAACATTGTGTTTTCCACTCATAGCATTACCTCCTTTAAGGTGAACTGTTCTTGTCTTATCACTATAGAAAAGGAATACAGTAAAACCAGCAACTTTTGTTGATATGGTCTCTTGTAAAGAACTTTGCAAAATAGAACTCACAATAACTGATTTGTCCTTCTGCCAATTTTCATTTGAATTGATATCAATTAGAACTGGATGACCTTTGTCTTTCAATGTCTTATTCATCACCATCAAAGATGTCATTTGCCAGGGTCTTTTAGGAAACCTGGATCTACAACGTACAACTTTATCTATACAACGCTGGGCTTTACTTGGAGACTTGTTGGATTTTTGAGATACATTTGATGCTGGGTCAACACCCAAACTTCCATCACTAGAAGATTGTTTGATTTTCACATCAATTGTTTCAATGGGTAATTGTGATGGCATTACACCAATTGCCAAACAATTTTCATCTAAATTTTTAGAACCGTTTCTATCAGCAGAATCATCAGTCAAATCAATAAATGTTGGATTAAGTTGTGGTGTAGCAAGATTCTTCTGTTCAGTTTTACTTGAATTAACTACCAATGTTTTGTCTTGCTCGCCAGTAGAATGAAGAAGATTTGGTGTTTCTTTTAATACAATAGTTGATTTTTCTGCAACTGATAACTGCGGAGTATAGGACTGACAAAATAAAAAATCAAGCTTTAATATAATAGATAAAAATCAGACTCAACATGTGCAATACTGTATGTGAGCTTTCACCACAAAATGGCTGGTACTATAAGAACATTTTGACTTACTTTGTAGTGAGATGTCACATTTGAAATGAGATACAGTACTACCATATAAAGGCATATTTAACAGCAGCATTTAAAAAAAAATAGCTTACCTGTGCAATTGTATATGTACTTTCTGTTGTAGTTGTTGCACTTGTGTTACCCTCAACAGCAATAGGATTCCTTAATTGTATACAGAGTGGATCTTTTGGTATTAAATGCCTTGGCACCAAATCAATAGGAATCAAAATCTTTTGTTGAGTGTTACTTGCATTTTTCTTTTTTACTGATGAAGCTACTGCTTCAATGAAGTTCATTTTAGCGGCTGAATGTGGATTCCTGATAGCAGCTAATTTTTCGCGAACAGTTTTCCTGATTATTTTTAAATCAGTCAAGTCAGATGAGGTTACTATGGGTCTTTCTGTAAATCCTGAAACAGTCGGGTTCTGTTGCATTGGCAGCACTTTTTGTGGAAGTGAAACAGTTTTCTTGATTGTGTTTAAACCAGTTGATGATGAGGTTTCTTTGGGTCTTTCTGCAAATCCTGAACCAGTCGGCTTCTGTTGTTTTGGCAGCAATTTTTGTGGAAGTGAAACAGCTTTCTTGATTACGTTTAAATCAGTAGATGATGAGGTTTCTTTAAGTCTTTCTGCAAATCCTGAAACAGTCGGCTGTTGTTTTGGTAGCACTTTTCGTAGAAGTGAAACAGTGTTTAAAGGTTGAAGAGGGGCACTACTTACGGTTGGTGTTATACATGATGATACAAGTGTTGCTGTGACATTTGTATATGTTGTACTGAAAGGTAACACATTACCTCTAGTTTGTGAAATAAATGTAGTAGGAATAACACCCGAGGAAGACTGGATAGGCTGGGCTGAAATATTTGAAATTCCTACCCCCTTTTGCATTGGTGCTAAAAGTGAATTTGTGAAATGAAACTGCTTTGTCTTATTTACTCTTTTACGAGATACTCTCTGTGGTTCACCTTTTCTCTTTTTTGATTTAGGTTTAGGTTTCGGTGGTTCTACAACTGGATTTTGTGGAGGGACTGCAAGAACTGGAGTAAGCATAAAACCCATCTTATCTTTCGAAAGAACGAGGGGCGAAGATACATTGCTTGGATTTCCAAGTTTCTTTGCGTGAGCCAACTTCTCCGAGGCAGTTACAGGTTCTTTTCTGACTTGTGGTGCAGGAACAGCAACTAGCTGGTTTGAACCATTACTTGCAGGGATTTGATAAACAACTAGTGGAACTGCCGATTCTTTTAATTTATTCTCTTTCAAGTGATCATGCATATGGTATCTTCTATTAATACAAGAGCAATGTTTCTTTCTTGGTCTACTTATATATGTTCTTGTTCTCGAAGAAGTTTCATACCGTGTTAGATTTGAAGCTGAATTTGATTTTTTAATTGACTCTGTATCAACTGTTCCTTGGAATTCAAAGATGGGTTGATTCTGATTAGACGACACCAATGATGAGTCGCATGTGCAACCAAACATACAGTCTATTTTTCTACAATGAGATACACCTGGAGAAACAGTCCGATTTCCTTCAATACTTCCACAAAGACAACCAAGTTTGCAGTAAGCTTTGCCACAAAATGGTAGAGTTGGGCTGTCCAAATCTGATTTTTCATTTTCAAATCCCTGATTGAAATCTTCGTCACTATTATCAGATAAATCTGGATGCAAATCAGTAAAACCATAGAAGGTTTCACTGCCAGAATCTGAATGCACAGGTGATGTACATGTCACCTGTTCAAGAAGTTCTTTTTGCATTCTGTCCATGGGATCATCACTATCTTCATGAACAACTTTTTTAGGAGTTTTCTTTACTTTAGGCTTTTTAACTTTTTTCTTAGATTCAAGTTTCTCTGAAGGTTTGTTTCTAAAAGAATCACATTCTGAAGTAGACGGATAAACAAGTGAGTCACAAGTTGATCCTGTATTACTTGGATTGTTATTTTTCTTCCGTCTATTTAATACCATATCAAGTGTTCGAACATAACTCTGTGGCTTATCTGGGTGGAAGTATGACACAGGAGTTGCAGTAAGTTTTGAATCGGTTAAAACAGAACTTATGTCTTGCAGTTTATCAAGGTATTCATCTAATTCTTTGCTTACAAATGCTGACGTTTTGGATGTCAGAGGAAGCTCAAATGGTTTAAATGGTTTGCTCTCAGATACCGGCAGTCTAACTTTTCCAGGATCTGCAGTTAGTGACGAATGCGATGTTGATGGTTCACTTGTCTCATTTACAGTCTCAAACGGTGTTGTCAAAGTACATGGTACTTGAGTAGAAGTTGCAGGTTTCTTTAATTTAATTGATTTTGAAGACTTCTTTCTTGAAGTAGCTTTAGGTTTACTAGTAGATGTTTTGTTAATGCTCAAAGGTGCAGTTTTTGGTATGTCCAGCTTTACTCCAAGTTTGTCTAGATTATAGCGTTTATCAGGAGACTGGCTAAGGCGAGTTAATCCAGCTTTTTTAAGGTCTGGATGTATCATTTGGTGATGTTTCCTTTTACCAAGTTCCTCACATAGCATTCGTTCATACAAGAGGATCTTGTTATTGATGCCTCTGTAACCATGATTGACACCAGCGCCTCGTTTTGCCTTTTTTCTTTTTTGTTTGTTAGATTTAGATTTTGTTTTAAAGTTAGAAATGTCTTCCAGTAGATCTTTGTGCTTATTTCTAGGTTGTTGAGTTTGTTTTTCAATTTCAACATGTGCTTCTAGGGAATCTAGAGTGGAAAATGAAATAAACATTATATCATCAATTTCGTCAAAATCAGGAACAAAATCTTCATTATTATTTCTGGTAAACAGGCTTCCTGTGCCATAAGTATTAAAATCACTTGAGTTACATGATTCAATTGTGGAAAAATCATCAAAGTCATAGTTTGTATTGGTTTTTGTTTTTCCCAAGGAAAAGTTTGATTGCTTCAAACTGCTGAAGAAATTACTGTCTGTTCTTCTGCTTTCAGGTTTTGAGCCATCAACACTGTTTTCAGCATTCATCGTTATTCCATCTGGAAGATCTAAGGGTTCTAACTTAACAGATACATTGCTGATGAACTGAGAAAGTTCCGATACAGTCTCTTGATTTGAACAGCCCTCTTCAAAACTGGATTCTCTATCATTGGCTTTTTCTTTATACAAACTAGGATATTTGTGTTGTAATTCTTTTAACGTAGAGTAAATCACACTTTTCTTTTTTCCAACATTAATGTTTATATCGTTTTTAGTTGGACTTTGCTCGGTTTCCACCTTATCTTCTTCTGATTTTACATCATGGTCGGCATTGAAAACTTCAAAGATATTTCTAATTGAAGACTGCCCAAAAAAATCAATTTGGGGGGGTTCAGTTGGTTCCATTTTTATTTTTGGTAAAGGCGATTTTGATAAGAAATCATTTGAATTTGTATGTCTTTCTTCATATTCCATACTTGCATTTTCTGACACAGAATTTTCTGTAAACAGCTCCAAATTGACAAATGGCATTCTTTGCAAACTTGGCAAAGGAGGAATACATTCAGAATAAAGGTGTGAGGAGGTAGTGTTATCGTTAACCGATTCAAATATGTTTCTTTCAGAATTACCATCATCTTCCTGTTTCACCACCAGAATACATTGGTTTGGATCATTTGAAATTGACTCCGCAAACTCTGGTATTAACATTTCTTCATCAGCATCTTCTGGAAGACCATTTATGTTATTAGAATTGATTTCACCAATGCTGTGCTCGACCTCTGGCAAATGTTCATATAGATCTGTAGAGAAGATATTTTGTCTTTGATCAAAAGGCGAGATATTTTCATCTGTGTTGCTTTCAAAAACATCTTCTAACATAGGTTCACCAGGTTCTATTTCTCGTTTTCTCTCCACATTATCAGTTGGAAGGACAACCTCTCCATCAAAATCAACCACTGCCAACACATCGTCATCATGGTCTACACATTCAAATCCATTCATTTGAGAAGAGTCATCATTCGAATAATTGTGAACATCTTCATCTATGTAACCATTATCCTGCAACATCCTTTCTTCATCAGGACTTCCTTCCATGTGCGCTGACATTTCTGAAGAGTAGTGTGGTAATCTAGAAAGTGATTTAATACAAACTTTAGTCACACCATCATCTGTAGATATCAACTCAATGGGTGCATCTTTGTCCATTGCTTCTTTTTGTGCCTCATCAACTGAACTCAATGCTACCTCATCAGAATCTTTCTCTATCAACGTTTCTTCAAAATGGTTTGCAGAACCTGACACAGAGTGTCCAACTATCAATGGAAAACCAACAGAAGACATTTTCTTGTAACATTCTCCAATTTAAGCATCTGTAAATAAAAGAATAACAATTTATACAGTACTTACTATACAATTTTCTGGAGTAGAGGTGTAAACCAGGCCTGTCAATTGGGCCAACTTTTTTCTAATTCTCAACGGTTTTCTCATCTTCCCTGTTTGTAATACATAATTTTTATTTTATTTATTTATTTTATGTCTTTAGGCACTGTGGCCAAGGATTACCAATAGTGAATTAATCACTGTCCTATCAGATAGGTGGTAATCCCCCTGATACGGAGGCTATTGTGTGAACCAGTTCACCGGGGTAACCCCCTACTCTTTTTCGAATAATGAACTGGGTTCTTTAAAGTACACACAGGTTATAACTGTGTACACTGGACCTACGGTTTATAGTCCTTATCCAAGAAGACTTGTTCCACCACCAGAACTAGGAGCGAGTCGGCCTCGAACCCTTGCCGATGTTGTTGTTGGCTCTTTAGGTACGATAAACGGCGCCTCTGCCTTAACCGCTCGGCCATATGACTCGCTCCGCTCGGCGATATGACTCGCTCTTAATTAATTAATTAATTTCCAGTTTATTACCAAGCATTGAGTTTTTGTGTGTTTATAAATTTGACATTTTATAAATTTATGTTATATTTGATTACAGTAAATATATGTGTTGGTTGTTAAATATTTAAATGTTTGTTGTGTGTAAAACTAAAACAACAGGGTGTGCATCCAACTGTGAACAATTATGTTTAGGAAGGAAAACCTAGGAAGAAGTGATTCTACATTTACAAAAATTGTTAATAAAAATTTGTTGCCAAATAAAGACAAAGTTGAAAAAATTAAATTGCGGGAGTGTGGCCAAACAATAGAGGGCACATTTTAGAGGGTGCTACATGTTTTTAATATGGATGAATTACACACAAATTGCAGTAACAATGGAATTCACCACTCTTGTGGGCTGATATTGGCCTAAATTATGTATGGGATTATACTACATATACTGTTAATTTAAGAATTAAAACAAAAATGATTGTCAGAAGGGGGAGGGGGTGTATAGGTGAATGGTAAAACAATAATAAACAGACAATATGCATTAAACATTGTTCATATACAAAACTAGAATATACTGTAATCTTAACACTGTACAATTGTTTCTATGTTTTTACTAATAATCAATAACCCTTGAGTGCAGATTTCCTCTATGTTAAAAAACAATGGTTGAAATGATATTGTATAGTAGTATATAACATTACAATCATTAGTATTAGGAAAGTTTTAATAAAACAATTTTGTACAGAAAATTCCGACTGATATGAGAAAACAAAAAATATTAATAAAAAAGAAAAGAAAATGACAATTATTTTCATTATCATGTACGATTAAATCAAAACATGATATTGTATTAACCACAAATAAAAAGAGAAAAAATTAATGAATAAAGCCGATTTTCCACTAGGCGAATTTTTTCGCGCGAATCGAACGTGCCAGCTTGTACGCATGTGTATTCATGTTTACATCTTCCAAATCCTTCTCTACGCATGCGTTTTAGCTGACCCCTTCGATTCGCGCGAACAAATTCGCCTAGTGGAAAATCGGCTTAAAAGTAATACAACCCACCCGGGATATACACACCAGTTTAAATATGGTAGATAACTTTTTTTTTATATAAGTTAATAATATTATATAAAAAAGTTTATATACTAAATTCAAAAATAAAATAAATAGGCCTATGTGTTTTCAACCATAGTTAGTATGACAAAAAATCAATCCATAACTTACTTAAAACAATTAATGAAAGAATAAAAAATAATCAGAAAATAAAATAAAGTACTAATACTACTAATAATAGTGTTGAAAACAAAAATGAACCATAAACGGGTCCAATCGTCCTGAAAATAGAACCGCCGTAAGTGGGCAGCATTTACCCGATTGTATTACGTGTCCAAGAAAACAATTCGGTAGCCTAGCTAGCGACCAACTATATGCACGTTGAATTATTTATAAATCAATGACATAACAACATACTGTATTTATTAGGTACATTCACTTATTTGTTAATTATTTTAAAAGTATAACATGAAATAAAATATGTATTAAAACTTTATACAATAAAAGAAATCGTAGACATCGATCGATTTCCATAAACACGCATGCATTGCGTGTGTGTGTCGTAAAGCATTGTTGTTGGGGGCCTAGGCATCGGCGGCATACACGTCGCACTACGTCAATAGATCGGCGATTGTTATTGTTGGAAACGAAGCATTTAACTATAGTTTTGTATTACAATAACCATACATTATTTTAAAAATTTACATTGATTTTATATGACATATTAAACATACTCATATTGTTGTTTTAACGAGGAATATGTCATGATATAGTCACTGTGTATCGCCACCATCTACAAAAACAGTGTCGGAGAACCGCGAAAAAAAATTATCGAGACAACTACCATGTGTTCAGAGAAAATTCAAGAAAACTTCCAAAATACATGTACTCATGCACATTTTGGTCCAAATATACATTACAACATTATTCAACTAACCTGTGAAACAAAATAAAAGCATATTTTGCCGATTAAAATGGTGAAATTTGTGAATATTTGATGTACCCCTCTCGTACACCACAAATTAAAACGACGCCATTACATACTCGATTAGAAAGTCTTGGGTTGCATTGTGGGTAATTCAATTCGTAAAACTCCTTGCACGTGGTGGTGGTCAAAGCAAATGTATTAAAAATCAACCACTCACGAAAGGGCGTGGCCGCGGAACCAATTCCTAGTCGAAATACAAAGTAGACCTAGATATATGATTGAGTTGAGAAGATAGGTCTAATGAAAAAAATAAAATCAATTTCTTCACGAACAATGGCCCAGAGAAGGCCTAGGCCCAAGATTCTCGATTTATGTTAGGCCTGGCCTACGTGAAATATAATGCATGTAGCCTAGGCCTATCTATGGCGGGATCCATGGTCTACTAGCATACAATTACATATGTATGGAAAGTTTTCTAAAAATAAATAAAGCAAACATTTTAAATTATTATCCAATTGAACTAATTGGCACATGACCCGTCTTTTAAAATACCAAAACATGTAACTGGAAGTCAAGAGTTTTTGGTTGAATTTAACGATTTATTTTGTCTTTTTATAAATGAAAACATAGCCTAATTTGTTAAATCGGTTTTTTACAGAAGTGATTAACTTTATTAAAACTGCGAAATAGCCTACGAATCAAAAAGTCTTTTCAAAATTAATTTTTTCATAATGTTTTTGGGTAATCATCTTTAATAATTATCATTCATGTAGGCTGTTCTATTAATCAAAAATCCTTAATAAGATTCGATTTTTCGTAGGCTTATAATATCTTCACATGCCACATGGGCTAAAATTGAATTATTGATATTTAGGCCTACAGAAACATATATACATACCATGGTAACGTATGAGGTAGCAAATCCTTGAAACTTTCTCTTTACCAAATATTTTTACTAGACTCAAACTTATCATTTTTATAAACCTTCTGCATGTAGGCTAGGTCTATGGGTAGGTAAGATAGATCATGGTTGACTATATTATCTTGTACTGAGGAAGGGTTAGCGTGTGTTGCATGAGAAAAAGCTCTGTAATTTTATTTCTGGCTGTTTTATATAGTTTGTGTCAGGAGAGAAAACTTCACGAACATAAGTTGAACCAAACATGATACTACTAAATAACACTTGAAACTGGGTCGATGAAGTAATGTTACGTCATCTTTTTTGTCATCACACAGCTATTAATGCTTCAAGCTATGTTAAACACGATACATTTTTTTGTGAATGTTTTGTTAAAACGGACGTGTCAGGTGTGTGGTCTGAAGCTTGGTTCCCACACTAGCGACGCAACGTAACGCAACCTACAATAATCGTGTTTTCCCCCGCCTGCGTGAAATCAAACCTGCGATTTCTGCAGCACTGTTGCGTCGTCGGTTCTCACACTTGTGATAACTTTGCGTCAATACGTCGCTCTCTAGACTCTAGTGGGAACCACGCTTTAACGCACTTAACGACGGATATAACATACAGCCCTGATCGGGAGTTATACAGATCGCATGTGTGAAAAGAGATTAGAGAGACTCATACATAAAATATTTATTTTAGGCCTACATCTCCTGGAAAAAATTAATCCTGTATTTGGAAACTTTATAAATTAGCATGGCCAAATCAAAGGGGGCGTTATAAATTATATAAAAATCAAACATAGAGGGCGCTATTTGAAACACTTCTGGCATCAGCATTTATGGGAATTAATGCCATGGAAGAAACTTATCTTTCGTCTTTCACTAGAATGGGTCTACAGTATAAAGCTCAGTCTACACTATCAAACTTAATGTGACAAAATAATGTGATGTGCCCATATGAACATGATGATGTCATATCAGTACCATATCTGGGCATATTACTACCATATTTGGGCACAATCACATAATGCACTATCGGGATGTTTTTTTTTTGTATACTTAAATTTCAGATTTTAGAATAGCTTATTAAAGCAAATCAAAGAAAGTAATTGATTCCATGAATACAGACAAGACATTTGAATATCATTAGGCCCTTTTATTTTAATACAGAACAAAAGTAAATAAAAGTTTATTTATCCGTGCAATTCCAAACAAAATCAACTTGATTTGTAATGGAAAACATCAACTAACTTTATTGTGAGTAAAAGAAAATTTGAAAACCCAAAGATTCTCAGCTGATCCAATCACATAGTATCTATAATTATTAATACCAATTTTATATATAGTTCCATTAGAAAAAAACAAATATTTCCTATGTTCAATATTTAATACATATACATGTAGTTTATATATCATAATACAAGCATGGAGGTAAAAAATAATATTTTTTACCTCCATGATACAAGTAGGCAATTACATAGAGGTTAGCATAAATATTTACAAATGTTATACAATATATGTATTATCAACGCATTTACAGTACAAGCAAATGTACAATATAATTATGAATATTACAGTGAAAATTACATTAAGGGGCCATCAAAACCAAGGCACCAATGAAGGGTCACATCAATTAAGGGACCATTTGAATAAGATCACCTCAAATGAGACCGCTTCTGTGAGACCATTATGTCCAAGGGACCATATCAACAATCAGCCTATACAGTCTAAAATCAGCCTAAAATGTATTAGGTTATCAATAAGACTGTCCTAGTTGTAGTTTCTCAATTGATTGTCCACATTTAAAGTGTTCCATAACTATGCCGTCAACTTCACTAAAATCATGGAAGTCTACCTCTAGTTTAAACTATATTCACTTTTTATATTACAATCACCCACCATACATTTACAAATACACATATTTGCTTTTTAAAAACTCTAATACTAGCAATAATTTGTACACTACTCTTTTCATAATTTTATAATAATTAGCAATTTCAAAAACATCATTCAGCATCTTAGTTTAAAAACTGCAATAAGATTCTCCCACACCAACACCACCAAATTCTGGCCAAGACCAGGCATTTTTGGCCAACCTGAGAGTGTCCAGTTTAGGGACAGACAACTATTAATTGAAACTAGCGTCCTTTTCTAGGCCTATATCAAATTAAAATCTGTTTTTATCTAAAAAAATAACACAAAATGTTACAAATAATATATTAGTCATATGGTTTGGTTAAAAAATTAAAGTGCTCAATATAAATCTATTAATAAATTGGATGGCAAAATGAAAATATATATTATTTGATATAAACTATATCTAATTCTACGAGGTCATTAAGACATACAGTGAATATCTTAAATTAAATCTTGGCACTGCTCATTAGGAATAAAGCGTGGTTCCCACTAGAGCGCAACGCAGCGACGTATTGACGCAAAGTGATATATTGCGTACTCAAAAGTGGGAACCGATGACGCAACAGTGCTGCAGAAATCGCAGGTTTGATTTCACGCAGGCGGGGGCAAACACGATTATTAGGGCATTTTCTAACGTTGCGTAGGTTGCGTCGCTAGTGGGAACCAAGCTAATGTAAATCTCTTTCTACTGTATTTCTAATCTGAATATAATTACTTACGAAACCCATCTGTACAATAACAAGTTATTCTCCTTTTATGAAACCATTTCAATACAAAACCTGAATGTACGTTAATAAGCCCTGAAGTCTAGATAGACAATTCTCAGTCCTTTATTTTTAATTTGTCTTGTATCATAGACAATTCTGTAAAACAGTGTCACACATGTGTCAGATGGCCGTACCATTAGACCATAAACCTAACCTTTACATAATACAGATACTACATGTGATACATGTGACTCTGTATTACAGATTATTTCCTTGTTACTGGCACAAAAATATTAAGAATCAGGTGGAATACTGTTAACACACTATGCAAAATACCATAGCATATATACACATAGTTGTATTAGACACTAATAAGCATAATATACAAAATAGAAACAGCGATCTTTGAAAACTGTGAGTGAGTTCCAAAGATAGGTCATTAGGTGTTGTATTGCTTGATCAGTTGTTAAGTTCCATGTTGATCATGAATGTAAATATGTGTGCATTGTTTTGTTTTTTTTTTCTGCCAAGAAAACAATTATCATTGTACTATATGTATGAATGACTTAATAAATCGAATCTGAATCGGAGTTACAACATGGCTATGACTGGTTGTTAGTGGTTGCTAGGAGCGTGGTTGCTAGGAGCATCATTGCAAGGTGTTGAGAAGCACCCTCTATAAGCAGACCTGGCTTGGGATTTGCCGATGTTCTTCGGTTTTGTAGGTGAATGGAGTAACGTCACACATGTGCTGTATGTCTGGTTTATTGTAAAGAATTTATATATAATATAAACAGAGATATGCTGATTTAATACAATATGTAGCAATGACCGTATATACAATATAGAACCATATGTCGTATTCTTAATGATGTAAATAATGACGTATATACAGAATATGCAAAAATAATAATTTAGCATAACATTTTTCATCGTTAGAGAACCTATATAAATCCTGGTGCATTTACATTATCTGCTAATTTTGTCATAATAGTTTTATTTATCGTTTATGAATTTATCTTCAATATACAGACAATTTATTTCTTATATATCAATATTTTAAAAACTGATTCCGAGACAAGTCAACCACTAGTTCACGTTTGAAGCAAATATATATTATTATTTTTATTAGCAATTTAGTTAGTTAAAAAATGTATTAATATTGTTTAAAAGGGTATCTTTTAAATGTTTTTTTGTTACCCTAACACATTCACAACCAAGCATGCCTGCTATTCATTCTACAGCACCAATCACATTGAACATTTTACATGGAACAAACCACATGCCACTTTTTTTTCCAGTTTCAAAATTGTAACATTCCCCCATTAAAAAATTTCTAAAGCACTTTTTTACGAACACCTTTTTTCTAACAATATTGCTGATTGCTGTTTTTTAACTATATTGTACCACAATTTTCCAAAATTTTATTTTTTTTGTCAAATACATGTTCTTATTACAAGGTTTGAAAAACAAATATTCTCAACACACACTGTCACAAAAAACCGCTTTTATATCTTCTTAAGAAGTGCGCATGGCAGCCTTGAACTGGTCAAAAGATGCCTGCAAAACTGAATAGTATTTTCAGCACTTTTTCACTAAGACTTCCAATACCACAGCCAAACATGTGTAAATATGTTTAGGCTTCACGTTCTCGCAATGCTAAATCTTTGTTCCTTTCGGAGTGTGAGGGCTCTTCTCGTGGGTGTTTTTGTCAGGAGATGTGAATGCACTTTCGGTTGATACAAAATCTTGGACGTAATTTTCTGGTATAAGCCCTGTTTTGCCACCCTCAGTTGTTCCTAAAAGCCAACCAGGTTCCTTTGATGAATGGACTATTGAACAAAAATATATACAAATTAAAATCTGTGACAAGAAATGACAAAGTTAAAACATGTTGGACTGACAGAAAATATTTTAAAGTGTAGATACAATGGGCATACAAGCTCATTCCGTAATAAAAAGTATAAAAATAGTACAGCGCTTAGCCAACATGTTTTGAAACTTAAAGATGACAACATTAAATATAACATTAAATGGTGAGTATTAGCCAAATGTAAGCATTATTCCAATATAAGTAAACGCTGCAACCTATGTCTGCAAAAGGCTCTCTGCTTATTATGTTTTGATTGGAAAATAGCATCAATAATTATTTAATGTGTGATAAATTAATGGAAGAATTTTGAGCAGGTAATAGTTACTGAATCTCATTCGTAACATACATGCCACACCCATGTAGCCTACATACCATTAAAAATGACCTGGTTCGGGTTGAATGATAACTCGGACTCATTCTCAGCCTCACAAGCGTACAGCGTTCTAACACATCGCCCCCTGTTGGTGAAAGATAACGCAAATGTTAAGCTTTATATTGAATTAAAATTATTACAAGCATAACATGCAGAAATTAATAAGCAGTCAACATAATTTCATGTCATCAATTTTACTAACAAAAAAAATTGGTTAGAAAAATTTAAATTACAGGTATTAGAAAAAACAAAATTGCTGAAAGAAGAACAGAAAAATCCATTAAACTGATCGAACATGTGTAAATAATACATTTTTAGGATTTTAATTTTTAGTTGTTTCTATATCTTTTTATGGAATGAGCACAGACACATTCTGTTATTAATTTTGTTTGCAATGCTTTAGGCTTGGTTCTCACTGTGACGCAACGAAACGACGTAGGCACAATGCAAGTATAGATGGTATAACGCGTCACGATTGGTCAAGTTGCCTTGCGCTTAAGTCCTCGTGTTGCGGCCAAGTGGGAACCAAGCTTTATAAACTAAGCTCGTATTAGTAAAAAAATTGCTAAAAGGGGACATCTCAAGAATTCTTGTCTGAATACATGTGGAGATTTTCAGGTACGATAGAAATCGGAACATGAGCAAGACACTTATGAGCATGAGCAAGATTTTTTGAGTTGTGGAACATGAGTTGTGTAATGTAGAGCTGCATAAACTCTCAAACTGGTCTAGATTTTCAGAAAGTCAGTTAATTTAAATCTTGAAACAAACAAAGGGAGCATCACGGAGCAACAATATTTTATTGAATATGTGCAAACCATAGAATAGAATATGTCCTTTCAAACAGTTGGTTAATGCCGACAAATAACATTTCTTGTAAAATGTATGTACAGCATATGACTAATTTTACCATTTCCACCCCGAGCACTTATTTAAAAATTTGGGATCACCAGGGAGGGCCCAATTAACCCAGTTCCACCCCCACCTCTAAATTTCGAAATTTTAATGTAAAAGGTAGGACATTCCAGTTAAGTTCAGCCCCCCAATTTTTAGGCTCCGACTCAAATTTCAAAATCCCGGATCTTCTACAGTCGGATGGCAGGCAGATTAAAGTGTTTGATTAAAAAATGTAGAACTTAAAGAAATGTAATGAATGTTTCAAACGGGTTGATTATACATAGTTTGCTTATGTTATTATATGAGAAATTCTTTTTTCTATTTCTAATCATTTTTAGATACTTTTTCATTCAATATTTTTCTCAGATACATGATGAATTTATATCAATATATATGTTTACATGACTATTTGATTATCATTTTGTGACCAATGAAAATATAGAATTTTAACAGTGTTTTGGAGTGCAAAAAGTACTATAAAAAGTGATGCGAGTGGCGGCATTATTCAGTAACAGATATATATGTGTTAAGCTCTGTCCACACTATCAAACTAGTTTGACAAAGTGTGATGTGTCCAAATTATTATGTTTTGTTTGTTGTCGCTACACTGTACTCAAACAGACGTACATAGGACTACCGTTAAACACAATCCAAATAACATTTATTCAACATATCAACTATCGTGACTCGCGTCCATGTTAAAAAACCCTCTCTCGATCCCCGCTAGGTGGCGCTAGATCGATATTGCATACTACCACATCTCCCTTTTTCTTAGAGATTGATTAATCAGCTTTATAATTTTAAGTCGCGCAGCAACTAAACTTTAACTTTAAACACAAATTAACATTTAGAGTAAGATCATGTCAATCATTGAATTTCCATCTGTGTTTCAATAAAGGTCCAATATTGTTCATTATCAATCAGTGTTCAGTGTTTTTATTTTTGGTGAGTGATTATAGATCAGTGTTCATTATATGAAATTAGGATGTTACATATTCATCCAAATAACGTGGTCTTCGCCGGTTCCGTTGTGGTCTGGTATTTGATGGTGTTGATGCTTCCGGTGGCTTCGGGTTGTTGCGGTCGTCCGCTTCAGTTGGCGTTCCCGTATCGCTGGAGTGATCGTGATTGGTTGGAGTTTGGTTTTCCTTCACCTCACCATCTCTCTCCTTTGGTTGTTCTTGCATCATCACATCGTTGTTAGTGAGCTTCCGTGTCATTGCACGATTTCTTCTCACTGTTTTTCCATCCGTATCGATGTACACGGACCTGGGTGCCTTGTGGTATCCCGTGATTGTTCCGTGACGTTTCAAGTCCGGTATATATACTTTGTCACCCGGACTTAGTTGTTCCGCATCTGCAGCTCTGTGACGGTTGTCAAAGTTTCTCTTCATTTCACGTCTATATCTCTCCTCTTTCTGTCTAAGGTCAGTCTGGTCTGGTAGTTTTGGTCGGAGCTCTTCTGGGTGACATGGCACTCTTGTCTTTAGTCTCCGACTCATATTCAACTGTGTTGGTGAATACCCATTTTGAAGTGGTGTGTTACGGTACTGTAGCATTGCCAAATACTCATCGTCACACTTGTTCATGAAGGATTTGATGGTTTGTACTGCTCGCTCCGCCTCGCCGTTTGACTGTGGGAAATGAGGGGATGATGTTACATGTTCAAATCTCCAGCTCTGTGCAAATGCTTTGAATTCGTCAGAGCTGTATTGTGGTCCATTGTCTGAGAACAGGACGTCTGGTATGCCTTGACGACTGAATATTTTCTTCAATTTGGCAACAGTTTCTTTCGTATCTACATTCTTTGTGACAATGCAGACCTCAATGTCTCTTGAGTAATAATCTACAGCAAGTAGATAGTTACGTCCCTTGTAATGGAAAAAGTCGGTACCAACTCTAGACCATGGTCGGTTTGGGAACTCTGTTCCTCGCATTGGTTCTGCTTGACTTCTCCTGTATCTTGCGCACATCTCGCAGTTCCTCCCAACTTTCTCTATGTCTCTTGATATCCCTGGCCACCATACTGAAGACATTGCATTTGCTCTCATCTTTGTAATTCCTTGGTGACTGTCATGTAGACAACGTAGAATATCTGTTCTGAGTTTTGGAGGGATTACTAGACGTTTGCTCTTTAGGAGGAGGCCTTCATGTACAGAAAGGCTACCTCTTTCTTTCCAGTAGCTGTGCAGATAGCCGGATGCCTCTGATTTCTCGTTCCATCCTTCTTGAACATGGTACATCACCATTTTTAGAGTGTCATCTTTTCGCAGTTCTGACCTTATCTCCTCCAGTCTCTTGTCTGATGCTGGTAGAGTCACCATCACGCTGTTTACGAAACATTCTACCTCATTCCTTAACTTTTCTTCACGGTCGATCTCTTCGTTTGCACGTCTTTCTTTGTGCCTCGGCGATCTTGACAGTGCATCGGCTGTGTATAATAGCTTCCCGGGCACATGGTTTATATCAAAGTTAAACCTCATCAGACGCATTCGGAATCTCTGAACTCGTATAGGGAGTTCGTCAATGTTCTTGGTAGAGAAAAGTGGAACCAGTGGTTTGTGGTCGGTTTGGACTCTAAACTTGAGTCCCACTAACAGATCGGCCCAATGTTCAAGTGACCATGTGGTGGCAAGTGCTTCTTTTTCGATCTGTGCATATCTGCGTTCCGTTGCCGTCATGGATCTACTTGCATAGGCTACTGGTCTCAGCTCGCCATTTTCTTGTTTCTGTAGAAGCACAGCACCTAGTCCAAAACTGCTCGCATCGGCTGATATAACGGTTTCTTTTGTGGTGCTGTAGAGTTTCAGTACTCTGTCTGAGCTTAGTTCATTCTGTATCTTGACGAATGTTTCTTGTTGAGCTTGGTCCCAAACCCATTCATTTTCCTTCTTCATGAGATCCCGTAATGGTTTGGTGGTCTCTGCCAGGTTAGGAACGAATTTCATCTGTTGGTTTACCATTCCTAGGAACTGTCTGAGTTCTGTGACATTGGTGGGTGGTTGCATTTTCATAATTGCTTCGATTTTCTTTGGGTCTTTTCTCAATCCTTCACCATCGATTATCTGGCCCAAGTAATCCAGTTTCGTCTGAGAGAATTTGCATTTCGCACTATTTAGAGTTAGACCACTTTTGTCTAATCTCTTCAGTACTGCATTGAGCCTATTGTCGTGCTCTGTCTGATTGCTGCCAGTGATCAGAATGTCGTCCATATGACATACAACACCTTCTAGACCTCTCAGCTCTCGGTCCATCTGCTTTTGGAAGTACTCCGGTGCTGACGATATCCCATAAGGAAGACGTTTAAACACATACCTCCCAAAAGGTGTAATGAAGGTAGTTAATTTTGTGCTTTCTAGGCTCAGCTTCACCTGGTGAAACCCTGAGTTTGCATCGAGTTTTGAGAACACTGTTCCATTCGCCACCTTACCAAGTGTCTCTTCTACCTTTGGCATATGATATAGTTCTCTTCGTACTGACTGATTCAGCTTCGTTAAGTCAACACAAATTCGTACATCTCCATTTTGCTTCGGCACCACAACTATAGGTGCGCACCAGTCGGTTGGTTCATCGATTGGTTCGATAACTTCAAGTTGCACCATCCTCTCTAACTCTGCCTTTGTCTTTTCAAGCAGTGGTAGGGCAATTCTTCTTGGTGTTGTAAGGCAAAATGGTTTGGTATCTTCTTTCAGTTTGATGGTGTATTCACCGTCTAATTTACCAAGGCCTCTGAATAGTCCTGGGTATTCTTCCTTTATTTTCTCCTTTGTAATTGGAGAATTGACGTCAACTGCTTTCACACTATAGGTTCCTGGTATCTCATGGATCAGTCCAAGGTTGCGAATTGCTGGAACTCCTAGCAGTAGTGTTGTTGCGTTCTCGACTATATATACTCTTTCTTCTATCTCCGAGTTGTTTCCATGTTGTTGTTTCAGCTTCATGTCCACAAATCCTCGTGTTTTCAGTGGTGTATCGCCTGTACCCACTAGCGTCTTGTCGGTTGGGAACATTTCTCCGAATCGGTTTTGATACACTATATTTGGCATCACTGAAACTTGTGCACCGGTATCAATACACCATGACAGTTCTTGATCGGCTGCTCTGAGTTTGATGTGCCATCCAGGTTGTTTGTGTGCGTCTTTCAACTGTGACCTGTTAACTTGTTGGACACTAACACCACTTATCAGGAAAGGGTGTTCGTCATCGACTTGGTTGACTCTGCTTGATCGGCTTGCAGTTGATCTACACACTACCTTATAGTGACCAGTTTTTCCGCATGCATTACAAGTTGCTGATTTTGCTGGACAGTTCTGTTTTCCATATGGGTGAGACTTTCCACAATATCCACATTTCTGACATTTCCCCTCATTCGTTTGTGGGCGGGCTGCCTTGTTGTGTGAGTATTGTTTCTTGGTTTGCCCCTGCGTTGCTGGTCTCGGCTTTGTTTTATGTCGGACTTGGTCAATGGTTGCGGTTTTAGACTTCTGGAGTTCTTGACTAGTTGCCTCTTTCAGTGCAAGGATTCTAGTAGTTTTAGTCAAGGATAACTTTGCACCCTCGTCGTATAATTTCAGCTTGTAGCTGTCGTTAGTACACGAAAATGTTAATTTGTCTCTAACTGCTTCTTCTTGAAATTCCTTTGGGAATTTACACTCTGCCGCCCTTTCTTTCACCGTTGTGACCCATGAATCAAATGACTGGCCTGGTTCTCGCTGTAAGTGATGCCAGAACCGTTGCCGTAACATTAGTTGTGGGTCGCGCCGAGAAAAGTGTTCGTCAAATTTGTTCATTATGACTGTGTAGTCGTTCGGATCCTCAGCTGGGATTTCTTCTTCATTTTCTGGATTTTGCATTGCAGGCTTGAATTTAAAATTTGTGTAGATGTCAATGCTGTTATCGCCTATACAGTTTAGCAACAGACCTACTTTGATTTCGGTTTCTTTCTTAGAGTTCCCTGTTGCTTTGAGGTAAATCTCAAATTTCCTCTTCCACTTGTTCCATGCGTGTGATGGATTACTGCCATCTACAATTAATGTTTCAGGTGGCTTTATGAACGTTGCCATAATTATTCTTATAATTACTGAATAACTTACGGAGTTCAAATCTCTTAATTCCTAGGCTAGGCTGTGCGGTTTACTGCGTTGTGGTTGCTATGCAACTTGTTTACAATCGTCCGCTGTCGTGCGTCGTTGTGTGAGCGTTCAACCGCTCTCGCTATTCTCGCTAGGCTAGGCTACCGCTGGGGTAGGTATCTCGGAAATCGATCGTTACTGACCTTTCTGAGCGTTGGATGAGTCGATTCAGACACACTTCTGACACCATATTATGTTTTGTTTGTTGTCGCTACACTGTACTCAAACAGACGTACATAGGACTACCGTTAAACACAATCCAAATAACATTTATTCAACATATCAACTATCGTGACTCGCGTCCATGTTAAAAAACCCTCTCTCGATCCCCGCTAGGTGGCGCTAGATCGATATTGCATACTACCACACAAATATGGTAGTGATATGACATTATCATATCCATATATGGGCACATCACATTTTGTTGTCACATAAAGAGCGTAGACAGAGCTTTATGGATGAATAATATGAATGGTTACTATACTGTATTACAACAACAAGGATTGGTTGACTAGTGACAAGTGTAAACATTGTTTTAATACAATTTAGATGACAATTGGTCTGATTTGATATGATAGAGTTTAGCCTTTTAAGTAGTTTCCGAAGCTTCTGAAATAAATTGATAATTTTTAGGAATAGATATAATAATTATGTTTCCTGTATTTGATTGAAAACGTTTTTTGTGTTACTGTTTTTGAACAACCATAGATGTATGGAACATACATTAGAATAGATTTGTCCGACAGACACTTTGCATGTACCGTAAAGTACCGGTTCAGCCATGAACGGTTTCACAGCAGTTTTATTTTTTTATCTAGTTTCAACTTATACATCTATTTCTACTAATTATTAATCATCATAATTTATTCAGTGTAAGACTTCAGAAACGCATAATTAAAATTAATTGGAGATGAAAGGTGAAATCTTGAGATGTGCCCTTAGTTGGATGCAGTGTTATTATTATGGGATATCTTTGTTACCAATGTGTCTGTCTCCTCATACAATCACACGGGTCGCTGTAAATATAAAATAACCAAATAAGGAAGATGAAAACCGAGTAATCATCTTAGTGTATTAAAAAGCATCAAATTTTCAGCCTATATAAGGCATGTTTTTAATAGTATATAAAAATCATTCATCTACATAATATTTACATCAGTTCAGAACCAGATAATGCTAAAAAATCTGAAATTTTGGTTATCTTTAAAAAAAAATAACATATACATTTATTATGCAGTATTGTAAAAAGCATACGGTAGATGTCACTTCAAAATAAAATTTCAACAATTTTCTTTTTATTTATTTTTTTTTTTTGTAATCAAAACAAAATGTATTTAAAAAAGAAAAATGGTTTTTTTTTAACACACACACAGGAGATGTTCTATGTGTTGTACCTAAAATTGTGTACTGCAAGATATATAACAAATTCTGTATGAAATTTGTATTTGTATTGCAATAAAAATTGGGTAAAAAATTTAGTTAGTAAAGAAAGTAAGCATCATTGGTTAGTGCATAGAGATATTATAGTATCTCTATGGTTAGTGTAATTATTAAAACAAGATAAAAAGTTAAACAAACAAGATAAAAAGTTAAACAAACAATTACAAGTAAAATGACAAATTAGGTTATAAATTAATATACAATCATTAAGTACAGTCAACTCAAACAACATTGCTGTTTGCTTGAATTTTATTTTGCGAGTTTCCAGTTTTCAAAATGTTTTTATAGAGTTGACTCATGGAGGTATATCACCTCCATGGTTGACTGTACAGCCAATTTCCATAATTATTGTTACTAAAAATTCATTTAAAATTATTTTAGAAAAGAAAAATAACAACATATAAAATTATTATTAGCTCATTATTAGTAACACCTATTAGTTATGCTCACTTATTTACAATCAACCTGCAATTCTACAAAGCTTGTTGCAGATATCCTAAAACTATCTGTTCACTCATGCATACAGAGCTGTCCACTCATGCATGCAGAGATGTTCACTCATGCATACAGAGTTTCTTTATTATTAGTAGAGTAGGGAGGCGGGCGGCCGAGTCCAGGATAATCGAGACACAACCGGTGCAATTTAGACCGAACTCTGGTTAGCAAAAAGGGAGTATCCCCATATCTCAGTTTAGCTTTGTTTACCCCTTCTCTCAGTATGTACAATGTTTAAGATGTTTCATAACATAGGCACATTATAAATTCAGAATATTATTATTATTACATGCAGCCAAGATAATTGTTAACAAACATTGAACAAGCACAAAAATAGACATTAAACATTGTCAAATTCAAATTACATAGGAAAAATACTATAGTTATTGGAATGACACAATATTATGTACTATATATGTACTATATTTAATTTTGTTGTACGACATTGACCTTATAGCTATATTATTACACTATTTTAAGGGCTGACAAAAAAACTAAAGCTCTGTCTATACTATTAAACTAGTTTAACAAAAAGTGTGATGTACCCAAATATGGTGACATGTCATCCTGTCCATTTAAAACATAAACTGTTATAATGTAGGTGGAGCTTTAGAGGATAGCACAGTATGTGCGTGAGCTTTCATGTCATGAATGTGATATGAATATGACAGAAAGGCTAAAATGAGTGACCTTAGTGGGTCATGCTGGTTAACTTTCCTAAACTGTACCCAGTACAGTACAACCATTTTCTACAAGGCTAAATCCCAATCCTGCTTACACTTACAGATACCCAATTATATGACATGCCATTAAGTTTAAAAATATACTCAGTGATATGGGACAGAAATGCAATACACAGTCTACAGAAGGAACCATAAACATGAAAACATGCATGCTGATAGCAGTGGCATAACAGCTTTTAACGCGAACTGTCTAAGCCCAGGGGCCTGAGTTTACAGGAGCTCCTGAGCAGTCTCCAGAGGAAAAACTAGGCAAAATATGTAGAAAAAGCCTAAAAACGTAGGGTTCATATACCAGGGGCCTCAGGCCTCTGAGTTACACCACTGGCTGGTAGTAGGGACTGTAAGTTTAATACACAGCAACAAAGACAACAAAGTAATGGAGTTAAACAATGACCTCACAAACCAAAACCAATTCAGAAATTGGTGTAGGTTAAAAGGAATCCGTAAGCATTCCTCTTTGTTTATCATGTACTCCATTAATTTGTAGTTTTTGTGCAGTTGAAAATTAACAATATGAAACATGAAACACACGTCAACACCAGACAACGACGAACACAGACGTGGCAAGCTACAAATGCGAAAAATGAGCTACAAATGCAAAGATGATGATGCATGCAAAAGAACGAACAGCGGCAAAAAGCAAACACATGTTAACCGCAACAAACCTTCTGTTTCTATTGGTAGCGTTAGCACGGAGTGCTACTGGGTTTGTGTTACTTCGTGGATGCGGATATCTACTATCTGCGTTACTTCTGCGGAAGGACATTCGTAGAGTGGACATTTACATTTCACAAATAAAAAATAAAAAATTCGAAAATGTGCAAAGTAACACATTTAACCACAGTAAAAGGATAGAAAATTATATAAAAGTATATATTTGATGGAAAATTGTTGACACAGCACAAAAAATGGTAGCATTTCAAACGTGCACACATTTATAATATTGAGTATGTTCATTGAATATTAAAGAACAGTACAGTAGTTTTATAATAAATGAATTATGTATTTAAATTCATCATTACAACTCCATTTTAAAATCAATTCTTTTCATAAATAATAAAATAGTGTCCCAGATATATTTATTTAGCAAAAAATGTCTACTTGTCAGGCATTTACAGAGTATATCTTCCACAGTATGTTTGACATTACATATAATATATATAAACAATTTATGCAAATTTACACATAACAAATAAAATAATATTTTACTTACAGAGTCGAAGGAGTGTTACTAGTTGGTGTTGAAGCATTTCCTCCGCCTCCTCCTGGGCCTCCTCCTCCTCCGCCGCCACCTCCGCCTCCCCCTCCTCCGATTGAGTTTAAGCCACTGTTTGATGTACTACTGCTTGATGTACTACTGCTGTTTGTACTTGGGCTAGCAACGTTTGCAGGTGGAGGCTTAGGTTTAACCTGCTGTAAGTCTTGAGTCTCACTGCGAGAATTAAGGTATGTTATTATGATCAAAATTTTGAAAGCTTCCACAAGGAAGAGACAAATTATGGTAGATATTTGATGGCTTGTTTCATCAGGTTGTAGGATCAAAGAAAAGCTTGCGCAAGGAAGAGACAAATTATGGTAGATATTTGATGGCTTGTTTCATTAGGTTGTAGGATCAAAGAAAAGCTTGCGCAAGGAAGAGACAAATTATGGTAGATATTTGATGGCTTGTTTCATCAGGGTGTAGGATCAAAGAAATAAGCAAGTTTTGTATTTATTTTGTGTGTTTAGATATTGCTTGGTGGGTGATAGAAATGTTTGTTAAACAGTTACAATTTTTGTAGTAATAATATTGTCCATGTAGTTCTGCAATAGCAGTAATAACAGTATGTTGGAATGGGTTGTTACATATTTTGCAAGGAAAGAGAAATTAATTTAAACATTTTTTTAAAAAAGCGGGATAAATGGAGAAAAGGAAAAGGGCTTGACCACATGCAGAAAAGCATGCCTTCTTCCTAACCCCTAACCCCCCCCCCCCACTCCTGCAAAAGGTTCATTCAATCAATTGTAAATAGCATGCGTGAGAACTTACATAGTGCAAATATTTCTCTACACTAATGTGCAACAATAATTGTAACTCAGAACTGCATTCAAATCTCAAAAACAATCACATGAAGCGAATCAACATTCAACATTTATAACTAAAAAATAAATATATACCTAATTCCTAATGTAAATATAAAAAATATATTTCGGTAACTATATACTTATTACATATTATGAAAGAAGTACTATACTTCATTCACATTTTTTATTACAAAATTGCATAAAAAAATGTAGTAAAAAATATTGTTTTCATAAAGAATTAAATTATTATATTCATCATGCAAATTGTAAGACTACTTCTTGTAATTTGTAACAAAATGGCGTTTGTAGAAAAATTGAGTTCACATTCTAACGAGAAGTAAGCGCAGGATATACTAATGATCTACGGTAACTTTAGCAGTCAAAGATGCAAATCTAGTTCCAGCATTTGAAAGAATCTTTGGCATTCATTGCAGCGAGGAGTAACTGTTGCTATTTAGCCTCCAGGAGCGAAAGTTTCTATATAACATTCAGAGAACATGCAATACACTCAAGAGCAGATGAGGCAATACTCAGCATCCAATACAGTCAGGAGTAGATGTTGTAACCTTACAGCAGCCAGAACAGTCAGCAAGAAGATTTTTTTTCCACAGTAGCCATTAACACATACACTCAATTAACCAACCCCCCACATCTTTAAAAGCATAATTTCTTATTACTAAATATACGTAGTGAAAAACAGCACACTATCATTCTACTGGTGACCCGTCAGTTTTGTATAAGTTGACCAACATAACATGTACATTTATCCAACATTTAAGAAAGCAGCTAAGCTGTTTTCTCCACTTATTAGCTTAAACATCAGGTAATATCATATCATGTAATATACATTTATTCAAACATGGACTTATGAATTAGTCAATTCAAACACCAAAATAGTTAAGATAAAAATTTTTAGAGCAGTGCTGAGATGGTAATGAGTTATTCTTTTTAGTGATCTACTTTGGCAAGACTTGACAAAATCTTAGGTCAACTGGATTGTATCTTTGCTCAGAAGTTTTGCATGTGCAATATGTGTAAAAAATTGAATTAGTGCATAAAATTGAAATAGAAAAATGGTTTAGAAAAAAAAGATTTCTTTAAGAACAATCTGGCAATTGATACAGAACATTACAACATTTTTTTAACAAAATTGATAATGTCATTAATATTTCCTTTTGGTGATGTTTTTTATATATATACTTTAACAGAACTATATACTGTTCTCTGTTGCTATTTATTATCATCTTAATATGATTACAAATTATTTCAACAGACCTCTTCTTCCAGAAGCTCAGTGTTGATTCAAAAGGTCGCCTATCTATTGCTGGTTGACGCAGCACACTAAAGGAGAGCAGAGATAATGTTAGCAAGCAAATGACATCAAAATGTTAATTGAAAAAATTAGAAATTCAATTAAAAACTTTACCGTAATATAGAACATGTTTTGTTAGTTAGGTTCACTGAAATAACCTTTTGTGCCTATAGCATAGCATTGCCTGTATTACGGCATAAAGCATTCTTCACTGTGTGTACACAATGAAGAAAAAAGTAACTGACAATTTTGCTTTTTGTAAACTGGTAAAATGTCAAAACTTTGTATTTAATAAAGAAAATTTAAGGGGATACTTTCTCATGAAACAAACAAGGGGAAAGATATATGTTTTAACCTCCTATTCAGAGGACACCCCTATTAAAGGGACATTTGCTAGATCCTGAAGGTGTCCCCTTAATAGGTGCATAGGAGCAAATAAAGCTATTATTTTTTTTTTTAACATAAAAGGACATATGTCCTTAAACTTACTAAGCATCCATAATGCCTTTTTGTGATGGACAGAGTTTGTAATTTAGCATTGCAGGTTTAGCTATGATGGCAATAGCTTTTAATTAGCATTAGTGTATTTAGTAGTGATTTGATATTATTAATCATTATAATATAATGATATATTATATACATATATATATATATACATATATATATATTATATACATATAAAAAATATTTAAAAAAATGTTTTTTAAAACAATAATGTATATTATAACTACTACTACTCTACATTACATATTTAAAAAGGTTAAGATAATATAATATTCTCATTTTACTTCTAAAAAAGCAGTATAATTACAGCATATATTTTACATTATTAACTTTTAAAAAAATCTATAAATTATCTACAAACAAGAATTGTATAGAAACTAAAAAGATAACTTACAAACTTAATTTCTTTTAAATAACAATAAAAAATAAAAAAAATAATAAATAAATTAAAGAAACAGTGTGCATGTTATATTAATGTGATATTAGTTCTGTAATGTTAGTGGTGTTATAATTAGTTAAATAAATTAAGCAAAAAAAAGAAGGTTTTATGTTGAAATAAAAGTTTGAAATTGAAATAATTAATTTACTACAGTTATACAAACTTAAATGTTCTATAATAATGTTACACAAAATGTATTAATCTATACATGGCGAAATAGGTTATTTTTTATTTAGATTATTTCTCCATGATCTATACCATATATATATATAGCAAAGAACTTATAACACAAGAATCTCCTGTTCGTCCGAAGCGCGTAACAATTTCGAAAGGCATTGTGGGATAGAATAGAGCTATGGGTGGCGCCATTGTGAGCCATGGAGTAGGGCGCCCGCATCAAATTAGAAAGTCAAAATCATAGAGGGGATCTGCTAATACTCTAGGGGGGTAGAGTAATTGACTGAGGAGTAGGGCGCCCGCATCAAATTAGAAAGTCAAAATCATAGAGGGGATCTGCTAATACTCTAGGGGGGTAGAGTACTTGACTTCCTAGTTTGGAGGGGGCGCTGCTCCATGCTGTGAAATGGCGTCGCCCAGTTTGACCTTTTAACCCTGTACTTCCGATACTGTGTTTTGAATGCAAATTGAAGAACAGGAGATTCTTGTGTTATAAGTTCTTTGCTTATATAGTTACTTTCTATTTAGCCAATCAATTCTTACTATACTAATGCTATAGAACATAAATAAACATAACAGAAAACATATACAGCCAATATAAATAAATAAATTGTTGGCATACAAGGTGTATCAAAATAATGATACCAAAGATCTTATACCAAAAAGATGGCAAAGTCACCTATCCTAATAATACACAATGTTAGAAAACACAAGGGAAAACTCCCTTTGGTATAAAAAATATTCTTGGCATCCCCTGACCATCTAAGGTCTAAACAATATAATGTCAGCCTATCTTGTTGGTATAAGATCTTTTAAAAATTTACAGCAACACTTAAATGGGTAAAACACTTTCTGTATAAAACGGAATATATTTAAGTGACAATCAAACGGCAAACACTAGTCTAATGCCAAGAACAAACATGCCAAAATTTAATTTAAAAAAAAATGAAAACATACAAATGCCCTCATAAACACAATGCAAAACCCACTAAACTTAAGCAAAACATTTTGAACATATATGTTTTAAGATGCATGTATAGTGTAGTTTAAATTTTAAACACCATGTTTTAATGACCATGTGTACAGACATTTTTGTAATCTATTAAATTAAATTGTAATAGACAAAATCTAAAAATTTAATTCTCAATATGCCTTCCATGCCCATATTTGGAATAACTAGTAACAATCAGAAAAAGCGCATGTGAATTTACAACTACAGAAATTAAGATATTTACAAAGTGGAGCTCATTATTTTCATGCTGCGCTTGTTACAAACGTGTCTATGTTCCTCTACTGGGAACCTATAGTACTCATTTCAAAATTGAAGCATGCATGCATTTGTTTCTATACAGTTATCTACTTACGTTTCATCCGTTGTCGCTAGCGGTGGTTGGCTACTCGTACGTCCTATTCAAGAAAACAAGAACGTTAACAAATCTTTAAAATTCAAAACCAAACTAAATTAATATTTACTGGAACAGAGGCTTCTCACAAGTGAGGAAGCCCCTGTATAAATTAACAAATATACTATAAAAGATTTCAACAATTGATTGCACTCTACACTGTTTTAGTTTTAGGTGCTAGGTATATATAAACCTGTATTTCAAAAAATAATTCCAATATGATATTTATTTTCTAATTCCAAAAGTGAAAAAATAACATTATGAAAATAAAAATCCAACTCAAAGACTTAATTTTATAATTGAATCAAATTCTATTACTGTAAACAAAATCAGTACTAAAATATTCAGAATACAAATGAAGAGATGTAGACAATTGTCCACAAAATATACAAACAAAATGTCATAAAGTTCATTAACAAACATATGATGAAAATGACACACACATGACAGGATAAAGAACAAAAGATTAAAAAAAACAGTATAAAACATTTATCACGTCCAGAGAAGATAACTCTAAAAAAATATGTAAAGATCAATAAATATATAGACTCCGATATAAATCCACTCCTAAATTTGAGAAATTTCATGCAAATGTTTAAATTTAAACTCTGTAGACATTGTCAAACTAGTTTGAGAAAAAAAACGTATGATTTGCCTAAATATGGTAATGATATAACATCATCATGTCCATATATGGGCACATTAGATAAAGTTTGATACTGTAGACAGAGCTTAATACACACATCACACAAAATCCCATGTTTATGTTCAAACGGGGCTCACACCCGAGTCAGATATAAAAATAACATGATGGTGAAAATGAGTAAAGAAAAATGGTTGCCATTATATGTACCAAACCACTTGACCTTTGAACTTTAATGATATTTACAGGTCTATCTAATTCATCATAACATAATTCAACATGAATATACAACGTGATACTTAAAGATAGAATAAGAAACACGGTACTAACGTTTCCGTTGGGCAAGTACTTTTTCTGAAGGAACTTATGGAAGCAAGAAGAAAAACAGAACAACAATTATTATCAACATCATTTAAATTCAAATAAATTGAACAACAATTCCTTTAAATTTAGGCAGTAATTGCAAATTGTTAATAACAATTTAAAAGCAATGGCACTATGACAATGACAATACAAAAGTACAGTATTTTAATACTGAATGCTGAATAGCTCTTTGAAAGCATACTTTTCCTACAAATTTTAACGGCCTTTGTTTGTGTGTATACTAGTAGCACAATAAACTGTTATCATCTGGTACTTTTATGTAAAGTTGCATGTAACATAGCAAGCAATAAAACATGGTAAAGTTGTCTGAATGTATAAATAGACATAATATATATAACATAAAATGTTCATGTATTTTTGAATAATGTGTATGTTGTTTTTCTTATATCAGTAACGTTATCATTATTGGAAAAAAAAAAAGGACTGACATTTGATTAATAACAGAAAAAACATAAGTTCATGCACTGTACTTTTGAATATGTTTTATGTTGTTTATTTTTTAAAGTTATTTTATCAGCATTGAAAAAAAACAAAACAAAGTACTGAGAAAAAAAACCTGATACATCATTTAAAACAAAATAATTTCACTTATAAATACTTTAAATAATAACTTGTTTGCGGTTAGTATATTTGTTTCATTAATAATAAATACAAGTTTTATATACTTTGTTTTCCTATTTTGTATACCAGTGCTGTGCAACAGCTTAAAAACTATGCATTTATCCAACATTGTTAATTTCACATTAATATAAAAATAAATAATGATTTCTCGGTTGTATTTTTAAAAATTTTTTTGTTTAGATTTCTTTAGTTAAAAACTGAATTTCCAAAACTACAGCAAAACAACAATTGAAAAATAAAATCATAAAGCTCTGTCTACACTATCAAACTAGTTTGACAAAAAAGTATGATGTGCCCAAATATGGTAGTGACATCTCGTGTCCCATATATGGGCACATCACATTTTTTTGTCACATTAAGTTTGATAGTGTACACAGTATTCTGTAGCTTCGGTTCAGAAAAACGATAAAAAATAAAATAACTGCAAAGACTGAAAATTGTACAAAAATGCAAAGACTGAAAATTGTACAAAAACGCAAAGACTGAAAATTGTACAAAAACGCAAAGACTGAAAATTGTACAAAAACGCAAAGACTAAACATTCAATCAACCTGAATCTAAGCGAACGATTTCGCACGATGATCGCTTAGAGCGAGGTGAACGTTTCTCCGCTCCAGGTGACCGAGGTGGCTCATCTTGTGATCCTCCTAAGGACATAAGAAAAAGCTTTTCAAACCGAATTATCTGATAAACGATCCAGTAATAGAAATTGAACACACTGACGCTCACATACAGATGGTTTGTGATGGACGTGAACAGAACCAGGATAGCTATGACTGGGAGTAAAATGTTATCTATTAAAAACAAACATAAACAAATCAAAATAAAACAAAGAAATGAAATTAAAGTGTAAACAAATAAAACTTAACAAATAAAAATAATGAAAATTTAAAAAATGGAGATGGCCTCACCTTTGGGTAGTGGATACCTTATTTGTGGGCGTACGGGATACAAGTAGTCGTGATTCTGTGCATAGAAAGGGCCTGAGGAACATAGAAGCATGTCAAAGGTCAAAGGGCAAAATAAAAATGTGCAATTAAATTAAAGAAATGAAAAGGAAAATAAAGAAAAGAAAATAATTTAAGAGGTGTGAAGGGGAAAAAAGAAAAGCATTGAGGTCAAACCACCAGTATTCTTCAGGCTATGAAGCATGTTTACATTTACAGTGGATTGTATTATATTATTAATATTATGGACAAATGACTACAGTAGTAAAGTATGGCACACAGTGAATTATGGCATGGTGAAGTATGGCACGATGAAGTGAACAAAAACACTTATAATCAGAACATAGTATGTATATAGATAAGCAGACACAAACTTTTAAAGTACAATGAACATTATTAAATCTATACTATATTTACAAATTACAATTAACAAGGTGAGAGGAGGGAGAGGGGGGGGGGGCGAAATGTGCATAGCTTCAAGTATTAATTAAGGAGTAATTGGCAACAACAAACATTTGGTGTTAATACAAAAATAACTTATTTTAATTTTAACCTTTTTCATTGATCTCATTTTCGCCTTTTAGCATTCTGATCAGCTGTGCATTCCTATATCTGGTTTTGTCTTTATGCTTGCCTACATACAGGGATTGAAGGATATATTTTATACACAGAAAATATTACACAACAAAATACTTCAACACATAACTTAAGAGAAAAGCAGCATGATGTGTGTAAATGCTTTATACAAACCAAAGTGTAGAAAGGATAGAATAGTATACTGGATGAGTACCAACATTATTACTCAAATTCTTGGTTCATGTGTATGGTTGTTGTAAACAGACTAATACAACTAATTTAAATCATCGCAAAATGAAGAATATTTCAACTGTGCAACTTAATACCGTAGAGTAAAATGAAAAACAAAGAAAAGAAGAGGAAGATAAAGAACTAAAATGAAAAAAGGCAAGAAGAATAAAAGAAAATACTTGGAAGGTAGTAATAACAAAAAAGAAAGTAAAAAACAGAAGAATAAAATGTGATGAAAGAAGACTAAAAATATGATTCTGAAGTAATTAATAGGGAAAAAACAGAAATTTGATAAAAAGAGAAAAGACAGAAAACTGTTTTTCAAGAAAAGCAGACTGCTACATTTTCATAACACTAAAAAGGGCTCTTCTTTGGATCAAGTCAACAAGAGGAAATCATGCACAAAAAACTAAACACAAAATCTATTTTCCTATCACATTTTTATACATCTTTAATTTCAAAGTTAAAGGATAACTCCGGGTTTAAAATCTAAGTGGGTTTTATAATAAACAATAGAAATTCAAACACGGAGTTACGCTTTAAGGAAAGCTTGATTGATAGGATACCTAATAACTAAAGCTGTCTAAACTATCAAACTAGTTTGACAAAAGTGTGATGTGACCAAGTATGGTAGTGATATGCTCAAATATGGTGGTGATGACATCATATTTGAGCATATGGGCACATCACATTTTTTTGTCACATAAAGTTTGATAGTATAACCAGAGTTTAAGTAAAAGTTGTAAAATAATGCAGACATAGATACAAATTTCAACATAAAGTTTTATAGTGCAGACAAAGCTTTAAACATGCACTGACGGTAAAACATGACAAAACATATGTGAAGAATACTGGTGGTATAAACTGTGGAAGCGTGTGTATATCTAGATACTATTATGTTACCATGATACGTATGATATTTTGGATATTTCCTCATCTGAATTGACCTCCAGAAAACTGCCGATTTACAAGCAGCCAATCAAAGAACAGAATAGATGTAGTTAAGACGTAGTAATAGAAAGGATTACAAAGTATTTATATTTTAGATAAAATTCACAGTATAGAAAATGTATTAAACTGGTACACAGAAGAGTTTTTGTTGAGTTCACCAAAGCTCCGACTACACTATCAAACTAGTTTGACAAAAAAGTGTGATGTGCCCAAAAATGGTAGTGGTATGCTTAAATATGAGAGTGATATGACATCATCATGTCCATATATGGGCACATCATATTTCTTTGTTCGAAATTGTAGACAGAGCTCAAATAAATGTTGCTGACAGATACAAATTCCATTCTTAACTTCTTCATTCTTACCTAACATTTTTGGTAGGTAATTGTCATTGTCAACTCTAATACAATGTGTGCCAATAAAACTCTTCTGTGTACCAATCTTAAGCTATAAGTGACTGATACAAATAATAACTAATATCGATCTATATTTAAAAGTGTTATTAATAAAACTACTGTATAATACCAAAAGGTTTAAAAATTGAGATTTTAAAATGTTAATCAACTGCATAGTGCATAAAGTGCTTATTTATTTGGGTTTAATTAATAACGCAATTATATGGGTTTCTTTTGACTTGTATTGTAGAGATTGTATTAAACAGAGATATAACATTAAATGATTTCCAATTCTAAAAATGAGTTAATAATTCTACCACAGATCGCATTAATATCAAATATCTCAAAGTTATTAACTGTTTGTTAAACTAAATCATTATTTTTGAAAATGGCAAAAAAGTATTAATTCACCAACACCGATAGAAATTGCGCAAAAGAATTCACTATTATTAAGGGCTACGAAGATGGTAACGAGACAGGGGCACAAGACGTAACATGTCACTCTTACCCGTGCTCAAGGAATTGGAGCTCTTCTTATTGGAGGGCGGAGAAGAATTCGAGGAATGAGTTGACAACGAGGAACGTGAACTTATCGATTCGGTGCTACTGCTGGAACTGTACAGCGGATCTGTAAACGTGACCAACATTTCATATATTGTAAAACCTCAAAAAGAAGCCCATGGGCTTCTTCTTCATGACATTGAGTGATGGGTTGATTGTTTATCCTTTATAGGCTATATTATGTGCTTCTATGTGCATTGTAATGTTAACTGTGGGAGTCATTTAATGTTAATTAAGTGCAAGTCATTTTGATGGTAACTGTGAGCCACTTTGAAGCATTTCCTAAAATATACATATATAGCATGGAAAAAATGCAACAACATAAAAACCACTTTATATTTAAATACATAAAAAATAATGTTTGTCAACATAAAATTGGTGGCACCAACAAACTACCAACCATGGTTGTTATATCATGAATATTTACAATTTATTTATTGTTTCTGTCTTTCTCATGTACAGTAAGACAGTTATTTGAGATAACTGGTTTCAATCATGAAATGAAATAGATAGCAGGGATGTGTTTTGCATGAACAGCCAAGGTGGTGGGAAAAGTCTATAGAGGTTCAAATGCTTAATTATATGTATGAAGAAAAACAGCAACCCATGCAGACCTATCAATACATTGTTGTCTATCTTATGTCAATTTTAATAGTGAAGTAAGTTTGTACTGCATATTGATGTGGTACTGTGTAATAAAATAGCCCTGTAGGAATGACAGTACTTTTCTTTCGATTTAACTGCAAAAGCTCTGTGAAAAGGCCAGAATTTTTACCTCGTCATTGCAATGCAAAAGTTCAAAAGCTGAATGCAATTTTTGTTATAATTCTAAACAAGGCAAAACACTATTTGATACTCTAAGCGAATTTAAAAGCAGTGAGATATGACCTAGAAAACTATAGTATTTAGAAATTAAGCAACCTCTATATATACCGTATATTTCGGTGTATAAGTCGCACTTTTGACACGCAAATTTGACCTCTAAATTAAGGGTGCGTCTTATACACCGAACATAAATGCCTCACCACACAGATTGTACATAATCGTCACCTTGTTGGCGCGGCTAGGCCTAGCCTAGGCCTGACCATGGAGGTATAAAAAAGATACCTCCATGGCCTGACTGAGTAGGCTAGGCCTACTGTAGCTACAGTGTACTAACGTAACGGCAACCTGCTTCTGCCTAGTTTTCAAGGCAGGATTTTTAGCGTGATGTTATACTAAATATGATGAAAAGATTTGTTCATTATAGAGCTGTTTTTGGCGCTCCGATTAAATTTCATTTGTAAACGCTTACGATTTATATTTATTTATAGTTATACGCACGATCGCCGACCGCCGTACCCCTAGCCTAGCGCAAGCCCTTCTTGGCGGCGGCCACATGGTGTACGGTATTCGACTAGTATATTCTCCAGTTGATTATAGCATGGACCTAGCGTATACACTTCTCGGATACATAGATACTAATCGAATACGATTGTCCGTGAAAACGTGCGCCCTCTCGAAATGATCGAGCGAGGCAAGCCCACACACGTGCATGTTACACACACGGTCATGCACTCGATGTTGCGGGTACGAAACTCATGAATAACAAGTTAGAAAGAACTTGTTGAGGCTGGGCGCGACCGAGCCTAGGTAAGAAAAAACCTAAATAAAGACTCCGTTGTAGATATAACAAAATATATTGTTACAATAATATTGATAACAATTTAAAAAAACATTGTTTTGATGAAATATAAAGTGCGTCTTATACATCGACGATATAAAAAATACCGATATTTTACTCTCAGTTAGGGGGTGCGTCTTATACACAGGTGCGACTTATACACCGAAATATACGGTATATATATATATATAATAATAATATAATAATAATATAAATATGTTAAACTGTACAGTAGAACCCTATTGAAGAGGTGTCCCCTTATTAGAGGTGTCCTCTGAATTGTTATGTCCTAAAAGGGGTTCTACTGCAGTAAAATTTGAAGTTATGTTTCACTATATAATACCATTCATCATCTCTCTCTACAATGTACTATCATTTCTAAGCCAGACACTCAGTGTTCACTTGTACACACCCTTACCTTCAGAGTACACAGGCTTAGGCCGTCCCTTAGTTTGGCCCACTATTGGTGGTCCCTTCACGTACAAGCCTCTTTCCTGCAAGTGCGAATCAATCTCGTTCAGCAGTTCGGATTGCAGCGTTCCACCTTCTTTATGACGTGGAGACTCGGACGTCGGTAGCGACTTGGCTGTTTTTCGGAACTCGGCCGGAGACTCTTGGAATGTTGAGGAAGGCTGCGATGGAAGGCTGCCTGTATGTGGGCGGGGCGAGCCGATGCTAGCGTTACTTTGATTGATGGCTGCTTTATTTAAGAATGTCACATCTTTCTCATCTGGAGTGCTTGTAAAAATCTTTAAATAAAGAATATTAACACCATTAGGGCTAGAGATTTTTTTCTGTAGTAAAAACACCTATTTTCCAACATTCAATCCAATAGAAAAACTACTCTCATTGCAATACAAAAGATTGGATGGGTTCAGCAGTTCATGTTACAATTGTTAGGCCTCCTTATCCCCTCATCACCCACCACTGTAACAAATGAAAGACTGCTGGTTACTAGTTATTACACAAGGGACCATTAGGGAAGAAGGCTGTTGTCTGAGCTCATCAACACCTGTGCGTATAGTAGTCTGAGACTCCCAATAGGTCATTCAACATTTTCTCTCCATCTCATTACACCATACTGATTGTATATACCTTTTCATAATTTTCGATGAGTATTTCAACTACGATATTCGAGAACTTAATATCCATAATTGCAGCCATAGTCTCTTCTTCAGCTCTCATTAGTGTTGGACCGAAACACACTCCAAGATTGGAAACGGTCATTTTATTTTTATCGTCATTTTCAGAAACCCTAAAAAGAACAATTTGATTCATTGTCACCCACAGATTGGGCATTTGAACTTTATGTGTAGTAGTAGTGTTTAATCAATCAAAGATTAAAACAAAGTAAAAGTTTAAGATTTTAGCTGGATTTGAACCTAAAACCTTTCAATTATAAGGTGGGCACTGTAACCACAAGACCACACTTTCAAACCTACTTGTGTAGATGCTTCATTAGGACTGCAAGCATTTCAAAGTTGGATTCTGGCAACTGATGTACCAGTTTGTGTACATCATTCAGCCTCAACGTTTTGGATTCCTTTTCTACAAAATACAAAATCGGTGAAACCTTTACTCAACAATCAAATTCCAGGCTAAAGTTAAAGAATTGTTACAGTACAGAAAACAAAAAGCATTCCTTAACGTTCTGTCTACACTATCAAACTTTATATGACAACAAATGTGATGTGCCCATATATGGACATGATGATGTCATCTCACTACCGTATTTAAGCATATAACTACCATATTTGGGTACATCACACTTTTTTTGTCAAACTAATTTGATAGTGTAAAAAGAGCTTTAAAAAAATAGATAAATTACTTACTTGCTGCTGCTATGAACTTGTAATGATACTTAAACGTCATCAATGGTTCTGGTAAATTCCTACAAGCAACAACAACAAAAAACACAACCCATATTAATATGTGTTTATAAATTTAAAGACAAATTACTAAAAACATGACAATGCTGTGGGTATCAGTGGCTATAAATGACAATTCTGTGGGTATCAGTCGCTAGATCTCAATGGAGATACAAATAAAATAAACACTGAAAAAATGACAATGCTAAGGGTAAAGTGGATGGATCTCAATGGAGATACAAATAAAAAAGGAATGCAGAAATGCCAATGCTGTGTGTATCAGTCGCTAGATCTCAATGGAGATACAAATAAAATAAGCACTGAAAAAATGACAATGCTGAGGGTATAAGTGGATGGATGTCAATGGAGATACAAATAAAATAAGCACTGCAGAAATGACAATGCTGTGGGTATCAGTGACTTGATCTCAACTGCAAAATAAAATAAGTTGGTAAAGTAAAACAGCCAGAAAAAAATGTCAAGCTTCCGGAAAACGCTATTCCTTCGTCATAGCAATATCTTTAAAAAATAAAGATGTTATTACAACTTGACTGTTTATTATTTATTATATTACTCTATATTTTTTATTTGGTTTAAGCAACATACCTAAAGTAGTTCTTAAGTGCGCTGGTAATTGTCTTGATTTCAAATTCTCCAGAATTAGACAAATTTACATTCGATCCTTTCCTCCTATCTATAAGACAACAATTATGGTGAAGAAACTGTGGTTAAAACCTGGTTTCCATTAAAATCGCTACAGCGTTTCCATTAAAATCACTACACGCGCAGATGTTGCCGACGCAATCGGGAAGGCTCCCCGATTCATCGCAGTCAAATCGGCAAAGTTCAACCATGTTCTGTACTGATTGTGTCGGCGATGAATCGTATACGCGTACCAAAGAATATTTAGCGCTCGCGTACTAGATCCCCGATAAATTCTAGCGTTTCCATAGAAACGCTACGCTCTGTCGTGTAGCGATTTTATGGAAACCAGGCTTTAAACATAATAGACAGCAATGAAACAAAATCAAATTCATTGCTATATCAAAAATTATAGAAAATAAACAATTACTATTATTAATTATTATATTGTAATATATTAATTATTATGTAATGTGTGATGCAGTTGTCGGATTTTCGTATTACATCATTACTAAATTCTCACGCATTAATTATAAATTCAATTATTATATAATTTCCATAAATTTACCAGTGTTTCATAGATTAATAAATAATTTTGCATAGATTTACCAGTACCTTAAGCGAATATTATTAACATAAATTCACCAGTGTTTTATAAATATGAGATTATATCATTTACATATTTTACCCAGAGTGCTTTATATAAAAATATAGATTACAAAATTCTGCATAGATTACCAAATGTGTAAACAAAATTTTGCATAAATGCGTTATAATATTTAAATAACTACTGTACCAGAATGCAGTAATAATTATATACACGAAGCAAAGAATACCACAATCTGCATTGTACTAATTGGTTCTAATTGGGAAACGATAATTAGTTTAAGATTTTAATCAAACCAACTTTCACTACTGTAGGAAAAAGTCATCAGTGTTTGACAGGCAAAACACTTAAAATAACCACATTCAACCTATGGCTGCCGGCGTGGGTAGAAAACACTAAACTATGAGGAAGGATATATTAGCAGGCGTGGTTTATTTCTGAAATCACTATTAATCAAATTCTAATTAATGTCCAAATACATTACACAAATACATTTTATGTTTAAATCTATTATAACGATTAATTTTAATTATGATTTTGTATACTTTTTAAATTAAAAAAGAAATGTTCAACAACATTTAACCTACAGTATGGTTGTCAGGATAGGTAGCAATACTAACTATGAGGAAGGATAAATTATATATTATATAGTATTTATATATTACAGAATATTAGATACATTTTTCAGAATATTCAGGCACAGCATAGTAACATGTAGATTGAATTAAAATTCATTCTAGCGTATATATGATTCAATACAAGAAAAGCGGTAAAAACCCAAACAACAAAGCTGAAGATTTTAACAAAAATATAGTGGAAAATGTACCAGGACGGTACATTAAAAGAAGAATTTTCTTTGTAAATACATAAAAGAATGTAAATAAGTTACACTCCCATGCTACCCCCATTATATACTCTATCATGCATGGAAAAAACTTTTTTTTTGCACAATATTTTAGGCTAGTTACGCCAGAGAATAGAATACCACTTTATATTTGGCCGTTCTCTTACTTTTACTTACGTTTTTGGTTTGAGCCTTGCTTGGAAAAAATGTAGAACAACTTTTAATTTTTCTATTTCGATTGCCATATTATACTTTGTTTAGTTGTAAGAAGAATGTAACTATATATTTAAATATTTGAGAGAAATAAAAATTCTTAAGAGAAAAGAATGAAAGAAAAAAGTCTTACCTAAACAAAGGTTAGTAAGCTTCAGGACTTTAGATCCCACACCAACCACACGATATAGACCCTGGTCCTCAATACCTGTAGATAACAATAACAATTTTAAGCTCTGTCTACACTACCACACACACACTACCATATTTGGGCACCTCAAACTAGTTTGATAGTGTACACAGATCTTTATTATAATTCACCAAATATATGCGTGTCTGTCCAGCTTTATTCAGAGACTAGGGGTCGCACGGTCTTCAAACTTAGTGGGTGGAGCTCGGTATAAGAAAGGTTGTTCGTCAGGTTGTCAAGTTCAAAGGTGGTGGTACACCCCAAACTGTGGGTACAGGTAGGCCTACTCTTGTATATAATGTAATTAATACAATACATCTGGCTAGTGTACACTTAGCAAACCAAGTGCATCTTTCAGAGAGGGTAATGTTCTGGTACATTTCAGCACACTGAATGTTTTCCACTATGAAAATCTATTTGCATGAATTGAAAGCATTGAATAATGTACAAATCAATATTTAAATATAAAAGCTGTTTTTGACTTGATGAAAACGTGCAACCAGCTATGACCTCTCACTTGCTAAATCCAGGGGCCCCAAGGGCTCAAAGGGCCCCCGAGCATGAGCAGTTCAATGCAACTACACACCATTGGAGGGCTCCTTAGGAGTGCTAAACCAGGGGCCTTTGCCCTATGCCACCCTAACCCTACCAGAACTCTGGTATGTTAAAAAAAAACCGGCTTAAGACCTAAGCTAAGACAGTGTTTCTAGTCATCTTTAAGGTTTCAAAAAAGCATAATTTTATTTCTACGTACCTCTACTTTCAATAGCTTCTATGCATTTACGAATGAAATTAAACCCAACATCGTTCAGTAAGCCTACAAATAAGATATACAATTATTATACACAACAAAGTTCACAAGTACATTAATAAAGTAATTATTAAATTAAAAACAAAGTTTAAACTTTATTAGAGTAATAGAATAAGTAATATTAAATTAAGTACAAACTTTCTGTTTCTTTTTATCAATCTATTATACACAATTACAGAATAATTAGATTTATTAATAACAGGAAATTTCAACAATTTATAAAATGTCAATTAACATTTTATTCTATTACAGGATATGAATTGCTTCCTTTATCATTTAGTTTTAGCTCTAGTTTTTTTATTTTTTAAAACATTTTTTACAATAAAGCAAACATTTGATTGGAACAATGAACCATATTAAACATAAAATTCAATACAGTGATTGCGAATAAAATTGGGTTTCTTATTATTTCAGCACAAGTAGGTAGGTATTGAATGTAAAATATATATTTCTTAACAATCAATTTCAAAATTAATCTCACAAAAATATTTTAAAATACAAATTACTTACTATCGTCAGATTTAGAAATCTGTGGATTTAAATAAACCTGAAAAAAAAAGTGATACACGTATGTGTTACATATATTTATAAATCAAAATATTATACAAAAGAACTCGCAAATTTTAAATACTTCTAATAGACATTTATAAAACGACATGTAATGTTGGGCCGGACACGTCTGTTGAATAATATAATTTAATCAGACTGAATAAAAGATATTTTTAGTTTTTTTTTTATATCTGGTGGTTAAAGCCCCATTCCCTACGTTTTTTAGATCTAATTTAAGATCACAAACTATATTTAATGTAAAAATAATACTATATGGTCCTATTGCGATAACTTTTTTCGTCTTTAAACGGTTAAAAATGTGAAAAATAAGTCGATTCTAATAATTATAGCGGCCCGCTATAAATCCCAAAATGCATTGCGCGCGGATTGATATTTTTGTAATTCGCCCACTTTTCGATCGATCGTGAGGCCAAAACAAATGGAAGACTCCTAACTTTTCAGCGAAAATACCGGGTTTTCCCCAATTTGTATCAACGGAGTCTGGCAAAAATAGAAAGACAATTAATGCAGCAACTATACAACGTCAGGCTAGGTATATAGGTAGCGTACGATGTTCGTACGTTACCGATGTTTACCAGCTAGGCCTACAAAACTAAGCCTAGCTAGGCTAGGCCTAAGACCGTCCACGAGAGGTCGATCGCCGCGAGCTACTTAGGTAGTGCATTGTTTCTCACTTTTTATCATAATTTACCATAAAACGTACATTTAAGACAAGGAATGACATGATTTAATGTTTTTAAAGTGATATATATGTATTATTTTCCAAAAAACGTCCAAAATTGCAGGGAAGGGGTCTTTAATCTCTGTCAATGATTGTTGTATCCATAAAAAAGAAAAAAGTTACCATATTTGTGTATGTAATACAGTAATAACATTTTATAATTTACATAATTTCTGTAGTCATATGTGGATTTTTTTTCCTAGAGGAAACGCTAATCTAGGGTTTTTTCCTAGAGGGAATGCAAATCTAGGTACATACTGGTTCTTTTCCGCCCATGGCTTCCATCCATAGATTTCGTTCATTTTCTGAGATGGCTTGTAATGTGATCACATTTGGTCTAAAAAAGTCAAAATATAATTAGTATCAAAATACAATAAGTAGTGTTTAACAATCGATATTCAAAGTTGAAACAAGGGTATGGTAGGTTTTGTCTAGGCCTAATAAAAAAATGTGGAACACATAATTTTGGTACAGGAAAACGAAGTTGGGCACCTGGTTTCTATTGTGCATCATTCATAAATCTAGCCTGTCACAAAATTCTCCAAAAATTTGCCCATGCAATAGTACACCAAGCTATTGGAATGGGAGAAATAATGCATGTCACATGATAAGAAATCCACCAATCAAACCACAAGGATACGTGTTATAACACAATATTATGGTACAGAATGAGAACCTACCTTTCTCTTACTGTAATATCAAAACAGAATCTCTTCTCAATTGACTCAGTCATTCGTCTAAAAAAAGAAAATAAGATAAAAGCAAAATATTAATAGGATATTTAGCACATAGAGAATTTACAGTTCTTAATTAAATCAATAATTTAAAGAATGACTTTATTTACAATCTTCACTTCTTATCTCTGAGAATATAAACATGTTTATTACTTACAATAAACAGATTAATTGTTTTCTCGTTATAATAATGATTGGTTTAAGATTTAATGAATATTAAATAGGATCTTACCTTGTACATGAAGTAACGGTTAGTGTGTCAGTGGTGGTCTAAAAAAAAATTTAATAATCTTTTACAAAATTCATCCGACTCTTAACCTCTGTCTACATTATCAAACTTTCAGTGACAAAAAAATGTGATGTGCCTATATATGAACATGATTTCATATCACTACCATATTTGGGTATATCACTACCATATTTGGGTATATCACTACCATATTTGGGCACATCAAACTCTTTTGTCAAACTAGATAGTGTAGACAGAGCTTTATATATTTTTTTACACATTTAAAAATGATAAACATTAAATGCAATAGTTTAAATCTCATTTTTATGTAAGTGAATCGTGAAACTCCTATGTGAAAATTGCATTTAATGTTCTATGTTGATATAGTATGTTACAATGTCCATCACGGTATGACTCATGTTCATAATAAAGTATGCATGTGAATTTCAATTACTTATACAATTTAGCAGGACAAAATCAATTAATAAAATGATTATATTATAATAAAGAGAGAGTTTGTACGTTTGACTGTTACACTTTGTGCTAGCCTAGTATATGCATTTATACTTATGGGTATCAAAATGGCTGAAATTGTACTGGGAAGATTTTAAACTACATTTGAAACCACCTATGAGGCGGCTGTTTATCCTTATAATGAAAAAAAAAATTGATATAGATGAATCATAGATTTTATAAAACATGCGTCTAACTTTAAAAAAAAAATGTTTTATTTATGGCTGGAATATTTAATTTACTTACAATTTTAGAAAGTGCTTGAGTGTAGCCTCTCATAATAAAAGCCTTGGAGCCTCTAACGTATTGACAATAGTATTTAACCCACACCGAACCAATTGCTCCTGAAATTCAAACAAAATAGATCGCATTGAAGATCAATTGTCAATGTATCGCACAATATGACAACAGAATACAAAAGCCTATACAATTTGAACAAACCTTTTGTACTGCTGTTATTATAGTACTATATGGTCCCCTAGCTTGATATTTGATAATATAAACAAACTCAGAAGTGAGGCAAGCCCATTGTGTATTTCAATTGGGATGTTTATTTGATCAATACGCTTTGATCGTTCTCGGGAGTGAGTCTCTAGAGATATTATAGTATAGCCTTATTCACTATATAATATCTCTGATTTGAGCAAGTGGGTTTATTAACATATTTTAAACTGTAAAAGGTAAAGGTGAGTCCCGTGTTCTCTGAACGTAGGGGAATGAGCTGTTATGAGCCTCGGCATTATGTGGTGGGGTGGAGCCGCCTTTTTTCTCCCTAGTATTTTCAACCAGGTACTCATTTACAGCTGAGTGGACTGGGAGTTGTTGGGAATTGAACCCGAGTCTATCTGTATGACAGTCAAGTGTCGTAACCACTCGGCTATCCAACTCAATTTTGAAACTGTACTATAGTAAAATGTTCAAGTCCACCATAACTCACGTTTCTCCATAGCATATAGATAGCCTTCCATACACGTTGTACTCTTTCTTTCCATTGGCCTCTAAGTATTCATGGAAGAAACACAAATTATTTAAACATTTAAAAGAGTCTGAATATAATTATACATATTTTCAGAATGGGTTTTTGTTGAAAACATTTATTTAGATCAGATTGTTATCAATGTTCGAGTAAGTACTAATCTTATCTGTAAACTTTGAAGCTAAATGAAATTCTTCAAAGATTTATTCTGGTGCTGTAAAAGAATCGTGTCATACTAGTGGCCCTTTCATACAGTTTATGGTTAAGGGTACCAGAGCTTAAGAGGCCCAAGGGCTTAAGGGGCCACAGAGCATGAGGAGTCTCAGAGCATTAGGCATCCAATGCAATTACTCAGCGTTGAAGGGTTCCTTAGGAGTGCTAAACCAGGGGTATTTTCCCCTTGTGTTACGCCACTGGTTGAGAGGTATTAAAGATACAGTAGGTTATTACAACAATATAGACAAGAAAATCTTACTTCCATCATCTTATGCATAAGGGTCTCTGCCTCATTGTGTGTACTTTGGAAATTTTCCCTAGTCTGCAAAAAGGAAGAAAGTACTAAATTATTACTGTTGTAAGTTTTCCTATCAGTCCAGATTTCAATTATAGGCATTTCTTTCATAAAATATGAATTAACTTCATAAGACAGATTTGATCAATTGTGGAATACAGTATGCAGATGCCTAGGAAAAATGAAGATACTGTACCCTGGAAAAAATAAATTAAAAATTCCTAGAAGAAAATGAATAAATCCAATGGGCATATAACATATGGATAAGGCAGAGTATTAGGATATCCCTTTCCCTCCCTTCCAGAGATAATGTACAGTGGGAATACATTCATAACTCTATCATTTCCTTTTTGGAAAAAAATGGGAGATCAACCAACAATTTGGGACATGGAATAGAAACTGGTATCAATCACTCATTTTCATGATGTTTTCTTTAAATATATTATAACGCTTAAGGTCATTTAAATTTATGTACAGGAAATAAATTAGTGTACACATTACATCATTTTCGTTGTAACCACTTAATGGCATAGTTCAAGGACTTTACCATTTGTGGAGAGGGGGATTCTACTTTCCAAGTTATTCTTTTCAAGAAAAAAGGCTATTTTTGGTTTATCCAGATAAGCTAGGCACGAAATAGACTACATCATACTGTAGGTTAAAGTGTTAATGTAGGACAAATTTTTTATTTAAAATACTAAATAAGAATTAAAATATGAGCACAAAAATTTAGTAAGAGATCATACCAAAATTATTCTACTGAAATAACTAATTTATTAGCGTATCATATTAGTTTTATGTTTAATGTAAGTATGAGGCCGTCCCTGCAATAAACATGACTATTATACCATGATTATACCAACAAAATGATTATTAAATAATAGCATTTAAACAGGTTAAAGAGTTTACAAACTGCAGTTACTGCAGTAGAATAACATTGTCCAAAATAAAATAGCAGAGAATATACATTTCTTTCATAGAATTTGTAGATGAAAATTCCACAGAAATTATGTTACACTCTATTTTATACTACAGTGTACAATCTCTCCTAAAACTGTCAACGCAATTATCCCCATCAACAAAGGGTCAATCTAGTTTCCTTAAAACAAACATGACGCCAAAACAAAAAGCCCTATCTGGAGTTGACTGTCATTGAAATTGACAAGAGCAGGAAAAAATTCTTTGATAATTTACTTTTAAGGTAGAATTAATTTAACTACATCAGGGCTTTAATTTTATGAGTACTTTCCATGCATATAATGTCTAGTAAAATCTATTGGCAAAACAACATCTTTTAGCAATGTTAAATGGGTTAAAATACTGTACAGTGTACCTTCTGTATTTTCTGTTGTAATTCTTGCATGTACGGTTTAAATTCCTCGGAAACTTCATATCCTAAATGCAATAATATTAATATTGTATATTAAGTATATTATCCATTGATATTTAGTTCTGACGTTCGATCAATATAATACCTTGATCGTCCTCAAAAGTGAGACGTCCTGAAACTGACCAAAGTACTGTATGTATATTGATCGAGAAACTCAACAGTTCAGAATTAATATACGTGGTGTACCGCAAACTGTATATCAACATTTTATTTTGCCATGCAAACCTTTAAAGACCCCTTCCCTGCAATTTTGGAAGTTTTTTGGAAAATAATACATATATATCACTTTAAAAACATTAAACCATGTCATTCCTTGTCTTAAATGTACGTTTTATGGTAAATTATGATAAAAAGTGAGAAACAATGCACTACCTAAGTAGCTCGCGGCAATCGACCTCTCGTGGACGGTCTTAGGCCTAGCCTAGCTAGGCTTAGTTTTGTAGGCCTAGCTGGTAAACATCGGTAAAGTACGAACATCATACGCTAGCTATATACCTAGCCTGACGTTGTATAGTTGCTGCATTAATTGTCTTTCTATTTTTGCCAGACTCCGTTGATACAAATTGGGGAAAACCCGGTATTTTCGCTGAAAAGTTAGGAGTCTTCCATTTGTTTTGGCCTCACGATCGATCGAAAAGTGGGCGAATTATAGGTGAAAAACAAAAATATCAATCCGCGCGCAATGCATTTTGGGATTTATAGCGGGCCGCTATAATTATTAGAATCGACTTTTTTCACATTTTTAACCGTTTAAAGACGAAAAAAGTTATCGCAATAGGACCATATAGTATTATTTTTACATTAAATATAGTTTGTGATCTTAAATTAGATCTAAAAAACGTAGGGAAGGGAGCTTTAAAAATTATATTAAGTATATCATCAGTAGCCAAACTAATATTAAATTGTTTTTAGAAGCAAATCCAGAAAACTACAATTGCATAAAATGTCAATAAAAATACAAAAACACTATTTTTTGTGCAAAAATATTATATAATATTTATTTATTACTATTTTAATTTTATTTAATAACTTACCAGTATGATAGAAAGTCAGCCAACTGTACATGAATCCAAGAAGCTAAAAAACAAACAAATTTTATTATGTAACTTATCATCTTCGCTAAAATTAATCATCTTCAATAAAATATACTACAGTATTAAGTTAAAGTAAAAAGCATTATGTGAATGATAGATAGACCTATGTAAGTCAGTGTTTTACCTATGTCTTAATACTTTAAACCCTTCTATACCATTGAGCACACCTTAACTCATACAGTAAGTAAACAACAGTATGTGAATGATAGACCTTGTAAATCATTGTTTTTTTACCTTGTTATGCCTTACTTTAACTCTTTTCTTATTATGATCTTCCTCATTGAGTAATGTATACGATGCTCTTCTTACAAACGGCATTTTAAAAAAACAAATTTTAAATCCTCCAAAAACAATTAAAAATCTTCATACAATATGAGAAACTTGATTTCCGAATGACAATCTCCATTTACAGTACCATTACATGTCACCAGTGCGAACACACTGATTATGATTGTCAAGTTCACCGCACGGACACAGGAAATTCCTCCGATATTACTAATATCTGAAAAGGACGTACCAACCGAAGATGCACCTCAATTTTCATCGAGCCTGATTGACTGACATATCTAATGATCACCTTTCTAAACTTAATTCAATATCTACCTGGTTTTTTTCAGTGAAAAATTAAAATTAGGCCATTTTAAATTAAATTTACAGCAGTACATTCATAATTACTGCAGTAAACTACGTAGAGTACACAGATTCTTCTTTTTATTTATTTTTTATTTTATTTCAACAATATTTTACGAGGGTGGTCCATCCAGGCGAAGCTGATTATTAGGAACACTCACAAAAATACAATTTGACATACAACAAATAAAAATCAAACTAAAATAAAAAGAATTTATAACAATTAAAAAAAAAAAAAATTAGAATCGAAAAGAAAATCAATTAAAACAATAAATTAAATAAATAAATACAGGAGATACTTTAGGAAGCAATTAAACAAGAGATGGTTCTTAAACAAAAATGTGCTCAAGAATTAACTGTATATTAAAGTAGGCATAATTACAATGTATTCAAATATCTACAATAGAAACTCTATTCGGGGACATTTTCAAGTCAAGTGTCTTCTGAATGGGAGTGTCGTCTGAATGGGAGTGTCGTCTGAATGGGAGTGTAGTCTGAATGGGAGTGTCATCTGAATGGAATATTCCACGAAAATGGATGTCTCTGAATGAGAGATGGCTAAACAGTATTCAAATGTACACGTATTGCCTTTGAGGTCCTCTAATAATATGCTTTTTTATTTATTCATAAAACTATTCTACTGGATCCAATCAACGTTGGAGGGAAGGGGAATTTTCAACACATACTGGTTAGTAGACCTCCACATAATATTATTCAACTGTCTTCTGGGGTCATTATAATTTTTGAAGGTCACCAGGAAGTATGATGTAACTGGTTGAAGGGGTCAATGTTAAACATCAGTTTAACTGAGTCATTCAATAAGGTTAGAATAAAAATAGAATTCTCAGAGATCACAGACATTGTAGTGGGTGTAATAACCTAAATAATTTATAGAGGGCAGAAGAGTAATGACTAGATTGAGAAAACTTGTATTTGAAAGTTGAGTTGTTATAAAACTATAGAATAAAGATTATGTATTTTCTCTCAAAATTGACAAAATATTCATAAAACTAAATTTTCAGGAGACAAAAATCGTTGATAGTCTCAATGTTTGTGTCAGGTTGTAGTCAGGGCGAATCTAAGTGGGGCACCACCCCCCTCCTAAACTTTGAATGTTGTAATGCAAAAGATCACATCACCCTCAGCCCTGGGACCCCTATTTCAAAATCCTAAATCCGCCACAGGTAGTCCTGCCCAACTTCGTTTCTAATTAACACTAGGATGTAAAATTTTGTACCCACCATACATAACGCAACATTTTTTAGAAAAGATATTGTCATGTAATTGGGCTTATAACTGAGCCAGCCTCTTACCGTTTCTACAAACTCAAACTTCTTTCTCTCTTGCACTTCTTGCAGAAGTAAGACATATTGTAGAGAGGCCCTGTGGAAGTTCCTCCTCTCCATGTCGAGGGCGGCATCGGCCTAAAGTGACAGAATAAAAATTAAGTTATTTTGCATACTATAGAGGTTCGCTCTCAATAGGATAGCCTTGGTTCCAAGTGGAGTTTTTACTCAATTTTTTTATTTATATAATAAAGTTATTTGGCATAATAGTAGTTCTCTCTCGATAGGATAGTCTGGGTTCCAGACAGAGTTTTGACTTAATATTAGTAAAAAGATAAATATTTTGGCACATATGACATTTCATACTGTACATATACTATTTGAGCTTGTAAAATCCTGGATTTTCATACAAAAATCAAAACGACAACTGGTAGACTAACATAAAAAGGACAATACAATCTTGGGGCAAGTGTATTTATAGAGGAGGAAAATAAAATGATGTACTATATAATGTAATTTTGCTACCTTGTAATTTATATCCTACTTATCAGCTTTCAAAACTCTAGAATCTATACATATAATACAAAACTCTGTAGTTTTTCTAGGCTGAAAGGTGTACTGGTAATGTAATGCGTTTAAAACCAGAATAATAATCATAACACAAACAATAACATTATCATTTTGAAAAACAACACAAGGTGGTGTATTTTAACTAGCATTATTTATAATTTGAGGAAACTACTTTACAACCTAGTTCACTTTAGAATTAAAAACCACTTTGAAAAGTTTCCTGTTTCAAATTGGTTGAATATTTAAATAATATAGTAAACTCATTCAAGCATGACCAGGAATACTCTCTTAAGCCATACAGTATGCCCTATTTAATACTTGGTTTTATTATCTCATTTCAGCAGTATCTTGATGAGCACAATGAGCTCAATTGTTTGTTTATAATAAAACATCTTCAATGCAAACTCATTGTAAACATGTACACAAATTCCAACTCAGTAAAATATGATTTTTGTGTTTATTATTATGCTACTTTTAATAACAATCATATTTTAGTAGAATTAGAGCACTTTTGAGGAAATGCAAACAAAAATTCTTCAAAGTCAAATTCTTTTTCAGTAGTATATAATAATTTATAGGCTTAAGATCAACCCTCACAAATAGAATTGACCACAAAAGTATAACTATTATGAGCCTGTAGGCAGTAATAGTATAACATGGTTCCGTTACTGGTCATAATGATACTAATGTTTTTGGTTTGTTTGAACTAAGCTTTATCAAAAGTGAAATTGATACGGTAAGGGTGGCACTTACAACCAGATTTGCATAATAACGACACTAACCAACTATATTTTCTTTGTACAAGCATTTTTCCCCGTATCGTCACAGGGGAGTGTCCCACCGGAGGAGATGAACGGTCGTGGGCGACCAATGTTTTTCCTTTTTTTTTCTACATTATTTGTGTTGAATGTTGTACAGTACCATACCTTTAAATGCATTTAAATCATGGTTACCAAACTGACAAGCACTCTCTTCTCTTGGTATACATGTACTATTAAATATTGTAAACATTTTACAATAATTTTTGAATATTAATTTTGAATAGAAAAACAAATGTTGGACCATTGAAACCTTTAAGACAATTTACAGTAGTTTGGAGATTTTTTCTAGTTTTCTGAGAGTTGACTCAACAAGAAACAAACTCATTTAAAGAAACTATGACACAATGGAACAGTGTGTAACCCTACAGTGGGAGGAACAAGACATAGGACCACATTGTGTAAGTTAACCTGGTCCCACATTAGTAGCCTAGCAGTTCACACTAAAACCATAAGCTTGTAACAGAAAGCTATTGTGCAATGTGTTTGTGGTTTTCCGAGTATGTACAATAAACTTAATAAGATACGATAATGACTAGACACGAACAAAAACCATGCGGTACCAATAAGAAGGGGATCCTCATACCCATTTTCATTATGTTTGGAAAAACCAGTAAAACATACACAAAAGTAGAGAACATCCATTGGGTAAATTTTAATTCATAACCTGAACAATTTTAATTTTATGCTACAAAAAATGTAAATTTAGAATAGAAAAATGCCTGCTCAAACAGCACGTTATGCTGCTGGGTTAAGCAGCAGGGTTGCACATTATAGATTGTGGATCTTGGTTGAGCTGCTAAGTGGCAGGGTTGGGTTGAGCAACTATGTACTATAGGTTGCGGATCTGGGTTGAGCCTCTAAGTTGGCAGGCTAGGTTGCGCAGCTATAAAAGTTGCGGATCTGGGTTGAGTCGCTAAGTGGCAGGGCTGGGTTGAGAAGCTATTGTGGCAAGGCTGGGTAAAGGATCTTGGTTGAGCCCTTTAAGTGGGCAGACTAGGTTACGCAACTATGTAGGTTTCGGAATAAGGAGTCTAATACAACATACTTCCTGTAATTGCCAGTCCTTCTTCCTTGTTGATAGGCTTATATGGTTATCAAGTGACTTGCAGAATTTGTCTGTTTCTCTATCAAACTGTTTCTTGCCATCCTGATATAAAGATTTAAACAATTTATGAATTTTAATATTAAGAACGTATGATACGTATTTAAGAATTAGTCTTCATTAGGTTCATCCTGTACAATATACTTGTATACAGTCAACTCTCCCAATAAATCGGACACTTTTAAGCTGGCCTAATTTGTCTGGTTTTCCGGAAAGTCTGGTATTCAAAATATATTTTGAATAGTAAAAATGGCTGTTTGGACTTCAAGAAAAGTCTGGTATTAGGAGAGTTTCCGGTTTTCAGAAAGTAATTTACTAATAATCAGTTCGCTATTCAGTTTAAGTAAACAAATCACTATTTTCATATTAACAAACTAACTATATAATTCATCATGTCAAAATGTAAATTTAAATATTAAAGTATTAACTACGTTCTGTAATTCAAAATGTACAGTAAATGAACTAAATATTCAGGTGAAAATAACATCCTTCCTACAACTTTTCACTTTTCTTTCTCTGAATCCACTGATCACGTCAGAGCATACATACTACATAATTTGCATACTAATTAAGTACTTAGCATCTAATAGTGAAATATGTTTCATTGTTACAGTAGTACTACTGTTGTAGTAGTAGTAGTATCCAATGTTACATAATTGCATCATTACATATTATTACAGTATGACTAACTATTGTATCATCTGTTTATATAAATACAGTCAGTATAGTATTTGCTTAATTGTCAAATATTATGTTTCATAACATTTACCTTTGCCCCTCCAATCTGTTCCTTTCGGAAAACTTCAAGAGGTGAGATAAGCTGGTCTTTTGCATTCTCCAACTGTAAATAAAAAATTAATATTATAAAATATATTAATATTAGGCAATTACTCATGATCACAATAGCCCAGTTCTTTTGTGTAACTTAAACTCAGTCTACAAAAAAAATGTGCCCAAATATGGTAGTGAAATGTCCAATTATGGTAGTGATATGGTTTTTCGTTTATTTATTTTTTCCACTCACTTATATATATTATATATAATATAAAATATATTAAATGTGGGTGGATGGAGGTCACAGTAAGTTCACTGAACTTTAAGTCGTGACCCCCGTACAGTATGCCTATAAGTATACTAACATTGCTACAGAGTAGACTAAAATATAAATATGTAATAGTGAAAGTACATAAAATCAAAAATAACAAAAAAATTTAAATTATAGAAGTTAAGATAAACCAGGCAATTATATAATATAATGATAAAAGGGATAATGATAACAATTAGAGTACAATATGAAATATAATTAAATATGGTATAATAACAAGTATAACAATACAATGTAGCGGAGATTATTGAATACCAGGCTGAAGGATTTAATGCCATGTATCACCACCAAGTAAATATAAAAGATCATCATGTCCATGGGCACATCACATTCTTTTGTACTGTTTTGGTCTAGATCGACATTTATTATAGTTACATGTACTAATCTATGCAACGCAAATAGTGAAATAACTATCTTTTTGTCAATGATTAACATTACAGGCTAGTGCAGCTACAGTATACCTTACTGTAATAATACAGTACAGTGCGTAGACCTGCCCAGCAGTAGTGACCAATATAGCCTGTCTGGGTGATTATTCAAGATGGTACATTACTGTACTTTATTACCATTTACTGTACAATACATTTAAAAATGTTAGAATAATATTACACTGTAGAATATGATCATATTTGAATAGTTTGCAATTACTGTACACAATACAAAACAAGATTTACTCAATTGGACACTTAACTAATACGATTTATTTACATATTCTGTGACCTTGTAACACCCACTTGCTGTACTTCATATCTATGATGACACTACACTACTTAACATTTACTATTTAACTTTCTGTATTTAGTTATACTGGTAATGGTATACAGTAATTTGTGCATGTTCATAGCAGCAAGATTACATACTAAACTATTGTACTAGTACTAGTAGTAAGTATAGTTACAAACTATACTCCATGACTCATTATGGATGCTACTCTGTACAGTATGCAGACTAAGTGTACTATACACTGTAGGTGATCTACTGTAAAGGCTGGTTTCCTGTCGACGTAAGAACATCACTTTTGTTGCGACTACGTCGATTTGTCGTAAGAAATGCGGATTTTACAGGAAACCGATTACGATCGAAAATTTATAAAATCGACGCAACGTAAGAAAAATGGTAACGACAAACGATTTTACAGGAAACCGATGACCTAACAATTGTTGCGTTACGACGTTTTCTTCCGATTTTACAGGAAACCGGGATTTTTTATCTTACGCTTGAATGAACGCCCTTGCGTCACGTTTCTTACGTCTCTTACGAAAGTTGACTTGAAGTCAACTTTCGCAAGAGACGTAAGCGCAATCGTAACAAGCAACCAATGAGCGACAAGAGTTATGACGTAATGTGTATGTCCTTATAGTGAAATAAAGCCGGACAATAACATTTGTATGTATTTACTACTATAATTTTAGCCTAATCATGTTCTAATCAGGGAGTTTTAGGGTTGAGGGATGGGAAAGCGGATACTGTAGGTGCAAAGAGGAACAATTTTTAAATATATTCTTTATGCACTCAGTAACGAAATATTTTTTTCATGTTTTATAGGCCTATAAATAATATACCTCTAAATACAGTAAAACATTTGCGATTTAATACTTTGTTAAAACTGTCACTGTCGTAATCGATTGAAATATAGTCACGATACACCACTACGACGTTTATATTTTTGGTAATTATTAATTAATACAAACGTTGAGAAGGAACTGTCAGTATAGTTTATTTGTATATAATAATGTGTTTATATATCTAACAGTAGAGCCTATCCACAATCTCAGTAATAAGTTTATTTGTATATATTTTTATATTACATCTAACAGTACGAACATTCACAGTAAGAAATGTTCGATTCAAATGAGGACCAAAAATAGGTAATTATGTATTTACAGTATTGTTCAAGTTTATTCTCAAAGGGCCCATATATTTACCTACCGTATGTGTTAAACCAAGGGCTCATAAATTTACCTACTTTTTTTAAACCAAACTCTGGCAGACTGTATGAGATTGGGATGTTCCATTCATCGCAAATCAATACATTTGTATAATCGTATATTAAATCAAAATAGTATTTTTTAAAGAAAATCGGCCTGTCTTCAACATTATGATGCTGTACTCTAGCTGTTCAACCGGTTTTCAGCTATTAAAAACAATTATCGTAGGAGGAGATTGGAAAATGCGAAGCCTCCTCGCATTTTTGTAGCGGGTATTTTTCAAGATGGACATCCATTATTAGACAGTGTATACCACGATCGGAAAACACCCCTATTTGGGGCAAATCGTTGAACCTAAATTCGTTTTAATCGTCAATAACTAATTATCTAACTTAATTTAATTAGTAAACAGGGTTACATCAGGTGGTTAAAATCAGTACCGAAAGTACGAACCAACTTTATATACCATCGAGTAAAAATTCTAGAAGTAAAGCGCGATTTACCAAATTTTGCCCTTACGTAAATTTATATATAGATTATAGGCCTGTAAATAATGGGTATCTTACTGCGGTAGTAGGCCTACTATCTCATGCTCGATTAGATATGCCAATAGGCCAATGCCTAGTTTAGGGCCTAGGTAGGTCTAATAATAATAGGAATCTCGAAATGATTTGCCTTTTTTTAATTTTGAAAACTATTTAAGGCTAGGCCTAGAGGGCCAGGATAATTAATTCATATTTTGATTCATACAAATAATACATAGGCCTTCTAGCCTAGGCTAGTTTGATTATTTGGTCAAATCAATTCCTATTAGTACGGTACCGTAGCCTAGCTTATCTACTGAAAATAACATGTTGGTGTGCTGCACTGACAGGTAGGCTACAATAACAACATTCAACATTTTGCGCGAAAAATGATAAAACCCGCTCTAAAAAGAAACACCAATCAGAGATGTTGTTTCAAATACGTCATAAATCCGACCGACGTAAGAAAAAAATTTTCAACTTTCGTAACAACACTAAAATCGACGTAAGCATACAGCGTGTGTTTTACAGCCAAAATTTCAACTTTCGGGAGCAGCATAACTACAGATGTTTCTCTGCGGCCCGACACGATCTTGACTAACGTCAACGACGTCAATTTTTTCTCAACTTTCGTAAGAGACGTAAGAAACGTATGAAACGCAAGAATCGTTGCAAAATTCGACTTCTTACGTCGACAGGAAACCAGCCTTAACCCATCTTTTAATATTCAAATCAATTTTATTTCCACAATATTATTATAACATACATACAGTATAATAAATGCAATGAAGTATTCATGTGGGGGGAGAGTCATATAAGTCAGAAAGACTTTAAGTTTGACCCACCCCAAGATACAGTATAACATTATTAAATACGAATACGAAAAAGAGAAAAAAAATATATATATAAAACTAATAATAAATAATAAAGCTACAATTTCTATTTAAATCATATTATCCGATCTTAACTGGTCTTATAGAATATTATATATTTCCACCGAGCAGGCTGGACTGTGACTTACAGTAAACTGGTACTGGTAAATCGGGGGGTGTCAAGAGCTCACCATTGATGACATCTTGGCATTCATCAGACGTACTGTACAATATTTTTAAATATGATTAATCTTATTTGGAAATCTAATAAATAACTGTTTTTGTGATAAGAAGATCAATGGGGGTGTCAATGGGCGTGTCCAGTCAGAAAGTTGTCTGGTTGAATCTTGGCTAGCAGCCCTATTCAAAGTATTTTGATACATATTGAAATTATAATTTATAGAAAATTCTTTTAGAAAAAATTTTAATAATTCATAAGCAATTAATGTTATTACTGTAAAGCGTATGGAAGAACTGATAATCCAAGAATCACCATAATCTAAGAATATGGATCTTTAATTAATCTATTCTGAATCGTTTTGATCAAATAATTTGCATTAACAACCTTGGATATATACTGTTATGTTATAATTTCTTCAATAATAGACAGTTTCACAGTCTATAGTACTGTACACTATATACTACAGTAGTTACTTTAATGTCAATATCATGGTTAATCTAGGCAGGTGGAAGGTGACCAAGGGGGTTGAGGCCTAGCCAGTTTAAACCCTTCCCCCTCCTCACCAAACTTTTGCAAATTATAATGCAAGAGATATGACACAAGGTTAAGTTTGGTCCCTTCATCCATTCCATATTTCAAAATGCCAGATCGAACACTAAATTTATCACTTATCTAGAGTAACACAGTTTACCTTCTTTCCTACAACTTAATTTTCACCTACTACTGTACAGTGTACAGTTACCACACACCCTAATTAATACTGTGTACAGTATTAATACTGATTAAACTGTACTTCCTATGTGCACCTGTAATGTTTAAAATTATAGGATTCTGCCATATTATTTAGGTACAAAACATGAAACTAACCAACATACCAATTGAATAATACTTGGCCTAAATTCTTTCATTCTCTGGAGATTTTTGTAGCATTACCCCAGATTATATCAAGCATTGAGATATCTTAATACTGATAGTATTTTATGCATATTTTTCCATCTGCAGGTAGATACTATAAACACTATACCAACTGACCAGACTAATCCAATCAATGCATAGCAATTTTGTCCTCATGATGAATTGTCCAAATTGCATGCATAAAAGATTTTGATTTACAGTTATCTGAACTGCACTAAGCATGTGCTTAGTAATTAACAAAAGTGGTAAGTGTCACTTAAAGGACAGACAAAATAATATTTTAATAACGTCTGTTCACACTAGGGAAATTCTTATCTTAACGCTTAAATTAAATGTTGCTGTACAGTACCATACCTTAACACTAAATACTTAATCATTTATTTATATATCCGAACTACTTTACTGTACATGGTGTACTGATGTACAGTAATAATTTAGAATGTTGTTTGAAATTGAGTGATGCCATAGTACTGTACTGTAATACTGTACAATATTACACAAACCAGTAATGTTACGAAAGAAAATGATGACGATGGTACGTTCCCACATTAGGGCGTGGTTGCGGACTGGTCAATTATAATGCAGGGGTGTTTAGGAACTTTTCACTTTCGTATCTAAAGCCCTCCTTCTGGAGAGCACGGGCTATTGTCGGTTTATACAGGTAAGCTAGGCACGATATAGACTCCAGACACTAGACATAGGTCATACCTTAGAAAAGACATTGTAAACCCTTTGCACACCAGCAAATCAACTTGAAAGATTAAATGCTGCTGATTATTAACTATGACAGTTAAATGCAATGTTCCATTTAGTATAGCCTCAGCTAAATCAAGGGCTAACACTACTTAATTCGTTGCAAGAATTGCCAGTAAACAATTTACAATACAAGGCAATACTGATGAGGTCAGAATTTGAACTACTTTATTGTGAGATGGGTTTAATAAACTCAGAATTCAAATTAAATGTTTTATACTGTCAAACATGGATAAACAAACATGGATTCTGGGTAATTGAATTAAAAAAATATTTATTATACAGTAAAGTTATGGCTAAACTATCAAGATATGCCCAAATATGGTAGTGATATGCTTAAATATGGAAGTGATATGACATCATCATGTCCATATATGGGCAGATCACAATATGGGCAGATAACATTTTGTTGTCACATAAAGTTTCATAGTGTAGACAGAGCTTTAGAGACTGAAGAAAGTCTTTGTATATATAAATGACAAATTGTGAACAATATCATCATCATATTAATGACAATGATGATTATGATCATGATTTAAATAATACAAAAAACAATGTTGTTGATAATAATGATGAATAAATTATTATACTGTACAAATGAAGCACAATGATGATAGGACAATGAAATGAACACAACAATGATATAGTTTAAATAGTGAAAATGAAGTCAACAATTACAATTAACTTACCACATTATCTCTGACATCTTCTACTGATCCAATCAGACGACCAAACTCTTTCAAAGATTGAGCTGTAAAAATCAAATAGTAGGAAATTATTTTTGTAGGAGAAATAGTGAGATAAGATAATACGCCTCCTTTAGAATACCCCTTTCCATGGGGACACTTTCCTCCTGTACAGTATGAATGATCGAAGGGTAATGTTATATTGTACAATATAATATTACTACTGTACACAGCCAACCCTTACTGCTTATAGGGGCACATTCTAATAAAACAAGGAACAATAGAGTATATCAATGTTTCAACAATATACCGGTACAGTAGCTAACCCCTATTCAAGGGACGCCTCTATTGAGGGGCACATTTGTTTGGGTCCCGAACGTATCCCTAAATGTGGGTTCACAAATATTAACAATATCTACTGTAAAATGATGATACACTGCATTGTAAATTGTACTGCAAAATACAGTGTATTAACTATTATAATACTTTAACTAAACATGCATCAAATCAGTGTTATTCTTCAACTTTCTAATACAGTAGTTTTTCTGTAAGCAAGAAATCCACCAAACAAAAGTGTCGCCATTACTCTACTACTAGTATCATAATCCTATTCTTTATTGACTCAAATAACCTGTTATCCCATAATAATAGGCTATTGTCTGTGCGTGCACTTTAGTTATGCCTTTTTTTTTTACAACTAATCGACGACATTCACAGTAGCCTCAAAGCGCCTTAAAAAGTTAAAAATGTTTTGGTGAGTTTCCAGATTTGCTGTATTAAGCCATGTCTACACTATCAAACTTATCAAGTTTGAAAAAAAAAAGTGTGATATTCCCAAATGTGGTAGTGATTTACCCAAATATGGTAGTGATAATATGACATCATCATGTCCATATGGGCACATCACATTTTGTTGTCACATAAGGCCCGTTCATATCGAACTTAGGGCGAGATAAATTTACTAGATTAACGAGATGATGTCGCCATAACTTCGATGTGAACGAATTATTAGGGCGAGATGAAGGAATTTCCTCGACTACGGTCAGTCAAGGCCATCGCCTCGACGGAATAGTAAATCCACTGGTAAAGCTAGAAAACGATTAAGGTAATTAACACAGCATGAGGCATTCAGAATTGGAGGTCACCAATACACCAATCAGATTAAAGCAAATTTCAACTTTGACATATAAACATCAACAAATTAGCTTTATTTCTGAACCACATGTTAACCGAGAGCGACGATCTGTCATATTACTACTTTAAAACTTATTTCAATACATCTGTACCGCATTCATCATGTCCGAAAAAGTAAAAGCGAAGACAAAAAATGTTACGTCTAGGCTTGTATGTAAAAGAAACATGATCTCCCCAAGTTCGCGCTGTTCCTCGGCATATCGTAGGTATCTGAGCCGTCGTTGTTGTCGCATCATTCGCTGGGATTCCATGCAGCTGGAAATGAACTCAACTAACGCAAACAGCAGCAAAGCAGTACCTTCATCTAGTTCAGACGTCGTGTCGTCATTAATCATTTGTAAAAATATAGGTAAAAACCCCGATAATAATAATAACTGAGGAAGCATTGTTTCGACGGATCGTTAAGCAGTACTCGAAAAGAAGAAGAAGGTGGTAGAATGGGTGCGTATACACACAAGGAATAGCCCACAATAAAGTGCCCTAACCTGTTCAACGGTACTTTCTGTTTGTGTCGGCGGGGTCGAGAGCATGTGATGCTTAAGTTATCTCGCCCTAACATGAGCCGTCGAACGCAATTTAATGAATTTAATCGAATTACCGCTCTCGTAAAATTTAACTAGATCAGTACTTATCTCGCCCTAAGTTCGATATGAACCCAACTATAAAGTTTGATAGTGTAGAGAGAGCTTTACTTTAATTAAAAACTTATGTAGACATAGTTTATATCTTGATTAGTAGTACAGTATGTTTACTTTACGTTGAATGTATAAAAAAGACTTACAAATGTCAATCTCGTCATCTGTTTGTGATTGGCCGATAGTTTCAAAATTAAAATTGAGCAGCGTGTCTGAGAAACTTCTTTGTGCTTTAGATAAATCTAGAAAGAGAAGAAACTCATATCAAACTATATTATGGATTGCACTTACATACTGTACTGTACCGTATAAAGCTCTGTCTACACTATCAAACTACAGTAGTTTAACAACAAATGTGTGATGTGTCCAAATATGGTATAGTAGTGATATGACATCATGTCCATATATGGGCATATCACATTTTTTTGTCACATAAAGTTTGATAGTGCAGACAGAGCTTTACAGTATGAATATTATAAGTCATTAAGTCTATAACCAAAAAACCAACATATTAAGTTTATGAATCACCAGATTGGAATGGAATGCAGAATACTGAACTGTAGAAAATACATACAGTACTACAAAACTGAATAATCAAGTACAGTAATTAATTTTTGTACCAATAATAATATTAATAATAATAATAAACAATATTTATATAGCGCCTAATGGATCACTGACCCCTCTAGGTGCTTTACATTAGACCCTAACTAATGGTAATAAACTATCCCCCGCCGGACACCATTCCGGTATAATTCCATGGAGTAATTCAATTCAATTTTTCAATCTGTTATTTCAGGATCATTGGTCCATAATAAACATAATTTTGTCTGAGTTGGCATTTACTATACTGTACATTATACATCATAGAGTAAGATCTTTTATCAGGGTTTTCTTGTTATATTATTTTGCATCAAGACTTTTCATTTAATAACTATCAAATGTGACTGCATACATTACTGAACTATTAAGATACATATTTCATATTAAGTTCAAAACGAAAACCGATAATGAAACATAGAAACGATGAATAATATAACACATTGGCAAAGCAATACAACATACTTAAAACTATTGAAAATAAAACTTTATATTCCCCTTCTATATTTCCTCAATGAACTGACAGAATACAAATAATAAATTAGGGCAAAGTGCATGAAACGCTCAATAGAAAGTGGAGTAACATAAACAGTTTGTAGTGGATTGATTACAGCTAATGAATCACAGTGTAAACACAACCTTAAAATAGCTTTAATAAATTTAGGTTATCACATATTGAATATCAGGATAGGAATATGTTCAGTATGTTGCATTCCTGCAGTACTACACAGTATGAACAGATACTAGAAGTAAATTATTTACTACCTAGATGTCAACAACAACTATAGCTCCTAAAGTATGATTCTATTCTAGCTGCTTTGTTGTCTTTTACAGTATGTAAACTTTTTCTGTATTCAACAAATAAATAACAAACAAATAAGCAGCGAATTTAGACTTATATTTTTATAAACAACAGATCAGTAAAATTTGAAGGTTATTATATTTATATTTACATTGGATTCTAAAAAAAAATGTGGTACAGTAATTTGACGAGCAATAATAAAAGATTATTGGTAATGGGGCGTGATCAGTTGATTCAAATGCTGTATGCATTGAGGCGTATAAGATGTGTTCACAAAGTGCAACAAATATTATTATCCAAGTATTAATCTGTAATTGATTGTTGTGAATGCTATTAATGAGATTTAAGGGTAATAAGTTAAGAGCATGAACAAACAACTTAAGAAGCAGAAATAATGTAATTTTAAAATGGTGACATGACACAAACACCTTCCTCTGTGACTGCACAATTTGAAAATGACTTCTACAGTATATTCTGCAATTAATGTATCAGGGGTATTGCTAAACACCGCAAACCCCCGCAAACCTCCAAAAAAACATAGCAAACCCCACCGAACCGACATAAAAGTGATTGAATCATGTAGTGTACAACCCACTGGGTATATCAATGTAAAAAAAAAATTAAATTTCTCCTGTTAACAACTTATTTTTAGGGTAAAACATCATTTTTTGGTCAAAAATGATTGTTAAACCCCGCAAACCTCCAAAAAACCATAGCAAACCCCACCGAACCAACATTAAAGTGATTGAATAATGTAGTGTACGACCCACTCGGTATATAAATATTAAATTTCTACTGTTAACTACTTTTTTGCGGATAACACATCATTTTTTGGTTAAAAATTAGCCATCATTTTTGACCAAAAAATGATGTTTTACCCCAAAAATAAATAGTTAACAGTAGAAATTTAATATTTTTTTTACATGGATATACCCAGTGGGTTGTACACTACATGATTCAATCACTTTTATGTTGGTTCGGTGGGGTTTGCTATATTTTTTTGGAGGTTTGCGGGGTTTAGCAATCATTTTTGACCAAAAAATGATGTTTTACCCCAAAAATAAATTGTTAACAGTAGAAATTTAATTTTTTTTTTACATGGATATACCCAGTGGGTTGTACACTACATGATTCAATCACTTTCATGTTGGTTCGATGGGGTTTGCTATGTTTTTTTGGAGGTTTGCGGGGGTTTGCGGTGTTTAGCAATACCCTGTATGAGTACCCATAGACAGTATTATAACCATGAAGCCTCTGTGGTCTTATGTAGTATGGTTATAATCAAAGATAATAAAAGGAGAAGATACAACAGTTCCGTTGGCGGTGTAAACCACATCCAGGTTACTACTGTATTTGCTGACGCCTGAGGGTGGCGCATTTCTTTTTCGCTAGAAGAAGTGCGCCACCTTCAGGCGTGGGTAAGGTAAAACTTTTATTGTAAATATCTATAAAAATGCAAACGATGATTATTTATCAAAATGATTATCAAAATATTAATAATATCAAAATTAGTAGAGCACAGACGCGAGAACACATCAGATCATCACGATCCATCGAAACGTGGGATTAGACGGGAACCATATCTAGAGCCCGTCGTCGTTCGGCTGCTGGATTTTTACGCGTCCATGAATAAGCGTCCGCGTTTCCTATCCTTCTATGTATAACAGCGCGTACTGTTGATTCTTTACCTATTTATATTCTTTGTTATAATGCCCAACTTGGACTGAGGAACCTACACACAGTACAGTATGTTGCACAGTCCCCCAGTTAAAAAAAAAGACTTTTTTACAGTATATTTTAACACAATCCTACTACTGTTTGTAACCAATCTTAAATACAGTATAACCTGTACAGTAGTACAGTTTATCTAAACAGACTACTGTACATAGTTTACTGTACTACAGTACTAATTATGTACAATACTACTACAGTAGCTTATGGTTCTCTATTTCCCTTTGGAGTAGAGTTACTGTACTGTACCAGAAAAAAATAAACTAACTATATACAGTATCTATCCAATATTACACATTTTTTTTAAACGCAATACAGTACACAGATACTGTACAAGTGTAAGCCAATTTATAATAATTCATTTTTTCTTTTACAGAGGACTTCTTTTAACACAAGATGACCTGAACCTCAGAAGATAACTTTAATTCATTAGATAATTGAAAATGCTAATTTGCAAACATTGAACTAAGATTGAAATGAAGTGGTCATCTTAAACTGACCGTTGCTAATTATTCGCGACTCATGAGTTCTCAGACAGGTCAGTGACCAATCCACTGCTGTATCACTATCAGTAAAACTATATTTACAACATTTGATGGGTTTTTTTTCAAATCATTTTTTTTTCCTGCTACTGTAATGCTATCTTCTGTACTGTATGTATGTTTTGAAATGAAAATTTAAAAAAAGTCAAATCATGTAATGAGATGTAACAGTAACACACACTTTTAAATACACACTTGTTAATATTAATGGTGTTAAGTCAGAAATCGTAACCTCTGACACCGGTGTTCCTCAGGGTACTGTCAACGCACCTAAATTATATTCCTTGTACTGTATACGGCGGATTACAGATCTTTAAATGATGAGCTTTGCCCCGTTGTTAAATTCGCTGATGACACTAGTACTATTGGTCTCATAGTTTCAAACAATGATGAAAATTATCGTAGCGAAATACAAAGATTTGTTAAATTTTGTGACGATAATTATCTCCAAATAAATGCATCAAAAACAAAAGAGATGATCATTGATTTTAGGACTAAACATAAATTTAATTTTCAACCAATCACTATCAAAGGTAAAGAAATTGAAATTGTTGACCAGTACAAGTATCTAGGAATTGTTTTCAATGATAAACTGAGTTGGGGAGACCATATAGACTTCATCAGCAAAAAATTAAGTCCCAGAATGTATTGTATGAGAACTTTATATAAATTTAACTCCTGTGATTTGATGTTACTTTCGTTCTATAGATCCGTAATATGTAGTGTTTGGACGTATTGCCTCTCCTGTTGGGCTGGTAATGTTACCGGAGGGAATAAAGGACGCCTTGAAACTTTCATCCGTCGGGCTGGTAAAATGATTGGTCTGGAACTGCCTTCCTTTACCGATGTGCACCTAGAACACCTCCAGAAAGATTTCGAACGCATTGAGTCGGATGCCTCTCATCCTCTCCACAAAGTGATCATAGACCAACTTAATCCAAGTGGTAGATTGAGGCTCCTCAGTGTGAAAACAAATCGATTTGCTAAATCCTTTATTCCCTCCGGTATCATCCAGTACAACAGGAAGTCAAGAAGATAATTTTATATTGTAATTTTTTAGATGTTTTTATATGATTGGTTTTATGCTATATTTGTTTTTATAGTGTTTTCTTTGTTATTATGACGAGCAATGAATTTCCTTTTTGAGGATCAATAAAAGTTATCTTATCTTATCTTATCTTATCTTATAACATTAAGGTGAAATTACCTAGAAACGTTGACCAACTATTTAAGCAAGCATTTGAACCTAACACAAATGTCATTACTCACAGCATTTATTGCTAATGCTCAATCTTAATAGAGGAATGTGATATGTACCTCACTCTATGATCTCAGCAGTAAGCTATTATTATACAGTCAACATACATAATTTATTACGGTACTGTACTATAGCACTATTAGTAGATCGTAGACTACAGTAGCCAAGCACACAGTGTATTACTGTACTGTAGGTTCGAGTTGACTTAATATTCATAAAAATACTGTATGACACATTTTAGCCTACATGGCGTTTCATTTGTATAATACTGTATTTGGAATATGAAATCACAGGCCTCGAATTTGAGGATTTTTGGGGCAAGGCCATTTGGCCTCCGGTTTTCATTGATTTTAGGGGCACCAAGGCCAAATGGGAGGGCACCAAGGCCATTTGTTTTAAATCGAAGGGGCACCAAGGCCAAAATTAAAAAACATTGTAATAACTAGGCCAAAATTTAAAAATAGCTTGTTTCCGGTTGAGGGTGGAATTTTTTTCAAAAAAAAAAAAAAATTACGTGTGTTTACGATCCATATAAAAATAATAAATAGGTACGATGTTCAGCGTTTATAGTTTACCGTCCTGTTTTGAATGCTTCGTTTAGTTTCAAATAATTCGATAAAAAGGCACGTGAAGCCAACAACCAAGGAACAACAGCAAGCCTCAGCCTAGCAGCCGACGGAGAAAACATGATACAAAAACAATTTGTTTGTAGGCCTTACCTACAACTATTCATACACAGAGTGTTAACCACGGTAAAATCAAGCCAATGACATTATGTAGTAGAATATAAATTATAGTTATTTTCCGAGTTTCGATTTCTGAAGCTTTTTTGTTAGTATAATCAGGGAGTTGTAACAACTCCCTGGTATAATCCATATTTATAAGAATTCAAAACACGGACGAACACCGACCCCTTTCTCTCTCTCTCTGTTTAGCCGGCCTTACTGCACGTGTATTGTGGAGTATACCATTTTCTTGAGTTCGGTAAAAACGCGTTTGGTAATTTAGTGTACGACGTTGTTAAACAAGATTTTTCGATGATCTGTCTGCTGGATTATTGAGGTGGGTGCGATAAAATATAAATATGATATACAGTACTTCCAACGATCTTCGGGTTGAGGTGCAGGTTTAACTTTGGTGCTAAAAGTAAACACCCCTAATTTTACAGTATAATGGACTACACCATGCAGGAACGCACATGGTATTTTCTTATCAGAGGGTGCGTGTACGTCAAAAGGAATTGTTTTTCCAACGATCCGATCCTTCGCGTACGTACGACGGACGGACGTCGTGGGTGAAATTTCTTATCAGAGGGTGCGTGTGCGTCAAATAGAATTGTTTTCCCAATGAATTGAATTGCGTGTGTTCGACCGGATCGCATCGGCGGTGGGAGGATAGGCTAGGCTAGCTAGGAGTGCGTGTAATCGAAGGCGGCTAGCTCGATTATTGAGGTGGGGTGGTGCCACTTTAATACTTTCAGTAACCTCCGATCGAGGAACGTTTTTAGCTTGATTATTAAAAGTGTACACCCCTGTATTTTAGTGTACTATCTATATCATGATTTACCACGCACGGCGGCCGGGACCGGGATGATATTGTTTTGGTTACAAAATGTTTGATGTTTTGTTTACTGTTTGAGTGTTTGTGTATTAATAAATGCGTTTAGGGAAATCCCCTTGCAACGAAGACAGGCGATAGTTTTGCGTCTCGTCCGAGTCGTGTAAACAAATCTTCTTGACATTATTTTCTATCTAATTCAGTTGTTTTTATTGTGGTAAAACTCGGGAAGGGCACTCGCGGCCAACGCAAAAAAAGGGCAGGCCAGTAGTGGCCGTGGGTGCTATTCATTTTCGAGGGCATTGAGGCCAACTGGGAGGGCACTGACGGCACTGGCCGCGGTAAAATTCGAGGCCTGCCCAGACAAATCATTCCAACTGAAAACTACTAAAACAAATACTGTACAATAACTAGAAAGAAAGGGCAAGTCTACATACGTCTATACTGTAGTACCTATTATTAAGTTACTCTTAGTCTTAAACTCTGTCTATGTACACTACTGTATCCAACTTTATGTGGCAAACAAATGAGATGTGTTCATATTACAGTACAGCTGAGTACTGTATGGTCGTGTTCGTACGGTGGTTAAAATAAGCGCTTAATTTCACCCATGCCTCGGGTTATAAATTGAGCGTTGTTCGTACTTGAAATATTTAACCGCTTTTAATGCTTAATCGACGAATCACAAACCGGAAATTACGTTTTAAGGTCAGTTGTCTTTACAACCTACGACCCCATTTTCGCACGCTAGTTTCGTGTTGTATATTTTTTACTCGCGATCTACTGTACCTTTTACACTGCTTATCCTTGCGACAAACCTTATGCCTCTTAACGCCGATAATCCTGCCGAAATATGCCTTCTCCTGACGCCCATTATTTTACTCATTGACGAAGAATTTGAGCCCAATGTTACACGACGGAAACACCACCGACCAGCGGCTCCCCGACCAGCTTCTACACCAACAAGGACAGCACCAGCTGACGATCGCTCTCGAAGCGTGTATGGAAGAGCTTCGTAGGAGAAATGACAGGCCTAGGCAGCGAACGTTTGTCAAAATTTGACACATTGCCTCTATCGGAGATTTATTATCCTCGAAGGCCGAGTATAATTGGTTTATCGCTGAAATAACCTGCAAATCTGGTGAACATTTTACCTCAAATTTTTTGTAGCCTGAGGCAAAAGTTAATTGGATCACGCGAACGGAAATCGGGAATAAGCTGGTATTTTCAACCCCTACGAACAGGCCCTATGTTTCAAGTAGACTTGATGTTATATCACTACCATATGTGAGCATACAGTATCACTACCATATTTAGGCACATCACACCTTTTTTGTCAAACTAGTTTGATAGTGTAGACGGAGCTTTACTGTACTGTAGCTACTATATTACATGAAGTGTGTAATATCTAACAAACTGTAAATTTGTCAATGATAGTGATACTGTGAATGTTGTCCAGATTTCCAAGCATTTTCTTTTGTGCTCTTTGGTGCTGTAAATCATAACTGTAATTTGATGACTCGCACATGAAGAATTTAAATTGATTATGAATTCATTTTTCTACAATTCAAAACTGCTCCATTACATAACGTGATGAAAATCAATTGTAACGAGATTCTTTATAATTAGACAATTAGACAGGAGGAGTTAATGTAATTGAGAAATTCAATCAGTATTTTATGAATAATCAATAACTGACTAACAGAGCATTATCTTATTATTCAATGTTCTTAATTTGTAAGACATAGCATGCGAGTGAATACGATAATTGTAAAAAAATTGTTCAAACTATGTATAGTATTGTATGCATTAAAACAGTAGGTCTACTGTACAGTAAGACCAATTTACACAGACGAGCAGTAACGGTAAACGTAGAATCTGTATCTATTCTCAGCCGAAACCGACCGTCCGCTCCACGCTTTTTGCAAATGGTCATAAGGAATAACATAGATTATATATTGTTATTACCGTATACCGCTTGTGTAAATTGGCCTTAATAGTAACTGTATTAATCCATACACAAAATAAAATTGCAGTGCCCTTTAAAAAAAAAATTTTTTTTTTTCATTTAAAAATTGAAACCAATAATACTTATTTTTCAAGTCAATAATTATTTTGAGTATAAATAGCAAAAACTACTTAGAAGTAGTAAAAAAAATGCTTTTTTCTAAAGCAAACTACAGTATCGCTTTCATCAATGTATACTAAATTGTGTAGTTAATCCATTGGGTGCTGTCATCAATACTGTAGGATAGGATAATACTGTATGGGCAGTGTACAATTTCACAAGCAAAATTAAAAGGCATTTTTCTGTACTGTAGTACAGAATTATGCACTTGTCAATTGTATGACCCACTATACGAACCCCGGGAGAGGTGCGTCATTTACAAATAATTACTGACGCAGGGGTGCGTCAAAAAACCTAGATGGTACGTCATATCAATGAACAAGGTGTGTCAATGTCCGTCACTTAACACCCACCATATCATAAACAACATGGTCACAGTGCGTCAAAATGGGTGCGTCATGGTCACCTAAAAGTAAGTCACATTTTTGACGCACGGGTGCGTCATGGTATTCAAAGGTATGACGCACATCGGACAAATGACGCACCTCTCCCGGGGGTCGTATAGTGGGTCATACAATTGACAAGTGAATTGAAACAATTGAAACTAATGTGTGGATGAAAGTAAATTCACTGTACACAGAATAAACTAACTGTATATTTTTATATGGAGTGAGTGCAGAATCTGTTTGGGCTTTAGCCTATTCTCATTCCTGGTTATTTTTACACTGATGACCGAATAAATATTATTATTATTATTATTATAAAGGCAATAGGAATGTTCTCGTCTCTGGCTATAAAACCAATGTTATTGTTTCAAAATTATTTTTTATTTATTTGTATCTCAATTAAAATTTGTTGGGTATTTGCATTTCAATTACAGTATTAGTATTAACAATTAAATAATTTAATATTAAATGTCTACATAATATTAAGATATTAAGAAATCTGTGTCATTCAACAGGTACAGTATTCTTTCAACATGTACAGTAATTAACACTTGATCCGGTTGCATAGCTGATAAAAAACTTAGAAAATCAACATATTCTTGGCAAACTCAGGCTAATACCGGACGTGGTATAAAGCAGATAATACTTGAATTCATTCAAGGTTGTAGATAAGATTGAGGGCTTCCACACTCCCACACTTGACTGCTACTAAAGCACACTTGACGGCTTCTTGAAAGAGATTCAAATTGCTAATAATACAAGATAAAGTACAACACAATTGCCATACATTCTATATGTTAACTTTTAATCAAGCTCACCTGTTTAAACTGTACAGTACAATATTTTAAAAAACCAATCATAAAACATATTCCTGTATAGTACTGAGTTGTACATACAGTACTTTAGTGTAGGTCGTTGTTGGTCATTACAAATCGAAAGCTTGCTATATATTTAGTATTAGGCGCCTAGGCCTATGGAGTGTGCCGTCATGATTTGGCGGTACAGTCATGTACCTATAATCCCAAATAATGTGTAGGATGAGTGACTGGTGGGTGGGTCAATCATAATCACTGCAGCAGCAGGTCAGAAGAATAGAATTTCAGTTAAAATTATTTAGAACACACAAAAATACAATTGTAGGCCTGGCCAAGTCTAGGCAATTACAAAGTTGAATACTATCATGAAATGACAAAAAAGTACGTTACGCATATTTCCACAAGTCATATGCAAGAGAAACTGTTCTAGGCCTACCAACATTATTTAGTACATGGTGTTTTGGGAGCTTCGGGAAGGTCATAACTTACTTCTCGCCGCACTGATTAGTGCCTTGCACTCCCGTATCAAATCCTTGATCGCTTTATTCGTCATTTCCAATTCATGTTCATGGCACCTGAGGTTCTCACGAAACTCAGGACTGTCCAAATAGCAATCGCTAAATTCCAAAGGCTGTAACACCATCTTGTTTGTAAGTTTTAATGTTATTATCCTAGCATAATTCCTAAGAAAATCTTCGCACACGTATGGCCCCGCCTTTTCAGCAGATTTTACGTTACGATAAAATCCATCATGGCGGCCTCCACTTGATACGCCTCGTACATAAAATGTTCGCAAAAATCATGATAAACTTAAATAAATTATATCGTAAAATGTATGTATAAATTTACAAGCTTTTAAAGATAATAAAAAAGTATAATATTCCTTTTAGTTGACATAATATTTAATAAAATATGAAATATGGACAAATAGTAAACAGAGGGCGCTAAACATTTTTTTAGCTGTCGAAGTGATAAAATTGGGAGGATGACTGTAATACTATTGATACAATTATTAGTCGACATAATTACAAAACATTTAATTCGTTCTTACTTTGGTATGTATTATATACAAGATGGACTAAATAATTCTTAATAACTCTGTTTATACTGTTTTGCAAACAAAGTATTTATTTATCATTACTGAATAAACAACCTCTGAAACAAATATATCAATATCGCCGTTATTTTTCTTAAGTATTTTAAAATTAAATTTTAATGTGCCTTATAATTGGTTTGGCAATAAGTGTCAGAAATGACATAGCGCCACCAATGATAGGCTTAACATTTACAGGAATATAATATAATACAGTACTTTTCCTGTTACCTTTTTTTTAACTCACTGACACTAAATTAACGCACATATCCGTAAAAACAAATGTTAAAATTAATTAATCAGTAATTTATGAAATGAGAAAGATTTTTTAAAGTATAATAATTATTTATTGAATTTTTATAATAAGCCATTATTATGAATCAACACCATTCAAAGCTTTCCGTCACAAAAACCACGACGACTTCACAAGCGTTACCGATCATATAGCGGTATTGGCTGACGCATTGATAAACGTTTTCATAAATGCTCACTTCGACGTGTAGAACACTTGAACGTCTCCAATGAATGGTCAACGGGTTTAACACACTTTCAAAGCGTATTACGTCGCACCATTGAGGTTATACCTTGGTCGCACTTCGTAATACCTGCCGCACTGTGTAACAACGTTGTCGCTCTTTGTAATAACCGATATGCCGCACTTTGTAATAACCGATATGTCGCACTTTGTATAACCTGAGCTGTCGCACTTTGTAACACTGCTTGTAACACTTTGTGCGGCCTAATAATTTTTTCCCATTGTGTTACAACTTTAATATCAATTTAGTAAATCTGATATACAAAAGTCATGGTCAAATACACGATAGACTTTTATTTTCAATAATGTGTTTTCGTACTATGTAGGCGAGACTTGCCCCAAGTCTTTAGTTATTTCGAGGCTTATCGACGTTTTCTGACCATGAAAATACAGTATAAAGCTCAAATATTATACGTATGATACGCCACATGTGCCGAAATATTTAACTTTTTACTAATAGTAAGTCAAAACTCCGTCTGGAACCCTCACTATATGATGTAGGCATCATAAACACCATGAAGCCTATATCGTATCGTAAGACCATTTTGTACAAGGTTTATCAAAAGCTTGATAACCTCTGTTTACAAAGAGTACACATTATTCCATACACAGTTTATTACTATTACCGCTAAAAATATTTTGTTAACTACCTCTGTTATTCACTTATTTATTGTTTCTTAACAATTACATAAAAAAGAATCGCTCTGGGCCTAATCACTAAATAAATATTGATATAGTTTTGTTGGCGGCTTCCGAATTACGAAGTGTACACAATCTCAACATTCATGAAACTATGGGAACCATAAAGTACGGTGACTAAAAAGTCAACATAGACTATGAAACACAATAAAAACTTATGCCTACTAGTGTGATAATAAACGGTACATTGGAGCATGGATTAGAGGTAGCCCAACATAATAATACGGAGTTTTTAACGCAGTCACTCATTTTTGACGACACAAGCAGCGAATAATAGTAAGTTGTACATAGAGATACAATGTCTTTGGTAGGACCAACGTAATTATTTCCCGCCAATTCAGTAGAGTAAGTTGAGTTTTAATAATACACAACTACTAAACTTCTTCTTCTTTATCATCATATGCAAATTTGCGTATACTTGCAAATCTCTATCTACACTATCAAACTTTATGTGATAAAAAAATGTGATGTGCCCATATGAAAGAATAATGAAAAGCGAAAACAGATTAGAATGTTAATTTGTATATATAAATGTACTACAAATGGAGAGAGGCATTATATACCAATAGATAAAAGTTGTGGTCCTCTCTCCTTCATCTTTTTTTTTTTGTAATGTATTATACCATATGGACAATTGTCTGAAATAAAAGTTGAATTGAATATCACTACCATATTTAGACATATCACTACCATGTTTCGGCACATCACACTTTTGTCAAACTAGTTTGATAGTGTTGACAGAGCTTTAGAATTTATTAATTTCTTTAGGGCCTATCGTTTAAAAAAAGTTGTATTGCGTGTCAGCCAATATTTGTCCTGTGAAGTGTAGGCCTATCGGGACAGTGACAATATCGGTACTATGGTCTTGCCTAAATAAAATAATAACTATGCATTTAGAGCCCTGGTATTAAAAATGTTTTTATTGCGTATGGATTGTCACTTCCTTATATCGAGATAGTTAACAACAATTAATGCTATTAATACGGACCGTAGAGTATTTGGAAATGTCTATAGGCCTAGATAGAATAATAATATTAATTTACAGTCTTGGAATCAAACGTGTGGAGAGTGTTTCATAAGTGCTATTAATAAAATAATTTAATTTAGAGTAGACTTTTTATAGGCTTATAAATTCACAATATCTTAGTTACCATGCTTTAAAGAGCCAACAATAATTGATAATTCATTTCATTCATTTTATCTTTAATTTCGGAAAACAAAAACTACAAACAATTCTCCATAGCTCAAGAACAAATTAGAGTCTTATAATATAACATATCACATATCACATTCTAAATTTGCAATAAAATTCCACACATAACTGTTGAATGAATGAACGAAATGTGACCCATCAAAAGTTTTATTCAAAATAATTTGTCACGCGCTATGGGTTAGTCTGATATCGGACTCGATGAGCACATTAAAGTCTACTATAACTAATAACAGTATACGCCTACAAGTGGAGCTGGCCGTGAGTAAACATTTTTTTTAAGTTCCCAAATACGTTAAAGAAACATAAAATGGAAGTGATCCCACTAGGACGCAACACAAGGCAATTTACCAATCATAAGCTAGAGTTCGAAAAGGCCTAATCCATTGCTTTTGATTAGTCAATTCACCTGCGTTGCCTCTTACCTTCTTGCGTTGTGTCCTAGTGGGAACCAAGCTTAAACGCACCCTGCTGCTATCACTAAAGCTTGGTTCCCACTAGAACGTAACGCAAGGACGTAAACGCAACGCAAGCGTTTTAACCAATGACAAGCGAAGTTATAGACAGTTAGCAATCACGAGCGAATAAGCCATCGCTTGTGATTGGTCAATTCACTTGCGTTGCGTTACGTCCTTGCGTTGCGTCGCTAGTGGGAACCACGCTTAAACGCACGTATTGCCATTCTGTAGAAGGCATTGCGTTTGAACATAAACATAGGTCGTATTATGATTATTAGCAACACCCGATTTCTGTGGATGTACTTTTGACTTCGCGTTTGGATCACCTAATGTTTGGCTCCCAGAGACGCAACACAGGCGATAGATAATCTGAACTGTGTGGTCAACCACTTGCGTTGCGTTTACGTCCTTGCGTTACGTGCTAGTGGTAAAGCTTCTAAAGCAACGTAAGGACGTAACGCAACGTAATTGATTTGACCAATCACAAGCGATTCGAAATGTCGCTTGTCATTGGTCAACAAGCTTACGTTGCGTTCACGTCTTTGCGTTATGTCCTAGTGGAGTTCACGTCAGAAGTTACTTCGACCCGTAAAAATGCGACGCGTTTATCTCGCATCTTCTTTTGACTAGTAGGCCGAAGTCTACTGTTTTCTTATAATTAAAGACCGACAGGCCTGCTGATGGGTTCGATTTATCAATAATAAGGACCTGTGTTTTTTTTTTCATTTTAGCCGATTGCACCTCCACTGCATGATGCGCGCGATAGTAGGCTTACATGGTTCTCCTCTATTGGTCATTAATCGTTAAATAAAGGGGCCTTTAATTAATATTGCAGACCTTCAAATAAAAAAAACTACTGGAATATTAGCAAAAACCGTTTCTATTGTATCAGGTTATTAGCGATAGGCAAGGTAGCATACTTTAGCTACCTGGTTACCGGTTCAACTAAACGTGATAGCTAGAATAGTATTGATAAGCAACTTGTGTAATCCAAGGAAAAAATAACACAAAAACAGAACATTTGTAAAGAACAATCAGACAAGGACTAGTAATCTTCGCTGTTCTATCTCTTTGTAACGGCGTTACACAACCCGTGTACACAACAGAAACATGATACAACGCGTGGTATCGATTCTATATTTGCCAACAAACTTTAAGTGTTTATTTAATTCAAAAGTTAATAAACTGGGTTTCGAATACCAAATTATCTTGGTAGCGTGTGTTCGGGTATGGAATGTAGTATTTAATATTTCTAAAATTCGTCAGAGTGAGTTTTAGTATACAAAGGATACAAACATTCATATTGCACCCCGGAATGAGTGTAATACGTACATAAGATGAGGGTTATGGCAAGAACCGCTGTGTGACAAGGCATATCAAGAGCCTAGCAATTGAATTCAGTATATTCAATATTTGCTTTTTAGTTAAAATATATCTAGCCTAGTATTATTAAGCATATATCGATTTTCATTGCAAGAATAGAGAATTAAAGAACAGAGTGACTTATGGATGATGGATGAAGCAACATTCGACACCGGGGCATACAGGGCTCATTTCAGAAGATGGTGGCAAGAAGGACGTGGTCAAAGAGAGGGAGGTAAATAAGATAAACCTCTTTTTTATACCGTATCTGGTCACACGGGGACTAAATAAAAGCTCTGTCTACACTATCAAACTAGTTTGACAAAAAAAGTGCGATGTGCCCAAATATGGAAGTGATATGCTCAAATATGGTAGTGATATGGCATCATCATGTCCAAATGGGCACATCACATTTTTGTGTCACATAAAGTTTGATAGTGTAGAAAGGCATAAAGGACCGAAGTACGAGAGGTGCGCTTATAAAAAATACAGTCCCCAGATGAAAATTCAATACGGTAACTTTCCTACAACAGCATACTAGACTTTGCATTTAATATTATGGCGGATACATCGCACACTTGTACATAGGTAATATGCTATAAACAAGAAATTAGCCAGTATCAGGTAGTATAACCTGAGTTGTCTGTAGTTCGGCAGGTGTTAATTAGTATGGATATCATTTTGATGGAGTTACATTTCCTCAGTCCAATTAAAACAATCACTACTTTAATTTCCGCGCCAAATCAAGCGATCATTTAGGACAAAGCGGTTCTCCTGTAAAAAAAAAAAATTCTCTAACAAGTAGATCGAACATTTCCGTTCCATATGCGCAATGATATTTTAAATTCGTGAACTACTACCGTATATGCTATTATGGAGTAGAGAATATTTCTATGAAGCTAGCAGTGATGTAGTAGGCTAGGCTATGCCGAGTGGAATTCATCTCCTAATGAATGGTCTACCTGCAGATAGGCCCAGACATAGAGAAAAGAATCCCCATTAATTAGGACGATACTTGCCCAGCAAGGGAAACACTTAGTACACGTATGAAACGCCATATGTGCCAAAAATCAAAACTCTGTCTGGAACCCAGACAAGGAAAACACAACCAAACATTTTCTTTTCACGTTCACAATCTTGAAACTCTACAATAAAGATGCTTCTAAAATGTTTATAATTAATACATATTTTATTTTACTTCAAACGCAAAACGCGGTAAAAAAAAATGACAGAAAGTATAGTTTTCTTTTTAAAAATCGATCAGGACCCAGCTGATATGTCAAACGATAGTCTGCAATTGACTTCATTCATTCGTCATTACAGTTCGTGACGTCACCGCCCAACATTATTTGTATAAAAATGCTCACTTGAATGTGTTTCAATCATCGTCATCAATTCTACTGATTATTCCGTGACCAACTTTATGTTAATAGGTTGTGACGTATTGATTTTCTGTGTTGTCGTCAGATTGCTTTAAACAGACGATAATTAAAAGAGCGCGAATACGACTTTCCAACTTGATATTAGCGCGTAACATAACGCCCACTGACGTCACGAATGTTTGAATAGGGCAGATTCGTGAAGACAATTCACTTATTATTCAAACGTAATTCATTAGCTTATTCAATGGAATTAATATCGAATAACAGTTACAGAATTGCCTTACCACGTATAGGACGTGTTACAATTGTAAAATACCACTGCTTCATTTCGCTTGTTACTAAAAAAATCGTTGATATAACCGGTGTTCTTTTCGTCTTCTTCTTATTTTATGTCAGAATTTACTCCTACTCAAATATTTTATCAAATTACCGATAGGAAACGGTAAGAAACGCGTTGCTGACGTTTTGAAACGATTGAAACTAAAAGGAAGGATAAGCAATTGAACTACCCAACGCAAGCACAACATTGATATGTTTATAACAACTTTTAAGAAAATGTAGTCATACATTTTTTGTTCCCGAACGGTCAAGTTGTTCAATACTTATACAGCATCGTTTTGTATCTAATGTGTAAAAGTAGATATTCGTGTAGTAGGCCTACATCAGTTGCGAATGCTTACGCCCGAACTTTGTCATGAAGAAGCACTTTAATAATTAGCCTACATCTAAGTCTATAATCAAATAAGATGAGAATTAACGTCGAGAAGATGGACAATTTAATGAAAATTATAAAACAAAGCTAACGATTTAAAACATCATTGTCGAAATTGTCTTCTCTTTAATAAAGCAACATGGATAACTCTATAAACATTATTACCAGAATATCTAACGGATATTCTTCGAGCTCTGGTTTGTAAATTGTTTTTTTTTCTCTTTTTGTTTTTGCGTGAATTTTTGAGAAAAGTGTTTCAACAGTTCTTAAATGTTTTTTTTTAAATTTAATATATTTTATCGCATTTTCTCCAATTATTTTAGATGACGATGCCATGGAAACCATAGAAAAGCGGCTGATGGAGGTGACCGATATGGTAACACCAAAAAAGAGTGTAGAAAATGCAATGGAAAGAATGGGTAGTCCAATGCGAGAAAAAGTCAGGGTGGGTAGTGTAGCACTACTAATAGTTTTGGCGTTCCATGCTTCAAATCTCTCCTCCCAAAGCCACCTAAAATAAGCAAATGTTCGTTTCGTAAGCATAAATATTCGTTTCGTAGGCCTACTATTTACACACCATTAGTAAAGCCTGGTTCCCACTAGGACGCAACGCAAGGACGTGAGTGCAACGTAACCGAATTGACCAATGACAAGCGACAGTTCGGATAATCTATCGCTTGTGATTGGTCAAGTTAGTTACGTTGCGTACTTGCGTTGCGTCCTAGTTGGAACCAAGCTTAACCAATAGGGTCGGTATTGCTGATGTAGTAACGGTATTGTGTCGTACTGAGCAACAGGGTCCATGTCTCTGCTCTCTATAAGCTCTGTCTATACTACTAAACTAGTTTGACAAAAAAGTTTGATGTGCCCAAATATGTAGTGATATGTCAAAATATGGTAGTGTCCATATATGGACACATTACATTTTGTTATCATATACAGTTTGATAGTGTAGACAAAGCTTACGTAACGTCTTGGCCTATGTACAGTATTTGGTTACGATCCTAAAATCAATGCATTGATTAAAGCATTCTTGTAAAGGCAGGTGTAATGCTCCAAAAACACACAATTGTCTTAGAAAGTGCAGGTTAAGCTATAATGCTAAACTAATTCATGGTTAATTTCGATTACAACCAAACACACCTGCCGACGGTTATTATTACTCCATAATGAATGTGAAACATGTATCTTGTCCTTCTGTATCTTCTAGGAGTTCTGTACCATAACACCTGATACTTTTAAACGCATCCGGAGCAGACAAAGGAAGGTTAGAATTTCGATTTAGCCCCGTGTCATTTATATTGATTGAGATCTTCTTCTATTAAGCTTCCGCCTTCAACAAACTGAAGATTTTGCAACTATGCCTACTATGAGGCCTACTGTAGAAGGCCTACTTTTAAGTAGTGGCTGTGCGTGACAGTGGCTGAATGTGTGTACTAGTACATCGGGGTAATTCCCTACTCGTCTCGAAAGATATATGTACTATAACTGCACACGAGCCAGGTGTATACATTGGACCTACGGGTTATAGTCCTTATCCGAGAAGACTTCCACCAGAACCATGGAGCGAGTGAGCCTCGAACCCTTGCCGATGTTATGGCTAAGGATTACGGTTCCACTGTCTTAACCGCTCGGCCACACTCACTCAAATAAATAAATAGAGAACTATCGGAACGGGGCGAGTAATTGAAAGCATTTTAATGGATAGAGTAAAAGTAAATGGATGAGATAGCACACTCATCATAAACAGTAAACCCTATTCAGGGGAAACTTTTGTTATAACATCCCGAACGTGTCAAAAACGATTTTAAGCTCATGCTAATGAGAGCACCAACTACCGCTACATTTTCTGACGTCTTCAGCACCTTTGGTCAGCACTGACAGTACATAGGCCTACTTCAATACACGCAATATAGCAACTTTATTTAAAACCCCATCCTCCGATAGTTTGTGTTTGTAGTAACTTTTTTCTATCTTTTTAGCATCGAAAAGCGTTACTTCGTTTTCGTTCCGCCACATGTCTTGTAATCATCTTAACAAGAGCGTTTAGGATGAGAAAAAAGTGGGTACTTATTTTACTTGTTATTTCTAGTTATGAACTTAGTTTCGCGTTAGAAATATAGACTTGACTTGTGTCTGTATACATCTTTGATAGGTATTTTAATACGAAAAAGAAAGCGAGTCAAACCAACGGGGACGGTAGCAACAGAAGCGAGGCGTTTGCCACCAACTTGCAGACGGTAAGGTCTGCCAACTTCAAAAACAGTGTACGTTATTGTTAAGTTATTTTGTATCGTAATGTTCGAAAAGTAGCGCACACGCGGTCATATTTAAAATGACGTAGCCCCTCGCATTATGAGAGTGCTCGTAAAGCTTGGTTCCCACTAGCGACGCAACGTAACGCACATACGCAACTAAATAAAATGTCCTTCCCCCGCCTGTGTGAAATTAAACCTGCGATGTTTGCAGAACTATTGTGTTGTCGGTTCCCACTTGACGTGATTACGCAATACAGCGCTTTGCGACAATAGGTCGATGCGTTACGTTGCGTCGCTTTAGACCATTGTACAACGTATCTCGAACTATCATGTTTTTTCATGACATAGACCAAAGATTCTAACCTAGCTATAAATTAAAATGTATGTACGTAAATGTAACGACAAATTCTTTCTTTAGGTTGCCTTGGAATTACAACTATATTTAACAAATTTACCAGAACATAGAAAGGAAAAAGAAATAAGGAAAGTGAGTATTATAATATTATTTATAATTTTACCTGTATAGAGGTATATATAACTAGAATGTCTAAGACCGTATTTCATTGCACTGATGATGTTGTGTTGTGGTACAAAAACTCAAGCTTATTTTAATTGTATTATGCCGTCAGAAGTTCGGCAACATTATTCAGGACCTTAAACACTTCAGTGTCAATCAAGGACTTACGAAAGTTGGGAAAGCTCTCGAAAAAAATCCGTAAAAGCAGCAGCCGATATAAACTACTTAAAAAATGATTTATAAATAATAATAATCATCGAAAAATGACGTAATGCATAATTTGCATAAGTCGTAGGTTGACGAAAACCTCCCGATTACCATAATAATGTTATTCTTTATTGACGATGTATTTTTTATTAGTTTAATATCAAATATTGATATGCATTTCAGATAATTTACTATCTACGAGCAACAAAGGCGTTCACTATGTTCTCGAGTAGAGTCGAGGAAGACCTCGCGCGTCACATTGGTTACGATTGCTATGACGACGGTCGAATCATAGCATTTCAAGGGAGGGTACCAGATAGATTTTATTACGTCATATCCGGAAGAGGTAAGTGAAAAAAATAGCAATAACTACCCTCAACCACACTAGTAGAACTCCTCCTTTGGAACACTCCTATTAAGGGACACTCTCCCGTAAAACGAACGAACAAAGTTTGTTATATCTACGGCCAAACCTTAAGCGTGGTTCCGACTAGAACGCAACGCAACGTAACTCAGCGACGTATTGACGCAAGGTGCTGTATTGCGTAATCACAAGTGGGAACCGACGACGCAACATTGTGTTTCGCGTTACGGAAAGGTTAAAGCTTGGTTAACACCAGAGACGCAACGCAAGGACGTAACGCAACGCAAGTGAATTGACCAATCACAAGCGATGGCTTATTCGCTTGTGATTGCTAACTGTCTATAACTTCGCTTGTCATTGGTTAAAACGCTTGCGTTGCGTTTACGTCCTTGCGTTACGTTCTAGTGGGAACCAAGCTTAAGAGATAGAAAGTATAGTATGAAATAAATTTAATGCTTAAATATTTTCTTTTCGTAGTGCAACTTATTCATCAATACAAATTACAAAGCGGGGTGATCAACAAAGTGATGGCAACCTTACGTAAAGGCAGCTGTACAGATGTAAGTCAATTAGTACAATAATACGATTTCTTAAAATTCATAGCATTTCAGTAGGCCTACAGTTTTTACAGCAATAGAGCCCATCATTTGGGACACTCATATTCAGGCGAAACTCCCATTAAGGGGACATTTTCACGTGAAACGAACAAGGGACAACAACAGGGTCTTTCAACACTAAGACACACGCCATTACCAACAGTGGCGTAACAAAAGGGGCAAAATACCGTGGGTTAGCGCTCAAACACTGGCTCATTGCATTGCTCATGCTCTGGGGCCCCTGGGTTTAGCCAGTGAGCGCTCATAGCCGTTATTTACCCCACTGATAGCCAATCACATTGTCTGTCAGTACCAAAACTGTTGAATAAATTATTTGTTACGTTAATTTAAAAGGGAGAAGAACTGGAACACCAATGGCTCCGGCAATGCAGCCTCGTTTGTAAAGGCATGGTTGAAGTTCTGGTGCTCGAGAAACAAGATTATTTCGAATTAAGAAATACAATATTAGGGCCACCGATAGAATTCTTACGGTAAAGTTATAACAGGCCTACACAACAAAAAGCCATACCAAATTGAAACTACCATCTGAGGTTTAGTTCCCACGCAAAAGGACGTAAGCGCAACGCAAGCGAGTTAACCAATGGCAATCCATCGCTTCTGATTCAGGTCAAATGTAATGACTTGCATTCATTGCGTCCTAGTGGGAAGCTGTATGACCAAAAATCCTTCAGAGAACACTAATATTAAACACAAGACTTAGCTTTATCCATCGGCCATCCTTGATTACAAACTACAGTACAATGTTTTTACAAAACTAATTTGCAAGTTAAAAATCAGCGTCTATTACTGGAGGTAAAAAGGATATGTTTATAACTGTACTTAATTTCTTTTCTAGATCTGTAGATTTATTTAAAGATTTTCCAATTGAAATGTTTCATGAGCACCCAGAAGCGATACAATATAAATATTACAGGTAGGTAAAACATCTCATACGTTTTATGCTTCTATACATATTTTCCTCGATTTCACCAAATATTAAATAAATAAATGATTATATACAAATTATTATTTTTTAGTCCTGATAAACTGATTGTGGACGATACCAATCAAACAAGAGACGTATTTATTGTAAAATCTGTAAGTAGAAAATACTATTCTCGGTATTCATTCGGTCGGTCTGTTTGTTAGTCCATCATTATCTCTACCACAGTATACATACCTTTTTTTTAAACCTACCATATTTTTCTATCATCACAATGCGGTCTTTCCGAGGATCACAATGGGGTCTTTCCGAGGATCACAATCGGGTCTCTCCGAGGATCACAATGGGGTCTTTCCGAGGAAAATAATGGGGTCTTTCCGAGGAAAACAATGGGGGTCTTCCCGAGGATCACAATGAGGTCTTTCTGAGGATCACAATGGGGTCTTCCCGAGGATCACAATGAGGTCTTTCTGAGGATCACAATGGGGTCTTCCCGAGGATCACAATGAGGTCTTTCTGAGGATCACAATGGGGTCTTCCCGAGGATCACATTGAGGTCTTTCTGAGGATCACAATGGGGTCTTTCCGAGGATCACAATCGGGTCTTTCCGAGGTAACAAACACGGTACATAATTTATTAAAACAGTTTTTTATTCACATAATATTTTGTTTGTCTTAGGGCTCCTGTAAATGCATACGAAAACAATGGGTGACGGATGTGTCCAAAGACCGACGATGTAACAACAGACAGGGCATCAACAAGTTGGGATATGTCAAGACATCTTCTCACGCAGATGGTAAACATATTGATCATTAAAATCTACAAATAATATTCCTAAATGGAGCGGCCAAATAAGACATAGCTATCACACATTCTAACACTAACAAATAAGAACCGTACAGACAAAAGATAAATTACTGCAATTAAAATAAATGAATGGTTATACATCCTATCTTGGAATATATAATGAAATCTCTGACTCACGAGCCTTACTAAGCTTCTCTTCTCAGCATCCGGGTATAAGTTAATGTGTTCGCGAGTTCTCTAGGCCTACACTTAAAGAGTCTAAATTTAGTAAAGTTTTAATTCATTGTTTTGCAGCAATGTTAGGAACAAGTTGGAAGAAAATGGTTCTCAGCGGTCAGACGAACTTTGTTCTGCCTCAGGTACAGTAAGACATATGCCTTTGTACTATACTATAATATACAGTATATAGGAGGATCCAAGGATCTCCATTCAATGCCGTAGCCACGAGAAATAAAGTGATGCGGTGATCGTAAGAAAAGGGAACAATCTCTGTGCGGGCCACAAGGTTGTCAAATGCCTTAAAACCTTACCAACCGTACTGGTTGCTACAGCCCAGTCTTTTCTGACGATACATAAACTTTGGCAAACTTTAACAATTGATTTCAACTTTTCCAGATCCCGAAAGCAGATTCTACTGACAGTAAATCACATCTAAATCAACATCGTAACACATTAGGACTTCAGGTAAGTTTTCAATATCATACCTCCTTTCATTTAAACTCTGAAAATTGATTTTAAGTATAATCCTATTAGGGGAGACCTTTGAGATATATTTTTCTCCTCATTCGTTTTCGGAAAAGTGTCCCCTAAATAGAAGTGAGTTCTAGTACAGTATTTTTTGTATTATATATGCAATTTGTATGCTGAAAATATACAATACAATATATCCAATTATAGAGAAACCTGTCTGACTAATCAATTGTTGATAAATTTTTGATACAAAATGTTTGCATTTTTTTCCCCATCCAATTTAATCTACAACTTTTCTTTAGAAACAACCAAACGACTGCAATATATCAAGTAATTCTAGTAGTGCCACATCTCAACATGGTAAGTTGTTTTTCTTCATTTTTTTGGACATTATTTTACTCTTGAGACATCAATATAGGAAATACAAAGGAATTAGGCTGATTTCTGTGTTATGTATAGTAACTATATCAAAGGTGTTCAATAGATCACCCAATATTGTTAAACAAAATTAAGGGAACATTTCAATCCAATATTACTAAATTCAATCTAAAAAAACTAAAGACCAAGTTTAAAATCTATTAATTGTTTAGAGAAAAGTTTAGCAGAAGCATCAGAAGACAGTGACAAGGTTTCAACATTACAGGTACATTATGTCATTCATAAAATTTCTTTAAAAAAAACCAACATTTTACAATTCCAAATTAGAAACAATTCTATAAAAATACAATAATAATAATTTTATTTTAAATAATCTAAATATTAAATACAGTATTCACGAATGTAATTCATATAAACTAAGCTTTAGGAAGTTAACATAAAATTTCTTGCCAAATTTCATGCCAAATTAGATACAATTCTTTAAAAATACTACTCTATCTAAAAATCAAATACAGTATTCCCAAAATCCTACCACCTGCGAACTATCAAAATAATTACTTAAATTATTATTTATTATTATTATCATTACTTATTATTAAATTATTGTTTTTAATATTTAGCAAAATTGCAGATCTAGGGTAAAACACAGAGAAAGCATTCACTCAACAATCGACATGCCGGCGTTAGCTCTTGTTGAACCGAATTCTGGGATGTTTAACCGCTCAAAAGATTTGAACCGCAACTCGTCATTTATGACACAGCGGTCAAGAACAGAATTATCATCCAGAACAAGCCAACCAAAGCGTGTCGATCACGTACAAGAACGGTTGGCCTATATACAAGTTGATGCCTTACGACAAGGGGACATATTTGTAAGATATAATAATAATAATAATATGTATTATTGAGTTAAATGGTCGAGCTGTTAAGACAGTGGCGTCGTTTACCATACCTAAAGAGCCAACAATATCGGCACGGGTTTGAGCCTCACTTGCTCCTAGTTCTGGTGGTGGAACAAGTTTTCTCAGATACGGACTATAAACCGTAGGACCAGTGCACACTGTTTGCCCGTGTGCACTTTACAGAATCCAGTTCATCATTAAAGACAAGTAGGGGGTTACCCCGGTGAAGTGGTTTAGGGGGATTATAACCTGTGTAAAATCATCTTCATCTCCTCTGAAAACACAGACCACAGCCAAACTTTCTAAAATCCACAGACAAACTTTGAAAACACTGATAAAATAACATAACTATATAACTATAATTATAAATCCAAAGGCAAATTACTGAAAAAATGACAATGCTGTGGGTATCAGTGGCTGGATCTCAATGGAGATACAAATAAAATAAGCACTGAAAAAATGACAATGCTGTGGGTATCAGTGGCTGGATCTCAATGGAGATACAAATAAAATAGGCACTGAAAAAATGACAATGCTGTGGGTATCAGTGGCTGGATCTCAATGGAGATACAAATAAAATAAGCACTGAAAAAATGACAATGCTGTGGGTATCAGTGGCTGAATCTCAATGGAGATGCAAACAAAATGGCGAAAAGCTAAATCAAAACGATAAAGTAAAACAGCCAGAAAAGTTAGCAGAGCTTTCGGGCAACACTAGCTCTTCATCAGTGCAAGTGAAGGAATTTTGATAACGTCATAGTATAAGAACTGGGGAAGTGCTGCCTATAATTATACTAATATTTTTTTTAAATCGATCAATGTTTTCCATTTAAAATCAGGGACTGAATGATCTCCAGAGTGGTAAATCTTCGGAACGTTCATGTATTGCTGTGGTAAGTAACATTTTATAAAACCATCCTTTTATAACTTTTTAAATAATTCAAACGATTTAGAACCAGGCAGTCTGTGTACAATACATACTTCATTATTTTTCCAAATTATGAATCCTTGCCAGAGATGCTCTTTATTACTTGTGTTCCCAAGAAGAATAATACAGGAACAAAATATGAATTAAAAGTACAATACTTGTTTCTTTAATAGTGGAGTGAGGGCGCTGAGATCGTTGCTATAAACAAACGGTTTTTCAAGAATAACGCAAACACACCTACAATGTTACGGATTGATATGTTGGTAAGTTACCACTTTGAAAGAAAATACAAAATAGAAGGACAATATATTCACACTGTTCTGGATCATGTTATGGTATCTATGATACGATAGGGATAGATATGATAGGGACATCTATAGAATATACACTAAATATAGAAAAAGGTTTGTTTGAGATAGTTTTTATAAAAAAAGGAAATTATACTGTATAAATGTTATTAACAGAAGTCTTATCATACCTTGGTATTGGGAATGCATAGGAAATATGATCATTCAACCATTGTATTTAACCAAACGTAACAAACAAAAACATAAAATCCTCTAATGAGCTATAAAAACAATGAATTCATATCTATAGATCCGAGATTGGATGAGTGAGGAAGACGCAAGTAACCAAATTGGAGCTCAAGAGACATGGCAGAATTATAAAAGTGTATTAATGGAACGAATGGCTGAACAAAGAAACAAACTCTCACAGGCCAAAGCATTGACTACAATGTATTCATAGCCAGCAATAGTGAAAGAAAATAATTAAGTAATTTTTTTCAATGTTCTTAAAAACCGAAGAACTATAAACTCTCACAGGCCAAAGCATTGACTATATAGCCAGCAATGGCAAAACAAAATGATATCCTTTTTGTCAAAACAGAAGTACATATTTATTCAACTTTCGAAGAAAATAAATGTGTTGTATTTATGCTGAATGTGTTTATTAAATATATAATATAGAATATTTTTATTTCATACGCATCCGACAGTGAGTAACTCACCAATTACATGATAGATAAACTATTTCATAATTTACCATGCTTATAAACGAAGTCTTATTTGAGGCTTAGGGAGTGGAGTTGAAAGAGTGAGTTACAAACTTGACACCACTACGTCAGGATTGAACTCCGGACCTTGGGATTGGAAGGCAAGCATGTTAATAACGAAGCTACAGCTCCACTACATTGTTTGCATGGAAAATAACCAAAGTAAAGTTTGCAGCAGTATACCATGTGTTTCAACAAAAGGAAATGAAATTAAAGTTGAGAATGTGATGTGCCCAATGCCCAAATATGGTAGCGATATGACATCACCATGTCCATATATGGGCACATCATACAATGTGTAGACAGAGCTGTAAGTTGAGAATGTCTGGTCCAGAAGCTGTTTATAGCAATAGAGTGAAAAGACAATTTCAGAATAAAAGCTTTGGGTGGAGAAAATCTCTGGATCAGACTATAACTTTAAATGTTTTTTTTTAAAATCTTTCTGGAAATTAGAACACTACAAAATAAATAAACATTATATTTCATTGTATTAAAACATTTAATTACTACTTATTGAGAGGCAGTAATAGTTACTGTATGTTTGTTCTTTTTGTGTTCCCTTGTTTAAATCTTTGACAAAGGATGGCAGTATACACTTGACTTGATTCTAAAAAATAAGATGACCGTATCTCGGCTCACATGGTTTAAATGCTAGCTTTGAATTAGTACTTCTTTTTACTCGTAAAACAACTGCATTAAATACACTGTTAAACTAATTTGAAAAAAAGCCCAAATATGGTAGTGATATGACATCATGTCCATATATTATGGACACATTTTTATCACATAAAATTTGATAGTGTAGACAGAACTTTTTGCCCAGGCTTATACACTATAAGCAAGCATTCTAAAGCACCTTGAGCACCTTTGGTGGCAAAGTGCGCTCTATAAATCATTATTAATATTATTAAGATCTAGCTTTAATTCAGTAGGAAAAGAGCTGATAAAAAGAATTTATTGAAGAGAGATGTTGGTTTGGACAATAAATCTGATCACCTTCATTTATACTGAGACTTGGATGATGCATAAGTGGGACCGATGTTTAAGCTGGATAATGGATTAGATAACCCATCTTCATCTTCTTCAACATCATCATCATCTTCATCATCATCTTCCTCTTCTTCTTCCTCGTCATCATCATTATCATCGTCATCATCTACATTACTAGCACCACCGAAACTAAATGCACCTCCACCTAGAAAAATAAAGACATTTATTTACATTTAATGATACAGTAGTTTATATCTATTTCCAAATACACTTGTCTGTTAGCTCTGTCTACCTTGTGACAATAAAATGTGATGTGCCCATATATAGACATGATGATGTTATAGCACTACCATGTTTGGGCATATCACTACCATATTTAGGCACATCATGCTTTTTTTTGTCAAACTAGTTTGATAGTGTAGACAGAGCTTTAGGGAGATATTAATAATATGTCAGAATAATATTTCTTGAAAGTATTACCTCCGTAGGATGAAGCACCATAGGAGAAATAACCACCGCCTCCTCCATAATCGTCATCATCATCACCATAGCCACCACCGGTTTGTTGACGACCAAAATCAATCCTACGTGCTAATAAAAAACAAAATATTCAATAATAAAATGCAGTCAGAATAATCTACAAAATAATGATAAATTACTTTTTTGTGCTAAATACTCTTGAAGGTGCTTTTAATATCTTAAGCTCTGTCTACACTATCAAACTAGTTTGACAAAAAAGTGTGATGTGCCCAAATATGGTGGTGATATGCCCAAATATGGTAGTTATGTGACATCATCATGTCCATATATGGGCACATCACATTTTTTGTCGCATAAAATTTGATAGTGTAGACAGAGCCTAAAGCATATTTATTATTTACTAGATGGTATGCTCGCTTTGCTCGCGTACCATCTAGGTCGTGCCCACAGATGGTTCTCGAATACACAGTAATTTCAGCGTTAAAAAACTGGCGATTTCAAATGTACAATAATGCAGGACAATAATATATGTCGTTTAGAGGAACGATTAAATAGACACTTTGATTTATGTACTCAACTAAAATTAGCACACTGGGAATTACTTCCGAAAGAGAAAGTTGTCACAAAATGAGACCAATTGTTTAAGTCAAATTTAAACAAACTTAACTTGTGTTTTGTATGTAACATTATGGTTGAGAGATGGGGAAGAGGATGGGTGCAAAGAGGAACAATTTTTAAATATATTCTTTATTTTGTAACGAAATATTAATTAACATGTTTTACAAATAATACACCACTAAACACAGTAAAACATTGCGATGTAATACTTTGTTGAAACTATCACCGTCCTAGTCGATTGAAATAGTACAGTACATGTAACGATACACTACGACGTATGTTTATATATAATGTTAAACAATTTGTGAAAACCACCTCTATTCGGGGCAAATCATAAATTCGATTAAATCGGTAATAAATATTAAATTACGGCGACTGAAAACGCTAGCTCATTATCCGTTAAAAAAATCTATATCCAACCTCTGCAGCACAGATTGAAAAAAAAAATGGATCGAATTTCTGTTATGAGTTTATTCTCAAAGGGCCCATATATTTACCTACAGTATGTGTTAAACCAAGGGCTCATAAATTTACCTACTTGTGTTAAACCAAACTCTGGCAGACTGAGAGATTGGGATGTTCCATTCATCGCAAATCAATACATTTGTATAATCGTATATTAAATCTATCAAAATAGTATTTTTTAAAGAAAATCGGCCTGTCTTCAACATTATGATGCTGTACTCTAGCTGTTAAACCGGTTTTCAGCTATTAAAAACAATTATCGTAGGAGGAGATAGGAAAATGCGAAGCCTCCTCGCATTTTTGTGGCGGGTATTTTTCAAGATGGACATCCATTAGACAGTGTATACCACGATCGGAAAACACCCCTATTTGGGGCAAATCGTTGAACCTAAATTTGTTTTAATCGTCAATAACTAATTATCTAACTTAATTTAATTAGTAAACAGGGTTAAATCAGGTGGTTAAAATCAGTACCGAAAGTACGAACCAACTTTATATACCATCGAGTAAAAATTCTAGAAGTAAGGCGCGATTTACCGAATTTTGCCCTTACGTAAATTTATATATAGATACTTACTTGACATGCTTAGATCCTTGGTCTCTTTCGTATCATAACCGCACTTAGGACATGGAATAGAAGTCATTTTTTCATATTTGAAACCCTTTCTTCGAATATGATCTTCACAATAACAGATCTGAGAAAAAGGTTAAATGGAAATGATAATCAACTCATAAAACTATGCTGATATTTTTTTAAAAAAAGTTGATTCTAATAAATTAAGCGGCCAGAATGTATTGCATGCGAATTGATATTTTCATATATTGTGATGCACCCACTTTGATGTTTAAATTTCAAATAACATGTTTGCTGCAGATCAAACTTAATAATTTATTCAATATTTCTTACCTTACACCGCAAACATGAGTACTGACCAAGTTTATTGCATGATAAACCTAGAAGATAGATAATTAAAAATTGTTTTTAAAAATCATATTTCACAGCAAGATAATGAAACATATAAGATCGCATGTAATTAAACTTGGCACCTTGACACAGTAAAAAGCTCACCTTGACAATAAAAAACCCAGACAGGATTAAACCCATCTTGGTACAATCCTACTGATGGAGGGTAAGCCTGCACCAGCTAAGATTAAGCCCACCCTGATACAGGATTAAGCCCGTCCTGATACAGAATTAAGCCCACCCTGATACAGGATTAAGCCCAACCTGATACAGGATTAAGCCTGATAAAGGATTAAGCCCATCCTGATACAGGATTAAGCCCATCCTGACACAAGATTAAGCCCAATCTGACACAGGATTAAGGCCAACCTTATACAGGATTAAGCCCATCCTGATACAGGATTAAGCCCAACCTGATACAGGATTAAGGCTAACCGTATACAGGATTAAGCCCAACCTGACACAGCATTGAGCATAAACATATCCAATCCATATATTTTAATAGTAATTTTTATGTTAGATGATCCATAGGTGATATTGGTTGATCTATTATTTAACTGTGTTACCACACATCGGAAATATAAAAATTGCAAAAGCTAGGGCCAGTGAGTCAGTAGCCTTCAACAATTAAGTTTTAAAAATTCATCTCCTTCCAACAATATTATTTGGAAAAAAATTTGTTGGGTAAGTTTCAATGTAACCTTTTCCTTCACTATAAACTATAACATTTTTTCAAATAACAATTAAGTTTGCTACTAAATGGAAGAAGAAGAAGGATCTTGGTACTGGGTACTTGTGCATATCTGCTATGTCATGATCCTTAATTAAGAAACTAACTGATATCTGCTTACATTTGTATGATTCAGCATCTAACACCTGACAGCTGGCTTGATGCTCAAACTGATCATCTTCACACAAATGTTCACCACAAAACGAACACTTAAATATTCTACCACCTAAAAAACATAAAAAATAGAATAATAAATCAATTCCACAGTACAGTTTGTCCTATAATAGCTAAAATTTAAATTCACAGCAGATAACATAGGCTATATTATAGACAGTGACTGCTAAAGCTCTGTCTACACTATCAAACTTTATATGACAACAAAATGTGATGTACCCATATGGACATGATGATGTCATATCACTACCATATTTGGGCATATCACTACCATATTTAAGCATATCACTACCATATTGGGGCATATCACACTTTTTTGTAAAACTAGTTTGATAGTGTAGACAGAGCTTTAGAGGTGTATTATAACATTTGAGCTCCCCTGAAGGGAATTATATAATATATATAAACAAAAGCCTTACCATGGATCCAAACTCCACGATCACATTCTATACACTCTGCATCAGCAATAGGACATTCACATGCATGAGTGGTTAAACATTTACGACCGTGGCAGACAAACGCTTCACAGAAATCACAAATGGCTCCCTATAAAATCAAATGTCATAACAATTATTTCTACTTACAGTAATTTAAATTTATTTAGAAAAAATTGAACATTTGAAAATTTATATAAAAAAAGTTCTTGTGGTAGAGTAACTAATAAGTAGATCTTCAAGACTATTTCCACCTTGTATTATAAAGTTTGAGCTGTACAAAAAACAAATTTCTAATATTGGACAAATAAATCCCATATACTGTAAGCAGCGTATTCAAAATTCATTCAATAAAAAAAACAATTAAATTTATATATTTGTTAGTATTTAATTTTGATTAGGAGGTATAGGTGCTGTGTTCAAGGAGAGATACCAACTTTTAGCTTTGCAACAATCCATAATTTACTACAAATGTAGTAATGAATGAAAAATATGTAAATTATTTACCACCATTGCCAAGCCAACCGCAAAGTTGCCTGGATGTTTTACTACACAATCTCCTGATTTCTGCATACATTTAGTTTTACCTAAAAAAAAAACAAAATGGTGAAATTAAATGGGATGATAGAATATCTGGAATCTACTTAACTGAGAAATGTTGCGTACTCAATTTTTATTTTTTAAAAACATACAATTATTAGGGTGGCCGGAATGACATGGGAGGGAAATCTAAAAGGTGCATAGGCAGGGTAGATAGAAAAAATCTTTAAACTGCCTCAATATAAATGTATTAACACAACATGTTTCGGGCATAGCCCATTATCAGGTGGGAGGTAGATGTATATAAGAAGAATATTTTTTTAGAGTAGAAATGGAATGGGGAAGTGTATTTTAAAACAGAATATGTTCATTTTGTTTATTTCGTCAATACAGATAAACATACCAAACCTGTCATGGAGACAGGATGAAACAAAAGCAAACTGAATTGCTGTACAAATTTTCTCCATTGAAATGGGACCTGTGCATTATGATATGACCGTATGTTAATAATGTATAAGTTTCGTAAAATGTCAATTCCTACCACAATGTGCACATACTGGCAGTTTCTGTATCGATTGACAAAAATAGCAGAATGCACGATTCTTCTGTCGCCTTTGAAAAAAAACATTACATTTTAATTTTTACTCAATATAATTGATGCAGTTTCAGTATTTTAGTATTGTATTATCATCATGTCCATATATGGGCACATCGCATACAGTTTGATAGTTTAGACAGATCTTTTTTACACCAATTTTTTTTTATAATAAATAAAATGAAATAGAGCCAACAACAACATCGGCAAGGGTTCGAGGCCGACTCGCTCCTAGTTCTGGTGGTGGAACAAGTCTTCTTGGATAAGGACTATAAACCGTAGGTCCAGTGTACACAGTTATAACCTGTGTGTACTTTAAAGAACCCAGTTCATTATTCGAAAAAGAGTAGGGGGTTACCCCGGTGAACTGGTTCACACAATAGCCCCTGTATCAGGGGGATTACCACCTATCTGATAGGACAGTGATTAATTCACTATTGGTAATCCTTGGCCACATTGCCTAAAGACATAAAATAAAAATAAATAAAATAGATGTCATAGCCTCAGTATTTGTTTTATCCTCAAAATAATTTAAATAATGATAAAATGAAAATATTTTATTAGTTACCTTTTACATTTGTCACATTCCTAGAAACAAAAAGAAGAAAAAGAAACAAAATAAATAACAGGCAGCAAATTATGAACAGCAGCAATGCTATAATTTTATTCCAGTTTGTCTTTGGATTTTTACTTGAAAGGATAACTAATTTCCTTTAATTCTAATTTATGCTTTTTTTTAAAACTATATTTAAGTGTTTCAATCTAAATTATAAGAATTGTCTTCAATTTACAATAGTAAATGTCTACACTATTAAACAAGTTTGAAAAAAAAGTGTGATGTACCAAAATATGGTAGTGATATGCCCAAAAATGGTAGTGATATGACATCATCACATTAAGTTTGATAGTGTAGGCATTTACCATTGTAAAATTGCATGGCCACTCAACAATACTCTTAGCTTCATTTCCTGCTCGTATTCCTTTCTGCCTCTCCCTCTGTTTCTCTGCTTTTTTACGAGCACCAGTTTTTTTCTTTGGCATTTTGAACAGTACCCGCTGGTCCCTGTTTATTTATGAAAATAAAAAAAAATTATTATATTTTTAAATGAAAACATAAAAAATAATAATATATACAGAAATCAAACATTATAATTTTGCATGTAGAACTAAATTCTACGCATAATGTCATAAAATATAGTATTATCATATTATTGACAACTTATTTTACTACTAGGCCTAGGCCTATAACCTAATCTATTCCTCGGATTCCAGGCGCTACTCAATTGCCAATTGTGGTGATCTTTAGGCCCCATGTGTACACAGAGAGCAGCCTGCCTCAATTTGACTTAGATTTTTTTTAAATACGATACTTTAATATAACACAATTTTATATAACACAAATATGACATTTTCCTATTTGTTTTTTTAATGAACAATACCTTTTTTAGCTTACAAAACACAGACGAAAACACGTTCGTCCACACACCTCTGGAAGTTTTGGACGAACCACCGGCATCACACGCCACCACACGGTGATTATTGTTAATAATTAAAACTGCTGATGCGCGAATTTTATGCGGAATTTCTAAATTGCGCCTCAATAATTTCATGCGGACGTTGGGAAATTTGATATTGCATATATTATTATATAATATAATACCAGTCCAGTACAATAATTAAAGTATACATCATTATAAATTAGCACATGGGAGATTGTTATAGAAAGACTTCTAAAGTACAAAAAAGTGTGACGTGGTCAAATGGTAGTGATATGTGTCATCATGTCCATATATGGGCACATCAAATTTTGTTGTCACATAAATTTTGATGGTGTAGACAGAGCTTTAAGGTGAGGACCCTTTTCCCTGGATCTGCCTCTGGTAATTACTGCATATCATCTATGCAACACGCTTATTGATTATCAATAAATACACCAACATTTTTTTTTTTTTGACACACAATGTCATTTAATATTCAAAGGACATCTGTACAAACTACCTTACATAAGGCTCTGTTTACACTATCAAACTAGTTTTACAAAAAGTGTGATGTGTCCAAATATGGTAGTGATATACCTAAATATGGTATGTGGTATGGTATATGTATATATATGGGCACATCACATTTTTTTGGTAGTGTGAACAGAGTTTAATTTTTACAGGCGATATCTGATGGCGATTTATGTTTCTTTGTTTTAAAATATATTCAATTTGATTTACAGTTCCTGATTACAAAACCTACGCATTCTAAAGCTTTAAGAAATCCACGTATATATTAAAACATTCAAATAAATGATGCATGTATATTAAAATGTAAATGCTAGATAATATAAGGTACAGTAAAACAATTGTCAATATTGAATGTTGGTCCTCAGACTTAACTGGAAACTGAGGAAATTCGGATTAGGCTGTCCATGGACACACGGAAGCCAGCAGTGCAGTACCTACCTACCAGATCAGCTCGAACCCATGCCTATCACATGCTAGTCCGATATTATCATTACACCATCGCCCTTTGGTATATACAGCACCCGCCGCTATTTCGAGAGGGTCTCTTATTCAGAACGCAACCAGACCCAACATTGGTTAACTTCGATGACCTGACATGGTCTGGTGTTTCAACATAGTATGGCTATATATTTTATGATAATGAAATTCATAATTTTTCAATCAAAGCAACATAAACTGTTTTTGCGGCTTTCGTCCTCCATTTATAGTTATGTGAAATAAGTACAGTATAAAAAAACATCCAGTGTTGATATTAAAGTAAATGGTACATGAGATATTTACATACAATACAAGTTCGTTTTTTACATAGTCATTACAAAAGCTATATATAGGCCTCAGCAGTTACTTCAGCAACTCAGTTTTTTAGGGTTGATAGCCACTGTCTGTGAACAGTTGTCGATCTTGTAAATTCCAACCAATCGATCGGCTAGCTCAAACATGTTGTTCCTCAACGAAATGACAATAAACTGCGCGTTCTTTGTTCTTTCCTGAAATAAATCACAATTTGAATATTGTTTTTAGTTTGTTATTGTGTAGGTTTGGATGGGGAAATCAATATGTAGATATAAAAGTTTGTGGTACCAGGGCCGTAGCCAGCATGAGGCAGATTTCAAGTTTCTCACGACCCACCCTAATCCCCTAGCAGAGATCATCATATTTTATATTAATAAAAAAAATTATATATATAAAATTAATTATATTTAAAGCATCTTTGCCTCATCTGTTTTACCCTCTTGCTACGCCCTTGGGTACACCACATATATACTTCTGAAAAGAACTGTTGAGTTTCTTGACGTTTTGATCAATATACTTTGATCGCCCTCAGGAGTGAGAATGCACTTACTGTAATATAATGACCAACGATTGAAACGTTTTTAAAGTCGAGGGCAGCATCTATCTCGTCCATCACATAAAGTGGGTTTGGTTTGAACTGATGAAGCGCAAACACCAATGATAGCGAACTTAGCGTCTTCTCGCCACCCGACAAGTTGCATATCTGTTTCCAACTCTTCTTTGGAGGGCGAACACTGAAAAATTTCAAATATTTATTGCCTGCTATCCATATTCAGTATAATAATAGAAATCAATATTATTTAATTATTAAAGAGTTAAACAGTTGATCTAAATTGTAGAATAGGCAATGATTTCAGGGATTGTATTTTGTTAATGCATTGATTTTTCTTAGGATGCGTACCCCATTGAATGTCACAATCTTAAGTAATAACCCAATAATGCCAAAATTAAATTTTCTACTAGGCGAATTTCTTCGTGCTAATCGAAAGCGTCAGGTTATACGCACGCATAGACAGGGATTTGGAAGATGGTAACATGACTATGCACGCGTATAAGCTGACGCTTTCGATTCGCACGAACAGATTCATCTAGTGGAAACTCGGCTTAAGGAATGGATCTTGATGCTTAAATAGCTTTCAACAACTCAAATAGCACCCACTCCAAAGACCCCTATAACACTCACCTGAAGACAATTCCTTCTGAGAATGGATCCAAGCTATCAACCAGCTCAAGTTCTGCATCTCCACCTAGTGTGATCATCTGGTACATCTCTTTCAGGTACTCGTTGATGGCGCTGAACCCTTTCATGAACATGTCAAGACGCTGCTTTCGCTTTTCCTCAAGGTCGCGCCGCGCTTTGTTACGGTTTTCAGTAAGTTCATCGTACTCCCCGACTCTCTGAAGGTACGCTTCTTCCTGAAAAGTAATCCAAAATGTCAACAATTAATGAGGTAAAAAAGAAAATGTAAATTCAATTAAATACAGTACTACGCAAAACCTATAATGTTTAGTGAGAAAAGCTTTATAAAAACCCTATTCAACCTCACCCAACAAAGTATCCCCTTAATAGCTGGGCTTGGTCAGTGGTAAAACTAATATTTTCTTCAGTTTCAATTTATTTACCATTTCAAATACTGTACATAAAAGATAAACAACAAATGGATAACCGTAAGAGCAAAGCTCGTTTACCGGTTTGCCATTAGAGCAGTGACATTACAAACAACATGAAGACAGGACAAATGAGCAATACATAACAAGACATGTGAAACCTTAAGCTATGTCAACACTTGTGTTGGCAACCCATTGGACTAACATATATTTTACATGGGAAAGTGCTACCTTTACAAAGGTCTCCCTTGAATAAGTGTTCTAAAACAGTGATGTTGCTTCGAGAAATAAAGTTGTGCGGTTGTCGAGGGAAAAGGGAACAATCTCTGTGTGAGCCACAGGGTTGTCAAAGACCTCTGTGAAAAAGTGGTCAGGTTGAGACTTTTCCAACCGTACAAGTGTCAAATATTAGGGTACCATTACCTTTTTCTTGTACTGCTGTATGGCAGCAAGGTTAGGTTTCATTCCTGTCAACTTTTCTTCCAATACCGTGATCTCAAACTGCACTGCCTCTGCATTTACATCATCCAGTTGTTCTTCTGTTAACTCTTCCAATTTCTCTTCTTCCTCTTGGCCTAACATCTTGTGAAGTGTCAGCTTTTGGATCTATATATTAATCATAAGTAATCATGTATCAATGTAGTAACATGCCAGAACCGAAGCAAAGAGGGGAAGGTGTGTACAGCTCTATCTACACCATCAAACTAGTGACTTACTCAAGTGTGCTTAAATATAGTAGTGATATTCCCAAATATGGTAGTGATATGACATCATCATGTCCATATATAGGCACATCAAAATGTTTTGCCACAGTGTACACAGAGCATTGAGGATGCCAGTGTCAAGATGGGAGGGGTGTGTGAGGGGTGAAAACATGAATTATGGAAATATAAACTAATGAACAGAATAGTATTGGGATAAAATGATGAGTACACAGATGGTATAGGAGCATACAATGATTAATAGGAACTTTTTTTTAAGCTCTAGCTGGACTATCAAACTAGTTTGACAAAAAAGTGTGATGTACGCACTTTTGGTAGTGATATGATGGCATCATGTCCATATATTGGCACATCACATTTTTTACATCAACATAAAGTTTGATAGAGTAGACAGAGCTTAAGAGTGACTAACAATATTATTGATATTGCAGAGTAATCAACAAAACATACCTCTTTCTTCCAGTGTTTCATTTTATGTTGATTCTCTACCAAAAGGTCCACATATTTTTCCAGATCATACTTCACCTCAAGTTCTTTTGCCTTCAACTTATTCTCTTCTTCCTGCAATTTTGCAAGTTCCTCTATAAAAAATAAAATACTTTACAATTCCAAAACAATTAACAATGATAAAATAATGATTTGCAAAAAAAAAAAAAAAAAAGAAACAAAATTAAACTAAAAACTGGTGTTGTGATATTTTGTGATTACGGCCACAAATAAATCTATTTTTGGAATCGGGTGGTACATGTGATTGTGGTAGCTATAAATAAGAATATCTTGGATTTATATAGCGCCTAATGAAACCACTAAGTGCTGTACATAAGTTTAAAGGGATCATAATGTTTGTTTTTAGTTGTAAGCATCTTATTGTTTTGAAGCATTTGGGACTCAAAATATGCACTTCAAATTGATTACTAGCAGAGAACAGAATACGCTGGCAAACCTGGAGCACTGTACACAGGGCTACTAAGAAATTGAGTTTTGTTTATCTTAAAAAAAACAATTCAAAAACAAAATAACATACGCTTGCTGAACTCAAGTGCGTCTTGCATATCTTTCATTCGTTCCTCAACATCACGGAACGCTTGCAAAACACGAGTAGCATCATCCTCCAGACGTTTAAACTCGGCTTCAATTGTCTTCACTGACTGCGAATTCTCTTCCTCCTCCTTTTCCATTGAGCCTATTTTGTCTTCTGCTCTCTTAATATTCCTTAAAATAAAATAAGACACAAAAATACTTATAGCAAAATTGAAGGTTCATTTTGTTGACATGTGAAAAATACATTTATATATTACAAATACATATGTGACAAATATACATTTACATATGTGACAAATATACATTTACATATTGTAATAAATATATATTTACATGTGACAAATATACATTTACATGTGACAAATATACATTTACATGTGACAAATATACATTTACATGTGACAAATATACATTTACATGTGACAAATATACATTTACATGTGACAAATATACATTTACATGTGACAAATATACATTTACATATGTGACAAATATACATTTACATGTGACAAATATACATTTACATATGTGACAAATATACATTTACATATGTGACAAATATACATTTACATATGTGACAAATATACATTTACATATGTGACAAATATACATTTACATATGTGACAAATATACATTTACATGTGACAAATATACATTTACATGTGACAAATATACATTTACATGTGACAAATATACATTTACATGTGACAAATATACATTTACATGTGACAAATATACATTTACATGTGACAAATATATATTTACATGTGACAAATATACATTTACATGTGACAAATATACATTTACATATGTGACAAATATACATTTACATATGTGACAAATAAATTTATATGCGACAATTATATATTAACACATGTGACAAATATATATTAACATGTGACAAATTTATATTAACATATGTGACAAATATATAATTACATATGTGACAAATATACATTTACATCTGTGACAAATGTAAAACACAAACTCTTACTTCTTGGAGTTTTTAATTGCTACTTGAGCCTTAAGAGCAGCATTATTAGCCTCTTCTATCTCCTTGGTAAGTTTGTTTAGTTTTGTTTGTTGTGGCTTTACTTTACTGTTGCCCACCTCCATTATCTTGTCGTGAAGGCTCTTCACCTGATCTTCTACCTTTGCATAGCTGGAATACACTTTATCATAAGCTGCAATGTTTGGAAACAAATCAATATAACTACTGCATTGAAATATTTATACTGTCAAAGACTTAAGTATTTTTTCTTATATCCTTTATATATTTTTATTAATTTGTATAATATAGTTTATTATATATCATAGTTGTTACTTTGGGAGTATGGAACCTGAACTCTTGTTATAGTGATTAGGTTCACTTTTAGGTTCCTGCCTACTCCCTTAGTTTCTGTGTTTTTGTATGTTTGTAACTGGTTTTTGGCAATAAATAATAATAATAATAATAAAGACTGGTCTCCAAGAGGGCACAGTTATGATCAGTAGCTGTCTGAATTAGTACACCAGGGTAATCCTCTACTCGTCTTGACTGTACTAGGTTCTTTAAAGTGCACATGAGCTAGATGTGTACACTTGACCTACAGTTTATAGTCCTTATACGAGAAAACCACCAGAACGATGGAGCCTCAAACTTTTACCAATGTTATGGCTACGTAATTACGGTCCCACTGTCTTAACCACTCGGCCACTCACTCACCTAAACTATATGTCTAGTTCATAAGAAAATTTAAAATAAAACATTTAAAACTTCTAACTAAAGCCGAAGTACAGTCATGTCCAGGGACCACCCTATTAGTCACCAAGGATAGATTTTCGTCATCAGCGCTTCTATGAATGGATGACTTTTGGGAGCAGGAACGCTAGTACACATCACCCAGTACCGTTTTGATTTTGATCATTTAAGAAATTTCCTCATGACGTTTAAGTTTGTGTCAGCACAGAAGGTGCATTTCATAATTAAAAAAAAAAAACATCTTTTATTTGTGCATATTCTGTGATTTTTTAAAAAAAGTATAATTTTTTATCTTACCATCACCAAATTTCTTTGCATTCTTCTCCAAGGTCTGGAAGTCAGTGTTCTTCATAACCTCTGCATTTTCTTTCTCTGCTTCCTTCATCTGCTCTTTCAAAGTTGCTTCATGTTTGGCTTTGAACTAAATGAAACATTACAAAAAAATATGATTACACAACATTGATGCAAAAATATATTTATTTATACTGGGTAACCTCTTCAGTCAATGACTGGTCTCCCAGAGGGCCCAGTTGGTGATCAGTGGCTGTGATGTACTAATACACCAGGGTAACCCCCTACAAAAGTACAAACAGTTTCTTTTGCTCTGCCTATATGAAGGCAATATCTAATACTTGCTTTATCAGATGTGTAATATATAACCCACAAATATTTCTACTCACATCGATGTCCATCATGTGTTTCTTGAGTGTTAGCCTCTTCTGAACTAGAATCTTATCTAGATGGCTAACCTCCTCTTCCAGACATCTCAGCTCTTGTTTGTGTTTCTGAGATTCATTTTTAATGTCTTCCAACTCTTTTTTCATAGAAGCTAACTTCTCAGGAGTGACGTCTGTCACCATCTTGCAACCCATTCTTCCTCTCGATACCTGTTTACCACCACCGCTTAAAGTACCTAATAAGAAGCGAGAGGGTAAAATGCATTGTCAAACAATGCAGGGATTGATGTATTTTGACATACAAAATGGTGAACAGTGAAAACCAGTTCCCCACACACAGGCCTCATTTTAACAGAAGAACTGCAATATGACAATATTCTAAAAATTATTAGTTTGAGGCTTATATTGACAAGTCCAAGCAAACACGCCTACCTGATGTTTCGATAAGTTGCCCTTGTAACGTGACCACACGGTGGCGCTTTGTTCCTTGGAGCCCAATCCTAGTTGCTTGATCAAGATCATTTGCAACTAGTGTGTTACCAATACCATAGAAAAATGCTGTCTTGAAAATGTCATTCTTGGGTTTTATCACATCATATAACCTAGGAACATTCTCTGGTCTAAAATATAATTAATCAATAAATACAAATTTACAAATATGAAAAAAAAAACATGTTTTAGTAAATAAGTTATATCATTATATTAGGACTAAAAGCCAGCTCAGACAGCGCCGTACGACGAAGCATGAACGACCTAAAAATTACGGCCAACACTATTTTAAGATGACTTGTCTCATCGGGATTCAACTCAGACAGCACCGACGAGTGAAGATGATTCGCCAGGCCTCGTTGTACGACGCTGCCTGAGTTGGCCTTAGTATGTGTTTTAACTTTGTTTCATACTTACGTTGTTATTTTGTTGCAAGATGCTTTTTGTAAATGAGCCATCTAAAATATGAAATTAAAATACAACATATATAATGTATATTATTAAAAATACATCTATAAGGTCTATATTGCATTCACGTTATAGGCTCTTTAGACCAACTCACTACATCGACACGAAGGATAAGGTAAACAACTATAAGGATAAAGCTTCGTCTACACTATCAAACTAGTTTGAATAAAAAAAGTGTGATGTGCACAAATATGGTAGTGATATACCCAAATATGGTAGTGATATGACATCATCATGTCTATATTTGAGAACATCACATTTTTTTGTTACATAAAGTTTGGTAGTGTAGACAGAGCTTTAGATTGATGTTCTACCTTTCAGTTACTTTTAACTAATAAGAAATATTAGACAAACGTAAACGACATCATACCTTATCTAAGCCAATGAATGTTGCTCGTCCTACATTATGGTCGCGCAAGAACTTCACACTCATCTCAGCTGTTTCCAAGTTGTCAGCTACAATGTAATCTAATGCTCCACAAGCAGTGGAAATAGCAACATCATATTTCTCGTTTATTGAACCAAGATCACCCTATACACATTTACAAGTAAAAGATAACATTCTTAAGCTCTGTCTACACTATCAAACTGGTTTGACAAAAAAGTGTGTGATGTACCCAAAAATTGTAGTGTTATGACACCATCATAACCATATATGGGAACATCACATCTTTTTGTCACATAAAGTTTGATAGTGTAGACAGAGCTTTATTGTTAAGAGTAATTTGAAGCCAGATTGACAGAAAGCTCACCCTAAATATATGGTGTTCGAGAAAACTTGATATTATAGAATTGAGGTTTGTACATTAACTCTTGCACCATCAATTGAAATCTTTATTTATATAGCGCAAAATTCAGGGCTCCTCTAAGCAATTAACAGAAAATGTAAGAAGCATAACAGGGGAAAAATCCTTTACTAATACATTAAAAAATACAAACATTAGCTTACCAATCTTCCATAGATTCCTGGTATGTTGCCGTTATTCTTCTCCCTCATGAGGGCAGTCAACACCGCTCCTCGGTTATTGAACGATTGCAAAGAATTCTGCGCTTCTCCAACTTTCACCGAGTAGTCTTTGAACTGAAAAATAATCATTATTAATATATTCATACAAAAGTTTTCTGTGATGCCATGTGCCCAAATATGGAAGTGATATGCCCAAATATGGAAGTGATATGCCCAAATATGGAAGTGATATGCCCAAATATGGTAGTGATATAACATCATCATGTCCATATATCCATCACATAAAGTTTGATAGTGTAGACAGAGCTTTAAACATCATGTGATTCTCTACATGACGACTGGTTATGTATACTAATATGGTTTACCTTTTCATACGCTTTAGCATCTGCCTCTCTAGCTTGAGCAAGTTGTCGCTTAGATTCTTCAAGTTGTTTTTCCATCTGTGGAACCTCTACCTCAAGATCTTCAACAGAGCTGCAAGAATAAAATACAATTTGGGAAATAAAACATAATTATTTAAAATAAAATTACCTATTTAAAACAGTTAGATAAGATAGCATCCAGTACAAAAAAAAAAAATGTTTAATCTGGTATTATGAGAGGCGATTTTATAATGAAATTTAGCGAATGAATTACATAAAGCCATTAAACCAACACCAAGCAGGCCACTCTTAGGTAACATTACTTAATGTTGAGAAAAAACAAACCTTTTTCTTTCTTCTAAAACCTTGCTTGCAGTTTCCAAACTGGTCTTTATGTTGTCCAATTTGCCTTTTAAATCGTCCACTTTTTCTTGTTGTATGTGAAGTCTGGAGTCCGCTTCGGATTTACCAGACTTGGCTTTATTTAATCCATCCTGCATTCCAGTCAATTCCTTCTCCTTTTTCTGAAATAAATACATAAATTGAATAAATTGAATCAGTATGCTAAAAATAATACAGTCAGTTACAAGCATTCATTGATTCACTATTCTATTAAAAAGAGCAATAAGAATAATTTGTTTCGTTTATTTTTCCACTCACTTATATAGATAATTTAAACAATCATGAGTATACATATATTAAATGTGGGTGAATGGAGGCCACAGTAAGTTCACTGAACTTTAAGTCTTGAACCCCGTAGGCCTATAAGTATAATAACAATAATTCTAAAGCTCTATCTACACTATCAAGCTAGTTTAACAACCAAAAGTTTGATGTGCCTAAATATGGTAGTGATTAGACATCATCATTTCCATATCACATTTTTTTGTCACTAAAGATTTTGACAGATTTTTACCTCTTTCTCTTCCTGTAAATCTTTCGTTGCTCCCTTCAAGGATTCCATAATTTCACTCATTTTGTCCTCTTCCTTCATTAATTGACTTTCCAGCTTTTCCTTCTTTTCTTTCATCTCATCAATTGTTTGCCCATTTTCTGTGGATCCGCCACGAAGATCCTCCAACTAGAAAAATAATTCAAATAGAGGAATGATTCAACTTTACCATTAACAAAATGGATTACTATATTTGTCTCCACTCTTGCTAACTTAATAATTTAGTCAGTAACCAGGTTTATGTACTTAAATGCAAAGAGCCTTTAGAGCACAAAGTTTTTGAGAACTGAGCATTATTATTATGATTATGACACATCATCAGGACTAGGAGAGCAATTACCGAAACACCAATCATGATTGTGAATTTAAATTCAAATGCACAGTTTAAGAGCCTGTGGAGCACAAATTTGCTGAACTGAGCATTTAGTATGACTTCCCATATATTTTTTCATCAGGACTGGGAGAGTATTTACCAAAACACCAATCATGATTGTGAATTTAAATGCATAGTTTAAAAACCTTTAGAGCACACAAGTTTTGAGAACTGAGCATTATAGTATGACTTTCCATTTATTCTTTCAACAGTACTTACCTTTGTTCTTTCCTTTTCCAAAGCTTTTATTAATTTCTTTTGCTTTTCTTTCGTGTACTTCAAGTCTTCTCTACATTTAAGATCATGTCTTTCAAATTCAGCAAATTCTTCTTTTCTTTTCCTGGCTTCTTCTGATAATTTTTCATATTTCCTTTATTTAAAAAATTAAGAAATTCATTATTTACCATTCAAGCAAAGGGTAACCAGACCTGAGTACACTGTTAGGCCATTCCAATACCATTTCTGGTTGAAATTAGTTCACTAGGTTAAAAAGTGTAGAGATAGAGAATAACTAGCATTGTATCTAGCGAGTCAAATGGTCAAGCAGTTAAGGGTGGCCAGTTACCGTAACTAAAAAGTCAACAATATCAGCATGGGTTCGAGGCCGACTCGCTCCTAGTTCTGGTGGTGGAACAAGTCTTCTCGGATAAGGACTATAAACCGTAGGTCCAGTGTACACAGTTATAACCTGTGTGCACTTTAAAGAACCCAGTTCATCAATGAATCGAGACGAGTAGCAGGGTTATCCCAGTGAACAGGTTCACAAAATAGCCACTGTATCAGGGGGATTACCACCTATCTAATAGGATATTGATTAATTTACTATTGGTAATCCTTGGCCTAAAGACATAAAATACATATAAATATATATATAAGATATAACTAAATAAATAAACTAAAATGTTGACTTACTTAAATAGTTTCTTATGATCTTTTCCTTTGATTGCATTGTCATCTGTCAGTTGTTTCAGGTTGTCTTGTATTTTTTTCATATTTTCATCTACTTCAGTCTTCTTAGTTTCAACTTCCTTACATACTTCTGTACAATCATGTCTAGAAAAAAAATATGTATATCTCTCTATGATTTATGCTCACTATGGTATATCCTCTGGTATAATCCCACCCACTTAAAACACAAAATTGGGCCGACTTTGTGGGTTGGGACTATACCCGGGGGAAAAAAATGATTGGTAAGCATTTCTTGTAAAAACTCATCTGAACTGGTTAGAGAAAGGCATACATCCAGACCAAAATTCAATACTGGGACTATATCCGGGGATATGCCTGTTTGTGAAATCAGATGTAAAATAGTAGTAGTAGGATAGGGGTAGGATTAAACCAGACGTGGGATTATACCCAAGGATATACAGTATCACCTGCAGTACTGTCAATGACAAAGACGACTTACATATATCTTTGGAAAAGTTTATTTTTCTTATGAGTAATCTCATTCTCACTGCGTAAGAACTCCTCGGCTTCTTTCATCGGTTCTTCTAACTGGTTCATTTCGGTTTCGACTGCTTTCACTCGACTCAACTAAAATAAACAAATATTTATTTGATGGTGAAATTAAGGCATTCACTGTCTCTAACTGTAGCATAGGTATTTCTACATTTGAATGGTTGATAATATGTTTTATCATTCACTTTGAACCTAAAGCTATGTTTACACTATCAAACTAGTTTACAAAAGAAGTGTGGTGTGGCCAAATATGGTAGTGATATGCCAAAATATGGCAGTGAACATCATCATGTCCATATATGTCACATAAAGTTTGATAGTGTAGACAGAGCTTAATAAACCGATTTTCCAATTTGTTGGAACACATTTTTGGAATATTCAGGTATAGTATATTCTTTAGGCCTCTCCTATTCCTGATTTTGTTTGAACATAACACGCTCACCTTCTCTCCTCTCTCTTCATTGAGTTCCTCAACCTTCTTGCTGAGTTCTTCAATAGGTTCCTTATGAACATTACTGCCAATGATGTCCTCCAGATACTCTAGCATGCCCTCTTCATGGTCTGTCAATGCCTTAGGTTTCATCAATGATATCTGTTCAACCTCGCCCTACAAAAAAGGCATTCACAATTTTTAGCCTGTTTCTCTTCTTTTTATTCCCAATACTCTAAAGCTCTGTCTACACTATCAATCTATTTTGACAACAAAAGTGTGATGTGCCCAAATATGGTAGTGATATGACATCAACATGTCACATCACATTTTGTTGTCACATCAAGTTTGATAGTGTAGACAGGGCTTAAAGGTTACAGTAACTACTGCATGTTGAACGGGAACAAAAGGAATGTATTCTTGGTAAAAATATTATGCACTTTTCTTCTAAAATTATTCCCATCTGAGCAGGTAACAACATTTTCTGGCCTGTCCCAGTAAAGTTGTTCATTGTTACTAATTAGTGTCTTAGCAAGTTTCAAAACATGAAATTAATATATTAAGTTCTGTCTACACTATCAAACTACTTTGACAAAAAAAGTGTGATATACCCAAATTTGGTAGTGATATTCCTAAATATGATATGACATCATCATGCCCATCTGTCACATAATCATAATCATCACACTTTGTTGTCACATAAAGTTTGATAGTGTAGACAAGGCTTTAGAACTTACTTGTAAGATTAGAAACCTGTTGTGATCTAAGTCAACTCCACTTTCTCGTAACTTAACGGACACTTCCTTAAACTGCACCCGTTTACCGTCAAGATGATACTGACTGGTGCTGTCTTTGAATGCGGTACGAGAGACAATGAACTGAGATCCTGGCACGATATTGTATTCATCTTCACCAGGCTAAAGATATAAATAATAAAAATCTTAATAGTGAACTTTGATCTGCAAAAACCAAAGGCTAACGATCAACCTAGGTCAGGTCAATCAACGTGTTGCCGGTCGTCTAGACTAGACACCGTCAAACCTGCGTCGAGGTGAGGAGTGAGGACACACATCCAAATTTGCGCACAGTGAAGTAACATGACATAGTTTTGTCATCGCAAAACGAAAGCTCCCCAATATACTGCAATGTGTAAGACAAAATCCCAAATAAAAACACAAAATTAAGACTAAATTTCATGTCAGAAACCATCCACAATCCAAAAATCCTAATCTAGAATAAAGAGAGACTCAGCTATTCAACACTATAAATATTTATGAGAAATATGAAAAGAAAATTAAGAAATATTCTGATTTAAAATTGCAAAAGATACCACAACTCGAAAACACGTTCTTTCTCTCCTGCGCCCTCAATCCATCTAGATTGGATATAAGTGGTGGCTGTAGACAGCACTGAGAAACACCACTTGTGTAAACAAGGCTACTGATGCTACTAGCCGAATGTAGCAAAACCGTAAGACTATTTTTTATAGTTTACCCTAATGAAAAAAATACAAAGATATGAACTATAGTCTACACTATCAAACTTTTTGTGACAAAAAAGTGTGATTTGCCAAAATACGGACATGATGATGTCATGTCACTACCATATTTAGGCACATCACAGATTTCTTTGTCAAACTAGTTTGACAGTGTAGACAGACCTTTAACTTACACCAAAGTCTACAATCTTCTGGAAGTGGACAGCGACTGTGCAACTATTAAGATTGGGAAACTTATCAGATTTGTGGATTAACACAGATATTTTCTTTGATCTGATTTTCGCTGCACGGTAACCAAACACAAACAACATTGCATCTATGACGTTGGATTTGCCACTTCCATTTGGACCAACTATGCACGAGAAACTCTAAAAAAATAAATGTGATTTTTAAAGATGGTACAAACAACATAAAATATCTTTTTAAATAACTATTACAATGGCATCAGAGTGTGTATGTTTTGTGCATAGTTTATGAACTTATATATAATTTTTATTTTTTTTAACTGGTGGTCACGACTTAAAGTTGTCCGCAACTTATTTGACCTCCATCCGCACATTTTTGATGTTTTTCTTGTTTATTGTAATTTTCTTTTTGCAATTTGTAATTTTTATCTTTTATTTTAAAATGTGTGGAGAAACTAATAAAACAAACAAACAAAATCACCAATTAATTTGTTAGAACCTTACAAAGGAAATAGCAATATTGGTCAGAGTGATATCAGTTTTCTACAATCCACCAGACGGGTGTAGTAAATTTTTTATTTGCATTTAATGCATAATATTATATTATACCTGTAAATGTATTTATTTTGTACTGGGAAATAAAGTAAAAAAGTAAAGTAAAATTTAATCATTTATATAAAAATATCAAGGAATTTGATTATATTATTTAGTATTAATAATTATATATTTTGTAACTATATAAATAAAGTTTTCTAACAGTAATAGAACACAAAATCAGATAAAAATCAATACTTTATGGAATGGTCCTAGGACAACTTTGCCAGCATATGATTTGAAATTGTCATTTTCAATCTTTGTTATCATGAGTCGTGGTGTAGCACTATTTGTTAATGGTGGCGAGTCCTCCATAGGAACATCAGTTGTTCCTTCACCATCACCATTTATCTCCATCGTGAGCTGAAACACAGAATATGCCTATGAAGGAGAAATATATTATAAAACCATGGAGTAAAGAATTTTACTCCATGATAAAACAAAATATTGTTAAAAATAAAGATATAGGATAGGGTAGGCCTACCTCTAGTTAGGGTTAGGCTAGGCCTGCCTAATAAAAATGTGCAAAATTAATATAAATCGTTCAAATGCATACTGTTTAAATTTAAATCTATTATTGTTTAGAATAGTAGCTTTGATCTAGAAATTACTATTAAGGGCAGAGTGAGGGAGGGGGGGGGGGGAGCAGAAAATGGGCCCAATCGTCTTGGTACCAACAACAGCAGCCGAGGAAGACAATACACCGTCTGTCTCATCACTTCAGTCGATCGTCGTGTCATCCATCCGTGGATAAGGCCTAGGCCTAGTCCTACATACGCAAACATGTCTTTTAACATCAATAAACTATTACGGATCTATATTTACTAAAGGCTATAATAATAAAGAATTATAAATAATCTAATTAACTGAACAGTTGAAGCACGAAGCTTACCAAAATCAGTGAAAAAACAAGACGAACTTTTTCAAAATAAACGTAAAAAAGGCGCTACAAAAAATCCGCCAGTGTCAGGCTGTTATTTTGATTGGACAAGGGTTTTAGTCTTTTAATTATTATTAAATAAATCTAAAAAAGCAGTAATATATGTTTCTGACTACACAATTGAATTAAAATAAAATAAATAAAAATAAAAATATTTAAACAATTTGTTTAGTATAAAATAAGTATTTGAATACTATGGTATATGTTTATTCAAAAAAATATTAAATATTTTGAAATTGGCAAATAATAGCAGCCGGGTCGCCGACACGGGTCATTGCACAGTCACAAAACATGGAAAACAGTTTGTGTATAGAAAATTGTTCTCATTCAAAGCTTTGCAAACAATATATATATAAAAGATATTTACATTTCCCAGACGTTTAAGTACAGTTACATAAAAGGCGAGGTTTTTGAAACCATTTTAAAATGGTTGCATCGTCGACTGTAAGCATGTGTATGAAACGTTTTAAATATGTCTTGTTCACAGGATTGCTGTCTGCTATCATCATAGGTAGGCATACTTTACTTACTATAAAACTATAAGTATTATTGATCAGTTTGTGTATTACCATAGAGATATGTTATTACGGTATGTTTTATCCTAAAATACCAATATTTTTTAAAGATCTTGTTTATTTATCTATATACTAGCTAAGACTACTTTTTTAATTGGTTCATGTGGCACTAATTTAAAGAAATCCCTACTTGTATTCTGTTGCACCGAATACTATTGTTTATTAAAGACCCCTTCCCTGCAATTTTAAGCGTTTTTTGGAAAATAATACATATATATCACTTTAAAAACATTAAACCATGTCATTCCTTGTCTTAAATGTACGTTTTATGGTAAATTATGATAAAAAGTGAGAAACAATGCACTACCTAAGTAGCTCGCGGCAATCGACCTCTCGTGGACGGTCTTAGGCCTAGCCTAGCTAGGCTTAGTTTTGTAGGCCTAGCTGGTAAACATCGGTAACGTACGAACATCGTACGCTACCTATATACCTAGCCTGACGTTGTATAGTTGCTGCATTAATTGTCTTTCTATTTTTGCCAGACTCCGTTGATACAAATTGGGGAAAACCCGGTATTTTCGCTGAAAAGTTAGGAGTCTTCCATTTGTTTTGGCCTCACGATCGATCGAAAAGTGGGCGAATTACAGGTGAAAAACAAAAATATCAATCCGCGCGCAATGCATTTTGGGATTTATAGCAGGCCGCTATAATTATTAGAATCGACTTATTTTTCACATTTTTAACCGTTTAAAGACGAAAAAAGTTATCGCAATAGGATCATATAGTATTATTTTTACATTAAATATAGTTTGTGATCTTAAATTAGATCTAAAAAACGTAGAGAATGGGGCTTTAAATTATAGGTTTTTAATGAATTTTAATATTTTTCTAATTTATTCTACATGTATGCATTTTAACTTTTTTTAATCTGTTTGAAACTTTTAACTTTTATGATTACTCTTGTATCTTTATATTTGAATGTCGTTTGTATATTTTTGTATTGTTTTTAAGTTGGCCTCTTTACTTCAAGTCAGCTGTGTTAGAGCTAACCTTGTAAAAAAAAGTTGAATAAATAAATAAATAAATAGGTATTTTATATTTGCCAGTGAAAAAAGAATTACCACTCTGAAAATACATGAACAAATAATGAATGATTATCTAATTAAACGAAATGAATAAAGATCCCCAAATTGAGGTTGTATTTATAAATCTAAATAAATGATATTATAATCATGATTTAAACAAAATTTCAGACCAAAAGTATCTTTTTATTCTGTATTAATTTCTGGAGGAACAATAATTAATAAATCATATATATACATGTTCATACGTTTATAGTTATACTGGTAAGGATAGCCTTGTAAGTTAGTCTTAAATTGAATTATGTGGTTTAAACCACTAATACTCTTTTGTAATTTGTATAGTATCACACACTATGTACTCAATTGTATATTGAATGAATATCCCTTACTACGGTTGAATGCTTGTGTTGTATTCATACAGCACAAGAATATATAGTATTTAAGTTGTAGATGTGTACAGTACATATCCAGTGTGTGCTACTAAAACCAGTGTTTATTCATTAGCAAAAACATGGATTTAAATCGTATATTTCGGTTTGTTGGACTGATCATATTGATTTTCGATAATATAAATGCCATGTCAATGTGTGAGCGTCTCGAGACTTGTGAAGAATCTAAAACGGACGCGAATGACGATGAACCGCAAACTTGCGATCCTACAGACGATTGTTTAAAAGAATCGGGTAACAACAATAAATATTAGAGTTAATATCACATGTTATTGTTTTGTAGTACAAAATGTACTGTACAGTATATTATTCCATAGAAATATTATATAATATTCTAATTGGCTGGCTTACATGGTTTATTTGATATACAACAAAATTCTGTGAATAAATCACTATTATATTTTAATATGTAAATTTAAGAATATCTTAAAATGCGATTTAAATTAGTGGAATCAATTATATATTTTGCTTGTGTTAATTTATTGTAATTAATGTTATTTTCAAAAGATTTAAACAATAGGATATAATAATTAAAATATGTTTCAGATTTGATTACCAGTAATATAAATTATAATTTAATATATTGAACGATTGAAAGAATTACTGCAACTTTAAATTTACATAATAATTTAATTCATAAATTAAACATTTTTTTTTGCTTAATTAAATTTAATGGGTAGTTGTTGTAGCTAGAATTTTGATAAAAAATAATCATTATATCGCTGGTACTTGTAGAGAGTAAAATATACTTTTTTTTCAGCTTTTTTAAGGAAGAAAGGTAAGTTTGTTTTTAATAAATAATAGGAAATCCAGAATTAATTTTTTTTTAAAGAAAAATAAATGCTACAAAAACGAGGAATGTTTTGACTATCATGGGGTCATTCTCACTCCTTCCGTAGCATTATTCTTTTTTTGTTATGTATTTTGTTTTCTTTTACTTTTAAATTTGATTTGAAGTTCTCAAATAAAGTATATTAATCCATTAGAATGCCTGCCAAATTATCATGTACCGAAGTTTTCTAAGCAGTTACCTTGATGTAGCATAGTAGATTCAAAGTGATGGTGGTGAGGTCTCAGCTTTCTGATAACCCACACCCCTTCCCCTTTCCCATTTCAAAATCTTGGACCTGCCACTGAAGAGTGCTATTTGAATTAATTCAATACACTCATCTTATTATATATTTATTGAATCACAGCAGGTTTGTTATTTTTGTGACCAAATAAGGTCATATCAATATTGTTTTCAAAAGCTAAATTGTTTTTACTTTTTTCTTTGTTTAGCAGTTCTGTTTTAGTTTGGTTTCAATTATAGCAATTGTATAGCAGAATGTTAAACATATTGTAATTAATGTGTTTTGATTGGTATTAATTGCTTTTTCTGTTTCTTACACTAATAGTACTGTAGTTATTTCCTTTTATATTTCTTTCCAGGCGTGTGTTGTGGAGTTGGCAAAACAGGAGTATCTTCCAGGTAAGATTCAAATATAGTTTTTTAAACACTTAAGACCAATTTACACAGACGAGTGGTGGATATAGATCTACCGTATGTAATTCCTTATGACTATTTACAGAAAATGCAGAGCCGACGGGTGGTTTCTGCTCATAGTAGATACATATTCTATGTGAGACAAGCTATGCGATTTTCTGCTTACTGTTACCACTTGTCTGTGTAAATTGTCCTTAATCCAGTTAATCTCATAAATAATATAAATAATGGGTTGTAATTACACTAATCCTAAAAAAAATTAACATTTGTTGCTTAATCTCATAATATCTACAATAAATGATAACATACATTACAAAGACGTTGGATTACTGATCGTGAGATCGTGGTCCAAATCCAACTTTCACCGCATTGCTTATATCCTTATGCAAGACACTTTACTTCAATTTGCCTCTCTCCACCCAGGTGTATAAATGGGTACCCGATTAGATCAAGACACAACTTTGCGCTGATTACTAGCTGCATTATTATGGGAGTATGTTTCCATACGTGTTTGATCCAAAAAATGACCGTGGTAATAATGTGCAGTGCGCATTGAGAGCTTGCTAAGCTTATATGCGCTCTATAGCAATGAACTAGGCCTATTATTATTTTGTTTAATTTGCAGAGAAAGAGGGATGGATGATTCAGATATTGAACAAGAAATAAGAAAGGTATGATTTTTAAAAATATTTTACAAAATATTATATCTTGTGTAATATGCTAATCATAACTCTTAGTAAATGTGATATTAGGAACTTAAATGTTATAGAATATATTTAAGATCTATTATAATTTTTACAGATTGTTCAGCCACTGGTTGACAAGATCAAAGAAATGGAAAATAAGTAAGTAACACAGAGATCAGAGAGACACTAGAGCGACTCAGGCATAAGCCCATCCCAGTATATAACCCCACCCCATTGTCATGAAAACAATCTATATATTAAAGCATAGACAAACCCATTACATTTTAGCTTATCCTAATAAACTAGGAGCAGATCCAGTGAGGTAGCACTTTGGACGCACACTCCATTTGACAGCTACAATGACTATTTACATAATCATTTTAGTGTTCCCACATTTAAACAATCCTGCATTCGCACTGTAGTAAACTTGTAATAAGATTTTGAATTGTTCTCTTAGAACTACTCGAAAATATCCAGAAGTGAAGTTCCTTACAGAAAAAGATCGCAAACGAATACTGGTGAGTAGTTGAATATGTTGAAGGCACACTTTGTTTAATCAATGATTTTATGTCTCCTTAATTTGTGTTGAGTGTTTTATGTAATTATTAGAGTATTCTCTGTATTCATTTTTAACCTGTTAGATTACTGGTGGGTCAGGATTTGTTGGCTCTCATCTAGTTGATCGGTTAATGATGGAGGGACATGAGGTGACCGTCGCTGATAACTTCTTCACTGGGCGTAAACGTAATGTTGAGCATTGGTTGGGACACAATAATTTTGAGCTAATTAACCATGACATTGTGGAACCGCTGTTAATAGAAGGTATTGTCATTAATTTTCAATCACTGTCTTAACATACTTGGCCACTCGAATGTTATACTATGTGTATAGAGCGATCTTTTTTCATTTTTAGTGAGTGGCCAAGCGGTTAAAGGCCAATTAATGGTAATCAAAATATAGAATTTATGTTATTCCTTATGACCATTTACACAAAGCGCTGAGCGGACAGACGGTTTGCACTCGGGATAGATACAGATTCTACGCGAGACAAGCTACACGGTTTTCCGCTTACCGTTACCGCTCGTATGTGTAAATTGGCGTTTCGACAGTGGGTTTAAACCACCTAGTACCATCAAGACGAGTAGGGGTTACGTCAGTGTACTAGTTTACATATAGACACTGTCCTGGACAGATGGAGGAGTGTTAGAGTTGGCATCAGTGACCCTGTGAGAAGCATATAGTTGAAAAGTGTTGCATCTTAGTCCACAGAACCATGAGCACTGATATTTAAAATAGCATTATACAAACGTAATTATTTATTATTTGTTACAGTTGACCAGATCTACCATCTTGCATCTCCAGCATCTCCACCTCACTACATGTATAATCCTATTAAAACTATCAAGACTAACTCAATGGGAACGTTGAACATGCTAGGCCTGGCAAAGCGTGTCAAGGCTAGGCTACTGCTCGCATCAACATCTGAAGTCTATGGAGGTAATAGATTGGCAGTAGTAGTAGTATAAAAATCTGTCTACACAATCAAACTAGTTTTACCAAAAAAGTTTGATGTGCCCAAATATGGTAGTGATATGCCCAAATTTGGTAGTGATATGCCCTAATTTGGTAGTGATATGACATCATCATGTCCATATATGGGCACATCACATTTTACACTTAATGTTTGATAGTGTAGACAGAGCTTAAGTGAAATCTTAATGCAGTTTGAGAGTTAAAAAAATATTTACCAATACTGTATTAAAATATACTTTAGCAAAGAATGAATTTGTTGTTATTTCAAATGCACACAGATCCAGAGCAACATCCACAAACAGAGGAATATTGGGGTCATGTAAATCCGATTGGACCAAGGGCATGTTATGATGAGGGCAAGCGAGTAGCTGAAACGATGTGTTACGCTTACGCAAAACAGGTTTGATTAATTTCATTTCCATTTTTATAATTGATTTACTAAGTTATTGATATTAAAAATACATATATTCAGGTCCAGCATGAGGCAGACAAGGTTGAGCGACTTTTCTGAAATTTTCGATTTTCACCACCCACCCAATTCCCCAGCATAGATCATCATATTTTATATAGATAATTATATTTAAAACATCTTTGCCTCGTCTGTTTTTATCCTTTCGCTACAGCCTTGATATTTTATTAAAAAATACATTATCAAAATATTTTTTATCTATTCTGCCACATAAAGGAAAATGTTGAAGTAAGAGTTGCCAGAATATTTAACACATTTGGCCCACGTATGCACATGGCTGATGGGCGTGTTGTCAGTAACTTCATTATGCAGGCACTGCAAGGTGACCCCATCACCATATATGGAACGGGAACACAGACACGCTCATTTCAATATGTAACGTAAGTTGTTATATGTCGTAAGCTCTGTCTACACTATCAAACTTTATGTGACAAAAAAATGTGATGTGCCCATATATTGTATGGACATGATGATGTCATATCACTACCATATTTGGGCATATCACTACTATTTTTGGGCACATCACACTAGTTTGATAGTTTATAAAAAGCTTTAAAGAAATTAAAACTGAATGCTGAATAGACCATTTCGTTTTATGATTTTATCTAACTTTTAATTATTAAATTTCATTTTTATAGAGATTTAGTTGATGGACTTATAAAATTAATGAATAGTGAAGTTTCAAGTCCTGTAAATATAGTAAGTATATATACATTTATTGCACAACTTCCTAAGGTCACTATTTTGGAAAGCTTGCCTTGACAATATTTTTCAATAATAGTGCCCTGAATAGTCTAGCAATAGTCTAGCAATAGTCTACATATACAGTGCAATTAATAGTTATAAATTATGTTAATTGTTATAAATTATGTTTAAAAGGTTTTACTTTTTTTTCAGGGAAATCCAGATGAACACACCATTTTGGAATTTGCTAAAATAATTAAAACTTTCGTTGGTTAGTAATTGTTATGATGACCCTCACCAATACACCTTCAATTCTAGGCATAAAATTAGATATCAATCTTTATTACTGAAAATTATATTGAAAGATTCTATAGATATCCTAAATCAATTTCGTACCATTTAAAGTTTCTTTACTTTTACGAGATTTTTATATTATTTTCTATCAGGAGGATCTAGTGAGATAGTACATAAAGAAGCGGCAGAAGATGACCCCAAGAAAAGGAAACCAGATATCAGCAAAGCCAAGAAGCTATTGGGCTGGGAACCACAGGTCAGTATATATCAACTACCTTCCTATCCTCTTCGGGCCCTTTAGCCCATAAAGCTGCAAGGTTACTCTGCCAATGCACCCAGACCCTGGCAACAGGTTTGGCTTGGTTCCATGATTTCCATCCCAGCTCTCTCTTTTTCTCTTTTCTCCATGTTGTTTTTGAACGTCCAACTTTTATCCTATCTTCTGGAGACCATGTTAAAGCTGTCATACAATTGCAGCTATTCCTCCATTCGTAACTCATGTCCAATCCATTTCCATCACATCACCTTCACTTTGCTTATTCTTTTGATATATATCAACAAATGGGGGGGGTCATTTATTTTAAGAAGATAAATGTGCTAGTTAATGCTTATGACAAGTGGGGGTAATTTATTTAATCCTTCTAGCCCTCATGACAACCGACATTAATGTTGGACTTGCATGTTTTTTCTTCTGTCTTCTAGGTACCGCTTGAAGAGGGGATCTCAAAAACAGTGGCATATTTCCGAACCGAACTTAAACACAGTGAAAAGATGTGGCAGCCAAAGTTTTTACGAGATGCTCACAAGTAGAACATTAAATTGATGATATTTATTCACATCAATATTTATTGATATCAATTTATTGATATCAATATTTATTGATATCAATATTTATTGATATCAATATTTATTGATATCAATATTTATTGATATCAATATTTATTGATATAAGAATTTATTGATATCGGTATTTATTGATATCAACATTTATTTTCATCAATATTTATTGATATCAACATTATTTTTTTATGAATATTTATTGATTTCAACATTTTGTTTTTATCAATATTTATTGATATCAGTGTTTATTGATATCAACATTTATTTTTTATCAATATTTTTTGATATTAACATTTATTTTTATATCAATATTTATTGGTATCACAATTTATTGATATCAATAATTGGTGATATCAGAATTTATTTTATATCAATATTATTGTGAAAATGGATGGTTTGAAGAGAAAGGTGGGAATATGGTTAGAGAGAAAAGAGGAAGGAATTAGCACAAAATATAGTACTGAGGATTTAAGAATTAATATATGATCATGGGGAGGGGGTGGTGATGTCCTTAGAATGTGACATTTGTGGATAGGTAATGGTTCTTATTGATATATTTAATGGAGCTGTTTGCACATGTTAACCATCCATTAGTACATCCTCTCCCCTAAATAAGAAATAGGTCAAAGGTTAAAATGGAAACATCTATTGTTAATACTGACCTAACAATCTTATCATTCCACTGTAATGGTGCTCTCTCTGCAAAAATATATTACAGAATATTAGGAAAAACATTACTAATTTATAGTGATTTAAGAGATATTTTTTTAAACATCCTTATAATAGTAGCTGTAGAAATTTGATTTTATATGTATTTTGTATTTCAAAAACCGAATCAACTATGAATATATTTTAATCCCCGTTGATGGAAAACTATTTATATTCATCACACTTGATTATTATTATTATTTTGTATGTACAGTACTGTATGTTTAAATTGCAGTAAACATGAATATATTACCTTGTAGGAACATTGTTTATAGCTAACTGACATTAGCAGATATTTTCTTTGTATATAGATTATGTGTAGAAGAAATTTATTTGATAAATTGTATCTTTGTTTTATACTGCACCGGTATTTGTAATATTTCAAATTTGAAAACATTAACTTTCTTATATCTTTTACAATTTGGAAAAAATCATTTTCTGTACTTGATTATATTTAGAGTAGAGTTGTAGCTTGGTGGTAAGATCCTTGCCTACCAATCTCCAGGGTCTGGGTTCAATTCATGTGTGGTGCTAGGATTTTTGTCTCACTAATTTTAAGTTTTGTAGAGCATAATGTCTTATGCATGAATTTTCATCAATTGGAATAGTGATTCAAATTCACTAACAGCAAATAACATGCCTAGACTAATATAAGGAATTAAAATTGGGTACATTTATGGGGTTTTTAGCTTCCAGGGTACGGGTACAGATCAACAGGGTACTTTGAATTCCTAAAAAAATATAGCTAAAAAATATAGGCCTAGTCTTAAACTGAAATAAACAGTCACAATGTAGGTATGTGTATGTACTGTCATACAGTAAGTGTATAATTGTGAACAAAAAAATTACCTTATTTTGCAATGTTACTGATGCCCCATGCTGTATGAAGACTGTCACTTCAACCAATACATATAGTAAATCATTTTCTTTTTTGTTGATATAATACAAGGAAATAAATGTGTAAATTTGAGTGTGTACTGTCATACCATAAGTGTATAATTGTGAACAAAAAAATTACCTTATTTTGCAATGTTACTGATGCCCCATGCTGTATGAAGTAGACTGTCAATATTTCTAAGGTAGGTCATCTATATATAAATTTACGTAAGGGCAAAATTCGGTAAATCGCGCGTTATTTCTAGAATGTTTACTCGATGGTATATAAAGTTGGTTAGAATCTCGGTACTGATTTTAACCACCTGATGTAACCCTGTTTACTAATTAAATTGAGTTAGATAATTAGTTATTGACAATTAAAACGAATTTAGGTTCAACGATTTGCCCCAAATAGGGGTGTTTTTCGATCGTGGTATACACTGTCTAATGGATGTCCGTCTTGAAAAATACCCACATACAATAATACGAGGATGCTTCGCATTTTCCTATCTCCTCCTACGATAATTGTTTTTAATGGCTGAAAACCGGTTGAACAGCTCGAGTACAGCATCACAATGTTGAAGACAGGCCGCTTTTCTTTAAAAAATACTATTTTGATAGATTTAATATACGTTTATACAAATGTATTGATTTGCGATGAATGGAACATTCCAATCTCTGTTCCACAAGTGTCTATTCCCTCAGGCGTCGTAAAGGCAAGTACTGTATACTCATAACAGAAATTTGATCCATTTTTTTTTCAATCTGTGCTGCAGAGGTTGGATATAATTTTTTTTAAACGGATAATGAGCTAGCGTTTTCAGTCGCAGTATATTATGTAAAAATCTTTATTATTGCATTTAAACCACCCACATCATCACCCTTCCCTCACTGGCATGAGTAGCGTTGTAAAGCCAGTACAGGATAGGCCTACGGTGCATCACATCCCCTAAACGCAGAACAACTTTGGTGGGTAGGGTAAGAACCAACTTAAGTATGAATTGGCTCTAAGAAACAATTGAAAACCATTAGGCCTACTAATTAAGTTGAGTTAGATAATTTAATATTTATTGACGATTAAATCGAATTTATGATTTTCCTCGAATAGAGGTGGTTTTCACAAATTGTTTTACATTATATAAACATACACGTCGTAGTGATGTATCGTTACATGTACTGTACTATTTCAATCGACTAGGACGGTGATAGTTTCAACAAAGTATTACATAGCAATGTTTTACTGTGTTTAGTGGTATATTATTTGTAAAACATGAAAACAATTAATATTTCGTTACTAAATGGATAAAGAATATATTTAATATATTTAAAAATTGTTCGTCTTTGCACCCATCCTCTTCCCCATCCCTCACCCCTAATGTTACATACAAAACACAAATTAAGTTTGTTTAAATTTGACTTAAACAATTGGTCTCATTTTGTGACAAGTTTCTCTTTCGGAAGTAATTCTCAGGGTGCTAATTTTAGTTGAGTACATAAATCATTGTCTATTTATTCGTTCCTGTAAACGACATGTATTATTGTACGTACATTTGAAATCGCCAGTTTTTTAACGCTGAAATTATTATGTATTCGAGAACCATCTGTGGGCACGACCTAGATGGTACGCGAGCGAACCATCTAGTGTATGACAATTGTTTAAGATTATATGTGCTAAATAGTATGACAATTGTTATATATACTCAAATGAAGTGGAGTATTGCCATCCTTGTTTACGAAGAAGTAATAACGTATTAATAAAATATGGTTTTTGTATAAAATGTCTTAGTTATTAAAATAATTCTGTATTTATCTCTCTGCTCTACTATTTACTGTATTTGTTTTCAGTCACTTTTGAAACTAGGAAGAAGATGTAAAAATGACTACTTTTGCTCTAAATTTAAAGACTTTTTACCTCCAGTTATAAGCTATAACATATGCATCTACACATCTAGGGGAAAGTTGCCATGAGTGTACAGTAGTTGATCAAACTGCAAAAGTAAGAGAGATACATACATTTAGAGAATGAAAACAGAGAATGAAAACTAAATAATAAATAAATAAAATTTGTGCAAGCCAAAACTGTGTATATGGCATATTATAGGAACTACAAAAAACATGACCGGTTAAAGTACTATGATATACCGTTAATGCAGTCCCGGTACAGCTATGATAAACTCAGGGGCTTTAGGGGCCTCAGAGCATGAGCAGTCCAACTACCCAGCGTTGGAGAAGCTCTTGGTTCTCACTAGGACACAACGTAAAGACGTAAGCCAATCGTAAGTCACAAGTTTGAATATTAAATCATGTTTGATTGGTCAATTCGCCTGCGTTTACGTCGCTACATTCCATCCTAGTGGGAACCAAGCTTTAATAGTGCTAAACCAGAGGCCTTTGCCCAGTGTTACACCACTGCGTTAATGATAAATTATTTACACAATTAATTTGCATTATTAAAATGTTGGTGCAGTACACAATACTTTCTTGGCCTCGAATCTAACCCCTAGCTATCAGTGCAAGCTAAGTGGTCTAGAGGTATGAACGCCAGTCTAGTAATCTGGAGGTTGTGGGTTTGAGTCTTAACCGAGAATTACTTGCAAATTTGTTCAAAAGTATTCTCCATGTACTTAGTATAAAGAACAAATTATGAGAGTAGGGCATCTGACCAATTATTAAAGTAAATACATATTCATACTTCTTTACCATTTGATTGTCCATTCAAGTCTGGGTGATCCTCTATATATAATGATACAGTCTGTTAAATTATGTGCAGCAATTACTCACTGAAGTAAATGTTGGTGTATGTAGGAAAACGAGAGAAACAAAATGAAATTCCAAACATTTTAAATCTTATGGTTAATTTTATGAGACTTCCCTTTACACTTCTGTTTCTACTCACAATTATACATATACTTTTCATATGATCATCACATGACTATTTGAAGAAAAAAAATCCTTATTTATATTGTGATGAAATGATCATGTCATGAGTATGACATCACACAATTAGTATAACATCATACAGTGATATGTATGACATCATACAGTGATATGTATGACATCATACAGTGATATGTATGACATCATACAGTCATATGTATGACATCATACAGTTATATGTATGACATCACACAATTAGTATGGCATCATACAGTGATTAGTATGACATCACACAATAAGTATGACATCACACAATAAGTATGACATCACACAATAAGTATGACATCACACATTAAGTATGACATCACACAATGAGTATGACATCACACAATTAGTATGGCATCACACATAAGTATGACATCACACAATTAGTATGGCATCACACATAAGGATGACATCATATGCATACCTGCCAACTTTACCAATATGCAGTATATTACTTTTTTCTCACCCACCAAAATTTAATTAAATTTTAATTTATTAAACATATTAAATCACAGTAGATTGTTTCAAGATTTAAATATTTTGTGCTATTTGTAATTTGTACAGGAAGGTGAAAAAATCCCTGATATGCTGTAAATTTGCAATTATTTACTCTCTGAAGTTGGCAGGTATATCACATCATTATGACTCACATGATGAGTATGATAATGACATCACATGATAAATATGACATCATGATTATGTGTACCAGATCATGAATATCACATAACTATCAAATAATGAATGCCACGTTATCATTTCTTAAATCAAAACTTAATCCTAAAAACAAATTATTCATGATTCAATAATCAAAAACTTGTTAAAGATTGTTACCAATTAATTAACTATGTATATAGATATTTATATAACGGATGTGTTATTACATAAAAAGACTTGAAAAGAAACATTATTACATTCAATTCTACTAATCCTTAATGTTCAATAAACATTTACTATAATACTATTACTGACAATAGTACTTACAAATACAAGTCATTCAATTATATCTTATCATAAATTCTTACATAAACAACTTTAAACCTAAAAAAAAAAACATTAAATATAAAACAATCGGTAAGTAACCATTAATTTACACAAAAAAAAACATAAAAAATATATCTTGGGCAATTTCAGACTTAATGTTTTGTTTTCAAATAATGTAAATCATCTCTACTATTAAGCATGGTTCAATAATCATACCAAATATGGATATTATATATACATCATTAATATATAAGGTCTTTTTTTTTTTACATTTGACAGTTTAAGTTGAGTTGAGTTCAATAAACACTATAAGAATAACTAGGGCAGTTGGGAGGGGTAGAGAACCTAAGAACAAAATTATTCTTTACAATTTGTATCAGAAAGCGTCCAGCACTGTAGTATACATAAACAATGATTAAAAATCATTAAATACTCAGGGGCGGACCCAGGGGTATTGCCCTAGTGGCCTGGGCAACACTTTTAATTTCATACTAAAATAAAATTTAGATCCCATTTCATCGTATACAATATTTATATAACGTTATCGAAGTCCAGGGCTGGAAAAGAATATTTGTAAATGAATTTTGGAAATTGTGGTGTTAATTAACTGCTGATTTAAATACTCAGTGTCCTGGACTCTTTGGCCAACCCCCTTAAAATAGTCCTGCGACCGCCCCTGATAGTTGTTATTGAATCAAATGAGCATATATATTGAATTATTTATTTTAACAATTAAGGATTTGAATATTATTAATCAGAGTTAAATCTATTATTTGTTCAGTTATGCATATCAGTGCATTTATGAATTAATCGTAATTGTATAAAATTATTATTTTTTTATATGCAATTAAACGTGACCGATACAATTGAACAACATATGTTATATTTGTAAAGCTCTCTCTACACTATCAAACTTTATGTGACAAAAAAAATATGATGTGCCTATAAATGGACATAATGATGTCATATCACTACCATATTTTGGCACATCACATATTTTTGTCACATAAAGTTTAATAGTGTAAACAGGACTTTAGTAATAATAATTTGTTGGGAAACATCACAGTAAACACAATTTGGCACCGCAATAATGTAAATACTTACTAGTATCTCATATACGATATAAATGATACAAATTGATAAAGAATTATAAATCTACAAAAAAAAAAAAATGCAAAAATCATCCAAAAAAAGTAAACTGTAAAAAAAAATAGAACTTTATATTAAACTAAACTAAGACTGTATTTACATCATGTGACTTGGTGGATGAATGGTAACTAAGCAACTGTTGCCAGGAAGGTTGTTGATATTTAGGAAGACATATTTATTATAGGTGGATTTTAATCAGAGCTGTAATTTTCGTAAACATTGTAAATAAACACACAAAAAAACATGTTCATCTTAATATCATTTTACGATACATTGACACATATTTTGTAATGGTCAGTCCAGTTAAATGTAAATATCTATCGAGGCAGCTTCTAAATTTTGAAACTTAACCTAAATAATTAATCAATATTGTTAATACAATGAGCAAGTATAGTTTTGGTCACATACAAATTAAGAGTACCAATATTTGTCTTAATACATTGTTAGTTGATCTTAAGAAAAAAGAACTTATTACAGTTAGTGTACACCTGTATAATGAATATTCATTAGCCAATATGACACTTATTTCTTACAAATCAAAACAGTACAATACATAATTCTATTTTCAATTATGCTATTTTGTTCATGAAGGGCAAAGTTCAGCCGATTTATAAAAATATTTCAAAGTTGTTAGTAATAAAAATTGGTGAATGTTCTGGCGATGTGAACACCAAATGTGTGACTATCAAAATAACAATACTATAACTGCACTTTGTGGATATGTAAATAAATCTTATTATTAATATCAAGTTTTTTTAAAACCAACAAAGATTAACAACACAAAACATTGACTGTTAAACAATGTTAGTATAAAAATAGGAAAATAAGTAACTAAGTATTTCTGAGATCAATCTCATATTTTACTGTTAATAATTTGGCACAAAAGAAATGTTTAAATCTATAAATAATAAAAACGCCAAATTAATTCCAACCGATTTTAAAGTTACTATAAACTGGGAGGACAAATGTGAATTAATAAAATAATTACAAGATTTAAAAATCAAACTGTATTAAAAAAAATGTGTTGTATTAAAGTAAATTTTGGTTAGATGGAGTCTTGGTCACAAACTCAAAATAGAAATGTCCAACTGACAATGACATCATATATTTGAATGTAATGTCACTATGTCACAATGTGAATATTGTTCCAATGAAATAAAAAAAAACTTTGAATTTTAATATATTTATTGTTGTAGCTAAATAAATAAGGTTGAAGTTCATCTACAATTTTGGGTCATATTTAAGATTGCCTGGGAATAAATTTGGACAAAATAAATGGAATTTAAATTCTCAATCAATTCGAATAGATACAGTGTATGGTTTCCGATAGAAAACACATAAAAGTGAAATCAGACATTAAGTATAGGCCTGAATATTTAGGTGGTTTTTTGTTTCTTTGTATTGTTTTTTATTTTAATGAATTATCTATTTCTAGGCAAACTTTTACCTAAATATTATCTGCAAAGAAACAATACTACAAAAGTACGGCAATATTATTTTACCACTTATGAATTCCATATTTTGTACATAAACTATTGCCAGAAATTTAAATAATTATACTAATAAACCTGGCAATCTTGCCATATAAAACAACATGCCGGCAGCCATCTTGATTTACCGGTTTGTGTTACTTGACCAAGTATCTCAATAAAAAGCACTCCTAGAGCATCAGTGTTGCTTGAGGGTTTCTTTTGCAGCCAAGATTAATGGCACCAAACTTAGAAGCGGCTTAGATTTCCTAAGAAATGGGTGCTGAAATTAAGAAAATACATTTAAGTACACAGTTAAATACAAACATATACAATAGTATACAAATCTTTACAAATTAAATGTGGAGAAATTCAAGATTCATGAAATGTTATTGGTCCACTTTAAAATGGAAATTTGTTTTTCTTGGCATAATTATGACAATTAAAACAACAAAGAAAAATACATCAAATCAAATGTTATTATAATTGACTATTCTTTCTAGTCAACGAGCAAAGCCAAGTGAATAATACAGTCGGGTGTCCATGAAAATACTCTCCATTCAACTTTTATTTAATTAAGCGGTCTCCTGAAAGTTTTGTTTAACAGTGCAAACAAAAATATGACAGAATTATCATTTATTCCATCAATACTGTTTAATCCTGTTGAATGTCAGCTAAAATAAATCTCATACTCTGCATTCAACTTTTATTTAATTAAGCAGTCTCCTGAAAAAAAATTCTTGTTTAACAGTGGAAACAAAAATATGACAGAATTATCATTTATTCCATCAATACTGTTTAATCCTGTTGAATGTCAGCTAAAATAAATCTAATACCTGTAAAAGTTCTCCACTTGATGCACGCTTGTCTACGTCCATATCCAAACATTTCGACAGAAAGTCACGAAATACTGGCGTTAGCTTGTCCGGATGTTGAATTTCCGGAGTACCATTCGTTGCTATCAAATATAGTGCCTACAACAAAAAAGAATGATAAATAAAATCCTATATCTATGCAGGTGTTCAAACAAGCCTCTTTTTCCTGAAGTTCCTTGTTCAAACTACAGACCAGCATTACAAGTGCTAGTAAATCAGTCTATCATAGCTCATGACAATTTTGTAGCCAACTCTAACGAGGCTAGCCAGCAGGCATCTACTACTATGCTAGGCCTAAAACAAAGGCTAGCCAGCAGGCATTTACTACTATGCTAGGCCTAAAACAAAGGCTAACCAGCAGGCATCTACTACTATGCTAGGCCTAAAACAAAGGCTAACCAGCAGGCATCTACTACTATGCTAGGCCTAAAACAAAGGCTAGCCAGCAGGCATCTACTACTATGCTAGGCCTAAAACAATCTTTCCTCAATTGGCTTTTTTTGTGGAGAAAAGAAGCCCATAAACAAATCTTGGCTATGTCAAATACAAGATTCAGATTCGATTTATTAAGTCATTTATACATATAGTACAATAATAATTGTTTTCTTGGCAGTAAAAACACAAACAAGACAATACACACATAATATTTACATTCATGATCAACATGGAACTTAACAACTGATCAAACAATATAAAATACAAAAGACCTATTTATACTTAGTTTTCAATTAGATATGGTGATTCACCCTCAAAAGAACCGCTTTTGGCAATGTTCTATCAAATATACTTACTCTTAGAGGGTTTTCATTCAGATATGGTGATTCACCCTCAAAAGAACTGCTTTTGGCAATGTTCTATCAAATATACTTACTCTTAGAGGGTTTTCATTCAGATATGGTGATTCACCCTCAAAAGAACTGCTTTTGGCAATGTTCTATCAAATATACTTACTCTTAGAGGGTTTTCATTCAGATATGGTGATTCACCCTCAAAAGAACCGCTTTTGGCAATGTTCTATCAAATATACTTACTCTTAGAGGGTTTTCATTCAGATATGGTGATTCACCCTCAAAAGAACTGCTTTTGGCAATGTTCTATCAAATATACTTACTCTTAGAAGGTTTTCATTCAGATATGGTGATTCACCCTCAAAAGAACCGCTTTTGGCAATGTTCTATCAAATATACTTACTCTTAGAGGGTTTTCATTCAGATAGGGTGATTCACCCTCAAAAGAACCGCTTTTGGCAATGTTCTATCAAATATACTTACTCTTAGAGGGTTTTCATTCAGATATGGTGATTCACCCTCAAAAGAACCGCTTTTGGCAATGTTCTATCAAATATACTTACTCTTAGAGGGTTTTCATTCAGATATGGTGATTCACTCTCAAAAGAACCGCTTTTGGCAATGTTCTATCAAATATACTTACTCTTAGAGGGTTTTCATTCAGATATGGTGGTTCACCCTCAATCATCTCAATGGCCATGATACCTAGACTCCATATGTCAACCTTAGGCCCATATTGCTTCCTTGTAACCACCTCTGGGGCCATCCAGTAGGGTGTGCCTACCATTGTGGTTCTCTTGCTGTTTTCTGGAGTTATTTGAGCGCAAAAACCAAAATCAGCTGCAAAAGTATAAAATAATCACACAATTAAAGCTCTGTCTGTACTACAAACTAGTGTGTGATGTGATATATGGTAGTGATATGCTTAAGTATGGTAGTGATACATATACATGATAACAACAATGATTATGACTATAAGGCTATTGTGGATATGATTTTAATGATCATTATAGGACAGAGGTGAATAGATAATAATAAAGAAAATGATGATGATAATTGTAATAATTTATTGATTCAGAAATTCGATACTGGGATTAATCTATAACCAGACAATAAAAATGCGATACATACTTAATTTGACGTTTCCATCCATTCCTAACAGTATATTATCACTCTTAATATCTCTGTGGATCACACCATTCTCATGTAAGAACTGTAAAGCCTGCAAACACTGTAAAGAGCAACAAAAACGAAATATTAGAATAGTTTACAGATACAAGTCTCCTGCAGCTTCCTTAAGCTCTGTCTACACTATCAAAAATTAATGTAACAAAAAAATATGATGTGCCATATATGATATATCATGACCATATTTGGGGACATCACACTTTTGTTGTCAAAGTAGTGTATAGAGTGGGACTAAGACTTTAGTGGGCTAAGTTAAATAAGGCCCTTCTTATTTACCAACTAAGCAGCCCGTTGGGCTAGTCATAACAAATAAATAAATTAATTAATTACTGCTTACTTCTCTACACACACTTGCGATTTGACCTTCATCCATACAGGTTTCTGTGACGACATCTGTGAGGGAGCCACCAGCAAGAAATTCCATTACAACCTTAAAAAACAGAAAATTTCCCATCAGGATTCTGAAGATCTATCTTTAAACATGTTCAATCTAAACATTACATTCAGACCAAAACAAAAAAAAACAAAACAAGTCTGTATGCATGGACTTACCCATAATTCCTCAGCTACGAGGTAGCTGTCTACATAGTTGACTATATTTGGATTCTTATTCTCTCGCATCACAAGAATTTCATTAATAATCAATTCTTTCTTGGGCTGCTGTTGTAAGTTCATCTGTTTGATAGCGACCTAGAAATAACAAATGGAATAAAGGATATATTACATCATTTCTATCATGATTATTTGTTTATCTTTTAAGGCCGTGTTTCTGCAGCCGATAATTAATCAATAAACTGCCTGTGGAAACGATTCCGATAAAAATCGATAGATATCTCACTCAAATAAATGTGATAATTTTTAACCTTTGACCTCAAGGACAAATTTTTGCGCTATGACTGGGCACTTGGGTTGTTCGGTAATTTCTGATCATGCATTGGTTATAAAATTAACCGATAAGTTTGTAATGGCTGCTGAAACACGGCCTAAGGCGTTAACACCCCACACAGGATTGAAATGGTACTTTACAAATGTATGCTGAATCTTTGGTTTTAAATTAATTTTAAATCTCCATGCGATACCTCTAGCATATTGACAATATGATAATAGTCCAGTGCAATAGTGCAGTTAATTATGCTATAATATTAGATTATAATTTTAGATTTTAATATAATAATTTAATAATAATAAGAATCAGCCAATTCTTATTTAATTTGATACTTAATACAATGCCCAGCAGAGACGTCATTAAAAGATTTAACAAAAAGACATTAACATACCATCTTAACCTCTGTCTACACTATCAAACTTCATGTGACAAAAAGTGATGTACCCATAAATGTATATGTATGCATGTATGGACATGATGATGTCATATCACTACCATATTTGGGTACATCACTATCATATTTGGGCACATCACACTTTTTTGTCAAACTAGTTTGATAGTGTAGACAGAACTTAATAAAGCTTGTTTTATTTAATTTATTCATTGATACAATCTTCAAATTGACTTTTAATAAAAAACAAATTATGAATGTCATTATCTATAAATTTACAGGATGTTTGAGAATATAAGACATAAAAATAAAGTTATTTTCCAAACTGCTTAACATATTCTGTGTGCTGTAAAGCTAGGCCGACTTTGATTGATATTCGGCTTGCATAGATACTGTTCCTCCAGCACAAGATTGATAAGACACCCCAGGGAGAGATTGTAAGATGTATGAATGCCGACGGCGCCAAGGGCCTGAATAGTTATTCTAATTTGTGCGAATTGTTAGAAGTTAATGGAAGTAAATAATGTATTGAATGATAGTGACCAGTCGTAAGTGTCTTGGACATTTCTGTGCGTATAAATCAATCAATAATAAACTGTTAAAATGCATGTTTTATTTCTATCTGCTACTAAACCAAAAGTTCTACATTAAAGAAAGAATAATAAAAGGACGATACATTATTATAAATATAAATTAATTATATAAAAATCACAGGCACAGAATAAATTCTAAACCGCCTGGTGCTAACTGAAAGTTAATTAATTAATTTGAAACGATAAAGATGAGGAAACTGTGAGAATGACAAAGTCACACCAACCGAGATTCAAACCCGGAACCTTCTTCTTGATATCATATGTCCTAACCATTAGACCAATGGCGTTTATATATATATATTGACATTTATCATCTAAGAGGACACCGTTGGGATGCCACAAAGTGTCCCTTATTAGGCGTTTTCCTTGGCTATAGTGTTAAAACATACATTGCTCCTTATTCATTACATGGGAAAGTGTCCCTTAATAGGGGTGTCCAAACGAGGGGTTCTAAAGTAATGTTAATATAATGGTATCAGTCAGTTTATATAGTTTTAATATGTCAAGTACATTATCTCTAAATTGAATTTTAAGTTTAAGGACGTCAAGGATGATGAGAAGTGTATTCATATCAAAGGGGCACAAAGAGATTAGGATGATTGTAGGCCTACTTACTTCGTTTCCAGTAGCAATTTCAATTGCTGTGTACACCACCCCAGATGCACCTTGTCCTATCTTCTCAAATTTTGTGTACTTCTTTTTAGGATCACCTACACTCACAATGGACCCTGCCAAAATAGAAAAAAGCTAATATAACGAAAATCATAATTGTATTATAGTTATTATTTTAAAATTCTTTAGTGATTTAGGAATCCTCACCCATTTAATAATAGAACTTGCTTACAGTAAAACCCCTATTTAGTATAATACATCTTCAGAACCCAACCAGTTGTCCATGAATTGGCCTTGGCTATATTATAGTTATTGTACTAAAATTCTTTATCAAGGGGTTTTGGAATCCTCACACTTTTAATAATGGACCATGCCAAATACAGTAAAACTCCAATTAAGACATTTTCGGAACCCAACCATTGTCCCTAGGCTCGCGCTAACCGCTCGCCAATTCGCCAATGGCGACTGGAGTCTCCATTTGGCGAAAATAATTATTGCCTCGTTCGTCAAATTGGCGAAAATACATTTCCAAGCCTAGGCCTAGCCTGGTCGGCGTGACTTCTTATGGGAGCGAGAATTCGCCACACTTCGGTACTTTCTGACTCGGGTACACTTTTTATCACAACGGCATTTTATGTGACGACGTCACGATCGCCGTGTTCATTTTTTTAGTTCTGTTTAAACATGCGCAGAGCGTGCCTCGATGACGTTTTAATGACACACAGTTAATGTGATTGGTTCGTGGCCGGTCGTCGTCGACGTGATGATGAGCGAATAAAAGGGGAAGTCCCTATTCTTCGACGTAGAAAATGAACTTCGAGAAGAAAATGTAAACAGAAACATGTGGACAAATACTTCCGTAAACGAGGCTGTTCTGTTATTTAAAAAGGGGAATTTTAAATTTAACAAAGTAATTACCTCAATAGTATAATGTTAACATGTTTAATTTTATTTCCCTTTCGATTATTCTAACCGAAAGTTGCGCTTTAAATTGAATAGCTAAGAAACAACGTATACTACAACGGCAACCCTGGCCAAAGCGCCTTTCGGCCGCCTACATAGAATGGGTTACGGCCGCTGCATAGCAAATTCAAAGCTTCTTAAATTTCTGTGGTACATTTCTTCCTAACGTACTTGTTTTATATAATAGATTGATAAATATTCCACTTATTAAATAATTTAATAAATCGGTAAAATTGACGTTTCGAAGCAAGTATTCCATGATTAGAGGCGACATTTTTCGACATGCCTCGTGTGCGGCGAATACTAGTTCAGAAAATGGAACAGTCCACTGTGCGGGGGTTATCCAATCATTAATTAACGCGCTAATACCTAGGCGACGGTAATTTAGTAATAAGCGGAGAACTGAATCCCCCGTAAGGAAAATGGTAAACACTGATATTTATGGTAGGGATTATTTTTTTCAGTGGTTGGTCTTGTTGGCTTCTTCGCACCAGGTCCACGCAAAGTCAAGTCAAATAAAACGATGTGGCTTATCAAACAGAAATATAAATTAGCTTTAATTCATTACTAAATTAGCCAGATTTTGATAATGAGAAAGGCTAAAAAATTGTTATCGTTAAAATTGACATATGAGGCGGATGTACATAATAATAATAACCGATTTACATATCAAAATAAAGAGTATCGAACGAAAATCAGCTTCATTGGGATAAATAATAATAATATAAATGTAAAAGAAGTAAAATAACAAACAAATACATGCATTATTTATTTAATAAACATTTTTGTGAATTTTTATGGTTTTTTAAATTTGGCTAAAGGATTTTCAATTTGGCTAATGTTTTTCAAAACCTTTCGCCATTTTGGCGAACGAAAATTTGACCTTAGCGCGAGCGTAGTGTCCATGAATAGGGGTTGGCCATAGTGTTAAAATGTATATTGCCCCTCATTCTTTTCGTGGGCAAGTTTTTAGAAATTTATAAAGAAATATAACACCCCTTTAGTTGCATTGGAACCTCCTAAAACATAGTGATATAGTGACATTAAAATGAGGTTAATTTGATGTATAATATGTTTATCTCATTAAATGTTAATCAGCATATCTCATAACCAAACGTAATTATCATGTAAACCCTTTTATAATGAAATATATTTCTGAGAATATTAACAAGACTTAACAATGCACCAGCACGGTTTGCCATCATGTCAATGGGTTTCTAAAAATAGAACACTTCTTTTCAATGAATACATTAAGGAGTTTGCGATTCGTGATGTCCTATGACCTAGAGGTTTTTACTAGAACCCCGAAACCCCGCCAGCATGGTTTGCCATCATGTCAAATGGGTTTCTAAAAATAGAACCCTTCTTCTCAATGAATAAGGAGCTTAACTTCAAAAATTTTTACTAGAGCCCTGAAATCCCACGAGCAGTGAATAATGGACTTACTTAATCTTTCAAGAATTTCTTCATCACTCATCTTCTTCTTTTTTTGTTTTTCTCGAGTTCTCTCCATCGGCGTTTGTGCTGCTGGCGGCGTTTTTGGTTCAGCCGGCTGTGGAGGTGGTTCGATGCGCGAGTAATATTTTGAACGTGTGTGCTCAGGCCTTGGTGCCACTGGAGGGGGTGCTTCGGATTCATTATCATCATCCTCTACAGAAGCTTTACTTGGTTTCTGTAAAAAAAAATGAAACGTATTTGTATAACTCCATATTTAACATTAATCATATCAAAGCAACTTGGTACAGAAGCACATTTAGGCCACTACCGCCAGATGATTAAGTGGTAATTAACTAGTGGCCCAAACAGGCTTCTGTAACTTGGTTATCGTAACACAAAAAATAATTTATTTTTAATGTCTATTTCCATTTATAAATACATTGGTAAATTTGCCTTTGGTTTTGAGATCACAAACCAGGCACTAAGCCTTCATTAAACCTGCGGTGTGGACAGGACCTACATCATCATTCATTTTAAAAGTCAACGTAACATACCTCTGATATTGAGACAGAGCTTAATGTGTCTTCTATGCTTCCAGCATTCTTCTTCGCTGTGGCTGAAAAATAATCATAATGTTTTTTCAATAATACAAAATAACACAGTCTGTTCACTTCATGCAGGGTCATAGGTTAAAGTCAAACTGGGTGAACAAAGCTTATTACAGAAACAACAAACTTTATTCTTAGTAAAGGCCACTTTACATAGATGAGCGGTATAATAAGTGGGAAAACACATCTCTGTATTTATTCTGAGCGGAAACCGCCCATCTGCTCTGCGTTTTGTGTAAAATTGTAAAGGAATAACATAGATTCTATATTTTTATTACCGTTACCGCTCGTATGTGTAAATTGGCCTTAACTTGGCAAAATAGATTTTTATGCCTTTCTGTAGTGGATACAATTCTTCCACCACAAAAACAATTACCTAATGCCTGTAAACATGAATAAATAATAGGCTGTATTAGACCTCACATTTTCTTCATTTCTTAAATTTGCAAAAAAAGTTACTTACTAACAACTTTTACATTTGACATCATAAACTTTTCGTTGACGCCTTGTTTAGACGAGTCGTAGAAGTTAAGCACGTCCAACACAGCTTGTGGATTCTTCTGTTGTTCATTTTTTGTGATGTTTGCCATCGTTAGCAGTTTTGCCCAATGTTCCGGCATCCCCTAAAAAGTGATAAAAACAATGTTTTTTTAATGTAATAATTATTACTCACTTTTTAACTAATTTTGTATTTCTATTTTCTCGTAAATATTCAGGTACACTTTCATCAAGCTCATTGTGAGTTTTTATGTGTTTCCTTTTTATCTCATTATCATTTTTCTGTTTTTTTTTTTATATTTCAACGAGGATGAATAAAGAAAAAGTAATATTAAATGCATAATTAAGTATATTTTTAGCATAAGTAATAATTGGAAAACAAAACAGAATTTGATTATAGTACCTGTAATCATTATAGAGTATCATTATTAAATGACAAATATTTATAAAGCTCTGTCTACACTATCAAACTAGTTTGACAAAAAAAAAAGTGTGATGTGCCCAAATATGGTAGTGATATGCCCAAATATCGTAGTGATATGACATCATCATGTCATTGTCCATCTATATGGGAACATTAAATCTTGTTGTCACAAACTTTGAGTGTAAACAGAGCTTTAATTAATTTCTACCACTTTTATGTTTATTATTATAATTAAGTAAAGGTCCTCGTATTATCAACTCAGTGATTTTTCAATTTAACATTTTGAAATTAAACTACATATTGGATGGTACTGTTTATATTTATTTTTCGGTTGCTCTAAAACAATATTGAATTTTTATGTTTTCATACTGTGTTTATGTATTTTTTTTTAAATGTATTGATTGATTGAGCAATGCTGGTATTTTAAATCAAATTTAATTATAACATAAAAAATGACTAATTGACACTGAGATTTGACATTAAAAACTGGTACAGTAGCTTTACTGTACCATTACTAAGCCTATCTTACGATACCTTGGAATATTACAGCATGGCTAGGCCAACTTTAGTAATTGACTATGTCTCATCTAATTTACATAAATAGTCCTGCAGACGGCGCAGCTGGCCCCTGGGGATTTGGCTTGCAGCAAAGAGCTCATTCTTTAACTAAAGCAATCCAGGGTAGCATATTTGTGTTTTATTTCCAGGAAAATATATCATTTGAATAAGCATAAATTAAGTAATATTATTAATAATAATTTGAGTACAGGTACTTAACATATTGTCACATGCACTATAAAATGTTTTTTATTCCAAGTATTTTCAAAATGAACTTTGAATTCTTAGAACAATGAATATATTATGCTTTCATAGTATAGAAACCAATAAAAACAATTTTTCCCATTTTTATTACAAAAAAGTCATTATTTCAAAAATTGCCAATGTAAATATAAATAAAATATTCATTTTAGGATTTTTAGACTGGCATTGTACTAGAAAATTCGACATTTCAATTAAAAAAGATAGCGCCATTTCGTTCTCTAATAAGACACTTCTGGGAGATGAGGACTTGCCCGCAAATGACAAGAATTTTATTTATGGACCTTAACAAAACCTCAATAAATTTGTTTTGACATAATGGAATTATGAGTCATACTAAAAACATTCAGAAATAATAAATAATTGAACAAAACATGATAAATACATTAGTTATAACATTTCCACGTATTAAGTAATGTTTTAATGGTGGAAATTTCTTATAAATAAATTACAGGTGAGATGCTGTGGTTGTAAGATGTGTGAATGACATTTTTAAAAGGTTTCTGACAAACAGTGGTTGCTCCATGAGGATATAAACTATTTAAATGTATACTTACTGTGAATTCGCCCGTGACAATGTCGAATCCAACATGTACCGTGTGTTCAAAACTTGTGGGTAGGGAAATTTGTGGTCTGATTTTACTATCTGTGAAAACACAAAAAAAAGAAGAAATGTTAAAGTTATTAAAACCAATTCTGACCCTTATTTTTTTTTTTCTTTATTATTTCTTTGCCCTTAATCTGTTTTTTTTCCCTTGTACAGTAGGATATCAAGAGCTTTTAACAAGAGCATCTGTAATCATTTTTAAAGCCATAACATTTTAAAGTTTACACTATCAAACTAGATTGACAAAAAAAGTGTGATGTTCCCAAATATGGTAGTGATATGCCCAATGGTAGTTTTATGACATCATCATGTCCATATATGGGCAAAACATTTTTTTCACATAAAGTTTGTTAGTGTAGACAGAGCCTTTTAATATAAGCACATGACAAAAGTATGTATTTTGTTTTAAACTTTCCACTAAAATTGAAACACATTGACATTTGGCAAATTACATACTGCAGTACAATAGTCAGTGGTCAAACTCTAGGAAAACATAAACAATAGGGACATTTTCCATTAAAATGGACTCTTGCTTTGTCTTGCTGGCACTGCATTTACTTTCATAACTTAAAGAAATTTATTAGCATTTTTTTTATAGACACTTCTTTCTTTTAAATGTTTTAATCTCATAATTTATTTGTAAATTGAAAGATATGTTTTTTTTTATCGTTATTCTCATTTTGAAAGAAATAAATGTTTACTTGTCTTGAATGAATGAAAAAACTGTATTCCACCTGTTTTGTTTTTGGAGCGATTGTGACACATGGACAGAATTCACGTTTAAGTCGCATACAGTACCTTCTCTAAATTGAATACAGTAGTGAATGTTGGACTGTCATCTATCACTCTATTTCATTAAAACAGATTTCAGTGATGTGCAAGATATAACAGTAATTTGTAATCAATAAGCAAACACCAGAGACATCTCACCAAGGCTGAACAGTGTCTCAATCTATACTTGATTGATTGATTGCAGAACAAAACTTTTTTTTCTCAAACACTACAAACTATAATTTGAAACATTCATTCATCATCCTTTTGGTTTTTTTTAAACCAAAAACAATCAACACAGAACATTCATTAAAATAAAATCAATCAAAACTCGAGATGGAATTAATTATATTCTAAGCCTAAAAGTATGGCAATTTTACTACTGATAACTCATCATTTTTTGTACATACAGTAAGTTGGGGACCCCTCATGAAACGTCACAAAATAAACATGAATATTCATTAGTCATATCCATAAGATCTACATTAACTACAATTCGCTAATGCAACGCTTTCCATTGAGCCATCTGTGTACTGTAATTGTGTCAATTAGACTATGGACTTTGCATGCTGATGTAAGGGGTTCGAATCCAATGACCAACTTCTTTTTACTTTATAAAGTGAGAGAATAGTAGATAATTTAGAGGGTTAGGTTTAGTTAAATACAGTTTTTAGGAAGTAGTTGGGCTATCTTTCACAAGGAGTCCCCAACTTATGTACGAAAACAAACATCCTGGCATTGTCACTGTATTCATTGTACTGTACTTTAAAAATTTACCATTTGTATGCTTTAATCATTGTAAAGTGCTCCAAAATTGAAAAAAACAAGAACTGTGTTAGAAAAATTATCAGCAAAATTCATAACCAAATTCTGTCGTCGTGATTCTAGGGGCTTTCCACGAGGCAATGAGTAACATAATCTTCATCTAATTTGGCCATTTCCTGCCACCACTCAGTGTTTTAATAATAATATTGTCTCATGGAATATCTTTTTTTTTTTAATAACTGTATTAAATCCAGCGCTCACAAACTGGGTGAAAATAATTGCCAAAGTGCAGAGATTAACAGAACACTAACAGAGTGCTAATTAATATTTTGGATTAGATAACTAAAGCTAATGTCTACACTATCAAACTTTATGTGACAACAAAATACCATGTTTGTCCACATAACAATTTTTTTTGTAAAACTAGTTTGATAGTATAGACCGAGCTTTAGATTTTATTACAGTATGGGTTTGTGACATCATTAACATCGATGATACAACAATGAAATTACAAGGGAGGAAATGTAGTATTTATGCGTTAAACTGTAGTTGAATGTATTAAAGTTTGAGATAGGCTGTCACGATTATGAACTTGAACGGTTCTGAAGTTTCTCATCTGTGTTGTAGTTTATTTGGAATATATAATAATAATAATAAAAGCGTGAAAGTTATACAGTACTACTAGCACACATACATTACAATTTTGAACAGACCATAACTTAAAATCGTGGACATCATCATGAACATAAACAAACATTTAATAATATTTATGAATACTATACTTGGCAATTTTCCTAGTAAAAAATGTACTTCTTTATTCAGTGTTATTCAATCTAGTTTTTTTATAACATTAAAAAAGACTGTATTTGCCTAATGCCTTTGTTGAAAAAGCAAAAAATATCAGTAGAAAACTCATAATATTGCAGATTGGCAATTCAAACACTATTTCCATGAAATTGCATATTTGTTGCATACTATCTGTAATGTATGTACTTTACTGTTTAATGCATTTTGTGAATATTACGTTTTAACCTTGATGTTGATGCTACTGTAGCTATACATTGCTGAAGCTGTATCTTATTATGCTTAAGATCTGTATCGTACAACTCCACAGGTCTGAACCAGAAAAAGATTAGTGGAAGCCACCTCTTACGACATTTATTTTTCGTTCATTACGACAGCTCAAGGAAGATTAGTGAATCGGAATATTTTCATGTTAAAATGGTTAGTTGTACATAACAGTGAATATGTTTCAAAATATCAAATAATATTCAGTAATTACTGAACAGTATTTAACATAATTTCATTTTGAAATAGGAAATTCTATACATGAAAAATTTAAATTATTGTCCTCCTATAGTAGTAGCACAGTTGGCTAAATACCGTTTTAAACAATTCCATAGAAAGGTCAAAAGGTCATGCAATCTGAAAACAAAAATGTTTGTTTCAACATGAACTATAAAATAATTTCTAGTATTGCAATATCCATTATTTTCCTCTATGAAAATATGAAATATTCATTATAATTTTACACAAAAAATAAATGAACAAATACATATTTTTAGAAAATTCACGAGGTCATGGCCTTTCCTGGAACTACCCTGAAGTAAAGTAGGCTTCATTTCAAGCAACTTGATACTAAACAAATACACATATCATTACAAATTTTAATTTCAAATGAATACTAAAAACAAAAGTAAAGTGACAGTCTGCAATTTTAACGGAGTTCAGAGTTTTTATTTTATTTTAGGATTGCCGCCTTTTATGGTTCTTTTATGAATCAATTCTATAAAAAAAAACTTTTACAAACGAAAGCTTTTGACAAAACATTTTTGATCGTCAACAGATGTAGTACAAAGACTGAATCTGTCACTCGGTGGCTTCCTTCCTGTTACAGAACTATATCTTAATCTTGTTGCTTCCTATCTATATTATAACAGAGAGATTTTGTATGCTTGTTTGTCATACGTAACACATTTTCCCTACTACTGTACAAGACTCCATACACATGAGGTATCAAAATGACTGCAATTGTACTGTAACTGGAAATGTTTATGACATTTGAATATTATCTGCCATCTTGGATCCAAATTAGCGGCCAAATTGGGGTTTAAATGCCCAAATTTTCTTCACTTAGGATATTTGTTACACATTTTTATACTGCATAGGGTATCAAAATGCAACTGTACTGAGAAATGTTTTATACGAAATTTGAACATTATAGTATCCACCATATTGGATCCAATGTAGCAGTAAAAAATGGGGGTTAAATTTCCCCCCAATTTGGATGTTTGTTGGTTATTATACAATTTTTTGCTATTGCACGCATTCATACACAAAGGGTATCAAAATGACTGCAATATTCTAACTGTATGTACTGGGAAGGACATCCAGAGCGGGGGTCCGAAATTGTAATGTGAAACCCCCCACAGAATAATGAGGTATCAACGTGAAAAACATGATAATATAGAAAATTTAAAACATTCCATGACTTACTTTTATCATCGCTGCGTTGGTGCCAAAATTTTAATTTCTTTTTACTTTCTTTCTTTTCCTCTGCTGGTGTGTTTGGTAGGGGTTTCATATTATTGCCGTCCAACTTGGCATCCTTCCCCAGGGTACTGGTTATCCTGAGAGGGGGCGCCGGAGGAGTTTCATCACTATCCATTCTACCGCCACCGTTGAACATGGAGGAAACCTCAAGTACCACGGTTCTGAAAAAGAAAGAATAACGTAAACGAATAACCTGTGACCTAATCTGTAAGAGTCCCTTTTTGTCGAGTACTGACACCAAACGGCACCCGATCGTCTGCCAACAAACGGCGCCAGTTCGTCTGTCCACAACGACAGGGGCTGAATGAACCAGTACATATGTAGGGGTAACCCCCTACTCTTCCGAAAGATGTACTAGGTTCTTTAAAGTGCACACGAGCTAGATGTGTACACTGGACCTCCAGTTTTAAGTCCTTATCCGAGAAAACTTTGGTGACTTTAACACCATAAATGGTACAGTACTAATAAGCAGTGTGGATTAGTTTGGTTTATTTCTGCTTAATGCTACATAAATATTATACTTAATTGCTTTATTATTTTTATCATGAAATGAAAATAAAACACTTTGCTTATAATATTCACATCAAGCCATAATACAAATACATACAGTAATCCAACTGGTATATTTTAAAAATACAATTTATGAGTAACTTATGCTTTGACTCATTTGATACTGTTGTACAGTACAATACAGTACAGCACTACTGTATATAACCACTTGTCTGCAAACTGGATGGCACACAGTACAGAATAGGTTCAGAATTATTCTCTATTTTGTAATCTATAGTAGACACCCAATTAAAGGCCAATTTACACTAGACAAGCGGTAACTGATTAAAATATAGAATTTATGTTATTTCTTATGTCCATTTACAGTACACAACCGCGGAGCAGACGAGCGATGTCTGATCAGAATACAGTAGATACATATTCTGTGGGAAAAGCTATGCTGTTTTCTGCTTACCGTTACCGATCGTCTGTGTAAATTGGCCTTAAGAGGATACCTTCAAGACATACAAAGTATGTATCCCCTTAATAGGGATTGCCACTGAATAGGGGTTGGCTGTACTGTAGGGTTAAAGCCTGTTGTTTCAGTGGAATGTATTCCACTTAATAGGGTGTCTCCTGAATAGGGTTGCCTCTAAGGAGAGATTCTACTATTAAGCTCTGTCTACACAATCAAACTACATAGTTTGACAAAAAAGTGTGATATGCCCAAATATAGTGCTATGACATCATCACGTCCATATGGGAACATCACATTTTTTGTGTAGACAGCTCCTTTTGTCAAAACTCAGTCAACTAGTTGTGAGCATAATGGGCCTGGCACAAAGTTGAATAATCCTGTCCGATGACTTTTAGGTCTACAACCTTTACCCCATTTCCTAACTTGCCGCGTACAGTCTGCAACTCTAACCTCTCCTGCCAAACGTAATTTGTAAACGCACATCTGAATGACTTTTACAAAATGTTGTGATATGGGATCAAAACATGCAGTCCTACCTATAAAGCGTTGAAAAGTTACTTTGCATGATTACCGTAAATCCAAATTTATAATCGCAATAACGTTATCCAGTATGATTGCGTTGCAGTCGTCTTTGGGAATGTAAATAATTTAATATTTTAGCTACGTTATACGTTTCTGGCAGACAACCAACTCTATGACATACTGAGTGACTCATTTGCTAAATGCAAGGGCAGATCTGCTAGATAAGGGATTTAAGTTTGACTTACTAAAGCATACAATTTAACTAATTTGAAAAATGAATATTACTAAGTAAATAAGTTGTCAATTTTTAAAATTAGTTTAAAAAAAATAAAAAAATACAGTATAAATAATATAATAATGAAATTAGAAAACTACTGTTAATTAAAAATAGGTGTTTTCTTTTTAGAAGATCAGGCACAAAAGATAGATTTTGAGCCAAGTGTAGTTTTTTCATACAAGACATGATATCGTATGTGAATGAGGCTAACTAAACATAAATTGATATATTTCATCAGGTTGTATAAATTCTCAGGAAAATGAAACTTGCTTGCATAAAGATATAGTACTCATACAACTTTAAGTATCCTCTCAAAATTCCAGATCTTTATGCTAATATTTATGATCTACAGTAATTACTACAGTACAATAGGAGGCTCCTAGATCCGTTAGTTTCAAAATAATGATATCCTATTTTTAATTTACTTTGTTCCTGTTGCAGGATACTCTGCCATTTCTTCTTGCTTTCAATTCAATTCATGTATTATTCAATGGTCTAGTGAATTCTAAAAATCACACAATCATTAAAGGAAGAGCTTTGGAATAAATGTCAATAGAATATTGTATTGTATATATTATTGTATTGTAATGGAAATGATTGTAATTATTTTTTAGCTTCACCGAAATAAAACTTTAGAATTTTATGGTGGCATTTCCTGCCTAATAAAAATAGCAATTAATATATAATTTAATAAAGGTAAAAATATTAAAATCAGTGGTTTATAGTCTCACTTCTGTCAATCTTTAATTATCAGTGAAATTGTGTTGCATCACACCATAGAGATATTATATTATTATTATGATCACACACATGATAAACTGTTAGTTGATCACGGCCTTGTAGAAGAACACCTTTATGGTGACACAAGCTTTTCCGTGTTAAAATAAAGTATTTATTATTATTATTATTATTATTATAAACTATTGTGAATGGCGCACTTGGGTGCGAGTCACCTGGCAATCATTTTATTATAAGTGAGTACCCAATTCAACCATTTGGTTGCCATGGCCAACCCATTGGTTTTTTTTTAAATTGTTTTTGATGTTTATATATTATATTATGGAATACAAAAACATACAGTATACAATATATTACAAACAAACAGTAAATTTAAAAGTGCTTTAGACCAGGTTTATATTTAAATCACACATGTGATTTACACTAATATTGGATATTTGTTCATTAATTGTTAATGCCATATTTGAGCATCGTCTGTCAAAAGACAATTCCTGAATGGAACCAGTTAGACCGGAACATTAGAACTACACTAAATATTGCCACTTTTAAAGACCAACTGAACACTATTGACATCGAAAATCGAAAGTAATTTCTCAAAAGTATACTTTGCTATAAATTAATATTTTTGCACATGACCCTAACGCGATAACCAGAGATGGTGTTTGTACGTTACGGATACAGATAATATTAAACTAATCATCGTCATCATCTTCTCTGAATCAAACATTACATTGTCTAGAAGTTTTTTTTCTTCAGAAATTTTATTCTAAAAAAATTTCTAATACATTATTTGAAATCTTCAGTTAGCAAAAACATTGTATCGTAATGTTGTAGTACGGCATCAGTCTGTATATATAGTATGAGCTAAGTTGGTAAATCTTAAATTAGCAACAAGATTGAAGTGTTGTGGTGTTGGTAAATTTAATGTTTATACATGTGGCCAAAAACAACTGCATGACTCATTTTGTTGAAGCCTTGAACGATCATTTTGTTTGGTATGGTGGCTAAAAATAGAATATTTATTATTATACAGACAAAATAGGATTAAAATTGATATAAACTTATTCTGTAAGGAAACAGAATCATAATCGGTTATAGGTTATTTCCCATGTGTATAATACTATTCTAAAAACACCGTATTTGAGGCACAGCTAATGATCGCTTCCTTCACCTAAGCAGGAAGTAGGCTCAGAAAAAGGATTTTCATCAGGCTTCGTGAACACACCACCACCAAACAACACAGCGGATCCGCTGGCATGAATTCACATAGTCAAAGCCTGGGAAGATCTTGTGGATTTTCCAGACATATTTTGTCATATTAAGCTATATTGAAAGTATAATTAAACCCTATCAACATGTATATATATAGTGAATAACTCCAAATAAAATATAACATACCTAGAAACGGAACAATCAGGGTACTTGTAGTACAAACAGCGACAAATATTAAAGTCAGCCTCTTGCCTGCTGAACCAAAGGGTTTCACGCTCTGGTGGTCTTTTGTTATTTCATATCCAGTATAAAGTGAAGATGACCCAGAGAGAGAGGGTTGGTGTGTGCACATGTTTGGTACTTCGTTTGCGAATTTCGGCTGAATTTATTTATTTACGAATTCTACTAACCTGTTATTTATTCATTGATAGCTTTTTCTTTGATCCCTTTCTTTTCCCCTTATTCGTTCTTTATTTTTCTCTTGCCATCCATACAATTTGACTAGGCTACAATTAAATCAGTATACGAGGGGGCCTACAATATTTGTAAATGTTCACATTTATTTTCAATAATTATACTCCCCTTTCCTTTTTTTTTATCTATATACCCAATATCAAATACTTTCTAACAAATGAATATGTAATACAGATAATTTAATACGTTACAAATTTGTGATGTCTTCAATTAAATGTTTTGTTTTCATATAGGCCTAGTATACTTTTCGTTCCCGTTTTGTTACAAACCTTATATGGAAAATGACGTCACTGGCGTACTTAGGTGGATGTGATATATTGTTAGACAACTTTGTACATAAGTCCCGGAAGTAAATAAGAATCATTTCATTTCCTTCCACAAAAAATAGATGGCGCTAGACACAAATAATCTTCACACAGTACAGTCGAGACGCAGAGTGCTCAAATGACCGTTAAATCGCTAATTTTCCCCTGCGCATGCGCCATTTTTATACCAGGAAGTAGAAATTGTTTACACTTAGCGACGAACCGCGATGAATTTTTGCATGGAAGAGCCTTCAGAAATCCAGTAAAATTTCACCAATCAGGAACCTAATTCACTTGCCAAATATGGTAAAGGCTTACCAAATATAGAAAGAATCTTCCCGCCGACTTTTTTTCGTATAAAATGACTGACATTTAAATCGGCGTCCATTTTTCGAAATCGTAGCTGTCGAGGGCTCACGTGAGGTAAGTTTTGATTCTGGTTTGTTTTGGTTTGAAACAAACCAGCCGATTTTTTCTTCAAAAGCCAAAATTAATAACATTCTAGTATGTGTTCAATACACATATAATACATATTCTGAGAAAGATTTGGCTCTGTTCATTCATGAGAACTATTAAAATTTAGTGCAAGTTGAGCAGTCACTTTTTTCGGGCCGCCGCCATCTTTGTATGTATTCCTTAGCTATATCGTAGATAGCGCCTGTGCTTTAACAGATCAATCTTTACCAATCACGGGGCTTTGGTTTGACATATTAGGTTTTGATCGACTATTTATTGATTATCACGCAATTATAATGTTATTTGAAGTTATATTTTGGGGAAATTTATAATTATAAACTGAATAAAATACATTGAGATTTCGGTCTGTATATAGAAATAGGGCCGGCCTACTGTAACTAGTAGTAGGGCGGATCAACTGTCCACTAGGGCTAGCTAGGCCGATCTGTTTAGAAGTTTCCTATATAGTTATTTCGTACGGATTGAACTATTAGTAATTACCCTATGCTATTGGAACTAAATTTGTAATTTTTTTTATTATATGCACCTAGGCCTAGGCCTAGTCCCAGCTGTAGAGCATACTATCTAGGCCTAGCAGCTAGTCAGAGAAGAGCCAGTCAGCCGGCTCCTGCCCAGGCTATTATGCTGATGCTAGGCCAGCTGGAGTGTTCAACACTCGTCCAGAAATCGATGGTACCAAGCTCACCAGATGTACTAAAATAAACCTATAAAGGAAGTATACAATGATACTGTAATATTTTCTTTTTATTTTATTTTGCAGGTGTTTGGATGCCAGCGTTTGATCACCTCAATTAGTCAGCATACCGTATCAAGCCAGAATGTCTGCTTACTGTTGTGAACCAACTTTCATGTGCATTTACTACGCCAATTTATATCAAGTTTAATATGTGTGCTATGTAAATAAGTTATAGAACTATATGATATATATGATTTTATTTAATAATATTATAATAATTAGATTTGTTTGTCTTAGAATAGTATAAAAATAGTATTTTTACATGCAGTATAAAAAAATAAAAACATCTCGTTACATTCTGCATTGTCTAGGATTAATTTCAATAATAATAATATAGGTGCTATTTAAAAACAAAAATTTAAGAAATTTCAGCAGGTGGCTGGTTTCTGTTTTGTTTTTATATTCAATTTCCATTTTATTGGAAATTACTTAATCCAAACTAATATAAATAAGTTTATAAACCAGTATTTGTTCCAGTTATATTGCCGTATAGCTTTCATCATGGTAGTGTAAATATTGTATAGTGCATAATAATTACAGTATATATATTTATTTATTTTATCAGCATTTAACTTCTATCTAGTCTTTTTAAATGTTATCGTATTTATGTTTAAATTTGTGCTGCATAATTGTATTAGGTTACATGTTTCTCAGTTCTCCAAAATATACCAAAGAGATTCATTCAGTTAAAATTACACTTTTAATGTTTTATAACTCTACCAGAATCATTTTTGTATATTTTAGGATAGTTTGTTAATGATAATTTTTTATCATACAACAGTTATGAGTTGAAATAAAATAAAGTATAAATTTAAAAAATTCTTCTTTGTGTTTTATTTTTATTATGTAGTTTTTGAAGAATTTGTGGTGTGATGATTGCAGTGATGGATTGTGCATTGTAAATTAATATTTATTAATTAATAACAATAATAAATGGAATTTAAAATTAAATCACATAAATACTGTAATGCAGTCGGACCTTGACAGTTTTTATTAAAAGCAGTCTGGTTCCCCTACGACTAATGCCATGACGTCATTTTAAGCCGTCTGGTGCTGTAAGGCTATTGCCATTACGTCATTTCTCTCGTCGGAAAATGGCTGCTATTTCAGAATTCATTCGCTTCACTCAAACGAATCCAGCCGTTTTTTTCTTCAAGAGAGTTTAACGATTTCCTTTGGTAGAAATGTTTGGAATATATATTTACGTCATATACCTAAAATCCGTGACTGTTCATACGATTTTCAGTGAGTTATTAAATTTTTTTCGACTAAAGTTACTCATCACTACGCCAGTCGCCGGTAGCCTACGCTAAGGTCGCCACAAACTTTCACTTGGCTAGGCTAAATATGATCGAATTTTTGAATTCTATACAGGTAAAATCCCTTAAATATTATTTATAAATACAAAATACCCTGTAAATCGTTAATAAAATCTCATAATTTTACACGGAAATTCAGAACTTTTTTCTCTCGATCGCCGGTAGCAATGGCGGCGATTCAAATTTCGAGATTGTGATAATTTCGAGGTCACGCAACTCTGCGTCTCGACTGAGTAGACTTGCTCCAAGTCTGTATTTATTGTCTTTTTTATGTCATTCCACACGTCGTCGTTTTGATTTTTGTCTGAAAATAAAATCAAGTAATACATGTATGAAATGCCATATGTGCAAAAATATTTATCTTTTTACCAATATTAAGACAAAACTCAGTCTGGAGCCCAGACTAAAAATACAGTATAGTACATCTGATGATCTGTGTGTCGGTTTAAAACAACAAGTGTGTAACGTACCGTATTGGTAAAAAAGTATAGCGGAATAAATGAAATATTATGATAAATGAAATTGAAACACCATCATCAAAAGAGAATAAAATTCGTCATCATCAAGTCGTCGATCGTCTGAATATCACAAGTTACTTTTAATCAAATGTACGGAAAAAGTAGTTTGCAAAACTTGACGATCGAATTAAAAGATATAGCGCCGTCTGCGCTGAAAGTTTCTGTGACAAATTGGTATCTGAACAGGTCGCGGGATGGTCTATTCGTAAGACGCAATACAGCCCGTAAAGCTTGGTTCCCACTAGGACTTAAAGCGTACGGTTCCCACTAGAACGCAACACAGCAACGTATTGACCCCCCCCCCCCCCCAAGGTGATGTATTTTGTAATCACCTGAGTGGGAACCGGCGACACAATTAGTGCTGCAAACATCGTAGGTTTGATTTCACGCAGGCGGGGGCAAACAAAATGATTGGAAGGGCATTTTCTTACGTTGCGTAGATTGCGTTACGTTTCAAACGCAACGCAAGCGTGTTGACCAATGACAAGCGATAGTTCGAATACTCCATCGGTGGTGATTTGTCATATCATTTACGTTGTGTTTTTACGTTCTTGCATTTCTAGTGGGAACCACGCTTTATAATGAAAAATACTAGTTTGTCATGATTACTTGAATTAATTAATTCATTCGTTCCATAATGTGTCACTAATTTTCATATCTGTGACGTAACCCGTAAGAAATCAATAACGGCTCCAACACTTTCAGACCAGACTCATTATCGAGTATGTAATTCCAACCTCATACATCAAACATATTGGCGTCTTTGCTGCGTAATTGCCGCGCTCGAAACACGCGCATCTTTACAACATGCAGTGCATAAGAATAGCAATCACGTGATAACGAATGTATTGTATATCTTGTGGTTATTACATAATAAATTGACGTACATTAAGGAGAATCATGAAACGATTGTATTGTTCAATATGATGTATATGAAAGGGTTACAGTGCGAAGAATGTGATCTATCTTACGTCTGTTTTGTTTCGTGATCCATCACCATACACACAAAAGAACTGACAACATTATTCTTTTAAACGGAAGTTTTCGTCGTCGATTATTTTTTTCGAAGTAGTGAAAAGGTTGAAATTTGTTCGATCAATATCAGTCTAACTAAAAGTATTCATTTTAAAATGCTAGATTTGAGCATAACCAGAATTTAGAAAACCGTCTAGTATTAAATATTTTGGAAAATAATAGCATAGTCTCTGAAACACTAAATCAAATCTATAAAATAAGACTGAAAAACAACAACAAAAAGGGCTGAATACTTACGTCAACCATTGCAGTACAAAAATATGTTCTGAGAATTAAACAACTGGAGATTGAGAAGATTTAGGTATATGAATGAAGATAGATAAGTTTGTTCTTTCTTTGTTTTGTTATAAAGGAAGATGAAGCGCGGAATGTTTACACGTCAACAATTGCAGTACAAAACTATGTTGTGAGAATTCAGATCGATATCAATTATTGCTAAAATTACAAATAAAAATTGTTCCTACTATTACGGGGGAAGTGAAAAAGAAAACGTCCTGGGTATTATACAGAGCATGAACTTTGTCAGTATTCATTTTTCTAAAAGATTAGTTAAAACGACATACGAATACAGTAGGCCTAAAGAAACACATTTTCGCGCTGACTGCTGCTAAAAAACTTATTTGCAATGACGCAATGTTTTTAAAATTGCTAAGCTCATAGCCTTTTTGACTAAATGCAGTAGTATATACTCAGAGTGTTTATAATTACTCCTAAAGTATTGTAATGGTTTTACAACGTTCTTTTAATTAATGGAATACGTCACTTCTTAAGCATCTAAATAATTAAGCTTTACGAAACTTCATCAACGTGGCCATTAATCCGTAAGTTGTATCTTGTTGGATTTTAACTAAACATTTCAGAAGTGATGTTAGATGCATTTGTAGTACATTCCTTCTTAGACGTCATCTTATTTTTGTTTGGCTTTTTTTTTTCTCGATAGTTACTCTCAGCCTTCCAATCTGTATGGAACGTTCCATTCTGACAATTTGCATGGAATATTTCACTCAGAAATTTGCATGGAATGTTCCAGTCTCACAATCTTTATGTCTGAAAATCTGCATAGAACGTTCCATCTTAATTACAAGAAAGTTTGTCGGAACTCCTATTGACGTCGTGCACCGCCGATGTCCAAAAAGAGATCGTTAAAACCTTTACAGCTTTCGAATCAATTTCAGCTGCACAAATAATCTGAACAGAGAAGAAATCAATAGCTAAACTCCAGTATGCCAAGTTGCTCGGTAAATGTACGATTGAAGCTTAAGCAGGTTAAAGAAAGAACGGCCTGCTTAGTTAATTTGGCGAGATATCTCGATCTATCTGAAGCAAAATAACGCTTATTATGACCACCACAGCCGTTAGCTTGGATCCTATGTATTAGGCCTAAAACAGTTTAGTTGCCACTTACGACTGAAGAAAAATTTGGCCAATAATACGGTTGAATGAATCCGTCGATTGTGATTGGTCAAATTATGTGCGTTGCGCGTACTCCTTGAGTTTCTTCGTGTCGTCTGCTAAGCTTATTTAACGATTTCTGTCAAACATCATATTCCAAACAGACTGATTGATCTTTATAGCTGACACAGTAATTGAAAAATATTTAAACGAGGTTTTTCACTGTAATTATTTGTAATCACACTTATTACGGTATTCATTTCTATAACTCTGGGCTAGGTCATTGAACGAGAATGAGAACATTAAACGAGGTGTATTTCACTTGTGGTTAAACATACAATTTTCTTTTCCATATCACTTCGCCGTGTGATGGGTGTAGGTACGGTAATGGAAAATGGTGTTGTTTCTGATTGGTCAATAGTTCAGTACAGGGGCGGTGGGTTTTTTATCTGATTCTTACGTCTTCTCTGTGAATTATTTGGCGGAAACTAAACATTATTATAATTGTGATCATAGTTAAAGATACAATTTAATCTCATTATTTCGCCGTGTGTGTGTGTGTGTGATGGGTAATGATAGATTAAGTTGTTTCTGATTGGTCAATAGTTCAGTACAGAAACAACCGATTTGTATCTGATTTTTACTTCTTCTCTGTGAATTATTTGGCGGAAACTATAAACATCATGTGATATTGCGAATTTCTTTCAATTTTATTTTGCCGTGTCGTACCGTCAGTGATAGAAGAAAGTTGATTCTGATTAGTCAATAGTTAATTACCGGGAACGCCTACTTTACTTTCCGCAGGCAAGCGATGCACGGGGTAATATAATGACTCCATGGTTGTATTCGCTATCTTAATGAATATTCATTAGGTGTGACGAGGACAAAAATCACTATTGGGACGACGGATTTTTTCTTTATTATATATTTCGTCTTTATTTCTGCGAATTAAAATGCAAAAACTAAACTTGATGAATATCATGTAGTATCATGTAGATTGTATACATCATTACATAATGATAACACGGTTAAATGATTAGTTTAATTTCGTGTTCGTCGATAGCACATCGTACATGTTAAGTACTGATGATAGCGTATTATCGTACATGTTTCACTATAATGATAATTCATTATCCTTACTTAATATTGACTTAATGTTACTTTGTTTTTTTATAATGAATTATTTGTTGGTAATGATACAACTTTATATTAGCTTTTAAATGTTCTTTTGTTTTTTTATAATAAATCTTTTTTTTTTCATTATCCCTACTTGGTAGTGATACAACTTAATATTGAGGATCATATTTCTACAACGTAATAGGGATGTAGACATAGATATACTTTATTTTCACATAATAATTGTAAAATGTGAGACTCAGCTCCCCGTTACATTCGTAATAAAAACACCATGTAAAAACATCAATACAATTCGATATAAGTCAAATACATTGTAGGCCTATGTACAGTTCATTAAAAGTAATTACAGTAATAAAATATGATTTCAGAACAATCGCGAGATTAAGGATATCGCCGCACGCACTTGCCGTACAGCCACCGTCGTAAATTGCTGTGACGTGCATCGCAAAATCTACTTAATGAGTCCAGATAAGCAAAAGAAACAATAAAAAAAATCAACGTTTATATTTTTTACGATTTATTTACAAAGTGTGTTTACTAGAAATGTTCGCGATTTTCCAGCTGAATTAGCTTTCATGTTACTTTGTTTTTTTATAATTAACCATTTTTTTTGTAGCAGAACAAAGTAATAGTTGTTTGTTTCTTACTTGGGTCATTAAATCTAGAGCATTTATTCATTCATTAAATCATGTCTTACGTAAGTAGAACATTCGTTTGTGTCTTCTGTCTTGAATCAACTACCCAAGAAATCGTATAAATTATCCTCTACATTTTATTGTCGTTTTAATTGGGCCTTAAAGCCGAGTGCTTGTAGTTTCGATAAATATTGGTATTTAGCGAATGTTTATTGTCGTTTTAATAGCTTAGTTTAAACTACAGAATTTACTTGTGCGGCTTCGTAATGTATTGTATATAATATCGTAACCCTTGCAATCATTTTCTTTGGATAAGATTTATGAATCATTATTTATTACAGTATATCGTATTGAATTAACAAGAATATATACTGTTGTTATGTATTCTCTTATCTTACTTTCAATTATCGGTTTTTTTTTATACAACACTAAGTAAGGAGTTAAATCTCAAAAAGCAACGCATGTGAAGGACTGCAGTGGCAAACTTTAGGAACGACTTTGGCAATTGAAGAAACTATAGTGTGAACTCAGCCGATCAAATCATTCTAGTCATGTGATTCTCCAAGTGGACGAAGATGAGGCTAGAATAGTAAAGAACCTACATTATTCTCAAAAAATTTCATCTGGTTGTTTAAAAAATAAATGTTAACTTTTTTGTTAAACAGTAGTTTGTCAGAAGTTAAGCTATTATTCCCCTTCCTGACAAAGTATAGTGTGAACGCAGCCGATCAAATCATTCTAACCTCAGGAGGCAAGTGAGTTAGTACTCGTATTGACTGCATCCTCTCTTGGATGTGTTAATGTGTTTGTCATTATGATAGTTTGAAACTATTTATAGTAATACTGTCTATAACATGTTGTGGTAGTGCGTTCCATTTGTCTATGATTCTTGTGTCAAAGAAGTGTCTCTTGTTTTGGTGTTGTGCCTGGACTTTGATAGTGTTTGGGAGTAGCCTCTGAGGAAGTGACCTCCTGGTTTGTGACGGATGGAAAAGAAGGTTGTAATGTCAAGGTCATCAAATCTATTTACTATCTTACACGTTTCAATCATGTCACCACGTTCTCTTCTTTGTTGCATGGTAGGGAGTCCTAATCTATGTAGCCTTTCGTCAGAAGATAGTTGTTGTAATTCTGGTACTAACTTGGTGGCTCTATTTTGCACTTTTTCAAGTTTTATGATGTCTTTAAGTTGGGAGACCAAACCTTTACTGAAAATTCCATAATCGGTCTAATAAAGAGGAAGAAGCATATCTTGGTCCATTGTAGTAATGTGATTTTGCAAGTGGACGAAAACGAGACTAGAACAGTAAAGAACTTCTCCCAAACAGTGGCAAACTCCAGACTTTGCAAACATTTGGAGTTGGTAAAGTTTGTTACTGTAAATACAATAACCGACACACGTGCAATATACTTGAACACGACTAGCATCATACTATACCATTTGTTACATACTCAGACCATAAGGCCCAGTCTACACTGGTAAACTTTAGTTTGCAAACTCGAGAAAACTCCGAGTTGTCAAGACAAAATGTTCAAAAGTTAGTGTAGACAAGTCAGCAAACGTCTGCAAACCGCAGAAACACGCTTTTGCTTATTAAGTCTACACTAGCTTGTTAACAACAATTTGGTAAAGTTTTTTTTAAGTGTCCTCAAAATAAAGGTAAACTCTGCAACACTTTTCAACCAAAAAATTAGTATTGTAGTAACGTTTGCTAATGAATGAAACGAGACCAAAAATGCACATTACATAAGAGGCACATTTATTTTGTGTTTGTGCATTTTATTACTTTAACCCACATAAAACCATAAATCCAAAATTAGACCATAAATGTATTTATAAAATAAAAATTGAAAACACTTAATTAAGAGTGTATCAAATACACGATTGAATGTCAAATAAAGGTTATGTAATAAATATACAAGGATTTTCAAGCAGTAAGCATTCCAGGAAATGGAGGAGATTCCGTAACCCTATTTGGTGCTTGAAAGATTAATTAATTTTTTCATATAGTGTAATACAGTCATAATATATATTAAATATAAGTCAAATATCACATACCCACCACTTTTTGGATAACTCTACATAGAAATATGTTTCGGATAAAAGGCAAATAACTTATAAGTATATATATCTTTATAAAGACATTTTTACCGTACTTAGAATAGAAAATACATATTGTAATATTTTGATAAAAGTATGGATAAACAGTTTGGATCACTTTTTAATTATTCCCTTTAAAATATTTGAAAACAAACTTTATAGTATAATTTTTAAAAGACATAATCAAACAGATTCCAATAGATATGTTTCTAATCATATTTTAATCAAAATCTTTTATAAGAAGTGTATACTGAACTTTGGCCACACCCACAATGTTTATGCATGTCACGTGCCAATAAAGCTTGGTTCCCACTAGGCCTAGTAAAAGTATAATGCAATTTGACCACTGACAAGTAACTAATACTGCGTGTTTAAAGCATGGTTCCCACTACAACGCAACGCAGCGACGTATCGACGCAAAGCGTTGTATTTCGTAATCGCAAGTGGGAAACCGACGACGCAATAGTGCTGCAAACATCGCAGGTTTGATTTCACGCAGGCGGGGCAAACACAATTATTAGAAGGGCATTTGCTTACGTTGCGTAGATTGCGTCGCTAGTGGGAACCACGCTTTAGTGAAAACCAAGTTTAACACAGTAAAGTGCGCATTCATTTTCGTACCAACGCTTTTATAATATACAACACAGAACCTCAGTATCTCATATTATGATATAAATGCGACTCTGCAGAAACTCGGACCCATGCCCCCTCCTTGTTAAAGCAGACATAATATAAGACCACAATACCTAATCATTTGGAATTATCTCTTCTTTAAGAATCTATAAAACGTCACCATCAAACTAGTTTGACAACAAAATTGTGGTGTGACCAAATATGGTAATGATATGACATCATCGTGTCCATATATGGGCACATTACATATTTTTGTCACATAAAGTTTGATAGTGTAGACAGAGCATAAGATCTGAATACTATTCCTATAAAACAATACATATTTTAAAGCTCAAACATAAGAACATCCTCAAATTCATTGTTATTTTAAACAATAAACGAATATGATTGATTCTGCATAAGTATGGTTACTCTAAGATATCATGATTATTATTCTACTGCAGTTACTGCAGGAACTACATTTTGTGTACTCTTCAATCTGTTTAAATGCAATTATTTATAAAGGTTTTTTTGGATGTATAAATCACATTGTTTATTGTATCAGAGACTGCTGACTTATAATCTTGACTGAAATCATGCATTACAGCAGTAACAAAACGTAGTTACTGCAGTAGAATAATGTTGACATGATCGCTAATTAAGGTGTCCTTTAAGGCCCATTTACACTAGGACAATAACGATCGACGATAAATATACAAATATGAATTTTTCATACCATAAAACAAATGAAATATAACAATTTTTCATTCTAGAACTATAGAATAATCATCTATGCTTCCTTTGATGAAAATGATATTTTCACACGTCCAATCAAATGACGTCACGATTACTAAGAGCAATAATATCGTGACAATACAACTATTTTATTCTTTTTATTTATCATGACGTCATTTGATTGGAATTTAAAAATATTATTTTTATCAAAGACGGCAAAAATTATTATCCTATAGTTCTAGAACGAAACATTTCTAATTTCTTTTGTTTTATGTAAAAAAAAAGCATGCTTATAAATTTATCTTCGATCGTTATCGTCCTAGTGTGAATGGGCCTTAAGGACCAAAGATTGTGTGGTCTTTTAGCAGCAGCTACTGTAATGAGAAAGAGCTTTGGTATTGATATTCATTTATTTTATAAAATCCATCCATACAAGTATCGATTAAGGCTCCTAACCTGTGTATGTACTACAGAATTAAGAATAAGATGATCTGGTGTCAGGAATTGTCAGCTCCCGGCCAGGTATTTCCAGTAAATTTTAACCCATATTCACAAATCAAAATTAAGGGGAACACTTTAGGGAACACACCCTTAAAAATGTAAAAAATGCTCCTATTTAAGTGAAAACCACATATTAAGTGAAATCCTTAAATATGTATTTATTTAAGTGAAATAGTTGTGTTTAAGCGAAATGTATCTTACGCAAGTGTGATTGATGAATATTGGCCACAGGAGGCTCTCGTGATTTTGTCCCTGTATATGAAAATTATTACCACAGCCTATAAAATTTAAAGTTACAGGTAACTGCTTCCATCATCGTACCTAATATTCACCTGGGTGATGATAGACAGCATGAGAATAAATGTTAGACAGCATGGGACTAAATCTGAATCAAACAGGAACACCAAAAATACAATGTCTCCATCTCAATCAAACTGTATTGCTATCTAGCATGCTCTTGCATAACAAATTCTTATTTTCTATTTTTTTTTTCATTATTTTTTATCAAGCATAATGAATAAAAAACATTTTATAATATATATTGAATGATTGCTTGAGACCGGCACTGTTTTTTAAAAAAGAATTAACACACATTTAAAGCTTAATACAGTTGTTAATTATACAGTATGTATCACATTGAAATATAGAGTAGTTATATACAAAAAGATATGTAAAGGTTTGTCTACAGAAGAATCCACTGAAATAGTTCTTAAAACATTTAAATATTTATAATTCTTAAGTAAATGATAAAACAAAGTTGTATACAATAAAACACCGAGACACCCCTTTCCAGCGAAAATAATGAGAGGCCATACAGTATATGTCATAATTCTATGGCCAACCCCTATTATTCAGGAGACACTAATATGAAGAGGACTCTTTGCTGGGTCCCAAAGGTGACTCCTTAATAAAGTTCCAAGAAGCCATTAGCCAGGAGAGTTCAAACAAACCTCCTTTCTTCTGAAGTTCCCATTTGCCAGCTATAGACCAGAAGCAAAAGTGATGATAAATATGCTTAATAACTACAGTACAACGATATTTTCCCCTTTGATGGAAAGAAGTGCCATTTTGTGGAAAAATCCTGGCTGACAATTTGGCTCTACTGTATTTACTTATATAATTATAAGACATAAACATAACACTTTATTAATATCACAGATCAAATACTCTATGATTAAAATCACTATTCCTGCTGAATTTTAATAGAGTTTAAAATTAGTTTAAAAGTTTAACTATTTTAATTAGAAGCAGCTTAGTATTATTAACCAAAACTCTATTATAAGAAGTTTAGAAATTGAATTATAAATATTACACATATACACAGTAAAATCAGGGAAAAGTTCATTCTTTTTTAATATTTATATACCTATTAAATTAGTTTATAAAAAAAAGATATTTTTAATCTAAAAAGCCAAGAAATAATATTTTACTAGTTGCAATAAAACAATACAATGAGTAGTACCTTTCACACAATAATGAAAGAGAAGCACTGAATTTAATTAAATTTAATTAATTAAAAACTAAAAGATACAATGGCAGGTCCAAAGACTTAAAACTGAAAATATTTATAAATGTAAGACGATAATGCAATTTTTAAATAGTTTCACATTTTTAACAGTTTTTTTATTTTCAACTTTTTATCTTGTATTTTATCTGTTATATACTGCACGTTTTAAATTGTTGCAACATTTTTATGTTTGTTTTTTTATTGTTGTTTTAATCTACCAAGCAAAGTGAATTTCCATTTTTATGGACAAATAAAATTTCTTGAATCTTGAATCTTCTTGAAATAATAATAATAATTGTATTTTTGCCAATGTCATATAGTCTTACATTCACCTGAATGATGGATGGAACTAAGCCAGGTCTTTTTAAAGCACCTTGGCTGGTCCCAACATTGACCAAGGGCTTTTCTCGTCCAGTGTCCACCTTAACCAGACGAGAGGCATAAGCCAATATAATATGTCTGAGGCATGTACTAGATGCAGGGGTCAGCAGTGCTGATTTCAAATGCCTAATGGGACCCCAGCTCTAGATACAGTACCTGATATTTCCAGATGGTCTCCCATTCAAGCTTCTAAACGGACCCAACGTTGCTTCTTTGGTGATCTGACAAGAACCCTGTTTCAATATAGTATTAATATTGAATACAGTGGAACCGCTTCATTAGGACACCCCTATTCAGTGACATATTATTATTAGTATTATTAAGCTTTGTCTACATTATCAAACGACAAAGTGTGATGTGCTCACATATGGACATGAAGATGTCATATCACTACCATATTTGGTAATATCATTACCATTTTTGGTAATATCACTACCATATTTTGTAATATCACTACTATATTTGGTAATATCACTACCATATTTGGTAATATCACTACCAAATTTGGGCATATCACACTTTTTTTGTCACTAGTTTGATAGTGTAGACAGCTTTAAATAAGGATACACTTTGTTGGGTCCCCACCGTTAATAGGGATTCTGTAATAACATTGTTACAAATCAAAGTCTCTGAATCTGCCACTGAGGTGAATTATATATACATATTATTAAAGAGACATATTATCCCTTTATGGATTTTAAAATATGAATAAAGTTCACTGAAATTAAAGACTCCTATAATTTAATCTTGCATTCAGGAATTTGATATTAATAATTTAAATCTAAAAAATCCATAATACCAAAATTCACCAAACGTTTTTGCAGAATTAAAATGCAATGGAAGAAGAAATTTTAACTTTAAGCTGTTGGTCATTTCCCTGTTTCGCAATCTACGCTCTGTCAACGTTCGTTTCTCACAAGCAATATGTACTGCTATTAACATGATGTGTAGCGTGGGAAGTGCATTAATGTTAATGTTACCATTCATTGATAGTTGGTTATATTTGAATGAATAGGTATAATATTATGCAGCTTTTCCATATCATAGATTTTCTAGAAATATTTGTATTAAAAAAACATTTTGGCATACATGGTGTGTCATACTTATACTTGAGCTGACTCTAGTTTCGAGAAAAAAATCAAAACGGCCGTTGATGGTGCTACATAACATAAAAAAGTCTAATGACATCACAAAGTTGTAATTTATGGTGTAAAAATACTCAGGTAAATGCTTAATGGTTCTGCAGTTATCGACTACTATCCCACAATGCAATATGCATAAACAATTAAAAATTTAACTGGATAAAGACATATGGATTGCAAAACAGAAGAATTAGTTTAAATTGTAGTTATTGTTCCGACAGCTTTGGGGCTCCTTGATGCATTCAAACTTCTACTAAAATTCCTAATGCATAAACAATACATTGTGTCGAAAGAATAACCACCGAATGAAAGTAATATATATGCTGCCACAATAAAAAAAAACGTGACATACACAAGTCACTATACTCTTGTACCAGCTGAGTTCACAGGGGGTGACATTGTCTGTGGTATGCTCTGCACCTTTTGAATACAATTAAGTTTTAGTAAAATCCATGTTAAACACATCTTGATAACGATTGAACCAACCATATACATTGAATAAACGCAGCATGCTCCGGCGATCATAAAAAAGAAACTTCCAAGCGAATACAAGACCGGGTTCTCGTATCCCGTACCCTGGATCGTAACCTGATCACCTAGTCCTATGGTACTGAACGTAACAAAGCAGAAATAGATGCTATCGAAATACGACCATTTCTCACCATGTGAAAACATAGCGGACGCGCAACCAGCAATTATTGATGCTGCAATCAAAAGATACAACATCACCCAAAACACAGACGGCTTCCAATTATCAACCTGTTCATAATCATCCGGGTGACCATCTCCGACAGGAATACCTCTGGTCTTGCGCCGCTTCTCGACTTTCCGACGATGACAATCCTTCATTAAAAACGCCATAAATGTTATGAGTCGTTCGAGAAAAAGATTGAAGAACAGAATCATGGCAGCACAGCCTGGAACGCCGTAAATAATTAAAGCAACTTTACCAAAAACGGTAGACGGTGTCGTCATCCCAAATCCTAAAAGAAACAAAAATATTTACAAAGTTGTTAGAAATCCATATTATCGTTTTGTGTCGTCGTAACATATTTTCGATTTGTCAAATAAACATTCAAATTTGCTTGTTAGTTCATTTTTATACTGGGTGACCTCTTCAGTCACAGACTGATCTCCCAGAAGGCCCAGTTGGTGATCAGTGGCTGTGATGTACTAATACACCGGGGTAACCCCCTACTCATCTCGAAAGATGTACTAGGTTCTTTAAAGTGCACACGAGCTAGTTGTGTACACTGGACCTACGGTTTATAGTCCTTATCCGAGAAGACTCGTTCTAACACCAGAACCATGGAGTGAGTGAGCCTCGAACCCTTGCCGATGTTATGGCTACGTAATTACGGTTCCACTGTCTTAACCGCTCGGCCACTCACTCACTTTGTGCAATTTAGTCAAGTCATGTCAATTTATTGTGATATAAAAAACATTTACATTGAAATGAATTTGAACCGGTTTCGGTTAACAGCAATAGAACATACAATAGAACCTCTATTAAGGGGACACCTTCAAGGCCAAACAAAATGTCCCTTAATAAGGAAAAGGAGACTTTCCTGTGAAACAAACAAACAAAATGTTAAACCTGTGTATATACAATACCATACATAATATATTATACACAGCTCAAATTTACTTCTGAATTAATATAAAAAAAATTAAAGGTTAATCCAATTAACAGAAATTCAAGCCACACAACTGATATAATAACTAAAGTTATACATTTATTATCTTTTCGTTCTCCAGACAAAGGTATATGAAGCGTAAACCAGACTGAATAGCAAGCTATCCTGGATACGACATGGTAAATTTAATAATGCTGCAGTCTCAACTGGTAATTACTTGTACGCTTTGATTACTGTCCAAAAAAAGTCTCTGTGTAAGCGAGTATAATGCGGTTGACATGATAAGGTTTTGTTTATATAGAATATTAGCATGGAGTGTCTCACTTGATCATACTAGAGATTAATTCGTACAAATCCATGCCAAATTAGATCTGTGTGTAGACAGCAGGATGTAATACATGCTGTAATCATAATTTTGTGATCTCTTTCATTTCAAGACAAAATTGAGAAAGAGAATATCCCATTCAAAACATGGTAATTTCTGCTATTGAACAAGATGGACTGAACTGTTGGTTGGTGGGGTTGTTGAAAGATAGGAGTTTCAAAGGGGGATTAAAATAGGAGGGTTAAAGAGAGTGGGTTGAAAGGGAGGGGTTAAAAGGGATGGGGTTAAAGGGAGGGGATTGAAAGGGAGGGGGTCAAAAGGAAGGGGTAAAAGGGAAGGGGTTCAAAGAGAGGGAGCTGAAAGTAAAAGGGAACAAAATGGAGGGGGTTAAAGGGAGTGGGTTGAAAGAAAGGGGTTAAAAGGGATGGGGTTAAAAGGGATGGGGTGAAAGGGAGGGGATTGAAAGGGAGGGGTCAACATTGTGTAGTGATATCTGGATAAAGTTTGTATCATTAGATATAGGTTGGATAGGGGTTAGGTGAGCTGAATTTGGGTGGCCAATAAGAGAAATATGGTTGGGTTTGGTTGGATGAGGTTTCCAAAAGAAATTATACTAAAAATATTCACACTCGGCATCACCTGGATCAAAAGGATTAATACACAATTTCATTGTCACCAGAATAAAAAGATGATAGTATGTGAATGTTTCTTATTCTAGCAAATTCTTATATCTAATTATCCAGTATCATTATGCAAATAATACAGCATCACATATGTATCACATGTGATTCCAGTATCATAGGCCAAATTCTAAATCTAACATAATACAGGTGGCACATGTAATAAATATGTGACACTGTAATACAGAATTTGCCGATGATACTGAGGAGATAATGTCATATATGAAGTTAAACAATAGGCTCATCCATCAGTTAAACTAAGAATTATCTTAGCAAAAAAAACATGAATTAACGATGTAAAATGACTCATAGTTGAAAGCTTCCACAATTCATTGTTCAAAACGAGATGATCTAATGAACGCAATCCCATCATTTCTTGACATTTAGAAATTGCACACCACATTTGTTATTGCACAACAAGCGAACAGTGAAATATGAATTAAGAGATTGTGAAAATAACGTGAAGTCTTGCGGAGGAACAAAGTGGAATTAACTCAAATTAAAATTAGTTTCTGTTAATGTAAATAATTTTGAGAGACTCAATGACAAGATTATGAAATCCATTTGTAATTATTAATATTAATAATTTAACTGTGTATAATATTAATACTTCATATTTTTTTGATAATATAAACAATTCAACAGAAAGAGAGTTGTTTTTTGGAAAAACAGTGTTTTTGTGAATATTTAAATGTAATGTGAATATCACATGCTGCTGTATTATTTATACTTTATTGTATACGCCATTCATACTACCTATCGCTGAGAGAAACAGAGTTGAACACTGAAGCCATTTCCATTTACACTATGCGAAAAACAACTATGAGATAAACTTGGGTTTTGCACCAATGTCACTACAGTGTTGTAAACAGGGGCCGCCAGTGGCCGTATTCACCATTCACACTTAGGCTAAGAGAAACACTCTTAAAATAAAAAAAAATCTTCTATCTAAGTGAATACAATTGAAGGAAAATACTTGAATATTCATTGAGTTAAAGTGAAATACTTAATATTTAAGGGAAATAATGTCACTTAAGTGTGATTGGTAAATATGGCCACTGACTTGCAATTTTTTTTCTTTTGCTATTTTCCCCGCTGCTTTTTTTGTACAGTACAATAAATCAATTCAATTCAATTCAAAAATATAAAAACTGAGTTCTATAAAAAATGTTTCTTTATTCAATATCATCATCCAAATATCATCATCATTTACACTATTTTTCCACTGTTAAACCTGCAGTACAAAGTTTTACTGAATGTCTTGGTCGCATTTGATTTGTATATTGTTGTACACTAAAGGTGAAAACTACTTGATTGATGGACACGGACAAAAATACTCAGAGTTGATGATTAAACTGTCGAGTTAAACGGCTACTGTTAATCATAGAATGTAGGTTATTACACAATGTAGCAGGGCAAGAAGGGGAGGGGGAGATGGACATGTGACAACAGTGAATATGGTACTCTAATGATAGAGTAGTTCAGGTACAATTCTATATAAATCATAGAAATTGTTTTGTGGTTACTAAAGTGGTATAGAGTTGGGGGGGGGGGGGGTGCGGGATAATGTGTGAAGAACCGAGTATGGGGTGGAACATATGCTTACATATGTGACATAAATATATATGATACACTACTGATAAAGACATTAGTAGACATTACAGAAAATGGGGGGGGGGGGGATTGACTTTGGGATGGGGGAGGGGGGGGAGGGCTATTGGGGGAAATAACACATAGTTATACACTGGTGGACATGTGTGACAAAAATATATGATATATGCTAATTGATAGATTAATACAAGTAAAATTCTACTGTAATTCATAGAGTGAAGGTTGTACTGTTGTATAGACATTGCAGCAAGGGGAAGGGGGAGGGGGTGTCGATTGAGTATGCAGAGGGGGATGGGCCTAGAATGTAAGTTAAACATTACATCAGGAGAACATTCATTTAATACTGAACTTTTTCTTCATTTAAATTGTAACACAGACACTTCACTGCCATATTTTCATTTAACAATTGTAATGAAAAAGTTTAATTACTGCAAAATCATTAAATGCGTTGGAATTGCATAAAACAAACCTAATCAACTTTACTGTAAGCAACGAAACAAGATATTTCTCTTAATTTAAAGAACTTTGAAACGTTATTAAACAACATGGAACTTCTTTACAGTTTCTAGAAAAAGTAATAAAGAAAATCTCATCTAATGGCGTCAACTTAAAGCTGATTAAGTAAGAGGCCTTCTAAAGTGGAATCCATTCTAACTGAGACTAAACCTTATTAATACGTAAACATTCTACTATTAAACTACAACAACTTTACTATAATTAATTAAGAAATAATAAGTGGCAACATTCGATGAAGTCTGGGAGATTCTTGTGCTTGAGATGGAGACATTCCTACCAATAAACCACTTCAATGTTTTTAATAATCAAATCCAAAAGCAAATTACTGAAAAAATGACAATGCTGTTTGTATCAGTGGATCTCAATGGAGATACAAAATAAATAAGCACTGGAAAAATGACACTGGTGTGGGTATCAGTGGCTGAATCTCAATGGAGATACAAAATAAAATAAGCACTGAAAAAATGACAATGCTGTGAGTATCAGTGGCTGGATCTCAATGGAGATACAAATAAAATAAGCACTGAAAAAATGACAATGCTGTGTGTATCAGTGGCTGGATCTCAATGGAGATACAAAATAAAATAAGCACTGAAAAAATGACAATGCTGTGTGTATCAGTGGCTGGATCTCAATGGAGATACAAAATAAAAAAAGCACTGAAAAAATGACAATGCTGTGGGTATCAGTGGCTGGATCTCAATGGAGATACAAAATAAAAAAAGCACTGAAAAAATGACAATGCTGTGGGTATCAGTGGCTGGATCTCAATGGAGATACAAATAAAATAAGCACTGAAAAAATGACAATGCTGTGTGTATCAGTGGCTGGATCTCAATGGAGATACAAATAAAATAAACATTGAAAAAAATGACAATGCTGTGGGTATCAGTGGCTGGATCTCAATGGAGATACAAAATAAAATAAGCACTGAAAAAATGACAATGCTGTGTGTATCAGTGGCTAGATCTCAATGGAGATACAAAATAAAATAAGCACTGAAAAAATGACAATGCTGTGTGTATCAGTGGCTAGATCTCAATGGAGATACAAATAAAATAAGCACTGAAAAAATGACAATGCTGTGGGTATCAGTGGCTGGATCTCAATGGAGATACAAAATAAAATAAGCACTGAAAAAATGACAATGCTGTGGGTATCAGTAACTGGATCTCAATGGAGATACAAAATAAAATAAGCACTGAAAAAATGACAATGCTGTGTGTATCAGTGGCTAGATCTCAATGGAGATACAAATAAAATAAGCACTGAAAAAATGACAATGCTGTGGGTATCAGTGGCTAGATCTCAATGGAGATACAAATAAAATAAGCACTGAAAAAATGACAATGCTGTGGGTACCAGTGGCTAGATCTCAATGGAGATACAAATAAAATAAGCACTGAAAAAAATGGAAATGCTGTGGGTATCAGTGTCTGAATCTCAATGGTGATACAAAATAATCAAAAAAGCAAAAGCTAAATCAAAACGATAAAGTAAAACAGACAGACAAATTAGTAGCATCTATTAGACTCTAATAGCTGAAATAAAATAAAGTTATTCTCTTTTGCAAAAAAAAAATGATTATTGCTTATAAATAGACAAAATAAACAAGTAAATAACTATTAACCATTCATTAACATGGCCTGTTCAACAAAATTGTTCTCAATTATTTTTTCACTATTATTATACATTGTACTGTATACTCATTTTCTATCAATACTTGTGTGAGTTGGGAGAGGTATTGTCTCACTATATGGAATTCTCTACTAAATAACATAAAATCAGAACTCCATAATATGTCTTTGGCAACTTTTAAATCTTCACTATAGAAAACATATATGTATTAACCTTTTTGCCTTCACAATTGTAAATAGTTTTATATCTGTTTTCTTTCTTTTTGTTTTTCTTTTATATTTTATTTTTGTTGTAAATATGTTTACTGAACCACTTTGGAAATCAGTACATTTGTATTGAAAGTGTATTTCAGTTTAAAGAAAGAACAAATAAATAAATAAATATATCATACACATATGATATTTCAAATATAGTTTTAATATTTTTAGATTCAATTTTCATTAAATTAAATATATGTATCATTTCAATTCCTAGAATTGTTTACTTTAATTGCAGTGATATTGGCTTAGTGATAATAACATTTTAATGAATTAAAAAAATTAAATATCATTTTTTTTATTCGTATACTATATTTCAATTTGGTGTAATAAAAAGAATCAGAGAATTTTCTCTAAAGATATAAATTCATCATAAAAATTGTTTAATTCAAGTATATTCAATCTACAAATATTGTAATATTGTAATAATATGTTTTATAACAATATTAAATATTAGAATTGTATTATTAAATTATTCCTGGGTAGCGTTTGTGCAAACATAAAATTTAATATCCTCACCTTGCAAATATTTAAACAATAATATAATATTGATCATTGAATAATATTAATAATACTATGTAGTTCCTTATGTAAGAAATATTTTTATTAATATTGGTCAAATAGGCCTGTGTATAAATTGACCATGAAATTGACATAATTTTTACCATTTCAAAACTATTCTACAGTACTGCAGTTACTGCAGTAACTACATTTTGTCTAAATTTGAAGTGCAATTTTCTGGAGCAATCATAAACACTGTTTGCAGGGAGTCTTACTTCTACAATTAAGACATAACGTTACTACAGGAACGAAATAAAGTTACTGCAGTAGAATCATTTTGACATAATCCAAAGTAAATTTGAGAATACTTAATTGTCAAAAAAATCAACTAATTCTTGTTTGGAACTCGAACCCATAACATAATCACTAACCATTAAACATGTTAAATTTTCTCCCGATAAGACAACTCGTCGTAGACGCTGTCTGAGTCTTAACATTCATGCCAAGCTTGTGTTGATGGCTAGGGTTAGATTCAAATTCAAACCTAAAGGAATTAGCAATTACTGCACCAATATGATGATAATTTGTTTGTATGTATGTATTTATACTGCAACATAGCTTGGCATAATATAGGAAGCTTATCATTGTTCAGATGTATTGAACTACCTACGAAATTTATCAAATATCTAAAAATCAGAACGTGAAGTCATTTTTCTTTACGAACTACAGTGTTTTTATTACTTCACAAATGTACAATTTATGCAGTTTGTAATATAAAAATCAGGTTTTTTCACAGATAAATATACAATTTCTAAAATTCAGTGTATCATTTTATTTTATTTATACGATCAAGGTTATTTTAAGGCTTATTGGATTTTTTTCCCTCGTAATTTCCCAGGAGAGCAAATTTAATAATGTTAACGGTTTACTGAGGTTTACCTCGTAAAAACTTCTGTCTACAATTTCTAGCAAAATTAAATGGGCACTAAAACAACATCTGAAATTTCTGTATTATAAAGAAACGGTATGTATATGTGGCATACATTACTTTTAGCTTTTTAATTATTTTACTTTTAATTGATTTACAGCATTTTGGAATGCTATTAAGTATTTTGTTGATTTGTATTTGACTAAAATATGAATAGACACCACATTTACTCCCCATAGGGTAATCTGGAAATGCCTGTGGTCCACTATTTGTTTATAGCTTTAACACATTGACTGCCAAGGCATTTTCCGTAATTTCTGTCCCAGTGCCAAGTCCCGTTTACATATTAAATTACAGTTTGAAAGTGTAACATCTGGTCACAGACTATCATGATGGGGTCAATATCTGACCCCCATCCTCTGACCCACCCTATCATCGAGAGATAAAAACAGTAAACCACACTGAATCATTTCATCCTTTATTATTTTTATTTACTATTAGCGCAATTTATGACATGTTTGAGATGATTATATTGAGTGTGAGGGCGCCATCGTATCAACCATATTCAATGCATGAGGGAATAAACACAAACAAACATATGACATTTATTTTTAGATTATCGTTTATGTACATCATTCATAAACTGCCATGCGATAATTCCTGTTCCAATCACCACTGCCAGCGATTCTACATACAATACAAAAGTGCTACGATTTTGACGTAGTATTACGTCTTGGCAAGTAGCGACACGCAATTTTTGACGTATAAATACGCCGTGGCAGTGAACGTGTTAACCATTATATAATCTTTTGGTCATTGATATCTGTTTCGGCCATTAATCAATTAGCTTTAATTCCTGTTTTAGTAATTAAGTGTATTTTCTTTGTTCTGATAATAATTAAACTTAATGCAAATGGTTTGGATGAGCATTCGCAGTCAGAGCCTTAAGTGAGCAACATCAATAAAGCAATTTCTCACACTATATTTTGTACCTGTATTTGAGTCTTTTGTGTTTTGCACGTCATGTAATAGTAAAGGTTACATATACAAAACACAGAAAACGTATATCAACAGTGCTATTTTAGTAACATAAACAACATAGCTTTTATCCAAGTTCCAATATTGTTGTCGCGTAAGAAAATGATTGTGTGAGATTTTAACCTGCTATTTCAAATTGAATTTAACTTATTTTTAAACCATATACAGAAAGAACAAGGATGAAAACGCAATAATTTGTCTGGTACCGAGGGATACACTAGCCCTCTAAATCATGAAAAAGGAGAGGGGTCTTCAACTACAACAAAATCACTGTTAGATTATGAATAGAATTTTAACGTATCATACCATATATATATTATGGATGTAATTTTCAATTGTAGTTTGAATAATTATATTCCCGATTCCATTTCTGAATTAAGCTTTGTTTCACAATCTGTTAATGGATTTTTCTTCCTTACATAATCTTTCAAACCGATTGAAATCACACGTTTAGTAGGCATGCTCAGTACACTATAATAAATTCCGAGTAAACTAAGAGTCGTCGAATCAATAAAGTGATTCGACTTGAACCTGTGACATCAAATTGAAAACTGAGAATCAAAACAACATATCAAATGCCGCTTGAAGCTGTAGATTTTCAATCTGAATTATTAATTTTACAATATGCGAATATGAAATAAGTATCTAAAGGGCTTTTATTCCGGCAAGCATATTCACTTTGTTAGTGAATCTGTAGTAAACAAACGTCTCACTTAGAATATTTCTAATTTTTCATGTTGTACATTACACCGCGTTTTCTATACAGGCGGCAGACTACAGTAGGAAAGTAACAGAGTTTGTATGAGCGCAAATAGATTAACTATTAATGTCATATTTACATAGAGATTGTCTCAAAGCATAAAATGAGATTAAATTAAAAAAAACGGATTTAATTACAAAGAACTAAAAAGGTTTGTTTTCAAAGGTAATTTTTGAATAGAATTGAAAAGATTATTTCACTTTAGTTGCTGCAATGTATAAAATACAAGCTAAATTCTGCCAAATTGAGAGATTGGTGTTGTGCAAACAAGCTATCACAACGTATATACAGCACCTCATTCTGAATCTGAAGGTGTTCTTGTATTCAAACTGTGCTACGAAAAATAAATTGTAAAATCTAGTAGAACACCTCCTTTCGGACACCCCTATTCAGACGACACCCCTATTCAGACGACACCTCTATTCAGACGACACCTCTATTCAGACGACACCTCTATTCAGTGAACACTTTCCAGTGTAACAAACAATAGGGGAAAATATATGTTTTAAAACATTTAGTAACAAAGTTAATTTCATTAATAGGAATTTTAGTTTTGTCATGGTTAATTCTTGAAAATATTTTGTAATTATTATTGGATTGATTTTTATTTAAAAAATAAAAGCGTAACTGATGCAAAAAATTCACATGACGTTTGCTATGTACTGAAAAAAAATTGTTTTTATACATAAAGTTTTTTCAAACTTTGCGTTATATTATGATTTAAAAGGTGCGAGCTTAAATGTTGTAGAAATTCACATCATGTTTGTGATGTACTGAGAAAAAGTATTACATGCATTGTACACAAAGTTTTTTGAACTTTGCTTTATATTATGATAGAAAATGTCAGTTTAAATTCACATGATGCTTGTAAAACGACATTACACACTTTGTACATAAAGTTTTTTCAAACTTGCTTTATATTATGACGCATAAAGGTGAACATTTTTCAGTTGGATAGACGTTTACTGCATCAATATACATTTATTACAGAAATCTTTCATATGTATTCAATTAACATTCAGTTGATGGAATCTTTACATTTACAGTCACGTTGAATATTTGTAGCACCGTCTCGTATCAACGATAATTGATGGCAAAATACTTGGGGTGATTAATGCAGATTTATTGTAAAAGTAATGAAAACAATATGCATATTAAAGAATTAATGTGAAAAATATGCATATTAAAGAATTAATAACAAAAAGAATTAGTTATTAAAAAGATTTTTTTTTTTTATTGATTTCAATCACTTTTTAATGTCTTGTAGTCTTTTTATTTGTTGTTAGCCGAAACCGTTCAAATTCATTTTAATGTAAATGTTTTTTATATGTTTACAAATGACAATAAATTTACTTGACTTGACTTTCATGACTTAACAATGTTTCTCTTTTCTGAACAACTGTCGTTGGTTTCATTTGAAATGTGTCCTTTTAATAGAGATCTGAATAGGGGTGACGTACAACCAATACTAACACCTGATTCAGAAAATGTTACTGTTACTATCCCATCGATATTTTAATAGATCATCATGCCATTTTGAACAAAAAAATGACAAAAAACTACACTTATAAAATAATGAAAATATGTGGTCAAAACATTGATATTAAAAAAGAAGAGACTAAATGCTAAAGTTAGACTACAATTGCAATAATTAAGTCATTTATCATTAAGTGCCAGAAACAAACCATTCTTCAAATAGAAAAATAAACAACTTGTCACTAAAACTAAATAAACTAATCAATAAATATGTTTTTCTTCAAATAGTAGAAACAATAAAATAAAGTGTACAGTATACTTTAGACTTAACAATTGCCATAATTAAGTCATTTATCATTAAATGCCAGAGAAACAAACAATTCTTCAAATAGTAAAAAAATAAACTTGTTGCCACTAAAGTAAACTGATCAATAAATATGTTTTTCTTGAAATAGTAAAAAAACAAAAAAAATAAAGTGTACAGTATACTTTAGACTTAACAACTGCCATAATTAAGTCATTTATCATTAAATGCCAGAGAAACAAACAATTCTTCAAATAGTAAAAAAATAAACTTGTTGTCACTAAAGTAAACTGATCAATAAATATGTTTTTCTTGAAATAGTAAAAAAACAAAAAAAATAAAGTGTACAGTATACTTTAGACTTAACAACTGCCATAATTAAGTCATTTATCATTGAAAGTAATAAAAAATAAATATCCAAATAGAACAATAAAAATAATAAATTTGTTGGCAAGTATTCTAAAATGTACTTACTGTAGTATTAAGTAACTAATTACTATATATATCATGTTTTTACTGAAATAATAGAAACTTCTGTATGTAGTATGTTAATTGTATCACAGAAATATAACATACAACATAGGAATTTCTGATGATATTTATACACTTATATTAACTAAAGGAATATTACTCTCTAAATATATAATGTTCTATATCTATATTTTGCCAGGGGACAAATTATTTCTATATATAGATAAATGAAATAGTTTCATAAAAGGATAGATGATACATTTTTAGTTATTACATTCTAACAAAATCATTTCACGTTTTATGACAAACTTAGAAATATATATCGTATTAGTCAGACTACCTAAAAGGAATTGAACGAATAATAATATTTAAAAAGTCACTGTAGTATAGGACTCAAGATCAGAAATGGTAAGAAAGAAAGTTTGGTGTGTCATTGAGACAGGTTTTAAGGATTTTTTTAAATAAATAGTAAAGTAAGTCTACTTTCAAGTTGTACTGTAAATTAAAGAAACTTCAAAAAGATCAACTCAAAATCAGCATTTACTAATTTAGACTTTTTAATTTTTTAGACGTTCATATATAATTTTGTTCTCCCGTTTATCTATTCTTCTTATTTTTATTCTCTCTGGACCCTTGTCTTTTCATATTTTTTTATTTAGTATTGTATTTATAAATTGTATTGTATATGTATTTTGAGATTTTTATATGAGCAAGAAGTAAAAACAAACAAATCATCTTTCCTACTGTTAGCCTCTCAGATAAGGAATTACTTTTAACATTTTAATTACAATATTGCAACTTGAAACGGAGGAAGGCAACTTGTTTCAAAATGAAAAAAAAAATATAAACTACAAAGAAACGATATTATACTAAATGAGGCAAAAATAAAAAGATAGTTATGCCTATGATCATTTGGCTATGAGTTGGAAATTAAGATGTCTTCAAATGAATTGTTTGAGATGCAATATGAAAAATTAAAAGGTATCGTAGGTAAATTATATCACATATGTATCACATGTTGTGTTATGACATTTCTTCAACAAGCTTGTTTATCGACCTAAAATAAAAAACTTAATCAACTTATCAATCAACAGTTTGTATACATTAAAAATCATTAATTTAAAAACTTTGAACAAAGTTCGGGATACAGGATGGTAACCGATTATCCTGCCATGACATGTTATGACAGTCCTTCAGTCACCATATATCGAATGTTAATAAATGCTAGGAGACGTACACTCATATAAAGCAAACCAAATGCGACGTATTGCATTCTAAATTAAAGAGAATGAAACTGAGAAACTGATTGTAAAGAGCACGCAAAGTTGTATTGTGCAGTTAAACATCTTTCTCTATTACAAACATTACCTTTCATTTATAGATTCTTAGGATAACTGTCTCCTTCAATTCATAAATCTTGTATTTAAACCTTAAAGATCATTTCGTAAAACATTTGAAGTCTAAACAGTATCTGATAAATGTTGTTATTAATTTATCTCGATGTACAAAACAATGAAACGTGTTCGCTTGCTTTTAAGTTATTGAAGTCAAATTAGTTTTACTGAATTCATGTGTCGGTATTTGGTTTACTATATATAAATATACATAATCTATACATGTCTGTTTTTTTTTTTAGTCTCATTTGGATTTCAGAAAGATAATTTGAGATATTATATCAATTGTACATGAAACGCATAAAGAAATTAGTAGCCTTCAAAATATATACAGTATTTCTTAAATATTCCAAGGTAAAAAATATTAATGCAAGTATATTTTCATAAATGAAATGACAGGTGATGTATCAGTATTTTATTTTTTCTGATTTCCTACAATATCATTTTATCCTTGAATTTTATTATGCCACAACGTAACTTTTCTCAACATCAGCCATTAAGTACATAAATACAATTTAGATATGGTTTGATTTATTATCATTTCATTTAATTTCATTTATTTATTCGACCAATAAACAGATACAGAACAGAACAGAAACAAAGCACAATGGTCAGGGGCAAATAAAGCAAAACAATTACTATAACTCAAAGAGTCAGTTGCCCCTTAAAAAGTCAGTTGACCCTTCAATTAACATGTTTACAGTGTGTTGGCTGTGAGGGTGACATCAGTGAGACTATCTTTTTCCACGTTATTGTTGTTCAAATCTAGGTCGCTGTTTCTTATTGTTTTAATGTGCTTTTTTTAAACGCCTTCGTTTTGTTGACCTTCAAAGAAAGTGAAGTTAAGCACCTACTCAAACAAACATTAAACATTCGAAACGAAGATTAATGCACGTAAAGTAAATCATCGTATCGGTGGACGGACAAATGAACTTTATCAAGATTACCAGTGAAACCAGAAGAGGCATATACCATATTGTCAAAACACAATAGCGACTTTACGATTTGGCCTTTGACCTTTCCGCAGAACATTATTTTTCAGTATTTTTTCAACTTAACAAACTTGCCTTAATACATTTACCATTTGAACTGAAAATATAGGCCTACGGATTTCTGTTGAGTGGAAAACAACCTGTGTATTCATGTGAAGTGAACTTTTTTCAAGGATACCATCATATGCTTATTATTGATTATAAGGATCGGCAGATGTTTGTTACGCTCTGTTGCTTCGTAACTTTGGTAAACACATACACACTGAACAATTAAATGCATAGAAACAAGTTTTCCTCATCTAACAATTGTGAAATGAAAAAACTTGTCATCTATTTCTATCAAGTCCATAAATTGTTTCGAGACATATGTATAAATTTGTTTCATTTTGTCAACATTGCCCTAGAACAATAACACCATGCTACATCGGTATTATACAACTTAATAATTATTCCATAGAGATCAAAATTAAGACAACTAATAAAAACCCTTGCAGCTGATAAGTTAAAAGTCGCTTACATATTCGCATTGATTTGGAGTGATATATAGAGAAAAGGGTGTCCCACGATTACCATATAATATGTAAATGCCACAGACTGACATACAGAATGTACTTTATAAGCCTCACAGGCATCGTTTAAACTTTAATATATTCCATCTTAATAGGATCACGGATTAAAGCATTGACAATAATATGTCACTCACGTTACGTAAACTTCAGCGATGTGTTAAGAACGAAAGCATGTCGGCATTGGAATGCTAAGATATGAAAACTTACACTCGGTGACAATATAATTCTAAAATATGCAACTAAAGCACTGTCTACACTATCAAAAAAGTGTGATGTGCCTGAATATGGTATTGATATTCCCAAATATGGTAGTGATATGACATCATCATGTCCATATATGGGCAAACCTTTTTTTGTCAAATAAAGTTTGATAGTATAGACAGAGCTTAATGTACAGTTGCAAATTTAATAGTACCTGAGTGTATCCCTGCCATTTAATTGGTGGATTTGGTATCACGAATCGTTCAATATTAGTTCTTTTAAATGGAAAAGCGTTATATTTAATGGTCCTATTGCACGTTCAGCTATTGTGCTATGCATGTTCAATAGTAACATTCATTATCGCCATTAAATATCACTTTTCCATTCAGTATAATTATACTGAACGGCACATAATACATAATTAACCAATCAAATTGTAAGATTACACTCAGCTGTGTTGTAATACTGTAGTGTACGTCTTATCAATAACAAACGTTCTGATATTATAATACACTACAAATGAATTTCCATAGGCAAATATATTTTTCAATTTTGGTGCACTTGTGATATTTATGATTAAAGATAGAAAATATTTGGAATGTTGTAAAGTAATGTTTCTATGATTTATTGTACATAGATAATGTCATCACACTCAACTCACTGACACACATACAGTAACATTATTTTTTATTTTGCTTTCAAATCTACTATCTAAAAATGTTCTTTTTTAACATTACGGAATTTTATTTCATCGGAAGTAGACACATGGGGATGATTACAAAAATCGTGATTAGATATGCATGATTGCTTCTTGTCAAATCTGGAAAAAATACAACCAATCACAGCTTTTAATTATAGTCACGTGACTTAAAGCCCCATTCCCTACGTTTTTTAGATCTAATTTAAGATCACAAACTATATTTAATGTAAAAATAATACTATATGGTCCTATTGCGATAACTTTTTTCGTCTTTAAACGGTTAAAAATGTGAAAAATAAATCGATTTTAATAATTATAGCGGCCCGCTATAAATCCCAAAATGCATTGCGCGCGGATTGATATTGTTGTTTTTCACCTGTAATTCGCCCACTTTTCGATCGATCGTGAAGCCAAAACAAATGGAAGACTCCTAACTTTTCAGCGAAAATACTGGGTTTTCCCCAATTTGTATCAACGGAGTCTGGCAAAAATAGAAAGACAATTAATGCAGCAACTATACAACGTCAGACTAGGTATATAGCTAGCGTACGATGTTCGTACGTTACCGATGTTTACCAGCTAGGCCTACAAAACTAAGCCTAGCTAGGCTAGGCCTGAGACCGTCCACGAGAGGTCGATCGCCGCGAGCTACTTAGGTAGTGCATTGTTTCTCACTTTTTATCATAATTTACCATAAAACGTACATTTAAGACAAGGAATGACATGGTTTAATGTTTTTAAAGTGATATATATGTATTATTTTCCAAAAAACGTCAAAAATTGCAGGGAAGGGGTCTTTAACATCAGCATCATCTGATTAAGAAGAATTACATATGTAATTTGATATTTCAGACTTTACACCTTGGTTAAATAAAAAATAAAATGTTTAAAAGGTGATTTCTATCTGCAGGCTTATAAACAGCCTTTTAGAAATTGGAACATGGTTGATTTATCCACGTATAAAGCAACTAATCTTAAGCTCTGTCTACACTATCAAACTTTATGTGACAAAAAATGTGATGTGCCCAAATATGGTAGTGATATGACATCATCATGTCTGTATCTGGGCACATCAAATTTTGTTGTCACATAAAGTTTCATAGTGTAGATATTGCTTTAAACTAGATTTATTAAATGAAATTCTGCATCCATAGAAAGGAGAAGCCTGAATTTATCAAATCAAATATTATGTTGGTTGCTGATGGCTGTTAAGTACTGAGATCAAGTCTGTCAGGAGAAGATAAAGAAAACCACATTCCTCCCAAAAGAGTTTTTAAGTTAATGTTTACACAAAATCAAATCCAGTTTCATTTCATCTTACAATGGAAGTCAATCTTAACAACTAAACTACTGGGTTATAGTACGAGGATTTTTTTCATTAAGAAACATGCATTTAATCCTCAAGCGTGGTTCCAACAAGAACAGATATTAATAAAACAAAAACAATTTGACCAATGAGAAGCGATGATTCAATTGAAACATTCATCGTCATTGGTCAAATTATTGTTATATGTTCATGCATTGGTATAAGTGGGAACCAAACTAAAGGATTTTTATCGAATATTGTATTGTATGTGAATTTGAATAATAATAATGAATTTTCAATATTGCACAACAACAAAGCACACGCATTTATGCTACATTACCACGTTACATCTCAAATATCATTATTATGAATAATTAAAAGCGTCAGTTGACATTTGCTATGTTGCGTTTACGAGTAAACGCAACATAAAGAACGCAGTTAATTTGCATAACATCATGTATTAACTACTTTCACGGGATGAATTGACCTACTTAGATAAAGCACCCTGTGGGCATATTTGTCTAGATATTATATGCATTCATATTTACAGTGCGAATAAAACAGAAATTAGAATGTTTTGCGGCTGAAATTTAAGCACCTAAACTTTGAAGAACATTACTGGTACCTAAAGCTTGGTTCCCACTAGGATGCAATGCAAGGATGTAAGCCGCAACGCAAGTAGAGTTGACCAATCACAAACGACAGTAAGAATAATCAATCGCTTTTGATTGGTCAATTCATTTGCAATGCGGCTTACATTCTTGCATGGCATCCTTGTGGAAAGCATAACAATTAGTGTAGTAGTGTATAATCTCAGTTCCCCAAGTCTTACTGTACTGTATGTATATTAAAATCACTGTTATGTCTAAAACCTAGATTAGTTTTAACATTATATAAAGAGTATGATAATATGAATACAATTTAAATAGTGGTGTATCCAAGATTTATAAAAAGGAGGGTACTTTCTAATCCGAATATAATATTTTTCCTAAAAAACTTGGCCACTTAAATCAACTAATCTACTTAATAATTTGTAATTACCACAAAAATATATAAAAAAGAAATAATTTAATGGTTCACAGATGAAAGATGTTTAAATTCTACAAAAATACTTGGAATAATAAAATACAGAATTTATTTCTACAAAAAAACATATGAATATAAAACGATTAAACTATATCATAAAATTATATTATAAATATTCATAGCCCACCTGAAAAAATAATTTAACAGTTGCATGTAAAAATATTTCACCTCACTTGAAGTAATAAAATACTGAATTATGTAAAACAGATCTTGGCATTGCTTGAAAAGTACAGTCAGCATTAATCAAGGGTTTTCAGATGCATAAGAAATGATATTACCATATTTATATTTGCATTACATTGAGCTGTCTAACCTTAAGTCATTTATATGACAAAAGGCCTTGAGCAATGTTTTCAGATGTCGTTATTATGTTAATTGCTATAATACCTTTTCGATCTTGAGTGTACCGTACCAGTTCAGGCATGATTTTTGATGGAGGAAGGAGGTGGGGGAGTTTCTGATGGAGGAATTTATGAGGGAGGAACGAGGTGGAGGGAATTTCTAAGAGAGGAAGAGGTGGGAGAATTTCTGTAGGGAACAAAGAGGTTGGGATATTTCTGAGGCAAGAACGAGGTGGGAGAATTTCTGAGGGAGGAAGAAAAAGGTGGGGACATTTCTGAGGGAGCAAAGAGTTGGTAGGATTTCTGAGGGAGGAAAGAGAATTTCTGAAAGAGGAAGGAGGTGGGAAGATTCCAGATGGATCCAAATATTGCATGGCATGGGATACATACTAAACACCCAATCAAATGACACAGATGCACTTAGGTGTGTTCCAGAACACAGGTGGCAAAAAATACAACCAATTTAAGGATATAATCATTCTGATAATGCATAGTAACTAGGGTTTATGCATCATAAACATTAGTATTATGTGTTAATTACTAGTGCTTTAGTGCTTTTCATAGGTAAGTGCTTTTAAATATTATAATGGCTGAAGGAGAAATCTATTACGGAAAAGAACATTGAAAGATATTCTGAAAACAGTATGTATGTTAATTGTTTATGTAGAGCTTTTTTAATGTTCATAAGTGTTTCTACATATAGTGATGTAATACTGTAGGGAAACCTATTAGAGAAAAGAACATCGAGAGAAATTAAACATTATCAAACTGATTGTACGGTGTATCCTAAAAATATACTACTATTATGAAATCTTATTTTGAGTGCTATTCATTGGGGTCTCAAAGGCGAATGTAAATTTATGTATTTTTATGAAAAGGGACAGGGGAAAGATCAAAGGAATAGAAAAAGATATAGTAGAAAGGAAGAAGATGGCATGAGAGAAAAGAGTATTGATGATAACGATGTTGATGTTTCTAAATAAAGTGATGTATTACTGTAGGCAAAGGGAAACCTATTAAAGGAAAGAACATCGAGAGAAATTAAACATTATCTGATTGAATGTGTGCATCCTAAAAATACACTACTATTATGAAATCTAATATTTTTAGTGCTATTCATTAGGGTCTTAAAGGTGAATGTAAAGAACAAACTCTGTTATCTCCTGACAGAGAGAAGATCAAATAAATAGATACAGTTAGAAAGGAAGAAGATGGCATGAAAAAAAAAATGTCATGATAACGATGTTGATAATGTAAATTATCTGCAAACAAATAAAAGATAATTGCAAGTGATGGTATATTATAAATGCAGGTGGTCTTACAAATACTGAATTTATTTTTATTGATTAATACTGGAAAGATTTTTTGAAAACAACATCATACATCATTCTGTATCTGTTTGTAATATTGAATGAAGAAGGTATTTATCATCTAATTTTGCATTTTTCCATTTGTTTAATAAAAAAGAAATTTCTATATTTATATCCTACTGTACATCGTCTGAATATATCAGTGATAAATCAACTAAAATGGTGACAACCACACGTATCACTTCCGGAACAGATTTAGCCGTTTCGACACTAATTAATTTTTCATTAACATAAATAGTGCAACAAAGTATGTATTATGTTAATTAAGCTGTATCTACTGAAGGGTACAGCTATTAACACATGGTTGTAATGCTGTAGAAATGCTCTGCATCAAAGCCCATTGGTTTTATTACACTGTGACTTTCACTTTGGTAATATACAATCTCGCAGGGACGTCACGGTACACTGATCATGATTAATTTTAGCACATTGATCATAACTATAGACTAATGATAGATGTTATGGTTAAGCCACTTCTGATTGATTTAAGAGAAAGGTATGTTAAGTAATTTGTGGAAAACAGATTGTACGAATTTTGAAAAAAAAACCTGTTTTCACTAAAGACATATATGTGTATGTATATAATTATATGTGTGTATATGTGTATGTATATTTTTCATAATTATTAGTAATTGGAAAAGAAGACTAGCATTTTATAGAAAATTGTGATCTGTAAGCCATTTTTTATACTTTCCGGTTTAGAAATGGTAAAGAGAGATGGTGATAAAAGATTCTGAAGGCAAGCTTATATAGATGGAAACACCATGACAATAGCACTTTAAAAGTCATGGGTTCGAATCCCACAAAAAAATTACTTGCAATTTCGTAAATTTCTAAATGTATTGAACATTCAGTTCAATTACATCCAAACTCTATGGACAAAAAATGTGATGTGCCCATATATGGACACGATGATGATGTCATATCATCATATTTGGATATATCACTACCATATTTGGGCACATCACACATTTTTTGTCAAACTAGTTTGATAGTGTAGACAGAGCAGTTTACTACATGTTTGATCTTGATTCAGTCAAGTACACTATAGATTGAAAATATTATATGGATTAGTAATCTAAAGAAAAAGAAGAAAAGATTACCACTTTAGAACTCCAGTCTTACGAATGTCATAATAGATTGAAAAATTTGACAAACAAACATTTTGATTCCAAATATGGAAGAAGTTAAAAATCCTTTCGATATTTGAAATTGATTAAATAGAAACAAATTAAATACTAAAGATTTGATCATAATAACCACAAAGAAGAAAATAAGCCAACTTAGAATTAATGCAGATAGAAAAATAAAATGAGGACGGTTATCAAACGTTAAATAGATCTAGAATGTAGAAAATTACTAGAGCTGCCGCTAAAAAAGTATTCCAGAGAGAAAGAAATGATTTAATAGAATCCTAGAACATGAAGATGTTGACAAGTTGTTTATGGTTTATATTTTACATAAGATGTTACAGTATGTCATGCCAGAAATTATTAATGGAAAAAATATGATGTGGCAAAACCAAAAAGGAAAAATATAAAAAAAAAAGATATATTGTCCCCCCAAATCATGAAAAACTAAATCAGATTTTAAATAGGCCATTTTGTAGTTTTAATAAAGTTAATCAATTCCGCAGAAAAAAATGGGAAAAAAAAGGTTTTAATTATAAAACAATCAAAACCCATTGGCTGGCAGCAAATTTGACTATTTTTTGCTTTAAATTACAGTTTTTCAGGTACGGTAAATAACTTTTTTTCCATCCAATTTATGGTCTAAGTGAATATTTTTAATGGAACATCAAAATGGCACATTCAACAAAAAAACTATTTTTTTCAGGACAATGTATCTTTAATAACAATATTTTAAAGTACCATATTTATTAGAAAAATTAGGCTTTTATAAGTGAAATATTTAGTTTTATAGTTTTGTTTTGAAAGTGTGGATTAAATTCTTAAAATTTGAAAATGGGCTACAATAAATATTTTACAGAGATATAATATTTTTTAAACCTCCTTGCACTACTCAAAGCTTTTAGGAATATTTTATAAATCAAAAGAATTTTTAAATTAGCACTATAAGACAGAATTTAGAAGGAGATTATGAACTGTCAAAATATGATTTAGAAAATTAGTCAGGAATAACGAGTTTGAAGTAGCTTAATGCATAGGATATGAAGAGATTTCAAACCTCAAGAATAAAAAAAACAACCTCAATACAACTTCCGAAGCTATACCACAAGTTAATGTATAGCACATAGTACGCTAATTATTAGCAGGACTTCAACATATATTAATAATATTAAGCATACATGTAATATAAAATCATTGATCATCCACACAAGCAAAAAGACATACTTTTTAAGAAAATATGTAGATATGGGAATATTTTCATGTAATCAAGCACAGTATAAATTATAATGTAAAGCAAATTTCTAATAGTATAAATACGTATGTATGAAAAGAAATAGATTATATAAGGTTGGTTGTACCTTTTTCTTCTACCATTTCATTATATATAAATGGTAAAATAAATTATACACATCAATAAAATGTATAATAAAAAGGTCACAGAATGAAATTAGTTTTTTACGTGCAGTTATTTTAGTAGCAATTCCAAATACAAAACTTTGCTTTATTCATCAACAAATACATGTTTTTTTAACCTTACTAATAATAGCCACTATTACTTAATAATTATTGTAATTACATATAAGTATAATATTAATTTTTAAATGCGTAATTCAAAGGAATACTATTCATTCCATGTGTTGGTCAGTGTAATTATACAATGATGAATGATTATGAGTTAGAATATTTTATTGACTACTCCAATTTTAGCCGTGCAATAGCACTTGAATAGCCAGCAGCCTCATGTTGAACAAAATTCTAAAAATGTTTACAAAAACCTTATATGTAATAGAATAATTAAATAGAACCATTATAGAACCATTAAATAGAACCATTAAATAGAACCATTAAATAGAACCATTAAAAAAACTATAAAATAGAACTTTGAAAGTGAAATAGAACTATTGCAAGGATACATATTATTATAGTAGTGAAATAAAATTACATTTTTTAAATGCAATCTGGTTAAAAATTTAATCTCACAACTGAACAACAAGAATTCAAATCTATACTGAAGTTTCTGATATTTTATCGTGATCTTTTGAGCACGTTACTACGGATTAGCATTTATACCGTAAAAGACGATAATCCTTAGGTCTCTTGCTCTGACCAAAACGATAAACAAGATCGCCTTTGACATTTACAATGCTATCTTGTCAACATCTCTCGTCTTTGTACGTTTTACTGAAAGAATAACTCTCAAGCTTTCAACTTTAAATAAATTCATTTCTCAAAATGAACACAAAATGTAATCAAACATGGAATAATACTTTGCGCTTTACTAAAAAATAGGTGGAAAATTATATATAGACGACGAAACAGTATAATAAATACAGCTTGTTGAAAGTCACAATTAGCTTTCATTATCAATAAAATATAAAGAGGTTAACCTAAAAAGGTATAAATTTTTCATTAAAATCATGGACAGTTCCATTATCCAATAGGAGTGTTGAACTAAATTTCTTCTTTTCATAAACATATCCTCTCCTCATAGAGAGAGGCTATTGTCAATTTATCCTGGTAAGGTAGGCACAAAATATTGATATACTGTTATCTAACTAAATCAAAAAAAACTCGTCACCAGGACGAGTTAGCTGAATATACTGTATAAAGACTTTAGGAATAATTTATTCATTTTTTTTATTAGTTCATCTGGTAAATATAATTTCACATTTGGTTCTTGGAAAGTCACATAATACCAGATATTACTTCTGTACTCACTATCAATTACTTTAGTTTACTCATTAAAATGGAAATATGAATATATACTATAGTGTATTAGCTTAAACGATTATAAATTCAATTAACAATAGACAAATTAGATACAAAAATAACATTACGGATGTTCTCTCTTAAATTGGCTGGCAGTGCTGCCGCCAGCAAATTGAAGCATTTCATATCAAAATGCCAGTATATCAATCAAACTTGTTTTCATTGAAAGTTTATTTAAACTTTATGAATGCTGCCCTTTGATTAAAGTACAGTAAATATGTTTTGAAAGTTATAGTATTCTTTATCTATCTTTCTATATGAGTATAAATAGACGCACATGGTTTGGTCATATTTCTTTCATTTCCACATGTTTATTAATATATTTTTTTTAAATGTTTTAAACATTTTTCTCTTTAAAAAAAATTTTTTTTTATCAGATTTCTAATTTGTGTCAACATCAGAGATGTCTGGATTCTTTAATGATTATATGAAATACATATTCAGAAATGAATTGGGCAAATATGATATCACTAGACAGAGAGACTGGGTATATATAATTAATAATGCTCGTATTTACTTTTCAAATTCAAAACAGCTGGTTTGTATTCGGCAAAACCCACTCTACAAATCAAAATCAATATTTATAATCTAACTAGAGACAAAATAGCTACCGGCGAGTAGTGTTAATAATCAACGAAATAACATGACAATCCAAACACTCGTAATCATTCAGTTTTATTGAATATACTTCAAATCTGTCCATACATCTTAAACTTGTTTACACAGTTAAAAGGTTCAAAGAAAATTATCATGTCATATTCAGACAAACAGCTTTCCGAAAAGGTTTCCTCTGAAATAATTAATTATACATAAGTGCTTTTGATTTCGACACATTAAGGAAATATCTACGGAAAGAAAACACAATAAAAGACTCTCATGAGAAATACAATTTCTTTGTGGACAGCCACCTGCATCGAGTTAGAGCACTGTTGGTACGAGTTCCGCTCGTTTTTATCAGTGACTCTTTCAACTCGTAAGAATCAATGTTCCGTGTTGCCTGGATACATCTCCGACAATTTTGGTTTTGATTCAACGGCTTACAGCTTAGCAAATCTCTATCGCGAATAATTAGTAATGATAATCCAAATGAAATACCGAAGAATTTTCAATCATCATATTTCTTTCATCATATTTATTGTAGAACATTCATAGGCCTATGTAGATGTTCTGGTATTATCACCTAAATAGATTTCTTTCTGTAATTTTATTGGATGATTGTGGGTCACATGGTGTGCAATAGTATTACTGATGCACTTATTTACAGTTAAAAAAAAACTTTCTGGGAGATAGTTAAATTTTGTAAAGAAGAAGAAAGAAGAAATACTTCCATTTTGATATTGTATCGTTTAATAAGAAAATAATTATAATCTATATTATCAGTGATGTTTTTTTAAATATGCAAATGACAGCGTTTTGTTTAATGCTTTTGTCTTTCCTCGGCCTCGTGTCTTGTATTTCATATATATATTTCTATGTTTTTTTTGTAATAATTATTTTATGTTTATTGCCGAAATGAATAAAATAAAAATAAAATAAATAAATAAATCAGTATACACTCAATATTAATGACTATGACATCTATTCGATATCCATGAGAGGATCGTTATAATTTCTATAAAAGAAGCAGCCATGCATTATAGAAATAATTATCTAGACTTTTGACCTGTTTAACTAAATAAAATCAAAATTTGCATTCTTCATATAAGATAGCACAATTTCTATTGTTAATTATTATTTAATTAATTGTAACAAAAGCCACTACCCTGAGAGAGTGATGAAGCATTGGCGTTGTAGTTAATAAACTTTACAGAAATCAATATCAATTTCTTCAATAGCCTTTGACTCTCCATACAAGATACAAGATAACTATATTGTCAAATAGTTCATTAACGAAAGATTTGAAATTGGTTCTTCTCATGGCAACTTAATTTAAAAATAGAATACAATCAGTAAAATGTTAAAACACAAATTAAAATATACAGTACTGTAAAATATGTACAGATAAGGATAAATGCTATCAGGTGTCCCAGGTGTTCGAAAATACAATTATTTGTGTTTGTCGTCTTATATATTTAAATATGCATTGTGGGACAAATGACAGTCGGTACCGTGCTGTCCGTAACCTTGATGGTACTCTTAGTCTACACCCAGTACGACTAAACACGAAGGATGTACGGAGTGGATGAGTATTATCGTTCATAATTGCAATTCTTTTCTGTTACATTCGATTAACATACATTTCCATAACACTAGGCAGATTATTATCTCCATAGAACCTTCCACAATGGTAAAATATGGACAGAGTATACCAGCTATAAACTTGAAATATATTCATGTTAAGCTCTGTCTACACTATCAAATTGATGTGAAAAAAATTGATGTTTTTTTAAATATGCAAATTAGACCACAAATTCAACTTTCAATACCAGGCGATTTTGTAGTTTTAATTTGTTTAAACTGAATGAAATGTTTTTGCTTATAAAGAAAAAAACAAACTTCTAGACAAGTATTCACCACTCACACACTTAGGTGAGATATTTCCCTTAAATATTAAGTATTTCACTTAACTCAATAAATATTTAAGTATTTCCCTTAAATTGTATTCACTTAGATAGGAATGTGTTTCCCTTACCCTAAGTGTGAATGGTGAATACGGCCACAGTTTGTTTATATTATTATGGTTTATTGAGTAAAGTTTTTTTTCAATCCAATTTTTTTGGTCAAGGGAACAAAAAGGACAATATATGAATACTAGTAAAAAATAAACAGTTCATTTGTTGAATATTCTATAAACTAAAGTTTGTATCAAAAGATTTATGTACGAACAGAGTAAAACGGCTTTAAGTCTATTCACAAAATATTTAAATACATTTAATACAGAGTATTGAATTTATGTTTGATATATTGTATAAACTAAAGATTTTGATTCAGCCTCTATTTTTGTGATTTAAAAAACAGTCTATTAAATTTTGCTTCATACTACTAAAGCTGAATCTGGTGAAATTTATATACTGTATATCTATTAAGTAAAAACAGTGTTTTCAGCATTACCTTAAAGTGTGTTCACATTAATACTGTAGATAAGATTCGACAGTTTGATGTGTCCACAAAATCGAAATTAATCGGTTCAATTATGTATTTTAATTTAAATGAATAGGCTTTTATCGCAACCTAGTTTGGTGCTTCAGAAATTTAACAGCCATTACTGTGCGAATGGTCAAATCGATAGATTTATTAACTAAGGACAAACTGGTGATAGCTATAAGTGTGTTCACATTATAGTTAAGTGTTGACAGTTCGATAATATGTGTTCACACAATTGAAATGAATAGGTTTATTACAGTACACAGCAAAGGTATATTGATTTACTGAGTGAGTTAACTTGGGTCAAATCAAAAGATTTATCAAGTATGGATAGATTTAGTGACTAGACCTTTCAAGTTGTGTTCACATTAAAGTCAACATTCACACAATGAAAATAATATTAATACTTATCCTTTGCTATCCAATCAAATTTGAACAATATCATGAAAGCCCCAGTGGTCTAATGGTTTAGACATCTGCATATTGAGCAGTAGGTTCTGAGTTTGAATCTTGGTTGGGACGACTTTTTCTATTCTCACAGATTTCTTCATCTTTTCTAAATTGATTAATTTTCAGCATATCACCAGGTGGTTTAGAATTTGTTCTGTGCCACCTGTTGATTTATTTACATCTGCCAGTAGTCGATCATGTGTGTTTGTTTGTCTGTTTGTTTGTAGGATTACTCAAAAAGTAATTACAAGATCTTTACCAAAATGAAAATACAGATAGATGTGGTCAAGGACCACTCCGTTAAATTTTGGAGGCAATCTGGACCACGGTCCCAATTCTGCACCAATTTTTAGTATAATTTTCTTGGCTTTTTAGATGTATAATCAATGCATTCTATGCTCAATTATTTTGCAAATTGTGCTCAAACAATCAAAATACAGCATGCGTCCGTAACATCAATAATTTCTGACCATTAACAACATTAAACTACAGTAAGTAGACGTATGTTCACATGGTCAAGATTACCATATGTTCACAACAGTAACTGAACCTAATGTAAACAGTGGTGAATAAACATACTTATTTGCCAAATTGCCTTCAATAACATGTTTTCACACGGAGTACATAAAAAGGAGCATTGTCATTCAACGAGCCATAAAGGTCAAAACATTTAATTAACATCAACCATAATACTAGTAATACTATTATTGATGTATAATTGCATTCACATAAAGGACAAATCTTAAAATGGAAAATCATATTTATCAATATGATGTGTGTTTACACAGGCCAAGTAATTGTAATAATTTATTCAGTTCAGGTCTATAGTAATTATCAATAATATAACAATAGAAAATTATTAAATTTACTGTCCAGCATAGTGTCCACAAAGGTCAAATGGACTGATCTATAGGTCAAAATTATAATGTGTATTCACACAAGCGAAATAGAATTTTTAGATCTGTAATTAATCATCATATTATGATGTGTTTACACTAGATAAATTGAAATAATTTACAACCAACGTTATGAGTATGGTTTTTAAAGTGCACAAGTGCATGTCTCAAGATTTAATTTGTCACTGACCTTAAACTAACAATCACAATAATTAGTGTTTTCACACAGTAAAATGTATATCAATTCTCTATCCATAGTTCATAGTTCATTTTATTTGTCCATACGGAAATTCATGTGACATACAATTGCTCAAAGCTAAAAGGTTAATACAATAAAATTACATAGCAACAAAATTCAACGACTTAACAACGATTATTAAAATGTCTAATTGAGTACGGAACAAAAGAATTAAGGAAGCGTTTTGTTCTACAACGTGTAGCCCTCAAACGCCTTCCAGATCTCAACCATTGAAAATCACTATAGAGTGGATGACTCTCATCTTTCATTATGGCAATGACCTTATCATAAATTTTGACGTTACAAACTAATGATCTGTTCAGTTATTCTGCACGCCTTATTTACTAAACATTGAACATTTTTTAGGTCTGATTTTCTAAAACTACTGAACCAAATTTTTAGGATGTGTGTTCACATGTAAATAGTATCCAATTGAGAAGTGTTTTCACACAGATAAAATGTACATTCATGTTCTATTTAAATTGTAAGATGTGTGTTCACACAGGTAAAATGTACATTAATTCTCTATAAAATTTGTAGGATGTGTGTTCACACAGGTAAAATGTACATTAATTCTCTATCAAAATTGTAAGATGTGTGTTCACACAGATAAAATGTACATTCATTTTCTATCCAAATTGTAAAATGTGTGTTCACACAGATAAAATGTACATTAATTCTCTATCCAAATTGTAAGATGTGTGATCACACAGGTATCACACAGGTAAAATGTATCTCTATCTAAGTCTTAAAGATGTGTGTTCACACATGTAAAATATACATCATTAATTCTCTATCCAAATTGTTAAGATGTGTGTTTACACAGGTAAAATATACATTAATTCTCTATCTAAATTTTTAGGATGTGTGTTTACATAGGTAAATGTAAATAATCTTTATTTTTAAGATGTATTTACACAGGTAAGTATACATTAATTCTCTATCCAAATTGTTAGGATGTGTGTTTACACAGGTAAATAATGTACATTCATATTATATCTAAATTGTCCAATTTGTAAGAGGTAAAATAAACATTATTTCTCTACCAAAATTGTCTTTTTACTGAATTTTATCTTTGACATATTCGATATTAAAGTCATTTTTTCTGGGGTTATCATCCTACAAATCCTCCCACTGCTAAGCTAGTCTTGGGCCTGGGGTAAATCGGTCGCAAAGGCAAACAAGCTAACTATTCATCATTTCACGAGTCAATGTTGACACTGACAGTTCACAGACTTTATACTCGCACACCTACACATTATTTTGACATTTTAATTATTATCTCTTTTTTAATATTTCTCTATAAAAATTAGAAATAAAAAAAACGTTTAAGGAAATACATCAATCATTTTTGACTTAAGTATATATTGTATCAAGTATTGTTGAAGAATAATTTGATGCTAGCTGAATATATGAAATAATCCCATGGCTTCTTTAACATACTGATAACCATACAGTATTAGTAGTACCACAAAAAGAAAACAATACTGTATTATAACTTATAACTATGTAAATAAAAGGTATTCATTGCACTGTATGATATGTGTGTGTCAGAACAAATGATCCAGTTACATCATAGTGAATGACATAGCAGTGATGTAAGCCACAGTTTATGCTCTGGGGCCTAGGTTTAAGCTAGTGAGCACACATAGAGGTGGAGACATGACATCAAGAAATATATGAGAACTTGAGGAAGGTTAGATTTAGCAGAGGCTATAACCTGAAATGATGGCGATGATACAAATTTAATTTAATATATTAAAATGAAATACTGGATAACAATATTTCCATACAGTCTAGCTGCAGACAGCAGCCATACCATATGGAGTATATTCCATAATAACACTTCATATTCAAATATCTAGTTTGTTTTTTATTCTAACAGTGATTGTAATTTCCATTCGATAGAAATAATAATCAATTTTAAATATACCGTATGGTAACCATCATTGTTCACCAGATGGTGATAAATCTGTAAATGAAATAGTGTACGGTAAAAGAAAATAGTGATAATGACATTGAAATGATGATAGTTTTGGTTTTGGTTAGATACAAATAATGAATGTTTATGAGTTGGATAGTGAGAATATTTCATGAGTTGAAAAACAGAGCAGTAAATTTTTCAACTCATGAAATATTCTCTCCATTCAACCAATAAAAAACTATTTACACTTACTTTATTCAGTTTCTCCATGGTAAATCATTGATGAATGCTAGCTGGGAAGTTAAGCCAGTAAAATAGGCATTTCACAAGCTTTATACGCGGAGAGTAGAACAGTACTTTTAGGTGACGCGGACAACAAATTTTATTTCCGAATGCGATCAGTCAACAACGTCAAAAAATCTCAAAATGTTTACAGAAAGCTAAACGTGCATTATACCATTCATTATCACCATCAGATATCAATTTTATATTAATTCCAAATGACACATGATGTGTAATTAACCAATAAAATTGCAAGAATACAATCCGGTGTGCTATAAAAATACTAATATTAAACACTGTATGTTTATGAAGGTATACAAACACTAACAATATAGGAGTCTTGTTAAAAGTATATATCTCATGTTTTATCTAAATTTTCAACTTGAATGAAATCAATTCCAAGCTTTATAATGGACAATAAAGTAAGGCCTTTAAAATACTAGATCTCTGGAAAAGATTATAAACAAGATATGAGTTTATAAATCTAATTAAACATTGATAGCGAAGATATTCTGAGCATGCAAACACAGTGTGCTGTACATTATAAGTTTCATTTCGAAGATTGGAAATTCTCTATAGACTTTGTTTATAGCCGTTTTCGTTATTTCCGTTTTCTTTTATTGCCGTTGTATAATGTTAAATACACGTGTTAGAATTATGAATATACGCTTTATGGTGCGTGACTCGGCAGACGTTGCCTTTTCTGAATTGTATAACTCCGGTTGGATAAGTATTTCTTGAGGATTTATTCCAGTTCTATGTGCTGACTGCTGGTTCAATTTAGGGTAAATAACTTCTTGTTAGTTATTAATAAGCGTCATTAATAGTGATTTTTATGGGTTAAGTTGATATTCAAATATTATATACATCACGGAGACGTGAGATTCTGTGCTTTCAATTATATGTTAGTATTACTATTATTAAGCGATTCAGAAGAATCTGCAACCTTCTGTAAATTGTCATATTCATCACACATATATTGAATTGTTATTAGGCTACCTTAGATATAGCTTATCAATAAAAAAAAATATAGTGAATATTATCTAAGCATCCTAAAACAAGATAGCCTATTAGTAATTCATATACTCCTCTACTATCTATCTTCTACAGTACTAGAATACATGGCATGGCTTCATGGTAAAGCCTCCAGTCAAATTTTACTATAAACTAGTTAAGCTAGTTAGTGTGGTACAGGTAGTAGTTTTCTGGGCCTCTACAAAACAACACAAGGATAGACAATTACCATCTTTAAACTAGGCTTATAACTACTACTACTCTAGGCCTACCTACGCCTTACAGCGGTACCCCACACCTAGGCCATACATAGACTAGCCACCAAGCCCATGCCCAGTGAGATCCATCCATGCTGCCTATGTTTATGACTTTATCAAAGTAAATACTGAGTTTCTAAGGTCTAATAAGATACAAACTTTATTTAAAAAAACTACTTATCTATCTTATCTTACATTTTTAACTTTCTTCTTCGAAATTTCAGAGCCAGAGGAAAAAGAGAAAGAGAGATGGATTTGGATATTCGCACATCAAAAAAATTGATTACACTCTCCCAATATAATGAACTGACCCTCATGAATAATGTATCAGGTATAACGACTTAAGGCATTTGATTGGTTAAAAGTGCAAGGTGTACTGTGCTGATATTTTATGTAATATTTAGTTGTACAGACAATATTCTCATTTTATTTTATAAATTAAAACACTTTTTAGGCACAAAAAATAAAAATCAATCTCAACACTATAGAGATGATTATCGTTAAATCTTATTTTATAAGTACGATATGCCTCTGATTCAATAGATAATCAAGTGGATGGCAGTACAAGTACTCATGTAATAGACAAAGACAAATTCAGGACAAAGTGAAAATTTAATCTCATATAAACGATACATTGTGTCTACAGACATATTTTACCATTGTGATTTGCAATGTACTACCTGTGCGGCGGCCACGACGGAAACGGAACACCACACTTCACTTTACAACACACAATGAAAGAATAAAAATTAACATACCTATTGTTGTTACGACCGTTCCTACAAAATAAAATGATCCCGGAAAATCCCATCTTGGGCGTTTAGAATCAACAAGTCCTTTTTTACTAGCGTATTCGTTCTTCTGTAAGAGTCTTTCTAGTTCCGTTTCATTTACCAACCCCGTAGCAACGTACTTCTCCAAAAACCTATCAATAGTATCGGTATAGTTTAATCGCTCGTTTTTTTCACAATCGCTTTCTAAAATATGGAAGACAGTCGCTCCTAATAACCAGTAGCATAATATACAAAACGCTAATAGAACAAATCTAGCTGTGTCTTCAGACTGCTGACTGTGGCAGCCTATAAAAGGGGCGCGCCGATTTTCCGACATTGAGAGAGATAGAAGGATACACACGTAAGATGCGTGTATGAACGTCTATGGTCCCTCTCTTCCTGCAGAGTTTAAGGAAACAAAACAAAACCAGTGGCGACGACTCTTTTAAAAATTAAAAAAAAAATTTGTACAAGGTCACGCTAAATTATTCGATCAATAATAATATTCGAGTTCGTAAATATGAGCATCTTTCCTATATGGTTTCCTCATCACACAAAAAGGACATACAGCCGTACTTGGTTGGTGTGTAGTGTTGTCGCTAAGCTTTCACATCACGTGTGATAGACCCACTCCCATGCAGCGGCATGTTATAACAAAAAGAATCCTTGTAACCATCGCAGACGACCAGCTAATATTATTATCACAAAGTGTCATCACTACGTAGCTAATTTACTCATAGTATTTATGCGAAGTGATAACTCATCTGCTCCAATGGGTTATCCTTTTCCAAAAAGACGGTTAGTATTCATCAACGGCCGCCGTGCAGAATGAAATTCTGGTGCATAGTAGGCTGCAGTTGTTGACTACGCTTAGTACGAAGACGAAGTAATTATGATAATGCGTAAGACTGAATATGTATTGATGGTGATCGAGATAAAGGCATAGTGCTTTGCGTTCGTAAATACACACAATTCTCACTTCGTAATTACAACAATACGTCATCAACGATGACCCACATTATGATGTTGTAGCGCTGGGTAAAAGCGAACGACGACGTTTTGTACGAATTATTATCAAGCATTGTATTCGTTCTGATAACGTACGATAAACCCAATATCCATCGCACTGCTAACCAACCATGATCTTGTTAGTATGTGCTGACTGAAATTACAGCAAAAAATTACTACAAATCATCCTCATATAGTTTGTAATGACATCGGGCAGAAAATTTAACTTGGAAATATATTATATTGGTACTGAATTTCCACGCAGGTAATTTTCTCTCTTTGCTTACTGAATGCGGAAAAATATCGATCAACAGAACATCGACAAGATAGATCTGAATCATGTTAAAAAACATTATGATTGTTATGTTGTGATGATAATGACAAGTATTCCATATAGTTATTGTGTTTTGAATGAACATGAACAATTAATACAATCAGATTTTCAAAATCAGAATAAAGTTAATCACTTCTATAGGGAAAAAAATGATTTATAAAAAGACAAAATAAACGGTTAATTTAAACTAAAAACTCATTGTCTTGCTTTAGTACATTCATGTTCATGTATAAATAATTTTAGATCCAGTTTTTGGTCCAAATGAATAACTATTATGCGACATAAAAATGACATACTAAAAAAAAAATATGTTCAGGGGGGCAATTATTATAAAAGTAATAATGATATTATGTTATTATTTGTTTACAGTGTAACACTTTTACAATGTTCAATAGTACCAAAAAGCGGGTGCAATAATGAAGATGATTTGACTGATTATATTGACTGATCATAATAAAGACGATCTTTATATTAAAAGATAAAACGCTTGTACGATTGATTAATTGTTCATTATTTTTGATATTGCACGATGCGTTCATACATGACTATATATAATAGTATATGATACATTTTTATTTTTTATCAGTCTGTTTAAATATCATCTTTGTCTATGGGCATGTCTTCCACAAGCATTTTGCCTTTTCTGAACATGCCTTCTTCAATTTTTATTGTTTTTTTTTTAAACTACATTTTGTTTTTCTTGAAGTAAATAAATGTCACATTGAATGAATTAATGAATTAATGAACCGAAACCTGTCTATGCTTGTGTCAGTATAATTATTTCTATAATTCAAAGGAAGGCTTCACTCAATGATTTATTTAATTTATAATACATGTAAACCTTATTAAAATTAATGAAGATGACGTAAGCAATATTGATTAACTAATTGGAATAATTTGCTGGTAGCGATAATCATATACCAGTGTTTCCAGGAACATAAAATAATTATGAATGTTAACGCTTTATCAATAATAATTAATATGACAAATGTTATTACATGCATACTACGGCTAACGAGTAATCTATTTACAGTGTTATCATTGTAGTTCAGTGGAAGTTAATTTGAAGGTAGAGTAGGACCGAAATAATAAGATCATTTCGCCAATGAAATTAAAGCGTGGTTCCCACTAGCGACGCAACGTAACGCAAGACAGCGACGTTTTAACGCAAATTGCTGTATTGCGTAATCACAAGTGGGAACCGACGACGCATCAGTGCTGCAAACATCGCAGATTTGATTTCGGCGGCGGGGGCACACAACATTATCGGAAGGGCATTTTCTTAAGTTGCGTAGGTTGCGTTACAATGCGTCGCTAGTGGGAACCACGCTTAATATTAGACGTAATTTGACTTGTGAGTGAGCGTTTCAACAGCTCGATTAAACGCGAGTGCCAAATATCTCAGTTCAAGCTGCTTTGTTCCCACTTTGATGAAACGCAACGTAGGCACAACGCAAGTGAGTTGACCAATCACATGCGACAGTCTGGATGGTTCACGCGTCGTAATTGGTCAAATTGCTTGCGGTGCGGTTGATGCGCGCTTAAGCGTGGTTCCCACTAGCGACGCAACACAAGGACGTAACGCAACGCAAGTGAATTGACCAATCACAAGCAATGGCTTATTCGCTTGTGATTGCTAACTGTCTATAACTTCGCTTGTCATTGGTTAAAACGCTTGCGTTGCGTTGACGTCCTTGTGTCACGTTCTAGTGGGAACCACGCTTACAGCTTGGTTCCCACTAGGATGCAGCGCGAGTACGTAAGAAGGACGTAAGCGAACGTACGTAGCTTGGTCAATCACAAGCGATGGATTATTGCGGTTGCGTTCCCCAGTGGGAACCAAGATTTACCAAACCTTTACTATTTGTATGGTTTTTCACTGGTAATTTCTAAAAGTAAAAACGTCTTTTGTATTTCATTTGTTGTTCTAGACTCGGTACGGTAAATCAACTGTTAAGAAAACATCTAATTCAAAATTTTGCAATAATATATGATAATCGCTTGACCTTTATGAAACTGAGCTTAGGCATGTTTGTCTTTGAATAACAAATTATATAAAAAATACGGAAATTACAATACATCCACACAAACACAAATCATATACCGCGTATCAAAATGTTCAGACGCCTACAAATATACTGTATTTGGCCTTTGACAATAAAGTTTTCTTGTTTTCTTGTATTTATTTCCTATTCAGTGTTACGTGCAGGTCTTCTACAGACTTAGGCCAAAGTCAAAGCTCCATCTACACTATCAAGTCTTTTAAGATATAGGCCAAAGCCAAACTAAAGCTCTGTCTATAGTATCAAACTTTATGTGACAAAAAAATGTGCCTATAATGGACATGGTCATATCACCATAGTTAAGCATATCACTACCATACCATATATTTGGCCACATCACACGTTTGTTGTTAAACTAGTTTGATAGTGTAGACAGAGCTTTAACATTGTTAGTTCTCTCAATATCAACAAACCCCCACTCAATTGTTTTGTTTGTCTAAAGCTCTGTCTACAGTATCAAACTAGTTTGGCAAAAAAAAAGTGTGATGTACTCAAATATGGTGGTCATCGTGTCAGTGTGCACATCGTATTTTTTTTTTGTCACATAAAGTTTGATAGTGTAGACAGAGTTTAATGCTTTTTATACTGTTTTCAACAATACAAAGACACGTGACCTGTATGGTTCTGAATAATCGTTGATGAAGGTGGTGGAATGACATGCCTCTATTTGCTATTCGACTATTGCAGATTGTATTATGTTTTATTTTGATTGCCATAAGCATTTCTATTATCAAAGTACATGATTTTCTGCTATCCTTTATCATCAAACCGTACAGTGTTGTTTAATTGTAAAGAAATAAATCGTATAAAACTTATATTTTTTCCGATTTCTCGTCATTTCGAACAATGACCAGTGCTCGAATAAACTAAGACTTGATTCACACAGGAAACACTACGTGCGTTTTGTGAACCTCACGTCATGTTGTTATAATGAAAACTAATATAAAATATCAAGTAAAATCACGACTGTAAACAAATTGGTTAATGCTTGGAATACTAATCCGCTAAATTCGCTGATCACTGTTGTTGACCGTACGTAAACTTATAACTCCGTTCTCAGTGCAAGAAGAATATTATATATCAACATTCATGAACTGAGAGTTCCTTGTACATTATTTATTCAATCATTAAAAACGTACATTTCTCCAAAAATAGTCACTTTTTCCAGCTAACTGTCCATTTTAAGCGCATTGATCTGAGGTGAATGCATAGGCGAGCAAAGCGAAACGAAAAGAGAGGCACGTTTAACACACGGTCCATGGGCACTTTTACTAGTCCCGAACGTGTCCCCTTAAGCTTGGTTCCCACTAGAACGTAACGCAAGGACGTAAACGCAACGCAAGCATTTTAACCAATGACAAGCGAAGTTATAGACAATCACAAGCGAATAAGCCATCGCTTGTGATTGGTCAATTCACTTGCGTTGCGTTACGTCCTTGTGTTGCGTTGCTAGTGGGATTTGATTGGGTTAAACATTATTTTATGAAAGACAGCATAAATGATTATTCTATACTGTAGTTCCAAAACGAAAACCTTTCTAATTTCTTTTGTTTTATGTAAGAAAAATTCATGCTTACCTATTTATCGTCGATCGTTATCGTCCTAGTGTAAAAAGCCTATTGTTATCCATAGTTATAGGATGAAAACTTGTATTATACTTGAAAATTACATTTTGTATTGTTTTTTATCGTCGATCGTTATCGTCCTAGAGTGTAAATGGGCCTTAGCCTATGTGGGACTCGTACAGTAGCCCGTACTGGACCGGAAGTTGCCGGCAGCAGACTACTTTTGAAGAAAGCTATTAGTTTCACAATAATGCAAATTATTTTAATTACATATTGCGACCAACTGTCTGTTACGAAGATTAACAGAATAATACTCGTTCGCCGCATGTTAAAATTAATTTGCATTTGCGTGTTATTAACCTCGTTCCTATTGATTGGTTTTGTCCTATGGAATTGAAGTAGCTTAACAAACAACGAAAATGCTTACGGAATAATGGCATTACGATTTTCTGCATTTGAATCGTGTGAGAATAATGAACCTACCACAGCTGGAATACGACGTTTTATATCTTGCTTTAAAAATGTAGAGTGATTGAATAACTAAGTATACATCATTCGAATAACGTAACAAGTGCCACATTCGAATGAGAACCGCAATAAGATACAGTAATTAATGAGGCCCTTTTAAGCGTAAGGCCACACTAGCGACACAACGCAAGGACGTAACGCAACGTAACTGATTTGACCAATCACAAGTGATAATTTATTCGATCAGTGGCTTGTCATTAATCATCTTGCCTGCGTCGTTGCGCGTACGTCATTGCGTTGCATCTCTAGTGGGAACCACCCTTAAATATCAAATATTGATCGATAACCACTTATTGAAAAGATCAAAGAAAGATTGCATTAATTGTAAAGAAAATCACATCTATCATATCTATAACAAACGGCTCTTAAAATATTAAGATGGACAGACGGACAAACTAACGGACAAAATGAAAATGTTCAATGCAATCGGGAAAACATCTTATCGAATACCTCAGTAGGTTATTTATTGCTGTTAATTTTTTCGATTCCAGCTCTACAACGTAGAATAGGAGGATGATACATACATAATGGATCCGGATCTCATATGTGTGTATTATGTAGGCCTAAAGTGATTGCATATCAGGGACGGGCATGGATTTATGTAAATTAGGCATTACGTCGTTTGTATCAATTCGTTGTCCATATACGTATCGTCGTGTGAATCCAAGGTCATCTGGTGACCTGGGGGCTAAATTCGACAAAATTGCGAAACCAAAATCAAACGCATGCGCATAATAAATTAATATGACGTCATATGTTCTCGCAAATCGAAAGTTTCTTTAGCTTTTAGAAAGGGTGTTTAGCTAGTTAGTATAAGGTTTAGTACGGTAGGCCGAAAAATTTGATTTCACAAAACAGTGGTGGCTTAAAATGCAAAACGACGGTACACTTAAATCAATATTTCTTATTTTCCTAGTCTTGCTAAGTGCAATCAACTATGTACGGTAAATACTGTGTCTATTCGATCCAAAATCAATGAAAAAGCGTCGACAACGGAGCAGCAAGACGCGTCTATGACGACTTTAAACTCAATAATAACTAGGAAATACAAATGTCCCGTGACATCAATTTGATTAAATTTTCTCGTCAATTATATTTTATATATCGGGTAAATCAACAATTTCTGCAACGCAAATGTTAGACAAAATAAACACATATTCGCTGACGTATGTTGTTATGAGTTGTTAAATTTCTTTAGTAATACTTTTTAATAATATTCCATTTGTATAATAAGGATATAGATAAACACACAATTCATTTAAAACAAATATTTATTTTCAGGTTCGTAGCCAGACGACGGCACAGATCGTCATATTTTATATTAATAATTATATTTAAAGCATCTTTGCCTTGTCTGTTTTTAACCTCTCGCTAAGGTCTTTGTTACATTAAATTGCTTATTAGGCCTAGAAAAGTTAATATTCTTTCGCATGTAAAACCGCCAAAAAGATCGTAGAAAGTTCTTGAGAGAGAGGGCGTTGTTTTTACACATATTTATGTGACGTCATGTAGCAACAGCACAAAACATTACTTTTTCGAAACACAATGTTGAAAGTTTGATAAGGTAAATGAGTGTTTATTACCCAAAAAAAAGCAGTTTTATTAATTAAAATAAATTAAAGATTCTGTTTCAAAGGTTCGGTACAGTAACATACTTTATTATTATTAGTTTATTCTGGTATTCTGTATAAAATCTTAGCTAGGCCTGGCCGTTCTTGACGGAGTGGAGTAGGAGGCCTACTAGGCTAGGCCGGCATACGGACGGAGCTGAGGGAAGGAAGTGGTTCGTAGTAGTAGGCCTAGCCTAGGATCAGTAGGCCTAAACTACTAAGAGGTAGCCTCTAGTAGTAGAGTTGGATGGTAGTAGTAGAATTTCAGTGAGTTGATGGTAGTAGGGGGCTAGGCCTAGGCTAGGCCTATTATTTTTTAAATCAATTTTTAATAATAATTAATATTAATAAAATAAATAGAAATGTTTCTCTTTCATTCATTCATTCATTCACAATATAGGTGATACTGTACTCATCACAACATACTCTCAAGGATAATAGAGCAACAATAGAAACAAGACAACAAAAGGATGGGTAAAAAGACAAAAAAAGAAAATGAAGCTCCTCCTAAGGATGTGGTAAGTCACGTGTGTTGATGTTTTAAAATTAATAGGCCTAAGGTTGTTTGAACATTCATAAACAAGAATCGGATTAAAAAAAAATTTTTCTTTACAGTCGTTCTAGTAACTAGTAGTATAATCAACCTACAAACATGACTACAGTAAACTCTACACCAATACTAATAATAGAAATGTTTATTGTAGCTAACACAGTGCCGTTTCCTTTTTATTCTTAAAAGTAAAACATACAGATATTATAGTGAAATAGTTAAACAATGTATTTCATTGATAGTTAAGTTAAGCTCTTATTAACTTCTTTATAAATTATAGTTTGACCCTGTCTCAATTGAAAGTAAAAAGGCTGCCACTGTAGTGCTGATGTTAAGTAGTCCAGAAGACACTATCCTGATCAAAGGTTGCGAAGCTATTTACAAATATGCTGAAAAATGTAAGTGAATTTTACTGTTAATTGATTTGAAGCCAGAAGTTTTATTTTAGAGAAATTTTATATTTGGAAATTAAAAACATTGCCTTGTTGAAGTTTACCATCAGTTTGTCACGGCTGCGGAGAAATCCGGGTGTTTCCAATACTTTGGTAATCACAGATTTCTAAAGCTCTGTCTACACTATCAAACAGTGTGATGTACGCAAAATATGGTAGTGATATGATGTCATCATGTCCATGGCCACATCACATTTTTTTGTCGCATATCAAGTTTGATAGTGTAGACAGAGCTTTAGATTGAAGATACACAGACATAACTTAAAGGTTTTAATTTCACCTATTTTTCTGTTTAAACTAACTATTCATTCAATTTTTATCTCCATTATTAGGTGATGAAAATAAAGGTTTACTGATGGAGCTGGGTGCCATTCCACCACTTCTACAGCTCATTGTTTCTGTTGAGAAAATTGTTAGACGGAATGCCATCATGGCCCTAGGAGTTCTATCAGGACATGGTAACATTATGATTACTTTGTTGTAGATGTGTACAGTTGTGTACAATTAAACCCCTTCTTTGGGATACCACCCCCTTCTTTGGGATACCACCCCCTTCTTTGGGATACCACCCCCTTCTTTGGGACACCACCCCCTTCTTTTGGACACCACCCCCTTCTTTGAGATATCACCCCCTTCTTTGGGATACCACCCCCTTCTTTGGGATACCACCCCCTTCTTTGGGACACCACCCCCTGAGCAGAGGACGCTATTATTATTATTATTATTATTATTATTCAGGGGATACTTCCCTGTGAAATAAACTTGAGGCTATATGTTTTAAAACTATGGCCATCTCCTATCAGGGGACACTCCTATTAAGAGGACACTTCGTTGATCCAAAGATGCTTTTTTTTTGGAGAGAGAAATATAATGGTGAAACCTATCTAGTTTCAGTTCAGTATACATGACATTCTGTTAGTTTAAATGACTTTCTGTAGATCAACTTTGTCTGTTATTTTTTATAAACTCTCTTAAACTTCTTGGCACATCATATTTTAAATCACTTATCGATTCCATCCATAAATAACAAATTAATTTTTCATGATTTATTTATGAATTATTTATACAGTAATCTGTTTTACATAATTCACAGAATATCATAGTTAATATTCGTGTGAGATTTTATTGATTATTCAGATATTATTAATAATTGAATATTAACATAACCAGATCATTTATACCCTCTTTATTTTAGACATTTCATCAATATTCTATTTCTTAAGCACAACTTGTGCTTAAGAAATTGAATACATGAAATTGAAATCGACCGATATATATGAATTGAATTGACCATTATATAAAGAATATGTTAAGTTTTATAAGTTTAAAGAGAATATACAATTACGGTTTTTTGTTGTTGAGAGCTTTCGAGTTGTGACGACCGAGGACCAAATACTGACCTAGGTCAATCAATTTGTTGTCAGTTATCGCCTGGACCTACAGACCATTAAACCTGTGTCAACACGTCCCACGAATATCTCGCACAATAAACTAACGTGACATAGTTTCGCAAATTGAAAGCTACATTATACATATATGATGATTTGTTTTGACACTATTAGTAAATAAATATGAACTCTGCTGTAATACTATACCTAGTAGTACCATAGTATTGCAAGCCAATACAGCAATTTCATATATTCCATAATAATATATGGAATTTTTAGTCCCTATTATTTTAAATAACAATTATTATGTAAACTTTAAAAAAAACAATTTCTGCATGGAGATCTTCTTTTAAAAGAAACTTTATAAAATGTATTGTTATTTTATTTCAATTCCTTTAAGCTCTGTCTACACTATCAAACTAAATATGGTAGTGATATACCCAGACATGGTAGTGATATGACATCATCATGTCCATATATGGGCACATCACATTTTTTTTATCACATAAAGTTTGATAGTGTAGATAGAGTTTTAGTTTATGGTGAATAAACTTAGTATGTGACCTATTCTGTCATTGTTTTTTTCTAATTTTTTAAAATAATATTTCTTTAATTTTTGTTTTATTTTAGCTGAAGTCAGAAAGTTATTGAGGAAAGCTGACTGTATTCCAGATATCATTAAACTTCTTGGACCAGAAGGTATATTCATTTTTTTATTTAATACGCATCCAACAACGAGTAACTCACCAATTAAGGATGGATAAATATTAATAATATTTTATTTATTGTATTATAAACAAAAAGCACTTGGTAATAATATTTATACTACAATAATAAGTCTGTTTATTAAGTTTTTCAGTAATAATAATTGTGATACACTCTGTAGACTCCTACAACCTGTGTGTCAGTTATTTATAGATTGTTAACAATTATGCTGGTGATCACATCCCATGGAAGAAATGAAGTAAAAAATATATTAGATTTTCTAAATTAATATATAAACCGATTGGAGTTGTGGCTTGGTGATTATGATGCTTGGCTACCAATCCAAGGGTCCTGGGTTCAAGTCCTGTCAGTTTCAGGATTTTTTATAATGACAATTTACAACTTCACTCCCAAAGACTAAGACTCTGTTTATGTACAGCATCTTGTTTGTCTTGTGAACAGGATTGCTTTAAGAAGGATAAGTAAATGAATCCAGTTATGGTTTTTCCTTGGCAATTTGTCTAAATATATAAACAAAACAAAAAGCAATTATTATTTTGCCATTCACAAGCCTTTTGGCAGTTTTATAACTGGATTATAATATCCTAAACTGAATTTCTTTTTTTCGTAAATGTATCCTCTCTTTGGAGAGAGAGGGCTATTGTTGGTTTATCCATGTAAGTGGCACTCATAGACTACCATCACCATTGTTGGTTTGTGTTTATAGTATAATTTAACTTTTCAAAAATCAAATTCTTTTCAAACTAATTGTGATTGGGTAACAATATATAAAGTACAGTATTATAATATATAATTATAAAAAGATTAAAACATCTTTTTTATACTGTATTTCTAGAGGAAACGTTAGTTCACGAGTTCTCCACATTATGTCTACTAAACATGGCACAAGAGTTTATTTCAAAGGAACAGATAATGCAGAACGATGGTTTGGAGCCTTTGATAATGCTATTATCAGATCCTGATGCAGATGTCCAAAAGAATGCTGCAGAAGCCATCTCTTTGTTACTGCAGGATTACGCATGTCGATCTGTGATCAGGTCTGTAGAATGTCAGTTCATCTTTGAAGCTTAAGCTCTGTCTACACTATAAAACTTTATGTGACAAAAAAGTGTGATGTGCCTAATATGGTAGTGATATGCTTAAATATGGTAGTGATATGACATGATCATGTTCATATGGGCACATCACATTTTTTTGTCACATAAAGTTTGAGCTTAAGACATACCGTCTGTTAAAAAGTATTGTAGAACCCCCTTTTTAGGACACCTCTATTCAAGGGACACCACTATTGTGAAATAAAGTTGTTTAGCACTATGACCAAAGGGGACACTCTATTCAAGGGACACCACTATTGTGAAATAAAGTTGTTTAGCACTATGACCAAAGGGGACACTCTATTCAAGGGACACCACTATTGTGAAATAAAGTTGTTTAGCACTATGACCAAAGGGGACACTATTAACGGGACACTTGTTTGGTCTACTGTGTTAGCTTAACCTATATCCAGCCCATACTGTATGTTAATACATGTATATTAAAAACATACATATTAAAAACAACCTTTTCAACTGTTCCTTTTCTTCAATTCTATTAAATAGGTTATTAAGTATTGAATTATTTTTTCCAGGAATCTTGGTGGACTGCCTCCATTGTTAGAGCTTCTAAAATCAGAGTATCCGATAATTCAGGAGACTGCCCTCAAGTGTTTGATAACCTGTACTCAAGAAGTAGACAACAGAGAAGCCATGAGGGAGATTGAAGGTCTGGAGATTCTTGTAGACTTCATAGGAAATAAGGTATGGTCTTCAGTTACTGTACTTAGGTATGACCTTGCAATTATGTCAGATTTAATACAATCAATAAATTATGGTAGATATTATTATTATTATTACAGAGTCCCCTAGGTGGCAGCCAAGTGAACAGTGCAGTCATTCCTCCAACTGCTGCATATCTGTTCAAAAATTTAGTGTGCAAGAATAATTACAAAGTATTATGAAAACGAACATAAATGATAAGCATATTCTAATCAGTTTATTTTAATTAAATCATATGATTAAATTAATCTTGCTGTAATTAGATTCTTATATCCACTTATCTAAAGCTGATCAGTGACCTGATATTCCATTAGAGCAGATTATTACTCTCATTTAGGCCAAGGTTAGCCAAATGGTGGAGATACAAAAGATTCTCTTATTATAAGTCTTTCTGAGTGGATTTGTTTTGTCATGAGAAGAAATCATGGTATCTGACAGGATTTGATCCCAGCAGGACCCTCCACTCCATCTCATTAATCTCTCTCATTGTGTTCTTTCAGGAATATGAAGAATTACATGTGCATGCTCTTCTTGTGATGGCTAACTGTCTGGAAGATGTTGAGAGCATGGAACTTATTCAGAGTACTGGTGGTCTTCAGAAGCTGATGGCATTTGCTGCTGAATCACAGATACCAGAAGTACAAAGCTACACTGCCAGAGCAATAGCAAGGGCAGCCAGAAACAGTAAAGCTCATCTTCTATTTATGTTCTATTAGTATTATCTATCCATTTAATATCTGTATTTATCAAATATATCTATGCATCTATCCATGTGTATCTGAACAATATTTTTTTTTTATATCCAATCTGTCATTATCCTCAACTTTATTTGTATTGTATCAATTGTTATTATGAATTATTTGTGATACAGGCGAAAATTGCAAGATCTTCCATGAACAAGAAGGAGAGAAGACGTTGATTGTCTTGTTAGAAGTTGAAAGTCCGCTAGTGCAGGCATCATGCTGCCAAGCCCTTGCAATTATGGCTGAGAACCCCCTAAGCAGGAGCACTATATTTGAATATGGTAAGCTGAATTTATTTATGACCCACCAAGGATAACCATTTTGGTACCTTAAGAACCAACTCTAAAATAATTTTATGTTGGCTGTACATGGGGCTGTATAGTACAGGTATGTTCATTTGCTAACAATTTCAGATGGTATTGGACCAATTGTAAAACTTCTAACAAGTGAAAACGAAGACGTGCGTGAAGCATCCTCATTAGCAATAGCAAACCTGACAAATGCCATGATTCAAAATTGCGTTGAGGTGTCGGACAGAAACGGCATCGGCCCACTGATCGAGTTACTTCACGACAGTAAAGAGGGAGCTCAGGCAATCGCTGCATCTGCTCTGACTAACTTAGCCACTGATGAGATCCTTCGTACAGAAACTCTGGGAAAAGGAGTGGTTGGGGCTCTAATCGCCCCAATGCAGTCTTCGTAAGTAGTGCATTTGACTGCATTTTGTTATTGCTCTTGTCTCTCCTCGGCATTGTCTCTTTATTGTGTTGCACAGTGCAGTAGCTTGCTACAAATCACAGGATCTCCTCCATGGCCAATACCTCAACCTCATAAAGGGGACTTTTTTAGAGAGTCTGTGGCGCAGTGTGTTAGACATTGGATTACTGATAATGAGTTTGAATCCAACTCCAACCGCATTGCTTGTGTCCTTAGGCAATTAGATACTTTACTTATGTTTGCCTCTTTCCACCCAGATGTAAATGGGTACGCGGTGAGATCAATTACTAGCTGTAATAATGTAATGAGAATATGTTTCCATTGATGTTTAATAAAAAAAAATGATCGGGGTAATAATTTGAAGCGCTTACAATATTATTATTATTAACACTGTTAGGTTTATTTTTATTATCTTTCTAATATTAATATATAATTATTTATTTATCTTATTTATGAAGAAGAGTAGTAATATTTAAATTTTTAAATATATAAATGGGATTGTTTTAAAACTTATTTTATATTTCTCCGTTAAGTTTTTATTTTTAGGCCTGTGTTAATGAAATTATTGCCCATATTTGTAAAATTTAGTTAAGTATAATTTATGTTAAAGGGACTGGACTTGATTAGTGTTTACACTATTTTCTAGCTCCTTCCTTATGTTTTAAAATGTAATATTATTTATCATTGTAAAACAAATATTATTTGGAAAATAAAATTGAATTGAATATAACATTTTTTGTTTGTAGGAATACAAATGTCCAGAGCAAAGCGTTGTTGGCACTTGCTTCGTTCGTTTCAGATTCTGAAGCTAAGGCCCAGGTTTGTTCATTATATGTCTTTTATAAACAATAATATAAACTGAGATAACCATATAAGATATTTATAATAACAATACATGTTATGTGCACATAATCACTTTAATGTTACTGTTAAACTATATATCATATCTACTATATAATAATAATAATGCAGATTTCTAGAGCGCACTTCGCCACCAGATGTGCTCAACATTACGCTAGGCCATGATTCAAAATTGCGTTGAGGTGTCAGACAGAAACGGTATAGGCCCACTGATCAAGTTACTTCACGATAGAGGGAGCTCAGGCAAACGCTGCCTCTGCTCTGATGTGGCGTAAAATGCTATGGCCATGGATAACAGCCCCACTTAGCTTCTCATTCATTCACTATAAAAAAAGGACTTTTAAGAAATGTAGTATTTAAATATGTATTATTTACGTTTCAGTTCCGGGGATTAGGAGGGCTTCCCCCGTTATTAAAGCTGCTCCAGTCCAACAATGATGAAGTAAGACGAGCTGCATCTTGGGCAGTGGTGGTGTGTGCAAATGATCCAGTCATAGCTACTGAGCTTTGCAAAATAGGGTGAGCTAGTTAGGATTATTTGAGTGCATGGTCGGATTAAAGGGGTGCCCAGTCTAAATTTTGGGAATTTTAATGCAAATTATGACTTTTAAGTTCAGCACATAACATCAAGCAACCAAATAACCCCCTCCCCCCACCCTTATTATTATTATCAAAATCCTGCATCATCCACGGAGTGATTGATCAATCAATTGATTGATTGTTGACCTTATCAATTGACCATACATTTAGTCATTACATAGTGCTTCACTTTTTAACTTTTTTTATTTTATTTCATACTCATCCAACAGCGAGTAACCCGCCAATTACAGGATGGATAAACTATTTAATAATTTCACAAGACAAACATATACACAAGATGCTCTACATAAACAATTGGGAGTGGAGTTGTAAATTGTCATGAGAAAAAAACCCTGACATATGACAGGACTTGAACCCAGGACCCTTAGATTGGTAGCCAAGCATCATAACCACCAAGCCACAGCTCCACTTAACCAATAAAGTAGCCAAATGAAAATTATATCAAATCTCTTTGTCGCCCTCTATAGCACATATTTTCATGTTAAATCCAAAGAAAAATTACATAACAATATTGACAATACTGTGGTTATCAGTGGCTGGATCTCAATTGAAATGCAAATAAAAAAAGCAGAAAGCTAAATCAAAATGGTGAAGTAAAACAGCCAGAAAGAATATATATATGCCAAGCTTTTGGATAACACTATACTAATTTATTTGTATTTAAGTTGTAGGCTTAAAGCTCTGTCTACACTTGTAAACTTGTTTCACCAAAAAAGTGTATTGTGCCCAAATATGGTAGTGATATGACATAACATGATATATATCATCACTTTTGATAAATTTGATAGTGTAGACAGAGCTTAATATATACAAAATATGCCCAAAATGTATAAAAAAAATATCCACATACTGTTAATTTACTTTGCCTATTTGTTAGTGGGTTAGAAGTTTTACAGGACATACAACAATCAACTACAAAACAGAACAGCTTCAGCGACTCTGCACTGGAAAGGCTTCTTGATAACGCATTGCCAGCCAAGTATGCACTGACAGGGCAACTATCAGCAACAGATGTCATTGGAGATGGCTTTTATGATGCTGGCAAGGTCTGGTTGGAATTTATAAAATTAAAGTACATTGGAACCCCTTTTTTCAAGGGAGTATTACGGGGACACAATCTCTTGAAATACTGTATAGCCAAACTGCTTAAAGGTGTCCCCTTCTACTTTACTATAAATGTGTTAAACATATCTGTATTCAATTTATTCCAATTGAAAATATTTACTGTTATATAATTATCATTATTTTATCTCATTTGAAATTTAGATTCGAGCCGGGTCACGGTTTTTATCTCTTGAGGAATTAAGTAAAGGAGAGGTCAATCAGAAAAGGCCCATTTTACTAGTAAACTTTGCTCCGTCTACAAGGTAATATTTGTGTTATATATACAAGTGGGGTTATGAATATACATCTGTTACACAACACATAGCGCAAGTAAAAACACAGGAGGCTCTTAGATAGAATATTCTCCTTTAAGGACACTAATAGTTCCCTGTCAAACTTAAGGTGACTGCTCTTAACTGTCCTGGCATTTTGTTTGTTAGTTTGCCAGCCTCACCTGTTCCAGCATCATCAGACCTGGATGTGAAACAAGACTCAAAGATACAAGTTAGTGGCAGGTCATCTAGAGCTCTTCTTAAAGGGTTGGTATCTATGTATAAACATATGTTTGTTTGTATGTCTATCTCAAGTAAAACTAATTTACTAATCAAATATTTGTGTGAATTGCCTGGATACGCTGTCTTTTCATATTTTATGGATATAAACTGTCATTTATCTACAATATAGAAAGAGACACACATTTTTATGTTGAGGTTTGTATTCCTCTCACCTAAAACTAAGCAATTATTTGTGTGAATGGCCAAGATACAGTGCAGTGTTCTAATATTTTTCCACCTTGTTTTGTGACTTTTTTTATCATTTCATTTCATTTCATTATTTATTTGGTCTATTTGAGTATATGCATAACAAAATAAACTGAAATTTGGGAGACCAGGGTCAACCTTTACCTTTATCTCAAGCAAAGATATACATAAGACTAGAGTATCATCACTTATTTAACCGTAATATCAATTTCATGTTACCATTTTATCTGTGTGTGTGTGTGATCCCAATTTTTCACTTTCACTTGTGTACTTTATAGCAATGCCTGCATTTTAATGGCAAGACTTTCCTGTTTGATGTACACATTTTTTGCTATTACTACATTAGGGCTATTAAGTATGGTGGATGTTTTCTGGTTAGCTAGATTAAATAACACATTTAAGGACAATTACTGTGTAACAATAATAATGATATTCTAATGTTGTGAAACCTATATACGCTGTAAGTATCATTCATGTGTTGATCAAACACATATGGTTGAAACCGTACTTCCATAATGCTGCTAGTAATAACAGTTGTGTCTTGACCTTAGCAGGTATCCATTTATACACCTAGGTGGGGTGTTTACAATCACTGTAATAGTAGGTAGAAATGGTATATTTAACTTATTGTGAAAACAAGCCCGTTTGTCTGTTGTCACTTATTTGAGAATTCCTATGAAACACTGCACTCAACTAATCTCTAACGGGACCAATCAAATCGGCTCTTTTGTAATATCCCAGTTTCTTTATTCGACATGCTTACAAACAACAGTGCGTTGATGTTTGCCAATACTAGGGCGAAGCGAGAAAGCAAGAAAGAACGTGAGGAACGCGAGTTACGTGAACGGCTGGAGGCAGAGCGATTGGAGGAACAGCAGGCATTATTGGCACAGCAACCGCCAACCTTTGAACCTCCGACAGATTCCAAACTGGAGGAGTATCTGAATGATGTTGTTTTAAATATTGCACCTCTTCCAACAACACAAGAACAAGTTATTCAACTAGCGCAGTAAGTTTCTTAATTTGTGTCATAATTTGTTTATTTTAACTGAAAGGAACTAAAAGGGACCAGTATAAATACGATTACTATAGCCATGTGGAACTTATTGTAGCTATATTTTTTTAAGGTTTGCATGGTGAAATCAATGTTGATATAAAGTTTGCGGTACACCACATATATTAGTTATAAAAAGAACTGTCGAGTTTCTTTACGTTTTAATCAATATGCTTTGATCGTCCTTAGGAGTGTATATGGTGTACTGCAAACTTATATCAACATTATTTATTTGTAGCTAGTCATGTTTACCATACCGTGCGCACAATGTGCTTAGTAGTTGACATTAAACTGAATCTTTTTGTTTTAGTTCCTTTCCGTTCAGAAACAATTTACCATCTTCAACTCAACTCAACTGTATTTTTTTTAAATTGTGCATTACTTTGAGTTAAGGTCAATTAAGTTAAGTTGACACAGTTGCATTGAGTTCCGTGTCCACATAAGCCCACGTTAAGGTGCCCTAAATCAAATTTCCTCAGTTTCCAGTTGAACTGAATAAATATATATTTTAATTTTTTTTTTAAGATTTAAAAATAGCATTGAAACTGAACAGTTTTTAGTGCAAAAATTCTTATTATTTTAAGAATATTTTCTTATCTTATTTTCATTATACTTTGTGTGATGTCATCTTCTTCAACCATGATAAAGACTATAAACCGTAGGTCTAGTGTACACATCTAGCTCATATGCACTTTAAAGAACTTAGTACATCTTTTGAGACGAGTAGGGGAGTACCCCAGTGTACTACTGTAGTACATCACAGCCACTGATCATAACTCTGCCATCTGGGAGACCAGTCTGAAGTGGGCGACCAGTATAAATAAAATATTTTCAATTCAAATATGCAGTCAGATATTCTTCAATGATTTGAGCAACAAGATCACAATTCTTCAACATTTTCTAGTTTCATTATTAGTTTAGTGCCAATACTCTGATACTGATTAAAATCTAACTTTTGATTTGAAAATTGAAAGTTCACATAATGCTGATAAAGAAAATTCCTTTGACGAACCGAAATTAATTTGTGTCTGTTTAGAGAGGGTGATATGTTTAGTTCCATTATTGTACATACTACTACAGTATTAGTATAATTGTTTAAGTAAACTTAATTCTTCAGTTTACTTCCTCTTGCCTTTTGACGGCCTTCTAATAATATAACAATGAATGAATTAAACACGTCCTGTTTAAATCCTTTTTGACAAATTGTATTAAATAGAAAGTTCATGTCTGTTAATAACTTACAGTGTTTGAATAGCTTGACATCATTTTATAAGAATGTCTCTAAGCTGCATAAAAACACAGCTACCCGCAGGATCTATTTACGAAAACATTTTATTAAAAGGGTTTAGTCACAAGATTAGGAGATTGAACAAAAAGGTGTCATGATATATATATGAATCAATTATCCATTAATTGAAAGGGCAAATCTCAGTTTAACACTTCAATTTAATATAATGATATATACCAACAAAAGTATAACACCTCCCCCCCCCCCCAATGTTGTTTAAAATCTTATAGTATCTTATATGACAATGAAACTTATTTCACTGTTAGATCAGGGAGTTGTCAACTCCCTGGTTAGATGATGTTTAACTAGTGTAAACTTTATTGAAATTAACTCATTTATGCAAATTTTAGGAATTTTATTACCAATTTTTTTTAAAGGAAACATAGTTTATTCTGAAAACAATCTATAGTTCTGTCTACACTATCAAACTAATTTGACAAAAATTGTGGTGTGTCCAAATATGGGCACATCACATTTTTTGTCACATAAAGTTTAATAGTGTAGACAGAGATTAAGACGTAAGAGGTGTATCAAATTTTATTGTTGAAACAGTAAAAAATAAAGTACATCAACAACTTTTAATGATATATTTAATTTCGTACATGTTTGAAATTGATCTTAGGTTTGTGAGCGATAAAATGGGCGGAAGTATTGAGAGAGGGCAGTTGTCGAGCTTCAGTTACGAACTACCTGTCAGTCAGCTAAAGTACGACCTGCAGAGCAACGTGGTTCCGATCGGTAAGATTACGACCGGAATTCACTACCACCGAGCTCTCCTGTTCAAGGTAAAATGTTTATAAGGATTTGTAATTTTAAACCGCAGACCTCATATTATATCCTACCCTTTTTTTTGTTGGTGAACACGCCTTTAATGTCAAACCATGCATGTCTGTTAACATTATGTTTACAGTGGAGCCCCTATTAAAGGGACACCTTAGTGATGCTAAGACATATATCACCACTTATACCGCCCATAAACATGAAACCAGATCTAGAAAACATAACTTTCAAATCCCTCGCCTAAATGGTGTTGGACAAACCAGCTTCTATTACAACGGAATAAAAAACTGGAATTCTCTTCCAGATTGTATTAAGGCCACAACCTCTACTAAGTTGTTTAAAGACAAAGTCAAAGAATATTTTAAGAATTTTCCATAATATTTCCTATATGTATTTTCACTTAAAGTAATTGCGTTTAATATATTGCTAAAATAAATGTAATTAAAGATGTCTAAATTTTGTCTCAGCTAAATGTACATAAGGACTTGGATGGAAATAAGTTACACTGAAAATGTGAAACTTTATCTAATTATCCTTGGTTCATTTGTTCTGTTACCATTGTTTGACTCCTTCTGTTTTTTGTATATTTCTGGAGTTGTCTTTGAATTTGATGTTTTTGTAATTTGTCTGTTTTAAAATGTATTTTATGTATGAACCAAATAAATTCAATCAATTCTATCAATCACTTGTCATTTCATAGGACATTATCGTCTTAATAGCGGTGTAAACTGATTAGAATATATGTAACGTATATTGCCCTGTATATTGCCCTGTAGTGTCACAAGAAAGTATCCCCTGAAATAGAGGTATATCTTGAATAGTTCCATAAAGGGATTTTACTGTAAAAATAATTTATTTTAAATCTAGTGGTGGCACAATCATCTTATTCAGTAAAAGTACTAAACAAAACCACAACAAATCCGTTTAAATTAAAAATGATTATTTACATATTTTCTAGGCCCTGGCTGATCGTATTGGAGTTGCATGCACATTGACGAGAGGCGACTACAACAGAGCATGGAACGTGGTCATGCTGGTTGATGACCATTCCATGATGGTCAGTAATTTACTAATTTGTATATTTATGTAATGACAGTCACAATATGACACAATATATGTATTCTCTTTCTTTGGGACACCTCTATAAGGGGGACACCTGAAAAATGAAAAATAAAAGAGGGGAAATATGTTTTAACCCTAGGGCCAACTCCATATTCAGGGGTCACTGCTATCAAGGGGAAATTTGTTAGGTTTATTGCCTTAATATGGGTTCTACTGCAATTATTGGAAAATAAAGAAGCTGTTAATATAAAGTCTAAAACGTATTCTTTTATTTTTATTTCAGGGGGTTGCTCCTCGTTTTCCACCAAAGGCATATATAGTTGATTTGATTCATGAACCTGGCATTCTTATGCGAACAGACTCATCAGATGCGGTTAACTATCAAAGCATATGAAAAATAAAAAACAATATTCATAATCAGTATTTTTATACTTTTTTTTACTGTTACTGAATACCACCTCTTCCGTTGAATATGATATGCTTGTGCTTAAGTATAGGGTACCTTCCACAACACCTGAACATGCTTATATAAGACTCCGCCTCTATCATATGAAAATTTTATTATTTGTTACTTATATTTAAATTGTATTTTTGTGAAGGTCCTTAATGATCAGCTTCGGCTGGATGGACCACCGTCATAAAATATAGTTGAAATAAATAATATTAATGGGTTACATACTGCACTGATAACTAACCCCTCCTTTGGGACATCGCTATTCAGAGGACACCTCTATTCAGGGGACATCCCTATTCAGGGGAAACCTTTATTCAGGGAACACCTCTATTTAGGGGACACCTCTATTCAGAGGACACCTCTATTCAGGGGACATCCCTATTCAGGAGAAACCTTTATTCAGGGGACACCTCTATTCAGATGACACCTCTATTCAGGGGACACCTATTCAGGTGGCACCTCTATTCAGGGAACACCTTTATTCAGGTGGCACCTCTATTCAGGGAACACCTCTATTCAGGTGGCACCTCTATTCCCTGTGAAACAAAGGAGGGTAAGTATATGCTATAACACTATGGTAAACCTCTATTCAGGTGACACCCCTTTAAATGACACTTTGTTGGGTCGTGAAGGTGTCCCCTTAATACGGGTTCTACTGTGTCTAGACAATATATGTGATTTGATTTATGTCAATACCATACAAAGTTAACAAATACAGCCAAAAAAACAAGAAAAAAAAAGAATCATTTTGTATGGTACCAGGTGTAGCAACCTAAACATCCCGAGGGATCACCACAATGTATGATAATCCATGCAATTTTATTTTTAAGGAAATACAGGTTAATGAACCACATATTAGCATTGAATACACAGGAATCCTGGAAAGGTGTAAATTAATTGTACATTACAAGTGTGTATATATTGGAGCGTGTCCAAATTCTTGTTCTTTTATCCACAATAATGAAATTACCTATAATGTGATTTAGTTCCTGAATCCTTTTATTGTAAATCTAAAGGCAAATTATTGAAGAAACAACAATGATGTTGGGTATCAGTGGTTGGATCTCAATGGAGATAAAAATAAAATAAGCACTGAAAAATGACAATGCTGTGGGTATCAGTGGCTGGATCTCAAGGGAGATACAAATAAAATAAGCACTGAAAAATGACAATGCTGTGGGTATCAGTGGCTGGATCTCAAGGGAGATACAAATAAAATAAGCACTGAAAAATGACAATGCTGTGGGTATCAGTGGCTGGATCTCAAGGGAGATACAAATAAAATAAGCACTGAAAAATGACAATGCTGTGTGTATCAGTGGCTGGATCTCAAGGGAGATACAAATAAAATAAGCACTGAAAAATGACAATGCTGTGGGTATCTGTGGTTGGATCTCAATGGAGATATACATTATAAATGTACAAATAAAATAGGCAGTACAAGTTAAATCAAAACGGTAAAATAAAACAGCCAAAAATAAGTGACAAGCTTTCGAAAAACAATATTCCTTCGTCATAGCTAATGTTCCTTTTAATTATAGTCAGGCAGAAAATGTGACAGCTATAGTTGTTGTTATATTGGAAGCTGACGTCGGGTGTGGATCCAACCCAATACCTCCTCCAAGCTAGAGTTACGTCTGAACAGGGAACTTCCCTGGTCTGATTAATTGGTTACAATTTGTACCTAATTAAGCACTAATATATTATTACATCTGTCACTGAATTATAGTATAACATAATATGAATATGTTTATCAAAACAATGTATTTTTAGTTAATGCAAACTTCAGGTCTATTTGTAACAATCGTGGGTCCAAAGTCCACGGTATTGGGGAATTCTTTTTGTGAAATGTATGTAAATATTGAAATAATATAACTATGTGTTTCGAGTGATTCATTTGATTCTACCACCATAGTGTTTAAAGCTCTGTTTACACTATCAAACTTTATGTGACAACAAAATATGATGTGCCCATATATGGACACGAATATGTAATATCACTACCATTTTTTTTTTAAATTAGCAAACTATTTGATCATGTTACTACCGTATTTGGGCACATCACACTTTCTTTGTCAAACTATTTTGATAGTGTAGAAAGATTAAGATATACAGTGTGTGATTGGCTATTTATAATATTTTATCAGAGTGAAATTCTACCCTGATTTTATCAACGCAAGAAACAAGAAACTTTGATTGAATCAGAGAAGAGTTAATTTACTCTGATTGAATCAATTATGATTATTGATTGGATTTATCGATTGATTTTCTAATTAAGTTTATCGATTGATTGATCAATCAACAAATTGACAGAATAATCCGATTGATTTAATTATTGATGCGTTTGCTAATTTATTAAATTCATCAATTGATTAGTTGATTTGATTTATGGATTGATTAAGTTTATCGATTGATCTGCTGAGTGAATTTTCCGATTGAGTTTTGATTGAATGTATCGATTGATGTTCTGATTACTTGCATTTGTCGATTGATTTGATGGTTTTATTTATCGATTTACCGCAGAATTACGCCGTACTTATGCAACCCTTAAATAAACAACAATATACTTTTGATCGAATTCCTAACTGTTGATTCGCATTGATACAATGTAAAAGAAGATTTATATATTTTCTGTATCCGCTTTCATTATAAAATGTTTTGTAGGGTATAACAACTATTATTTTTTTTTTTTTTTTTTTTTTATTTCATAGGCCTACTCATCCAACAGCGAGTAACTCGCCAATTACAGGATGGATAAACTATTTAATAATTTTATTATTATTATTATTATTAGTGTTATTATTGTTATTATTATTATTATTATTGTAAAGAGATTTCCTAATGTAAAGAAAATCGCGCAGAGAAGAAAAGAATAAAATTTACATTTTCGGATAGAGGAGGGGATTTCACATTTCAAAAATTAAATTACAAGCGGCAGCCTTGTATATTATAAATAATGTTAGATAGAAGTTGAAATGTCAACATTTTATTATATAGGCCTATGTGTGCAAAAAAATGTTGAAATATTGTTCCATTTATCTATTTATATTGCTCTCCTTTTGAATCACGTTCAACACGCAGATTATCATAATACATAATTATATTAAATTATAGGGTAGGCTATATTGAATGCTTAACTTTACAATGGATACCGGCAATACAGTTCACCCTATAGGCACACACTCTATCAGCGCATGCAGTACCGTAGCTGAATTAGTGCCAAGACGGATTCAGGAGAGAATGGCACCGCGCCTTGTAATCGTTTGACTAAAAAAAGTATGATGTGCCCAAATATGGTAGTGATACGCCCAAATATGGTAGTGATATGTCATCATCATGTCCATATATGAGCACATCACATAAAGTTTGATAGTGTAGACAAAACTTTATACACTTTACACATAATTTATTTAGTTCGGAATATTGAAATTTCTTGATTGTTTATTATTATATTTTTCGATTTTTTTTACTACAGCTGCTTTTACTTAATTCCCACCCCATGCAAAACAGCTGGGTCCGATACACTTCTACACATTCACTGGTGGTTGGCGATTTTTTTTTCGTGCATAAGAAAGATTGCCAGACAGATAGCTTATGTACGAAAAGAAATATCGCTCCCCGGCCCTCATTCGCGAGAAAAACCAAAATCAGTATTAATTTAAAAACTGATTGATTCGCATTGATACAATGTAAAAGAAGATTTATATATTTTCTGTATCCGCTTTCATTATAAAATGTTTTGTAGGGTATAACAACTATTATTTTTTTTTTTTTTTTTTTTTTTTTTTTATTTCATAGGCCTACTCATCCAACAGCGAGTAACTCGCCAATTACAGGATGGATAAACTATTTAATAATTTTATTATTATTATTATTATTAGTGTTATTATTGTTATTATTATTATTATTATTGTAAAGAGATTTCCTAATGTAAAGAAAATCGCGCAGAGAAGAAAAGAATAAAATTTACATTTTCGGATAGAGGAGGGGATTTCACATTTCAAAAATTAAATTACAAGCGGCAGCCTTGTATATTATAAATAATGTTAGATAGAAGTTGAAATGTCAACATTTTATTATATAGGCCTATGTGTGCAAAAAAATGTTGAAATATTGTTCCATTTATCTATTTATATTGCTCTCCTTTTGAATCACGTTCAACACGCAGATTATCATAATACATAATTATATTAAATTATAGGGTAGGCTATATTGAATGCTTAACTTTACAATGGATACCGGCAATACAGTTCACCCTATAGGCACACACTCTATCAGCGCATGCAGTACCGTAGCTGAATTAGTGCCAAGACGGATTCAGGAGAGAATGGCACCGCGCCTTGTAATCGTTTGACTAAAAAAAGTATGATGTGCCCAAATATGGTAGTGATACGCCCAAATATGGTAGTGATATGACATCATCATGTCCATATATGGGCACATCACATAAAGTTTGATAGTGTAGACAAAACTTTATACACTTTACACATAATTTATTTAGTTCGGAATATTGAAATTTCTTGATTGTTTATTATTATATTTTTCGATTTTTTTTTACTACAGCTGCTTTTACTTAATTCCCACCCCATGCAAAACAGCTGGGTCCGATACACTTCTACACATTCACTGGTGGTTGGCGATTTTTTTTCGTGCATAAGAAAGATTGCCAGCCAGATAGCTTATGTACGAAAAGAAATATCGCTCCCTGGCCCTCATTCGCGAGAAAAACCAAAATCGGTATTAATTTTAAAAAAATCAAAATTAACTCAAATATACAAGACTCCTCCCACCCATTATACTCATTTATTACACATGGAATGCAATTTATTTAACCCAAATTGTAAAAGATAGTACAGTAACTTTTATTATAATTTATTTAAATAATATGAATGAATATATATTTGTGTATGTCTACAAAATAAATGAAACTAGAGGTTGTTTTACTAAGTGAAAGCTGGAAAAGTGAATTGTCATCATTAACTTCCACCATGTGTATAGTGAAATTCCCTTTTAAACGCCCACCCTAAATTAATTTTTATTTGAACAATTGGTCGATAAAGTCTGCAATAATTATTTGTGTCCTTAAATAGAATTCCGTTTTAATCCATTCAAATATGACGTTTTGTGTTTTTTTGTCTAGAGGATCCCGGATGAAATACTAAATTCCTGTCATTTTCCCCTGGACTGTTCCATTATGGTAAAGTGGTTATACAAAAATATCAAAATGTGTATAAAAGCTATAATATATAGTAGAACGTCTCGGGACCCTACAAAGTGTCCCCTTAATAGAGGTATCTTTAAATTGGTTTGTCCCAAATGAGAGGTTATACTGTTGTATCATATAATATGAACGGAAAAGTGAAACTCTAAAAATTCCAACTCAATTTTCTTTTTTTTGTGTTAAATATTGCATTTGCAGATTAGGCATAACTTTAAGATTGAAGCAAAGACTATAATATAATAGCCTACGTCCTCCTATGGAACACCTCTGTTCAGGGAACACTCCGATTCAGGCGCGACACTTTCCTGCGAACGTATGAGCTGGGGAATGATAGGCTACTTTAAACACCATAAAAATATTGACAGTTTTGAGGAGTGCACCTGTAATCAAAATGATACGATGATAAAATGATAAGTAAAACCAAGGCTTGGTAAAAAACTTGATCACGAATATTGCATTTACTTCTGCTTGTCTTATGAAAGAAGTCTACGATATGACGCAAGAGCGTCTTAATAAAGGATTTCAGTATTAATATAATTATCAACACCCCTTTTTGAAAAATGGACTTGCCACGTCGTACAGCATTATAAATCTGCGATATTATTGTAAAATTTCATAATCGCATATTTAAACGTGAACTGAGTAGGCACAGAACAGCGGTGACAGAGCATTTAATAACAATGGAAGGAAACACTTGTAGTATGAATATGAAAAGATCGAGTCAGGGATTTGAATGTGACCAGCTATATAAACGGTCACGGTCGATATCAGAGATCGTGAGTCCTTTAAACGGGATAAACCTCTATATGAACGACGACGTTGGTCAGTTTGAGCAACTGAATGAGGTAATTGCACAGAATGTGGATACAAATAAGGAAGAGGAGGAAGGGGAGGAGGAAGAAGGAGGAGAAATGGTTAAAGAGGAAGCGTTGAAGCAGACAATCATGCAAGGAGAGGACGCATGTGATGAGATTGGAAAATTTGTAGGCAAAGCAAAAAAATGTATCTTCTCAATTTTTAACAATTTGGCCGAAGAAATATTTCAAAAGCCTGAAGAAAAGACAATGAAGGTAAGTAATCCTACTCAAATTTTGTTTTTAGACATACAGGATTAAGTAGGTGTAACGCCAAATCAATTGAAAGTGCAAAATTAGGTTCCCATGGACGGTATCGCGCAAGGCTATAACCATGGAGGAAGGAAATGTTCTTCCATGATGTAATCATTTTTGCAACCAATTTTCCAAATAAGATATAGACCTCTACACAGCACACATTTTGTAATAGAACCTTTCTCCACATCCGCGTTTATTTAATTAGTAAATATATTTATCATATTTATCAAAAGAGTCAAGCCAGCGTTTAGAATGTGAGGGTAGCACGGAACCAAATTTTAAAAGCAGAAACAGTGGTTCCGCATTCTCGTCTACCAATTCCGATGTTGTGTAAACAATAGCAACCCGGAAATTATAGTTATTTCCTTTATGTAGGCGGGTTGGTTATACCCTGGTTTTTCAGAGTTTCGATTTCACAAGTAATCCCAGGTTAGGCTTACCTCGGCATTTTAATTTATGACGCGTTAGTTGTGGGCAAGACCATTGTGTTAAACATCAAGGTGGGATGAACGATACATTCGAACCTTTTAGGTAGGCCTACGTTACCTCACCACCCACCCTGAGCGCAAATGACCGTTACGCCACTGCGTACCCCCTCCCCCTTACCCCCACCTTTTATTGTAACATGGAGAAATATCAACTTATTTCTCAATTATCGTAACCATAACAAAATGCTTCAAAGGAAACACATAATATTACTATAGGATGTTGGTACACCGGTGCACATGAAAGATGATTCGGGTAATGGCGTACCCATTGGCATCAGACTCTTACAAAGAATTGAAGGAGGATTCGAAATATGTCACGTAGAAGAAAAGAGCGTGGTTAAAGATAAGCTAAGGTAGAGAAACGTTGACTTTTAAAAGGAAAAGGGGACCATTAATTGATATTATTGATGCGTGAGTGAGCAAGTAGATGAGGATGGTGATGGTGATGATGATGATGGTGATGATGATAATGAGAAGAAGACAATGATAATAATAATGATGATGATGATGAAGATGATGATGATGATAACGATGATGATGATTAGACGACGATGATGATGATGGCGATGATGATGATGAGATGATGATGATGATGCTGATTGTGACGATGATGATGAGTATTTTATTGTATATCTATCATATAGATTTGTTTGCATTTGTTATATAATAGGTATAATAAGGATATATTAATTTTATTTTGACATTAGGAGCGGTGATAGGATCGTATTGGTAAATGAAGAGGACATAGTCAGCAAACAAACGGAAGAGGTTCTCGCAATATTCATGAAGTCATCCTTAGAAATTGTAAGTGCATTATAAAAGTTATGTAATTTATTGAGTAAGATTTTTGGCCCCATAGAGTTTTCCAGGCCTCAAGTAATAATGAAGGAATTTTGGCCTAATTCAGGGCTACTGTTAAAAACAGTCTTTTACAATTATAATATATTGAATGCAGGCCCAGGTGAAAATGGTGGGCCTATTATAATTATCCCTATTTTTTAAATACAGCACCATTAACTCTTGACATTATTATGATCTGCTTTTTATTCTATAGAAAATTAGACGTACATATATCTCAGAAGAGGACAACACACCACACACGTTTGAATTCGTATGCAAGATCACATATAATGGTATGTTTATTTGTTATCATTAATCAGCACCATGGAGAAACTCATTTCTCCGTACAAGCACAATACCTTGGTCGCTAAGTCCCATAGGCCCAAACAGATTGCACCCAGTTAATTAAAGATTCTCGCTTATTATATTAACGACATTTATTAATTTAAATATAATAGAAATACAAAAGAAGAATTTTATCACTTTTACTAACGAATTGAAGTGCTCCAAAGAGTTTTTTCCCAGGCCTCAATTGATAAGGAAGGAAGGATAATTTAGGGCTACTAAACAAATTTCGGTTTTTAACATAATAATATGCAGTATAATTAGCAACAGTACCGAGAAAATCGGATACTATAGCAGTAGGCTATTGTTGCAAATTGGAGAGGGAGTTTATTCAAAATTATGTTCTAGGGGGGGGGGGAGGGGTGTTGGGTAGGGGCTGGGCGAGGGGTGTTTAATTGAGGGAGGCGTTTATTCAAAGCGCGGGGCGTTTTTTAAAGAACAAGTATACGGTAAACACTTTGTTATATTTATATGCTTGGCAATGTTTTATTGTAGATAAAATTGAGGTGACTGCTGTTAGTATAGAGACGGCAGGTGGCAGAGCATTGTTGATACCGGATAAAAATAGCTTCCAGAGAGGTCTGTGCTTCTTTCGTAATGATTTAAGAGAAGGAATGAAGGAATTCGTACGTTGTAACAGCACAACAGTCTTTGCTGGACGATATGATCCAATTTTATGTAAGTGGACCTGTTTTAGTTATTACAGAAGAGTTCCTAAACCAAGCTATAGTCGGTCGTAGTGTTAAAACTACAGTAGTCTAATAGGTTCTAGACCAAAATTAGTAAAAAAATAAATAGTGTGGCACATATAGCGTTTCATACGTATAATACTTGAGCTCATTTTTTCAGCAAAAAATCGAAACTCCGTTAAATAACAAAAATACAATAACCTACAGACTTGTGTAACTTTCCAACTGACCTTTGATGGACACCAGTGCGCGTCCTGGACAAAAATAAAGCCCCTATGGAAATATTTAGGCCTATAGAGCCTCCCCTAGTCATCTCTGCCACAACCCACAACATTTTGTCGAACGTCGAACTGAATGATTTAAGAATAATATTCATCTTTTTTTACAGCACCTTTAGATGTTCATAGATTTATAAATTTTTCATCACAAACCAACAGACAGGTGATGATGTTTATGCATGACAAAAAGTTCATAAATGTAAGCAGTAGCAGGCAGTTGGAACTCACAGTAAGTCACTTTACTGTAGGCCTACTAAGGCGGGTTTGGGGCTAGTTCCGCATTTACAATCTTCGCACACGCCTCTTCATTAAAAAATATAACCTGTTGTTTTGTTTTTGTTCCCAGGTAGGAAAAGTGTCGGGCGCTCTTGTGCCGTGTGATGGCCGTGCCTTTACGATGTCAATATACCCGCAAGAGGACGATAGATTCCTGATTGAATCGGTGCAATATCCAAGTGAGTGGTTATATAAATAATGAAATTGAGGATGATGATGATAATAATGATGATGATGATGGTTTGATTGTACTGATATATAATATGCCGTGATCATTTTATACGGGTGATGATAGAGAATGCCACGCCTTCGCTCGGGAGGAAAGATTCTAATATGATGACGATTGTTAATATGATGGACAATGACGATACTTACATACAGTAGAAACTCTATTAACGTGACATCTTCTGGACCCAACAAATTGTCCCCTTCATATGGTTTTTCGATCGAAAAAAACCCAAATGAACAATACTTGATATGGAATTAAGAAACTGAGATGAATTGAACATTTAACAGCAGACGTTTCTACAATGAAAACTGCCAAGCCAGGGTATCATAATTGTTATTATTATACCCATTTTACGGTTTTTTTTTGGTGTTTTTGTGATGGAAAAAAAGTATCTACTTATTATGAGTTGAATCAACAATATTTTGACTATGTCCCCTTAATATGAGTGTCCTCTAAGTAGGGGTTGGTCGTAATGTTAAACTGTTCCCTTAATAGGGGTTTCCCCTGAATATAGGGGTGTCCAAAAAGAGGAGCTATACTGTATTCAATTAAAGGTACGTCTATCCAGGCAGGAAGGGTTTTCTGGTCTATATACACCTAATAGTATAGCCTATAAATACATCGTTTTTATTATTTATTTGTAGGGCATTATCTTGCAATTGACGGAACTGAAGTAAAGTTGTTAAAAGTTGAAAACGATAGACATTTTCTCACAAAACAAGAGGCTACCAAATGCCGAATCGAAACTATAAAATCTGGAGATTGAATGGAAGATGGAAATATAAAGAAATAATCGAATGATATGGATGAAAATTAAATATAACAATATGACGTCACTGCTGTATGTTGACTTCCTAAAAATGACGTCACTGTTAATAGCTTTGATTGGTTTCCCACTAAATAGACGCAATGCAAGGACGCGGACGCAACGCAATTGACCAATGAGAGGCGACAGTTATAATAATAGAATAATCCATCGCTTGTGATTGGTCAAATTACGTGGCGTTACATCCTGTGTTACGTCTCTAGTGGGAACCTTTGGTTCCATGAATTTTATTCTTAATTCAACATTAGGATAGGAAGGAGAACTATGCAAGGGGAACAAAAGGCTTCGGAGAGCCCTAAATCGCTGTTATATAAACCGGACAGTAGTTCGACGAGCAGTCATCTGGGTTATAATAATTAAGTTTTTTTAATAGTGTATATAGCCACAAAAGAGAGGGGAACAAAGTGTATATAGCCATACTTTTACAGACATAGCCACACTACCATTAACAGGTCTATAACGTGCATAGGCCTATTATTATTTTTAAAGGTAGGTAGTCGTTAACTGCCGATTAGCTAACTTATATTAATATATAATTGTTGTCCTAAGTACCAGTTAGTTACGGCCTACATTAGGTTCAACACGTTCATTATGTCCTGCCTTACTGAAAGTATTTCCAGATAATAATGTATACATAAGTAAACGTGTGAATAGTTAATCTAATAATATCTGCATTATTTATTATCAATTTTATTAAAAATGTAAATGGTCCTAAAAAATGAAAAAAAAAAAAATAATAAAATGTATTATATAGAATATATATATTATGTCATAAAGACTAATTTACCTCCATATATGGACCCGGAAACCCAGTTGACTTACCCCTAGACTTATTACAGAACTTGGAGACCTAGTCATATATTGCATGCATTCCATATTGAAATGTAAGGTTTTTTTGTATACTACAATACGCAGATTTTTCAAAGTTATGCCATTGAAATAAACAAAAGCTGATATAAATAATGTTTGTGTTATTTTATTTAATAATGTGACGATTTAAATATATCTGAATATTTTTTAAACCGTGTGGTTTTACTTGTTATAATATCGTGCAGAACGTAAGAATCGGTGCTCTCGGAACGTTACCCGACACCAAGTTATTCGCTTCACGCAGAGAGCCAACTCATTTGCCTCAGAGGCGCGTAAAACTGACAGTTTCTTTGGTGATTTGCTGTTTCTAACCAGGGTGATTACATTTTTTTTGGGACCATATTTAATGACGATGATCCATCCAGCAATTGCTGATCATTAGAGATGTTTTTATTTTGTTTCTTTCTTCCTGATCTGACTTAACAAAGTACGCCTAATTGATAAGATGAGACGCTATAAATGAATTTGTCAGGAATTTGCTAAAATTGAATCATGGAGGTATAAAATCACTAATTTTGAATCGAACAGGATGAAATGAATGAGTAATCATATCGTGAGAAGAACAGTCCTGGCAACCTTAATTTCGTGGTAAAAGTCTTAAATGTTAGAATCAACAAGGCTTCCTGTCGTCGCGTCTGATTGGCCAGATTGCTGATAGTGTTTGACTGATGTGACGTACAAATGCGGTGATTACAGTATAAGGGGAAAATCCCTCAATGCAATCGTCAAATCCCGGAAGCAATTACAACAAGAAAACAATGCAAACAATTAAGTCTCACTTTTATTGGAAGGCCATTTGGATAATAAACATCAGGATGTTTTTTGCCAATACACACACAATTGCAGTTAAAAAACACGATAAAAAATTGCCTACAGTACATCATTATTTGGGTGATGTTAACTTTCACAGACTTCCAGGAGACTCTATCAGTTATTGTGCCAGCAGAAGGCACGTAAGTCCGGCTTCCAAGGCTTAAATAGGACTATACAAGTTGTATGCCGCGCTTTAATGATCTTATCCCACCCGATTCCCAGTATACATGTTTGCGTCCAATATCATGAGCATATTCCACTGCCTGTATTATTATTTTTATATATATTACTAGCAATTATACCCGCCCCAGGGCGGGTTTCAAAATTAGTTTACAGCCTTCTCAGTACATAACACCCGACGCCAGTATCTGTCTATACTCACCAACATCGACCCCTCAACAACACCCCATACTCTTTCTTAAAAACAAAATCTTCCCAGTGATGGACAAATTCAATTCAACCTAAGCTTCGAATTGAGAGGAGTATTCATAACTACGATGGGTCTAATAATGGTTGTAGTACGTTGTAAATTGTGTAAATGAATAGGTGTCATATTGGCTGATAATTAAAATTTGTAATTTAGATACTGCGGGCACCCAGCCTTCTTTCTCCTTTCACCACCCCAGCCACCATCAACAAACCTTAACTCCTCCCCTGGACAGTTCAAATTTAGTAACTTTTCCTAGTACAATCCAATCATATAGGCTACTTCATTACGCTAGTATTTTCGCTCCTTCTCCCTCTACAAAAAACACACGCCAGATACACTGGGTGATCTGTTGAAGCCGGTTCCAGTACAATTTATATTATTATCACTCCCAACCCATAATCCCTCAGTGGCAGTTTTCAAATGTAGTTTAAAACATTCCAAATACAGTTTCGGTCATGGTGATAGGCCTAGATGTACATCCCCACCCCAAACTCCCATCCGCTTCCCAGGGATGATTAAATACTTTAAAAGTTTCCAACCACAATTCTGGTGTAAGCAAAATCCCCACTCTCTCCTGAAACCAAACTCCCAAACCCTATCTCCCAACCCCACTCTCCCACAATGTACGTTTTTTTCCTTGGAGGATTGGTGATGTAGTTGAACACAGTAACAGTAAACAACATGTGTATGTTCACACAGGTATGGATGTCTGTAATGAGGCAATCCAAGAGACCAAACAAATAGCTGGATATGGTTAAAGTACTTTGCTAAATGTGTAATTGAATAGGTGTCATATTGTTTAATGAATGAAATATGTATAGCTATATCTATATTTCCCCAAACGCCTTGCTGAGGATAATTCAAATACTGTAAAACTTTTGTAGTATAATTTTACAATTCGATAGCCTACAACCCCGAGCCCTAGCAAAAATGACATCACAAACCACCACACAACCACCCCCCCCCCACCCATTCCAAAAAAACCCCAGGAGTCGGGGGAATTTTTTTAAATGTAGTTTAAAACCTTCCGGGTACAATTGCCATCATTTTGATACCCCATACGTATGGTTACGTGCAGACACAGAAATTTTTATAACGAACAAACATCGAAAGTGGGGGTTTTGACCACATTTTGGTCCCTAACTTGGATCCTAGGTGGCGGATGATGTTGAAATATAGCTTAGAACATTCCCGGTACAATTGCGGTCATTTTGATACCCCATATGTAAGATTATGTGCAGTAACAAAATTTTGTATAACGAACAAACAGACAAACAGACAAACTCTCTCACTTATAATATAGATGATGTATGTGTGTGTATATATATATAGATCCAAAGGCAAATTACTTAAAAAAATGACAATGCTGTGGGTATCAGTGGCTGGATCTCAATGGAGATACAAAAAAGAAAAGCGAAAAGCTAAATCAAAACGATAAAGTAAACAGCCAGAAAGTTAGCAGAGCTTTTGGGCAACACTAGCTCTTCATCAGTGCAAGTGAGGGAATTTGGACAAAGTCATAGCATATGAGTTGGCAAGTGCTGCCTGGGTGGACAGGAATAAAAGAAATATAACAATAGAAACAGCGTGTTGAATAGTGGGTGGAGACTGAATAAGAGTAGAAAACAAAGAAGGTAGCTTGGTAGAGATATAAACAATTTTGGAATGAAACTAAAAAAAGCTAAAATGGTGCTTAATATTAAAACTTAAATTTTGGTAGTCAATGAAATAATTTTACCGATCTGGGAGTATGTTCCTAATGTTAAGTCCAAAAGGCTTTGTAGTTTTAAGTATTAATTCCCAGTTGTTTTCTTTGTCTTTGCGAGTTTTGTCGCTCCATTTGACATCGTGGTCTATTGCAATAACTCTGAAATTTGCAATCGAGTGACCAGCTGAATTAAAATGTTCGGCTACAGGTTGATAATATAATATATGATAATACCAGATTTATATAGCGCCCTTTTCATGAGTAATCATGCTCAAAGGCGCTTTACAAGCATTATTACCCCAGTATTTTTTGGGATCAAACACGTATGGAAACATACTCCCATAATGCAGCCGGTAACCAGCGCAGTTGTGTCTAGATCTAACTGGGTACCCATTTATACACCTGGGTAGAGAGAGGCAACGTAAGTAAAGTATCTTGCCTACGGATACAAGCAATGCGGCGAGAGTTGGATTCGAACCTAGGTCTGACGATCGGTAGTCCAACGTCCAACACACTGCGCCACACGCCCTCCAAGCTTTAATGTTTTGATAGCTCATCTATGTTGTGTCATTCTCATACGGAGAGTGTTTTTTGTTTCTCCGACGTACTGTTTGCCACAAATATTACAGTATATGAGATAAATGACGTTTTTGGTTAGACAATTAATTGATTGTCTTATCCGAAAAATGCGGCCAGTTTGGTTACTCTCAAATTTTTAAGTAGAATCAACCAATGAACAAGTTTTGCAAGATTTACCGCAAAGGTGACTGGCCAAATTTTGGCTGTCATGAGAGTTAATTTCACTCTTAAATTTGGATCTGACTAATCACGAAGGTTGGGAGGTCTACGAAATGCAATAATGGGTGGTTCCGGAAAAACAGTCCTGAGACGTTCTGTGGACTGTAGAATGGGCATATGTTTCTCAATAATAGCCCGTAATGGATAGATATATGTATATATGTATATATATCCAAAGGAAAAATACTGGAAAAATGACAATGCTGTGGGTGTATCAGTGGCTGGATCTCAATAGAGATTAAAAAAAAGAAGCGAAAAGCTAAATCAAAACGATAAAGTAAAATAGCCAGAAAAGTTATCAGAGCTTTCGGGAAACACTATCCCTTGATCAGTGAAGGAATTTGGATAAAGTCATAGCATAAGAACTGGCAAGTGCTGTCTGGGTGGACAGGAATAAAAGAAATACAACAAAGGAGACAGGGTGGTGAATGGTGGGTGGAGACTAAATAAGAGTCGAAAACAAAGAAGGTAGCTTAGTAGAGATATAAACAATTTTGGAATGAAACTAAAAAAACAGCTAAAATGGTGGTTAAAATTGAAACTTAAATTTTGGTAGTCAATGGAATAATTTGACCGATCTGGGAGTATGTTCCTAATGTTAAGTCCAAAAGGTTTTGTGGTTTTAAGTAGTAATTCCCAGTGGTTTTTTTTGTCTTTGCGAGTTTTGTCGCTCCATTTGACATCGTGGTCTATTGCAATAACTCTGAAACTTGCAATCGAGTGACCAACTGAATTAAAATGTTCGGCTACAGGTTGATCAAGCTTTAATGTTTTGATCTGTTTGTTGTATATAGATACTACATAGTCTGTTAATTAGTTGAAGCTTGGTGTGATGTTGGTAGTCTTTGTTTATTAGTAGGAATATACATTCCCATTTTTGTATTCCTCTTTGTTTATTGTTATATTTTGTTTCTTTGGACGCACCTTAACAAGTTGAAGTGCACATGCAATCAGTGTTCCTTATTTAACAGGAATAAATACAATAATGAGTAAATAAATTATTAATATACCAGGATTGTTTTTGTTTATAAAAAGCTAAATAGGAAGTGGCAACTTGTCCAGAGTCGGAAGCCTGAAAAAGAGGGAAAATCCCCACTGATGAGGTAATTGCAAAGCCGCACAGCACAAGGTTAAATCATAAGGGTATATCTCCATGGTTAAACAACACGAGCGCACAGTAACCACTTGATGACTAATTACATTATTGATGTATAACACTATAAATAGCAACTATTTGACGATTTAATGTTGCATTGTTTTGGTACCTACGATACAAAATGACCCATCATTCAATATTTTAATTCGAGTATGACTACTCCTATTATTATGGTCGACTTCTGTCGTGAACGACAATGCAAATTAGTCTTACATTCATCTGACAATGAACCATTTCGAACAGAAGTGAACGTGAATTGAAACCATTGAACTATAATAGTTTAGACCATGGGTGAAACCACTTCTCAACATCCGTACCACTTCGCTATCCGCCTAAATTGCAAACAAATTAAAAAAACAATTGAGGTTTAAATAAATGGTATTTTACTATAAATTAACTGGTTCTTAACAACAACAAAATGAAACGTCAGGAGTCAGTTGACGTCACTAACAACCACAATGTGTTATAACAACAAAAGGATTGATTTTCCGTTGGGGATTTAACGAATACAACATCATAGGAACCCGAAACAATACAAATACGGCACATAAATCGGTAGTAGGCTATTACTGTTCAACTGTCTGGAAACGTTTACCGGTAACATGTCCTTGGGGGAACCTATATATTATATAATACGCTACAATATCCTCCATAATAGGAAACAATTAGTCCACTCAAATTTCAGGGAAACACGAACTCTTATGTAACATTAGTATATCAGTTTTTAAGAATTCAGGACAACACCTGCAATAAAAATATGCGATGAACCTTAAACACGTCATCAAACTGTAATTAAACTTTAATTAGGTGACATTGAAGTTTTAACAAAGTCATTTATTTTCTCGGAAAAAAAGCAAAAGCAATGATTGCGCTAAACAAATTAGGCTACAAACAAATTAAACGATTTTAATATATTTTACCGATTTTTGTAAATAATAATATATTACCAAATGTAACATTACATTTGCCTATTCAACTAGCAGGGAGATGTAAAATGATTCAACATTGTTAATTTTTTTTCATGGGAACAATATATCTAAAGCCCTGTCTACACTATCAAACTTTATGTGATAAAACAATGTGATGTGCCAATATATGAACATGATGATGTAATGTCACTACCATATTTGAGTATATCACTACCATATTTGTATACTTGAAGTAGCTTCACAGTGTAGACAGAGCTTAAGGCGGGGGAGGTAGAAACACATTCACGCAACCTTATTTTTTGTTTTTTCCCTTCTTATTATTTTTGTTTCAAAAACAAAAATTCAATTTACATTGAATGTACACTATAAACAAGAATATTTCTTACAACAACGCTGCTCGCTTATTGACGTAACAGTTTTTAAGATATATTATCCCTCTGAAAAATATTTTTTATTTCAAATTTGTTTTTGAATGTGTCATTTTATTGTCCCAAATAGTTATTTTACCTGAAAAAATGTAATTTAAAGCAAAACATACTTAAATTGTCTGTCAGACAATGGTTTTTGGGTTATAATTAAACGTTTCTTTTCTCTTTTTATACGTGAATAAATATTATTGTTTTGTTACAGAAGTGAATAACTTGTATTTGAAGTAAAATACAACAAGAATTCATACTTTGATATGAAACAGACTCAATTTCTGTCAGTTCAGTTCAGTTTAGCTGTATCATCCCCTGTCGTATGTAGCCCTCCTCATGCTTCGGCCAATCCCATCTGTTCTGTGCTATCCTCGCCCACGTGGGGCCTGCATACTTTGTAATGTCATCCCTCCATCGCCGTTTTTGCCTTCCCCTTTTTCTTGTGCCGGTTCTTGGTTGTCAGTCTGTCATACGTTTTGTCCACCTGTTGTCATCCCTTCTTGCAAGGTGTCCCGCCCGCGATTTTTTTTTCGTACATAAGTTGGAGACCCCATCATGAAACGTCACAAAATAAACATGAATAATTCATCAGTTAAATTTTCTTGTTCCGTGTGCACCCAAAGCGTATAGCAACAAGAAGTGATTACACAAGTTACACGGAGTTTTGTGTGGATTGTCGAAATAATCAGCCTTTAGTTTATGGTGTTTTTAATATAGTTTATTACTAAAGAATTACGTGTTAAAATTATAGTTTTTATTGATACTATTAGGCCTAATTACTAGTCTCTAAACCCCTGTATATTCTAGTAGTAGCTGTGTGGGTACGGTGTGTGTGACTTGTGTCTTTGGGCTATGTCCAATTACTACTTATTTTAATGTTTTGCCTAGCTGTCGATTAGCCTCGACACATTTTGCATAGTGGTGTGTGTGAAGAAGAGTGCGCGAAGGCAATCACGTGAATTGACCTAGAATCCTAGGCCTATTATTGTAGAAAGAATCGTATCGCAGTTGTTGTTCCGTGTGCACCCAAGCGTTCTTGGACATAGCCCAAAGAAAGCTTAGACCCACAAGAATAAAGAATGTGTATAATTTGTGTACTGTATTTTTTTAATTCTGCTATCAATTATCAAACAATATGCAATGTACTCAAAGGAACTTTAAAAATGCGCGTATATGAACACATGAGATGGGAAGATTTGACCCACGAGAATAAAAAATGTATTTTTGTGTAATGTTTATTGTTTAATTTTGCTGACTTATTACTCGGATTGTGTCATACCAAAGATAGTGTAACTATCTTTGGTCATACCTAACACACACACACGTCACACACATCCACACAGCTACTACTAGAATAGACATGGGTTTAGAGACTAATAATTAGGCCTAATAGTATTAATAGAAACTATAATTTTAACACGTAATTCTTTAGTAATAAATTATATTAAAAACACCATAAACTAAAGGCCGATTATTTCGACAATCCACACAAAACGCCGCTATTCTTCAACAGCGGAGATAGGCCTAGAAACTTGTGTAATCACTTCTTGTTGCTATACGCTTGGGTGCACACGGAACAAGAAAATTTAACTGATGAATTATTCATGTTTATTTTGTGACGTTTCATGAGGGGGTCCCCAACTTATGTACGAAAAAAAAAATCGCGTCCCGCCCAACGCCATTTTGCTTCTTTTATCTTTGACTTAAATCAATTTCCTTACTACTGTGTTTCTGCCTTTCCATAGCTCTTTGTGCAGTGGTTAGTTTTTGTTCCAAAAATGTTGTTGTTGTCCAAGTTTCACAACCATAAGTCATTTTAGGGAGCACACACTGGTTGAAAACTCTTCTCCTGTGAACTATTAGGATTTTCTTGTCGCAAAGCAATTTCTGTCACTTTAGTTTATTTTATTGCTAAGGTCAAGTCTGGTGTCACTTCATCAAGTGTGAAGTATCCTATTACAAATAAAAACTTGAATGGACTGTTTAGATAATAATTCAATGATTATCTGACAGCGAATTACAGTATTATATCTAGATTGACAGTCAAATGGACTCATTGTAAATACCCGAAATGCTTTGGGATTTGTAATTTTAGCATGATGTGTCTTAGTTTACAAAAAAAACAAAAATGTCGGTTTCTAGAACTATAAAACTGCTTGCTTTCAGCTTCTGAATGAATAGTCCTCTTGGACGTAGCTGGCTAATACAGCAGCGTGAAAAAAATTAAAACAGTGGATGTATGTAAAAACAAGTTCAACCAAAAACCCATTACATTGGCTGGCAGCCAATTTGAGTATTTTTTTCTTTAAATACATTTTTTTTAGGTAAATACATTTTTCTTTCGATTCATTTTTTGTTCAAAGTGGATAACTATTATGTGTCATTAAAATGGCATATTCAAACAAAAAATTATTTGTTCAGGGAGACACTACATCAAAGAATTGAATGTTGCTGATTGACGGATGGTAATACAGTAATAATAATAAATGAGGCTTTATTAACGCATAATGCAAAGCCTCAATGCGCTTTAGAAATAAAAAGCGGAAAACTAAGAGAAAAAATAGTTAAAATGTGAGTTTTCAGTGCAGCCTTAAAACAAGCATAACATGTGAATACTAATATATTACCAAATGTAACATTACATTTGCCTATTCAACAAGGGAGATGTAAAATCTCCCTGATTCAACATTTTTATTATTTTTAGTCGCGTGTAACGCGACTCTACAACTCACTATGTCGGTTGGTCGGCCGGTAAACACTAACTTGAGCACGCGACTGCAGCCATGTATATGGCCTCGTTACATGATGGGAACAATATATCTAAAGCTCTGTCTACACTATCAAACTTTATGTGAAAAAAAAAGTGATGTGCCCATACATGATGATGTCATATCACTACTGAGGCCTTATTAACTCACCGTACACCACTCTAAATGAGTGGTGTAAGAGGCTGGTGGGCCGGTCGTGGCCCTCTAGCCTCCCTCGTCTTCTGAAATTGTCTTTTAAATAGTATGGTAGTGTCAACTTCTACTGTACTGGCAGGGAGAGCGTTCCATGAATTTACGACTCGTTGGGTAAAAAAATGACTACGGCAATTTAATCGAGCATTATTCCTTTACAATTTATGACCCAAAGTTCAAAGTTCAAAAAACATTTATTTATTCAACAATGGCATTATACAATAATATAATTATAGGTGTGTACATAAATGAAAACATAGCAATAAGCCATCATTTGGGGTCTTCTCTAGAAGAAAACAAGTTTCTTGTCTCGAGAAAGACCCCAGAAACAATATACATACATTTAAACTAATACAATTTACTACATAAAATAATAAATAAAAACAAAAATGATGAAATAAAAATACTTTCAGTGTACTACAATCATAATATTAAAATTAGTATAAAGAAATAAGATATTATTTAAAATTTTTACGAAAAGTATAAAGAGATTTAAAATGCTTTAGTTTATCATCAAGATCATTCCAGATTCGCGGTCCTGAAACAGAAACAAAATATTCGGAAATTTTCAGTCTAAAAGGAGGTACTTCAAGATGCTGAAATTTATTGTCGATACGTAAATAGTACTTGTGTGATTTTGTATGATGACTTAATAGATTAGACATTGTCACAGGGAGTTTGGTATTAAAGAATTGAAAAATAAAGGAAGCAATTTGTGTTGTAAATAGATCATGTAGACTAAGAATAATACCCCTAGTGGCAGTATATTCAGACTTTTGAAAAAGTAAATCACTATCAGTAGCCTCTTTGTTGGAAAGAAAATTATGTTTTTAGTTTGTATTACCGTAGGTCTAGATCACTTTAAAAGAAATCATTATCATTAAAGGCTCACGTATTTTTTTTTTCTGAAGAGAGAGATTTCTAAGTTTGGTATAGAAACTTTCACTTAATGTAGCCCTGTGTGTAATTGTGTAGCCAATAGGTCTACATAAACGGATGTAGGCCTACAATAGCTTAATTCTCTTCCTCTTTCCGTTTAGGCCTAGCATTCATGGACACGGTGTAACCTCACCCTCCTGACTAAATCCTATGTTAAATCAACTTCTACGACACATCATTGATGCTACAACATTCATATAAAAGAACAATGTTTGCCATTTGATTTTAATACATTTTATTTCGCTACGTCAACTAAAATGTTGGATAGTGGAAGCCGTTAAAGCTTGGTTCCCACTAGCGACGCAACGTAACGCAATCTACGCAACGTAAGAAAATGCCCTTCCAATTATTGTGTTTGCCCCCGCCTGCGTGAAATCAAACCTGCGATTTTTGCAGCACTGTTGCGTCGTCGGTTCCCACTTGAGATTACACAATACATCACTTTGCGTCGATACGTCGCTGCGTTACGTTGCGTTGCGTTCTAGTGGGAACCACACTTAAGGCCCATTTACACTAGGACGCTATCGACGATAAATAGATAATATGCATTTTTTCTACATAAAACAAAAGAAATCTAAAACCATAGAACTTTATGATAACCATCTATACTGCCTTTGATAAACATAAAGCGTGGTTCCAATAGCGACGCAACACAAGGACGTAACGCAACGCAAGTGAATTGACCAATCACAAGCGATGGCTTATTCGCTTGTGATTGCTAACTGTCTATAACTTCGCTTGTCATTGGTTAAAACGCTTGCGTTGCGTTTACGTCCTTGCGTTACGTTCTAGTGGGAACCAAGCTTTAATGTGACACGTCCAATACAATTACGTCATGATAAGAGAAATATATTGACGATACAACGATTTTATTGTTCTTATTGATCATGACTTTAAAAAATATTAGTTATATTAAAGACAGCACAAATGGTTATTCTATAATTCTAGAATAAAAACGTTTCGAATTTATTTTGTTGCATCTAAGAAAAATGCAAGGTTATAAATTTATCGTCGATCGTTATCTTCGTAGTAAAAAACAGGCCTTCAAGCTTGAAGACGCAACGAAACGACATAGACGCAAATGCAAGTGACCAATGACAAGCGAATATGCGAATAATCTATCACTTGCGATTGGTCAAATCAAACGTACGTCAAGCTTCATTGATACTTTGTGCATGAATGACCTCTAAACTAATATTTGTGCCAAAATTTGTATTGTTAGTCAAACGGATGTATCATTTTATAATGAGATCAAAATGCATATCTAACAGGTCGTTTGAACTTGCTATAACAACATGTTTTAAATAGACTTTCGTCATACATATTCCGGATGTCTAAAGCGTATAAAAGCAGCACATTTTTGTGAAAATTCATACTCAAGAAGCTGAAGTTAAAGACGCTGAAGTTAAAAACCCCAAGTAAAGTAATAAGTAACGAATCACAGTAAGTAGCTAAATTAATTGTTTCAACATTTTTACTAACATTGTTTTACAATTCAGCGCTATGGCCTATTTCCTCCAAGATTCCAGTACAGCAACCTACGCATCTACGTTTTCGAGATTTCAATTCGGAAAACTGTTTTTCGAAAGTCTTTCGATTTGCGCTTCCGACTTCAAGCGTAGATTCTTTCATGGTTGAGATTAGTTTTTATATGGGCCTATATATGAGCTTGGATATGGGTTTCTATTCAATGTCTTTTTAAAAGACGAGATTATTTTCAAGATTTATACGCATATCTTATTTAATTTCGGCTTCTTTTATATGTAGGTATTTATTCATAAAAACACATAAATAGTACAAAGAGAAGGCAGCCAACGGCTGAATAATTCTGCAAACAACGTACAAAGTAAACATTTAACAGAATTTAAAACAATAGTATAGGCTATATTATACAAGTACACAGTAAATCAAATCATTAAAAAGTCATTAAAAAGTCGTTAAAATGCCAAAAGACCCATATTCAGTCATAAACCAAGGCATGCGGTATTCATTAATTCGTTCATTATTATTAATGTTGTAAACCTACAAAGTTTTAGTTTTAGAAGCAGAAGAATAATGTTAGGGATGGTAGAGCGATTTCTTGTTAATGTTTACTATATTATACTGTAGGCCTAGGTACAGTACGTTACTATTGTTGTGGCAGAAGTTATTCACAAGTATTAATTGTGTGTTATTTATTGTGCAGGATACAAAGATGTCGAACACCAACGAAATCAACACGCCTAATGAATTCAACAACACAACCCGCAAATCTGGAAATGTGTTTTCCTTTTCTCAAGTGAAGAAGTATTTAGCAAAGTTACAAAGTCCACCAGCAACCTGCGGCAATGATATACCGATCGGGGATCAAGACGCATGTCTCAATACCACAAATATGAAGGTAAGTACGGTAATAGACCCTTGTAGAAGGCTGAATAAACATACAACTATGGCCTAGGTCTCTAAAGCTTGGTTCCCACTAGCGACGCAACGTAACGCAATACGCAACGTAAGCAAATGCACTTCTAATAATTGTGTTTGCCCCCGCCTGCGTGAAATCAAACCTGCGATTACAACAAAGGTGCGTCGTCGGTTCCCACTTGCGATTACGCAATACATCACTTTGCGTCGATACGTCGCTGCGTTACGTTGTGTTCTAGTGGGAACCACGCGTAAGCCTACATCGTTCAAGTCACAGAAGGTACGCCAGCCCTAATCACTGAAACAACACTTCTATTTCAGAACAACGAATCAAAAGACCAACAGGAATCGCTCGTCAACGAAGAAGTCATAACTCAGAGTCTGTTTGCAGAACTTCAGAGTACTCAGGGGCAAAATTTCTACATGCGAAATTATCCAAATGGCAACGACCAGAGATACCTAGCCGTTGAAAACGATGCTCTTGAAATGACAGCTACCACAAGCGAAGATAAATGTAAGATTTTCCTATTTTTATTTTCAAATCTTAGACAATGTTTAGTGATGAAAGGAAGATGGTGTTGATAAAAAGAATAATGGCGAGAATGAATCATATCGATAATTCAAAGTCAAGGCTAATTTGATTGGTCAAATGTTTGCCCTATCTTGGACGTAATTAGCATAAAGTACAATTAGGCCTAACGGATTGACTAAATTAATTATGAGAATAAGATGATGGTGGTAGGTTAAAATAGTGAGGGTTATGGAAGATGATTGATCAGTTGTTGTAGGCCTCAACCCGTGGATCCCTCTGTTAATGGGGAAGCGCTAATATCATTTGTGTTTGGAGAAGGGCTGGGGGGAAATATCATGAAACAAAATTGTGCACAAATGAGAATACTGTGATATTGAATATGAATACGAATGACCACAACATAAACTTAATACTGACGATTATTTTCAGGTAAATTTTTTGTGAGCACGTACACAGACTTGGCCAACAGCCTAACCGCAGTGGCATTCAAGCACGTAGACACGTCCAAGTACGTGTCGGCTCCCTCATCTACTTCCATTTCTTTGGTGGTAAGTATATTACCTATAGGCCTAACCTTATGCATGCTATCATTCTAACGAGCTGGTAACATTTTAATAAACAGTTTAAGGATGGGATTGTGGCAGAAAAGTAATAACGTAAATAGAAGTACTACCGTATACTGTACTTTTGTGATATTGCAATTATTAGTTGCGAAAGAAATGACATGTCGACCAACTACTTTTAGAGATCAAGATGGAGAGTAACTTTTATTTCATGAAGCATTCTGGGAACTAAGAACTATGACGTCATAAAAAAAATATTAGAGATAGATATTTTTTTAGAAAGCAATTGTACGTTACAATGCACAATGTAATGTCTTTTGGAATCTCAGCCTTAAAGCCTTTGTTGGCTTATTTGAGATTCCACACATAAACCAGGGAAGAGTTAAATTGTAATTTAACTCTTCCCTGCATAAACTAAGTTTTAACCATTTTTTTTCTTACTTTTTCTTGATCGTTTATTTATTTTATATGGAACAATAAAAAATGAAATGAATGAAAAGATATGCGACACTTTTCTCTCCTTCATTTTACATCGGCACTGACAATTTTATTGATTTTTTTTGTTACAGGATGTTGCTACTGAGCCACAACTTTTCCAATCAACGGACAACAAATTATTCTACAGGCATTATGATTCGACCCTTGACCATTATTACTTTGAGTCGGTTACAAATTCAGGTAAGCCTTCCTAATTTTCGAATTTCTACAATATCAATTAAAAAGGAAAAAAATACATATAAATACCGCAGCGCTTCATAATTCCACAGTTTTAAGAAAACATTTGTTTCTCTCCTACACCGTACATTTACGAGAAAGTCTGCAAGAGTGAATTCCAAATATTAGTATCAAGAATTACATCTTCACCCACTGACTCGGTTTTAATGATATTTTTGACATCCAACAATTCTATATTTTTCTTTTTACAGGTTATTATCTGGGGTACGATCGTACGACCCATGATATTACTTTGTACCAGTTGACAGACTCAGACATTGAAGACAAGATGGGTGACTCCCTCAACGTTTTCTTCATACACGTCACAATCTAGTCTTGGGAAGAAGTAGTACGCGCAACGCTATGACGTATAACCAGCAACGCAAGTAATTTGACCAATGAAAAGCGGCGGATAATTTGCCGCTTAGCTAAAGTACTAACATTTGTAAACATTCCAACTGAAATCAGTTAATATTTGTAGGCCTATTATAATAATATATTGTAACGCGCCCAAAAACTTGATTTAAAATTTGTAAACATTCCAACTGAAATTATTTAATATTTGTTTGATAATAATATAATTATTGTAACGCGCCCAAAAACTTGATTTATTTATTAAATGGAAAAAAAATGTATTAGATTAAAAAGAAATGTATAATATTTATAACATATTAATAAACAAAGCTAGCATTTTCCGTTTGACAGGGAATAAGCGTCACATTTGAAAACTCCGTAATTCATTTAATGTTATACTTCAAATGTTGTAAAAAAAACCTCGTCATTTCATATTGAAATTATTCAAAAACAAGCATTACTAAATGACTATTATTGTTAAGTTTTAAAAACTAATTTATTTATTGTAAACATAGTATTTATATATTTATAATCCGATTGCTGTGGTGTTATGGTTGACTAACGGTTACAATGTGGTTTCTATCTATTTAAAAAAAGTATTATTTAAAATGTACAAAGTGAGATAAATATTCGTCAGACCCGGAAATAGTGGTCAAGTGTGGTCACTAATTTAAACTTTTAAGTAAGATAAGTTCAATGTATTGGTTTTGTTTGTAAAAAATAAGTGAAGTATTGGATAAATTAATAAAACATATTGAATCGGATATTTAGTTGTAGCTCACTTTATTGTAAAAAGTTATGGAAAAGAGGAAGAGTGAGGAGATGGTGACTTAGGGAGAGACAGTGGGCGCGACAGTGGTCGTTGAGGACACAATCCTGGTAACTAAATTGCCATTGAGAATCGTTTTCAATCATTTCTTGTGTAATGAAGAACTGATTGGTTTGAGGAGGAAGTGTCCTGAGCAGACCAATGGAAAGCCCCTTGATCAGATCAGGGAAGAGTTGCCTAAATCAGACAAAAGAAGAGTGCCCTGGGCAGACCAGGAAAGAGTGTCCTGGGCAGACTAGGAAAGAGCTGCCTGATCGGACCAAAGGAAGAGTCCCTTGAGCGGATCAGGGAAGAGTGCCCTGGGCAGACCAGGGAAGAGTGACCTGAGCAGACCAGGGAAGAGTGACCTGAGCAGACCAGGGAAGAGTGACCTGAGCAGACCAAGTAAGAGTGCCCTTAGCAGACCAGGAAAGAGTGCCCTGGGCAGACCACGAAAGAGTGCCTTTGGAAGACCAGGGAAGAGTGCCTTGGGCAGACCAAAGGAAGAGTGGCCTGAGCAATTATATTTCCTTGCAAGCTAAATAAAACAATTGTAAATGTAAATTATGTTTATTGTTTTTAGCAACACTTTTTTGTTATAAAATATGACTCATACAGAGATTAAATTAGTTTAATATTTTTAAAACGATAACTACATGGCCGCCTGTTCATGTATTTTTCTAATGAAATTCAACAAAATATAAATTTAGTAGGACTGAATATTATGAATACTGACGAATGTCATTTATACTTTAAAATTAAACATCTTGTTATAATGTTGCTAATATACAGTGGCTTATCGTAGAGACATGAGGCCCCTTGTTTATGAACCCTAAGTGGCCCACCAACGCTGGAGGCCTCGGCCGTTTTTAGCCCTTTTCAACATATTTTAAAGTGGAGCTCCACCCAGAAAATTACTATTTCTCATACATTTCAACTATTATTTAAAAATATCATCCCTTATACTTCATATTTTTTTGAAATTTTTTTTCAATGAGTACGATTTTCTTGAAAATCACGCCTTTTTGCGTTTTGGGGGGATACCTTGTAATTTCCTATTCTTTTACATGCAAAAGGGGGGTATATTTGAATAATCCTAAAAAATTCATTTCTTCACCAAAAAAAAAATGTAAAATGTATATTTATGTAATTTTTCCAGATCTTTCTATTTCTGGTATTTTTATCACGTATACATTGCGCAATTTTGCGTAAATAGACACTTTCCCCCGTTCGGGTCCAATTGGGTTTTTTATTTTGCTAGGGAGTACGATCACGTGACATTTTTCATAATCACACTACTGCAGTGCTGGCGATCTGTTATTTTGTCGCGATGTTATTTTTGACGGGCGAAAAGTATATTAAAACATTCTGAATATGACCCTATTATGTTTCACAGTGTAATAATGTGATTATGAGACTATTACTAAAATGTCAAATTTAACGAGATTTGAGAAAGACGTAGCTATATATTCAATAAAGCTAGGCCTAGGCCTACTAGAGTGTAGGTATGTACCGTTGCTGCTTGGCCTCTAGCTAGGCTAGGCTGACAGCAGTGAAGTTTGTTTTGCTGGCACCCGACCTTGGCCTACCCATGGGCCATGATAGGGTGCCTGAATAGTTGCTTTTCAGTCAGGTCTAAGCTTGCACATCGCTTTACTACTCTTGTTCTGTATAGGATTGTGTGTTTCACAATTCTTAATGTGCGAGAAAACCCAGGAACGATAAATGGGGCGAAACGACCATGCCTATGAATACATAGGCCTCTAGACAAAAATTCAAGGCTAGCTTGGTTGAGCAGACGGCTTAGCTAGGCCTAGCCCTAGCTTAAAGTTAAAAGCAATCTGATAAGATTATTATTATGTTGTTGTTGTACAGTGAAAATCATGAGGTTACATGTAAATTATACTGACATTCTTATCGGAAATATTACTTAGGCCTAAACAAATCGTATTAATTGTGTGTATAAAATTTATTCCCCATTTTTCGACACATAATTTACCAAAGGGGAGACATTTCATCAATGCGTTGAACCGGCGACTAAAACGCGTCAGTCGCTAAGTGTAACGCGTTTCGCGACGTATTGTAAACTAATAACCCCTAAGTTACTGAAAAACTGTAATTTGTTAAAACACTATTTTCTGACCGATTTTTTTAGAAATGAGTTTTTGGAAAATATTTCCGTATTTTTCCTGGTTTTTTTTATGTAATCACTTTCAATTAAACATACTTAAACATAATATAAGCTGAGAAAGTCTGAGTGTAGCTCCACTTTAATGCCTGTTGTTTCCTCTAGGCACTGCTTAGGGGCTCCTGGGTTTAGCCAGCGAGCGCTCATAGCCATTACGCCACTGCTAATAATAGTTTTAATCTTAAATAAATGTTTAATTTTTCTCATAAATGTAATCAAACCGGAAAAAGGTGCGTGTTCACAATATTCACAAGTTTATCACCGTTTTTATAATTTCAGTTTGTCAGTTAATATGTATGGCACGCCACACATGTTGTGTGTGACATGTCATACACATTTGACCTATGACATCAAACTAATATGTAACAGAAATTGTATCTCTTACATTAGTCATATTTAGATTTAATTGTAATTGTTCAATTTGTATGTTGATATCTACAGACAAAACATATCTATATATACCTAGGATATCTCAAGCTGTCGTATTTCCTTTAAAAGAGCTTCTTCTGTCTTAAGTTTATCTAGTTGGTTTTTCTCTAGTTCCTTTCCTTGCTGTTGCTGTTCTTTAAGTTTCTCAATAGCTTTCAATTTCTAGAAGAAAAAAGAACCGTAAAATGAACAAAAATATTTTTACTATAATATATTAATATAAATTATATTGTCAAATATGAGTGATATGAATTCAGTGAATTATTGAACTAAACGCATTTGGGTTCTAGACTCTACGTAATGCGACATTTATATAGCACTATTTCATGAAGATCAGTGCGCTGTTGACTTAGATGTTACACCCTTTCAACAACATTCTTCTCCACTGAGGCACTTTAGACCCCTTTTATATTAGCAGGTGTTGACGCCCCGGTGTATAAACTCTGGAGATTTTAGAGGCAATGTTAAAGGGTATTATTTGTAAAAAGAAAAACATTTTGACACATATGGCATGTTATACCTATACTTGAGCTGAAATGATCTAGTTTTGAAAATACAAATGGTGGAGCTACATTAAAAGAAACTACAGTATAAACTAAAGTTAAGTTAACAAAAGCTCCCTTCATGCAAAAAACAAATCCAGGTATCCTATAAAGGCCAGAGAATAATGTAGGTCAACTTCCTATTGCACTCAAATATCAAATATTGTACTTATGCAGGGTCATATGAGATCAGTATTGTAATACAAGTAATAATAATATTATTGATAGAAAGCAGACTTCTAGTTTTAAATTCTTTACTTCCTTCCTAAGTGAAGTAAAGCTAACAAAGAAAAGAAAGAAAACAAAAAAGCATGTAAAGCTGCACAAACATAGAATTATTTCTTTATTGCATAATTGTGTTGGGCCTGAAGGCTTACATAACGTTCATTGTGTACGGTATTCTACTAAATATTATAGAGAAAACAGAAGGTTCAACAATAGACACTATATCAACAAGAAAGCTAAAATAAAACTGAAAGTAAACACATTAAAAATATATTTGATTGAAACTGAGTGTACACTTAAATAAAACTTATACTTCCTCATAACAAGATTTACTAACTAAAAACAATGAGAAATGTTTGAACTAGCATTGACAGTAATATGGGGGGGGGGGGGGCAACAAACTTTTTCCCTTTCTCCTTCAAAATTGATTAGTATCTTAGTGAGTGAACTCCTTTGGCTAGTACTGAATCAAGCCCAACTCATTGACTTGACTTAAAGATGTATTCCCCCAAAAACATGAAAAATAAAAATTAATAAAATGAGCCTTTGAATACATTATTTAGTAGCTTTAATAAAGTTAATCATTCCTGTAGAAAAAAAACTGGAAAAAAAGTTTTCACTTACAAAATTACAAAATAAATGGTTAAATTCAACCAAAAACACATTGGCTGGCAGCCAATTTGACTATTTTTTGCTTTAAATTACATTACGGTCATACTGCGTTGAAACACCGGTTCTCGTCAGATCACCGAAGTTAAGCAACGTTGGGCCCGGTTGCGTTCTGGATGGGAGACCGTCTAGAAATCGTGGCGGGTGCTGTATATACTGGAGAGTGATGGTGTAATGGTAATATCGGACTAGCATGTGATAGGCATGGGTTCGAGGTTATCTGTACCATACTAATTGCATCCTTAGGCAAGATGCTTTACTCTCATTGCCTAATCTGGTAGGCGCTGCACTGCTGGCTGCCGTGGGTCTGTGGAGGGCCTAATCCGAATTTCCTCACTGAGGACAAAAATATTAATATACAAAATTTGTTTAAGTAAATACTTTTTTTTGGATCAATTTTTGGTCAAAGTGGATAACTATTTGGTGACATTGAAATGGCATATTCCACAGAAAAATTGTTAAGAATTAATTTTTCAGGGGGACAATACATCTTTAATGCAATGTGTCAAATAAACAGGCCTACTTGAACCACAGATAATTTAAAGAAAATAAAAAATATTACTATTAATGTTAAATCAGTCTAGATCAATGAACTTTTGATAAAATTATTTAGTAAAACAATGAAGAACTGATTTTTTTTACAGAGTTATATAACATTTCATTAATGTATGTCTGTATGATAACTGTTGAGTTTTGAAGATTCAACAAATCAGAGAAGAGAGATTTTAGCAGACAATGAAGTCAAAATAAACATGTGAGTGTGAGTTTGACAGGTGAACTAAGATGATGCACTAATTGATTATTTGAGTAAAATAATGGCTATTAGGACATCATGTGAACAGACAACAGAAGTAAAAGTATAAAGAATACAATCATACACCAAAATTACTATCAAACTGGGTAAAGAAGGTAAGTTTAAAAGCTAGGCCTACTAGGCATATCAAATTGATTTGTATAGTGGGGGCCTAGCTAGATTATAAAGGGGACTTGGAGGACATATACTACTACTAGGCCTATCAAATTGATCTGTATAGTGGGGCCTAGCTAGATTATAAAGGGGACTTAGAGGCCATATAGAACTACCTGAAGAATGTATGGCAGTGTATGTAGTATGGATTTTTTCCACTACATTTTCACTTAAATATAATTTTGGGATTTTTTAATCTAGGCCTACATAGGGACCATATGAACACAATTGTATGTTTTGTAAATACAATTGATACAGATGTGTTCTTTTCTTGTGCAAGATTTAAGAATACCTTTATTGCTTTGTTTTTGTCTGTTTTTAAAAATCGCTGTATTTAATCTGAACATTTCTATTCTTCCATCTTGTATGCTATGCCCCTTTCATGTAAGCATTAAATTCAACAACTAAAACGTCTTGACATGCATTAAAATGGTCTTATTTGACATTTGACTTCAAAACCGCTGAGCTTACACGAACATGCACATGCATAAGTGTATGGAAGAATGTTGAATATCGAATCAAATTCATTTTTAATATTTATTTAAATTTTTTAATAACATTACCTTCTTCAATGCTTTAATCTTCTTGTCGTCATCTGCATTGCCTTCACTGACTGGCTGCTGTCGAGTTGTAGCTCCTCCCACAATATAATTCGTCATAGCTATTGCATCACGCTGATCACTGGACCGTGACATCTAAAATGAGTTAATAACAAATAAAAGCTAGCATGCTTTGATGAACTTTTTGAAATACTTTGTAACAATTAATGCTTATAGGAAAGTGCATAGTGAGTTAAATATGGTAGCAGAAAGTGTCATTTGAATCCATTACAAGGTTTAAGAGCCATTATAATATAATAAACTTAAAACTTACTAAAGTACCGTCATGTGCTTGTTGATCTTTAGCCTTTGCTTTGGCTTCTCTTTTTCTTTTATTTTTCAAAGCTGACTTCGATAAATTAGATTCTAAAAATAAAATTATAATTTGTGTAAAATTCTGAATGAAAATATCAAGAATGTTTAATAGCAAAGATATATTATAATGTACAATAAAATGTTTACTAATAATCGAAAACATACACACCCTCTACAGCAATTTTCTTCATATTTTCAGCAGGCTCTAACTCGGACTAAAAAAAAAGTTTTAATTTTTTTTGTTGAATATGCCATTTTAATGTCACATAATAGTTATTGACTTTGACCAGAATTGAATTGGAAAACAAATTATTTACTTATTTAAATCTAACTGTTTATTTGTCTTTTTATAAATGAAATCATTATTTTGTTTCTGTTTTTTTTCTATGGAAGTGAATAACTGCAAAATGGGCTATTAAAAGTCTGACCTTATAAATCTTTACTTTTCATGATTTTTGGGGACAACACATCTTTAAAATTGATTCAACATTTCAATACATAAATTCTTAATACTACATTAGAGGTCTCAACTTAGAAAAGTTAAATATCGAGAGAATTTTTGAAAGAATGACCAAACAACAAGAGTCCAATAACAATTGAAAAACTACACCAAACTACGATTCCTGGGAGGTCTGCTATATCTTTAAAATATAAAAATATCAAACCGCCAACTTACAATTTTCTTGGGTGGGGGTTTACCCCTAGCACCGGGTGGTCGATACACTCCAGGTTTTGCTGCCTCAGCTTGTGCAACTGATACAGTAGGTTTTACAATTGGCTTAGCAACGAAAACACCCAATGGGAACGGCTGCCAACCAACTTCCCATAATTCATCACCAGCACTATACTGAAACGTGTTTCGTAGTTCGCCGTTGTAATGCCAAATTTTAAATCTGCAATATAAAAACGATTGTTAAATCAATGAGGTAGTCACATGACCTGGAAACCCATACATTCATATATAAATTAATCACCTGATTCTCTGTACTGTGTCTCCACATTTAAACATTTTGAAAATCATATATTTGGGCAAATCGCAAAAGGCTAAGCATACATGAATTCTTAAAGGTGGCAATCCTGTTCACAACACAAACATATACATAAGATGCTCTACATAAACAAAGTCTTAATACAAGTCTTTGGCAGTGGAGTGGAGACAGGACTTGAACCCAGGACCCTTGGATTGGTAGACAAGCATCATAACCACCAAGCCACATTATCTGTATAGTACCATCTAGAAATACTCAAACATTGTCTTGGTGTCCCATGCTAGAGTCTTTTTACAAGCCATTATTTGTTTTCCATATTCTAACATTAATACTGTGTCTGAAAATCTCACCCATTGTCTTGTCGTAGACGAGGTGAACAAGTCGCGGTCACCACATGCTCTCCATCTGGACACCATTGGAAGAAAGTAGAATCTGATGCCTGAGGTTTCGATATTAATTTCAATTGCTTTCGATCCCAAAATTCCTTTAAAATAAAACAAAATTAGGTTGATTATTTTAAATGAAATTAAACAATTCTAATCAATATTATTATTATTATTTTTTTCTTCAGAACATTTTCAAAATCTGGAAGTATATTTACCATATCACCACGAAGGTTGCCAAAGCCAGCAATGCATAGAAGTGATGGTAAGTTAAGGCAATAACATTTTTTAATCTTCAATACATACAGTATTAATGTTAGTATATGGCCAAAATTAATGGCCTGTAGAATGGGACACCAATAAGAGTATAAAGTACATTTAACCACATGGATTTAAGTTAGATAAGATATCGTAAGTGTACACAATAATAAATCTTCTGAATGCTAGTGGCCATATTCACCAATCAAAGTGAGATATTTCCCTTAAATATTAAGTATTTCACTTAACTCAATAAATAAACCCTTAAATTGTATTCACTTAGATAGGAGATTTTTCTTAATTTTAAGGGTAAGTGTTTCCCTTAACCTAAGTGTGATTGGTGATACGTTCACTGGTCTGTGCCTCCTTAAACATCAAACTTTAAAAGGGAAGACAATACAAAAAGGATATTAGTTCCCTGAGGATTGAAGAATACTGAATTGCGTGGTCCTGTTCCAAAGTCAAAGATTGGTTCACACTTGAGGTTGAATAACGTCGCTTTGGCAGGCATGACTAATGATCTTGTTAAGAAAACTACGGTAATTCTAATCTATCAAATAATGTAAATTAAATCTTATATCGGTCAAAAAAGGATACATCCATAGACAGCACAGAATTCTGTAGAATTGTTATTCCAATCAACACTGTAAATTGGTCCCTTTTTACCTGGAAATACAAAACGAAAATCCAAAATATAAATTATTTTAATAATTTTAAAAAATCGATGATGTTTTCTTCATTGGGACATCCATTTCAATGGCCCGGGCCCCTTCTAAATTTCACAAATTGTAATGCAAAAGATAGGACATCAAATTAAGTTCAGAACTTCATTTCACTACTTTTAGGGTATGGGCCCCACTATTTCCAAATTCCGCCACTGAATTGAGACATTTTGTCTGGTGAAAAAGATATTTTGACACTTTGATATGTAATTCGATTACAATACTTGGGATAATTGGACATTTCAACCTACCAAGAGCAACCCCGCTGCTTCCACCATCTGCAGCAAGATAATGTAGGCCTTGTTCACCGTAGTAAGATGCACCAGTCTTATCAACCTCTGTCGATGTAATAATTAAAACAGCGGAACCTGGGAATCACAAAGATTAAGATTCATTTACCTACTGTAAAACATACTCAAATAAGCCTATATATTTAGTGATCCACTTCATCTTCATCGCCGTAAGTTCAACAATCCTTTTTTATATCAATGACATAAGCTATGGTCTCAACTCTACTATCCGGTTATTTGCTGATGACACCATGATATATACCACCATTACAAGTAATACTGATAGCGGTCTCCTGCAGTCTGATCTCCACAAACTTGAAGAATGGGGTAGGACATGGCAAATGCAGTTCCACCCAGAAAAGAGTGAGCTTCTCACAATAACAAGAAAGAAGAAGAAGAAAGTAAAGCAGAAATACACCCTATGTGGAAGCGAAATAAAGAGTGTTGATGTTGCTAAATACCTTGGCGTCAACATCTCCCAAGATATGAAGTGGAACTCCCATGTGGATGCCATAACTTCCAAGGCAGATAATGCACTCAACTTTTTGCGAAGAAACTTGTGTGTCAGGAACAAACAGATAAAAGGCCTTGCATATAAATGTTGTGTACGCCCTCTATTAGAGTATTCTAACACCGTCTGGGACCCATATAATTCCAATTTAATTGGTAAACTTGAAATGATGAAGGTCCTTGGTTGGGAAACCTTGGAAGAGAGGAGGAGGATAGCTCGACTGTTAATGTTCCATAAGATACACTACTGCAATGTAGCAGCCGATATGAAACTGGTCATGAAAAACACCTGTAGACCCAGTCGGAGAGAGAACAGTCAATCATACCATATTCCTCACTCAACAGTTGATTACTTTAGGTATTCATTCTTTCCACGCACTGCCATCGACTGGAATCATCTACCAGATAAGGTTGTAAATTGTACTTCTATTCTGGAATTCAAAACCCATATTGTCCAAACTTAATTAAATAGGGTACCCCTTGTCACAACTTACTCTCTGGGGGTCTCTGTCTTGGTGACAGCTCGCTGGGCAACTGGATGGCTGAGGCGGGGTAAATGGGTATCCAGCTACTTTATTCTGCCTCCTAGGTAGCGGCCCAGGAAAGTGATAGCGGTTGGCACGGACGGTAGACTTCCATAGTGTTTAATGTTGGGTACAGTTTACTCTTTTTTTTAATCTTTACAAGGTGTCTGAATACAATACAATTATATAATAGATAGGATAGATCAAATAATTATATATATTCATACTAAACATGTATATATATTTATATAAGTAAAACTTTAAAAAAGAGATAAGGGAAAGGGAAGAAAAGAGAGAAAGAAAAGTGAAAGGAGAAGTAAGGGGAAAAAAAGAAAGGGAAAAAAAAAAATAAATAAAAAAAATAATAATAATAATAACAATAATAATAATAATAATTAATAATAATAATTATAAATAAATAAGGCAGTCAGTTTCTCTCTGTAAAAGAATAACTAAATAGAACAATAATACACAACCAAATGCAGTAGAGCTAGCAAAACAGAGTTGGAGGAGCAGAGTCTTCACATATGAAGTTGGCTCCTAATACGAAGAAGAAGAAGAAGAAGATCAACAAACTGACTGTTATGAAACCAGGAGGCCTACTAGAAGACCTACTTTTAAGTAGTGGCTGTGTGTGACAGTGGCTGTGTGAACTATTACACCGGGGTAACCCCTTACTCGTATCGAAAGATGCATTAGGTTCTTTAAAGTGCACATGAGCTAGATGTGTACACTGAACCTACAGTTTATAGTTCTTATCCGAGAAGACTTGTTCTACCCACAGACCCAGTTTTAACTTGGCATCCGCTCATGCTTCTTGAAGCTACACCCCTAAAAGAACTTGAGAAAGTAAGTCATTTTTATAGATCAATATGGCTACCTTTTTTATTCCATAAAACATCTGCTTTATCTGCCTTAAAGAAACTCTTGTTTGCAATCGCTGCTCCGACTGTATTGAGGTTTGGATACTTAAACATCCTTACAAATGATGGCCCACCCTAAAAAATAAAATACACAGTTAAAATAAAGCAGCTTGCGATTTTTTTTCCATACATAAGTTGGGGACTTACTATGAAAGATAGCCGAACTACTTCCTAAATATAACTTAACCTAACCCTCTAAACAATCTCTCTCTCGCTTTAAAGTAAAAAGTTGTTAAAGTTGTTCTAACCCCATACAACGAAATGCAAAGTCGATAGTCTAATCCATTCGAGTACACAGACGACTCAACGGAAAGCGTTTGCATTAGTGAATTTTAGTTCAATTGCAATTGTGGATCAATTCTTACGTCACACCTTATGGATATGACTAATAAATATTGTATATATGTTAGCCATGAGGGGTCCCTAACTTATGTACAAAAAGGAATATGGCAAGCAGCTCTACCCAGGTGGTCATGAAGATTGGTTCGATTTTAGCTTGCCAGCCTAAAAGTGGGTATTGTGCTTACTTTGCTACCTGGAACATAAGCTGCTATCTTGAATGGACTTTCACCAGGTGATATAAAACAATTTGATACTTTTTCAAGATGCAGTCTATTAGCTGCTTGCTCTACAGAATTATAAAGAAATGTTGTTGTCATAACGGAAATTGTTACTGTGATAAATAAATAAAATCATAGGTGGGTAAAGAGCTTGGGTCAGGCTGGTGCCTTCTCCCCACCAACTCCTTGTTTAAAAAATGATAAAGGGCTTCTATGAATCTAAATCTGAGGTCTATTATATATAATACCCAGAACACTCCTAGATCGTGGTATCTTTATTATGACAAGAACAATACATTTGCAGTCAAAAGCTGAACTGCTGCATTTTTTTACAATAAAATTACAATATGTTATGGGGGAATTATATCAAAACAAATTTGAATTGTATAAATATTATCTTACTGAAATTGGGTATTTCATAGAACATAATCTCGTTGTTGACATCTCTGCTACATATACTCTCATCTCCACTCCATTGTGGCATCCTATATACAGTAACAAGTTCAATAAGTAAAAAGAAAGTGATGGTTAAAAGTGATGCTACTGAACATTTTCATTTCATAATTTATAACAATATTAGTATGGCAGTGTTGTAAAGCAGAGGTTTGAGGCCCTGATTTAGGAACTCTAACTGGCCCTCCAACGCTGAAGGCCTCGAATGTTTTTAGCCTTTTTCGACATATTTTAATGCCTCTTTTTTCTTCTGGTCACTGCTCAGGTGTTTAGCCAGTGAGCGCTCATAGCCGTTACACCACTGTATCAGGGAGAGTCAAGGGCAGAGATCTGGTCAAGCCAATTGAGCATCTCAATTTTTATCAAATTAAAGCCTTACCAATTACTAAGTTTCTTGTGAACGTAAGATGTCATTAATTCCCCTGTTTTTATATTCCAAATATGGAAGTTAGGCGTGCCAGCAGGAATATCTTTTGTGACTGAAATTGAAAGAAACTTTGATATGAAACTTTCATAAAATCATGTGGATAATTGCAAAGGTTACAGTAAAAGTACAAAATGTAATGATGTCTAAAGCTCTATCCAACTAGTTTGACAAAAAGAGTGTGCTAAAATATGGTAGTGATATGCCTAAATAGGGTATTGATATGACATCATCATGTCCATACATGGCCACATCACATTTTTTTTGAAAGTGTAGACAATGCATTACAGTCTTACCTGCATACGTTTCCCAAGTGGCAAGATAAGACCCCTTTGGTGAAAAACTTAGAGCTGAAGTTTTAGGCCTAGGTAAACTTAGAACATCTTTGCCTGATACGGTATGTCGTACAAAAACACTATAATAGGAGATATATTTGGTAAAATGAATATTATATGTAATGTTATATTTGTTATATAATTAGAAAAAATAACTTTTGTATCGTCATGAGGTAATTTCCCGATTGATCGTAATCAAAACGGTACTGAGTTTGGTCTACTAGCGTTCCTGCTCCCAACCAGTACATCCATTCATAGAAGCCTTAATGAAGTAAGCCTACCTGGTGGTGGCCATAGAACGGTCCCGAGATAACGACTATACTTCGGCTTTAGTCGATAGAAGATTGAAAAAATTGTTAGAGATAGAGTATACGATGTTATGATTATGTGTAGATATGTGATTTGTTCTTTTTATTCAAATGATGTTATGTATTTAATAAATTTGTTATATCAATTAATCAAATTATCGTAGATTGCATATTATGCGATGAATATTATTTAATAAATTTTTGATATATTATTATTATTATATTAATAAAAAAGATATTTGTTAGTATAAATTAAAAAATATAGATATAAGGAAGAAAAGCAAAGAGATTATGGAGCGGCTGTACCAGAATATACAACACTAAGTATTGTAAAGTTAATATATTAAAAATTTAGGCGATCTTGTCAAAGGTCAAGCGCCTTCAGCCTGCCACGTTTCGATATTCAATATTGAACTTGACCTTTGCTTTACTTTGTAATTCATTCATTTTTAAATTATACATGTTGATACAAGTTTATATTTAGTTCTCAAAAGAAATGTTGAGTTTCTCAACATTTCTATCAATATATATCTATCTATATCGTCCTCAGGAGTGATAATGCAGAAGGTTCAGTATTTTACTGGAAACCTATTTCACTTATATTTCCAGTTGCCTGAACATTCTGCATTCTCAATCCAGAGGACGATCAAAGCATATTGATTGAAATGTCGAGAAACTCAACAGTTCTTTTCAGAACTAAATAAATGTGGTGTACCGCAAACTTGATGTCAACATTTTATTTTGCCATGCAAACCTTCAAACAATATATAAATTAAATACATGTTTAAATCTGTACCTTTTTCCATCACACCAGGAAAACAGACTTCCATCTTCACTAAATATAAACACTTTGTAAAGTCCTTGAGAACTGATGAAAACACAAAATTGTATTAATGAATTATTAATAAAATATTCATTTTATTTCCAATAATAACATTCAGTCTAGAATTTATGAAAATGAGAAATCTATAATTGATAATACTGAGCATAAGTGTTGATCATTGTAAAAAATAAAGTTATGATAAACATTTTTGAAACCATTTTCATATATAACATTGAATAGCATTTCAAGTTTTACACATGATGCTTTTTTACTCATGTTTACTTTAGCTCTCACATCACGCACCTAAAATCTTGAGGTAAACTTGAAATGTATAAAAAATAATAAATGCAGTTCACACAAATCAAAAACTGGTAAAAAAATGGCTACTTGAACCTTTTAGGGATAAAAATTCCTCTTGCATCTTCTTCTTCATCTCGGGGAGCACTTGGTCGACACAAGCGGACACCTTGTGTTCCTCTTACTTTAAAAAAACAACATGTTAGATAGTAAGTTGGCATTATGCACTTGTCAATTGTATGACCCCCTATACGACCCCCGGGAGAGGTGCGTCATTTGTCCGATGTGCGTCATACTTTTGAATACCATGACGCACCCGTGCGTCAAAAAGGTGACTTACCTTTAGGTGACCATGACGCACCCATTTTGACGCACTGTGACCATGTTGTTTATGATGTGGTGGGTGATAAAGTGACGGACATTGACACACCTTGTTCATTGATGTGACGTACCATCTAGGTTTTTTGACCCCTGCGTCAGTAATTATTTGTAAATGACGCACCCATGACGCACTTCTCCCGGGGGTCGTATAGTGGGTCATACAATTGACAAGTGCATTATTAATCAATAAATAATTGAAGATGTATTGTGTCATGAAAAATGAAGAATAATAAAATCCTATTATTATTATTTTTGAATAGGCATTTTGTAGTTTTAATCAAGTTAATCACTTCTACCAAAAAAAATAAAAACAAATAATATTTTCATTAATATACATATTTAGTCAAAAAAGGGACAATACATCTTTAATTTAATAGGATAGGAGTTAACTTCACCAAAAAATAAATCCAAACATTTTATTTTATTAGAAAAAGACAACAATTATAAAAATATAATGTGAGTACTTTTTTAATTCAAGGAAAACGAGTAATTAATGTTTACTTAAAACAACTATAATGTTGCTTGGACCTCCTTTTGGTCTAGGCCCTACGTCCTGGTCCTGGTGAGAATGCAGGTGCCTCACACCTACTCAACTCAGTGCCCATCACGACGATGACCACGAAAAAAAGGACCTTGCTTTGTCGGCAGGCCTAGCCTTATATTCTATCTTTAAAAGGTACAAATGTAGCATCTTTAATCAATAATTTATAACTCTACAATTTATGCAAACAATAGTTCTACAAAAGTTATCATAAAATACAAGTTTTAAGCAATATGTTTGCTTAAACTCACACGCAAGTAGCGGATAGGGCGCAGCCATCTTGTTACAAAACGTGTCTGTTTCAACTACTGGATTATGAGCCTATCATACTTCATTATGCTATTCATACGTATACGTTTTGAGTTGTTGCAGTCACGACGGGCCATATACCCAACCACATCATAGGGACGCCCCCCCCCCCCCCCCATCTACACATGCAAATTGCAAAGACAATACACATTAAAGCTTTAGATTTTTTTTTATCTCTTATCAGGTCACTGTTAAGTTAGTAGAATGATTCATTACGTAATCTATAGACAGTCTATTAGAACAATGTGACAGTCGGTTTTATAGCATTTATTTAATCAGGTAATTAATTAAAACACATTTTGCAAGTTAGCAGCCAAACTTTTTCAGTTATTTTTTGGGCGTATGTGCTTTTTTCACTAAGCATGACAAACAACGCTATATGCGGGGATGTCACGATAAATTTGGTCCGGGGCCAAAATCGGTCCGGCCGGACCAGTTTTGGCAAAATTGTGGCCAAAAGCAGTCCGCCACTGCCAAAATCGGTCCGGGCTTTTCTTCTGTCGATTTTAATTGAATTACTAGGCCTATGATGCTGTTTTAAGTTGTTTATGGGTAGAAAAATATCCCATGATATATATTAGCAAGTTATCTTGTCGGATAAATACTATAAATAAATGTATTTTATCTAAAAACATGACTTAGGTGTTCACTCATATTGGGCCTGCCACACACTCACATGAACGGGTATGAGACGCTGATCGATATTGCCAGCTAGATTTTATAGGATTGAGGCATTTTTTCCTTCCTCAGCCTAATCAATATTGGATAATTGGTTTATAATAATTGTATTGAATTGATATATTGATTGATTAACCATAAATAAATGATAATGATTGAAATGATGATGATTAAATTGTTTTTAACATCATGGGGAAAAGAAGATGTTAAAAAAGAACAAACTGGATTAAAAACAGGCAGAGATATACATATTGTATACAAAAAGCCTAACAATTAGTACTTATTATTGATGAGTTACTACTAATAATGATAATTAAAAAAACAGGCTTAATTTATAATATTAAAATAATAAATAAAACCCCATAGTTTTCAATATAATGACTAATCATGGCCTTTTTTTAATGATATATGCATTATGACTAATTTTGCGCACCATATATTTGGCGGCCAAAAACAGTCCTATTGCCCGGACCGATTTTATCCAGGCCGGACCAGTTTTGGCGGCCAAAATTGGTCCGGCCGGACAGGTTTTGGCAGCCATAAATGGTCCCCCGGACTGATTTTGGCAGCCAAAACTGGTCCACCGGACCGATTTTGGCCCGGACAGATTTTAGTGTGACAGGGACGTACGCGCAGCAACCAACAGAAATAATAACATAGCGCGGCGTGCATATTTTCTGGGGACAAGACTTAAAAATTCGTAACTACTTAACAGACAGTGGTATGGACAATTTTTTTTACTGTAAAATGTTCTTAAGAGATTAACCTACATAACTGTGTGATTGAACAATAATTAGAAATCACACTGTCTGTGCTGTTAATTATCGATGGATTCGGTGAAAAAAACATTTTTTAAATTTTGTTAAATCATACCGTGATGTAGGCCAATCTTTTAAGAACATTCTTACAGTAATTTATTATGCATTATTCTGATCCCTTATTGGATCAGGTGGCGTTTTCGGCCACCTCGACTTATATGGACTATACCATTATTATGATAGGGATGTGGTGTATTATGTTTTATGTAGAGAATGGTGTCTATTGAATGGGGAGACAATACAATTGTTCTGTTATGTAACCTACAGTACAAACTACAAGGAACAATACAAAACATCAAAAACTAGCAATGCATGTACTTTTTATAAGGCATGTTATTATTAGGTACTGTGTTATAGGGAATGCCAAGATTTTGTAACAATTACTATATTAACTAAAGATATTTTAAATAAAACAAATTTTATAGACAAATTTAATGAAGAACCATCTACTAACTGGATAAAGCCATTTAGGAAAAATAATAAACAAGTTGATCATAACGGGTGGTTTTCAAAGGCCCAAAGCAAAACAAAATTCCATGCAAAACAACGTTAACGGAATATACTATTACTACATGTATAAAGGAACCAAACCTTGAACAATATTTGTTAGATAAAACTAATTTTAAGAATTTTTCGTCCTTATTCACAAATGTTCCTTTAACCGAGACAATTCAAATTATTGCTGATAAAGCATTTACTAACAACTGGTTCAATGATAATTATGGACTAAACTTAGATAAGGACGATTTAATTGTACTCCTCAATATAGCAACATTCCAATTTAATGGTAACTTGTATGAACAGGTTGATGGAGTTGCAATGGGATCACCTCTAGGGCCCCTTATGGCAAATGTATTTATGTGCCACATCGAGGAACGCCTTGAATCTACGAACCACATGCCCAAATACTACAAACGGTATGTTGATGACACACTAGTATTCATGCCAAATCTAGAAGCAGCCAATGAATTTTTAGCTTTACTCAACACAACCCATCCTGCGATAGCGTTCACAATGGAAACTGCCGTGAACAATTCAATCCCTTTCCTAGGAATGCTGATAACCAAAGATTTGGAAAAATTGCACACACGGGTTTACAGAAAGCCAACAGACACAGGCTTATTGCTACACTACAATAGTCACGTTGACAACAAGTATAAAAGGTCACTTATTATAACTATGTTAAATCGGGCTTACAAACTATCGTCGACCCACCAGCTTTTTAATGATGAATGTGAAATTCTAAGGAAGATTTTTAAGCGTCTGAAATATCCAGATGAACTAATAACAACAACCATACAGAACTTTAAACCAGCAGAGAGCAATAACAACACTGCAGAAGATGAAACAGATCTATCCGAAATACCAGTGCGAATCATCCTGCCATTCAAAGACCAGAAATCTGCGAACTCCGTCAAGCGACAACTATGCCAACTAAGTCACAAGATAAACAAAAACATTGTCCCTGTATTCATAAGTAAAAAAGTTAAAGATAACATTAGGAAAGTCGAAAAGAAACCAACTATTATAAGTCAACAATGTGTTGTGTATAAATTTAAATGTGACTTGTGCGATGCAAGTTATGTTGGATATACATGCCGACACCTCTACCAACGCATTGTTGAACATAGTAGATGCTTAATAGGACAGCATTTGAAGGATCATAAAGTGATTGTTAATCCCAGTAAAATTAATTCATGTTTTAGTATACTTAGGAAATGCAAAAACAAATTTGACTGTCTTATCTATGAAATGTTGTATATCAGACAATTAAAACCTAGTCTGAATAAACAAAGTGACTCTGTAAAAGCTAAGCTTTTCATTTGACAGGATGTTAGACAATAGGTCTTTTGTTATTTAAACTTTGACCCTTGGCTTGTGCTACTTAATTAGTTGTTGTTTTATATTTTATTCATTGGACTTGATAATGACCCCATGATGGAGTCGAAACGTCGTTCTCTTTTAAGCGTAATTTTAAGAGTATCATTAATTTAAAATTTAAAGAAAGATCAAACTCTCTAGATCTTGAGGGTCGTAGACAATCCTGGTCAAATCATAACACAGGATTATGTAAGATGTGTACAGTACTAACGAAAAAGAAACAGTAAACCATTTTTTATTTAAATGTCCTTCATTAAACTCTGTTAGACAATAATTAAGTATGTACCGGGATAATTTTAATTGTGGACCTCAGGAATTAAAACACCACTTTTAATATGCTAGACAATTTATTCACTGAAAATGAAACATTAGGAAAAATCTTTGATTTTTATTGTAAAAAATATTTAATGAAAGCATGGGTTGCTAGATCTACAATGTTATCAGCATTACCTATCTCAACAAATTGATTAATATAGTAACCAAGCTACAGACATCTCTATGAGGATGTATCTGTATGTTTTATTTATTTATTAGGCCTATCCTGTATTTTTGTTGTTCTGTTTTTATTTTTGTAGTTATATATATTGTACAATTTACGTATTATGTATTTTCATACAGATCTAATTAATTAATTAATTAGTTTACATTTTGTTTTGATGTTATGTATTAGTATTTAGAACTTTGTGGCTTATGTTATTTGTAATTTTGTCTGTTTAAAATTGGATGCACCATTAACTGATAAATGTGTGACACCGATATAAAGGTGATTCCTATGAATAAATAAATAAATAAAAACTATATAAGTACGTATACTTACTTATTATATATAAAAACTAAACTAAACACTACAGTATAATCAAAATTAAAGCATATTAAATACTAGGCCTATGTTATTCCTATCTGGATTTAAACACTTTAAATTTTAGTACAATCGGATTCGAAATTAGAAAATCTTAAATACTACAATACAATCAGAATTAAAACATCCTAAATACTACAGTACAATCGATATTAAAATATCCTAAATACTATATTACAATCGGTTAAATTACCTAAACTCTATAATGTTGTGAAATATGTAAAAGAATGTTGGCAAATGCATTCTAATCGGCCCAATCCTATCGGTAGATAAATCATATTCAACTAAATATAAATCAAACGAAAGAAATAAGGATCGGATTTTCGAAAACATAATTGGTCTGACAGTATATATTAATTAAAGTAAAGGAAGTAGAGATTGTTAACAATTATAAGTATCTGGGAGTAGTGTTTGACTAAAGCTAAATGGGTGGACATGATCGTAGTTAAGAAGTTAATTACAAGGCTGTACTGCTTGAGGAAACTCGGTTCTTTGGGGTAAAGCAGGATATTTGTACTATAGAATGTTTATGTTTTACTAATCAGTGATGTTCTATTTGGGCATATTGTATACTGTCTGGGAATATCAGTAAGGAAATGTAAGGGGATAAAGACCGAATTGAGAAGGTGCTGGGTAGAGCGGGGAAAGTAATTGGTTTGTCTAGTATGCAAATGATTGACTCGGTCTACAGCGAACGGCTTGCCGATGTATTCCATGCTATATTGGAAGACACCAATCAATCCCTCTTCATGGCGACATTATCAGCTCCGTTTTGCATTCGCTATTATAACGTTTTGATGCAAACGTTGTTCAATTAGAACATGTATTTCTACACAGAAACGTTTAAAAACGTGTTTAAAACATTTAGAAAGACCAAACCTAAAAACATGCAATGTCAAACGCTGTGTTTTCTGGGAACAAAATGGTACAGATTCATTGACAAAATTATAATGTTTATTTGTTTTACTGATTACCTAATAATCAGTATGTGATAAATGTACTACTGTCATCTTTATCAAATGTACTACTGTGTTATCGTTAGGTAAATTAAAGTTGTTGCTTTGTTGCTGAAACAACAAGAAAAACAAAAGAACAAAAGAAGCAGTATTTTAACACACTCAATTAATAAATGGGACACCCCTATTTTCCCATCTTTTTATAATGGTATAGTCCATACAAGTCGAGGTGGCCGAAAACGGCACCTGATCCTGCATTATTTGTCATCGATCGAATATGTCTTCCGTTCCATGAAAAAGGCGTATTATACACTTTTTGATGAACTGCGCAAGAGTTTATTCATCGGCTGTATAATTTAATAATATATTTACTGCTGCCGTGTGTTTAGATAGGATAATCTAGTTACTACAGCTTTCTGGATTAAGAAGTCTATGAACTTCCTGAGGGCGTAAAAGAGCGAAGCGCGATTACAGAATCTTGAGTCAACAGACGAGTTCTATCATGTCTTGTCAAAGTTTTCGAAATAAATTTCATGATTGTGGCGTAATTTGACATTATGGAAGAAAAAATTGCCGAGACAAGTTACACAAATGAACAAGGCATTCGTCTAGCCGATTGTATATGCCCGATATGCATGAGTATTCTTGTAGAACCAGTTACAATGCCCTGCTCTCATGAACTCTGCAGGCCTTGTTTTCGCGATACGGTTGAGCAGGTCAACTTTACCTGCCCGCTTTGCCGATTGCGAATCAGTAATTGGGCTAGGAAACAGACTAAGCTAAATAAGTTGATAAACTGGACGAAATGGCATGAAATACAGGCGACTTTTCCTGAACAAATCAGAAAAAGGCTTCAAGGCGAAGATACGGATGACGGTACGTAAAATTTAAAATTATTTGGTATTTAGGCCTATTCATAGGTCAAATGTCAAATGACTGGATATCCTGCCAAATGACTAGGCCTACAGTATATTGTATTGTTTTGATTTTTTTAACCAAAGTTTTAAAGAAGTAGTAGACTAGTAATATAATAATTAATATCTGTTAGATTAGGATCTTCTAGGCCCATTCCATGGCATAGACTAGACCTAGCTTAAAATAAACATTAATCAGCAGTCTAATTTTGTCATATATTTTGTTGGGATTCAAATATGTCGTTGATACAGCATAACATACTGTACATCACTTGCTGAGGGGGTAAATACTTTGTAGGCCTATTTATTTGATACAATTTACCCCTATTTTTTAATGGAATAATCCACTAAAGTGCTGGTATTTTTATAACTTTATACAATTTCTTGAATCTTGAATCATTACGCATTTCCGTTGTCTCTTCTGTAGTTCTTCAGCCTGTAAATCCAATCCGTGTGTGTGAACCAGGAGAAGTCCGAGAAGAATATGAAAAGGAAGTTAAAAAGGTACCTAAAACTAATGGAAGAGCCCATGATATATAAAAATGCCTTTATTTATCAAATATGTTTTAAATATGTTTTATGTTTTAAATTTAATTTAAGCATCAAATGGAAAAAGAAGAGCAAGAGAAAATAGAGAAAGCCAAGAGTCAAAAGATTATCAAAGAGATACAAGAAGAGGAACTTAGGGAGTATGAAAAACGTAGACAAGAAGAAGAGAGGTTGAGAGAACTAGATGAGAAACTGGCTAGGAAGATAGCTGAGACTGAAGAACCTGGTCTACATGTATGTATTTATTGTGGAGTATTTAAAGTTTTAAATGAATGATAGTATCCATGTTGTTTCAACATGGCCACCTGCCATTGATTTACAGATGTACTGGATGAAACTTATTTTCAACCAATTTTCAACCACAGGAAACAAAAAATATACATTTCTGAATTGTGTCATTGAAGAAACTTAAAGTAAAGAAACTTTATTTTATTCTAGAATTCTGGAAATTTAGCTGATGAGCAAGCACGACTAGATGAACAACTAGCGAGGGCGCTTCAAGAAGAACAAGAAAAACAGGTATACAACGAATTCTACTATGTCGCAGTACTAACACTCGTCTAAGTATCATACATTATATATGTAATATCACTCTTACCTACATTATTTTATCCACTTGCCATATCATTATACAATATCCTATATATCATTATACAATATCCTATATATCATCATACAATATCCTATATATCATTATACAATATCCTATATATCATTATACAATATCCTATATATCATTATACAATATCCTATATATCATTATACAATATCCTATATATCATTATACAATATCCTATATATCATTATACATGATCATAACTTCATTTATCACTTTACAAACATTCTTTTTATCATTACCTTTTAAGGGCAAATTAAAACAAACTCAGAGAGATGAAGAGTTTGCAAGAAAACTGCAGGAGCAACTAGAAAGGGTAACTATTCATAACATTCCTTCCCGATTTATACAGGATTGTCCTGATTTGTAAAGCTCTGTCTACACTATCAAACTTTATGTGACAACAAATGTGATGTGCATATATATGGACATGATGATGTCATATCACTACAGTACCATGTTTGGGAATATCACTACCATATTTTTGCCACATCACACTCTTTTTGTCAAACTCGTTTGATATTGTAGACAGAGCTATAGGACGAATCGGGAATTCTTGAATAATATTTACTAAAGGTGCAGGAATGGGATTTTAGCTTGCACTACTTCTTACAGAAAATGCTTATTATATGCCCCTCTATTCTTCCTACATTTTCCTATGTGAGTTGAATTTCAGTTAGTGATTTAGTGGCTCTCAAATACAATTTTTTTTTTTTCAGACTTCAATGTCAATGAGTCAAAGTTCAAACAAACGTCTGACCCCACGTTCCAAAAAGAACACAAAGATTCCAGCTATGAACATCGAAACCTTCTTCAAAAAACCCCAACAGGGTGAGAACTACCAGAGCAGACCTTGTAGTGGTTCCGGATGCAGCTTGTCTGGTGAGTCCACCAAAGATAATCTCTTGGCAGACGATTTTACTCATGTGGAGAAGAGCTCACCAGAAGTGAGTTGTAGCCAAATAAAAATAGCGGATGTAATTAATGATGATTCCAACAGTACCACCAGTCCAATGTTTCTTGGTCCTTCCACTTCCAAAGTTACTGGAAGAGCTGATGTTTCATTAGTATGTGTTGAAGAATACAATGATGACTTAGCTATGGAATTTGATGAAAACTCCAACTCAAATTTCAAGCATGAACCAGTTGAAGATATGGTGGAATCTCTAGTTGTAGCAGAAAGTGATAAACTCTCTTTATTTGATGATTGTACTATTCTCGACAGTAAGGATCTTACACCGAGTCCAATGGCAGTTCTAAACATCTCACCACCTTCTGATGTTGATGACGAAACTAGAAGCAACCAAGAAGAAATAGTTTCAAAGCCTACTGGCGCTTTTACACTGATTGCAAAGACGCCTCCTACAGGTGCTCCAAGGATTAACTCACTCCGGTCAGATAGTGTTGGTAGTACAGATAGCATATCTCATGAGTTGTCTCATTTCAGACCAATAGTAATCTCGCCTCGTACAGCTGCTCGGAAACTGGCCGATGGAAAAACACCTTCGCTTGTTCATAGTACACCGAAAAATTTAAAGAATGCTTTTGAGAAAGGTGAGAGCGAAATCCTTCAGAAAAGTCCATTGCTCATGGATAAGTGGTTAAGTTTGGCACAGGAGCGTGAGCACAGAGTTTTAGAAGGTTCGAAATCTGTCATGGTTGGTAAAAGTGTTATACAAGAAAATAGTAGTGAGAAGTTATCTAATGTGAACACACCTTCAGAAAGAGACACTGAATACAGTCCTGGTAAGGGTTTATCTGTCAACCATGAAGACAGTACTATAATGAGTACTTCAAGTCCTGTTTCAACAACAGGCAAACAGACATTTCTTGATAAAAAAGCAGAGAGCGCTACTAGTGCCGAATCTGCAGATTCTTTGAAGCGTAGCCCAGGAAAAGTCTATCGTATGAAGCCGAAAGCACCATCTCAATCGAAACGGAAAAACTTGACACGATTATTGATGTCTGAGAACAAGACTACTAGAATTGATAAAAACATTTTAAGTAAAATTGTCCAACAGAAAGATGACAAGAATAGGAAAGTTGAAGAAGTTAAAACTGTTGAAGAAGATTTTGATGAGAATGAACAAAATATGAATGAATTAGTTGATCAGAATAATGAAATGTCAGATAGACATTATGAAGATGTAAATGATAAAGAAATTGATTATGTAAATAGAATATGTAGTCATTCTCCTTCTTTATTAGATGAAGTTAAAGTTGGAGAAAGTCACATGAAAAATAAAGATCAACCAAGTAAGCTGTATTCAGAAGAGAAAACAATTAAGAAAAGAAACCAAACAGAAGAAAAGGGAAGAAGGAAGCATCATATTGACTTCAAAAACTGTAAAACTATCGAGGACATGTTTGCCAAATTTAAGAAAAAACATGAAGATTTAAAAAATGTTGAAAACACAACCAATTTGAAAGAAAAGTCTGAGGATAGAAGTTGCATAAAAACACCAGAAGATAAAGATGACTTTGAAGGTAAACCAGATCATAAGATCTTGATACTTAATAAAACATTGTCATTTAAACCTTCTGCAGATTCCTCTTCTAGTAACAAAAGAAAATGCGATGAAACAATTGAAGGACAACGAAAATATAAACAAACGTCTTCTCATTCTTCACCAAAGAAAACGCAAATCGTACAATCGCCTTCTCCAAAGAAAAGTAAACTGAAAAGAGGAAAAACTAGGAGCGATAGCGAACCGTTAAGTCCTGGAACTTTAAAGCACAAACGATTTCTTAATCTGCAGACGGAGGAAGAGCGAAGACTACAGCAGGAAGCGTTGGATAGGAAGATGGCGCTAAAGCTTCAGCGAGAGATAAACCGTGAAATGAAGGCAGAGATGGATCACGTTAACAGATCACGTGGTAGTGAATCCGAGTATCAACTCAGAAGTCGAAAGACAAGTTACAGAACAGTTGTATCAAATTTACCTTGAATGCAAAAATGGCACTGGTGCAGATCCTAGGGAGGGGAGAGGGGGTTGATTGGGACATTCTCTCCTATATTTAAAGGGGATGGCGCCACAACTTTTAGGATACAAATCCATAAATTAAAGAAGCAACTTGGCACCCAGAAACTCTGTTTTAGGGGTTTCTTTTATTGTTCCTCCTCCCCCTTTTACCAATATTCAAACCCTTGCCCTTTGGAATATATACAGTATATATATATTTAGAAGCTATACTTTAAATACACAATAAATAACTTCTAGATCTATGGTTTGTTTTTTTTAAAACCCTTTATTTTATGTTTTAATTTTGACATCCAAACCAGCCAATGATGGTTGTATTTTTGTGTAAAGATAATTTGTTTCATTACTGTTTTGCCAGATTGGTACAGTATTACTATTACCAGTTATTTAGTTTTTGCTTTACAATATTTTATACCTGCAGTGAATTTAACATATTTACTATTTTATTGTTAATACATCATGAATATGTGTATCACTTTATTTTGGAATAGGTAAAAGACCCATACATAGATTTGATAATGACTCAACCAATTGAAACTGTTAAAATTATATAAATTTACTATTAAAACCTAAATTATATACAGAAAAGTTTTCCTGTATAAGGCGTTAAGTTACAATTTACTCTTCCCTGGTTAAAATTTTAAATGGTATCTACCGTTTTATACAAAGATTTGTTATTAATCAGGTTTTATTGTTAAAAATGTTGTGTCATTCAGTATATTTTTATTATTAATTACCTCTATTTGTTTTAAATAAGACTTACTTTATTTTAATATGCGTACAAAATTGCAATACTAATTTGTTTACTAATTTCTGTCTAAATTTTACCCAACATATTTTTGTAAATAAATTTAGAATTCAAAATATCAATTGTTGAATAATAATACAATAATATAAACATCTAGTAAATGTTTTGTTATATTTTTTTAAAGTTAATTAATTTGTTCTTGGGGAAAAAAAGATTTTATGACGTAGAAATATAGAGGTCGCTGTTTATCAATAGACGATAAACATGGTGTCGCACGTGGATGTTTCTTCAACGTTATTTTCTACAGTTTTAGGCCAAAATGCAGATAAAGATGCTCTTCCAAGTGTGCTTCAATCTTTGTCGGAGCTAAAGATACTGCAAATATCGGTATGTTCAACAATTCATACAAATTATGGGCATTACAACATACTCTTCTAGCTAGGCTCAATCAATGCTCAGACAGGTGTTAGGGCCTAATAATGAATAATGGCAGTGACTCGTGGCCTAGGCCTAGTTTAGTTAGATATCAACAGTTCTAGTCTTTAAGGTCTAAAGTACTATGTAGGAGGTGCAATGTTCTGCACAAAACTACCTTATTACTACACATTCATAAATTAAAATAGTGTAGCAAAAATTTCAGTAAAAACTTAACATCAAATTAGCAATAAAATTATAGGCATATTTTTTGTTTTTATTAATAATTAATAAATAACATTTTTTTAAATTAATATTTTCCATGATTAGTAAGGTTCACTATACTTACTAGGCACTCTAGCCTACTACTATAATAAATAGTTTAGCATTTTATAAACATAAAATAGACAATGTTATTATTATTAACCACGTCCACACTGTCACAATTTAATTAAGTTAAAAATTGTATTGAGAATATTAATAAATTCGTTTTTATTATTACAATATATGAAAATATTTTTTTTTTACCAACAGACAAAAAGTATTGAAGATTGGATTGGCAGAATTAACAACGCTTTAAATTCTAGGAAAACAAGGTAATTTAAAGACTTAATTAAAACATGTACATGTACTTCGGAACCCAACCTCAATTTCCGGGGGGAAAAAACCCTATATTTCTCCTTAAATTCATGGAAAGGTGTCCACGCAAAGGGGTGTGTCCGAAAGGAGAAGGTCTACTGTAATTATAGATATATACATGATTTGTACCTTTTTCATATACAATAATTGTTTCAAATTCAAACACACTACTTTTTATTTTATAATTGTATTGATGATATGAACATTTTTTATATTTAATGAATTGTTGGATATTTTTTTTCAGACTTGAAGCATTATGTTTACTGGGTTTGATTGTCGACCAGTGTTCCAGTGAAGTGTTCAACCAGCACTGTATATCGTGGCTTAGACTTCTACTTCAAATATTCCAGGTACAACAAGATCATGATTCCTAACTTAAAAGTTATTACTTGTCAAAAAAATATCTTACCTTAATTTTGCTGATCAGAATTGTCAATCCTTCTCTTTCAATCTCTAAATTCCTGTCTTCACTATCAAGGTTATTTGACAAGCAAGTGTGATATGGCTTAATATGGTAGTGATATGATGTCATCATGTCCATATACGGGCACATCACACTTTTTTTGTCACATAAAGTTTGATAGTGTAGACAGAGCTTTACACACTTTTGATATATCATGTTTTGTGTTTTATAGTCTCATAATACTGTGAAAACACTTGAGGTAGCCTGCTCTACAACAAGTAAGATCCTAGAACAGGTGACTGTGTTCCCTGAGTTGTCGAGACAAGTAGCTACAGAACTCATACCTTCAATTGTGTTGTGTTTAATCAAAGATTCTGATGAGGTAGGCTTAAGCTCTGTCTACACTATCAAACTTTTTGTTATGTGCCCATATATGGACATGATGATGTCATATCACTACCATATTTGGGCACATCACACTTTTTGTCAAACTAATTTGACAGTGTAGACAGACCTTTACAGATATTCACTGGTTTTTATAATCCACACTTGAAAAATATTAAATTCAAACATGAGCACTTTAACCACTGTTCACACTTGGATTATAGTGCGGTTTGTTTTGCTCTGGTTTTACCAAGGTATGGCGACATTGACTTAGTAACATGGTTTTACTAAACCATGTTATTAGTTTAACTGGGCAGGTAGTTGTTAATTCAACCTTAAGATAATTGCAGCCAGTGTTTAGATTGAACTTTTTTTGGGGTTAATTTAGCAGTGTGATCGAGGCTTTAATTTATTTAAAAAATAAAATCTATAAATATTTCTTTAAATAAAAATCTTTTAATTTAATTTATTTTTGTAGTGGTTAGTCTCTGCTTTGCAGTTACTGTTATCTTGTATGCGTTACTTTCCTGGTCCATGTGGTCCTATCAAGTCCAAACTGGAGGACAAGGTCTTGCCTTCATTGAGAAGCTTAGATACTGATATTGCAAAGGTAGAGTTTTAAAGCTCTATACACTATCAAACTAGTTTGACAACGAAAGTGTGATGTGGCCAAATATGGTAGTGATATACCCAAATTAGGTAGTGATATACCCAAATTAGGTAGTGATATGACATCATCATGTCCATATATGGGCACATCACATTATTTTGTCACATAAAGTTTGACAGTGTAGACTGTATAAGGTTGTTTAAGAGGTTTGCATGATGAAGAAAGAACAAAGTATTTATTATTTACATATTAAACTTTATTAATAATGCTACTGTTTTCCTCTCTAGTTGTTTGTTTAGTCCCAGCAGTATATTTTGGTTATATAACATGCACAAGTCATTGTCTAAATACTGTACAAAGATTAGATTAATGGAAGATCAGGGGTGGAAACGATAGTTCCGCACACTCCCTCTTTGATATTTATTATTGGCAGACTATAAATAATATATGTAAGCACCCCTTCATTGAAAAATTCCCAAATCTGCCCCTGAAGATAGTAATTTATCAAATTAATATTTCTTTGAAATGTCAACAATTCTGCGATGCATTGTTCTAAATGTGATCTTTTAAAATTGTTTTTTTCGATTATAGGGATATTGTAATTTATCATAATGTGGTTTTTTTTTTAAGGCGGCTTCTGAGTGTTACCCTTTGCTAGCAACAATTGGAGGAGGTGGAAATGCAGGTATTAAGCATACAGAAGCATGGACTCACTACTTTGATCGTCTGCTTGTCACTGCACATCAAATTCTAGGGAGTTTGTTTGATGGGTTGGAAACAGGTGAGAATAATAGCCTAGAGAGTATAAAGGTCATCCCTTAGTATAAGCCCCGCCCTCCGAATTAGCCTCGCCCCTCATAATAAGAAAAAAAGCCCCACCTCTCAGAATAAGCCTAACCCCTCAGAATAAGCCTAGCCCCTCAGAAAATGTCCCATCTCTCAGAATAAGCCCTATCCCTCAGAATAAGCCCTACCTATCAAAATAAGCCCACCCTAATAATAACCACCCCCAAATATTTATCATTTCAATATTATTTTTTATAGAAAACTACTGTCTTCCAACTGCAGTCAGTATCAATATGCCAGATGTCCCTGACATTGAGCCATCAAGAACACTGCACCTTACGCAACACTTTGATGTTTTGTGTGCATGTGTCTGTAACATGCTTCAGTAAGTTTATAGGGCTCAATTTTGGTCAAAGGTCAAATCAGATTTCCAGTAACTTTATTTTGGCATCACCATGCCATACTCAATCAAACTGCTATTTTGGATAATTTTTAACCAATTATGTAAAATAATTTTTTACAACATTGGACTAACACTTATCCAAATCAAAGTAATTAAATGTAAATCTCATTATGCAAATCTCATATGCAAATCATAAATGCAAATCTCATTATGCAAATCTCATATTCAAATCTTATTATGCAAATCTTGTCTTTTTTAGGGGACCATTTTCAGTTGTTGCTAGAGTGCCTCTCCCTGAAGTTGTCCGTTTATGCTGTAGATGTTTCACAGTTCAACCATACATGCTTGTGAGTAATAGTATTTTTAACTGTTTTGCTTTGCTTTTTAAACCTAAACCTCTGTATACACTATCAAACTAGTTTGACAAAAAATGTGATGTGCCCAAATATGGTAGTGATATGGCATCATCATGTCCATATATAGGCACATCACATATTTTTGTCACTTAAAGTTTTCAAGCTTAAAATATATAAATTATTGAAACTTAATAAGAACTTGTTAGTGTAAAACAATTGTCAACACATTTGTTATGTTTTAAAGGCTGGTCAAAAATCTACTGAGTACTGTATACTTTTAGCAAATCTTTACATTCTCCAGAGGGCAGCATTGGATATCTTATCGTCGTTGATTTCAAGGTAACAAGTTTTGCTTACACTTTACACTTATCTCTCAAATGTGTAAAACTTTAACATGATTTTTGTGCATTTCAGTATTGTACTACTAAATTTTTGTTTGTACAGACTTTGATATTACATGTATTGTTGTGACGACTTAAATTCTAGTTTTCATCTGGTGTTTTTACTTGTCAAACTTTGTTTTCAGTTGTCATGGTAACCTAATATCGGAGGGGCGTACAATCAATCAATTGCTTGTTCAATGTTTACAGTCAACAAATTCAGAAACAAGTAAAATTTCTCAGAAACCATACAGGTAGTTTAAATTTCATAAAGAAAAATAATTATTTCAGAATTTTATCATTTTTTGATGTATTTAAACATGGAGAGAATTTATCACTTTAGTTGTAAAGGTTTCTATATTATTTAGTGTTTTGCGTACAAAAGTTTATACTGTTCTTGAAAAGTGGATAGCAACGGTAGGGGCAGCAGCTGGGATAGGTAGCAATGCAGACAAGCTAATGGACTACATTGTGCAGGATTGTAGCCAATCACAAGCCAGCTTGTATGGGTCATCGGTCAAAGTTCAAGGGTTCAATAGTCAACAGAAATTTAACTTATTTTCAAATAGTGGTGTCTGTGGTGCTGCTCTGAAAGGTAGAATATTTACAATTAAAAAATGTATTTAATATAGTAAAGGTATTAGTTATAATTTAAAATGGCTTCCAAGTTTTTAAAATGTAGTTTTTTGAAAATTTTTGAAATGTTAGACTAAACTCAGCTGGAGATTAGATTATTATTTTATTAGTATTTATTTTTTTATTTCAGTTTTGAGAATTATGTTATTGTCATGCCAATTAAGTCCTGCTCAACACAAGGTAATTTTTTATTTGTAATCGATCGTTCAAAGTTAAAAAATAGTGGTATTGGGAGAGTTTCCAGTTCATAGAGTCCAGTATTGGGAGAGTTGTCTGTATATTACCCATTGAAAGTGTTCTCCTAATAGTGGTAGCCCAAAGGCCTCCTACTGTATTTTTATTTTAAAATATGCATCATGTTTTTGTCTGGTTTTTTCCCAGCTTATCCATGAATTCACCGTTAGCAAGCTCCTACAAGTTCACCAGCATATTGAAGAACCTCCAGTACCGTACAGTTCACAAGATTGCCGCAAGAACCTGTACCATGTACTGCTGGCTCAAGTTTTAGCCCCGCATCCAAGATGGCCGCCATCGCTTCATTGTGCTGTGCAATTGTTTCGTTTTGGCAGACAAGACCCCAGCTCACTTGTAAGTTGCTAATTTTCCATCAATCGGATTAAAATTTGTTTAATTTTATGTTGAAAGTTCACAAAATCATGATTTTTATTTGTATTTTTTTAGGTTTCAAGTTTTTGTATAGAAGCCTCTATCACATGTGCAGCCTTGATGCATCCTAGAGTACATAGTCTTCAATCCAGTCTTCCTGTGGTTGAACTTCAAGAAAGTACTAGTCTACAATCCAGACTGTCCATGCCTCAAAATGTGCAGGAAAATTTAGTACTGGGAACCTCTAGTCTATCATCAAATGTTGATTTACAAGCGAAACATATAGAAAATGAGTCTATAGAGGGCAGTAGTGAGAGTATGCAAATGAACCAGAACAGTGGTGACCAGTATAAAAGGGTTAGAACTGATGAAATATCTGAAACGGACAAAAAGCGAACAAAGGTTGAAGGTCAGATAGTAGTAGAACAAGAAGAAGTTATTAGAATAGACACTGAAGAAAAAGAGAAGAATTGTATAAAAGAAGTTGATGCTGATGATACTGAAATTGAATTGGAATGGATGTCAAGGAGAGGAAGTAAAGAAATTAGTAATACTGAAGAAAAAAGTTTACAAAGTTCTGAAAATATGTTTACAGAACCAGTATCAAAAGTACTGAAAGAAATTGGTGACCAGATTGAGACGCAACAACAGAAGAGTGAAGATGTAAAAGAAATTGAAACTGGTGAGGATGAGGATAACGATGAAGAGGAGATGTTTACAAGTTTTGTGGACATACCAGCTTGAAAGGAGCATTAGTGGTGACAGTGTGTACACACCAGTTGATGTCACCATTTGGGATGCAACACATTTGTAACACTCCATATAAGGAGATGTTTACAAGTTTGTAGACATACCAGCATGAAAGGAGCATTAGTGGGGACAAGGTGTATGCACCAGTTGATGTCACAATTTAGGATGTGACAAATTTGTAACACTCCATATAATGAGATGTTTACAAGTTTGTAGACATACCAGCATGAAAGAAGCATTAGTGGTGACAAAATGTATGCACCAGTTGATATCACAATTTGGAATGTGACACATTTGTAACACTCCATATTAGGAGATGTTTACAAGTTTTGTGGACATACCAGCATAAAAGGTGCATTACATATTGGTAACAAAATGTACTCACCAGTTGATGTCACAATTTGAATGAAAGTAGCATTAGTGGTGACATGATGTATACACCCATTGGCGACAAATTTAAAACAAGTTTTGTTGACATACCAGCATATTAAAAAAAAGTGCATCAATGGATGTCACAACTTTGACAAATAATACATACGAATATTTTGTTTTATGATTGACATAAATTATGAGGTACCAGTATACTGTATAGATCAGTACATGTGATTCATTCTAAGTTTTTGTTTTACAATAATGATGTATTCAATTTCTCTACAGTATTTTCTCTATATTAGATAGTACATCTTGTTTTATGCTCAAAATAATAAAAACCTATATATATGTGTATTCGTAGTTTTAGATAGAACAAGAAAAGTGGTTTTTTATTTTTATTGCAGAGGTGTATCACCTTCCACACTAACCCTCTCGACCGCCATTCACCCTCTCCATCCCCATGCACCGTCTTCAAACCGACGGACACTTTTAAACCTTACACTTGCACTCACTCCCACACTCAATAGGCAGCTAAATACAGTCGATTCCCCAAAATCTACTCTATTTGAGTCAAACATTCGCCTTCGAATTGTTGAAGACGTATAAATCGTGTACTTTTTATTTTTAAGTGGAATTTGACCTTTGACGTCGTTTTTAAGTCCGGATATGCCGAATGTAATGTAATTCATAACGTACGCCTACACGTTGAAGGTGGGGAAAACAAATGCTTGCTACTCTGCATATACAACAGTATTATGTTTTCAAAGTCCAAACCGAAGATGTTATATGTCGCTCAGAGTTTTCAAAATTTATTTCGCAAAAACAAAACCACTACAAATTATATACTCACAATTGATTGATATGAAATGCAAAAAATCGTTATGGTAACCATCAATCGACAAGTTAGGCCTACTGTAGGCCTACCTGTCACATTGTTTACTTTATTGTTTAAGGTAACATTGTATAATAAATAAATAGGTTATAATAATGTCCTACTTCATTTATAAAAGTATTTTAGGAAGTCTTTTTTTAAGAAGTGACGTAACCAATCCCCGAATACACAGTAGTTGGTGGCAGAGGTGGTAGATTGTTGCGAACAGTTGCTTGTCATTGGTCAACTCACTTGCTTTGCATCTACGTCCCTGCGTTTCGTCTCTAGTAGTGGGAACATAGCTTTAGTGCTGAGTCGGCGTACGCCCAAGAAGATGTGTGAAGAAACGGATAGATATGGATTGACTTTATTAGAAATTGTCAAAAAACAATAACGGAGAAAATCAGGATAAAACTTGTAATATAGCTTGTTTTCAACGGGGTCCTAAAACATTTAAAATACGAAAATTGATAACCGAAAGCGGACAAATTGCCATCCAACTTTTCTAGACCAGAATTTTCCGTAGATTACGAATATGGAAGGTAATCGATCAGGATAGGAAGCGTTTTCGAGATATAAGGGGTCAAAGTTCAAAATTTACCAATTATAAAACATGCTATATCTCTGGAAATACTGGACGTAATGAGATAATTTTGGTGTTCATTGTTCACAATGTATATATTTATATTAGCTCTAACAGAACTTTCTTTGGAAAATTGACTGGAAACCCCATTTTTAGCAACTTTGACCTTTGACCTCCTTTCGCTATATCTAAGTAACGGCAGGTCGGATAGAATTGAAAATAGGAGCAAATTGTTTCCATGATATACATTTATATTCAGTGTAACAGATAATATTGCTTGAAAATGACCGGAAGTGTGGTTATTGACCTTTGACATAATTTAATAAGGTTATATAATAACATAAATTAATAAATATTTGTCGTAGGGAGCCAAGTTTTTTCAAAAAATGACTGAAACACCTATTTTTCTGTAATTTCAACCTTTGACCTGTTTTTCTCATCTAAATAACGACATGGCATAGAGATTTCTAACGTTTATAATATATGCCTAGATATTTTTATTCAATCTAATAGATTAACTGTTTGAAAAATACAAGTGTGATTATTGCTTTGAAATCTTGAACATAAGAGCCTATCGGGCCTGATTTAATTCAAAGAGGTGTGGAAGGGGAATACTACTACTACTATACAGTACAATGTCTTTCAGAAACATTTGAGCAACTTCATTCAGGTATCTAGGTATCCATGTATTTCTAATTAAACAGAATGTACGGCTCATAGAGAATCCAGAAGTACCCTTGGTTCATTTTGGCAAATCCATATGGGTTCCTTTTAAAAGGATTGAGGGTGCACAGACAGGCTTTTCCCATGGCTTAATCTTAGTTAGGGTGTCACGAAACCTAAGACCACGAAAGCTAAGACCCCCTAAGACCTAAGATCACGAAAGCTAAGACCCAAGACCTAAAATTACAAATTCTAAGATATACTACAGCTTAAAAACAATACTTGTTTATCCATACATAATTTTAAACACAGTAGGTTTCATTTATTACCATAAATATAATTAAATACTACCGCAAAACATAGATTAAACTCACATTATTTTCGCCCGTTGAGTAAATGTATATTTTTTTCTTTACAACAAACAAACTTGACGGGTTGTTTGTTGGTATATATTTACTCCATTGTGTTGGTTCAGAGGATGTTTTTCTTACGCACCTGCCTTTCTTGTATTTTGACTCCAAATTTGTTGACTAACTTTATCCTGAATACTACACTTTAAAATTAGGATTTATAAGTACTTTCAGACGGAGAAACACATAAAAACAAATAAATAAATCCTTTAAATTGATGATTTTACAGACATGTTTCTTTGTATACTGTAACTCCTCGAGCTCCCCCCATGCTCAATGTTTTTGTTTCTATGGAGCGCCAAAAGAGCAACAATAATAGTACAAGTATAAAAACAGAAAGAAAACGAAACAAATCATGATTTTTAAATTAAAATTTATTTGCCAGTATTTATTTCTTCGTACTTGCATGATTATACTATTATCATTACAATTTTAATTTTACATTGTTCCATCCACACTGATGGACTCCACAGAGTTTTCAGCCCTCTATATAATTTTTGCTCGTTTGACGTTCCATAGAAACAAAAACATTGAACATGGTAGGCCTACAACTGCTACTGTACTGTAGGCTTGTCATGCGAAATTCGCAAACAGTTTTTGTGCGAGAAAAACGTCTGTAAAATCATCAATTTAAAAATGTATTTGTTACTTTTTATGTGATTCTTTTTCATAAAAGTGCCAATTCTAAGGTGTGGTATTCAGAATAAATGTTGGGAGTTAAAATACAAGGCAGGTGCGAAAGATTTTTGTAATCTTGGTCTTGGGGCTTAGCTTTCGTGGTCTTAGGGGGTCTTAGCTTTCGTGGTCTTAGGTTTCGACACCCGTTTTAGTTACCCGATATATTTCTAACACAGTAACCTAAATGTAGCCAGATGCATTGATCCGATACAGGGGGCCAAATGTAGAACTGAACATACAGTAGAGAACCACAGAAGGGTCTAAATAGATGACCTGTTTTATTTTAGGCAAAATCTATATGGGTTCCTTAAGGATCGAGAGTGCACAGTCGGCTTTATTCCATGTGCCTGTCTATATAAACCCACATTGTCACCACTTATATTTCCATTATGGGACTTAATGTCCTTGGAGGACCGGCCCTTGGGTTAGTTTGGGAAAATCCATATAAGTGTTCCTTAAGGATCGAGAGTGCACAGGCAGCTTTATTCCATGGGCCCCGCCTGTCTATATGAACCCACAGTGTCACCCATTATATTTCCATTATGGGGCTTAATGTCCATCCATGGAGGACAGGCCCTTTGGGTTAATTTGGGCAAATCCATACATTTTCCTTAAGGATCGAGAGTGCACAGGCAGCTTTATTCCATGGGCTGCGCCTGTCTATATGAACTCACATGTGTCACCCCTTATATTTCCATTATGGGGCTTAATGTCCATCCATGAAGGATGACCGGCCGGCCCTTATGGATGATCGAGGGTGCACAGGGATATTTATTATATCTCTATGAACCCACATTTTCACCCCACATACAGTATTTCCAATATAGGGTCTCTTGTAGCTTCACATAGAGAACCCCGAAAGGTCCATGAAGGTCGGCCCTTGGCACATTTAGTTTTATTCTATAGTTCATCTATGAACTATTTACCCCATATTAATTTCTAATACAGGGCCTTATGTAGCACACCACCAGGGAAGAGTTAAGTTACACCACATAGAGTTTCCAAAAGGGTCCTTAGAGGGTTCATTCGGGCAAATCCATATGGGTTATTTTAGAATCCTCACTCCTGTATGGGCCAAACTATCTGTTAGTCGGGTCAACATATGAAAATATAGGGCCTAACCCCAAAAAAATTGCAAGAAAATGTTTTTTGATGAATTACAATGAAAAATTGTCTCAAAAAACATATATCAAAAGTTTACCAAAATCGGACTACCGCAAAGGTTCAAAATTTGACGTTAAAAAAGATGGCCGCCAATTTTTGAAAATCGGTAACCGCTTGTAGTAGACAGCTGTATTTGGTGTCAAATTGTTCAAAATATATATGTTTATATTTACACTTTTTGAACATTTTGTGAAACATGACCGGAAATTCCATTTTGTGACCTTTGACATATACGGCATGACGTTTATATATCTACGTAACTGCAAATCACAGAGTCTTGATATTGGTATCAAAATGTTCAGAACATACATATTTATATTTACCCTTTTTAAACATTTTGTTGAAACATGGCCGGAAATTCCATTTTGTGACCTTTGACCCATATATGACATAAAAAAATGTTCATATCTACGTAACTAAAAATCATAGAACCTTGATATTGGTGTCAAAATGTTCAGAACATACATATTTATATTTACTGTTTTTGAAAATTTTGTTCAAAAATAATCGAAAACACAAGGTTTTCCCTTTGACACGATGTCTATGCAGAGCCTGTAATATACATACAGGATCTGGAAGAATTGCATGTGAAAATGGATTAAAGGAAAGGCAAATGGCAGTGAAAACAATCAAATGCAAACAATGGCAAAGGAACTTGATTGTGTAACTATACAGTTTGAAAATAATGTAAAAATAATAGATGCAAGAGAAAAAATATCACGATACACACTATTTAAAGATTAAATTAAGTAATTGGAAGCAATAACAAGGGAGAAGTGAAAGGAAGGAGGTTAAAGGGGGAGAAAGTTGTAAGAGCTGTGGTGCAATAATGAAAACAAAATATAATGGAATTCTTCTTGAACATGCCTCAAATCTTGAGCAAGCAAACTTGAAGAAATGACGAAGAAGTGAAAAAACAGAGTGATGAAGACGTAATATGAACATGGACATTACAATGATAAAATAGTTAAATAATGGATTTATTAAACAACAACAACAAAGTAAATTGTTGGAGCTAGAAATGCTATAGACTACAAGTGTTTAACAACTTGGAAGCTTGGAGGAGGCAGAGCCGTTATCAAAAATACACATGGATTAGTTGTCATCCTCGCAAGAACTGCTTGACAAATCCAATCATACATTACATCTAGATGGAACGTCTAAAAAAGGAGAAAACTATAGCACAGTTGGAATTGTCACGATTCGAACATCTACCAAAAGTTATGGGAAACTGGGAACAATGATGGCAAATCAACAGATGAATTAATTATCAAATTTGAAAGTAATCATTCACCACAACCATTATACAGGCTCTACTGAAGAATCTACACCGCATCCACTTTCTCTGCAAATACTTTCCGACGAAAGACAAAAACTGTGAACAAAATCCAAATACTGTACAAACCAAAGATGACACAATTTAACTTCTCGTTACAAATCATGGCAACAAGAATCATACAAAAATCTGAACTCTCCATCGAAATGTAAATGTGCATCAAATATTCCCATTCCAGATTTTTTTTTGGAAAGTATGTGGAGCATTTATACGAGGACAAAATTACAAAGGAGCAGAAGCGTGGTATGTCGGAACAAACAATTAAACTGAACGTCCACAAACCTGGCAGTTATTACAAATAAAGATTCCTCTATATTAATCTGTAATCAAGTTAGGAATAATTTAGGTATTTTATATTTAACAATTTTTACAAAACACTACGTTTGAATCTTCTAAGTGCGTAAAAGTTGATTACAGGCTCTGCATGAAAATATCATTCGCGTAACAAACAAACAAAACAAAATAATATATGGAAATAGTTTTTTTTTTTAAAGAAAATAAGTAAAAAAAAAAAAAGTGGAATGAATCCACATAAGAGAAGAAAGTAAAAAAGTTTTGTAAACATTAAAGAACAAAAATATTAATATTAATGTTAAAGGATGAGAACAATATTATGTTAACAGTAAACATGTAGTAAGTAATGAGTATAACAGAGAATATGCATTGTTAAATGAAAATGTGGTAGATGAAAAAATCAAAAACAACTATGTAAGAAAAAAAAAAGCTTGTTAATGAAAATGTGTTTACAGATAATATGTTTAATCAATGTGATAATATGTAAACAAATGAATAAATAAGTATATGTATACAGATGATTAAACAAACATTGTAAATATAATGATATGTATAGTGTATAGTGAAAAATATATGTAAAGAGAACAGTGGTTTGGAAATAAAAGTGGGATGAACCGACATAAGATAAAAAAAAAAAAAAATATCATTCGCGTAAAACATGCCATGTATGTGAAAATATTTCATGCCATAAGTATCAAAGGTCAAAACCTTATGTTTTCGGTTATTTTTGAAAAAAATGTTCAAAAACAGTAAATATAAATATGTATTTTCCGAACATTTCGACACCAATATCAAGGTTCTATGATTTTTAGTTACGTAGATATGAACATTTTTTTATGCCATATATGGGTCAAAGGTCACAAAATGGAATTTCTGGTCATGTTTCAACAAAATGTTTAAAAAGGGTAAATATAAATATGTATGTTCTGAACATTTTGACAGCCATCTTTTTTAACGTCAAATTTTGAACCTTTGCGGTAGTCCGATTTTGGTAAACTTTTGATATATGTTTTTTGAGACAATTTTTTATTGTAATTCATCAAAACACATTTTCTTGCAATTTTTTTGGGGTAATGAAACAGTTTGACTCGACTATGTGGCTATATAAAAATTGTGGTCGGTCTGTGTAGTGAGTTGTGGATTGAGTTTGGCCACCTGGATCTGCCTATGCCCTATCCTGTGAACGAATTGGTATTCTCTGGTTCTGATGAATAGTAGTTTATTTTCCAAAAATGAATATTGTAGCCCTAGTAAATGCAACTGTGTAGTGGCAAATCATTGAAGGTGAGCGTAACATGTTAACATCATAAAATTTTAAGTCATAATATTAATTTTATTATTTATTTTGCAGTATTATAATACATTTAAAATAATGCGCACTAGAAAAAATACCATAACTTCACTGATCAAATAACGATCGATCTCATAGTTTGAATAACTGTGCATTATTTAGTATATCACTTGTTCAAATGTTGACCTTTGACCTATGTCAACTGGTGTAATGATGAATGTGCTCTTTTGATTGTGTATGATTGATGTCAGAATGATAAAACATAACATTTTGTCTTAAATTTTAGTTTGTATTTTTTGTAAATTTTGGTTTCACTCTTTTGCGATTGATTAACAGGAGGAGAAAACATCCCCTTTTTGTTAAATATTAGTTTTTATTTCGTTTTATAGGTACGTTCTATGATTGGTCAATATTGACATAGGTGATTGAATAGACACCTATAATCATAAAAATGTAATAAAAGACCAAATTGTGATTCATTAAATTTGTTATAATACATATACATAATACATTGTTGTAATTGGTCAATTTTGAACTTTGACCCCTTATATCTCGAAAACGCTTCCTATCCTGATCGATTACCTTCCATATTCGTAATCTACGGAAAAGTTGGATGGCAATTTGTCCCCTTTCGGGTGGTGATTCCCCTTCCTGCCACCGGACTACATGGACGGTATTAATTTATCATCAAATTTATTGCAATTTCAAACCTATATGAAAACTTTCATTCAGAAAACATGGCTACGCCATTAACATTTACCTGCCTTTAAGCTGTTAGCATTTGCCACATGTATTTTTACACTTTGTAGAATATTGGGTTAAGTCGCACAATTGATTTTCTTCAATGCCTGTGCAGTAGAAATCACTCGATTTGTCAACACAGCATTTGCCACATGTTTTTTTACAGTTTGTAGAATATCCGGAGAAGATGCACATTTGTTTTTGTTCAATGCAGTTAGGCATCACTGAATATGTTAACACAATTTGTGTCTAAGACAACAAGAAGTAATAATAATCTCATGTTATTGGTTGGTATTGTTTTTAGTCGCGTGGAAGCGACTCTATAGTTCACTATGTCGGTCGGTCGGTTGGTCGGTCGGTCTCTGTCTGTCTGTCGGTCTGTCTGTCGGTCTGTCGGTCAGGTATCACTATGCGTTTTATCGCTTTCTGACCTTATCTTGATATCAGTTTAATCTAGCTAGGTCAATTTTTCACAGTATATTCCTTATGGCCAGGAATCAATGTGGTTATGTTTTCACGGTGCGCAATAAAAAATTACGCGGTCTACGCACGATTTAACGAAATCACGTTTGTAATCATATCTTCACAACCATGAATCACAATTAAATAAAATTTGGTACTCATAAATTTCAGGGCATAAATCATCATAATTATGGCAATACAATTACGTGCGTAGCGCATGTAACGCATGCGTACGCGCGCTTAACATTTTCAAAATTTATTTTCGATGAAATAAGAGTACGTTTCAGGCAATTTTAAGCGTTTACAAAATTGCCATGAGTGCGCATATTTTTGCGCGCGCACTGCGCGTTAAATGTTATTGCGCACTCTTTTTGCCCGATTTCTGTTTTCTTGACTTACTTTTCAACTCGAAATTACGTTATACGAGCACGTCAAAAGTGACAGGCTACGCACGTGTAAATTAAAAAAATATAAATGTTTTTAAACATTTCAACATTTTTAAACATGTTCAGTAATTTCGGTCAGTATAGTTCACTATGTCGGTCGGTCGGTCTGTCTGTCTGTCGGTCTGTCGGTCTGTCTGTCGGTCCGGTATCACTATGCATTGTAGCACGCGACTTAATGGCTGTTGGCCTTGTTTATTTAAAGATGTATTGTCGGTATTTCAAGAGGTCTATTGTAAAATCAGTCACGGCTGCCATGTAATGAACAATGTGAATTTATTCTGTGTCTGTGATGTTTATATATATAATTTGGATAACCATAAGCGAATTCAATCACATATCCTTAAAGGTGGTAATCCACAAGACATCTAAAGATATTTATATAAAGAAAATGTACCTGCTTCTGCGGTCGTTTGTTTTGCCTGCAATGAATAAATACATATTATTATAGTTTACAAAATAAGCCAATTGGATCTTGGGAGCAAACAAAAATAAATAATCATTGTATTTCTCCACGCTTTGATTTAAACATATTCACAATAATTTAAATTACTCACTTGTTTTTTTATTTTATTTTTAATTTATCAGCCGACAGAATAGTTTAATAGCGTTGTATTTCAAGATTACCGAGACACGACTGGTTACTTCACAGTAAAGTAGAAAGGTGAAATCAAACTTTTAGAGTGTGCGACATACAGACAGAATGGTTTAATTTATTTGTATTTCAGAATTACCCCAAAACGACTGGTAAGAGTATAATTTAGACATTACAGTAAAGTAGAAAAGGTGAAATCAAACTTTAGAGAGTTTTCGACAAATAGTTTATTTCCGTTGTATTGCAGTTTTACCAAAAACATTCAAAATTTCCAATAACATTTTGTAGAGAAAATGTTGAGAAATGAAAGTACTGAATAGGCTAGGTAATCTATCTAAAAAAACAGCTTAAAGTGAAACAAATTGCAAACAGAGATTTTTTTAAATTGTCACATATGATGAGGAGATCAAAATTTGAGCGTCACACCTCTGTAACTCATCCCGATGATATGCAAATTAGCTTAAATATGCAAATTAGGTTGAATCTACAGGGTTATCATATCTCAAAAACTACTAGTTAGAGAGAGTTGATTTTTCACTGATTTATTCAGAATGTATATATTAATATTTGCTCTAATGAAACACTTTATGAAAACATGACCGGAAGTACAACATTTGACCCTCGACCCCATTTCTTAATGTTTGCATACATACCGTAATGCGACTAAAATGTCTGTAGACTTTCTAGCCTTATAGGTTTTTGATATATGGGAACCCCTATATATTGTACTAATAATTTGCATACCTTCGAGGTGAGTGATACAGGTGTGATTTTGAGATTAACAATCCAATGTTGGCTATTAGAAACCTGTATCCCAGTCATTTGTGAGGGCAGAACAAAGTCTCTACAGACATTTTAATTTCATTATATATGCAATATTGAGAAATGGGTTCGAGGGTCAAATTCTGTACTTCCGGTTATTTTTTTGTAAAATGTTTCATTAGAGCAAATACAAATAGGCCTATATAAATTATGACTAAATCAGTGAAAACATCAACTCTCTTTGACTAGTAGTTTTTGAGATATGGTAACCCTGTAGATTCACCCTAATATGAATATTTAAGCTAATTTGCATATCATCGGGATGAGTTACAGAGGTGTGATGCTCAAATTTTGATTTCCTCATCATATGTGACCATTAAAAAATATATCTGTTTGCAATTAGTTTCACTCATAATGATAGATTACCTAGCCTAGAAGTTTAAAAAAAAAAGAAAAGAAAACTTACCGGGAGGATGACGCTAAGAGCGAGCATTCCGATGATGAGTACGACGTTTGGCCATTGTTGATTCGAGAAAGTGCTGAGTTTCTTCTTAAGACAGTGAAGCTTGATACTTGGATACTTGCTCAATGTTTCAGATATTGTGACCAAAGTAGAAAGAGATGCTCTATATATAAGGGTGCTGTATGATATGCTTCAGGTGATCCGGCCAATCATTTCGATAACAAATTTGTTAATTTGCAATCGATGATTCGGTACCGGGTACGTCGTAAATTCTTATCGATCAATATTACCAAATGTGCTGGTTTACACTTGTTATTTTAGGGATGAATATATCATTATTGCCAATACCTTGTTATCTGTTTATTTAATTGTCAAGAGGGTATTACAATATTACATATTATATAATAAGAAAATGATAATTTAATGACCGTTTGCACTTTATTGTTGTTTAGTTACTTCTTATTATAATAAGAACCTTCGTGTTTATCTGGTACAGAAAACGATTTATATACGTATTTTTTTTCACACTATATTTTATTTTTTTCCGAAATAAAGATAAAAATAAGAAATCAAAATGATAAGCATGTTTAAAGAAGGGAGTGGAAACATTGTTTTAGGGCCTAGAATTTTCGAGATCAAAAGTGGTACAGTATTTACTTTGTTGTCTGTTACTATTGTTACTTTTAACATTTATCTGATTAACTTACAACGTATGGGCGTTGTCATTATCGGATTTCAACATACATCTTTTAATAATTAAAATTGTAAATCAATGATTTATTGGTTTATTTACAATCACACACATAGGCCTACACAGTGATCATCGAGAGCCAATAACTTATGTTGAGAAGCACGGAGTTAAGAATTCTGGATTCAATAGGCCTATTTAAATTTATTCTTATTTATTATGATTTTAATGATTATTATTTTACCAAAAAAAAAAGAGAGGTTTCCATAGTTGCAATACCTGGTCTAATTATGTAATTTGTTTTTCAATTTTTTTCTATTGACACTTTTTTTTTATTATAGCCGACATAATGCCTACAAATTTGACTGGATTTTTTGTCCATGCTATAATACTAAAAGGTGTTTTTTTCGTTATTTTTACTAGAACCCATTGTATTTCAATTTTCAGTTTGATGAAAATAATGTCGCTTTCTAGTGAGAACGATGTAAATTTTATAAGTTAGCTTTTCTTTTTCTTTTTCATCTCATTTCATTTTTTTTGTAAATACCTCTCTATTTACAACATTTGTGTACAATAGGGATTTTACTGTGTAATTTGAACTATCCCCCACTTATAAGAAAATAAAACAAAATCATGTAGCAAAATAAAATCCCAAAAATTATTAAACTTAGGGGAAATTATAGATCGATAATTATTGAAATGTATGATCAATATAATTTTTTGCCGGCACCTGGCCTTTAAAATTTAATAAATGAAGCATATGCACGAAGTAGGCCTTTAATTATTGAAATTTTATTCATTAATGATAAACATGAGGCAAATACATTTTTATGGCTTTCGCTTGCGTGGATTTGGCCTTGTAAATAAAATACAAAATAATTATTTAACAGATGCTAGCTAGTTATTAAATTAATATTGCATATATATAAATACAAATCATAAAAATACAGACACATAAAATAAAATAATTAATTAAAATAAAAGATGTTACTGAATATCATTATAAATGTTTGCCGCACCTGGCCTTAAAAATTCAATGAAAGAAGCATATGCACGAATTAGGCCTATAATTATTCAGAATTCATCTATTATTAATAAGCAAGAGGTGAATACATTTTTAGTTAACAGACGCTAGCTAGTTATTAAATGAATATAGCACATATATAAATACAAATTATAATAATACAAACACATAAAAAACAAGACGTCACTGAATATCACTAGAACTTGTTGCCGCACCTGGCCATTTTATTTCAAGCTATATTGCTAATGTAATTTGCTTAAAGTTAGAATAGAAATAATTGACATATATTTTTTGTAAAATCAACGTGGCAAGATAATCTATGTCGACATGTATTTATTAGGAAGTGAACTTGGCAAGATAATCTATCTCGTCATGTCGACATGTATTTATTAGGAAGTCAACTTGGCAAGATAATCTATCTCGTCATGTCGACATGTATTTATTAGGAAGTGAACTTGGCAAGATAATCTATGTCGACATGTATTTATTAGGAAGTGAACTTGGCAAGATAATCTATCTCGTCATGTCGACATGTATTTATTAGGAAGTCAACTTGGCAAGATAATCTATCTCGTCATGTCGACATGTATTTATTAGGAAGTCAACTTGGCAAGATAATCTATCTCATCATGTCGACATGTATTTATTAGGAAGTGAACTTGGCAAGATAAACTATCTCGTCATGTCGACATGTATTTATTAGGAAGTCAACTTGGCAAGATAATCTATCTCGTCATGTCGACATGTAGTTATTAAGAAGTGAACTTGGCAAGATAATCTATCTCGTCATGTCGACATGTATTTATTAGGAAGTCAACTTGGCAAGATAATCTATCTCGTCATGTCGACATGTATTTATTAGAAGTGAACTTGGCAAGATAATCTATCTCGTCATGTCGACATGTATTTATTAGGAAGTTCAACCTTCCCCTGCCCCCTTTTACACAATAAGGCAACGAAATACTAATTTCTTTCCTATGAACAGTGCCTAGGACATTTATATATGAAATACAGTCGATTCCTCCTCTCTCTATTTAAATGTATTCGCGTCTGTCGAATTTTTGAAGAAGTATAAATTGTATACTTTTTATTGTTAATTCGACGTCATTTTTTGGTTCGGATATGTAATTGATAACGCACATGCTGAAGGTAGTAAAACCGATATAAATGCTTTCTATTACTGCGTGTACTACAGTAATTATGTTTTCAAAGTTCAAACCGAAGATGTTTTATGTGGCTCAGGGTTTTAAAAATTTGCAAAAATATAAACTAGGAAAAATACACGATAAACTATATAATACCTTAGCACAAGCATTTATTTTGCAAAAACAAACCACTCTACACATTACATTCTCATATATGATTGATATGAAATGCAAATTAAGACCTTTCATGTAAACAAACTAAATTGTTAAGGCAACCATCAAAGGACAAGTTAAACCTGTTTTCCTGTCGACGTTACTCGATGCTATCGTTAACAATAATTGGTAATTTTCTCAGGAAAAGGTACTCGCTATCGTTATCATTTCAACTTGATCGTTTTCAAACGATCGTCGTTGAACTGTTAACGATCAACGACGATAGCGTCGAATAACGTCGACACGAAAACAGGCTTTACCTGCTGTCACATTATTCGAAACAATTTATTGTATTGTTAAGATTAACATTTTATAATAAATAGATAAATATGTTGTAATATTGTAGGCTACATCATCTGTAAAAGTATTTTATAGCAAACAATTTATTTTGTGAGGGTCTACGGTTCAGCTTTGCCTGGATGGACCACCCTCGTTAAATATTGTTTAAATAAATAAAGCTTGGTTCCCACTAGAACGTAACGCAAAGACGTAAGAGCAACGCAAGTAATTCGACCAATGACACGCGATGGATTTTTCGAACTGTCGCTTGTCATTGGTCAGTTCCCTTTCGTTGCGCTTACGTCCTTGCGTTACGTCCTAGTGGGAACCAAGCTTTATTATGTATTGTCCCCCCAAAACATGAAAAATGAATATTAATTAAATCAGACTTTGAATATGTTATTTTGTATTGTTAATAAAGTTAATCACTTAATATTTTCACTTATAAAATGACAAAATAAATGGTTAAATTTGACCAAAACCCCATTGGCTGGCAACCAATTTGACCATTTTTTGCTTTAAATTACATCACCCACTTCCAAATTTGCAGTAATTGGTGAGAGGAAATACCCCTCCTTAACGACATCCTTATATTAAGTGGACACTATGAAAAGAATCGGGGACAAACACAACGATCAAGAGGTTCTTCTCAATTAATTTGAAGAATGTGGTTGATAATTAATATAAGCATATTTAACTCGCATAGATTTGTCTTTACTTTCGTAATAAAGAGTTTCTAATAGACGTACTAAGAAGCGCTAAATAAAGCGATCGAAAGCGATAATCTATGAAATTAGTTTCGAGTAGTTGGCCTACTTTGCGAAATTTACCAGGAATATCCCACCTTCATACTTTCTTGTGATTGCTATTGTTTCTACTTGTTGTTTTAAATAGTGTATGGGATAGAACTAGAAACAAACAATCCAACTAGGCCTATGTTTAGATTTGTTTAAATTAGCTGTTTATAATCAAAGTTTTAACGCAGGTGCAAGCTACGGGGACCTCGATGTGCCTTGTTTCGTATTGCCCAGTTGCGATCTCCTTTATTACCATGATGGTCCGGTTTACTGGCAGGCAGGTGAAGTCTGAGCCGTAATTACGGCATGATTGGCAGTGACATTTGGCGTACGTGATGTCTTGTGGTTGTCTGTAAAGAGGTAAATGTGGCCATTATTTTGTCTGTAGGCTATAATAGTCGGTAAATGAACGCGCTTTGTACGTTATGCGCCGTCAGTAGATAGTCGCGAGGCGGAAGCTTATTTGTATTTTCGATACATTAAAATGTTCCGTATCGAAAGTGTATCATTATTATAAAAAATGTTTACATTATCAGCCCGTTTGTATGCGCATGCATCTGGCACACCGGTTAACGTGTAAGTTGGAGGGCAAGCGCTTTTTTTGGAAGAGTGAAATTTAACTCTTATTTTGTACTTGGTGCCCGTTCATTTATTTACCTGCTTTCCACCCACTTATTATTATTATTATTACACTTGTTATGTTAGAGATAACTTAGCAGCCCGTAACCAACCGTCATCCGGGTAAAGAAAGTGCATAACTAATAAAACGGCTATTTAGACTGATATGATTTAACGCGCTGACGAACACAGGATGTCCGTCGTCCTCCGATCCCCCAACCGTCCTGTTTCGTAAGTCCCATTAACTAAGCCTGAACGAGCCTTTTCACGAATAGATACATCTGAGAATCGGCTGGTAAATAACTAAGTCTGAACGAGCCTTTAGACGCGCATAAGTTTATTATAAATTGCTTTATTGAACTATAGAAGTATAGCCTACCTGGTTGCATCTGAATCCACCAAGTTTCTCCAAGGGCACGGTGAGGTACGCGGGTTCACGTAGTCTGTTCGTCTGGGGACCGGGCAGAGAGTGGTCGCAAATTCGTATAGTTGGTCTCGTGGGACAAGACTATATGTCCCGTTCGTGGTGAACGTAATGTTATTCTGTGGCACTGGTGTACTGTTATCGGTTGTACCACTGGTGGTGCAAGGTACAGTCGTAGCGAACGCTGCTGCTTCGGAAGTCGCAGACAAGCAAAGTAATAGTAAACAGGAAAACATTGTGTTTGTCATCTGTATTTTTAATAAATAAAGTGTTAGTTTTACCAGATAATGTTGATTGTACAGTTAATATTTGGCATTGTATTTTAGGCCTACACAATCCTTACCGTTTACTTTTTTGGAAATAAATATTGTTTATGATGAAATGACTTATAATTCACGTAGGCCTAATTTAAATTATTTTAAGAACTTCAAAAACACCAGTGACCGTTTTCATAACTGGGAGTTTGATTTTTTTTCCGACTCATAACTTGGAATTCGCACTAGGCCTATGTAAATAACTGTTACGATATTACGCATTCGCAAATTTTAATTTTTAAAAATATGATCGATCTTACAAAATGTTTGTTTGAATATTAATATATTTACTATATCACAATTTAATTGCATTTTTAAAAGAACTTGTATATATAGGCATATTATAAGGCAAGGGCACATAATACCATCCTACTAAATCACTTTTCAGAGTCTATTTTAGAAAATAATATTAGTAAAAAGTTTATTAACTACGTGGTATTAATTGTGGAGAAATATAGAAGTATAGAGATGGGCATAGGGCAGAAGAAGAAAAATGCAAAGAAAAGCTAAAACGAACAATACTGTATACACATTATACTTACATTGTGCTTTATCGTTATACGATATAGAGATCTGTCGACGATCAGATTTGTAGGTGGTATCGGCTGGGTGTGTAAAACTTAAATAATTTTGTATAAATGAAATTAATGTTAGTGTTGGCATGTTTTATATGGTTCGATTTCATCCTAATCGAATCATCTTATTTTGCGGTCAAAGCAGCTTTCAGTAGTATGATCAGATACCTATTCTAAGATCAACATGAAAGTACTTGGCGAAAGAAGATTTATTTATGGGATAGTAATATTGAGGATAGTAGGATATCGCATGGAAAAGGGAATTCCCCTTGGGAATGCGCGGTTTCCGTCGTAAAAACGTGTGAAAGGAACGGCTCCGAAGGGAAAGGTAGCGGAATACTGCAGTAATCGTTAAATTTTTATTATATAAATACTGTATACCGTAATAATTTCATATGCTTAAAGATGTATTTTCCCCTGAACAAATAATTCTTACAATTTTTTTTTTAATATGCCATTTTAATATTACCTAATAGTTATCCACTTTGACCAAAAATTGGATCGGAAAAAAATGTATTTACCTAAAAAAACTGTAATTTAAAGTAAAAAATTGAGTCAATAGATTTTTGGTTGAATTTAACCATTTATTTTGTCATTTTATAAGTTAAAACATAATTTAAAACTACAAAATAATCTATTAATCTTAATTTTTCATGTTTTAGGGGGAACAATACATCTTTAAATATAAAATATTAGACAAGGAATGGCTAGGCTTAAAAGTGTTATAATTATTGTTCCACATTCAATCAGGCTTTTCAATCAACTCAGTTAATGCATTGAGTAATGTTGTCGCTCTGTTGTATTAATGTTATTGTATTCTTCTGTGTTACTAACCTTCAACTAATTTTGAGCAATTGTATGTCAACATGAATTTCATTTTGGACAAATGAAATGAACTATTAATAGATCAATTATAATTAACTACTTTCAAAATACACTGAATTAAAAAGAGTTGTTTTCTCACTAAATAAACAGAGAAGTTCTCAAATAGACAATTTTAAAAGCCCACCGCGTATTGTCTTTACTTTTCAGCTCCTGGTCAGACACGATCTTATCGTTCTATCAATTACTTTCTGATAATCGTTGTATAATCAATGCTTTTGAACTTGAATAGTGAGACAATTTATTATGATTCTATATTCGAACTTTATTTGTTTATCTTCAGGTTGTTCATTTCCTGACTAAAGAGAAGATCGAAATATCGGTGTCTGTTTTATATTATCAAACTTGTTGGTGGACTGTTGTTGTCTAATTCATTATGTTTTTTTTGTTTGTTTATTTGTTTTATATGAGTTAAAGACTGTTCTCCATGAGGGCCCAGTTATAAGTTGACCCCCCTAATCGTTTCGATAAATGTACTAGGTTCTTTAAAGTGCACATGAGCTAGATGTATGTGTACGGTTTATAGTCCTTATCCAAGAAGACTCGTTCTACCATCAGAAATATTGAGCGAGTGAGCTTCGAACCCTTGTCGATGTTATGTACGTAATTATGGTTCCACAGCTCTGCCACTCACTCACTATAATGTGTTTAGTCTTCGGAAAAATGTTTAGGAAGGGTCCTACTTGAGACCATAAACAACACGATGGAGATGGACTCATTTTGAAAAATACACTGCAATTCTTGGAGGTAGCGATAGTATTTTTGCAATGCTTTTGTTTTTTTTTTCTGTAATCTGTAATAGGCCGCCTACATCCTATCAACATTAATCCGGTAATCCCGCATTCATAGGATAGACAAAAGGTTATCTATATCAAAATAGTTTTGACCAAAAAAAAAATATTGTGTAGGCCCTATTTCCTGTAAATGTCAAATTTCATCTAAAAAATATATCCGTTTCCGTTTTTTTAGTGGAAAGTTTTTTATTATTGTTTTTTACTGGATCCGCCACTGAAATTAGCTTGAGAGTAAATTCATGGTATCTTAAGCTCTGTCTACACTATCAATCTTTGTGTGACAAAAAAAAAGTGATGTGCCCATATGAACATGATGATGTCATATCACTACCATATTTGAGTATATCACTACCACATTTGGGCACATCACAATTTTGTCAAACTAGTTTGATGGTGTAGACAGAGCTTTAGTAAGGTAGGCCTATACGGAGACGAAATTGTTTATGCAATACACTGGGAAATACCAAATCCCATTAAATTAAAAACATTCATCAGTGCAATATAAAGCCCGTACTGAATCAATGCATGTTTTCCCCTTCGGGTACATAAATGTTTTTTTACTTTTACTTTTACAACCGGTTGTGAACAGTGTCCGGTGGTTATCTGTGACATCAGTATTTGAAAAGTATGTTTTTTACATACAGTATTTACAAACCCACGCTGCAAGGATAAAGTTGAATGAAAGGGCAAATTGAAAAAATAACAAGTGTCGGTACCAACGAATATAAAGCTCTACAAAACTTTTTGTAATAGGCCTACATCCTATCAACACTAATCCGGTAATCCCGCCACATTGATAGGATTGAAAAAGGTAATTTATATCAAAATAGTTTTGACCAAAAACATTTTTATGTAGGCCTTATTTCCTGTAAATGTCAAAATTCAGCTAAAAAATGTATCCGTTTCCGTTTTTTTAATGGTTTAATAATAGTGTTTTTTTTTTTTTTTTTACTGGATCCGCCACTGAAATTAACTTGAGAGTAAATGGTAGCTTAAGCTCTGTCTACACTATCAATCTTTGTGTGACAAAAAAATGTGATGTGCCCATATATGGACATGATGATGTCATATCACTACCATATTTGTGCACATCACACATTTTTTGTTAAACTAGTTTGATAGTATAGACAGAGCTTCAGGTAACGCGGGCGTGTCTTTTCGTGACATCACTGACGAAAATCGGCACATGAATTGAATTGAATTTATTTGGAAAATCATCATAAAAAATACATAAAAAGTGATAACATAAATTACGGACATTACAAATAATACATTTATAAAAGACTTTCCAGGATAGCCCAAAAAGCTTATCAGCTTATTTCCATTGGGATCCTTTTACAATCTAAAATAAAAAATATAAACATTACAAAGTATTGCATTAAACACGTAAATATTACAAAAACAATAATATAAAAAACAAGTTAAATTAAAGATTATGATTGACTTGATATACATTATCTTAAATGGTCGCTGCAAGTTTTTACTTGTCTTATCGTATTATAAAGGAAATGATAATATATTTGCTATAAACAATCTTATTACTTTTGTTTTCTGTTTTAATAGTAAAACAAATGTAACCTATACATTACTTGTTATTGTTATGAATAAATCTCTTCCATTCAATAAACACACCCATTTCCCAATGCTACCTGTGGTTATTACATCACCCCTCTTCTTTAAATTTCAGGAAAACAAATAATACAAACACACAATGATGATTTATTTTAGAGTTTGAGGTAAATTTAATAAATATATTTCTTCTTACTGATCTTGTATTACATAATTCCTTATAATAATTCTAGTCAATACTATTAACTAATTCATCAATAACATGAAATTGAAATGGGGTACACATTGCGAAGTTGGTTACTACAGTAGAACCGCTAGCGGACACTCAACTAAAAAAGTGTCCCCTTACAGGTTATCCCTTGAATAGGACTTGACTGTAGTGTTAAAACATATATACTCTCTACATTCATTTCATGTGAAAGTCTCCCCTTAATAGGAGTGTCCCCTGAATCATAAATTATTTTTATTTGGATTTTAGAATGTCCATGCAAAACTAATGTACACGCCCAGCTTTGGCTTTTTATTTATCCTCCTTATCCTGTTAATAACATTTTCTAAGAATAAACTTATTAAGTTGTGTATTGTATTGTGTATAAATATTTTGGCATAAATGGCGTTTCATACGTATAATAAATGAGCTCGTAATTTGTATTCAGACAAAAATTTAAACGCTGACTGGTGGACCAACTTAAAAAAGACGATAATTATGTATTGTACTATATTTCAAGTGTTACAAAATGTATAAACTTTTTTGTAAGATCAAAATCAAATAAAGTTACACTACAGTGTATTTTTCATCCTGTAATTGGTGTATACACTGTTGGATGTGAAAGAATAAAAAATATAATAAAAATACACAGGAAATAATATGTCATTGAATAAGCTAATCCTATTAATAGATATGTGTGTGTACAAGCCCATCCCATATAAGGATGTAAGCCCATCCCATTTAGCACGAAATCAGATGTAACCATGTACAGTATTTAGCAATTCACTCATTTTTCGTCTTTTTGGTAAGCAACAAGGGCAGCGTTTTTCTGAATATTGTCGCCTTTAGCCACTAAAATATCCTTGATTATTCCTTTTCTCGGAGCTTTGATGATATACTAAACAAAATAATAAAGAATACATAAATCAATGATAACAAGCCTCTATTAGGCAGGCAGCACTGTCATGCATCACTTGAGTAGGGTGCTGTTAAGTTTCTAAAGCTTCAACCAATCAGAGCACATAGATTGTTCAAAATTGTGGTCTATTGCAGCAGACAAGATGTGATAGTTGATACTTAACAATAGGTCCTAGGCTAGGCATAGATCAGCAGACGACTAGAATAAAAACCAATTCTGCTAGGAAAGTCAGAAAGTTTATGAAGAGGCCCTAGGTACTGCAGAGCCTAGAAGGCCTAGTAGTAGGCCTATCTAGTCTCATTTTAAATACAGTACAGTATTTGTAAATAATAAACAATACAACAATCAAATTTTGGAAAGCTATAGGCCCTAGGTACTGTTGTGCCTAGCCTAGAATGCGTAGTAGCATCTAGGCCTACTCATTTATATATTTGTGAATAATTTCAATAAATCATACATACCTCCATTTTCATGGACTCCATCGCTAGCAGTGGGTCACCTTTTTCTACAGCAGCACCTGGCTGGACATAGACATGAGTTATGTCCCCTTGCATAGGCGCTCGGTCACCCATTGACCCTGACGAGGAGTCTTCTAGATATTCAGGGGTTGGTAACCCAATTTCAACACCTCCAGCCTGTATAATATAAACATAATGCATACAGTCATTATTAAAGTTGTCCAAATTAACAGAAATTTTTGTGGCTTTATCTAACCCTAGCCATAAGTTCAGTTGTCTAGATAGGTAGTCTACAATAAAGTTGTTCGGTTTTTGCAAGAAAAGCAAACAAACGCTATTCAAGCCACTGGGTTGTCAAAGGCCTCTGTGGAAAAGTGGTCAGGTTCAAACCTTACCAACCGTACTGGAGGCTACGGCCCTGCATTACAATTGCGTCAAATTAGGAAAAAAATCTTACAATGTTTTAATTATTACAGCATAATATTTTGGCTACTTGTGGAAATGCTAAGATATTCCAGAAAAATATATTGTTGGGCATCAAAAAATATCTGGTATAATTTTTAGTACCTGTGCAAAAACATGAACTGCATTGTTGTAGAGGGCGACCTTCACAGCCTGCCGTTGACCGTTGATAGTATGTTCCATAATACTGACACGACCTGTTACCTTCAGTTTGCCAAATACTTCAAATGATTCACCATCAACCTAATTGGTACAGTAGATTCAATAATTCAATTATGTACAGTTACTACACATTCAACTATAGGCTTACAAAAAATTTGATGTATTATAATAGCGAATTGATACATACATACAGTAGGCCTATCTTTCACGGTATTTTTTCTCTATATCAAGTCAATGTCATAAAACACTAACAGGTTTAATTAATAAATAATGTGTCCTCTACAAACACTAAATTTTACACATTAGACTACAATATCAAACTAGTTTTACAAAGAAAGTGTGATGTGCCCAAATATGGCAGTGATATGACATCATCATATCCATATATGGGCACATCACATTTTTTTTTCACATAAAGTTTGATAGTGTGGACAGAGCTTAAGACTGAACCTTTCTCAATAGGGGTTAGTAGTGGTAAAGCATTGCATCATGTTAAACAGCAAAGTGTCCCAAGTGTGTGTACTGTATCTGTATTTTTAAACATACCTCCATATCATAGCTTCCATTGGCTTTATATGTTACATTAATTTTAACTTGATTGTCTCCATCGTTCAGATGTATTTGTCGACATAAATATTCATTAATCCGAACTCCACTACCACAGCCAAATGGCGAAAATGGATCTAAAATAACAAACACAAATTAAAGAGTCTTGCTTTTCAGATTTGTTTGTCTGACTCCAGTTCACACACATTAAAAGAGATGTCATTTTGTCACCAAATCCTTGTATTTACCCTGCCTAAATATCCCATACTGTATTTATACTGGCCAGCCTCAACTCCAGTTCACACACATTAAAGAGATGAAATTTTGTCACCAAATCCTTGTATTTACCCTGCCTAAATATCCCCTACTGTATTTATACTGGACAGCTTCAACTCCAGTTCACACACATACAGAGATGTCATTTTACCACAAAATGTGTGTCTACTCTAAATGTTAGCCTTTACCTGTATCTATACTGGCCAGCTTGACTGCCTCTTGTTGTTCGTTCAGTATTAGTGCCAATGCAGCTTGACATAACACTTGTGGTGATGATTTCTTTGAGGTTGGAAACAACGAGTCGTTGTGAAGAGGGATAAACTCTGTGTGGACCTCACCAGCTTGGAACTCTTTATGACTTGCCAGCGTTGATAAGAAATTTATATTTGTTTTTACACCCACAATCTGGTGGTAAAGAGACATGGTTCATTGTTTTAAAAAGTGTTATATATTTTGTGTTATACTAAATACAATAAAACCACTAATGAGGGGACACCTTTGGGACCCAAAAAGTTTCCATTAAATAGGGGTTTCTCATAGTAAAGGGTTTGGTTTTCGGTTATCAATTAATTAAATTTGCGAGCGAGTTTGTGTAGGCGTCTCTTACACACCTTGTATCCTTTTTAATACAAATAAACAAAACAAATTGTCCGGGTTTTAATAATCAAATCAAATATAGTCAACTCTTCCAATACTGGACACCTTTGGGTTGACGTAATATGTCTGGTTTTTCGGAAATATTGGTATTCGGAATGTGTTTTTAATGGTAAAAAAAAAAATTGGGACCTTTTTGACCTCGAGAAAAGTCTTGTTTTGTTTCTCATTTTCAGAGAATCCGGTATTGGAAGATTTGACTGTAGAACAGTTTTTATATTGATAATGACATCAATATGGTAATTATTACTGATTATGATAATGATATGAAAATAATTTCATGAACCTACATGATAGTCTTCTAGATGTTGCCGCAGTTTATCTAGAGCGCTCTGGCGGTCATGTGACCAGACAACTAACTTTGCGATCATTGGGTCATAAAATGTGCTAACTTCATCTCCTGTAATTTACAAATAAAAAATTATTTTTTCATGGTCAGATCTAGTGGTAGCACTAGGGGCACACACTTCCCTACTTTTAAGCTAAAATTAAATTAACGCTCCCCTCCACAAAATTTAAAGAAACTTATATATCATACAGTACCCTTAAAACAAATTATTTAAATATACAAGATACTATATTTAGTGTCTTTTTCCAGTTATTTCAAATTCATAAACCTCTCTTAGCTCTTTTTATGTTCCCTCACCTTCTCTAACACCAGTTTCAATCCTGGTATTTGCATCAGCCACAGGTGGTTCGAGATGCCACAATGGACCAGCTCCTGGCAAGAAGTTATTGGTCGGATCCTCCGCATAGATCCTAGCCTCAAATGAATGTCCTCTCAACTTAATAGCATCTTGGTTCATTGGAAGCTTGGCTCCAGAGGCAACCTATCAAAGGGTAAATCTATTAATTAAAATACTGTATATTCATTTTTCATTTAAGCTTGCTTTAATCTCTGTCTACACTATCAAACTAGTTTGACAAAAAAAGTGCTCTAATATGGTAGTGATTATGCTTAAAATATGGTAGTGATATGACATCATCATGTCCATATATATGGCCACATCAAATGTTGTTGTCACATAAAGATTGATAGTGTAGACAAGGCTTTAGAAGATAAGATAAGTTGTTGATCTTGACCACATTTTGTTAATACAAAGATTGTCCAAGTATCAGTGGAGAAATCAGTGGGGAAAATTCCCAATGCTAGGTACTGTAATTGTATTGGGCTACTCATGCTCTGGGGCCCCTTAATTTCTGGGGACCTTAAGCTCTGGGGCCCAAGGTGTAGCCAGTGTAATACACTACCAAGTATTACTACAACTCTCACTCGAACTCTTATTTGAATTTTATACATTGATCAACAATATATCTAAACACCTCTATCCCTGCCTCACCCAATTTTATTTAGCTAACCTAATTTAGATGATTTACATGTGTATACCTGAAGTTGCCATTCCACAAGATCTGTTGATGTCACCATCTCTGTAACTGGATGTTCAACTTGTAGCCGTGTGTTCATCTCCATAAAGTAAAATTTGTGATTTGGGTCCATAATGAATTCAACAGTTCCTTAAAGAAGATTATTCTTTGAAATTTAATATTAAGCTCTGGGTACACTATCAAATTCTATGTGACAAAAAAATGTGATGTGGCCAAATATGGCAGTGATATGACATCACCACGTCCATATACAGTATGGGCACATCACATTTTTTTTACATAATATATACATATACAATAGTTTATCCATCCTAGTAGTTTATCCCGAGTTACTCGCTGTTGGATGCGTATGAAATAAAAATATTTATTTAAATAAAAAATGGCATTTCACAGTAGAGTGTCCACTTAATTGGGGTGCCCCTGAAAAACAGTGTTCCAAGTGAGGAACTCAACTGTACACAATATATAAATCGGCATTCGTTATTTGTAAACAATTTTCAGGCCTACATTAGATGATTTACAATACCTGCTCCTACGTAGTTTACAGCCTTAGCAGCACGCACTGCAGCTTCTCCAATCTCACGACGAACTTCTTCTGGAAGGTCCGGCTACAACAAACAAATTAATGTAGTGTAGTGTGTAGTGTATTTTAATTATTATGAATATATTTTATGCCTGATTTTAAGCTCTGTCTACACTAGTCAAACTAGTTTGACAAAAAAAGTGTGATGTGCCCATATATGGACATGATGATGTATTAACACTACCATATTTGGGCACATCATGCTTTTTTTATCAAACTAGTTTGATAGTGTAGACAGAGCTTTAAGATTGTTAGTTCTCATAATTATGTTATATCTATCTAATATAAAAAATTCCCCTTAATTTTGTATTTGTCTAAAGCTCTGTCTATACTATCAAACTAGTTTGACAACAAAAGTGTGATGTACTCAAATATGGTAGTTATGTGACATCATCATGTCCATGGAGCACATCGCATTTTGTGTAGACAGAGCTTTACTTACTGCTGGGGCTTCCTCTATGATCTTTTGGTGTCTTCGTTGAACACTACAATCTCTCTCAAAAAGGTAAACGTAGTTTCCATGTTTGTCACCAAATACTTGAACCTCAACGTGCCTGCGATAAAAATATAATAAACAATTTTAATATGTTTTTGATTTGATTTCGATACCATAAAAAGTTAACAAAAACAGGTAAAAACGAACAAAAAACGCAATCATTTTGTATGGTACCATTTACCTTGGATTTTCCACAAAAATAATAAACAATTTTAATATGTTTTTGATTTGATTTCGATAACATAAAAAGTTCCCCAAAATTGCAATCTTTTTGTATGGTACTATTTACCTTGGATTTTCCACAAAAATAATAAACAATTTTAATATGTTTTTGATTTGATTTCGATAACATAAAAAGTTCCCCAAAATTGCAATCTTTTTGTATAGTACCATTTACCTTGGATTTTGCACAAAAATAATACAAACAATTTGTTATGAACACGTTATTTGGGATCAGATTTAAAATTTAGAGAGATTTTGAGATTTAAAATGGTAGTGGCTTTACCTTGGATTTTCAACAAATTTTTCGACCAGCATGACATCATCATCAAATGATTTCAATGCTTCTCTGCGTGCGGAGGCGAGGGCTTCGTCAAAATCTGAAACAGTCGGGACAATCCTCATACCCTACAATTAAGAAAAGAAGAATGCATTTATTGTATGTCAAACATATTTAAAATTATCTTTTTACAGGTTTAGGGGACCCCTCAGGATGGGCTATCCCTGCTACCATACAATTTTACCCTCTTCTTTTAATATTTTATACATACCTTACCCCCACCTCCTCTGACAGCCTTAAGCTCTCACTGGGTATCCTATTTTACCCTCTTCTTTTAATATTTTATACATACCTTACCCCCACCTCCTCTGAGAGCCTTAAGCATCACTGGGTATCCTATTTTACCCTCTTCTTTTAATATTTTATACATACCTTACCCCCACCTCCTCTGACAGCCTTAAGCATCACTGGGTATCCTATTTCACCCTCTTCTTTTAATATTTTATACATACCTTACCCCCACCTCCTCTGACAGCCTTAAGCATCACTGGGTATCCTATTTTACCCTCTTCTTTTAATATTTTATACATACCTTACCCCCACCTCCTCTGACAGCCTTAAGGATCACTGGGTATCCTATTTTACCCTCTTCTTTTAATATTTTATACATACCTTACCCCCACCTCCTCTGACAGCCTTAAGCTCTCACTGGGTATCCAATTTTACCCTCTTCTTTTAATATTTTATACATACCTTACCCCCACCTCCTCTGACAGCCTTAAGCATCACTGGGTATCCTATTTCACCCTCTTCTTTTAATATTTTATACATACCTTACCCCCACCTCCTCTGACAGCCTTAAGCATCACTGGGTATCCTATTTTACCCTCTTCTTTTAATATTTTATACATACCTTACCCCCACCTCCTCTGACAGCCTTAAGGATCACTGGGTATCCTATTTTACCCTCTTCTTTTATTATTTTATACATACCTTACCCCCACCTCCTCTGACAGCCTTAAGCTCTCACTGGGTATCCAATTTTACCCTCTTCTTTTAATATTTTATACATACCTTACCCCCACCTCCTCTGACAGCCTTAAGCATCACTGGGTATCCTATTTCACCCTCTTCTTTTAATATTTTATACATACCTTACCCCCACCTCCTCTGACAGCCTTAAGCATCACTGGGTATCCTATTTCACCCTCTTCTTTTAATATTTTATACATACCTTACCCCCACCTCCTCTGACAGCCTTAAGCATCACTGGGTATCCTATTTCACCCTCTTCTTTTAATATTTTATACATACCTTACCCCCACCTCCTCTGACAGCCTTATGCTCTCACTGGGTATCCTATTTTACCCTCTTCTTTTAATATTTTATACATACCTTACCCCCACCTCCTCTGACTGCCTTTAGCATCACTGGGTATCCTATTTTACCAGCTTCTTCTTTTAACCTTGTATCCGATTGATCTTCACCATGGTAACCACCAATAATTGGTACACCAGCAGCAGACATTATTGATTTTGAGGTACTATGTACATATAAAAAGTATATGGAAATTTTAATAAACAATATTAATACTGTGTTATTATTATTGTATCTTTCTAGATTACAAATGTAATGTAGATTTACAGTAGGCCATCTAAAGTGTATGTAGCTTAAGAGCTTCACCTATATTTGTTCATAAGCTACACTATCAAACTTTATGTGACAACAAATGTGATGTGCCTCTATAAGAACATGATGATGATACCACTACCAAACTAGTTTGATAGTGTAGAAACAGCTTTACACACTCTCTATTTTATACATAATTTTAAAATATACACCTTTTGATTCCCATGTCTGTGATGGCAGATGAGGGTGGACCAACAAATATAATGTTCTCTTTTTCACACAGATCTGCAAACTCGGCATTCTCTGAGAGGAAACCATAGCCAGGATGAATAGCCTGGGAAAGAAACAAAATCACAATGTTTTTCTTAATCAGCTTATTTCCCGCCTTCCATGCTTACCACTCATAGGGTGCGGTTGCCACTATTATTGTTTCTTTCATCTTTGACCTAATGAAATTATTTGTTCCATTGCACTTATAAACATTCATTATTTGTATACTATTAGTATTATGAAAACAATGTGAAGTACAATTACCTGTGCTTGAGATAGCTTAGCAACATCTATTATCTTCTGTTTATTGAGATAACTAAGTTGTGATGCTGCAGGTCCTATGTTATATGACTCGTCTGCCTGTAAGAAATTAAAATAATATAGTAGATATAAATTCATTTATTCTGAAAACCCATCATTATTATGTTATTATACAGTTAAACCATATTTAAGCTCCGTAGTTAAACCTCTCCTTTGGAACACCCATAATAAGGGGAAATCCCTATTGAGGGGACAATTTCCCATGGAAAAGCAATATATTTAACACTATGAACAACCTCTATTCAGGGGACACCTTATTAAGGTGAACACTTTTGGGTTCCGAAGGTGTCCCATTAATAGAGGTTTTATTGTGTTATTAATAGTAGTATTAAGTTAATATGTATTAGCAATTACCATTGTTGTATGTAAAGAATTTTTGTCCGCATCACTGTACACAGCAACCGTTTTGATTCCAAGTTTGCGTGCTGTGCGGATCACACGACAAGCGATCTCGCCACGGTTTGCAATCAGTAACTTATTTATCTCGGTTTTCATTCCTGCAAAAAACAAATACACATGAGTATAACGCACTGTAGTATAACGCACTGGAGTATAATGCACTGGAGTATAATGCACTGTAGTATAATGCACTGGAGTATAATGCACTGGAGTATAATGCACTGGAGTATAATACACATGAGTATAACGCACTGTAGTATAATGCACTTGAGTATAATGCACTGGAGTATAACGCACTGTAGTATAATGCACTGTAGTATAATACACATGAGTATAACACACTGTAGTATAATGCACTGGAGTATAATGCACTGTAGAATAATGCACTGTAGAATAATGCACTGGAGTATAATGCACTGGAGTATAATGCACTGTAGAATAATGCACTGTAGTATAATGCACTGGAGTATAATGCACTGGAGTATAACGCACTGTAGAATAATGCACTGGAGTATAATGCACTGGAGTATAATGCACTGGAGTTCTGATATAATGAAGATAATTATGATTTTAAGTGTTGAAATTAACTATACACACCTGAATGACAGTATCGTGCAGAAATTCCATTTCTTGATATACCTATGAAACGCCTATGAAAGAAAGTATTATCACATAATGTATTAACTTTGCAGGTATACTAGAATTAAATTCTGTAACGGGTAAATTGGTTTCTAGGGCCAACAGATTCAGAAATTTAATGGTATACTGAATTTTCTCTAGTACAGTAAAATGACTAGCGAGATTATTATAACGTAGTGCTTTAACATAGTGGAATTGAGTTTGATAGCTTTAGGATATCTCGATGCATTATGTGACAATGTATTGAATTCATATTAATAGTATTTTGTAATAAATGCTGTTTTAGGCATACTTCAATATAACCTCTCTAGCAGCTTGTTGTGCAGCCATTGTTGACATTTGACTTCTTCCTATAAAAATAAAGTTGTGTTGTTGTTATTAATGCTTTAAGATTAATAGCCACCTAGTGGAAGTTCGGTGGAGATTAACTTTTTGTATGTCATAGTATTGGACCATAATAGAGGTATAAACATCCATGATTGGACCCTTTAAAAAATGTCAATTCTTCAGCTTACAGTTGGTCAATAAAACAATATTTTAATTTTAAGATTAATTATTTTTTAGTTTTAACTTAATCTATTTCTGTAGGATTAATTGTGGTTAGTTAATACAGTACTTAAAAACTCATTCTGATTGGTTAATACTTTATGATGGATACATTTGATTGGTCAAAACTTTTGACATCCCCATGAAGTTAAATCCATGACCAAGTATCAATATAATGTGACACTAGGCCTATACTATTACTACACTATAATTTGTTTTATTGTAGAAATAATATTTTATATTATCAACAAATATCGTGCCACTTTGACGTAGGCTTGGTTAGGCCCTTTTCATGTATATGCTCCGCGCCACGTACCAACGCCCACCACCAGTGACCAGGCTAGCAGCTACATACACAGGACCGGCCTAGGCCTACTACACTAGGCCTAGCCTAAATTTTATTTTTTCAAATATCTTGCCTAGTTTCATTCAGTATTCTAATTATTTTGAAACATCTCAAACATTGACATAAAGCTAACAGGTATGTTAATATATGCCTACTACATTTAATAATACGAAAAACAAACCTTTTAACTTGTGAGAACGAAAACAAAAAATAATCTGATGTGACTTTTGATGAACGCCCTCTATAGCTCGTGGTGGGAAAAGTTGAATCTTCCAAAATGATTTATACACTACTACAGTAATTTTTTTCTTGTCAACATAGACCGGTTGTAATATAGAAAAGGAATTTTATTTAGGACTACTGTATGTAGAATCATTTATTTTACATTCTGTTTAATTAAATACAAAGGTTAGACCATAGAGGAATTGCTCTATGGTTATTGTCTTTGTAAATTGTATTCATTGTTGTCTGTACTGTGATTGACAGGGTGTCGCTAGTAGAATGTCTATGTTTCTCGAATTTAATCATCATCATCATGGTCAATAAATAACCATTTTGAGAAAATAAATACAGTCACTACCAAAATGCCCTTTTTATGCATTTATTAAAACAAAATCCTGGCATTTGTTTTATAAAATTATTTACAAAATCTGTAATTTTAAATAAAAATGTAAAATACTGAATTTTATGCCTTTTCTGAGATAATTTGTCTACATCATTTGAAATTGTGACAATCAGCTCCAATTCTGTTGTACAGATTAGAATGCCAGGCTAAGACATGGTCATGGAGTCTACAATTTACAATTTTGTAAAATATATATAAATATACAATACTATGACAAACTTTATATACAATTTTCTACAAATAACATTATTTTTTCTTGAATTCAGGAACACATTTTGGACAATACCATTTGCCTTTGGGTTTAGAATGTAACCCAACGCAACCAAAATGAAACCATTCAAATGGACAGTCCTTATTATCGCAACCGACCATTTCACCGTACGATACTTGGTTGCAAAGACAGTAACGTGGCTCATCCGGATCAACTGGCATATCGAATTGGGGTGACGGACCAATGTCGCCTCTTTGTTTCGATTTTTTCTTCTTCTTAGCCGGCTTATCATCATCTTTTTTAGCTTCCATAGCCGCTTTCTGACGTTGAGAACGCTTGAGTGGTTTATCAACCGTATGGTGATTTTTATGGTCCTTCTTCGGCTTGTTTTGTTCTGGCAGAACAGGCGGTTTCTCCAAACATTCAAGATGTTCTCGATCAACTTGTATCTGCCTTGCTCGGTTTTCGACCAGATCAACTAACGTTGACGCCACTTGAAGTTTCTCATCACCGAGTTCCTGACTTCTTATGAGGGCTCGTTTTAGCTGATAAATGTACCGTTTTAACTGGTTGTTGTCAACATTTCCAGCGGTCATTTTTTGGTAAACTTGTTTTATTTCATTTAAAATGGCTGAAAGAAACAAAGTTTCAGTAGTAAATATTTAAAATTAACACTGAAATATTCATTTCAAATGCCACACACACATGCCTTGTAAATATGCGTAAGCCAGCTTTGGACGGAAGTCGATGCCACGGAAGTCGATGCCACGGAACGCGCTGCCACGCACACTGGTGTGGAGGCGAAATGCATAACCTTTCATTCATGACGTTGGCCTAACGTACGTAGGCCTAGCTAGCTAACGGTTTTAGTACATGAAATCGTCAAACTGAAATCGACTGTTTTAATCAATTTATCCAATAAATTATTGCACATAGCTTGACTCACTTATGGTGAAGGTTTGATACGTTAATTAATAATTGGAAACTTCAACTACGAATTGAGTATTCGTCATTTAAACCGATCAAATAAACGGCCATTTTAAAGAAAACAATACAAACCACACAGGGTTCCCCCTTACCTTGGTATCCATAATCGATTTCTCTCATTTGTGTGACATGCCTTTGCAAATCATTTGGTAAAGATTCAATACAATCAAGATAATTCTCCACAAAAGCTGTCATTCTTGAACTTTCTACAGAAACTTGCTGGAGCATATTTGATGCTAAATAGTAAAATTATGGAAAAAAACAATGTACTTCTTCCAAAAACATATGCGCTTGCCGCTCTTCAAAACCTACTCTCTGTTTATTTGTGACCTCTCAGGGTCAGTTTCGGATCGTACCATTTTAGCTTATGATATATACCACTCATGGATTTAATTTATATGCCTATTTTAGTACCTTTTATTATAAAAATACATTTCACATACATAAAATGTTTTTATAAAATTTATAATTAATTTTATATATATTGTCAACCTGTGTGCAGCTTCAAAGATCAACAGTCGTCCCCAATAGAATGAAATAATCTATTGACCTGCCTTTGAAAGGTCAATAAATTAATTCTGACGTCCATGTTTCGTTTCGCTCGAAAGGGGAATTCGCAAAGAGATGGTTTAAACATATTTGTATTTGTTTTATTATGATTATAAATTATACATGGATAACGTTATTAACCGTAAGACGAATCAGTCTTGCGTTATCTGTACGTAAATACGGCCGTTTGAAAGATCGTAATGTCGTTGTTGGGCTAGGCTCACCATTCAGCAGCAGCCGACATGTGTATATAGGCGGATCTCTTAGTGAGGAGATTACTCGTGGGTGTCCTATCAAGTCAGTCTTAGCTAGGCCTAGGAGCACTACCCACTATTCAAGTAGGAACCAACTGTATATAAGATATGACTATAGTCTTAACTTATTTAGATTGTTGTGCTCATCATCCAGTGCTAATTCTCATAAAATAACTGAAAATGAGGAATTTAGTGGTAAAAAAACCAAAAATAGAGGAGGTGCTAATAATAATAATGGACATGGAAATGATTCCCCCAAAAAGGGACGCAAAGATTGGATAAAACCAAGCGGCTTTGATACAGGGGTACAAGTGACAAATAGTTTGAGAAGAGGAAACAAAGACAAGACTCCGCTGATATTGCCAAATGGTTCCCTAGCAACTTGGTAAGATTATTAATTTATTAAAAATATGCATTAATATTGGATTAATTTTTTTTTTTTAAAGGAAAGTAATAATTTTAAATTTTGAAGAATTTGTTTTATAAATTGTTATTTACATTTTTTTCCCCAGGTACATGTGTGGACCAACTGTTTATGATAGTGCTCATATTGGACATGCAAGGTGGGATTGTGTATACCGTTGCGTTGACCCCTTCCACACCAAGCAAGCCTAGCAAAACTCTGGTGTTTTCACACACATACATGGGCATCAACACCTGCAGTCTATGTAGTGCCTAGCTTACCTGGATAAACCAACAATAGCCCATGCTCTCCAGAGTGAGGGCTTAGATATGAAATATGTGTAAAAGGGGTACTAGTACAGTATAGTTTGATTAGCAGAGACAGAATGTGTACTGTACTGTGCAGTAGCTATAAACAATAAACCATAAATGTATGGCGGGGGGGGGGGGGGGGGGTGTGGGGGAGGGGAACCATAAACACACAGAGTTAAAATAAGTAAAATAATCATGTGCTTTTTTCAATCTGTTGATAGATACTGACCATCAAAATGATACAAATTATAATATAACTTCTTAATTGATTTCAGTTGCTATGTTCGTTTCGATATTATGCGACGTATACTAACCGAGTTCTTCAATATCGATATCGTTATGGTGATGGGCATAACAGACATAGATGATAAGATCATCTTCCGTTCCAAAGAGCGCAATTTGAATTTTCGTCATTTAGGCAAGAAATATGAAAGTGAATTTTTCCACGATATGGAATCTCTAAAGGTAAATGTGAAACAATTGAATATGGTAATGCTTTTAAATTTATATAGCCCAAAATAAAAATGCGCTGAATATCACACACTGTATTGTTATAGATTGTTATGAATAATTGTAACGTAAATCTAATGAATCAAATTTGATTGTAATATACAGTAAATCTGAGTGTTGTTATATTCCTAGGTTTTACCTCCAACAGTGTATACACGAGTGACCTCTTACATCCCTGATATCATCAAGTTTGTTCAGTCTATTGTTGACAGGGGATATGCATACGTTACGCAAAGTGGTAAATAGTCTTAAATTTACCATATTTGAACTCGGTATTAAATAATGAACTTATAAATACATACAGTATGTTGCTTCTACAGTAGAAGTAGTATTCAAGACACATTGTCCCCCTCAAAAAATTGTTGAATATGCCATTTTTATATCACATTGAACAAAAATTGGATGGAAAAACAAATTATTTACCTGAAAAAACTGTAATTTAAAGCAAAAATAGTCAAGTTAATGCGTTTTTGGTTGAATTTAACCATTCTTTTTTTCACGAAAGTGATTAACTGTAGTAAAACTACAATATAAGCTATTTAAAGTCTGATTTCATTAATCTTCATTTTTCATGTTTTTGGGGGACAATACATCTTTAAGGGACACTTTAGGCCCAAAAAAGTGTCCTCTTAAGAGGGATGTCCCCTTAATGAGATTGACCATAGTGTTAAAACATATATATCTTCTAGTTTGTGTCGCAGCAAAGTATCCCCTTAATAGAGATGTCCTCAGAAATTGGGTAGTGGTTCTAATGTACTAATATCTTTGCATCATAGGAAGTGTATATTTTGACGTAAATCGTTTTGGCATTGAGCGATACAGCAAGCTCTCGGCCCATGACCATGCAGCTGAAATACGCACCAGTCCCGACAAGGATAAGCGTAATCCGAGAGATTTTGCTCTGTGGAAAGCAGCTAAGCCAGATGAGCCTTGGTGGCAGTCCCCTTGGGGTGCAGGTAGAGGTAGGCCGGGCTGGCATATAGAATGCTCTGTGATGGCAAGGTTAGTACAGTCGCTCATACATACTCTTGGTTGGAGAAAGTTTTGTAGATGAAAAAGTTTGTAAATAAGAAGGTTTGGAAAAAGTGCCTTCTATTAAAATCGGTAAAAAACATGCCTAAACAAGAAAAGGCCCTGGACTTTATACTTTTTCAACTATTTTTTAAAGATCTTGAATATCCGCTTCCAACCATGGAGGTATAAAATAGACCTTCAATTTGCCTATTCAGTATTTCATTTTTTTATATATACAGCATCTTTTTTTTTTGACAGTGCAATATTTGGTGAAACTTTAGATATCCACACAGGAGGAAAGGACCTGGCATTTCCTCACCATGACAACGAAATAGCACAATGTGAAGCATGTTTTGAAAGCCCTCAATGGGCCAATTATTTTCTACATTCAGGTACGAAAAGCAAGTTTTATATTAAACTTGGTCAATTAATAATAATTCTGATAGTTTTAACAGCTTTGAGCTGCCAATAGGGAGCTTTTGATTTGAGACGACCTATGACCTAGAAACATGTTAATACTCTGCACATGAACATTGCATCACGTTTCTACGCTATATTCCTTACCACAATTTTGGTCCATTCTAGATCCAGATGACAAAACAATGACACAATAGGTGTACAGTAAACCAAATCAAAACCTCTATCTAATATATTATTACTTTTATAGTCATAGTAGCCAAATTGCCTGTCATTCTCATCTGAATAGATACTTGTGTTTGAATGTGCCTCTATGTCTGCCTTTGATATACTGTAAATGACAATCTCTATGAGATATACTGATTTAAATAATTGATTTTAAGAAGAATGCTTATTAAAATGTTGTTTTTTTTTTTCTCTAGGTCATCTACACTTGGCCAATGATGCAAATAAAATGTCTAAATCGTTACAGAATGTTATTTCCATTCAAGATTTTTTAACAATGTATACTGCTAATCAATTCAGGATTCTGTGTATGATGACAAAGTACAGCTCAGGTACAGTTTACCCCTCTATGTTTTGATCCAATACCCCTTTCACATAGCCTCGCAAAACACTAGTGTGTCAACACAAGTGTGTAAACTCCATCTCTACACTATCAAACTAGTTTGACAAAAAATGTGATGTGCACAAATATGGTAGTGATATGACATCATCATGTCCATATATGGGCACATCACATTTTTTTGTCTCATAAAGTTTGATAGATCTTGAATATAGTCGAGCCATTATTATAATGTATGTAAGCTTCTCCCTCTAACCCCTCCCCTTTTTGCACACAACACTGAATATGATAAATGCATGTATGTTGTTAATCTTAGATCTTGAATATAGTCGAGCCATTATTATAATGTATGTAAGCTCCTCCCTCTAACCCCTCCCCTTTTTGCACACAACACTGAACATGATAAATGCATGTATGTTGTTAATCTTAGATCTTGAATATAGTCGAGCCATTATGCAACAAGCTGTTAGCATTCAGAAACAGTTGCTGTCATTCTTAAACAATGCTGACGCTTACATCAATGGTCAGTTCAACTGTCAGCCTATCAATGAAGCTTTACTCATGGCTAAGTATGTGTTATTATTAACAAATTATTAGCATAACTTTAGTATAATAACTCGCAATTTACAGATTGGGAAAACCATGCTTTCTTTCAAAAGTCCTATACAGTATGAGACATATAGTTGAATTTTTAATTCTTGGCCGTTTGATACAGTTGCTACTGCTACAGTAACTTATATCATCCCAGGGTGCACACAAAAAATGCTTGCTTAAATAGCCACATTTCAGGCATTGTACAAAAATATTTATATATTAATTTACTTATTAAAAACATAGTAATGTACAGTTTCCCTTTTTCTTTTTCCCTAGCCTAGACTCCTGGTCCAGGGCATTTATTTATACAGCACATAGGCCAGCGACCTGAAGTACATATATATTATTTACAAAAATTAGCTGCAGAAAGCATTATTTCCTTTTTTTAAATGCACAAAAATTTAATTTAGACATATTTTCAACCAGAAACATCACCTTTGACTTATTTGATTCAGTTGTGGTAGATACAGTAGTGACCATCGTAATAGTAAAATCCATAAAACAATAATATATTTATAGATTAGCTGAGACAAAACGGAAGTTCCATCAAGCAATTGCAAATGACTTTGATACCCCGAAGGCACTCACGGCCATCATGGACCTCATCAGGTTAGCAAACCTAGAACTCCGAGAGGTCACTTCCGTAAGTACACATTCCTTATAATTATATATATGACCAAGAGGATGACCTTAAAACCACATGCATAAAAATTATAGAAAATGATATGAAAAAGAAAAATTAATAAGTCTATGCACACTTTGGCCAATAATTACTGTGATTGGAGAAGTCTTGTTCAGCGTCTGTGATGATGATATGTATAAAATTTCTTCAAACCAAATATGTATGATATAAAGAGCTTTTGATTTGCAATAGCATACGAATATTGTGGCATTGGTTGTTAAAGCTCAGGTACAGGCATGAATTTTAAATATATTTGGTTATTGTACATAAATCAAATATTTGTAACAGAAATCAAGACGAAAAAACATGAATTTCCCTTAATATGGTTAAATACAAAATTTGGCAAAATTCTTCCATAAAAACCAGGAAGACTTTTTTTCAGTAGTTAGGTAGTTAACCTAATGTAATAAAATGTCTGGTGACTCCCTAGACGGTAAAAAAAGATGGTAGATATACGGTGGATAATTTTTGCTATAGCATGAAAATAAAAATCTGAAGTTGAATAAAAATATCAGAAATGTAATATTCAAGTTATATTACCTATATTTAGTCATCTGAAAACATTTTTTACCACACCGTTTATTTTTAATAGCTTTTTAAAATGCCTCTCTATTTACAAAATTTGTGTACAAAAGAATAGAGATTTTACTGTGTAATTTGAACTTATTTTCAACAAGCTAGTGTAACACAAATAAAATCCCAAAAATTATGAAACATAGGGGAAACTATAGATCGATATTTATTGGAATGAATGATCAATAGAAATTTTTTGCCCGCACCTGGCCTTTAAAATCTTCTAAAACTGTATCAAAAAATCAAGTGATCAGACACGTCCCAACTTCCCAGCATGCACACAATAAAATTAACATGACGTAACTAATTCCTACGTCCAAAGTTGTTGCCAGTCAAAAGCTCAATATAATGACAATCGTTTAAACTCTGTGTTATAACAGCACATTAGATTATATTGACAGAGTTTTAAACCTCTCTTTATCCTTGTATCTTTCAGTCACCGCAGCCAGTGCGTAGCCCAGGTGTTATAGCAGCTCTAGTTTCTTATATTGACAGAGTTTTAAACTCGCTTGGTATTCAATTCTCAAGCAGAATTGTAAGTTGAATTTCGTTATTTAATATACCACACATTTACATTCATATTTTGTTTATTATTTATTTATACTGGGTGACCTCTTCAGTCAAAGACTGGTCTCTCAAAGAGCCCAGTTATGATCAGTGGCTGTGATATACTAGTAACCCCGTACTCATCTCGAAAGATTTACTAGTTGCACACTGGACCTACAGTTGGTAGTCCTTATCTGAGAAGACTTGTTCTACCACCAGAATGATGTAGTGAGTGAGACTCGTACACTTACTGATGTTACTCACTCACTCGCCCTAGAATAAATTTATTTATGTACAGTATATGCACATAACTAACCTATACAGTCACTTATTTTCATGGAAAAATGTGTCTATTTCGTAAATAATTAGTGTTACAATTTTATGTACTTTATTTTACAATTAAAAACAATTTTATTTAGAAAATGGACACAGATACAACAGCCCATACACTGTCTTGTGTTTTGGACTCAATGGTTCAGTTTCGTAACGATGTTCGTCGTTGGGCAATGGATACGAGTAATGCCGATACCACAGCCACAGATAGCAATGAAGGTAGAGTAATACTAGTTTGCTTACCATTAATTCATTAATACTCCATCTTATTTTAGCCAGACCTGCCAACTTTGAGACATTTTCCCGATACTGGGTTGTCTTCCGATTTTCCCCTAAAATGAATTTTTTTCAAATTGTTTTGGATGCAAAAAAAAAACATCCCAATAATGTACAGATTCATTATTCGGCTCTACTACAATTCTATAAAATACACTATCTAATTTTACGTATAAAGCTCTGTGTACACTATCAAATTGTATGTGACAACAAAATGTAATGTGCCTGTATATGGATATGATGATATCATATCACTACCATATTTGGGCATATCACTACCATATTTAGACACATTACACTTTTTGTCAAACTAGTTTGATGGTGTAGACAGAACTTAATATTTATAGTACCTTTGCTTGTTATTGTTACATATGTTTGAGGGTGTTATCTTTAGCTTTCTAGTTCAAGTAATTTCATTTTGAAATCTTATCCCTAAGTGAAATTATTTTTTGTTCCATTAGATCTTTCTGAACGCGAAAAAAGAAAGAAGATATTGCTGCAAAGAAAGTCATTACTTAAATCATGTGACCAAGTAAGACAAGACTTGGTGTTCAATGGAATCCAAATTAAGGTGAAAAACAACAGGAAAAAGTGTGATGTGCCTAAATATGGTAGTGATATGCTCAAATATGGTAGTGGTATGACATCATCATGTCTATATATGGGCACATCACATGTTGCTTGTCACATAAAGTTTGATAGTGTAGACAGAGCTTTAAGGGACAACTGCGGAACCCAACAAAGTTTCCTTTAATAGGAGTGTCTTATATTTCTAATGTAGTACCTTTAATTATATATATTTTATTTGATCTGATATTTCGTAGAATTTATTGTATAAATATATTAATCATATGATAATAATGCATTGTATAAGATTTGTTCCTTAAAAAATTCTGTTTAAAATTTAATTCTAAAACCAGCATAGATGAATAAAGTATAACCAAATAAATCCATGTTTGCCTTCTGAACTGGTGAGGTCACATGATGTAACCCTTAGAAAAGAAGTATGTGCAGTACTTTAAAAGTGTAACATGTAAATCCACAGCGGATCAAGACGAAATTGTTTGTGGAATATACTTTATAAATACATTAACATTATTTACTCTTCCCTATTAGGATCGAGATCAAACTTCGTCCTGGGAGATGGTAGAAGATCGTTCAAAACATTATATAACCAGTTTATCAGATCCAGTAAGTTACCTACTCAGTTTATACACATAGACATCACACTCCGCTCAAATTTGTCCAGTGTCCAGAGAAAACTTTGGCTTGCGTTACCTTTTTTGGCCGATACAGTTCACGCACATATACACATATAGTTTTATTTAACACTTTGTTTTTTCCAGGACCCGAAATATGGAAAGAGTTGATAAACCAGAAACATGCTTTAAAAAGTGCAGTGGAGTGAATTGAAACATCATGCTGTTGTTGTCTGTACCGAATGCATAGACAATTGAGAAACCCTGATGATTATGCTGTCTGACTGGATAATTATGACAAAGCTCGGTTTACACTATCAAACTAGTTTGACAAAGCTCTGTTTACACTATCAAACTAGTTTGACAAAGCTCTGTTTACACTATCAAACTAGTTTGACAAAGCTCTGTTTACACTATCAAACTAGTTTGACAAATGAAGTGTGTAAAACTCAACCTAATTTCCTGAATGATTGTAAATATTAGAGTTTCATAGACTAGCTTTTTTTTTTCAACCGTTCATAGAAGTATGAATGAAGAAAATTGATTTAGTGATTGTTTTGGAACCAAGTTAGCTTTTTTTTTTAAAATAAAAATATCAGCATTTGTAATAATAATAATAATACAATGTATATTCAGATGGAGAAGCATCATAATTATGATAATTATTGTTATTCTCTGAATATTGAATAAATCTTTTATAATAAATGAATGATATATTAATCCAAAGGAAAATTACTGAAAAATGATAATGGTGTTGATATCTGAGTTATAGAAAAAAAAAAGGATCTAAATTTGGCCATTTTGGCCATAGTAACCAGTTTAACCAAAATATTTTTAAAATTCAATTGTTATGCAATAATAATACCATATATGCACATATATTGCGTTATCATTATAGTGCAGGGAGTTTTTCAAAAAAATTGCAAATTTTCGACCTTTTTATTTTTCAATAAAACTAGTTACTATGTCAAAAAATAAAAGGGTCGAAAATTGGCCATTTTTCGAAAATTTCCTGTACTATAGTACAGGGATTTGTTCAAAAATGGCCAAAATATCGACATTTTAAAATTCAATTATTATCCAATAATATTTCCATATATGGACATATATTGCGTCATCATGATCATATAGAGTCATAGTAACCAGTTTTGTCGAAAAATAAAAGGTCGAAATATGGTCATTTTTTGAAAATTTCCCTGTATTATAGTACAGGGATTTGTTCAAAAATGGCCAAAATATCGACATTTTAAAATTCAATTATTATCCAATAATTCCATATATGGACATATATTGCATTATCATGATCATATAGAGTCATAGTAACCAGTTTTGTCGAAAAATAAAAGGTCGAAATATGGTCATTTTTCGAAAATTTCCCTGTATTATAGTACAGGGATTTGTTCAAAAATGGCCAAAATATCGACATTTTAAAATTCAATTATTATCCAATAATATTGCCATATATGGACATATATTGCGTTATCATGATCATATAGAGTCATAGTAACCAGTTTTTTCGAAAAATAAAAGGTCGAAATATGGTCATTTTTCGAAAATTTTCCTGTACAGGGATTTGTTAAAAAATGGCCAAATATCGACTATTTAAAATTCAATTGTAATGCCATAATATTACCATATATGCACATATATTGCGTCATCATGATCATATAGAGTCATAGTAACCAGTTTTGACGAAAAATAAAATGGTCGAAAATCGGCCATTTTTTTGAAAATTTCCATGTACGATAGCACAGGGATTTTTCAAAAAATGGCAAATTTTGGACCTTTTTGATTTTCGATAAAACTGGTTACTATAGCACAATTGACATGCGCAGAACCCATTATTCGCCTTTGCGCATGTTTATTATACTATAGTAACCATTTAAGTCAAAAGTGGTTACTATAGCACAATTGACATGCGCAGAACCCATTATTCGAATCTGCGCATCTTTATTATATTATAGTAACCATTTATGTCAAAAAATAAAAGGGTCGAAAATCGACCATTTTTTCGAAAATTTCCCTGTACTTATAGTACAGGGATTTTTTCAAAAAAATAGCTAATTTTCGGCCTTTTTATTTTTCGATAAAACTGGTTACTATAGTACAATTGCCATGCACAGAACCTATTATTCGCCTCTGCGCATGTTTATTATACTATAGTAACCATTTATGTCAAAGTGGTTACTATAGCACAATTGACATGCGCAGACCCCATTATTCGACTCTGCGCATGTTTATTATTCTATAGTAACCATTTATGTCAAAAAATAAAAGGGTCGAAAATCGGCCATTTTTCGAAAATTTCCATGTACTAGAGCACAAGGATTTTTCAAAAAATGGCAAATTTTCGACCTTTTTATTTTTCGATAAAACTGGTTACTATAGCACAATTGACATGCGCAGAACCCATTATTCGGCTCTGCGCATGTTTATTATACTATAGTAACCATTTATGTCAAAAGTGGTTACTATAGCACAATTGACATGCGCAGAACCCATTATTCGACTCTGCGCAAGTTTATTATGCTATAGTAACCACTTATGTAAAAAAATAAAAGTGTGGAAAATCGGCCATTTTTCGAAAATTTCCATGTACTATAGCACAGGGATTTTTTCAAAAAAAATAGCAAATTTTCGACCTTTTTATTTTTCGATAAAACTGGTTACTATAGCACAATTGACATGCACAGAACCCATTATTCGCCTATGCGCATGTTTATTATACTATAGTAACCATTTATGTCAAAAGTGGTTACTATAGCACAATTGACATGCGCAGACCCCATTATTCGAATCTGCGCATGTTTATTATACTATAGTAACCATTTATGTCAAAAAATAAAAGGGTCGAAAATGGGCCATTTTTTCGAAAAATTCCATGTACTATAGCAAAGGGATTTGTCCAAAAATGGAAAATTTTCGACCTTTTTATTTTTCGATAAAACTGGTTACTATAGCACAATTGACATGCGCAGAACCCATTATTCGGCTCTGCGTATGTTTATTATACTATAGTAACCATTTATGTCAAAAGTGGTTACTATAGCACAATTGACATGCGCAGAACCCATTATTCGAATCTGCGCATTTTTATTATATTATAGTAACCATTTATGTCAAAAAATAAAAGGGTCGAAAATCGGCCATTGTTCGAAAATTTCCCTGAACTATAGTACAGGGATTTTTTCAAAAAAAATAGCAAATTTTCGACCTTTTTATTTTTCGATAAAACTGGTTACTATAGCACAATTGACATGCGCAGAACCCATTATTCGCCTCTGCGCATGTTTATTATACTATAGTAACCATTTATGTCAAAAGTGGTTACTATAGCACAATTGACATGCGCAGAACCCATTATTTGAATCTGCGCATGTTTATTATATTATAGTAACCATTTATGTCAAAAAATAAAAAGGTCGAAAATCGGCCATTTTTTCGAAACTTTCCCTGTACAGGGATTTTTTTTTTAAAATGGCAAATTTTCGACCTTTTTATTTTTCGATAAAACTGGTTACTATAGCCATATTGACATGCGCAGAACCCATTATTCGACTCTGCGCAAGTTTATTATGCTATAGTAACCACTTATGTAAAAAAAATAAAAGTGTGGAAAATCGGCCATTTTTCGAAAATTTCCATGTACTATAGCAAAGGGATTTTTAAAAAAAAAGCAAATTTTCGACCTTTTTATTTTTCGATAAAACTGGTTACTATAGCACAATTGACATGCACAGAACCCATTATTCGCCTCTGCGCATGTTTATTATACTATAGTAACCATTTATGTCAAAAGTGGTTACTATAGCACAATTGACATGCGCAGACCCCATTATTCGAATCTGCGCATGTTTATTATACTATAGTAACCATTTATGTCAAAAAATAAAAGGGTCGAAAATCGGCCATTTTTTCGAAAAATTCCATGTACTATAGCAAAGGGATTTTTCCAAAAATGGCAAATTTTCGACCTTTTTATTTTTCGATAAAACTGGTTACTATAGCACAATTGACATGCGCAGAACCCATTATTCGCCTCTGCGTATGTTTATTATACTATAGTAACCATTTATGTCAAAAGTGGTTACTATAGCACAATTGACATGCGCAGAACCCATTATTCGACTCTGCGCATGTTTATTATACTATAGTAACCATTTATGTCAAAAGTTGTTACTATAGCAAAATTGACATGCGCAGAACCTATTATTCGACTCTGCGCATGTTTATTATACTATAGTAACCATTTATGTAAAAAAATAAAATGGTCGAAAATCGGCCATTTTTTGAAAATTTATAATTGAAATGTAATATATTCATAATTTAAATTCAGTACTACTTAAATATTCCAAAAAATACTATTCGGATTTATAATAATTTATAATATTTGTTTATACACAACTTTAGAATTAAGTAAGCCACCAATATGTATTTTTTCAAAAATGGCGAAAATATCGATTTAAAAAAAAATTAGTTATGCAATAATATTACCATATATGCACATATATTGCGTTATCATCATCAGAGTCATAGTAACCAGTTTTGTCGAAAAATAAAAGGGTCAAAATTTGGATTTTTTAAAATTCAATTATTATGCAATAATATTACCATATAGGCATATGCACATATATTGCGTTATCATCATCTTATAAAGTCATAGTAACCAGTTTTGTTGGAAAACTAAAGGGTCAAAATGTGGTCATTTTCCGAAAAATTCCCTGTACTACGGTATAGTAGGGAAAATTTCGACCCTTTTAATTATTGTACGTAACATATTTTGACATGCGCAAAATCACATAAGGGTTATTATGAAAATTTCCCTGTACTATTATAGTACAGGGATTTGTTAAAAAAAGGCCAAAATATTTTTTAAATTCAATTATTATGCAATCATATTGCCATATATACACATATATTGCGTTATCATCATCATATAGAGTCATAGTAACTAGTTTTGACGAAAAATGAAGGGGTCTAAATATGGTCATTTTTCGAAAATTTGTTAAAAAATGGGCAAAATTTCGACTTTTTAAAATTCAATTATTATGCAATAATATTGTCATATATACACATATATTGCGTTATCTTCATCTTATAGAGTCATAGTAACCGGTTTTGACGAAAAAATAAAAGGGCTGACAGCAGTAGGCGTTTGTGGTGTATGGTGTGCTTTATAATTTGATTTTAAAATAAAATATAAAGAATATTATTTGTCATCATAAATCGGTACTCCAAGGCAATATAAAACAATGAACACAATCATGAACTCAAGTGAACATAAAACAAAATGAATAGTGTTACTTTCGACATCAGTTGTTGCTCTTATCTCTTTTTAAAACATCCTTCCTTATCTAATTGATTGCTAAGCAACGGGTTGTAAATATTGATTCATGAACGGTGGCACAATACCGTTAATTGTAGGGATGACAAATTGGAAAGCATTTAATATCAGATATGCAGTTGTTTTTTGTCTTATGAACAACCATAATTTTTCCATTTTGAGCATACATTAATAATTGATTGTACCGTATCTTAATATGAACACTATGATGTACCAGCTTAGTTCACCCTCCAGAATTGATAAACCTCTCTACTCATTGTTATGCATGTAGGCCTGGCCCATTGACGAGTAGAATGCTACGAATGAGGATAAATGTTGGCATTTGAAATCGATCATGTTGGAAATATCTTTCATGAACGCTGAGATGATGGTTTGGAGGATTTGATAAAACGAGTTAAAAATGAGGAGGATTAGGAAGCGAGAATATTATTACACAAAGGGAGGAGGGAATGGTATTAATGGTGGGAATGAGAGGAAGGAGGTTGACAGAGAAGACAGTGAAAGTGCGAATAGGAAGGAGGGAATAGGACGCCAGGAAGGAGGAGAAATAGGATGCAAGGAAGGAGGGAATAGGATGAAAGAAAGGAGGGATGGGAGACGAGGGAAGTTGGCATTAAAGAAAAAGAAAGTACAAATAGGCTACCAGGGAAATAGTTGACAAAAAGTGGGAATAGGATGAAAAGAAGGAGGGAATAGGAGACAAGGGAAGTTGGCATTGAAGACAAAGAAATGACAAATAGGATACGAGGGAGATAGTTGACAAAAAGTGGAAATAGGATAAAAGGAAGGAGGAATGGGAGGCGAGGGAGGTTGGCATTGAAGAAAAAGAAAGTACAAATAGGAGACGAGGGAGATAGTTGACAAAAAGTGGGAATAGGGAGGGAAAAAATATGGGAATAGAAAACAGATTTGCGGGGATCATTAGGCATATGTGTAAATATAACTTATCTGCTCCAAATTAGAAAAATAATAACGATGATCAGGGAAAATACGGACCTTTTATGATTCAATGCTAAAAAAAACGAATAAACAAGAACATAATGTTTAAACTATATTTATTTACATTTTATAGCAGCAGCATGGTGACAATATCTTTACTTTCCGCTACCCTGTACAATATTTTTAAAACATTCTCAGACAAATTGATTTTCAGAAAACCCTCGAGCATTTCATATTCCAACATCAACACATTGTGTTAAATCTATTAATCGATGTGGAATATGTACCTAATACTACAGTATATAGACAATACAGTGTTGTGAAATCGTAAAGTGATTAGACAGTATTATATGCTGACAAGGCGATGATGATACGTTCAATAAAAACGATCTAATGTTTTTTCTAACATAATACAAACATTGAAAGAAAATAAAAATGAATAGCGCAAAAATGCATTAGGCTTTATAATTCACCAAGGTCTATGCTTACGGTATATTTTTAAATACTGTATGTATCTGTATCGATATTAATGTTTCCAGTATACCATTTTGAATTTAATCTAAAATTGATTATTAATATAGCGGCGTAATGATAAAGATAGAGAGAGAGCTTACGAAACATCTTGTTAACGAAATAGCGGTATTTTTTATATTCAAAATGAAAGAGACATCTAAACCAATTACTTTATGTTTTAACGGGGACACTTCTTTGGTCTAGAAGATGTCCTTTATGCTTGGATTTCACTAGATACGCACGCAGCAAGGGCGTCAGCACAACGTAAGTTATGAGTCGACCAATCAAAATAACGGTTCGAACTGTTGCTTATCATTGGTCATGTTAAATAAACGCAACGTATTGTTATGAGTCGACCAATCACAAGTGACGGTTCGAAATGTCGCTTGTCATTGGTCATGTCAAATCTAGTGGGAACCAAGCCAACAACCAATAGGAGATACTAGACTTTTTCCAAATTTGTTTAGCGCAAAGTACGCTCTATTGCTTTCATAGTATAGATATAGCATGCTTTACACCAAAGGAATACAGGCTACAGGACTGTAATAACACGCTTCTACACTGTATTCCATTTACTTCAGTTCAGTGTTATATAACATACATTGAACTACAGACATGTATGCATCCCCAGCTGAAAGCTCTATCTACACTATCAAACTAGTTTGACAAAAAAAGTGTGATGTGCCCAAATATGGTAGTGATATGACATCATCATGTCCATATATGGACACATCACATTTTGTTGTCACATAAAGTTTGGTAGTGTATACAGAGCTTTATCAGAACATAATGTGCAACGATGATGATGAAACCAATATAACTTATTTCAGTTTCTACTGTTTGAAATTATACTAATTTAAAAAGTCTACTGTTTGTGTTTTAAAAGTTTCTTCCGTCATGTACAGTACAAGCACTGCAGGAAAAACAAGCCATGCATGTGTAATACATTTCTATTAAAAACTATTCAACATTTTGGAACTGTACAGTGTATGTATAACAAATAAATATAATACAGTATTCAAACAATGTAAACATTTTTGTGGCAGTTAAATTATGAAAAATAAATATCTATAGTTTATAGTACTGCTCCCACAAACCCAGTGTGATGTAAAAAGTATTTTAGTAAATTTGTCCAAAACATTTTAGTAAATTTGTCCAAAACATTTTAGTAAATTTGTCCAAAACATTTTAGTAAATTTGTCCAAAACATTTTACTAAATTATATTGCCATTAAAGAAAAATTTAAAATTTAAAAAATGAATGTAAAATATCTAATTTGACATTTGAACAGAATAATCTATAACAACCACCATTTTTTGTACCAATGACAACATTATAAAATAGATAGAAGTACAATAGGCTGTACATCAATGATTGTGAATTTGGTTTGGGCTTGTACCGTACCCGCGTCGTGCACACACACACATCTTTGTGACTTCAAGGAATATCTCTGTGACTTCAAGGAATATCCCTGTGACCTCAAGGAATATCCTTGTGACCTCAAGGAATATCCCTGTGACCTCAAGGAATATCCCTGTGACCTCATGGAATATCCTTATGATCTCAAGGAATATCCCTGTGACCTCAAGAAATATCCCTGTGACCTCAAGGAATATTCCTGTGACCTCAAGGAATATCTATGTGACCTCAAGGAATATCTCTGTGACCTCAAGGAATATCCCTGTGATCTCAAGGAATATCCCTGTGATCTCAAGGAATATCCCTGTGACCTCAAGGAATATCCCTGTGACCTCAAGGAATATCTATGTGACCTCAAGAATATTCCTGTGACCTCAAGGAATATCCCTGTGATCTCAAGGAATATCCCTGTGACCTCAAGGCATATCTCTGTGACTTCAAGGAATATCTCTGTGACCTCAAGGAATATCACTGTGACCTCAAGGAATATCTTTGTGAGATCCTACTAGTGAATGTTCATACAAATCTATGTCCTTAGGACCCGGTAAAGGTTTTTAATGATACAATATGCTACACAGTAGTTCTCTTTACAATTTAAGGTACACAAAAGCTCTTCAACTCTGCCAGTGATCATCCCATGCTTGCTTAGGCCGCCTCCCTGTAGACGGCCTAAAGCTAGTTTTCTTCGCACTTGTTGGCCTAGATGAGCTGCTGCTTCCTGTCTTACTACTAACACTATCATTGCTATACAGGCTGAGTAAACTGCCTGCATCACTCATTGTTTTGCCTAAAATGATTGAAGATTAAAAGATTATTATTAATAACACTTGAGTTAAATAGAGGAATTAATACAAAATACAGTACTGTACTATAATTGTATGTATTTAAAAAAATTATTTAATTGTATTAAATAAATAGCTGGCTGAATCTCAATGGAGATAAAATAAGCAAAAACTAAATAAACAAGAATATTTCTTACAAAAAACGCTGCTCGCTTATTGTTATTGCTAAGGTCAAGTCTGGGGGTCACTTCATCATGCCTAGATACTTCAAGTATCCTATTACAAACAAAAACTTCAATGGACTGTTTTGATAATAATTCAATGATTATCTGACAGCGAATTATAGTAATATCATGGGACTCATAAATACCAGAATGCTTTGGGATTTGTCGTTAGACTCTTTTCCCAGCCGTTTTTGGATTCAACAGGTGGTACCAATAAATTATAGTGGAGTTTCCATTTTAACAAAAATGTCAAAGTGTAGTACTATAAAGCTGCTTGATTTCATCTAATGAATGAGTCATCTCGTGTGACGTAGCGGGCTAGAGCAGCAGCGTGAAAATGATGAAGTAAAACAGATTTTTAATTACAAAATGCAAGAATTTAGGCAGTTATATTCAAGAGAAACAGTTACCATGCGATAGCTTATAGTTTATTACGGCTGAAAAAATGTGTATTTAGAAACTGGGACTGGGCATGCGCAAATGCCAAGGCATGTCTGATAAGTTATTGTGAGATGAGCGGTGTTTTCTGTAAGAAATATTTCTTGTTTATACTTGCATGTATCACAGGTTTACTATTATTATAGTTTAACCATTCAAAAATTAATTTATTCTTCATATCAAACCAACAGTGTAAAACACCAATAACAGGTTGAAAATAAAACTAAACTATAAAATATGAGCCAATATAAATATATACAAATGAAAAAGAAAATTTAAATAATTTCATTAATAATACATTTAAATTGAGAAAAATTACAGTTAAAAATATCTAAAGAATTATTTTTTAAAAGACATGAATTGTACAATGACGAGAGTCTACAGAAAATACCATTTTTACAAACATTGACACGAGAAAATTTAACATGAAGAAAGGGTTTACTACAAAGATTACGAACAGGAACATTAAAATAAAACAACGAAACAAGATCACAATCAAACTTAGAAGTAAGACATTTATACAGGAAGTGCAAGTCCTGTCTTGCTCTCCTAGATGTCGGGGAAACAATAGGAGGCAGGTAATAAAGCATAAAATATAATATAGATATTAAATGTATCTTTTTTTTTCAGAGTATATTACAAGTGAGAGCTAAATGTATCTTTATTTATATATTTTATTACAAGCGAGAGCTAAAGGACATATTATTAAAAAGGAATTATTATAACAATACAGCTAATTGCCGTTTACCGCCTACTACGTGTGTCCTCGGAAAAAATAACGATGTTTATGTTTTCTATTCAAACAGGTATAGATTATGTTTCACAAAAGAAGATATTGCAATAAAAACAGTTAATGGCTGTAAGCACTCAATGCATTTTGAAACACCTGATATTGTTTTTCATCAGGTTAAAATGTTTAATAACAAAATGATGATATGCATAAAGTATCTAGCAATTATCATGAGAAGAGAATAGACATTTTGTTGGGTACTGTATTACTACTAAAATTTAATAATTTCCCCCTAATCTCGATTTTAAATTTAGATAAAAACATTATACTATAGACCTATATATGTAGTGGTTTGTGTGTGTATGGTTTTTTTCCTCTAGATTTTAGATTAGAGGTAAGACAATTAAAAAACAGTCAAAAAAGGCTTCCTACTTTCTTGGTTAAGTTATCAGACAGTATATATTGATCTGTAACATGACCAGAGTTGTGTACTTTTGGCAGACTTGGCTTGCCATATATGATAAGTACAATGTACACAAAAGATAACCAATGATATTGAAATTGATTATTATAAAATACTACTGTAGTATCAGTAAAAACTTAAGGGCCAATAATTGTACAGTAATTGAACTACTGTACTCCAATGTTAGATAAGGTCTAACTATAGTAAGCAAACATGACAATCCCTCCCACTCACCAGGCTACTCAGTGGCGTAACATGGAGGCCTGAGGCCCTTGGGTTAGGAACACTAAGTGGCCCTCCAATGCTGGAGGCCTCGGGTGTTTTTAGCCTTTTTGAACATAAGCTCCGGGCCTGTGTTTAGCTGTTTCGCCACGGAGGATATTCCAATTTACCGGTCAAGGAAAAAAAGCATACCTGAAGCTGACTTGGCACTCGTCGGTCTCATCGGTGACCTAGACACCTGTTGAGCGTACTGCGTCATTCTGTAATGATCTTCCAATAAGGCGTCTTTTGTTATGTCTCGAGTTGGCTTGGCACTTTCAATCCTCTTTAAAATTTGCTATAATGATAAAAATAAAAATATTTCAAAATATTAATTATTATAACTTGTGCCGTTACAGATAGAGTTCAGTTGTGTTACAGTAAACACTTCTGCACATACATTACTATTACTAAATCTAATAATACTACTAAAACAATAATAAACAATATTCATTACAGTAATTAATAATATTATTAATAAATTTCTCTATCTTGCCAGATTTAAACTACTGTAACAAAATTTATTATTATTTTTTAAATCAACTGGTATATTTTAATAATACTGTATATTAATAAATATAAAAATACATTCATAAAATTTAGCAGCAGGAAAAAAGTAACATTTTTTCAGCTAAATTGCACTTTATGATATATGAATAAAAAAGGATTACAATATAAAAAAAAAACACATTACAAATTTAAATCATTTAAGGTTCATACCATATTTTCTATCTCTATTCTTCTGTGCTCTCTCTGCCTTCTCATGGCTGCATGACTCAAGACAGGTCTGTGCGTTCCATTTGTGTTTATGTGAGAACCAACTACCTTCTTCGGTTTCATCACTCTAGCTTTTTCATTCCCCAGATTGACACCCGATTTACTCATGATCTGTTTCAAGAGTCTTTGATTCTCTCGGTCAATCTGTCGCACACGGTCGTTACTAAATGACATGTTCATTCGCTTATGTGGCAAACTTTTCGTTGACGCATTTGATGTGGTGCTTTTCGCAGATGTTGGACGCGATCGCTGTTTGCCTGGCATTTGTACAAGAGTTTTAGGCGCTTCTTCCATCTCCAAAACGGCTTTTAACAACATGCTCAATTCTTGAGCTTCAGATTCATTCCAACGAGAACCAGGTGCAGATTTGTGTCCATTTGACTTTTTCACGCCAGCAAATCTTACACTTTCTTTTTTGGATTTTTTCGCATTTCCGTCAATATGCCTTTGCCTCGAATTTACTTTCGATGTTTTTGGTCTTTCTTGCGGTAATTCTTCATCGCTGCACGAAAATGTTTTATTTAATGTATTGGTTGAATTTGGACTTTGTAATGGCGAAACATCAGTAACACTACCGGAATCGCTATCGTCGTCTGTGCCCGACGATGACGAATTACCACTGGAGCTAGATGAACCTGATGTGAAACTCGAACTATAACTGCCTGAATCACTACTTGAGTGATCGTCTGTTTTTGTGTTTGTTTCCGGTTGTCGTGATCGTGAACCAGGTTTGCACGTTTTCGGACGTTCAATTCGTTTTATTGGCTCTTTTACAGATTTATTTGAATCTGGTATTTGCCTATCACGGTTTGTTTGCTTTAAATTATTTCTGTTATACGACCTATCTGTCTCATCGTCACTCTCCTCTGAAGACACGACGTCATCAACTGAAGGAGAAACGCTAGGCAACCTAACATTCAAACTACTCCGGCTGCTAGTAGCAGAACGGGCCGACTCCAGGTCGGTTGAGCGGGGTGAATACGAAGTTGAGGCCAATGTCTCCTCCTTGCCTGGCGTACTCGTCAATAAAGGCTGCTTATTTAATTGATGTTCCCTTTTATCCGACGCATCATCATCATCAAAAAAATCAAAATCGACCGGTCCATCATCTCCTTCTAAATCCTTATAAACATTTTTATAATATTTTGATGACATTATAACATGCAGGTTTTCGGACACTTGTTTTGAAAAAAAAATTCCTACCTGAAATATTTCTCCGTATGTTTTCTAGCAACAACCAAAAACCAATGAAGCATGAAATTGTCGCCACCAGCGTTTCGTATTTAAAATATGTAATCTAGCGCCACCTATTCATGAACGAATTTGGAACTTTTACTTTTGTCGTCGCGAAATCATTTAGTAAGGCTACTTTTTTCCTTATTTATTCATATTTCAATAAAATATGCCCGAAAAACAACTATATGTGAACTTTAATACTCGACCCTGCAGCATTATTACCACCAAATAATTTTTATTATGCTTTAGTAAAGTAATAAACACATTGGTTTTATTAACAAGAAATATAGGCCTACAATAACCATCTACACGTATGATGTGTCATCTGTCCAATTTGCATTTTATTGCACGCAAAAACTGGTTGTACATGAATAATGAATAGAATAAACAATAAACATACACATACTAATACAATGTTGTTATAAATAACCATATTATTTACTCTACGGTATAATCTACGTTTCAAAAACTGAAAATAATATCTGGCAGGCAAGCTTCAATATAAACTCCACGTTATCAATATACTAAATACACATTTATTTTTCAAATAAAGTTGGTCCTCAAAGCTATTCAATTATTCTATACCAAAGTGTAACAATAACAAATTTAAATTCCCTGATTGTTTTTTTTTCTAGCGTAGAACTACAATACACAAAGTTTCTAATACCTCTTGTTTCATCACAATCAACAGAGAGAAGTGACAAAAATATCGCAGCAGTAGGTTAGGCCTAGGCCTATATCAGCAAATAATCAGTTGCAATATTCAATACTAGTATTTGAAAAAAAACCCATGGTTATTTTACAGTGCAATTAATTATGTAGGCTATACTGTCTCTTCCGTTGTTTTATCCTAACAATAGCGTTCCTATTTCATCATTAACATAAATCTTATTCATACTTATGAATATTTACAATTATTATTTGAATATTCATTATTTACATGGACAGTATAACAATTACATTTCATGATTAATAATTGCGTCTCCCTAGAAAAACAAATGCGTAGGGAGGGCGCTTTAAATATAACTTAATATTTCACAAAATCACCAAAATGTCTTTTTGTGCAGTCTTAGATAAATATATAATTAATTAAATGTTATTATATAATTATATAAATTACTATAATATTATAATCAAGCATTGGTATTACCGTGTTGTGACAATCGATTTATACTTTATAATAATTAAATAATGATAAAATTAGGCTTTATAATTAAAATCAATATTAAAATACGTAATACTACGTAATTGGTTATGAATACATATCTACTATTAAGGTGCGTATAAACCTCAAATTTGTTGTAGGCCTCTTATGCGGATAACGTTCACATTATATCCTATACTATGATGATCAAGACAATCTAACAACAGTACAGTATTGTTGGTATTTGTCGCAGCCAAACATAAGATCAAAGGACTGTTACGAGTTCCTATCTTGGTAAGGTAAGCTCAGTGTCCTGTTGTTAGATTGCCTTGCTATGATTAGGCTGGTACAGTACAATCTGTAAACAGGTTAATTAACTGGAAACCATTGTTCATATTATGATTGAAAATCAAGATCTGAATATGAAGGAATTCTTTTTATACCTTGGTTTTAGGCTATTGTGATTGGTCCCCAGACGCAACGTAAACACGTCATTTGACCAACCAAAAGCCATAGATTATTCAAACTGTCGCTTGCCATTGGTGAATTCGCTTGGGTTGCGTCTCTTGTGTAGTGGAAACATAACGTTAGAAGAGAGTGCCTAATGGGGTCATCCCATTCTAAATAATGGTGGTGGTGGTGGTGGGGAGAGACATTAAAAACTATGCTCCCCACCAAACGCAGGGTGTCAAAAAGAATCTCTTCATGACGATGACTTCATATCATTTATAATTTTAACGTATATCTTCATTAAATAAATAATATGTTTATGTATATAAATCTAGTTTGAACAATAAATATAATTTTATAGTAATATCTAACACTTCTGTACCATGTTTTTCTTTGGCTACCGTATGTATAAATTCTGTTGTATAAAATATCATAAATTAAATTCATAATAACATTTTCTTTGAACGTTTAACGTTTGTGAGAAAAAACTATATTATTTGTCTATAATGTTAAAGAAAGTAATATTAATTTATATTACTAGCACTATTAAAGTAATAATTTTAAATAAAGAATATAAAAGCGCATCACATAAATTATTATAATGTAGTTAGTCTGTACTAATAGATCGGTTGATCGTTTTAAGAATCATAAAGTCTAACTACATGCCAAAGTGAGGCCTTTAAAAGTTAAGCATCAACCTTTCGTTAAAAATACATTAATTCGATTAGACATTCATGCATTATAAAACGATTAAAAATGACGTCACATTTTAAAATTAATAATCAAATTCGTGTATGTTTAGAGATACACATGTTAAGCACAGTATCAATCCGCCATGCAATACAAACGAAATATATTAGAAGAAACAACTCGATTGGCCAATCAGAAAGTCAATTGTTAAATTGTCAGAAATTCAACCAATGAGATCTTCTGAATTTCCACATAATACATTCCATTTGTAAAACCCAGTGTGATTGGTTAATTATTTACAAAGTTCCACGCCAGTAGTCTATTAAGGTAGATTTATGTAACCAGGCACAAACACTTATGGAGATTTTAACCATTATTATTTACCATAAGAATTTCGTCTGAATGAAAACACACCCTTAAGTAGTTAGTAACAGTTAAGAGGAAGATGACTGGCTGCGTCTAGTCTTAGATACAAACTCGTCTAATACCTTCTAAATAGATAATTCTAAGCACTGCTGAAGCAGCGATTTAGACGAATGACGTTCTATTCTACGCACACCCAAGAGTCGTTCTCGTTTTTCTAAACTACGAGGCTTAGGTAGACTATGTTAAACACAAACTTGCATAGTTCCCATAAACCGATTTGAACCCATGACTATGATAAGGCAAGCATGTTAACTGCGTCACAGCCATTAGGTAGAGATATTAGTAAAGCCGGTTGTTTTGACAAGCAGCGGTACTTTGAAGCGTATCACTATATACTATAATTATATGAATGCGTTACAGCTCTCTAAAAACCATATGCCGTTAGAAAACATTCCCTCATCTGACATTAGAAGTGTTTGACCATCCATTCATGCCTGCATGCATTGATACACACATAGGCTACGTCACCTTCTCCGACGTATAGAGTGACGTCATAATTATACGTTAATAACAATCAAAAAACATATAGCATTCGTTATATAAAACATTGCTAGTGATTTACAAGTCTAAAACTAATACACAATATACGACTAAAGAAATACGGCGTGGGAAGAAGTTGACATCAAGAACCTAATAATAAAACATACAACCAAGATCTTAATTAATCGGGCGGATGCAGTCGGAAAAAGAAGGAATTTGATATTATCATTACCCAAGTGGTGAGACTGAATACAATTAACATAAAATATGTCTGCTAAATAGGCCCAAAGAATATATATCACATAGGCCTACTTATTGCTTTGCGCACGTCACTTTGAAGTCATTTTTTGTTGGCGAAATAATTATCACCGTCTGACGCCAACTGAATCCGCCTTAGATTAAGTATATTCAGAGAGGTAAAGTCGTTTTTTTTTCGAAAAATTCAAGAAATATTTTATTATTAAAATGTTATATTTATAATGAATTGTTGATTATGTCGTTAACATACACTTGCTTTTATTATTAAAAGATTAAAACTCTATGGATAGCGATATAGCGCCCTCAAAATTGTTTAAGACCCCTCTGTTAATAATGGTATCGTCTCACCCGCATTCATTCAATATACAATTTTATTACTGTTTGTGTGTGGGTGTACAAGAAGAAGGGCACGGCTGAAATAGATACACAATTAAGGAGCTTCATACAAATGAAAATATAAACATGCATATGAAATGAAGCATTCAAACAACAGATTAACATAAAATAATAAAATAATAATACTTACAAATCATATTAAAATATATAAATTTATAAAACTACAAAATATAAAACCAAAAAAGATAAGAAAAAAAGGTGGACATTTTATCGGAGGTTTGATAAATATCAATTTAAGCATAGCGATTTTAACAACATGGTATTATACAGTTTCAGGGGACACCCCTATGGGGGGGGGGGACACTATCTCATGAAACGAATGAGAAGAAACATTAATTAAGACTACCCCCATATAAAAAAGGGCAACACTTTATTAAGCTCTGTCTACACTATAAAACTTTATGTGACCAAAAAAAATGTGATGTTCCCATATATGGACATGATGATGTCATATCACTACCATATTTGGGCATATCGCTACCGTATTTGGGCATATCACTACCATATTTGGGCATATCACACTTCTTTTGTCATACTAGTGTGATAGTAGTATAGACAGAGCTTTAGGTCTAGAAAGTGTCCCCTTAATGTAAGGTTCTAATAAATAAAATAAATTAAAAGAAATAGCCAGATAGCAAGCAATTGCATGCAAAGACATACGCTGTGTACTCTGTAACAATGGTGTTTAAAACAGATCAACAAAATCACATTTACAGGCTGAAGAATAATAATCAAAATGTACAACAGAAAAAAATTAAAGCATTCCATATTGACAAAACTATCATTCAGTAAAAAAAAATACAGACGTTTGTAATAGTTAGATGAATAATAAAATAGACCTATTAGTACTGCATTACTGTTTGACATATAGTAGAACCATCCTTGGGGACACTCGTATTTATGGGACACACATATTTAGGAGACACCAATATTTATGGGAAACCTATATTTAGGGGACATCACTATCATGGGAACACTTTGTTGGGATTTAAAAGAATTGAGATTCTAAAAATATACCTTATAAACTTGAAAATTAAATAGAAGGGGGAAGGGGAGGTTTGGTGTAGAATTCTAAAATTTGTTGTTTTTTTATTTTAAAACTTTACCATTTTGGCAATCAGTTAAATTGAAAGTGCACATAGATTGCAGAAAGAAATTAAATTAAATTAGTCTAACTCTGAAATACAACCGAAATGGGTTGTTTATTTGAATAAATAATTTCAAATGGTGTTTTTTTTCAAAGGATGAGAGATAAGCCTCTATATCATTCATATGTCGAAACCCAGTATATAAAAATCCAGACTGCCTGATAAATTGCTGGAAATGTTTAGATTCTGAGCTGTAACACACGAAAATATCTAAATAGCTACAGAGCACACAGAGAAATGTCCTGTGAATAGACACAAGAAAAAAATGGGTATATTCACAAAAAACAAACTAAAACTTAGAAGTAGTGCCAGTCTTCTTGACCCCTACTGTTACACAACTTCTTTAACAGTCCCTGGCATGGAACAGACCCACACTGAAGCAAATCCTACTGTAGGTACTTGTATATCTTAACACAGTGATTGCCAGAATCGGCCACCACGACATGCCCGTCTTTGGTCACGGCGATGTCTTGAGGTCCGTAGAGTGGGTGCCCGGTGGTGTTGACGTACGAGAGAAAGCTGCCCGAGTGATCAAATACCTAGAGAGAAAAGAAAAGATTAATCGATTATGAACGTAATGGCAGTGATGCTGTTGCAATGGAGTCATTGTTTTCAAAACCCTTTCTTTGTAATCCATTCGGTTATTAATTCCAATCTCCCCTTTTATTTCTAAGCTCTTTGGGACAATCTGCTCATTGTTAAAAGCCCAACATAACAACATTAACATAAATGATATGTGATGGTGGTGATAGTAGGCCTTTAGAGATCTTGTTGTTGCATAGAAAGCAACAAACTCATTGGAAAATAAAAACAAAACTAGAGGGTACTCCGAGAGTACAAACCTCCGCCTACTGTAAAATTCCCCTACATAAAATGCCCCCTGAATATTTTTTTTTTTACATTTTTTTTATTAGTTCCAAGTGTAAATATGTTAACTGCACACTACAAAGTTGTGGATGACAGTGTGGTGTAATGGTTATGTATCCAGCCTCTCACAGTTGAGATCGCTGGTTCAAGTCCCACTGAGGTTTTTTTTTTATTATTATTTTTGTATTTCTTCTTTTTTTTTTTTGTGGACCTTGATCTTTGACCCTGACCCTTCAAAATTTAACCACAATTATATGATGTGTCATTGATCATTGTGGCTAAGTTTGGTGAGAATCGGATCAAAACTGTGGTCTCTAGGCAGTAAAATAGTTTTTTGTTAGTTGTGACCTTGACCTATGACCTTTCCCCCTCAAATTCGAACTCGTCCGAGCTTTTTGGGCATAGATCATTGTGTCCAAATTTGGTTAGAATCGGATAAAAACTGTGGCCTCCAGGCTGTTCACAGACACACACACAAACATACAGGGGTGAAAACATAACCTCCTTGGCGGAGGTAATAAAGATATACTTACCTGTATACGACTGTTTCCCCAATCAGCCACTATAATGTTTCCAAGAATATCAACGGCCACGCCCGTGGGTGCATTAAACTGCCCATTACCCTCTCCATTTGATCCAAATTTCATCACAATGTTCCCTTCCTGATCAAACACCTTTATACAGTGATTGTGAAAATCCGATACCACAATATTGTTGTTATTATCAATAGCAACAAAATGAGGCCCGCAAAATTGTTTGTCTTTTATGCCTCTTGATCCAAACTTATGGAGAAGTTTACCCTTTGTTGATAAAACAAATATAGTACTTGCTTTATTGTCAACAACCACCACATTATTATTATGGTCTATTGCGATTCCCTTTGGTCCTAGCAGCTTTCCGGTTCCAACCTTTCCAATATATTTTCCATCAGAATTAAAGATATTTATCCATTTGTTGTCATAATCTGCGATATAAATGTTTCCATTTCCGGCAACAGCAGCTCCAGTTGGTCTTTGCATCTGTCCTTCTCCGCGACCTGGTTGGCCAAATTTTAATTTGCATTCACCAGCTGTATTGAAAATTTGTACACATTGGTTGTTACTGTCAGTAACTACAATACGACCAGTACCAGTAACAGCGATTCCTTGCGGGTTAATAAACTCTCCTTTGTTTCGACCGTGTACGCCAAATACTCGTAGTAAATCGTCTTCAATTGGATTTGTTTTCTGTTTGTTGTAAATCTTCATTGTGCCAGCGACGCTATGTGGCCGACGCAGTGCCCTCTGTTTCACTGTTGACCTCGGTATTCGACTGCCCATGTTTCTAGGACTTAATTCAGATGCTGTCACACCTTTTACTTTGAATGGACTTCCTTTAATTTCTTCACCAAATAATTTTATATGTAATTCATAGTTGCCCTCTTGTTCAATTTTATACAAAATTTCATAAGTTCCGTTGTGGTTGTCATTGATTTCCACAGGTAATAATGACCCATCTGGTTTTTCTAACTTGACATCCAACGATGCATTACCACTTTTGATAAGTTCTCCTTGACAGTTCTTAGAAGTGACTGTTACCGACATCTCTTCGCCAAGAACTCCTCTCTTAAGACCATCACCGGTAGCGATGGTTTCATAAGCAATGGCACTATTGGTCAGTATCTCACCAGCGTTTGATATCGCCCTCTGGATACTTCCACTTTCTGGTTTATAACGGATGAAGTCATTTTCTTCTGGTTGGAGATTAATTTGTACGTTTGCGAGTTCTTGTAGCCGCTCCATCATTTGTTTTTTTACCATGAATATCTGCGTGTCATTGCCCTTCTCAAGAGCCTGCTCTGTGAATCGACAACAACTTTCCATATTTGTCAAGCCATTTTTCATCATCTTTTGTTGCTGTTGCAGGACACTCTGCTTGTCTTTATGAACTCTGTCCATTTCATTTAGTAATGTCAACCTACGATTCTTCAGAATCTCTTCTAATAATTGAAAAGATTTGTTTAAATCTGTGATTGCTTCTTCCTTTTTAACTTTTAATTTTTCTGATAAAAGTTCAATTCGACACGTTGCTTCTTGCATTTCTGGAATTTTTGCTTTCACATCTTCAAGAGCTCCTTGAAGGGCGTCCTTATGTTCCTCAATAACATCATTTAGCAGCGTGGTTATGTGATCACCATGTTCTCTCACCGTGCACTTACGACATACTGCCGTTTCACAGTCACTGCAGTAAAATTCTAAAACTTGTCCCTCGTGTTGAGAACATGGCATAGTCTCTGCGACCCCAAGGTCAGGTATATTATTATTTTCTGGTTTCTCCAGAACCTCCATTAGATTAGTAATGAAGAAGTTTGCTTGAAGACCTTCCACGCCACTAGCTGGAAGAATGGCTTGTTGGCGGCAGATGGGGCAAGAGATTGTCAGAGACTCCGGTGGGATGTAGTTGTGCAGACACTTCTGACAGAAGGTATGAAGGCAGGGCAGAACTTTTGGTGACTGGTAGCGCTCAAGACAAATGCCACACTTTAGAAACAGGGTGTCTATTTGTTTGATGACAGGGCTAGTTGCCATGGTGATGGAGGGTTGCTACGTAACTTAGATTCTCTAGAGACAAAATAAAGGTGAGAATTAACACAGATAAATAAATAAAACAAATTCCTAGCAATGTCTGTCATCTTTCTAGATCATTATATCAATCATTTTGAAATGGTCAGCAATTGGTCAGTTGATTCAGATGTGATTAATAAAGTTCCAAGAAAATAATTTTGAAAAACATTTTGATAATAATTAACACAATTACGTGCTAAAAATTAATATCCTATGATTTTCCCAAAAGTCTAATCATTTGAAAAAATTGACCTATTCAATATTCCCATATGTAGGCTACGTTCCGCATTATATTACATTCTTGTTCACAAAAAGGATAATGCGGAGGCTGCAATAGATCATTTAAAGCATAATCCATCAATAAAATATGGTAGTCGTGACATCATGACAGGCTGGACAGACTGAGTAATGTGCTGGATTATGCTACGGCTGGTAATGCTATCAAGGTTAAAAACGATTCCTTGAAAATTGAATAACAGTAATATGTTACAACTATCTGTCTAATGATATTCAATATTGAAGCAATTGTCATTAAATCTCTTGTGTTATTTTTCAAGCAGTATCAAAATGGATATCAAATTATGGGGGAAAGCATACAGAGACAATTAAGTTATGAAGTTTAGAAAAAACAAAATCATTATTTGTTAGTTTTATAGTATTAATAGATGGATATCAATCAATCAATAGAATATGCTTTAAAAAAAACAATAAACATTTTTGGAAGAGAGGGTTGAATATTGTAATATAAATAATTGGGAGTTGTCTAACACGTTTCTACTTTTCGAGTTATATCTAACTATGGCACTTTTTAAAGACCAACACTTTGTGCACACTGTGCAAGATCCTTCCACAACAGAAAGGCATTTCTTCTGTATGCATCTTCAGCAAACGAAGTAGTCTAGACCAAAATTAGTAAAACGATAAAGATGTTGGCACATATGGCGTTTCATACCTATAATACATTCAGACAAGTGGACTAACATAAAAAAGACAGTAACTAAAGACTTGGGGCAAGTCTACAAAAGAAGAAGAAGAAGAAGAAGAAGAAGAAGAATGCTGTATCAAAATGTTCCTAATAATCATAATTACCAACGACATGACATTTGGAGGGATTCTAAACACGTCCTTGATTTATCGTTAACAATTTTGGCTTAATTAGAAAGAACAGCAAAGGGATTAATGTTCCCCAGTTTGCCAATTAACTATAATCCAACTTAAAAGGTTCAAGATAAAAAAATAAATTAACAAATTTACCTAATTTGTGTCAATCAAACAAAATAAAGTAATTAGCAAATTTATTTAACATTTTGAATAATTCCTTACTTTACTATTATGATTCAGTAATAAGCCCATCATGGGAAATAAACACATCCTTGGTTTAAAACCTGAATTTATTATAAATAAAATAAATTGACAAACTTACCTAATTTGTGTCAAACAAAATAAAGTAATTTTTACATTTCATTCTACTGTAATGTTTCAGTTATAAGCCCATCATGGGGGTATAAACACATTCTATGGTTTTAGACCTATAAGTACACAAGGTTTGTTTTCATATTTTGGAATAAACAATGTTGCTAATAAGATTACAATAACAGACCATCATTAGCGCTTTACATAACAAATGAACCGATCAAAAACACATATATATATGTATGGAGGGAGGGCTGAATAAGGTCTTTTAAGATATTAATGTGCAACATGATGTTTTAAATAATGTGATGTGGAGGCACTTTGGGAGGCAGCACAATTATGCAATGCATAAAATAAAATCATAAATGTTATATTTGCACCATATTCAAGATTTGATGTTATTGTCAAGAGGGGCGTACAGGCATAGCCTAACCTCGACTCCGGACCCTCTGGAAGCTCTGGAAACAAGTAAACCAAGTAATATTAATTTGAACACTGTAGGTGTTACCTTAATAGAATGTACACTGAACATGTATTATTTATGCTCTGGTGTTGGTTATTGCATGGAAATCTAACAACAGGACACTGAGCTCGCCTTTCAAAAATAGGAACTCGTAACCGTCCTTTGATCTTTAACCACTTCCCATATGACCTGTCATTTATACAATCGCCTCCGAAACCATTGAAGTGCACATAAACAAGCTATCTAAATTTCCTTTTAAAAATCAACCTTTATTAGATACTCCATGTGGTTTGTTTATCCTTTCATACAAAATCAATAACTGTAACTTAATTTCAAAACAATACTACGCACTAGAATATTATCCACTAAGTATTGTTTTTATTAAATTAAATAATAAGGAGTTTATGAAGACTTTTTGGCTAGCATCTGTATGGAATTCCAATTAAAGCTAATTAGTATTTGTAGAAATAACTATTGATGAGGTACTGAATCGTATACAGTATGTGCTGTAATTTCAATTGTAGAGTAAATTATATTATTTACAAAAATAAGTTTTATTTTTTAATGTAAGTTATTTTCAAATTATGTTATTATATATTTCTCTACTTCTGATTATGAATAAGTTGTGGTTGTTTAAAAAAAAAAATTGATGACTGTATCGACACAAATTTTTTTAAATAAATTGTTATTATTAAAGTAATTGTAAGGTTATAGATGGCAGTTCACTTAATATTGGTAAAAATATCAAAAATTAAATGCTGACTGATGGACTAACAGCATAAAAAAGACAATATCTAGAGACTTGGGGATAAGTTTATTTATTTATTTTTTTATTTATTCAATTTCTGCCATAAACATAAGAAGACAAAACAATTAGAAAAGGAGGCACGGAAAGACCAAACAGGTGCTAAACACCTATGCTAGTTGGTCAACCCAGAACAGAGAAAAATAAATAAATTACGTTCTACAATAAAAGCATCGACAAGAAAGCGACCAACTACACACATTTTCAATATCAAAATTATTATTAATTATAATTATTTTATAATTATTATTATTATTATTATTATTATTTAGTATAAATTATGTTTGTCCACTCTGTTAATATGCTTGTGATCACACAATTTGTTTGATATATTATACTATGACAGATTATGAATATGACTGGAGTAAACATACTATAAAGATTAAAACTTTAACATTATGCAAATTAATTAATGAAGCATGACCTGCAATGATGGCTATCATGTCATTATATCTGCTACAATGAAACAGTTCTATTCTTGTTGAGAAATTAAGCACACCAATCACAACCTGTGTTGTTACTCTACCTTAAAACACACTAAATGTTTAATTAGTCTGTGCGACATGGAGGACCATTGAAACCATCTGCTAAATGTTGTTATTGTTGAATACAGGGGTGGATCAAGGATTTTTAGTTAAAAAACTAAACTAGTTTAACAAAAACAGTAGTGATATATAAAAAGGTAATGATATGACTTCATCATGTCCATATATGGATAAGTAGACAGGCTTAATATTAAAAATCTGTCAAAAATAGAAATCAAAAAGTAGTTATATTTTCATTTTACCTGTCAACCAGTGCTCCCACTAGATCCGCACCTTGAATAACGATTATGGTTTTGATTGAGTCAAAATGGCCCCACTTGGTATTGCTCTTGGTCTCCCTCCCTGTTAAATGGTATCTAGCCCAGGTGTGGATTTAGGCAGGGAAAAACAGGCAATTTTTTAAATTTTTCTGCAAGCCAACAGAAAGTTTTTATCATTTATGAAATATTTAGCCCCCCACCCTAATCTATAATGCTGAAACCCCACTAAGCCCCTTCCTTCTTTAAATTAAATTTTGAATTTTCCACATATGGAATAATCAATATTAAAATGAAAGTGACGATAATAACATACTTGATAAAAACAATGTTGATTATGATGATTTAATATCTTAATGTTGATAAAATGTAGATGATAATAGACAGTGATTATGATAATGATATTTTAAAATGATTAAGATTTGAATTACATCAACCAAAATAATTTAACTATGAATGCTACTCCATTATTAATAATTTCAATTAGAATCACGTGACCACTAACATCAAGAACTCTTTGAACAGAAACCGCTTTTGATTGTAAATAACAAGAAATTCCTTTCATCTTTCAATAAATCAGAAACTGTGTCGAAATCATATATAGCGTAATTGATAAGTGCAGAGAATATAGGACATGCTTTAAGTTCATACAGTGTATAATTTACTAACAAACTCTCGATAGTTCATTAAAATGATTCTGTAAAAGGAGTGTTTTGTTATTTATTGGGTAAATTTTCAGAGCTTTTAGGGTTGACAGGTTCTAGACCGAAGTTAGTAAAAAGATACATATTTTGGCACATATGGCGTTTCGTCATCAACTGGTGGACTACACAAAAAATTTAAAGACAATAAATACTCAGACAGAAGCTTTAAGTAGATTACTACAAAAACTGTTTAGGTGATTTGATGATGAAAATCGGTGAATGGTCAAACTATTGTCACACACCAGTACTTACTTGTAAATGAATTCAGTATATTTGAATATTTACACAATATACTCATAAAAAAAACATAAACTTACATTTATTTTGCCTCTCAATGTATTTCCAACCATTCAATTCTTCCTAATCTAAGATACTTATTATAATATTATTCCAATTCCGTCATAAGTTTGCAGGTCAAACTCACATCTGTCTTTAGTCATTAGAAAAACACAGTATGAAATGTCTTCAATTTCACGCCTAATTTAAAGTACACACTTGTATATCTTGCTGAGCATCGTGAAATGTTCTAATGACATTGAACGGTTACAGTGTTGTCACTCATTCGCTATTTTTAATTTTAAGCTCTGTTTAAATTATCAAACTTTATGTGACAAAAAAATGTGATGAGCTCATATATGGACATGATGTCATATAACTACCATGTTTGGCCATATAAATACCATATTTGGGCACATCACACTAGTTTGATGGTGTAGAGAGAGAGGGCTTTATAGATCCTGTCATGCTGTCGTGACTCGTGTGTCGAGCCTTGAATTGTCAAACACAAAATTCGGTCAAGTTTTTTTTTATACCCCAGGATTAAAATGTATTAATATTAATTAATTATTTCTGAAGGACTAGTACATCTGCACCTAGACTGACCTCCTGTTAATGATTTTATAAAGCATAAAACAAGTCTTGAAAAATAAGATCAAAGAAGGGGGAAGAAGTAGAAGTTCAAGCATCCAAACCAAACACCATATAGTGAAAATACTAAAAAATAATATTTATTTCACTATTTCTTTTAATTTTCTGAATGTATAAATCCTTTTACTTTGAATTTACATCTAAAATTATGTTTTCATTTTCATCATATATCACCATAGATCCATCTATACTATCAATTCTAAGTTAAAGCTGATAAATCATTTATTAATAATAAGTCCACAAATTTTATTCAACAACGTCAAAATGTCTCGTAGCGCTTGTCATTAACGTTAATTCTAACTTCAATAATGAAGATTAACGAGTATAAGCAATTAATGAATAATGGCTTTAAAAATGAGAGTGGCTAATTACAATAGGTCAATTAAAGACATTAACCTAAATACTGACCTCTGACATTGCAATTAAGTTCAATCAAATTGAGGAAACTAAAGTAAATGTTTGCTTAATTTTGTATCTATTACATAATTATTTGTTAGATAAATCATGAATGATTCCACCAAACTTTCGAGTTAAAATAACGATAGTGAGGCATTTAATAAACAGGCAGACTGCCTTAAAATGTGACATGTTTCAAGAAACTATTCTCATCATCAGAACAGAAAACAACGCCTAGAGTACTTATATACCAATAGGACAATTATTTGTAAAACTAGTAAGCAGTTACAGTAAAACTCCTCTTTTGGGTCAAACATGCTCAAGGGACATCCATACTATAAAGTAAATAGGGTTTTCCCAAGAAATGAACAATATGTTTATGTATAAATCCAAAGGCAACTTACTGAAAAAATGACAATGAAGTGGGTATCAGTGGCAGGATCTTGGAGATACAAAATAAAATAAGCAAAATCTAAATCAAAACAGTAAAGTAAAAAAGCCAGAAAAATTAGTAGAGCTTTAGGGCAACACTAGCCCTTCATCAGTGCAAGCAAGTAAGAGTACTTGAATATGAAGCAAACAAGTGCTACCTGAGTGGACTGGATAAAAGAAATAAAAACAAAAGAGGCACAGGCTGGTGAATAGAGGGTGGAGAAAGAAGTGTAGAAAAATGAAGATAGCTTGGTAGATACTGTATACACAATTTAGGAATGGAGAACTATAAAATGTATATATGATTAACACCATGGCCAACGCCTATCCCCCAGTTACGTGTTACGTACTGCTACTGCTCAATTTATTTGATCAACAACTCACTTTCTTTAAATAGAATGAGTTACTGAGAGGCTGTAGATGTTTTTTTCAATGTACAATACTACTCTATCTAATATGTTCTATATATTTTGCTACTTTTTTGGATACAACATAATATATACAGTTCCTAATGTACATCCAAAATAAAAATAAAATATTCTGTACAGATAACTGGTGTTAAAACTAGAGCAATGCATGTCAATTAATTCACATTAGTTTATGATTTAAAAACTAGGATTCATTCAATTCTGTCGGTAAATGAATAATACATTAACTGTACATTAATCCAGATGAAAGTCTTGAACTAAATATGTTAATTTAACCGAATTTTATAGCAAACACTTCTAACTAAAGTAGTTTAGTTTCACAACTAATGTTAGTATGAAAAAAAAAAACATGTTTCATATTTAAATAATAATAATAATAAATAACATTTATAAAGCGCAAGAGACAAAGGTTTCAAAGCGCTGTGTTTTCCAAGATCTGTGCAAGTAGTAGCGTGTGATTATGCTTCTCTGAAGAGATGAGTTTTGAGTTTAGTTTTGAATGTGATTACAGATTTTGATGAGCGTATTTCGAGGGGTATAGTAGTAGTAGAGTGTTCCAGAGTTTTGGGGCTGCGACAGCGAAAGCACGATCACCGTAAAACCGAGTTATCTGTTTCAATCATTACTGTTACAATCCACTTGTAAATTGTACAATGAGTTTTACAGCTACTATATACTCAACAAGGAAAATTAAAATGTTATGCACATTATCAGAACTAGATGGCACGCTCGCTTCGCTCGCGTACCATCTAGGTCATGCCCACAGATGGTTCTCGAATACACAGTATTTTCCAGCGAGAAAAAAATGGAGATTTCAAATGTACGTACTGCAGGACTATAATACATTGTCGTTTACAGAAACGAATAAATATACACGATGATTTATGTAGTCAGCTAAAATTAGCACCCTGGGAATTACTTCCGAGAGAGAAACAAAATGAGTCAATTTTTTTTATTTGGACTCATTTAAACAAACCCAATTTGTGTTTTGTATGTAACATTAAGGGTTGAGGGAGGGGGAAGAAGATAGGTACAAAGAGGAAACATTTTAAAATATATTTTTATCCACTAAGTAACGAAATATTGTTTTTAATGTTTTATAGGCCTATAAATAATATACCACTAAATACAGTAAAACATTTACGATTTAATACTTTGTTAAAACTCTCACTGTCATAGTCGATTGAAATAGTAAAGTACATGTAACGATACACCACTACGTACGTTTATATATTTTTAAATTATTAATTAATACAAACGTTGAGAAGCAACTGTCAGTAATAACGTTTATTTATTTGTATATTATATGTTTATAATCTAACAGTAGGGTCTACCCACACTCACAGTAATAAAGTTTATTTGTATATTTGTTTATATTATATCTAACAGTACCAACACTCACAGTAAGAAATTTGCGATTCAAATTGCGATCAAAAGTGGTTAATACCTTAAAATGGATATGAAAGGATTTTAAAATTTCACAAAAAGGACTTTGTATGAATCCTTTTAATGTTAATAAACAGCACACACAAAATTAGATTCAAATACCTAGTAGAAATTGAGAAATAAACAAATTAAATTTTGGTATAAAACGTCCGCAAAATGGCCGACCAACTGGCACGCCATCTTAATTTTTATGAACGTTCTATACGCACGTACGAGATCGTCAAATTTAGAGTTTGAAACACCCGGGGTTGTAGCCACGGCAGCAGTCGTTTTGTGATTGGTTAATGAATTTTAATACAGTCCAATCACCGCCTTGTCTCGTTCGCGGACTGTGTGGTGTAAACAAAATAAACAAACCCATGCTACACGAGACTCGCGTGTTGCAAGCTCCCTGTTGCTGCAGTCGTAGAAAATATCGATATTTCACAAATCAATAAAAAGTTATGTCTGCAAAGATTGTACGTGAAAAGAAGAAAGTGTGTATTTGTACTTCTCACACTAAACCACTCACGCAGACTACAAATTAGGCTAGGTTTAGTAGACTATAGTTTCTTCTAAATTCGCTAGTAGTAGGCTAGGCCTACACATGGAGTTACTCCATGGCCTACAGTACAAGAGAGTAGCAGTCGCCGGTCCACCGACGAACCTCCAGGAAGTGGACAAGGCGCGGGCGTAGACGTATGTAAAAGGCGACGTAAATAAAAAAGGTAAGCTTGTGTTGAACTTGTTTTTGGCTCTGACTTTTGTTATTGACTAATATAGTAATATAATAATACTAATAATTAAAGTAGAGCAGAGGAGGTGAGGCCGAGAGGATTATTATAGTTTAGTTAGTAACTGTAGTGTAATTAAATAATAACCTCTTTCTGTTTGTTACCAAGTCATAAAATATAATACTATAGGGCCTAGAGGTAGGATTGAATAAAAATAATAGTACATTTCCATCCATTTATTGGTCTTATCTTTGCAGATTTATGGAATCAACAGTACATGAGATGGCTTTGAAGAACTGTAAAATAGTACTAGTAATAAAATTGTAAACATCAAATTATATGGCAGAAATAGTGTGTGGAATGAATTTTATTGAACAAATGTATCATAATGAGTTTGGAACAAGCAGGATTTTTCAAACAGGACATAAATTACTTTTGAGACCTGAGTGATACATTTTAATTCTATCAACACCAGCCAGCTCCATCATATTCAAGAGATGGATTCTTTCATAAATGTCCATTGTACATAGTATTTGGCTAAATAAATAAAAAAAGAAGTACAGTAGTGGTTTATTTGTTAATATACCCAGACCCATTTAGATGGTTAAAAACAAACACTATATGATGCACTGCTACTAGTGTACTGTCTGGTAGTACATTACCATAGTTACAGTATGACTGTAACCCTAGCACTCGCGTCTAAAGAATTCTATTATGCATATTTTACTATTCTTCATAAATATTTAGTTCTGTAATTTTAATTGTCTGCGCTCATTCTATACTTGGTGTCTTAGTATACTGCATAAATGTATCGTGCAAGCATGATCCAAGTAGCATCTATTATAAAGTACGCTGGGTATCTTTCTATTCACCTGAAAAAAGGAAAATGAATAAGCACATGTTTATCTGCCCTCAAAACAAAATAATAATTTAGTATTATGTAGGTTTGATCAACAGTTTAAAATAGCAATGCTCAGTATCTGTTACCTTAATATTATAATTTGACTCTAACATTTGCGCTTCCATTCCAATCAATAAATACATTTGCTTATCCCGTCCATCAATTATCATAATTGCACTCCAATTATAGACCTGTAGGTAGGTAAAAATACAAATGAATTGTTTATTTACTGTATACTGTACTGTATATTGTACTGTATATGATACAAGCTGAAATACCCCTAACTAGGCCTGGCCTGTTATAACCTTTATTACTACATTAGAGAAAATCCAACTCTATTCATTTTATTGGGAATCATAATATTTAGTATTCAGTGTTGCCTAGCCTACTAGCTAGTAGGGCGGCATGTAATAACAAAAAAATATTTTAATAATACGTTAGTCAGGACACTACAGCACACAACAATATTAATAAACGTACTTATAAATAATGTGTATATACATAATACAGTAACACAATTGTGCTTACCATTAACACCCTCAACGATACATCAAGGAGCATACGCTCTCAGCTCACCTCTGGCCGGGCGACTAAACACCGTATCCAGCAGTCATCACTACTAAAAAGGCCTAGCTAGCCTAGCTCCAGGCCATGGCATTGTCAAACACCATTTACTCGTCCAACCGTTTCTTCAAAACGATGTTAACACCCGTGTTAACAAGACGATGTGGACGAATTTCCATCAATTTCAGTTAATTACAACGAAATAATAATAAAATGAATGTTTCAATAATACGTGTATAATAAATAGCGAAATAAACATCGCTCGCGAGGAGGGTCGAGAGAGAGGCCAAGGTGGTCGACTCTGTGATTCTCACGCATGCGCAAAATAACTCCGTGTACCCAGCAAGATAGGCATTTGGCTATGAATTTCGTAAAAGATGGCCTTGAAAAACGAAATTAAAATCCGTTTTAAAAAAAACTTGGTTGATAATATGAATTAATTTTATTCGATTAGGCTAACATACTTATCCAAGAATAAAAACATCAAAGCAATAAGTAATTACTACCATGCTTTTGCATCAATCAATGATTTCCTGCTAAATTCCTATCTCTGTAATACAAAAATAACTTTTAGTGACGTCACAAAAAGTTTTTCACAGGTTTCTCAGGGGCGTTTTGAGGGCGTTGTCGTCCTCCAAAACATTAAGTATGACTATGGCAAGCTTAAACCTGATTGATCTACACGTTGAGCCAATAAAATGATATTGTTAGGAACCCTTTCATATCCATTTTAACAGTATTGTACAGCATTGCAATACTATGTATGTTTATTCTCCAAGGGGGCCCATAAATCTAAATCTATACCTCTATGGTTAAACCAAATAATTTGGAATGTTCCATTCATCGCAAATCAATACATTTGTATAAACGTATATTAAATCTATCAAAATATTATTTTTTAAAGAAAATCGGCCTGTCTTCAACATTAAGATGCTGTACTCGAGCTGTTCAACCGGTTTTCAGCCATTAAAAACAATTATCGTAGGAGGAGATAGGAAAATGCGAAGCATCCTCGTATTATTGTCTGCGGGTATTTTTCAAGACGGACATCCATTAGACAGTGTATACCACGATCGAAAAACACCCCTATTTGGGGCAAATCGTTGAACCTAAATTTGTTTTAATTGTCAATAACTAATTATCTAACTCAATTTAATTAGTAAACAGGGTTACATCAGGTGGTTAAAATCAGTACCTAGATTCTAACCAACTTTATATACCATCGAGTAAAAATTCTAGAAATAAACCGCGATTTATCGAATTTTGCCCTTACGTAAATTTATATATAGATGTCAATTTCGTCATAGTACACATTTTTTTTCTTCAAGTACATACTTAGTGACGTCACTACAAGTTATGATCCAGAAGTACCGTGTAAACGATGCATAAGACGACACTTGAGATGTTTACTACAACGTAACTTGTCCAGATCAACGTTCAAGATTCCTTGGTCAGACATATCAATGATATTTGCTAGGTGTCCCTCATAAATAAGGTTCTATTCTGCCAACCAACAACTTACTCTCTCTATATTAAGCTCTGTCTACACTATCAAACTAGTTTGACAAAAGTTTGATGTGCCCAAATATGGTAGTGATATGCCTAAATATGGTAGTGATATGACATCATCATGTCCATATAATATTAACATTAAATTTTTTTTTCACATAGATTTGATTGTGTAGACAGAGCTTAAGCAATTCCACTTACCAGAGTTTGGGATTCACAGTGTATAACGTTTGCACCAAAAATGAAAATGAAATTGAACATATTTGTGACTTGTTGCCCTAGGCCCACATGCATGTAAAGTGCCGTAACATTTGAATGAAATACCAAACAGAAGCCAACTGACGAAAGGTGAATTAAAGAACATGGGAAGTTGTGTTGGACAAAGTGGAAGAGCTGTCCAAGTTGAAATGGGAAATTTTGTCCTTTATAATTCAAGGGCACAGGAAAAATAAATGAAAGATAACCTTTAAAAAAATATAATATAGTAGTACACCTCGATTTATAAAGTCAAATCATGGAAGAATTAATTAATATTTTTGATTGTGTAATGTATTTATTTGTAGATGAATGACAAGAGTAGGCATAACCCCATTTTTAAGTTCAATACAGTATTTAAGCCATAAAAGATCTTTAATGTTTTTTCTAAAACTTCTTACCTTTGTTGTCATTTCATACTATACTATAGTCAGTATACAGTAGTATACAAAATTTGGTTCGTTTATCTACGATAGAGAGACTACCAGAGAGTGTCTGTCTACGACAATTCCGTTATGATAAATATATCCATGGTTTATTTATGAGACTGGGTAACTTAGTTTACATGCGTTTCATACAAAATACGAACAAATAGCAAAGTATGATGTATTTGCTAATAAAACTTGTCATTAGTGAGAAAACGAATAAACAGGTCGTAATTTTTAAGATTCAAGAAATTGTATTGGTCCACTTTAAAATGGAAATTTGTTTTACTTAGCATAATTAAGAAAAAAAAAACAACGAGGAAAAATACATAAAATTACAAAAGGAAATGTTAAAACATAAAACCTGGGAAGAATTTAAACACAGTTCTGTTCAGTGCTTTTAAACAAGAGATTAACAAAATGAAAAAAGTGAAAATTTAATTTTTTACATGTGTATAAGGTTACAAAATTAATTGGTAACTTCTATTCTTATGGTTTTTTTTTTTTAGCCAGAACATTTACTGTACATCGTTACAACAACTCTTGCACATATATATAATTAGTATGTTAGTGGGATTTATTATGTTTTGTATTTAAACATTAATCACATATGTAGTTATGTTATTATTATAATATTTATTCAGTCACCAATGAAAAATAACCAGGAGTGAGAATAGGCTAAAGCCCAAAAAGATCCTGCACTTTTTGGGCTTTTTTTTTGCACCTATATTAATATTTATTGTATAAAATATCCACAAGTTATTAAGGTAAAAAAGTGAGGAATCGTTCACACCCTGATGACCCTCTGACCATGGAGTAACTAATTCTTCCATGCTCTGACGACGCCAATAACACTAAATGATTCAGCAGGCTAGCTAATTATAGATTGATGGTAAAATGCACGAATGAATGATAAATTATTAAATTATTTAATTAATGAATGGCTGATTAAGGAAATAATAAATGAATAAACAAATGAATGCATGACTGAACAAACAAATGAGTGACTAAATGAATAATTGAACAAACAAACACATCAAAGCAGATCAAGGATAAGTGAATGAAAAAGAGAATAAATTAATAAATAAAAACATTTTGATTAAATGTGTAAATGAATGAATAAAATAAATATATTATGAATATATAAATATATTATGAATATATAAATATAATATGAATATATAAATATATTATGAATATATGAATATATTATGAATATATAAATATATTATGAATATAAACCTCATGCATAGAGAAAATTCTAAATCCCCGGATTTTCTCATTCTCACAGATTTCCTCATCTTATCGTTTCAAATATATTATAAAAATATAAATATAATATGAAATATGAATATATTATGAAATATGAATATATTATGAATATATTATCAATCAAAGGCAAAGTACTGTAAAAATTGCAATGCTGTGGGTATCATCAGTGTCTGGATCTCAATGGAGATAAAATGAGCAGAAAGCTAAAACAACCAGAAAGAAAGTGTCAAGCTTTTGGAAAAAACACTACTCCTTATATTTTTTTATCTATGAATATAAGAAAAAATTAGAAATTAATTTTTCATTTTTAAATGAATGAAAGTATAGATGAAAACAAACAAACGAATGATTGAGTGAACACACAGTATTTGCCCCTAGTATTTTGATGCACTTTTAATATCTTGTACCTCATTAAATATTATCGATTCATACAACCAACCTCTTACACAGTCAATTAATTTGATTGGTTTTCTGTATCAAAATAAAAATATACAATAAAATAATATTGATTTTTACGACATAAACTATATAGTAAGGGTCAGGAAAAGTACAATAACCTGATATTATTGTAAACTAAAGTATAACAAGTCACTATTAATATATCAATGCTTTATCACATCACAATGGCTCTGGGTTCAAAAGGTATCCAAACAAATGCAAAATTCTAAATAGAGCACATTTAATTTGTAATAAGCAATCTTGTTTTTTTAGACAATTTCATTTGTAATATGAAAATATTATAGAAATATAATACAACTATAATATTGATATTCTCCAGGATTAAGTTCATGAAATGGCAACAATCTGGTTGTTGCATAACAGTAATAGATATACTGTTTAGTTTAGTACAAAAAAAAGTACACATTTTCTTGCCTTCAGAAATGTTTAAAGCACCCTGAAGGATTATCATTAGTTTGTAGCAGTAATCAGTACATGTTTTAAGAGCGGATGTATCAATTTGAAATGGCTAGAATGACTGGCCGCCTTATTCACATTATGCTGTAATTTAGTTAAAAGGTCAAAATATTCAAATATACTGTATATAATATTAAGGCAATCAAAAGTATAATTATAATGATAAATTAACAGCGTGTACCCAACACCTGACCTTACCTAAAATCAATGTTTAACTTTTTAGTTTTGATCTTAAAATTTAACGAATTTATTTTGTGGAACCAGTGGCCATATTCACCATTCACACTTTAAGCTAAGGGAAACACTTACATATTAATTGAGTTAAGTGAAATACTTAATATTTAAGGGATATATCTCACTTAAGTGTGATTGGTGAATACGTCCAGAGATATACTTCAGCCACAGTAGATATTTAGCCATTCTTAAAACTTTTGCAATAGAGAGGTATCTACTTGGACGAGCTTGCGCAATGTAGTTTCAGTTGATAGCACTTGCCTTTAAAAATCAACATCCTCAAGTACAGAAATGTATTAACCCATTTGTTGAAATAGGTTCTAAAAAGCCTGGAGGCGCAATCATTTATGTGTACTAATCGCCAGCACACATTGCAACGGCAATGGATGCATCAAATTTGTATTGCTAAGATACACCCACCTTATGATAACTATCAGAGAATGTGTGTACAGAGTTAATTGAAATGAGGGATAAGGAGGAGAGAGAGGCGTGCTCAGACCCAAAGACACAAATATAACGAATGAAATCTAGATTGTACAGACCAGGAACTAGAAGGCCACTCAGAGAGTGCAAACCTCCACCTACTGCATGTAGGCATATGACAATTGAATAACGTGTTCCCATACAGCTACGAAACAATCCTTTAAAATCTTATGAAAATCGGGCAATAATTAATCCTGTTAACTAAGAAATATAGAAAGAAATAAGCAACATAAACATGCGACCGACCTCTTAACCTCTCGCCATTCTGGCAGAGATAATAAGGGTCACCAACAACACAAAATATGTAATTACGATTCGTTATGGACAAAATATGCATCAAGGGTACGAAATTAAATTGTTATATATTGGTACTACTAATTATTAAACCATCTACAATAGAAATAATTTAGAAAAGAAGTTTCTTCAATTTCCCTAAAGAAGATATATAAAACGATAACACAAACTGTAGTAGGAAAACAAATTGCAACAATGAAACTTTATACTTCTATGTGACATTAGAAATCTTTTGCAAATTGAAAGATTTTGTTATAAAAATAAATTGTGATGTAAATTTCCACTGTAGCATAGAACAAAAGAATAACTATATAACAAATCAATATGTTTATTAAATTCTTTTTAAATATAATAAATAATATGTGACCGAAAATACCAGAAGAAAATTTTGAAAATAATGTGTGAAGATGAGAAAATCAGCATGTTACATCAACTGAGATTTGAACCTAACCTCTTCTGCTTGATATGCCAGTACCTTATCATAAGAGCACTTGGTATATTATATCTCTTTTCACACAACATGGTATGATAAAACAGTTGAATTATTTATAATTTTAATACATTATGCGACAAAGGATAAATTATCCTAGATTGCATATTAATATGATTTAAATTCAATCCTACACATTTCTGAACAATAACATTAACCATAGAGGAACAATTAACTAGGTTACAATGGAAGTAAATTCATTTACCAAGATAAAATTTAACCACACAATAACAGAAAACAACAAAAAAGCACAAAATAACTCAAACCTGAATGTCATGTTGTTTTTCGGTTAGTTTTAATCCAAATCAGCGTCATCATCAGCAAACTACTTGTTTTCCGTCAATGTGTTTTGTCTGAATATGACAGTAGGCCTGTACACAGTAGCAACAGCAACAGTACAAACTCTCATATCTGTGCTTTTAATGTAATTCTTACTGCGGGCTGTTCCATTTTTGTTACGTGTGTGTGTGTGTCAATATGGGAAGATGCAATTATCCATTTGGATCGTTCCATTGTTTTGATGGACACAGCTGTGGTAATGAGTGTAACAATATTTATGGTAAATGTAGTGTTATAAAGATATTGTATGGTGAAAAATGAACCGACCCTGAAATATCAATTACAGTACATTTGCTGAAGCTGTCTTTGTATAATAGCCTACTACCATGCTTTTACTAAATATTATAGTACCAGGATTTAGTAAACCTGCTAATTTCAATAGCATGTAAAGGTAATAGTGAATATAGGTCAGCACTCTACTACTAAATATTACAAGACCATGAATGACTGCAAATTTCCATAAAGCTCTGTCTACACTATCAAACTTGTGACAACAAAATTTGATGTGCCCATATAAGAATATGGTGATGTCATATCACTACCATATTTTAAGCATATCACTACCATATTTGGGTGTTTTGTCACATACATTTGATAGTGTAGACAGAGCTCAAGCAAAAAACTTTAATGTATATAGTTATTATGTTATAGTCATTTTGGTGTCTTTTTATCTTCATTTGTAAAATTCATATCAAGATCTGCTAATTTCCATAGCATGCAATCATGGAGATAAAACTTACCTCCATGATGCAATGATGTACAGGACAAACAAATGCCTTTGGAATAGTTTATAAAAAAAACAGTTTTGTTTTATGTTATCTTCAATTTGTGATGGAAAGAAAGACAAACTATAAAGCAGATAGTAACACTAAAGAATACTAGGATGGTCAAAGAGGCCGCAGGCTAGAATTGGGGCCTTTTCATACAAAAAGCAACACCAATGGAACCAATTTGGAATAATGATTACAGTATGTTAAAAATTAAGTACTGTTTCTAAAGTAACTGTTGTTACAATATATTGAGAGAATTGAAAACAGACAATAAACAATTAAGTTTTAATAATAGATATCTGAATCTTGAATGATAATGTATTTTTATTCTCCACACAGACAAGAAATTAACATAATAATAGAAACTCTCTACAAAAATAATCAATAAACAAAGAATTGATGAATAATAGCTCTATTACATCATCTGTGACATTTTCATTACACTACATTTGTAAAACAGTAGATTGTGTACTGTAAATTCTAATCATGCATATTCATCAAAATATGTAAATTAGAATACTAAAATTCAATTTCAATAGTGAATTATAGTGAGTTGTAATTGAATCAGGATTTTTGAATCTCTAGTTTCTTATGCTTATTCATTAATATTTAATTTAGCCTAATTAAATTCCAAGTGAATCATAATGAGTTCTAATATAATAATGACTGTTGAATCTATAGTTTCTCATGCATATTCAATAAAAATTAGCATAATTAAATTTCAGTATATGAAAATTAAATTACACTAATACTAATTTTGTACGTGTTTATTCTTTAATATTTAAATGAAACCAAATAAATTGTAATGAATTTTAGTGAGTTATATTAATTGCTTGTCCAAATACTGATTTCTTTTGTACAAAGTATTCATTAAAATACATTAGCATAATTAAATTTTAATAATGAATTTGATTACTGTTTGTTCCAAGTTTTATTGCAATGATAAAGCAATTGTCTGATTAGGTGCATTTCAGCTGCGGGAGTCATTTAATTTGTCATGTTGGCGACAATGTTCAATTTGCTTGCTTCATTAATATGGTAATTGGAATGATAAGAAAAAGAAATAACAAGATAAAAACTGGAAAAGAAATAGTAGAAAGGAAAGAAAGGGTAAAAAAGGAAGAAAAGAAATAAAGGAAGAAAAGGAGGAAAAGAAAGAAAAGGAAGAGGAAAAAAAGGTAGATAAGGAAGAAAAGAAAGAAAAGGAAGAGGAAGGAAAGGTAGATAAGGAAGAAAAGAAAGAAAAGGAAGAGGAAGGAAAGGTAGATAAGGAAGAAAAGAAAGAAAAGGAAGAGGAAGGAAAGGTAGATAAGGAAGAAGAGAAAGAAAATGTAGAAAAGGAAGAAAAGTAAGAAAATGTAGAAAAGGTAGAAAAGAAAGAAAAGGAAGAGGAAGGAAAGGTAGATAAGGAAGAAAAGAAAGAAAAGGAAGAGGAAGGAAAGGTAGATAAGGAAGAAAAGAAAGAAAAGGAAGAGGAAGGAAAGGTAGATAAGGAAGAAAAGAAAGAAAAGGAAGAGGAAGGAAAGGTAGATAAGGAAGAAAAGAAAGAAAAGGAAGAGGAAGGAAAGGTAGATAAGGTAGAAAAGAAAGAAAAGGAAGAGGAAGGAAAGGTAGATAAGGAAGAAGAGAAAGAAAAGGAAGAGGAAGGAAAGGTAGATAAGGAAGAAGAGAAAGAAAATGTAGAAAAGAAAGAAAAGTAAGAAAATGTAGAAAAGGTAGAAAAGGAAGAAAAGAAGGAAAAGAAAGAAAAGGAAGAGGAAGGAAAGGTAGATAAGGAAGAAAAGAAAGAAAAGGAAGAGGAAGGAAAGGTAGATAAGGAAGAAAAGAAAGAAAAGGAAGAGGAAGGAAAGGTAGATAAGGAAGAAGAGAAAGAAAATGTAGAAAAGGAAGAAAAGTAAGAAAATGTAGAAAAGGTAGAAAAGAAAGAAAAGGAAGAGGAAGGAAAGGTAGATAAGGAAGAAAAGAAAGAAAAGGAAGAGGAAGGAAAGGTAGATAAGGAAGAAAAGAAAGAAAAGGAAGAGGAAGGAAAGGTAGATAAGAAAGAAGAGAAAGAAAAGGAAGAGGAAGGAAAGGTAGATAAGGAAGGAAAGGTAGATAAGGAAGAAAAGAAAGAAAAGGAAGAGGAAGGAAAGGTAGATAAGGAAGAAAAGAAAGAAAAGGAAGAGGAAGAAAGGTAGATAAGGAAGAAGCGAAAGAAAATGTAGAAAAGGAAGAAAAGTAAGAAAATGTAGAAAAGGAAGAAAAGAAGGAAAAGAAAGAAAAGGAAGAGGAAGGAAAGGTAGATAAGGAAGAAAAGAAAGAAAAGGAAGAGGAAGGAAAGGTAGATAAGGAAGAAAAGAAAGAAAAGGAAGAGGAAGGAAAGGTAGATAAGGAAGAAAAGAAAGAAAAGGAAGAGGAAGAGGAAGGAAAGGTAGATAAGGAAGAAAAGAAAGAAAAGGAAGAGGAAGGAAAGGTAGATAAGAAAGAAAAGGAAGAGGAAGAGGAAGGAAAGGTAGATAAGGAAGAAATGAAAGAAAAGGAAGAGGAAGGAAAGGTAGATAAGGAAGAAGAGAAAAAAAATGTAGAAAAGGAAGAAAAGTAAGAAAATGTAGAAAAGGTAGAAAAGGAAGAAAAGAAGGAAAAGAAAAAAAAGGAAGAGGAAGGAAAGGTAGATAAGGAAGAAAAGAAAGAAAAGGAAGAAAAGAAAGAAAAGAAAGAAAAGGAAGAAAAGGAGGGAAAAAAGAAAAGGAAGAAAAGGAAGAAAAGAAAGAAAAGGAAGAAAAGAAAGAAAAGGAAAAAAAGGTAGAAAAGGAAGAAAATGTAGAAAAGGAAGGAAAAGGAAGAAAATGTAGAAAACAAAAATTTAGAAAAGGAAGAAAAGAAAGAAAAGGAAGGAAATGTAGAAAAGATAGAAAATAAATGAAATTTTCTTTAATAAAAAAATACTAACAATACTAATCTAACATAGTCTCTAGTGCTCTCCCGCTGCTGTCCCTAGATCTGCTTCTGTCAAATATTGGAAAGTATAATTATAGTAGAGTAGAGGTATCAAATGTTGTTTTAACGAAAACAAAATAAGTTATGTGTGTATCAACAAAATTGATGTTTGTAAAAAATATTTCTAAAGTTCTTTGAAGAAGTATTTAGAGTTTTATGTTGGAATTAAACAATTAATCAATTCTTTCTGAGAAATAACTACCAGAGTCATACATTTTATTTATTGTTTTAGTAACATCATGTAATTGATGTTGCTACAGAATTGCATGTTTAGTAGACTTTTAGTACTAAAGATGTTTTATGAGATCAGTCACAAACATTAGTAAAACTGCTCTTACTATAATAATAACTTGCTTATCTCACCTAAAGCTCTGTCTACATTATCAAACTATAAGTTTGACAAACAAGTGATGTGCCCAAATATGGTAGGGATATGCTCAAATATGGTATTGATATGACATCATCATGTCCATATATGGGCACATCACATTTTTTGTCACATAAAGTTTGACAGAGCTTAAAACGTGTATTACTTACAGTATATACATTTTACCAAACTTAAATAATATATGCTCAAATATTATTAAAGTTTATTCATCAATTTAAAAACATATTCCTTACCTATTTGTGATGGATTACTTTATTTGACGTCTATGACGATCCCAAAATAAAGGATTTACACACAAGAATTTCTGTATGAAAACAAAATTAGAGCCATTAAGTAACATTTTAATAATTCAATAATTATAAAGCCACATGACAATGTTTATAAATATCTGAGAACCTGAAACGAAAATATGAAAATTAAAGTTATGAATATTACTACTGTATTATTAAATATAAATTAATCAACCTATCACAGCTTTGATAGATAGTCCAATGCAAGCCCACTGGTGGCCAAGACAAATTTGGGAAAGAACGCCAAACCAAAATATCTGCGTTGGCTACAAACAATTGAATCTTTATACAGTATTTTTCATATGATCATCTAAAATGTGCCAGTGTGGATACAAAAATACCACATCCTGACAAACTGAAACAATACAATGAATTAATACCATGTTTGAAAACCATAAACCAGTAAGTAACAAAACAATCAATATTGCAATATAATTTCATATTATAATTTTAAAATAAACTACTGAATGAATAAATTCAACCAGGTACACAAAAACGGTGGCTTCAGCAAAACTTCTTGAAAAACGATATGTTATTTATAATACTGTGGAACCTCTATTAGGGGGACAGCTTCAAGACCCAAAACGGTGTCTTCTGAATATGGGTTGGCCATTAAAAAACATATTTTGTCCTTGGTTAATTTCACATTCAAAATATTCCCTCATACATGTAGGGGTGTCCCTTGAATATGGGTGTCCCTTGAATAGGGGTGTCCCTTGAATAGGGGTGTCCCTTGAATAGGGGTGTCCCTTAAATAGGGGTGTCCCCTGAATAGGGGTGTCAGTTGAATAGGGGTGTCAGTTGAATAGGGGTGTCAGTTGAATAGGGGTGTCCCTTAAATAGGGGTGTCCCCTGAATAGGGGTGTCAGTTGAATAGGGGTGTCAGTTGAATAGGGGTGTCAGTTGAATAGGGGTGTCCCTTAAATAGGGGTGTCCCCTGAATAGGGGTGTCAGTTGAATAGGGGTGTCCCTTAAATAGGGGTGTCCCTTAAATAGGGGTGTCCCTTAAATAGGGGTATCCCCTGAATAGGGGTGTCAGTTGAATAGGGGTGTCAGTTGAATAGGGGTGTCCCAGAAATGGGTTGTACTTTAATACATATTTGACAGTATAGTACTCTGTATATACACATACAGGTACTACAATATTACTTTCAAAAAAACCCATACAGTAAAATTACGTTTAGTATATCATACAATTACGCTGCTGAAACTAAAATGTTTACGTGCCACATAGATTAAGAAAAATAATAAAGAAAAAATAATCAAGCTTTTACTTGTATGAGTAATTTTAAAAACACATTTTCCCGATCAACTCCAGACCTCTGAATGAAATCCTACCTCCATTATGAGTCTAAATGACCATTAAGAAAGACTTACAATCTCTCTTATTAATCCAGATTCCATGATGAATTTAAAATGTGACAATAACCAGACAGTGTCTCGTGCGCGGAACTAATTAAATTCTTCGATTTTGCGAGACAACACCAATTTGGTAATGACTCTCATTGCAGGAGAATATGAATCACATTACAGCAATATATGCTGTCAATAACATTATGCGTTTTTTGAATGAGGAGGTGGGTATGAAGATTTTCTAAGATGGTCCCTGGCCGCATGTTAAGGGATTAACACTAACTAAATATTGACATGTCAGGTTCCACCAGAATAGCAGTTATCAAATGCAATTAAATCATGCATTTAAATAAAATTTTGGGAGAGAATATGTTAATTTGTTAAAGCTTAAAGTTTATCCAAATTTGTTTTTCATTTTTATATTTTATTTAATTCTGATTTATAAATTTTATAAATCTTCTTGTGCACTGAAACTTGTACGCACTTCCATACAGTATTATTATGATACAAATAATTATTCTACTGTAACAAGACAAACTTCTGCTGGTTAATAAGGAGATTTCACAATCTGATAAAAGCAACTTTTAATTGATTCCAATTAAAAGAAATGCCTGTGTTTCATTAAGCCATGATTAGACCTGTCTGGTATTTGGTATCTTGTCTCATATTTAAGATATTTGAAAATGGCATTAATGGAATCACGCAATATTTGAAACATGCATTCTTTAATGCCATTGATTGAAATCATATGCACAGATGAAATCACACAATCCAGCTTATTTTTAGGTCTTACACCCAGCCTAATATTACCACAGCTTCCACCAAAGGACGCTCAGATACCTGGAAGTACTGTTATATTGTTTTCCCAACCACCCTTACCTCTTTTGACACACTACACTTTCTTAGCTACATCTCTGTGGATATATAGACCCCATATGACACTTGTTTCTAATATTTTTCCAGAGAAAGTGGAAATGGGGATACTAAATGGCCATGTTTGTGAACTAACATTTGTACTTTCAATTCTTAAATGACATCAAATTGATGTAATATACATGTGACCAGATGTGTGAGATTAACCTACAAAAGTACAATTCATACAGTACAGTATTCGACCTTACTTACATTGACTATGAATTATGATACATAACAAACAACAAATGAACCCTAAACAAACATACGTTTGAAAAGACAATATAATATCATTACTGCAGTAACTATTAATTGGAATGAGTAATTGCATATTTATAATTTTTTTTTCAACCAGCAAAATTTGGAAATAGGGAAGAGGACAAGAATATAGTATGCAAAAATAATACAGTTATTTACAGAAAAACAACAAAATTTATGACAACGCGACTCTACAGCTCACTATGTCGGTCGGCTGGGTATATCACCAACGTACCTAGGTAAATTAGCTTTCCTGGATAGATCTCCAAGTTACCGGGTAAATTAGCTTTGCTGGGTAGATCACCAACTTACCCGGGTAAATCAACTTTCCAGGGTAGATTGCCAAGTATACCCAGGTAAATAACTAAGCTTGAACAGGTTAAATATTTAGTCATCTAGGTCTTTTATGAATGTGACCTTTTATAAAAATTATAGGGTGGTACGCAAAAAATGCAAATTACTGTACTGGGTTTATGTGAACCTCAAGAAGTGAATCTTTTAAAATGTGCTTTTTTTAAGCCCAGAATTCAGGAACTACCTTGAAACTCCACCATCAACATGCGTATATGACTTGAAACATGAACAATCTTTTTAATATTTAAAACATTTAAGTTCTATCAAGCTAGTTTATCTATTCTACTATTGATTCTTTCTAATTTAATCTAACAATCTTGTTTTCTATAATCAATCACGTTCTGAGAATAAATCTTGTATACAACATCTTAAATGCAATCACAGAGGCTTGAAATGTCAAAGAAGAAATTATTCAAAAGCCAGAGGATTGTCTGGAGTAGAATCAATAATGTATGATAATTACGTTGCAAATAATTTATTAACATCAATAATTAACTCAAAACTAAATAAATTATGCCAATAGGATTCAGGGGAGTGTATAAAGAATTTGTGAAATACAGTACTGTAAAGGTCAATTTACACCGATGAGCGGTAACGATAATAAAAATATAGAATCTAAGTTATTCGACCTTATGACCATTTACACAAAATGCAGAGGGGACGGGCGCTTTCCCCAGAGCATAGAGATTCTACGTGGGACAACCTACGCGGTTTTCTGCTCATTTCGCTCATTGTGTAAGAGGTCTAAATTATTGAATATGAACATACCTACTTCTTAGCCTATCACAATATTTCAGAATGGACATTTTAAAATGAGAATGCGGTTTAATATTGGCATTCAAATTTAGAGGGGTGTAAACTAAGTGAGGATCACATCAAATTCTGCCAAATATATATTTATTATACTTAAGTTTACAATTGACAGTTTTTAATTTCTAATTAATTAAACCATGGGGTAATAATAAACCTTGTATATTGAAGATGACCTAAACAACAGCTAGTGACAAGCTCACAAACTCAAAGAAAACATGTACAAGCACCATTATTAAAAAAAGTAAAAAAACAATTAGAAATACTGAAAACAATGAAAAGGTAATATTATGAGATGATTTGTCATAAATTCAAATTTTGATAATTTTTTAAAAAATATCACTTTTAAACAATGTTCATAACATTATGATTAATATGAGCACTACCACTAAGATCATTTATTTTGTGATTAGCATATAATTCTAATAACATCATTCCTTCTGGAATAATTACTCTCCTTACATTATAATGATGAGTCATTCTTTAATTAAAACCTAGCTATTTCATAAACAAGTGGTTGTACTGTATGAGATGTATATTGCATTAATAATGTAATTAATACAGAAAGTTTAGAAAAATGTAAAATAATATTTATAACAGGAAAATAAGCTGTTGTCGGACACATCAATTCTAAAGCTCTGTCTACACTATCAAACTATGTGACAAAAAATATGATGTGCCCATATGGACATGATGATGTCATATCACCACCATATTTGGAAATATCAATACCATATTTGGGCACATCACACTTTTTTTGTCAAACAAGTTTGATAGTGTAGACGTGACATGAGCTTAAGAAATTGCTTATACTGTACAAACTGTGAATAGAAAATTGCAAGAAGTCAAATCTTCAAAAGGTTTAAATATTTTAAGATACCCAGTACCATAGAACCCCTCCTTTGGGAAACCCTTCTTCAGGAGATTCCCTTGTAAGGGAACAATTTCTTGTGAAACAAACAGGGGAAAACATATAACACTATATATATATATAAACACAACAGGCATAGAAATAAATTCCAAACCGCCCGGTGATACACTGAAAATTATTTAATTAATTTTTGAAACGATAAAGATGAGGAAATCTGGGAGAATGAGAAAAAGTCGCCCCAACCGAGACTCGAACTCGGACCGTCTGCTATATATATATATATGTATGGACACTTCTATTAAAGGGACACTTAGTTGGGACCCAAAGGTGTCCTTTCAAACGTACTGTAGTATAAAATATAGTACAGTGTAAATATATATATTTTTAGTATGCAACAGATAAATAATGTCAATACATAAACTTAAAAAAAAATAAAATTTGATATTGTAAAATATTATTACCCAAGCAGTAATAAAAGACTGGAAGTAATTATATTTAAAAATATGTATAAATTATGTAATATAACTTTTGAATAGAGTATTGGATATTAAACGCATACCATACAGATAATAAAATACAAACATATTTGTTATTATATTATTATTATTATGATAACACCAAAGAAAGCGCAAGTTATTATTTCAATTATTTATACTTAAACAGAGATACGAAGATATGAAGAAAAAAAAAATGACTCACCGTTTTCTTACATCAATGTTCATGCTCGCTGGTTTTTCTTTGAATTATAATGTTAGTTCTCCGGGGGAAAGCCGTATGAATTAGCCATGATTACCGAAAGCTTAACATCCGAATACCCTGCTAATATCAATGAAGACTCGCCTAATGATACTGAGGCATGCAGTCAATATCGTGTATGTATGCAGTCTTAGAACACTGTATCTTCTACTAGTGTTCCTTCACACATTGGATGTGCAGTGGAGCGTGGCATTCATCTGTCAAATAAATGAATACAACAACCAGGAATGCTGATACAATATTCATGCATGCGTATGTGAATATAAAAACATTACACTCCATAAATCAACAATATAAATATTTAATTTTTGATTATTGGTTTAGTAATTCTCTTTTCTGATTTTTTTTTTCCTTTTTAAATATTCGTTTTTATTTATTTTTGGCATTTTGTATGGTTTATGCTTTTTCATTTTTTCTTAACAATTTTATAAATTCTATTCTTTTAAAAAACTCAATAAAATATTAATATCCTCTATTAAAAGTAGGCCTACTACTGTCCATCCATTCATCGCCATCCATCTACATAGCTTCTAAAAAGAAACCAAAATATATTTATTAAATTCATTATTCATACAAATTTTATTTCAGGGATGCTAGAATTTGAATAAATAAAATAAAAATTGTAATTAATTAATAATAATTAATTAATTAATTGAAATATTGAATTGATCTATTTTATTGTGACTACCATCCTAGGCTTATAAAATATAATAATTGTTGTATAGAACAACCATATATTACCTATTAGGCCTATAGAGTTTTATTTATTACACATATTTATATGCAACAATTATTGGAAGAAAAAAAATACTATTAATAACATACTAATTAAATGTCCTATATATTCCAATACAAAATACTGGTATGTCTTTAATATTAAGCAAATATTAGCAAATTGAATGCAAAAATACCACACACAAATTCGCTTTAGTACATACCTATATGAAAATGGAATATTCCATAATAATTAGGTATTGATGTTTTTGTAATGACTTGGAGAAAGCAATCAGCAGTAAGTAAGAATAACATATTCATCCTTAGAATCCATTGACTGAACAATACAAAATATGATACAGAGTTGAAATATCGCCTTTACATTAATCAATCACTTCCTATATGCAAAAAGCATTCTTCAGGAATATATAATAAGTAGAGCGAATTTGTTGGACAAATGGAAAAAATGATATTACATGTGTATAGCTTGATTTGAGATAAAAAAAAAACCAATTAATTTTGTTAATTTAACGAATACATTTATTTATTTATTTATTTAAATTTTAAGTGGATTGAACAGAATTTAAATTTTCATTAAAAAAAATTAATACATTTTAAGCTCTGTCTACACTATCAAATTTGATGTGACAAAAAAATGTGATGTGCCCATATATGGACATGATGTCATATCACTACCATATTTGAGCAAATCACTCCATATTTGGGCACATCACAAACAAACTAGTTTGATAGTGTAGACAGAGCTTTAACTGATTAACTATAAAACTAAACATGTTTAAAACAGCTACACTCAACACAAATGTACCTGGTTTGATTTACTTTAAAAATCTGAATTTGGGACAGGCATTTTATATTTGGTGAAATATGATTTCAATTCCAGGGGTGCCTTAAGCTTTGTCTACGCTATCAAACTTTATGTGACAAAAAATGTGATGTGCCCATATATGGAAATGATGATGTCATGTTACTACCATTTTTGGGAATATCACTATCATATTTGGGCACATCACACATTCTTTGTCAAAATAGTTTGATAGTGTAGACAGAGCTTTAGGAGAGTGTGTTCACCCGTTTTGACAACTAAAATAACCAACCCCTTACTTCCCCACTGGATTAAAAACGTAACCAACCTATATACATCGTCTTAATTGAAATAACATTTTGAGGTTTTCTGTTTCCTATGTTTGACATTTTTCCAATTAAAAATAAAGAATTTTAAAATTGATTAATTACCCCTACTTCCAAAAACAAGTTCTTGGTGTTAAAATGAAATTAGTTAATTATCACAACTTGACACAGGAAATTACTCATTTTTACCCATCATGCAACAGTACTCTCTAAAATTAATATAGAAATACAAATATATAAACGTTTACTGTTATAACTTTATTGTTCGTTTTAATTATTTATCACATCAATTCATTTTTAGAATTATTATATTTAATTATTATTTAAAGTTTATTTCATTAGTTTTAATTTGGAATATGTAAAGCTCTGTCTACACTATAAAACTTAATGTAACAAAAAATGTGATGTGCGCATACATGGACATGATGATGTCATATCACTACCATATTTTTGTGCCATGGAGAATTTTGTACTTTGTATTCTTTTTTCCGAAATAAAAGATGAAATGAAATTACCATATTATTTGGGCACATCACACTCTTTTCTCAAACTAGTTTGATAGTGTAGACAGCTTTAGAATTATTCACTTTATAATAATATAGAGTAAGCACGTCAAATCAAGCAAGTCTTTAAGATGTGTACACAATTCAAAATATGCAAATTGGCTGTTGAATATGCAATTGGCTGTTGAATATGTAAATTGCCGGTTGAATATGCATTGTTTCAATGTCCTGTTTAGCAATTTTATCAAAATGTCATTAGACCAGAGTAGAATTAAATTTATTATTTTCGGGAAAAACTCTTTAAATTAATATTAAAAATTATTAATTTAAAGATATTTACAAATATATAGTAAAAAATTTAAAATAAGTAATGTAATAAAAATTGAAAAATGTATTTACAAACAACAATAAAAATGGAATGTTTTGTTTGTTCAATGTGTATATTATCAAGGTAAAGCAAACAAAATTTCTTTCAAAATCACCATTCAACCTGGATAAAAACGAATGAATAAAGTTTGTATGATCGCACTTTGAAAATGAAGTATTTGAGGCAGAGAGACAATATTTCGATCGATGGCAAGAAAAGTTTATAAAATTTATACTGATCCTAGAGGGCGAATTCTGGCGTTGACCTTCCACTTCCCACTGATGACCTCGCTGACCCAACAGATGTTGCGCTGCCCTTATATCGTCTGGATAACCCTAGATCAAACGCTGCATCATTCTGTGTGTTTCTTACAAATTCTGGCAGCCTAGATGAAAAAAAGAGCATTTGTTTCTTACAACCCCAATTTGTTTTGTATGGTTGGAAATAAACTCTTTAAAAAAGACTTGCACAAACCTGAGAAACTCAGGCCAGTGTCTGGGGACCTTATGCCAGCACCTAGGGAACTTAGGCCAGCACCTGGGGAACTTATGCCAGCATCTGGGGAACTCATGCCAGCACCTGGGGAACTCATGCCTGCACCTGGGGAACTTAGGCCAGGACCTGAGGAACTTAGGCCACCACCAGGGGAACTTAGTTCAGCGTCTGGGCAACCTAAGTTAGAATCTGTGCAACGACCATAACTTGGGCCAGCCCAAGAACTATTCTTAAAAAAATATTAGTATAATGTATTAGTGTTTACAACTAATTTTTATGAAAAAAAACACACCGCTTGGTACAATTAATAAACTTGAATACCTTGATGTTCTAGAATTTTCCAATTTAAATTTGTCTAGCTCCCTCTGGAGATATGTCTTTTCTTGTAAGATTCGTCTCTCACGAGCCATGTGTTCTGAAACCTGCAAATAAGATGCATCATCTCAATCAATATTCTACAATTATTAGTAATTTTATTTAATTTATTAATTATTCAACTCAATTTATTACTTAAACAATCTCTGATCTTGCAAATAACAATAGATTCTAGATACGAAATAAAAGTGTTTATATATATTTTTTTATTTCATACGCATCCAACAGTGAGTAAGTCACCAATTACAGGATGGATAAACTATTTTTGTAATTTATCGTGCTTATAAACCGAGTCTTATTTGAGGCTTAGGAAGTGGTGTTGAAAGAGTCGTGAGTTACAACCCTGGCACTATGTCAGGATTGAACCCCAGACCTTGGGATGTTAACCACCAAGCTAGAGGGGTCAGTGATCCATTAGGCGCTATATAAATACTATTTATTATTATTATTATTATTATTATTAAGCTACAGCTCCAATCTATATTGAAACTAAAATGGAGGTTTTCAAAAACCGCCAACCAAAAATGCACCTATATACACCAACAGTTATCATCATTGCAAATTATTTTGAATTTTAACATAAGAAAGTTCTATTATAAACAAAAATTTAAATAGATTATATCACTTTTTTTGAAGAATCTGCAACCCTGTTTTCTGAATCAGTAATTTTTTGATGCAACTTTTTGTTTATGTCAGACAGTTCTGCCAGCTTGTGTTCAGCCTGAAAAAAATGCATATTTCATCATTTCCAACGAATACCATTTAAAAGTATTGAACATTAAATCAACCTTTCATTTACCGTTCCGATGCGAAAATGAGTGAAATTTCTTCTTTCTTTAAAATTGGCATTTAATGTTCTGTTTACACTATCAAACTAGTTTTACATAAAAAAGTGTGATATGCCCAAATATGGTAGTGATATGACATCATCATGTGCATATATGGGCACATCACTTTTTTTTGTTAAATAGTTTGATAGTGCAGACAGAGCATAAGAGGGCAAATGAATATAACTTGATATTGTACAATTGGAAAGCCTCTTAAAGTAAAGTTAAAATTTTAAAAAAGCAAGTTACCTCAAGAAATGTTTCTCTACTGTTTGTCAGTTGCAATGTGAGCTCCTTACATCTTTGCTTTTGAGTTGAATTCTCAAGTCTAAACCATACCAAAGCATTATTAACATACAGTAAGGCATTGTTGTCCATATACGTGGTATACGATGTATGCTGATAATCTTTATTTTTACTTTAATTACCTCCGCCAAGGAGGTTATGTTTTCACCCCTGTATGTTTGTGTGTGTGTTTGTGTGTGTGTTTGTGTGTGTGTCTGTGAACAGCCTGGAGGCCACAGTTTTTATCCGATTCTAACCAAATTTGGACACAATGATCTATGTGAGTGAGTGGCCGAGCGGTTAAGACAGTGGAACCGTAATTACGTAGCCATAACATTGGCAAGGGTTCGAGGCTCACTCGCTCCATGGTTCTGGTGGTAGAACGAGTCTTCTCGGATAAGGACTATAAACCGTAGGTCCAGTGTACACATCTAGCTCGTGTGCACTTTAAAGAACCTAGTACATCTTTCGAGACGAGTAGGGGGTTACCCCGGTGTATTAGTACATCACAGCCACTGATCACCAACTGGGCCCTCTGGGAGACCAGTCTTTGACTGAAGAGGTTACCCAGTATAAATATAAATTTCAATTCAATATGCCCAAAAAGCTCGGACGAGTTCGAATTTGAGGGGGAAAGGTCATAGGTCAAAACTAACAAAAAACTATTTTACTGTCTAGAGACCACAGTTTTGATCCGATTCTCACCAAACTTAGCCACAATGATCAACGACACATCATATAATTGTGGTTACATTTTGAAGGGTCAGGGTCAAAGATCAAACTCCACCAAAAAAAAAAAAATAAAAAAATAATAAAAAAAAAAAAAACCCTCAGTGGGGCTTCAACCAGCGACCTCAACTGTGAGAGGCTGGATACATAACCATTACACCACACTGTCATCCACAACTTTGTAGTGTGCAGTTAACATATTTACACTTAGAACTAATAAAAAAAAATGTTAAAAAAAAATATTCAGGGGGCATTTTATGTAGAGGAATTTTACAGTAGGCGGAGGTTTGTACTCTCGGAGTACCCTCTAGTTTATACTATTTTTATTCAAATACATTCTGCTGTATTAGCCAGATAGGGAAAAGTCAGGTGGGTCAACCCAAAACATCCTGGAGGCGCACAGTGGATAAAGAATGAGATAGATTAGGCTGGGATCATGGAATGAAGCTAAAGTTAAAGCTAGAAACAGAATTGACTAAAGGGAGAATCTTGTAGCCTTATGGGACACTCGGCCCGAAGAGGATAGGTAAGGTAAATGTATACTATTGTGAAAGAAGTGACTTTTATATAGCTTACCGTAATTCTTTGACCTTGGATTCAAATTTTTGTGCGAGTGACTTTGATTCTTCACGCCATCTACATAATAAAAAACAAAACGCATTGAACGTGTGTTCCACGGTATAACATTAAGCGGTAAACGAGGGAAAAAGATATAGAATCTGTTTTTTTTTTTAACAATTAAACAAAATGCGGAGCGGATGGGCAAAAATTCGCTCAGGATATATACAGATGTGGGACAAGCAGCATGCTTCTCTGCTTACCGTTAGCACTCATTTGTGTAAATTGGCCTTACGAGGTAAAATAAATGTTACTTTTTACATACTTTGCACTAATTCTTTGTTGGGATGTAAGCATCTGACGAAGTTCAAACATTGCTTGTCGATTTGTGTCTTCCAAAGTTTCAAATCTGATCTCATATTCCCTGCGTAATTGATTCATTTCATGCTCCATACCACTTGTCTAACAAGAAATTGCAAAACACTGGGGTTCAACAACTTGAGTGCATCAAATTTTATTGTGCCCATATATGGACATGATGATGTCATATTTGAGTATATTACTACCATATTTGGGTACATCAACCTTTTGTTTGTTGACAATGTAGACAGAGCTTTAGGTTTAAGCTCTGTCTACACTATCAAATTGTATGTGACAGAAAAATGTGATGTGCCCATATATGGACATGAAGATGTCATATCACTACCATATTTGGGCAGATCACACTTTTTTGCTAAACTAGGTTGATAGTTTTGAAAGAGCTTAAGGCATTTTAGTTAATCTTATCTAAGTGAATACAATTTAAATATTTATTGCCTCTAGTTTGTTTCACAGGAAAGTGTCTCCTTAAGAGGGGTGTTAAAAAAAAGCGGTTCTACTATACCTCTTTTTGACACATGCGTTCAGTTGCATCTTGCTCCTTTTTCGTCTCTGTTACACGTTTCTTGTAATTATCAACCTCTTCCGATAGCATAAGTCGTTCTTCAGACATCGTTTCGCATTCTTTGGACAAGGCAGCTAGTCTTTTCTGCAGCTGTGTATTGTTTAAAATGAGTTGAGATTGTTCATGATCGTGCCTGGAAAAAAAAGAGAAGACAACTGGATAAGAGACTACAGACAATTTGAATAAAAAGTTGAATTATGTAAGCAGTAGTATTACAGTACAAGTGTCAGTGAATAATATTAAGACATACCGAAGCTTCTGTTGTTGTAAATTTGTGTCAAGAGATTTTGCGAGCGTCTCTGATTCAATGCGTAGTCGCTCTGCATTTAGCGCCCTCATCTGTAACTTCTGGTTAAGTTCATTGTTAGACTCCGTCATTCCTTCCTTGTACATCTATTTCAATATAAACAGAATAAGAGTATTAAGGTACAAAATCTTTTACACACCACAATGTAGGTTATCTTTTGAAATAAAATTACTTTGCACAGACCCACAAATGTCGTATCTTCAAAAACAATTCAAAGTAACGCACCCCTCAGATCCCCGGCATTATTCCTGTAACAGTTTACTTTTAAAATAATTATTGTATGTACATTTTACCTTTTGCAGTTCTTCTTCCACTGCTCTTTTTTCACGCATAGCACGCTCAATTTCTGCTTGTTTTTCACCATTTTCCTAAAAAGAAATGTTTTACACTTGTATAACTTAACTTTGTTCATTGATAAAATCAAGGACTGCTCTTGAGGTCAAATTTAAGCCCACATGTTTTAACGAGCAAAATCAACATTCTAATTTAAGCTTCATTTATATAAAGATAATTATAATGTGGGTGTTTGACTTGATGCCAGGCATAAACAAAAGTGCTTGATACAAAACCTTGATAGAAAAATATACTTAAATATTACTTACCGTTTCAAGAGATTGAAGCTCCTCCATTAATTTAGCAATATTTATGTTACATTGTTTACGAACATTGTCAACCTCTTGCCTGGTGCGTTTGCCGGCCTCGTTTACAAGACGTGTCAACGATTCCTGTAAACGCTCTAGTTTCTCCCGGCACTGTTGTTCTCTTACGACAGCCTTAAAAATGAATGGATTATATGGATTAAATAGGACGAGTCCAAATTACAGAAAAGATCTTTTATCTTTTGAGGTTGGAAATAAAGTACAACTAAATCATCAGGTAACTACCTGGTCTTTTTCCAGTACCATGTTTTCCACTAACTGAATGCTATCCTTCACTTGCATAGTAGCCTCACGCTCACGTTTCTCAGCGTCAGAACTGAAATAAATTATTTACAAAATTGATTAGGTCATTTCTGTGCTACACATTGAATTGATAGAATTACAATGAATGCCTATTAAAGCCCATATATGGACATGATGTTGTCATATCACTACCATATTTGGGCATATCACTATCATATTTGGGCACATCACACTTTTTTGTTAAACTGGTTTGATAGTGTAGACAGAGCTTAAGACACAGACAAGAGGTAACAAAGTGTCTCATTAACATGGGTTGGGCGTAGTTGACAAACATTTCATGTATACTTACCATCGTTTTAGCAACAATCCATAATTTTCCTCAGTTTCATCTCTTACACTTTTTAAATTTTTATTCTCTTTTGTAAGTAAAGACATCCTGCAAGAAAGTAAATTATTATTAGTTGTGAGCATGACAACACAGTTCATGGAATGGTTATAACTCTGTATATCTGTGATGATATTAATTTATTTTAGAGTATTTCCAAAAATGATGTGAATTCATACAGTGCTTCAGTAGTCAAAACGTCAATTTTTTTTACCATATTTAATGAGGGCGATCCATCCAGTAATTGCTGATAATTAGGGACCCTCAGAGGTTCACAAGACATTATACACAAGATTCTCTACACAAACAAAGTCTTATTACACCTCTTTGGGAGTGGACGAGACTTCAACCCAGGACCCTTGGAGTGGTAGCATCATGACCAAAAGCCACAACTCCACTCCTTACATTTTAATGCAACCTTATCCTTACCTATGATCATATTCCTGTAACGCCGTCTGTAATTCCATCAGCCTGTTGTCGGATGCTTTCTCCTTCCCCACTGCCTGGGTCACTTCAGTATTCTGAAAAAACGAAAGTTAATCTATTGTCATATCACTACCATATTTAAGAATATCACTACCATATTTGGGCACCTTTTTCACCTTATCAAACCAGTTTGACAAAAAAAGTTTGATGTCTCGAAATAAAATATGGTAGTGATATGATGTAATCATGTCCATATATGTGCACATTTTTTGTCACCTAAAGATAGTGTAGACAGAGATTTAGAAATGTTTTAGAGTTACTGTAGTATTCTTTGGTATATGAAAGGTTAATCAGTCACCAGTTGTTAAACCAGGCCAGACTGTCTATATCCACCATTGCCTAAAGAGATAATATTTTTTTCAACTTGCTCTACACTATCAAACTTTATGTGACAAAAACATGTGACATACCCATAAATGGAAATGATGATGTACAGTAATATCACTACCATATTTGGGCACATCAGTACCATATTTGGGAACATCACTACCATATTTGGGCACATCACTACCATATTTGGGCATATCACTACCATATTTAAGCACATCACTACCATATTTGGACATATCACTAACATATTTGGGCACATCACTACCATATTTGGACATATCACTACCATATTTGGGCACATCACTACCATATTTGGGCACATCACACTTCTTTTTGTCAAACTAGTTTGATAGTGTAGACAAAGCTTTTAGTCCAGGAGTATTAGACAAAAAAAGGGCCAAAGGTAGAAATAAATATGCTAAAGCTGAATTTTTCAGGATAGGTCTCCAATGTTGTCTGGAACAACATACTAAAAGTCCCCGGGTTTCCCCGTTGTGCTTCAACCTGATTGGGCCATTTTTCAAAATGGCGGCCATCTTAACATTATTTACCATATTTTGACAACCAGTAGGTGTAAGTAAACAATTTTGGTGTCAAAATACTCAGAAGACCAATATTTATATTCACTGTAATGGAGAAGTTTTTAAAAAAATGACCGGAAATGCCTGTTTTGACCTTTGACCATAAATTTGGATTATCTCAATATCTCATCAACGACTGGCCGTAGAGAGTTCAAAATTGTCCCAAATTATTCAGAATGCCCAACTTTCTATTCACTCTAATGAAAGAAAAATACTAAATTCCTTTAGAAACCTTCTATTCTGACCTTTGAACTATTGACCTAAGCATATTTTAATTTTATAGACATCTTGGTGATCGATAGGAGTACATAAACGAAATTGGTGTCAAAATACTCAGAAGACCCATATTTATATTCATTATAATGGAAAAGTTTTTAAAAAAATGACCGGAAATGCATGTTTTGAACTTTGACCCGAAATTTGGATTATCTCAATATCTCATCAACGACTGGTCGTAGAGACTTCAAAGTTGTCCCAAATTATTCGGAATGCCCAACTTTCTACTTTAATGAAAAATACCAAAAACCTTTAGAAACCTTCTATTTTGACCTTTGAACTATTGACGTAGGCATATTTATTTTTATAGACATCTTGGTGATCGATAGGATACGAAATTGGTTTCAAAATTTATAACTTTGACCCTAAATTTGGGTTATCTCAATACTGCATCAACTGCTGGCCGTAGAGACTTCAAATTTGTCCTAAATTAAGCAGTGTGCCCAACTCTCTATTCACTGTAGTTAAAGAAAAATACTAAAAGCCTTTAGAAACCACCTATTTTGCCATTTGAACTATTGATCTGGCCAATACAATATTTTATATCATAATTATATAGAAATCTTGGTGATCGATAGGAATACATAAGCGAATTTGTTGTCAAAATATTCCAAAACACCCATGTTTTTTTACCTTTGACTTTAATCACTACATTATAATAAATTTAATAATTCAAGTCCCAAATAGCATGATGGACATATCATACCATTCATCATGCCATGAGATGTCAAATTTATCTGAAACAGCCTAGAAAAAATGTCCGATGGACGAATAATAATATTCATCAATATAGATATGAGGCCATAATTTCAGGTATCAAAGGGTCACAATGTGTCATTTGACAAATCACCTAAATAATAAAATACAATATGACACTCTTACAAATCTATCAAGATGGATTATAAAGAAATTGTCACTGTAAAGTTCTTCAACAGATTTTCATGCCCTTATTTTATTAACCATCATATAGTCCTGAAGTATTTTCGATTTTTAGAGAATTTTGATTAGAAAAAAAACAGAGAAAATGTTCACATCTTAAAGATAAATACAATAATTCTTTTAAAATTAAATTGCATCATATCAGATAGGAATCGGAAGTATGACTAGAGCCTAAAATGAGACTTAGACTGAGACCTTGATAAATGGTTGGGTGGGTGACTATGTACAGTGTGCAGTTTTAGACAATTTAAAAAATGTTATAAGATAAATTATGTACTCCAGACCTATATACACAAAGAAATGTAATAGTGCAGCTCAATTGAAAAAAAACCCCCAATTTTACCAATAAGTGTGTGTCAAATCAACCAGTAGTGGTCTCTGCTATATATTAAATGGCACTGCCGAAGAGGAAACATTTCAGAATTGGTGTAGCTCCAAAGTTTAAACATGGATATTAGCCATATAGAGAAGGCGTGGCATTTTTTGGAGGACTAATTTCTAACCTTAATATTTCAAGAATAAATCAATAATAAAATTTGTTTGGTTACTAATGAATAAAAGAAGTGAAAACAGGCTAAAGACAGTAAAATGTATCATATATATATAGTTTAAAATTGGGGCTTGGTTTGTCTGTTTAGCATCTGAGCAATTTGGAATGAATTTTACCTCTCATGGCAATGGCCATACTGATGAATTGTTAGATTCTGTCTATCTTTATGTCAACTTAAATTTAACTTTTTGCATCTAAGCCCTCCCTCTGGAGAGCACGGGCTATTGTCGGTTTATACAGGTAAGCTAGGCACGAAATGAGACTAATTCTCATTAAAATGTAATGATTAAGGTCAAAGGTCAAAACACTTTCAATCGCATTTAGTACATTATTTCTATAAGAGTAAACAGAAACATGGGCGTTTTGGAGTATTTTGAAACCAAATTATTCCTATTGATCACCAAGATTTCTATACAATTTTGGTATAAAATATGACCAGATCAAGGGTTCAAAGGTCGAAATAGAAGGTTTCTAAAGGAATTTGGTATTTTTCTTTCATTAAAGTGAATAGAAAGTTGGGCATTCCGCATAATTTGGGACAACTTTGAAGTCTTTACGGCCAGTCGTTGATGAGATATTGAGATAATCCAAATTTAGGGTCAAAGTTCAAAACATGCATTTCCGGTAATTTTTTAAAAAACTTTTCCATTATAATGAATATAAATATGTGTCTTCTGAGTATTTTGACACCAATTTCGCTTGTGTACTCCTATCGATCACCAAGATGTCTATAAAATTAAAATATGTCTAGGTCAATAGTTCAAAGGTCAAAATAGAAGGTTTCTAAAGGAATTTGGTATTTTTCTTTCATTAAAGTGAATAGAAAGTTGGGCATTCTGAATAATTTGGGACAACATTGAAGTCTCTACGGCCAGTCGTTGATGAGATATTGAGATAATCAAAATTTAGCGTCAAAGGTCAAAACAGGCATTTCTGACCATTTTTTGTTAAACTTTTTCATTACAGTGAATATAAATATTGGTCTTCTGAGTATTTTGACACCAAGATTGTTTACTTACACCTACTGGTTGTCAGCATATGGTAAATAATTTTAAGATGGCCGCCATTTTGAAAAATGGCCAAATCGGGTTGAAGCACAATGGGGAAACCCGGGGACTTTTAGTATGTTGTTTCAGACAACATTAGGGACCTATCCTGAAAAATTCAGCTTTAGCTATTTATTTCTACCTCAAAGTCTAATACTCCTGGACTATTTAGCCCCTTATTTGACATAACATATATTACCTTCTTCTTTATCTGATCTTGAAGGCTTTCCAGTGTTGTTTTCATATCTTTCAACTGGATACTTGATGTCTTAAAATCATTCCTTGCCTTTGTTAGCTGTGTTCTTAGACTCTCAATCTCTTCATTTTGTGAGCTTATAACCTGCTGTAGATGACTTGTTGTCTAGGTTACAATCAACAATGATTACAAATAAATATAAATAAAAAAAACATATTTTGTAAACTTTTTCCTGGTGGAACCAGTGTTTGAGCTTATTTGGTCTCTCCAGATACAATACATAAACTATTTTCTACATATTATGTTATTATATTTTTTAATTAATTAATTGTGTGTGTAAATAAATGAACATTCATTAAAATCATTTTTTTGTAAGGAGTACAGAGACATTTCGTAAACAAAACTAACATGTTTTTGTGTACCATAATCTTCATTTCTTATAAAATGATCATACCGGTTTCACACATTAATTTCCATCTTGAGTGTGTGGTTCCAGATAGGTACAAAACAATTATGTACAGTTTTATTTAAAAAAAATGTTATTTGTTATTTATTTAGGCACATGTATTGTGGCCAAGGATTACCAATAGTAAAGTAATCACTGTCCTATCAGAACAGAGGCTATTTTGTGAACCAGTTCATTGGGGTAACCCCCTACTTGTCTTGAATAATTAACTGGGGTTTTTTTTTTTTAAGTGCACACGGACAAACTGTGTACACTGGACCTATGTCTTAGTCCTTATCCAAGAAGACTTTAGCACCAGAACTAGGAGTGCCAATATTGTTGGCTCTTTAGGTACGTTAAACGGAGCCCCTGTCCTAACTGCTCAGCCATTTGAATCGTTTAATTGTATTTAAATTAATACCTTTTTTTAGAGTGTAATTATATAGTAGGCCTGTCAGTAGTACTAGTACTCTCCACAAGGAGAGATTTAATTAACAGACATTTTTTTATTTCACTTACCATTTCTAATCTTTGTGTCTTAGTCTGCAGTTGTTGATTTTCTCCTATAAGCTCTGTACCCTTCTCCTGTAAAATATAAAAAAAAGTCAACTATCTCTGTCTTTTTTGTTTTCAATTCAAGAAAATGCTTATAACTTAAATACTTGTTTTTTTTGTTTCATACCCTTCCAATAGCGATCACAAATTTGCCCAATTAGAGGATTAGAGGATGGATAAACAATTTAATAATGTATCATGCTTATAAAGTTAATATCATTTGAGGCTTAGGGAGTGGAGTTGAAAGAGTCATTAGTTACAACCCTGGCACTAGGTCAGTATTGAACCCTGGACCTAGGTCAGGATTGAACCCTGCACTAGGTCAGGATTGAACCTTGGACATAAGTCAGTATTGAACCATGGCACTAGGTCAGGATTGAAAGGCAAGCTTGTTAACCTCCAAGCTACAGCTCCACTACTTGTTTGTTTTAGTTAATCATTTTTTGATTAAATAGTTGAATTAGAGAAGAGTAAAATTACTTATTTCCTGGTTATATTTATCTAATTTTTGGTCAATAAATTTTGTATGCCTTTCGAACTAATTCTACCTGTATTGCTTGATGAGTCTGGGAATGTAATTCAGCTTCTTGCAATACACGCTGAAACAAAATTACACCAGTTTATAAAAAATATTTTCAACACAAAGAAGCATCATTTATAACAGTAGAGCCCCTCCTTTTAGACATCCCATTAGATAGACACTTTCTCATGGGGAAAAACCCTGAAAATGTTTTAACACTATGGTCAACCCCTATTCAGAAAGTGTATGTATGTGGTGTTCTCCAATATACTGTATAAATCGAGTGAGTGTGGCCGAGCGGTTAAGACAGTGGAATCGTAATCCATAGCCATAACATCGGCAAGGGTTCGAGGCTCACTCGCTCCATGGTTCTGGTGGTAGAACAAGTCTTCTCGGATAAGGACTATAAACCGTAGGTCCAGTGTATATCTGGCTCATGTGCACTTTAAAGAACCTAGTACATCTTTCGAGACGAGTAGGGGGTTACCCCGGTGTACTAGTTCATACATGCACACTGTCTTGGACAGACGTAATGGCGCCGTAGTTGGCTGCCGATGACACGATGTGAGGGGAGAAGAATGTTGTTGAAAGATGTAACAACTTAGTCCACAGCGCCTTTGATCACTAATTGTTGCTGGAATTGGCGATTTACAAACTTGTGTATATTATTATATTAAATCAAGACTGGCAAATTACAAGTCAAATGATATTGTACTTTGTCTATCCAATTGACAAGATATAGCCTTTGATTACTCTTGGTCTATGTTTCAATCAATTTCAATTGTATGACCCACTATACAACCCCTTGGATGGAGAGGTGCGTCATTTGTCCGATGTGTGTCATACCTTACGAATACCACCTGCGCCAAGACTTTTAGGTGAACATGACACACCCATTTTGACCATGTATGTTGTTCATGATAGTCAGTGGTATAGTGATGGGCATTGGCAAACCAATGTTCATGTGACGTTCCATCTACACTAGGTTTTTCTCCCAGAGGTTATATAGTGGGTAATACAGAGGTGCATAACCTACCACTACTAGATAGGTGTTTTTTGTATGTATATTTTTATATTATAATACAGTTTGGAGCCAATTTAGTCAGGTAAATCTTACTGGAAAACCCTAAAACCAAAAATATGGTTTCCACTGTATTTTATTCATTTTTTACCTTATGTTCTTCAGTAAGTATTTCAAGCTCATGTTGTGTTGCCTGCCACATTTCCGTTCCATAATCTTTTTCCTTTTGCATCACCTGTAGTTGTCTTTGTAAATTATTAATGACATCATTATCAATATCACGGTCATTATCATCAACAGCCAATGATGATTCCAAATCCGTCTGAATATTATTCTTTAATTCTGATCGCAACTTGTTGTTCTCATCAACGAGTCTTTGACATTTTTCTGATAATTCATGGTGTTGTATCTTGTACCCATGTATCTCCTGTCGGAGGCGATGAACTTCCTTGTCATACTCGGCAACCAATGGTGATAATAGGCCTTTGTTTATTAACCAAGGGGCTGATGTTGAGTCTTCATCCTGCAAGTCTCTCTGAAACAAAATATTATTTACAAAATTATGTTTTGTTTTTATTATCCAATTACTATCACTCAGCTATCATAGAGATGATTGGGCACATTCTTATCGTCTTAGGCGTTGGGCCTGATAGTCTTAATCAGACAGTCTCAACATTGAGTCCGATAGCCAAGTGTATCGTTTGTAAATCCATTCCATTATAGTAGTTCATTATAATTGCTTTATTATGAAGGTGTCCCAAAGAAGAGATTCTACTGTCACCATGGATACTCTTTATAGGTCTTTTTCATTTGTGAACAATTATAAATCCAATTCGTTTTCGTGGACCCGATCATTTTTTCTTTATTTTTATAATGGGCCCGATCGTCTAATAGTAATTATATTGGCCCGAATGTCCACACGGTTGAGCCGAACATCGAAAAATTTGGGCCCGAACGTCTACACCCGTTGGTGCCCGATCTTCTGGCCCCGATTGTCTGTCAATCTTTATTCAGAATTTACAAAAAAAAAGGTGTTTATAATATTTAATAATCAACATTTCAACAAAAGAACAAGCCTAAACTTTTTCTGATAATCTTTACCTTTGCTTGTTCATCTAATGGAAGATATTTTTCCTGGTACTTTCTCAATTCAGCACTCAACCTTTGAACTGCAAAAATTGTGTTAAAAAAAACAAAAATAAAGTTAAAAATTGTTATTAAATTTAACCAAATTTAGACATATTATTATTAGGCCTCCGTTTAGGTCTAGGCTAGGCCTTTATTAGGCCTAGAGAAACTAGTTAGGTCATAGAAATACTGTAAGTGTAGGAAGTACCTACTAGTTAGGCCTACAATTGCCTACTAGCCTAGGCCTAGACTGGACTGCGACGGTCTGCACACTGCACTGGCACTGGCACTGCCTCTTCTGCTGTGTGGGTGGAAAATTAAAAGGCCTGGTGGGCCTAGCTTTAAATGTTTAAAAATATAGTTTAAAATGTAGACTAACCTTGGTCACGCAGGAACTCAATTTCACCATCTACCATTGTACATGAAATATCTCGGTATTATGTTCTCAAAAAATGTCTTGTAACTTTAAAATGTGAACAATTAAGGCATACTGTCTGCAAACGAACCGATGGAATTTCATACCAACCGCGCCGCCAGTTTAGTTGTTTGTTATTAATTTATTTACGGTGTTAGTTACGTCATCATATACATGGGGCCGGGCGGCGCGGCGGCGGGTGTGTACTGCATGACGATTGGTGTGTACTGCATGACGATTGGTGTGTACTGCATGACGATTGGTGTGTACTGCATGTTGTTTGGTGTGTACTGCATGACAATTGGTGTGTACTGCATGTATTGGTGTGTACTGCATGACGATTGGTGTGTACTGCATGACGATTGGTGTGTACTGCATGACGATTGGTGTGTACTGCATGATAAATGTGAACTGAAGGCAGAGGAGGCGTTCCATAGTGTACTGCATGACCATTGGTGTGTACTGCATGACCATTGGTGTGTACTGCATGACGATTGGTGTGTACTGCATAACAAATGTGAACTACTTCAAGTTGCACAGCAACAGTACATGAAGGTGATATGGTAGAAACTGCACAACCAGTGGGGGTAATGCCATTAGAAAGAAGTCTCATTTTCTGCAGACTTTTTTTACATGTCCAAGTAACCATCAAATCAGTTACTTCCTTATGCTTATCTTCATGACGTACAACGGCTGGCTATGCATATCTGTCGGCCTCGGTGCTGGATTCAGATATTTTTTATTCGGCTGGAAAAAAGCTATCGTGGTTGATATAAACGAACATTGCCATTAATTTTACATTATGTATATTGTGCAGTGAGACGATGACATTTTTAATAAAGAAAAACTCTACTGACTTAATAGTCATGTGCATTTTAAGTTAGGGGTGTGTGAGGATTGGCTTATAAGGGGTGGGGCTAATACATAGGGTCCTGTCCTCTCTCCCTTCCAATTCTTCCTTCTAGTCGGTGTCACACTTTAATGTGTATCTAGGCCATTGTAAGATCAAGATTAGTGTATGCAACACAAGCCTGTTACCCAAAAGAAGCTGAAATAAAGAAATTGGAGACATGTTGGTACTCGCTCATGAGACAGATGATAAGAGGGGGATATAAATGTAAAGAAGCGAAGGTTACAGGGAACCAAGAGCAATATCTACAGAAGATGGAATTTTCAGTCTCCTGTTCTCAAATAAAGATGTTGAAAATATCATTGGTGCAACTCCACTAAAAGAATATATACATGTTCACTACCTGAAGTACATAGCCCATATCTTTCGAGAACCAAATAACTCATTAACAAAACAAATGCTCTTTGCAAAAGCCCGAAAACCATACTATCGTGACCCATGGATCAAATTAAGTGTGATCCTAGTCAAGCTAAGAAGCTAACCCAGTCAAGGAAGCCCTTCAACAGTCGGACCCAGCATATATTTGGATGCTAGAGAAGACTGCCTCTTGGATGCGACTGGCATCAGTGGGGGGAACGAAATTGTACTGTACTGTGTTTACCGACCGACATAGTGAGTTATAGAGTAAAAATAACCAGTCTATAACAGATCTATAACAACATTGTAATAAAACAACCAGAATATAAATTGTTATTATAATATTTCAATTTTTATTTACAACATAATAATTGTATATACTGTAATATAATGATATCCTTTTATAATTAAGAAATTGACCTTTGTATCAGAATTCAAATAAGTTCACGAACTTGACCCAGAAAGTCCAGAGGAGAGTTTGTCCAGATGTTTTAATGACCATTTAGTTTATAATAGAATCCCTAAAGAAAATGCTTAATTTTGTGACTGATTCGACAGGGCCAATTCATCATTGTAACCTCCCCAGATAAGATCAATCACTCCCACTTAAACACCCCTGGACCAACTTAGGACCAATCGTTACCCTCACAGATTACGTAGTGACATATGCAAATGAACCGAAGCCAATATACCCCCAAGTTTCAGAAGAGCCCAGACACACCTCACAGCCACTTCTTCAGAAGCAGACCTACACCCTCACACCTCACCGACAGCATCACTCTATCCTCTGTTCCGATCCTGTTTCTATATTGTATTGTATTGTATTGAGTATATAACGTATTATTGAATAAACAATATGTGTTACTACAGTTAAGCGAGTAAGAGTCTTCATTAGTACCTCAACATTAACACTATATTACAATACTGTAGTGATAAATATCAACATAATTATGTGTGCATAATATTTCAATATACAGTATATCAAGACATTTATTTACAGAAGCATCTACATTTCAAAATAAACAGATGACTATAGACCTACTATTATGGATTAAATATTTCCTACATAATACTGCTAACTACAAATCCTTATATGAACCATGACCCAACTACTGTAACCACACTTGATAATTAATTGATAACGTTTTATCATTTCTATCTTCAGTTTTGGGTTGATTTTCATTCATTGGTTAGTTAAGAACAAAAACTTAAATACTAGTGATAGTAATAAGCAAAACAAATTTGTAGTCAATCAGTTAAAAACTATAAGAAATAGCTATATCCCACTATAAACAAAAACATACACACAATGTTCAAACGTAATAAAAGTAACACATTGTTATAATATTATATTATATTATTATAAGTTTATATATAAACAAAAAAAATACATAAAAAATGTTTACATCATTATAAAATTATTACAAATGTAAATAATGTCAAACAAAATTTAATATAATGCGTTCAAGTCTAAAGATTGATTGATTTTTACAAACACATTCTGAAACATAGGACTCATACAAATGCTTTAAATACAATGTAGTTAAATAGCACACTCACTTAATACGATATATAGTAGCCAAACATTCTACAACGAAGTAATGCAATTTCAGCCAAAAAAAGATAGAATAGATAGACATTGTTTTACGGTTCAGTAAAACATTTATATACAAACAAATTAAATACAATCAAAAATGATAAAATCTCTAAACAAGAATTTCAAAATCAAATAGATTCAGTCCAGTTTTGAAAGAGTCAGCTGTCAGCAATTTGCCAGAAAATAAAACATCTAAATACACAGTTTAAAAACAATATATAAAACAGAATAAAAAACATTATTGAACAACATAAATACTATGTTTAATGTTTAAAATGTTTAAAAAAAACATAACCCAAAGTAACTAGTAACTATATTTACTACAATACTCACATCATACTATAATCATACCATGGTATAATCAAACTGTTGTCTGGCCTACAAAAACACCTGGATTGTCTATCATGGGGTCTATTCCAGGCAGTAATACAATAAGAAGTGCTGAAATATACAACTTTGAGATGCCTACTTCTCAATGATATGACACTACATTATTAACATGATTCTTCTATTATTACACTCTCTGACCACAATATTAGCTACATTACCTGGTAGTTTGCAATTAGAAATGCCAAGTTTAACCAGCTTTGGACACTTACTCAAGAAAGTACCTAGTAAAGTACCATCTATGTTACTGATATCATTACTCCAAATATCAAGCTCTTGTAATTCTAACTCATCTCTTGCATGCACTCTCATCATTTCATTCATTACATTACCCGATAGTTTGCAATTATACATGACAAGTTTAACCAGCTTAGGACACTTACTCAAGTAAGTACCTAAAAGCACCATATATGTCACTGATATCATTATTCCCAATACTAAGCTCTTGTAATTCTAAATCATCTCTTACATGCACTCTTATCATTTCATTCATTACATTACCTGATAGTTTGCAATTATACATGAGAAGTTTAACCAGCTTAAGACACTTACTCAAGTAAGTACCTAGTAAAGCACCATCTATGTCACTGATATCATTATTTGCAATATCAAGCTCTTGTAATTCTAACTCATCTCTTGCATGTACTCTCATCATGTAATTCATTACATTACCTGATAGTTTGCAATTATACATGAGAAGTTTAACCAGCTTAGGACACTTACTCAAGTAAGTACCTAGTAAAGCACCATCTATGTCACTGATATCATTATTTGCAATACCAAGCTTTTGTAATTCTAAGTTGTCTCTTGCATGCACTCTCATCATTTCATTCATTACATTACCCGATAGTTTGCAATTATACATGAGGAGTTTAACCAGCTTTGGACACTTACTCAAGAAAGTACCTAGTAAAGTACCATGTATGTCACTGATATCATTATTCCCAATATCAAGCCCTTGTAATTCTAACTTATATTTTGCATGCACTCTCATCATTTCATTCATTACGCTACCTGATAGTTTGCAATTATACATGAGAAGTTTAACCAGCTTAAGACACTTACTCAAGAAAGTGCCTAGTAAAGTACCATCTATGTCACTTATATCATTACTTATCTCTTGCATGCACTCTTATCACGTCATTCATTACATTACCTGATAGTTTGCAATTGGACATGTAAAGTTTAACCAGCTTAGAACACTTACTCAAGAAAGTACCTAGTAAAGCACCATCTATGTCACTGATATCATTATTCCAAATATAAAGCTCTTGTAATTCTAACTCATCTCTTGCATGTGCTCTCATCATTTCAATCATTACATTACCTGATAGTTTGCAATTATACATGCCAAGTTTAACCAGCTTAGGACACTTACTCAAGTAAGTACCTAGTAAAGCACCATCTATGTCACTGATATTATTATTCCCAATACTAAGCTCTTGTAATTCTAACTTATCTCTTGCATGCACTCTCATCATGTCATTCATTACATTACCTGACAGTTTGCAATTTGACATGTAAAGTTTAACCAGCTTAGGACACTTACTCAAGAAAGTACCTAGTAAAGCACCATCTATGTCACTGATATTATTATTTGCAATATCAAGCTCTTGTAATTCTAACTTATCTCTTGCATGTACTCTCATCATTTCATTCATTACATTACCTGATAGTTTGCAATTATACATGAGAAGTTTAACCAGCGTAAGACACTTACTAAAGAAAGTACCGAGTAAAGTACCATCTATGTCACTGATATTATTATTCCCAATACTAAGCTCTTGTAATTCTAACTCATCTCTTGCATGCACTCTCATCATTTCATTCATTACGCTACCTGATAGTTTGCAATTATACATGAGAAGTTTAACCAGCTTAGGACACTTACTCAAGAAAGTACCTAGTAAAGTACCATCTATGTCACTGATATTATTATTCCCAATACTAAGCTCTTGTAATTCTAACTTATCTCTTGCATGCACTCTCATCATTTCATTCATCACATAACCTGACAGTTTGCAATTAGACATGTAAAGTTTAACCAGCTTAGGACACTTATTCAAGAAAGTACCTAGTAAAGTACCATCTATGTCACTTATATCATTATTCCTAATATTAAGCTCTTGTAATTCTACCTCATCTACTGCATGCACTCTCATCATGTCATTCATTACATTACCTGATAGTTTGCAATTAGAAATGTAAAGTTTAACCATCTTAGGACACTTCCTCAAGAAAGTACTAAGTAAAGTACCATCTATGTCACTGATATCATTATTTGCAATATCAAGATCTTGTAATTCTAACTCATCTCTTGCATGCACTCTCATCATTTCATTCATTACATTACCTAATAGTTGACAATCATGCATGCCAAGTTTAATCAGGTTAGGCGATATACTCAAAAACTTACCTAGTAAAACACCATCAATGTCACTAAAGTAATTATCACTAATATTTAGAGCATGTACTGTCAACTCAAATCCTCTATAAGAGCACTCTCTAATCGTTTCATTCATTATATCACCTGTTAGATTGGAATTATGCATGTCAAAGTTAACCACATTAGCAAGGCCTAAAATGTGGGCAAGAACTCGTCCTTTGCAGTTGGCTGACACAGTCGTATAAAAACTGCGGAAAAATTGGTCCTGATATGTTATATTATCTGTAATCCAATGCTTCAATAATTTATCCGCATCACCACCAAGGAAATTAATTGCAAACTGTTTTGCCCTCTCTAAATGCTCACTTTCTCTTATCATCTGCCAGTCATCATCACTCAATTGGGTAAGTAATTCTCGTGTATCCTTTGTGCACTCCACACTTTCTGCTTCACATAATTTGCACAAGTAAAACCCTACCAATGACTCCCCTATTAATTTATGAAGAGGCATGTAAATCACTTCAAAGTTAGATTTTCCAATTGGTGCATCTCTATAAACAAATCCAAGTTTCAAAGCCAAGTCAACAATATCCTTGTTTGCTATTGCGTTAAGGTCTTTTTTCCTTATTGAAAGGTGGTTTACTTTTAAGCTGTTAAACATACTTTTCCCTAACAAAATCATAGAATTTTCATATTCCAATGGAATTTCCTGAAATTGAGAGATGTTTGGGTTCTCTTTTCTAAACTGATTCAAAATATTAATAAATAATACTTTAGCAATGTCAGCATTATTATGAGGAAGACTTCGCATATCTTCCCACAAAATACAAACTGTGAGAAGAAACATGGGATTGTTACACAATGAAAACATTTTGGGGTGTTTACGATTCAAAACTTGTTTGCCAATACCCAATTCCTTTCTAAGGGAATTTCCCAATTCTCGTTTACCAAAATACGCAAAGTGTTTGTCAACATACTTTCCTATGGAATCTTCACTAAATCCAGCAACTCTTACATGTATATCACTCACTTTTATGAATTCATCAAGGTTCTCCGACCTTGATGTAAGTATCACAATGCTCTTCTCTAGGTTTTCTTTTATCAACATTGTAATTAAGCTTGTATTCTTAAACCTTAATTCCTCAAAGCCGTCTAACATCAACACAACTTTATCCACATGATTTACTATGAATCGTTTAATCAAATTTGAATCAGGTGGAAGATTGGTCTTTGAACTGAAATCTTTCATTTTCAGTTGCTTTACCATCAAATCTAAGATTCCCTCATTTGTATCTAACTCCCTTGCATTCAAAAGGAATACGATTTTACCTTCAAGGGCTTTAATGGTCTCCTTGGCATTGTATGCTAAGTACCTTAATAAAGTCGTTTTACCAGTACCCATCTCACTCTCTATAAGAACTTTACATGCTGGTTTGGATTTGATAACATTTAACATACCATCTAACATTATAGGCTCGTTTCTTTTCTTTTCCCAGAATTCCAAATCACTGAAAACATCATTTACATCAACTACATAATCAGGATTACAAATTTCTGGTGTAAATTTGTTGATGTTGTGCCACTGGTGTCTATTAAGTAGATACGTTTCTATTTGTTCTGTAAAAAAGAAATAGTACAAATAACTAGAATAAAAAATCAATTCAAAATTCAATCAATGGTCACCGTATGTATGGCTATGTTGTTTGTCTAATTATAATTACAAAATAGTTTATTGTAATGTAATAATGATAGAACATTAGCCCTAAACATTATAATAAAAAAATGCATTAGCACCACAGAATGTAAAGTATCTTTTTTATAGGAAATGTTTGCAGACCATTAAGCAACAAAGTTACTGTATTCATAATTTTGTCACAAACAAATAGATGACAAATTCTTGGGTGTCTAGAAAACTCAGATATATCTGAGATCTGAGTTTTCTAGATCTGAGTTTTCTAGACACCCTTATTAAAGCTTCAAATGCTAGTTTAACAAACTTACGGTCTTTACTTGAATAAAAGTTTTTTTGAAATTCCTCTTTAAAGTTTTCATAATTTTTTAGAAGTTCACCTATGAAATTAATAAATAATTGCTTCTTATAATTAGTAGTATTATTATGAGAGGGCATGTAAGAAGGGGGAAGATATTGTCTTTAAAATCCTCATTAAAAAATAGAGAAAAAAATCTCAGTGACTATACTACAGTTTGTATCCTGTGTGAGACAGATAAGGTACATATTTGAGACAGTTGAAAGGAAATGATTTTGATAGCATCAGCCCATTTCCAAAATAAGCATACATCATGATTATTGTGTGCTATGATAATGATCAGACACAATAAAATGTTGCAGTACGATAAAATAATTTATGTTTAAACCCACCTTCTTTTGAAAGATGTAGTTCTTCTTTTTGTTTCTCATGGTCTCCTTTAGCTAGCCAAAACCAAATTTAGCATCATATTACAACAATCTTATAAATTGTAATTCTTCTACACTTCTTACACATTTCAATTTATTGACCTGTTTCGTTATTCACAGTATGCATTATGATTTTTGGTGTGCACGTTGTGTAAACATTATATTATTACACAGAGCGAGGTGAGGTTTTTTTTTTTGTTTAAAATTCTTTATTTCTCTGGTTTTAGAACTATTAATATAATTTTTTTTAAATCTTACCTTCAGTTGAAACAAGTAGTATTTCTTCTTTCTGTATTTCATGGCCTCCTAAACCTTTCCAAAAAAGTCAAACACAGCATATTTCTTGGAACTTCCAAAATATTTATTTTTTAAATACTTTTTTTTTCCTATCTTTACTTATTCAAAACTTAGTCACAATAATCTGTCACCCAAAATTTGTCCAAATTAAATGTTTAATCACACTCTAACTCAAATTTGAGAGCATGCAACTGCAGCCATGTATATGGCCTTGTTATCCATCGTCTAACAGTAGTTGAATTTTGTGGTAGGGTCAAAGGTGGTCACAATCCACAAAAACTATTTACAATATTATCATTTCATTTTCTACCGGTCACAGTTTGCTTCACAACTCTGTTGAACTTAACATTCATTGTAAAACTATAACAAAAAAAAGGAAATGTTTATGTTGAACTGAGATTGAGTGGCCTCTAGTTGTATATGTAATTGTTTCCAAAACCTACCTTCAGTTGACAAAAGTAGCTCTTTCTTCTGCATTTCAGGGTCTCCTACACATATCAAAAGAAATCAAATACAGTTAGAATTTTTATAAATATTTTTGTAAATGCTAATGCTACTTTTGAATGTGTTAAACTTACCTTTATTTTTAATCTCTTTAAGTTTTTCTTTAAGCGATTCATAGTGCCTTAGTAAAACTATAAAAGACATAAAATAAAATTGTATCAAGTTTTTTACAAGCTTTTTTTAGCTTCTTTTTGATTATTTCATTATTTATCTTTTATTGTATTTTAACATGCGATACATGTGATGAATACACTTTAATTGTACTTCTGTTTTAATAACACATTTTATAATAAGTGTATTATTGGCATTTGATTGATTTCATATCATGTGTTGTGCATAATTTTGTCCTATTTCATGTCCCCGGTGTAGGCTTGTGAATAATGTACAATTAACACCTAACCCACTTTTTTCTTAAATATCAAAGGCTAGGTTTTCAAGACTTTATATTTGTATATAGTCCAGCTACTATAAAAACATTATTTTTACCATGTTTCAAACATAAATAATAATAACAATAATATCCTGGATTTATAAAGCACCTAGTGTTGTGAAATTGGTTCTAGGACATTTTCCCCGAATATTCCCCCCCCCCCTGTATTTCCCCCCCTGGACACCGGACCATAGCCCCCTACGAAATTTCCCCCAGACATTTTCCCATACATCATTATATTTTATTGTTATTCAAACAAGTTTTATTTACACAACTCAATGACTGAATAGTATTTTTAAAGGGCCCTATATTAAGTACTGTTTCTATAAAACGCTTAATTTAACACTTATTCCCTCAAATTGTTCATGATTTGTCTCAATAATACTATATCTATAATTTTTAACTATCTCTAGTTTGTATATCTATGTTCAACTTGATTTTATATATGATTTTGTCTTTGCTATTGTGTTTATTGTTAGTAATATTACAGCAAGATAATGAATGAAAACATCAACGATACTTCTAATTCGTATAATTTGAACAACCAGTTCAAGCCGTTCATTCTTCATTGCTATTTTAAAGATCACTGTATAGACCAGGTCGTTTATTCCAAAAGTATAAGAAATATTTAATTTAAACAATTAAGTTTGAACCACCTATTAATATTTAAATGACAATAGAATTTTAAAGCTTGTAAATATAGTTATTATTGAGAAAAATCATAAACAATTTGCCAGTAAATGAAGAATTTCATAATGATTTAATTTTCCTGCAAAGACATGGCTACTTAATGAAGCGCTTCGGCTGCTAAAGAGCATCCATAATGATTTTGATGGTGTTGGATCTTCAGCAATTTACTCATCAACCCTTCTCTCGATAGAGTGAATCATTGGACACCTTTTAGGAAGCTTTATTGAGAGAAATATTCCATTAATTATTGTTAAGTTACTTGCATCGTGGTATTGGATACAAAAATTCAGTGTTAAGTGGGGCAATAAACTATCTAAATGATTTTCAGTTTACAATGGTGTGAGGCAATGGGCATATCGTTATATAACGTGTATATGATGATCTTAATGCTGATACTCAGTATCTGTGAATCATATGATACTATGAAGCATGATATATTCAATTCCAAAAAAGTCTTTATGTATGGTCTTTTCACCACAAAAGATTAGAGACAGAACACATAATATTATGTAGCATCCTGGTAGTAGCAATGAGTTTAATTTTGTTGCTGAAACTACAGTAAAGTACCTTGGTCATATTTTATCCTATGATTTAAATGATGCTCATGATATCAGACGTCAGTACAGATATCCACTTGATTGATTGATTGAAATATTTATACTGGGTAACCTCTTCAGTCAAAGACTGGTCTCCCAGATGGTCCAGTTGATGATCAGTAGCTGTGATGTACTAATACACCGGGGTAACCCCCTACTCGTCTCGAAAGATGTACAGTACTAGGTTCTTTAAAGTGCACATGAGCTAGATGTGTACACTGGACCTACAGTTTATAGTCCTTATCCGAGAAGACTCGTTCTACCATCAGAAACATGGAGTGAGTAAGCCTCGAACCTCTGCCGATGTTATGGCTACGTAATTACGGTTCCACTGTCTTAACCGCTCAGCCACTCACTCACCTTGCATACGTGCTAATTTGGGGTGTCACGAAACCTAAGACCACGAAAGCTAAGACCCCCTAAGACCTAAGATCACGAAAGCTAAGACCCAACACCTAAGATTACAAATACTAAGATATACTACAGCTTAAAAACAATACTTGTTTATCCATACATAATTTTAAACACAGTAGGTTTCATTTATTACCATAAATATAATTTAATACTACCGCAAAACATAGATAAACTCACATTATTTTCGCCCGTTGAGTAAATGTATATTTTTTCTTTACAACAAACAAACTTGACGGGTTGTTTGTTGGTATATATTTACTCCATTGTGTTGGTTCAGAGGATGTTTTTCTTACGCACCTGCCTTTCTTGTACTTTGACTCCAAATTTGTTGACTAACTTTATCCTGAACACCACACTTTAAAATTAGGACTTATAAGTACTTTCAGAAGGAGAAACACATAATAACAAATAAATAAATCCTGATGATTTTACAGATGTGTTTCTTTGTATACTGTAATGTAACTCCTCGATGTTTTTGTTTCTATGGAGCGCCAAAAGAGCAACAATAATAGTACAAGTATAAAAACAGAAAGAAAACAAAACAAAAAAACTTATCATGATTTTTAAATGCCAGTATTTATTTCTTCGTACTTGCATGATTATACTATTATCATTACAATTTTAATTTTACATTGTTCCATCCACACTGTAGATGGACTCCACAGAGTTTTCAGCCCTCTATATAATTGTTGCTCTTTTGACGTTCCATAGAAACAAAAACATTGAACATGGGGTAGGCCTACTGTACTGTAGGCTAGTCATTTTGTGTGCGAGAAAAACGTCTGTAAAATCATCAATTTAAAAATGTATTTGTTACTTTTTATGTGATTCTTTTTCATGAAAGTGCCAATTCTAAGGTGTGGTATTCAGAATAAATGTTGGGAGTTAAAATACAAGGCAGGTGCGAAAGATAAATATTTGTAATCTTAGGTGTTGGGTCTTAGCTTTCGTGATCTTAGGTCTTAGGGGGTCTTAGCTTTCGTGGTCTTAGTTTTCGTGACACCCTGCTAATTTGTTATGCCGCAAATTTAACAAATGCTCCAATGAGGTTAATTGTAATCTGTTTAAATCTTATTGTAGCACTATGTATTGTAGTAGTCTATGGTCTAAAATTCACTGAGGTTAATATTAGGAAGTTGCAGGTGTGGTATAATAATGCCTTCAGAAAATGTATGGGTCTTGCACTATAGTGTACTGTAGTGCTAGTCAGATGTTTGTAACAAGTAATGTTCCATCTTTCTATATATATTATATTATATATTATAGAAAAACGTGTTATGGATTCATAAATAGAGTTACAATTAGTAACAATTGTCTCGTACAGGTTGTTGTACAATCTAGTATGTTTGGATCAAGGGTTTATGTCACATGAATGAAGTACTTGAGCATTTGAGCACCTTGGTTTTTCGTGCTGTGCCCATTATTTCATATGATATTTTTATAGTTTGAATGTTTTGCTTACTTTTTATATTTTTATATTTATTATATGCACATGACAACATTTTCAGTAGTATTGCAACTATGTTTAATGATATGGTTATGACAGGAAAGGCGCCCCATGATATCACAGAAGGTATCATAGTTCCATTACATAAACCAGGCAAACAAAAGGGTATCGTAAAGAACCTTAGACCAGTTGTCCTCCTAAATATCATTAGAAAAATTTTGGCCATTTGCCTTATAAATAGAATTGATGATAAGCTTAGGACCATTATACCACCCTCACAGGCAGCATACTGTAAAGGAAGGAGTGTCACTGAACATGTGTTTACTCTCCGAACACTAGCAGAAAAAGCAATCACATCATCAGACTACGAAATAAATGTACTCATGTTAGACATGAGCAGTGCTTTTGATACTGTAGACAGGAAAAAATTAATTGATATAATATCTCACATCCTTGAACCAGAAGAGCTAAATATTATCAAAATCCTCATAGAACAAGTAGATCTTAGAGTAAGGATTGGAAAGGAAATAGGCGACCCAATTAAATCAAACATAGGAGTACCACAGGGAGACTGTCTTAGTCCCATCCTTTTCATTACATATCTAGCACATATCCTACAAAAATATGAACAAGAGCAACGTCAACAAAAACAATATACACCTGAATTTACATTAAACATTCAATATGCAGATGACATATCTTTTGTATCTACCTCACAAGAATATATAAATGAAATAAATACAGACATTCCACGGTATCTACAAGACTATAATCTAAAAGTTAACCCGTCAAAAACCGAAGATTTTAAAATAAAAAGGAAAGGAAATGAAGACTGGCGAAACTGCAAATTCCTTGGAAGTAAATTGGGAACCAGAGAGGATGTTAATAACAGAAAACGTCTCGCATTAGCAGCTTTCAGCAAGATAAATAAAATACTCCAAAATAGAAAATTAACAATAAACCTGAAAATGAGAGTCTTCAACGTATACATTACAAGCATCTTTCTGTATAATTGTGAAATGTGGACAATGACAGCATCACTAAAAAGCGAAATTGATGTCTTTCAAAGAAAATTCCTAAAGAGAATAATAGGTATAAGGTGGCCGGAGAAAATAAAAAATGAAGATTTGTACAAAAGAACAGGAGAAATTGAGTGGAGTAAGAACGTAAAGAAAAGAAGGCTGACATGGTATGGTCACCTGCTCCGTTTAAATGAAAACACACCAGCTAAGATCGCACTCGGAGAGGCTCAGAGAAAGACCAAAAAACCAAAAGGAAGACCAAAAACAACATGGATGGCAAACATAAAAGAGGAAACAGAACTTTTCACACGCGGACCTATACACATGCTTGCTCAAAAACGTACTGAGTGGCGAACACAAGTGAGACGCGCAATGTCTAACGACGATTAGCGTTTTAGGAGATATGTATTGTATATGGAGAAATCAGAAATAAAGTTTAATAAATAAATAAACACAGTATTACCCTAAGAAACAATTTTAAATGTGTTTGAATATTGATAAACTATAATGATGTGGAGTTAGGGTTCGACATGTCTTCGGAAGCAACGTCTTCGAAACCATTGGGATACTTGGAAATGTCACTCAAACAAAGTTCAAAATGATCATGTATAAAATGATGGATAGGACTTACAAAAAGAGATGTCAACACTGTTCTGATTTGTCGGTTAAAATGCTTACGTATGTTTTATTAATTCATATACAAAGTAAAACCCCACTGGATCGGTGAGCTGGATGGCTCAATGAACTTGTATTGCGGTTATGGCCCAGGGGGTTTGCAGGATGCTTCTCTACTTGACAGTTTTTTAACTATTTTCTTTAGTTTGAGAGAGATTATTTAGAGGGTTAGGTTTTTAATATTTAGGACAAGTTTTATAATTTATGTTTTTCTTCAAGATAAGTTCATAGGTGATAAAACTAAGCTGTCAGACAAACAGATATGCACTATTAGTATTAAACAACATCCAACATCAACATCAGTAAGTAAGAGGATGCATTCCACATATTATATATGGGTAATGTATCCTCTCACCACCAGAATCCTTCATCAACAACAGTCATCCTCCAAGCACAGGAACATAACACAAAAGTATGTGCAACATCAAAACAGTTCATATACTGTACCAGTACATTGAAATCTCTTCACTATGCCTTCAACAAACTCTGCATGTAGCCAAAGTAAGTCTACCTGGTCATTTTGCTAACACCTTCCATCTTTTATTAATTAACACAACAGCTATAAATGTACAGGGTAGCCCCTTTCATCTGGCCATAAACATGGCATCTATCTCTAGTTCAGAATTAAATGCGAGAGCAAGCAAGTAAATGTGTACCAAAAAAAATGCACACAACAAATCAATCAACCAAATATCAAGGTTACTTAAGTGCGTTAAAATAATTAGTGTATTATGTATTATAACTCACCTTCTGTTTCAGAAAGTTCTTCTTCTTGATTTTGCTTACGATTTTCATAAAGTCCTAATAAAAAAAAAATGTATTATTTACAAATTGTACGATTTCTTATTTACTGTACATTAGTAGCTAGATCTACCTTTGTATGCACTTTCAGGTCCAGAGAATTTGACTTAGAATTTGTTTAGGGTGGTCAAACAATCATTTTTGGCTTGGTTACACATTTTGAAAATGTGGCAAAAGGTCAGGGTGAAAGGTTATAAGACCAAACACCAATAAGTCCTTAAATCTCGACAACCACTGGTCACAGCGAGGTAAATTGGGTCTCAAATTCATCAGAAGATGTACACTCATATTCAGTCTAATAGGACAATTTAGTAAAAAATTACCGGAAATGACAATTCTGACCTTTAAGGTAAACTTATCACCAATTGCAATAGTAATGAACCATTTTTTATGCCAAATATAGTTCGTTAGTTGTTTTAATAATAATTCGTTTCTAAATGATGATGACTCACGTTGAGTTTCAGCAAGTTTTTCTTTAAGTTCTCGTTTACGACCTGCATAGAAGCTTATTGAACCTGTTAAAACAAATTACATTGAACTTTCAATAATGGTTGTCAAACAATTGTTTTCAGCGGTGATTGTTATTGTGATAGTTATGTCTAGTTACATTCTCATAAAAAGACCATATACATGGCTGCAGTCGCGTGCGCAAATTTGAATTAGTATACCGAACGATCGACCGACATACTGTAGTGAGCTGTAGATTCGGGTTTGCACACAACTAAAAATATTGTGGAATGCCCCCTTAAAATAACATAATGACAGCAATTGATTTATTTAATATCCTTTCAGATATATAATATTTATGAAATTAAAACAATTTAAAATGAGTTTTAATAACTAAATAGATGCAAGTATCTGTACAGTACAGTAATTATTATACGTGAATTTCTGTTAAAAACTCGGGTGCCGGCCAGCATAGTGCTCTAACTGTGCGCGTTCCTCTGCGTATTCGTCCCACGTTGCTTTATTGAAAACACAAACAATGTATTACCATACAATGGAATAACACGTAAATGTAAAAAGGAATTAGGAATTACTACTAATAACAAGGCCAACAGCCATTAAGTCGCGTGCTACAATGCATAGTGATACCGGACCGACAGACAGACCGACAGACAGACCGACCGACCGACATAGTGAACTATACTGACCGAAATTACTGAACATGTTTAAAAATGTTGAAATGTTTAAAAACATTTATATTTTTTTAATTTACACGTGCGTAGCCTGTCACTTTTGACGTGCTCGTATAACGTAATTTCGAGTTGAAAAGTAAGTCAAGAAAACAGAAATCGGGCAAAAATAGTGCGAAATAACATTTAACGCGCAGTGCGCGCGCAAAAATATGCGCACTCATGGCAATTTTGTAAACGCTTAAAATTGCCTGAAACGTACTCTTATTTCATCGAAAATAAATTTTTAAAATTTTAAGCGCGCGTACGCATGCGTTACATGCGCTACGCACGTAATTGTATTGCCATATGATGATTTATGCCCTGAAATTTATGAGTACCAAATTTTATTTATTTTTTTGTGATTCATGGTTGTGAAGATATGATTACAAACGTGATTTCGTTAAATCGTGCGTAGACCGCGTAATTTTTTATTGCGCACGGTGAAAACATAACCACATTGATTCCTGGCCATAAGGAATATACTGTGAAAAATTGACCTAGCTAGATTAAACTGATATCAAGATAAGGTCAGAAAGCGATAAAACGCATAGCGATACCGGACCGACAGACCGACATAGTGAACTATAGAGTCGCTTCCACGCGACTAAAAACAACCACGCCATGGGTCAGAGACCGAAATAGAAATGTAATAAGATGTAATGCTACTATGAGGAACTTTATGAACTATATCTACTCCATCTATTTTATATATCATTCCATGAAAATGAGATATAAATGTTCGGCCATACCGTACGTAAATTATTAATGCAATACTGTATAGAGATTCCACAGTATGTAAATGAGATATAAAGATTCGGAATACCGTAGGGTACATAATTATTAATATAATAATGTATAAGATTCCATAGTATGTAAATGAGATATAAAGATTCGGCAATACCGTACATAATTATTAATGTAAAACTGTATAATATTCGATAGTATTTAAATAATAATACTATTATATTAAATAGTTATAACGTATATTTATAATGTAATGCAATAAGATTTGATTCGATAGTATGTAAATAATAATAAAATATAAGATTCGATTGCATATAGTAAAATACAAATTAAATATACATTGATTTATCGGCAGGAAAACGTAATTATTATAGAAATATAAAGATTCGATAGTAGATGATTTTGGATTATATTTATTGGTTTAACCATACTCCTTTACCTGTAACTCAACCACGCCATAGCCCATGGCGTTTACAACGACAGTAAAAAATACTCCGAGACTATATAACTATCATTATTTTCATGTAAATTGACATATTGGTATTTTTACCTACCTTCAACAGATGTTATTTCTTGTTCAAAATCAGTCGTGTCGGAGTATGTTTGTGCAGCTAATAAAAATCACATAAAACTGTTTAATTATGACTTTTACATTAAACACTAGGGTGTGCTTGTAAATTTTAAATTGTTTATAAAATAACTTATATATACACTTTTTCAGTCATATTTAAGTGGCCTGCTATAAATACTGACATACATAACAGGCATATTGATTTTTTCATTTTTCTTCTGTGATGTATCCACTTTTGGTGCGATAATCAATTGTGAAAGGAAAACAAATATCATCTAGAACAAACAATATCGAGGACAGAACAGGTAGAATTGTCGAAGAAAATAAGAAAAATGCTAAATACACACAAATGGTCAGGAGAAAAGACAGCCAACTTGATTATATTTATCCTCTTTCTTTGAAGAGCAATGATATTTAATTCTCTTATGAAAGACCGCTTCTAGTGCCAAGATTCCAAAATGGCCACCAATTTAATATAAAATGTGCATAATAAATAAATAAGATAGATGCACGAACTTGCATGTACTTCAGACATAATGCCCTATTGGCACTTCAGTTTACAGAGTATGCCCTGGCAGCTTATTGTCTCTAATAGTGACATGGTATAGACCTACAGTATACACATTTATTGTCGATTATATTGAGTTCTGTTTCAAAATTACAGGCCTACACAAAATAGTTAAAAAGTTTCTATAACGGTAAGTGTACTTTAGAAAAGGAATTAATTTATAGATATAATAAATATGATGTTAATTTTTAGTTAGTCATTTGCGAAAATGGCTGTCAAATTTATTTAAAAGTGCAACAAAAAAAGTGAGATTAATAAAGCTAGATGAATGATCTCGGTCAGAGAATCCATTATATTTATACATTCAGATACATTTTAATAATTTTCTGAAATGGCCTCATTTTTTTTCTAAAATGTGCATAAAATCGGATCTAATTAATACATCAATGTGATTTTGGTTTCTAATCATGTATTTCAGACAAAGTATTTGATTTACAATAAAACACAATGTTGGCATTCATGTGGAATACACTTAATATTTATGAATTGATTTAATGAGAATTAACTATGATATGGGATCTTAATTAATTATTTGTCATCAGACGGATGATGATAATAATATTAATTTAATAGATGGTCGGAAATGGCACTCTCACGTTATATAAATGTATTAACAATTGATGTGTTAAAAATGAAAACTGAGGTACTTAGCGTATAAAAAGGTGACATTTCCTCCAAAGGCCTATTTTGAGTAAAAGCATCACCACATAGCACATTGCGCAAGTCAGCGTTTGCACATGGAAGAAAAGAGTGCTTGCCCAGGGCTATCAAGACTTGTTGCGAAGGGAATTTTGTTTTGATTACGTTGAGTGGGCGTACGTCTAGGGGAAGTCCGAAAAAAGCGCACTTTCGGTGGAAAATCAAATTCAATGCTTATTATAGCTTACAGAAGCCCGTTTGGGCCACAAGTTAAAAATATTTTAAAAGCTGTTATCTGGCGTCCGCCACTTAATTATCTGGCTCAATATTTATTACATTAAAATTTGTTGAGGAAAATAAATATATCAATAAATAGATATTGATACAGTTGAGTATGTAATGGTTGCTATATTGTAAATTACAGTACATGTTACCATAGTTATTATAGTGTACTCTATTTATTAAGTCCAGGGCCGTCGATACTGATTTTGTTAAATGACACCCCTAGATGGCCGGAAATGGTACCCTCGCACGTAAAATTCATAAATAACACCTCTAGCTCGCCGTAAATGACACTCTATATTGGGCTACCGGAACAACAATACCATCGTATCCCACCTAGTATTTTCCGCCAGTAAAACATGCAAGTAATATGGTTTTGTGCGTTCAATGCAAACGTCAGAGGAAGTCCCCGACAAAGGTACTTCCGGTAAGCTAATAAATTCTGGCAATTATAATCAATACAATTAATTATTATCAATTAATAAAAAAAGTTAGACAAAAATATGAAGCTGCTGCTATAAATATATTGAGAAAAAATTGTATTATTTTGATAAATAAGTCAGTTAGACCACAATTTCCAAAATTCATTTTCATTTATCCAGTATAAACTGTACAACAGTGTTAAACTACACTTCAGAAAAGAAAATATGATAGAAATTTGCAGAAAGAGGCAATTAAACAGAGTCGAGTTGGTGAACATCAGTCCAAAATACGCGAATTGTCCAAAATACGTCAAATTGAGGGCACTATTCATTTTAAAAAATACGCGATTTGTCAAAAATACATCAATTTGGGAGCGCTAGTAATTTTCCAAAATACGTCAACTTGAGGACAGCAAACTTTTTCCAAAATACAAGAGGATTTCCAAAGTATCATTAATATATTGAGAGTGTAAGTTAAAATTACAGTTTAATGTATTAAAAAAAGTTTCTTCGAGTAAAACAAACAAATACATTTTAGTTAAATTAAATTACATTCCAAATTATTGGAAGGCAGAATTTTTTTTCTTATGGTCTAATACAAGTTACCTAATTTGAAATCTACCATAATAGTTATTTCATATAACTGTAAGACTATGGTATTGTAATTAAAATAATATCAATAATTGGTTAGAAGAAGTAAAGTAATTATTTTTTTACACGAAAATGTCGGAAAAATACCCATAGTTACAGTTTAAAATTGTTTGGTTGAGTGAGAGAGATCTAAATGTAACAGTATATGATCCTCAAACTATAATATCATCTTAAATCTTGATGAAAAGTAATAATAATAATTAACAAGGCCAACAGCCATTAAGTCGCGTGCTACAATGCATAGTGATACCGGACCGACAGACCGACCGACCGACATAGTGAACTATAGAGTCGCTTCCACGCGACTAAAAAACCATTATTGTTAACTTTCTTATTGTAGAAAATTAATAGAACTACAATATGTGGATAATGTTCGTACTTTAGAAAATTAATAGTGGCCTCAAGTTCAAGTATTTTGAAACAAGTGCCCCAAAAATTATTTTGGAGAAATTGCGTATTTAGGAAATTGAATAGCGCCCTCAAGTTGACGTATTTTGGAAAGACTCGCATATTTTGAATTAGTATAGCGCCTTCAAGTTGGCGTATTTTGGAAAAATTCTGCGTAGTTTGGATTGATAGCGGATAATAGTTGGATAATAATTAATAGAGTCCTCAAGTTGACGTATTTTGGACAAATTGTGTATTTTGGATAATGAATAGCACCCTCAATTTGACGTATTTGGACAATTCGCGTATGGAAAATGAATAGCGCCCTAAAGTTGACGTATTTTGGAAAGACTCACGTATTTTGGATTAGTATAGCGCCCTCAAGTTGACGTATTTTGGAAAAAATTCTGCGTATTTTGGACTGAATTAAACACTGTTATTTCAAAGTTCGGAACGACCGTAAATACAACAAAAAATTGGGCCCAATATTACGGATATGAAATGAAGAAAAGTCTATAAGACTATAGAGATACCGTACTTAAATGATGGGGAATTCCCGGCAAAACACAATGATGATGGACAAATCAATGACCAATATGATGGGGTTTACCACAAATACAGTGTGTAGTGGCATTTCGTACCTTTTCATGAGGCACACAAGCAATCCAAACAGTTATTCTGAGCATGTTTAGAAACATATCCAATATCCACACAAAAAATTAAGCTGACCGCCGGTAAATTGTGCCCGGTATTGTTGACTGCTGGTTGATTTGACGCTGCAGTTTGTCAATTTAAGCCTGTTTTCCTGTCGACGTTAGTCGACGCTATCGCAATCGCAATAATCGGCGATCATCTACATAAACATTGAAATGTTAACGATTTACAGGAAAAGGTACTCGCTATTGTCATCATTTCAACTTGATCCTCGTTGAACTGTTAACGATCAACGACGATAGCGTCGAATAACGTCGACAAGAAAACAGGCTTTACATAGGCTCTTCAAACCCTGGACTTCTATAACGTTAATAGTTTTTATACAGTATTATGATGAAATAGGATCTAAATTAAATTTAGTGGCAACTGGGGAAAGACCCCTGCATCCGCCCTGATATTAATATTAACTAGGCCTATACCGTTGGATCTGCCTCTGTAGAGTTTGCATTCATGACATCGAAGGAACAAATGAGGTAGTTCTCAAGTCCTATTTTCAAAGGTAATTAAAGAACTTACCACTTTTTGATCCAACACTTTGGTCCATAACAGAGAGGGTGAACCTTCCACTTTCAGAGGAAGCTAGATTTGGAGATATGAACAATAGTATAGTATTCCTATCAATTTTAAGTTAATGAGGTTAGAGTCACTCTCCTAAACACAGCAACTCATATATTTGAACCTTTTCATTTTAATAATATAATTTTATGTATTCAAAAGTATTTATGTTTTTCAATTATACATGGCTGTGAAATCATCTTTGAAAATCAATAAATATTTAGTCATATACAAAAAATCAAACTTTCACTAGACATTTATCAAATTTTACTTAGTTTTTTTGTTTTGCTACAGATGTACACATGAATAAAGAACATGCACATAATGACTAATGGATTATCAAGTGTATCAATTGGATCTCAATTTCCTCCAGGATTACATACACATGAAGTTTTATCAGCATACAAGAACTCACCACTTTTCGATCCAACACTTTTCAGATCTGTAACAAAAATAGCTGCATCTTCTAGAAATAAAAAAAAAAACAAAATAAAAAAAAAACAAAGAATGTTTAAGCTGGTTTTTTACTCAGGTAAGTCTTACATTTTGCTTGTATTCTTTCTTTTTTCTTTTTTGTTATATTTGATGCTTATCCCCAGTTTTATTTAACTGTAACCATTGCTCTTTGTGACTCTTATTTACTGGTGACCATGCCATAAATTTCATTTATTTTGGTCTCCATTTGCACATTATACTTTTTCTCTGTTTAATAGGTAACAAAATAATCATAACATTAAATCTGTTTAAGTTTGAATATAAATAAATTAATACAATTTAAAATTGGAAAAACCATGGTTGACTTAATACAGAGGAGATAAAATAAAATAAAGCAATAAACAGAAACCATTAAATGAAAAAAGTAATGCATTTACCAAACAATTTAAGTAAATAGTTTTTGTTCTTTTCCAGGGACACAATAAATGATAATTATTTGTATGTGCTGGCATTTGACAACCTGTGAACATCAATAACTTTAACTCAAACTGCTGTATCACTAAACTGTTTAGATTATCATTAATATTTGAGATTATGAATAAAATAACTCACCATTTATTGATCCAACACTCTCTGGATCCTTATCAGTGGTTAGTGTGTCGTGTCCAATATCAGAAAAAGCTACATCTGCTGGGTAAACAAAATTAACATATGAAAAATAATTCAGACTGTTTGGTAATGTTTTGGTTGGTTTGGTAATTTGTTAGACTTAACAACAGCACTGGTACATATTTATTTTTGTCCCCGGGCCATTTATTATTTTTCAGTTCACATAAAATCAGAAGACTGACAATTTCTTAGTACCAGTTTATCAGATTAATGTATACGTTTTATAAACAATATTTTAGACCTAATAATACATTTGCTTGCATAAAATATAAAAAAAATAACATAAAAATATTTATGCAACGTAATCGTTACATAAAATCTATAACAAGCTATAGTCCTCACTCTTTTTAAAAATTAAACTTGTACAAAATATAATTTAAAAGCTTCAGTGGTTAATTTAGACAATTTTAGGTCAAATTTTAAATAAATTTTGTAAAAAGGGAAGAGATTACTAGACAAATAATTATTGATGTGTATCATAAATAGTACAAAGTAAAGTATATTAAAATAGAAAAAAGAATAAATAAATTATTTTTTTATAAGAATTAATTTATAATTAATTAATAACAATATATTGTAACTGGACATAAAATTAATGAATGCCCGAAAAAGATGGACAGTATAATATGTCACAAATGCAATATGTCAGGCCACTTTGCTAAAAACTGTAAAGGTGATAAATATGTAGGCCTACCACACAAATTTGTTATAAACTCGACAAATACATTACCAAAGCTTGCAACAAATATCACTAAGTGGATTGACAATGAGGAAGAATACCCGCACGAAGTAAAATAAATAGAAGTAGGAATGGGAGAGGAAGTGCAAGTGGATATAGAAGAGGAAACATTAATAAATGTAGAAGAGGAAGAGAAAGTAGACATAGAAGAGGAAGATGAAGAAGAGGAAGAAAAGATATTAGACATCATTGAAGAAGAGAATAAACAAGATGAAGCAACAAGCAACGTCATAGTAGTTCTAGAAGAACTGCTTAACAAACCAGTTATGCCAACAAATAAGCCCGAATCTATAGAATTAGATGAAAAGGTACAGCAAATAATGAAGGAAGCCATAGACAGAGTGAAAACGATAAATCAGAAAGATAATGAAAAAATGCAACAACAAGACCAAAAGAATTTTTTTTTTTTTTTTTTTTTATTTCATACTCATCCAACAGCGAGTAACCCGCCAATTACAGGATGGATAAACTATTTAAAATTTCACAAGACAAACAAATACACAAGATGCTCTACATAAACAAAGACTTATTATTAAGTCTTTGGGAGTGGAGTTGTAAATTGTCATGAGAAAAAACGCTGACATATGACAGGACTTGAACCCAGGACCCTTAGATTGGTAGCCAAGCATCATAACCACCAAGCCACAGCTCCACTCAATGAATGAAAAGAAGAAGCAAAGAAAACGAGATAAAAAAAAAGCAAGCAATGTTGAGCAGACAAATAAAGCTGGTGAGAGAGCAAGTAGTATAAACATGGGTATGAGACCAATTACAGATTTCGCAACTACTAGCACAACGGATGCCTCTAATACCAAAGCAATAGTTGCTAGAGACCAGTTTGCATCTAGCAAAAGGAAAAAGCTTACTGAAAGTGGAGAGAAAAATGTTGAAAAGAAAGATAGAAAATCTGATTCAGTAAGTTAAAATACGTTGTTCTCGCTTCAACTGTAAATTTGATATAATTATTGAATTAGAAAAAACAAAAACAAAAAAAAAACGAACAAAAAATAATTATGAAAAACAAAACAAAAAATGACTCCCTACATCTAATATCGCTAAATGTTAGAGGGATTAGAGAAAATTATAAGAAGAAGAAAATATTTAAATGGCTGGAAGATCAACACATTGAAGTTGCATTCCTCCAAGAAACACACTTTGATCAGAAATCTATAAGATGTAACAACTTGTTGTGGAATGGGGCCATGTTTCATAGTTTTGGTACAACTAATAGTAGAGGTGTATCAATATTTTTTAAGCCAGGATTTGATCAAAGTGATATTGAATGTAAATATACAGAAGAAGAAGGTAGAATGCTTATTCTTAAAGTAAGATATAATGAGAAGGTGTTTAATTTTATTAATGTATATGCACCTAATAATTACAAAGAAAGGGCAAACTTCTTCAAAAAATTAGAAAAAAAGATTGAATTGATGTGTTTTAAAAAAGAAGAATATACAATAATTGGAGGTGATATGAATTGCATTTTAGAAAGAAAATTAGATCAAAAAAAATTGTGTAAATCAATACGACAAGTCACCATCTGTGTTAAAGAATTGCATGACAAAAAATAAATTAATAGATATATGGAGACAATATCACAAAACAAAAACCCAATTTACTTGGAGACGAAAAAGCACGTACAGGAGGTTGGATCTGTGGTGCATCTCAAGTGCCCTTTATAAAAATGGTGATGTGATGTCTACCGACATTAGACCATCAATATGTTCTGATCATCAGGCTATCTCATTAAAAATATTAAATAATCAACAAAAAGTTGGTCCAGGAATATGGAAAATTAACTGTAGTATTCTTAAAGATGAAGAATACAACATAAAAATAAAAAGAATTATTAAAAATGTAAAAAAAAATGAAAATAATCTTACTCCAGACTTGCTGTGGGAACTACTTAAAATAAAAATAAAAGAATTTTCAGCTAAATTCTGTGCAAGTAAAAAAAAAGAGATGAATGTTAATAAGCTAAACCTAACTAAGGAAGTCAATGTATTAACGAACAAACTTAATATCGCATACGATCAAAATATAGAAGAAAAATTAAAAAATAAAACTAATGACTTAGATAAGATTTATCATTGTGAAGCAAAAGGCGCCATAGTCAGAGCAAGGGTTAAATGGTTTGAAAAGGGAGAAAGAAATAACAATTTTTTTTTAGGATTGGAGAAAAACAATGCAAAAAGAAAACATATTACCATGCTCTTAAAAAGGAATGGAAAACATACTACGGATGTTCACGAGATACTAGAGGAACAAATTAGATTCTATGAACATCTGTATTCAAATAAAATTCTAACAGAAAATGAAATAAATAAATATTTACGAAATACTACAGTTAAAAAACTATCAGAAAAAGATAAAATAGAATGTGAGGGAATATTAACAGAAGGAGAACTAACAAAAGCAATATCTAACATGAAGTTGAATAAAAGTCCGGGTTCCGATGGACTAAGTGTCGAATTCTATCGTCATTTTTGGGAATATCTAAAAGATATTTTGTGTAATTCTTTAAATTACAGTTACAACAATAATAGTTTAAGTAACTCACAGAGGTTAGGTGTAATAAATCTTTTATTTAAGAGTGGAAAGAGAGAGTGTCTCGAAAACTGGAGACCAATTACATTGCTAAATGTAGATTACAAAATAATGGCACATGCTCTTTCAAACAGACTAAAAAAAGTATTACGGTCTATTATCAGTAATGATCAAAAAGGATATATTAATGAGAGATTTGGAGGAGAAAATATTAGACTAGTTGAAGATGTGTTGTCTTATACGAAAGAAAAGCAAATACCAGGAGCCATGATTTTTCTTGACTTTGCTATGGCATTCGACTCAATAGATAGAAAGTTAATGTTAAATGTTCTAAGAAAGTTTGGTTTTGGTTTATCTTTTGTACATTGGATAAATGTAATATACACAGGCACTAGATGTATGGTTAAAAATAACGGATGGGTTTCAAACAGTTTTAATATGGAATGTGGAGTACGTCAAGGTTGCCCATTGTCTGCACTATTATTTACAGTTGTAGTCGAGTTAATGGCAATGAATAATCCATTGTGTAAGGGAATTGAATTACCTGAGAATAAAGATATTGATATTATTGTGAAAATAGCTCAGCTCGCTGATGACACTGTGATTTTTACATCAGGTGAAAATAGTTTAAAATATTTTGTCACTGAAATCAATGCATTTTGTAATATTTCAGGGTTGAAGCTAAATAAAGGAAAATGTAAAGGAATCTGGATTGGATCAATTCAAAATAACCTAGCAACCCCTTGTGGTATCACTTGGACGAAAGAGCCAGTGAAATTCCTGGGAATTTATGTAGGCTATAAAAAAGGTGTTTGTGAAAAAAAAAACTGGGATGATAAAATTATGGAGTTAGAACATACTTTAAGACTATGGGAAAAACGACACCTTACCTTCTTTGGAAAAATGATAATAATTAAAAGTCTAGCAATTTCAAAATTAATATACAATGCTAGTATTATCAATGTACCAAAACATGTATTTCCAATGGTAGAGAAGTTACTGTATAGATTCCTATGGGGAAATAAAAAAGAAAAGATTAAGAGGAAAACACTTATAAATAAAATAGAAGAAGGAGGGGTTAATATGATTGATTTTTATGTAGTTGTGAACTCGTTAAAGCTAAACTAAACAGGTTTTTATGATAAGTTTATATTTGAACTAAAGACAGTGCCAATCTCCCAAGTAAAATGGGAAACAGAGTTTTTAAATAAGACTATGGTATGGAACAAAATATGGAATAATAAAGTCAAAGATATGAAACATATGGTAAAAGTTGCGCAATTCAATTTTAAACTTTTACATCGCATACTTGTTTGTAATAAAAGATTACATATTTGGAAATTGTCTAAAACTAATATTTGCGATAGATGTAAGAATGTGATAGAAAACGAAGAACATATGTTACTTAAGTGTAAAGTGATTAAGCCAGTTTGGAGGAAATTCAATATTCTTATTGCTTATTGTTGAATGTTTTCCTAATGAAACGCCAATACATTGGTTTGATATAGTTACTGGTTCCAAAGATAAACTTGTAAATGAGCTAACATCTATCTTTACGTTTTGTATATACAAATCCCGCATAAGGCTTAGTTTATTAGATAACATGATGGGTAACGAATCAAAAAGTATCTTGAATATGTTTAAGTTTGAATTAAAAAATCTTATATAAAATGAATACGCATGTAATCAGTATAAAGCAGTTATAAAATGGAATGATGTTAAAATTAAATTATTAGAATTCATAAAATAAGAAAAATATAAAACTAGTACAAGCTGTAGTGTAAAACTAACAAACACCTAGACTTATACTAAAACTAATACATGATAGAAATAAATGTATTAGGGTAAAACATAGACTGAAACACACGGTCAAACATATAAGTAAACAAACTGGTAAATGTAAAGGGCCAACATAGTAAGAAAAGAACTTTAAAGGAATAGAAATAGTGGAATGAAACAAATGTTATACAAGGCCAAAACATAAAAAGTAGCATATAATGTGTTTATAATAACTATATTAAACTGATTCGTAAATGTAAATAGGTATATTAATGTGTGTATATATTTGTAATGGATGTAATATAAGGTCAAAAGAAATAAAGAAACAAATTGTGAGTACTGATTTAAGATATAATAAAAGAAACAGCTACTTTTTAATACATTTCTTAATATAAAGTAAATTTAGATGATAAATAGTCGTACTTTTACTATAACTTGCAATAAACATAAAATGTACGTTTTTAAAGCATACTTTTACTCCATCGATTTTATGTACATGTATAGATATAGTGCCTTTTTAGCTGTTATATTGGATTTTATTGTTCTTTATTTTATAAAAATGTATGTATGTTATATAATATATATTTGTAAAAGGAATGAATAAATGTGGGTGACCCCCACGAAAGAGAAAAAAAACCAATATATTTTAGGGGTAAACAATTGCTACTTTCCTATTTATTAATTTCCAGATCCATATCAGTTGAAATACACTCATATTACTTGTAGGCCTAATGTCTTTTATTATTCAAAATTTACAAATTCTTGTTTAACTGCAGTGACTCACCTTTTTCTATTATAACATTTTCAGGTGATTCTGGTTCCTTTCTGCATTCCTCAGAAGCTATTTTTGCTTGGTCTAATTTCTCTGTTGAATAATTAAAATGTTGAGTCATTCCAAACTCACAGTTTGATTTTCATAGTAACTACCATTGTACATTTACATAACAGTATGAAAGTAATAATAATAATATTATTATTATTAGCAAACCCCTCCTCCTAAAATTGTTTTAACCCTTCCTATTTCTCTTTAATGCCTGTAGAGTAGGGTAGTCCGTGTGAAATTTATGATAGAAGTTGTCAACTTGAAATAGCTTTAATGGGTAAAAAAAAAGACAAAATTTATAGTGCTCGGATGTGAACAAATGATGTCTTACAGTATATCTTGGTATATTAGTTTCAATTTTTACTTAGGGCCTACATACCATTATTTTTTTCAACAATAATTTTGCAAATGCCTTACCGATTTCCTCTAACTTTCTCACAGCAACTTTAAAATCCTTATAATGAATTTTAACATCAATCAATTCTTGTTGCTGGAATTTGTCTACTACAATTGTTGCTAAATCGCTTTGCAACTTTTGACTTGAATACATCTTCCAAAGGTCTTGCAATGCTTTAGAGTCATAAGCAGCCAGATATAACACCAACGATCCAGATTCGCCTGATGTGATGTATAAATTAAACTTATTCTTGAAATAAGCAAAAAACCTTAAAACTCCATCGAAGAATGAATTTTCAGGCCATATCCAATTTGAACTTTGATTTTTACTAAGACGTACCATCAACTCAGCACCTTAAAAGATAAAATGTGACATTTAACAAATTACTATAATATTATATTACTTGACATTGGACTTTCCCAAAATAATATTGAAATCAAGATATACCATTGTTAGTTGTTAGTAATTGTTAGTAAATAATAGTGATGGGGTTTGCACTGCAAAATCCATAGTTACACGGTTTCCTTTTGGTCTTTTTTACTCTGCAATTACATTATATTACACGATGGCAATCTAACATGTAAAAATAAGCTGTAAGATATCCTTGTATCCTTATTACATTTTCTTATATTTTTGTTGTACGTGTGAATTGGGTATAAGCTATCTACCATTAAAAATTGTACTCAATCTGCTTAATTGTAAATTGTTTTAAAAAAAATATAAGCCAATAGATACCTTGACATGCTTCCAGGTCATCCACTGCAAGGTAAATTGATAAATAAGTTTATTACTGAACAGTATTTTAAATGTACCAATAACTAAATGAAATATAAATTGGTTTCTAAAATCAAATTTGCATGATGTTTTACTTTATTTTTGTATTTGTTTGTTTAACCATAGCAGTGTACCATGTTATTATTACTTAAACTTAACATCACTATCACAAAAGACCCCTAGAGGGAGTCTCCTAATTATCTAAAACAATCATTCACTCACACATTGTTGCTGTATACAATACAATTCGCAAAAATATGTTATATCATCACATTTTGTTGAACAAAAAATGATGGGAGGAAATCAATAGTGCTGCAATTTCAAAGACACTCTTTAATAAACATTCCAAGATAGTCTAAAAGTGCCAAATTTGTCTAGACCATACAGGAGGAGGTGATTGGAGGGTTATATTCCCTGCCTCCCATCTCTCAGGTGGTAACTATGTAATCATGTATACAAGGAATAAAAATTATCAAAACCTACATATTACATTTTTGACATTACAAAGTGTGACAGGCAGTTATTAAAAAGCTAAACAGTCCTATCATATCGTATACATTTTTTACCAAAAAAAAATTGCATATAAGTAACTTTACAATCTCGTTACAAAAAGTGAGCTGGTGAAATAACTTAATGTTTGTGGCCATCATAGAAAATGTGTACGGTAAATTTTGTAGGCCTAATGTGTACATAAACGGTAAAAGCTTACCGTTTTTCTGTAGTTTTTTCAAAGCAGCATCATAATCTGGTTCAATCTTTGTGTTCCACTGATCTATAAACTTTTGCTGATGAAGTGGTTCAATGATGCCTGCTAAACTCCTGAGAAGCTCTTTACTTGAATGCATGTCCACTATTTTTGATAAGCCAATCTGATCAGTTATGTATAGAAGAAAGACGAGTGAAGTAGTGGGATACACGTGCCATTCAAATGTAATTAGCTTGACAGATGGGCATACATTTGAAATATATTCTTTAAGCGGAGGGCATTCCCAGTTAGTGGATGATTCTTGTTTTTGATAAAGAGTAATCGGAAGTTCTGAATCTATAAAAGAAAAAAGAACAATTAAAAACATATTATTAGTATTGATTTCTAAAAATCCATCAGAAGGCTGAGGTTTAAGTATTTCAATCAGTAAAATGGCATAAAACACTAAAAAGTGTTAAAACAGCATATATTTGTCTCAAATTCAAATATAAATGCTCATAAATGTTTATTATTTAATTATTTATTTGCCTTATATATTGCTATGTCGTAACAAAATACATATAAATTATTTAAAAAACAATTAAATTAAAAGTTCACTAAAAAGGACGTACTGTATTTTTAACTTGTAGACTTGCTTCAGAAGGGGTTCTTAATTAGGGTACAGTATATACATAAAGCTACATACAATTAAATATTAAACTACAGTATATATCATCATTTATATTTATAAATCATTCATTTACTGAGGAAGGGTTTGATTACCTTTATCAAGTAGTAGATTCTTTGCACGTTGGTTAAGACGAAGTGCAAATCTCTCTATTTTGCCAGGTTGATCTGCTAATATCCCATTACTCTCAAGGTGGAATACTACCTTCCAAATATCTTTGGAGGCAAACTTTGACGTCAGTTTGTAGTATGCAATAACATGTAATAAACTTGCTCCGTCAACATTTTTTAAAGCTTTAAACAAGCGTTTCCGATATGGTGACAATACATGTACTAGTTGTTTATCAGCATTCTGATCTCGGTTAGATTGCTTAAACTCAAGTAAAAGATCTTCAGCAGCCTTAACTTCTGTGATCCTTGTAATCTCCAACAACAGGCTGACATTAGTAGGTGTAATGGAACCTTTTATCTCAAGCTTATTGAACAACTCATGTGCTATGACTGGTTTTTCATTCTGGTGAAAGTCCCCTATATCTAAGGAATCGCATAAGCAGAATTTTAACCAACAATAACGTTCACCATCATAGTGTTTGTTAAGATTAGCTTTCAACTCATCAAATTTCCCATTCAAGTCTGCCATGATTTCATTGCATTTTGATTTTTCTGTGAAAAAATGATAATTTTGTTGTCTAATTTTAAATTCTAGTTGTGATAGGTCTATTTATCAAAAAAACATTTTAAATATGTCCGGTGGTTTGATCGTGTATGTTAACTTGGTAATGGAAATAAAACTAGTTGATCTGATACCATGAATGATACACAGTCCCTATAAAAAATATAGCAAACATTCCATTCTATTTGGGTTTAATTTATTTCAAATATGTCCCACTTTCAAACAACCAACGGTGACTCCATAAGTGGCTTTTGTTCCGGGTGGACTATGGCCTAGCATTTGAGAAGTCCCACTGTGTGGGTGGTGTGGCCTCTGTAGTCATGATTTGATTTGTTAATGTTTAATAAACTAATAATCGTAAAATTGGTGCAATACTAATTTCTATTGATTTAGATTGCAATAATAGCAGCCATCTTGCTTAATATACTACCCCAATATTTTCATTTAGTTGTAGGCCTACACTGATTATTTAAAAAAAAAAAGCATGGTACTTTACTGTAGATTAAGTTATCAAGTCTATACAAAAGTCTTCTTCAGTGATGCAAACAATTTTTTTTGTAATTAGTTATAAACTTACACACTTGAAGATGAATATTAATTATGTTTGTGTGATAAAAGCCACTATATTCCACAGCAATTCCATAGGTAAAAAAGAACAGATTCACTTCTTCCTTCCTTTAAAACGTATTAAACAAACACCCAGGTCCATGCAGTATAGTTGACTGAAGTTCACAGATCTTTTGTACAAAATAGTTCAAGCATAACATGTCATCAGTATCTAGTTTGAATATTAATAGTTTATTGTTATGCACCTTTTTGTTATATTTTGAACCATACAAATTCCAAAGTACTGTATAATCAGGTATGTAGAACAGTACTGCAATATTTTTAGAATATAGAATAATTTACAAGACAAAATTTAACTTAAAGCCCCCTTCCCTACGTTTTTAAGATCTAATTTAAGATCACAAACTATATTTAATGTAAAAATAATACTATATGGTCCTATTGCGATAAATTTTTTCGTCTTTAAACGGTTAAAAATGTGAAAAATAAGTCGATTCTAATAATTATAGCGGCCCGCTATAAATCCCAAAATGCATTGCGTGCGGATTGATATTTTTGTTTTTCACCTGTAATTCGCCCACTTTTCGATCGATCGTGAGGCCAAAACAAATGGAAGACTCCTAACTTTTCAGCGAAAATACCGGGTTTTCCCCAATTTGTATCAACGGAGTCTGGCAAAAATAGAAAGACAATTAATGCAGCAACTATACAACGTCAGGCTAGGTATATAGGTAGCGTACGATGTTCGTACGTTACCGATGTTTACCAGCTAGGCCTACAAAACTAAGCCTAGCTAGGCTAGGCCTAAGACCGTCCACGAGAGGTCGATCGCCGCGAGCTACTTAGGTAGTGCATTGTTTCTCACTTTTTATCATAATTTACCATAAAACGTACATTTAAGACAAGGAATGACATGGTTTAATGTTTTTAAAGTGATATATATGTATTATTTTCCAAAAAACGTCCAAAATTGCAGGGAAGGGGTCTTTAATGTTGTGAATTTTTTTATTTAAATATTTAAATTACACAATAGTGCTGAAGAATTTAAAATGTCTAAATTCTTAAAACTTCTGTACAAAATAGTTAAAGCATTGCTATACAGAACTACAAATTGTTCACAATTCATTATTCAAAATACAAAGGCAAAAGAAAGACTAAGTTAGAAATAATAAGGGCAAAGGGACCAGCTACAATACTGCAATTTCTGCATTATTCAGAATAAAAATGAACAACAGTGTAGTTAAATCATTCTATTTTGGAATTACTTAGAAAAATTTATATATGAAAAGGTGTAACACAAAGTCTATTTCTGCTGCATAGCGTCGACTGCATTTCTGTTAAACTGCTAATACAAATTGCTGTACAGGTAACCATTTAAAACAAAAAAATTATATGCAAACCTCTCAATAATCGCAGGAGTTTCCCAATATTTTTTTAGAATATACACACAAAAAAAAACACATCCTGATAATTTATATATTGTATTACTTTCTGCAGTCTTATAAAAATATGAAAATACATTGCCCCAATTGCATTATTTTTTCTGGCAAAAATTTTTGTGAAAGCACCTTCTACTTTTTATAGCACGCTTTCTTGTGCTTGGATATGATTTCATAAATTCTCCTGATATTTTATTTTTCCAATTTGAGAACTCTGCATAACGTAATATTACAGTTATTGTAATAATATCGTTTATTATCAATGCTTATAGTTCTACACAATGTTTTCCCAAGTCTCTGGAGAGGTGAGAAAATTTCACGAAGTAATTTTATTTCAAGCCTAGTCATGATTTGGTTTTGGTTAAAGTGTCAATCAATTTTTCAATATTTTGTAACTCTTGCACACGTTGTCGGATCTAAAAAATAAATTAAAAAAATAAATATTACAAACAGTGTCCTAATTTATGCCATTATAATATCATGAATTATTCATGATTTCTGCCTGCCTAACCTGAAAATAATGCATTCTGGCCTTATGTTATGCTATAAGAAGGTTTTTTTGTACTTAATGAGAACAGTTACATATTCATAAAATAATTGTTTTTAAATTGTAAGTTCCTGACTTGCCTTGTTGCTGTTTTGTTGCTGCTTTACACTCTGAACTTTTTCGTTGTAATGTGGTATTTTTGTTTTTTTCAGCTTTGAAATTTGAGATTTTAGTTTAGTTTCTTGCAATTTAAATTTTGCTAATAAATTTGTTATGTCTACCAATCCCTGTAAATGACAAAATAACAAAGGTAAAACACAAATAATAATTTTTTAAGTAGTTTATTAGCTGCTGTTTTCACGGATTTTTTTGAGAGCTCTACAACTTTCGTATGTCCTTGATTCACACCGAAATGCTTAAGGTGATATCATAAATAATGTTGCCGAACTTCCGACAGCACAAAAAAAAAAGGTGATATGGTAGAAACTGCACAATGGGGGTAATACCATTAGATAGAATTTCTACTGAACTTACCTCAAGTTGCACAGCAACAGTACATGACGGTGATATGGTAGAAACTGCACAACCAGAGGGAGTAATGCCATTAGATAGAAGGTCTACAGAAGCTGCTTTGGTTAATGTTTTTATATCATCTTGATAATTGCACAGTATAGAGTAAACATCATTTGTTGAACACACAACAAAAGCTATATAAAGGAGAAAAAATATATACATTTGACTACCTAAAGAACTACTATAGACAAACAATTGTTTCCAACAATTTCTAAATTTTATTATTTAAAATACATCCAGAAACCGATCCTTGAATTAAAGAAAATATTGAAAATCCATTTCAAAAAAGGCATCAAAAGCCATACCATTTACTTGGGTAACCTCATATTGTTTTTTAAGTGATCGTATTCCACTAGCAACATCCAACATCAAATCTGTATTATTCTCTAGGATTAATTAAATTGGGATGCTCTGCTTGATGATAAAAGTTGTAACCAGGCATGGGAAACATTTATGGAAATCTACAATGCAGAAACTGAAAAATATATACCTAAGAGGTCAATGAGACAGAACATGAAACCTGTATGGCTGAAAGCTAGAATAAAGAAGAGTATAAAGAAGAAACACAAATTATACAAAAATTACAGACAGACAAACCAGTACAAGGACTACCTTGAGTACAAGAAACAGAGGAATGTCGCAAGTGCAAACGTGAGAAAGGCACGTATAGAACATGAGCAAAAGTTAATGAAGAACTTTAAGAAAAATCCTAAGCCAGTATACAAGTACATTAGGGAACAACAAAAAGTAAAAGAAGGTATAACTAATCTTGTAAAAGAAGATGGAAGTTTGAACGAAAATGACCAGGAAGCAGTTGAAATGTTGAGCAAATTTTTTCAATCTGTATATACCCATGAACCAGATGGTGACCTACCCCAGTTTGATAGCAGGAACAGCGACAACATTCTTGAAAATATTGTATTTTCGGTAGAAGATGTTCAGAAAAAATTAAATCAACAGCAACCAAACAAAGCTCCTGGTCCAGATGGTGTCCATCCTATGGTTCTGAACCAATGTGCCAGTTCTCTAGCTCATCCACTTACTATCATTTTCAAGCTCTCACTTGAGACAGGTAAATTACCAAAAGATTGGAAGACTGCAAATGTCACACCAATTTTCAAGAAAGGATCCAAGAAGAAAGCTGAAAATTATCGGCCCATCAGCCTAACATCAATACCATGTAAAGTTTTTGAATCAATCATCAAAGACAATGTGCTTGGCTTTGCTAAAGGAAGTAGAATGCTGTCTAGGTGTCAACATGGATTCCTAAGTGGTAGGTCTTGTCTAACAAATTTGCTACAAACATTCGAAACAGTCACCGAAGCTCTAGATAGTGGTGAAGATGTGGATATCGTATACCTTGATTATATGAAGGCGTTCGATAGCGTTCCACATCGAAGACTAACGCCCGTATTCTTAAACCGGACTTTAGTCGTAGTTCGAAGTTCGACTTGGAAAAGTCGTAGTTCGAGCTATTACTTCAAATTCGATTAAAAAACGAAGTAGTCGAAGTTTGCAGTTCGACTTAATGAAGTCGAGCTTTTAGTCGAGTTGCACACGTCTGGGTAACAAAGGCTATACATTGGCCAATGACAAGAGAGTATTTGAGGAGCAGACGAAATTTTGCGCATTGATATCACTTTCCATTTCTTACAACACTTTTTACGCATCAGGACTATATACATGAAAAATAATTTTAATCGTTAATTATTAGAACAATATCAGTATTAATTTAACAGTGAAGTATATTTGATTAACAACAAATAAAATCTTAAAAATATATTTAGGAACCATGGCGGTACGGTAACTTTTATATTTTCTAGGCCCCCAACAAAGTATGATCGCCACGAACCACGCACTTCATAGCGTGACAAGAAAGCGCTAGGCCCCCTAAACATTCCATCGCGTGGTGAATTGCCGCATCTCCCATTGTCGCTATGGCGTGACGTAGCTCAAGTCGGACTTGCGCGAAGAAAATAATGTAATTTGTATACAGTTGTAAATAAAGATGATTTTCATTATTATAATTTATACCAATGTATATTTAATTAAGCTAATATAAATATAGATATTTCATTCTTCAATATCTGGCCAATATAACAACTCAATGACTGTTACGTTTTTTATAAACATCGTTTAAAAACCATTTAGTCGACCATTTAGTCTTCCCCCTCCAGGACTAAAAAAATCGATCAAAATCCGTCTCGATTTAGTCGAGGTTGGCCTGATTTAGTCGGTGATTTAGTTGAAGTTCGGTTTATGAATTAAAATGACGTCATTTTTTTAGTTTTAGCTCGAACTACGACTAAAGTCCGGTTTAAGAATACGGGCGTAATTCACAAGCTGATAGGCTATGGAATATCTGGTAAGACTATAAATTGGATTGCTGAGTTTCTGGCAGGAAGAACACAGAAAGTAATTGTAAGAAATACAACATCCAAGCCGGTAGATGTAGTGAGTGGAGTCCCACAAGGATCAGTCCTTGGCCCAATCCTATTCATCCTCTTCATAAACGATCTTCCAGATAAAATTATCAGCGCAGACTTTAACATGTTTGCAGATGATGCAAAGATTATAAAGACCATCAAAGAAAAATCGGATTCAAGAAAACTTCAAATTGATCTTGATAGGGCTCAGGAATGGTCAGAAGGCTGCTAAAATTCAATACCAAGAAATGCGAAGTGCTCCATGTTGGTAGAAAGACAGAGAAATCAGAATATTGTCTAAATGGAGAAACGTTATTGGCAGTAAACGAAGAAAAAGACCTTGGTGTTATCTTCACTAGCGACTGCAAGCCAAGCCGACAGTGTGCTGCAGCAGCAGCTAGAGCGACGAATAGTATGAGAACTGTCAAAAGAACATTCAAAAATATTGACAAAGAAAGTTTTCAGGTCATGTACAAGGCATACATCCGTCCACATATGGAATACTGTATACAGTCCTGGTCTCCTTACTATAACAAAGACAAAAAAATCTTGGAGAAGGTGCAGAGAAGAGCTACAAAGATGGTCAAGTCAATAAGTGATCTACCATATGAAAAAAGGTTAGAATATCTTGATCTTCAACCATTAGAGACAAGAAGACTACGAGGAGATTTGATTGAAGCTTTCAAAATGTTGAAAGGCTTTGAGGATATTGACCCAAAAGATTTATTTAAATTGTCTCACAACATCAGAACCAGGGGACACAGCTTAAAACTATATCGTCCAAAACTTAGAGGAAATCTTATGTGCAGGGTCAACTTTTTTACCATCAGAGTCATACATCACTGGAATTCTCTGCCTGAATATGTAATACAAGCCTCTTCAGTGAACATCTTTAAGTCTAGACTTGACAACTATTTTCGGCTAGAAATGGAATCTAATAGGCACTAGCCTAAACTATTTCCATCAAACATTAAGTGTAAGTGTAAGTGTACATCCTTATATGGAAACTATGAATATTAAACAAAAGACATTAGAATAAATGATTATTCATCAAAGTCATTTGAATATTTTGTATCACATAATTTTTGAGATGAGAGAAATTATTATAATGGTGTAGCGGTAATAAAAATGACAATAGAGCTAATGAGAGATGATCATTGGCTCTCTGAGAAAGCAGTCTAAATATAAATAAAAACAAAAAAACTATAACAAACATGATGATAATAAATCAATCTCCTTTAAATTAAATGTCGGGGATGGATTTAAATAACTTTTGTAACTTTATATTTGCACAATTAAAAAATAACTTACTTCTTCAGTAGTTGGGTATTGTGCAACACAAATGCTAGGAACATGTTGTAGGCCGGGTAATCTCTGATACAGCTCTTCTGTAAGGTAAGGCATGAAGGGGCTTAGAAGCTTCAGGCCAGCCTCAATACACATGAACAGAACAGAGCGTGAAACATTACCAGAGACTGATTCATCATCATATAATGATGGCTTGATTGTCTCCTTTGTATAATAAAAAGAGAAGATTGTAGTTAATTCTTCAAAAACCAGGCACATTGGCCTTATTCACTGGATTTGTTATATTAGGCATCTCAGAAACTAGCAGCTGATATTGTTATCTCCTTCATTAAACAGTTTGTAGTGCAATACAATGTTTTGATTAATATTACTGTATATACTTATTGATATTACTCAACTTAAAATCAATTGAACCTTTATCTAACAGATATACATATATAGTACTGTACCTCATACCAGGTACACATCACACAGGCATTGCCGCCAAAACTGACGTATTGCTGATGTCACCACTGTCAGGTTGTAATCATGAAAACCAGAATTACAAATTTCCGCTGTATGGCTGAGCTTAGAAAGGATCCAGCGGTCAATTGGTCTGCTGTTTTGCATAACCTGTAGAGGTAATATACAGAGCAAAATCAACTTAACAACATTGAGAAGTTCACAATTATAAAACATTTGTATTTAATCCAATTATATAAACTAAAATAAATATAACATACACTCTCATTACTCATCAGCTTAAAATCACTTCCAAAGTGATTGTAACCAAACTTGACAGCATTCCAAATCTTGTTACAAAAATGTCTGTATTCCACAAGCTTCAGAACATCCAAGTTTAAATCCACACCTTAAAAATCAGAATCGTTTTGTTTCGTTATTTATTTGACCAGTATAAAATCAATAAAAAAAATTTTTTTTAAAGATTAAATATTGCTGTGCAGGGCCAGTTTAAGCCGAGTCAGCTACCCCTATTTTTTTTAAATGTCATTAAAATAGTAATACACTATTTGCACCTAAATCATAAGAGTGCATTTGCTCAAATAAATGACCACAGAAATATATGTGTGAATCTTGTAATAATATAAATAAGTTATATTGTTTTATACGAATTATTCATTCATTCTCAATTTAGGTTTATTGCCAAGGATAACCATAGTGATTTGACATTGATTTGGCAAACCCTTCCTCTTCACAAGATAAACATTGTACTGTACTCACAACAAGATGTTCTAAAAACACGGCCATATACATGGCTGCAGTCGCGTGCTCAAGTTAGTGTTTACCGACTAACCGACCGAAAGACCAACCGACATAGTGAACTGTAGAGTTGCGTTGCATGCGACTAAAAACGAAGTTTGAAACCAGGACCCTAAGATCGGGGCGCTAGTTCCGTTTCGCACCTGTTTTTATTTCGACTTCCTTTTGACTCCAAATTGTTAAGCAACTTATTGTGAATACCACACCTTAAAATTGGGCCTCATAAGTACTTTTATGAAGAAGAATCACATAAAAAGTAACAAATAAATCCTTAAATTGATGATTTTACAGACATGTTTCTCGCATACCGTTCGCCGCGAATTTAGCATACTCGAAGTTCAATATTTTCCTTTCTATGGAGCGCCAAAAGAGCAACAACAATAGATGGTTAAAACCTCAGTGGAATGCGTCTTCTTTTAATGCATTTATTATTGAAATACACGTTTAATTGTAATATATTTTGTCAATAAAAATGCTGTAACATTTTACTGCTAATAATTTGCTGTTTTCAAATAGCAACCAACCTAAGAGTAAGACTAAGACTAAGAGGCATATTATTTAGATTAAGGTATACCCCTACAGTACATGTAATATGATGATGAATTTGTCGATTTTCATTCCTAACTAAAAGCTCCTGAAAAAACCATGTACAGTATCAACAGTAATATTTTTGTTGCATTGACAAAATATGATAAAATTGAACGTAATTTTCACCAATAAATGCATTAAATATACACAATTTACTGAGTTTTTAGCCCTCTATTATGATTGCTCTTTTGGCGCTCCATAGAAACAACAACATTGAACATCGAGTATGCGAAATTCACGAACCGATGTGCGAGAAACACGTCTGTAAATTCATCAATTTAAAGGATTTATTTTTTACTTTTTGTGTGATCTCCTTCGTAAAAGTATTAAAGAGGCTTAATTCTAAGGTGTGGTACTCACGATAAAGTTACTTAACCAATTTTGAGTCGAAATAAACGACAGGTGCGAAACGGAACTAGCGCCAAGATCGGTAGGCAAGCATCGTAACCACCAAGCTACCACGCCACTCTTCCTTTGAAATATCAAGCAGGGGAAAAGAATTTGTACATACTGTGAAAGGAATCATTACCTAAAACATTTTTATTCAGGAAGACCATCGGTTCCACATTCTGGAAGGCCATTTGGAAAGTTTGCTCTTTGACCTTCAAGAGCAGCTTTCAATTCTTTGTTGTCATGTTTTAAGTTGCTGTTTTTGAGGCGGTCTTGCATAGCATCAAGTGATACGCCCTCTATAACGTCAATAGGGTCAATGACGTTACCAAGTGATTTGCTCATTTTGCGTCCATGAGCATCTCGTACCATTGAATGGCGGTATACCTGAAGTAAATGACAAAATAAATAGTTCTTTCAAATTAACTTGTAAAATGTATCAACTATACCTTTATTGATTATAGATAGTAGCTTTAAAATTTAGCAATTATTTTCATGTTCTTAATAATAATAATATAATAATAAGGTTCAATTTACTATAGCGCAAAATGCAGGACGCCTCTAAGCGCTGAACAATCAACAGAAAAAAGAAGAGCAAAACTAAAGAAAATGCAAATTAAAAAGATGGGATTTTAGGAGTTGTTTGAATGTGGTGAGTGATTCAGCATTCCTGATATAATTTGGAAGGGCGTTCAAGAGAACAGCAGCTGACCACGAAAAGGCACGTTGTCCATAAAATTTTGTTGAACGACCTCAGAGTTTGTTTTGGCTTGTATGGAGAAATGATCAGATAGAAAAGTTGGAGCCATTGGTTTGTTATTAAGAGAAATTGGTTTGTTATTAAAGTGTTTTTTTGTTTTTTTCAGCAGTATAGGAAATTTCAGGTTTTTTTTTGATGATTTTTATTTGAAGATAGCATTTGTTTACATTAAAGGTAATCTGTTTCATAACTTTAATTTGTCATAATTACCTTTTTAAATGGAATTTCTCCTGTTAGCCTCTGTCCCAGCATCACCATACTTGCCACCCAGAAAAACAGTATATCATAGCCTGTTTCTAGCACAGTTGATGGATAATACTGTGACAGGTCAGGAGTCTAGAAAATAAATAAATAATATTTATCAACTCTGGTATCATTGAATCTGCATTCCCAGCATCTCTTGACTTTCATTGTGTGTCTTTTTTTTTCTTGTAGTGGAGCTGTAGCTTGGTGGTTAACATGCTTGCCTTCCAATCCTAAGGTCCAGGGTTCAATCCTGATCGAGCGCCAGGGTTGTAACTCCACTCCCTAAGCCTTAAATGAGACTTAGTTTATAAGCATGATAAATTATTAAATAGTTTATCCATCCTGTAATTGGCGAGTTACTCGCTGTTGGTTGCGCATGAAATTAAACTTTGTTTTTTAAATCCAATCTTTAGATTTTCATTCTTTGGCATATATTTCAATGTTTTTTTCTAAATTCAATTCAATTTGATTTCACTTAATACAAGGTACTTTTTCAGAAATAAACAAACTTTAACAATATCAATATCACAAACTCTTCTTAAATTATATCTTACCTCATCAGGCCATCCATGAATGGCAAATGGAAATATACCAGAAGAGAACCACATATCCAAAACATCATCATCTAAAAAAGACATTTATTGAATTGTATTTTAATCAAACAAACTACTCTACCAATAAATTAAATCTTAAAAAAGGATTAAATATACACAAATTTTAACAGCCAAATCTTTAAAAATTTGTTTTTGTACCTTGTCTTAATTTAATCTTGTTTGTTAGCACACCAAACCGTTCAGCTGCTTTTTTTCTAGCCGCCTCCTCCGTGTGAGCACTCACCCAATATTTTGAATCAATGTCCTGTGAAGAAGCATGATTATTTTATTAATATTATAATCATACAGCATTTATTTTCACATGCTATTAATGAATAAGGTTAAATTTCCATGTCAACAATCAAGGTTCAAATCCTAGTTATTTTAAAGTGTAAGAATTTTTTTCTATCCATAGATTTCAGATGTGTTTAGTTTTAACACCAAGACACAGAGCCACAAAAACAATCCTACTGTCTTGGAGGTCAAATAGACGTAGAGATCAAAAGCCCTAATCATATTATTCTGTTGGCATTCAGTATGTATGATGCGATTGCTATGTGCCAAATACCTATGTTTTCTGTGTAATAACGTACCTTCCCTACTGGAAATGCATCATCGTCAATTGTCACAAAATATGCTGGGATACGATGACCCCACCATAGTTGTCGAGATAAACACCAATCTCTGTTAAAATTTATGAAATTGTTAAAAATTAATAATAAAAAAAAGTTTTGTGATAATAATAATGAAAACAATGTCAGCAAGTAATCATTAAAATCTCCATGATTGATGATTGTGATAAATGTTGACAATTAAACTGGGTGATGATATAATGACATTGATTATGATGATAATGATCTGGTGATGAAAAATAATAACAATAATTATATCAAAGTGCTTTGACTGGAGATCCAGAGACTTGACTTAGAGGGATCATCTTAGATACTCACCTGCTGGTTCCATGTTTTTATATGCATATCAGAGATGATCTCCAAATCTCCATCTTCAACTGCTTTCACAGCAGCAGCAGCCATTTCAGTGCAGTTTACAAACCATTGAGGTTTTATCAGTGGTTCAATAATGTCCTTTGAACGACTGAAAATGAATTAAATGTTAAAAAGTTAGGTATTTGTATATGTAATATACCAGGCTATACAAAAATGAGGACATTCTCTGGTATAAGACCAAAACAACAACATTCCAGCTTCATACAGTCATATTGTAGAGATGTGAAAAAGCATAGAGGTATCATAGTGAACACTGTAATATCTCTATGGAGAAAGGAAGTGAACAGCATGGTTTAATAAAGATATGAATTTCACGGACACAAATCAAACAGCTTAGAAATGCTCCGTTAAGTATAACCGTTTTATTCAATGATTGAATATGTGTGTATGGTACGTATGGTAACTGAAAATAACAGAAAGTATAATTCCTTCAAATTGATATTCAAATACAGTAGTACATATGAAATACTTTAAACCTTGCTATCATATAAATATGATTATATATGTGTTGTGATTTTAGGTCGGTGCTGGAATGGCCTGATAATGAAAGCTACTAGGCTTACCTTAACAGTCCCGCTTGTCCTAAATCACACAAGTATCCGAAAGCAGTAAATCCAAATATATTGGTCAATTCCGGTTGCGTCCGTTTCTCCTTGGTTCCTGCTTCGAATAGACCGGTTCGGGCGGCGTCGAGGTCCCACGTTAACATTTGCATACCCCCTGTATGCAGATCAAGCTATCGGGGCGACGCCCTCGTTCGGTCGGAGGGGTGGTCTGTTTACCCAGCGGGCGCCGTTCACAACACTCCTCCCATGTTTGAAAAGCGGGCACCCCGTCCTGGATCCACATGAGGTGCTCCAACTGGGTATCCGGCAGGAGGATAATCCGGTCCGTTGGACCCCATCAGCAATCACCGGTCTTCATTGGTAGCGATGAAACGCAGGCCCTTGCGTTGATCGGCCGTAAAGCCCGTCACTCGGCTGGTCACGCTAAAGTATGTCCTGGGGAAATGCCGAAGGTAGGCGGTGGCTACGGCTTCCGTGGAAGCGTAGTCTGCCAGAAGCAGACGCTGCTCCTTCAACACACGACTTAGACGCAGGATGTCCAAGACGCGATAGTGGCACTCCTCCCCAGTGACATCGCCTTGAACTCCAGAGACTTCAAGACACAGGATGCGGTGGTGGCGGCCGTCCAAGCAACGACCCAACACCCTCTTTAGCAGCAGATCTTGTCTCGGCCAATCTGTAGGCGGGGCCGAATGGTCCAATCCCACTCCCCCGATTACTCGAACATCTCGAGTTCGGGCTAAGGCCAGAAGCCTATCGAATTGGACCGTTGTCGGCGAGTAGCCAGGAGCCACTCCCAAGCCCACCGCACAGCCGTTCCTCGCCAGTCCGCCAATCTCCCGCTCGGTGGGGTAAGTGGTTGGATCGCCAAACAGGGCAATCCCGCCTACCACTTCCACAGGCTGTGTTCCACTTCTCACCCGCACCGCTCGCTCCACGTCCCAGAGGTCCGCTCGTCGGGAAAGTTGCAGGTCCCTCTGCAACCGATCCAGATGAAAACAGGCGTCGAACACTTTGGGCGCCGAACCAAGCGAAGCCGATGTACCCTGCACAATCGGTGGCGCCACCACTGATCTACCCTCCTTCGGTGCCGGGGCATCGCGCTTGGTCGGTCGCTCTCCATGTTCTCCCTCTGCCGCCTTCCTCTTCGTCGACTTTTTGGCGGTCTGGTCCACGGCCGGCTCCTCCTCCTCAGCCCGACGACCACACTCCTTCACCAGCTCCTCACCAAAAGAGGCGATGAGAGCGATCACACAGCCAGGGCTGCAAATTAAGGGGTATTTGGTCGCATTTGCGACCTCATTTTTCTGGTTGCGACTAAAGAATTAGAATAGGTCGCGCCTAGCGCGACAAGATCGTCTGCTTGTGCGAGTTGTTTCAAATTGAAGTCCAGTGTGTTTTTCCCTATTTCAACACTGTTGTAATTTAATCTGTCTCTCCACACACGACGTCGTACGTACGTCACCACCACCACAGAGTCAGATTCATTCAAGCGTGCAAAGCCGCTAAACATTTTACACTCGTTGTGATTGGTAGTTCGTCCATTTATAAGCATGCTGCCTTACCCAATCACACAAAGGACACCAAACACACAGTGTGTGACATGGACGCACACAAACCTCGTGGAAAAAATCACCTCCGTTTTAAAGAAGGAAGCCGCCGTAGTACACAGCTCTGTGGAGAGAAGTTAACCAGAGCGAGCGCGGCAGATACAAAGGATTTTCGCCGCGCAGTATCATCGGCATTTATTATGCATTATAAATAAATGGTTATAATGTAGCTATTACTAATTAATGATTACTATAAAATGTAATTAATGATGTAATAATAATTATAATAATATCTATTCATTAATAAATTAATTTATTAAACAGCAGTATTGTTTATAGATAGCTGTAGATGTAATACTTGATTTATTTACATTACAAACAAACGGAAAAATATTTTCAGTCATGTAAATATAAAATAAATGTAAATATGGCAGAGCGCATGCTCACATTACACCACCACCACCGCCCGCGCACGCTTTTTTTTGCGACAAATTGTACTCCACACGTTTTTGCGGCTATACTAGGCTCCGATCTTCCCGCCGGCGGCCATTACATCACATCATCTTGTCGTGACGTGTTTTTCATCAAGAAAAGATGAACAAAAAAATTTCTGATTTTTTTAAGTCTTCTACCTCGGTCTCGGAAGAACAAGAAAGTTCAGACGAATCAATAATTACTGATGATAAGCCCGATTCTATGTCGCTGTCGTCTGATGATGAAGAACCTTTGTTGGAAGAAGATAGAGTTAGAGAGGATGACCTAGGCCTAGAAGAAGGCCAAGAGGAGACCGCAGAAATTGCAGAGCGCCCACGGTTCGCTGCTAAAAACAGGCCTAAACCATACCATTTCCAGGAGAAGTGGTTAAAAGAATTTCCATTTCTGCGCTATTCAAAGACAGACAACATTATGTGGTGCGCGTATTGCAAAGATAATGCAGGAAAAAAAAGTACTTTAGCTACAGGAGTCCAGGGAAGATTTAAAAGAGAGACTTTGACGCTCCATTCTAGATCAAAGTCACATCAAGCTTGCCGTGATAACTGGCTTCGCAGACAACAAAAACATCCTTCGCAATTACAGCGGGCTTTTTTGCAAAGTCAAAAGACAAAGCTGTTAGAAGTAAAAAAAAAGATGAACATCGCTTATTTTATTGCAAAGGAAGAGTTGCCGTTTACAAAATTTGGACCTTTAGTAACACTGCACCACAAAAATGGAGCGGAAATCACACCAACGTATGCCAACCACCAAGTGTGCGCCCAGCTAATCGGCGTAATAGCAGATTCGATGAAAGAACGATTTGCAAATGATGTTGACAAACAGCGATACATTAGTATTTTGATCGATGGCGACACGGATATCTCAGTCAAAGAGTGCGAGATATTATACGTTCGGATGCTAGAAAATGGTTTGCCTGTAAATCGTTTGGTTGGTCAAGCCGAAGTAGAACATGCTCATGCAGCTGGTAAGTTTAATTAAATTCTTCAGCCTAGGCCTGAATAGCAAATCACAAAACAGTATTAATTGTTATTAAATAATATTAATTTAGGCCTACTCTCATTTTTTACTAATACTAACTGCCTAGGCCCTAGGGTAGGCTACTCTACTCAGTAGTGGGCCTGTATATAAGATTTAAAATTAAAAACTGAGTGATTACTAGCCCAGGCCTCTCTCTACACACAGTGACAAGATCAGAGGAGCCCAGGAACAGATATTATTAACAAATTTATTTTTGTTTTAAAGTATAAATTACTATTACTTAGCAATATACAAACTTTATTTTTAAAATATACACCTGTTCTATTAATTTTGCAGGGGTTTTTTCTACAGTGGAGAAAATATTCAACAACACAGGCTGTGGTGAGAGATGGAAGTCTAAAGTAGTAGGCTTTGGAGCAGATGGTGCAAGTGTCAATCTTGGAAAGAGAGGTGGAGTAATTGTACATCTCAAAGAGAGCGCAGGAGAACACATTATACCAATGCACTGTATGCCTCACAGGTATTGAATTAAATCTTCATATATTAAACAATATTTGTTAAATCAATGATTAGCTTTTATGTCCAAGCCTTCACTCATTTATTTATAATGCAATACTGTATAAATAATATCATCTTTTATTTTTTATAAATTAACAGACTTGAGTTGGCATTGCTTTCTGGCCTGAAAAAACAGCCAATGGTGACGAAAGTGTATGACTTGCTGTACTTGGTTTGGAAGACCTACCATTTCAGCCCTAAATCCAAAAGGGAGCTTAAACAAATTGGCAGAGAACTTGGAGTAAATGTGGTGAATCCAGGAAATGTCAAGGGTACAAGGTGGATTGCCCATGTTACAAGATCACTCACATCCTTCATTAAATCACCTGATGTAATGACAGATGCTGGCCAATATGGTGCAATCCATGCACATATGGATCACCTGGCAGCAACCCACACATCTGCTGACATTCAAGGGAGAGCAAGAAAGGTTAATAGCACCATACCTGTAATTTGTTGATTAAATGTTGATGCAAGCATGACATCTTTCATGATTGCTCACTGTGCTGAGTTTGACTTGTGTTGCTTTGTAAAGCATAGTGTTTGTGATTTTTAATTTATGAATATTTTCTTCTCAGATAAAAAAAGAAATGGAAACAATTATGTTTGCCGCTTTCAGTCACTTCTTGGCAGACATGTTTACTGAAATCCAGCAGCTTAGCCTGACACTTCAGCGCAATGATCTGATACTACCAACGGCAAAGGCACAGTTGTTAAGGTGTATTTTGAGCATTGAAGCTCTTGAGGACAGCCCAAAGGTTGGTGGCTATCTTCAAAGGTTCATAGATACAACAATTGACAAAGAAGAAGTACTGTTTCAGGTAATTAGTACTTATTACATATTATTAAAATTAATTATAAATTCAGTGACATGTATTTGAACTAAAACTCTCTGCCAACTTCTATGTTTACCAATGTTTCTTAATTATACAGGGCATTAAACTGAAAGGTACTGAATCAGAGATTGATGTGCGGTTAACTGCTTCGATTAAGCAGGCCTGTCAGTTTGTTGTAAGGGACATGAAAGACAGGTTTAAGAATGTTCTTAGTGATCCAGATGATGAAGTTGTAGGCAATGACGCAACACCACAGAAAGCACTCTATGCATTTAACATATTCAACCATGACAGTTGGCCGAAAAATCAGCGAGAATTACTTGAATATGGTCGTGGTGAAGTAGAATACCTTCTTCATCATTTTGAAGATATACTAGAAAGGTAACAGAACATTACATTATTGAATATTAAATTAATTAATTTGTTGTTCTCTAAAGTTCTTCCTCTTAAGAAGCAGTAGCAGCAAGACAAAAAAAAGTCCACTTTCTTCAGAAACTCCATCTTAATCCACATTTCTTCTAATCATTTTATGTTTTATTTTTCCAATATAATTATTTTATACAGACAAGGATGTAACAAGTTGAAGGCATTACATGAATGGAGTGACATGAAACTGTTAATCCAAATAAACTTACAGGATAAGTCATACCTTGATTTGTGGCAGATTATGCTTACTAAAAAACCATACTGTGAAGATTACAAGGTACAGTGACTATAGTAATTTTAAAAGTGTTTTTTAATTAATTTAATTTTTGAAAATTTAAATATAAGGAGGAACTTACTTTTTTAACTAGTCTACTCTATAACTTGTTTTGTCTTACCAGAATATCCTACACCTTGTGCAAATCCTCCTTGTTATGCCGATCAGTGCTGCTCAATGCGAGAGGGGGTTTTCAGCCCAAAAACGCATTAAAACTGATGTGAGAAATTCTCTCCACGTAAGCACTACAGAAGATTTGATCCGAATAGAAATGGAGGGTCCAACACTAGAGTCTTTTGATCCAACAACTATAGCTGAAAAGTGGTTATCAGATGGCCAGCGAAGTAGGAGGCCTATGTACAGAAACTGGCCTGATGGAATTGTACTAGTTCGCTGAATCAATGATCCCTGGCACAACATTATATTACTACTGTCATATCTTACATTGTATTCTTTAATCATTTAATAAAGAAATAAAGTTTTATTGGTTGGTTGCCTCTGATGGTAACTGAGTGTTACTGTTGTACATGCAGTTTGCTTTAGTGTGTTTTGGTTTTTTTTTGTGTGTGGGATGGGGGTAGGGGAGAAGGGTTAGTTGTCGATGAACAAAGTTGATCAGGTGCTACCAAAAAAATTGGTGGTGCTACCAAAAATTATTATGAGCTGTCATAAAAATTTTATAGTGCTACCAAGTGAAAAAGTTAATTTGCAGCCCTGACAGCGCCAGTGTATGAGAGCCGACGGGTGACTGATAACCGGAGCTATCGTGAGAGGCGGGGGCCTCTTTCCCCCAATCACCCGTGTCAGCATAAGGATGGCACTACGAGTTTTCCTATCCGGAGGTAGGACATCAGTGCCATCCCCCATAAGGTGCTGGGCGTTCAGGAGACATCTCAGGTCCTCTGGTGTTCTGCCTTTACCAAGGCCCTCCGCTGCCAAACTGGTGAGTGCCCGCCACTGCACTCGTGCCCTCCGCCAAGAACTCCGTTCCAGTGGTCGGAAACATGCCGGGGCATGCGTCTTCGTGACGTGGACCCGTATGTTGCTCACTGGACCACATCCCAGATGGCATTTTAGTTTCTGCTTAGCTGGGGTGCTCGCCACCGGGCAAGCCCCTCTCGTATCCCCAGCCACTGCTTCTTCTTTCGGGGTCATCAGATGGCAGATTGGTTTCCCCTTGGCTGGGGTGCTCGCCGCCGGGCAAGCCCCTCCCGTATCCCCAGCCACCGTCAGTTCCTCCTGTACCCCCGGACTAGCCAGGAGCACATCCTCTTCCATCTCGGAAATCTCCGTATCACTTCCGTCAGCAAACGGTAACTGATCCATATCTGAGGAAGAAGAGAAGGTAAACGTGAGTACTTAATTGTTAACTGAGGACTTGCAGTCCGCACATCGATATAAGTCGATGTCCAAGGCCTCAGATGGTGCAATATTCACACATGCACCGTGGTACCACACCTCGCAATAGTCACATTGTATCATAAACGAGCCGGCCCGGGGCTGGCGACATAGACAATACAACGGTCCTGCATCCGGATCTGTAGGTGAAGAAAGAGAAGGTAAATTAAAATCAGCCAGCCATTTAGGAAGCTGTCGATCCCGACAGGGCTTCAGCTTGTCATGATTTAAAACCACCGTCTTATTTCTCAGCTGCACCTGAAATAAACAAGAACTAATAACCGGTCGAGCACCTGTCCCAGCTGATTTACATGCAAATGAGCAAACTGGACAGGGTATTCAAGCGGGAGACCCCTTTCACAACACACCTCCCCATTCTAAAAGGGAAGCATTCCACCTTTCTCACACTAGCTTGAATACACCGGGGAAACTCCCTGAAATGTGGGTACTGTACGTCTTCTCCTACATCATCATAGTAAGTGTGAAGCTCAGGAGGCATACTGATGTACAGATATCAGCTCCTGCATCACTATACCTACCATCTGCAGCAACTTCCAAGATCAATCTGAGTTCAACAAATGTACATCACATTGCCACGAGCAAAAGTAATGCAACCATTTGGCAGGTTGATATTGATGTGAGTTAGGTTGAGGTTTCCAGTAGAAACGAATCAACTCAACTGCTCCGTCATCATGGGCACAATTCCAGTCTGATTCCGTCAAGATTCTTGTAGACTACACTCAGAAAGCGCAGTCAGAAGTGACAGCATCCATTAAGTTTCACCTCCTGGATCCCACGGAATCGTCCCAGCTAGCTTGGGGTCTACTTTCTCAGTCCTGCTGTGTAGAACCCCAGGTCTAGTCGGGGTGAGTAGCCAAGAATGTAACTGTTGAGAGCTACGGCCTTGCTCTCTGATAGGAAAGGAAGATGTCACCGTAAACTCTGTACCTGAAAGACAAAGCATGCTTACCTTGTGTTCAGAGGGTACTTCAGTTACCATTCTAACCTGGGGTTGGTCTGTCGATACGGTAGTAACCTCCACTGTAGTCGACCCCACATCTTTCGCAGCCTGTTTACAACTAGTCCGATCAGATCCAGTTGTGACCGAAGTCACTGGAGTGTTACAGACTCCAATACTGGCAGATCGGATATCAGCAACAGGAAGAGCGGATATCATAGTTTGTCTTCCTTTCGGAACGGTAGGTAATTTCCGTCTTCGTCGAGGTAGTTCAGGCTTATCTACCAGATTGGTAGGTAGTTGCGGCCATCGTCTGTGTTGTTCTGGAGTTTGTGGACTCCATGTTGGTTCAGGCCACTCTACCGGAATGGTGGGTAGTTGCCGTCGTCTACGTGGTTCTCTGGTACCATCAGGTTTAGTTTTTCCTGGCTTCTCCCCTGGATTAAACACTGGGAAATCAGGCACTGGTAGCTAAGTCCTCTCTTCTAGGTCTTCAACAAGGGTGGCTAAACATGATTCAACCACTGTGAAGTCAAGAGCTGTGGTGTGTGCTGTATGTGTCCTTTCCTGACCCGAAATGCTAGCCGACCATGAGTCAACCACTGGGAAATCCAGATTAGCACGGGCAGATTTTGACACTGATTCTTGACTTTTCTTCTTTCTTGTCAATTCACTTGTTGGTGTGACAGGGTTAGGCATTTCACCAGTGGGTAAAATGCACCCTTGTTTTGTGGTCTCTAGTTGTTCCATGGTAATACACGGGCCTGCTACAGGAAGCATGTCCGATGTTGGTGAAGAGTAAGATGCCACAAGTTGGAGTTCATCGGATGTGGCAGGAAGTCTGTTTTTACCTTGCCGCCCTGCAGCCTTCATCATGGTAAGAGATTTCCCATTGGGCACGTCCTCTTCTCCAATTGATGACTCCGCTTTCGACCTACTCCAGATTTCAGAAGCTTGATAATGGTTTTCGGCTTCATCTTCGTGTGAGGATATGTGATGATGGGTTGAGCTACAGAGAGTATAAGTCATAGACCTAGTACGGGGCATTAAATCATTTCTGACTTTTCTCCCATGCTCTCTGTACAATCCTTTGCGGCGACAGTCAAACCTCCTATATTTTTCAAGAGCTTCGGTGATAGTAGCACAATGTTTCCGTGAAACATACTCACCAGCATCCTTGTCGTGACACCCAGTGCAGAACCATTCCACCTGTAGCCTTTGCACTCTAGATCTAGGTAGATCACTACAGGCTTTCTCGGTTACCGTCATGACTCTACGTCCCCATTTTTCTAAAGTTTCGTGTCGTTCCTGTTTTAGAGACCGCTCACCGTCACCGAAACGTACACTGAGGACATCCATCATCTCTTTGAAGTCTAATGTTGGCTCCATCCTTAAAAGATTGGTTAAGAACTTTGCCGCAGGTCCCTCCATACACCAAAAAAGGGCATTTTTACTATCCCCGGTGGTAAGGTTCTGCGCCTTTGCGAAAGATCTGAACCGTTTCTTAAAAGGATACCAGTCATCATCCCAGCCATTAAAAGTTAGAGACTTGGGAATGTCTTTTTGTCTCAATAGTTTTTGTGATCGTTGGGAATGCCCATGCGAGTGTCGTCTTCTAGATTGAACACTCGTAGAATATTTACGATAAGCCCTATCCTGATCACTATCTTCGTCACTTGTACAACTCTCATCATTACTAGAGCTGGAGTCCATAAGACTAGAGCTACTAGAAGAGTCACTGAAACAATCCTCTGTCAGTAATCTAAAAAGCTTAGACACAGATCTAGTTTTTGAGGTTTTACTACCTTTAGTGCACTGGTAACCCCGTACATTAAGACTAGAGTCTAAAGCTAACAGCTCAGATATTGGTTGACATTCTGCTTTGGTTGCATACCTATAGTGAGTATTCCTAGAACCTGAATCTGTCTTTTCTCTGTGGTCAGAACTAGGTTGGTTGGTACTGGTGTGTCTCCATGAGAAACTACCACCAGGTAAATCACCGGAATAAGTTCCAAATGGAACCTGTGCTGCATGGAACAGCTGAGGAGTGCTAGTGTTCTGAACCCAACTACTCACTAATTGAGGATTCGGTGTGAAATCCCAGCGAGTTGTTTTGGATGACAAGCACTTGATTCCAGTTAAATATTCTAAGTCACAGGGTCTGATATTTCCAAATTTGGACCTCCAATCAGTAATTTTCCTAGCCCTCTTTCCTAGTAGATGGACGAGATCCGGCTCTGTCCAGAAATTTATTGCAACATGAGGCATTCTTTAAAACATACGATACACTTAAAAGTAGAAAAGTATTGCCAGAGGTCAAAGACTTTCAATAAAATGTATCTACAGTAAATGTATGTTTTGCCACTAGTACTTATCCGGTTTAAGATGAATACTGTGTATAAACTAGGAATGTAAAATGCCATAAAATACCAATGCCTGTACTATTAAAATGGGCATAAAACTATTAAAACATTTGTGATACATTCACCAATTGCACAGCATTCAAATGATGACGATACTTCAAATCCAGATCTTGGTAATGCTCAACGAACACTGATCACCAGACCACTCCCCTCCACAGAAAGGCAGTGATAATCAGCGTGTGAATTGAAGTCACAAATCACGTGAACAGTCTTCATAGTCCAGGAGTATTAGACAAAAAAAGGGCCAAAGGTAGAAATAAATATGCTAAAGCTGAATTTTTCAGGATAGGTCCCCAATGTTGTCTGGAACAACATACTAAAAGTCCCCGGGTTTCCCCGTTGTGCTTCAACCTGATTGGGCCATTTTTTCAAAATGGCGGCCATCTTAACATTATTTACCATATTTTGACAACCAGTAGGTGTAAGTAAACAATTTTGGTGTCAAAATACTCAGAAGACCAATATTTATATTCACTGTAATGGAGAAGTTTTTAAAAAAATAACCGGAAATGCCTGTTTTGACCTTTGACCATAAATTTGGATTATCTCAATATCTCATCAACGACTGGCCGTTGAGAGTTCAAAATTGTCCCAAATTATTCAGAATGCCCAACTTTCTATTCACTCTAATGAAAGAAAAATACTAAATTCCTTTAGAAACCTTCTATTCTGACCTTTGAACTATTGACCTAAGCATATTTTAATTTTATAGACATCTTGGTGATCGATAGGAGTACATAAGCGAAATTGGTGTCAAAATACTCAGAAGACCCATATTTATATTCATTATAAAGGAAAAGGTTTTTAAAAAATGACCGGAAATGCATGTTTTGAACTTTGACCCTAAATTTGGATTATCTCAATATCTCATCAACGACTGGCCGTAGAGACTTCAAAGTTGTCCCAAATTATTCGGAATGCCCAACTTTCTATTTAAATACTTTAATGAAAGAAAAATACCAAAAACCTTTAGAAACCTTCTATTTTGACCTTTGAACTATTGACATAGGCATATTTATTTTGATAGACATCTTGGTGATCGATAGGATACGAAATTGGTTTCAAAATTTATAACTTTGACCCTAAATTAGGGTTATCTCAATACCGCATCAACTGCTGGCCGTAGAGACTTCAAAATTGTCCTAAATTAAGCAGTGTGCCCAACTATCTATTCACTGTAGTTAAAGAAAAATACTAAAAGCCTTTAGAAACCACCCATTTTGCCATTTGAACTATTGATCTGGCCAATACAATATTTTATATCATAATTATATAGAAATCTTGGTGATCGATAGGAATACATAAGCGAATTTGTTGTCAAAATATTCCAAAACACCCATGTTTTTTTACCTTTGACTTTAATCACTACATTATAATTTAATAATTCAAGTCCCAAATAGCATGATGGACATATCATACCATTCATCATGCCATGAGATGTCAAATTTATCTGAAACAGCCTAGAAAAAATGTCCGATGGACGAATAATAATATTCATCAATATAGATATGAGGCCATAATTTCAGGTATCAAAGGGTCACAATGTGTCATTTGACAAATCACCTAAATAATAAAATACAATATGAAACTCTTTCAAATCTATCAAGATGGATTATAAAGAAATTGTCACTGTAAAGTTGTTATGGTCTTCAACAGATTTCCATGCCCTTATTTTATTAACCATCATATAGTCCTGAAGTATTTTCGATTTTTAGAGAATTTTGATTAGAAAAAAAAAACAGAGAAAAATGTTCACATCTTAAAGATAAATGCAATAATTCTTTTAAAATTAAATTGCATCATATCAGATAAGAATCGGAGGTACTGTATGACTAGAGCCTAAATGAGACTTAGACTGAGACCTTGATAAATGGTTGGGTGGGTGACTATGTACAGTGTGCAGTTTTAGACAATTTAAAAAATGTTATAAGATGAATTATGTACTCCAGACCTATATACACAAAGAAATGTAATAGTGCAGCTCAATTGAAAAAAAACCAACAATTTTACCAATAAGTGTGTGTCAAATCAACCAGTAGTGGTCTCTGCTATATTAAATGACACTGCCGAAGAGGAAACATTTCAGAATTGGTGTAGCTCCAAAGTTTAAACATGGACATTAGCCATATAGAGAATGCGTGGCATTTTTTGGAGGACTAATTTCTAACCTTGATATTTCAACATTTGTTTGGTTACTAATGAATAAAAGAAGTGAAAACAGGCTAAAGCCCAAACAGACAGTAAAATGTATCATATATATATAGTTTAAAATTGGGGCTTGGTTTGTCTGTTTAGCATCTGAGCAATTTGGAATGAATTTTACCTCTCATGGCAATGGCCATACTGATGAATTGTTAGATTCTGTCTATCTTTATGTCAACTTAAATTTAACTTTTTGCATCTAAGCCCTCCCTCTGGAGAGCACGGGCTATTATCGGTTTATACAGGTAAGCTAGGCACGAAATGAGACTAATTCTCATTAAAATGTAATGATTAAGGTCAAAGGTCAAAACACTTTCAATCGCATTTAGTACATTATTTCAGAAACATGGGTGTTTTGGAGTATTTTGACACCAAATTCCCTTATGTATTCCTATCGATCACCAAGATTTCTATACAATTTTGGTATAAAATATGACTAGATCAAAGGTTCAAAGGTCAAAATAGAAGGTTTCTAAAGGAATTTGGTATTTTTCTTTCATTAAAGTGAATAGAAAGTTGGGCATTCCGAATAATTTGGGACAACTTTGAAGTCTCTACGGCCAGTCGTTGATGAGATATTGAGATAATCCAAATTTAGGGTCAAAGTTCAAAACATGCATTTCCGGTCATTTTTTTAAAAACTTTTCCATTATAATGAATATAAATATGGGTCTTCTGAGTATTTTGACACCAATTTCGCTTGTGTACTCCTATTGATCACCAAGATGTCTATACAATTAAAATATGTCTAGGTCAATAGTTCAAAGGTCAAAATAGAAGGTTTCTAAAGGAATTTGGTATTTTTCTTTCATTAAAGTGAATAGAAAGTTGGGCATTCTGAATAATTTGGGACAACTTTGAAGTCTCTACGGCCAGTCGTTGATGAGATATTGAGATAATCCAAATTTAGGGTCAAAGGTCAAAACAGGCATTTCTGACCATTTTTTGTTAAACTTTCTCATTACAGTGAATATAAATATGGGTCTTCTGAGTATTTTGACACCAAGATTGTTTACTTACATCTACTGGTTGTCAGCATATAGTAAATAATTTTAAGATGGCCGCCATTTTGAAAAATGGCCCAATCGGGTTGAAGCACAACGGGGAAACCCGGGGACTTTTAGTATGTTGTTTCAGACAACATTAGGGACCTATCCTGAAAAATTCAGCTTTAGCATATTTATTTCTACCTCAAAGTCTAATACTCCTGGACTATCAAGCTTTCCAGAAGAAAACAGACTGGCCCGGAATAAAAGTTGTAGTAACACTTTACGATCTTCAGTGTGGTAAAACTAGCTGCAGTGTGAGATAACAGATGTTATTTAGCATAGAATACAATATGGATTAAAATACTGATAGACGTAGTAATAAATACAAGCACACCAGTATAATAAAATATCGTCAGTGCAATAACACACACACAAATATTGCAAAATGGCAGCTGGCGATACAAATACAGTTAAAATATTGCACCAGCAAACCTGCAATAACAAGCAACTAGATTATTAAAAAGAGACGTCGATACAGTTTAACAACACTTACCACTAAACCTTCCCCCGATGCAAAGAAAGGAAAGCGGTAATGCCACTGTGAAGTTAACACAATATATTGCACACAGCCAGTATAATTTCTCAAGATGAAAAACCTGACTGATGGACGAAAAAGATGTTATCAATAAAAAACAATCAAAGTTAAAATTAGTGGTGCCACTCAGTTCAACGGCCACGCCTAGTATCCCACCAGGTGATACGGCCTAGTAAACTGCCCACTAATCCTTCAACTATAGCAAAATAAATACAACTACCGGTACGCATCGACTACCCCGTCGATACGCTAATCAGCAAGTATCCAAATGCCACAATACTGCGTGATTAACTTTACCGGTATGTTGTAATCTTCAATAAAGATATCGACTTCAATAAACTAACAAATGCACCGTAAGCACAATAAGTTAATAGTTTCAGCAGAGGACGAAATACCTTGCAATCAACCCGATCACGTTAAGAATGCCAGCTGGCAATCAAGGCACCCGCCTCCCCACCAAAAAAAAAAAAAAAAAATTCCGAGCTTTTGCTCGCAGCGCCAATGTTGTGATTTTAGGTCGGTGCTGGAATGGCCTGATAATGAAAGCTACTAGGCTTACCTTAACAGTCCCGCTTGTCCTAAATCACACAAGTATCCGAAAGCAGTAAATCCAAATATATTGGTCAATTCCGGTTGCGTCCGTTTCTCCTTGGTTCCTGCTTCGAATAGACCGGTTCGGGCGGCGTCGAGGTCCCACGTTAACATTCGCATACCCCCTGTATGCAGATCAAGCTATCGGGGCGACGCCCTCGTTCGGTCGGAGGGGTGGTCTGTTTACCCAGCGGGCGCCGTTCACAACATATGCTATATTATTGTTAATTAAATTGTTACATAGTTTGTTGCTACATACAGTATCTTTTATAGTATGACATAACTTACAAAGCTGTGAGCCTATGGATGCAGCACAATGAAAAACATCTGTGAATTTCTACTGTTAAACTTTAATACCTATGAAGGAAAAAACTATAACTGACAATCTACGAAATCTATAAAACTATTAAAAGGTACAAAATACAACAAATGTAAGCATTAAGGGATCACCCTAAACATAACCATCAAAAAGGTACAACCAGTCGCCTTTTCAACACTATCCCTGTTGCCATAGCAACTAAGAAGAAACCATCGCGCAGACCTAGTGATAGAGATCCTGCTGCAGACTGTCTGCCATGCGGTATGTCTGCCAGGCGGTATGTCCGCCAGGGGAACATATTCTCGACGATACCATTTTTTTTAGAGGGAATATATCTGTACTTTGTTTCTGTAATGTCTGCAAGGCGGTATGTCTGCCAGGAGGAACATATTCCTGACGATACCATTTTTTTAGAGGGAAAAATATATGTACTTTGTTTCTGTAAGTAAATTGCGTTACTAAAGCGTCACTTTTCCTAGAGTTGCGTCAACATATCCAAATGGCAGTTTCCGAGGTGTTTTGTAGCCTATATCGAATCTTTTCTGTTCGGTTTTTATATAGGCCAGCCTACAATATTTTTATCAGTAGAATATTCTGTGAATTGTGAATCTAACCTGTTTCTTGCAGGCGGTTTATCCCATCTTAGATCTCCACATGATGAATACATTAAAAAATAACATCAAAACTATAACAACCTTAAAACAAACAAATTAATGCATGTCCGTATTATCTTTTGCATATAATACTATTATTATTAACTAGCATAGCTAGGCTGGGCCTCATGCGCAGCATATTATTATATCATTATTGTTATACTACTGTGTACTACATTGGCCATTATTTACCGAATTATTGTATATCTGATTCTTCATAATTTCAAAATCATATTAATTTTTCATATCATTTTTATTGTTTCACTGTACATACAGTTTTAAAAAAACAGATCACAAGAAAAAGCCTTGTTAAAAATGATGTGTGGAATCTAAAAAAAAAAAGGATTTTTGGTCTGAGTTTCTAAAAGACATTAAACATTACAATGTAAAACATAACTAGATTTGAACTCGTCACTACGGACGAGTTAGGTTATCCGCAGCGCAAAGGCCACGCGCACGTCATACGTTAAAATATTGCGCGCAGAAAAACGATTAAGTCATTGAAACAATTTCAGTGCGCTCTCTATTTTTCGTCACGTCTGAGTATATACGGTATACACTATATACTGTATACGTACTACATAAAGTGCAGAATAGGTGAAAATAAGTGACCAAAGTTATTGACGCTTTTGAACATGATGACGTCATCACAACAATTTCAGTGCGCTCTCTATTTTTCGTCACGTCTGAGTATATACGGTATACACTATATACTGTATACGTACTACATACAGTGCAGAATAGGTGAAAATAAGTGACCAAAGTTATTGACGCTTTTGAACATGATGACTTCATCACAATTTTGAAAATGGTGAATCGTCCGAAAGATAATTGATAGAGCTAGACAACATAAAAAAATGGGGGGAAATGGAATACAAATAAGTGGAGATGCGCTATATTAAATGTGACGAGCTACGAGGAAAGAGACAAAAATCATTTATTTTATATTCGAGTGGTCATACGATGACGTCACAATGTCCGGTTAGCCATATTGATGCATGATTTGATATCTGCAACTAATCTACTAACAGAATGTGTAATTATAAAAAAGTTCACCACGTAGTTTAGAATCTATGATTGTTTAAAAAAAGGCATAATTTTGACAAATTTTTGAACTTTTTCATCAAAAATGCGCGTAAATTGTTTAATTCTACGTGCTCGTATGACGTGATTTTAAGTAAAAATTGTTTGAAAGTTGGTAAATTTTCTAAAAAAGACAGGAAAAACAAAAATCAAGCAAAAAAATGATGTTTTTGCGCTACGTGCGCACGTGCGCGTAAAAAAATTGCGCACGCGTGGGAATTTTTGAAATGCTCAAAATGACATGAAACGCGTAGAAAGTTGATTAGAAATTGATTTTTCCCATTTTGAAATTTTAAACGCGCGTGCGCGCGTAACTTTCTGTGAAACATGCCATTTTCTCTCCATAGAAAGTTAGCGCATGATATAAATTAAAGTTTTGCCAAGTTTCAATTTAAATGGTTTAATAGTTTTCGATCTAAATTAAATACGCGAAATTCATAAAATCGCGCGTAACTTACGCTGCGCAACTCAAACGGTACCGAAAACCTTATTACGACATATTCAGATAGAGATCAATCTTCTGATAAAGTTACAAAATGTTATGTTGAGAAGATTTAGAGATATACGCGCAACAAAATTCTGGGAAAGAAAGAAGAACTAGACATGAAACTCGTCACTTTGACGAGTTAGTTATCCGCACGACAAACACCACGTGCACGTCATACGTTGGAATATTGCACACGGAAAAAGATTATGGCATTGTGACCTGAACTGAAGAATATGATATGTTTTTATTGCTGAATTCTGTTATTTTGTGTCATATAGTATACACAGTATAATCTGTATACATATCACATACAGTGTAGAATAGGTGAAATTACGGGACCCGCTATTTATTCAAATTTTTAACATATTGACGGTTTCAAAATGAAACGCGAATTTAGCAATTTCGGAAGGAAATTATCTCAGCAACAACATATTAACGTGTGGAAGAAATTTGAACACGTGAAATATTGATGCGCGTTCTTTTAAATGTAATGAACTATGACGCAAAAGATGAAAATACGACTTTTTTTATTTAACTGGCCATATGATGACGTCACAACATCCGATTGGCAAAATGTTTACATGATTTCGTATCTACAATCCAATAGCTTCCAGAAAACATTTTAATCGTGATTATCCCATTTTGTTCTTACGAGCGATAACAGATTAAAATTTACTGTAAAGATGAAATTAATGACCCAAGTAATTAACATTTTTAGGCATGATGACGTTACAAATATTAAAATATTTTTAACTCATGCGAAAGGTAGTTGATTGACCTAGACAATATTAAAATCTCGGAGAAAATGGAATACGGATAAGCGTGATGCGCTCCATTGAATGTGATGAGCAATAACGAAAGAGACAAAAATCCTATTTTTTATATTCGTGTGGCCATACGATGACGTCAAAATGTCCTGTTAGCCATATTAATGTATGATTTGATATCTACAACTCATCAACTTCCAGAATATGTAATAAAAATAACTTTCACCGTTTAGTTTAGAAACTACGACTCTTTAAAAAAAGGCATAATTTTGACGATTTTTTTAGCTTTTTGATCAAAAACGCGCGTAAATTTTCCAATTCGACGTGCTCGTATGACGTAATTTAAAGTCACAAATGGTTTTAAAATGGTAAAATTACTCTAGAAGGCTGGAAAAACATAATTCATGAGAAAAAAAGATGTTTTTCACGGTACGTGGCCACCGCGCGCGTAAAAAATGCGTGCACGTGGGAATTTTTGACATGCGCGAAATGTCATGAGTCATGTAAAAAGTTGATTAAAAATTAATTTTACGCATTTTGAAACTTTAAATGCGCGTGCGCGCGTAACTTCTTGTAAAACATGCCATTTTTAATCAATAAAAAGTTTTCACTTGATATGACTTAAATTTTCACAAAGTGTCAAAACTAAATTATGCTTGGTTTTTAGTCTATGAGCAATCATAAAAAATCATAAAATCGCGCGTAAGTCACGTTGCGCAACTCTGACGTCATTCAAAAATAGGAGGTGCACAACTTCACGTAAATGCCCATATGTTGACAAAGTTATGAAATGTTATGTTTACCCATTTTAGAGATACGCTCTGCACAAAAAGTGAGGGAGAAAGACAGAAGAATAATATAAAATTGAAACAGGACGATTACAAGGAGTTATCCGCTACTAAGCGGATAACTAATAAGAAAGAAAAAAAAAAAAAAAAAAAAAAAAAAAAAAAAAAGATCCTGACAATAACAAGAGGTTATCCGCCAAGTGCGGATAACCAAAAAGACTTCCTAAACCTAAGATATAATTTATAAATTCCATATGGAGCAAGCGTATTAAAACTATCATAAATATTGATAGATTGACTTATTATTTGTATTTTTTTTAAGAAAGTAAGGTTCGGGTAATAATTTAATGATTAATCAATGTAACCTTCATTATGATTATTGTTTTAAATACACCCTAATTTAAGTAGCATATCTTTCAGAATACTACAGAATACTGTAGCAGAAATATTACAGACAAATTGTAAATTCAAACATACTGCACCCTTCAACACAGTGCATTTAATTAAGACATTTGTAATAGTAAAACGAAAGGCTTGTAGACGAATGGACAAATGGCATCTGCATGCAAAAATAAGGTTAAGTTAGTAAAAATTGATAAATTGGGCTATGAAAATATTCATACATGTGTCTACTGTTTTGTTTTAATTTTAAATCAACTTTTTTCGACTAATTTTTGGTGAAAGTTAATAACTATTATGATACTTCAAAATGACCAACTTTTTTTCGAAATATTAATTTTTTTAAATAAATTTTTGTTGTTGAATTAGTCAAAGGGACAATACACCTTTAACTTAACGTTGAAATAAGATTGAAAAACGTAATAATGGCGTTAACACAATGTAATTTCAACCTTTATTCAATGTTGAAAACATGTTGTCATTTTAACCAAAAAATGTCAACTGGATGTTAACGTTGAATTAACGTTAACATTATATTAACACAATGTTCAATTCAAATCATGTTGCCATTTTAACCAAAAGCCAGCTCAATTATATTAAACGTTAAAGACCCCTTCCCTGCAATTTTGGACGTTTTTTGGAAAATAATACATATATATCACTTTAAAAACATTAAACCATGTCATTTCTTGTCTTAAATGTACGTTTTATGGTAAATTATGATAAAAAGTGAGAAACAATGCACTACCTAAGTAGCTCGCGGCGATCGACCTCTCGTGGACGGTCTTAGGCCTAGCCTAGCTAGGCTTAGTTTTGTAGGCCTAGCTGGTAAACATCGGTAACGTACGAACATCGTACACGAGCTATATACCTAGCCTGACGTTGTATAGTTGCTGCATTAATTGTCTTTCTATTTTTGCCAGACTCCGTTGATACAAATTGGGGAAAACCCGGTATTTTCGCTGAAAAGTTAGGAGTCTTTCATTTGTTTTGGCCTCATGATCGATCGAAAAGTGGGCGAATTACAGGTGAAAAACAAAAATATCAATCCGCGCGCAATGCATTTTGGGATTTATAGCGGGCCGCTATAATTATTAGAATCGACTTATTTTTAACATTTTAACCGTTTAAAGACGAAAAAAGTTATCGCAATAGGACCATATATAGTATTATTTTTACATTAAATATAGTTTGTGATCTTAAATTAGATCTAAAAAACGTAGGGAATGGGGCTTTAAATTATCGTTGAAATGAGATTGATATAGAAACGTAATACTGTAATGGAGTTAAAACATGAAAACAAAATTTCAACCTTTATTCAATGATGAAAACATGTTGTCATTTTAACCAAAAATGCCAACTCAATTTTAACGTTAAATTAACGTTGAAATGAGATTGCTAAAGAAACGTAATGTTGTAAAGGGGTTGAAACATAGAAGCATAATTCACAACCTTTATTCAATGATGAAAACATTGTTTAATCTTTTTTCAACATTGAAAACATATCATTTTAACCAAAATCGACTGGATTTCAACGTTAAATTGATAAATAAACGTAAACGGTTGGGCGCGATGACATCAACTGCTTATCTGATGTTTATATACAACGTACCTGTTGCTATTTGTAATTGATCCATATAAATGTACTAAATACAAATTTATGTAAAGATGCCCTTAAACTCTCTCTGGTGGACACTTCAGTTACACACGGTGTAGGCCTATCCCTACACACCATAACCCCTTCCACCCCCTCCGTTCAACATGTTATCGACCAAACATGAACTCCCCCACCCCCCTACCCATCCAAGCTCAAATACACGATCACACCTAGACAAATTATTTAGTTAAAAAAGAACTTAGGTCCAAAAGCTCCCTCTGGTGGACAAACTGCATATTAGGCCTATATCTATATTAAAACAAACTGCATTTCTCTGCTATTTTTAAACGGACATTCAAAAACGGTATGATGTATATTATAGTCAAGACATATTTGTCACCGTCTGGAAATATTACATTAAAAAAATTAAATGTATATCATATATTTTTCGATGACAGACAGAATATTGTAATTCAATAAACTCTCTCTCTAGTGGACAGTTGGGCTATCTTTTACGTATCAAATATTGGCACGTTTTTGGGAGATGGAATCAACGGCTTATCTGATGTTTATATAGAACGTACCTATTGCTATAATTTGTAATTGATACATATAAATGTACTAAATACAAATTTATGTAAAGATGCCCTTTAACTCTCTCTGGCGGACAATTCAGTTACACAAGGTGTAGGCTTCCCTTCACACCATACCCTCGCCCCCCGCACCCTCCGTTCAACATATCGACCAAACATGAACTAACTCCCCCTCCCCATCCAAGCTCAAATAAAAAGAACTTAGGCCCGTCCAAAAACTCTCTCTGGTGGACAAACTGCATATTAGGCCTATCTTTAGGCCTATTAAAACAAACTGCATTTCTCTGCTATTTTTAATCGGACATTCAAAAACGGTACGATGTATAGTCAAGACTCATAATTTGTCACCGTCTGGAAATAGGCCTATCACATTAAAAAATTAAATGTATATCATATTTTTTTCGGTCACAGAATATTGTAATTCAATAATTCAAACTCTCTCTTTAGTGGATAGTTGGGCTATATTTTACGTTATAACAAATATTGGCACGTTTTTGGGCGATGAAATCAACGGCTTATTTGATGTTTATTGTATAACGTACCTGTTGCCTGTTATAATTTGTAATTGATCCATATAAATGTAAATATAAATTAATGTAAAGATGCCCTTAAAAGTTCTCTCTGGCGGACACTGTTACAGTTACACATGATGTAGGCATATCCATTCAAACCATACCCCCTCCCACCTCCTCCGTTTAACATATTATCGACCAAACATTAACTCCCCCCCCCCTCCCCATCTAAGCTCAATTACACGATCACACCTAGACAAATTATTAATTTAGTTAAAAAAGTCAAAAACTCCCACTGGTGGACAAACTGCATATTAGATAGTTATTAACTATTATATTATAGGGGTACAATCTGTCACGGGGGTACCTAATATTCTAGACAGTCGACCGTAAAAATTGCACCCCCTATAATAGATAGTTATTAAACTGTTATAGGGTGTTCAATCTGTACGGGGGTACCTTTTATATACAGTCGACCGTGATATATTTTATCCCTTGGTGTATAGATACTGGAAGGGTATAATACGGGGATACAATATTATTTTTAGACTCCCAGCATTGGATTTTGTATCCATTTGCAAAAACATGACAAAAGGAGAGGACAAAGAATTAAAGATGTATTGTCCCCCTGAAAAAATATTTTTTAGAGGGATTAACATGATTAAAACTAAAAAATAACCTATTCAAAGTCTGATTTAATTAATTTGTAATTTAATGTTATTGGGGGACAATACATCTTTAATATTTATTATATACATTATTTGATTGAAGACAGTGTTTAGTTTTCGAGATCCTGGTGGTATACTATAGGTACAATGCGGTATGTGTCCATCTTATCTGACCAATTGAACTATTGTGGTTTAGTGTTAAAATAATTAACATTTTAAATCGTATTTTTCTAACACACAAAAAAAAGTGCAATCTGTCACGGGGGTACCAAATATTAAAGACAATCCGTAATATATTGCACCCCCTATAATAGATGGTAAACTGTTATGTTTGGGGGAGCAATCTGTCGCGGGGGTGGGTAGGCCTACCTATATTCAGAGACAGTCCGATGGTATATACCGACGTTAGTTAAGTTAGGGGTTGCAATCTGTCACGGGGGTACATCAGACAGTCCGAAATATATCTATTCCTTTATTATAGTATTAACTGAGAGTGAATCAGACGTTCGAAAAAATAAATAATACAATAATAATTCAATTTCAACTTTTATTTCAGACAAACTTTCCATAGCAACAAAAGAAATGAAATACAGTAGGCCTACATTTGATTCCCTAACCATCAACAAAACTAAATTATAATGAATTATTGATTAAAGACAGTGTGCAGTTTTTGTGGTCCATCCAGTACACCGTCTGTTATCTGACGAATTAGAAATATTATTAATATTATCATTGTAATAAACAAGTAAATATAATCATTTTGTTATACAAGAACTACAATGTGGTAGGGTTACTAGGCCTACAGTAAAAGGTATACCAATTATACGGTTCAGGTGGTGATTTGAATATTCTGTAAAATACCCGTTGATTTCATGGGGTACACCTATTCTAGCCCGAAAAAATATTATTATATTACAAGGGTGTTGGTGTTACGGATGGGTCTCTAAATAGCTGTGTATCGCCAATTATTATTTCTTTATACACATGTGTAGGCCTATGTGATGCATTTAATGTTTTTGGGCCTCTTTAATTGGTGTACGTCCGTTTTCCTTTGTAAAAATAATAATAAACAATTAAACATAATGTCACATGGGCCTAAAACAACTTAAAATTAAACAAATAATTATACAGTGGAACCTTCATTTTACGTACGGTACGGGACCAAAAGGCGTACGTAAAACACAGGATTCGTAAAATCAAGGTTGACCTTAAATTGACCCCAAATACGTACAGATTGTAGCTACTGTATAAAGGCTACCGTGTTTGCCTACTTTACTGTACAGCATGCAGGTGGTCACTAGCTAGCAGGCCTAGCAAGATGTGAGGCCTAACTATGAAAGTACAGTATATACAGGCTGTGCGATATTTAAATAAAGTGTAAATTAAAATATCAATGTTCTTGTATTTTCCATCAATAAAAACAGTCGCTGCTGTAGGGGAATGCACATGTGTAGCTTGTTTCACACAGCAGAATTCCTCACACAGCCATTTTTATTATGCTTTGTTGTTGTTAAATTGCGCCCTCAATGTAAGAAAATGATGACGTCATGGGTTATTTTAGGCGTACGTAAAATCCAGGGAACGTAAAATCAGGGTACGTAAAATGAAGGTTCTACTGTAATTATATTATAGATAAAATTTGGAGAGCGCTATAGGGTGCAAGATAATAATAATAACAATATTTAATAATAGTAATGAATAATCATAGGCTTATAATGAGTTATATATGAGTATGAGTGTATGAGTATGCCATTCATCAATGCATGTGAGAGTACTTAAATTTAAAAGTACTAAAATTTTAACTAAGCTAAAATATTCTGTATCCACAAAACATGCGTAAAATTCGTAGGAGCATGCAACGTATTATTGTTGTAATTCAATAGGGGGTTTACTCTGTTGCGGGATACTAAAATTGTAGAACAGTGTAACTGTACCACTACCAGAGATATTTTAACTTTCAATGGCTCCGTTATAAATGTAAAAATAGCGCCCTCTGTTGCCAATATTTTCTAATTCGTCAATATCACAATAGACAATTGTAAAAGGTCATTTATTAATTAAAAAGAACAAGAAACTACACACAGTATATCAAATACCAGTATAAGTGATAACAATACGAATAATTGACGGTCTACCACACTGTAGATACAATAATTACCCACTGTAAAATGGAATCGCCGGGCTATTGTACTGGTTACAGTAATTACCCACTGTAAAATGGAATCGTCGGGCAATTTGACAAGGTACCGGTTGGCGGACACAAACTCCCTCTAGTAGACATACCGCATGGCGGACAGTCTGCAGCAAGCAACATGCAATTGGACCTAGTAGGCTCAGACCTAGTAGGCTATACAGCATCTCGCGCACATGTGGGCATACTGTGTGTGTGATAACTAGTTCACCCTTCGAACTATACACAATCAAAACTATTATATAGATTCTCAAAATGCAATAACATTAATATCCATAGTATCCTAAATATATCTAAAACAAGCTGATTCAACAATTATAGTGATTTATCCATTTTAAACTAATATTTCTTACCTACAAAGGTACGACTGAAGTTTATGACTGATTTATCTAACTACAGGCAAAACAGTGCCGCGAAAAGTTACAATATGAAACGCCACAAATATTGTATGGAAGGCAACTGCGGCCAGCATAATGAACAGTATCGTTTAGTTGCTTGATAAGGGTGTGCATAGTCCTAAAAAAATTGTAAATTCTTAGGCTTACAAGAGTATTATAACTATATTAAACAATCACAATCACTGCTTTGTAATCCTAATGTTTTTGAAAACATTTTTTTCTTTCTTGAACCCATAAACATTTATTATTTGTATATTATAAAATCATAACAACAGTACTGTAGTATTTTCCAGGCCAACTACCTTACCTGCATACTGGGACCACCATTGGGTTATCTTTACTGCCTCTATACAAGTTTCTCTCCTTGAGGGCTTCCAAAACTAATGGACAAAAAATTGTTATTTTTAAATTCATTTATTAGTATTTAACCTGACAAAGCAAGACCGCTGAACACTAAAAGAACACTACTTTCGTGGTCATGTTTATAAGGAAACAACAGGATTCAAGTTTTGCATGTTTTATTTATACACTTTCTTTGAATATTTACATAATTACAATATATATTTTCATTTTATACAGTACATTGATTAACTACATAATTGAAACATAGTTACTTCTTGTGGACTTTCAGCAGCATTCCTTAAGAAGAGCATTGATTGAAAACATTTGACATTTCTTACTTAATAGTCAGGCAGCATTTGTCACTATATTAACTTTACTTCATATATTTAGCCAAGTTTGATTTTTCACTTTTAAGTGATCAAGGACATCACAAGAAACAACTTCCAACTTGTTGTCCAAATTCTAAAGGCGTGTTTCATTCGCTGGGGGCGCTTTTTCAAAATGGCCGCCTATGCTATCAAGTACTTATATCTCGGCAACCACTAATCGTAGAGACCTGGTTTTAGTCTTAAAATGTTCGTAAGGTACATAATTCTATTCACTATAATGGAACATTTTGCCCTAAAACGACCGGAAATACTATTTCTGACCATTTGACCTTTGACCTGATCTTATCATATCTCAATAACTATTGGTCAGAAAGAGTTGATATTTATCCCAAATTGTTCAGAAAATACATGTTTCTATTTGCTTTAATGCAAAGGTTTGTTTCAAGATGGCCGGAAAAACCATATCTGACCTTTGACCATAACCTGTGTGATATCCACAACATGTTGGTTATAGATTTTCGACAGATTGCTCAGAACATCCATATTTGTAACACATTATTGATTTTTCAATTATTGATGCTTTAAAACATTCACTTAAGCTTGGAAATTAAAGTTTTAAAATAAATAAAAGCCACTCATTATCTCCATACATAATCCTAGCCTGTGATTGGCTGAAAGTTCAAGCCGATTAGATTTCATGAGTTTAAATGGTAAGTGTTTTTTAAACCGATTTAAACAGTGTTTGCTGGGAAATCATACTTATTATTAGTACATATACATTTACTTGTATAATAATGTACCTATGCTGATATAAATGTTGTACAGAGAGGCCTTAGTTAAATAGTTATAAACTATAGTTCCAGCCTAGGCCTTGTCGCTAACACCTAGCAAACAATGCTAGCCTGGTGAGATCCCCGTGGAACTCAGTGACAAGCCAACTCAGTGCCTGGCATGGTAACCTCCGATGATGTCAGTCAAACGATTGAAAAGCGAGACCAATTAGGAAAAGCATTGGATAAATTTGTGACATCACGAATGGTTGAAAAACCGTAAAATTTTGGGACCCTCAAAAGAACAAAAACTTCTCTTATTTCAAGGATGTAGGAGCAGTGGTGAAAACCAAAATTAAAGGTCAACTAGTTTCAATTAAGCAAGAGAGAAAGCTGCTGTCTAGATTGTTAGTTGTGGCGAAGAGCAGGCCAGAGTTCGTTCTAAAGGATGTTATAGGCAACTATGAGTTCAATAGCACTTCACCATCAAATTTCCATCCCGATGGAAGAATGATAATGCTTTCAGGAAAATCCAAGGTATTGCAGTCAATAACAGAACTCCCTCTACCAGATAATGTTAGCAGGCCTGTACAGAAAGATGATAAAAAGCAGCATCAATCCTAATTATTGATGGAATGTGTGTCGTCAATTTGGTAAAGAAGGTGTCTGATAAGTTCAATGCTTCTGACTTTGCATCTGAATTTGTTAACCTGATTGTTGGTATGATGAGCAAACCATATGATGAAGTTCTGCTTTTATTTGATCAATATCTATCAGGATCTTTAAAAGAATCTACACGAGATAAGAGAACACAGAAAACAACTACCATTCACTACCATGTCAATGACAACACTGAGATTAAGAACATTAAGACATTTTTATCGCACATAGAGACCAAAGCTGAACTTACAAAATATCTGTCAGAGAAGATACCTAATCACTTCAAGAACAACACGAAGAAGGTCATAGTAACACATCACACGTCCATGATGGCAAACTGCAATCTCTCAGAAGTTATCATGATGTCAGAGATGACACACGGACAACACACATTGGATGAAGGGGACCAACTGGTCTTATTGTATGCCTTTGATTGTATGAACAAAGACCCAAATGCCAATGTTGACATATTTTCTGTAGATACTGATGTATTTATCCTTTTAACAGGAAGCTATCCTCTACTTCCTCCAATGACCACAGGGCGATATACTTTTCTCTATGGAGACGTATACGTGTATCAGCTCGGCAAAAACTTACTAAAAATATCGGTTTTTTTTGCTTGAATGTTGTGATATATTGAATCTAAAGTATTTCACAGTATAAGTGTACAACCAGGTAAGGCGTATTTTTGATTTGTTTGGGAATTAACCAGAATTCTGAGCTTTGAAAAAAAAAATGACGACGAATCGGCCTAGTCACTCGAAAAACGCGCCTTCAGATCATGTGATCAAAGACGCGGCATCCCGGGACGCTTCTGTTAAAGTGAAACCGGTATTCATGAAAGTAGACGAAGTAAATACTGTCAGTGATAAATATGTTGAACCACAAGATATTTATAAGGTACTGATGAAGTGTGTTGAAAGTCGAAATATTACTGGAATACAAAGGATCAAGAATTTGTGGAGATTATACATAAATTGCCAAGAAGATAGAGTAAAGCTGATAACAACGGGACTGAATATTAAAGGTAGGAACATACAAATATATGATAAAAATCCATACCTACAATACGATATAGACTCTATCAGAGTCACAGTGAAAGATTTGCCGCTCTCGGTAGCGGATGACGAAATACGGAAATCCTTGATACGTTTTAACGTTAAAATAAAAGGCGACATTCAACGTATGAAGCTAAGGGTTGATGGGCAACTCACTAGTTGTCTGAATGGCGATCGGATGTTTTACGTTGACAAATTACAAGCACCATTACCAAGATTCCTGAGCATAAATGACTTTAAAGTTAGGCTCTTCCACAATGGGCAAACAGATGAAAGGATCAAATGCTCAAGGTGTTTAAAGATCGGTCATAATGCATCCAAATGTTCAAATAACATCGTATGCATGGCATGTGGATTAGAAGGGCATAGAAAAGATGAGTGCAGTGCGGAAAAGTTATTACTTAACGACTCTGGAGAACAACTAATTCAAGATATGTGGGAACGTGTCATCATTAAGAACAATACGAAAGATGCTAACACACATGAAAACAAAGAAATTATTAATGAAGAAGTTTCAAGCTCGGAGGAAAGTACAGGCAGTGAAGAGGAAGACAAGGAAGAAAGTGAAAGGCATGAACTTCAAGAGAAGCAAGGCAAGATCACGGACTTCCTTAAACAAGCCTCAACCAGCGAGAAGAAGGTAAAGGGAAAAGAGATTAACACCAATGAACAAAAGGATGACGAGGAAAACATCTCTCCTACCTTGCCAGGCTCAAAGAGAAGAAGAAAATCCAGTAAAAGTAAAAAACAAGTAACTATAGAAAAGTGAGAGTGTTATACTATAATAGTTGTGCATGCTACTTTCGTTATTTTCCTTTAATAGGCCTACTGGTATTAATGTGTGTATGTATAATTACCAATGGTTCTTTAAATAAATCGATCAATGTTTAATTCAAATTTTCATTGTATCTCGTTAAATATACGAGGTTTGCGTGATAATACCAAGCAATTACAAATTGAAAAATGGTGTAAAGATCAAAAAACGGATGTGGTACTGTTACAGGAAACACATCTTACACAAGATTTATTAAAAAAATTCAAATCGATTTGGAAAGGTGATTGTGTACATAGTATTAATAACTCGACTAGTGCAGGCGTGTCGATTTTATTCAGAAAAGGTTTCAATTATAAAGTGATAAAGCAAAGTGTAGGTAAAAATGGGAGATATATAATTATTAAAACAGAAATTAATAATAAGATTTTTGTGTTCATTAATGTATATGCCCCAAATAATAGCAAAATGAGAAGCACATTCTTTAGAGATTTAAATAATATTATTTCAAATTTTATTGATATTGACAGTGATAGAATTATTTTGGGGGGTGATATTAATTGCGTACTTGATAGACGTTGTGACCAAAAAAATAGTGCTGATAGAAAAGACACATCTGTGTTTACGGTTAAGCATTTTATGAACAAATTGATGTTAAAAGATGCATGGAGAATTACAAATCCAAACAAAATACAATTTACTTGGCGTAGAAAACATAACCAAATTTATAGAAGACTAGATTATTGGTTTACCTCTAAAAATATTGTTGAATACAATGAAATAATATCATGTGATATTAGGCCAGCAATACTAACAGATCATCAAGCAATATCAATTAAAATTGGGTTACATCAATCTAAAAGGGGTCCTAGCTATTGGAAGCTTAATAATGATTTGTTGAAAAATATGGATTATCAAGACCATATTAGGGATATTATACATAATACCAAATACAACGAAAGTATCCTTAGCCCTGATTTAATTTGGGAAATTATAAAAGTGAAGGTTAAAGACTTTTCGATTTTTTACAGTAAAAAAATAAATAAAGAAAAAATTAAAAAAAAGGAAAAGCTTCAGAAGCAATTAAAAATTCTAAATGAAGCAATTGACCAGACTTGCACCCGTGAAAATGAATGTATTCTGACTGAAATTGAAGAAAAAACAAAAGTTCTAGAAAAAATTTATGAAAAGGAGGCGAAGGGTGCATATATACGTTCACGACTACAATGGATGGAAGAAGGTGAACGGAGTACTAAGTATTTTCTTGGGCTAGAGAAAAATAACGGTACAAAAAAACATATAAAAAGTATAAAAAAAGAAAATGGGACAATATTAACAAAACCTCAGAAAATCCTTAGTGAAGAAGTAAATTTCTTTAAACAATTATATAGTAATAAGGATATTCCCTGGACATAAACAAATACTTAAATAATTCAAATGTATATATTTTATCAGAAGATGAGTACAAGGTATGTGAAGGCCCAATAACAATAGCTGAATGCGAACAAGCTATTAAAAAAATGAAGCTAAACAAGGCTCCGGGATGTGATGGATTGCCAGTGGAATTCTATAAATTATTTTGGAATGATATCAAACATATTGCTTGTAATGCCATAAACGAATGTTATAACAAAAATGAAATGAGTCACACGCAGAAACGCGGAGTGATCAATTTACTTTATAAAAAAGGTGACAAACAAATTTTAGAAAACTGGCGGCCTATAACTCTATTAAACACTGATTATAAGATGTTAACTCATATATTATGTACAAGATTAAAAAAGATTATTGCAAATATAATTGAAAATGATCAAAAAGGATATATTAAAGGGCGTTTTGCAGGTGAAAATATAAGATTAATTAATGACATTCTATTCTATACCAAAGATGAAGATATTGATGGTGCAATGTTATCACTTGACTTTAGTAAAGCTTTTGATTCTGTGAATAGGGAATTCAAGTTTAATTTTGGAGATTCTTTTCGTAAATGGGTATCAACAATTTATACTAATACCGAATGTGTAATTGTAAATAATGGATGGATTTCTGAAAGTTTTCAAATGAATAGTGGTATAAGACAGGGTTGTCCTTTGTCAGCGTTATTGTTTATTTTAACTGTAGAAATCATGGCCTGTAATATAAGAAATGATGTGAATTTTGTAGGCATAGCTGTCCCTGACCCGGTGCAAAATGAAGAAATACGCATCGCCCAATTAGCGGACGACACAGTTATCTTTACTGGGAATGAGGATAGTATTGAGATAGGTTTAAATATTGTTACCAACTTTTGTAAAGTATCAGGTATGAGCCTTAACAAAAGAAAAACAAATGCCATGTGGATTGGTAGAAATATAAATAAAATCGAAAAACCATGTAACTTAAATTGGGTTAAAAAACCAATTAAAATTTTAGGAATATATGTAGGTTATAAAAAGGATGAATGTCAAGAACTAAACTGGGCTAATAAATTGTTAAGTTTAGAAAGACTACTCAACACGTGGAAAGGTAGAAACCTTACATATTTTGGAAAAGTTACAATTTTAAAGAGTCTCGGTTTATCTAAACTAATTTATAACGCCTCTATAATTGATGTACCAAATTATGTTGTTTTACAGGTGAATAAACTGACATACGATTTCCTATGGAATGGAAAAGGGGAAAAAATTAAAAGAAAGACATTAATTGGCAAGCTAAAAGATGGAGGTATTAATATGCCGGATTTTGCATTACAGGTCATCAAAGCGCTCAAGGTTGCATGGGCGAGAAAATTAATATGTAGAAAGCATGTGAGATGGAAGCTATTACCAACATATTATATAAATAAGTTTGGAAATGAAAGATTGTTCTTTAGTATGTCAAATATTAACCTGGTAAATTGCATTACTTTGAAAAACATTCCTCCTTTTTATTTAAAAGTGATACAATGTTGTACTGAATTTAACGAAAACTGCTGCCATGAAATCAATACTTATGAAGAAGTTGTTAATCAAAGTTAATGGGGAAACAAATATATTGTGTACAAAAAAAGGTCTTTGTTTTATAAAAATTGGTTTGATTCAGGATTTAAAAAAATATTTGATATAACTAATTTTAACCGTTTGAAAACATCTAATGAAATCCTTGAAACACTACGTAATAAAATAAACTGGCTCATGGAATATGCTTCCTTAGTTGATGCTATTCCAAAAGATTGGATTAATATAATTAAAAATTACAACAAGAACGTGCCTACAAATATAAAAGATGAGTGCATCATAACTAATGACGCCTATATGCTGGAAACAAAACTTATATATTCGTGCTTTATTAAAGAAAAATTTATTTATCCGCATGTAATGGGCAAATGGAATATGGCCTTTAACACTCAGAAAATAAATTGGAGTGACGTTTGGATAAAAAAAGTGAAAAATGAAAAAAACAAAAAATATGCACAACTAAATTACAAGCTGTTGAACAAAATTGTTCCGACTAATCAAAGGCTTCATAAGTGGAATGTGAAAATGAATAATGTATGTGACTTATGTGGGGTAATTGAAGAAGAAAAACACATGTTTTTTGAATGCATACGAAATAAAACTTTATGGACAAACATAGATAACATTTTTAAAAATATTGACAATGGCAGAAGCTCTTTTAGAGAACTTCTTTTAGGGTCTGATTGTGAATACAAAAATGACTTATATTCAATTGCTGTCTTCTCAATATATAACATTAAGATTTTAACTGAATTAAACAAACCAGTGTGTAAAAAATCTTGGATTGTATTTAAGTCTATTGTTAAGGATCTGAACAAACTAACGCTCATATAATGTTAAAAGAGTTACCGGTACCTAATAAATTTATTAAACGTTGTTTTATATCTTTGTATATAATGTCTATAAGATGTATATAAATGGTATGAATTAAAAGGGTATGAAACAATACGGTATGTATATTGTCTGTGTACAATGTGAATAATAACAAACCATGAAAACAGGAGGATAATATTGGAAACAATATGTGAAAAAGTAAAATTTACAGAAAAATGTAGAATATTAACGGAAAACAATATAATTAAAGAAAGAACATATGAAGACAGATATTACTGATTTATTTGTAATGTATTTAATTATGATATGAAAGAATAAAGGTGGTGGTTCACGCCACAAAAGAGAAAAAAAAATGACCACATTTTGTAGGAAAAGAGGGGAAAAAATACCTATATGGGAATGCTATTACCGACAAATATCAGCAGCACTGATTGGATGGTACGCATTTAAAGGTGCAGATAACACAGGTACATTTGCTGGAAAAGGAGTGTCCGCCCATTTCAAAGCACTTATGAAATGTGACGATGAAATACTAGATGCATTTGCTGTATATGGACTGACCTCTGAAATACCAAATTGGATTTTCAGGCAAATGGAAAGATACGTTTGCATATTATACATTATGTCACACACTTGAGATGGATGTTATTTTCACAGAAAGGCAAGGAAGGACAACAATTACCTCCAACCATGGGAACTCTCAGACCACACGTGGAAAGAGCATACTACATGTCTATTGTATGGAATTCATCATGCAAGCCAACTCCATCTATTCCACCAGCAACTGACTACTCCTGGCAACTAGAAGATGGTCAGTTGAAGCCGGTATTTTGCAACAATCCACCAGCACCAAAGCTCTTCTAGAAATTCGTCGATGTACCTGCAATGGTTCATGTTCAACAAATCGCTGTAGTTGTAAGAAAAACAACTTGCTCTGTAGGCTACTGATGCATTAGTCTGGGCTCCAGACGGAGTTTTGTCTTAATATTAGTAAAAATATAAATATTTTTGCACATATGGCGTTTCATACGTGTATTACTTTAGTTTGGATAGACAAAAATCGCGGTCAAAATAAAAACAAATAAATAAAAAAAAAAAAGACAATAAATACAGACTTGGGGCAAGTCTACTGATGCATGTGAGTGTGGTGATGGATGTGAGAATACAAAGGACTCGAATGTAGAGCTAGTAGACGATATCGATGAACTTTATTGAACTGGAGAGGGTAATCTGACTATATTCAATATTTATGGTATGTATTTATTTATTATAACAGTTCCATTGGTGATTTGAAATATTGATTTTGGAACAAGGGATATCATCAACACAACCACAAGTACCGGTACAAGTTATAAACAATACTAGACAAATCTATAGTCTCTCAGTTGTGGATATATTACATGCATTAGGGCAAGAGGTCAGATATGGCATTTATGTTTGCTTTAAAACAAAACATTTAATTACAGTAAATATAAAAAGGCATACTGCGAACAATTTGAAACAAATTTCAAGTCTGTGTGACCATTAGTTACCGAGATATGATAGAAGGTCAAAGGTCAAATGGTCAGAAATGGCATTTCCAGTCATTTCTGGTCAAAATATTCCATTAGAGTAAATAGAAATATGTACCTTACAAACATTTTAAGATTAAAACCAAGTCTCTACGATTAGTGGTTGCCAAGATATAAGTACTTGATAGCATAAGCGGCCATTTTGAAAAAGCGCCCCCAGCGAATGAAAAACGCGTTTAGAATTTGGACAACAAGTTGGAAGTTGTTTGTTGTGATGTCCTTGATCACTTAAAAGTGAAAAAAAAGTAAAGTAAAAATCAAACTTGGCTAAATATATGAAGTAAAATACAAATGCTGCCTGACTATAAAGAACGTTTAGATTTACTAGCTGCATTTCTATCAATTGATTGTTCATTCTCCATTTTAACAAAAGTTGATCCATATTCCATCGGTGTACATTTGGTATCTTCGTGTTTCGTCACTGGCATATAGTTTAGCGTTCCATACATCATTGGCTCAGATTGTGTATCTTCCAACTGCGTTGTGCTTTGCGTATCTTCAATTCTTGTGCAATACATCGGGATGCTTGAAGTTCGTGGCACGATGACTGGTCCATTTGATACCGTATGAAGGTATCTCATCCATTCGTTGTACGTTCTGTCAGAGACATCAAACTCCATTCACTATGATGATGTTTGGTAAGTTCTTCCATCCATCTCTCAAACGATACTTGTGTCTGCAAACTTGCTCGACGAATACAGATTTAGTCATACTAGACAGGTTCCATTTCTCAAAAAACGGCCTAGAAAACGAATCAAGAAGCATTTTTGGGTAGAAGCTGGGATCCACTTGGTTTAGGATATTTTGACCTCGCTGATTACGAATATGGCGGATCCCAAGCGAAATTCGGCCATCTAAGCCCTTAATTTGCATAATTAAAAATGGCGGCCATTTTTTATAATTACCCTATATCTCGAGAATCACTAGTCACAGATAATTAATTTTGGTGTCAAAATGTTTTAAATATATGTTTTTATATTCACTTTAATGACACATTTTCTCAAAAAATTGATGCAAGTCGTATTTCTGAAATTTTGACCTTTGACCTTGATTTATCGTATCTCAGTAACCAATAATCGGAGAGACACGAAATAGGGCTCAAATTGTTCAGAAACTATACATTCATATTTATTATAATGAAATGTTTTTACAAAAAATGGCCGATTCTATAACTATTGACCTTTGAACTATTAGTCAAATATAATAATATAATAATAATATAACTTTGAAAATTGTGGTCTTATGAATTTTTTTTTCTTTTTAAATTGTTTAAAACATGTGTGTTTCTATCCAGTCTAATGGCATATTTTGTACAAGAATGGCCGATAGTATGGTTATTGACCTTTTAACTACAGCATAGGCCTACTGTCTACTAAATATAATATAATTGCATAACTATGAAATTATTTATACACAATAATAATTAGTAAAATTATAAAATTCACTGCCATCAAATATGATGTGTTATGATTTATATAGATTTAAAAAGGAATTTGAATACGCAAGTTACATTTTTTGAAATTTGAAATTACCTGCCATCAATATGATGGAGTGTGCTTATAGATTTTCTAAAATGTGAACATGTCAGCTACATTTGGAAATTACCTGCCATCAATATGATGGATTATGATTATAGATTTAAATAAAAATTTGAACACGTAACCTACATTAGAAAATTACCTGCTATCAATATGATGGATTATGATTATAGATTTAAAAAAGAATTTGAACACGTCAGCTACATTTGGAAATTTGGAAATTACCTGCCATCAATATGATGGATTATGATTGTATAGTACCTGCCATCAATATGATGGATTATGATTATAGAATTAAAAAAGAATTTGAACACGTCAGCTACATTTGGAAATTGGGAAATTACCTGCCATCAATATGATGGATTATGATTATAGATTTTAAAAAGAATTTGAACACGTAAGCTACATTTGGAAATTTGGAAATTACCTGCCATCAATATGATGGATTATGATTGTATAGTACCTGCCATCAATATGATGGATTATGATTATAGATTTAAAAAAGAATTTGAACACGTAAGCTACATTTGAAAATTACTTGCCATCAATATGATGGATTATGATTGTATAGATTTAAAAGAAAATGTGAACACGTACGTAAGCTACATTTGGAATGAACATGTTAAGGGCATCAGTTAAGATCATTCATGCAAAGGTTCCGTCATCTTTAGCGTTGTTACAGCGGCATAAAGCTGTACATGGTAGTTTTGACTTCTTGCACCTACATCTATTGGTTATGTATCGCGTCTTGCATCCACAATAAATCATCTCTAACGAAGCAGTAGGAATAGCTTCATTTTTCAGAAGCACTGGTTGAAGTTTACCATTAGATAGCTCCCAACCAAAATATGTTGGTGATGGCAAATGCTGGATTGGCGATCCAGCTTTTTTCCATACGAGTGCTTGGAAGTGTGCTCTTTTTATATGTTGGTGCACTGCATCGCTTGTTGGAGGTAATGCCTTTTTTTTTTAAAGCCTAACTTTATTGGTACTTTTAACTTGACCAACACCGTAAACGTAGCAAATGAATCTTTCCGATTTCATAATAACTTGGTCACTGATAGGTTTTCTCCCAGGTCTTTAATTAGTTCATACCTTTTTTTAATACTTCCCATGCCGATGCCTTTGAGTGACCACTTAGATATGAGCAGTGAAGAGTTAAATTACTGTATGTATGTATTAATGTAATTTAACTCTTCCCTGGATATGAGGTAGTATCGCATCCACTAATAGTGTGGAATGGAATCAGTGCTTTTGCAGAACCCTCGGGCAGGGCTTGAAAAATGTCTTTTATAGATACTTTCTTTTTTTGGATGTCCCTGTCATCATCCATTTGGATACCATGCTTTGGTAGTGAGACACTAGAATCACTAGTACGTCTGTATCCCTAGAAGCAACTACAACTGTGTCGTATCGGACCAGCATGACAAGTCTCGTGTCCGATTCTTCATGGTCTGACCAGAGACAACGTATTCGTGTACAATTTTGATGATTTAACAACTGATTCTTTCATAAATCCACCAGCTGTGACAATTTCTTTGTCTATAGGAGCTTGACGAATCAACTCCTCTGATAGAAATCGTGTCAGATCTGCATTATTATCTTGTAATGCCAACAAGTTTGACCAGCAATTTGGCAGCGGTATTTCACCACTTTCTATAATTCGACGAATTGGTCTCTGTGTTTTGGTTCATCTTTGTCTGGTGGTGTCCTTTATCGACAGTTTTAAGTTAGGCATGCCATGTTTAAAAAAAAAAAAAAATTACCTCCAACAAGCGATGCAGTGCACCAGCATCATATAAAAAGAGCACACTTCCAAGCACTCGTATTGAAAAAAGCTGTATCGCCAATCCAGCATTTGCCATCACCAACATATTTTGGTTGGGAGCTATCTAATGGTAAACTTCAACCAGTGCTTCTGAAAAATGAAGCTATTCCTACTGCTTCGTTAGAGATGATTTATTGTGGATGCAAGACACGATGCATAACCATATAGATGTAGGTGCAAAAAGTCAAAACTACCATGTACAGCTTTAATATGCTACTGTAACAACGCTAAAGATGACGGAAACCTTTGCATGAATGATCAAAACTGATGCCCTTAACATGTTCATTCCCAATGTAGCTTACGTGTTCACTATTCTTTCAAACCTATACAATTATAATCCATCATATTGATGGCAGGTAATTTCCAAATTTCCAAATGTGGCTGACGTGTTCAAATTCTTTTTTAATTCTATAATCATAATCCATCATATTGATGGCTGGTACTATACAATCATAATCCATCATATTGATGGCAGGTAATTTCCAAATGTAGCTGACGTGTTCAAATCCTTTTTTAAATCTATAATCATAATCCATCATATTGATGGCAGGTAATTTTCTAATGTAGCTTATGTGTTCAAATTCTTTTTTAAATCTATAATCATAATCCATCATATTGATGGCAGGTAATTTCCAAATGTAGCTGACATGTTCACATTTTTAAAAATCTATAATCATACTCCATCATATTGATGGCAGGTAATTTTAAATTTCAACAAATGTAACTTGCGTGTTCAATTTTTTTTTAAATCTATATAAATCATAACACATCATATTTGATGGCAGTGAATTTTATAATTTTACTAATTATTATTGAGTATAAATAATTTCATAGTTATGCAATTATATTATATTATATTCAGTATACAGTAGGCCTATGCTGTAGTTTAAAGGTCAATAACCATACTATCGGCCATTCTTGTACAAAATGTGCCATTAGACTGTATAGAAACACACATGTTTTAAACAATTTAAAAAGAAAAAAAAATTCATAAGACCACAATTTTCAAAGTTATATTATTATTATATTATTATATTTGACTAATAGTTCAAAGGTCAATAGTTGTAGAATCGGCCATTTTTTGTAAAAACATTTCATTATAATAAATAAGAATGTATAGTTTCTGAACAATTTGAGCCCTATTTCGTGTCTCTCCGATTATTGGTTACTGAGATACGATAAATCAAGGTCAAAGGTCAAAATGTCAGAAATACGACTTGCATCAATTTTTTGAGAAAATGTGTCATTAAAGTGAATATAAAAACATATATTTAAAACATTTTGACACCAAAATTAATTATCTGTGACTAGTGGTTCTCGAGATATAGGGTAATTATAAAAAATGGCCGCCATTTTTAATTATGCAAATTAAGGGCTTAGATGGCCGAATTTCGCTTGGGATCCGCCATATTCGTAATCAACGAGGTCGAAATATCCTAAATCAAGTGGATCCCAGCTTCTACCCAAAAATGCTTCTTACATCATATTTCAGAGGAAATAGAACTTGTCTATACACTCCTCTGTGATATTCATATAGCATATCTCTGGGCAGATTCCTGTCATGGTTTGCAGTATGCACTGGAAACAACCAGTATAATCACGACACCGCAACATATCTGCCACAATTAGTTCGTTAAAAGACAGAGGCGTCATCATTTTACTGAATATATCAGAAAATAGTACGGAAGACATATTCGAAGTTTAGCAGTTACTCGTAGTGTGTATAATAATTAAATGATAAATTCTAGAAAGTTGCTATGGCTTATATACGAAAATGCTGCTTCTGTCAAAGAACACTGGAATTAATAAGAACAATAGAAAATGCCGCAAACAACGCCTTTTTCGCGCGGCATGCCGCCAACCTATTGTTTCGCCGCCGCGACCGCATTTACTTCAAAGATAAAACCGCACCCAAACAATAGAATCGGATACAATACACAGTCTCCTAATAAATCTAACTAAATAAGAAATAAATTGGTATCACATAAAAAAATTATCATAAATTGTTTGCTATTACTTCATGCTATTATTACTAACCCTTCATTTCTTAGGAATTGTAAACATTGTCATGTGAAGATGTTACGAAATTGATTGAAAGACAAACACCAGATGTTCCCATCGGATCCATCCATCACTAATTCATACTCATCATAGACCAGTCCCTGGTGGCCTACTCACTAATATTCAACACTAGTAATTATACCCGCTCCAGGGCGGGTTTCAACATTAGTTTACAGCCTTCTCAGTACATAACACCCGACGCCAGTATCTGTCTATACTCACCAACCTCCACCCTTCTTCAATAACACCCCATACTCTTTCTTAAAAACAAATTCTTCCCACTGATGGACAAATTCAATTCAACCTAAGCTTCAAATTGAGAGGAGTATGCATAGCTATGATGGGTCTAATAATGGTTGAAGTACGTTGTAAATTGTGTAAATGAATAGGTGTCATATTGGCTGGTAATTAAAATATGTAATTTAGATACTGCGGTCCTCCAGCCTTCTTTCACCACCCCAGCCACCATCAACAAACCTTAACTCCTCCCCCCTGGACAGTTCAAATATAGTAACTTTTCCTAGTACAATCCAATCATATAGGCTACTTCATTACGCTAGTATTTTCGCTCCTCCTCCCCCTACAACACACCCCAGATACACTGGGTGATGTGTTGAAGCCGGTTCCAGTACAAATTATGTTATTATCACTCCCAACCCACAATCCCTCAGTGGCAGTTTTCAAATGTAGTTTAAAACATTCCAAATACAGTTTCGGCGGTCATGGTGATAGGCCTAAATCCCCACACCCCAAACTCCCAGCCGCTTCCCAGGGATGATTAAATACTTTAACATTTTAAAACCACAATTCTGGTGTAAGCAAAATCCCCACTATCCCCTGAACCCAAACCCTATCTCCAACCCTACTCTCCCACAATTGACGTTTTTTCCTTGGAGGATTGGTGATGTAGACACAGTAACAGTAAACAACGTGTGTATGTTTACACAGGAATGGATGTCTGTAATGAGACAATCCAAGAGACCGATACATAGCTGGATATGGTTAAAGTACTTTGCTAAATGTGTAATTGAATAGATTTCATATTGGTTAATGAATAAAATATGTATATCTATATCTATATTTCCCCAAACGCCTTGCTGAGGATAATTCAAATACTGTAAAACTTTTGTAGTATAATTTTACAATTCGATAGCCTACAACCCCGAGCCCTAGCAAAAATGTGACATCACAAACCACCCCCACCCCCAACCCCACCCCCCTCCCACAAAAACACCAGGAGTGGGGGAAATTTTTTTAATGTAGTTTAAAACCTTCCGGGTACAATTGCCATCATTTTGATACCCCATATGTATGGTTACGTGCAGAAACAGAAATTTGTATAACGAACAAACATCGAAAGTGGGGGTTTTGATCACAGTTTGGTCCCTAACTTGGATCCTAGGGGGCGGATGATGTTGAAATATAGCTTAGAACATTCCCGGTACAATTGCGGTCATTTTGATACCCCATATGTAAGATTACGTGCACTAACAAAACATTTGTATAACGAACAAACATACAGACAGACAGACAGACGTACAAACTCTCTCACTTGTAATATAGATTTAAACAAAATAGGCATAACACGCAAAATTTGAAAAAATAGGACAATCTTTATTGTTGTCTGTAAATAATATATTTCTTCTGTTTGACTTCGTAGTCGTTGATATACATGATGATTCTAATAACTAAATGATCCTTGTGTGATCTTCTTAAGAAACCCCCCTAGGCCGTGACACCGCTACCACTCGACGCGTCCACCTCAAAGTGAACCTCTAACCGATCTCTTTCCTTCTGTCTTTGTCGGTTTTCCCACATCCTTAACTTATACTGGATGTCTTGTTCTCGCCTCATGGCCAGTCTATCAAGGCGTCTTTTTCTGCCTTTCTTCCTCTTCTAGTTTGTACTATTAGAAAAAAGAAGGTTAAATTAGAGACTTTTTATAAATAAAATAAGTCCGCTGACATTCCCCCTTTCTCCCCCTCATCCTCACCAACTCCCTTTATTATTTCTGTTTTTAATTATTGTCGGTGTGATATTTTATTATTTAGGCCTACCTGCTGGTGGAATTGATTAGCATGTTTAATTCCTTCCATTAGCGGATTGTTACGATGACGAGAAGGATGGTTATTTTGATCAACACTGGCGAAGATTGATGGTAGCTCTCTGTCCACACCAGGCCCAAACGATAATTTCAGCTCTTTCATGAGTCCGTATCGTGTCGGTGGTCGGTGACGTCGTTGAAGCTGACTGTCTACTGACATTTCCGATGCAAAGCTGAAAAAAAGTAATATTTATCATAATCATAGGCTGATTTTGAAGATGATTTGTGATCATGAGGAGTGATGGCAATTATGATGATGAGATGATCATGATAATGATGATGAAGATGATAATAATGATGATAATAATGATGATGATAATAATGACGATGAACTATTTGATTTATACCTTTTAATCTGACTGGTTAGAATCTGTGCCTCGGCAATCCAATCATGGTCACCTTTTGAGAAAAAAAAGTACGTAATATATAAATAAGTTTTATTCATTTTTAGAAATGAAATTTCTATAAATTTAGGCCAAAATAAACAATATCTTAAATAAAAGGCATCTCATACCTTCTTGGACCATCTTTTCATCGTCGTCTTCTACGTCCGACTCCAAACTGTTCCTGTCGTCAGAGTTATTCTCTGCGATAATGAGGTCATCGTCATTGTCAGCAATCAGTTCAGCAATGGGCTGATCGTCGTTGTCAGCAATCAGTTCAGCAATGGGCTCATCGTCGTTGTCAGCAATCAGTTCAGCAATGGGATGATCTCTATTGAATTCAAAATAAAATAATAATTATAATAAAATAATGGACCAAAATTCAAACATTCTGATTTTTTAAAAGTTATTATTTAATGTATGCATGTAAAGTAATATTTAGGCTTACATAACAATCGTTTCTTCCATGTCTTCACATTCGAGCTCATCTACTTCAATGACTTCTGTTTTAAGTTCCGTTTGAATACTGGGAATAAAAGCAAATTAAATTATTGATTGTAAAATATTTTAATTTAAGAATCCAATATATACAGTACATCTAGACACTATACTAAACAAATGTCAGACATACCTTCCATTGCCATTGACAGCTTCTGTTGTCACCACATCAACTGGTGGTTGTTTATCATCAAGTGTCTTTGATTGCTGCAGCATCGGTAGCATCATTATCAAGTCCGACTCTCCTGGACTTCTTCAGTGATCGTCGAAGTCTGGCAAAACGGGATTTAGACTTCTTTTTCTCGTCTTTCCCATCCTTAGTACCCGACAGCTTATCATCATCTGCCGTCATGTTCTTACATTCGGTGGCCATTAATACCTGGACATTTGGAGGATCAACACTACTTCCGTCTTGCGAATTAAATTCTTCGCGATTATCTGCAACAAATTCCTCAACTGAGTTGCGTTGACATATGGTCAAAGGATTACCCATTTGTAATTAATATAGAAACAGTACGAGATATTAAAATAATACAACTTTCCTGAAAGGTTTCCAATAGTTTTCTGAGCGTTTCTGTTATGATTCGTTGATATGGCAATTGCGTTCTGTATCGTAGTAACATCGAAGCGCGTACAAGGCGTCCATGGCAACAACGCGCAACCGTTACGTGTGACGCCGCCGCCCGTTACGTGTGACCATCAGAGAGGTGTAGTAATATATATTTTTTTCATACGCATCCAACAGCCAGTAACTCGCCAATTACAGGATGGATAAATAAACTATTTAATAATTTGTCGTGCTTATAAACTACTCATTTGAGGCTTAGGGAGTTTAAAGAGTCCGTGAGTTACAATCCTGGTAGGACTACTAGGTCAGGATTGAATCCTGGACCATGGGATTGGAAGGCGGAAAGCACGTTGACCACCACCAAGCACTACAATCATAATATACTTCAAAATAATCTCGATTTTGAAGTATATTGTTATTTCATAGTTTTTATTGATTTTGAATAAATTCAATACATTACGTTCATATATATAATTTTTATATATAAAAATCTTTTGGATTATTAATAAATTTGTGGGGTTTTTCTCTGTGTTAAGCACAACATTTTAGTAGTATTTTAACATTTAAAATTTTAGTTTCAACAAGTAGTATGTACTCTCTATGACCACAGTGCAAAGAATTGTATTATAAGTGTATTTTGTCACTGATTCTAAAAATCGACTTTACCAAGAATTCTTATGGGTTACATCGTCCACAAACGAACCCGGATTTTTCATGGTATCTCAGTCGTGTTGAGAATATAAATGTTTGTAAATTGTTTTATATATTATAAGCAGGAATTGTGTGAAAACAAAGTTTACCAAGTTTCTATTTTGAGAACTGAGAAGGCGTGGTACAATCCTCTTGGACCACGCTGCTCTCACGTCTCCAATAATCATTCGAAAAATATTTCTAATCTTCCCCCCAATTTCCGCCCACCTAAAATGATATCACATGAACTATAACAAGACGGGCTTTTTCCTGAGCATCCATGTACGTGATATTAGAAAAATAAAATCCCCATCTAACTTTAATTATACATATCCACAATCACATGCAGGTTACACGTTTAGAATGTTCCTTTTTTTCCAATAAAATTGTATATGCCATAAAATGTTGTATGCTTATTCTGAAGTCTCTGTATATCTATTCTGTTTTAGGCTCAATGCTCATACGAATGAGCGCCCGCGCCCGGTGGGTGATTGATTGAAACTTATCTTTTGTTGGACTTGGTGTTTATTTGGTAACTATTGTATGTATCCATTGTTTTGAGCAAATTGGCGTGTAAGATTCTGATCCACCCAACATCGGAATGCAAACAGTTAATGTACGCCTCATATATATACCCGACATACTGTAGGCCTACATCGAAACTTTTGCGAACAAAATTTCTATAGTTTCCTGGTGTCATATTCTATAATACATTTCATCTTATTAAAATTATTATATTATCTAGTGCGATCGGTTGAGCAGCCTTATTGTGTGAATTTAGAAACAATTTTATTATATCGTAATTTTTCCACATAAAATTTATACACAGGTAAAAAACATAAACTATTTCATTATTAACTATACATCATTTTTATTATGGCTGACGATAAGTACAATAATTGACACTAAAAATTACTTTTACTAATAACCATTTGTTATACAGTATATAATGGAAATATCGCAACATGTTTTACATAAAATTAACACAACAAAAAGAATAATATTTCTATGTTTGTTTATATGTATATTATTTTAAAACATAAAGCAATGAAAACATACAACAAGTAAAATTGATGTATTCATCAACAACTGCTTTTGATTAAACTGTTTTCATACTTCTTCTGCGTATTAGTATATCATATTATAGGTACATATCGTTCTCCATTGCCATATTGTTTTAGATTGTTCTCAGGAGTTTGTTCTTGATATTTGTATTCCCATATTGTACGCTCATTTCCTTTACGTCCAGTATGTACAAGCTCAAAGTCTATGTGGTGTGTTCTTACATCAATCCCTGCAAGTCCTTAATGACGTAGTGGACACAATGACTGATGTCTCAGATATTTCATGTAGATAATTCACCCATTCGTTGTAAGTGCTGGCGCAAACGTTAAATTCCATGCCATTCACAACGATGACAAATGGCAAATTACTTTTCCAACCGTCCATCAGATGATAGCGATTCTTTCCAACGTTCTCAATGAATTCATATTCGTTGAAAATCTGACGAATATCCTGTATGTACGTCAATCGACATGCTACCGAGCAAATTCGACAGATAATGTGAAGAACATCAAGAGAATTACCAGTGTTATCTGGACAATCAAGTAAAGCGGCTACAACCAGTTCATGAAAAGCTAGAGGACTTCTTAACTGTACGGTTTTAAGATCAGGAAATATTACACAAGCCATATCTATACGTCGTGTCTCTTAGTGCAGTGAGTTTAAAGTGGTAGTTTGATGGAATTTCTGAGTTGCTTTATAGACGCTTGCCATTGTTATTAAAAAGGGTGTGTACATTTAAATTTGAATGTACGCGGAATCTATTCACGTTTAAACAATACACTACGGCTCGCCGTGTATATTGTTGTATGAGCGCTGTTTCTATGCTCGGCAGCAGAAAAAAAAGAACAACCTTAAAACAAAGCATCACGTGTATTATGTTCTTTGTGATGCCGCCTGGTAGCCATTGTAACTTGCGCACAATAGTACGCAGGCAAGGTATACGCCCAATAACAAAGCCAACATTATATACGCCTTTCTGACTATATTGAAGCTTTGTGATACCGTCTGGTTGTAGATCGGCACATGGGATCCACCCAAAACCAATGGTAGCTTATACGCCTATCTGACTAGAATATTACAATTACTTTTCGAACGCCATTTTTAAATTTTTTCTGGCGTCATGTCCATTATGTAATAAAACAAATCTAACGATTCCATTTTATACTAACTTAATATTGGTTTTAGTTAAGATATTGTCGTTGGCTTTCTATTTAGTATTGCTTTCCTTCCGGCGTGACCTTTCGTGCTTAAACAGGAAATAATAATAATCGATAGAATGGTACCGATACATATCGGAAATAATATTTCGTCACAAACTTAATTGTTCCTATTCCCCTTTTTCTATATTTTCACGTGCATAGCCTGTAGTTATTTACTGACAACGTTCTCTAACAGACAGCCGATTACCACCACGTGACGTGTGTAAGGTGAGTAAATACTATATTAACATTATTAAATAACTACCTTTATTGTGGAGAAATTAAGAAATTGATTTAATCAATAAAAAAGGGATTTATATTAGAAAAATAGTGCATTATGTGTGGATAAACTCATTGAAACAAGAGATAGTAACCTCACCCTTCTCTGTCTAAAACGAATGTATTCCCGGCGCAATACGTTCATTTTCTGAAATATTATATACATAGCAATAGTTAAGAAAAAAAAATTAGCCATATATATAGTAAGTTGTTTCTTCGACCCGTTAATTTTAGTTAGTATGTGAACCCCAGAACAATTTTGATGAATAGTTACCATTTGACAAAGCTAATTATTGGAGTGGGATGTTTTTGAAAAAAAATATGTTTATGTAACTGTATTTATTTCGAGGGTTACCTTAAACAGCATATGCTGACAATGAAGGGTCCGCATGAGGAGTTATTTGCGACAGTGCCGGTGTGTGAACTAGTACACCGGGGTAACCCCCTACTCGTCTCGAAAGAATACTAGGTACTTTAAAGACACACGAGCCAGATGTGTACACTGAACCTACGGGTTTCTAGTCATTATCCGAGAAGACTCGTTCTACCACCAGAACTATGAAGCGAGTGAGGCTCGAACCCCTGCCGATGTCATGGCTAGGTATAATTACTGTTCCACTGTCTTAACCGCTTGTGTCAATAGATGCCAAATACGGGAAGATTCACATTCAACTTTTAGATAAGTCATTTAACCTGCTTGTTATTGTCACCGATAAAGTGATGATAACATCTTCATTATATTGTCAGGAAAGTGAACGATGACGTCAATGGTTGTGGTTAGTTTGATGTTAATGTTTATTCAGGCTCTCAAGTTGGGCTATGGTTCCGATATGCATACCTTGGAACCTGGTTCTGGTAAGTACGGGGCGAGGTTAAGCCGGGTTTTAACAAATTATTTTATTCCCGTACAATATTGTACATAATGTTATTATAAGGAAATGTGACATTTTTCAATGATAGTTATACATTAAACTCCATAAAACTATAGAACACTGTTGGTACTACACCTGAATGTAGATAATCACATGTTTGATAAACCATTCTCTCGGCTACTTTTTGGGACTGAAATTGTCATTAAAATTGTAGACTTATGAAACCCACATTTGTTTCTTTTATGTGTTTGTACATCTTACACGTTTGTCTTTTGTGTACATGGTTGCACAACTACTAAAATGCCTTGTTAAGATCCATGTAATTGTTGAATAAAATATGTAAAAATGAACTTTTAATAACCTGAAAATGTACTTTCTTTAAAAATGTTAAACGCAGTATGTTCTAAACCTTAAAACAAACCTTAAATATTAAAGTTTCCTAAACTCAAATGCAGCTTAAAGTACTTGAATGAACTGCTTTATAGTTATGAGTTATTTTTATTGAATTTCTCTTCTTTTATTTTTTTCTAAAGGTATGTATCTGATTGATGAAGTCTGTAGTAACCATGAATCTTGTCAAAATGAATGTGGTTCTCTGAAAAAACGAGGCTTGTGTCACTGCGACTCAAATTGTGAACTGTATGGCGATTGCTGTTATGATTACTGGAAAAGTTGCCAGAACAACAATCTTCCAAATGTTACGCCATCGCTATTGGACAGTACTATATGCCTGGATGATCAAAGCAGCGATAATTTTCTCGTAATTTCAAAGTGTTCACCAGAAACAGTTGATAAAGATCTTCTGTCGAATTGCGAGAAACCAGATCTAGACGATCTTCTATTTACGATTCCTGTTAGTGATAAGCATAATTTAACTTATTTAAATGTGTTTTGTGCCCTTTGTAATGGTGTTTCCATTTCTAACGTCATGGCATGGCAGATAACCGCAAATTGCAGAAATAAAATAAAAACATCTTTTTCTCATGTAAACCCATCAACACACAGTATTCTTTCCCAAATTGATGATACTGAATGTACCTATGAATATAACCCTACCGGTGGTAGCTATAAAAGACGATGTTCTTCTGGGATTAAACATTGCCCTCCATACTTTCCTGAACAAAATACCGCAAATCTCTGCAAAAGTTACGCCGCTGCTGTATACGTAAATTCTCACAAATACGCGAATCCACATTGTGCGCGTTGCCACGACGAAACGGATTACATGTGTCTAGTCGACAAAAAGGGGCCACGTCAAAAAGTAGATATGTCTGATGATAGTGGACATTTGACATCTATATCTATAGACTATATGATGGAAGATTCTATAATGGAAGAACCGGTCCCCGCGTTTTCACCTGATATCATAATCTCGGGCAGAATTGTACCAATCAGTATCCTAATTGACTTTTCTAGTGGAGATCTTAGCGTGGAGACGCCAACAAAGAGAACAACCACTAAAGGAATTGACTGCGGATCAGGTCGAGTTTTTAATCCCTTTAAAGAAGTATGTATTAATACTTTTTGCGAACAAGGAAAAGTTCTTACAGAGAACGGATGCATCTACAGAATGGCGCCTTTAAAAGATGTCCCAATTGCAACAACGCCTGAGCAACTTTCAGAACTCTTTTGTATGTGCAGTAGTCCGAATATTGTTGAAGTACGCTACAGAGTTGTTAATGAATCCACGATAAGCAGTTTGTTGCTTCAGATGACGTCATTGGTAAAGAAATACAATACATCAATGGTTGATATTCATTATCTTGGTACACTGGACGTTGTATTTGTCATTAAGACATCAGCATGCAATCTTCTTGGTGAAGTTATAATAACAATTCACCAGAATACTGAAGAACTTCTGTTAGAAAACTTAACGATGATACAGACTTGCTCAAGTAATGGTACATTACCAGTCGATAGAGGGTGTATCACGAAAGGGTTGGATGTAAACACCATAGATATATTATATCAAACTGAATCGATAGAAGTTACTGATGGACTTGATAATTTCACCATAACAGATTACAGTTACAGAATTAAGATGAAGTTTAATATGAAAAATAAAACAACAATTGGAAGAGTAGAGATAACAGACTGCATAACACAAACGCCACATCCTCCATCTTGTCCAGTCGTTGCATTGAGTATTAACGAATTCCATATCACAGAAAACAATACTTGGATATATATCGAAACTGGTGATAAGTTTTCATATGACGAATTAATACAGGTTTCAAACGATACCGTTTTTGTTTGTTCATTTCTCTTCCAAAATGGAACTGCACTGACAACGACGGTTATCTTCATTTACGAAGAAACACTTCAAATAATCAACTTGGTTGGCGTATCTTTATCACTCTGTTGTTTATTTCTGACATGCGCACTGAGTTGCATCGGCAAATCGTTGCGCACAAATTCAAGTAAAATTGTTTTGAACATTTCTATTTCATTATTTCTTGCTCAATTTGGGACTTTATTTGCAGGAACGTTCGTTCAGTGTCATCTCATATGTACCATTGTTGCATGCCTTCTTCACTATCTCTGGCTTGTCTCTTTTATGTGCATGTTCGTGATGTCACTATCTCTTTTCAAATCATTCCATTCATTTAAATCATCGATAAAATTTCGTAAAAGAAAACAACCTATAACAATGCATTTACTGTGTTGCTGGATTATTCCTCTTGTCTTCGTCTTAATTCTTGTGATTACACACTTCTTTGATGGCGTACCAATACAGTTTTCATACGGTGACGATACTGTCTGTTGGATTCGTGATGAGTTTGCAGCGTTGATACTTTTTGGTATCCCAAGTGGGACGATATTCGCAGTCAACGCCTTGCTATTTGTTGTCATAGTTCACGGAATTGAAAAATCGAAGAAAAAATCAAGAAAGATCAGAAAAAGCTCTAAATTAAGAGATGGAATATCAAACGTTAACATTTATGCCAAGGTAAAAATTACTTATTTTTGAATGATTAAATTTAAATTTCCAACTAAATACTCGAGTCACTTTGTTCTGACGCTATTTAAAAGCGCCACCTCTCGATATGTTTGAGAATCTACACTTTTGAATCCTCTTGTATCGTTGTTTGAATGCCGTCTGTATATGTTTGTAGTATTTTTAAGAGGGCCTCTTGAAGTCATCTATACCATTGTAAAAGAAACTTGAACAAATCAAATAAATACATAAATTATGATTCCTTTCCATTGTATTCATTTTTATTTATTTATTTATTCAAATTGTATTCATTGTTAGATATGTTGTATCATGGGCTTGACATGGATCGTCGGATGTCTCACTGCGTTCTTTGATCATCCTGTTTTGTGGTACATCTTTGTCATTCTAAACAGCTTGCAAGGCGTGTTCATTTTTATCTCATTCAGTCTTGTTAAAATGACGACGCTTTTAAATCAGAAATATGGACAAACAACTTCACCAATCCGAACAGTTTGTACCCAACAGAAATCGTGTAATTTATAGTGAAAAACAGAAATACTGATAACGATTAGCACTAATTTTAGGCCTAAATCCAACAAGCCAGCATATATATTTTTTTTCGTATAATAAACCTTCATTGATTTCAAATGGGAACTTCTATAATTTGAGTGCACAGTATTGCAAATTAATACGAAACGCTAAAAAAATATTCCAAAGATTCGCTTAATGTATTTCCCTAGTAATAAGTCCCCGGTTCTTTTATTTTAAATACTGATATATTAAAGTATATTGTAAATTCTAATATAGAAATATTGTAAATATATATTTTGCCAATAATATTGTAAATATACATTAAGGTTTGATGGATTCTAATTATCAAATAAAAAAAAAAATAATAATATTGCAAATATTGTGATTCTGTTTCATTAAGCTTTTTCTACAATATCAAACTATTTTGACAAAATGTGCCCAAATAATTATGGTATTGATATTCCCAAATATGGTAGTGATATGTCATCATCATGTCCATATATGGGCACATCACATTTGTTGTCACATAAAGTTTGATAGTGTAGACAGAGCTTTTACACTATCAAACTAGTTTGAAAAAATAAGTGTGTGCAGTGTGTCGTGTCGTTGGTGCAGGGCGCCACCTCTGAGTTTAATTCCCAATGCACCAATATTTCCTACACGATACAATTATAACACTTTTAAAGTACATCACTTTATTAGTATAACTAGCATTGAGTTTCATCAATTTTGAAAATTTAACAAATGGGTTTAATTTGAGGTTGACATTTAACAAAAAGCAAAACATTTCAGCTTGTTGTGAACAAACATGACTTGATACATATATAATAAGTCTACGGTGATGGGCCATAAACAGTTCGTAATGTTTCGCACACCTTCATGTCACTGTGGCAACGCCCACCTGCAGTGGACGGAAACAATCTAATTATTATGAACAGCATTCATAATGTGTTCTTTTACTGTAGGTCATCATTCTTTTGTAATGAAAACACCATTCAACCAATCCACTCTTCCATGAAAACTACTGCCAATTTCATCGACCAACGTGACGTCACGCTTCGTAGCAGAATAATAATCGTTCAGCATTAGACATCGGTGATTATTTGACACTACAATCGGATCGAATTATTTGATATTGAACGAACGAATGATGCGTACAACGCGAATAGCCTACTGACTGACTGACGGATCTAAAGCTAGCTCGGCTACTACCAGAAGCCAGGCTAGCGATTGAAATCCTGTTGACATATAAATGTTGAAAGTCAAAGTTGACATAATTTATGGTATTCGGAAGGCCCAGAATAAGAGATAGAACATAGAGTAGGCGGTATGTGCAACAAGCGATTCCAGGATATGATCTAATCTGAAACCGGTTCGTATGCTTCAATATTATCTGTAAATATTTAGGTGACGTTCCTTTGTAAGGTATTGATAGATTATTTATTATTTTGGATTTCAGTAGTAGCCTATGAGTGAGTGACCACCTGATGACCAGTACGGAATAAATGTTGAGGCACATTGCGGTGGTATATCGAAAACATAATTATGTTTTCACCACTTTATGTTGGTCTTTATCTCTTTAAATCATACGTCACCGGTGAAGATGGAGACAACCAAGAGGACGCCACTGGTGAGGAAGAGAGTGAACGTCACCCAGGGGAATTAGACAGGTAACTTCCGTTGTTATCCACAATTACTAATAGTATTTAAAATGTTGTTTTGTTGACGTCATGCTTGAATGATCAGTCAATAAACACAAGCGGTCACCATAAATGAATACAATCAGGGAACCGTGGGGTTACACCATAGAATTAGAATCTGATTAAATCCGTCAACATTTGTTTTTACGTTGCGTTCTTGTTGCTTTTAAATTTCCGTAAATTGTCACTGTTATTTCCCTCTCATTACATAATATAATAATATCCTGGATTTATATAGAGTCTAATGTTGTGAAACCTCTAAGCGCTAAGCATATATTACCCCAGTGATTTTGGATAAAACACGTATGGAAACATACTCCCATAATGCAGCTAGTAATCAGCGCAGCGGGTTTGTGTCATGATCTAACCGGTTTCCCATTTATACACCTGGGTGGGGACATAGTCAAATGGTATACGACGGAGGAACCAATATGGTGCCATGAACCATGCATGGTAGGCCTATATTTATGTTAATCATGCAGACATTATCGTGGCACGCTCTACCCTTATATTTAAGCTGAAACGTCATTTACCATAAATAAATAGCTGTTTTAAAAATGTATTTACTTATAAGAATATCCTGGTATATGACAGTTTAAAGTGGTCGTTTGAACATGAGATAATGTAATAACAACATATTTCTGTCTCCATGGCATCCCATTGTTACGGGTCTGTTGAAAATTACAAAATATATACGAATCATAATTATAGTACGTCAACATTACAAAGTGAAATTTTCAATTAATGACCTATTCTAGAGGCCATATCTTGTGAAGAAGACCACCAAATAGACCAGCATAAAAATACGTTAATAGGAGGGCTTCATAATTAATGTTGTTATAATTACTCAAGTGAACAAAGTAGGTCTGGTATCTCTATGATCATGGAGGAATAATGATACACTTATATATGTAATAATAATGATATACCCGGTACTGTTTTATATGTAACAATGTGACGAATGGTCACAGACCTCTTAATTCTCATTTGCATGCTTACTCAAATATGCATTGTTCAAATAATACCATATTGTTCATTACACTAAGAATTACTCAATGATATGCCTTAATCTACAGATAGATAGTAATCGTCTATGAGGAGCCACTTAGGTCATAATACCTTTAACTTGTCACTGGCATCTACGTAACATTTGACTGAAAGGGGAATTGATGCCAGCACAAAATGGGACACATCTAAAATATTGGTAAAATCATTAGAGAATGAGTCTATGTGTGTCAAGGTAGATAAGCCTTCATTTACAGTAAACGCAGTGGACCCCGGGTAACTACCCCCCCCCCCGATCAACTACCCCCGGTCAACTACCCCCGGTCAACTACCCCCCCCCCCCCACCCAATCCAAAAGTAGACAAATATATATGACCGGTTTGTGTAAAAATGAAATCATCTGTTTTTTACGGGTGTTTCGAAACTAGAGACCCGAGACCAGAGACCTGACACGAGACCCAATACGAAAAGGGAGACCTATATTTGGGTCTCCCTTTTCGTATATTAGGGTCTCCCTTTTCGTATAGTGTGGTCTCTCTTTTCGTATAGTGGGGTCTCCCTTTTCTTATAGTGGGTCTCCCTTTTCGTATATTTGGGTCTCCCATTTTGTATATTTGGGTCTCCCTTTTCGTATATTTGGGTCTCCCTTTTCGTATATTTAGGTCTCCCTTTTCGTATATTAGGGTCTCCCTTTTCGTATAGTGGGGTCTCCCTTTTCGTATAGTGGGGTCTCCCTTTTCGTACGTGGGTCTCCCTTTTCGTATATTTAGGTCTCCCTTTTCGTATTGGGTCTCGGGTCTCTGGTCTCTGGTTTCGGGTCTCTAGTTTCGAAACACCCGTTTTTAACCGATTATTCTGTTTAACAGCACGCTAGACCCTAGATGTGCTAGATTTAAAGTACCGTATTTATTGAAAAAAACGGCCTGGGCTGTTTATTGTTTAGGTAGTTTTTAGGTGGACATGTATTGGAAGAAAGTTGTTTATTCAATGGGAGGGGGTATAATCTAATGGAAATAGACGCCGATTATTCCATATGATGTTTCATGGGAGTGACATGGTCACCGTTTATTTGAGGGGAATTTATTTAAAGATCGCCGTTTATTCGGTGAGTGAACATTGAGGTCAAATATCAAAAGTGATATTATTCTTCAAGTGTACAAAAATACATATATGACAAATTTTAGACAAAAATTAATTCTTTTAAGACCAGTGGTTATCGAAGCATTGTCCTGACGCAAAAATTATTATTATTATTAGCGAACCCAGTCTTTACAGTAAATACAGGGAGTACTATATAATACGTTCGACTATCCTATGATCATGTGTGACAATCTTCAGTTTATACCAGGCTATATTTATGTTCAATCTTTTACTTTTGTTTACAATAATGAATAGTAATTTGTCAAAGTAACGAATTAAAATATAGTTATTAATTCCTATTATACACTGTTGCAGTCAGGTTGTTGATTGGTCTGGGTGGTAGTTGTCCGTCCGTGGGGTAGTTGTTCTACAGGGATAGTTGTCTGGGTGATAGTTGTCCAGGGGTTAGTTGTCCTACGGAGGTAGTTGTCCTAAAAGATTATTTGCCCTCGGAGTATTGTCCAGGAAGTAGTTGTCCTACGGAGAGTATTGTGTCAGAGGTAGTTGTCCGCGGGGTAATTACCCAGGGGGGGGGGGGGGGGGTAATTGTCCGGGGGTAATTGTCCGGGGGGTAATTGTTCCTAGGGGTAATTGTCCGGGGGGTAGTTGTCCAGGGGGTAGTTGTCCTAAGGGGGTTGTTGTCCTAAGGGGGTAGTTGTCCGGGGGGGTATTTGTCCGGGGGGGTATTTGTCCGGGGGGTAGTTGTCCTATAGGGGTAGTTGTCCTAAGGGGGTAGTGGTCCAGGTGGTGGTTGTCCGGGGGTAGTTTTCCGGGGGGTAAATGTCCAGGGGGTGAATATCCGGATACGCAATAGTAAATGTCTTCAAATTACCGGTTCTAATATTACATTTTAATTTTATTTCATACACATCCAATAGCGAGCACAAACTCGCCAATTACAGGATGGATAAACTATTTTATAATGTATCGTGCTTATAAACTAAGTCTCATTTGAGGCTTAGGGAGTGGAGTTGAAAGAGCCGTGAGTTACAACCCTGGCACTAGGTCAGGATTGAACCCCGGAAATTGGGATTGAAAGGCAAGCAAGTTAACCACCAAGTTACAGCTCCACTACATATGCCATAATATTCATACAGACATATTGAATGCATGTTATTAAATACTTGGCCGCTGTATAACTTTATTCAATCAGACCACTGGTATGTCTTCCTACTTATAGTAAGCCCACATAAGCCTTTTATTATAATAAAGTAAACACTTATTTCTAAATCGTAATATCAGAGATATGCGTTAATATCGTTTACATTAAAAAAAACGTTGCAGCAGAATTGACTTTCAAATGCTTAATCATATTACGACATTATAATGTCAAGGGGTTGTTTCTGTGACCATATAGCCTATATGTTACATTCACGATATCAATGCTATTTCTCATTATGTATGGCATACTCATCACTATATATAATCTTTAGATTCTGTGCTACAATATGCCCTGCTCAGAGACGAGTAAGGCCTGCACAAGACCGTATGTTAGGCCATGCCTATGCGTAAGCCTATTTTTGTCGAATACAATTCAATTTATTGTAGTAGATATTACATTTTAGAAACTTGTTTGAATACAGGCAAGGGTTTATCAGTGTCGACAAACAAAGCAATTAATTTAGGACTACATATCAATATCACCGGTAATAAAAATACGGCGTACAATACTTGAACCATGGCGAAATGAAGTATACTTATTTCTCCATGCTTGAACACTCTAAAGCGGCAAAGCGCAGTATACGGTTATATAATAGGCTCCAAGGGAAAGCTATACTATTAAGGGAACACGTATGGTAGGCATATACTACACTACTATTTAGAATAATTATGTAGACATAAGAAGGCTTTACCAGTATAAATAGCAGGTCCCATTTAGGGCGTCTCTCAAAAATATTTGTCATGTAATGTAATTTTATGTAGGGGTTTACAATGCACACTTTTTAAAAGTAGGTCAAATGTGTAATGATAATGTATCTAATACATGATCACGATCATTTTTCATTATATCTTCTTCGCGAAGCGCATATCCCTCCTTAAAACGGAAGTTGTTGATACCACAGTCCGCTACCTATTTCCGATATCTTCAGGAAAGACCTTGTTTACTCATATAAATATAGTATGCTTTTTGTTTAGAGTTCATGGACTGTGTAGTGTCCTATAAAGTCATGAATAATTCCGTTTTTACATCAAATATGCATGTGAATAGAGGAGCTTTCAAAGGCGTTACAAATAGTTATAGTTAAAAATAAAACATTACTGGTAGGCCTACAATTAAACTTTGACCTAATGCAGATTTGATGTGCGTGTGTAGGCCCATACATACACTCTTAAATAACATTATTTAGTTGTTTTGCGAAGCTCACTTGTTTATTTTCTGAATTTATTTTTGCCAACCCTAAATATATTTACACAAACTAGGGGTCTGTCACGACAAATATAGGCCGGACCGATTTTGATGTCATCCTGTCTATTACTAAGAATTATATCTAAAATTAGTTTTTCTCAGAGACTGGCTGCTCGAGTTGGATCTGTATGTCGGGAGCGCGAATAAACCCAGTATAGTCACTACCTACCTACCTTATACCTACTTGCTTATCTACCTACCTACCGATCTACGTACTACCTTAACGCATTTTATGTGAAAAATGTGTGGCTAATTCAAACTTTAAAAAAGTTGAAATTGATTGAATAAAATAGCTAATTTTAAAGACTAGTCTATCTAAATTCTAAATTTGCAGGTGTTTCTGTGGTATAGTTCTTTAGGCCTAGTACGACAATGGTGCATTAGAGACGTCTAGGCCATCCAATAATTTAGGCCTTCTTTAGGCCAAACTATTACTAGTAGGCCTACTACTCCAGCTAGCGGTAACCTAACTAGCTAGGCCATGCTTAACTTAAGCCTAGCCCAGACATAGACCTAACTAGGCTGAGAGGCCAATTATAATAATCACCATACATTTCTTTGGTCATCTTCAATCCTGTACTACCAACATCATTTCCTCACAGTGTTTTCTGCTTTTAGGTCTGCATAATTTATTCATATTTATGCTTTTTTAGAGTATATTCAAAGCACAGAAAATTATGTACTTTAAAAAAGTTTTTTCACGACCGTACCTAATTGAGGGCGTTTATTAGTCACGTGGCTATTATCACTAATGTAATTAATGCAATTCATTTTCAAATTCATCTTTTAAAGTGTGTTTCTGGAAAGTAATTAGCCTAAGAGTCTACCAATCCATTTACACAGAACATTAATTAATTATGGACTTTTAAATTTATTTTTTCTTGAATGTCTCAAGCACTTTTTTATATTCGGGATGGTTCATCTTAAATTGTTGGCAAAAACAATTAATTGTTTGGATATCAAACTGAAAAATATTCGTATGCCGATACCATGAGAATTCATATCTTTCTACTAAATTCCCAGTCAAGTCTCCCCAACATTAGGCCTATTCCTTAAGCGTGGTTCCCACTAGCGACGCAACGCAAGGACGTAACGCAACGCAAGTGAATTGACCAATCACAAGCGATGGCTTATTCGCTTGTGATTGCTAACTGTCTATAACTTCGCTTGTCATTGGTCAACACGCTTACGTTGCGTTTACGTCCTTGCGTTACGTTCTAGTGGGAACCAAGCTTTAACCAGAGTTTATGTTATGACGTTAACTTTCATTTAACCGCGCGTACCGAATTCAGTTATTATTCTTAGATTATTATTATTATTATTTGATGCGGGTTCTTCAAATTACAACCTGTTCGTATTATTCATGATATTTTATATGGCATGAATTGATTTACCAGTACCAGGTGGTTGTTAAATGAGTTCCACGTTTACATTGACTCCTAATGTTAATTATGCATGTTGGTTGACGAGGCGAAGAGCACATCTAAATCCTAAAATGTATAGGCCTACGCGGGTTAAATGGTGGATGAAGGTAGAAAAACCATCGTATTGGTGGGAAGTTTTCTAAACGTCCACAGTTACGAATCCAGGGGTTATTTCCGGGGTTCAGGCTTTCTTTCATCATAAGAGACCCGGATTTTAACAGGTTGGGAATACTTTAGGCTTAATGCCTGTGTGAAAATAATCAGGGGGCCTATAATTTATGAATTAATGCGCCGTTATGAATGATCTCCGACCCTTCAATAATCCGTTTTCAAATTGAATTTCTATCTGTCCTCCATTATCGCAGCAGATCAATGTGATCAATGCACAGTAAAAGAGCAGACTCGACAACTGATAACAAAAACACTTAATAATCGATATAGGTCTGCTGTTGTGATTGTCGTTTTAAAACAAAGAGAATACAGTTTATATTAATATGAGAGGAAATTCAGACATTTCCTGCAGAAATGACTTATTTAAATGCATTATTGTTCATAAATAATAAATGTGTTTGTTTTGTATAAATGGTTGGTACGTAGCAATAAAGTGTGTAGTCTGTTAATGAATAGATGCGATGTCCCTTCCTTCGATCGTAGGCCTACGGGTCAGTTTTGATAGTATATACTTTCATCATTGATAACATATATTTTAATTTTAAAGGACATTTATAAAGTATAGTTTCATAGATGTTTTTTTCCATTTCATTTAGTGATTTCGTACCGGAAAACAACGATGACGTCATTGATGGGCTATTGAAAAACGATAAATCCGAACCTCCAATCCAAGATCTGCACAAACAATCTTGGACCGACGAAGAATTCCCGAACACCGATTCCCCGAACGCCGATTCCCCGAACGCCGATTCGTGTTTATCATCGGAAATTACATGTGTGGTTGAATCCTATGATGAAACTGATTTTGATACAGAAAAGGTGGATGAGACCAATACAAATATATTTTCAAGTGAAAACACATCACGTGATAATGACCATGATGATGATGAGGATATTAAAGATGATGATGACGACACAGGAAGTACTGAATTTATTGATTCCCAGCCTATCACAGAAGATATAAAAAGTGCACAAATTAAACAAAATCAAGAAATATTTAACTTGATTGACAGCAGAAATGACTTAAAAGCAGACGATATAATCGATGCCGCCCATTTTTCATCCTCGAACATTAAAACAGACATACACGTCGCTGAAGCTAAATTGCTAACACATGACATTACGTTTGAACAAAACATTAAACAAAATTCATTGCTAGATGTATTACAACCGTGCAATAATCCTACTAAAAAAACGTCTTCCAATAGTGAAAATGAAAGGCATACAAACGATGACGTAGTACGCGGAAATGTAATGGATTCTAATTTTTCTGAGAAATCAGAAATTGATGCGACACATATTCCTATCCAATGTAGTACTGTTACAGAATCACACAGTTTAGATGCTTCTGATTTAGTCCATGGTGTTACGTCATCAAGTAGTAAGTCACGTGACAGTACAGTGAGAACAGCACATATATCTGACACAAATGCGTCTCCTCAATGCGTTGGTGAAACTGATGACGTAACGACAGTATCATGTTTTCCAGAACAAAATTCGGATAGAAAATTAAACCATGATATAGTAAGATCCTCTTCTGACACGAATGGTTCAAAACATAGGACAATAATTTCCGAGCAGTGCTCGGCAAAAGAGGTTTCTGCCGAAGAGTCGGCATGTCCATTAAATCAGGAAATGCTTGATGAACAGTCTGGTAAAATAGATTCAACTTCTGATTGTGAGGTTAGTGATGACGTATCCGATACGTTAGTGGTGGGAGACTCGTCTGGTGAAGGTTCTGCCAGTGACCTTCCAGAGGATGAGATTGCACCATCAGTTGCAGCATCAAGACCAACCAATCTTGATCTCTTTGACTCTGGTATAAATACGAACGATGAAAACAACCCCAGTGAAAATTCGGAGTCAACCGTTCTCTCTCCTTCAAAAGTGCTTGTGACATGCATCACTGAAGAAGAGACAATACTAGTCGAAGAGGTCGTGATACCTACCAAAGGAAGTTTTAACACCTTGTCACCAGGAACTGCTTCAAACCACGCACATAGTCCGTTCTCATCCACTGATGGCTTAGATTTCGATTGGAATGAGCATTGCCTAAGAATGATCGTTTCTGGAACGCCAAACTCACTTGACAGTCGGCTGTCACCATCACCTCAACCTTTTGCATCACCTAACCAAACAACACTAGGTAAACAGGATGAGTCATTCTCTGAGCCACTTGGCACGAGACAAGACATGCGCGGTAATGTTCGGACGTTGCGTTCCGAAGTAAAAACTAAAAATGAAGAAATTTCCCGACTGAAAAACATAACACATGGTCTGCGGCATCGTCTGACTCAGGTAGAACAACAAAACCTGAAACTGGGTCAAAGCAGTGACTCGTTTTTATCTGTTTGTAGTGATGCACCATCTAACGCCAGCTCTTGTTACAATAGTGTGATGAGTCTGTCTTATGACACTAATCTAGCACGGTCGCCATCTGTCGAAGAAAATCTACTTCTGAAAGAAGAAATACAACAGCTTAAAGCCAAACTTGAGAAAAAATCAAATACAATCGAACATTTGAACGAAAAAACAAATGAGTTAAAAGCTCGATTAACCGAAGAAGAACACACTGATGATAGAAGTAAATCTGAATCTGGAAGTGAAAAGAAAAAAGCAGCAAGAAAGAAAATTCGAACTGTTAAATCAGTAAATGATATTTCTGTTGAAGAAATGCCTCGTTTACCGCATACTTCAGCTGGAAGTGCCAGCTCGATATTCGTGAATTCAGCAACTCTTCCCATTCCCACACTTGCAGAACAAACTTCCAAAAAGACGAAAAATAAGAAAATTAGAAGATTGTTTAGTTTCAGAAAAAAGAAAGATAAAAAAGTGAAAACAGATAAAAGCAGTAATTCATAGTTTATGCTGCAGTCGTAGGGTAATTGTTAATTATTTTACACCTTCTTAAACTCAATTGCAAAGAAAGCTAATATTTTATCAGCCTACAAGAAATTAGTTTAAACAACTCCCAACAAAATGTTGATTGCTTATGACGGTGCTATAACACCAGTAGGCCTACTGTACACGTTGGCAGTTCTGAACATAGAAGAAAAATATACTCGATTTTCCATGTGATAGAAATTACAGTATTAACCGCCAGGGCGTAATATAGTGAGTATATATTTGACTGCTTGAGATTTCAATAGAAGTATGAATATGATGTAGAAGAAGAAATGAATTATCTGAATGGGTGGTTTACACCCGGATGCAAATATTATCCAGTACTTTAAAAACTTTCCACTAAAATGCAAACACCATGTTTTCATAATTCTCCCATCATTAGAGCCACCTCCATCGCTATTTATCACCACGGTGTTGGACCTATCAAAATATTTTTACGTAGATGTATGGTAATTTAGCAAGTACTGCATACTCTTCGTAGTCTACTTATCCAATATATCTCGTTTGTAACGAGCGTGCCTGGAATGAAAGTTATATTTAAACTGTTACTAATACATAAATAATACAAGAATCTTAATATTTGCAGATATTCTAACGTATTATTACACATTTAAATGTATGTAACGAGAAAGACCCATTTACACTAGGGCGATAACTAACGACAATAAATAGAATATGCATTTTTCATACCTAAAACAAAAGAATTTTAAAAAGTTTTCATCCTAGAATTATAGGATTATCATCTATGCTGCCTTTGATCAAAATAATATTTCCACACGTCCAATCAAATGACGTTACGATTAGTAAGAGCAATAATACCGTTACAATACAACGATTTTATTGTTTTTATTGATCATGACGTCATTTGATTGGATTTTTAAAAATATTATTTTTATCAAATATGGCATAAATGATTATCCTATAGTTCTAGAACGAAAACTGTTCTAATTTCTTTTGTTTTATCCAAGAAAAATGTCTATTTATCCAGTGTTAAATGGGCCTTAACGATATCAGTGACAATTTATGTTTTGATTACAAAGTACTGTAGGCATATTAAGCTTGGTTCCCACTAGGACGTAACGCAAGGACGTAAGAGAAACGCAAGTAATTTGATCACACACGATGGATTATTCGAACAGTCGCTTGTCGCGTGTTACGTTCCTAGTGAAAAAAAAACTTTATGAATTATATCGGATCTATAATGACAAAAGTCGTGCAATATAAATAAAGGTATATTTTGATATTCGAATTTGTAATTATTTTGGACACAGACCCATTAAACTATAATGATTATATTACCATTAAGATATAGCACTATTAATACTCGGCTTATTGATTATTATTGGTTGTGTTATAATTATATGCAGAAGTTTTCTGGTTATGTAAATTTGGGTGCAAGTTTCGGTGGTGTTTCTTAATCTCTACAAGACATAACAAATGAATTCATACTGTAATTCCATGATTCTCCATGTACCAGATTTGAATGGGACCATGTTAGTCTGGGTTCCAGACGGAGTTTTGTCTTAATGTTAGTAAAAAGATAAATATTTTGGCACATATGGCGTTTCATACGTATACTACTTGATTTTGGATTTTCAGACAAAAATCGCGGTCGAAATAAAAACAAATATATATAAAAAAAGATAATACAGACTTGGGGCAAGTCTAGGGACCATGTGTGTAGTGATCTTTAGTCGAGTTGAACCTTTAGAATGGCCATAGGTCTACGTTATTTCTTGATTCTTTCTATTTTTCTTTTCTATTTTATGATCACGCTGTTTTGGTGGTTAAATTCATTCATTAACATTTATTTGGTCATCATATATAACTTTACAATTACAGTATATAACTGATGAATCCTGCTATAAATAAATGAATATGGCCTGATTTACAGAAATGTAGTATTTAAATGGAAGTTTCTGACTAAGGTCTTTAATTGGAGGATCTTAAATTAAGGGTTCTTATGGGAGGAGTGTGTAATTGGTATACCTATGGTTATGTTTTTTTTTTCAAATTTGGTGCATTTTCATCGCAATATGCATGTCCGATCTGACAGTGCCTTAGATTTTGTAGAATCATATAGATGTTAGTTTATTACCAATAATGTAATGATATTAACATTTTGAGACAATAAAGTTTCTATACCTTATATTACATTGTGTATGCGTTATACGATTTTATATATTCCGGTTTTATGATATTGTTGCTCTTTACTTTTTTTTATATTACCTTTTTAACATTTTATGTGATTTTTTATTGTTTTTTTTATGTCTTTCACATTTCCATATGTTTTTCTTATGATCCTTGTTCACTTTCTCATCCCCGATTTCTCTTGCAATGGACCCCATTGGTAATAAATTGACATGTCGATTTTATGGGTCGTTCTTGCATCCATTCACTTTGGTTTTATTGAATTTTAATATTCCAATTGTTTGTATTTTTTCTTTGTTATGTATTTTAAATATATATATTGTTGAATGAATGGTAAATGAATAAAAATATATTGTTGAATGAATGGTAAATGAATAAATATTATTTCATATCGTTTGGCAGTATGCAATACTGTACGTTTGTCATGAGACTTGGTTGTGTTGCTGGTTGGTACCGTACCGTACTAAACTAGCTAAAAAAAAGTCAAAGACGCTTGACTTTGTTAATATTATACTAGACAAACAATTATAAATATTTAATTTGAAAAATATAAGGCAAACATTATAATTAGTCATGAATATTCATTTATCCAGGTAATATCATATGATGACACTTAAACTTTATTTCATAAATTATTACCTCACCATACTTCTTTGTTTAGCAGTAGAGAAGAGGCCTACATTGCTCGGTTTAGTATATCATTATCGTATACATGATTTTGTACTAACTCGATAAACAGAGTTAGCAATTGTCTGCTGTTTTCATTCTAGGCCTACTGCCGTCACGTTTTGATGAACTTATTTCGAATCGCAGACAAGCGGGCAGATCGTCTTAATTGCGGAGCCGCTTCATTCGTTTTGGGCGGAGACTTCTTAACCGTTGTCGAGGTTGTGCTGGAAGACTTGGGTTTCTGAATTAGATCATCGGCTTCTTCACATGCTTTTGTATTCCTTAAATTAAATTTACATAAAAGTGCTTTTCCATCAGATATAAAATTCTTCACTTGTTCGCTTAACTTTACGAATATGTGACGAGCATGGCTATCATTGTTTTCGAAATTACTAGTTGTGTTTTCTTGATTTTCATCAAGCAGTGAACTTTCATTAATTGATAAACTTGTTGTAGCCTCCGATGTCCAGCCTAACTCTACGGCTTTACTTGTTGTAGCCTTTGTTGTCCAGTCTAACTCTACGGCTTTACTTGTTGTAGCCTCCGTTGTCCAGCCTAAATCTACGACTTTACTTGTTCTAGCCTCCGTTGTCCATCCTAAATCTACGACTTTACTTGTTGTAGCCTTTGTTGTCCAGCCTAAATCTTTACTTATTGTAGACTCCGTTGTCCATCCTAACTCTACGGCTTTACTTAGGACATTATTTCTAATTAATGCAACATCGACTTCATCACTGTCATTATTAGGCCTAGTCTGAATATTGGTTTTCTTTTTATCACTAATTTGCTTTTTATCCAGACTTCCAACAATATATTGATCAAGATTAATATGTGTTTTCTCAGCAAGCAAAGAGAACAACAACCGTTTAATTTCCCAGTCACAGTTCACGATGGCATCGTTCAGGTATTGCGAGATTTGGAAATTTGGTTCCAACTTGTCGAGTTCTAAAGAGGCTAAATCACTTGGAAGTGGTCGTTCTCGAAGTTTAACAGGAGACCCCACTTCTATGTTACGCCTCCTATGTTTTTCTTCGTCTTCAAAACGAACAAACTTTGGAGATATGGGCGATAATGTTATATCAGCCTCTAGAGGGCGTCTTAAATTAGTAGAACGATGTTGGGGACTCGAGATTAAGACATGCGTTTTGGAATCTTCTTCTTTAAGCAAAACATCAGTAGGCCTAGGCCTAGATGGCAGCTTATCTTTGGTTTCATAACTATCCCTTCTTTCACACGTTTTCTCTATAACTAATTTTAAATCACCGTTCTTCCTTGATGGAGACCTATTCAAATTGTAATTTGTCATTGGAAGAGATAGGAAACTTTCATCAAACTCCGTCAAGTCATGTGATAATAGTTTTTCCATAAACCAACTCTCCAGAAAAAATTCCGGCTTGCGCAAAACTGGCCGAATATCCATTTCATTCATTCTGAAATAAATTTAATAAAATAATGCAAAACATTAAAAAAATTACCTACACGTGTCATAGCTAATCCACATTATATATTAAAATCAATCAGTAAATGTAAGCCACATAGAAATGAAATTGTAAAACAGACCTTATAATACGAAATACTGAAAATGTCTTCTTAGTATTTTACTTCATGAGCCTTTTTTTTTTAATTTTTGGCATTTTTCTTCACCACCATGGAATACGTACTATAACTACGCCCGGCGCGAACGCACACACGTTACACGCGACCGCACAAAATATTCTTTGAAAAAAATTTTGTTTTCGTAAAATATTTTCTTTTCATTCAACAATTGATTAAAAAAAATAAATTAGCTTATACAAATCATTATTCTAACCGGACTGCTGCCCATCTACAGTAGCTCACAGAGCAGTGTATTGCAGTATAATGCTGCCCTCTCTGTTTTACTGCTTTTTTTTTTTACATATTTGGCGCGCAATGATGCATTACAATCAAAACAAACAAACAAACAACAAGGCATACAATCAACTTATTCTGCAGCCTAAAGTTATGGCAAATTTGTAAGTAAATATAATCTTGCCTCTTAAAGGTTAAAAGCATGGTATAGGACTACTTCAATAAAGTATGGCGACATTTGATAAGCCAAAGTAAAGACTCAATCAAGGCTAGCTATCTAGTAGGCCCATGTTGTCCGGTGACGTGTGTCCTGTGCTGTGACTTCTTCTTGCGCGTGGTGTTGTACTTGCTGGGTGGCCTTAGATAAGCCTAAAATAAAGGCGTAGCTAAGGAATGGAATTGCATTGCATGCTGAAGGGGTGGATGAGATGGAAAGGTAATTTTATAACAACTTTACTTAAACTTAACATTTCAACGTTTTATTATTAACTTAAAAAAAGAATTGTTGTTTCTAGGTTATTATGCCGATGGTAAAGACTGAAAGATCTTTCAATGGAAGTTCTGTCATCAACATCGGCAACTAATTATTCAGATACATTTGATTCCATAAGTTCAGTGACAGAAGCAATCTCTCCAGAGAAGACCACTGAAGACCGATACACGTCAGACACTTTTGACTCGCACTCCACAGAAGAGTCCACTAGCAGTTACCAGTCTGAGGCTAGTGTGAGTGATGGAACACAGTACAGTAAACACAGTTTAGAAAGGACAAGACACAGTTATATTGAAGATACTTTTGAGTCAACAAGCGAAGATTATTCAAGCAATTTCTCATCAGAGGAGGAGGATGAAAGCACTAAAGTGGGTACAAATTAAGAGCCAATACAATTGAGGATGTTGAGCTGTTAATTGATATGTACATATAACTGGGCCCTCTGGGAGACCTGTCTTTGACTAAAGAGGTTGCCCAGCAGTAGTATAAATAAATACAGTAATAAACAAACACACACATCACCTCTCATATTTGGGATTATTGGTTCTGTTATTAGTTGTGAGTAGCTTAATGCACTTGTCAATTGTATCACCCACTATACGACCCCCGGGAGAGGTGCGTCATTTACATATAATTACTGACGCAAGGGTGCGTAAAAAAACCTAGATGGTACGTCACATCAATGAACAAGGTGTGTCAATGTCCGTCACTTTACCACCCACCATATCATAAACAACATGGTCACAGTGCGTCAAAATAGGTGCGTCATGGTCACCTAAAGGTAAGTCACATTTTTGACGCACGGGTGCGTCATGGTATTCAAAGGTATGACGCACATCGGACAAATGACGCACCTCTCCCGGGGGTCATATAGTGGGTTATACAATTGACAAGTGCATAATTATTGGTGCACTGTAATCCTAATGTTAATGAGGAATGGAGTTAGGAAAAACATTTCAATGTCCCTGCAGTGAGGAAGCACATCCCAACAACGTTCCCATAATGCTCTGTCTACACTATAAAAATGTATGTGACAAAAAAATGTGATGTGCCCATATATGGACATGATGATGTCATATCACTACCATATTTGGGCACATCACAGTTTGATAGTGTAGACAGAGCTTAAGCGCACTAATTAATAAACATGATGTACATAGTTGTCCAAATTAAAAGCTCCCCAATTCTAAAATTTCTCACAATGATTTTCCATTTGTTATATTTCAGGATTCATTGTCATCAGAAAACCAGCTTGAGTCAACATTTTGTATGTCTTTGATAAAGAAAGCAAAGAAAAATGCATCAAGAGAATGGGAGAATGAGTTAAAATCTGAATCGGATGTTTCTATTGTACCAGTAGAAGTTCATGAATACTGTAAGAATAAAATACAATTTCTGAAGAACGCACATACAAATAAACCAAAAGGTAAAATGACAATCAGGATGATGATGTTTTGGGTTCTAAAAACTACCTGGAAAACCTGTTCTAGGTTGTCTGTTTTCAGTAAACTTACTGTATCGATTAAAGTCTAGTAACTAGTGAGTGGTTGAGCGGTTAAGACAGTGGAACCGTAATCCATAGCCATAACATCAGCAAGGGTTTGAGGCTCACTTGCGCCATGGTTTTGGTGGTAGAACAAGTCCTCTCGGATAAAGACTATATAAACCGTAGGTCCAGTGTACAAAAACCACTTTCGTGGACAGACGAATGAACACTAGAATTGACAGCAATGACATGATGATGTGACTCTTAGGGGACGAAAATGTGGTTCAAATGAAAAGTGTCGCATCCAAGCCCACTATATAGATTGAAAATATCATTATTATCACTTAAATGTAGGTTGGTCGATAAAACAAGTTCATCAAGTTTATCAATTTTTTTAAATATCTAGTTGAGGTACATCATCAGTCGTCTGTTTATACTGTCCAAGGAATATTACCAATCACAAAGAAGAGGCTTGAAGAAATGAAGATAGAGAATATTCGACATAAAATGAAAAAGGTAGAATAGAACAATGTTTCTTCATCCAGAAATATTATAGACAAAGCTCTGTCTACACTATCTAACTAGTTTGACAAAAAAAGTGTGATGTGCCAAAATATGGTAGTGATATTAATGGAATTTCAGAAGTCATTATTCCAAAAGTTACAATATTTTATTTACAATATCTATTTTTTGGCAGAAATTGGATAAAGTCATTGAGCATGATGTCAACTCTTGCCCTGCTTGTATTAAAGCACAAGAAGTACTTGCTCAAAAACAGTTTATAAATGCAAAGAAGACACACTTACAAAACAAACTAATCGATGAAAGAATTCAAAAACATCTAGAGACATTGGTAAGAAAATTGAAATATTATGCATGGAATTCCCCAAGAAATGATAAGGAAAAGCTAATTCAATTATTATCTTCACAAGGTTAATACTGAAAATTATCATCCTAAAAGTCATTAAAACAAGTGTTTAGGGCCTTGTAAAGTGCCCTAATCTACACTCTGTTCAGCCCTATCCCCACTACCCTATTATTCATGTTACACATCTCAATTAAAAAAAAAAACTTCTGTAATTCATGAAAATCTTTTAAGACAGAACTGTATAAAGACATGTTCTGGCACAAAAACAAAGTTTGAAGAGAAAACCCTCAACCAATGTAAATCTTGTTATTTCAGAATTCTGTAAGCTTAATTGGTGAATTGGCTGCAAATCTACCAAAACTTAGCGATGACCCAAAGCAGGTTTGGAGTCTGTTATTGAATAAGTGACAAAATGCTTCCAAATGAAGTATAGACGATTGCAGCATCGGTCCCTGGTTGAGCGCTCATAACGGCTTCTCCAACATTGGACTCATGCTCTGGGTTTAGCCAGTGAGCGCTCATAGCCGTTACACTGCTGGTCAGTCAATACGTTGCTCTACATGTATACGATCCAAGCATCATGGTGTGTGCGCAAATGCGAGTCATTTGCCAATGAATTTGAAATAGCACACAATATACTCCAATAATACAGACTGTATAGTCATAGTGGTGCTAATTTGATTATTGTATGGTATTCCTATTTATTGTGTGTGTATTGTTTTACAGAAGGTCATGTGTCCATTAAAATCCAGGCATCACAGCTCTCTGAAGCTCTGTCCACACTATCAAACTAGTTTGACAAAGAAAATGTGATATTCCCAAATATGGTAGTGCTATGACATCATATGTCCATATATGGGCACATCATAAGTGTACACAGAGCTTTAATAAAAAATAACAGCAGCCTCAGATTCAATCTTCTTGAACAATGGGCATTTCTTTTGCACACATCCTTCCATCTATCCTGTGAATTTTTCGGTACTAGAAAATATGTGTAATAACATTCACAAACATTTGTTATCCTCTGCCAATGACCCAAAACACAATTAAGTCGACAACTTCATTAAATAATTTTTAATAGTACAAAAAAAATTTTTTAGCCCACCAATTTGCATGCAATTAGCACCAAGTATCAAGCAAATAAAAAATGATCTGGTAGTGTATTTTTCGGATCAAGGAGATATTATAGTATCTCTATGGTTTGATAAAAACAATATAAAACTTGATACAATGTTTACTATGCAAAACAATTTTATCATAATTAATATAATTAATCAAACGGTCATTGATAATTTTGCATTGAATTGAATATGTCAATTAAAATCTATAACTAAACCATCTACGGCCTATGTAACCTCAATAGTACAGTTGGAATGAATACAGTACATAATTATATGGAATACAAATATATATATCTTAAATGTTAATGGTCCTTTTCACTGTACTATTGAAACCCTGTAATAGCATTGAAAGCACCTCATGATTAAGGGGGCTGTTTTACGAGCTCTTGTCCTGCTGGGCTTTGCGCATTTTACGATCAGCCTCCTTGAGTTTCAGCCAGGTGTTGAGCTGTCTAACACGGAGTGTTCCCCATACAACGTGGTCGGTAAGCGCTATCATCTGGGCAGCACAGAGGGCAGCAGCCTCTGGCGAAAGAACCGTACTGCAACCCATGCCTGCAATGAAATGTAAAGTACACATCAATATATTTTTATATTGGAAAACCTCATAAAAAATCACGGAATAATAAAAGTTGATGACCAGATTGCCTTATAGACCCACTAAGGTTTATTACCTGATGGCATTCGAAGCGATGACCAGATGTCTTGAGCTCCCCAGTCAGCTTTGACAGGGGGACAGTTGATGACTGGGAAAGGGGTGTTTCCAGAGAGAACTGGGCCTAGACCATTGCTTCTACCAGCTACGGCGATGAATATTATAGGCACACTACAACCTGTGTTAGGAATAATAAATTTGACAATTAGACAGTTATTGGTATTCCTCAACAAGATCTATGCCACTTATTTGTAATCCTTTGCATGGGTTTACAGCCTACAGTATGTAGCTGTCATATTACAACCCTTAAGCTCTGTGTAAACAAAAAATGTGATGTGCCCATATATGGACATGATCATGTCATATCACTACCTTATTTGGGCATATTACTACTATATTTAGGCACATACTACCCTTACCTTCGTACTGGGCTAGAATCCGCATGGTTTCCTCCGTGCCTTTATGCGCTGATGTCACTCTTGTCTCGCATGCAATTCCAATGTCATCACAACATCGTTTGATCTTCTCGCAATATTCTGCATCAGAAGGAGATCCCATCAACACAATTACTTGAGCCGATGGCTTGGAGTTAAAAAGCTAAACGAGAACACAAACAAATATATCATATTCAGTTATTTATGACAACAACTGGGGCCAGCACTACAAGCAATAGCTTGTCTCATGAGGGGCCCTACAATACAAATATGCAGAAATACATAACATATAATTGTAATCATCGCGTATAGAACAGCCTTAAAGGTTGCCCTGTCATGTGATAGTTGCTTGTCCATAAAAAAACATAATTTGTTCTTACCAAGCATAACAAGGCGATAAAAATATGCTGTTTTTTGGTATATTTTTTTTATTGATATATTGTATCAATTTCGTTTAATTTTCACCTATGCTGTGAAAAGACTTTTATTGATCTATTATCTAAATTCACAATTCAATTCACAATTACATTTGCAATGTTCAATAGTATACCAAAAAAAGCAGGGTAACCATACATAAATGCCAGACAATATTCATACGACTCAAGTACACAAGCCCTGCAAAACTTAAAGCTCAGGTACAGGCATGAATTTTAAATATAATATTTGGTTAATTGTACATAAATCAAATATCCAAATACAAAATTTTGCAAAATTCTGCCATAAAAACCAGGAAGACCTTTTTTCAGTAGTTAGGTAGTTAACCTAATGTAATAACATGTCTTGTGACTCCCTAGAAGGTGAAAAAAGATGGTGGATATACGGTGGATAATTTTTGCTATAGCATGAAAATAAAAATTTGAAGTTGAATAAAAATTCCAGAAATGTAATATTCAAGTTATATTACCTTTACTTTGTCATCTGATAAAATTTTTTACCACACTGTTTATTTTTCGTAGCTTTTTAAAATGCCTCTCTATTTACAAAATTTGTGTACAAAAGAATAGAGATTTTACTGTGTAATTTGAACTATCCCCCCACTGATAAGAAAGTGCTTATTTTCAACAAGCTCGTGTAACACAAATAAAATCCAAAAAAATTATGAAACATAGGGGAAACTATAGATCGATAATTATTGGAATGTATGATCAATAGAAATTTTTTGCCCGTACCTGGCCTTTAAACTGGATAAATCTTAATACTCAACTACATAATAATGAAGCCAAAATGTTATATAAAATATTCCATAATCAAGCACCACCATATCTAAACGAACTATTTACACCCAAACTAGACACATACAATACAAGATCAAAGGATGTATTAAAATTGAATAAACCCAAAACAGAATATAAAAAAAAAGTTTTTCATATCATGGTGCTAGTTTATGGAATACTCTAAAAAAACCAATGCAAAATGCCACAAATTTAAATACTTTCAAAAAATTATTGGTGTGATTTATTATTTATTTTGTACTCTTATCACAAATTATTTTTAAAATTTGTTATTTTTAAAATTTGTTATTTTTAAATGTGTAATGTACTACTGTTAGTTGATCACGGCCTTGTAGAAGAACACCTTTATGGTGACACAAGCTTTTTCGTGTTAAAATAAAGTATTTATTATTATTATTATTATTACATAAAAATTATGTACAAAAAACATGGGTCACCGACGACCGGTCAGCACTCCGGTGGGACACTTCTCTGTGGGGAAAGGGGAAAATTCCCCTCTACTTTAATAGTGACGCACATAAGCGCGACCAACAATCAAAGTGACCACCACAGGTAAGGTATAAAAGAATATAAAAAACAAAACAGGATGAACCCAGTTGGTCCCCCTGAAGCACTATACCAATCATGAATAAAATTGGGATTATGTAAGAGGATTTAATCCAATACCTTAATCTTTTCCATAATCCACTCAAAGTTCTTCTTGACCACCTGCAGTGCTTCCTCGGTCACTTCTTTCAGTTCCCTGTACACCTGTTTATCCTTCATCAGACGTCGGTCACCAGATGGCCAAAGTCGCCAGGAGTCGCTGTCAATGATGTCTGCTAGGACAATCTCGCCTTTACATAAATAAAAATGGAAATAATTTTATTTTTATTAAATTATTCAACATTGTGTGCAATTTAACAGTAAATGATAAAATAATTCAATATGAAAAATACCAATCATAAGCCCATCCTGGGGCTATAAGTCCCATTCCTGAAATGTTCCAAATTTGGAATAATTTTTATACAAATAATCTATATCAATACAACTATTTATTCTATTTTATTAACCTACACTATAGATGCCTGTCAATTTATACTGTATTTTGGTTTTTTTTTACACCAGTTTGTTTTTTAATTTCATAATAAACAAATTCAATATTAAAATGCGAACATTTGTGACTAACCTGTCGCAGCACTGACACCAAATTCAATCTTCATGTCGATTAAACTGCAGTCCAAAGAAGCCCACGCCTTCTCAAGGACCTCAAAAACAGCAACAGTTATGCGGCTCATCATGTTGACATCATCACCATTAATCACACGACCCCCGCAGTTCATCTTGGTCTCAATAATCTGCTCCCTTGACCACTGAGGGTCACCAGCAGCATCGTCCTGGTAACGATTAATATTAAACATTGTTAAGCTCTGTCTACACTATCAAACTTTATGTGAAAAAAAATGTGATGTGCCCATATATGGACTTGATGTCATTTCACTACTGTATTTTGTATCAATGACCATATTTGGTCATATCACTACCATATTTGGGCACATCGCACTTATTTTGTCAAACTAGTTTGATAGTGTAGACAGAGCTTTAACGTACATTTTAATTGCTATACGAAGCTCATTACTACAACACGTCATGTATATTCATTTACCTTGTAAAAGTATTCCAATTTCGGGGGTGAAAATCTGTACCCCTCATTGACGCCAGGATTACGTTTAAGGAATGATCCGGTGGCAACCCGCCGTGTTACCCATTCAATGGGTATCATGTCACACCTCTGGGCAATGAAGGCAGAATCGGTTTCCAGTTTGATAAAATGATTTGGAAGTCCTAGAAAATAGAATTGTTTAAAATACTTTAATATTGAATAAAGATTGCGCAGAAAAACTTCATTGTATTGTTTTTTTTAAATATTAAATTACTAATTTTTATTTTGGCCAATTAATATTTCCGTCAATTTAAATTTAAGTTACCACCTTACTTCTATTTTTTTTTTTGGTGAAATTATACAAAATGCAAATCAAAATAATGGTGATTAATAATTCTTTTTTCTCATACTAAACTATATACAGTATTGAAAAACAGATATGGTAGTACGCACTCTACTTTGAACCTCAGGAAGCGATATGTCCATTAAAATTAAGACAGAGATAATCCCACATATACAATTTTGACAAATCACGATAATCTGCAGTAATCCCAAATTAAATCTCATAGCACAATGAAGGGACAAAGTTCAAATTTCAGAATTTTAACAATAAAAATATACCAGCTAAGATAGTAACATCTGTTAATTCATTGCATGACTAAAATTCATTGGTCTACAATAAAAAAAAAGTCATGTTACCAATATTGCATAACAAACAATGAGATATAAACAATATAACCCTATAAAATGTTAGCTATATCATTAATATAAATGTTTATTGAAATAAAATGATAAAATTGTCTGCTTATGACTAACTTTTGTTTGCAAAATGATAGAGCCATACGATGCCAGTAAATAAAAAAAGAAACAAAATACTGAAAAAGTATTTTATTTTTGTGCATAGAGGAAGATGGTACGGTATCTTTACTGGTACTGTATGTATGCTAATTATTGTTACCCTAAAAAAAAAAATGTGTATGCAAATGGTGAGGTCATACTCACCAGTGAGATCATACTTCATAGTATGATCTCACTGGTGAATAGAATCTATAAATAAAAACCCCAGCCCCTTAAATTGTGTATGAATACATGGTATGTCCCAACAACCTACCAAGTTTAGTTAAGTAATCAAACAGCAAACTAGTAGTTTTAGTTGATATGACTGCCTTTCCCTGTAGTTCATTCACCATTTGTGCATTGTGAGCAGTTATACGGTCTTTTGATTGAATATAAACACGATTGTTTGGGAGCTCAAAGATTTTTTTGGTCTTTCCCTCATTCAGTAACTTGCCTGGTAAAACTTCTGTAAAAAACAAATAAAATAAACACTTTAAATGGACAAACACAGCAAAGAAAAGTCATGTTCTATCTAGGCTATTATGTATGTCATGTAGGCGGTCACAGTGCATTTCGGCCGCCAATCATTTTGGCCGCCGGTTATGGAACGCCCAAATTCATGAAACTCCAAAAAGGACAAAATATGGCATGATCATTTCGGCCGCCAAGTATGGCGCGCCAAATTGAAATAACCAGAAATAACTCATTAACTGTACAGTATTACAGTGAAAAAAAATAACTTTATCAAGTCTATGGAACGCCACAGAGAACTATGGTCATTTAAATTATTAGTTACAGTATTTTACCGTCTGAATATTTTGGTCAAAATTTTTTTATTTATTTTACAAGTTCCGAAGATGCGTGTGCTTTGTAAAAATGTGTTTCTTTTAATATGAATCAAGTGAAGTGTTTTTGACTAGCACATAAAAAAAACTTCAGCATCACCTCCTTCTTATTAAAAAAATATCATTAATATTCACTGTAGTGATGGCAATGTGTACGCTATAATATCGCTGCTGTTTCTGGAATTGAAGACCGCCGATTCGGCTTAATAATACAGTATTTAGTAAAATATTAACATTTTAACACACATGGCGTGTCATACATATTCAAGAATAATTACAATTCTGGAGGCCGAAATTAACAATACATATTTTATCCTTTTTCGCGTTTCATGAATTTGGCAATTCCATAACCGGCAGCCGAAATGACTGGCGGCCGAAATGATCAGACACCATGTAGGCTAGGCCTAGCGGCGCTACTGCAGTTTCGCACCACACCGTTATATCTTTGATTTCTTACCTAAACTTTCGTTTTTTACACTCACAACATAATATTATGTAACATGTTTATACGATTCGACCACTTACTAAGTAATTTTTTTTAAATAACAATACTTTTCAAAACATTTTAAACAATACTGAACTCGCTGTCAACACACTGCGAAATGTTCGCCATCTTATATTTATCACTTAATTGCCAGAATTTATGCTTCATTTTACCCCAAAAATTGTATAAACTATAGAGGGCAGTGTTATAAAATCCGATTATATAGGCCTAGGCCTATTTAGCTTTGAAAAGCAAGAAATGTTTTCAGCTGTCGACGAAATAATAAAGGTTAAATTAATATTTCATTATTAGTATTATTATTCATATTAATGGTTCCTATCAATGTTTTATGTACGGACTCATATCGTCGCCGTTTTGATATGGATGTACACAGCTGGTTCTTTATAAAAACCACTCTGAGTCTTTGCAGTTTAAAAATAAAAACAGAAAATAAAACATACATTGATTTCCGGCAATTTTCTGATTCTAAAATGGACACAGTTCGATCAAAGTATTCGCGAAAAAAGAAGCTGTTTTGAAATGCATTTTTTGTTATGATAAAGGTAATTAACGGTGGCTAAATCATGGGAACATGTTACATAATGGCCCAAAATTGTATGATGTGGGTTTAAGAAAAAAATTAAGCGAGAAATCGAAGATATAACAGTGTGGTGCGAAACTGCAGTAGCGCCGGCCCTGGCCCCTAGCCTTGTCAGGAACCACACCACCGGCCCGATGGCATTACCACTACTAGCTATGACTCCTTCTCAGAGTGACTCAGTCAGGAGCCCATCCATCTAGCTAGGCTTAGCCTACTAGCTAGGCCTAGATAGGCACCTGACAAGAAAATTCAAACGCAACCAAATTCATTGACCCATACATCAAAAAATTCAGAAAAATATAATTATGTAATGCATTTGTAAAAAAAAAAAAAAAAAAAAAAATTCAATTTTTTATGATTTTTTTTGTATCAAAAATTTGGTATAGGCATTTTAGTGTTATATACCAAATATTTGTGGCAAATTGCATGCTTATGTGTGCTAACCTCCAAAATTAAATAAATACTTATTTTTCATAATGCTCAACATCTTGGACATCTCCGCAGACCCTATGAGGCAGGGTGGAGAAATGGTGGGTGGGTTCGGAGGGGGGTTTTGGAGGGGGAGACATTTGTAATCGGTAATCAATTTATTTACAATATAACTATACAGTATTAATTTTGTATTTTTTTTTTAAATTTTTTTAGGTTATATGACGAATCGCAAGCATTTATAGAAGGGCGGGGGAGGTGGGCATGGGAGGGAGAAGGTGGTGAAGGGGAAGAGTTGTGGTTTTATTATGTTTCTGAAACCCCGATAACTAGCATATTGTTAGAGCATTTTTTTACTGAACAACATTACAGTTTTACTAACTCTTTTTTTTCTCTTTAGTGGGGTCTTCCCACTTTTATTCAATCATAATATAAATATTGTACATTTATTCAATTAAAACAATCTAGTACTCCGCTATTTCTGAATAAAATACAGTTTTATTGTAAAATGTGATTTCTGATTACTTTTTCGGTGATAAAAAATAGATATTTAAAACATTAGCATTGTAAATATAAATAAGTTGCCTGTGCCAATTGCACTCATAGTCATATTATATTGATTGTTTATATACAATAACAAATAATACTTAAAACAATAATTATCGAAAAATATGAAATAGTTTCCCTATTTTTTTCAATTTGTTGTTTGGCAAATACTTTCTTCACTAAGTGTGTTTGTATATATTTTACTTTTTTATTGAACATCATTGGTCTGGCTAACAATACAAGGAAGCACGCAAGCCTCGCTACCACCCCATGATCGTTTTGGAGGGTTCAATAGCTTTGGTCTAATTGGCTCTACCTCTTCTGGCCCAATTGGCTTTATCTCGTCTGGTCTAATTGGCTCTACCTCTTCTGGCCCAATTAGCTTTATCTCGTCTGGTCTAATTAGCTCTACCTCTTCTGGCCTAAGTGGCTCTACATTTTCAGATGATGATTGTGTGGCAGCTTCTAGCGATGGGATGTTGGATGAGGAAGCTTGCATGGTTGAAGCAGCATCTACAGTCTTGTATTTGGAAAAGGTTCCAGCACAGAAAATGTCAAAATTAGCAAATCTGCCGGATGTGTTTATGGAATGAAAACTCTTAAACTTCTTTACCAAATCCCTCACAGAACAGTTAGAAATAATAATGCTATGACTTTTTTTTAATATATGCTGTACACTGGAAAACATCTTTTTTGGAAGGGTAATGTAGGTGAATATGACATGGCCATTTTGCAGCAAACCTACATCACTTGGTACTTGAAAGTAGTTGTCCTTAATGAACTTCTGTGGAGTCGTTAAGGGAGGATTATCCATCCTGTGTATCAACACTCAACTACCTGTTAAATATCATAGTAAAATTTGTATAAATAATATTACGAATTAAAAGACGTTTACTATGTAATTTCAATATAAAATTTAATGACAAAAAGGGAGATCGACATTTTGGTCATTATAGAACCATTTTCAAGATCGAGTAAATACAAAACAATAATAATTATTTGCACTAAGCAGGGAAGAGTAAGCACCAAAGTTGGCGACAGGAAATGCTACTGAGGGCTAATTAAGTAATTAGTTCCTCCCACTGAGTTAAATAAACAATTTTGCTTTGATGGAATCAGATTGTTTATTGAGTGTAGGTTTCACTCTTTGATCCACAGCAAGACAATCAAACTTTTGTTACATTTAGATAAGATTCTAAAGTATTCTGAGATATCACCAGTTATGCCATGTTGTTTTCTCAGCTGTTATGTTTATCAAATAATATTACTTAATACTAAATAATATTTTAATATGCATGATTATATAGAATTATTTAAAAGAAAAAAACTACTTACCAAAAATAACTTAAATAACTGAAGATATATTTTGTAATCTTGATTTGAGGCAAAGAATAACCTACAATACAATTAAATATAATAAAAGTATTAATAATAATGCAAATATGCAAATGTTTAAACTAATCTACCATCACCAGCCTAGTAATAGTAACTATCACACGCTGTGATTGGCCTCTGACTACAAAACGACCACCCAAAGTTGTCAAGGTTCCTGAATTTGTTTCTATTCCCACTACAAAAATAGGCCTTATTATAATAAATAAAAAGTGAGTGAAAGTAAGCAATGATCAATAAAATATCAATATTAAATTATTATATATTATTCCTATTATTTATAATATATTTGCAATAAAATACTTAGATATACTGTATTTAAATTTTTACTATCGACGAGTTCATAGCCCACGGCGACGAGTTCATAGCCCACGGCGGCGACGAGCCTCGCACAGCCAAAATCCTATTCTCTAGCACTAGCCTAGACCGAATGCAAAACTAGGACAAATAGGCGATTACGGGGGGTGCCTAAAGTGCAGCTTTACATACACAAAATTTCTCAAACTTATAGTATAATGAAAGATTATGAAATGCTTAATACTATTACCAATATCAAAATATTCATAACACTTACCTTTGATGAATATTAGGCGTATTTTGTGAACGGTAATGTTTAACAATCTGCAACACTCGATAAACGTGGTCACAAAAATTTTTGAAAATAACTCAGCTGTACAATAACTTCCGCGTGACATTTTGAGGTCAAAATCTTAGGCCATGACCAATCCCGTCGTATTTTTATGAATTAATTACAGCTGGCGGTCGCGGACCGGTCCGCAATTTAGTCACACTTTTTCGCCGACATAAAAAGTGGGCGTGGCCTCGTAACTTGCAGGTGCCTAGCCTAGAGATGCCTTTTTATTCGATGGATCTCATTCGCATCATTGTTTATGTTAATATAATATTTCTTTATGCCTAACTAGTACTGGGTAGTAAAAATAAAATAACAGACTTACCGGATGCCATTTTATGCAGTGTCGAGTGCGAAATTGGATTCTAAAAAACGCTAGACCAGAGAGATATCTTGACTTCTCGTTTGAAACACACACCACCTACCAAGAGCACATGTGCATGTGGAAATTGAATAAATCTGCGCGAGCAGGGTCTACAACAAGTAGATCAGCGGTTCGAAACGATTATACAAATTCGATGTGCAGCGCCACCATCGGCAAAGTGCTTTTTTAAAAATTAAGTAGGCCTACACATTAAGTTCTTATCTCATCACAAAGTTATATTTTATTCATATGCTCAATATACACCTAAGCATTGTGTCCAATAAAAATAATTAAAGCATTCTATAGTCGTAAATATGAGTGAGGTAGAATTAGCAACAACAACTGTGTGCCCTAAAAGTCAGGTTCACTGTAGATGTGTAGAGGTGTCTAGACTAATTTTAGACGATGATTTTCCATACGCAACATACCAATAACTAATCATTAAGACATCACGGCTGCGGTTAGTAATATCTTCTGAACTAAAATTTTAATCTGTCTTGGAAATAAACAAAAATATTTATTTCACTTAAACAGTATGTTTGACCATTATATAAGTACAAAAATTAAAATACAAAGTATCGATCCAATATTTACAAACTCTATACAGGGGCTCATTTAATGTGCTAAAGTAACCCAAATTAAAGAGACTGTCTTAAGAAGATAAAACCGTCCAACGAAAATTCGCCCTACTTGCGCGCTATGTATATTATCATATACTAAACAATTTTAAAATACCAGCCAGTCAAAACTGAATTATTGTAGTGTAATGCGACATTCTTTTGTAAGCAAAAGTAGAAAATATTGACGATTTCTTTTAAAAAAAAGTTAAACAAAAATACCCTCTACTTCCTGGCGCTACATTCATAGCCTACAGACCGTGTATAGCCTGAGACTCCATGTAACTTTTCTTTTAAACGCGCGCTGTACATAATATTTTACTATTATTTTTTATTTCATACGTATCCAACAGCGAGTAACTCGTCAATTACCGGATGGATAAATAAACTATTTTGTAATTTGTCGTGGTTAGAAAAACTAAGTCGCATTTGAGGCTGAGATGGAGTGGAGTTAAAAGAGTCGTGAGTTACAACCCTGGCACTAGATCAGGAGTGATTGGAAAACAATCACGTTAACCACCAAGCTACAGCTCCACTACTTGATGTATATGTGATGAATTAAAGTTGATAGATGAATCATCAGATCAATATTATATGCGACTTTATCGTATACTATACTGCCTGAGACCTTCTCGTGCGTCATCAGTATTAATATCTACAGAGCCAAGAAGCTCACATTGTCCACTGCTAGAAAGATAATTATACGCAACGCATCCAATTGCGTCGGTACACGTTGAACCACAACGCACAAACCCGTTCGGTGGTGTAACACCAGTAATTGCAGTACCCACTTTGGGTGTCATGACCCGTTCAAACGTAGAATGTGTTGATTCTAAGAAGAAAAAATGGTTAAGAAAGTCTAACTTTCCAATTTAGGAAATTCTAGTCTATTCTAATCTAGAGTTTTATTGAAAATAAATGTCTGTTTCTGTACACAAATAGTATAAGAATATTTATCATTTGTCCATTGTTTCTCTTCTTTTTCTTGAGTAGTAAATGAATGTAAAAGGAATAATTAAGCGCTTAAATCTAAGCGCGAAATACTTGGCAAACTGCAGCGATTGACAGATTTCGGGCCATATTAAAGATACAGATAACTCGAGATTTCAATAAGCTTTTATGACGTAACAATAATCAATTTTTTCTACAAAAATCAATATGATCAACATTATCAATAATTTATGACCTATTTGAATAGAAGTATTTAAAAGAAAAATGAAAAATTCTGGACGATAACTTTAAATTAATTATGGATGCTTTAAACATACAAATATACATATACAAACAAACGGAACAAAAACAAGCATACAGAGCAAGTTATTAATTTGCTCAGTAATTGAGTAGAGCCCGATTATTACTTGGTTAGATCCAAAAGGTGTCCCCTTAAAGATGTATTATCCCCCTGAAAAAAAATTCTTGATATTTTTGTTGTTGAATATGCCATTTTATTGTCACATAATAGTTATCCACTTTGCCAAAAATGGGATCGAAAAAAACATTATACACCAGAAAAAACTGTAAACTAAAGCAAAAAATAGTCACATTGGCTGCCAGTCAATCGGTTTTTAATTTAATTTAACCATTTATTTTGTCATTTCATAAGTAAAAACATTATTTTATTTTCGTTTTTTCTACAGAAATGATTAACTTGATTAAAACTACAAAATAACCCATTACAAGGTCTGATTTCAGTAATCTTCATTTTTAATGTTTACGGCGGACAATACATCTTTAATCGAGGTTCTATTGTAAATAGCGTTACCTTGTGATTCACAAACTACAATCCTTGTTTTTATACAAGATGAGTATGACAAAGTTATATGTCTTCCTCGTAATGACATATTGATACAATAATCGCTAAGTATTGCACGACGGACACCGGACCTACTTCGCAAATCTATTAAAAGAAATTGTAAATGGTATAGAATATCATGTGTAAATAATATTACCTAAATTAAGGCAAGACAACCTAACTAGGTCCAGTAGAAATAGGTCTAGGACAAAGACGTTAAGCGCAACACAAGAGAATTGACCAATCACAAGCGTGGGTGTGATGATCCATCGTATCATGATTGGTTAAATTACTTACGGTGCGCTTACGTCCTTGCAGGGTATACTTGTTTCATTTCCAGCATCAGCTTTTTACGGAAAGCTTTAAAATATTAAATTATTTTATAGTGTCTTCTGTGGGTTCATCCCACTTTTTAATCATCTTCTAAAATATTTAAATACATTGCACTTAATAAATAAAATCAATTAATAGGCCTATAAGTAATATAGTATAGCGCCATACAATAGAACTGACATCAACCTATTTTGTTGTTGTTTTGTTAAATCATTCCATAACAGTTAACTAATAAAATATTAAATTATTATTATTAAAATATTCGGTCGCCGCATTCTCGCTTGATGAACAGCATCGTAAAGTAGAACATTCCAAATCGTATATACAATTTTAATATTATTATGTTTATATATTAAGACTTACCTTCCCAGGATATAGATCGTTCAGCAGTTGTCCATACAAATTCAGAATATAAAGAGGGTAAAACATGGCCAATCCAAACCTTGTAAGAATTTTTACGATATCGACGGATACTCCTTGCAATGAAAATCGCTTCTTGTAGAGAGTCAATCCTTACCGTAACTAGACCTAACTCAGAACACCTTGTCTGTGCATCTTCGAATGTCATTTCGGATTCCAGAATCGAATACGTTTTCCCGTTCCACATTGTGTTCACGTGACGTTGTGCTGTGTGAGTAAAAGTATAAACAAACATAAGAACCAAAATTAGCTTTTTGGTACTTTTCTCCGTTTTTATATTTAACATTTTAATAAAGCAGCAATAAGTCTATAATATAAATTCAAAGACAAATTATCCATGGATTCGATACTAAGAATATTTGTTTTTAAAATCGTGTAGGCCTACTTACGTCCGTTACATGTTACGTCCAGGCTGGCATTACAATACCTTGCAGACCATATTCCCCGATTGGTATACTTTCCAACTGCAATCGAAGAACAGTTTCTATTCAGGTCTATATTTGGGTGACGATTATTGTCATTGGTAAAACCTGAACAATGAAATATATAGATAATTAATAAAATAAAATAAAAAGCAATGATTGCCTTGTTTCTGCTAATCAGACCATTTAGAGGAACAGATTCGGCTATTTTTTAAAATTATAACTGATTTTGTAGCGAAGCTGGTAGCTTGGTGGTGGTTAACGTGCTTGCGGCGTCCAATCCCACGGTTCAGGGTCCAATCGTGACCTAGTGCCAGGGTTGTAACTCACGACTCTTTCAACTCCACTCCCTAAGCCTCAAATGAGACAGTTTATTTATAAGCACATTATAAAATAGTTTAGGCCTATCCATCCTATAATAGGCGAGTTACTCACTGTTCGTATGACATTTAAAAAAAAATGAATTACATAATTATACACATTATTTATTATGGCTTTGCAGGTCAAACAGGTCACTAAACAGGTACAATTAGTTACTAGTTTCTATATGGCATCACTGGTTCATTGTTTTACATTGTAGGCTAAAAATACTGACCATCATACGTCATTTCTTGCATTGTACCATCAACATACCACTTAGAATCATCGTACGAATATCGGTAATTAAAAAAAAAACTGTCAAAAAACGCTGATTCTGGTTCAATGGCACTCAAAATAAAACTGTTTTCTTCCACACTTTCTATTTCCAGTAAGGCAGAGTTTATTCTAGAGCAATCGTTTCTTTGAAATTCTTGGTGAAGTTTATGTTTAATAAAAGCGTAACGTTTGTTGTTGAAATAATGCCATTCAAGACCCTTTTCGCATACATAGGGTCTTTTATGGGTACAGGTGGAAGTTTTCCAAGACCCATCTTTAAAATCAAGAGCAGAACACGCTTCGTTTTCATCAGAAAGTATCTGATCTGCTGAAAAATCTATAAATGAAAAAAATCAATAAAAAAGGATTTATATAATCGTTTCCTTTTAAGCTGTTTTTTTATGCCATTTTAAAACCATTTTAAAGCCATTTTAGACATTTGCATTGTTTTACATTGTTCTTAACAATTTATCCTTTTTTTTTAAATTGTGAGTCTCAAGTTTTAACTTTCTGTATTGGTAAAATTGTTATGTAATCATGTATTGTATGTTGATCTTGACCGAATAAATGAATGAATAAATACTTAGTTGCTACTAGGACGAAACGTAATAGACGTTGCGTAACGCAAACTAGTTGACCAATGACAAGTGACGAATATTCCTTCGCTTTTGGTTTGGTCAAATTACTTGCGCGAAGTTGCACTTACGTTATTGCGTAGACTGTAGTCTGTAGTTTTTATGTTAGTCCACCAATCGGCGTTTCGATATTTTGTCTAAAAACTGTGTTTTTGAGCTCAAGTATTATACGTATGAAATACCAAAATGTTTGTCTTTTTACTAATATAAATCTTGCTAGTATAATGCTATTGTCAGAAAACTAGATACTGCATGCTTTTGGTTGTCGATAGATATGATAATAGATACCGTACGTGTACTAATAAGAATACGTTCTTACTTGAATACTGTGATGTTTCCGATGAGTCAATCCATGCCCAAGAAACTGCACTTTTAGATTTTCTACGATACCCTATATAAGCAAGGTTGGTATTCGCTATATCTAAATTTCTATTCACCGATAATCCCGCTTCAATAATGTTCGCACTCTCTTCTTCATTCTGTATAACAGCTAGAGAAGCTCCAAACGAATAACAGGCCTTTCTTGCATCTTCAAAGTTTTCATATTGTGGGGGGACTAGGTACATTTTCTCCCCAACTGGATACCAGTTCCATGGAGTAAAATAATCTGTTTAAGAAATTAATATTAGATTTTGATTGGTGAGTGGCCAAGCGGGTAAGACAGTGGAACCGTATTACCTTGCCATATTGACATCGGCAAGGGTTCGAGCTTCACTCGCTCCATGGTTCTGGTGGTAGAGCAAGTCTTGTCGAATAAGGACTATAAACCGTAGGTCCAGTGTGACACATCTGGCTTATGTGAACTTAGTACATCTTTCGAGACGAGTGTACTAGTATACACAAAGCCACTGTCACTCATCAAGAGGGCCCCTTGATTGTCAGCATACGTTTGTTAGGTTCTCTATAAATAAGGTGTAATTGAAAAAAAAAATAATTTAAAAAAAAAGAAAAAAAGTTGGATTGAATTGAAAGATGTGCATAAAAAACATATACGTCCACACAACGTGTGAAATTGTATGTTCTGTTTTCACTTTCTACACACTCCATTCCTTCTGATAGTGGGCATACGTACACACAAGCAAACTGGGAAACTTTGATAACACAGAGGCAAGCAACGATTCCCTAAAACAGAGCATGGCAAATTGAGACGATCCAATTATAATCGTTTTAAACCAAATTTAAGTGAATTTTTGCGGATGATTTAGGACGGTTGTAGTTAAAAATAATTAAAAATGGTATAAAATGTTATAATTATTAACAATAAGAACATGCTTTGAAGTTTTAGTTTACGTTTAGTTTAAGTTGTTTTAAAATTATGTGTCGTAGTTTTTATTTTATTACTGAGAGGGCTGCTACACTACTGAAAGAAAACGAAATAAATAAATAAATCCTGCCATTGTCATTTAAATACAATGATACAGAAATCATACCTGCTTCGCAAAAGTGCCAATTACTTTCCGAACAATTCCGTGAACTCCACAAACCCGTGACTCCGTTAAATACGACACAGTGTCCATTAGATAAGTTTGGTTCACCATCCTCCCAGTCTGTGATAGACATCATATTGGATATAGGAATAATTTTTCATTTACGACCTGTCTTTTTCTACGATTTCAGATTACCATTCTACTGCGTTTTATCATTTAACGACCCTACTACTAGATAAATTATTTTCCGATATTTTGATTGAGTACCGTGTATAATTAGGCCTAACGTGTAGTTTGATAACATGTTTGTCTTCCGTAATATTAACGCATATGCTAGTAAATTTGGCGAGAAAATAGTGTTTAATTAGACCATGAAGGAGAAATTTATTATTTTTCCTACATGATTAGACCATGCCACGGTTCTCAAAAACGTTATGCCGCAAGTAATTTTAGGGACTTTACGACGGGAAGCCACAGGACGGTGCTCATGAAAAATGTATGCATGAGCTTTAACAAAGTGAGCGTAGCTTAGTGTGAAATTCCGTCTTAACTTCTTTGAGGACGAAAAAGTTGTCATTTTCCCGTTTACGGAACGACTATAAATAATGTATATATAACTTTAAATATACAGTTCAAATTACACTTAAACTCTAAATAATATTTGAAAAACAAACTACTACGATACACCATGAATCGCTGATTTTGTTTGTGCTAACTTGTTTATCTATTTTTTTAAACTGAACAATTTACTTTGTAGCTAATCTGTATCCAGGAATGGTGGAGCGCTAATAGGACTATATAACATAGCTGATTTATTTTATCAAAATGGAAAGCGCCTGGTTGATATTAACGATAAAAAGGCTTACTTTGAAAAGTGGTGTTTGCATCTCCAACTGGCCACTGCCATGATTCCGTAGTTGCATTGTAGTACAATCCAGTCCATATATCACTATGATTCTCGTATTTCTCATGTGCAGACCAATGTATAAATTTATTACTTTCATCGTGATTGTCTATGACCACGAGATGTGATGTCCTCTTATCGCAATCTTCCTTTGCCTTTTCCCATGTTATTAGTTTGTTTCTCGAAACATAGTAACAGTGATCTCCAAAGAAAGAAGATGTCTTCGGACTACATTTATCTACAAACAACAAAATACAATGGCAGTTACATTTTATTTATATAAAGTAATTAAACAAATTATATCAATTAATATATAAAAAAAAAACGTAACGCATCATAAGTAACGCACGAGAAGATAAGTAAAGAAATATATCCATGATACATAAAACTAGACACAAGCGTTAGAAAAAAAAATTTAAAAATTTTTGTTTTATTTAAAGAGTTCGCATTTTAAAATAATGTATATAGTCTGTATATAGGGTAAACAATGATAATATTAATGTATCTTCTGCAGTACATTTATTAGTTAAGTGTTTACAATTTTAGATGTTGAGAATTATAGAACAAAAAAAATATTAGAAAATTATGAAAAAAGGTGGATAACAGAAAAGAATGAATGAATGATGAATGAATATTATTAAAATGTTAAAATACTGGTTGAAACTATTAAAAGCGCCCACAGGCTCTGAAAAATACTGTTAAAACGATTCAAATTTAAAATTAAAAATGTTCAAAACGGTAACCTATCGTTAAAACGTAATTGCCACTAGGACGCAACGCACAGACGTAAGCCGCAACGCAAGCGAATTGGCCAATCAAAAGGGATTGATTATTCGACAGGCAATCAGTTGAGGTAAACACACTATCTACGAACCGGCTAAAGAGGGAAAAGATAAGTCTAGCCTACCATAATTTCTTTAAAATTTAAAACTAATTGCAAATAACTTTTAAGTACAGTACTTACTCGACCATGGAGCTCCGTTAATCGTATACATAAAACACAGGATTAGTACAAGAAATAAACATAAATTAACCGATTTCTTGTGAATTCCCATTTCAAAACGACAGGTATATCAATGTTCGACTTTACTACCAGTGCGAGAATATCTTCCAAATTGTTAAAACAGTATAGACAAGCGCTAACCAACTAGACAGTTCCACACTGCGCGTACTGGTGTACTTCTTTATAAGATTTTCAATTAAACTTTCTTTACTTGATAACTTAAAATAGACGTTTCTTTTTCAGATATAACACTCTTTTTTTTATTAAAGCATAACTTGATATGTAGTCGTTATAGACCTAACCATAGCTACAGTATGACAAATTATGTATTATATCTTGTTGGTGAACCGTTGTAAATGTTATAAGTACAGTAATCGACTTCGTTATCGATTTTCTAGTGCAACCAATATAATGGTATTTGTTAACAATGTCAAGTTTTATTTAAGTTCTCTTGTTAAATTATAAATATATCAATATTACTGTTAAAGCTGATTTGAGCCAATATATGAGGGTTTTCAACCGAATTTTAATTACTATTATTGTTATACTTATATCAATTAATCTATTAATGTTCGTTGAAATACTATACATGGGCGGTTGATTAAATTTACGTCACATAGCAATACGAAAACTAAACTATTGCGATGACGTAAAATAGGCAAGTAATTTGACCAATCACGACGCGTGGATCATCCGAACTATCGTTTGTGATTGGTCAATTCACTTGCGTTTCGCCAACGTTACACGAGCTTTAGATCCTATCAAAATATAGACCTAAAAAGCATAAGAAAATGCATGTACGCCTATTCTTTTATATCTGCATAAAGGTATTATTTATTTTAGTAGGCCTTCCATTTTAGATTTTTTTTTCTATTTTATAGCTCTCAAAATTTACAATCTCATATGATTGTTTAAATAATAATGTTAACTTTTCTCACGTTTTCAGACAATTCAGAAATAAATATAAATTTCATTACATGCAAAACACAAATTCAGAACGTCGCCACGGCCATAATATAAAACATCAATACATTTTTTCTAAGTTCACGAAGTTAAATTGTTCAATATTTACGGTAATTATATCAATTTTTGACAAACAGTTTCAAGGAGGAAATTATTATATTGTAATTGGAATCGATTATGTTATGAAAGTAATGAGTTACATCTTATATCGATTTGTGTTTGTTTTGTTATAGTGTTTTCGATCGGGTTTTAATTGAGGTCTAAACAGAATACATCGGTCGAATTTTATTGGTATTTCCAGTCATAACACGTGACACTTTATACATAATATCTAAATTACAGATCTTTTGATGGAAAGTAACCTAATAATTAAACCATCAAGTTTTTACTACTTCTTTTACGAAAAGGTTATAATTATTTAGTTTTAAACCATATTTACTTATCATGACGTAGACGCGTAAGAAAACAATACATGGCTGCAGTCGCGTGCTCAAATTTGAGTTACGGTTTAATACCGTTTGCACGCGACTAAAAATTAAGTAAGATTGAATTCTGAAATGTATCGATTGTAGTAGTAAGTTATAGATTACACCCGATGTTTATTGAATGGTTTTGAAAATAGGTTACAGGTGAATAAAGGTGTCAACAATGTCGCAAAAGCTTGGTTCCCACTAGCGACGCCAACGCAGCGACGTATCGACGCAAAGTGCTGTATTGCGTAATCACAAGTGGGAACCGACGACGCAATAGTGCTGCAAATATCGCGTCGCAGGTTTGATTTCACGCAGTCGGGGGCAAACACAATTATTAGAAGGGCATTTGCTTACGTTGCGTAGATTGCGTCGCTAGTGGGAACCACGCTTTAGTTTACGAGCTTAAGTAATATACGTATGAAACGCCATATATGCCAAAATAATATAGTTCTATATTTTTACTAATAATATTTAGTTAAATAACAGTCTAACATAGACTAGGTATAAGCCTAATGAGCTGAAAAACAAAATGGAAATTTATAGCTAAAAATAGTAATTCAGTAAGATGCATAAACACTTTCCAAATTCTAAATACCTACAGTAGCGCCATCTACGTGAAACATAGCCTGCCAGACCACAGAGGGCCCTGGACGTGGAAGAAAACGCAATGTTTTCTAAAATGTAATGTTTGAGTTCGTCTTTTCTCTCTATGGCGTAACTGTATACATTAAAGATGTATTGTCCCCTGAAAAAATAATTAAAATTTTGTTGTTGAATATGCCATTTTAATGTTACATAATACTTTCCACTTTGAAAAGTTAGATGGGAAAAAATGTATTTACCTGAAAAACTGTAATTTAAAGCAAAATAGTCAAATTGGCTGCCAGCCAATGGATTTTTGTTTGAATTTAACGATTTATTTTGTCATTTATAAGTGAAAACATTGTTTTTTCTGGTTTTTTTTCTACGGAAGTGAAAGTGACTTTATTGAAACTACAAAATAACCTATTCAAAGCCTGATTTAAATAATCTTAATTTGTTCATGTTTTTGGGGGACAATACATCTTTAACAATAAAAATGATAATAATATGATCCGAAAGTGTTATAAAATTACATTTATTCATAATACTGATGTAAACAGTTGTTTATAATGCATTTACTGTAGGCCTACCTAGCCTATTTATAAATACATTATTTAAAAATTCAAAATAATCTTGTTAGTGTTATTATTATTAGATAAGGTTAAAAGTTCAACAAGTATCTCTCAAGATGCATCTAGACTACGTTAATGGAATCATGTTAAGATTTACTCTTTACTCTCTTAATTTAAAAACCGATTTTCCACTAGGCGAATTTGTTCGCGCGAATGCGTAGAGAGGGATTTGGAAGATGGAAACATGAATACGCATGCGTATAAGCTTTAGATCGCGTTTCAATCAATGTGTTTGTATCAATATGATTTCCACAGTATTAACCTGTGATGGAATTGGGCGAATTACTATATGAAACAAAGGCAACGAATACCGTTAATAACATGTCAACTGTAGTAATTGCGATTTCAACCTCATAATGTACAATGTTTACATTCTTCAGAGAGATGATTTCAGTAATGTTGGTCGACAAACAAATTAAAATCGATAAACGGACAAGTGGATGATTTGTGGAATGCTATGTATTTGGCGACTAAATATTTACATAACTATTTGATTGACAAACTAATAAGACAAATCAATATCAGATAGGTTTGAGGAGTAAAATCTTTTAATTTTCTATTGAAATGATCAATTATAGGCCTACTGACTTTGATAAATTAATATTAGATAATGCATTCGTTTGTGAAAGACTGATGGAACGCTGTGCTGCTCTTTAGGTTTTAAAGATGTATTGTCCACCAAAAACATGAAAAATGAAGATTAATTAAATCAGACTTTGAATATGTTATTTTGTAGTTGTAATAAAGTCAATCACTTCCGTAGAAAAAAAATGCAAAAAAATATGTTGTTACTTATAAAATGACAAAATAAATGGTTAAATTTAACCAAAACCATTTTTTGCTTTAAATTACAGTTTCTTCAGGTAAATAACTTTTTTTAAATCCAACTTTTGGTCAAAGTGGATAACTATTATATTACATTAAGTTGGCATATTCAACAAAAAATTTGTAAAGAAGGATTTTTTCAGGGGGACAATACATAACATAATAAGACATATTTTACTATTTTTATGAATAGATTAATATCACACATAATTATTCACTTTGACTAGAAATTATAATTTTTTTGTTTCTCGTCAAAAACAAATCAAATAATCAATCATCGACATTTTTATTCCATAATCAAAATAAAAACATATACAAATACAAATGATAATGGAATGGGATTAAACAAATAAGCGTGTGCTTAAAACATGTAACCCTAACAACATAGAACAAACATTAGTACAAAAAAAACCACCAAAATGTGATTAGAACATTTCTATTGATTAAATGTTGCTTTAATTTCTGTTTCTACTAAAAAATGGTATTGATTTTGGTGTAGTCTATAGACAGTATCGGACGAGTATCGAAATGATATTTATCATGCTTTTGGGGACAATATTTTTTTATTTTTATTTTTTTATTTCATACTCATCCAACAGCGAGTAACCCGCCAATTAGGCCTACAGGATGGATAAACTATTTAATAATTTCACAAGACAAACATATACACAAGATGCTCTACATAAACAAAGACTTATTATTAAGTCTTTGGGAGTGGAGTTGTAAATTGTCATGAGAAAAAAACCCTGACATATGACAGGACTTGGACCCGGGACCCTTAGATTGGTAGCCAAGCATCATAACTAAATAAATAAACAGGCCAATTGTGTTAATATAAGTATATTTTCTATCTCATCCCCCCCCCCACCCCCCACCCACCAAAATGTATAAGCCTATATTTGGATTAACGAAGAATAGACGTATCACATTATTGTTTGTTGTAAAATTGTAGATGTGTTTTTTAAACATGTTTGCATGAATGTATATTTAGATTAACGAAAAATAGACGTTAAAGAAAAAAGCAATATTACATTATTTTTTGTTGTATTTTGTGTTAACTTTAACATTTACGTGAATAATTTAATTGAGTCATTGTTTAAGACGATTTTGAAGATGAGTCTTACTGGCATCATCAAGCTGACAATTTTGAAGGATATAATTCTCGCCATGATGTGCTTGTAACACCGCACGACTACATTAAAAACACTTCACCTGTTAAAATTGCCAATTCCTTGCACAAATTTGCTAAGAGCAAAAGGATTCATTAGTGAAAATGATTCAAACGAGCAATCAATGTGCAACAATCACTCACGTGTCACTAGGTCTGATGTCACATGATACATGGCGCACTTCCGTCGTTTTCGTATCATCGCGCCAATACAAGCGCACTCAATACGTCACGCGCGAATCGACAGTGTCAGCTTATACGACGTATGCGTAGAGAGGGGTTTGTGAGATGGAAACATGAATACCCATGTGCATAGCATGACGCTTTCGATTCGCGCGAACAAATTCGCATAGTGGAATGTTCATAACTTTATTCTGCTGCTTACTTTTTAACGGAACGCTTTTTAATATTCTATTGTTTTGTTCTTGTATTTTAATGACTTTTTTAAACTATGGTACTGAACGGTATTCTGTTTAAATGCTGTTTTTTATGCCATTTTAAAATCATTTTGGAGCCATTTTAGACATTTGCATTGTTTTACATTGTTCTTAACATTTTATCCTTCTTTTTAATTGTGAGTTTAAAGTTTTAACTTTCTGTATTGTAACATTGTAATCATGTATTGTATGTTGATCTCGACCGAATAAATGAATGAATGAACATGCTCCGCTTAACGTACGCCTAAATAATGGCTTATAGAGTCAAATACGCAATAATCATTGAAAACATAAGATGTTGTTCCACCTCTAAAGCTCTTTCTACACTATCAAACTTTGTGTGATGTGCCCATATATGGACATTATGATGTCATACCACTACCATATTTGGGCACATCACACATAGTGTAGACAAAGAATTATTGTAAGTTATCGACGCGGTCTCTTTGAGTACGGTACTTCATTACTAATTCGTTTCTATCTCATTCCTAAGTGAATGATGCAAATGCACTTTTTAGCACATAAAATAAGCAACACGACCATATTATTGCCTCCATAAAGTTAATTATAAAAATAAGTGGATAGATTGTTAGTATATTTTATTTCAATACGAAGCCATCGTTAAATTGCCAATACTGTACTGTGCAAGTATTTTAAACACAATTTCTAATATTAGTGTGGGATTAAATCCATATAATTGTTTGAAGGTTTGCATGGTGAAATCAAATGTTGATATACATTTTGCGGTAGGCCTACACCCAGAGAGATGTAATAAGCCGGCTATATAATATAATTGGGTACACCACGTATATTAGTTCTGAAAAGAAATGGTGGGTTTCTCCGAGTAAATCCAGGAACTTATTTCATGACCATTTCACGACTAAGCAGCTATTGAGTCTAAAAGTCAATCTGCGCCTGCGCATAAAAACCCACCTAATTATCTATAGTTTCACTACATTTCATAATGGTATTTTTTGTTTGTTTGGGGTAATAGGCAGCAATGAAGAGTTAAGAAAAAACTCAATACTAGTGGGTTATCAGCTATACAAGGCCTAACTACATACAATAATGGCTTCTAGTATTCAACTTTAAATATATTTTTTTGCTACGACTAATATTAAGTTCTTCAAGCCCGTGGCTAAGCAACGGACAAGCGCTATTTACAGTTAAAATATCAGGTGTATATATATTTAATGATTTGAATTGGTAGCTGAACACGTCTTTGGTAGACAAAGATGTGGTGAGCACGTTTGATATGGTCTATATAATTTAAGCCCATTGGGATAGTAGCACGAACGTTCTCACAGGTTGATATTAAAGCAAAATCGTAAATAATACGTTAGGTAGGTATTAGTTCACACACAGGGCACGTTTCTATAAAGCATCGTATTGCAAAAATTGTAAAACAAATAATGTTAATACAGTAAGTGAATGGTGTCATTCAACACCCCCTCCCACCCACCCACCACCACCCAGGAGGGTTCTGCCAATATGTTGAATGATAGGTATCATAGGAAGGTCCCCACACTTTTGAGCCAATATGTTCAATGAATGGATGTAAAAGCTCCCACACACAGAGTTTATAGGCTCCTTTGGACAATTTGAAACCGCGTCATAAAGGCTTTCTTTTAGAATTCTCTTTTAAGCCCTGTCTACATTATCACATTTTATGTGACAAAAAATGTGATGTGCCCGTATATGGACACGATGACGTCACATCTCTAGCATATTTGGGCACATCACACAAGTGTAGACAGAGCTTTAGCAGTGACACATAACTCACCCTCAATATCAGACTTTAGAATCTTGTTTTAACATGAAAATAAGAGCACTATTTTTTAATTAGTTAGTGTCTTGAACAAATTATTCATTGCCTAATATTGCTTTTACAGTAGCCTAATAATTATAAAACTAAAAATATACATCATCATTGGAATATTTAAAAATATAATACGCCTTTATACAGTAGTGTAATTATGTATATCTCCATGTTTCTATTGTACTTGTGTGTATACACATTATTTTATGCGCTGTTCGGTGTATAATTCATCTTTTTGTTCTCGACGAAAATAAAAAATATATGCTTTATCATAATATAGATTAATATGCATGCACCTTCATACAACAATGAGGTAGCCATGGCAACCGGTTCTCTTCCGGCATTATAATGTTATAGAGTTCATTTCTTAATTTCGTATGTGCAGTGAGAACTTAAGTCCATTTGAGGTAAGACGAAGTGCATTTATACTATTTTCATATTTAGTTATACACATCAAGTATAGTTGAAGATTTTTGTTTATATAACCAGGAATTTACGACGAAAAAAATTGATTTAAATTTATTGTAGATCTGTTACAATTTTTTGTGACAGTTGCGATGTATAATGAGGATTAATATTATCATTAAGCATCCGTTTAAAAGGGAGTGTCGTATTCGAGATTAAACTTACAGACAAGTAGATCTTTACTTTTTTAGGTAAGTAAATCAAAACGTTTACGGTACCTTTTAAGTAATGATCAGGAGTATTTAGTTCTGTGATTGATAATATAGGAATAATTTTCTAGTTCTGTGTTTAAAACTTAATCTGCTTTTTATATAAATAATATCTGTATATTGGACAAGTCTTGTAACTAAACAAATATTTTGTTAACGTATTTATTTTATTTTGTTTTTCTAACTTTTGTGTTTTTTAAAATGTATTATTAATGACAATAACTAATAAAGGTATTAATAGTATAATCTACTCAAATTTATAAATTTAGAAGGTTAAAATGTGCTAAAAAAAACGCGTCATATAGTCTTAAAATGGGTCACCATAAACATATAATTTAGGAGCGTAACGTACTCTTTTTCTTCAAGAATTTCGTATGTGTATATAATTATACTGTTTGGAAATCTTGGTAAATTCACATAAAATATATAATACAATATTTAACTATATATTAATTACATTATTTACAACCTAAAAATGTATTTGACCAATCTTGGCAAATTGACACGTTAACGTAATTGATATTACACTTAATCAGTTACACTGACCACCTAATAAATTATAATTGAAAACTAATATTTTAATGTTTTATTCCTCCAAGGACCACTTGACCAAATGACCACCTATTAAAATGTAACTCAAAACTACAATGTTGTAGACTACTTATTCCTCCAAGGACCACTTGACCAAATGGAGATAATATTATAATAGCCTATAATTGATAACTAGATCTATTTGATCAACACGATGACCACCTATTAAAACATAACTAAAAACTACAATGTTGTAGACTACTTATTCCTCCAAAGACCAAATGGAGATAATATTATAATAGCCTATCAATTGATAACTAGATCTATTTGATCAACACGATGACCACCTCTACGTAACTAAAAACTATGCATTTACATCTTAAAATGGTTACATTTTCCGTCCACATAATTACTAAGTTTACACACGGTAGACAAATAATATTCAATATTAGCAACATATTTCAACGTCATTGGCATCATGTTACGAACAACTCTATCAAAGATGAATTAGGTTGTGTTCATGCGTTTTTTAGATTTCCCTAAGGCCTATTCAAAATGTTGAGTTGGTATCTCATGAGAGGATTCGTGTCCACGGAGCGCGTAACAGAGACGGTTACGCGGTGATAATTGTATCGATTTGTAAAATGTTGCTAACTCAGTTTATAAAATACTTGAACTCTACCTACAGGTTGTTGGTCTAGATCAATGCCTTTGATTATCTACCCAACTAAATTAAGATATGAGCCGATTCGAAGTTATTAATGTAGGCTAACTTACAAATACAATTCAGATTATAAAATATGCCTCTGGCCTTTTTTGTAAAAAAATTAAATTTTATTACATAATATTTTAATCTAATAATATTGGTTGATTACCTGATAAAATAATATGATCGCTTAAATTTAATAGGGCACTGTAAAATAGTATTTAAGAAGGTAAAGTCTTCTTTTTTCATCAATGAGGCCTTATTTTATCCCTTATCTCCAAATTCTCACATTATCACCGTTTTCACATTTCAGAATTCATCATATTACAGTTTTATCTTTAAAATTTAAGCTAATCTTTATGTAATAAAATGTCTTGTATGTTTATAGATGGGCAGAGGCAGAGACACTGTTTTGTTATCAATTTCAATTACATAATTATGAGAAATTGATATATTATTTACACAGAGTAGGCCTACTCAGTTTATATTGCAATTAAACACTTTTTTAGCCTACCCCGCTACCACAATGTTCACAGCTTATACTTACGTTATTGCAACAGCAGCCGTATATATAGCGCGCATTTACAGAAAATGAAACACATTAAGATATATGGATAATGCAGTTGATTAATAAACACGAAGCGATCTTTTGACACTTAGCTGGATTGCATCTTCATTCAAGGTCGAGTAAAAAGCAATATTGTTAATGAACATGACGTTCTTAATGTATACATCTTTATTCCACGTGCCATTATCAATTATAATATAACGCTGTATTCCAGAAACTCGGCTGTTAGAATATTGCAGACATTGAATTGAAAATACAAGGTAAAAATTTAAATAATGATATATACAACATCTGGAAATAAGAATACCCATTGACATGAGACGAATAACAATGCAAAAATACATTGATAAAACCAGTACATTTGCGTCATTTGTTCACTGTTAATAGTATCAAATATTTTGTTATTTACTATAGTTTTATATTGACTATTTCTGTTCAAGATCATTAATTATGTACCTGCATACTAAAAATGTGTACCTGAATAATTTTGTATGAGAGGAGTTAATTATGTTTGTACAGAAATGTTTATGTCCCAAAATAATTACAGTATTTCTGTGTCACATAAATGTTTTATGTTGACATAATTAGAATGATTGTTCCGAACGGCGCCTCGTACACAAATATTTTGTTGTTGTTGAACTTCTTCTTCAACCTGCAGGTTGAGACCAACAAACGCACAAAAAGACCCAAATTCTCCACAAACATAACGTATTCTTTTTCGATATTCCCATTATTCTGTTTTCTCTCCAATAACATATAATAATAGCATTACATTTGATATTTATATAAATAATGTATTTTAATTTCATATTTCCTGTGGGCTTTGTGTGAGGTCATTAACGAGTTGATAATGAACTGCACATGCGCAATATATTCTGAACGTTATCATTTTGATACACCTAGCCTACAATAATCTCACACATTGTCACATAAAACTACCCGAAATTACCAAGGTATACGATACAAAATAATAATCTTATTAGTCCTCATGACGGTCATGCAAAGCAAGCGAGTTGACCAATGGCAAGCGACAGTAAGAATAATCTATCGTTTGTGATTTGTCAACTCCCTTACGTTACGTCGTTGTGTTGCGTCTCTAGTGGGTTCGATATAAAGTTGTGTTACATTTCAGTCTTTATAGGCCTAATGACATAGCAATTTACGGTACTAATAGGCCCGGTTGTATTATAATAAGGTGTGTCTCGTAATCATTCTGAACGCTTTCGAATTATTAATACATTTACATTGTCTCTAAATACGAACCTTAGTGACATGGATAATATGTATTGAAAGTAATTAATACACATTGACTCGTATCTAGATGACTGTCAATAGTCAGTTAGGATCTTTCTAATGATAGCTGCAGAATTGACATTATGTAGTAGATGGCCAGTTCGTTCCTCCTGATTCTACCTAATATTTTCAACCAGGACCTCATTTTCAGCTGAATGGACTGGGATTCATTATCGGGAATTGAGAACCACTTGCCTACCGCAATTAACCAATACAACAGTGAACTATTGTCTTAAAGAAGACTGATAGCCTTTGAGATATAATAAAGACTTTTATTATTATTACAAAAAATAAATTGTCTGCGTTGTATAACATTCAAGTCAATTCTGATGGGAAAAATACTTTAAAATCCAATTTTATAAATCATGTTTTAGTGGGTAGTTAATTAATCAAATGTTAGTTCATTAGGAATGATGTATGTTATAGCGACAAGCAGCTGCGACGTTGTTTTATAACATCGTGCCATTTACAAATAACAAATGTCCTGTAATTAAATCACAGACGTGTTTATACTTTCCTTGGGCTAATCAAAATGCCAAAAAATATACAAGTATAGAATTGTCACAAGATGGCATTTGTCATCGTTGGCCTCATTTCTGAGATTGGATTATTGTTGAGGAATGACCGGTAAATATTCGTCGTAATTTACGACGTACCACGCAGCTATTGAGTCTAACAGTCGTTCTGTTGAGAAGGAATGAGTAAATATCCGTCATAATTCACGAAGTACCACTTGAATACGCGGCTATTGAGTCTAACAGTCGTCTGTGCATGCACATGTGTTAGTAGCGCGTACAGAATTACTTTTTGACTCAACAGCTGTCGAGTGGCGCGTGATGAAAACTAACGGTCAACTGGTAACCCGCACCCTGATTGTCAAAAGATGTTTTAGAAAATGGGTGAAGTACAAAGGGCGGACTAATCTCACTGTGAATCAAGGTTTTACCACGAGAGTTCATACAACCACAGCCTAAAATAGTTAGAAACATCAAAACCAAAAACTGGAAAACACCAAACCACCTATCTTAACTTAAAAAGGACGATGCATAATATCAACAATTTGAAATTGTTTGAATAAATATTTGCATACACATAATATTTCAGAGAAAACACTATTTATGCATGTATACAGTATAGACAATCAACGAGCCGTAAATTAAATTTACAGTATATCTTATGAACAAAACATCATTAAGGTAAAATACAAAAAATACAAGAAGCCACATAGAATTGATTATCATTTTAGGAGCGTTGATGTTGTAATAAGTAAATTATGCTGTTTAATCTTTAATTTAATATTTTATTAACCATGATTGCAAAAATATGAATATGGAAGTTAGAAGCACTCGATAATTATGACGTTAAAGCAGACTTTGAACAAATCTTATTTTCAATTTCTGAAAATCTCGTCTATTTCTTTCCATGATTGATTATCTAGTAAATTATATTTGTTGGTCATGATAGCGAGTGTTTTCGCAGGTTGGTCGTTGTGTTTCGCTAAATAAATAGCGCGATATCAGTCAAAACAACAAATGGACATAAGCGACAGACAATCAGGCTACGCAAACGACATTTGGTCACTTCGAAACAATCGTTTGATAGTCAGTCTTTACAACTATATTGAACTGAATCGATATGTCTATAAAATACAAACCTAGTACACAGCATTTGTCTGCATAGTTTAACTAATATTATAAACATCTTATCATATTAGTTTTATTTCATCTTGAATAAATATACCGTTAATAATGCTATTAATTCATTGCAATTCTGTAATATTGTAAAATTATTTTTTTTTTCCATTCTGAACGCGTTTGCGTCATTAAGCTTGAAAACGCGTTTTATATTGTAAGATTCCGTATCTGACGCTAGGCCTATTTCATCTCTACTCTGATTTTATTCCGTATATACCTTTTGAGATTTTGTAAGCGTAATGATAATAATTTAATTTCCCATGATATTTTAGTCAATTTTTATTCATTTTATGATTTTATTTGTTGGTCTTTTGATGTTTTAATGTATTATTTATATGTATAATCGCCAAAGGAAAGTCAAATTTCTAGTTTATGGACGAATAAATAATCTTGAATCTTGATTCGATCAATTAAAATCATGGCGCAGGCTTTACACATCTTGATTGATGAGTTCCTGATATTATAGCCTGTCTTTTTATTTTAATGACAATTACTCGTACATATCACTTCACTAATGACCAGTTACTAATGAGTGGTTCTTAAGCATTACTCAACACTCAATTTGAGTTCACTGACTTATCGTTAAGTTCGCTGCACCTGGTCGGTTACTTCAAAAGGTAATATCAAATCTCTATTCATTAGTTGAAGAAGCTTGTAAAATAAATTCATTAACATCAAATGGAGAGAATGATATCTATTGTGTTGGATGCAGTGTGTGCGACGAGCACTGAAGTAAAGTTCATGAGTTAAAATCTTGAGTTACTTAATTGTTGTTAACATTTCTAAAATGTATATAATATATATATAAAAAATGTGTAAATTATATATATGTATTAATGTCAATGAACTGAAAAATACATACTAATTGCCGTAGATCATAATAATACACGAGATAATATTCCTATTGGTCAGTACAGTTTTTTTCGTTTGCGTATGTATACGTAATTTTAATTTCTATGGACCAGGAATTCCGAAATAAAAGATTGAACTGAATGAATATTCTACCACTAGGTTAACAATGTTTAATAGAACAAGTAATACATATAATATACAAAACCTGGTCCCCACTATACCAGAACATGAACGCAAGAAACTGAACGTAAGCGCAACGCAAGTAATACCAGGCCCGTAGCCAGGGGGGGGGGGGGTTATGGTTCAGGCGAACCCCCCCTTTACAGCGAACCCCCCTTAACCAACTGCGAACCCCCATCCCCGACATGCCCAATACCTCACCCTCATCTCCAAAAATCCTCCAAATACGTGCCCCACAGTACAAAAAGTTGTTTGTAAATTGAAAAATTCGTAAACTTGTTCGTGAACCTTCTTCTCTGTATGCGCGTCAACTAGTGATACGTGTCTGTAAATTTCTAAAAGCTGCAAATGAATTGCCGATTTTAACCTGAAAAATAAATGTTTGGTCCCTGCATGTAACATGATATTGACGCGTCTCATAGCGAGCTGGCGCACGAACGATTCGTACAAAGGACACCGCCAGACAACTGCGTACCTATTGTTTAGATCACTGGCAGTCAGGCAGCATGCATAAAGTATAATATAGCCTTCCGACGTACATCAGTATTTATGTGTGACTATGAAGTATAATGTATCATAGAGGATTATAGTGAATCCTCTAAAATCATCTTAAAATGGTCACTTAAAGGTAGGTCACATTACATTCTTGTAGCATCTTGTGCGTCATGGTATTCATAAGGTATGATGCACATCGGACAAATGACGCACCTCTCCTGGGGGTCGTATAGTGGGTCATACAATTGACAAGTGCATAAAGTAAGAATAAATGTTTAGGACCAGGCCTAAGTATTTATAATATAAATTTAATACATTTATCTTTTTAAAGGCACAATTTATCGTCATGGAAATTTTTTGCAAAATTCTAGATCACCATCATGCTGCTATGCGCGTTAAAACACACATGGTGTTATACCAGCAGCAGTGGGCAGAAGTCAAGCATTGTTTTCTTCTCTGTATGCGCGTCAACTAGTGATACGTGTCTGTAAATTTCTAAAAGCTGCAAATGAATTGCCGATTTTAACCTGAAAAATAAATGTTTGGTCCCTGCATGTAACATGATATTGACGCGTCTCATAGCGAGCTGGCGCACGAACGATTCGTACAAAGGACACCGCCAGACAACTGCGTACCTATTGTTTAGATCACTGGCAGTCAGGCAGCATGCATAAAGTATATAGCCTTCCGACGTACATCAGTATTTATGTGTGACTATGAAGTATAATGTATCATAGAGGATTATAGTGAATATTAATATTTTACACTATAATATCTATGGTATCAAGTACTGTAGTTCACATTATGGCATCCGATTATTTTTTTCTAGACCACCAGCCGATACGTACTAAAATGTATCAATATCACCTATTTACATATTTATATTTCTCAACAAATTGCTGTAAATAAATATTATAGATAGAGCTAGCAAATAGCATTTGCCTTCACCCAGTGTGCTTTTTTCGGGGCTGCTCCTAGACGTTCGCATTGAACTTGAACGCAAAACAAAATACGGAGTAAATGATCAAACAATCGGCGGTTCCGCACAGAGCACGCGCATCTAACATACGGCAACAAATAGTTATGTCATTTTTGCTCATTGGTTATATAGCATGCTGCACGAGAGTGTCTTTTCCGGCCATCTAGGGGTGTCATTTAACAAAATTCGCTTCGCATCAGGCTGGGGGAGGGGGGGGGGGGGTTGACCCAAATATTTAGTGTCCGAACCCCCCCCCCCCCTTGACAGATCCTGGCTCCGGCCCTGAATACACTATATACAAAGCCTGGTCCCCACTATACCAGAACATGAACGCAAGAAACTGAACGTAAGCGCAACAAGTAATACACTATATACAAAGCCTGGTCCCCACTATACCAGAACATGAACGCAAGAAACTGAACGTAAGCGCAACGCAAGTAATATTTAGGATCATGCATTAAAACCACACTATAAAATCCGACCTAGTGCATGCACCGGAAGAACCGACTCAGCCAGCTATATTATCCCGATTGGCCGCTCATAGGTAACGTGTAACACATTTTAGTTATATTGTCCCGATTGGCCGCTCATAGGTAACGCGTAACACATTTTAGTTATATTGTCCCGATTGGCTGCTCATAGGTAACGTAACACATTTTCTTTACTGTTGCATTGCTGAGATGTGATTTTATATACTGTTCACATTAATCAATATTGGCATCGTAAACTGAATGAAGTTATTATTTGATATCGAATAACAATTCGTTTGTTACGTTGTGTGAAACTAGATCAACCATTTCGATTAACAAAGTTCAACGTACTTTATTGAAATTTTGATGAAACTGTATATATCTGTAGAATGATGCAAAACATGTATAATAGTAATGATTTCATTCATTTTAATTTATAGGATACGAATTATATAGTATGGCGATCCATGTCATTTAAAATCCATTAGTTATAGGTGACAAAACGACTGTATATATTATTTATTGTAATTACTTTATCGTTAGAATCGTTATATGAAAAAAAAAACTAGTGGAGTGCAGACAAATCCACTAAATCATGTTTTAAAATAAGAATAGATGTAGAACTAACTTCGTAAGGTCAGTTCCTACAGTGTATAATAAACGTACAAGATAAAAATGACTATATAAAAAAAATTTTGCATATAATAGAGGAAGAATAATTCAATGTTTGATAGGCCTATAGTAAAACGTTAGACTAGGCTGGGCTATGTTTATTATAAATAATTAATTTTGGATAGAGTAATTAAATAGTACCGAAGAATGCATTGAGCGGAGGGGGGTTGGGGAAAAATGTTTGCAACCTGTCCCCTGCACAGGTGGACGAAAGAAAGTCAACACATTATCATGCAGATTATGGCTATACTGTATGTAAAGCTCTGTCTACACTATCAAACTAGTTTGATAAAAAAGTGTGATGTGTCCAAATATGGTAGTGATATGCCCAAATATGGTAGTGATATGACATCATCATGTCCATATATGGGCACATCACATTGCTTTGTCACATAAAGTTTGATAGTGTCTCAGAGCTTAAGGGACAAATGTCCTCTAAACTCTCCTTCTACCCTGTTCAGGTTCAAGATCGACTATAAATAGCCTTCCAGAAAAATAGACTTAGTTAGTCTCAATCATATGGAAAACTAGATCCAAAAGCAAACATATTTCGATATTTCTCACTATATCTAATAAACAAAACAAATAATCTTTGGAATAAATTGTGTTTATTTTGTCTTCCATTATAATAGTACATACAAAATTGAAATTCACTAGGCTGAACGAAGATGTTAAATTTAGCATGTAATTTAGGCGTGAAAGCCCATACAGATTGATCAAGTTTCGGTGACTAGATTTAAATTATGTGAAAGATAAACAGAATGACGTGGTTTCAGTATACAAGAAGGCACTTATTATGGAAGCGCAATTGTTGATCATTACATGCATTGTTGACTAGTCTTTATATACTAATAGTCTGACCTTAGCCTTAATACCACTTAATACTGGGAATGAATAAAGAGGGACAATAGTGGCTTGGCCCCCTTGAAGTTACAACGATCCTGACTGTGCGGAGGTAAGATCTATAAGCTAAAAACGATTGCAAGCTTGCTTTTGTGCTAAAAAGCAAACAAACAGTTAATGTATTTTTTTTCTTTTTTCGTATTCGTACTTAATGTTATATAATGGGGTGGGTCAAACTTACAGGTCTTTCTGACTTATATGACCCTCGCCCCACATGATTACTTCATTGTATTTATTATTCTGTATGTTATTGTGAATCGTGGAAATACATTGAACTGAAATTATTCTATTTTAGTAGGCCTTTAATTACTTTTACTGAAATGTATCGTACAATTTCAATTTCGGATTTTAAGAAAAACATTCTTAGTTATATGTGTGCAAGTTAATACTATTTTGAACAATAGGTAATTCCTAGTATAGTTATTTTTATATTAATTCTCTTTAATTAAAATAAACCCTGGCTGTGCACCAAGTCATTAATGGTGAATCCCGAGATCCAATTATCTCAAAAGGACAACATTAGGGGCTGTCAATCACTTAGTTCAGACCCGGACGGTGGTCCAGAGAGCGTTTAGCTTACATTGGCTAAGCAAACATTCCTACGGGTTGAAGAAATGAAGACGGTAATTTTATAATGGTTAGTGATCTGCCTACAGCATCCACGGCAAGTTAACAGTGATGTCACGAGAGGTGGGAGGCTGTGGTAAATTTGTAAATCTGTGTTGTAGTTAACGTCGGGAAGGCTAGAGGCCTAGAGCAGATAAATGCGGAGTACTGCGTATACTGTGTTTTTAATTTAGCAAGATGTAAAATTCAGTTTCCGTAAGGACCAGAATAAGAAGCAGCCATTAAGGTAAGGATGAGTGAGGTAGTATAGTAGGTCTATCAAACCGATATTGGCGGGGGTTGGTGGCACACTTAAAAGTTATAGCCAAAGATGACGTAATGACAGAGTTGTACAAGAAGGGTTAATCCTCATAAGAAGCTGGAAATGTTAACGGAAGTAAAGCCACAGAAATACGATTATAATTGTATATTGTGTATTGATTTTGGAAATTACAATTATAACGTGTTGTAGGACTACAATAAAAGAAGGTCAGCTAACTAGATTAAAGAGAGATATTAATAATTCCAGCCGTACCGTGGGTAAAAACGATGTGTTTTTACATATTAGGCCTCAATATAAGACTATAAGACCGTCTTATTGTTGTACAGTTTATTTTAGAATCTCAGCTTTAAGTGATGGTCACTTTATTTGCCTTGCACACACCAAGTTTACCAATTGTAATTTTGTTTGCTCGTGTAAATAAAGTGCTTTTTTAGTCATGACTATCTCTCTCATGTTCCACAACAGTATCTGTAATATCATGGAGGTATCTTTTTGTATACCTCCATGGTAATATATACTCCACTTAAGGAGTCATCAGTATCCTGTGGTAGGCCATAGTAAAGCCTACTTGGCTGATGTAATGAAATTTGTAATACAATAAACTGAATTGTTTCCTTCTAAGAATATGAATGATTTGTTATAGTTTATATCTAAAAATGATGCATTTTTTGTGTTATATCTGAATAAATGGCCAATTTGTTAACATTAAAACAATAATAATAATATGGAGTGTATTGTGATATGTCCATATACCGTAGCTAATAGTACTACACAGTAACCGAAAAAATGTGAACGAAATGTAGGCCTACAATACAATAAATTATTTTTTGTGTGTAGGCCTATATTTTATATTTTTTTAATTTTATGTTAATTTTTTTAAATGTTGGTCGTTAAGTAAGATGACAAACATTATGTTAAAATTGAGTATAACATTAGCGTTAATTGCCAAGGCAACAAACGTGTCATCATTTTATTCGTCTGAACAGGTGCTTACATGGTCAGTACCAGTGTGGACAGCAATAGTCAGTGATTGATAATAGTTCATAAATCATATGCCATCGCTGTGATTTTCTTACTAGCATTACTAATATTTTACGATTACATTGAAGTACATGTATTCTTATGTTATGGACTGCTAAATGTCTGAAGTGGGTGACACCACATTATACGAGAGGCATGTCAAAGTTCAAGTACACTCGACCTCAAGTGATATTAAAACATATTATTGAGTTACAGAGTAACATGCAATTGATTATCATCATCACAACACACTGTACATTTGAATTGAAAAATACAATACACCGACTTATTTCTAAATAAATTACAATGAATTACATTCAATAAATATAGAGAATACTGGAAAACAATTACCATAATTTATGAACACAATGGTGAAATTGCAAAAACACAAAAGCAAACAACACAAAAAGCAGAGAGAGAAAAGAGAAACCCCTAAAAATAGTTCCCAACAAATATTTTAAGAAATTGGAAAAACTAAAGTGGTTTTAATAAAGAGAATGAACTATACTTCAACGAATCACATATTATTAGGCTAAACAAACATGCAGTAGGTCGATTCAAATTAGTTTCTAACTATAGATGCAATGTTAATATCACATGGGACTATAATAAAATATCAAACAATTCACCTCAAACTTCAACATGTTATTCGCATTATCAACGATTATGGTTGGTAAATGTGACTGTTAGTAATGGAATGTGCCGGACCCTGGGGGATAGCTGGTCTACCACCCCCACTCTCATGTAGAAAATTCATCCAAAATGAATAAGCGGCAACCTAATATTTTGGTGAAGTACAAAAGAACGAACCAGTTTTTGGAGTCATGGATATGATCGTAATATTTTTGTTAAGAGTTAAATTATTCAGGTTTAACATAAGATACTTTTGACTCTAGACTGATCTCATACCTTTATTCATTATTTATGAGGTAATAAATTGTTTAAATTAAAGAGGTATAGTCTATGGCATAGATGATTATATACAAACTGAAAAGTGGGTTCAGGTATTTATTACTGGCCTGGTTACGCTTTGTTTTGGAAACACGGACTAAAAAATAAACTTTCCACACGAGACAGATTCGACGCCATCCAAAAATTATCAATGAAAAACATATCCAAATTTGTACAAGCGAATTATTGATAGAGATAGTTGAGTATATGAGTGAAATTGTATATAAACTAAACTACTATAAATACGGTACGTTTGTGGGAGTGACTTTTGAAGTAGGGTTTAAATTTATTGAACAAGGATCAAAACGTTTTAGTAGGTCGTCTAGTCTATTGAAGTCTACTTTTATAGAGGCCTAGGCCTACCGGATTCAACAGGCACGTAACCCATTTTCAAGGAGCATTTAATACTACACGATTCTTAGGCCTAAGGATTTATATAGTTCTACATTATTTATTCTTGGAAGCCATATAGGTATAGCCATGTAACCGTGGTGATTGATCATTAAAACACCGTCATCAGATATCATAAGGTAAAACATTAATCACACATATGCCACGAGGTTTACAAATAATATATGTGTCGAATTATGGGCTTTTGTCAGATTTATTTATTATGGTGTCGAAAATGATGGGATTGTTTCATTAAGCGAAATAATTTTGTTCAGTTTAACACGATAGAATGAGAATACGGAATGCCCTGATTGCCTTTTATTTTGAAGTTTCAACTATTGACAACAACGTCAACCGTAGTAAATAATGCTGTATAGTTAGTATAAATACGGTAATAAAGCTGATTATTAGACCAAAATTAAGCAGCAGAAGGCATTATAAGCGTTTCATACATCATTGTTGAGTTAAATCCACACTGTCTTATAACGTCATAACTATATATATATATATATATATATATATATATATATATATATATATATATATATATATATATATATATATATATATATATATATATATATGTTACTCTTATTTTGTAGGTATATTATCAATTGCACTAGGTTGATGCAGAAGGCATTATAGGCATACATCATTGATTTGCGTTAACTCAACATCATCTCATAACTTCATAACTATGTTATTCTTATTTTGTAGGTATATTATCTTTGCAGTATGTTGATGCGCTAGTTACCGATAATACAATGAGACAGGTATTAATTGTTGCCATAGTAACGACGCGGTAGAGATCCGATGGAGAAAGACACGAGATGGATTTTGATCATCTTAATTTTTGTTTCATTAAGTAAGTATAATGTAATGATTATACAGTATACAACGACCTTAATGTTTTTTTTTGCATATGAATTGCGGATGACCATTCGCACATACATGTGTAGAAAAGGAAAAAAAAAGCGGTGTTGTATAACCTCCGCGAAACATCGGGATGGAAGACTAGCACTGATTGATCTCGGGCATGCGCAGATGTTATTAAAGGATTGGTATTGCATAGTTTGTGATGTCTCAAATAGACACTTCCATATTATTTGATTTAAACTCGAAGTATGTGATTTATTCTGACATTATAGCACGTAATCTATTCATATGTGATCATTCCATGGGTTGCTTCTATGTCCCGAGGCGGCTCAATAGCAAGGGTGTTTCATCCATTGAATACTAATCGCAAGATTTATTTAGTTTTGTCACATTAAACATGCTATTATCATAAGTGTTGATTCAGGTTTGTTTTACTGAATATTAAATCGTAGGATAAGAACATATACAATTTAAAGCAAAATATCGGTAACTTTGTATTTGGTATATAATAGTCGATGAATATATCAATAATGATTAGGCCTACATTTCAAAGTTAACTTCCTTTCATGAATTGTTAAACCTAGTAAAAAATCTGTTTTAAATGTTTATACATATATATTACCACATGATCTCATACAAATATTTTTTTCAAAAATGCGTTGGGCGTACACTTGTGTTAATCTCACCTTTGTATACGGGACGCCGACCGGAACATTGCAATTTATGTTGCCATAATAGTGTCTCGAATTGCACCCCGTAGTGCAGGTCTCTAAACCAATAAAACTGTTGTCATTTGAACAGTTCTTTTTGAATTTAGATGAGATAATTTGATAATACTTTCAAATTTAATTTGTAATTTACTTTTTATTCATTATTTCCTATTTATTCTCTACAAAATAATGACTATAACCTAAATGACAAACCTAAATTCACTTATAGAATAACCATAAGGTTGTCAAACAATTTAAATTTCTTTTATATCGGAAGACAAGTCATCCATATCAAGAAATTACAACTGTATATATTTCTATATATTCTATTATAATACATTAGAGTCATATCTTTTCTAAAATCTATATCGTATACTATTTATTACTATGGTGGTATACTTTATAATAGAATGGCAAACATATCATTTAATTTCTATCCAAGTTCATCGCATTTTTGCCAGTAATTTAATATAGCCAATTTCTGCGGTCAGCTATTTAAAAGAGCAAGCAAATAAATGTTAAGTTACACCCTTTTAAGTGGGCTTTTAATGTACAATTGAGTCGACACAGCCGCTTTTCATCATACATAACCTTCTTTTTAACTTTTGATTTTCCGGTTAAATGATACCGAGGCTAGAGGGTCACCACCGGGCATTCCGTGAAATAAATCCCATATAGTAAACAAGTTCTTTTGTTGATCAGAGTAATGTGAGAGATAGATCTAAGCACAGGAATCAATGAAGGTCCAAATTCAACCACGTAATTAAATGACCCAATTGTACTGACCTATTTGTTCAGATAATAAGCAAGAACATTTTAAAAACAATTTAAATTTTGCTTGACAAGTGACAGATTTGGATAATAGTTTTCAAAAGCGTCATTTTTTAGCTAAATCCATGAACTAAATACGTCGCTTGATTGGTTAAAATGCTTACGTCATTGCGCTGCGTCCTAGGAACCAAGCTTTATTTTATATGCGTAACCTTGTTACGTAAAATGTTAAACCGTATACTAGGCCTACTATATATTTACAAAACAGATATACAGGCTGTCATCAATGCATGACCTTAGCTCTGTCTACACTATCAAACTTTATGTGACAACAAAAATATGATGTGCCCATATATGGAAATGATAATTTCATATCACTACCATATTTGGGTATATCACTAGCATTTTTTTTCAAACTATTTTAATAGTGTACACAGAGCTTTTTTTGACTTTTTGTAATATCATTTTCCATTTCATTTTAGTTTGTTTCTGCCATGGAACTTATCTTGTACAGGCCCCTACAACACACATGGCCTTTAGTAATGTAAACATTTCAGTCAACTATACATTGGTGGAAAACAGTGGAAATAAATCAGACGCAATTTTGGAATTGATTGATATTGATACGAATCGATCATTGCATCGCAATCACGTGTCATCTCAAGCAGGGGTAGTTATATACCCATGCAGTATGTTTACCAACACAAGTAGGCTGATTGTTCAAGTGCTGGATGACAATGAAACGACGTTAGCCCAAAGCGACATCCTCACCGTGGAACCTCCATTTTTGGAGGTTGTTCGACCTTCAACACAATTGCAAACTCTTGACGGCCCTGTCGGAATATCACTCTATATGAAGTTTAACAATGGCCTTTGTCAACACAATCAACATGAGCTACTTTTTATTGCCAGATATCGGAAATACAACGATCATAAATCCGACCAAATCGAAGTATATTCGCAATCGATTGATTATCAAGAAGGACATTCAACAGTGACATTGGACTGCGAATATTTAGATACTGCTGGATATTATATATTTCTTGTTACAACTAAGAGTGGTACTGTATTAGGATCTAGTGATTTTATGAATGTATTATGGAACCCTAACTATAGCGTTACTGTGCCATCACCGAGTATATCAGAGTGCTCGAAAAACCAGTCGTTATCCGTTAACCATCAAGCTCCTTATTGTGGAAAATCAAATGATAAAATTCGAGTTTACGGCCAGACAAGCTATTCTGCCGAGGCCGGACCTATTGGCAGTCTAGCGTATATATTAGAGGTTGACACGCCTAACAATGAGTATGATAACAAAATAGCTTGTTCTAATTTTTATGAACCAGGTGCCCAACAAGCTAAGTCTGTTCCTACTCATCTGGGATATTGTTTTTTCTATGTAAGTGTAACGAGAACTGGTTCGGTACACGAACAAGCACGCATGTGCGTCCCCTTTTATTCGTCGGATATCGGTGAGTGAACTTCTATTATTTTAGGCCTACTTACTTAAATTTCAATTAAACATATCAAATACCGCCTAATCTTACTACTGTACATGAATTATTCGAATACTCTGAGTAGGTTTGTTTACAGATTACTGTATATTAACAGTACCACGTGGTGATGAAGATACAACAACAAAAAAACGCGCGCGTTCAAATGTTGATAAGAATGAACGGCATTTGTACGCGCGCGTCACGCATACATTTGCGGCTGCAATACGGGCGCCAATCGTCCATTAGAACACTCAAAGGATATTATAAATCAAATTGGTTATGATAACACATCGCACGTTCTCTTTATGTTGACATATAGAGAGATACAGCGTGATTTAAATTACCTAGTGTATATCAATTAGGAATAAAGAATGATAAATCAATGTCAGTTTTAATTAACTTGCTTACTCAGTATTCTGTCTGATTTCTGGTTTAACATTCTATTTAAATGGAAGCGTAAAAAATCGCAGCTATGACTTTTCCCCCTTCCACACAATCGCAATATTCGAATACTGCATAAAAATATAATGTAAAATTTAGCCACATGGTTCTGCAGCTGTCACTAGGTAGACATTAACTGACTATTGATAGTCATCTAGATACGAGTCTAGGTGTATTAAGCAATATGTCAGTAGTCCGTTAAGATTTACCTAGTGACACTGCACAATAGGGTGATATAGCTGTCTTAAACTTATATTTCTCTGTATGATGTTTTGCTAAGTAGTATTGCCTGTAAATGTTATTATTATTTGTCAATATACAGTAGTAATAATGTAAATCAATTTATATTTTTCTTAAAATAGCAATAGCTGGTGGTTGGTCTGAATGGGGTGAGTGGAGTGCCTGTACTGCTAGCTGTAGTGGTGGAAGTCGTCATAGAACGCGTGGCTGTGAGAACCCAGTTCCTAAAAATGGTGGTGCTCTGTGCAATGGTGATTACGTCAAAACTGAGGAGTGTAACTTATTCATCTGCCCTACAGGTAAGAATGGAACTTGGGAAACCAATAAAGACCACAATGACATTCCCTTCTTATGGTATCGTCTCTAGCGACATAACACCTACAATCTAAGTTATTAACGTAGGCCTACATCTCTTTCTAAATAATATGTCTCTAGCCTATGTGTAGTCAGCAGAAACGATACCGCTAATACACCTATCTCAGTGACTTGCGATAGTCAGTTAAGATGTATCTAGTGACAGCTGCAGAATGGGTTGTGTACAGTATAATGGTGCATCGGTTTCGTCAAACTTTGTATACTTATTTTGAATTGGAAGTATACGTCGTGAATTCGGGCGATAGTACGTGTATTCATTTGCATTCTATTAACTAAATACGTGACTCACAACAACATACCCTCAAGTATTGTCACTTTGAAATAATGTTGTCGAAATTGTATACATGCCTCGAAGAAATTCAAAATTGAACTTGCATCTACTTGTTGGCATTATTCGTACATAATTATACTTTATACTCAGGTTTATCAAGTGCCAATGGTTAATCTAAAACTCATATCTTCTTAGAAATCGAATTTAATCTACTTGTGAAAACTCTCTATGTTTTCTTATTAATCATCTGATTACTTACTAAAAAGAGAAAGAATTACATTATTTCCTAAAAAAAAAGAGAGTCGTTATAAATTTATAATAAAATGTTGCGTGCTTGATTTGACCCATTAGAATTAAGTTGATTTTTCTTTCGACTATATAGGCTATCATTGGTTTCCAATTTAATGTATTTGGTTGTAATTTCTTTTGCATTCACATTGTCTTGTAATCTTATGTTGAAACCGAATAAAATCAAATCAAATCTTTATTTCCAGCGCAACAAATCAAAATATTTCTTACGTTTTGGTTTGTACAATGTTTTTATTTTCAAAAAGATTTATAAATAATACTCTCCTCAATACAACTCTCTAATGATCTTATTAATTAGTTTATTGCCGTTTGAATTCATAATTTGGTTTAAATAAGTTATTTTAATAAGAAAAAGGACGTAAAAACAGTAATTAGAGCATCTGGTATGCAAATAAGGCAAAATAAACTTAATAACGTCTATTTCCATAATCTCGAGTTTCCACAGAAAATATGTGATGTTCTGAGTGAGTAAGTAAATCTAAATGACCTCATAGTTGTTTTTCTAACCTTTCTGGAGTAATACAAATTGAATAATGAAGACATTATGGAGGTTTTTGCATTAGCGAATAAGCCATTTAAACACGTTGAAACGACAAATGAAGCACTGCTACGACGTGTCTGTCAGGGATAATGAAATGCGCGTACGTATCCATCTAATCTACTACGCGCACAATAATTACAAGCAATATGGTACATAATTAAAACCGACATACCGATGATTCTGTATAGCGATGGAATAGTTATGACTGTTGTAGATTAAGTGAAAGTGCTGAGATACTAGTTCGATGATTATATAGAACAATGTAAATAAGCCTACAAAATACGTTTCTGACATCATTATCTTAAAATACAAAAAATAGAGTCAAATGTAAAAATGATTGTGTCATACCACTCATCAACTATAAACATTTATACTATACATTCTTAATTTAATATTGTCATACCAGTACTATAAAATAAATTATATCTCATTTTCTTCAAAATTAGATATGTTTTTTACTAATACAAAATAATCGTTGTTTTTTGTTTGGATATTAATAATTGTTTAATTAAAAGTGTTTATTATATGCTATTTTGAAGTACAGTATTATCATCGTCTGATGCCATATACAGTAGTTTAAGCAAGTTGTTTATTAATCTTGGATAGGAGTTTCCATTGTTTGTTTTCCATACAGTCGCTACTGTGGATGAAAGTGCTTTGTAGACTTATCAATAATTATATTCACCAATTATTTTCTGTTTAGTTTCAGGGAATAATCAACTACCAAAAACGTATAACACGTGTGGATGTGGTTGTTTAGTGGAGAGTCCTTCTGGTATCATCGATGCGTACGAGAAAGACTGTCATTCTCGCGCAACCTGGATAATACGTGTAAACCATGGATATCGCGTCAACATCACGTTCAATTCGTTTGACCTATCTTCCAGTGGCCGTTATCAGGAGTACCTAAGGATACGGGACGGTGATGATGTTGACGCACCTATTTTATTATTCGTAACGGGAACGCGTCGACCGATTCCAGTCGTGTCAACTGGGGATGTGATGTTCTTAGAGTATAAGATATATCGCTCGAATAGCTACAGGCATGGATTCCTAGCGACATTTAATTCAACAAGTAAGTAAATTATGTATTTTTGTTTGTTTTCTTATTTTAATGTATTGTAATGTTTAGTAATGCGTGTTAAAGTTCGGTTCCCAACAGCGACGCAACACGCCACCGGTGAACGCGCGCGCGCGAGTTGACCAATGACAATCGACAGTTCGAATAATCTATAACTTATTGCATTGCGCCTTTAAGTGGGATCCAAGTATTAGGAAGACCATTTTTATTATAAGTATAATCTTGAGATGTTTCCGTACAACATATATCTAATGGAGTACTGCTAGCTATAATTACTACATTACTCCACTTTTGGCGCTTTTAATTAAGGCGAATTTAAAAAGAAATTTAATGTTTTAACACGTTGGGGCAATGACGACTAGATGCCAACATTTATATCTTTATGGCCTACGCACCATTTCATACGACGAATTGACATTTTTAGTTCCTTAAAACACAATCATAATATGTATATGTATGTATTCTTGTAATGTAATATGGTATTATAAATATAATATGTCCCCATGCGCTCTTTAAAGCTAATACCTTTGGTTTTCTACATCATAAACACTTGCTAATGTCGTAAACTGTGATAATGTCATGACCCCACCCGTATTGTTCATGCATTCAAATGTTTAAAAACAATCCTTTCTTTTTATTAAAAAGAATAATTCAGATATAAAAATGTGTTTTAAAGTCGATTAAAAAATATGTTTTAAAATCGATTAAAAAAATGTGTTTAAAAATCGATTGAAACAATGTATCTACCTTTGCAATATTGAAAAACTAATGTATTGTTTAAAGACCATACTAGTGACGTAAATAATATTATACGCTCATTATTCATATGAATCTTCCAAATTTTGTACTGATTTAAAGCTATTTCTACACTATCAAACTTTATGTGACAAAAAAATATGATGTGCCCATATATGGACATGATGATGTCATATCACTACCATACTTGGTCATATCACCACAATATTTGGGTACATCACACTTTTTTTTATCAAACTAGTTTGATAGTGTAGACAGAGCTTAAGTTACATCATTTGTCGTTTTTACTCTCAATTAATAAATACCATTCTCGACTAATTGGTTAATATAAATCTATAATCAAGAGTCTTTTTTCGCTTTAATAACTCAATACCGAACTTAAGTACTATACGTAATGCTCTGGGTAAGATATTGATATCCAAAGATGTAGACTACTAATTTGTGCTAATATCCTTTCTGAATATAATATTCCCATCTAACATCACCATTATTTGTTATGGCACTTGGGGCTAAAAGTAATTTCAATGTAGGTGGCGCTATAAATGAATGTGTGTTATCTTTGTCAAATAAATTTCCGCAGCCAAAACAAAGTTATTTTTTAACCAATAAAGTGCGCATGATCAGTTTATTATTATTAAAACAACCAAATGACCAATCACAACGCAACAATTTGTCCTACAGGTCAAAGGTTAAAATGATCGCATTTATCCAATAATTTGAATGATATAATTATCGGTTATTTTTTTCGAGCTGAATCGGTTAAACACCGTTTCCACAGGCAGTTTATCGGTTAATTATCGGCTAATTATCGGTTAATTTTTGGCTGCGGAAACATGGCCTACATGAAAGTTGTAATTGTGCATCAAAGAAAATTCAAGGATTAACACATACCTCATTATCATTAGTAGTCCATTGGTAGGCGTACTCACTCAGTGTCAAGTATTAACACATACCTCATTATCATTAGTAGTCCATTGGTAGGCGTACTCACTCAGTGTCAAGTATTAACACATACCTCATTATCATTAGTAGTCCATTGGTAGGCGTACTCACTCAGTGTCAAGTATTAACACATACCTCATTATCATTAGTAGTCCATTGGTAGGCGTACTCACTCAGTGTCAAGTATTAACACATACCTCATTATCATTAGTAGTCCATTGGTAGGCGTACTCACTCAGTGTCAAGTATTAACACATACCTCATTATCATTAGTAGTCCATTGGTAGGCGTACTCACCCAGTGTCAAGTATTAACACATACCTCATTATCATTAGTAGTCCATTGGTAGGCGTACTCACCCAGTGTCAAGTATTAACACATACCTCATTATCATTAGTAGTCCATTGGTAGGCGTACTCACTCAGTGTCAAGTATTAACACATACCTCATTATCATTAGTAGTCCATTGGTAGGCGTACTCACTCAGTGTCAAGTATTAACACATACCTCATTATCATTAGTAGTCCATTGGTAGGCGTACTCACTCAGTGTCAAGTATTAACACATACCTCATTATCATTAGTAGTCCATTGGTAGGCGTACTCACTCAGTGTCAAGTATTAACACATACCTCATTATCATTAGTAGTCCATTGGTAGGCGTACTCACTCAGTGTCAAGTATTAACACATACCTCATTATCATTAGTAGTCCATTGGTAGGCGTACTCACTCAGTGTCAAGTATTAACACATACCTCATTATCATTAGTAGTCCATTGGTAGGCGTACTCACCCAGTGTCAAGTATTAACACATACCTCATTATCATTAGTAGTCCATTGGTAGGCGTACTCACTCAGTGTCAAGTATTAACACATACCTCATTATCATTAGTAGTCCATTGGTAGGCGTACTCACTCAGTGTCAAGTATTAACACATACCTCATTATCATTAGTAGTCCATTGGTAGGCGTACTCACTCAGTGTCAAGTATTAACACATACCTCATTATCATTAGTAGTCCATTGGTAGGCGTACTCACTCAGTGTCAAGTATTAACACATACCTCATTATCATTAGTAGTCCATTGGTAGGCGTACTCACTCAGTGTCAAGTATTAACACATACCTCATTATCATTAGTAGTCCATTGGTAGGCGTACTCACCCAGTGTCAAGTATTAACACATACCTCATTATCATTAGTAGTCCATTGGTAGGCGTACTCACTCAGTGTCAAGTATTAACACATACCTCATTATCATTAGTAGTCCATTGGTAGGCGTACTCACTCAGTGTCAAGTATTAACACATACCTCATTATCATTAGTAGTCCATTGGTAGGCGTACTCACTCAGTGTCAAGTATTAACACATACCTCATTATCATTAGTAGTCCATTGGTAGGCGTACTCACCCAGTGTCAAGTATTAACACATACCTCATTATCATTAGTAGTCCATTGGTAGGCGTACTCACTCAGTGTCAAGTATTAACACATACCTCATTATCATTAGTAGTCCATTGGTAGGCGTACTCACTCAGTGTCAAGTATTAACACATACCTCATTATCATTAGTAGTCCATTGGTAGGCGTACTCACTCAGTGTCAAGTATTAACACATACCTCATTATCATTAGTAGTCCATTGGTAGGCGTACTCACTCAGTGTCAAGTATTAACACATACCTCATTATCATTAGTAGTCCATTGGTAGGCGTACTCACCCAGTGTCAAGTATTAACACATACCTCATTATCATTAGTAGTCCATTGGTAGGCGTACTCACTCAGTGTCAAGTATTAACACATACCTCATTATCATTAGTAGTCCATTGGTAGGCGTACTCACTCAGTGTCAAGTATTAACACATACCTCATTATCATTAGTAGTCCATTGGTAGGCGTACTCACTCAGTGTCAAGTATTAACACATACCTCATTATCATTAGTAGTCCATTGGTAGGCGTACTCACTCAGTGTCAAGTATTAACACATACCTCATTATCATTAGTAGTCCATTGGTAGGCGTACTCACTCAGTGTCAAGTATTAACACATACCTCATTATCATTAGTAGTCCATTGGTAGGCGTACTCACCCAGTGTCAAGTATTAACACATACCTCATTATCATTAGTAGTCCATTGGTAGGCGTACTCACTCAGTGTCAAGTATTAACACATACCTTATTATCATTAGTAGTCCATTGGTAGGCGTACTCACTCAGTGTCAAGTATTAACACATACCTCATTATCATTAGTAGTCCATTGGTAGGCGTACTCACTCAGTGTCAAGTATTAACACATACCTCATTATCATTAGTAGTCCATTGGTAGGCGTACTCACTCAGTGTCAAGTATTAACACATACCTCATTATCATTAGTAGTCCATTGGTAGGCGTACTCACTCAGTGTCAAGTATTAACACATACCTCATTATCATTAGTAGTCCATTGGTAGGCGTACTCACTCAGTGTCAAGTATTAACACATACCTCATTATCATTAGTAGTCCATTGGTAGGCGTACTCACTCAGTGTCAAGTATTAACACATACCTCATTATCATTAGTAGAGTCCATTGGTAGGCGTACTCACTCAGTGTCAAGTATTAACACATACCTCATTATCATTAGTAGTCCATTGGTAGGCGTACTCACTCAGTTTCAAGTATTAACACATACCTCATTATCATTAGTAGTCCATTGGTAGGCGTACTCACTCAGTGTCAAGTATTAACACATACCTCATTATCATTAGTAGTCCATTGGTAGGCGTACTCACTCAGTGTCAAGTATTAACACATACCTCATTATCATTAGTAGTCCATTGGTAGGCGTACTCACTCAGTGTCAAGTATTAACACATACCTCATTATCATTAGTAGTCCATTGGTAGGCGTACTCACTCAGTGTCGCTTGCCTGCTCATCTTTCTCTCACTCTGTATTAATTGTACTTTCATGGCTTCTCAGCCAACCGTTTTCTCACTCGGTGTCGCTTGCCTGCTCATCTTTCTCTCACTCTGTATTAATTGTACTTTCATGGCTTCTCAGCCAACCGTTTTCTCACTCGGTGTCGCTTGCCCGCTCACCTTTCTCTCATTCTGTATTAATTGTACTTTCATGGCTTCTCAGCCAACCGTTTTCGTCATTTTCCTATTACAAAATGTATTTTGTTTGATATCATTTAATAAACAGTTTTATATATACTATATAATTGCCTTTTATACGATAAAGTATTTTGTCATTTACATACAATTTGGTATTGTTGAATGTAATGTTGGTTATTTTTAAAACTCTAATGACGAATTATCACTGTAGGGTGAATTTTTTTAAAATTAAAAATTAAAAGAAAAAAAAATTATATTACTGAACGTAGGAAGTGGCGGATTGAATTCGATTCAATTTATTCTCTACTGCCATCAAGGGCAAATGTTCACATAAACAGATAAAACAAACAAAATACATAATATAAAAAAAACTATTTAAAAATTATTTACAATTTAATTAAAATTGTAACATCACCTGGTAGGGCAAAATGAGGTTTACTATTTTTAGAGAACCCAACAGCCATAAACACATACACAGAAACTACAGAAAATAATAGAAAAGATTGGCTAAGACTTGAGGAAGGTTAAATCCAACAGAGATTGAATAAGCCATGAATGAATGAATGAACCACAAAAATACAATTATTTCTCTGGGAGGAATAGAAATATATTTTTCATATTTACTTACAGTTTTACATTTTTGTTTTCTTTCAGAGAAAGAAGGCGTAATTGAAGCTACAAAGAAAGAGCATATTTATGAAAATCCGAATCCAGACCAGTTTTCCGGAAATACCATCATGATGGCTGGAGTGATCACGTGTGTATGTGTAATCTTCATAACAGTTGCTGCCGTAACTTACATTTACATCAAGAGTGGCTTAATGTTGGAGTGTATACGAAACATTAAACCTCGAATCAAGTCAGAGTTTTCTATTCCAGCAGAACAAGATAAATGCTCCCCTGTGCATCGACCATATAAAACAGACATACCGAGTGACATGGACGATAGAGGCAATCCTGATGGCAAAGTCTGCGATAGGAGTCAAATGTATCTAGCAAAAGAAGAACATTCGAATCTGGATTCAAATGACTTCCCACGTCGACTGATATCTATTGACAGCGATGACTGCCGTAAAGACCCTCTTGGACAGGACCAATCGTTTACAGGTGCAATAAACGCCTCATTCGATGACCGTAATCCTGATGGTCAGAGGAACCACAGATATTCATTTCACAGTGATGGTAGTCGAAGTAGCTTTCAAATCAAGTACACCATGCGAGAAGGACCGTCTGGATATTCCCGTCAAGCCTCGATCAATAGCTGTGATTCTTCTAACACTTTACCATCAAACTTTCAATTCGCTGCACCATACGTCAACCGAGAAGGCAATCTAACACCACTCGGGTTTGCAATTTCAAGAAGTTTAAGTCTTTGTCATGAGAAAGACAACCCGTTGGTTGGAAATCAAGATCAGCGGAGGTCACAGAGCACTTGTGGCATTACAGATATACTTCCAGAAACTCATTTGGTAAGTGGTAAAGACGGGGATAGACAAACGACACCCACATCGACACAAGTGGTTGTTCACTCGGAAAAAACGAATAGCGATACTAGGAGTCCTACAAGTCGTGTTCCACGAAAGCTACCAGCGGCTCCCAGACCAGCTTTCTATGAATTCCAAATGGAACAACCTGATCAGAATTCACCTCAACGTACTGTTACTCCAACTCGGCAAAAGAATTCTAAAACACGTCGACTAAGTTCAAACAAAAACGCGGTTATGACAATCAATGAAGAACCATCAGAAAGTACAGAGAGATTAGATTCGGAGACAATGAGTCCGTCAGAAAGTGTCGCTAGCCATATGTCCATGACAAGAGAGTCGCCGCCCGGTGGACCAGTACGACGTCTGAAACAGAAAGCCGCCAAACGTCAACGGAAATCAACTGAATGTCTTTCGTCAGCAGAGTCAGATTTGAATCCAATGAGACTATCTTTTTACAGTACAAGTTCCCAAGAGTATATGTTCAGTGATGAACAACCATCACCGATACGAAAACTTGAAAAGAAAGACGATAGACATATGTGGAGACAAGTATTTATTAGCGATGAAAGTCTGTCAAAGACAATTTCTGGTGGCAGTGCAGAGTCTAGTCCCACGCGGAGAAGATTACCAGAAACTCCTACTAAACGACCAAATTCATTCAATAATAACCAGTTCCCATCAAATACACAAATTATTGGTGATATGGTAATTTATCAGGAAGAAAATGAACTAGAGTTTGATAACTACATGCCAAACTTACCAGGATCTTATTTTGAAGGGAATTTTAATTACCCAGCCGGAGATTTAGGTTCCGATATGGATTTGTTTGAAGGCCTAGAAATTTCAAAGGTTTAAACAGTTGTGGAACTACAATTGTTTGGACATGACAATATAACCGTGCTCCAATTCCAGCAATTGCACTTTCGTTTTTGTTTTGTGCTGTTCCTCAGTTTAAGACCAGCTGTAGTTTTGCTATACTTACCAGCTGTTTGTAAAACGTTAAGGTGGAAACATTTTAACTATTTGTATTTAGTTTAATATTTAGAATGGTTGTATTTATTATCTTGAATACCAGTTGTAAATAATTATCTGCGAATGTGCCAATTATTTAGAAAAATTAAGTACAGTATATAAACAAATATTATTTTTAAATACTATATATTTCGAATTATAAAAGTTATTTTTATTATTTTCGTTTCGTAATTTGTCTTATTGTCAATCCATTTTATTGTATAGAAATACATGTTAAATCAAAGCAAACATTGCATCTTATATGGTTGTAGATTGTATAGATATAATGTGATTTTTTTATTCATAAAATATATATCAGTGTATACTATAAATGACCTCTTATGAAGATTGTATTATTTCTACTGATATTTATTAATATGGATGAATATTATAGAATAATGGTAATTATCTTCGTAAAGTGTAATCATTTGGTGTTATCTTGTAGCACAAAATTGCTATTTTTTAAACGTTAAAGATTTTGTGTGTTTGCAAATGATCATAATTACAGTACCGGTATTTCATAAGTATCAAACAAGAGCAAACATCAACTATATAATAACCTTCGCCATTTAAGTGTCATAATGATATTTAATCTATTACGTGATTATTCAATCAACGATTGAATTTGTTTTTGTGTTTCATCATCATTTATACGCACACGTACCAATGAACATTTAAACATGTGCGTATAAATGATCAATTGAAGGCGCGCGTACCAATCATTATTTGAACGCGTGCGTACTGTACCAATCAGAATGCTAACGCGTGTGAATAATGAGTACGTACCAATGATCATATGACATTTGAACTCGTGAGTATCAATGTCTGTGATAAGACATAATAATATAAACATACAAAACCCAAAATATGATGAATAAACGTGTACACAAAAAGTACAGTAATTGTATGTCAATTTTGATGTAAAATAAATAGCTGTTATTGTGATTATTGTTGAGTATACGCACTTAGTGATTAATTGTAAAAAACCAATAGGCCTACTTAAAGATGTATTGTCCCCCTGAAAAAAAGAAATTTGTAATTTTTTTTAACATGCCATTTTAATGTCACATAATAATTATCCACTTTGAACAAAAATTAAATCGAAAAAAAATTCTATTTAATTGAAAAAAAAAACCAGTAATTTAAAGCAAAAAATAGCCAATGGGTTTTTGGTTGATCCAATTTGACCATTTATTTTGTCATTTTATATGAGAAAACATATTTTTTCTTTTACTTTATTATAACTGCAAAATAACCTGTTCAAAATCTGACTTAATTAATCTTCATTTTCATGTTTTTGAGGGAACAATACATCTTTAAAGATATTACGAATTGCAGACCTACACATTAGGCCTAATGCGATTTGCAGTAACTTTTAGCTTAACGATGATCACATGCAATAGGCCAATATAAAATGATTCTAGAAAAATTCTAGTAATTTAGTCATTGCTGTTTCACTTTATAATGTATTGCTGTAAGTGTTTTTTTTATTCTCCTACACCACCGTACCAATTCAATTTGATCAAAATGCTCAGTGTTGGCAATTTGAGAGGTGTAGAGTAACATGGTACTATTAATTACGTTCTTTTCAAAATTAAAATAAAATAAATACAAAAAACTCTTTGTTCATGATTGGTAGTGTATCTATAATTTAGATACCATGTAACGTTGGTTAAATTCAACAATGTATTTAATATTTAAGCCTTCGGACCTATTTCAATCTTCCGGATCTACAGTACCACCACTGGCTGCCTGTCCTGTAGGCCTAATCTCTTCTAACTCAAGACAGGTAACCAGTTCACTGTCAGGGGTTTTGGACCATTCTTGTACCTCACTAGAACCAAAGACGAGAAACTCACCAATCCAAACACTTTTAAACCGGCTATCATCCAAAATATTTTCCTCCATTGATAATAAACTGTGTTCTGAAAGGCAATGAGTGCAACAAGCGTGATATATTTGTACATTCGCTATATTTTTTTCAATTGTGCCGAGTGGTTACCAAATCAATTATCCTGATTAAAACACGAATAATTAATAAACATCATAATTACACCACTTCTAATTAAAAGTCCTACCACCGATGGGGCAATGAATCCGGACACGTTCGATGTAGCCATAATTCCAATTATTAATACGGAATGGTTAGGTGCAATATCTATCGCAACTGCTTCGATAGATGGTATGTACAATCCGTACACACTGAAAGCAGCAATTATTAAGATGACAGAAAGGTATCAACAGTATTACCTGATACCGAAAGTGATAAAAATGTACTACGTTCGTTCAATTTCAACCAGTTTGTAACGAGATTAATTACAGCTGGGTAAACAAAGCCCTTAAGAAATAAAACAACAAAAAAGTTTTATTTTAAAATATTTTAACTTATTAATTCCAAAAGCTTGAACTATACAGTCGTAATTGGTTGGTCACTTATATCCATCAAATGTTCCACTAATAAAACCCTATTTGCGGACAAGAGTCCATGTCAATGTATTCAGTCAAGTATAAAAACTACTTTAAAAGTATATATTCTCCACGATTCATAAAATACACACAATAACATCAACCATTGTATGCTTAAGAGTTCAATTTCCTTTATTTTAATCAAGGCCATAGCCTTGATTTAACAAAAGGGAACAATTTTAATATTGTCGTTGAACACAATGTCTTCTTTTCTAGGGTCCAAGTGACGTACTATATGCACAATTATATTATACAAGTAGGTGTTTGTCCTAGTTTGTCGTAAATTGAAATTCTCTATATAAAACCCAAAATAAGTGCACACGGGTGTCTAGAAAACTAAGATCTAAGATATTCTAGACTCCCAGTGAATTACTAACGGTATTACTAATTATAGAATAGTAATTCTAGTCAACTGGACTTACTTGGTAATAGTAACACATTGACGTTTCACAACCTATCCATGTCTTATCATCAGGCCGACTAACGTGGCATTCCAGTGGCATTTTGTCGTTCGCTCTCTGACATCATGAGTCAACGTAAAACGTTCATATATATCTGTCGACGAGCAACAGTCGACTACGACCCATGTGGACGTCATCTTTGCTTACGTTCACTCAAGTCTAAAAGTCCCTATTACTGCGATTTGCATAACGACGATTATGCAATACCGACGATTATGCAATACTGTATACAAACAATGTTACAATTCAAAAAGTTAGCTATTTTATTTTCAAACACCGTAACTTCAATTTAAAAAAAATGAGTGCGGAAAGTGATGATTATTGCTCATGTGGACATTTTAGTGGTGTAGGTTAATGCATAGTCTACACTATTCTAGACAGAGTTTTGACTATATTAATAAAAACATAAATATTTTGGCACATATGGCGTTTCATACGTATACTACTTGAGCGTGTATTTCAGACAAACATCGAAAAGCCTCGAAATAACTACAGACTTGGGGCAAGTCTAATTCGACACTAGCAATTATTTGTAAACTCGGAGCTTTTTGTAGTTTGCTGAACTACACTAGCAAACTTCGAAAACCAAAAGACTGCATTACGCTTGTTGGCGAATCTCTAGTATGGTTTAGTACAGTACTGTAATTATGTTAAGGTAATAATCGCTTGATGCGTAATCATTTTACAGACAAGATTTATTTTTTTTTACTCTTTCTCTACTTCAATATAATTTATTATTTTACTCCCACATCTTCCCACATCTGGTCCCAACTAACCTAAATCTCAGAATAAACAAATAAAATATAACAATTCTTTAATTTCAACAATTCATTTAATATTTTTAAGCATTCGGGAATTTCTATTTCAAAATCCTGGATCTTTCACTGACTGCCTGACCTGTACTTTCTTCTAATTCACGACAGGAAACCAGTTCAGGGTTGGAGGATTTGGACCATTCTTGAACCTCACTAGTACCAAAGATCAGAAAACTCACTAATCCAAGTACTTGTACACTTGCTATCATCCAAAACACTTTCCTCCATTGATAAATTGTGTTCTGAAAGACAGACGGTTAAACAACATGAAATCGAAAATCTATCATCTTCATGACCAATGTACATTATCAGCATTTTATATTATAGATATATTTATTGGGCATTTGCTATAAACATTCTGTTTTCTTTCAATTATCTTTATTAAAAACATAATACTGCAATTATTAAACATCATACTTACGCCACTTCTAGTTAAAAGTCCTACTATCGACGGGGCAATGAACCCACAAGCGTGCGATATAGCCATAATTCCAATTATTAATCCGGAATGGTTAGGTGCAATATCTATCGCAACTGCCTCAATCGATGGTATAAATAAGCCATACATACCGAAAACAGCAACTATTAAGATGACAGAAAGTGTCGCATTGCTAACAACATAACCAATGCACACGAGAAAAAATGATGAGCTTCCAAGAGCTGAATGAGAAGACAATTGTAGAAAATATTCATAGTTTAATTGTATTATTTTCAATAAAAACCTAATTTTGTATTATTTATTTATAAAAATAGCAGTAACGGAGCTAAATACTAGCATTCCAAAATATAGCTAGCTAGCAAATATATACAAATATCAAAAAGAACGTAACAGTATTTACAAAGTGAAGTCCCGAATATTTCACATTATAGTATGGTATGAATTGATTATGCTATGAAATTAAAAATATATTACATGATATCATGATTTATTATCTATTATGTATAAATCATTATATAATAGTGGATAAATTGTGTTCTTACCAAAACACCCTAATAGTTTCCGTGTGTTTATAGCAGACAATATGTTATGAGACACCAGGGCATCAGCAAGAACTCCTCCAAACAGAATAACAATAAAGAATACAAAATGAGGTAAGGTGCTTAGTAACCCAGTCTGAGGAATTAAGAAGAGATTTGTATACGTCACTAGGACTATAGTTTAGCATTTCAAGTTGAAACAATATGATAATACATACACCGTATTATACTTACCATTTTCAATGTAAATCCTAAAATCGATTTGAAAAATACAGGAATATCTGTTAATAGAAGAAAAAATCCGAAATTGTATCCAATGGCGCAAAAGCAGAGTGACCAAACAACAGGTGACTTGGCAATCTCTTTCCATGGCACTGCATATAGCTTTACCTGAAACAAACAGCATTGAGTTCAGATTAACCTAGGCCTAATGTTTAATGTCTTGATCAACTTTTACACCATTTTGGGTTTGGTAACGTCACCCACGAGGACGGACATTCGAAGTTACTGGGAGAAATTATGAACATTACAAAGATAGATTTAGTTTCTTACATTTTTATTTTTTATTTCTTCACTTTGAGAAAATAATATCGAATCTCTTTCAATAGATGATATCCACCTGTTACTGCTTACGTCAGTCGATCCCACAATACACCAGCCAAGACACCACGCTAGACCAAGTAGACCTAATAATAATGACGGACATTATAATAAAAGAAAACAAAGACTCAACGGACAAGATAAGTTTATTTTGCGAGACATCCATGATTGTGTGCGGTTTCACTGGTATACAGACTTTTCTAGAAAACGGTTCTTTAAAGGAATTCATCTCTAAAGCTTAGTCTACACTAGCAAACAACGTGTTTAATTGAAAACTAAAATTTACTAGTGTAGACTTATTTTCTCCAGTTTCCGAAGTTTTTAACTGGACGTCACGCTAGCAAACACTGGAAAGACATTTCTTCTTTGCCGGTGTAGACTACTAGACTTTAGTTATAGGTGGTTGAATGGTGCTGAATGGGTTTTTTTTCGTAACAATAGACCAAGACAGTTGTTCTTACCAAATAGATAAAATGTAGATGGCCATCCGCCTAAGAAATCAGTTAAACAAAGTGAGGCAGATATATAACTCGCCAATACTGGCCCAAAACCAATTCCTTTAAATGTAAATACGTATTAACATCTGGTAAGATAAGTTACTGTATAACACAAGAACAATATTTAATAGAGAAATAGAGATCTCAAAATAAAGTTAGTATTTAGTATGCACGCAATGGATGTCTCCACACCTAGCGATGTAAAGTATATGTATAACAGATATCTACCTGATAGTGAAAATGATAAAAATGTACTACGTTCGTTCAATTTCGACCAGTTTGTAACGAGATTAAACACAGCTGGATAAGCAATACCCTTAAGAACAATATAATCACAAATTAAAAAATAATTAATTACTTTAAATAATAGCATTGTTTTGATGTTAATTAATGGAGCAAACAATTAATTATAATAATGGTCGTTTAATTCACGTCAGACAATAGCAAGCAATTACTGTGGTCTACAGACAATTAAGAGATAACTTCAGTTTAATCAGGGAGATATCTCCTTGGTAATGTATAGTGTTCTACGGTATAATAAAGTCCTAAAGCTTGGTTCCCACTAGGACGTAAGGACGCAGACGCAACACAAGCGGGTTGACCAATGACAAGCGACAGTTCGAATAATCAATCGCTTACGTTGCGTTACGTCGTTGTGTTGCGTCTGTAGTGGGAAGCAAGCATAAGGGATAAGTTGTTTCATTATATCAAAGAGGGGGGGGGGGGGGTGCATCTTTAAGACACATATAAATATATATTCATATTTTAGGAGTGACTTTTTAGTTATTCTATGTACCTGTGCCATTCCATCAACGATTCTAGTTATTACCAATAACCAAACTCCTACTTCTGCAGCAACTGGTGTCAATAACATCATCAAAGACGTCACCAGGATTCCCAGTAGAATTATGGATGAGCCACCAAATACTCCAACCATCCATCCACCAAAAATAGGAGAAATGGTCACGCCATAATAGAAAGAACTAAAGATAAATTGTTGAGTACGAAAACTCCAATCAAAGATCTGTGAAAACGATTTACAAAGTTATTATTGATCAATTCCCGTACATTTTTACAAGAATAATGAAAACCGAAAACAGAATGTTAATTTAAATATATAAATATTTGTTGATTGATTCAAACATGTACTACAAATTGAGAGAGGCATTATATACAAATAGACAAAGTTTTGGTCCTCTCTCCTTCATATTTTTTGTGTGTAATGTATTATACCATATGGACAATTGTCTGAAATCAAAGTTGAATTGAATTGAATAACAGTTGGTCCCGTGTACATAATAGTGTAGAACTTGGTATACTATTCAAAAAGAGTAGGGGATCTTCTCCCGGTGTGCTGATCTGGTAGCTGCACTGTTGGCTGCTGTGGGTCTGGGAGGGCCTAATCCGAATTTCCTCAATTTTCAGTTAAGCTTGAGGACAAAGGATAAAACATTTAACATTTGTAAGATTCGGCGACCGACAACGTAGGCACATGTTCATTGTGCGCATGCGTGAACGTTGTATGTACTTTTTCCCTGCAATTCCTCGACACAGTTTTGGTGATACTAATACGACACTAATCAATGCGTAGGTCGTTAAGAATTAAAAGCTCACTATTTTCATACCTTTAACAACTACGTCATATCAAATGTATTTCTACCGTTAATTTCTTTAGGAACAAAATAATTACCAATTTGCTTATATCTGATGACGTAGTTAAGTTAGAAGCTGTTAAATTACTGCCATCTTTTGATACCATGGCCAACATTGCAACACTTAGGTTCATTCGCGTAGCATAGTTCAATGTAATAGCCACAAAGCACATGAACACAATAACATAACGAATCGGCAGGAAAGGAGGTGCATCTGTAACAAAATATAAAATTTTTAAAATATGAATAGAGACGTTTCTCTTTGAATGAACGTGCATGTCCATATGGGTGTTAAGCTCTGTCTACACTGTCAAACTAGTGGGCAAAAAAGTGGGATGTGCCTAAATACTGTAGTGGTATGCCCAAATATGGTAGTGAATGACATCATCGTGTCCATATATGGGCACATCACATTTTGTTGTCACATAAAGTTTGATAGTGTAGAGAAAGCTTTAGAAGTGGACATTTATGTTTACACGTCAGTGAACGTATGACGAACTAATCTCGGTACACAATTTAAATGTTTACCATCTATTGTATGTTCCTATTTTATTCTTTTTAGGCCTATTAGTGTTATATTCGACCTTTCTTTTTGCAAGTCCAAAAGAAAAAACCTTCAAACTGGATTCAGTTTTAACCATTGTTTAAAAGCAGCTTACCCGAGGATTTTCATAGTCTAGGCCTACACCACTGTAACTATTCTGAGCAACACATTTTATTCTAATTGACCAAAAATACCTTTAGGAAAATTCTTACCGTCTTTCTCTAAAATTGGTTCCCTTTCATCAGTTTTATAATCATTCGATTTAACGATCATCTTGCGGTCTAATAAATAATTAATAAGTTATTTTATTTATAAATAGGTCTTTGATAACTAACTTTCTAAAATAATAGCCAACATTATCGATGAGAAACATACCTGTTCTTTATTATGCTAATTATTGCCTCATTTAAATAGTATTCTCGAAACATTTTTTTCCTTATGATATTGATTCTCACTCTAATGTTGGTTGCTAAAAACATAGTTACAACATACATTGAAATGTTCAGGAAACAAACAAACCTTGAAGATCCTCAACAAACAAGCCAATAACCTACCACCATCGCCGTCAAAGTACTATTCCGGTTAAATACATTCCCACTGAAAAAAAATGGTAGGCCTAAAGAAGCACTCAGAGACCCCGAATAAGACATCGGGAAACCAGTTATAAGAAGATATCTATCAAACATATTTGTAAGTGCCAAATCCAAGCTAGGTATACTGTGCTTGTGTTCACTGAAGGGTGTCAAGTGAACAGGTGACCAACCATATGGGTTATGCTAATGAGGGCATAGCTTGCTTGGGCTGTGGCCATAGTTGCCATTTCTGGCATTATTATGCTTTTTGGCATTATTTGGAGGCCCACGGCATCTGGCATAATGCCGCGGCATTATTTAGCCGTTTTTAGCATAATCTGGCATAATTTTGTGTTTTTTGAACAACCAAAAAAATAATATACCACAGAACAAAAATAAAATATTTTGTTTAATCTTGCAATTTAATACATATCACCTTACACAATATCATATTGTACAAAACAGATCTGTTCGGGTTTTCCGTACAATAGTTCTGCCATCCTTTTGTTTCGGACTTAAATAGACTCTTCGGATAGGAAGGCTGCTCGAAAACTACCGTGTGTGCGATATAGGCAGCACAACAAATCCGAAGAGGCTAGCTATTGGCCAATTATGTTGCTCTATTTCAGAGACCATGCAGGTTATTGGATCCCCAGATATAGAGACAATTGAACGAAAACATTATGAAAGGGGTTTTGTTGTTTCAGTTCATAATTATAAGTGGCCGCACCTCTACCCCAACCCTTGAAATGGCAATTTCCAGTAACTAATTAGAAGCTCTAATTTTAAAAAGAATTTCTTCTAGGAGAATTTGTTTTCCATATTTCAAATTATGTTCCATTTGCATCGTCGTAGCAACCCTATTTTTCCAAATGTTCTTCACCTCTCAGCCCCAGTAGTGACCATGTGGGCGAGGTAATTTTTATATTAAGTGCCATTTCCGCTCATCGAGCAGCTCTATTTTTCTATTTTTTTTACCTCACCCCAACCATGGTGGGGCTGAGGTCATGGAGACACTTAATATATTTTTATTTCCTATTTTAAATTATAATTGCCATTTTCAAAACTATGATGGGCTAAGATCCTGGAGGTACTAATAAATATATTTTTATTTCATATTTGAAATTAAGTGCCATTTCCGCCCATTGAGCAGCTCTATTTTTCCAAATTTTCTTACCTCAGCACCAGCCATGGTGGAGCTGAGGTCCTGGAGACACTTAATATATATTTTTATTTCCTATTTTAAATTATAATTGCCATTTTCGAACTATGGTGGGCTAAGATCCTGGAGGTACTAATAAATATATTTGCTTAAGTTTGCTTTAATTGTTCTTAAATCTAAGATCTTTTCTACCAAAAAACTTCCGATCCGTTCGGCAAGGAAAATCTTTGAAATTACATTCTGCAGCTGACGCATAATCTTGCAAGGGGGTTTTCACCGCTTCTTTACAACTATATAATCATCTTTCCTTTTCCGACTCAATACAAGGAACCACTTCATCAGTGTCGGATTTGTCAAGTTTGGACCATTCTTGAACCTCACTAGTACCAAAGATCATAAAAGTCACTAATCCTAACACTTGTACCCCTGCTGTAATCCAAAACATTTTCCTCCATTGATAAATTGTGTTCTGAAAATAATAAACACATAAGCAGAAATATTTATGGAATAAACCTCTGTCTATGTTTATTCCAATCACGCATTACATAATAATTAAATACTTACACAATTTCTAGTTAAAATCCCTACAATAGCTGGGGCAATGAATCCACACACATGTGATGCTGACGACATAATTCCAATTAATAACCCGGAATGATTAGGCGCAATATCCAGTATACTCGCCTCTACTGACGGAATATAAAGCGGGCACATACCAAACACACAAATCATTAAAACGACAGCCAGTGTTTCATTGTTAGCAACGTAACCAATGGACACTAGGAACATTGGTGAAATGCCAAGAGCTAGATAAAGACAAAATTACATCAGAACTAAATAATGATAGAATATGTATTTTCACTACTGCGCATGTGCAATAGTATACGGTAGGATATATGCTTATAGATAATTTTAAACTTCTTGAAATATTATATTCCTTACCACAACAGGCTAATAACTTCCGTGTGGAAATAGCAGTTAATATTTTATGAAATATCAAGGCGTCAGCAAGAACTCCTCCAAATAACATAGCAACAAAGAATACAAAATGAGGTATGGTGCTTAATAAACCGGTCTGAAGAGGAGATTAAAAAAAAACACAAATAAATACTATTCATGCACAGTTAACAGAGATAAACACTCCACTAAAACAGAACAAAGAATACAATTATAAACATTAAACAACTTTACAATCTTAGATCTAAAGGATAAATTATTACAAATTATATCAATACCATTACACTTCATCAGTATTAAAATCAATAGTTAAACTTTAAAATAAACCTCTCTTTGTAACCTCTAATCAAATAAATAATAACAATTATTAAAAATAAACAAAAATGTATATGGGATATTAAGCTGCAGCTGCTTTCATATCGCGCCCGAATTTAGTCCGGTGCCCTGAGAAACATATCGTGACAAATATCGTTCACACCAAATTCGTACCGAACCCGGACTCAGGTGCGATTATTCAAGAATCCACTTGTTTACTGAAGACGTACGATTTTTTTTCTTTTGACCAATCAACAGTGAGCATGAATGACCTCGGATGACAACGTGCTAGGTGTGAAAACACCTTCAACGGTCGCGATATTTTTATCAGGGCGCCGGACCGAATCGGGGCGTGATGTGAAAGTAGCTTTAAAACTGAAACACCAATGAACAATTAGTTAATGATTAATATTATGTACTCAATTACCATTTTTAGTTCAAATCCTAAAATCGTTTCAAAAAATATCGGAAGCTCTGTTAATAGAAAAATAAATCCGAAATTGAAGCCAATGGTGCAAAAGCACAGTGTCCAAACAACTGGTGACTGTGCGATCTTTTTCCACGGTACTTCATACTGGCTTGCCTGAGAAATAAAAATATTAAATAAAATAATAATATCCTGGATTTATAAAGCACCTAAAATGTTGCGAAACTTCGAAGTATTGTATATAATTATTATTATACATTTTTGTGCTTAAAGACGTTTGGAAATATACTCCCATACCAGTTAATAATAATAACGCAAACTTGTGTCTTGACCTTACTATGTACCCATTTGTACACCTGGGGCAAGGTGAAAGTACCGGTAAGTAAAGTGGTTTGCCTAATATAAGGATACATGCATTCAACCCATTTTTTTTGTATATAAATGTTATACTTCGGATTCGCTATAACAAATGTTCATAAGCTAGGATGCTATTATACAATTCGGGCTTTCTTTACATTTTTTATTTCTTCAGTTTGAGAAAATAATATAGAATCTCTTTCAATCGTTGATATCCACCTGTTACTGTTTACGTCAGTCGATCCCACAATACACCAGCCAATACACCACAATATACCAACTACACCTAAAATAAAAATGATAATTTAATTCTAATGCAAAGAAGTCCATATCAGCTTTAAAGGAAAACATGAATGACAACGTAGGAAGACGACATTGTATATAATTCGTTAGTCTACGAGTTTACAATCACGTTTGGCTATCCATTGCCATTATTAATTCGCCTCGGTATACACAACTTTCTTGAAAAACGTGTTTCATAGAAGAATATATTTTTTCCTTTTAAGCCTAATCTACACTAGAAACATTTAGCAAATTGTTTGTTTCCGAAATAAAGTTGGCTATTGTATTCGTTTGTAAGAAATATCCTACTGTAATAGAAACTGAAGATGCAATGGACTTAGGCCTACATATTCCTTTTGTCATAGAATCACTGGTGATTGGAACGCTCTTTCCCCATCAATCCGAAATGGTAAATGTAGTAGAAATTAAAAAAATTACTGTTTGTAAAGCTTAAATTGTATTTCCTATGGTTTTTGTTTTAGTTTAATTTGATTAATTTTGTTTTTGCTGATTTGGTGCTGCTTTGTTTATTGTATGAAAACTCCCTTTTGGTATCAGCTCCTCAATAAAGCTTTTTTATATTTATATATTGTGTTTATATTTATTTATTTGTTTTGCTGTATATATTATATTTTCTGGAGGAAATAAATATAATATTAGGCTTCTGCTTCTTGTTTTCAGCAGTTTGTCAACTAGTCTACACTAGCAAACTTCGGAAAACTTTTTGGCGAACTTGGAGTTTGCAAACAAAGGCTTAATGGTATGTTTCTACCAATGGTATTTTCCAGGCATATGGGTTTTCTTACCAAATAGATAAAATGTAGATGGCCATCCTCCTAAGAAATCAGTTGAACAAAGTGAGGCAGATATATAACTCGCCAATACTGGACCAAAACCAAGTCCTTTAAATATAAACAAGTTCGTTCGATATAAATAGTGGCTGTGACGCTTATTTGATGATTTTCGATTTCTATTCTTTCTATAATAATTTTCCGACATCGGAATTCAAAACCCGGTCCATACCTCTTTTTAACAAAATATGCCTATTTATTAAAAAATAAAACTTGCCTATTAATAAAAAAAAAATAGGTACCTGAGGCAGAAATTGATATAAATGTATTACGTTCATTCAACTTCGACCAGTTAGTAATAAGGTTAAATGTCGCCGGATAAACAAATCCCTAGTAAAAAAGATATTTTAAGAGTATATAGAAAAGATATAGAAACCAACGGGTAAAATATTGATATTGCACTACAACAAAAAAAAACAAAACAAAAAAAACAGGTTATCCATGGCGTAATAATAAACTTTTAAAATATAATAATGGCATAGTGTCTGAGGAGCGGGCGGGTAAAATGCTAGTGATTCAGGGAGTTTTGGCCTAGACATTCTAAACTAAAAATTACCTGTCCCATTCCATCAACGATTCTAGTTATTACCAATAACCAAACTCCTACTTCTGCAGCTACTGGCGTCAATAACATCATCAAAGACATCAACAAGGTTCCCAGTAGAATAATGGGTGAGCCACCAAATATTCCAACCAACCAACCGGCGAAAAAGGGTGTAATGGTATTACCATAATACAAAGAACCAAGAATAAATTGTTGAGTTTCAAGACTCCAATCAAACGTCTGTATGGAGCAAAATGACATAATGTTATTTTATTTCCTTCATATACGGTAGAAGTTAATCTGACCATACTTTTTGTACTGAATTATGTTTCTTACAATTGACGTCGAAAATTAATCACAAACTAATTCAAACAAGTTTTGTTAAAGGGATTTACACTAAAAATTTCACAGCTTGCAAAATATTGTTCTGGAGATGTGCTGGATTATGGAGCGGTGTAAATGGTTCATCTGCTATTAATTTTTTTTTGTGGTTATCTTAGGATATTTTATAGATCATGTTTGTATATGTAAAGCGCTTAAAAACATATAGTAGAGCAGTTAATGACATGAGCTGTGCATTTGATTACCAAAGCATGAAACTTGACACAAAGTTTCTTTGATGTATATAGATTCAAAATATCGGGGGGTGCCAAGTGTCCAACGTCCGGTATGGCGGCCATCTTGATTTCAAAATGGCCACCATAAAAACAAAAAATGTTCATATCTTGGCAACTATACACATTAGAGGCTTAATTCTGGTCTCAAATTGTTCACAAACTATATATTTCTATTTGCTCTAATGAAAAGTTTCGTCCAAAAATGACCGGAAATGGCGTTTCTTACAGTTTGACCTTTGACCTCGTATTTGTAAATCTTTAACTACTGGTCATTTTCAATCGATTTTGGTGTCATTTTGTTCAGAATAAATACATTTATATTTGTAGTAATGAAACATTTTCACATAAAATGACCGGAAATACAATTTATGACCTTTGACATTAATTTATTGATTTTTAATTATGTGAATATACTGAGGTGGTTTTTGTTGGTCTAAAGTGCACCTAAATTTTGAACATTAACCTGATAGGCGTAATTATATTAAATGATTAATGGACTTAAATTGTATATACAGTAGTACATAAAATTGGTAAACATTGTGCTTGGTGGTACCATTAGTTCAATGATCTTGGCACCTTCTGATTCGCTAAAAGTTTTAATAGTTTGACAGAGGAAATAACATACATGTTATTGAATACCGTAAAACCTCGAAAAGGTGATAGTATGAGCTTCTTTTCGAGACAGACTGTATTTGATTGTCAAATGAATAGTATGATGATCGTGTTTATATCAATATATTATTAATGACCTTACAAAGAACCCTTTCTATTTCAACAATTAAGCCACAGTTATTCTACAATTTATTGTTTTCCAAGTGGCCTATTTTGATTGCATCTTATTTTTGTATGCTTCCTCGGTTAATATGGTCCTAACCCTCCTTCTTTGTCTGTAGATGGTCTTATACCCCATTCTTTGTCTGTGGATGGTCTTATACCCGCTTCTGTGTCTGTTGATGGTATTATTACACCCCTTTCTTTATGTGTGGATGGTCTTACACCCATTTCTTTGTCTGTAGATGGTCTTACACCCCTTCTTTGTCTGTGGATGGTCCTACACTCCCTTCTTTGTCTGTGGATGGTCCTACACCCCCTTCCTTTTCTGTGGATGATCCCACACCCCCTTCTTTGTCTGTGGATAGTCTTATGCACCCTTCTTTGTCTGTGGATGGTCTTACACCCCTTTCTTTGTCTGTGGACGGTCTTATACCCCTTTCTTTGTCTGTGGATGGTCTTATACCCCCTTCTGTGTCTGTTGATGGTATCACCCCTTTCTTTGTCTGTTGATGGTATTAAACCCCTTTCTTTGTGTGTGGATGGTCTTATACCCCTGTCTTTGTCTGTAGATGGTCTTATACCCCTGTCTTTGTCTGTAGATGGTCTTACACCCCTTTCTTTGTCTGTAGATGGTCTTATACCCCTGTCTTTGTCTGTAGATGGTCTTATACCCCTGTCTTTGTCTGTAGATGGTCTTACACCCCTTTCTTTGTCTGTAGATGGTCTTATACCCCTGTCTTTGTCTGTAGATGGTCTTATACCCCTGTCTTTGTCTGTGGACGGTCTTATACCCCCTTCTTTGTCTGTGGATGGACCCACTACTTTGATTGATTAAATTAGACATTGTTTCTTGTATGATTAGGAAACCAAGACCTTTAAAGTGAAAGCCCAGGTGGATGCCTAAATAGGTCTTGTACAGAACAGTATATTGTAGGTCCATGTCACTAATTTGAGGATTACTTGAATAATTATATTGAGATGTCTTTTACGAATTGATTTAGTTCGGATTTTGCTAAAAAATCAATGACTAGAGAAAATCGAGGAAAAGGATTCAGATGAAAGGTTTACAGCAAAGGCCCATTACCATAAAAATGGAGTACATTTTTTTAGATGCAACGAAAAAACGATTGACACCACAGTTTAGCAAACATGTCGGCATAGATGATCTCAGTGATCTGTCATACTTTATGCCTATCCTATCACATCAAAAGTTAAAAATTCAGAATAATAATTCCGTGTCATTTATTTCGGTAAAAAAATTAGGTGCATTTATACCAATTAAACCACATACAGTATGTTCACATAATTATATATGTCAAAGGTTATAAATTGTATTTCCAGTAATTTTATGTGAAAATGTTTCATTACTACAAATATAAATGTTTCTATTTTGAACAAAATGACACCAAAATCGATTGAAAATGATCAGTAGTTACTGAGATATACAGATAAGAGGTCAAAGGTCAAACTGGAAGAAACGCCATTTCCGGTCATTTTTGGACGAAACTTTTTATTAGAGCAAATAGAAATATGTGGTTTGTGAACAATTTAATTTAATTTAACACCAGAATCAAGTCTCTACTGTTTATAGTTGCCAAGATATGAACACTTTTTGTTTTTATGGTGGCCATTTTGAAATCAAGATGGCCGCCATACCGGACGTTGCACACTTGGCACCCCCCGATATTTTGAATCTATATACATCAAAGAAACTTTGTGGAAAGTTTCATGCTTCATGGTAATAAAATGCACAACTTGGCTATTTTTATGGCGTTAACTGCTCTACTAATAGTATTAGGCGTTATATAACACTACCATTTATTATTTCTGTAATAATTAAAATCCGACAAAGATTTACCTAATTAAAGGTTTGTCAATAATGGTTCAGGAAGACTGAGCTTAGTTCCAACTAGGTCGCAACGCAAAAGCGTGTTTACCAATCACAAGCGACAGTTCGAATAAGTCTTCGCTTGTGAATGGTCAACTACCTGCGTTATGTCCTTGTGTTGCGTCTCTAGTGTGAACCAAGCACGATATAGGCCTACTTCTTTGTAATAATCTAAAAGATGCACGGTGTTGTATTTTAAAGATTATTATAGTTGTACTTACCAAATGTTTACTTGTATCTGATGTCATAGATACATTAGATGATGTTAAATTCATGCTACCCTTTGGTACCATGGCCAACATGGCAACACTTAAGGTCATTCGCGTAGCATAGTTCAGTGTGACGGCCAAAAAGCACATGAACACAATTATATAACGAATCGGCAGTAAAGTATGAGTTTCTGCAAACACAATTGAAGAGGTTTAAATTCATCATTTCAAATCTGTACTAACAATTATTTTTATTTCTACTTATTATTAAGCAAGCCCCAATGAAAATTTTAAAACTATAATTTTTAAAAATCTATGATTATTTTATTTTTAGCTACAGTACTACTGATTAATGATATAATGCTATACTAAATCTTACCATTTTTGTGTAACATTGGTTCACTTTCAAATTTGTTATTTTCTTTCATTTTGTAATTCTCCTTTAAAGTAAAAACTATTAATAATTAGCTTATCATATGCAAACCAGTGACGGTGAGAATGATGGGAAGTGCAAAGTAAATGGGCCACAATTTAGCACGACACTATTATAACGTTAAAGCTCAGGTACAGGCATGAATTTTAAATTTAATATCTGTACATAAATAAAATATTTGTAACAGAAATTAAGATAAAAAACATGATTTCCTATAAAATGGTCAAATACAAAATTTGGCAAAATAACATTTGTTATAACACCTTTTATTTTTCATAGTTTTTTTTAAAATGCCTCTCTGTTTCAATATTTGTGTACAAAAGAATATAGATTTTACTCAAAGCAAATCAACGGGTTGCAGTCTAAATGTTTTCACTGAAGAATTCTCAACTTTGGTTGATCACTATGTATTGAAGCCGGCTCCCATACTATTCGTTGGAGACTTTAACATCCATGTGGATATGCCAAATGATGCAGATGCAATTCATTTTCGGAATCTACTTGTAGCAAGCAGTCTTCAACAGCATGTGTCTACACCTACACACCGACATGGTCATACATTAGACTTGCTGATCACTCGTTCATCTGATCCTCCTGTTTTCTCAAACCTTAATGTCATTGATGGTATATCAGATCACTATGCAATCACATGTAATCTCCTTATCAAGAAGCCACCCGTAATCACTAAATCCATCGAAACTCGTCATTGGAATGCTATAAATTTTGAGACATTATGTAAAGATATCACACAGTCTGATCTCGGAACTTCGCTCTCAAATCTTGATTTATCAAGTAAAGTACGACTATATGTCACCACTTTGAGTGAACTTCTTGACAAACACGCACCACCGAAAAAGAGAACAGTAAAGGTCCGACCAAACACTAGTTGGTATAACAGTGACATCTATGCTGAGAAAAGAACAAAGCGTAAGCTTGAAAAGAAATGGAGAATCTCTCATCTGGAAATAGATCGTCAAGCTTACATTGCACAGAAGAGGAATGTAAATTCCATGGTAAGAAAGGCAAAGGCCAACTACTACATTGGCTTGTGTGAAGAACATGCAGCAGATCAGAAAGGACTTTTTAAAATTGTTAACCAACTCCTTCATCATCGCCAGGTATCACCTCTCCTAGATAGTCTTTCTGACTTAGATCTTGCGAACAGGTTCTGTCAGTTTTTCACAGACAAGATCAAGATCATCAGAGACGACTTCAAGATTGATGACATGTCATTTAATGAGCCTGTGACAGCTGTTCATCAGCATCTCACAACATTTACACCAGCATCTCAAGATGAGATCCGCAACATTCTGATGAAATCACCAACAAAATCATGCAGGTTAGATCCAGTTCCTACTTCTATACTGAAGAAGTGTATCGACGCAGTCGTTCCAATAATAACGGAAATCATTAACCATTCTCTTAATACCGGCATAGTGCCAGATGAACTGAAAATTGCTCACGTTCGTCCTTTAATAAAAAAGCAAAACTTGGATCATAACACGCTGAAAAATTACCGCCCGGTGTCGAATCTTTCTTTTCTTGGAAAGACTCTGGAGCGTGTAGTGACATCACGCATTACTCCATATCTTCAAAAGCATAATTTAAATGAGAATTACCAGTCGGCATATCGTGCATGTCATAGCACGGAGAGTTCCCTTTTAAAGGTACAGAATGATTTGTTACAAGGAATGAATGATGGGAAAATAACGCTATTGGTGTTGTTGGATTTGTCAGCAGCGTTTGATACAGTTGATCACCAAAGACTGATAACCCGTCTGAGAAATCGCATTGGCATAAATGGTGTTGCTCTTAACTGGTTCCAGTCATATCTTACAGGAAGACGTCAGCTAGTCTGTATCAATGATGCATTCTCAGATGAAGCTTGCCTGGAATATGGTGTACCACAGGGGTCAGTAATTGGGCCTGGCCAGTTTTCCATTTATACGCTTCCCCTTGGTGACATTATTCGCAAACACAGTCTACATTTCCATTTCTATGCAGATGATACACAGATTTATGTGTCAGTAAATCCAGTGCAAAGGGATGTTGCTGCAGCAATCAGTAAGATGGAAGCCTGTATAGAAGATGTTCGCAATTGGATGACAACAAATTACCTAAAGTTGAATGATGGAAAGACAGAGTTTATTATCGTCGGGTCTAAATGTAACATCTCCAAAATCAACATCACACATATCAGAATCGGAAACTCTAACATCGCTCCCTCATCGGTGGTCCGGAATCTGGGAATCATGCTGGATAGTAATCTCACTATGGAAGCACAAATAACAACTGTATCCAAAGCAGCATGCATATCGATTAGGAACCTTGGTCGTATTCGCGGTAATCTTAACAAGAAAACAGCTGAATTGATTGTACACTCATTTGTCACTTCTAAAATTGACATTGGTAATGCCTTGTTGTTTGGCATACCAAAATCTCAAATACAACGTTTGCAGCGCTTGCAAAATATGGCAGCTAGAATTGTAACTAATACAAAATCAAACGCTCACATAACTCCTGTCCTGATGGATTTGCATTGGTTGCCTGTTCAACAACGTATTAAGTACAAACTTGCGTTGTTTGTATTCAAGATCCTAAATGACAGTGCTCCTGCTTATTTATCTGACCTTGTGGATCGTTACGAATCATCCCGCAGAGGCCTACGATCATTGTCACAAAACCTTCTTCAAGAGCGTAGAGCGAAAAATCAGTGGGGTCAGAGATCTTTTTACGTTGCGGCCGCAAGTGTATGGAACAGCTTACCAGCAACAGTTAAATGCTCAACTAGTCTAAACAGTTTCAAGACCAACCTAAAGACGTCGCTATTCGCTGATGTTCTCGCACGTTGTTAATGCACAAAGCGCCATGAGCGCCACATGGGTGGAGGATACCGGCGCTATATAAGTTTTCATTTATTATTAATTTCAACTATCCCCCCCTCACTGATAAGAAAGTGCTTATAATAGCCAACATTATCGATGAGAAAAACATACCTCGTTCTTTATTATGCTAATTATTACCTCATTTAAATAGTATAGAAACAATTTTTCCTTATGATATTGATTCTCACTCTAAATTTTGGTGGTAAACATGATAAAAACATAATTACAACATACGTTGAATTAAATGTTCAGGAAAAAAAACAAACCTTAAAGATCCTCAACAGTTGTATTTTGTGCTTGAGGGTTGTGGCTATAAAATGTGTAATTTATGAACCAACAACCTAACCACCATCGCCGTCAAAGTACTATTCTGGTTAAATACATTCCCACTGAACAACAAAAATGGTAGGCCTAATGAAGCACTCAGAGACCCTGAATAAGACATCGAGAAACCAGTTATAAGAAGAGATCTATCAAACATATTTACCTTGATAAGACTTTCTGGCTTAGGTACCGATATGTCCGTCTTTCGAAATCAAACGAATTAATCGTGAATAATACTATATACTGTAGGTCTGAGGTCTATATCGAATCTTAAACTTTACACCTCACTGACTCTGTATGTATTCTACTTTTTATTCATAATCTGCTGTACTATAGGCCTATTATTGTCATGCATCACAGCCTTAATATTATACAAAGTGGAACGATTTAAAATCTTTAGAAAGTTGATTTATTCAGTAAGTCTATTTATCTATACAGTACTTATTTCTCCACCACTAATCAGTTAAATAAAATAACATCATTGTTCACTCAACGATTGAATTTGGTGGGTCAAAGATCATCAATTTACGCGTGCGTGCATACAAAATCATCATTTAAACGAGCACGACGTACCAATGATCGCGTTGGTTCATTTTAGAAGTCAATTTACTCAGTCAATAAAAACACACAAAAAGGAATACAAGCGATAAACATCTGATTAAAATCATAACAATTATTTGCTTAAGTTTGCTTTAATTGTTCTTAAATCTAAGATCTTTTCTACCAAAAAACTTCCGATCCGTTCGGCAAGGAAAATCTTTGAAATTACATTCTGCAGCTGACTCATAATCTTGCAAGAGGGTTTTCACCGCTTCTTTACAACTATATAATCATCTTTCCTTTTCCGACTCAATACAAGGAACCACTTCATCAGTGTCGGATTTGTCAAGTTTGGACCATTCTTGAACCTCACTAGTACCAAAGATCATAAAAGTCACTAATCCAAACACTTGTACCCCTGCTGTAATCCAAAACATTTTCCTCCATTGATAAATTGTGTTCTGAAAATAATAAACACATAAGCAGAAATATTTATGGAATAAACCTCTGTCTGTTTATTCCAATCACGCATTACATAATAATTAAATACTTACACAATTTCTAGTTAAAATCCCTACAATAGCTGGGGCAATGAATCCACACACATGTGATGCTGACGACATAATTCCAATTAATAACCCGGAATGATTAGGCGCAATATCCAGTACACTCGCCTCAACTGATGGAATATAAAACGGGCACATACCAAACACACAAATCATTAAAACGACAGCCAGTGTTTCATTGTTAGCAACGTAACCAATGGACACTAGGAACATTGGTGAAATGCCAAGAGCTAGATAAAGACAAAATTACATCAGAACTAAATAATGATAAAATATGTATTTTCACTACTGCGCATGTGCAATAATATACGGTAGGATATATGCTTATAGATCATTTTAAACTTCTTGAAATATTATATTTCTTACCACAACAGGCTAATAACTTCCGTGTGGAAATAGCAGTTAATATTTTATGAAATATCAAGGCGTCAGCAAGAACTCCTCCAAATAACATAGCAACAAAGAATACAAAATGAGGTATGGTGCTTAATAAACCGGTCTGAAGAGGAGATTAAAAAAACACAAATAAATACTATTCATGCACAGTTAACAGAGATAAACACTCCACTAAAACAGAACAAAGAATACAATTATAAACATTAAACAACTTTACAATCTTAGATCTGAAGGATAAATTATTACAAATTATATCAATACCATTACACTTCATCAGTATTAAAATTAATAGTTAAACTTTAAAATAAACCTCTCTTTGTAACCTCTAATCAAATAAATAATAACAATTATTAAAAATAAACAAAAATGTATATGGGATATTAAGCTGCAGCTGCTTTCATATCGCGCCCGAATTTAGTCCGGTGCCCTGAGAAACATATCGTGACAAATATCGTTCACACCAAATTCGTACCGAACCCGGACTCAGGTGCGATTATTCAAGAATCCACTTGTTTACTGAAGACGTACGATTTTTTTTTCTTTTGACCAATCAACAGTGAGCATGAATGACCTCGGATGACAACGTGCTAGGTGTGAAAACACCTTCAACGCTCGCGATATTTTTCTCAGGGCGACGGACCGAATCGGGGCGTGATGTGAAAGTAGCTTTAAAACTGAAACACCAATGAACAATTAGTTAATGATTAATATTATGTACTCAATTACCATTTTTAGTTCAAATCCTAAAATCGTTTCAAAAAATATCGGAAGCTCTGTTAATAGAAAAAAAAATCCGAAATTGAAGCCAATGGTGCAAAAGCACAGTGTCCAAACAACTGGTGAATGTGCGATCTTTTTCCACGGTACTTCATACTGGCTTGCCTGAGAAATAAAAATATTAAATAAAATAATAATATCCTGGATTTATAAAGCACCTAAAATGTTGCGAAACTTCGAAGTATCTATATATAAATTATGGTTAATTCTGACATAGGCGAGCACAATGCAAAAACTTCGGTACAAATCTCCGCCTTGGATACCTACCTTATCTATCCGAGATGTACCGCGAAACGTAGATTTGATAACATTAGTGTGCACGCCGACGCTATTGTTCCATATTTATATCTTAGGAAGATATTATAAAGAGTTTTTTAACAACATTTATGATTTCAACATTGGATTTTCCTCTCAATTTCAATTCTTCCCGGTCAAAGTAATTTCCGGGTTTAAGATAAGTTCACCTTAGTTTCAAATATTTTCTCTCTTTTATACACAAGGGAGCAGTTAAAATAATAGATTTGACCCTAAAGGTGAAACAGGCACTTTCCATCAATCAATACAGTGTCCCTTTGGAAGACGAAAAAAAAAATTGGCCATTAATCATAGCCATTTCAGTTTTTTGTTTATTTTAAAACATACCACACGTGTGTGAAGGTACAGTAGTTAAATAATAGGAATTATACTGCAAATTAATAAAGATCAAATTAAATATACGCCATAAAGAATCAGAATATATTGTGGGGAATAGTATTATAAAATTACATAGGGAGATTTGATAAGACATTTTTCGAGTGAAATCCCGATAGCTGAGTTTTATTGAGGAAGCTTGCAGGAATAACTGTAGGCTATCTTCCTGTGTCCCGTTAGGACCGAGATGTCTGCCCATGTTGCAAGCCGTAATGTCTTCTTTCTTGGGCCCACTCTGTCACGGCAGTTAGTTTCAAAAGATGATTAAATTAAATAATGTATTAATAATTATTAGGATGGTATTCATTTGAATAAACGCCTCTCCAATAAAACATCACTTTGAATAATAACCCCCCCCCCCCCACCCCCACAACCTAACTATCTAATAAACGTCCATCCACATATTTATAATAACACAATTATACTATTTGTAGTAGAATTCACCGCACTGTTATCTGCAATTTACCAAGCATTTGTTATTCTTTTTTACCACTTTTCATATCTATGAGAGGATTTCATTTGATTATAAATGTTACCATATTATTAGAACTAAAAAATTTAACATATATCCCTCGAATAAGCACCTCCCTCAAATGACCTCCGCCTCCCCAAAGGGCCCTACCAAACAATAAAAACTATACTTTAAAATGTTATTAATCATCTAAAACACTGTGAAACAAAGTAGTTCAGTTTTACGAATGTCAAGCATTTTCAATAATGGTAACCGACAGAAAATGTATAAGGAGAACATTATCATTCCGAGAACCATCGTCTACACTTCCTAGAGGGGGAGCGAGCGAAGCGAGCTCACCCTCTAGTTGTATATAATTATTATTATACATTTTTGTGCTTAAAGACGTTTGGAAATATACTCCCATACCAGTTAATAATAATAACGCAAACTTGTGTCTTGACCTTACTATGTACCCATTTGTACACCTGGGGCAAGGTGAAAGTACCGGTAAGTAAAGTGGTTTGCCTAATATAAGGATACAAGCATTCAACCCATTTTTTTGTATATAAATGTTATACTTCGGATTCGCTATAACAAATGTTCATAAGCTAGGATGCTATTATAAAATTCGGGCTTTCTTTACATTTTTTATTTCTTCAGTTTGAGAAAATAATATAGAATCTCTTTCAATCGTTGATATCCACCTGTTACTGTTTACGTCAGTCGATCCCACAATACACCAGCCAATACACCACAACATACCAACTACACCTAAAATAAAAATGATAATTTAATTCCAATGCAAAGAAGTCCATATCAGCTTTAAAGGACAACATGAATGACAACGTAGGAAGACGACATTGTATATAATTCGTTAGTCTACGAGTTTACAATCACGTTTGGCTATCCATTGCCATTATTAATTCGCCTCGGTATACACAACTTTCTTGAAAACCGTGTTTCATAGAAGAATATATTTTTTCCTTTTAAGCCTAATCTACACTAGAAACATTTAGCAAATTGTTTGTTTCCGAAATAAAGTTGGCTATTGTATTCGTTTGTAAGAAATATCCTACTGTAATAGAAATTGAAGATGCAATGGACTTAGGCCTACATATTCCTTTTGTCATAGAATCACTGGTGATTGGAACGCTCTTTCCCCATCAATCCGAAATGGTAAATGTAGTAGAAATTAAAAAAATTACTGTTTGTAAAGCTTAAATTGTATTGCCTATGGTTTTTGTTTTAGTTTAATTTGATTATTTTTGTTTTTGCTGATTTGGTGCTGCTTTGTTTATTGTATGAAAACTCCCTTTTGGTATGCCCTCCTTCCCTCCTATCAGTGGGAAAGCCACTTCGCGTTTTGACCGTTAAATCGTGTAAAATCGACTTACTTCCGCATTGACGATTTTGAAGCGCCACCTATCGTTGAAAACTGAAACCACGATTTTTCGTCGCCTAGCAAATAAGTGCTGTTTTATTTTAAGCTCTCATGAATATTTAAGAACCGCCCAACATTACCTATTATGGTAAAAGCATTTCCTAATAAGTATTATTGAATAACCAATCGGTTTCCTTCAAAGAAACCGAAGCTAATACAATACATTCGGCGACTGAAGTCGGGACTCGTGAAATTTATAAATGTGGTACGATTTGACTACTGTTTTGTTGTCCATTTTCTGAATAGTCGGAGGTGCATCCCAACAAATTAAAAAAATTATAATCAATTGTTTTATCAAGAATAATATTAGTTTAATCGAGTATGATATATTTCTATCCTGTTCAAAATTTGTTGGTGTATTCTCAGGCCTCGAAAGGTAGGTACATTTTCTAGCTGTGAGCGTGGTTTCGGCAACGCGAGACACGTGTGTCAGTATAGGCGATAGCGAGACGTGTGTTGTACTGTGTTGATGCTGATCCGATAGTCGTTATAAGTTGTACTGATTACGAGTATCATTGGTCCTGGCCGGCCTAGCCTGGTGATCTGATCCCCGCAAAAAAAAATACTTTTTTTTCAATCAGTATTATTAATATTATTATTTTATTTTTCATTTATTATTTGATTTATTAGGCTCAATAGATGCCTAGCAGGCTACTCTAGTACTAGTAGGCCTAGATTATATAAATAATAATAGTAAATACTGTAATTTAATTAATAAAATACAGCTTCCATTTGCCTTACTTTTATGTCATCATATAATATTATAATTATATATACAGTACAACCAGACATTAACATTTTTTTTAAATAATATTTATTATTTTTTCTGACACTTTCAGGAATCGTTGATGATGCAGAGTTCTTTGTCTTTGTGACTTCAAACTGAGAGTGAAGTGGATAAAAAGATGACACCGGTACCTACCGACATTGTCATACCCAAACTATAATTTAATTATTTAAAACAAAATGTTGAATTACAAATATATATGTATGTTGCAGAGGATTTAGATGAATTACAATACAAATATTTATGTTGAATGCAAACGTACTACACTATACTCTGTAAATTATGTTATTGTCATGTGGTAGACCTTAAAAATTGAATATTTATTGTATGTTAGGCCTATTTTATATTTTATTAATACTGTATTAGTTTAATAATTACTATAAATATTATAATTTATATTATAGGCCTACAGTACTAGTAGTAGTTTGTACATGTTTTTACCCAAAAAAAAATGAATAAATAATTTGTTATTCAATCTAATTGCTTGTTTGTTCATCAATAACAAAACAATTGTAAGCAAGTATATAACAGTTCTTGTTAGCCGCTTATTTCAGGTCATATTATTAATATTAGCTAGGCCCGACGCGCCCGATCACAACGTCACTAAGTGACTTTCCGCCCCTGGAACAATCGGTCGCTAATAGGGCTAGGCCTCGGACTCGTATAAAAGCTATTATAATAGTTATGATAAATATTCCTCAACTAAAATGTATACTGTGATAAATAAACAAGTAATAATATACGTTGTATTGGAATGTATTTATTTATATGAATTCTTATACGCGGACAATTATATCGTTCGATATAAATAAATTCATAAACACGATGACGATGTGTTTACAAAATGGCGGTTTCGCTAGTTTTTGATGGAACAAATAGTGGTACCTTTAGTTTGAATAGTCGGAGCTGCATCCCAACCACCGAATTTTGTATCTTAATATCGTATTCTGTAGATTATTAATTTTTCTAACAGGGATTTTAAATTCAGGACTGTTCAATTTATCTAAATATTTTATTTTAATGATTTTCTAGGGTACATTTTCGAAAAAAAGACATTGGTTGATTTTGCCGTTAAATTACAGATTATCGTTTTGTTCAAATACATTTAATTTAATTTTACATGACAATATATTAAAACCATTTATGAATTTATTTCACTAACAATATTTTTCCGATAATCAGCTAAATTTACAAATATTGTGTTTTTCCAACACCCTAAAATTTAGCAATTTTGGACTAAATTAGAAAAGTAGGGCGCCCTCTCCGAGTCGAAATTTGACACGATTTGTCGACTGGCTGTCCCACTGCTATCAGCTCCTCAATAAAGCTTTTTTATATTTATATATTGTGTTTATATTTATTTGTTTTGCTGTATATATTATATTCTCTGGGGGAAATAAATATAATATTAGGCTTCTGCTTCTTCTGTTTTCAGCAGTTTGTCAACTAGTCTACACTAGCAAACTTCGGAAAACTTTTTGGCGAACTTGGAGTTTGCACACAAAGGCTTAATGGTATGTTTCTACCAATGGTATTTTCCAGGCATATGAGTTTTCTTACCAAATAGATAAAATGTAGATGGCCATCCTCCTAAGAAATCAGTTGAACAAAGTGAGGCAGATATATAACTCGCCAATACTGGACCAAAACCAAGTCCTTTAAATATAAACAAGTTCGTTCGATATAAATAGTGGCTGTGACGCTTATTTGATGATTTTCGATTTCTATTCTTTCTATAATAATTTTCCGACATCGGAATTCAAAACCCGGTCCATACCTCATTTTAACAAAATATGCCTATTTATTAAAAAATAAAACTTGCCTATTAATAAAAAAAAAAAATAGGTACCTGAGGCAGAAATTGATATAAATGTACTACGTTCATTCAACTTCGACCAGTTAGTAATAAGGTTAAATGTCGCCGGATAAACAAATCCCTAGTAAAAAAGATATTTTAAGAGTATATAGAAAAGATATAGAAACCAACTGGTAAAATATTGATATTGCACTACAAAAAAAAAAAAAAAAAAAAAAAAAAAAAACAGGTTATCCATGGCGTAATAATAAACTTTTAAAATATAATAATGGCATAGTGTCTGAGGAGCGGGCGGGTAAAATGCTAGTGATTCAGGGAGTTTTGGCCTAGACATTCTAAACTAAAAATTACCTGTCCCATTCCATCAACGATTCTAGTTATTACCAATAACCAAACTCCTACTTCTGCAGCTACTGGCGTCAATAACATCATCAAAGACATCAACAAGGTTCCCAGTAGAATAATGGGTGAGCCACCAAATATTCCAACCAACCAACCGGCGAAAAAGGGTGTAATGGTATTACCATAATACAAAGAACCAAGAATAAATTGTTGAGTTTCAAGACTCCAATTAAACGTCTGTATGGAGCAAAATGACATAATGTTATTTTATTTCCTTCATATACGGTAGAAGTTAATCTGACCATACTTTTTGTACTGAATTATGTTTCTTACAATTGACGTCGAAAATTAATCACAAACTAATTCAAACACTTTCCAAAATTATAATTCCATGTAAACAAGTTTTGTTAAAGGGATTTACACTCAAAATTTCACAGCTTGCAAAATATTGTTCCGGAGATGTGCTGGATTATGGAGCGGTGTAAATGGTTCATCTGCTATTAATTTTGTTTGTGGTTATCTTAGGATATTTTATAGATCATGTTTGTATATGTAAAGCGCTTAAAAACATAGTATTAGGCGCTATATAACACTACCATTATTATTATTTCTGTAATAATTAAAATCCGACAAAGATTTACCTCATTAAAGGTTTGTCAATAATGGTTTAGGAAGACTAAATCTTGGTTCCAACTAGGTCGCAACGCAAAAGCGTGTTTACCAATGACAAGCGACAGTTCAAATAAGTCTTCGCTTGTGATTGGTCAACTACCTGCGTTATGCGTTATGTCCTTGTGTTGCGTCTCTCACGATATAGGCCTACTTCTTTGTAATAATCTAAAAGATGCACGGTGTTGTATTTTAAAGATTATTATAGTTGTACTTACCAAATGTTTACTTGTATCTGATGTCATAGATACATTAGATGATGTTAAATTCATGCTATCTTTTGGTACCATGGCCAGAACATGGCAACACTTAAGGTCATTCGCGTAGCATAGTTCAGTGTGACGGCCATAAAGCACATGAACACAATTATATAACGAATCGGCAGTAAAGTATGAGTTTCTGCAAACACAATTGAAAATGTTTAAATTCATCATTTAAAATCTGTACTAACAATTATTTTTATTTCTACTTATTATTAAGCAAGCCCAAATGAAAATTTTAAAATATAATTTTTCTAAATCTATGATTATTTTATTTTCGGCTACAGTACTACTGATTAATGATATAATGCTATACTAAATCTTACCATTTTTGTGTAACATTGGTTCACTTTCAAATTTGTTATTTTCTTTCATTTTGTAATTCTCCTTTAAAGTAAAAACGATTAATAATTAGCTTATCGTATGCAAACCTGTGACTGTGAGAATGGTGGGAAGTACAAAGTAAATGGGCCACAAATTAGCACGACACTATTATAACGTTAAAACTCAGGTGCAGGCATGAATTTTAAATTTAATATCTGTACATAAATCAAATATTTGTAACAGAAATTAAGATAAAAAACATGATTTTCTATAATAATATAAGTAGTTCTTTGATAGTAAACCAATAAAACTTACGTTGGCAAGACAGTTTCGTCTAGCTGTCAGCTTGACTTCTTCAGTTGCTATGATGCGTTATGGCGCCGATTGGTCTCCTTTCCAGCCACTAGATGATTTTGTTGTGTAGCCTAGGGGACCAGTCGTCGTCAGAAGCTGATCGTAAATGTGAGATAGTTGGTGCGCGCCTTCGTCTCTATTCATCTTTGTATTTTTATTTTGCTTTCTTATGCTGATGCTTTCTTTAATTTTACGTTTAAGCCAAACTTGTTCTTTGTGTAGTACCTCTATCTTATCCCAGTTAGGAAAGCCACCCACACAAATCAATACTTGGACTTTAACTCACATCATCCTCTGCAACACAAGTTATCCGTTATCCGCACACTTCTACACAGATGTAACACGATAATCACAAATAATCCAGACAAACAGAACGAAACTGAGATGATACATACTTCACTTAAACAATGCAACTACCCTACATGGACGATTAGAAAGGTACAACGTAACCTAGATAAACAAAAAACGGACAAACAACCCGAAACAGAAGATATAAGAGGGTCGATATCCATCCCATATATTCAAGGCCTGTCAGAGAAAATCAAGAGAACATTTAAAAAAAAAATATATATAACATACGAACATACTTTAAACCATCTAACAAAATTAAAAACTTAATCGTCCGACCGAAAGATAAAGCATGCAAAGAGGATTCCTGTGGTGTCGTCTACAAAGTGGGGTGCACCAGCTGTGAGATGGTGTACATTGGGGAAACGGGTAGGGCACTCAAAACCAGAATTAAAGAGCACAAGAAAGATGTTGAGGAAAACACACAGAACATGCAGACGCGTGCATCACGGAAAGTTTCGTCCTCCATTTTACATAAATCAGCAATCACGGACCATATGACCACACACAACCACATACCTAACTGGGATAAGATAGAGGTACTACACAAAGAACAAGTTTGGCTTAAACGTAAAATTAAAGAAAGCATCAGCATAAGAAAGCAAAATAAAAATACAAAGATGAATAGAGACGAAGGCGCGCACCAACTATCTCACATTTACGATCAGCTTCTGACGACGACTGGTCCCCTAGGCTACACAACAAAATCATCTAGTGGCTGGAAAGGAGACCAATCGGCGCCATAACGCATCATAGCAACTGAAGAAGTCAAGCTGACAGCTAGACGAAACTGTCTTGCCAACGTAAGTTTTATTGGTTTACTATCAAAGAACTACTTATATTATTATACGAATCGAAACCAGAAGAAATGTTTTCATGATTTCCTATAAAATGGTCAAATACAAAATTTGGCAAATTTCTTCTATAAAAACCAGGAAGACTTTTTTCCAGTAGATAGGTAGTTTAAAAAAGATGATGGATATACGGTGGATAATTTTTGGTACAGCATGAAAATAAAACTCTGAAGTTGAATAAAAAAAACCAGAAACGTAAAATTCAAGTTATATTACCTATATTTGGTCATCTGATAACATTTGTTATAACACCGTTTATTTTTCATAGTTTTTTAAAAATGCCTCTCTGTTTTAATATTTGTGTACAAAAGAATATAGATTTTACTTTGTAATTTCAACTATCCCCCCTCACTGATAAGAAAGTGCTTATAATAGCCAAAATTATCGATGAGAAAAACATACCTCGTTCTTTATTATGCTAATTACTACCTCATTTAAAAAGTATAGAAACAATTTTTCCTTATGATATTGATTCTCACTCTAAATTTTGGTGGTAAACATGATAAAAACATAATTACAACATACGTTGAAATGTTCAGGAAAAAAAACAAACCTTGAAGATCCTCAACAGTTGTATTTTGTGCTTGAGGGTTGTGGCTATAAGATGTGTATTTTATGAACCAACAAGCCAATAACCTACCACCATCGCCGTCAAAGTACTATTCTGGTTAAATACATTCCCACTGAACAAAAAAAATGGTAGGCCTAATGAAGCACTCAGAGACCCCGAATAAGACATCGAGAAACCAGTTATATGAAGAGATCTATCAAACATATTTACCTTGATAAGACTTTCTGGCTTAGGGACCGATATGCCCGTCAATCGTGAATAATACTATATACTGTAGGTCTGAGGTCTATATCGAATCTTAAACTTTACACCTCACTGACTCTGTATGTATTCTACTTTATTCATAATCTGTTGTACTATAGGCCTATTATTGTCATGCATCACAGCCTTAATATTATACAAAGTGGAACGATTTAAAATCTTTAGAAAGTTGATCTATTCAGTAAGTGTATTTATCTATACAGTACTTATTTCTCCACCACTAATCAGTTAAATAAAAATAACAGCATTATTCACTCAACGATTGAATTTGATGGGTCAAAGATCATCATCAATTTACGCGGGCGTGCATACAAAATCATCATACAATACCGGGAACCACTTCAGTGTCGGAATTGTCAATTTTGGACCATTCTTGAACCTCACTAGTACCAAAGATCAGAAAACTCACTAATCATTCTCGTTTAAAATTAGCTTATCGTATGCAAACCAGTGACGGTGACAGCCTTCATTAGAAAAGTTCATATTCATTTTGATTCGCTGTAACTGTATTTTGTCTTTACGTCTTTTATGTGTAAACTGACTTTGGGGTTGGGTCAACCGGCTCAGCTACAGTGATTAAGGTCTCCCCAATTTCATTTTTTTTGTTTTGTATATTGTAATATAATGTTGCGTTGTTGAGGTACTAATGAAAGACTCTGACTCGCTTGACTGTCGTAACACATATATTGTTTATTCAGTATAATATTTCAGTACAATATACAACTATAAGTATAGATAAGGAACGGACGATCAATGATGCTGTCAGTGAGGTGTGAAGTGTGTAGGTCTGCTTCTGAAGAAGTGGCTGTGAGGTGTGTGCTCCGTGAAATGGCTGTAAGGTGTAGATGTTCTTCTGAAACTTGGGAGTATATTGGCTCAGTTCATTTGCATAATGTCATTACATCATTTATGGAGCTAATGATTGGTCCTAAGTTGATCCAGGGGTGTTTAAGTGGGAGTGATTAACGGTATAATAAGGTATTTCTGTGATGGATGACACTGTCAAATCTGTACTTAAATAGTGTCAGTCACTCCTGGTTTAACGATGGGAAAGTCACAAAATTAAGCTAAGTGTTTTCTTTAGGGACTCTATTATAAACTAAATGGTCATTAAAACATCTGGACAAACTCTCCTCTGGACTTTCTGGGTCAAGTTTGTGAACCTATTTGAATTCCGATACAAAGGTCAATTTCTTAAATATAAAAGTATATCGTTATATTACAATATACTTAAATAGACCAAATAAATAATGAAATGAACGGTTGGAAGTACAAAGTAGCATAATGGGCCACAATTTAGCATGACACTATTATATCAGAAAAAGGCTGTTTAAAGTTGTAAACAATCTTTTACACCGTTCTAAATCGTTGCTTGCAGAAGGTTTCCGTATTTAAAAAAAATAAAATTGTTGTTAATATTCGTAAACTTCTTGTTAAAGATAGTGCTTGAAGTTTGTACTTTAATAACGACGTATGCTGTGAAAATTATAATTGTCCCTTCCTTTGTAAATTTGAACCTGCAAGTGAAAAAGATATTCTGAAATTGTCAAAAAAACTCGCCTGCTAAATCTTGCAGTCTTGATCCAGTTCCTACTCTTTTAATTAAGAGAAATGCTGTTGTTTTTGTTCCAGTAATTACACGTGTCGTTAATCTGTCTTTGGAAACAGGGGTTTTCCCTGATTTGTAAAATCTCGCCCATACGTCCTCAATTAAAGAAATCGGGCCTTCATCCTGAAAAGCTATCCAATTACAGACCAGTATCAAATCTGTGTTTTCTTGGCAAAGTAATTGAAAAAGTGGTATCGAAACGTATACTATCACACGTAAAGGATAATTCTTTACTTGATCCGTTTCAATCAGCGTATAAAGCACATCACAGTACTGAAACTGCACTGCTGCGCGTTATGATGGATGCAATGGATGTTGGAAAAGTAACTGTTTTAATTTTACTTGATTTGAGTGCTGCGTTTGATATGGTAGATCATAGTATTCTGATTGAGAGGTTGCATGCTTCTATTGGTGTTAAGGGATGTGCACTAAGATGGTGGCAATCATTGGCGGACAGACCTCAACACATTTGTATTAGAGAGGCAATCTCTCACTCAACCTACCACTTCTAATTTCTCTGTTCCGCAAGAATCTGTTTTAGGTCCACAATTGTTTACAATTTATGTATATCCTATTCGTAATATCATTAAGAAATATAACCTTAGCTATCATGTTTACGCTGATGACACTCAGATATATATATCGTTTAAACCTACCATGACACAGAGTGAATTATCAATTGATTTGCTTGAAAAATGTATTTCTGAAATTCGTGTCTGGTTGGCCAAAGACTTTTTAAAACTTAATTATGATAAGACTGAGTACATTTTATTTGGTTCGCAACAACAATTAGAGAAAATTCCATCTAGGAGGGTTTCCATTGGTAACTTCTGTACTGAAAATACTACACAAGTTAGAAATCTTGGTGTAATTCTGGATGCTAATATGACAATGACGGCTCATATTTCTAAAATTACGTCTGCATTGTCATATCATTTAAGAAATATTCGAGGCATCAGAAAATACTTAAATCGTGCAGCTGCTGAGCAACTTGTACATGCATGTGTTAGTTCGCGTCTCGATATGTGTAACTCCTTGTTATTAAGTCTCCCACATAAACAACTATATAGGCTTCAGCTAATACAAAATGCGGCTGCACGAGTTGTAACTAACTTGCCCAGATTTTCGCATATTACAGGCACCTTAAAAGAGTTACTTGGCTGCCTATTAAACATAGAATTGTTTTTAAAATAATGTTAATTGTTTTCAAAGTTATTAATGGAATTGCTCCAGAATATGTGACTGATATGCTGGGCTCATACTCTCCTAAATGTAATTTACGACCAATAATAAGTTGCTTTTATTTCAACCGAAATCTCACAACTCGTCGTTTGGAGATCGTGCTCCGCGTATGTGGAATGACATTCCTGAATGGATTAGGCATTGCCATACAATTAGTTCTTTTAAAAAATCATTAAAATCAAACCTTCTTGCTGAGGCATATGGTATTAATGAAGTATAAACAAACAGTGTTGTGATTAGCCTTGAACACTTTTAGTGGATATATATGTGCGCTATATAAATTGTTATATTATTATATTATTATATAATATATTATTATAACGTTAAAGCTCAGGTACAGGCATGAATTTTAAATTTAATAAATAAATCAAATATTTGTAACAGAAATCAATATGAACAAGCACGAATGTGCAATACTCGGGGTACAGCGAAAGAAGCTGTAATGACGTCATAAGTCCGGATGTAACGTCACATACACATCAATAACCGCGCAACCAAATACGGCTATACGGTACCATCTTTGAGACGTGATATGGCTGCATCTGGTTTGAAATTAAAAAATCCGGCTCTATAGCTTGAGGACATGTCCCTGTAGTATATTCATGCTAAATCCGAGCTCAATACTACAACGAATAATGGAGGAGTAGTACTTTATAAATCGCACTTTTTGCTCAATAGTGTCCGGATGGAAGAAGAAGAGGAAAAGATGAGAGTCCTAGACTCAGGTACCCCGGGTAATAAAACGAGATATACTCTATATCATATTACGTATACAGTATATTTCACCATAAAGTTAAAGAAAAATAGGTTTCGCCAGGGCTCGAACCGGGACCTTCTGCGTGTTAAGCAGACTTGACAACCACTACACTGCGAAACCTCTTACACTAAAAATGTGGGTTACACAAAGTTTTTTAATCCATTTGAATTACAAATAAATATGGTAATAAGCACAAAGCAAAATAAACATGTGTAAAAGTGATAATTACCGATTACACAAAATAAGTATTTAAAAAAATAATAAAAATAAGATATACTGTGTATAATTATCATATTTCGTATACAGTACTTTTCACCATAAAGTTTAAAAAAAAAAAGTTTCTCCCGGGCTTGAACCAGGTACCTTCTGCTTGTTAAGCCAACGTGATAACCACTACGCCAAGATTCCGCATATAACTACATGATGCTGTGGTGTGTGTCACACATTGTGGGTTCTTAATTAAACAAATTAATTAACAAACAAAAAAGCACGAATGTGCGATACTCGGGGTACTGCAAATGAAGCTGTAATGACGTCATAAGACGGGATGTGACTTCACATACACATCAATAACCTACCAAATACGGCTATATGGTACCATCTTCGAGAAGTCATATTGCTGCATCCGGTTTGAAAATACTAAAATCTGGCTCTATAGCTTTGAGGACATGTGCCTGTAGTATTCATGCCAAATCCCAGCTCAATACTACACCGAATAAGGGAGGAGTAGTACTTTAAAAATCGCACTTTTTACTCAATAGTGTCCAGATGGAGGAAGAAGAGGAGGAGAAAATGAGTAAGTCCTAGACTCGGGTACCCCAAGTAAAAAGCACGAATGTGCGATACTCGGGGTACAGCAAATGAAGCTGTAATGGCGTCATAAGACGGGATGTGACGTCACATACACATCAATAACCTACCAAATACGGCTATATGGTACCATCTTCGAGACGTCATATGGCTGCATCCGGTTTGAAATTTAAAAATCCGGCTCTATAGATTTGAGGACATGTATATTCATGCCAAATCCCAGCTCAATACTACAACTAATAAGGGAGGAGTAGTACTTTAAAAATCCCGAGTAAAAAAGGTGGTTTAACCTAGTGTAATAACGTGTTTGGTGACTCCCTAGATAAGAAGGTTAAAACAGATGATGGATATCCTACGATTGATAATTTTTGCTACAGCATGAAAATAAAAACTCGAAGTTGAATAAAAATACCAGAAACGTAAAATTCAATTTATATTACCTATATTTAGTCATCTGATAACAATTTTTATCGACCGTTTATTTTTTTATAGTTTTTTAAAAATGCCTCTCTGTTTCAAAATTTGTTTACAAAAGAATAGAGATTTTACTGTGTAATTTGAACTATAAGAAAGTGCTTATTTTGAACAAGCTCGTGTAACACAAATAAAATCCCAAAAATGTATGATCAATAAAAATGTTTTTGCCCGCACCTGAATAAATTTACAGCAATGTTGGTGACCCGGTTTAGCAAGATGTGGGTGATGCATAAAATTGCACCCTGTTCTAAATAAATGATAAAGCATAAGGTCTACAAAAAATTATTAAATATAATGTTAACCATTTTATAAAATGTTATGTATGTATGTATCAATCCAAAGGCAAATTACTGAAAAAATGACAATGGCACTGAATAAATGCTGTGGGTATCAGTGGCTGGATCGCAATGGACATAAATAAAAAAAAAATAAACACTGAAAAAATGCTGTGGGTATCAGTGGCTGGATCTCAATGGAGATACAAAAAAAATGATCACTGAAAAAATGACAATGCTGTGGGTATCAGTGGCTGGATCTCAATGGAGATATACAAAAAAAATGATCACTGAAAAAATGACAATGCTGTGGGTATCAGTGGCTGGATCTCAATGGAGATATACAAAAAAAAATGATCACTGAAAAAATGACAATGCTGTGGGTATCAGTGGCTGGATCTCAATGGATATACACAAAAAATGATCACTGAAAAAATGACAATGCTGTGGGTATCAGTGGCTGGATCTCAATGGAGATAGGTACAAAAAAAAATAAGCACTGAAAAAAAGCTGTGTATCAGTGGTTGGATCTCAATGGAGATACAAAAAAAATAATCACTAAAAAAATGACAATGCTGTAGGTATCAGTGGCTGGATCTCAATGGAGATATACAAAAAAAAAAATCACTGAAAAAATGACAATGCTGTGGGTATCAGTGGCTGAATCTCAATAGAGATACAACGCAAATAAGCACTGACTAAATGACAATACTGTGGGTCAGTGGCTGAATTTCAGTGGAGATAAAAAAAAAAAACGAAAAGCTAAATCAAAACGATAAAGTAAAACAGCCAGAAAGTATGTTTTACAGTTAGAAATAATTCTTTAAGCTCATTCAAACTGCAAGACCACTCTAAAACGTTCCAATCATTTTGTATCTGTTCAGTTTAAAATTTATCAATTTACAATCACTGGTTACGATGCTTTATATATTTATATGTCTAATGTTAAATTTTAAATTCATCACAATTCATTTTTACCATTTTGTTTAAATGAAAACAAAATGATCGTATCTAAAACGAGTCTAGTTATTAGTCCTAAAAAGTAGAAGAAAAAAAATCTTACCACCATGGAAGGCTTTCCTTACTTGACTGCTGACACACAAAGGACAGAACATGGAGAAATTTCTCCATGGACAGAATAAAGGTCATGCTGCAAACACAAAGTCCGACGGACTTTTGTTAACTTTATCGGACCCTCAATCCAGACAGGCTACGTTATATATGCGTGAAAGAAATATCTATTCTTTGAACATTTTTTTTTTACTCTAAGGTTATTTTGCAAATATTTTAAAACTAACAGTGAATTCACTCTTTTCTGGTTAAACAAATGCCTATAAACTATAAAGCTCTGTCTACACTATAAAACTTAATTATGTGACAACAAAAATGTGATGTGCCCATATATGGAAATGATGATGTCATATCACTACCATATTTGGGCACATCACCATTTTTTTGTCAAACTAGTTTGATAGTGTAGACAGAGCGTAACACTTTCGTATCAGCGGCACACCTAATTCTTAAGACGCATTTATCATGTTACGCTCGGTGATACCTGCAATGTAATATTGAAGCGATAAAGATGACAAAATCTTTGAGATAAAGGTAGTCTTAAGTATTAGTGATATCCAACAATTTCACTCAAATTTATACCTACTCTACCTTTATAAGCTGATCACAAATATCACGTATCCCGGACAATTGAAAACCAAGTAAGATATCAAACAACTAGTATAGCCAATGAACGATCCGATTGGAAGAAACTGGTAAATTCAAAATGTATTAACATTCACCTTAACATCATGGTACTGTATATGGTTAAGCAACAACATTTACAAAAAAAGAACAAAGATACATAGTAAAAGAAAAGAGATATACGGAGCCGTCCAAGATGGATGCCGGCAGACTTTTCAGCGGAGGGGCAGTAATCATCGCCATCTCAATTTAATAAAAAGTCATAAAAGTAAAATTTTTAAAGTTTGGTATTCGATCAAGTGTTAAGACCTACCACTTCTTGTACAATTCTCTCTCAATACCAAACATGTATGTCTCTGCTTTAGGTTCATATTTCAGATATTCGGAGAAGGTTGGTTTTTGCACCGAATTCTAGGTGTTTTCCACAAATTGGTGTAACGTTACATACTGAGGCTACTGGTTCAATCGACTATGACGGTGACAGTTTCAACAAAGTATTAAATCGCAATTTTTTCTGTGTTTATAAGTGGTATATTATTAAAACATGAAAACAATTAATATTTCGTTACTGAATGGATAAAGAATATATTTAAAAATTGCACCTATTCTCTTCCCCATCCCCCTCAGCCCTGTTACATACAAAACACAAATTAAGTTTGTTAAACTTTGTCTCAAACAAGTTTCTTTCGTAAGTAATTCCCAGTGTGCTAATTTGGGTTGAGTACATAAATCACCGTGTCTATTTATTCGTTCCTGTAAACGACATGTATTATTGTCCAGCGGTACGTATTTGAAATCACCAGTTATTTAACGCTGAAACTATATGTATTCGAGAACCACATCCGGTTCGCGTACCATCTAGTATTTTAAATTATGACATCCTAAACTTATTTTGAATGGTGTCATGGGAATGTCTCCTATATAGGTCACCAATCAATGCCGCTTTCGCGGCGTTTCTTGGTGCATAACTCTAGCCATTTGGCATTGTTAATTTTCTAACAGACACCAAACACATTCGCCACAGGTTATAATCAAAATTGAAGAGAAAGCGGTCATACTGATACTAACAATAACCTAAATGTACAATTGGCATTATCAGATCTTTTACCTTCGGGTAGTATACTATATTACTGTACAATTTGGATTATTATATAATTATATTAAACTATATTAGGCCTACTACCGGGATTTAAATATTAATACTACGAATATTAGGCCTACAGTCGGTTCTAAAACATCTTAAATACTATGCTATGCCTACTGGTTATACACCTTAAATATTAGTACAATCGGAATTTAAACAATACTACAATTAATTGGAATTAAAACGGTAATGTACACATACACAGTATTATTCAGTGCAGAAACTAGTTTCTGCAAAGCATTGTTAATGTTAAACTTGATTCGTCACACAACGCCTGCCACAACATAGTTGCCATTTCTGGCATTATTATGCTTTTTGGCATTATTTAGAGGCCCACGGCATCTGGCATAATGCCGCGGCATTATTTAGCCGTTTTTAGCATAATCTGGCATAATTTTGTGTTTTTTGAACAACCAAAAAAATAATATACCACAGAACAAAAATAAAATATTTTGTTTAATCTTGCAATTTAATACATATCACCTTACACAATATCATATCGTACAAAACAGATCTGTTCGGGTTTTCCGTACAATAGTTCTTCCATCCTTTTGTTTCGGACTTAAATAGACTCTTCGGATAGGAAGGCTGCTCGAAAACTACCGTGTGTGCGATATAGGCAGCACAACAAATCCGAAGAGGCTAGCTATTGGCCAATTATGTTGATTTCAGAGACCATGCAGGTTATTGGATCCCCAGATATAGAGACAATTGAACGAAAACATTATGAAAGGGGTTTTGTTGTTTCAGTTCATAATTATAAGTGGCCGCACCCCTACCCCAACCCTTGAAATGGCAATTTCCAGTAACTAATTAGAAGCTCTAATTTTAAAAAGAATTTCTTCTAGCAGAATTTGTTTTCCATATTTCAAATATTCATATTATGTTCATTTGCATCGTCGTAGCAACTCTATTTTTCCAAATGTTCTTCACCTCTCATCCCCAGTAGTGACCATGTGGGCGAGGTAATTTTTATTTAAAATTAAGTGCCATTTCCGCCCATCGAGCAGCTCTATTTTTCTTTTTTTTTTACCTCAGCCCCAACCATGGTGGGGCTGAAGTCATTGAGACACATAATATATATTTTTATTTCCTATTTTAAATTATAATTGCCATTTTCTAATTATGGTGGGCTAAGATCCTTTCATATTTGAAATTAAGTGCAAAGATCGAGCAGCTCTCATATTTCAGCTCAAAAATTCTAAATTTCCATTGGCTGTAACAGGTTTTTTTTGGGGGGGTGGGGGGGAGAAGGGTTCGTGGGTTGGTGTTTGTGTCATTTGCAATTACCATTTTTGCACCCCAGATATTTTTAGAATTATTAGTTATTACTCACAAAACTAAAAATACAATTTTTGAACGACATAGGGATACAATTTAGGCCCTATATTGTGTCAGTTGGGGTTTTACAAACGTTTATTAAACATACAACCGTTGGTGGCGCTGTTTAGGGCCACATTTTGGGGATCTGGCATTATTTTTCCCAATCTGGCATTATTTGAGACAGGATACGGCATAATTTAAATTTTATCGCTGGCAACGCTGTGCCACAAAAACATCATTTTCAGTCTCATATAGGCCTATTCTTAGTTTCGGGAGAAACCAACAATCAGTATTTACAGTTTTTCACATTAAAAATGTATAAAACCTAGAATTAAATATCACAATAACCATAAATATAATGTTTAGCATGTACTTGATAATATTTTATAATTATATCATAATACTAGCCCTTATTGGGCGACAAGTGAATACAGTACTTTAATTTGTACTACACTGGCTCTGGTGGTGGTACGGTGCGCGCGTGTGAGTATGAGTCATTTGTTGATTTTTTTTATGTCTGATGTGTAGAGTGTAGGTAGGAGGCCTAAGTGAGTTTTTTTTCATATTATTCAATTGTGAGTTCTATAAAATGTATTGTATTTTTGGCGTTTCGTAGGCAGCTAATTATTTATGCTAGCGTGGTAATCTAGCCTAGAGGCCCAATAATATTAATACCTCTAGGCCTATGTACCTGTCCTTCCTAGGCATACCCTGTTCTTTCTAGCCTAGCCCAGAGAAATACTGTGCTTACTTTACTTGTCCACAACAATAGAGTCGCTTCGACCCGTTTTACGTTACACTGTTAACACTATAGGCCTATACCCGATTCCACGTTGTTTTAATAATTAAGGCCTAGTCACTTGTGCTTTTTTGGTCTAACATGAAACTCTAACTTAAAAATAATAGTTCCATTTGGGTGGAATTTCTAATTTAATTATCATTTACTTAGGCCCTGCTAGCCCTATATAGCCTAAGCCGTTTTTGCCAAAACAAAAGCCAAGCAAAAAAAGTTAAGAGATATGTAGTTGTACGTACAAAATTGTTTTTCGTACAACAAATTGAAGCTGGAAAACACTATTGCACAATTGTTTCATTGTACAGTAGGCCTATACATGTCACGATGTGACCAAAAAAATGACAATAATCTAGGTGTGTTATATAATATGATTAAATATTAAGACATAGTACTTGAAGTTGTATCTGTTATTTCTGTTGGTTACGCTTCGCTACACAGCATCGCGTTTCATCTATCAAACATGCCTTCTCTGTATTGTGAAAAGATGTATAATAGATACTTATGTAAAGTATATTATTAATTTATAGCCCTGGCCTAGATCATGGCAGTTTTAAGGACTGTGCTTTTACCAGTTGCTGTAGTAGAAGAGGTTACCTCAGTGTATTATTAATATTAGTGACTGAAATCTATGTATTTATTTCCAGAATAAATATGGCACAGTGTTCACATGGAGCTATACCAAAAGATTCTACACAAACCAAAGATGGAAGAATTTTAAAGATTAAAACATACAAAAAAGCAGCCTATTCTGATATCCAAAAAGCATTGGCTCTTGATGAGCAAGGCAAAACAACTGAAGCAGCAAGATTTTACAGTAAAGCTTTAACAAGTCTTAAGAAAGGCTTAGAAATTAAGAATAATGGGACAGACTGTCGCGGAAAGGAATGGGATGAAGCACGTGAAATGCAGAAGCAAATGAAGAAGACACTTCTTCAAATGAAAACGCGGCTAGAAGATTTAGAACGGTTACAAAAAGTAAATCATAATGGGGTCACAAATAGTCTGTCAGAAGAAGAATTGGAGAATTTGAATAGTAATGTTGAAATGGAAGAAGAGTTAATGGAAATGGGAGAGCCACCATCATATTTAGAAAGCGAAGCAAATGCTAACGAGGTATTTAGCATATCAGATGGTGCACAGATCTACTTCATAAATAACAAAGGCCATGTGAGTACGCCAAGCATGCCTAGCTCTCTCAGAATTTACGAGTTTACTGATGAGGTAAAAGTACAAAATCCTGACAAACCTCCAGCTTTCTTACAAGTTTGTGATTGGTTGTATCCGTTGATCAAGGGACAGTCCCCAGTGTTGAAGAGTCATGATGGAGCCTTTATTTTCTTAGACATGATGACACCGGAGGAAGGTTCAAGTGTAGGGGTTATGTTCAATGATGCTGTTAATAGGTATACAATTTTTTTTAAATATTATGATGGTACTTTTTAAAAAATAATATAGACACTCATAACATTTTAGTCTCCCGGTACAATAATTGATGATAATGGTATTTAAACAGCAGGAACTTTGAATTGTGTTATTATTGTACATAATATTTTTTACAGATGCATGAAGCTGCTATACCAACACAATATTTAGTGACCTACCAGTACTGGTTTACAGTAACTATATACTGTAAAATACAATCAGTACTTTCATTGATGACCTATATATTAATTACATATTATGATTTGAATACTTTAATGTATATTTTTCAGAGCATCTAAGGTTCTGTTTGAGGACACACTTAAAAGGTTTGCAACAGTTGCTGAGCAGAATGCTAATGGTACTGTTAATGTACCTAAACAAGCACCCCCAAGACCACCACTTCCAAAATACTCTATAAGAGACCCAAATACACAAGGCTCTAATGGACAAGAACCTAGCACGCAAGCATCTAGTGCGGAGGGTGAGGAAGATGTGCATAGGCCACCAAGCTGGAGTAGTTCAATATCAAAGGGATTAGCTGTGGGTAAGAACATTAATATTTTTTTTTCCTAATCATCTTTCTACACTATCAAACTAGTTTGACCAAACAAATGTGGTAGTGATATGTCCAAATATGGTAGTGATATGACATCATCATGACTATATATGGGCACATCACATTTTTTTTGTAAAGTTTGATAGTGTAGGCAGAGCTTAATGTACAATTAGTGTAAACTACAGAAAAATATTGTGTTTAAGTCAGCTTATAAGAGAAACAAACTCAACTCAAAACAAATTGTTGTCTTAATTCTAAGCTTGGTTCTCACTTGGCCACAATGCAAATCTATTTCAAGTGATTGTACGGACAATCCACCATGTCCTGATTAGTCAAATTAATTGCATTGCACTTGAGTCCATGTGTTACTATACGTCCTAGTGGGAACTAAGTTTGGTATCTTTAGAAATGCATTATTATTTTGTTATTCAGGATTCTGTACAAGATAAGGATGAATTAATTTATACTTATCTTATACTAGCCTATGTAATTTATACCCCCACACAATAAGTTTCAAGTTTTTCTTATTCAGTTTCAGTAAAAGTATATCATTTTATTTATTTGTATTTATTTTATAATATTTCAGGTGCCACATGGGTAAGCTGGGGTTTGGGTAAAGGAGCAGAGATGACAGTTAAGTACATAGACAAAGGAAGTAAGAAGGTGAAGTCGAGATTAAAACCAGCAGAGGAACCTGCTGAAATCAAAGAAAAGTACCAGACAGGGATGCAGCAAGCACGAGCAGCAGCAGCTGTGGCTGTCAAAGTAAGCATTATAAATATAAATTGCAAAAATCTAAGGGTTTTAAAAATGTTTATGACATAGAGTACAATCAACGGCTATGAGTGCTCACTGGCTTAACCCAGGGGCCACAGCGCTTAAGGGGCCCAAAGTATGAGCAGCTTAATGAAATTACTAGGGTTGGAGGGCCCTAAGGAGTGGGCCTTTCCCCCTGCTTTGTACCACTGCAGGTAGTAAGGTTTTATAATGTTTTTTCTAGGTAAGTGGTGTTTTAATCGATGGACTGTGCTTCATCACCAAAAGGCTAGCAGAGGAAGTTGCTCCACACATCCGGGAGCAAGGTGAGAAGTACTTGAAATCTGGTGATGATAGTAAGGATGGTAAGCGAAGCAAGACCCTGGATGGAGTTGTACACGTAGCATCAAGTGGCTTAGAAGGTAGATTTTACATAGTACTCCCAAGTAATGTGTAGACCTAGTGTGAAATTTTATCCATGATTCAAAGGTGATACTAAGAGAAAAGAAAGCTTAGACCCAAACTGCCAGAAAATATACTAGATCCATTCCTACTGTACCAATACTGTGTTTACCAGAAATTTATTGTGTATAGTTTACATTACAGTGGTCAATTACTTTACATGTAATTCTGTTTTGGAGCATCTAGTACAGTAAAGAGTAAATAGTAAAGTAAATAGTCCCTCTATTTTTGGGACACTTTATTAAATGTGTTGATACTCTCAGTAACCTTGATTCAGGGGAACCTATACTGTAATGCTTGTACTGTATATGAAACATAACAAGTCCAAATTATTTTACAAGTAGCAATAATTGTGTTACTGAACCCAAATTGTATTCATGATTTCAGGTTTTGTACAAGTTTATCATACCTTAGAGACAGCTGCATTTGCACTGGCAAAAAGTATACAATTAGCTACTGTAGATGTTGTAAATCATAAGTAAGTATATGTAAACTTTAAAAAAATAGGCAAATTACTGAACTAATCAATAATTCTGTAGTGAAGAGTAGCTAAATCTCAATTGGGATACACAATATTATATAGGCAACAAGCTACTGCTATGCAAAACTGAAAAAAAAAAAATCCAAACTTTTGGGAAACCACTATTCCTGGACCAGGTTAAAAATGAAGCTGCTTTTAGAATGCTGACAAAAATAAAATTATCTGTCTTTTGGCAAAGAAGAAATCAGCCATGACATGTTCAACATACTGTGTACAGTCTTTACCATGAACGCTCATTTTAGGATATACAGTGTATTTATAGCAGTAATGTCCTTAAAATCTAGTCAGCTTTGCTAATATCAACAATGAAAGATTCATCAAAATTCATTTTTTCTGATTTTTTGTGCGTGTAGATATGGTGATGCTGCTGCACGCCTTACAGATGATGCTCTCGGCACAGTCGGTAATCTTGGAGTTGCAGCCTACAGACTCGATAATCTTGGAATCAAAGCAATAGCCAAACGTACAGCAAAAGATACCACTAAAGCAGTAGTAGCTGATTACAAGGGAAACCCTGCTCAAGGCACAATGAAGGAAAACGACACAAATGGAACCTCTGGTCCAACTGGGTAGATTTTGCTTTGTTTAATACAAAACTTTACAGGGTATACTTTCAACAGGGGCAACCTACTTTTCATTTTGATTTTTTTGTTTGTTTTGACTTTCTATGTTCAGCGCAATGAGGCTTTTTAGCATAAGTGCAAATAAATATAAAATTTTTGTAAATATTTTTTAGGAAGAAGAAAAAAAAAATGTTATTATTATATAAATATATATTATTTATATTTTTTACAGTTTTTTTCTATTATTTAATTGTATTGTACAGCACTGTATTCTGTTCAAATTTAGTACAGTACATATTTTGTGCGTAAATTTTAGCAGTGTTTATGCGCTTCTGATACAGGGCTAAAAACTGGATTCTAAATGTTACTTACGCATATGATATTTTAAAAACTATTATTTAACTTTATATGCACCACACACTGTATGCAAAAAAAAAAAGAATTACAATCCTTGTTATTCTTGTTGTCATTTTCAATGGCTATAGCCAGTGGAGCAGTAGCATTCAACTACAGTATGAAGTTTGCTCCTAAATGGAAGAAGATTGTAAATAATACTACTAAGTACAAATAATCCTTAAGCTCTGTCTGTATATACTATCAAACTTTATGTGACAAAAACATGTGATGTGATGGACACACTGATCTCACCACTTTTTTTTATCAAACTAGTTAGATACTTAAATCTCAAGAATGTGTTTTTCTGTAAGTATGTGTCTGTGCAATATATTAAACACATTGTACTGGAATACACTTATGTAGCTGCCACATTAAAAAACTATTGGGTATAATTTTATTAAGTTGTTATATTTTGTTATCACTCTTACTGTACACATTATTTAGTTTTATATTATATAGTATATTAAGATATAAAGTTACATTTATTTATTCTTGGTATATGGGGTTTATATACTTTTTATATACAGTATCTGGAAAAAAATATTATTTGGCTATCCCTATGTCACTATTTAAGCTTATAAAAATTATAAAGAATGTATTTATAGACTCTTTTAAAAAGTTGCTGTTAAAGGTATACAATTTTACTGCTATGCATCAAATATAATATGTATATTTTGTTATAGTGTTTCTGTCTAATTTATTTTTTGCCTTTTTCATTCTTAATAAAGATATAATAAAACTAATAACATTTTAGTTGTTGGATATGCCATTTTATGTATAGTATGTATGAGAAAGTTAAAAAGTATAATTCAATAGAATTATCCCCATAGGACTCAACATAATATCACCTGATCATAATCATATGCCGATGGTTAATATATACTGTATACATCACATCCGAACATACACTTCATCATATGTTAAATAAATGCATAATGTCCTTACCTGAGTTTGTTGCGCCACACATAATTCCAGTTTAAGTTGTCCTTTGTCAAATATTGCTTGAATTAATCATCCATTTTAGCAGATAGGTAGGTAAGTTATTCATAATGTGATAGGTGGCCAGTTCCTTTCCACACCGCCTTATCCTCCCTAGTATTTTCAACCAGGTACTCATTTACAGCTGAGTAGACTGGGGGAGTTGTTGAATTGAAACTGGGTCTCTCTGTATGACAGTCAAGTGTCCCAACCACTTGCCTAGCAGCTACCATACGTATAATAGAAATGTGAATATCAAAAAGGTGTATGGACACTTCTTGCTTACGTCTCTATATCCAATATCCAATCAACTTTGATGGCAAGTACACTATAGAGTCAGATATCCAATTTTAACAAAACATTCTGGATTTTTTTAATATTTCCAACTAAAAACTTGATGATAGAAAATGTAATCTATTTCATATAAAAACTGAAGAAACTGAACCTGGGAAGAAAATAGAAACATAAAAATGTAACAAACACAAGGAAAATCAATGGCAGATGAGCCCTGAATAATAATTAAAGAGAAATGTACTGTAGGCCCTACATCGTAGGCTCCTACTCAGTAGGCTAAAAATGAAACATACATATGTCTAAAACCACAATTACTATGATGATATATTATCATGATATTTAATATATTTAGTGTTAAGTTTTAAGACTTTTTCAGAACATTATCAAGGATAAAATCTTCAATTGATGTAGCCTAGCCATGACACATGCCTTTGCAGCACTCGGGCAAACTTAGCGAGTGTTGACAAAGTGCGAGGCAGCGAGGCACGCGAGGCATGCCAAATATTTGTGCGAGGTATCATTTTATCATTTCCAAAAGTGCGAGGCATGAGCGGCATATAGTTTACAATTTCAAAAAGGTGCGAGGCATATCTTAACATGCTATTATGCTATATTATAAGCCTAATAATCAATCGATACAAGCGTATCTAAATAGATTCGTGTATACACTCATCATGTTGTTTATTTTTATGTAACGATTGTTTTTTCATTGTTCAAGTCATATCGTGTCAAATTTTACTTTTACAAAAGTGCCCAAACTACGGTTCAAAAATCTGAACGACAGTCTTCAACTTTCGATAAACAATAATTGTTATAGCGACACTCATCAAATTACTGCAATGTTTGTTGGCATTTCGAGCGTGTTCACTCACATGTCTCTCGAACATAGCAGAGTGAAAATAATATTTTGTCACACCCCTGCGCCTAGATCCGGTAGACCCGAGAGATGGAAAATCCCTCTTTACTATTTAGCAGGTAGCGGAATGATTCAGCCCTCAGCTCAGAGGATTGTGGTGCATTCCCCTCCTATAGCACGTGGTTTCAGCAGCAACGCACAGACTTCTCTCTGAGCGGCGTGCCAAAGACATTTTTGACATTCCATTCTCTAGGAACAACACGTGTACCTCTCTCGCAAATAAGGTGAACAGCGATTGCCAGGACAAGTTCAATAACTGGCGGTGAATAAAAGGTAACTGATATGCCGATCCAATAACATACCGCAAAGAAAAAAATTGCGACAGAATTCTGGAGCGCGTGTGAAAAAAGACTTACGTCCGACAATTGTAATACTAGGCCTAAAATTAAACTTTAGCTAATATGCTTAGCCCTAACCTAGATAAGAGGCCTATGTAGAAAATAATTTAATCAATTTTGATATAATAATAATTGGTGTGATATTTAATAATGATACACTATTCCTGTTTTAGTAAGCTAGGTATATTATTATTACGAACGATTTTTATTTATTGTTGTCCATGTACGTACTAATAAACCTGGCGCTAGTTTCCTTCGCTTGTATTTTTACTCCAAATTTGATAACTAACTTTATCGTGTGAATACCACACCTTAGAAGTATACCTCATGAGTACTTTAATGAAAGAATCACATAAAAAGTAACAAATAAATCCTTAAATTAATGATTTTACAGGCGTGTTTCTCGCACACTGTTCGCGAATTTCACTTATTCAATGTTCAATATTTTTGTTTCTATGGAGCGCCAAAAGAGCAACGATAAAACTCAGTGGAATGCGTCAATTTCTCATGCATTTATTGGTGAAAAACACGTTTCATTTCAATATATTTGTTAATTTGTCAATAAAAATGTTGTAATATGTTACTGCTGATACTGTTCTGTTTTCAAAGAATAATAATCGATCCTAAATCAACATCACTACCTAGTCTAGACCTACAGTAGGACATCCTACTAAGGATATTATGATGAATTTTTCTATTTTATTCTTTAAAAGGTTAACGAAACCGTGTACATTATCAACAGTAACATTTTTCCTTACTGACAGTGACAAAATCTATTGAAATTGTACTTGATTTTCACCAAATAATGCGTTAAATATAAATGGATTCCACAGAGTTTTTAGCCCTCTAATTAATTTTGCTCTTTTGGCGTTCCATAGAAACCAAAATATTGAACATTGAGTGTGCGAAATGCGAGAAAAACAACGTCTGTAAAATCACCAATTTAATGGATTTATTGTTACTTTTATGTGATTTTTCTTCATTAAAGTAGGCCTACTAATTCTAAGCTGTGGTATTCAGGATAAAGTTGGTTAAAATACAAGGCAGGTGCAAAAGGAAACTAGCCTAGCGGGCCTAGGCCTAGGCTACTTCAATTTCGGTGATTTCCTGCCTTGCAATTTTGAGAAATGATAAAATGATGCCTCGCATTTTTTGATGATGGTAAAACGATGCCTCGCATAAATTTCTGACTTGCCTCGCATGCCTTCCCTGCCTCGCGTGCCTCGCACTTTGTTACTACCAAAACTTAGCTACTAGGCTACCAAACCCTGGTTCAACACTATCACACACCGAATAAGATGGCCAGTCAGTACTTCTACCTAGGACTAAGCATAATCGTCCAAAATGGAAGAGGCCTAGCGTTTGTTAAGTCATAGTTTAAAAAATTAACATTACCTACCTATATGCATGTATATCGTGAGGATTTAAATTCTTGAAACGATGTGTCCAAGAGGCCTGGATATATAGATAAAATAACATTATTAAATACTTTGATTCTTTTCGGTGGACGATGCTCACTCTTGATGTCAAATTTACAGCCACCTTTTCCACAACAAATCCAGAGATCTGATTGGCCAATTGTTCAGCAGACTATCACGGCAGCTCAACGCGCGCTTCGGTTGGTGGATTCTGGACATGCGCAGATAATAACAATAATAACTTGATATAAATATGTAACTAAATAACTCTGTAACCCCTGTTTGTCTGTCTATGAACATTGATCCGAATTATTTTTTATAAAAACTTGTTTCCTGGTGGAACCTGTCTTAAAGCTCTCTGACCTTATTTGAGTTTTTCCAGATACAAGGCATTAACTATTAATTTGATTCATATTTTGTTAACATATTGCTTTGAATTTTGCTTTGTGTAAATAAATAAATGAATCAATGAATACCATTGGCAATAATATCAATAGAATTTACTTACCTCATAAATATCAACCAAATTGTCACATTGATTGTAGAAAGTAAAAATTATTTTAATATAAATTATGAATCCAAACTTGTACATACATTTCTCAGTTTTGTCTTCAGTGTATAAAATAAAGTATGCATTTAAGTTACTTCAAGAAAAAAACAAAAATCAAAACACTGTATATTTTCAGGTTAAAACATTTTATTTAGCCGCTACATAGGACGGCAGCCCCACATTGCAGATGCAAGAGCATCAACGATCGAATCGTGACAAGAAAACTAAGAGATTGCATTTCAAAATGACACCATTCCAAAGATCTTTCAAGATTGCTTTGGAGCATCAAGATATAAATTTACCAATATAGATGCAGTTGAATCCAGTATAGTCAATATGACCAGTTGCTAGATTTCAATTGCTTACATATAGTGGTAGATTTAGCTTGTGCATCATCACAATGTGACAGGGTAGTCATTGATAGATAGTAAACATCATCTCAAAGCTATGCAAGATATTAGCAATTTGCACCTAGTTAGAAAACCTAGTCAAAAAATATTTTGAAGTTTTAAAACCAAATCGGTTGATTTGCTGGATGCTAAATTCTAGAAGTATAACTAATTCTTTTACTGAAAACAGAGTAGCAAAATAAATACAGGCTCTGTTTACTTAAATTAAGCATTACCAACAACGTGGTAAACAAGCAAGGACTAGACAGGGTTTTATCCCAGCTATTTATGCAGAACAACAAAATAAAAACAGAAAATCAGAAAAGCATAAACTTGAAACCATTTAAACTCCTTATGTAACTATACAGTACATTTGTTGCCAAAACTTTAAGTTCTTCAGCCCACAGGGCTAGATTTGTACTTTAAAAGTTGGCTTGCAGATTCCATAACGTATGTTAAAATGTGACAATAACTTTATAATTAAGTTCTCATCGAGAGAACTATAACTTCTACTACAGTCAACACTCTCTTAAGTACAGTAGCCATAGCAACATTTATGTTACCTATACAGTTGCCTAGCAACCGAGTATTACAAATTGGCACTGTACCTGTCGCTAAATTTCTTTGAACAAGTTTATCATTGATAGAAAGAAAAATTTCACCATTTAGAAAGTCATTCTTGAAAAGATTGAATGATCACCATTAAAAGGTCAATAATCAATCTTTAAAAGAATGAAAATCAGTCATGTAAAGAGTGAATATTTTCTATGAATACAAAGTAAACATTTAAGAGAAATTCAGTGACTCTGAAGACAAATCCGGGTAGTAGTAATATCTAGATAAACTCAAGCTTGCAAATTCAGAAAATACATTTTTCAATAAATTCTAAATCAACTGTGTTTTATTGATAACTGTTTTGTCATTCTACAAATCTTATTTTAGAATGAAATCATTTCTGTGAAAATCACATTTAAACAATAAAATGGTGGTTTATCAATAATATTTCCACAGTTAATTGTAAATTGTTTGTATTATTTCCAAATTTGTCATTATGAGTTGTCTCAGATTTACTCATGTCATAATAGGTAGTAAGACGTCTCAATAACAGTGTTTAATCTAAACACATGCTTAATTAGATTCTCTACCATATAGGAGAAATTTACCAATTTTTCTAAAATTGATATTTTCTTAACCTTATGGGAGTATCATAAGTAGAACTTTTTCAAAGAAAAATTGATTTCTTTGAAGCAGAATAAACAAAATGTTAACAAACATTTCTTGGACCAATAATGATCTATGCTTGTCTACACAAACATATTCATACATACAACATAATACAACAAGAAGAATAAAACATGATTTTTATAAAGAAGGCAAAAAATCTAAATAAAATTCGCAAAAACTACTATACTTAAAGTAAACTATAATATATGGAAAAAAGTCAAGGTATAACAAAGGCAGTCGAGTCAGTGAAGCATAACATTACATTTACCAACATGCAACTCCATCTCTTAGCAGACGTACATTTCTGATTTGTGGACAATGATGATACATTCTATATTTTTTAAATATATTTTTACCTTTTTTACAAGGATAGAGCTCAATGAGGTATGCTGGGGAAAGTTCAAATGTTAAACATAATGCTCCAAAACTCCAAAAACATATTGATTCAATGTATACATAGTGTCATGTTATAACATAATGATGCTATTTGGGACTAACAACAAAGAACTTATAACACAAGAATCTCCTGTTCGTCCGAAGCGCGTAACAATTTCGAAAGGCATTGTGGGATAGAATAGAGCTATGGGTGGCGCCATTGTGAGCCATGGAGTAGGGCGCCCGCTTCAAATTAGAAAGTCAAAATCATAGAGGGGATCTGCTAATGCTCTAGGGGGGATAGAGTAATTGACTTCCTAGTTTGGAGGGGGCGCTGCTCCATGCTGTGAAATGGCGTCGCCCAGTTTGACCTTTTAACCCTGTACTTCCGATACTGTGTTTTGAATGCAAATTGAAGAACAGGAGATTCTTGTGTTATAAGTTCCTTGGTTCATATCTATTATCCCATAGTAAATAAATTGTTTGTTAGGTAATTTCAAATTCATTTATTCTTATAAAGTTCATTACATTATAAAAACCTCAAAGAAATTTAAGCCTGGTTTCCATAAAATCGCAACACCATCTCCATTAAAATCGCTACACCATCTCCATTAAAATCGCTACACGCGCAGATGTCGCCGACGCAGTCAAATCGGCAAAGTTCAACCATGTTCAACTTTGCAGATTTTGTCGGCGATGAATCGTATACGCGTACCCAAGAATATTTAGCGCTCGCGTACTAGATCCCCGATCTTTGTCTTTGTTTATGTAGAGCATCTTGTGTATATGTTTGTCTTGTGAAATTTTAAATAGTTTATCCATCCTGTAATTGGCGGGTTACTCGCTGTTGGATGAGTATGAAATAAATAAAAAAAAAACAAAAAAAAAAACAAATTCTAGCGTTTCCATAGAATCGTTACGCTCTGTCGTGTAGCGATTTTATGGAAACCCGGCTTTGCAGTGACAATGGACATGGACACAGTCTGTGTACTAAATGAATAAATTGATTAATTAACATCCATCAATAATACATACTTAATTAAGTTCTAGTAATAATTGAAATTTCAGAGTAGGTAAACGTAGGATAACTATATGTGCAAAACTGTACAATATAAAAATTAGAATTTCTTGCTACAAAAATACATAATCACACACCTATTATACATATATAAAGTAAATAAATAATTTGGTTTTATATTTAAATTAAATATTTTGTAAAATAGTTTGAATGCTGTTTTTGGGCCAAAACAAATTTAAAAAATCAATACACGTATATCTTCTAATTTTTGAGAGATTTTCTGTACTAAGCCAATCTTAAAAATAGGTTTTTCTTTTTTTTGATATAGTAAAAAAAATTGAAAAATTTGTCCAAAAAATCACTGCTTATTTCAAATTATACAATATCATATTAGTAAAAAGTTGAACAATAATTCATTAATTTTGTTTGGGTATATATTACTCATTTATAAACACAGAAGTTTGAACATCATATTATATAATAATACTATAAAAATTATATGATGGATTAGTTACAATTATTTTTTTGGTCAATACTCTCCTCCCCCAATCCCCCACCCATAAACATCAAATATGTGTAAATAAAACACATCAAGTGACTGAATATATATATATATATATAAGCAAAAATGCAATTAATAAAAAAACATTCTAAGAGCAATAAATATTAATATGTAATGCCTTCTTTATAAAAACCATAATAGCAGGGAAGGGTAAAATACAAACAAATTTCACTCTTCCCTGATAATAGTAACTGTATAACAAGTGTAAAATAACAATTAAAGTATATTATCATCTACATTAAGGCTGTGAGAGAAGTTCTTGTTGGATTCAAATGTAAGCTACATAACAAGACTGTATGTTTTAAATAATTAATCATTCAACATTTATTAATTTCTATCAATGGTAAACAATAAAATACAATTAGTAACCCTCCTTTTTATTCAAATAATGATACATATTCTGAAACTTTTTTGTATGTTGCCACAGCTGGTGGCATTTTGTGTTTTTGGAAATGAAAAAAAAAATTAAAAGCCTCATATTAATTAATAACATGATATATAATGTAACATTACTATTCAAAACAATGGAAAATAATTATTTTATTTTTTTATATGATTAATTAAATAATAACAATTACGGCTCTGGCTGTTGATTTTAAAATTGTTGATTTAATTTTGATATATTTTATATATCAATTGAAATACAGACACCACAAGTACCACATAAATGTTGTATTTTTTCCAATAATTTACCTTCGAATGAGAATATCATTTATAGTAAAAAATAATTTTAAAAAAATATAAATTAATTTATGAGAAATTGGTTATTTAATCATAGATTTGAATGAGGAGATTTACAAAAAATTTAACTGAAATTAACAATTAAATAATTATAATATCAAAATGCCAAGGAAATAATAAGTAAACTCTGTCTATCAAACTTTATGTGAAAAAAAGTATAAAGTGCCCAGATATGGACATGATGATGTATGTCATATCACTACCATATTTTGGCATATCACTACCATATTTGTCAAACTAATTTGATAGTGTAGACAGAAGTTAACAGATTCATTCAAATTTTATTCTCCAACAAGAACTTCACTACTGTTTACAATTGTTTATTCATCTTATTGTTGTGATAGCTTATGTATTTGACACTTTACTTGTCTTCTTTCTTGTTACCAGAGCCCCAGCTTGAACCAGTACGTGGATATGACCATAGGTTGCTTAACAATGACGAGTTGAATGGATTGTATGAAGCCGTCTACATTAAAAAAAAAAAAAGAATAATTGAAAATGATAGTACTGATTTAATATGATATATTCTGCATGTCCAGGGAGTCAGACTTATTCTTTCAGTATGCATACCATGTCAATGCTTTTGCTTAACTCAATTTAATTTTAATAACAAATAAACAAATTATCGTCATCTTAAGCTCTGTCTACACTATCAAATTAGTTTGACAAAAAAAGTATAATGTGGCCAAATATGTTAGGAATATGACATCATCTTGTCCATATATGGGCACATCACATTTTTTATTACATAAAGTTTGATATTGTAGACAGAGCTTTAGATGGTAGCAGATTCCATAAGATAAAAGAATTAGTGTGATAAATAAGTCAGTTTTTCCCTTATAAATATTTAGATTGACGTCAATCCATAGCATCGACAATAAAAATAGAACAGAACTGATTGACAGACATGTTTCTCTTCCCAACTTCTATACCCTACCTGTTGCTCTGGTAGATCAGGCTGTTCAATTCCCAAAGCACCACGATCCAGCAAAGGACTGTCATTAACAGTGCTCGACCAGATGGATGATGGGAAGAGGAGAGGATTTCCAGTTTGCCAGCGGCTATCCATGTTACGTCCGCCGGATGGATTGTTCCATGGGCTGTTGTTTTGTCTGAACAAGCTCTGAAAACACAGAAATACATTGTGATAAAACAAAGATAAATTAGCATTTGTTTGACAAAAAAAAGTGTGGTGTACCCAAATATGGTGGTGACATGTCTAAATATGGTAGTGATATGACATTGTCATGTCCATATATGGGCACACCACATTTTTTTGTCACATAAAGTTTGATAGTGTAGACAGAGCTTTACAATGATACATGTCAGCCAACAAGTTTAATTAATGCATTTTTGATTACATTGTTTGATGGGCTGATATCAGGCGAGTGGGTGCCAGTTGACCAGGTTGTAGTATTCTGAGCGTCTGTGTAGCTGTTAGGCTGCCACAGGCTGCTAGATGTTGGGCTGGTGTTAGGACCAAAGCCTGGCCAGTTCTCCAACGATCCAGATCCATATCGTTTCTTTCGTGGTTTGGAGACAGCAGGTGTATTGTTGCTGGCGTCCCAATTGGGTCCAAAACTAGAATCTATAAAAAAAAAATGAAATTTAAGAGGTTTATCATCTATTTAAAGGGAAATGGGTTTAATTATATATATTAATTTTATTTATCTTTTATATCATTATATGTTGGTAACCCTTCCAGTTGGACAAACTGATGTCAATTGATATTCAGACGCCCTTTTAAATTCCAATAAAATACACAATAAACAAAACTTGTACGCACCTTCTCCAAATTTAAATGAAGTCGTTCCAAAAGATGTTGGTGGTGAAGGTTTTGTGAGTGGTGTGTTCGGTGAGCCGGATGGTAGGCTGAACATACTGGGGCTACTTGGGCTATTGCTACCAGATGACTGGTTATCCATAGCCCAGTGTCCAATCTTGTAGTCACCTCTAGATGGCATAGTCTTAGATCCAATGGCACCTGCAATCAAATGATATATAAACATTGCTATCCAATGAGATTTGAACACATTACACCATGGTATAATGGTTGGGCATCAGCATATAAAGTCCAAGATTTTGAATTGCACTGTATACATAACCACGTCAAAAGCTAAAGTCATTGGAGCAGTAGTCTTCAACAATTAGATTTGCTCCTAAATAGAAGATTGTTCGGGTGGAGAATTTTCTCTTAAGAACGATTAGTGGCACATTAGTAATCTGCTCCATTTCATTCTCTAAAAACCTGTAAATGATGTACAGTACTAGATTCTATGCATACCTGGGTGCTTTCCTTTCTCTCCGACTGGAGTGAAAGCAGAAAGTGACTTGTTTGGAGCCGAGTGAGTCTTAGACAGCTTTTGTTTATTCTTTCTGCTACCAGACGAGGATACAGCATTATTACTGCTACTGTCTGAGCTTCCGCTGCTTACGACACTGCTGTAGCTGTTGCTTCGGCTGGTAGAGTTTGGTGATGGTTTGTCATTAATGGATGCTCTGGCAGGGGCTAGCAAAAGATCTGCTTCCATAGTTTGCACAGCAAGTTGCATTAGGGTAGAATCTGTAAATAAAGACAGACATGGAGATGAATAGGATTTCATATTTCTGGTAGCCTAGGCATAAAGTTTTCTAACAACCTATTTAGGCTTCCTTTTTCACATACTATGTTTTTACTCATTATCAAACTTGTTTATACCATTATGATGTTTTTTTATGATGTTTTTTTTATGATGTGTGGAGAAAGTGTTATTGTATAAATGCAGGGCCGTAAGCAGCATGAGGCAGACAAGGTGCTCAATTTCAATTTTTACCACCCACCCCAATTCCCCTGCACAGATCGTCATATTTTATATGAATAATTATTTTTAAAGCATCTTTGCCTTGTCTGTTTTTAACCTCTCGCTACGGCCTTGAAATGAATAAACAACAACATTTCATTCACTGTCCTTCTCAAATGTGGCAACAGGCATTTACAATGGTTTTTAATAGACATACATCATGGAATATGTGATATATCATGATCACCAACATGTCGGCATATGGCACTTACCCCCATCATGTGGCATTGGTTTGGCTTGATCCCACAACGGTGGTGGCGAGTCCTTATCCAAGTCACTACTGCTACATGTGCTTGCTGTGTCATCGGATCTTGCTTTCTCTGCTTTGTTTTTAGCCATCTGAAGACGGATGTTCTTCTTGGTTGCCTGAGCAGTGATCTTTGCCGCTATGGCGTGTGGCGAAGTACATGACTCTTTGATGGCTGTTGTTGGTTTGTGTTGTCTTTTTCTTGCTTCAAGAGGCGTGGTGTAGGGCAGCTCAAGTGTGCTGTAATGACAATTAATATATCAATAAATATATTATTATTATTTATCAACATTGCTCACAACATAGTCAATTAGTAAGTTCACAAAGATAGTTGTTACTGTACTTTTACAATACTTGAGCAGGTATTTTACACTCTGTCCACAATATCAAACTAGTTTGACAGAAAAATGTGATGTGCCCAAATATGGTAGTGATATGACATCATGTCCATACATGGGCACATCACATATTGTTGTCACATAGAGTTTGATAGAGTGTAGACAGAGTGTAGACAGAGCTTTAAATTACAAATAATGAAATAGTTACCTTGGCCTACAGACATCTCCATTGAAGGCTCTTGTGTGTCGTCGTGGTTTGTTTCGTTTAATACTTTCAAATTTAGTCTCATCTGGGTTGTTACTTTTGTCTTTTTTGCTTGCCTTGCGATTCTGAGAGTCCATCGCTGGTGCAATTAGATCTATCTCATCGAGGTCTGCATACTGGTTAAAGAAAAATAGTAATTTAATGAAATGGTGTGGGTCATTTAAAAATTAGAAATAATGCAAAATGTTTCCGATTATCAAATGTTACCACGTATAGAAGTAGGTTGAATAATACTCAAAATGTGTATATTTTGTTGGCTGTAGTGTCAGAATTGATTGATTCTCCTAGACAGTCATACCACCATGCAGTTGACTCTACAGTACTAGGATAATGTACTCTAGGATAATGTACTCTAGGATAATGTACTACAGAATATGTACTCTAGGATGATGGATGCCTCTAAATCATAAGCAGATTCAGACATTTGAAAAAATAGGTTAAATGAAATTTTTTTTGTGGTAGAATTCAAAATTATAATTAAGCATGTGTTATGCCATGGACATAATTTCATCATAATACTCATATAAAGCCTTGTCTACACTATCAAACTTTATGTGATAAAAAATGTGGTATGCCCATATATATACATGACATACATATCACTACCATATTTGGGCATATCCCTACCATGTTTAGGCACATCACACTTTTTTTGTCAAACTAGTTTGATAGTGTAGTAAAAATCAATTTCAATCTTTTAACGTACATGTTTTGGTTTGTCACTAAGTTCAGAATCTGCGTTGGAGTTTTCGGTTGTCGTTGACGAAGAATCATCACAAACATGATCAGCGTCAAGTTCTTGTTGTTCAATACTGCCATCACAATGATCAACCATTCTGTGATGTAGTCTATTTTTTCTGCTTTTAACTGTTTTATTTTCTTCTTCATTTTGCGTAGTGCTATAATCATAAATATAAGGTTCTTGTGAAACTGCTGTATTTTCTATGTCCTGATCGTTTAAAATAATATTTTGCTCTTCTAAATCCATTTCTGGCGTATTGGGTGACGGATTGCTCCGTTCATATCTGTTTTCATGGTGTCGATGCCGTGAAGAACGCCCTCTACGTGTATAATTTTCAGAAGGTGATTCGCTGTTTCGTTGATCACTTCCTGTGCGTTGATGTCGACTTCCTCGACCTAAATTATTTTTAACCCTATCTTTTTCTGGATGTACTTTTCGTGGATTGGAATTTCGAGAGTCTGTTTTGCGTGTATTGTTGGCTACGTCCTCAACCGGACTAGGAGGTGTGTCGGGTGGTGGAGATGAATTTGTTTTTCTTCCATAACCAATTTTTTTCTTTATAATTGCTAATAAACTGTTGTTACTGTAGAAAGAAAAAAAGCAAAAGACAATAAACCTATAATTCTAGAATGGGTAAAAAAGATAAGAACAAATAAAAATGTAGGTAACTTTCTATATGACTGCATTTTAACCTTTTCTAGTCTTGGAGACATTCAATTCATTAACAAAAAATGTTTTACTCAAATTTATAATTGGTTCTGAAATAAATTGAATAGTTAAACAACAAAATATACTTACTTTTCTTTTGTAGTACCCACTGGGCCATTGATAGTTCTAAGATCAAATCGTTTAGACTTATCAACCTCTCCGTTTGTGTGTGAAAATCTTGTTGGCATCAATTCGCTAAATCTTAACGACTCCAGGTACGAAACCATGAGAACGCCAAGAAAAAATACGTTCATAAGAATTGCTGTGCCGAGGTAAAGCATGTTTTCCCACTGAGGGCGTGGAATGGCCGCAGCGCAACTTGAAAGAAGGTGAGGGGGTAATGTTGCTATTAGAGTGTAATCTAGCTCTGTTCCATCTTCAATAACAATAGTTAGTGTTCTTGTTACTCTGGACATGGAAAAGTCTGGGGTAAATCTGTAAGTGAAGAAAGAATATACATATAAAAATGTTCTGTAAAATAGAGCTTTCAGGCAACATTAGCCCATCATCAGTGTAAATGAGAGTACTTAGACAAACTAGATAGTATAAAGCAAACAAGCTATTATTTCTATATTTCTCAGATAAGGACCATAAACAGTTCATCCTTGTACACTTTAAAGAACCCTCTTCAGTAACATGGTGAACTGGTTTAGGGGGATTACCACCTATCTGATATCTGATTCATTTACTATTGGGAATTCTTGGCCACATGTGCCTAATACATAAAATGAAATTCTCTAAGTTGAAAGTATGCAAATCAATAAAAAAAAAAAACATACGCTATATCTATTTTTGGTGTGTCGTCCGGTGCTAACTGCATTGGTTGACATTGTCGAACACGAAAGCCATAACCTTCGCATTCTTGACCGTTTATTAGAAACGTTTTTATTGGTAGAGCCAACAGTCCTTCGTTTGTTAATTTGAACTGTTTACCAACTGTAAAGTTTGGTGTTTTTCCTTTTAAATGTGTTTCTAAAAAAGAAATTATTTAAATTTAAAACTCTGTCTAGTTTGAAAAAAGGTGTGACGTGCCCAAATATGGTAGTGATATGATGTCGTCATGTCCATATATGGGCACATTATATTTTTTTGTCACATAAAGTTTGATAGTGTAGACAGAGCTTTATTAAAAAGTAATTTTATTATTAATACTTTCACACATAAAATCTTTTGATTGGCAGAAAAATATTTTTGGAAATACTTACTATTACAATCTGCTAAATGTGTTGGTTTTAATTCAAAAAGTAGATTACTATTACTATTTGGCACTCTTCCATTCAACCGTAGTTCCCCTCTCGCTCCGGTACCCTTTACAACAAATGCATCCATGATGGTCATGTTATTTCTGCCACAAGAGAAAAAGAATTTTGAAAATTAATTGCAATTTTATCCTACAAATTTGGTGCTACAATTTGCCTAGGATAAATGCTAGTTCTGTGACCTCCATCCACCCATATTATATACAATGTATACATATGTTTAAACTGTTTTAAAAATTTGATGAGTGGAAATAAACGAAACAAAACATTCTCAACTATATTTCCTTTTTTTGGAAACACAAGGTGCAATTCCAAACCTTATTTTACTAGTGTTTATTTGCTATGACAACATGTAAACAATATTAAAACACAGTCAAAGTTATATTTACCTAATAAGAATGAGTGAGATCCTTTCGCGATGATCTGTTGGTCTAAATCCTACATTTATTGTGATGTTTTCATGAGCTTTGATGCTGATGGTTAATACGGATATATTAGGCGATACTCCAAAAGTTTTTTCTATTGCACTTCGATGTTTTAGTAAGCCTCTACCTGGTGAATCCTATATAAAGAAAAGAAAAACAGTTATTTTTCACAGCAAGCTTAATCATTTACCATAGTGTTAAAACATATTACCAAGGTTTTCAAGAAAGTGTTCCTTTAAATGGTTTTCTGAATAGGGATTAGCTGTAGTGTTATATATTGCCGCTCTATCATTTATCATGGGTGTCTCAAATTGTATTATTGAAAATTATATTCTCAGCTATAACTTTATTAGTTTTAAAATTGTATTGTCCCCCTGAAAATATATAATTTGTTACAATTTTTATTTTTAATATTCCATTTTCATTTCACTTTCATCAAAAATTGGATCAGAAAAAAATGTACTTACAGTACCTGAAAAAAACTGTAATTTAAAGCAAAAAATAGTCAAATTGGCTGCCAGCCAATGAGTTTTTGGTTGAATTTATTCGTTTATTTTGTCATTTTAAAAGTAAAAACATAATTTTTTCTGATTTTCTTAATCTTCATGTTTTTGGAGGACAATATATCTTTAAGTAAATATAATGTTTACCTTTTCTTTAATATCTTGAAGATAGAACACGGATGGATCATCTATTTCAATTTTATCATACTTAAATCTGAAAATAATAGAATAAATCGATGCTTGCAAAATGTCTGATTAAAATATATTATTATTAAGAATATCTCAAATTTCAATATTACTACAAAAACATCTCCTTTCTTCTGGAGAAAAAAAACCTTGAAAATATTTCAATATAATTTGAAATAAAGATATTTCAGATCTGAAGTTGCCTGACGGATAGAGATAGGCAAACAATTTCAAATGCCTACGAAAAGAAACGGAAACTACACGTCTTTGTTGACAGATGAATTAAATGAGCATTTGAAGATTCTACATCGCATAGGCAATTTATTGAGGTGTGTTATTTATAGCATTGATTGTTTAAAGTTGTTACCTTTTTTGTAGAACATCTTCCATCATCATTGGTGCTGGGTATTCTGATATTGGCACTACCTGTACTACGAGTAGTTGGTTACTAGGATTTTTAAGATTCACTGCAATGCTCTATAAAACAATACAAGTATATTTCCCATTAAAAAAATGATACAATCCACCACTACCGAAAGTTGAAGGCCAGGCCCATTAAAAATACATGGTTTGTGTAGAGCAGTTATAGCGATGCACATTTTCATTGCACAAAATTAAAATGGAAGGTGATACAAAATAGGAAGGTTACAGTTATGTCTGTTAGATAGCTATATTATGGGTTTTTACATTTATCATTATTGACGGTTAAAAATCAGATTTCAAAGAATTGATTTACTAGATGAGGCTCTTTTAGCTTTTATATTTAAGGCGATGCATGGGCGAAGGAAGGTCAAATGGTAACTAAAGCAATTAGCAGTAACTTACAGATGTTGTTCCTATGTATGTATGTGGAAATGTAACTGTATCTGATTGTACAATCCTGGGCCATGTCAGCTCTGCTTTTACTGGAATTATGATATTGTGAACTAGATTGCTGTTGAAATTCATTGTAGTATTAAGTCTAAAATACCAAAAAGGAAAGAATTAGTCTTAATATTTATTACTGCTTTTAACCTCTGTCTACACTATCAAACTAGTTTGACAATAAAAGTGTTATGTGCCCAAATATGGTAGTAATATGATGTTATCGTGTATATATATGGGCACATAAAGTTTGATAGTGTAGACAGAGACTAAAAAATATTCTTATACAGTAGACCCTCTATTAAGGGGACACCATGGGACCAAGAAATGTGCTCCTTAATAGAGGTGTTCCCTGAATAGGGGTTGGTTGTTGTGTTAAAACATATATTTTCCTTTGTTCCTGTCATTGGAAAGTGTCCCCTTAATAGAAATGTCCTCTGAATAGGGTTGTCACAAAAGAGGGGTTTTACTGTATAAGCATATCAAAATTATGTCCGATTCAAAACAACATTTTTCCAAAGCTTTTAGACATATATACAAAGTCTGGTTTGGGGAGAATTTTTCCGGTTTTGTAGTCCAGTATTGGGAGCGTCAACTCAACTATAGGTGGTACTCACTTGTGTTTGTTGCCTCTATAAATGTTTAACCATGAACTCCAAATTGGCTCATAACAATCCAGGTCCAGATTACCTGTGGTATGATCCAATACTAAAGAATTTTTCCAATCAACACCACCTACAATTAGAAAGAAAAGTAACATTTTGATTTAAAAAAAATGTATTTAATATATGTGTAGTCTTGCAAAATATTTTTTTCTTTTCTTGATATAATATATTTTGTATATCCATTGCAAAGTCAATCGCAACTGACTCAATCAATAACATTTATTTAATTTAGAATCATTTCATGTTGAAATCTAGCAAATACCAGCAAAACCAAATGATTTATGGCTCAATAATATGTTTAACAATAAACTATGTAGCAATTTAATACGCAAATATTCAACTATTTTTGTTGTAAATACTATATAAACATTCATATGATACTATCAAACATAACAACAAAACCAAAAATTGGTCAGATGTTTTGCCCTTCTCTGACGTAATTTGTACTTTATACTTTAAGTACATTAGGAATACTTCTGTAAAAATTTGCAAGTTTCCACTTATATATTTCTTTTCTTGCATTATATTAATTATGTTCATTATCAGTTGTATATTTATTATGTTACTCTATATTTTGATCTATTATTTGTAGAAATAAATATTATTATTAAGTAATTCTCGAGTGGGAGATGTACTTAGTATATTACAGTATATGAAGTATAAAATTACGTCAGAGTAGGGCTAAACATTTGACAAATTACTCAACACCCTGATGCAAAGCTATAGAGTATCACGGTGTGACATCCCAACGATAGAGGGTGCTGCATGGTTGCTAGACAACCCAAAAATATCGTTCAGCGCTACTATGTTGATAAACAGTAAAGATCTGTATTTCTATCAAATTATGTATCTTAGCTTGATTTTTTTAAACTTAAACTGTAGTTGAAGAATAAATAGATTATTAAAAACAAATATTTAGTGATCTCTTTCTTTCTTTTGAAATTTTAGTTTGTTTTTATTGAAAATTATTAAGTTTTAAAATGACTACTTCAATAAGCCTATTCCAATGGTGATCTTGGAGTCACTCAGGCAGGCTGAACGCATTTTTGGTTGCGCTAGCAACCACGCAGTGCCATGAATACATTCTCGGGTTAATGTGTGGTTGTTGTGTGAGACTAAGTAGATAGTGTCACTTCTAACTAGTGACTATATTTAATGCTCTATGATTAAGTTGGAGTTGAGTTCACACTCTAGTAAATTATATAATATCTTTGTATAAACCAGTAAATGCCAATCGGTTTCATACACAGATAAAAACTCCAAATAATAACACTTAAATGTAATGTATAATTATTTACAAAACAAGGTAATGAATACTACTTTCTCATTCTCATTGCATTCACGCAATGAGGCCAAATAAATAAATAGAATAATGATTATGTAAACGATGACCCAATTAAATATCGCGCAATGCAAATAAATTATTAATCATACTACAGTATAATATATACATTGGCTGTTTTGTATAGACATTGTTAGTCATAGATGGATCATACTGTACTTCAGACAATTAAGTTATTACATTAAGCGAGAATTTCCGACAAAAATTCAATTGTTTTATGGGGTTCACTTGTTATCAGTAAATAAAGGTGATGTGATATAATACAATTATTATAATTTATTGTAACATATACATTATTAATAAAAATTAATTAATAAATAATGTATTACATTTACAATAATATTACGGTACAATATTACACTACGTTATCATTTTATTTAAATTAATATTGCAAATAATCAACCAAAGTGGGATAAAAAATTTAGAAAACACAAAAATGAAAGTTCAATATTTCACTAATTTAATAAAACATTTTGTATTTTGTACTTACTTTTAGTGTTAAATAGTTATCATAATTGTATGAGAAAGAGAGTTTTGCTTACAAATTATTTTAAAAGGCAAGGGTGGTCCTGTAGCATACCCTATACTTTAGCATAAGGGTTTTGTAATAGCGGTAATTACAGACAGATGATGTTGACAATGTGAATATTTCAGATAGTGTAGTCTTAAGAAAAACAACTTACGTCCTGATTCTAATGGCATTCCTATGTAACATGATTTTCCACAATTTTTTCGGACATCAAAAACAATTTTTCCAATCTGAATAAGTAAATTAAGAAATCATTTTAAGTAAAGTAATATCATTATTGATTGGTGAGGATGATTAGGTTTGTGGGCTATACCATTTATGGATAGGGTATATCATATTTTTTTCTTCAAGTGAATAAAGAAAGAATATGATGCATTTCAAAAAAATAATATATTTTCATTTCACTTTGGTGATGGGACGTGTGTGACAGTTTGGAGTCTGTCACTTATCTTTCACCTGTTGTCGTCTTTGTTCCGACCACAAGACTCCCTCTGGAGTAACACTTGTGTCATTTTGTATTAAGCTCTTCCTTTCGACTGACCTTATTAATCTGAGTGAGATTACAGGACGAGAAATGTACCTGTAACTGCTTTGAAGATTTCACAAAAGGGGAGATTTAAAAACAATCCTCAAACTGTAGGAAATCCAGACAAAATATGAATTACTGTAATCTTCCAAATTAGAAATGAATTTTAGACAATGTACCCAATCATAAAACTTTGTCTACACTATCAAACTAGTTTGACAAAAAAGTGTGATGTGCTCAAATATGGTAGTGATATGCTTAAATATGGTAGTGATATGACATCATCATATCCATATATTATATTGTTATTAGATTCTTTTGAATTGTTTGCAGAATATTTCAGCCGTTGGCTGCCTTCTGTTTGTACTATTTATGTGTTTTTTTTATGAATAAATGTTGTTGTATCTCCATTGAGATTCAGCCACTGATACCCACACAGCACTGTCATTTGTGCAGTAATTTGCCTTTGGATTTATATATTATACAGGTATATATATATGGGCACATTTTTTTGTCACATAAAGTTTGTAGTGTAGACAGAGTTTTAATATAAGATATCCAAATTTATAATACAAAATTGTCAAATACATCGTATAATAATATTTATTAAGGACATATATCTACCAAAGTACTCAATCTAACTGACAAAATATAGTCTACGATTGCTCTTGTGTTTAATGGCTAGGCCTAGTCTTTTTTAGTTTATTTTATATATTTTGGCAATTTTTAAGAAAAAAATGTATGTACTATATAACACTTAGTACATCAATTTTTATGAAAAATGGCCAATTTTTAAACACTATTTTTACTGCTGTTTGGAATAGAAGCAATTCATTATGCAGCTGGAAACCAAATAAAAGTAAAAAATAATAATAAAAAAGAATTTTTTTTTTAATTTGTTATACGGTCTTACCTTAGCCTTAGCATAACCAGGAATGGTGACTTTATCTACTTTTTTAGGCAGTCTATGATAAAACCTTGCATCTGGAGGATCTGGTTCTACACTTTCTAATTGCATCGATTGTCCAAAATTATTTGTTACATAAATAGTTTGTGAAACAACTAGTCCCTGCAAGAAAAAATAAAATATGGCACTGTAACTTGGTGGTTTGCTTACTAATACAAGAGTCCCGGTTCATATTATGTCTACTCTGTAAAGCTCTGTCTACACAATCAAATAAAAAAAGTGTGATGTGCCCAAAAATGGTAGTGATATGACATCATTGTGTCCATATATAGGTACATCACATTTTTTTGTCACATAAAGTTTGATAGTGTAAACAGAGTTTCATTCCTATCACGCAAATACATTATGATTTCAAATAAAAAAAAAAAAAAAAGAAATGAAATATTGTTAATTTGAATCAATCGTATGTACTTCCTTGCCAAAAATTATTCTTGCCAAGAATTTTTTTTCACTTCATATAATTTAAAATCAGGAATATTTAAATTAATAATAATAAATATTAAATTATTAATGAATTAATTATAATTTTTGTACTGTTGCTTTTAGCATCGCCTCTGTACAGTACTGGATAGTTTGACCAAAAAAGTGTGATGTGCCCAAATATGGTAGTGATAAGCCCAAATGTGGTAGTGATATCATCATGTCCATAAATGGGCTCATCACATTTTTTGTCATAGTGTAGACAGAGCTTAACGACCGAAATGTGATAAACTAACTTTTGAAAACACATGGTGTACTGCATACCTAACTTATATCATATTACTGCATTAAGACTATTACTGCAGTAAACATATAACAGTTGTTCTACTTACAGGAAAAGATGGCTTTAATTGAATGCTCTCGGGAGATAAAAATAAACAGCCTTCTAGTGTTGTAATCACCATGGCGATTGCAAGAGTTTGGTATTTTGTACGAACATTGAGGGCGCTAACAAATGTCCCTTCATCTGATGATGCTACAACTGAGACTTGAAAGACTGCGTAGTGATTTGGAGGTAGAACAACCTGAACAAAATAATTTGGTTATTTATAATGATGTATAGAAATGAACATTGTATGCACATCAAATATTCCTTCAATAAATATTAATATGGCGACTTAAGCTCTGTCTACATTATGTGACAAAAAATGTGATGTGCCCATATATGGACATGATGATGTTATATCACTACCATATTTGGGCATATCACTACCATATTTGGGCACACTTTTTTGTCAAACTAGTTTGATATTGTAGACAGAGCTTTACAGTAATACTTTCTAAAGAGTTATTTATACACACACTCACACAAATGAACAAGTTTCCCAATTAGACTAATATAAATGGGCTTTTCTATTTACAAATCCTCTTATTTATCATATACACAAAGATACACTACACAAAATGTTTTAACCTATGACCCTGGGATTGGCAGCTTAACATCACAACCTAAGCTGTAACTCCACCTTATTGGTTATACCCTGAAATGACACTAATCATACATACTGGATAAACCTTGTCTGTTGATGTTTTGTCAGCTAATTGTGGACTTGCTGGGTCTCCTTCAGCTATGCCAAGTAGTTGTAAAGTAACTGCACAATCTGGTAAACTGCCATTTAAATAATCAATCACAACCTAAGACGAAAATAAAATAAAAAAATTAAATAATTAATTTGTAAAACATATCACAGATGAAATTATGTAAACCTTTAAAATGTACTGATTTTAAATAAATTTACAGTTTTTCAGGCAAATACATTTTGTTTTCATTATAATTTTTGTTCAAAGTGGTTAACTTTTATTTGACATTAAAATGGTATATTCAACAAAAGTTGATTTGAATGATTTTTTTCAGAGGGACAATAATAATAATAATCTTTAATTAATTAATTAAGACTAGCCCAGTATCCAGTAATTATCACTTTGGGCAAGCAAGCATAGATTTATCACCAATGGACAAGTAAAAAAAATTATCAGTCCAGTATGGTTCACTTGACTTCCCCAATCTCTCCTCTCACCACTTCCTTCACACCCCACCAACCCTCCAAAAAACTAACACAAATTTAACACGATAAAGATATTTTATAAACAGATTATTGAATGGTACATTCAATAAGCCCAATGGGCTAATTATTGGGCTAGTGAGAAACAAACTAAATAGTCAAGTTCATACATATTCCAAAAATTAAAAAAAATGTAAATACCTAAGAATAGAAAGTAATTTATTAGGATAATTAATAATGTCAATATCCAATATTTATTTTCTCCTCCTCTAATAATAAATCTTAATTTTATGCAGTTTACGTTCTATGCTACGATCAATAATCCTAATGGCTTATTAATTGGCTAGGCTTGTGTTTGATTAACTAATGTTTAAGTGGAATGAAACTTCCAGGGGCCAAATGGCTTTAAAAGGTGAAACAAAATACACGTAATATCATTGAAAATATTAAGGGCTATAAAATTACATTAGTTTTGTTTTTGAATAAAATTGATAATTAAAATAGAGACATAATCATTTTGATAAGTGCGATAAAGAATTTGTTTTAAAATTAGAAGAATGTTTCACCCCAAAAATATACACCATATACTTTTCTGTATGTAATTAAATTATTTCTTTCTTTGTATTTTATAATGTTATGCTATATTGTTATTTTGCCACCGATCTAATGTGTAAATCCAAATAAAGAATGAATATGATAAATAAACACAAAGCATTTTTGTTCATTAATGATTTTAATTATTGAATTTATTTTACTCATTTATGATATTTTACTATTTGTCAATGTTTTACACTTTTTATAAAATGTTAATATTAATGCTGCATTTGTACAGTATTTTATCCTTTTGTTATGTAATACTGTCAGTTTTTTACCCCTTTTTATGATATTTTTATCATGCGATTATTTTATATTCATGGTGATTTTTTACTATTCTTTGTGACAAGCAAGAGACATTACTAATAAATCTAAGGTTTTTGTACTTTGTATGAACACTTATCGAAACACAGTTATGACTCACTACAACATAAAAACACACACACTAACATTAGGATCCTACTACTACTACTACTTACTTCCACAGGATTATCGTTAATAATTGTGACCTGTATAGACCTCTCTTCTTCGAGGCTTAATGACCCAAAGTTAATTTGTGATTCCTGCTTTCCATTTATAAGATACTGTAAAAAATAATAATTTAATATTAGTGTAATTATAATTTAAAAGCTGTTATCTGGGCTTCGATTCAATGTGACAATGGGCACAATATTGATAAGAATATTACTGATGATGTGCTGACGTTTGTAAAAGTGTTCTCACCTTAAGTTTACCAGAATAGCTAATAACCGGAGCTGTAAAGACCGATGCATTGGTACTAAGCCGCAATATTGATGACATTGGTTTGTCCGATGCTTCCGGGAGAAAACGTAGACTAACCGACGTGTCCATCAATTGTGGTGGAATTGATATTGTGTCATTAAAATTTTCAATCTTGAAAAGAACAAAAAAGATATTAGTAATTAGGTGTGTTATAAAACAAATAATGATTTTTTTATATTCATTGAATGGAAAGAATATTTCATGAGTTGAATGGAAAGAATATTCCATGAGATGAATGGAGAGAATATTTCATGAGTTGAATGGAGAGAATATTTCATGAGTTGAATGGAGAGAATATTTCATGAGTTGAATGGAGAGAATATTTCATGAGTTGAATGGAGAGAATAGTTGATGAATTGAATGGAGAGAATATTTCATGAGTTGAATGGAGAGAATATTTCATGAGTTGAATGGAGAGAATATTTTACGAGTTGAACGGGTAGGATATTTCATGTGTTGAACAGAGAGGATATTTCATGAGTTGAAGCTCAGCAGTCAATCTTCATGAAATATTCTCACCATCCAACATAAACATTCATTATTTGTATATTTATTTGATTTTGAAATGGTTCCTTGAGGAATCATAAACTTTTTTCATCATTTACATATTGCAAAATATACATATTTCAAACTTTACTTTCATGAAATTCAAATGCGCACACACATTATGATGTTCTGTGATAGTGTAATTAGTTTCATTATCAAAACATGCTCAATCCCCGAGTAATAAAACCTCCTATTTGCGATTTTTAATGTTGTATCTCAATTTTTTATACACATTATTACAAGGCAAAGGTTGAATAAACATGGCTACTGTAGATAGGTGATGACTGGAATGCTAAGAATACGGTAATACTCCCTCGAACATAATATCATTCCCTCGGGGATGTCAAATCTTATATTTAACCTCTAAGCAGTCAATATCTGTATAATACTATACTCACTTTAAATATACCCTGTGCTTCTGGGGCCACGTTTATCTCGTTTACCACCAGCGTAAAATTAAATAGGTTTGTGAGTGGCAGTTCTCGTACCACACTTTCTTTATTCATTCCCAGGTGAAATAAAGTACTATTTTTGTTGTATCCTAAAGTACTGAAAGATTGAATAAGAGAGAAATATTATTACGAGGCATTATGGAATGTTAATATATAGTGGTACTTCTTGAAAGTGTTGTACAATGCATTTTCATTTCATTTTTCATTTCTTTATTCGACAACAAGCGGTCCAGGGGTTGCGACAGCAACAGAGCGCCATAACACATTTGTGTCCGCAACCCCTGTAACATACAACTTAATACAAGTTAAAAATGAATAATATCTATATAGTAATATTAATAATGTCAATAACTGTACACAGTAAAGTAAATTTAAACATAATAATAATACAGTATAACTCTTTCTTTTGGATACACCTACCACACACCCTTTCCTCCCACTCCACATGCTACCCCACCCACCACACACCCTTTCCTCCCACTCCACATGCTACCCCCATCCACCACACACCCTTTCCTCCCACTCCACATGCTACCCCCACCCACCACACACCCTTTCCTCCCACTCCACATGCTACCCCCACCCACCACACACCCTTTCCTCCCACTCCACATGCTACCCCCACCCACCACACACCCTTTCCTCCCACTCCACATGCTACCCCCACCCACCACACACCCTTTCCTCCCACTCCACATGCTACCCCCACCCACCACACACCCTTTCCTCCCACTCCACATGCTACCCCCACCCACCACACACCCTTTCCTCCCACTCCACATGCTACCCACCCACAAACTTTACTTTGATATGAATGATGGACAAAATTTATATACTATTATTTTTATACTACAGCCAACCCATATTCAAACAAGGGACAATTTGTTGTGTCCTGGAGGTGTCCCCAGAGTTCTATTATCTTTACGTTCCTATGTAAGCTACTTGTTTCGACAGAAATTACAAATAGATAACGTTTTAAAGAAAATATTGATACTATCTTTGATGGTCGATTTAGTAGATACAAATATATTGTGTTGTAATGGCTTTTTCATTCAATACAATAGACGAAAGGAATGTCATTGAAATTCATTAAAAGTGTTTCAATTTGGACTTGAGCCAGTGTTTACTTACACACACTTCCTGTTGTAGACTGTAAACCGAAAACAATTTTTAGAAACCGAAGCTGAATTTGTTTAAACAAGCTAACTAGTGGCTTGTCTAATCGAAAATGGTGCAATACACGAGATAAAACGGCGCAATAATTGAGATGGTGATTAAATACTGTTTTATCTTTAATATTTCTGCTAAATAGACTTAATTGATTGTTGCATAAACCTAATAATTGTAAATATTAACCAGACACAGGAGGGGATGAGGTTAATACTTGATACATAACATATAGTATCCGCAAAATTAGATTTGAAAACAATATTGCATTTAAAGAATAGTTTCCTGTTTCTGGGAGTCAATTTTCGGTGGTTATAAAAAATATTTCAAGTATAATTTTTAAATATTTATTTGATCCCCTACATCATGTATTGTCTTTTTTACTTATGAACATAAATAAATCTCTTTGAAATTTGAAAAAAAAAAAAAGATCATTTTAAACATATTTTATACATATTCTTGTAACAAAATTCTTTTTATCAAACCAATGGTGCGAATTACAAGATCAGATGGTAAATACCTATACCTTTATACATATTTATATAACAAGGTAGTACCGTTTTATTTCTTTGTTGCATGCATGGTTATAGTTACATAAAACCACTAATGATACCAAGAATGTATTAATAGTTTAATTTCCTGTTATGCTACCCTGGATAAAAGCTTCAGTTTTACTTCCGCATAAAAAAAACACACACTTTTTAATACAGTTTTCCTGTATTTCTCTACTCCTTTTATGGTATTAAATTGTGTGTTGTTGTGAATAGTGTTACAGTATTATAGCCTCGGAGAATTTAGAATATTTAGTTTTTATAGATTCGATAGTCTAATTCATTAACCCGATATCAAATTAGAGAAAGGTATACTTCTAATTAATAAGGACAATGTTTTTGACCAGGGCTCAATGTTCTTTATTCAAGATTCAAGAACATAATTATTGATAAAAAACAAACAATATGAAATTAGATCAAGGAGACTTTTAGTCGCAATAATGAAATCCACTAAATTGCATGACTGTATCATAATGTGAACCAAAAAGTATTATACAATAGAGAGCCTCCTTCGGGATATCCCTATTTAGAGGACATCCCTTCTTAAAGGAACACATTTTTGTGAAACTAGCTTTTGCTTATGCTACAGTACTTAAACATCCCTGTCTACACTATCAAACTTTATGTGATACAAAAATGTGATGTGCCCATATATGGACACGATGATGTCATATCACTACCATATTTGGGCACATCACTACCATATTTTGGTATGATGATTAGATTCTAAACTAGTTTGATAGTGTAGACAAAGCTTTAGAAGTATTAGCTATATTGTGTGTTCATCATATAAGAAGGTATTCTCTAATTGGCAGTCAATCTTCATACCAATCATATTATCATTTATTTTAATGATGTTTATAGCAGTTTTTGCAACTACTAACTAGATCATTGAACATGGCCTATAATTGGTAGTAAATCTTCATATCAATAAGTGATATTTAAAGACAAAAAGTCTTCAGCAACCCCGCAAATAAAAACAAAATCTATGTCTTTTTAAAAATAGACATAGATTCCAACTCTTCTGTTTTGGATTTTATTGTATTAGTAGGCCTTGGAGTACAATAGAACACACCTCCATTGGGACGCACCTTTTAAGTCGACACTTCCTGATAAAATGATCGAGGGGCAAATATGTTTTAAAATTGAGGGCAACCTCTATTCAGGGGACACCTCAACTAAGGGGACATATTCTTTGATCCCAAAGGTGTCCTCTTAATAGGGTTTTATTGTACTGTACTGTACTTCATGAAACCTCTTAAATTACATAGACAACTACAAGTCCTATATTGAATCTCATTTCAATTAAAGTTTTAATAGAAGAGTTAAAAAACAGCAACAAAATAAAATAACCTACCCTGGTAAAACCAATGCTTGATAAGGCAGAACTAATTTTTGATTTTTATCCTTTGTTTTTACTATAATTTTTCCTGTCCAACAACGAGACTTATTGGCTTTCAATGGTTGGAATGTAAGTGAAGCTACTTTCATGTGTTTATCTGATGGTTTTAAGCCCATGGGCTTAAAATCAACCGATACTGCTTCATTTGCTCGCATTAATGAGATGCTCTGAAAAGGAAAAAAGGCATTTTATTTTATGGCGCAAATGAATGTTAAATTAATGGGTGAAAATATATGACTAAATAAATATGAAAGGTATAAATACCAAATCACCAATTGATGTGCTGGAAATTTAATTTAATAAATATAATTAATAATTTATAGTGAAGAGAAGAAAATCTGTGAGAATGATAAAAAAAAAAAGGCAGAGTACTAGACAACCAGGCATAATTTATGTTAAACACTAGTAATAATTCAAGTCATTATTTTTTAAAATCTCAATTTGTCATTATTGTTTTTTAAATAATTGTTTTTTTGGACTAAAATAAATGTCTTTTGAATTAAAATTGAATTGATGACACCCAGAGTGGTAGATATTTCTATTTTTCTAGGAAAAACATCAATTTGTCCATTAAATTATTTAGATCTTATCTATTGCATAACAAACTTACCACAATTTGAACAGTTTTGGGACTGGTATTAAGGAGATATAAAGGTATTACACGTGGCTCATCCAATGATCGTAGAGTTCCAAAATCTAACATTTCTAAAGCCGAATAAATACCAGGAGCTGAAAATAAAAATAAATATATTTAGCAGCCATAACAAAATATTATTATATAAATTTAATGTTTTCCTAAGTATTCATGTATCATCAACAGTGTATAAATATGGAAAATATATTATTTGCATAATTATATAAAATAAAAATAAAATAAAAATAAAAATATTGAGCTATAAATATATTCCACAAATAAATATTCATAACACTACAAATGTGTAAACAATGGGGACATGTATGTGCAAAACACTGAATTCAGTTGAACTATATAACATTTGACTATAGATTTTTTTATTTTTTTTATTTGTCTCTAGGCTAGTATTTTAAGTTCTGTCTACACTATCAGACTAATTTGACAATAAAAGTTTCCAAATATGATAGTAATATGCACAAATATGGTAGTGATATGACATCATCATGTCCATATATGGGCACATAGTTCGATAGTGTAGACAGAGCTTTAGTGATCATGTTAACATTATTCTACTGCTGTTACTGCAGTAACTACATCTTTAAACCCAATACTCAACAATAATGTATGATTTTAGTTTTTAACGTAGAGGTTTATGAGGCAGTCACTGCATTAAACAGTATGTTTATTAGCAGCAAAAAAAGCTTACTAAATTATTGTTTGGTGTAATTACTACAGTAAACTGCAGTAGAATAAATTTGAAATTTCTCTTAAAACTACAAAAAAATTGTTGAAATTAAACATGATTCTTATAATTATTATTTATAAAAAAATAAGTCAATAATAAAGATGATTTTTATCCTCAACATTAAATAAATATGATTTATTATGATCTGCATATAAACAAAGGAGTTATCTGACATGCTGAAAAAGATATATATATAATAATAAGATATAAAATATAAGAATAAATTTGAAGCAGTCCCTTAAAATTACAAAAAAAATTGTTTAAATTAAACACAACTGTTACAAAAATTACTAAAAAATAATTTTTTTCCTTAACATTACATAAATATTTTGTACCAAGTATTAATGCAAATTATTATGATCCGCATAATTAAAAGCATTGCTGCATAATAACAAAGGAGTTATCTCACCTGCTGAGACTTCCACCTCGACAGGTAACATAAGAAAATCATTATCTTCAACCGTATGATTAGCTCTAATTCGGATAAATGCTGTATGGTTACTTTCAGTTCTTCCGACGAAACTTGCACGCATAACAGACCGTGTTTGGTATGGCGGAATTTCCTAAAAATATAAAGCGTTACAACGATTATTTCATGCGATTTAAACATACTATATTTGGTAATGAAAACGTAAAAATAACACAATAAAAAGAGTTATTTTTCCCATTTTTTTTTTCTCTTTTGTGGTTTACCATACCACCACTTTTATTCATTCAGGTTTTGATTTTTTTTATACATTAAATGTAACATTACAATGATATTCTTAAATAAACTTACAACAAGCCTAGTATGTTAATATCCTTTAAATAATTTTAAATTGTTTTAGTCCACATGTTTTTACAGAATGGCTTATTGAGTTGAGTTATTTTCTCCATTCTTTACAAACTCTTGATTAGTTTGTATGTCTGTTTAACAAGTACTCATTTACAATTCTCAATTAACAGGGTCCATTAGACTTGTTCTAAGTCTGTAGTTAAATTGTCTTTTGATGTTGTTAGTCCACGAGTCGATGTAGCGATTTTTATCTGGAGCTGAAGTAATATACGTATCAAATGTGTCAATCAAATATTTAACATTTTCCAATATGAAATGCAGTCTAGTATCTAGACAAAGTTTTTTTCCAATTATAGTCAGCATAGCACATTATGACTATAAACATAACATGGGATAAAATATACTGTATAAAACTTTATATTAATAACAACACTGTAAATATAATAATAAAGACTGATAGACTACTCTATTAATATTAAGTCTCTGATAATACACAGAAAAAATTTTTTTCTTTAAATATCACAAACTGCTTTATATATAAAGAGTCCAATAATAATATAGTTGTGTTGCCATGGAGAATAACGTGCCATTAAGTCGCGTCGTGGCATCAATTGACGTCATGCCAAAACCCATTAATTTACTTCTCACTCGGTGTATTACCATGGTTATCAATAATTCAAAATACTTGTTTGACCTCCTGACAAACAAGACAATTAATTACTAAGCCATATTTTTGTTAATTAGTTAATTATTACCAATGTAAAATAGGATAAGGCATAGAAGATTATTGTTTATACAATAATATATCTATATAGTCATAATCATATGGCAAAACAAACATTTAGGCTCTGAATGCTCGTCAGTATACCATACGATAGTGATCTGACAATCTGTAATTGTTTTTGTTTGTTTTTCATTTATCTGTTTTGTATCTCAGAACCAACATAATATATCTATGTATATTTTATATGCAAATGACAATAAATGGAAGTAATTTTCCACTGATGAAATAAATGAATGAAAAAACAACACAAAAATAAAATACTGTACCCTGGTATAACCTGGTTAAATTAATTACTTGAACTATAGCTATAGAATTTAACTCATACTACTTTTCTAGTGCGCAATTACGCTACCAAATTCGGGGCTCAACAATCATCTAGTACTAAGTAGATATATTATAATGTATTATTGAACATTCAATAACAGCTAGTGTTTCAAGGTTGTAATTTTTGTGGGGGAAACGGTTCCTTTTTATTTAGAGATAACGGAGGTACTTGAGGCCTCATCTGCCAATAAGATTTATTGCAAATAGCGTGAGCGATGCATGATGGGACTAATATATAAAGTTTAATTTATAAGGTGGCGCTATTGCTCCCAAACCCTTCCCATCATGCATTGTGCAATGAAGTTCCTCGCGAAATAATCAAGCTATTTGCGTTAAAGCCTTATTACTGTACATTCAGCTTTTTGTGGAATTAATTTAATTAATTACAACAAATTTGACTTGCTTGCTACAGTCTACAGTTGGGTGGCTCATTTTTGTAGTAGTGATAAAAAAGGAAATTTATAGCTGGCCCTGAAACTACCTACATGCTATGGTTGTCTTATGTAGCTAGTCAAAGAATTTTAAATAGGCCCTGGGAGTGACTTATGGTGATTGCATTTTATCTAAATGATTTTCTTTATGCTCTGCAAAAATACAAAATATTTCAAGAGCAAAGATCAAGTTTACTATATAAGGAAATAAACAAACTGCAAAACGCAAAGGGGGGAAACCGCTTACTTTGTGTGTAGGTAGAACAATAAAACAAGAATACATTCACAGGGCTCGATTTATCTTTTTCATGTTGCTAGCCCACTGGGCTAGTTCACTGTAGATTTCACTAGCCCATACATTATTTTACTAGCCCACTCTTATTATCGCACCGTGATAGCAGGGCCGCCATATAAATGAATTCAGGCATTTTGTACAATAGAGGGCGCACTAATCTAAACGCTCGAGAATTGCTAAACATTTACATAAATACTGTGTTATGCGCGATTTGAACGATTTGCGCAATTTAAAATTGCGCAATTTAAAATTGCGCAAGGATTTTCTTGCGCAATATTAAATTGCGCAAGAAAATCCTTGCGCAATTTCAAATTGCGCTGCACAATTTGTAAATTGCGCAAGATAGTTCTAACTGTTTGTTATTTTTATTATTATATTTATATATATTGTACTCATTTGTTGTTGAAAATGGTACCGAAAGGTCAATCTTTTTTGTCATTAAATTTAATTTTTAAGTTAAATAGTAAACGTCTAATAATTCGTAATAATTATTGTTTCTAAAAATCCAATCGTTATTAGTCTTATTAATCGTCATTAGTACTGATATTTGAATTGAAATTATTATATTACTATTGGTATTTATTTATGCCTTCTCCTCATATTATGTGTGAATATGGTATTTTATAGAACCATTGGGAATTCGAGATTTTTTTTATTCGTCAAAAAAAATTCGGGAGGGAGGCTCCCGGGAGGGTAAGGAAATGTGATATTATCTTTAATTTTGAATCATTCTTAGAAATTACTAACAAAATATGGGTGTGCATGATTTCACAATCTGTCGAAAAACCTTGCGCAATTTGCAGATTACTTGCGCAATTTAATACGTTGCTTGCGCAATTTGAAACACATGTTTCAATTTAAAATTGCGCAAGAAAATCCTTGCGCAATTTCAAATTGCGCAAATCGTTCAAATCGCGCATAACAACTCTATTAAACTATTATTGCATGAAAAATTACACAAAATTGTATTTCTTTATTGTTCACATTATAAAAATTAACTTTGCGTCGCGACGCATAGTCTATTTCATGCTCACCATATTCACAGAATCGATTTATTGAGGTCTTTTTGTTGTTGGGCTTCAACCTAGCCAAGAAAACTAATTAGATTCTGTCTACCTTAGGCTAGGCCTAGAGAGCCTATTATTTATAGTAGGGTAGCTAGTAGAGGATAGACGTAGGCCTACCTAGCCTAGCTAGATCGCATTGGAGCACCTGGCCTACTCTACTCAACTGTTACCAAAATGGTAGTATCTAGCTAGGCCTAGCTGCTGAGCAGCCATCACGATGCCAAACGATGGCTTTTGATTCTATCTAGGCCTACGCATATTATAAAATATGGCCTCCATGGCCTACCTACAGGGATAGAGCCAGCCACCCGGCCCTACAAAATATCCCTAGCTTTGATCTGTGACAACCAGGCCTGACAAGACTAGACAAGTTATTTTTAACATTGACAAAATTCTACTACATTTGGCCAATCACAGTTCGTTATTTATGGTCATATTTTTGTGACACGTTTGACCTGATAATGAAGCTCCGCCTACTTCACAATAACCTGGGTGACAAAAACATAAATGGCCAATCATAATTCGGAAAATTTGCTTGATTATGAGAGGCTCCGCCTACATCATCACTTGTTATGGCCACAGCAGCGCGCGAGTGGGTTTTTTGCTGATGTTGCCAAGACATATGTCTTTTATGCTGGAGTTATTTTTATGAGGTCATTTCGTCCCAATTTCGAGTTCCCACAACCTACTAGCCATCCGGGCTTAAAGGAAGATACTTTAGGTAGCCCGGAGCTGTTTTTACTAGCCATTGTACGCCGGGCTAGCACTAAATCGAGCCCTGATTCAACAATTTTTTTATTTTCTTCGTTTTGTATGATTAGGTCCAATTACATTTCCTGCTGAGATTGTAAAGCTCTGTCTACACTATCAAACTGTATGTGACAAAAAAGTGTGATGTGTACCCAAATATGGTAGTGATATAAGATCATCGTGTTCATATATGGGCACATCACATTTGTTTGTCATATAAGGTTTTATGGTGTAGACAGAGCTTAACAAAAGTAAATTTGATTATTACTTACCCACAGGTTATCAGACGTTTCCTGTGAACCTGTCGGTAACTCCAGGTGCAAGTCACCTCCGCTTGAATATATTTCTGTTACCTGCAAAAAAAAAACCCACAAAAAAAAAATGACATGATACAGTATGTTTATAATAATCAAGGCAATCTAACAACATGATGCTGAGCTCCGGAGATCAAAGAGTTTATCTGTGGCTGCGACACGATCAGTTCCACGCACCTTAACAGACACTGTACACCGCAGAGAATATTTAAATAGTACAGTACTGTTGGCATTTGTCGCAGCCAGACATGAGGACTAATTTTGAGTTCCTATCTTAAATACTTGAAGTCTAATAACAAAACACTGATATTTAAAAAAAATATATATAAAAGTTGTTTAACAATTAATTCATTAATTAACCTCAATTATTAACATAATAAACTCATAATTGAAATCAATGTTTTAAATAAACACCTGGACATTATAGATGATGTAATACTATGAATCATTATGCATTTCAACCATCAAGGTAAGGTTTAATTGATAAATTTCCTACTTGGAAACAATACCATTAGGCTAATGGTTCGAACACCATAGTAAATAAAGCTATGTCTACACTATCAAACTAGTTTGACAACATTAGTGTGATGTGCCCAAATATGGTAGTGTAATGCCCAAATATGGTGGTGATTTGACATCACCATGTTCATATATGGGCACATCACATTTTTTGACAACACAATGTGTTGCTTTTCGGTGTAATTTCTAGATGCAGGATTTTCCTGGATACTCCAGGATATCTTAAGCTCCAGGATTTGACATTGGTAACAAACAAGAAACATCAGTTTAAAAACTATGGCCTACTGTTTATACCAAGTTGGGCAATTATCCAGAAAGTAAGGCAGAAAAAGGAAAATTAAAGAAAAACAATGTGATGCGCCTATATATAGACCTGATGATGTCATCACTACCATATTTGGGCATATAACTATCATATTAGGGTACATCACTTCATTTTTGTCAAACTAGTTTGATAGTGTGGACCATGGAAGTATAAAATAATTATTAATAATAATTATTCTATACTGTACCTCTATGTGTAGACAGAGCTTAAATTAATATGGCATAACAATGATGACATAATATGAAGCTCATAATGGAAATTTATTGATTTTAATATTAAATCAATAAATATTATATTTTGAAAGAAATAAAATTCTAAAGGCTCAATATATTTTATCAGATCTAATCTGACAACCTATAGAACATAATCCATTCATTTAATTTTTTAAGAATGAAGCCAGTGGAGGAAATATCAATTTACCCAAATATTGATGCTTCTACAATTTGTAGCCATTATCTCATTCAGTGAAACGAAAGTGAATGAAATAATATTAATAACTGCTATCAATTTTAATAAGAAGCTTTGAAATTATAAGCAAAATATAACATTTATTCAAATTGAAGGTGGCATGATTCATTGAATAACAGACCTATTAGATTATTTAAAAAAATTATATTGTTGTAAGTAAAAGATTGACCGTTCTATTCAATGAGGTGATTGTTTGGTAAAGAGAAGCTATAAACAGGACATTCTATAAATTGCTTTCCCGTCGGCAGATAAATAAAAGGGGTGCGGGATAAATAAAGGGGGTGGGGGTAAATAAAGGGGGTGGGGATAAATAAAGGGGGTGGGGATAAATAAAGGGGGTGGGGGATAAAGGAGAGAGAGGGCTATTGTCAATTTATGTTCGTAAATGTATCCTCACTATTTATAGAGAAGGAAAAATAAGAAGAAAAGGGGCGGGGAAAGCGGGAAGGGTGGGGGTGTTGCGATAAAGGAGAGAGATGGCTATTGTCGGTTTATCCAGGTAAGCAAAGCACAAAATAGACATTACTACTAACCTGTAACACAGTACCATATGGATTGTGCATATTTATCAATGGTGAGTAAGTATAATTTAGTGGAACTTTAGCTCCTAGAAAAGGTCTTAACCTGTATGGATTCGGAACTCCTACTCCAAATACCTGCAAAATAAAAACATTGATAACATTTAAGGATGTATTAAAAAAATTGTGCGGAGACAATATATCTTTAAAAATCAGTAGATTAATATTCAATTTGTGAGAGAAGAATTAAATTTGTGCGATCTGATAATGTACAGGAATGATTTTATGTATTCTAAAAAATGTAAAAAAGTTGTAAATATTTCGAATTTGCTATTATAATTGCCTTACATATACTGATTCTCTGTCAAGTTGTTTGCTGTCCCAAAATGTTTAATTCAAATGATCATAACATAAACATATAAACCCCTCTCTACCAAAAAGAGGCAAATAGACAATATATTCGATTTGAACAAGAATCTAATGTGGATAACATATTCTTTATTGTTGGTAGAGAGGAACCTAAAATTAGAAGTAACTGATACTCATGTTTACATACTACTATACTGTAGAAATGTACAGTCTATGACGGGTTAAGCGGAAATATTCTATTTTTTGTCCACAAGCTGTTGACAACTACTCGCTGTGTGGGAAATTCCCGGCTGTGGTGGCATACAATGGAACTTCATTTCTGAACAATTATGGACGTACCTCGATGAAATGAATGAAGTAAAAAACAACATATTTTGGGATTTCTTTCAGAAACCAAGAGACAATGTCAACATTTTTCCACTACAGTTGTTGCAGTAACTACGTTTTTAGTTACCAATTATTTAGCAAGCTGTTTTGGGATAATCATACATAATGCTTATTGCAGACTTGACTGTCTCAAACTTAAAATCTTATGTTATTGCACTTAAATGCTATTAAAAAATGTAGTTTTTTGCAGTACAACAATGAAATTCAAAATTTTAATAACTGAACATTATAGCATGATACAGCCCTTTAGTTTTCACAGACTTTGAACAGCCAACAAGCCGGATACATAGGCTATTTTCCGTATCAATTTGTACTTCCTGATATAAAGCTATAGATTCATATTCAATATGGCACTAGATTATTCTCTGTACTGTTTCTCCACATAGCATGTATATATGTGACCAGTATCATAGGCAATATACAGTGTCACATGTACCACATGTGGCAGCTGTAAGCAGTGAGTTTTACATCTCCCTGTAGTCTGGGCTCCAGACGGAGTTTTTTCTTAATATTAGTAAAAATATAAATATTTTTGCACATATGGCGTTTCATACGTGTATTACTTGAGTTTGGATACTCCGTCTGGGGAAACACGCAAAAGTCACGTGGTTTGACACCAAGAATTCTTGGTGCATAGATTATCCGGTTGAATAGTTTCAGCTGCATGCGATTGGCTACTCACTCGTACACCGTTTTAATATTCATATTTCAGAATTTCAAAGACTCAACAACTAAGATGGTACGCATGCGCTATGTAACGTTTAGACAATGTGTACTTGGGTACATTGATGAAAGTTTCTGAAGGCTAGAAAGGATTTTATATGGATCATTTAATCAGGGAGATGTAATTTAGATCTCCCTGATTTAATATTACGCGGAGATAATTTGATTTAATTCCCACCCAGACCCTGTCCTGTTCAATTCTGTGTAGTGGTGTATAGCCCTGTCTGTTGTGTGTGAATCCTGTTGTGTGCCGGTGGTGGTATTATGTAGGCCTACCTTATTGGCGTTTTATTTGGCAGGTCATACGTGCGAGTTGAGTAGGACCTACGAAGGAGGCCTAGGCTAAGGACTAAACAATTAATAAACAAAACAACTTGGCAACACGATTTCATATTTTAACAGTCTCGATCGTACATTCAGCACTGTACGTAGGCCTACTCGATCTTTTTCATTTTTAAACAAAATGATCATTGGTTGATTTGAAATCATATTTACATACCGCCCGCCCCATATAGCCAAATACGGTATGATAACCTACGTCATTCTTATCGGATATTTGCGGTCTGCAAATCGATTTCTATACGTGTTTCACAAGTCTGTATTTTCAGACAAAAATCGCGGTCGAAATAAAAACAAATAAATAAAAAAAAAAACAATACAGACTTGGGGCAAGTCTAATCTCCCTGCTGTAAGCTACATGCTTAGACAATGCCACAATAGAATTTCAATCCAGCACATTTTTATTTATTAATAACCTCATACACAAATGGTGTATGATGCATTTTATTGTGTTCAGCTAATTTAGTCATTCATATGTGTGCTTTCGAATTTATATCACCAGTAAAAGTATAGTTGATGCATTACATTGTACTGTATAGTTTAATCAGAAATGTATCTATATGTAGCTATATTATAGCATGGAGGATATTTTTATACCTCCATGATTATAGTCATAACATAGATGTCCAATGGCACGTATGACAGCCAATGAAAGGAAGGAATACAAAGGATGATTACACTTTTGACACTTCCTGAAGTACACACCCACTAGGAATTAGCACAATACTGTCACCAATAGTTATGATGAGAATATGGCCTCTGCTATTAGGGATCACCTCAACAAATCAGGATATCCTCAAAAGCAATATCCAAATAATCAACGGTAATGGTAAAATTCAAGTTTATTAAAATCGTCTAAACATGGTCTCACTATGCACTGAATATAAGGGTCTCTTTTTTTGGGACCTAATTCAATTCTCATCGCTACTTTGCGTATGCTGGTTTTTTCGAGTGTTTAAGCCGTACTAAGCTAATCCTACAGTGCACGTTAAAGAACGCACTCCATTCTTTGAAGGGTAGGGATGGTCTCCCATACTTCCAAATCATCACTAAAAAGTAACCTAATGGATATCTGTGTGTTTATTGTTGGTTCACAACAATAAATATCTATTTAAACAGTTAAAAAACATTGACAAGTTATTTTTGCTGGTAATTCCATAATTCTGTTCAAATTAATTGGCCATACCACCATACTATATTCTGCAGGTACACACTATTTGCATTATTAAACCTAAGCAAGCTCATTAGCATACTCATTAGCATATTAATTAAAATTTTAAGCCAAGCCAATTAAAGTCATTATTAATATTATGGGTATTGTACTGTATGTACCTACATATTATAGCAATCCTATAATTTTGCATTCATATGATTAATTTTGCATTGGCTGTATTTATATAACAGTAACATTTAGTAGTTAGTAAGTGGTAAACAATTCATTGATTCCAATGTTAAGTAAGTTCCCATGCTAAGTATATCATTAAGCTATTGCCATGCCTAAAGTGTTGGTGGGAAAATACACTGCAATTTGTGGATATGATTTAATTTGCTATTTTTAATTTTATTGATCAAAATATACACATGATCAAAATATGTGTATAGCTTCAGCAAAATACTAAAACTTTGTGTGATAAATAGTTACTAATAGTAGTCTTGTCAAAATTTACAGTCAACTCCCCCAATACCAGACTCCTCTCTCAAAACCAGAAAATCCGGACTTTTCTTGGGGAGAAAAATGTCCCAATTCCTTTTTACCATTAAAAACACAATCCGAATACCAGACTTTCTGGGAAAACCGGACATATTTGGCCAGCCAAAGAGTGTCCGATATTAGGGGAGTTGACTGTATCTATTTTCTAGATGTTTTGTTTTGCCATGTGATTTGTTAACCATTTCATCGGTTCTAATTATAGAAATGATTGTCCTTGGAATTCTATGGATTTTTTAAAAACGTTCATAAACTGTGTGTAGTCATAGTTTATATTCGATTGTGATGCCAGTCAAATGTTTCCTGAAATTCTAGTTTAGCTATTACTATTACCTAATTCTAGTTGTTGATAGAAATTACAGTTGGTTTCTTTTTGGAAAATATGTTTTGGATTTTCCACAATACAATAAATTAGTGTATCTCAACCTGGGGTTTGCAAAAATAATGAGTTTTGCCAAGTCCAGAGCCAAGTTACCTGAAAATTTAAGTGCCTGAAGCCATTGGGCTTAGACTTGTCTTGTTGTTCTTTACCCGGGGAAGTTGATGAACTACCCGCCAAAGTTGGCGATTATTGGCCTATAAAACCGACTTACCTGGGGTTTAAATAACCATGCCTGAACAGGACTATTACTACATGGTTGTAAACATTTTACCGAGGCGGTTCGTCACCAAAAACAGCAAATTGCATATTGGTGACTAGATGAACTGCATTAAACGCATTAACATATTGCAAGTAAATTAGATAAGTAGATAAGGTTGGTATTTCTCCCTCGTTTGTGACGTATTGCAACGCTCTCAAACTTCGTGACTTGTCTTCGTGACAGTACGAAAAGAAATGATGACAGTAACACGTGGGAGTGGTCCCACGAGAGGGCTCTAGAGCGGACTGTACCATTCTTAATGAGGTGAATTTGGGTAGAATTCTTCTTTTCGTATTTGTTTCGCACTTCGTGGAAAAGGGCTATTGTCGGGTTTATCCAGGTAAGCAGGCACGTAATAGACAAAATAACCAGGTCCTAAATCGTTTTAAAGATACTGTACATATTATTCCAAGATCAACTAAACATCTGTAGCCAAAGTTATATTTTTATAACAAAAACCATCAAATCAAAACAAGGACATGGCCTAAAGCTCTATCTACAGTACACTATCAAACTTTATGTGGACATGATGATGTCATATCACTACCATATTCAAGCATATCACTACCATATTTGGGCACATCACACTTTTTTTTATAGTGTAGAAAAAGCTTAAGCCATTTGAATCAGGTTTAGCTGAAAGCATTTAATTCAAGCTCAAGGTACATAGGAAACCTACATGTATATAATTAGTAACAAAAATAAATTAATAAAACCAAAGTCCTTTTCACATTCTAGTAACTTTAGGAGATTGTTTTAATCCTTACACAGTATACATGTGTAGATAGTACAAATTTAATATAATTACTCCTGTAAATGTTAAAATCTGATTGGATGTTTAGGAGCCTTATCTTACAAGGACCTATCCTACTGTACAGCGCTATCCTTTATATGTTGATATTAAAAGATTAAATATTAATGTATGATAGTGGTCCTAATCTTAATACAAGGACGGCCTATTAAGTATTAAACATATGCAACGATTTGATATGGAAAATGATTCACAATTTATTAGCTTAGAAATGTTGTTTAGCAGGTCCTATTCCATTTTAAGGCCATTGTTTCAGAAATTTTAAAGCTCTGTCTACACTATCAAACTAGTTTCACAAAAAAAACGTGATGTGTCTAAATATGGTAGTGATATTCCCAAATATGGTAGTGATATGACATCATCATGTCCATATGGTCATATCACATTTTTTTGTCACAAGGTTTGATAGTGTAGACAAGGTTTAAGGTTTTTTAAAATGAGTTACCATGTCCATCCAAACCGCAGCTGCTATTTGCTAAAGTGAACTTACATTTAACTAAAGACATACTGTAAAAGTTAAAGGATTTTCGACATATGTTTTTACACAAAAACCATAAGTACCGTATTTATTCGAATAAATATGGTAAACCCAGTAAACCCAGTATGACATCATCATGTCCATATATGGTCATATCACATTTTTTTGTCACAAGGTTTGATAGTGTAGACAAGGCTTAAGGTTTTTTAAAAAGAGTTTCCATGTCCATCTAAACCACAGCTGCTGTGCTATTGCTAAAATATTCTTAATAAATAGCTTTATTGAAGATACTATAATACTAAGTTCAAATGCATGTTATCCCTGTCAAGAACATGGCCTAACTAAAGCTGTTGTATCACCCATTGGGGATAAAGTTAATAAGCATTGCTACTTCATATTAAACTTTTCCTTTTACTTTTACTATTACATATTTCCCCTTGATACTATTCTAAACTTACTAACCAAAAAATTACCCAATGAAATTTGTTAAAATTAGATTTGCAGTTCTGTACAAGTAACCATCTTTCAACGGGATTCTGTCAATTGTCGTACACAATAATCTGCGTGTTTAACACGTTTAATTTCAACGACTGCGTGTCTAGACAAAATCTTAAACTTTTCGCTTTGGTCCAAAAAAGCGCAGGTGGACATTTCCCCTGCTACTGTGTGGCACAAACTAATCTTAGATACTTTCAGTCAATTTAATCTGCACTTTAAAAGAAAAATCAAGTTCCAAGATTATATTAACGTTTTCCTTTCTGTCTAAACTAATTGGGACGACAAATATACAGAACGTCTCACTTTACAGTAGTGGCTTCTTAATTTCCTGAAGAATGACGACTTGGAAAGGTTTTTTGATGTCAATTATTGGTTCAATCATCCATTAGGAATACAAAGTTTATCCTCATAAGTTTAGCAGGGTGAAATTGCAAAATTTGTCTTTTCAGTGTCCTTCAAAATTGGACAATGCTGAAAGGTGCATTACACCAAACTTGTTTCACAGAAATTCCGACTGATGTTACAGAAATACTAACTGGTGGTAACAGAAACGGTTAATCAACTGTGGATGTGACCGATCGCCACGACTTCCAGACGACGGGATATTGGTACCGTTGAAAGATGTAGGAACGACTGATATACTATGTGAACATACAAGTCAAAGATGCTCTGTGTTCATGTTTTCACATACATACCGCACACACAATTGTTTCCAGAAAAGGTTACTGGTTAGGCAGATGATGATGATTGATAATGACAATGTGAAAGGAGGTGAAGTGAATTATCATAATGATAATAATGTTGATGACAACAACGATACTGTAGTGATAATTGAATTTAATTAAAAAAGTATATATTCATCATAAACAATATAAACATAGATTAAAATACAATGTTAATTGTAAATTATCAATTAGATAAAAAAAATGAAAGGAAGGTGATGTAATAATAATACAAATATTATAAATAATCATAATAAACTTACTTGGTAGGGAAACATTCCCATATTTGTATGAATAAATATTGTATTTTCTACATTTCCTGCCATACGTGCTAAAAAAACGACATCAAATGTTGTATTCCCCCCTGGTTCCACCTCCTGTAAAAACATCAATTTTACCATTTAAAACTAACATTGATAGTTCAATGATATAAAGCATTTTGTATGTTATAGAACCTCTCCTTTGGGACACTACTATTCACGGGACATCCATGTTCAGGGGAGATCTGTATTAAGGGGAAACCTTTATTCAGGGGACAGCACTATAAAAGGAGACACTACTATAAAATGGAGACACCACTTTACAAGGGACACCTCTATTCAGGGGATAACAAAATTCAAGGGACATCCCTGATCAGGGAACACATCTATTCAGGGGACACATCTATTCAGGGGACACCTCTATTCAGGGGACACCCCTATTCAGGGGACACATGTATTCAGGGGACACCTCTATTCAGGGGACACCCCTATTCAGGAGATACAGTACCTCTATTAAGATGACAGCACACTTATTCAAATAAAATTTTGTGAACTTTACCTTTTCTCGAAAAAATGAACAGTGAAAATGTGGTGTACTTCCCGATATTGATGTAAGTTTCACTACAGTTTCAGGGTGAGTATTATATATTGTAACAGATTCTACGTGTGGCATACCAATTGGACTGAAAAGAAATGCAAACAATAAAATAATACAATTGTTAATTAGAAATTTAATTTCTTCTAATGATAACTCACAGCATGGATATAATTGTGTTGTCAGTGGTGGGCGGGGACACCCACCTTGAAAGTTATTTCTGGTCTTCTGCCCAGCCTAATTTAAATATAGCACCCACCCATGAAATCTCTGGGTACTGATTTATATCCCACACTTTTGACACACATTTCTAATAACTATATCCCTAGCACTGGCATTTTTATCATATTTGTAAGATATGAACTTATTGTTTGCTATGCAATGTATAAAATACTTACTGTTGAGCAAAATCTAACATTTGAGGCGAAACTTTTAAATCCAGTCCCCACTGCCTTATTAGGTTTAAACCTATATTTTTTAATGCAATACTGTAAATAAAACAGAAAATTAAAAAATTAAAGCATAGATAATAATAATTATTCTTTTTAATTATAGCATGAAATATGAAGAAATGTTGAAGTGTCTTCTTTAATAGGAATACAGTGGGTATTATAAACATTTACAGTAAGGCCTTATTAATGAACATTTTATAGCAAAACGTCAACATCAACTCATAAACTTTAGTTGTCAATGGCATAAATCATATTGCACATATTAAACATTATTTTAGATGACACAATGGGATTTGTGTATGCACATCCCTGCCAGCAGTTTGTAGACATTTAGGGAACATTTTTGACAGTGCATTAACATAGCGAAATTCTATGCAATACTGTACCATCTTTATTGCTATGCATTTTAAATGGTTTAGCAAAAAATGATAATACAAAACTATGTGTTTCCTATTCAAAATTTTGTTTTGTCACCTGTTGCATATAAAACTTTAAATTGAAATAGTAAATTGTGATCACATTCCATTATTTTTATACAGTAGCAGAACCTCTCAACAAACACCAATATTAAGGCACACGATCTATACCGTACGTTTACTATGTACAGTACATCTGTATAGAGGATACCCAGAGGAGGAGGATTAAGGGCACACAACATCAATACTCAAAACTATACGTTTTAACGCTATAAAAGTATTAAGAGGAACATTTTTTTTTTCAGTTTTCAGTACTGTAGATAAGGCACAATAAAGAAATTACTATATGTTGACAAATCCCTACATTTGTAGGAAAATGCCCTTCCTTTTAATTATCAGCATCATAATTCATATACAACGATTTTACTTTATTACAATACAATGGTACTGTACACGTTCCACTTTACACCATGCACTCTTCGTAGTTGACATGACAATTGGCAATTTACAGTAACTGTGAATCATATTTCATATTTAGATGGATATTTCAATGACAGATAGGGAAATGGCTACATTTGTACAAGGTTATGGATGTACAATCCCATTCATTGCTCATAGATCCTATGTAATCCATTGGGAGTAAAGAACTAGAAATGTATAATAATATTACAGTGTAAGAGTGAAGTCGAGAAACTGAATATAACTGGATACTTATTATATAAAAAAGAGATCAAGATAATACAGTAGTCATGTCCACATAACACATGATCTTCATCCATGTCCAGATAATACAGTAGTCATGTCCACATAACAAATGATCTTCATCTATGTCCATATAATACAGTAGTCATGTCCACATAACACATGATCTTCATCCATGTCCAGATAATACAGTAGTCATGTCCACATAACACATGATCTTCATCTACAGGTATGTCCAGATAATACAGTAGTCATGTCCACATAACACATGATCTTCATCTATGTCCAGATGATACAGTAGTCATGTCCACATAACACATGATCTCCATCCATGTCCAGATAATACAGTAGTCATGTCCACATAACACATGATCTTCATCCATGTCCATATAATACAGTAGTCATGTCCACATAACAAATGATCTTCATCTATGTCCATATAATACAGTAGTCATGTCCACATAACACATGATCTTCATCCATGTCCATATAATACAGTAGCCATGTCCACATAACACATGATCTTCATCCATGTCCATATAATACAGTAGTCATGTCCACATAACACATGATCTTCATCTATGTCCATATAATACAGTAGTTATGTCCACATAACACATGATCTTCATCTATGTCCATATAATACAGTAGTCATGTCCACATAACACATGATCTTCATCTATGTCCAGATAATACAGTAGTCATGTCCACATAACACATGATCTTCATCCATGTCAAGATAATACAGTAGTCATGTCCACATAACACATGATCTTCATCCATGTCCATATAATACAGTAGTCATGTCCACATAACACATGATCTTCATCCATGTCCAGATAATACAGTAGTCATGTCCACATAACACATGATCTTCATCTATGTCCAGATAATACAGTAGTCATGTCCACATAACACATAATCTTCATCCATGTCCAGATAATACAGTAGCCATGTCCACATAACACATGATCTTCATCTATGTCAAGATAATACAGTAGTCATGTCCACCTAACACATGATCTTCATCCATGTCATAATATTTCAGTAGTCATGTCCATATAACACATGATCTTCATCCATGTCAAGATAATACAGTAGTCATGTCCACATAACACATGATCTTCATCCATGTCAAGATAATACAGTAGTCATGTCCACATAACACATGATCTTCATCCATGTCCATATAATAAAATACAAAAGAAACTTCATCCCTCTTCTCAATGTGAACAATGCTTTTTTCCAATATTTATATAATATTTTTTTAATTGTCTTTTTTTAATGTAATTTAAACAATCAAATTTAGCTGCCGATTGCTATTCCTAATATCACAATAACATTACACTACAGTAGAACACCTCCTTTGGGACACCTCTATTAAGGGGACACTTTCATGTAAAAGGAGCAAGTACAAATATGGTTTTTAAACACTACTGTAAACCTACAGTACTGTGTAAATGCGAACATCATATTAAGGAGACACATTTGGGTCCTGTAGGTGTCCCCTTAATAGGAGTTACAAGGAATTACAATCTGCATCTCCATACTGATAAAACTGTCATACTACTAAATAAGTCCGAGTATAACGAAACAAGAAAACAATAAAGTGAAAAATACTAAATAATTCAAAAGAAAATTTAATTGAACTTATGTATAAAACATACACCAATCAAGGTTAATGTCAATTATTCAGAATATAACAAAAGAGCTAATCGGCAATGTTACAGTGTAGGCATAAACTCCATTACCAAATCCTCTGTACAGTAAACAGTACACCACTGTATATAAGGACATAAACAGAATTTTTTCATTGCCATTCAATTGTTCACAACAACAAAAGACAATTGTGATTTAGTCAGGAAATGACGGACAGTCAAGAAAAACGACAAGCAGCTGAGTGTGACCATCAACCTCGATGTCTCAAAGCGCCCATTGACCACTCAATCTAAAGTGTTTCGCCGGACGGCCTCCGGCAAGCTCAAGACCGAAGATCTTGCAACTACTTTAACACCCACTGAGCATTTTGTACCACTTAACCTTATCATAAAACAACAAAGCTCCTTCCATTTTGGACATAACATCTAGTCTAAGACAGGTATATAATGTGGCTAAAGTTACTGCACATCAATGCAAAACCAAACTGTAGCTTGGTGGTTTAGATGCTTGCCTTCCAATCCAAAGGTCTAGAGTTCAATCCTGACCTAGTGTCAGGGTTGTAACTCTCGACACTTCCAACTCCACTCCCTAAGCCTCAAATGAAACTTAGTTTATAAGCATGATAAATTATAAAATAGTTTATCTATCCCGTAATTGGCTAGTTTGTGCTCGCTGTTGGATGCTTATGGAAAAAAACATTTTAAACAATTGTCAGTACCCCTATTTCTGAACCCGATAATGGTTAGCAGTTACTGTACTGTATGTCCAGGTACCCATTTTTAGGTTTTTGCAATCCTAATTTTCTGTTTTTGTATCATGTCTTTTGCAGTCAATACCATACGCATGCATTCAACCACCCACCCAAGCTGTTGGAATGTCAATAGCGACAATACCAATGTCATTGTCAGTAGTAATAAAAACAAATTCAAGGTGATGTATAATGAAAATAACATACAAAAGAAGATTGTAAAGTTTAACAATAAATTGCCCAGGGTCAAAATTAGGCTTTACTGGTTTTTAAAGACCTAGATTTAAAAAAGTCTTTTCTATTTTACTATTTGTAATATTTTAGGGCAAAAATATAATGTTGCATTTGTCACATTTTTGTGTACTACTTTGTTACATTAAATTACGCAGTTCGCTCCTATAACCCTTGACCCCTAACCAAGAATCACTACCATGGACATTCTGTATTTAAAGGGAAGGAGGCAAATGTCATAGTTTATTCTCTGTTTACTATTAAAATATTACTGTATTAGAGATAATGTTTTTTTAATTGCAATAATGTATGACTTTAGTTGATTTCAATACAAGTATATGACTCGGCAGTCATGGCAATAAACAGTGTGTATCATTATCCAGAAAAGCAGAACTTTTTATTTTATTTACTATTTATTTTATTATTTTAAATTTAATTACTGCAGTAACTCCAGTATAATATTTTTGACATGGTACCTTAATAAATGCTCTTTTCCTCTTTATCTACTGTACTGTAGAACAAATTCTCAATATTTAGCAAGTTGTCAGAATTAGCTTTTATATCTACGCAATTTCCATGTTAGATTACTGAAAAGCTTAACTTTGACACCATCGATGTTAGTTCCATCTGAAGATAATGTAAAATCAATATCACCATAACCCTTTGGGAATACCACATGGACAATTAATCACAAGATATTCAGTGGCCTTTTGACATTTAATATGCATGCTATTTTTAAATACATGATGGTAGTTGATGAATGGTCCTTATTCCTTTCTTGGTATTGGATAATATTGACCTTTACAGGTCAATATGCAACACATGGAATACTACAGGAATAAAGGGGTTATGTACAAATTATCCTACTGCAGTTACTGCATTAACAACATTTTTATTTTAACATGTTTATGTTTATGTATCAAGCATTTTTTGGGTAATCATACAGTTTACACACTGTTTATGTATTGCAGTGATTGCCTCAAGCACTCCTAGAAACGAAAAAAGATTATTGCAGTAAACAATGAATTTACTGCAGTAAACTATAGTAGATAATTTGGACATACAACTGTGCTACAGTATGATGCAGTTTCTGCTGCAATAAAATAAATAATCTTCACATCCTTGGTAAGTAGATACAGGGCAATATTCAAAGTACTTGGTTAAATGGTTATCTAAAATAAACAGTTAAAAACATTGGTTACTGTACATAACCGGTAATCACTGCATATTTTAATTGCACACAGAATAACGGTAATATGTAACTGAACTTAAAGATTGAATGTTGTTGAGTTTGCTTCTTTAATAACCTCTTGGAGCCATTATCAGATTGATACTTAGCAGGAAAAATTCTACAGAAATGCATTGCATTTATATATATATATAGACTTGAATTTGCTACATTAAATACCACTACAATACAAAGCTCGCTCTTCGAGGAGAATATGGATATTGTTGGTTTATCCAGGTAAGCTAGGCATGAAATAGATTTTAGGTTATCATTGACCTCTAACCAAATATCATTTCCTACCATACCTGTAAGAAACCCAAAACGGAAGGTCCACAGCCATGTTATGGTAATTAAACATGACAGTATGTGTGACGACAGGTGTAACGCAACACCTGATAAATTAATCATTAGTGTAAGGTTTCATTTAATTAATTAAAAATTAATTAACATCATATGATAGGCAATGGTCAATTAAAAACCATGGCATGGAGGTACAGTACTGTAGATGGAGTAAGAATTCTATGATGTTTAAAAAATGTGTGGTTTGCCACAAGGTAATAAAGGAAAGATCAAAAAAGTGAAATCCTGTTGAAGGTCCTCTCTTTTCCTATTCCACCTTTTACAATAAATTGTCAGCTAAATAGATAATATAACTCCAACTTGCATTACAGTGTACACTGTCTCTCTCCAAATACGGGATTCAGATAAACCAGAAACTCTCCCAAAATCACATAAAGTTTAAACCATATTAAACAAAAACAACCGTGCCACGATGTTTTTTTTTTGCCAACAAATTCAAAGACTACGTCTACACTATCAATCTTTATGTGACTTAAAAATGTGAAGTGCCCATGTCATATGACTACAGTACCATATTTTATTTGGGGATATCACTACCATATTTGGGCACATAATCACACATGTTTTGTCAAACTAGTTTGATAGTGTAGAGAAAGCTTTACCAGATACAAACAGAAAGAGGAAATTATGAAGAAATGATATTGTAGATGATAAAAGATGATGAAAAAGTAAATTATTTGACAACATTGCTGTTGATGCATTCTTCCTTTAGACTGATAGTATCTAGCGCTTGTCAGTCCCTAGCACTGTAAGTAATTTAGCCGATGATAAGTGTAAATAAATCAAAAACTAAGATGAAAAGTTTCTTTTTTGACTTAGATCTAGATTATTATTTCCTTAGATTATTATTTTGTTTCCTTTTTAAACATTTTTTTAAATTGAGACAATAGTGTAACATGGAATTTATTTCACCATCGATCATTATTCTCAAAATTTGATATATAATTATTGATTTTCCAGTAACAATAACAAAGAACATATTTGGGATTGAGAGTTTAAAAAAATTATAAAAAAATTATTATATTGATTGACCGATTGATGTTTGATTTATTATTTCAGTTATCTGGTACGTTAATAGCCTTTTATGACCATCATAAGTTGTATATGATGATATAATTATGTATTGTATGTACTGTAATGCTATTAATATCAATCTACTGTTTGCATCCAGGTCTCAGTTTTGATTCAGCTCAAATTTGAGCAAGTTGTCCTTCCTGTTGATTTAATCGCGGAAGACGGATTTTAATTCTGTGAAACCCTGTTGCATCATGGGATTACATGCTATACTCAACTCTCATACTTAGAAAACTAAAAGCTTATAGAGCTTTAAAATCTATAAGAGTAAACTTGCACTTATACAGTAAATTTAAATCAATGAATGGGTTTACACAGTATCTTTCTATTTTGGCAATTATTCAATGAATATTCCATTGGATTTGAAGAATGTTGTGAAACTAAATCCTACTATATTCTGACAATTCAGCCAAATCCTTATTTAGCCTAAGTACTACTATTGTGTATTTTGAATTAAAATGCCTGGTTTATGGTTTTTTATCAAAGAGCTTTATATAATAATAATAATATCCTGGATATAGCACCTACTGTAATATTGTGAAACCTCTAAGCGCTGTACATAAAACTAATACAATAAAAGGGAAACCCAAACCGAAGTAAGGGGATATGCCTTCGTTGCTAATCAGGGATCGGTCTAACTGAACCCCGGTCAGCACCTGCTTTCTGATAAGATGTGAAACTAGGCAATCCTGATGTGCAAGTATAACACGGAAAAGGGAGAATTTTTGCATTGAAATATTGTATGGTGAAAAACTAATTTTTAATATATTTGTATTGTAGCACTCTTTTGCAAGAGAAATAGACCAATGTCGGTTTATCGAGGTAAGCTACGCACGAAATAGAGTAAAGAGAGTTTGTGAGTTTTAATACTACATGCATTCATATATGGGGTATAAAAATAAAGATTTTAAACTACCTTTGAAAATCGCTCTAAAGGTAATTGAGTTTTTCGGGGGTTATTACTGATAGTAATTCTATAATAATAATCTACTATACTGTACAGCACTGTTGGTATTCTCAATATCTGCATGAATGATTAGCAGTGCATAGAGTATAGTCAATCAAGCATGACCATGTTCAATCCCGCTGTCATGGTATCTAATGAATATTCACAATGGATCCGGTAACAACAACAATAACGTTCCTTGGAGCTGTGTTTTCATGCTTTCACCTTTATTGAACGCTCATTAAATTTGGATGACATCAAATTTATAAGACAACAGTAATCAGACAGAACGGTATCCTCTTTCTTTATGAGACAATAGAATGACGGAATAACGAAGAAAGATTACACTAATTCATGCATGGTATTCTATTTATTTAATGTTTAACGATTTTTATGCTATTTCCAGGCATATTTCTGACACCAAATTGGGATTAGATTTCATAAATATCTGGTCAGTGAAGGCTGATCAATTCAACTCTGGGTATAAAACCACCAATACTATGGTGTTCTTCACAGGACCTGATGACACTTTCCTTTTTATATGGCTCACTATGACACTTGAAGACCACTGCAAAGCTCTGTCTACACTACACTATCAAACTTGACAAAAAAATGTGATCACTATCACTACCATGGGTAAACCACACTTTTTTTTTGTTAAACTTGTTTGATAGTGTAGACAGAGCCTTATTTTCATTTTAGATGCAAAGAACCGCACTTCAATACAAAGAACATTAAATTGTTTGGGACATCATACAAAAAAGTGTTAATTTATTTTAATGCAATGATCTGATTAATTACACATTCTCAATGAGCTTGATTGACAAAAAGCAATAAACATAATTTTGCATTTTACTATGAAACTTCTTAAACTTTTTATCATTTTGTAGGAATTATTCCACCGAAGTAAAAACCCACTTGATTAAAATTTGTCAATTAAATTACGCACTATAGAGTCCATATCAATTCATCTATTAAGCACATTTAATTACACTAAATGAAGACTTTGTTTTGTCAAATCAAATTCTATAGTTTCGTACTATAATTTCCTGGCCCGGGGCAAGTAAGATTACGCCCAGGTTATATTATGACAAGTATTTATAAGTAGTTAATTACTTGTGGCCACTGGACCGATTGAAAAGGAGTGCAATGATTCAAACAGAACTGTTTTTGTAAAGACTAACAGTTTGATAATTTTAGTGAATGATAAGTAAATAAATGGCATAGTGTTGTTTACGGATGGAAGTCTACAGTACAACAAGTGCATCTGGGTATGAAAATTATGAAAAGAAATTTATTCATGCATTGTAGTATGGAGAATGAAGAAAACTAACAAATTTAGTTCTGTGTACTAATACTAAAGACAATTTGTAGCAAAAAACGTCAAAATATTATCAAAAACTTTTTTTCATTTTCTTTTCATTTTTTCTTTACAATGAAATACATTGTGTTCTGCAAACCATAATTAATAAAAATAAACTTTTAATACAGTATCTCTCTGGTTCGCATCTGGGTACGGTATAAGAAATATGAAAAGAAGTCTACTGTATTCATGCATTGTATGTATAGAGAATGAAGACAAAACTAATGAATTTAGTTCTGTGCACTAATATAGAAGATGGTTGTACTGTATTCATAGCAAAAAAAACGTCAAAATATTCTAAACTTGTTTTTTTCTCAGACTTTGTTTCAAATTTTTACATGTTGTGATGAACATGTAATCATTTATTAATTGGTTATTTTAATATTGTAACAAAATGTTTATTTTGTTACAATAAAGAATATTTGAATAAACTTGTCTTCATTTTCTTTTCAAACACATTTTGTACTATAAACCATAATAATAAACTTAATATAAAGTATCTCTCTGGTTCACAATAGTCGTCAAATATCGCTCACTAACATGTATCATAACCAAAAAAAGAATTATCTCATACCTAATGAAAGCCATTTAGTAATTTTTCCATCGGCATTATAATAAATTATGCAAAAGGTACACACAATAAATAAAGCATTAATATTTGTTATTAAAGTTTGTCTGTACTTTATAAGTACTGTACTGTTCTCATTTGCTATTTTAGGCTTTAAAGATTTTTCTGTATTCCTCAGAAGTACTTCATTTAACCATATCTAGTAAAAATTATAGCATAATAATTCATATTGGCAGTTTATAAATCTCTATAATAAGGCTCCGTTCAGGAGGTTAAACAAAACGTCAACATTCTTTAGATTTCCCCTTCTCAAGTGAATAAGCCATTCTTTCGATTTCCACTATTAAGTTCATTCGGATATAAAAATTAAAGTTTAATATTTATACACAAACAAAAAACCATGTCACATTTTAGAATCATTAGAGCCAATAAATGCCAAATTAAAATACGGTTGAACAAGAAGGGATGTAAAAATTAAGAATTTATTAGAGAATATAAAAAATCAAATTCAATGGAGATCATTTTTAACAGATAGTACAGTAATAATACTGTTATGACTGTATTGTTGAAGCAAAATGAACAATTTGGGTATTACTGTATTAATCATTATGCCGACCCTACACTTTGGTTCCTATTGTTAAGGTTGGTCTACACTATCAAACTAGTTTGACAAAAACAGTGTGATGTGCCCATGGTAGTGATATGTCCAAATATGGTAGTGCTACAGTATGACGTGTCCATATATGGGCACATCACATTTTTTTGTAACACAATGTTTGACAGTGTAAACAGGGCTTAATGTGTTGCTTTTTTGTGTAATTTCTAGATGCAGGATTTTCCTGGATACTGCAGGATATCTTAACCTCCAGGATTTGACATTGGTCGAAATCAGGAAACCTCTATTTCAAAACTATGGCCTATTGTACACATTACAAACTAGTTTGATAGTGTAGACAGAGCTTTAAGCTCCCCAATCAAATTGACATATTAATACAGCAAATGCATCTTTGTACTGGTTGGAAGTTCACTTTTTAATTTACAGCCATGACCCAGAGTCCAGCAGTAGTTCTTCCAAACAAAAGAAGTTGAAAATAAGAAATGGAAACAAAGACCAACTAAAATCTGAATTGAAAAAAGTCTGTCTTATTATTTATTCACATCCAAAGCTTCGAGGTTCGTGAACCCAAGAGAAGGGGTTACCATTGTAAGCAGATGGTATAATCTAACTATTATTATAGCAAGTCAAAAGAATTTATGTTCAAATATACAGAACTGTATACAGTAGTAGTCACAAAGGAGTAGAATAAACATTTACTTAAAAGTAATTCAGGAGGACCATTCTATAAATTTGGAAAACAAAATCACACTCATTCATTTCATTAAATATAATACACCAGAGTGTCCTTGCCAACATATATTTTGTATACTAAGCATTTCTAAAGCTCTGTCCACACTATCAAACTTTATGTGACAAAACTAGTTTGATAGTGTAGACTGAGTTTATACAGATCAGAATTCTCAACTTGCTATTAAAAGTATAATTTCACTTTAGTAGTTCAAAAAACCAAAAAGACCACCATGTCCACTATATTTTGACAGTGGAGGTGGGAATTGCTTTACACTGGTTTAGGAATAAGTGGACCTAATGATCAATTCATACAGTATTTGTTTAATAATACTATACAATTTAATGAGCTATCATTGTGCAAACATTCTTTATCAGCAATAATTTCCTGTTCAATAAAGTATTGAAAGCTCAATGTGCAGTTTGTTGTCAGTACTTATGGGTTGAGTTCATATGATTGCTTTGTCAAGTTAAAAAAATATGACCAACAACAACAAAATAAATGTAGAACCCTTTCCTAGAACTTGTGTACTGTGTACAGTATGTTGTCTGTACTTTTTGGGTAAAGCACTTACCAATTGCCTTGTCTAATGGCCAAGGTACAGTAAAACAAAATGCTAGAATAATAAATGAGTAATAATTACTTGTATTGTATTGTTTGCTTGTAAACAGTTTTCAGTTTTTTTAGTTTAGTTATACCAGGAAAGAGTTAACTGGTTATACTGTAGTTTAGTTATAGCATTAGCAGGGAAGAGTTAACTGGTTATACTGTAGTTTAGTTATACAAGGGAAGAGTTACTGTAACTGGTTATACTGTAGTTTAGTTATACCAGGGAAGAGTTAACTGGTTATACTGTAGTTTAGTTATACCAGGAAAGAGTTAACTGGTTATACTGTAGTTTAGTTATAGCAGGGAAGAGTTAACTGGTTATACTGTAGTTTAGTTATACCAGAGAAGAGTTAACTGGTTATACTGTAGTTTAATTATACCAGGAAAGAGTTACCTGGTTATACTGTAGTTTAGTTATAGCAGGAAAGAGTTAACTGGTTATACTGTAGTTTAGTTATACCAGGGAAGAGTTAACTGGTTACTGTAGTTTAGTTATACCAGGGAAGAGTTAACTGGTTACTGTAGTTTAGTTATACCAGGAAAGAGTTAACTGGTTATACTGTAGTTTAGTTATACCAGGGAAGATTTAACTGGTTACTGTAGTTTAGTTATAGCAGGGAAGAGTTAACAGGTTATACTGTTAGTTTAGTTATAGCAGGGAAGAGTTAACAGGTTATACTGTTAGTTTAGTTATAGCAGGGAAGAGTTAACTGGTTATACTGTTAGTTTAGTTATAGCAGGGAAGAGTTAACTGGTTATACTGTAGTTTAGTTATAGCAGGGAAGAGTTAACTGGTTATACTGTAGTTTAGTTATATTAGGAAAGAGTTAACTGGTTATACTGTTAGTTTATTTATAGCAGGGAAGAGTTAACTGGTTATACTGTAGTTTAGTTATACCAGGGAAGAGTTAACTGGTTACTGTAGTTTAGTTATACCAGGGAAGAGTTAACTGGTTACTGTAGTTTAGTTATACCAGGAAAGAGTTAACTGGTTATACTGTAGTTTAGTTATACCAGGGAAGATTTAACTGGTTACTGTAGTTTAGTTATAGCAGGGAAGAGTTAACAGGTTATACTGTAGTTTAGTTATAGCAGGGAAGAGTTAACTGGTTATACTGTAGTTTAGTTATACCAGGAAAGAGTTACCTGGTTATACTGTAGTTTAGTTATAGCAGGAAAGAGTTAACTGGTTATACTGTAGTTTAGTTATACCAGGGAAGAGTTAACTGGTTACTGTAGTTTAGTTATACCAGGGAAGAGTTAACTGGTTACTGTAGTTTAGTTATACCAGGAAAGAGTTAACTGGTTATACTGTAGTTTAGTTATACCAGGGAAGATTTAACTGGTTACTGTAGTTTAGTTATAGCAGGGAAGAGTTAACAGGTTATACTGTTAGTTTAGTTATAGCAGGGAAGAGTTAACAGGTTATACTGTTAGTTTAGTTATAGCAGGGAAGAGTTAACTGGTTATACTGTTAGTTTAGTTATAGCAGGGAAGAGTTAACTGGTTATACTGTAGTTTAGTTATAGCAGGGAAGAGTTAACTGGTTATACTGTAGTTTAGTTATATTAGGAAAGAGTTAACTGGTTATACTGTTAATTTATTTATAGCAGGGAAGAGTTAACTGGTTATACTGTAGTTTAGTTATATTAGGAAAGAGTTAACTGGTTATACTGTTAGTTTAGTTATATTAGGAAAGAGTTAACTGGTTATACTGTTAGTTTAGTTATAGCAGGGAAGAGTTAACTGGTTATACTGTAGTTTAGTTATACCATGGAAGAGTTAACTGGTTATACTGTAGTTTAGTTATATTAGGAAAGAGTTAACTGGTTATACTGTTAGTTTAGTTATAGCAGGGAAGAGTTAACTGGTTATACTGTAGTTTAGTTATATTAGGAAAGAGTTAACTGGTTATTATACTGTAGTTATTCATGTCTTTTTTTCTCAATATGTTTTGTTTTGTTTCTTGGACCGCACTGCATATATTGTGAGTGCCACCGATTCAACAAATAAATGAAGGAATAATTAAACTGTGCAAACACACTACATACAACAAATGTACAGTTTTGTACAGTAGAAAATTTTATAAGAATAAAAGATACAGTAGTGAAATTTGTAAATGGTAAAATGTATCATTCATTCACTTTCCCGTCTACCTGTAAACCTTACAAATTTATTGTCCAAAACTTTAATTACAGTAGTAAATGCCCACTGCATCAGCCTCCACAATTTTTACAAAAAAAGCATTTTTGTTGAGACCTCATCGAAGAAACTGATTGCCTTATACAAATATTTTAATTGTGAATTTCATACTATGGCCAATGTAATATAATGTCTCTACAGTAATTATCCATTTAATTTTTATGTTTCTCTTTGATATACAGTATTTTACTTTACTTATTATATTGTTTTTACTTTTGTACATCTATTTTGTTTATGTGATCCACCAGTGATATCAGTACTACGATACTGGCGTCTTTACAATAAAGATACAGTTTAGAAATAAATAAATATATAAAAGTAACAACCAACATGTAGATATTATGTAAAACGAAACTAGAGAAAGTGTTTTGGTTTACTGAAATCATGGGGAAAAAAATGTAGTATTTATTGTGAGTTTTGATCAATAAAACTGTCTAACATTGTCTAACGGGAGAGGTATTGCTAAATGTGTGAAAAACAACAGCATTCTGGATAGATTGTCTCATTGATTTCTCATCTAAAAGAAAGATGCACAAATAATTTATGATAACTCATCTGATGATGATAAGCAAGTGCTTAAAACACTGACCAATAAATTAATAGGAAGATCCATGCTTAAAATAACCATTATTATGCAAGTTAAACTTTGAATGGCAAGATATTGCGATCTATTTTGCATGTGGAAGTTCAAGGGTCAAATATGACACATTTTCTGTCAGACATAAATAAATAATATGTTATCAACTGCTCCTACCATGGATATACCTCCATGCTCCTACCAACACATACAGTACAGTAGTACCTGTAATCAGAAGTAATTACTTAAACTTGTAGCTGGCCTACTTATAATACAGTGGAATTGTTGCTGAGTGCAAAAACCTACAGTATTACAACAAAATATTAATACTTTATACTAGACATGTGCATGTTGAGGTTCAAAGGTCAAATATAACACATTTTCAGTCAGACATAAATAAATAATCTACAGCTCCTACCAACACATAATCAGAAGTAATTTGTTTACTACTAGTAGCAGGCGTACTTATAATACAGTGGAATTATTGTTGCTGAGTGCAAAAACCTATTACAGTACAACAAAATATCAATACTTTATAGACATGTGCATGTTGAGGTTCAAAGGTCAAATATAACACATTTTCAGTCAGACATAAATAAATAATCTACAGCTCCTACCAACACATAATCAGAAGTAATTTGTTTACTACTAGTAGCAGGCCTACTTATAATACAGTGGAATTATTGTTGCTTAGTGCAAAAACCTATTACAACAAAATATCAATACTTTATAGACATTTGACGTGGAATACTGCACGCTTGATGAGTAGTTTCCATTGACACCAGGTCAGCAATGAAACGCTTTATATTGAACAGCATTTACAGGCAAAATCAATATACATGACGGCCTTGAGCTTTTTAAATGGGTGGCAAAACCAAAACAAATCGATTGTATACAGTGCTGTACATTGTCAAGGACACGTTAAGTAAACAAAATGGTTGCCTTGTTGATGAAAATCATAACATTAATTTAAATTTACTATATTTTACGGCCGGGAAATGCCTACAGATAATGTAGCATTCATTGTTATGTTAATTTATACTAATAAAGAAATAAAACAAACTGATATACAGTATTTAATCTTAGTGTTTACGTTCAATAAGCAAAACTGTTTGTGTAGGTAATTATTTAATTAATTTTGACCGAGTGTTAATGTTTTGTAACTTAAAGATTCCATCTTTTTGTTATTAATATTATTATTATTATTATTATTTAATATTAATTTTATTTTTTCATTTTTATGTGCATACTTAAAATAATTGGTTAGTTTTTGTTTGTAAGACCCATAGACACATTTCATTTTATTTCAGTTCATTCAATTTTACAGACAAAAAAAAAGTACAAGAACACAATATTATCTGAATGAACTGAGGATAACCCAAGAAAGTTAAATAAAAAACTTATTTCCGTTGGGGTCATGCAGAGAACATTCTCATAAAAATGTTGTACAGTAGATGGAGTAGCAACCAAGCTTTGTATTGCGTTTTTGGCTATACCATTTAATATATATTTATGCATAGCAATATGATTAGTATTATGTGGCATTTTGTTATTTAAACTGGTAAAAATAGGCTCAACACAGTTCTGCATTTAAGTACATTGCCATGACATTTTATACTGTAGTTTGTAACCTAGACAACATGCACAATGTGTATGTAAAATGTGTTCATCTACACTATCAAACTTTATGTGACAAAAGAAATGTGATATGCCCATATATGGACATGATGATGTCATATCACTACCATATTTGAGTATATCATTACTAGGCGCACCACACTTTTTTTGTCATAAAACTAGTTTGATAATGTAGACGGGTCCTCATTGCATAAATACTGTAGAGAATAAAAACGTTCACTTACCTAGAATCATCCTGCAAAAGAAACAAAAAAAGTTTATGAAAATATTAATGACATAATGAGAAATTTATTATAATAAATCTGTTTAGTTTATTATTCGATACTTGATATTTGATACTTAAACTGAATGTACCGGTACTACTGTATCATCTCATATAGGCACTGCCTACCACAATGCATTTGTTTTTTTATATTGTGGCACTTTTTGCTTTGTTTTACAATGCTAAATTGTTTACTTTTTATTTTGTATTCATTGTATAAATTTGTATGTAAATCAAAATGTAAACCAACCAACAAAAATTCATTTGTACCTCGTTAAAATGACAATAAATAATATCGTAACAACAAAAAACTACAGTATTAGTATCTCAAAATATTATTTAAAATAAGATTGAAAGTTGTTGTTACATTGCCATATAACTAACAGAAGATCAGACACATAGCATTAAATAATACAGTACAAGATATTAGACACTTCCTAATGCTATAGTGACCAACAAGTACTGTAAAGCAATAGACAATTAGAGTGATGTCTAATACCCAGGAAATAAAGGGCATTAATACAGTAATAATTTTTTTTCTAAAACTTATTCATTCGGTTGATTGTTTTGAGTTGTAAAACTGACAAATAAGTTTAGATAAGAACACTAATAAGGATTTGTTTGTTTATTTTTCTGGGTACATGTGAGTAAATTTGTTCCCATTAGAAACATGAGATCAACACAGTAAAAATACTGGAAAGTAAATTTATATTTAGTTTCCCGACACAACTGTACAGATATTAATTTAAACCATTTTGTGGTCACCTCTATCCAACATTTTCGCAAGGATTTGAGGACTGTGTTTGAGTTTTAAAATCTGTATGATAATTGATATAGTGGGTGGTTACGCATGGTGTAACTGTAACAGAAGCTTAAAATGTGGTGTTTACAGTATGAATACATCCCGAAATTGAAGTATGAAGATGCAACCAACACCCATGCACTCTAAGTTAAATTTGAATCAGTACTTCCAACCAATATCTTAAAGTTTACACATTGGCCTATAACATATCTTGGTTAGAATAATAGTACAGTGTTTATGGTGAATTTTAAAACATTCTAAAATTTTCTACTTACTCTTAACGATACTTCTTCCACTAGTTGTCTAAGTTCATTCACATTTATTTCTGACTGTACAAATGCTGTAAAAAATATTCCAGCAAAAAATGTTATTATAAAGGGAGTTTACAGGTCTCATAAATCAGGCACTAAATACTTTGAAATGTGTTGCATTTTGTATAGATCAGGTTACAATTACATGAGTATTATATCTGACTAAATATTTATTGATTATTTTGGCGAGGTTTCAAAATGTAGATCGCAGCCTCTTCTATGTACATCTGTATGTAGCATAGGGATTAATATGAAATTAATACATATTATACAGCATCGATAAATAGTGTAAATAAACCCACATTTGGAGTAAAAAAATTAGAATATTAAAATTTGTTTTATTAACAGAAACAAATGAAAATCTGAATAATGAATACATTTCATGTAAAATTTTTACACATTAGTGAATTTCAGTTATGTTATATTTTGGGGGACCTGATATGTCTTAACTAGGCATAGCTAGGGTCCAGGAGGTATAACTATGCCCTCCCAATGTCTGTCGGATTACGTCAAAATGACATTATTGACTGACAGGTCATATTCAATCATAAATTTGATTCGATATGGTATCCCTATATTGACAAAGTTCTGTTAAAAATAGAATTTTAAATGATTATTATCAATAACAGATCATAGAGTATATTCCTACATAATAGAACCATCATTTATATCGCGAAATAATTATGGAATTTATCATTATAAAGCCTGTTATTCGTCGTAGTAAAGCTAGGCTGGCTCGCGGTTCACTTCACAACAAAACATACGAACCACGATACAATCACACCACCAACGACTTGCATCACCTCGCTATTCTCGAGACGATTCCACTCATAAAAAAACAACGTTAAAAACCTCAATATTTCCTTTAAATTAATACAAAATAAGAAAAATATTATAACTTACCTTGTGTCTGTGCTTCTGTTGTGTCAAATAATCCATTAAATATTTGAATGAGACTAAGAAACACTGTAATTCGTATCTGTAACATTCCATTGCCGTAATTTCCTTGTGTGTAGCAACCCGCCATGCTTTCTCTACTGAATCATCAAAATAGAAAATCCTTGGTTGAGCCCATGGAGCCATAAAATAACACAGTGGCGTATTAACATGACAAAGGATGGATATCTAGGCCATAGAAACGTGTAGAAAGATTTATATATTAATTATTATCCTAAAATTAGGCATTAGTCACTTTTATCCTAATCAATAATTCATGATGTGTATATAATATTATAATATATATAATACTAGTATAATAATAATACTAGTAGTATATTAGTATACACTAAAAGCCTATAAGCCTAATAGGCCTATAATTAGTAGTAGTAGTAGTAGTAGGCCTTAATTATCATAATAAATAATTAATAATTTTTTTTAAATGTCTGAAAATGACGTGATACTATTTTTTTTAATTGTTACATTATAGTTCCATGATTTGATGTATGATACAATTGTCATATTGTAGGCTAAGTATGTTGTGAAAAAAAAAATTGGAATCAATTCACGATCTCAGAAACCCGAAAGGTCCGGATTAAAATTTCAATAAAAACCTTAATAATAAATAAATAGACATAATTTTGTTCACGACCTTAGAGAGGGTTACAAAGATTTTCATTTTATCGACGGATTCAAGATTTGTCCCTCAAACAATCTTAAAACAATATGAAGATTAATAAATTGGAGCCCGGCATAGTGCAGTAACGAACAGATGATTTATTGACATTAAAATGTTTTTTTTTATCGTTTTGATTTAGGTTTTCTTTTTATTTGTATCTATATCTATCTATGTATTTATCTCTATTGAGATCCAGCCACGGATACCCACAGCATTGTAAATTTTTCAGTAATTTTCTTTTGGGAATGTAAGAAAAAATTGAGGAAAAAGAATATAGGGGCCTATAGAAAACTAAAATTTATTATTAAAAATAATGGACTTGACACGGCGCACCTTTATTGCATAGAAAATAAAACCTAATAATTATATTAAATAAACAAAAAGATCTTACAAATACTGGACTAGAGACTATATTATTCTTCAAGGCAATATTAGTATGTAGGTAAAATTGCCGAAAAACTTTTCTAAAAAACGTAAAAAAAAGATAAAATTTTTCAAGTACCTCGCTCCATCATCAGCAGTAAGTTCAAAGGCGCCCTCAATAATTTAGTTACATTAGTAATTTTTTTACAGGAGGTTCGCAATTCCTTCTTCTTCAGCTCACTCTATTTTTCCGACGTTGATATCGACAATTTGGCTGTTAATTAATGTGTAGAAGGTAAGTACTATTTAATAATTTAATAATACAAATATCACAATATGTATAAATATTTTTACAATCCAAGTAAAGCACTTAAAATATACATAATTTGCTAGGCCTAGCTAGGATAAGCCGACAGCATTTTGCAATTATTTGTATATAGGCACGTCACGACCAAACTCTAATTTATAAAATGAAAGGAAGTGATCAAGGTAGGCCTAGCAATCCTGAAACTATCTATACAACTTTTAATTTTGCAGATTTCTTTTCTGGCATCAAACAGTACCCATTCTCCAATGATTGAGTATTTTTCTAGATCATTCTTCTTATTCCTATATCGTATGATCAAATGGGTTTTACACAAGGTTTTGGGGGTATGCGAGTTACAGCGACTGTGCCGTGATTGCCCAGCTGGCTCAACACGTACCAAAAAAATTGGCAAGTACCTCACTGATCTAGGATGACAAAAAAACATTAAATATATAGCTATATTATTTATTTTAAGAATAAAATAATATTAAATTAACACTGAAGCTAATTTCATGATTTCTTATTTTATCTTTAACTTCAGAGCTATCATTGAAAAAATCTAAGTATGCAGCACTTAGACGAGTGGTGGCAGATGATGATGACATCACGGTTAATGATGCCGTTCAAAATATTATTACAATGAAAATGATCAACCCAGACACCCACCAAGAGTGAGATTGCTAATTATTGTTCTGCTTCTAGCTAAAGAATAAACATTAATGCTTCATTTGTCCGATGTGCGTCATACCTTATGAATACCATGACGCACCTTTCCCGGGAGTCGTATAGTGGGTCATACAATTGACATATGCATAATGTTACTAGTAAACAAATTCTGGGCAATACAGTTATTAACTAACACTTATTGCTATCCCAATATAACCCTTACACAATAGCACTGTAAGTGCATGAACACCTATGATTTTAATATTGCTACATATCAGTAGCAGTAGTGAATTTGTAATAGAGGGTCCAGGGCATAAACATTGTGAAACGAACTGCTAAACTTGACATAAAATGTCCTATATTACATGGTCATTATTCTAAATTAAGGCCTGGAAGAGTTACTAGATAAAAATGATTATTTTGCAGTGTTGTAGAGGCATTAAAAAACTGTGTAAGCCAAACGATAGGCTACAGGGCTTTATTGAAAGAGATTGAAGTGTTGCGGACTGAGGCATACTCCTCTGAGAATTCTGAACATGAGGAGGATCTTCTACAGGTACTGTACTATAATTATATAATGATGTATATAATGATATATATAATACAGTAATATAAAATAAACATTAATCTAGACAACCCTGTAGACAGAATTTTTTTTTCACAAATGGGCAACAGTAAAAATCAAAATCTAGGCTTCTTAAAGCATATTTTGTATCACTTTTGCAGCTGGTCTGAAATAAAAAATTTTAGGCAATGGGCTTGCCAGAAAAAGTAGCAACAACCAAAAAATATACTTATTATTACATAATAATCTTCTCACTAAAGCTTTGGATTTGTAATTGCAATTCAAACCTACTTATAGAATATAATTTGACTCTTTTTACAGCTGTGGAGTTTGCTTGTGCCACAGACACCTTTAGAAAACCGTATAACAAAACAGTGGCAAGATATTGGTTTCCAAGGAGATGACCCCCAAACAGACTTTAGAGGAATGGGTAAGATTATTATCGTCTTTCTTTTTTTTTCTCTTTCTTTTTATCCAATAGCGATGGATAAAATATTTTATAATGTATCATGCTTATAAACTCATTTGGGATTGGAGTTGAAAGAGTCATGAGTTACAACCCTGGAACTAGGTCAGGAATGAACCCTAGACCTTGGTATTGGAAGGCAAGCACCAGGCTTCAGCTCCACGTCAATTATGTTCAATTATATGAATAACAATGTATGCAATTGTATCTGTAAACTTTAATCTGAACTGTTCTTAGAAACTTTTTTCTTTCATTTATCACAAAAATTGTGTGTTATCAGATTTTACAGTTACTTAAAGGAATTAATTTTAGAAACATATATATAACCAAATTTAACAGTCCAATGTTATTATTTTCATTTGAAATATTTTTCTTTTAATTCAATCTAGGTATGCTTGGACTAAAGAATTTGCTGTAAGTACTGTGAAACATTAAGCTTTGTCTACACTATCAAACTAGTTTGACAAAAAGTGTGATGTGCCCAAATATGGTATTGATATGACATCATCGTGTCCATACATGGGCAATTCACAATTTGTTGTCACATAAAGTTTGATAGTGTAGACAGAGCTTTAGTCGATATTATTTAGATAATTTTACATAAAACGTTTTATTTGGTGATATTACTGTGTGTAAATGTTCACTCGTTTTCTTTTTAGATATTTTTCTACTCATTATTCTGGTACTGCTAGACAGCTTTTATCACATTCCAATCATCCAACTTTAGGGTAAGTTTATATGTTTCTGTGATTTTATTGTGAAATATTAGTAAATACTGTACAATCAAACAGTGCTCATATTGGAAGATATCTTCTTCTTCTTCTTTATTGTATCAAACAATTGATTATCTGATAATTATTTAAAGGATAGCTTGAGTACAAGTTATTAGGAAACACTTCGTGTCTAAAGCTCTGTCTACACTATCAAACTAGTTGACAAAAAAGTGCCCAAATATGATAGTGATATGACATCATATCACTATCATATTTGGGCATCACATTGTTTTGTCACATAACATTTGATAGTGTAGACAGAGCTTAAGTGAGATTTGAACCTGTGAGCTTGCTTATCATATGATTAAACCACAGATCTATATATTATAGTAATCTATCACAGATTTTTAACTTATCAGTGGAGGCTGAAGAAAGATTCACAAAAGCCACACATTTTATAAAGCTCTGTCTACACTATCAAACTCTATATGTTAAAAAAATGTACCCATATATGGACATGATGATGTCATATAACTACCATATTTGGGCACATCACACTTTTTTGTCAACTAGTCTGATAGTGTAGACAGAGCTTAAATAAAAGTTACCTATTACTAAACATTTTTTTCTCAGGTATTCTTATGCAATAGTTGGCATCAACTTGACTAGTATGGCGTACCACCTAATGGTTGATGGTCATCTTAAAACACATTTCTACAATAGCTGCGTTAGTGCACCAAATCTTAATAATTTCCATCAAGTATACTGTAAGTACATGTCCACATACATTTTGAGTCATGCTCAAAAACTTGCCAAAGCAAGTGTATTAGTTACAATTCAAAGTGAGCATAAGTTTATCTGTCAGGATAAGTGTATTCCTTGGAATAATATGACTTCCACAAAATCAGTGAAGTAACGGCTATGAACGCTTACTGGCCAAACACTGTGGCCCCAGAGCTTATGGGGCCCCTGAGCAGTGCCCAGAGGAAAAAATAGGCTTTAAAATATGTCAAAAAGGCTAAAAATGCCCGAGGCCAACACCATTGGAGGGCCACTAAGGGTTCCTAAACCAGTGGCCTCAGGTCCCTATGTTACGCCACTACCAAAAATTTGTGGTAATTTGCGTTCATTATACAGGGTAATAATAATGATATTAATAACTTTATTTGAAAATGGAAAACTTAATATAGAGTATCACGGTGTGACGTCACAATGATAGAGAGCGCTGCATGGTTGCTAGCCAACCAAAAAATGTGTTCAACGCTACTATGTTGATAAACTGTAAAGATCTGTATTTCTATCAAATTATGTATCTTAGCTTGATTTTTTTTAACTTAAACTGTAGTTGAGGAATAAATAGATTATTAAAAACAAATATTTAGTGATCTTTTGAAATGTTAGTTTGTTTTTATTGAAAATTATTATGTTTTAAAACGACTACTTCAATAAGCCTATTCCAAACCATTGGTGATCTTGAAGTCAGGCAGGCTGAACACATTTTTGGTTGCGCTAGCAACCACGCAGCGCCACCCACTGTCGTGACGTCGCACCGTGATACTCTATAGTGTTTTTAACAAGGCCGTTTCAAGATACTACTTAAAAAAACAACACACAATTAAAAGTACAAGAAGTAAAAAGAACGTAACTAAAACAATACAAAAGTTAAAAGGTGTCTACAAATGCAACGTTAAAACAATAACAAAACTGAATTTAATCAAACGTGACAAATTAAATTATATGGCTTAATAATACAATTCTGTTTCAGGTTACTTATTTTACGAGTTTGACAGATTCTGGATTTCAGAAAAACCGGATACAATCATGGAATTCAACAGGATAAGACAGAAATTCCGATTAAGAATAATTGAAAAATTAGAAGACCCAGAAACAATTCTTTCAGCAAAATTTGAACTTGAAGTTAACTGATATTTAAGTTAAATTTAGAGATGGATATTTAATGTTAATACACTGTTTATTGTAGATTGGTTTGTGCCAATTTACGCTAGGTTACAGGGAAACTGAGTGAGTGAAGTTATTATCGTACTGTACTTAAAGATTTATACTATTATTTTAAGCTCTGTCTACACTATCTAAAAAAATGTGATGTGCCCATATATGGACATGATGATGTCATATCACTACCATGTTTGAGCATATCACTTCCATATTTGGGTAGAGAGCCAGTTTGATGGGGGAGTCACTTGGGACTTTTTAGTATATATATAAACCTAGACCTTATTATTTCATAAAGGTACTATATTCACAGAAGTCTAGTTTGACCCAAAAAAGTTTCTGTGGAGCAATTTTTAGCTGCAACACGATTTTTTTTAAATAAATTTTCAATAGAAACAGGCCCATATAAATGAGCTTTTATAAACGTTTGTTTTATGCAGTGTATTTTTATTTATTGATAATATCCAATGTAGATATATCTGAAACAATCTTGTGTTTGTGTTTTACTAGATGAAATTGTAACTGTAGATTTTAATACCATCTTAATATTGCTGTCATTTATTGTTATAAATACTTTTTACTTCTGTTAAGTTATACTTGTCTTTTTAATCGGAACCTGTTCTGTAAATTGGTACAAAATACTTCAATAAATATAATTTATGAATTTAGATGAGGATGTATTGATTTGAATTCTGTTGCACATGAATGCAATCATGAACCATCTAACGCCTTGTGGTGTAAAACCCGAGTGCTCGCTGGCTAAGCTCAGAGCTTAAGGGACCCCAGAGCATGATCAGTCTAATGCAACTACCCAGCGTTGAAAGGCCCCTTGAAAGTGCTATACCAGCGGCCCACTGCAAATACCATTGAGGGTAGAAGAGTGTATACTGTATCAAATCCAAAAACAATGTGAAAGCCTCAGTGGTCTGATGGTAAGAATGTCTGCTTATCAAGCAGAAGGTTCCAAGTTCTTCTGGAAGTTCATCTTTTTTCAATCCTACATAATCTTCATTCTATGATTTACTCCCAGATTGGCTAGTTCCTTTTCGTTACAAAACAATTCAAAGTCAAACCATATAGTAGTGTCTTGATTTTACTTGTAATAATCATAACAATATACATATTATTTTTAATATATTTTTATATAATTTAGTAAGATTACAACGTTGGGAATGCAAGTTTTTGTAAAGCTTGGTTCCTCTTTGGAAGTAACACAACAATGAATGAATGTGACCAATCACAAGCAACAGATTGGTCATATTACTTTAGATGAGCTTACATCCTTGCGACCAAGCTTAAAGGAGGTCTGTCTACACTATCTATGTGACAACAAAATGTGATGTGCCCATATATGGACACGATGATGTCATACCATAATAATGGGCACATCAAGTTTGATAGTGAAGACAGAGCTTTACAGAAAGAAACTTTTCTTTATGGAATGAAGTATCTTATGGACAAAATAACCCAAATGGGTCAATATTAGAATTATGGATTTATTAGAAAACATAAATGGAATTCACATGCAATCACCAGTGTCATAATTGGCTATTGTAGATAATTTCTTTTAAAAAAATCTTAACTGAAGTAATATGCGAATTAATTCACAAGACAAACATATACACAAGATGCTCTACATAAACAAAATCTTAGGTGTCTTTTAGGTGTGGAGTTGTTTTTCGTCATGATAACAAATTCCTGACATCTGACAGGATTTCAACCCATTGTTTCTCTTCAATTGGAATGATCTTGAAAAATAATACATATTTAAAAGACCTCTGGAATTAACTGGCAAACACTGCATTGAAATATAAATCTTATACTATTAAGCAAAATTATTAAAACTTTACTATACTGTAACATGTCCAGGATATTACACTTCTTGTCAATAAATCATTAACTAGTTTTAAAAAGTAATTAATCAACATACATTATTAGCACTATAACAAAATAAAATGGTGGAATGTTTACAACATGAAATATACTAAGCTCTGTCTACACTATCAAATATGGTGGTGATATGCTCAAATATGGTAGTGATATGACATCATCATGTCCATATATGGGCATATCACATTTATTTGTCACATAAAGTTTGATAGTGTAGAGAGCTTTAAACTTGTAGCACACTTTCTGTATATAAGTGTGCAATAACAAAAATACAATGGTGGAAAAGATTACAAATATTTTATATATAAATTTCAAATATAATGTGATTTTGGTATATAAAATTCTATTGGATTCATGTATACATATTTTGTGTATACTTAAAACACAGCACCATTAATCTTCACTGACCTTCATTGACCTTTTTGACCTATGAATAATTGATACAGGACTCAAAGTGGTGGAACCTAGAATCATAGCTAAAAATCAGATGATTGTTAAGCTTTTCAAAACGATTTCCGTCACTACAACCAACCAATCAGCATCCATGTATTTTAAATTCTCATTTTTCTACTTCTTTTTTTGTCGTTTCACTTCTTGATAATCCTTACCATCTTCCACCAGTTTATTATGAACGTACATCAAACCTTTGAAATATTTAACAGTTTTTACTCGTAGCTCCAGTGTAGCATCCTCATCGCAGACGAATATCGTACGAGGGTGCTGTTGGAATGCCGAAACCGTCCACATGTGACTAATGCCTTCTTCGATTGCTTTATATAATGCAAATGACTTGTGAGCACCTGTGATGATTATCATTACCTGTCAAATAATTTACATAGTATTACGGGTGTAAGGTAATTTTTAAAAATATAGATAACTTTCCAAACTTAATAAATTAACTAAATTAATTCTCCAAACACAAAGTCAGATCATTGTTAATAACCATCATAAGAAGCCTTCAAGTCACTAAGGCTTAGGATGCAACGCAATGAATTTAACAAATCATACGTGATGGATTATTCTAACACACAGTCTATCATTTTGAATACAAATCATAAGAAGCCTTCAAGTCACTAAAGCTTAGTTCCCACTAGGAAACAACGCAAGTAATTTGACAAATCATACACGATGGATTATTCTGTCATTGGTCAACTTGCTTAAATTATCCTTGCATTGCGTTCTAGTAGGAAACAAGCTTAAGCCTTCTCCTTTTGTCACTAAACAAATTAATACACCCATCCTTGTCATAATGATGAATACACTTACCTCTCTAGCATCCATAACTGTACCAACACCAACTGTCAATGCCATGGTAGGAACTTTAGAAATGTCTCCACCAAAGAAACGGGAGTTTGCAATAATGGTGTCCTGGGCTAATGTTTTAACACGTGTACGAGACACTAGGCTTGATCCTGGCTCATTAAATGCTATGTGACCATCAGGACCAATACCTTAATTCAATGGGAATAAAAAAATTGATTTGCTTTACTGTGATGCAATGGTTATATTGTACTGTAAACTTGATATAGGCTCAAAGGCTATGGGACCATCAGGAACCAATACTTTAATTCAATGGGAATAAAAAAATGAATCGCTTTACTGTGATGCAATTGGTTATATTGTCGTGTAGACTTGATATAATAATAATAAACAATATTTAGATAGCGCCTAATGGATCACTGACCCCTCTAGGCTCATAGGCTATGGGACCAATAGGAACTAAAACCTTAATGTGATAGGGATAAAAATGTGATTTATTAGTGTACCGGCAATGGTCATATTAGGCTTTAAGTTTAGAAAGCATGTGTTTGGTTTTCTCATCCTGTAAAAGTAAGTCAATTGGAAATAAAAATGCCACACCTCCTATAAACAGTTCAATTCCTCCAGCATCCAAGATCTTCTGTTCAAAGTTCTTGCATTCCAAATCTAGATCAGGAGCATTGCCATCCAAGAGGTTAGCATTTTCTGGCACGATGTCAATGTGTTTAAAGAAGTTGTTCCACATGAATGAATGGTAGCTCTCTGGGTGATTTCTTGGCAAGCCTACAGATACAATAATAACATACTTTTTTGTTTATTTCTTACGCATCCAACTTACATCGAAGTAACTCGCCAATTACAGGATGGATAAACTATTTTATAATCTCATTTGAGGCTTAGGTTAGGAAGTGGAGTTGAAGGAGTTGTGAGTTACAACCCTGGCACTAGGTCAGAATTGAACCCCAGACCTTGGGATTAGAAGCATGTTAACCACCAAGCTACAGCTCCACTACCTATTTTTATTAATTTAGAAATCAAATTATTGTACTTTATATATACATACTATATAAGAGAGAGTGTTTGTACATTTGGTCTGTACACTTGGGGTACCAAAATGACAGCAATTGTACAGGAAAGGTTTTAAACTACATTACTAGGATGGGGAGGTACAGTGGTGGTATTGGGGTAATCGGCCTCAGTGGCTATCATGTTCTTACCTAGTAATTGCTGACAAACAACAAAAGTTTGTTTAACCTGAAAATTATATTTCAACTTCATTTCACCTACCAACATATTCGTCCATGTTAAAAGTCTTTACATATTTGAATGACAATTCTCCACTGGTGACAAATTTAATTAAAGTTTTATACATTCCCATTGGAGTGCTACCTGAAAAATAAAAAAAAGTTTCTGAATAAAATTTGCGATTTGCGATTTTATAATTGAAAAATAAAACACATGGTCTGAAAAACTAAATTTTCCAAAATACGGAAGTCATTGTAAGGAAGTAGGCAGCTTAGTTTAGTCCAGCATGGTCTAAACCATTTATGCACTGTTGTTCAAATTATTATCTATTATATAAGTACTATGGCATGGGTAGTTTGACAGAACTCTAATTTAATTTATAGCTCTGTTTACACTATCAAACTTTGTGACAAAAAAATGTGATGTGCCCAAATATGGTAGTGATATGCCCAAATATGGTAGTGATATGTAATATGTTTGTTGTCACATAACGTTTGATAGTGTAGACAGAGTTTAGGACAAACCTGTAGGTAAGCCTAGAGTGAAGTATTTCTCCGGTCCAGGGTTAAACTCCAGGATACGGTTACGGACATACTTTCCAGCCCATTCACTTGCCTCGTCATATTTGTCCAAGATTACCAAACGCATTATGGTTAAGCTGATCTGAAAAATAAAAGAACATTTAAACAAGTTGGAGTAACTAAAAATGATGAGTTTTATGCACAATTTGTGCAATTTTGAAATAGTTGAAACATTTTCGTTTTGATCACTACACCAATGACGTGAGGTCAACATCTCCTACCTATTGGATAAAATGTTATGCACCATTTTATGCCTTGTTATTTGGGGTATGCACCTATGAACCCCCATGCATGCCTGCAGTATCTATGGCCTGGCTGCTGTGATTCATTTAGATTGAACTAACTAGGCCTACTTAACTACAGACAGAGGTCTAGCTAGCTAGCTAGGTAGGTAGTAGGCCTTATTTATTATTATCAGCCTACTAATACACTATACTATAGCTAGTGTTGAATATTAGGCTCTTATACATTGTACATTGTATTTTCACACCAACCAAGTATCGCAAAACATACTGTACCTGTGTACAAATAAATTAAAATAAAATACAAAAGAATTTCTTATCCCTCGTTATATTAAAGCAGTCAGGCTCACAACTTCCTAGTGTGTACAAAAAAGGTAAAGTTTACGAACTTCCACGATCATAACATCCACTTTTTACCAAAATAAACTTATGGTACTCTTGGCATATGAAACGCCAATAAAGCAATAAATAAACACACTTTTAATAATAGTTGTTGCCGGTTATTATCGGTAAAATAGTAGAGAGAGTTTTTAATTGGTCATTTTCGTAAATAATCAGTTTTCGTGGGGTTCTTTGGTGGTAAGTTTGATTATATTTTCATAGTTAGGCTATTTTAATTGTTAGGCTAGTATATATTGCCGCTGCGGCGCACCGCAGTTGGTAAACAGTATGGCGGCGTCCACGACGATTGCGAGACGTTCTCCTTTGAAATCTGTTTTTAATGTTTTCAATTCCAAAAGAGCTCATGGCCAAAAAATAACACTACCGTACGTTAGAAAATATTGTCAGGTATTTGAAAAAGATAATCTATTTACAAAACTATTACCGCGTTTCGTTATTAACCGGTTAATTTCTAGGCTCAGTTGGACGTGCCAGAGCCATGTCTGCAGGAAGATTGCATCAGCTGCGATGGCGTTTAGCAGTGTAGCGTACTGTTTACATCATACTGCAAATTCAGAAGGTCAGTGCTAGGCTCAAGTTAAAGTTTTTCCCCTGTACGTTATATAAGATTGTTGAAAGATATACTAGCTTGGCCTATAATTGCATATAGGCCTAGCCTAGATCGGCCCCGCCTAGATCGGCCCCATGCACATAATATAAATTAAATTTAAATACAATGATAATGAATATCAATATTGCTATCAATTTTTGTTAAAGTAATAATACATTTCTCGTGCGAAAAATGTATCATGTTTTTGGCGCTTTCAGGAAATGAAGGATTTCTTCAAGCTGCCCGCACTAATGATGTTGAAACTTTGAAAAGGTACAGTATTAGCCTTCACAATCAAAATGAACCGCTTCTGTTTTGTCAGGACATTTTTAGGTGATAAACCACATTCACAAGCAAATATACTGATAAACACAGTAAATTAATACATTTCAGGGAATAATTTCCCCAGTGTAGCATAGCAAAAAGCTATACAAAACAACCTTATTGCTACACATTTCCCAAATTGTGTAGCAAAAAATGTAATACAAAACTATGTTTCTCGACTCAACAATCAGTTTGATTAGCAATTTTGCTAAACAAAATTTTTTAATGAAATTTTTCCCTGCATTTAGTTTGGAAGTAGAGTTCAGATTCTTAACTCCAGACAGCAAAAAAAAAATAAATAAAATTAATACCGAAATGTTTCATTCATTTATGTTACTTCCCTTCAATGCCCAGCCTTTATTACATAATATATACATTATATAATATATACATACACATTAAAAATTATTTGAAATTGGATTGTAACAATTTTTTAAATTTCAGACTTTTTAAACAAGGAGTCAGCGTGAATGAAAGGCATAAATTAGGATGGACAGCTTTGATGGTTGCGGCGATCAACAAAAATGAAAGGTAAGTGGCATCCCCAAGTTTGTGAAAATTATTAAATGTAATGCATTTCAATTCTGTCAAGTGTTACAGAAACCAACTTAAAGCCTTGTCTACACTATCAAACTTTATGTGATTCAAAAAAATGTGATGTGCCCATATATAGATATGATGATGTCATATCAGTACTATATTTGGGCACATCGCAATTTTTTTGTCAAACTAGTTTGATAGTGTAGACAGAGCTTAAGATAACGTTTACATTTCAGTGCTGTCAAGTTTCTATTAGAGAGTGGAGCGGATCCAAACCTTGGCGATGAGTTTACAAGTACTTACCACAAAGCAAGAGAACTGGGAATCAACTCTCTTCAAGGTTTGTATTTCCTTATTGCTAAAGCTCTGTATACACTATCAAACTTTATGTGACAAAAAAATGTGATGTTCCCATATATTGACATAATGATGTCATATCTCTACCATATTTGGGCACATCACACTTTTTTTGTCAAACTAGTTTGATAGTGTAGACAGATCTTTACTCAGTCGTAAAAAAATAATGTAATCACTGCATTCAATATATAACATTATTTAGTAGAATGGTTGATAACCTCACACAAGACATCATATACTGTACTTAACTTTTCAATGATTTCTGCATTACAGTTCTCGTTGTTAGAGAAGATGAGTTCTGTGATCGCCTTAGCAACCGTGCATCGTTCAAAGGATGTACAGCTCTACACTATGCAGTGTTAGTAGATGACATAAAGATTTGTCAACTCTTGATGGAGGCTGGTAAGTCTGTTTGAATTTATTTTATTCTTTAAACTGAAAAGCATGTTCAGTAGTAAACTACTGTTCTCCCACAATGCCCAAAGATATTGGGAAAAAAAATAATAATTAATAAAAATTAATCAAATGCATAGGTAAAATTAAAGGCTTGTAACAGTCACATAGAAGCAACGTTGTTATTTTTATACTTGTATCCTTAGGCGCTAACCCGACAGTTGAGAATGAGAATGGGCATTCACCCGCTGATTATGCTCGGACACGAGAAGTGAAACAATTGATAGGAAACTATGCTAAAAAGGTAAGATTCAAATTGCAAGGTTTAAAAAAGTATGAATAGAATATATTGGAAGAATGGTAAAGGATACAGTGTATTCAAGGAATAATGATATATCACACAAATTCTGTGAGAAAATTGCAATTCAGTACATTTGTGTGTTGCGTTCTTGTGCATGAACCCTCTTTTCGACCCCATTGAAAATAAGTTGACATTTTTTAATTGTCAACTTAATGGGTTATCCAGGTATTATTTTTTTATTACGTACTTTGTATATTTTACTATCTTAATTGAATCTCGTATAAAAGAATCAACTCTCACATACAGTAGAGGTCGTGGACCTTGACGTTACTATCTTATTCTTATTTTCACAGTATAAAGTTGTGGAAGAACAAAGAGCGTTGGAAGAGCGACGACGGTTTCCACTGGAACAGAGACTAAAGGAAAATATTATAGGGCAAGAGGGCGCTATTGGTACAGTAGCGGCAAGTAAGTTTCAATTAAACTGGATCTTACAATTACAAACACATACTTTTGTATGATATAATCTATGATAAACGTATTATAATATCTGAAATTATTTTCTAAGATCTGTTTTTTTGTTCAACTTTAGCAATCAGAAGAAAGGAGAATGGATGGATGGATGATGATCATCCACTGGTATTCCTCTTTTTAGGTTCCTCAGGAATTGGTAAATTTGATTGTTATTCATTGTCTATATACAGTTTTGTACAGTACTGAGAATCACCCAAATAAAACTCCCAAAAAACAGCCAACTTTTCACGAATAATGATCTAGGTATAATAGCCCTACGATAAACCGTAGGTCCAGTGTACACATCTAGCTCATGTGCACTTTAAAGAACCTAGTATATCTTTCAAGACGAGTAGAGGGTTACCCCGATATACTAGTACATAACAGCCACTGATCATAACTGGGCCCTCTGGTAGACCATAGACCAGTCTTTTACTGAAGAGGTTACCCAATATAAATAAATGCAAAACATACCTCAGACTTACATAGATATTATATTTATATTTTAGATATAAAATTTATCTATTACCCATTATATCCTCACATAATGTTACGTTTTCAAAGGTAAAACTGAGCTTGCGAAACAAATAGCAAGATACCTACACAAAGACAGTAAAAAAGGATTCATTCGCATCGACATGTCAGAATACCAGGAGAAACACGAGGTGGCTAAGTTTATCGGATCTCCTCCAGGCTACGTTGGACACGAACAGGGTGGTCAACTGACCAAGAGGTTAAAGAAGTGTCCGAATGCAGTGGTCTTGTTTGATGAAGTGGACAAAGCTCATCCCGATGTCTTGACCATTATGTTACAGTTGTTTGATGAGGTACGTATGGTATAATCAGGTTTTTTAAGGTCCTCTTCAACATATATCCTGTTTTTTTTTCATTTTCTTGGTCTCCTGGTTTGTATCCACCACATATTTTGAACATATTTTATCGTAATTTGTTAAATTTAATGGTTTTTTTTATACTGTATTTTATATTTTTAAGTATAATCAGATTTTAATAGAGTTAAAGTTTATATTTTATCATTTTAAATAAGGACCCTGGATATCAGGTGGCCTGTGGGTTCAGCTGAAAGGGTTACCCTCTCTAAATATAGCTTTTAATATAATTTTTATTTTTTATGCAACCAGGGTCGCCTGACTGATGGTAAAGGCACTACAATTGAATGTAAAGATGCTATATTTGTGATGACTTCAAACCTTGCCAGTAATGAAATTGGAAACTACGGGCTACAACTTAGAAAGGAAGCGGAAGATCTTACTAAACAACGACAGAAAGCTAACCAAGGTTTGTGTTTCTTTACTATATTATCATTTTTGTAATATTGTCTTTTATCAGCCGATTCTCGGTACTGTATCTATTTCCTAAGTATCATAGGATTATTTGGTAAAACAACATCACATGTATCTAGCAGTAACCTAACCCTTAACCTAACCTTACATGATACAGGCACCACATGTGATATTAATGAGATGCTGTATTACCAAATATTCCTATGAAACTTTGGAAATAGATAATATGAGGAGATACAGCAATCGGATGCTTTTATGATATTCAGTTTTTGCAGAATCTTATGTATATGTTGGAGAGTTCTCTACAAAACTATAATATCAAAGCACAAATATTTAATCATATTGTACTTCTTTCCTCATAGAAAACACAACAGTTGAAGCAGAGGTCACTGTGTCAAGGAAATTTAAAGAACTTGTAGTTCAACCAATTCTTAAAAAACATTTTAGACGAGATGAATTCTTGGGAAGAATCAATGAGATGGTTTACTTCTTACCGTTCTCGCGATCTGAGCTTATTAAACTCGTCAAGAAAGAACTGGACTTCTGGGCAAAGAAAGTAAGGATTGATAGTTATCAATTAATTAGTTTATTGTTTTTACATCATTAGTGCTGCCAATAGTATTAATAACTTTGATTTTAATAACAGTAGATGGTTCCAACAAGTGTCCACTTAATGTCCCAAAGGAGGGTGATTTACTGTATATAACATATTAGTCTGGGTTCTAGACCGTAATTAGTGAAGATAAATATTTTGACACATATGGCGTTTCATACTTGAGCTTCAATTTCGAAAAATTGAAACGCCGGCATGGTGGAATAACATTAAAAGACAGTTAATACAAATAAAATAACTACAGACTTGGAGCAAGTGTAATAAAATATATAAAATATTAAATACCAAATTATTTGACTTTTATAATAGGCAGAGCAAAAACATGAAATAGAGCTGACATGGGATAGGCAGGTATTAGACGTGCTAGCAGATGGGTACAATGTACATTATGGCGCAAGGTCAATCAAGCATGAAGTGAGTATAGTTAAGCTCTGGGGCCTTGGGATTTAGCCAGTGAGCACTACTATGCCTATCATGGAAAACAGACTATCTTAGTGCACAAAATGTCTTATAATAAATAAATTTGCTTTGTCCAGGTTGAGCGACGAGTTGTAAACCAGCTAGCGGCAGCGCAAGAACAGCAACTGATCAAGAAAGGATGTCATCTTAATATTACAGTCAACAACCCAAATGATGAACTTAGTAAACAAGAAGGACAACAGAAAGCAACCGATTCCTACATTAGGATTCAAATCACAGACAAGGGCAAGAAACAAACACTGGATTTGCCACACGTACCAATCTCGGAAAAATTTGATGGTACATTCTTCTAAAATAAGTTTGTGTTATCAATCACTTAATTTTCTTTCATTTTTTCTTTCTTTTCATAGTAGCACCCTGTGAAATGAATGACTGGCAATATATGTCTTAACAGTATAGCCAAATGCTATTCAGATGACACCACTATTTAGGAGACACTTTCCTGTGAAATGAATGACTGGCAATATATGTTTTAACACTACAACCAATCCCTATTCAGGGACACCACTATTTAGGGGACACTGTGTTGGGTCCTGAAGGTACCCCCTCAATGAGGTTCTACTGTATAAAAAAATGACACATCATTTTCCTGATGTATTAGAATTACACAGAAACATTTATTACATTTTGTAAATTTTGAATATAAAATGAATACAATATCTATTTACAACAAACAATATCTTAAAAAATTCCCTAATCTACTAAAATCACATCTACAAACAAGATAATTATATAAATATGTGGAGAGTAATTAGTCTATTTAAAGAAGTGACTTACTATTCTTTGGTAGTAATCAATAGATAAACATATTATCGTACTATAATGCCCCGTTCTCAATATTGGTATGCTCTAAAGGCGCTCACACTGCATGATTGATTTTAAAGACAGTTTACACTTTGCTATTTGGTTTATTTTTAAAATCTATAATTTTTGGTTTTAATTGTTAGTCCTCTATACATATTACCTATGGCGTGCTACCATTGACAAATTGTTTAGTGACTAATATTTTGGATAGGTTAGCCTATATTAACCTGTTGTAAATAGGTGTTGCATTATATTATGTATCTTAATAAAATATATGAAATTCATTGTTTAAAACTGTAAAAAAAGTAATGGTAAATATTAAAGCTACTGTATGACCTAGAAGCTAGTGATTCTGTTTTTTTAACTGTTAGCCATCACTTTCAGTTGTTGATAATCATATTGATGCAGTACCCGCTGTTTTCTTGGTCTCTTATACAACTCCAGCCATCGGCACAAGCTCATGGTCTAGAGGAAGTAGTGCCAGGCTAGTGTTCTGGAGATCGTGGGTTAGAGTCAGTCAAACAGTATTATGAATGTACACATGGCAATGACGTCAGAGTAGGACAAAACATTGATCAATTTATCATAATAATATGATCAGTTTAAAATTGTATTCTACAATTCTACACAGAAAATGTTGGCAACTAAGACCTCTAATTAGGTAACCAAAATTCACAGCATTATTGGTTAACCTTAAATAGTCTAGATATGTTTTAATGTCAAAGTTTATTCTTCTTCAAAATGTTCATTTTGTTCATCTAAGATCTTTCATCCGATCATTTAGTAGTGAAGAGGGTACAGACTTGCCGAATTTGATTCGTGTTTAATGTGAGTCTGCTTAATCGCCTGTCGGCGGTCTTCAGTCATGCCAGGAAAGATACTTGAGTAGGGTCCTCTTAGAGTACTAGTGGTGTTGGTGTCTGGCGTCCAATTTACGGGTGAGAGAGGACTGGTTGTTGCGGCCACAACTGAACTGATTGTGTTGGTATTCGTAGCAGCTGAAAAGAATATAAAATAACATATTAAGTTACTATTGTTATACCGAATGCTATCCTGACAAATGTAAATGAAATGTTATTCGGATTAGACTCTCCACGTGTTAATCTGGAAACGATTTCGGTTCTGTTCCAACAGTTTATTTATTGTTTGTCAATTTGCAATGTATGTGCGCAGGATCGACCATGGAGGTATACCTCCATGTTCTATGTAACCATTCGAATTAAATGGGAGGAGAGTAAACTATTTAAGGATAAAAGCAATATGACACGTCTCGAACCCATGCCTCCCACATGCTAGTTAGATTACCATATCATTACGTCATATCATTCTCTACAATAATGTGACATTTTTTAAAACGAGTTCTAGGATACGTCGGTAGTCTTTCCAATCGTGACTTGTGAATTTAGGCAATTTACATGCTCTTACCAGTTACCAAACTTGATGTGTTTGATGTCACCACTGTTTCTTCTTTCATCTTCTCTTTCTTTATGTTTGATGAATTATTAGATGTTGCCGAATCATTAGAGGTGGTGTTGTTGTTATTGTTGTTGCTGCTTGTATTGGTAGCGCCACTTGGGGTAGTTCCGTTATTACTGCTAGAGTTCTGTGTCTGCTTTGTGGCATTTGCTGCTCGCTCGCTCTTTCTGAACTTAGCTCTTCTATTTTGAAACCAAACCTTTAAAATAATGAAAAATGACAAATATTAAAGGTCCATATTTTTACCAATTGCGGTACGGTTAAAGTTGACTTTAAATTGAAGTATTAGTACAAGTACAGGTTAGATACAAGTACAAATACCAAAACCAAGAAAGAGTGTAGTCCATGTCCGGTTGCAATTAACAACAGGGGCTGGGGTAACCACCTACTCTTTTCGAAAGATGTATATTAGTTTAGTGTTTACGAGCACACGATGTACACTGAACCTCAATTTTAAGATTATCCGACCATTATTATTTATATATATTATTATTGACCAGAACTGTGTATTTTCGTGGTCACCGACAATGAATAAACGCGTGGAAACTTATCTATTGTTTACTAGTCGGAATGTCTCCTTCCATCCGATGAAGTACACCCGATCTTCCAAGAATTGCAATTAAGTCGATTGGATGAAAGCGACAATTATTTAAAATAAGTAATTTTTAAAATGCCTCTATATCATTTATCTATTCGGTGCCAATGCTCAGTATTCTGTTCTGCTAGAGTGAGTTTTGATTATCGACAATACAATAAAACACAGTGACTTTGAATTGTGCTACTCAAACATATAACAATCACTATTCAGCAACTTGTTTTACTTTGTAATTAAAACCAATCATTAAGTTATTTTCTAATGTATCCATCAGTTACAGCTATTGTGGAAAGCCATCAATTCAATTGCATCGATACATCAATTAAAGACGCGCTATTGTACGCGCTCGATCACATGATCAATCGCTGGCTATCGTCTGGTTTCCATCGTTCGCGCCCGGAATCACGTTCGATTGAAGGTGTCAACTAAAGGGAAAAATTCTCTTTCTACGTGAGTGGATGTTCCACTAAGGAAGCCCGTGGATCGATGCTAATCAGATTTCACTGTACGCCCATCAACGTTTAAAGAGTCGAACTGCTTGAAATTAAGTGGAGTGCCTTGGAGAAATTTAGCCGGAACATTATGAACTCAATGTCTCGGGTTGCTAAATTATATCTCGGCTTGATGATTGCAATTAGTACAATCGTTTTTTTTAAAGCAATATTTAAAGAATGTATGCTCGCTGTTACAAATTACAATAATTCAAACAAAAGGTCTAGGTATCTATTCAAGCTATTTATCGATGATCAAAATTAGTTGACATCAACAAACATATTTCTTTCATTTTTATTCGTATTTTACTTCTTTTCAAAGAGAATGATTATAACATACTTTAAATAAAAACATATATCATGATGTTTGCGTGCCTGATTTCATTGTTCTTTTTAATTTTGTATAAATTTGTTTGATTTGATGTTTTTAATTAAAGTCAAATGCTTTTGTTAAAATATCCTCAATTCAGCTTTTTAGCTGCTACGGATTTTGTTTTGCCTTAGTGAATTGTTTTGATGTTTTTTTTTAAATTGAAATAAAGATACCGAGATATATTTTAAACAAACTTTTTGAGTTGGGCCAATAATTTATACTCATAAAGTGATTTTTAAGCAATACATAACCTACTATTTATTAATACATCAATGAATTAAATTGAAAATTGATTTTTAGACATACAGTACTACAGTACCTATAAGAACTTCACGAAACTAAGACATTTTTACTGAAACGAATTCTAATTTTATATTTCTTATTATTCTATTCAACTTACCTGAACTCTAGCTTCTGTGAGATCTGTTTTCAGAGCCAATTCCTCGCGTTTATAAATGTCTGGATAATGCGTTTCTTGGAACGCCTTTTCTAGTTCTTTGAGTTGCCCACTTGTGAATGTTGTACGAATGCGTCGCTGTTTTCGTTTTTCGTGTAAGGAGTTTGAAGAGCTAGTATCGTGTAAGATTCGGTGCATGTATGGCATTCCTATAAGATAATAATACAAAACAGTTAGCCTAAAAAACAGCAAGTTTCAGCTAAGTACATTTTTGCTGTAATTTGGAATTGTCCGACTGACCGGTTACCGGTAACGATCGACAAAGCTAGTGATTTAGTATGAGCAAAAGATCCATATTCATTCAAAAATTACAAAAATCCACCCATATTTTATTTATAAAGAAATATTATACTAATTATTCATATTTGTAATAATAAATATCCATTTATTAACGGTTAAAATTAAATATCATAACTTTTGATTTTAGATTTTTTGCGAAAAATTATAAATATTAACATTAAATTCAATTTATTTCCACAAAAATACAAAAGGCAACATTGTGGACCATTTCAAATAAAACAATAAAATGATAGAAGGTGTGTACAATATAACTAAATGTTCATCTAGTAGTCTTTGAAGGAAGGAGGAGAGTCATTATTCAAACTTTTTACGCACTCATATATAACGTTCTATACAATAGATTAAGCAAATATGTTTATAATTCATAAAATGAAAAAGGTTGCTACAAATTTAGTCGACATTCAATCTAGGATTTAATTTTACATCATACTATCCGCACATTGACCAGCGCACTGACCACCAGTGTCATTGCTAATTGATGTTTACAACCACTTTTATTTGATCTTTAGAAAATCTCAAAAGCCAAAACTCAGCAAAACGCACGTACCACCACAAGTATGCACACAATTCAAATTTAGAATAGAAGGCATACGCCATCACAACATCTCGCTGCATTAACTAGTATTTAGGTTCTCATTTTGGTGGTATAGGTAAACCACATGCTATTGCTTGACAGATGTGATGGTATAACGAACCACTGGCTTATGTATCGATCTATTACATTGGGTCGTATGCTCGAGTTTGTTCGGGTAATCGCCCTATCTAATTGACAGTTATGTTTCTATTGTTGTTTTGCTGACGGGAACAATGAGCCACACGCCTACTTTTTATATTTAAACAAACCCGAAGACAATCATCTTCAGGGTATAGCAGCTAATTTCCAATAGTTTAACACATGTTAAGTACTTGGTAAGAATTCGAAACCTTTCAATATTTTCTGGAAGACTCTGGTCCGCCAAAAAAGAAAGTAAAAACGAAAAGTCCATACGGTTGTAGATCTGTTTTTAAGATATCAATCGTTGTTTTTGTGTTTGGCTATCATGTTGGATGACCAAATTACTCAGTTAACCAATTAATTTACCGATACCTGTTTCTTAATACAGTAGTTTCATATTTGTTAGAAACGTTTCTCAAATTCTACTCTCTAAAATAATAGGCCTATTTATCAAAATATTATTATAAATTTATTGTTTACTTGCACTGATGAAGGGCTAGTATTGCCCAAAAGTTCTGGTATTTTTCTGGCTGTTTTACTTTATCGTTTTGATTTAACTTTTTGCTTTTTTATTTTGTATCTCCATTGAGATCCAGCCACTGATACCCACAGCATTGTCATTTTTACAGTGCTTATTTTATTTGTATCTCAATTAAGATCCAGCCACTGATACCCACAGCATTGCCATTTTCAGTGCTTATCTTATTTGTATCTCAATTAAGATCCAGTCACTGATACCCACAGCATTGTCATTTGTAATTTGCTTTTAGATCAATATTAGGCCCTATTTATTAATCGTTTTATAAATTCATAAACTTGACAATAAATACATGATGTACGAAAAGGAAAATATGGTACGCGAGAAATCTAAAAACATTTGTACTTCTTGAACATTGAGTTTATTATAAACGCTAACTATTGAAACATGAACTGTTAGTTTAAATGTCTACAAAATCTACAACACACGTTTCTTTTATCAACGAATTTACTTTACAACAAAAACCTAAATCAACATTTAATGAAACGGAAGAATAGGAAATTTAGCTTGCATTCACTATTGACGTGACAAGACCCATTTATACTCTTGCCGAATGAGTACGGTTGAGCAGTTCTTAGATGTTAGATAATGATCGGCTTAGCCAACCACGTTAATAGGCCTTAATTGATATACAATTAAAGATTTTGTTGAGCAGAATAACGCTGGTTCTTATGTGATTGTGATATTACGGCCGACATAAGATTAGTTGATTTGGAATGAGTGGCCATATGTCGGTATGTCATGCTATGGTCATCAACATTTTTAATTAAAAATTATTAATCAATAGGCCTATAGTAGAAACCCTGTTAATCGGACACCTTTGAGAACTTACAAAGTGTCCCCTTAAAAGAGGTCTCCAAATTCAATAGGCGTTAGCCATAGTGTTAAAATCATATCTTATTGTCCCTTATTTGTTTCGTGAAAGTTTCCAATTAATAGGTGCGGGAGAGGTTCTTCTGTTTAACACTTATAAGTAATAACTCTTATATTTGTAACTTTTATAGAAAGTACTAACATTGCTGAATGTTTATTTCATTTTATTGATTTGCATTTATGAATGAAACTTTTTTCCAGGCATAGAGATATTATAGTGTTATGTTCCAGGTTAGAACATTATTTTTTGGGAAACATTGGAGAACATTTCCGAAGGTCTCGGTTTTCTACAAAGTAAACTGGTCTAATTCAAATTTGAGACACGCATTAAAACAAAAATTATATTATATAAACGTTCTTTATTAACAGTATAACAATTATAAAATGAAACCCATTTTAAAATGTGGATGCTGATATGCTATATTGATTGTTAAGAAACTTCGATCTTGAGGAGGTCATATTATTTGATCTTTAAACTCAAATACGTTCATTATAACCCACTCATTAGTGTCAACGGGATATTTAATTTAGAAACGGGTTAATGATGACATATGTGCCGCTATCGGTCTTGAAATCATATTCAACAGTTTTTGAATAGCCCCAATCATATGGGAATTCGGACACGAACAAAACGATCGGGTTCCTGTATCCGCGCTCGAGAAGACTGTCAATTTTAGGCCGACGTCGATTCACAAAAGGAACGCCGTTATAGAATAGCAAGTACGTCGTTGGAATAGCGAGATAAAATGGAAAATCGATTCATAAATACATTCAAGTATTCAAGTCATACAAGACAATAACAAAAACATACATACTTATCTCATGTAATGATAATTTAATACGAAAATCTATTGACTGGATTTTTGATCGGCAGTTCTTTCAAATGCTTGTAGGCCTACAATCATCGTGGAATAACTAAAGTCTGTTTATCTTCCGTGAGAGAAGAACCTATCTTTCTTGTAATTTCTTTCTCATCTTATAATATAATAATAGTAGGCATATAAATTATTGAAGAAAAAAAATCTTTAACAAAATTTGAAATAATTTAAAAACTTGTTCGCACTTAGCTCATACTTATATGGATGGATATAAATAATGTTTTGAATTAGGCTATCGGTAGTAACTAAATTAATGTTTGTAAAAATGAGATCTTAAACATCCCTTAAATTGTTTGACTATTGAAGAAGGATACGTTTATAGATTGTAACAATTCGATCAAAGAAAATTTAAATAGGCCTCCATCTTACATTTCTATAAGTAATGTGATAACAAAAATTTTTTTTGTTCTAAAGGGTCGTACAACTACAGACTTATTACTCGTCTGTAAACTCCCTGTAATGTAAATGATTTGAATTTATATTGCTGAATAAATGTGAATAATGGCTATTATATAGTCCATAGGCCTATGTGAAATAATAAAAACATTAATGTACATGAAATTAAACAAAAATGTAACTTCTAACAAAAATTTAATAACATTTGAATATTTGTTATATTTATTCAACATACTGTAAGGCCTGACCTAAGTTTGTCAAACAGTTTATGTTTAATGTAGTAGCCCTAATGAAAATACAATTGCTATGACGACTTGTTATATTATAAATATGAGACTTTGAATTTGATAATTAAAAAAAAAAGTTTTACCATGCCAATTAATTTTACTAAAAATTATAATCATTCATAACCATACATTTTGAAGGAAAAGATACATATTTTAATAGCTCTTCGTTTTAAAAATGTATTTGAAAATGCAAATATCAATATTAATTATTTTATCTATAGTACTATGTTTGGAATAGAATAAATTATTAAGAATAAAGATAGTCCATCGTAAATTAATTAGAAAATTCAGTTTTAGATTCGATTTCAAGGAAACAAAAAAATGTTAAGTACGGTAATGTTTGCTAAACACATCCAATTTCTTAACCCCAAATTTGATCAACTTAACAATCGCAACGTTAACTAAGTTAGCAGAGATAATTAGAATGCAAATTTCAAACTGTAAGTCGAAACAAAATTATATGCACGAAATTACCATTAATTCGCGCGTATATTAAATCAAGACAAAAGTAAATCATATTGGGAGCTATTTCGGATGACAGTGGGCTATTTCGAATACAGCAATTTCGCACGATCTGATTTGATTATCTTATGGAAAATGTTCTTATACAATTTAGACTCTTCAATAGTGTTCGATTGCGATTCTATAACTAAGTTTAAGTCTTGTAATTACATAAGGACTGCTATAGATAGACTAACAGACAGTATTGTATCACAGTCATAATGTTCTCTCGGAGTTAAGAGGTCCTGGATATCATCAAACAAATGTGGATATTATTTTGATATAACCATTTGGAAATATTTTGTTTAATATTTTATATTATTGAACCAATTGAAGCGTTATTTATATAGTTGTTGGAATTTAATATTTGGAAATTGATTTGACTTTTTTTTTTCGGGATGTGAAGTTATACGTGGATTTATATATATATATATTTTTTTTTTCATGAGCGGAGTTTTTGCTAAAATCCTGTATGTATGATGTATAACTTTTCAGCTATCAAATATTGAAATTGTTGAAACCAACGTGGAAAGGCCTAGGCCTAGTATACTGTCAAGGATAGATGCCATAGAAATGCTGAAATGGTTAAATGACTGCGATTACATTCACTTACACAGGCCGGGTCTACTTTTATATTTTGACTATTTCAGATTTCATGAAGAGGGCCTAACATTTGAAAGGAATTTCGTTACGATTTTGTAGATTTAATTTAAAGTGATCTTCGATTTTTAAAGTTTCTATACAAAACCACCAAATAAATGATTTGTTGTCCATTTTCCACTTTTACCGACAATTGGATAACAACAATTATTTACCTGAAAAAAAACTAAATTGATTTCATTATATAAGTGAAATCATTTTTTGTGTTCGTTTTTTTTTTCTACGCAAGTGAATAACTTTATTAAAACTATAAATTGTCTATTCAAAGTCTGATTTTATTAGGCCTAATCTTTATTTTTCATGTTTTTGAGGGACAATATCGGTACATCTTTAAAAAATGTTTTATTTATTTTCTTTTTTTAATCATTGATTCAGACTGTTTTAAAATTTATATAGGCCTAAAATGAATAATGACTGGATGTAAAAGTATTTTGTGAAAATTGTACCGGTATTATATCTTTGAAAGTTCCAATTCTGTTGTAATTATTTTAAAAACTATAATAGATTCTTGAAAACGTTGACAAAAATATTTGTTAAAATTTTCTATTTTATGCGTTTATTTGAATAAAAAGAAAATAAATGCATTTGAAGTGGTTATCGCATTTGTATTTAAAATTGTGAAAACTATATTTATTACAAAATTGTTGGAAATCGAAAAAATAAAAATAAATATCGTCCCTGGGTGGGCTTGAACCACCAACCTTTCGGTTAACAGCCGAACGCGCTAACCGATTGCGCCACAGAGACATCTTGGTTGGAACGTTTTATTGTTTGAGATTTGTAAAATTTATATAAAAATTGAAACGAAAATTGAGTAAAAACACATTGTCCCTAGATGGGCTGAACCACCAACCTTTCGGTTAACAGCCGAACGCGCTAACCGATTGCGTCACAGAGACATACTGGTTAGAATGTTTTATTGTTTGAAATTTGTATTATTTATATAAAAAATGAAACAGAAATTGAGTAAAAGCATACCGTCCCTGGGTGGGCTTGAACCACCAACCTTTCGGTTAACAGCCGAACGCGCTAACCGATTGCGCCACAGAGACAGTGATGTTTTTGTTTTATTTATGAAGAAGCTAAACGGTGTCCCATTTACAATTACTTTGTTCCATTGTTGTTATTATTATCTTAACCATTGTATTATTTGTAAAGGCTCTTTCATCACAGGCTTTGCTTGTAGAAAACTTCCTTTTATTTTTGTATCAAAGATTATAAAAGAAAACGGATATGAATATTATGCTAATTCATCCAGGATGTATTACGGTAGCCTCCAAAAACATGAAAAAGGAATATTAATTCAATCAGACTTTGAATAGGTTATTTTGTAATTTTAATAAAGTTAATATAGAAAATAAAAGACATTTAAAAAACAATGTTTTCTCAAATAAAATGACAAAATAAATGGTCAAATTCAATCAAAAACCCATTGGTTGGCAGCCAATTTGACTATATTTTTTGCTTTAAATTACAGTTATTTCAGGAAATCTTTTTCGATTTAATTTTTGTTGTAGGCTAAGTGGATAACTAATGTGACATTAAAATGGCATATTTTAAAAAAAATTCAAGGGGAAAATACATCTTTAAAGTTAGAAAGATATCAATCTAAACGTCCACCACTTAAGTCCAGTGGATGAAAAGATATCTGTCTAAAATTATAAATGAAATTAATGAAATTGAACTTCTTTAAGGTGTAGATTGATATTTGTTACCGCTGGTGCTTTCTTTCTTTTCTTTTGTTTTATTACAATGTTTTTATTGTATACCGCATTTGTACTTTGGGATGATGATTGCAATGATATATTATTATGAAACACATACCGGAGCGTATGGTGGTGAATTATTGTAGGACGAATTTTATTTTAAACCAGATTTCAAATGAATTATATTTTTATGTAAAGTACTGTAAATCGTATTGCATATATTGTTTGAAATTAATGATAATAGAGTTAAGGAATTGGAGAACAAAAAAAGCTTTTAAAAAAGCGTGCTTTCAGTTAACATCCGCCGAACGCGCTGTAGACATTGATTGTATAGGCATACTCAATTTACTTTTAAATAGGCCTAATCTGTAAAATTGCAATATAGCATTGATAAATGTCTGAAACGTCTGAATTACGCCTAATTTACTCCTAAACTACAGACAAAGTTACAATGGGACAAACAACTCTTGAAAAGGTAACAAATAGTCCTTAAGTTACAATTTCGAAATTGTTTCTTAAATAGTGGATTACGGAACATTTTTACTATGTCTTACAAAAATATGCATGATATACATAAAAGTGTAAACTCCAAATAAATTATTATTATAAATCATTATGAGAAGGTCTACAAATATTTAACAACTACTGTTATTCTTTCAGTCCAAAATAATGAAATGTATATTGACAATCCTTCTACAGTATTAATGTTATACGTACAATCTTTTTTCTACTGAATTCTTTTACCGCTTTCTTTCAAAGATTTAGGCCTAAAATAAAACAATTACCGCACTCAAAAGAACACTTGACGGCAATTGATTACATTTTCAAGAATTACAAAACACGTAACTGAGATTTAGTTAGGCCTAAGCAAAGTTAAAAACAGTTTTTGTATAAACAAAATCAACTTACCAGTTCCGTATGGTGTGCATTGCGAGGTCTGTGAGTGATGATCCATCACACTGGCTATATTACAAGTAGGGGCCATACCCGGGTTACTGTTACCATACGTCATGGGGGATCGAATGCTACCGTAGTACCCCTGGCTAGCCTGTGTCATCGAAACAGGGCTAAAATCACCATACGTTGTTTGAATGCCAAGACTGGCGCCGTCCATTCCGCCTAAACAAGAATCATACGCATTTTGTCCAAGATACGAATAATCCATCATTGAAAATAATCGTTCTGATAAATTTACAATAAATTATTTAACAAAATTGGTCAAATTGATCGTATCGATAATTTGTTCGTTAATTTTATTTGGAACGGAGAATGTGTATTCGACTAATCAAGTTTTCTAATTTAGTTAAATTTACAATCGCATTTATCAATTAAGTTATCGCTGGAATACCATTAATGTCGAAAACGATTTCCGAAGTGATAAAGTTGCGATAATTTAGAAATTTTAAACAAATTAAGAGAATTTGAATCAGAAAGAGCACAATTTCGAGCTTTTCTGAGATAGAAAATGTAAGAATTAAACTGGAGAAAGGGATGATGATCAGCGCTGTTGTCGGCAGATGAAAATTGGTTAACATCGCTCTTAATAAATCTTACTTTTAAAGTCTAATATTCTGATCGCAACTGCGCATGCGTATTATTAATATACGATGACAATACATTGATGGTAAAAACTTACAAAAGATATCTGAAGGAAAGTCACTGTCAAACAAAACACAAGTTATGCCCGCCAAATGACAATCAATAATATTGTAACCAATCCCTGGATCTAAATCCTGTGACGTCATGTGTAGTCCAATTAATTAACTTTCAGGAAAACAATATTCCGCCTGAGATGATTTTGAAGAGATTAAAATCAGAGTGTAGTAGGCCTAGTGTATATCTATAAATACTTGGTTACTCAATACAATTGTAATTAGTTGGCCTAAGATTTTATAATTTATACAACTACAATGCTTATGTGTAACCATTTTATTTGGAGACCAAGGCCTAGTAACATTTAGTAAAATTAAACACAGGGACTTGGTCCGTCGACTTAGATAGCAGACAAGTGATGCGTTAAGTATTGCTTAAATAGGCTTACGAAAACTCACGGCTAAAATTCCCGCTCGGGGTGAGCATATAATGTTTTCACGCTTTATGTGACTGGCCTTTCCCGTATAACAGATGGGTCCATACATGATAGGGTGATATTGTGAAAGAATTGTATACGACTTAACTTAAGCATTGTGGGAACAGAGATGATATCAAGATATTTTAATCTTGATATCATTTAAGCGACACATTCTCACCATACTTAATAAATAGTTATTTATTTATTCCTTTATTTTATTGATATTATTTTCAACTCTTGAAAAATTGTGAAATTACGCAAAAAATCTCGTCCCTATAGGTGGGCTTGCACCACCAACCTTTCGTTTAACAGTCGGACGCGCTAACCGATTGCGCCACAGAGACATTGGTCAGGTTAATTTATGGTTTGGAATTTATGAAGTTTATATAAAAAATGAAATAGAAATTGAGTAAAACCATATCGTCCCTGGGTGGGCTTGAACCACCAACCTTTCGGTTAACAGCCGAACGCGCTAACCGATTGCGCCACAGAGACATTCATGATTACTGTATTTTATTTTATTATAAACTGAAATCCTCAATTCACTTATCAACCATTAATTACGTTTTTGTTGTGAAGAGTTCAACAATTACGACAATTGTTTAGATTGTCCTGTCTTGTGTGTGGTGTTTAAAAAAAAAAAAATTTATAATTGCGATTTCTAATATTATTGTTAGAGATAGCGTTTTCAGTACCGGGCATTTCAACATCCGGTAACTTTTAAAATTAATGTTTTTTAAATACACCATGTACATAATAAAATAAAACATAGTTTAGATTGTTCTCTCTTGTGTGTGGTTTTTAAAAATAAATGTATAATTGCGATTTTGTAATATTATATTATTATTATTTTAATTATTTTGTATTATTTCAGATAATGTTTTTTTTAAAGTATATACATATATACAAATAAATTAAAAGTCAATAAAATATTGAAATGTTTGTATAAATAAATTAGCAAACTTGTTGTAATAACAAATCGTAACTTATTAAACCTGTGCATTTTACATAGTAATGCATTGTAATGTCTAGGCCTTCGTATCTAGGTTGGTATCACTGTCTTTAGTTAACCATTCCTCCATGAGCTAACATCATAGAATTGTTATATCTGAGGACAATAACATAAACCATAAGGTTGCTACGAGACTGCCTACAGATTTTGTCCAAAGTGAATTAACATCCCGGGGGTTGATTTCCCAAAGGTCTTTAAGTGATACAACGTTGATTTTAATAAAGAGCTTTACCCAGGAGGAGTACAAATTACCTTTCAACGTCTGATTGGTATGAAGTAAGCAACGCGCATATTACGTCTGTACAAAAGCATCGATTGATTTTGTTACGCGAAAAACACGGGTTTTATTCTACGTGTTCATGCTTATTTTTGTTTTAAAAGTGGGTTAATTTCATTTGTTAGGTCATAGTATTATTCTTGGGTAATTTCCGGATTTGCTCGTTAGAAAATGACATCAATTACGGACATGGTATGGTGTTAAGCCTACGACAGGGGAATTCGCAAAGCATATACCTGTGTCTACACTTTCTATGCCTACCACTAATTTAGGAACACATTACAATTATCTATTTCCTCAAAATAGGAATCAATTCGTTAATATTCAAAAGTGCTATTGGAAAAAGAAGGTCATGGACAGTGACATTATGAACGTAATCTCATTTTCAATTTACCTCGACTAAGGCTCCGTCTATGTGCCCAAATATGGTAGTGATATGCACATATATTAGGTAGTGATATGCACAAATATGGTAGTAATATGACATCATCATATGTATTGACAAATAAAGTTTTATAGTGTAGACAGAACTTTTGAAATAAGGAAACGAACATCAATGTGCTTATGGTTTTTAAATTATCCCTTGTAGAACAGTGGATCATTAAATGAGCATGTCAGAATCAGGGCCCCTTCCCCAATTGAAAAATAAGTTCCTGTCTCTTTGTCTCTGATGAGTTTTGTTTTTGTTTGTGTTTCGATTTTACTTTTGTTTAATTATATTGATAAAAGGAGATGGGACGAGTGCAGTGAATTTTGTACCATGATTCAACTTAATATCATGGTCACAAGATAAACATTTTGGCAAACACGGTGTTTCATACATAATACTTTATTAGCTAAACATTTAAAAAATCGAAACTTTGACTGGTGGACCACAACAAAGTTGATATGTTCTTTATCTTAGTCTCCTCACTGTAAACTCCACTGTTATTTGTCTGTATATCTTTTCATTATCTGTGTATGCATTTTAAGCAGATGAAAATAAATCAAATGAAGTATAGGCTACAGTAGGCCTAATTATTTTTGTTAAACATTAAAACTTTCAGTTTCAAAATGATGATGCTTTATTGATAACAATATCAACTTAATTAATATATCACATTATTGATTATATTAATATATCACATTATTGATTATATTAATATATGTAGACCTAATAAAACCAAAAGTCATTTTTAATTTCTTAAGCAATAAAGTTCGTGGATTAAGACTTGTAGTAGTGGACAAATAATAAATTAAAATAAATACATTATGGCCATGTGGATTAACTTCTTATGATATGAAATTGAAGAGGAGACGCATAGCATGCTATTCCTCCTGTTTTGATATCGTTGCCAATTTCATCTCGTGTAAACAGAGCTAAAAGCAACCAAGTTCGAATTTCTTATAATTCAATTTATTTCCATCGAAAAAGTGCATGCAACAATGAATCGTGAAGCGCGCATCGCTGCTCGTCTAAAAACACAGCACATGGCCTGGCCTCATTATAAAAACGTCACTATGGTATTCCTCTTGTTAAATACACGACATTTTCAACAACCATTATGTGCAGTGATTTGTCTGAAATAAAATGAATAAACAAGTAGTCGTCTGTAACCAATCGTTCAAAATTGGGGATGTAACCTTGTGCGCATGTGTGTTATATGAGCTATGCTGTGATTAATGAATAGCAAAATGATGAACATATTGAAGATATATTGTCCCAGGAAAAATTTTTTTTTTCTAAATTGTGTTTAATATGTCATTTTAATGTCACATAATAGTTATTCACTTTTACCAAAAATAGGATAAAACAACAATTAATTTACATGGACAATACATCTTTAAACAATACATTGGAATAATCTTTCATCATCATCATCATCCTCATATATTCATTACCACTCAGTCATCATAATAGTTAATATACAATCACAAACAATTATTCACCACCATCTAAATATATTATCTACCTTCAGTGACGTCATAATCATCACATTAGCCTGCTATTCTTTGATTATCAACATCCATAGGCAGATTCATATAGAGGTGGAGCAGTCTTCGAAATCATCAACGTCATTATCACTATCATCATCATCATCATCATCATCATCATCATCAGGATCATGATCATCATCACGATCATCATCATCGTCATGATCATCATCATCGTCATGATCATCATCATCATCATCATTACGATCATCATGATCAGCATCATGATCATCATCATCGTCATGATCATGATGATCATCATGATGATCATCATCGTCATGATCATCATGATCATCATCCTCGTCTTGATCATCCTCATCATCATCATCATAATCATCATCATCGTCATCATCATTACCATTTGAATCAAACAATTTGTACAACCACTTCCTATGCCATTGCTCTGTAAGTCCCTTGATTCGTAAATTCTAAATAGTTCATCTTGATTAATTGCTTTTAATCACATAATTAGATTATTATATTTCCCAGTTCGGCTAAATTTGGAACAACAAACATTTAGCTAGAATCAACTTTCGCGTGTCACTCTCGACCCATCCCGTCATCGAATCACACGCCTCGCTGCACTCTTCAAGCGTCCTCTATCCACAGATCAATAACTCAGTTGACAATGTTTCTAGAATGTTACATACAAGTTATTCTTAATACATTTTAAAGTAATTCTTCTTAATGATTTGAGGAAATTGCAAGATTGGATCTTGTTTAGACGCAACGCAGTGAAGTACGCGCAAAAGTATGTTGACCAATCGAAAGTGACGTGTCATTCAAATAGTTTATTGTGATTGGTCAAATTACTTGCGTTGTGTGTATGTCCTTGCGTTGGGTCCAAGTGTGGACCAAGCCTCAATACTCAACATCCGAAGGCCACAAAGTCAGACACAATTGCGTCACATTCGAAGATTTTTGTTCCTCTCTTGTTTTTAAAAGTAATTATACTTATTGAATATACATAATATAATGTATATATAATATGAATATACGAAATGTGTTGAAATAATAATTATTAATACAATATAGGAATTCTCTATATCCCATCGAATTTGTTCTAATAACGGAGTAGAGATATTAAGAAGAAAAAGGCTCCTAGAAAAAGACAAAAATCGAATGAGAAAATTTCGTTTTTGTTCCGTTTATTTATTCGACCAGCATAAAATAAATACAATATAGATATAAATCCAAAGGCAAATTACTGAAAAAATGACAATGCTGTGGGTATCAGTGGCTGGATCGCAATGGAGATACAAAATGACAATGCTGTGGATATCAGTGGCTGGATGATTTGATTTGATTTGATTTGATTTATTTCGGCATCAGTACATAAAATATCACAGACATACAATTAAAATTGGCAAATATAAAAATACCAATATAAAACAAGGATGCCAAGGATAACTCATAAAAGTCCTCTACGGACTTGTTTCCAATGAGGTCCTTTGAAAGAACAGCAAAAAAGACAAACAAAGCAACATATAAAAATTACAAAAAACAGCAAAAAGGACAATCGAAAAAAGAAGAAGCGCTAATTAAATAGTTTCTAGAGCTAGTGAACGTTCCTGTAGATACTTTTTAACTTTACTTTTAAAACAACAAACAGTTTGTGATTCCTTAATGTTAATTGGTAAATTATTCCATTCTTTAATAGCATTGTAAAAAAAGGTCACATGTGCCATTGGCTTGATAGTTGGGATTCTAAAATTAAAATTGCATCCCCTAGTATTGTAATTATGACTGTCTGAAATTCTAATAAAACGATTGCATAAAAGGTGGACAACACTGATTATATATTTTAAAAACATGACAGACTCTAAGAAATTCGACACGGTCTTGGACTTTTAACATACCAACGTCGTTTAGCTGAGATTGACCAACATGAGATCGGGGACCTAACTTTTTTATAAAACGAACCATTTTGTTTTGAGTCGTTTGTAATTTTGATTTTAAATTTTTATTTACCGTAGAAGACCATGAGCAAACCGAATAATCGAACATCGGTTGGATTAAAGCAAAACTAAGAATTTTGCGACAATGTGAATTAAGAAATGATGATTGTCGGTACAGAAATTTCAGTCTGCCGTTTGCTTTGTTTATAACAGAGCGGGCAATGACGTCACCTGATACATTTTGGTCAATCTCAATACCTAGGTATTTGATAGATTTTGATCCATTTATAGTCGTTCCAAAGCAATCAATATAGAATTCGTTTACTTTGCTTAATCTACGTTTAGAACCAAACAGGATGCATTCGGTCTTACCCATATGAAGCGAAAGTTGATTGTCGATCAGCCAATTATTGCATGATCTCAATGAAGATACAAAAAAAAGCGAAAAGCTAAATCAAAACGATAAGTAAAAAAGCCAGAAAGGTTAGCAGAGCTTTCGGGCAACACTAGCCCTTCATCAGTGCAAGTATAACAATATAACAATATAAATATATATATATATATATAAAAGAGATGAAAAAATGCTGGGCAAGGGGAAGCTAAAGCAAAATACATCGCTGTAACTAAAAAATGAGTCAGCTTCCCCTAAAAAATGAGGTTCTACCGAGACTTGAACTCGGATCGCTGGATTCAAAGTCCAGAGTGCTAACCATTACACCATAGAACCAGCTTATCAATCAAATTGCGCAGGATCAATAAACGAATAATGTAGTTATTGTTTTAACAATTTAACATTAAAAGAAATCCTGAACGTCTAGGCCTATAATACGTCACAAAATTGTACTATTTGCATACACTTCCTTCTCAATTTTGTAAATGTTTCAAGTGTTTAACTTAGCAACTGATCTGACCACTTCAGATTTAGTTTAAACACGATGGCATATGTCGTGGTCAGCGAAGATGCAACAAACTGCCTAATTGTGTCAATACAAGTTTGCCGTTTGGAAACTTAACTAGTTCTTAACTAGTCCTAGTGTTTGCTTAAGTAACTGGTTTTTAAGTGAGTGCAATTAAGCTGAGATGCTTCTGGGGCAGGCCAAGCACGTTGACTGGCTGAGTTGATCTCCACTAGAGGACGCAACAAAAAGACTGTAAGCGAAATCGTAACGTAAGCATACAACTTATTAATTCACCGCTTGTGATTGGTCAAATCTGTAACTTTGTATGATAATCGGTCAACTCGCTTGCGTTGCGCTTCGTCCTTGCGTAGCGTCGTCCGAGCGAGAACCAATTGGTTTGCTGATATCTCCATGTGTATTCCCTACTCTTCCCTGAGTATTCCTTTATTTCATCATAAAATATAAATTTATTGATCGGGTATTCTTTAAGTAATTAATTTTAATAAGAGGTTGCAGTTCTTGGTTTAAAAAACATCAGGAGTTAATCAATTTCATCAGTCCATTTTAATCAACTAATGATTAATATTTTTAGTCTATAGAAAGTCATAGAAGTCATATAGAAATGGACCTGGGTACCTTGTATTGTATTGTGAAGGCCTTTTTTTAAAAGAAAAATATAATTATTTTCAATATCGTGTTAAAAAAAGGCTAGTGCGCGTTTACAATGTTTACATATTGTTGTTGGATACCATGACTACCGCGTTTCCGATATTGTGTGTGCGTAGGATACGCGTTTCCGGTAGTCGCACTTCCGGTTGTTGGCGTAACAACGTGTACGCGCGATTCGCAATAACTTCATGCTTGAGGGCGCTAAACAAAATCAAATCAAGGAGGTAGGTTTTGAGGTATATTCAGAGCCTCATTCTGACAATGGAGCGTTCTCTACTTCTCTACGGAGCGCCATTTATGCCTTTATTTACTTCGGAAATAGAAATAGTACTACGGCAACTGGTCCAGTCACTGAATTTTAATATATTTTGTATGTTAATACAATTTGCTTCCCTGGTGCTAAATTGGTTTCAATTGAGCACAGTGGTATATTCATATTCATTATTTTATTTATTTTTTTATTTTTTATTAAAAAAAAAAATATCCGTAGAGGTTCGAACCCAATCTACTAGAGCTTACAGCACCCAAAGCTGAGCATGACCCGTTAGACCACAAAGTAGTACATGACTAAACAGCTGATAATAGTCTATTTATACGTGTATTACGTAATTCATCATTTTATTATAAATATCACATTAACCTTGTTAAAACCAAAATGATCAGTTAGCTCAGTCACCTGAGCGTCGTGTTCACAACACGTATGTCGTAGGTTCGATTCCCACGCTGGTCGGTGGAATAGAGTTAAAGGCATGCGGCCACTGTGTTTGGGGTTCACAGAATTATACGTCCCCCTTTCCACCACACATCATGAGGCGACAACATCAATGCATCTGGTGATGTGTTGGAAACGACCCCAAAAGGCTGTGGCAGGGCCTTAGCGCTGAGGCAGGGAGAGCACATTTAAGATTTTATTTTTTTTAATTTTATTTCCTTTTTCAACCTGTATTCGATCTCGTAAATGTTATGTTTGCCGCCCTCAATAAAAAAAAAAGAATTTTATATTTTCATTACAGGTGTACGAAACGGTTTGGTATGTCGTGCGTTGTTATGCAATAGTTGTGCAGGTGTAGTGGGAAAGATGGTATTGTTAGTCATTCGCGGTCAACACGCCACAATGTTGCATTTTTATTATGTTATTATTATAGTGACGTCTAGGCGTATTATTATAGTGACGTCTAGACGTATTATTAAAGTGACGTCTAGACGTATTATTATTACAGTGACGTCTAGACGTATTATTACAGTGACGTCTAGACGTATTATTACAGTGACGTCTAGAAGTATTATTACAGTGACGTCTAGACGTATTATTACAGTGACGTCTAGACGTATTATTACAGTGACGTCTAGACGTATTATTACAGTGACGTCTAGACGTATCATTACAGTGACGTCTAGACGTATTATTACAGTGATATCTAGACGTATTATTATAGTGACCATAGAATTACACATTTAGCAAAGTACTTTAACCACATCCAGCTATGTATCGGTCTCTTGGATTGTCTCATTACAGACATCCATTTCCTGTGTGAACATACACACGTTCTTTACTGTTACTGTGTTCTACTACTATATTTGAACATCATCCGCCATCTAGGATCGAAATGGTCCATTTTCGATGTTTGTTCGTTATACAAATTTCTGTTTCTGCATGAAACCATACATATAGGGTATCAAAATTATAGCAAATGTACTCGGAAGGTTTTAAACGACATTGCAAAAATCCGGGGATTTGGTTAGATAGGGTGTGGGAGTTGAGGTTCAGAAGGTTGTGGGGATTTTGGTTAGGCTAGGGGTAGTTGGCTATCAAATTGACCAGAATTGTAGTTGGATAATGTATTTTAATTATTCCTGGGAAGGGGAATGGAGTTTGAGGTGGGGATGTAAGCTTATCACCATGTCCGAAACTGTATTGGGAATGTTTTAAACTGCTTTTTTGAAAACTGCTTCTGAGGGATTATGGATTGGGAGTGCTGGCTAACATAATTTGTACTGGAATCGTCTTAAACACATCACCCAGTATCTGGGGTGTGTTTGGAGGGGAGGAGAAGGAGCGAAAATATTGGCATAATGAAGTAGTCTATATGATTGGAATTGTAATAGGAAAAGTTACTACATTTGAACTGTCCATGGGAGGAGTTAAGGTTTGTTGATTGTGGTTGGGATGGTGAGAGGAGAAAGAAGGCTGGGGACGCAGTATCAAAATTAGATATTTTAATTATCAGCCAATATGACACCTATTCATTTTTACAGTTTACAACGTACTTAAATCATACACCTATCATAGCTATGTACACCCCTACCCCTAAAGTTGAATTGAAATTTTTCCTGGGAAGTATTTGTTTTAAAAAAAGAGTGTGAGGTGTTATTGAAGAGGGCTGGAGGTTGGTGAGTATAGGGAGACACTGGGGTCGGGTGTTATGTACTGAGAAAGCTTTAAACTAATTTTGAAACCCGCCCTGGGGCGCGCGGGTATATTTGCTAGTGAACCTAAAAGTAGATAAACAGCTCAATAGGTACATACTAAAAATCACTGTTTGATTGTTTTTGTATGATAAATTCAATTAATACTTTATAAATAAATAATTTCTTTTAATTAATACAGGTTGAGTATTTTTTATTCTTATTGTTTAATGATTTTGTTATGGTGACCGTGAGATGCGAGATTGGTTCCGAAATTAGTACATCGAAACAGCTGTTTGGCAATGGCCACTGTAACAGACAAATTCAGCAACGTTGAGTGTCTTCAATAACGTCAGTGAACGTTACTTCAAGGTTAAACCCAACGTTAACAATAACGTTTAACGGACGTCAAAAAGGGTTCACGTTATTTGAATGTTATTTCTAAACATTCAAAATACGTAATGGTAATATTCAGCTAACGTTTGGTGAACATTGGACTCAACGTTCTGTGAACGTTGTTCGAGGGTTAAAACTACGTTAGTCATAACGTTCAGCTGACGTCAAAAAGGGTCCACAACTTAATGTTATTTGAACGTTATTTCAAAACATTCAAAAAACATAAACGGTAACATTCAACTAACGTTCGCTGAACGTTGACTGAACATTGAACTAACGTCAGTTTTGACGTTCTCCGGACGTCACAAAGGGTCCACATCTGAATGTTATTTGAACGTTATTTCAAAACATTAAAAAAACATAAACTGTAACATTCAACTAACATTCGCTGAACGTTGTTTAAAAGTTAAACTAACGTTAGTTATAACGTTCTCCGGACGTCACAAAGGGTCCACATCTGAATGTTATTTGAACGTTATTTCAAAACATTAAAAAAACATAAACTGTAACATTCAACTAACGTTCGCTGAACGTTGTTTAAAAGTTAAACTAACGTTAGTTATAACGTTCTCCGGACGTCACAAAGGGTCAAACGTTATTTCAAAACATTCAAAAAAACGTAACCGTAACATTTAGCTAACGTTATTTGAACGTTAAATTGTTAGCTGGGCTATATAACTGGAAGTTTGAAATATTTTTGAAGTATTTTCAGAAGTATTTTTTCTCGATGTTTTTGTATGTGATTATTTGTGCTCCACTACTGGCGCCAAATTGGATCCACTAGAAAAGATGTTAACATTCAGTAACTTATTTGCTGTGCTCCACTGGTGCCAAATCGCCACGGTGCGTTCTTACATAAATTATGTTAGCCTGAAGGCTAAGTAAATGTAAATAATATAATTACTTTTCTGGCTGTTTTACTTATCGTTTTGATTTAGCTTTTCGCTTTTTCTTTTGTATCTTCATTGAGATCCAGTCACTGATACCCACAACATTGTCACTTTTTCAGTAATTTGCCTTTTGATAAATAATATAATATAAATATATTAGCCCTACTAACCAAATAAATCGTTCCTTGAGAGATAGTGGTAGTGCGATTTAATCACTTAACGCCCTCTATCCTACTTTCGCAGTTGATGCTGATCATTCTGCTATTCTCTTAACTTGGTTGACTCTTTTGAATAGGCCGCTTTTTGGCCTCTGTCATGCAAATCAACTGTCAAGCAAGCTGTGTTTGGTGGTTCGGTTCGTTAGAGAACGAATGGTATTGTTGAGAGCGATCGTGCCTGGATGGATTGTAAGAAGAAGTAAGAAGTTAATGTATAAATTAAACTATTAAGGATTGTACTTCATAAAACACTCGATGTCTTGATTATTGTAATTCGAATATAAGTACTTTTGTAAGTATTTGCTGCCTTTCGAATGGAAAAGTGAGGAGAAGTTTTAGCTAAGCACGTACCAAATTGAAGCAGACAATAATGTAATTGTAGCGGCGTACACCACCACTGTCGTGGGGTTTGAGTAGTTTTAAGCCGATCTTCCAATCCAAGTGCGGCTTCGTAGTATAGCCTGGTGGAATTTATAGCACACATTTGTTTAAGGATATTTATGTACATATTTATCAACGGATTTATTTGCTGTCAAGAAAATTGAAATTGTTTATAAACTTCCACCGTAACAACAGGAAAAACGTTATGGGTTTATGATGAAAAGAAACCAAACATTTTTGTGCACTCAACAAAAACCAAATTTCAGCAAGATGTCGTCTATGATTTGTTGTCATCATCCTTTAAAGTTTTTTTTTAATAGGAAGTCTTCCATTATATTTTATTTCCTAGCAATATTGATTGCTAGAACTAATAGCCAGCAGGATGTTACATTTGAGATAGAAGAGGGGCAGCCAGCAAACACAGTTATTGGAGCATTAGGCAATCCACCATATGCAAATGGATTTGATATTTCAAATTGTCAATCGTATATTTCTTTTGAAGAAACTGATGGAACATTTAAAACAAACGCTGTACTTGATAGAGAGACTATTGCCTCTTGTACCTTCATTGTTTTTAATGATTTTGGTAATAATATACAAGTACTAATTAATATCAAAGATGTAAATGATAATGCTCCAATATTTTTAAGTCCCTCTTCCGTTTTAAACCTTTCTGAATCTACACCATTAACACGCTTAAATATTGATTATGCAACAGACGCGGATTCTAGTGCCGAGTACACCGTACAGAGATATGAAATTTTATCAGGAAATGATGAAGGGACTTTTAATTTATCATCAAAATCGCTTCCAAATGAAGATACGCTGATATTAGATCTTGAACTAGTTGCAGAATTGGATCGTGAGAGAGTTCCACAATATACGCTGGTCATAGCTGCTTACGACGGTGGCGATCCAGTGCTTAGTGGGACTACTACGCTTACCATAAATGTTGAAGACGTAAACGATAACGCGCCAATGTTTTTATTGACGAGTTATTCTGCAACGGTGAACGAAAGCACACCTGTCAATACAAAGATTTTATCTGTTACCGCGATGGATCTTGATGAAGGTCTAAATGGACAGATTGTTTACGAGATCAACAGAAGACAAAGTGATACGGATGAAATATTCAGAATTGATCCAGTGACAGGTGATTTATACTTAAATAAACCTCTTGATTACGAAACTCAAGCAACTCATGAGATTATTGTCGTCGCTAAAGATAGCTCCCCAGAACAATTGGAAAATACAGCATTTGTAACCATAACTGTGACAAATATCAATGAGGGAGCCCCAACAATCTACATATTGTTTTTCGGGGAAAACGGCGAGCCTAAAATTTCAGAAGATGCTGAACCGGGTGATTATATTGGGAGGGTTTCGGTAAACGATCCCGATGAAGCGGAACTGACAAATGTCAGTGTCACCTTGTCCGGGGGCGATGGTAATTTCGGTGTCGAAACACAAGACAGCATAATCTACTTGGTCTGTGTGAAACGTATTCTTGATCGTGAAGAAGTAGCTTCGTATAATTTGACAATTTTTGCGAATGATTATGGAATTCCTCCACTCAATGCACAGAAAAATTTCATTTTGGAGATATTAGACGTTAATGATAACCCGCCTGTATTTGATCCATCTCAATATGACCCTAATATTCAAGAGGTGGCCGACCCCGGCACGTTTGTGACCCAAGTACAAGCAACCGATGCAGACGCAGGAATTAATGCTCAAATTACATACAGCATAACAACTGGGCCGCAATCAAATTGGTTCCACATCGATCCCAACTCTGGACTAGTTACAACGGACACAGAAATTGATCGTGAGGTTGCGCCAGTCGTAAATCTTACCGTCGTAGCAACTGATATGGGAACACCTTCAATGTCTTCCAGTGTGTTGGTTCACGTGACTATACGTGATGTGAATGATAATCAACCACAGTTTGATCCTTCTTCGTACAGTCATAATGTTCTTGAAAGTGTGAATGTTGGCACTTGTTTATTTGAGGTTAGTTTGAATTTAATTATTTTATAACTATTAATAAAGTACAGTAAAAAAGCAAATTCAATCATTCAAAGTTACATTTATTTCTCTTATAAGTTCATCATATTATTAACAATACTGTAATTTGATTAAACTACTGTAAGAGGGGAAAAATTCCAGAAAAGTAAAGATTGTGTGAAGCAGCCCATAAAACTAAAAATGAAAACAGGTCAACATGGGAAACTACAACAGGACAAAAACTATTTTGAAGACTTTTATTGTAGTTTAGAGTACTGAAAAATGCTTGATATTAATATATATTCTTCATGAATGTATAATTACTGTATATATTTATGTGTGTTTATTACGTTATGATAAAAAAAAATTCATAGATTTACAGTGTAAATTACCATCTAAATTTAGTCTTTCAAGTACTGTACAGTGGCACCCTACACTACAGTAACATGTTGTAAAAATCACACATACTGGTTATTGTTTTTAAGATTGAACTTTGTGCAGGTAGTACAGTACTTATAAATTAAGAACAGTAAAACAAGATGCTATTGTTCCTGATTAAAATGCAGGCAACATCAAAGGCACCTACAATTAGTTCATATTGTAGTCTGTCTTTAATTCAAGACAATAAATAAATTGGATCAAAATCTTGTTTAAGCATTCAGAAATACAGGCCAAAGAATGTATCTTTTGTCAAAAACAAAGGTGCTAACTATTTTCTATTCTATAGATTACACACTTCCAACATCAAAGAAAATGTTTCCAAAAGTATTTGTAACACCAGGAAATTACTTTAAAACATCTTTATCAAGTTATTATTTATTTCTTCAATTTAATACATAAAACATTGAGTATTACTGTACAATACTTATTTAGTACTAAAACATACCAAAAGAATACTCTTCACTGGCTCATTTACTGTGCATCAGAGAGAACACAATTCCTATTCATTATTGACTATCCATACAAATGTTATAGATGCACTTCAAACCAATTGGCTTTTCATGGAGAATTCCAAGAAGGAGATACTAAACAGAAGCTTTTGTTTTTGTGTTATACAAATGTAAGCAGGTCCTTCAAGGAATTGTTTTGTCCTATTAGGCCTACACATTTTAAGAGAATACAGTTAGGCATTGAGTCAGACTACAGTAGCTTAATAATAATATAATTTGCAATATCGTTTTTCTTCCAAAATACAAAAAAAAAAAACCATGTAAAGTACAGTAGAAATAAGTAATAGAAAGAAATAGGAATACAAGAAGTAAAAGTTAAAGACCCTTCCCTGCAATTTTGGACGTTTTTTGGAAAATAATACATATATATCACTTTAAAAACATTAAACCATGTCATTCCTTGTCTTAAATGTACGTTTTATGGTAAATTATGATAAAAAGTGAGAAACAATGCACTACCGAAGTAGCTTGCGGCGATCGACCTCTCGTGGACGGTCTTAGGCCTAGCCTACTGTAGCTAGGCTTAGTTTTGTAGGCCTAGCTGGTAAACATCGGTAACGTACGAACATCGTACGCTAGCTATATACCTAGCCTGACGTTGTATAGTTGCTGCATTAATTGTCTTTCTATTTTTGCCAGACTCCGTTGATACAAATTGGGGAAAACCCGGTATTTTTGCTGAAAAGTTAGGAGTCTTCCATTTGTTTTGGCCTCACGATCGATCGAAAAGTGGGCGAATTACAGGTGAAAAACAAAAATATCAATCCGCGCGCAATGCATTCTGGGATTTATAGCGGGCCGCTATAATTATTAGAATCGACTTATTTTTCACATTTTTAACCGTTTAAAGACGAAAAAAGTTATCGCAATAGGACCATATAGTATTATTTTTACATTAAATATAGTTTGTGATCTTAAATTAGATCTAAAAAACGTAGGGAAGGGGGCTTTAAAGAGATAAATAAATATTGTTTGTAAACACAGTTTAGGACTACTGTATCCAATAAATTTTGATACACAAAACTATTAAATGTACAGTAATGTACGGGTGTTTATAATTTTACAGTATTAGTGCCTGTGGCCATATTAACCAATCACACTGATAAGTGAGATATTTCCCTTAAATATTAAGTATTTCACTTAAACTTTATTCATTTATATAGATGATTTTTTTAATTTTAAGGGTGTTTCCCTTAGCCTACTACTGTAAGTGTGAATGGTGAATACAGCCACTAGCCCTTAATACTGCGTGATGAGTGATGTCACCTAAGGGTGAGCTTATATTCAGGTTACAGAACCTATACTGTAGGGTGGTATATATGCCTGCCAGTCCTGATTTATGTAACCAAAAAAGATTAAGCAATTTCCTCCATTTTGTAAGGATTCTTTTTTGATTGACATGCAATGACTTGATTGATAATTGATTTATTATCTCCTCAATATTGTTACCTTCTTCCAATGGTTAAAATATGGGTGATTGATTACCCTTTTAGACAGCCATCATGAATTTATTAATGTGTTTTAAGATTCATTGTAATTCTTTGATACAAGCTCTGAAACTATCAAATGATTTATTTATCTTCAACGTTTTACCATCTAACATTTGTGAAAAAAATGAATGAATAATTACCTAAAACAGACAATTTATTTCACAAGGCAGCTGAGACGATACAGCAATTGTATATACACTGAGTGATAGGCTTTGTGATTCAGTCTTAAATACTGACTAACAATATTAGGATTGAATTCATGGCTATTGTAGAGCACTGTAAATTGCATCAACATTGTTAAGAGCAAGTATTGTTATATATACAGGGATTTCTATAGTTAATTCTCACAAAGGCACACACTGAAAATGTTTAAGCCTTACAGAATCAAACTTACATAGGATATTAGGTTTCATTGTTAATTGAGTTTCAACATATTTTAAACCCTCATAATCAAAAGGCAAATTTAAGAATGGGTGAATAATTCTGTTCAGAAAGAATTGAAACCTCTTATATGCATTTCTCCTAACTTTAGAGTCTCCAGTACTTTATACTATATATATTATATTATATATTTTATATTTAAATACAGTTTACACTAACTCTATATACAGTATTTCCATTTACAAAATAACCCACCATTTGTGAAAACAAGGGAAAAAGCTCTTATTTTTTCCTCTAAATGCTGTTATACAGTGAATAATAGAGATACAGGACAGTACAGTATGTGATTTTTGTACAGTAGTCGCTATATGGAGTGACTTGCAATATATAAAAGTCTTTAACAACTTTCCTGTCAAATTGCAATTTTCAAACTACAGTACATGTCCAGCATTGGCTGTTATATGTATGTAAGCCTAACTATAGTTAGTCTATTAGCCAAGCTAATTTAATAATCAATTATTTTATCCTCCTGACTTTTTCCAATTTTCTCCAGTTTTAATTGGAGTCATTTCCAACCTTCAGTAAATGATTAAAATATGTGGTTTTATTCCGGAAAAAGTGTTGCTTAAAAAGGCCAATTAAATTTAAATTAAGTGCCTTACTCACTCAAACTTCAATATTTGTTTTAAATTAAAACTGTCTGTTGCAAACAAGCTTACAAATACCATAGTATATGGGCGTTAATCTCTGTAGGCCTAGGTTCCTACTGTTTTAAGGTAAAAAAGCTTCTGCTGGTAGACAGACTAATCCTGTACTCATCAATACTGATCTAATCACCTAAGCCTGATGATCTAAACATATTCTCGCTCTGATGTTAAGAATTCTCTGACTGTTTTTGTTGGCCGATGTTCTTCACTGAAGATTAAAGTAAGATTAGGCTTGAATTTAAGCATTTTCTAGTTTCTGATTTAAACACATTTAATACTGTAAGTCTGTAGACAATTTCTTGTTATTCTTCTGGATGATTAATTTTTAAAATTCATTAAATTGAATTTGAAATGTTTGTCCACATAGGAACAGTACATTGAAGTAAACTACTGTAATGGTACTGTATATGTGATTTATAATGTCTGCATTTAATTTTGAAGTTAGCATCTTGTCATCAAAATTTGCTATCAAGAAAAATTAAATTTGTATTCAGAATTTCCAATTTCTTTTTGGCTGTTTTACTAGTTTTGATTTAGTTTTTGCTTATTTTATTTGTACCCCATTATCCAGCCACTGTGCCCACAGTCTTTTCATATTATAATACAGTTAGTATATTGTAAAGTAAGTGTATATCTTAGATCCTAGATCGTACAGTCATACCTTTTAATGTGCTTTTTACTATAGTTATTGAGCATGATAGCTTTTAATGTGTTTTTTACTATATTTTTTTTATTTTTATTTTTTTTATTCAATCGAAACCAACAGCGATAATTACCGCCACTAACAGGTTTGATACAAACAAAGCCAGGAGAGTTTAAAGCACCTTGATTGGTCCTGACATTGATCAAGGGCTTCTCTCGTCCAGTGCCCACCTTGACCAGAGGTCTGAGGCAGATACTAGATGCAGGGGCTGCCATAAGAGTCAGCAGTGCTGATTTCAAATGCCTAACGGGACCCCAGCTCCGTATACAGCACCCGCTATTCCCAGATGGTCTCCCATCCAAGCTCTAACCAGGCCCAACGTTGCTTAACTTCGGTGATCTGACGAGAACCGATGTTTCAACGTGGTAAAGCCGTATATAAGCCTATAGTTATTGTGCATGATAGCTTTTAATGTGTTTTTTACTATATGAATGCTGTGCATGTTAATTACATGTTTGTACCATGACCACAAAGTCCGGTTCATTATTCCTTGCTCTATTTACCACCACAGTGGTAAAGTCCATTTATTATCATCATAATGTATTTCAATTACCGTTTATTTTATGGTTTATTTGATTTTCAAAAATTTTACTTAGAATCGAATAATTAGAGTACAGAATTGAAAATGTTTTTACAGTAAGCATTATTATATACAGTATTCATAAGCAACTTTTATTTTAATATATTTAACAATATTTAACACATTTTAGACATGTACAGTTTATTCTGAACTCCATTTCTGAATATTGAGAAGTAAATTATATTTATAATTTTTACAGCCTGTAATAAGACTTAAGCCACATAGGGAAGGGAAATTGTAGGTAACTGTCATATCAGTTATTAACTGATGTAAAGACATTTAATTAGGTAATAATGTACTGTAATGAAGAAAGTTTCTTGTTTCCCCATTTAATTCACACAACACAGGTGCAGCAAGACACATGCAGTATACAGTACAGTACTGTTGGTAAACAGCATTGCAGCTAGGCTAACAAAAATGCTAGAAATAATATAAATCATATTCCAGATGCTACTAACAAATTTGAACATAAACTGTTAAAAGTTCAATGCATGAGTTGATTTTCATTTTGAACTAAAAAGGTCAATGTTTCAATGTTTAGTTGTACTTAACAGATGAGGATAGACACATCATTTGTATGGCTACTCATATATCTACTACTGTAGCAGTACTAGGCCCTACAGTGTACTGTACATATCGTAAATCATATTTAAATATCAAATCTTGTTTTTAGATGCCCTGCACAGGTGCGGATAGACACGACATCATTTGCGCGAATGTAATCTCGCACATAGTCCCTACCATTAATGAGACTGGATATTTTGATAAATTATAAATATATGTATTCGTTTGACCCCGTTGATTGCCAAAGTCATGAAATTCATAAACAGTGGTGACAGACATTTGCCTTTTAACTTCGCAAAACTTTGAACAATTTTAATGAATTCAAATAGATTTTTTTTATCATCAAGCAAACAATTGACATTGTGGCCCTTTAATGACCCAATTTCCCACCACCTATTTTATCTACAGTACTGCCCCATCTACTTCAACTATACTATACAGTAGTTACACTATTCTAATAATTTGTAATTATTCATCATTTTAGAATAAAATAAATAAAATGAATAAAAGACTAACTGTACTGTAGGGGACTTTATAATATTACTATACAATTTTAATGAATTCAAAATTGTTTTTTTTTTATCACCTATGTTACCTACAGTACTGCCCATCAACTTTAATCAACTATAGTTGTACTATTCTAAGGATCACCCCTCAGAATTTGTAATTATTCATCATTTTTATTACAGTTACAATTAATCAAAGACTAATGTACTGTAGGTGATTTTATAATTTTACCATATATATTTGTTAGTACATATTTAAAGCAAGGTGACTACTGTACCACATGTATATAATTACTGTATCAGTATAACCAGGGAGTTGTAACTCCCTGGTATAACACTGCAGTAGAAAAAAAGTCTATAGAGTACTACAGTACAGTATATTGTTAAATTGCGTTAGCACAAATATTTACTTAGCATATTAATTAATATCAGTTACAATATTGGTAACACAGTTACGATACAAAGCTATGAGATACGCTTTATCAAAGAAATAATCGTTACATATCTCACAACTCGACCTGTCCATCATACACAAATGTGTAAGCTCGAAGCAGAAAACAAATATCTATTACAGATACACAATTATATTTATGAATACTGAATGCACTTGTGTGTGAATCAGGAGGAGCATTGGGCAGAGACAAGACAAAGCCCTTTGAAGCCCTGGCAGTGATGTGTGCAAAGTGCTGTTGTTGTAGTTATTGATAGCCTAGGATCACTATCACACCTCATTTGCTTGTTCACACACTCGCAAAATCATAGATATCATTCCATAGTTGATGCGAATTGTATTGAACTGCATTATTAACAGCTGGAAGTGTAATTATTATACCTGTCTGTCTGTTGTTGCCTTATTGTGACAAACATTTAAAAGGTTCACAGATAATTTACTATATATAAAATATGGTTTTACATGTATGAAGTATCGGTAATGATATATTATTATACTCTATTCTAGTCAATTTACTAGTTTCTTTGAAGCAAAATGTATTTTTAATGTTTTAAAATGGAGAACAATTGCACTTTAGTCTACTTCGTGTCGAGCTTACATTTACGATAGAGATCCCGAGATATTACAGTATACTGAATACTGAATATCTCTATGCCTGTACAACAGTAAACTATTATAATACTAATAGTAAAATGAAATACTGCAGGTGCATATGTTTTATTATAGATGTCAAATAATTTGAAACATTTTTTTTTAAATGGTTTTTTTAAGTTTCTTGGAATTAGTGTAAAATTTAAAATTCATATGCTGTTAATATGTCATAGTTCACAATAGGACATTTAGTATCTTTTAACATAGTATCAAACTACAGTTTAACAATCCTGATCATATTAGGTATTTCAAACCTTTAATCTAAAATCAATTACTGTACAGTGTATTCAATACAAAACAAACTCTAGCCCCCATGTATATACTGAAACGTGTTCTTTTGCAAACAGAAACAATCTTGTATAAAACGATAGTATTGTGTCCTGGGTATTATGTAAACAATGGACTGATCAATATTTGGCCATTTTCACAGCCTTTATTGATTATAGTGAAATACCAAGACATTGAGACAATTTAATACTTAGTTACTTTAGGCTCCTTCTTCATTATTGAAAATTCAATACTTTATAGTAACCCCTTCTGTACATACCGTAAACTTTGTCCAATAATAACCACACGCTTAGAATTTCAACCGTCAGAGGTGCTGGAAAGGGTTTTTTCTGTTTCTCTATATAGTTCTAAGGATAGTTTAACTTACTATACAAAACTTTTGTTTATTTTATATATTAATATTGTATGTTTTATTGAGGGCCATTAATAATCGACCCTCATTAAAGATGATAATTAATGATAAATATTTGATTTGATATTTGATCAACAAGTATAATTTTGTAAATTCTCAATAACTGTAGATTTTCATTTTTTGCCTAGCATATTTATTAATAGAAAAATTAATTAAAATACAAATACTATTTCTATGTAATTTCAGATATAAAATATAGTTGAACAGATTTAAGTTATTTGAATATAGAAAATTATATAAATTCATGAAACATTAGTAACAAATTCTAAAATTTGTATAAAGAACTATTTTTAAATCACCCATTGTTAAAATAAAATCTAGGTTTAATTTTTTACAATTTATGTCTAAAAGAAAGAATCGTATCACTGTTAAATATGAAAACCTTGACATGTCAAGTTCATCTCGTCTTTTTATTATTTTTTCAAAAACAAATTTGTGTTCTCCATGAACCATAGCTTTTTTCAATAATAATATTAGTTACTATCCTCATTTTGTCACGTAGGAATTTGTTTCAATCCATCATATTTCTCGTGAATTTGGATTTCTTTGTTAACGAATAAATGAACAATAAGGTATTACCTGTCACTCATTTCCTATTGTGTTAAAACTTGAAAAACCATCATACTGTACATGTGAATAATGAATTCAGTATTTTTATGCATTAAAAGCTCATTTCATTGATAGTAAAGGTGGGATAATAATGTTCCAATAAAGGTGTTACTTTATGTGTTTGTGTATTTATAGCTACTGTACCCTTACCAAGCATAATACAGTATACAGTATAAGAACATATAGCCTAGTATGTATGAAATTATAGTCTGGTGCCTACCTTTTTTACCTCTAGCCTAGATAAACCAAAAATAGCCCTCTGTTCGAAGGGTTGAGCCTCCCTATGGGAATACTGTATAATGGAGCCATCCATGAACCACGTACAGTACATATCATTTTCGTCATTTCTTTTCATAAACGCTGTTTTATTATTTTTATGTTAGTTTGTGTAAATTATTTACAATATTCATTTTTTTCGTTTCATTTATTTGTGTTCGTCCAGAATAATATCAACACCATGACGTACAATACAACATATAAAAACGAACAAGGCCATATACATGGCTGCAGTCGCGTGCTCAAATTTAAGTTGGTGTTTACCGACCGAATGATATTGTAAGATGTAGAGTCATGTTTGCACATGACTAAAAATGCTAGGTTGGAAATGTTACTTCTTTCATTCAAATATTAATTGTAAGAGTGAACCAAAAAAAAATCAGAATTTAAGGTATGTTTTTGGTTAAGTATTCTCTGGCATTAAAGATGACCTAACGATCTCAAGAGGTCAAACTTCTGAAGAGTATGAATAAGCCCTAAGGCTAATGACCTCACACTAATTGGGAGTTTGGACAACAGTACTGGTTTGTGTCGGTTTTCTCAAGTCAGCTGTATAAAATTCAAAATTAGGGCAGAATAATTTTGAAACAAACTTCATTCAATGACAGTGCATCTTGATGTCTCTGTAATTAATTCATATTTCACCTTGTAATTAAAGGCTGTGATAAATTTATGTAAAGTTTGCTACCGCCAAAGAAAATCCTTGTCTTTGGTTAATTACCTGCGACGTCTTGAAAGGCAGTACAGTAATAGTGTTGTATGTTGAAACATTACATTGTTTTTTTTGGCATCACTTGTTTTACTATATACAAACCATCCTGTTAGGCTGTGTTTATACAACACCCTAAATTTGAACACGTCTTTAATTTTTAGCGTGTTGCACGGGCCGAGGTCAATCCCACAAAAACCATGCAGTTATACATGAAATCGTAATACCGTGTTATACCGTAGTTCATAATCCTAAGTTGTACATATACTTGCATGCATTATGAATTAATATAAGTTTATATTAAGGATTTTAATAAAGGATGATTTCGTTTAAAATTTAGTTTATTCAATTATTGATTTTTTAAATCTGCTTTTGAAATTAGAAAAAAAAATGTTTTAGAATTAGAATAAAACTATGCTACATTTTGCCAAATTATGCCAACATTTGATTAGCGTTAATGTTAAGTGCTAAATCGGTTAAAATATGCACAATTATCTACTAGATTTGGTCAACATTTTCACAACACATACTTTTATTTAATGAGAGGTCAAAACAATACCATGAGGACATTTCCAACACGCCAACAGCAACCGGGAATCCACAAAATTTTAGGATTCAGCCAAGTAGCCTTTTTTGCAATTAAAATCTCATTACACGGAATCTCTTCGATTTTATACAACACACTTCTCGTAGGCGTGTTGAATATGCGTGTAATAACGTGTTGTATAAACGCGTCCTAAGTCTGAAACATAAGAACTGCTGTATTAATTATGTTGTGCAAAGTTATACATGAAGGAATAATAATTATTTTTCCTCCATGGTTTCCTCCATGGTTATACTGTACTAACTACAGTAACTGGGTAACAGCAGTTACCAATTCCATGAGCCAGTATGTTTAAGTTCTGGATCTGTACCAAGATTCTTCTTTTGCCAAAAGCTTGGTCCTACAGTATCTACTTTATAATGACAATCGTAGTTGAGAAAGTCATAGGTCTGTAATTTTCAATTCACTTGTGATGTGTGTTAACAGACCGGAAAAACATAGCAAAACAAATAATAATTTTTATACAGTAACCATTGGAACATCCCTAAAAGGGGACATTTTGTTGAGCCCTGAAGGTGTCACCTTAATAGGGGTACTACTTTATAATAAACTTACTGTGTATAAAGCCTTGTTGAAGCTGCCTTAAAATTAATAATTAATTTCAAAGGAAGGCATAGGCCTACTAACTGTAAAAGAGTGATTTATGCAATACTATAAAACATTGGTAAAAACAGTTTAAACACGCCTCTCACATCCATATTTTTGCATTCTTATATGAAATGTTCAACCTGTTTATTATAGGAAGCATCACGCCTTTCAGATCTTTTGTTTTCATTGATTGGATTTTCATTGTTATTGTTTTAGGTGATTATTCTTTACAAAAGAAAACAATTACAATCTTATCATGGTTAATAATCTGGTTCCCAATTATTGATTTCCCAGTTGATGCAGTCCGCCAGATAGATGGGCTTGAATCATGCTTTGTTTGTTAAAACTGGACGTTTATGTATGTTAAAGCTCTGTCTACACTATCAAACTAGTGTGATGTTTCCAAATATGGTATTGATATGTCTAAATATGGTAGTGATATGACATCATCATGTCCATATAACAGCACATTTTTTTTGTCGCATAAAGTTTGATAGTGTAGACAGAGCTTTAGCATTTGCTAGGTTTGTGGATATTATTTGAAATATTAGACAGTACCTGTACATAGGATTTCTTTATTCTTTATTCATTTAGTACTTGACTCTCTGTAGGTGGCAATGTAATCCTATTATACTACAATGTATATATAGCAGTTTAAATGTGTTCCTTGTTTTTTTAACTGATGAACAGTATAAATCTTATGTTTCCTACTTTTGGCCTATATACAGAATACATTTCAACTCAAACTGACCTATGATCTAAATGTTTCAACACAATTTTAATGAAACAACACGGTAAAGGTGTTAAAAATAGTTTGCTTGGCATAAATAACATTCAACTGTCAAAACTATTTTTGGATTCATTGTTTAAAGGAAACCTTAAAAACAAAGAGCTATGTTAATGATGGGAACTTTCTGAAAGAGAATGTCACCTACCAAACTCTGTATAAAGCTCTGTCTAGACTATCAAACTACCCAAATATATGGTATTGATATGCCCAAATATGGTAGTGATATGACATCATCATGTCCATATATAGGTACATCACATTATTTTGTCACATAAAGTTTGATAGTGTAGACAGAGCTTTAGGATAATATAATATACTTTTGATTTGCATTGACAAGCTACTCTACAAGATGGTAGACCTATGAACAAGTTATGTCACATTAAATCGTTGTGTAAGTGTGGATACATTGGATCATGCTTCCTCATTCGATTCCTCAGCAGAGATTTTGTAAATTCCCGACGACGACTACAAACAATATTTATAGGTAAAAGGTTGTTGCCAATTGAAAGTTTCCTAATAATAAATTATAAGATTAATAATTTCCCAGACTATGAATTATTTATTTAATATACAGACGTATGATTGTATGTGTAATGAACAATTTTAAATGTTAAAACATGTTTCTCATCGGATACAAAAGAAAAAACAATCCAAGCTCTTAAGAAATTATAATCAAGAGCTGTTTTTATGAGTTTTTGTCTGAAAACACGAATGGCAAAACATGCAAATATGTGATGTCCTTGTGTTTTATGCGCTCTTAAAACTCCATAACTCTAAGCTTAAATTAAATGTGTGAATTAAGCTTGTGAATTCAAAATGTGACTGAAATTCATACTTGTTCTTAATATACAGTACAGTAGAACCTCCATTTTACGTACGGTACGGGACCGAAAGGCGTACGTAAAACAAAGGATTCGTAAAATCAAGGTTGACCTTAAATTGACCCCAAATACGTAGAGATCGTAGCTATAAAGGCTACCCTGTTTGTCTACTTTATTGAACAGCATGCAGGTTGTCACTAGCTAGGCCTTGCCTAGACTATTCAGGCCAGGCTAGCAGGCCTAGCAAGATGTGAGGCCTAACTAGAAAAGTACAGTACAGTACAGTACTGTACAGTATATACAGGCTGTGAGATGTTTAATTAAGTGTAAAATATCAATGTTCTTGTATTTTCTATCAATAAAAACAGTCGCTGCTTAAATGCACGTGCGTAGCTTGACTCAAACACACAGCAGAATTCCACACACAGCCATGATTGTGGCTTTGTTTGCTTTGTTGTTGTTAAATTGTGCCCTCAATGTAAGAAAATGATGACGTCATCGGTTATTTTAAGCGTACGTAAAATCAAGGGAACGTAAAATCAGGGTACGTAAAACACAGGTTCTACTGTAGTTAAAAGCCTATAGATGCACATGAAAGTCAAGTTATTCGTCTTCTTACCAAAGACAATAATAGAATTTTGAACATTAAACATACAAGAATAATGTTAAAAATGCAAATTAAAAAGGTGGGATTTTAAGAGTTGTTTGAATGTGACAAGTGATTCAGTTTTCCAGAACATACAAGCAATACATAATATATTATGAAATAAACTTTTTTTCTTAATGCATTTTAAATACAAAAAGGTATACAAATACAATGAGAATCAATGAATCATTTTCTTTTCTTATACAAGAATGGGACTAAAAGTATATGTATGTACATTTAGTAATTTTATTTGCATATAACATTACAAGGTGTGAGAAGAAGTGATAAAATAATGCATGTCATTTGCAAAAATTCTAATTATGCTCTACAGTACAGGAATATAAAAGCTATTTCTACAAAGGAAATGCTGATAAAATTACATGAGATGCTAATACTTATGATTTATGGTGGCACTGTGAAGAAAATACATTATTTTTTCTATTATGTATTTTAATGCCTTTTGTTTTGCTATGGATTCAAATGTTCTGAACTAAAGCATCTCCCATAGAAGCTAGAAATCAATATTACAGTAGTACTGTAGTAATAAAAAGGCTTTATTATGTGACTTTCTAAGGTTGTATAGCATATAACTATATGTACAGTACTAAGAAATGATGAATCTTCTTAGCTAGGTAGTGTAGATTATTTCAGGTTTATCTTTTAAGTTTTAATACAAAGGAAGAGCCATACACGTACATAGTTCTGTTTTAAAAATAAGATTTTGGCTAATGTAAGGCGAACACTTTGTGAATTTCTGAGGTTGTATATCATATAACTATATGTACAGTACTAAGAAATGATGAATCTTCTTAGCTAGGTAGTGTAGATTATTTCAGGTTTATCTTTCAAGTTTTTATTAAAAGGAAGAGACACATACATAGTTCTGTTTTAAAAATAAGCCTTTGGCTAAAGAAGTACTACTTAAAGATCATTAGATAGTATAATATCACTAATATTAATAATATTGCTCCACAATACATCATTATGCTGAAATACTACTGTTTAAAACACTTCCTCTTGTCTTTCAGTGCAGTTGAATACTATCTGTAACTAGGTATTTTATGGCGCTTTTATTTCTTTATACAGGCTACATTTCACTTTAAGTACTTATGTAACTCGGTAAATTAAAAACATATAAAGTAAGGATACTTTATGCTATTGAAAATCTTGCCGAATTGTCTTAATATTTCATTTTCAAAGTTTCTCGAAACAACAAGAGCAAAATGTTTAATATTTCATATCATATTTCCTGTGTTTAATTTCTACTTTATATTCTAAACATAATCATATGCATTTTCAAGCCGTCTTTTTTATTTTCTTCTCTGTCTCTAAACGGATTTATGATGATTGCATTGGTTACAAAGTCATCTGGCTGACCTTGCTGTTTTCAGAATTCACCTGGCTATCTTAGATAAAGCATAACATAATAATTATACACATTGAGCTGTTGCATAATTATATTCTTCTACAATAAGAAAATCAATGTTGTACCAAAATCTATAATTAACTGAAATTTATTCGTTGATGGTTGATATATAGACAATAAAAAAATGTATACATAATAATATTTTAATGTTAATTATAGATGTTTGTCATTGGAAAATTTGACTAAAAATATATTATATAGTTATTGAAAAATATTTTGAATTTCGAACACCACCCCTCCCCTCTTTCTTTTCCTGAATTGACTTTTTAAAACTATTGATGAGCAGTGAAAGTATGGTAAATAGGCATAGCTAGCCTAGCTTATGACGATTTTAGCCCATTTTTGTGAAAAAAAAAACAACCTCCTGTTGGCTACAGGCTTGCACTTGATGTATTTGTATGTGTTTAACATAGTATGCTGCATACCACAAACAATGAAATATACATCATATTAATAATTAAATATTTCCCCCAAAAAATATCAAAGTACTGGAAACTTATGATTGATAATTTTTAGAATCTAAGACCCCATTTACACTTACGTTTGGGTCCAGGGCCGGTCCTGGGCCGGTTGCAAATATTTACCTTTTAGGCCGGCCCCAGAGCGTTTACACTAGCGACGCAGATTACTGGTCGTAAATAATTTTATCGGAAGTACCATTGCATGCTGGGATACGAAGTACAGTTTGTTTACATTTTTCTCTCTCGATCGTCAATTCAACTCTCCGCGCGAACCGACCGTTTTATATTTATACTGTATAAATTGTTGTTTTTTGTCCCATTAAAAACAAAATGAACCCCACTGTTTTATATATAATATGGCTATATTTTATGTATATGCGAAACAAGCGGAGGAATACTTTATTGAAAGAAGATGTCTAAAAATAAATTTAACTATATAATGAAGAAAACAAATTGTCGCCCGAAAAGGAGGAAGGTATGTACTGAGAATGTCGGATCGTCATAACGACAACCTCATAAAAAGGTCAAACGTAAAAGCCGCTCCTGAACCTACCTGGAGAGGTGGCCCAGATCTGCGTCCGGCCCAGGGCCGGCCTAACTTTTTGGAGTATTTACACTTATCAATTGCCGACCCAGGGCCGGCCTAAATTGTAAGTGTAAATGGGGTCTATGAGAATAGAAATTGTTTTAAGAGTATTTTCCTACTTTAATAATAACCTAGAAATCATTTTAGAATATTCATTTTTAAGGAGTGTGGTACCACATATTTTAACATACATTTTTTATCTGATTAAGAACTGCTCTTTGAATGTAGTAAATATAGTATAACATATCTCATATCTCATTTTAAGACAAGTATGTACCTAACAAAGCATTTTAATGTCAAAGGTGGAGTTTAGAACTATTAATTTTTATACATACAGTATTCCTATGAGATCATAATATCACATGTGAAGAATATCTTTAATATTGTATGTCATATTAAAAAGTTGGTATAATACATCATTACAGTTTTTGAAAATTTCATCAGATTTCATGGCCCATCGGCACTTGCGCCTGATTCTCTAATGTATATCCACGTAGGGCATTATCTGTCCAGTATTTATATTGGCAAATTGTGTAATACAGTGGCACTACACTATCCAGAGGATATACTGTACCTATTAAAGGGACACTTTTGTTTGGTCCCAAACCATCTGTCTGCACTATCAAACTTTATGTGAAAAAAAATGTGCCCATATATCATATTTGGGCATATCACACTTTTTTGTCATATAATGTGTTTAAACAGAGCTTTAAAATAGGGATTCTACTGTAATGTAAATTAATATGAATAGCCAATCATATAGATACCTTTAAGGATGTTTTCACTTTTATTGCATAATGCATTATGTGTTTATAGAATACTGACTTTCGGCTTTGAACGCAGTGATCTTTATGTCACTTATTCTCAATGTTCTGACATTAAGATAACCTACTTTTATACTAAGTTCATCCATGTTAATATATTATAAAACTTGTAAAAAGTAACCTTAATGTTGGTTTATAATTTAAGGCTTACTTTTTATAGAAATATTTTATCTTGAGATAATATGTAACAATTTCGATATTTTTGTGTATAATGTAATGATATATGTTATAGAGGACATACAGATGCATAAATAAAGTACTTTTTTGTATTTAAAATGTACTTGTTATGAGTTCAGTTAAAGTTTCTTTGTTTAAAAGGAGAGTACCAATAATAAAAAAGGACTCTTTCTCATATAAAGAATGAGGGACAATAGGCTTTTGTGACACCCCTATTAAAGAGACACTTTCGAAAGGAGTTCTAATCCACTGTATTATGAATCGATTAAATCAATTTTTAAATTTTAATTTAATAAATGTGTTAAATCTATTGAATTTTTAAACCATGTTTTTAATTGTACTAGCCTATATTATTTTTTTTCTTTTCATATTACAAACAATCATCTCTTCTTGTCAACATCTGGTATACAGGTGAGTTTTGTCTTTGTATGTCACTGTGCAAACTTTAAATGGGAATATATCAATATCATTCATTTCATATTTATCACAAAATGGTAACAATATTTATATGAACCAGAAGGTTTTTGTGGAGTATTGTGTCACACTCACGAAAAACACAGCGGGTGAGAAAGTCACAAGTTTGTACTTCTTCTCATGTTACATGAGTTGTTCTGACAATCGTCAAAATAATTATAGTATTTTGTTATCTATCTCATTGTTTTTTTTTCTTATCCATTTTAACTTGTTATAAAATAGTAGTTATTTTGAGGTATCATTGTGCAATGGTTAGTTAGCTGTAACATTTATTGACTGAAATACTATTTTACCTAACTATCATCATACTAACTTTACAAAATCATGTTCTTAAGCTCTGTCTACACTATCAAACTACTTTGGAAAAAAAAGTGTGATTTGCCAAAATATGGTAGTGATATTCTTAAATATTGTAGTGATATGACCTCATCATATCAATATGGACACATCACATTTTTTTTGTCACATAAGGTTTTGATAGTGTGGACAAAGCATTAGAAATGTCAATCTACATTCTATATTAATGTTGAGATATGTCCTGCTTGTGAATTGGTGTGTGGACTAGTCTTATGTTTTACAAGGCTTACAAATACTAGTTAAAATTAAAGACACTAAAACAATATCTTTCCATCAAAATAAACCAATTAAACTACTTTCAAGACAGTTTCATTAGTTCAATAGTTAGAAGTTCAATGGAGGTGTTTAGCCAAGGTGAATTTTTGCTTGATTTATTTTTTATTTATTTATTTTAACCATATTTAATGAGGGTGATCCATCCAGCATTTGCTGATCATTTGGGACCCTCAGAACAGATGCAGTATGCTCGTAGATTATATGTTTGTGTTAAATCAAGTAATTTTACCAATTCCAATCAATACAGTATTTATTATGTTATACACGTTCAATAACTTAATTTTTACTCCCTCTTATAGCATTGACTATTATTCCCCATTACTATAATAATCAATTTTATAGTATTTTATCATGGATGAGCTGTTTTAAATTGTATAACAGCATACACTATATATAATTTTAATATCTCATCTATATAATAAATATAGACATAATTGATCGGTATATACTGTATATGACCTAGAGGCAGGTTTGTCATCTGTCAGGTAATCTATATAATGAATATGATGTGGAATTTATTAAATTATCCTATAGTTATTAAATTACATAGATATCTCAATTGATAAATCAAAGATAAGAAAATGTGAAATAGGCAAAATAACTTAAATATTAACTGCACACAGTAGTATAATATAAAAATAATTAGTTCGAACTTTAAATTTCATTAAAAAAAATAACCAGTTATTATTATATAAATAATTAGGTCTACTTATCATATATTCTTAAAACCGAAAATTATTTGAGATTCAATATTTAAATTGATGACTATTTACAGTAAAGTACAGTAATTCAATTTAAACATTATCGTACTGCTGGGCTTATTAAATAACTGAATTATGTCACATCCATGTGAGCATAGTGCCTCCATAACCTAGTAACATTAACGCAGTTAATTGTTGATGAATTCAACCTCCTGTTGTTTTTTTATGTTGCTTTCCAAATTGCCTTCCTGAAATGATCAGCATTGACCAATATTGATCTGTCTACACTATCAAACTAGTTTATATAATAATATATAGTAATGATGTGCCCAAAAATGTTGACATTATTATGTCCATATATGGAATATATGATATAATATATAACTATGGAAAGTAGAATAGCAACACACAATGTAGCTAACTATCAGCTATGTAATCATTTGTTTTCAGTGATTTCATTTTCCATTTTTGTCTGTATACAGTACCCTAACATTGCTGTGCTGTACACAGATTATTAATATCACTTTCCAGTGATTCTGTCTTCCATATATTCATCTATATACAGTAATGAATACTGTACACAAGTTACTAATACAGGAAAGCTAACTGTTTTTCAAATAAATTTTTCAGCAGTTTTTAGTGACATTCCTTGATTTTCTATGTGACAAATTAGTGCAGTGAACCCTATCTCAGAGGCACCAATTTTTCATCACTGACTGTTTACAACCAACAATGTTTGTAAATTACATGTGACATTACAAACTTTATGAGATATTTGGCGACTGGGTGGAAATTTTTTCGAAAATTGTATACTTCTATCAAAACAACATGCTAATTTTGTACATGTTAACAGTGGAGTAACTCCATGTTAAATAGTACATTAACATTGAGGAAGGCAAGTTTAGGTGCTAGGCACCAATTCAATGGTCTCAGGTTCGAATCCTGCCTGACATCTTACGACAAATGCACTGTCATGACTTGTCAAAAACTTTGTTTACACTTGTTATTAAAAATCATAAAAATATGCCTACATATAAATAAAATAATTTGCTTTAATGTAATTTACCTTGCAAACCTTCAAACAATAGAACTATTAACAATTTGTATAATAAATTACAAATTAGTTAAATTAAAGTTAGTTACACAGCAGTTACTATTATACTGTACCAATTGTTATATTCTTAATGTTATTAGCTACTTTGGTACATAAACCCAAAATTCTGTAGAGGTCAGTAACCAATTACACAGTGTCACCTAAACGAAATAAAATATATTCAATTAGATATTTTCCCTGAAGTTTAGAACAAAAATTGAACATCTCCCATTGTGAATACCAATTAACTCGTCACTGACGGAAGTTCAACACATCACCTATACTTGGCCCAGGACCTTTGTACTTTTGTATCATACATTATTAGGTAAATCTTTTCTAGCAAAAGAAGTTATAAATGTTTGTGAGTCTGTTGGGATTTTCTACCTATTTTTTCAAAGTAATTGGGCCACCTCGGACAATTATACAGAATATAGAATGCAGTGTTGAAAGCAATAGTAGAGAAATATGACCTGTATTGTATCAACACTATATCTTGTCTTTATCTAATTAAGTATTGGCCATACTACTAGTTTAATTGGTTGAATAGTACAGTAGTATTTTTAGGCACAGTGTTTTTTTAAACCTTGTCCTCATGTTATGGATGTAATTGTGTTGATCGAAGATAGGCCTTCATTTTTTCCCACTCATCGAATGTTTATATGTGAAGTTTATTTTTAAAGCCTGCAGTATAGTCTGGGCTCCAGACGGAGTTTTGTAAAAATATAAATATTTTTGCACATATGGCGTTTCATACGTGTATTACTTGAGTTTGGATACTCCGTCTGGGGAAACACGCATAAGTCACGTGGTTTGACACCAAGAATTCTTGGTGCATAAATTATCCAGTTGACTAGTTTCAGCCGCATGCCATTGGCTACTCACTCGTACGTCGTTTTAATATTCATATTTCAGAATTTCAAAGACTCAACGTCTAAGACGATGCGCATGCGCTATGTTACGTTTAGACAATGTGTACTTGGGTACATTGATGAAAGTTTCTGAAGGCTAAAAATGATTTTATATGCCTAGTAGTAGTCTGGTAAACATTTGATGAGATTTTTCCCAAGAACATGAAAACTCGTCGTGATATGATAGGCTATAAGCTTCTCCGCCAAATCAAACATTGAATGGATCATTTATTATGCGGAGAAAATTTGATTTAATTCCCACCCAGACCCAGTCCTGTTCTGTGTGGATGGTGGTGTAGCCCTGTTGTGTGCCGGTCGGTAGTGGTATGTACCTTATTGGCGTTTTATTTGGAAGGTCATACGTACGAGTTGAGTAGCCCTACGAACCCGCCTACGAAGGAGGCCTAGGCCAGAACAATTAATAAACAACTTGGCAACACGATTTTATATTTCAACAGTTGTTCAGTCTCGATCGTACATTCAGCACACTGTGCGTACGTACTTGATCTTTTTCATTTTGAAACAAAATGATCATTGGTTGATTCGAAATCCATATTTACATACCGCCCGCCCCATATAGCCAAATACGGTATGATAAACTACGTCATTCTTATCGGATGTTTGCGGTTTGCAAATCGATTTCTATACGTGTTTCACAAGTCTGTATTTTCAGACAAAAATCGCGGTCGAAATAAAAACAAATAAATAAAAAAAAGACAATAAATACAGACTTGGGGCAAGTCTACCTGCAGTACTATACAGCTTATGAAGTTATATTCAATTGTTATTTCTATTGCTCTGTTGTCTACACTAGTTTGACTAAAAAAAAGTGTGATGTGTCCAAATATGGTAGTGATATGCCCAAATTTGGTAGTGATACATGACATCATCATGTTCATATATAGAGTATCACGGTGCTGACGTCACGACGGTAGGTGGCGCTGCGTGGTTGCTAGCGCAACCAAAAATGCGTTCAGCCTGTCTGAGTGACTCCAAGATCACCAATGGTTTGGAATAGGCTTATTGAAGTAGTCATTTTAAAACTTAATAATTTTCAATAAAAACAAACTAAAATTTCAAAAGATCACTAAATATTTGTTTTTAATAATCTATTTATTCTTCAACTACAGTTTAAGTTTAAAAAAAATCAAGCTAAGATACATAATTTGATAGAAATACAGATCTTTACTGTTTTATCAACATAGTAGCGCTGAACGCATTTTTTGGTTGTCTAGCAATCATGCAGCGCCCTCTATTGTTGTGATGTCACACCGTGATACTCTATAGGCAAATCACATTTTGTTGTCACATAAAATTTGATAGTGTAGTTTGAGCTTAGGGTTTGTATCTTACAAAAATTCTGTTAACAAATCCTTTCATCCGCTTTACTTTTAGACTCGCTTCCGAAGCTTATTGTTGCTACTTTATGATTTATGGACCATGTTTTGATATCTCTAAGGATTGTTAATCCTCTTAACATTTTATCAGATTTTGTATGTATCATAATGTACACATTTTGCAGAATGTTTGCAGCTTTAATGTTCTTATAGCCTAATCTCATTGGTGTTATAAAATATTTTGTTATGTGACTGTATTTACAGGGAAGACATACATTTTAGTTTGTTGTGTCGTGCCTAGCTTACCTGGATAAACTGACATTGGTCATTATTCAGTTTTTATTGCCTTATTTCATTGGCGTATTTTCTTATATACTGTATTTACATGGAAGAAATTTTAGTGTGTTGAGATACTCAGATAAACCGACATACAGGAGGCCATTATTCAGTTTTTATATTTTAAAACATATTTATGTTGCCAAATATTTATAGAAAGTACACTGGTTTGTTTTAAGTTTTATTCCAATTTCTTCATTCCTAAATTGTGTCTGCTACCAAAGTCGATTTGTTGACCAATATTTTCATAACCTATTTAGGATTTTTTTTTAAGCTATTTGTAATCGTGATTGATTGCTTATAATAATTGTTTTAAGTACAGTACTTCCGGCGCTCGCAAACTTATAGTGAAATCATTGTTCATGTAATAAACAGAACTTTTCTTTCTATACTAAATCAAATATAAATTAAATTGAAATGTTAAGGCAACTTTACCAGATCAAATTTATCTTTAATTTTGTTATCTTCTATAGTACAGCCTCCATTATTAAGGAGACACCTCTATTAAGGAAACACTTACTATATGAAACAAATGATCAACAAACTATGTTTGGCCAAACCCTATTCAAGTGATACTTATTTTATAAATTGTTATACTGTATCTAAAAAAAGACCTGTCTATTTCGTGCCACCTTACCTGGATAAACCGACAATATAGCCCACTCTCTCCGAAGAGAGGATACAATTAGGAAAAGAGATGATAAGCAGCACTCATAGACTACCAACACCACTGTTGGTTTGTGTAATTTTCTGTAGTAAAACTATAATAAATAGGGCTTAACTTTGGCAGTTTGAATAAATGTCTTTTCTCTATATTATTTTTTTAACCTAAACATTTTTGATTGACCAGGTACTTCATCTCTAACTATCTAAGAGATTTGAAATGTTGTATTTATTATAGCTGAAACAGATTGATGAGCAAGTGCAGTATTCTCCTGGGTTTTCTTTGAATTATTGGAGAAGTTAGTAGTAGATTTACTTCTTAAGCGGTACCACTGATCAGCTTGTAAAAACCTCATAAAACATCCCCAGACTCAACATTGAAATATTCACATTACTAACACTATTGGAGGCTAACATTTAGACATGAGATGATCGTATTTCACTTCTAATGTGTTTGATATAGATGGATTTTACGTGTGTCTTAAAAAGCTAAAGAAGAAGTTGTTTCAATTCAATAAGTTACATCTTACTGTTTTCTTTTATTTTATTTATTTTGTGCTATATATCTATATGGTCTAATGGTTAGGGCAACTGCATATCAAGCAGACGGTCCGAGTTCAAGTCTCGGTTGGGGCCACTTTTTCTCATTCTCACAGATTTCCTCATCTTTATCGTTTCAAATTAATTAACTAAATTTCAGTATATCACCGGGCGGTTTAGAATTAATGTTCTTTGCCTACTGTGTTTATATATATCAAATTAAATAAATATTAGGTTAATATTATTAAAAGTAGTACTGTGTACATAGATATACTGTACAATCTTTGCTGACTAAGCTATATATTTTTTACATTTTATAATTTTAGTATATAAACAAATGGTGGTATTTAACAGTAACTTTTTTTCCATATAATACTGTATTTGAACCTATTAAATAATATTTTTAAATTAGTTATACTTACTGTATAGTCTATTTCATGCCTTGATAAACCAACAACAGAATTGAATGTGCTCACTAGATAGATAGCCATGATATGAAAAGATAACATTTTCTTAGACACCCCTTCTAACTATTCATAGTTTAAGTTTAATTACAACTTTACATCTAAACTGATAGCTCCCTATATAAAAATTGAAATTCATCTGCAAATAATTTAAATTCACCTGTCATTGTTAATGGATTTTATTCCCCCCTGAAGTTGTTTATATCAACCTCATTAGTAGTAATAATGAAAGGTTAAGGTGTTAGATTGCTGAGGTATCTTAATTAAGCTTCCATAGCCTTGATCCATGTCTGTGTAAGACTGGAGATATCAATTGCAATAACTATCCTACCTTATTGTGCTATACACAGCCTGTCACTCATTAATCGGAAATTGTTGATACATTGCAAAAATATGTGATATTATATTATAATTTAAAATTATGTAATAGGAACTTTAGGGAAGTAGCCACCAGTACGGATGGTGAGGTTTGAACCTGACCACTTTTTCACAGAGGCGTTTGACAACCCAGTGGCTTGAAAAGTGAATAGACGTTGTTCCTTTTCTTGTGGCTACATCATTAAAATCAAGATTAGAAACATATTTTTAAAACTTTACAGTAAACATATAAATTAGAACTGCTTTTCAAAACTTAAAAAAAACACCAACAGATTTCAAAAGCTTATTTATATTAATTACAATACTTGCTTTCTGTTGAATGAGAAGGAAAAGTACATCATTATATTGGTTCTTAAAGTAATAATACAGTAATACTGGTGTTCTTTCAAGTGGACTTCAACAATTTTAATTCTTTGAAATATGCAAATTAAGTCTAATAAAATCTTTAAAGTACTGTACAGTAATACATTTAAACTTTCTGTTATTCCTTTTTTGTCTCTTGAACTTGTTGACCTTAGTTATCCATTTTTTCCCAATTATATCTTCCTTAGTACCGGATTATAAATGTTTTACAAATAGTTTGATCAAGATTACATTATGTTTCCTGTTTAAACCTTTTTCTGTTTTTTTTTTATACCCAAACCGGCGCAAAATTATTAAAATTTACGCCATAAAATTAATAAATTGGTCACTTATGCTAAATGGTAATATATTAAACGATAATTTAAAAGAAGCGTCTCGGTCACCTTAAATCATATTTAATGTACCAATTTCCTCTTGTGGTTTTTTATGACGGTTCTACTAAAAAATGTAATTGTTTTAAATTCTCAAGACATAAAGTTATTGATTAAAACCGCATCAAATTTGATATCTTATTCATTTATGTTAAATTTCTAGGTTATCAAATTAGCCTGAATAAAACATAATTTATATTGTATGGCTACTGAGGTGAGTTGTGGTAGTGCTTTTGGCTTTAACATACCAGGTCAAAGACCGCGTAAATACACTTCTTTATTCTTTATTTTGATGCCATTATTGTTTAAAGTTTTGCTTGACAAATAAACACTAGTAAAATTAAGATTGTGAAGAAAGTGAGATACTGGTACATAGTTTAATTTCTAAAAAATATTGATTAATCCTGGTAAAAAAAAAACCCACAGAAATAGAAAAAATACAATAGAACCTTTATTTCGGACAACCTATTTACTGTAGGGGGGATACTCTCCCATGAAACATATAAGAGGGTAAATAATGTTTTTTTAAACTACAGCTAATAATTAATATATTCAGTGGATACCCCTGTAAAACCCTGTCTACACTACAGTATCAAACTTTATGTGAAAAAACGACGATGTCATATCTCTTCCATATTTGGGTATACTGTATCACTATCATATTTTGGCACATCACACTTTTTTCGTCAAACTAGTTTGATAGTGTAGACAGAGCTTAAGGGTTGTTCATTTGGTCTTGAAAGTTTTCTGTTGATATGGGTTTACTGTTTTATATTTTTAGTTTTCATCTACTGTATTGTCAAAAGAAAATATATTATGGAAGCATTCCAGTAATAAGATATTAGACACATTATATAGGATAGGACACATGATTCATTACCATAATGCATATAATAAATAAGTATAGTTAATAATAGTTTGTAATTCCAATAGCATTATGGCACAGACTTTGTGTCTAGAATTTTGAACACTCAATGAGAAATTGACTTCTATTACCATAGTAACTAACATATATTTCTCCTATTTAGGCTGAGAAAATATTATTACTATTCTTAATCTACAATTTTAAAAGCGTTTTATATGTTAAAGTTTTGTGTGTTCGGTTTTATAAAAAACTAAAAGTTTACTCTTAAAAGGATTTTGTCTTGAGAAAATATTATTATTATTCTAAATTCAAAGGAGGCTAGATAGATGACTGCATGTGTGCATTGTTAAAACCAAAATGTAAATGTGATTTATTTGTGAAAGTATTTATGGATCCATTGCGTACATTTGCTTCATATATTTATATCATTTTCTGTATAGAGCTAGTTAAACACATAACATTCAGTATAGTTCATGATATTACAAACAGATAAAGCTTAAAATGTCTCATCATCATAGCATTACCTTATATATACATAGAATACAGTATATTTATGATATACAGTATTGTGACTCAAGTAATGCTTAAGCTAACCCTATTATTAGTAATGGTAACACATTTTGTTTGTAGGCACAATATAGTGACTCAATAATGCTTCAGGTAGGCCTAGCATTAGTAACGGTAACACGTTTTGTAGGTACAGCAGCCAGGTGTTTTTAGTCCATTGACAGCTACCTATACAGGAAACCTAATAGTCACTTGCCCTAGGCTACTTTTTATTTTCAGTAGCTGGGTCTTGTTTTTAAATATGGCAGTTTCTCTCGACCGTTTTCCCCCTCTGATTTGACCTTCTTTATTCTATTTGACTCTCCGTACCACGTCCATATAATAGTCGATTAAATTCCGTTGCCAATGAAGACAGCATTGGTATTAGTTTCAACCGCATTTTTTGCAGAAACAGTGGGACCGCTTTCTTTAAAAATATCTGACAAATATGTTTTCATATAATATAGAGATATATATTTTATTTCATTTTACAATCTGGACCACTTTAAATATATATTGTTCCCTCAAAAGAATAATTTATTACATTTTTTTTCTTAAATATGCCATATTAATGTCACAATAGTAAATCACTTTCATAAAAAATTGGATTGAAAAAAAAAAAATTTTTACCCGAAAAACTGTATTTTCAAAAATTTACTGGAAATCAGTGGGTTTTTGGTTGAATCTAACCCGTTTATTTTATTTATTTTTTTTTTCCCTACGAAAATGATTAACTTTATTACTGCAAAATGACATGCAATCTTATGACCTTACTAATCTTCATTTTTCATGTTTTTAGGGGACAATACTGTACATCTTTAAATAATATAATAATTTTCTCTATAATATTATATAGATTAATACAAATTATCAAGTTCCTCCACTTTCTGTTTCTGTTCTCTTTGTACATCTTCTCTGTTGCTATTCATCGCATTCCGATCTCCTAAGGTCATTAGTAGGTCTACCCATGTTGAGCTATTCGCCTATTCCTACTGACAACCTACAGTTCCTGCTTTACTATTCTCCAAGGTGCCACTAAAAATGTTTTGGATTTCATTGTACTCGTTTCAGTTTATATGAGACACAATAATGGTACTAATTGCCTCATGGTATTTGGGTCTCTGTGAACATAGTCAAGTAAACGCATTGTTAAAGAACAGCTTTGAAATGCTCGCCCTAACATGTAAACATTCGCTTGATGTTTTTGTAGCTGTATCTAAGCTGTATAAACCTACTGTATACATAGTCTTTTTGTACGTCTACTGCTTTTATTTGTTTAGTATACTCAATAGAACAGGTACGGGTATCCACTGTCTGAAAGTAAAACAATGAATAAACTTTTATACATTTTTAAAATGTCGATGCCTACTGGACTTCAGCATGCCCGTACTGTAGCTTATACAGTTCACACAATTGTATAACTGTTTTGCCTAATTTAAACCACTGATAGATACCTGTAAATGAACCTAATGTTATGAACTAAAGAGAATGTGAAAGGGCTGCAGTAGATAATAGTTTTTACTACCGGTACACATTTACGCAGGACTAATTGAGCCTTATATTCTTACACATGTTTGGGAAATGGTGAATAAAACTAAAAATGTTTTTTTGGTTTTAAACATTTTCTGCTTTGTTTCCTGAACCTCAGTAAATTTTGTGAGTGACACTGGTTCAATGGAAATGATCAACATATAAATAAGAACTGTATTAAGCTCTGTCTACACTACCAAACTAGTTTGACAAAAAAAGTATGTGAAGTGCCTAAATATGGTATAGTGATATGCTTAAATATGGTAGTTATATGACATCATCATGTCTATATATGGGCATATCACATTGTTTTGTCACATAAAGTTGGATAGTATATTATGTTATTTTATGCTAATAAGTTCAGGTGTGAGTTCAAATCAAATCACTTTTGATAAAGCCCCTGCTTTATAAGAATTATACTAATTCCAACAAATCTTCTTATACATATATTTTAATTAACTTTAATGAATGAAAATGTTTATTCTACAATTCACAGCTGTGTATACAGTGTCCTATAGGGTTTATTTTACATTCACTCTAAGAATCATTTTATTGTTTTGATTTACATGGAGCTACAATACTATAGAAAACAGTTAGCCTTATTAGTTTCTCTCCAACTAATTGTAGCATTACAGTTCTTTACTATGAATAAAGGCTATAAATAATTGTGCACATATAGAGCAACTGTTTAAACAAGTTTTTGCATATACCGGTACCCTACTTTTGTTCTAACTTTTTTATTTTTTTTGAAGATGACAATATAGATTATTTTATTTATTTATTGAAACAATATTTTACGAGGGTGGCTGAAGCTGATCATTAGGGAACATTCACAAAAATACAACATGACGAGACATACACATGTAACAATAAAAATTAAATTAAAATAAATAGATGAGATTCTTTAAAGAATACAGTATATTAAATTAGTATATAACATTAGTTTAACATAAAGAAATTAAAATTTAAATACACCCATAAAGAATTTTGTATTCATTTGATTTCTTTATACAACTGAATGTGTTAGATTGAGCTATTAATATCACATAGGGTATTGATTTTTACACTTTATGTTAATGAGTTGCGGGGGATTGATACGCCTTAAGGACACCCTATATTTTGTATTATGATGATGAAGTGTGTTTGAAAAAAGAGGCCTGCAGTAGCAGCTGCTTTATGTTGATTCAAGACAAGAGAGTATGTTCCTGAGCTAATTTATTGACTATGTGTTTCACACATCTTTGACCCCATTTACACTTCATCGACGATTTCTTAGCCGGCCCGAAGTCGGCCCAACGCCGGCTTTCTTTTTAGCCTGCAATGTGTTTACACTTACCCAAAAAGCCGGCCTCGGGCCCCTACTATTGTGTTTACACTTGCTCTCGCGGAAGAGTGCTCGATGATACGATTTCGCTACATTCACGTCATATCCGCTCATGTTAAAAAGTTGTCGATCTACACTAGGCCTAGGCCTATCAACTTTATCAAAAAAGAATCAAATAACGGTATTTAATATGGATCAAAACAATTGTATTATTGCTTTACTACTAATGTTTGCGTCTCGTTTTCTAAAGAATAGTAGTAGATAATACGCCCTTTTTACGAAACGGAAGACATCATTCTTCGATCGATGAAAACACAAACAATGCCGTTCAACGAAGCGTAACTAACAGAAATAACATAGCGTTTTCAGCCTATTTTCGGAGGACAAGTTACTTAAAAATTCGTAACTCCTCAACGGACAGTCGTATGGACAAAATTTGTACTGTAAAATGTTCTTTAAAGATTAGCCTATATAACTGTGTGATTGAAAAAAATTAAAATTTTTTTTTTTCACTTCTTAAGTCCATCGAAAAAAACACCACAGTTTATAAGCATAGGCGCCGCATGGTGTCCTGAAATCCCATGAAAACGCTATGTTATTTCTGTTGGTTACGCTTCGTTGCACGGCATTGTTTGTCATAGATCGAAGATGTCTTCGTTTCGTGAAAAAGGCGTATACTATCTTCACCAATTTAATTTCAATGAAGAATTTCCGATTCATCAGCAATAAGTTTCGTAAACTTAAAGCTATAGTTGACCCAGAACGTTCATTTTATGACCGCGAGTGTTTACACTATACGAAGTGCCGGCCCGAAGCCCGCAATTGCCGGCCCGAAGCCTACTCTAGACTAGGCTCAAAATTGAGCCGGCTCGAGGCCGGCTCGGTTGTTCCCAGAGTGTTTACACTTGTGCACTTTTGGCTCGGAGCCGGCCTCGGGCTCGCTAAAAGCTGAAGTGTAAATGGGGTCTTTTATTATACTATTATCCTGAAGGAGACTGCATGCTATTGAAACTTGGCTTGACAAACAAAAACAAACTATAAGATTCTTCTCAATATTAATAAATGATGATTGGGACATGTGGTTGGGCTAGGGTTGTTAGACAAGTCCATTATCGCAGAAGGGGTGCTCAGGGGAGTTTCTATCTTTTTGTATCATACCTCTCCAAACAAGGGCTATTGTATGTTTACCCAGGTAAGTCACTCATAGAATACCTACCGTAAATACTACTACTTTGATATATGATATTCTATTACAGTAAACATCTGGTTGGTTAATGTAAGCTAAAGCTTTATTCTCCATTTCGCCGTCCAATTTTCTTTCTTTAGTCCAACAAATTAATTACCTCAGATATTTAACCTTTCCTTTAAAACTTAATTATCTGTGATATTTACATCTTTTTTTGTCATTCTGTGAGTTTGCTTTTGCTAAATCTCCTTAATCCTCTTTTAAATCCAAGTTGTGAAATGATCTAAAAGAGTTTGTTGAGCCAACAACAGTTTGGTTAATTGAGATTGCAAGGCAGCCAACCAACCACAAAACTGTACAACAAAACATGGAATAAGCCCTTTAGAATACCCACTTTCAAGAACAAACTGTGATAATTAATACTGAGATATATAGATAACACACAGATATGTGGTCATATTCATTCAGGGTTTTGTATTGTATTTAAAATTAACAGAAGACTTTGTTTCATGTTTTATTATACAGGCATAAAGGCATGGAATAACCTACCTCATTCCATTCAACAAATAGAAAACAAATTTAATTTTAAGAAAAATGTTAAATCACATTTCTGTTCAACCAAATAACTTTATAAGTCAATCATAGTTTTTAATTTAACTTGTTTTTTATATTACTGTTTTTGTTATATTTACGTGTTTAATGCTATACTTTGTAATGTTTATATTTTTTATTTTAGATTGTAAAAGGATCCCAATGGAAATAAGCTAACAAGCTTTTTGGGCTATCCTGGAAAATCTTTTATAAATGTATTATTTGTAATGTCCGTAATTTATGTTATCACTTTGTATGTATTTTTTATGATGATTTTCCAAATAAATTCAATTCAATTCAATTCATTGATGAAATACTGTAGTTTCTATGCCAAAATTAAATTCTTAAATAATATTGGAAAAACAATCAAATTGAGACATATTCTAGGATTTAAATTGAAAGAATATTGATTGAATGTTTTCGCCATTATGAATAACGAAATTGGTCAATATAGTTTGGTTAAAGTCCAAAGTCTATTTTTTCAAATCTGTATAAAAGCAAATAGAAAGACTATTATTCACATTTTTCATTTTTCAAAAATTGTCATATAAAAATGATATATTGTCTATATTTCTGTTTTGAAAAATAACTATCTCAGCTCTCTTGTAAAAGTTAATTGATTATTGATGTCATACCAAATGACACCTTAGCTCTCTAGTAAAAGTGATTTGATTATTGATGTCATACACCAAATGACACCTCAGCTCTCTAGTAAAAGTGATTTGATCATTGATGTCATACCAAATGAAACAATTAATCAGAATATTCACAAGTTAATATCAATTTATAAATGACATTACGATTACTTTGCTTTAGGATATAAACTGCTCGTTGTTTTCAATTTAAGTTCAATCAGTGAGAGATAATATTATGCAGACGTCTTGTGCATTATATAATAACTCTACAGGATATGAATTCAATTCTGATATTAGAATGAGTGTTAACATACTAATTTTGTGTGCATTAAAGTTCATCAAATTACGGGGAAAGTGAGAAGGCAGAAATGGGAAGTGGAGAGGGAGAAGGGAAATAATGCATCAATAATTGAACATATTTATTCTTTTAATAGATGATAGCTAATTTAATAATTTCACAATGCCCTCAACAGAAGTATTTAAATTAACTCAGATTAATACAGTAGTTAATGTAATTATTACATAATATTGTCTGATAAGAATAACAGTTCGAATTAGAAATGTAATATTAGAGGGACACATTTACTGTAGGGCCTATAAATATGGATGTTCCCTAAATATGGGTATGCCCTGAATAAGAGAGGTTATTTTTAATGTTGAAACATACAATTCTTCTTGTTCTTTCTTAGTAAGTGTCCCCTTGTTAGAGGTGTCTTCTGTATGTTAGGGTATTTCCTGGGGTATTCCCTGAATAAAAGAGGTTACTGTAATGTTGAAACATGTTTTTCTTCTCATTCGTTTTGTATTAAGTGTCCCCTTATTAAAGGTGTTGCCTGTATAGGGATGTCTCAAAGGAGGGCTTCTACTGTTGTTAAACAGTTTAAAATATGATTAAAAAGGCTTGGTTAATAAAGGTTGATTACCTTTCTATTGTAATTAGTGAAATTAATGTTATGCTTGATTAGGAAAGCAATGAAATGCTAAACAAGTCTCACGATGATTACAAAGTGCCGTGACTATAATATTTATATATTCTTTTTATCAAATAGTGTAAAATACTTCTTTTCAGCCTTTTGGCTGCCGTTGTATTATTGATTTCTTTTTTTTTATGAATAAATATACCTTTGAAAAAAAATATTAACAAATCAATGTTGTTTAAATCAAGCCTTATTATAGACCACTTTTGGACCCCAGGGTATGGGTTTTTATCTGTATTTAAAAATACAGTACGGTACTGTAGGTAGTTATTTTTGCACCTTCCCAACCCCGCAAATGGCAAGCACATGTCTCACCGGTTACAGGATGATTTCAAAACCAAGTCTCTTAAAGCTACAATATATTGGCAATGTATTGATTGTTTGAAAAATCCTGCAGTGAATTGTGACTGGATGAAGGACTGGTAAACTACCACCAAACCACGCTTTCTCACAGAACTGTATAATAGGCTATTCTACAGTATGTTTTAATATATAGTGGTTACATAAGCTTTAAAATTAGTTTTTTTTTTGGACCTCACACATTATCACCCCACACATAAATACTATTTAATTTGAGGAATAATCCTCTATATTTTTTCTGAATAGACTCAACTGTAGTTGGGAACTTAACTGGTTTATACATCTTTCAATTACTGTTTATTTGTAATATTATGCGTAGTAAACAATTATTTAAATAGTCACTATGTATAGGTACATATTTTAACACAATTCATTTGGGAGTCGTCATTCTTTTCATTATAATTCTATTGATCCATTGATCAAGGTAAATCTCTGGTTTGATCAACAGGTCTATTTATCCAGGCTGTTTTTGTCAACATCAACGCACAACTATTTCAATAAAGCTATTGTTGTTATTAAAGAAAGAATTGTATAACTAAGATTAGGAATCTAATGAATAGGTAATAATCACATGGAGATATATCTGTACATATTTGAATGAATTGTTTATTCAAATCGCTCTATGCTTAGAAATATACCTGCATTAGTCTTTATATTACCACTTGCCTGCAAAATTAGAAATAAAAGATTTTCTCATCAAAAACACATGGTTACAATTATGTTAAATGTAATTGATTTATTTGGCCAAAGTTCAATATAAACATATTACTGTTATTAATATCATACTATAAAGAAATAGAACAAGTTATATTACAAATAGAAACCTCTTTTTAGACCACTTTTGAGAAGAGAGCCCTGTGAAAAAAATGAGAGGCAATTATGTTATTATAACACCTCAGCCAAAACACCTTTTCAGTGGACAACGTTTGCGGACGAGTCCTTACAGTGTCCCCTGAATAGAGTTACTATTGTATAATACACAGTATGCCCACTCCCTTGTACTTTTATTTTTTATGGAAAGGTTGGACTCTTACAAACCTAATGTCATAAATATTGGAGGAAACAAGACATATAAATTGTTCTTTGAGCCAAAAAATGTGGCCCACTGGGAGGCACTAGTTTCATTTCAGATTCCAATGCTTTTTATTGGACTGCTTTACACAATGCTTTATGAGAATGGGTATTTTCAACAACACTTGACACAAAATTGTTGACCTATTCGCTGAAAGCATGTTGAACAAAAGGTTTAAGCTCTGCCTACACTATAAAACTTAAGTTTGACAAAAAAAAGTGTGATGTGCCCAAATATGATAGTGATATGCTTAAATATGGTAGTGATATGACATCATCATGTCCATATATTGGCACATCACATTTGTTTGTCACATAAAGTTTAATAATAGTGTAGACAGAGCTTTTCGTCTATCATCTAGAAGGCTCTTCCAATTACCTATTGCTTATTCAACAAAATCAAATAAAATGTCTACAAAAACAACTTACAATGTGAAAACAAACTAGACATGAAACTCGTCACTTTGACGAGTTAGTTATCCGCACCACGACAAACGCCACGTGCACGTCATACGTTGGAATATTGCACACAGATAAAGATTATGGCATTATGACAAGAACTGAAGAATATGATATGCTGTTAGTGCTGAATTCTGTCAATTTTGTGTCATATAGTATATACATGCAAACAGTATAATCTGTATACATATTACATACAGTGTAGAATAGGTGAAATTACGGGACCCGCCATTTATTCCAATTTTTAACATGGCGACGGTATCAAAATGAAACACTTAGATAGCAATTTCAGAAGGAAATTATCTTAGGAACAACATATTAACGTGTAGAAGAAATTTGAATACGTAAAATATAGATGCGCACCCTTTTAAATGTGATGAACTATTACGCAAAATATAAAAATACAACTTTTTTTATTCAACTGGCCATATGATGACGTCACAACATCCGATTGGCAAAATGTTTACATGAATTCGTATCTACAATCCAATTGCTTCCAGAAAACGTTTTAATCGTGATTATCACATTTTATTCTTACGAGCTATTACAGAATAAAATTTACTGTAAAGATGAAATTAATGACCCACGTAATTAAAATTTTTAGGCATGATGACGTCATAAAAATTAAAATATTTTTATCTCATGCTAAAGAAAGTTGATTGACCTACACAATGTATAAATGTAGGAGAAAAAGGAAAACAGATAAGCGTGATGCGCTCCATTGAATGTGATGAGCAATAACGAAAGAGACAAAAATCCTATATTTTACATTCGTGTGGCCATACGATGACGTCACAATGTTTTTTTAGCCTTATCGATGCATGATCCGATATCTACAACTCATCAACTTCTAGATTTTGTAATAAAAATAAACGGTTCACGGTTTACTTTAGAAACTATGACTGTTTAAAAAAAGACAAAATTTTGACGATTTTTTAAGCTTTTTCATAAAAAACGCGCATGAAATGTTTAATTCAACGTGTTCGTGTGGCGTTATTTAAATTGGAAAAGGTCTAAATTGTTTTCAAAATTACTAGGAAAGACTTGAAAAATATAATTCAAGAAAAAAAAAATGTTTTTAACGCTACGTGCGCACCGCGTGCGTAAAAAATTGCGCGCCCGTGGGAATTTTTGACATGCTCAAAATGACAAGAAACGCATAAAAAGTTGATTAGAAATTAATTTTGCGCATTTTGAAATTTTAAATGCGCGTGCGTGCGTAACTTCTTGTGAAACATGCCATTTCTAATCCGTAGAAAGTTTGCCCCTGATATGACTTAAATTTTGTCAAAGTGTCAATACTAAATGACTTTTGGTTTTTAATCTATGATCAATCATTGAAATTCATAAAATTGCGCGTAAGTCACGTTGCGCAACTATGACGTCATTCAAAAATAGGAGGTGCACAACTTCACGTAAATGCCCATATGTTGTCAAAGTTATGAAATGTTATGTTTACACATTTTAGAGAAACGCGATCCACAAAAAGGAAGGATGGAAAGAAGAACTAGACATGAAACTCGTCACTTTGACGAGTTAGTTATCCGCTCGACAAACGCCACGTGCACGTCATACGTTAGAATATTGCACACAGAAAAATATTAAGGCATTATGACCTGAACTGAAGAATATGATATGTTATTTCTGAATTCTGTTATTTTGTGTCATATACATAGTATACACAGTACAATCTGTATACATATCACAAACAGTGTAAAATAGGTGAAATTACGGGACCCGTATTTTATTGTAATTTTTAACATCTTGACGGCTTCAAAATGAAATGCAAAAGTAGAAATTTCAGAATGAAATTATCTCAGCAACAACATATTAACGTGTAGAAGAAATTTGAATACGTGAAATATTGATGCGCGCTCTTTTAAATGTAATGAAATATAACGCAAAAGATGAAAATACGACTTTTTTTATATAACTGGCCATATGATGACATCACAACATTCGATTGGCACAATTTTCACATGATTTTGTATCTACAATACAATAGCTTCCTGAAAACGTTTTAATCGTGATTATCACATTTTATTCTTACGAGCTATAACAGATTAAAATTTACTGTAAAGATAAAATTAATGACTAAAGTAATTTAAATTTTTAGGCATGATGACGTTAAAAAAATTAAAAAATTTTAAATTCATGCAAAAGATAGTTAATTGACCTAGAATATATTAAAATCGGGGTGAAAATGGACAACGAATAAGTGGAGATGCGCTCTATTAAATGTGATGAGCTATGACGAAAGAGACAAAAATCCTATATTTTATATTCGCGTGGCCATACGATGACGTCACAATGTCCGGTTAGCCATATTAATGTATGATCCGATATCTACAACTCATCAACTTCCAGAATATGTAATTAAAAAAAAGTTCCCCATGTAGTTTAGAATCTATGAATGTTTAAAAATAGGCATAATTTTGACGAATTTTTGAACTTTTTCACCAAAAACGCGTGCAAATTATCTAATTCGACGTGCTCGTATGACGTAATTTTAAGTCGAAATTGTTTAAAATTTGGTAACGTTACTAGAAAAGGCTGAAAAAACATAAATCACGTGAAAAAAATATGTTTTTAACGCTACGTGTGCACCGCGTGCGTAAAAATTTTCGCGCGCGTGGGAATTTTTGACATGCTCAAAATGACATGAAACGCATAGAAAGTTGATTAGAAGTTGATTTTTCGCTTTCTAAAATTTTAAACGCGCGTGCGCGCGTAACTTCTTGTGAAACATGCTATTTTTAATCCATAGAAAGTTTGCGCTTGATATGACTTAAATTTTCACAAAGTGTCAAAACAAAATTATGTTTGGTTTTTAGTCTATGATCAATCATTGAAATTCATAAAATCGCGCGTAAGTCACGTTGCGCAACTCTGACGTCATTCAAAAATAGGAGGTGCACAAGTTCACGTAAATTTCGATATGTTGACAAAGTTACGATATGTTCTGTTTGCAAGTTTTAGAGAAACACGACGCACAAAAATGACAGAAAGAAAGAAGTATAATACAGGAAAAAAATTTGATGAAACAGGACGATTACAAGGAGTTATCCGCTACTAAGCGGATAACTAATAATACAGAAAAAAAATGTTGATCTCATACAATAACAAGGAGTTATCCGCTTGGTATACCAAGCGGATAACTAAATAGAAGAAAATTGTAACCAAAGACCATCAATTACTTTATTAAAAGAACCATAATAGTTTTTGTGAACAGTTATAGAATATTAACAGTTTCAAAGTGCAATCCACTTATGTTGTCTGTGATGTGTTCAATTCAAAAGCAACTTTCTTTACCCAGTGCTACTGTATGGTCATTTGTACAATCCATTTAGACATTCTTTAGATAGGCAAACACACTTATGAATTGACTTTATTTGATAAAAAGAAATATTTTATGTACTATTATGGGATTCAATAACGGTACAATCTACTATCAGGAGTTTAAAAAAGACGATATTCAATCGCTTTACCTTTCATATAAAAATGTATGCTGTGGTCCTTCATAGGTGGTAAAAGCTTTATTCAAATAAACTTTCTTGACCTGGCCTACATATAGGTACAGTAGAGGTGTAGATCTTTCATTCCTGTATGCCAATAAAGGAATAACGAAACTAGGAGAATGTTGTTTTTAGTTACCAGATGATAAAATCAGTCAAATTTTGGTTAAAGGTGGTTTTACACTATATAAACAACACACTGATTCCATGTGTTCATTAGGTAAATTATTTATAATTTCAAATGTTTGTTTTCTTTTCATTTTATGAATGTAATATAGAAATAAATAATTCTACTAATATTTTACATTTTCTCAAAAACAATTATTTAAACTCCATATAATTTTAATTTGTTTTTCATTTAAATATTAGGTTGAATTGTTATTGTTAAATATTATTTGAATTATTCTTTAAAAACTTTATGTTTTTAATCTATAAAAAGGAATTTAGGAATGCAGTATAGAAATAAAGTAATTTTACTAAATAGTTTACATTTTCTTAAATTAAACCGTACATAATTTTAATTTCTTTTATTTTATTGGATTGAATTGTTCAATATTAGTTAGATTGTTGTTTAAAGATATATTGTCGCCCTAAAAAGTTTTTTTTTAAATTTGTTGTTGGGATATGCCATATTAATGTTATAATAGTTATTCACTTTGACCAAAAACTGGATGAAAAGAACAATTTCCTGAAAAAAATGTAATTTAAAAGCAAAAAATACCTAAATTGACAATGGTTTTTGGTTTAAAATTAACCATTTCTTTTGTCTTTTTACAAGTTAAATGATTATTTTTGTTGTTGTTTTTTCTACAGGAGTGAATTACTTTATTAAAACTGCAAAATGGCCTATTCAAAGTCTGATTTTATTAATCTTTATTTTTCAGGTTTTTGGGGACAATAAATACTTTAAAAACTGTAAATAAAAAAAAAAATCAATCTCAGTAAAAAAACGAAACCGGTATGGACGCTCCATTAAAATTTCTGTTGCCTTAAATTACAATGCACTAAATGTAGCATGAACCAGCCTATTGTACCAAGGTTACAGAGCATTCTGCTCCAAGCATTGCTGCTTGTTATTGAATGGTTCTCTATCAAAATAAAAATGAATTCACTTTATTATTACAGCAGAATTCTGGTCAAGTTTATTCAACTTTTTTTAAATAGCTTAAAAGCTATTAAAAGAAATGCTGGTAATGCTTTTCTTTTTCCCTAAAGATGTCAGAAAACATGATACCTGTAGTTGGAAACAGTAAAAACATTTGTATTTTGGACTTTGCTTGTACTAAGATTGTCTGCATTCTGGTCAAGTTTATTTACGAATTAAACTATTAAAAGAAAATGCTGGTAATGCTGTTCTTTTTCCTAAAAATGTCAGAAAACCTTATAGTTGGAAACAGTTTAAACATATGTATTTTAGACTTTGCTTGTACTATAGATTGTCTGCCTTCTGGTCAAGTTTATTCAACTATTTAAGCTATTAAAGTGGTGGCAATGCTGTTCTTTTTCCCTAAAAATGTCAGAAAACATAATTGGAAACAGTTTAAACATTTGTATTTTGGACTTTGCTTGTATTGATAATGTCTGCATTCTTAAAATGCCAAAAACTACCTGGGCAATAATAATTTGATGAAACTTGCAAACAAACCAGTGTTTGTGTTGGAGAAAAATTTACACATGCACGATTATTATATTAACATGTGCACGTGTTGGTTAATTGGTTTGTAGCGTTAGATATTTCAAATAAATACTATTAAATGGCTGTAGCCACCAGTACAGTTGGTAAGGTTTCAACTTTTTGACAGAGAGACCTTTGACAACCAAGTGCCTTGAACAGAGATCGTATGTTCCCTATTTTTGCACAAACCGCACCACTTTATCTCTTGTGGCTACATCATTCATGAATTTATTGAATTTTTAAAAATATAACATATACTTACTACTATTTTTTCATGGCAGAAAGTCAAAGAAGCATGGTCTGTTATTCTATCTTTTGCATTGAAAAGTTAAGAATCCTTAGATTCGCCTATGTGTTTTTATTAAATACTTTGAAAACTGTTACTAAATACATTGTTCAATATGGTATTCAATATTGTAATATTTATTTATTGCCTTGCCTGTGAACTCATCAATCAATTAACATCTCATCCATAAAACTATAAAAAAAAAATGATTTATTAAGACAATAAAATATGTTCAGTTTATGAGTCTAGAACATTAAAAACGAACTTTAAATAAATATTTAAATATAATACATGAACTATTTAAAAAGGAAATTTATGAATGATCTGTGCCCATGTAAAGTGGTATAACATAACATAGGGAGGAAATTGCCCAAGGTTTAGCATTCCTAAAGGCCTTCCAATGGGTAGTAACAAAGTGCGAGGCAGGGAAGGCATGCGAGGCATGCGAGGCAAGTCAGAAATTTATGCGAGGCATCGTTTTACCATCATCAAAAAATGCGAGGCATCATTTTATCATTTCTCAAAATTGCAAGGCAGGAAATCACCGAAATTGAAGTAGCCTGCCTAGGCCTAGGCCCGCTAGGCTAGTTTCCTTTTGCACAAGCCTTGTATTTTAACCAACTTTATCCTGAATACCACAGCTTAGAATTAGTAGGCCTACTTTAATGAAGAAAAATCACATAAAAATAACAATAAATCCATTAAATTGGTGATTTTACAGACGTTGTTTTTCTCGCATTTCGCACACTCAATGTTCAATATTTTGGTTTCTATGGAACACCAAAAGAGCAAAATTAATTAGAGGGCTAAAAACACTGTGGAATCCATTTATATTTAACGCATTATTTGGTGAAAATCAAGTACAATTTCAATAGATTTTGTCACTGTCAGTAAGGAAAAATGTTACTGTTGATAATGTACACGGTTTCGTTAACCTTTTAAAGAATAAAACAGAAAAATTCATCATAATATCCTTAGTAGGATGTCCTAGGTCTAGACTAGGTAGTGATGTTGATTTAGGATCGATTATTATTCTTTGAAAACAGAACAGTATCAGCAGTAACATATTACAGCATTTTTATTGACAAATTAACAAATATATTGAAATAAAACGTGTTTTTCACCAATAAATGCATGAGAAATTGACGCATTCCACTGAGTTTTAGTCCTCTATTATCGTTGCTCTTTTGGCGCTCCATAGAAACAAAAATATTGAACATTGAATAAGTGAAATTCGCGAACAGTGTGCGAGAAACACGCCTGTAAAATCATTAATTTAAGGATTTATTTGTTACTTTTTATGTGATTCTTTCATTAAAGTACTCATGAGGTATACTTCTAAGGTGTGGTATTCACACGATAAAGTTAGTTATCAAATTTGGAGTAAAAATACAAGCGAAGGAAACTAGCGCCAGGTTTATTAGTACGTACATGGACAACAATAAATAAAAATCGTTCGTAATATACCTAGCTTACTAAAACAGGAATAGTGTATCATTATTAAATATTACACCAATTATTATTATTATATCAAAATTGATTAAATTATTTTCTACATAGGCCTCTTATCTAGGTTAGGGCTAAACATATTAGCTAAAGTTTAATTTTAGGCCTAGTATTACAATTGTCGGACGTAAGTCTTTTTTCACACGCGCTCCAGAATTCTGTCGCAATTTTTTTCTTTGCGGCATGTTATTGGATCGCCATATCAGTTACCTTTTATTCACCGCCAGTTATTGAACTTGTCCTGGCAATCGCTGTTCACCTTATTTGCGAGAGAGGTACACGTGTTGTTCCTAGAGAATGGAATGTCAAAAATGTCTTTGGCACGCCGCTCAGAGAGAAGTCTGTGCGTTGCTGCTGAAACCACGTGCTATAGGAGGGGAATGCACCACAATCCTCTGAGCTGAGGGCTGAATCATTCCGCTACCTGCTAAATAGTAAAGAGGGATTTTCCATCTCTCGGGTCTACCGGATCTAGGCGCAGGGGTGTGACAAAATATTATTTTCACTCTGCTATGTTCGAGAGACATGTGAGTGAACACGCTCGAAATGCCAACAAACATTGCAGTCATTTGATGAGTGTGTCGCTATAACAATTATTGTTTATCGAAAGTTGAAGACTGTTGTTCAGATTTTTTAACCGTAGTTTGGGCACTTTTGTAAAAGTAAAATTTGACACGATATGACTTGAATGAAAAAACAATCGTTATATAAAAATAAACAACATGATGAGTGTATACACGAATCTATTAGATACGCTTGTATCGATTGATTATTAGGCCTATAATATAGCATAATAGCACGTTAAGATATGCCTCGCACCTTTTTGAAATTGTAAACTATATGCCTCGCATGCCTCGCACTTTTGGATATGATAAAATGGTGCCTCGCACAAATATTTGGCATGCCTCGCTTGCCTCGCTGCCTTGCACTTTGTCAACACTCCCTTCCAATGATGGGTAGTTGAATTAGGACTGCCCATGCTCTGAGGCCCCTGGGGGTAGCCAGTGAGAACTCGCAGCCATTTCTAGACACTTCCTATGTACCCAGTGATGGAGTGTTATAATGCACTTGTACTATATGTTATTGGTTTACTAGCATTCTCTTCTCAACCACCACAAACATCGTCAAACCTCCCCCCTCCCCTGGGTAAAAAAAAATATTTTCTAGACATTTCTACATTAACAATGATGACATTCAGTCATATAGAATTAGATAGATATATGAATTGTTCACTAGTTACACAGTTAAGTGTAGTTATTCAATACTCTTATTCAATTATTGAAATGTTAATAGATATAATTATTGGATTAGAGGTTAAAATCCTTAGCCTTTTCTGTTTTTAATTATTTGATAACGATCCGAAACACCTGAGTTACCATCATAATATACATATTTATTTTAATTGTTTGTGGTTTTTCTTATCATAAAATCATTTCCGGATTAACAATGGGGATGATAGCACCCCCTTTTTGAGGAAAGTACTTTTTATTGAATATTAATTTGTGTAGAATTATTATAAATTATAGACAAAGTTACATTTTGTGTGCTAGATGTACACTTTTATATCCGTGGTGCATTTAAAAGTATCAAGACTTTAATTAAGTTCTTAAGGCTTAAATATATATTGTCAATTGATTATCAATGCCATATTTTTTATCTCCCTTCATTATACAATGTTTATAAGTAAATATCCCTTGTTGAATGTTATATATAATACCATTTTTTTATGGACAAGTAAATATTTCTTCAATATAAAATGATGTCAACTGATAATTTAATCATTCTTTACTATATGTTTGAACTTTTTTTAATCATAGATGTTGTACTTTAGATTTAATTTCATCTTGTTTAAAACATTGTTTGTTGTCTATTGCATACTTTCAAGCTTTTAGTGTAGAATAGGAAGGTTCAATAGGTTTATTTGAGACCATTTTGACTGTGTTTTTTATGAGTTTTCTCTCCTGGCCATCAAGTCTGTTGCTCTGCTTCTAGGTCCTGGGTTATATTGACACGACATATTTCATTGGTTTAGGAGAATATGATAATGATCAGCATTGTTGTTCATTTTAATGTGTGTAGCGTTCACTGACGTGATACAATTCATTGACTGGAAGGCGTATCAGTTGAACAATAAACTAGGCCTAAAAACAACACCTTTTATTGTCTTTTTATTGTACTAACAATAACATGTTATTATATCATACTGTCTTCTTAAAAACACTATTAACTGAACTTTTCTTTCTAAAACAAATTTGACAATGATTTAACAATTAATGAGCAAGATATTACTTTCTTGCTCTGAAATATTTGTTAAAATTTTAAAACATTTGTATGATTATAATCGGTTTTTGCATGGTTGGCATTCCATACATCCTCTTCTTGCTACTACGGTATATAAATGCCACTTTTAAGTTTTATTACTAATTTGTCAATACATTTGTTATATTGTACATTTGTTATTTTTTTACTTTTCCAGGTTGTTGCCATCGATCCTGATGCTGAAGGAAACGGTCACATTCAATATTCACTGTCATTCAACTATGGTACGCCACCACCACCTGAATTCATGGTTGAAGCGACCTCAGGCAAGATTTGCACTACCATGGCATTGGATTATGATGTGATGCCAAGAACATACTCTTTCTTTGTACAAGCCACGGATGATGGCGGTTTGAGTTCGGTTGCGAGTGTGGATATATCCTTGATTGACGTTAACGACAACGAACCTGTTTTCTACCCACAATACTACAGTGGTACATATAATGTTCACAATATATTCACAAATCATAATAAATTCCTGTGGTATACATACTTATAATACATACATATCTAATATAGAAAAGTACATTGAGTTTTTTATTTCATTTTACTATTTAAAATTTACCATAAAATATAGTACTTAAGCTCTGTCTACATTATCAAACTAGTTTTACAAAAAAAGTACCAAATATGGTAGGGATATGCCCAAATATAGAAGTGATATGACATCTTTTTTTGTCACATAAAGTTTGACAGTGTAGACAGAGCTTTACAGTATTGTCACTTTATGTTGGCACATTGCCAACGATTGACTATTTAGTGTTCTATATCATTTTCCTAATACTGGTAACAATGCGTTCACATCACAAACATACACATGATCTTCTACATATATAAAGCCAGCTCTACTACTGTTAATATTTGGTTGTATTTTTTAAATTATAGAAAATAAGAGTGAAAGTACGATGCCAGACACCAACTTAGTCACTGTGTTCGCCAATGACATGGATTCTGGAGATTTTGCCAAAATAACATTTACAATCGTCGGTGGAAATGACCTAGGATTATTTAGTATTGATGGGGATACAGGTAAGAGATACAGATTTAGGGCCTGTTTAGACATATACTAGAGTGAGACAAAGAGATATAGATTTGTTCAGACATATGGAGTTTTGCTTTCGTTCGGATGCGACATACAACTCCACGTCTAAACCAGTGAAAATGAATTAAATAGTGGAAATTGCTTTGTACAACACGGACTATTTGTTTGTTAATATAAAAGCTTGAGGTACACAGACTATTTGTTTGTTAACATAAAAGCTTGAGGTACAAGATTAGTGTAATGAAATTATTCGAGTAGGGAAGTTTGAGTTTAAAAAGAAAGAGGTTATGGAAAGGTTCAGTACAACATTAGCCATATTGCACCAAGTGTATATTTTTAGATAGTGTAGGATGGCAATTAAACTGTTCTGGTTCACCAACAGGCCAAACTGCCTGGCATGTTGGTTGGCATCTCATTTAGTTTTTTGTATTTCAGAACCAAAAACCAAAATTTTGAAATGGTTTACTCTTAACAATCATTCAGAAATATATATATATATATGTTTTTTTCAGGAATTTTGAAACTGATCGGAACCTTAGATCGTCAGCAGAGGGCGCTTCATAGATTAGAAGTACAAGCTACCGATAGCGGTGGTCTGACGTCCGTTGAGAACGCTATAATCAGCATCAGTGTGCTAGGCCTTCATGACTCTATTCCAGTGTTCGATAATGCCCATTATGAGTTTAGTATTATTGAGTCAGCTGATCTGGAGGATAGTGTTGGAACAGTGCATGCTATGAATCAAGATCCAGGTATGTAGGCCTACAACATTAAAGATTATAATAGATGTGCTTTGTATATACATTTTATCCACATCAAAATTAGGTTAATACTGCTCATGGTTTCTCCGATATTTTACGAAAATTTGCAAATAGTGAGTGTCGTAGAACAGTATTAACCTTATTTTAATGTCTTCGACCGACATGTATAAAGCTATTCACTCTCATTTTATATACAGTTTTCTATATTTAACTAAATTTTATTTTTCAAGCCTATGCACCATATAATCATATTGTAGGTTAATTTTATTTGTAGGGCTTAGTTAACCCAGAATATTTGAACCGTGTACAAATAAATATAATGAGGCCAAGAGAAAGCATCGTCTTTTTTACATGACCTAAAACCAATGCTTTCAATGTATTGGAAAGTGTATTTTTATTTGTTTAGTATTTTAAAGAAATTAGGTTTATGAGAGATGATCATTATTGATGTGTCGTTTTATGGCAGTTTTCTAAAAATATTTATTATGCTGTGACCTAAAAAGGTAACCTGGTACGTTTCGAAGTTGCATTTATTTTCTGTACCTTGTGTGCCAATGTTAGTAAAACCATGTAGTACAATAATAGACCTTTCATATAGTTTGTATTTTTTATTTGAGATAAGTGGAGCTGTAGCTTGGTGATTAACATGCTTGCCTTCCAATCCCAGGGTTCAATCCTGACCTAGCGCAGTTTTGTAACTCACGACTCTTTCAACTCCACTCCCTCAAATGAGACTTAGTTTATAAGCATGATCAATTTAAAATTTTAAAATAGTTTATCCATTCTGTAAGTAGCGAGTTACTCGCTGTTGAAATAAACAATTTCATTAATTAGAAAAAAAATATTAGTATTAAAATTTCACACACCTTCCTCCCACATCTTATGGGAATATCCAAGTGGTACAACAAAAAAAGTACATATTATATAGTGGACTGCCCTTAACCCTTTATATTTCTCTGATTTTGATTAAAATTCAAAGTTTCATTTGTTTTAAACTAATGTGACAGCCACTCTGAAAAACCATCTGTAGGTTATGGGTCAAAGCTGCAGTGGTGTGGTTGCCATGGCGATGTATTTTAAAAAGTAATAAAAGATCATACCTTATATTAACAGTGGCTACTACATTTCAGGGTTGAATTTATTTTTAGAGAATGATAAATTAAAAATTAGAAATACTTTGATTTTTAACTATGACAAACAGGTCTATTTAAACATTTGCCAAAGTATTTATTTACTAACAACTTAAAATTTATTTAAAATTTACAAAAAACCTTTAAAAAATGATAATCTGCATTACAGCAAGATTATACTTTTGAATAATTGTTAAGATACATAGTATACATTATGTGGTCGTTGTGGCACAAACATGATAAACAAATTTATGAATGTTCAGTATGCCTTTAATGAGTAATTTATGTAGGCCATATATATGCTAAAGATGTTGGCTATGATTAAAACAAATTTCCAAATAAATCTTATATGTCTCTCATTTACTCATTACTTGCTCGTTAAATTTAAGTTAAATAATCGTTTATAATGCTGCCAATTTTTCATAGGATTACCGTCTTACAAATTTGCTCGATCTACACTATCAAACTAGTTTGACAAAAAAAGTGTGATGTGCCCATATATGGACATGATGATGTCATATTACTACTATATTTGGGAATATCACTACCAAATTTGGGCACATTACACTTTTTTTGTTGAACTACTTTGATAGTGTAGACAGAGCTTTACAAATTGGCGTCTATTCTCATTTTAAATTATTGTGGTTCGTTTACAGGCAATCAAGACGTGATTACGTACTCGATCTCATCAGGTGATCCAAATTCTTATTTCACCATCAATCCGTCAACTGGAGAGATAACCGTGAATACATTACTGGATTTTGAAAGTGATGAGAGAGTCACGCTTCTAGTGAAAGCATCAAGCGGAAGCCCTCCCTCTTATGACGAAAGCTTTGTCCTTATTACGATAGAAGATGTGAATGATTACACGCCACGATTTGCGAGTAACACCGTACAAATTTCGTTATCGGAATCAACCCCTGTTGACTCGTTCTTTTTCTACGCTTCAGCGAACGATATTGAAAAGGGGTCAAATGGAGAAGTACGCTATCAACTCACATTAAACCCAGAGAATACATTCTTCATATCAGAACAATCAGGTGGAATTAAACTAACAAAATCGTTGGACTATAACGTCCGTGTGTCATACGTGTTGACAATATTAGCTTACGATTTAGGAACGCCGTCACTAAGTTCCGAATTGTCGCTTGAGGTTACAGTCATCGACATGAACGATAACGGTCCACGATTCGATATTTCTCCGTACAATGTTGACATCTCCGAAGACATTGCCATAAGCCAGCCGTTTCTACAAATCATGGCGACTGATATCGATCGCGGCAGTAATGCTAGAATCACGTACACCATCCGTGCAAGTGACGACGCCGCTTATTTCAGTATTTTTCCTGATACCGGGTATCTATACACGACAAGCCTGCTAGATCGAGAATTAAAAGCTGAATACGAGCTGCAAGTTATTGCAACTGATAATGGAGTGCCCCCTCAAAACGCAACCGCTATAGTGTACATCCATGTCACGGATGTTAATGATAATGCGCCAATTATTGAGGGTGAAAGCTTTTATTTTGATGTCACAGAAAACATGGACACGAATACTGTAGTGGGTCAAATCAACGCAGAGGACCGAGACGAGGGCGACAATGCCCAATTGGTTTATAGTTTACTGCAAACTCAAAAGTTTCAAATCGATTCTAATGGTAAATATTCTTAATTTTACTCTTTTTTCCCGTACATAATAATGTTTACACAATTCTATGTATTGTATAATATACACATATGGAATTACCTGTCTAATAATTTCATTCTGTATTACAGTTCTGTAATACAGTGTATGTATATATCACATGTTAATGTTAAGGCTTAGGTTAGGCTTATGGCCTATGATAAAAGCATCACATGTGATATGTAACACTGTATTAAGCTCTAGCTACACTAGTTTGACAAAAAAAATGTGATGTACCCAAATATGGTAGTGATATGACCAAATATGGTAGTGATATGATTCTCATCGTGTCAATATATGGTCACATCACATTTTCTTGTCACATAAAGTTTGATAGTGTAGACAGGGCTTTATAGAATTTGTTTTCATGATACTGGACACATTATAGATACAGTACCAAGAATCAGCTAAAAAATGTTAAAATGTTATCATTTTAGCCTAAAATTAATACTTATTATTACTACAGGTGTTATAACCACAACTAAAGTGTTGGATCGTGAAACAACTTCAAATTACGAGTTTACAGTCGTCGTCACAGATAGAGGTGAAACACCGTTATCGTCAGAAGCAGTCGTCCATGTAACAGTCAACGATGTTAACGATAACGCACCATCTTTCTTGAATACCATGACTTACACTGCAGAAGTGCTGGAAGGCCTTGATGCGGGCGCGCTGGTATTACGTGTACTCGCGTCCGATCCTGATAAAGGTTCCAACGGCGCAGTTACTTATTCCCTGATTTCTGGTACACGTTAGTATTCATTTTGATACATTTCATCCCCTTTCGTTGCCATCTTCGACTTCTGTGTGCTGTGCCTGTCATTTCAGTGGCATTTTCCTCGAATCATAAATTGATTAAACTGTTTAAACAGTTTAACTCCCAAGACAAGCTTTTCTAATTTACTAAATCAAATAGGAGCATACAGAAAAAGTCTGTGTTTTTAGACATTAATTTATAATGCTAGTTATTATACTAACTGTAGATACTAGGATATTCCCCTCCCACTAATCTGGAAAAACAATGCAAAATATAGAACATTAGGTTACTTAAGCTCTCACTTACAATTTGTAGGTTTGTGGATCCAGCAATGTTAAAATGGAATACATTTTATATATTTCCTCAATTTTTATTTTATTATAGTTACTTTTCTTATTAATTAAATTGCAGTATAATTTATTATTTTGCAAACTTCTGAACGTCCATGAACTCTGCTACAAGAGTTTGAATGTGGGTTTTCGTTTTTCAGCGTCTAACAGTCGACACTCCCATGCCTTATTTACACTCAATTTATTGCCTCTTGTAATGATACCTGATACTTTTATTAGACTTCCCATTCATAGTAAAACGAAAATCTAACTTTAGAAAACAAAACATGTAACCGTATTTTAAATATAGGACCAGACCTTGAAACTGTTTAAACACTGATTTTTGCATTTTCTTGCTGGGGTAAAAAGTTTAAATAAAAACTAAGATGTTAAAAAGAGAACTCCAATCTTAGGTTGTAGTTTGTGCACTTATGTTATGTATTTTATGCTAAATAATTGACTTATAGTTTTTACGGTACACTTGAGTAATGAACAAAAAACTGCAAAGAATCTTCTCTGTGAATAAAACTAATTTCTTGATGGTTTTTATCAAAGGAGACAAAGTTAGTCATAATCTATGGAAATGTATGAATTCCAATGTTGAGATTAAATGTCCGTAATTCACCGGGAAGCACTAACAGCATGTCTAGTCCTCAGATTATACCTAGCCGATTTCTATAACCAAGGCTACTATTTGTTCATTATTCATTAGAGTATTATTCAAACTGTGTGCTATTGTTTCTATGTTGTTTTAAGTTACCTATTAAGCCACCTCTCATAATACCTAATGAAGGCCAGTAGTTGTTTTCTTTTTATTGTTATCTCATCTGAAACACCAGGTTCAATAGATGGGTCAACTAATCCTCACCACACAAGCCCCAAGCAGACTAACTTTTATAAACCGTTTAAAGGCTCATTTAGTGATAATTCCTAAATAAAAAGTCTAATTTTTCAACCATTAGTAACTATTATTTAGTTAAAGATGTATTGTCACCCAAAACATGAAAACTGAAGATTAATTAAATCAGAATGTGAATTGGTTATTTTGTAGTTTTAATAAAGTTAATCACTTCCGTAGAAAAAAAAAAGAGTTTTCACTTAAAAATTACAAAATAAATAGTTATATTCAACCAAAAACCCATTGGCTGGCAGCCAATTCGACTATTATTTAAATTACAGTTGTTTCAGGTATAATAAATTTGTTTTTCAGTCTAATTTTTTGTCAAAGTTACTACAACTATGTGACACAAAAATGGCATATATAAAAAAAATCAGAATTATTTTTTCAGGTGAACAATTCATCTTTACTTTATAATATAACGTTTAAATATAGGAGGAGTAATTTCTTCGATACGCTTAATAATAATAATAATAATAATACGCTTATAAGTAATCCCCACTTTTGGGGATAACTCAAACCGTTTCCTGTATACTTATTCACATATTCATTTGATAATGGTTTTCTAGACATGTTGTCCATCAGTTTTGTATGTGAGGGTGATTAATTAAATCCAGCGTCTATAAACAATAGGTTAAGATTAGAATGTGGCACCAGTATTCTTTAGGAGTCATTACTGCTAATGAGCGACACAATGTGTTTTAATGAACAACAGAGTTTCAGCAGATATGATTTGTTCAAATGTGGGTGAACATTTTTGTGGTCAGTTTTGAAACTACTGTAATTGTCATTGTGGTCAATTATAACACATTACATTAATTCTCATTGGTTGAAAACATTTTCATGTAAAATGATACATATTGTGTTGGTAGGTTAATCCACTATGTATTATTTCTCCATTCTCACCCTACTCCAGTAATATTTGCCAAATTTTATATAAAGCTCTGTCCACACTATCAAACTAGTTTGACAAAAAAGTGTGATGTGCCCAAATATGGTATTGGTATGACATCATCATGTCCATATATGGGCACATCACCTTTTTTGTCACATTATGTTTGATAGTGTAGACAGAGCATTAGAGAAACTGAAGTCAACTGTCACAACTGTTGATTAGTATGTTAAATTTTAATTTGAATTATTTAAGGTGTGGCAGTAAAATTGCTTAATTTAAATATACATGTGGCCAAACTTTTAATTAGAGTATTTGATTGGATTTCAGGAAATAGCCTGTTTAGCATCAACCCAACTACAGGTGAGGTAACAACCACACAGGTTCTGGACAGAGAAACTGCCGCACAACACATGATATCAATACTTGCACAAGATGGCGGTACACCACCAATGGAATCTACCATTATGGTGCAGGTACAAGTGAAAGATGTCAATGATAACCCACCCCTTGTGGAGAATGAAACGATCACGTTGACTGTGATGGAGAACATACAACCAGGAACAGAACTTGGACGTATACGGGCTAGCGATGTTGATGGTACGCACAAAGTTACTTACTACATAGTTGCTGGCAACGATTATGGAATCTTCTCTATCAATCGAACTAGTGGAAGTATTATCAATGTGAAAGTATTAGACTTTGAGTTCATGGCACATCATCATCTGACCATCGAGGTGTTGGATGACCAAATTCAACCACAAAGCACAACAGCTTATGCCAATATCAACGTTCTCGATGAGAATGATAATCCACCGGTGTTTTCTTCAAACCCAATCGTTTTTGGTATCGAGGAAAATATCGCAATTGGAACAGTTGTGTGGACTTTCTCCGCTACTGACGCAGATTCAGCTGAGAACGGTATGATACGTTACGCCATTGAGACGGATCAGGTTCCATTCACAATTACTGAGAACGGAGATCTGGTAACCATCTCTGTGATTGATCGAGAAGCTTATCAGCAGTCTAGGATGACTCTGGTGGTAGTGGCAGAAGATCAGCCAATGAATCCAGATGATCGTTTGATGTCTTCTGTAACTGTCCAGATCATCATTGAAGATAAGAATGATAACTCGCCTTCGTTCACGTCAAGGACTCAAACGTACGCTATGGAAGATGAACCGGTTGGCTATCCTGTCATCCATGTCGTGGCTGTTGATGATGATCTCGCTGAGAGTGGACGGGTTGTCTATCAGATTAACAGTGGTAACGAAGATGGAAAGTTCTTGTTAGATGCTATTTCAGGTAAATTTACTTTATTCATAACCCTATTTCTCATTGTAATATTATTACAAGTATCTATGTCTGAAAATATTAATGAAGAAAAGAGATAGTGACATGACAACAACTTTATTCATCATATTGTAAAAATTTAATTTTTTAACCGTTTTTTATTCTTAACATTTGTCTTTCTGCCTGTTGTTTTCGTGTTCTTGTTGATGTTGTTTCTGTGTTTTTTTAAATATATATTTATATTGTGTCTTTAAGGCATCCTGTTATTGGCTGTTGGATATAAATGTGAAATAAAATAAATAAAAGATAGATAAACATTTTCTTTCCTTAAAAATACCTTAAGATAAATGTAAAACACTAAATGAATAAACGGTGATTACACAATTTGCATATTGCAGGTGTTTTATCAGTCGCTGAGCCTCTTGACCGTGAACACAAACATGCCTACAGTTTGATTATAACGGCTACAGACAATGGCCTGCCTCAGCTTAGCAGTACGCAAAACCTTACCGTGTACGTGGAGGATGTAAATGACATGCCGCCTCACTTTGAGCCAACGTCGTACAGCATGAACGTTTCAGAAAACATGTCGCCGGGCACTGTCATTGGTCAAGTGACCGCTACTGATGGTGACACAGGTAATTAGAAAATTAAATTGTGTTTTTTTACTTTTTTTCCCCTGTAATATACCAGAAAGAGTGTTATATAAATTAATGCACTACCTTATTTCTATGTAATAATCAATCTTATTTAATACTGCAAATTGTATGTTTTAAAAAAAGACATACAGGTAGATAAATTAAGTATAGAAAAATACAAGTGTGTAAAGATAAAATAAAAATTAAAATTTAATAAAATAATAATTAAAAAAAACTAGATTTGAACTCGTCACTACGGACGAGTTAGGTTATCCGCAGCGCAAACGCCACGTGCACGTCATACGTTAGAATATTGCGCGCAGAAAAACGATTATGCCATTGAAAAAATGTTAGTGCGCTCTCTATTTTGTGTCACGTCAAAGTATATACGGTATACACTATTGTATACGTACTACATACAGTGCAGAATAGGTGAAAATAAGGGACCCAAGTTATTGACGCTTTTGGACATGATGACGTCATCACAATTTAAAAAATGGTAGATTATGCGAAAGATAATTGATTGGCCTAGACAATATAACAAAATGGGTGGAAATGGAATACGGATAAGTGGAGATGCGCTCTATTAAATGTGATGAGCTATGCGAAAGAGACAAAAATCTTATATTTTATATTCGAGTGGCCATACGATGACGTCACAATGTCCAGTTAGCCATATCGATGCATGATTTGATATCTAAAACTCATCTACTTCCAGAATCTGAAATTTTAAAAATGTTCACTACGTAGTTTAGAATCTATGACTTTTTAAAGAAAGGCATAATTTTCACGAATTTTTGAACTTTTTCATAAAAAACGAGCGGAAATTTTTAAATTCTACGTGCTCGTATGACGTGATTTTAAGTCCAAATTGTTTGAAAGTTGGTAAATTTACTAGAAAAGGCTGGAAAAACAAAAATCAAACAAAAAAAAGATGTTTTTGCGCTACGTGCGCACGCGCACGTAAAAAAATTGCGCACGGCTGGGAATTTGTGAAATGCTCAAAATTACATGAAACGCGTGGAAAATTGATTAGAAGTTGATTTTTCGCATTTTGAAATTTTAAACGCGCGTGCGCGCGTAACTTTCTGCGCAACCTGCCATTTTTAATCCATAGAAAGTTTGCGCTTGATATGACTTAAATTTTCACCAAGTTTCAATACAAAATTACTTTTAGTTTTTATTCTATGATCAATCATTAAAATTCATAAAAGTGCGCGTAACTTACGCTGCGCAACTCGGACGGGACCGAAAACCTTATTACGACATCTTCAGATAGAGGTCAATCTTCTGATAAAGTTATACAATGTTATGTTGAGAATTTTTAGAGATACACGCGCAACAAAATTCTGGGAAAGAAAGAAGAATAAGAAAGAAAAAAAAAAAAAAAAAAAAAGATCCTGACAATAACAAGGGGTTATCCGCCAAGTGCGGATAACCAATTAAAATTTTAAAATTTCCTCAATTGTTCTTGTTGTTTTCTACTTGATATTTCCATGTGCTGTCCAACATTACGTACATTATGGATGGTTTTTTTTTGTAGGTGAAAACGGTAGACTGACTTATGAAATACCCAATGGTATTGCTGATAATATGTTTACAGTGAATGCAGAGACAGGGGAAGTAAAAACAACATCACAATTGGACAGAGAGACAAAGGAGACCTACATTGTAACAGGTAAGAATGAATGTATATTCAATTATCTCCGAAAAAGAATGGGAAATGGGATAATTTGCTAAAACTTTGAAAAAAGACATCTAATGCTCATAAAAGTAATAATCATGAGCTAGGCTGTCATAAGTCAGAAACTATAATGAACAACAGTTTCCAATCAATTATCTTATATTACGTGTTGATATTTAAACATGTTATTCTTTCTTTAGTGTATGTTCGGGACAATGCTTTCCCAGCCCGGTATGACCTTGCTTCTGTGCTCGTCAACGTTGTGGATGAAAATGACCATGCACCCATGTTCGGCGTTGACACGTACCACCTTGACATCCCCGAGAACCAGCCTAGTGCAGTGGTACATACGGTGGCAGCTACAGATAACGATGGGGGCATCAATGGTGCTCTAGAGTATTCTATCATTGGTAAGTGAAAGTTTGTTTATAAGAAAAACTATTGATGGTTTTATTGGGAAGAGAATAATAATGTAATTGCACCGAAGGAGTAACTTTAATCTCTTTACACATAATATAAATGCGGGAATAACCTGCGACTTGCAGCCTACTGGGCTGAATTACGCACAGGTGTGGACAACACATACCACAACTTTCTACTCTCTTAAGGGTCCCTTGCTGTCGAGTGCTGCCACCAAACGGTGCCCGTTTGTCTGTCCACAACAACAGGTGCTGGACCAGCACACGGGGTTGCCCCCCCCCCCCCACTCTTCCAAACGATATACTGGGTTCTTTAAATTAACACAAGCCATATTTGTATACTGAACCTCTAGTTTTAAATCTTTATTGAAGAAGACTTGTTCTACCACCAGCACAATGGTCGAGGAGTGACTTGAACCTGTGCCGATTGTATAATCCACATACTGTTAAATTAAAATTTTATTTCATACCTAGATGGAAATACTAACAGTATGTTCAGTATCAACCCAGTAACAGGACAACTTTCCACTACCGGAGCTCTAGACCGTGAAACGACAAGTCAGTACTCATTGTCAATTCAAGCAAGTGATGGCGCTGTACCGCCGATGACGGCTACCATGGTCATAAATGTAACTGTCGGAGATCAAAACGATAACGACCCAGTGTTTGTATCCCCATTTTACTCTGAATCGCTTCCGGAAGACACACCAGTTGATACGATTGTAGATACAGTTAGAGCATTGGATGCAGACGCTGGCGATAATGCAGCTATTCAGTATTCGCTGGATAATAGTACACGTGGACTTTTTAGGATTGATCCTGATACAGGAGTTATCCGTACATCTGGGTAAGTTGAAATATCTCCGATATTACTGTACATTTTTTGGGGAATATATAACTTAATACACATACTTAAAGATGTATTGTCCCCCTGAAAAATTATTTTTTGTTGTTGAATATGTAATTTTAGTCACATAATAGGAGGTATCCTCTTTGACCAAAAATTGGATCTAAAAACAATTTATTTAACTGAAAAAAATGTAATTTAAAGCAAAAAAATGGTAAAATTTGCTGCCATTCAATAATTTTTTGGTTGAATTTAACCATTTATTATGTTATTTTGTAAGTGAAAACATTTTTTTTTTCGTTTTTTTTCAATGCAAGTGATTAACTTTATTAAAACTACAAAATAACCTATTCAAAGTCTGATTTAATAATCTTCATTTTTCATGTTTTTGGGGGACAATACATCTTTAAGTTTGGATTTAATCTACACCAATTTAAAGTTATTTTACCAATACTGTATACAAAATGAAACTTAATATTTGTTGTTCCTAGGACATTTGATTTTGAAATTCGTGGCAGTTACATATTCGAGGTGAAAGCCACAGATGGCGGTCCATATGGGCCAAGAACGGAGAAGGTTCAAGTAACCGTGGATATCACAGACGTGAATGACAATGCACCGATATTCGAGACAGAACCTATCCTAGCAAACATGACGCAAGATGCTATGCAGAATACATATGTTACTACTGTTAGTGCTGAAGATAAGGATTCTGGTGACAATGGACTAATCAAATTCAGGTATGACAGATACATAGATGTTTTATAATAGACTAGAAAGTTAATCATGTGACAGCAAAGATACATAGATGTATTATAAAACTAGAGGATCAACTTGTGATATGAAGAGAGCAGAAACTCCTCAAAATTGCCACAATAAAACATATTATGAAAGAGCCTCAGTTTTTTTTAATACAGTACAGTTTTTATCAAATTATCGATATTTTATTTAATTTAATTGAAACCAACAGCGATAAGTACTGCCACTAACAGGTTTGATACAAACAAAGCCAGGACTGTTTAAAGCACCTTGATTGGTCATATCATTGATCAATGGCTTCTATCGTCCAGTGCCCACCTTGACCAGAAAGGCATGGGCCAATACGTCTGAGGCAGATATAAATTGCAATGAATGTGAATAAAATACTACGAGTAATTATTGAAGAAAAAAATAATATTTCGTTTTCAGTATTGATGAGGAGAATATTCAGTATTTTACAATCGATGAACTCACTGGTGTGATAACCGTCAATAGTCAACTATCACCATCAGTTCCCTTGTATCGCTTTGAAGTTACTGCTACTGATCTGGGATCACCATCTCTCTCAAATAATGGTATGTTCCATTTTGTATATTTTTAAAAGCTATAAATGTTGACTGTGATAATAATAGTGATTATTAATTTGATTATGTAAAAAAAACATTATGTTTTTTCCTTTTACAGTTGTTGTTGAAGTGAGGGTTGGTAATGCCGCTATATCGTCCTTGAACTTTGACCTTCTGGAATACAATGCTAACCTCCCAGAGGATGCAAGGGTTGTCACACCGGTTGAAACCGTTCACGCCGAGCATTCAGACAAGGCAAACAACTCGCCTATCATGTACTCAATCATCCGAGGAAATGATGAAGGTGCATTTGCAATTGACGAAATGACAGGTATTAAGCTTTATTTAGTGTTGGTTTGGAATATATACCTTAAGGACAATACAGATCGAAAAGTCCCTAATTCCAAACTTTAATTCCTCATTTAAACACTTTTCTCCTCTTTTCTTAGGTGCCATAACAGTAGCTCAAGAGAACATTTTGGATTACGAGACTTCGACGTACGTGCAACTTCTTGTGCAAGCCAAATCCGAGTCTGGTGGGACAGTACCCGCTCAAGGTTACACAAAGGTCAACATTAATCTGCAAGATTCAAACGACAATATTCCAAGGTTTGGGCAGGAGCGATATGCTACAACCGTGTTTGAGGGCAGTTCTGAGAACTACTATGTTGTCAAGGTCATTATTGTATTACATTGTTTTTATCTCATTTGTAATTGTTGTTAAATACAGACAATTTATACACAGTAGAACCACTGCTTTGGGATACTCCTATTAGGGGACACTTTCAAGTGAAATGAAAGAGGGAAAATAGGTTTAAACATTAAAGCATACCTCTTTTCAGGGGACACCTCTATTAAAGGTACACTCTGTTGGGTCTTGAAGGTTAGCTAGTTAGTTGAATAGTTTATTTTTATACTGGGCGACCTCTTCAGTCAAAGACTGATCTCCCAGAGGGCCCAGTTTGTGATCAGTGGTTGTACTGTATATTATTTATATTTGTCCTGTTTTAATACTTGGTAAAATAGAATAGAAGTACAGTACTTGCTTTGTTCGTTTGTCAGCACGATGGCATCCACAATTGTTAAGTTATTGTCCTGAATGTTTGGGTGTTTTAACATAAATTTATTAAAATAGATATTATACTTACAGAATATGCCTATTTATTTTCAGGAAAATTGATATATTGGTCATGTCACAAAAGCTTATTATATTACAATCTGACTTGCCTGTATCTTCCATATGTGATATTAAATAGCACGCCCATTCTTTTAACATGAACCGAATATCAAGTAGTGAGCCCTCTCTCTCCGAATATAGTTTTCCTTGATATATTTTGCCAACTACTTCACTCAGTTTCTGAGTGATTTCATTAATTTGTTTTGTACTATTAGAAAAATGTAACAATGAACTATATATAATAATAACAATGTACATGTTATGAATTATTTAACTAATAGTAAATTAAATTTCTTTCTTTTAGGTCTCGGCAACCGATGATGACTCCGGTACAAATGCCCAGATAACGTATCGGTTCTCTAGCGCCAACAACGACGACCACTTCAATATTGATCCCCAGACTGGCATCATTACAACACGAGTTCGCTTAGATCGTGAGATCGTGGAACTATACAAACTCACCTTGGAAGCTGTGGATGGCGGGAATCCTCCGAACACAGGAAGTGCCACTATTAAGATTAGCATCAACGATAAGAACGATAATCCCCCAGTACTACCGGGAATCCCTCCAGTTTCAATCAATGAAGGTGATTAGTAATTACATTTCTATTTTCGCCATTCCGTACCAAGTACCTTATAACAAGTTCAACATTTCTGAATCGTAATCAACGTTGGATTAAACAGGCCCTGTAATGTTTTCCAGGCACTTAGCTGCTGCACTGTAGTGTACTTGGATAGATAACAGTGGCCGTATTCACTATTCACACTTTATGCTAAGGGAAACACTTAAATATTTATTGGGTTAAGTAAAATACTTAAGGGAAATATCTCACTTAAGTGTGATTGCTGAATACGGTCACAGACTCTTTAAATACAGTACCTTATACAGTAGTGTATTTGACTAATATGCAAAATTTGAGGATATTTAAAAAGAAGTATATTGTACCATACCAAGGTACATAAAAACATTGAACATTTTTTTTTTATGTAGGTGCAAAAGTTGGTACAGTTGTTTACAATGTTCAAGCGAACGATGCCGATAAAGATCCCACTCTGACCTATGACATCATAGAGGGCAACACAAACTCCGAGTTTCAAATCGATCGTTTCAGTGGCACGGTGACACTTAACGCTCCATTGGATCGTGAAGACAAACCGGAATACCAACTTACGATTACCGCGTTTGATGGCGTGGAAACAGCTAAGGGTGGAATGACTGTAATAATTTTGGATGAGAATGATAACGCACCAGAATTCAGTGAACAGTCCTATGAGGTAGCTAGCTTTTTTATATAGTTTATATAAGATTATAAAGCTCTGTCTACATTATCAAATTAATTTGATGAAAAAGGTGTGATGTGTCTAAATATGGTAGTGATATGACATCATCATGTCAATATATGGGCACATCACATAAGGTTTGATAGTGTAGACAGGGCTTAAAACTTTATAGGGAAATGAAATGTTTAGGCAACATATCCCATAGACAGCTTATTGCATCCTATATAGAATTCTAAAAGATCCTATAGGACATTTTTACAAGTTACGAATGAGATATTATTTTGTCCACAACAGGTGACTATACCTGAGCTGACACCTCCAGGCTATCCAATCAAGACAGTGAATGCAACAGATGTAGATGAAGGCACCAACGCACAGATAGAATACAGCATGGGTGTAGCACCAGTATTAGGCTTTTATATCGACCCTATTACAGGTAAATAAATGTCCGAATTAAAATAATGTCATATTCTATTTCATAGTTTAATTAATTATTCATTATTAATGTTTTCAATCTCAATAATGAATATGTATAATAGTTGCTATTTTTACTATTAAAGAGTGATCAAAGTAATGATCTGACAAAGAAAACATTTTATTATTTATTCAGGAACCATATTTACTAACCAAACTATCGACTACAACCCATCTCAACCAGTTATCCAGTTGGTGATCACCGCAAGAGATCATGGAGACCCCCCTCTATCTGCTGTCGTAGCAGTCAGAATTCAGGTTACCGATGTTAACAATAACTCACCAGATTTTGACACTCCTCTTTACGAAGAGTCCGTACCGGAAAATAGTCCGCACGGCTCGCACGTCCTCACTGTTCATGCGGAAGACAGAGACCCATCTCATGACAACAATAACATTTACTACAGTATTCTTTCTGGAAATGAAGAAAACGTGTTCCGTATTGATGGAAACAGCGGAGAAATAACTGTGAATGGTTTGTTAGATCGCGAACAGAAGAATCTGTACACATTGGTAATACTTGCGACAGACCGCGGCAGTCCACAACGGAACTCTACCGCCGAAGCTATAATTGAAATTACTGATGTCAACGATCATAGTCCAGTTTTTCAGTTTGACGCTTATTACGCTAACATCAGCGAAGCGGCTGCTGACGATACTCCCGTACTTACAGTTTCTGCCACGGATGCCGATCAAGACGGAGATGAAATGATACGCTTTGAAATTATATCCGGTAATGACAAAGATTTGTTTAAAATCGGTACACGATCAGGTGTGATATCGGTGAAAAGTGGGCTGGATCACGATAAAGGAACGCCGGAAGTGGTATTGTCGGTACAAGCGTTGGATGATAGTCACCCAGATCGGCGATCAAGTGAAGTCAACGTTGTTATCGATATTCTTGATGAGAACGATAACAAACCGTATTTCCCGTCGCTAATGTATATTGAAAGTTTGGAAGAGAACCAGCCAGTTGACACGCTGGTTTTTACAGCGAAAGCTTTGGATGAAGACACAGGAATTTATGGATCTTTGACATACTCGATACAAGGCGGTGACGGTCAAGACTTCTTTTCAATTAATAGTGACACGGGAGAGGTTCGAACACTTGCATCGTTTGATTACGAGACTACATCTATATATCGTATTCATATTTTAGCAACCGACTCCGGTGGTGAGAAAATCGGTGTACAGGCTCAAGTCGACATTACGAGCATAGATGAATACGAACCACAATTTTCCGAGTTAGAATATCAATTCAGCGTTCCCAGTGACGCGAAGCAGGGAACGTCTGTTGGTACTGTAAAAGCTACTGACGATGATAAAGGAAAAGATGGTGTTGTCCGTTATTCCTTTGAAAATATTGAGGAATATTACGTCATTAATGATACCACAGGAGTGATATCCGTCCGTAAAGATATGAGTGGGTCACGGAGAAGGCGTTCAACAAGGAAAAGACACGTACGGGAAGCTCCACAACAAGAGGCAATTCTTGTGAAAGCTAGCAGTGGTAGGAAGGATTCGTTAGAGGCTAGAGCAACCGTAACAGTGGTTGTAGACATTCCTTCTAGCGGAGGCAATACAGCTGCCGGTGATATTAGTCTTATTCTGGCCATCATTTTACCATTAATATTCATTGTGTTACTCATCTTAGTAATTCTTCTGATTCTTATGTGGAAACGTAAAAACGGACAACAGAAACCATCGAATGTTTATAGCCAAGGAAGATACTCACCGCCAGCGTACGACGCGAATACTTTTGATAGAGTTGATATGTCGCACGGTATTATGGCAAATGGCGCCTTACAAATCAGTCCTGCTGAAATACATCGTATTGGTAATCTATACGCTATGCGTGGTGCCAACAGCTCCATGGAAGTAGGCCACTTAACTCGAACCGATATTTCAGACCAATCAAATTCGGCGTCAAGTGGCCGAGGATCAACCACTGTGGAAGACGAAGAAATCCGAAAAATCAATGAAGGGTCAAAATCTGATCATTCATCAAATCAGCGTGGTACAGTTATCGATTCCGGAATTCAACACGATCACGAGGACTCCAGTTCCGTTTTGGACGATCATGACATACTACAAAATACTAAAGTTATGAATGGTTTCCTTAGTAGTAAGAGCGTTGAGAGTATGCACGTGTTTGGGGAGGAAGGCGGAGGAGAAGCAGGTGGTGGAGTCGATATCGGGAACATCATCTACGCTAAGCTGGACGAGGTTGGTGCTGAAGAAGACGATGCTGTCATGGACGGCACAAGGTCATTTGGGTTTGATGATCACGGACAACCTTCTATGGCAGGTTCCTTAAGCTCAATCGTGAACAGTGATGAAGAGTTTTCCGGTAGTTACAATTGGGATTACTTACTAGATTGGGGTCCACAGTTTCAGCCGTTAGCGCATGTCTTTGCAGAAATTGCCAAGCTCAAAGATGATAGTGTAGCAAGGAGGCAAATAGAGCAGCGTCCGCCTCAACAGAAATCAGCATTTCAACCGAAGCTCAAGACCCACCCACCACCGTTAATCACGTCAATTGCCCAGGGACCTTTTAAACCTGTTGTGCCTTTAGCTAGTAACACATCATCTCATACAAGAAACTCTTCGCCGAGATCTCCAATATCGCATGAAAATATATTTCAATCGTTAGCAGTATCGCCGGATCTGTCGCCATCATTGTCACCTCTTGCCCCCGGGTCACCGTCCATCTCGCCTCTCGTCACATCGACTGGACTGAGTTCAATGCAAACAAGTCGATGTACTTCTGGTCAAGGAACACCAGGCCGGATTATTAACCCATCACACTACTCAGTCAGGTTACCTCCATTAAATAGTGCGGATCAAAAAGAATTTCAGATATAGTCAACAAACGCCTTGTATTTGTACAAAATTGATAATTTTTATTTGGTAGACCTAATTTAAAAAACAAAATATGTGGAAACTTTTGTCCACGTCAAAGTTAGTTTAGCTGTCGGACAATTAAACTAAATATGTACAGTACTTTTTATAACCGAATTAATTTCACCCAAAATATATTTATGTAAATATTTGTCAGATATTTTAATAATTTTTTATATTGTAAAAGTTTCAACAAAATAATTTGGATACCTATTTATCAAGCATCATAAAGTTAAAAAAAATAAACTGTTTTCTGATAAAATTGAATAGATTTGCGCTTATCTTCCAACGTGGACATTTCTATAAAGAAATGTTGATTTGTGATTTTATACTAAATGTACTTAATTAAAAAAACGCGTACTTAAAAGTAATATACAATCCATATATATTTTGAATGAAATTACACCTTGTTAATTTATTATGTTTAATTGCCAGTTTATTAAAATTGACATTTATGATGTAATTTTAGTTATGTTATTATTATTACATAACACAACAAAATGTGCATATTGCTGGGATGCCTATGTCTTCATTATAATGTGATTTTTTAAATATGTATATTTATTTACCTACTACGACGGTATATGTATTTTGTGTGAAATGTTATTATCGAACCTTACAGCTTATTTTTCCAAAATGAAACGGATTTAGAGGTTTGAGGATAGTTGATTACTGCAGTAATGTAAATGGTTTACTGCGGTAATGTAATATGGATTACTGCAGTAGTGTAAAATGGTTTACTGCAGTAATGTAATATGAACTACTGCCAGTAGTGTTTTATGTATTAAATCGTGTTTAAAGTTTAGCCTTCGTAGATTTATGTTTTGTAAAGCTGCATTACCTAATCCCAAACGGACTTCCATCATAAAATGTTGGATTTTCCATCATCATCATGTACGATTCTATTCCATTGAATAATTCCATAGTATAATATGATTAACATTTTTCTTTTGTAAATAAACTTTTAAACTTTGTACAGCCATTTACATTTTGTAATATATATATTTTAATACGATAAGTACAATATCGTACTGAAAGCAAGCGATGTGTTCCGACAAATTTTATGAAGAAATGAATATATTCCTGTTTTAGAGTGCCTATGGTATTCCTGTATGTGAACATGTATGGAAAGCAAATTGGGCCAATTTATTAATTACGTTATACAGGACTGATTATTTATGAGTCACTGATGCGTGTTTTTACGCTCACGTTTATTGTGCCTTGAATTGCCATTTCGTATGGTGTTTAAAATAAAATATTTGTCCTATTGATTATCGAAAGGAAAGGGTGTAAATCTGAATATTGTACATCATGATACTATGTTTTATATTTAGAGTTTCTGATCTACAATAAATATACTTTTATTGAGCTAAGTAAATAAATTAGTGCTTGTTTTTATTTCTTTCACTTTCAGCTATTTAAGATTACTGTGTTTTTTTGTTGTTAACGTAAACGATCGCGCACATGATATTTCGCGTTACCGATGGTTCCCACTAGCGACGCAACGCCGCGACGTATCGACGCGAAGTACTGAATTGCGTAAACACAAGTGGAAACCGATGATACAACAGTGCCGCAAACATCGTCTCCCGGTCTCCCGGTGTGCTGATCTTGTAGGCGCTGCAGCACCACTGGCTGCCGCGGGTTCGTGGAGGGCCTAATCCGAATTTCCGCAGTTTGAGGACAAATATATATACCGTGATACCTTTATACCTTTTTTAACTACGTTATACAGGGTAGTAACCGCTAAAACTCTTCATTTGTTGGCCTAATGTATCCCACGCACAGCTTACAATCTAATTATATGTTATCGTGTTATCTACTGCAATTATTTGTGTTCTATACAATTTATACGAATAATAATAAAAGTTTAATTCTGCAAATCACCCCGTATTCGGTGTTGTAATGTACTGTAAACATATAGTCACAATGCACTGATATTATCTTCTTTACGGTTAGTCGCCAAAACTGTTAAGAATCAACCCTGTGACGTATGTAATTAGATTCCCAGGTACGTAATGAGTTCACGAATATTGTCCATTACCAATCATTCGTAAAGATATTCAATGTGTAACATAACTATAAATAATATAAATATTTAATTTTAGTGATGCCTTTTATGGATATTATTTCAAGCTTTTGCGAAATTTTTGAAACGATCGAAGAGAGATGTACACTAATTGGGATCAACCCATATTCAGAGGAAAGTCTTTTTAAACGGAACGTTGTGCTTGGTCCCCTGAAGCGGGGAGGTTTCGCATCCAGCCCAGTCCTCCCCTAAATTTGTAACATTTTAAAATTGTATTGTTTGTAGACTGTCTGTATTTATTTTCTTTTTTCTATGCGTATTTATTAGTTCAAGTAGGATACGTATGAAACGTCATTTGTACCAAAATATGTATGTCTTTCAGTACAGTACTAATAGATGACGTTTGTATTTGAGTTGTTACTCTGTTCTTGTACACGCGCCTACAAATATTTATCGCTGTTTTTAATATTTCAACAAGCTTTTTATATAACTAAAAGTAAGGTCAAATTAGATAATTGTATAACCTTTTATTGATTTAATAAACTGTATATTTCTATTTACAAGTTACAATTCATTGAAGCCAAGGCTAAAGTATCTTTTTTTTTTTTTTTTTTTTTTTTTTTTTTTTTTTATTTCATTTCATCACATACATAATACAAAATTAATATATAAAGGCAACGTAACAATTAAAACGATATAATACTCTCTCAAAAATAAGAGAGTAATGAAATTAAAGAAAAAAAAAATAATGTATCGCAAAAATACACTTAATAATAATCATTTTGCTAATAATATGGTTGCCTTGTATTTTTGGTAAATGTGAAATAAATGATTATAATTAAGTAATTGTTTTTTGATTTTGCAACTAAATATGTACCACTTTGTAATTAAAATTAAAATGTTTGCATCACTGTGTGTTTTTCCAAAACCAAAACATATACTTTCTTTGGTGATAATTAAGTTATTGTTGATATTTCGATACATATATTGTTTACATTTTCCCAAATGTTCTTTACCAGATCACATTCAAAGAACATATGTAGCAGTGTTTCCTGCTTTTCCTTGCAAAAACTACACATTGGTGAATCGACCTTTGACATCTTAAAGAGCATTGTATTTGTATAAATTATACGATGAATAAATTTAAATTGAAAATTTTTTAGCTTAGTGTCATTTGTACAGGCGTGTAAATTTGAGAAAAGGTTTTTCCAATTAAGTTTGTTGTCAAACTCCTTTTCCCATTTGGATTCAATTCCAATTGGCTCTTCAACATTTTTTAATATAATGTGTTTATAGATATAATGACAATTTCTCGTTTTCACAGAAATGAATGTCTGTAATTTGGATTCAACTTCATTAGTTGTGTTTATACCTTGTTCAATTAATTTCTGTTTCCAGAGCTTTGGAATTGAATTTACAATCTGGTGATATAATAAGAAGTCTGGTTTAAAATTATATTTTTGGTTAAATTCGTCTAGTTCTAATATTTTCCCTTCTTTGTTCACGATATCTTTTACATAGTTTACATTTTTAACCAACCAATTTTTTTCAACTTTAAATTCTCTTTTATCAAAACATGAGTTGTTCCATAAAGATTGATTTAAGATGTCCTCTATCGTATACGGTTCTACAAAATTGTATTCACTCCACGCAGAGAGTATATCTTTATGGAACCTTTCAAATTGTTTTAATATTTTTGAAGATTTAGAAAAGTTGGTTTCGAAAACAATATTTCCTCCAACCTCTTTAATCTTACTTTTTAAAAACACTTTCCACTTGGATTGATTTCCATCAAGATATCTTTTCACCCAACATGATTTGAGAGATGTACAGTAACTCTTAATATGGGGAATTTTTAACCCTCCTTCGTCAAAATTGTTAAGCATGACTTTTCTTTTGACTTTATCGGGTTTTCCGTTCCATATAAATTTAAAAATTTTACTTTGAATATCTTGAAGGAAACAATCGGGTGGGTCTGGTAAATTTGAGAAAACATACGTGAATATCGGGAGAAACAGTGACTTAATAATAGTTGCTTTTCCAAACAGAGTAAGTGAGCGTTGTTTCCACATATTTAATAATTGTTCAGCATTTTTAGCCTTATCTGGAAAATTGAGTCTGAAAATATCATTAAAATTACAAGAAATATTGACACCCAAGTATTTTACTGGGCCTTTGGTCCATGAAATACTTTTCTCAGATGGCGTTTTATAGTCGCAGTTTCTTAACGATCCTATTCTCATAATGTTACTTTTTTCATAATTAATTCTGAGTCCAGAATATATAGAAAATTCATCCAGTATATCTATAATCGGTTTAATTGAGTTTTGGTCTTTGAGAAAAAACACAGTGTCATCTGCAAATTGGCTAATTCTTATGTCTACATTATTGTACTCTATACCTTTAAATGTGTCTGATTGACGTACCATGTTACCTAGTGTTTCTGCACAAATTATAAAAAGATATGGGGATAAGGGACATCCTTGACGCAGGCCTCGTTTTAAATTGAAGAATTTTGATGTTACCCCGTTATTTATAACGCAACTAACAATGTCTTTATATAATATTTTTATCCAATTTATCATATTTTTACCAAAGCCAAATCTCTTAAGAGACATATCAAGGAAGCCCCATTTCACCTTATCGAAAGCCTTTTCAAAATCTACAAAAAATAGTAAGTTTGGCTTGTTGTGCATTTCTGCATATTTTATTACATCATAGACTAATCTTATGTTTTCTCCAATATATCTGCCTTTAAGAAAGCCCGTTTGATCAGGATTAATTACTGATGGCAGCACACATTTTAAACGAGTCGCAATGGCTTTTGCTAAAATTTTATAATCCACATTTAAAAGCGAGATGGGACGCCAGTTTTTCAATAATAGCGGAGATTTATCTTTTTTCGGTATAAGTGATATCACCCCTCGTTTCTGGGAGATACTTAAAAACCCGGATTGGAAAGAATAATGGTAAGCGTTAATTAGCGTATCTTTTATATCATTCCAAAATAGTTTATAAAACTCGGCAGGAAAACCATCTGTCCCAGGGGTTTTATTGTTATCCATCGCCTTTAATGCTTCTAAACATTCTGTATCTCTAAGGGGCTGGTCACATATAGATTCATCATCTTTATTGATTTTATCTATGTGTATCTTGTCAAAAATATCAGCAGGGTTGACATTGTTATTTTCGCCTTCAAAACTATATAATGATTCATAGAATCGTTTTTCTTCATTTATTATATCGTCGGGGTTAGTTATGTCTCCATTATCTGTTGTAATTTTAGTTATATGCTTTTTATTATAATTCCTCCTCTCTAAATTAAGAAAATATTTCGTGCTTTTTTCTCCTTCTTCTATCCAACGGGCTTTGGATCGAATCAGTGAGCCACGTGTTCTAATTTCATAGATTGATTCTAGTTCGTTTCTTTTAATTTGGATCATTTCGGTTATTTTTTCATTACTGTTTACGCAATATTGCTCTTCTAGGGTTTTGATTTCATTGTTTAATCGATCCGCGTCTTTTTTAATTGTTTTATTTAGTCTACCAGAATACGACATGGCTAAAGTATCTAACAACACTGTAAATTAAATTCAATATTAATCCCTGACAAAGTACTGTATTATATTAATTTCCCAATTGAATTAAATATTTTCTCTAAAACGTACACAATAGGTCAACACGGTAACAAAGTCAAATATTAATCAATATATTTAATTTGATGGCACACCTAATGTGTCATTTGATTGGTTAATTGCGTATAACAATAACAATAGGCCTATAATGAATGCCGTGCATCATTATGGAAATAAAACAATATGGGAGTTACACTTTATTCTTTATTTTGAGAATAATCAATTATCAATCAATTAGTATACTTCAATAGTAGGCCTCTAAGATGCTACCGGTACAAATATTTCATAATAATTTGGCTTAACTAAACACCTTTGTTGCTTGTTAGTTAATGAAGCCGATGATAGTCCTACTGTTTACTATTACACAAATATTTGTTGATAAGAAAAAATCAGCCTTAGTGTTACCCGCCGTTGTTTAATAATAACAGTTATATGCTAATATAGCCTAACTACAGTGGAAATATCCCAGCTCACTCTATATTCAGGGGTCGCGCGGATCTCGAAAGTGTTCCATTAAGAATGTTTTGTCCCCCAAAAACATGAAAAATAAAGATTATTAAAATCGAATATGCCATTAACAAAGTTAATCACTTCCGTAGAAAAAAATCCCGAAAAAAAATGTTTTCACTTATAAAATGACAGAATAAACAGTTACATTCAATCAAAAACACATTGGCTGCCAGCCAATTTGACTATTTCTTGCTTTAAATTACAGTTTTTCAGGAAAAAAAAAATTGTTTTCGATCCAAAGTGAATAACTATTTATGTGACATTAAAATGGCATTTTCAACAAACACATTTATTTAAACAAAACATTTTTTCAGGGGACAATACATCTTTAATAGGGGATAGAACGCCGCACTTGAGTAAGCACGTCACTAAAATAATTAGCATACCGCACTTCTTCAGTAGTTATACACCATTACATCTCTTTCGTTTTCTACTAAAACATCAACAATTTTTATGCTTATAAAAAAATACCTCTTGTCACAAAGGCACCTCAATTTCCTTTCATTACATAACTTCATTCCTAATTGAACTATCTCGTGCACCATTGATTTCAACACAATTAGAAGGCATCCAGGGCTGATACCAAATGAATTGTAACACATATTCTATGGAAATGTTTGGCTATATAACCGACACATACGTGTAGATAACAGATCGTTTTAAATGGGGACTTGCGTTTATCGCGTGCTGTACTTTCATTGGTTCATTCAGTAAATTGTGTCTTTTCTTTGTTTTATAAAATATAAGAATCAAAATGAGACTGGCTGCAAACGACAACTGACCACCGCATATATAAAATGATGTTTCATAGGAACCAGTTTTATCGTAGCTAACACCTGAAACAAAAAACACAAAGAAATGTCAAAATATACGGTGATAATATAATTTTAAGTACAGTATCAGCATTCGTCGCGCAGCAACGGTTTTGTAAGCATTTTATTTATATTTTCATTACACCTTATTTATAGAGGGTGACTCTAAACAGCGTATGCTGACAATCAAGGGTCCCTCTTGATCAGTGACAGTGGCTGTGATGTACTAATACACCGGGTTACCCCCTACTCGTCTCGAAAAATGTACTAGGTTGTGTACACTGGACCTACGGTTTATAGTTCTTATCCGAGAAGACTCGTTCTACCACCAGAACCATGGAGCGAGTAAGGCTCGAACAGATGCTGTTGATAGCTATGTATTTCTCGCACATCAGAACTCCACCTTTAGTGCTAACAACAATTCGTTTCACAGTAAAAATGTTCTTAACAAAAGAAGGATTCTTACTGTTATAGTTTGGCGCCAATTATTTTAGTCCATCAAGACCATGAAAGTCTACACTTACCAATATAGTTTGACAAAAAAAGTGTAATGTGCCCAAATATTGTAGTGATATGCCCAAATATGGTGCTGATATGACATCATCATGTCCATATACGGGCACATCACATTTTTGTGTCACATAAAGTTTGATAGTGTAGACAGAGCTTTAATGGTCAGAGAAAAAATACTTACCTCCTACAGAGCTGCCAAGAAGCGTTCCTAACCCCATAGCAAAAATGACGTTCGTTAGAGCTTCGATCCCTCTTCCGACTCCGAACGTTTCCAAGGCAACAGGATATTGCATAGTAAATAGTACACCTCGGGATATTCCAAGTACTGAAATTTAAATCATTTAAATTAATTTTTTTTCCATACGCATCGAACAGCGAGTAAATTGTCAATTACAGGATGGAAATAAACTATAGTTAATAATTTATCGTGCTTATAAACTAAGACTCATTTGAGGCTTAGGGAGTGGAGTTGAAAGAGTCGTGAGTTACAACCCTGGCACTAGGTCAGGATTGAACCCCGGACCTTAGGATTAGAAGGCAAGTACAGCTCCACTAAATATTTTGTGAAAATAAAATTGTATACAGCATTTTCCCCAACGTAGTAGTTTTATAATATATTTCTACTTTATGAACTTACTTATTGCATAGACGACCATTAATTCGAAGGTTTTAATAAATACTAAACAAAATGTAGGGACAGCGCCGACTACACAGGCAATTACTAAGGTATAAAGGCGGGAACATGGCAGACGATCTCCAATCAAAGATGAAAGTAATCGTCCTAAACCGTCTGCCGCACCAAGTATCGTTGCAACTAAACATCCACTCGATTCGTCGATTCCAATGGAGGACATGAAACTAATCTGCAAGGTGAAATAATAATTAGTCATTATATTAGGTTAATAATATTTATACTATAATGCTCCATTCTAAAAAAGTTATGTCCTAAAACTGCACAATGTATTGGAATGAAGGATGCCACATGTCAAAGGTTAATTTGGAATAAGACCTGTAACGCCCGTAACTAATAGGCTGATGGTATGCGGGTCGCCAAGACCTTAGGGAGTAACTCCCCTACCTGTATGCATAGTCTATAGAGGGGTTGCGGTACGGCCTACCACGTAGAAATACCGGTTCTCGTAAGATCACTGAAGTTTAGCAACATCGGGAACTTGGATGGGAGACCATCTGAGAATTCCGGGTGCTGTATTAGGCATTTTAAATCAGCACTGCTGACTCTTATGGCAGCCCCTGCATCTAGTATCTGCCTCAGACGTATTGGCTTATGCCTCTTCTCTGGTTAAGGTGGGTACTGGACTAGAGAAGCCCTTGGTCAATGTTGGGACCAGTCAAACGTGCTTTAAACAGTCCTGACTTAGTCATCATTTAGATTAATGTAAGACTAAATGACAGATGTAGGTATTAAAAAAAGAAGAGGGGTTGCGGATCATTGGGACTTTAGGGAATAAGATGATATTTTAAAAGTACCAATATGTAGAAACTTACTAAATTAATATAGTGAAAAGCGCACGCTATGGAATATATTGTGACGGCTGAAAAGAGTAGTAACATCTCGACAGTCACGAATATATTAATATATTTCCAGGCGTCATGACCTTTCTTTAGATTGTCTTCATCAGCTTCGATGTCTTTAGTGGTTACGAGGTCATGATCAGGCTCTTTTAACGCAAGGCATGATGGAAAGCACATCACAGCCAATGCTATGGCTAAAGTTCGTAGCATATGCCTCCAACCAATGTTGATGATTAGTATTCCGAGAAATGAATTTAATGTAAGGGTTCCTGTAACAGACGAGAAAATAGCTGTAAGATATCCCTCGGGGTTACGGTCGGTCCGTCTGTAAGTCTGTAAACGGATCTACCATTTAATCTCACTATATTGTACTGTATAGCCTACTGTAGCATCATTTACAATTCATCCAGGTACGTCGTCGTCGTATGATGTAGGATGCTCTCATTTATTTATAATATAACCAGATGTTTTCCAAATGATTTACGTGTTGTATTCATAAATCACGTTCAAGATGAATGTAAACATAATTCATTAGGTAAACAGGTCAACAATGTCATAATTAATCATTATTAATTCATAATTGATAAGGTGTATCATGCTCCCATAGCATGTAAGTGGACTTGACAGTTATCATGTTAAGAATCAGATACGTATAAAGTAATACGGTAGTATCTTTGAAACTTCGTAATTTTCCTTAGCACATTAGCATCATCTCTATTGCCATCTGCGCGCCATAAACAATTTGACACGCGCGTTCAAGTTCTGATGAAAATACGTCTTTTATACGCACGCGTAAACTTTCTGATAATGTAGAAAAACTTACCAACTGTCATTCCAAACAATGCCAATCCACCAGCGGCGGCTGAATGACCTTTGAAGTAGGCCGCCACTGCGTTCACACACGTGTTAAAAACTAATGCAGTACCCGTGCCGAATAGCACGCCAAATGTGCCAAACATATACGGTATTGAGGTGACAAAAGACGTCAGAACCAGGCTACTTGTACACATGCTAATTCCTATGAACGCTGTGTATCGGAAACCGATAAATTCAAACATAAGCCCGGCGAATGGTGAGAGTATTCCGCCTAGACCTTGGCCTAACGATCCAACCCATCCTGTAAGATAAATGAATATTTGATCAATATAAGCATACATTTGTGTTACAAGAGGTTGAGCACGACATCATTCGTGCTGAAACCTATAGTCCCGGTTCTAGACCAAAATTAGTAAAAAGATAACTATTTGGCATATATGGCGTTTCATACGTATAATACTTACATTTTCAGAAAAAATCTAAAAGCCGACTGGTCGACAAAATAGACAATAACTACAGACTAAGTGTATCTGAAATTGTGCTCCTTCAAATTGCACAGTTGTAACTTTACTATTAAGGCGTGTTTAATTTAACCGCCTCTTCAGTTGCCGCCCCCCCCCCCCACCCACCTCCTTCCCCCTGGATCCACTCATTGCGGCTTTATAAGATGTATAATATGCACTAAGTTTGATGTTTAATTTACTTACCTACGGAAGTTTCACTCGAGTTGAAAGTATCACGTAATGAAACGAACATAGCACCAAACGAAAACAGCGTTCCATACGTAAAAAAATGAAGTGTAAATGCTGCTAATGTTAAAAACCATCCCCAAGTCACCGTCGGCAGTTTGACCGACGTTTTCCCAGACGAATTATTACAATTTGAATGTACTGACTGTTTCTCAGATGTATCCGACTTTTCGTTGTGTTTTGGAAGTAGTTCATCATCATCCGGTGACTTTAGTGGAAGCCATACCTGTCGCTCGTCACCATGCATCATGCGAAAGGATTCTTTTCCCACAGTGGATAATTCCAGGTATCAATTCCAGGTGTCTACTGAAGAAGCGATCTCATATCATATTCCCGCATGTGGAGGTCGGCAGTAGTTATTTCATATGCTGTAGTATAAACTCTGAAACAAAATAATACTTGTGATTACTTACTTATCAATGCTATATAAATCAAAAATTAAAATAAAATGTATAGCATGGTATAAACGTAGGTCTCGAGTACACCAACAGTGAAGTCAACTGATACTAAATATCCGTCAATGACCGTGTCTTCAGAAGAACAAGAACAGTATGGTAACTCAGTGTTATATACAAACCTGAGTTACTGTTGAAAAAATTATTTAAAAACGAAATGAAAAGCAGTAAAATGTCATTGGAGCGAGGCAATCCGTTTGTTAAAACTTAGTACGCCTATTAATATCCAGAATAAAGCCATACTTAAGTATGTTCGTTCTTTCAAGATGGAAGGCCTCTATTGATTATTCTTTTTCGAATCAAGGACAACTTTTACTGTTGAATAGCGCCCACAATACCTTTCATAGCGATTAGCTGGAATTTTTTGGGCATGTCAACGTGACGTGTCTTTATGTTAAGACCATCAAGGTAGAGCATTCTTTTATGAGACCCTGCTCGTCGGTCCAGTTCGATGGCTTTGGATGTCATGCCTCGTTTGACCCCCGCCCACCCCTTGATTGTAGGAGGTCTGTGACAGAGTACAGAACAGTCCTAATCATCATAAACTTCTTCATTGAGTAGCGTCACAAGAGGCCGATACTGTAATGCACGGTTTCTCAAACAATTTACGCTCAAAAGGTTCATGTTCACTCTTTTTGTGTTTGCCATTCTATTAAAGTTGTGACGTTGTGCCATCAATACTCGTCGTACCATATCTTCAAATGTTAATACACACAAGATCAAGATTAACAATTGACACTCAATGATTGCCATTCACTGGTCGCAAATGTTCAAAATAAAATTAAAGCACTAGAAACAATATTACTACAAAAGCCTTTTATCCATTATGGCATATGCACCGATGCACGAAATTAGCGCTTACCGTCGTTTTTAAAAATGTTTATTTTATTACCGGTGTTTGACAAAATATTCGAAAAGCTTACTTACAATAAAGAAGCGCTTGTCCTTGGTTTATTTTGTCTAATCGATTTAAAAAAATCGAGATCCGGGACATGTAAAGGTGTTTGTGGATATGTTACGATCGTGTTCTTTATCAAATTCATTCAACCTCTGTTTGTTAAGCATGAGTGAGAATCGAATTAAGTCAATAGGTCAAGTTCAATATTGAATATCGAAACGTGGCAGGCTGAAGGCGCTTGACATTTGACAAGATCGCCTAATTTTTTAGTTTTAACTTTTAACAATACTTAGTGTGGTATATTCTGGTACAGCCGCTCCATGATCTCTTTGCTTTTCTTCCTTATATCTTTACTCTTTTTTAAAGTTTTACTAACGATTTTTATTTTATTTTATTTTATTATATTTATGTTTTTGCTTTATGTACACGACAACTAACGATCAAATAACAGTTTTTCACATCGCAATTTATACAACGTAATTTTGAAAACTTATACAACGTAATTTTGAAAACTACAACCATTTTTCTATATACATACAACGTACATTTCTAGTCTAACAAAAAATTTTCTAAACTTTCTATTATTTAAAAGTCGAAGATAGCCAGGTCTCGGGTCCATTCTATTGTCGCCACAGATTGATATCTTCATCAGTACTTCTATGAATGGATGATTAGGTGGGAACACGAACGCTAGTTGATCATACCCAGTACCGTTTTGATCGTACGATTAATCGGGAAACCACCTCACGACGATATACCGTATACATAACAGTTTTATATTAACTTTTTTCTTATATATTTTGGTTGTTTTCACTGTTGTTACTACCTTTTTAAATATGTTATCAATTGTACATCACATGCAATTCAGTTGGCCAGTTGTAACAATGGATTCCTTATCCAAAAACGTCTTCCGCACGATATTGTCTAAGTGCATGGAGGAACTACTTTTTTTCACATTTATACTTGTAAAATCTTTATCTCGCATAGTATACATTAGTTCTTATATTATGTTGAAGCTAAGGTATTGTACTTTCTGACTATTTATTTAAAAAATTTATTTTTGATAGCTGGAAATCGCGAATTTACATTAAACATACCCTGTCCCGGCCAAAAAACAGCCGATTCCTGTGTGAAATTCGCGTTTTTCGCTGATGTATAGTTTTGAAATCGCCACAACTTTGAACAGCGTCCTCTTAAAACTTAGTTCTTTTAACATCGTAGTCTCATATACAGTGGCTTTCTTACCATCTAATGTTTTTTTGATTGGATGATTTTGAGACCCGCGAAAATTTGATTACTAATTAAACAGCATATTTTTGGGAAATTCCGCGCGAAATTCTCTTATGTGTACTATTGGCCTGTGTTTGATACCCAAAAATGTGAGTATATTCTGCTTATTTTCATTACAATTTTTTAATCAATATTGTAGTTAAAGTCATATAAAATAATTCTGTGTAATTTTTTTACAGAAAATACGAAATAATACAACCTAAATAGTCTATAAGCTACTAGCCCTTTTAAGTGTATACAGAAATTTCGCATCGGCCATTGTCTAACATAGGCTGGATTGGCAGCGGGTTACTCCATTTTATCAAAGGGAAATATAATGAACATAAGTAGGCAATAATTATGTTTCTTCTTATTTAGTAAAGTTAGAATTAATATATCTAAGGGACTATTTAACTGCATGTTGAATACTCAGGTAAGGAGTTAATCCAGAGTCCAGATTTTATATAAACAATTTTAATATAGGCCTACTTAGTAAATGATAAAAAAAAAAAATTATATTTATATATATTTAACTGCATATTAAATACTTACTTGAGTATAATTTAGATTTTATATTAAAATAATTATATATACTTATATTATGTGAATCGCCATCACACTCGCACGCCCCCGTGCGTTGTTGTTGCAGTGCGCCACCTTGCGCCCTATGGAGCGACATCGTGGTCGCCATATGTGTTAGTTGGTTCTAGTAGGCCTAGTGGCCTAGTGTCGATTGATATTATTTTGGTTAGTTTATTAAAATTGTTAATATCTACGTGAAGTTGATTAGTCTTTATTGCCGAATGATAAAAAAACCAACTGAAATTTATATACTGTAGCACTGTAGGCCTACTAGATTGTATCCGCATTGAAAATAAAGCTATATTTATACAGTAATACTCATTGATATATTGACTCATAACACTGTGGTGGTTTCTATAAAGTTTGAATTGAAACTGGCCTACTGTTTATTTGCAATTCAATTGACCTTAATTTATTAGGAAATGACACCTTTGCATCGGTGGCACACACAGAAGTGGTGCATCCAATTTAACATAATACATCAAAACAATATATTATATGACGGATACAGGTCATAAATATAGCTTTATTTTCTAAAATATAAAAGAAAAATCATTATCAACATGGTAATACAGATACTGTATTAAATTGTCCTACAGTATCATAGGTTTGAATTGATAAAAAAGCCTATATCTGTACATTTTTCAAATGTCAACACAACTACTAAGAAATTTATATTTTAAACGATCAAAGTCACATTTCAATTGTAGCATAGAATTAAGTACAATATTAGGCCACCTGTGGTCATCCATAGTTATAAAACGATTAAATAATTTAACTCTGGACAGTTTGTGTAACTTGGATAATGGAACCCACCCAAGGTCACCATAAAGTGCCTCTTTTGGAGTATACCGTGGAGCTTTGAGAAGAAAGCGGGCCATTTGCAATTTCACTTTCTCTAGGTCTTCGTTGTCCTTCTTGGATTTATTATACCAAATGCTACAAGCATAATTTATTGAAGGAATTGCAATGGTTTTCCACAGTATGTTTCCATAGCTCAGCAGAATGTTTGTAAGGAATCCATATGTTATTTTTTGAATAAATGAATAAATAAACTTGTTAACATTTAACAATGTTTACACGTATTCATAATTTTAAGATGGTTTTACGCCTTGAGTGTGAGAGAGAAATGGTCCCGTAAAAGGCCAAGTCAGACAGCATCGTACCAGGGAAGAGTGACATTAATTTCGCTCTTCCCTGATTGTACGGAGGCCCTACGAAACGTCCTGAGTGGGTTATGTCTGAGTTGAATCCAGACGAGACGAGTCGTCTTGAGATAGCGTTGTGTTTAGGTCGTCATTAAAATGGTTTCTTTTTCTTCTGACGAGATAGACGGTTAGTCAGGGCCTGGTCGTACGACGCTGACTGAGTTGGCCTTGAGGAATGAGCCATGGCAAACGTACCTAATTCTTGAATAATTGAACTATTAAGATAAATATAGATACATGTATTAGTATATCTAAAGGTTCCGGAATAAGGGAAGGGATAAGGATCGGAATATGTATACAGTACCTACAGTTTTGTTTAAAAACATATTATCTATATTTAACAGTTACTTGTTTACTTGTTTTTGGAGCTCAGCATTTGATCGATCCGGAGTCGAGGCTAGGCTTAAGCCCCTCTTGAAAATAACATCAAACCTCGAATACGGATCGGTAACGATATTTGTTTGTTAAGCGGACATAACCCCTCCCTCCACACATCATAAACTGACTGAAAACAAAATCGCTGTGTGATGTCACCATTGCATTGTTGTTATAGCTTTGACGTCAACAACCCCCCCCCCCCCACCATTAAATAATCGTTTGTTTGTATATCGTATGTTTTTGTTTCCATACATTCAACAGCGAGTAACTCGTCAATTAGGCTACAGGATGGATAAACTATTTTAAAAATAATATCGTGCTTATAAATATAAGACTCATTTTAGGCTTAGGGTGTGGAGTTGAAAGAGTCGTGAGTTGCAACCCTGGCACTAGGTCAGGATTGAACCATGGAGTAAAGAATATATATATATATATAATATTATTATTCTTTACTCCATGATTGAACCCTGGACCTTGGGATAGGAAGGCAAGCACGTTAACCACCAAGGCTACAGCTCCACTGTTATAGTAGTTTCATTATCATAATAAAGCGAAGACGGGCGATAGAACACACCTTTTTAAAAAATAGTCAGAATTAATTAAGTGTAGTAGCCATTTAGCCATATATTAGTACTAATACTAATTTTGTTTACTGTCAACATTTCATAATCAATGAACAAAACCAATACGGGTAGGCCTACATACCAGTCGAAAGCCGAGGACGAATTATACCTACCAAAAGGACATTGTAAATCACGTATATAAATTGAATAATGAAAGTCACGGAACAAATTCTATATATACGACTGCAAATTTTAAACCGCCCGGTGATATACTGAAAATTGATTAATTAATTTAGTGATAAAGATGAGGAAATCTGTAAGAATGAGAGCCGGCAAAACCGAGATTCGAACCCGGAACCATGCATACATTTAAAATGTCACGAGTATTACGCAGTATCAGTATGAATTAAAAAATGTTTTTTTTTTAATCAGTGTGTTGTTGGTTTCTCATACACTAATTTGATTTGCAGCTTTTTAAAAAGTATAGATAGCTAGGTTTCAAACGCTATGCTAGGTACTACATGTTTCAAAATCACCTGCACAAAGCAGGCCCCCAAAGTGAATGCATTATTAATGTGGTGCACCCTTAATTCGCTGAAACGATGTCACCTTTAACGATATGACCTATATAGGATCGATTATATTACAGTATGTATATATTATATCTAGGCCTATAAATCAAAAAAGTACAGTATGTGCTATATTCATATACTGTATATTATAAAATATTTAAAATCCTACTTACCGGTTTACATATCCCAGAGGAAAGTACGTATACGTGTCAGGTAACTTGCGTATAATCTTGTATATCAATTTATTATACTGTGTTTAATAACTGGGCTTATTATTGACTTAACAAACCGTACTGTGATGTTGCGCCACCATTAAAGGTCACCATCACAGCCCATTGTCTGCTGATGGCAAATATCAGTCTAGTCCTGGGAATAATATATAATAATTATTCTTGAAAAAAGCCGAAGAAAAAATGTAAAACGTCTGAAAACAAGGTGCACTGCAGTGTTGGTATATTTTCCAATTCGTTTGTTATTAAAGCATCCAGAAAAACAGAATTACGGAATTCGCCGACCGCTGCACTGTCGTGAATAGTTTCTCTTCATACATATCTGAAGGCCCATTGGCTGATAATAACTTTATAATAGAGAAATTACAGTGTGAACCCTAGTTAAACGGAATGTTCCATTTTGTAGGGTGTACGTTTACGTCACCGATGATTAAATGCTTCCAAACAATAAATATGCAGTAAACTTGAACTGAATTTAATAGGAAGTAAATTTCAAACGTTATTTGTTATACTTATTCGAATAGTTGATACGATTATACGCGTAGGGAGGATGATGTTTTATTACCAACCTGGTTGCGATAATGGAAGAGTCTATCTCTGCTGTTTGCAACACGGGAAATTATTATCGATATTGCATTTGTCTGGGAATGTAAGTGTCAAATACATTAGCTATCGCTACAATGAACAGCAAACAATATTTTCAGACCCTGTATTTTGTTTGCTTAATCTCGTGCAATATTGCTAAATCTGTTGCCTTGATATGCCTAAAAGTTGAGATAATGTATATCAGAATACCTAATCAAACTCTTAGTTCCTTTTATTATTGAATCTGAGTCGATACCACATTTTGATTTAAAATTATTGAATCTATTTACTTTCATTATGCACTCGTTCCCCCTTTTACATTCACTTTGAATGGCAACGCGTATATGGCCCGTACATATTCTTACATATAGGGCTAGGCTTTCATAGTGGAAGTGTTTGTATCTGAAGAGGTAATTCCTCCAAAGACTATCAAGGCCAAATTGAAAATAACAATACAGGTACTGTACACGTACCTGATTATGATGGTATCTGTAAAAGTGTGTAAGAATGGTTTAGAAGACACAACATTTTCTATTCACATGTAACCAACTCAAATGGCATATGGATTGAAGAATACCAAATTAGAATATATGTTACCTTGCTTAAATATGTTGCCTGGACCCCACATTTTAAAGCTTAGCTTCCAGTGGGGTATACCCATTTCTCATTTTTTTATATATTATTTAAAAAAATGTTAACTGTATACATTATTATTGATTGATTGATTGATTGATTGATTGATAATCGATGTCAATCATTAAAATGTATGGGAAGATTTTATCTCTTTTTATTAACACCAAAATCTTGTATTGCAGTAGGTGGAACCATAGAGATATTATTAGTTCACTATAATATCTCTATGGTGGAACTGATAACTACTATTATAGGCCTATATGTATGACGTCGATTCCATATCAAATGTCTTTGATCGTTACTGTAAGCACTACCGGGTATGTTAAAAGAGCATGGGCACACAGATGTAATGTTCTAGGCGAGTAATGTTCATCAGTTAAACCAAATGTTTGATATCTATCTCATTATATGGTTATTCTACATTGTTGTTGTCCAATTCATTAATTTTATATTGTACAGTTCTTAACTTATTCTATATGTTTACTTCTTGTAGTTTTGTATTTTTAGGTGTCAGTGGGTTTCCTCTTAGTGATAACTATCAATGGTATTGTAGTTACTGTACTGAGTCGAATTGTTTTGAAATGTTGACCTACATCGACTTCTTATTGTTGTTTACTATATCATGTTTTTTTTTTTTGGGGAGGGGGGGGGGGTATATTTCTTATGGATGCACTCTTGTAAAAGTATAAAATCCAAAAACTTATATTTATTCACTTTGAAGGGCAACGCGTACATAGCCCGTACATATTTCTACATAAATATAGGCTTACATGGAAGTGTTTGTATCTAAACAGGTAATTCCTCCAAATACCCCAAGGCCAATTGAAAATAACAATACAGGTACAGCCCTATGGCAATTAATCTTCTGAATAATAAGACGAAACTCAGCGGGCACTCCTTCACATGTATTGAAATGTATTGACAATTGTGAGTCAAAGGATTTATTGTTGGTGTCACGTGTACAAGTTACAAAAAATGCTAAATTAAATGTAATAAGATTAATTTACTACGCAAGAAGTACATTGAACTCCAATTTAACTTTGTACCAACTCGGAATCAGATTATCCAATCATCGATCATATATAGGGCCTACTTCTTTTAGTTACATGCATGCATATAATATATTTATTTAATAACAAATTTCACTTCGTAAAAGTGACGAATTGAAATATATTTTTTGTATTGATTATACCAACACAAAATGCAATTGAATTTCTGACTGAAAATTTTGAAAGTCAGAAAATAAACATAAATTGTTATGATGTATCATGACCTGTATCCAGAAACAAAAATAGAGAAGTGCGAAAATACATGTCGAAAAAAGAGGATTTTAATTTAACTAAATGTGGGCCAGACACTTCCTAACCATTCATCTAGGTAAACAAAGACGTTTGACATTTTCACCATTGTCCCCAACATCTAAGGTCAATGGCCGTTTATTATTATACTCAGAATGTCCTGTGACCTTATGATTCAGACACGGTCGACCAGTGGCTGGAAACGGTTATGCAATAAGAAACATCCTAAAGAGTTTGTTAGAGAAAACAATGTCATGGTTGAGATTCGGAACCTGCTTGTTAAGACTCTGTCTACACTATCAAACTAGTTTGACAAAAAAAAGTGTGATGTGCCCAAATATGGCAGGGATATGCCCAAATATGGTAGTGATATGACATCATCATGTCCATATATGGGCACATCATATTTTGTTGTCACATAACGTTTGATAGTGTAGACAGAGCTTAATACGCATACTGAAAACTTTGTTTCCCACTATGACATAACGAACGCGCCGCGAAAGTAATTTGATTTTTGCGTGTGCGTCCTTCAACAAAGCTTAACTATTGGATCCAGTCGGGACAAGAATACAGCTGCCTAAAAAATGTTTACTATTTTATTTAGACACGTCTTTCTTTTTGGTTAAAGATTAAAGCTTAGTTCCCACTAGTAGAACACAACGCAAGCGAAAACTTTGTTTCCCACTATGACACGTCTCGCCACGAAGGTAATTTGACCAATCACCGTCTGATCTTTGCGTGTGCGCTTTACTGTAGGATCCAGTAATGTTTTTATCTATGCATGTCTTCCTTTTTGGTTGAAGATTAAATCACTAGGACGCAAAGCAAGGACGTAAGCGCAACGCAGATAATTTAATCTTAACGCGAAGGATCTTAATGATGAATAAATGTGAATGAATTGAAAATGTGACCATTGCGTCATGATTGGTCAGATTACTGGCTTGCATTTACGTCCTTGCGTTGCGTCTAGTGGGAACCAAGCCTACAAGACGGTTGTATGACTTCTTGAATCCATCAAATATTATATTGTCTTATTGACCCAACAAGGTAACAAAATATAAGAAAATTAATGAAAAAAGGAGTAATACAGAATTCATATATGTAAAAATGTTACTTATGAACTGTAACGACATTTACAAGTTAAATAATACGATTTTATGTAATATGAGATAATATGAATGTGAATAAAAGTGGTGTTTGCGCCACAAAAGAGAAAAAAAAAACAAGGTACCACAACCATGTAGCATAACGCAGAGGCTTCTGGTTTAGGAACCCTAAGTGGCCCTCCAACCCTGGAAGCATCGGGTGTTATCAGCCCTTTTCGACACATTTTAATATCTGTCTCGGGGGCCCCTTGAGCTCAGGGTCCCTGGGTTACGCCACTGACCACAACACAGACTTTGGCTCATTGTTTTCATTGAAGTATTCATTGTTTTCAAACTGTCGGTAATCTTCCTGCAATTCTGGAACACATTATTACACTTGTTCCCATCTTGACAATTTCACGAACTTCCGCAACGTCTTGGTATTAATTTGCATAGATGACGTCACAAATGCAAAACCCGTTATACTATTACTTTTTCCATATCAAATATTGGAGTACTTAAAAAAGGATTTTTGACGTAGTTTAATGTTCAATGTTGGTGAATCACGAATAGGTAGCTAAAACCGTCAGCCCAGCCAGCCTTGTAAATTTCTTAATCCAAAGAAAAATAGCATTAATTACCGTAACTCCTAATAGTAACCCCCTTCTAATAGTAACCTACCTTATAAGTCAATCTATAATAATAACCCACTACTCTAATAGTAACCCATGGGGTTACTATTAGATTGACAAAAACTATTGATAAAATGACCTCATGAAGACTGGTCTGTTTTTTAATGACAGCCGTATTTTGAAAATAAGGAGATAATGCATGTTGATCTCGGGGGTGAGGGAAGATTGAGTGTTTTGAGTTCAAACAAATTTGTTTATTTGTACCTTTGAGTTTGGGTGGGTTACTATTTTCAGGTGCCTAATTTAACATTAGTAATAGTAACCTTCTTCTAATAGTATCCTCCCTTCTAATAGTAACCCCCCTTCTAATAGTAACCCACCCTAAAAAACAATCAAAGAATAATAACCCAGGGTTACAAATAGAAGATTTACGGTCACAATCCAATTGGCCACTGGCAAAGGAAATATTTGTTTTTTCTGTCAAATAATTGTTCGAGTTCCTGCAGATTTAATGGAGCATGTTAAAGCAAATAAATCTTTTCCTATTTATCTTTTCAGTGTATTTTACACTTTTGACATAAAGTATGCATACTCAGGGATTTATCTAGACAAGGGGCAAGTCTAACTTTGACCATGATTGAAAATATCTAAACTTTGTTTAATACAGGTAATATAGGTGGAAGAAGAAGGAAGAAGGAGCAGGGGGAGGAAAAGAGTCACTTGGTTGGCCAGCATAGCTGAATGGATTCGGAATAGAGGCGAGAATACCAAAGAAGTGGAGTTGCTGAATATGGCAATAGACAGAGAATTGTGGCACAACATGATCGCCAAAGTCTCATGATATGGCACTTCGAGAGAGAGAGAGAGAGAGGTGATACCATGATAGGCAAATAAATATCACTGTCATTGATCTCAACATGTCCTATAATCTAGTACACACAAATTTGACAATTATTAAAAGTAAATAGTTTATAGTATAACTTTATTTTTCATTTATTACACATTTTTAAATTGAGCACCACCGACCATCCATGTTTTCACAATCAGTAAGAGTACAGCTCTTTCACAATCAGTAAGAGTACAGCTCTTTCACAATCAGTAAGAGTACAGCTCTTTCACAATCAGTAAGAGTACAGCTCTTTCACAATCAGTAAGAGTACAGCTTTTTCACAATCAGTAAGAGTACAGCTCTTTCACAATCAGTAAGAGTGCAGCTCTTTCACAATCAGTAAGAGTACAGCTCTTTCACAATCAGTAAGAGTACAGCTCTTTCACAATCAGTAAGAGTACAGCTCTTTCACAATCAGTAAGAGTACAGTTCTTTCACAATCAGTAAGAGTACAGCTCTTTCACAATCAGTAAGAGTACAGCTCTTTCACAATCAGTAAGAGTACAGCTCTTTCACAATCAGTAAGAGTACAGCTCTTTCACAATCAGTAAGAGTACAGCTCTTTCACAATCAGTAAGAGTACAGCTCTTTCACAATCAGTAATCATTTATCAATTTTTGCTTAAGTCAAGATAGTTCAGCAGTGCTTAAAGGCCAGGTGCGGGCAACAAATTGCCATTGATCATACATTCCATTAATTATCGATCTATAGTTTCCCCTATGTTTCATAATTTTTGGAATTTTATTTGTGTTACACGAGCTTGTTGAAAATAAGCACTTTCTTATCAGTGGGGGGATAGTTCAAATTACACAGTAAAATCTCTATTCTTTTGTACACAAATTTTGTAAATAGAGAGGCATTTTAAAAAGCTACGAAAAATCAACAGTGTGGTAAAAAAAAAATTTCAGATGACTAAGTATAGGTAATATAACTTGAATATTACATTTTTGGAATTTTTATTCAACTTCAAATTTTTATTTTCATGCTATAGCAAAAATTATCCACCGTATATCCACCATCTTTTTTCACCTTCTAGGGAGTCACAAGACATGTTATTACATTAGGTTAACTACCTAACTACTGAAAAAAGGTCTTCCTGGTTTTTATGGAAGAATTTTGCAAAATTTTGTATTTGGCCATATTAAGGGAAATTCATGTTTTTTCGTCTTGATTTCTGTTACAAATATTTGATTTATGTACAATTAACCAAATATTATATTTAAAATTCATGCCTGTACCTCAGCTTTAAGTTTAAGAATCAAGCTTAAAGGCTAATTTACAGACACGAGCGGTAATGGTAATAACAATTATAGAATCTATGTTATTCCTTATAACCATTTACACACAATGTCACTGTGTGAGTGGATGGGTGGATTCCGCTCAGGATAGATAAAGATTATACGTGGGACAAGTTAACATGCTTTTCCGCTTACTGTTTACCGTCTATGTAAATTAGCGTTCAGTTATCCAACTAGTTGAATGGACTAATTATTGACTTACTACAAAGATTACATTGTTAAGCAAGTTTTGATAAATCTGACCCCTGTTATATAACTGTTCATTTCATTTGCATAAACTTATGCAAGCTTCAAAATATCACCAGATGCACTCATTTGTATGATTGTTAAGCTCTATCTACACTATCAAACTAGTTTGACAAAAAAAGTGTGATGTGCCCAAATATGGTAGTGATATGCCCACATATAGTGGTATGACATCATCATGTTCATGTTTGGGCAGGCAAACTGCACTCCTCAATACATTCAGGGATGCTGTAGGTGTGCTGTTTGTATTTTGGTGTGTAGAAGTTTACCAAATTTAAGCATGTTGTAAATCACAATCCTCAAGGGCAGTTTAGGAGCGTGTTAAATGAGTGATCACACTCGCTCGCCTTAAAAGACAAGACCTGTATGGGCATATCACATTTGTTTGTAACATAAAGTTTGATAGTGTAATGGTAAACAGAACTTCAGAATGTTTCCTCTTAGTTCACTTTACGTACTTCAACCACGGTCTTATTTGTTGCTGCCATCCGTCAATGAATGTTGTACACTTTGAGAAGAAGAAGTTGGTTCCAGTTTCTTCTTAATTATTAATTCACCGTTCCATTTCAGTTGGCAATTTTCAAAGTCCTCCTTTTCCGGTATGCCGTCTTTTAAAATGACGGGCTTAACGCGAATCAGATGTTGTATTTTCCTTAGCAGGATGTTCACTTGGGGTGTATTTTTATGGATTTTTGCTTGAAATCTCTGAAAATAAGGACATAATTAGAGATTTAGAAGAAAAAAGATTCTGTATGACAACCAGTTATGACTCATAACAACGCAGGCAAGTTGACCAATCACATGCGACTGTTTAAATAATCTATCCTTTGTGATTTGTCAAATCACTTTGCGTTGCGCTACGTCCTGGCGTTGCATCATTGTCGGAACAAAGCTTTAGAATTCATGAAAATCCCCGGGGTACTGCACCGTTGTATGTTATTGTATGTTATTGTTTGTACCTGAAAATTGAACAAAAAAAAAATTATTATTTTTGTTTCTTTATTAAAAGTACAAATGGCCTATTCAGAGTTTAATTTTATTCATTTTTTTGTTTCATGTTGTTAATAAATAAAAAGTATTTTAACTAGCAGAAGAACAAGCAAAAAATGTGATAATAAAATGTTTACTGTACATCATAAATTATGTCTACACTAACAAACTTTATGTGACAAAAATGTGCCCATATATGGACATGATGATGTCATATCACTACCATATTTAAGCATATCACTACCATATTTAGGAACATCACACTATTTTTGTCAAACTAGTTTGATAGTGTAGACAGAGCTGAAGAGGAATCTTTTTGTTGTGGGTTTCATAAAAACAAAAATCTGTATAGGGTTGAATGACACGTTATGTATTTTCGATTATTGAACACACTCGTCACGTACTTTCCCCCTGGGGGTGATGATTCAAAGCTTGTTCTCTGAGGAAGTGAGTACTGTAACAGTTCACAGATGTTTTCTCAAAACATCACTCACACCGGAGTACAAGTCCAAATGTAGTATGAAATGACAGGATATTACATTAAGGTACCCTCAGTCTTTTGGTAAACAATCTTATATATTTACTACTTTTGTATGGGACATGACATTGACATACTGTACACTAAAAATTATTATTATTTGTTTAAAAACAAGGGCAGATCCAGGGGGTGCCGCACTTCTTCCCGCTTTTTTTTTCATTTATCATTATCATTTTCTTAAATTAAATTTTGTATCATGATACAAATTATATTAAATTAAAGTTTGGAGGGAAGACTGATTTGAGATGAGGGGCGCACAAGCTGCTCTCGAACAAGTCTTTAATGGATGAATGGACCACAGTCATTTATTAGTTTACACAGAGAATGTCATCAATATATGGAATAGAAACACACAATACAATTCTATACACTCATTTTTTATTTAAAAAAATTGTTTTTGTCCTCCTGAAAACAAAGATTGATATTTTACAAAGACTCACTCATTGCTAACCTCTGAGGGAGGAAGTGCAAAAGAATTAACTGCATGAATAAACAGGTTAACATGTACTGACATTTCCTGGCAAAGCTAATTTAACATTACACAATGCTTTATGTACAAGACAGTCAATAAAAGGTCATTCTTTCAGACTCACTCCTCAACAATGGGTGGGGCAGAGGGGTTGGGAGAGTGGATGTTGATTGGTCTCTGAATTTTTCATAAATGCTCTATTTGATTCAAAGGCCATATTTACCAATCACACTTAAGTGAGATATTTCACTTAAATCAATACATATTTAAGTATGTCGTCCCTTAAATTTTTTTAAATAAAGTATTTCCCTAAGTGTGAATTGATGTACGGCCAATGGGTTTTAATAGTAGTAGCATGGTCTGTGATTCACTTAAGTAACTTTTATTCAAATTGTATATTGGGGCAAGGGTTTCAATAGTACTGTAGTAGTATGGTCTTTGATTAGAATCACTTAAGTACTAACTTATTCATATACTAATTTACATTGGTCTTTAATTGGATGAGGCTAAGTGTATTCACTTACTTTGTCCAGACCAAGCTTCCAACATAATTTCCTTTCAGTATAAGGTCTGCGCACCAAGCCCCTTACCCTCCACACAGCGTGTAACATATGAGGGCGCTCTGTCTTTGATTCTGTAGTAACATTTTCTTGTTGATGTACCGAACAATATGGGCGTATATGACTGCAAATCGGTTTATTGTTGATTATCCAATTTTGTGGTCTGAAAATCTAGAATTTGAACAAAAACAATCAGAGAAATAAAATATTGTTTGAAATAAAATATAATAATTAAATCATTTAGAAATGGAGTAACATCCTGATCTCAAACGTAAAAAAGAGTCGATCAAGTAAATCACATGATTTGATTGATTGTATGACGAATTCGGCGCTCCATGAATTAGTAGGTCAAAGTCGAGCGTAACATACGGTTAAAAAAAAACGAGCCGTACCGTCAATGTATTTATTTATTTACAAGTTTGAAGTCAGTTTTGCTTGATTTTCCTGCAGCGATAGCAAGCTTTCACTACCTCTCTGTATTACTAAGGTGAGAACAAGACCTAGAAAATTTTAATTTCTGACATAACATTCCAAAAATACTCGGTTCATTTGTTGACATTTCACCACACCCAGCCAGGGTATGCTAGCTAGCCTAGTACTGAAAAGACCTGGACAAGACAGGCACAGCACTCACTCACACAGACAGGGTCACAACAACCCACAACTACTTTCCATCCAACTTGGCCTAGCCCTTAAAGGCTTACGTCAGGGACTGATAAAAAGTGATAGCCGTATCTACATTTAATTCAGTGCACTGTTGATTTGTTATTTATTATAGCTTGATTGTATATCTATGTGAATTCTATGATTTCTTACCACGTTTTTCAGAGCCTGTGTCGCCATTTTTACCTAATGTTTATTGTCGCTTTCATAGCGAAGAGGGCGCTGTGTTAATTTTAACCATCCTCACGATTGTTGTTCCTCACTGTTAAAAGTGGAGTTTATTTACTAAACATTTCAGATATTTAACAAATTTTGCATAAATTTAACTTTTCAGAAGAAGAACCTAAATGCTGAATATATTATATGTTACAGTATTTGTTATATTATTTTTTTTATATACATTTAATACAGAATTTTATTAGATTTTTTTGGAGTTGAACTCGCTAAAAAGTCACGTAAAAGTTTGTGATATTTTGGTTTAAGCAGTGTTGTGTAGAGTAATAATAATTCATAGCATGTATTTGTTTTCTATTGCTAAAGCTCTGTCTACACTATTAAATTAGTCTGACAAAAAAAGTGTGATATGCCCAAATGTGGAAGTGATATTCCAAATATGGTAGTGATATGACATCATCATGTCCATATAATTATGGGCACATCAATTTTTTTTTGTCACATAAAGGTTGATAGTATAGACAGAGAGCTTTAGATCTGACTTGCATTAATTTAGAAATGTCTGGGCAACAAAAGCAACTGCTAAACTCGACTGAGTCATGTGTGGACGAGATGTTAGAAGGCGTGGCGGCAGTCAATCTCAACGTCAGGATTCTAAAAGGTATGCTAGAGATTCTGTTCTTGCGTAGCTATAATTTTTTTTAGACGCGTGTTTTTTTATAATCATTTCTTCTCTGGTAAACTTGCTGATCAATTTTTGTCTTGGTTGTATGGTTTATACAGTATACTATTTAATTTTTAAAGATTTTTTTTTCTTTTAGGCCATCGAGTTGTTGTGCGTACTGATATTGAAGGAGCAAAGAAGAAGGGTCAAGTGACGATTTTGAGTGGAGGAGGATCTGGCCATGAGCCCTTTGCTGCGGGTCCGTCTCATTTTCAAATTTGTTAAAAATAATAATGTTTATTAATTAATTTGTATTCATATACAGCTATATTATTATTATATTGTATAACATGTTATGCTTTTTGTGAAACTAGGTTTTGTAGGAAAGGGAATGTTATCGGCAGCAGTGGCTGGATCCGTGTTCACATCGCCACCACCAAATCAGATTCTAGCCGGAATTCGAGCTATTTCTTGCCCGAGTAAGTCATAATTTTATGTGATGTGCCCATATATTGACATGATGATGTCATATCACTACCATATTTGGGTTATCACTACCATATTTGGACACATCACACTTTTTTTTGTCAAACTAGTTTAGACAGAGCTTTGCTGATGCTGCGCAGCATTTATACACACGTAATAAGGTAGTTTAAGTTCTAAGCGGTTGGCTTCATAATCCTAAAAATAAAAACATTTTGGCATACATGGCGTGTCATACTTAAGTTTGTTAACAATAAAAAACGCGAGCTGTAAACAAAACGATAAATTAGATACCTAAGATTAAACGTTAATTTTGAAAGATGTTGAATATGATAGAGGATTGTCTATATGAACTTGCCTTTTCTGTCGTATTTAGATTACATGAAACGAAAACAATTGACACCGAATACTTAATGAAAAATATATTTATTAAGTTGTTTTAATTTCTTCTAAAGGTGGTGTCTTATTAATCGTGGCCAATTATACCGGTGACCGACTAAACTTTGGCATTGCGGCCGAAAGAGCAGCTGCCGAAAACATCAAGATTGCCACAATAACCATTGGAGAAGACTGCGCCCTCACCAGTACGGACAAGACCGCGGGTAGACGTGGCCTTTGTGGTATCGTTCTTTTAATGAAAGTGAGTCAAAAATATTATTTCTATGACGAATCCTGAGACAGCCCATTAAAATCCATGAAACAAAAATAAGCAGAGGCATGAAAATCGCAATGTTAGTGCCAGATTTTAGGCCTATGCATCCTCTATTTAGGCCTACATGGTTGTAGTATGTGGAAAATAAATTGAGTTTAATTGAAAAAAAGTTATCTATATGGCTTTGTTCTGACTTGGTTCTATACCCCCGCGAGACGTTAGTTTTATGAGCTGGTGGGTGTTATCAACTTACCCGGGTAAATAGCTAAGTCCGAACGGACCTATGATGACCCACGGTGACCAAGTAACCAGATGGTTGAATTGAGAAATCACTTGATTGGCTCATTTTTAGATTGTCGGCGCTTTAGCAGAAGAAGGCAGATCGTTAGAAGAAATAGCAGCTATTGGCACGGAGACGATCAATGCTGTCGGTATAACAAACTTTATATACTTTTATTTTATGTCAATGTTATAACTAAAATCATGTTTGCAATAACAAATATCTTAATTTTCAACTCAAATTGTTTGTTTAATTGATCAGGGACAATTGGTGTAAGTCTTTCGCCATGTCACGTTCCCGGGTCTGGTGCAACATTCACGCTAGGAGAGGATGAGATGGAACTCGGCCTTGGCGTCCACGGAGAAGCGGGCGTTAAACGTATGAAGGTAACCAGATAATTTGATTATTCCAGACAGCAATTGACAACCACTTTTAAATTCAGCTCTATGGGTGTTCTTCTCCTCTTATAGTAGGCCTACTTGTATAGTGAGTGAGTCTATCATTGTTCAAAAGATATTGTTCCCCTAATTTCACTTGACCAAAAATCGGATTGAAAAGACAATTATTTACCTAAAAAGCCGTAGTTTTAAGACCAATTTACACAGACGAGCGGTAATAGAAGTATAGAATCTATGTTATTCCTTATGACAATTTGCTCAAAACGCAAAGCGGACGGGTGGTTTCTGCTCAGGATAGATACAGATTCTAGGTGGGACAAGCTACGCGGTTTTCCGCTTACCTTTGTTTAAATTTGCCTTAAAGAAGTCCGTTGTTTTTTAGAAGACTTTAACAGTTTATTTTGTCATCTTTTTCGTTCGATTTTTGTCGGCAAAGGTTTGATTTTCAATATTTTTCATCATTATTGTTCATGTTTTTCTTTTTTAAAACATCATTTTTTCCCAAACATTTTTTTTTTAAACTATAAATTATATAAAATAATGATTCATAATATTTTCAAAAGGTTATGCAAGCAGACGATATAGCTGCTGTGATGATCGATCACATGACAGAACAGACGAACTCAAGTCATATGACCATAAGTTCAGGCGATCGTGTCGCGCTTGTCTTGAACAATCTTGGCGCTACTTCATATCTTGAGATGTTTGTTATGGTTCGAGCAGTTATCAGATATTTAGGTTTGTGTTTGTATAATATTAAAGATGTTGTCCCCTTGAAAACATAATTCGTAAAACATTTTTTGTTGAATATGCCATTTTAGTGTCACATAATAGTTGTCCACTTTGACAAAAAATTTAATCGAAAAAATGTTATTTACCTGAAAAAAAAACCTGTGATTTAAAGCAAAAAATAGTCAAATTGGCTACCAGCCAATTAATTTTTGGTTGAATTTAACCATTTATTTTGTCGTTGTATATGTATATATATATATTTATATATATATATATATATATATATATATATATATATATATGTATATGGTTTTTTTTAACGGAAGGGATTAACTTGATTAAAACTACACAATAACCTATTCAAAGTCTGATTTAATTAATCTTCATTTTTCATTTCTTTTAGGGGGCAATACATCAAATATGTATCTATTTTACATGATTTATGTTAGGCCACGTTATGTCGACTGCATATTATACATTCCGTCCATGTTTTCTATAATCCGGATATTATGTATTAATAATTCGTTTGTAAGGTTAAGCCTCAATGAAGGTTTGAGCTATTAATCATCATATCTATTCATCATATTATTAGTTTGACGTCGTCTTATTATTTTTATTTTTTATTTATTTATTCATTTAGCATCCATTCAACAATACATTTAAAATACATAACAAAGAAAAAATACAAACTATTGGAATATTAAAATTGAATAAAGTCAAGTAAATTTATTTCCAATGGGGTTCATTGCAAGAGAAATTATACAAAACCATCATTATCATAATTATCAATATTTGTATTAATCATTATCTTCGTCACCGTAATCAGTAGAATCACTGTATCATAATCATGATTATCCTTATAATATACCCGTAAGTAAAGTTTATGAAATAATATGTTCGTTTTTATGATTAAATTTCGTGTCTGTTTATTCACGACAGAATCAAAAGGCGTTATTGTAGAACGAGTATATGTTGACCATTTTATGACGTCATTAGACATGGCTGGTCTGTCTCTCACAATTCTCCACTTGACTGATCTTCGTCTAAAATGCTTAGGTATGAATTTTATGTTTTTATATATGGTATTTGGAAACATCATAATTGTCACTTCGGTCGCCAATGGTGTCATCATCATCATCATCATCATCGACGACGTCATAATCATCGTCATCACGGGAGAAATCTTTATGACAGTCGTAGATTGTACTACGCGCTGCACCAAAATTATGATGACATAGGGGTGTCGTCGTTGTAGCGCAGCGTCCTCCATGCTACGCGGCGTCCTCTAGCAACGAATGACACCACTTTCATTATGTTTCAGATACCAAAATACGATGATATAGGGCGTTCTCAAATCACGCGCCGTCCTCCATGCTACGCGGCGTCCTCCAGTCACGCGGCGTCCTATAACAACGAATGACACCACTTTCAATATGTTTCAGATAAAGATACAACTGCTATAGGTTGGAAAAACGGGTCAACGTCTTCTGGTACCACGTCCTCTACACAACGCGGACGTGAACGTCTTGAACCTTGTGTGACAACTTCTAAAACGGGCTCAATCAAACAAAGTAGCGCTAGCCCAAATGGTAATATAGTTTTAAATGTATTTATTTATTTTTTTTTTATTCAATCGAAACCAACAGCGATAATTACCGCCACTAACCGCCAGGACTGTTTAAAGCACCTTGATTGGTCCTAACATTGATCAAGGGCTTCTCTCGTCCAGTGCCCACCTTGAACAGAGGTCTGAGGCAGATACTAGATGCAGGTGCTGCCATAAGAGTCAGCAGTGCTGATTTCAAATGCCTAACGGGACCCCAGCTCCGTATAAGCACACCCGCGTCTCCCATCCAAGTTCTAACATTTCAGTTATATAGGCTTATATGTCAATAGCTAAACATTTTAAAAAATAATTTTATATGAATTTTAAATTGTCTTTTTCTTTGAAAGTGACTATTTATTTATTGTCGTTCTAATTTTTATATGTATTAAATTTTCTTCTTCAAATTGCTGCATTGAAATTTTTTGAATAATGTAAATTTTTACGAGCTAAGTCTTGCTTACTATAATTAGATTATTATTGAAGAACCAGGACGTCTGAAATTCTTAACAAAACATAAAATAGGTTAATTTATTACATTTGAAAAAACGGCAAATTACATATTTCTCTAAAATTGGGTTAACCAATTATGAAATAAATTCATTTTGTCTTTACAGCTGATACGTCAGCCGTTTTATGTGCGCTTGAAAATATCTGTAAAAAGCTAATCGAGTCGGAGTCTTTATTGAATGAGTTAGATCGGCATGGAGGAGACGGGGATTGTGGGACAACTCTAAAAACTGGAGCACAAGGTGGTTTATGTATTTATTTCTCACAATTGAAATAAAAAATGATAAAATAGTCTCAACGGGAGTTATAAAATCTCAGGATGAAGTTTAATGCCTCAATTTATATAACTCACTGATTAACCGACAGTTATATGGAATTAGGAAGGAGCAATTATACTGTAGAACTGATCCTTTGGGACATAACACCCCTATTATGGGAACAAACACCCCTATTATGGGAACACTTTCTTTTGAAAAAGAACGAAGGGAAAAACTATGTTGTAACACTACATCCTGCTATTCAGGGGACACCTCTCCTATTAAAGAGACACTTTCCCGTGAAACAAACGTAACGAAGAGAAATGTATTTTTAAACACTAGTACGGCGAACCCAATTCAAGGGACACCCCCCCCCCCCTATAGGGTCACTTTTCCGACGCAGCACAAGGACGTAACGCAACGCAAGTGAATTGACCAATCACAAGCGGTGGCTTATTCGCTTGTGATTGCTAATACGTAAGAATCGTTAATAACGTAGCGCAAGTGGGCGCAAGCAATAAAATCCCGGTTTCCTGTTAATTCGCGATAAATTGACGTATCAGACGGAGATTCGATACCCCGGTTTCCTGTCAATCGTTGCGTTACGTCTATTTTTCTTGCGTTTACGTCGATTTCGCCAAAATATTGTCGTAAGCGGTTTCCTGTCAAATATTGGTTTCTTACGTAAAAACGACGTAACAATCGTAACTGACGTTAGAAAAACTGCCTCTTACGTCGACAGGAAACCAGCCTTAACTGTCTATAACTTCGCTTGTCATTGGGTAAAACGCTTGCGTTGCGTTCTAGTGGGAACCAAGCTTTAGTAGTGGTTTCTACTAAGTTTTCCATATTTAGTCAACAATTTAATAAAAAACCGTCCAATTTATTCTCTTTACGAAAGTAAAAAAAAATGTCGAGGATTGATAGAAAAAAACAGCCTCTTAAAATAAGACATTTAAATTCCCATGTGCACGTAAAAACCCATTAGAATTTCTGAAAAAAGGTGGAACATTGTCTTATGATTTATTTTATCGTCACAAAGCCCTTGAAAACGTTTTTGAACTAATCTCCGTATTTTATGTATTCGATAAATAACGTTTAAGCTATGCTAATGCTTCCTTAAAATTCCTAGGGAGGGGGGAACATATCAATTACCTCTAATAGTTTATCATGGACATTACCCAAAGCCATCTGATGTACTGTAAGCCTACCAAAGTGCAAATGTAAAGCTTGGTCCCCACTAGCGACGCAACGTAACGCAAGCTACGCAACGTAAGAAAATGCCCTTTCAATCATTATCATCTTTCAATCTTCGTCGGTTCCCACTTGTGATTACGCAATACAGCACTTTGCGTCGATACGTCGCTGCGTTGCGTTCTAGTGGGAATCACGCTTAAGCTTGTTTTAAACAAAAGACACGAACTTTAACGGCTTGCAGAAATAAAGAGTGTTTACATACACTAATCAGTTTTTCTTCATTATTGCACATAATTTATTGTTACATGTATGAAGTTGACGTATTTATGTCTATATGTTAATTGAAGATCATATGTTATGTGCTGCGGAAAACAGTATAGTAATGTATGGCTCACAGCGGTGATCTGCACCAGAACTCATTACAAAAATATAATTTAATGAATATGGGTACATTAAGGGATTTACGTTTGCAAAGACGTGCCTCATCCTCCTTTTAATGAGGCTGATTTAAAAATCGGGATAAAACAAATGAGGTAGGCCTACTGTTGTGTGGTGGTAGGCCTACCTACTGTTGTGTGGTGGTAGGCCTACTCAGGGCCGTAGCCAGGATCTGTCAAGGGGGGGTTCGGACACTAAATATTTGGGTCAACCCCCCCCCCCCCCTCCCCCAGCCTGATGCGAAGCGAATTTTGTTAAATGACACCCCTAGATGGCCGGAAAAGACACTCTCGTGCAGCATGCTATATAACCAATGAGCAAAAAGATCGTACTTTCTTCCTCCTCCTCAAACACGTCGATAATTTAAATGACGATAACTATTTGTTGCCGTGTTAGATGCGCGTGCTCTGTGCGGAACCGCCGATTGTTTGATCATTTACTCCGTATTTTGTTTTGCGTTCAAGTTCAATGCGAACGTATATCTAGGAGCAGCCCCTAAAAAAGCACACTGGGCGAAGGCAAATGCTATTTGCTAGCTCTATCTATAATATTTATTTACAGAAATTTGTTGAGGAATATAAATATGTAAATAGGTGATATTGATACATTTTAGTACGTATCGGCTAGTGGTCTAGAAAAAAATAATCGGATGCCATAATGTGAACTACAGTACTTGATACCATAGATATTATAGTGTAAAATATTAATATTCACTATAATCCTCTATGATACATTATACTTCATAGTCACACATAAATACTGATGTACGTCGGAAGGCTATATACTTTATGCATGCCGCCTGACTGCCAGTGATCTAAACAATTATAGGTACGCAATTGTCTGGCGGTGTCCTTTGTACGAATCGTTCGTGCGCCAGCTCGCTATGAGACGCGTCAATAGCGAGCTTTCGTTTTAGTACGGTAAACGTGCAGTACGGCCGGTTTAACCAACCGTGACCGTACTCATTTACTAGGTTCCCGTCATGTCTGTTTCTGTTTCGTTTTGTTCACGGGCGCGACGGGAACATGTGCGCGATGTATCAGGTACCATCATCAGTTGACTCGACTTTCAGCATCTTACAACATGGCGAACCTACATAGGGTACGAGATGCTCTTGTTGCTGCCTATATATCAGATGTTCTGGACGAGGAAGAATTCATTATGTTGTATAGTATGAATTCCCCAAGTAATCCTGATTTTCAATATAAAAGTGATGAATATCAATTCAACTTGGATAAATTCAACGATGATGAATGCAACAGCTATTTCAGGTAAGCCGACCATCAGGGTAAATCAGGGTAGCACTTTATTTATCAATTTATAATCTACTACTAGGTAGGGCTAGATAACGTTAAGGCATTATAAAGCTTAAATACATTTAACATTGGTTACTAACAATTATACTTCCATATACCTTGAAGGTATTGCTTTCTTTTATGTATAGCCCTAGTAGGCTACTATACTATCTACAGAAGCTACTATTTAGTAATAAATGTTGATTAAATATTAAATTAATATATGATGCCCATAACATGTCCAGTATCATGTATGTTATCCATTATGAGATTTAAAATATACTGTGTATTATTATTTCCCTTAGATTCCAGAAAAATGATATCTACCGGCTGAAACATGCTTTGGGGGTGCCACCAACTGTAATTCTGGAGAATAAGTCGAAAATTGATGGACTTGAGGCTTTGTGCATCACACTCCAAAGGTATGCATATCCTTGTAGATATGGAGATCTTATCAAGGACTATGGACGTTCAGTACCACAGCTTTACTTGGCGTTTAAGTGGATGACCAACTACATCTTCGACATCCATAGACATCGGATCTCATCCTTAGATCAGCCATGGTTATCCCCACAACATTTACAGGAATTTGCTGAGGCAACACACACAAAGGGTGCTGCTTTGAGGAACTGTTGGGGGTTCGTTGATGGAACCGTAAGGCCAATATGCCGACCAAATCAGCATCAACAAGTTATGTATAATGGTCACAAAAGAATCCATGCCATGAAATTCCAGTCAGTGACAGCTCCCAATGGCCTCATAGCTCACCTATATGGACCTGTGGAAGGGAGGAGACATGATGCATTTCTCCTTCGTGAATCGGGTCTGTTGACAGAGCTTGAGGCCAGATCACATGATCCACAGGGAAATGTATTGTGCGTGTATGGTGATCCTGCGTACCCATTGCGCCCACAATTGCAAGCACCTTTCCCGACGGTACGGATAACACCAGAACAAGTGGCCTTCAACGCGGCAATGTCCAAAGTCAGAATTAGCGTTGAATGGCTATTTGGTGACATTGTAAATATATTTAAATTTACAGACTATAAGAAGTCTCAGAAAGTGCAATTGAGTGCATGTGGCAAAATGTACATTGTTTCTGGAATACTTACAAATGCACATACATGTGTGTATAAGAACAATACATCTGCCTATTTTGAACTTGAACCGCCATCGCTGGAAGAATATTTTCAATGAATGTATTTTTTTTCTAAATTATTGTAAATAATTGTGATAGAAGTGATATTGAATTTATTAAAAATTGTATAAATTATAAAGTAAATAACTGTTTCCATTTAAATTTAAGAAGTTATTCATATAAATATTTTTATTGTAACCATATACATATATACATTCATAAACATCTAACTGTAATACAAGAGAACCTTTAATAGATTAAAAGAAATAAAATGGTTCCAGTTTAAATAAAAATCCTGGAAAACTCTTAAACACTTAACTGTATATAACATACCAACACTAAAGATACACCTGCAATAGAACAAATATTTAGTGTATTTTTAAAATGTAAATTATTGTAATTGTGACTAAAGTGATAGCTGAATTACCGGTATTATGTTAAAACGTCGTAAGGTAAATAAATGTTTCTATTTATTGATATTGAAAAGCATGTATTAATTATATTTTGTTAATGCTCATTCATATAGAAACAAAACTTCTTTGATTTAAACTACATATTCTTTGGCATCAATGGTATTCAAAACATTCAAGATAATAATTAATAGATTGAAAGAAACAATGGTATAAGTATATATAAATAAAGGCATGCATTAATAAACACATAAATATATATAAAAACAACTATAGTAGAAAGTATATTGCACAGATTAGCACAATAAAAAAATATATCAAGGATCTAGTTTTTCTTTTCCATGGACTTAAGAAATGCCATCATCAGTGTTTGCGTTTGCTGGTTTTGATGTTGCAAGAGTTGCTGTTGTTGAAGTATTTGCTGCTGCATTTGTTGTTGTTGTTGCAGTTGTTGCTGTTGGAAGGCCTCAAATCGTCTTTCCCTTCCTCTTTCTTCTGCCCTCCTTCGTTCTTCTTCCTCTTTTTTTCTCTCCATTTCCTCCCTTCGAAGTTGCTGATCTATCTCCATTTTTTTTTGAATGATACCGATTGTGTCATTCCCACTATTCCTTCTTTTTGGTGTGTTACTTTCAACATCAAGCCTAAAAATAAATTTACAAAAATAAGAACTAAACTAAGGAAGAGGGGGATAAAAAACACTTTAATCTGCCTCTACATTTTACATAAATTTGGTATTACCTTTTCCGCGTTTCTCCAAATGTTTCACATGCACGTTTTCTCATTTCTGCACCATCAGCCTTTTTCTTCTCTTCATCTCCTCTTTCCTTTGGTAACATTTCTATATCCTCCTCTTCTTGGATGAATTCTTCAATACTTTCCCTTATTTGCTTTTCCTCATCTGTCTCCTCCACTGCAATTCCACTGGCTGCCTTTTCTTTGTTATTTTTTCCTTTCACCTTATCCATCAAATTAGATATGCGATCTCGCACTGCCCGCCTGTCAACTTTGTATTCACGGGCCTTCATTGCATCAGCAACAGCCTGCCATGCCTTTCCCCGCTCAGTTGTGCCCTTCTTGGACTGAAAAGGTCTAGCCAAGATTACTTCTCCTATTAGGATTTGATCCTTTTGGTTGTCCCAGATCATGCTGAAATAAATAATAAAATCACATAATTTATGATAGTGTTTTTTAATGTAATATTTTTCTCATCAATTCAGTGTAGGAGTTTTTAATCTAATGAAGTAATAAATGAAAATAAATAATATAGCTTGAATGAACTATCCACTTTATACAATTAATCATGCTAATATTGATTGACATTGATAACACATTTATTTCAGACTGAAAAAAGCATACTATTATATAATATTATATGTTTTGTGCATACAAAAAAAAAGTTTACAATAATAATAATATATTAAAATAAATGTAAAAAAGTGAGCACTATTGAATTATCTAACTAACCGGTTTGTACTCTTTTTTTGTCTTAATTTCTTCTGCCTGTTTTGAAAAAAAAATAAATAAAAAATCAAGATAAAAATAATAAAATGTACACAAGCTTATCTACATATATCTTATATTGTATGACAATAAGATAAATACTTTAAGCTACATTGGCAGGGAGTTGTTATAAATCTAATAAAGTAAACAACTCCTTTGTTTTAAGCAAAGCAGGATTGAATTGAAGATAATTTGATTAGCTAGTTTTTATCAATATTATTGAACTTGTCATTTTCTGTCATCTTTTGAGTAGGGGGTCCTACGTATCTAGACCTCCTATTTGTGCAAGTTGTGTTTATTTGTAGGACCGTGTAGGGATAGCCTAAATGCCAGCAGCTAGGGTATCGCAGCTAGGCCCTAGGCTAGTTAGTTCGATTAGGCCACTGGTTTGCCCTCTATTATACTACTACTAGCCTAGGCTAGCTAGGCCCTAGGCCGAATCTCTAAGCCAATTTTTTTATTTTATATTTGGCATCACTGATCTAGAGCACTACATTAATGAACATTCATTTAATATGCTATAGCCTAGTCTATGTTTGATTACATAAAGCTAAAATAACGACTGATTAAACTGCTTTACCTTTGACGATACTGCTTCCATCGTGTCCTTCGTATTAAAATACACAGCTGAATGTTCGTTTCAGACAGGACGCTATTTCTTCTCACTACCGTTCTGAAATTTAGCGCTACGGTGAGTCTTAAATTTCTGCGCATGCGTAGATCACATTTCGGTTCAAATTACCGTACTGAACTACTTCCGTACTAAAACGAAAGCTCGCTAATATCATTACATGCAGGGACCAAACATTTATTTTTCAGGTTAAAATCGGCAATTCATTTGCAGCTTTTAGAAATTTACAGACACGTATCACTAGTTGACGCTCATACAGAGAAGAAGGTTCACGAACAAGTTTACGAATTTTTCAATTTACAAACAACTTTTTGTACTGTGAGGCACGTATTTGGAGGATTTTTGGAGATGAGGGTGAGGTATTGGGCATGTCGGGGATGAGGGTTCGCAGTTGGTTAAGGGGGGTTCGCTGTAAAGGAGGGGTTCGCCCGAACCATAAAAACCCCCCCTGGCTACGGGCCTGCTACTGTTGTGTGGTGTTAGGCCTACTGTTGTATGGTGGTAGGCCTACTGTTGTGTGGTGATAGGACTAATGTTGTGTGGTGTTAGGACTACTGTTGTGTGGTGGTGTTAGGACTACTGTTGTGTGGTGTTAGGCCTACTGTTGTATGGTGATAGGACTAATGTTGTTTGGTGGTGTTAGGACTACTGTTGTGTGGTGGTGTTAGGACTACTGTTGTGTGGTGGTGTTAGGACTACTGTTGTGTGGTGGTGTTAGGACTACTGTTGTGTGGTGTTAGGCCTACTGTTGTGTGGTGATAGGACTAATGTTGTGTGGTGTTAGGACTACTGTTGTGTGGTGGTGTTAGGACTACTGTTGTGTGGTGTTAGGCCTACTGTTGTATGGTGATAGGACTAATGTTGTTTGGTGATAGGACTACTGTTGTGTGGTGTTAGGCCTACTGTTGTATGGTGATAGGACTAATGTTGTTTGGTGATAGGACTACTGTTGTGTGGTGATAGGCCTACTGTTGTGTGGTGTTAGGCCTACTGTTGTATGGTGATAGGACTAATGTTGTTTGGTGATAGGACTACTGTTGTGTGGTGATAGGACTACTGTTGTGTGGTGATAGGCCTACTGTTGTGTGGTGATAGGACTACTGTTGTGTGGTGTTAGGACTACTGTTGTGTGGTGATAGGCCTACTGTTGTATGGTGTTAGGACTACTGTTGTATGGTGGTGATAGGACTACTGTTGTGTGGTGGTGTTAGGACTACTGTTGTGTGGTGATAGGCCTACTGTTGTATGGTGATAGGACTAATGTTGTGTGGTGATAGGACTACTGTTGTGTGGTGGTGATAGGACTACTGTTGTGTGGTGATAGGACTACTGTTGTGTGTGTGGTGATAGGACTACTGTTGTGTGGTGATAGGACTACTGTTGTGTGGTGATAGGACTACTGTTGTGTGGTGGTGATAGGACTACTGTTGTGTGGTGATAGGACTACTGTTGTGTGGTGATAGGACTACTGTTGTGTGGTGATAGGACTACTGTTGTGTGGTGATAGGACTACTGTTGTGTGGTGATAGGACTACTGTTGTGTGGTGATAGGCCTACTGTTGTGTGGTGTTAGGACTACTGTTGTGTGGTGATAGGACTACTGTTGTGTGGTGGTAGGACTACTGTTGTGTGGTGGTGATAGGACTACTGTTGTGTGGTGTTAGGCCTACTGTTGTATGGTGATAGGCCTACTGTTGTGTGGTGATAGGCCTACTGTTGTGTGGTGTTAGGACTACTGTTGTGTGGTGATAGGCCTACTGTTGTGTGGTGATAGGACTACTGTTGTGTGGTGATAGGCCTACTGTTGTATGGTGATAGGACTAATGTTGTGTGGTGATAAGACTACTGTTGTGTGGTGGTGATAGGACTACTGTTGTGTGGTGATAGGACTACTGTTGTGTGTGTGGTGATAGGACTACTGTTGTGTGGTGATAGGACTACTGTTGTGTGGTGATAGGACTACTGTTGTGTGGTGGTGATAGGACTACTGTTGTGTGGTGATAGGACTACTGTTGTGTGGTGATAGGACTACTGTTGTGTGGTGATAGGACTACTGTTGTGTGGTGATAGGACTACTGTTGTGTGGTGATAGGACTACTGTTGTGTGGTGATAGGCCTACTGTTGTGTGGTGTTAGGACTACTGTTGTGTGGTGATAGGACTACTGTTGTGTGGTGGTAGGACTACTGTTGTGTGGTGGTGATAGGACTACTGTTGTGTGGTGATAGGCCTACTGTTGTGTGGTGATAGGACTACTGTTGTGTGGTGGTGTTAGGACTACTGTTGTGTGGTGGTGATAGGACTACTGTTGTGTGGTGGTGGTAGGCCTACTGTTGTGTGGTGTTAGGACTACTGTTGTGTGGTGCTGTTAGGACTAATGTTGTGTGGTGTTAGGACTACTGTTGTGTGGTGTTAGGACTACTGTTGTGTGGTGCTGTTAGGACTAATGTTGTGTGGTGTTGGTAGGCCTCCTGTTATGTGGTGGTAACTACTATGAAACATAAAAACAGCAGATTTTCTACAGTACTAATCAAACTTTATATGACAAAAAATGTGATTTATGGACATGATGAAGTCACATCACTACCATATTTGGGCATATCACTACCATATTTGGGCATATCACTACCATGGGCACATCACACTTTTTTATCAAACAAGTTTGATAGTGTAGACAGAGCTTTAAGGCCCGTTTACACTAGGACGTAACAGACGATGATAAAAATAATAAATGGTCTTACAGAGATTGAAAAATTAGAACTAGAACTAGACCTTATAGGATACATTTATTTGATATTTTAACATTTCATTGGATTTGAGAAAATATTATTTTCATCGAAGACTGTATAATTGTTTGTTTTCTGTAGGAAAAAATGTATATTTAGTTATCGTCGTTCGGTGACGTCATAGCGTAAACAGTCCTGAGTGATTACATTTTATATCGTGTCGGTCCGCCCATTGTTGAAAATTAATTTAAAGTTGTCTTTGGGCTTATACATTACCAAGGAGGATGGTTCATGGTTGGTATGATTCGATATGCAAGCATTTTCAGAAATGAAAACATCTTTCTAACATTAACTTTAGTATTTTGTAACCATTAGCAACAGGGATTGATGTTCTTCGTATTTTGATTGATGACGTCAGTAATGAAATCCATTAACCTAATTTTATTTGAAAAATCGAATTATTTTGAATTTTTCAGTTTTTGTTAAATTACGAAGGAAAATGAAGAAAAGAAAAACAAAATAAGTTTCTGTTTTGATTTATTGAAATCAAACTAAACACGTGACTGATCGACAAAGATTGAAAAACCTAAATTGCTCGCAATAATTCAAGGAGTTTAATAGAATCTCTTAGTGAAAGGCCAAATTACAACCTAGATTAGGCAAGTTCACATAGATATATTTCACTTGCGTCGTTAGAAGTGAAAGCAATGTTTTAGATCATAAGTAGGCCTAACTTATGTATGTTTGCTTAGTTTTAATATAAAAGATTTGCATCATGCAGGCTTGCGTGTACGTATACATTATGCTTGCTTCCCACTGAGACGCAACACAACGCAATGTAAGTGAGTTGACCAATCACAAGCGATGGATTATTCGCACTGTCGCGTCGCGTTTACGTCCTTGCGTTGCGTCTTAGTGGAAACCAAGCTTTAGGGACCTTTCGTTGTCACACGATGCCCAACTCAACTACGCATCTTGGTAAAAAAAGATAATTCTGCGCATGATCATGATATTTAATGCGCTATTATATTCTGGTTTTCGTCACCAATTAGAACTCATGCATATTCAATACACGCATGTAATTTGCGCCAATAAAAAGTGTTGGTTTGTGACGCGTGAAATCGCCACGAATCAGAGCTGATAAACGTTATATAAAATGTTGTCTACACTGTCAAAATAATTTGACCAAAAAAAAGTATGATGTGTCCGAATATGGTAGTGATATGGCCAAATATGGTAGTGATATGGCCAAATATGGTAGTGACATGACATCATCATGTACATATATGGGCACATCATATTTTTTGTCACATAAAGTTTGATAGTGTCGACAGAGCTTTAGATTCGCGTGAATGTATTTGCCTTGTTGAAAAAAGGGGCTTAATGATAGTTGAAATGCAGGTATCGGATTGCTTACTTTTAAATGACACGCTAAATGCTATTTCAATATCTTGTAACACAAGGCTAAATATTATTAGCCTAAAGCAGATACATTTTTACCAGCTAAATTTCCTAGCAAAATATTTATAAAGCCCCCCAAAAAAGGGTATCCGGTGAAGTGGGCATTTCAGTTTTAATCTGCATAATGCGTCTTGCAGCCTGGAACTTATTGACGTGAAATTTGACGTTAATGTAGTAAAGATATCTTTTGATAAACTGCCTTTTTAGTTGTTTTTCTCAAGAAGATTACGTCAGACGATAACAATATTATTCTGAATTTGGTTTCAAATGTATATGTGATGTTTCTCTTGAATAATGACACTCATAGTTAATATTTACGATTGTTTATTTTATTGTGTCGTCGTAAACGTAAATAAAATTTGAAATGCTAACTCTGTCGTTATTTAACTTTATTATGCTTTTTTTAAGGAATCCTAGCCTTGTTAGATGGGTTTTCAAACTATAGTGTTTATGCTATTCTGATATCTGCCGCCGAGTCCCTTGAGAACACGATGGGAGGGGCATCAGGTGGGGTAAGTAAACTGGATGTAAATGCCAGATGACGTACTCGTTGTGTGCGTCATATAGCATTGCACATAGTAATGTATTTTAAGATTGGTTCCCACTAGGACGTAAGAGCAACGCCAGTAATTTGACCAATGACACGCGATGGATTATTCGAACTGTCGCTTGTCATTGGTCAATACGATTGCGTTGTGTGTACGTCCTTGCGTTACGTCCTAGTGGTAACCAAGCTTTACTGAGATCATAATCACATGTTAAACATAATAGGCCAATCGGCTACTACAGAAACGGTCCAACACAATTAAAGGCGGGAATCATGTGGGGTAACGAAACGTATATACGTTGATCGTGGATTATGTTCGCCTCTGTACGTGGTTCCTCAGTTTCTGAACTTCTTAAGCTGTCTACACTATCGAACTACTTTGACAAAAACGTGTGGTGTGCCCAAATATGGTAGTAATTTGACATCATTATCGTGTGTTCATATATGAGCACATCACATTTTTTTGTCACATAAAGTTTTATAGCGTAGACAGAGCTTTACACGTGAATTTAGTGAAGCGGAACGCAATTCTTTTCTTTATTGATGTGTTTTATTTACTATTTTTCTTTGTCTAACTTTATCATCGTTTTATTGTATTTACTATAGTTATACAGCTTGTTTCTAACTGCTGCGGCAGGGAAACTGCGCACAGACACGAATCCGCCATCTTGGATTGACGCACTTTATGCGGGAATGACTGCTGTGTCGAGGTTGGTTGTTATTAAATTAATTGAAACAGTTTCTTCAACCTTTTTTGTGTGTAAATTAGTAAGATATCGAGATTTGAGAGATAATTGGTGGCGTATAGACTTACTCCAAGTCTGTATTCATTTCGAGGCTTTTCGATGTTTGTCTGAAATACAGTTTACAAGCTCAAGTAGTACACGTATGAAACGCCATATGTGCCAAAATATTTTAGGGCAAAACTCCGTCTTGAACCCATACTAGGTGGTGTATTACAATGAACGTTGTGATGTTGAATGTTCCTTATTTCCATTAGGTACGGTGGAGCTGAGCCTGGCGACAGAACAATGGTTTGTACTAGTTTGCATTGCTATTCTATTCTATTTATATAATATACGAATGTGTTTCTTAATATGCATCAACACAAACACCCGTTCACACTGCAACGAATGTAATCTGACAATCACGACGCGACGGATCATCATACATTTTCATTTCATTTATTCCACATTTATATAGTCATCAATTACAGTACATCATAATTACAGTACAACTGAAAAACAGGGATCCTGCATAAAAAGCTGTAGCTTCGTTTTTTTGTAGGACCCTTTTACATAAGAACAAGTATATAGAACTTAAATAAAACAAAGGTGTTGTAATCATCATTACTTGCGTTGGGCTGACGTCCTATTTGGAACCAAGTTTTAAGCCATGTCTACACCATGGAAAATATGTAATACGCCCATATATGGACATCATGATGATGTCATATCACTATCATATTTGAGCATATCACTACCATATTTGGGCACATCACACTTTGATTCTGTCTAACTAGTTTGATAGTGTAGACAGAGCTTTCGGGAAACACAATCTCATATCATCAAAATGAATATCTCCTTTTCAGGGAAAACCCTTCAATATTTATTGATTCACTATCTCATGAAGTCAAATCAATACTCTCCATCGTGTTGACATCGCGTTTTACTATTTTGTTTTTCAATCTGGCCACTGATTCCCTCGTACTCTAGTCACTATACTAGTTACGTCACATAGATGGATGGCTCTTCCGTTAGCGCTGACACGTGTTATTAGTGTTACTTATTATTCCATTTGGCGAGAGCCAGAATTTTCCGACACATTTTCCGGTATGTTGCAGTTGACCGTTATTAGTGCGAACAATGTACTTATAATGATTTAAGAGAATCGTCATTCCCTATGACGCCGATTGCACTCCATAGATGATAGATATATGGAAAGCACGAAATGCAAAAACGTGTTTTCCATATTTAGTGTAGCAGTCGAACGGGAACTAGAAAATACGTGTGTAAATTGTCATTTTCCAAACGCCTTTTGGGCGCAATTATGGCGAACGTGCATTATTGTATGGTATGGTATAGAAGGCAATGTCAAACAATGGCGACATAAAAAAAAACCAGTCAAAGCTCAATGACCGAAAACTTCTGATATTAACTGAAATATTATACTAGAAGCCTTATACGTGACCACAAGCATACTTTTTTATTTTTCACTGTATAAACCAATATCCAGAGTCAAAGGAATATACAGCTTCTTATCAAATTGCCATTCATTGGGGATATAAAGGTAATAATAATTATTCTGTCAACCGACTGTTTATGTAGGCGGAATGTTTAAAGTACGTCAACAAATGTCTTTTTTTTTTAAATATTTCAATTATGCCTTGCCGCCGTAATTAAAAACTATCGTACCGTACACAATGGTTGGGAAAACTGTCGTACACCGATAGTTCGAGTGTGGCGTGTGTTGTAACCTCTCCCTAAAGCTTGGTTCCCACTAGAACGTAACGCAAGAACGTAAACGCAACGCAAGCGTTTAAACCAATGACAAGCGAAGTTATAGACAGTTAGCAATCACAAGCGAATAAGCCATCGCTTGTGATTGGTCAATTCACTTGCGTTGCGTTACGTCCTTGTGTTGCGTCGCTAGTGGGAACCACGCTTAAAGCTTGGTTCCCACTAGAGACGCAATGCAAAGACGTAACGCAACGTAAAGCTTGGTTCCTACTAGAACGTAACGCAAGGACGTAAACGCAACGCAAGCGTTTTAACCAATGACAAGCGAAGTTATAGACAGTTAGCAATCACAAGCGAATAAGCCATCGCTTGTGATTGGTTAATTCACTTGCGTTGCGTTACCTCCTTGTGTTGCGTCGCTAGTGGGAACCACGCTTAAGAGAGTTGACCAATTACTTGCGATGGATTATTTAAACTGCTTGTCATTGGTCAACACGCTTGCGTTGCGTTTTCGTCCTTGTGTTGCATCCTAGTGGGAACCAAGCTTAACTGCTTCGCTCAACGTACCGTGCATAAGACCTCAACTACATATAAGGATCCAAAGTCGGGTCCACTCGGCCCGAGTCTGAAACCATCTTATGAGAAATGAAATACTAAAGCCTGGTTCCCACTTGGAAGCAACGTAAGAACGTAGACGCAACGCAAGCAAGTTGACCAATGGCAAGCGACAGTTCGAATAATCTATCGCTTGTGATTGGTCAAATCCCTTAAGTTGCGTTACGTCGTTGTGTTGCGTCTCTAGTGAGAACCAAGCATTAGTTCCAATTATTTAAAAAATCCTCGATTTTCCTTTTTTTATCTTTCGTGGGAATCACGCACCTTTATTGTAATTTCTTCTCATTTTCATTAACACGACTTAACAGGTATTTATAAACGTATTCATTTACGAACCAATGTATAATAGTATAAATAAATGTCAATCTTAAAATCCTCGATTTTCCATTGAAAATGTGTTTTGAAACGTTCACACTTTTAACCTTCTAATTAGTCATAGCAAAATATTATTTATTAACAACAAACACAATGGTAATAATATGATTAAGATACTTTTTAAATTGTGGTTCTTCTCGAGAAACGCCATTTGATGGAAAGGTTATCTGTGAAAACACATCTAACTTGAATGTGTTTTGTCTCTACCCGGTAATTTTCAAAAATGATTAAATGTCTTTTTGAAATTTATTAAAGAGCGTTTTCCATTAGAAGACTATACCTAGAGGCAGTTGTCAGTAATATTTCAATCTAGTCCAATGTACGCATGCAGTGTAATACCCTTGGTATGAGGTACTATGTATGCAACAGTTTAAAGCATCCTGTAATAAATTGACGTCGGTTAATAGTTTTTTTTTTCCATTTATCAATCCATCACCCAGATCAAAACAAGCATGTCTTGTGTTTAATCTAATAGAATATTATATAGGATGTAGTTTATTATGAGTAGCGCGTAGTTAACATTTATACGCGCGCGTGTATTGTTTTATATTTGCATAATTGAAATTCATAGACACGGTTACTTTAAAGTGCGGTACTGTTAAAAAGGCGAGATTACCTCTTTATTGTTTCCTGAAATGTCGTTGGATCTAGTGTAGAAATGTGCATCTATTAGACTGCTCTAGTCGGCATTTATAAGCAATCATGAATGTACCATTTTTTGCGAGCTGATTTCTGTAACAATTTAAGTATATGTAGGCCTATGTTTAAAGATGTCATTTTAAATTATTTGATTAATCGATTTTTGTATCATTTTTCGATTCAGATAATTATAATAATTCTCTGAATTGATAAGGGAAATTATTGACTATACTATCTGTTGAAGTTATTCTAATTTAATGAATAATCTACCTACGACGAATTAAAGCTACGTTCATATTGAGCCCGGATTCCAGTCTGGTGACCAGATAAAAATCCGTGCTAGTTACGTTTTCCGGGCTCAGTGTGAACTGAGCTTAATGAAGGATAACATTAGTATGATGAGATTGTAGGCTTACCGCCATTGTAAATATTTAGCGAGAGGTATAAATGGGTATTTAACCAGAATCGGCGAAATAAATGAAAGGTACCATGGAAGCAAGCCTATAAATGCCTACATCAAACTTTCTGTGACAAAAAAATGTGTTGTGCCCATATATGGAAATGATGATATTTTATTTGGGCACATCACACTTTTTTGTCAAAGTAGTTTGATACTATATAGACAGAGTTCAATGTGGCAATGTGATATTATAATAATCTTTATTTGTAATCGAAGCTTCCACGAGGTTGGTCGTATGAGAGAAATATGATGCAAAATTAGAGATCAAAACAATTAGCAATAGGAATAGATTAAACATAACGTACTGTAAATGTAATGGTAAGATAAACCCCGTATACCTACTGAACGTAGGGTAATGAGCTGTTAGGAGCACATTGTATCATCTCTAGAATTTTCAACCAGGTAGGCCTACTCATTTATAGTTGAGAGTAGACTAGTACTTGTAGTCAGGAATTGAACTCGGGTCTCTCTGTATGACAGTCAAGTGTCCTAACCACTCGGCTACCCAACATAACTAACACTACTGGAAAATGAAACATAAATTCACAGTTTTAAATACTAACTACAGCAACAATTTCCAAATTTATGGATGAATAAAGCGATGTCTATGTCTTACAAGGAAAGCTTAAATAATAACAGAAATCAATCTTTTGAAATTATTTAGACTAGAGAAAGAGCATTTGAATCAGAATCAGAATAATTGTATTGAAGGAGAAATTCATTGGCTCAGAGTTATTTTCTACTCTTATTCAGACTCCACCCTGGCTCCCTAGTTGTATTGCTTTTATTCCTGTCCTCCCAGGCAGCACTTGCCAGCTCTTATACAATGACGTTATACAAATTTCTTCACTTGCACTGATGAAGGGCTAGTGTTGCCCGAAAGCTCTGTTAACTTTTTTGGCTGTTTTACTTATCGTTTTCATTGAGCTTTTCGCTTTTTTTTTGTATCTCCATTGAGATCCAGCCACTGATACCCACATCATTGTCATTTTTTTCAGTAATTTGTCTTTGGATTTATATTAAAATATGTATATATATATATAAATATTAATATCAGAAACATAGTAAGGATTATTATAAAAAGTACAATAAAAACAAAACAGTGACAAGCACCAATAACTAAATTTAGAAACACACCCAGTACTACTTGATTTAGAACTAGATCAATGTCATTCCATAAGTTTAAAAACTTGCATTTAATTTGAGGATTTCCTCTATGTAAATTGATTTAATAGATAAAATACGGGAAGAATTCATTAGTTATTTAACATATAAGTAAGGAGAGATTATATTCCCAAATAAGGTTCAATAACAATGTACAAGAATTTATTTTAGTTTCCCAGAATGTGCACTTTCATGTTCCGTTGATTTATCCGATGGATTTCCATACTAGTTTTATGAGGAATAAAACTAAGAAAAATCAATTTCGAATAATATAACTGAAAGGTTAACTGTACTGTACAATCAGGTCTCGCATGCTATATTTGCATTTTATTGTCTTGCTAATAGATTTTTCGACTAATAGTGTAAACGTTGAAACTCCTAAAGTCATGTGTGCTTTGCGAATAACGAACTTGATGTGAATACAGAATGAGAAATAAAGGTTTAGACAAACTAGTTGTCTTTCTAGAAGTAGGCATAGACTCCTACTATGATAGCAGTGTAAGAAAGTAGAATGAGTAAAATTGACTCTGTTGCTACTTTCCCTGCAAATGTGTTTTGTTGCAACTTTCCTGCAAATTGGTTCTGTTGCAAATTTTCTGCAAATTGGTTCTGTTGCAAATTTCTTGCAAATTGCTTCTGTTCCAACTTTCCAGTAAATTGGGTCTGTTGCAACCTTCCAGTAAATTGGCTCTGTTACAACTTTCCAGTAAATTGGTTCTGTTGCAACTTTCCAGTAAATTGGTTCTGTTGCTATACTTTCCCTGCAAATTTGTTTTGTTGCAACTTTCCTGCAAATTGATTCTGTTGCAACTTTCTTGCAAATTGGTTCTGTTGAAACTTTCTTGTAAATTGGTTCTGTTGCTATACCTTCCCTGCAAATTTGTTTTGTTGCAACTTTCCTGCAAATTGGTTCTGTTGCAACTTTCCAGTAAATTGGTTCTGTTGCAACTTTCCAGTAAATTAGTTCTGTTGCAACTTTCTTGCAAATTGGTTCTGTTGCAACTTTCTTGCAAATTGGTTTTCTTGCAACTTTCTTACAAATTATTTTTGTTGCAACTTTCCTGCAAATTGGTTCTGTTGCAACTTTCCTGCAAATTGGTTATGTTGCAACTTTCCAGTAAGTTGGTTCTGTTGCAACTTTCCAGTAAATTGGTTCTGTTGCCACTTTCCTTCAAAATTGGTTTTGTTGCAACTTTCTTGCAAATTGGCTCTGTTGCAACTTTCGTTTAATTTTTTGTATGTTGCAGCTTTTCATTAAATTGGTTTTGTTGCAATGTAAGTTGGATGTCTTACAACTTTTCACACTACATAGTTTTAAATTGTTTTTTTTTTCTAATTTTTAATCTCAGCTCGATCCGTTGCATGCCGCACATAAAACATTCGTTAACGATACGAACAGCAGTAAAGATTGGACTTCTCTGTTGGAAAAGGCTGTGAAGGTTGTTCTGGGTTTTTTTCTATTGTATATATTTATTTTACCTAAATTAACTAGAATAACTCATTTATACCGAAAAAAAGCCAAAATAGAACTCAGTTTTATGTTGTCTAAATTGTTTACATTTAGGCCGCAGACAAAGCCGCATCAGAAACTGCGTCGATGAAAGCCAGGGCTGGCAGGGCTAGCTACGTTAATGCACAACTTATAACTAAACAAGACCCCGGAGCCTCTGCCGTGGCACTGTGGATGCATGCACTTCTGGAAAGCCTGAAGAAAGAACCGTAGAACACAATTATTGTTTCAAATGAGAATTTTGAATATTTTCTTTTTACATTTTATAATGCGATTAATTTTTACACTGTTGGATGGACAACGCACCTCTCGCCTCATATATGCGTCTAAGCGTTGTGGTATATCATTATTTTTATCATTTTTTCAAAGAATTGATGCAAAGCTAATCGCTATAAATCAACTATATCTAACACACGTTGCTATTTTCACTGACGATGAACTTGTCGGGCGTATCGGTATTTTAAACCTGAAACAGATCGATTTGTTTCTTCCGTTGCTTGAAAATAATCATGATCATTTTAAACCATGCTAATTTTCTGGCATTTTGATGCATTTGTTTTTGCGACTTTTTGTTTTAGTCAAATTCTGTGTTTCTCTGAGAATGACTTTTTGACTCGACAACTGTTTAGTCGCGAGTACATCGTGAAAATAAGTACATTCGTAGTGCTTTACAGCGATTCTTTGATATTCATATACATTTCTCTGAGGTGTATACTATAGTTATATTTTAACGTGGTTCAATATTGTCTGATATTTAGACAGTAACTATACGTGGGAGAACATTGATTTTGAGCGTAATGATATTTTGATAGTCCGTATTATATTATATTCTGAAAAATGTCTCAAAAATTGATATTCTATAATAAATCGCTTTTTATATATAGCTGTTTCATTGAGCAAAGGGTTTTACAACCTGCGAGATATGTGTAGAACGTATTGTTTTTAATGGCCGCCATTAAATCGTAAAATTAATACCCGTAACACTGAAACATTTACGAGACGGAGTGACGCGCGCGTACAAAAAAATCGTTATTTGTTTACCAGCATTTGAATGTGTGCGTCGCTGATTACTTGTTTTACAGGTTAACCCACTATAGTGATTCTGTCTCGAAAGAAATTAATGCGCGAACATTTTTTTATGTGAATATCCTAGCAATTTCTAAGAGCAAATGAATACGCGTTCCCGTTCGGCGTGTAGGTAGACTTTGATAAAATGCGTCCAGCGCATGCGCAACTGCTCTAGTTTGCAGCAACCCCAATTCGAGTATATAGCATGCAGCATACAAACATCGTTTCGATGTATTATGAACATATTGGAAGATTTACATTGGCATTATCAGTCAGTGTATTTTCTACATATCTTGAACAAGTTTCTAAATCTCTGTAAATCTTAGGATATGTAAACGGTCACCTTTATGGTTTATTGCAATATTCAACCAAAGTATGATTATAATTAGAGTTTTGGATTACTGTCGTTTGGAATCGTAATAACATTTCAAGACGACAACCTCTTGGGGAAGTATAATAAATATATCATTATTATAATATACAGTTATATATCGATGAAACTTAAGTTGCCATAACTGATATGAAGAACGAGGGATTTGTCAACGGTGGCTTAATACCTAGATCTATTTAATTTTATTATATGAATTAAAGATAAAATAAATGTATATCTTAATAATCTATAAGATCTATTTCCTATTGCTGCCAGCATTGTTTTTTTATGGTGTATTGGATTCTCGTATTGTTTCTATGCCATTGTCATGATTTATGCAGTTCTAATTCCTAAATACAAAGGGTTCCATGTGACATTTGTTTTATCTAAACTTTTAAACCATTCCATCAGTTGTTCCTATGATATTGGTATGTTGAAGAAATTAAGATAGTGCAGAGAATCGTCAGGAAGTGGTGTGGGAAATTGGAAAGCTCGATTTAAAAGTTAGAACACTAGTTCCAGCACTTAATGTTACAATTTTTAGGCTCTGGGCAAGCCCCACTTAAAAGTCCTGTGGTCATATATTCACCAATCACACAGAGATATTTTCCTTAATTATTAAGTATTTTACTTAACTCAATAAGTATTTCTTTTATATTGTATTCTCTTAGATACGATTTTTTTTTATTTGTAAGGGTGTTTCCACTAGCCTTAGTGTGAATGGTGAATACGGTCAGTGTTTCTAACACTGCATTCCGCTAATATAAAAAAACAAGGTCATATAGGCCTACATGGCTGCAGTTGCGTGCGCAAATTTGAGTTTAGTGTTTACCGACCGACCAACCAACCGACCGACATAGTGAGCTGTAGAGTCGTGTTTTTATGCGACTACAAACCTCGATTCGGACTTTATGATTACTCAGATCAAAATCACACACAATACACAAAAAAAATCTAAAGTTACGAGTCTATCTTATTCACTTATCGGACTAATTTCCCTCTATGAAAATCTGCTCGCTTTGTAATAAAATTTGAAAATCGTAGCGTTTATATATGCAGCAATCACGTGGTGTGCTTTATGCACAGGTAACGTCTCCGTGTCGTTTTCTTTACTATCCGTATTTTGATGTATGATTCTGTTTGCTCTGTGTTTTATTGCTACATTTAGTGTATAGCATGAGTTGTGTTAACACCGCACTGTAGCCAATGAAATCAAGATGTTCTTTCTGCTCCTGAAGCCAGTATGGATTTTAACCGATAGATCAGCTATTGCCGCATAGTTGTCTATTTTGATTTAAAATTGTTTTTATCTTGTGTGTAAATATAATTCCTTGTGTTTTACAAGATTTTGAGAATTATGGCGAAAACTTATATGCGTAGAGGACGAGTTCTCGTTGACAGACGAACCAGGTGAGTATAATAAAATAAGTACATTTTTGGATTTATCACGGAATATTGTTGTCAACGACATGTAAAGTAATCGAAACAAAGTTGGTATTTTAATTTGCTTTACATGCAAGGGACAGACAGGCCTACCACCTTGTCCTGTTACGTAATGTTGATATCCAGTTTTCATTATATAATTAATATTAATTAATATTTAATTTTATGGGTTGTCAGCATATTCGTCGATTTTAATTGAAGATTACAAAAGACAAGCGTAAACGTTGTAGATTATGCCTTTACCCATGATGCATTTCGGATTGGAGTAGGCCGAGACCGTCTGGAAGGCTGATAGTAGCAGCGTCTGGGCCTAGCTACAATAGCAAACATAAATAGATATAGGCCTGAGTGTAGGCCTACTATAATTACAGGGATATAAGTGAAGAAATGTCGGAAACATTTTATATCTAATACGTCACCTATATAATAATGCTAGCTGGCTTTGCCGCTCGCAGAGTAAGACACGCGGCTAGGAAATCTCGAACGGTCTCATTATGCAGTTCATGCCTGTAACAAGTTTCTAAGCACGCAATCTCGTAAAAAATGTAATTAATAGTAGAATTTATTTCGACAGATTGTTAAAGTAAATATATTTACTCTAACTTGCAGTACTGAGACTGAGATTGGTAATATTTTAATATCTATTATAATGCATAATCAAAATATATGTGTAATATCAATTTATGTATGTATCCATTTATGTATTTATCAATGTAAAGACTTCATCTAAAGTAATGTATTATTATTATATTGTATATTATTATTATTAAGTAATAAAGATATGATAATGAATCAATAAAGCGTAAATTGGCAAGCGTGAATACTATCACCCCAACCGATATTCGAATTATTCTGTTTCATAAGTAGATATCGTCATATCATTACACCACAAGCTTTTCCATCCATCCATTGTATTCCCAAACCTGATTGGATATAAACATCTTTACACCCTCCTTTATATTGGCTCGCAGTTCAATTATTATTACGACCTGTAGCTATAAATCCACGATCTCTCGCTTCAATTTTTTTCGGTTGTAATATTCGATCATAATAAGTAGGCCTTCAAACAAGATCCAACTGTATATCACAATTTTGATATATACCTTCGAGTAGGTTCACATTTTATATAATATCTATAACATATACAGTAAATTTGAATTATATCATACACATTAGAGTCTACTTTGTTCAGTTCAATTCTTTTTTGTTGATAGATTTTTATCAAAAAGCAAAATTCAGAAAAGCAAATAAAAATTAAAACAATAATTTAAATTGATACGTAAAATAATCAATGTTCTTATTAGAGGTAATCTGTCTCAGAAAAATATTAAAATCAATATGAAAATTGTAAAAGATCATATCATGAACGATACATCGTTTGTACATACTCATACTAATAACGATGTACCGATGTATCGATTTGTCTTATGGTCAAACCATATACAAATTATGTATTTAAAATGTAAAATATTTTCATTTATTCAGTCCTACACGAATACCGACCTGAATAATTGTACACTAAATCATGGCAAACCTGAGTCATTTATTTTAATGTTGGTGCTGATGTTCCTAATTGATACAATCTTATCTCGTCGACGTTGTCTCTTTAAATCATTTACTATCAATTAAAATTGGCAGGCGCGCGTTGTTGTTGATGGAGAACCAACTAATGAGGTAACATTTTTCATGTATGTATTAATATTTGACAGGTTACATGATAATTTATATACTTCTTTCTAAATCAACAAGAATGCAAAATATGTATACATCTCTGCACCCTTGTTTTTTTAGTTAAAATACGTAGGTGTCTTAGAGGCCTCAAACAAACACAACCCCGTACGTTCTATCCCTAAAGCGTGGTTTTCACTAGAGAGACGCAACGCAAGGACGCAGACGCAGGCGCAACGACGGAAACGCTTAGGTCCTTGCGTTGCGTCCTAGTGGGAATCAGGCTTTAGGCCAGTGCGCATTGAACCAATCCACATGCGAAGCTAAACGCATCAAGGGTCAAAACGAACCGTAATTTTGACGTGAGAATCTAATTAATCGAATGGTGACATCTCTGAAGTCTTACAAACTTTATGCCGGGAACCAACCCACCAATTATTTCTTTTAAAATCTGAAAAGAGGGCGCCTCGTTTTGATGCTTAAACATTGATACTGTAGTAAACATTTCTATTGTTGGTGGTATAAATATTGTAGGGCTGTGACTAATAAATATACAATAAAGTGAATTTATATACGCTTCTAACTTTTAAACAATCATGGAATTTGGAGTTAATAAAATGGTAAGTAACCTTATTTTAGTGCATTTTGTAAGTAGGCCTAAGTGTATTCCGCTAGGCCTCTCGGACTATGTAACTGACCAAACCGGTTTGTGTAGAGTAGTAGTAGGCTAATGATTACCGTAACGGCATCACATCGCGAGGCGCCACGTTTGAACATGTACCTTTTCGTGAGCTGTGTTTTGTGTTTAGTACATATTACATACAGTGTTTTTGGATCATCATATACAATGAAATAGTAATACGAATTTACCAGTTGGCCTAAGCTTTCATTATGTTTATCTTAAGAAAGATATGTTTACTGTGGGAGGTCGATTCGATCTGGTCGATTCGCTCGGGTCGTTCTGGTCGATTCGCTCGGGTCGTTCCGTGTGGAATGGGCGGATAATTTGTGCTTAGGAGGAGGGGGATGGAGAGGTAGGTGGAAAGAGACCAATTATATAGACGCAGATCAAACATATTGTTTCGTTTTCAGGTCAGTTTTGCTTATTCGTATAATATGGTGGTATAGATCTTGAATGTGTAGATGTTCATTTTGTTTGAGATAGATCAGGAATTTTCATTGATATTATACATAGTATCGGTTTTAATACAGAAGGGCGAGACCCCGCCTCTTAAAGCGTGGTTCCCACTAGCGACGCAACTCAAGGACGTAACGCAACGCAAATTAATTGACCAATCACAAGCGATGGCTTATTCGCTTGTGATTGCTAACTGTCTATAACTTCGCTTGTCATTGGATAAAACGCGTGCGTTGCGTTTACGTCCTTGCGTTACGTTCTAGTGGGAACCAAGCTTAAGAAACCTTCCGTATAGATTCTTTGCATTTTATCTTCCCTGTGGCGTTCTTCTTTATGTCATTAAAATTAGATGATTACACGTAATCACAATCCAATGGTTAATTTTATTTAATGAGTTTGTCATTATCCTACTGGATGAGTAAAAGCTTAAATAAAGATGTAAATTTGTTTTGTTTTAATACGACTCCTGCATTGAGCTGATAAGTGTATTGCTTACACGTATAGAAGATGTCCCCACGTCTAGCAGATACATTTCAATCACTAATCTAAATTGATATATTCTTCCTGTTGTAATAAGTTTAACTAAAATGTATCTGTTCATAGTTCAGTATTTAAATGGAATTCAATGAAATTAGTTTAGAATGGCATTTAACAAAAAACATCACGTCTTACTTTCTGCTGATATGAATAAAGATAGAAATTATTGTTATTGCGGTAATATAAAGCGTTAGTGTAGAGTTTACAATCCGACAGTAGTCATGAGAATAGGTAGAGAGATAACACACACTCCAATGCTATTAAATCACACGTGTATTTCTAACGTATAATTATTTTGCTTCTTTGATACATAATAAAAATATAACCTTCCCGCAAAATGTCCATACTTGTAATTGTTCTTATATTGTTTAGGAGAAGAGCATCATAATTTAAAAAGTCTTTTACAGCGGAAAATTAGAAAGAGCGTTAAGAAAACCAAAGCGATTATTTTATTGTCCCGATAGTCTTCTAGTTTTATGTGTTATTCGTGCACCTTTTTTTTCTTGTAACAGACAAGTTGTTTTAATTACGTCTAGGTCTACATTTTATAGGTTTATATCTGTAAATGTCGTTACAATTGTACAGGAGGAATTGCATTAAGATACAATCTTCAGAGTTGTTCGATTGTACATACACTATCCTAGTGGAGAACATACCTTAGTTTTCAGTTTCAATAGTTCATCAAAGAACAACATTTACCACTCACCTGTTTGTTAATCGGCAATTTGTCAATTTTGTTTTTATTGAAAGTTAGTCTGACATACATTTCATTGAGTTGCACAAAATGCCCTTATTAGGTTCGGGAACGATCCGCATTCTCTAACTTTTGATCCATCAGTGTGGAAATGACTACAGACACTTTTATAATGCATCTGAATCCAACAAGGTGATTTAATTTTACATTCTTACACTCTTCGGAAATGGGAAAACGCCTAGAAATCACTTTATTAGTGTTTTTAGACAGGCTAACTTGATATATTCAAACTACAGTATACTTGTATATAGGATGACATTAAATATGAATCGTCGTTTTCATTCACTTTAAAAGTTGGTCTTGATCGTCAGTGACGTAACATAGGAGATACACCATCATGTATTTGACGCGCGCGTTGTTTGCACGCGCTCCGATATGTGTCTTTATTCTTATGTCACTGATATGAGAATCAAAATTGTTCTCAAACCGGTCAATAATGTCCTGCAACATCCCTACATTTTCCATTGTAACTATTGAATAGTTATAATGTCTCTGAAAATCATAATTGTTCCCATACCGATCAATAATAATAGTTGGAGAGACACACCTTACCGGTGACAGCGTTTTGTTTAATGCTTTTTTCTCTCCTCGGCTTCGTGTCTTGTCCTTCATATATATTTATTTTTCTATGTTTTTGTAACTATTATTTTATGTTTATTGCCGAAATGAATAAAATAAAAAATAAAAAATAATGTCATACAACATCGCCAACTTTTTATATTCGTAACTTATTAAGTAGTTGCAAAACATTAAACATAAACTGTCGCTATCTTGGACAGAATCCAATTCAATCATTCTTTCGCTCAAAATTAAATATCACAATTACAATTCATAATGTTCATATGCATCAATTTCATAAATTTTTAAGATTGCTTATGTCGATAAAATCATATATTAAAGGCATCACTAAGTATCTTTTTGTAGACTTGTTTTCTTATTAAAGTCGGTGAATTCCATTCTGGTGTTTTTTGTTGTTTTTTTTGTTACTATTTCCATATCTGTTAGGCCTACTTACAGTGATTTTATTCATATTGAATCAGAGAGGAAATATTACCATCCTAATTTGAATGTAGGCTACTTCCCCTCATAGCAAAATTCCAAAAATTTGTAATTCAAATTTTGAAAGAAATAAAAATAGACGGACCAGATTATGAATCGGAAATCAGATATATCATGTGAGACGTTCTGGAAGCGTGTATATAGCGCCCTCTATAATGTTCCCTATTATGTCATAATTAATCATGAATTATTCATGATTTCTGCCCACGTTCGTCCTGGAAAAAAAAATTACGCGTTCTGGAAATAGGTTTACAAAGAGCTGACTCGAGCGTAAACGTGAAAGGGCGCCACCTTTAGCAGATAATCACATAAGGAACAAGATCAGCAAAGGCAGACCAAATGGAAAAAGATAGTAACATCATGTATCCTTGATAGACATGAATGAATTAGAAGACTTAGACTGGATTAGTATTGGTTTATAAGAGACCAATACTGTAAGACAGCTTTTCTAAGCTGTATAGCGCCATCTTTTGATTCGCATGAATAATTGAGGAATTAAGCCGACGAGAACTAATTCCACCAAGATTAAAATGCAGCGTTTTAATAGATCCGACTTGTTGCCGATATCACCATGGTAACGATTAGGATTAACATAAATAATTTTATCTGTTACATTTTTTTGAACAAATAGATTTTCTCAATCACTGCTTCGTTATAAAACGACTTTTGTCAATTTCTTCACAATAGTTTAACTTTATCTTCCGATAAACGAGGATGGCATACGATTAGAATCGTTTGAGAAAAGTAGTGCACGTCACACCGTCGTTAATGTCAAGTTGATCTTACTATCTTCTGCTGAGATTATGCGCCAAATTATGTGAACTTCGATTTAAGTTCATGCGTTAGACTTAAACGTTGTGTGTTAGGCCTACTTGATAAATTCTTCACGTCATACAGTACTACGTTTTATAAAAAAATCACTTAGAAAACTGTCTATTAATTGTATACACTAGGTTTCGAAAGGCCCATGTGTTTATTCTACTTGTAAATTCTCAAAAAAAATGTTCTGATAGTCCTAACTGTTTTTCAATTTAAGATAGATAGTGAAGTATAATATATATTAACTTAAAAATAATATAGAATTCCACAGCTTCACTTTGTAATAACCTTTTATGGTTTGGAATTAGGAATTATGGTTTTTGTATTTTTTTAAACTCATATAGGCCTATTTTTAGCAATCTATTTGTTACAGTACTTCAATTTCAAAATTAATTGTACATTTTGGCCTACATCAAATTGTGATACTGCTGTGGGAAGAGTGAGGTCTGATGTGCGTGGAAGGACATAAGCGACAGAAGAGGAAGAAGGCCTACAATCGCGGAGTTGTTGTAGGCCTATATGTGTTGTTTACCATCTCTCTGGTCGAAACCAGACCTGCGGTAACAATACGTGTAAACCTGATTATTTATTCTACAATATTACCTCAATAAAAAAATATAGAAAGACGACAACATTCTGCTGCTTCTGTATTTTTATTGTATTATTGATTTTTTTGTGCATGAATAAAAGACACCAATATGGAATAGAAAATGCTGACCATTATTTTGTTTTAGCATATATTATATTTCAACACTACTTACACTTATGACTCAATGTGTTTCTATTCATCGTGACATCCATTTCAGAATACGAATCAATAGTCATTTCCCGTATTTTACTAACGACTCGCTATTCAAAACACGATTTTAATGCAATTATGTCGATCTAACAACGATAGCATTGTGGAATTGGTTGTGAACCAAGCCAATTTAGATTGCCTGGTGTGAACATGGACATTTTGGCATACATGGCGTTTCATATACTACTTGCGTCGGAAGACTAAAAAACGCTGAATTTATTAGTGGCGCACACATAGTAAAATAATATTAACATAGCAGTTTAAAAAAGTAGACAATAGAGACTTGGGGGAAGTTTAGTTTACATACAATAATGGCGTTTACAATGACTGATTTGATACTGAATAATGTAGCAAAACATTAAACGCATTGGATGTCTTGTATAATTGAGAGTGGCGACAGAGTGTAAACACTAGTCAGAAGTGCTCTTGTTTCTCCACATAAGGCATGATATTCATGGAAATAGTCCGTAAAAATAAACTTAATAAACCTAGATTACCATAAGTAATATATTTCAAAGTATTGTCAGTATTGTACCTAGGTTATTGTCATTTATTTAAGTATAGTGTGGGCTGCCAGACAAGGTGAAACAAAGAGGCCACCGTACATCGACCCGTACATACTCAAAACGTATTTGATTTGCAGCTTCAACTTTTTTATTTGTTTTTCTCTTGAAAATCTTGGTCAGAATAATTATGCCTTACTTACCGACTTATTACTAAAGTTATAATTACAATTTGAGAAGGATCTTGCTTTCGTGAATAATAACATTTTTATTAATGCTCTCATCATTCGGCATAATGTCAATCAGATTACGAAGCGTGGATTGACATAGGAGACAATCAATAGGTCTACGATTATTTCAAATTAAGTTTAAACAACATAAATTTTCCATATTATCAAATACAATATATTTAGTACAATCTACACGTGACACTGCAACAAGTAAACACGTTTGCGTAATTGGTAAGAATAAATTTTTTGAGAATTTATTTTCCTTAGTAAGAATTATTTTCTTGGTAAGACTTTTTGCGATTCCTGGTAAGAATTTTGCGATTCTTGGTAAGAATTTTGCGATTCTTGGTAAGCAAAAACGTATATTGAAATACGGACAAGTCTTTTGTTGTTTTAAGAAAAGTTTTTTTTCTTAAAATGAGAATCAGAATTTTGCTTGTAGTGTGAAGACAATTTTGTGGAGAGGCCTTTCTTTTCGTTTTTTGTTTGTTCCAAGATGCTTGAGTTGTTATTGCGCATGTTCGTGTAATTGCCCTGGTATTTTACTGACCAATCATAGCCCATTATATGCACAGTCATCAAATACTGTAGAGCTCACATAGTTCAGTTTTTCCTCAAGTTCGCATGTTTGAAATCGAGAAATCTTGTTAACTGTATGCAGTGCAGGCTTAGTTGTAATCCATATAAGGCATTAACATAATAATAGGAGTACATATTTCTATTAGTATTTAGGCCTATATTGTTATTTAGAACATGTACGGTAGATCTAGCTAGGTCGTCACGTGAAATATAAACCCAGTTTATATCGAATAATTCAAACATTTTTTTGTCATCAATTTTAATATGAAATCTTCAAGCGTGGTTTGTATTTTTTATATTTCCCTAGTGTGCTGGTATAATATATTAGGCATCATTAGCAATAACGAATATAAGTGTTCAGTTACCAATTTTGGTGTCCCCTCGGGTATTGATTCTTCATTTTAATAAGTTACCTTTACTATTACCTTGACAGCGATATGACACAATAAACACTATAGGCTCTTATTGTTTTTGTTTACTAGTTATATATAGGAAAAAATAGGTTAGATAAATTTAATGTGTACATCTGTATTAGTGAACAATGAACACTTAATGCTTAATTCTCATCAATTTGGACATAGACCTACTGACTCACTGGTATTCCATTTACTGCCCTTTGGTTGAAATTTCCAAATAGACAAACGTAATCTATATATTTGAGATCAATAACGCTACAGGTTTTGTTATAAAAACCCCATAATTAATACAATTTTAAAGCCGATTTTCCACAAGGCGAATCGAAGGCGTCAGCTTATACGCATGCATCATGTTTCCAGCTTCCAAACCCCTTTATACGCAAGCGTATAAGCTGACACTTTCGATTCGCGCGAACAAATTTGCCTAGCGGGAAATCGGCTTAAGAGAGGTATTATGCTTTCGATACATATCTTTTACGGGGTTAAAGATTGTTCATAGGAACTATTTTAGTACATTTTATTATCATTTTATGATATTTTAGATCAAATTCTTATTGCCCCATGAGGCAACAACGGTCTGCTTCTTGACAGCTGTTAATACAATGATACGCTAGGCCTATACTATAGTAGTATCCAATATTATCAAAGCCGAATATTAGCCTACTTTCATAGGGATGATGCAGGAATCGTCAGCAGCTGGCTAGTCTAGGCTCTAGACCGTCATTAGTAAAGGTAAACATTTTTGCACATTTGGCGTTTCATACGTATAATAAAGCAAATCGAAATGCCGACTTGGTGGATTAACATAAAAATATAATTTTTACTACTACTTTACTAATATTATTACTACAAAGATAATAAACTACTAACTTGGGGAAAGTCTACTAGCTGGCCTGAGATAGGTCTCTACTCTTCTTTGACTATATAGGCCTACCATTAAAGCCTGGTTCATAGTAGAATGCAACGCAAGGCGGTAAGCGCAACGCAACTAATCTGACGAACCACAAGGGATTTTTCCTACAATAGTCATTTCTCAGATTTATAATTAGTCGATTTAATTAGATGACGGAAGACAGTATAATTATTAATCAAAATGATCCAATTATATAGAAGACACAACTATTAACTCGTTGGCAAATGTCGAGGATGAATTTTCTAGAATGCTTTGCCATAGCAACCGTAAATAATCAGTTGGATCGATGTATATTATGGCATTACAGTGATTAACAACAATCATAATGTTTACTCCATTTCCATGGAGATAAAAGTCACTCACCCAATCAATACACAAGGATGTACACGTCGTAAAACATTGTTTTTTTGTAAACATTTCACTTCCAGGAGATGCATTAATTATGCATTAATTATACTATAAATATTATGCAATAATAAAACAGTTCCGGATCTAAAAATTTAGCTTAAGTTCGTCGTACGTACGTGTACACTAAAACAAAATTTCAATATAGGCCTACTACGGATAGTACTGTACCAACAACTATTATTATTACACTAAATATCTCTTATAATATATAAATAAACACTCCTGATATTAATCCTATACTACAGTATTGAAAATAGATTGTGTGCAAAGTATATCGAATCGAAATTCGATGATCAATGATAGATTCTATGGTGATCAATAACTGCTGTTGCGCAGTAGGATCTTGATGATGCGCACAGGTGGTGTGACACATTAACAACAAAACGGCAGACGACGACCACGCCCGTTCATGCGACCACGCCCTAGTATTGCATTCCCCTTTCATATGTTACCGTGTTATAAATATTGATCATTGATAAGGAGTTAAAAACAACAATCAGCGACGTTTCACCTGCTTTAAAGGATGTCGTGTTGCATTATGGGTAATTTATTGGATTTTAACAGACGGACAGCAGTGAAATGATAAATTCAGTAAACATGTTATATTTCTGTTACTATTAGACTAACTCACAGATTCTGGAGAGCATGGTGTTAAATGATTTCCTTCACCCCACTCCAAACATGATACGACACTAAGGCGTAATTATTAAAACAATATTTTAGGCTTACGTCATTAGGCCTACCTTAATAAAAATGAAATTAGAAGACGGAAATATAAGTCCATTAGTCAGTATTGTTGTTCGCTTTTCAATTTCAATTGATAATTAACCATAATAACAACACGATTAGGCTTAAAAGGAGTATACTATCCTTGGATAAATACCTACTGTAATGATGCACACTCGTTTAGGCTTGGTATCTACTTTACTTAATGATATTTAGACACTATAGGCGAGGTCTGGAAAACCATGCGTGCGATAAGTATGGAAAGCCGAACTACTGCATAATTAAAGTAATAGGACGGCATTATTGTCCCTTTAGTATACATCAACGTTCTGTACAAACCGGCAAGTTTCAATTTATAAAGTTTGATATCAATCAGTTGCGCGGCTGGGGCTTATGTATAGGGATTATGTAAACATTACCCGCGAACCCTTCCGTCTCCAATGTCTGGTGTTTATTATGCTCCGGCTATAGTATACTATATTGCACTATGCATTTAATGGCGGATTGGATCCAGGATTTTGAATTTAGAGTAGGGAAAATTGTGAAATTAAGTGCGGAAAGTAAACTGTTTTTGCATTGTATTATCATACCGAAATTGAGTGGGGTCCACCACTCCCCCACCCCCGCACACGCCATCGGTATCCACTATAACATTCTACGATATCAATACTACTGAAAATTCCCTTTTAAAATCCTGTTTGCAGGTCAAATTTTAATAAAACGAATTTCTGTGTATTTCTATATTAAAATATTTTCTATATAAACAACTTTTTAATGACTTATGGTCCGCAATGTTAATTACACAAAGATAATAGCCTTATTTAGATATTTTCTCATTAAATGACACTTTGGCCCACCATAGATAATAACGTGGTTTATATTCGGGGGCGGATGAATATACTTGATGGTTGCTTGGCAAATTCACTTATACTCACTTCAATTAAGACATAATGATTCTCAACCTTCACCATTTTACGAATATCACCCGTTAATGAATTATTTACCGAGTAGGCCTGAGTGGTATAAGGAGACACTGGCCTGCTGTGGGGATGTGGTTATGTCAATTTCACGTTTGTATTGAGTGCGTACAGTATATCGAATCGATAAAATACCAAAAAGTGAAGAAATATGATATTCAGAAATGCACCGTGATATCATATGTATTTGTTTACCCAATTAAGGACGGGCTTGGCAGACTTCAATACTCATAATTTTATAATTGTCGATTCATAATTTAAATTAGATTCTATAGGTATTCAATGAGTTTTGAGAAACCCGGTTAATAAATGAATATACCTTAAATACTCATGATTTTATCTGATTAATTAGTGAAAATAAGAAACCAATAATTCGTCAAGATTTCTGATTGTGTTATGACTTCTGCTAGTATGTAAAGATATCTTTAATAACAGATATCAACTTGGAATAAAATTTGAAATTTAATATATATAATAAATAGGCATATTGTATAATATTTCCAAGAGTCGGTCGATGTGAACGGTTTGTGTTTCCCTCTTATTTTTATTCTGCACTTCGATGGGGAATTGTACGCACATACGTATACTGTTGCATTGAGTATGCCTATTCAGTATTATATAACACCTAAATAAATTCCAGTCATTTGATTGGACGATTATGGGTCAATTCAATTCTGAGTTTACAATTTTGAACACGGAGCTACCCATTAATATTTCGAGTTTTCTATTTTCTTTTATTCTTCCTTATAATTCTTGTCTTTGTTTGATATACAATCAATTTTGATATTATCTGTTCTATTTTTCTTTCTTACTATGATGATTCAAGTTTAAACGCTTTGTCGGATTTACGTAATATAGGCCTACTAAATGCCTATTTATAAATCAGTCTGTAATTCCATTAATTTCTCACTAATAATATATAATTCCGGTTTTGGTTTAGTCATTATGTAAACATTATACCAGCACTGTACCATTACGCCCCTATGCAATACGGATTTAATAGATCAAATTTATAATGGGGGTATTTTTTTGTTATATTTTCTTTTCATAAATATTCATAGACATCGAATCCGCTTTTAATGAATTGATTTGTAGCAACTATGGCTGGAGATAACAAAACATTTGAACGAGGTATCCGTTGCACAGCACGATAAAAAATGTACATATTGATAAACTAGCCTTCAGTTAACTCTGACTACACTGCATATTAATCTTGTAGTGTATTGTTATCGCCCTGCACTTAACGAGCATGCGCTTACCTAAAAATCTGTCCTAGAAAGATCATCATCGAATCATGTAATTGTGTGGTGTTGGTGAACAAGAAGAAGCATGCCTGCAGTTTTTACATGTTCAGGGCGAAATCACCAACTGATTTTTTAATTTGATACTTAATTATGGTTTGGAAACCAGTAGACCTATATCAAGATTTGTTCTCGTTTTCTTTCAAGAAACCGTCATAACTAACATCAAAATTTCATCGATATTTTCAATTGTCTGTTTTTTCAAAACAGGTGTAATTTTCACTAAATCCAAAATGAAAACATAATGAGGACTGTGTTCGTTGATAGCAAGACTTCATAATTAATACTAACGGATTAATACTTTCTTGAAATTAAAAAAACACATTATTTGTGATTATCTATACTGAAAGATGATTTTGTTTTTGGAAATTACGCGTTGTCGACTTTTGTAAGTGATACACAATCTAAATACAGTCAGCATTTATTTTCACTAAAGGTTAGTACAGATTCATTTCATTTATTTATTTATTTAATTTGTTTATTTAACAACATATTTATACAGGATTATACGATCAGGTAAAGGAAAACCTGGTGTGCAATGTGGTCCTGTCTTGAATACAAACAAAATTAGGAAAAAATTGAGATCAATATCTAGCTTTGAATGAAGCAATTGTTGGGGAATATTTAATTTCAGTTGGTAGGTTATTCCATATATTGGCGCCTGCAACTTTGAACGACAAGTTCATCTTACTACTGGTATAGTAGAGTATTGTTATATTTAGGCATACTCCACGTGTTAAAGTGAGTATGAATATCAGCTCAATTTCGTTTTATATGTTTGGTGAAAACCTACATTTTTAACACGTTATTATTAGGCCTACACTGTCTTATGTTAATATGTTTAAAATCCCCATTATTTGCAAACATACAATGACATTTCCACCCCGACGTCTTTTAAGACAATTATAAAAAAGAGGGAACATTGTTAAATATCCCTAATAGGCCTAAAGCCTTGTCTACACTTTAAACTTTACAGTATGTGACAAAACAATGCGATATGCCCGCCATATATGGACATGATGATGTCATATTACTACCATATTTGGTCATATCACTACCATATTTGGGCACATCACACATGACTCTTGTGAGTATTCCTATGTAAATTACGAGTTTCTTTTGATTTATGTTTTTCTTTAAAAAAAAATTGTGTTTAAAAGGTAAAAACGTTAGTCCAGGGAAAAGTGAAATTACACTCTTTCCTGGTTTAGTCAAATCTTGTGAACTTCCATCTTTAAACACTTTTTTTAGTCGTCTCAACTTATTTGTGGGATTGTTCTTTAGTAAAATGTGAAGAAGGTTAATTATGGAAAAACTATGTATATTGTTCTGTTAAAATTGTGACATTCTGCTAAAATTGTGACATTCTGCCAAAATTGTTACATTCTGTTAAAATTGTGACATTCTGCTAAAATTGTGACATTCTGATAACAAATTGCGACATTCTGGGGAAACATCATCTAAAAAAACTAATCTATTATGAAATTATAAGCAATACAGTCTTAATCAAATAAACACAAAGCAAATCACATAGAAAAACAAACAAAAACTATTTCCCAATAATGAAACAATTTCGGAATTTTCCTACAAGAAATGTGATCAGCAGGCGCCTTTCAAGTCAGTAAGCCAGATAAAAGCTTTTAAACTAATGATTTTTTGTAATGGTAATTTCGGATAATGTCAAACATTCATTAATAACTGCTTTATTTTCTAAGACGTATTCGTTCGGCATTTACCACCGATTCCTTTAAATAATAATGACAGAATGATTATTAGGACCATTAGTATGTCTTTTAAGGCTGTTTTATAAAATTATTATAATTTATTAAACGGTAGGAAATTCATCATATCGGCTAAAAAATATGTCAAACCAAGAAAGACAACACACTCAAGGAAAGTAACTAGACTAGAGGGGTTATGATGGGAGCAAAGGCCAATTTACACAGATGAGCGGTAACGGTAAATATAAATCTAGAATCTGTGTTATTCCTTATGACCAATTACACACAATGAGGAGCGGACTGAAGGCTTCCGCTCAGGATAGGTACAGATTCTACCTGGGACAAGCTCTGTTACCGCTCGTCTGTGTAAAATGGCCTTAAAATTATAATTGTAATTTTACTCTTCCCTCTGGACCGAAGAAAGAAATACCAAACTGGAGCTATTTTGTTATTTCATTATTGTGAATCCTTATTAAGGGGACATCCTTCAGGGCCCCAACAAAGTGTCCCTTAATAAGTGTGTGTGTGTGTGTGTGTGTGAGGAGTGTGAATAGGAGTTGGTCGTTATGGTGTGGTAAACAATGAAAAAAACACGAAATTGTGCCCTTAATAGGGGTGTCCACTTAATATGGGTGTTCCAAAAAATGTTGCTAATGAGGGATTCTCTGTATTATTTATTATTTTCAAGATGGATATACGGATTTGTGTCGAATTTACTAGAAATCACCATCGTAAAGGTGATCGATTTTATTTAGAAATCCTAGTCAAAAGTGTAGGCCTAATTCTCGGTGTGTTTATATTATTATATCAATAATTTGCTAACATCTATGTGAGGTTAGGCCTACAGAGTTAAACGTTGTTTGGTGTAATGTTCTTAGAAAATCACAAAAGAAATAACGATAAACATAACGCATCGTAATTACTGTTCTTTTAATTATTCAGTGGGCCTAAGTATAATGTCTTGTATATTTGCTCTGTGGGTAATATCTTCTCTAGATATCTCATTTCGAGTAGATACAATGTGCTTTGTGTATACATAAAACACGATTATCTAAACACTGAGTTTATATGACGACTCCTTTAGTGCAATTGACTAGAAAAGAGGCACGCGCCATAAATATGATAGTCGTCACGCAGAAGATTAGGTTAGTATGAAGAATAGAAAAAACATCATATCAAAAAACAGTTATTATGCCTATAATTATCGAATTATATCCAATTATATTTGTGTATAGATTTGCATCTATAGATTTACATCTATACATGCAAATTCGGGAATTATGTTCGGTGTCAAAATTCCTTTAAAGCTCATCAGATTTTTACGCGCGTTTTGTAGGCCACGTGCGTGCAAAAGTTAATGTAATCCAAATTGTCACCTGTGGCCAAATTAATTCCGTTTGTACGTAGTTGCGTTGCGATGTATTTTGTTATTGCAACCATAAATATTTGGTAAATTTAGGTAGACTTATATTTACGCAATTTCTATGCATCGTTGTTGAAATTTCACCCGGAAGAAGAAATAAATATATTAATTTTGTTATTAAAGCTACCAGCAAGTAATCTGACAGATATTCTGTACGGTTAATTGACCATGACTTATTATGTTTTATAGCTAGTGATTTCGTTTTGAATAGGCCTAGGTCAAACTAAACTCTTTTATTTCATTTGGCGGTCTAGTTCCAAGTCCTTCATTCACCGATAATCGATCCAGGGACACCGCCCCAACCTACAACCCCCCCCCCCCCCCCCCCACCGCACCTCTCGAGTGTGGTCCGTATTTGCCCGTACCAACCAACAACCAACAAAGAACGGCTCCTCTAAATACAAGCCCTCAGCTTCTCAATCCCCTTCATTCGCTTATTCCTGTTCCTCTGGACCTATTATTTAAATAACCTAATTTGTAGAATGAATTTAACATTCAAGATAATTAGCTAAAGTATAAAATATGCCGCGTATCATACTTAATGCATACTATTACGGAGACTGTTTTGTTATTTGTCATTAGTGTGTTTCATGTTTATCTTATACCTTTCATATGGGCACTTTGGGTAACCAGTTCAGTAATAACTTAGTGAAGTCCCAAATGTAATGTTTAATTACAAATCCCCAGTAAAATACGTTAGTGTAATCTAATACGAGACAACCGTATAATGTCGATGATGCTTTATGCATTCATTTCATGGTTATTTCCCTTGTTGGAGTTGTCATGTGGGTACTTGTTGTTATTAGCACAAATTATTAACTTATTAATAACTTCAGGTTTTAAAACTTCCGGTTCCCATTTGGACGCAACGCAAGGATATACGCGCACCACTAGTAATTTGACCAATCACGACGCGATGTATCATCCAAAGTTTCGCTTGTGATTGGTCAAAACTGGCTTGCGTTGCGCCTACGTCGTACAAACAGGGAGTTGTTATTAATAATAATTAATTAATAATTAATAACAACTCCCTGGTACAAATTAGCAGAAAGTTTGATAGATTCTTAATTTGTTAGGTTCAGAGGTCAAACAACATCTTTTTGTTAATAGCGCTTGATACGTTATTTTAATGAATTTAGCTGTTTAGTTTTACATAATATATGAAGTCCAGAGAATTAGTATAATGCCAGATTAGTTGGTTCATACAGATATAAAATGTCTATGGTTGGTTATTTTTATTTCTGGTTCATTACTCTTTGACTGTAAGTAATGTTCTCATGGGTTAAGTTTCTGATTGTACGTTTTAAGGGTATCTTTAAATATCAAATATGGTATTTGATACTCCAATGTAATAAAATATGCTTATAACGTTTTTGTATGAGCCGGCATTACGTAACATTATCCAAATCTACCGGCTACGTTTAACACGTATTTTCAGTGTGGCCTATACGATCACGACGGTTGTGATTGGTCAACTAACTTACGTTGCGCCTACGTCGTTGCGGTGCGTCAAAGTAACAAAGCGTTAAGAGGGATGTGAACGAGTATATGTGTTAGTTACAGAGCATGGGTGATATTTTAGGGAGATGGGGGAAGGGGGATATTCTATTTAAATTAAATTGTGTTGATGAAAAAGTCAATTCCTTTTGATATCAGAAGCCTCAGTTTCCACTTAAGTTCTTCTTATATTAACTTATGCAAAAGGATTGACAAAATCCAGTCTAGAAATACTTTACCAATATATGAAAGTACTTCAACATTGAATAATAAAATGTACGGATTTTCCTTATGTTTTTATGGACAATAGCGTGTTATTCTAATATAATCCAAAAGATATTCATAACACAGTTTTTCCTTTGTGTAAAATTAAGTCTTACATAATATTCGGACCGTTCTATTATAAAATGAATTTCACAGAAATAAGGACTTTAGACCTATAAAATCGACACGTGACAATGAATCAATTATGAAACTCCCAATTTGAATCATCGTGAAAACGTTCTACGGCTGTTGTGACGTAACATGCTTTAGTTAAATTCAATGTCATATTCATAGCTTAATATTGTAGCATCTGTACAGATAGTAATCGGTTGTATCTCTAGATCTTCAATTACTGTATTTCATCATTTAGTGATGTTTATGATAAAAGCATTACGATTGGTTGACAGAACAAGACAATCAGACTCTTTCAGACAATCAGGTCTTTGCTGTGTGAAACGAGTTATAGTCTTTCATAGACGCAACATTCTATTTAAATCAATCATTCGGTTCTTTTTTTACTTCTTATTTTTAATATAACACTTATTTGTTTGCAGTTTATTAGGTCTATTTCTTGTATTAAGGCAAATTTACACAGATGAGCGATAACGGTAAGCGGAAAGCCTAATGCTGTCTACGCTATCAAACTAGTTTGACAAAAAAGTGTTATGTTCCCAAATATGGTAGTGATATGCTTAAATATGGTAGTGATATGACATCATCATGTCAATATATGGGCACATCACATTTTTGTCATATAAAGTTTGATAGTGTAGACAAAGCTTAATTCAAATGTTCATCATCTCTCTTCAATACATGTTCTGTATTTGTATATGTGTGGCAAACAATAAGAACTGGCATTGGAAATATTCATGTCAAATTGTATTCCGTACAAATTATTTCGCTAATTATTCAAGTAATTAGAATTAGACTCCTTGGTTACAATTATCAAAAGTTTGTGACCTGTGATTTCATTTAATAGTATAATTAACATTTAAAACATATTGATTCTGAGCTGAAATTAAGAATGACAAACGTCACTATTTAACCGACAGAACGAAATCATTCAGTGGCCTACCATCCAGAAACATGTACCTTACCCACGCAGTTTTTCTGCGGACGAAATTGGAACAAAACGCGGTTAATCAGGTACGGCAACCGTTACGGCATAGAGTAATTCATTTGTACAGGGAAATAGGTCTATTATTTGTACCCAGTCGACAATTGTCATACAATCGGAGATATGGACTATCGGGCCATTGAAAACAGGGCCTGAGTTAGTATATGACAAGCCAAGTCCGTCAAATGGCTTGACAATGAATGGTTTTACTTGAAAATGAATTGAATGAAATGATAACAAATGGTGTGGCTAGACGGTAAATGATGTAGGTTTACGTTGATTTTTTACATGAATGCATTGTTGTTGAATGGTATGGATTGAGGATTTGGCTTACCAGTGTCTCTCTTTATATTCAGACAATCTATTCCAGTGGTTCCATTGGATGCATCAATTTATATTAAAAACTTAATTAATATTACCCATACGTGCGCTATACATTGACAGTATACGGGGATAATATATCATTGTGATAACACTATACTATAAAATATGGTCACGGTATGGAAACCGCCCTAGCACAGCCGGTCCAGATTGTATGCTGTTAATTGTCTGTTACTACTTTCTATGGTGATACCAATATCAAAACGAGTCTGCATAACAAGCCCTTATTAAAACTTCGATCGAAATTATCTGAATTGTATATCAATCATTTCTAACATAGTCGTTATTAAAAATATGCGATCGATGGAGAACGTCTGAAATATTGTCAGAATGTCAGAGAAGAGTTGACTTACACTCTCCCCTTCAATAATCTGCTGGTATATATTATTTAATTTAATTACCCCCTTTTGTTTGTTGAGCCTAATCCGAACTTGCTTAATATTGAATATGAATATTATGTAAACAAACAAAGTTAATTGATTTTTTTAACTGGTTATATAAATGCAATGCATTTATGTAGTATATACTGTATTTTGATTCAACTAAAGCGTGGTTCCCACTAGGACACAACGTAACGCAACCGGCGCAGCGTAAGAAAATGCTCTTCCAATAGTTGTGTTTGCCCCCGCGTGCGTGAAATCAAACCTGCGATGTTTGCAGCACTGTTGCGTCGTCGGTTCCCACTTGTGATTACGCTATACAGAATTTTGCGTCAATACGTCGTAGCGTTGCGTTACGTTGCGTCACTAGTGGGAACCACGCTTAACATGCAGCATAAAGGCCCGTTTATACTTCCGTAAACGACATAACCGCTCGGACATTGACTATAATTGTTAAATATCGTTTTAATGCTGTCTGTCTCTTTCTGGCTAAATAAACCGTTCCCTTAGTCCCTGAGTGCTGATAAACTGTGTCATTTATGTCATGAAACTATCAGTGTCTCATTACTATCAATCTTTATGTTGAAACATGGAGGTATAGAGAAATGTATGCCGACATTAATTGGCAATTAATACTGTACGAAGTATTTTCTGATTCGTATACTATGTTTTTTTGTACACGAAGACGTATCTGAAGTCAAAATCAGAATTAATAGCCTGTAAAATCATAATCTAATCTTATTAAATTAAATACAATTTCGAGTGAATTAGTTACTTAGATTATCACGCTAGTGATTACAAATTAAATAATTTTGTTTATAATTTGATGAGGCATCCGTTAATCACAAATATGTAGAAGCAGACGAACCGAATCACCATGGAGACATCACGGCACGCGCAGGAGAGTAAAGCAGAATTTGTTCTTGCAACGGAATGTCTTCATGTGATTTATATTCACACAATTCATTTTAACCCAAATAATAAAAAAAACTTGGATCGGAATTTACTTTTCGATTTCACAATTTAAATCTAAAACTCTTTTAAAAGTTTGAATCACTTCCCATCCATCACGTGTTTTTAGTCACAGGCAAACGCGACTCTACAGCTTACTATGTCGGTCGGTTGGTCGGTAAACACTAACTCGGATTGCGCACGCGACTGCAGCCGTATATATGGCCTTATTTAATTCCCAGTACCAGTAGGCCTACGAACACAATAATTATATTTCCAATGATAGATTAAATAGCCAGTCGGCGTTTCGGTTGTCTGTGTTGAGCTAAAAGTATTATACGTATGAAACGCCATATGTGCCAAAATATTAAGTCAAAAGAACCTAGACTATAACAAACAAATACAGTATTCAATATTTTTTCAGAGTAGTTGAGCATTCTTTGTACTAACCAAAACGTGACGTTTTTAAATACAATAGACTAGAAGCCTTAGGCCTATAGACAAAGAAAAACTTGTTGTACTTAGAGATGTAGAGTATTCTAGTTTCAAATTATTTTGTAATAAAAAAAATGTTACAGCAGCAGCCTTTTAGACAGAAAACATTTATAATAATATTGTACTGGGACATAAATCTTAACCATCAAAAATAGACACACATAGGCCTACAGGAAACGTTGTATGATTAAAAGCAGAGTTCTTTAGTCGAGAATATTCTGTCATTGGTCCGAAATAAAGGAAATTATAGTTGAAATTTGTGTATGAACCTAATTTGGCCGAAAATTCGAAATACCCGAGAAGACTTTAACCTTTTGTTAAGTGAGATATTCGCCTAAAGATCTGTGCTCTAATAGATCACGAAATAGGCCTAGAGATTGAAGTCTACGATTGCTAGGCGTAGCTGCTAATTGGCCGCTAGAAGCACTAACGGCTAGATTTACGACGATAGCGTAAATATTATTCTATGACACAAACTGTTTTCATTAACTTTCGGTAATTTTTAATCAATGTTATTATCGACATCTAGCGTATGGTGTAAACAATATCAATTTCCAAGGTTATTTATAGCTTATCATCATTTTAATAAAAAATATTGATATTCCATCTGAAGATAGAATAGAGATAGAATCCTTGTTAATTTGCGTAGAGAATGATATATGCCATGATGTTGTGATTTACTGTAACTAAAGCCTAAATGTCTACACTATCAAACTTTATGTGACAAAAAAAGTGTGATGTGCCCATATCTGGACATGATGATGTCATATCACTACCATATTTGGGGATTTGGGTTTTCAAACTAGTCTGATAGTGTAGACAGCTTTAGAAGTATGAATATTTTTAAAGTTTTAACGTGTGTTTGGAAGGTTACCATGGGAGCTACTGAGGCCTTCCAATATGACTCGCCCCACCACTCATAACTAATAGAAATTCTAATTAGATTTTAATTAATAGAAAACCTATTAATATATCATCATCATCATGTCATTTCGCGACTCGCCGTTCACTCGAGAAAAAAAGTATTTTATTCGTCTTCTTTATCACTGATTTAAAATTCACATGTTCGCACTTGCAGAAATCGTTCACACTGGGTTAGATGCCATGACACGATGAATGAACTAATATAATATCTATCGATTGTCAAGTTATGTGTCGTCTTATATTATAATCACGCAGCCAACAGAATATTTACTAAACAATAATTCAAGAGCAACGTGACGGCACGTAGCTATGCGACAGAGTCACAGACGACTGACAACCAAGAGGCTTCAGGCATATGGAACCTGCAAGATATTGAACGATTCAATCAAACAGCACACATCTCCTCAACTAATTGAATGTCAAAAGTTAAATTTGAATAATAATCCATAATTTACTTAAATCCGACTTACTTTAAAAGATCCTGTGTTATAATATAGGTCTTGATTGTGATTGGCTTAGGGCTAGCGCGTATTTACCACGTACGTGTAACTCTTATGGTCACTTTTTGCTTAGATTGTATTGAACCTGGTTCTTCTAAGTACAACAATAAAAATCAGACTCGTTCGCGTTTTCCTCGGTAGGAACGCGTCGCAAACGCATTAAGCTCTGTCTACACTATCAAACTTTATGTAACAAAAAAATGTGATGTGCACATAATATATGGACATGATGATGTCATATCACTACCATATTTGGGAATATCACTACCATATTTGTGAATATCACTACCATATTTGGGAATATCACTACCATATTTGGGAATATCACTACCATATTTGGGAATATCACTACCATATTTGACCACATTGTAGACAACAATAGTATTATTAAGCTAGATCATCATGGCCCACTTTCTTTATTACTCTACATATTACAGCTCCATTTTTTACTTGTGTTGTTTTATACTTGCAATATTTAACGTATTAAACAAACTGACGAATTGGAAATCCTCGGATAAAGAATTAATAATACAAATGTTATAGCTAGTATCAACAGTCCATGTCTAAACATGTAACTACTAATTTTATCTGTCTGCAGAGAGTGAATAATGGAGGTAACATTGCAGTACTAAAGAAGTCGAACTTGGCAGATTATTCACGTCATATATAATAATGTGCCAAGTTACTTAGTTATACATATTTCTAGCTGTTATTCACACTGTTTGGCATTTCTAAAAGTGGATCTTGAATAAGTTGGATGAAGACAAGATTCATGACATTTACAATTGTTCTAATCAGATATGTTCTTAATCTTGTTATCGACTATTTGCGAATCTATTTGCGGGAATCATACATTTATTGAGCTTTCATTAGTAGCGCATTCTTTTCACATCGCAAAAACGTTAATTAAAATACGCATGCGCATACATGACTCTTACTTCTCGCGAATCAATTCGCAGCTTAGTGGAAAAATAATATTTAATTGATTTTTATTTTTCGTGCACAAACTTTTTTTGAGAGAGTTATTCAAAGTCATGTCATTTCTGTAAACGAAGATTTGTTCTCATGTAGAATATTTTTCTTCCCTTTCTTGAAAACAAATTAATGTAAAGCTCTGTCTACACTATCAAACTAGTCTGACAAAAACAATGTGATATGCCCATATATGGACACGATGATGTCATATTACTGCCATATTTAATATCACTAAAAATATTTGGGCACATCACATTAGTGTGATAGTGTAGACAGAGCTTTTTGCAAAGAACGTAAGAAACATGAGAAATTAGTAAAAGGTCAGTTTAGTATTTACTTATTTACTATTTTTATATTTTAAAAATACGTACAATGCCAACATTTACAAGCAGTTTGACAAGAATAGAACGCCGTACACAAACAAACATCATTAGAGCCTCGAGAAAGATTCTAGTTAACCAATTTGTGAATGTGTTGTTCCATTTTCCCACTAAACTATGTTTTACAGTGGTTTGCTTAATAGTCTACTCTACTGTCTTCACTCTGTATTGTTAAGTACGCACATCGGAAATGTATATTTGTTTTTGTAGCAATTGATTGAGCAAATACTGTATGCGCATAATCATTTTGGTTACAATTCTAAAGTCCATAATGACGCTGTTTTACATATTCTATATTGTTCACTTTCACCAGAAATGTTAGGCCTATATTGTCATGGTAATTTAAATGCTTTAAAATTACTGGTAAGTTTATTTATAATAATATTATTACATTAGCTACCTATTGTTAAACAGACAATCATTTATTATTATTTTTATAATTTAGTATTAGGCAGTTTATATTAGAAATGAAAAGATCATCATTATTCGTATTATTTTGTTTTTAATAGACCTTAATTTTTCAAATATCGGTATTTGTACTTTAGAGAATATGAATTTATAATAATAATAATAATCCTTATTTTGTAACGGATTAAAAACTCGTTAACCGGCAGAAATGTGTTCTTCTACGAGGCCGTGGCCATGTAGCCTATATACAGACTATAATATAACAGTACAGGTACTAGGAATATTATATATAATAAATACAGATAAAATAAATAACTACCCAAACATTCAGTAAAGTATACAATTGTACAATTTAAATTTTCTTTCGACTTTAGGTGTCTATCGGTTAGGTTATTCCATGATTGGACACCACGATATGTAAACTCTTTCTTATTCTGTCGTAAGCTCTGTCTACACTTTCAAACTAGTTTGACAAAAAAAAGTGTGATATGCCCAAATATGGTAGGGATATGACTTCATCATGTCCATTTATGTGGGCACATCACATTTTGTTGTCACATAAAGTTTGATAGTGTAGACAGATCTTTAGGTTCCATCGTAGAAAGTATTTTGTATCCGTTGGTCACATAAATGGGATAAAAATGTCTCCCTTGACTATCGTTCACATTTTATTTACCCTGTAGAATGTGCCAGTAATCTACGTGTTTCTATTACTCCGATATCTACCCACATATACATAAACCACACCCTTACTATATAAGAAAGTACTTGTGCCGTATAATAATAATATTAATAATATTAATAATAATGTGTTTACAGAGTCTTCGGTTCCCTATTAGAGGTTGATGAAGTAACCGAAAACGCTGATGATGCCATCCTATTGCAAGTTAGTTGACCAATCGTGATTGGTCAAATTACTTGCTTACGTTGGAACCTCGTTTATATATCGTACCATTGTTAGGTATCTTCCTTATAGTCTAGGTTCTAGACCGAAATTAGGAAATATGTTGGCACATATGGCGTTTCATACGTATAATACATGAGCTCGTAGTATTCCGACAAAAATCGAAACGCCGACTGGTGGACGAACATAAAAAACACAATAACTACAGTGCAGACGTTCTCTTCAAAATACTGTCCATAACAGCTACATTGCTGTAATCCTTTATGTACGTGATGTCTTGTTTACTATCGGTGATGTACAGCACATCAAACGAATGATCGAACACTTAAGTCTATCTGTGTAAGGTAGATGGATCACTTAATTAATCAATATAGATTGTGAACTAACTACACATGGCACTACAATGACGTCATACGCACTTGTGACCATCCTGTAAACAATACGGGCCTAACGATGTTTGTGTCAGTAATCTTAGAATCTAAAACATATACCTTAGAAGGCCTTTTATTACATACTATTATTTGTAACACCTATAGACAAAAAGGTACAATTATAATGCAAGTTTTTAATCATCTTATTAATTAGCTAATATGGTGTGTGGCCTACACTAATCCAGATACACTAATCTTACTAATCCTATTTTCTCCATACTCTTGATTCTCCTTTCTCCATATTATTCTTGATCCTCCTTTCTCTCTTAAACATGTAAAAAAATCACTCGTTGTTTAGAGTGAAGCTGTTTTCACTCTAGTGTCTACACTATCAAACTTTATATGACAAAACAATGCGATGTGCCCATATATAGACATGATGATGTCATATCACTACCATATTTGAGCACATCACTAGTTTGGTAGTGTAGACAGGGCTTTAAGAAAAATGAGTTTTCACTCTTTAAGAGTGGTTAAAATTGACTGAAATTAGTGATTTTTACTCCCTTAGAAGTAGTCCATAAGCCACTAACTCCTCAAAAGAGCGACGATTCAGCCAAAAAAATTGAAATTTCACTCTTATATTATTAAAATGTCTAGAGATAAACATAATAATCGTTACCTATCCATAAAATACATGCATATACTTTCAAAATGATTACGCAAATATTTAAATTATCTTTTTAATCGCCCATAACTATTTAATCGGCCAGAACTATTTTCAAACGTTAAGGAAAATCATAAATGAGGCGTCATTCGAATGGTGATGTTATTCTGAGTAGGCCTATTATTACAAACAAAATTTAAAAAATGAGGACAAAATAACATTTATTTGGTCGAATTCCATTCACATTATTTATTTTGTAGGAGAGAGAATGCCTTCGGGTTACGTTTCCAGGCGCCAATATTTACACTGTTAGATTTCTACTCTATCCGCTTAGCCGCGCCCGACTCTTCGAGCTGAAAGCATTTGATGCTGGCGGGTGTAGTTCTTCCAAGAGGATCAAACAGTGCATTCGGCCGCGGCTTGACATAGTTTCTCAAGCCATAATACAGCTAAAGAACATTGTACCGTAGTAAAATTACCTTATTATAAACATTCATAACAATTGTTTATGAAAAATGCAATAAAAATGTATTTATTTATTTAATTTGTTTATTTAACAACATCTTTATACAGGATTACACAATCAGGTAAAAGAAAAACCGGTTTTGCATTGTGGTCCTGTCTTGAATAAAAAAAAAAAATCAGGAAAAAAAATGTTTAGTTTTGTGAAAAAAAAAAATGAGATCCAATATCTAGCTTTGAATGAAGCAATTGTTGGGGAATATTTAATTTCAGTTGGTATATTTAATTTCAATTTTTCTATTTATATAACTAAAGATCATCAGTTCTTGCAATGAAGCTTTTCAAATAAAAATGTTCACTGACAGTATATCGTGGTCCTTCTGTCAAGTGCCCATTTTATTCCCGAGTGTATAGATTCGGACAAAACTCTTATGTTATTTAAAAGTACTTTAGTAATTGACATGCACTTTACAGTGAATGTTGAGAATGCTTGATTGCAATTATAGACGACGTATTTAACATGAATCTATCGTTGTTATCTGCCAGTGAGACATGTGAATGTACATGTGATGTTTAATTAGATTGTCTGAAAGTACCAAGGAATTTAACGAGTTCTTTGTGAAACGCCGAAAACATGTAAAGCTTGGTTCACACTCTCACGCAACGCAAGGATGTAACGCAACGTAAAGCGTGGTTCCCACTAGAGACGCAACCATAGGACGTACGCACAACGCAAGCGAGTTGACCAATGGCAAGCCACTGTTCGAATAATCCATCGCTTGTGATTGGTTAAATTACTTACGTTGCAAAACGTCCTTGCGTTGCGTCGCTAGTGGGAAGCAAGCTTAAGTGATTTGACCAATCACAAGCGATGGATTATTCGAACAGTGGCTTGTCACGCTTAAAGGGTGAATTTGTAGTCAGAGCGCTCACTGGCTAAACCCATAGGCCCAGAGCTTAAGGGGACTCAGAGCATGATTATACAATGCAACTACCCCGGTATACAATGCAACTACCCAAAGCGTTTGATGGCCAACTTACCCTGGTAAATAACTAATCATTTGAATGGACCCTGGCAAACATTTGTAGTAACAGCAGACAATGGGTCGGACGGCCGTTCTACAGGGCACCGTTTGGGACATTGTTAATTTATTAACAATGTCCCGAACGGCGCCTCGTACCGTTGGGCGTCTTTTGTCAAAACGGTATTTTCAAAACGTAAGCGAAATGTAGGTCTGGCTACTTTAAATGATCATTTAGTACGGACCTTTAGTACGATGGTAACATTATGATGATAAATAGACAGTTATTGAACGTTGATAATGTTGATTCATTTATCATCAATGTGGCTACTGTGCTCTAATTGAAGATGCGAATGTAAGGCAATACTTCCGAAATGATGCTTAATAGCAATATTCGCGTCATCAAATGGCAACATAAGTTGACGTATGACGCGTTTCCTGTCTAATAAATCGGAAATCTACCACATACGTGTTTATATTAAATTATTATTTGATTATATCATTTCTATTAAACGTGATAGATCTTCTTTTTTCTCGTATATACAGTACTCTATTCACTTTCGTTTCAACCTATTGGGGCCTGAAAGCTTTTAGTGCACAACGAGAACTGTCCATTATAGTATAGTGTTGTACATAACGCGTATTTGTAATCAAGAATAGATTGGTTTGTATTCATGAATATTCATTAAGACATACTGAGATTATGTAGGCTTTAAAAGAGAGAAAGCCCAGGGTGAGAGTCGACCCCGCAGCCACAGTTTAACAAACAAACCTGTTGGTTGTAGGCCTACTTGTTTGAACGCTTTTTTTGAAGTTAGCGTTTTGCGGCGTTGCATTAACTAATGAAATTAAGGCATCTAATGAATCATTCGTTATACAGTATTTAATTTTCTATTCTACGTTAAAATAGCTTCCAGCGCACTCTGTATACTGGTAGCTGTACTGTACTGTCTATTAAACCTTCATTCATTTTGCAAACTTTATTAAGACATATTGTTTATCTTAATAATCGGCTCACATCATTACCATATAAAGTGAGTTGTGTTGATGTTTGCATCAGGTAGTTAAATATAGGAATATCAACATGGTATATTAATTCACCTAACCGTACAGTACAGTACGCTATATCAACTGCCAATCGAAAACCATCATTTTTCAGACTTTTTGGAACACTTTCCTTTGATAATTTCCTACAATGAGCGACAACATGTTTGTAATATTGTCGGATGAATTAGGCATGACGAATTTAGGTATTTTTCAAAAGAGGAAAACAGATGATGTTAATGACATGACGTGAATCTCGATCCGAAATGCTACAGTACGTTCACACTTCCGAATGTCGATTCCATAAAGCTTCATTCACACTTGTTCCGAATGTCAATTCCATAAAGCTAAATCATACTTGGTCCGAATGTTGATTTCATAAAGCTGCATTCACACTTGTTCGGAATGTCGATTCCATAAAACTGCATTCACACTTGTTCCGAATGTCGATTTCATAAAGCTGCATTCACACTTGTTCCGTTTCGCGTAATTGAAGATGGCGGTCATTAAAATAATATCATAACCATATTCTTATTATTAAAGTTAATATTATTATTAATAGGTTGTAGCTTTTTTGGGTCCAAGTTGTAATTTCCTCCACTCTCTGGTATTTATTAAGGCATAATTCTATATTGTAACATATACATAATTATGCGGTAATATGAGTACATAAATGTAAAATAATTCCCATAGGATGGTTTACGATTAAGGAGATACACGTTACATTGAAACAAAATACTTAGGCCTATAGCATGTAATGAATTATATTATGAGTGATATGAATTGATTTTCTAATAGTAAATCAGTATGCGCATTTTCTCCGTGATTTATTTTGCATTATTTAGGGTATGCAAAATTAAGGGAGATATTTTCCGGCAGCTAGAGTCGTACCTACCCTTTTTGCGGAAGGAGGTATGGGAGGCTGTCAGTCTGATATTCAACATTCGAGAATAAAAACTGAAAGGACACAGGCAGTTGTATTAGACATTGTCTTGGTAGCTCAGAGAAGACCCTTAGCTCTGACTATGTATTTACCGTTTAAAAACAATTAGAAATTAATCATGATTATAAGTTATTTAAATATTGTCTGTAGTGGTATAGACTTACCGCAGCCGTGCAATATATTAATCATTATTTACTAATCGAGAATATACTTGTCTTGGCGCATACAGAAGGGTGATTTGTATTTACTACATAAGCTGGGGGTTTTACTACATTAGCGGTGGATTGTTTTACATTACCGGTTGTTTCGACATTTATAGCTGGCGTTTCCTACATTAGCGGTTGTAACTTTGCACGGTTTCATAGTATACGAAACTCCTAGAACTGGCTGTTGGCAATGCATATCAATATTGATAAAATATACGAACAGATTTGGAACAATGCTAGCTATTAGCTAATGACGTCCACTGGATATCTTAATATCTATAATTCATTTCATATAATTTCGTAATTTATACGTCGTCGTTGTTCTTAAAGTAGATTATTAGAAATTCAAATTGTCCTTATGACACTATGATTAACACATAGATAAGATTAAATTTCACACAACTAGTTCATCTGGTAATAGGTATGATACACGTCACTCCCTCAATCCGAGAAGTACAGTATAAATATATATAATCCCGAAACTTTGTATTCAACAATCTTTCGAACGAAGCCGAATTCTCTCTTTCTAAACAGTCGATTAACCTGGGACATCTTTTCACCCCGCATCCGACTACTGTATGCCATAACGCCTTACGATGACGAATTATTTTCTAACTAGATAGTGCCTAGACTTCCCCCAATTTATTGTCTTTTTTTTTGTCTGAAAATACAAGCTGAAGTAGTATACGTATGAAACGCCGTAAATGCCAAAATATTTATCTTTTTTACTAATATTAAGTCAAAACTCCGTCTGAAAACCAGACTAGATAGTGCCCATCCACTACCAGTATTTTTTTTTTATATGAGTAGTAATAGTATAACTTTGTTAATAGATTTTTTTTTCTCGTTTTCTAGTAAAGCATCCATATTCAAATTGTTTCTGTTTTATTATTCACTGTAACAATATTTTAACAAACATTTTATTCAGAACAATGTTTTAGTAATCTTTTGTTACTACAGTATAATAATATTTTGTTAATCGAATTAATGATGTTTACATTCCACATTATATCGCGTTGTTAATTATAGAAACAATAATTACTCAAGCTTAATGTTCCCGTGAAAGAGCGCCACCAACATTATTATTCTACTCACTTTATTTGCACTTTAAAGGATAGCTCCAGTTTCAAGATGTATATTGTTTGATGTATAGGCCTACTACTATTGTATAATAATATAAATGTATAATGTTATGTTGTTATTTAAATCATTTAGATAGCGTTTACATCCAAAGTGTTACCACGTTATGTACAACATTACAAGCTCAGTGTCCATATGGAAAAGCGCCACCAACATCATTCTTACTTCCTTTGCGCTTTAAAGGATAGCTCCAGTTTTAAAATGTATTTATTGATATTAATATATAATATTATGTTGTTATTTGAATCATTCAGATAACGTTTACATCCAAAGTGTTATCGCGTTATGAACATAATTTAAAAACATTATGAAAAGCTTAATATATTAGACCTAAATAGTAAGAGTGCCACCAACTTGGTGATATCATTTAAACACTTAAAGGGCAGCTCCGAGTTTAACATTTATATATTGTAAATCCTCGAAAAGAAGCCCACTGGGCCTCTTTTGGGGGTTTTATGATATGGTACCATATTACAAAAATAACTGTTTAACAATATTAATCACGCACTTATTTATCGACAACATTTAAGTAGAACGTAATTTTATAAAGGAAAATACTATTAAAATACTACACTTATTACAAGTTACCCAGTTAACAATATATTAATCGTGAAAAAATATAATGACGAAATATAATTACATTTATTTGACGCCACCCAAATTTTAATTCGAGTTATTCTTGGAAATCATAATTTTGAAACACGAACACGCACCGAACTTGTATTATTATATGTTGTGCGCCCTCAATGTTCCACTATGCATTTGTCATTATCGAGTTACTATTATTAATGCAACATAATTAATAACCAATTGTCACGTGACATACTCAATTATCACATCTCTAATAAGTTCTTGCTTCTTGTTGTAATTCATCTTGGCATAATTTATTTGAAATCGACCTTTATATTATTCTGGCACGCATCGTGCAAATAGACTTAATGAAAAACTACGGAGTAGGGTAAAAAAATATTTGTAGGTTTTGTATGATAAAAATACAAATATATGAAACATAGCATAGGATTGTCATGTATATTATGTATCATTTACGTGTATGTGGTGATCCAGTGACGTGTACGTGAGTGTCCAAGGATGTGGTCGACGTGTAGGCATATACCTGCCTTTTAATATTGCCATTATACCTACAGTAAATCCAAGAAATTATACCCTTAAGCTCTGTCTACACTATCAAACTTTATGTGACCAAAAAAATGTGATGTGCCCATATATGGATGATGTCATATCATCATTTTTGGGCATATCACTACCATATTTGGCCATAAAGTTAAACTAGTTTGGGGCTAAAACAAAACATTGTATTTCTTTCTTTTATATAAGATAATACGTTATTTGAATCAAACATAGTTTAAACAAAAAGTGTGATATGCCCTAATATGGTAGTGATATGCCCGAATATGGTAGTGTGATGACATCATCACATTTTTTTATCATATAAAGTTTGATAGTGTAGACAGAGATTTATGGTAAAGATGAGAGAGACGATACTATTCGGTGGTTTATCTGTCCCTATAAAGTGATTGGTCACTTATTGTGTTGCGCGTACGTCCTTGCGTTTCGTCCTAGTGGGATCACCAAGCCTAAGTACGTCCTTGCGTTTCGTCCTAGTGGGATCACCAAGCCTTAGTAGGCCTACCTGATAATGATCATAGTTGAGATAATATAAACACTACTTTTAATTAGCTGGGTTTATGCCTAAACGCTAGGTCGAATATCCTACCATCTTAGGGCAAACACATGCTGATATATCAGCATTTAACCACGTTGCTTTTCTGCATGTACGCAGTAGGCATGCAGTTGTTAAACATGCCTATCAACTCCAATTAAAACAATCTTCGTCGTGTGATACTGATCTAATTATTCGATCTAATTCTACTGATTAGTCTGATCTTAATCAAAGAGGTAACACATAGTCGTACATAATTCTTGGAATACAGTGTGATCGAATTTATAATTATCATAGTTTTAATTTCATCCTCATTCTTGTAAGGTATAGGCGACACATATTCACATTCTCATGTGTTAAGGCCAACTCAGACAGCATCATACGATGAGGCCCGACGAAACCTCTTGACTCGTCGGTGTGGTCTGATACGAGTCGTCCTGAGGTAGTGTCGGGCGTAATTTTTAGGTCGTCAGAAGAACTTTAAACATTCTTAACTTTCTTCCGACGAGAAGACTCGTCGAGCCTCGTCGTACGACGCTGTCTGCGTTGACCTTAATGGACCATAATACCAACATTATTCTACTGCAACTTCAGTAACTACACTTTTTTTTCTCTCTTTTGTGGTTAACCACCACCTTTATTCATTCAACATTTCATACATATTTCGTTCACATTTCATTTTCGTACATTAAATTTCCGTTTTCTACTTTTTTCGTTATTTTCTGATTACACCTTATCGACTCTTTATCCCGACTATGCAATTTCAGCAAGCTTTCTTTTTTACTAAATCATAAACATTGTTTATTGTAGGCCTATTTCAAAACGTGCGTTAAAGAAAACAACAGTTTAATTACATTAAGCTCTGTCTACACTATCAAACTAGACAAAAATGTGTGATGTGCCCAAATATGATAGTGATATGTCCAAATATGGTAGTGATATGACATCATCAGGTCCATATCACATTTTGTTGTCACATAAACTTTGATAGTGTAGACTTTACAGTATAACCAAACTTTGCTTACGTATACACAAATAGCATGTTTATGTAACTTTAACAATACAAATACAGTGATATACGCTTTAAGTGAATTATTTAAAACCGTAGGTTCACAACAATATGATCCTGTCGTACGTCAGTACTTTTCATATAACCTTTATAATATAAACCATTCGACCTAGCTATGTAGCCTAGATTTTAAGACCTTTTTACCTTAGACCATAACAACAGTTATGTTACTGCAACATGATGAAAACACTGATCAATCAACTCATAGAATAAATACATTCATCGTAAATAACCTTACGTGCAGAATAGCCGTATGGTGCGCTGACATCGTAACAAGCTCGACAGGCGCACTAGACGTTTTATTACACATTTTCAACGCTGATTTTCCGGACATTGATGAACATCAGTTCAGTACACTATGGTACTCTGTTACTTTTTAATTAAAGAAGGCGTGTGGCGCAGCGTGTTAGACGTTGGATTACTGATTGTGAAATCGTGGTTCGAATCCAACTTTCGCCGCATTGCTTGTATCCTAAGGCAAGACACTTACAGTTGCCTCTCTCCACACAGGTGTATAAAATGGGTACCGGGAGTTAGATCAGTTTGATTACTATAGCTGCATTATTATGGGAATATGTTTCCAGTATTTGAGCCTAGATTATGAGCCTATCGAGTCGTTCTGGACACGATCAGAAACATATGAGCATGCGCACCATGTTGGACTCAAAAGTTGCGTAGCCGTGAAAACAAAACTTCGCCAATACTTATGGCACATGCACTCTTTAGACACATTTCTGATTCATATACTGTATTATTAATTTTCGTAATGATTAATATACTTATTAATTGATGTAATTTATTACAAGATGTTATTAATAAGCATTTATTAACAATTTAACACCGATAATTTCCAAGAACTTTGATTTATCATACGCATTAGGCCTACATAATCAGTCAGAAATAAATACAAAATTAGCATACTTGGCTCTACAAGCTAAGTCACTTCTCAGTCTTGGTTGAATGTATCTGTTTCTGTGACCGAGGTTATTGTTTTGTTATTAACATCGATAATTGAGTCACAATTTTTTCTTATATTATTCTTTGAAAGAGAATGATTTGGTTTCGTATCATCTTTTCCCATATCATGCTACTTACACAATATCCGGTCTTCTTAAATTAATCTTAAATTTTAATTTTAATTTTAATTTAACTTCTTAAAAGAAGTTGCCGTTTATACATACACTGATTTTAAGCAGTATAATTATGACCAAATTTTAATTCGTAATTTTAAGGAATGATTGAAGATAGTTATTCTGACAATTAATTCATTTTTAAATGGTAGTTCATGGAAAGAGACTGGTGTTTTATATCAAATCCTGAGATTATGTTCAAATTCTTTTGCATTCTGATGTTACTTGATGTTAATACCGTTAAGCCTAGATTTACTTTAATGCGGTTCTTACTTGGTAAAGCGTGGTTCCCACTAGAACGTAACGCAAGGACGTAAACGCAACGCAAGCGTTTTAACCAATGACAAGCGAAGTTATAGACAGTTAGCAATCACAAGCGAATAAGCCATCGCTTGTGATTGGTCAATTCACTTGCGTTGCGTTACGTCCTTGTGTTGCGTCGCTAGTGGGAACCACGCTTTAACAACAATACATGTGCTGTATTGCGTTGTGCGTACGTGAATAAAGATGAACAATAATATTCACGATATTCTTCATTATAGTACTCGTGTTATTGTATACATATTTTAAAGCTCCGTCTACACTATCAAACAAGTGTGATGTGCCCAAATGTGGTAGTCATCATGTCCATATATGGGCACATCACATTTTGTTGTTGTCACATAAAGTTTGATAGTGTAGACATAGCTTTATACCTATACGTACCTCTTTAATATTTCTAAATTTGAGCCTATACAATATTATAGATAATATAGGCCTAATGACACTAAAGTAAAACTAACCAGCAAACCAAGCTGATATCACAACATTGAGAAAGTGCGATGATAACGCATGAAACGCTGGGTAAGTTTCAACGTAAATGAAATTGTTATCAAATAATATTTGTTGGAAGCAGATGAATTTTAATGCGATAAGAAACGTATACATTTATAATATTTAAATTGGATTACAGAAAGATGAATATGATTATATTTATAATCATCTTAGCGCATCTAATAATATCAAGTAAGTTATCACTCATACATCCCTGAAATTTCGACACGTATTCCAGGTCTCTCATGCGTTATGAGAAATCATTTTAGCGTGTTAATATTGGCGCCGGTAACCGAGTTAATTTTTCATTTCCATACAGAATTTAGTAATTACTGTATTCACTTCTTAATCGAAGAAAGAGCACTTCATAGAAAATGTATTAACAGTTTTGCGATACCATGCACGCCAATAAACATGACACATTGACCTGTGTTAATTGCTATTATACTAATAGTGTGTCCAATTTAAAGTGGTATCCACAATTTGTATGGACGATCATGGATGCTAATAAGACGCAATAAAGATATGACATGCCCACTGAATAGAGGTACAGTATTCTAAATTAAAGGCCCATTTACACTAGGACGATCGACGAATAAATAGACAAATATGCAATCTACACAATTTTTATTCTAGAACTATAGAATAACCATCTAGCTGCCTTTGATGAAAATTACATTTTCACATGTCCAGTCAAATTACGTCATGATCAGTAAGAGCATTTAATATTGTGGCAATACAACGATGTTATTGTTATTATTGATCTATTTATCGTAGATCGTTATCGTTCTAGTGTAAATGGGCCTTAAGGGTTCATTTTCTGGAAATACCATAAAGTGAACTCCTCATTTGGAATGCCCTTAATTTAGTAGACACTTTTCCGTGAAACGAACGAGGGGAAATATCTTAGGTTTCAACTCCTATTCATAGGACATCCCTGTTAAGGGTTGTACATAGCCTTACTATTTCATCTCATCAAGTCTTAATTTAGTTTACAATTAACCTGTGTGACAGAAATAATTAAGCTCGTGATGAATTGTTATGAATATTAACATTATACGATCAACAAGTGTTTGATGTACTATCGATCAGATGTTCGTGTGTAATCTAGAGTCAGAATAATAGACTTTACAGCAGTACAATTATCGATGGAGGTATAGGCCTATCACAGTTCATTTTATTTGTCCAAAAGGAAATTTATGTTGACATATACAATAGTGTATAATGTAGAGCTAAAGAATACCCAGGCCTAATGCGGTGAAGCTCGGCCGGTCCGAACCTTGTTCTGTACGTCCTTTTGGACATGTTCCACCCTGACGTGTATTGTTAGGCCCACAATTTCTAATCTTATAATTTTTATCATACAATTTAATTAGGCATCGGGATAAAACATCACATATTGTAGCCCTAATTGCTATTACTTTAGTTGGTGTGCGATGAAAGGAAGACGGCGAAAGAATAACAACTTTCCCGTTAGGAATTTGGTACTTCAGTGCATTTTATTACTAATAATACGAATGCGGTCAGTCAGAACCGGGCGCTTTTGTTTGGAATAGACCTAATACTAACTTCCTGTCGCTTCAATGATTTCCACGCATATTGTTAGTTGAAATACGAACGAAAAAATTTAAAATTATTACCGTATAACTATGAATGTGTCGGTGGCCGATGTTTGACCATTTAGTTTTCAACTGGTCATTAGGTGTTACAGTGGACATTTTCAGCTATCAGGTTGGTGAATCCCGTTCATTTAAATCTAAAGGACATTGAATTATATCTACCAGTACCATGTTAAAGTATTAGTAGGTCGACTTATAACTCAATACCGGAAAGCCTTAAAATTGGTACGAATCGACTTAGAAAACAGAGACCTCTCATATTAAGGATTCCAGTGACTTTTCATCTGGCTAATAGATGCATCATATGTAATGAGTGAATAGAACTCCTTATATTGACTTAAGTGAAATACTTTATTTAAGGTAAATAGCGTCACCAAGTGATTATGTGACTATGGCCACATACATAGGACTACAGTGTTATATGAGTATAGTCTCTGAACCAAAATGTATTTTATTTCATATAAATGTGTATAGTCAGCTGTCATAGCCACGTTTTATTGTTCATGTATGTCGGTTAGAAGCGGATTGTCATAGTCAATATAGGAATAATAGTCAACATGTTATTTTATTTTATTTTATTTCACCTTATTTATAGAAGGCAACCCTAAACAGCCTATGCTGACAAACAAGGGGCCCTCTTGATGAGTTATGATAAGTGTCTATGTGTGACAGTGTGCTGTGATATACTAGTACACCGGGGTAACCCCCTACTCGTCTCGAACGATGTACAGTACTAGGTTCTTTAAAGTGCACATGAGCCAGATGTTTATACTGGACCTACTGTTTATAGTCCTTATCCGAGAAGAGACCACTTGGCCACTCACACCTCTATGATCATTAATCGGGGAGGGGGGTCGGGAGTTGTGGTGCATTACTATCGCAAAATAATGATAATTTTATAATATCATATTTTGTTATAGCATTATACAGTCGTGTATAAAAAGGTAGTTCAAGGTGGATAAAAGGGCGACCCTCCAATCAACCAATATACAAAAGAAATTGCTCATGGTTTCCTGATATTGAAGTGCGCATGTGCACAGGTATTATTATGGTGCTCAATGTCATTCACACATCATTGCGTCATAATGAATCAGTAAATCTGGTTTAACAAAATATCAATAAAGATACTTACACCTTGAGACTATAAGGATATTGTATCCTGTAACATGTTTTAAGGATCTTTAACAAAAGCTGATTTCGAATAGCATTTGTACATGATAGTATGTTGTTGAGCCAGAAACTTTTAGTTATACGTTTTTAATGGGCTTTGGGTTTTGAAATCATAGACTACTCGACTTTAATGAAAGACCGTCTGCTCTCTAAAGCTCTGTCTACACTATCAAACGTTATGTGACAAACAAACGTGATGTACCCATATATGGACATGATGACGTCATATCACTTCTATCTTTGGGCACATCACACATTTTTTGTCAAACTAGTTTGATAGCGTAGACAGAGCTTAAGAATTTAAAATAAAATAAAAATTTTGTACGCATAGTATTGTGTGACATAGAATGATACTTAATTAACTCACCAACATTATTTTAATTTACCTCTCGTGTGACACGCGTGTTTGGATCGAAGAATACACACCCCACTTATGGTAAAAGCTTGGGTGTATATGTTGTATTTCTAAACAAGCGCTGCGGCCCATTTTATAACAGTGTTTGTACTCTGAAAGGACATTGCTATAATTAGTTATAAACAGGATATTAAATGAACAAAAAAATCCCCTTTTTTAGTTTTTATTAAGGTAAAATTCGTTTCACACAAAATGCTATATTGTGATATGTTATCGTATGACACAATGATATATTTCTCTTTATCTTGCTTTCTTGCTTCGGGCGAACATCAATATCTTCGTATTCTAGTTTATTAAATGAGTAAATTAAATGCTTTTATCTACAGTAATTACTTTGTTCTTGCCAGTAGGCGCGCCTAGCTGAAGATATACACGTCACGCATGCAAGTATCTCTCAACCCAAGATCACTCCAAAATAGGATGATTATGCAGTTGTACACTGTTGTACTTTTTAGTGACGATTGTGACTATTTTTATCTATTTCTTAGTCTATATTTGTTTAGATTATAAATTGTCTTTTTATACGGGATTACTTTTTCGATGTGTATGTCTAATTTGATAGATTATTGATTGTTGTTTCTGGCATAAAACTAAAAGATTGACGTAATCAACTAACCTAAACTGCCATGAATGTTTTAAAAATAGTTTTCAATTGTAATGCCACCGACTACCGAAGAGATTTAGCAATTTAACACTTTATTCTTATTATTGTGTTTCAGTAAATATTACATAACATTTAAAAAAAGACTATTATCAGATGCATTTTAATGGATTTTTTATGTCAGAACAAATCCCTAAGAATAGCTTAGGCATGTGGGCGAGAACTCACTAGGCCATTGTATTGTACCGAGTACATTTCCTCTGACAAATCAAGGTTTATAATTACTTATTTAGGGGAGGGTGTTAGTGCACTCGGTTGGTGTCAATTATATGTCGTGTTTGCCGTCGTATGTTATGTCGCGTTTGCCGTCCTACCTAGGTTAATATGTCGTGTTTTTCGTCCTAGATTAATATGTCGTGTTTGCCGTCCTAGGTTAATATGTCGTGTTTGCCGTCCTAGGTTAATATGTCGTGTTTGCCGTCATAGGTTAATATGTCGCGTTTACCGTCCTAGGTTAATATGTCGCGTTTGCCGTCCTAGGTTAATATGTCGTGTTTGTCGTCATAGGTTACTATGTCGTTTTGCCGTCCTAGATTAATATGTCGTGTTTGCCGTCATATGTCGTGTTTGCCGTCTCGGGTTAATATGTCGCGTTTGCCGTCCTAGGTTAATATTTCGCGTTTGCCGTCCTAGGTTAATATGTCGCGATTGCCGTCCTAGGTTAATATGTCGCTTTTGCCGTCCTAGGTTAATATGTCGTGTTTGCCGTCATATGTTAATATGCTGTGTTTGCGTTGAGTTGTTTTTACTAATTGGTTCTGTCAGTATTTAATAGCTTTTCCAATTTAATGAATAGGCCTATTGCATTCTAATGAAACATTTTGACGTGGAAACAGCAATGTTTTATAGGCCTACATTTCGCCAATGATACGACATGATATAAAAAACAATTTGACCATAAATCATGTCAAACGTGTTTATCGTTGCTCATCAGTAAACAATGATATTGTAATGTCATAGTATAGTTTAACCTTAATAATGGATGATATTCTTGATTTTAATAGCTATAATATTTAACTTTCGGAAATATCATTGTTATTAATAATAGGCCTATGCACTTTAAAAACAATTCTATAGTCTGAACATTTTAAGCGTTTTAATCCTCGCGCCTTTACCTGTGGATCGCCGCCATAATTGTTCAGATATAAAGTTTAAACCATTTCTTCCACTAGAAATCGAAAGCGCTGAGTAATGTGCATGCGTTATTCACTTAAGTTTAAAATATCCACAAGAAAGACCAATTCACTAGCAAAGCAAATAGTGCTATAACGTTATTTACAGTGTGATTTCATAAAAATTCACCTTTGATACCGCGCTGTAGCAGTCTATAATACATTAACAATAATTAGAGAAGTGAAATCACGTAACATGTCTTCCAATTACTATTTGTCAATATCTAATAACAATCAATGTTGTTTATTTAATTCATTTTGTATAAGTTTTGTAACATCCCTTTCTTATAATAAACCAGCTGGCAGATGGACATTGTCATGGAATACCAACTGGACGACTGACCAACGGAAATCAATCAAATTATTTTCACAAAAATATGTCATCAACTTCACAATGTTTAATTTTACATAATTTATACAGTTATTCTCTTTGTTAATGAAATAGCTAAATATAATTTTGATTTGTAATTTTTTTTAACGATATTGAAAGGTATTTTTACCAGTTTACCATGCTTTTTCAGCAACATTTATTATTTATTTAATAATTCCTGAAGGCAAATTACTGAAAAATGACAATGCTGTGGGTATCAGTGGCTGGATCTCAATGGAGGTACAAAAAAAAGCGAAAAGCTAAATCAAAACGATAAGTAAAACAGCCAGAAAAGTAAGCAGAGCTTTCGGGCAACACTAGCCCTTCATCATTATTTATTTAATAATGATATAAAAAATATACAAATGGGAAATAAAAAAAGAAAGCATTATTATCATTTGCCTTGAAGTAGGACCCAGAACAAAAGATCAACAGTTAAAAAAATAACCGCAAATCAACAAAACAAATTGAAAAATGAACAAAAGTAAGCACACTTAAATTCGTAAGTCGAAATACTAATATAAACTGTTATTTTGCAAATGTAATGTATGAAAGATAACATGTACCGTAGTATACAATTTTAGAAATAGTCAAATTAATTATTACGTTTACATAGCACATTTTCGGATTTAAGGATATAGGCCTATATCCCCCCTGAAAAAATATTTTTTTTAAATTTTTGTTGTTGAATTGTTGAATAATGCCATTTTAATGTCACATAAGTTATTTACATTTTTGGTTAAATGTAACTGTTCGTTTTGCCTTTTTATAAGTGAAATCATAATTTATTTTCATGTTTAGTCGCGTGCGTGCAACGCGACTCCACAGCTCACTATGTCGGTAGGTTGATCGGTCCGTCGGTTGGTCGGTAAACACTAACTTGGCTTTGTTTTTTAATGGAAGTGAATAACTTCATTAATACTGCAAAATGGGCTATTCAAATTCTGATTTTAAAAATCTTTATTTTTCATGATTCTGGGGGGACAATATATCTTTAAAGAATGTAAAGAAACTTGTGTTTTCAAATTAATGTTTTGTTCCGATCCATTTAAAGTGTGTTTTATTATTTTATTGTTATATATGTGTATATATTTTGTATGTTAAAGTTCATTAGAAAGATGGACAATCTCCGCAGATGGTGTTTTTCAACTCAATATGCAAATATTGTAGAGCGGGGAAACCGATACGCATCCACCTCCTTCAATTATATAGAATTCAATTTGCCTATGTAAGTATTTGTACTGGCAATTCTACCCAGGTGTGTTGCAAATACTGGATTCGTGTCATTTCGTATCTACTTTATTATCCTTCTAAATCAGTTTTCCTGACGGCAAGAGTAAATTAAATTTTATTGTTGAATGCACTTCTTTTGACTATAATACATTGCAAACTCTGCTGCAGATACATGCAAATTTAATTTCTGCATTTGCACTTGTGATCGCTGCATGTTCGAAATGCCGTTGGCAGTTAAGTTCTCTTTTATCGCTGAGCGCACGTTAAATTATAGGAGCTACATGAGAATGGTGTTTCATGAAGTAAACATTCTTAGAATTTCTTACACCTATAACATTCATGTAAACATAATACATTACCTGACACACAAATGATGTTGACGTCTCGTTCCCTCTTGGCCATGGATGCAAAAGACTAAGCGTGCACCACCGACAGTAACTTGACCAATCATGAAGCGATGGATCATCCCAACTGTCGCTTGTGATTGGTAAACTCACTTGCGTTACTACATCGTCGTTGCTTTGCGTTAAAATTAAAAAAAATGCGTTACATCAACATTTGAAGCAGGCTTGGTCAATCATGAGTCGCTAAAGATAATATGGTGTTCCATATACCTTATCGTGCTTTTTATAGATGTTTCATCACTATTTATAATATTTGCTATGAGTGTAATTATAATAACTAGAGGGTGAGCTCGCTTCGCTCGCTCCCCCTCTAGGAAGTGTAGACGATGGTTCTCGGAATGATAATGTTCTCCTTATACGTTTTCTGTCGGTTACCATTATTGAAAATGCTTGACATTCGTAAAACTAAACTACTTTGTTTCACAGTGTTTTAGATGATTAATAACATTTTAAAGTATAGTTTTTATTGTTTGGTAGGGCCCTTTGGGGAGGCGGAGGTCATTTGAGGGAGGTGCTTATTCGAGGGATATATGTTAAATTTTTTAGTTTTAATAATATGGTAACATTTATAATCAAATGAAATCCTCTAATACAGTAGATATGAAAAGTGGTAAAAAAGAATTACAAATGTGGGGGGGGGGGGGGGGTTATTATTCAAAGTGATGTTTTATTGGAGAGGCGTTTATTCAAATGAATACCATCCTAATAATTATTAATACATTATTTAATTTAATCATCTTTTGAAACTGCCCTAACAGAGTGGGCCCAAGAAAGAAGACATTACGGCTTGCAACATGGGCAGACATGTCGGTCCTAACGGGACACAGGAAGATAGCCTACAGTTATTCCTGCAAGCTTCCTCAATAAAACTCAGCTATCGGGATTTCACTCGAAAAATGTCTTATCATCAAATCTCCCTATGTAATTTTATATTTAATTTGATCTTTATTAATTTGCAGTATAATTTAACTACTGTACCTTCACACACGCGTGGTATGTTTTAAAATAAACAAAAAACTGAAATGGCTATGACTAATGGCCAACTTAAGCTGCATTCCTACTATCTGATTTTTTTTTCGTCTTCCAAAGGGACACTGTATTGATTGATGGAAAGTGCCTGTTTCCAGTCACCTTTAGGGTCAAATCTATTATTTTAACTGCTCCCTTGTGTTTAAAAGAGAGAAAATATTTAAAACCAGGTCGTTGTAAGGTGAACTTATCTTAAACCCGGAAATTACTTTGACCGGGAAGAATTGAAATTGAGAGGAAAATCTAATGTTGAAATCATAAATGTTGTTAAAAAACTCTTTATAACATCTTCCTAAGATAAAAATATGGAACAATAGCGTCGGCGTGAACACTAATGTTATCAAATCTACGTTTCGCGGTACATCTCGGATAGATAAGGTAGGTATCCAAGGCGGAGATTTGTACCGAAGTTTTTGCATTGTGCTCGCCTATGTCAGAATTAACCATAATTTATATATAGATACCTTCTATTATTATATTATTCTACCATACATACATCCAATTTGTGTTTCAATACCAACTCAATTTTAAGTATAGAAACTATGAAACATTTTCCAATATTGAAATAATTGCATACAAGTTTTATAACAAAAGTGACTCATCAGTTTAGTTATGCTTACGGGAAAAGCAGTCACCTTAACTAAAATATGAACATTATGTCGCGTTTGTGACCGACAATTAACTTCGAGCGTGATCGTTATTGGATATTATCTAAGATATCTAATAGTGCGAAGCACAGGTGTCCGAGAGTGCAATTTATTACTCATGAGTGCGATATGTTGGCCTGGTTGTGTTGTAGGCCTAATAAGATTTCCACGTAGATGTATAGACAAACCTAGCAGGCAAACCGGTAAAGCACGTAGACAACATTGTATAAGCGACTCACACGAAAATAACTAAAATCGAGCCTAATACTAATATTGAAAACCAAGAAATGTCAAACGGATATGTCCAGTGATGCAAACGGATTTATTAATACATACTGCTGGCTAAATTTGATGATTGGAAAGGATGTCACTCGGCCGATAAGATAAATTACCTATTTATCTTTGAAGTAGTTTTGGACATAAATGGATTTTATATAATTTAAAAGAAATCTAGGTTTTATCGGTAACTGAGATATTCACCGTGCTCTACGTTATGTACGATTTGAATAAAATGGAAATAATTTGTAGCATTTGTGAAGGATTTCGATTAATTCAGGTAGCATTGACAACGGATTTTGTGAAGGTCACATGGTTTACCGAGAACACTGATGATGGACGTATGGTTCTGTAGATGAAGTTTTTTTTTTCTGTATTGAAAAAAATTACCGGTGTTTTTATTCAGCTTGGATATTACCATTTCATTTATAGAAGTCGAAAAAACACCCAAAACGGATCACAACCAAAAACAGCACTGAAAACTCTAGAAGAAGACCAGTAATTTCCCGTGAATATGCAATGCACGCCTTTGCAGATAATTAAGCGTTTTCACAGGCCTATAATACCAGAAGAAGAAAGAAACTTAAAGACAGCGTCGAAGAAGTAAAAAAAAAGAATATTTCTCGTGAAAACCTTTACGGACTTGAGCGGTCTAAGATTAATTTGTTTTGGTATTTAGACAGAAAAGTGTTGTGATGTATTTGGAGATTATCTTTCCTGTTGACTCTCGGTTCGATTTTACCTGAGGCAGGTGGCGTTCTGTTTTGATGCTGCTGCAGCTAACTAATCATAATTTACTTCCAGCAACACACGACTATACCTTATAATCATACCATTCAGCAGTTCTGTTCTCTAATTAAGCATAGCGCCTATACCTGTCATCTTCATGAATAATGTGTATATTATTTATTTAATATGTTCCGGTGAATTTAAACCATATTTTCTGGAAGATTTTCTGTACTTTTTTCCACTTTCTCTACGATGGATGCATTTGTTCGTGCCATTTACGTGAGATATTTTACGCGAGTAGTATGATTTAATATGGTTTTTGGGGCGGTTAAAGTGTATCAAACTATTGTTGTTTTAAAGCTTTAAAACAGAGGAATAAACATGGAGGCACCGGAATATCCTCCCGAGGTGGACGATGAATACAGAAGGTAAGATATTAATATCATAAGCCTCCTAAAGCTAGCCTACTAGCGCTAGACTTTTACTAATGATTTTAGGGTGCGTGTGCTTTTTAAAGTACAATTTTGTTGGATGATGGTCACTTCGTACAGCTTCTCTAAGCTTCCGTAATCTTTATATAAACATCTAGTATAGGCCTTGGTATATTGTTAGGCCAACTATTATATGATATCTTGTTTAGACTATACTTCTAAAGCTTTGTCTACACTATCAAACTTTATTTGTCAAAAAAGTTTGATGTGCCCATATATAGTAGTGCTGTGCTTAAATATGGTAGTGATATGACATCATCATGTCCATATATGGGCACATCACTTTTTTAAAATTAAATGGCAAGATAATAACATTTTAAAATAGGTTTAAACCAGATGACACAATCAATCACATGACCCAAAATATCGTAAATTGAAAGAGGAGTAGGACAATCATCGTAACTTTGATCATATACAGTATTATGTATTAATTTGTAGTTTTGGGATTTTTTATAGTTTGAAGTGCCCAGTCCGGCTGTAAACTAATAAGCAGTAGTTACGGTAGAGTCGACATAATTAAGTTTGGACTCATTTGTGTGGTTCGGAGAAAGCGAGTACATTAGTGAAAAAGAGCATGAAAATGTACTTTGGAATTAGTGCCTTTTGGCGATGTACACTATTTATTGCTCCCAGAAAAGTCCATCCTTTCCGTATACCTTTATGATTTTTGGATCGAATAATTATTAAAACATGTTATTACTCCATGTTAACCAACGTGTTTTGTGTATTACGCGTAGAATAATGATAATGTTATTGACGATATAAGTCTGTATGTATATTTTGGAAACACCTGCAGTGGATATTTTCCGGATTACAATTATAGATATTTGGTATAATAGGAGTGGATCTAGAGTGCTTTATCGACCGGAATTTCCTGTTCGACCCTCCAATATCATGGCTGTTATTTATTTATTGCTGTATTTTGTTTGTTAACACTTTCAATACCACAGTACAGTCACGGATATACATTAAAGCAAAAACATAACAAAAATATAAAAAAAAATAAATTATGAAATAGTAAAAATTAAAATGTAAAAAGGGAAAGACAGTTTTTGAGGAATTGCAATATATTCTGTCCGTAGTATGTGTTGGTTTGCATAATATCAGAAACTGATTTTAAATAAGTGAATATTTAATTCACTTAAGTTAATTAATAAATATAAAATTTGAATAAGCGTAAAACCAAAGTAGCACACTGTGCATTAAATTAGTGATTTTATTTATTTTTATTTATTTTATTTTATGTCTTTAGGCACTGTGGCCAAGGATTACCAATAGTGAATTAATCACTGTCCTATCAGATAGGTGGTAATCCCCCTGATACAGAGGCTATTGTGTGAACCAGTTCACCGGGGTAACCCCCTACTCTTTTTCGAATAATGAACTGGGTTCTTTAAAGTACACACAGGTTATAACTGTGTACACTGGACCTACGGTTTATAGTCCTTATCCGAGAAGACTTGTTCCACCACCAGAACTAGGAGCGAGTCGGCCTCGAACCCTTGCCGATGTTGTTGTTGGCTCTTTAGGTACGATAAACGGCGCCCCTGCCTTAACCGCTCGGCCATATGACTCGCTCTGATATGATTCACCTGATTTCGTATTTGTAGTCTCAACAATTGTTCTTTAAAGCTTTGGTGCCGACTCTAGGACGTACCGCAGTACGCGAGGACATACACGCAACGCGAGCACATACACGCAACGCGAGCACATACACGCAACACGAGCACATACACGTAACACGAGGACGTACACGCAACGCGAGGACGTCCACGCAACGCGGGCAATTTGACCAATCAGAAGCCAAGAACTTTGCTTGTGATTGTTCAGATTACTTGCGTTGGGCCTACGGCGTTGCGTCATAGCGGGAACCATGCTTTATTTCAACCTACGTACTACCAACCAGGTAATGTTATTATAAACCTCCTTTTGAAGCGTGGTTCACAGCTTTTCTATCTTTTATGTAATCTAAACATTGTGTAATTAGAATAGATGTATCATGTTTGTGTCATGTGCAACAATACCCCGAACTAATTCCCAATAATCGAATAATCATTACATGTAACATGTCGGGCTGAACTGTAAAATGATAACAAAACATTCATAATGACTCATTATGCTCAATCTGGAATATAATGCATGTATATCTGTGTAATGGTTTAAGGCTGTGTTTTAATGTGCTTGAATTAATACCATAGGCAAGTTCATAATAATATAAATGCTGTGTGCATTTATGGCTGTTGAATATCTGATTTGGCATTTATAACCTAAATACACCAATCGCCTACGCAATGTATGATATATCATAATGCTATTTTATTTTATTGTGTTTTGCTATTTTTACCTTACTTTATCACCGTGTAACCAGCTACTTCGTGATTGGCCATCGTCATAGCAACACCATATACATATTGTATTATTATCATTATTATTATTATCATGTCTAAGAAGAAAGTATATATGCGAAAAATTGTTTAAATAATTTTAAAATATTACACATGCGCATCTTTAAAACCATCATCATCATCATCATCATTATCGTCATCATCATCATCGTCATCATCATCATCATCGGCATCATCATCATCATCGTCATCATCGGCATCATCATCATCATCATCGGCATCATCGGCATCATCATCATCATCATCATTATCATTATCATCATCATAATCATCGGCATCATCATCATCATCATCATCATCGTCATCATCATCATCGGCATCATCATCATCATCGGCATCATCATCGTCACCATCATCATCATCGTCATCATCATCATCGTCATCATAATGTCACCATAATATTTGCATCATTATCACTATCATTTTCGTCATTATCATCAACTAATTATCGTCGTTTTCATTACCAACATCATTATATTATCACTGCTATAGAATAATTATCATCATCATTATCACCATCATTATCATCATCATTATCACCATCATTATCATCCTCATTATCGCCATCATTATCATCATCATTATCATCATCATTATCATTATCATCATCATTATCATCATCATTATCACCATCATTATTATCATCATTATCATCATCATCATCATCACCATTATTATTATCATCATCATTATCATCATCATCATTATTATTATCATCACCACTATCATTATTAGTATCACCATCATCATCATCATCATTATTATTATCATTATTATTATCACCATCATTATTATCCTCATTATCACCATTATTATTATCACCATCATTATCATCATTATTATCACCATTGTTATTATCACCATCATTATTATCCTCATTATCACCATTATTATCACCATCATTATCATCATTATTATCACCATTGTTATTATCACCATCATTATCATCATTGTTACCATTGAACTTTTTAGCATCATCTTACATATCATCTTCATCAATTGTATCGCCATCGTTACGTCAAACAAACAGTGGAATCCGATTCAAAATCATTAGTAGAAGCATATCACCTCTCTGTAAACAATATATAAATCTGAACGCTACAACAACACAATTTGTTGGACACTCCTTGAGATTTAATTACCAAATAGACGGAACCGCTGCTCTTTTAATATTTCCGTACTTTAGTTACCTAGGTTGCTATACTGATAGTATTGTGGTATTGAATTCTACGTTATCAAATCTAGCGGCAATAAACAGCCTATCCGTTTCAAGTCTGCTACTACAATATTTAATTCACATGTTTTACTGTTTAAGCCTCATGGTGTACATTGCTTTTTTTTCTTTTTTGCCAAATTTTTTTTGCAAGTCAGCTAATGCAAAAGTGCTGAACTTTACTTTACATTGAACCATTACTAAGCCTGGTTCCGACTATAGAGATGCAAAGCAAGGACGTAGACGCAACGCAAGTTGACCAATGACAAGCAAAAGTTCGAATAATTTATCTTATGTGATTGGTCAAGTCACTTACGTTGCGCGTACGTTCTTGCTTTGCATCTCTAGTCTAAGCATTGATTCATGGTTCTTGTATAACAGTTTGTCCTTTTATTTCATATCATTAGGGCTGTTTGTCTTACCGACTTTACTGTTGAATATAATGCGCTAATATTTAAGCGCAACCATCGCGTCGTGATTGGTCAACTTTCATTGCGCTTACGTCCTTGCGTTGGAACCCTCCTGGGTTTTATTCATAACTGCCGTGTTCTGTCGTACTTTGTTTAAGAGGTTGTATTCATATCAGTTTTATTAGTGTTTTAGTAATGAATGTTTTCTGCATCGTATTGTTCCTATAGTTTCCGAGCGGTTAAGGCAGGGCGCCGTTTACCGACCGTACCTAAAGAGCCAACAATATCGGCATGGATTTGTTGCCGACTCTATCCTATTCTGAAGCTATAGACTATAAACCGTGTACACAGTTTTGTTAATTATCATGTCATATTTCCATTGCGTTATTATTGATGTTCGTTTTAATGTATTTTAGAGTTATAGACCTTCAAGATATAATATGCCGTGGATGCGAGCAAGCCTGTCCGATTAGAGCACCGAACGTTTTAAAATTAAAAGTGTGAATTTTTAAAAGTGTCGATTTGGGAATTTCACTCTATATTTCTCTTTCATCGTTGGTTGTACGATTACATTTGCTATACGCAAAGATATAAATTAAGTTAGCAATGGGTAGACATAAACATAAGATTTAATCTCATCAGCACTTAAAGTGCAGCGTGTCGTTTGCGTTGACCTTTTTGTAAAGGTAAATCATTAATACCCTTCTGTAATATCATTACGATATTGGCAATAAGATTTAATTGTTTAACGCGCGTGGATTAATAAAATGACGTTTAACAAATGTATTTATTATCTATGTCAAAATAGAATGAATGGAGTAAACAAAGGTATAAAAAGATATATCTATTTAAATTGTCCTTCATTTAATCTTTTATTTCGGAATATCTGGTTCATAGAAAATAGAAAATTACATATAAATGAATTAAAAATAAACAAGACTAATTGATATGACGTCGTGAGGTAATTTCCCGATTGATCGTAGTCAAAACGGTACTGGGTTTGGTCTACTAGCGTTCCTGCTCCCAACCAGTACATCCATTCATAGAAGCCTTAATGAAGTAAGCCTACCTGGTGGTGGCCATAGACAAGACACCACAAAGACGTTATTATCTGAACAAAATATTAATGTTACTATCATTAATATTTTTAATATGATTATTACACGTTTATGTTATAGTGACTGTTTATCCGAACCGTAAGCCAGGGCAGATGGTAAACTTTATTCATATCATCCTAATTGTGCGCATCCCGAGCTATCCGTCCGGCGTATATTACAATAATGAACAAGGCCATATACATGCCTGCAGTCGCGTGCTCAAGTTAGTGTTTACCGACCGAACGACAGCAGGAGCTGTAGAGACTAAAAATGAAAATTAACGTTTTCAGTTTAGAAACTTTCTGTGGTATAAAACGTCAAAGAATCGTAGGAATTATTTTTAAAGATAGTAGCTTTTATGTGAAACCTCTATGATATGATGATGATATTAAAAACTCTTTATTAAAATATGTGTAAAAACCCCTTTAATTGCATACTTGAAAAAATTCTTTTGATTGTGATGTGTAATCTCTGCGACATAATGTGACAACATTGTTTGTATATAAATTAATATAGTGTAACATTTTATTTATATATTTGATGATATGTAAGTTGGGAAATTGGTAGACAGGCCTATTTAACAAAAGTATGTGTATCTTATACAAGTCGGACTCATCCAAGATGGTTGTCGACATAATTGGTTTGCTAAGAAGGGTCACGTAAAGGTCATATATTGGTAATCAATTTTGAACCTCCTTTTCTCGTTACTTAATTGAAATGCTTCCTGCGTGATTAATAAAACGAATCATTTACGATTTAAAAAATACCGTAAAAATTATAAAAAATGTAAATTTTTTTTTTCATTATCATTATTAACCATTTCGACCCAATGTATTGTGAATTAAGGCCTCCCCAGGTTGATTCTATATTCTAATTTTGTGGGTAGGCATGAAGTACTAAAATTGGTCAATGGTAGGCTTACTGAGGTTTTGAAGTAGGCCTATCATGCCATAACCGATTCTCGGTATTAAAAAATGTAATTTAAAATTCTAATAATACAGCGCCACATGTAACGCATTACAGTATACGACACTGTATTATAGAGTTTGTCTGTGATACTTGACAGAACATGGCATATGTGTTAAAACACAGATACAGTACCTATAATCGTGTGTACCATTACTGGGACATGCAAGTCTGATCCTTTTTTTTTATATTTAAACGAGAATTTAATTAATTTAAAAATTACACATCGCTCTTAAATGTTAATTTTGTACTGATATTTAGTCCATCAACAGCAAATAAATTGCATTTAAATCGGTTACCTATAATCGAACCCTAACCTGAAGTAATTTTATCTTATCTGCATACACAATTTCTTGTCGTTAATTATAAAATCACCATAATTATTCTTAAATATAGGTTATAGAAAATATTGGAATATGATATACATGACAATTGAAACCATTCTCCATTGTATCTCCACAACTGCATTATGTTTAGTGTTATAGGAAAATGATGTAATACAGTGTACACAGTATTACTGTAATATTTTTTAATAATTCGTTTGCAAGTCGATGCGTCCCAGCAATATCACGTGATTATCACACATCGTATGAGATTATACTATCGCAAACCAATAATCAATAATTTTATAATTCAAGTAATGTATATATTACTTGAATATCTATACTGGATTGTATCGATCTACGATGTGAATTGTATCAAAAATAGTTTTTTTTTTAGATTTTTATATATTTTTTTTCAATTTCTTTTTTTTAAATGTTTTTTAATTGAAGGCCTTTTGTAAAAAAAAATCCTCAATCCAGCTTTTTTGGCTGCTATGGATTTTTATTTGCCTAAGTGAATTGTTTTAATGTGTTTTTAAAATATAGATACCGAGATATATATATATATATATATATATATATATATATATATATATATATATATACATTTATATATATATTTTTTAATTGAAGGCCTTTTGTAAAAAAAAATCCTCAATCCAGCTTTTTTGGCTGCTATGGATTTTTATTTGCCTAAGTGAATTGTTTTAATGTGTTTTTAAAATATAGATACCGAGATATATATATATATATATATATATATATATATATATATATATATATATATGATTTTTTTTCAGGCCAACTTTATAGATAACATTATTTTTATAATTTAATAATACATATCTATATTATTATAATCGCTATTTCATATTATTGACCTTGTTGTGAGATTTAGATGACGGTGGCAAGAAACGTTTGTTTTATATCGTCTGATCGTCTTTAATCTTCAATAAATTGACAGCAGACGTATTGATTGGCGCGTACACTGTCATGATTGAAATAAAGCTATAACGTCAGAATACGATCGTTATTAATAAATCACTTTGAACGGATATGTTGCCAACTAAATATCACGTTTTTAAATATTATGAATCAGTAACTGTATTTTTTTAGCAGTTTTTTACGCTCAAAATATGTTACGCATGACTCAAAAGCTTATGCGCGCCAATCAATGTTTCACAGACAATGAATTATACCATAAAGATGATATAATATCATATTCTATAGATATTTGAATCAAGAGCAGTTAAGATTATTTATTAGTCGTTTATTCATTTATTTTAATAAACCAAACTGTAAGAGTCGGTGTGGTCGATATGACGACATAGAACCTGTGTACATATGTTGTGTCATTCGTCTTCGCCTGGACGTAAAACCCACTAAAAAAGTGTCGAGGAATCGAGTGAGGACGTCCCAATTTCCCCGCATGCGCACAATGAATTAACATGACGCACCGTAACTAGTTCTTAGGTCCCCGGTCTTCAGAAATCGAAAGCTCACTAATAACAACCAACAGCCGTGAAATTCAATGCAAAACAAAAAAAGTATTTCGAAGAAATACATGCCCTTTGTCCGCCATTTCATCCGGTAGAAATTCAGTGTCACATGACGCCCCTGGACACTTAGTGTCACGCGACGCCCCTGGGCAAAGAAAAAAATTGTCACGAATTATACATGCATTCCTACACGGCTTTTTCTTTGAAAACTGTAAGCTAATTTTTACCTAGGTAGTTTCTAGGCAAACGGTGTGATACAGTGCTTGTGTGTGCCTTGATTTAACAAATTGTTGTTATAGGCCTACTTTAATTAAGTCCCCAACAAATCGGATCCATTTTAATAATTCAAAGTATCTTTTATTCCCCGCCGGTAACCGCCACCTGAGAATGTCATGGACGTATGGAAAGCGATACTTCGCAAGGAACGCTATATTAATAGGAGTAAATTAGTAATTTTAAAAATCTATAATCCATAACAGTATTCGTCCTTGACTATAGTGGAAAATTACGTTTTACTGCAAAAAAACTATGTTTGCGTTGTGACTTTTATTACCATTTAATTTGATAATAACGCAAAAATGAATACATATTAATGCATTTTTAGGTATTTTAGATTCTGTTAAACAAATATTGCCAGCTAGGTATGATTACTTATCTTTTTGTATTACTACAAACTTATATATATTCTTAATTTTTTATATTCCAGCATAGTTCTTTATGTTCGTATACACTTTCGATTTCAACCCTAAAATGTTCTTAAAATTACTTTTAAATGTTGATTTAATGTATATCATTTCGATAAATTTAATTATGTAATCAGTGAATATGATATTCATTTTATCACTAATTTCAGTCTATTTTGAAAATGTTCTTAGTAACTGCCCAAAGTATAATTCAATATTATATTATTATAGATAGTGTACGGTGGTGGTACGGTAGGTTCTACAAATTACAAAATTCCTTCTGCTTTTTTCCCTGTTTGTGTTGATTATGGCTAAATAAAATATATCACAATCAATTATCATAGCTTAAAGGCCTATATGTTTGCAGAATATTATAGATTTATAAGATTAGTTTTGAATCTGATGTTTTTAATGAAAAAAATATGTTCTTCGTCATAACAAGGTAATTAATATTATCATGCCTTACTACAATTACAATTTGTTCATGATTCGGTACCATTGCTAATCCCTTATTTATAAGTTCTGTATTTTATTGATGAAATTATTATAAAATAGTAGTAAGTAAACAACTAAATATTGGGGTTCAACAATTGGAATCTATTTTTTTATTGACATATATTACATTACATTTTAAATGTTATAATGTTAATTGTGTAATTTGTTATTCTCTTTTTTGTGTAAAGCACTCGTGCTGCCTTTGTATATTATATGTCATTGTATTTCTGGTTGTTTATGAGGGTTAAGGTATGTTCAGACTATAATTCTGATTTCGTATCATAACACTGTGTGTGTTCAGATTGTTCTTAATTCAAAAAAGATATCAATTTTTTAATTTAGCCCAGCGACAATTTTATTTAAATGAGAAATTAAATTCGAGATGTTGCTACATGATTGTTCGTTTTCCTTATGCTCGTCATACCTTTATATTGACGTTCCATATGGAACATTTATAATTATGTCAAGCGCGTGCTGAGGTCACTGTGGCCGACGTTGTTTGTTTACACAGGCAAGTAAATGTTGTACTGTAGGCCTATTGATCATAAGTAGGTCTATAATTAGTATTAAGTAAGAGGGTGTTGAACGAATATGAAAGGAATTTTGACATGGATTATATTATCATGCGACGCCTGCATCATAAACTTAACCAGCCATGAACAGGCAGCACATGTGATGCACATATTATAGTGTATTAAGGAATTTGCCTTAATACGGAAAATAATAGCACTAATGTAAAATAGTGATGAAAAAGGAAGACAGAAATGTTATGTACACTGTACTACTGTAAGTATTTGATATTGCTACTCGTCGTAAATTCTTTATAAATTACCAAAGAATCTCATTAATGCTCGACAAATTGTAACATGTATTGATTTACTGAGAAATGATAGATGTGTATGTTATTTAAATAAGGTGAAGGTATAAATCAATTAAACGTTGTTTTCCATTTAGCATACACATGTATATATTTCTACATATCCACGTGTGTACATTTTATAGTTTACGCTTTTACTGCATGCGTTTGTGCCAATTATATGTACTCGTCTCGCACTTGGATATGCACAGCCTAACGTTTACGCGTTTACCGATTAAACAGAGTACGTGTCAACTTTAGTCATGTATAGCGTCAACTTTAAAGCTTGGTTCCCACTAACGATGCAACGTAACGCAATCTACGCAACGTAAACAAATGCCCTTTAATTGTGTTTGCCCCCGCATGCGTGAAATCAAACATGCGACTTAATTGAACTTGAACTTGAACTTGACGTTTGCAGCACTGTTGCGTCGTCGGTTCCCACTTGTGATTACGCAATACAACACTTTGCCTCGATACGTCGCTGGCGTTGCGTTCTAGTGGGAACCACGCTTATCTACGGGTATACAGTATACGGTATATGTAACTAAGACTGTATCTTGGTCTTATACCTCTTCGTACGTTTAAGCGTCTACTTGTTTAGGTGTTTAATCGTGTCGTTATCTACGCTTCTGCATCTATCATGTGATGCATCTGCGTCTAAATGCGTCTAAGCGTTTACCAGAATGTGTTAGTAATCGTGTCACCTTCTTGCATCTAGGCCATCTATGCAGCACGTGTATGTGTATGCCTCTATGTCATGTCTACTTTTTCATGCGTCTACCTTTGACATGTTTATATCTACATGTGTACATCTATGCAGAGAACGTATACAATGTCTGTATACCAGTCCTATACCTGATAGTGTATACTCTAAAGCACTATGTGTACTTAGTAACTGCGTCACATGCAACATTTTTTAGTTAATGATTCATAATAGCGTTTCTAAAATTAGTAAAGCCATTCCCAGCACAATTGTTAGGTAGGTTTTACTGACGTCCCTAGGTCACAATGACAACTATATTGTATACATTATTTCAGTTTGCAGATGCAATAAGCGTATTAAACACTGCGTTTAGCAGGAAATTTGCACAGGTGCTATCAACATTTTCAATAGTGTACTTTTTTATGAGGGGAAAAATATAAGCTCATTACCATAATGACATGTACAGGAGCTGTGGGAGATAATGACTGATGGTATTGCAATACGGTACGCAACCTCGTAGTTATTATTACATATACTTGAATTAAAGGAATTTTGATTGGAAATGGCGTCTAGGCTTTATGCTATTTCGTAGGCCAAAAGATATAGTTTCAGCGAGTCAAATAGGGCCGAGCTGTTAAGGCAGGGGCACCGTTTACCGTACTTAAAGAGCTAACAACATCGGCAGGGTTTGAGACCGAATCGCTCCTACTTCTGGTGGTGGAACAAGTCTTCTCGGATAAGGACTATAAACCGTAGGTCCAGTGTACATAATTATAAATTCGAGTAGGAGTAGCGTTTTACCCCGATGAACTGGTTCACAAAATAGCGCCTGTATCCGGGGGATTATCACCTATCTGGTAGGACACTAATTAATTTACTATTGGTTGGTACATTTCCTAAATACATAAAATAAATACATTGATGGCGTCTAGGCTATGCACCGTTATACTTTGTAGGCCTAAAGATATCGATTTTTACAATGATGTAGGCCTATATTGATAAAAATAGTTTCTGTGGAAGGTAAACTGTGCTAGACTTAGGCCTACTGTGTTGTGTGAGTTTTTTTTAAATCCCTTTAAAACAGCTAAGATTTGGGGGGGAGGGGGAACCTCAACAGCAGCAGGCTCAGTCCTGCAATATGACATGATCTTTTCTTGGTAGTCTCATAGACTAAAAGCCTTTAGAGCTGTGAACAGTGCAGTGTATATATGATGTATTACGATGCCATGGGTAGTTTGAATGTACATTAAGATATTTCCGTCGTAAGGCAATATAATCAAATTAACAACCTACTACGAATCATGAACTTTGTAAAAATGTCTAGGAATTAAGTTGCTTGTATTTCAAAGAACTCTCGTAATTTGTACATTTGTACATGCATTATGACATTAACTAATGTTATAAGAGAAAAATCAAGTTCCATTTTATCGAAAACATTGTGAATACTCCGTAATGTAAATTATACTGTCAGATTTGAATCTCACAGATTCACTAAATGTATGATAATTTGATACTTGAAAAGTGTAAGTAATGTTTTAAAACACATGCTCTAAAACAAACGTTCTAGAATGTTGTCACTTTGATTCAAAGTATCATAGTACGTGGTAATGTTTAAAAATTTTTGGAATTGTGTTTCTTCAATTTGAAATAGTAGAATGTATAATAATGTTTTAATCAAAATTTCTGGAATTTTGTAAAATAAAATACGACGTGTGTTCGAATAGTTTGAAATATGCACCACACGTGTCCTTGTCAGCAAACATTAGATTGGTTCAAATTTCAAAGCTCTGTCCACACTATCAAATTAGTTGTGCCCAAATATGGTAGTGATGGCCAAATATAGTATATGATATGACATCATGTCCATGTATAGGCACATCAAATTTTTTTTTGTCACATATAAGTTTAATAGTGTAGACAGAGCTTTAGTACTATAATGATTACGGTTAATATTATGTCACATCTTACATTAATAGCTAGGATTGTGTACGCGCGCGTCAAATGTATGTCTCTTGGTTGTCACTGAGACCTTTTAAGGGTGGTTTTGTGAGATTCTTATGTAAAAATGGTTTCTATTACAAAACACACGTGAATGATATGAACTGTGTACGGACAGAATGATGACTTATGGGTAAATACACACGACAGTGTTTATATAGACGTAACCTACATACCGCTGATATTCATGTCAAAATCGATATTCATCATACAGACTAGAATTGTCCGAAATTTCTGCTAGTTAAAATTAAATGGTTTTATTACATCAAATTAGACACGCAGAGCGTGCCATACCTGTAATCTGAATACCACTGTTTTGTAATATAAAATTTGGCACAGAGAGCGTGCCATACCTGTAATCAACGTGTAATCTGAATATCACTGTTTTATTTTGAATATCACTGTTTTTTTACATCAAATTTGACACAGGGAGCGTGCCATACCTGTAATCTGAATGACACTCCCGCGTCAGTGAAAAAGTATAATGATTAGGATGAGGAAGTTATTAATGACATAATGATGGTGGCTACGATGAATTGTCATTTGGATAGAAGTTATGATAATAGATAATGTTGATAATGATTGTCATATTTTGTAACCGCAATGGTAGAGGTGATGGCACAAGATGGCTGCCGTTGTAAAATTGATGATTGTGGTGGTGATCAATGATGATTATTTTGTGCTTTTTGGAGTTATTTATAACCTTTATGATAATAATTTATTGTAAACATTAACATTTCATTGTTGTAACAATGGTTATCATAATACCATTGACAGTGTTCATAGAACAACCGAAAGAATTTCCAGGTAGCGTAAGTGAAGGAATTTGGATAACGTCATAGTATAAAGCTGGCAAGTGCTGCCTGGGTGGACAGGAATAAAAGAAAGGGAGCCAGGGTGGAGTCTGAATAAGGTATATATATATAAATAAATAAATATATATATATATATATATATATATATATATATATATATATATATATATATATATATATATATATATATATATATATATATATATATATATATATATATATATATATATATATATATATAGTTTGACGGATCAAACTTAATTATATCATAGAGGAGCAACAATTGCTATAGGTTGTACTATACTATAAAGCTCTGTTTTCAAGTTTGTGAGAAAATGAATCATCAGGTATTTATTATTAATTGGTAGGATCTGGTTAATTTTTTTCTTTAATTCTTTTAATTTCGTTGAATTATCGCTATAACATTGCATAAAAAATATGTTTAAAATACAGTATTTCAAAGAAAAAAAGGTCAGCTTTTAAAATAAAAACACATGCTCAATTTAATTCATCACTTTAAAATGTCAAGTTCAACTGAATTCATTTTATCAAAACATTACATTCTCTTACAAATAATTTAATGTCCTCTTTATAACAGCACGATGGGGACATTCAAAATGGAGGTCGGTTTAGTGTGGTATGGTATTTCGCTTACAGTAATATTATAACATCACTTTAATAGCGATATAGTGTTTATGTTGTCTAAAGCTCTGTCTACACTATGAAACTAGTTTTGAAAAATATGTGATGTGCCCAAAAATGGTGTTGATGTGCCCAAATATGTTAGTGATATGGCGTCATCGTGTCCATGGTCACATCATATTTTGTTGTCACATAAAGTTTGATAGTGTGTAGACAGAGTTTTAGTCTATATCCACCATTTCGTTGTATACTTGCGGTATACTGTAGCTATACCAATACTTGCGGTATACTGTAGCTATACCAATACTTGCGGTATACTGTAGCTATACCAATACTTGCGGTATACTGTAGCTATACCAATACTTGCGGTATACTGTAGCTATACCAATACTTGCGGTATACTGTAGCTATACCAATACTTGCGGTGTACTGTAGCTATACCAATACTTGCGGTGTACTGTAGCTATGCCAATACTTGCGGTATACTGTAGCTATACCAATACTTGCGGTATACTGTAGCTATACCAATACTTGCGGTATACTGTAGCTATACCAATACTTGCGGTATACTGTAGCTATACCAATACTTGCGGTATACTGTAGCTATACCAATACTTGCGGTGTACTGTAGCTATACCAATACTTGCGGTATACTCTAGCTATACCAATACTTGCGGTATACTGTAGCTATACCAATACTTGCGGTATACTGTAGCTATACCAATACTTGCGGTGTACTGTAGCTATACCAATACTTGCGGTGTACTGTAGCTATACCAATACTTGCGGTATACTGTAGCTATACCAATACTTGCGGTATACTGTAGCTATACCAATACTTGCGGTATACTGTAGCTATACCAATACTTGCGGTATACTGTAGCTATACCAATACTTGCGGTATACTGTAGCTATACCAATACTTGCGGTATACTGTAGCTATACCAATACTTGCGGTATACTGTAGCTATACCAATACTTGCGGTATACTGTAGCTATACCAATACTTGCGGTATACTGTAGCTATACCAATACTTGCGGTATACTGTAGCTATACCAATACTTGCGGTATACTGTAGCTATACCAATACTTGCGGTATACTGTAGCTATACCAATACTTGCGGTATACTGTAGCTATACCAATACTTGCGGTGTACTGTAGCTATACCAATACTTGCGGTATACTCTAGCTATACCAATACTTGCGGTATACTGTAGCTATACCAATACTTGCGGTGTACTGTAGCTATACCAATACTTGCGGTGTACTGTAGCTATACCAATACTTGCGGTATACTGTAGCTATACCAATTCTATATTTGTAATGAGTAGTCTATTTTTTTTTTCGGGATATCAGTAATTAGAAGTTAATATGAATGTTCTGAAGACGGAGTGACCCACTCCCCAACATAATCACGCTTCTTATAACACGTTTGATACAGCATTGCATGTGCATCACATGAGGCCTGTATCATGGAAGTTTAGCCTAAACGCTGTTTGGGCTTGTTACGCAATAGTATTACATCTTACAATATGTATTGCAGCGAATCTCCAAACCTTAAATCTCTGTGATAAATGATTATTTATTATATTAAAGTATTTATTGTTTCTTTTTTTAAAATATAACAGGACTTTCAACATATAATTGATCCAATAATACTAATAAGTATTATATTACTAAAAAGAAACGTTTATGTTAAGTAGTATATATTTGTGATCGATAAATCAACAAATATTATTGGCTGGTATACGATGTATCGATTTCAATAAACTCTGGAATTACTTAAACAGATTTTAGTGGATTGTTATCAGGTTTTATTACGTTACAAGTTGTGTTTTCTACTATCGCAGAGAGTAAATACATTCTTAATTATTCTATATTGTATAAACAATATCCATGACGCCATGTTTGTTCTGAATCTGTTTATATTTTTGCTGGCAGAATAGAATTTAGTCGGTTTATTAAAACAGCGTGTTGTTTTTTTGTTATAATTTTGTTTCGACATCATTTATTATGTGGCCAGTATCAAGGTTTGTAGAAAGAAGTAACCGTATTTTCAGTAGGGCTGTTATACCTACCACATAGGCCTATAACTACACGGATTGTTATTGAATTATTGAAGGAGTAAGATGGATAAACACGACCTGTTGGCTACTGGTTGTTTAAGAGAAGATGGTGGTAATCTGCACAGAACAGCAAGATGTGCGGGGAGGTATCTTAAATGGAACTAGTGAAGCAAAAATAGCTAGCTACACTAGTACCATACCCGGTTCCTATGTGACAGTACACATGCCAAAGGTTATGTAGGCATATTAATCAATATTGTTACGTTATAATGGTACATTTTTATTTTTGTAGGTCGTTATGGACAGACTCTGATTCAGAAGCAGACACAATGCCTGCGTATTACCGAGTGGATTCGAGCAGTGACCGGATTCCTTTGCAGATAGTGCGTAAGGAAACTCCGCTGTCAACTGCCGAGAAACAGTACCTGGTAGCTGTCGAACGTGGGGACTTTGGTAGTGTCCGACATTTTCTTGAGGAGGCTGAGATTTACTTTAATATCAATATTAACTGCGTGGATCCATTAGGACGCACTGCGCTTATGATTTCAATACAAAATGAAAATATTGAAGTCACGGAATTATTATTACGTCACAATATCCATGTTGGTGACGCATTACTTCACGCTATTGATGAGGAGGTTGTAGAAGCTGTGGAACTTATTTTAAAACAAAAACCACCATCTAAAAAAGACACACGGGTAAGTTCCAACGATATTTCTTTTTTACGATGCGTCACGCGGCTCATACGTGCTTGAGTAAATAAAATAGCTTTGCGCATGCTCGGAAACGTAGAATGCGTAGAATTTTTACTCTACCTCTATTTATATTTCTTTTGTCGTGGTATTCGTGTTGTGTATTTATTTGTATATTGTTTGTTTTTTTATAATTATTTTACCAAAATACAGTCATGAATGAATTGAACTGGCAAAGGCATCATTTAGCTGTTAGTTGGAAAATGTCTAAACATTAGTTTTCTTGAGTTGAAAATATTATATCAATATGTCAAAGTTCATAAATTAAAGGTCATTTGGGTGAACTTAATTACTGTCGCATATTGAAAAGTAATATACCTGTAATTCTATCTTCAATGAAGAAATGAATCGTAGATCCCATAAGAACTCTACTAATCAGAACCTTGGTGTCAATGTCATCCGTGATTTAAAGAACTTAGAATAATTACTTTACAATTGTACTGACAGTGGAGTTCAAATAAAACTTGGTTCTCACTAGCGACGCAACGTAACGTAATCTACGCAACGAAATGTCCTTCCAATCATTGGGTTTGCCCCCGCCTGCGTGAAATCAAACCTACGATGTTTGCAGCACTATTGCGTCGTCGGTTCCCACTTGTGATTACGCAATACATCACTTTGCGTCAAATACGTCCCTGCGTTGCGTTCTAGTGGGAACCACGGTTAATCTTAGTTTATGATAACTGGACTTAAATATTGTCGTTTAGTATACTAATAAGTAACTCGTTCGTATTATTGGATTTTTGTTATATTAATAAAATATAAAAGTATAATTAGTAGTGTCACTTGGATTCTGACTCAAATTAAATCCGCAATGCGTAGGTCAGAAATTGTTTCTAAATCCATAGAGAAAAGCACGACTCTGTATGATAATATTATGCATTATATAAGCTGATTGGCTTCTATGGGCAAAGAGTTCCTCGACCCTTGTCAGGCCTACACGACGTGGATAGTCCTTACATTTTCTGTGGGAAAGGGTTCCTCCCTTGTAAGACCCACACGTAAATAATGCTTACCTTTTTTAGACAAACAAATGCTGAAAGTAGAGTTAGATTGTACTACATTAATGTTTAAATATTTTAAAACCAACTCAAAACCGATTTTCTGCTCTTGTTGATTAAAAATAAAAACCATACCATTGAAGTATTAGTCTTTGGTAATTTCAACTCAAGCATGACACGCCATGTGTGTCAACATGTTAAAATTTTTACCAACATTAAGGGCGTCTCGCTGTCGAGAACCTAGACTACGGTAACAACACTTGTTCCTTTGACATTATGGTTCACTGTTTTTGTTCTAATTTTATTTGAAATTACCTGATTTTATTTTATCTTTTCCAGATTTGTAGGCTCCAAACCGAAGGATTGGAATCGGATTTTACAGCCGATATCAGTCCCGTTATGTTAGCAGCCCATCGAAATAACTATGGAATCTTAAAATTACTTCTTGAAAGAGGAGCCACAATTCCTAAGCCGCACGATGTAAAATGTGGTTGTGATGACTGTATATCAAGCATTAAACACGACGGTTTGCGCCATTCCCGGTCTCGTTTAAATATCTACCGAGCTTTGGCTAGTCCATCGCTTATAGCACTCTCTAGTGAGGATCCTATACTAACCGCGTTTGAATTGAGCGGCGAATTGAGACGCCTTAGTAAACTGGAAAATGAATTCAAAGAGGATTACGAGGTACTTGTGGAACAATGTAAAACATTTGCCACGTTATTATTAGACCAAACTAGGGGGTCTCAGGAACTGGCTGTCATTTTAAATCGAGATGCCGACTCACCAGTGGGAGTAGAACCCTTAAGTCGGTTAAAACTCGCAATTAAATACAAACAAAAAGCGGTAAGTAATTATTATTTGTTTGTATTTATGATATATATATCTTTGGAAAATTGTTTATAGGCCTATAATTCGCAAGTGGTACACTTACGCTGTGCATAAAAACGTGTGGGCTCCGCCTACACTTCGTGACAATAGAAGTGCACACACTAAGCCTATAGTCTACACAGAAAATTGTGTCGAACTTTGTGAGTTTGTCACTAAAGCTTGGTTCCCACTAGAACGTAACGCAAGGACGTAAACGCAACGCAAGCGTGTTGACCAATGACAAGCGAAGTTATAGACAGTTAGCAATCACAAGCGAATAAGCCATTGCTTGTGATTGGTCAATTCACTTGCGTTGCGTTACGTCCTTGCGGTGCGTCGCTAGTGGGAACCACGCTTTACTCTGCACACTTCTGAAACTTGCCGAAGTTCTTCCCTTTGTTGCCAAACTCGGAGTTTACTCGAGTTTTCAAACTAAAGTTTATGATTATACCAGAGAACAGTGAAATTACAATAATTTCACTCTTCCCTAATTATACTTGATCCTCCTGTATTGGCTAAAGACCCTTAAAACTGATATTTTATTTGTTAGGATACAATATTAATTGTCATTGTTACGGTTACAACTTTATTTTTTTGTAATATTTCAGTTTACGGCTCATCCAAGTTGCCAACAACTGCTTGCCGAGGTGTGGTACCGAGGGTTGCCTGGGTGGAGACGTCAACATTGGGCACTAAAAATAATGATTAGTTGTTTCATCGGACTATCCTATCCAATGTTATGTATTATGTATATGTTTTTTCCGTGTCACAAGATAGGAAAGTTGCTTCGTCTTCCATTCTTGAAGTTCCTCTGTCACAGTTCCGCGTACCTTCTCTTCCTTGTTTTACTCATTCTTGCGTCACTAGACGTTGGTAATGGCTCAAGCAGCACGTTACATATACGCACTGACACCAGAGGGCCTCCTCCAACCGACGTGGAGGTTTTAATTCTAGTGTGGATATTTGGTAAGTTAATAATTTTGTATCATTATATATTTTTTATATTTATTATTATTGTGTATGGGAATAAAGTTTAAAGATGTATTGTCACCCTGAACAAATCATTATTGCAACATGTTGTGTTGAATATGCCATTTCAATGTCACATAATAGTTATGCGTGGTTCCCACTAGAGACGCAACACAACGACGTAACGCAACGTAAGGGATTTGACCAATCACAACCGACGGATTATTTGAATTGTCGCTTGTCATTGGTCAACTCGCTTGCGTTGCGTCTACGTCCTTACGTTGCGTCCTAGTGGGAACCAAGCTTTATCCACTTTGACAAAAAAACTTAATTTAAAGCAAAAAATAGTCAGCCAATGAATTTTTGGTTGAATTTAACCATTTATTTTGTCATTTTATTTATTTATTTTTCTACGGAAGGGATTAACTTTCTTAAAACCACAAGATAACATATTCAAAGTCTGATTTAATTAATCTTCATTTTTCATGTTTTTGGGGGACAATACATATTTAAATTAGAAAACTGTCAAAATATATACTGTCCCGTATTTAAAATATGAATCATTTTGTCTCTTAATTTTAGGTTACATTTGGGCGGAAGTTAAGGAATTATGGAACAATGGTTTTATGGAATATATGAGTGATTGGTGGAACATACTGGACTTTATGACCAATTCATTGTACATGAGTGTCATAGGATTGCGGGTCACCGCCTATTGTCTGGTTGGTATTATAATCATAACCATCATCATTAAGATGGTTAACTCTACATTAAGATGTTTTTTGGTTTTTTTTTGTATCTATTATGTTGTGTTTATTGTTTTATGTTTTTTATGTAAAAGGGTCCTGCGAAAACAGAAGTGTAAACTTCTCTATGCAGGATCCTTGCCATCATTTATGCTATGAAACTGTATTTATAAACGATGAGTAAATAAATGTGAATTGAAACTCCCCCAAAACTGGATCGTATCATAAATTATCCCAAAAGTAAACAACAATAATTCTCCTAAAAGTTTACAAATTGAAATTCCTCCGAATCCAATCCACTCTTTAAATTGCATGCTCTCGAACTGGACTTTTCGAATGCGTATGGTTTTCCTCTGAAAATCCGAGAGATTTCAATATATATATATGATATTTTCTAAATATAACTGAACCCAACCCTCTAAATAATCTTTCTGATCTATTAAAAAAAATAGTAATAATAATAATAATAATAATAATAATAATAATAATAAAAAGTCAATGGTTTTCCAACCAAGGGCTCCAGTTTTACAAGCTGAAGTCTCCATTTAGTCTCTCTATTTATTTTCTTTTTTATGTTATCAATACATTTTGTAAGCTCAAGTATTATACGTATGAAACGCCACATGTGCCAAAATAGAACCTAGAATAGTATGTTCACATGCATATTCAATACTTCCTAAAATGAGGCGCCCTCTTTTATAGAAAAAAGTCTTTGAGGAAATATCGCTTCTCAAGCCACTTGGAGATCGTTTGACCGTTTTATTATGTAAAGCTCTGTCTAGACTATCAAACTTTATGTGACAAAAAAATGTGATGTGCCCATATATGGACATGATGATGTCATATCACTACCATATTTGGGCACATCACAATTTTGTTTTGTCAAACTAGTTTGATAGTGCAGATAGAGCTTAATACTAATAATGACGCGATCTGTCAATCTATATTTGTTATAATTAGCTTAATATTCTTAGGTTTATGCATTGTTTATAATTTTACCAACATTAAAATTCCCGAAGCGTATATAAAATGATCATATCATAAACGCAATAATGTTAAAGTAATTGCCGTAAACCACTAAACTCCCAAAGCTAAGTAAAACGAAAGTCACTATAACGTTACAATCATTTACTTTGGTAAATTAACCCATGTTATAAATAGAACTGTTAACAATGTTTAATTTATTTTATGGTGCCATTACATAACAGAATCTAATAAAAATTGTTGTTAAGAAATTAGTATGTCTGAATGGTTTGTATTTTAATATCATGAATTAACTGTATATTGTACGAATTTGATCTTTACTGCTTGGCATTGGTATGATATAATATAATAATAAAATCAATTTATTTATATAAACATCTTATATTACGTAACATTGCACCCGATTCTCTTGTATCATAATGTATGTCAGTATCTAGGAAAGGTCCCTGATACTGTGTCTCATGTTTGTTACCGGTACATATTACATTGCCATTATTTAGATGTACGAAAAAAAGAAATAAGAAAAATGATATTAGTTTATTTCAGAAAAATTCCGAATAATTTATTCTAGTTGAATACACAGTTTATAGTTTACAATAAAAAAAAAATAGAACTAACAATATGATTTTTGTTAAAAGTGAATTACTTAATGAGACTGTACTATAAAGGTTAGATTTAATATTTTCTTATTCAATTTAATTCAATTTCTTTATTGCTGCAAATGCTATCAAGGGCTAATATCCACTTAAACATACTACATCATACAAACATAATTATACATATTTTATTACAATTTGTATTATTATTGTTATATTTTTACTTCAGACGCAATTTAAGGCGAAAGAATATCCAACCGACTGTTTAAGAGAAAAGTGGAGTGCATGGGATCCAACGTTGATATCTGAATCAATGTTTGCAGTAGCGAATATATTAAGGTAATTGTGTGTGATTAATAGTACTGTAGGTTGCCTACATCTGTCTGTTAAGTGCTCTTCATCCAATTGCCAACACCTTAAAAAGCAACTGTTTAAATATGAAATATTACATGTACACGTAAAAACAAGTGTGTTGAATTGAAGTGCAGGTTACTCTGGTAACATGTAAAAACACGTGTTTCTACATTTACTTTCTTTCATTTCATTTCATTTATCTTTTTATTTCGGAATATCATGGTGACATAATATTATATCCATAGCAAAAGAGAGAAAACAAAATCTTAATCTAACAGCTAATAGAACAAAAACAAAGATATGTAAATATATAAAGTCAATGCAACAAAGCATTCCATTGTATGTGCATTCTTGACACATTAAGAACGTGGCGATTAATGGCCATGATCAAGGAATTACTACTTGCGTTCACACGATTTTTAAAACTAAAAACAGATTTTCTAATCTTTAAGTTAAAAAATTGATACAACGATTCAGACTGATTAGTAATAAAAACTAGACTGCCAAAAATAGTCTTACCATTTCATGGCACTCTACGACCAACGAATGACGATATTTTTCCCATTCAATGTATATATGAAACATTCATTTTTGTATAACTATCCTGAACCATGTAATGTAGTCCATGCCTGAACTAACTGTTCTAAACTCTGTCTACACTAATATGTGAAAACAAATACGATGTGCTCATCCTTGCGTTGACATTTACAAAAAGCTGCTGTGTAATAGAACTGTATACATAACAATGCAGAATAACGAATCAAATGACATAAATGGAATGAATACTGAAATACTTTGAAACTAAGTTATATAACCAGGGAAGAGTTAAATTAATTTATAATAATATTCTTATTATTTTTGTTTTGTTTATCAGTATGCTTCGGTTGGTGTACTTTTTCACCGCTAATTCACACTTGGGACCTTTGCAAATATCACTTGGAAGAATGGTAGAGGATATCATTAAGTTTATGTGTTTGATAGTAGTAGCACTGTTTTCGTTCTCTGCCGGGTTAAATCAGCTTTACTTGTACTATAAAACCGACGGTGAGATGGACGGTGACGGTAATCTTTGCTTTGGAATTATGTGTGAAAATCAGAATAATGCATTTACAAAGTAAGTATGAACGTTAATTATAATAATCTATCATCTCTAATATGATCTTTATCGCAAATACTGTAGCTTGATTTCGAGAAGAACGTCATTACACAATGCATGATGGGACGGGATTGGGAGAAACACTACCGTATTATGAAAACTTTATATACTGGTGGTGGCGCTATTGGTCCCAATTCCTTCCCATCATGCATCGCTCACGCTATTTGAGATAAACCTTATTTTCATCTTTAATATTGGTCATCTTTTTTCTCAAGTTGTTTCTTCTTCATTTTCTGGTATCTTGTCTGGTTGCAGACGTTGATGGCCATTTGTTCTCCATAGTTTCCTGTTTGTTTTCCGTTGTCGTCGGTGAACTGAGTGTTATTACTGAGATTTTTTAAAACATTGACGAAAACTTCTTCTTCCTTTTACTTTTTCAGCAGCAGTTGTATTTCTCCTTTATTAACTGTGTATCGGAGATATATCATTTGTCGTCTCTTTTAAGAGACAATTATTAAATTCTCGTTCTCTTTTCTTAATTGTATCGGAGATATTTCATTTGTCGTCTCTTTTAGGAGACTGACGATTATTAAAATCTCTTTTAGTAGACTCTGTTGGTAATTGCATCTGTTGGAAATCTCTACCACATTGTGGTCTGTTATTACCATAAATAAACAATAATCGTCTTACAAAACATATTACATTTACATAACAATGTTTTTCTTTTCATAATTGATCTTCCGTGTCCTCAAATGATTTTTTAAAGTTTAATCATGAGGATTATATTACAAATACATGATGTTCTGTAAAGTACAGTTAAAAGGCCTACTTCTAATTACAAAATGTAGAGTTGTTGTACTGTAGCTTACTATAACAAGTTACGTAGGCCTAATAATTATTCTTTTTCTTTAGACTCTTCATATAAGTAATTGATCTTCCGTGTCCTCAAATGGTTTTTTAAAGATTAATCATGAGGATTATATTACAAATACATGATGTTCTGTAAAGTACAGTTAAAAGGCCTACTTCTAATTACAAAATGTAGAGTTGTTGTACTTTAGCTTACTATAACAAGTTACCTAGGCCTAATAATTATTCTTTTTCTTCAGACTCTTCGAATCTCTGCAAGCCCTAGTATGGGCTGTGTTTGGTCTTGTAAGTTTGGAAGTACTGCGGGTAAAACCAAATCATTACGTCACAGAGTTTGTGGGAGCGTTGATGTTGGGGGTATACTGCATTACAACAATAATCGTGTTGGTTAACCTTCTCATCGCAATGATGAACACATCATTCCAGCATATCGTGGTAAGTTTAGTTAATAACCCAAATTAAACTAAAATAAATACAGTTTAAGCTTTGTTCCCACTAGAACGCAATGAGCCCAAATGTTCAAATTGCTTACGTTGTGCTTACGTCGTTATGCTTACGTCGATATGTTGCGTCCCAGTAGAAAATATTCTTAGTCTCTGTTTTTGTTACTGTATCATTTTTCTGTACATTAATTATAGGAGAAAACTGACGAAAACTGGAAATTTGCAAGGTCAAGAACATGGATCAGTTATTTCGACGAGAGTGGAAGCCTGCCCCCACCGTTCAACATTATTCCAACGCCAAAAACTTTTTACTATATACTGCGATGGTTTAAGCGACAAGCATGTACACTTACTGTTAAACGTAACACTGAGAAAGATTTGAAAGTAAGATTATTGAAGTTGCTTTTTTTAATGATCCATTTGAAATGACCAATTTATAAGCTATCTATTACACGTTACATCGCCAGGCAAGTGCTTAAAATGATGGCGTCGTACTGTCTATCGAATAAAATGTTATGGTCATAATTTCCTCACCCTTATAACGCAGACTATATAAGCTTGAATGCATTACCATTATTTAACACCACACGAACTGGGTAAGCTGCTAGAACAATGATTACTATTAATAATATTAAGCTTTTTATTTTAATAATGATTGTATTTGTTTAATTTAAACGTATTCGATTGTTTTTATCTAATGAAGGAGTGTGATTAAATAAAATGTGATTTTGTTGTTTCAGAGGATTGCATTGAAAAGAAAAGAGAATGAAGATAACTATCAGGTAACATATTCTATATTCTGAAATAGGTTGGTGGCTAAAGTTACAGTAATGTAATAACGTAGCCTGCGTATTTAGGATAATTGGCACACATTTTAGCTGTGTTGGGTAGTTAATTATTTTAGGTTATGTCTTTCACGCAGCCTGATGACCGAAATAATGTTCATTAGTCTAATTTACACTGCGGTATGTGGGCCTAGCATTGATCGCCAATCGCCGGCCCAAAGTTGGCAATGATTTGGAAAAGTTACATATTTACTCAAGTGTCATTCCGGCTGAATGCATTTAAAACGTCCACTAATTGAAAAAAAACTAAATAATCAGTTGGTGCAATTTATTAACTTCACATTAGTAATATGTATATCTGTTTTTAATACTCTTTGTGATATTTTCTTTTATAGAAAGTTGTACGAAATCTTGTGAAGCGGTATTTGAAATTCATGAAACGAGGACAGCAACAGACCGGTGTCAGTGAAGATGACTTAAACGAGATTAAAGTGGACATCTCAGCTTTCCGTTACGAAATGCTTGAAATTCTAAAAAGTAAAGGCTTTAGTGCTCCACAAGACATTACCAAGACGTCGAACGCTTCTCGCACTGGACACAAACCCGTCAAAACTCTAGCAGATAGTCCGTGGTCATCGGTATCAATGGTGTCATCAGAGGACACTATACCGGACTATATTTTTGGATCTGGACATCGACCCAAGAAAGCTAAACGCAGCCCGCAACACCGAGATAGTTTACACAAACCGTTGAAAGTAGATCCGATTCAAGACGAAGATTATGCTTTACCAGACTTTTTAAAGCTTAAAAATGTTAAGAATGTTATAGGAGCGGTGAATGAATTAAAGAAAGCTACTTCTATGAGAAGACGATTAAGTGAAGCTGCTTTAAAATCAAGAATTATGCCAGTAGATCCGATAGAAGAGGAGGAAACGGTAGAATCTATACCACAACCACCGACATCGACAGTACCTACGATACCGTCAGCAAAACCACAAAGGAAAAACGGATCCAATGGAATGTCACTTCCTGTTAAACCACCGACTCCTCCTCCGAAGCCTACGTCTTTAGGTAAACGGGTTGAGCCCATTGGAATAAGCGAAAATGACGAGATGGAAACAGAGTTAGACCTAACTATATCGGACGACACATCTGCAGCGTCTTGGAAGAGAGAAAAGACTTTTGCCAACCGAGCTGATATATCCCTTGAAGCGGAAAACCTACCAGAACCACCAAGTCTGAATCCGTCCCCAGAGGCGGGAGGTGAGTCCCAGAGTACGTCTGGATTTGGGTCTCATAACAATAGTTTTCAATCGCAAGATTCCGTCGAGGAAGAGGAACAGGATAACAAGTTTATGGAGAATGATTTGAATGGTGACGATCTAAATATGAAGCAACGTAAGGGTGCATACCCTCTTTTAGATATTCCAAAAGATGGCCTAGGATGCCCCAAAGTTAAATGGCCTCCTAAACGATCGTCTTTTCTATGGGGTAACACAAATAAAGCGCAATTGGCGGACGAGCAGGTTACGCGTTATGTGTATAATGGTATGACCATGCAGAATTCCGCCCTTTGAGGTACCCTTCCCCTATTTTTTACAACCATAGACTAATCTCAATTTTCTATGGTAAAATGGATGCAAGTTTTAGTATTGAAAAATCTCAGAAACGTTGATAGATTGTAAATAAACTCTATTTCTTTTGTAAGTTTTAGCCGAGATTTAGATTTTTTTTATCTCAGTTAAGGCTTAACAATATTGTCAACAGCCTTGCCATTATTAAAATATTGATAATTTGCTTTATAGGCCTAAATCTATAAAATATATTGAAATAGTAAACTAATTGTAATTATGTAAATATCTACTAAGCACAGAATAATGTACATACTGGAAAGGTTAATTATTCCTAACATGATATCGCAATTATACAACAAAGGCTACATACAGATTTATGACAACAACATGCAATATTTATTTATTCATAATATGCATGTAGAGACAAATAATCCCGTACGGTAAAATAGCTAAACTTAAGTCAGGCTAAGCTAGCAAAATCATAGATTTCCTTGTGTAAACATTCGAGAATATGGAAAACTTTACATTATTCTATATAACATTTTAGAGGCACACAATATTGATATTTTTTCTCCTAAACAATCCGGTTGGAAACAAATTGGAACAGATAAGATAAGTACTGGCTTAGAACTGTTTGTTTATTGTGAGGTAACAGGTACTCATTCCTACGATAGGTTCAGTGTTCTTGTATTGCTTACGTCATCTGTCGTGAATGATGTATACACAAAAACAATATACAGATCCATCCTTGTCTATTCCTTTAATCGCACATCCAACTGTTGTCTTATATTCTGCACAATTCCTACTGTAAATATTGTACTCTCCTTGAAAGCCTATGCATTATGATCTCCTATTTACCTTTCTTGTTTTTATCTTCTAAACTTTGAAGACATGACCAATATGCACTTTATACCATTTAATGCATTGTCTCTATCCTGATTATTTTATTGATGCATTCGATTTACTGTAAACCTTGATATAAATGTTTTATTTTTTTGTTGTGTCACATTTTTCAGTTGAGATGAAATCCAGAACAAGACCGAATCTTCCTTGATTGTGATCGAACTGAGGACACCCGTAAGTGGGTGGAGGGTGAAAGACAATGTTTCCTTTAACTAATACCAATATAAACACATATTAACACACGCCATCACATTTTCAAATATGTCTAGTTTTTTGACTGGTGCAGCAGTGCACCTCATGCGTCGTGTAATAGCAACTTTTCGTTTTCACAGGACGCTAACTTAAGCTTGGTTCCCACTAGAACGTAACGCAAGGACGTAAACGCAACGCAAGCGTTTTAACCAATGACAAGCGAAGTTATAGACAGTTAGAAATCACAAGCGAATAAGTCATCGCTTGAGATTGGTCAATTCACTTTGAAAAAAAAAGTTATTGCGAATCACCTACAAAATTTTTTATCTTGTATGTGTATAACAAATATACGCAACATGACAGCAACGATTAAAACATTCGTTCAGAAAACTAGGCGGGAATATGTGATGTCTCTTGTCTGCCTGATTCATTCTTAGTTTTTATATTGTTTGTTTTATTTTCCCGACGGGTGCTATTCGAAATTGTGTGCGTATTAATATCTAATCCTGTTAACATGTGAACAACGCATCAATAAGCCGTATAACTCACAATATTCACTGATTTTACAGAGAAATCACATTTGTTATGTCTTCTTTTTGTCAAAATTATGCACAGATCGATTAAAAATTAATTATCTATGTCGCAATGAAAGCTCATTGGCCTCATAAATTGGTGAAATTATATTTATTTATAATTTAGCAAGATTCAACGTAATGCAAGTCAATCCTGTTGTATTACTAAGTAATCTTCAACAAGTAGAATACAAAAACAGTAGATGACGTAATACTTTATGTATTTGCTCACCTGTATATAAAACTTCCATTTATATAGATAACACAAATATGGATAGCATCTGAAGGAAAACGCCGTTTTTATTTTCTTTAATTAATTTTTTGTTGTTGATTTTTTTAACTATTTAGATTTTGGTTATAAGCCTACTAACTTCATTCTAACGCTTCCTAATTCTGATTATTAACAACTTTAAAGTCCGGGACACTGCGTCGCATGTTTCCTATATAAAGATTGGTTATGGTAAACACAATTTTCCGATAATAATTTCCATTTTCATAATCTTTTAATAAAGATAACAAGAGCGCTTTATACAATTTGAAATACCTTCCCATGATTCTTCAAACTATTTCAGCTGTTGTCGTCATTTCCGCTTCTTTACATAAGTTTGGAAACATTGTCTAATAATAAGTCCTTACTGATTTCTTCCCCATCCTCACATTCAATTAATTATTTTACATATTTCTTATACTTTCAGAATGTATTCTATGCCTCTTTTAATTATAATATTAGCTTCATAGCTTGCATGGGAAATAATATCAATCACTTGTACATCTTCACTATGAAGTTGCTAGTTTAATTATTACTGCTATAAATGGAAATTGAAGTTTTCCCAAACTTATACGTCATTTTGACTCATATTAGTGTACTCGTTCTGATCATTGACGAGTGAAATTACACTCTTCCCTGGTCTTATATCCTGCTATGTCAGTGGACACATTTCAAGTGTACCAGATACAGTTACTATCAAAACCATAAATATAAAAGGTGTGGTTACATTGAAGTCGACTGTCTATTTCTTAAATCCAAAGAGAAATACAGAAAAAAAGCAGACTGGATAATAAATACAAAATAAATCGTAACATTAAATAACTATAGTGATACTTATAGTATTGCTAAATTTCAATGTTCATTTGCAGTATAATTATTTAAGCATGGTTCCCACTAGCAACGCAAGGACATAGACGCAACGTAAGCGAGTTGACCAATCACACGCGACTGTTGTTGTTGCGTTACGTCCTTGCGTTGCGTCCTAGTGGAAACAAAGCTTTATGATTGTTACCTAATAATTATAATATCTTAACATCATTGTATCCCACTTTAATACGTATTATTATTACCATTATTTAATTGTTTGTTTATCTTTATTAGTTGCGTTGCATTATTACATTGTCTGAACCAATCACTAATTACTAATTTGCTTTAAACTAATTGTTGCTTCTGTTATAATCCATCGTATACCAACTATGTATGGTTTGTATAACGTATTGCGCAGATGGCAATACGTGTTACGTAGATGGCAATACGTATTACGTAGGTGGCAATACGTGTTACGTCGGTGGCAATACGTGTTACGTAGGTGGCAATACGTGTTACGTAGATGGCAATATGTGTTACGTAGATGGCAATACGTGTTACGTAGATGGCAATACGTGTTACGTAGATGGCAATACGTGTTACGTAGGTGGTAATACGTGTTACGTAGATGGCAATCGTATGTTACGTAGATGACAATACTGTACGTGTTACGTAGATTCCTGATTCTCAGTGCTGTATATCCACACACTACAATATTTGTCCGGTATCAGGAATATTTGGGTAATACAGCATCTCATTTGTATCACATGTGGCGCCTGTAACATTTAAGGTTAAGGGTTACATTATGGTATACTATACTCTAGGAGATATACACGTGAAACACATGATGCTGTATTACCGTACCAATATTCCTAAGATACATGAAGAAATTTAGATTACCGAAAATCGAGTGCGTAGATGGCAATACGTGTTAAGTAGACAATTGACATAGCTGGTACATAGTACACATATGTACATTAGATACGTAATCAATTTTAGTTTATGAAGATTACCTTACGTAATGTAATTATATCATAATGAATTACGGTAATATTACGGTTTATGGTAATACCATAACTTTATTATATTAACACCAAGTATCAAGTATCAAGTATAATCTTTATTCGTTCCCACAAGGAGAAAATTTACATTGCTCGTCTTCAAATACATCATAATTACAATATATAAAATAACATGACATGACCAGTGTCACAAACAATGTGCAGTGTCGTACTCGTTCGGTTAAGTTTAGAACTTTGAAAATATAGCCACGGTGGGACTCGGTAGGGGGCGCGCTACTTACTCGAGCGAGTATGGTAATACATATTTTCAGTTAATAATTTCAGTAATAGTTCCATATTTGTCTTTTAAAATTTTATATACCATATTACAGTAATTATTTTTATACTAATACTTTAACATTGTATAATATTTGTTCATATTGTATATTATATGAAATATTTATTCGCATTTAAAACATGTATATTAACACTTCCTGTGCACTCATAAATATACATATTTTAGAAATTATTATGATAAACCATGGAGGAAAAAATAATAATTTTTTCCTCCATGGATAAACTCAGTAAGCAATATCTCATATTGATATTCTTTTTTCATACCAGGTACATTGATACGATAGTGTGTAGATGATACACTATAATGGTTAAGTACCAGAAACAGGTAACAATTCTGCCGCGATTATTTCGTGTAGTCTGCACTGTTTATATAGTCTGCGCTCTTAAAGTCACATGGTGTAATTATACTTACACTCCACTTATGTAAATTTAACTTCTCAGGAATATAATGCTTTAGTTTTATTGTAAAGTTAATTGTGTGATAATACCAGCAGTTTGTATCAATGTGCAATCGGCAATATTGAAATAGATACATTTTAAGACAACTTTGTTAATAATGTTGGCGCTATACGCTTAGTTTCTCTCTCAAAGCCTACGTTGTTAGGTATTCATTCAGTAAGTAGTACTCAGAAGTATTCAGAAAGTATTCATTTAAGAGCGCCACCAGCCTGGATTTTGTCTGTAATTCAGTTCAAGTATACGTATGGCACGCCAAGTGTGCCAAAATATCTAGAACCTAGACTTGGTACACACTATATATTAAACTTACATAAAGAACTAGTGGATGGTCTCTATGACGTTGACAGAATTACATTTTTAGAAAATACAATAACTAAAATGTTATCGCCAAACAGCGCCTACTACAGTGCCTCCTGAAGGTACTTTTTACTTGTATTTAAAATGTAATATTGTATAGTGTATAAATAAATAGCAAGGTAACTTAATTGTAAAAAGGCGAACAATGCAAAGATGTTTGTGTTGGTAAAACATGTGTTGAACAGATCAGGTGGTGGTTTAAAAACAAACAGAAAAGTTTGAATGGCAATCATTCCATAAATAGGCCTTAATCATAAAAAGAATACACAACTATGATTATCTTTTAAAAATATCAATGTATAGGCACGGCAATGTCTTTTCCCTTAGCTTGGTTCTCGCTAGGACGTAACCCAGGGTAGTATTTGGCCTATTACTATTGTCCCACCGGTACAGAGAGTGTCGGTTTTAAAAGCATCTCCAAAATGTAATACTGCTAACGATCTTATAATATCGACAAAGACTGGATCTTAGAATAGTAACTGCACACTGGTAGTAAGAATACGAATGCGAGAATACTCTTGTTCAAAATGTTTTTTATAGGTAAACATTGATTACAAGAACATTCTTTAAATCTATAAATAGCAACTTAGGATTTTTTTTAATGCGAATTGAACAATTTTGAAAGAGGATGATAAACGTGTTAAGAAATGTTCTTTTTATAGAAAATATAGGAAAAATAATATCTAAAAACGATAATTACGCTATTAAATAATATATATTTTAGGGGAAACCATTTTTGGTAGGTTTTTAATGTGTTTGAATTAATTTATATTTTTATCAAATATGTAAATATTTATATTCAATGACGCGAAAGAAACCTTCAGATAAACAATTATGAAGGCGACGGCTGGTACACACAGAGAATAGAATTCTTTTAAAACTAGTTTAAGATTGAGTTTGCAGGCCTAGGTACCACATTGAACGATAACACTGTATATGTTACTAAAATCCAGATTCTACAGCTGTCATTATCTTAACTGTCTATCGCAAGTTAAACTTATTTAATACACTTAGGCTTACATGTATATATCAATGACTTGCAATAGTCAGTTAGGGAGAATCTAATGACAGCTGCAGTGGTTTTACTACTGTTTTAGTAGAATATTTAATTAGGCTATAGAATCTTTGTAATGAACTTTTTGTTCACGAAATAAACGTGAATTTTAACCTTGTACGGTAATATCGTTTTTACGCATGCGCAATTGCGTTTACACTTTACGAAGTTGTTTGAGACTCATGCAATACGCGCGCAATTTGGAAAGGTTCTATTTATAACGTGTTTCGAAAAGTTCCCAAATCACAACTCATGTTATTAATTAGATTAAAACAATATATTTACGACATTGATAGCTTGTCTCGCTATGCCACGTATAACCACACGCATAATGCTCGCTATTGGGTCGTCCTTCTATATTTCTTCTATGCATTTTGGTTATTGTATATCTATATTGTGTATGAGGGAAGATGTGTTCACACGATTGTTTTCATTAAATAGTATATTTCATTTATTAAGATGCTTTTCACACGATTGTTTTCATTACAGAGTAGCCTATCTTTCATTTTGTTAACTAGATGGTACGCTCGCTTCGCTTGCGTACCATCTAGATCGTATCCACAGATGGTTCTCGAATACACAGTAATTTCAGCGTAAAAAATGTACGTACCGCAGGACTATAGTACATGGATTTTTTTTTCGTTGTTTATTATGCAATAGTAACCTTTTATGTCAAAAAATAAAAGGGTCGAAAATCGGCCACTCATTTTTCGAAAATTTCCCTGTACTTACAGGGATTTTTTCCAAAAAAATGGCCAATTTTCGACCTTTTTAATTTTCGATAAAACTGGTTACTATAGCACAATTGACATGCACAGAACCCTTATTCAACTCTGCGCATGTTTATTATGCTATAGTAACCATTTATGTCAAAAAAATAAAAGGGTCGAAAATCGGCCATTTTTCGAAAATTTCCCTTTACTATCCCCTACAGGGATTTTTTCAAAAAATGGCAAATTTTCGACCTTTTTATTTTTCGATAAAACTGGTTACTATAGCACAATTAACATGCACAGAACCCATTTGTCAACTCTGCGCATGTTTATTATGCTATAGTAACCATTTATGTAAAAACTGGTTACTATAGCACAATTGACATGCGCAGAGTCAAATAATGGATTCTGCGCATGTCAATTGTGCTATATTTATGCCAAATATCGTTATGATAGCACAATTGACATGCGCAGAACCCATTATTCGTCTCTGCGCGTGTTTATTATTCAATAGTAACCATTTATGTCAAAAAAATAAAAGGGTCGAAAATCGGCCATTTTTCGAAAATTTCCCTGTACAGGTATTTGTTCAAAAAATGGCTAATTTTCGACCTTTTTTTTTTTCGATAAAAAGTTACTATAGCACAATTGACATGCGCAGAACCAATTATTTGTCTCTGCGCATGTTTATTATGCAATAGTAACCATTTATGTCAAAAAATAAAATGGTCGAAAATCGTCCTTTTTTCGAAAATTTCCCTGTACTAATAGTACATTGTCGTTTACAGAAACGAATAAATAGACACGATGATTTATGTAAAATTAGCACCCTGGGAATTAGACCTTGTCTTAAAAATGAGTCCAATTTTGTTATTTGAACTCATTTACACAAACCCAATTTGTGTTTTGTACATAAAATTAGAGTTGAGGGATGGGGAAAGAAGATGGGAAGAAAAACTTTTAAATATATTCTCTATCCATTCAGTAACGAAATATTGTTTAAAATGTTTTATAGGCCTATCAATAATATACCACTAAACACAGTAAAACATTTATGATTTATAATACTTTTTTAAAACTGTCCCTGTTATAGTCGATTGAAATAGTAAAGTACATAACGATACACCACTACGACGTTTACATTTTTTATAATTATTAATTAATACAAACGTTGAGAAGCAACTGTCAGTAATCTACCCACAGTCACAGTAATAAATGTTTTTTGTATATTTTGTTTATATATATAACAGTAACCACATTCACAGTAAGACAATTTCGATTCAAAAGAATCAAATGGCGACCAAAAATTTACAATATTGTCAAAGTATTGCAATACTATAATAAGTTTTATTCTCCAAGGGCCCATAAATTTACCTACTTGTGTTAAACCAAGGGCTCATAAATTGAGAGATTGGAATGTTCCATTTATCGCAGATCAAAACAGTTGTATAAATGTATATTAAATCTATCAAAATAGTATTTTTTAAAGAAAATCGACCTGTCTTCAACATTATGATGCTGTACTCGAGCTGTTCAATCGGTTTTCAGCTATTAAAAATAATTATCGTAGGAGGAGATAGGAAAATGCGAAGCATCCTCCTATTATTGTGTGCGGGTATTTTTCCATGGACATTTATTAGACAGTGTATACCACGATTGGAAAACACCCCTATTTGGGGCAAATCGTTGAACCTAAATTCGTTTTAATCGTCAATCTAACTAAATTTAATTAGTAAACAGGGTTACATCACATGGTTAAAATCAGTACCGAAAGTATGAACCAAGAGATTTATCGAATTTTGCCCTTACGTAAATTTATATATAGATAAATCAATACACTATTATATTTGTTACGCCTGTTACTGTAAATCTATTTTTTTTTTCTCGGTTTTGAGCAGACAATATGTTGCATTGGATCTATTTTTCCAAAAATAGGTAGCTGTATGTATCTGCATTTATGCAGTATAGGCGATATTTTTAAAACAGTGTCACATATATATCACCTGTGACACGTATCATATGCCACAAGCCTAATACCTATAACCTTAACCTTAAAATTAGTTTACGGTAGAATCGGGTGAATAGGCCTATAGGAATATTGTGTGAAAATAATACCGGCTACATCATTGAAGCCTATTGATTACCATTTAGGCGGTCTTCGATGATTTTGCTTCCCACATTTAATCGTCGCTTTCACACGTTAACCCAGCCTAGACTGAATAATAGTTGTGATTTTATTGGAAAAGTTACCGGTTCACAAAACAGTAACTTCCTTTTTACCAATGCTAAATCCTTGAGAGAAGGGTAGACAATACAAGTATGGAGATAACGATTTGCATAACTGGTCGCGATTAAAGGATAATATTGCCTGTAATAGGAGTTATTGCAAGGGCATCTATATATAAATTGTCCTCGATCCTAAAATTGTTATCATCCCATCAATATCATTCTTTGTCTTACCATCACACATTTTACTAGGCCGACTATTACGTAATCGACCGGTAGTAACAAATTATTATTATAAAATGCTCTGGTTTACTTGTAGTCCAATACCTTGATTGAACAGTAACAGTAATGTTTTTTTTAAATTATATTTCGGCAACACTTAATTTTAATATTTTTAGTCGCGTGCAACGCGACTCTACAACTCACTATGTCGGCCAGTCGGTTGGTTGGTCGGTAAACACTAGAGCACGCGACTGCAGCCATGTATATGGCCTTGTTTCTGACCGGATCACACAAGGACAAAATGTACATAAATGTTAATTAGAATATCAATAATATATAAATATACCCTTTTTTTTTAAAGAAAAATTATCGAAGATCGAGTTTACTCCTAAATTATGTCATTTACCCGCCGTTCCTGTTCTTAACACCGATTTACTCAATGAATTTCATTTATAACATAAAGTAAATCGTTAATGTTTACTGCGACACTTTATATCTGATTAATAGCTTAATGTCCCGTCTAGTGGCGGTGAATAAACATAATATACCCAGAAAAAATATAACACCATTACCAGTACAGTACATTCCGCAAGTCTTACAAGGGAAACACTAACAAGGTTCAATGTGTCTCCTTTGTATCCTCAACGGAAATAATCAAGACAGCATACGTTATAATACATATATTATATTCTACGAATTAAAATATCTAAATACGATAATGGGGCCATTTGATCATTAATAATATTAAATGGTGTTTATGCGATTTAAAAAACTTACAATCAGTGTTTCTCAAAATTCCCCTATGTGAATTTCAATTGATAGTACTGTAGCTATTCAAGGAAATAAAGAAGTAGACAGAAGAGATGGGAATAACACATTCCAGAGTGACAGAATCCGAGGGATGTTCTATACAAACGCTTTACGCGTTACGCGTGAATTACTTACGGACTATGTAAAGACTATACGTTGTGAGGAAGGATACAATTGACATCTTTAAACAGTTGCTGAAAACCAATCTCTTTCGCATAGCATATGAAATGACGTAATTTACATAGCGACTAAACACTATTCGACTCATCTTCACTTGCCTAGTATTCTCAAGTAGACGGTTGCACCATAATGGAACAACCGACACATCGAAAGGCAATTTAAAACAAAAATCCTTCAAGAGCGAGCTCTTGCTTTAGAATTTATACAGGTTTTTTGTTTTGTTGTTGTTTTTGATTCAAGAACTCTTTTAGGACTTTTATGGATTATCCGTGGTATCGCTGTTTTTGTATGTTGTTGATGTTTCGATCTTTAGTTTCTTGTATATATTATAGGCCTATTCTAAGGAATTGTGAAATTACAATTTCTTGATATGCCTATATATTCATTGTGTTTTATCTGTAATTTTTTTAATGAAATCGAATTGAGACATTCTCAACCATTAGGCCTACTTTTTGTAAACACAAAAAAGCAAAATGAACCTAGTGAAATTTAAATAATGTATAAATTGAATAGCACAAACAATAAAATTATTACATTTAGCTGGTAAACAAGGTCGTTTAGAAAATCATGTTTGTGGTGATTTTTTTATTAACATTCAGGTTCAACTACCCAGTATGTGGTTATGGTTATAGACCAGATTCCTGTTACTTGTTGTAAACAATGTATTAAGACGCCATAATGAATCATAAATAAGTTTATACTAACCACAATATTTATGTACAGTATAGGCGAAGTGTTTTCATCTTCATAAGGTTTTGTACAGATTTAGCAAAATTATGGTTGCGATTAAAGATGTGTTGTCCCCACAAAAACATGAACAAAATGAAAATTAACAAAATCAACCCTTGAATAGGTTTTAATCAAGTTAATCACTTTCGTAGAAAAATTCAGGAACTAAAAATAATGTTTTAACTTTAAAATTACCAAAAACACATGGGCTAGCAGTCAATTTGACTATTTTTTGCTTTAAATTACAGTTGTTTTTTTTTCAGGTAGGCCTAAATAACTTTTTTATCGATCCATTTTTTGGTCAAAGTGGATAACTATTATAGGCCTATAACAATAAAATGAGATATTCAACACAAAATGTAATTTTTTCTTAGGGACAATACATATTTAATCCATTTAATTTCCAGAAATATATGCGACATTACTTTTTTGAAGAAAGCCGATGTATGCCTATTGTTTATAGTGGAAGAAACGTATTTGAAAAAGAGGAAATGTAGGCCTTGTGTAGTTGGAGAAATCTTGAATTAGTTAGGAATAATGTTTCTTATCTCTAGACTCGGGTGAAAAATCTTTGAAAATCAGTGACGCGTGGTAATCTCACTCTTCCCTGGAAGAAATTTTGCAATTTTTTGGAATTTTATCTAAAAAGACATTTTCACAATGTGCACAACCGTCTCAATCCTGCAGAAAGCAGGAAGTTGTCGATAAAACGCGGAAATTCCTAAAAGGAAATAGCGTAGATTTATTAACAAATGGAAACCATAAAATCGTGAAGTAGTTGCAACAAAGTATATTCTCCAATTATCCCATTGGTTCAAGGTCCACGATATTCAATCGGCTACTGTATAATATACCAAGATACTGGTTTTAAAATAGGTATTTGTAATGTTTGTACACTTTTATCACTCCAGGGATAAGAATCTAGTTTTATGGTTACAAATAAAACAGTGGATTATCTGTGGAAAAACAGTCTCGCAATTTAACAATTAAACTATAAGCTGAACTTTGCCAATAGGTGTAACCAATCGACTACTGTATAATGATGCCTGATTCCGATTTTAAACTATGTATATGTTAGCCTAATCCTAAATACTCACGTACCTTTTTAATATAGCACTCAGGGGGAAATAAGTACCTAGTTTTAATATGGGTACAAAGACAAGGACTATCTCCGGATAGCCTCGAAACTATTAAACTATCTGAACTTTGTATGAAACACGCTACAGAATAGTATGTAAATAAAATGTATGAAACATGTACGCCATGTATGATCAATAGATAGATAAAAACTTTATTGCAATTTTATAAAACAAAAATTTAAGTTGAACAATTCAACAAATTAAGAAAATATATACAAAATTACGAATTATATAAGTTATATATAACGGAAACAATCAATATAAATCAAAGTAAAGATATCATTGATTCAGTACATCGAATATGATTCCTAGTTACATAAATATTACAATAATTAGCGCATTAAACATACTTATTAACATGTATATTGCAATATATCTAAGTATTGTAATAGGCTGATAGGCATAATAATTAGCAGCAGCTGTAGTTTAAACAATAGAGCCACGGAGATATAAGGACAAGACGTTAATCGTTAAAGTTTACTGTCGTTTAAAACGTCTTTGTTCGCCCTACGTTAACTATACAATTCTATTAAAAATATACAAAAAAACTTTGTCTGTTATCTTGTCGTTGCAACTTTAAAAGAAGCGACAGCTGCTGGAATAATAACAAAGGTCATACGTGGGTCTTTAATGGGAATCGTAAGTTCAATGATAATAGTAAAACTTTACAAGTAAATCATTAATAATAAATATCATGATTTTCGTGGTTTTTTTCATATATTGAAAACATTCGAATTCGAATTATGTATAATAGATAAATTAACAATGAACACATGAACTACTGTACTACGGCTTAATGTCCAATCAGGATGACGCGGCATGCATGTTATGTCTGTATCAGGCTTCCCTTGATTTACTTAGAAAAATGCACCAGTCCTTATGTTAATAAAAGTATCCATGGACTATGTAAAGGTAGTTCAAATAGAGAACATACACATTTAGTTTCAATACAAATGTTTGATAAAAGTTTTAAAAAATCAGTCCGTTTAAGAAACTTTAAAGACGCTCAGGTAAAACAAAGTAATCTTATCACTTCACGAACATTTGGTAAACCAATTGTAATTATCTGCTGTCTGATTGGTTAAGGAGTTTCCTGTGGCCATGTAAGTGATAAATACATGGTAAAACTATCGGGTTGTCCGACACATCCGCAGCTGGGTAGAAAACCGAAAGACGTATTTTAGGAATCTTTACACTTTCCTCGTCAAGATGTGGTTTAAGTTATTCATATTTGCAGTTTCTTTCCAAATTTCGTTGGCTCAGTAAGTATAAACACACCTTTTTAAAATAATTATCGATGCGTTTATAGTTGGTCTCATATAGTTTTTTTTTTAAACATTTATTTAAGTTTTCGTAAAGCAAATTGCTCTGTCTATAAAATGCAATGTCAGTATATATAGAAAATGTGTAAACAATTATCTACAATTTATATTGATTTTAATGTGTTGGTAATAATTATCTACCTTTAGATTTGGAGTTTCTGGTTCAGCTAAAGTTACTGAAGCACCAGCAAAACCAGATAAGCCATCAGGAGGGTTTGGGATAGTTAGCCACGATGAGATTGAACTTACTACTAAGGCCCCACCACCAAAGAGACCATCAGGAGGGTTCGGGGTAATGAGCCACGACGAGGTAACAGAAGCAGCCCCGACAAAGAAACCATCGGGTGCAGCCGGTAGCGGTACATTCAATGTTGGAGGGCAAGCTTTCGTTACAGAGGCTTCCGCCAAAAGACCAGATAAGGTTACTAAACAATCAAAACCATCTATCAATAATGTTCTTTGTAAATATGGAATTCATTCAAAACGAGATTGTTGTTACGGATGGAAAAGAGTAGGAGGTCAATGTATTCGTAAGTATAGAAACAGAACAAGATACCTTACATATTTGGTATCAAAAATATTATGTTTCTTTGTTTAATATTGGACCATTGATAGAAATTACTAAATGTTGATTTTTTTTTTTTAGCAGTTAGATTGTTAGCAGTAAAGCAATCTAAAAACAGATTTTGTACCTAAAATACGTAGCATAAAGTTGATGTATTTAACACGTTGTAAGAAGTATTTTTTTAAAGAATCCTTTGTTTAAAAGGAAAGATCAGACCATGGCAGCTTCCGTCGTGATGTTTTGTGTTATGAACACATTTTGACCTTGAACATGAATGTTTTACGGAGGCGCACATCCTCCAGGATTACGCAATACATGGTTTCATAACTCGTATACAGTACATACTATAATAACCAGAAGTAACTAGATTAGTTAGCTTTCTATCTGTCTGTGTAAAATTAAAGTTTGAACAGAATTATTCCTGCTACGATGTTCAGACAGGCTGTTTTTGTTACCATAAAATATAATTGTCTCAAACGGCGCCCCGTACTTCCAGTAACACTTTGTCTTGCTTTTTGTTTCAACCACAGCTATCTGTGAGCAGGAATGTGTCCACGGCAAGTGTGTGGGTCCAAACAAATGCCAGTGCGACAAAGGGTTCACAGGTCCCATCTGCAATCAAGGTAAGTTTAAAACTTTGCTCCATTCATGTAACAGGTTTTAAAAGAAAGCTTTGTTTTTATTTTATTAGTTCATGTAATTGTTTTCGTATACTAGTATTTAATGTTATATATTTTATATATTGGAATGGGTCGAACTTAAAGTCTTTCTGACATATCTGACCACCGCACCCCCGCCCCCATGTCACAGATTGTTTTTCCGTCATTTTATAGGCTTATATATACTGTACACAAGTTTATATGTTACCTAACTAACTATGTTATTGTATATTAAATAAATAGAAATTGAACATTTTTGTGTTTTTGTTACAATAGATTACAATGAATGTGGTGATATGCCATGGCGTTGTACCCAACGTTGTATGAATACACTTGGTAGCTACAAGTGTTACTGTGACCATGGATATGTTCTTCAACAAGATCAGTACACCTGCTCAAGTAAGATCCACAACATATCATATCACTACCATATTTCATGGTTTATAAGCACTTCTATCTATACTGATCATTCTAAGGTTATGTCTACACTATTAAACTTTATGTGAGAACAAAACGTGATGTGCCCATATATGGACATGATGATGTCATATCACTACATATTTTTTTTTTTTTTTTAAATTTATTCGGTATATAAAAATATATTACAAAACGACAGTCAAGGACTGAAATGAATTGTATTACAAATGACTAAAAATTTGTTTAAATTGCTATAAAAATAGAAACATCTTATTAAAATTAGATATCGTACCATAAAATTAAAAACATATGAATAAAAAACCTTAAAACATTCACTTATTACATATCTAAAAAAGAGCTAGTGGTGCCTATTTGGGCATATCACTGCCATATTTGGCAAATCACACTCTTTTTGTCAAACTAGTTTGACCGAGCTTTACTTATAAAATTATGATTTTATTTATGCTTTTTGAATAAATAGGAGATAACCGATGTGATGCTTACAGGTGCGTTGTTGGTTGTGAGCAGTACGACAATGGTTTCCGGTGCATCTGTCCCGACGGTCTCAGACTAGCTCCAAATGGTCTCTCTTGCATTGGTAAGTAACGGGGAAGGGAGAGGCGATGAGCTCATGGGGCTTTCTATACATTCATATTGTAGTGAGTGAGTGACTGAGCGGTTAAGACAGTGGAACCGTAATTACGTAGCCATAGCATCGGCAAGGGTTCGAGGCTCACTCGGACCATGGTTCTGTGGTAGAACAAATCTTCTCGGATAAGGACTATAAACCGTAGGTTCAGTGTACATATCTGGCTCATGTGCACTTTAAAGAACCTAGTACATCTTTCGAGACGAGTAGGGAGTTACCCCTGTGTACTAGTTTACACACAACAGACCCATCGTATATACACTGGGCCCTACCAGTATAAAGAATAAATGACAATAATAATAATTGATGTGGTTTTATACCATCATGATCCATTTCTATTTCTAAAATTCCGAATACTTACTGAAGACGTGAAGACTTCTCTATTTAGGACACTTCTCCATTTTGGACAAATCGGATTTCTCTATATTATTGGACAGCTTCCCTATTTTGGACACGATATAGCGCCACCTATCGTTTTTGTCGTTATTCTGGACAAAATATTTCCCTATTTTGGACACAAATTTATCTATTTTGGACAAGATTCCCCACACCTATTGTTATTTTAGGTTTCATATATATACTTTTCTTCGACAATTTCAGATATTGATGAATGCAAAGAGCAGCTGGACAACTGTGCTGCCGATCGTGTCTGTAGGAACACATTCGGTAACTTTTTCTGTTCATGCCCTGAAGGTCTTAGTTTCAACTATGACGTAATTGATGGCAAGAAACAACTCGTATGTAGAGGTACGTATATAATGCGCATTCAAGCTTGGTTCCCACTGCAGACGCAACGCAAGCGGTTTGCCCAATCAGAAGCGACAGTTCGGATAATGCATTGATTGGGATTGTAAAATCATTGACGTTGCGATTGAATAGCTTGTTGTGATTTTTTCTCGATATCGCAATTAAATTTATTCATCATTGAAAAGTGAATTATTTATTTAATTTTCCAAGAAATTCTACAAGTATTGATTTATTTACTTTATAGATCGAAATGAATGTGATTATCCTAACAATTGTAACGCCAATGCAGACTGTATTAACCTAGACCCAGGCTATGGCTGCAGGTGCAAAACTGGGTACACCGGTGATGGTGTACAGTGTACTAAGATAGGTACGTATATTCGAAGGTTTTTGGGGTTTTTTTGCAATAAGCACTAGCTGTTATGATTAGTGACAATGAGATAATGACGCTGATTAAATGATAACACTGATTTCGACGAGGATGATTTTTCTGTATTTTATACAAATAACAATTTTTGAAAAATTTAATATGAATGTGATGATTATGATAACGAACTAAATGTAATAGTGATGGTGGTATGGTTATTATGATGTTGATGATGACGTTGATGTGGTTAATGATGGATGACGTTACTGTTGTTAATGATGACGTTAATGTGGTTAATGATGACGTTAATGTGGTTAATGATGACGTTAATGTGGTTAATGATGACGTTAATGTGGTTAATGATGACGTTAATGTGGTTAATGATGACGTTAATGTGGTTAATGATGACGTTAATGTGGTTAATGATGACGTTAATGTGGTTAATGATGACGTTAATGTGGTTAATGATGACGTTAATGTGGTTAATGATGATGTTAATGTTTCAGATTCAGATTCGGTTTTTATTTTCCAATAAAACAAGTGTCATGAATATATAGCAAAAATGGAAGGATGACCAAAAAAGAGCAAAGCTCATACAGTATTTGGCCACCTTAACAAAATAATTAAGACATGATACAAACATAATTGAAGCACAGGACGAGACAATACTAGCTAAACATGTTGGCATATGAACTCAAAGATAGTGCGATAAAATCAAAAAAGCAAAAGAACAATGTACATGTAAACATATTTGTAACACTCATTGATAAGTTAAGAGCAAATTATTTTTATACAACTTTTTAAATACTTTGACAGATGATGAATTACGAATAGAAGCATCAATACTGTTCCATAAAATTGGACCATGTCCTCTGATAGTGTTTCTACCCATATCGGTAACAAAATTATAAGGACGATAAGTATCAAAGGACCTGATGCCATAATTATGAACTGAGTTTACTTTAACAAAATAATTAGAAAAGTTAGCTGGTAATAAATTATTCTTAAATTTGTACATGAAAACACCTTTTGATATCTTATGAATATCATACACAGTTAAGTTGTTAAGACTAGCAAATAATGGTGGTGAATGCTCAAGGAATTGAGAATTTGTGCATAAACGCATTATGCGCTTTTGTTTGCGATAAACAGTTTCAAGGCGACAGTTATTGTGGTCAGCCCAAATCAAGCTGCAGTATTGAATATGAGGAAGGACTAGAGTCTTGTATAAGGATGATAGAACATTGACATGTAAAATTGGTTTTAGCCTAAAAAGAATACCAGAATATTTTGAAACTAAGTTTGCAATATGGATTGTATGTTGATTCCAGGTTAAGCATTCGTCCATTATTACACCAAGAAATTTACAACTAGTTACACGAGAGATGTTATTATTATCAATGAAAATGTTAAGGTCATTGTAAACACGGTTACTATATCTGTTCTTAAAAATCATATAATTAGTTTTATTAGCATTAAGCGATAACTTATTTGCTTTAAACCAACTCGAGATAGTCGAGAGATCGGAATTAACATTAAACCAAACATTAAAACATTATCTGAAATTAAAAGGTTAGTGTCATCTGCATATAAAATAAGATTGGAATGTTTACAGATGTTTGCTAAATCATTAATGTAAATAATAAAGAGTAGCGGGCCTAAAATTGAGCCCTGTGGAACACCACAACAAATGTTTAAAGAAGAAGAACTATGATAATTAAAAGAGATATATTGCTTTCTATCCGTCAGGTAACTTCTGAACCAATCAAAGGCAACACCACGTATACCATAATGCTGTAGTTTCGACAGGAGAATGTCGTGATTGACGGTGTCAAAGGCCTTTGAAAGGTCCAGAAATATCCCAAGAACATGCTTTTTCTTATCTAATTCAGAGATTATGTTATCATATGCTTGTAGAACAGCCATTTCAGTAGACATATTTGGGCGGAAACCAAATTGGTTCTCTTGCAATAAGTTAAATCGAGAAAAATAATTATAGAGTCTTTTATGAATTATACGTTCTAAAACTTTGGAGAAAACGGGCAGTACCGAGATGGGCCTATAATTGCTAAATTTATCAGTCTCACCATGTTTAAAGACGGGAATTATCTTGGCAATTTTCAGCTTCTCCGGGACAATACCGGTAGCTAGTGATAAATTGAAAATATGAACAAGTGGAGATGCTATTAATTCCCCAACAGATTTGATAATATCTGGTTTAATGTCATCGAAACCGCTGCTAGCACCAGATTTCAGATTTCTGAATATTGTGATTAATGATGACGTTAATGTGGTTAATGATGACGTTAATGATGACGTTAATGTGGTTAATGATGACGTTAATGTGGTTAATGATGACGTTAATGTTGTTAATGATTATAATGTTGATATGGTGGTTGCAGTATTGGCGGTGAAAATGTGTATTTATCTGTGTATTTATGATTATACTTTAGATGAAAGAACTTGTGATAACAATCCTTGCTTTATCGGAGTTGAATGCATAGATATTGGTCCAAACCCAGAAGATCCTTTGGCAAAATTATTCGTATGCAGAACCTGTCCAGTTGGTTATGTTGGAGATGGTATCACTTGTATAAGTAAGCAATTGTCAAGGCATAAACAATTTTTACGTTAAAAGAATATGCAACTCCACCCATAATTCTCATCATTTAAAGAATTTGATAAGGGAAAAAGAAAACCATATTATTTAATATCAACAATCTGAGTACGGGGCGCAGAGTATCTCGTAAGAGCTATTGAATGATATATGTTAGATTTTATTAACATCGTGAATGTCTTGCGTAACGCTAAATTCCCTTTACTTTTCCAGAGGTAGAGAAGAAGTTAATAGTTGTAGTAGAAGATGAGAAGCAACCTGGGGTTCCAGTAGAGGCGGCAACCGTTAATATCTTTACAATGAGTGATAACGCATCAATCGTCACTGAAGAATTCGACAAAAGACCAACAAATGATGAAGGATTTGCAGAACTCAACGTTCCCACTGGTGAAGCGTTCATTGTTGCAGTGTCCAAGAAGGGATACTTAGACACCTCAAAAACATATAGCGTTGTTCCAGGAAGTAAGTGGTTAACGAGATGTATTTATGATGTATAGTTTATAGCACAACAAGAAGACAAATCTGGTCCTAATAATATTCACCTCGTTTCTAAACGCAGTATAGTACAGCCAATCACAGTACAATCAATCTGAGATCAATTATCCATTGTCTCTTGCCGACAGCGCGTGTACCGTCCACAATGTTACAAAATAAACGTCTTCTTAACTGCGCATGTACTGTTATAACGGGCTGCGGTTGCTTGCACTAGGGAGAAGTGAAAAGCCAGAAATATTTCTTACAAAAAACGCTGATCGCTTATTGACGTAACAGTTTAAAGATATATATTGTCCCTCTGAAAAATATTTTTTATTTCAAATTTGTTTTTGAAAGTGTCATTTTAGTGTCACATAATAGTTATTCACGTTAACTAAACAATTATTTACCTGAAAAAAAAAAAACTTTTTGTTTTTGGGTTATAATTAAACGTTTCTTTTCTCTTTTTATACGTAAATAAATATTATTTTTTAGCGAAGTTAATAACTTGTATTTGAAGTAAAATACAACAAGAATTCCTACTTTGAAATGGAACATACTCGATTTCTGTCACTATAGTTTATTCTATTGCTAAAGTCAAGTCTTCATCAAGCCTAGATACTTCAAGTGTGACGTATCCCATTACAAACAAACTTTAATAGACTGTTTTAATAATAATTTAATGATTATCTGACAGCTTTGCTTTGGGATTTGTAATTTTAGCATGACGTTTACAAAAAAACAAAAACGTCGGCCTCTAGTACTACAACTGCTGCTTATGAATGAGTAGTCCTCTGGGGACGTAGCTGGCTAAAGTAGCAGCATGAAAATGAAAACATTTGAGAAAATAATTCTTTCTACACTTAAATTAATTAATATTTTGTCATTTTTACTCAGAAAATGTCATTCAATTTGAATTGGATAGAACATCTGTTTCACTGACTAAGGATTTCACTTACAACAAGGATGAATCGGAGCGTATGGAGTTCTATTTCAATCCCTCTTCAACAGGAAGAGGTGATGAGGGCTTTGTTGGTCAAGATGGCGGTTACGCTGTGACATTCCCTGCAGGTAAGTCAATATACGTTTTCATAGATTTAATTGGGAAAATATCGACTTTTCAAAATTCAATAGTTTGATCATACGCATATTATCATCCTTTTATAGAGCCATGGTAACCAGTTATGTCAAACAATAACAAGATCGATATTTTCCAACATTGTTATTGTAGCCTACAGTGATTTTTTTTCTAGAAAATTGGTAATTTTTCGAAACATTTATAGTAGCCTACGGGGATTTTTTTTCGAAAAATCATCAATTTCGCATAACTAGTGGTATTTTGAAAATGTCGATCAACCTATGGATAGTTTACTGTATTCAACGTATTATAATCTTCCAATTGCTTTTACAGGCTCACTTTCTGACGATCTTGATGGACAGGTAATAGAGGTGGCTTTGAGACACATAGACATCAGTGATCCTTTGATACTGGCACGAGCTCCTGAGCTTGTTGGCGCTTCTATTGTTAGTGGTAGAGGTATGTGGAACATTCTAGTATTGTATTGAGCGTGGTTCCCACTAGCGACCAATCATAAGCGATGGCTTATTCGCTTGTGATTGCTAACCGTCTATAACTTCGCTTGTCATTGGTTAAAACGCTTGCGTTGCGTTTACGTCCTTGCATTACGTTCTAGTGGGAACCAAGCTTTAGTATCTACTATAAATAGACAGAAATGGCGCGAACAAGCATCTGCAATTAATTTATATTGCAAAAGCTATTAGTTTCTGACGTATTTATAATTTCAAACACAAGTTTTTTTCAAAATTTACTTAACTTACCATGTGGTTGATTAAAGTTTGATAGAAGTTAAACTTTAAAAATTTACTTAACTTACTATACGGTAGATTGTACTTGAGAGAAGTTAAATTTTCTAAAATTTACTTAACTTACTATGCGGTTGATTAGAGTTTGAGAGAAGTTACATTTTCAAATTTACTTAACTTACTATGCGGTTGATTAGAGTTTGAGAGAGGTTAAATTTTCTAAATTGACTTAACTTACTATACGGTACATTAGAGTTCAATAAATTGGTGTAGTCTTAGCTTACTGTGTGCAAGATAATATATGATTTTGGCCTTATGCTTATTCCTTTTTAAAATCTACCAAATACAAAACCAATTTGTACCCAACAAGATAGTGGCGTCATCGTTACATGATTCCCTCTATTACGCAAGTAAAATGTTAAGTCATATAAATAACTATTGTACTTTTACAGGTTATGAACGTCAGCCGTTGGAAAGTTTTGGAATGGCTGAAATTACAGTAATTGCCAAATCTGGACGCCAGGAAGTAGCTTTACTTGGCCAGGTTACATTAGAGTTTCCTCTGAATTCTGTTGAAAATGCGCCAGACGTCGGTGAAAAAATTGGCGCTTATTTTTATGATAAACAAAAAGGTAAGAAACTTGAATGAATACATTTTTTCAGTGATTAACAAATCACATTATTATTATTTTTCAATGATAATAATAATAGATAATAAATATCATTGTCTGTTTAAGCGTGGTTCCAACTAGAACGCAACGTAACGCAGCGACGTATCGACGCAAAGTGATGTATTGCGTAATCGCAAGTGGGAACCGACGACGCAACAGTGCTGTAAATAGATACGAAAAAGAGATATCTATCTATCTATCTATCTATCTATCTATCTATCTATCTATCTATCTATCTATCTATGATTTCACGCTGGCGGGGGCAAACAGAATGATTGGAAGGCATTTTCTTACGTTCCGTAGATTGCGTTACTTTGCGTCTCTAGTGAGCTTAGTTAGTGCCTAACCTACGTTTTGTTAGTGACAATATATTATCAATCGTTACCATTTCTTTTTAGGCCTTTGGATCGAGGACGGTGAAGGTTTAGTTACTACCAACGTACATGGTGACACGGTGTGGGTTTACAATGCGACGCATTTCACATGGTGGAACGCTGATCGCGTTTTTTCCGATTCCAATTGCGTTACCGTCAGAGCCTGCAACGATCCCGATTGTATCAGCCCAGCCGGCAATACCATGATCACGTAGGCTTTTATGAATTTTGTGAGAGTGTCAATATGTTAGTTATTTGTAGGCCTACACAATTTATGTGTTTATTTGGTTCAATTGAGGCAGTGAATAGTGATCATTTTATGGCATCCGAGGCATACCACTTTCTCTTCTTACGAACTACCTGAATAATAGAACGCAATTTACTTCCTATAACTCCCACTTTTCTGAACTTCTTCCTGTTACATGCGGCGTTCCTCAAAGATCCATTCTGGGCCCCCTTCTCTTCTTAATCTATGTTAATGACTTAATCCATGCTTCAAACTCTTTTTCATATGTTCAATTTGCTGATGATACCAATATCTTCCTTTCCCATCCTGATTTCAACACTCTAACAAGAACCTTCAACAATGAAATCAGCAATGTTTCAAACTGGTTCAAACTAAATAAGTTATCCCTTAACATCAGTAAAACAAACTACATTCACTTCTCCACTAACAAAAAAACTAATAACAATCCGAATGCAAATATATACATCGATCACACCCCTATCAAACAAGTTGAAAGCACATCATTTCTTGGTGTTCAAATAGACAACAAATTAAACTGGAAGCTTCATATAGCTAAAATCTCCAATAATATCTCCAAAACCATTGGTGTACTAAATAAACTAAAATCTACATTACCTCCTAAAATCATCACTTCTTTGTACAATACACTCATCTTGCCTCACCTCTTCTATTGTAACACTGTCTGGGCAGCAACAGATTCAACGCATCAAACTCTTTGTCCATGGCTTAGTACTGAAACAACTAAACTTGACAGACTATTCAAACTCCAAAAGAAGGCAGCAGTCCGTATATGTACCCAATCAAATTATCTCTCACATACTAAACTGCTTTTCCATGATCTAAACACCCTAAATATCTTTGACATAAACAAATTACAGACAGCCCTTTTCATGTATCGACTTTCCAATAACACACTTCCTAATACCTTAAAAAGATTTTTTCAAAAAAATAACGAGCTTCACAAATATAATACCCGAAATTCAAACAAATACGTCCAATCTAACCTAAATCGACACTCTTCCAGAAATTCAATTATCCACACAGGCCCCTTACTATGGAACTCCCTTAACAAGTCTTTATTTGATTATAGTTTCATCATATTTAAATCAAAATACAAAAAATACCTAATATCAAAATACAAACCAACTTAATATTTCACCCAAATTTTGACCTATTTCAAACACCTCTTTTACCCTTATTTATTTATTTGTTTGTTTGTCTTGTCTTTGTCTATACTTGGTCTCTTGCGTAGTGTATGTACCGTCTGTAACCCCTGTTTGTCTCTGTCTATGAACATTTGATCAACATTTTTTTATACAACTTTTTTCCTGGTGGAACCTGTTGTAAAGCTCTTTGAGCTTATTTGTGTTGTCTCCAGATACAATGCATTTATATTAACTTGATTCATACTTTGTCAACATATTTTGAAATTTGCTTTGTATAAATAAATGAATGAATGAATGAATGAATCATTAATACTATTGAAGCTGTCGAATTCGATTATAATATTTTTATTTTAACATTTATTTACAGTCTTTCGGGAACGGATTTTGCGTATACACAATCTAAACAAACGGACGAGAATGGTCAGACGTGTTTCAATTTTAAACAGGGCGGTAACATCGTTCTGACTGCACCTTGCTCTGGGAGCCAAGAATTTGTCGTTGGCACTGGGGAGTACTCAAGGTGTTCAGCTACTTTAGCCGGCAGAAGCATTTTCTCCGAAAATAACATCAGAGAGGTACTGGATAGTTCTGCCTGCCAAGACATAAAGTTTGTTCTCCAAGGTAAGCTTAGAGTCATCACTTCCATTTTTTATGGTGAACGAGAGGAAGTTAAGTAAGGAAGAGTTTACATCGGAAGTGTGTAAAATGGATCTTTATACAATTATTTAGGAAGGTGATTTTGCCTTTATGGTCAAAGAATTAATAACATCAGTTTTAGCTGCAGTAATATAATTATATTAATATGTCTTTTTCTTCAGGTTTCTCACAAGATTGTTCTGATCCAGGTCTTATAGGAGACGGAGTTAGAATTGGTACTGATTTCTCTTACGGAAGCAATGTCACTTTCTTCTGTAATAGTAATTATAACGCAGGGTCTGGAAGCCCTGTACGTGTGTGCCATTCATGCGGCGACTGGAGCGGAAGTCAGCCTCACTGCTTTCCTACAGACTATGAATCGAGCGGGCAAAGCGAATTTGGCGAATTCTTCCCTTAAATCTGGTCGATTTAACTGTTGTGGTGTTTTTTGGTGTTATTATTTAAATAATTGTACGTTCAGCTAACGTGCTGCCGCAATTGTTTATTCTGTAGGCCTATGGTGTCATTTTGTGTAATCGTTTAGCATAACTGTGATTTTAAATATGCCGCCTAATGTGTCAAGTTTGTATATATAATAATGCATTTTCCTGTCGTACTATAAGGTACACTCTTTTTCGTGTTCAAAAATATTGAATGAATTATGTACGAGTACTAAGTAAAGATAGGTAATATGTTGTGTACGTATTATATTAGTTTATCAACTGACTGTAATCTGCATAGAAACCACAGCTCCCGCAGTTGTCTGGTTTCAAAGCGAAATACAGTGTACAATTATGTGTGGTGTGGTATTTACAAAATGCTTTAGTTTGAATTTTTTTTTAAACAATAGGTAACTTGTTGAAACCGTTTACATTGTTACTGCTGTAATATTTTTAATTTTGATACATTTGCTAATAAATATCGGATTAAATACACTGTATTGCTTATGACTTAAATAATCATACAACATAACGCACAAGTTTAGTGTACGGAATGAAGGATTTTATAAAACAGTTTCTCCGAACTTGTGCGAAATGTATTGCGTTCCAAAAAACGATGTGGAGTGACAATATGAACCTATTTTAGACGTCGTGTAAGCTATATAAACTTCACAATTGTATACAATTACTTGTACTAGACTTGCCTGAAACTCCAGCTAGGGTTGTTGAGTATTCCTCAAGTATGTATGACATGCCATGTGTGCCAAAAAGTTTATCTACCAATAGGAAATTCCCAAAACAGTTTTGTACAGTAACGCTGTATAAATTCAAAATTTATTAACATTCACCTTAACATCAAGGTATGGTTAACAACAACATTTACAAAAATAAACAAAGATATAAAAGAAAAAGCAATAATAAAAGCATTCAATGAGCATGTATGTTGCATAAAGGTCGCTCAGTATCAGGTGGAAGCTTAAATGGTCGAGCGCCTTTCAAATGCCGAACATACATGCTTCATAATGGGCTTGATGATATCTGGATCATTTGCACCCATAATAAATATAAACTTATCATTTTGTGACATATTTTTAAAGTTTAGATTAAAATCTAGATCCGAGAATAATGCCGTTCTAATTTCATCATAAATGGTTCAATATAGCATGAAATGGTTCTCATCTTCAATATCGCCACCTTTACAAAGAGTAGACAATCTATTGTTTGCCTCTGTTTTGGGAATTGTATACAAAAACTATGGCCACCATTCTGTGATATTTAAAAGTTCAGTGAACAGCAGATTCTTTCAAACTACAGAAGAATTCTTTTGTACAGCAGTGTATGTGTAACTTCCTCCACGTTGAATCTTAGTGACGGCCAGTGAAGTGCGCCTCATACTTTGGTATCTTTCTACTGCGTGTGTTTTCTGGTATACTAGGGTGCATAGAGCGAGTGCAGCCACGATCAAACACATTGCGGAACAAGCGTACAACGAGTTGTTATACGAACCAGTCAAGTCATAACTAAACCCTGAAATTAAAGATACAATTCGTCAGCCTATACTGTAGGTCTACAGCTAGTCTGTCTGCACTATCAAACTGTATGTGGACATATGGACATTATGATGTCATATCACTTCCATATTTGAGCATATCACTATCATATTGGGCACATCACAATTTTTGGCAATCTTTTCGACTTTCAAAAATTCAATTATTATGCGATAATATGGCTATATATTGCTCTGTATCGACGTATAGAGCCATAATAACCAGTTTTGACGAAAATAAGTCGATATTGTGCCATTTTTTGGAGAAAAAAAATCCCTAAATTGCCCAAAATATCGACTTTTTAAAATTCAATTATTATGCGATAATATGACTATATATGTGCATATGTTGCTTTGTATCATGTTTTACATGCCATAATAACCCGTTTTGTCGAAAAATAAAAAGGTCGAAATTTTTCCATTTTCCTATACAAAGTGGTCGAAAAGGTTTGATCCATAAAAATAAATGGTTTTCTTACCACTAACTAATGCAACCATCAAATACCCGATGCCAGCCGGTGGGGCTACTATGCTAGCAGTACTGGCGGAGTACTGATGTCCAAACAACTCTGCTGCAACTCCGTATGAGCTACCATTAAAAATACCTCTTACTAAACCAAGAGCTTGAGTAATAAAAAAAAAGTTAAATATATATCATTATAAATTCATGATCTGCAGGCATGCAGTATAGCGTATAGTTTAAGAAAGGTTATAGGTTAACGGTTATAGGTTAATGTGAAAACAACTACAGATTCTCCGCCGCAGTTTATTTTCTCTAGAAATAATTATGCCCGAGTACAATTTAACACATCGTGAACTTAACCTCCAATTGTAGATATTGAGTAATTCTAGCAAGGCCTACTTCGTTTAATGGTCTTTTATGTCATGATTTAATTATCTCCTGGCGTGTACACACTATCCTAATGCATATAGCATTTATCCTTGACGAGCGCGTACAAAAGTTGTGAAATTCGCTTGGATACTGATGACATAAAATAAAACAAACAAACCTATTGATAATATCAGGATTGTGTCAAATGTTGTAGCGACTGTCATGAAAAAACATGTTAATGCGCCTGCGATGGCGCCGAATGGCCATAACAACATCTTTGGAAAACGTATTTTATCCATAAAAATTGATAATAAAAGTTTGGAAAACAATTCTGCTCCTCCATTTAGACTCAATGCTAATGCTCCTTGTTCTAGACTAAATCCGGTTTTGGTTACGAAGTCAACCTTTACAGAAAACAAGTTTATTTGTTAACAAGTGAATAAGATATTGCATAGAGGTTTTGGTTTTGATATTTAGTTTTCATATTTTAGTTTCGGAAAATGTGTAATGCTCCGTTACGTCTACACAAACTTTATGTGACAAAAAAACGTGATGTGCCCATATATGGACATGATAAGGTCAAATCACTACCGTATTTGGGCATATCACCACCATATTTCGGCAAATAACACTTTTTTTTGTCAAACTAGTTTGATAGTGTAGACAGCTACTGTCTACACTAAAAAAGTGGACTACTGCTGTTAATGTGATACACCCTTTTGGGCAAGTTATTTGATTACACTATTCTGACAACAAAAACAGAGATTTACGGTAGCTATAAAATCATAATCATACCAAGTTTATCGCTGTAAATCCAAAAGCACAGCTTATGATAGCAACGGTCACTGCTAACATCCACATCTCTGGAAAGCGAAGCACATCACGTTGAGAAACTTGCTTAGTTTCCTGTTCTTCCTTTTGAGACATACTCATTTGCTGTTGAGTTTGGGTGTTTATAGGGTTTGTTTCTGGTGTTAGTTTTATTAAAGGTATAGCTATCAGCCAGAATACGAATATTAAAGCTGAACATATTCTGTAAGTCCACCGCCATCCTACTTGTACGATGATTAATCCTAAGACAGGACTTAATGTTAAAACACCTGAAGAAAGAGGACGGCAAAACGTATGTTAGAAACACATAATTGTAGTACTCAAGATCGTAACATTTCCCGTGAAGATGATAAATGAATGAATATTTTAAAGGTGGGAAAGGGTGGAGGTTCTGTATAGTAAGTAGAGTAGTAGGCATACTACTGCAAATATAATAGCTGAAGAAATAGAAAGGCATGAACGTGTGTTAGGAACACACAATGGTACTCGCAATCGTAACATTTCCCGTGAAGATGATAACTTATATGAAAGGTTTATATTTTAAAGGTGGGGAACGGGTGGAGGTTCTTTTTAGGTAGAGTAGTAGGCCTAGCGTACTATGCCTACTACTGTAAATACAATAGCTGAAGAAATAGAAAGGCATGAACGTGTGCTAGGAACACACAATGGTACTCGCAATCGTAACATTTCCCGTGAAGATGATAACTTATATGAAAGGTCTATATTTTAAAGGTGGGGAACGGGTGGAGGTTCTTTTTAGGTAGAGTAGTAGGCCTAGCGTACTATGCCTACTACTGTAAATACAATAGCTGAAGAAATAGAAAGGCATGAACGTGTGTTAGGAACACACAATGGTACTCGCAATCGTAACATTTCCCGTGAAGATGATAACTTATATGAAAGGTCTATATTTTAAAGGTGGGGAACGGGTGGAGGTTCTTTTTAGGTAGAATAGTAGGCCTAGCGTACTATGCCTACTACCGTAAATACAATAGCTGAAGAAATAAAAAGTCTAGGCATGAACGTAAGGAACACTAGTACTCGCAATCGTAACATTTCCCGTGAAGATGATAAATTATTAGACAGGTCTATAAATTGAGGGTGGGGAAAGGGTGGAGGGGATATACAGTATGCCCACTGTGGTAGGCAATGTACTAATTATGACTCTATGTGTAGGCCTAGGATACTATCCCTAAATTCAATGCGACAATTCACATCGCACATGTTTGTAAGTCACCTATTGTTCCACCAGTAGTCGCAATGGTCGTAGCTCTCATCCGATACTGAACAGGTACCCACTCTAAAATTAGTTTCACCATAGGTTTTGTCGCAATAGCTGAGGCAATACCAAAACAAAAACCATACGTGACGTAGAGGAAAGCTATTGATGGCACAAACGAAGTGAGCAATAAAGCCAAAGAGCATAAAAATGTAGCAGATGCAATGACGTTAAAAATTCCGAATCGAGGTACAATCATTTGTGCTGGGATCGAAAAAACTTGCGAACAACACATGGCGATTGACTGCGCCCAACCTAAAAACAGTAAACAAAAATCATTATTATACGGTACCTCTTACTTCATAGATTAAACTGATTTATGGATTGATAATTAAACGATTGATTTGGTTTTTTAGTCTACACTGGAAAACTTTTGTTTTCAAATTCCGAGTTTGTCAAATGTAGTTAGTATGCTTATATTTATACTAGCAATTTAAAACTAAATAATTTATAACACATTTAAGTTATTTTATTATCTATCTAGGCTTAATCGCTGTAAAACAATAGGGCCTACAATAACCGTATAGGCTATAATAGGCATGTATAGGGAGGGACAAAAAGGGAAGGGACAAATAATATATGTTGAACTATGACTAAAATTGGCTAAAGTTGACATTACATTTAAACTAGACCTTGATTGAGGATTCTAACAAATTCGATCAATTAGCCTACATACAGGCAATGCCGTATCATACATCGGAAGCAATGACGAAATAAACTTGACTCAATGACATTTTATACATAAAGTTACCACACTGTATTTCTAAATATTCGTTAAAAACCTTTAACCAGCACCTCAATCTCTTCAGCGTCGAGGTAATTAGACTTTATACAAACTGATTATTATTGATCCACCACTACTGGGCGTATTGTTTTCACCGCAGATAACTTTGGGTGATAATACTACTAGTTACTGTGTCTTTATCTTCTTGTGTGATTTCAGTAGTGATTACCTATATGCATTATTAATATAAGCTTACTTCAATCAATACAACATTGGCCTTCAACAATTCCTAGCCTGCAGAATAACGGTGATAATAGGCATATTTAAAAGCTAACGGGACTGTTTTAAGTTGGTTGTGCTTATTTTCAAGAGTGAAAACTCACTAGAACTACTACTACTAGGCCTACTATCCCTTTCCATATCGGAAACTAATTATATACACACTGTTATGAAATAAATTAAATTAGTTTACCAGAGTTTAACATTATATTATTAAATACTTCTACTAAAACCTAGTATAGGCCTACTGTATTTAGGTTTACTATCTGTTTTGAACCAAAGCGATGGAATTAAGAGAGAAAAACAAAACAAAGTACCCTTGATGCTCTTTCTTATACTATCATACATTACCAGTGACCAGTGTAGTTGAGTTGAATTCCTTTTGAAGCTCTCCAAAAACCAATCCATACGAGAATAATGATCCGAAGATAGCATAAGATATGAAGACACTCATGGATGTCATCACCCACCACCATCTCCGCCTGACCGCCTCGTAAACACCCATTGTAGCTCTAAAGTTCTTGCAACATAAAGTACATTCATGCAAGCTGTTGAAGTAGCTTGTCTGAGATAAGGTACTGTTTCGTCATGAGTGAAGGTCATTGTGCAATCGTAGACAAACAACGTTTTCTGAAAAATTGTGTTTACTATAACGATGTATTGTCCTTTGTTTCACGAATGATGACCCATAGGTAACTATTCATATTACATAGATATCGAAAGTTTAATAAAGTGAAACAATCACAGGCCTGTCTAGAAAACGTGTTATGGAATCATTAGGAAAAAACAATTACATTTTCATGTGGACAAGTTTGGATGTCGTGCTTCCTCGCCTTTTTTTTTTCTTCACATTTTTGTTTGTTTGTTATTTTAAGACTACGACCGACAACGCATGCGTAGGTCTTTGGTCGTCTTCCTATTAAGCTTCCTATTAATAATATTTGTATTTCCAATATTTGAATCGATTCTTCCGTTGGCACACCTCCAATAAAGTGAGACCGAACGGAAGCAAGGAAAGGACATGCAAACTAATTTTAACAATATACTTAAATATTCTGTACACAAACAAGCAATGCGTTAACAATTCCGAATCGAGGCACAATCATTTAATAATAATAATACCACATTTATATAGCGCCCTTTTCATGAGTAATGCTCAAAGGCGCTTTACAAGCATTATTACCCCAGTATTTTTTGGGATCAAACACGTATGGAAACATACTCCCATAATGCAGCCGGTAACCAGCGCAGAGTTGTGTCTAGATCTAACTGGGTACCCATTTATACACCTGGGTGGAGAGAGGCAATGTAAGTAAAGTATCTTGCCTACGGATACAAGCAATGCGGCGAGAGTTGGATTCGAACCTAGGTCTGACGATCGGTAGTCCAACGTCCAACACACTGCGCCACACACCATTTGTGCTGGGATCGAAAAACTTAACAACACATAGCGATTGACTGCGCCCAACCTAAACACAGCAAAACAAAAATCATCAACCACAAGTAAAAAGAGAGTTATTGTACTTTTACTTGTGACGGTGAAGGCGTTCCATACGGATAAAGGCGGTTTATATCATACGGGATATGTAAGCCTAATATGTTTTAAAATGTTCCAAACGGCGCCCCGTAATAGGGCACATTTTGTTTGGCGCTCAGAACTTTAGTGTGTCTGAACACACGCTTTTCATTTATTTATACTAAAACCCTCTCTAGTAGCGTGGATAGAGCGAGACGTAATATACAGGCAGCCTATAGTTATATTGATCCACCACGTCTCTGGGTATCAACCAATAGTAAACCAGGGAAGAATAAAAGTACTGTACACTCTTTCCTGAGTAAACATGTATACTGTATAGACATATATTTACGTACATTGAGGTAGGTGAGTGTGATAAACATAAACTTAGTTTAGTATCCCTGCCTTCACCGCTCGGTCAATGAATATGACCCAAAGTAATTCAAATTAAAAAAAAAAATTAATTTGATCCATATTAAATATGATCAAGGAGTGATGAGCTGCAAAAACAAGAAGCGGATAAGGGACCCCTTCTTAATCTTTGGTTACTCCATGACCTACTACTGTACTCCATGACCTACATTAAATACATTACCAGTGACTAGTGTAGTTGAGTTGAATTCCGTTTGAAGTTCTCCAAAAAACAATCCATAAGAGTATAATGATCCGAATACACCATACATTATTAAGACAGTCGTGGCCGTCACCACCCACCACCATCTTTGCCTGATCGCTTCAGAGGCACCCATGTTCTGTCATGGTCTGACCGACAATAAACATTAATAAAGCACTGACAGCTCCAGAGCAGTCTCTCCACTCTGATCAGCTGTTTCGTCATGATTAAAGGTCATTTCACAAACATGTGTTCAAATACATTACGCCTATAAGGATTATTGTCCTTGCGAGTCAGTTGAGCTGTTATTTACTCCGCCGAGAAGGTATAATTGTAATCGATCGCGTGTGTCTGTTTATCTGTTTGTTAGCAGGATTACTCAAAAAGTTATTGCAAGACCTTAACCAAAATGAAAATGTAGATATATATATTTTGGAGGAAATCCGGACCAGGGTCTCAATTCTGGACCACCTTCTAGTATTATTGTCAGACCAAGAAATTGCTCTGGTAAAGTAAAAAAAAGTAGAAAATTGATTGGTGTTTCATGACGATGGATCAATAAAAGAATGAAGGAAAATACTCTAAAAAATCTTCTGATACTCTAGAGATGTAGGCAGCTATTTGAATTTGCGACGATCGAGTGACGACGAAAATTCCAAGTGATGTGCGCATGCGGAGAAGTTCGACGTGCTTCCGCCCCTTTTTCCTCCTCGACAGTCATGTGCAGATCCAGCGATTCGATCATTATGGCCGTGTTTCCGCAGCCACAAATTAACCGATAATAATTAACCGATAAAGCAAACAGGGGTTGAACCGATTCCGCTCGTGAAAAATAATTATCTCATTCAAATCAGATAAGGTTGGCGCCCTCAATTGAGTGAGACCGAACGAAAACAAGGAAAGGACATGCCAACAAAATCAAAACAACAACATTTTGCTTTACATATTATGCTGCATAAAAACTGGATAAACATACAAATTAGACTATAATACAAGGCCAAGAAATATTGCTAAAAAATTGGCCAAACGTGCTACCAATGGATGCGGGGTTTTTGCTAAAATTTTCTTACATATTATCAATAAAAGATTACAATTTTGGGCAGAAGATAATAACATTCTACATCAGGAACAAGCCGGTTTTAGAAAGGGGTTCAGAACATCGGATAATGTATTTATTCTTAACACAATCATTAATAAATACCTAGGAAAAAAACGTGGGAAAGTATATGTTGCTTTCATTGATTTTAAACGAGCCTTTGATCGACTCCGTAGGACATCAATATCTTCACATAAAACTAAAAAATTCAGGAGTAAAAGGAAAAATGTTAAACGTTATTAATTCAATGTACAATAAGTTATCAGCACATGTTAAGGTCGACGGCAATATTAGTAATTCTTTCAAATGTCTAATAGGTATACAACAGGGTTCGCCACTCTCGTCCTTTTTATTTAATGTTTTTATTAATGATTTGAGTGAAACATTAAATGAGGAAGGCGACGAGCATAGAATCCAAATAGGAAATCTAAAAATTAATCATTTACTCTATGCAGATGACCTTATGTTATTTGGTGATACCGTTTATGGTCTACAATATTATTATTATTATTATTATTTAAGTTATCTACCTATTGTACAAGATGGGAAGTAACTGTCAATGTTAACAAGAGTAATATTATGGTGTTTAAGAATGGTGGTAATCTTAACAAATTTGAAAAATGGAATTACAATGGAAATACAGTTGACATTGTCAAATCCTTTAAATATTTAGGAGTTGTTTTCAACTCAAATGGTAATTGGAATAAAGCCAAAGAATACAATTGTCAACAAGCTAATAAGGCTTTGTTCACATTAAAAGGATTGACCCATAGACGTTTTGGTAACCTCCAAGTTAATATATGGAACCATATATTTGATGTTAAGATTATGCCAATCTTACTTTATGGTAGCGAAATATGGGGTTTAAATGATATATCAGTATTAGAGAAAGTTCATCTAAGATTCTGTAAATACATTCTAGGAATAGGTAATTCTGCACCAAGTGTTGCAGTGAGAGGAGAATGTGGAAGATTCACTATCCAAATTCAAATTATCATTAATATAATTCGTTATTGGCTTAGAGTAATCCAAATGGATAATGACAAATTTATTAAACAATGTTATGATTTTCAATATAGAAAAGCTCAAAGAAATGAGCAATGTTGGGCCAATGACGTAAAACAAATACTATGCATAAATGGATTTGGTAACATATGGTACTCACAACAGGTTAATAATATATATACTTTTATTTCAAATTTTAAACAAAGGCTTACAGACATTGAACGACAGAAATTCTACGAAGATACTAGGCTACACTCTAAGCTCCAATATTACAAGCACGTTAAATATAAGTTTGGGATTGAAGAATATCTAACAAAAGTAACAAATTACAAACATAGACAAATTATGACTAAGATACGACTAGGAATTTTAGAATTAGAAATTGAAAAAGGAAGATGGAATTGTATAAATAGAAATGAAAGATTATGCAAATTATGTGCTTTACAATCAATTGAAGATGAATATCATTTCACTTTAGTTTGTCCATTTTATTCAGATATTAGAACTAAATATATGTTTTCCTTTTATACAAACAACCCAACTAAATTAAAATATATTTATCTTATGTCTGCCACAAATACTGATCTTATTGTTAAACTTGGAAAATATTTATTTTTTTCATTTAAACGTAGAACAGAATTTTTAAACGCACTCAACTGATATTTATTTAATATTGTACTACATTGTATATTATTTGGGCCAAAGGCCATATATAATAAATGTTTCTTGGATCTCCAAGAAAGAATGAATGAATTATAATTGTTTAAAATGAAAACACGCACAATGATTTCTACTTTATATATTTATTAGTATGAAAATTAAAATTTTTTTAGCTCGGTTAAAGTAAAGAGTCTTTTGTAGGGCTATCGTCTGTATTCAATCTAGAAGGTTGGTCTGTTACATTTTGTTTGATTCCATGCGTAGGTCGAAATCTTTCAACTGCGCACATTTTCTGCCATAACAGCGTGCATAGCGCCAATGCACAACCAATCAGGTATAATCCCGAGCAGGCGTAAAGGGCTGAATCATAAGAACCAGTGTAGTCGTAGCTAAAACCTGAAGTATACAACAAGTACGTGGTTAAAAGTCTTTTACGGCACATTTTGGTGTGCATTATATAATGATGATGATGATGATAAGTACACCCACTGACGGGATATTTATGTTTATTTTGTGACGTTTCATGAGGGGTCCCTAACTTATGTACGAAAAGAAATATCACTGGCGGGCTTACTTACCTCCTAGTAAAGCTGCGAGGAGAAATCCGATTCCAGATGGTACCGAACCAAGACTTGCTGCACTTGGGATATATTTTGGCGGGAATACTTCTGATGCCACAACGTATGGAGTGGCATTAAATACTGCTTTAACTATACCAAAGGCTATAGGAAAAAAATTATTATTTTAAAGTTCTCTATTATTATATACAAATGGTTTGTATAGTATAATACCATGGAGTAATTTCTGTTCTTTATGCTAAAATCTCATGACAGAAATTAATAATGCAACATTACGTCATCCATACTACATCCTCACATTGTCACTAATAGTCCATGGGATTTAGCTAAAAAATGACCCTTTTCTCACACAAATTGCAAGAAAAGGTTTTTTTGATGAAATGTGTTCTTTAGACCCTACTGAACACATTTATCAACGTTAGGACATTTTTCGACAACGGGAAGTAGCCTAATTTGCATAATTAAAAATGGCCGCCATTTTTAATAACGTACTCTGTATCTTGGAAACCGCTAGTCACAGATACTTAATTATGGTGTCAAAATTGTTAAAATATATGTTTTTATATTCACTTTATTGAAAAAGTTTGTCCAAAAATTAATGGAAGTGCTATTTCTGACATTATTGACCTTTGACCTTGAATTCTCATATCTCAGCAACCACTAATCGGAGATATACAAATTAGGGCTTAAATTGTTCAAAAACTACACATTTATATCCAGTCTAATGGCATGTTTTTGCAAAAAAATGGCGGATTCTAACATTATTGACCTTTGACCTTGAGTTATCATATCTTAGCAACCACTAATAGGAGAGACACAAAATATGGCTCAAAATGTTCAGAAACTACACATTTATATTTAGTCTAATGGCATGTTTTTGCAAAAAATGGCCGATTCTAACATTATTGACCTTTGAACTTTACACTACATAAAATCGCATAACTTTGAAAATATTGTACATATGAAATTATTTTTAGTGTCAAATTGTTCAGAACATACATGTTTCTATAGAGTCCAATGACACATTTTGTCCAATAATGGCCTATTGTATGGTTATTAACATTTTAACTATATTTGAAAAGGATTTAAACCCGGAATCTTCTTCATGTAGGCATTCATTAGAACATGTGATTTGGCACTACCGTACTTGTTGTTTAGAATATGGTGGTAATTTAAAGTGCATGTAACCAGTTGATTTAATTTAGTTACTGAAAATATTCACTTTTAAAAAAAATATTAGACTATGTATACATACATTATAGGTTTGGATTATTAATCAATTTTAAATTAGGTCTTACATCTTACTCAGGAGAAAGTTGGTGTTCACACTATTAACAGAGCCAACAAAGATGTCGGTTTTTTTATGATATATTGTACATACTTTAAATAGGCCATGTCATTTTGCAGGTTTATTAAAGTTTTTTTCAAATTAGTAATTTATTTTTCGATCAAATTAAATTGGCATTAAATGGCATATTCAACAAACAAATTTCTAAAGATTATTTAACAACTCCCTAGTTTATATTTTGTTAAGGATAGCATCACTCTTGAGGGCATTCTTTTAGGTTGAAACATAGTCTTATTAAGAAGGCCTTTTCTACTACTAGACGCATTGTTGACAACTGGAATTTTAAAAGATCGATATTAATGCAACATATTTAGTTTAGTTTAAATTGGCTATCGAGACTCATAATTAGGCTGACCACCACTTGCAATATTTTCGCCGTATACAGTAAAAACCTCAGTTTCTTATGGAATTTATTTATTATTTCAATATAAACCATATACAGTATGACTACTAGTGGTGTATAGTTTTTAACCTTTTATAATTTGTTTTTGTACTTTTTTTACGTGAATGTATTGTGTATGTACCATGTTTCTATGTGGTTTAATTTTTACCATTTTTAACCATCAATTTTAATGCTTTTAATATAAATATCTTGTAATTCAGCTTCAGCTGCGAAGACGATAAGAAATAAAATAAACAAACAGTGTAAACTTGTAGGCAGTTTATGGATGAATGCAATAGTTTATGCTTATAAATTTAATGTACCAATGGCCTACTTTAAACTAAACATAATAAGTCAACGTTGCAACTCTTACATTTTAGAGTGCCAAATCACATGTTCTAATGGATGTCCATATAAAGAAGATTCCGGGTTTAAATCCTTTTCAAATATCGTTCAAATGTTAATAACCATACAATAGGCCATTATTGTACATAATGTGTTATTGGACTCTATAGAAACATGTATGTTCTGAACAATTTGACACTAAAAATAATTTCATATGTACAATATTTTCAAAGTTATGCGATTTTATGTAGTGTAAAGTTCAAAGGTCAATAATGTTAGAATCGGCCATTTTTTGCAAAAACATGCCATTAGACTGGATATAAATGTGTAGTTTCTGAACAATTTAAGCCCTAATTTGTATATCTCCGATTAGTGGTTGCTGAGATATGATAAATCAAGGTCAAAGGTCAATAATGTTAGAATCCGCCATTTTTTGCAAAAACATGCCATTAGACTGGATATAAATGTGTAGTTTCGGAACAATTTAAGCCCTAATTTGTATATCTCCGATTAGTGGTTGCTGAGATATGATAAATCAAGGTCAAAGGTCAATAATGTTAGAAAAAGCACTTCCATTCTTTTTTGGACAAACTTTTTCATTAAAGTGAATATAAATACATATATTCTAACGATTTTAACACCATAATTAAGTATCTGTGACTAGCGGTTTCCAAGATACATAGTACGTTATTAAAAATGGCCGCCATTTTTAATTATGCAAATTAGGCTACTTCCCGTTGTCGAAAAATGTCCTAACGTTGATAAATGTCTTCAGTAGGGTCTAAAGAACACATTTCATCAAAAAAACCTTTTCTTGCAATTTGTGTGAGTTAAAAGTCTAAATCCCATGGACTATAACAAATACAGTGGAAGTATTTTTAAACATACCGAAAGACACAATGAGCATTCCTTCAAACGATGTAACGTAGAGTAGAAAAATACACGAAACGGCTCCCACAATACAAGCGTGCGGCCAAATCAATATTTTGTGAAAATGTAACTTGTCTATGAACGATGCAATACACACTTTGCCGATCACTTCTGCTCCACCATTTATGCTTAAAATCAATGTGCCTTGCTTAAGTGTAAACCCGGCTTTTGTTGAAAAATCTACCTTTCAAAGAAAAACAAAATAAAGTATGTCAGAATTGGTATAGTTAAATGTCTTATCAGTCAATAATAATTATCAATAATCTATAAAAAGTCTATATAGTAGGCCTACAAATTGGTGACCAGATAATCAGTGTTTAAAAGTCAATCTCATGAAATATTCCATACATACAACACATAAACATTCATTTTGTTTACGATACGTTACAGGTTCACAATTTAGAAGAGATTGTAGGCCATTTAAATTCGAATCAAAGTGTAAAAGCCAACTCAGACAGCATAATACGACGAGGCCCGACGAAACGTCTTGACTCGTCGATGCTGTCGGGAGTTGAATCCCGACAAGACGAGTCGTCTTGAGTTGGCCTTAATATGACTTACAAGATTAATCATAGTGAAGCCGGTAGCACAGCTTACGATAGCGCACATTAATCCAAAAAGCCATGTTTCTGGAATTCTGAGTATATCTCGCTGAGAGACCTCCGATTCCATCTCTTTTTCATCAATTGTTAATTCTAGTTGAGAAACTTCAGGGCATGAATCCTTCATTTGTTTCTCAACCTCGACACTTCCATGAGAAACTTCCGAGTATAACTTCATTTCTTTTTCAACGTTAACACGTCTCTGAGAAACTTCTGTGTATGACTCCGTTTCTTTCTCAACATTACCATCTCCTAGAGAAACTTCTGAGTATGACTTCGTTTCCTTCTCAACGTCACCATCTCCTTGAGAAACTTCTGAGTATGACTTAGTTTCCTTCTCAACGTCAACATCTCCTTGAGAAACTTCTGAGTATGACTTCGTTTCTTTCTCAAAGTCACCATCTCCTTGAGAAACTTCTGAGTATGACTCCGTTTCTTTCTCAACGTCACCATCTCGTTGAGAAACTTTCGAGTATGCGCCAACATCAGTGTTTTCCAAACTTTGGTTTTTCTTCTTTGGTGTTATGTAGATCACAGGTGCAATGATCAAACCCATTACAAACACCAGACCAGAGCAAATTCTCAACGTCCACCGCCATCCTAAACGTGTCAATAAAGTTCCTAGGACTGGGCTTATTGTTAATAATCCTGTTTTATATAAAAAGAAAAATACACTTTTGAACATTCACAAATATTGCAAATACTAATTTAGTGAGTGTCTTAATCAGTCAGCGGAGTCTAAACTTTAGCTCTGTCTACACTATCAAACTTTACGTGACAAACAAATGTGATGTGCCCATGGACATGAAGATGTTATATCACTACCATAGTTGGGCATATCACACTTTTTCCTCACATAAGTTTGATAGTGTAGACAGAGCTTTAAGGTGGGTATGGTAAGTGATATTGAGTCATTCACTCACTACCAACATATTACAGAGATTAAGCAGGTATATAATTTTTATCTTTGAACTCCAATTAAAAAACTCTGCACTTAATTGTTGCCAAAAATGTTATCTAAAACATCCAAGAGTTGCACTATTTTAGAGAATACCCAGAGCCGCCTTCTTCTTTATTTGGCTGAATGGTATAAGCCAAATTTATAAACACATTGACAGTGTTTTTTTTAATTTGAAAGAGAGTTAGGTTGTTACATTTTAGAAAATATTACCGATAGTACCACCAAGAGTAGCTAGTGTTGATGCCCTTACTCGGTACTGAACTGGCGCCCATTCGAAAGAATGTTGTATAAAAGACTTCGTAGAAACTCCAGTCGTTATACCAACACCAAGGCCGTACGTTATATACATGTAGATTATTGACGGAACGAATGAACTCAGAAGTAAACACAACGAATAAATGAAGACGGCGGATATGATGACGTTGAAATAACCAAACCGAATTACCAACATCTGACCAGGGACTGAGAACAGTTGACCACATGCTAAGCAAAGTGACTGCACCCATCCTGTTAAAGGTAAAAAAAGGTCACATGATAGTAATGATCATTGTATACTTATAAAAAGCGCAGTTAACTAAAAAACGATTGATTTAGGCATTACGTTACTAAAATCAACACTCTTTTGAGTTGGAATTGTATGCAATAGTATATACATAGTACAGTATAAATATGCTAGTGCCTAACATTTACAACGGGTCAATAATTCAATAATATAGGCCTATATTTAAACTAAAATAGGCGTAAAGCAAATACGTTAATAAATATAATACGCTGAAAATAAAAAAGAGGGCTGACATTAACCAAAGAATGAGAATAGAGATTATAAATGCTAGGAAGCATTTTAGAAATAAATTCGACTTTTTTTTATAAAAAAAAGTTTCTGGCCAGGCCCTGACGACTACGCAATTAGGCATAGGCACGGCAACTTCTGGAGCCCATCGTCTGTAAGTGCTTCTTTTTAAAACTGGATTAGGCCTACTCAATGATAGCAAATAACCGTACTCAAAGCGGGCATAGATAGGCCAAGTCTACTGTAGACTTAGTACAATCATGGATTAATCATTAATCCATGGTACAATTAAGTACGTTTGCTTAAGCTTAGGCCTAATAATACATTAATGATTAGATTAGGCCTAGGCCTAGGCCCTATTAAGTAAAAATAATTAAAGCCAATACCTGTAACTATTGTCGATGAATCGAATTCGGTTTGAAGATCACCAAATAAGACCCCATAACTGTATACAATGCCGTATACAAAATAACCATTCAACATGCACACAACCGTAACTGCCCACCACCACCGACGCTGTAGGGACGTACTCAGCACCACCATACCGACAGCAATCTTGTTTCTGGTCCTATTACTCTGCCAGCTTAAAAAACAACAATATGATTATTCATAATTCATTGTTATATGCTCAACAGCAGTGTTTGTATAAGAAATACGGTAGCATGTGCATAATAAAAATCCAACGTACCCAACGTGTGTTTTCTTCTATTTCACACTATGCGCACTTTCTTTGCGCGATTGATGTGTTCGATCGTCGAAGAGCGCGATTACTTTCGAAAATGTTTTCATAAAATTCAGATATTCAATAAAATACAGGTCAAGTCAGTCAATAATTGACAGTTAAAAATATTGTTATTACATTAAGCTATTGTACACGTAAGCAGGAAACAGCCATAAAAGACATTACATTGTAAGCTCAACAAGGTCTCGCTCGTACCCTCGCGGAAGGGTATAATTATTCACAAGAAGCTTAATTGTTTTGGTAATCAGACTGAATCACCGGACACGCTGCACACTAGAGGCGATACGATTAATTTGTTAAGAAATTAGGCCTACCCAGTGCTCAATAAACAACTTAAAAAAATCGAAGATAGAATTAATTTCTCTCGTTTTAAATTCGTGACCATATAGAGTGAATCTCATATTATGGAAACGGGACGTTTATTTGTGTGTGGGTGGGGGGAAGGAGTTATTTATAGAATATATTCACAGTTACTCAAGCCAAAACGGCAAAAACGGGTTTCAAACGGCAAGAAGAGTGCCTCAAACGGTAAAAACAGCACTCAAATGGTAAAATCAGTGCCACAAATGGTAAACGCAGTGCCACAAATTGTAAACGCAGTGCCACAAATGGAAAACACAGTGCCACAAACGACAAACACGGTGCCACAAATAGTGCCACGAACGACATATTGCCACAAACGACATAGTGCCACAAATAGTGCCACAAACGACAAACACGGTGCCACAAATAGTTTCACGAACGACATATTGCCACAAATAGTGCCACAAACGACAAACACGGTGCCACAAATAGTGCCACAAACGACAAACACGGTGCCACAAATAGTTCCACGAAGGACATAGTCCCACAAACGACAAACACGGTGCCACAAATAGTTCCACGAACGACATATTGCCACAAACGACACAGTACCACAAACCTAAACGCAGTATAACAACAGCAGACGCAGTGCCACGAACGTTAAGTTAAAACCTATTTCAAACTAAACTTACCACGAACACTGATTATACACGGCACATAAGTTGTTATTTTTGCCGAAACATACAACCCATGGCGTTGGCCTACCATATAGGCTTACAAGTCGCAATAATACATGCAGTGAAATCAAAATTACAATACGGTTTGTGAAATCTGCCGATTTTAAGATGCTGGTGAACTAAAAAGTATATTTAAATAACAAAAATATCCATTATTATCAGATCCTTGGGATCTACAATGCGTAACGAACTATGTACTGTATTCAATGAACTAAGTATAAAGAATATACAGGATGGTGATGCATGAATGGTGTTGATATCGCAATAACAATAATACAGTAGCTTACCAGTACGTATTTCATCTATTGAAATACCAATTGGGATATAACTACAGCACTGCGACATTGTTTCTTGTATGGCTTCGTTTTATGCCATGTATATTCTGAATCTGGGTTCCAGACGAATTTTGACTTAATATTAGTAAAAAGATAAACATTTTAGCACATATAGCGTTTCATACGTATACTACCTTTAATCTTGAGCTTGTAAACTAAACTGTATTTTCAGACAAAAATCGAAACGTCGACTGGTGGACTAATATAAAAAAGGAAATGTCATGTAGGCTATAACAAACAAAAATCAACAAACATAAAATTAGTACTAGGCCTACTGTACTCACCCAAACAGCTTCACAATTAACTCCTTTTATTAATACCATTTAACTTATTGTAAATGTATTCTTTTTTCTTGGACTGTTTCAAATAAATGTGAATGAAATGAATACGATAGGCTTACAAAATAGATTTTACGTTGATTTTGTATTCATAATATTATTTATTGCTTAAAATTGCAGGCATTTTTATTAGTCGACCTCATTTATACAAAATATTAAAAAACGTATGTTAAAGAGCAAATTGTTATTCAATAGACAACTAGATGCATACATTTACTGGTAGGTACTATCTACGATAACGTCATAAATTTACTGTTTCTCTATTCAAGAGCATTATTCGACTAAGCGGTGATTTTAGCATTTCGTTCGCCATTATCATAATAGGTACATTTTGTAATAGTACAATGTCACGTGTATATGTTGCGCTTGTATGATACAGGCTAACATGTGATGTATATGTTGCGCTTGTATGATACAGACGTAACATGTGATACGTATGTTACACAATCCACCTATGATACCGGAAAAATCATAGATATTGTACAGAGAATCTGCTAGATTTGTCATATATATGCTATCCCGATCACCTGCGGGTTGTCGGCTAAAACAGGGCTCAACGCCGGCACGATTACTAAAGTGATTTTTATGTTGTTTTGCACTTAACTAAAATATATGTATTGATATTGATTTATGAATAAATTACAATAAAACTATACATTTCATCATTAACTGTACAATAACAATATAAAATCATACAAAATAAAATAATCATATCAAATTCTTACAATATTGCAACTAGCTCTCTGAAAATGTTAAATGGAATGTTCCTTTACTTATATTACTTTACACATGTTATTACTGTTGAATCTCTTTAAACAATTACAGTAACCGGAGTCCCCCTTTAAGCATTATTTATTCCAAAAAGCATATTGCGTTTAGTTGTTCCTTTTGCTATTTTAATTCGTTAATAACCTCCCTTTGCAGTCTCAAATCTCAGTCAGAGGAAGAATACCATTAGAACGTGTCAGGTAAACGTTGTCGGAATTTAGCAAGGATGACACAGACAGCTCTATTTTGTAACTTATGCAGATGTTCTTTTACCACAATAATACCCCAAACATCAGATTAAATTAAAAATGGGGGAAAATTAAAACTTAAACTTTCTTTTTGTTTTATCTTCATCCTGTACTTTCTTCTTTGCCTTTTTCCCCTTTATTTTTTCTGAACCTTTTGACGAAGTGTTGCTGGATGGTGGAAAGTCTTCTTTTAATTTATTATCCTCCTTCGCACGTACTTTATTTTTATTTTTTTCTTTGTTTCCTTTTATTTTTTCTAAACCTTTTGATGTTTTACCGGAAGGTGGAGCATCTTCTTTTAATTTGTTATCCTCTTTTTCACGTGTCTTATCTTTCTTGTTAGCCTTTTTAGTTTTGCTGGGCGGTTGAACATCTTCTTTTAATGTATTATCATCCTTCAAATTGACATTATCTTTCTTGTTAGCTTTTCCTCCTCCTTTCTTCCCTGGATTGTTTGGTTCGATATCGCTGGTAGATGGGTCGCAGTCTTCTCTATTACGTTTCCCACTGTTGGATCTTTTAGCGCGTTTGTTATCTAGGTCGCCGATATCTTTCGAACTTCTTCGTTTTTTCCGCAAATAGCTTAGCGAACGGGCAATCAAGCTAGGACGTCTCTTGACTGGATCGCCCTCCTCTTGCACTGGTTCAGATTTTAAGGATTTCTTTTTCATCGATCCCCATCGTGATTTTTTAGACGGCTTTTTATTAGATTCTTCTGAATCGTTGTAACTAACCTCGCTTGGAGTAGGATTGACCTGCGTTTGTGAATTCAATGATACATCATCCGTGTTATTACCTGCAATAAATAATAAATACCAAATGAAACAACAGTACCAGAGTTAAAACATGTTGAAAAAACATATTTTTGTTTTAAAAGATATTTTCTAAAAAGATTACACTTACAGGCCTACTTACATTGGCCTAATAGTAGGCCTAATTGTGAAATTCAGCTTTTTAACAATATTTTACTTTTTTTGCGTTATATTATTATTCATTAATTCTATTGTGACATTTATTTAATACGTTTCTATTATATTAATTTATACATTTCTTTTTTGCATTTATGCTTTATTATTTAGGCCTAATTGCATCTGCCAGCTGAGTATACACATCTAGACAATCCAAATTTGGCCTTTTGTCAAAACCTAATTTATACAATTTAATATGTAAATAAATTATTATGTAAATAAATTATTTTGTCAATAAGGAGATAAGTTCGTTAAAATGCATATTTATTAATAATGACTCCTTATTTTACTGTTTAAATGTATTATTACTTATTACATTTGACTTTAGTATTACTTGTGAAGGTAGACTATTATAACATCTACGAACATTAGACTTATTGGTTTCCACTAGTGACGCAACGTAACGCAACATACGCAACGTAAGAAAATACCCTTCCAATAATCGTGTTTTCCCCCGCCTGCGTGAAATCAAACCTGCGATTTTTGCAGCATTGTTGCGTCGTCGGTTCCCACTTGTGATTACGCAATGCATCACTTTGCGTCGTCGATACGTCGCTGCGTTGCGTTCTAGTGGGAACCACGCTTTAGTGAAACGTTATCATCTATACCCGGTCTAACAATCAAGTTTGTCAGGATCACTAATTGTTAATATCCTACACTAATGAATAATGAACTTAGGTCTAATAAACAACTTCTAATTACAACCCTATCCTAATAACATTATACTTTTAATTGACTGTGGCATCGTATACTCATCATCCCCACTCTGGGTGAATACTGAATTATCTATTGATTGTGATGATTTATTAGGGGAAATAACGCACTTAAGTGTGATTTGTGAATACAGCCCATAGATGCTTATTAACAAACAATAAACAAACAAACAATACACGAAAATGGAAAACCTGAACCAGCAAGTTATAAACACAAAACCATTTCACAATCTGTGAAGGATCCTAAACACCACACGTCACACTATAACACTACCAACTCTAGACGTTACCGTAATGCACTTATACGTGTATTCAACCCTAAATAACCAACACTTAAGCGTGGTTCCCACTAGCGACGCAACGCAAGGACGTAACGCAACGCAAATGAATTGACCAATCACAAGCGATGGCTTATTCGCTTGTGATTGCTAACTGGCTATAACTTCGCTTGTCATTGGTTAAAACGCTTGCGTTGCGTTTACGTCCTTGCGTTACGTTCTAGTGGGAACCAAGCTTTAGATATAACTGAACCCAGGGAAGAGTGATCCCTGCTGCACCTAACCCTAAAAATATTCTCTTTTAAAGAGTTCATTGGCATTAGCGTACTAACATACAGTAGGGACATGTGTGGTACTACATCACTATTATTGCTGTGTGGTACCAAGGAGGTATACCTCCCTGGTGGTACCGGTGCGAGTGTGGTAGCGTGTGGTGTTTAGTGGGACCGACAGTGCACTCAATTATCTAGATTTCTCAAGTATCATAGGAACATTCGGTAATGCAGAATCACGTGTATTTTACATATATCGCCTAGTACCACCATAACCTAAACACTTATATTAAACAAAAAAAATCAATGTAGCAATATGTAACAACTTGCGGCCAATGGCCAGATTGCATGTAACCTTTACAAGCACTAAAAAGGAGCCTGATAATACAGCATGACGCACATGCTGTATTATCAAGTCTTCCTGTGAAGATGGAGATATACCGTAACACTGGGAATCGGGTCAGTGAATACTCGAAAATTATATTGATTAGAATTTCCTATTTAGATTTAATTAGTAAATTGCAGTTAAAATAAGAACAATGGAAATTAAAAAGTAAGGGAAGGAATCGTTTATTATTAAAACTGTATTAAGAGCAAAATAAAAAATAGTAATAATGATACATTGCGTCCTAAAGCGTGGTTCCCACTAGCGACGCAACGTAACCTACGCAACGTAAGAAATGCTCTTCCGATAATTGTTGCGTCGCTATAGTGGGAACCACGAATAATATGAAAAATACAATGTGTTAAAGAAACGTTCAACGTATCTTTAAACATTTCTCTAATTAAGTTTTAAAAATACAATTCACCTAAACTATATAAAAAATATCTATATATAAAAGACTAAAATTACAACTAAAAGGAACCAAATTAGGAAACAGAAATTCAAATAGCTGATTCGCTGTATTGTATTGTATTTTCAGTATCAAAGATAAATTCTATTATACAGTGTCACATAGGTAGCACGTGTCACGCCTGTATCATAGGCCATACACCTAACCTAAGAATATTACAGGTGTAATGTGATAGATATTGACACTGTATTATAGAATGTGCCTATGATACAGACATCACATGTGATACATATGTAACACTGTATTATAGAATTTTCCTGTGATACTGGATCACTCAATCATGCCATATGCCAATCACGAGATACAGTACAGTGAATTAAATGCACAGTAAATATTAACACTATTGAATACGAAAAAGAATATAAAATAAAACCATGCAAAAGTATATACATTTTCTAATAGCAACACAGTGCATCTAAAAATACACAATACACATCTTTGTACAATTAATACTATAATTGGAACTTAATTTTTTTTCTTCTGATTTTAGTATTTAATTGAATAAAGAATCTGTACAGAAGAACAAAGTACAACATTAAAAATAAACCAACCGATTATGAAGATTTTAAATTGAAAAGCATGGAGACAAATTTACATGGAAACTAAATGTTGGGTGGAATATCAAAAATTTGTGACGTCATTAAAACGGTTGCTTCAAATTATTTAAGTAAATTCATTCATTTTAAATGGTTTATATTAAATGTTTACGAAATTTCGGAGGAAAACACAATAGCGTAATAATATTTAATAAATAAGAAGTATATAAAATCATGATTAACAATGAATTTGCTAATACAGTGATAGACGAAACAAGAGAATCCAAAATAAATAAGGTTTCACTAAATTACTGCAGTAATTGTAGTATTAGTAACAGATCAGAGGTCTTATTACTGAAGCAATTGCAGCATGAGCATTTAGTAAATTGAATATATAATGACAGATATATTTTGTATGATATATATAAAAAGAAAACTTTATTGAATGATAAATGAAATACTATACTAGTATAAAGTCTCATTCGTATTGGAATTTTTCGTCAATTGTTTTTGTGACTTTACTACTCAGAACAGAGAGCTTGCACTGTAGTTGGAAAGTGACTCTCCCGATAAACATGTTAAATAACAATATTAAGTCAACAAACGAACCGATTAGTTTAATTCAGTGCGAATGAGGCTTTATATTTGTCATTCATACATCAGTAAATGCACATTCACATTTTCAAATGATAAAGGAAAAAGAAAACCAAAAAGAATATACAAATATTACATTGTCAAACTTGAATTTAAAAGCAGTGTTTTTTTATATTTATAGCAGAGTGTATAATAGTGATATATAACCAAGTGAATAAAGCATGCAGAAAGCAATATTAAGCTCTGTCTACACTATCAAACTAGTGTGATGTGCCCAAATATGGTAGTGATGTGCTTAAATATGGCATTGATTATGACATCATTATGTCCATATATGGGCACATCCCAAAGTTTGATAGTGTAGACGGAGCTTAAGTTAACTTGATTTGAAATAAAAAGTTGATAAAGTAAATGCCAGCTTTTTAAGTATAATTACAAGCCTCAATCCAAATACATTTCAACATATATTCAATGTTTAGGAGCGAATATTTATGCAATACTCATTGGCGTTGAAGAAGTCATGTAAAGTATATTAATTTTCTTGCTCTCTCATTAAATTTATTTGTGTTTGGTCACCAAATAGTGTTGTTTAATAATCGAAGCACAGTACAATATTACAATCCTGTAAGTACAGATTCTAATTAGAGGTCTTAAGTTTTGAATTGGAGGAGACTTGCATTATACTTAATGAAAATGTGATAATATATATACAGCAAATTTATACATTTTCACAATGGCTATAAGTGGCAAGCATACATATGCAAAAAAAAAACAACAAAAACAAAAACCACACACCATGAAAGTGTAAGAAATGCAGATATTTGACTAAGTGTTTGTATCAGTTATCGAATGACAGAACACCTTTAATTTTGTTCCAACACTCACCTCTGAATGTTGATATATTTGAAGGGTTGTTTTTGATATTGACATTTTCAGTTTTCTGTACCCATGGATCAAACTGTTCAGCTTCTCCACTACCATTTTCAGTCGCACCACCATCCTCGGTCTTTTGCACATTACTTTGATTTCTTTTAGTATTACGATATCCAAGTCCAACATTGACAACAGTTTTATTATTGGCAGATTCTGTTGATGGGACTTCTTTGACAGGAGGACTTTTTGGTAAAACTTCTATGACTGTATTTGTTGAGGTTGACGATGCAGAAGATTCTGGCCTCTGATCTTTGACGGCTAGTTCAGTTGGAATGCTTGTCCGGTTAATTTGCGAATCTTGAACTTTCTGTGGCGTTTCAGAAGCAACAGCAGTTTTAGCAAGACTGGTTTCAACTGGTTTTGGTATTTGTTTGTTTTCCTCACAATTATTTGATACAGTGTCAGTATTTGAGTCTTTTTGTGAGTTTTCTATTTTAACACCATTTGGCAATGGCCACTTTTCCTCAATTATTTCTTTAGTAGGACTTTCTATAACTTCACTGACATCATCCACACCATTAGAATGATGGTACTCATTAGTGTGTATAGGTGTATTTCCCTCATCAGGAGTTTGTTTGTTAGATGGTATTGACAACTTTATTTCCTCAACATCAATAACATCATAATTACATAAATCATCAGATTCTGCAGTGGAATTCAAATCTGTCTTTAATTGTTCTGGTTTTACATGCTTTACATGTGCTTCAACTTTTTCATCTTTTGATTTTAAAGAATTGGTTTCAACTCCATTTTGATTTGGTTCAGCTATTGTAATTGATTTATTGCTTGCATCTTTATTGGGACTTTCTCCATTTTGTTGCACTGTTGATTCTTCAGTTGTGTCTTTCTTGGTTATCAAATCTTTGTTCTCTTTCAACTTGCTGCTTTCTTCTCCAGATGCTCTTGTATCTTTGTTATTTAATTCAAGATTTTCTTGAATTCTACCTAAATCTGACTTCTCAACCGCTTCTTGATTTGGTTTATCTTTACTTGTTAAGGAATCCTCTTTTACTTTTCCATTCAACTTGCTAAGATGATCTACATCTAACCCATTTACTTTTGGTTCGTCTTTGGTTTTTTCTTTTGCATCTGGTGAGTCTTCACTAAATATTCCTCTTTTGATGATGGTGGGTGACAAAGTATCTTTCAGTGACAACCTCTTGTTTGTATTTACAGATTCCTGACCATCCTGGAGACTAAGTCGTTTTAATTTGAAACCCTAAAAATAAAAAGAAACGTTGTTTTCCATTAGGATAAAGTAAAAATTAGTAAAGTTATGTTTTGTAATTATGAATACTTCATTAGCCAAGCTATATAATTTTCCCCTGAGGATAAAGAAAGATAAAAACAAATGATACCTTTCTAATATCTGCTAACAAATTGTCAACAATGCACCCATCCTCTTCTGGTACAATTGGTATTTTTCCTTTTTTCTTTCCTTCACCACTTAGAAGTCTTCTCTGTTTTTCTTCTTCTCTTTTCTTTTGTTTTTCTTCAAGTTTACGTCTTTTTTCATTTTCCTTGGAAAACAATAAAAATAAAATTGTTAACAAAGTTAATTTAAATACAGAAAAGAAATACAAGCATTGATGAATTTTAGAATTTCTGTTGAGGAGTACTAGGACAGATTTCCTACCTGTTGACATTGTTTGATTCGTTCTGCAAAGGTCTTGACGATTCCTAAAAAGTCCTGCAATTTGAACTTTCCTGGATCTTCCATAAAGAAATCACATAACTCCACACTCTGCTTTTCAATACAGACTATGTCTTGTTTTAATGCATTAACCTCTTGTAATGATTTCTAGAAAAATATTAATAAAACTTAAACTTGACAATTACATGATGGATAAACTATTTTATAATTTTATACAGTACAAGTCTCATTTGAGGGCGTGTGGCGCAGTGTGTTGGACGTTGGACTACCGATCGTCAGACCTAGGTTCGAATCCAACTCTCGCCGCATTGCTTGTATCCGTAGGCAAGATGCTTTACTTACGTTGCCTCTCTCCACCCAGGTGTATAAATGGGTACCCAGTTAGATCTAGACACAACTGCGCTGGTTACCGGCTGCATTATGGGAGTATGTTTCCATACGTGTTTGATCCCAAAAAATACTGGGGTAATAATGCTTGTAAAGCGCCTTTGAGCATGATTACTCATGAAAAGGGCGCTATATAAATCTGGTATTATTATTATTATTAGGCAGTGTAGTTCGAGTCGTAAGTTACAACCCTTGCACTAGCTCATAATTGAACCCTGGCACTGGATCAGGATTGAACCCTGAACCTTAGGATTGGAAGGTAAGCACATTAACCACAAAGCTACAGCTCCACATTATTTTACTGAATGAATAAATACTGTATACTGAATGCTATAAATAATTTCTGATTTTGTATTGAATTTTTCAATTACAAATATAATAGATCAAACAATGTAATAATTCTCCCGTAGATGAGAATGAAATAAAGATGTTAGTACTTACCTCAATAAAAGCACTTAGCTGCTCTCTTATTTCATCTTCTTCTTTTGAAATCTGTTCTTCTAATTTCTCAAGACTTCTACCTAACTGAGTTACATCAGCCTTCAGTGTATCAATAGATAATCTACAATAACAGAATTGAAGAGGTGATTCAGTTACACAAATCAGAGAAATATTTGTTACAATTTGGCTCTTCTTAGGCTCTGTCTACACTATCAAATTTTATGTTACAACAAAATGTGATGTGCCCATATATGGACACGATGATGTCATATTACTACCATATTTGGGCACGTCACACAAGTTTGATAGTGTAGACAGAGCTTATAAATCAGATTTTGCTCCCATCAAACTCATTTTACCTGCAAGCTTCTTGTAAACTTTCCATTTCATTTGGAAAATCCAGCATGGTTTTATCCTGTTGTTCAGCTCTTTCTACAATATAGTGCATCAGATTCATTCTAGGTTTATTTGCTTTTGTATCGATTAGTTTCAGCAAAGAGGTGACCTTAAAACCAACAGCGTTACCTGCATAACCACCCTATTAATAAGGAATACGTTTAAAAGGTTAGAAATACCATAATATCAAAGTTATGTTTTTTCCAAAGATTTTATATAGCTAGATAGCAAAGAATATATGTTATAGCAGTTCAAAAGTGATTCTCCATGGAGAGGGAACCAACAAGATGGCGGCTGCAATCGACCAATCAGATACGCCCTACACAGTACACACTGATACGCCTGTGTTGAGCCTATCTGCGTGAGAACGATACGCAACGCAGCGCGTTAAGCATATAAACACGAACGCATTCTATATGATCCTCGTATACAAAAAATGCTAGATTACCAAGAAATTATTCATTCTATTGCGATTAACAATAATTACATTTAATTTTATAAAAACTTTACTGTGCTTTGACAAGAATATGTTGTAATTTATGTGGTCTTAATGTATTATATTAGATTATTATTTTTTATATTAAATAATGTTTTTGAACACATTTATGGCCGCCATCTTGTTGGTTCCCCTCCTGTTGGAATCACTTTTCAGTCTTGAGTACGCCCTCTAGCCTTCGGCTTTACCTCATTGGTTTTTTTAGTACTAGTAGAATTTCAAAATATTTCAATATAATTTTTTTTAAAAAGACTCTTACACAATTCATGAAATTTCCAATGTTCAGAATAAGTAATAAAAATTCTTCAAGAGTTTTACTACAGAGAATATCTGAAAAGAATAAAAAAAGATATTAAAAATAATTAATTTATTAACTTTACTACATTACTGATCTTTTGAAAAGTATAAGACTCACCATCACATGCATTTTGAATGGTCTGTAGAGACGGCCTCAAGTAGTCCATCTTCTCAGTAAACTCCTCTTTCAACAACATTCCTTCAATTCTTAATTTATAACTAGAAAAATAAAATTAATACCATTAATATTAACATAAATAAATACTGTAATATGTAAAAAAAAAACCAGATATGTTTGAGCCGTAACTTGGATTTTGCTTAATTACATATAAAAATATATTGTTCATTAGTTCACTAGCTCTTGAAACTATTTAATAAGCGCTTCTTCTTTTTTCGATTGTCCTTTTTTGCTGTTTTTTGTAATTTTTATATGTTGCATTGTTTGTCTTTTTTGCTGTTCTTTCAAAGGACCTCATTGGAAACAAGTCCGTAGAGGACTTTTATGAGTTATCCTTGGCATCCTTGTTTTATTTTGGTATTTTTATACTGTATATATATAATACAGTATTTTGCCAATTTTAATTGTATGTCTGTGATATTTTATGTACTGATGCCGAAATAAATCAAATCAAATCAAATCAAATCATTTATTTCAACAATGTATACACACACATATATATAACAATAACAAGTCATATACCCTGTCACTGAGGTTTCTAGCATAATAAGGGAAACAAGTTTGTACCTGTTTAGTTCTCCTAAAAGAATTAAGAATTTCTCTGCCGCACCAAGCTTGTTACGATCACCATCAAATGACTTAAGCATATTCAACTATAAGAAAGAAAATTAAAGTCAGCTAGACATTTAGATAGATATTAGTTAGATATTTAATACACAATCAATATATATTTTAAAAGCAGAGAAACTGGCCAGTAAAATTGTTGAAAATAAACAGTATTGAGAAAGTCTCAAAGTGGCTTTTTCTTGTTCTTTCTATGTTACATACCTCATCTTTTTCAGGAAGCAGTTTATGAAGCGCTTTCAGTCTATCCGCACCAATGTTTCCACTGTCACCCGTCTTGATCATACCGACTATAACTTCATTCGGCTTACGGAACTGCTTCAGGAAAATGTTCACATTCAAACTGCGCTTACCATCAAGTAAATTAATCTAGAGAAAAAAAATTTTTCTTTAAATATATGTCTACAAATTCAACAAAAATTCCCCTTTCCTTCAACATGTTATACTTTTTCAACTTTAAACATTAAAAAATTAATTATCTAGATTTCTAGTTCTTCTTGTAAGTATTTGGATTATCTTATTACATAATGACAAAGCATTAGAAGCCACAGATAATACTTCAGAATCTCATCTAAACTCAATAACAATTGAGTTCACAACAGAAATTTAAACTCCCAACATCAAGGAGTGGAATAAAACTTTAACGAAAGACCAATTCCTTAAGCTCTGTCTACACTATCAAACTTTGCGTGACAGCAAAATGTGATGTGTCCATATATGGACATGATGATGTCATACCACTACCATATTTGAGCACATCACACTTTTTTTTTTGTCAAACTAGTTTGATAGTAGACAGAGATTTAGAAGTTAAGTAGTGGGTGGTCTACCTCGGTTGGTTCTTTCTTTTTCTTTTCATCAGACTTTTTCTTGTCCACTTTTGGTGCCTGACAAAATAGTTCTTCCAGAATGTCATAATCTGGTGTCATTGGTGATTCTAGTTCTTTTACTTTGATCCATACATTGCTCTCTGAAAGAAGTCACAAAATTTGAATTTGTTATTTATTTAAACTGTGCATACCTCTTCAGTCAAAGACTGGTCTCCCAGATGATCAGTGGATGTGTGTACTACAAAAGTATTGTGTTTGCTATCTAGCAAAGAAAACACTATAATATATTCATCCTGTCTAAACTAAGTCTTGTATGAGGCTTAGCATTGGTACTGCTTTGGCAATGATAACAATCCTGATTGGCTCACTGTTACAATGCTACAATTAGATGATCTGTGTTCTGTGATTTCAACTGCACAGTATGTCAAGGATTAAATTATGCTTAATCACTGTTTCTATACATAATTTGCATACTTACTTTCAGATACTGTGGCTTGTCTTTGTAGTTCAGTTGGCTTGATTTTCACCCAATTGACAACTTTCAGCTTTTTACTCGGCTTTGGTTGAGGAGGAGCTGCTTGAGTAGTTGCGGCTGCTGTTGGTGTTATCCAACCACCTGGTGGTGGAGGTGGGGGAGGGCCAGCACCAGGAAATGGTGGTGGGGGTGGTACACCGCCACCTGGAAATGGAGGTGGTGGAGGGACACCTCCACCAGGAAACGGAGGTGGAGGAGGAACACCACCAGGGAAAGGTGGTGGTGGGGGAACACCAGCACCAGGTAAAGGTGGTGGTGGTGGAATACCACCACCAGGGAATGGCGGTGGAGGTGGTATACCCCCACCTGGCAAAGGCGGTGGGGGTGGTGGTGGAATCCCTGGACCTGGAAGCGGTGGTATCATACCAGGAGGTGGTGGTGGCGGCGGTGGGGGTGGAGGTGGAGCTGCAGCAGCAGGGCTGTGAGTATCTGACCCTTGAACTTGTCCCAATTCACACTCGATCCCTTTCATATCAGTTTGTGTACTCCCGTCTTTACATCGTCTTCTTCCAGCTGATTTACCATCTTCCATCTTTTGCTTCTTTACAACCTTCTTTGGTGGTAGCATGGCAACCACATGGTTTTTATTCTCTGTGAAAACTTTCAATATTTCTTCTTGGTTCATTTGTACAGCTTTTGTAACCAGTACTTCTATAAGGTTCCAAATGGCATCTGCATCTTTACTATCACTCTCTAGCAGCAATAAATCCTGCAGAATTGCTAAAAGACTGGCTGCCTGTGGAGTTTCACAAACCTAGAAAACATATTGATACAATTATAGACATGTAAAAGTTAAATGGATTAAACTAAACTAATTACGTTGTCTTACACTGGTAGCGGAACACCAAGATTGGAGCTTCTAGCCATAGTTATCCTGTGTAAAGCTCTGTCAACACTATCAAACAAAGTGTGATGTGCCCAAATATGGTAGTGATATGCCCAAATATGGTAGTGATATGACATCATCAGGTCCATTTATGGGCACATCACATGTGTTTGTCACATAAAGTTTGATAGTGTAGACAGAGCTCTATTAAAATGTGTGTGTTGTGTTGAAATAGAAATTTACCTTTTTGAACACCGCATCGAAAACATGAACTGGGCTGTTCAGATCAATTCCATCTGGATGTTGTAGTTCATTATCATCTTGTTGCTTTTGGTCATCAAATACATCAAGTTGAATTATCAAGTCTGGGTCATCTTTATCAACATCACTGTTAAAGAACATAAGTTATGATAAATAGTTTATAGTTTTTGGACAATGATGATTTCTTTTGAGTGCTATTGTTTGACACTGTATTTGTAAGTATGTTTGACACTGTATTTGTAAGTATTTTTGACACTGTATTTGTTAGTACTGTATTATATTGTTTGAAATTTTTTATATTTTTATACATAAGGATGATACTATTAGTCTACAGATATACTGATTAGAATGTTATGATGGACATATACAAATTTAGACAGTCTGATAATGAAACATACAAATGAGTGCACATGCACAGAAAAGTTGTAAAAAAAACACCAAATATAGTAGCGATATGCCCAAATATGGTAGTGATATGCCCAAATATGGTAGTGATATGCCCAAATATGGTAGTGATATGCCCAAATATGGTAGTAATATAACATCATCATGTCTATATATGTCCACACATCACATTTTTTTGTCATATAAAGTTTGATAGTGTGGACAAGACTTAAGAGTTTCTATATTTAATCAAATGAACACATGTTAAACAATGTCAGGGATGGAGAGGTAAGGATTAATAAATGATAAAGATGAAAGAGAAATAGTAGAAGCCCTCTTTTGGGACACCCCTATTCAGGGGACACCTCTATTAAGGGGACACTTTCTTAAATAATGTGGCAATATATGACACATGTTTGGGTCCTAAAGGTGTCCCTTTAATAGAGGTTTTTACTGTACAGGATAAATTTAATTACAAAATGATGAACAATGTGATTTTGTATATTTGTATGTTCCTATTCAGGGAACACCTCTATTAAGGGGACACTTGTAAAATGAACGTGGCAATATATTTTTTAACACTATGACTAGCCCCTATTGTTTAGGGATATTTCTATGCAGTGAACACCTTGTTGGGTGGTTCTACTGTATAAGGAAAACTATATACAAAGCTGATATATTATCCTAATGTGATGGTGATGCAAACATTAACAATAATATGTAGTGCATCATGCATTAAATAGCAACAGCATTCTCCTCAAAACAAGGAAAATATTTATACATAAAAGTATAGGGCCCAGGTGGCGTGGTACATACTTTCCCCAAGGGAATCTTACAACAGGACGCTGAGCTCTGGATATCAAAGGGTTTATCTGTGGCTAAGACACAATCAGCTCCACGCCCCTTAACAGGCACTGCACGTCGCAGGAAATATGCGCATAGTAGTGTTGGTATTTGTCGTAGCCAGACATAAGATCAAAAGACTGTCATGAGTCCCTATCTTGGCAAGGTGAGCTCAGTGTTTTGTTGTTAGATTGCCTTGCTTTCCTCCATGTCAGTCATGGGGAGAACACTGTACAGTACACTGTGCAACACAAAGCAATGGTATCAAAACATTGATAAATAAAAGAACTCAAACAAACAACAACTATTTAGCGTTCCTCACCTTGCCAGCAAGTCCAGTCTTCAAGTTAGATATTATTTGACAAAAAATATGAACATGAAAGAGTTAACAAATGAAACAGTAGACTTAAGCAATATAAAACATATAAAAAAAATATATATAAGATAATTCCATGGTAGAATTAATGTGTTGACTGCCAAGAACAAACGTATTACTGGGCTTTAAATAGCCAGTAGGTCTACAGTAATGGGTTACTATAGTGCAATACTAGTGGGTTCCAAATAGTTTTCATGGTGGGTAATAGGAAAACTTGGAGGAGGGTGAGGAGGTTACTTTCGATGAGCATGCTTCAAAATGCCCAACACAACTAAGCAAAATGCTCAGGGTTATAATGACATGACTTAAAATCATTATAGCACCCTCTATCCATTTTTGAAAGAACACAATTCTTGGAAGTTAACACATTCATTATTCTAATGTAATATATATGTAAATCACATGCAAATTAGGAATCAAACCCACATCATATACACAACAAAAAGTAAAGCATTGCAACATTGTATGTAGACATACTAAGCCAATTATAGTTATTATTAATATCAAAATATTAATAAAATCTAAACATTGATAATAAGCAAAGTTAAGTTTAAAATATTAAATATAAATTTAATATTATTCAAATAGAATTTCATTTCATTAACACAAATTAAACTTTTAAGCAAGCAATATGTAAATAATATTAAACAAAGACAATTATTCAATTAGAAGAAAGAATCTATTTATTTTAGTTATTTGACTTAAATTCCAATATTACCATAAGAATAATAAGAGCCCAAAAAAAATATAATCAATTTTAATTAATTTAGTGAGGAGCCTAGCGTAAATTTCTTAGATATGCTTTCCCTAATTAGTTATTTTGTAATTATTTTATTCATATTTTTTATGAAAGGCTGACATACGCAAAATGCTAGTAGACTTCAATATGAATACTGTATGTACAATTTCATCAGTTATGTAGCCACAAGCAATAAAGTGGTGCAGTTTTCGCAAGAAAATGGAACAATCTTTGGGTTATAAAGACCTCTGTGAAAAAGTGGTCAGATTGAAACCTTACCAACACTACTGGTGGCTACGGCCTTGTTCATTCATTACACATTGTAATTTACCAAGAAATGCAATTAATTTGGAATAGCATATCAGGGATGATCACATTAGGTTCCTCACTATCATATCAACAAATTATATATACCGTAACTGGGTGAGGATATCCAAAATCTTTAAACCAATGAATTCATTTCTTAAACGATTGCGTTCGTCGAAATTTTCTGTCGATATAAGTATTGCGTTGATAAATCCAATTAACGAAGCTTTATACGGAATAATGACATCCTGTTTTAGCTCATTAATTATGAAACTAAATCTATATCGTTGTTGTTTGGTAATCTGTAAATATAAAGAAAAGAATAGTATTGCTTTGATTGCTTAAATACGGAGGTTGGCAAGCATGATATAACTTTCCCATAACCCAAAATTCTCTACCAGAAGAACTCAAAATTATTAATTTTATATCAAATTACATGAATACCTTGTTTCTACTATTATTGTTTAAGTTAATAATGTATCTGTTTTAAATTAAATTATAACTGCATTTGTTAAGTTAAATGTCTTTTTTGCTCATCATTATATTGTTTTTTTACATGTTTCTTACCTTACCATACTTAAATATGTTGCCTGGACCCCACATCTTAAAGCTTATACTTCCAGTGGGGTATCCCTATTATTTATTATTTTAGAAAATGTTTTCTGTATTTTGTTTTTATTTGAGAAATAAAATATATTATTGATTATTTTAGTTATAGTTCAGTTTATATTAACTGAATCACCCTTTTTTCATACATTATGATTTACTTATTATAACTCTAAAAAGAAAAATATATATATATAAAATATTATATTTTTCTGGCTGTTTACTTTATCGTTTTGATTTAGCTTTTCGCTTTTTTTTTTGTATCTCCATTGAGATCCAGCCACTGATACCCACAGCATTGTCGTTTTTTTCAGTAATTTGCCTTTGGATTTATATATAAAATATTAGAAATTATAATGTTTTACTCAAATATGAATATGAAAGAAATAAATGTTTATTTGATTGATTGAGTTCAGTGTCTGAAATAGTACATACTGTAGGTTATTGTACAAGCATGACAGTTAGTTAAAGTTTATTTAAAGTCTTTGCCAAAATAAGTTAATAAAATACTTGAAATAAAACAAGGGTACTCATAAAAATTATGTATTGAGAATATTTAATATTTCGATCTATATGATCATTTTCAAGACTCTCATATGATCAAATATACTGGATTGAAACTTTTCAATTTTCCTAAATGTGTTCTGTCTCTTTATTTGGAGTAGTACTGTACCCTTGTTTTTATTTTATTTGAAATTATTCATTGGATCTTCTGAATATTAAATATACATAAACCTGTTTACTTGTTTGTTTGTTTACATATATTATGTAGTTAAAAAGTAAATACTAAACAAATTCAATACAGGATGTATATCTATTGTATTACATATGTTTTATGGATATGATATAATCAAATTATTATTTAAAAAACTGGATATCATGCATGCAATGAAAAATTATTATTACAAGCCTGTACCCTTGTATTATTTTAAGTTTTTTATTATCTTATTTTGACAATAGACTTTAAATAGACATTTTGATTGCTATGTTGTTATTAAATCACTAATGGGATGCTTATTAAAAAACTGAATATCATTCATGTAACGCAATATTGTTTCTAAATGGTGAGGTATTGATATCATGATATTTATTTTATTTTATTTCAAGCATGACAATGACAAAATTAAGTAAATTTATAACATTGCATGGTACGTTTTTTTCAAATTCTGTTCTCCTCTTGCAGGAGAAAAGCCCTAAACATGGAGGGGCGTTCAAAGTTGGTACATTTTCTCAAATAGTATGTTCTCCTCTTGGAGGAGAAAATCCCTAACAGAGTAATATTTGTTTATCCTATGGTAATAAGCTAGTAATGAATTATGACATTGATTAAAAGTTCAGAAATTTATTTAAATACAATCTTTAGATAGACTCTGTTCATCTCCCCTTTACATTATTCATCCTGGATCTCCCACTATAATAGCTGCAATGCAATTTGGTTTGAGCATAGAGATACTGTATTGTTCACTATATCTCTCTTGAGGCAAACATAACCAGGAAAATCTCATAATACATTTGTCTTTTATTCTTTTTCTTAGTATGTGCAGAAACTCTAATACCAGACATACAGTACTTAAACTTTGACTCATAGATCAATAGATTAATTTAACAATAGAGAAGTGAAATAAACTCTGAGACATACAATAGAGGGACTAACTATCTATTCAATATTCATGGTCAATACATTGGATAATAGCATTCTGTACAATTGCTTAATAATAACATTCAATCTTGAATTTTATATTCCATTACAGTGCAATAAATATACAACCAGCCATGGTAATTGTTTATGACTATGGAAGATAGCTATTAATTTCATTAAAATGGTATAGTACAAAAATACAGCAAAAAAGTACCCAGATAATACTAAATTATTAATACCTTTGAAATATGCTAATTTCAAAACGTTTTCTCAGAAATTCTAGAATACTTTATTTCTAAATTGTTGATAAGAGACCATTAAAAAAGGCAAATTCTGGTGCCGAGTCTTTTTTTCAACTCAGACAATGTTCCCAAATGTACAATAACGTTCCATATGGACTCTACCATTAAGTGAGGGTGTGGAGTATACTATTACTATAAATGGTAAAATAATATCGCTTTAAATTTAATTACTATCATACTAATGTTTAATGTGAAACAGCACACTTCTTAACAAAAGAAAATAGGAATATGATTTCATATCGGAAATTTACTGAATCTGAGATTTTCATCTCAAGAGAATAATGAATATATTATAAATAGAATTTGAACAATACTGCATTGATTGTTACAGAATACGAAACAGATGCAATAAAACAAAAACAATTATCATAGTGTCTTTATATCCAATCACAAGGAAATGATCTACTAATACTGTACAATAATTGATTTATAATCTTGACTTTAAATGTAAACTACAGTATGAATTATATTATTATTGATTAATGCGGATAATAGATCTTATATAGGCCACGGGAAACAAATATGATTCTCGCCGGTCTTCTCCATAGACAGTTGGGGCTCATATGCGAAAAATAAAAATACAGAGATTAATGGTGAATTTCTCAAAATCCTGAAAGCCTGGGCTAAATGTGAGCTTGACAGTAATAGGTACTAAACTTTTAAAAACTTAAAAGTTTTAAAAAAAGCATAAAAGCTTAACATCAAAAATTATTTTCGCTCTACACCAGAATTGTGTATAACATTTATTATACCGTTACACCTCTAAACACTGGACATACTCTAGTAAACAAACAGTCCCACCATTAATATCAACTTTAAACTAGACTAAAGGTAAAACATGAACAAATATAATTTTGTAGAAAGTAAATATGACCATACAGTATATTAACCTTTAAAAATAAACACAAAGTGTGAAAATAAGGTGTACATATTTTTGATGTCATGATAACAATAGATAAAAATGATATTTTACAGAGTACACAGTACATTATTATAAATCCTTTTTTATTCTAGAAGCTAAAGTTCCGGTCTACTAACTTTTGTTTGTTTAAAACATCTCTTATTCTGTATATCATAATATGGGACCCTCAGAGTCTTACAAGTCTTTGGGAGTGGAGTAATTTGGTCCTTAGAAAAAATCCTGACATGTGACGGGACTTGAACCCAGGACCCTTGGGAGTGGTAGCCAAGCATCATAACCACCAAGCCACAACTCATAGTCATTGCATTTATAAATTGAATATAATATGTATTTTACAAGAAAATTTAAAATGCATTTATCCAATACAATAGTAACATTTGGGACATCCCCATTCCCATGACACAAATAAGGGGAAATGAAGTATTGAACACTATTATACTGTACAGCCATCCCTATGTGGCACCTTGTTGGGCCCCAAAGCATCCCTTTAATAGGATTCTACAGTATAAATTCTAGTGCCAGAATGGATCTTAATTCAAAATTCAACAAATTATATGATATCAACATATTACTATTTATAATATTTACAGTATTTTATTTATAGTATATTTTGCAATCATCTCTTAAGCTCTGTCTACACTATCAAACTAGTTTGACAAAAAAGTGTGATATGCCAAAATATGGTAGTGATATATGCCCACATATGGTAGTGATATGACATCATCATGTCCATATACCGTAAAACCTCGAAAAGAAGCCCATGGGCTTAAACCTCGAAAAGACGCCCATCTCGAAAAGAAGCCCCCTCTACAGTTTGCGAAAGTACTCTCGAAAAGAAGCCCATCTCGAAATGAAGCCCCCTGGGCTTCTTTTCAAGATAGTATGGGCTTCATTTCGAGACAGACTACTCATACTGTATTGAGATGATGACAAAATTATTGTATTTGACGGTGAATCATAGGACTGTTTTTTTGCTTTTTATATTGTTTTTTAATTGGTATATTAAACATAATTTCATGGTTGAAAAATTGTCTCAAAAGTCACATTATTGTAGTAGAAATTCACAAAATTTACAGCATTCATTTCGAAAAGAAGCCCTCCTCTACAGTTTGCAAAAGTACTCTCGAAAAGAAGCCCATCTCGAAAAGAAGCCCATCTCGAAAAGAAGCCCATCCAAGAGCACTAAAAAAAGAAGAAGCCCATGGGCTTCTTTTCGAGGTTTTACGGTATATGGGCACATCACATTTTTTTGGTCACATAAAGTTTGATAGTGTAGACAAGGCTTAAAGAGCTTCAAGACATCACATCACAATCTCTTAGAATTAGTAATAATTACCTTATAGTGTTCAAGTGAGTCTATAGCCAGGTTATATCCTTTCTTTGAGTGGACACACAGGGCTGAAAGCAGCTCAATTAATTGAATTTTCACCATTTCATTTTTGGTATCCAAGGCTTAGAAAAAAAACAACATTAGAAAAGTTTAAGTTACCATGTCAAAATTATTCTACTGCCAGCTATTGCACATTGAATTCAGAAACAGTTTACCAAATTAGTTAGCAGGCATTTTTTAGATAATCATACACACTGTTTATTTTTTCTTAATAAATTAAATTATACAACATTGAAACCAACTAAAATCATATGTTATATTGCAGTTAAGTTTTTACTGCAGTAACTGTTGGAATAATTTCAAAACTTAAAATTACATATAAAAACAAAAAGCATATTTTGTTTTTTTCATTAATTTTATGTCAAATGTTGATGTTTCCTGCTAAAGCTAATAATTATATATACTTGTATGATAGTACACAGTAATTATGATAATATTATATAAAGTCTACTTCCATCTGTAATTAGGTATGATATATATAATGTATGTTACCTAACAGTAACCATTCACCCTGAAAATGTAAAAACCATACTTCATAAGGCAAATCTAAATCAAATGTTCCCTAATTCAAAATAATAATTACAAATTAAGGAGTAAACATAAACACAAATCAGGCAACCGCAACAAAATTTTGAGTACAGTTTTTATATTTTCTTACTTTTATATATATAGTCTTTTGGGTCCTTATTTCGAGAACACTTCTATTCAGGGGACACTTTCACATGAAACGAATGTGGAATACTACAGTAAAAACACATTTGGGACATGGTGACATTTTGTTTGGGACAGTGACACTTTGTTTGGGACAGAGTGACACTTTGTTTGGGACACAGTGACATTTTGTTTGGGACAGAGTGACACTTTGTTTGGGACACAGTGACATTTTGTTCAGGACACGGTGACATTTTGTTTAGGACACCAGGGGCGGACCCAGGGGTGTTGCCCTAGTGGCCCGGGCAACACCCTTAATTTTATTAAAATGTTGTTTCTGCCACTAAATTAAAATTGAGTCCCATTTCATCGTATACAATATCCATTCGGACCCGGAACTTGATAGGCTTAGTCATAAAGTATAGTTACAGAGTTGCAGGGCATTTTATCATTGTTGTTGTTGTTTTGATGTTAGCTTAATCGTTAAAATTGGTAAAAGAAGTGATGCTGACGCCAACGAATTTAACGAGCTTCACAACCTAAATATTTCTTTGTAACAAAATTTATTTTAAATGGAACGCTACAAAAATAATCCTTCGCTTCATCACTGCATGAATACCTAATAACCAGACAAGATCGTATCTTTGTTATGTTTCACCATCAATCCATTTTCATATCATGCGCAATCCATTTTTCAACAATATATTAGTATAATAACATTTTGATTGAATAGTAAGGGATTAGTTACAGTGTTGACTTTCAATAAACCATTGGTAATTTACTGAAAATCCCGTATGTTTTATTACCGGCGGAATACTATAGGCTACAATCCTCTGTTTGCTAGCGCACACTATAGAGTGAGTGACATTTCCGGCAAACTAGAGGTGCAATTTATCATGAATTTTACGTCAGTGATACTTTGTTGGGACATGGTGACACTTTGTTGGGACATGATGACACTTTGTTGGGACACGGTGACACTTTGTTGGGACATGATGACACTTTGTTGGGACATGGTGACACTTTGTTGGGACACAGTGGCATTTTGTTGGGACATGGTGACACTTTGTTGGGACATGTGACACTTTGTTTGGACATGATGACACTTTGTTGGGACATGATGACACTTTGTTTGGGACACGGTGACACTTTGTTGGGACACGGTGACACTTTGTTGGGACATGGTGACACTTTGTTTGGGACAAGGGGACATGGGACACGGTGACACTTTGTTGGGACATGGTGACACTTTGTTGGGACACGGTGACACTTTGTTGGGACACGGTGACACTTTGTTGGGACATGGTGACACTTTGTTGGGTCACGGTGACACTTTGTTGGGTCATGGTGACATTTTGTTTGGGACACGGTGACACTTTGTTGGGACATGATGACACTTTGTTTGGGACACGGTGACACTTTGTTTGGGACACGTTGAAACTTTGTTGGGACATGGTGACACTTTGTTTGGGACATGGTGACACTTTGTTGGGTCATGGTGACACTTTGTTGGGACACGGTGACACTTTGTTAGGTCACGGTGACACTTTGTTGGGACACGGTGACACTTTGTTGGGACACTGTGACACTTTGTTGGGACACGGTGACACTTTGTTGGGTCACGGTGACACTTTGTTGGGTCATGGTGACACTTTGTTGGGTCATGGTGACACTTTGTTGGGACATGGTGACACTTTGTTTGGGACACGGTGACACTTTGTTGGGACACGGTGACACTTTGTTGGGACACGGTGACACTTTGTTGGGACACGGTGACACTTTGTTGACACAATGACACTTTGTTTTTAAATTCAATTTTTACTATTTTTATCAACTATATCTTACACCAGGGTTTCACATGATAAATTAAAATATTAATTTTTCTAAAGAAATTGAAAAATGTAAATTTATGCAAAAAATTGAATTCCATAATCCATATATAAATCAAACACACTTACCACGTCCCAGCATTCGAGTCATTTTAGAATTATTTATAACAAATTCCATTCCAGTTTTAGAGTTTAAGATAGCCTTGATGACTCCCACAATTCCAAGCTGTAGATACGCATTAGTAATTCCGGAGTATTTGTGTTCCGAGAGCCGTTCCAACGTGTTTAGCAACACGCCCAACCCGTCCATTTCGAGGAAGTTCTGCATCCATTCTGAATCAGCTGTGGCAATTCGTTTCCTTAAACCACTGTAATTGTTCACTGAAGGAATTCGCAATAACTGGATACATAATTCAGGATCACTGCTCTCAAGATTTGAACCACTCCCATCTGTGGCATCAAGGTCGGGACTGTTAAAAAGAATATCTTTTGCTTTCTTCCACATCAATGCCATACTTTAAGCAATCATACTGCAGAAAGAAATGTATTTACATTAATCTTCATTTTTCATGTTTTTGGGGGATAATACATCTTTAAAGAAACATATTGTCCAAAAAAGAACCTCTATCAGAATGTATGCCAAAGTATGACAAAACATCTGACCAATTAGCTCTTTGATATCATTCTCTAGAATAAAAATTCATATTTGGTTTGTTTTAGAGAAACCATATATAAGCCATTAGCGTAGAAAAACAAAAATGACAATACAATATTAGAATCAACAACTAAAGCCTAAACGATGACATCTGCGGTATATACCAAAAGTTACATTGGAATGCCACCATTATTTTACCAGACATAACAGTAATATTTCACTATAAAATTATCGCATTATGATGCTGTCACACGGTCTATCGCCTAACTATGTTTTATTTTAAAGTAAAATACCATGCTTAAAAAAGTATTGTATTAAACTATAGCCCATAACTGCAACGCAATCATCAATACAAAGAATACAAGGAATAAAAAACTGTACAATACTTAAGACACTTTAGCAATGAAATGGCAATGATGTTCAACTGAAGTGAAGTGCAGATTCTCTCAGCTGGTTTTAGAAATATTAAATAATGTAAACAAGAAGACTTACAGTAGTTTAAACTCTTATAGAAAGGTAATATATGCATAAATACTTCCTAAAAACTACCTACACAGTTCAGTATTGTTTCCTGGATTTAACTTTCATACCTCAAACAGAGAGAAGAACAACTGAATCACCCGAAGTATTCTATGAACTCTGACGGCTTCCTCCAGTGTATCAATGTATTGTCCATAGGATTTAAATTAAGTATCACACACTGTAGCCTATCACAGTACTGCAAACAGTACTTGGAAATACTTTACTCTAGTCAAGGTTGAAAACCTTTCTAGATTTCTTGTTTATTAGCCTATCCTATTGACCACAAATGAATGTCAACAAATGCACAAATAGGTCCCAAATCCTACTTGAATACATAGTTGTACATGTGCAAGTAAGTGATAACTAAATATTGTCTGGTTACAGTGCTCGATACCATTGGTAGAGCTAGATATATATCAAAAATAAAACTTGGTTACTTCATAGTAGGTACTGTACTTTATTACACGACAAATTTCTTTCGTATACTAACAGGGCTAAACACACTCATCGGATGAAAAGTAATCAGGCACAGATCTACAGGGTTACATAACATGTATGGGAAGTACTATGAAGTAACCAAGTTTTATTTTTATTTTTGATATAATATAGTTAGTACATGTATGTACCTTCTGTAGTTGGATATTAAAGTAATTTGTTTCCTCAATAAATTCCTTCTTTTGGTGATAACCTACTACTATAGCACTCAGTTTCTCAACATTGTATATAATTTGGTGCTCAGTGGGGAAGAATGTTATCAGAGAAGGTGATCAAGGTAAAACCTGTTGGAACAGATTTGACTGTCACCTGTAAACAATAACAAACTGCAGTAAAAATGTAATGGCAACAATATCCACAGGCCAGGTTAGGGTTCGTAGTTGAACAAGGATGCCTGTGCTAAACTTAAACTTATATTTAACTTCATACAATAATATACTGTTATAGTAATAACAACATTTATTTCCACAAATAGAGCAAAATTACAGAGTAGCATAATAAATATGCAACCGATAATGAACATATTAAAAATAAATAGTTCATTGACAATAAAGAGGAACAAAATGCAATAATATCATGTGAAAAGATTGCAAAATAAGGTTTTCATTGTAAACATCATATGAAGATATCATGTGATATTAAATTTCTTTTAATAATATTTATTGGTTGTCCTAAAAATAGTATAGTATACAAGCATGCTTATTACTACAGTAAATTAAAATAACCACTTATTTGGGACACTATTATGGAGATGACACCAATTCAGGCGACATCCTTTAGGTACGGTGGCATCCCTATTTACTATAGGTACGGTAGGTGACATTTGTATGCAGATGACACCTTAAATCAGGGGTCACCCCTATTAAAGGGAACATTTCCTGGGCATACACTACATACACTACAATATGATTACAGGAGTCAAACTTTGATTAATGAAAGCTATTTTTTGGCTCTTTTTCGCATATTGTACTGTATGTATATCATATATGTGAATTAAAAAAATTAAAATTGAATGAATGTTTCAACCCCTATTCAGATGATAATCCTAATAAGGAAACATTTGCTTGATACTGAAAGTATCCCCTTAACAATGCCTTATTATTCTAAATGATCAAGTAACATATTTTGTTACATACCAAACATTTAATTTGGATATTAAACAAGATCTGTCCATACTGAATCAATTTATAAAACTTAAAAGCTTTTGCTTTATCCTTGTACAAAAGCCTTGGTCTTTACACCTTGCTGAGAAACAAACAAACCTATAAAAGTAAACATACCCTGATGTTCATGGATACAAGGATCATTTCACCTTTAACAAACCTCCTCTCTATACTTTTTAAACTCACAAAGACATTATATATATACAAACACTATTATTCTAGTTCTAAAGCAAGTATTGTAAAGTTCTTTAAAGCATTATGTAAAGTTCAACCAAATAAATAAAGCTCAAATATTCTCAATAAACTGCACCTATAAAGGTGGATACAGAGATAATTCCACCTGTAGCAAGCCTCTCTATCCTTTTTAAACTCACAAAGATATTCTATATAAATCCAAAGGCAAATTACTGAAAAAAATGACAATGCTGTGGGTATCAGTGGCTGGGTCTCAATGGCGAGATACAAAAAAAAAAAAGCGAAAAGCTAAATCAAAACGATAAAGTAAACAGCCAGAAAAGTTAGCAGAGCTTTCGGGCAACACTAGCCCTTCATCAGTGCAAGTGACGGAATTTGGATAAAGTCATAGCATATGAGTTGGCAAGTGCTGCCTGGGTGGACAGGAAGAAAGATATTCTATATATATATAAACACTAGTATTCTATAGTTCTATAGCATATGTAAAGTTCATTCAATCCAATAAATAATGCTGAAATATCTTAATAAACTGCACCTATAAATCCACCTGATTTGTTTATTCAAGTCTTTTTCAAAAGATTCCAAATACTATTGGATTGTTGGATAACTTAGCTTAAATTATAAGAAAAACAAGGCTATGTACATGGCTGCAGTCGCTAAATTTGAGTTAGTTTTTACCGACCGACTGACCAACCGACTGACATAGTGAGCTGTTTGCACACAACTGAAAACTTTTGGCAAGAATTAAACAGTAAGCCTATACATTATATATAATGGAGGGGATATTATATATTTCGTTTTTACTACAGTTCTATCGACAAATTTAAAATAGTGCAGTAACTATACGGTACAAAGTATATAAACATCAAAAAGTAAACAATAAAGGAATAACTGTAAAATAATGCACAAATTTATATCTGTACATTATAATATAATAATAATTATTATAATATAATAATGATATATTAATCATTATGCAAAATACAAACAAGTTAATATAAAATAAAAATTTAAATTTAAAACAAACTAAAAACAAGAAGGTGAACAAAACATGACTTACCGTACTACTACAAATATGCCATCCACAAATGTAATTAAATAACAGACTTGTAAAAACAAGATTGTAATGGGAAGGTATCCCTACTCCAGACTAACTAACACTAAGAGTGTACACCTATTTTATACCTTAATTCAGGATGTAGGGGTGAGAAATATGACCCCATTAATACATAAAAGTATATTTGTTTTCTGGTGAAATGACATCATCATCTCCAGTCTCTTAAGATGAAGTGTTGATGACATCACAACTTCCTTATTTGGGATATCATACAAGTGTCGTTGACAGTACACTGGGGAACTCCAAAACTCACTGTACTTTAGTATGGATTTATTGATTTCATGATTCAAAAAATTGTATTGGTCCCCTTTAAAATTGAAATTCATCCCTGTTCCTAATATTATAACTTAATTATTAGAACAAACACAATTTTTTTTTTTTTTTTTTAAATAATGTTTTAGGCACTTTGCCAATGAGTGAAAGTCACTGTCCTCCAAAAAGGTGGAAATCCGTTTCAAAGAACAAAGATGCTCAACAAATATCTTTAACATGTTTTGGCGATTAGAATTGAACATGTGATAAAAAGTAGGATTTGAACGCATGACCCATAGATCAAGCAAATCATTTTAAAAAAGCATTTTAAAAGTTAAGCAGTAGTTATGCTTCATTACTGAATTTTTCAGTATTAAAAACAATAATTGTACTCATTGCTGAAATGTCGGGCCTACCAGCAATTTCATATTGACATATTTATTGGTTTTTTGTAAGAATATTTACTCAAATTCAGGATATTATTTATTTGTTTCATGACACCCAGTTTTTTTACTGTGTTTTTTAAAGCACCAGCTACAGTACAACACTCACCCCACCCTCTTCCATCAGTACATGTAACATTACAGATTTCAAATGTTGTTTATAATTGCTTTATTTATTGTGTTATAACAGTACACTACCTAAAATCCATTAGTACAAGATAAAATCTATCCTATAGTAGTGACATCCTATACGATGATGATGTACTCAGAATGTGGTAACATAATAAAAAGTAAAATAATAAATTAACTATTTGATATAACAAATTCGATTTTCATTTAGATTCAATGTAATTTTAATCAACAAAATTATTCTTTTCATTTATATTTGTTATGGAATATGCTATTTTAATGTCACATAATAGAAAAAAAAATTTACCTGAAAAATAAAGCCAACAAAATTCAAATTGACTGGAACTCAATGATTTAACCGTTTATTTTGTCTTTTTATAAGAGAAAATATTTTTTTTTTCCTACGGAAGTGATTAACTTGATTAAAACTGCAAAATGGCCTATTCAAAGTCTTTTTTAAATTAATCTTTATTTTTTTCATGTTTTGGGAGGACAATACAGTTTTGTTAATATTGCACACCTTTTCTTAAAAACAAGTGAGTACTTTGACTTGTTTTTGGCTGTGCATGTGTGTGGTAGAATAACAAATGCAAAAAACTGTACATTATTTATGGATTGTTCAATAAATATTCTTTTTTTATTATATACAGAATCTCTCTTAGGCCCTGTTTCTGCTGCCAACTAAATACTGTATATTATACGGTATTTGTTGAATACCGTATATATACGGTATATTTTTGGCAGCAGAAACTGCGCTCATAAAAAATATACCGTATTTTGTATACCGTATTTTCCCCACAAAATTTGTGGATAAAATACGGTATTTACAAATTTATACCGTATTTTTTGTACCCGTTTCTGCTGCCAAAAAAAATACCGTATTTTTTTTTTACATGACAAAAGGTCAACATTCGTGTTTTTATTTTCTGTCGCTGTCAGCTGCTTTACACACGTGTATAGATATATTCGGCGAAAATGTGGAGCGAAGACGTCACAGTTTTACTAAATAAATTTGTGTGGGGAAGCTAAAATTTCTGGCCAACTAAAATGTAATAAAAGGGACAACCACATTTATAAAGACATTTCTAAAATAAAAAAGCAGGAGTATGGAATAGACTTGTCTCCAAAGCAAGTAAACTCAAAGCTGAAGAGCCTGCGAAAGCAGTATAACATTGCAAAATACAATAACTCGGGGAGGAAACGAATTAATTGTCCCCATTACGATGTTTTCTGTGCTCTCACAACATCTCTATCACTAGGGCTAGGCTGTTGAAAGTGAGACGTAAAACTTCCTTTATTGCGACTTTTAATTATCGACCAAATAAATGAATGGCAATTTGGGTAAAAAAGATGAAATTTAACACGACCACCCAAGAAGTATTGTTAGCAGAAACGGGGTACTAAAAAATACCGTATTTTATACCGTATTTCTATACCGTATTTTGAGCAGTTGCAGCAGAAACAGGCCCTTACAGGGGAACGACAGGCATTCCCTGGTAATATCCTGGCAAGTAGGCATGAAATAGATGGAATTTATTATTATCAGAAGACATAATGCAGAGGAATTATAATTGTTACTAATTCATAGTAATTAAAATGTTATGTATAGTATAATAAGTAAACAATATAATAAAGCTGTGTTTACTTCATTTACAGTTGTGAACTTAGGATTTAAGGTAACATTTTATTGAATGTTTATATGTGCATAATGGCCCCAAAGAAGTTTAGTTGATCTGGGCCTCCTCATGTGTTCAATAAGTTAACTTAACTGAATAACATGTCCATGGTAGTTGACCTACTACTGTAGCTTGAATGTAATTGTATAAAAAGTGGTCAAAACTTTGACCAGAAACAATATGCATTGAACAGGTGTTTTGCTTTAGGGTATCTTAAATTTCACGTCCCAAAAAAATGGCAACTAAATTTACAGTAAGTTCATACAGTGGCGTTGAAGCTTATGTTATAACCTTTTGCTCCCCCCAAGCCCTCTTTTTAAAAAATGGTGGGGCGGGGAGGAAATTGGATCAGTACTTTATTTATCTCATATTTTGCATACACTAAATTAGAATTAAACTTTATTAATTCATAAGAATTTGTCTGCATAATAATACAAAGGATTGGAAAACATTTTTCAAGTATTATTGCAGAAAAAAACAAGTATACAAGTATTACTATAGGCCAATTTACGAAATTATTATAAAATTGCCTTCAATGTTATAGTTGAAACTGTTTATATGGATTGTGTACTTGAATTAACTGGCTTGTCTAAACAAAAAACTATTGAATATTGTGCACTGTTCTAAGCTCTAATCCACTGACAATAAATGAAATTCTCGCCCAATACTTCTAATTAAAGTGAATAGAAAGAATTCTAGGCTACTGTGTGCCTCTCACTCAGTCTCACCTGCCAGTTACCTACACAATACCTGGATCCTGTGGTGGTGGACTTCCTTGCTACTTACTTTTCACCTACCTTATTTCTTTATACACAAATTGACTACAGTTTTTGTAATTCAAATATATTTCAAACTCTTACCTTTAAAAACAGCGTTTACAAAAGGGGAAGTTCTATTAAACATTAGTTTTAAATCGGTTTCTGTGCGAAGTTAAGTACCTTTGCTTGACTGACTTGTGATCAACTGCTCACTGCTGACTGACTACCAAAGAAATAGGTTAAATGTCAACAACTTTAAATAGGCTTATGAATATTCATAAGATACCGTACAGCCATTCAAATTAAAGCAAACTTGTAAAAAATGCAATGAAAAAAATAAATAAAAATCAATTATTGATCAGGTTTAATACAAATATGCTAAATGAACCTGATTAGCTAAAATAAAATAATCTTTCGTATGTAAATTTATGAACAAAAAAACAGAAGAACATTAACATTTAATATTTTTAAAAATATCTTGAATTCAAGCTCAATTTAATTTAATTAATGTTACATAATTATTTTAAAAAAATATTATGTATTTTCTTATATATATATTTTCTTGTATATTCTTATTTCATATTATTATGAAAATAAAAAAAATGCTTATAAATAACTTACTAAACTATAAAAGAGTCTATATTCATACTTATTCATTTGTTGTTTTATTTACAGGTTTATTTAACTAGATTTATTTTTAGAAGGATACATATACAGTATTTGTAATTTCATCTAATCAGTTACCACAGAAATCTAGGTTTTCTTTATATAGTACTACTGGTACATGATAAAATTGTTAGCATAACATAAATACAGTTCAGGTAAATGTTTTCTTACCTTACAGCCATAAATCTTTGCAATATTTAAATGCCAGTACGTTGATCATCTATCAGAAGCCAATCAGCAGAAAATGTTTCATAAAAAAATCGGCAGTAATATATATAATATATGTGATACCACCGGCTAATTATGGTAGAATGGCCAAAGTCTGTCACCTATGTTTATCAGGTTATTACACTGTAAATATTGACCTAGTGTAAACCCTTAACCAAATAGATATGTTTATATTAGCATAACGTACCTTTGTACATTCAGTTTTTTAAAAAGTTCTTTAGGGTTAACAAAATTAATGTTTAACCATGGTTGAAAGTTGTCTAACTGATGCATCCCAATTCTATTAATTCATTTTTCAGGATAAAAACCACTTAAAATGACAACATTCTGAGAATGCTGATACAGGTCAATAATTGTTCAATTAGGATGGCTTTACCTCAGTGTGCAATTACAGTTTTTTTGTAATTTTTTATTTAAAAAAAATTTATTTAGGCAAATTGCTACGAATAACCATAAGCAAATTCATTCACTATCCTTCTAAAAGGTGGCAAGGCAATTTCCTGTAAATATAGATATATATTGTCCCCTGGAAAAAAATATTTTAAAATGTTTTCTTATTAAATAGGCCATCTTAATGTCATATAATAATTATTCACATTTACACCAACAATTTGATCTAAAAAAATATTTACCTGATAAAACCGTAATTTTAAAAATATAGTTAACCAGATTTTTGGTTAAATTGAAGCATTTATTTTGTCTTTTTATAAGTGAAATCATTATATGTTTTCCGTTTTCTATAGGTTATCTATAAGTAAATTCTAATAAACTACAATGGCCTATGCAAAGTTTAATTTTGATTCATCTTTATTTTGTTTGCCTTGGAGGACAACAATATTTTAAAGAATCTGTATACACTATCAAACTAGTTTGAAAAAAAAAGTGTGATGTGTCCAAATATGGTAGTGATATGCTCAAATATGGTAGTGTTATGACATCATCATGTCCATATATGGGCACATCACATTTTTTTGTCACATAAAGTTTGATAGTGTAGACAGAGCTTCAAACAAACAATACACAATGAGAATGTCTGATACAGTACAAAGTGTACAATCAAATTGATAATTCTTAGGCAATTGCATATAAAACTTACCAATTAGTGTTTTTTATATTAAACATAGTCTGATAACTACACATCACATGTTGTTTGGATGTTTACATATTCAAAATGCGTAGCTTTAATGAAATATATCATCATCATGTAATAGAATACCAAAGCAATGAACAGTTACACATTGATATGCCAAATATGTACACTGACTAGATCAAATTATGAATTCATTTGCGACAACAGTGGTAACGCTATTCTAAGTAAATGAAGAAATTATTTTCTGCACTGTAGAAAGTTGCTGAGCATAAAGCTCTGTCTATACATCTATCAAAAAATGTGATGTACCCATATATGGACATGATGATGATATCACTATTATATTTGGCCATATCACTATCATATTTGGGCACATCACACTTTTTTTGTAAAACTAGTTTGATAGTGTAGACAGGGCTTTAGGCAGTTTTGATGATAGGCTGATGGGTGGGTCAAGGAAGACAAGATAGCTGCAGAGACTGTTGTTAAAGTTTTTGATATGATTGCCAAAAAACCAAACCCTTTTGATTTATACTGGTCTTCAAAATTTCATTTATGATTTTTATTCATGTGAATTTAATATACTAAAACAGAATATGTGACTTGATGAATTACTAATATGAAAGTCTTTAAACAGTGATTGGGTTCGCTTTTGACAATCCTGGCTTTTTGTTTCATTATATATTTTTATGTACTCTGTTGTAATTGTAATGAGCCGATATTGAATAAATCAAATCAAACAAATCAAACCCTCTCTTTCTAAACGGACGGTCTTAAAATGAGAGTATATTGTCGTCAGAAAATGTGAGTGTGAAAAGATTTGAACCAAGCACCCTGAGATTGGTAAGCCATATCATGTCAACCACAATTGAAGCCAAAGTATCACCTTAATATACAGAATTATACTTTTGTGCAATTTAATAATTTAATCAATAATGTTTTAAAGTTACTAGAGATATGTACTTCAGGCTGTATGTAACATTTTGTATCAAACCTAAAAATAGTTCATTTGAACACCACCACAAATCAAAACAGCCACTAATCCAATACATTTCAACTAACTAATGCATTTCAAATTTGTTTGCCGCGATGATGAAATAAATTTATTAACATAGATCTACACCATCAACAACATATCACAACATATTTGCCTTTATTTCATTATTGTTTTCAATGTTGTCCCGGTTAAAAAAACAAATTTGAGAATCATTTCCTGGTTCTCTGAAATACCACTGTTCCACCTTGTGATGTCACAGAAGGTGACAAAACATGATATACTGTATGATGTCAAATATTCACCTATTATATTTGAGAAGTGCATTGGAAATAACACAATACAATATAATGGCGCTAGGTTCAATGACATATCATTCATTTTACGTGGGTGTATGTGTATGTAAGTGGGGTCACCGTCACCAGTAGTAGACTGTTTACTGAACATCATTTTCCATTTCTTTTCAAATCATTTTTAATTTAATGTTGACAGGTTAATTGGCAAAGACTAAACACTTCTGTGTTTTTTTATACTGTGTACAGTTTTGGACAATATTAACATTTTCCTTTAAAATCGCTATCTGCATAGTAGTACACAAAGTTATTTTCAAGCAAGCTGACAATTTGTTTTCTTGCTTACGATTGTAGTCGGAGTACAGTAGCAGTTTTTGACCTTGCAGTTGATTAACAATTAATAAGTTAATTTAGTATTCTGTTTTTATTATACATATTTTTTGGTAATCCAATTCAATAATATCACCTTTCCTCGAAATTAAATGATGTGTGGTATAGTAATTATCAATGAGCTGGAATAATAGGTGGATTAGTTAAATGGGGCAAAATACAAGGTAAATACCTTGACAAAGTAGCCAACCTTGACCATGTCACCTTCATGAATATTCATAAACCTATAATTGTATATTTAAATTAGTTTAATTAAACAAATGTAGAACGGTTTTGCAATATTTTAAAATATTGCAATTCAATCAATGTTTCTGGCTATTTTATATACAGTAAAACTCGTTTGTAAAACACCTCTATTGAGGGGACACTTTTCAAGGTCCTGAAGGTGTCCCCTTAATATGGGTTCTAGCTATATTAGTTAACAGTGGCGGATCCAATATATAATATTAATATTCATCGAAAACCATAATTTAATTTTACCTGTCAAAAGTAGTAGAGTGCACCCTAGCAATCCCCTTTAGATCACTGTTCCGCAACCTAAGGGGTGTGACACAATGTTTGGGTTGCGAAAAAATTTTTTATCACGAAATTGTTTCCGATACTGAAACTTTTTATCAATTATACACTGATCAAATATCCAATGGTGGGTCGCGAGAATTTCCAAAATAGGATCATGGGGTCGCGGTTAATAAAAGTTGCAGAACGCTGCTGAAGATCACCTCTGGTTAATAACAGTATATACAAAAAGACAACAAAATGAATATCAATAATTACCATTACTTTAGTTTTATTCAATTTATATTGCATTCAATATTGTAAGTTGACGTCAAGCAAGATAATACAATTATTTATAGCGTATATAAAATGATAAAATCAATAACAAAATGCTAGAACAAAATTAATCAATTGTGAAAAGAAAATAAAAGTAAATAATGAAATGCTCATTAACTATTTATTACATAGAATAAATCTATTTTATTATTAAATTACTCTCAGTCAATAATCATCAACCGATGTATAGTATAATTATAATATGTAAATTTATGTAGCGGATATAACATGGATTTTGTTCATCCAGAATTCAAGATAAAGAAGAAGTGTGAATACCATTTGGTATGCACAATTAAATCAAATTTTTTACCTCGGCCTAGACTTAAAAATAAAATAATTCTTAAAAAATGTTGTGTTGAATATGCCATTACAATGTCACATCATAGTTATTCACTTTGACCTAAAATTAATTACCTGAAAAAATTGTAAATTAATGAGGGTTTTTGGTTTAATTTATATTGTCATTTTTATAAGTGAAAAATAATGTTTTTTTTTTCTACGAATGTGATTAATAACTTTTTTAAATTACAAAATTGTTCATGTTTTTGAGGGAACAATACATCTCTAAAAAAAACCCTAAATATCCGTGTACAAGTCTTTCAGTCTCTGTCTTAAAAATAACCCCTGGTATTTCATTTCATTGATCTTTTTATTTCGGAATATCATGGTGACATAATATTATATCCATAGCAAAAGAGAGAGAAAAAAAAAATCTTAATCTAACAGCTCATAGAACAAAAACAAAGATATGTAAATATATAAAGTCAATGCAACAAAGCATTTCATTCATTCATTGCATTCTTGATACATTTAGAACGTGGCGATTAATGTATGTAGTATTGTAAAATATTTACTAATTATTTACTGTTATATTACTCTATAACTGTATAGTATACTAGTACAATTAAAAGATATATTGTCCCCCTACAAATTTTTTTTTAAAATTTTTTTTATATGCCATTTTAAAGTCACATAATAGTCATTATTCACTTTGACCAAAAACTGGATGATAAAAAAAATTATTTACCTAAAAAATATAATTTAAAGCACAAAATACTTAAATTGTCTGTCAGAATGGTTTTCGGTTAAAATTAAACATTTCTTTTGTCTTTTTATAAGTGAAATCATTAATTGTTTTGGTTTTTTGTACAGAAGTGAGTAACTTGATTAAAACTGCAAATTGGCCTATTTAAAGTCTGAATTTATTAATCTTAATTGTTCATGTTTTTTTTTAGGGGGGGGGGGGGGGGGTTGTGGGCGGACAATACAAATAGTCAAAGCTTACAAATTAGCAATCAAGAATTACAGAAGAAAAACCAAAATATCAATCCACGCGCAATGCATCTTAGGATTTATAGCGGGCAGCTATAATTATTAGAATCAACTTATTTTTCACATTTTTAAACATTTAAAGACAAAAAAAGTTATCGCAATAGGATCATATAGTATTATTTTTACATTAAATATAGTTTGTGATCTTAAATTAGATCTAAAAAACGTAGGGAAGGGTCTTTAAATAAAATAGTTATATTTCCTGTCAGTTTACACTTACTGTATATAATTAACATTTACTTGAAACAAAAATTCAAACTGGTTTCTGTATGTACAGAAAAAGATATTCTTAAAATGAAACGAGAAATTGTTTGACACTAAGGAAAACACAGGCTATATATAGAAAACTACAGATAGACATAGCATTGAATATATAATCAGCAATATTAATTAAACAAATATTATTAATTTATTTCTAAAACTTAATAAAATTCATCTTATTTCAGATTTACTATTTCAAAAATAAATAAAAGAATATTAAATGTCATCTTTCTTGTCACAAAATGATTTCAATATTCGATCTTTTAATATTTACACAAATCACCCAATATTAAAAGTTCTGTAAAACATTAAACCTTTTTACTTTCAGATTTTATACATTTAAATAGTATTCTCCTTATATTATAGTTCTGGACGGGGCTCCTTTTATTCTTTTAATATTTAATTGTTTTGTGTGTGAATGCACTATTAAACGGTCTTAACAAAGTACACAGTAAGTTCAAAATAAATGATAATATATTAATTTATTATTATTTTATTTCAGTTAAAACATGTCTACTTTAAGGTAGCAGACAATGACTTAATCTAGGTCTTGAACCCACTACCCTGCTAAGCAGCAATGTTACTACCAAGTAACCATGCCATAATATTTTTTCTTTTATTTCATCAGCAAACCTTTTTTTTCCTAAAATTAATGTATTTTTTAAAGAGTAGTCTCTTTGGTTAAATGTGCTGAACAATCACAATATCACTTCAAGCTGTGAAAAATGTTGGTAAAAAAATACACCATAATGGTATAGGCTCACTCCACAATTTACTAAACCAATTTCTTAAAGTAGTAAATAGTGATAATATTTCAATGTAATTAACAATTTTAAATTACAATAGACCTTCCTTTCCCATTCCTATAAGGGAACATTTTTTAAATCAACAAGGGGAAATATAACCTTTAACACATGGTCAGCCCCTATTCAAAGGAACAGTATGTTAGGTTTAAGAGGTGTCCTTATAATGTGTCCTATTTGGAGTTCTATTGTATTTTCCTTTAAAAAAATATCAACTTGCTAAATCATATTTAGTAAATTTGCATTGGAGAATTCAATGATTTGATATTAAAGGTGGTAAATTTTTGTTTAAATAATTTGTGTTGATGATAGTTATACTCAATCTGTACATTGGATGGATGGACGGCTTGATAAACATTAAAATGTCTGCCTAAGTTCTGGCACAAGGAATGTTGTCTCCTAGTAAATAAAAGAGACACAGGTAAACATTACATAGAAATTGTGTGCCTTCTTTGTTTTGTTAAGAACTTGTTATCTATATTCTAAATAATTAGCTCTGTATACAATATCAAACTAGTTTAATGTTTGACTAGTGATATGACATCTCGTGTCCATATATGGGCACATCACATCTTTTTGTTACATCAAGTTTGATAGTGTAGACACAACTGTAGTAGAGATAAAAATCTCTCACCTCTCTATGACTTTGATTGTAGCTTATACTCATCTGGTTTCAGAAAGTTAGTTATTAAATCTTTCACAAGTTGCCGTAGATCTTCTTTAATTGCATCATAGTCACTGAAAACAAAAACAAGCTCAAATTTATTCTGTATATATATTGCATCAGTGAGTGGCCGAGCAGCTAAAACAGTGGAACCGTAATTACGTAAGCTCACTCACTCCTAGTTCTGGTGGTAAAACAAGTCTTCTCAGATAAGGACTATAAACCGTAGGTCCAGTGTACACATGTAGCTCATGTGTACTTTAAAGACCCTAGTAAATCTTTCGAGACAAGTAGGGGTTACCCCAGTGTACTAGTACATCACAGCAACTGATCATAACTTGGTCCTCTGGGAGACAAGTATTAGACTGAAGAGATTGTCTAGTATAAATAAACATCACAGGCATAGATACCTTCATAACATTTATAAAAAATACAAGACAGATCCCTAGATCCAGCACTTCATTTTACATATATTAAAAAGTATTTTTGAAATTTCTTTTTTTGCTGGGATAATAAAGTACTAACCTCAAGGAAGGGTCTGCGCATATTTCAGTATAATACTTAATCTTAGGTTCGGTTCCACTTGTCCTGAGGGTAGCAACAGCACCATTTGCGAAGGTAAAGGTGATCATTTGGCTTGATTTACTGGTTGGCAAAATCTGTACAAGAAAACAAGAAATGTGTACCTTAACCTTAACATTAAATGTAAAGTACTTTGTTGGAGGAAATTCTTTCATGGTATTACTATGTTTTACTTTTTGTATGAGAATTTACATGCTACACAGAACTAAACATTGTTAAGCTCTGTCTACACTATCAAACTATTGCCAAAAAAAGTGTGATGTGCCCAAATATGGTAGTGATATTCCCAAATATGGTAGTGATATGATTTGATAGTGATTTTTTGTCACATAAAGTTTGATAATGTAGACATAGCTTTACACAGTGTTCAAGACTGTAAAAACCCTTTACTGAGTTCTCCACATTGGCCATGGCTCCTTTTATTTTCGCAATCATCAAATCTACTGAAAAACGTCCCAAAAATATCACAGAATCCCAATCTGCTATTCTGGCGAGAGATGCCAATGTGATTCCACTATATGGTATACTTACTGCTTTATTATCTGGTTGGTCACTGTCATAGCCTGTTGTTAAATCTCTGATACCATTTATCTTGTATTTACCACATGTACTTGGATACTGCAAAATAAATAATGTAAATGGTTATTCTCATGGTTTTGCTCTATCTATACCCCTTCTATATGAAATTATGTTGTGTTTTTTACATTTTTTTGTTATAAAAATAAATGCCTTCATAGGCATTTTTTAAGATGGAGGAGGAAAAAAATTACAAATGTCTTTGGATAAAGTCATCAAAGCTCTGTTACAATATCAACTCCATGTGCCCATATATGGACATGATGATGTCATATCACTACTATCTTTGGGCATATCACTACCATATTTTGGCACATCACACCTTTTTTTGTCAAACTAGTTTGATAGAGCGTTGGTTATAATATTTGACACATTCTGGTTGACAAGACAAATTAAAAGTAAAAACATGTGATAACAATAGACAGAAAGTTGATAATAAAGCTTGAGGTGTACAGTTCACAGTTAGACCCTAGGTATTATCATAATGGTAGCCAAATAATAACGACTATCTGTCATACAGTTGTCTTCTATTCAATCCCAATGTGTTTTCAAAGGCACTGAAGCGTAACTAAAATCTGTGTAACAGAACACAGTTATGTTTACTTTCGAAACTATTACTATAATTGATTATTCTGCACTGGTAAGCATGCTTTAAAAGCAAGGTTTTTCTTTAATTATAGTTTATCACAATTACGAATGAGGGTACGTTTATTGTAAATACATAATATAAAAATAACGCTTAAAAAAGAAAGACGTTTCGACTCCATCATGGGGTCATTATCAAGTCCAATGAATAGAATTTAAAACAACAACTAATTAAATAGCACAAGCCACTAACTAACAACCAATTAAATTATCACAATTATCAGTGCAACTCTGTATATAAGCACTGATGTATACGATTGTAGAAAACCTCCTTTGGGGGCACTCCTATTCAGGGCACATTCCTACTCAGAGGATAGTTTTATGTGAAACTAAAAAGGGACTATAATATATCGTTTAGCACTATGACCAACTCCTTATTTACTGTATTCAGTGGCGTAATGCAGAGGCCATTAGTTTAGGAACCCGAAGTGGTCCTCTGGAGCTTTTTTCGACATATTTTAATGCCTGTTTATTTCTCTGGACACTGCTCTAGGGCACCCAGTGAGTGCTCATAGCTCTTACACCACTGACTGTATTTAGTTACAACAACTTACACCACCATTTTCATACGTCCTCATGCCTTGGAAAATCTTCTGTATGGTTGGCTGATGGTGACATATGTAGTAAGAATTGATTGAGTAGTGAAAACCGTATCTAAAGATACAAATAATACAAAATATTATTAATAATCTATTCACAGAGTAATATAAACAGAGACAGACCATTAATGACTTGGGAGTTCAACCTCAAACTAGAGAAATACTGAATAACAAAACAATGTCATATATAAACAATTCAATACACTAAACACCACATTAAGCTGAAAAATTTACAAAAACAAAGAAAACTATATTTCATCAGTTCTAAAATACCACTCATCATTAATGTATGAAATAATTTTCTCCTGTAGTAAAACCCCTCATTTGGAACACCCCTATTTATGGGACATACGCTATTCAGGGGACATTATTGGAGTCCAAAGTGGTTTCTCCTACAGTAAAACCCACACATTTAGGGGAAAACACAGCTTTCCAGTGAAACAAACATATGAAAATATATGTTTCTAGACACAACCTCTATTTAGGAGACACAACCTCTATTTAGGAGACACAACCTCTATTTAGGAGACACAACCTCTATTTAGGAGACACAACCTCTATTTAGGAGACACAACCTCTATTTAGGAGACACAAACTCTATTTAGGAGACACAACCTCTATTTAGGAGACACAACCTCTATTTAGGAGACACAACCTCTATTTAGGAGATACAACCTCTATTTAGGGGACACAACCTCTATTTAGGAGACACAACAACTATTTAGGAGACACAACTATTAAGGGGACACAACCTCTATTTAGGAGACACAACCTCTATTTAGGAGACACAACTTCTATTTAGGACACACAACCTCTATTTAGGAGACGCAACCTCTATTTAGGAGACACAACTATTAAGGGGACACAACCTCTATTTAGGAGACACAACCTCTATTTAGGAGACACAACCTCTATTTAGGAGACACAACCTCTATTTAGGAGACACAACCTCTATTTAGGAGATACAACCTCTATTTAGGGGACACAACCTCTATTTAGGAGAGACAACCTCTATTTAGGAGACACAACCTCTATTTAGGGGACACAACCTCTATTTAGGAGACACAACTATTAAGGGGACACAATCTCTATTTAGGAGACACAACCTCTATTTAGGAGACACAACTTCTATTTAGGAGACACAACCTCTATTTAGGAGACGCAACCTCTATTTAGGAGACACAACTATTAAGGGGACACAACCTCTATTTAGGGGACACAACCTCTATTTAGGAGACACAACCTCTATTTAGGAGACACAACCTCTATTTAGGAGACACAACCTCTATTTAGGAGACACAATTTGTACAGTAGAAACTTACTCTTTATATATTTCATATAGTTTATCCTTCATTGTTACACCTTTAGTGGCCAGATAGCATGCCATCTCTGCAAGAATTGCACACGCACTGATACCATCTTTATCTAGCACGTTAGAACCAAACATGAACCCTAGAAAAATAAAATAAACAATATTTGAAAAGAAATTTAGGACAGGCCTTTTCTTTTAAGGTGAGCGAGTGCGATCACTCACCTAACACACTCCTAAACAGCCCTTAAGGAGTGTGATTCACAACATGCTTAAATTTGGTAAACTTCTACACACCAAAATACAAACAGCACACCTACAGAACCCCTGAATGTATTGAGGAGTGCAATTTGTAGCACACCTACAATTTTAAAAAGACAAGGGCTGTTAGTATAATGTACATTTGAGCTGTTATATACAGATACAGATAGTTAAGTTGGTCTAAGCCTCAATCTAAGAAAACTCATAAAACATGGGTACTATTCTTTAATGTAAAAGCCTACAATTGCTTTTTGACGTGTTAAGTATGCATCACATATCATTGGAATACGTTTTTGAAAATCGATTAATTAACAAAACACATTCTATATTGCAAGATTCTACTCATCCCATGCATAATGAATTTGAGGTGTTACGTAAAGGTAGACGTTACCGGTCCATCATCTCTCGTACGAATAGGTTTCGTAACAGATTTTATCCAGCCGCCATTCGGGCACTGAATGCTTGTTGTCAGTATACTGTACGAGAGTGATGTGACACTTTGTAATTGTTTTTGTTTTTTATTTATCTGTTTTTGTATATCTCAGAGCAAACATAATTTCTATGTATATTTTATATGCAAATAACAATAAATGGAAGTAATTGAATGAATGATCAAATATTAATAGATTGAAATTAATGATACATACCAATAGCCTCTTCAAATGCAAACAATACTGTATGTCCCTCTTCTTGTAACTGATATGACCGATTACCCATCCATTTGAAACCTGTTAACGTCTCCTACAAAATATATATACATTACGATTCATTTAAAAGAGCTGATAGGAAAATCTACCCAAATAAAAACACATACAGAATGTAGGAGAATAACTTGTGACTTGCAGCCTAACTGGGCTTAATTGTGCACAGGTGTGAATGGCAAATTTCTGGTGCTGCCACTAAACAGCGCCTGTTCATCTGTCCACAACGACAGGGGCTGAATATACCAGTTACCGGGTTAACCCTCTACTCTTGTGAAAGATGAACTGGGTTCTTTAGAGTGCACAGATGTGTACATCGGACCTCTAGTTTTAATTCCTTATCTGAGAAGACTTGTTCTACCACCAGAACATTGGTTGAGAAGTGACTTGAACCTGGGCCGATTGTATAGGTATGGTTTGCGGCACCCCTGTCTTAACCGCTTGGCCACTCGAATCGATAAAATACAATAATAATTGTTTGTAGGCTTACCTCAAATTTAAATCCTTCTTTGTTTCCGATTGATCTTAAAATCTTAGATGACACGGTGCTTGCTAACATGTAAACAGACTTGTCTGATTCACCTTAAAATGATTGATGTTGTTTAACATTATAGATCTGTCTACACTATCAAAGTTTATGTGACAACAAAATGTGATATCAAAAATACAACAAAATTCTTGGTAAATTGTAGATCATGTCAATAATAAATTCTACTACAAAGTAATAATAGAAATGTGTTGTAATACAATATTGTGTGTATATGCATGTGGCGGGACGTTTATTCGAAAAAATAAATAAAGGTCTCAGGGCATTTATTCGGAGGAGGCATTTATTACAAGCGGGGCGTTTGATCAAATAAATAGGTACGACTGAGGCTAAAATATGTATATTTTAGCAGTCTTATAGTATATGTTATTCTTCAATAACTTATACATGAAAAATGATTGGAAGTAATATTGGGGTGGAGGTCTGTTAAAAATAGGTTATGTTCAACCCAAGCATACCATACTGGTGGATTTGGCCCTGTATAAAAAAGGGTAATATTTGGTTCCCACTAGAGGCCCAACGTAAGTGAGTTGACCAATCACAAGCGATGGATTATTCGAACTGTCGCTTGTCATTGGTCAACTCGCCTACGTTGTGTTTACATCCTTGCGTTGCGTCCTAGTGGGAACCAAGCTGTAGGGAAGAAATGTACTTACTATGATTGTTTTTCTGTTTGTAACAATGGTAAGCCCACCAGCCTAGTAGAGCACCAGTCTCATTCCCTGTGAATACCTTCCAAATCTCTGTCTGTTTAACCGTCCCTTTTGGTTCCCACTCTGCCATCGCTATCCGGTCAGCATCGGGGTCATTTGCAAGGATTATTTTACAGCCATTGTCGCGGGCAGTCTGCATGGCCAGGTGCAATGCACTCTTGCCTTCCTCTGGATTTGGGAATTTTACGGTGGGAAATTCCGGATCTGGTTCAGACTAGAAAAAAATATGTTTTTCTGATAAGGTAAAGTGATACATAAAGAAGGAACTATAGATATATTTTTTTAAGTAGGCAATGCACAGTAGTTAATTTTCAACAATTTATTTGAAAATATGATCAAAAACGTGCTCTACCATACAGTAGGTCTTTATCAAGGGATGGAATATTACATACAGATCTAACCAACCTACAATTAACACAGCAAAACCCTAATACAAATTCATGGATTACCTGCTGTGGGACAGCTATGAAAGGTGAAAGATCAAAGGCTTTGAACGCCTTCTGTGCATACTGAAGGCCTACACCATGCATTGGCGTGTATGTAAATTTTACTTGTGATGACTTGTTAATATCCCTGAAAATATTAAAGTAAAAGTTTGGTTTTTACATCTTTTGAAACATATGTATGACATTCCTACGAATTTTCAAGTGAAACATTTACTATGTATACATTAATGTTTGTTTAAACAGTTTACAGTTACTTCTTTCAAACAATGGAATAGATACAGACTTGACCTCTGTATCTATTTCTGTCAAACTTAGATACAGAGGTCAAGTCTGAGAGAAGAATATATTATTCTGACGATATGGACCACTTTATAAGTATAGTGGCATACTGGAAGGGGTATCGGATTAACATGTGAGAGGAATTGGTTCATGGGCTGTCTGTGCTTATTTTTACAAGATATTTATTAGTGATTCCAGATCTAGGTCATTTTACTCACATCTATTTAATAGCAATTTAGAACATGTAAAAAACCACCTAATTGATAACATACAAAGCAATGACTTTTCTATTTGTAATATTGTCATTAATAGTACATACCACCATAATCTTTCAAAAATGTATAAATTTGTGGATTGCGTCAATCATGGTATCTGTGATAGCGTTAAGTCTGCCCTTTTTCACAATGATTTTGACACTTTATTTAATTTGTTAAAACCATTTTGATTTTCTTTTTATGATTCGTGTGAATCTTTATTCAGATGTGTTTTATTTTACTGTACAGTTTATTCTATGTTTCTCCTAAGGGAGGTGAATGAATTTGAATTTGAATTTAGGCAAGATACTTTATGGATGAGACTTAAAGATGTTGGTCCTGTATACATACACGTGTTAGGTCCGAAGGTGTTACCATAATAGAGTGTTCTAATATATCTACTAACCTGTATATACAATACTGCTGGATATCTTTCATATACAGGTTGTTGATGTCATCTAAAGGACACTCCAGTAGTGAGCTGGTTGACATGATAGATGTATCCCATGAACTGCTCCATGGTTCAAGATTTGATTCTATTAGATTTGCTATGTTTTTATCAGTTGGTGATGTAATCTAAAAAAAATTATTAAAGATAGAGTTAATACAGAGCTATGATAAAAGGAAATATATCTATCTGTTTTGTAAAGTTGTAATAGAACCCCTCCTTTGGGACACTCTTATAATGTTAATAACAGTTAAGATGAATTATTCACAATTTTTTTTGTTAAGTATACCATTTTAATGTCACATTATTAATAGTTATCCACTTTGTCCAAAAATTAGATGTATTTACCTGAAATTTTATAAATGAAAACAAGTATTTTTTTTCTATGGAAGTGATTATTCAAAGACTGATTTAATTAATCTTCATTTTTCATGTTTTTGGGAGACAAAACATTTTTAACTGCAATAATTCTCCATTAATATTCTTCATTTCAATGAAAATTGGTAACTCTATTAATATTTAGATCAATATGTAAATAAAAAAGACGCCATTTCTGCTTGATTTTTAGTTGAGGCTAAATTCATTATAATTGTGTGACTAATTTTGCTTTCATTAATCTAGGATTTTCATAGGGTTGAGGAAAATTAGGATATCCAATATCTTTGCAATACAGCTATTACATTGAGATTAACTAATTAAACTTGGCCTTAATAGCATCCACCAATTAACAAATTAAAATGAATAACTGTCAAACAGTATTTTAATGTTTTATTGATGTTTTGTGAGTAGGTAGTAAGTTTATAATTCGGCTTGGTAGATAATGTGCACTTTAAAGAACCTCGAACATCTTTAAAGACGAGTAGGGGTTACCTCACAGTATACTAGTATACACACAGTCACTGTCACACACAAGACAGTTATCATAACTTATCATGAGGGCCCCTTGATTATCAGCATAGGCTGTTTCGGGTCACCCTCTATAAATAAGGTTAAATAATTAAATAATAATAATAAGACGTAGACTGGTACAGAGAACTTTCTAGCACCATATCTAGTCTAGACTACAGTAGGCTAGGCTAACCCTCCTAATATCCATTCTGTGTCCAACGCAGTGTTTAACAAAGGCACCAGAATCATGTTATCATACCTGAGCACCATTTTGCCAGTACACTTTGTAGCCGTTGTCTTCTTTAGGATTGTGGGAAGCTGTTATCATTATACCAGCTGCACACTGGTATTTCTTCACAGTATAAGGCTAGGAAAAAATATATATAACTAATTTTTACTTTAATTAGAGATAGATTGAAATGGAATTATTTCTGTTACCGGCCAAATTCGGTTGATTTTTGCAGTTGCAGTACACATTCAATTCACCAGGGAAAAAAAGTAGTGAGCCCTCTATCGGCAGCGAATCATTTTTGCACCCGAGACAGTGTGAACAATTACCCGGAAGCAACTTTGTTTTTAAAAATAAATATTAAGTTTTTGCAAACTGGCCAATTGAAACTTTTTGTTTTATTTACTAATGAATAATTCATGAAAACCTTTGACACAGCATCTACGAACCACGTGATATTGTTTTTTTATCGACAAAGCCATTATATCTGTGTCAAACAAGGGTGAATTACACCGATGTTTTTTAAACAATTTTAGGGTATTCGAATGTTAAAATTTCGTCTAATTTGTTGAGGCTGTAATAAAACAACCTAATTTTTTGAGAAGGTGGGTTTTATATTTTCTGGATATTTAATTTTTCAATAGTAGTTAATAAAAAAATCTCGTTGGTGTTATTTTTTATTTTTTTTTAATGGCTGCTTAAACATGTGCCTTTTTGGTTATTTTACTGCTGAAAATGGAACACATGGTTGTAGCTAAAGTCATTTTTTTACACCATAAGATTAAAAATGTTGCTTTTTAAAATAATAAGAACGTTATATAATATATAGGAAAGATGTTTTTAATCATAAAACTTTACAAAGCCTCTTTTATTTTATTTAAAAATCAATATAGTCTAGGCCTAGTTTACTACTAGGCTTTAGCCTGTTATTATAGTGGAGTAGTGCGTGTATTGTTGGCGCGTGTTCATTGTCGGGCGCGCGTATTTATAGGCCTAGGCCTAAGGAAATAAAAATAAATGATTACAAATATAACTAAATAATGATTATTATTAATTTAATGTTGTTTTTTTTTTTACAGATCACAGAGGAATGTTCTTATGGTGTCTGCATACTTCAATACAATAGAAATAGCATTAATCAACAACAATTTCTCATTAATTTACCGGCATATGTGAAACAACACATACAGTAATTTTATGGATATCTAGGGATTTTTATTGCCAAAGGACATTTAATTTTTAAAAACTTGATATTTTCCTAATTTACTTATATAAAGGTTCAAGCGGAGGTTTGTTGTTGTGTGGTACTTGTTATAAAGTTTAAATGTGATTTCCAAATCGGCAATAAATAATCATTATAAATATAAATAGAAAAAGGCCTAGGCCTAGTACAAAAGATGTTAATTTGTCTAATTTGTGATAATATTAAAGGTTTTATGTTAAATGGTGTGTATTTCATTTATTGCTCCATTATTAGAATAAAAAGAAGGGAATCGTGAAATGTCATTAATTATTTAGCCCCAAGAATGTATTGATTTTATAGTATTTTACAAATTTAAACAGTCCAGGCCTAGCTTGCAGACAGTCCCCCCCACCCACTAATAATTTTAAGAAAAATGAAAGTTCAACACTTTATTTCAAAATTTATAAGCCCTTTGTCCTCATATTTTAAGATTATGAATCAGCCACTTAACAAGAATAACAATCGAGGTGCCAATGATGAAGCGCATCTTCCCTCATTCTCTTCGCCTAAGAAAACGATTATTCCAGCCCTGCCGCATCTCCCTAGGCCTACGCGCAACGTGCTTTCGCTTAAAACAGACCTATATTCAACTCCTTATAGAATTTGTTTGAAAAATAACACCAAGCTTATTTTTGGAAATCTTAAAAAATACATATAAGACTATATTATACCGTTTTCAGAATTTCATTTAAAAATTCCAAATTAATGTTAACTATTTTAACAAACTAGTTAGTTTTCACTTTCTTGTTTTCATCGTATGACTCGCTTTGTTTACGCTTACACTTGGCTTAGACGTTTATCTTAGAATTCAAATAAATGAATCCATAATCAACAAAAATTGGTACTGTTGTGGTTTTTGTTTAATATAAATGTTCCTAATACACAGAAATCAATTAAACAGCAATATAATTTAATATAAACGAGTTAAAAAGGAAATTTAGACAGCCTATAAAATACGGAAGTCAGAACTCGCGTCGCTCGTAATGTTCGGTAACTTTCTATTTATAGCCTATCGAAAAAGGCTCTGGCTAACTTTTAAATTAAAAAGGCTCTCGGAACACTTAATTTCCCATTATCACCATTTGACGTGGATGTGAGTACACAATATCTTCTACTAGTCTTTAAAAAACAGTATTTTTTTTATATAGAGTTAATTTTAATGATTTTTCATGATCTTTTAAGCCAAAATCTCACAAATATTTTAACAGCTTTTGTCATAGTGAAAAGATTGTATAAATGTTGTCTAATAAAAATCATATTTTTTTTTTCATGTATACGTGACTTTCCATAACCTTTTAATGAAAACCAAATTGTTCATGACTTTCCAGTTTTGGAAAATATTTAGTGAAATTCAATGATTTTCCAGATTTTCAATGACACGTATGAACTCTGGATTACACTTATTTTGTTTGATATTTCAAATATAAAGCTTACCACATATGGTGTTGGTACAATAGATGAAAAGTAATAAACTTTTACTCCCTCTTGCAACAAGATGGACACCGTCAATTTGGCAAATCTATACGGTGATAAAATCAAACTTCACTTATTATATAACTGCCACGACTATAAAAAACCTGTTGGTGGAATAGTCCATTGTTGCAGAGGGGTACTCAATAAACTTTTATCTCTTTGTATCCCTCCCTTGGCAAAGCACAGACTATAGTCGGTTTATCCCGGTAAGTTAGGCACGAAAAATATTTTACCTGGAACTGTTATGTCTTGAGTCAAAGCCAACTACCACTCCACGACTCTTGCAATCTGGCACAGCTTCAATTGCATGTTTTACCAGTCCCTGGGGTAAAAATTAAAACATGAATACCGGAAGTCATATTAGAATACATTAGAACTATTAAGGGAAGTTACACATTTGGGACTAAACAAAGTGTAAAGTTCTGTCTACACTATCAAACTAGTTTAACAAAAAAAGTGTGATGTGCCCAAATATGGTAGTGATATTACATCATTGTGTCCATATCACATAAAACATTTTTCCAGTGTACAATACATATGTGCAATTTACGCAATTAATTAGGATTATGTAAATAAATCAGACTTATTTAAATACTGACCTGTGTTGTCTGAATAATGGTCAAATCATTCATTCGGGCAAATCCAGCACCCATGGCCGCACGTAATCCTAAATTGAACAAATTATTTTATGGTAAATGCAATTGATTGATTATGTTCAATATAAGGAATTAAAATGAAACACTAAAAATATATTTCCAGAATATACCTACATCTTATTTCGTTACATTGTTATTGTTTATTTATTATTTTACATTCACCTTTCCATTAGTTATAAATATCCCAGGTCATAGGGCAGACTGTTTTATAGCTAAATAAATCAACCATCAATTTTAAAAAAGAAGAATGCACAGTGGTCATGAGGGTATAGTTCAAAGAAACAAAACTTTGCTCTATGGAGGCCTAAGGTAAATAAACTGATGTGGTGTGTTGTTAAGATTCAAATGTGTTGTTTATGAAACCTCAATCAACCATTGTTACATTCCTTTTACTTACCAGCGGTACCAAAAGCGATCCTTTTGTCAAACAGTTTGTGGAGTTCATCTGTGTTTTTACAATCAGCCAAATCAGATATAGTTTTCCTTGTATTTTCGTTCTATAAAATGAAATTTCAGTGTAGAGAATGATACCCACATCATTGTCATTTTTTCGAGTAATTTGCCTTTTGATTTATAATTTAATTAAATACTGAATAAAAATATGTATTACATAAATGAGGAAAGTATGAGAATTTATATGTGTTAATTGATAATTAATTTATCAAAGAACTTAATTGATATAATAATTAGTTATTGTACTCACAACCCCAAGGAAAAACCAATTATGTACTGATTGTACATCCTCCATCTTAAATTGTATTTTTTTATGTTTGTTATGATGGAAAATAAAGATTGATTGATTGATGATGAAATATTGTGAATAAATAGATAAAGTGTACTGCTTTTACATAATGCACTTTATACAGAGCAAATAAGTTTTGGGAGAGACTGTTTTAGGGAAAGTTGAACCAAGGCAATTTAACAACAGGACACTGAGCTTGCCAAGTGGCAAGAACTCATAACAGTCCTTTGATCTTATGTCTGGCTGCGACAAATACTAACAGTACTGTACTATGGACATATTTTCCATGGCGCAGTGTCTGTTAAAGGCCGTGGAACTGAACGTGTCGCAGCCACAGATAAACCCTTTGATCTCCGGAGCTCAGCATCATGCTGTTAGATTGCCTTGGTTGAACTATATGGAGGAATCCAAATAATTCATCCCTGGTTAAACATACTCAATTGTCATGTACTGTAGTTATATGTGTACCGCCAAACCAAAACCAGGCGTTTGTCGGCAGCAAGGGATTTCTGTAAAATGCTTCTGAATGTGTAAAACCTATATCTTGACCATTTTTAGTTTTTTAAATAATCTTACAGAAAATTTACCGTAGATTCCAAAAATCTATGTATTTTAAAGAAATTATAAGTATAAATCAATGAAAATAACATTTTAATGAGACCCCCTTTTTCGTCTTTGGTGAAAAAATCAAGTTCTATTCTGTAATTTGTGTCTATTTCTAACCAACTTTTACATCTTTGATTATGAGAAGACCCCTTAAAGGGGGATTCTGGGTTTAAAATTGATTTTAAATATCGTTTATTTATTAAATAAAAAATATTATAACAATATAGACATGTCAGAATGAAGAAGTAATAACGAGAAATTAAAAAAATTAAATTTCATATACATTTTAGGGTAAATTCATGGAAAATCTGTTTTTCAGCAGCTTAAGGAAGCTCATTAATATTCATGAGATATTCATGAGATATTCACAAAATCACGTCATCAGTGGATTCCAAACTCGCGACGTCAAGCTTGTACGTTGTGTTCTCTCTCCTCTGTCAAACGACGACCACCCGATCATTGTTAAATACATTTTTTGTAGATTTGCTAAGCTAGGCCTAAAGTGTAATAATAACAGTAGTAGCATATATTTATTTGACATTTAATGAAATACAAAATTTAGTACAGATTACGGAGTCATAAATTATACTATTTTTATACCTCGAATTAATAGTACAGATCGTATATCGGCTTCACGTACTAGGCTAGGCCTAGCCTAAATCATTTTATTCATGCCGGGGTGAGAGCCATTTCTGACTAGGGATTCCATGCCACGATGGCTACGTTAAAACATTGGGGCCATCATTCATGGGCCTAGCTAGCCTATTACTAAACGATTGGCCCATCAATAACAAAACTCAGTGGATTCCAAACCCATCCTATCAACCAAACTCCTAAACAATCTAAACCTAAAACGTTCTACAAAAATCGGCTGTAAATATTGAGGCAAAACAAGGTCCGATCGCCGTCCGCACGTATGGTGTCCCGATCGTCTAATAAGTAGGCCTAGTCTACTCTCCAAAAAAGCGGATACTGCATCAAGCAAGTAGACCGGTAGTAGGAAGGAGACCTAGCCTAGCCTAGCCGATCCGGCCCAGTTAAAATTGAGCTAGCTAGTGTAGTAGACCCTATGCGAATTGATACTACCAGGCCTTTTACTATAGGCTACACTTGTTAAAATTAGCAATACTGTACTTATGTTTACAAATATTCCAACTCTCTCATTCGAGCTATATTATCTATACCATTCCGGTAGGTTGAGTCGACCTTCAATCAAATACTGTACATCGTTCATGTTGTGATTATAGACGGGGTATACTCGACCCGACCAGTTTGGTATTGTATACTGTATCTGCTTATCACGTGACGATGCCAGGCATGGGAGGAGAGAGCACGTGTATCGTCGTCTCGCTCTCCTCGCTCAGCAGGAATGTATACGTTACGCTTCATTGATTTTGAAGGCTTTCCCTAAGTCAGTGCGAAAATCGGCAAACGTAAAGTGCAAACTTATCTAATTTTTCACTGTTTTGATGGATTTTCATAGAAAATTGACTTTATAAATGGGAAGACCGACTAAAATTACATCAGATAAGTATAATTTTACAAAAGTAATTGATATGGTTAATGATAACGAGTCGTCGGAAGATTGACCATTTCACGAATTTGCTATTCTGTAACCACAGTGTGATTTTGCCGTAGCTGCACTTGTAATCTGGCCTCATTTCACAGCCTTCGTTCTGCTTCACTGGGCGCTTATATAAATTGAAACTTTTACCGTTCAAGAGACAAACAAATATATTTTACATTTTTTACTATTCATTTTAAACCCGGAACCCCCCTTTAATGTGTGGTATTTTTAGAAAGCTCGTGAAAAAATCTTTCCAAAGATAAAGGTTGTAGGTCATGTAAAATAATAGTATAGCCAATCAAACACATTCTTTAATAACCTTTTGGTATAAGCAAACCAGTCTTGTTGCTACGGAATCCTGAAACAGGCAATTTGATTGGCTAACAGAGTGGCTCAAGTCATTGAAGCGTTAAATTTGCCTTTAACAGTTATTCAAAGTACACTGAGGAAGCGGTAAGGTTTTAACAAAACTTTCTTACTGTAAAAAACATTCAACATTAATTCATACTTGCTATTTATGCATCCTAGATAATAATAAAACAACATAGAATAGTTTAATGATTTATATAATATGAAAAGTAGAAATATTGGCTTCACTAGCGAATCATAAACAACAAGAGGTTAGAAAGTACGAAATGACTTTCTAGCGCGACACACTCAGTTTGGTGAACACAGAAACACTTTTGATCAAAATATTAGGCCTAGCCTAGGCATAAGATAAGAGATGAACTGTATGCCAGCTTAGTACTTCAAGTTAGCCTAGTAAAACCACCTAGCATACCTTGGTCTAGGCCTAGCCCAAAAAAAAATGATTTTTAAATGTGTTTAAAAAAGTTTAATTTAATTTTTCATTCTGTTTTCAGATCTTGATTGGTATACTGTAATGTAATACCAATAGTTTTGACAGTGGTGGTGATGCTGTTGCTACTTTCTCTTCTCAAAGAACTCCAATAATGGTGATACGGTGCTTAATATAACTTTACAAAAATGACTTTGATTCTGATGATACATGACACATGTATTCTATTATGCAACGTAACCCTGAATAAAACCGTGAAATAATTGTATCGAAAAATATGTATGTATTTAAATGACCCGGCGCAAAAGATGATAATACTGTTGTTGTAATACGCAGCCTAAAATGACCAAAATTTTATAATTTAAAGTGTACCAATTGTAAATAAATTTAAACACATCAAACACAATCAACTGTCTGTGTATCATTAATTTTGGTTCATTTCTATGTGTTGTATTTTTATTGTCACTTTATTAATAGTACTTATTTATAGTTATTACAAGCCTCACACATAACATAAGTTTAGTAAAAAAAAGTTTACTAACGTATGTTGTTATTTGAAGTCTCATTTGACAATGTTAATGTTACTGGATTTCTTTGAAAATTTCAATGATTATAGAAAGATGTATTAGTTACATTTGTGCTAAATTTCAAAGTCATAGGTATACTAGAAGTTAGCGTTGTCAAGGTGAACATGAGTCGCTGTCTGCCAGCACATTTAAACTTCCTGTTTGAACTATTGTTTATCTTTGAATGCATTTTTCACTGCTTAATAAAAATGAATTCTTACTTGTATTTCTTTACTTATTGTATCATAACTCTAAAAATACTTGACCAAATTGAATAATTTTTTCAGTATTTTAAAGCAAATTATGTGCTCTGTACAAATATCTTGAAAACTCAAAATGTCACATTTACGACAAATGCCTGGTTTTGATTTGGCTGTACACATATGTGTTGGTTACAACATCTGTTTACAATGAATATTTAGTACTTTAACTAGAAGAATCAAATTTAAAGTTCAGCATATGACTCCTCCATATGTTTCACTTTTAATGACAAAATATATATACCAGCATGTTACAGTATAAATACTTTTACTGCAGCAGAACATTTTTCTTTTTTTTCATTTCATTTATTTCGTCTCACATAGTTATAACAAAAAAATAACAAACAAAAGAGAGAGACAGGATTCCGAAAAGCGAACTAAATCAAACTATCAAGTGGGTCTCCAAAGCAAAACATAATCATCCAACAATAAAATACAAAATTACAACATTAAAAACAACGTGAAGATTAAAAAGTACAAAATATCTATACAAAAGTTACCCTAGACATTATTATTTTTATTATTATTATTATTATTATTATTAGTATTATTACTGTTGTTATTATCACAGATATCAAATGAAGTTTCAATTTTTCGTGGATTAATGGCCGATAGTTGTAAAAGAATAAAAGGAAATATTTTGCTTAAAATAACATTTTAATTTATTAATAAATAAGCCTAAGTTGGGATTTGACGCTTTGACTGAGTTTAATATAATACATGCTACTATTGTAGGTATTGCACAATTAATTAACACAAACAGTTGTTTTTTTTTTCTTTTTTCGAAATGTTAATTTTCAAATACTTTATTCATATAGATTGGCTAACTGAAACCTAGAAATCTAAAACTTTCGCATTAGAAGAAACAATAATTTTAAACATTTTTTTGGTCATGAGCTGTTATTATGTCACATGTTATCTATTTATCAGATAATCAGCACAGAAAATAATTAACTAAGATCACAACACAATGTAAGTTACTAATACTAGGCTGGCCTTGTGATGATTATAAATCCAGAATTCTTAAGTAAGTAAGTAAGTAAAATGAAAATGGACTGGTCAATTGTCAATGAGTCCGGTTTATTTTATATTCCTGAATGTTACTATTTACTATTTAGTATTATTAATTATTTAATACTATTATTTATTACTACAGCTGGACGGGCGTCCACATCGAATCAATCCAACAAGAGAGGTGGTCAAACGTAATAGGTAACAAGTGCCATCAAGAAGCCCGGCGGTTACCCAAAAAAAGCAGGCTAGCGTACAAATACATAGCCTACGTATGGTATGGGTGTACGGCTACGATTCATATACTTCATGCATGGCCGCCATTCATACAGCGCGCTCGGCCTACTCTCTGGTTAGGCCTGGCCCTAGACAATCTTGGCTCTATTGTATTGGAAATAATGTTGGATTTGCAAACAGATCTATCCAACTGAAATTATAAAGAAGGCTTTCATTGCCATAACATTACCTTATCCCATTGTAACCACAGATTTACCTGCTCATTTAACACAGTGTCCCCGAAATCAAACGCCATTTTCAGTACCTGGCGAAAATAAAAATCCAACCCCTGACCTTTAGAAGTTGAAAATCAGTGGAGTGTAACATAACCAATAAACACGTGGAATTGTTTTGTAAAAACTTTTTTTGTTTTTCGAGATCTTAACCAATAAGTATGTTCATGAATAACTATGATTTGTAAACAATGGTCCTACGTTAACAGACAAATCATCGAGAAACTCGTATACATTCAAATAGCAAGAAGGTGAGGTAGTCAAAAGCTAGGCCTAATTCTACCTAGCACTACTCTAGTCTAGGCAATAATTATCGACGGGTCAGATGCGGCAGGGAGAGCGGGCGTGCTATAGGCTAGGCTAGCTGGACCTACTTGCACCTATTTTGGTTGCTCTCGTGTTTGTTTGTTGTCATCGATATTACCCAGGAACAGGTATTCACCAGTACGTGACTCAAGTGCCGGTTTAATGTAATTTTGTACTGTAATAAAGAACGCCGTGGTTAGGAATCCGGCACCGGAACTCAACTGCCCACCGTTAGGGAATCCGACACGCTATTGCGCATGCCCAGAGCTCTGGGAAGTGAATTATAGCTTGCGCTAATAGTGCCACACACACCACACCACCGCCGAGAGTCGGAGTGTTATAGGGATTTACTGTAGCCTAGATAGTCGTTGCGCGAGCGAGAGAGCGATGGATGAAACTTGGCCTATGCCATACATGAATGAATTAATAATTAAAATAATACTACGCCACGCGTTAAAATAATCATAATGATATTAATAAGTATCAGTATCTATCATCTAAGAATCGTAATGCTGTTTTTAGCGTTGCGACCCTGACTTCCCGAACAGTTTTTTCACATCCACGCGGTTGTTGCCGTCAACAAATCAACTTGTGATTGCATGTTGTTATGTACCGTACAGTATAATGCAGGCCCGTAGCCAGGGGGGTTTTTGGTTCGGGCGAACCCCCCTTTACAGCGACACCCCCCCCCCCCCCCTTAACCGACTGCGAACCCCTATCCCCGACATCCACAATACCTCACCACACCCTCATCTCTGAAAATCCTCCAAATACGTGCCCCACAATACAAAAGGTTGTTTGTAAATTGAAAAATTTGTAAACTCGTTCGTGAATAACTCATACCAAATGAATTGGTTGCCGATTTTCACCTGAAAAATAATACGAATTTTTGGTCCCAGGATGTAACATGATATTGATGCGAGCTTGGGCACGAACTAATTGTACAAAGAACACCGCTAGACAACCGCGTACCTATTGTTTCGATCACTGGCAGTCAGCATGCATAAAGTATATAGCCTTCCGACGTACATCAAAAAATGGAACGCTGCGGTTACCTACAATATTTATGTGTGGCTATGAAGTATAGTGTATCATCATCATAGAGGATTATAGTGAATTTAATATAATTATTACACTATAATATCTATGGTATCATGTACTGTAGTTTACATTAGGCCTATGGCATTCGATTATTTTTTTCTAGACCACCAGCCGATACGTAGGCCTACTCAACTGTATCAATACCACCTATTTACATTGATATATTTAGTTTCCTCAACAAATTGCTGTAAATAAATATAGATAGAGCTATCAGGGGCGGTCGCAGGACTATTTTAAGAGGGTTGCCCAAAGACTCCAGGGCTGTAGACACTGAGTATTTGAGCAAGCAAATTGTTAAATGACACCCCTAGATGGCCGCAAATAGTACTCTCGCACGTAAATTTATGATAAATTTTTTTCCGTTCAATGCAAACGTCGCGGGGAAGTCTCCGATTAAGGTACTTTTGGTACGGTAATACATTCTAATAACTGTACTCAATTAATGTAAATTAATTATCAATTAATAATTTTAAAAAGTTGTACAAAAAATATGAAGCAGTTGCTATAAATATATTGAGCAAAAGGTTAAATTGTATAATTTGGAATTTTAATTCATTTAAAAATGCTAAATAAAGTCAGATGTTAAAACCACATTTTCCAAAAATTCATTTTCATTTATCCACTATAAACTTTACAAAAGTATTGTTTTAAACCACACTCCAAATAAAACAAAGAAAATAATGGTAGGAAATTTGCAGAAAGAAGCAAACTTTGCTCTGTCACCGGTATAACACGGTTCAAATTTTGGAACGTCTATAAATTACTACGGAAACTCGGCCTATTTACGACGAACGTACGGAAATGAAGATAAATAGGGTACTACACGCATCGGAAATACAACACTATACGCACAATTATGATTTGGCCTAAAAATTGGCCTTAGATTATGGAAAACCCCCGGCAAAACGCAATAATTATGGACAAATCGATTATTAGCCTTGGCAATATGCCTAATATTTAAAAGGAATGAATATAGGCTATATTTCGTTTGTCGATGAATTTTTTAAATCATGTGTGAATGATTGATCCATTAGAGGTAATCTGTGATGGTTCTAGTAACACTGCTATGCGTGCGTAATTTGTGAATAATAGTATGCTACATACACGAGCCTAGATAGGGAGGATCTGTACTGTCGTTCATTGCGAGAGGAGGGGGAAGTCCGGTAATGTGTCATGAAAAATGTAACAAGCCAGAGATGAAATAAAATTACTAACATTTAGCTGATTGTCGTTGTTTTAGTCGTCGTCAGAAGTTTATCGACCGACATCTATTTCTCATGTGTAGTAAAGCGTTTCTTTGATTGAATAATTTTTTTTGTATTATAACACAAGTTCATTTTGGATTTTCAGTAAATTACCAATTGTTTACCAAAGTCAAACTGTAACTAATCCCTCACTATTCAATCAAAATGTTATTATACTACTGTATTGTTGAAAAATGGATTGCGTGATATGAAAATAGATTGATAGTAAAGTGTAATAAAGACATGTTCTTGTCTGGTTATTAGGTATGCATGCTCTGATAAAGCAGTGGATTATTTTTGTAGCGTTCCATTTAAAATAGATTTTATTACAAAGAAATATTTTGGTTGTGAAGGTCGTTTTAACAATTAGGCTAATATCAAAACATTCAACAATGATAAAATGCCCTGCAACTCTGTAACTACTTTATGACTAAGCCTATCAAGTTCCGTGTCCGGATGGTATACAATGAAATGGAACTCAATTTCAATTTAGTGGCAGAAACAACATTTAGTATGAAATTAAGGCTGTTGCCCGGGCCACAAGGGAAACACAGTGACAGTGGGACAGTGACCCAAATACTTAGTGTCCGAACCCCCCCTTGACAGATCCTGGCTACGGCCCTGTAATGCGTTATGAAAAATCATAAACTAGTCATGTAATTATATAATTCATAATGATATGAAGTTTATAATATGAATGAAGCAACCACTTTTTAATTACAAAATAAATAGGCCCCACTGGTCACGTCTAACTGGTAGCCCTAGCCTAGATTAGTGGATCCCGTATTATAGGCATCTAGGCTAGTAGCTATGAAATGATCCATCGCTGTTGAAGTATAGAGTCGCCGATTACCTCGATCTGGGCATGCGCAATAGCGTGTCGGATTCCTTAACGCTGGGCAGTTGAGTTCCGGTGCCGGAATCCTAACCACGGCGAATAAAGAAAGTGTAATATTTAATAAATATAATATTTTATCATTTTATGTTTTAAAAAAACCTCTTTTTTGTTACCATTACCATTTTTGCAGATTTAGTCAGCAGGATTGCTCATCTAGATGGGAAAGCATTGTTGGACTTGAAATTCATGCACAGATCAATGCACAATCTAAGTTGTTCTCTGGTGCAGGAACAAAGTTCATGGTGCCACCAAATTCTCAAGTGGCCGTATTTGATGCAGCATTGCCTGGAACTTTACCAGTAAGTCCGCTAAAAAGAAACCTAAATTTCTTTTAATATACCCTTACCGTATATTCTGTGGGAGTGGGACCATACCTGGGAAAAACCTGGTTCACAAAAACAATATCGATTTGTAAGCATTTCTTGTAAAAACTCATCTGAACTGGTAGAGAGAGGCCTACTTTCTGACCAAAAGTCAATACTGGGACTATACCCGGGGATATGCCTGTTTGTGAAATCAGACATAAAGTAGGTGGTGGGATTATACCAGAAGTTGGATTATACCCGAGGATATACGGAATTATACATGCTATTCTATGTACCAGTAAACCTTTACCTCTTCCAATACCTGACTCTCTACGACTAAATGATATTAATAATAATAATGATGATTTTTTTTTTCTAGGTACTAAATAGACGCTGCGTTGAAGCTGCAATATGTACAGCGTTTGCTTTGTCGTGTAAAATCAACAAACGTTCGTTCTTTGATAGAAAGCATTACTATTATGCCGATTTGCCTGTAAGTGGTTTATAGTTAAGTACATACATAACGCTGTAGCCAAAGAGGTTCGAAGGTTTGAACAAACGCCCTTTTCAAACAGAAAAAGTGATGAAAAATATGCTAAAACTACCATAGTTAAGCTTAAAAGGATATTTTGTTAATTTTTTTAGACTGGTTATCAGATAACACAAAATCGAGTACCAATCGCTGTGAATGGGAAATTGCGATTTCCTATCAACATCACTGACAAAATACCAGTACAAAAAACTGTAAATGTCAAACAGATTCAGATAGAGCAAGACAGTGGAAAGAGTTTGCATGATGAGGACAACAGACAGACTTTGGTTGATCTTAATCGAGCAGGTTATAAAGTGTTTTTTAACCCCTTTTGTGCATGTAAAACTTCTTCATCTTTGAGGCTCTCCTTAAGCTCTGTCTAAACTATCAAACTAGTTTGAGAAAAAAGTTTGATGTGCCCAAATATGGTAGTGATATACACAAATATGTTTTTTTTTTGGTGTAATAATAGGTGTGGGATTAATGGAGATTGTAACAGAGCCTAACTTGCATAATGGCCAAGAAGCAGCGGCCATGGTACGAGAACTTCAGCTCATCTTGCAGACGATCAACACCTGTGATGCTAAAATGGAAGGTATGCTAGAGGATCATTTTTTCGGCGCATATTTTATTTTGTATCTCCATTGAGATCCAGCCGCTGATAACCACTGCATTGTCATTTTGTCAGTGCTTATTTTATTTTGCATCTCCATTGAGATCCAGCCACTGGTACCCACAGCATTGTCATTTTTTTCAGTGCTTATTTTATTTGCATCACCATTGAGATCCAGCCTCTGATACCCACAGCATTGTCATTTTTTCAGCAATTTGCCTTTGGATTTATATACCGTAATTACAGTACTATATATTCCATATTTTTTCATAATTCTTAATTTTCAGAGGGGTCTTTTCGTGTAGATGCCAACATTTCCGTGAATTTACCAGGACAGCCATTTGGGACTCGGGCTGAGGTGAAAAATATTGGTAGCATACGAAATGTTAAAAATGCTATAGGTTTGTTTCTTAATGATTATGTAACCAGTATTGTTGCTTGACTTTTTATTTCATTTATTCGTTTGATGAAAAACGTCTGGGCCTTCTAAAGAGACAATGAAGCTCTATAGCCCGAAGTCTCAGCCTAAAGACTTAATACTGTCTGTACAATATTTCTATTATTGAAATGATTATTTCTTCTTACAGATTATGAAATCAAACGACAGATCAGTTTACTGGAGAAAGGCAAAAAAGTTGTTGCAGACACTAGGTTTTTTGATGTTAAGACAGGGTGAGACAAAATGACTTTTGACAGCATATTTTCCCCGCACAACAGTTTTTCTTAAATGCACCGTTTACCTATGCATTATAGGACTCTGTCTACACACTCAAACTTGATGTAACAAAAAAGGTGTGATGTGCCCAAATATGATAGTGATATGACCAAATATGGTAGTGATATGACATCATAATTTCATCATTACATACAGTTTGATAGTGTAGATGGAGCTTAAGAACTTTTGTAATGAGATGGCAAATGTACTATTTGATGCATTGATTTCCATTTTATAGAGTTTTTAGATAATAATATGATCTCTTCTAAAAAAAAATGTATATAAAAAATAAAATAATGATAATTTTTCACTATTCATAAAAAAATCCGCTTTTTTTAAAGGAAAACTGTATCTATGCGAATAAAAGAAACAAATTTAGATTATCGTTTCATGCCCGAACCAAATCTTCCACCATTGGTAGTGTATGATGATGAAACTATAGGAGAATCAGAGAACCCATCAAATGCAATTAACATAAATGACATAGAAAGAGCTGTACCAGAGCTGCCAGAAGCTAAAAGGTTAAGATTCCAAGAGCAATATGAAATCAGTTGGCGAAGTGCAGTAGTATTAGTGGTATGCCAATTTATTTTTCAATAAATCTGTAGGCAGAGCTTTATATCTGGAATATCCAGAAGTGTCTTGGACATGATGATGATCATGTCATATCACTACCATATTTGGGCACATCACACATTTTTTGTCAAACTAGTTTGATTGTGTAGACAGACCTTTATATCTGGAATATCCTTGAAAGTGCCTAGGTAGCCTAAGAATCTCTGCGGTTGCCATATACTGTATAGTCTTCAGAACAGTTACCAATGAGCCAAACCATTGTAAACTTGATTTTGCACTAGTAGAATTGGTCAGAAGTCAATTGTACTTGTAAAGCTCTGTCTACAGTGTCAAACTAGTTTGACAAAAAAAAGTGTGATGTACTTGCCCAATGGTGGTGATATGCTCAAATATGGTAGTGATATAACATCATCATGTCCATATATGGGCACATCACATTTTTTATGTCACAAAGTTTGATAGTGTAGACAGGAAACGTTTTTTATGATAAATTTTACAGAGTGAACAAGAACTGGCCATTTTCTTTGAGAAAGTCATGTCTACTGAAAATAACTTGGAAACAAAACGTGTAGCTGACTGGCTTATAAACGAAGTGTTGACGATTTTGAATCAGAGTGAGGTTAGCATTCTAGAATGGTAAGCCTACAAAAATACTCACTGTACCAACATTTGTAAATCTGCTAAAACGTTCAAAGGCTATTTTCAAAATTAAATGATTTTGTTTTGTTCGTTTTTTCTTCAGTTCTCTTAGCCCGAATGACTTTGTTGATGTTGTTCAAAGTGTCTCAGATGGCGTTGTGTCAGCTGATATTGCGAAACTACTACTGAGTCTCAAAGTAGAAGGAGATTCAAGATCAGTTAATCATGTATGTATTACTGTTTACTGTTTCCGTGGCTATATTCATTTTTTCACCAGCTATTTTGAATACCCTACAGGGACTTAAGTCTGTTAATTATTAATTCGTCAAGGCAATCCCGCCACAACCTTTTCATCTTTTTGGGATCCTGCCTTCGTCCATTACTTTTTTCAATAATCTCAATCTGTTACTACTGTTTTTATTTGACGTATTGTCTGTTGGACGAAAATAAATGTCTTTTGAATTTAATTAAAATGCCAATCCTGATTAATTACAGTACATAGTATCCAAGAGTGTTCAATGAGTGTAAATTTAATATTGTAATTTAGATGGATGTGCTATAGCAGAACCCAAAATTTAGTTAATTTTGATAATAACCCACCTTTACTTTCTTGTTAGATTATTGAAGAAAATAACTGGAAACAAATCACAGATAGAAGTGCATTGGAAGAATTATGTAGAGAAGTAATCCAAGAAAATCCAGAACCGGTAAAGTGGAAATTTGTAGTTGAGGGTTGACAGGCAGTTAGATGCCAGTTAGATAGTTGACAGGCAGTTAGATGCCAGTTAGATAGTTGACAGGCAGTTAGATGCCAGTTAGATAGTTGACAGGTGGTTAGATGCCAGTTACTGTAGATAGTTGACAGGGGAGTTTAGATGCCAGTTAGATAGTTGACAGGCAGTTAGATGCCAGTTAGATAGTTGACAGGCAGTTAGATGCCAGTTAGATAGTTGACAGGGGAGTTTAGATGCCAGTTAGATAGTTTACAGGTAGTTAGATGCCAGTTAGATAGTTGACAGGCAGTTAGATGCCAGTTAGATAGTTGACAGGCAGTTAGATGCCAGTTAGATAGTTGACAGGCAGTTAGATGCCAGTTAGGTAGTTGACAGGTGGTTAGATGCCAGTTAGATAGTTGACAGGGGAGTTTAGATGCCAGTTAGATAGTTGACAGGCAGTTAGATGCCAGTTAGATAGTTGACAGGCAGTTAGATGCCAGTTAGATAGTTGACAGGGGAGTTTAGATGCCAGTTAGATAGTTGACAGGCAGTTAGATGCCAGTTAGATAGTTGACAGGCAGTTAGATGCCAGTTAGATAGTTGACAGGCAGTTAGATGCCAGTTAGATAGTTGACAGGCAGTTAGTTGCCAGTTAGATAGTTGACAGGCAGTTAGATGCCAGTTAGATAGTTGACAGGCAGTTAGATGCCAGTTAGATAGTTGACAGGGGAGTTTAGATGCCAGTTAGATAGTTGACAGGCAGTTAGATGCCAGTTAGATAGTTGACAGGCAGTTAGATGCCAGTTAGATAGTTGACAGGCAGTTAGATGCCAGTTAGATAGTTGACAGGCAGTTAGATGCCGGTTAGATAGTTGACAGGCAGTTAGATACCAGTTAGATAGTTGACAGGGGAGTTAGATGCCAGTTAGATAGTTGACAGTCAGTTAGATGCCAGTCAGATAGTTTACAGGTAGTTAGATACCAGTTAGATAGTTGACAGTCAGTTAGATGCCAGTCAGATAGTTTACAGGTAGTTAGATACCAGTTAGATAGTTGACAGGTAGTTAGTTGTCAGTCAGTTGGTTGCTAGTTAAATAGTTGACAGTCAGTTAGATGCCAGTTAGATAGTTGACAGGCAGTTAGATACCAGTTAGATAGTTGACAGGGGAGTTAGATGCCAGTTAGATAGTTGACAGTCAGTTAGATGCCAGTCAGATAGTTTACAGGTAGTTAGATACCAGTTAGATAGTTGACAGTCAGTTAGATGCCAGTCAGATAGTTTACAGGTAGTTAGATACCAGTTAGATAGTTGACAGGTAGTTAGTTGTCAGTCAGTTAGTTGTCAGTCAGTTAGTTGCTAGTTAAATAGTTGACAGTCAGTTAGATGCCAGTTAGATAGTTGACAAGTAGTTAGATGCCAGTTAGATAGTTTACAGTCAGTTAGATAGAAGCCAGTTAGATAGTTGACAGGCTGTTAGATAGTTGACAGGCAGTTAATAATAATAATAATAAGCTTTATTTAATCACGGATACTTAACTCAACTAAAAGTTGTTTTTCAGTAAGACCGTGCTCAAAGGAAAACACCAACAATAATAAATGTAAAAAGTAGATATCAAATCAAATAATAAAACAATTACAGAAGCAAAAAACAAAAGCAGATAAAAAAACAAGGATACACTTACTAACTATAAAATTAAATAATACACTACATTTAAATAAAGCTACATGAAATTAGCAGTTAACAGTTTCTTAAAAAGAGAGACAGAGTTCACATTTTTAATATCTTCATGTAGCTCATTCCAAACCTTGGCACCTCTATATGATAATGTTTGTTTGTTTTTGGTTTTGGTACTATTAAATTTGGCTTAGTTCTAATATTATAGTAATTGTTTTTGATATTGAACTTATTTAATAAATATGGAGGTGCAAGGTTGTTCATAATCTTAAACATAACAATAGCTTCATTTACATATAATCTTTCATCTAAGTTCATCCAATTTAGACTTTGTAGAGCTTGAGTACTAGAGTCGGTTTGAGATTTGTTTGTAATAACTTTTGCTGCGCGATTTTGAAGAACTTGTAGTGTTTTACTTTGAGTTATATTTGAACGTCCCCAAACAACATGGCAATACTCAAGATGAGGAGCCATAAGTGATTTGTATAGTTTGCATTGAATTTCTATTGGAAATATATTATTAGTTAGATGCAAGTTAGAAAGTTGACAGGCAGTTAGATGCCAGTTAGATAGTTTACAGGCAGTTAGTTGCCAGTTAGATAGTTGACAGGTAGTTAGATGCAAGTTAGATAGTTGACAGACAGTTAGATGTCAGTTAGATAGTTGAAAGACAGGTGTCAGTTAGAAAGTTATTTTTTAACTGAAAAATTCATCATCTTTAATATCTATTTGTTTAGGTAAAGATATACAGAGCTGGAAATAAGGCAGCTATAAATAGATTGATGGGTATTATTCAGAAGAAGACGGGGCGAAAAATTCAAGCTCAACTTGCAATAACAATACTGAGAGAATTACTTGACAAAGATACGTAGCAAGCAAGACGTATAGTAATTATAAATTAGTATTGTTTTAAAATAACTGAGCATCTTGTTGAATAAAGTTATTTGTACTCCTAACTTAATATTGGGGAAGTACATGCTAGGATGAAAGCAGTGAGTTGCATAGGAGTTCCAACTGTCATATTCACCTGCCTTTAAGAATAATGATGTAGAGTAAGTATACAGTAGAACATCTCCTTTTGGACAACTCTATTGAGGGGACATTTTCCCATATAAAACAAACAAGGGCCAATATATATGACAGTTGGTTTGGTATGTATCTGTCATGTCTGACAGTTTGTGACTCTCATGAAAGCATACCACTGGTTAAGATCAGCAGCTAGTTGGTAAACAACTGATAGAGGATGTCCAACAAGAGCCTAAGTTCCGTCTATCTATCTTGCTTTTGGTCGACCTGGTTTCCTTGAATCAATTTTCCCCTGTATGATCACCTTCTCAAGACAGTTGTTTTTTTCTCGTCTTTATGACCGAAGAAGCTAAGTGCGTTATGATTAATTGTATCCAGCAATCTCTTATTGATATGACAGTAGTCAACCCCTATTCCAGTAACACCATTATTAATATGTTGTTGGGTCCATTAAGCTCTGCCTACACTATCAAACTAGTTTGACAAAAAAGTGTGATGTGCCAAAATATGGTAGTGATATGACATCCTGTCCACATCACATTTTTTTTGTCACATGAAGTTTGATAGTGTAGACAGAGCTTTAGGAGTTTTAGTGATTTTAAATATTGCAAATAAGACAAAAATAACTTAGAAAGTAATTTTGTTTATATATATATCAGTTTTATTTGAACTTTGCTTTATACTATTAATTGTGAGTATATTATATGTATACCAAATTATTGAAATAAATACAACAGTCCTCTAGTAGTTCAGGTAAAATCAGCCAACTTCGATATTTTTTTAGTAAAAGAAATTTATATTACAATGTGCATATCATCATCTAACCATATAAAGAAAGATGATAATCATCTAACCATATAAGGAAAGATGATAATCTTCTTACCATATAAAGAAAGATGATAATCATCTAACCATATAAGGAAAGATGATAATCATCTTACCATATAAGGAAAGATGATAATCATCTTACCATATAAGGAAAGATGATAATCTTCTTACCATATAAGGAAAGATGATAATCATCTAACCATATAAGGAAAGATGATAATCATCTAACCATATAAGGAAAGATGATAATCATCTAACCATATAAGGCTTATATGGTACCATATAAGGGAAGATATATTGTTCATTTCCCATCTTGCATTCAACACAGTAGGACCTACATTTTACATATGGTCTGTCGGGACGACCAAAAGCTGTGTGTAAAATACCTTTAATTGAATTCTAACATGTAGATCCTATCTATTTGGCCTACGCTGTGTGAGATTAACAGTGGGTCAAATTGAGATTAACAGTGGGTCAAATTTAAAATACAAGTTGTTAGAAAACCATAGAAAGAAATCTACATGTTAGATAGTTATTTTCTCAACTTGAAAATAGTATATCCAAAGTCTGTCAACTATGTCCTAAATCATCAATTTTGGTTTTTTTTCAAATAATAAATATTACAATAATATTAAATGTAATCTACTATATTAAATTGTATAATAGTAACTATGCTGCTTATGCTTCACTTTAAATAACAAATCTAGATCTCTACAATAAAAACCAATATCAATATGCTCAAACTTAATTTTTTTTTATTAATGCATCAAAAGTACGTTTTTATTGTAAAGGTGGCATTTTAAATATTTTATTTGAAAAAAATGAAAAAAAATTTGTTTATTTTCATTTTTCACTATTTTCCCAATTTTATACACTTTACTGTAATTATACATTACTTTCGGTCACCTCTTCATTCTATCGGTCACCTCTTCATTCTTTCGGTCACCTCTTCATTCTTTCGTTCACCTCTTTTCGGTCACACCTTCCATTTCTTCAGTGAATTTTATTTGAATTATTGAATTTATTATAACTAAGTACCAGTGAGGCTGTTTATCAAAAGCGGTTAGTGACTTTATCTACCAATTAGGTTGTGAATTAAAGTACCAATAAATGGAAATAGGAAGCTTTCTATTTGTGATGACCTTTGACCTACACATTGATACCGCACCAAAACTGTGACCAAACTTCTTCCTAGGGTTTTTTTTAAATCGAAAGCTCCCGAATGAATACACCAAGTCAACAAGAAGCAATATAGGAGATTATTAAAGAGTACCTTAGATCGTTAGTTTGTCTGCATGTCCAATAATAAGCCATATGGTCACTTATTAGCCAAACCAATTATATGAGTATTTAAGTCAAATTCAAGTCAAATCTGGCTATGTCATCTACTGCACAAGCGTGGTTTCACTAGCGATGCAGTGCATCAAAGTTTTGACGCAAAGTGCTGTATTGCGTAATCACAAGTGGAAACCGACGACGCAACAGTGCTGCAAACATCACAGGTTTGATTTCACGCAGTTGGGTGCAAACACAATTATTGGAAGGGCACTTTCTTACATTGCATATGTTGTGTCGCTAGTGGGAATCGAGCTTAGGCTATAAACAGTAGGTACATTTAAGGCTATAAATAGACCAGCCTCACATGTGCATAACAAAAATCAGTCAGGGCTGGCTACCATAAAAAAATCCTGTTTTGGACAGTTTGTAACATACCAATATATAATTGGTTAATAATTACATTCACTTACAGCATACCGAAACCCTTGGCATGTGTGATCGCTTTGACGAGACGGTCCTTTAGTTTCTCTCTGGTTGCATATTCTGGTAGTAAAAGAACATTGAAGCAGGTGTGGGCTGTTGGTAGTCTGTCAACAAAATATAACCATTTTATTATAGGGGTATTGGTTCCAATTAAAGACCACTACTGGTATATTAAGCTCTGTCTACACTATCAAACTTATGTGACAAAAAATGTTGTATCACTACCGTATTTGGGCATATCACTACCATATTTGGGTACATCACACTTTTTTTGTCAAACTAGGTTGATAGTGTAAACAGAGCTTTAGACTACTACCGGAACGTGAGACTGTGCTTGGCCTTAAAACTGCTTGGCCAGATATAAGACTTCTATTTGGATACAAGACTACTTTCTGTACATGATGAGACTAGGATCTAAGACATACTGAATTGTACATAAACTTAACTAAATAAACCTATACATGTATCGTATGAGCTATACTTGATATTAAATTGACCCTTTATTTCATGAGCTCTGTCTACACTATCAAAAATTGTGATGTGCCTAAATATGGTTGTGATATTCTCAAATATGGGAGTGGTATGACATCATCATCATGTCCATATACGGGCACATCACATTTTTTTGTCACATAAAGTTTGATAGTGTAGTAGTGTTGAGTTTCTTTATAATAAGAATAACTTTACACTAGGTACAGAGATCATCTCATCTCGTAGTGAATTCCATTTATCCAAATTATGCAAAGAAACTGTTTTTCAACATCTATATAGTTGAAATAGAACTATAAGTCATTCTTACCTGTTCGAGTCGGGACCATTTTTTGCTATGATTAATCGCAACTTGGCAAGACCACCAACAGGGACTCGATCACTACCAGTTGTAAACATCAGTAACTGCTTCTTCTGTTCGTCTGAGAACGCATTTACTACTTCCCAAAAATATCTATAAAACAATTAATACTATTAATTACCGTAATATCCTTTTCACATCTGCATAAATTGTTACGACTTGTAACAACAACAAACCAGGTTTGATCTCCTGATGTATTACACGTTTTCCCATGCATACGCGAACCCGGAGAAATCTCGGAAAGAAAGCGTACCTGTGCGCGCTATTTGATTACTATTATAGGTCAGTTTAAATCAGGGCAATACATGCGCGCAGTACGAAATCGGGACAACTTGGAACAAAAACAGGCCTCTCATCAGTGTTTTTATCCAGAAATTTCACAGAGGTCCCCTGTGAAATCTCCAAAGGTCTCCCACAAAATTGGATTCGCACAGCTGTAAGATCTACTTTCATAAAACAAAGTTAGATAGATAAATAAATAAAGTGGCCACTGGGCCTATGAGCAGCATGGCTCTGTAAGAGATGTGCAATGTATGGTAACACTTACTTGATCACAGGCGTTGTGTTACTGTATCCACCGTCGTATTCTGTAGAACCCTCCAACGATTCAAAATCAAAATACTAGAAAACAATCGTATAATTTCAACAATCGTATCCTATACTTGAATGAGTAAATTAATTTTGTATCCAAAATACAAGGTTTTTAATTGTGGGGCTGATAAAAAAAAAAAAATTACTGAGGTAAATTGTTCTTTTATTTCCTGTGCCTTAAGCTATGACAATCCTTGCTTAAAGCCCCCTTCCCTACGTTTTTGCAGGGAAGGGGTCTTTAAGGTACTGAAAAACTTACTAAACTCCTAGAGATACGGAGTTGAGCATGAAACTGCTCTTAAACCTTGTCTAGACTATCAAACTAGTTTGACATTTGTGCCCTAATATGTATAATTAGAATTACCTTGTTACCGCAAACCAACAGCTCAACCTCCTCTGGTCTAAACCATATCTTGAGAGGGCTTTCATCGGTGACCATATCAAAACCACGTTTAAAAGCCTGAAATTGTTTGCTAACTGACCTGTTCAAGATGAAGTCTGCATACAGATCAACAAACTCCTGAAAATGAAATTTAATATATGAATTAAAAGTAATATCTATTAATACCCTATCTCTATTTATCACTAGTTCAAAGTAAGCTCTTTTAAATATAGTTGACCACCTGTATATAAATTACATCCATGGTCCATTCTACCAGCAGTTAAAGGTATATATTCGATTTAGTCAAGCTTAACTGGAAATTCGGATTAGGCCCTCCACGCCCCCACGGAAGCTAGCAGTGCAGCGCCTACTAGATCAGCACACCGGAAGATGATGTCCTATTTTTCCGAATAGTGTACAGGTCAACTCGGACAGCACCGACGAGTTAAGACATTTCATCGGGCCTCGTAGTACGACACTGAATGAGTTGGTCTTACATTCTTTAACATGCACTATATGTGCACAGGTCTTAACATCCCATTAAATAGGACAAAAAAACAATACCAGTTTCTTTTACCTGTCTATTGTCATTAGTTAATGGTATCTTATCTCCATCCTCTTTCAATTTTTGTCTCTTGGAACCACCAAATACGTCGCTCATACCAACGCTGAATGTCTGCATAAAATCCTCCTCCACATTCCCTTCATATTCTAACAAGGATTTCATACTGTTGTACAGAACCTGTCACAAAATATAAGATATAAATATTATTGTTTATGAAATAATAACCCAGATAAACATAAAAAACATGGCTATCTTAACAAGTGCGATATAATTTATTACTATTCACGAGGAAAGATATGAATATTCATGAGAAGGAAGGATATGAATATTTATGAGGAGAAAGGATATAAATATTTATGAGGAAGGATATGAATATTCATGAGGAGGAAAGATTCATTCAATTCATTAAGTTTCAATATTTATAAGCTCTAGAATAAAAATGTAATGAACTCAAATGGAATATAAAAATACCTGGGGAGTTTTATCTCTGTGTGGAGTGTTGTATAGAATTACAGTATATTACAAAAGAAGTGTGATGTACCAAAATATGGTAGTGATATGACATCATCCATCACAATTTTTTTGTCACATAAAGTTTGATAGTGTAGACAGAGCTTAAGACTGGACGTGAATCCATTATTAATGCAAAAGAGTAGAATCCAAAATGCAGTTTGACTTACTGGTTTACATTCTAACATGTCGTTAAATGTAGCACGCTTTCCCAAAAGCTTGCGATAGAGCGTCATGGGAAACTGGACGTTTAGAATAATGTTGTTGTAGATTGCTAAGCCTAGCACAACACCAATTAAAGTGAACTGTCGATCAGATTCAAAACTCATTGTATTGAACCAATACGTTTTGTTTTCTTCATTTTCCACAAACATACCTGTCATAAAAAAATGAATGATGATGACTAACAGTGATAACAAATAATAATAATGGTAGTCTTAGTGCCTAATACAATATTTCTAAGCACTTTACACACAAAAATTATCCATAAAATATCCTATTAACCAAATAAAGAAAAGCAGAGGAACCATTTACACTGCTCCATTCTCCAGCACTTTGAAACTCCCATATGAGAGCTCGCCGAAACAGTATTCACAGGAAAAAAAGTTGTTTTTGTTGTTTATTAATTTTCCACAAATAATACATATATTTTCTTAATAAATAAAAAAATGATGCCAATTGAGGTGACAACAACCTGAAAATTACCTATGTCAGGATTAAAGATTTCTTGTATAACCAACTGAAAAAACTCTTTAGAAACACCGCCCTCATCGACACCTTGCTCTCCTTGAAACTCCACAAACAACTGTTTCTTCAAATCTCCTGGATTGTCCATTGCGATCAGCTCCAACTGTAATTTACAAAAATTGCGTTAATATTCAGTTCAGAATTACAGAATAAAATCAATAGTTACTCACTTGAATAAACCAAAATAAGCCATTAATATTTGGCTTATTGCTATGACTTTGAGAAAAATGGAACATTCCATTAAGAATAATAGACTTACGTTAAACAGACGAGCGGTAAACGGTAATAAAAATATAGAATCTATGTTATTCTTTATGATCATTTACACACAACATGGAGCAGACAGGTGGTTTCTACCTAGGATAGATACAGATTCTATGTGGGCCAAGCTATGCGGTTTTCCGTTTACCGTTACCACTCGTCTGTGTAAATTAGCCTTAAGGTAAAGCGGGAATTAAAATCAAACAAGGCTATCAAGCGAATGTACATTAAAACTCACCCTCACTAGAGCGTCATCTACGACATGATCACGTCTAACTTTCAATTTAAGATAAGGATTGAACTGATCTCCTTGTACTAAACTATGCAATACCGTCATCCTGCGCTCGTTAAACATGCGTATTCTGTTGTCGTAAAACAAGCCTTGATTCTTAGTGGCCGGCAACAAAATGAACGGGAAGTTGAGAAATGAAAACTTATCGGGATCATGATTTTTAAAATGCGTGAAATCATGATCGACCTCAAGTTGCTCGTTAAGCGGTTCATTGTAAAATTCGGAAAATGGAATAAGTGGCTTAGTACTCGTAAGTACATCGATGCCAAGTGCTTTTTCGAGTTCGTCCCGGACCGGTACTTTACGATCTTTATTTTCTGGTCCGACTGCACCAAGCATGTCGCGCCAGTCGGTTTCTTCATCCGGGGTTGCTTTATAGGACGATACATCTAAAGTACCACCAAGAATACTCGCATAATAGATAATACGCATAAACTTTGTCGCATTAGTAATCGCGGAGTCATCATTCACATGCATTTGTTGAATATTACGAAAAGTTCCTGTGATGGCCTTGTACGTTACAAGTTGCTGTAGCGTATCAAGTTTTGTCTTTAGATTTTCGGGCGAAAACTTTGAATACTTATTGACAAGGTTAGCCTGAGCAGCGAGCGGTAAAGAGGCGACCGCTTTACAAAACCGTGGCAGTGATAAATCCAGGAACTCCGGACTCTGCAGCATTGGATTCTCCATGATGATCAAAATGAAGTTCAACATCTCTGGTTTGTCCTTAAGATCGTAGTTCCATCTGGCTTCCATCTCCACGGTGGAAGCAAGCGAATCAATTGCATTTTGCAATGCGTTAATTATATTAGGTTGTTCACAACTTTGTAAAGCAGTGTATACGCGCTTGAGAGCATCAAGGTCTAATTCTGAAGGTTCATCCAGTTCACTACTTTGTCTACTGTAGCTACAAGAAGCAGCGTCGCATTCATCAGTATCTTTGTCCTTGTCCTCGCTTAAAGCGCTTTTCTCCTCTTTTGTAAGCGGTTTCCTTTTCAAGAAGCTTCGGTTTAAAGCCTGCCAATCTGAGAATACACTGCCAATTAAACGAACTAATGGACTTGCCGACTTGCTTTCTTTTAATATGTTTATTTTTTCTGTTATAATTTCTTCAGTAACAAAACTAACTTTAGCTGCAACTGCAAAAGAAAACAAACTTACTATTATACATATTACAAAGAGAAATAATTGTATATAACTAATCTTAAGCTCTGTCTACACTATCAAACTAGTTTGACAAAAAAGTGTGATGTGGGTAAATATGGTAGTGATATACCCAAATATGGTAGTAATATGACATCATCATATCCATATATGGGCAAATTTTGTCACATAAACTTTGATAGTGTAGACAGAGCTTTAAAGCTTTGCTTGTAAGTTTTCTCCAACATAAGAACAATAATTATTAACTACAGCATTAAACTGTATGAATTTTGTTGTAAAAATAGACTGAATTTAAGTAATATAATCAAAGATATGAATTTGCTAAAAATAATCCATAATTTCTGTGAACAAAAACAAAAACCAACTTACCTTTTTCACTAGCTTGTTTGTCTTTGGTTGTAGATTGTTCTTGGGGTTTGTCCGGCTGATCTGGGGCTACACTAGCTGCGCTGCTTGCTGTTGATGCTAGTTTGTACTTTTTTCTTTGCTTGGTAGGACAAGAATCACACAGTTTGGCTTTCATCTTGACCAGTTCAATAGCTTTAACTGCAGCTTCGTTGCTGGATATCTTAGCCTGCTTACAATTGGATGCGCAGTGTTCATTTGTACACTCAACATTACCACAACCCTGAACCAGTTGGTAAAAGTAGCGTTCGATTAAATGCTGTGCAGCTCGCTTCCTAAAGAACATGAATGAACATTAAAACGATTAAACAGAATCAAAAATTAAAGCAATGCTCTAGAAAAGGAAAAGTTTTATAAAATAAAACCATCATGGCCCTACTATACATAATAATACCAACATTCATTTGTTATTTTTATGCCATATCTCTAATAAAATAGTTAATTATGTGTCAGTCTATATATAAAAAAGGCCTAGGCCCTAGGTATATTTCTTTTTATTTTGTATATGCATATATATATATAGGATAGGCCTAGGCTAGCCTATAAATATATATAAATTAATATGAAGTTTTAAAAAATTAGGCTAACTTACATCTCTTCACCAGTTTCTTGTGTCGTTGATTTTATAGATTTTACAGTACTACAAAATAAAAAATAAAACCATTTCAAAAAATGCTAGGCCCAGTTGCTAAAGAAATGCGATTAGACTAGAAGAGGAGGATAAAGTAAGGTGGAGGCACCAGCAATTCCAGCAAACTGGGCTGGGTGGCTGAGCTTCTCTGCTGTGTGTGAAACTGACTGACTGTAGTGTTGTTGTGTTGTTGCTGTGGGTGGGATTTTACCTTACCTTTCTTGGGCCGCTGCTCCCAAGCTACTGTCAGAATTTGACTCTAGTGGATTCATACGAAATTATGAATTATGGTATTATTTCATTTACAATCATGAAACATGTTTATAAACAGATAAAATGACAATTATCTAGGAAATATACAAACGTTTACTCCTGAAAGGAAGGGAAGTCGGATGGAGAAGGTCAAAGGTTAATCATATTTTTACGTCCAGGCACTTTTTATCCACACTGGTTCTAAACATCAAGTCATTATCTTTCTAATGTATACATAACGGCACTGAAGAGACTAACCCTCACACCGACTTGAATTATTAGTTTTTAGACAAGTTTCTAGGATGCACTAGAACATTCAAACATAGTAGTTTATCCCATAATGTTTTATAAAGTCATTACAGGCTTCTTCGCTACACCGATGACGAATTTTAAAAGAAAAATCATGGAAAAACCAAAATTGGAAAATGAAAAATATTTTGTAATGAGGGCGTAACTCATAAACTGTTCCCGGTCGTTCACTTTCTTTTTTTCTCATTCATTTCGTTGTCAAACGTCAACATAATGGCAATGCTGGTATTTTCTTGCTTCTATGAAAACAGGTGGTTATTTAATAAATAAATAGTAATTTTGTTAGTAATATATGAGTAGGGCCTAATCTATGATATAATTATTTGTAAACAAATTTAATAGAATAGCAGCCAGCGTCAGCAGTCTGCTGAGCTGTATGTTTGTGTAGTGGGCCTACTACTAGCTCTAGGGCCTAGCCTAGCTAGGCCTACAGGCCTATAATAGGCCTAGCATAAAGTATACAGTAGCCTAGAGAGTCGATCAGCCTGCGGCCTGAGTGAGTAGTCTAGCCTGAGTACAGTAGTGTGTAGAGTATTAAAAGAGAGGACCAATCATCTGTACTGTGCTGCATGCATGGAGGTAATAAATAAATAATGAAAATAAATACATTTATTTTGTACCTCCATGATTAATTATGACTCTTAATTTTGATTAACATAATGATTAGATTATTGTAAAATATAAAAAACATCAATATTTTATTTAATATAGAATCTATAATGCAATAACATGCTAATAAGGTACAGTATACTGCACTACTGTGTGATATAATACTAGACAAACAACTGTTCCTATCACCAGATAAAGATGACTGACCCATCAACCTATTCTTTTCTGGGCCGTGGAAAGGCTGGACGTGGCAGAGGAAGGTCTAGGGATACAAATGTGACCGCAAATAACATAAGTACTGCCTTTGGAGACCATCCCCACAAAGGTACAGTACCAGTTGTCATTCTGTGATGCATGTTTGATTTGTATGTATATGTTATGCGCGATTTGAACGATTTGCGCAATTTGAAATTGCGCAAAAAAAATCCTTGCGCAATTTGAATTGAAACATGTGTTTCAAATTGCGCAAGCAACGTATTAAATTGCGCATGTAATCTGCAAATTGCGCAAGGTTTTTCGACAGATTGTGAAATCATGCACACCCATATTTTTATAGTAATTTCTAAGAATGATTCAAAATTAAAGATAAATATCGCATTTCCTTATTTTAGTAGTGCAAATATTGTTATAAGTTAGCATACCGTCGAAGAACCGACGAAGGAAAACGAAGCGGTGGTGTTCCACCAGGCGGGCGCGGCGCGGGTGGCCGGCTATACTACTCTAGCCTAGCTAGGGTCTGGACTACTGATACTGACTAGGTTACATGGCCTAGCTTAAACTAATATTAAAAACTTAAAAAGTGAATATTAAACATTATCTTCATTGAAATGGTCTTATTTATTTATAATAAAATACTAAATTTTAAACTCCTCTGCCTAGGCCTAGAACTATCTTGAACTATTTACAGTTCGTTTTCAAATTGCGCAAAGGTGTCATATTGCGCAAGAACTATCTTGCGCAATTTACAAATTGTGCAGCGCAATTTAAAATTGCGCAAAGATTTTCTTGATTGCGCAATTTGAAATTGCGCAAATCGTTCAAATCGCGCATAACATATATACTGTTTTGTCTATGCTGTTTTTAAAGGACCCCATTGGAATGAAGTTTATTTTTCTTTAGACTTTATAGGCTATCCTTGGTTTCTTATTTAATGTATTTGCTTGTACATTTGTTTGTATTCATATTGTCTTGTAATCTTATGTTGAAATCGAATAAAATCAAATCAAAATACTGGGTGCTACTGAGGCACTGCTTAGTAAAAACCAATGTGAATAATTATTGTCTTAATGATTTTTATCCAAACTTTAAAAATCTGTTTTTCTTAAAAAAAAATGTTTGTTGTTTTACCATGATTGCAAGGCCCCATTTGATAGATTATTACTTGACTGATACCTAACAATTATTGTACTTCATATTTAAATAATTATAATTATATTTGGTGTTTCAGACAAAAGGAATGGAACACCACTAGCCGTTGGAGGATTGAACCGCCATGTTAATACAGAAAAAACGAGAGAAGCCGTACAGAATGTACAAAAACATTGCGACTCTTCTGAAGATGATGATGAGGATAATTATGATGTTATTCAGGAGGCTACATATAAAAATTACAACAAACAACTGGGCCTAGGTAATACTTTTTTCTACTTTATTTTGCATTAAAAACATTAATATTGCTGTTCAATTATTTGTTTAAAAAAATTAAGATGTGTTGCCACTTACAGTGATGCGCTAAAATGATGTGCACGTGGCCGAGTGAAAACAAAGCATTGACGTTCGATTTGATTTACCGGTGCTGGAATTTTACTGGAACAAGTGTAAAAGACCCTTAACCTAGGAGGCATTTGGGCTGCTAATGCTCTGGTTTCGCCAATGAGCCTCTGCTACTGTAGTCATTTAAAAATTTACATGTATTATATTTACTTTTTCTCTGTAGGAGCAACTCAGAAACAACAATTTCATGGGAATCAAAACGACAAATCAGTTTGCCTAATTTGTATTGAAAGTGTTAAAAGAGAAGAACAGGTAGGATTGGTCCTATTTCTAAATTTGTATTTTACCTGTCATAATGAACTGATTTTTTACAATTGTACACATTTTTAATATCATAGTTTTATTGGATATACAGTATGGCACATTAGTGCTTTTAGTATTATTTATTTAATATCATCTTGCATCAGACACATACAGTAGAACTGAACCTCTGTTAAGGGTACACCTCCAAGGCCCAACAATGTCCCATTAATAGGGGTGATCCCCGGTGTTGACTGTAGTGTTAAAACATACGTTGCCTGTTTCATGGGGAAAGTGTCCCTAGCATTTATTTATGTATTTAAGCTTTATTTTCTGCATCCATAATAGAGACATTTTGAAAATCCAATTCTTGAATATATGTGTTTTTTTTAAAATAGATTTGGTACTGTAAAACTTGTTACTGTATTCTCCATCTGCAATGCATTCAAAAGTGGGCAAGAGAGGGCTCAGTTCAAAAGAATTTTCTTTCGGAAGAGAACTTTCCAGAAGCAGAGAAGTTATGGCATTGGTAGGTGACGTTAACACAAATTATAGATTAATATTGATTTTAAAACACTAAAGAATGCTGTATTGCAGGACATTCAGCATAATAATATGCGTATGTGAATGCAGCACTCGGAAATCGTAACTAGCACTAATTTTTCTCTGGCCACAGGACCGGAATCCGGGCTCAGTGTGAACATACCTTAAAGCATGCTAGTGTATTACAGGACATTAAGCACAAGAATGTGCCAAATATGGAATTTTCTATTAGCTAGACATTTGCAGCAGTAATATCAAAGTTTATGTGAAAAAACAAATGTGCCCATATATGGACATGGGTATCACTACAATATTTGGGCACATCACATTTTTTGTAAAAATAGTTTGATATTGTAGACAGAGCTTTACCCAGTAGTGACAAAAAAAATGATCCTAATTTTGTTTTGCAGTCCCAATTGTCGATATGAGTACAAAGACTCTGAGTGTCCATCACGTTATGTTTGTCACTGTGGAAAGGAAGTTGACCCCAGGCCTGACCCATGGCTGACCCCTCACACGTGTGGACAGACATGTAGTAAACCACTTCTACCGCTTTGCGATCACCAGTGTCTACTGTTGTGCCATCCAGGTAATATTTTTTTACTTTTTCTTTCTTCTTATTTTGTGATTCCCATGCTGTAACTGTTAAATCATGTGTTTGCTGTTCGATAAACAAGGATTTTATTTGTTTTGTTTATATATTTTAAGGCAAATTGCCATAACCATAAAGCGAATTCATTCACTATCCTTCTTAAAGGTGGCAATCCCGTTCACATGACAAACTTATACACAAGATGATCTACAAACAAAGTCTATTACAAGTCTTTGGGAGTGCAGATGTTTTGTCATTAGGAAAAATCCTGACATGTGACAGGGTTTGAAACCAACTCTGTTGTAACTATTGCATAAAACCTATATATTTACAGGTGCTTGCCCTCCGTGTCCAAAGACAGTGCGTACATCTTGTTTCTGTGGCCGTGAACCGCCAACTCAGAAGCGTTGCTCTGCAAGACAATGGTCATGTGGTAAAAAATGTGCCACTAAATTACAATGTGGTCACACATGTGATACTCTTTGCCATGCAGGTCAGTAATTCTTTTAATATGCCCTTGACACTGATGTCAACATATTTTAGGGCATACGATATTTAAAAACCAAATAAGCAGTTGATAATAGCCTTTTACCAGTGTGAAAGCCAACGAAAATATTACTGCTTTTATTACTTTTCTGTGCATATTCTTTGTCCATATTTAACTTTCAACTAACAAATTATATTTTTTTTTTAGGAGAGTGCCCACCGTGTCCACGTCAGAGTCGGTGTTCGTGTCAGTGTGGTCGATCCGTTGCTCTTAAGTCATGCGATGCCTTAGAGTGGCAGTGTACCAGAGTATGTGGAAAATTGCTCTCTTGCGGTAACCACACCTGCGAGGAAGTCTGCCACAAAGGGGACTGTGAAAGCTGCCCAAGAGCTGACAACAGATCATGTCCTTGTGGAAAAACAAGTAAGATTCATTGCAGCAGTCTGTCATTGCTTTCCTCCAGCAAGATTTATTGGCAGCAGTCTGTCATTTATTTCCTCCAGCAAGATTTCTTGGCAGCAGTCTGTCATTGCTTTCCTCCAGAAAGATTTAGTGGCAGCAGTCTGTCATTGCTTTCCTCCAGCAAGATTTAGTGGCAGTAGTCTATCATTTCTTTCCTCCAGCAAGATTTATTGGCAGCAGTCTGTCATTTCCTTCCTCCACCACATTCATTAACTTACTCTTTCCTTCAAATATCATTTATATTACAGAGTATCAATTACCTTGTACAGAAGATGTACCTACATGTGGTGATACATGTAATCAACTTCTTGAATGTGGTCTGCATACATGTACTTCAAGATGTCATAAAGGACCATGTGAAGATGTGAGTACAGTAGTACACTATTAAGGAGATAAACCTGTCCCCTTATTAAGGAGATAACCCTGTCCCCTTATTGAAGGTGTCCTCTGAATACTGGTTAGTCGTAGTGATAGATATTTTCCCTCTCCCATTCATTATACAAAGAAGTTTCCCTGAATAGAGGCTCTACTGTATAAAATGAATTTTGAGTTAAATCCTATATAGTTGTATTAGTGTCTCGAAACATTCGCCTATCTGACAAAGAAACTTGCTTAGGAATGATTTCACCAGGTTCTTTGTGTGAGTTTTGTTGTTTTTGCATAAACCTGGGTGAGCATCATTCCTGTCGAGGACCCCTAATAGGTTATTAAAATTAACCTCAAAATAAATTCTCTTTACAATTTTAGATTGAAATCCGATTAAATTTCAGATATTAGAAATGTTTAGCGTTTCAATTGTGCCTTTTAAAAATTTCTGTATACAGTGTCGCCAAATGACGGTAAAGAAATGTCGCTGTGGCCATAAAGAGAAGTCTGTTCCTTGTGCTAAAACGTTTCTGTGCGATGTCAAATGCTCAGTGGTTCGAAATTGTGGCCGCCATCAGTGTAAACGGAAGTGTTGTGACAACCATTGTCCGCCGTGTGAGCAGCCTTGTGGACGCAACCTCACTTGTAGAAATCATAAATGTTTAGCCAAGTGTCACAAAGGTGGGTAAACCCATAGAGATATTATTAAACTACTAGAGGGTAAACTTCACAACACAATGCTGTTTGAGAATAGGAGTTTTCTTATTATTACAGGCCTATGTTATCCCTGTCGTGAAATATCCAAAATCTCATGTAACTGCAACCAGACAGTTCTGAAAGTTCGCTGTGGTATGGATCGAGCCACAAAACCACCACGCTGTAAACAGCCGTGCAGGTAAAGGACTTTAAATAATTTGGTATATTTGATAAAAGTACAAAATGAAATATTGACAATACTAAAGTAAACACAATACTTTTCTTTTATTTTTAGCACACCTCCAAACTGTCACCATGTCAAACGGGAGCGACATCATTGTCACTTTGGCCGGTGTCCACCTTGTAGACAGCTGTGTAACAATCAACTAACTTGTGGTCACTCTTGTCCAGCTGCATGTCATGATGATGTCACGGTAAAACATGTGGAACAAAGGGTAACATTCTTTGGTATTCAGTTATTTATGTTATTTAATTTACATAATAGTAGTATTGTTTAATATTTAAGTTATATCGACTACTTTATCTAACCATTTGTTTCCCTAGCCCCGGCCTGCTGGCCCATGGGAGAAGCAACCTGAAGTACAGTTCAAGCAGGTAGCCTTCCCATGTCCACCCTGCATGTATCCTGTACCAATACAATGCTTTGGATTACATGAGGTAGGAAATATTGTTCTATTTTAAAACTGTTTTATAAAATATAATACATATAAAATTTTAACTGCAACAATGCGCATATTTTACCACAAGTCACAGATTGGGAAATGGTTAGTGGTCTTTAAATGTTATATACTGATAAAAATTTTGTAGCATTCAACTACAGTAAAAGCTCTATTAAGGGGACACCTTCAGGACCCAACAGAGTGTCCCCTTAATAGAGGTGTCCCCTGAATCCAGGTGTCCCCTTTATAGATGTGTCCCCTTTATAGATGTGTCCCCTTGATCGAGGTGTCCCCTGAATCTAGGTTGACTGTTAAAACATATATTACTAGTTACTTGTTTCATGACTTGAAACTTTCGCCTTCAATAAGGCTGTCCCTTGAATAGAGGTGTCTCAAAGAAATTCTATTACAATAACCTATTTCTATATTCATTCATATTTCAGACACAGCAACTACCCTGTTCACGGTCTGGAAGGTTTTCTTGTAAGAGGACATGTAACCGGTTTTTACCATGTGGCAATCATTATTGTCAATTGGAATGTCACATTGTAACTGGTGCAATAAATGAGGATACAGTAAGTCTACGATCGTATTGTTTTTTGTAAGGTTTCTAGTTTTCCTTTTATAGCTCTGTCCACATTATCAAGCTAGTTTGACAAAAAAAGTTTGATGGTAGTGATAATATGCTTAAATATGGTAGTGATATGACATCATGTCCATATATTTTATAGTGTATGTTGTCACCTAAAGTTTGATAGTGTAGACTTATGTCACAACAAATTTGGTGTACAGTATATGGACATGATGTCATATCAATCAATCAATCAATCAATCGTTCGATTTATATAGCGCCATTCCAACATTCATTGCTCATGGCGCTGTAGAAAAAAATCAGAAAAGGTGAGTTTTGAGTAGTGACTTAAAGTGACTCAATAACGATGTCACTACCATATTTGGGCATATCACATTTTCGTTGTCCCATAAAGTTTGGTAGTGTAGACTTATGTCACAAACAATTTGATGTGCCCATATGTGGACACGATGATGTCATATCACTACCATATTTGGGCATATCACACTTTTTTTGTCAAACTAGTTTAATAGTGTAGACAGAGCTGTCAGAATGTAGACAGCACATACAATTTTAACAGGTTTCTAAATGGTACTAGATCAACAGACTTAGACTAGAATTCATAGTAAATAGCAATAATATTTTTCAGGCAGGATCTGAATGTATGCCATGTGAAGAGAAATGTTCGAAGCCACGACCACAAGACTGCCCTCATAAGTGCAGGATGCCGTGTCATTCAACGCCATGTCCAACTTGTGAGAAGAGTAACAAGATGAGATGTCACTGTCGTAACATGTTGGTCTATGTTAATTGTAGGTACGTAGATTTTCATCTGTTATCCATGGTGCCAGTTTCTTTATCAATGTTTGCATGGTGTTTGATAGTGTTGTACTCTAAAGCTCTGTCTACACTATCAAACTTCATGTGACAACAAAATGTTATGTCCAACTTGTGAGAAGAGTAACAAGATGAGATGTCACTGTCGTAACATGTTGGTCTATGTTAATTGTAGGTACGTAGATTTTCATCTGTTATCCATGGTGCCAGTTTCTTTATCAATGTTTGCATGGTGTTTGATAGTGTTGTACTCTAAAGTTCTGTCTACACTATCAAACTTCATGTGACAACAAAATGTTATGTGCCCATATATAGACACGATCATGTCATATCACTACCACATCACACTTTTTTTCACAACGTTTGATAGTGTAGACAGAGTTTTAGAATGCAACACTATAAAAAAAAAACTTTAAAATGCATTGTGTATTTATACTTTACTATAATTTGTATGCAAAATATAATTATAAGAAAATATGATTTGGGGACTATATGGGTCAGCTATGTTTTCTGCATGATGTTTGAAAATGTCACATTCATATTAAATTGTTTACAATTACTTTTTATATGGAATCTATAACCATCAGAAGGTTTACATAGGTGGGCACAGTTTTTCTTTTAAATATTATATAATGTTTTCTTATGTTTGTGCTAGTGAGTGGACAAATGCTTCTAAAGTTGAAAGAGATGAGAAGCAGTCCTGCAAAGGGCCATGCCCTGAAATGATGTCTTGTGGCCATCTATGCAGTAAACAATGCCATAGTGGTGACTGTGCTCTCCCAACTGAATGTACCGGAAAGAAGCCTCTTAAATGTCCATGCAAGAGACGAAAAAAGGTGAATATTATTTTTGTGTAGATATGTCTTTCAGATAACTATGGAAACAAGGACATTTAAAGATGTATTTTCCTCCAACATCATGAGAAAATAAAGATTTATAAAATCAGACTTTAAATAGGCCAATTTTGCTGTTTTATTGAAGTTATTCACTTCCATATTTAAAAAAACAATCACAAATTTTAATTTCACTCTAAACAGACATATTCAATGACATTTTTTTTCAATTTTTGGTGTTTGGTTAAAACTTCAATTGACTATTTTTTGCATTTTTTAATTTTTTCAGGTGAATAATTTGTTTCCCATGTAATTTTTGGTCAAAGTGACATTAAAATGGCATATTAAAAAAAATGTTAAAAACTATTTTTTCAGGGGAACAATATATCTTTAAATGTTTTTTCTTTTTAAATATTTTTATAATAATTAGTTTTTAATAATAATTTAATTAATTTGTTTTTTAAAGAATTTTCCATGTCCGCTCGTTGAATCCAAAGAAGCAAGATTAGAGTGTGATGACCACTGTAGAGAAGTGCTTGAAAAACAGAAAAAACTGAGAGAAGAGGAGGAATTGAAGAAAGAAATGGAAAAACAACGACAACAAATGGTAATTGTAATATTAAACGAATAAAGAATTAGAAATAGAGGCTTAGTGTGTAGGAAGTGGCCCCTTGTTCTGAAACCCTCAAGTGGCCCTGCTAGACTGGAAGCCTTAAGCTCTGTCTACACTATCAAACTAGTTTGACAAAAAAATTGTGATGGGCCCGAATATGACATCATCATGTCATATATGGCACATCACATTTTTTGTGTCACATAAAATTTGATAGTGTAGACCAAGCTTTAGATGTGTTCAGCATTTTTCAACATATTGTTTGTTTCCTCTGGTATCTGCTCAGATCCCCTGGGTTTAGCCAGTGAGTGCTCATAGCTGTTATGCCACTGGGTGTAGGTACAAATCTTCTGCTACTCACTGATAATGTACCTCTACATTATATTTTACATATATTGCTCATATATTTGCTTAAGCTCTGTCTACACTATCAAACTTTATGTGACAACAAATATGATGTGCCCATAATGGACATGATGGTGTCATATCACTACCATATTTGGGCACATTACACTTTTTTTGTCAAAGTAGTTTGATAGTGTAGACAGAGCTTTAGAATATTGATTGTTTATTTGAATATAATTTATTCTTTACTATTTTAGCGAGATGAAGAAGAATATAATCGAGTGATGAACAAAGGCAAGAAACATAGACGAAGAAAAATGGAAGAGCTTGAGATGACCCCATGGTGGAAGAACAAATATTTGCCAATTGGCATTGTCTTAGCGTTGGCGTTGCTGTTTAGTCTTTATCTTATGCAGATGTAAATTTTATATTTCACACTTATTAAGCTCTGTCTACACTATCAAACTTATGTGGTTAAAAAAATGTGATGTGCCCATATATAGACATGATGATGTCATATCACTACCATATTTGGGCACATCACAGTTTTGTTGTCAAACTAGTTTGATCGTGTACACAGAGCTTTATACAAAATGGCAGTAAATACTAGGAAATGAACATTATTTCATAGCTACATGTTTTAATCTCAGTGTTCATGTTCTGCACTTCTTTTAGCTATTTCTTTATACTTTGTACTTACATAAGGATGTACTTTATTGTTAAATGAATATTTAAATTACACTAGTCTTGTATCTCCTGCATATGCAAATGCACTTATAATATGCAAATTAACTTAAATATGCACAAAATGCAAATAGTACCAAAAGTCATGAATATTGGAAATTATATTACACTAAGTGATAGTTCTTGCTGATGTGTTACTAAATTACCACACAGTATTGTTAGTGGTTTAGAGGTACAGTACCATGCTTGTATTATTGAAATGGTTCAGTTCGAGAATCAGTTTGTTGCTATTTGTTACTTGTATTCATCAATCAGTCATTAGTACTATAGTTCATTGTATTCCATGTTTGTGAGTAATTTCTTATAGCATTATTATTTTCTTTATCATTCAGGTGCAATTTATCTAAAATAAAGTAATTTGGGAATTAATATTTTATTTTTGTTTTAATATTATAGTCAAATACTATCAAATAGTAAATTGAGGTTTGAATCAAATTCTTGTGTTTCAAATAATTATTTTAATAGGTTGAATTCATTCATTTCACATATTATATTGAAAGCCAAATCAAATTTGTGAACATAATAAACATAATATCATAGGCCTACATGTTTTGTGTAATTGTCTTTTCATATGTAGCATAGGTTTACTATTATGAAATATGAATTTGAGCGTCCAATAAAAGAAATTGTTATACACGTGAATTCGTGCATACTATTTTCGGTTAGTGCACATTGTGCTCCAATGGCTTCAAAGCGTGCAAAATTGTCCTGCCTAGGAAAAAAACCAGGTTCCGTTATGACGCAACACCTCAAAGGGAGTTCCCCTTATCAGCAGGTAAACAATGAAACTATCCGTGCTCAGTTATGCGTGACCGTTTTATGTTATTGATTTATCTGTGACTTTGTGAGTTAGAGTACTGCAGTTTGATAGTATGCTTATTCATATTAAATATTCATGTACTATATGCCGGTAGAAACTGTTCTAGTCATACAACGTTAAAACTACTTGCTGTTCCATATATAATTGAGTACTAAGGTGAGTAAAATGGCTACCTTTATGATTTTATGAGAGATGATACGACGAGAGCAATGAGAACAGCTTCTCGGTCTGGTACCAATAATTAGCAGCGCGCTTAGCTGGCTGTGGTGAGAACATGGCTGGCTGCACCGGCCTCGGCGTATCCATGCTGAGAGATACCGTTGATTTGATATTGAATTGCTAATTGCTAATCATGTATTGCTTTATTCTCACTGTACTCGATGATTTATTCATTTATGGCCTCATTATGCGGTAATGCAGGTTGCATTTATAATTAATAGTACAGTCATTAAAACAAATGTAAGAGTATATTTGGTGGTATTGGCTATACTGAGTATTGACTTTATTATTTTTTATATCATGGACGATTTTATTCAAACAACACAATTGATTGAAATATATATTTATACTGGGTAAGTTAACCTCTTCAGTCAAAGACTGGTCTCCCAGAGGGCCCAGTTGATGATCAGTGGCTGGGGTAACCCCTACTCGTCTCGAAAGATGTACTAGGTTATTTAAAGTGCACACGAGCTAGATGTGTACACTGGACCTACGGTTTATAGTCCTTATCCGAGAAGACTCGTTCTACCACCAGAAGTGAGTGAGCCTCGAACTCCTGCCAATTTTATGGCTACGTAATTACGGTTCCACTGTCTTAACCGCTCGGCCACTCACTCACCCACTCACAATTACATTAAAATGCTAATTAATATTACAGTAAATAAACAGGGGAGGATGCAACATTTTTTTTTAAATTTTTAGTTCAGTTAACTTATTGACCACAGGAGGCCAGATCAACTAAACTTCTTTGGGCCATATAAAATATAAAATAGCCACGTTATATTTGAAAAAGTAAAATTGGAAAAGGGATGGAGAGTAGGTAATACATCTACAAATAAATATTTATCTTCATTATTTTTTAGTTAGTTTTTTTTGGACTGGATTGCATTTTCAGTATAGTACTTTTTAAATAATAATGTAATGTACAAATAACCATATATAATTAATTGTGCCAAATTGTTTTGTGCTCAATGAAAAATTCTTCTATGGAATGGTAAACTTGAATAACGCAAACCGCGTTGAGTATGTACTTAGCATTTGAAAGAGTACTCTGTTATAATGGACGGTAACTATATCCATAAAATGAAATTACAATCTTATGCGCCAATTGTTACATTGTTTGATAGGGTTTCATAAAATACGTAAACAATACATTTTATGCAGCTAAAAAATTTCTCAAGTGTGACAGGATTGTAAAAAAACAAGGTAGGTCGCATAATATCATTTGAATGTAGATTTTTTTCTAAACTCTGTCTTCACTAGAAAACTTTATGTGACAAAAAATATGTGTGTACATATATGGACATGATGATGTCATATTCACTACTATATTTGGGAATATCACTACCATATTTAGGAACATCACACTAGTTTGATAGTGTAGTCAGAGCTTTAGAGGAGACAGAGCAAACTTTAACTTCTCCTTTCAGAGTGAAGATGTTGAGGGTGAAACAGCAAAGTAACGGTATTGTTATATTGTCGATAAAAACTGTAATAGTCGCAACTTCAGCAACTATGCTCGTCAGCTTCTTTCTTTCTATTTGGTTAGCGATGGTGTACAACTACGAAAGTGCAATAGGAACACATTGTAAGGTAAAAGTGAATGGCAAAAAAAATAACATAACTCTACAATTTGTTTATTCAGATGGGTTACAGTACTACAGTATAACTAGCCCATTCTTTTCTATCTACAAAGGCACCTATATAATAGGTTAATCCTTCTCTTCTGTAAAGTTCTGTCTACACTATCAAACTTTATGTGACAACAAAATGTGATGTGCACATATAAGGACATGATGATGTCATATCACTACTATATTTCGGTGCATCACAGTTGTTTTGGGCACACAACCTGTCAAACTAGTTTAATAGTGTAGACAGAGCTTAAACGTTAATTGATGTGAACAATTGTGAGATCAAGTACACAGAAGAAGTTCTATAATATTTCTAGTCCTTTTCACCAATATGAACTGTAATGAATTATTCAAAAAACCTTTTCCATTGTTTTGGTTGCCTTTAACCTGGAACTTTTATTGTTGTATATTGATTCATTTCATTCTTTGGGAATTTAAATGACTTAAGCTCTGTCTACACTATCAAACTAGTTTGACAGTTTGTGTGCCCAAATATGGTAGTGATGTGCCCATATGTGGTATGTGGTATGACATCATCATGTTTAGGCATATCACATTTTTTTGTCACATAAAGTTCAATAGTGAGAGCTTGACATTGCAATTTATTTTCACTAGTTAAATTGATAAAACTGGCTAGGCCCACCCTGAAGTATGATGTTCTCCCTCCCCCCTCACTAAATTTTATGTAAAATGCTACATCGATTTTGGCCCAACCCTTGTACTATTGATGCTTTAGTAAGCCACATAACATGACCACAACCAGATCCCCCTATTATGAACTGCTATTTTTGACAGACTATTAAAATATTAAAGATGTATTTTCCCCCAAAAATATGAAAACTGAAGATTACTAAAATCAGACTTTTAATAGACCATTTTGCAGTTTTAATAAAGTTATTCACTTCTGTAGAAAAAAAAATTATTTCAAAAATAATTAATTTTAACCAAAAATTCATTTTCTGACAGACAATTTAAGCATTCTTTGCTTTAAATTACATTTTTTTTAGGTAAATCATTTTTTATTTCCATCCAGTTTTTGGTCAAAGTGAATATTGTGACATTAAAATCAATAACAAAAATGTGTTTAATAGTTTTTCATGAAGACAATATATCTTTAAAATTAAATGTTATCAATCTCCCTACCGGTATTTAAAAATTAAACATTTTTTTTATGCTAATAGGTCGCAAACTACCTTCCATCAGTGAGTGCAGCTATATCTATCGAACCATCGTGTTACGTGTGGAGGATAGCGATTGCACTCTGCAGCCCTACACGTCTTGCTTTAGCCTTCATGCACTTTATGTATTTCTACAACTACTCCAGAGCCAATGCAAGATACAAGTTTCTATGCATTTTGTGTATATTTTTTGAAGTTTTGGAAAACTTATCGTTGATTGGGTTAACTTATATATCATCTAGAGAATTGAAAGGTACTGTACACATATTTTTAATGTTATTTAAATCAAAATATCCTTGACCAAACAAGAAATTAACTTAAAATTGTAAATTTATTTTTTATTTATTTTCAGAGGTGCATGAAATGCTCTTTTTAGTGTTCCAAGCATCGTCTATGCTATTTATGCTCTGTATATGCGTCATGTATAAGAAATATATCAAATATTCCGACTCTGAGAATATCATCAGTGTAAGTATTTATTTTAATTAATTATTAATTTTAATTTTATTTAATAATATGATATACATTTTAATCAATTATTTCTTTTTAAGTTCACATAACATAGTTTAAAATCAATTCAACATAAAAAGGAGTGAACACCAACTATACTGTTATTAATTGTTGAGGCTACCAGGAAACTGCGGTAGAAATTTGATAGCTTGAATTTATTACATGTTTCTCCATTATATAGCTATGTTTATACCCTTTTGTTTATTATTGCAGGAAAAGAGGACATTATACTCTAAAATGAGTGTATTTGCTCTTGATATATTAAGCTGCCTGATAGCTGTTTACTTCTTTTTACGACACAACCGATATTGTGAGGCTGGAGGTAAGAATCAATGGCCTAAGATTTGTTCTTTACAAAAACACTCTGCTTTGTGTATTTAGTCTTTGACAAAAAAGTGTGATGTGCCCAAATATGGCAGTGATATACCAAATATGGTAGTGATATCATCATGTACATATATGGGCACATCAAATTTTGTTGTCACATGAAGTTAGTGTAGACAGTGAGGCATATTTCAAAATGAAATAGATCAAACACATGTTGGTGGTCTACAGATATGAACACCAGTCTATTAATCTGGTAGTTGTGGGTTCAAATCCCAAATGATAACAAATATTTTGCAAATATTCCAAAAAATGTATTTACCAGATACAAATTACATACAAATTTGGCAATTGAGTAAATTCTCCTCTCTATCTGAATTTTCCTAATTATGTATGCAACATTGTTTGTAAAAATTCCAATTTTTATCTCATATTAATACTTTTTTTTTCTCTTTTTAGTGTATACAATGTTTGCTCTCTGTGAATACGTCGTAGTGGTCTCCAATATAATCTTTCATTCGCTCGTAACGTACCATTTCGCTGATAGAGACGTTCGAGTTGGATGCACTAAGGACATTTTAACCCATTATGATTAAGCATCAAACTTATTACCTTTTTTACAACCTTTTTATAAAATGGAAATATTGTCAGTCAGATCATCGTTAAGTAGCGCAAATTAATGACATTTTTTAAGACGAACTTCTGTTGTTGCTATTGGCAGAGTGGTTGGTGTAAAATATTGAAATTGCTACTAATACACTATCCCTATTTTAATTTATTTTATAGAGGGGATGTGGTGGTTTTATAATTTAAAATTTTACAGGTATGTTGTATGCATTATGGTGCATATAGGATACTGTACGTTAGGACACCTTTGTATCTATCAAAACTGCAGATGCAATGAATTTGATACATTTTTTAATGTAATAACAAAATATCATATGTGCAATAATTTTATGTAATGAAATTAAAAGTTATGCATTTAAAATTTTAATAATTTCGAATATTTAAAAAAAAATGCATTTGTTTATTTATAAGACTATTTTATCATTATTAAATTTGAAATATTTAGACTAATGTAAATATGCAATCATTTAAAAAAATACAATTATAGAGGGTAAATGATGGTTTTTGGAAAGCACAAAGATACCTTACTATGGTTCAAAATGTATGTCTGTTCTGTAGAAATGTCACTTTAATTGTTTTTATTTGAAACAATACATGTTCAGGTCAAAGGCGGTTTTCTTTGCAGTGGAGTTTCCTTCCTGAAATAGTGGCTAAATTATTTTGTAGTGTTGTAATTGAAATGAAATTCAAATAAATGACTTGATTATTATGCAATGATCAATGAACCCTAAATTTTCAATCAACAAAATATTTCTGTTTACAATGCAATATTTAATGAACAATGCATACATTTTCTATACAATTCTTGAAACTTTGCTTTCAGCAATATTTTAACCAGATATCACCACATTGATTCATATATAAAATAATAATACATTTTGTTGTCATAAACTTGATATACTGTATTTTAAAGTTATAACTCATACTTTTTTTAACAGAAACAGTATTTATACTCAAGTATACTGCATAGAAAAAAATTCTCTAGGTACTGCATCTACCACATGTGGCATCATTCCTCCCAGTATCATATGCTAATTCTGTAATACAGTGTCACATACAGTATGTATCATATGAGCCACCTGTATCATGGTTATGCCTATGAAAAATGTGTAACATGTGATACACATGTGACATTGTATTACAGCGTTGCCTCTGTATGATATTGGACAAATTTATTAATTCAGATAATTGGCTAAAATAACCAATTAATATACTGAACACTTTTATCACAGAATTTGAATACAGGCACAACCACAATAATTTTACAATGCAAAAATGTGTACTGTAATGACATTTTACTGTTTAATTTGGTTAATTTACTGTTTTTTAATCTAGCTAAATATGGGGAGTTTTAAAGCAGTACCTCTCAAAAAGATTTTATATTTTGTGAATTGAATTATGCTTTTCATAAGTTTAATTCACATTTACTGTGCCAAATATTTACTACCTTCAGAATAGCATAACATTATTACTTCAGATGACATTTTAACACATTCCACAAGAAATACACATTTATTTGGCATAACATGGTTAAATTTTGCAGACTCCACAAGCATTATCGGTGCTAAATGTCATTTAAATATGATATAATTACTTGTGCTTTAAGAGTGAACATTGAACCAGTTTATCTCATAACCTTTCAGGACATAGTCTAAATGCCAGTCCTATCTTTAGCTCTGTCCACACTATCAAACTTTATGCGACAAAAAATGTAATGTGCCCATATGATGTCATATCACCAGGGAGGTATACCTCGCTGATATCACTACCCTATTTAAACATATCACTACCATATTTGGGCACATCACAATATTATGTCAAACTAGTTTGATAGTGTAGACAGAGCTTTAAACTTTAGCTTATAAGGAAGGGGCGTACACACCAATTGCTAGGTAGAAGACAAGTACAGTCTGCGATTGGATATCTTCAGTCAGGTGATTCGTTAGCGTCAAGTTCTCGCTTTCAACTTGGTGATCTTACAAATCCGGGTTCTTTGACAAGGCTATCAGAGTAAACCGTAGTTCAGCTTTATCACGATTCATAAATTGTTGGCACACAGCGGCAGCATCCTGGATTTGAAATATATGTTTTAAAAACATAAGAGACCATGTTAACATTATTCTACTGCAACAACATAATTGCACAAATCAACAGTGGTGTCGCTTACCTGGATAAACCAACATTAGCCCCTCTCTCTGAAGAGAGGAACACACTAGGAAAAGAACACATATGGAATAGAAACAAGGCAATCTAACAACAGGAGACTGAGCTCGCCTTGCCAAGATAGGAACTTGTAACAGTTCTTTGATCATAAGATTGGTTCCCACTAGAACGTAACGCAAGGACGTAAACGCAACGCAAGCGTTTTAACCAATAACAAGCGAAGTTTATAGACAGTTAGCAATCAATATCCCTTGATATAATTATTATTATTTGTATATTACAATGTTTATAATTTATATTTATGGGTAAATAAAGAAAGAAAGAAACAAGCGAATAAGCCATCGCTTGTGATTGGTCAATTCACTTGCGTTGCGTTACGTCCTTGTCTTGCGTCGTTAGTGGGAACCACGCTTTATGTCTGGCTGCAACAAATACCAAGAGTACCCTTTGATCTCAGGAGCTCAGCATCCTGTTAGATTATCAAGCTTTCAAAATATTTCCCCCATTCAACGAATGCAAAACACTCTTACTGTTCTTATATAACCTTTTCAATCAATCAGCCACCTACTGTACCATCTTGAATCAAATGTCGAAGGTTAGGCCATGTGAATCAATCGTTGAGATGGGAGAAAACAATGCACGAAATTTGATCCAAAATCATTGATACAAATACAGTAGGTGTGTTATAAAGAAACATAATCATAATTATATGAATATGGATTTATAATGGATATATGGTGTGGACATGCAAAATAAATTTGTTCATGGTACTATTTGCAAGACAAAGGAAGATGAAGAACTAAAATAAAAGCATAATAGGATATTTATTTTTTTAACTGAGAACGACCCACAATAGTATAATGGTAAATATAGAAATACATAAGTTAGGCTACAATTACTCATCAATATTACTAACGTTGACGTTAACACCTAAATAAATTCCTGTCATTTGATTAGACGATTGTAGGTCACATGCTAGTATGCACTATTGAAAGGTCGTTCAATAGTACTTTTTTGTGTACGAAAAAATTTTTTTTCGCGTTTTCAAAAATATTTTGTTTATACTATTGCTTTTTAAATAAATGTTGTATCAGGATTTGATACCTCGTTGATATATAACCTTTCATTATTCACCTCATGCCATTATTTGTACCATTACACTCATAAACATTCATATTTGTATAACATTTTTTGAATTGAATGCTAACATCAGAAATAAAACTTTCTCTACCCTTATAAAGTGATAGTAACTACTTTTCGGCTATGAATACAAATCCCGATACAGTGGCAGAGCTAGGATTTGAGCCTTTTATACAGAGATTTATAAATAAACATATTTTAATAACCAAGCATAATGCTATAATTGTTATGTTAGTGTAAAGAGGGCACTATGTATTAAATGTCAAATGATTACCTCAAGTAGCGTTTCTTTGCTTGATTTTCCATGATTAATGGGATTAGGTTTCCTACCGTCCATTTCATACAGATGACCGTCCATATGGACCAATGATATAAAATGTAAATTAACTTCTTCGTCCCGTGCCTACACAACCAAAGCGGGGTAGAACCAAAAAAAAAAAAAGAACCAAAAACATGCATGATGAAGCACGGATATTGGGAGGGCGCCATACCTGCAGGAAACCTTCGTCGGTGGTCGGACCATGATTAACTGGGTGCTGTTTACGGCCATCCATCTCGTAAATGTACCCGTCTTTGGAGACCAGGGTTAGAAAGTGTAGTTCAGTATGTTCTTCACGAGGTGGGGGCTGTGAAAACGGTTTTAACTTTCTACCATTTTACAATCATAATAAAAGAATGTCTCCAAAAAAAAGAACATTTTGAAATATAAAGTGAATACAAATATGTTCAATTATAAGCCCAGATATCCATATTTACTAATATCTAGTAATAATAGTCTCATTTTCCATATCTTAGGTAATATTCAGGTTGGTAATAGTATAGTAGTCTCATTTTCCAGATGTTCATGTCTTAGTTAATATTAAGGGTAGTAGTCTCTTTTTCCAGACTGATAGAAATTATAACCATATCACACAATGTGTGAGGTCAATTTGACACACTTAAATTTTAGATGATCATTCACTGCCAATTATTAAACAAGTTAGTTGCAAAAAATAACATTATCAATTTACAACCTTAAATCTACTGGTACTATTAGTCAATACAAATCTTTCTATTTCCTTTTATGGGGGGTTGGGGGAGGTTGTACGAATGAGAATATAGACCTACTTACCTCAGTTTGTCCTTCTTGAGCACTTTCTTCATGGGCGGCACAAAGGCCCTCATCACTCTCCAGAAAACTTGCTCTTTCTTCTGGAGTCATTGACTTTGTTTTTTCAATAAAATTGCTTAAAAATCCACCTGAAAAAGATAGGAAAAAACAATAATAATGTCAACATTTATATTTTTTCAATAACCACATTCAACATGTGTGATTATTATGCTTTTAAAAAATACATGCAGAATTAATGGAATATTGGAGATCAAACTTTAACTTATCACTTAAGCTCTGTCTACACTATCAAACTTTATGCTTGTTTAAAAAAAATGTGATGTGCCCATATATGGACATGATGATGTCATATCACTACCATATTTGGGGATATCACTACCATACAGTATTTGGGCTTATCACTACAATATTTTGGCACATCTCACATTTACTAGTTTGATAGTGTAGACAGAGCTTTAGTAAGGCATATTTATTTGGAGAGTTTATTTGCATGGAAATGGTATCAATTAAAAGATGCCTTACTTAGCTGCATCTTTTCAGTGTTATTGGCGATCGAGTGAAGTAACGCAATGGTTCCACAAGCATTGCCGATAGTCTGCTTAATAAACATCAAGTTTGGGCTAACTTCCTGGCCATCCTGCTTAATTTTGGTCTGTTCTTCTTTACAGAAATCTTCATACTACAAGTAAAATTTAATTAATAAATATATTACAGGAGAATATACTGCAAATAACTACATTTTTTTTAAGTTTGAGAGTCAAGTCACTGAAATAAAAATATTACACCAACAAAACCTTGCAAAATAATTGCATGTTAAAGAGCACAAAATATAGTTACTGCAGTAACTGCAGTAAAATAATTTTGGCATAGTCAATAAAAATGAAGTTTAGATTACATATCATACAGAAACGAAGGTAGTTTTTCTAAATACAGTATAACTCCTCTGAAACACAGTAGAATTCCTGACACCGATATAATAGGAGTTTTAAATTTAGTTTTTACCTTCTTACTAATTGGAAAGAGAATAAGAACAGCAGCTACTGGTTTGGGTACAATGTCGAGTAAGTCCAAGCTGTAGATGTCAACGTACTGCCACTCTTTTGGCATACCCAGTTTCTGAGCAAACTAGCAATTAAAAGATATTATTAGATCCAATTACACTATATACTTATTTGTTACAGTGTTTCATAATAGAGGTATATAACCTAGGTATTTTATATTACTGTGCATACTCCAGTGTAGTAGTACGCCTAAGCGTAGATCAGATCTGGCGTAAGGCCACCTGGGCCTATTATGCTTCCAGACTGCGTAGAATCTAAAACTAAAAGTTCAATTTTATCATAATTATAGAACCACCGAAACTTTATTATATAATTAGTAATAGGCCTAGTAGCCGTGCCGTCTCTCAGAACTGAAAAATGACTCTAAAATGGTAAAACAAAATTGTGATTACATCAATGATGGCAGTTTATTTAAGTTTATTTAAGTTTATCTTGGAAGTTCAGTTTTTTAAAATAGTGTCAACTTACTTTGTTCATTACCTGAAAAGAGAAATAAAGAAAAAATGTCACACTGTATATTGGCAAATACTTTATTATGTATTATATTATTTTAAAAAAGAAAAAAATTGTGTTTAGGTGTGGTGTTATGTTATAAATTATGATAACTCAACACCGTCAAAATAAAAAAAAAAACAGTGACGAAATTACGTCTTCGAGAATAATCGTAATATACAGTTGAGTTATTAAAATTGTTCAAATTCATAATACTATATACAAATTTAACATGAAATACTCACATCTGGGTTTGATTCTAGTGGTAGCCAGCGTGATTTTTGTGGTGGTTGAGACATTTTAGGCCTAGGCTTTTATGAAGCAGTTTTATGCCGAGATAAACTGTCAGGAAATGACCACACTCTGTAGGCTGGCTCTTCTCGCTCGTGTGTCGAAAATTGAAATCGGTAAAACTTGTATACTTTAAATAGCGCCCTCATAACATATGCTAAATATTCATAATAATAATTATTATAATGTGGAATGTTATAATAATCATTTTTGTAAAGTTAGTCTTATTGTATCAATATCATATAGGCTTAAATTTATATTATAGTATTGGTCGTTGTTGAATTGATGTTGGAAAAATATGAAGTGATTTGCCAATTGATGAAAATTTCATTATGTGGGTTTCGTACTTTGTAGTTATATGCATTAATATTCATTTATTATAATATAGGCTTAATTTCTGTTCATCATTTTATTTCATTTATTTCGTCAACTTAAAAAAATGATAAAACTATACAATAACAATAGACATAACTTATTATTGGATTGCTAGGCTATCTACAATAATAATGACTTTGTCGTTTTTATGATAATCAAAACAACAAAGTCATCCGTCATTTTAGAAAAATCATCTCTTCGGTTTTTTTAAAGTAACTGTTACATTTCATATGAAAATTGTAATGACTTTTGCGTTTTTGAGCTATTCTTATATAATGGAAATGCTTAAATCATCATTTCATTACAAAACATAGAACTTACCATATATATGCTAATCTTTTAATAGTGATAATGTAATCGGCCCCCGGCGCTACGTTTTTCAATTTTTACATAAAGTATTTTAATATTGTTATTGTACTTTTTTTGTTATTTGTATTTTTTTGGAATACAAATTTAAATTACATTTGTTTGACACTAATACATTTGAACTTAAACTTGATTTTATTTTATTTCATCAATACCAAGAGCAACGAAAATTGCCACTTTTAAAGGTATGAAATGGATAGTTACTTAATTGTAAAGAAAAGGGGTGATAGTAGCATGGAGGAATTTCTCAGTTAGGTTACTGTTTACTTTAGAGTATTGTTATCTTTTTATTCACATTTTTATATATATTTTTAATGCACCCTAATCCTAAAGACGACGTACGTACTTTACGTTCAAATGTAGTTTGGAAACAGCACCCTCTATATTTCAATACAAATCTCTCTCTCGTAGATCCTTATCCTTCTCGTTTGCGCACGAGTATTGCGCTGCCAGGCTGACTTCTGCACGACGGCGGAGCAGCTGATTCCAACCATCCGCAATGTGTTTTTAGCTAGCGTTTTCATTCATATGAGTCTTGAGACATCCGTAAAATTGTTTTATAGCCTGCCAGAAATGTCGGAGTGGATTTTCTAAAACGGAAATCCTTATTTGTAAAACAGGTATTTCACGATGAACTCTTTCAATGACAGTTGTCGTAATTATAGTGAACAACAAGCAGAGGAAGATAGCGGAGTGAATTGTCGAGACTCAAGCCCCAGCGATAGCGAATCACCACTGACAAGCACCACCACAAACGCTCGTCGCCCTGACTCTTCCCCGGAGGAGCACCTAAAAGATGCGGCAGGTACAAATCGAACCATGCTTACCGAAAATAGCGAATTAGATTCTTCATTTAAACGTTTTAATTTAATGTTATTGGGTTGTTCTGTTCTTGATAAAAGAATTACTCAACCACTTTTGCCATGGATTGTTGCCGAAGTGAAGCATGTTGCACAGGGAAAAGAGGAACCGATAACACTTGAAGTTTGCCATCAAACAGTAAAAGGAATTGTGAACAGAACAGGGAAGACTGCCTTCTGCCATCATTTGCAAGGCATTGGCAGGTTTTGTAGAGGTATTGACAAACAATATTTCAGTTATTTATGGAGACGGGAAAGCGATAAACCGTTTACGTGTTTTGTTTTTAAAGTAGAAAATTTAGAATTGGTAAGTACTAAAATTAAAGAATACAAAATTATTTATAGGCCTAGGCTAGGCCTAATTGTTTTTAATGTCATTTAAAAAAATTTTTGATAAATTTTCATTCTGTTTTTATTCAACACACTTTCAAGTAAAAAACAAACCGGTGGTATTCTACTAGGCACTATAAATATATATTCTTGTTTTTAAGCGTTAACCTCTGAATAAATTTTATTTAGTGGAGAGAGGGCAATTTTTTTAATGTTTTAGTTTTTTTCTTTGTATAGTCATCAGCATTAATTGATGCTACCATTTTAAATTTAAAAAAAAACTGGCTCTTTATTAAAACATAAACAAATGAATTCTAGGCCTACTTGGAGACCAAGACAATTTTTCCTGTACCCTTGAGATAATCAAATGTTATGATTTTAATATCCATAATTAATTTTCTGTCATTTTTTGAAATATTTAAAATAAACATCTTGCCACAGAAGACATTTGTCATAATGTTCCCTATGACAAATATTTATTCTGTGTCTGTTTTCACATTTTTGATTCGTGCTGTTTGTTTAAAATGCGTCAGAGTATGTGATGATTCATTTTGATTGATTATTACGATAAAACATCTAAATATGGTTGCCAGGAAATACCCATTGGTTTATTTTATAACATCATAATACAGTAATATTAAACATAAAATTTACGATGCAGTCCAACTATTTTGTAATAATTTAATTGTTCAAAGTGATATAAATTAAAATTATTAAGATACAGTTTATAGCTCTGCTGACAAAAAATAAGACTGATAATGATATTGATAACAAATAAATTATTAATGATATTTAATATGCATACAATACATTGAACAGTACATTGAACATGAGAGAATATAATATTTCATAATTATCTACTGTTGTTTAATGCAGCCCTGCTATACAGTACCATGATAGTGATACTTTACTATACAAAGCTATTTGGTACAGTATTTAAAATTCATTGGCATTATAAGTTTATAATACTGTAGATTAAAATGATATGGACATTCTTGTGCTACAATACTTTTAATATTGATAAAACTATCTTTTCAAATTCAGTACATTGCTTGAAACACAATAAAACCAATACTTAATGGTTTTATGATAATTTACTCAATTCAGAAATAAGAATTATATAGCTAGCTGTGTCGTCGTTGGCTGTATTGTGACGTTGGAAGCAAAATGTCAATTTCTACAAAGTAAATGGTGTGTGATGTTAATGTCATATTACTGTATGACATTTCGAAATTTGCTCTTAATATTCACCACGCAATGAACATAAAATCCTATCATGGTATTAAAGTGCTAGATTCAGTATACAATAGGTAACAGATGAGGATAGCATTGGATGTACTGTAAAATTAATTAATAGTAATTTTATTAACATTCAATTCAGACCATATCATTTGTATAGGGAGTTAATTTTTATTTTTACATTTAAAACCTGAAGAAAAAAAAATCATTCGTTAATTGTCTGCAAACCCACTTATCATTTCTTTTCAAGAATGATGTTTTATTTTTAAACAATTGCTGTATTTCATATCATATTTTGTCAAGAATTTATATTAATAAAAAACAATATGTCGATCTTATAGCTTTTAAAGCACAAGCCTGTAAGCGCTTCACATTATTACCATGTCCATTTTGGTTAAAAAATGTCTGGAAACAATCTTGTATTATGTTGCATCATTGTAAAATCACTAGTGTTATTTAACCTAGAGCTTTCAAGATATGAAATTGAATATTCAGGTAATACAAAGCTATTACTGTTATCTCATAATTCCTGTATTGATCATTTTAGACCTGTCTACCTATGTGGGAAGGCCAAAAAACACCATGACTCATAGAGTACTAGTGGAGGACTACAGTACAATGGTTTTTACTATTCTTCCTCCATGGTCTAAATCTTATACATAAAGACTGTCTGCTCTATGCATGTTATTGATATAAATAATAAATATAAACAATTTAAAGGTATATATCAAAGAGACTCTAATATTAATGATCTTTAATATTTATAATTCTAAAATGCATTTACTATTGAAGCAGAATAATACTTTGAACTTTATTTAAGCCCTGTCTACACTATCAAACTACTGTAGTTTGACAACAAAAAGTTTGCCCAAATATTGTTGTAGTGATACACGAATTTATGGTAGTGGGTAGGACGACATGATGTCCATGGGTACATCACATGTTTTTGTCACATAAAGTTTAATAGTGTAGACAGAGCTTTAGCCGATTCCTGGCGAGAACGCTGGTGTTTATTGGTGTAAAATTTAAACCCTAGAGTACCCTTAACTGTGAAAGTCAAATATGAAGTGTAGTACTTTATTTTGATCATTAAAGCTTACATCTATAATAATATTGAAGCTACACCTTTACAACGTTCATACCTGGTGCGTTCTAAAAAATAAATATATAGACAAGATACAAAATCAATACATCTAGTTTCGAAAAAAAAACCCCTGCAATTAAATGATCTCATTTTTCACCCAATTGGTGCATCCAAAGAGTTCAAGTACCGCTACTACTAACATACAGTATACACTCTATAAAATACTATGAGAACCATTTCAATCCATTATTATCTATAATTTTGAAATTATCTTATGTTGACATTTGGGAGTACTGTATCTATTTAACTATCCATATTATTAAGGTCAATACAATATAGGGGTCAAAGTTTTTGATATGTGGCATTACAGGTTAGTATTAGTAAAGTGGTGCCTCCTATTAAAGTACTAACAACACTACAGTCTGTGTACAGTGCAAATAATTAGTTCACGCTTCAGTGGATATTGAACCGAGAAATTTATGGTTGTGTCAATTGTCGCAATAAAATTTCATGTAAAAAATTATAATTTTTATTGTCAAAGTATATTTGTAAAGAAAATTTTATTCAGGTATAAAATTACAAAATATAGCCAAAGACTATAAAAAGTATTAATATTAATAATGGGTTTTAAAAAGTAGGCCTATAAAAATGTAAACTACCATATTTGGGCTTTTACTATTATTTTAAAATATAATATACAAGGAAACTTTAAGACAGCCAGACAAAAAAAAAAGGATCCAAAATGGTAGCTACAGTAGAAAAGATTAAATATTTAGACATACTCTAAATAACTTTAAGTAATGAATAAATAAAGTTAAAAGTCATGCACTAAATTAACTGTTATAAACTTCTTGAATTAAACAGTGAAACTAAAATTCTCTTCCTTTTTCTTTCCTAGGTGAGCACAATCCACTCAACTATACGTGAAGCAGCAAAAAGTGTCGAAGGAAAATCGTACAATCAAAGCGACAGCCCACAGTTAAAAGAACTGCCATTTTATACCGACTCTATTGTAGATAACAGTAATAGCTATGAAGTGTTATACTGTGGAAGGGTCAGCGTATCGCACAAGAAAGCACCACCATCACTTATCGACGAAGCTATCAGTAAATTTAAAGATTATGAAATTGAGGACTACATTGATAGGCGGCGTCGACACTACTCGACAGGAGACCAATCAAGATCGAGGTCGAATAGCGTCGGCGAGAGAAAGAAATCACAATCGTTTGACGATCTAGAAAATGTAGCTGACATGAATGTACCTGTGCTCTCAAGAAATACCAGTTCAGAATCCCTAGATTCAAATAAAACGGACAGTGAATGTGAAGAATTTGATATTCCGCGGTCAAACAGCGATGCTAGTAATTGTTCTGCTCGGCACTACGTGCCTGTAAAACGTGGAAGCGTCCCGAACTTTGACAGACAGTTAAGTATCGCCACGATGTTGATGCGTAAACACAATCCACAGAATCGAACCATGTTGTTCCAGATTGGCAAGGAAACCTTAACGTTGATCAGTCCAGGAAAGAAAACGGCTGTGATGGCAAAAAGATTCTGTGATATTTCCTTCTGTTCACAGGTAAATAATACTTTTTGGAGGTTGGGGAGTCTACTATTCAGTGGAAACCTCTCTTGAGCATATACAGGTAAAAGCACCCAGGTGGAATTTATCCTCAAGTTTAAGATGTATTTTGTGCCAGCCCCCTATAAATTATAATTTGGTAATCCGGTAAAACCACTGACCCAAATTTCTTCAATGTGGGAGTTCACTTCCATGAGGTATGACATACTGTATTGATGGGTAGTACTGTACCCTACTAACGTCTTAAAAAAAATTAAACCCCATTGCCGATATTTGACAGTATGTGAACTGTATGCAGCTACTTACAACACTACTGTACAGTAGCTGTAGACTTTCTCTTATATTTCACACCTACTGCATTGTAGGTAGGTAATGACATCTTTATATTGACTACCTCGTCAACGAGCTTACTCAACCGTAGACATGCACTCTCTCTTGTTTAATTAGTTTAGCCTAATAATATTAATAAATCGCATCGCAGCAGTAACCTTTAACCTCTTATACTGTAAATCAAATAGCATACAATTTGACAACATAAAAAAACTTTAAATAATCGATGAAAACTTCAGTCTCATCTTCTTTTTAAAGCTCTGTCTACACTATCAAACTAGTTTGACAAAGAAAGTGTGATGTGCCCAAATTTGGTAGTGATATGGCCAAATATGGTAGTGATATGCCCAAATATGGTATCATTTTTTTGTAATGATTACATCATCATGTCCATATATGGGCATATCACATTTTTTGTCACATAAAGTTTGATGGTGTATTAAAACAAGGTTTAATAATAGTTAATTGCTGGTGGATGGACAAATAAATTCAATTAAAAAATTCTAGATCTGTTCTTAATAATATGCATATTGCATTGCATAACTTCATTCATTTCATACATAGTATCACTATCAATTTATCATATCATGGTTTTATAACTAACACTATACAGTATATTATAGTATATACAGTATATATTAAGTTAGTATTGCCAATGAAAAGTAATCAGTGTATTTAAATATACTGTACGTTATAATTCTAACTGTATACATATGAACTACCGTATGCACATGAACTATGAACTATGAACTATGACACACAATGTACAGTACTCTGTTTGCAATGTACAATAGTTCCTGCTTGCACGACTTTTTTTCAGATTAGAATACAGTTTAAATTAATTTACTTATTATTTAATTTATATTCCTTTTTTTTGCACGACACCACCCACAAATAAGCGCATGACAACTTTTTTGATTACGTGCCTTGAAATGCATGCCCATAGACTAATTACCATTGGCATTCACGTCAACATATTCATTATCGTTATTGATTTTCAGCGATCTTCTTCATTCAAAACCGACTCAGTCTCTGCTCTTTACGATGCCTTTGGGTTAGATTCTGCATCTTTAACTAACCATTACTCATTTCTAGCATCAATATAATACGTATAGAGAAGAACTTTAGTAATTGTAATCAGTCAGTTTTGACATTGCAGGCTTATTTAGTGTGTCCAGTAGAACACCCTATTCCCAACAATGTGTTAACTATAGAAATGTACTGCACTGTTGTACATACAGTATATTGTCCCTAAGTACTGTAGGAATTGGTGGTAGTGTTAAAACATATTGCCCTCCCACCCCCCATTTTTCTCACAAGAAAGAGTCCCTTTAGTAGTGGTGTCTGTTGCTGAATAAAGCTCTGTCTACACTTTATGTGGCAAATAAATTTAGTGTGCCCATATATGGACATGATGATGTCATATCACTACTATATTTACAGTACGCATATTACTACCATATTTGGTCACATTACTGTACACTTTTTTGTCAAACTAGTTTGATAGTGTGTAGACAGATCTTAAAGCCTTGTCTACACTATCAAACTAGTTTGACAAAAAATGTGTGATGTGCCCAAATATGGTAGTGATAGGCTTAAATATGGTAGTGATATGACATCATCATGTCTATATTTGGAGTTGGCAAGGTCATTTAACACAACAATAAAAAAGTAATAATTTTAACTTTGTCATTACCATCACTTTGAAATGCTTGTGTGGACAAAAATATTTTTATTTTGTTTTTAGGATCACCATCACCTTAAACAAATGTGTGTGTGTGGACACATAGTACTTTAATTGAGAAGGTATAAATTATTAAATTTTAATTGAAAGTGACAGATGGCGACATGAAACCTAGGTTACCAGTAATGTAGCATACAAAGTAGTGTGATTACCTGTATGTTTCTACATACAAATAACCCAAAGCTATATTGTATTAGTTCATTTTCAGTTCATCTTTTAATTTTGTTGATTATCAAACACGTTTTCTGATTAAAATTCTCTGTTGGCAAGAAAACATTTTTTTTTTTTTACTTATTTCAAGAACAGTAATTTGATTTAAAAAGAAACATACTGTTTAGGGCTTTGGTGAACATTTTCCTTATAATTGTATTCATCGGTGGAAAATTATTTTATTGTCATTTGCATAAATATACATAGAAATTATGTTTGCTCTGAGATATACAAAACAGATAAATAAAATTTAAAAAACCTATAATAAAAACAAAATACACATCACTCCTTTTACGGATACCGACAATGTAATAGTACATTATACTGGTTTTTCATATAAACACTTCGTATACAATAAAAATCAAATCCCTATTTGAGACGCCTATAAAAACAAAATAAACAATAGGAATTAACAATACGGTTAGCACACAGTATTTGGGAAAAATTTCTGGTGGTTCTACACTATCAAGCTAGTCTGATAAAAAAAAAGGGTTATGTGCCCAAATATCGTATTGATATGCCCAAATATGGTGGTGATATGACATCATCATGTCCATATGGGCACATTTTTGCCACATAAAGTTTGATAGTGTAGACAGGGGCTTTAGGTTGCGAAGGTATCGCCTTATCATTTGCATTAATATAATTTTTTGAATAGGAAAACCATAAGTACAGTAACAAATGTATAAGTAGGAGTTTATTGTGTCTGACATGTTGTTGTCTGATGATTGAGTCACTGAACTTTTTAAGTAACATAACAGTTGTTGTGGCTATGATTTGTTTTGCAGAATGATAAACCACAAAGTTCATAAGGACCAAAACATTTTTCTGATAAGAAAGACACAAGTATGATAAGAGCCTTTGTTTGTTCAGACAATATAATATGTACAGTACTGTACATAATAGTTTTATGTTTATAGAAATATTATATACAGTTTTAAATAATGTACACTGCTGTGATTATTAATTAAAGTGTACAGTATAATAATTAATAGTACAGTAGTTCTGTGAATAATATTGTGTACAAACAAGGCCCTGAGCTGAGCAAAGTGATGCTTGGGCACCGTTGTATACTTATTGTCTTTTGGTCTCAAATACTGTACAGACTACAGTAGGCTAAATAGGACATACAGTACATGAATAATTTTGTTGCCGAGTTCCTCTGTATAAAGGAGTTTGCATCTACTGCACTGCGCCAATCCTTGTCCTTGAATATAGTTTTTTTTATTAGTATCTTTTAATTATCACAAACATGTTTTTGTTTGGTTAAACAATTTATCACGACAAGACATGTTTTTACTGATAAATTATTTAATAACTGCACCTTTTACAGTATAGGAAGTAATGAAATGGATAGGAAACGCCCATATTACTGTATACACAATGTTAGTAGACTTGTATTGTCATCAAAGGAAACAATAGTAGTATTTGCAGATTATTAATGATCTACAGTTAATATCAAAACAGATATATTTTTTGACTAAGGGTCTGTTTCTGCTGCATAATGCAAATTAACTGTTTATTTTAAAATGGATTAAAAGTAACAAGATCGCGTTTCTTCTCAATTTGTGCTCCGAAATAACCAGTTAAATCAATGGATTGAATAGGTGTTTTTAACTGGTTATTTTGCACTGCCTTTTAACCGGTTACCACAAAATTGTCCTGTTTCTGCTCCCAAAAAAATGGAGTTAATTTATTCACACCGATTTTAACCGGTTATTTTTATGCAGCAGAAACAGGCCCTAATAAAGTATGCCCTGTCTGGTTTTCAGACCAAATAAATCCCGATAATGATGAATGGAGTGGACTTGACTAATACACATGCGCAGTTTTGAATTTTGTATCAATTACCGTCTCCTTTCGTTTACCATTCTGATGCAAAATCTCACTTTTTATTAAATGCAACATTTTTTACTACAACTCTAGAGTATCAATCTCCATGTTTGATGAACAACTTTATTACTCTCAAATGTTAATTTAAATTAACTAAAAAAACACTATTTGAAAAATATTCAAATGTAGCACATACTGTAGATAGTGAATCTATTGAAAAAGAAAGAAAAACAAGGATTAAATTAATATTGTTATCATGACATGACATTTACATCTGATAACTTTGTTCTTATAGGGAATAAAACATCCAGCATATTTTGGTTTCATCTGTAGAGAAAAAGGCAGTTACATGTGTTATGTGTTTAAGTGCCAGTCAGAGCCTGTTGTAAGTATGAATATCATGTTTAAACAGTTATTAAAATGCTTAAGACATTATAAAGAATGGTGCTGTGTGCTCACAAGCATTGTTAGTTGATCATAATCAAGTTTTAATGTAAACTTATAGCTCATCATGAGCAAGGCTACAGTAGTTAGTGCTGCTAGTCTTAAGCTGGAAAGGGAAAAGCTACTGTAGCTGGGTATGGGCATGTTAAACCAGTTAATTTGTGCTACTGTATACCATGTTTAACTTGGCACATCAGTTTACCTCACTATGGTGCCTTATGTTCACACTGCAAGTAAGTTGATCATGATCAACTTTTAATGTGAACTTACAGCTCATCATGAGCAAGGCTAGTTAGTGCTGCCAGTCTTAAGTTTAAGGGAAACTTCAGGCTAGCTGGCTATGGGCTTGTTAAACCAGTTCTGTGCTAATGTATACCATCTTGGCACATCGGTCTTACAAAGTTGCATGTTCACATTGTGAGCTATTTCATCATGATCAACTCTGAATATTATGCTATGCTATAACAGCTATTCTCAATGACATACTAACTAGTAAATGTCATACAATAATATTAGATTCTACTCTAGTTTTCATCAAAGATTGGTTCATTTCAAATCCATTGATTCGTGAATTAACCTACTTTTATTGACAAACTACATAAGAGTAATATGAACTTTTGCCAAGGAAAACTTAGCATGCAGTTATTACTGTTTCATTTAACTAAACAAGAGTAGCCATGTTATTGCCCTAACCTTTCACCCTTCAGTAAATGCCATTCTCTTATAAAATAAATAAATGTCATTTAGTTTAAAATCCAGATGTTGTCCATCACAATTGTTTTTTTCTTGTCTACAAAAGCTACATTTGATTATTGACCATTTGTATCCAGTTTATTTTGATGTTACTGTGTTTCTAAACGAAGCTAATATTTTATTGATTTAACCTATTTTCATTCACCCGTTATATTTCTTGGTTTTCATTTAATTTGTTCACAATTGAATTAAATCGAATGACAATTATAAATAATGTGAATTGAAATTAGTATTGACTGACTGTAATTATGTTTACCGTTAAAGGGGTTTTCCATTGCAGATTGAAGACTGTAAACAATATAACTTAACAACTCTGGGAGACTCCCATATTTTTTATTTGTTTCCCGCTGCATGCTCCCGGTTTTCAACTTTTTCTCCTGAAACGAAGATTAATTAATGACTTTGATGCATTATTGTTGTTTTTCGTTCAATAAAAATATAACAAAAAGATAAAAAACAAAAGAGTCTATTTCGTGCATAGCTTACCTGGATAAACCAACAATAGCCCTTTCTCCTCGAAGAGTCATTGTGCGACCATCTGCGGTCATAGTTTATTGAAATTTTTCACACTGCACTCCTTGTCTTTCCTTGTCTTAATAATAGATAGAGGCCGGTGTTGGATGCGGACACCTTCTAGAAATCTGATTCCAGACCTCAAAAACAACCACCTCATTTTTTTAACTTTAGATGTTGGCATGTATTATGACTTTTATTATTAAACTTGTATTCATTTTTGTTTTTAAAGGTTGGTGAAATCCTAATTACTTTGAAGCAGAGTTTTCAAGCGGCCATGAACAATATCAAGACACATATCGTTTGCGAAACCTGCCCAATGCACAAACTGCACAAGTTATCGCAAGAGCTGGATGGTACGTGTTAGACACTACAGTAACAAGGCAATCTAAAAACAGGATGCTGAGCTCCTGAGATCAAAGGGTTTATCTGTGGCTGCGACACAATCAGTTGCACACCGCAGAAAATATGTACATTGTACAGTACTGTTGGTATTTGTCACAGCCAGACCTAAGATCCTATCAAGACGAGCTCAGTTTGCTGCTGTTAGATTACAGTAACAAGAGATTCGATGAATGTAGGGTTAATCAATTGTATATAGTACATATTTAAAAATTCATAAATGCGCAAGAAGAAATCATAGTATACTGTAGTTTACGGAATTTCTCTCCAAAGACTTCATATGAAATTACAATTTACAGATTTAATGAAAATATTTATTTCCTATTAAAGCTGTTTATACTTTGGATTAACTGTTTTTACACTTAGGGAATACATATACATTTATACTGAAGTTTGATCAAATACAATCTTGAACAGTCTAGGTTCTAGGTTTTTCGACCTTTTAAAATAAAACATATAAAATATATTTTGGCACATATGGCGTTTCATATGTATAATATTTGAGCTTGAACAGACAAAAATTGAAACGCTGACTGGTGAACTAACAGAAGACAATAACTACAGACTTGAAGCTAATTTAGAGCAACAAATGTTATGTTTTGATCAAAAGTAATATACTGTATGACTATGTATGACTATGTATGATTTGTGAGCGAGCTTTTGTGTGATGCTGTATTGTATGCTAATGATGAAACTCCTGGACATGTCAGACTGATTTATACATAAAATAAATAAACATACCATTATGTTGTTGGCAGGGATTTGTTTGAGAATTTTGAGTATTTAAAAAAAAAGGGCCAGTATTACTATTATGAATAAACTTTAGCACTGCCAAATTAGGGTATAAAAAGTACAAGACTATAAAACTGTACAACTCCTATTAAGGGACACCTTCAGGACCCAACAACAGTACAGTACAACTGTACTGAATGTACTAGAATATTTGGAATATATTTTAGAATACAATAGCACTGCCAAATTAGGTCTAAAAAAGTACATGTACTATTACTGTACTATAACAGTACAACTCCCATTAAGGGGACACCTTCAGGACCAAACAACTAAATGTTCTGGAATATTTGGAATTCATTTGTATAATAATTATGGTACTGAGAGTACTGTAGTAAGTAGACAGTGTTTGAGTCCCCTTTATTAAAAATCATGTTGATTATGCCATGACAATAATGATATAAATATTTCAAAGAATTGTCTAAGTAATAATAATAATATATTAAAATACATTTTCAAATGATGCTTTAACTGTAGTTCATTATGAATTATGGTAAAACCATAACTGTAAATTTTAAAAACATCTGGGTGACTTCTGAATATTAAGCCCAGTGATCAAATGTCATGCTATATAATATTGATAACTAACATTAGATATAATTTATCAACACATGACCTAAATTTGGTAATTGTAATGAATGTTTATTTATAGACAGTGTGATGACATTGAAAGTGAGGATGGAATCATAATGTTGTCCAATGATAATGAAAGAATGCTAATTTGATTCTCCTTCTGTAATTGTAGGTTTAGTAACGGATGAAGTGCACACAATATTGTTAAAGAAACTTGATAATGTGAATGACGTCAATAGTGTTCCAGTCCTCCAGAAATTAAAGGTATTTATACAGTTTATTTCATTTCTTTTAAACTTGAAGGCTATTTAAACTATTTATAGGATGGGATTTTCCTATTTATATATTAGGATGGGATTTTCCAATTAATATATCAAGGTGGGATTTTTCTATTTATATCAGGATGGGATTTTCCTATAATATATCAGGATAGGATTTTCCTATTTATATATCAGGATGGAATTTTCCTATTTATATATCAGGATGGAATTTTTCTATTTATATCAGGATGGGATTTTCCTATAATATATCAGGATAGGATTTTCCTATTTATATATCAGGATGGGATTTTCCTATTTATATATCAGGATGGAATTTTCCTATTTATATATCAGGATGGGATTTTCCTGTTTTTTTATCCCAATTTTTAAAATAAAAATACAGTAGTAATCTTTTTCAATACAATTTTGAGTTGTTCGTTTCTTAAAGGGACAGAAAAAATATCATAAAACCCAATCTCAAATTAATATATTTACTGGTGACCAATGAAGGAAAGGTCCATCTACTAAATGTCGGGGTAGTTTGGTGCTATTCCTTTCCGAGACCAATCAGAGAGATAGATGCCCGTTCATTGGATGGGAAACTGCTACAGTAGTACAGGGTATCACAGTGTTTGCATTGCATTAGTTCTAGAGTGTGTCTAAAACAATTAATGATTTTAAATTCATTAAATTTTGCATCAAGGATCTTCAGTAGTCGATAGAAATTGCCATGAAAGACAAATCTTGATAAATTAATATCTATTTAATTATTACACTTAAATTCACATACAGTGATCTATTTAGTGGAAAAATCAACATCAAAATTTAATTTGTATTACTTCGTTGAAAGGTCAATAAAGGTCAACATCTAGACAGTATTTTGGTGAAAGCTTTGCGTTTATATCGCATTGAAATGCAAAACTTATTAGCTTCACAGTTTAATAGCTAACATTTCATACCTGTTATAGTGATAGAATTATTGTAGCAATTATTCAAATTTCTCCGCTAATTGCAGTTACTTGCAAGAACAATAATATATTCAGAGAATTAATATTTGTTTAAAGCTCTGTCTACACTATCAAACTTTGTGACAAAAAAATGTGATGTGCCAATATATGGACATGATGATGTCATATCACCGCCATATTTGAACATCACTACCATATTTGGACACATCACACTTTTTTGTCAAACTAGTTTGATAGTGTAGACAAAGCTTACGTTATAAAAAAATGAAGGTGGGGAGTACGACGTATCCTTGAAGATCGAAATAATCAGTCTGAACCACCACATGCACCACTTTGGACACATCACATGCCTACAGTAAAGTTTACATAGTAATCAGGCCCGTAACCAGGGGGGGATCGGGGGGATCGTACGATCCCCCCCGCTGAACAGCGAGTTCCGCTTGGCCTCCCACTTTTTTTTTGCTGGGCATACTAACACAACACGACGATTGTTCACTACAGGCCTAGTCAAGCCTTAATAAATTTAATTAATATATATATATATTTTAACTAAAATATAAAAACCTAACACTAAAATTTACAAGATAAGTTCTATTTGATAACTGCTGAACATCGTGGTTCTGGAGCTAGCGAGCTGTACACAGAGCATAGTTGTTATTTGGTTGACATAACAGGGTATTCCCCTACACAGGTCTCCGCGCGCGTGTGTGACATGCCCAGCCAGCTGCTTCTTATAGAGAAAGCATGCAGCTCACAGGCGCGCAAGTGCAAGATGCAATGGTTGAGTGAATTCAGGGATCATCTTAATTCCATGGTTTTTTACCTAAACACCACATGATGGTGAATATGCCTGTTAAAGTCTCAATGATACGATCCCTAATGTACCATGTTGTTGCTAGGAGGCTTGAAAGGAGGAGGGATCTAGCCTAATTTCGGTCGGCAAGAGAATGCCGTCCTCTGACAATATAAGGTCGGCAATATTAAGGTCGGCAATTGAAATTTGTGGGCTGGAAATTACACCAACAATATAGTTCATAAACAAAAGAGAATAGCCGGAAATGCGATTTGCGGCCATAGGCCTATAGAGACAAAAAATTCGAGGTATGGTTCCAGTGGCGGATCTAGCGGGGGTGTATTTAAAAAAAAAATTAAATAGATTTCAAAAACACGTATCGTTTCGACGGTCATCAATCACCGATTGTTTGCACATTTTCATAGTGAAAATAGTACGTCGGAGCACATCGTCAGCTTGATCGCATTCCACCAAGCATGTACGTCGACATCTTGTGTACTATCAATCTCTAGCGTTACCAACGATCATTCACAGTTAAGTGTAAAAGGAGCAAGTTGATAAAAGCCACGTGGTGAGCTTGGTCGCGTTCCACTAAGCAGGTCGGCATCCTTTGTGATCGTCACTCCCGTATTGTAGAGTAGCGGTACCTCAGACGATCAATAGAGTTGATGAAGCCACATGGTCAGTGCTACTATACTACGCGCCCATTTATTAAGTACAATAAAAACAAAGGCTAGGACTGTATAGTGCCTATGAAAATTATTCCGTTAGGGCTAAATTTGATTAAAACGTATTACTATTAAAATATTAACAATGCTGCAGCATTTCATGACCCTTGTTGTTTTATTTGCTTTCCCGTCGATGATTCTCACACATCCACGTCAAACAGCGAAAATGGGACATTAAGTGTTCCGAGAGCCGTTTTCATTGTTTAAGTTAGCCGGAGCCTTTTTCGATTGGCTATAAATAGAAAGTTAACGAGCATTTCGAGCGACGCGAGTTCTGAAGTCCGTGTTTTATAGGCTGTCTAAATTTCCTTTTTAACGGGTTTATATTAAATTATATTGTTGTTTGATTTATTTCTGTTAATAAAGAACATTTATATTAAACAAAAACCACAACAATAGCAATTTTAGTTGATTATGGATTAATTTATTTGAATTCTAAGATAAACGTCTAAGCCAAGTGTAAACGTAAACAAAGCGAGTCATACGGCGAAAACAAAAAAGTGAAAACTAACTAATTTGTTAAAATAGCTAACATTAATTTGCAATTTTTAAATGAAATTCTGAAAACGCTATAATATAGTCTTATATGCATTTTCAAAGATTTCCAAATATAAGCTTGGGGTTATTTTTCAAACAAATTCTATAAGGAGTTGAAGATAGTGTATTTTGAGCGAAAGTGCGGTGCGCGTAGGCCTAGGAAGACGCGGCAAGGCTGGAATACTCGTTTCCTTAGGCGACGAGAACGACGGAAAATGCGCTCCATCACTGTGCTCTCAATTTTAGTTCTTGTTAAGTGGATGATGCAGAATCTTATAATATGGGCATATAAATTTTAAAATAAAGTGCTCAACTTTCATTTTTTTTATAATTATGAAGATTAGTGTGAAGTGGGGACTGTTTGCATGCTTGAACGGCTGACTTGGTAAAATACTGAAAAATCAGTCAATTAGTTAGGCCTAGGCTAATTAATTAATGTACACAGTATATAATGTCATATTTTTATGAATAGGCTTACTAGTAATCTCATAATAAATCTGTTAATGTCACCTTTCACTAACATATGATTGATTTAAGTATATGCTGAAAATGTTTACTTTTTATCGGAGCTAAAATGAAATTTCACGGTTCCCTGCTTTTTATTTTATTATAATAATGGAGCAATAAATGAAATACAAATACACACCAATTAACATTTTAACTTTTAATATTATCACAAATTGCACCTTAAAAATCAGACAACAAGTTTTCTACATGAACTTAGCTAACATTTTTTGTACTAAGCCTAATCTTCAAAAGATTTACTATTACTGTAGTAGGCCTATTATCATTATTTATTTGCCGATTTGAAATGTACATTTAAACTTTATTAAACTACTGCACAACAACCAACCGCCATTTGAACCTTTAAATAAGTAAATTAGGATAAGTTAAAGTTTTTAAAAAATAAATGTCTCTTTGGCAATACATCTATAAATATCAATAATTACAGTATTAATAGTGCTTTTTCACATTATATGCCAGAGGTAAATTAATATGACTCATAAGAAATTGTTGTTGATTTAATGCTATTTGTATTGAAGTATGTAGAACAATCCTCTGGGGTCTGTAAAAAAAACACAAAACATTCAATTAATAATAATCATTATTTAATTATATGTGTATATTTATTCTTATTTTCTTAGGCCTATAAACAACGCGCGCCTGACAATGAACACGCGCCAATAATGCACGCACTACCCCACTATTATAGGCTAAAGCCTGGCTCTCCTACTGTATTACTAGGCCTAGACTATATTGATTTATAAATAAAACAAAGAGGCTTTGTAGAGTTTTATCATTTAAAACAGCTTTCCTATATATTATATGTTGCCCTTATTAATTTACAAAACCACATTTTTTATCTTATGGCGTAAAAAATGATTTTAGCTACAACCATGTGTTCCATTTTCAATAGTGAAATACCCAAGAAGGCACATGTTTAAGCAGCCATTAAAAAAAAATAAAAAATAACCCCAACGAGATTTTTTTATTAACTACTATTGAAAAATCAAATATTCAGAAACTATAAAACCCACCTTCTCAAAAAATTGCGTTGTTTTATTACAGCCTCAACAAATTAGACAACATTTTAACATTCGAATAGCCTAAAATTGTTTAAAAAACATCGGTGTAATTCACCCTTGTTTCACACAAATATAATGGGTTCGTCGATTAAAAAACAATATCACGTGGTTCGTAGATGCCTCTTCAAAGGTTTTCTTGAATTATTCATTAGTAAATAAAACCAAAAGTTCCAATTGGCCAGTTTGCAAAAACCTAAGATTTACTTTTCAAAACAAAGTTGCTTCCGGGTAATTGTCAACGCTGTCTCGTGTGCAAAAACGATTCGCTGCCGATAGAGGGCTCACTACTTTTTGTCCCTGGTGAATCGAGTGTGCTCATAAACACATCGCGATGACATCATGACAAAAGAGGTGTTTTGTTTTTTTCAAATCACTAAATATAATGTAATCGAGCCGGACCGCTAATTTTTAAACGATCGTTTAAACCAGGTCGTTGAATATGCCGTGATTTTAATTGTCAAAAACATGACCGTCAGTCGATGGCTCTGAGTTTCAAAAAAAATCTCGCGTCGCATGTGTTGCGTGGTGAAAACACTCTCAGCAAGTTTGCTTCATTAATATGCATGAGACTCTGTGACGACCCGCTTTAACGTGACGTCATTTTACTTTAGCTGCATGCGAAGTATAGTGACCGCGATCGACCAGGCGCGCGTGTACAAAAATAATACCGGCCTAGGACAAGTTTATAATAAGCCGATTTTCCACTAGGCGAATTTGTTCGCGCGAATCGAAGGCGTCAGCTAATACTAAAAGGTGAAAAACATCGTCGCGTTGTAAAAATTTAGATGTAAAGTACAGGCAAGTTGTTAGCTTGCTTTTGGTACCCTAGGTAAGTATCAGCTGCATATTCCACATGTCGTAATTTGCGAGCTTTAGAGTGTTTGGTAAATGACATTATGAGATGTTTGTAAATCGTTTTAAACGACTTACAATGCCCTAGAACGCCAAAATTTCCAGGGGCCGTCGGCCCCTGGATCCCGACCGGGGGCCCTTGGCGGCCCCCTGGCCCCCAGCCAATGTTTGCTCGCTTCGCAAAGCTACGCCATCCCTATTTCAATATCCTGGATCCGCCCCTGGGTTCCACTAAACAACTTAACGATCCACCCCGCCGTCAAACCTGGTTACGGCCCTGGTAATGAAGTTAAAGTTGATAGATACTGTAGATGGTACTGAGGTAATAATAGAGAGATGAAGGATGGTTGTTTTTGCAAAACATTCAATGTGTACAGTATAAGGCCAGTATACACTGTAAGAGAATGAATGTATAATGTTCATTGAATTACTATGCATTGACTTTACGACACACTTATATTATTTGAAGTCACTCAAGCGTCAAGAATTGAATTGGCTGTTAATTACATATTTGTAATTAGTGTTCAATTTATTTTTTGTTTCGTTACGTGTTTATTTGCTTTACATGTCCCTTTAAACATGAATTAATTAAATTGAACGCAGCTTTTTCATACAGTAAAGGAATATTTAATTATTATTCACTTTTTAATATTAAATTCCTATACAATACATATACTGTAAACCTACTCTGGGTCTAATCTTATTTAATCGGATAAAGCAGTTCTCCCAATAGAAATCAATTTCGAACAATTATAAAGCAAAGTACCAAATCATAGTTTTTTTAGTATAATATGTACAGTACTGTATCTATATCCAAATACAAAAAAAAAGTAAAATATATTGTACTCTATTGATCCAACTGACAAAATATAGCATTCGATTGCTTTTGGTAATTTTTGCAATGGTCAGACCTACCACTACTATTTTATGTAATATTTTTCAAAACTGTTTCGGCAGAAGATTGAAAGGCCCATGGGCTTATACTTGAGTCCATGAATTAGATTCTACTGTAATATCATGTTATTTTATTTAATGTGATAGTAACAAAATGTTTTCCAACTATAAATGCATTCCAAAACAATTATGCAATTTTCAATTAAAATCTCAGTTTTTTGTACTTATAATATTTTCCAAAAAGATACAACCTAAAGCAGACTTAGCAATCTTGGCACTATACTCTTTAAATTATCAAATGTGTGAATATGTAAGCAATATATAAATTGTTTTCACGACATTCGCTGGTCTTGGTCATACGTTTTCACATCAAATACTCCTGACAAGAGAAAAGTGAATCAGTCGTTAAATTCATAGTGAAATTGGTTTATTATTACCGTACGTGTGTATTGTTTACTCATAAACTTTTGAGGGAAACATCGGGTGTTGGTCATGATGCTTCTATATTAGTTACTTATTTTTTTATATAAATTATATTTTACGTCATTAGTATTAAAAGCAGGTCAGTTAGATTGATGTCATGGTTGAATGAGCATGATAAATTTACATACAGCCGCGCGATGCAGTAATACGAAAATGGCAATGGAATAGAATCAATATGCAGTAGATTGTAATTTGACCCGATGTAACCTGTTCTGTCACCATTCTCGCTATACTGGAGCTTGTGTATCGGCACCTTCAAGTTCTAATTTATTTTTATTTTATTTTTATTTTTTTTTATTTAATCGAAACCAACAGCGATAATTACCGCCACTAACAGGTTTGATACAAACAAAGCCAAGACTGTTTAAAGCACCTTGATTGGTCCTAACATTGATCAAGGGCTTCTCTCGTCCAGTGCCCACCTTGACCAGAGGTCTGAGGCAGATGCTAGATGCAGATACCAGACAAGCATCTATCTAGTTTAGTCAACACTGTTCTTCCGGGTTGGTTACATTAACACCATCCGCAATGTCTGTTGACAAATAAGAACCAGTTCTCAGGCTCATTTACCTGGTTTGGACTAGTAAAATGATGTGAGTGTATGAAGGCTAAAAAGACTGTACACATTCTCAGTCTCAAACAATACAATTAGAAATCAGTTATTGAGGCTCAGACCAAACCACATGGCTTGAGAATGATTTAATACTCTAACGCTCTGTCTACACTATCAAACTAGTTTGACAAAAAAGTTTGATGTGCCAAAATATGGTAGTAAAATGCCCAAATATGGTAGTGATATGACATCATGATGTCCATATATGGCACATCACATTTTTGTTGTCACATAAAGTTTGATAGTGTAGACCGAGCTTTAAGAAAAAGTAATTGAGATACTGTATATTGGACTGGATGGAAATGGAGTGTGTTTTGTTTAATTTGCAAATTGATTATAAATATTTTTATTGTCTTTTACTAGTAGAAAAATAATGTAGTCATGTTTTTTAATTAGAAAATGTGTCAGATATTGAGATATTACGTGTTATCAATCAACAATGTGATATTGGATAGCCTGAAGCCAGTAGTATCGTGTATACAAATCACAATATAAAACGACTTTATTACCACTGTAAGTTTTACTTAATGTGATGAGCATGATCGTGATTGGTCGCTTTACTCTATAACAGCAAACGCTGTTTTTGTTGTGTGTGTGTGTGGACAATTACCTGTATTGGTTTTTATACATTAAGTCTATATGAACATTCGCCTGGAAACATTTAAAGAGATGTATCTGGTTCCAAATTAATTTGAAAGATTTTCATTTGAATTCCATCCTTATTTCTTTTATCTATAGTGAAGTATAATTTTGTTTACGTATCCGAAAAGCTAATGGAATATTATTCGTTATTCGCAAAAGGCTGGGAGAAAACAAATCTAATTCTGTATGTCTGTCGAATTGAATAAAAGCAAAATACTATCAAATATTGCTATCGAGTTAAATATTTAAAATAAAAATTAATATGAATTTGGATATTTGTTTGTGTAATTAATACAGCATTGCTTGAGATTCATTTTATTTATAGGCCTATAAGGTATCAATTAATTGAATATTAATATTCATAAATTAAGTACCTCCGTGATTGTACAAACATTTTGATACAAATTTTCTACAAATTTTATTTAATAATATTTAATTTGAAAAGGAAGTATGTACAAACCTTCTTTAAAAAGCATTTTTTCAGGAAGTTTGGATTAAAAAAATCGATAATTCAAACCAATAAATACATCTTTTTAATATTTGTTTATCTGCTGTTATTTTATGTTTAGTTTCCTCTGTCTTGTATTGTAAACTAACATAGGCTAGTAGTTCATGTGGTTTGGTCATTGTATTCTGGCTACCTATAATAACAAACCAGAATCTAAATAACAAAAGCCCATTGAACTTGAAAGAAAGTCTGTTTAATAAAGATTAATTCAGGTATAATAATATAAAGAAACGCTGTTATTATATTGTACACTACTGGTTTAATGAGTATGTAACAGTTCGATAGCAGTTTAATATGGAATATACATTGTAGGCCTAAAGTATTCCTTTAATGTAGTCACAAGGTAAGATTATTTGATTTTGTTATCAAAGTTTCTGGATATGTTTTAGTTTAGGACTACTGTAGTAACTGGACTTTTTACCTGTGATAACACTTTGAATGGAAAACTATACAAAATAAACATTTTTCATATAAATATTATAATATGCTTTATTGTTTTATTATAATAAAATAATAATATAATTTATATTTCATTATTTTTTGTCAAACAATTCTGATACACGTATTTAACAAACTCACATTTTAAACATCAAATTGGTTAAAATGTAATATAACTTGTATACTTATTACCATGGAGCATAACATTGTATACAGCTCTATACTATACTTTAATGCAGATCTAATATAGGCTCATGGGCTTATTCCCTTAAATCAGTTTTTGTATCAATTTGTAGATGTTGCAGTCATTTAAAAATATATATTGAAGATTTTCTAAATTAATTAAAAGTAAAAATTCAAATTTTTTTTTTAATAATACAAAAATATTTAAATGTTATTGTAAATACTTTATAACATTACACAGTATTCATCAAACTTTGTTATATTGTTTTCTTCCAACTTTAATGAACTTCACAAACATCAGTCAGATGTGACGAGAGACTTGCAGTCAATTTCCTTCCTTCAGAGCCACAGATTCTTGACATTCATTCTTGCCACTGTTTTAAATTTCATTACGTGCCCAGTCATTCATTAAAAGTAGCATTTCATTTCACTCTCTTGTAAATCCGCCTACTCTTTTTGATATTTCTGGGAAATTTTATCATTTTGCTGGCGGTGTTCTTATCGGGATTAGTTGAAAGTGTAAGGTAGGATTTTTTGTATGTAAAATGCAGATTACGTGAATTGAGTGAATGCATGTTGTAAGTAATACATTAGATTTCAACAATAGTGGGTCGTGTAAGAGAAATGTAAATTGTGGATGACAAAAATCTAATCTTGGGTGAGGAATGTACTATAAAACTCTGTCTACACTATCAAACTAGTTTGATAACAGAAGTGTGATGTGCCCAAAAACTGTAGTGATATCATCATCATGTCCACACATCACATTTTGTTGTCACATAAAGTTTGATAGTGTAGACAGAGCTTAATATAGTATCATACATACTATAGTACTGTATTATACTGTACTTTTTTTTATTTATTAATTTATTTGTTTTTGATTTTATTTATTAAAATTTATACTGGGTAACCTCTTCAGTCAAAGATTGGTCTCTCAGAGATATGATCAGTGGCTTGAGTGACAGTGGCTGTGTGTATACTACCGGGGGACCCCTACTCGTCTTAAAGATTTACTAGGTTCTTTAAAGTGCACATGAGTTTAGATGTGTACACTGGACCTATGGTTTATATAGTCCTTATCTGAGAAGACTCATTCTACCACCAAAACCATGGAGCGAGTGAGCCTCGAACCCTTGCCGATTTTATGGCTACGTAATTACGGTTCCACTGTCTTCAACCACTCGACCACTCACTCACATAGACAGATATAATTTATTGAGTTGAATATCACTGATCAGTGTTTGCAGAAACACAGAACGATTTTGTTGCTCTTTGCAATTTTTTGTTTCTCTTTGCAATTTTTTGGTTCCTCTTTATTTTTATCCAAATTTCTTCACCATAAACTGGAGACGAAGTTTTTTAAGTTGCCCACATAACTTGTTGATTGCCCTGGAACATCGGGCAACTGATTGTACCAGCACTACACATACAATAAGATTTCACTGGGAGAAATTAATGCTGTTTTATATTGAAGATTTTACAATGTTTTTAACCTGTTATTTTCAACTGTGATATTTCACTATAAAGAAATAATTAATTTTCCATGTGTGTTGCCAATATGGACATCATGCTGCTGCATATTTTTTAACATATTATAGTATTCAATTCCTGTATGCATAAGTTAAACCAGGATTTTAAATGTATTTATAAGTAATTGGATTTCTTTTTTTTATCCTCTGCATATCAAATAATGACATAAAAACAAGTGAAAATGATCAATATTACTTATCGACATTCTATGACAAAGTGTCTAAAGATAATCATATTTAACTCTGAGCTAAATTTTGCAGATTTAGCTCAGATTAAATAAGGTCTTTTTCTACATTATAAATTTCACCAAAAATTGTTCTTGTTTTATACAATGTTCAAACTTGTGACTTGTAAAATCCGACATTTTCCAAGATGTTGTTAACAAGTTTTCTAATTTAATTTGCACATGGGAAATCTTAGTATGTGGTTTGACCTTTTGACCTTAATAATACATACTGAAATTAGCATTTATTTATACTTGTTCATAAAGTATATCACCATTTTGTATAATATTATTACCAGTATTTGATTTATAAGTAATATTTGTTCCTATTATTTTGTGAAATTATTCAGTGAGGTACTGTACATTATTGACTTATGAATAATAAAATAATACATTGAGAAAGTCACTTTATTGATTGAAAAATAAAAATCTATATTTATATCAAGTTTATTGTTCAGTACTATTTACAGATGACCTAGTTTTCTGACAGTGTAAACCACACCTAGTATAGTATGAATTTTTTAGTTTTTAAGAATTCATTTGGAAAATGAAAACTTTTTAAGGATTGTTTTACATTCTAATCTAAAGCAAAAAAATATGTGATGCTGCCCAAATATTGTAGTGATATGACTACAAGTTAAAAAAAAAAAAATGTGGTGTTCCCAAATTATGGTATTGATATGACATCATCATGTCCATATGGTCACATCACATTTTTTTGGTAACATAAAGTTTGATAGTGTAAACAGAGCTTTAAAATATAAATATGTTTTTTTTTTCTTTTAGGATGCAAAATTTAAAACTAAACAAGAGGAGAATGAGAGAATGATGAGTATGTTATTGGGTATCTGTAGACAAGATCAGAAAGTACATATTCACATTAGCCATACTCAAGAAAAGAAACCACAGGTACAGTAAAATGAACCCTGGCCAAAAACGAACCAAAAAGTGTTGATATAAAGTTTGCGGTACATCACGTATATTAGTTCTGAAAAAAACTGTTGAGTTTCCCGAAGTTTCGATCAATATATGCTTTGATCATCCACAGGATTGAGAACTTTATATCAACATTTGATTTCACCATGCAAACCTTTAAACAATAACATATGAATAGTACTTACGTATAGTCAGACAAAAAAAAATATTTTTAAGGTCGATAAAAGATGCCACATTTGGCGTTCCTTTCCACACATCTTGGATCTGCTTCAGGCTGGTACTGAAGCCTGCCTCTCAAACAAAATGTGATGTGCCCATGTATGGACATGATGATGTCATATTACCATATTTGGGTACATCAGATATTTTTTTGTCAAAATAGTTTGATATTTTTAGTTTACTATCCTTAAGGATTGAATTGAATTGAATTGAAATATATATTTATACTGGATTAGGATTGAAATAATAAGCTTTAGTATAAATAAGCACATGCATCACTTGGCTGAAAGTTACTCGCATTTCAGAGGTAAAGTCTTTCTACCCCAAGGATGTGTTTATACTTATACAGCTTAGTATCTTTGATCTTGAAATAATTTCATTTGGGTCCTAATGCAATAGGAGAGAATTTTTCTTTTTTGTTTATCCAATAGATTGAAAAGTACTAAAAATATAGTACTTTGTACAGTATCTCCAATTGGGGGCCACTTTTTAGAAGCAGGGTTTTGGGAACATATTATGTCTTTGAAACTTCCTTAATTAATTGCTAATATAGATTTATCAGGCCATAGAATAGTGTTCTCTGAATAGAGGATATGAATGATTCAAAGCCGACCTTTATTGTCATCAACAAACATCTATAAAGTATTTTTTGCAGAAAAAAATTGCGCTACCTTATATAATTTTTCATTACAAAAGCGAATAGCTGCGATTTTTCTGCTAGGCGTTACGATTTGCATGTGTGCATTTCATGAGCTCTGATTGGTTGTTTTTTTTCGCTTAAAGATGTATTGTCCCTTTAAACACAAAAAAATATTCTAAATTTAAAGTGGCCATATCAAAGTAATATTAAAGTTATTCACTTTTAGTCGAAAATTTGAGCCAAAAACAATAGGTTTACGTAATTAACAGGTAAATTAGTTTGATTACATTTCATCTGGAAAATCGTCACGAGCGAAAGTAAACAAAGATTTCAAACCATGAGTACGCATTATGCATATGCTAAATTAGGATTGTTTACAACTCGTCACGGTTAAGAAGGTATTTTCACACAGATCATGAGGAAGTTTTATGATTATGCATAGAGAGTAGCCAAACAAGCTCGTTTCATTATGGGATATGTTTTGATTGAAAACTTTGACTGGAAGTCAAAGTTATTTTTTAAACAAAAAAACGTCTGTATTTCAGTTAAATTTTTTTTTTTTTCGAAAAATTTTTGGTGATACTATAGTTAATAACTATTATGATACTTCAAAATGACCCACCTTTTTTCGAAATCTTTTATTTTTTATTTTCTTGGAATTAGTCAAAGGGACAATACATCTACTAAAAATTACTAATTTTCAGTGAAGCAAAAACTTGAGGAACTAAATTTATCACAGAAAGGGATTTATTTTAAAGGTTGAAATATGCTGACACACGATTCATGCTTGTAGAAAACAGGCTTTGGCCCTATGTTACTGTACGTTTCTGTGGTGTGGAACCACATGACTACTATTCTCTTTATCTAAAGCTCTGTCTACACTATCAAACTATTTTGACAAAAAAAATGTGTGGTGTGCCCATATATGAGCATGATGATGTCATATCACTACCATATTTTGGCATAACACTACCATATTTGTGCATGCCACTGTCACATAGAGTTTTATAGTGTAGACAGTGCATTGATTGTGTTTTGTTGTTTGTGATTCTTTTGTCATTACAATGCATTTACTGTATCTAATTAATTATTGAGTTTTTATTCAATGAATTGTATAAAAACCTCTTTTAAAGTACATTTTTATTTATTCTTTTGTTATATCTAGGAATCACCAAAGACAAACACAATGGATCCCAAACCAGTACCTCCGACGTCAAAACTTGAGAATTTTAAGAACAGGGCAAAGCGATCATTACTTGATAGCTTCTTGTCCAAGGTAAAGTATCAATTATTAATAATCGTGATTGTATTGCCGTTTCTTGATAATATTGATTTTAACACAATATGTGTTAATGATATCAAGGTCCATGCAGGTTTATAGTTGGTACCGTAACCAATGAGGGGTTAAAGGTCATAGATGTCACCAGATTGAGTCTGTCACTGTCAGAGGAATGTAATTAAAATGATTGTATAATGTCTAATTTAGAATCATATCTAAATAGTAACATCAATTGATTGACTAAAAATTTACATAAGTGTTCATTAATGCAAGGTTGTTCAATAACAATTAACATTCAATAGTTAACTTGTTAGGCTGCTTAGATATTCCATTCTTCTGACAAGGCCATGGATACTCTAACTATTGATTTCGTTGCATAATTGCTCAAACCATCAACATAATGTTTACTGTTCTGTCACATACGTACAGGGACGCAGTCGGAGTAACACGGAGAAGACTCCATCGAAAGTAGCAGACGACGCTAGTTTAGTCAACCCTCACTACAAACCTCATAGTCACAGTTTTAGCCATGTAAGTTAATTTTTTATTTATATAATATTAATAATAGTAATTGTAATTTTTCCTTTACAAATGATGATTTATTAAATGTAAATAAATATATGATTTTGGACCCTGGCCTGAAAATTTGAAAACTCTCCCAACATTTTTGAAAATGGTCTCAAATACTTTCTTACTAGTGATTTATAATGCATTTATTTTTGGGTGAAGGAGATTCTACACCCATGACTAATATCCTATAGAAATTCCCAATCAAAATAAACCTAGTACTTTAACAAACAAAACAATTCAGAAAGAAAAGAATTAAATTTCTTTGTTTTTTCAGAATTCACAGTCCCCAGGTGACTCATTGAAATCACCGGCCAAAAGCTTACAAACTTACTCACCTGTGAAAAACGAACGAACCCTTCCAAAGAAAAGCCCATCCATGGAAGGCGAGAACAATAGCACAGCGGGCCATTATGAGGCGTCAGTCACGCCGATGCGCCCACGAAGTAAAACACTAGGTGACTCGCCTACCACTCCAACTTTACCAAGGAAAAGTTCTCCACCAGTTAGAAAAGAGTTACATAGACCCAGACCAGTCATCAACAGGTATGGAGGGACACCAGTGCCATTAAGCAGGTAAATTGATTATTATATTTTTTTAAACAATTTTACAATTGAAGTGGTAGTGAATATTTTATGTTAAGAGAATAACCACATTGTCTCTTCCCATAGATGCTGTATTTAAGAAAGCAACAGGCCTTGATATGAATTTAATAACATCTCTAATGGCCTTCGATCTATCATAAGTTCAAACTTATTTTAAAGTACTGTATAACCTTTTAAAGGTATTGTTTGTGTGTGGTAACCTTAAATTGATTTTAATTGTTTCTTTTTAATCTTCTTAACTCAAAAGAAGTAAAAACACAAGTGAGAACCAAGGGTAAGATATCAAAGGATCAATATCTATCAGTAATATATTCTGTATTATTGATGCATGTTCATTAATTCAAGTATTGTTACTTTCAAATATACATTCTATTAATACGCTCATACATAGATTCTACGCCATATGACATGTTTGCTTCAGCCAAACATAGTTATATTTTCTGTGCATGTTTTTCATTAAACTCTATATACTATACAGTATACAATAAACCAATTTTCCCTTTTGCCCAAAGTTTTCATGATCTTTGAGTTAATTGAGATTTTGTTACAAAAATTATTCCACTCAACAGAGAGTATAAATATTGGGATGTTTGTTCAATTGGATAAATAGGTAGTCCTTGCTCTAGAATCTATGTGTGTCATTTTGTTGTGTTTTTTGGTGTAGTTGCTATATTATACAGTAGCCATTGTTCTTTCTAGCTGGGAGGTATTTATTCTTACCTCCCTGTTTTCTTCTAGCTTGCCATCACAAAGAAAATAACTGTACCTTTTAATTTCAAGCTTTTCAGTGCAATAAATCACATAGATCAATTTGTTAAGCATTGGCCTCCCCAGCACTAATGCAACTGTCCCAGTTCTCAGCTTGTAAACCAATATTAATAAAAGTATATTTTCATGATAAATACACATTTTAAAGCTTTAAAATGTGTTTTTATCATGAACATTAACTTTCTATCAATACTCATAACTAAAATTATTATTTACAAAAACTATTGATCAAATTTTGTTTCCCATTTTGTGATGGCAAGGTCTTACTCTCAGGGGAGGATCCAGGAGTTTTAAAACAGGGAGCGCTAACATAATGATATTAATAATAGTCTGTCGAAACATATCGAAAGAGATATTGAATTGGGGGAAAAAAATTGTAGGAAGGAGCACCCCTGCCCCAACATGGATCCTCCCTATCTCTCTAGGTGAGTGGCAGCTGGTAGCTTTCTTTCTTGGTTGCAGTGTACTTTAAATACTATTAAGTTTTAATCAATGTAAATTGAAATTTTAATCAGTTGTATTGCAGTGGTAAAAGGCAAAGAACTTTTATGTAAAAGAAACATGAAAAATTATATTGTTTCTTTAAAAACTAACAAGATATTTTCATTTCTGGTGATTAAAAAGCTTTAACATTTTATTATTTAATATGACTATATCAGTTAATATGAGTATGTATCAGTTTCTATGTATTCCTTGTGGAATTAGCTATCATGTTTTCCCAGGGAGCTACATGGCTGTTTAAAGCTCTGTTTACATTATCAAACTTTATGACAACAAAATGTGATGTGCCCTTATATAGAAATGATTATGTCATATCACTACCATATTTGGGCATATCACTACCATATTTGGGCACATCACACTTTTTTTCTAATTTCATAGTGTGGACAGAGCTTAATAGTCATACTATACAAAAGGTTTTATTCTAGTCTGGTTATAGAAAGTGTGTACTAGACATGGTATTTAATTGTTATGTAGTGTTTTATGCTGTGAATTAAATCTTACCATTGTCTGCTGTGCTATGTACTGTACTGTTTTACTACAGTAAATAATTAATGCATGGCATATTATACAAATGTATATGAATCATATTAATTACTGTATGAATATTCATTTAGCTTGAAATATGAAATATTATTTATCAAATATTTTTTTTATATTACATCATGACTAGAATTTTAAATTTAGTATTTTAATAATTTATAATAGTTTATCTCAGTAAGCATTTTTTTTATAAAATATTTATTTATATTATAATGGAATTAAAAACTTACTTAAAATAATTACATTTTTGGCTGATTAAAATTTTCAATTTATCAACATTCAAAATTGCCTACAGTATTCAGTTTATGTAATATTTATTAGAGAATACCACGTTTGCATCTCCTAGCAATATGAAATGCTAGTGTTGCATACCCGGTGTGCGTGAAATCCTCCTTTTGCTAAGCTAGGAAAGGGATATTATATCAAGATGTAAGAACATTATGTTATTTTATAGTTTTAAAATTTTGATATTTTATAGCATTTTTGTTTTTTTCTGATCAGGACAATGAGCTTTGATGATAGAAGAAGTACACATATGACCTCATCACCGTATCATCCAATGACTCCTAGGAGACAAACATCATGGAGACAGGCCATCTTTAACCGAGTGGTCACTCCGGCCAAAGCAGTACCAGGTAAGGGTTGTGGACATGTGAATGAGAACCGTTTGTTGGCAGCTTTGATCCAAAGGGATCTTTGGGCTGCAAAGCTTGCATTGGTACTCTGTCTACACTATCAATTTCTATAATTTTAATATCAATTATTGTCAAATCAAATGAAATTAAATAACCTTAAAGCTCTGTCTACATTTTCAAACTTTATGTGACAAAAAAAAGTCTTTGTTTATGTAGAGCATCTTGTGTATATGTTTGTCTTATATGTTCTAGTGCAGTATATGGAGAGCCATCTCGATAGTGCTTTGCACTCATGGCAATCCTCAGGGTGCTGCACCGCTGTATTGTCATGTATTGTTGTACCTGAAAATTGAATAAAATAAAAAAAAAATATAAAAAAAAAAAAAAACATGGACATGATGATGTCAGTATTACTACCATATTTGGTACATCAAACTTATTTTGTCTAACTAGTTTGATAGTGTGGACAGAGCTTTAGGACTTGTTACTTTATGGTAGATGAAATAAAAAACTCAATTTGAAGCTATATTCTGTATATAATTCCATTTTGCCATTTTTTAATGTGTCACACAAGTCCATCCTAAATTAATCGCATTTTATTTTGGTAAATTTTACGGAAACAAAATGTGGTTATTTCTTGCTTCAGGAAGTAAAATAAATGGACAACATTGAAATTGAACCTTTGTGGCTAATAGACTAGAACACTACTAGGCAGCTGCATGCAACATTGAAAAATAACTAAAATAGTGGATATGTGAATATGATCTATGTGAATCCTTCAAAACAGCAAAATAAATTTGTTGCTATGCATCTTGCGTGTCATTGATGGATGCGTTTACCTATGACCTTTCAGATGTGTAGTATGTCGTGCGTTGTGTTGTTAATGTTTTTCCCAATAACACATCATCGTTAAAGGCATATAACACTTTAATTGAAAACAAGTCTATTTCAGACAATGTTCATACTTTTATCTTGCATAGACACTTGCATATTAGACTTTTAGTATTTTTTAATGTCACAAGATATTAATTATAACTTTTTTGTTTGGTCATTCAATCTCTATGGTCAGTTCATGAGTAGCCTACAATGCGAAGTGTCCTTTTTTTTGTTTTCCCTACCTTTTTTTTCTTCACATTTTTATATAAATATTTATATGACTATTATACAATATAGATTAACATATAACACTCATAAAAAATAGGTTGATATGGGTCCTGAGAATGAACATTTTTAAATATGGATATCTATAATATATTCACAAATAAATAGCGGGTATATATAACTTAAATCTTGAAAATCACATTGTAAAATATAAGTTTCGGCACATTAGATTGATTTTGTTTCTGAAAAATTAATTTGTAAAATGTTTAAAGTAATACCAGTATATGCCATTTTTTGGACCAAAAATTGGATTGAAAACAAAAATATTGTTCTTAAAAAGTCAAATTGCCTGTCAGACAATGTTTTTTGATTAAATTTAACTGTTTGTTTTATAGTGAAACAATTATTTTTCCTTCCATATTTTTTCCTTCCTGTTTTGACGGATTCTTGATTAAAATGTTCTATTCAATGTCTGGTTTTATCAATCTAAATTGTTCACGTTTTTGGGGACAATACATAAACAATATGTTCAATACAATATGTTGAACAATATGTTGAGTACTACTGTACTCTGGATGGGGTGTTGTCAATATTGTACATTGTTGTTCATATCTATGATTGATTGATTGATTGAAATATATATTTATACTGGGTAACCTCTTCAGTCAAAGACTGGTCTCCCAGAGGGCCCAGTTTGTGATCAGTGGCTGTGATGTACTAATACAACTGGGTAACCCCCTACTCGTCTCGAAAGATGTACTAGGTTCTTTAAAGTGCACACGAGCTAGTTGTGTACACTCCAAAGCTTAAGCTTATAACTCATAGTCACTAGAGAGATGGAGCGTACAGAGTCATATCGTGTTTGGAATATTAAAAGACGATGCCACTTTACAATGTCTCACAAGACGTCTAAAAGCATATCTGACAGAATCATATTTCATGATGACACAGGCAGTGATGAGGCAATAAAATAAGATTACTTTGAACTGGAATATAGATTCTTATGATCAATGTATAGTTCATTGCCCATTCCCTACGTTTTTTAGATCTAATTTAAGATCACAAACTACATTAATGTAAAAATAAACACTATATGGTTCTATTGAGATAACTTTTTTCGTCTTTAAATGGGTAAAAATATGAAAAATAAGGCGATTCTAATAATTTTAGCGGCCCGCTATAAATCCCAACCTTTTCTTCTGTAATTTATCCACTTTTCGATCAATTGTGAAGTCAAAACAAATAGAAGACTCCTAAATTTTCAGTGAAAATACTGGGTTTCCCCCAATTTGTATCAACAGAGTCTGTCAAAAACAGAAAGATAATTAATGCAGCAACTATACAACGTCTGGCTAGGCATATAGCTTGCGTACGATGTTTGTAGGTTACCGATGTTTACCGGCTAGGCATACAAAACTAAGCCTAGCTAGGCTAGGCCTAAAGACAGCCGACGAGAGGTAATTTACCACGAGCTACTTGGGTGCTGCATTGTTTCTCTCTTTTTATCATAATTTACCATAAAACGCACATAAGACAAGGAATGACCTGGTTTAATGTTTTTAAAGTAATATATATGCATTATTTTTACAAAACGTCACAAATTGTTGGGAATGGGTCTTTAACTTATAGGCCTAATTTTATACACAAGATAAACAACCAATGTGAATTGATCACTGTTTTTGGCCTATTTACATAATGTAACATTTTTGTATGCGTAATTGTTAAATACCTTTTTACATGCATTTAGGGAACACTTTTCAAGGAAAGGAAAGGGAGGGGTTGGGGGCTAATTAAGGGGACAATTTCTAATGTTCTGTCTACACTATTAAACTAGTTTGACAAAAAAAGTGTGATTTCCTCAAATATGGTAGTTATATGCCTAAATATGGTAGTGATATGACATCATCATGTCCATAAATGGGCACATCACATTTTTTGTCACATTAAGTTTGATAGTGTAAACAGAGCTTTAGAGGTGCCCCCTTCTACTATTTAAAGTACTGTTTATTGGTACTAGTGGGCTGCTAAATATGTTTGCTTACAAAATGTTGTGTCTTATGTTCAACTCCTGTCGAGAATCAATGGTTTTTTCATATTCATCATATAGTTTAAATTTGTAATTGACTTTTGCAGTTTTTGTAGAGTCAGTAATAAATATTTTTAATTGATTATATTTTTAGAAATAAGTGAAGAGACCGAAGAATCTGTTTTCAATGAAAACAGTTCTCAGGGTGATGAAGTCGATAGTAAAAAACATGAAACACGGTTTAAGACCCGCGCGATGATACGCGCCCTCTGGAGAAAAGTGATCATGGAACAGATTATTCTGATACGAATGGAACGTGAAAACCGACGAATTGAAGGTAAGATCCTCTAGATTAAGAGATCAACTTGTTTTTATTTTTATCTCAATGGAAAGTTTATTGCCTTTTGTTTTTCAATCTTTAGGTTTTTTGTAAGTAGGAAGGCTGTTGTGTGTACTAATGGCCGATCCAATCAAAACATCTGTTCCATATTCTTGACCTATTCTTATTTATTGCTGCTTTAATTTCAGCTTAATTTTACTAATTATCAAAATAATGGTTAAATTTAATTGATTAATATGGTCTTTCATGATAATATGGTTCATATGGTTTCATGGTATATTTTTTTATTGATTATTTTTGATCAGAAATTATGTATTGTTATAATCTACTTGAACTTTTGTGTTCTCACCATTTTTTAACTCACAAATAAAGAGAATTAACAAGTCATTTAAAATGGAATACAGTGTAAAAGAGGGCTATAGTAATTTAGTGTTGATTACTAAAGACCGAATTTATAAAACAACTTGCACCCTAAACAATTTTGTGAGGTATTTTAACTTTTAGCTATCATGTCAAAAACGGTTTTTTAATTGCAGCTAGTTTTTACAAGTTCAGATAGCAATTTATTATTTAAAAAAATATTTCTTAGGCTAGTACCGATCTCTACAATCCACCCCAGCTTCTTAAGAAATATTAATAGAATTGATAGTGAACTAACACATTAGATAATCTGCATATGATACTGAAATGCTTCTAGGCTATGTGTAATCAATTAATTATCCCGCATAGCTTCTGCTAACATGCATCGACCTTTTACTTGTATTTACATTCACTTGTATGCAAATATGTCGGATCTTTCACTTTGCAAGTTAAAGCTGACAATGCATTGCAAATCTTGTAGGCTAGTAAAATACAGTAGCACAGCATACTGAACAGTAAAATACAGTAGCACAGCATACTGAACAGTAAAATACAGTAGCAGCATACTGAACAGTAAAATACAGTAGCACAGCATACTGAACAGTAAAATACAGTAGCAGCATACTGAACAGTAAAATACAGTAGCAGCATACTGAACAGTAAAATACAGTAGCAGCATACTGAACAGTAAAATACAGTAGCACAGCATACTGAACAGTAAAATACAGTAGCACAGCATACTGAACAGTAAAATACAGTAGCAGCATACTGAACAGTAAAATACAGTAGCAGCATACTGAACAGTAAAATACAGTAGCAGCATACTGAACAGTAAAATACAGTAGCAGCATACTGAACAGTAAAATACAGTAGCAGCATACTGAACAGTAAAATACAGTAGCAGCATACTGAACAGTAAAATACAGTAGCAGCATACTGAACAGTAAAATACAGTAGCACAGCATACTGAACAGTAAAATACAGTAGCACAGCATACTGAACAGTAAAATACAGTAGCAGCATACTGAACAGTAAAATACAGTAGCAGCATACTGAACAGTAAAATACAGTAGCAGCATACTGAACAGTAAAATACAGTAGCAGCATACTGAACAGTAAAATACAGTAGCAGCATACTGAACAGTAAAATATTCTGGAGCTCTTTAAAGTACACCTCAGTGTTCTGGTTTCAAATCTGTCAAGTTCTGTCTACACTATCAAACATTTGAAAAAAAAAAAATGTGATGTGCCCATATACTGTATCGACACTAAGATATATCACTACCATATTTGGGTATATCACTACCATATTTGGGTACATCACACTTATTTTGATAGTATAGACATAACTGAAGGTTCTCATCACAAAAGCAACTTCAATAGTACACTAAATTAACATAGGTCTGTTCTGACATATAGTAAACTTGCTTTATACCAATATTGTGTATGTCTGTATTACACGCGCTAAGTAGCATGCCAGCTAAACCAATTACAGTTATTATCTCTGTTTTTTCTAAATAGAAATCTTGTAATTTGTACATGTTACTGTCATGTATAATGTATATCATGGCTGCTGCATGTATGACATTTCATCTATACTATATCTAGAGTAAACTTAATTGCGGTCAGCATCTTATTCCTTCATATGCAACTATCTGGCATCCATACGTCAATATTTCACATCTCATCCCTGTAGTTTGATGACATAGCATTTTATGTAGCTACTGTATCTGGAATTTCATGTGACGTCTCATCCCTGTAGATGACATATAGCATTTTATGTATAGTTCAGTTTAGATAGAAGCTGTCAGGCATATATAGCATACTTTAATCGTTTTCATTTTGATTCAGCAGATTTGTTTAACATTTCTACTGGCAGGCAGGGTTATATTTTCAATCCTTTGTAATTTAATATACAAATATGAGTATAAAATTCCACATTATACTTAACATTATATAATAGGATATGGGTAATAAAATTTGTATAATTTACATACTTTCAACATAAAGCACAGTAGAACTCCTTCGTGACCAAAGTGACCAACAAATGTTTACACTTAAAAAATTCCTAATAATAGCCCTACTATTACTATTATTTCATTGTACTGGGTGACCTCTTCAGTCCAAGACTGTTCTCCAAGAGGACCCAGTTATGATCAGTGACTGTGTGTGTACCACTAGTACACCAGGTTAATCCCTTACTCATCTTGAAAGATGTACTAGGTTCTTTAAAGTGCACATGAGCTGAATGTGTACACTGGATCTCTACTGTTTATAGTCCTTATCTGAGAAGACTCGTTCTACCACCAGAACCATGGAGCGAGTGAGCCTCGAACCCCTGCCGATGTATTACTTAATTACGTAATTATGGTTCTACTGTCTTAACCGCACAGCCACTCACCCAATTTTAAAAAGGTATTGACTGACATACATCTAAAAAACCAGTTTTTTCTTCTTACATTTGCTATAGGCAGTGTCAATGTATTTTCATACTTTACGAGGAATTGCAAACAAACAACACACTTTCCCTATAGCTTTGTCATGTCTTCTTTACCTTTACTAATGGCAAGTTTTTAAAAACATGACATCAACTCAACATGCATACAGTTCTTAGAAAAAAGTCCTGGAAAAACAAATTTGACATTTTCAATGATATAAAATCTTGAATAAACATATTTATATTTTGAAATGTTTTCTTCGACTGACGTGAATTCAAAAGTTTATTTTATTTTATTTCTCAACTTAATTTTATTGTTTTTAATTTTCTACTGAACCACTTTGGAAATCAATGCTTTAGTACTGTAGTATCATTCAGTATAAAGAATTATCATTATCCTCATCATCACAGATCATGTCATCCATTTTTCATTACGTTTTCTCTGAAGCTATAGTATGACCAGTTTGAATTTCCAAGATATCTCCAAATGCTATCTCTCCACTTCCTCTTTTATCCTCTTCCAGTTCTTGGTTATCATTCTGTGACTCTTTTTGTCCATATATTTTCCGGTATTCTTGTTATGTGTGCTGCCAATTTCCATTTCATTTCTTTAATTAACAAGAAATATTTCTTACAAGAAACGCCGCTTAACTTTTTGGAGTATACATTCGCCAAAACTATAGAAGAAGGATTTGACCATTGTTCAATGATAAATAACGTTGACAGCCAAACAAAAACATTGCTTATTGAACAGGTAGACAACATGTCTCAACTCTCTTCTCCCAGACTTGCTTTTGGGTTTGAGCATGCCCAGTCCAAGTTTCCAAATAACCATTTTTTGAGCCGTAGTAAGCAATAAGCTACTGCATGTTAACTGTTTTCTAATGATTCCGTAAAGGAGCCGCGTGAAAATAATAAATAATACTAGGAGATAAATAAATTCATAAACTCTTGAGGCTCTTGAAAGCTTCTTCTTTTTCTTTTAGATTCTTTGCCAGAAATGCTGCAGGTTGAAGATAGTACGTTAATTGTTGTTAAATTCTTTGTTTACTAATTATTTTATGTATGTAGTGCTCATGTCAGCTATAATTGCAAATTTAACGCAGCATCCTGAGGAGAAAAATAGTAATAATATGTTGTAGAAGAAAACAGTTTCGATACAGTAACATCTTCCAAATTTATTAATAATAATTAATTTTGAAGTAAATCATTACTTTTCATTCAAAATATCCGTCTGTCAAAAAACACACCTCAAATTTTCTTTTTCACGGACACCATATGTATGTCACTAATTAGTAGTATTCTGGGTGGGATGTCACAATTGTGATCCATTAAAACAAATTGCTGTTTTATTTATAATACAAATTGAATTTCATAATTTCAAAATCTTACAAGACAGAACTATGTAAAGTGTGAGATGTTACTGTACTTGAAATAATAAAAAATATGTATCACTCAGTATTCAGCCAATCAAAACCTGCTGTGAAAGTGGGTCACACTTTTTTGCTTTCCATAAAATAATTTGATGAAATTATAGGTTTTGCTTAAAGCATCTCATATCCATTTCTGCAACATATGAAATTATTTTTTTTTCTGTGGAGTATAATTTCAAATTCTAATATTTTATTCTACATGTACTTTAATATAACTAATAATTTAATATGTTTTCGCCGTAGTTATATTTTATACTACTATAGCATGCGTCGTCAAATATCAAAGTACTACCAATACATACTACTGTATTATTGTTTATGTCACAATATTTGTACAAGAATATGATTATGAATATATTAATTTGTGAATAGAATAGAATATTTGTGATGTACTTCAAAAGAAACAATAATTTTATTTTGTCTGTCAATTTTAACTGTTGATTGATCTATATGAATTATGTTTATTTTGGAGATAGGCAAACACAATGCAAACCGGTTGTGCACAAATAACTGTCTCAATTTCTCACCCTAGTAACTATGTTACTATGAAATTAATTTTATGTTAACATAATTTTGTTATTAAACAAAGGAAACTTCAAACGTTAAATAGAAACTTTAAAAAACTTTAAACTTTAAAATTTAAAAACTCTGCATGAAATTATGAATAACAGTTACATGTTTTTTTTATTAATTTGTATTCATCATTGTTGTCTTTTGTTTATTTTTTGCAATTATTGTAGGCCTATTTGTTTCAAGCCCTTTTTTTTATGTTATAATATTTTCATTATTTTCAAATGAGTTTTGACGTGTTTTCAGCTATATCTTGCTTTATTCATGCCAGTCAATATAATAAGTCCATCTTTTTCTTCCCATGATGCTCATGCCGAGTGTGGCTGATTCATAGGCCTACAGTACTTTGTTTTTGTTTTAGATCATGCTTAACTATTTTATTTTCCGCAAGTAATTTGTTTTCGTATTGCATGTCCATGACTAAAACTATCTAAACATTAAATTATCGTATGAATCCATCCATTCATTCATCCCATCATTCTTTGTTAACAGACCACTTGAGTATGTATATACATAAACACAGGTGTTATATACAAATTTGCATATTTACATTCTTTTCTGATTTATTCACATTATATATTTTGTTTCTTATCATCTCTGTTTGTAATGGATTCAGCATGGTTTATCTTTTGACATGGATAAATGAATATTTGATTAAATACCTTCAACACTATGCTATCGCTAGCGAACAAAATTTAACATAAGGATTCCTAACACGAATCAATTCATCCCATAATCTGGTTATCCGGTGCCTTGCATGCATACATAATACAGGTCAAAGGTCACTGTGATTTTGCATCCTTTTTTTATATATTGCATGAGCATCATATATTTAAAGAGCTAATCTAGGCCTCATATGAAGTATCAGTATAATTCCTTGTATTCCCAGGGTATTTAGTCATGTTCATATAATGTTAAATAATACTATAATGGGTTAGCTTTTTAAACATAAAAAAAGTCCCATATTGATATGATGTTTTTATTAAACCAGTGTTTTTGTATTTACTGTACAAATAATTGTTTTTTTAAAGACCATCTCTACCCTATTTTTTCCTATAAAGCCTGCTAACAATAACATGCTACATGTTAGACAGTATAAACGCACCCGTTTTATGGGCTTTATTCAAATCGTTTTTGTTTGTTATTTGTTGTTCAGTTACTGCAGTATCTAATCATGCACAGTGTTTACTGCAATTAATTTAATCAAAAGCATACATTGAAATCATATGATGATATTGCAGTAAAAATATGTAGTTACTGCAGTAAGTGCAGTAGAATAATTTTGCTATGTTTACAAATGGATTTCAATATTCCAACCATTAATTTATTTAATATAATAAAATATTATTTTGAATTCTGATTGTGAAAATAAATAAATATCAGTTATAGTAATTGTAGAATATTTGAGCAACTGTCTGGTGATCAATATACTATTGTGTCCGATTTTTTTTATTGTCTAGTCTTCATATAAATTATGTCCCTGTAAAACATATATTATTCTACATCCTTCAGACTGTAATTACAATAGATTATAAATGGATTAGTTTCTATGATACAATATTAAAAAATGAAATTTATTGATGGTGTTTTTTTTTAATGATGCTTAAGATAGCAGTTGGTAATGGTGTGTAAAGTACGTAATATGATTGCAAACATTTTAATATCTCATAAATGCTGAATAATCTTGTATTTTGTCTACTTAAGCTGTCTACACTATATTTATATTCTCTTTATTTAAAAAATACTGACCAATTTACATCTCGTGGCCAAATTGCGTGTAAAAACTTGTCAAAAAATACATAACAAGTATAAGAATAAAAACAGCATAAAAAAGGGAAAAAACAATAGGGCAAAACAAAACCAAACAAATGCACATATATGGACATTATGATGTCATATAACTACAGGTACCATATTAGCATATCACTACCATTTTTGGGCATATTTTTTGTCACATAAAGTTTGATAGTGTAGACAGAGCTTTACATGTACATGTTTTCTCTTCTTTGAATCCATGTACAGTATAATGAATATAAGATTTTATATAACACCTATATAAATTCCTGTCATTTGATTGGACGAATGTGGGTCACATGGCGTGCAATAGTACGCACTATTCAACGATCGTTAAATAGTACTTTTTGAAACATTTTTGTTTGTTATTTAGATGTTATATAAAACAAATAATGAATGTTTTGTATTTGTGTAATGGTACAAATAATGGCACTTGGTGAATGATGAAAGGTTATATTAACCTTTCATCATTCACCTCGTGCCATTATTTGTACCATTGCACTCATAAACATTCATTATTTGTATAATATTTTACCTGTATTAATAGTTTAACCTTGTTTTTTTTATATTCTTTTATTGTTAATTATTTATTTATTCCATCACCCCAAGATTTTACAAAACCATCAGACATTCTGCCTTTGCTTTAGAAATCCGATCCTAATTTTATAGTAACATTTTCAAAGTACTTTGCCCCTCAATTATTGATTTCTTTAATTGCATTATCATTCCAACTGTTACCGTATATTTAGGTGTATAAGTCGCACTTTTGACACGCAAATTTGACCTAAATTAAGGGTGCGTCTTAATCTATTTCAGCTTCCTTAGTTTAACCATGAAGGAATCTTATTATTATCTCTTATCTTGGACAAAAATTGTACCGTGTTCCTATATTTTTGTTTTCGTAAATGAAAATTGTATAATATATATTGTTTTACTAAACAAACGTGTGATTTAGTATTCCATTAATATAGTCTCCAAATTGGGATGCTTTTTTAAGATTGATGCATACTATGGGGAAAAAAACAACATTTTGAAACCATCACAGTCTTTTCAGATTCATCAAAGTCTTTTCAGTCTTTAATTAATTAATTAATTACCAGTAATTAATTAAATAATTAATTAATTAATTAATTACACCCTTTAGTGGTTCTTACTTATTTCTGCATGCTTTGTACTTGCTCATTTGTTCTTAAAAATCATTTTCATGATGGTTTCTGGAACATTGACTTTCTTGTTTTTTTCATTAAAACATTTTATTTTAATGTTGATGATTCATATACAGTATTCAATACAATTCACACCATGCATTGTCACTTCATATGATATATATTTAAATCCATTGCAATTTATGTTAAACTACCCACTTTCAGTATCAATTAAATTTGCACTTGCTTGAAATAGTAGAAGAATCATGATTTTAGGCTTGACAATACACATTGAAACCTGCAAAGTAAAATAGTAATCGGCTCTTATCTCAGAAAATAGATTTCATATATCATTATTAGAAGTGTCTGCAGTGTTATAAAGTATTTCTTTGTTTTTAGAAACTTATACAACTCAACTCAGCTCTCCCAATACCATACTATCTGAAAATCAGAAACTCTCCCAAGTCCAAACAGTCCCAAATTAATTGTTACCATTAAAATTAAAAACACATTCCCAATACCAGAATTTCTGGAAAACTAAGCATTTTGGCCAGCCCAAAGGTATTGGGAGAGTTGACTGGTTCCTATTGTGGTTTAAAAAGATAATGATATTAATCAATTATTTAGATTACATTTATAAACATAATGTTGAAATTATAAATTTTATCATTTTTATTTAAGTTTCACAGGACATAGCAAGTTTAAAACGCCAAAAGTTAGATTACGAAGAAATCACTCCATGTCTGAAAGATGTGACGAGAACATGGGAGAAAATACTATCAAAACCGGACCGGAGTCGAGTTAGGTTTGATCCATACCTCATAGCTGATGCTGTTAGAGAAGGTTAGTAAACATATGCAAAGGTGGGGCTCGAACACATGACCTCCAGATTACTAGCGTAGCGCTCATACCTTCAGACCACCGAGCTTGCTCTGATGGCTAGGGGTTAAGAAGTAGTGTGTATGTACAAACAAGATGATAATTCAAACCCCAACCTCAAGTTCACCAACCTGGCACTTGTATCTCTAGACTTTGGCTAGGGTTAATTTCAACATGTACTGTGCCATACTTCTATGTTAGTTTCGATATTTTAAATTGCATTTGTAAAGTGACAATTGTTTTTCAATCTTTATTTAGGTGTACCACGTCAGAAACGAGGAGAGATTTGGCTGTTTCTTGCCGAGCAGTATATGATCTCAAACACGATAACAGAATGTGATGATATGCCAAGATACAACAGCTTACTGAGCCAACTAACAACACATCAACATGCAATCCTTATAGATTTAGGTAAGGGATCATCATGAAAATGATTAGAATGCAGTTACTGCAGTAACTAATTTTTTACTGCAATAATCTATGGTTTTAGTTTATTTCAATTTATAAGTTTATGAAGCACTGCAATAAAAAATGTACAAGAATTTTTTTTTTTTTTAAAAAGCTTACTAAATATTTATCGCATAAACAGGTTAAAGAGTTTGAAATGGTTTGATTACTGCAGTAACTGCAGTAGAATATTTGTTGACATGATCCATCCCTAATCAATATTGTGCAGTATCTTTTATAATATTGTTACTTTTACTCTGGACGCATATTCATTCAAGAAGTGTGCCACTGTTTCAAAAGTGTAACTTCTAAATACACTTATAATATTGTTCTGATTCTTTTTATGTTAATATACTAAAAAAAATACAGTGTGTCTGTCCATAAAAAATAGTTTTAAACCTGTAATTAATTTGTTTTTGCAGGACGTACATATCCAACTCACCCGTATTTCTCAAACCCACTTGGACGTGGTCAGCTATCATTATTTAACCTTTTAAAAGCCTACTCGTTACTGGATGCAGAGGTTGGCTACTGTCAGGGGCTTAGCTTTGTAGCTGGTCTATTACTTATGCATGTAAGTGTTAACAGTCAACCTCCTGAAACTAGGCCATAAAAACTATAAAAAAAAAAAAACCTAAAATCAGACTTTTTTCCAGTTTCAAATTTATTAATACTATTGAAATTACAGTTGTACAGTTTTTAGGATGAAAAAACTCTCTTAAAACTTTTTTCTATGTTCCAAATTTATTATTACTATTATAATTACATTAAAAAAAAGTACCGTTTTTATTTCACGACCGTGTAATTTATTTGAAAGAGAAGTTAAATATTAGTACTAGTTGAATCATTACGACATTGACAAATTTGACAACGCTTGAGGGCTAACCATGATGCTTTTAAAGTTCAATTTGTTTTGAATATGATTTATTAAAATCTGAACCAAGGCTATGTTAAAGTATAGTAAAATAATTAATTGACTACAGCAGAATCCCTCCTGTGGGACATACTGTCAGGTGATTCCTCTAAACTGAATAGGACATTATATGTTTTAACTCTTTCACCTATGACCATACCTCTAAGCTCTGTCTACACTATCAAACTAGTTTGACAAAAAAAGTGTGATGTGCCCAAATATGGTAGTGATATGCCCAAATATGGTAGTGATATGTGTCCATATATGGGCACATCACATTGTTTTGTCACATAAAGTTTTATAGTGAAGACAGATCTTCAGTTTGGGTTCTGAAAGTGTCCAACTGTTACTACTGTACTGTATTCATAATCATTTTGTTTGGGTTTTTTTTTCTTATATTAGACTGAAGAGGAAGAATCATTTCAGATGTTACAGTTTTTAATGTTCCAGCTTTCATTCAGGAGACAGTACAAGCCAGACATGGTCGCTTTACAGGTAATTATTCTTGTTATTGTTATATATGATGTCCCCTGAATAGGTGTTGGTAGTAGTGTTAAAACATATTTCGTCCCATATACATTTCATTAAGTGTTCCCTGAATAGTTGTTGGCAGTAGTGTTAAAACGTATATTTCCCCTCATACATTCATTAAGCGTCCCCTTAATAGGGAATTTTCCCCTGAACAATGTAATAGAGTTTACTGTAAATTCTGAGGAGTTGCTATCTTTAGCTTTCTTTCTAAAGCTGTCTACACTATCAAACTTTATGTGACAAAAAATGTGATTTGCCCATATATGGACATGATGATATCATATCACTACCATATTTGGGCACATCACACGTTTTTGATATTATAGACAGAGCTTTAGTAATTAGCATAGTAAGTTTCAACTATGTATATCCTTAATAAAATGCTGTTATCGTTTATTGAATAGATACAAATGTACCAATTATCTCGTCTTCTACATGACCATTATCGACGATTACATGATCATTTGGAGGTGAATGACATTGGTCCATCTCTTTACGCAGCAGCATGGTTCCTTACGATATTCACCTCTCAGTTCCCACTTGGATTTGTTGCAAGGATATTTGGTGAGTATAAACAAATATAAAATATATCAGAACGATATTTTTAAACAAAAATGCTTTCAATATTTTTTGTTTTTTACCTCAATTTAATCAAAAAGGGATTCTATCTAGGGTGGATCCAGCATTATGGATTAGGGAGAATGGGGGGTTATTGCTAAATATTTCATAATTGATAAAAACAATTCGCCGGTCGCAGAAAAAAAAAAGTCATTATTTTATTTTAAAAAGATATGACTGTTAAATTTTAGGGGGCGGGGCTAAAACCTGTTTAGCCCCGCCTAAATCTGCGCCTGTCTATATATTTTAATATTTTATTTTGTTTTAATTAAGGTTTTATTTCATATCGATAGAGTGTGCATAATCTGTTTCCTCAATAAATTAGTTTCATCTAGATGTTTTTTTTTCTCAAGTTCTTTTTGAAAGTGTTGTAATTTTAGTCTAACTAATTCCTCATGGATTTAATATATTATAATTCCTTTTTTGTTATGAATTCTTGAGTGGTATCCAGGTTTCTTTGTTATTGTTAAGGCACTGGTTGGTCCATTCTCAGTACTTGAGTCATTTTAACCACAAAGTAATTACTGAACAGAGGTGTCTACCATAGTTAAAAGGCCTGAGTCACAAGCTTTACAGCTATTCTCTCTTTTGTTTGGACCTCTCTGCATGCTCCATTGGACTGGAACTGTGAATAAGAGTTTCAGAAGCTATGAGTTATTGGTAGTTGTAAGTTGGGTGTTCACTTGTTAAGATTATTACGCTTGGAGACTTGTCTGGTTTTGTGTTATTTGTTTAAAAACTGAAAGGTATGTTTTGTAGTTTGTTATTAATAATTCCTTTATTTTTTTTCTTTTTATTGATTATTAACTGTGTTATTGTTTTTTAGGATTGTATAGGAAAGATATAAAAACAAACATAAATTTTATACTAAGCAACAAGTTTGATTATTATTAATGTTAAATCATAGTCATCATAGATAGAATGAACTTTGACATGAGCTTTGATATTTACACATGTACTCACTACCATGTATTCATTTTCACGCAAATCTTGATTTAACTAATTCTTTAAATTCATATATTGGGCACTAGTTCAACGAATCCTAAAAAATGAAACTGAAATTCTTGCTTATTTGTAAAAAAAACTGTGTTAAAAAAAAACTATTGTTTCAATATTTATACTACACTCCGTAATTGTCAACTCCGAAGTGAACACCCCTTGAAAATAAATGGAACAGTCAGTTACTAGTGACGTTTGACATTGTAACCATACATAATACTAATCTATAGATTATATTTCATAAATCATAATTCATATTAAATACCAAGTTTGAGAGGTTTAGAAAATAAAACTGTTTCACTGAATAGTACAATAACAACAAACTTTCAAGTATTACGTACAGTAATTGTTGTAACATATCAATTTCTTCTGTCCTTGATGTTTAAGTACAATGTCACTTTGCAGTTATAATCATCTTATTTCTTCTAGATTTTACTTTACTTATTTCTCCATGTTTAAAGTAAAATCTAGAAGAGGAAATAAAGAATGTACGGCTTTGGTATTTAGAATTACTGTAGTTTTAAACTACTGTATGAGGCAACCATGTGCAGGTTTCTACTGTCCATTCTTGTATTGTACATGAGGCCGAAGGGTTTAGTTTGTATGAGGCAACCATGTCCAGGTTTCTACTGTCCATTCTTGTATTGTACAGGAGGCCGAAGGGTTTAGTTTGTATGAGGCAACCATGTGCAGGTTTCTACTGTCCATTCTTGTATTGTACAGGAGGCCGAAGGGTTTAGTTTGTATGAGGCAACCATGTGCAGGTTTCTACTGTCCATTCTTGTATTGTACAGGAGGCCGAAGGGTTTAGTTTGTATGAGGCAACCATGTGCAGGTTTCTACTGTCCATTCTTGTATTGTACAGGAGGCCGAAGGGTTTAGTTTGTATGAGGCAACCATGTGCAGGTTTCTACTGTCCATTCTTGTATTGTACATGAGGCCGAAGGGTTTAGTTTGTATGAGGCAACCATGTGCAGGTTTCTACTGTCCATTCTTGTATTGTACAGGAGGCCGAAGGGTTTAGTTTGTATGAGGCAACCATGTCCAGGTTTCTACTGTCCATTCTTGTATTGTACAGGAGGCCGAAGGGTTTAGTTTGTATGAGGCAACCATGTCCAGGTTTCTACTGTCCATTCTTGTATTGTACAGGAGGCCGAAGGGTTTAGTTTGTATGAGGCAACCATGTCCAGGTTTCTACTGTCCATTCTTGTATTGTACAGGAGGCCGAAGGGTTTAGTTTGTATGAGGCAACCATGTCCAGGTTTCTACTGTCCATTCTTGTATTGTACAGGAGGCCGAAGGGTTTAGTTTGTATGAGGCAACCATGTCCAGGTTTCTACTGTCCATTCTTGTATTGTACAGGAGGCCGAAGGGTTTAGTTTGTATGAGGCAACCATGTGCAGGTTTCTACTGTCCATTCTTGTATTGTACAGGAGGCCGAAGGGTTTAGTTTGTATGAGGCAACCATGTCCAGGTTTCTACTGTCCATTCTTGTATTGTACAGGAGGCCGAAGGGTTTAGTTTGTATGAGGCAACCATGTCCAGGTTTCTACTGTCCATTCTTGTATTGTACACGAGGCCGGAGGGTTTAGTTTGTATGAGGCAACCATGTGCAGGTTTCTACTGTCCATTCTTGTATTGTACAGGAGGCCGAAGGGTTTAGTTTGTATGAGGCAACCATGTCCAGGTTTCTACTGTCCATTCTTGTATTGTACAGGAGGCCGAAGGGTTTAGTTTGTTTTATTGTCCAGAAGTAAATTAGTGAGAAAAAAAATAATGGAAAAAAACATAAAACACAAATCGCTTTGGTACAGTTACTATAGAGACATCAGGCCTGTTTTATAGATACGCTATCTAAAGCCCTGTCTACACTATAAAACTTTATGTAACAAGAAAATGTGATGTGCCAATATATGGACACGTTGACATCATATCACTACCATATTTGGGTACATCATACTTTTTTTGACAAGTTTGATAGTGTAGATGGAGCTTAAATAAAATAGTGTATCTTTTAGAAGAGTATTGTGTTATCCTAGGCTACTGATTCTTCAGCCCTTGTCATTATGTAGACAGTGTGATACGAAAGGGTGTTGTATGTGCTGCTGCACCTGAGCACAGTTCATTCTAGTTAGGTCCAAGACACAGGTTCAGTGCCACACATTTACATTCCAAAATCCAAACCTAATAACAAGTAGATATAGGTAAAGCTATACATTATGTAAATAGATGTAAAGTGTTTATTAATCCACTGATGTCATTAACTTCACATTACACCTATTACAGATTTAATTCATTCTGATCCATGATAATCCTCAATTAGGCCACTTAAATCATTCATAATCCCTCTATAATCTCCCTTAATCTATATGATTTTATATTTTTGTATTTTGCCAGTTTTCAAATCACATTTCTGTTTTTTAAATGGACAATAAAGTATATATGACTATGACTATGACTATATATTCTCAGTAAACATGAAGTTAGTTTATGGTTTTTAGAATGCTTTCAGACACATTTTTCCTTCTCGAAACTAAGGTTTTTTTCTTCAGAATTTAAATTTTTTGCAAGCTTGATAAAAATAGTTTGTGAAAGGTTATACTGATTTGCTTACAATGAGAATAATTTACAATAGCATATCAAGAGAATTGCAAAAACATAGAATTCTACTGTAGATTTAGATAGAAGTCTAAATAAGCAACAAGCATGTCACATTGAAGAAGACAGGTTTATGCATGTAACATACAGTATATGGTACAAAACAATATAAGAAGACGCGTTGACTTTTTTGCACATGTGAACATGTTTTATTTTATTTTATTTTTTATTTTATTCAATTAAAACCAACAGCGATAAATACCGCCACTAACAGGTTTGAAACATAAAACAATACAACATCAAAAACGGTGTATTTAGCACCCTGCTTTTATGATCTATAAGCTATAAAGCTCTCTCTACAATATATATGTTATGTGACTAAATATGTGATATGCCCATATGTGGACATGATGATGTCATATCACTACCATATTTGAGCATGTCACACTTCATTTGTCAAACTAGTTTTTGATATTGTAGACAGAGCTTAAGTGTTCTCACCTTATTAACATGTGTCATCTTTTCTTTTGCAGACTTGATATTCCTGCAGGGTTTTGATGTCATATTCAAAGTAGCTCTCATTATCCTAGGAAGTCACGAGGAACTGATCTTGCAGTGCGATGGCTTTGAAGCAATCATTGAATTCCTAAAGGATACCCTTCCATCTCTTGGTATTGTGCAGATGGAAAAAGTCATCAATAAGGTATGCACACTTACTGGCTAAACCCAAAAATAAAAGAAAAATATATAATATCTAGTTAATTGTACATAAATCAATTATTTGTAACAGAAATCAAGACGAAAAAAAACATAATTTTCCCTTAATATGGTCAAATACAAAATTCTGCCATAAAAACCAGGAAGACTTTAGTTACTGTAGTTAGTTAACCTAATGTAATAACATGTCTGGTGACTCCCTAGAAGGTGAAAAAAGATTGTGGATATGCGGTGGATAATTTTTGCTATAGCATGAAAATAAAAATTTGAAGGTGAATAAAAATACCAGAAATGTAAAATTCAAGTTATATTACCTATATTTAGTCATCTGATAACATTTTTTTTCCACACCGTTTATTTTTCATAGATTTTTAAAATGCTTCTCTTTTTACGAAATTTGTGTACAAACGAATAGAGATTTTACCATGTAATTTGAACTGATAAGAGCGAGCTTATTTTCAACAAGCTCGTGTAACACAAATAAAATACCCAAAATTTTAAAACATAGGGGAAACTATAGATTGATAATTATTGGAATGTATGATCAATAGAAATTTTTTGCCCGCACCTGGCCTTTAAGGAGTCCCAGAGCATAAGAAGCACCAATGAAACGACTCTGTGTTGGAGAGCCTTATAGAAATGCTAAATCAGGGGTCTTTTCCCATATAGGTTTTGGAATTATCTTATTCACTTCAATTGTTTTCTTTTATTTTTGTTTTATTTTATTTATTTTTTTCACTATTCATTTAAAAATAAGAATTACACATACAACTGGTTTTTCACAAACAGCAAATTAGCAGGAAAAATGTCAATGTACTGTAATTGGATTTTACGTATGTGAGGTTTTACATACGTCCATTGGTCCCATTCTGTACATTCTAATGTGTCCTTTCTTGCAGGCATTCGAATTGGATATATCTAAGGAGTTGCATGCTTATGAAGTGGAGTACCACGTTATTCAAGACGAAATGGTGAACACTCCGCATTCAGGTGATCAGCTAGCTACGTTAGAGTCGGCTAATCTGAAGCTGAAAAGACAGAACATGGAGTTAATAGAACAGCTGCAATCAGCAAGGAATGCAAGACACAGCCAAGAAGCAACTGTACAACACCTACAGGTATGAAACATCTGAAGGCTCTGTTCACACTATCAAACTAGTTTGACAAAAAAGTGTGATATGACATCATTGTGTCCATATGGGCACATCATATTTTTTTTGTCACATAGTTGATAGTGTAGACAGAGCTTTAGAAACAAGTTAGATTGTATTCATATGGGGAAGTTGGGACAGGGAAGTTTTGATGGATTCCAGTTCCAGACGACAACCGAAAACACATTAATGCATAGTCTCTTTTTGTGCAAATCAAAGCTCCTTAGTTGAATGATGTTTTTTTGTAACTTGAAAAGGTTACTTTATTATTATTTTGTATTACTTTGTAATGTAACCAAGTTAAGTAATGTATACTGTTTTATGAAATATAGAAAATAAAATAATAAAAAAAAAAAAAAATGTTTTTTGCATCCAATACAAATACAGAATACAGAAGATATTCATAAATTTTATTTTATTTTAAAATTTAAATTTTATTTTACCCAACAATTTCTTTTATAGGCATCAGAAAATAAGCTGAGATCCGAGAAAAGGACACTTGAATTAGAACGAGAAGCGTTGCTAAGCACAATTAAGAAGCTGCAGTCTCTTATTCCGGAAAATGTGCTCCAAGATGCCGGAATCAACTTCTCTTTCCCTTCAAAAAATATGAAGAGCATTGTAACGAATAAAAATAAGGAAAAGAGTATGAACTCAGTTGACGATCTTGAAATGGATCTATCAATTGTGACGCCAATTAAGAGGACTGGTCCACGCCCAAGGGTGTCGAGCAGCGGCAGCTCTGGGAGTGAACTCAGCTCCAGTACGTATAGTGAGGACTCTGCAGCAATGAATGGATCCCAAGAGCACTGATATTTAAGAGAAAGACCGACTCTAAAATTTGGTGTTTCTGAAGGATTTAGTTCCAAAGGATTTAGTTCCAAAGTAACAGTTCCAGTTCAGTGAGCAAAGGCATTTCAGTTTTCTTTAGAAATCAGATAATTGATTGATTAATACTTTGTTTATTACGTTGTTGATCTTGGTGCAAACTTCATGGTTGATGAAATCCTCAAGATATATGAGTGCATTGATAGTGATACCAGACATGTTGTGGTTTTGTGCTATTCTATTCTACAATAAATGGTGGTTACTGAGTGATTCTATTCTACTGAAATTGTGGTTTAACAATGCTGTAAGATGTGTCTCCCCATACCTACACATAGAGATAACAGAAACATATCAATCATTGATGCTGTACCTTGCAGTGAATATTGCATTGTGGTTTTGCTACTACAGTATTCCACAGTAAATGGTGGTTAACATGTGGTTCTATATGACACAGCATAGAGATATATCAGTTCATTGACCTGGCAATACATATTATGGTTCTTTACTTCATTTCTATGCAGCATAGAGATACAAGGATGATACATCAGTTCATTGATACTGGATATTACCTTGTAGTTTTGTGCTACAGTATTGCACAGTAAATGGTGGTTACTGAGTGGTTCTATACTACATTTAGACACTGCAAGATGATTCTGGACATATCTACACAGCCTAGAGATAGCTCACACAGGGATGATATATCAGTTCATTGATATCAGGTATTACATTGTTGTTTTCTACTACAATATTCACAGTAAATGGTGGTTACTGAGTGGTTCTATGTGTGCACACTGCAAAAAGTTTCTGGACATATCTACATAACATGAAGATACATTACCATAAGAATTGCATACATCATTCCGGTGCTATATGTAGCACAGTGAAACATGGTTTCCAGCTACACAATGGTATCACTGCATAGAATATCTTACTGTATATTATGCTACAGTACATTCCTATCGATGTAACTGTAGCACAATGAAACATGGTTTCCTGCTACACAATGGTATCATTGCATAGAATATCTTACTGTATATTATGCTACAGTACATTCCTATCGATGTAAATGTAGCACAATGAAACATGGTTTCCAGCTACACAATGGTATCACTGCATAGAATATCTTACTGTATATTATGCTACAGTACATTCCTATCGATGTAACTGTAGCACAATGAAACATGGTTTCCAGCTACACAATGGTATCACTGCATAGAATAACTTGCTGTACATTATGCTACATGCCATTAATATGTTACTGTAACTGTAGCACCATGAAATATGGTTTTATGCTACAGAATGGGACCAATACTGTATCCAAAGCTGGTGCTACTATCTTATATCAATGTATATCTAGCATAGTTTTGAATATACAAAGGTCACATAAGGTCATACAAAGGTCACATGCTTATATTTCTACACAAAAAAAATTGACCAAATTTTGAATTTACCAAACTAGTGTACAAAGTGTTGTAGCTTCCATTTAGACATGCCTTGAGTAGATATGTAAGGCTACTAGTATTTCCAAACAGTTTTGTAAATAAAAATGTACAGTTTAGTACTACTGACAGTAGTAGTCAGAATAATCAAACGTGCTTAAGTTTAAACAAAAAATCTAAGAAATATGTTTTTGTTTTTGTTTCTTAAGTCTTAAATTACGAAGTCCATTCCATATTCAGTTTTTCAATTATTTTTACTTTGGTTATTGACAGCCTTGGTGCACACAGCACACGCACAGTTATGTATGACACATAAATTACTATATTATTATTGAGGCTGATGTATAGGCATATTTGGGGCATCTGTACATGTAATATTAAAGATGCATTGTCCCCCAAAAACATGAAAAATGAAGACTAATAAAATCAAACTTTAAATAGGCTATTTTGCAGTTTTAATAAAGTTATTCACTTCTATACAAAAAAATTACAATTAATATTTCACTTATAAGGGGGACAATGTATCTTTAACCATTGTTTCAACCAACATGATAGCTACCCAAAGATCTCCATCACTGTTAACAATCTCTTTCTTGCCTGGTTATACAGTATAATGTATGTATTTCGTATTCAAGTAAAAGTGTATAAAAACCATATATAAATGTAAAATAAAATAGATCGTTGAGTATAAAAGATATTTTAGGTAAATTATAAAATGTATTAAATTATGAATGAAATATGTGAGATTAAAAATCGTTCATTTCAGAAACTTTTGTTTTGTTAAAAGGTAAATATATTATTGTTCACAAGGATGCTATGTGTTAGACTTGAGGAAGAGGGAAGACTATGACAAGATAGTTACCTAGATATAAAATGTGAAAATAAAATGATGTTTTCCAAAAGTGTGCTAGGTTGCTGTATAAGCGTTAGTTGCCAGCCAACTTACACAGACGAGCGGTAATGGTAAGCAGAAAACCGCATAGATTGTTCCACGTAAAATTTGTATCTATCCTCAGCGAAACCATCCGTCTGCTCTGAGTTGTGTGTAAATGGTCATAAGGAATAACATATTTTTATTACCGCTCGTCTAAATTGGCCTTAAGTGAGGTTTAAGAGCTTTGGACGGTGAGTAGGAAACACAGGCTGTTGTGCGTCTCTCGCCCGCTAAAGACAAATTGGCAACGTGAGCTTACTATAAAGTACTGTACAGCGTCAAGAACCGAAAAATGTATATACATGCACTTTTGTAGATATAGATGATGTGTTTAGAATTGTAAAACTTGACAAACACGCGTGTTATTAGCCTAAGAATGCAATGTATATTTTAACCTACTGATATATAGGCAAATACCCTTTGATCTAATGTATGTACAGTATAACAAAAGGGATGCCAATTTAATTATTAATTAATAATTTATTTGATTAGTAGAGGTGCTAAAATCTGAAAAATAAAAAAGCAATACTGAATTCTGTATCGTTGTTGAGCAGAATGTTTTAGGTTGAAACAACAAAGTTAATTTTTTTTTAGAAAGATTTCGATGAATATAGAAGTACTCTATTTAGATATTTTAAGATGCAATATAATGTGGACAAAATAGACTTAAAATTCACTATTTGAATTTGATACATAGGGACCATGTTAAAATCATCCTACTGCGTTTACTGCAGTAACTACATGTTGTTTAATTTTAAACTGGTTTATGCAATTATTTACCAATCATATTTTGGATAATCATACGCATTGTTTAATGCAGTGACTTCCTAAAGCTCTGTCTACACTACAAACTAGTTTGACAAAAAAATTGTGACGTACCCAAACATGGTAGTGATATGCACAAATATGGTAGTGATATGACATCACCATTTCCATATATGGGCACATCATATGTTTTTTGTCACATAAAGTTTGATTATGTGTAGACAGAGCTTAACAAATGACTAAAATCATATATTAACTGCAGTAGAATATTTTGGAATAAGCTGATTCAACACACAGTGTATGATAATAATTACAACTAATGGACAGTCGAGTACTCACTCAAACCAATGGACGGTCGAGTACTTACTCAAACCAATAGACAGTCGAGTACTCACTCAAACCAATGGACAGTCGAATACTCACTCAAACCAATGGACAGTCGAGTACTCGCTCAAACCAATGGACAGTCGAGTACTCACTCAAACCAATGGACAGTCGAGTACTCACTCAAACCAATGGACAGTCGAGTACTCACTCAAACCAATGGAAAGTCGAGTACTCACTCAATCCAATGGACAGTCGAGTACTCGCTCAAACGAATGGACAGTCGAGTACTCGCTCAAACCAATGGACAGTCGAGTACTCACTCAAACTGAGGACTTACTGCATAGTATATGGTATTTAGTCATGTACACTAATATTGACTAACAGTTTACATTTTGTACACTACATGTATTCTCGTATTAAGTGTATCAATAAAATGACAATACTGTATTTTTATTAGATTATTATTTTAAATAAAGCTCTGTCCACACTATCAAACTTTATTTGACAAAAACATATGATGTGCCCATATATGGACATACTACCATATTACTTGGGCATATCACTACCATATGTGAGCACTATTTTAGACAACATAGTTATGGGGTCATTACAATACTCCAGTTTATTTTGATGGTAAATTTTCTAAACAAAAAAAGTTCAACCCTTTTTTTATTTTTTTACGTAACTGGTATCACTATAATACATCAACATTCACATGAAACTGATTTTTGAATCCCTGTACTATAGTAGGCCTCCAGGGATTTAAAAAATTTTTTTCGAAAAATGGCCAAATTCCGACCTTTTTATTTTTCGATATAACTGTTTACTATAGCATAATTGACATGCGCAGAACCTATTATTCGACTCTGCACATGTTTATTATGCTATAGTAGCCATTTATGTCTAAAAATAATTTTCAACCATTTTATTTTGTGACATAACTTGTTACTATAGCATAATTGACATGCGCAGAACCCATTATTCGACTCTGCAAATGTTTATTATGCTATAGTAACAATTTATGTCTAAAAATAATTTTCGACCATTTTATTTTTTGACTTAACTGGTTACTATAGCATAATTGACATGCGCAGAACCTATTATTCGACTCTGCACATGTTTATTATGCTATAGTAGCCATTTATGTCTAAAAATAATTTTCAACCATATTATTTTGTGACATAACTGGTTACTATATAGCATAATTGACATGCGCAGAACCCATTTTCAACTCTGCGCATGTTTATTATGCTATAGGGATTTTTTTCAAAAATGGCCATATTTTTTTCAAATATAACTGTTTACTATAGCATAATTGACATGCGCAGAACCTATTATTCGACTCTGCAAATGTTTATTATGCTATAGTAACAATTTATGTCTAAAAATAATTTTCGACCATTTTATTTTTTGACATAACTGGTTACTATAGCATAATTGACATGCGCAGAACCCATCATTCGACTCTGCGCATGTTTATTATGCTATAGTAACCATTTATGTCCAAAAATAAAAGGGTCGAAAATTTAACTGTACTATAGTACAGGGATTTTTTCCAAAAATGGCAAAATTTCGACCTTTTTATTTTTCGATATAACTGTTTACTATAGCATAATTGACATGTGCAGAACCTATTATTCGACTCTGCACATGTTTATTATGTTATAGTAGCCATTTATGTCTAAAAATAATTTTCAACCATTTTATTTTGTGACATAACTTGTTACTATAGCATAATTGACATTCGCAGAACCCATTATTCGACTCTGCAAATGTTTATTATGCTATAGTAACAATTTATGTCTAAAAATAATTTTCGACCATTTATGTATAAAAATAAAAGGGTCGAAAATTGGTCATTTTTCGAAAATTTCCCTGTACTATAGTAGTACAGGGATTTTTTTCAAAAATGGCCAAATTCCGACCTTTTTATTTTTCGATATAACTGTTTACTATAGCATAATTGACATGCGCAGAACCTATTATTCGACTCTGCACATGTTTATTATGCTATAGTAGCCATTTATGTCTAAAAATAATTTTCAACCATATTATTTTGTGACATAACTGGTTACTATATAGCATAATTGACATGCGCAGAACCCATTTTCAACTCTGCGCATGTTTATTATGCTATTGTGTAACCATTTATGTCTAAAAATAAAAGGGTCGAAAATTGGTCATTTTTCGAAAATTTTCCTGTACTATAGTACAGGGATTTTTTTCAAAAATGGCAAAATTTCGACCTTTTTATTTTTCGATATAACTGTTTACTATAGCATAATTGACATGCGCAGAACCTATCATTCGACTCTGCACATGTTTATTATGTTATAGTAGCCATTTATGTCTAAAAATAATTTTCAACCATTTTATTTTGTGACATAACTTGTTACTATAGCATAATTGACATGCGCAGAACCCATTATTCGACTCTGCAAATGTTTATTATGCTATAGTAACAATTTATGTCTAAAAATAATTTTTGACCATTTTATTTTTTGACATAACTGGGGACTATAGCATAATTGACATGCGCAGAACCCATCATTAGACTCTGCGCATGTTTATTATGCTATAGTAGCCATTTATGTCTAAAAATAAAAGGGTCGAAAATTTGTCATTTTTCGAAAATTTTCCTGTACTATAGTACAGGGATTTTTTCCAAAATGGCCAAATTTCGACCTTTTTATTTTTCGATATAACTGTTTACTATAGCATAATTGACATGCGCAGAACCTATTATTCGACTCTGCACATGTTTATTATGCTATAGTAGCCATTTATGTCTAAAAATAATTTTCGACCATTTATTTCTAAAAATAAAAGGGTCGAAAATTGGTCATTTTTCGAAAATTTAACTGTACTATAGTACAGGGATTTTTTTCCAAAAATGGCCAAATTTCGACCTTTTTATTTTTCGATATAACTGTTTACTATAGCATAATTGACATGCGCAGAACCTATTATTCGACTCTGCACATGTTTATTATGCTATAGTAGCCATTTTATGTCTAAAAATAATTTTCAACCATTTTATTTTGTGACACAACTGGTTACTATAGCATAATTGACATGCGCAGAACCCATTATTCGACTCTGCGCATGTTTATTATGCTATAGTAACCATTTATGTCTGAAAATAAAAGTGTCGAAAATTGGTCATTTTTCGAAAATTTAACTGTACTATAGTACAGGGATTTTTTTCCAAAAATGGCAAAATTTCGACCTTTTTATTTTTCGATATAACTGTTTACTATAGCATAATTGACATGCGCAGAACCTATTATTCGACTCTGCACATGTTTATTATGTTATAGTAGCCATTTATGTCTAAAAATAATTTTCAACCATTTTATTTTGTGACACAACTGGTTACTATAGCATAATTGACATGCGCAGAACCCATTATTCGACTCTGCGCATGTTTATTATGCTATAGTAACCATTTATGTCTAAAAATAAAAGTGTCGAAAATTGGTCATTTTTTGAAAATTTCCCTTTTTTTTTTTTTTTGCGTTGCGTCCTAGCTTTAGTGATTTGATCATCACTACAGTATGGGTCATTCAAACTGCCAATCGCTTGTTGCGTTGCTAGTGGGAACCAAGCTTAAATGAGTTCTTTTGTTTATGATGTGATATGATGATATTGATTGACCGAGTTTTAATAAGAGGATTAAAGTTTTCAAAAATGATATGTATAGGAAATAGAACTTCCTCAGCAGTGATATCCAATAAATAAAATACAATAACAAATATTAATTATTGGTTTATGTACAATTTGTAGTAGTGCATTTTGATTGGTGGAATTTATAAAAACGACGTAAAGAGATATTTTATTATGTGTGCTATTCGGATGTTTTTATAGAACATGTTATTTCTCTAAAAGTCAGCGAACTATAATGCGTGCGTTGATTGTCATTCGTATCTTGTATAGTTTTACGTACAAAAAGCTTAGAAGTTCTGAATAAGCAATATTTGCTGATAAGTAGCACATCGCAAAATGAAAATTATCCGCGTAACACTGATTGCGTTTGCGTTGTTGACGGACATACAACGCACAAGTTGTGAGATTTACACCATCATATCGCAATCTTCTTTACAAGGATGGAGTTATGAGATGGCGCACATGCAGCGGATCTCATGTTTGTTAGCCTGTTCAAGAAAAGTCTTTTGCTGGTCCTTGAACTACAGCTCACAAGATGGTCGCTGTCAAATCAACAAACAACGAAGAGCAACAACATCAATTGGAAACTTTAGAAAAGACAATTTGTTCCAATACTTCGAAAAGGTATTTGTTTATAATAATTCATTTATCGTAAAAGTTATAGCATATTAATTTTTTTTTTAACAACAAACAAATATTACAATACTACAATTCTACCATTAGTATTATTATAATAATTATTATCATATATTGGAATTACAACGTGACTACCGATTAAAAAGATTTATTCATCACTTTAATTATCTAGTAATTTACCATTTTGATATCAATTTAAAATATAAGTCAACTAAAGATTCTTTATTGACCTTGCTTTTCCAATACAACATTGAAATAGAGCATATAGACCATTGACTATAATTAAAGTGATATTTACATAACAGTGTAATATTACTATACATTATTATAATATTTTATAATTATTATTTATAAGATTTTCAATAAATTACCGTATTGTTGGTAATCTATCTTTCAGGTTTTAAACGGAGACTTCGTTCAAAGTAAGTTACATTTATTAATATAAAAATGTATTTAATACCAACAATTATAAACGGTATCTTAATAATTGTCAATTATCACAATAAAATAATCACTCAAAATCAAAATAATGTTGTGACCAATCAATATATCGATCTTACTGAAAACTTTATCGTAAAAACAAACAAACCTAACACAAACATGTAAAGCAAACCTGATTGCCAAGTGATACAACTGATAACTTCTTTTTACACATTCTAATAAAATGTTTATTTCTACTCACACATTTTGACTATCTAGCCGCCCTGTCCCATTTTCTATAGACATTCGTTTCATAACTAAACCAGACCCTTGCGGAGGAAACGATTTGTATTAGCTACATTTGCTACAAACGTACGTACTATTGTTTTCAGACGGTGTCTATTTTGTTTTGGCTGAAGTTACTTACGACGAGGCAGCCGACAAATGTACTGATAATTTAGGTAGTTTGGCGTCTTACGACAATCTGTACAACGCTTTTCAACCTCGTCTTCAACACTGTTCTGAGGGCTGGCTTATCAGTGAAGAGATTGCCTTTAGTGCGCTTTCTGACGACAAGTGCAAGTTGCAGTTATCAAATCTACGAACCAACGTATTTCCTTTCAAGTCATATCTCAGCGGATACTATTGCTATAAAGAATACAATCAAGTATCCAATGTTACCGCATATATCCCAGAAGTTCAGAGAATAATTCGACTAACCGGTACAAACTCGAAGAAGCTAAACTTCGAGGAATCTAGCGTGTTCTGTGCCGATAAATTTAGAGGTCGACTTGCCACTCCTCTTGAGGTACACGATATTTGTTACACCAAAGGCGCTTGTTTTTGCCCTGTACCGTTTGTCGCCGACTTTGCTTGGTTTTCTAGTGGCCTGGCCGGTTATCCATGTAATGACAACCCATCCTCTGATTATTGGCTTTACCCAACTGGTAATCAGGTAATGTTAAGAGATCCAGCTTATGAATATTTTGCAATGTGTTATGTTCCACTCCCGGACATATCACCTGTTGCAGTACCAGATCCATTTCCCGCTCACCGTGTTATTCTCGTCCGTGGTGTTGGGCGGTACACACTCACGTACCAAAAGGCAATAGACATGTGTGATGCGTATGGAGGAGAACTGGCCACATATTCACAACTAGTTTATGCACATTCAGTTGGATTTGATTGCTGCAATGTAGGCTGGCTTGCAGATTGGGTGTCTGCTTATTCCTTAACGGTTGCAAGGCCCAACTGTAATGGGGTAATAGTTTACAAAATCGATATGAGTAAAGTCGATCGAGACACCAATGATGGCTATTGTTACATGTAGCCTAATATGATGTTACACTGGCAGATGCAGATCCAGAGTGAAGTAACTAGTTTGATATTTCCAAATATGGCAGTGATACGACATTATCATGCCCATGACACATCACATGTGTTGTAACATAATGTTTCATAGTGATAGGCCTATAGAGCTTAAAGAGTTTTATAGTCTTGTTTTATTGTTTATGCTTTCAATGCTATGCACCTAATTTACATCACTGTTACAATAACAACAGAAAGTTTTGCAACATTGGAAGCATACACGGCTCCTGATCGAATTGTTCCGTCCACTAATATGATTATCTCTCCCCACCCCCCCCCCCCCACCCCCCCATTTTTAACTATGCTCTCGTCTGGGTAAAGTACTTCGCGCGTTTCTGTGAAAACACCCGTCGCATTTCGGGAAATATTTCTAGAAATATTAGGCCTACTAGATGTTGAGCAATTCTGGTTGACCCGTTCTGGTTGACCCGTACTGGTTGACCCGTTCTGGTTGACCCGTTCTGGTTGACCCGTTTTAACAGAAAACCCTACCGGCAGCTGTCTGTTCCCTGCGCATAGTTCTGTGAGAAAAGGGCTATAGAGGTATATCACAGCTAGAGAGAGCTAACTCCAATTACGGTTATCGCGTTCAAAACTGTTAAAACTTTTTACAAAGTAGCCTATAAACAAAATTATCATCATTCAAATTAATTAACAATGTGGATCATTTACAACAAATATTTAGATTAACTTTGAGCACGTCATTCCACAAAACATACTTTAACAGTTTTAATGGAACATTAAACATGACCATTATACCAAACAGAAAAAAAAATAAAGCATGGACAAAATGTAATAAGATCATTAAGAGCAACTTTATTACTATTCTGTTCCGAAAGCATAATGCAATGTTTGTAATTTAACATACAACAAGATATTTATTTAAAATGACAGGATTAATCAGAAGATAAATTTACAATTTACTGTTGTTATTGGAGTACAGATTATTTAAATTTTTCTCTGATTATCTTTCATGCAGTTTACGAATTTCTTAATATAAAGTAAATGAGGTAAAATACAAAGGTCTATTGCATTCAATCAATTTTTCCAAAAAAACCCACGAAATTGTATCTAATTTAAAACGGTATAACAAAGAATGCATCAAAGTATGCAAATGAGCAATAGATATCAATAAAAATACCGATTTTCTTGAATTTGTTATTTTTCCGTTGCCTAACTATTTTTAAAAAGAAAGGGACGAACATAAAATGGGCCTACAAATAAAGTAAAAAACGTTTTAACAAATCCATTTTGTTGTAATGTACAAAGCTGTGTAAAAGAGAATATTTGTTTACCAAAAACGCTATCATTGTAATGAGAACAACACGAAACAACAGAGAATTGTTAGAAACAGGCCTTTTTAAAGGAAATATGTTTGAAATACTGTAGTGCGTTTAAATGTAAAATCAAGGTAAAAGTAAGTGTTTATTGTGAAAATGGCTCAAAAATTGATATTTTAACCAAAATAATTGTATAAAATCCCATTATTTACTATACGACACTGAGTGACCTTATAACTATTTTGTGAATAGGGTTGTCACGATAAATATGGTCCGGGGCCAAAATCGGCCCGGCCGGACCAGTTTTGGCTCTAAAATTGTGGCCAAAAGCAGTCCGCCACTGCCAAAATCGGTCCGGGCTTTTCTTCTGTCGATTTTAATTGAATTACTAGGCCTATGATGCTGTTTTAAATTGTTTATGGCTATAAAAATATCCCATGATATATATTAGTAAGTTATCTTGTCGGATAAATACTATAAATAAATGTATTTTATCTAAAAACATGACTTAGGTGTTCACTCATATTTCGGCCTGCCACACACTCACATGAACGGGTATGAGACGCTGATATTGCCAGCTAGATTTGATTTATGATTGAGGCCTTTTTTCCTCAGCCTAATCAATATTGGATAATTTTTTTCTAATAATTGTATTGAATTGATATATTGATTGATTAACCATAAATAATTAATAAATTAAATTGTTTTTAACATCATGGGGAAACGAAGATGTTAAAAAAGAACAAAATGGATTAAAAACAGGCAGAGATACATATTGTATACAAAAAGCCTAACAATTAGTACTTATTATTGATGAGTTACTACTAATAATGATAATAATAAAAAAACAGGCTTAATTTATAATATTAAAATAACAAATAAAACCCCATAGTTTTCAATATAATGACTAATCATGGCCTTTTTTTTTAATGATATATACATTATGACTCCTATTGCGCACCATATATTTGTAAGACCGGACCATATTTGGCGGCCAAAAACAGTCCTACTGCCCGGACCGATTTTATCCAATTGGTCCGGCCGGACAGGTTTTGGCAGCCATAAATGGTCCCCCGGACTGATTTTGGCAGCCAAAACTGGTCCGCCGGACCGATTTTGGCCCGGACTGATTTTGGCGTGAAAGGTGTGATAAAAGAGTAGGCCTATAATATGTTTATTAAATCTATTGATTAAATATTAGGTTTTGAGAGACATATTGACATATTATTTACGTACTAGCCTAGGCCTATAAAATACGTAGGGATGAATATAAAAAATATAGAGTTGTATTTAAAATAGAACATGGTTGGCAGCTACGTATACTAATAGCTAAAATAATAGCTCATAGCTACCTATATTACATAGCCTATGTAAATACGAGATTGGTTAAAACTGCATCACTTGACTACCGCTGCGAGGATCGTAAATCGTATATCATCGAGTACGATGATATTGACAGAGTAATTTTCGCGTAATTATCGCCCGCATCAAATTAGAAAGTCAAAATCATAGAGGGGATCTGCTAATACTCTAGTGGGGTTAGAGTAATTGACTGAGGAGTAGGGCGCCCGCATCAAATTAGAAAGTCAAAATCATAGAGGGGATCTGCTAATACTCTAGAGGAGGGGGAGGGGTAGTTTGGAGGGGGCGCTGCTCCATGCTGTGAAATGGCGTCGCCCAGTTTGACCTTTTAACCCTGTACTTCCGATACTGTGTTTTGAATGCAAATTGAAGAACAGGAGATTCTTGGTTCTTTGGTATTACTCACGGTAGTAACCTGGTACACGCGGCGCGCTGAACATCCGGTGATCCGGCTCCTCGAAGAAGACGAATTATTATTTATTCGGCCTAGGCCTACCTGATAATAATAATATCATTATTAAGGTAGGCTTATTAATGAAAATTCCTCTGTTAATTTAAACGACATAGGCCTAAGTGAATATATTATGTAGTAATTAAGGAATCATTAATTAGTAAATATCTGTATAATATTTTTCGCAAGGTAAGGTGAATGCAACGCCTAACTAGGCAGGCGTATTACACCCAGCAGTAGATACAACTTGTTGGCTATGTAATATAACAGATATCGCCTTTATAATCTGTAAAACATAAGATTTGACATACCTAGGAAATGATATTATGCTCTCGATAATTATATTTCCCTCAGCTAGCGCTTCGGGAAATATAAATTCCCTTGAGCAAAATATTATTCCCTCAAATCTTATATTTTACCTCTAAGCAGGCAATATCTGTATAATATTGCTCGCGTCTGCTGCCACCTATCTACGTATATTGATCGGGTTATCGATTCACTTTCACTATTATACTTATAAGTATTATTAATTAAGTCTGTATTTCATTTTTATTTTTCCATTAACGCACTAAATATTGTTCCCGACTAATAACGATTTAAAGGTGCATGTTCAAATAAATAAAAAATGTGTTCTCTTCTCTTATCTCCAATAGCTTGATATTTTCCCCCATCTATTCGATCGCGTATATTGATCAGGCTCTTTGGTATATTGATTCAAATCCACCCTCTCCTCCTTCAACAAGTCTACTACATTTAGGCCTACAGTATATTGCACGAGTCATGTTCACCAACAACTCACAATTACGATAATATTGATATGCACTGTACTGAAAAAATTCAAACTACGAACTTTTTAAAAATTCAATTAAGCCTACTAGGCAACCTTATGGGGTGCCACGTAACATAACACATTTTTAATGAGATGGTCGAAGTTTGTCCATTTAGATGATGTATAGGAAATAGAACCTTCCTCATTAGAGTAATATACTGTACAATAAACTTACATTTTGATACATTTATTATCTTGTTTATTGTACAATTTGTAACTGTGTATTTGATTGGTGCAATTTATTAAATGACGTAATAGATTTACATAATGTGTTTCTGATGTTGTAGAACACAAACGCTCTCTCTCCCCAAAAAATAGCGAACTAAACGAACTGCGTGTGTGAATATTTTCTGTTCAGTGGTTTTGTTTACGTACAAAATATATAAAGCTTCAATTCTGAATAAGCAATATTTAGGAAAACTTCATCGCAAAATGAAAGTTATCTGCGTAACACTGATTGCATTTGCGTTGTTGACGGACATACAACGCGCAAGTTGTGAAATGTACACCATCATGTCGCAATCTTCTTTACAAGGATGGAGTTATGAGATGGCGCACATGCAGCGGATCTCATGCTTGTTAGCCTGTTCAAGAAAAGTCTTTTGCTGGTCCTTGAACTACAGCTCACAAGATGGTCGCTGTCAAATCAACAAACAACAAAGAGCAACAACATCAATTGGAAACTTTAGAAAAGACAATTTGTTCCAATACTTCGAAAAGGTATTTGTTTATTTTTTCTCTTAAAGCTCTGTATAAACTCTATTAAACTAGTTTGACAAAAAAAAATGTGATTTGCCCAAATATGGCAGTGATGTACTTAAATATGGTAGTGATATGACATCATCATATTTGGGCACATCACATCCGTTTGTCACATAAAGTTTGATAGTGTAGACAGCTTTAAGGTTATTGCATAATTTGATTTGACAACAATTGCTATTAACATTATACAAATTTATCATATTGCAATTAGAACGTAGCTATTACGTGGTGTAAAATAACTAAAGGTGGTTCAAACAATCCTAATCATATCCCTTCAATTATAGTAATGACCATTGTCTAAACTTTAAAAAAAACAAGTCATTTGACGATTCAAGATGACTTTGCTTTAAAATACATAACTATATACAGCATATTTACCTACATTTAAAGTGATTGAAAAAAATTACATGACAGTATATTACTACAAATTATAATTATTATTTTATATTTTATAATAATACTTATAAAATCTTCATTAAATTACCGTATAGGTCTATCTATCTTTCAGGTCTTAAAAGGAGACTTCGTGCAAGGTAAGTTAAACCTATTTTTATTAAAATACCAAACTTGTATACAATATTAACAAAACGGTATCAAAGGGATGTTGAACATCACAATAAATTAAACGCTAAAAAACTGAGAGCAAAGTCATTTTTGTGACCAATCGATTTTTCTGAAAACGTTATCGTCAAAACAAACACATAAACCTAAATGTAAGTGATTGGCTATATTTGGCAAATGCTTTGCTAAAAATAATGATAACCTCACACTCTTTCACAAATTTGAGTAAAATGTTGATTCTATTTACACTTTTTGACTATAGGCCCTCATTCTATAGGCCCTTCATTCTATAGGCCCTTCATTCTATAGGCCCTTCATTGCTAATAATATAAACATTCGTCTTGAAGCTAAACCAGACCCTTGCGGAGAAAAAGATTTGTATTAACTACATCTTTTGCTCCTAACGTACTATTGTTTTCAGACGGTGTCTATTTTGTTTTGGCTGAAGTTACTTATGACGAGGCAGCCGACAAATGTACTGATAATTTAGGTGGTTTGGCGTCTTACGACAATCTGTACAACGCTTTTCAACCTCGTCTTCAACACTGTTCTGAGGGCTGGCTTATCAGTGAAGAGATTGCCTTTAGCGCGCTTTCTGACGACAAGTGCAAGTTGCAGTTATCAAATCTACGAACCAACGTATTTCCTTTCAAGTCGTATCTCAGCGGATACTATTGCTATAAAGAATACAATCAAGTATCCAATGTTACCGCATATATCCCAGAAGATCAGAGAATAATTCGGCTAACCGGTACAAACTCGAAGAAGCTAAACTTTGAGGAATCTAGCGTGTTCTGTGCCGATAAGTTTAGAGGTCGACTTGCCACTCCTCTTGAGGTACACGCTATTTGCTACATCAAAGGCGCTTGTTTTTGCCCTGTACCGAGTGAGTTTGACTTTGCTTGGTTGTCTAGTGGTCTAGCTGGTAATCCATGTATTAACAAACCGTCCTCTGATTATTGGCTATACCCAACTGCCAATGAAGTCATGTTAAGAGACCCAGGAATTGAATATTTTGCAATGTGTTACGTTTCTCTCCCAGACATACCACCTGTTGCAGTACCAGATCCATTTCCCGCTCACCGTGTTATTCTCGTCCGTGGTGTTAGGCGGTACACACTCACGTACCAAGAGGCAATAGACATGTGTGAGGCGTATGGAGGAGAGCTGGCCACACGGTCACAGGTAATTTACGCACATTCCGTTGGATTTGATTGCTGCAATGTAGGCTGGCTTGCGGATTCGAACCCTATTTATGTCTTAACAAGTTCAAGACTCGGATGTGGTGGTACCGGCATTATTGAAATTGGTTGGAACTATCGTGAGACCAATGATGGCTATTGTTACATGTAATAAATGATGTTATGCGGCCTGGTGGAAGGGAGAGTGATAGAGATAGTCCTTTCATTGTATGTTATGATTAACAATCTACAAGAGTGAACCGTGTCTATAGCCCGTATTCTTAAATCGGACTTTAGTCGTAGTTCGAGCTAAAACTTTAAAAATGACGTCATTTTTTCACAAAGGCTTACTTTGCCGATGACCGCAACAACTTCAGGTTGGTTGACTACTGTGACAAACCAACGGGTAACATTACCATATGGCTGACGGAAACTGGGATCAAACACCTGCCATGTCGTGCGTATGAGTTGAACACGAGTGAACACATTTAAATCTACGACAGACATGCCTACTCATAACCTCAGAACAGAAACTAAATTCGAAATTCCCTTCACAAGACTAACTTGCAGTCAACAGTTTATACACATGAAAAGAATTCACTTATAATGGTGATAATAAACCGGTTATTTTAAAGAAACAAAATAAATGTATAAAAAAACAGGTCAAAAAAAAACTTTTTATCACTATTATGCTGATTAACACCTTGTTTATGGGAAATGACTGTTTTATCTAAGTTATACTTTGTTCATATTCTTTCTTTCTTCTTTATTGTATCAAACAAAAAACAATTTAATACAAAAGGTAGCCAAGGTATAGCCGAAGCTAATCAAGCTTGGTACCTTTTATCTTAACTAACTTAAGCTACAAAATTAACAAATAAATAACAGAACTTAAAAGAAAATAAAAATTTGATAACGTAAAATATGTAAAATTGTCCTACAAAAAAACGAAGCTACAGCTTTTTTATGCAGGATCCTTGTTGTATTGCAATTATGATGTGATTGATGACTAAATAAATGTGGAATAAATGAATGAATGAAATGAACAACTATGAGAGTAAACGAAGCTATGAGAGTAAACATTCTACAGAGTGACCAAAACTACGAGATTGAATGAAGCTATGAGAGTGAACATTCTACAGAGTGACCAAAACTACGAGATTGAATGAAGCTATGAGAGTGAACATTTTACAGAGTGACCAAAACTACGAGATTGAATGAAGCTATGAGAGTGAACATTCTACAGAGTGACCAAAACTACGAGATTGAATGAAGCTATGAGAGTGAACATTCTACAGAGTGACCAAAACTACGAGATTGAATGAAGCTATGAGAGTGAACATTCTACAGAGTGACCAAAACTACGAGATTGAATGAAGCTATGAGAGTAAACATTCTACAGAGTGACCAAAACTACGAGATTGAATGAAGCTATGAGAGTGAACATTCTACAGAGTGACCAAAACTACGAGATTGAATGAAGCCATGAGAGTGAACATTCTACAGAGTGACCAAAACTACGAGATTGAATGAAGCTATGAGAGTAAACATTCTACAGAGTGACCAAAACTACGAGACTGAATGAAGCTATGAGAGTAAACATTCTACAGAGTGACCAAAACTACGAGACTGAATGAAGCTATGAGAGTGAACATTCTACAGAGTGACCAAAACTACGAGATTGAATGAAGCTATGAGAGTAAACATTCTACAGAGTGACCAAAACTACGAGATTGAATGAAGCTATGAGAGTGAACATTCTACAGAGTGACCAAAACTACGAGACTGAATGAAGCTATGAGAGTGAACATTCTACAGAGTGACCAAAACTACGAGATTGAATGAAGCTATGAGAGTAAACATTCTACAGAGTGACCAAAACTACGAGATTGAATGAAGCTATGAGAGTAAACATTCTACAGAGTGACCAAAACTACGAGACTGAATGAAGCTATGAGAGTGAACATTCTACAGAGTGACCAAAACTACGAGATTGAATGAAGCTATGAGAGTGAACATTCTACAGACTGAACGAAACTACGAAAGTGAACGAAACTACGAGAGTGAGCACAATTTACAAAATCATGTGTTCTAACTTTCTTTAACGTTGGGAATATCGAAAGCTATCAACTTGTATTAATCACGGTAAAGACTGTTTGAAACAGTTAATGTTTTGTCGACTATAAAATAAAGAGACAAAAGGCATAGCAAGGAAAAATTGAACAAATGTGTTATTTAATAACTCTAAATAAAATCAAATAAATAAAGAGTTACCATTACAACATTTACGAAATAGACAAACTGCAAACATTTTCAGCATTTAAAAAAATGAGATATACCTTATAGATAAATTATCACAACGAATAAATATTAATCTATATAATTAACTTTGATATTAACAGTTTATATTTTCTAATAATAGTTAATTCTTTAATTCAGTTCAATTTTAATATATCGTTCATTATGAGGTAATTTTCTTCAATAATTTAAGACCATAACGACTATAAAAAAAAAACAATGCTAGAAAAAATAGTAATATGATCAAAGGGCTTTACTATTACTATTCAGGTAGGATACAAGCATGGTATACAGATATTAGAAATTGAACGCGACTGTACAACAAACGAATAGTTAACTAATCAAGTTTAGGCTAGCTGCCCCTAAACATGGAAGAATAAAATGAATAGTTATATAAATAAAAAATGGCTACCTTTCTAAAAAATAATATACATAAAATAATTTTTTTTAACACACTTTTTCTCAAATAAAAAACTTAGTATTTTAGAAATAAATAAATAAATATCTTAAACAAAAAAATAATATTTTTTCATTTCTTTTTTAAATTTGATTTTTGTTAAAAACCTTAAGGAATCATTTAAAAATGTATTGTCCCCCTGAAAGAATAATTCGGAAAATATTTTTTGTTGAATATCCCATTTTAATGTAACATAATAGCTATCCACTTTAATTTTTTTTTTATTTATTAAAATTGCTGCCAAATACAGACGCAAATAAGAAAGACCGAACAATACTTCGGTAACTCTTTTTTTTACAAAAATGGAATCTGTACATGAGTATTATACGCGGAAGAAGAGTGATTTCCGTATTCCTCTAAAAAGAACAAATATAGGACAAATAAGTATTGCCTATAGAGGGGCAAATATTTGGAACCGTTTACCTGAAAACATAAAGTGTGAAACTAAAATCGGAAAATTTAAAAAGGAAATACAACAACTATTAATAAATAAATGCTCACTCATGTAGAGTTCACTTTTGTTACTTTTACTTTTTATTTCTATTTGTACTTTTATTGTTTTATTTGCTAATTAGATATCTGTATTATAGGGTAATGCGTTTAAGAGCTTCGGCTCATTGCATACCCGTTTTGTATCAAATAAGTTTATAGAAATATTCTTGTGAAAGAAATACTGTATTATTTTGTTGTTGATACAAATAAATGGTACGTATATTGTTTATTATTGGATCGAAAAAAAAATTATTTACCTGAAAAATGTATTTTAAAGCAAAAATAGTAAAATTTACTGTAAGCCAATGTTTTTTTTGTTGTTAAATTTTACCGTTTATTTTGTCTTTTTGTAATTTGTTGTAGTTCATTATTTTAGTTTTTTTCCTACACAAGTGATTAACTTGATTAAAACTACAAAATGACATTTAAAGTATTTTATTTTATTTTTATTAGCCTTCCTTTTTTCTTGTATTTTGAGAGACAATACATCATCTTTAATCTGTATATATACTTTGATATTAGCAGTTTATATTTACGAATATTATTTATTAATACGAATTTTAAAATATCGTTCATCATGAGGCAATTTTCTTCAATAATTTAAGACCATGACGACTAGAAAAAATAGTAATAAGATCAAAATACTTTATTATTACTATTCAGGTTGGATACTTAGCACTTGAAATTGAACACGACTGTTTGATCAAACAATACATAAATACATTATTACAAATGTCAGTTCAATACGGGTATTAATGAGAATTTACTGGCAAAATTATTAATACTGAATATTATTTTTTCTTAAATGATCTTGCTTGCATTTACGAATTAAACGAGTAAAAATAATAGTATACTGCATGCATTATTCAGTTTACTCCGTTTTTGTACAGCGCCTATTTGACTGCGACACAAAATGTCAACCAAGTGATGTAGAATCCATATTAAGCGTGGTTCCCACAAGAGACGCAACGCAAGGACGTACGCGCAACGCTAAAGCGAGTTGACCAATGAAAAGCCACTGTTCGAATAATCCGTCGCTTGTGATTGGTCAAATCACCTTGCGTTGCGTCGCTATTGGAAACCAAGCTTTACAGGGACACCTTCGGTCGCATTGGAGTGTCCACGGGATAGAGGTTGCCGGTAGTGTAAAGCCTGGTTTCCATAAAATCATCGATATGCGCGTAGCCGCGTAAAAACGAAACATTGACGTTCGATTGGATTTGCCGTCGCCGGACCGGAACCGTGCCGGAGCAGGTGTGAAAGGCCCTTAATAGAGGTGTTCTAAAAGGGTGGAGGTCTACTGTATGTAGACACCATTTTATCATGCATTTCGATACTTTTTTTCTCTTTTTATTTAGCATCCATTTAACAATACAGTTAAAATACATAAAGAATAAATACAACAAATTAGAATTTTAAAAAAGTGAATGGATGCAAGGACGACCCATAAAATCGACAAGTCAATTTTATTTCCAATGGGGTCCATTGCAAGAAGAAAACGGGGATGTGAACGTGAACAAGGATCATAAGTAAGACATATGAAAGTGTGTTTAATCCATCTCTTTAATGCCAACCAAATGGCTTATTCTAGAGCCATATATATATGGCTCTGGCGTATTCCTTTTCGAAGCACAGTACAGTGTATGTATACTATACTGCATCAACATTGACTTGTGTAACATGGTGGGACCAAACCCTATTAGTCACACAGGCTATTCACCCCTTACTCTCCCCGATGTCTACTTAACTTGGAACACTACATTCCTGAGGTGGGTCTTCCAAGGAAAGTCAATCAGGATGTGGTACCATTTAATTAGTCATCCTTCCACTCTCTTAAATTCATCGATTGGAAATTTCGATCGTATTTACGTTTGATGATTAAAACCAAACTTTTTAGACTGAATATGGTATTCATGAACGTGAAATACGCTCCAGTTGAAAATAAAGTTTCAACTGATAGAAAGTTTGATTACAACATCCAATCAGCGCCTAATATATTGTGACGTGAAAGCGCGCGGACAACAAAAGTTTGTCTTCCCTCTCCTCGCTTCCCGCCCGCCTGATCTTCAGAGTCAGTGTCTTCATGCTCATCGATCGCATTTTAGATTCTTTGCCGACAATTTACGAGCTACCGTATTCGTAACATATACCAATTGAATCAATATCTATTTTAGAAGGTTGGTAATCATTTATTTTAAATTGAATCTAAGGCATACGCTACATTGAGGCCTACATTCACACCACCACCACCGCGCACATTTTCTGGCCACAGCACAGATCTAGGCCTAGTTAGTAGGCTAGTTGACGTGACAGCAGCGAGTGTGGTGTACGGTGGTTACGGCTCGAGTTTATTTTTGCCGGTTACCGAGTTAGGCTATAGGCCTAGACCTAGTTAGTGAGTAGCCTAGGTTAAATTTACTAAATCAAATGTGTTATGCCTTGAATATTATTCTATCTAGGCTAGGCCTAGCCTAGTTGAATAGGCATTTCCATTGTATAGGCCTAAACAATTTTAATGAATACTAAAAAAACGTTACTTTGTAATTCTTGTAATGTAATGTAATGACGTTCTCTAGCTAGGCCTACCCTACTACTACTAGCTAGCATAGGCTAGTACTAGCCTAGTAGGCTAGGCCTAACTAGTAGGTCTAGCTGGAGAAGAGCTAGGTCTAATAAATAGGCCTAGGCTAGGCCTAGTTACTAAGCCTAGGCCCTACTTTAATACTATTTCCTAGACTAGGCCCTAGGGGCCTAGGCCTATAGCTAGAGCCTCTATTAGGGCCTAGCCTAGGCGTCCTACGAATAAATTATGATATAATTAATAATTATAATATTAATAAATAATGACGATAGGCTATACTGTGTATACTGTACAGTACTAAACTATAACATTTAGTAGAAACATATTATTTCTATCTATTGCACAGGAAAAATGCTTGACTACACAATGTCAATGATGTTTCGGGCTGTAATCATTCACAATAACAACATGGACATCATCTTGAACGATTTATATTTATTTTTTGATAGTAAGTAATAATAATATGTTGTATATCTGTATTTAAATCACTGTATTTATACATGTCAATTGTGTATAAATTCGTGTTTTTTAAGCTTTAAAACAGGGACTGGATTAAAAAATATTTCCAACCTAGAAGAAACTACTCGACATACCGACCTGATGCTAGAAAAAGATTGCCTAATTATTGGTGGCTTGACTGAATCTGAACTAGCCTATTATTTTTACTATTTGTGTTACTATTATTAATGTTTTATAATTTATTTTGTGCACTAGGCCTAATGGTCTTGTTATGTTGATTTATATGAAGCATACTATATGTCTCAATCTTATACAGAGCATGAACCAAATCAGAAGCTGTGAATTTGTTCATTCAACATATCCATGTAAGCATATTAATTAATAGTACAGTTTTTATTTTCATTTTAAAAATTACGAATGTCAAAATTTACTTAAATTAGAGAAAAGAGTTTTATATGATACTCTTTTCTGATAATATTGAATAGCAAAACTATTCACCGTTGCTTTTTAAGACCATATTGAAAATAAAAAATTATCAATGATAAAGATAGTACAGTACTACTACTAAAGATGCGTACATTTATCAAATATTTTATGATAAATAACAGTTTGTTATGCTTTTTGTTATTCTTACAGGATGCAACAGATGTTAGAAAAGAGTATGCAGGACAAAAATTTGCACAGCCATATTTATTGTCAATTGGACGGTCATCATAACTCAACATGTACTTTCATTCAGACACATTATAGAAGCCATGGTTGGGATTTTATTTAGGCTGCACTATATTTTCCTGAATGATATTTGTGGACTTTGTAGATGCCCTCCCAAGAATTAGGGTATATCACCAAGGCATATAAGATAGTTTTTGAATTTATAATTATACTACTGAAAGGCAAAGACTACAGCAGTGTCTTGACTATTGTAATATACTGTTGTTATGTTTTCAATAAAATCAAAATGGAATATATATAAGAAACGTATCTTTTTTAAGCATCGTATTTAAACAAAAAAGTCAATCGATTTTGGTTGAAAAAATAATTTTTCCAATCTTCTTAGTTTGAAATTTTTCAATCTTTGAATCGATTGAAAATCTTCAATCGTTATTTCAATCAATCCGATTTGTCCCTACTCACAGTCGGCCAAAAGTTGAAAAATCAACCGTATCGATTGAATATTCAGTCGACCAATTTAAGAGAGCAGTCCCCTTAATATAAATATATGTTTTGTAGTTAAGTTATTTAGTTCGGGTATTGATTCTTGAGACTATAACATCAGTCAGAATCACTACGTTTCACATTGTTTTATAATATTACTTTTTGATTGAATAAATATTATATTTTGTACATTGAATAATTGTGTGCCATCGTTATTGTCTTGGCCCTCGACACGACTACCGTTACATGGTGGCAGCGGTTTTTACGAACTCACGAAGAAAAAGTAAATTTATACAGTCGACCAAGCTGTAGAATTTGAAAGGAAGCTGATTTTTATTTCCGAAACGGATTTTGTTTTTCAACACAAGTAAAGAGTGAGTAGTAACCAATCTACACTCTTGGACACAACAACAAGGAACACAGAGAGCAACACAAGTAAAGAGTGAGTACTGTAGTAACCATTCTACACTCTTGGAAACAACAAACGCAAAGGAGCAGAGACGTACAAAGAGCAACACAAGTAAAGGGTGAGTAACCAATCTACACTCTAATTAGCATATACTTTCATACTGACAGTGGCATTTATTTTATACTTTAATAATTCTTGTTGATAATTGTATTATAATTCTCAATATTACTTATATTGTAGTTAAGGTACATTCTGTTATTAGCCTAATTGATTTTAAGTTATCATACATTTTCACTTAAAATGGCAACGCCGCGACTTACTCGGTCCCAAACCCGTACAACCCTTATTGGTACCCCTGGGTTGGCTCCTAACTTTGAAAGCCCACCTAGCCCTCCCCCACCATCTCAATCCGAAACAGCTATGCAAATGCGCATGCTTGAGTTAGAACTTGAACTGCAACGGCTTCGAATGCGTCAACAACCGCCCCAGGATACCCATAGCCCCATTAATAAGATCCCTAAAATCACAGATAAGGATGACATTGATATCTACTTGTCATGCTTTGAGCGTATTGCAGCACAGTGCCAAATTCCCCCTGAAAATTGGACCCTACACCTTCTCCCAAAATTAACTGGTAAAGCCAGGGAGGCCTACAACGATATGCCTTTACAGAATTTCGTATATAACGACCTTAAAGATGCTATCCTTCTAAAGTACCACCTCACAGCCGAAACATATCGGAAACAATTTAGACAAACCCTCAAACCCCTTTCAATGTCCACTAGAGAGTGGGTAGGAAAACTTGATCGTGACATGAAGAGGTGGCTTCGAAGCGCTAAAGTTAACCTTCAAGACCCTAAGGAAATTCTTGACTTTTTTCTTTTAGATCAGGCGATACAAAAACTCCCCTTTCCTCTTGCTTCTCTAATCAAAGAAAAAGAGCCCAAAACGTCCCTTGAATTATCCCGAATTGCCGATACCCTGATTGAAATTAAGGGCAAACCCTGGATGGAATCTATCTCTAAGCCCAACACCAGACCTTCCCCGAGAATATCCGCCCCTCCATCAACAGCCCCGCCGTTTCCTGGTTACAGTCCCGCATCCCAAGGCCCTCCCCAACCTACATCGCGTTATTCCCCAAAACCCTTGCTCTCGATCCCTTTTGATAATTATTCAGCCCCTACCAGTACCTACACAAATCGCCAATCAAACACGACACAAAACATTACATGCTACAAATGTAATAAACCAGGCCACATTAGTCGACAATGTCCCCTTAACAACAACCCTGCAAAAGATCAATTACTAGGCCTGTATGTTAAACGCAATTATGGGACAAACCCATGGTTACTGTCTGGTACAATTAACAACAGACAGGCCGAAATACTTAGAGACACTGGGTGCTCCCAAAGCATTGTAAAAAGTACTTTTGTTAAACCCAAGGATTATACCAGTGAAACTGTCACCGTACAAGGCTTTACTGGTCAATACGTAACCCTCCCAGTTGTACACGTACATATTGATTGTAAGGCTTATAAAGGAAAATTAAAGGCAGCCGTGAGTAATGACACTCCTAAAGACTTATTACTTGGCAACGAAGTTATGACCGGTAACCCCAACGACGTCACTTGGCCCCCTTCTATATTAGCTATTACCAGAAAAGAAGCCCATAACCAAGAAAGACAAGAGGCTATTAATTTAGCTGCTGCTCTTAATGTTAAAACGTCCCCAATCACTGATTGTCCCCCAAGATTGTACCACATTGTCAAGAAAAATGACATTGCTAGGACCAACGTTAAACAAGCCCAAGCGAAACAGAAACATTATTATGATAAGAAAACATTGCCTCGAAAATTTAAGGTTGGTCAGAAAGTATTAATTCTCCTCCCAGATGACACATCGAAAGTTAAATCTAAATGGCAAGGTCCCTATCCTATCTCTAAAGTTTTCAGTGATGTTAATTATGAAATACTAGTTGGTAACAAACACAAAACATACCACATTAATTTACTACGGTTATATAATGAACGTCCACAGAAACAAAACAATGATTATATGTACAGTACAGTAGTTAAGAGTGCCTTTTTTCAGTAATTTTGTAAAATCAATTTCATCTTGTATGGATAATTACTCCATGGGATAATCTTAAAGCCCATTCCCTACGTTTTTTAGATCTAATTTAAGATCACAAACTATATTTAATGTAAAAATAATACTATATGGTCCTATTGCGATAACTTTTTTCGTCTTTAAACGGTTAAAAATGTGAAAAATAAATCGATTTTAATAATTATAGCGGCCCGCTATAAATCCCAAAATGCATTGCGCGCGGATTGATATTGTTGTTTTTCACCTGTAATTCGCCCACTTTTCGATCGATCGTGAAGCCAAAACAAATGGAAGACTCCTAACTTTTCAGCGAAAATACTGGGTTTTCCCCAATTTGTATCAACGGAGCAAAAATAGAAAGACAATTAATGCAGCAACTATACAACGTCAGACTAGGTATATAGCTAGCGTACGATGTTCGTACGTTACCGATGTTTACCAGCTAGGCCTACAAAACTAAGCCTAGCTAGGCTAGGCCTGAGACCGTCCACGAGAGGTCGATCACCGCGAGCTACTTACTTAGGTAGTGCATTGTTTCTCACTTTTTATCATAATTTACCATAAAACGTACATTTAAGACAAGGAATGACATGGTTTAATGTTTTTAAAGTGATATATATGTATTATTTTCCAAAAAACGTCCAAAATTGCAGGGAAGGGGTCTTTAAATATAATACGCTTATTTACTTATCAGATTGGATTTAGTTAAATGTAGTATTAAGTTTACTGCCACTGTCATGATGATGTGTATGTTGAATTGTGTTTTATTGGTTCTCCCCTCCTGCCCATTGGGTACAAGAAGCTTTTCACAACTATGTTCCCTGAATGAAGTTAATTATAATGGATCACAAGAACTTTTAACACTTACATGAGAATTACTTATTGATAAACTATTTCACTTTATTCCTCGGATTGATGAGAAACTTGAATCCAGAAATGTACACTTTTTAAAGATTTTCTTCAAGATATAGTGGACAGTCAACTGCAGTTATGTCGTTCTCAAATTCTCAGTTATGAACTGAATTTTGGGAAGCAGGTCAACTTGTTTCTAGGCAACAGCTGATTGATGTATCCATCAGGAGTAAATACGGAGTTACTAAATTTATGACCTGCTGACTATCATTTTCAACTGAACATGTTTGTTGAGCTATATAGTATTATGTACACTTTATATTATTATTATTACTTTTAATTTGGGAATTTTGACCAATTTTACTTTTACTTTTGTATGTTTTGCCACGTTTGCCGATTTATTGATTTGTGACGATTTGCGTTACTTTTCAGTTTTGTTTAGATTTAAGATGTTCGTAGTTAAGTTTTTTTTCCTCCATACATTTTTGGCTCAGTGACTCGTTGGTTTCGAAGACACGGCTTCGAGTTGACGAGCGGGGGAATGTAACATGGTGGGACCAAACCCTATTAGTCACACAGGCTATTCACCCCTTACTCTCCCCGATGTCTACTTAACTTGGAACACTACATTCCTGAGGTGGGTCTTCCAAGGAAAGTCAATCAGGATGTGGTACCATTTAATTAGTCATCCTTCCTGTCCCCTTAATATAAATATATGTTTTGTAGTTAAGTTAGTTAGTTCGGGTATTGATTCTTGAGACTATAACATCAGTCAGAATCACTACGTTTCACATTGTTTTATAATATTACTTTTTGATTGAATAAATATTATATTTTGTACATTGAATAATTGTGTGCCATCGTTATTGTCTTGGCCCTCGACACGACTACCGTTACAACTTGATACTATACAGTACAATAGAAATCGTCAAACAACAATCCACTTCTTACATAATATACAGTGTCACATTTTATATACAGTATATATATATATTATTTGTAAACAGTATAAAATCACCTAAACAGTAATATCTGTGCAGTATGTTAAATAAATGGCTATTTAAAAAAAGGCATGTAGAAGCTTAGGAGTACAATGGCCAATTGGTTCATTGGGTGTCGTAAACAAGCAGCCTTGCTACGATGTACATTTATTACAGCAGTGATTGAAGCTCTGTCTACACTATCAAACTTTATGTGACAACAAAATGTGATATGCCCATATATGGACATGATGATGTCATATCACTAACATATTTAAGCATATCACTACCATATTTCAGCATATCACTACCATATTTAAGCATATCACTACTTTATTTGAACACATTACGCATGATAGCGGTTTGGAATCGTAACTATTGTTCTGAACATCAGATGATAACCTACCAGTGTGTTTATGTTGGCTTCCTTAAGCAATAGATAAATTGCCTCGTCCTTCGTAATGGACCTATATGACCGGTATCTATGATGAACTTTTACAAAGCTAGATGAACACTGGTCATTGCAGTTTAAATGCATACTACTGTACTATTACAGACATTCTGAACAGTACAAGCTGAGTCTCTTTATAGTCCAGTAACATTCTTCTATCGTTTGCTTGATCCAAACCCAGAAAACCCCATCATAGCTGCCATTTCGGGATCCATCTCATCCCCATCATCATCGTCCGCCTTCCTTTTCCTATCTTTCCTTTTCAGCTTTCTGTAAGCTTTTTGTTTCTCTTCCTAAAAATGAAAAAAAAAAATAAATAAAAATAAATATTGATTGTCCCCCTTTTTAAAAATGTTATTCTACGAACGTGATTAATTTTCATTTTTAATTCAGATAAATACTACAACAATCTAGACTGGTTAGGCCTAAACTAGAAAAGCTCCGAGGTATGTGGTATCAAACTGATCACCCGGGTAGCCTAGCCTACTGTCCTTTGTAAATCACACACATCAGCCTAGCCTTTTGCGATAATGATCAATATTGAAATATCTTGCCGATTTCTTACAAAATAAATCGTCCTTACCTCTTCACGTAGTTCTACCATCCTAGCTTCAAAATCATAATCTTTTTTCTTTTCTTCTTGCTTCTTTTTGTTCATTTCAAATCTTTTCTTTACTTGGTCTAAACTTGATCTTTCGACTCGCATGGACATGCCAAGATTTCTTTGATCTTTAAATTAATTACAAAAAATTAATAATCCCAAACACAATTAATACACTACAGTGATTCCTATTACTACTATAAATCCAGTCTGTAATAATATTTAAAAGTATCGTTGCAAAGTGTGCCTATTTCTACTGCTACTGTACATTCTATCATAATAACCAGGGGGAACCAGAGGTTAGCATTTGAGGCACACCCACCTCCTTTTTGGCAGCTAAAATAAAATTATGACCTACAGTACTAATATTTCATATCTATTTTTGACAGATAATAAATATTACATGTTAGTGCTGGATTCGCCCCTGATAAGTGCACAATCATGGTGGGCTTAACGCATGTTATAATTCTATTGTTTTTTCAGAAAAAAAAGGTGACTTACGTTTTTTTCCATTAATATGATCCAAGAAATTGATTGAATCTTTGACAACACAGTCACATACATTGCAGTAGTATCCGCCCATCTGTGATGAGGGCGTGGTCTTTGTGATAACTTGTGATTTTCCCAAGCGTGACTCCAAGTCAACTTTATACTCTCGTTGACGGAGTAATTCTCTTTTAACTGGAGGTTCATTGTATCGCTTCTCTGGAAGAAAAACAAAATTATTTTAAGATTTGAAGGCAGAACAGAAAGACTAGTTATAAGCAATTATTCCATATTATTATTGAGATGTACAGTAGGCCCAATGCACTTGTCAATTGTATGACCCACTATACGACCCCCGGGAGAGGTGCGTCATTTACAAATAATTACTGACGCAGGGGTGCGTCAAAAAACCTAGATGGTACGTCACATCAATGAACAAGGTGCGTCAATGTCCGTCACTTTACCACCCACCATATCATAAACAACATGGTCACAGTGAGTCAAAATGGGTGCGTCATGGTCACCTAAAGGTAAGTCACCTTTTTGACGCACGGGTGCGTCATGGTATTCAAAAGTATGACGCACATCAGACAAATGACGCACCTCTCCCGGGGGTCGTATAGTGGGTCATACAATTGACAAGTGCATTATTCTATATTATTATTGAGATGTACAGTAGGCCTAATAGGCTATGTACCTCTTTTTTCTTTTTCCTCCAATTCTTGGTCAAGTCGTGCTTGAGCTATTTTCTCATATTCATCTCTGTCCCATTTCCTACGATGGTCCTCAACTTGCTACGGAATTCAATGTAAAATACAGTAGAGTTAATGAAAATAGGAAAATACATTTTAATTAAAAAGTAATTTAGGCCTATCATCATCATATAATCAATAAAATAAAATATAATTTAATAATAAAATATAATATACTTTGGTCATATACCCTAGCTAGGCCTATTTTATAAAAGTATAATAATAATAATATAGGCTTATTAAATAGGCCTGCCTGCCTAGGCCTAGTACTAGTAGGCTTCGTATCTTTAATAATTAATATAACATAATTTTAATATGTAATCTAGGGTCTAAGTAGTTACTATAGAATAGGTACGATAAATACTACTTATTATTAAACAATCTAGGCTGGTTAGGCCTAGTCTAGAAAAAGCTGTGAGGTATGTGGTATCAAACTGATCTCCCACGCCGCGGGTAGCCTTCTTCGTAAATCACACACAGACTCAGAGCTAGCCTAGGCCTAGCTAGGGCCTAGCCTTTCGCGATTTTAGCACGAACAATTTGTATAATATAATCTGCATGCATGATAATTTATACATACCCCAAGTTTATCCGACATTTTCACTGTCAATAATACTACCTAGTACCTAGATAAATAACAATAAAGTCGTGAAATTGTGTTTATAAAAAGGCTTGTAATTGTAAAAATACTTCGGCTTTTGAGAACCTGCGGTGCGGTGTTGCTGCTGCCTATATTATGATATTATAATTTTAGCGTCAACTATTTCGCTATAGCGTTACCTGTTTGGATTACCGTCACCTAAATAAAATGTACTGTTTTTAGGCAGTTTAGAAATTTAATTATTATATCGAAGGTTCTCTAACATTTATATATAATTTACTATCTTTATATTAATATAATAATGTATATATATTTTTTAATATAACAATGACTATACAGAAAGTGAAACAATTTTTTTTAAATAAATTTTAATTTCAAACTGTCCAAAATATTTTACAGTTTATTTTTTAGTAAGTTGTCTATTATTTTTTCATTAAAATATACCACAATATAAGGACCATTCTCGACAGGAATGCACAAATTAATGAGGAAATATTAAGTAATTGTGGTAAGTACAACTTTATATTCCTAACTAAATATGACCTGTTGTAACCTGTTAATACTTTACACTACACTATATGGATTTAACATTTGAATATCAATATATATATATATATATATATTAATACCAGGCCTATTTTGCTGTATAAACAGTTCTATCCCAAAATTGCAGCCCTGAAGAACTGAATTTTAATGTGGGTCTAAATTTGATTTTTTTTTTAAATTGACTGCTCCTTATGTCAATAAATATCCTACATGAAGAGAGGGGACTCATTATAACAAGAGAGGAACCAAACAGGGAAACACTAACATTATTATTACTAGTCTATCAAAATGGATACCAAAATACAAATTCATAATTTCATTTTAGCTGTCAAAAATCTGGGAGTGGGCACCCCAAGCCTGACCTCCTCCATTGATCCTCCGATACCTCTTTCTCCTATCTGCACATTTCAGGTAATGGTAATGAAGCCATGAAGATTACTGGTGTTGCATGACCCCACTTTTTTTTTTGCTCCTACCACCGATGACACTGTCACACAGTATCACATAAACCTATGACACTGTCACACAGTATCACATAAACCTATGACACTGTCACACAGTATCACATAAACCCAACAAATCACACACACAGTAATAAACTGATTGAGGTATTATAAACATTGTGTATGTACAGTATTTGTTTACCAAAGTTAATTTGTACACATAATTCAGCCATATAAATATAACATTGTTAATGTTAATAAACAGTTTACTGTACTACAGTACTTTACAAGAAACAAACAAAAGCACACAAAGAAAATCATTGCCGTATTTATCTCTTTGATTTTTGTTTGTGTTTTACAGTCTTTTTCTTCTTTTGTTTCTTTGCTGGTATTGAGGAATCACTGTCGGAGCTGCTGCTGCTACTGCTGACACTGCTCTCAGAGTCACTAGAGGATGAACTGGATGAATCACTCAATGATGACGAACTACTTGAGGAATCACTTTCAGAAGATGAACTGGATTCACTGCTAGAAGATTCACTACTACTACTAACAGATCTGTCAAGAGATAAATTTAGTTTAATAATTAGTATGATTTTAAAAGTTTACAGTAATCTTGAGTAAGACTATTCGTTTTTCCGAAAGCTAACAATACTTACCCATTTTTGTCTTCCTGTTTCTTCTGTTCTCTGAAATTCAATTACAAAACATGTTTTTTTAATGTTCTCCCTGCCTAATGTAAACAAATTTCTACAAATATTAATATAATAATAATATTAAATAATAATATAATAAACTTTTATAAAGTGCTATTAAAATGATTGAAAAGGTAAAATTTTAGAAATAAATAATTATAAAACATACTTTTCTGTGGCTTCTTGGTTTTTTGCTGCAATTTTCTTAATCTTTTTTTGTAAGTGTTGAGACCGTGATTCTCGTTGTACATACTTTCTTTTCCCGGTGCACTCGTACGTCCAGTGACCCATTTCAAGGCATTTTTGACAGCGAACGTTCTCTTTGTTTTGACTAAAAAAAATAAAGAATTGGTTTTATTATTATTCTTGTCTTAATTTCAAATTCATATTTAATAAATTAACAATAATCCCAATCAATTATTATTAATATTATATTATTTTATGGTCTCATGGTCTTGCAAAATTTGAAACTGTTACACAATATGTTAATATTATTAGGAAACTACTAGAAACAGGTTGGATTGGGTCACTCTGGCCTCTATCAACTGAGATAAGGCCAGGCCACTCTTCAGTCTCTAGCTAGTACACGGGCCGGGAGGCCTACTCACTACTGCTGCTGGGCTGCCTAGTAGTACTGTAGTACTAGTACCGGTAGTAGGTATTATGATCCTGGAGTCGAAACTGTGGGAGACTACAGTGGGGATTAGGCCTAGGCCTAGCACTACTTCTTACTTTATAGTCTAGGCTATATTATGATTTGCTAGATATTATTTTGTGTAATTGAATACCTTGATTTATTTGCAAGCATTGCAAAATTTAAAGAAGACATCTCAAACAATTAATACGAAAACATTCGTTTTAAGAAAAGAGGAAAAGTGTGCTCATTCCACACAAACACAACAAGAAAACAAATCAACTTAAAAAATGAGGGCGCAATCTTCCGAACGCGTTGTTGCGAAACGGGACGCAAACTGCGAGAGGATCGACGACGAAGCAGTAGTAGGAGAGAATTGGATAATGTGAGTTTTGTAAACAAAACAAAAGAGACAATACGGGCGAAGAGAAGAAAGGAGTTATATAGTGGTCGGCCTAGCTAGTGAATTAATCCTACAGAAAATAAATGCAAGTTGTATAATGACTTTTACATGTAAATTAAATATTGATTTTCATGAAACTTCACGTTGCAAGTGGCATAAAAATAGTTTTAACTGTGTTAGGCCCTGCTTCGGTTCGTTTAGCCATTCAGTGTCACTGTCGTCGCGGAATATATAGTATACAGTCGCTAGGTCATTTAATTCCAGAGTCGTTTCGTTCCTGAAGATGGGACACGAAGATAAACACCTATACCAGGCAAATGTGCCCACTATTATTACAGTAGACAGTAGACTAGATAAATACATTTAAAATAATTTATATATAAAATAAAAGAATTGAAACAAATTATTTTTATCTAGTTATGAATGATCTATGAAGCTGTCTGTGTGCAGGATGACTTTAAGTACAGACTTGTTGAGGCTACAAATGAAATGGGTGGTGTCTGTTGCAGTCGCCCTACCTCTACTCTCTATTTTTATTTGTATGTTCCTGTCATTTATTTATCATTTTGACAGTGTCCTGTGGACTCACTGTAATGTAAGTTAACCCAAGTCAATCTAACAACAGGATGCTGAGCTCCGGAGATCAAAGGGTTTATCTGTGGCTGCGACATGATCAGTTCCACGCCCCTTAATAATACTAATAGACACTGCAGAGAATATATAAAGTAGTACAGTACTGTTGGTATTTGTCGCAGCCAGACATAAGATCTAAGGACTGTTACGAGTTCCTATCTTGGCAAGGTTCTGTTGTAGATTGCATTGGTTGGCCCAATAGCATTGGTTAGCCCAATAGCAAGCCTATAACTAACAGTTAACACATCGATGTACATTTAAATTATTTAAAAAAACATACACACAATATAAGAATATAACATCCAGTATTAGAATAATCAACGGTAATATGTACAGATTTTTAAGTCTTACTTTTTAATTAGTATACAAAATATTAAATCAGTAGTATCTATCCATATATGTTGTTGTACCGGTGAGAATACCAAAATACTTAATACTTCATTTTTTTGGTTTGCTAAAATCGTATCACACATATTTTTTTAAAGGTTCCAAATTTCTTGCCTTCAATCAGTACAGTGATAGGCAACTACAAACCACAAAAGTATATATGGCGGATGGGCGTGGCACTGCATATAACGCCACGCCTTTTGTTTGCTACAGTATATTATAACTATTATGGTGATATGAAGCATGTTGTTGAGACAAAACGCAAGGGGTTCGTTTTGTGTAATCGTGTCGGATATGTATCGCACATTTGTGAAATCTTCTGCCTACTTGGACTAACATGTGTATCGTCCACTGAAGATTTTGGTAATTATTAGTAATTTTGTTAGATTTTATATATTTATAATTATTTAAAACTATAATAAAATAATTTAATCTAAAGCTCTGTCTACACTATCAAACTAGTTTGACAAAAAACAAGTCCATATACATGGCTGCAGTCGCGTGCTCAAATTAGTGTTTACCGACCAACCGACCGACATAGTGATCTGTAGAGTTTGCACGCGATTAAAAACTGATGTGCCCAGTATGGTTATATGGTCAAATATGGTAGTGATATGACATCATCATGTCCATATATGGCACATCACTTTTTTTTCTTTCATAAAGTTTGATAATGTAGACAAGGCTTCATACACAAGACAAATATAAACTAAATCTCTTAAGATTGGTATAGACTTTTGTTACCCAGAATCTAGTTATCGAAAGACAATTGATATTTTAAAATGTTTTAATTAATTTCAGGAATTCATCGTAACTGCTTTACGGGATTTGGTATTTGTTCCTTCCTCAACATGTTTCTCTCCTGTGTGCTAAGCCACTGGCCCCGTATTTCAAAGTCTCAAATGGTTCGTATCAAAGACAGAAATAATCCTGACATGCCATAAAACATTTGAAATACATCAAACTCATGGGCCGACTCCCAAACCATCGCGTATTGAGAAGTTAGGGCATACCCGGTTGGGTTGCCGTCAAGTTGAGCCGGCGGTGATTGCTATGAAACGCCCACTACGACATTTTGTGTATTGTGTTATAAATTCACAACGAACGTATATCGACAACATATTTCATTAAATTATTTAACTATAAAGCTATATTTGATCGTTTGCTACAATCTTGATAGAACTGCAGAATTCTCCAAATACACAATATAATTTGAGTAAAATTGTAATTTAATTTCCGTTTAAGTTACCGGGAAAACGTATATACGGTTAAAAAGATAAACAAAACCAATAAGTCTACAATAACAAAGTACTACGTAAGTGTGGTAGTCTTTTATCGTAATCGCCATATTAGATCATCGGGAGAACTTTAAACATGTTTGATTTTCTCCCGTACGACGCTGTCTGAGTTGGCCTCAATTCATTTTTCTTACACAGGAGTGCTGCAGTGCGAAGAAGAAACTTTACATATTTTTAGCAAACGTCACATCATTTGCTTTAGTAATGTATTTGTACTGGCGACATAATGCATACTGTGAACCCTATGGTAAGTTGGCTTGGTTGCCGTCTATAGTTTATCGACAGAATACATGAAACCTAAGCATTACAGCAAATCCTAGTGTGTACGACACTGTACTGCGTGAAATCAAATCTGCGATGTTTGCAGCACTGCTGATTACGTAATACAGCACTTTGCGTCAAAACGTCGCTGCGTTACGTTGCGTCGCTAGTGGGAACCACACATAAGCGTGGTTCCCACTAGCGACGCAACGCAAGTGAATTGACCAATCACAAGTGATGGCTTATTCCCTTGTGATTGCTAACTGTCTATAACTTCGCTTTTCATTGGTTAAAACGCTTGCGTTGCGTTTACGTCCTTGCGTTACGTTCTAGTGGGAACCAAGCTTTAACTAAAGACGAAATGATAATATACATTAAAAGATAACAATCAGAAATAAATCACGATTTGTTTAAAACTAATTTGTTTCTCTCTTTTGCAGTTTACAGCTTCTTCGCCATGTTCGAGTATGCAGTAATTATGACGAACATGGCCTTCCATAGTATAGCAATCGATGACTTTGGAAAGAAGTATATAATGTTGTTGGAGGATGGACGATAAGTTTAATTAAAAATAGCAAATTTACTCGCGTATTGGTTTGAAAAGAATGGTTAAACAAAAGTAACATTTTTTAGAGGTATATATTTAAATAGAAAACATTTTTATACTAAAACAATTGTTTTGTATTTTGTTTCCATTAAATTCTACGATGACTTACTTATAAATAAATTTACACAGACGGCTCGACGGAAAGAGTTTAGCGAATTGTAGCTCAATTCTTACATCACCTTATGGATATGACTAATGAATGTTTATTTTGTGACGTTTCACGAGGGATCCCCAAATTATGTACGAAAAGAAATATCGCAGGCGGTTTTACTCGTACGGATAAACTCATATTAGTATACGTAAAATCAACCTACTGTTTAATCATGGGAAGGGCGCCTATGGAGAAACATTACACTTGAAACACCGGTTCTCTTCACCAAAGATAGGCCGGTTATCTGTACTATACCGATTGTATCCTTGGGGCAAGATGCGACTTAAAGCCGTTGGTCCCGTGTAATTGGTACACTATTCAGAAAAGCGATGGGATCGTCTCCCGGTGTGCTGATCTGGTAGGTGCTGGCTGTCCGTGGAGGGCCTAAACCGAATCAGTTTCAAGTTAAGCTTCAGGATCAGAATAAATATATAGTTACTGCCTGAATAAACAATCATGGTCCAAGTTTACCATCCAAAGAAATAGAACAACATATCTAATTAAGAAAACAAAAGCAGAGTTTGAGCTAAAACTAGCTAGAGATGTCAAAATCAATCCAAAAAACTTTTGGAAGTATGTTAAAGGGAAAACAAAAAATAAATCTGGAATTCCAACTCTAACTGATAATAATGGCAAAAGTGTAACAGAAGATACTGATAAAGCTAATCTACTAAACGATTCTTTTGCATCTGTTTTCACAATTGAAAATACTGAAGATATACCTATATTAATTCCACGAGTAGATGATATTGTACTAAACATAGTACATTTTTCTAAGGAAGGTATCGAGGAATACCTCAATAAGTTAGATATTTGTAAGTCTCCTGGTCCAGACAAAATAAACTCTCGTGTCTTAAAGGAAACAAGTTTACAATTGGCTGATCTATTCACTAAATTGATGAAGCAAGGATCTATCCCTCTATCTTGGGGCCTCGCAGACGTTATACCTATATTAAAAAAAGGAAATAAGTCTACACCTTTGAATTATAGACCAGTGAGCCCGACTAGTATGTAAAACTATGGAAACATTCATTAGGAATAATATAATGGATTATATGGAAAGCAACAATTTGTTCACCAAAGTCAACATGGTTTTCGGCCGGGTAGGTCATGTAATACAGCACTACTAGAAGTGATAAATCAGTGGACCAAATGGTTAGATGAAGGTTCGAGTTTCGATTGCGTTTTCTTGGACTTCAAGAAAGCTTTTGATAGCGTTCCACATAAAAGATTAATCAACAAGCTGAAAGCATATGGTATAGGAGGAAACTTAGTGCAGTGGATAGAGGCGTTTCATACTAATAAATCACAGGTAGTTGTTGTAAATGGCGTTAGGTCAAACAACAAAAGAGTAACTAGTGGAATACCTCAAGGAAGTGTTCTAGGACCACTGCTCTTCAAATTGTATATCAACGACCTTCCTGATCAAATAGATTCCGAGATAACAATTTGTGCTGATGACACCAAGATCTAATGCCAAAAAGTTACAAGATGATCAAATAAAATAAAAGATAAAAGATAAAATGGCAACTACCGTTTAACTTAGAAAAATGTAGTGCCATGCATTTTGGTAGGAAGAACATTAAATTTCAATACAAGATGGGCCATGCAGAAAACAAGAAGAAACTACTACAATGGGTCTCCAAAATGACGGATCTCGGGGTCGTAATTGACGATAAATTAACTTTCGAATCCCATGTGGCTCAAGTTACTATGAAAGCAAATCAAAAGCTGGGCATCATATATAGGTCTGTTGATTATTTATTCATGGAATATTGCAGTACTGTTTGGCAGCATGTTTTTTTGAAGGAATCTGATAAGTTGGAAAAGGTTCAACAGCGTGCATGATAGCAGATTTACGTCAGTATGAATACAGTCAACGGCTTTCCAAAATGCGCCTTCCTACAGAAGATTGAGATCTGCAATGATTCAAGTATTCAAAATGTTCTACGGTTTCACTAAATGTAACAGGCTAACCACTGAATCTAGAACCAGAGGACACTAAAGTTTTCCCCATATGATAGAACATGTAATAGAATATACCGGAGGGACACAAGCATTGCTTTAGATGTCCAAGATCAAGGTAAACTTCAAGAACAATGACTAATTTAAAGATGTACGGTAGAAAGTATGCAAACTTTATTCCGTATACAGCAATAATTCACATAAATATAAATTATCTTAAATCATTAGATTATATTAAATATTTTGTCTTTAAATTATTACTAGATGGATAAATCATTATAAAGAAATAGTTTGTAAAATACAAAAATACATTAATATGGTTACAAAATATTTTCATAGTAATTCTTATATAATATACACGGTTATAAACTGTATTGCAAAATTTAAATTTTATATTTTGTGTATAGTTTTGTATATTATTTATATTTCAAAGTTATAAATACAAATAGTTGAAACGATATTGCAAGACTTGAAATATGCACGCGTGTGGTTCCAGAACCAGTGATGTCATCGTCGGTTTCATCAAGCGGGAGTTCTAGTGTAAATATGGTTTCACACTGAAATGTTGAATCACTGTATTGTTGTCTGGCGTCTGAACATTCGCAATTGAGTTCATCGGCGACGAAATGTGCGTTTTCTGGGCATCCGGCAAATTCAAATGGAATGGTTAACTCTGAAAGTATAAAGAAAGAAAGGTTAGATATGGTTCAAATTTACAGTTGCTTTAAGGACGGAGCATTATAGATGTATATTATAGCAATGTTATTCCAATACTGTGTGCATCTGTTGCGTCAGTTATGATGGCGTCAGTAAAGACCACTACTACGCGTACACTATTTCCACGCATGAGTGCATTATGCAAAAATGCTTACCCGCGGGATATTCCAAGGAATCATCAATTGAACGAGTGTCAACGTGGTGAACGTTGGCAGGAACTGTGTTCAGTATCAACGGTTTGCTATCCAAATCATCAGACGATATCTCTCTTCTTTTCCTTTCAGTCTTTGCAACTAGTCGAAAAACGGTCGTAATTACGTATTGGTCACGTTCGCTTGATAAGGCAGTGTTTACGAAATCCATCCGGTAGATGGTCGAATCCGAAGGTTCGGCACCGTTAAAAGTTAAAACTTGTTGAGTTGTGTTGTCTCCTTCAGGACTCCATGCATCCCCCATTAACGAGTCTAAATTGTAGACCGTCTCCACACCCTCTTCTTTGTAGCTGAATTCGAAGTCGTCGTGGTAGTACGCGATATATCGATTCACTACGTTTGCTGCTAAACAACCCTAACATTTGAAATGAAAATATCGTTTTGAAACCAGAACATTTGAATACTAGTAAGGATTCAATAAGAAATATTTCTTTTCTAGACAACATATTGGTGCTGCATAGTGACAATTCCACTATCCGTATGAATTTTTAAATTTTCTATTTCATTACCTCTGGCTCGTCGGCCCATGTAATACCCCTGCATACCATAAATAGTGTCAACATCAATTCGTAGCGGTCGTACAAGAAAGTCGGTGTGTACCTATGAAATTAAAAACACTGTAATTCTGTTCTTTTTATTGTTATTTTGGATTTTGTTCATTAAATGGAAGAGCATTTCATATTTCAGTCTCCAGGGAAGAGCTCTTAACTAGTTTTTTCCAATATAAAAATGTTAAGTACGTCATTTTATTTATGTTATTTTTAGTTAGTGAAATCGAGCTCCGATCCGATATCAGACGGATTACCTCACTTTATATTTGACTTTTTCCATATGATTTACACCGCGTACTGTTCCGCCATTCTGTATAAGGTTGTCATTCTGGTAACCGGTAAGACTTACAACCATAATCTGAGGCTTGTCAGTTTCCGAATCCGCAACGGTAACAACAGTCTAAAAAAAATATTAGCCGAATTAGCACCGATGTTTCCCTAATGGCCAAAACTAGGTGAAATGTACATACTATTATATGCTATTAGGGAGGTTTCGCAACCTTACGAATACGATAACGACAACGGATACGTCACGCATTCGTTTTTTGTAAGCCAGTAAAAATCTGTTTCGCATGGCAACGAAATATTGAGGGCGCCGTCCAAAATATGACTGCGTGTCAATTTGAGGAAGCGCAGGTACGTGTTGCTTGGTGCTTGGCTGCTATTTATCAAAACTGCCCTGGCATTTTAGTAAATTACTTTAGTAAATTACTTTCAATAAAGGTATAATTATATTATATTCGTAAGGTTGCGAAACCTCCCTATTAGGCCTATGCATTTTTCGTGACGAGTAAATTCAAGAAAATGACGAAAATAGATAGGTTATATAGAAAGAGCACATGATTTATTAGGTTTTTATTATGTTTATTTTGCTGCAGTATAATAATTTTGACACGATTTAAGTATAAAATATTGTTATTAATTTATAAGTCTATAAACGGGATGGCTCCCAAGTATAGATTGTCCTAATTGATTACCATCTGGCGACAATCTACTGCTTCATCAGCCTATATCAACCGACTCTTATGGCGACAGCCCACAACTGTCTATTCGCCAATAGTACTAACTTATGTTCTTTAAAAAACAATCATTAAAAACTCATCTTTTTGCCCAGGGTTTCCATTTAAAATTAGCAATTTCATTATGTATTAATCCGTCAGGTGATTGCATAATATATAAGCATTGAAAAGCGCCTACCTGAATAGTAATTTCCATACTTATGGTAAGAGCTGGTTCGTTTAAATCTACACAATTGGCTGGTACAGTAGTGGAATCCGTACAACGATGTTTCCTAAACATAAACTTGAATACTCCGGTTGCGTCGATTGGTTCGTTGTTGGCAACAACATTTTCTCTAACGTCCAACACCAACTCAAAATCCCAAAGTTGTTCGCATATACCAGTTCTAAAAGTTTTATTGTACAGAATATGTGTAATATATTTGTCAATATAATATATAAAATTGCTTTACGCATGAGTGCGTTATTAAGTTTAAGCAACGCAAGTAAATTTGACCAATCATATTACTGTCGCTTCTTGTCAATATATTGCATATAAAATTATAATATTACGCATGAGTGGTTATTAAGTTTAAGCAAAAGCAAGTAACAAACTTTGACCAATCATAAGATAACTGTCGCTTCTTTTCAATATATTACATATAAAATCATAATATTACGCATGAGTGCGTTATTAAGTTTAAGCAAAAGCAAGTAACAAACTTTGACCAATCATAAGCGATGTATTATAACTGTCGCTTCTTTTCAATATATTACATATAAAATTATAATATTACGCATGAGTGCGTTATTAAGTTTAAGTAAAAGCGAGTAACAAACATGACAAATCATAAACGATGTATTAGAACTGTCGCTTGCCTTGCTTCCTAGTGAGAACCAGGCTTTAGAATACATACAAGATTTGAATTTGATGTTTACACTTACTGGTCACATGGTATTGCGCTCATCGGTGATACAATTGCAAAATCGGTATTTAGACTGTTGTTGTTATCCATTGGCTCGTATTCAATGGTCCCAGGCTCAAAGATCAACAGTTCTCCTTCAGGTGATTCGATCGTTGTTCTGAATCGAATTTGTATATGAGCGGCGTTTGGAACTGCAACCTCGGCCTAAATAGTCACCAAATTGCATTAATGTGCTGTAGTCTCAGAGAGCAACCCAATTTTCTATGTACGTTAAGCAATTTAATTAAATTGAAAAATGGTTACACAATCGGACCGTTCCAATTTAAAGCAAGGTTAAATGGCATCATTTGGTTTATCCAAATGGGTTTTTTTCCAAATCGGATATCGATGGCATGAAATTATTGAAATAAAATACAAGTAGAAAATATACTTACAACGACATACGGAGAAATAATCACGTAATCAATTGAGAGCTCTACCAGTGGTTCTGAACTTATGATAAAATTCGTCATAGCAATTCGGTATATGCTGTAGTACAGATTTGCACTGGTGGATACGAAAGACAAGCCCTAGAAAAAAGTTTAGAAATTACGTCATAGACACCACGACGTCATATCGTGACCAAAAAAATCCCTTAAAACACATCTTTTTGAGCAATTTTTCCATTTGATCAATTTTGTAAAATCGCAAGAAAACGAATTATACAGTAGGCCTAATTAATTAATGTATCATAGGCCTTAATGTGTTAATTATTTGTTAAACTTGGTTTTTATGTTAATTAACATTTTCCTGTGTAAGCTCTCATTTCAACAATGAGTTGTATTTTGAATCTTTATACCGATTAAATAAATAAATAAGACAAACCTTAGTTCCGTCAGTATTGTCAACAGGTCGGACGTTTGTAAAGTACACAGTTGACTTGAATTCTATGAGAGTCTGCGTATCACCGTAAGACCAAATACTATTTCCAAGTCGATTTGAACAATTAAACATTAATTCAAAGTCTCCTGAAAAATCCCAATTTTAATATTTTGTATTAGTTTTTTTTTTATCAGCATATGTTCAGTCTGTAAAACGAACGACAGTTGCATGAATTATTCGCCCAAAACACACATTACTGTTGTGATTTTGAACAGAGAGATGGGAATGGGCGTGTATACAGAGGATAAAGCGTGGTTCCCACTAAGGAGGACGCAACGCAGCGACGTATTGACGCAAAGTGTTGTATCGCGTAATCATCACAAATGGGAACCGACGACGCAATGATGCAGGTTTGATTTCACGCAGGCGGGGGCAAACACAATTATTGGAAGGGCATTTGGTTGCGTGACGTTGCCGGATACCGATACTGGATTCCTAGGTTTAATACCTTGTGGAAAAATTTCATATTTTCAGGAGGATTTTATTTGGTTAACGGCTCAATATTTTAAAATATGGTCACGGAAACTAATAGTAAAATTACCTGTAAATTCATATTTATATTGTCGCCTTGTAACATTGTCATTATATACATCAGTCACGATAAATGGATCGTCTCTGGAAAACGTCATGAACAGCTTCTTTGGTGCGGTGGTTTTTAATGCAAGAGTTGTATATTGAACCGGTCTATCAAGTTGAAGAAAAAAAAATGTAATATAAAATAAATAAAATATGTGGCAAAAAGTTATTTGTCCATATATGGAAACGATGACGTCATATCACTACTATATTAGGTCCAAAATTGTTTGATAGTGTAGATAAAGCTTAAAAGCTTTCAAAAACATAACAGTTGGCTTTATTTTCCTCTTAATTTATGAAAATTAATGTATAGAATGTTTTGTTTGCTTCTGTATGTTCTAGGGTGCCACACGTCCTAACGAAAGTGCGTTTCCTGCTTTTGCGCCTCAATAGCATGAATTTTACATTCATTCGTTAGGACTATTAAATCACGTAAATAAATTCTGAAATTGGCTAGCATCTCGTACTCACTCAAGATTGTACTCGTCATCGAACAGGGCTCCATTCTCAAACACGTCCTGGATGAATGGCCCTCCTTTTATGACGTTAGAACATTCGCCACTGTTTTCGGGGAACACGTCACCGGTATCCATTTCTATAACCGTTATGTTCGGAATGATGTCGTAAGGTTCGAAATCAACCACCCATATCTCGTGGACTCCTACCGTATCCTGTTGTAAAATATTTTATCATATCATTGTTTACATTATTTAAAATGTAGTTTCCTTCCCGAGCTCCTGGTTTAAAATTGATTACATTGAAATATTAGCAAAAATGTTACTTTTTTAAAAATTAATTTACTTATTTTCAGAAAGTAGAGCTGCAGAATAAGCGCCGTGAAATGAACCTTTTAAAATGGCGCTAAAGGGCATTCTTCATAAGACGGAAGGAAATTATAAGTTTCTTTGTGTAAGAACTAACGGTTTAACATTTTAAACACAGAGCTACTTTTTATATTTTCAAATATTTTGATCTTGCCAATAAGTCAATTTTGGAAATGCTCAACGAAGAATAAAGTTAATCTTTGTATCACATGTCACACATACAGTAAGTTAGTGGGAACCAAGCTTTAAAATAGGCCTAATGCTTACCTCGGTTATAATCAATAGATCCAGTGCGTTATTGACGATATCAAAGCGGTCCACATACGCTTTGCCTACTTTACGAAACCTCTCATCGACAACAACATCTTCGATAGCCTCGCCAAAACTATCGACTTGGACGGCCAAATTAGCAAACACCAACATCACCAACCACGAAGGACACATCTTTATAGCTTAAAAGAATACAAAGGAGAAATCTTGGAGCTATCATGGTTTATGGTTTAGGATTGCAAGACGGTCGCCGATGCTGTATGCCTACCTCCCATCTCCATTCTGTCAATTTTCTCCAAAATGTTTGGACGCATCATTTATGATCGGACATACAAATTTATTTTAAACACAATATTCTTTCTGACCATCAATATGGCTTTCGAAAAGGATATGATACTTCAATGGCTCTTTTACAACTTACTATAGTATTGTGGATGCATTTGAAAAAAAACCATTTTGCTATTGGAACATTCATTGATCTTTCAAAAGCTTTTGATACTATCAATCATAACATTCTCTTATCTAAACTTTTCATTTATGAAATCCGTGGACCTGCACATGATCTATTTAAAAGTTACCAGTCAAATAGATTTCAATGTACTAAATATAGCAATGTTACCTCTCATTTTATACCAATATCATGTGGAGTCCCCCAAGGTTCACTGCTTGGCCTACTTTTATTTTCTTTATATATAAATGACATTTGTTCATCCTCTAAATTATTTTCTTTCTGCCGCTATGCTGACGATACTACCCTCCTTTATACAAATCCAAATATTTAGTCACTTTTTGCGGTTGTCAACCAGGAACTGACTAAAGTGTGTGAATATTTCCGAGCAAACAAACTTTCCGTTAACGTTAAGAAATGCTGTTCTATTTTGTTTCGAAACACTCGCAAACCTGTAAATCTTGATGATGAACAATCACAGCAGATTATTTATCAAACAGAAAGAAGAAAGTAGTTCGAATAATATCAGGTGCACCACCACTAGCTCACTCAGATCCCTTATTTTCCTCCCTAAACCTTTTAAAGTTGAAAGACCTTAACTATCATCAACAGTGTACTTTTCTCTACTCATCGATTAACTCCCTAAACCCACCTCAATTTACAAATTTATTCCAACCAAACGCATCTTTTCACAATTATAGAACTCGGAACTACAGGATATGCATATCCCTCTTCATAAAAAAACATCATTTCAATATAACATAAGATTTAGTGAACCTAAACTATGGAATAAACTACCTTCAAATATCAAAGTTGCTGTATCTAAAAAAAGCTTTTCATTTAAACTTAAGATATATCACATCCAAGTATTCATTTTTATTATATTATATTGTTATTTCTTTATTTTATTTTATTTTATATTATTTTTTTCTTTTTCCGTGTTGTTTAAATCTAATCTTTGTTTAGGCATGTCTGTCACAAGTTTTTTGCTTTTTTGAACATGCCTTCTTCAATCATATTACCTTTCTTTACACCATTTTGTAGACTGTTTTATTTTGAGGAAAATAAATGTTACTAAGAATGCTGTAATGTTCGAAGGAAAAATGAGTACAGTTCTCCAAGAATCAAAGATTCAGGGTAAATTCAAGAATATGAAGGTGGTTCACCGTAATAGCCTAGCTCTATCTAGATAAAGCATCAAATAAACCACTTTATAAACTATCGAGTTGAATTGAAATATCTATAGTGTCATGTTATTGAAAACACCTAATATAATACTGTAACATACATGTCTGAACAACACCCCTGGATGACTTGTTTTGACATATTCTTGTCTGGCTGACTGCCCTGGATGGTGTTTACCCACGTATAGTTGGGACCCAGACAGTGGCTTGTTACTAATAATAGTCTAGTATAATAATTGTTAAACACTCTCACTTTGACTCTCACTCAGGAGAGACTGCAGAGAAAGAACCAGGAGATAGACAATAAATACCAGATCACTTATGATTGTCTAATGTTATTATTAATACTAATAGTCTGCAGAGTACAATAACATCTAATCAAACAATAGCAACTCACCAGCTTCCTCTCGTAGTTAGTTATTAACGGTTCAACAAGGCGTGTCTTGCCGATTCACTCACCAGATCTTAACTAAAAATCTTAACAACGTACAAAACGCTTTATAATGCAGGTTGATATGCAAATGAGACTATGCAAACATCTGGTGATTGGTCAACTTTAACTAACAAGCCGTTGTCCATTATTCCAATGCAACGATATAGCGATAACTTTCCATATACAATTGTGTTGCTTACGGGAGGGACAGCATCGATACTTTTTAATGATAATTACTATATGTGTTTTTCTATATCTATTCATATACATGACCATCCTTATTATCTTCATTATATATTCTTTATTATTATAGTATTATCCTCACTTTATCATCGTTATAAGTATCATCCATATTATTACCATCATTATCATGAGTATTTTATCATTCTCATATTATCATCGTCATCGTAATCGTCATCGTCGTCGTAATCGTCATCGTCATCATCATCATCATCATCATCAAGATGAAGAGAAGATTTCCCGATGAAGAGAAGATTTCCCTACATTCCGTTTGCTCGTTGTAACATATGCCTAAGTAGGGCCTATCCTTTTTTATGCTATACCCGCTATTTGAAACAATTCAATTTAAATTACACTTTAAGTTCTGTACCTACAATAATTTTGGAATTGAAAGTTTAACTATTAAGTATCAAAGGGGCAGACAAACCCTTTAAGTAGGAACTTGTTCAGTTATCAGTTGACTGCCCTCCTCTCAATATTGCCATTATCTTTTTTAAGCTCTGTCTACACTATCAAACTTATAATATATATATGATAGTGATATGGCGTCATCGTTTCCATATACTGTATGTTGATAGTGTAGACAAAGCTATACGTCTTCTTCTCGTTCTATCCTCCTCATCCTCCTCCTCCCCTCCTCATCATCGTCATCCTTTTCACGAATTGTTCATAACAAAAGTTGATGGATTGACATACTTTTTTTTAATTTCTGTTATTGCTCGAAATCATAAAACGACAATATTGAATGTGAAGATCAAAAACATTATAATCGCGGATCAGAAGACGCCGAGTGATTTGATATAATTAAACGGAGATTGGTATGCTATTAATAGAATAATATTCCAATAACACAAGAACCGGTCATTTATTTTATGTAAAACTATAATCTATAAGTTTAATGATATCATCTATCATATTATTATAAGACTTCAAGTGCTTCATACTGCATATGTATTGCCATGACTTTATACAGCATACAATCGTTGTATCACAGGCCTGCGTTAAGCTCTGTCGAACTTTATGTGACAACACAATGTGATGTGCCCATATATGGACATGATGACGTCATATCACTACCATATTTAGGCACATCACACTTTATTTCTTTAACAATTTTGATGGTAGAGAGGGCTTTATATTATTTTCATCCATAGCTGAAACTTTCTTCATAATTGATAAATTTGAATTTATCAATTATCAGATATCGAATAATAAAATCGAATCAAAATCGATAAAGGTATATTAATAAATCTTTCACGCCATATTGGAAAGTATTATTGATTCTAAAAATTGCTGGCAGCCAATTTTAACGATTTCAAAATCTGAAATCTTCTTAATTGGTGCGCTTGGTGCGCCGCGGTGACCTGTTGCACCGCGGTGACCTGGTGTTCCGCGGCCACTTGGTGCGAATACGAGTGCTATGTCGGACGTACCGTTCGAAATGATTCGCCAATTTTAACATATTCTAAATATTAAAACATACATGAGTACACCTTTAATATTACTGACCAAACTGACTAATATTACTAGTACCGTAGTATCAAAATTGGAAATGTGGATTTCAGCGTATTAAATATCAATCAAACATGTAAAAGTACATTATTGAAATTAATGAATGGAAACACTTTTAAAACAGTTTTATTTCTGAAATGGTGTGTATAAAAAATTCTAATAAAATAATCGTAACCCGAATCTTAAGTTTAAAGTTGATACAAAATAAAATTTAGAAATAAATAAATCATAAAGTTTAAAAAATAAATGTTTATTCAATATTAATTATTAAAATAATATTGATTATTAAAATAATATTAATTATTAAAACAATCGTCAAATGTTACCATAAAAAATAATAATCTTATTTTAACAATAATGCTGCTAATGACAAGGCAGGGTTTTGAGAAACTAATTACCATATCTAATACACCTTTCTATATTTGGTTTGCCACTTGTTAACAAAATGTTGATTTTATTATTATACTTCTTACATCTTAAGCTCTGTCTACATTATCAAACTTTATGTGGAAAACAAATGTGATGTGCCCATATATGGACATGATGATGTCATATCACTGCTATATTTGGGCACATCACACTTTTGTTTGTCAAACTAATTTGACAGTGTAGACAATGCTAAGTATAATGTTGACGTCATCGGCCGATCCCGCGGGGGCGCGTACCTTCTCATTTTGAGAGAACGTCGCGTCTCCAAATGTTTGAAATACACCTTAATGCTAAAACCATTTCCCCAGCTGAAATTATCCGATGATCCTTCATTCAAAAGAGGATCTTCAATACGTCGTTTTACAACAAACCTCGTCGCCGAAACGCATAAGCTATAGCACAATATTAGCATAGGACGGAGTGTGTCAAACTTGATATCCCCAACTTCAAAATCTACTAAATTTACGGAACACATTTTTCTTCTTTAAAATGGAATGTAACGCTCGTGACGTTTCAATCAAACAATACATTATACGCAATACAAATCTGACATTAGCATTATCAAGATAGAACATATTTCTACCAGAAGTCATATATTAAAAGTGTCTTATGTCGATATTCTTACACTATATACACACCACAATACCAAGTTCCGCATCGTAAGCTGCTTGGAATAAATTTAAACTAATGTATTATACTGGCACTTATGTTTTGCTTATTTACAATTTAGCTAATTCTTTAATAATGATCGGTTTTATAATGCTTAAAAAAATATTTGCACCTTTTAGCTAATCTTTAATAACGATCGTTTTTTTAATATATTTAAAATAACTCAGTTAGTTAGTCATACTGGCAATGATATTGATACATTACATATGTAACAAAATACAGTACAAAGATATAATTGACGGTGCTAAAGTGTAAAACAACTGAAGCAACCAATCCAATAATAAAAACATTATATACATTTCTATAAATCTTCCAAACTTATATTATCATATAATTATATAGATTTACATTTACACTTTTCGTAATGCAAATCTGTCCAAACCTAGCCCAGTTGTGTCCAATCACTTAACACATTCCAATCTACTCAATCCACCGCGCCTCTTAGAGAACAAGATAACCCCGAGCTAAAAAGTATTTTTAAATGATGGATGTTTCTAATGGAGAGTAGGCATAAGCGGTTAAGGCTAGTTATTTATACCTGTGTAAGTTAGTTCCTACCCACCAAAAAGTAATCTATAAATGTGACCACCATGAAACGAACTTACGCGGGTAAATATAAATAAAGAAAGCCTGAACAGATATAGATAAGAAGGTAGACATTATATGTTGATATAAAGTTTGCGGTACACCACGTGTATCAGTTCTAAAAGGAACTGTTGAGTTTCTCAAGATTTCGATCAATATGCTTTGATCGTCTTCAGGAGTAAGAAATGCAGACATAACTGGAATGGAAAGGAATACTCCATGTTCAAACACATGTTACGTAAGATGCTGTTATTGATGTTGGTGGTTCAACATAACAGCGAGTATCGAGGTGTATTTGTGGTTCGGCGGCATCTTCATCTGCTGAGGTCGTGTTTGGCAGCAACTCGCTACAGTTTGTTTGAAGTGATGGTCTTGTTGAAGACAGAACTCTATCAGACATGTCAGCCGTATTTTCCTTATTTGTTTCAATATGTGATTCTGTAAATTAGATTAGATTAAGTATTTTAGTGACGAGATCAGGTATAAGGAAGGATATTCCTTAGGGTATTGAGTAACATTTGTATAGGCCTATAATAGTGACCATTTGTTTTCACGACGCGTCACCTATTACGTAACTATTAGGTCTAACATTCTGCGCATGCTCAACATATTTCAAACACGAAAGGTCGCTATTTAAATATAAAAAAACCCTACTTTTTGCTCTCTTTGTGACGTAGTTCTGTGTCGTCACGTGTAATTTTAGCGCCTTCATAAACCATTGAGTAAAAGTTGTTGTCGAAATAGTATACAAAATCGGATTGAGGGCGCTGTTTACCGGCAATACAAATATTACGATCCATGTATATAGATTTTCTAGCAGAAAAAAAAAGATACAATTATTCTAAAATATTACAATAAATAATATTACGCCTATTATGCCCACTTTGATTAACTCGACCAAAGTTATCATCATTATGAATGTAATGTAGAATGTAATGTAGAATGATGCCTAATATGTTTGGTAAACCGATTCCTTTATTACGCTCACCCGTTATCGGTATATTAAAAAGTGCTATCAATTTAATAATCACGATAGGTATCCAACAGAGAGAATCGGTGAGAACGATGAAAAAGAAACGGCGTGCGTATTTCATATCGCCCTTGTAGCCTATTTGCACGGTGGAAGCATTACGCGTGGTCCGTATGCTCATAAACATACCTGTATAAAGAGAAGAAAACAAGTTGGTATAATTATATATTAAAGATTAGTAAGTAGATCCATCAGTGGTTTACTATAAAAATGTTAACATTTGAAATAAAAAACAGATAAAAACATAAGGAGAATTATAGTTATATGACGTGAGGCTACATTATGATTGTGTTATAGAATTTGACCGGCAACATTGTGTCCAAAAACCGAGAGAGGAAGAAGTTCCAGATTACTGGCATGTATGATCACGAAGAGTGAAAGAAAATGGAAAGCGAATTTGTTAGGCCTAAACTTACCAACATATGACACAATTATCAAGACAAGAGCCAGGAGGTTGATCCCCAGAAAAATCGCAGCAGAGTACTCCCATCCTTTCAAACGTGGTTCATGTATATGCAGCGGAAAACATACACCATTGGTTCCATAAAAGTTTCCAAAATAACTTTGCACAAACATCGGAACACAGGCGATCAATGCACATGTAGTCCAAATACTTGAGATAATGATTGTTGCCTTTTTCTTTTTCAGACGACGGCACTCATACGGGTAGACGATACATACAAAACGTTCTACAGAAATCAAAGCAAGGAGGAGCACTGAGACCTCACTGGAGACCATGGCTAGGAAACCCGTCATCTTGCAGCCTATACTGTCCATCCATTGGCGCGCGTTTTGGTTGTAGTTGTCACGGAATCTATGGTCTTGTACGGCGATTATGAACAAGTAAATTGACATTAGAAAGTCAGCGGCTAGAAAGTATAAAAGCAAAATAAAGTTTCAAAATCATGTTAAAAAACTGCAGAAAACCAGTTTGTAGAAGTTTAAACTAGGATCTTCCAGTTTACAAATCAACTCAAAAACACGAATTTGCAAACCAATTTGGTAAAGTTTACTAAACATAGCTGAAACTGTGAGTTTTCTTGGTTTTCTAGAGTAAACTAGGCTTTAACTTGAGCAAACTAATTTGCAGTTTGTTAAGCAAATTATTATTAACTCAAATTTCAAACAAAAATTCGGTAAAGTTTTCTATAATGAGGAGACAATTGATTAGGTTTCTCACCACAGAGATTCATGATAAACAGTGAGTACACTTTGTGTTCTGCTTTCATAAGGAGTCGGCTGATGAAGACGCCTAGGTTTCCGACGAACGTTAATGTAGCCATTGTCCATACAGACACGCGTAAGATCCTGTTTGCCATAAGATTGTAGATCGTCGAAATACCATCTGTTTTAGGGTTACAATTCCTTACATGTGGTACATACGAGCAGTATTGAAACGATGAAAAGTAACTGAAATTAAAAATACATGTTTATGTTACTATGTACGTTTGCCTATTTTTGGTGCCGTTACAAACGCCTATTAAAATCTCGAGTTATCTGTATCTTTAATGTGTTAAAAATATTAAATAGCACGCCCTCTGTCGCTCGGTGTCAATTATTTCGCTCAGTTTCTACAGTAAGCTCGTAATTCCCACATTATTGTGTTACTTTATGTATGTCTTTCTACAAACCGAAGCACTTATTAGATTAAACTGTTAGTTTACACGGAAAGTGAATATTCCAAGGCTAACATTTCTCATTCATGGCACGTAACTGGAAGCATGTTTTTCGCCAAAAAAGATTTAAGATTTATATATTCATTTAACTGTAATGTATATCCATAGGCTACATGCATCTATGCTCAACATAATGCTAATTTATCTTAAATCAATCATCAAAGTGAATATATCCAAATTACTGGTGATAAATATTACTTTTTAAATATAAAGAGACGCATACACCTTAACATTGTATCTGCTTTGTTATAAATTCAAACCCAGTATCCACTTAATGCACTTCTAAGGTTCACTCTATCATTTCAATACAACGCAATCCAGATGGCGTTACTATTATGGTATAGGGGTGCTTTAAGAATATTTTCGTATCAAAGCCCTCCCTGCGGTAAACGGTGGTTATTGTCAGTTTATCCATGTAAGCTAGGAACAAAATATACTTATTTTCTTTCCTATCTGGTTAGGCTATAAATCATGCATTGAAAGCTATGATTGATTTTGAGCTCCTATTATGTCCTAATTAATGGTACAATTAATCTAATGAATAATTCATGACGTTTGCTTGAGAATGATAGGGGAAAACATTGTGTACATGTTCACTTATTTTTAATGATGTGCTTAACAGATGAATATCAGAATATAGCATCTTATATACGTGTGATACGTGTTAAAACAATCACCTACACAGTAGTAAGTTTCTTTAGGTTTTCAAACATCGCTGGTTTGATATTATTAATTGTAATCCCTTCAAGTCTCCTAAAATAAATGAAAAATGTAACACACATGAGTATATGCTTGTCATTTGATTGAATGATTGTGGTTCACATGATATTCAATAATTACTACATTGAATCCATACGTCATTAATCGTGCAATTTTGGCATATGGCCTTTGACTTCTTTTTATATTAACGTTAAATTTCTTAATAATTATGTGGATCACTCTTGGAGCACTTTCGAATGTAGGTGTTTTATAAATCAAATACGGTAATGAATGTTTTATATTCGTATAATGGAATAAATAATTTCATTCGGAGAAAGATGAAATGTATTTTCACCTCATGGCATTATTTGTACCATTGCACAAATAACCATTCATTCTACAATTCCGGAGGACAGTGTAGAATCACAGCCAAACTTTAACTTACAGTCTCGTTTAATTGTTTAATCAAACGTCTTATCATAAAAGTATTTAATGCAGTATTTTAGCTGCAGGGGGAGAAGTTTTACAACAATATCAATAGATTTACGTTCTGTGTATAGTCGTCATTGCACTGAAACGTATCCCTGTTGGCGATTATAGTTATATAAATATTTAATAAAACATTTTTAAAGATATGATTTCTTCAGTTGAAAAAGAGAGAATCAACATCGCGAATATTGCTGTCACAATCAAACTCAACATGGCCATTGGCGATTAGCATTTAGAAAATAACATTTCATAAAATTTAATGTTGAAGTATGATACATGTTGATGGGAATCTTACAAGATTTCAAGATCTACTAAGTCGTAAAATACATCGACAGGAAAAGATCGAAACAGATTGAAATCCAGTGATCTGTGAACAAAAATAAAATGAAATAGAAATTTATATAATTGGATATTTTAACCCTCAATGTTTATATGTTTTTCTGTTGGTAGCGGTTTTTAAATATACGAAGTATGGAACGCATTAGGTGAAATAAAAAGATTCTGGTACTGGTAGGTCTAAATGGTATTGCTATGCATTATTTACTAATAAATAATAATGTTAATGTTGTCTTTATTAATTAAAATATTATTTACAATAAAAACTATTTTTTTTCACCAGGATTAAAATACTGTCAATAAGGCAAATGTTTAATATGCAAATGTATCCTGTTCGTGTTAAATTGCATTTAAATTAACCTACATTGATTTGTCCAAATGAATATGAATGTTATGCACTTCATTTATATCATATAATAGTAAAGCATCATTAAATTCAAAGATATGATTTATTAATATATCTATTTATAGATATAGCAACAAACAGAGCACGGAGTTTCACTTACAAATGACTGAGTTTGGTTAAGTTCTTGAACTGCACTGATGACAGTCTGTCTATTCTGTTTTTGGATAAATCCCTTAATAGAAGAAAGTACGTGATTAATCATACTTAAACAAACATACGATGTCAATCGAACTTTTAACCGAATGAAATTAGATAATGATAGCCTAGTGTAGAAATAACAACGGCAGTGCATGGATTACACCTCCATGGTTATAGGAGACGTATAGATATTGTATCTGTTGAGTGTGGCCGAGCGGTTAAGACAGTGGAACCGAAATCCATAGCCATAACTTTGGCAAGGGTTCGATTAGAACAAGTCTTCTCGGATAAGTACTATAAACCGTAGGTCCAGTGTACACATCTGGCTCATGTGCACTTTAAAGAACCTAGTACATCTTTCGACACGAGTAGGGAGTTACCCCGATGTACTAGTTCATTCATACACACACACTGTCGTGGGCAGACGTATTGGCGCCGTAGTTGGCTGCCGAGATCACAATGGAACCCTTAGTGGAGCAGTAGCCTTGAACTATGAAGTTCGCTCCTTTAAATAGAAGAAGATCTAGAATTATAACGTAACACGTTCATTCTCCGTTAAGTTATTCAATATCTTAGACAAAATACAATGAAAAATAAAAAATAAGAACAAAACATATATGTGTGAATTGTTATTTTGTTAATGGTATAGTATTCTTCTGTTTTCATTCTTTTTGGCGACAATACGCTATATTCACACTTGATGGTTAAGCTACATTTACATAACGAAAACAATGCATTGAAGTATCGATCGATGATTAATCGATGCATAATTATAATCGATAATCGATTTATAAAGATAATCGATGCATAATGGTAATCGATAATCGGTGTGATTATAATCGATAATCGATGTATAATGATAATAAATAATCGATGTATAATAATTGATAATCGATGTGTAATGATAATCGATGTACTGTATAATGATAATCGATAATCGATGTATAATGATAATCGATGTATATTGGTAATCGATGTATAATGATAATCGATGTATAATGATAATTGATGTATAATGATAATCGATGTAATGATATACTTACAACTCCACAAGATTCACAAGAGATGTTAACGCCAACGGATGCACAAATGATATTTCATTATTTTTCAATGACCTACAAACATACTAAATTGTTATTTACTTCATATATAGATTAAAAACAAGTTATCTTTCAGCGTCTATAAATATATATCTATAGTAGGTTAATCTAAGCTTATATAAATGTAAAACAAAAATACGCAATACATGATAATATTTAATATAATTGTCTTAATCCTTATTTAACTATATGTATTTACTGTCGCCCACACAGTTGACAAGTCAAGAACGTGATATATTTATGTTCGGCAATGAAAGTGATATTTTAATTCCTGAATATATTATAACTGTTAATATTCTTCATTAATGTAAATTGACATGCTCTATAATAAGTTCACACGACAATTGGACCGTCGGCAATGGGTTACTGTATAAGATGGATGTATACTCTCCATAGTAATGTACTTGAACAATAATGTAAATACTTTCATTAAGAACGGCTTTAGGTACGGTACGTCTCTAGGAAGTTGTTGCTGGGGTGGATACAAGGGGGGTTGCAGATTTGTTAACTTTCGAGAGTAGGCCTACAGATATTTATTTATCGAAACGCACATGATGCATGGGAAGTGTTTTCGAGCAAACGCCACGACGCGTACGTACGTGATTTGATGTTTGTACGTACGTACGCGATTTGATGTTTGTACGTACGTACGCGATTTGATGTTTGTACGTACGCGTCGTGACCTTTGCTCTCACACCCTTCCTATTATGCATTGTGCAATGACGCTCCTCATGAAATCAAGCTGTTTGCGAGAAAACATTATGTGTAGGCTATTCAACAAACCAACACTATTTCTGAATCCTGTCGTTTCAAGGACTGTTCATGACATTAGGTGGGCACACACTAAGAACGAAACATAATTATAATTATATATCCGAGGCAGAAATGATGATGAAGATGATGATGATCAAACGGGAAATGTTAATATAACTTTACACTTACAATGTCGACAATGATGTATCCCCGGAAAAACTATCTGAATTCAATGTAGTAATTCGGTTATTGTCAAGTTCTCTACAAATAAATAAAGAATACACTATGAAAGACACTGGAAACATTATTTGCTGTGCTAATTAGATTGAAATTAAAAACAGATTTTTAACCAATTTTAAAGGGTAGTTTCGGGTTTACACAGCAGGATGTATGAAGCGATTATGATAATGAATAAATTATAATTTAGAAGATAACGTATTACATCCGGGTTTCAAACTTAACTGGATCTATTAAACTGTATTTTAAAACACATTCGAGTATAAATGAGGCCATGTAGTTGGATGGTTGATGTTTTTTTTGTCTTGTGTGAGTTCATCTCACGTTTATTTAAATTTTCAGTGAATGTATTGTATACTGGTACTGGTACTGGTTCAAATAACCGTCTCACAGAGACATCTGGTAGCCATTGACTTGAAGTTGGCATTTGGATGTGTTACTTTTAAATGTAGGCCTACAGTATGAGAGTGACTACTACCAAATTACACAGTCACAAAACAACTTATAAAACAGTTCATATATACATATATGTACATTTATGACAATTAAAGTACATTTTTTAAGTAGTTAAAATACAGGTATATTTACATAATAGAGTACTTGAATTCAGTATTAACCATATTTTTTTTCATTTAAAATTTTAGATACGATGTTAATTAAAATGTAAAAATGAAAGATGGCGGTAAAATACATGATTAAACTCTTTCTTGTTAAACTATCTTATTTGTGTTCTTATTTGTGTTCTAGTAGTTGATATTGTATACTTACAACCACTCCAAAGATGGCAGATTTTCAAACACATTCCCTATGTTTGGATCGTTGATCTTGTTATGGCGAATTGATCTATAGAATAGGAATATTCAACAATTTTCTGACCGTTATATGTAAATGAATTGACATATCAGAAGATACATTGAATAATGTTGGATAAAACAACAAAATAGAATTCAATCTGTCTATATCTGTCTATATTGAACATAATGCTGTATTAAATGTGGTATTATTATTATTATTATTATTATTATTATTATCTAGGCCTATAAATTTTATTTTCTGTGAAGCGTACAGTAAACGTAGTTAGGTAGCTTTACTAAATAAATACACTGAATACAAAATTAACAATCATTTTCAAGAATCGAATGATGGTTTATTTTTTACTTCACCTAAAGTGGATAAACTTACAACCAATACAAATTATGCAAGCCAGCAAACGAATTTCCCTCAAATGTTGTTAATTCGTTGTGGTCCATCATTCTGTAAACAATTTTGTACATTTTCATGAAAGTAAGAAACGATTTAATATAGCTACAATCACAAATAAAAAAATGAAAAAAAAATGAGAGACGCAACGCAGCGACGTATTAATGCAAAGTGATGTATTGCGTATAATCAAAAGTGGGAACCGACGACGCAACAGTGCTGCGAAAATCGCAGGTTGGATTTCACGCAGGTGGGGGCAAACACAATTATTGGAAGGACATTTTTTTCACGTTGCGTAGGTTGCGCCTCTAGTGGGAACCAAGCTTTATAGAAACGATTTAATATGTTACAATTACAATTCAAATAGTAAAGGGTTACCCCTGTGTATGGCAAACTGGGACATGCATTCTGGTAATAAATACATTTATTGACATTCAATATTTTAGATCTGAGTGCCAACATACTTAATGGTGGTACAATCGAACTTAAATAAATAAATAATGCAAATTTACTTGTAAATTGGTCACATATTGATGAAATAATATAAATAGTCAACTTTTATTACTATTTTACCATGACAAAATAAACAACCCTGTATTTTACTGGTATGTCATTTGATTGATTGATCCTACTACATTCACATAATACAACATAGTATTATTATATTGTTCAAATTTTCCCCGATGTTACCTTTACATTTGCCATTCTAAAAATAAAATATTATATAAAATATCGATCACTATAATAGGATATACTTAAAAGTAAGCTACAAACATAGGTCTAACTGTTGTCTTTATGGTACCCTCACATACTATAATAATCACAAAAATAACTCATTCTCTTAAAGTCACCAGCAACTTTATTAATTCGTTAGTGTTTTTTTAGGCCCGTTCAGACGGGTTGAAAATTAAAGGTTATGATGTTTGTACTGTTAGTACATATAATGACTTTTGTTTCTAAAGCTTGGTTCCCACTAGCGACGTAGCGTAACTCAATCTACGTAACGTAAGCAAATGCCCTTCTAATAATTATGTTTTCCCCCGCCTGCGTGAAATCAAACATGCGATGTTTGCAGTACTATTGCTTCGTCGGTTCTCACTTGTGATTACGCAATAGGCCTACAACACTTTTCGTCGATACGTCGCTGCGTTGCGTTCTAGTGGGAACTACGTTAAGTGAACTCATTGAAATCTCTGACGGAATTAACCGGCATGTGGATGATCTTTAAAACAAATTCACCCATGTTTGACCGCGCCTTTTTGTGACTTCAATTATTACAGCCTGTCTAAATTAGTATTCTCCCGTGACTGTATACTTTATTTGAACTGTAAGCAGATTAAAATCAAATGCCACATACATAATTTTTATTTATTTTACCTGTCAATGAGTAGACACAATGTGCCGTGGAGAAAAAAAAGTTAAATCCAAAGTCAGTTCATCCGTCAGTATGGTAAGTGAAATAAATGTTTAACTGATTACAACGTATCAACTTTAGTAACATACAACTTAAAAGTTCTTTACACACTATCAAAGTTGATGTGACAAAACATATGTGATGTGCCCATATATGGACATGATGATGAACAACTCTAAAATGTATGTAGGAAATGTTTTTTTATTTTATATCTATTATGTTGTGTTTATTGTTTTATGTTTTTTATGTAAAATGGTCCTGCGAAAACAGAAGTGTAAACTTCTCTATGCAGGATCCTTGCCATCATTTATGCTATGAAACTGTATTTATAAACGATGAGTAAATAAATGTGAATTGATATCACTGCCATATTTGGGCACACTTTTTTAATCAAACTAATTTGATAGTGTAGACAGAGTTGTAAGTTATATATAGAATAACCACCCGATTTTATGTCCGTAAGCCTATATCCATTATCCACATTATCCTATCATTGACAACATTCTGTAATACAGCATCGTATGATGGTTTGGTTAGACTTATAGCCTAACAGGAGACACAGTGGTATATATGTGAAACTGTATTAGAATATGATGCTGGATAAATTATACACAGTACAGACAATCCACAATTTTAATAAACAAAACTAAATACTTACAGCCACTCTAGATTTGTAAGAGGCATAAACACTCCATCAGGTATACGTTTTATTTTGTTCTCTGACAAATATCTAGAAACGCAACAAAACAGACAAAGATTACGATTTAACATTATTTTTACACACATCGCCTTCCATACCTCGGCACTTCATACTCGTTTCGGACCATCTTTTTGTAAACTATGTTTGTTTATATAGGCCTAAAAAATTGAATAGAATCAAAAACTGAAATTTTGCCAAATGTAGAGAGCGAAGGGCGTGCTATTTACTATTTCGGTCCATATTTAAGATAAGGATAACTCGAGATTTGTAATCTAATGAATATTTTGATTTTCCTGAAATATATGTCATCTTGATATATGTATTGGCACACCAATAATACTACTGATATTTTTAATAATAATAAGCCAGTATTTTCTTTACATAATATAATGTTAATGATATTGATAACAATAGGCCTAAGTAATAACATCAACACAACGTTAAGTAGTGTAGTAGAGACTGTAAGTTAATTTAATGTTGTTATTACTTGAATAATTCGCTCCTTTCTTATTTTATAAAAACATATTTCATACGTATCTAACAACGATAAACGCGCATATTACAGGATGGATAAACTATTTCATAATTGATTGTGCTTATCAACTATAAGCCGCATTTGAGGCTTAGGGAGTGGAGTTGAAAGAGTCGTGAGTTATGTTATTTTTCATTACTTTTCTTGTAGTTTTTATAATGTCCTGTGAACGTCTGCCGCTGACACAGAAGCGTTTTGTTCAATAAGGTTTACTTGTTATCTTGCAAACGAAAAAAAAAACAAAAAAAAAAACAAAGAGAATTTTGCCAATACAAGTAACAAAAATCGAATTAACCAGACACTTACAGTTTTTGCAAATCTGCAAGTCCCTGGAACGCATTAACATCAACATCCGCAATATCATTATCGGCTAGCGATCTAATATTTAAAAAAAAATCATCTATAATTAGTAAGGATAATAAATACCGGTACACAATAAAAAAAAAATTATCTCAGGCATATATTTTAAATTAATATTATAAAGTAACTTGATATACACTGGGTAGAACATGCCAAATAGAAGATAATTCTAGTATTTGAAGTGCGTAGTACGCCTAAGCTCTGTCTACACTATCAAACTTTATGTGACAAAAAATGTGGCCATATATATATACATGATGATGTCATATCACTACCATATTTAAGCATATCACTACCATATTTAAGCATATCACTACCATATTTGGTACACACTTTTTTTGTCAAACTAGTTTGATAATGTCGACAGAGCTTTAAGTTAACACGGTGTACAATTGTGTAGATCGTAAAGTAAACTCACGCCGGTGAAAAACACAATACACATACAGATGCCAGTAAAGCTTGGTTCCCACTAGAACGTAACGCAAGGACAAAAACGCAACGCAAGCGTTTTAACCAATGACAAGCGAAGTTATAGACAGTTATCAATCACAAGCGAATAAGCCATCGCTTGTGATTGGTCAATTCAATTGCGTTGCGTTACGTCCTTGCATTGCGTCGCTAGTGGGAACCACGCTTAAATGGAAGAGATACTGCACGTCAACAGTGTCTTTCTTGGTTGACATCAGACACAATTCAACAATCTTTATATAAGCAGGCCTTCATGTGAAACTCTAAAGCTTTGTAGGCCTATACATACTATCAAACTTTATGTGATATATATATATATAAATCAAAGAGCTGCATAGGCAGGATATAGAAAAAAATCAAGATCAAATAAGTTAAAACTGCCTCAATATAGATTTATTTTAACGACATGTTTCGGGCATAGCCCATCATCAGGTGAAAAGAATTGTAACAAAGGATAACCTATATAAGTCACAAAATTACATAATAAAACAAATCAGCCAATCAAAGATGTTAACAAACAATATATATATATATATATATATATATATATATATATATATATATATATATATATATATATATATATATATATATATATATATATATATGGACATGCTGATGTCATATCACCACCCATATTTGGGCATGTCACTTCCGTATTTAAGCACATCACATGCTTTTTTCAAACTAGTTTGATAGTGTATACTAAGGGAATTACTACGTTGATTATTATGTAACTCACAGTTTACGTAGAACTCTGTACTTTGCCATTGAACGATTTTCCAGTAACTTGATGTTGTTTCCAAATAAGTTTCTAAACATCAAACGAAATTATAGTATTAACCTCTGTCTACACTATCACATTTTATGTGACAAAACAAATGTGATGTGCCCACGATGATGTGATATCACTATCATATGTTTTTATGTCAAACTATTAGATAGTGTAGACAGAGCTTTATTATCCATCATCAAACAAAGTTGGTTCTTATTCGTTTTGTTGACTGCACATTTTGCTGAAACAAATTTTCAAGCGCGCGTAGGCTACTAAGCCAAAAATAATCTCGCACCTGCAGTTTAAATGTTTACTGCCGGCGGGTAACTGAAAATAAAACTTCAACATTCCTTATTCTACGCCTGACTGGTTTCTATCGATTTAGTTGCCGTACTCAGTTTGCGCTTCCGCGAGAAAAGATAGTTTAATTTGGTAATTTTATTATTAATATAATTTTTGTTTGGACAAGGAATCATCTCATTTATTTCATAATCAATTATTTCCACATGTATTATATTTCCACTTTATTATTTATGAGTATTATAATCTTTTTGTACAATTATGGTTTAAATAATTGCTGTAATTCAGATTCAATTTATTTTGCCAATTAAAATGGAAATAATATGAGTACATTTTTATCATTTTAAAATGTATATTAATAAAATTAATTAAAATTATTACAACTGTCTATTATACAATACTGTATTATCAATATTTGTTATATTAAGCAAAAGGTGAATATGAGAGAACTGTTTTTCTGTTTACATGTTTGTTTGTCGAAATATTACACATTGTTGACATTGTACTTACTTTGTAGACTGATGAATATAAATAAGGGAATAATAAATAATAACAATATCAATATAATATGCGTATTAGAGAGGATTTTTTTATATAAACAGGAAGTCTCATCAATTTCCTGTACACACCACTGCAGCGTTGCCAGGAAATAGAATTTTCAAAGGGTAGATTAGGAAATTAATAATTATTTTTTTCTTACAATCGAGATATATTTGGTGAAATAGATTCAGGTACTTTCGTCATTCCTGTAGATGAGCAATCGATTTCTGTTCTGTTGCCACATCTACACACCACGGGGTAAACAGGAATTACTGAAATAACATTGAAAGTATCACAATGTAGGCCTACTCTAAATTTCACAGTATCATAGGAAATTTCCGGGATACACCTTCATATGTGTTTCACATGTGACGAATGTAACCTAACTTTCAACCAAACAGGCACAACGTGTGATAAACATGTGAGATGATGTATTACGGAATGTGTCTTTGTCACATGTAGAGATATATACATCACTGTGATTGGTACACGATGAACGTATGTACTGTATCAATATAGGCAAATCGGTATATACACGGAGGTTGTATAACATGATACCAAAAAAAAACCAGTATAATGACTTATAAAAGGTCCTTTATACAGTATTTTAGAAGAGTGTGGTACAAAAAAAATATAATATATGCTGTTTCACCAAATAGGCCTACAGTAGAACGTCTATTAAACGGACACCTTTTGGGACCTAACAAAGTGGCTTCTCTTGGTTGGCCGTGTAATAAATGTCCTCTTTCTCGTTTAACGGAAAGTGTCTCCTTAAAGGGTGTATCCTTAAGAGGTGTCCCAAAAGAGGGAGTGTCCCAAAGAAGGGAGTGTTCTAAATGAGGGAGTGTCCCAAAGGAGGGAGTGAATTCAATGAATGTATCAACTTACAGCAGACGTTCTTCTGTGTATTATACATTTCATACTTCCCGCTTATTGTTGCATTATGGCGTCTATCGAAATCGTTTCCAAACCCTGCCTTTTCTTCTAAATATTATATAAAAAAATTTATATTGTTTTAAAGGTTTGGATGAATAAAGGTAAGTTGTGGCACGCTGTGTGTAATTCTGAAGACGGTAGTAGAATTGTAACAACCATTCATCGATGCATTCTCAACTATATCGCAAACCTATAATTTTACCATAATTATGAAATATTTCAAATAGGCCTAAGTATTTATTCATTCATTTATTCGGTCAAGATCAACATACAATACATGATTACATAACAATGTCACAATACAAAAAATTAAAACTTGACACTCACAATTAAAAAGAAGGATAAAATGTTAAGAACAATGTAAAACAATGCAAATGTCTAAAATGGCTTTAAAATGGCATAAAAAACAGCATTTAAACAGAATACCGTTCAGTACCATAGTTTAAAAAAGTCATTAAAAATACAAGTTATATAAAAGAACAAAAACAATAGAATATTAAAAAGCGTTCAGTAAAAAAGTAAGCAGCAGAATAAAGTTATGAACATTAAGAATAAAACAGTTAAGTTGATTTCGACCAGGATAGCCCAAAAAAAACCCCAATTACCTAGGTTTATTTCCGTTGGGGTCCTGTAGTATTGTAATGTCCATGGTTCTGGTGGTAGAACGAGTCTTCTCAGATAAGGACTATAAACAGTAGGTCCAGTGTACACATTCAGCTCATGTGCACTTTAAAGAACCTAGTACATCTTTCGAGACGAGTAGGGGGTTACCCCGGTGTATTAGTAAATCACAGCCACTGATCACCAACTGGGCCCTCTGGGAGATCAGTCATTGACTGAAGAGGTTACCCAGTATAAATAAATTAAAAAAAAATAAAAAAATGTGATTTTAAATTATTTTATTCTATATATTTACCGGTATTTGTTATTGTGATCTGTTTAACATACCTTAAAATCGGCCATAGTAATTTGTTTCTTTGGTTTAATATGAAATATTAATTAATTTATTTATAACATAAAAGAGAGAGAAAATACATTAAAAGATGATATGTATAAATTATAAGAGACACTTATGGTAAATAATGATAAATAATAGAGAAAAGGATTACAACAACAGAAATCATGTATGTAAAAACACATAATAACAAAATGCAATGTTAGAACAAATGTGTATACATTAATATACAAATGTGTATACATTAATATACAGTATTTAAAGGAAAATGTATATAATGGAAATGAAAGTGGGATGAACCCACATAAGACAAAAAGAAATACATGATGTAGAAGAGGAGATATGAGCAAAAACCTGTATTTTATGGCGTCTATTTTGAAATTCAAATGGCGACTTTTCCCAGGCCAGATGAGCTGGAACTTTTTTGGTGGATATATAGACCCCATATGACACAAATCAATTGAGAAACACTTGTTTCTATTTTTTTTCCAGAGAAAGTGTAAATTTTTCAGGTCTGGATGTTTATATTTTTTAGGTACGGTTATCAGACGTGTTACGCGCAGGTTATCAGGCTGTGTGATGAATTGCAAGCTTGATATACTTTTTATAACCCTTGTTTGTTAAAAAATCATGTTTTTTTTCTTATTATTTGATGTCTGTTGTTTGCCAGTTTCATCTGGCACAGTAATAAAGCGTGGTTCCCACTAGAACGTAACGCAGCGACGTATCGACGCAAAGTGCTGCAAACAACGTTTGATTTCAAGCAGGCGGGGGAAAAACACAATTATTAGAAGGGCATTTGCTTACGTTGCGTAGATTGCGTTACGTTGCGTCGCTAGTGGGAACCAAGCTTAAGTAATTGCATTGATCAACATCCTCTAGGCAATACTTTCTACAATAGTGGTCATCAACTTTCATACAAATAAAGCGTGGTTCCCAGTAGCGACGCAACGTAACGCAAGTTACGCAACGTAAGCAAATGCCCTTCTAATAATTGTTTTTGCCCCCGCCTGCGTGAAATCAAACCTGTGATGTTTGCAGCACTATTGCGTCGTCGGTTCCCACTTGTGATTACGCAATACAGCACTTTGCGTCGATACGTCGCTGCGTTGCGTTCTAGTAGGAACAGCGCTTTATGAATGTTTATGAGTTAAATGTGAGAATGTTTCAGGAGTTTTCTGTTCTATACGAGGCGGAGCTGAGTTAAAGCGTGGTTCCCACTAGTGACGCAACGCAAGGACGTAACGCAACGCAAGTGAATTGACCAATCACAAGCGATGCCTTATTCACTTGTGATTGCTAACTAGCTGTCTATAACTTTGCTTGTCATTGGTTAAAACGCTTGCGTTGCGTTTACGTCCTTGCGTTACGTTCTAAAGGGAACCAAGCTTAAATAGAACAGTCAATCTTTAAACGAATTAAATATTCTCTCTATTCAGTGACGAATCAAAGATTCTCACCCAACACACACAACATTTGGTTCCCACTACGACGCAATGTAAAGATTGGTTCAAACTAAAGCTTGGTTGCCACTAGAACGTAACACAAGGACGTAAACGCAACGCAAGCGTTTTAACCAATGACAAGCGAAGTTATAGACAGTTAAGCTTGGTTCCCACTAGAACGAAACGCAAGGACGTAAACGCAACGCAAGCGTTTTAACCAATGACAAGCGAAGTTATAGACAGTTATCAATCACAAGCGAATAAGCCATCGCTTGTGATTGGTCAGTTCACTTGCGTTGCGTTACGTCCTTGTGTTGCATCGCTAGTGGGAACCACGCTTTAGCAATCACAAGCAAATAAGCCATCATTTGTGATTGGTCAATTCACCTGCGTTTCGTTACGTCCTTGTGTTGCGTCGCTAGTGGGAACCACGCTTTAGGACGCAACGTAAAGATTGGAGTCCCAATTGGACGCAATGTAAATATTGGTTCCCACTTAAAGCGTGGTTCCCACTAGCGACGCCACACATGGACGTAACGCAACGCAAGTGAATTGACCAATAACAAGCGATGGCTTATTCGCTTGTGATTGCTAACTGTCTATAACGTCGCTTGTCATTGGTTAAAACGCTTGCGTTGCGTTTACGTCCTTGCGTTACGTTCTAGTGGGAACCAAGCTTAAGCGTGGTTCCCACTAGCGACGCAACGCAAGGACATAACGCAACGCAAGTGAATTGACCAATCACAAGCGATGGCTTATTCCCTTGTGATTGCTAACTGTCTATAACTTCGATTGTCATTGGTCAACGCGCTTGTGTTGCGTTTACGTCCTTGCGTTACGTTCTAGTGGGAACCAAGCTTAAGACTTAATGTAAAGATTGGTTTCCCGCTAAAGCGCAATGTAAAGATTGGTTCCCACTAGGACGCAATGTAAAGATTGGTTCTCACTAGGACCCAATGTAAATATTGGTTCCCACTAGGACCCAACGTAAAAATTGGTTCCCACTAGGACGCAGCGTAAAGCTTGGTTCCCACTAGAACGTAACGCAAGGACGTAAACGCAACGCAAGCGTTTTAACCAATGACAAGCGGAGTTATAGACAGTTAGCAATCACAAGCGAATAAGCCATCGCTTGTGATTGGTCAATTCACTTGCGTTGCGTTACGTCCTTGCGTTGCGTCGCTAGTGAGAACCACGCTTAAAGATTGGCTCCCATTTCAAAGACGCAACGCAAGGACGTAAGCAAACGGCAAGCAATTTTGACCAATCACGGTATCCGAACTGTTGCTTTGTGAGACGGGTCAAATTATTGCGTTGCGTCCACGTGGGAACCGAAACGAAAGAGCATATTAATATATCTCATTAAACACATCATAATACTGTACTCCGTTACAAAACATAATGTAATAACTCAAAATATAATTAACTATGGACGTACATCATTGAAGACAACTAGATATGTGCTTGGATAATACGCAGTTAATGTTATAACAATCTTTGTTATTTCGGTTAAGTTTGATCAATCTGCTTCAATTTGATTGGTTGGTTTAGAGCTTGAAACCATAACAACGAATTAACGATGCAATAATTCTAGAACGATTGAGAATGATACTTATAGTTATTATTAGTTTTGAGAGAATCAATATTTTTTATACAAGCAATATAATTTACAGGTTAAAGGTATAAGTAGGCCTATGTTATATATATTATTTTATTTTTTGTTTTTCCCTGTATTTTGACGTGAATGAATTTTCTTTTGTAGTGTAATTTTGTTATATCATTTATAATTTTTATTTTTAAAGTATATTGTATTGAAATGTAATACATGATATCAAAGTAAAAAGTCAAGTTATGACGCTCATCTACGCCTGTCCGTAACGTTGTTGGTGAGGGGTTTTAACATCTACGCTGCAAGGGCACCAACTTTGAATGGGATGGTTGTCACGTGGTCGATCACTTAGTTACATAACGCCGATTTATTCGCAGTAATTACCTTTCGTCTCGGGCCTCGTCTATAATTGATCATCATGCATAATCATGATCAAAATATATTGGCTTTCAATTTTTCGGAGAAAGGATTTAAAAATAATGAGAAAAAATGTACAAATATTGTAATAATGTTTTATGTAATATTTTATATCGATTTGTTTGATTGATGAAGGCTAAAATTGCATAATCTATATTACACATGGGAAATTTAATAAAATAAATTGAAAATATTATTATTACCGACTTGGGTATTCGTAAACTCGTTCATGGTCACAAACCTTTAAGTTTCCTTCATATATGCATGATTGTAATGTTTTTACTAAATTGCGTTAATCAATTACATGAATTGACATTCTTATCTTACAGATTGGTTTTCTACTAAACTGACATCAAAATATTGTCCTATATATTAATAACAGAAAGAGAACATCATAGTAGATATGATTGCTTAGCAAGAAATAATCTATTTAAGTCTAGCGATGTGTTGAGCCTGTGACGTGTCACTGGCGGTAATTCGACGTTAGAACCCTGCTTTTTCAACTCTTCAATATTATTCTTGTATTTATGTTTACATTTGTAATGTAACTATTCTTTTTATATTTTTTAGATACTAATTCATAAATTACATTCGGACCACCCTAACCCATGGAGGTAAAAATAAATTATACGCTTAGAACAGTTCTCGGTGGCACGATAACATTCACAAATCCATGCATAATTGAAAATTTAAAAGACTATAAAAATGACATACCACACCCATCTTCATCTGCCGCGTTATCGCAATCTATGACGTCATCACATTGTACCGCCTGTGGTAAACATTCACTATTATCATCGCCACAGGGAAACCATCCACTTTCGCAGCAAAATACCAACTGATGAAGTGCTTTAGCAAAGAAATAAAAGCGTCATTTATCTGGTGAAATATTCACACATATGTTTTCATTGTTTAACTATGATTGGGATAATAGAGCGGGAAGTTTTTAAAGAAGTCAATGTTAGTGCGCACAAGCCCCATTGGTAGTAGTCTGGGTTCCAGGCGGAGTTTTGACTTAATATTAGTTTATAAAATAAAATGGAGACATGAATCATGGAGGTATTCTCTAATTTTATACCTCCATGCATGAATGCAATATTTTTTTGTCTAAGTTCCATTATGCTTAAAAGTATTTATATTGAATATAAATATTTAAGGCAAATCATATTTTTAGAATAATATATATAATAAAGGTGAACATTATGCATATGATGAATGCCTATGTCTATATGTAAACATACTTAATGCATTTGATTGGTTATTGTAAATAGAGGATTTAACACAAAAAAAAAGAATGTTAAGAAGTAAATATTTTGTATTATTGGTATGATACTAAAGGTTAAAATTATGAATGAAAAAACAGAAAATAATGACAAAAGGTAGAAAATGTTTAGAAATTATATAATGAATCATTGAATGAATAAAAGTGGTGGTGAACCACAAAATTTACACCAAAAAAATAATATTAGTAAAAAGATCAATATTATGGCACATAAGGCGTTTCATACGTATACTACTTGAGCTTGTACACTTGTATTTCAGACAAACATCGAAAAGCATCAAAATAACTACAACCTGGGAGTAGTTAAAGATTTATAATTGTCCCTCTTAAAAAATAATTCTTAACAAAATGTTTGTTGAATATGCCATTTTAATGTAACATAATAGTTATACACTTTGACCAAAAATTGGATAAAAAAAAATGTATATTTACCTGAAAAACTGTAATTTAAAGAGAAAAATGACCAAATTGGCTTTTTGGTTGAATTTAACCATTTATTTTGTCAATTTATAGGTGAAAACATTTTTTTTTCTATATGGAAGTGATTAAATTTATTAAAACTACAAAATAACATATCCAAAGTCGGATTTAATTAATCTTCATTTTTCATGTTTTTGGAGGACAATACATCTTTAACAGAAACTTTTTTAAACCGTCTATATACATAGATTGTAACTGTCTTCAATGTATTAAGTAGTTTTATCCTGTCACTAGATTCGTATATAGAAACAATGTATAGTTTAATAATATATAATATATAGCGATACCAGGAACACGTTTGGAGTAAACTATGAAATTGATTATTAAATATTTCAACATTCTAAACAAGTTACCGAGCATTTGCTGCTACTAAGCGTAATATTATGAATTACGGCACACCCCATTAAGAAATTACGAACGATATATTATACTGTTAAAGTATAAATTAAAAATAGTATATCGAAAACACAAGCTGCTATAAATCTTACGATAACATAATAAAGATTTCCTTTACTGCGGTCATAAGCTAGAAGAATACCCACCCATGCCTGAGTGGGTAGGCCTAGCTATCTCAATATGTGCATATATGTAAGAAAAAATAAGAATCGTACCCAGGCCAACGCACTAACAATCTGGCCTGAGCGGCGGTCTCTACCTGAATATCGGATACGAATTATCTTCACTAAGTTAAAGAGGGTAAAAATATTCATTAATTTACAAATACATGGTACCTAGTCTAGGTTGTAGACTGAGTTTTGACTTAATATTAGTAAATACATACATATGTTGGCATGTATGGCGTTTCATATGTACAGACAAAAATTGACTAACATAAAAATAGACAATAACTACACCCTTTGGGCAAGCATAATACTGTACATACCTAGAATAGAACAGGTTATCAACAGTTGCGACGAGAACATGTTTATGTGTGTGCACTGATCCTGTGAACAACTAGGAAACGAGGAGCTGCAGAGACACTTCAGTCTGTTGAGAAAGCGATAATGAAATGAAATATACAATAATAATACAGTACAATTAGAAACACAATGGAACATCCAATCATTCATTAACGTGACATAGATTGACTGAGTCTTGCTACAGCGTTCTATCATTCACTTATTAGCAGGATTATAAAAAAAATACAATGATATCTATTAATATAGTGTGCATTCGTTGAAACTACTCCGTTTCGATCAGAGCGAAGAAGGATGGAGGAGGCAAGCTGAAAAGCGCGATTTCCGGCAGATGCAGACACCTAAATTGCTAAAAGAAAATAATGAAAACGGATCTCCCACGACGCCGCCTGGTAGATTTTAAATAATGATTTTAATAGGAATCATAATCAAAAGCTGTTGACATACATGTTTTTAATATTAAACACGTTGTTGTGTTAATAATGGTTTTAAAACAGACATTTTAAGAACACTTGGCTATTGGATCCCAAACAAATTACAGTGAGACTAATTATAAGAAATTACGAATACGATTTCAACAATAGTTGAAAAGTGCATGCAAGTCTATCTTCTTTAATTGGTATCTTAATTTCCAAGACGTCGGAAGGCTACAGAATTCTAATTTCAAATATAGACATGCAAGACACGTAGTAAAACATATGCTAATGTGTGATTTGCTGTAACACATAATAATTTGATTTCGTGTCGACTAATTTCTCCAGTATCATAGGACGATTCGGTAATACAGCGACATGTGTTTCACATGTATCAACCTATAACAACCAACATAGGCCTATAACAACCTACCGTAACCATTTACATGATACAACACATGTGACATACATGAGATGCAGTATTCTGGGATATTGTCATGATACTGGGCAAATAGTATTAGTAGTATGTGGAGATGCAGCACTGATAAATCTGGCGTGAACCATGGTAAACATCAAAATAGTTTTTTTAGTAGCACCAATTGCTATAGTAAAATGTCCAGAACATTTTGTTTTCTCTTTTGTGGCGTGAACCACCACCTTTATTCTTTCATATCATAATTAAATACATTACAAATAAATCAGTAATACCTGTCTTCATATGTTCTTTCTTTAATTATATTGTTTTCTGTTAATATCTTACATTTTTTTAAATATTATTCTGCTCAAAATCAAAAACAAAAATTTATCCGTAATTTTTGTACATTTTAGTTGTTCACATATTGTTTCCAATATTATCCTCCTGTTTTCATGGTTTTCTTATATTTTTTCACATTGTACACAGACACCCACAAATACATATATATATATATATATATATATATATATATATATATATATATATATATATATATATATATATATATATATATATATATATATATATATATATACCGTATTGTTTCATACACTGTTAATTCATACCCATTTATATACATCTTATAGACATTATATACAAAGATATAAAACAACGTTTAAAAAAATACATCATTCAAGATATTATAGTATTCATAAAAATTAATTAGGTAACTCTTTTAACATTATATGAGCGTTAGTTTGTTCAGATCCTTAACAATAGACTTAAATACAATCCAGGAGTTTTTACACACTGGTTTGTTGAAACACAAAAAAATGAAGGTCAAAATATACTAAATTTTAATTGGCCATATCAAAATAATATTAAAGTTATTCACTTTAAGTCGAAAATTCAAGCCATACAACAATTTTACGTAATTAACAGCTAAATTTATTTTATTACATTTTGTCTGGAAAATAGTCGCGAGCGAAAGTAAACAAAGATTTCAAACCATGAGTATGCATTATGCATGATGCTAATTAGGATTGTTTACAACTTGTCACGGTTAAGAAGGTGTTTTCACACAGATCGCGAGGAAGTTTATGATTATGCATACAGAGTAGCCAAACAAGCGCATTGCATTATGAGATATCTTTTGATTGAAAACTTTGACTGGAAGTCAAAGTTATTTTTTGAACCAAAAAACGTCTGTATTTCAGTTAAATGATTTTCTTTTCGACTAATTTTTTGTGAAAGTTAATAACTATTATGATAGTTCAAAATTACCCACTTTTTTTCGAAATCTTTAAATTTTAATTTTTTTGGAATTTGACAAGGGACAATATATCTTTAATGTTATATATTGAGAAGACAGCAATTGAATACAAGTTATTTTTGTATGAACAATCAGACCTAAAAGAAGTTCTCTAAAAGAGCTTCTGCCATTGTCAATATTTTTAAAAATGTTATCTATACCTATTTTTCCATAAAGTTTTATTTCATATGCATTAAAAAAACATGTGTTTTTCGTCTTCAATTACCCCACATAAGTCACATACATTATTCTTTTTCACATTCCACTTATGAAGCCGTTGATTAGTCGGAACAATTTTGTTCAACAGCTTGTAATTTAGTTGTGCATATTTTTTGTTTTTTTAATTTTTCACTTTTTTTATCCAAACGTCACTCCAATTTATATTTTGAGTGTTCCATTCCATTGCCCATAACATGCGGATAAATAAATTTTTCTTTACTAAAGTACGAATATATAAGTTTTGTTTCCAGCATATAGGCGTCATTAGTTATGATGCACTCATCTTTAATATTTGTAGGCCCGTTCTTGTTGTAATTTTTAATTATATTATTCCAATCTTTTGGAATAGCATCAACTAAGGAAGCATATTCCATGAGCCAGTTTATTTTATTACATAGTGTTTCAAGGATTTCATTAGATGTTTTCAAACGGTTAAAATTAATTATATCAAATATTTTTTTTAAATCCAGAATCAAACCAATTTTTATAAAACAAAGACCTTTTTTGCACACAATATAGTTGTTTCCCCACAAATTTTGATTAACAACTTCTTCATAAGTATTAATTTTATTCAACAGTTTTTGTTAAATTCAGTACAACATTGTATCACTTTTAAATAAAAATGCAACCTTGAGCGTCCAGAACATTATCAAAACATGAAACAAAATTTACCTGCGTTAGAACATGATAAAGCCAAGTAAAGCGAATCACGGTCAAATATGAGATTTAGATTCTATTAGATTGACGGCTAGAAAATACATGGATCACATAGGCAGATGGCTATTGTGAACATTTTACATTTATAAACATAGAAATGCTTTTATCCTGTGATCTGGATAACAGTTAACATACTCATTAAGTGACGATAATGACACAGTTGATATTAACGTTAATAGTCGTAGAGATGGCCGCAAAAATAACAGATAAAGGGCGAATTTAGTCGTGTATTATTAAGTTATAGGCCTATACATTTACAGGCATCTTAGCAACCACAAGAGGAGTTATTAGAAATGATTTTAATCGGTTAGGACGAGGAAATGAAAATGAGAAGCTATCCAACATAGATTCGAATCCGGAATCTTCTGATTGATATACGCTCTACCATTAGATCACTAACGACAGGGCCATAGCCAACATGAAGCAGATGAGGCGCTCGCCTAGTCTGACATTTTCACTTTTCACTACCTATCTATACTCCACTTCCCAGGCACAGATCGTCATATTTTATATTTAATAATTATATTTAAAGCATCTTTGCCTTGTCTGTTTCTAACACCTCGCTACGGCCTTGGTGGTATACTTTAATTCAATTATATATAGTGTGGACTGATTCTTAGCTGATACAATTAGCTTTTATTATTATTTAAAAAATAAAATCATGATTAAGTTGTATGTGAATAGAGGCTTTGAATAAGGTAAAATATTGGCGAGTGAGAGGATACATTGTTTTTCGTCTAGTCCTAGTAGTAAAACAAGGCCATGGCTGCAGTCATCTGCTCAAATTTGTTAGTGTTTACTGACCTACCAACAGACCGACCATTCGACCAACCGACCGACCGATATAGTGAGCTGTAGAGTCTAATAATGGTGGTAAATCAACTTAGTTTCATGTTTATTGTTTCACACAATACACATATACAGAATATATACAGAAACATAAATTAATTAATATAATTGTGTGAGGAGAACGCATTAAGACAAGGCTTTAAGTTTGGTGCTCCAGATAAATAAATATATATTACTATTTAAATGTGAGAGAAATAAAAATTCACAATAAAGACAAAAAAATACATTCTTAAGGCAATTGTGTAATGTTCTAAATAAGTATTTGTTTGTATTTTGTTTTAAATGAATTTATGATGGGTATTTGGTTTTAGATTTAGTGGTAAGTAAAATGGTATGCTGATACGCTATACCAATGCATGATAATCGTATAGGATTTATGGCAAATGTAAGATTGAAAGAGTTAGAACATCACATTTTAAATATGTTTAGTTACTGTGCCAGTTTTACCCATACCCTCAAAACAGAAACTGAATTTGAAATTCTATTCACAAGATTGACCCAAATTGTTGAAGGAATTCACATGTACTGATGGTAATAAACTGAATATTTTTGAAAGAAAAAATAAACGTATAAATAAACATGTTAAGAATCACTATTTATCGCTTTATGCTGATGAACAACACCAAAATGTATATAAGAAATGTCGTTTCCTTCTAACTTTTATTTGATTTATGTTGTGTTTTATGTATTTATGTAAAAGGGACCTTCGAAAACAGAATGGTAAATTGCTTTATGCAGGACCCTTGCCATCAAATACACTGAAATTATAAACGATGACTAAATAAATGTGAATTAAATAGAATTATTCTTTAAAAAAAAAAATCCGAATGAAAGGATGCCGATATCAGAGTTGTTTTTCCTTTTCTGAAGACGACGACAGAAATTACAATTCGCTTTGCTTGGATCTCATTAAATTACAAATTCTATTTCTTTATATTTGTGTAATTCCAACGTCTTGTTGTTTTGTTTCTCTATATAGTAGATGATACGGATGTAGCGGGATTTACTTGGTTCCAGATTTGGATCCCCAAAGGAAAGCGACAACTTGAGTAATGATTAGCTGTGTTCGGAAGCAGTATAGCTTAGCGTACAAACGGCGATGATCCGATCATAACATCCGAGTGTGGGTGGGGGAGGGGGATGGTTGAGGTACGCAGAAGGCCTAAACAGATAAAGATAGGATATTTAGTCCAGATCTGGACTACATCGTAACATGTTTACTTTATGGTATAATCAGTTTCCATTATACCCGCGGCATGTCGTTCACTCTGATATAACTTTGCCTAGGTCCGATATTTATTCAAATAAACGCAGGGGACTTTATTCAACGGGTCGTTTGAAAAAGCATCAATTCGATTTATCGTTATATATGCTTCAATTAAAGATTAGGTTTACAGACCTTCCAACGCTATATAACATTTAAAGGTATTTATAATAGTAAACATGGGTATGTGGTCAAAGGAGGAAAATACGATAACAGCTCATTATCTCAATTATTAAACAATAATACAGGAATTTATTACAAAACCATCTTGCAGATCTATTTAGCATATTTTCCCCTTATTTCTTTATCAAGAGTAAGAAAAATTAGAAATATGGGGAGGAAATTGCATTTTATTGGAAGATCGAGAGACGGACTCAAAATATCGGAAGGCTCCCATCATTACGGTATCAAGAGAGTTGTGAGGGTCTTGTCTAACATTTTAATCGCTCAAACTATCACACTGAAATATAATAAAATGCCATTCTAAGGCGAGATAACTTTACGATTTTGAACTGGGATGAAGGTGCTAAACATTGATGACCTAAATAACCTATGCTATATGAATCAATATGGGCACCAACACCAAAACTGATCAAAGTATGATATCGATTCTTCTTTATTACAAATTGGTTTCATGATTTTGAAGACCTATTATAATCTTTATTCTGCTATCATATTATTATAAACGGATGAACAATATTATATAATTTAATTTATTGACAGCTTTTATGCAGCTTGCTTGATCCTTTTAAAAATAGTTTTGTCGTTTTCATTGTCAACATATTCAAAACGTTATTGACATAGGGAATTAATAATGATACGAAATGTTATATAAGAAAAGAAAAGACGTCAGTTTATTATCATATCCTAAATGCATAATATAATATTATTGATATCTTTTACGGTTTAAGTGTATACTACATTGAAGAAGTAGGCCTACTGTACTATATGAATGACATCCTCTTTGTTACAATGTATTAAAGGCAATAATAATATAATATTAAACTATTTAGTTTATTAATTTGAAGGGCAACAGCCTAAGTTGAAGTACCATGTTTGAAGAAACTTACGTAAGACTACATCTTGTATACTTAGGTTCTAGACTGAAATTTCAACTTAATATAATTTTTAAAAGATAAATATTTTGGCACACTTGACGTTTCATATGTATAATACTTCATGGTAGACTAACATAATAAAAAGAGAATAATATAAATATACAGGCTTGGGGCAAGTCTACTCATATGCGTGCCCGGTCGCCGTGTATATAGACCTAGTAATATTCTTATTTTCTATATCCACCCATGAGGTTTAATTATCAATATTTATATTATATAACAGGTGTTTATCTGGTATTTTTTCCTTGGGTTACTCAAAGGTAAGTAGGTCTACTTAAGATATTTTTAGAATATTGGGTTGGGCGTACGAACTTTGTACTTAATAATTTGTGAGCACGTGAAGCGAACGCGTGCGGTTTTGGTTGCACTTAAAGAACTTGACCAATCACAAGCAACAGTTGACACAATCGGCTTGTGATTGGTCAAAATGCCTGCGTACGAAATGTAAGGCAATAAATATATAGGTTATTCATTTGAAGGGCAACAGCCTAAGTTGAAGCACCATGTTTGAAGAAACATATGTAAGAGTACATCTTGTATACTTAGGTTCTAGACTGAAATTTCAACTTAATATAATTTTTAAAAGATAAATATTTTGGCACACTTGGCGTTTCATACGTATAATACTTCATGGTAGACTAACATAATAAAAAGAGAATAATATAAATATACAGGCTTGGGGCAAGTCTACTCATATGCGTGCCCGGTCGCCGTGTATATAGACCTAGTAATATTCTTATTTTCTATATCCACCCATGAGGTTTAATTATCAATATTTATATTATATAACAGGTGTTTATCTGGTATTTTTTCCTTGGGTTACTCAAAGGTAAGTAGGTCTACTTAAGATATTTTTAGAATATTGGGTTGGGCGTACGAACTTTGTACTTAATAATTTGTGAGCACGTGAAGCGAACGCGTGCGGTTTTGGTTGCACTTAAGGAACTTGACCAATCACAAGCAACAGTTGACACAATCGGCTTGTGATTGGTCAAAATGCCTGCGTACGAAATGTAAGGCAATAAATATATAGGTTATTCATTTGAAGGGCAACAGCCTAAGTTGAAGCACCATGTTTGAAGAAACATATGTAAGAGTAAATCTTGTATACTTAGGTTCTAGACTGAAATTTCAACTTAATATAATTTTTTAAAGATAAATATTTTGGCACACTTGGCGTTTCAAACGTATAATACTTCATGGTAGACTAACATAATAAAAAGACAATAATATAAATATACAGGCTTGGGGCAAGTCTACTCATATGCGTGCCCGGTCGCCGTGTATATAGACCTAGTAATATTCTTATTTTCTATATCCACCCATGAGGTCTAATTATCAATATTTATATTATATAACAGGTGTTTATCTGGTATTTTTTCCTTGGGTTACTCAAAGGTAAGTAGGTCTACTTAAGATATTTTTAGAATATTGGGTTGGGCGTACGAACTTTGTACTTAATAATTTGTGAGCACGTGAAGCGAACGCGTGCGGTTTTGGTTGCACTTAAGGAACTTGACCAATCACAAGCAACAGTTGACACAATCGGCTTGTGATTGGTCAAAATGCCTGCGTACGAAATGTAAGGCAATAAATATATAGGTTATTCATTTGAAGGGCAACAGCCTAAGTTGAAGCACCATGTTTGAAGAAACATATGTAAGAGTACATCTTGTATACTTAGGTTCTAGACTGAAATTTCAACTTAATATAATTTTTAAAAGATAAATATTTTGGCACACTTGGCGTTTCATACGTATAATACTTCATGGTGGACTAACATAATAAAAAGACAATAATATAAATATACAGGCTCGGGGCAAGTCTACTCGTATGCGTGCCCGGTCGCCGTGTATATAGACCTAGTAATATTCATATTTTCTATATCCACCCGTGAGGTTTAATTATCAATATTTATATTATATAACAGGTGTTTATCTGGTATTTTTTTCTTGGGTTACTCAAGGGTAAGGAGGTCTACTTAAGATATGTTTAGAATATTGGGTTGGGCGTACGAACTTCGTACTTAATAATTTGTGAGCACGTGAAGCGAACGCGTGCGGTTTTGGTTGCACTTAAGGAACTTGACCAATCACAAGCAACTGTTGACACAATCGGCTTGTGATTGGTCAAAATGCCTGCGTACGAAATGTAAGGCAATAAATATATAGGTTATTCATTTGAAGGGCAACAGCCTAAGTTGAAGCACCATGTTTGAAGAAACATAATGTAAGAGTACATCTTGTATACTTAGGTTCTAGACTGAAATTTCAACTTAATATAATTTTTAAAAGATAAATATTTTGGCACACTTGGCGTTTTAAACGTATAATACTTCATGGTGGACTAACATAATAAAAAGACAATAATATAAATATACAGGCTTGGGGCAAGTCTACTCGATATGCGTGCCCGGTCGCGATTTTTTTTTTCGTACATAAGTTGGGGATCCCTTCATGAAACGTCACAAAATAAACATGAATAATTCATCAGTTAAATTTTGTTGTTCCGTGTGCACCCAAGCGTATAGCAACAAGAAGCGATTACACAATACAACTGCGATACGATTCTAGGCCTATCTCCGCTGTGGTTGCGGCGTGCGATTTCATAGAAGAATACCGTCGTTTTGTGTGGATTGTCGAAATAATCAGCCTTTGGTTTATGGTGTTTTTAATATAATTTATTACTAAAGAATTACGTGTTAAAATTATAGTTTCTATTAATACTATTAGGCCTAATTATTAGTCTCTAAACCCATTTCTATTCTAGTAGTAGCTGTGTGGTGTGTGTGACGTGTGTGTGTTAGGTACGACACAGTCCGAGTAATAAGTCAGCAAAATTAAACAATAAACATTACACAAAAATACATTTTTTATTCTCGTGAGTCTAATCTTCCCATCTCATGTGTTCATATACGCGCATTTTTAAAGTTCCTTTGAGTACATGCATATTGTTTGATAAAAAATTACAGTACACAGATTATATACATTTTTTATTCTTGTGGGTCTAAGCTTTCTTTGGGCTATGTCCAATTAACTACAGTACTTAGTTTAATATCTTGCCTAGCTGTCGATTAGCCTCGACACATTTTGCATAGTGGTGTGTGTGTGAAGATTAAGAAGAGTGCGCGCGCGAAGGCAATCACGTGAATTGACCTAGAATCCTAGGCCTACTGTAGAAAGAATCGTATCGCAGTTAGTTTTGTGCGTGTAATCACTTCTTGTTGCTATACACTTGGGTGCACACGGAACAACAAATTTAACTGATGAATTATTCATGTTTATTTTGTGACGTTTCATGAGGGGGTCCCCAACTTATGTACGAAAAAAAAAATCGCCGGCCGCCGTGTATACAGACCTAGTAATATTCATATTTTCTATATCCACCCATGAGGTTTAATTTTCAATATTTATATTATATAACAGGTGTTTATCTGGTATTTTTTCCTTGGGTTACTCAAGGGTAAGTAGGTCTACTTAAAATATTTTTAGAAGATTGGGTTGGGCGTACGAACTTGTAAGTTCGTACTTAATAGTTTGTGAGCACGTGAAGCGAACGCTTGCGGTTTTGCACTTAAGGAACTTGACCAATCACAAGCAACAGTTGACACAATCGGCTTGTGATTGGTCAAAATGCCTGCGTGTACGTTGGTGAAGTCAAGAAAACAGCTGAACACAACCGATCTAACAAGTTTGCTAACCTTGATCACGTCACGCCAGGAACGCGTAATTATTATATTATATATACAACACATAAATCATATTTAAAAATTATACATGTTTATGATCATGCAAACTATTTTTGCTTATTATTTATTTATGAGCGTGCATAAATTGTCATCGTATAATTATATTATACAACACGCATTCCTCATTGTAATAATTATATAACGCATTATTATTTTCTCATTTTTGTTCCTTGTTTGACTCTGACAATGCAAGTATTCCTTTGTAAGTATTATACCTGTCAATAAGCTAGTTTGACCAAAAAAAAAGTGTGATGTGCCCAAATATGGTAGTGATATCCTTAAATATGGTAGTGATATGACATCATCATGTTCATATATGGGCACATAACATTTTGTTGTCACATAAAGTTTATAGTTTATACACGGCTTAAGTATGATGCCTGTCAATAAGCATCTGATTATAAGTACAATATTTATTATTTACAACGCATGGAGTAAAGAATTATTATTTTTTTTTATAATCCGAGTACCAATCGTTTTCCTTTTCCATTTATGCCGTGTACGCATTACGTCATTCTATTAGTTAATCATGCATAGCGGATTGTAACTAGCGCCATCAAATAGCCTTTCTAAGACTCGACAACGACGATTCTTTTACAATCAATGGCATACTAATTCACAACTATACAGTAATATATAAATATACAACAATTATCTATCCTCATGTCCGATTTTGTCTCTTACTACTCTTTAGTATTTCGGAAAACTTGACATGCTAAAATTAGTTACAGAAAAAAAAATGTTAATGCGAAATTGCAGCGTAAGTTGTAGCGTATCAAATGGGGATCAAGATAAAAAGTGAATGGTACGCGTCCTAATCCCTCAAACCTAGCCAATAAGTTCAAGGATCATCAGCACCTAATCAGTAATGTTGTCTTTAAATTATTGTCAAGTTCTAAGCAAGTAGACATAGTCATATACATTAAATGTAAAATATTATTTATCTTTATAGTTTGCGAGGCATTTCAATTAGAGGCAGCTGGTTCACATTTCAGAATCGTTTTTTTTAACAAGCGGTATCACCTGTATATCATTTTTAAAGTCAACTTTTTATCAACAGCTTACGGTTGTTAAACAAAGTGCTCTTAGCTAATAAGTGAAATGCAAAGAGCGACAGAGGGGGTGTGCTGCTACAACTATCGCAACAACTTTTAGTACAGTTCAGATACAGTGGGTTCATACAATAATGCGATGTGGAACACTGCATTCCAAAGGCTTAGTTCTGCGTGTAGAAGGTACTATTTATAAGATATTTCTTAAGCTTACATAAAAGCTGAGCTCTAAATAACTTTATTTTATAGATGACTTGCTACAAAGACTACCGAACTTAAACTTAAATTAATTCTTTCGAGCGTAGAAAAACTATTCAAACGTCTCCCCTATTAAAGTGACTCTAATATGACCTATGGTGCAGGAACCAGATTCGATCCGCACTGTATCTCCACATATGACAATATTTGTATAGTATTCATAGCAAATTCCATGATAAAGCATTCCATGTGGTGGAATAAGAGCAGTTTTCTGTTTGGGCTCATGCCTATTACTTACTAAGATGAAATGTAAACCGTACCTTTTAAGAACGTTTGCCGAATAAATATTATTATTATTATTATTATTATTATGGAAGGTTAGATTAATCTTGTGAGATGCTGTAACATATAATTTTCCTATAATACTGCTGAACAAATGTAGATACAATACCGGTTCAGATAAACGGATAGTGCGTGTATAAATCGCGGTTGCTCCTACGAGACAGGCCTAAAAAATAACTTTAGTTTTCATTACTATTACAACAGTTTATTCCAAGCACATACATACACGGGGGCAGTCACCTACCCGACAAACCGGTTTCATTGGATTATGATACTCTTACTCGGTTGAAATGTAGCAACTATTTATGCAACGTTTTTAGCACAAAAAAAAAACCACTTTATAAATTTAGCAACAAAAGAACACTTTATAAATTTATGTATGTGGTAAATATATTTGAGTGGTAACATAAACAATCATCTGTTGATCAGTCAAGATCAGTAAAGTACTATTAGCTAAACACACACGCGAGTACATTTCGAGTGCAGGACATCAGATTAATATTATATTGATATTACCTAGTTTTCGCATATCACACGCTGAGTTAATGTTACTCAGTCCGTACGAATTATCTCTATAAGTCGAAATAAGGTATTCAATAATTGTGTCTTATATTATAAAAAGTTTATCATTTTAATAGTAATCATCCTACATAATAGTATTGTACTTACCTATAATACTGTATAGCTAAGGCATACAAAAAGTAATCCTGCTACACCGATGATGCTTAACGAAATACTGGCCATTGGCTGTTTTAAACTTAAAACTGAAGCGGCACCGCTAACTAATATGATCTGAAATTACGAGAAGTAAAATGGTTCTGCGCGGCGGTGAATCAGTTGTTACTGAAGCAAGGAGTTAATTCTATGAGCATAATGGGAAAATATGTGTGTGTATTAATATGCATGGCTGCCGCATGTTTGTTTATACATAAGTATATTCTCATTGGACAATTAAGTTACAATTTATTATCAATATTCAGTGACTTGTTGTTACGTTTGTGAGAGACGATGAATTATATCTATTTATTATTAAAACGATTTAGTTTGGTTCTGCAGAAGTGTGTAAAAATAACTGTTTATTCTTAAAATGATTTCACCTAATTATTATCATTATTATTATTTTCAAACACACTGATGCATGAAAGAGGACCCTAGATCAAAGTGCCTATAAAGATTGGTTCCCACTTGAACGCAACACAAGGACGTAACAAGTCATTGAGCAATCACGACACGACGGATCAACCGAACTGTTGTGATTGGTCAAATTACTCGCGTTGCGCCTAAGGCCGTTGGCGCAATTTTTTTTTCCAGGACGAACGTGGGCAGAAATCATGAATAATTCATGATTAATTATGACATAATAGGGAACATTATAGAGGGCGCTGTATAAGAATGCAGAGAGATTAAATAATTAGTGTAAACAACGTTTGCCAACCGAAATGTTTGGTCTAGTGGTAAAGGCTTTAACCTATTACGCTGAAGCCCTCGGTTCGAGGTCTTTCATTTCACATCAGCTATCTTTCAATTCTTTATAATAGAAAATAATTAAGGTAATGAATTATTCATGAGTTTTGCCCACGTTCGTCCTGGAAAAAAAAAACACGCAGCCCGTTGGTTGCGTTGATTCTACGCCATTTTTAAGTGGGCTCTATTTAGAAATAACCACAATAACATAAAGAAAATTTATCAATTTCAATAAAACAATTATTATTACATTACATAATATTTAGGCTCCCTATTACATAATATTTATTACACAATATTAAAAATCGATGCAGAATCTACAGCAGATAATTAATTATTATAGTGTTATCTTGTTATACTGTCAGCTATAGGTTTCTTTTAGAGGTACAGCACAAATGCTTGGCTCTACCTACCCGAGTCATTGTTTCAAATCCCGCCAGATGACACTCTCAGATTCCACTCTCTTTGTCCATGAACATCTAAGTGCGCGTACGTCGAATGTCACGTGATTCTCCTCAGCTCATTATTGGCGGCTCTTATATTTTGTCAGTTGTCTGCTTTGAAGTAAGAATAAGAATGTGAATATCCAACATCAAATATAGATTATGTTAATTGCAATTATCTCCGTCGTTCGTAGTGTGTTCATAATCATACCCACAGTTTTATTTGCGATAAAATGCTGATTACGGAGAAATTAAACGACATATGAATGCAGTTTTACAGTTTCTGAACCAATGTGGGCGCCCTTTAACATACTGTACGAAGTAAAGCCGATTTTCCACTAGGCGAATTTTTTCGCGCGAATCGAAGGGGGTCAGCTAATACGCATGCGTAGAGAAGGATGTGGAAGATGTAAACATGAATACACATGCGTACAAGCTGGCGCTTTCGATTCGCGCGAACAAATTCGCCTAGTAGAAAATCGGCTTAAAGCCGATTTTCCACTAGGCGAATTTGTTCGCGCGAATCCAACGTTTCGAAGAGAAATAAATCGCCTACTCTCTTTCCACTACATGAGCGAATAGCTGCGACGTTCATGTTCCTCGCGTGGTTGCTGAGCATTTCGATTCGCATGAGTGCTCATTTCCTGAGCTCTGATTGGTTGCGCAATGTTTCGCTTCGCAAAAAGTAGAAACAATTCGTACTAGTAAATTTTGCTGAAGCGAAAAATCAAAGGAACTAGAATTCGTCGAAGAAGGCAGTATGACAGACAGAAACGCGAATACGCATGTGCATAGCATGACGCTTTCGAAACTGGCCAACCAATGTTGGCGCCCTTCAACATACGAAGTAAAGGAACACATAATACTCGTACATAACGTATTTTGAATTAATATTAGCAAAAAGATAAATATTTTGCCATATATACTTGAGCTATAAGAGAAAAATCTAAACGCCGACGGGTAATAATAATAAAAATTAAATAAAAACACAACGAAAATCATTTAAAAAAACCCCGAACAAACATTTAAAAAATACTTGGGTCAAGTCTAATATAGGCCTACCTTTTAGAATTATAAAACAATCTTGGCGCCATTTGCAACGTACCCAGTAAGAGAACACATAAAATAAGAGTATAGACGTAATCAGGTTCAGGTACCGTTTCCTAAAACAACAATTACAAATAAACAATCAATAATTATGAATAATTAATGAAAATATTATTTTTTTATTTCTCCCCCACCCCTTCCAAACAACCCATTAGTAGCATGTAAATAACAATTATCTTATCTCTTTGGGGTCCCCCTTGGAAACAAGTCTCTGGGCTTAAAGGGCCATCCCCTGCTTTCCATGCTTATTTTCTAGTTTAGTCTTGTATTATTATATTTAATGTTTTCTCTTTTTATTTCATTTACATTATACTGTTTTATTAATTTGTACTGTTCTTGGAAAGCAATAAATATTATTTACTTACTTCCCTGTCGTTTCCATCCCATTATTATTTTGTAAAATGTGTATACACAAAGATAATCTTTTGTTTTCATCAAACCAATCCTTAGACCACAATTCCATCATTTCTCTTTATTTAAATATACTATACCGGTACATTATACCAAGGCAATCTAACAACAGGACTGGGCTCGTCTTGCCAACTCGTAACAGTCCTTTAATCTTATGTCTGGCTGTGACAAATACCAACAGTATACTGTACAATCTACATATTCTTCGCGGCGCGCAGTGTTCAGGGGCGTGGAACTGATCGTGTTGCAGCCACAGATAAACCCTTTGATCTCCGGTGCTCAGCATCCCGTTGTTATTGCATTTATTTTACTATTTTCAATAACATTGTTAAAAAGTTTAAGTAGTTGTACTACATTTTGTTGAGTACGTACAACAAATACGGTTTGCTTTATGTGTATTTGTTTTTCTTTTACGATCTTTGACATAAAATAGTTGCTATATAAATAACAAGTGCGAAGTACACTTAACATGTGATACAATTCCAATGTTGGTTGGGTGACCGGTTATTTTATTGGTTTGATGATAAGGCCAAGGGTACGTCATAAATTGCTATATAGTATCACTAAACAAAATTCGTATTCCATTCTGAACAGAAGGTGTACAGTAAGCAACAGGTACGGTAAACTCTTATTTAATTTACTTACTTTAATTACTGCTATGTTTTTTTCTAGGCTTTAACAGCTTTCATATTTAGTGTTACTATTTCATATAAACACATTTTTAGGGACAGAACTATAGATGGACAAAAAGATGGAGGTTAAGTCTAAATACTATCCGCGTAAAGTTAGGCCTCCAAATCTCAATTCGAGATGTTTTGCTGGAGCAGAACGGATATTATTAGCGGACTACATCATTATTACAGGCCTATTATCATAATCAAAATAATAAATAATATATATATAAATCCGTAGTTGTACTTTTGACGTACGGCTTAAAATTAGTAAAATAATAAAAAGTGGTCCAGAATTTGGGATCCTGGTTAAGATTTCCTAAAAACTGAATGGAGTCTTCATTGACCACATGTCTCACTGTGTTTATAATTTGGTTAAGATCTGTCCTTTTAGTTTTGATGTTATCTCAAACATATAACCTCCTAGGCGGCGGTAATAAACACCAAATTGCATAGGTATGAATTGTGCTCTACTGGCAAGTATATCGTTTAATAATAGCATTGGTGTAGCTAGTGTGTAGTGTAGTATAGTGATTTTGTTTTGCCATTGTCTATCTAAAATTATACCACAATAATTCCTAGAAAATGTCAGCAAGTAAGGATTCAATCAAATCGTCAATTGAGCATCCTGATATTGAATTCCAGGCCGGGTCTGGTCTTCATGTCTACGATGGCGTTCCATACCCGTGGTTTGTTCATGCAAGTACGCTTGAAGCGATGAAAACGTTTGAAGTACGAAATGATGACGTTTACGTTATATCTTTTCCAAAATCAGGTAAACAATGCTTCTTTTAAAAAAAGACAATAGCCTTCAACAATAGAGAAAATAACAATGGAGAAATCGAAAAAACAAATACAATTAATATTGATATACAATATTTAATCAATCTATAATTAACAGGAACAACATGGTTACAGGAAATAGTCTCAATGATTTATTACGAGGCTGACGTTGAGAAGATTACGTCGATTCACGTTGAAGAACGGGTGCCACATCTTGAAATGAGCACAGCCAAACCAGGCAACATCCTAATTAAAAAGATTGCAAACATGCCACGTGATAAACCAAGACTAATAAAAACACACATGGCGTTTGATACGATGCCCCCTGATTTCCATAATAAAAAAGCAAAGGTAATGATAACGCCAACAACAGCAGCAACTGAAAATGACGAATTTATTAGAACGAAGACGACGACGATGATAAAGGATGATGATGATGATAATGATGATGATGATGATGATGATGATGATGACGGTGATACAAATTATGATGGCGGCGGTAGACTACAACAATCAAGATGATGTAATGAGCATAGAAGATTGATGAACACGTCACATTAGGATAGATTATTACGTCATAGTAGGATAGATTATGACGTCATATGAGGATTGATCATGACCTCATAGAAGGAGCAATGACGAGGATAAGTATATAATAAAAACGGTGGTCACATTGATGTTTTCTGATAACCACCGATGACAATTACGGTGGTGTTGTTAACTACGACGTCGAAACGGCGACGATGATGTTGTTGATGATGATGAAAAAAACAAGAATGGTTAAAAAAATACTCATTGGTTTTGTACTATAACAGGCAATATATGTAGGCCTACTATATAATACGTACTATATAATAGGCAATATATGTACTATATAATACGTACTATATAATAGGCACTATACGTGTACTGTATAATAGGCTATACGTACTATATAATAGGCAGTATACGTGGCACGAAACTACAAAGACATCTGTGTGTCAGCGTTCCACTTTTTGAAGATGTTCAAAGCTTATAGTGATGACGACAGAATGAGTAGTTGGGAGGATTACCTGTTGAAGATGATGATTCCCATGAAATGTAAGTGCGCCTCCTACATATCAGTTTGGGCAACCTCCGTGTATACGTATGGATAATCGCGTACTACGTCACACAATCTGTGTTGCGTGACACCAATACAGTATACGCGATTTCGGTGCGTATCGACGTGCGGATTTCACACGTTTAAGATTTATTCGTTGAAAATCAAAAGTGTTACACGTGGCAAAGATCACTTATCAGCAAAACTTAATTCAGACAGGATTTAGTATTAAAATGCTTCAAGAAAACGACAAAAAGTAAAAAATGTTGACTAGGCCTAGGCTAGACAGGCTAACCTTATATACCTTTAGCCCTCTATCGAGTACAGTACAAAAATGATTTTACACAAATGGAAAACGCTATAAATTAAATCGTATTCGTATACGTGTTGTGACACGGAGACACGGATACGCGCATGCGTATAGGGGAGTTTGCCCAAAATATAATATACATTTCTCATTTACATATACGCATTTTGTAATTTTGTAGTGTGGCATTACTATTTTATGATCTCATAACCCAAACAACTTGACTGAACATAACAAAGTGAATAAAAGCGCAGAACAAAAAGGAAACGGTTCAAAGTTTAAAAGAAAGCAAAAGCAGTCAAGATACTTCTTGTTGATATTCCAGCTTCCAGATATCGAAGCAAACTTATCTGTAACCCAGGCCAAATGAATAAAGGTTTCGGTTAAGCGAAATTAAAATGTGTGAAGTTGTAAGCTATGGTATACTATAAAGTAGGCCTAGTTTTTTCTTCTTTTATTTTTTATCAAACAGCTCCGTATGGATCTTGGGTTCATCACGTAACCAGTTGGTGGCAGAATCGCCATGATGAAAACGTTCTTTTTCTAAAATATGAAGACATGAAGCGAGTAAGTAGGTTTAGGTATATAGATTAACTGTACATTCACTATAGGTCTAATACAGAACATAATTTAGTAACGAAACAACTCGGAAACCAACAATAACGTAAATCTATCCGTAAAAAAAAATTCTTAAAAAAATATCCGTAATAATATCGATTGAAAAGAATGATTTAACGATATCTGAAAATAAATGCAGTACTACGGGGACATTTAAATTCTGCCGTCATAATGAATAAATGACTAAACAAATCAACTATAATTCAATTCAGGATCTTCGAGGAAACGTCATCAAAATATGCGATCATCTTGGAAAGACCCTGTCAGAAGAAGCCCTCCAGAAGACAGTCGATCAGTGTACTTTCAAAAAGATGAGCAAGAACCCGATGGCCAACTTCACAGGTCTCACGGACTTTGACCTCAATGTTTCTACGTTTATGAGAAAAGGTAAGTAAAGGACATGACGTCATTGTCTGAATTAAGTATGATACTGTGGCGCACAACGAGATCCTTTACTACTTCTTCCGCCCATAAGTAGGCCTACGTGTGGGCCTAGACTTTCCCCAGTCTGTAGTTATTTCGAGGCTTTTCGATGTTTGTCTGAACTCAAGTAGTATACGTATGAAACGCCATATTTGCCAAAATATTTATCTTTTTTACTAATATTAAGTCAAAACTCTGTCTGGAACCTAGACTAGTGTGGGCCCAATTCATTTGAATACAAGAGGCTAGTAAATCTGGAGGTTGTGGGTTCGATTTTTCTCTTTTGATCCTCTGACGACAAACACATTTGTTACAAAACATGAGAGTAGGCTGATATGGGTTACACTTATCATTTGTTTCGTCATCCAGGTGGCGTTGGCGATTGGATGAATCATTTTACAGTTGCGCAGAACAAGCTGATAGATTCTGTATTGAGAGAATCATTAACCGGAACGGGACTGGAATTTGAATACGAGCCTTGCGAAGAAAAAAAATAGTACCAAGTACCAAGAAAAAGACCAACCGAGCGATTCTAGCAAAAACACTCTTTTAACATATATTTGTTATTATCATTTTCATACGAAAACTTTAAAAAAATAAATAACTGAGTTAGTATAGTCAGTGACCAAATGATACGACGCATTGTAAATGATTTTGGTCCAATAAGGTTAATCTAAAAATGTTAAATCAAATATTAGCATAGAACAAGTATTTAACATCGGCCTCTGAACCCACCAAGTAAAACGTGAAAGCTGGTTGATACTTCCAACTAATCTATAAAATGCTATTCGAAAATCTAATTTCAAAAGCTACCAACTCTTGATTTTTTGATAAATAAACATTATTATTTTCAAACTGTGACAGTACCATTGGTGTTTAAAATGTAATAAAGAAAATACAGGATACATTTTGTATGAGTATTTTTAGACTTGCGCCAATTCTGTAGTTATTTCGAGACTAGTAGTATACGTATGGAACACCATATGAGCCAACATATTTATCTTTTTACTAATATTAAGTCAAAACTCTGTCTGGAACCCAGACTAGACTGTGTTATGTATGTTGAAAGGATTGAGTACACAAAACATGAAGAGGAAATAAATATTCCCTCAACGGTTTATTAAAAGTTATTAACCTCTGACCAACAGAACATTTCATCACAAAGCAATAGCGCCACGACAGATTAAAACTATTTCAGTAGTATGAATTATACCATGGCAGTATTATCAACTACACGATTACAAAACGATTTATGTTGTAATATAAACTTAACCATGATGGGTGTGACTTCATCTGCAGAAATACTCCCCTTGCCACTTCAACCCAACTTTTTTTTAACGAATATTGTTTACGAAACAAAACAAATTAAAAGAAACACACATAACATGCGCAATGAGGTTTAACATGCTTTATTTATCAGACGATTGTTATACAAGATCATCATCATACAGTAATGTTCTATTGTAGGTGGTATATCAATATACTAGACCCTCACCTAATCTACAAATAATATATTTACATCGTTTAATGAAATTAAACCGTTGTTATTATTATACAGGGTTAATTCTTATATATTATGTAAAAAAACGACATTCGAATTATACAGTATATACAATGTTGACAAAGATGAAAACACCGTGTTTTTTTTATTACACAGTGCAGCAATACACAACATATGGAACGTTGAAAGCAACTTCGGTATTTTATATACTATCTACCGGGAACCTCTTATTAGAACAAAAAGTTCTGATCTCTAATGCAATATCAAGTACTTTTAGATTTTTAATAGTATTGTTAGTTATAATTTAAAAATGTTATAGTGCCCTCAATAGTTTGGACATGCCTATAATTATAAAACCTTTTTTTGGGAGGTCTGAAAGTGTAGGCTATAAAAGGATGAGGACACGTTTTGTAAAATCATAAAACTGAGCTGAGTTTAATTGTCACAATCACAACCGAGATATAACCACACTAACCCTGAGCCATGACCCCCTTTTACCGACGAAACACCGTATACTTTAATGTGGATAATAGTAAAATGGTCCTCATTTAGAGGCGTTGGTAATACTCAACAAAGTAAACCACCACACGACGATTTCAAAGACCATTTTGTTACTTTTTTAACACGCCGTGAGTAAAATATTGTTTCTAAATGACGAATCCCTCGACCAATTATTCAACGTTTTATACTTTCGTTTACTTTCTTACTCCGTTCCCTTTTCGAGCCAAACTGTGATGGGCTGATGAGAAATGATGTGCAGTCATAGCGCCCGCAATTGACAGTTCTCCTCCTAATATAACGCCCAATATAACTTCAGCAAAAGCAAGTCGACTTTTCTCTTCTGGAAGTTGCACAATATCAAGACAAGTCTGTAATACACAAATACATTATGTTAAAGGGTAACTCCGGGATAACATTTCTTTGTTTTATAAAATATAATAATTAATAATAATTGAACTAAATTTTCGTCAGTGGTAAAACAGAACGAGTGTCGTGAAACAAACCTTTTTTAAAGTGTCAGGACCATAATTAGGCTGCCGAGACACCCCAAACGCTATATGCTTACTACAACACTGAGGTCCAACCAAGGCGCACATCACTGTCTGTCGTTGGCTACTACTACAGGACTTTATTTTAAATGTTGTTTAAACTAAATAAGGTCCGTAACAAGTGTTCATTGACAGTTGAGTTCTGGACAAAATAAATCATAAAACCTACCCTTTGTGAAGGCAGGAATGTTCCCCCTCCAACTGTTCCCACCATTAAGGATGGCATCGTTATTCGAAGTCTTAGATCGCCTTCTGGTGTTTTACGCGCCTCTTGCACGCCAACATGACTTTCGGCGACGCAGGCAGGGTCCTGTCCGCATGCGATGAAGATGGCGGCCAGGGCATTGGATGCATGGTATGTCAATCCTGAAATATATTACAATACAAAAATAAATCACTCAAATTGTACAAATATATCACCATTTTAAACATTACCAAAATAAAAAAAATTGACGAACAAGCTTTGCGCAGTTTTATCAAAGTTGTGTACAAAGCACGTATTGAAATAAACTTAGTAGTAAGTATGAAGGGAATTAGAAATGTCTGTCTACTTTTATTCCAACATTATTAAGATCATTATTACGTAACATTCACGTGACGTACCTGTTACTCCTTGCATGTATAAGCTCATAAGTGTCGACTCGTTGGCATCATTCATGTTATCAACTGCCAAAATAAATTCAGAACATTAAACATTATTACCCTTATCTTTATTAACGCATTTTAGATTAGAGAAAGTAATTTCAGTCAACAGGGATTTTATTTATTTAGTCCTTTTCTCTAATGATTCAACTTAGGATACTGAATTTAATCTTAGATTTGAACGTAGATGGTTACCTGCGAAAATAGATAGGTGGTTGTTTACAGTTTGGCTAAACTTACCTGATGTTTTTAGAATACTTTCAACAAGTTCTTTTGGGCACACCATCTCACCAGTGACATACAATCCTCTAGAATTGTTGTAAAACCCAATTGAAGCCTTCTTGTCTTGCGAACCACCTGCTTCCAGCAGCCACTTTTCTGGCTGAATAGGGCATTCGGGAAGAACATTCATAATAGCTGCATTGGTAGCGAATGTACTGATATTCTGGCCAGACGCGTTTCCAGTTTCATACAAAAACTTCACATGAACCTTATTACCATGTAAGTTAGGTACTATCTTAATAAGTTTACCGTGGTTTGTTGTACTCTCGGCAGCCAATTTTAAAGCGTTAAAGACTTCGGGGCGATCAAACCACTGTAAAAAAGTGTACGCGTCGGGTAGGTTGCGAAATATGAACTCTGGAACTCTCTGAATTGTCTGTCCGATAACTGCTGTGTTGACTCCTCCACATGCCCTGATAAGCTTACAGCCCCTTGAGTAGGATGCCACTAATGCAGCTTCAGTTGTAGCCATAGGCACAGAGAATGATCCCTTTGCGTATATGCCATTTACGTCGACGTTAACCATCCCAACTGGGACTTTAACAGTTCCGATGTACTTTTCCACGCTACGTGTGTACGTGTCATCATTGTACATGTCGTCCAACGGTGATAGGTCAACATTACGCAACGCGTTTTGGTTGATGTACATGTTTCTATTGTTAAGTGACACACTAGTAGCAGTGGCTGACTCAGCCTGGTTTCTAGAAAAAGTAAGAAGTTATTTTAAAGTATATAGCTATGATATATTTACGGCATTTCACCACACATATTCAAATACTCTATTAGCATACTGAGTATCACAAATACTTGTTTAATATCGATATAAGTGATTATGGCTATAAGAAAGTAACTTCATAGGCCTATAACTAAAACGACAAATTACATGGAAAAGTAGATATCAATTAATCAATTATTGGGAATTACAGCTTTACATCGGTGGAAAACACAAAGTACTATAACAATAGTGTAGGTGGGATATTCAATTCAATTCAATTCAACTTTTATTTTAGACAATTGTCCATATGGTATAATGCATTACAAAGAAAACAAAAAAGATGAAGGAGAGAGGACCAAAACTTTTATCTATTGGTATATGCCTCTCTCCATTTGTAGTACATGTTTGAATCCATCAATAAATATTTGTATATACAAATTAACATTCTGTTTTCGCTTTTCATTATTCTTGTAAGAAATCGGTAAGTCGAAATCCTCAAATATTCATAAAATGATGGAATATTCTTTTCCACAAACAAATTCCTCACAGTAACAAATCTGATATGGTGAAATATAACTAATTATGAACATCATCATGTCATTATATGGGCACATTTTTGTTAAATAACGTTTGATAGTGTAGACAGAGCTTTAAGCTATATACTGAACGTGCGGTTAGGATAAAAACTACATACAGCTGCAGCAGGCGCGGATATGGGAGAGCCGCCCATTATCCGTTCTCCTTTTTCAAGAAATCACAGACCCGCCCTTGTATTCTATCGTAAAATCTAATTTCTCTCTCTCTCTCTCTTTCAAAGAAATGCTTACATATTATTTTAGTACTTACGATTGGTTTCTAACTTGGATATCAGCGGTGGCTTTGTTCGACACTTTATGAAATGATTTTCGTGCGTTAAAGTCAGCATCATCGCCTGCGCTGCTCTGTTTCAAAACGCTCGTAGAAAAATATCGACCAAACGAATTAACATTAGTTGCTGTTCTGCTCAAAATCCTTAACTTCGACATTGTCAAGCAGTTATCCTTAGACCAGTTTTTACAACGCGTATTTTGTAATAATTGGTAACACTGAATGATATCCGTATCACGTCTCGAAAGGGTTTTATACATTGTGAAGTCACGGAACATGCGCAGTCAATGACCGATAAGGTAGCATTATCTACAGGTACACTGGTAACGTGTTTCATGTAAATATATTATTTATTTATTTATTTAACCGCATCTTTTAAGTTATCGGGCAACCCCTGGACAATTACACAAACAAAACAATTACCTACAGTTGGTGGTGGTTCGTAAAGTTGTTTATTGAACCACATCTTTTAAGTTATCGGGCAACCCCCCTGGACAATGATACAAACAACTACCTACAGTTAGTCAGTGGTGGTTCATGTTGTTTATTAAACCGCATCTTTTCAGTTATCGGGCAACCCCCCTGGACAATGATAAAAACAACTACCTACAGTTAGTCAGTGGTGGTTCATGTTGTTTATTAAACCGCATCTTTTCAGTTATCGGGCAACATCCTGGACAATTACACTAACAACTATACCGTCCGGGCAACTACCTTTGGGGCAACTACCTTTGGGGCAAATACCTCCGGGGCAACTACCTTTGGGGCAACTACCTTTGGGGCAACTAATGATCAGATCTAAGGGTTGTTGTCATAAACATGTTAAACATGTTTACTCTAATTTTAATGAAGATATTATTCTGTTGTTAGACATGTTTTCATTTCATTCTTCAGAAAGAGTTTTTTTCTGATCTAACATCGTTGTTTATTATTTTTTAATACAAGCATGGCCTTTCATCTTAGTATACAACAAATGCAAAGGAGGAAAGTTTAATTCAAACTTCTATATATTCTGATGTAATTATTTGATTGAATTTCACAAATGCCTACTGTATCTGTGAGGATCGGCCATCAATAATACGGTAAGAGTTACGAAAACAGTTCATTCATCGGTCAACGACCTTCTATAATCTATTTTGAAATATTAAAACACAATAATCTTATTGATTATGTATTATCTAATAATATCAACGTGTCTATTTATAACTTAAGATACGCTTACCACATCTCATGAGTCGTTTTGCTAATCATACGACGACTTCTTGATATTTCTGTATTTAACCTAATTAGCATATTATTAACAACAGGTGCAGAACCAACCAATAGGAATTCAGCATCAAACAGCCACTTGGCAAATGTTCAAAGTAGTGGTTCAATTATATATGGCTGTTTTAATTGATGGAAGAAAAAATATATATATATATATATTATCTTTTAAGATAACTTCTCGACGAAAAAAAAACTAATACTATTATAGATGTTTACCATTATTAATGCGAAAAGAGAACAAACTATTGGTGTGGAAAAAGGTCTCGGGTGAATTTAGTTACCATCAATTAGTGGGTAGACATTCTTCACAACGTCGAGATACCTAGTTGACCAATCCTAATACCACCACCACCAAATAATGTCCCGAATGAAAAAGAAAACTAGTACTATCAACTATAGGTTTTCGCATTAATATGCGAAAAACTTTAGAAGAATGTTTAGGTTTCGGAAAGGGCATGGACGTACTCAGGTGCATTTACTTACTATCAGTTATCAATAGTACAGTGCAAACACATCAATAATCGTAACTCTAAATTTAGAAACATCGAATGCTAAAATTATAATATGTTACTAATTTTAGACTGAAACCACAATGTTTGCAGAATATAAAAATGGGCGTATGGATTAATAGAGATAATGTGCAATGTATATCATTTACTAATTTCTGTACTGAAATTGGAATGAGAGATTTATATTAGATATTCATTCATTTGTTTATAATTAGGTAGACGTTTATCCAACTCTAGAGAGCACTAGTTGATCAATCCCAATACAGTTTATTTTTTTCTGTCATCTTCCGAAAATATTACGGTAAAGTAAAACTAGAAATCACAAGCAATCAGATAAACTTTAAAATGAACACAGTACACAACATACAAAAGTAGCGTTTCCTATTGGTTAGATAAATGTATAGTTGTATATGAATAGTAGTATTGTTTAAGCGTGGTTCCCACTAGCGACGCAACACAAGGACGTAACGCAGCGCAAGTGAATTGACCAATCACAAGCGATGGCTTGGTTCCCACTTGAACGTAACGCAAGGACGTAAACGCAGCGCAAGCGTTTTAACCAATGACAAGCGAAGTTATAGACCGGTAGCAATCACAAGCGAATAAGCCATCGCCTGTGATTGGCCAATTCACTTGCGTTGCGTTACGTCCAATTGCGTTGCGTCGCTAGTGGGAACCACGCTTAAGAGACACTAGACCTGCGTTTGTTCGACCTATTTACTATATTTTATGTAAAAATACATTCTATATTCCGATACTTCCTTTCGTCTTCATACGCTTAAAAATGTGACACCTAAGTCGTATTGATATGTTTATTGTGATGTGATGAACCCACTTCGAAGGATCACGTGAAAGGGTAAACAAATAAAATAACCGTAACTTTTAAGTTAAAATACCACTCTTTCCTGGTCTTGAAATTGTTTACGAGTGTGGATAAATAAAGAAATAAAACAGAAATAGTAATGAAAATTTAATATAAATCTCTCATTCAATTTTCAAAATACAGAATTAGCAGATGAGATACATTGCACATTAATATCTCCATTAATCCATACGCTCATTTTTATCTTCTGCAAGCATTTTGGTTACAGTCTAAAATTAGAAACACATTATAATTTTAGTATTCGATGTTTCTAAGAGATGACGTTTGTTCAAAGTACAGAATTAGAACATTAGATACATTGCACATTAATATCTCCATTAATCCATACGCCCATTTTATCTTCTGCAAACATTTTGGTTTCAGTCCAAAATTAGTAACATATTATAATTTTAGAATTCGATGTTTCTAAATTTAGAGTTACGATTGCTGATGTGTTTGCACTGTATTGCAAGCAATGTATTTTTAGAACATTGTACCAATTTATACTGATAAGTCAGTGCTGATAATCAATATGTCAACCTTCAAAGGATATTTTAGTCCAGTTATCCAACTACCTCTTGACAGATAATAATTTTTATAGATCTATTCGGAAGTTTCGAAGTTCAGTGATAAGGATCGGCTCGATAGATCGAACAGAAAATCTGGTGATTTTTATCACAAGATTGTCAAATAGAACAATACTAAAATTATAAACACATATAATTGGCACACATTGCCTAGTGACACATTAACTAATTTAATGGAAAGAAATTAAAGGAATTATTTCTTGATTTTCAAAGTTCGGTAATCACCTGATTTTAAAATAGTAACTTTACTATACAGGCTTACTACATAAAAAAAGAGTGGTTATTTAAGTGCGTTAATATTTTTGTTTGTTAATGGGTTTTTTTTCTTATTATTATTATTTCGAGTGGGATCTGTATACATAAACTGCATAAACATAAAGTATAGGTCCATAATAATTATGACATTGATGTTGGTCCAAAGTTTCAAACTTGTACACGCCTATAACGAATGATAATAGTATGTATCATGAACCGTTGTCTAAAAATAACACATAAAAGCTATATATAATGTTACTTTTCACACAATACATTATCATAATTATATCTATTTCAACAAGGTGCTAATGTTTGTTTAGGACTTGGCTAAGCAAACATTATCTGCCATTAAAAATACAATCAAACAGGACCTATAAATGGTACCAGATAAAGTTCACATAGTTGAAAATTGTTTAACATTCAAAAGACGACAAAATCTTTGAATCAAAATTAAATATTGAAAAATAAGTTTACCAAAATGCTCCGAAATCGGATATTTAATTAGAATAGCACTATAAAAACATAAGTAAAGACTATGTATATGAATGAGTACGGTTCATTTGTCGGTAACCTTAAAATCAAAGAACGCGGTGTTGGGTGAATGGATTATGGGGTGGGTGGGCGAGGTTTGATTGGAAAAACAGAAGGGTGACTGAAGGATTAAAAGAGGGGTGACTAATGGGAAAAAAAGAGGGGTGAAGACCGGCGCAAAGGTACTGAAAAATATCGTCTAATAATAATGCTATTTATTTACTTGCTAAGATCACATCTAATGGCTGCAGGCCACACAGCAGATCACTAACGGTGATCTCATTATACCCAGACCTTACTTGGAACTGTTCAAACAGTCCTTTAGCTTCAATGCTCCTACTTTTTTTAATTCTCTTCCTTTAGATATCCGACTTGCTTCATCTTACCCTTTTCCTTCAAATTTCTGCTCAAGGACTATCTTCTTGTTTAGATACTTCCATTTTATCAAATGGCCAATTTAATTTTATTTATTTAATTTTTGATTTTAAATTGTTTGTGCTTTATTTTATCTTCATAAATTATATTTATTTTAATTTAATTTTTGTTGTTACATGTTTATGTCTTGTCATGATGTATTTCTGTGAGGGTCCCTAATGATCAGCTTCGGCTGGATGGACCACCCTCGTAAAATATTGTTGAAATAAGATTTTAACAAAATAAATTTCTTTATGATACACTAAGCCCAGGAGGAGAGTTACACATCGATAATCGAAAAATTTAACAATGACTTCACTTCTTTTGTAATAATTAGTTTTATTTATTATCTTCCCTTATTGAATAAAATACATACTAATATTACACACTATACTGTATCCACATTAACGGTAATTAAAATTTAAAATGACGTACAATATTATTTACAGAAACTACACTTATCCTATCTTAATAATATACAGTTACTTTACATACGTTTAATACTACTGCTTAAATATAACATTTAATCGGGGCGGGGGTGTTACTTTCTCAATTCTTCTACACAATAAGTAACTAAACAGTATGTTTCGACAGATTGCGGCGGTAACATTATTAGGTGGTGATAACATAGACTTAAGCTCTGTCTACACTTTATACTACACTAGTTTGACAACAAAGTTTGATGTGTCCCAATATGGTAGTGATATACGTAAGTTAAACGTTTTAAGTAAATCTTCCTAAGTCAATCCACGTCCATAATGTACTTGCCGGTCAACATACAAATGTATGGTTAATCTTTATTACAATATTATAAATTTATGCATTACAGTTATTGTTAAGGAATGATATTAAGGCGATTGATGTATGTATTTACACAATGGTTTACTTTACCCAAGATTATCTAACGTGTGGTATGTAAAATATATGTATATAATAAACCGCAAAACACTGTACTATCGGTCAAGCTTATTTACTATTATATCAAATTATTGTGATTCTGCTGCTATGCCAGGGTTGTGCGAAGTAGCTCAATGTTTGTTTGTCGCCCTCTCAAAACGTTTTAACCAATCACAAAGCAGAACCATAAACTTATTAAAGTGGGGGACGAGCCAACGTTTACAACTTTCAACCAATCACAGAACAGAAACAAACCGTACTGCAATACGACCATTTTGCAAGTTTTAACCAATCACGAAGTAGAACCAACGCTTGCAATGCAAGATTGTTTCTATTCTCCGATCATTTTGATCAATCAAAAACCACATAAATACAATGAAACAATTAAAAAGTGAACTTACTGCAGCAGAATAGTGGTAGATTCTGCACTTCATATACGATATTAACTTGGATGCCAATTACCTTTTTTCGTGAACTTTAGGATACCTAGTGCCGTATGTGCAAGTATATTAATTAATTAATATGATTTTAATACACTTAATAGTAAACATAGCATGTATTTGTTTATTGTTTCATGTCTATGTTCAAACATCACAACACACATTGTCATAATACATAATATGTGCTTTAATAGTATATGTTCTATTCCAAACACTTTTTAAACCCGTTTCGTGACTCCACTTCTGGCGAATTTTTTATGAGCAGCTGAAAAATGATGCGCCGTCATTGCGGCGCTGAGAGAGAGTTCTCCGCCCAAAAGCACGCCCATTATGACCTCAGCTAATGCATCTCGACTGTTCTCTTCGGGCAGTTGTATCATACTAAGACACGTCTAAAATACAAGAAAGGCTAGACGGTAAACAAAATATTCTGTCGCGTGCAATTGTCGTTTATACTTTTCTACTTGGACGCAACGCAACGACATACAGGCGCCACGTAGGTTTGTTGACCAATCAAAATCAAAAGTTCGGATGATCCATCTCATCGTGATTGGTCAAATTATATACGGCGGGCTTACGTCCTAATAGGAAGTAAACTTGTATGATATGATATACAAAACCTTTCAAATTTTGGTAATTACATTATCTAATTTCAATAAACTTACGTTTTGAGAAGGTAGATCTGTACCGCCTCCAACGGTTCCAATCATCATTGACGGTATGGTTAGGCGTACCCTAAGATCACCCTCTGGTGTCTTGCGCATCTCTGTGACGCCAACATGAGATTCGACAACGCAAGCAACATCTTGTCCGCACGCGATAAAAATGGCGGTCAATGCATTAGCGGCGTGACAAGTTAATCCTATATTATGAAGAAAAAAATATATAATAACCGAATCATTGTAATTATCACTCAAACAATAAGTCAACTCATCGTAAAATAATAATAATCCACTCTCTAGTTTACCAGGTATTACAATGAATGTGAGGATAACTGAAAAGGGTTAGGGTGGTATATTAATATTGACATTTTTACTACTATAGTACTACTATTATAGCCTATACTATTATATTTCAAATACTTCAATATTGGCGCGACTAAAGCAGTGATCACTGCACATGCGCGTAAGAACGCAGTAGATATAAATTATTATACAGTATTGTATAGTTTGAACTAGTCTAGGTTCTAGACCAAAATTAGTAAAAAGTATGTTGGCACATATGGCGTTCCATACGTATAATACACAGTGAGTTCGTATTACTCAGGCAAAAATCGAAACGCCGACTGGTTGATTGACATAAAATAGACAATAACTACAGACTTGGGGCATACACTATCAAACTAGTTTAAAAAATGTGATGAGACCAAATATGGTAATGATATGCTCAAATATGGTAGTGATATGACACTATCTTGTCTATATGGGCACATCATATTTTTGTCACATAAAGTTTGATAGTGTAGACAGAGCTTTAGTTTGAACGCGCTCATAATCAATCTGCCGTTTTTAAAGTTGTTTATTTATAACGGTAATAAAAGCTCAATTTCAATGTCACGTTTAATCTATATCTTAAAATAGTACAATAGACAAAAGCAGCATATTTGTTTTCTATTTTTATCATAATCTTTATTTGAACAGGCTAGACGAAAATGTGTATGTATAAATGATATATTCTAAACAAACAGAATGTTGCGACAGATTGCGGCGGTCTCGGTACATTACAGTGTTGATAACATAGACTAAGCTCTGTCTACACTTTATACTACACTAGTTTGACAAAAAAGTTTGATGTTTCCAAATATGGTGATGGTATACCTAAATATGGTAGTGATATATATATATATATATATATATATATATATATATATATATATATATATATATATATATATATAAATCCAAAGGCAAATTACTGAAAAAAATGACAATGCTGTGGGTATCAGTGGCTGGATCTCAATGGAGATACAAAAATAAAAAGTATACGTCATAGTATAAAGCTGGCAAGTGCTGCCTGGGTGGACAGGAATAAAAGAAATATAACAAAGGGAGCCAGGGTGGAGTCTGAATAAGAGTGGAAAACAAAGAAGGTAGCTTGGTAGAGATATAAACAATTTTGGAATGAGACTAAACAAATATATATATATATATATATATTTCTTTCTTTTATTCCTGTCCACCCAGGCAGCACTTGCCAGCTTTATACTCTGACGTTATCCAAATTCCTTCACTTGCACTGATGAAGGGCTAGTGTTGCCCGAAAGCTCTGCTAACTTTTCTGGCTGTTTACTTTATCGTTTTGATTTAGCTTTTCGCTTTTTATTTTTGTATCTCCATTGAGATCCAGCCACTGATACCCACAGCATTGTCATTTTTTTCAGTAATTTGCCTTTGGATTTATATATATATATATATATATATATACATATATGGGCACATCACATTTTTTGTCACATAAAGTTTGATAGTGTAGACAGAGCTTAAGAATGAAGTACAAAGTACAGTATTGTATAGCTTGCAATACTTTATTTATAATTTTATAAATTAATTATAAAACCACGTCGGGCCTTATCCGATAACACAGTACTGGTAAAATCCTTTTTCACCCCCTACAAGATAACAGTACTACTCTGTATATATTTTTTCATGTAAAATTATATATTTAGTTACTCGTTGTTTGCTCCTCGTAGAAAAACGTGACGGGGCGCAATGCAAACAAAGGTACAGTTATTAATTGCCACGAGACAACTTACCGGTCACTCCTTGCATATACTGACTAATCGTCACTGATTCGCTGATTTCATTCAAATTATCAACTGTAATAAATAAAATAATATAGTATAGTAGTTGCTTTTAAAAATTAGTTTAAAAAAAACGTGGAATATTATAAATTAAGATGGTTAAAATAAGTAGGCCTACCTGTTGTTTTCAAAATCTGTTCAACAGCATCTTTAGGGCAGATGACTTCACCAGTGACGTAGACACCTCTGGAGTTGTTGAAAAGACCACTCGACGCTTTCTTATCTTGCGAACCGCCGGCATCCAGCCACCATTTCTGCGGTTGAATAGGAGAATCTTGTAGAAACTCCGTAATAGCAACATTGGTAGCAAATGTGCTAATATTTTGTCCGGATGCGTTACCAGTTTCGTACATAAACTTAGTAAGTACTTTATTACCATGTAAGGTAGCTGCGGTCTTTTTTAGCTTTCCATAATTGGTCGTAGTCTCCGCAGCCTTTTTAATTCTATCAAACATTTCTGGTCTGTTAAACCACCGGTAAAATATGTTTGCGTCAGAAATGTTAGCGAACAGGAATTCTGGAGCTCGCTGAACGGTTTTCTCCACGACAACGGTGTTGATTCCGCCGCAGACAGAAACCAATTTGCAGCCTCTGGAATAGGAAGCTACTAATGCAGCTTCAGTTGTAGCCATAGGGACAGAGAAAGATCCCTTGGCGTACATACCATTTACGTCGACGTTGACCATCCCGATTGGAATCTTCACGGTACCAATGTAGTTCTCAATGTTGCGTGTGAAAACACCATCTTTGTGTATATCGTCCAAAGGTGATAGGTCTATGGTTTCCAGTACGTTATTGTTAATGTACCTCTGGCGGTTTGACATTGAGACGCTTATCGTATCGTCAGCCGATTTCGGCTTATTTCTAGAATGAACGAAAGATAACTAATTAGGCCTATATGTTCGGCTTTTTGCAGCACAAATTAAAAATGAGCATATATACAAGTACATAGGCCTAAGTCCTAAAAGTCAACAAAATACAAATAAAATAGAAAATGCCACATTTTAAAAAAGATCGTTCTAATTATTTACGTCAGACGGTGAAACTTGAACATTAAATATACTATTATAATATTGGAAAATACTGCCCACTGTAAGGTTTTTAAACCAAGCGCTCATAAAACAATTATCTTTCCATTTTCAAAACCTAACGAATGGTACATATGCCTAAAGCTCTGTATACACTATCAACAATTATGAGAAAAAAATGTGATGTGCCCAAATATTGTAGTAATATGACATCATCGTGTCCAAATCACATTTTTTTTTACATAAAGTTTGAGAGTGTAGACAGAGCCTAAAACGGTATACTTTTTAAATATAAATTATAAATAATAATAATAATAAATAATATATTTATACAGGATAAAACAATCAGATAACAGTGTGTCTGTTTTACATTGTGGTCCTGTCTTAATCAAAAAGAAAAACTTAATTAAATATAATACAGTGTTTATGAAAAGAAATGAGATTTGTATCTAGCCTTATAGGACGTAATTGTTGGTGCCGATTTAATATTAATTGGTAAACTGTTCCATATTTTTGCGCCTGCAACTTTAAAGGACGAATTAATTTTACTAAGGGTGTATTTAGGTATTGTTACATTCAAATGTTCTACTCCACGTGTTAAGTGGGTGTGAATGTCGCTACAACTGCTACAACTTACGATTGGTATCTCACGTGATCAAGCTTCTGTTTGTGTTGGTATCTATTTTGTGACTTTCCATCGCAGAGACCGCCATAAGAGTGCCCATTGCTACTCTGTCTCAAAAGGGTCGACGTAGACATACATCTTCTGCTTAGTTGACACGAAACAACCTTCCTCAAACTAATGAAACTTGCCATTCTGTTTTAGGGGAAAAAATCATTTATTTATATAAAAATCTTATATGAATCCAAAGGCAAATTACTGAAGAAATTACAACGTTGTAGTATCAGTAGCTGGAATGGATATACAAAAAAAATAAGCAGAAATCTAAATCTAACGATAAAGTAAAGCAGGCAGACAAATTTGCAGATATTTCTGGCAACACTATCCCTTCATCAGTGTGCATGCAAGTGAGAGTACTTGAACAGAATTGAGATATAAAAACAATTATAATATAGACAAGACTACAATAAAAGAAATAAAAACAAAGGAAGCACAGGCTGATATATAATTATTTCTGGTAAATATCGAGTTATGGTAAATGATAATAATTGTTTTTATTATCCACGAGTCGTTAAACTTGACGCACTGTTATATGCTTCAGTAATAAGTTTTGCACAGAAACATTTCGTAAATCGAACATACTGTTAATTAATTTAATTCATTAAACGATATTTCGTCATCCCTTTTTGGTGACTCCATTTTCATATTTATATTTATTTCTGTGGAACTTTTTTTTTATGTTTGTGTTGTATTTTAATGGGTTTTTTTTGTAATATATATAGTATTGTTTACCATTGGTAAATTCAGAGACAAGAATTGTATAAAGGGAAATGAAAATGTTTTTTAATCAATAAACCAGAAATAAATGAATTGTAGGCCGTATTCAAATCAAGGAGGCTACTTGATCGAATATAGGTTGGAGTGAATTTTGTTCACGAACTCGCACTGTGTCAGTGTCTCATCTTACAAGGACCTACTCGGGCTTGAGAGAGTTTCAATTAATATATAAGATTTCAGTTGACAAATAAAAAATTACAAACGAAATTTCTTATATTACAATTATGTATTGGTAGCTGAACAATATAAATAGTTCAGGCGGGAAAACACCCGGGAATGCCTATGGCAAAGACCATTTAGGCTATCAAAAGGCAAAAAAAGTAAACATTTATTTTATCTTAAAACGGTGCAAAATAAGCCTATTGTATCAATCAAAACCGTGTTTCTATCAAAACAAATTTATTCTTACTTTACTAAAGTACTAAAAGGTTAAATTGTGTACTGAAATAAACACAATAAATATTTTTTTGTGAGACTGCAATATAAGGTGATAATTTGAACTTTATTGCATTTTTTCAATCTTATTTTAATTGTACTCCACCTCTTTTTAAGCTTGGTTCCCACTAGGACGCAACGCATGGACGTAACGCAACGCAATATGATTTGACCAATCACAAGCGATAGATTATTCGCACAGTCACGTGTGATTGGTCAACTCGCTTGCGTTGCGTCTACGTCCTTGCGTCTTAACTAATATGCTATATAAGTTTAATGTAGTACACAAAGTATGCCTACATACCTGATGAGATTAGTACGATATGTTTCGGTTCCTTACTGCAGATTAACAATGGTCTTTTTGAAGCCTAATACTTCACTTTTAATGTAGTCAAGCCCTGATAAGAAAGGCGATGAAAGTGAGCTATACATTATTTGCTTTCACTACTCATACGATAGGCTATCGAAAAACGACATGCGCACATGTGAATCGAATGTTTTAGTCAAGTTGATGATGTTATTACGCAATAATGTTTGGGTGGAAATGAATTATGGGAAGATCTGCTGCGCCGTGAAATGTGCAAAAGTCGCATTGTGCAAACATTTTGCCTTCAAATGTGTAAACACCCACCTTTGTGCAAACATAGCTACTTAAAATGTGCAAATCTGTATATAAATTCATAATCCACTATGGACTCCGTTAAATATTTTGACGTTATATGTACATCAGGGAGATGTGTTACATCTCCCTGTGTACATGTATATTAGCAAAGAATTCTACACTATCGTTTTACTATCGTTATTTTAACTCTAAAGTTCGGTAGAATTTTTTTGACTTTTTTTTCACATTTTACGGCTCGACAAGGTCCTCTGCTTACATAAGTTTATATAATTACATGTTAAGAATTGTACGTGTACTAGTGGATTTGTTTACTTTTTTCTACTTTATTAATACGTAATTTGACACCGTTAAATTATAATCATATTCAATCATGCGTTGTTAAAATAATGTTTAGCCAATATTTGATCAGGTCAGAAAATGCGCGAGTGACCGTACCGTAATTTCGTGCTTGGTTCCCACTTTGGACGCAACGTAACGACGTAGGAGTTGACCAATCACATGCGACATTTCGGATCGCGTCGTGATTGGTCAAATTACTCGCGGTGCGCTTACGTCCCTGCGTTGTGTCCTAGTAGGAACTAAGCTTGACACTTTCAGCAATTATTTCACAAATTTCATCGAATTTTACGTGATTGATATTGTTGACTGGAACAGTTTAGCAATCAACGAATGATCCTTTATTTCAAGACTGATTAATTATTTTTCAATAATCAATATTTTCTGCAAACTAAAATCTAACATTGTTTAACTTAAAGTACCAAAGTATGTTTGCAATGCAATTCAATCACAAAACTACTATTAATAATGTCACCAAACCGAACTTACTCGATGACAGGATTTATCGACAAACTTCCAATTACCTTGCCAAAGATTGGAAAACTATTAAAATTGTAAACTTAAGCTCTGTCTACACTATCAAACAAGTTGACAGAAGTAGGATGTGCCTAAATATGGTAGGGATATGACATCATCATGTCCGTATATAGGCACATCATATTGTGTAGACAAAAACATGCTAAACAGCCAGTCGAATTTGTTCATGTTTTTTTTTTATATAGAAGTGATTAACTTTAATAAAACTACACAATAACCTATTCAATCTCTGATTTAATTAATCTTCATTTTTCATGTTTTTTGGGGCAATACATCTTTAATGTTCAAGATGAGTTGTCAAATAAATTAAAATGAAATAAAAAATAACCTCACATAAATTCTGAAATAATTTTCCAAATCTCAATACATACGGTACCTTTTTAAGACGGATATTTATTTTTTAATTTTTTAGATTTGTATTTTAAATTTTAAATTGAGCGTTGACAACTTAAATATAGAACACATTTTTCTCTTTTTTCTTTTCGGATAGATTTTTAAAATTAATTTAGGAAAACATTACTGTTAACATATAGATTTTTTATATTTATGTATATCAGCGGAAACCTGGTAAAATTGTTCCTATCATTCATTTTATTTTTATTTCGGAAACGTACAACCATAGTTAAAATATGAAAATACAAAAATTGTAAGCGGACAGAATAATTGCAATAACTTACCTTGATAATAACTTGCACAATATTAGTTTCTGGCTTAACGCCAACTGTATCAACCTGTTAATCCCAAACGGACAGGTTAAATGCTGTCGTATGTTCTTCGCGTATAAATATATTTATACAAGGGTGTACAGAAGCTTAAAATGAACGTCTAAGATCTGACGCTTCCAAGATGCACATCGGAACTCGACAGGCCACAATGGGCTTCCGTAACCGTGAGACGTATCTAGGGCAGTGACGTCATCCAATTTGGATACAGGTTACCGGAGCAATTGTATGAACTGTCAACATCACAAGTGACCACCGTAACACGAATCGCTATCTATTTTTTAATAAATGGAAACCTGATACCTATTCTATTGTCCGTTACGATATTGAACGTGGGCTCAACTTTACTGGTAAATATTAAAGAGGTCAGTCTATAGGCCTACCGATCATCAGAGTGCATATTAAACCTAATTATAGCTCTTCATACGGGTTCTATTTCAGGCTCTATTATTTACAAATTAACGGACAACTTGATTAGTATAATAGAACAAGCGAATTTAATATTACCATATTTGTATTGCAAGATGATATGTTTTGAACGGTATTTTTTTAATTTTTGCTAACTTCCATACGGCGCCAAACCGATAATTGATTTTTTAAATATCCGCTGCAATTCTAACTTGTCCAATATTCAGGTAACGTATCTGCAATTTCAAACGCTATTTCATTGTAAAAAATCTTTTTTGATGCAAAATTGTTTCCGGTATAATTATACTAATAACGCGGCCTGTGACATCACCACACAGGTAGGGTTACGGTGGTGGAAGGAAAAGGAATAATACACGAAGGTGGGGCTCACTATATTGGAATAGGGACTACAATTCACATCAGTAGGCCTACACGTAACGCCACGTGATGATGTCAAGTAACGCCGTGTAATGCTGTCAAGTACGCCGCGTGATGTCACGTAACGCCGCGTGATGTCAAGTAACGCCGCGTGATGTCACGTAAAGCCGATTAGTGTCAAGTAACGCCACGTAATATAAAGCTTGGTTCCCACTTGCAACGTAACGCAACCTACGCAACGTAAGAAAATGCCCTTCGAATCATTGTGTTTGCCCCCGCCTGTGTGAAATCAAACCTATGATGTTTGCAGCCCTATTGCGTCGTCGGTTCCCAATTGTGATTACGCAATACAGCACTTTGCGTCGATACGTCGCTGCGTTACGTTGCGTTCTAGTGGGAACCACGCTTTACCTTACATAACGTTAACGCAACGACACGTGTGGTCACGTAACGCCGTACTGTACGTAAAATAATTATCTTTCTACAACCCTATATATTTACTGTTTACTATTTGTAAAAATGTATCATACATTCTACAAATTTCAAACATTTTTATTTCTAAAACTCATAGAATATCTTTTAATTCTATACAAGAGTGGGATAAATAAGACGAAAATTAATTTAGTTTATATATAATTTTTATATATATTATTATAGTTTATAATTTCAATTTTTTCAAATTTATATTTACGATTTTGTAAATGTGTCCATGATTATCTCGATACTGTATTTAGCCTGCCAGTAAGAATTGTCGCAATGTTAAGCTCTGTCCACACTATCAAAAAAAGTGTGATGTGCACAAATATAGTAGTGATACGCCTAAATTAATTTGGTAGTGATACGCCTAAATATGGTAGTGATACGCCCAAATATGGTAGTGATAATATGACATTATCATATCCATATATGGGCACATCAAATTTTTTTCAAGGATGTGTGTAAGAGTTCAGAGTTAATGACAGCATCGTCTTGGTGACAAGTAGCAGACCTCTACTTTACTAATAATGTCTAATCCTTTGGATGGAACATTAAGCCGTGAACTGAAACAAGAGTATGATATTGTCCGCTTGTGCGCTGTTGCTGCTCTTAGCCTAATCTTGCACCTTTGCCATGTCATACTTATATCAACTGTTAAATTCCAATCTCTTAATATTAAATAAAGGTCATGAACTTGTTAATGTTTGAAAGTGAAAAAATATCTTAGATGACAACACTTGTTAGATATTCTGTTAGTATAAAAGTAGTATAAGTTGGTGATAGTGCATTCAACTTGCAGTTATAAATTTATTAGGGTAAAATCTTAGGCCTTCCACAGTCTCATCCCGGCAGGCTTTACTTGAATCTTCAGCAGCCAACAGCCTAGAGGAAAAAACAGTTAAATATCACAAAAAAGTAAAAACCAAAATATATTATGAGCAGTTTAATTTATTTACAGACTTACAGGAATAAATATTCCAAACCTAAAATGTTTTTTAAAAAATGTTTAATTAAATGAATACCTCCTGCACTCTCCTACCTGTACCTCGCCTCCATCTTCTCCCACTAGCTCCATCAACTCAACCCCCTACATTTATTATCTATTGATACATTCATATCTCACCTGGATTTAGCTAGTGATATTGATATTCCAATAAGTTTTGATAAGTCATTTGCAGACAGAGATCCTTGATTCTCCAGCTACAAAAAAAGATAACCACAACAATTATATAGCTATAATATAATCCACCAGCAGTAGAGTTAACAGTGTTCTAAACACCCAGTTCATTTGAGTTGTGTGATCAGTTAAATCTCATACGTTGTTAACCTGATACAAGTCTAAAGCTCTATCTACACTATCAAAACTAGTTTTACAAAAAAAAGTGTGATGTGCTTATATATGGTAGTGATATGCCCAAATATGGTAGTGCTATGACATCATCATGTCCATATATGGGCACATCACATAGCTTTATACCTTGTTTACCTGATATACTTCTTCTAATATGAAAATTTCTGGATACAATGCGCATTTGATCATCTTTTCTTTTTATAATTATTGATTATTATTTCAGAGTTTCAGAGATACATGCGATGTAACTTTAACTCGGATAGGTTTCAGAATGTAACACTAGATAAACACTTTTCATCATAGGGATGTTTGATGTTTAACTGGTGTATTTTTTGTGTTTGAACACAGACTAAGCTAAACCACAACTCAATAGATCACAATTTAACTATGATAGAGCAAAAACCATGTAAACACAGCTTATTTACTGAATACTGAAATGCTTTATTTGTCCATCATCATCATAAAAAAACAACAGAAATTCTTCTTGAAGATTGACAATTATTATTATTTGTTGTAATAATTGTGTTTAACCACAACTATGGTAGTTATCATAGACATGTAGTTTAAAAATACCCTTATTCAGTTGACACTCCTATTAAGGAGACATATTTTTGGGTCCCAAAGGTGTCCCCTTAATAGAGGTTTTATTGGATAAGCCTTTGTAAACTGACGTCTTACCAATTCCTCTAATTCGTGCATAACTTGTTCTTCTCCTTTTGATATCAGTTCAATAACCATTACACCACTTGTAAACGAACGCAATCTGTCAAAATAAAATGATCAAACATCTGTTTGTTTTGTGTGTGCAATGTCTCTCCTCTATCATAAGCCTGCCTCAATCCAATCATACTATTATCAATTTAACTCTCCCACAACACAGTATCATACATTACAACCGCAAAGTCATTTCTGATATTGTATTCGATATGACTTGATATTGGTTTTGATAACTTTAGGATTTAATGGTTTTTATATTTGTGTTTCCATTACTGTTTTAACTTTGTATGAGACAAGTATCATAATTTCCACTCGTTGACAAATAAAGATATCTTATCTTAACTTGGAATAACCAGCTATTCTTGGTCAGCTTGGCAGTGTCCAGTTTTGGGAGAACAAAACTAGACTAGTATAATTACTGACCATGTGATGTGTCTTATCTTACCTTAATGGACACTTAAGATTCTCAAACTGTTTACATGCATCTACCAGGTCATCGGGAGACAGCAACTATAATCAAATTAAAATATTTGTAATTCAATTTGTTATATATTTTAATTTCAGTTTATTTCTTTTTTTATAACAATGATTTATTCATAAAAAATGAACTTACTCACAAACATGAACTTATTCACAAACATAAACTTATTTACAAACATAAACTTATTCACAAACATAAACTTATTCACAAACATGAGCTTATTCACAAACCTGAACTAATTCAAAAACATGAACTTATTCGCAAACATGAACTTATCCATAAACATGAACTTACCCATAAACATAATCACAAACCTGAACTTATTCACAAACATGAACTTATTCACAAACATGATGAATTCACAAACATGAACTAATTCACAAACATGAACTTATTCACAAACATGAACTTATCCATAAACATGAACTTTTCATAAACTTGAACTTATTCATAAACATCACTTCATTCTGTTGTTAAAAGTGCTATATAAATGACAACATTTTTTAAAAAAACAACAGACTCACTGCAGCCATGTATAGTTTTTAATGAATACCGGGTTATGTGCATATAATAGATTGTCACTCTTACCTCCATACCTCTTGCCCTGTTGATTCTGCAATATGCATCGGTCAATGCCATCATGCCTCCGTTCTCTTCGATCTGGTTCTGGAGAAATTCTGCAAGCTGTTTTGCAAGTTCTTTGTGATAGTTGGATCCTGATCCATGAGTCTCTCTTGTGACAGGATTGTCAATGCCCAGGCTTAAGAGATATGACTTAAATTGCACTGTCTGTAAAAAATACAGAATTTACATCACAATTTTGATCGAAAAAAAACCCCCCACAAAATATGGTTAAAGCTGCTATTTCTAAATATTACATAAATATTTGTTAAATTTGTACCTCATTCTCTGTAATGCTACCTTGACGTTCTTTTATTTTGTTTGTTATTGTCTTGGACAAGTTCACCATTTCCTTTGCCTGTGAAAACACAATTAAATAAATATTATTTTTATCCCATTTTGTTTGTTCATTAAGGTTATCAGGTTAAGTTTTTAATTAGAAAGCTACACTCACATTGAATGTTTAAGCTGTTGAATAATTAATAATTTGTAATCCATTGTATTTTAGTGTACCATCTCTGGGGTTACCCTGGGGCATCTATTCATTAGTCTAATTAGTCTAATTCATGTTAACAAACAACAAAGAAAAACCAAAGTTCCATAAAATTATTACATTTTTAATTTAACAAATGGGTCAATCCACCTGAAATCAAGATTAAGTGTGACATTGTGTGGTTTTTGAAGATAAAATAATAATAATAATAAAATAATGGCGAGAGGTTATGAGGTTGAATTAAATTTAGAATCTCAACAGCGAAAGGCTGGATATATAACCATAATACATCAACTCACTCACGTTCAAGGACACAAAAATTATAAAAAATATCAGGCGGAATGTTATATAGGGGAATTATAATATAGGTGAAGGTATGCACCCTTGAAGAGCCCTCTAGTTGACATTAGACCCATGATTCTTTATTCATTTTTTAAAGCTAATGAGGCACAAAATAAAAATGGTAGTTGCTGAGCTTAAATTCTTAACTACTGTAGCACGAAGAAACAAACTTCATAACATTACCAAAATATTTCATTGATAACTCATTTCTTAAGCTATGTATGCATGAACTGCGGTCAGACAGACAAACAGTGTGACTTACCTTATCCATTAGTTTGTTTAAATCTTCAAAAGCCTTTGAAATTGTTGTGTCTGTTTCTTTACGCTTCTCCTCTATTCGTCGTTCAATTCCAACAATTCCTGCTCGAATTTCTTTTGGCTGTGGATAATAAAATGGGACATCAATATAAACAAACTAACAGTGGTGTTTGTTTTTAGTAAACTCAACAATTGCAATATTCTCCTCAAAATTATTCTACTTAAAGTCTGATATATACTGGAATTTTTACTATAATAGTACAGCCAATTGGGAGAGTCGACTGTATATGCATTTAATTTCTGTATTTGATGCAATATAAACTAACTTTTTCTTTAACGGCTGAAGGGGCAAGACTCTCCCACCGTTTTCGTGGCAATTCTTCGCTTAAACACCTGAAAAACTAAATGAAAAACTTGAGTAAGAAATAAAGAAAATAAGTGATGCTTAACTGCGTTTAAAGTTTATTATTATTGGCCTACTACCTCAGTTTCCCCAGCTTCTTTAAAACTCAGCCTGATGTAGGAATGTACACTGCTCATTGTAGGACCTGCAGGCTTACCAGGTTTGGCTGGTAATAAATGAAGAACTATCTTTTGACTAAAGAAAATGAAAGAAGAGCATTGATTAGTATTAAAGAAAACGAAAATATAAATATTGATTAGTATTTTCTCTATATGTATTAATAAATATGGGATGACAGGCATGTAAAATAAAATGATGTTTATGACATGCAATAAAGAACAGGTAGTTTATGAAAACTGTCCAAATTATAGAGGGCGATAAAACATTTTGAAAAATACTGTATATGAAAACATAGAAAGCTCTATTTAGATATTAGCATACCAAATATGGTAGTGATATGACATCATCATTTTGTCACATAAAGTTTGATAGTGTAGACAGAGCTTAATACTAAAGTAAAACTGGATATTTCAAGAGTGCAAGGCTAATCCAGTAGAAGATATAGAATATCGGGAGACTTTCACGTTTATCGTGAAAGTTACCTATTTGCAGTATTGTATAGCATTACAATACTATTTCTGTTTATTCTCCAAGGGTCTATAAATTTACCTACTTGTGTTAAACCATGGAGGTATGCAATAATTTGGAATGTTCCATTCATTGCAAATCAATACATTTCTATAAACGTATATTAAATCTATCAAAATAGTATTTTTTAAAGAAAATCGGCCTGTCTTCAACATTATGATGCTGTACTCTAGCTGTTCAACCGGTTTTCAGCTATTAAAAACAATTATCGTAGGAGGAGATAGGAAAATGCGAAGCCTCCTCGCATTTTTGTGGCGGGTATTTTTCAAGATGGACATCCATTAGACAGTGTATACCACGATCGAAAAACCCCCTATTTGGGGCAAATCGTTGAACCTAAATTCGTTTTAATCGTCAATAACTAATTATCTAACTTAATTTAATTAGTAAACAGGGTTACATCAGGTGGTTAAAATCAGTACCGAAAGTACGAACCAACTTTATATACAATCGAGTAAAAATTCTAGAAGTAAAGCGCGATTTACCGAATTTTGCCCTTACGTAAATTTATATATAGATAGATTTGTGTGGTATATTACTGTACCTTTTTCCTCTGCCTTCTGATACCTCCTCTGCATACAAAATACTTTCTAATGGGAGAGCTATAGCACTTGACTGTTTGGGGGAAAAAAACAAAAATAGAATTAGTAAATACATATACTGCAAACAATGAGGGAGGGAAGTCATGATTTAACTTTGATTTAGATTGTTTTATATCATCATAAAAAATATTGTGTGATGTGTAAAAAAAATATGGGTTTTTTTCTTACTATTTTATAATAGGCCTGTTATTTAATTAATGCATCAAAAGTTCATTAAAAAAACTATACCTTTCGAACTGCATCCCTCCATAACAAATGATGACTTGTTAGAACCAGCAAACCTTTCTCAAACTGTGTCTAAAAACATTTTTAAAACATTTATTAATATAAAATAATATCTAAAGTACATGCTAACATAACATTTAATGTTATTGTGCTATTTAATTAATTTAATTGTACATTTTATACATTTTTTAATATCAAAATAAATTGAAATTGAAGACCGCCCTCTGTAATAAGTGATGTTTTGTTGGTGTCTGATCATTTCGGCCGCCAGTCATTTCGGCCGCCGGTTATGAAATTGCCAAATTCATGAAACGCCAAAAAGGACAAAATATGTATTGTTAATTTCGGCCGCCAGAATTGTAATTATTCTTGAATATGTATGACACGCCATGTGTGTTAAAATGTTGATATTTTACTAAATACTGTATTAAAATGGATATGAAAGGGTTCCTAACAATATCATTTTATTGGCTCAACGTGTAGATCAATCAGGTTTAAGCTTGCCATAGTCATACTTAATGTTTTGGAGGACGACAACGCCCTCAAAACGCCCCTGAGAAACCTGTGAAAAACTTTTTGTGACGTCACTAAAAGTTATTTTTGTATTACAGAGATAGGAATTTAGCAGGAAATCATTGATTGATGCAAAAGCATGGTAGTAATTACTTATTGCTTTGATGTTTTTATTCTTGGATAAGTATGTTAGCCTAATCGAATAAAATTAATTCATATTATCAACCAAGTTTTTTTTAAAACGGATTTTAATTTCGTTTTTCAAGGCCATCTTTTACGAAATTCATAGCCAAATGCCTATCTTGCTGGGTACACGGAGTTATTTTGCGCATGCGTGAGAATCACAGAGTCGACCACCTTGGCCTCTCTCTCGACCCTCCTCGCGAGCGATGTTTATTTCGCTATTTATTATACACGTATTATTGAAACATTCATTTTATTATTATTTCGTTGTAATTAACTGAAATTGATGGAAATTCGTCCACATCGTCTTGTTAACACGGGTGTTAACATCGTTTTGAAGAAACGGTTGGACGAGTAAATGGTGTTTGACAATGCCATGGCCTGGAGCTAGGCTAGCTAGGCCTAGGCCTTTTTAGTAGTGATGACTGCTGGATATACGGTGTTTAGTCGCCCGGCCAGAGGTGAGCTGAGAGCGTATGCTCCTTGATGTATCGTTGAGGGTGTTAATGGTAAGCACAATTGTGTTACTGTATTATGTATATACACATTATTTATAAGTACGTTTATTAATATTGTTGTGTGCTGTAGTGTCCTGACTAACGTATTATTAAAATATTTTTTTGTTATTACATGCCGCCCTACTAGCTAGTAGGCTAGGCAACACTGAATACTAAATATTATGATTCCCAATAAAATGAATAGAGTTGGATTTTCTCTAATGTAGTAATAAAGGTTATAACAGGCCAAGCCTAGTTAGGGGTATTTCAGCTTGTATCATATACAGTACAATATACAGTACAGTATACAGTAAATAAACAATTCATTTGTATTTTTACCTACCTACAGGTCTATAATTGGAGTGCAATTATGATAATTGATGGACGGGATAAGCAAATGTATTTATTGATTGGAATGGAAGCGCAAATGTTAGAGTCAAATTATAATATTAAGGTAACAGATACTGAGCATTGCTATTTTAAACTGTTGATCAAACCTACATAATACTAAATTATTATTTTGTTTTGAGGGCAGATAAACATGTGCTTATTCATTTTCCTTTTTTCAGGTGAATAAAAAGATACCCAGAGTACTTTATAATAGATGCTACTTGGATCATGCTTGCACGATACATTTATGCAGTATACTAAGACACCAAGTATAGAATGAGCGCAGACAATTAAAATTACAGAACTAAATATTTATGAAGAATAGTAAAATATGCATAATAGAATTCTTTAGACGCGAGTGCTAGGGTTACAGTCATACTGTAACTATGGTAATGTACTACCAGACAGTACACTAGTAGCAGTGCATCATATAGTGTTTGTTTTTAACCATCTAAATGGGTCTGGGTATATTAACAAATAAACCACTACTGTACTTCTTTTTTTATTTATTTAGCCAAATACTATGTACAATGGACATTTATGAAAGAATCCATCTCTTGAATATGATGGAGCTGGCTGGTGTTGATAGAATTAAAATGTATCACTCAGGTCTCAAAAGTAATTTATGTCCTGTTTGAAAAATCCTGCTTGTTCCAAACTCATTATGATACATTTGTTCAATAAAATTCATTCCACACACTATTTCTGCCATATAATTTGATGTTTACAATTTTATTACTAGTACTATTTTACAGTTCTTCAAAGCCATCTCATGTACTGTTGATTCCATAAATCTGCAAAGATAAGACCAATAAATGGATGGAAATGTACTATTATTTTTATTCAATCCTACCTCTAGGCCCTATAGTATTATATTTTATGACTTGGTAACAAACAGAAAGAGGTTATTATTTAATTACACTACAGTTACTAACTAAACTATAATAATCCTCTCGGCCTCACCTCCTCTGCTCTACTTTAATTATTAGTATTATTATATTACTATATTAGTCAATAACAAAAGTCAGAGCCAAAAACAAGTTCAACACAAGCTTACCTTTTTTATTTACGTCGCCTTTTACATACGTCTACGCCCGCGCCTTGTCCACTTCCTGGAGGTTCGTCGGTGGACCGGCGACTGCTACTCTCTTGTACTGTAGGCCATGGAGTAACTCCATGTGTAGGCCTAGCCTACTACTAGCGAATTTAGAAGAAACTATAGTCTACTAGACCTAGCCTAATTTGTAGTCTGCGTGAGTGGTTTAGTGTGAGAAGTACAAATACACACTTTCTTCTTTTCACGTACAATCTTTGCAGACATAACTTTTTATTGATTTGTGAAATATCGATATTTTCTACGACTGCAGCAACAGGGAGCTTGCAACACGCGAGTCTCGTGTAGCATGGGTTTGTTTATTTTGTTTACACCACACAGTCCGCGAACGAGACAAGGCGGTGATTGGACTGTATTAAAATTCATTAACCAATCACAAAACGACTGCTGCCGTGGCTACAACCCCGGGTGTTTCAAACTCTAAATTTGACGATCTCGTACGTGCGTATAGAACGTTCATAAAAATTAAGATGGCGTGCCAGTTGGTCGGCCATTTTGCGGACGTTTTATACCAAAATTTAATTTGTTTATTTCTCAATTTCTACTAGGTATTTGAATCTAATTTTTTGTGTGCTGTTTATTAACATTAAAAGGATTCATACAAAGTCCTTTTTGTGAAATTTTAAAATCCTTTCATATCCATTTTAAGCCGAATCGGCGGTCTTCAATTCCAGAAACAGCAGCGATATTTACAGTATAGCGTGCACATTAAACATTAAACGCAAAAATAAACATTGACCAAAATATTCAGACGGTAAAATACGGTAACTAATATAACTTTAAATCTACGGCAAAAACAAAATGTATTTAGCCCATTGCACAACTGATGTCTAGTTTAAATGACCATAGTTCTCCGTGGCGTTCCATAGACTTGATAAAGTTACTTTTTTTTCACTGTAATACTGTACAGTTATTTCTGGATATTTCAATTTGGCGCGCCATACCTGGCGGCCGAAATGATCATGCCATATTTTGTCCTTTTTGGAGTTTCATGAATTTGGTCGTCCCATAACCGGCGGCCGAAATGATTGGCGGCCGAAATGCACTGTGACCGTTTTGTTGACGCGAAAAGTTTAACAATATTTTAACCGATTTTAACTTGTTTCTGGAAAGCAATATATATATTCAAGTTAAATTTACGACTAATTTTATATCATAAAACCTTATACCAGGCGATACCATTACCGGGCCCTACCGGACGAAGATTCATGACCGCTAGCAAAGCCTATTTACTACTACTGTACTAGGAACTTTAGGTGGTAGGCGCGGCCTCTACTACTAGGCGAGCCTAGACTGTGAGTGTGATTGTTAGTTTGCTTGAACCTACCTTTTCCGATCCATCATATATCTTTATTCCTGATTGCTGGGTCACAACAATTTCCCCTTGTACCAATGCACCATTTGACCACTGAAATCGATCCATTTTTAGTTCTTAAATCATGTTTTCAGAGGAAAAAAAAAACATTTATTAATGTTTACCTCACACAAAATGTCCTCAAATCAAGTGCGCCCTCTCTAATTTACATCAAAACGCGTCGCGTATCCGTCGTTTGCTTTAATGAAGAAAACGAATTAATGAATTTGCATTGTAACTACAGCAAAATGACAAGTGATAGTATAAGCCTAGTGCGTCAGTTCGTAGTAAGCCAAGGTTAAAGTCTAGGAGTCGAGTAGGCCCATTAGATGCAAAAGGTAGAAATAAATATGCTTAAAGCTGAATTATTCAGGATAGTTCCTAAATGTTGTATCGGAAAACCAGGACTTTTAGTATGTTGTTCAACACAACATTTGGGACTCTATTCTGAAAAAGCTTTAGCATCATAATATTTCTACCCCAAACCTATTCCTGGATTACTACCAGACTGATGACAAGTTTTAATTCATAAGGCTTTTTAATAATTAATTAATATTCATAAAATATTGATGATGGTTTCCGTGTTATGTTATCATTATGTATTCATTCATACCATACCTGTTGTTTTCGACCTTTGAACAGTATCATTTAAACAGAGAGACATTTAACATCACGTAGTACGCGTGATTATTTATTCGAACTTTAGGGCCTACACAAAATAATTGTTATGATAGACTAATAATCCTTTTATTTTTTCCGCCAAGATTGGAAACCCACCTGCCAGGAAAAATTGTCTCAGCAAATAATACACTCTACTTTGGACAACATCATCTCGCATTTCTATTATAAAGATACTGTATAAAAGCAAATTAGTTGGACCAAAACAAATGTGATGTGCCCAAATATGGTAGTGATATGCTCAAATATGGTAGTGGTATGACATCATCGTATCCATGGGCACATCACATTTGTTTGTCACATAAAGTTTGATAGTGTAGACAGAGCTTATATAGTTGTATATATGCTCTTGATGTTATATGTATAATAAATTAATAGCTATCTAAATGTCACATGACACAATAAGATATTGGTTATTTAAATATAAATGACTATGAACCATCAATCAAGATGAAACTTAATATACATATGCATTTTTAAATGCATCAATGAAATTTCTGTTGAAGCATTTACAAGGTTTTTTTTTCTTTCCTGTTTGATGGCGCATTAGCACCAGGAATCCCACCGGTAACATTCATTCAATCACATGTTATACCAAGTATAAAGTACATTACATCGTCCAAAGTCTAGAAACTAAATCACTAAAGGCGGTCGTCAATTGGCCTGTTTTCAACGAACTTCCTGAATATCGAATGCATAGCATAATATAAACATTAAAGAATTTTATGTATTCCAGTCAGTAAATTCTTAATCAGACGAAAGTATACGCTGGAGGAGTGGACTGTCACATTAATGTATTAAATCATCATTTGGTGTCCCGGATGTAAGTTATACAAGCGAATAAACAGCAATACCTGGATATAGAGAACTCAATTAGTTAAACATCATTTAAAAAAAGATCGTCAGTGCAGAAAATGTTTCATTTCGTAAGGACACTATTAAGACCAGGTACTGTATGTGTTTATTTCATTATGCAATTTGAGCCAAATAAGTAAAACAATTAACCCTGTTATTTATATTAGCCTATAGTGTTGTAAGTGCATGGAGTTAGGCCTATACGTGGTATGTGCAAGAAGGAAATAGATGTGTTGGTTTGGGCAGGATATCTGCAACTGTATGTTCATAATGGGCCCTCATAATGTTAGTCTGATCGTCTGCTGTTTATGGCACTTCCTCCTCTTTTGCCACACCTGCCTTTCCCGCGTTAAACACCAAAGTGAAACATTTGGGTGCGCCAGTGTCCCCTTCCCCAACTCTGCAAGGATCCAGTGCTAAAACCTAATTGCATGCATCCTAGAACTTGCGGTCTACACCAAACTTTATGTGACAAAAATGTGTGAGTCCCATACATGGACATGATAATGTCCTATCACTACCATATTTTGGAATACCACTACCGTATTTGGGCACATCACTCATTAAATTGGTTCGATGTGTAAACATAATAGCTTTAGTCTGTATTTTAGATCCATCCAGTACAGTACGTCAAAGGTACTAGAAGGTCATATTTTTCACCGGTTAGATTAAAATTAAAATCTTTATTAGATTGAACTGGGTTGTTTTTATTAGGTACTGATAAAACATCATTAGTAATTTAGGTATAAATCGGTTGATATCTCAAATTAGATTAACATTTAGTCTTACATAGACTGAAAAATAACATCAATGTCTCATCTAATGATTAATCCACACATACTTTCACTCCTGTGGTTTTAATGTGCAAAATGTGCCAATTGCCTAAGTGCTCGTAAAATGTATTGCACGACATTTTCTTCTTATAGTAAACATAAATGGGACGTCACAATTCTATGATTTGAGCAATAAAATTCGATAAATAGGCAATTTGGTTTTTAAACGATGTATTTGACTGGTGTATTGAACGGGGATACATTGAACCACTACCATCACACTCTTTGCTAAAAGTAGATCGCAATTGGGCACCGTTTGGACCTACCCACGTGTTCTCTTGATAATTTATATAGATAGTATATACAAATATTTTCACGTGAAAGTGTCCCCTTACCCTTAGTGTGTATCCCAAAGGAATGGGTTACTGGGTCTAGACCTATTACTATTATATAAATAGGCCTACATTATCGAAAACCCATATTTATCCAAGCACAGCAAAGGTGACGGGATCTATATGCACACCGGCCTACATTATCAAAAACCCATGTTTATTCAGGCACAGCAAAAAAAAAAGGGGGGGGGGGATAGGATGTAGTAGGCACAAAGACCTACAAGAATCATTATAAACAAAACATGACTTGGACAGCATGTACATGTACTGTACAGTACATCGTAATCGTCTGAACGTGAATGTAGTGTTATTGATACGGATATTGCTCCATGTGTCCTTTTATATTCGCGAACTAAAATGTTCGCGCGTTTACAAACCACAATTATCTTGACGGCGTTCGTTTGCCATTAATAATTGATGTTATTGTTATGCCAATATTTTTATAATGAAAAACTGTTATTATTTTGTGATGTACTTGTAAATAAAATTGCAACTAGGCTACGGTTTGGATTTTTTGTTCATTATTAAATCGCGTGGGATCCAGAATAGTAAGATAAGTAATGAAACAGGGTAAATTAATTGAATTCATATAAGCAGTTGTTCCACACTTAATCAATCAATTAATTAACAACACAGAAATCAAAGAAACGTTTGGTGTACATGTACACATCACATGTTACCTGTTCACTGTGCTTCTTACACAAAGTGAAAATCTCATAAACACACCTTCAAAGGAAACTCCAGGATACAAATTATTTCCAAATTAAACCATATAAATAATTTTCCAACAGCATTTAAAATACCATACTGAAAACAATCATAAAGGCTACTACAGTAGAATAACTCCACATCTATTTTTTTATTACATTGTAAATAATATGAACGAAAATGTTGACATTTCTATTTTTATTACTACGTCATTAAAGCACGTCATGTGACTCGTGTGTCACGTGGTATGGCACTGTGCAATCAGGAACTTCCAAAAACAGACGGCAACGTGATTCTATTGGCTTCAACTGTAATATTTCTTGGATCGTTATTCTTGGCAAGTATATTAATCCTTTAAATATTTGATTCATGTGATAATGTATGGAAAAATATACAATTTGAAGCCAAAGGCAATTTGCAATTATAGTCAACCTATTTTTCCAAGCAAGCTCTCTCAATATGCAGGCGCGGATCAAAGGTTTGCTGCGGTCGTGTGCTGCACTGATTATTTTGACAGATTATTAATAGGCTATTATTTAGCGCTCGGATTTGACTTAGGCACTATTTTTCCAAAATGCCTGTGTGTTTTGCCATGCTGCTTACCAACTCTAATGAATATCAATTCTAATAGAGAAAATGTCCGTGGGTTGCATGTTAGTAGGCCTTATAGTTGCATGATCCAACCTCACAATAGGCCTAAACTATGGCGCGCCAAACTGTCATTTATTCGGAAATAAAGATATCTTAGTTTTAAACTAAGATATCTTAAAACATTCGGATAGTTATGCATAATATATTTGTGCAATATTTTCTTGATTTTATTTATTTCCAGAGTGCTCAAGTCGATATGCCAGAGTTCCAACTTTCCATGACTCCATCTAAAGATTGTGTTACAAAAGCATTCAAAAACTAAAGACATCTTCAGCGTGCCATACTATCTTACATGTAGCAGGTGGAATCATGGAGGTATACAACTTTTCGCGCCGCGGCTCTAGCCAGCTATGTCCCAGGAGGACACATTCATTAATAAGCTGTTTCATAGCGGTAGCTTTAGTATCTAAGGCTGACAGTTTTGTGAATTTGGAAACTCGACTATAATTTATAGGTAGCTGCTGGACCCAAAAAACGTCTGGGAGAAGAGAGTCTATATGAAAGCCTTTGCTGATAATACAGTATTATTGAGATGTAGACGGAAATCTGTAAAATCTTGTTCAATAAATAATAACTTCGTTTTTGCTGTCAACCAGGCCGGTGTTATAATAAGTCACTGTCAAATAATCATTCGATAATGGTCAAAACTTTATTTTGGCTCTGTCAACATAAAGGGAGGTATTTACAATGACTTTCTTTTGACTGTCAATCTAGGCCAATTTTATAATAATACGCCGTCAGATATTAAATCATTGAAACAGTCCTGGTAAATTTTTTTTTGGTTATCAGATGCCGTGGGGGGGGGGGGGGGGTCTAATCAATTATCGTCAGAAGGTGAACAATCAGTCTAGGTAGCAGCAGCAGATTATTATAACGCCTGCTCCATTAATTAATCCAGAAAAAGGTTTGTACATTATCTATTTGTTTATTAGCCTTCTCCTAACACAATTATATTTTCTTTAAAAAAAGGTTTTATAAGTGGTTTCAACATTTATGATAGTAATGTCACAGTTCTGTGTCTGGACGCAAGTTCATAGACTTACTAGTTATATTATTCATATTAACTGATACTTACTCTTCATTTACCGTAAAGTTCAGATTTAATGAAATATATAATATAATTTGGCTTCGTAACAATTAATTAGTGTTAGTTTTTTGGTGATAGGTGAAAATGACATGTAACTTCGTAATCAATTTATTTTTTTTTTGTATAAAGGCCCAATTACACTATGACGATAACGACGGACGATAAATATATAGCATGCATTTTTTTTACATAAACCAAAAGAAATTAGAAAGGTTTTCGTTCTAGACCTATATAGGATAATCATTTATGCTGTCTTTGATAAAAATAATGTTTTTCAAATTCCAATCAAATGACGTCATGATAAATAAAAACAATAAAATCGCTGTATTGTCACGATATTAATGGTCTTACTAATCATGACGTCATTTAATTGGACGTGTGAAAATATAATTTTCATCAAAGGAATTGTTTATATTTCTTTTGGTTTATGTATTAAAAATGCATATTTGTCTATTTATCGTCGATCGTTATCGTCCTAGTGCATGGAGGTATAAAAATATTTTTATACCTCCATGCCTAGTGTATGGGCCTTATGCTGTAAATGTTTAATTAATTGATCATTCCGATTTTATTAGTTGGACTCTTGGACAGTTGCTGTCTAATCGTTGTTGTGTAATATCATTTCGAACCATATTAAATTCATAAAGAGATTCATATTTCTTAACATGTGGCTGTGCATGGAAGTCCGGTCTACAAAAACTCGGGCCCGGGATCATTGTTATTGGGCCTGAAAGTGTTGGTGAATTCATAATTATACTTAATATTATATTTATATATAATATATAATTATATTATTATACAATTGAAAGCAAAACCCGTTGAATCTCAAATCATTAGGACTAGAAATTTGGCTTATCAATCAAATAAATACTTTCGTTCAAAATGAAACTCCAACCTCTCTAATCAAAAGATTGAACTCGAAAACGGACCGTTTTTTGAATTGGGTATGTTGAAACACATTTCAATTTTCATTAAAAAAAAGTACATTAATTATGGTATTGATCAGTGGCTATAGAGGCGTAAAAACCCTCGGTCAATATCATGTAAAATGCACTGTGGAAGGGTCATTATTAAGACTGCAAAATTGGGCTTATCAACAACAAAATATTTTATTATTAGACGCGATAACATCAAGGATAATCAGTATAATTATTAATATAGCCACTGTTACTAGTTTTATTCTACATGCTAAAGTAAATAAAAATCCACTAGAAAACAAACCAGTCTGAATGCTATGCTTATTAGCCATGTTATGTTTATTACTGTAGGCCTATGATTGTTTGCAATGTCCACATATTATTTCCGTGTGCATATCCATAGTGTATCACTCACAAAAAAGACGTGTGAGGTTCTTTCTTTAGATTTTGAAGAATGATTTGTGTCACAGGTTGACATGAGTCAAATGCTCAAGATATCGGCTAACGCCATGGGACCCTTGGCTTATCAATGAATAATACAGTACTACTTTCGTTCAATTGAAATCAGAATCTGACCGTTTCATTAAATTGGGTGTGATTTGGCCTAAACATATAATAATTTATTAAAAAGGTACAATAAAAACAAATGCATCAGAGGCGTAAAGAACCCACGGTCAATATCATGTAAAATGTATATGGTATAAGCACTGTGGAAGGGGTCATTATTATTAAACTGGAAAATTCGGCTTATCAACAAATAAATACTTTCGTTTAAAATGTAAAATAAGACTGAAAAATTGGGCTTATCAACAAATAAATACTTTCGTTCAAAATGTAAAATAAGACTGCACAATTGGGCTTATCAACAAATAAAATACTTTTTTTTCAAAATGTAAAATTAAGACTGGAAAATTGGGCTTATAAACAAATAAATACTTTTTTTTCAAAATGTAAGAAAACATTTTTTAAATATAATCCTTAAGCTCTGTCTATACTATCAAGCTAAATATGATGTGTCCATATTATATAGACATGACGATGTCATATCACTACGATATTCGGGCATATCACTACCCTATTTGGGCACATCACACTTTTTTTGTTAAACTAGTTGGGACAGTGTAGACACAGAACTATCTGATCGAAACATAAGTCGGAATTGGACTGACGCGATTGATTTAATTGGGTATTTTTAGTAATGTAATGATTCATTAAAAACTATAATACAGATACGCGTTTGGTATTGATCAATGGTGCAAAAAACCCTGAGAAATAATGTTATAACGCGATTTGGTGATAGCTTAGCAATAATACAACCCATATACTATTATTATAAATACCTATATTACAAATCCATTCATATAACTTTTCATCGCGAACCGAAAATGTATAAATGTTATTCTACAGACAGTAATTATATATTCAAAAGCCATATTATTATTATTATCAATACCTAAATGCGATAGTAATAACCACATAAACATACATTATTCCCAATACAAGTTTGTGCGTTTAATTCTAGAAAGAAACGACTGTGCTGACAGGCCAATGACATAAATCACAAGTAAAGTCCCAATTGTTCACTTGCGTTTTGATTGGCCGACCTATTATATTAGATTAATGAAGACTGTTCTTACAACTGTCCAGTCAAAAAGTTACGCGGCGTTTTTTGTAAGAAATATTTCTTGTTTATATCTCCATGGTGGAATGAACATATACATTCTTAGGAGCACGGATATTAATTTTCGATCTTATTAGTACACTATACGTGAATCGATACTGATGATAATAATAGGAAAATAACAGATTATATTAGCTTATTGTGAATTGTAATTCAAAGTCATATACATTATGTAATTAGGAATTTATAATAAAAGACGTGAGGCTCTCTTTCGATATTTAGCAATAATGGCATTGACGCTATAAACTAAAAGTTTTTGTTATAAGGTGTATTGTATTTTTCTCGCGTTTCCATCATGATTGTGCAGACGCTAGTATGCGAAAGTAACTCAAAAAGCGTTCGCATTGCTTACATAGAACACATGATGATGTCATATCACTACCATATTTGAGCATATCACCACCATATATGGGCACATGACATTGTGTTGTCACAAAGGAAGATAGTGTAGACAGAGCTTTAGACTATGCAGTTAAAGAAGGCTTAAAGCTATGACAGTTCCACATCAAAGTAGGACTAAACGCGTTTTGGTTGATAGTCAACGCACTTTGCAAGTAATTCCAGTTTTATATGACTGGTTAAATATTTTCAAAGTAAACGCATTTTCGTTTATCATAGCTGTAACGCGTCAATTTCAATATAGTTTACTGTAATACCCTCACATAATTTATTGTTAATTAACAAAATACAATCAAACAATTCAAGTATTTTGTAATATTATGATGTGCATTTGCCATACTAATCAATTTCACTGACAGTTTTTAAATTGGATTTCCAAGATGGAATTAAAAGATGATTAACCACAACAATCAGAGTTACCGTGTAATCACATAATATGGGCCTAAGCCCTAAATCAACAGAGTGCCGATAACCAAACACAGGTCTATGAATTGGCAAACGCATCCTCACTAATGTTTAATGATGTCCTGTAGGCCTAGTAGTACATTTGGGCACTATTGTATTGTTGTTTGCGTATACTATATATCGACGAACCCACAATATCCCCCTTTGATAACAAGCGACGGATAATCCATCGTTTTTGTTTGTCATTGGTCAAATCACTTAAGCTTGGTTCCCACTAGAACGTAATGCAAGGACGTAAACGCAACGCAAGCGTGTTGACCAATGACAAGCGAAGTTATAGACAGTTAGCAATCACAAGCGAATAAGCCATCACTTGTGATTGGTCAATTCACTTGCGTTGCGTTTTACGTACGTCCTTGTGTTGCGTCGCTAGTGGGAACCACGCTTCATCGTTGCTATTACGTCCTTGCGTTGCGTCCTAGTGGGAACCAAAGCTTAAACAAAGTTGGCGGCGATCGTATCCCAGCAATATGGAAGCCAGGAAGTAAAATAAAGACAGGCCTACTATACGTTTGTGTGACACGCGGGTTTTAAAAGCCTTTTGACCAATTTTAGAACCGAACATAATGCAGGCCTAATTAGTACGGAAGGTACTTGACACACAATAGACGTCCCAAGAGGCCTAATCAATGCGTAAATTAAGTAAGCAAACAAAAATAGCGCAGGTTTATACCAAATATAGATTGTTCAACGATAGGCGAAAATCGTGATCACAGGCTGAATTATTTCTTTACTCCTGTTTTGTGTGCAAATAATTAATCTATGGGAAATACAGGGCTGATCAATCATGGGGAAAACAGTAATCAAAGCAGAGTGGGTTTGTTGAGACTAGAGTCTGATTAAATCGTAATATTAGTCGGCCTTTAGTTATTGACGATTGAAGAGAAAGATTGTGTTCGATATTAATAGTGGTCCCTCGGCCTCGATAAATCATAGGCCTACATAGATTTAATTCACTTCGTTATCTGGTAGTCTAATCTGATCACCAGGTATGGAGTTTGATTAGTAAACTTGTCTTTCAACAAGTTTTTGCATTATTAATAATGGTGATATAGATAGTAGTCTGTTATAGGGAAGAGTTCGATTTTACACTTCGTCATCAAAATTACCACAAACAACCATGACGTCATCTCTATTGTATTTTCATCCTCCTCATCATCCGTGCCATTGTACTGCTAAATGATTGGTTTCCTCTAGAGACGCAACACAAGGACGTAATGCAACGTAAGTGAGTTCACCAATCACAAGCGATGGATTATTCGAACGGTCGCTTGTCATTGGTCAACACGCTTGCGTTGCGTTTACGTCCTTGCGTTACATCTGATTGGAAATAAAGCTTATTCTCAACGCCACTGCTCGCATTATGTCAATTATCGCCATATGAATCTCACCATCTTCTATCATCTTCTATTCCACCATTATCTTCAACACCATGTTCTCCTCTGTCAATGATGATCGTCCCCATTACGCCTCTATCAACATAATCGTAAATTGTAGCCTAGCCGACGCTCTTAACGCTTCTTCTAACAGTAATACAGTATCACGAACTTGTGTAAAAACAATCAATATTGATTGAACGAGTTGTACTGCACATCAGTCTCGTGTCTAAATAAAGTTTATATATATATATATCAACATAATCGTAAATTGTAGCCTAGCCGACGCTCTTAACGCTTCTTCTAACAGATGCCAATCACAATTAAATAAAATATTCATTTGTGATGTCTATATAAATAGCATATAGGTGGTTGAATTAACATGGAGTTATTTTATACCCCCCCCCCCCCCCCCCCACCTCTAGGAAGTGTAGACGAGGGTTATCGGAATGATAATGACTCGGGTAAACTTAGGTTTTAGAAAGACATTCTGGACATTTTCTGTCGGTTACCATTATTGAAATGCTTGATATTCGTAAAACTAAACCTACTCACTCACAGTGTCTTAGATGATTAATAGCGTTTTACGTATATAGATGCAACACATGTCCTCATCAGAAGAATTTCCTGTCCTATATACTTGTTTAAATTAAACCATCTCTAGTTATTACCAGCACGTAATATGGATTTTCATTCGTATATAAATATTATAATGTTGTTACATATATTTCTATCTATATCTTCTTATCCCATGATACCCACAAATTCTGGAATACGATACAATAATACGGGAATTGATACAGCTAGGCGTAATCAGACCATAACGATATTATTAAGTCTGTGTTACGCGTCTTACACTACAACAACGGAAGACCAATTAACATAATGCTTTCTTTAGCATTTTTCTGTATTGCAATTTGATTAGTGCATTACAATTATGCGATACAGTATTAATAAAATGTGACTATTCGACTGAGGTTCCAAGGCTGTGGCGCTGAACAACAATTTTCATGTTAGGCCTAATTGATATTGAATAATACTCGAGGCTTTTGTGGCGCTTCTTTGCCAATAGGAATATTATAATATATTGTAGGCCTATCTCTGCAGATCGATGGAAATACAAAAGATGCAAGCAAACGGGCAAAACAAATCTATCAAATCAATTACTTCTTGTATAGTTTGCCGGAATACCGTATACGACACGTTTTCAGATTGGCCCCACCTCGATCCGTTATGGCAAGCTCTCATTTATTCGGAAATAAAAATATCTTAGTTTTAAACACAAAAATATCTATATTAATGGAGATATCTCTATTTTAAAACTAAGATACCACTATTTAAAAATCTGATATCTCTATTGCTTGAATAATGACAGCTTGGCGCGTCATACTCCGTGGGCAACATACTAAAACGTAACGTAATGTTTCAACCAATTTGTCATTGTGAATTGATCATCATTATCACTGGTCCTGTTCAGACCCACGGCGTTAATATAGCGTTATGTACACGGTGTACATTTTTGTGTCTGAACAAGGTCCCGGATTAGCGTTATCCAGCTGTTACGCCTCGCATCTGGCGTTAATAAAGCCAAATTACTGACGAGCTAAACAGTACTATTATATTCTTGTATTCATTGGTCTACTTTACGACAATAACATGACAGTATAACTGTATTCAATGCGTCCATAATAAACAATAATTTTTTTTAAATGTTGGTTTAAAATCAATTTTATTTGTATACAGTAGGGCCTATAGTATGCATGAAATGTACAGTATTCATTTTCACATTAAATTTACTTTAGCTGTATCTTGTTCTTATATCGTTTCTTACGAACGAACGCATTCTAGGCATGAATTCTTATTAATACGAACACCAAACGCATTATAGCACATTTTAAGTGAAAAAAGGTTGATTAATGCATTATACATACAGCATGAAACACGCATACATTCTCATAGGTCTTTTAAGAAACGTGTTTACCTTTAAGCGATTTATTCACTTAATACTTGATCAAAACGTGAATGATGAAATCAATCTTTTACACGACAAAATAAGTCGAATCAAACTAGCATTGAATGACATAAAAAAGAACATTATTCATAATCTTACATATACTTAAAATCTGTACAAACAATTAAGAAACCCAGACCAAAACAGACGAATTACCCTAAATGCGTTTATTTGAAACGTAAATAGAACATTTTGTACATATACCTAGAATGTGTACACAAATTAAAAACCCACACAAAAACAGAAGAATTAACCTACCTAAAACCTTATTTGAAACGCAAATAATTAAAAAAAAAATATTCATAATTGTACATATACCCAGAATAATGTGTACACAAATTAAGAAACTCAGACAAAAACAGACGAATTAACCTAATTGGCGCGCGTTTACGACTTTTAAGTCATATTAAAATATGTATAGGCCCCTAATCAATTAAATAAAAAAAATTGAAGCATTAACCTAAATATGGTTTCATTTAAAACGTCTGTTGCATATAGAGCTTCAATTTCACGAATTAATTTGGATGCGCATTGTTTGCTAATATCAAGCAATAATTCTTTGAATATTCATACATTAATATTATACTTGATTAATTAATACATGGTCATATATAGTTACGGGCTCCTAGAGCTGATACGTCAAGAAACCGACTGTTTTTGTACCAAATTCAACTCATATTTTTAACTCAAAGATTGTTAGATCATAATAGCGCAGCACATACAATATATATTTTAAAGTTTTACTGTTGATGGATGTTTTAATTAATGTTTTTAAATTGTAAATTTGTTCTATGTATGATGTAATTATGAATGTTTTACCATATTTTTCTGTCGAGGAAAACAATTTTTCCATGTACAATTTAGTATGGAACGAATAAAGATTTGATTTGATTTTGATTTTGATAATCTGATTTGTAGCTACGTCGTTTTTTGTAGACTTGCCCCAAGTATGGTTATTTTCTTTTTAGTCCACAAGTCGCCTTTTCTATATTTGTCTGAATACAAGTTTGGGTATTACCCACTCAAGTAGTTTGTTTGTTTATTAAATTTTCCACACACATCAAATAAGTATACCTATGAAACGCAATATGTGCCAAAATTTATATTTTTACTAATATTAATTCAAACTCTGTCTAGACTACCGTTTTTGTAACAACAATGTCCTTCACAGTATTGCATCCATAAGTATATCATTAATTGTAACGTATATCAGCCGATCGATTTCCACTATATAGAATGTTTCCCTTAAATACATCGCGCCGCTAAAAACTACGCTGTGGTTAATGACTATCTCAATTACAGTGTTCAATTCTCATGGTATACTATAGGATATGTATTCTTCTTACACCTCGGCGTAATGGTGGTTGACAAAGTGTTAATGGAGTAACATTCGTCTTTCATCGATATACTTTACCATCTTCATTATGTATAAGTACGTATAGCTAGTCGTATAAATATGTCGTATGCTATCTAATGATTAAAGACCGACGACTGGCGTAATTCCAAATTGAAATTACTAAACTTCAATCAAAGTCCGACACGAAATCATATATAAGATTTGTATTATAACATATATTATATCTTGACGACACAGCTAATACCATTACTATAAAAAGTTAAGCTTGGTTCGTACGCAAGGACGTAGACGCAACAGCAAGCGAGTTGAAAACACGTCGAAAAATTAATCGATTGTGATTGGTCAAATCCCTTACGTTGCGTTACGTCGTTGTGTTGCGTCTCTAGTGGGACCACGTATTTAATATAACTTGAACCAAACGTTCCTCACTTATAAACCTAAATCAACATAAAAGCGTTTATTGACCAATGATAAGCGACACATCGAATAATTCATCGCTTGTGATTGGTCAAATCCCTAAAAAATCTGCATAGTAATTATTTGTTATTTATTTACGATACCGTGTCTTTATCAATTGCTGGTTTGTATCGTTTTAATTTAATACTGTTTGTAAACGCTGCTTGGAATCCGGGCAAACGCCAAACGTAGACAAACGGGTTGATGGCCGGTGCAAAGGCCAGAAACAACCAACCGACTACAAAAAAACAGTAAAACCACGGATTATAACAGATTTCAATGCCGCCAATTGTTGCAATGATGCATAAAATCGTCATTGGCGTGTGACATATAAACATAACCGTAAATATTGCTGCGAACAATCCCAGGCGACTTCGGGTCCGACTAATCGAATGCACCACTCTCTTATCGTTCAGTTTTCGTTCTCTTGTCGCTAGCAAACTGTATATACGTTTATACACAAACGCAACACATATAAACGTATACAGATACAGCACTTGAGCCGCTAGATGTTCTCCGTAAAATCGAAAAGGTTCAATAATAGAAAATAAAAGAAACATAAGCATGACGCTGATCCATAAAAATGCACAGAGAATAATGTACTTATTTCTCGTCATCAGGAAAGGATATTTAGCCGGTGATTTTACAATAGCAATGTAGCGATCTATAGCGATCGTCGGTATATGCAGAAACGATATCGCAACCAGACAATAATTTAGTCGAATTGTTATGATTGATGAATTTACGAATAGAAGGACCCACCAAACGATTGCGTTTGAAATGTACGATAGTATTAAACTGCACAGTACGATGTTCCTCTTCGTGCGCACGCGAGAACTTCTGATGAGCGTGCGCAGTACCAGTATATTTGATACTACAACTTCTAAAGAAATCAGGAATATGATAGACGCAAGGATACGATCGAATTGGTCTGTGGTTTCGAGCCATTCGGGTATCGTTGCATTGTTGTTAGTTTCCAAAACACGAATGTAATGAAGATAGGTCCTAAAGATGCCCTTGAATAGGCAAGTCATCATAGTATTTTCGTCAGTTTCATCGGCCTACGAGACACAACTAATCCTAACAACACACCATCCTCATGTTCGACAAATCTGCCTAGAACTTTCGTACGCAATATGTACTAATGGATTGTATCACCAGAAGTGAAGAGGAGTGGCCTAATACTGATTTTCATAAATTATTCGCTCATGGCTCGTGTATGTCTATTTCGGAATTCCGTTGAAGTATCATTGCTAATCACAATACGAGTATTAACCTGCCAACTACGCATATATGAATATACAACTGAATTTCAGGAATATATTCGCTTTAAATTTATACATGAACGAGCGGTAACGGTATGGGAAATTACGTAGCTTTCCCCTGGAAAAATCTGTATCTATCCTGTGCATTTCCGCTCAACCTCCCGTCTGCTCCGCGTAATGCTCATAGGAAATAACATAGATTCTATTGCTTTTCGCTTACCGTTACCGAATTAGTTAGTGTAAATGGCATTTGGGCCTATTCAACTACGCATATATGAATATAAAAATGAATTTCAGGAATATATTCGCGGTAAATGTATACACAAACGACTATTTTAGACTAGTAGAAAACGTTTGGTTTTATGAAACGCAAATATCTTGATAACTGATTTGGAGCGTGTTTTCTAGAATACCATTTGTTTTGAAGAATTTCTATTGTTATTTTATTATGATAATGGACAAATAAAGCTTTTCAGAATTCAGTAATTATTTTTTTATTCATGGACACAATTGTTGTACACTATTTTGTCGTACTGTGAAAACATGATTTCGTCAAGAATGGAGGAGAGATTTCCATGTTAAAACCACACAAAGAGGCTCATGTCAAATTGCACTAAATGAATTAAAAATCAAGTAAGACTGCCGAGAGTGATGACCAACATTTGCATAGATAGGTACGGTAAGCCTAAAGGTAAAAAGGAAATAGAAAACATAACAGACAAAAAACAACTCATCCTGCCAATGAAACAACAGGAAAATTTAAAAAAAAATAGTAGAAAGTAGACGAGAAGCGAAACTAATGACGATGTTGATCTCTATAAACCCCGTCACTGATGAATATGCTGATCTATTAAATCCCGTTTCAATTCAATCAAAAAATGGTATAAGGATATTATTAATATTCATACAATATAGCACTATTATAATTAATTAAATTTAACCACAGTGTCGAATTTCATTCGATTTACTTCTGGTGATTTAGTTTACACGCGCTAACATAATAAACTATAATATGATAAAAAAAAAAAGTTAATCGCTGACGTCACCCATTTCTTCCGATGGTTTTGCATGTTGATAAATTAGCATACATTCGCTATATAATGTAACAAACGTATCTATTGTATACGTATAATAATATAAAACTTATGCAAAACAGGTATATTTCTACTTGATTGTGCATAATCCTGTATAAATATGTTGTTAAATAAATAAATAAATAAAATAAATAAAATTATTAGTAAGTGGCACATTCTTTCCGTTTTTTTGGGATTGGAAATAAATTACAATACTGTAATCATTCGATGCACTTAAGTATGTATAGCATACAAGATATACAGAAGGATATAATGATATTAATATTTATAAGGCATAATATAATAAAACGACAATCCATATTAAGAATACAACAATCGCAAATAAATACATTTACCATAATAATACAGTACATTGAACTATAACCGTTTAATGTAACAATTCTTTAATTAATACAGTACTCACTCAAATGAATTAAAATGAATAATTTTACATCCGATATCACAAAAATAATTACCTTGCAAAAATTAGCTTTAAGGACAAGTAATCCTCACGTGGAACCGTGTAATACTGTATATACATAATTTATATAATTTCCTCTGTGGTATAATATACCACGAAATATCGAAAACCGTAAACGTTCTCGGAATATTTCGAAAGTTTGTTTCAAGTCATTAAATATAAATAAAAACTGTACATCGTAAGTTTCTTTCATATTTTATTAATAAGCGCTGTACATTACAAAATAAACACAATGATAAGTAATTTCTAAATCAAAGATATTCTACAGTTGTTTTGTATTGCCTTTGAACATGGAGTGTATATATATTTTACATACCGTCCTGATGGTAGCTATACATATATATTATCGTACAAATATTTTAATTATGCTATCAAATACATTAATTCAATGTAGGCGTGTGTCACTCAATCTGAAAAATACAAGCGCAAACTGGCTCCTTCTAAGAATATATTCAGCAGAATACTAAAAGACCGGTTTTTAGCATTGGTTTGCTCTCATTGAAGATAGGTTACTTCAGGGTAAGCCTACTTTGAGTAGGTGGTGGGTTTCTCTCACAGGTTACTTCAGGGTACAGTGTACTGATGGAACCTCAAGGTACGTGTGTGTCTGATTGAAATCCTATTATGTTTCGTATACAATCTAAACATGAAATAATGTTTGTAATAATCTGGAAGTTGTAGGAGTTTGAAGAAAGCATACAATTAGATATTTAACACAATCATATATCTTAATGATAATGATGAAAACGATGAATGTGATGATGATTTTGAATAATGTTGGAAATGACAATAAATGACGATGAAGATGTCGATGAACTATTAATTTTGTATTACTCTCAGGCAGAATTCATGAACAATGCTTGAGATTAATTTTTTTTTTAAATAGTCTCTCTCAACTATATAAACAAGGTCATATACATGGCTGCAGTCGCGTTCTCAAATTTGAGTTAGTGTTTAGTGAGCTGTAGAGTTTCTTTGCACGCGACTAAAAACACTGAATATTTCGATGGGGTTTAGGTATTAAATTAAATTGTGCCACAAAAGCTGATTTATCGAAGAAAACCGTTAAACATGTATAGATGTAAAATAATGTTACCTGGGTAAAATTGCGCAAACGCTTTCATTCCGTAAAAGTCCATCCCTTTAACAAGTGCGTCAAGTTGTGGCTTCTGCTTGAAGATCAAATAGTGATTACATGCAGTTGTTACGAATTCTAATTTATTGGTGATGTTGAGTGATTTGTTCCAGCCCACATCAGCTACCAGTTCATGGAAACTGGCATTATTAGACAGATATTGTAGCTCACCCTCTTCTGTGACATCGTTAATCTAAACAATTGGTATATAAACTTTATCGAATGGCTATCAAAAACCATATACCTGAACAATACTGTGATCTTAGGCCTACAAGTTACATTTAACAACGTTTGGTTAATTTTTAGTCGATTTTCGGTACTGCATCTATTTCCGAAGTATCATAGGAATATTTGGTAATACAACAAGTGTGTCTCACAAGTATCTAGTAGTAACCTAACCTTTAACCTAACCTTACATGATACAGGCACCACATGTGATATAAATGAGTTGCTGTAGTACAAAATATTTCTTTATATATATACTTCGGAAATAGATAGTATATGAAGATATAGGAATCGGGTGTAATTTTAATTATACTAATGTAAACTTCGAATTTTAACCTTACCTTTTGGACTGTAGTCTTCACAGAATCACAAGGAATCCATGATATACATAACTTTGGGTTTTCTTGGTTTATTAAAATTTCAGTAACGATTGGATTTAAAAATGAAAGTGAATGATTGCCGTGTAGTACTGCTGCTGCCAGGAGTTGTCCCACGGCATAAAATGTTCCGTCAACGACAGGAGATGTTTTGTTTATTGGCACCATTCTCTCTAAAACGAAACAACAAATGTTGAAACTTGTGACATTGCACATGTCTATTTTAGTGAAATGTATTAGGTCTAATTGAATGACATCAGATCTATTTAGTATCACTTAGCTATTAGGAATATTGAGGCTTTCAGGCTTATTTTAATAAAAATATTTCAGGCTTATTTTAGTGAAATATTTAGGCTTATTTTAGTGAAATATTTAGGCCTATTTAGTGCTTATTTAGTTAAATGTATTTCAACTGATGACAATGACGAATGAATAAAGACATGAATAAAGACATAGATGTTAAAAATGAAAACCTTGTTTTCCGCAAAAGAACCGGTTTCTGATTTGAGGAATGGCAAGAGTGAACAACTCCCTCGATGGCACCTGTCTATATGAACCACAATCATCGACAACAATGACGGAAAATGGACATTTGGATTTAAACGCACGATTGTTAAAGGCGCGAAGTGCATCCTCGCCCTCGTGGCTTGTACGGACAATGATCCTTGCTCTCTCGTCGTCAGTCACAGTGCATTGCACATTGTACCATCGTTGTAAGCTGGTCCGCATTGTATCTTCATCGCTAAATTATTTTTTAAAACACAAAATAATTATATACATTGGGCCTACTAAACTTCTACAGTATCTTTTACGTAAATGTGTAGTTTTGCCAAATAGACAATTTACAACAAAATCTATACTTACACCATTGCAGTGGTATAATCTGAAGGTAATAATTCGTTCGTGACATTATCTGTAAACACCATTTCTTCGTTCTTCAACAATGTTAAATATGTTCTATAAAATGAATAACAATTCAATTAGACCTTCTTGCTATCACAACTCTGTGGCAATAAGCTGTAGGCTAGGCCTACCATGGTTTAAATAATATGAGTTTCCAGGCGTCTGGATAGTTGTAGGATAACATTTAAAATCAAGTTGAAAGAACCTCAAACGAAAATAACCGTAAAGCAACATGTTTAAGGCTTGGTTCCCACCATGGACGCAACACAAACTTGCGTTAAGCATGGTTTCCGTAATGCAGCCTACGCAACGTAAAGAAAATGCGCTTTTTGTTTGCTCCGCCTGCGTGAAATCAAGCCTGCGATGTTTGCAGCACTGCTGCGTCGTCAGTTCCACTTGTGATTACGCAATACAGAACTTTGCGTCAATACGTCGCTGCGTTGCGTTTTAAGGAACCACGCGTTAGCGTCTATGTCATCGCGTTGCGTCTACGTCATCGCGTTGCGTCTACGTCATCGCGTTGCGTCTACGTCATTGCGTTGCGTCTACGCCATCGCGTTTCATCCAAGTGAGAACTAAGTTTTAACAATAACCTTACCGAGCAGAGGGTGAACTGGTATCTGAGATGGCCAACAGATTAGATAACGTAGATAAAGTAACTTCGTTTGTGGATGATGTAATAGGGTCCTGATGATGGAAAGAGAAGTCGATATTAAATATGTATAGCTATGCTCACTGTTTAATGTCATTTAAAAATTAAAAAACTCTAACTGTATCTGAATATCGACAATAATACTGTTTAAAGAAACAATGTAACCTCTAACCTCCTGATCCATAGAGTGTCGTTCAGTTGTCTGTTCAAAGAGTGCCTGTAAAGAATTTATACGACAATTACGTGTATTTTAGTTAAGCGTGGTTCCCACTAGCGACGCAACACAAGGACGTAACACAACGCAAGTGAATTGACCAATCACAAGCGATGGCTTATTCGCTTGTGATTGCTAACTGTCTATAACTTCGCTTGTCATTGGTTAAAACGCTTGCGTTGCGTTTACGTCCTGGCGTTACGTTCTAGTGGGAACCAAGCTTGAGTATGAGTGTTGTGTCTAACAATACCAGGATTATGATAATGGTAGGGCCTAAAAAAAGTATGTTTTTTACTACCAACTCTCAATCAATTCCATTTTCATAGCGCCATTCCAGAGATCATTGCTAATACAGAATCAGAACAAGTGAGTTTTTAAAGTGACTCATGATGATGAGTGTCTAAAGTCTAAAAGATTGTTCAAGGGCCAACTGAAAGTCTGATCACCCAAGCTATGTTTTCGCCTTGGAATCGCCCATATTTCCAAACTAAAAATATGTACCGGAAAAGTTTGAGATGTTACTCCATATTTAGCATCACACATTATATACAGAGAGCCTTGTCCGCAGGCGGAGATCACCTCTGCACCGCCCCATTCAAGATCAGAAGATGCATTCAAACGCTGTAGCTTCTTGAAACTTCCAACCAACCCGCTGTAAGAAAATGATCACAATATGACAATTATTGGTGTCTGTGAAAGCATTGGTGGACCAGCGATGTGCAATGCAATGTTCCCTTCAACCTACCAACTCTTTTCCTTACGCATGTAATCAATATTTTGGGGACGTTTATTTTGCATGGAGAACCGATCGAATTAGGAGATATTATTTAAACCAAGGTAATCTAACAGGATGCTGAGGTCCGGAGATCAAAGGGTTTATCTGTGGCTGCGACACGATCAGTTCCACGACCCTTATTAACAGACACCACGTACCGCGGAGAATACAGTACTGTTGGTATTTATCGCAGCCAGACATAAGATCAATGGACTGTTATGAGTCCCTATCTTGTCAAGGCGAGCTCAGTGGCCTGTTGTTAGATTGTCTTGTTTAAACCAACCTAAGAAATATAAAGTCAAAACTATCTTCCTCTTTTATCTGGAACGTATCTCTGAAAATTGCCGATATTGCGTCGACCACAGCCTGCGGTGAAAGTCTTCTTGTCAGGACAATGTTACCAGTCATCCCTGCAGAAGCTAACCGGCTTCTTCTCTTTCCTCGTGGTATGGTTATCGTATCTCCGTCTTCGTGTGGAAGACATACAACATCCTTTGTTGCGAGTCGATCTAATACTTTGACAACGGCTGTTCTATGTTTTCTCTTCCTCGTCGAATCTGATCTTTTATGTGTCTATTGAAAATAGTCATTAAACAACTAATTGTAAAAATAATTATTTGTACGGTTGCTTTTTCAAAATTTTTTTTATATTTTAGGTATTATACAATACATTTATGAGAAAAACAAGCAATTAATGAGAAAAACAAGCAATTAATGAGAAAAACAAGCAATTAATGAGAAAAACAAGCAATGATTGGATCTCAATAACAAAAACAACTATTAAAAACGGAAGAAAATATATTTAGGCCTATTACAGGTCTGCGTCCAATTAAAGACCATTTTTGGTCTTTGATTGGACGTTTTAGTGGTTTGGTCTTTATTAGAATCCCTCTAACGAAAGGCCGTAGAGGGGAATCAGTTTAATGGTATAATAGTTTTCTTGCCCTGAAGGATGGTGAGGGTAGTGTAATCAGGTTGGTTTCTTCTGTCCATTTATGTGTATTTAAACAACTACAATCATTTTCTTAACATTTTCAATGGCTATAGGCTACCATAAAAATGCATTAATTTAAAGTGGTCTTTAATTGAAGGTAGACCCGTAATTCAACGTCTTTTACCTACCGTTGGCGCAGAGTGAGCAGGCAGGACGTCATCAAATGCAGGGTCTGTTCTTGATTCATCTTGAAGACCATTAGAAAAGCTGTATTGTTCGGTAGCACTACCACCGGGCTCAATTTTTACCTGTTGAAAAAAATGTATTAATTCTTTTCAATATTGAAAAATACGTGAATGTATACGCCTATTCTATTCAATTAGAAACATTACACTACATAATATCCATGAATTATTTATAAACCATGTTGTTCTACAAAATAATTATTTATGACTTTTAGGGATCGGCTAAAAAGGTTATTTCTAACTGGATTTTCAAATTGTTTTATAGTACGTACGTAGGGGCATGCATTAAATAAACGTTAATTGTAACTGCTCTACCTGTATGTAATGTCAGTGTACTGTACTGTAGTAGATTTTGTTATAAAAAACTAGGCCTACTTTATAGAGCAATACACAAACCTAGGCTGACTTACCGCCGAAGACATCGTCGTCGGGTCCGGGTAGTGATCCGTTTCCCTTGGCACGAACATCACTTCTTGCTTCAACCGAAACAAAGAGATATCGCCCATGGAGTTCGGCCTACTTTCTTTCGTTGTCTCAGTTACCGATTCATATACATGTGGCCGAGAAATACCGCTACTAAGTTCATTTATTTGGCCAATGTTATCAATACAGTATGCCATGTTTTGCGCTCCTTCAGTATCCGAATCAATATAGGTGTATACAGTTAACAGGTCTGTACGTGCGGTGATTTATTTATAAATAACGATTCGTGAAATTTGATTGTTTATATATCATGACCTCCAGGGATCAACTACAAAACTCAATATTATGCTGATTTAGTACTGTAAGTACATACTTTAGTAATTTCAAATAAATAATACATTTTCGACGTTTAAAAACAAATGTGATTCAATAATTTTATTATCCACTGTATACCTATTCATTTTTGTAAACATGTTGTGGATATACTCAAGAGTCAAATACAATTGTTGGATTTTATTGTCATTTAATAATATGTGATCTTTTTCAGAAAAAAAACCATTGATAATATGCAATAAGTACCAATTCCGCAACAATACTGTGAAATCCTTTTAACACTAGATTGCAGTATACAGTACTGTATTTCCTAAAGGGTCTTTCACACATGTTCTGACGCGGCACCTGAAAATAAAACGTCAATGTTTTGTGTTTACATGGCTACGCGCATAAATGTATTGGGTCATAGACGTGGAGCGTTGTGAAAACGAAACATTCACCGTCCGATTTGACGACTCCGGACCGAAACCGTGTGTCGGAATAGGTTTGAAAGACACTTTAGTCACATAATATATATTCAATTAAACAAATTAATACCTGGAATCAGTGGCATAAAACTGTTTAAAATTACCTTACCTTTATATTATAGACGGGCTTAAATTGATATTTAATAAATTGCATGCATATAGGATAGATTCCTACTGTCACTTTTTACATACAACAAGCAATTAACAATATAAATTCAATATGATCATTTTGACATTTCAAAAATACACCTTTTAAAAGAAAAAACGGATTGGTCCTGTATCTTCACTATACTGTGTCTCTGGGGGGGCTTTTAAATTGCGACCTAGGAACAAGTTAGATCACATTGTTTAATGATGTGTGGCGGTGCTTCCTCGATCTATTCTTCACATAGTCTCAGTGGTATCTTGGTCTGTCTACACTATCAAACTAGTTTGACAAAAAAGTGTGATGTGCCCAAATATGGTAGTGATATAGTGTTAGTTAGTACAGTAGTGGAAGTGTAGACAGAGCTCTAAGATGTATTTACGGCGCTAAGTACATCAGTTATAAAAATGCTTTATCCATGTCTGGATTATGTTCCTTTGAAGCCAGAAGAGATAACTTGATGATGAAATTTGGGAAGGGGCTCTACTCCCTTAAACTCTATCGTGATATGCTTCCCCCTTATCGTAACCGCGGTTGCAATTTCAGAAATGTTAATTTGTTGGATGCCCCCTTGTGTAAAACCAATCGTTGGAAACGCTCTACCATCCCTGACATTACTGATAGAATGAATGAAGCTTCTAAAACTAAAACTTTGTAGGTTTATAACATTAATAGTAATTAACGAATTAGTGATTACCGCATGCCTTGGTTTATCTGGGTCTTTTGGCATTTTAAAGAATGTTAACGACTTTTTAATGATTTGATTTACTGTGTACTTGTATATATTATATTGTTGTTAGAGTCTTTTAAATTTTTACTTTGTACGTTGTTTGCAGAATTATTCAGCCGTTGGCTGCCTTCTGTTTGTACTATTTATGTGTTTTTTTTATGAATAAAATACCTATATATATATATATACTGTGTTTTAGCCCAGATTTTCACCTCTCAACAGATATCGTCCCATAATCAATTGTGTGCAAATGACATGATTCGAACCTCAACATCTGACTATCAAGGCAAGTGTTTTATACTGGATATAACACACTCGTCTAAATTTACACAAACCATAGCACCAAAGTGCAGGTTACAAGATTACAGCCAAATAATTTTCTGTCAACAAGCAAATTATTCTTTGTGTCACCTGATTATCTGTTTTTTTTCTTTATAATATAAATGTTTAAAATGTTAAATAATTGTCTACTGTCCATCTTCATATCCGAAATCCAACACGGTCTCTGGGAATAAGGCGAAGCTCAGATCCATGTTTTAAAAACACATTGCCAGCCGTTTGTTGAGGATTTATTCCGATGCCGTCTAGTTGGGAAAAAAAGAAACATTGCTGTATTGTTTATTGAACAACTGGTGCTGTTAAGATCACAAGGCTGATTTTCTTGCCCAAGATCTGCCAGCCAATTCTCAGTACTGTATCTATTACCGAAGTATCATAGGAACATTTTGTAATACAACATCACATGTGATGTGTTTCACCGTATTTCACATGTATCTAATAGTAATAACTTAACCCTTAACCTAACCTTACATGATACAGGCACCAAATGCGATTTAATGTAGTATTAACAAGTATTCCTGATACTTTGGGAATAGATACTGTTGTATGTATGGATATACAGCACTGGGAATCATCCTATTTCATGCCGTTATTAAAGGGATGGAGGTGATTTTTTTTTTAAATTTCAATACTTACTTACCATTTGTAATTATGGCACTTGTTGGTGCTGGTACTCTGAACTGAAAGGAACAGATTCATAAATGTTTCTTTTTTTAAATAAATATTTTTCAAAAATCAACTGCACTTTGGAGAGTTTATAAAATTTAAATATACCTCTTCAGCAGCAAATTTCAAAACAGCTGTAAATGGAGTGCTTTCTGGAACACTCAATCTGAAAAATAAGTATTCATATACGACTAATTACCAATTAAGTATCATATGTATACATGCTTACTACATAAATATTGGTAGCTTGTATTGTAGGCTAGGCTATACCTACCTACTCATACAACATTTCTGAAATGGGAGAAAACTACCCTTGTTTATGTGTACTAGCCTAGTACAAGTTCTACTAACTAAACTACTAGTAGGCCTAGTAACAGTATGGTATGTACAGTAGTAGCCTTAATAAGTAGTACCTAGCTACTACTAGGCTAGGCCTAGCTAGTTGAAATGATAAAAATGTAAATAGCATTTTTATATTATTAATATTACTTATTAGCCTACCCTCCTACCTAGTTTTATCCACGTTATACTCGATACCACCTACAGTCAGAATTAACTAGCCCTAGTTCTAAATCATACTCTATAAAGGACATCACTGACTAATATGCCTAGCCTAGGCCTAAAGCTAAGCCGCTGACTACACCGGACGTCACATTCTTGGGCGCGGCGGAACTTACACTTTGAAGGGTAACTTTGGATCCGAAGTGAGGGTGATCTTGAATGTAACCTTAGACCTAAAATGGAACATAAATAATATGAACAAAATCTAATAAATACACAATCAAGATACTTGGTATATAATTTATAATTATATGTAAACATTATCACGATAAAAATAACTAATTTACTTACATATTTCAACGTTGTGCAACCAGCTGTTCACAGCAGAAACACTTTGCATAAACTACCCCCTCTAGAGTTTAAAGAATTGCAAACTTTTTTTCAGCTAAAACACAATACTGTATTTAGTTGTGACAATATAATATTATTTAATAAACAGAAGCAAGTAAAAATGTAACTAAAAAACAGTTTTAATTTCATTTACTTTTTCATAAATTTTATAATTTACAAATGTTTCCAGTTTTTATCTTTGGTGTAAGTGTATCCTTTTTACATATAAACCTGTATTCTTTATCACTATGATGCACTCATCTGTGAATTAACAATTTGTAATATATTTTTAAGCACACTTCGTTTATTTTTTTTATTAAAAAAAACATATATAATATTCAATAACAATTACAAAAAATATAATCAAATTTAAAAATAAATCTTTTACAATAAAAATATGATTCAATATTAAATTAAAATTAACTTTAGAAAACGTTTGGTTGCAGTCTCTGAGTAATAAATAGCATACTACACCAAATGCCAGTTATTCAATGTACATAGGGTTTGGTATGTAGCCAGCTCAAAATTCCTGTGTTCCCTTCCCCCTCCCTCCCCTGGACCCATGGATATAAAAGTTGAATTCCATATTAACAAAGTATTAAATACCCTCCTGAAATTGATAACATCTGGTTGGTGGAGCAGCATAACGAATATTTTTTCTGCAACAATTAACTATAACTGGAATATTTTAAAGTCAATACAAAGCAATTAAATATGGTTGTGTTGTAGTACAGTTGAAGAAGCCATTCCATCCAATCCAACTCTTAGTAGCGTAACGGCTTTGAGCTCAATGGCTAAAACAAGGGTCCCCGGAGTTATGGGGCCCCTGTGCAGTGCCCAAAGGAAAAAACAGGCTTAAAATTATGTCGAAAAAGGCTAAAAACGCCCAAGGCCTCCAGCATTGGAGGGAAACTTAGGTTCCAAAACTAGGGGCCTCATGTCTTTCTGTTAATCCACTGCCAACTCTCCCTGAATAAATATGCGTTACCCGTCCCTATCTTTCTATAATTTACAGTAAATGTAACCAATGCTCTTCCATCATAATTTTTTTTCATAGATGTACTCTTTTTTTGTGTGTTTTATTTTACAAAGTGGCGAGAAGATCATCATTTTCATCTACTTTGAATGACGTAAGCGGCTTTCCAATTGATGTGTTGTCGTTTTCCAACATCGAATAGCCAAAATCATCTTCAATGTTTTTATCTACTAATTAAAACAAATTATTATTACTAAATTGTATTATTATTGTATTGTTTTATTATCTAATTATTATTAGTTAAAGAGCTTTGTATCTGTAATGCTGTATATGTACTGTTAATCTTTCTATCTATAGTAGAACCATTGATGGCCCCTGAATAGAGGTTAGCCAGAGTATTAAAACATATATTTCAACTCGTTCTACTGTACTAAATCTCTAAAGCTCTGTCTACACTATCACATTTTGTGACAACAAAATGTGATGTGCTCATATATGGACATGATGATGTCATACCACTACCATAGTTGGGCACATCACACTTTTTTGTCACACTAGTTTGATAGTGTAGACAGAGCTTAACTCTAGGCCTAAACCTGTCACGCTTACCATTATCAGCACTGTATGTTTGATTCTCAAAGCAGAGAGTTTGCATTTCTCCTAACTCCTGGAACATGTTGCTCACAGGCTGTGAGTCATCATTTAGGCGGTGGGGTTTAAACGTTCCTTTTTTCCTGTAAAATATAAATAACTTAAAATATAAATAATTTAAAATATACATAACTTAAAATATAAATAACTTAAAATATAAATAATTTAAAATATACATAACTTATAATATAAATAACTTAAAATAGAAATAATTTAAAAATAGAAATAACTTAAAATATACATAACTTAAAATATAAATAACTTAAAATATACATAACTTATAATATAAATAACTTAAAATAGAAATAATTTAAAAATAGAAATAACTTAAAATATACAGTGTTACATATGTTAAAGTTAGGGTTAGTTTAGACTAATGATACAGACATCACTTGTGATGCATATGTGACACTGTATCACAGAATCTGCCTATGATACTGTAAACATTGTAGAACCAAGAATTGGCTAGGTCACATTGGTTTACAAAAAAAAATGAAATTAATTACCTTCTTCTTTTTACAACACATATAGCAATAACAACAATAACAAAGAAGGCAACTGCTACACATACTACGACTATTATGATGCTAAATTCTCGACTGTCTTTTAAGGTTGCTACTTCGCTATCATTGCTGGATGCTGTAGTCATGGCCTGTGTTGTCATCTGGCCCTTTGTTGGTTTGATAGAGCCTGTTGGAATTTCACTTGGGCTTGCTGTTGAATATGTTTCATAACCTAAAAAGAGAACAATTTTACTACAAAGAAAATTATAATCAAGAAATACTGTACACTGTCTACATTATTAAACTTTTGTGATGTGCCCATATATGGACATGATGAAGTCATTATCACTACCATATTTGGGCACATCACACTTGTCGAACTAGTTTGATAGTGTGGACAGAGCTTTATATGTATATCTTATATGTATAATGACTGTACCTATGCATTCTCTTATTGATGATGATCCTTCATCGTGTGTTTCAACACCTTTCGGACATCGTGTGCAGAACCTGCTGTTGTACCGCGTCTGGTAAGTGCCAACGGCACACTTGTTACATGGTTCTATACCAAGATAGGAATAGTTACCAGGTCTACATGAACCTAACAAAAAAGACAATATATTGGTATACATAGCTATCAAAACATTGAGACAAAGTATTAAGTAGGGAAACACCTATTAAGGGGACACTATTCTGTAAAACAAACACAGGGAAATATACTGTATGCATTAACACTACAGACAACCCCTATTAATGGGACACTTTGTTTAAAGTATATCTTATTTATACAGCAACAGTAATGCACTTGTCAATTGTATGACCCACTATACGACTCCTGGGAGAGGTGCATTATGGATGCGTCATTTACAAATAATGTGTTGTCATCTTATATACGGCTTTACCACGTTGAAACACCGGTTCTCGTCAGTTAAGCAACGTTGGGCCTGGTTAGAGCTTGGATGGGAGACCATCTGGGAATAGCGGGTGCTGTATACGGAGATGGGGTCCCGTTAGGCATTTGAAATCAGCACTGCTGACTCTTATGGCAGCCCCTGCATCTAGTATCTGCCTCAGACCTCTGGTCAAGGTGGGCACTGGACGAGAGAAGCCCTTGATCAATGTCAGGACCAATCAAGGTGCTTTAAACTCTCCTGGCTTTGTTTGTATCAAACCTGTTAGTGGCGGTAATTATCGCTGTTGGTTTCGATTGAATAAAAAAAAAATTAAATAAAAATTATTGACACTGGGGTGCGTCAAAAAACCTAGATGATACATCACATCAATGAACAATGGTGTGTCAATGTCCATCACTTTACCACCCACCATATCATGAACAACATGGTCACAACGCGCCATTGTTCTTCAAAATGGGTGCGTCATGGTCACCTAAAGGTAAGTCAATTTTTTTATGCAGGGGTATTCATCATAATATGGTATTCATAAAGTATGATGCACATCGGACAAATGACGTACCTCTTCATGGTTGTATAGTGGGTCATACAATTGACAACTGCATAATATTCTTAAATAACACAATTCTTACGTGTACAACTGTCTAGGCTAAATGCACTTGACCCTGGAGTGCTTGTCCCTCTTGGACATGGTACACAGGCTAGTTGACCTTCCTTATCCTGATAGGTTCCCACTTGGCAAGGGAGACACCTCTCAAAGTGTATATCATAAAATGTACCTGGTGAACATTGCACTGAAAGAACAGTATAAAACGATATTAACAATAAAGACATAATCTAAAGTTTCAAGTTTCAAATCTTCAGAAAGTTTGACTAACTTTCTCCTCTTTTTCCCGTTAAAATATCTTACAGTGCCAGTGAATGCACTTTTTATAGTACTAAAGCTCTGTCTGCACTATCAAACTAGTCTTACAAAAGATGTGCCCAAATATGGTAGTGATATCCTTAAATATGGTAGTGATATGACATCATCATGTCCATATATGGGCAAATCACACTTTTGTTGTCTATCTAGTTTGATAGTATTGACAGCGTATATTAAAAGCATTACAATAATAACGTAAATATATTGAAAAGTGTTATTACAAATAAAGTACAGTATAAACTACTTACCACACTTCTTATTGGCCGCACTCTGACCTTTCGGACATACTGAACTAACTGTTCCCTTTTCTGATATGGAGGGAGCTAAAGTAACCCTGTCTCCGTTGATATCCAAATAAGCTTTACTTTCAGGCCAAAGGTCATTGATGGAAATGTTGATGGCTCTTAACATCTGGTCCAAGAGATCTGCATTGGAACTAAAATAAAAAAATAAATAAATAAATAAATAAGAAAAATGAGGGCATTAAAAAAATAATATCTTACATTATATAGGAGAGGGTATCTTACAAAAATGACATCATCATGTCCATATATGGGCATATCACATTTTTTTGTCACATAAAGTTTGATAGTGTAGACAGACCTTTAAACAACAACAAAACTGACACCAATACAGTACCTTGTGGCCACATAGGTAAACATCACCCCAACTTCATTTGAGAGTATTGCCAATGTTGTTCGTTTGACACGGTTGTTCGCACATAGTGACGAAATGTCTTTAAACGAACACTGAATATCTTCATGACTTTGACAAAATGTCTGATAATTGAAAAAATTATTAGTGTAAGAATAATTTTCATTTTAATAATAATAATAATATCCTGGATTTATATAGCACCTAATGTTGTGAAACCTCTAAGCGCTGAACATTATTACCCCAGTCATTTTTTTTGGGATAAAACATGTATGGAAACATACTCCCATAATGCAGCTAGTAATCAGCGCAAAGTTGTGTCTTGATCAAACCGGGTTCCCATCTATACACCTGGGTGGAGAGAGGCAAACGTAAGTAAAGTATCTTGCCTAAGGATTCAAGCAATGCGTCAAGAGTTGGATTCGAACCTCGATCTCACGATTAGTAGTTGTATGTCCAACATAATTCGCCACACGCCCTTAATAAAAACAAAGGTATCATTACCGTATCATATTAATTATAACTTACTATAAATTTGCTTGAGTCTAACAGATTTTGAATCTGTGTTTGTCGACTGGCAGAGGTGTTACGGCAATCAATCGGAGTAGGATGGGAAAAAACCAATGCATCCTGGCGCTCCAACCGAATCTCATTGCCAGGTATAACTGGAAAAAAAATAATAAAAAGTATTTAAAAAAAAATATATATAATATCACCTTCGTTAATAGTATTATATTAATAGTCTGTCAAAAACAGATATCAAAGAGTAGTTCATAATTTCATTTTAGCTGTCAAAGGGGAACCAACCCCCTGGATCCACCCCTGCAGTAGTAGTTAGTTGAGGCAGCAGTCTAGGCTAAAGCTCTGTCTACACTATCAAACTTTATGTGACAAAAAAGTGATGTGCCCATATATGGACATGATGATGTCATATCACTACCATATTTAAGCACATCACTACCATATTTGGGTACATCACACTTTTTTTGTTAAACTAGTTTGATAGACAGAGCTTTAGGATATTACTGAGACATTGTTGACAAACCTTTTGAACAGCTGGCTGCGAATGGTTGTGGATCGGTTGGATTGCCATGGTTCCAACGGCCTAGCACCGTATTACAGTTATACTTGTGTCTAGTTTGACCATCGAGGAATACGTATCCGTCCCTACAGGTCGCTGTGCAGTGGTGTGCCTTACAGTTCATCTGTCCATTCTTAGGAGCATCCAAAGTTTTACAAGGATCAGCTAATAATAAAAGAAAATTTAACTATGTTGGCAACGACTGCAAGGACATAAGTGTACACTAGAAATAAGAATAGTCTTAATACGGGTGCATACTATTTTTTATTAATACCACATTTCTATAGTGCCCTTTTAATAATAATAAAATAAACAATATTTATATAGCGCCTAATGGATCACTGACCCCTCTAGGTGCTTTTCATGAATAATCATGCTCAAAGCCAGTAATGTTTTGGAGCTAATAATCAGTGCAAAGTTGTGTCTTGATCTAACTGGGTACTCATTTATACACATGGGTGGAGAGAGGTAAATGCAAGTAAAGTGGATACAAGCAATGCAGCGAGAACTGGATTCGAACCACGATCTCACCATCAGTAATCCAACGTCCAACACACTGCGCCACATGCCTTCACAATACTATACGGTGTTGGCAATAGAATAAAGGTAGAAAGATCGTGTATAGTGGTGGTAAATCGTAGGCTTCTTTATGTTTGAAAGATGGACTTGAGACTTAATAACAAAAAAGATTCTTACTTGGAACAGCTTCAACTAGCATTGTACAAGTAGCAGCGTTGTTGTTGTCATCGGTAGCGGTAATATCAACGCTGTACTCGCCCCATTCGTATACAAGATCACCTTTCTGCCTACTGTACGTAATGTCCGTCACGTTCACGTTATCGGCAAACACTGGCGAATGATGCCACTTGAACTCTATAGGAAGCGTGTCGGACTTCAAAGCTTGAACTTCAGGGCAGCCTTTAACTGTCGGTTTTTGAGCATCTATTGAATTATATAACAAAGAATTAGATCATTACTCTCATCATTAAAGTCTAGATGAGCATATTAAATGATGGAAACATATAATAAAGATTTACTATTTAGATTTTGTTGTTATATATTTCCACCTTCTGTTGGTAAGCTTTTATTTGTTGAATGTTGCAGAGGCTCCTCTAGACTAAAGCTGTGCCTTGTGAGGAGCCTCTGAGTGAAATATTGAATAAAAAAAAACATATATCAAAAATTATCAAAATACTTACCTATTACAGTAATGGTAAAAATACAATGAGCCTCATTTCCACTACCGTCTGTGGCAACATAATTAAGCCGTGTTATACCAGGTCCAAGTTGTAACGGTTGCTCAACATCAGGGGAAGTTAGATTGAATACACCTGGAATAATAAATAATTTAAAAGATCAGCTGTAGCGCACATTCTCAATATGACATGATTTCCATATACGGTCACGGACAATTTTTTGTCACACAAAGTTTGACAGTGTAGACAGAGCTCAATATAGGTGGAAATTAATTTCAATTCATTTCAAAATATAAACACAGCATAACGGTCGTGAAGTTATTGTCAAGAGAAATAAAAACACCAGTACTTCAAACCAAGGCAATCTAACAACAGAAGACTGCTCGCCTTGCCAAGATAGGAACCCGTAACAGTCCTTTGATCTTATGTCTGGCTGCAACAAATACCAACAGTACTGTACTATGTACATATTCTCCACGGCGTGGAACTGATCGTATCACAGCCACAGATAACCACTTTGATCTCCAGAGCTCAGCATGCCTTGCTCAAACAAACTATACATCATCCTGTAATTCAGAGCTTAAATTACCTGAAGTATCAAATGGTCTTGGCTTATTCCATGTAACCTTCACGGTTGACTTTCTCGGTGAAAGGTATTTAGTTATCGCAGAGGGACAACTGATGAATCTGGGAGGAGTTATATCTGAAAAATAATTAATCAATTAATATATGGAATATTGGCAATGCCTTGCGGTTGAAAACGGTGTACTGTATGGAGTAAAACCTTACGCCGTTGCAGGATATATTGTTTGTGGAAATAATAAAGCATTTGATTGTTTGTTTTATTTGTTTACCACACACATTGAATCCAAAGTTTCTGTCTACACTATCAAACTAGTTGACAAAAAAAGTGTAATGTGCCCAAATAAGGTAGTGATATGACATCATCATGTCCATGGGCACATCACATTTTTTTGTCAAATAAAGTTTGATAGTGTAGATAGAGCGTTAGAACATTCAATGAATACAGTGAGTCGTAGGTCACCAAAATAAGATTGAAAAGAATCGTAGTCATGGCAACGATTTAAAAATAAAATTTTTTTTTTAATTTGACAACCAATCTTTTTAATTTAACCAACAACCTTATATTACTCACCAACACAAAGACTGTCAGGAAGAGAAGTCCATTGGCCATTTGGCAGACACCTGACTGACGTTGTCCCGTCACGTGACTGGTAACCAAAAGGGCAGCGAATGTGACATTGTTTGCCTACAGGGTGACGTCGTGCACTGCATGAGTATGGATACACAAAAGGCATTACTTTACCATAATCTTGATTACGAAGTGGATTACACATCACCTCTGTAAAAGAAAGACATCAAAATTGAATGATAATGTGAGCAATACTTAGGTTGTGATCATAAAAGGTAACTTTTCTTATATCTCACTGATTTTTATAAATTTCATATTTATATTTCTGTACATTTTTTAAAAATGTTTTACTGCAAACTCTTGTAATTTCTTCTGATTTCATATGGCTTAAAGGCCAATTTACAAATACGAGCAGTAACAGCAGAAAGCTGTGTGGCTTGTCCCACGTAGAATCTTTACCTATCCTGAGCAGCAACCGCTCGTCCACTCCGCGTTTTGTGTAAATGGTCATAAGGGATAACAGATTCTATATTATTATTACCATAACCGCTCATCTGTGTAAATTGGCCTTAAGATCATGTATGAGAGATTAATTAACAACAGAAAATGTGTATTACCGTTACAATGTGGAGTTGAATCACTCCATTCCCCAGTAGAGAGACACGTTACGTTTGACTGTCCTTCTAGGGTGGAGTACGCTCTTGTACACCTGAACTTAGCTATTGAGCCGTACAGATTGTTACAAGAGGTGTTGATGTCTAAGCTGTTGGTGATTGGCAGATCTGGACATTGGGTCACTGTGGAGTGAAGAAGGATGATAGAATAGAGTGTGAGCCACAGTACCACAGGTCAGGGTGACTGATGAATGTAGCCTAGCCACAAAGTTACTATTCTTTGTTTTGTTTATATATTTAGGCCATAATTAATTCATCACTATTCTTCTTAAAGGTGGCAATCCTGTTCAAACATATACACAAAATGTTCTACATAAACAAAGTCTTATTACAAGTCTTTGAGAGTGGATGACAGGACTTAAACCCAGGACCCTGGGATTGTTAGCCAAGAATCACAACCACCAAGCCACAACTCCACTCCATTCTTAATGATTAGCTGGGTTGTACATTGGATTACATTGGAGATGAAAAAACAAACTATTGTAATTGTAAAGTTATAAAGAACTCACAGTGCATCTTCTGTGCACAGGTCAACCTCGAATAAGCGCCATTTGATGGCAGTGTAACACAAATATTTAATAAATCCAAAGGCAAATAACTGAAAAAAATGACAATGTTGTGGGTATCAGTGGCTCTCAATAGAGATACAAAAAAAAAGTGAAAAGCTAAATCAAAACGATAAAGTAAAACAGCCAGAAAAATTAGCAGAGCTTTCGGGCAACACTAGCCCTTCATTAATGCAAGTGAAGGAAATATATAATATATAATGCGACATTTATATAGCACTATTTCATGAAGATCAGAGCACTGTGGACTTAGATGTTACACCCTTTTAACATCACTTCTCTCCCTTATCAAGGGTTCCATCGTGTCACCAGCAGCCAATTACAGCGCAATTACTTATGTCCACGACACAAAAGGACCATTATGGGAGTTCGCAACATATGTGCGACTATAAAATATTCCCGTCTACAAAACATTGTTTACTTTATCATTTTGAATTAGCTTTTCATTTTTTTTTGTATCTCCATTGAGATCCAGCCACTGATACCCACAGCATTGTCATTTTTTCAGTGCTTATTTTATTTGTATCTCCATTGAGATCCAGCCACTGATACCCACAGCATTGTCATTTATTCAGTAATTTGCCTTTGGATTTATATATTTATTTATATGTATATATTACCAATAACTTTAACTTTAAATGAACATCTTGCTATATTTCTTGCATCGTCTTCAGCAATGTAGTTAAACTTGAATTCACCGTCAGGTAGATAAGTGGGTAGGCCTTCAAACAAAATTGTCAATGCTGATACTACAACTTGGCCAGAATTATCTTCTGCCTTTGGGTCTGAAAAGTCTACCAGAGCCTGTCTCTGGCATTCATCTGCCTGGAATGGCAATTCATCAGGACAATCTGTGAAAACTGGAGGTGTTATATCTGAAAGAAGGAAAATTGCATGTTTTTAATTAGTGGACATTCGTATATTTGTTTTTGGACAGATGAGAGAGCGCCTTAAAGTGGCTGCACTGACATGAGGTGACCCTTAGGGGAGAAGCAGGTAGTTGAAAAGTGTAACATCTGAGTCCACAGTGCCATGAGCACTGATCCATTTGTTGGAATTTGGCACTATAAAAGAACTTGTATAAAATTATTAATATCTAATTTATAATTTTTAATACAGTCTGTCTATAGATAGATGCTCATATAACTGAAAACACCTATGTACTAGCCAGTCTGTCCACCTTGATTTGCTGGTAAATATCGGTAATCTCCAGTGAGCACTCATAGCCATTACGCCAGTAGCTACAAGACACTACTATTAAATAATAATAACACTTTAACCAGGAACCTAAATGATGACAACAATTATCCTTGTAAAGTTTCTCAACCACTTTACTGTACCTTCACAAAATGTGTCATTATCATTCTGGGTCCACTGGCCGCTTGCTGAGCAATATTGTGAGAGTGCACCTCTCAAAGCATATCCTTGGTTGCATCCAAAATGACATTCATCCCGGTAGACTGCTCCATTTGAACAACTTGGCGGGTATACTGAAACTCCTTCAATCGAAACTCCTGGGCAAGCCACACCTACAGTAAAATTTCAGGAAAGATTTTACAATATAAAGTTATTTCTTGTAAACTGTAATGTAGGGATTTCTTAAGCCTATCTAGAAACACAAAATGCCATGACATTATCTTAAGGTCTGTCTACACTATTAAACTTTAAGTGAAAAAAAAATATGATGTGTCCATATATGGACATGATGATGTCATATCACTACTATATTTAAGCATATCACTACCATATTTAGTTAATTTTTTGTCCATCTAGTTTGATAGTGTAGACAGAGCTGTACAGTACCTTGACAGTCTAAGGGTATTCCATCCCAGGTGCCATTATCGAGACACACTCGTAGGTTGTCTCCAGATGTCTGTCTGTAACCCTCTGAGCATTGCACCTGACATTGTGTCTGGTATGGTTGTGGTTGGCTTGCATCACATCCTTGGATTAGTCCATTTTCAGGGGAGGGGAACATCGGACACAAATTCGCTAAATAAAAAATAAGATTCAAATCCAGTCTACAATTTCAAGGAGAATACAAGAGTGACTTATTTTTCTAATATATGAGCAATATTGTAGTGGAGCTGTAGCTTGGTGGTCCAAGGTTCAATCCTGACCTAGTGCAAGGGGTGTAGCTTATGACTCTTTCACCTCCACTCCCTAAGTCTCAAATGAGACTTAGTTTATAAGCACGATAAATTATAAAATAGTTTACCTATCATGTAAATAGCAATGTATGAAATAAAAAAAGAATACCTCCACATCCAGGCATGTCTCCCGTCCAATCAAATATGTTGTTATTTCCATCAAAGAGTTCACAAGTCCTGATTCTGGAACCTGTTAGAAGGAAACCGGTCTCACAGGCAAACTGACATGATGTCCCATAATGATTGTTACACTGACCAATCATGAGGCCATGTTCAAACGGAGGATGTTCTGGGCACCTGTGAACTACAAAGAAATTACAATAATATAGTTAGTTTGTGTAAAATGATCTAAACTCCATCTACACTATCAAACTAGTTTTGAACAATAAAAAGTGTGATGTGCCCAAATATGGTAGTGATATGCCTAAATATAGTAGTGATATGCCCAAATATGATAGGACATCATCATGTCATCATTTTTTTGTCACATAAAATTTGATAGTGTAGACAAAGATTTATGAATTGTTGGACACTTTCATGTTGTTTGTGGCCTTGGGCTTTCTATAATATTCTACACAAAAACAGAGGTAAATCTAGAGAATACTATATGTAATAATAACTTTTTTTCCCTAATGAATATTTTGTTTGTGAAAATTATCGCCACAATTTACTTTTAAATTTATCTTTTTAAAAATGTGTTCGTTTTTCCCCCCTCAATATTTACCACGGGAAAATGGAGAATGTTTTTACTTACCTGTTACTTCAACAATGAAGCGGCAAGATGAGTTTTTGCCTTTGGAGTCGGTAGCAGACAAAACGATTGTGTGGTTCCCTTCAGAGAGGCGTTCTCCATTTGGCTTTGAAGATGTGACATTTAACCTTTCACCGTTTTCATCAAAGCTGTCTGGAATCACCCATAATGCTTCAGCTGTTGTTTCATTGCGATTTGCAACAACATTGATATTGTCTGGACACTGCCCCAGCTTTGGAGCAGTTGGATCTGAAATGAAAAAGAATATCAGGAGTTGGAGGTCTGTAAAAAGATATTTCTAAATAAATTGTCCACATTTTAAAATTACTATAACTAAAATTACAAATTGGCAGCAATCAATATTAATTTAGACTAAATAGGTTTTGTTTCTCAAGTCCTCCTACTAAAATTCGAACAAATGTAGGGTCTTATTATAACAATGCAGGGGATTGCATTCTGGAAATACACTAGTTTTGGATACCCCTATTAACAGAGAACACCCTTATTAAAGGACACTTTCCTGTGAATATATATTTTAACACTACAGTCACACCTATTCAGATAACAGATCTATTAAGAGGAAACTTAGTTGGTTCCCACAAGTGTTCCCTAAAGGGGGGGGGGGGGGGGTTTCTACTAATAGCGGCATGTGTCTGAAAAAGCCAGACTATATACAGTACCTTGACAGACATGTTCATCATCCATATTACTCCACTGGCCACTGGCTCCACAGACATGTACGGCTTCACCTTGCAGTTCATAGTTCTCAACACAGCTGAAGGTGCATTCATCGTTGTAGCGACCACCAGCATTGGTACAGTTGGCTGGAATTATCATGCCATGTGCAAATGCCGGAATTGCTCTGCACGTTTGAACTTTGCACAAGAAGAAAACAGATTTAACATGTTACTAGATTTCTAATAATAAAGGGGTAAGGTAAATACAGTACAACTCTTAAAGAGACACCTTGGGACCCAAAAAGTGTCCCCTTAATAGGTGTTATTCAATTATTATTTTTAATAAGATAATGCAGATAACACATTGTACTATGTTTTTGGTTGATCATTTTTCTTGACAAAATCAATCAATATGTTCGAAGGCTATAAAAATAACATCAATAAAATGACACCATCTAATGATACCCTGCAAACACCTTCTTCTAAACACCATGCAAACACCTTCTACAAACACCCTGCTAACACCATCTACTAAACACCTTCTAAAAAGCCAGTAAACAGCTTCTACTAAACATCCTGCAAACACGTCCTTCTATTAAACACCTTTTTCTAAACACCTTCTTCTAAACACCATGCAAACACCATCTATTAAACACCTTCTTCTAAACACCCTGAAAACAATCAACCCATATCGTTTCTACTCCATGTTAAATGAACACAACTTACTTTCACATTGAATAAGTGAGCCAGTCCATTCGCCGCTTATTCCGCATGTTTGCCGGTCAGATCCGCTGACTTTGTTGTAGCCTTTCTGGCAAATGTACTGGCATTCGGTGTGTAGAATGTAAGGAGCAGAACAGGCAGCTTTGAGCACATGTTGTGGAGCTTCAACTTCAGGACAAATAACATCTACAAAAAACAAGTATGAAAATCAACTGAAACAATCACTTTTCTTTAATACTTTTCTAAATTAATATTTAGTAATTTTTCACTTATGTAATTTAAATTATTCAACACACTGTGGCGCAGTGTGTTGGACGCTGGATTACCAATCATGGGGTCGTGGTTCAAATCCAACTCTCGCCGCATTGCTTGTATCCTTAAGCAAGGCACTTTATTTACATTTGCCTCTCCCCACCCAGGTGTTTTAAATGCGTACCCAGTTAGATCAAGACACAACTTTGCACTGATTGCTAGCTGCATTATGGGAGTATGTTTCCATACATGTTTGATAGCAAAAATTACTGGGGTAATAAGGCTTGTAAAGCGCCTTTGAGCATTACTCATGAAAAGGGCACTATAGAAATGTGGTACTAATATATATTTTTATTATTATTATATTACATGAAGTTAATTCATAATTCAAAGATCTTTTCTTCAAACTCACTAGAACAACTTGGCTGTTGACCTGTCCAGATAGGCTGACCATTTTGTAGAGAACACGTCCGATTACTATCACCGCCCACCATATAATACCCTTCATTGCAAACAATTTCACACGATGTTCCAAGATGGTTGCCGCAATTTACGCCACCAAGATGTCCGTGCATAGGAGCAAGTAATGTTTTACAACGTCGAACTGCAGAGAAAACGAGTTATTTTATTATTATAATATAGTTCGTGTACAAAACAGAACTAAATTATTACTATATTATATAATTACACTAGAGCCTCTCCTTTAGAACACCTCTATTATGGGGACACTTTGGTCCCAAATGTGTCCCAGACATTGGATTCTGGCATAGAATTACTAAGGAATTATAATTCATGAAATACAGTTGAAAACCAAAAACTCTTCCTCTCCCATTGGAAACACATTCAGAATACAAGAATTTCTGGAAAACACATATTAAGCTCTGTCTACACAATCAAACTTAAGGATATTATGATGTCATATTACTTCCATATTTGGGTATATCACTAACATATTTGGGCACATCACATTTTTTTGTCAAACTAGTTTGATAGTGTAGACAGACCTTTAGATCAGCCCAAGAGTATTGGGAGAAGTTGACTGTACTATACCTTCAACAATTACACCAAAGGTACAGGTAGCTTTATTTTCTGATGCATCTATTGCTGTGTATGTTATCAACCGTTCTCCTTCCCCTAAGGTAATAGGCGGTGTAGCATCTGACGTCACGTTCACGTCATTTGAGTTATCTGTTGCGATTGGTACCTGCCATGTCACCTTCATTGTATCTTTACCATGGGGTGTGATAACTGTGATGTTTTGTGGGCAAGTGTTTCCAAACGTTGGAGTTTCGACATCTTAAAGAAAATATACATAATTGAAATGAGATGATGAGAAATAATTTATTTCTGCTAACATAATAATTGGAGAGACACGCCCTTTGGTGATAGTTGTCTTTGACAGCTCTTGTCTCTCCTTGGTGCTTCCTTTATATGTTTCACTTGAAAGGAACAAATAAAATAATAAACAGATCATCAAAATCTTATTTTTTAAAAAGAATAATTATTAATTATTTGTTGGTTACTGTACAAAATATAGTAGTGGCACTGTGGCAAGGTAGTTGATATGCCAATGCTTATCAATCCTAGTGCCCTTGGTTTAAATCCTATGATATTTTACATCAATGATCTGACTGCAATTTCAGCACCACTAACAAATCCTCATGAGACTTGGTTTAGAAAGAATGGTTTTCAATCCTGTATTTGGCAGATCATGTGCGTGCTATTGGATTGTGTGAACAAAAAATAATCTTCACAACAACATAAACTATAACCATAACTTATTATCCTTACCTATGCATTTGTTATCTTCAAAGGCACTGCTCCAAGTACCATCCTCCAGGCAAAGGTGAGTCCTAGATCCTGACAGATCATAGCCACTAGAGCAGCCTAGCCCACAAATCTGATTAAATTGCACACTTTGCAAGGAACAAGCACTGGGAGAATATGCTCCATTGGCAGGTGGGTTGAGAGGTGGACAATGCACAACTGGAAATAAAGGTATAGAAATAAATGTTAAGAAAGAATCTAAATTCCATTATACTGCAGTTACTGCAGTAAATACATTTTGTTTACGCTTTAACCTGTTTAAGCGTGGTCCCACTAGAGGTGCTGCGCAAGGAAGTAACGCAACGTATAGTCAATAGCCAATTACAAGCGATTGATTATTTGAACAGTCGCTTGTGATTGGTCAACTAGCTTGAGTTGCATCTATAGTGGGAACCAAGCTTTATGCAACCACTAAACTCATTAAGATTTGTTGTGTGTAACCATACTTCTACAATGAAATCACATGTTACTTCAGTAAAAAATCTAGGTACTGCAGAAGAATAATTATGGAAAACAAATAAAATCAGGAAATATAATTCATACCTTGACAGGTAAGTGGATCACCCTCCCATCCACTGACTCCACATGTCTGGGTCGCATTGCCACTGGTTTGTGATGTACCAGTCCCGCACTTGAAAGTACAACTGGTGTTATACTCATATGGTGGCAGGCAATCCGCGATATACACGTTTGGATGTAAAATGGGCACTGGACACTTGACAACTAGTAAGAAATAATACAAATCTTGATTCATTTAAAAACATATTTCATTTTTAAAGATGTATAGTCCCCCAAAAAACATGAAAAATTAAGATTAACAAATCAGACTTTAAATAGGCCATTTTGCAGTTTTATTTATTCTAGTGTCTACACTATTTAACTTTATGTGACAACAAAAAATGTGATGTCGTGCCCATACATGGACAGGATGATGTCATATCACTCCAATATTTGGGCATACCACTACCATAATTGGGCACATCAAACTTTTTTGTCACACTAGTTTGATAGTGTAGACAGAGCTTTAGGGACAAAGCTACATACTTTGACATGGATCATTCAAACTGATGTTCCATTCTCCATTAGGTTTGCAGTCGATTTCTGGGATAAGAATGTCGTAGCCAATATCACAATCCACTTGGCAAGAGTCATACGGAAAACGGTCGCAGTTGTACACATTTCCGTTTTCAAATGTTTCAGGACACCGTACAGCTGGTAAAGAATAATTGAAAATATTTTGTTAAACAGGTGTGGGAGATGAGGTGACTTGGTGAGGGGTAGATGTGTTCTGGAGAGCAGGTTGGGATGTTATTATGGTGAGAGGTCAGGGTGTTACTATGGTGTGAGGTCAGGGTGTTACTATGGTGAGAGGTCAGGTGTTACTATGGTGAGAGGTCAGGTGTTACTATGGTGAGAGGTCGGGGCGTTACTATGGTGAGAGGTCAGGGTGGTAATATGGTGAGAGGGCAGGTTTTTCTGAGAGAAATAAGCTAGGGGCGAGTGTTACCTGAAGATACAACCATTTGTGGTAATGTGGTAAAGTACAAGATAATTATGACACCGGGTTTGTGACCCTTAATAAAGTATTTAATTAATAAACGTTACCTCCATCGCAGATATTATCATTCTCAGGTGTCAAATCTATCCCATTGGCACATGCACACGTACGGTCCTCGCCAGGAAGAGGTAAACACAGGTTACTGCAGTTACCATTTTGCACGGAGCAAGCTGTAGTACCTGCAAGGAAGATGTATACAAATCTTAGAGGCACACCTGTATATCAAAAACACACCTGGATATTGAAGCCCACCTGGATATTGGAATCACACCTGGATATCGGAAACACACCTGGATATTGGAAGCACACCTGGATATTGAAGCCCACCTGGATATCGGAAGCCCACCTGGATATCGGAAGCACACCTGGATATTGGAAGCACACCTGGATATTGGAAGCACACCTGGATATCGGAAGCACACCTGGATATTGAAAGCACACCTGGATATTGAAAGAACACCTGGATAATAACAAGCACACCTGGATATTGGAAGAAAACCTAGATATCAGAAGCACACCTGGATATTGGAAGCTCACCTGGATTTTGGAAGCACACCTGGATATCAAAAGCACACCTGGATATCAGAAGCACACCTGGATATCAGAAGCACACCTGGATATCAGAAGCACACCTGGATATTAGAATCACACCTGAATATCAGAAACACCTGGATATTGGAATCACACCTGGATATCGGAAGCACACCTGGATATTAGAATCACACCTGAATATCAGAAACACCTGAATATCGGAATCACACCTGGATATCAGAATCACACCTGGATATTAGAATCACACCTGAATATCAGAAACACCTGGATATCAGAAGCACACCTAGATATCAGAATCACACCTTTATATTGGAAGCACACCTGTATATTGGAAGCACACCTGTATATCGGAAGCACACCTGGATATCAGAAGCACACCTGGATATCAGAAGCACACCTGGATATCAGAAGCACACCTGGATATTGAAGCACACCTGGATATCAGAAGCCCACCTGGATATCGGAAGCACAACTCTTCTCCCAAATGCTTCACACATGCACACAATGAATTAAAATGGTTTTCTGTATGAACTATATAAAATACTTCAATCAAATATTTAAAACGCATACCTTGTCTTGTTAATCTGCTATTGTAAAGTGATATATCATTGATTTTAGTAAAGCCTTTGAAACCGAATGATGTTCCATTTGTATCTATATCCGTTTTTTTAACCGTCATTACCATACCAGCGGCCCAATTACTCCAGTAAATGTTGTTTTCATCAGACGTCAATCCAAACAAATGGTTTTCTTTTGAACTACCCAAGTCGATCAAAGGCTGCCGGTCCTGACCATTAAAATTTATGCTCTCAATTTTGGACATTTTCCCATCGCACCAGTACAATCGATTAGCTATTGAATGACAAAGATAAAATAAGATGATGTTAGATGATAGTTTACTCTTTAAATGTTTTTTAAGTTGAGTCAAAAAGCACATTTCTTAATCAACTACTTACTACACCACCTTGGCCACAGGCTAAACTTTCTATCATGCTTGGGGGCTACATAATTTTGTCGGCCTAGTTAAATCATGGAGTAAAATTCTTTACTCCATGGTTAAATATTAAGAATCAAATCGAATTTGTATTAATGTATGTATACCTACATTGAAAATCAAGTTCAAGTCCATTTGGCCAGACCAAACCAGAATTAACCAGAACAGTCCGGTTTGTTCCATCCATGTTTGCTCTTTCTATTTTTGGCTCATTTCCCCAATCTGTCCAGTATATCACCCTAAATTTATATACAATTAACAATTCATTAATTTTTTTTATTACTGAATGCAAAATCCACAAATTATAATCATCTGATTATTTCAGTAAATATAATTATAATGCAAATTGAAAACAACGGATTTATTTTACCCATTTACTGAATCAGCAGCAATAGCACGTGGTTTGTCAACATCTGTGTCAATGATAGTCTTACGATCCAGACCATTAAGTTGTGATACTTCTATTGTTTTCTTGGTTGAATCTGTCCAGAAAAGGAGTCTAGATACACTGTCTACTGCTATACCATCTGCACCTAAAAATAATTTGAATAATACGGTATGGATTATGTGAAAACATTTTCATCTGGTTTCAATTTAAAGTTATTTACTGGTTTTCAATACATGAACTTAATTTCATCAGTATTATGATGATCAGCCAATCAAAGTGCTTAGGGTCAAGTAGGGGGTCAGGTTGGCTTCAACGGAACATTCAAATAGTAGTACTGGAACTTGGTATAGTTGCTCTGTCTACACTATAAAACTAGTTTGACAAAAAAAGGGATGTGCCCAAATATGGTAGTGATATGCTCAAATATGGTAGTGATATGACATTATCATGTCCATATATGGGCACATCACATTTTTTGTTTGATAGTGCAGATAGAGCTTTAAACACAATAATGGGACGTTTACTTTTTCTTTGCTTCCATAAAACCTGCGTATAGTCACGAAACTGGTGTAAAGAGTTACTTACTCTCCACTCCTCTACGTGCAACAATCTCTCGCATCGTTCCATCTAGTTTAGCTCGGTTGATACTTCCAGAATCGACATCTGTCCAGTACACCATTTTATCAACTGGATCGAAATCAATTGCAACAGAATTCGACATCATTCCCAATGGAAGAGCTGTGTAACCATTAGTGGCGCCCCCAAGGCTTACTTGGAAAATCGCATGCAGGTACGTGTCGGCCAAAAGAATAAAATTATCATCCATAATATCTATCAAAAATGTAAACAAATATTGTTAGTGCTTTTTGTCATTTAAAAATGATTAAGATGCATAACTATAATCTATTATAGTATATAAGTACTCTGGGACCTCTCAGATGCAATGAATGAAAGGGAAAGGGAGGTGTGGGGGAGGGGCTTCTAAGTAATTAGGAATTCCACTATCTTAAAAATAAATCATGGATAAGCTCTATTGTAAAGTTTACTTTTAAAATAAAACACAGATCAGGACCACAACTATTTTACGAGGGTGGTCAATCCAGCCGAAGCTGATCATTAGGGACCCTCACAGAAATACATCATGACAAGACATAAACATGTAACAATAAAAATTAAATTAAAATAAATAAAATTGATAAAATAATGCACAAATAATTTAGAATAAAAAAATGAATTAAATTGGCCCTCTCAGTAGAAAAGATAGGAAAAAGGAAGGAACTAAACAAGAAGATGGTTCTTGAGCAGAAATTTGAAGGAAGGGTAAGATGAGGCAAGTCGGATGATGACACTTTCGAAAAAGTAAAATAGTCTTAGTGTCATAATGCACTCTGTAAGTTCCCCTATTAGGCATGTCTAAAAGAGGATTTCTACTGTATTTTATTTTTGACAATCAGTCTCCCTCATGTCACTGACTGGTCTGTTGTAACTGGGAGCAAGCTGGTTGCTCTGTATTTTCCCTCTGGACATTTTAGACCATTTCCCCCTTAGGACATTTTCCCATCACAGCATATATTTTATCATTATTCAAACAAATGTTTTTGAAGAGTTAATATAGTACCTGTGACACATGTTTTGCCATCTGTATGTATCCTATATCCTGTGCTACAGTCACATGTGTAGCCTTGTGCATCAGATGATGGTAAGCACAGATGTTGGCAGCCGCCATTTTCATCCAAGCAACTTGGTCCCATATAATCTGAAACAAGACATATGATATTGATTTTAAATACAGTGATTAGTTTAATTTAATTCAACATTATCTGGAAGCCCAGATCAACACATGGTAGTTCCCTGGGCCCATGCACGTAACATTGTGAGTGTGTTTCAGGGGCGTGTCCAGCATGTTGAAATAGGGTGGGGTGCCCAGACCAGACACCAAGTACACGGCCCGGGCAGGCCTCCTCTGGGATCCGCATCTGTGTTTACCCAAAATAAAAACTTTCGTTTCGTACAAACCTGTTGCGTCTGTTGGTTGTCTTGAAGGTGAATATGTTTTTATTCCGTATGCTATCCCATCATGCAGCAGGCTCTTTTGTTCCCGCCCACTTTCAAATTCAATTGCATGAACTCCGGTATTCTCATTCCATTCCGTAAAAAGTAAATAATCCTCAAAAAAGAAAATGGTTTCAAAGCTATAATGGTGGTCAAAACCATCAATAACAATTTACAGAAATCCAAATATAGTATATGTATGGTTATTACTAATTTGTAAAATCTAAAATTTACGATACCTGATAAATATCCATATCAAAGAAATGAGCTGCAGGCTTTGCGAACACAAGTTTACGATTTAAGCCATCATAATCCACGCTTTCAATTTTACTACTACTGCGATCACCGAAGAACAACCTGCAAAATTTTGAAAATAACTATAGGTTATATTTAAATTTGTTAATCATGGTTATGACGCTCGAGAGGTCACTCAAGTTTGACCTGGCATTTTATCACATGATCAATTCAACTATTTTACTATTTTACAGTGTCTCAGCAAAAAACTCTATTATTTTAGATATACATCTACTACTGTAAACTATATGATGTGCCCAAATATGGTAGTGAGGTGTCCAAATATGGTAGTGATGTGCCCAAATATGGTAGTGATGTACCCAAATATGGTAGTGAGGTGCCCAAATATGGTAGTGATGTGCCCAAATATGGTAGTGATGACATCATCATATCCATATTATATTGGATATACACAATTATACACTACATCTACTAAATAAATTGCTAAACTACAGCTCTGTCTACACAATTAACATAGTTTCACAAAAAAAGTATGGTATGCCCAAATAGGGTAGTGGTGTTCCAAAATATAGTAGTTATATGACATTATCATCCATATATGGGCATATCACATTTTTTTGTCACATAAAGTTTGATAGTGTAGACAGAGCTTAGAATAAGTTTTTATTTGAGATAAAAATGAAAATTATTTTCACATCTTGAGAAAAAGGTGTCTACCTTTTACTGGCAAAATCTATAGTGAGGCCATTTGGTGATACCAAAGGTTTTGATACTATCACCTGCCTATGGCTACCATCCAAAAAGGATCGTTCGATCTGTGCTGGTTCTCCAAATTCAGTCCAAAATAAAAACTTTGCACTAAAAGAAATGACAAGAAACAACAGTGATAAAATCAATCGAGGTGTAGATTTTACTTTGACGTAGCAGCACAGATATAATTTACAAAATTTAAGGCAAAGTTCATACATGGACCTAATCTGGTATATTTCAATTTCAATATATTTCCACAATATAATAAAATACATACATAAATATTTACTATGTTGTAAGCGCTTGTTTAAACCATTTAATATAATTTACAAATTAAAATGTTATGTAAAATACAGTACAGCCCCTTGGAACGCCCAAAATATTTGGGGAAAGTCTCTTGAACTTGAACTTGTACCAGTACAGGAAATGGTGTAAAATGTATGCTGAGATACCAATCACAAGGTTGAAAGCAGGTGTTAGAATTGTTTCATAAACTCCACTTCTAAAGACATTATACATTATGTATAGAGTATCCTTTGTTTATTTTAGTCCTGTGTACATAATTTTCACCTTTTGGGTTAAAGATGTATTTCATTTCAAGAAAAAAAAATGTTTTCACTTACAAAATGACAAAATAAACAGGTAAATTCAACCAAAACAGTTTATTTAATTTTTTGCTTTAAATTGTTTTTTCAGGTAAATTTTTTTTTCCGATCCAATTTTTGGTCAAAGTGAAGAATTATTATATGACATTAAATTGGCATATTCAACACAAAATATATAAAAAAATCATTTATTTAGGGGGATTAAATATATCTTATGGTTGTTTTATTCCAATTATATCTATAGCAGTTTTATACATTACCTTTCACGAGGATCTATAGCGATACTTCTCGGAGAAATGACATCTGTGTCTATAAGAATTTTACGACTGGTGCCCTCGTAGCGAGAAACTACGATACGGTTCATGGCGTAGTCAGTCATGTAAAGATTTTTACTTATCCAATCCACTGCAATGCCTGTTGGAAGAGAACAAGTTTAAGCACTGTCTACACTATCAAACTAGTTTGACGATGTGCCCAAATATGGTGAGTGATATGCCCAAATATGGTAGTGACATGACATCATCATCAGGTCCATATATGGGGACATCACATTTTTTTTTTCACATAAAGTTTGATAGTGTAGGCAGAGCAATAGACCTTTTCATCGATATGTGGTTTGATTTTTTTCAGAAGCAAACAGCATGTTTTGGGAAATGTTTTATCTGCTGTAGTGTATTATATTAACAATATCTTCTGATTTATATGAATTAGATCAATAAAAAGATGAATTGAATTAACTATTTTTGAACATCTACAACATTTTTAAAAAATTAATTTATTTAACATAGAGGAATCAATAACATGAAAACTATGACAGAATTTCATGGTGATAATCACAGTTTCGGACTCCAAAGATGTTCTATTGTGAGAATAAATTAAACAGAAAGTGATAGAAACTTTTATTTTATTTCTCTTCTCTCTACAAATATTATGTATATCTGGCAAGCATCCAGTAAAAACTAACCTTCAACGCTGCCCACACCGCCCATGATGGTGTTGGTATTGGACCCATGGGTGAGTCTCACCGACATCACACGCCTTAACTCTGCGTCCGAATAAAACAACAGTTTCTCCTCCGAGTCTAATTGAAGAGCAACAATGTGCGTTTGATTCTGTAGAAAGCACGGAGCACTGAAGTCAGCTGGTAGCGGTAGATCGGGAAAGTTGCCAGGAATGCCGCATAAACTGTTACTCTTAGAGAAAATAATTTGTGGTGAACTTAACCCAATTTCTCCTGATAAAATAAAAGTATTGTATTATTAAATTCAGTAGGGTATTAGTCAAGCTAAATATCAATTATTACACAAATTTATTAATTATATATTAAGATGTCCTAAGAATACTTTTTGGTAACTTTGATTTTTAATGTTGTCAAGACTATGGTCAATTACCAAATATGGCAAGTGAGATACACGTTTGCTGTATAATATCTTGAAAAATATTCACAAGTTTAGGGTTATCTCCAGTGGTTTTATTAATTTTTTTACATTTTGTAAACCAAAAACAACAGCAGAAACAAATCTGCCACAGCATGGAATATTACTATTCAAAATAAAGATTTAAAATTGTCTTTGTAATTAAATACTTCTAAAATTAATCTTAAATATTTATTAATTTATAAAGTGAATTTTTTTTGTTTACAAAAAGAGTACTATTGAATGACTGTTCAATAGTGCATACTATTGCATGCCATGTGACACAATCATCCAATCAAATGACAGGAATTTATTTAGGTATTATATAATATTCAATATCTAAAGCAAATAAACTGTGATTGAATACAACCATTGGGGGTACAGTACTAACGTTTTTTGCACTTCCCATCAAAGAATTCATATCCTTCTTTGCAGAGACATTTATAGCCATCCGGACCAGGATCAGTAACACAAATTTGATTGCATGGCTTGCTGGCACAAGGAGCTAAAAATGAATACAGTACATTTAAAGAGTAATGTATGGGTGAGTATTTTTTTAACAAGGCCTGAATCTAAACAACTTGTTGACAGTTCTTAAGTGTCTACGTCAACGACTTTAAAAGCCGAATAAAAGTGATTTGTACAGAGAGGTATATTAATAATTAAAAAGGAGTAGGCTTAAATCAATGCAGTATTTAGTAGTAAGCAAGGGTTCACAAATAAAGAAAAAACAGTTTAAATTACATTCTACATCGCAAAAAGCAAATAATTTCATCAGAATACAGAATTAATACATACAGTATGTTATAGATTTGATTTAAAGAGTAAATATAAAAAATACATTTAAACCTATAATGCTATGATAATGCTAAAAAAGTAAAAAGTATCATTGATGATGAAACACATCCTCTTCACAAACAATTTGCTCTCATGAATTCTGGCATAAGACTACGTGCACTTAATACCAAACAAAACGGTTTAGGTGCTCGTTTGTACCTAATGCTATACACTTATATAACTCCAGAGTACAAAGGTAAAATGTAACCGATAATTTTTATCTAATTTTAAAAATTTTTAGCCTCTTAACTTTTTGTGTGTGTTTTTGTAAATTGTATTTTATATTTTTGTATTTTGCCAGTTTTCAAATCACATTTCTGTTTTTTAAATGGACAATAAAGTATATATGACTATGACTATGACTACTAATATTAATTGAAATACACATACATGTTCCATTAGGTTGGTTTTCATTGCCAAAAACCATGATTCCATACGGACGAGAACCAAGATTCAGGGCGAAGTAGTGAGACTTCTCTTTTATATTGACACATCGTAGATAATTCCGCCAGTCAGTAACAAATAAGTAATTCTGCAAATGTAAAATAAATATCCTTCAGGGTTATGTTTTAAATAGCGATATATATTGGAAATCCACAAATTGGTCAGGTTGTATAATTGTCCGCTTTTGTTTGGGGAAAATAGACGAACAGTGAATCAATCAAACACTGTCCCTAAAATAAGCGGAAGGGTGTGTATTACACTTTATGCGTAGACTAAATTTTTAAACAATTACTTGGTCCGCCTATCATCCCAAAAGTTTGCTTCCATAAAAACACTGTACTATAAAACTTTCTTCATAAAATGAACCAACTTAAATCCCTCAAAAAGATGATTACAATGATGTAGGATTGTTCTATTAGTTTTGTTTTGTTATAAATATTATATTTTGGCAAATTTCCAAGGATAACCATAATCGAATTCATTCACTATCCTTCTTAAAGGTGGCAATCCTGTTCACAAGACAAACATACACAAGGTACTCTACATAAACAAAGTCTTATTACAAGTCTTTGGAGTGGAGTTGTAAATTGTCATTAGAAAAAATTCTGAATGACAAGACTTGAACCAGACCTTTGGATTTGAAGCCAAGACAGAGCTTAATACTCACTTGAAAGACTGTAAGATCAAAGAAGTGTGCAGTACTTGAAGCTATTTCAATAATTGTTGTGAGATTGTTGCCGTTCAGGTCTGTGCTTTTTATTTTACTGAATGCAACGTTCACATCTGTCCAATATAGTCTACAAAAAAATTTTTTTGGAAAAAAATTTGAAAAAGCGTCTTATTATTAATGTTGAAAGTTATGGACAATTTGCACATACGAGCGGTAACGGTACGTGAAAAACCACGTAGCTTGTCCCACGTAGAGTCTGTATCTATCTTGAGCGTAAACCCCCCGTTCGCAAATATTCTATATTTGTGTTACCGCTCATCTGTTTAAATTGGCCTTATGTTTTTAGTGAATTTGTATCATACCATAAGTGTGACAATAAAAAAATCTTATGATATTTTGTTATACTGTATATACATACTGTTTGTTATATCTTGTAGTACAGTATAGGCTTACAGGAATGTAGTCAATAACGCAATGTATTAGATAACATAGAAACAATGCCTGCTGGTATGTTAGCTGTGTATAGCCAAGCAATCTCAAACAACAATATGTTTAAGCGTTTCCTCAATTTGCAACCACATGGGGGTATTTTGTATCTGACTGTTTCCGTTTAAAGCTCTTTTACTCTTTATTAAAGTACCAACACAAAATAGACAGAATTCCTGTTGTAAAGGAAATATTAGAAATGCTTGGGTGATTGCTGTTAACCGTTAATTAGGCTGAAAGAACGTTAGACCTGAAGCCTACTACTAGGCAAATTTGTTTGCATGAATCGAAAGTGCCAGCCCTATACACATCCATATTCATTTTTCCATCTTCCAAACCCCTCTCTATGCGTATAAGGTGACGCTTTTGATTCGTGCGACTAAATTCGCCTAGTGGAAAATCGGCTTAACATGCTTGTTGGAAACAAAATTCTTTTAAGTTGTAATACACTCATATAAAAGAGCAACCACAATTAAGAATACAGATTTTGTGAGCTGTCATTATGACCGATAATGGATTTTGAAATAGGGCCGCTGGTTAGGTGGGCAGTGAGGGCCTAAATATTGTAAAATGAAGTGCTAAACTTAACATGAATATTCTATATCTTTTGCACTGTCATTTTAATCATTTAGGAAGGTGCGTTACTTGGCAAAATAACTTAGAGTGTAAACTGGCTTTGTATTCTAAAACTTTAGAACTTGTAGGCCTATTGTTTTTAAAACAAATTCCTTAAATATTGAAAACTTGCAAGCTTACCGGTCTGTTGCAAAATCAATCGTCAAACCGTTTGGAAAAAAGAGATCATCATCGACTAAAACAACTCGATCATCACCGGCTAAAGTTGACCTTTCAACTTTCTGGTCTCCTGAACCCCAGTCTGTCCAAAACAGGTAACTGTGTAAAATAAAAACAAAATGTGTATGAGAACAAACTTTTTGATATATAGGCCCACTTAATAATAGTATGATTGTTAGATTTCTTAGCCGGGTGAGTGGGTGAGAGACGGGAGTGGATGGAGGAGAGTTTGGAGGGTGGGGTGGGTTAAAAAGTCTCTTTTTTAAGCTATCAAACTAATTTGACAATTTTAATTTGGTAGTGATATGCCTTAATATGGTAGTGATATGACATCATGTTCATAAAGATATACTTAACTTTTTTTTTTCTTAGTTCAGAGCTATATATTGAAATTAAATATTATTTCCATCTGTCAGTGTTTGCCTAATTATTAAAATATTAGTGTACTTTTTAAATGTCATGGTATATTGATTTTACATGTTGTACTATTTATTTTTAGAGGGTACTGTACTGTATATTCATTTTAATTTCCATTTATTAATTATTGAACAAACATTATATAGCCTAGCTAGGCCTATATTATTATTATTGATAAACAACCTTTTCAGTATGTATCCTAGGCCTAGTATTTATTATTGATAAACAACCTTTTCAGAATGTATGAATATTACTAATAGTATTATTTAACTAGAAGAAGTGTAGAAGTGTAATGCAGGATAAGCATATAGCTAGCTAGTAGAGTGGTAGGGAGGGCCTAGCCCCATCCCCACTCTCTGCTAGACACCGCCGTTGTAACCATGCCTGACTACTACTACATATATAGTCTACTACTACTACTACAGTACTACTAAGTAGTGTAGGAGGCCTAGTAGGCCTCTCGCAGGGAGTCCTCGTACTTAGTTAGGCCATGGAGTAAAGAATTTACTCCATGGTTAGGCCTAGCTAGCTAGGCCTACCTAGTATAGTATATTGTAACCAATTCAAGCAAGCTTTAGCTACTAGTATAATAATGTCTGAGCAAGGATCAATCAAGCCGCAGGCCAAGGCAATAAATATATTAAACAACTTTTATATCAAATCCGCAATTCAAAAAAACTAAACAATCTAGCCTATTCCACAAGATTAACTTCATGCATCGCGCCACGTTACGTTCTGATTCGATTAACCAATCGCATGTGGGTACGACACGTGGGGCTGCTGCAAATTAGGGGATTCCCCTTTGTAAATTGTCAAACGCCCTCTAGTTTTGATTTGATAACAAACTTTATCGGTATGCACAAAAAGTTTACATCATCATTATCATTACATATAATTATAGATATTTATTAATATAAACGCGAAGTATCAATGGTATTTTTTAAATAACGACTTGTTAAAATGAGGGAGCTAAAAAGGTCACGCGCAGTTAGATCTTTATTTATACTACTTTTTTTAAATTATAGGTTTTTTAATACTTACCCTTTATGTGGATGAGTTGCGATACCTCTTGGCTTCGACAATCCAGTATCAATTAATATCGCTATATTACTAGCATAATAATCTGTAACAACAATCCAATTGTAGGTTTCATCTACCCAGTACAGAGTCTTCGCTAGCCAGTCAACTGCGATTCCTTCAACCGAAGACGAAGTGCCCTGGTAGATGGACGATGCTGTAGCAGCATCGCCAAGGCCGCCTTTCATAATCCGTTTTTGTCCACTATCACTCCAGAAGACGGTTCGTTCTTCAAAGTCATTGGTAACAGCTATCCAATGCGCTGGTTTGTTAGTATAGTAGTATCGTGTTGATATAGAACTAGATGAAATGTAATCGTTAGGATCAGCCGGTAAGCTTTGTAATTTAGCAGTGCTGTCTTTCAGTCTGAGTTCAGTCCACACCAGTCGAGGCCATGGTTCTTCTTCGCAAGTAGCTAAGAATTAAGGGCAAAACATTATTACAAACGTATTATTTGAAAAAGCGCAACCAACAAATGATCGTGATCGTATGCTTTGTAGAGTGTTCTATATTTAGTGGTGTATAATATGATTGAAACATAATTCAAATATCTTATTGAGAATAATGGTAATGATATCCAGGATTTATATAGCGCCTAATGTTTTGAAACCTCTAAGCGCTGAAAATTATTACCCCAGTCATTTTTTTGGATCAAACACGTATGGAAACATACTCCCATAATACAGCTAGTAATCAGCGCAAAGTTGTGTCTTGATCTAACCGGGTACCCATATACACCTGGGTGGAGAGAGGAAAACATACAATAGCACCCCTTCTTTGGGGGAAATTTCAGAGACATATCCGTTATTGCACTTTGCTGCATGTAAAGCGACTCAAGGGGACATGTTTAATCCGCAATCCCTGTTAAGGGTACTTTTTAATAGGGGTTATGTTATCTCCACTATACCCTATATCGGTACTGAGGCCTTATAACGATAATAATAAAACAGCAATTTAGAAAATTATATTATATTTTTTAACCACAGATTTGAAGACCAGAAGGCATAATGGGAGAATTGATTATGTCATTGGATAGTTCACGTCCGTTTCGCAGCAAGTTTTGTTTCCGGAGTTCAAGATCTTACAGCCAAGGATAAATATTACAAGTTCTTTCATTAACTTCATAAAAAATATGTTTTAATATACATTTGGAATGTATTTAAAACTGTAAAGTCGAAGCGCGCGTACAAGTTGGATGATTTAAAATTGTATATGTATGATTTTCATCAATGTTTGAACGCGCGTGTACATAATTTCACTAGTGCTTACACGCGCGCGTACAAATTAGCAAACGTGCGCGTACAAACTGTACGATTTCATCATTTTTTTAACTCGCGCGTTTAACTTTAAATAGACATGAACATTAAAGAAATTAGTAAATCGTCAAGGAAAGGCTATCTATATCACTAAATACCATCATTTTCATTTTCGCATTTGGAATAACTAAATTATGATAAATTAAGCGCGCTTATAGATAAAAAGAAAGTAGGTCAGAATACAAGAGTCAGTAGAGTCCCATCGGCTTCCTTCAAACTGCTTGCGATTCATGGATTCTAAATTGATCGAAAATTTTAGAATCAACAAATTTGATTTCCCCAATCAGTCAAGTCAATTATCGATCACATTATGGCCACTCGATCGATATAAAACTATTGAAACATTTGTAAGCCTATGTCTGTCTCTGAGTGCCATATTACGTAATTATTGAGACTCACGCATACATGTACTGTACAGTCTAAAATCATCGTGTAATCTCACAACTGAAAGTAGGGCCTACATGACCACGTCGTTAACTTTGGAAACTGAGGAAATCTATTATCACAACATCTACAATGATGTTGTCAGTTGCAAAGCTTATGAATATTCATGAATATATTGACGTTGTTAGTTGCAAAGCCTATGAATATTCATGAATTTTTTGACGTTGTCAGTTGCAAAGCTTATAAATATTCATGAATATATTGATCTTGTCAGTTGCTGCAAAGCTTATGAATATTCATAAATATATTGACGTTGTCAGTTGCAATGCTTATGAATATTCATAAATATATTGACGTTGTCAGTTACAAAGCTTACGAATATTCATGAATATATTGATGTTGTCAATTGCTGCAAAGTTTATGAATATTCATGAATATATTGCCGCTCTCAGTTGCAAAGCTTATGAATACTCATAAATATATTACTTTAACTTTAATTTGGTTCATTACATGCGAAACAAGGAAACGATTTATCATAGTTGTGTGATGATAATACAATAGCTCCTACTACCATAATATCACATTGTTTCGACCGTACCCACCTTTAGGCTTGGCCTATAAAACTTAATCACATCGGGACAGATTGCATTTTCCACTTTAGAGATATATTAGCAAGAAAAACTAGTTGCTTAATAACCATTGTCTAAACCCTCTGATTACAAACACAGGATGCATTAACCGGGTGGTTGATAACGTTACATTATCTGCGTATTATGACTCAATATGATAGGTAAATTGTTCAGACTAGATGGCACGCTCGCTTCGCTCGCGTACCATCTAGGTCGTGCCCACAGATGGTTCTCGAATACACAGTATTTCCAGCGAGAAAAAAATGGAGATTTCAAATGTACGTACCGCAGGACTATAATACATTGTCGTTTACAGAAACGAATAAATATACACAATGATTTATGTAGTCAACCAAAATTAGCACCCTGGGAATTACTTCCGAGAGAGAAACAAATTTTTTTATTCGGACTCATTTAAACAAACCCAATTTGTGTTTTGTATGTAACATTAAGGGTTGAGGGATGGGGAAAGAAGATAGGTACAAAGAGGAAACATTTTAAAATATATTCTTATCCACTCAGTAACGAAATATTGTTTTTAATGTTTTATAGGCCTATAAATAATATACCACTAAATACAGTAAAACATTTACGATTTAATACGGTACTTTGTTAAAACTCTCACTGTCATAGTCGATTGAAATAGTAAAGTACATGTAACGATACACCACTACGACGTTTATATATTTTTAAATTATTAATTAATACAAACGTTGAGAAGCAACTGTCAGTAATAACGTTTATTTATTTGTATATTATATGTTTATAATCTAACAGTAGGGCCTACCCACACTCACAGTAATAAAGTTTATTTGTATATATTTTATATTACATCTAACAGTACCAACACTCACAGTAAGAAATTTGCTATTCAAATTGCGATCAAAAGTGGTTAATACCTTAACAGTATTGTACAGCATTGCAGTACTATTTATGTTTATTCTCCAAGGGGGCCCATAAATCTAAATCTATACCTCTATGGTTAAACCAAATAATTTGGAATGTTTATTTGTATATTATATGTTTATAATCTAACAGTAGGGCCTACCCACACTCACAGTAATAAAGTTTATTTGTATATATTTTTATATTACATCTAACAGTACCAACACTCACAGTAAGACATTTGCGATTCAAATTGCGATCAAAAGTGGTTAATACCTTAACAGTATTGTACAGCATTGCAATACTATTTATGTTTATTCTCCAAGGAGGCCCATAAATCTAAATCTATACCTGTATGGTTAAACCAAATAATTTGGAATGTTCCATTCATCACAAATCAATACATTTGTAAAAACGTATATTAAATGTAACAAAATAGTATTTTTTAAAGAAAATCGGCCTGTCTTCAACATTATGATGCTGTACTCGAACTGTTCAACCGGTTTTCAGCTATTAAAAACAATTATCGTAGGAGGAGATAGAAAAATGCGAAGCCTCCTCGCATTTTTGTGGCGGGTATTTTTCAAGATGGACATCCATTAGACAGTGTATACCACGATCGGAAAACACCCCTATTTGGGGCAAATCTTTGAACCTAAATTCGTTTTAATCGTCAATAACTAATTATCTAACTTAATTTAATTAGTAAACAGGGTTACATCAGGCGGTTAAAATCAGTACCGAAAGTACGAACCAACTTTACATACCATCGAGTAAAAATTCTAAAAGTAAGGCGCGATTTACCGAATTTTGCCCTTACGTAAATTTATATATAGATAATGAGTCACATTTGCATTGTAAATGTGTCCAGACCAACATACTTAAGTGCTTTTAACTATTTAGATATTTAATGGAAGCAGGACACAATATCAGGGTGATGCCAAATACTCAAATACAAATATTATACGAATTTTATTTAAAATATAAATTCGAACGATACAGCCTAGTAATATCAAAATTATCTATCTCGCCTACTGACGGTAATTTCTGCTTAACTTCTAAATCAGCCACTAAAACTAAACTCGGGATTTTATATTTTACCCTCGCTCGACAATGCACGCGTGTAACATGCGTGTACCAATATGGTTACTGATCAAAGGACGGTACTGGTTGAACGATCAAGTATTAGTTAACATATATGCGCCTTGAGCACTCTGGAGTGGTATGTGCGCTATAAAAATCTTATTATTATTAACATATAGCCTATTACTGCACACAGTGTCTTAAAAGCCAAATCGAAAACAGTATACGTGACGCGGTTATATAAAATTAAAACCAATCCAGTCGTACGTATTATCATAGAGTAATTACTCCATATAGTATTATCACAAAAACATATTATGCTTAATAGTTAAAATAATAGTACATTGCCGTAGCATTAGAAAATACAAAATCTTACCTTTCGAAAGTAAATATAGGCCTAGGATTAATATAAGATCCCAGGACATATTGCAAGAGGCACCCTGCAGCAGCGACGTAAAAACAATTGATCTAGTAGCCTCTGCTTTGATTGAATAACAATACGCCTTCTTCTACAGTGATGATCTGCTTCCCGAAGATTACAATTGTTTTCTATTTCCTGCCTGTTGGTTCCCGGATCAAAATACGACAGTGTAAGCTCTTGATTAGCCCATGGGCTTAATTTTATAACATTGGTATTTTTTTTACTATGTGTTTTTTATTTAAGATTTCATGATTTCCTCAAATAAAAAAAACACATTTTTGTAAATGTTAATAATCAAAGAGAGATTGTATGGTGATCTTTTCGAGGGGCGTTCGTCCCACTCAGATGCAAAACACAAGGACGTCACCGCACCACATGTAATGCGTGGTTCCCACTTGGACACAACAAAACAACATAGGGGCAAGTGTCATTCGACCAATCACAAGCGATAGATTATTCGAACAGTCGCATGTGATTGGTCAACTCGCTTGCGTTGCGCTTACGTCATTGCGTTGCGTTGCGTTAACAACCTCGCATTGCGTATACGTCGTGTTGTGACGGAGGACGGAAGTGTGACGGAGGAAAATTACGTATGTGGACGTCATATTGAAACGTAGCACGTAAAAACAGTAGCGTAGTTCGGATTTTTGTCTGGCCACCGGATCGGATCACTCTAATCCTGACGTACGTGGATGGTGAACTTTAACTGCAGCTATGCCATACCGTATAATGTCCTGTAAAGCATTCTTTAGTTTTGTCAATAATTAACTAATAAGTGGAATACTTTGGAAATATTTGTTAGCCCCCCTCAATGCTACAAATATGCCTAGATCTTAACTAATCATGGTTAGATTGAATACCTTAGGTGCGCTGGGAAAACACGAATCAGAGGCGGATTATAAAACACAGGCTCAATAAGCGCTCCTATTTTTTTTTTAAGTCTCACTTTGTAAATGCATAACAATGTCATTGACTCTATCATAACCACTGTCGTTGCTAAATAGCAATATTTTATATTATACTTTGGGAGAAACGCACAACGCGCGCACGACCCAATAGTAAACTTATCCCCCATTTAGCCCATTATTAGACTGGTGGGCCTATAATTTGCATGTAACCTAAAAGTTGTAATGCCCTGGATAACGACAGAGGGCGCAATGCAGATTTTTATAACTGAGTACAGAGAGTAGTAAACAACTGTATCGTAAGTGATGCTTGTTAGGCTACCTACCTGTCACGAATAAACTCTTTCAACCTGTTTTAATATACCAGGAAATGACAGCTGCTGCCTTGATGAAAACCGATCACCGACAGGCCTACAACAAATTTCGTCTTTCCAGTCATCATGGCATTTTTAGCAATGTTAAGTCGCGTTACTAAAAGTGTTTTCCTTAAGTACGAAACACTTATACTTATTGCTCTTATTATTTTTGTCTATCGATATATACTAAACGGTGACAACGTCCGAATGGTTATCGAACGGGCAAAACGCTATTCGACCGTTGGTTACGAACGCCTTCCGAAGTCTGCTGGAAATGGGCCTAGAAAACCATTTTTTGAAAATATAGTGTTCGGGTCAGCGCAAGAGACTATTCAACGTGAACTTAAAGAAGATAATATTGGTGTGTATGCAATTCAAGGTCGAAGGTCACATATGGAAGATCGCTATGATTATGCTGATGATTCCAGTCAATCAGGAATTTCTTTTTACGGTGTTTATGATGGTCACGGTGGAACGGTTTGTATATAATAATATTTATTTTATCTATCTATTTTAAAAACAAAGATAAATACTAATAAACCGTCAAGTGAAATGAATTACAATCTATTAAAACGGTGAAGATGGGGGAAACCTGACAGGGTGAGAATGAGAAAAAGGTGCTCCAAAAGAGATTCGAACCAGGATTTCTTGGTAATGTGGGCACCCTACCATTAGACCACCATCACAAAACTTTTGTTGAAAGTGTAGCCATTTTGCATTTATGCTTGTGGAAATGCAGCTGGATATGTTTAATTTTTTTTAATGTATTTTAAAATTGTATTTATTGTGTGTGGTATTGTAAATAACAATGTATAGTTGTTTATTTGATTGGAATTATATTATATTAATAAATTTAATGAATGTTAATTTTTTTTTTATATTTATACTATAAAATGTGATTTAAATCATCATTTTATTTTTAGTTCGCTTCAGAATTCGCAGAAAAATTATTGTCCCAAACAGTTGTAGCAAGATTAAATAGATCAAAATACAGCAGCAACACCAATATAAACTATTCACAGGTTTTAATAGAAGAAATGTTATTATTGGATGAAAAATTATTAACTGTTGCAAGATCGAACAATGATGTAGCAGGTATTATTATATAATATAATATTAAAATAGTCTGTATAAAGAAGGTAGATTATTAAATTATTAACTGTTGCAAGATCGAACAATGATGTAGCAGGTATTATTATATAATATAATATTAAAATAGTCTGTATAAAGAAAGTAGATTAAAACCAGGGAAAAGTGTCAACAAAATGTGATGTGCCCATATATGGACAGTCACACAATGACACCATATTACTACCATACTTGGGAATATCACTACCATATTTGGGTACATCATACTTTTTTTTTAGTTTGATAGTGTAGACAGAGCTACTCAGATAAATGTATAAATCAATATTTCTGTTATCTCTTTTCATAGGCTCAACAGCAATTGTAGCAGTCGTATCGGGTAACGAATTAACTGTCGCAAATGTCGGAGATTCTCGGGGCGTTTTATGTGATGAACACGGTAATGCTATACCCATGTCGTACGACCACAAACCTCAGTCGCCGCAGGAGCGCCGTCGAATAAAAAAAGCTGGCGGTTTTATATCTTTTAACGGCGTGTGGCGCGTAGCTGGTATTCTCGCAACGTCAAGAGCTCTTGGGGATTTTCCTTTAAAGGAACATAAATATGTTATTGCCGATCCTGATATACAAACTTTTAATTTGTCAACTGTAAAACCGCAGTTTATGATTCTTGCCACTGATGGATTATGGGATGTGTTTACGAACGAGGAAGCGGTGCAATTTATAAAAGAACGACTCGATGAGCCTCATCTAGGTGCGAAGAGTCTGGTCCTGCAAGCGTATTATAGAGGCTCTTTTGATAATATTACTGTTATGGTTGTACGTTTAGGAGAAAAAACCAGAAATAAAGTGAAAAACAAATGAGTGAGTATAAATGATTGTCTTATTCAGAAGAGGATACTTAAACAGAGCTAAATACTTAGCAATGTGAAGGGGTTCTTAAGCAGTTGGATGTCAAAGGTCACTTTTAATTAAAACAAGGAAAGTTTAAACGTCTATTGACATTTAATTTTCGCAAAGAAATAATAGACTCGGAATATTTTATATGAAATGCAGTTCAGCCAGATTGAATAAGTGAGCAATATTTGTCAGTGTTTTAATTGTCTTTAATTTAAATTGTATGTAATGCTCTGTCTTCACTTTCAATCTAGTTTGATAAAAAAAAGTGTGATATGCCCAAATATGGCATTGATGACATCATCATGTCCATATATGTGCACATTACATTTTGTTGTCACATAGTTTGATTGTGTAGACAAAAATATATTTAAATATTTAAGCTTTATGCTTTTTTTTTATAGTTTCACATTGTGTTATTTTAATATAAGTTATTATTATTATTTAAATAACATTATCTTAACATCTTTGCATGTTATACTGTAGTATTCCCTGAAATAATAATTACGTTATGTACTTACTATTTTACATTACAAGTCGTTTGTTTTCTGTGAAAAAAATGTTTGTTTTTATCAAATATGATTTTTTAAATTATTACGAAAAATGGTAAAATTGTCATTTTGCTATACGGTTTTTTAGAATTTCTGTCAATACTATGTGTGTCATACATATGAATTTTAATTTAATTCAATTGTGTATAATTATTTAAGTACTATAATATTGCTTTGTGACTCATATTCTAGTTCAATTTAATAGGTGAATGAGTCATGATTGTAATGAACCAAACGATCAAACCTGGACCAAGGTACTGTAGTACTCATAATATTACTATGAATATATAGAAATTACGTTTTAATTATATGAATATTCAATAATTACATTTTAATTATATGAATATTCAATAATTCCATTTTAATGTCATGAATATTCAATAATTACATTTTAATGTCATGAATATTTAATAATTACATTTTAATGTCATGAATATTCAGTAATTACATAATCCAAATATTATGAATATTCAGTAATCACATTTGTTAGCCATCAACCATTCACAAGTAGTGCCTTAAAAACAGTGCTTAAAAGCTATTTATTAAATGTTTTTATATTGCCTAGTGAAATAAGGAATACTGTACTAAACATTCTTGGTAAAATGGTTAATATAAATTTAGAACAAAAAGTTATGAAGATTAGAATGTTCAAACGTAATTTGCATACAAATGCAAAGTGTTATTTTATTGGATATCTAGAATGATTGATGAATGGTAATACTAAATTAAAATGAAAAAGACTTTTGGGAATATTGAATCAAGAACTGGGCTTTATAGTATAGTAGACTTCTTAAAATGAAAGATCATTATAAAATACAGTCTGATAGAGAATTATGAAATTGCAAAAAGTATTGTACCTACGTAATTTTTATATTGGGTTGTTTATAGGGAAGGGGATAATGTTGGATTACATATAGGATTAAATGTGGACCAAAAATACCTTGGAATTTAGTCCAAACTAAAGCTTTTTGAGGTAGATTTATACTAGTCTTGGTATGGTACAGTATAGTAAAACCAAACCATGTGGGTGGTTGTGTGTGAACGAAGGCTTCAATCAGCATGCCTATCTCCAGTCATTTCACAAGGTCCTCAATTCATACCAGACATACACAATTTCCTGTCTGCTAATATTTTAACATTGGTCATCAGTTAATACAAGCAGAGTTTTTTCTGTCTGTTATCTTTAATATTTATTTGCAAGGCAAGGCAGAGTCATTTTATATCGGCCAGAAATTAACAGAGGGCATTGAGAACTTGCGCTACATAAAAATGGATTATTAAACATTTGACTTGGCCTAATATACTATTTTAGTTTCCTATATCTTTTCAATATAATGTGCAATCCGAATTGTGGTATATTTTTGTATGTGGGTAGATTTGGTAAGGGTATTGTTGTAAACTGTATGTTTCCTGTCATGTTCATTCTTCCATTGTGAACTTGTGTAGAATTACAATATGATGTTGTGTGTCAGAGCGAATCCATGATTGTTTTATAGGAAGAGTGGATATGGTAAGATCTTGAAATGAATTGTTTATTTAAATAATGTACATTATGCTTAAACAATGAAAATATTAGTATAAGTGGACTGAGGTACTCATAGTTATTAATGCACAAATGGCCTTCCATACATACTCCTTGACAGCCGATAAGATATGCTTTCATGCAGAACAGTACCAAATTTATAATAAATGAAATATTTGCAAAATAATGTGTTATTAGTATTATTTAATTTGTCTCTTAAATTTTCAAATTACAATTTTTTTTTAAATACTAGGAATTTTGGATAAGTTTAGCACATTAAATGCAGTTTTACAGGGACCTGGACAAAATATATTATGACAATAACTCTATACAAAATAAAACAATGGTAGACTAAAAATATGCACCATTTAACATGGTATTGGAATGGAAGTTTCAGTCCTAATAGCAACTTTGGTATTTTAGAATTATTCAGTTTACGCATTGCATTAACTTCTGTGCAGAATGGTACACACTAAAATTATTCTTGTTCAAAATAATGAACATAGCTCATGTACTCTATGTACTTATTTTGTTTGAAACAAGCCCAAAATATCAAAAGCTTTGCAATATTACGCTGAGACAGCAGGTAAAGAAAACAAAATGGCCGCTACACAGTAACGGAAGCATTTACTGTAGTGTACACAAATTGGAATTCAAGATATAACATCTAATATTTACAAGTACCAAAGTACTTTATTTAAAATATTATTCCAATGAGTAACTAACTTTCCTTTTATAACCACCCATCCACACATTCAAATTTATGACAAGATATGGATCAAGTATATGCTTGTTATTTCCTATGACCACTCATCCACAGTTCAAATGTCAAGAGGTCAAATCAATGTCATCGTATGATAAATTCTGCGTCCATGTGTACAGCTGATCAGCTTCCTCTTCTAATTCATCCCCAGACTGTGGTAGTTCAAAGCTGTTGTTTACCCCTTCATTCAATAGAGTAACGTCAAATTGTAAGCCCGGTTCATTCTACAATAAAAAATTATACACACTATGGTGGAAGATACAATGCTCGACAAAGGGTTACTCACCCCTGGGCTAGAGACGCACCCCTGGGCTAGAGACGCTCCTCTGGGTGCGTACATACAGTACTCCTGGCCTTAAACAGAAGTTTCTGAGTTTGATCTTCGCTTGTGGCAATATTTTTTTTTTACTTTTAAAGATTGTTAACTTAATAATGTCAGTTGTGTACATTCTCTTTTTCTGTTAAAATGTATTCATTTGACACAACAAATATGAATATGACCTTTAGTGCACCCTCTCCTTCTTTCAGTAAAACTACATACTCATTACTACAACTACATCTATTTTTTCGACCCAAACAGCTCACAGTAATTATTAATATATCATTACACTTTATGAATAATGTTAAAGTTTAAGTGGTTTAGTAATAAAGAAAACCAAGGCCACAGGAACTAAGAACTAAATATACTTCAATATTATATTAATTTTTTCTAATCATCATTACAAACACATTGTAACAAACCATGTTATTGTCTGTAATTCTACACTATTTAAAACATAAATATAATGTATCAATTGATTTATCAGAATTGATCTTTTCCGACAAACCATATAAAGGAAGGAAATCAATGTAGAATAATCTCTTGTTAACAATTTACCGTTTATCAGGTATCAAGCTAAAGTGTGTCATGTTGGTTGGTTGAACTTTAAACAAGGCAATTTTTAAATTTAAATAAAATAAGGAACAACTTGAAATGTTATTATCAATAGTTAGTAACAAAACAAACACAATTTTTTTGGAATGATGTAGCACCACCAGCGAGCGTTTTCTAATTAAGATTCTACCTTAGAATGAATAGAACCGAGATAACCAAATTCTATAAGTTAATAGTTAGGTAATAGTAATGATATGGCCAAACATGGTAGTGATATGACATTATGCCCCCATATATGGGCACATCACATCACATAAAGTTTAATAGTGTAGACAGAGCTTTAAAAAGAGATCAAAAGGAAAACACTCACTTCATTTGCTGACTGGTACATACGCTTCATTTTATCAGCTCTTTGTTTAGCCTGTCGTGAACCTCGACTGGACCGGCCTGCGCTCGTCCCTCGTGCTGTGTTTGCAGACTTCACAAGTACCAATGGGTCTACAGATCTTTATATAATAAATAAGAAATACTTAAATTGAAGTAAAATAAAAATAAAATCAAATTTATGTGACAAAAACTGTGATATGCCCATATATGGACATGATGATGTCATATCACTACCATATTTGGGTACATCACACTAATCGAGCCAGTGGTGCTGTCTTGAGTGTCTATGTATATACCTGAGTTCTGAAATGATTCGTATATGTTCTCGTTGCATGTCTTGTGTAATAGGTCTTGATATAAGCGCTTTCATTTCACTCTTTAGACGAGGGCTTGCTTGGTTTCCTTCGATGTAGTCCACAATATCATACAAAATTGTTGACCTTGTTAAAACTAGAAATTTTATAATACACAGTCAAGAGATCGGATATATTCCTTACTTAACAGAGTAAAGGATCATTTACACAGACGAGCGGTAACAGTGAGCGGAAAACTATGTAACTTGTCCCACATAAACTGTATTTATCCTGAGCAGAAACCGCCCGTCCGATCCGCGTTGTGTGTATGGTCATAAAGAATAACATAGATTCTATATTTTTATTACCGTTACCGCATGTCTGTGTAAATTGGCCATAATTCTGCAAATATCACTGGAATTCTGTTTTTAAATAGGTTTTTATTGCTAATACAGTAGTTTAGCTAAAGGTCAGTGAGTACTATTCCCCTTCCCCCTCCCTTTGACAGAGTATGGAGATGAGATTAAAAAATGAGAGAAATACTAACTATTAAGATCCAGCTTCCTCCACAGGTTTTCTTTGCCTCCCATGTAAGCTGGTAACTCATCCAATACACTAAGATACTTAAAAAAAGAAAAATACAAGTTTAAATTTAGATGATATAGTTTTTTCTATAATAATATGGCATTCAACTTAAAAACTTTAGTCATTTATAAATTAAATAAAAACAGAAAATATGTTGTCACCCCAGTTTGAATTTTTATTTAAATTGTTTATATTTCCTGTCATAACATGATTGTTAATCATAAATAGTACGGAAATATTTAAATGATTAAAAGCTTTAGGAAATGTAAAGACCGTCTGTGTCAGATTTAAAATCAGGGTCATAGTATTTGTATAAACATGAGAATAATTGTCAATACTCATTCAACCAAGTTGCATACCACATTTTTTAATATTGTAAAAATTGTATTCAACCTGACCTGGAAGTGAATTTTTTGAAATAAAAAATGAATTATTAATATTAATAAAAGGTTTTTTTATTTTTTATTCTAACATTGATTTTACATTTTTTAATGTTATGCAGCCTCTTTACTTTAATGTAAAATAATAAATAAAATAATTCTCATCAAATAATAATAAATAAAATAATTCTCATCAAATTCAGTTGATTTATGTTCTTACTTGCATGTAGTCCTTCACCGTGGTAACATCAACCTCCTCCGTAATCCCGTGCTTCTCGTATTGACAAGCGTCGGAAATTATCTGATCATAAAATTTACGGTTTCCCATCATCTGGCACGCGTCCACCGCTGCCTACAAGCAGGGTTTTAAAAGCGTTAATTAATAATCGAAAACATGTTGCACTAATGTGGTCTTGTTAATGCATTAATGGATGTAATATATTCTGAGATAATTATGAACTACTACTAGAGCAATTAATTTACATCATGAATTTCAATTTCGTTTTTGCAGTTCATAGTGTCACTGGCTGGATCCCAATATAGATATAAATAAAATACGCACTGATAAATGACAATGCTGTGGCTGGATCTCAATGGAGATACAAATAAAATACACAAAAAGCTAAAACAAAACAATAAATAAAACAGCCAGAAAAAATTGCAGAGCTTTTGTCTGAAATAATTATATTATTTAATATTGATGCTATTGTTTATATTACAATATTTTTAAACCTCATGCTACTGGCCAATTGTATTTGAACATAAATGGCCTAGGCCTGAGTTTAGGCATAGAGATATTATAGTGAACTATAATATCTGGTTTAGGGAAGAAGACAATGTTGTATATACAGGCTGTTGGCCAATGTGAAATAAATGGCCTAGGCCTGAGTTTTGTAAAGAATACAAAAGTTCAACTATTTCTGTTGTATATACAGTACCTCAGATGCTGGCTTAATGCACTTCTTTCCACTATAGTACTGTAAGCCTATACCATGTTTTGTATGAGTGAATATCTTGAATAATATCAAAGGAGGAAATTCGCTTCCACCAAATCTAAATTTCAGGAAAAATTAATGAAATTGAAAATGATGTAAATAGCATAATTAATATCAATAGCATTTATTTTCCTGGCACAATATAATAGAAAAGATTCAATAATGTAAAGTAAAAAAAAACTTCATAAAATAGAATTAAATAATTTAAATGCGTCCTCATGGTTGTTCTCTCCTTACTTTGAACAAAGTTTACAGGCTTGTTTTTCCATATTTTTTTTTATTCATACGCATCCAACAGCGAGCACAAACTCGCCAATTACAGGATGGATAAACTATTTAAAGTCTAATTTGAGGCTTAGCGAGTGGAGAGTTGTGAGTTACAACCCTAGCACTGGGTCAGGATTGAACCATTGGATTGGAAAGCAAGCATGTTAACCACCAAGCTCCAGTTTTGAAGTATTTTTTTGAATGTTGTTTTACCTAAAACGTATTCTTGCATTCATACTTCGGTCTTTTAACAGATGAGCTTCTAATGGACTGATTTTACGAAGAACTTCATACGTCAAAGAATGTTCCTAAAAAATAACAAAATTATTCTCAGTATTTTGTTATAGCTTATAGTAGTCTACCTGGTTCTCTGGTTCAAATTCTGATTCCAAGAACTCTACTTTCAAGAGGTATTATGAGAAAGTACAGAGCATTGTGTGTTTGTTTCTTGTTATAACTTAAAAGTTGGTGTTAAGCTCTGTCTGCACTATCAAACTTGATAATAACATGTTTCATGATGTCATCTGTCATAACATAAATCAGGCAATATAGCCCTGCGACATTAATAATGCAATGGCTAATTTATACTTTTTCAATAAAATCTTCTGTTTTACTACAAAATGTTTGTTGTTAATGTTATTTTATTTCATATACGTTCGCTGTAAACTGAGATCCCGACGCGCACGCGCACCCTCATATCGGCGCCATCGTTTGGAGACGGCGTGCACCCGAACGATCATGGAACGAAAATCACTTGCAATACAAGAAGATGTGCTGGAGATTTCTGCTGGAAATGTAACATTTGCAGCTACAACTCCACTTGTACAGCATACGGTGGCTAAGCCCACCAAAAAGGCCAGGAAGGCGGGGTCTAGCTGTACTATTACTAGGCCTCCTAAAGAAGGTAATACGCATAGCAACAGCGATGCCGTTGCTATCGCCGGGCAATCATGCACTAACGTGCTGCAGCCTAATCAACAGGTCGGAGTAGGCCTGAACTATGAGGCTAGGAGGGTTGAAAACCTTGAGCGGTTGGTTGAGCAGCAGGTTAAAGAGACGAAGGCTGCTCAACAAATAAATGAGTCAACGCACGACCTTTTATCTCAGTTGATGACACAAATGTCATCACAATGTCACAACAATGAATATGATGACATTGACAGTAGCTCGGTGGTTAGCCTCACGAGTAACATTTACGATAGGCATCATCAGTACGAACGTGATGTGTCTGACCTGGAGGAGGGGGAAGTAACAGGTACACAACTATCCAAGAAGGATGAAAATCCTGAGCGGCCAGCCACTAATAGTAATAGTAAGGTCAAAGGCCCCTTCCTCCGGGTTTTGCAGCAAGATTTGCTGTTTCTAACGAATTGGCACCAGCAGTCAGCCAAGAGTTGGCTGACACGCTAACATACTTATTGCACTCGCATATGAGTGAGAGTGTAATGACCGAGCTGATCAAAAGCTATCCTATACCGGAAAATCTAGAGGCCCTAATGGTGCCAAAGGTCAATCCAACTATTTGGGATTCCATTACACCAAGGGCACGGTCTAACGATCTAAAATTTCAAAAGGTACAAAAACCTTTGATAAAGGGAATTACCGCCCTTGCTAAATTAGTTGATGGAAATGAGTCATCGGAGATAGCACAGGACACAATCGGCCTACTTGCCAATGCGAACTTCGAGTTACTTGCACTTCGTAAGGAGATGTTGAAACCGGAAATAAATGCCAAATATACTCATTTATGTAAACCCAGCATTAAGCCTACAGAGTATTTATTTGGTGACCTGAGTACTACAGTTAAAAAGCTGGATGAGGAAAGGAAGGCTACGGCAGGCTTATTTAATTTTAAGTCGTACCAACCAAAGACCAGGTCCAACAACTACAGATACCAGCCATACAATAGAAATGGCAAACCTTTTTTAGGTCAAACCCGGCGACACAAATGGTCAACAAACAACTACAACCAAACCAAATTTTATCAGGGGAAAAAGGACCTAAAACAACAGCCGAAGAGGTACGAGTCGATTGATAATATAAGTATTTCTCCTAACAATAAGGTTAACAAACATAATAACCTTGACATAGTAGGAGGTCGACTCAGGTCATATATACATAGGTGGAAAAAATATACTTCGGATCCATACATCCTAAATGCGGTTTCAGGATATAAAATAGAGTTTGATAAAGCCATACCCTACCACCTAAAAGGAAAAATACCTCATCCATACAAACTCAGCAGCATGGATATGGAGGCTATTGATGATCAAATAGTTAAATTGATATCAAAAGGGGTGGTCAAACCAGCCATGTTTGAACATGACCAGCTTGTATCAAATATTTTTACAAGGCCAAAGAAAGATGGAGGGTTCAGAATGATATTAGACCTCTCTAAATTAAATGAATATGTGACATACAAACATTTCAAAATGGAAATGTTTGGAAATGCATTGACACTAATTTCACCAGGTGTATATATGACGTCAGTCGACCTCAAAGATGCATATTTTACTGTACCCATAGCAGAGTCGGACACTAAATATTTATAATTTGTTTGGAAAGACAACCTGTATAAGTTTGTCGCATTGCCTAATGGGCTTAGCTCAGGGCCTAGACTTTTCACGAAATTATTGAAGCCCCCAATTGCATTTTTGCGCAGCAGAGGGCATATTCTGTTGGTTTACATTGATGACATTTTGTGTATAAACCAGTCAGAAGACTTGGCCGGCGGTACCGCCAGGGAAACTAGTGATCAACTTCTAGCCTCATTGGGTTTTATCATTAATAGAGAAAAATCAGTAATGAATCCTACGCAGATCATAACCTTCTTGGGATTTGAAATAAATTCTATAAGTATGACGGTTTCCCTTCCATATCACAAGAAGGAGGAAATTAGAGTTCAAAGTAAACACATACTTACATTAAGTCATACTACCATTAGGAAAGTTGGGCAATTTTTAGGAAAAATTATAGCAACACTACCTGCTGTAGAGTATGGAAAGCTTCATTATAGGGCACTAGAGAAGGAGAAAATACTAGCTCTAAAACTAAATAAAGGCCATTACGATAGGCCTATTAGTATTTCCGTCAATGGACGGGACGATATTCTTTGGTGGCAAAATAATGTCAAAGACGCATATAAATTGATATATCATGGGTACCCCGACCTAACAATTGAGACAGACGCTAGTGGTCTAGGCTGGGGTGCCACTGATGGACATACCCACACTGGGGGAAGGTGGATAAACAAAGACCTAGACATTGCATATGCTACAGGAGCACTAAATATTAATTACTTAGAATTGCTGGCTGCTTTTTTCGGCCTTAAAGCATTGTCCCGTGAGAGAAAAGCTAAGCACATAAGGTTGAAGGTTGATAATACCACGGCAGTAGCTTACATAAACAACATGGGCGGCGCAAAATCAATTGCGTGCAATAAAATTTCAAAAGCCATCTGGTCTTGGTGCATTGAGAACAATTTTTGGATAAGTGCAGAATACATCCCAGGTAGAGATAATATAATAGCTGATGCAAAGTCTCGTCAGTTTAAAGATGAGACAGAATGGATGCTTAACAAAGAATTGTTTATAAAAATCACTAAAACATTCGGCGAACTAGATATAGACCTATTCGCTTCTAGGCACAATGCACAGCTTCCGAAATATATATCATGGAAACCGGACCCAGATTCAATTGGTATCGACGCATTTCTACAAAATTGGTCCTCTGTCAAGCTCTATGCTTTTCCGCCGTTCTGCCTTATAGGTAGATGTTTGCAAAAAATATTGACAGATAATGCCATAGTTATCATGGTGGTCCCAAACTGGCCAACACAGTATTGGTATCCTAAATTACTATCAATGATGGTTGGGGAACCACTGAGGTTTAAGAATACCAAACATGCCTTAACAATACATGGTTCAGATGATTGTCATCCTCTTTATAACAGACTTAACCTTTTTGCCTGCAGGCTATCAGGGCGGAACTCTACAACAAAGGAATAAGCAATACTGCAGCAGACGTCATTCTGCAATCCTGGAGACGGTCAATGTGGAAGCAATATAACTCACAGCTAACAAAATTTATAGACTTTTGTGAAATCAGAGGAATCACATGGCAACAGCTAAACACCGGTCACGTCCTCGATTTCTTGATAAAGCTGAAGGACGAGGGCTTAGGCTACAGTACTATCAGTACGGCGAAAAGCGCAATTGTAAACTTTCTCGAAATCTTAGATATAAACATGAAGGAGTCTATTGAACTGAAACGATTTATGAAAGGGTTATTCAATTTTAACCCACCGACTCCAAAATATGCACAAATTTGGGATGTTCGCTTAGTTACAGACTATCTGAGGCGAACAATTAACGACGATACATTATCGCTTAAAGAATTTACCATAAAAGTAGCATTGTTATTAGCATTATTGTCCTCAAGTAGGCTTCAAACCTTATATAATTTCAAATTTTCAAATATGAATATCGAGAATGAAGCAATCACCTTTTACATTTGTACATTACTAAAAACTAGCAGACCAAACAATACAGGTCAACTGGTGGTTTTCCACAAAAGTGAAGACCCTGCCCTATGTCCGGTCAGAACAATTCTAAAGTACAGGGAAAAAACTAGTAATTTAAGGGAAAATAAGGACAGATTTTTTATATGTCATAAAAAATCGTATGCCGAGGCATCAAAAGACACAATTGCTCGATGGATAAGGACAGGTTTATCAGAAGCAGGAGTAGATACAACAAAATTTAAAGCCCATTCGGTCCGAGCGGCTGCATCTTCCATCAAAAAAAATTGAGGAATGTCCCGGTTGACTTAATAATGAAAACAGCTGGGTGGAGAAACGAACATAGGCCTACACTAAACAGATATTATAATAAGCCTATAAAATTTGTAGAAAATCCGTCATTTCAACAGGCACTGTTGAGAAAAGTTGATTCATCAACTCATTAATATTGGTTGTGTTTGTTGTTGGCTACTACAAATAGCCCCTGTTTGCATTTTGAACCAGTTTAATATTGTTGTTTAGTTTTCTAATTGATGTTTTTGGGGTGAGAATCCTAAAACGTTGGACTATTGATTATAAGCAAAATAAATGCTTTATTATTAATACAACACGATAGTTGTCATATTTAAGTTGCCCGTTAGGGCAAACATCCTTATGAATGAATGTAGACTTTTGGAAATAAAGTTGTTTTATTGAAACTAACATTTCCGTCAATTATTTGGTTTACAGTTCAAACATGTTTCCAGAGTTGGCTTTAAACATCTCAGTTTACAGCGAACGTATATGAAATAAAATAGGAAGATTAAACGAGACTTACCTGTAAGTTGAAGTTTGATCACTATTTTATGAATATGTGAGTGAGGTGTAAACTGCCCGCCTCAACCCACCCCAAGTAAAACAATTATTATTATAGAACAATGCAGGTTATCATATACAGTATATACTTATCGCTGCAAATTATTACTCTGGACATGTTTGATTTAAAGTATGAGGGTGCGCGTGCGCGTCGGGATCTCAGTTTACACCTCACTCACATATTCATAAAATAGTGATCAAACTTCAACTTACAGGTAAGTCTCGTTTAATCTTCCTATTTTCTACTGTAAAGCTCTGTCTAAAGTATCAAACCAGTTTGACAAGAAAGGTGTGATGTGCCCAAATATGGTAGTGATATGCCCAAATATGGTAGTGATATGACATCATCATGTCCATTTGGGCACATAACATTTGTTGTCACATAAAGTTTAAATAGAATATTTACCGCTGCACAAATGGCATGTTTTAATAGTCTAAACATTTGACGGTCTCTGTAGCTACACCAGCATCTTTCTATCATGTGGGCAGCTAACAACTGGATAGCTCTAAAGAGAAAAATTTAACAAAAGGAAAATTAATAATTTAATTCATTCATGTAATTTTAAAGTTATTTTATATAATTAATTTATTAATGTTTGTATTAAATGTATTAAAAATGTACGAAGAGCTCACTTACTCTCTTCCCTTAATAAATGTTGGGCTGATTATATTTTCTTCTTTTAGCTGATGTTCATCTTGCGGTGATGATGGAGGTGGGGGCTGTGGTTGGATGTTTTCTCGTGATACTTTATGTTCGCTGGGTAAAGTAACATTGATTGATGATCTGTTGCCGTTATCCATCTTTGCAACTTTTCACGAATCCATTATACAAACATGCCTAGAGATAGAATATCACAATCAATAAATTATGATTCCGGCCTAGGCCTAAGTAATAATAATGAATTAATTCTTGAGAAGAAAAAAATTTATTTAATAGAAAAAAAAATTTCACATTTATTCATGCTATTCTTAATTATAAGCTATACAGTAAATACCTTTTTGTTGAAAGGTTTTCATAATTTATTGTAATATTTAATTAATTTAACATGTGGGGCGAACCGACTTTGACCTTCATCATACCCGATATTTTACTCCCAAGTCGGCCGAGTCAGGCTCGAGAATAGTTATAAAGTTCAGCTTAGGCCTAGCTTGCTAAATGCTAACGTTTGGTAATTTAACATTCAATACTTTAAACAAAAATCAATTATAACACATATAATATTATAATATAAACAATACCAAAGCTTATTTATGCATTTGTAATAGGTTTTTATGGAATGTTATTGTTCACTTCCGTATTTACTGTTGCTAAGTTTTTGACGCTTTGACATCCCAAGATGCAGTATTTTCTAAAAGAGTTTTAGATTTGAAATCAATAATTTGTAAAATATTTAGTAAATCAATTTGTTTATTTAATCAAATAATTAACTTATTACATTTTATGATTATTAAAAATAAAATTATATTAATTTACTTTTCAATTGGTATTGTATAAATATTAATGAATCAGAATTTCATGTTGAGACACATTCCAAAAGTATGGCGAGCACAATTTTTAATGTGAGTGGACAAAACACTTGCTAAAAAGTATAATGTGTAGTTAGGTTCATAGTAACACCGTTTTGTTTATAAGATTAAAATAGTATATTATTCAGAATGTAATAACTAAGCCTAATATGCTGTAGGTTTAGAGTATAGTAGTAGTAGGATAGCTAGGCCTACTAGAAAGTACGTAGGCCTAGCCTAGTAGGGTCCACGGTCCACACACGACACACACACAACAGCCACACACAGGCTCAGCAGAGCAGGCAGGTGGGGATTCTAGGCTAGTACCGGTAGCCTAAGCAATAGTAAATGCATGTTTGTTAAAAGGTGTAACCCCCTTAATAATATTATCACCAACAGCTTTTTCTTTTGTCACACACAGTAAACAATTTCAAGCAAAGTTAGGTCTATATAACATAAAATAGTATTTTATTAAATATTAAATCATTCCATGAATTGGTGTCAAAAGTAAATTAATAAATTGGGAGTGAAATGAAACAAAGAAAATGTAAGTGAATAAATTAGAAAATATAGTTATTTTTTAATTTGCATATTTGCTACCCTCAGAATATTGATCATTAATATTTCTAAATATCAAAACACCTTATTTGAATATATTTTATTATTTTGAATTTAAATATTAATATAGTTGCTTTCTTTTTAAATTCAGATGCTGATTTCATAGATGTGTGACTGTCAGAACCAATAATATCAACATGCGATTCAAGACAACCTTAGCCAAAGAGCCTAAACATATCCTTATCATTTTATCTAGACTTTATCACCTACAGTATGTCAGACTATCTTTAGCTACTGGTTTCCGTGGCCTGAACCAAGGGAATCTAACAACAGGACACTGAGCTCCCCTTGCCAAGATAGGAACTTGTAACTGTCTGACTGATATACCAACAGTACTGTACTATTTAAATATTCTCTGCGGTGTACAGTGTCTGTTAAGGTGCGTGGAACTGATGGTGTCGCAGCCACAGATAAACCCTTTGATCTCTGGAGCTCAGAATCCTGTTGTTAGATTGACTTGCCTGAACCTATCCCTATATTGAAGATAATCTCAGTAAGTGTGAAAGTGTAGTAGAGCCTGACAATATATTAAATTAAAACTAATATTTTCCTTAACTAAAACACACATAGTGAATTGGTAAGCTGTGTAGCATGGACTACATCTGAACAGTTGTTCTCATGCGGCGATGACCACCAGGTTCTAAAATGGAGCCAATTGTCAGATGAGACCTCAGTTCTGGTCAAGCTGGCTGAGGAAATCTACGCTACAGACATTCACTTTTTTCCAAAGAGCATCGCCGGTAAAGGAAAACAAACAGGGAGCGAAGTATTCGTTTTGACATCTACAGATGGTGCGTAAATTTCTTATAACTATATGAAACTAAATTTGGAAAAAAAATAAATATTTGTTAATTGTTCTTTGTATGGCTATTAAGATAAACAAAACTTTAATTTTTTATGTTATAGGAAAATTTTTGTTGGTTTCTAAATCTGGCCGTGTTGAAAAATCTGTGGAAGCACATAGGGGAGCGGTTCTTTCTGGTAGATGGAGTTATGATGGGTCGGCTATGGCAACAGCTGGAGAAGATGGTCAAGTTAAGATCTGGTCAAGGAGTGGTATGCTGCGGTCAACGCTTGCACAAACAGGTTTGCAACATGTTATTCATCTAAAACTGTGATATGAAATTGGTTTGCAGACCCTGTTTATTTTGCATACCCTGGCTGTTTATTTAGCATACCCTGGCTGTTTATTTAGCATACCCTAGCTGTTTATTTAGCATACCCTGGCTGTTTATTTTGCACACCCTGGCTGTTTATTTTGCACACCCTGGCTGTTTATTTTGCGCACACTGGCTGTTTATTTTGCACAACCTAGCTGTTTATTTTGCACAACCTAGCTGTTTATTTTGCATACCCTGGCTAATTATTTTGCATACCCTGGCTGTTTTTTGTGCACACCCTGGCTGTTTTTTGTGCACACCCTGGCTTTTTTGCACACCCTGGCTGTTTATTGTGCACACTCTGGCTGTTTATTGTGCACACTCTGGTTGTTTATTGTGCACACTCTGGCTGTTTATTGTGCACACCCTGGCTGTTTATTTTGCACACCCTGGCTGTTTTTTGCACACCCTGGCTGTTTTTTGTGCACACCCTGGCTGTTTATTGTGCACACTCTGGTTGTTTATTGTGCACACTCTGGCTGTTTATTGTGCACACTCTGGCTGTTTATTTTGCATACCCTGGCTGTTTATTTTGCACACTCTAGCTGTTTATTTTGCACACCCTGGCTGTTTTTTGTGCACACCCTGGCTGTTTATTGTGCACACTGGCTGTTTATTTTGCATACCCTGGCTGTTTATTTTGCACACCCTTGCAAAGAGTAGTTCATGTATTCAGAACTTATATATATGACTAATTTCTTGTAGGTACTCCAGTGTACTCGATATCCTGGTCTCCTGACTCTAACCAAGTTTTGCTGACTAATAGCAAACAACTTATAATCAAATCACTGCAAGCAAATGTAAAACCTGTCCAGGTATGTATTTACCATTACTAATACTTTTCAATAAAAAAATGTTAAAAAAAAAATTCTTTTATACTAAAAATTTATTTCATGGTTCTGATCTAAAGATTACAGTGGCTGAAAGGCAAGCATACTGACAAATTGTATAAGCTCGCCTTGGTTATAATCCCATCTAAAATGTGCTGTAATTTTCCTGTGAAATGATGCATATCAATTAAAAAAAAAAAGGCAACCCTAGATTTTAGGGCTGAAGCTCTGTCTGCACTATCAAACTAGTTTGACAAAAAAACTGTGATGTACCCAAATATGTTAGTGATATGCCCAAATATGCTAATGATATGACATCATCATGTGTATATATGGTCACATCACACACATAAAGTTTGGTAGTGTAGACAGAGCTTAACAACTACTATTTGCTTTTTAGTGGAAAGCCCATGATGGAGTTATATTAAAAGTTGATTGGAATCCATCAAACAATCTCATATTGTCCGGCGGTGAAGATTGCAAGTACAAAGTGTGGGATAGCTATGGCCGCCAGATGTTCTCGAGTCATCCTCATGATTATCCAATCACGTCTGTCTCTTGGGCACCGGATGGAGAACTCTTTGCTATTGGTTCTTTTAACACGCTGAGATTATGTGACAAAACTGGGGTAAGATAATGGTCATTACAAATAATCCGGCAACAAAGATCAAAATAATGACTGTATTAATGAGATTTAAAAGACTAGATTCATATTCTTTATTAAGTGTTTGCTAATTCAAAAACTGTCCTATTTAGTGGTAATCTATATCATAGAAACACAAAGTCTATTTCGTGCCTAGCTTACCTGGATAAACCAACAATAGCCCATTCTCGACGAATGTGTAATGTTTGTATGTATAGTGGAAAAATAAACATATACATGGCTGCAGTCGCGTGCTAAAAAACCGACCGACTTATTGAGGTGTAGAGTTGCGTTGCACGCGACTAAAAGTAATCTTTGGGAGAGGAGTTTTTTATGAGGATAACATTCAACTATTAGACTAGACCCAGGATTCTGAGATTGGTAGGAAAGCACCACGTCATTAAAATATCAATGTGCTGTATCAACTTTTTTATCTGTTTTTTTCTAGTGGTCTCATGCCTTGGAGAAACCAAACACAGGCAGTATATACAGTATAGCATGGAGTGCTGATGGTACACAAATTGCAGGGGCTTGTGGGAATGGCCATGTCATATTTGGTCACATGATAGAAAGGTACCATTTTGTTCATTTTAGTAAAAAAAAACTGTATCAACAATCTTTTACAGATATTTTTTATGTATTTGCTGTAAAATGAAAAAACTTTGAGATATATTTTGATAGTACAGTAAACTCTCCAAATACCAGACTTTCTGAAAACTGGAAACTCTCCCAACCATACTTTTCTTGAAGTTCAAATAGTCTTAAATTCATTTTACCATTAAAAACACATTCAGAATACCAGACTTTCCAGAAAACCAGACATATTTGGCCAGCCCAATGGTGTCCGGTATTGGGAGAGTTGACTTTTTGGGATGTAGCAAACTGGCTTTAAATTTATAATAAAATTTAGTAAGTATCATTATGTTACTGAATTTTTGTTTTATCATTCAGGAGACTGGAATGGAAAAACTTTGAAGTAGTAAACTCATCAAGAAAAACAATTGTTGTACGAGAGGTCATCAACGAAGCAATTGAGAAGTTAGAATTCAGAGACAGTATCATCAAGATGTCTTTATCTTTTGGTTACCTAGTTGTGGTAACTTCTTCGCAGTGTTTTATCTACAGTACAAAGAATTTAAACACACCAACGATATTTGATCTGAAAGAGGGCACTGTTACTCTAATCGTCCAGGCTGAAAAGTAAGATTTAATTTAATATAAGGTTGCTGCTCTCTGATCCTAAGTTTGTTGTTTTGGGGTGTAAATAGGAGTGAAAGGAATCGCAATTCATAACAATGTTGGCTGGGGATGCAAAGTATACAAAAAGGCACCTTTTCACAATGAGCATAGGCTGGGTAAGAAAGAAATAATTTGTATAGCCTCTAATTATTTTATACAATTTGTTTTCAGGCATTTTGCTTTAGTGGTATCAACTGGTGTCAATATCTATTCCTATGAGGTAAATATTTTTCTAACATATCTTTTTTTGCAACAATTTTAGTTGATGACAAAATATAACTAATTTCATTCCATATGTAAATAGTGTTTTTAAGCAATTGTTGTTTTTCTAATAGGGTCGGCTAATCTCCTCTCCAAAATTCCAAGGTATGCGCCTTGACACCCTGAATATGATGTCACTATCTGTGTCAAATGACACCGTAGCCATCCGTGACAAATCCAACGAGAAATTGGTGCATGTGTTTGATGCATCAAACGGAAAAGCACTGGACAGCAAGCCAATTCAACATAATGTAAGTTCAAAGGTTAAAGTTTAATGTTCTATTTAATTTCAAGTGTTTACCAATGACCAAGAATCTCAAAAAGACAGTTTCCATGTCCAGAATGGTTAAATGAGGATAAAATAGTAGTAGAGTATACACTAATAGATAATGCTTTTTCTTGTTTTTTTCTTTAGCTTGAGGTTCTAGAGGTAGCTCTCGATCATTGTGGCCCACCAGCTGAACGCCATCTAGCAATTGTAGATAAAAACAGAGACTTGTATCTGAGTGCTGTACGAACATTTGGAAAAGGGCCGCGCATTGTTAAGCTAGGTATTTATATAACTGATTGCCCAGTCAATTTTCCAACCACTTTATCCATATATATATATCTCTCAACTGTATAAAGTTGATGCTGGCTACCAATCCAAGGGTCCTGGGTTCTCTACTCCCTAAGACTCCACTGCAACCTTTAAGAACTATAGTGAATGAATTTGCTTATGGTTATCCTTGGCAATTTGCCTGGTCAACAGGCTTTAAATCTACTTTTAAATTCTATGTTACCTAGGTAATATGATAACCAGTCTAGCGTGGAATGACACTACTAATATGTTAGCAGCTCTGCAAGACAGCAAACTCTTTGTTCTATTTTATCCGAATGCTGTGTATGTTGACAAAGATATTCTACCAAAAACAATTTACATCAAAGATACCAGGTAACCAAAAAATGACTTTAAATTAAGTTGGTGAAACTATAAACATAGACTATATGTATGAACCCACAATAGACATCTTCAAAAATTAACAATAGACGTACATTCATAAAGCTCTGCTACACTGTCAAACTAGCTTGGTAAAAAAGTGTGATGTGCCCAAATATGGTAGTGATATGACATCATATCCATATATGGGCACATTACATTTTTTGTCACAAAGTTTGATAGTGTGAACAGAGCTTTACTCCGAGTATGTTTGTATGTATGAAAACAAAAATAAATCTCTTTTCTACATAACCTGACATGTGAATACGCCTCTCATTTTACATTCTCTTTAGTGACTTTGGCAAGAATCCCCAGATTGTTAGTTTTGTTGGTAATCATGTGACCATACGACGTGCGGACGGAGCCTTGGTGAGCACCGGAATCGTACCTTACCCTGCGATGCTGCATGAACTAGTTGGCAGTGGACGATGGGATGATGCTGTACGGCTATGCCGCTTTGTGAAGGTAATATTTGATTTGCAAATATTTTTTTATCTAATATAAGATCAACATTATCTTCATTGCTTAATTTGAACTGTTATTTGAAATTTTAAAAGACAAAACTACTAATTCAGTCAATTTATGGTTTTTGTCACTTGATTGAATTTAAGCATTAAATAATGTGGAATAAAATGTGTTTTTCTTTTTGTGTAGGATCCAGTGTTGTGGGCATGCATGGCCACAATGGCTGCATATGCTAAAGACCTGTCCACAGCTGAGGTAGCTTATGCTGCAATTGATGAGGTTTGCAAATTAAAAATATTAGATAAAGGAATTATTAAAACTAATGCAATACTAATACAGAATAATAAAACTATATGTATTTTCTGTCAATATTCATAGTTTTAGCAAAACATACATGCCAACATCTGAAGTTAAAAAAACGGGAGGTGGTGTTTTTCTTTATGCCAACAGCACCCTCTATTTATTACCGAGAGACCAGGGAGGTAAGGAGGTTGTACAGGAGATTCCATGCCTATGGTAAAATACTATACTCAAGTCTAAACAACTGCCTCGCACAAACTCCGAAATACAACATTGACATCTACACTGGTGTATGAACAATATAATAGTTGTTTTAATCAGAGGTATAATACTATGAAACATTTTATTTTATTGCTCAGAAAAAAACCCCATTTTGATGTCTTGTTTATTTTTAGGCAGATAAAGTTCAGTATATTCTGCACATAAAAGAAATCCCATTAAAAGAAGCACGGAATGCAGAGATGGCTTTGTTTTGTGGCAATGCTCAAGATGCAGAGGGCATCTTACTTCAGGCCAACTTGGTATTTAGAGCCATCATGATGAATATTAACTTATATAATTGGGACAGGTATAAATATTAATTTTTCTAAGAACAAATACTCATTTATTATCTCATGATTGTGCCTAAAATATACTGTTTTTTTGTTGTTCACTTGATAATGATCAATTGATGCAATGTATGGTCAAACATTACCACATAGGTAGGCCTACTCACTGTCATACAATAATCTACCAGACATATGGCTTCCAAGTATCTAAAATTAATATAGCTAGGCCCCCAAACACAGATCAATTTGATATAGGCCTATCTTTCAAAACATACCTTTTTCTCTTAGTTTACAAGTAATTGACTGCCTGGTAGTGAACATCATGCTTTTATGTTTGTATTCTGGTCACGATAAGTTCCATAACCAATTATTTTCTTTAAATAATCAAATAATTTAAGCCAGTGTGTGTCAGTGTATCATAACAGTCACATCCCTTCATCTAGATAATTTTTTTCATTGTCTGACACAATCTCTGTGCTGTGATTGGTTGAATTTTCAAAAACTCAATAGACATGCTCAGACACATAGTCTTGACATAATATCTGCTCCGATTGGTTGAATCTTCAGAAATTCAATAGACATGCTCAGACACATAGTCTTGACATAATCTCTGCTCTGATTGGTTGAATCTTCAGAAATTAAACAGACATGCTCAGACACATAAATTTAACCAAATTCCTGTTCTTTGATTGGTTGAATCTCTAGATATTGTACAATATATGAAGTGGGCATGCATTTATGATGAATAAATATACAAACGTGGTTACCTTTACAAGTTCTTTTTGTGAACATACATTGGTCATTCTTTGTGTTATACTGTATTAATAAAGTACTGTATTTATTTGCTTTCAACTTTAGAGCATTAGAATTAGCAGTAAAGAACAAGACCCATGTAGACACAGTACTTGCTCATAGACAAAAGTTCCTAGAAATGTTCGACAAGAAGGAAACCAGTAAAAGATTCACAAATTTCTCACAAGAGGTATGTAACATAGGGTAGTGATAAGGATCAAATACATAGAGGATATCAAATGGTTGTAGAAAATAATTCAACATTCTTTAAAATAATAGTTCAAGCTGTCGCACACAATTAAATATAGGAAATTGGAAAAAGTTTGTTGGAATGGAAAAGTCTGGTTCTGTACATGATTGATCACTTCCTGTTTGTTTTTTTCTTCAGGTTGAAGTAAACTGGGAGAATGTGCAAACTAAGATGGAAGCTGAATACCAACGTGAGAGAGAAGGCCCTGCATCAAAACCTTACAAAAAATAAAAGCATTGCTCACATGCTGAACATTTTCAATTTAGCCAGCGAAATTGAAGAACTGATTAAAGAATTGCTGGTAAATCTTGGAATCGTAGTTTGTTAAAACAAATCACCTTGTTCTCTTTCGTATTGTACATATATTTAAATTGTATTGCTTTGAAGGCACTGTACTTAACTTGAAATTGTCCATTCATATATTATGAACTGGAAAAAAAAAGAAACCCAAAAATGGTACATGAAGTCGGAACCTATAGCACTGTAGACAATTTACTGTGCGATAGTGTGTAAACTATAGCACTGTAGACAATTTACTGTGCGATAGTGTGTAAACTATGTTTTGTGAGGAAAATAAATGTAAGAATATTACAGTCAAGATAAATGATAACATTTTTTAACCCCACTTTCATCTTTATAATAATAGTACTCAACTTCATATTATGATTCAAGAATAGAAAGTCACATTTACAAAAATATATAAACCAAAGTAAAATTGTTCGTACATTTTATTTTTTGCCTTCTATCATAATAATGTGATAACCAAATTTTGTTTTAACTGGGGGATCTGTGTAGGTAGGGTTGTTAACTGTACTGGCTTGAAGAGCAAACGCAGCATCTTGGAACGGCCCTACCATTGAACCTCGGGTCATCCATCCAAGATCACCCTGCGAAAAGAAATAATCATAAATTTTATAGTTTGAATTCATTCAAAGATTTATTTTGGTTTATCAACACAGTACGTACACTGAGTGATTGAAATGTTTTTATTTATAATGGGTGACCTTTTCAGTCAAAGACTGCTCTCCCAGAGGGCCTACTTATGATCAGTGGCTGTGATGTACTAGTATACCAGAGTAACCCCCTACTCGTCTCGAAAGATGTACTAGGTTCCTTTAAAGTGCACATGAGGTAGATGTGTACACTGGACCACGGTTTATAGTCCGTATCTGCCGAGAAGACTCGTTCTACCACCAGAGCCATGGAGTGAGTTAGCCTCGAACCCTTGCCGATATTACGGCCAAGTAATTACTGGTCTTAACAGCTCAGCTATACAATATACAATGATGAACAATACAAAGGCATATATTGGGTACGTGGATACTATTACCATGGAGTAACCATGCTATTACTATTATAATACTTACTCCCTGTCTTGCTTTGTCTTCACTGAATTGTGTTGCAACCTCGTTGAACTTTGTACCATCTTTTAACTTTTGCATTGCTTCCATACATTTCCCATGCTTCTCACACAGAATGTGTCTTACCTTGATTGAAGATAAGAAAAAACATGTATAGACATTGGCTGGTTTTCACATTAAATGTATTGGTCAATAATAGACAGTATTGATTAAATTGATATGTTTTTTTAGATTTTCCTCACCTTCACCTGACTGGACCCTCCACCTTTCTTTTCCTTTTGCTTTGTATCGCCACCATCTGAAATAAATTCAATATTTCATTATTATGCTTATAAATTTAAGGATAGCCACCCCACTAGACAGGTAATTTTATGTGTCTTTATTTACTAGGCCCTACCTATTCATATTGGATGGGCTAGGCCTAGCTAGTAGTAGCCTGCCTAGAACTACTACTAGTACTAGGCTAGGGTGTAGGATTAAGCTAAAAATAACTAATTTAATGTATAATATGTGGGGAATGCAATAGTGTATGAATGTAACCTACTAGCTCTAGAAACAGGCTAAAACATATTAAAATATTGCTTTAAATACTAATATAGGCCTAGGCTAGAAGTTCAGTTTACAGACCTTTGTCGTCAAAGCCTCAAAGGCACTCGTATTGCCCTTTCCGCCGCGCTTGATTTTGGAAATTGTTCTTAACAGCTAGGCCTAGCTCTCGTTGACAAAATACTTACCATCTCCACTTTTTCCTTTCCCGCCTTTGGCACCACCCTTTGCTCCACCAGAACCCTTTCCTTTTGGCATATTTAAAACACCAAATAATTATCAGGCATTTCCTACTTATTTAGTTTTTTAACAGGATTCGATTACACCGCGCTTGTGCAATTTCAATCAGAACTCGAGCGTTTTTGTTTACACAGTACTTCATCCATTTATTCACACACATGTGTAATTGTAATTCTGTGTAGTGAGCTATATAGTAAGCAGTAAGGTATACATTTACTCGTGTAGTTAAATTGACTATTAATTAAAAGTATACAATTAAAACATTGCTGAATGTATAAATGCTGTGTAATTAATTTATTAAACTGATTATATAAAATATCAATATTACAAAAACTATATTCAAATCCATACAGTAAACAGGTAGATGTTCTTCAATTTTCTTAATTAGCAAAAAGTACACAGCATTAAAACTGATTTTTATATCTTGTCAATCCACCATCCGCATCAGTTTTCATTTTATTGATTTATTTAAATATCTGCCTCCTCCTCTTCCTTCCTGGTCACGCTTTGATTATTCTTTTGATTAACAATGACACCTCTATTTCCACCAGAAGCTCACAGAGAAACTTGTGGAGAGAGAGCGGATATAATGCCAGAATTTGGGAGGAATGTACAGGATCTGTCCAGACTGCAAGATACATTCAGTGTATGGTGCTGACTTGAATAAAGGGTACAAATTCTCATCCACTGCCTCAACATCCACCTAAATCAATCAAAGATAAAATATTAAATATTATCATCATCATCATCCGTTACGCTATTCGTCTTGGGTAGACATTGCGTACGCTAATTGTTTCCATGACTCTCTTTCGGTGGTCTGATGGTCTGTCATTAATTTTGCGATCTTGCGATTAAATATTATAGTATATTTTATTCATATTACCATATAGATATTACAGTTCACTATAATAATAATATCTCTATGATATTACTTAAATATTGAAGAGAGGATCTATACATTATATACAGTAAATAATAGGCCTATAGTATGTTGCTACATAAAGAAAGAGATAAATAAACACATGGGTTTATAATGGGCCAAAAAGCCCCCTTAACCCTGCCACACTCTATCGAAAGAAGATGGACTGTGGCGATTCAAGGTAAATTCAACCAGTGGCCGATTTAAATTTTTTTTCCAAGTATAGGTATGACATATTTTTTGGAAAACTAAGCCTATTCTCTATCTGTATAGCCTGTCTATAACCTAGACTAGTTGGCAGTACACGTAGACCTATATACCAACCTGACTTGTATTGTCCAGCATACATCCTGTGTGCGGGTAGAGCATCTCTGAATATTTGGGATCATACAACCTTACGTATTTCTCGCCGACAGCTTGCGCTAGGCAGTTGTGTTTTGGGTCGTGATGCATGGGTGATACAGTTCCCTCAGGTCCAAACCATGCATTGATCACTGTATCTTCACCCTCTTCTCCTTCTGTCAGACAACAGTAATCTGGAATGCATATGTCTGATCTTAACTCTGGAATCTGATAAAACAAAATGAAGATTGTTCATGAAAATTAGTACACCACCTGAAATTCCATAGTGCATCATTGTGTTTGAAGTATGCAGGCCTACTATATTTACATTACATATATGTATAAGGGATGTTTGAATGGTCTAAAGAGAGTGAAGGATTTCTATTACAGTCAGGAGAAAATGACTTTTTTTCATACCAAGCTATCAAAGGATAGGATAATTATAATGTACTATGTGTCTATAATTTTGAGCAATACAATACAATTAATGTACTACCTGATCAAACAGTGGATGCTGAGCAAGATAGCCAGTCTGACCTGAGCTCTGAAATAAAAAGTAATTTAGAAATGTGAATTAAGTACCACAAATTACTATGGGTGGATTTGTAATAACTAATATTAGTGAAACTATAGGGTGAAATTGTAAGGGTGATATTATACTTTAAAGCTCAGGTACAGGCATGAATTTTAAATATAATATCTGGTTAATTGTACATAAATCAAATATTTGTAACAAAAATCAAGATGAAAAACCATGAATTTTCCCTAATATGGTCAAATACAAAATTTGGCACAATTCTGCCAAAAAAACCAGGAAGACTTTTTTTCAGTAGTTAGGTAGTTAACATAATGTAATAACATGTCTGGTGACTCCCTAGAAGGTGAAAAAAGATGGTGGATATACGGTGGATAATTTTTGCTATAGCATGTAAATAAAATTCTGAAGTTGAATAAAAATAACAGAAATGTAAAATTCAAGTTATATTACCTATATTTAGTCATCTGATAACATTTTTTACCACACCGTTTATTTTTCATAGCTTTTTAAAATGCCTCTCTGTTTTCAAAATTTGTGTACAAAAGAATAGAGATTTTACTGTGTAATTTGAACTATCCCCCCACTGATATGAAAGTGCTAATTTTCAAAAAGCTCCTGAAACACAAATAAAATCCCAAAAATTATGAAGCATAGGGGAAATTATAGATCGATAATTATTGGAATGTATGATCAATAGAAATTTTTTGCCCGCACCTGGCCTTTAAAATCACTGGTTACGATGTTTTTTCCATTCATTTGTCAAATTGTATGTAAATCAACCAAGCAAATTTCATTTTTACCTTTTAAAAATGACAACAAATAATAAAGTATCGTACAATTCTTTGCAGGTATGTACTACCTTCAAATGCCAGAACCCATTTTTAGATTTCAGATGATTTTTTTATACACTTTACTTACATCTGTGCAGATGTAATCTTGGATGAACTGCGACACAGTGATTAGTGTTTGGGACCAGGTGTCATCCGTGTACCTGGAGCCTATCTCTATTGGTACCAATCGCTCACCAGCTATCCTCCTTATATAATCTAAACTGAAAATTAAATATATAATACAATTAATCATAATATTAGTAAAAAGGTAAATATTTTGGCACATATGGCATTTCATACGTCAAATACAGACTTGGGACAAGTCTATACCCATAAACTTAAATTAAATATATAGTACAATAAACTTTAGTCTAGGTTCTAGACCGTAATATTAGTAAAAAGGTAAATATTTTGGCACATATGGCATTTCATACGTCAAATACAGACTTGGGACGGGTCTATACCCATAGAAGGAATGATAATGTATGGTACTGTGGTATGATATTGTAAACAATAAATCAGTCACTTCAGTCTAAAATATTCCTTTTACCTCCATCGTCTACTTGACATAGCTGCCCAATGCTCCATGGCGCCAGTGATAACCACTGGTGTATTAGACTCCATGTACAGTCGTTTAAATGATTCCAACGACGGACAATTGACTTCCTGTATTGGATGCTTGATTGTGATGTTGTGCAGTTTATGATGTATCTCATCTGTACACTGGCAGAAAACGAAAAAAATAATAATATTAATAACAAATGAAATACTAATTTTGTTTACCAGAAATCGAATGTTTACTGCTAAAGGAGTATGTTGTGATACTGTGAGTGTCATTTCTTTAAAAACATCGAGGCAAAAGTAGAGTAAAGGATTGAATAGTAAATATGAAAACCGGAATAATGATTCGTTTTCGTTTATTCAATATATATTGATATAATTCTATACTGCATACCTTAGTATTGCTTGACACTGATTTCTCAGGTATTATCTTACTGTGAATGTAAGAAGCAAGTCTGTGCAATATGTTGTCTATAATTGGAGCTCCCATTACTAGACCAAGATCACACACTTTTAAAGCATTCTAGATAAAGAAGAAAAATGGCAGATTACAATACACTTTGTGTGAAGAAAACATCAAGACAAATAGTGAATCTAAAGATCTGTCTACATCATCAAAGTAGTTTGAAAAAAGTGTGGTGTGCCCAAATATGGTAGTAATAATATAACATTATAACATATGCCATTTTGTTTTTGTTACTTTTGTCTTCTGTTCGTTGAATTAGGATAAAAAAAACATAATCATGTCCATATTTGGGCAAATCACATTTGCTTGTGACATAACATTTGATAGTGTAGACAAAGCTTTAATTAAGCATGCACAGCCCTGAGACTATAACAGCTAATTAGATTAGTCATAAATTCATAAATTATGAAGCTTTTAACTCAAAAACAGAAATTACTGTACCTGAAGAACACATTGTGTATCTGCTAATATTGTGCCAGCTTTTAATAAGGATGCCAAAGTGTACAGCTGCCTCCATGTAATGGCCACCTGGCTCCAATGACCTGTGTTTAACCTCTCCCATGTAATATCCAGAAGCTCTTCGCACATCTCACCAGCAAGGCTGTATTCCTGGCAACAGAATTTGGTGATGCAGGATTGAAGAAGTTGATGGATATCAGATGGAATGTCGTCATCACAAATTATTTGTAGCTCGTTCTCTTTTGTCGGAAAAAATGTTGGGAAGTTATGAGCCATTATAGAGGTTCAACATTCTGCAAGAAAAAAATGAATATTTATCATAAATAAATATTTATTTTATTATTGTTGATGGAGTAGCCTACTTTTCAAATATAAAATTAAACATACTGTTACTGTATATTATTTACACAAAGCAAAATTCAAAATAGGTTAACAAAATATGAATCAAATTAATAGTTAATGCCTTGTATCTGGACAAACTCAAATAAGCTCAGAGAGCTTTAAGACAGGTTCCACCAGGAAAAAAGTTTTTATAAAAAAAAAAAAGAGAGCTATTAGATAGTACTACACACTAAAGTAGCTCATTACTCATACCACACTGGCACTGCACTACCTGTTAACAACAGCTTGAATTAGTGCACCTGCTTAGCCCATATATGGACATGATGATGTCATATCACTACCATATTTGAGCACATCACTACCATATATGGGCACATCACACTTTTTGTCCAACAGGTTTAATACTTTCAAACTTGATATGACAAAAAAAATGTGATGTGCCCATATATGGACATCACACCTTTCTTGTAAAACTGGTTTGATACTTTAGACAGAGCTTTAGAAAATAACATTAACAACAAGCATTTTGTAAAACAGAAGATTTTATTGAAAAAGTATAATGCATTATTAATGTCGCAGGACTATATTGCCCTGATTTATGTTGTATTATACAAATATCTGACGGATGACATCATGAAAAATGTTATTAATCAACCATGACATCATATCTGATGACATCATCAAAGGAACTCATATCTGATAACATCATTTAAAAAAAGATGATATCATTATTATATTGAGACAGTTCGTAGATGTCATTACAGTGCATCAATGGTGAAAAAAAAAATTAATCGAAATTAGTTCAGCTTGCACAAGTTTTCTGCAATTCATTTAGTTTCGTCGTGGTATATCGAAGTCGATGATGCGCCATCAACGCATCCTTTTGGAGCAGATAACTGCTGCCTTCATGAGGTTGTCCACTTGCAACTTGTCCTAAGTACGCAATCTGTTCCGTGAGTTTGTTTTCAACATCTTTCAACATTTTTAAAAAGTGCTTGGATTCATTCTCTGCATTTGTTGCAATTGGTTTATCTTTTGACAGTTCCAGTACAGCCTGACCTTTATTTTATAAATAAAACAAAAATTGACGGAATAGAAAAAAAAATGCAATAAGACATTATGATTATAAATAATATTAAAGCATAAGTTACAAAGGCCAAGATACGCCCTCACACACCTGACCTAGGCCATGTCTGGCACTTCCTTTTCTTTCAATGCTGCAGTACCAGACACTGCTTGCTGGTCAACAACTGGCTGGGGAAACAAGTTAGGCCTAAAGTTAGGAATAGCATAATATGCACTTACCTGCGTGGTGCACGATGCCTGCAATGTCTTTTTCAATGCTAACTAACTTTTGTAATCTTTCATATGAGTCGTCCATGAGAATAATTTAGTAAAATTCTTCAAATCAATAAGAATGTTACTGTATTTATCTATTGGCGAACAACAAAAAAACTCGTTTTTTGTATCTCTGCAAAAATTATGTATGGTGGCGCTGTTTTCCTGGGCTATGAAGCGCAAATAGTGCCAAACAAAATGGACACGCTACAGTTTGTAAAAAAAATGAGAATACATTTTCACACAACACAAAGTCAATAATTCCAATAAAGTCATCTGAATTCTACAGTTTTATTATATTGAAAAAAAATTATACAAACTAAAAATTCACATCAATCTTTTGTTGGGGTAATTTTAGTACAGAAAGCCTAAAATAAATATTTCAAAATTAATTGGAGGCAATACTGTACTGCATATAAAAACTCGCTTGCAAAATAAGGAATTTTAGATTGGAACACAAATATACCTGAGCACCAATATTTTTATATACCCTCCCATATCAATCATCAATGAAAACTAAGTGAATAAAGATCTCTCTACATTATCAAACATTATGTGACAACAAAATGTGATGTACCTATATGGACATGATGATGTCATATCACTACCATATTTAGGCACATCACACTTTTTTGTCAAACTAGTTTGATAGTGTGGACAGAGCCTAAGTTTGGTTTTGTACCCTTTGGCCTTGTAATTCAACAACATTTGGCATCAGGTTAATAATAAAGTTTACAAGCACTGCTGCAAATCTTTACAGTAGCAAATAAAAAGGAGTGGTCCTCCTTCATACGTTCAGATATGAAGGAAATAAATACACTACTATTTAGTAAGCATTCAGGACTTTTTCTAATAATTTTTGTTAATAAATTTATTGGGATATTCAATCAAAGATAATAATCAATAATTTCATAATTGTATCGCATAAAAAAACACCAAAATTCGTCTGAAATGGAATTATTTTGACTTATTCAATTATTTGCTGTTTTTTATAGTAATATTTATAAGGAAACACGCGGGTTGAAATACACGGTGACTTCAAACCTTTCTTCCTCCCAGTTAAAATGTTATCCACTTTTATTTACAATGTGAAATACTTTGCACAAACTATTTACACAATTTTTCAGATGGATTTTAACAGTTAAAAACCAAAAAGAAAATAATTGACCAAAAATTGCCCTGTTTACTTATCTGTGTGAATGTACAATAGTATAATATCGGACGCAATCTTTCCTTCGCATAATTTTTCCCTGGTAGCGTGCCATACATGTGACTTTCCAAATATCTCTGAAAACTGAAACTTTCCTTCACAATTATTTTATGAGGATGGTCCATAAAGCTTCCAGACTTCTCAGAAAACCAGACATATTAACCAGTCCAAGGGTGTTTGGTATTAGGGATGCAACTGTATAAGTTACACTCAAGTATTTGATTTGGTAGTGATGAAGATGCCATAACAAATTGTTAATAAATACTTATTATAGTATTATCTGTAGTTTGTAGCATGCTACACTGTGTTTGTGGCCATGCTACATAATACTTATACTGTAGTACAGCACCTGGGTTGTTATGTCACATCATCACCCTGTTCTTTTCTTGCCACACATATCTTACTTCGCCAGCAAGATAATGCTATGTAGCATGCTACTTCTTCGAAATTGAAATATACTGCTTTTCTTATTTGTTGTAATTTTCATATGCCATTCTACGCTCCAGCAAATGTGTGTGGCAAGCCCCTTACGTTCCTAACACTTGCTATGAAGCATGCTTCTTAAATTTTAAATTGATTTTCTTGTTTGTTGTTTTCCATATGTCATGCTACACTCCAGCAATGTGTGTGACAAGCTGCTTACTTCGCTAACACTCGCTATGTAGCATGCTTCTTCTTAGCATGTCTTTTATTAGCATGTTTTTTTATGATACTAACAACCTTTGGTTTGTGGTCCAGTAGTCTTCCCATAATCGTCTTTGTTTCCTCAATGTGTTCTAAAACATACTTGCTTCTCTGAATATTACCCTTTTGAAAATCAAATATTTCTTTTATTAGTAAGTTTTATAACATAAAAGGATTATGGTAAGGTCAGGTCATTATCTGATAGAGGGTTTACTACCTGATGGATTGAAATTATATAATTTGAATCAAAAAGGCAAATAAACAATTTTACCTGGATGAGTTCGTAAATACGATTAGTTTCCGTTTCAATGAGTGACTTATCGATAACACTGCCCTCAATGTTCTCCGTTAGCTGACGACCCATTCCTGCTTTGATGGCTTGCATCTCATCGTATACTTCCTGTTCTTGATCAATCTGAAAAAAAAGGCGGCAAATTATAGTTGCCAATGTTTTATGAAAAACTGTCACTTAACGGTGAATATAATTTCAGTGGTGGTTAACAAGGTTGCCTTTCCAATCTAAAGGTGTAGGGTTCAATCCTGACCTAATGCCAGTGACTCTTTCAATTCCACTCCCTAAGCCTCAAATGATACTTAGTTTATAAGCATGATAAATTATGAAATAGTTTATCCATCCTGTAATTGGCAAGTTAGTCAATGTTGGATGCGTATGAAGTACAAAATTCTTTCTTTCTTCTAATGAAACGGATGGAAATAAAATAATCACCATATCTGTAAGTTGATGTCCAACATGTTTTATCTTCCATCCATCCGTTTTTTTAATGATGCCTCTTTGGTTGGCTATCTCGTGTATTCCCGTTCTCTTTTCCTCTGAAACAAAAACAGAAACAAAATATTTACCAATAAAACATTTTAAAATACTACATTGAAACTAGCTAAAATGTTATTGCAATAATAAATGTAGCTCCTGCAGTAACTGCAGTAATTCATATTTTTGACTCAAATCAACAAGATACTGCATAACATAAATGATATTGAATAATGTAACCAACCTTTAGCTTTCACATCTGAGTAACGCTGAAAGTGATTATGTGTTGGTTTCCACGTCTGGTGGTAGCTATCAAGTAGTTTCAATGACGACCGTTTTATGTACTGAACTAATTTCATTTTTCGCTCTATAAGGTAATAATAATAATGTGTTATAAATAGGCTGACATACAAAAAAGTAAAAAATATTGTTAATTAGTTTAAATTACACTGGGCACGATAGAAATCATAGTTTTTTTTTATATTTCATATGCATCCAACAGCGAGTAACTCACCAATTACAGGATGGATAAATTATTTAATAATTTATTGTGCTTATTTGAGGCTTAGGAAATGAAGTCAGGATTGGACACTGGACCTTGTGATTGGAATGCAAGAATGTTGACCACCAAGCTACAGCTCCACTACTTGAAATAGAACACATCATAACTTACGTTTTTTTTCTTTTTTCGTTGGCGTCGTATCTTTTTTGGTTTCGGTCTCGTCATCTGTGGATTTATCATCCAACATCTGCTGGGAAGCAATTCTACAAGATGACAAAAAGAAAAAAAAAATGGACATTTTAACTAATTCTAATAATATAAAATGTCTTAACAATTGTAGTGAGTGGCCAAAAAGTTAAGACAGTAAACCGTAATTACGTAGCCAAGGGTTCAAGGCTCACTTGCGCAATGGTTCTGGATGAAAGAACTTCTTGGATAAGGACTATAAACTGTTGGTCCAGTGTACACATCTAGCTTGCACGCACTTTAAAGAACTAGTACATCTTTCGAGATGAGTAAGGGGTTACCCCGGTGTACTAGTACACACACACAGCCACTGATCATAACTGGGTCCTCTACTGGGAGACCAGTCTTCGACTAAAGAGGTTACCCAGTATAAATAAATAAATACTGGAGAACAGAATGGTGAAATGGTTTCTCTGCATCTTCAATCATTTCAAAATATCGAGCAAAGCTACAAATATCGTCTTACTTGTGTTGTTGTTTACGTTGGCGTTTCCTTGGTGATGGTTCTTCGTTTCTTTCCGGCAGATGTAATGAATCTTGTAGACTGGATAACATTGATGGCACGTCATTTTCCTTCTTTTCTTGTTTGATTTTTATCAACATTGACTGAGCATTGTTTGTTTCTGATACAGAACTCTCTATGGACTGCTGACTGCTTGATAGTGATTCACTAAAGAAAGCATAATGTTCAAAAGAGTTACATTTAACCCATTAGATCTTTACATAAAATAGAACCACTCCTAATCAGGGAACAATTCCCATGAAACGAACAGGGTGAAGTATGTGTTTTAACACTACAGGTAACCTCTATTCAGGGGACACCTTTGGGACATAACAAAGTGGTAATACAGGTTCTACTGTATTACAAAATGAATATTAATATGAATACTATATTTGTTGTGAATCTACCTCTTACACCATGATATACGTTTAGTAAAAGTAATACTACCTTTGTTTTGGAGATGTGGTTTGCCTTTGAATTTCGACCTTTGAACTTGGGCTGGCTGGTTCAGCTCCTGAGGGATTCTGGAATAAGGGTTTACGTACAGATGCAATATTTCTGAAATAAAAAAAAAAAAACCGATTGTATATTATGAAATACTGTAGAACCAACTACTACTAAAGGGACACTTTCAAACTGAGGAATCGACCAAGTGTCCACTCAATAGGATTGACTGTAGCGTTAAAACATATTTCAACTCATTCATGTCATGGGAAAGTGTCCCTTTAATCAGGGCCACCAGTATGGTAGGTAAGGTTTCAACCTGACCACTCTTTAACAGATGCCTTTGACAACCCAGTGGCTTGAAAAGAGATTATTCCATTTTCTTGCGAAAATCATACCATTTTATTTCTTGTGGCTACATTACAGGCAGGGCCGTAGCCACCAGTATGGTTGGTAAGGTTTCAACCTGACCACTTTTTCACAAAGGCCTTTGACAACCCAGTGACTTGAATGAAGATTGTTCCCTTTTCTTGCAAAAACCCCCCCTAAATCACTGTTAATAGGGGTGTCCCTTCAAAAGAGGCATCCCAGAGGGGTTAAACTGTACTTAAATGAGTCTTCACTATTATCTTGATGGGTAAATCTCTTCCACCCTGTAAAGTTCAATGAAAGCCTCCATATATGTTTTGTGTTTCTTCTTCAATAATAAAGCACTCACCCATCATTATGTCTTTTCCTCAAAATACTTGGCCTTGGAGAGGAACCTGGATTCGGCAAAGTTTGATTGCTTGGAGATGACACATTACCAGCAAACATACCACCTGTTACAACATCACCTGAAACAAAAAAATTGTTTAAAGAAAATGTAACTATTTGAAGCTTCTGAGATTTATTCATTTCATCTATTTGATTTGAAGACTTCTGAAGAGAAGATGATGCCATATCATAGTTTGGTAGTGTCTGTTTTATTTTTACTGTAACAACTTCAGCTATTGACATTTTTTAAAGGGTAATATGGTGGCAAAGTTCAAAGGTCAACAAAATTTGACCTGAAAGTCAACATACAAAAAATCTAAAGGGTTGGTACTTATTCTATAATTTCTAAAAATATAACTGCAAACTACCTTCTGTCGACGTCAATGGAGGTATGGTATATGGTGATCCAGCTGTTCGGAGATCTGCAACCAATGGGCCTAGTCTGACTGGACCTCCAGCAACCGTAGCTGCACGTGCAACCGCTGCAACTGTTGCTGCAGCCCCTGTATTTGAAGTGGGTTGCAAAGATATTTGAGGATTCACTGAAACAAATTTTTATTTAAGATAATTTACATAAATAGATTACATAATGAAATGTTTGAAAAAAAAGAATCTTACAGGATTTGGACCTAGAATCTTGTAACAGATATTTATGTATTGTGCTGAAAAACCAATTTTTTTTAAAAATACATACCATTCAGCTGTTGCCGAACTCCTGCATTTGTGATTGGTGTAAAACTATGCCCAACATATGATGACATTGGTGGTTGGTATCTGGGGACTAAAATAGGATGAATATTATGCAACATACCGTACATAACATAACTTAAAAATAATGGACATTATTTTTCAATCTTGCAAGTAAAATATGAAAGGGGATGTCATTTCAAATATTGACATAGAGTAGAACCTCAATTAAAAGGACACGTTTGGGACCAAAATGTCCCCTTAATAGGTTGTGTCCCCTAAATAGAGGTATGTCCTCAAAGGAGTGGTTCTACTGTACAAAGATAGTGTTACATAAATTCCAGAAGCAAAAATATAAAAACTGAAAATGTTCAACTTACATGAACCATCACCTGGGTAAAGGTAGTAAGGATATTGAGGCGGTATAGTTACTCTTGGGTGACCTCCAGGTACTGCGCCATGGACGGCACTCACAGGTTGGCGGGGTCCAGCTAAAAATATCGGTTGACTGTCTGGTGGAAAGCCGCCATGTTGTCTGGGGACAGGTGCTTGCTGGAGAATTTTAGCTATAAGAACATATATAGATTTCTTTATAATAATTGTCGTTTATAGCGCCTAATACAATGTTTATAAGTGCTGTACACACAAAAACAGTCTATAAAAATATCCTAAGAAAATTCAGAGGAACCATTTACACTGCACCGTTCTCCAGCATGAGAGCCTGTCAATTGTCAGATGAACATTTGATTTTTCAGAGGGAACTAGACGACTAGAGCATAAAAAAGTTGATTTGTTGAACAATTATGATGAACATATTTACAACTTACATGCTACTCCAATCGGTATAGGAACTGAAGTAGTTGTGTTGATGCCACCGGTGCATGTTGCAGGCTGGCCTACAACAACATGTGACGAACCTACGAAAACACAAAAACAGATTTTCGGGGTTAATTCTTCAGTAGTTGTATATAATGTATATTGTCATATTAAATGTTGTGATTCTCTGTGTTTAGAGAAGGATGCTTTAGACCAGGTCCGCCTTATATTATTAGCCAATCAAAATCGTATAAATTTTGGAGGGAAAATGTTATCCTCCTCTGAAGCCTAAAATTTGCATGTCCAGTATAAAAGTGGAATGTAATAGATATTAGGGGGAGAAGAGAGAATAAGATCAGAGTAGATAAACGGAAAGATGATAAAGAAAATATTAAGGCTTGACTGGTAGTGGTAGAAAGATGTATTAATCGAATTACAAGGAATAAAAGTTCTAGTTGAGTTAAATATACTTTTTGTATGAGTTATCATTCAGTGACAGCAGTGTACGTCGCGTGGAAATATATATATACGCCTGAGAAAGCTTGGAACCAACTAAAATAAATTCACTACATGGTGGCAGCGGTGAAACATATATACTGTATATAATTTAGAAATGTCTTGGTTAGGCACAATGACCAAATCACAAGCAACAATCTTTGATTTTTATTTCAATACCATACCATACATGAACAAAAACAGATAAAAAAAACCCAAAAAACATCACAATCATTTTGTATGGTACCGGGGATAGCCCTCTAAATCCCCAAAAGAGGATTTATATCCTGAGGTGTGCCCATTAATTGGAGACATATACTTACTTGAATTGGTGATGTTACTTCTAGCAGAGACAGGCTTACTGATGTAAGTAATCGGTATGGCAGTTGACGACACAATACCACGTGCGACTCCAAACACATTGTGTTTTGTTGAAAATGACTTGCTTGTTTGGATTGGCCAGTTCAATTTGGGCGTCGCATCTCCTTTACCGCTAACTTTGCTATCGTCCAGTTTTGGTTCGCTTTTTATCTGTATTTTAGCTGCAAGTTTAGACTCAGTTCGACTGTCAATGGCTGATGGTGGTGGGGTAGTTGATACCTTCAATGCTTGTGAATAGACTTGTCTATTTTAATTAACAAAAACAATTAAAATTCATTAAACATCAAACACTATTAAACTTATTGTGACAAAAAATATGATATATTTGGATATGATGATGGCATATCACCACCATATTTGAGCATATCACTACCACATTTTTTTGTCAAACTACATTGATAGTGTTTATATGACATCATTATTTGAAAGTGTTGACAGAGCTTTATATAAAATATTTGCCAAGTACTATTAAGTATGTAAATATGTGTAAATCTACTGAATTATTCATCACATGTTAATTAAGCCCATCATCATTAGCATATTGTGTACTGACCTGTTCAAATCTTGAATACTCTGCAGACTGCTTTTGGTTCCTGAAGTGCTCCTCATTGGAATAAGAGAACTTGTGTTCTAAAAAAAAATTAAATTTACAATACAATGAATATATGAATTGAATGGGGAGATATTTATTTATCTCTTACTGTAATCCGATTGGTCAATATTATGAGATATAATTCCGTATTACGCCCATTTACTCAGTCAAGCGGATCAGAAGGGTAATATATCCCGTATTACCTGTTTGATGTTTCTATGCGTGTGTTGTTTATGTATTATATTGTATTTTTATCGTTGAGCGCAAGCGTAGTTGTGATTTCAACCATCGAATATGAACCCATATTTGACGGTCCGTAAAAAATGCTAATCGTAATCGTCGAAAGCTCCTTATTGTTGTTGTGATAGGTGGAGGTCAAAATGGATGAAAATAAAGGGCTTATATGGAATATGGAACCAGAACGTAGATATTTCCCGTATTTCATGAACAAGCAGGGTGTAACTAATAATATTTATATACTGGCCGCTTCCATCAGATGTCAAAGGCTAGGCCATGGGCAATGTTGCTAAAAGCACTGTCTAATATTATAGTGGTCTTTACCTGAAGCTGAGTGGCAATAGAACTGGTTTGCAACAGGGCAGTTGTAGCACTAGACTTGGCTGTTGCTGGTACTGATGTAGCCACAACTGGAACTGCTTGGGTAGCTCTTAACGGAATACCACTAATGTTTGCTTTTAATTCTAAAAAAATAAATACAGGTTTGTTAGTAATTAAACATATAATTTTCATTAAAACTTAAGCTCTGTCTTACACTATCAAAAATGTCATGTGCCATATGTGGACATGATAATGTCATATCACTACCATATTTGGGCACATCACACTTTTTTTGTCAAACTAGTTTGATAGTGTAGTCAGAGCTTTACATTTTTTAATCTATCACTCAATTTGAATGCCTTTAGGGCATAACATTCAGAACCAAGCATTATAGTGTGTAGTATTATGTTATATTTTAAATTATTTTTAGGTCTAATAACATCCTGGTAATTCAAAACACCCACCTCTTTTATGATGTGTGACTATCGGTGCATGACTTGTAGGGGGCGCTATCCTTGGTTCATCTTTTCCTTTCTGTGCCATGTGACTAACAAATGGCATGGCGATACTACTAGGTACTGAGATGTTGGTGGGAAAATGTTGAATGTTTGGAGCAACTTGCACGGGCAAACTGATAGCTGAAGGTAGAGTGCTACTGGCAGTGATGGTACAGGTACGCGACATGTTGATTTGATCTTTGACCCCTGTGACAATCGGTCCGGGAAGGAAGGTACGAGCTGCCATGCTCTGCTTATCTTTCTCCTGAAAGAAAAATTGATTTAAATTTTTTTTAAAAACAGTAACTACCTAACAATTTTTGGATTTATTACTAAATTACAAAATAATTGTAAAGAAATAAAACAGAGCGGGGCCTGTGGGATGAGACTCAAGTAGTTAAAATATTAACTATTTTTATTATTATTATTGTTATAATTATATAATTGTATATTTGTCTATACACTCAGTTAGCACAAAATGTTCACACAAAATTCAAATAAATAATGTCTGAATGAACATGATTTAATCATTACCTGCATACTTGTCATATGAGAAATATTTGTAATTCCTAATGCTTCAGGAGAAATCACAGGCATCGGAGGGTTGGCAGGTTGTACCAAAACTTTCGGCCCATCTCCATGGTTCAGCTTTAATACATTCTCGGACAAAACATCACTGCTAACTGAAGTTGAAATAGCATCAGAGGTGTTTGTATTGTTGGAACTCATACTGAAATTATAAGGTAATAAAAATGATACAATGATAGATTTTTCACACAGAAAAGGAAGATGGTGGATTAATATTATGTTTCTGTTTTGGTAGGCAGGATTCTTTGTTTATGTCTATATTTTGTTGTTGTCTTGTTTGGTACTGGCTGTGTCTGTTTATCATTATAGAAAAATTATAGATTAAATAATGTATCATATCATATAGACATTTTTTATCAAGAAGCCTACAAGTTAGGCCTAGACAAGATTGCCTTACTAGATTATTTAAATAGGTAGGCCTAGCTCAGTGTACTAAACAATATTATTGTAGATTGAAACATTTTTAAGTTAGATTCAATTTAGCCTAACTAAAAGAAGAAAGAAGTAAAACGTAGGCCTAGAAACTGTGATGATTTAATGAAGTAAACATTTAAAATTAGCATCATAAATCTAAACAGGCTAGGCCTACAACTATTATTAGCACATCGCACAGACCAGAGAGCAGCAGGCTGTTGCTCCCTCCATTTATTTTCTATTCTTTCTTCTAACTAAACTAGCCTAAAGCCTGATTTTCTCGGCTCTTGACTCTGTCTGATCATCATGGAGGTATACCTCCACCACCATGCCATGGTCTGGATGATGGCCTAAAAAGATGTTTAAAAATTGAACATAATGCCGCTTATAAAAACCTTCAAATCGTTACATTAGTTACCCTAACTATAAACTCGCTTACCTTATACATATAATGTAAAAATAGCTAATTTTTACATGTTATTATTAGATATTTAATTTCAAATAAAGGCTGGGCTAGCTAACGTGTTGTCTTCTTTTCGAGTATGCAAACGCTGTTTTTGCGTCAAAATTTAACCATGTAGCTCAATAACGTTGATGATGATTGGACAACTGCCGATTAGTTGCTTACTCAAGCGTTACTTTTTCCATATTTGGAAGGTTTGTACTATTTAATAAAAGGTATTGATTAAATTATACAAATACAGTATAATGAATATCAATACATTCTTTGATATATTATTATTATACAGAACTGAATTGAATTTTACGGCTATTTAACTTAGGTAAAATTTTACTATAAACAGCCATTATGTTTGAAAAAATAAACCTGTAAATGAACCTCTGTTACCTGTAAAATTATGGAGCATGCCACGAGCAGAAATTATAACCTATGGCGCGCAAAAGGTGAAAAATACTGCATGAGATTGTTTTTTGCTTGTTCGTTTGTCAGCAATCCTTTCTTTAGTAAAGAAAATGTAATTGTCATATATTTTGAGTCTATGGGCTTTAAACAAATGTTTTTTTGCAATATTTGAATAGAAAACAAAATAAAAAACATGTCATTCAATTGCCAGTACGCTACAATTTAATACCACAAACACAAACTTAATGCAAATATAGCTACTAATTCACTTGTAGTTGCTTGACAGGTTACATACAATTAAATACAATGCAGTGATTCAGCAGTTACTCTACAAACACAGAAGTAGAAGGAATTTCTTTCTTAAATATTTAGAATGAATTTAGTAATAATAATATACCATACAGACAGGTAGTATGGGAATAGTTAAATATATTTGCCTGTGTTTTAATTACACTTGGCATAGGCAAGACTCTATCAGACTTCAGAATGTAAAAATAAGTTCTTTAGTGGGTGTCCACACTGTTCATGCTACTTTGCTTCATCAGAGACTCAAACTTAAATGAGCTTTCGTCATTTTTGCAAAAACAACTGGGTGGAGTAAACCAGCAATTTCATTGGTTAATAGATATTTCTTATAGATTTTTTTTCAATTAGTTTTGTTTTATGATTCCAATATTAACTCAGCAGTTTTACTCTGTTTTCGCAAAATTTTCTAATTTTGGAGACAACTTGGGCAACAGTGACAAAATAACATGATACATGCCTTGCAGTTTCTTAGGTTCAGTTTAGTTTACTCAAATCATTATCCAATTCTATGAGATTTTTATGTTAAAATCCCACATGTGGAAACAATATGGTATTATAATACATGATATTTTCCCTCATAAATACACGATACATTTTATACTAATATAACCATTAATTTAATATTAACAGCATATGGTAATATAATAACAGTGTACTAATTTAAATGATAAAGGATACTATTCATATTATACAATGTTCTAATACGTAAATTACACTAAAATGATATGAGAAAAGATACATTTGTTTGTAATATCAATAAATGGGATGAACACCAGTGATAGATAGTATAGTAATTTTTAGATTACCCAATAATATTTAGTTTTGTTTTATTTATATATATCTGTGATATATTTTTGTTGTTCGCTTCATCTGTTTTGTAAATGGCATCCTTGACACTGGCATCCTTGACACAAGCATACTGCTTTCTAGATGATGCCACTATTTTTGGAAATAAATGTTGTTTATGATGATTATGATAGTATTGACAATAGTGACCAAAAAAAGTAGAACACATGGCAATATATTATTGTGCAGAAGATGCTTTTGGTTTTACAACAAACTATGTCATCATATGAATGTACTATTAACATGTTTGATTTGTCAACTTGTTATCAAGTCACAGGACCCAATTTGGTTGATTCTATCACATACATTTATATTTGAATCCTTTTTGGTCATTGTAAAAATGTAAATCAATTTTACAGAGCCGGGAGATGACGTGGAAAAATTACATAATGCATAATTTACATAATTCTGAGTCACACATCAAAGCTCAGTAATAATTGATACCTATGCCAACTTATGGCCAATAACAGCAAATAAATTTGGTAAGGAAAAGAATATTAATTAAAATTTCTCAAATAAGTAGTAATTTGCTTTTGATCTTATAGTAATAAAGTAAATAATAAGTTTATGGTTTAAATATGATATGTTAAAACAGGAAAATCCCAACCACTCTCTACAAAATAAAATACTGTTAGTAATTTATTTAACGGGAAATAATTATGGAATAAATTTAAAACGGAATTTACAAACGTTGTTGAATGTGAGTGCTTTCACAAAATTGCCAGAGAGATTCAGTTTATGCTCAACATAATTGTCATTAAATTACAACATTTAGAAGTCGGATGCAAATATAATTTCCTGCCAACACTTAAAATTGAAAACAAACATTAACAACTTATCTAACATCACATAGGAATGGTCAATTGCATCTAAAGAGCTTATATAATTTACTAGAGGTAGACCTAGTGTTTCAAAGGAGGTACCCAAAATGACAGCTGTTTTTGAGTTGTGATATATGGATCACTCTCTAGTAAATTATATAATCTCTTTGATAGCACCCTATCTAAAAAGTACAAAAACATAGGAATAAATAATGATAAGCCATGACACTGTGAACTTGTGCAGAATAGCAGGCTATACATTTGTGAACACCTCTATTAAGGGACAGCCCTATTAAGGGACACCTCTATCACAAAACACCCTTTATCATGTGACAACCATATAAGGAGGCGCTGCTATTGAGAGGCAACCTTAGTAAGAAACATCAACGTCAGGAGAAATCCTATTAGAGAACCACAAGGTACAACCTAATAAGGGGCAATATTATCAGACCCTGATCAGAAAACCCATAAGTGATCACATACGATGAATAACACACTATGATTAATTTAATGCACAATGAATGATCACAGCGATCACAACAAGTCATGATTACTTTGTTATAGTGATCACAAATAAAGACAACCAGTTGTTTGATTATTAAGTAAATATAAAATACAAATTTAAAGAAATCATTTACTACAGTGCATACATCGCAGTAAACGCTGATGATCACAGTAAACAGATGCTATCACAAACCACCATTTTGATCACAATATCCAATCAAGGTGATCCCAATGGTCCTATTCATGATCAATAATTTAATATGATTAATATTTCGTCCAACAGTAATTCACTCAATTTAAAGAGCTTGTCCACACCTATACATGATATGCTGGGATTTGTAAACATTTAATATACATATATTAATGCACCTTTATTGAAACACTCTCATAGGCCTAAGAAAATATAAACCCTACAGGCGACATTTGATCCTAATCGTTGCTTTATCTTATCTAAAAATAAATCATGTCATTATGTTTTTGAACTTTTAAACTATATTTATGAAGTTGTATCTAAAAAATAATATTTGAAAATTCTATGGTTAATCACTAGGTTGTAAATATGAAAATAACATATATATATATTATTGCAAAAACAAATTTAAAAAGTATCTGCAATGGTAAAATTTAAAATCTTATCGGCGATTGAATATTGAGATTTAAATTGTTATTATATTTCCTACTGAAATAATTGTAGAACAGTAAATTCATATTTGTAATCTCCAACAATTACCTTTCAGGTATAAAAATAGAAGCTTGTTACTTACAGCACCTAGATGTCAAGATTATGACATCATGATGATGTCACAGATGATGTCACAACAATTTATGACATCATCTCTGCTTCAAATTATGACATAAAAAATGACATTACAACATACAAAATTATATAATTTATAACATAAACATTGACATCATCATGACATATTGATTACATCCCATATTACATTATGACATCACCCATGAACCATGACATCACATGTAGCCTCATCTATGACATCACATATGACATCACTGTGAACTATGACATAACCATTAAAACGCACAAACTATCACTGAAACATTGAATTTTAAAATCTTTAAAATTAAGTTAAAGTTGACACTAGACAATATTAGTGTAAGCTTGTATATAATAATATTTGTGAAATGTGCGGTCATTCACGCTAAACAACTTTAAGCTTCGGTTCCCTCTCCCTCGACGCCTTTCAAACGAAGACGGGCAAAATCTTCAAAGATTAAATCATCATCCTCGTCATGCCGAGTTGGTTCCATGCTAGAAAAAAAAAGTACAGATTAGTTCGCTGATGATGAAACATGATATTGTTTGGCACACCATACCCTTTTCAACCATACCATTGGTTGGCACACCATAACCTTTTTAACCATGATCTTGGTTGGCACACCATACCCTTTTCAACCATGATATTGGTTGGCACACCATACCCGTTTCAACCATAATATTGGTTGGCACACCATACCCGTTTCAACCATGATATTGGTTGGCACACCATACCCGTTTCAACCATGATATTGGTTGGCACACCATACCCTTTTCAACCATGATATTGGTTAGCATACTATACCCTTTTCAACCAAGATATTGTTTGTCACACCATAATTGTTTCACCCATATTGGTTGGCACACCATACCCTTTTCAACCATGATATTGGTTGGCACACCATCTCCTTTTCAACCATGATATTGATTGGCACACCATACCCTTTTTAGCCATGATATTGATTGGCACACCATACCCTTTTCAACCATGATATTGGTTGGCACACCACACCCTTTTCAACCATGATATTGGTTGGCACACCACACCCTTTTCAACCATGATATTGGTTGGCACACCACACCCTTTTCAACCATGATATTGGTTGGCACACCACACACTAGTTTTCAACCATGATATTGGTTGGCACACCACAACCTAGTTTTCAGACATGATATTGGTTGGCACACCATACCCTTTTCAACCATGATATTGGTTGGCACAACATACCCTTTTTAACCATGATATTGATTGGCACACTATACCCTTTTCAACCATGATATTGTTTGTCACACCATAATCGTTTTACCCATATTGGTTGGCACACCATAGATTTTTCAACCATGATATTGGTTGGCACACCATACCCTTTTCAACCATGATATTGGTTGGCACATCATACCCTTTTCAACCATGATATTGGTTGGCACACCATACCCTTTTCAACCATGATATTGGTTGGCACATCATACCCTTTTCAACCATGATATTTTTGGCACACCACACCCTTTTCAACCATGATATTGGTTGGCACACCATACCCTTTTCAACCATAACATTGGTTGGCACAACATACCCTTTTCAACCATAATATTGGTTGGCACACCATACCCTTTTCAACCATGATATTTTTGGCACACCATACCCTTTTCAACCATGATATTGGTTGGCACATCATACCCTTTTCAACCATGATATTGGTTGGCACACCATACCCTTTTCAACCATGATATTGGTTGGCACATCATACCCTTTTCAACCATGATATTTTTGGCACACCACACCCTTTTCAACCATGATATTGGTTGGCACACCATACCCTTTTCAACCATAACATTGGTTGGCACAACATACCCTTTTCAACCATGATATTGGTTGGCACACCATACCCTTTTCAACCATGATATTGGTTGGCACATCATACCCTTTTCAACCATGATATTTTTGGCACACCACACCCTTTTCAACCATGATATTGGTTGGCACACCATACCCTTTTCAACCATAATATTGGTTGGCACACCATACCCTTTTCAACCATGATATTTTTGTCACACCATACCCAGAAAGTCCATTCCACTACCACAAATAATACAAATGTGCAATTGTTATAAACAAGATGTAACATGAATGTACTATGACAGTGATCCAATCTCTTTATGTTTCTTTGATAAAATAAAACTCATTTAAATTACTGTAGTACTATCAATACAATATATGATCATAAAACTGTGCGCCAATTTGGTCTGACAAACATTACTCATTTATGTGACAATTTTAACACAAGAAAAATGTGTTTAAATTTACCACTTACCAAGAAACAACATCTGAACATTTAAGCAACATTTGTGTCTATTTGTGTCCTCAAATAAAGTGAGTTTTAAATACGGAAATATTGACTGTGACAATGATGATCAGTGTTGAAAAAGTAATGACAATGTTATAGCATAGCATGCAAACATTGTTATGATGACAGGTGTGTCTGTAGTGGCCTTAGATACTGTAGCAAATCTACTGTATGGAAATCCTACATTAATAAGTCTAGCCAATACAACATTTGTGTTAATACTGTTTGTCATTCCTTCCCCCAACCACCACCACCCAACATCTCTCAGCCCCCTCACCACCTAACATTTTTATTTTCAGCTGTTGTTCACAATAAATACACACTATCCACAACATGTGTTCCTAATAATATAGCATTGTGTTGCTAATACATTAGGACAAGCCAACAAACGTTCTCAAAATACAATTATGTGGAGAAGTGTACAACATTGAGCACAATCCATTGCAACTGTAGAATGACATTAACAAAGTGTGTGTGACATCTACTCAATCTATTTCATTTTCAGATATTAAATCAGAAAGTTGAGTGCATGATTTCTGTGAGTGATAAATAGTCACATGTCGGGAAAGGAATAAATCACAATAAGGTTCTCTAGATTTGATTCATAAAGACTTGGGTTCAAGTCCTGATAAGAACTGCCAGTCCACTCAGCTGTAAATGAGTACCTGGTTGAAAAATACTAGGGTGAATAAGGTGGAGTGGAAACAAACTGGTTACCGTATCATGCCAATGCTTAGTACAATGAGCTCTGAACAGCTCACCCCTACGTTCAAAATGAGTAAAGGACTTTACCTTTAATCTAAAAGGCAAGGGCGTGGTTTTTGTGCAGACAAAGAATGTAATATCATCTGTGCTTGTTTTTTACAATAAACTTTTTGTCGAGATATTACAATATTCCAATTAATATTATCCTATACAAAGAAAATGTACACGAAGAACAGCAACATGCAACAATAATCTACCTGTTAGATATCATGCCACATGACATCGTCTTTCCAACGCAATATTTATTTGCTCTTTTATTAGGATCATGCCTACATATGATCAGGTTAACAACAATTTCAAATAGAGAAAAGTATACCATTAGTAAAAGAAAAAGGGTTAAACATGCTATAACTAAAGCTCTGTCCACACTATCAAACTAGTTTGACAAAAAAATGTGATGTGCCCAAATATGGTAGTGATATGCTTAAATATGGTTGTGATATGACATCATCATGTCCATATATGGGCACATTACATTATTTTGTCACATGTCTGTCGACAGTGCTTTAAAGATTTAACCTTTCTCAAATGGGATGCACAAACTGCTACACATTAGATCAATCGCATTTCATTAAAATTTATGAAGATTATATCAAATAAAATAAAAAGAACAGAATCAATTTCACAATACATTCAGGATTGACCAAATTAGTATATACCATGCTTAACGCTCTGTCTACACTATCAAACTTTGTAAACAAAAAAGTGATGTGCACATATGGACATGATGATGTCATATCACTACCATATTTGATCACATTTTTTTCCCAAACTAGTTTGATAGTGTAGACAGGGCTTAAAAGAAAATAAGGAGGCAGGACAAGTTCAAATTAACGATTATCAACACAATTTTCTTAAAACAAAATCTCTGTAAAAACTATTTGTTATACTTTATTAACTAAGCCTGAAGACGTCCTCTGAAACATTTTGAAAGAAGGTTAAAATAGATTTTAAATGATTTACAAACCTGGAGTCGAATTGAATGAGGTTTGCATCAAGAGGGGGCACTTCCTGCTCTTTGCTTGTATCTGAAAAAAGCAAAATATTTAAATTTTATTTCACATACATCTAGCACTAGCAGCAAGAAAGTTACCAATTATAGGATGGATAAACTATATTATGCTTATATAGATTATTATATAGATATATAGATTCATTTGAGGATAACGGAATGTAGTAAAAAGAGTTGTGAGTTACAACCTTGGTTACAAATGCTCTCTGGATCTTCGGATTGGAAAGCAACCATGTTGTTGACGGCTAAAATTAAATTATTTATTTTTGATATCTATTTATTTTTGAGAAACAACATCCTTGGATTGATTTATGTTAAAGCTCTATCTACACTATCAAACTTTATGTGACAAAAAATGTGATGTGCCCATACTGTATATCCCATATATGGACATGATGATGTCATATCATTACCAAATTTGGGTACACCACACTTTTTTTTGTCAAACTAGTTTAATAGTGTAGACAGAGCGAATCATTGACAATAGGCCTAAATACCTGGTGTCTCTGTTTCATCAGTAGCTGTCGGCACTGGTTTTTCAAATTCTTCTTGAGGCTTCGGATGACTGAGTGTAAATGGCAACTCAACAGACAAATCACTATAAAAAATAATATACAGTACTATTATTGAGCAAACTTCATATATATTAACATACAAAAATGTTATTTTATGTGTGATTTATTTAGTGAGCTATGACAGGCCTCGAATTTTACCGCGGCCACCGCGGCCAGTGCCGTCGGTGCCCTCCCAGTTGGCCTCAATGCCCTCGAAAATAAATAGCACCCACGGCCACTACTGGCCTGCCCTTTTTTTTGCGTTGGCCGCGAGTGCCCTTCCCGAGTTTTACCACAATAAAAACCACTGAATTAGATAGAAAATAATGTCAAGAAGATTTGTTTACACGACTCGGACGAGACGCAAAACTATCGCCTGTCTTCGTTGCAAGGGGATTTCCATAAACGCATTTATTAATACTGTACACACAAACAGTAAACAAAACATCGAACATTGCAATAGGGTAACCAAAACAATATCATCCCGGCCGCCGTGCGTGGTAAATCATGGTATAGATAGTACATTAAAATACAGGGGTGTAAACTTTTAATAATCAAGCTAAAAACGTTCCTCGATCGGAGGTTACTGAAAGTATTAAAGTCGCACAATAATCGAGCTAGCCGCCTTCGATAAAAAAAATTACATGCACTCCTAGCTAGCCTAGCCTATCCTCCCGCCGCCGATCCGGTCGAACACACGCAATTCAAATATTCAATGCATTGGGAAAACAATTCTATTTGACGCACACGCACCCTCTGATAAGAAATTTCACACACTAACTCACAATGTCGTGTGTGAGAGTACGCGCGAAGGATCGGATCGTTGGAAAAACAATTCCTTTTGACGTACACGCACCCTCTGAGAAGAAAATACCATGTGCGTTCCTGCATGGTGTAGTCCATTATACGTGTAAAATTAGGGGTGTTTACCTTTAGCACCAAAGTTAAACCTGCACCTCAAACCGAAGATCGTTGGAAGTATATCATATTTATATTTTATCGCACCCACCTCAATCCAGCAGACAGATCATCGAAAAATCTTGTTTAACAACGTCGTACACTAAATTACCAAACGCGTTTTTACCGAATTCAAGGAAATGGTATAGTCCAGAATACACGTGCCGAAGGCTGAACCAAAGATCGTGGCGCTATAGTATCTTTGGGCTGAACAGAGAGAGAGAAAGGGGTCGGTGTCCGTCCGTGTTTTGAATTCTTATACATATGGGTTATACTAACAAAAAAGCTTCAGAAATCGAAACTCGGAAAATAACTATAATTTATATTCTACTACATAATGTCATTGGCTTGATTTTTACCGTGGTTAACACTCTGTGTATGAATAGTTGTAGGTAAGGCCTACAAACAAATTGTTTTTGTATCATGTTTTCTCCGTCGGCTGCTAGCTAAGTAAGGCTGAGTAGCTTGCTGTTATTAAGGGTTTTCACGCTGCTGCTCTAGCCCGCTACGTCACACGAGATGACTCATTCATTAGATGAAATCAAGCAGCTTTATAGTACTACACTTTGACATTTTTGTTAAAATGGAAACTCCACTATAATTTATTGGTACCACCTGTTGAATCCAAAAACGGCTGAGAAAAGAGTCTAACGACAAATCCCAAAGCATTCTGGTATTTATGAGTCCCATGATATAATTCGCTGTCAGATAATCATTGAATTATTATCAAAACAGTCCATTGAAGTTTTTGTTTGTAATAGGATACTTGAAGTATCTAGGCGTGATGAAGTGACCCCCAGACTTGACCTTAGCAATAACAATAAGCGAGCAGCGTTTTTTGTAAGAAATATTCTTGTTATACCTGTTCCGGGCCTTACTTGGTTGGCTTCACATGCCTTTTTATCGCATTATTTGAAACTAAACGAAACATTCAACACAGGACGGTAAACTATAAACGCTGAACATCGTACCTATTTATTATTTATATGGATCGTAAATACACGTAATATTTATATGAAATACAAAAAGATGTATTGTAGACAGTCCTACTACTACTCCGCGATCTGATGAATAGGGGGAAATCTTCAAAACATTTTGCGGGTAGAATTTTTTTTTTTTTTTGGAAAAAAATTCCACCCTCAACCGGAAACAAGCTATTTTTAAATTTTGGCCTAGTTATTGAAATATTTTTTGATTTTGGCCTTGGTGCCCCTTTGATTTAAAACAAATGGCCTTGGTGCCCTCCCATTTGGCCTTGGTGCCCCTAAAATCAATGAAAACCGGAGGCCAAATGGCCTTGCCCCTAAAATCCCCAAATTCGAGGCCTGCTATGATTTATTTTGTTATGAATTTATATGTGTACATACATATTTATAGTTCACTTATTTATCATTCAGCCTAAATTCCAATTAATGTTTAATAATAAATCATGTCTTGGATAATTGAATACATGTAATATGATAGTGTAATTATAAAATGGAGGTGCTCATATTGTGAAATTTGCAAGTACAAGAAAATTCAGTATTTCATCAGAGATCTCTTGAGATATTGATGATTATAGGCCTGGTTACACCAGGGGTGTGTGAGCTACAAAGAGAAAGGCTTAGCACTATAAGAGAAGCATGTTCCTATGACAACCAAGAGCAGCATCTTCATACGTACCCTCCATATGCCACTACTAGTTTCACCTTAACTTTATATTGTACTATTATTCCAAGATTTTCTTTATGGCTTTCTTCCCGCAATCTAAAAAATAAAAACATATTTTAATTCTTGCTTCTGTTCTACTGCAGTAAATACTAACCTGTTTTCGCAATTATTTAGCAAAATGTTTTGGATATCTCACATACACACACAATGTTTATTTATATGCCTTAAGCTCTGTCTCCACTATCAAACTAGTGTGATGTGTCCAAATATGGTAGTGATATGCCCAAATATGGAAGTGATATGACATCATCATGTCAATATTTGGGAACATCACATTTTTATGTCACATCAAGGTTGATAGTGTAGACAGAGCTTAAGGCATTTTTATATATTGTTTAAATTGGTTATCCGCACTTGGCGGATAACCCCTTGTTATTGTCAGGATCTTTTTTTTTTTTTTCTTTTTTTTTTTCTTTTTTTTCTATTTTCTTCTTTCTTTCCACGAATTTTGTTGCACGCATATCTCTAATTCTGGCCAACATAAGATTTTGTAACTTTGTCATAATATTGACCTCTAGCGGTAGATGTGCAGGACGTTCGTTTTTTTACTTTAGAGTCGCGCAGCGTAAGTTACGCGCGATTTTATGAATTTCAATGATTGATCATAGATTAAAAACTAAAAGTCATTTTGTATTGAAACTTGGTGAAAATTTAAGTCATATCATGCGCAAACTTTCTATGGATTAAAAATGGCATGTTTCAGATAAAGTTACGCGTGCACGTGAGTTTAAAATTTCAAAATGCGTAAAATCAATTTCTAATCAACTTTCTACGCGTTTCAGGTCATTTTGAGCATTTCAAAATTTCCCACGGGTGCCCAATTTTTTTACGCGCGCGTGCGCACTTAGCGCAAAAACATCTTTTTTTTGCTTGATTTTTGTTTTTTCAGCATTTTCTAGTAAATTTACCAATTTTCAATCAATTTCGACTTCAAATCACGTCATACGAGCACGTAGAATTGAACAATTTGCGCGCGTTTTTGATGAAAAAGTTCAAAAATTCGTCAAAATTATGCCTTTTTTAAAACAGTCATAGATTGTAAACTACGAGGTGAACATTTTTAAAATTTCAGATTCTGGAAGTAAATGAGTTGTAGATATCAAATCATGTATCGATATGGCTAACCGGACATGGTGACGTCATCGTATGGCCACTCGAATATAAAATATAGGATTTTTTTCTCTTTCGTATAGCTCATCACATTTAATAGAGCGCATCTCCACTTATCCGTATTCCATTGCCCTCCATTTCTTTATATTGTCTATGTCAATCAATTATCTTTCGCATGATTCACCATTTTAAAAATTGTTATGACGTCATCATGTGCAAAAGCATCAATAACTTTGGTCACTTATTTTCACCTATTCTGAACTGTATGTAGTACGTATACGGTATATAGTGTATACCGTATACACTTTGACGTGACACAAAATAGAGAGCGCACTCACATTTTTTCAATGGCATAATCGTTTTTATGCGCGCAATATTTTAACGTATGACGTGCACGTGGCTTTAGGACTGCGGATAACCTAACTCGTCCGGAGTGACGAGTTCAAATCTAGTTTTTTTTTATTTTATTCAATCGAAACCAACAACGATAATTACCGCCACTAACAGGTTTGATACAAACAAAGCCAGGACTGTTTAAAGCACCTTGAAATAAGTTATTGCAGTAAACACATTCGGAAACGTGTGAGGGCGCAACATACTTACATGGTTGATGATGCTAAGTTTGTATCCTCGTGTTTTAGTTTTCCATCCAATGCTAGGCCACGTTTGTCTCTATTGTCATCCAACAGTGGAGTGATATAAAACACTTTAGACAACGTCTGACTTGGTTTGATAGGTAAGCCATCAGATGCACTATAAAACAATTGTGAATATTAATTATTTCAAGGATATATTAATAAATCTAGTCTCTAGTATAATTGGTTTCTGTAATGTACATTATTCTTTCTATTATATACAGTTATTTATAGACTTCAGAAGTTAGAATATTGTCATCGATTAAAATTAAAGATATATTTTCCCCCTAAACAGTTTTTTTTTTCAAATTTGTTTTTAATATGCCATTTTAATGTCATTATTCTTATTCACTTTGACAAAAAAAAAATTATTTACTTAAAAAAAAAAAAAATAAATACTTAATTATCTGTCAGACAATGGTTTTTAGTTATAATTATGTAACATTTATAATTAAGGCTTATTTAAAGTAATTTTTCATGTTTTTGGGGGACAATACATCTTTAATAAAATGTTGATAACAGATAGAAACAACACCAAACTCACGACTCTGTTTCAAAGACAGCTACTGGGCATTTATATTGCGCAGTTGAGAAGAGGCAGATGTCCGCAAACTGGCGTACCGCTATACGAATCTTCTTCACCGTTTTATTTGAATTGTTAGTAATTTGAACATTTACAGCAATGCTTTCCCCATGATAATACATCTAAAAGATAAGACTGCTCATTTAATTTGGGTCATGTAAACATTGCGAAACCTTCACTTGAAAAATCTTCTTTACCCATAAGCTAAAAATGTTGTACCTGCAAACAGTTGCTTTTCATTACAATACAATAGAACCCCTCTTTTGGGACACCGCTATTTAGAGGGCACTCCAATTTAGGGGAGACTCCTATTTAGGGGACACTCCTATTTAGAGGGCACTCCTATTTAGGTGACACTCCTATTTAGGGGACACTCCTATTATTCAGGGATCATTTCTATTATTTAGGGGACACCGCTATTTAGAGGGCACTCCTATTTAGGGGACACCCCTATTTAAAGGGCACTCCTATTTAGGGGACACTCCTATTATTTAGGAGACACCCCTATTATTCAGGGATCATTCCTATTATTTAGGAGACACCCTATTAGATTACACCCCTATTATTTAGGGGACAACCCTATTTAGAGGGCACTCCTATTTAGGGGACAAACCTATTTAGAGGGCACTCCTATTTAGAGGACAATTTCCCATGAAATGAATATTTTAACACTAAAGTGAACTCCTATAGGTGACAGCACTAAAAGGAGGCACTTTGTTGGGTCCAGAAGGTGTCCCCTTAATAGAGGTTCTATAGTACTTACCTCTTTATCTAATGAGCATTCGAGGTGAAGAGGTGCCGGGCTCATTATAAACTCTTTGCTCTCCTCCGCGGTAGGCTGTGGTCCTGTCTTGTCCGGGGCATACGTTACTTTACGGATTGCCAAACTTACAGAATTTCTCTTATGCGGTTTATCGTCTATTGTTTCTGTCAATAAAAAGCCGATTATGAAGATAAAAGACTGTATCAACTAGTGATGTTTAAATATATAAAAATGCCTAAAGCTCTGTCTACACTATCAAATTAGTTTGACAAAAAAAAGTGCTATGTGCCCAAATATGGTAGTGATATGCCCAGATATGGTAGTGATATGACGTCATCATGTCTATATATATGGGAACATTACATAAACTTTGATAGTGTAGACAGAGCTATAAATGAAAATAATTAGATAGCAGTACTCTAATAATTGATGTACAGTTCCGCAGTTTTTATGCGCAATATATTTTTAGTCTTTGATATGGTAAAGGATAATTTAAAAAATTAGTACCTGCAACATATGTTTTGAGTTCGTAATCAACACCACAAGGTTTGCCGGTGTCACCTGGTGCTGGTTGCAATGTTACCGATGATGGTGAGTTCTGTGGTAACTGTTAATTGAGAATTGAGTGTATTAAATAAAAACAGCTAAAACAATTTATTTACATTGTTCAATCCAGATACTGTATGTGTATCTCTGAATGGTTTTGAGGTGATTATAGGGATTTTTTTATTAAGTGACTTACAAATTATTAATGCAATACGCAAGCAAATATTTATAGGATAAGAAATAGCATTTGTACGTTTGTTCCTATACAATTTTTTGCCAACTACACCTGTCCACACAAATGGGGTATCAAAATGATCAGAATTATACTAACAAGGTTTTAAACTACATTAGAAAACTTGAAAAGTGGAAGGAAAAGGGTGTGGTATATTTCCTATTGATTAGTTACTATAATTAGATTGTTATGTATTTATAACCTTGTATATTATTTGGTAGTGTTTTTTGGAACTTTACAAGAAAAGAAAAATGATAATAATAATAATCAGTTTAAACGTTTTTTTGTGTAAATCTACAGTATGTCATTTTAAGATAATAATGCTTAAAATCCATGTAAGCTAAATAAAAAGACACACAGTCTTGAATATACACGGCAAAATCTTCCTTACCTGAAAACAAAACGGGTACGCGCTCGCGCCCAGCTTCTTAATCAGTCGTTCTTGTAAGCGTGTCAAAGGTTTCTGTTCATCTGGAATCGGTGGGTACACCTGCATGGAGGCTAGGAATAAATCTTTACGAAATGTGAGACCGAGAACATCAAGGTCTTCTCTGCCATATCGGAATGCTGCTAACACGTGGGCAAATACTTTGCGATCTTTTAAATATTCATGATCTACGAGTACCACACCATCTAGAAACAACAATTGCTTGATTAATTCAAATAGAATGAGATCACATGGGTAAAGTAGCATTCAAATTCTTTTACTAATTAATTTAAAACAAATTATAAGTAGAAATTTGGGACCCAAAAGTGTTCCCTTAATAAGGGTGTCCTATAATTAATACGGCTTTACCACGTTGAAACACCGGTTCTCGTCAGATCACCGAAGTTAAGCGATGTTGGGCCTGGTTAGAGCTTGGATGGGAGACCATCTGGGAATAACGGGTGCTGTATACAAAGCTGGGGTCCCGTTAGGCATTTGAAATCAGCACTGCTGACTCTTATGGCAGCCCCTGCATCTAGTATCTGCCTCAGACCTCTGGTCAAGGTGGGCACTGGACGAGAGAAGCCCTTGATCAATGTTAGGACCAATCAAGGTGCTTTAAACAGTCCTGGCTTTGTTTGTATCAAACCTGTTAGTGGCGGTAATTATCGCTGTTGGTTTCGATTAAATAAATAAAATAAAATAAAATAAATAGGGATTGGTTATAGTGGTAAACATTATTTTTTTCCTTCTCCACTTGATAGGGATGTCTCCTGAATTGGAGTGTCCCAAACAAAGTGGTTCTTCTGTAATTATTTAAATAATTTAGATTTGCATAAATGATACAGTTAGAACACACTACCCATGTTTTACATCTTTTACATGGATTCAATAATAAAGAAAAAGAAAAGAAAATAAAGTATGATTTGTTTTATTAACTGAAATCAGCACTGCTGACTCTTATGGCAGCCCCTGCATCTAGTATCTGCCTCAGACCTCTGGTCAAGGTGGGCACTGGACGAGAGAAGCCCTTGATCAATGTTAGGACCAATCAAGGTGCTTTAAACAGTCCTGGCTTTGTTTGTATCAAACCTGTTAGTGGCGGTAATTATCGCTGTTGGTTTCGATTAAATAAATAAAATAAAATAAAATAAATAGGGATTGGTTATAGTGGTAAACATTATTTTTTTCCTTCTCCACTTGATAGGGATGTCTCCTGAATTGGAGTGTCCCAAACAAAGTGGTTCTTCTGTAATTATTTAAATAATTTAGATTTGCATAAATGATACAGTTAGAACACACTACCCATGTTTTACATCTTTTACATGGATTCAATAATAAAGAAAAAGAAAAGAAAATAAAGTATGATTTGTTTTATTAACTGTTCTTACAAAAACGAACCAATAATTTCTTATTTTTTTTAAATATAAAATGCAAAAAAAGAAAGATAATAAAAATATTGACGCAGGTGTATAGAGTGTGCCAATCAAAATTGAACAGACATATGCTCATGCTCACAATGCACTTTGTAATAATGTCAGTTACAAAAAAAATAATTTGTATTCATTAAAAAACCATCTGATGAAAGTAACAATTATTGAAAATATTCAATACATGTTGTGAAAAGATTTTGACAAATTTCAGACATATGTTAAAATTATTTCAATAAATTCTAAGATTGTGAGTGGGCGTATTTGAAAAGCTATTAAATTCTAAATTATCAAATTATAACATACTCTGAAAAAAGATAAAAATTGTAAACAGCACAATTGTTTTAGAATTTAATTGTTTGGTCTTATAATAGCCAATTTGCAAAACTGGCAAGTATGGCAAGCCAAGAGTGCATTTAAAAAGACACAATAAAGATACAATTTCATTGCCAGATGGGGTTTTACAGTAGTATGAGGTCAAATTATGTAATTTTCATATTTATCATCAATTATGATGATTGCATAAAAAATGCAAATATTCATAGGCAATTTCAGAAGAAACATATTTACATGGTACTGCGAGTCGTATTTAAATATTAAAAAAAAAATTTGTAATTTGTAATAATTTCTTTTATTTCTTAGCCATTACAGACTTGGGTATGATAATTGCAGTAATTACTACTACAACTACATATTTTGGGTGAATATTTTTACTACTAATTAAAAAGAAAATCTCATTAAAATATTTTAAAATTATGGAATTTGTATCAAAAGTACTGTAATTAACATTCAAATCTGTGCTAATTATATGATGGTTATATGATGAATTTCTAATGAATAAATTAACTTGTAATCGTAAAGATTAGGGGATATAAACTGGTTAATCTGATGTACTTACCAACTGGATCGATGTGCGTTAGATGGTCAACAAAATCTCGTTTACCCAAGTAAGTTGTAATCTAAAAAGCACACAAACCATACAATTACCAATATTTAGAAATGTGGGAAAATACTGAAAAAAATCATGTATAGAATAGCGCCGTACAGTCACAATAGTAGATGAAGTATTAAGTTTTGAATTTGAATTTTTGAATGTCTTTATTTGGTAATTAATAAAGGTTATAAAGGCAATTACAACATAGAAATGAAAAAAAAGATTTGTGAGGAATACGAAAAGTGAAGAAATGAGGGAGATGAATAGTAGAAGGAATGGGAGAATAAGAAAAGGTGAGAAATAAAGGATTAAGAAAAGGAGGAGAAACAGGAAGTGAAGAAAGAGGAAGAATTTTGTGAATGGATTTTGGAAAAAAAAAAGAAGATGGAAAAGAAAATAGGAATTAGGGAATAGGAGGGAAAAGAAAAAGAAGAAGAAGAAGAAATAAAAAGTGAAGAGGAAAAAGAGGAGGGAAAATGGAGCTAAACAGAAGGTTGATCAGGGAGTTGAAAAGTAGGAAGGAGGATCAAAGGTGAACAGGCAGGAGGAAAACCAATATAGATAAGGAGCAGAGCATGCATAAAGCTCTGTCCACACTATGTGATTGATGTGCCCATATTATATGGACATGATGATGTCATTTATACCATATTTGGGTACATCACTGCCATATTTAGGCACATCACACTTTTTTTTGTCAAACTAGTTGGATAGTGGAGAAAGATAAAAAGGTTGATGATGAAGACAGATCAATACAGCAACTGTACTACACACTACCATTAATTACTAATACTAACTATTGTAATTATGTACTAATAATATCCTTTTATGTCATTATTTCCATTAAGGTTTAATAATCAGAATGTCCGCAAAAACTAGTACATAAATATTTATGAATTTTGTATTAAATTATTAATTGTAATTTGATCGTTGGATACCGATGCCAAAAAAAGTCCCGCATTTTATATAGTCAATGTTTTTTCTTTCATTTAAAGCCATCAGGACTGGTATTAAAATGTTCATTATTGGAAAGTCACAAGGCCACAATATGAATTTAGTCATTGTGTCTTGTACAGATAGCTAATAACATAGTCCATAAAAGCTTTAATGGATTAAGCGCTGTTTTAATTCTATCGGACCTAATAATAATAATGCATGAGAAAGAAGCCACGAGACTCTACAGCTCTCTATGTCAGTTGGTTGGTCAGTCGGTAAACACTAACTTGAGCACGAGACTGCAGTCATGTATATGGCCTTGTTTAGTAAATAGTGCATACTGTTTTTTTACATGCTGTTATTGTATCAAGCAAGGACACATCCCTTGACAACCAATATGAAATTATTAATTTTTATCAAATTTAATCATTTTTTTGCCATTTAATTTAACTACAGTATGATCTGGCTTCTAATATACTGTACTGTAAATATGGGTAAATATTACTGTAATCGTCATAAGATTTGATGCAATCAAAAATGAAAGGTTACAGTACCTTCCAGGGAACATTTTCGCCAGTGTAGCGTAGCAAAAAGCTATACAAAACAACCTTATTGCTACACATTTTGAAAATTGTGTAGCAAAAAATACAATACAAAACTATGTTTCTCGACTTAAAAATCAGTTTGATTAGCAATATTGCTAAACAAAATTTTTAAATGAAAATTTTCCCTGCCTTCCATTAACTTAAATATATAAAAATGTGTCTTTCTACCTGGATTTTGAGACTTAAAACATTAATGCTTCTGTGCCCCTCGTGGCCAGAACATATTCTTCTTTAATGGGCTATATTTTAACCGGTGGTTAGACCAGTTCGTTTTTAAATTTTGAGACTCAATCACATTTTTGGCAAAGCGTTCCAACAATTTTTACATCTTATAGAGAACATATTCTGTCTTGCTTTTAATGGTTACCATTACGGTGCTTTTGGGCAGACCCTTTGGAGGCTACTGTAATCCCACCCACCTCTCAAATTTATTATTAGTAACCTTTTCCGTTTCCGAAATCATGGATTCGCCCACTAAGTTTTTTTTTTCCATTTTGTTGCCTCAAATGATTCGAACCCTTCATGATACAACAAATGTGTTGTGCCACTGTATACTCTGGCGATTGATATGTTTACAACAATAATATTTACAAAAATAAATGTATTACGGTATATAGCTTGTCAACGGTGCTGCTTGTCAATAGAAATGATTTAACAAACCTAACATGAAATATTATGCGAGCACTGTGTATAAAATAAATACTAAATGTCTTTATAATAGAAATAAGCTAAATATAGCAATGAAATTATATAATGACAACCTAAAAATAGCTTTTATTTTTATATGATGACGTTAGCAGTCAAATCCTTCTTAAACACAAGTTGACATTTTAATGTTCCAAAAATGGTATTAATAGATTTAAAGAATTCATTTCTGTTTTTTTGGTATGGTTGGAATTCCCTTTTTTCGTATTAGTTTATGTACAGCGCTTAGAGGTTTCACAACATTAGGCGCTATAAATCCAGGATATTATTATTTTGTTTGAATTGAAATATTTCTATAAATAAAATAATTAGGTTATGACGATAAAATAAGTATATTTGTTAGGGAATTATTGTAAACAAATGTAATAAAATATAATTTATTTTGTCACTAGAATCTTTACGTCTTGTTTGTAGTGTAGCTCTGAAACAGAACGCTGTTTTAAGGTCACATCAACCAAAGGTTAATACAAACAGTGAAAATTAGGCCATTCATCAACAGATAGCTGTTCGGGAGGTGTGTTGTTAGAAATCTAGGAAATTAATATAAAGAGTGGAAAAGTCTTCAATCCTAAAACACGATTTCAGAGTGTGCTGCGTGAATTTATTGCTAATAATAATTGCCTTTATTGCAAAGAAAACGCACTAACAACATTTTACAGACAGGAAATTTATCATCTCAAATTTAAGTGTCTGTTACAGTAAAATTATACTGGTATCTTTATATAGTGGATTGTGTACAGTTTGATGGTTTAATATGCAGTGACCGTATTCACAAATCACATTTAGTAAAAACATTTTCATCATACTTATATTCCACATGATATTAAGCATTTTACATAAAATAGTTAATATATCCCTTAATAATAAAAGTACTATTTTAAAGGTTTTTATGTGCTTATTTATAGCCCAAGTGCTCAGTGGCCATATTACCTATCACACTTTGAGAAAAAAGGTCTATAATGTAAACACTATTGAAGTGAAATATTTACCCCCCACCCTCCCATGAAAAAATATTTTTTTGTTCAATATGCCATTTTAATAGTCACATAATAGTTATTCACTTTCACCAAAAATTGGATTGAAAAAAAAATAACTTGCATGAAAAACTATGATTTAAAGCAAAAAATAGTCAAATTGACTGGAAGTCAATACTGTAGATTGGTTGAATTTAACCGATTTTGTTTGTCTTTCTGTTTTAGGGTTTTTTTTCTACGAAAATGAATGAATTAAAAGTCTGATTGTATTAATTTTTATTTTTCATGATTTTGGGGGCAAAAAATTGCCACTTCGTTCTACATAGCTACCGTACTATACTGTATAGCTATATAAACCTAAAAATATTGTTGCTAAAATAGAGGGAAGGAACTTTATGAGATTTATACACATAAGAATGTATTGAAAAATCCATATTTATTTATTATAATAAAACCTTATTGTATTTTCTTCATTATTATAATTTTAGAAAAAAAAAGTTCACCTGTGGTATATTTAGATTCTCACAGGTGTTAACAATCTCACTTAACCACTTATTCCTCCTGATGAGTTTGAAGATCTAATTTAAGCCCATGGTACAAGATGAGTGCTAAAACTAACTAGACTAGTGGTAACCTATGCTCCTTAACAGTGGGTACATTGAGAGTAAAAGGACCTGGGAACCTAATCTCATTAAACCTCAGTGGCTTAAACATATATTGTCCCCCTAAAAAAAAAAATTGTTCACATTTTTGTTGTTGAATATGCCATTTTAATGTCACATTTACAGTAATAGTTACTTGGAAAAAAAAAAAAGTCAAATTGTCTATCAGACAATGAATTTTTGGTTAAACTTAACTTAATTGTTGTCTTTATATAAAGTGAAATCATAATTTGTTTTCGTTTTTGTTTATGGAAGTAAATTATAACGTCATTAATACTGCAAAATTGCCTATTTAAAGTCTTTTGTTAATCTTTATTTTTCATGTTTTTGGGGGACAATACATCTTTAATGGAATAGTGTCTACATATATCATTATAAGGTTGCATTATAAAGCTCAAGAATTTCAATTTTTCTCTTTTAACTCAGATTCATTTAACCAGATTCGCGTCACTCATTTAGGAAGTTATATTCAAGAGAACGGAAACATTAGGAAACAGTTACCATTCAGTAGCTTAAAGTTTACTACGGCTGAAAAAATGAGTATTTGGAAACTCGAACTGGGCAAAAGAGAGACTATGAAAGCATTTGCTGATAAATATTGGGATACATGTAGAAAGTAGTATCGTGAGATGAGCGGCTGTTTCTTGTAAGAAATATTTCTTGTTTAAATCTTATTCTAAACATGTACAAATCCTACAGCTTTGACTGAATTCTGACAAGTGAATTACTATATTTCCATGAACTTGTTCCCGAGTATAATACAACCAGTTAATTTCCCCACAAATTTCATTCATCGATCAGTGGAAAATTACTTCCATTTATTGTCATTTGCATATAAAATAGAAATTCTGTTTGCTCTGAGATATACAAAAGCAGATAAATGAAAAACTAAAAAAACAATTATAAAGTTTCACATCACTCTCATACGGTATACTGTGACAAGCATTCAGTGCCCGAATGGCAGCTGAATAAAAGCTGTAACGAAACCTTACTAGGTACTATAGTGTATTGTTTGGGAAAAAAAAAGGTTGTTGAAAAGGATGGTTAAACCGGGATAATAAAAATTGCCCTTTAACATTTAATACATGTATATGTCTGAAATATTATCTTTCCTGATATTACTTTATTTACATACCTTTCCGTTTGGACTACTCTTCTTGAAAACTCTGTCAAGAAAAAAAACATCAAATTTAAATTAAAACCCATTTAAATCATTTTAAAATAACTGGTTGGAAGTACACACCTAATGGGTGACAGTAGCTTAGCTGCTTTTGTGCTTTCCTGGCAGCTAGTAACTATGATTTTATATTTTCTCCTTGTGTTGTGTTTTTTTTAATTTGTTGATTTGTATTATATTTTGTAAAATGTATCTTTTGCCTGAATAAATAATAATAATAATAACATAATAATGATAGTGTCACTATAGAGATAATATAGTTTAGTGTAGTTCACTATAATATCTTTATGGTGGCACTGAATCTTGGTGTTTTATCAATTCCACAGAGTGTTATGTTCGAATCCTGTCATAGTCAATTAGTCAATTGTTTGTCATGGTTATAACTATAGTATTTACTGACATGGTATATTATGTTACATTATGATTAATAATTTAATTTTGATATATGAGTTGGCATACAATGTCTTCCTTCATATAATTACATCAATCATAAAGAGACTGCGTCAGGTCGAAGGTCATCGTAAATTATATCTTTAAGTATCTACCAATAAACAGGCAATAAATTAAACAAGTAATATCGTATCCATGGATATGATACAAAAGATGATATTGAAATAAGACGTCTCAATTTGAAATTAAGAATATGACACAAAACTAATGACAACAGAGCTTTACAAAACATGTTATTAAAAAACCAGAAAACTCAATCAGGTTTTAGCGGAAAATTGTAAAGAAAAAGTACAGTACATCATTTTTTCAATAGTAATTAAAGAAAGAATAAATAAAAGGAAATATAATCAAAAAACGCTTTTCTCACTCCTGAGGATGATCAAAGTGTATTGATCGAAACGACGAGAAACTCAACTATATATACAGTATATGTGGTGTACTGCAAACATTATATCTACTGATTTCGCAATGAAAACCTTCAAACAATATTCTTTTGTACATATTACAATCAATTCAATACATAAAGGAAAAAATCACATCAGTTTGATTTAACACACACTTTCTATCATCGTTGTTTGTATCATTCAAAATATGTATGCAAAAAAGTATACACTACTCCCGGTAGCATAAATAGCTTTAAAATCATTGAAAAACAAACAGAAATATTCTGTATTCTCAATACATAGGTTTAAATTGATTGATCATAATCAACTTATTTATGGTAATGTGCAAAAGCATAGATTAGTACAAAATGTGCTAAGTTATTAAAGTTAAACATGCTAAAGCATGGTGATTCCTCACCAGACTCCTCAACACAATTTTGGCAGAGTCTGTATCAACTGGCGACATAATACATAGGTCATAGTTCATCAGTTAAGTTCATGATGAGGAACCATGTTGATTACTGCTAAACTATGATTTTAAAAGTGTTAAACTTTTCTTTTTATAGAATGTGAAGTTATACAGGTAATAATCTAAAGAGATAATGAGTTTTTAGAGGAAGTGAGTCTGTGTAAACATTTTTTATTTATTTTTATTTATTCGGTATAATAAAAATACATCCAATTACAAAACGACAGTCAAGGACTGAAATGAATGGCATTACAAATATATAAAAATAGGATAAAATAGCTATAAAAAAATAAAACCATCCTATATTAAAATTGAATATCGTACCATGCATTAGTTAGGAAAACAGACATGAATAAAAAACATCAAAACATGCACTTCTTAAATATCTTACAATACTGGGGTATCAGATTTCAACAAGGAACCAAACAAGGCCCATTGAAAAACGAAAAAAGGAAGGCTAATGGTGCCTATTAATTATATCAACCATGGTGGGAACTAGTGACGACCTAAGTCTGCTGGTTTTACAATGAGGTAATTCGAGAAATTGATTGACTCAAAGGTCGTGTTTATACAACACCCTAAATTTGAACACGGCTTTAATTTTTAGCGTGTTGTTCGGACCGAGGTCAACCCACCTTAACGTTTGCTGTTATACTAGAAATCACGATACCGTGTTATACCGGAAGTTTCATAAACACGCAGTGCATGCTAGGATAAAAGGTCAAATCGTTGATCGCTTGAATTGGCGGAGTTGTCAACAATCATCGTCGCCTCCTCGCTGTATGTCCGATGTATTCGCGCGGTTTTTACCATTTTCATTATTGTCTTCGTTCACGTTTGCATTGTATTTATTTTGTTCTCGTTTCATTTAAATTAATAAAAGTTATTTTAAGGGTTTCATTGTTTCATCTATACACTCTATACACTATGGAAGAAGATGCCATTTTGGCGATGTTATTTTTTATTCTGTTTGGAGTGGGAAATGATAGAGGCCTACTACCACTACGAGTTGGCCCCACTAGGCTAGGCGTAAGACGTGGTAGGAGGATGATTGCTGGCAACGAAGCAGCAATAAATGGGCCCAATCTTGTTAGCAACGTCGCATGACATGATTGATATTACGACCTGTTTTAACAAGAGGTCAAAATATACCCTGAGGACACTTCCAACACGGTAACGGTGACCGGGAATCCACAAAATTTTAGGATTCAGCCAAGTAGCCTTTTTTGCAATTAAAATCTCATTACACGGAATCTCTTTGTTGTTATACAACACACTTCTCGTAGGCGTGTAGAATATGCCTGTAATAGCGTGTTGTATAAACGCGCCCTAAGAGACCGAGCTGGTTTATAAAGAGGGGGAAGTATTTGGTGGTTTCTGTAATTACAGGATTTTAGTCTTGCATGAATGTTAAAAAATGAATCAATAAAAGAAAACGCCATGATGTCCTGCTTATTAAGGTTATAAAAAAAATAAAACAAACTTGATAAACACACTGTTTTTGATTTTGTAATGTTACTTTTTTTTCACATTGTCTACCGGTTCATAAAACCATAATAATTCTAATATGCTTCACTAACAAACTAGGGAGGCATACCTACCTGAAACTACCTGTATCTTTTTTATATACCTTTAAATGGAAGTTTGATACGGTCCCTTACTACTTAATTTAGAATTAATATCTTTCCAAATGACCTAGTAGGTTCTTTAATTTACTTTCATGAGTTGTCAATAACGCTGGAAAATTTGGCCAATAATAAAGCACTATCTATTTAATTTATATAATATGTCTATATAGCAGAAGTAACATTGTTTGTTTAATAAAGGCTACAGGTTTGACGTCAACACACAACCACAATGATAGTACTGTACTACAGTAGATCAGATCAAGAATTTTACTTCAAACCCAACACACATTTTGGAAGGACTACAGAAGTTGGAGAGGCACTTTATACAAGGACCTTTCGAATTGTGATGGTCTGGGATCTAGCAGTTACTTTACGTAATCAAATGTAATCAATTAACCATATGTGGTGACATTAGGGTACTTCAACTTGTCGCAACCTAGGAACTTGTGTACATACAGACATGTGAGGGCATTTGGACTTGCTTCCTCACTCGATTCCTTAAGACTGGATTCTATGTCAACCAAAGGGATTGTTCATGTGTCGCAATTCAAAAGCTCTATAATGTAAAAAAGGCCTCTCCAACTTTTGACATTTAAATAAGATATAAAATAAAAGTACTATACTGTATATCCTCTGGTATAATCCCATCCACCTAGAACAGAGAATTGGGCTGACTTTGAGAAAACAAAAAGTTGGTAAGCATTTCTTGTAAAAACTCATGTGAACTAGAGACAGGCCTACATACATAGGAAAAGTCAATACTATGCCCAGGGATATGCCTGGGAAATTAGACATAAAGTAAGGGATGGGATTTGACCCGAAGTGGGATTATACCCGAGGATACGGTAATAGTAAATGTAGACGAATACCAAATATGGTATGAAAATAGAAACCTACACATCATATCCACACAAATAAAACCTCGGCCACAAATCAGTTTGATTTACAGCCATTTTTTTAATCCTAATTAAGAACTTCAAACTGGCTGCCAGTCATTAAAGAGCTATCTTCTTTACTATTGTGATTTTTCACAAACTAATTAGCCTGTTAATTGAATAGTAAACGATAATTGCATTTGTTTATTGAAAGACAAATTACCTGCTGTACGACTTTATAGTAAGTTTTTTAACTAAATAATAAAATTGTACGAAATTCTGAACTCCTTTAAACGGGAAAAACTAAAGACTCCAAAAACCAGAATTTTTAGACCTCAAAATAATTTCCTACTACTGTACAAAGAAAACAACAAAAAAATTATTTGTTTATTATTCAGTACACTTTAAATAACCTTACTGATACTAAGCAAGGATTACAATCAACCAATGAGAAAGAAGTAAATAGTGTCTTGTTAAATCAATAATATCATAGAGACATTTTTATGATCACATACTTCACATACAAAGATCACCTTTTACAATTATCACATGGACAGAACATACACATTCGATTAGTTACTTATTATGAAACATTTTTTTTAAATAAAAAGAATAAATATTTAAGGGTTTTCCGTCAGGCTTGACCATTTCACAGGAGAGTAGTACTTTAATAATAAGAATAAACAGGTACAATAATTAATTTGTAATTCTATCAGCTCATTTGGAATTCACAGGTTGATCCAAATTTATTTAGTCAGTTTGCGAGTTGCCTCACACCGATTTGGGTCGGCCTACATAGTAAACAGGTTGATTAAAGTTTATGTTGATGTCAGTTTGATAGTTGCCTCACACAAACTTGGGACGGCCTACATAGCAAAGCATGTAAACCTATGACGTACTGTAGCTTGTTCGTGTGTGGCATCATTTGGGTCTTCTAACCATAAGGTGTATACCTCCGTGTTCTAACAAATTAGCTTGTTAGTAGAATAGCAGCCATCATAGAAAATAAATTTTCAGATACAAATTGAGGTCCTAAATCAAAATACATAAAGAATATTACAGGTACAATTACAATTAATTACAATTGAAGATGCTCTCCAGGTGGAATGCCATCCTGAGATGAGTAGTAGTAATTAGTCTATTTCATTTACTTTACAGTATATGTAATTTTTACTTTCTATGGACCAGAGATTCCGAAATAAAAGATTGAAATGAAATGAAATAAACAAAAAGTGGTGTTGGTAGTATATGACTGCAGCTTACCTAGATTGGTAAACATTGGTCTAGAACAGTGCTACAATTTGTAATATAAAAATTCATTAAACACTCCTATCCGACAATAAATAATAATTTAATAATTCCATAAAAAAACAATTTTGATGATGCCCATGAAACAGTTATTGAACCAAAAACAAATTACAGTATAAAAGTTTTCTACAGTATGTATTGTAACCTAGAATGAAATGGTATATTCTATTTACAGTACAGTAGGCTGAAAATAAAATTTAAAAATAGTACTGTAATTACAGTTGTTTTTAAAGCAGTTTAAAGAGTCCTAACTGTATTCATAAACGGTAATTCCACAGAAGATTAAACCAAAGTATGTTGGTTGAAATATAAGGTCAATTAATTTCAATATATAGGACTTCATCGTAAATGGTACGTTCTGTTGACTTGAAGATTAAACTCTCTGTTAAAATCAGGTTGGTTGAATTGGAAATAAGGTCTAGGCTAAATGTCAACTTGCTATTTTAAAGTTAGACATCCTCATCGTAAAATGAATTCCATAATCCAAGTACAGTATAATATTTAATAAATCACATTTTATGGTAACATTTAAAAATGCCTGGAGAAATACTATATATACTGTACTGTACTTCTCTAAAGCCTTGTCTGCACTATCAACCTTATGTAACAACAAATGTGATGTGCCCATTTATGGACATGATGATGTCATATCACTACCATCTTTGGAAATATCACTACCATATTTAGGCACATCACACCTTTTTTGTCAAATTAGTTTGATAGTGTAGACAGAGCTTTAGAGTTTAGTGCAAAATAATGACCATTTCCTTTAACCAATTTAATAATATGTAATAATTTGGTTATTTTTTCTGCATTGTTATGAATTGATTGTTGCTGGCTGTATTTTTTATTTTTGGGATACTTATCTTAAACTTTAGGTCCATATTTTAATTGAATGTTTAACTTATGATTGGTGAGTATATAAACGGTGGCTGACATGGTTTGTCGCTGGCCGAATACTACTTTTTAAACTTTAGCTTTATAGTTCAATTGAATGTTCAATATTAATCATCAAAAGGAAAACAAATTATCGTGGTCTTTAGGAATATTCTATCTCATATCTTAATCTTAATTGGCAATACCTAGAGGGTGAGCTCGCTTCGCCAATCTATGTTTTCGCGGTACATCTGAGCATCTATAGGTGGAGATCTTTACAATAGCATTTCCAAGTCAGAATTAAGCATGACTTATAGATGTTGCCAGCGCGGATCACCTAACCCGTCATGACAAGTTCAAATCTAGTTGACAAATTGTAATCAAAATGTTCAAAATTTCATATCTTCTGATTTGTGTAATATTGATTCTAATTCTAAGAGAGTAGTGAAAGCACTTGACCCGTCAAAGCACTTCACACCAAGATTGCTGACAACTAATAAGAAGATTATCGTTATAAATCAATTAATAAAGACGATGTAGTCATAAAAATAACATTAATTTACATTTTATAACATATTTAGTTAATGATTGTTATTAATATCATAAGATGGTAATATTAAAAAACAAGCAAAATTATTAAATTAATCCATTTTTTCTGAATTACTAGATTCAAGTTCAAATTCCACAAACATTTATTTCATTATACAAATACTGTACAAAGCAAAGAAGAGTACCAACCTAGAAGTACTTTATTATTAAATAATGTGGTGTTATTGACAAACATCATAATGTAAAAATATGTAAAATGGTAATCTATTTATTCATCTTAGCATACAGTAATGTGTGTATGCACAGACTCTGCATAAAATTACAATAATTAGGTGAGGCTACACATAAATCATTATCTCATTGTTCACAAACAGTGAAATGAACTCAAGCATATTATTTATAGCTTTGTATAAACACATTAAGAGCCATTGTCTGTAAGAATCAAAGAAATATCAAAAAGAGTGGCAGACTCAAAAAAATGGATTTCTTTCAAATTTTGCACATGGCTATATATGTGTTGAGAGAAATCAAATATGAAGTATTTTTTTTTTCACACGTATATTTCCATGGCAACGGCCAAATTTGTGTTTTTGACAAATTTTGTCCTTTTTTAAGGTTTTTTAAAATGGATATTGGTACTACTTTGATGAACGATATTTTTGTTTTGTTCATTTAATTATAAAAAAATAATTAGTGTATGCATAATAACAATGCATTGTGTACCTGTTTCAAATTTTTTTATTTTTTTTTATTTCATACTTTGGGAGATACCATTTATTTAAAAAGGGGTGTTTTTCACTTTTTTTAAATTGTTCAATGCAACTAAACTTTACTTCACCATAACGCCCAAAGTGGTGTATTTTTTTAGCTGATTTAATACAAATAGGTAGTTCTAATGTTTAATAATTGATTTCTAAAATAAAATACTGGGGTAAATTTAAAATCTACAAGCAGTGTTGCGAGAAACATAGGCATTTTTATAAAAAAAAAACATGGTATATTAGTAGAAACATTTTATTTTCTTTGATTATTTGATTTGAAACTCATTGGTCAGAAAAATTCTTAATGTTTTATATAGTTCTAGTTGTGTTGAGAGAAAAAAAATTAATTTTTAATTATAGATTCTGTAATTCCCAGTTTTAATGTCATTTTATAGGTTATATCCTCTGGAAATTTGAATAAATTATCAGATCGTTGTGAATTTTAATCTTTGCAACAGATTACTCCTCTCTTATTTTGAAGCTCCTCTTTCATTTGTTTACTTCTTTTATTTGCTAACCTAAGCAGATCCCACATGCCCATCTACCACCACTTTCGACAACCACCCCTCCCCCCCCCCCCCCACCACGACGACTATAACCACAAAAAGATAAACTGCAACACTTTGGTCGATCATCCACTATAGAGTGTCAAATGCATGCATTTCAAGCACCACCCATATTGCCGCTAGTATCGCTCCAATGAATAGACGGATTCAAACTCCTCCATTCCACCCTGAAAATGCTAAAAAATACTAAACCACCTGATTATAAATAATAATAGGCCTACAATTATAAGCGGCCACTTTTCCAGGTCCCAAGGGTGGCCACTTACGGGAGGTTCAACTGTATTTAAAAAAACAATTATCCTTAGTTACGCATAGAAACAGGTTCTAACATAACATAAATAATACATTTTGACATAACTTGACCCAACAAATGACCCTTTCACAAGGTCAGACATTTTCTGGGATTCACTGTAGATAAGTAAATTTGGGAAAAGGTAGTAAAGCTATGTTATCAATTGTTTGTAGTCATGAAACCCCATATTAAAAATATTGTACTTAGTTACGTATAGAAACAGTTGTATACAATACACTATAGGTAAAATGTTGATGTCATTTGACTTCAATATGTAAACATTTTTTTTTTCATGAAAACTCCATATTTAATTTTTTTTTTAAATATCATTAGTTACGTAAACAGGTTTAAGATAACACTAAAGGTCATTTTTTTACCTTTATTCAGATTCGTCAAGACTTTCTTTCTGAGATTATTAGGATTCAGTGTTTAAAGTAAATTTGGCAAAAAGTAGAAATGTAAAACTATGTAGAAAAAATGTTTTGTATTTATGAAAAACTCCTTATTTTTTTGAAATTTTTGCATAGAAACAGTTACTATGGTAAAATTTTGACCTCAAAATGAATGAATTTACAAGGTCAAGTTTGTCATTAATGGAATGCAGTAGAAGTAAAATTGAGAAAAATTACAAATGCAATCAATTCTTTGTATTTATAAAAACGCCATTTTTTACGTTTTTTTTTTAATTACTTTCCTTAGTTACACATAGAAATGGTTGCTAAGGTAACACTATAGGTAAAATATGAAAATTGTTGAGAATTGTTATGAACTATCTTGTAAATTTTGATCAAACATTAATAGTTGTAGTAAAGTGGGGACCTGTCCTGTTTTGCATTCTGACCCCTTTTGACCTCAAATGACCTATTTACAAGGTCAGATATTTTAAGAGGTCTTTCTGTATCTCTTTACACAAAATAGATTTAAAAATTTATAAAAACTATTGACGCAATTATTTCCAAGTTTAACATTATTTTCCATCAACTAAATATTTCAATGCAAAATACTGTTTTTCTGGCAATTAATTGAAATAAACCTGGCAACACATTCTCCTATTTTATCTAAACTATTCGTATGACTCTAGTAGCATTATGGCAAGCCACATATACATTTTATTATTGGATTAGCCATATTTAAATTGTGTTTCATGTGTTTTGTTTGTTGATATTTTGTTACATTTTTTGTATTTTTCGTATTTTCCTGGCAACACAGAACCTATCTACGAAATTTACCCCAGTGTTTTTTTCGTGATTATTGTTGACAAACCTATTGACTATCAAATTAAAAAAACCTCATTGATTTAAAAACACCTCTTTGGAAGTTATAGGTACGTTTATGAGGTATACTTTTATAAAAAAAAATATTTTTTAAAAACACCCCTTTTTAAAATAATGGTATCAACCAAACTCCATTTTGTAATTTCTTTTTTTTCTACATTAAATGGAACTCAATACATGTTGTTTACACTGCTATAAACAAAAACTGTATACTGTAAGTATTTTTGGTTAAAATAAGTATACAAGTTTGTACTTTTTCACTATAGAAAATCTGTGAAAAATGGCAAAAACATCAAAATTTGGATAATTGACCGTTGTCATGGCAACGGAGGCTAAAAATTATAATGAATGTTGTAGATATGCTTTTTATTGAAATGTCTATTCATGGTAAAAATTTGAGAGAAATCCATTTTTTTACATCTGCCACCAAATCTTTGATTTTTACAGACAATGGCTCTTAAATAATCTTAATCTTATGCTGAAATTGATTAATTCGGTAATAATAATATCAATAATATAATTTATTACATTTATATGTATACAGTAGCTTTGTGGTATTTAAAGTTCAGACATACTAATTTACTGTATATCATTCCATTTTACTGTCAACACTTTTGACAGTGTTATATACTGTATTAATGTATGACAGCATAATGTATGAAGTCCCATTACTGTCAGTGTAATCACATTAATGTATGACAGCATATCAATGTTGTACTGTATGACATCAAATTACTGCACGATATCACATTACTGCACAATAGCACATTAATCCACAACAGCACATTACTGCACGACAGCACATTACTGTATGACAGCACATTACTGCACGACAGCACATTACTGCACGACAGCACATTACTGCATGACAGCACATTACTGCACGACAGCACATTACTACATGTCATTGTCAGCACATTACTGCATGACTGCACATTACTGCATGACAGCACATTACTACATGTCATTGTCAGCACATTACTACATGACAGCACATTACTGCACGACAGCACATTACTGCACGACAGCACATTACTACATGACAGCACATTACTACATGACAGCACATTACTGCACGACAGCACATTACTACATGACAGCACATTACTGCACGACAGCACATTACTGCACGGCAGCACATTACTACATGTCATTGTCAGCACATTAATACATGACAGCACATTACTGCACGACAGCACATTACTGCACGACAGCACATTACTATATGACAGCACATTACTGCATGACAGCACATTACTACATGTCATTGTCAGCACATTACTACTGTACATGTAATTGTCAGCACATTACTACATGTCATTGTCAGCACATTACTACATGTCATTGTCAGCACATTACTACATGTCATTGTCAGCACATTACTACATGTCATTGTCAGCACATTACTACATGTCATTGTCAGCACATTACTACATGTCATTGTCAGTACATTACTGCATGACTGCACATCATCAAATTACTGCACATCAGCACATTATTGCACGAAAGCACACTGCTGTATGACTGCACAGTAATGAATGACTGCACATATACTGTTCAACAGCACATTTCTGAACAGTACTGTAGTACATTACTGTACAAGAGTACATTACTGTACAAGAGTACATTACTGTATGACAGCAAATTACAGTACAGCAGTACATTACTGTATGACAGACCATTACTGTACAAAAGCACATTACAGTACAACAGCACATTACTGTATAAGAGCTCTGCGTAAATTACTGTATTTAACATCACATTATCAAAATATGAATTTATTTCATCATAAACTAATATAAAAATACATAGGTAATGATTGGTGAGGGTGACCATAAGAGCATAGCTTGTTTTCTGTCATCTCAGAACATTGATACAGTAAACACATGTACCAGCACAATATGCGCGTATCACATCACTACAGCTCAAAACATTATACTGTATACTGAGTACAGAAATTTGTTTTAAGAATTAGCAAACAATAAAGTATAATAAAAAAAATTATAACATATATTTTTGACATGTTTTATAGAGTATCACGGTGCTGACGTCACGACGGTAGGTGGCGCTGCGTGGTTGCTAGCGCAACCAAAAATGCGTTCAGCCTGAGTGACTCCAAAATGGTTTGGAATAGGCTTATTGAAGTAGTCATTTAAAACTTAATAATTTTCAATAAAAACAAACTAAAATTTCAAAAGATCACTAAATATTTGTTTTTAATAATCTATTTATTCTTCAACTACAGTTTAAGCTTAAAAAAATCAAGCTAAGATACATAATTTGATAGAAATCAACATAGTAGCGCTGAACGCATTTTTTGGTTGGCTAGCATTAGCAACCATGCAGCGCCCTCTATCCTTGTGACGTCACACCGTGATACTCTATATGCAATTTGGCCATGAGATGTGTTGTGGAAGTTGGTCAGTATTTTTTGGAAATAAGAATACGTATTTCACACACACAAATTATTGCACAAAACTAAATGTACAGAACATACAACTGTCACTGTTATGTTAATGCTCTACAATATCTTTGTTGCGTTCAAGTAGCCAATGTATTATATACTTAGCAACATATTTTGTGCATAAATACAATCCGTGTTACTACTACGTATGTTAATAAGTCAACATTAAATTGCTCTCATTAACATACTGTGTTTTGTACGTTTCCAAGGTTTTTGAATATTACACAACTTGAAAATATATTGTGCAGGTGATGAACTGAGTGTATGTAATATATTTGGATCTAAAGCTCTGTCTACACTATTAAACAAGTTTGACAAAAAAATTGTGATGTGCCTAAATATGGTGTATGACATCATTATGTCCATTTATGGGCAAATCACATTTTTTTGTCAAATAAAGTTTGAGAGTGTAGACTGTTAATAATAAAAGCATTCATTTTATGTGGCAAATGGAACGTCCTACTGTACAACCATCACAGTCTGTTAAATTATCGTCTCCTTCGTCCAGTATATATACAGTATATATACAGTATGTACAGTATATGTACAGTATATGTACAGTATATGTACAGTATATGTACAGTATATGTATAGTATATGTACAGTATATATACAGTATATGTAAAGCATATTCTAATAATAATAGTTCTATCGTTTTATATTTTGAATAAAAATAAAAATTTAAAAAAAGGTGTTAAAGAAGCTGTTAGTGTTAATTATTTTGATGATGTCATTCCAAATCAACAAAAAATAAACATTCCATGATTGATTGATAATGACATTATACAGAATACATAATGTACAGATTCCTCTCTTCGTGTTTACTTATTTCAAACTAATTTTATTTGAGCATGATATTGTAAACTATAAACAAAGCAGAGAAAGGATTACATTGTTAGATAATTAACTAAATAATAAAATAATAAACAAACTGGTCATCTAAATACTCGTTTCCACTCAACTAATGCGAATGATTTCATTAGATGCTGTAAAGTATGGACTGAGTGCAGAATCTGTTTGGGCTTTAGCCTATTCTCATTCCTGGTTATTTTTTACATTGATGACCGAATAAATATTATTATTATTATTATTAAAGTAAACAATGGATACCCGAACAAAAAGAAATTAAAAAACAATTTCTATTTTTAGTAAACAAACAACAAATAAGTTCATAAAAAACATCTGTTTTCATAGAAAATCAAGTTTGATTGGCTGATCTGATTGGCTGATTTGTTGTATTATGTAATTTTTTTACTGATATATTTTATTGTTATCCTTTGTTATTAAAATTCTCTTCAACTGATGATGGGCTAGGCCGAAACATGTTATGTTACTATATTTATATTGAGGCAGTTAAACTTGATCTACTCTGCCTATGCAACTCTTTTTGATATCTATTTTATTTTCAGAGAATTCAATTTTGAGGAGCTACTGTAGTATTTGAAATCTCACCTTGTTCCCGGTTTTTTAGATTGTGGATCAGCACCGTTTTTATCCTGGTTTTCTTTATCCATCTCTTTCAAACTAATAATTTGTTTTTACCTTCTTGTCTTCTGTGATGCTTGCTGATTCTAAAAAGAAAAGCAAACATTGAATTAAAATTGTCTTTATAATCTCTGCCTACACTATCAAACTAATTTGACAAAAAAAGTGTGATGTGGCCAAATATGGTAGTGATATGCCCAAATATGGTAATGATGTCATAAGACATCATGTCACACTGTAACGTTTGATAGTGTAGACTTTATCAATGTGCAGTGAACATTGTATTTCATGTTGAACTGTGTAAAGTATAAACAATTGTTTTTGGTTTTTCTTCATCAGTCATATTTGGCCATCATTCTAAAACATGAATGTTGTATAGTAATTGAAATAATTTCAATTGAAACTATCAATATTGCGTTATTAAATATTTGACTATAAAGTAAATTTAATTCATCTGGTACCTAAAGTAATACATGACAAATATAGCAGCTTTGCTAAAAACATCTGGTTGAAAGAGAAACAATAAATTTAAACACACTTTAAAGCTATTTAAATCAATAAATGTATTCAAACACAGAAATAGACAGATCATTTGAAATTGTACTTGGACAAGATGTAATCATTTTAATATTGCATTCTGAAAGAAAAGAAAAGGCTAACATGTTGGATGCTGAGTAGTAAAATGGCAAGATGGCAGATGCTTTTATCTTATTCTTAACTGATTTGTATTGTATGGAGTGAGTGCAGAATCTGTTTGGGCTTTAGCCTATTCTCATTCCTGGTTATTTTTACATTGATGACCGAATAAATATTATTATTATTATTATTATTATTTTATCGCTACTGTACAGTGCAGGCTAGTTGTATTCATTCATTTATCTTTATATTTCGGAACACCATGATGACAAGTAATAAATCCATAGAAAAAAGATGTTTTATCTAAGAAATCATTGTATAGATATTTATATTGACAGTTCTTGTGTCCCCTGTTATCTGTCCCTGTGTCCCCTGTTATCTGTCCCTGTGTCCCCTGTTATCTGTCCCTGTGTCCCCTGTTATCTGTCCCTTTTTACAATGAGAATTTAAATATACTGTACAGTATAAGGAGGTTAAAGGAAAAAAAATTTAAAATGTACAGTACATGTATGAAAAATTATAATAGAAACAATTTAAATTGGTACACTGATATACAGTACGTGATAGAAAGCCATTTCAAATGATATCTCATTTTGATGCCAACTTAGAGCAGAGTAAAGTGAATTGGTGTGACTACTCATGCGTAACATGTGCATTCTTGCATGACATGTGCACTCATGTGTGACATGGAATATTTCCCAAGAGAGAAAAAAAATGGTAAATATTAAATTTGGTTGCATGTACTATAGTATTAATGAAGCAAATTTAACTGTGCCTATTAATTAAAAATAAATATACTAAATAATATCGCAGCTAAAAATATATAATTGACATGTTCTACGATACGAATTGTATTTTGACCTATTTTTATGAAGCCATTAAAATGTTAACGACCTGACATGGCACAACTTGATGATAAAGCAAGACGTAACTCCATCAACCGAGATATTAATTAAATTAGAAATTTATTTTTCAATAAATAAGAAAACTTTTTTACATCTTAAATAATTGGTTGATAAAAAAATTAGAAAAATGGTTAGTGACAAATTTTGGACCGTTTTCAAAAAAACAACTAAACTTAATAGCGAATATTAGAATTTGAATGTTCACTAAATCGAATAGCCTCTTTTACAGATCTACTGTACACTGCTAATTGCCATTGACAGGAACTGTTTACATTACTTGGCAAAAATATGGAAACTCCTACACAGTTTAATATCATTCTATGTTAGCTTCAGTAGAAATGTCAATATATTGCGCAGCATTTAAACGGCAAGTTTTGGCAGATAATAAAACTTATAAAATGGTAACACTGTTTTAATACCTCTAACAAGCTTGATCAAATCCTGCTTTATAAATAATAAGGTGTAAACCAATTACAGTGAGTGAAGCTATACTTTCAAGAACATGTACAATAGGTTTCACTAGACTTTTTGTAGTAGGGTCACCAGGGGTCACCCAGAGAGTAATTGATGTATGCATTGCTTGTATCCTTTTAGGCAAGACACTTTTACTTACAATCATTTGGCTCTCTCCACCCAGGTGTATAAAATGGGTACCCAGTTAGATCAAGACACAACCTTGCGCTGATTACTACTGTAGCTGCATTATTATGGGAGTATGTTTCCATACGTGTTTGATCCAAAATGACCGGGGTAATGATGTGCACTGAGAGCTTGCTTATGAACTATTATTATTATTATATTGAAGCAGGCAGAAACAAATCTCAAAAACAGATTACGGTATCCACAAAAGTGTCTGTTAGAGCCATTACTATTAAGCTAACTTTGTAGTACTGTAGTGTATACCTAAAATAATTTAATTTTATTGAGATCAAAAATAAGGTGTAGAATAACTGTATAGATGGTAGATTAAATCCAGGTATTGTAAGTTGCTACTAAATGCTACTGCACTAATTGAATATTATTAAAGTAATACTAATACATTATTTATATTAATCATTTTATCTATCACAGGTTTTTCAATTATTTGATCATACTACAGTATATATTCACTATCTATAATAATTCAATAATTCCTCTGACTTCTGGATTCAATTGGAAGTATTTCTGGTTATAAACCAGGCTTTCTGTAATTGGGTTATAAAGGAATTCAATTCATTTTTCTTTCATTTGTAATTTTGTATTCATTTTAAATGTGTTTTGTGTTTCGTTCCTTTTTAATGCAAAATAAATCCTTTAAATAAATAAAAGTAACTGATCCAAAGTCTTCCATAAAATAATAGTATTTACAACATTATTTTTTTTCTTTCTGAAAATCAAAGTACGACATTATAATATTATCATCATCTATATAATTGTACTGTATTTATAGTCTGAACAAGTCACAACCATGATGTGAATTGAATAGAGTATTGACCTTGCATCTACGTGACCTTTAACCTATTTTAATGCCTTTCATATTTTTTAGCTTCAAATTCCATATTCCTATTAGCTTTCATTAGGCTAATGGCGAGTACTACACACTATTTAATATGGTAAGGTCATTTGCTTTGAATATCAGAGACATTATGAAAAGTACATACTGAACATGTTTGCCGTTGTAGCATATAGCCAAAATGCTGTGCAGTAGTAGTACACAACAAATTATGATTTTTTAAATAAAATTAACAGACATATCAAACATTTATCAAATGGTATAGTGAAAAATGGAAATACAAAACTTTCCTACTCAAAATTATAATTGATTAGCAGTAATTATTGCTATCAAATTTTTTATTAAAAATTCTTGCAAAAAGTACATTTTTAGGCACACATTTATACACTACAGTAGTTATTACAGTAGTATAGTCTGGCATCTCATACTGATACTAGTAGTAGTAGTTTGAAGATGGTTGATATTACATATTACATATACAGAAAGCCCATTAGTCCAATTTTGGCAGCATTTCTGAATAATGTTTACAATTAAATTTTAATGAGTTTGAATTTTATGACCAAGAATTAAGGACAGTACAGTAGTAGTAAATCTGCCAAATTGTGTTGATGTGGCTGCATCACACATACAATATCTGATTGAAAACACATTGATAAACAAACAAAAATTGGAATTTAAAATGGTACTGATGATTGTCAACAACCTCATGCTCTGGACTTGAGTTTGAGGCACAACCCAAATTGAAGTTTGTTTGTTTGTTTGTTCATTTTTATACTGGGTAACCTCTTCAGTCAAAGACTGATCTCCCAGAGGACCCAGTTGGTGATCAGTGACTGTGATGTACTAATACACCGGGGTAACCCCCTTGTCGTCTCGAAAGATGTACTAGGTTCTTTAAAGTGCACACGAGCTAGTTGTGTACACTGGACCTACGGTTTATAGTCCTTATCCGAGAAGACTCGTTCTACCACCAGAACCATGGAGTGAGTGAGCCTCGAACCCTTGCCGATGTTATGGCTACGTAATTACGGTTCCACTGTCTTAACCGCTCGGCCACTCACTCACTCACAAGAAGAAAGATGTTCACATTTTGACATCGCAAAAAAGAAGGATAAGATGTGTCACCTACCTAAACGCATGGCTCATGGTACCACTATCTTGGAGGATGCTAAGGTTTGGATTATATTTCGATTTTTGTTCCCTCAAAGGAAAAAAGGCCTACGTTGATTTATTCAGGTACAGTAAGGCTACACAAACCTCTGTAAAGTTCTGTCTAAAAGTAGTTTGACAAAATAATTGTGATGTGCCCATTTATGGTAGTGATATGCCCAAATATGGTAGTGATATGACATCATCATGTCCATATATGGGCACATCACATTTTTTGGTCGACATAAAGTTTGATAGTGTAGACAGAGCTTTAGGTGCAAAAGCAAATTTTGTAGCTTTCGTTTACCAGTTAGTTATTAATATGCCTTTCAATGTTGGTAAACTACAGTAGTAAAGATCTTCAATTGAACAATTAGGATGTTTGTTATTGTTAACTGGAAGAAGTCTATTTCATACAGTAATAGTATACAGTAAGTGGTTGTAAAATATTAAGTTTACAGTACTAAACTTATTTCCAAGTGTTCCTTGAATTCATACACACCTTTCCTTATGAACTTCAATAATATCCTTTGACATGAAAACCAGGAAACCATAAAATTATGCTAGCTGTACAGTACAGTCTTTTAGTTAAAAATTAAATATTAATTCAAAGATTATAAAATATAAAGAATTTCAGTTAAATCCCTTTAAGTTGATAAATTTGTCCGATAACTACAGTATATCGTAATACATTTTGCAAGTGGACACTTTGTTGATATACAGTCAGTGTGTACAGTACTGTACTCAAGATGTATATACTGTACAAACATTCAATACAATAAAAACATTAAACCAAATCAGTGGCTTTAGTACAGTAGTCTGTAACGTGTGCCTCTTAAGGTAAACTCAGACTAGTCGTGTTAAAAGTTCTCGCAACGACCTAAAAACTACCACGCTATCGCAAGACGACTCGTATTGTCGGTATTTAACTCAGAAAGCACCGACGAGTCAAAACATTGTTGGGCCTTGTCTACGAGTTTTAGTCTTCGAGTCGTACTGTAGCACTAAAGCAAGTCTGTGCTCGTCAGAGAGAGGGCTATTATACGAAAAGTTAAAAGTTCTCTAATCCGTCGAGCACGTCCCATGGTACCACCATCATTTCGCTTACCTTAAAATATTTATCCTCTAGCAGTTTGACTCTACTAACTTGTTTCAGTGAATCAAGTAACCTCTTAACTATTGTACTTGATACTTATAATTATTGACCTTTTATACTGCGAGTCAGGTGGATTTATAATGCTTATTACATAATTACATGATCTAATCCTGTAAACAAACAATCAAATTTATTTTTATATTTATTATTAATGGATTTATTAATACAACAGCTAAATATCTAATTTACTTATTCATATCATACATAACAAACATGACTTGCGTCATTGAGCAGTATCCAGCAATATTATGAACAAATTACGAGATGAAAATATAGAAAAACATATTATATAAAATTGTAAATTGATTAATTTCCAAATCCAAATGACGTTCTTAAATCACAAATCTGTCATAATCAATTTCATTACCTCATAAATCAGTCATAATTTACCTTTCAATTTTTATATATTTTAGAGTTAAAATTAGAAGGAATATAATCAAGATATTAATACATCACATGCGTAGGATTGCCAAAATGTATCAAAAATCCCTGTAAATAGAAACTAAAGGATATTACACTCTTTGAATATAATAACTACATAACATTAAACAAACATACTTAAACTGTACAACCTCTATGATGTTAGAATTGATTTTGGAAATTGATATATCATCAGTGTTTTCAGATTATATATAATAATTACACTTTACAAGAATATTGATGATGATGATGATGATGAGATAATGATAATGATGATGATGATTAGATGATGATAAGGAGATAATGATAAGATGATGATATGATGATGATGTTGATGATGACGATGATTAGATGATAAGGAGATGATGATAAGGAGATGATGATGTTAATGATGACGATGATAATGATGTTGATAATGACGATGATGATGAGATGATAATGATGATGATGATGATGATGAGATGATGATGATTAGATGATGATAAGAAGATGATGAGATGATGATATGATGATGATGTTGATGATGATGATGAGATGATGATGATGATGATGACAATGATGATGATGAGATGAATGATAACGATGATATGATGAATGATAACGATGATATGAATGATGACGATGATATGATGATGATATGATGATGATGATGATATGATGATGATGATATGATGATCAAATGTTTGATATTACAGACTATAAAATAAGATGATGATAAGGAGATGATGATAAGGAGATGATGATGAGAAGATGATGATGAGAAGATGATGATGTTAATGATGACGATGATGATGATGAGATGATGAATGATGACGATGATATGATGATGATGATGATGATATGATGATGATGTTGATGATGACGATGATGAGATGATGATGATGTTGACAATGATGATGATGAGATGATGATATGATGATGATATGATGATGAGATGATGATATGATGATGATGATGATATGATGATGAGATTATGAATGATGATGATATGATGATGATGATGATATGATGAGATGATGATGATGATATGATGATGATATGATGATGATATGATGAGATGATGATGATGATATGATGATGATGATATGATGATGATGATATGATGATGATGGTATGATGATGAGATGATGAATGATGAGATGATGATGATATGATGATATGATGATGATGATGATATGATGATGATATGATGATGATATGATGATGAGATGATGAATGATGATGATATGATGACAATGATGATGATGATATGATGATGATATGATGATCAAATGTTTGATATTACAGACTATAAAATAAGACATGATGACGATGATTAAAAATATATTTTAATGAATTTTATTATACAATTTGTCATATTTTAATATCAAATTTAATTATAATTTTGAATTACATATGCAGTACAGTTTTTTTTATAATGTAAAGATGAAATTTAATACTGATTTTTCAATTTTAAATTAATTTAAAAAAAAATCAATAATCAACACAAGACAAGGTTTTGTAAATTAGATAATTTAGGTACGACAGAAAAACTGCATAATTATGAATAAATATCTATGGTCGTGTTCGTACGGTGGTTAAAATAAGCGCTTAATTTCACCCATGCCTCAGGTTATAAATTGAGCGTTGTTCGTACTTGAAATATTTAACCGCTTATAAATGCTTAATCGACGAATCACAAACCGGAAATTACGTTTTAAGGTCAGTTGTCTTTACAACCTACGACCCCATTTATTTCGCACACTAGTTTCGTGTTGTATATTTTCGCGCTCTTTCTTTACAATAACAATTACTTGCTACCTTTTACACTGCTTATCCTTGCGACAAACCTTATGCCTCTTAACGCCGATAATCCTGCCGAAATATGCCTTCTCCTGACGACCATTATTTTACTCATTGACGAAGAATTTGAGCCCAATGTTACACGACGGAAACACCACCGACCAGCGGCTCCCCGACCAGAGGCCTACTAAGCGGTCTACACCAACAAGGACAGCACCAGCTGACGATCGCTCTCGAAGCGTGTATGGAAGAGCTTCGTAGGAGAAATGACGGGCCTAGGCAGCGAACGTTTGTCAAAATTTGACACATTGCCTCTATCGGAGATTTATTATCCTCGAAGGCCGAGTATAATTGGATTATCGCTGAAATAACCTGCAAATTTGGTGAACATTTTACCTCGAATTTTTTGTAGCCTGAGGCAAAAGTTAATTGGATCACGCGAACGGAAATCGGGAATAAGCTGGTATTTTCAACCCCTACGAACAGGCCCTTAGGTATCATGAGAGACACATTGTATTAGGTTGCTCCTACTGCAGACAGTGATATCACACAATAAACTCACTGTAGGTGAAGATGACTTAGAGGATTACATAAACAACAAAACAATCAGCAGACTTCATATTATCTAGATATGATAATTAATGCTAATTGGCTTTTGATATGAAGGTAGATCATAGAGGGAAAAGTTGAATAACACCATGGAGGTATAACAAATTTGTATACGTTATATATTTTATACCTCCATGATAACACTAATAACAGGAAGAAAATCATTCAGCACAGATAATCTATAAATACTGTAATTATTAAAAGGAAACAAATTGTTTTCTTCTGTACACCCTATATTATTTTAACAATCTCTTCCTCTATCTATTAGGCTCTGTCTACACTATCAAACTTTATGTGACAAAAAAATGTGATGTGCACATATGGACATGATGATCATGTCATATCACTACCATATTTGAGCATATCACTGCCATATTTGGGCACATCACACTTTTTTTGTCAAACTAGTTTGATAGTGTAGAGCTTAATGTATTGTAGAACTGTATACCCTCCTCTAACTCACCGTACACCCTCTAATTACTGATACAACCTATGTGTACAGTCTGTACACTCCTATTTCACAGTAGTGTGCAGTACGTCATATAATAGTACACCTTATTAAGGCTAAATTTGGGGGTGGGATTATACTTGCATGCATGGGATAATAATTGGTCAATATGGAAAATTGATTGTATAACTAAAGTTTAGATGATTTAAACATGGAGTTGCTCTTTGACAGAAATAAAAGTCCATAGATGGACGCAATCTAGTCTGTAGGGAGTATATTTTATAACGCACTAATGCAAGATGTATTGTATCTTGGGGATACTAAATTACTTATTGCAACTGATCTACTTAATAGCCTAATTTAATAGTTTAATTAGAATAACAATGATGCGACAATAATTGAAAATTAGCTGTTATGCTGACTTCGTATTTAATCAAAACATACTGCCAACGTTTGCAGAATTTTAACTATTGGACACTGTATCCGAGTTTCTTTTGAGTGTGTCTAACTGCGCAAGGGACGCACAGCACATGTTGGCCGATATATTCAAACAAGGATACACAGTAAAGGAAAGGAAGATGATGCTGATGATGATAATAATGATGATGCTAGATTTTGATTTGATCTCAGTCTGTTGATAACTGCAAATTGTAGAAAAAAAAATTAAAATAACAGATTTGTTTGGAGTCAAGCAGGAATAATACTCGTATCCGGTTTCTCTGACCTCATTGGGTCAGACCCAACAAATCTTGCTTTGTAATTATATTTTCTAGTAGTAGAGAAAGGTAGGCTAGGCTGTGCAAACAAATAATAAAACATGCTGACAGTATCAATATTATTATTATTAGGCCTATAAAAATAGCAAAAACACCAACAGGATATTAATTAACAATAAATAAGCCTAAATTTAACCTTAATATGGCACATACATTTTAAATAACAAAACAAATCTTTATTACATTATCATAATGCATTGATGAGCTAGCTAGCTACAAACTTGTTTTATAAACAACAACCAACAGTACACACCTCCCTGGATAAAATGACAACCAAGCCAAGCTGCTTCGGTGTTCCTGTTTCTTGCTGCTAATCAGATGCGACGGTAGCGACCATCAACCGTGTCATGTATACACAGGCAAACAGTTGGAATTCCCTTGTATTAATGTCAATTTATATGCTCATAAATCTGCTAATTGATTCACTAATGATTGATATAACAAATTATTAAAATTTACCTGATAAATATGTCTTTGAATAATTTAAGTATTAGAGACAACCCTGTCCATAACGTCAACAAAACCAACTAACGATAGTCTGCTGCTCTGCTGCCTTGCCTCCCTAAAAATTCATTCATATGTCATTAATTCACGCCCTCTATAGTTTTTGTGGACGTATAATTATTTTTTATGCGCGCGATTCTCGGATTTTCCGCGCAATCCGGTCTCTCACACTTTATGCTAATGTGATTTTCCCTACGATGTAGCCCTAGCCTCATATTCCGACGTTAATAATACTCAAAGATATTATTATCATTAAAATAATTACCTGAGAAATAGTCTGTCAATCAGCCGGGATGGAAGTCTAAACCACCCAATCTCTGAGTATAGGCCTAACTGATGTCTTATTATTCAATTCAACTTTGTTGTCAAAAGTGAATGACTTTATTAAAACTACAAAATGGCCTATCAAAAGTTTGATTATTTTTAAAACTTTATTTTCATGTTGTGCTTGCATGCTTTATTAAAATCTTGTGCAAAAATCGCTCGAAATCCAATGAGAGTCGGGATCAATAAAAATAGGCGAGGTCTACAATTAAAAGTAAAAGCGTATACAAAAGTGCATAAATAAAATGGAAAGCGAAAGTCATAAGGTTCAAACAGTACACAACGAACATTTAAAGAGAAAGGATGTTGTGATTATGTATAAACCATCAATACGGAATTTAGTTTTAAAATACGATTAAAATAATAACACAACAACGGACATTGACAACTATTGTCTTGTGAACAGAATTGCCATTTGACAAGAATAGTGAATGAATTCATTTGTGGTTATCCTTGGCAATTTGGTTACAATGAGAATAAAAAATAAAAAAGGTAAACACTACTAGATCATCTCCGGCCTCTGGTAATGGTAAAAAAAACTTCTGCCCAAAAGTTAGTTCAATCGTAGGCCTAACAATTGTTCTCCAGTAAGTTCGTGACACATCCAATTTGCTTTCTATTCCAACATATATAATTAAGATAAGATGATAATCAAGGAAGAGTAAAATTACAATTTATTTTCCCGCCTTTTTAATTTAATTTACTCTTCCTGATAATCCGCGCTTTTTGTTGATGAATAGACAACAATCGTTATTGGTGTCGTGTTATACACAATCTGATCCTTACAAACATTTGATGTAACCTGTGACCTTTTTAAAATAACGGCACTAAAAGGAATGTTACATAATCATTATTTTGAAGAGTGGGCCAATAATCTAGACAGATAAGTCGAAATAATATTAGGCCTATATACTAATAATAATAACAACTTTAGGCCCTATTTAAAAACGAATGCAACACTTAATTGAATCACCATATTGGTGTTTTTCACAAGGCCGTTACTTACTATAAAACTATTTATACAAGTTATCATTTAGTAGGCCTACATGATTCAAGAACTATACACACAAAAAAAGAGACACAACTGATACAATTTAAAAAAAAAAAAACGATTTCTTGAGAAACATAGAGTTTCAGGTATATCTATTTGGTAGGCCTAATATATTGTTTTTTTTTTAATATATGTATATTCTCAAACAACTTGCAAAGGAATCATAATGAATTGCAGCATCAAGTTGTTCATTTCATTGTCTTTATAGTAGGTAGTTATGGTTTTTTCCAACTTTCCGATGGACGTATTTTCTTCTCTAGTTGAAGTAGTAACATCTTCTGGCTCTTCAGTCCACAGTCTATCAAAATAGGGTTTTTCTTTTTCTTACCGAAGTCGTGACGGAACTCGACTAACTTTCGCCACTTCTCAGTTTGGAATGCATACCGGGGTATTTACGGAACTCAGGGAAGGTAGGCAGCCATTCATCATTTACTCGGCCAAACCTTCCATCTCTCCAATCACCTAAAATGAGAACATCAGAGAGCTTGATTCAAATCAGGGAAGAGTGAAATTCAAAGTACCCTGTATGTTTATTTTTCTATTTTTCTGAAAGATCAGTTTTTAATTAAATGCCTTAGGCCTATTACTTTTAGTTAATTAATTTTCCCAATTTTCCAACCATAATGCCATCTCTATGACATTGAACATTGGAAAAAACAAATACAAAATGATTTGGAAGATAAGACTACTTAATCATGAAAACATGTAAGCCTAACTAACATGAAAATGTAATTTTCGAAAAAGAGTTGAATTCATCTGAGAATCGTAGAAAACAACTATGTTCCATATATGGACATCACGCTTATTATTCGTTCGTGGGAAATATTTTATAGTACAGTGAATTATATACAGAGGTTTGTGCTGAGACAGTGTGGACAAAAATAGATATCCTGTTACCAGATTTATGTCCTTGTTGAAGCACGCGCGGATTCCTCCATGGTTGAAGACGGCTCTCCTTCTGGTGTAGGTCGCCCGTCTGTAGCCTTCACCAGTTGTAGTGTATCTATATAAACTGCAAATATTTAAAAAATGAAGTGAAAATGACTGAATTGAAATAAACGCTATTACTATAAATATATTTTATCACACTGACCCGAAGTCAGACCAGTGTGCTGAAGTTCTATAGGTAAAAGCAAATAAAACAATTATTATCATTGTATCACAAAGATTCCACCTGTAGACCCCTAATAGTCAAATATCGAATATTGAATTCAATGAACCACATAACAGTAGGCCTAATTCCAAATGTATTTGCCAATGAATATATATCTAAAATACCTAATCAGTTCCCCCATAAAACATCAGGGTAGGCTAATAGATAAATGTGGGTTAATTCTTCTTTAATAGTACCATATGCTTTGATAGAGGAGGAGGCCTCAACTATTACCTTGCAATTTACTCTTTGCTATTCCGTTAAGAAGTTTAGCAAATCTTTCAGTTTTCTCACGTGTGCTGTCCAATAATATGTCTTCATGTGTTTCGAGGTAGAACACAAAATCCCATATTGTCGCAAAGTCTCCGGATTCTTTAGAGTAGAAGGCGGTTATGTCGGCTAATTCTTTACGTCCGACATTTTTTAAAGCTTTAAAAAGCGCTTTACGAAAGGGTGTTATTCTTTCTACGCTTTTGCCATTATATCTCTTGGTGTTTTCCTTATACTCTTCTATACGTGTTATTGCCGATTAGTGCTCTATTAACTTGGCAATTTCCAGCAAAATCTCCACATCTGTCTCGGAGATAACACCTTTTGTATCACCGAGTGGAAGAAATAACTGCGATGCTGATTTGTTTTTCCGGTGATAACTCATCAACTGTTAGGCTATCGTGTAAAATACACCTCAACCAATTGTATTTGGTACTACTAGAAAAGTCTTTATTAAGTTCTTTAAGTAAGATGTTGAGTGTATAGTTATTCCCCGAGTTATTCGCTGCCATTGATTGTATGTCAATTCTGGGAGAACAAAAGAGTCTATTTTATGAAAACTATTATCTGCCATATTAAATTATTCCTATTAATTGACAAAATGAGGATATCATTAATAAAAAAATAGAATATTATTATAGGCGTATTAAAAGATCACTTTATACAATATTATAGAAGATGAGGAGTTCACAACGGTGACTACTTCTTCGCATGCAGCTAAAGTAAAATGACGTCACGTTAAAGCGTGTCGTCACAGAGTCTCATGCATATTATGCAAAAGAAATGTTTTCTCTCTGCTTCTTGATTGCGCGATGATGATTTTACAAAATGTTTTCCATAATTCCGATATTGTTCCTGATAACAAAGAAGCAGATTAAATATAGTTTTTTATTTGACCCATTTGGCTTAGATGAGCTAGGATTTAGAGTAGTAGGCCTACCTACGATCCCCGCTACGATCACTTTTTATCAGGCCTCCATATCCTCCTTCCCCGCCTCCTTCATCGTACCACCGTGAGGCATCGTGGAGATGTACACAACCCAGCACACTAGCTACACTTCCCACACACCCTAGCTCTAGCTAGGTATGCACGTGCGCTGCCACCTAGGCCTAGCCTATTTCGGGTCTCATGTCTTGCAGCATTTGAAAATACATACTAATACTGTACATTATTATTATTTTGTATTCGCACTGGAAGTATCTAGGCGTTAAAATTCAATATATTATTTATTATCCTCAGCAGTGAAAACAGTTATATTTTGTTGTATATGCCATACTGATTTTTACGGTGGCCCACAACTGTCACGCACACTATAACACAGAATCACACAATTAAAGAAGGAATTACACAATTAAAGAAGAAATCACACAATTAAAGAAGAAATCGCACAATTAAAGAAGAAATCGCATATAAACAAAAGAAAGCATGAAAATATAAAACGAAATGCACAAATAAAAAAGAAACGCGCAATTAAAGAAGAGCTAAGCACAATTAAAGAAGTCCGCAACAAATTCGAAAGCTCCTCGCACAATTAAAGAAGTCCGCAACGAATTCGAAAGCTCCTCGCACAATTAAAGAAGTCCGCAACAAATTCGAAAGCTCCTCGCACAATTAAAGTACAGTAGTCAGTATGGAACGCCATCGATGCCTCCGGCAGAAAATTAAGGTAAAATAGGATTTCGGGAAAACTGAAATGCTAAAATTAATTTTGAAAAATGTTGTACAAATTAAATAAATCAGAATTATAATCACTATGCCAACATATTAAAATAATTCATGATAATATTTTTTGGAAATTAATAATAATGCATTGTGATCCGACTGCCCCGGCCCGGACTGCCCCTCCCATCATTAGGCTATCATGTATACAACATAGAATAGGCCACTAATTCCACTAACTTTCTTAGCCTGCCCAAAACATACACTACAACAGTATATCTTAATGTATTGTGCTCATATATAAGAAAATGAAAATAAACGACTTACTAATAATAATTGAAATGTACTTTCACAAAAAATCAATTTCATTCACAGAAAACGCACTGGAGGTAGGCCTATAGATAGGTACTAGCATTGGCACACCGAACAAAATCATCCAACCAGACATGCAGCTTATTATTGGTAGCAGTGGATTATAAACAATACTACAGTAGTAGTCATAAAGGAGATGAAACGTCACAAGTCAAAGTTCAATGGAACGCAAATAGATTATATAGAATCGAAACTGAAAATAATATTGGAATGTAGACCTACTATAAAAAAGTGAGAGGTCGTATACACATATTTGTTATGCAACCTCCGTTGGCGATCTATGAGCTGAGATACAAAATAACCCCACAATGTGGTGTATTAAAATGAGGTGGTTTAAACGCAACATTATTCACACTACGGAGGGTTAAACATAAACCTAGGCAAACATATTCAAGCATCATCACATCAGCAAGAGGTCTACTCGGGATTTCAGAGCTCGTAAACACTGTACACAGGGGCGGATCCAGCATTATAAATTAGGTGTGGGGGGGGGGGGGGGAGGGAAGTCGAGATTGGTACGAGGGCGAAGCCCCTACAAATTTTGACAGTTACGACGATATTAGACATTTAAGGATAATTTTATTTTACTTTTATTTATTTATTTTTATATCTTTATGCCCGAAAAAGAAACGTGACCAGACCGTGTTTTATGGTTCGTGCCAACCGCTTCCTTTCCCCCACTCGAACCCCCACCCAAACCCCTCGACAGCGAACATATACGCCGTACACAAATGGTTATTCGTAAATTGAAACAATTCGTAAACTCAACCGTGAGAACATAACTCGTACCTTTCCCTGTATGAACGTACGTTGATGTGTAGTTGCAAATGGATTTCCGATTTTCGCCTGGAATCTGGAAAATACACATTTTGGTCCCTGGATGTAATATGATACAGCCCAGATATGTCGACGAGTATACCGCAGTGAACCGGCCGGGTCATGAATGATTCGTACAAAGAGACACCACCGCCAGACAAATGCGTACCACATACTGTTTACTTCGCTGACAGTCAGCATGCATAAAGTGTATAGCCCTCGAACGTACGTCAAAAATGGAATGCCGCAGTTAGGCCTACTTAAAATAAAGAGTAGTACACTTAATTTGTTTTTTTTTTACTAGAAAATAAATGATCTTATTTTTCTCCCCGACAAATATGGTCAAATTACTCAATACTCCCCGAGGAAGGCGCCATCACTGTGTGTGTAGGGTCGGGGTAAATATTATATAAATGATAAAAACGATCCGTCGGGTTGCAGATAAGTCATTATCTAAAAAAGGCAAGTCTGTTGAAATTTAGTGGTTGGGGGGGGGGGGGGAGATGGGTGCTGCCTAAATCCGCGCCCGTGTTTAGGCCTACTTTTTATAATATCATCATATGTAGGCTACCGCAATTCATTCTGATAAAGAAAGTAAAAATGCTTAGAAAAAAGGACACAAAAAATGTATATTGTTTTCATGTTTTTATTATAAGTATATACAAGTAATAGATTGAAATTGAAATAGTTTCTTCACATACGTCATGGAATAAAGTTATTCTTAGCTAGCATGAAAGCATAAAAAGTGAAGTGAAAAAGAAAAACAATGAATAACAGGCGACAATTTTGGTACACATAAACATCTTATAATGGAAACAAACATACGGAATAGTAGGCCTACTTTTTTTAGTCATAAATTATTTTCGAATCTTGAGTTCGTATTGAGCATGATTTGTCTCATTATGGAGGTATACAAAGTTTATCTGCATGTGTAATTCTACGAAAGTCATATTGTTTCTTATCTTTTTACGTCATGTGTTTGTCGCTGTTGGACGTGTGTTGATGACATGCAACACACGTCTTTCTTTTTTCTAGTCTTGTGTGGGAACTTTCATTTCTTCAACAAGAAAATATTCGTACACACATACAAACACATAACGGTAGAACTCATGTAGCTTTCAAACGCATTATTTCCCTTTTCCCTTCTTTGAACTGATCATTATAATAAACATGTTAATTCAGTATGTATGTTATTTACACAACAACATTCTTAAAAACGCACTTCTTAAATGCTTTATTTTTGACAAAGTTAACTTTGTTGGTAAAACGCTTTTGAATAAATCTTATCTAACTAATCTTTAAAAATGAATGGCCCCCGGTTTTCAATAAAACTCCACGTTTACGTTCATGAATTTTGCTATTTTTGTGATGAGTGTAGCATAATAAAATCATTAATATTAAAAATTTTAGTAAAATCCTTAAATATTGCAGAAGTGTGATAAGGGTTTCTTTACAACACTATTCCTTCATTTTTGTTCTTCAGTTTCTATCCCAATAATGTAGTTGCATGTTTTTTCATTTTATTGTCCTTAAGTGTTTGAACGAATTCTATAATTTCTCCATCGAATAATTCTTTCTTTTCTAGTTTTAACATGAAATCCCAGACATCGTTTAACTTCTTAGTCTTCAGTCCATATAATTTTGCAATTTCGGATTGTTCATCTTTACTTATCCCACGCCCAAATTTGATCAACTTTTGTCGTTTATCCCAGCGGCGTGCAGGGACTGTTATGTTACTGAATCCAGGAAAGGTCGGTATCAATTTTGTTATCCTTTCCTCGTCCACACCTCCCATTTCTCCGATTACAACGGCTTCCATCAAAACATCAACATTTGATGGACTAATTATTCCAGGAGCTGTAAGCAACTCAAGGAGTTCGAATGCATCATCAGTGTTCTCTATGTCTGTTAGAGCAACGCACTTAAACTTGAAAATGATAAATTTTAGTAAATGTATTTTTTCGTGTTCTTCCCACCACGATGCTACTTCCACAAGTAGTTTTCGATAGTCACTCTTGGATAGTGCTGTAAGGAAGAAAAAACATGTTATAGGAACAAAATATTTTATCTATGATCAGAAATTGTGTCTATGCCTAAGTACACATTGCAAATGTGATTTGACATTACATTTCAATAGTATTGAATGTTCAGCACTGTCAAAGTAATGTTACCGTTTTTTATTCGAAGAAATCTACGTCAAATCCTCACCAGAGACAATGGGAGCTTTCGATTTGCGACGACCTAGAAAACCTTCCCCCCCCCCCCCCAAATGGTGTCGAAGAATAGAGGAAGCACATTCAAATGTCCTACGCATGCTCACAATGAATTTACATGACGTAACTAATTCAGGTCCTACTGTAAGTCGTCGCAAATCTTATAAAGGTTTCTCAATGCATTCAAAATACAATAACCAAACATACCGATACCAGATGATGTCCATGGTTTTGAATTTCTGTTGCCAGTACTTGAAGGAACTGTAAATAAAACATTTTAAATATTTTTATACGCTTAAATCAATTGATGCTGTTGATTAAATACAACGCATACGATTTTATATTTTAAGATTAGGCCTACATAATCAACCATATAACAATCTATAAAATATTCAGAAAAATAGTTTACCTGTAGGTTTCCTTACTACTGCTGATGTTGATTGCTCCTTTTTGACTGCTGCAGTGCCGGGAAGAACCTCTGAAAATTAAAAAATATTAATAATATTCTTTATAGGATAAATGTGATGTTTCATGAAGATACACAATGGTAGGCCTATCTATGACGACGAACATAGCGCTAGCATGTCTTTGTCGTCAAACAGGGCACTAAAGTACTAAATATGAAATCCCTTTTGAGAATGTTGTTCAGTGCCTTAACAGATAAAAGAGTATCTGGTATATACCTTGTATAGAAGATGATGGAATGTTCTGTGGCTCACCAGTCTCTGGTAAAGTATTTGCATATTCTGTGGGATATAACACAATGTAAGATTTTGTTTATAAACGTTTTACACATATGCAACATTATACTTGTAATGCAATGATATGATAAACGTAATATCATCAAGATTGTATAGCAATTATATTAATGTCCGAGTTTTGAAAAAAAAAGTGCATATTCGTCATTTTAAACTAATTTGTAAAGCCCACAAAATTATATGTAGGTTATACAGACATTATATAAAAGCCATGAATGTTAGTATTTTTTTAAAAACATTTTTAAATAATATTGAAGAACAATTTTACCTTCTGTTAATATGTGTGCAGCTGTCGGGTTGAGTAATTTAGCAAATCTTTTAGTTTTCTCTGGTGTACTATCCAATCGCTTTCCTACCTCCAGAAAGAACACAAAATCCCAAATATCAATATGATCACTGGAATCTTCACTATAAAATGCAGCAATTCTAGGTAACTCTGGTCCTCCAACTTCTCTAAGTGACTCAAACAGTTTTTGACGATACAGTGTTAACCTTTGACCTCTGGTGGCGTTATATCCAGCGGTATTTCGCTTATATTTTTCAACCAGCCTTATGGCAGCATCCAGCCCTGTCAATTCAGCTATCTCTAACAAAATTTCCACATTATTAGAGGAGATATGACCTTTAACTTGACTGTGCAATTTTGAAAGTAATTGTAATGCTGTTGTGCTTTTTGTCAACGTGGAAACACTTAGTGTATTGTATAAAAGACACCTTAACCATTTGCATTTGCCTCCAGAAAAATGTCTACTAAATTCGTCTAGTAAATCCTCGAATCTATCTTCTTGACTCGCCATTTTAGAGACTGAAGAATAACAAGTGCATACATAAATAGACCTACAATATCTCGGGATATTAAACAGTTTGTTTAACATCAATTTTGTTACGTTAACGTAACAATCAAAATTAACAATTATTGTCACTGTATGTGAATTAATAGTACCCCTTTCACACCAAAAGCAAAACTCCGGAGACACTCCGGAGTTGACGCCCCGGTGTTTTGGTGTGAAAGGTAAAATCAAGCAACTCCGGAGTTTAAAACTGCGGGGTTCAACAGCTAAACATTCTCCGGAGAGCGAACTGCGGGGACACCCCGGTGTTTTGGTGTGAAAGGGGTATATGATAGGCCTATGGAAAATGTCTCGCAGGGAAATTTGAGGCAAAATACTCGAAGCCTATTTAAAAAAACGAAATGTTCGAATTACACGACCGATAATGTGCTGGAGTAAAACAAGTTGCATATTATGTTTAAAAAAACACAATTTATATCACTCGCAATCATGCTGTCAAATTGTACGTTACTGGAGTGTTTTGTTTGTCTATGGTGAAAATAATAGAAGGATTTGTTCCAGCTTTTAAAATACGAAGACAAACAACATCACATCACGTTTATCGACTCTGTGATTATCATCATATTATTTTTATCGTCTGCCCACCAGATGATTCACGTATGGAAAGTCCAACGACCTTATTTTAGGTAGGCACATTCGGAACGATCAATGGAATTAATCACTTGAATACATTGGCCTAGCCCCATATATAGCCATAAATAAACAGTTCACATAAAATCATTGAGCTTGTATTAGGCCTATAATAGTAAAAACGCACGGAATTTGCATGTATTTTGGCATATAAAAGGCCTATAGGCTATTTAGGGTGTGGATATTACAGTGTAGTAAGTAAAGTAAGCTTGAACTTGGACAATTTTATGTAAGCTAACTTGATTTTCCTACTTTAGCCTATTTGTAGTATATCCGTAATTAGGTTTCTAATCTAAAAACTTACAAACTTAGAAAACTATAATAATCGAATAAATTTCACTTGATCTTGATATGTCCCTGTATTTCAATCTATTAGCAAAACGTCGAGGTACGTAACATGCAACCACCTGTCCCAGCACCAAAACCATGCCAAAACCTATATACTGTGCCGCTTTCATTCTATTGTGAAAAACAGCCAAGAGACAATCGAGACGATCAAGCTTACTATGAAACGCCAAACGATTTCCGGAAAGTTCAATTATACTAACGTATGACACGCCAAGGCACATCGATTTTTATACGTTGCGAATCGAAACTGAGAAGATATAATAAATAAATAAAGCATTACAGTGCTACCACAATAACAACAAAATATAATAATAAGTAAAGAATAATTATATAATATTCGATCGATTATATTATGCGATGCGAGATGAGATACAAATAACCTCACAATGTGGTGTATTAAAATGAGGTGGTTTAAACGCAACATTATTCACATTTACGAAGGGTTAAACATAAACCTTAGGCCTAGACATATTCAAGCATCATCAAATCAGCAATGTCTAGTCGGGATTTCAGAGCTCGTAAACACTGTACACAGGGGCGGATCCAGCATTATAAATTAGCTTTTGGTACGAGGGCGAAGCCCCTGCAAATTTTAACAGTTACGACGATATTAGACATTTAAGGATAATTTTATTTTACTTTATATCTTTATGCGCGAAAAAGAAACGTGACCAGACCGTGTTTTATGGTTCGGGCCAACCGCTTCCTTTCCCCCACTCGAACCCCCACCCAAACCCCTCGACAGCGAACATATACGCCGTACACATGGTTATTCGTAAATTGAAACAATTCGTAAACTCAACCGTGAGAACATAACTCGTACCTTTCCCTGTATGAACGTACGTTGATGTGTATTTGCAAATGAATTTCCGATTTTCACCTGGAATCTGGAAAATACACATTTTGGTCCCTGGATGTAATATGATACAGCCCAGATATGTCCACGAGTATACCGCAGTCAGTGAACCGGCCGGGTCATGAATGATTCGTACAAAGAGACACCGCCAGACAAATGCGTACCACATACTGTTTACTTCGCTAACAGTCAGCATGCATAAAGTGTATAGCCTTCGAACGGGGTGTCACGAAACCTAAGACCACGAAAGCTAAGACCCCCTAAGACCTAAGATCACGAAAGCTAAGACCCAAGACCTAAGATTACAAATTCTAAGATATACTATACAGCTTAAAAACAATACTTGTTTATCCATACATAATTTTAAACACAGTAGGTTTCATTTATTACCATAAATATAATTTAATACTACCGCAAAACATAGATAAACTCACATTATTTTCGCCCGTTGAGTAAATGTATATTTTTTCTTTACAACAAACAAACTTGACGGGTTGTTTGTTGGTATATATTTACTCCAATGTGTTGGTTCAGAGGATGTTTTTCTTACGCACCTGCCTTTCTTGTATTTTGACTCCAAATTTGTTGACTAACTTTATCCTGAATACCACACTTTAAAATTAGGACTTATAAGTACTTTCAGAAGGAGAAACACATAATAACAAATAAATAAATCCTTTAAATTGATGATTTTACAGACGTGTTTCTTTTTATACTGTAATGTAACTCCTCGAGCTCCCCATGCTCAATATTTTTTGTTTCTATGGAGCGCCAAAAGAGCAACAATAATAGTACAAGTATAAAAACAGAAAGAAAACGAAACAAAAAAACTTATCATAACATGGGGTAGGCCTAGTTCTAGTGTGCTGTAGGCTAGTCATTTTGTGTGCGAGAAAAACGTCTGTAAAATCATCAATTTAAAAATGTATTTGTTACTTTTTATGTGATTCTTTTTCATGAAAGTGCCAATTCTAAGGTGTGGTATTCAGAATAAATGTTGGGAGTTAAAATACAAGGCAGGTGCGAAAGATAAATATTTGTAATCTTAGGTCTTGGGTCTTAGCTTTCGTGATCTTAGGTCTTAGGGGTTCTTAGCTTTCGTGGTCTTAGGTTTCGTGACACCCCCTTCGAACGTACGTCAAAAATGGAATGCCGCAGTTAGGCCTACTTAAAATATAGAGTAGTACACTTAATATGTTTTTTTTACTAGAAAATAAATAATCTTATTTTTCTCCCCGACAAATATGGTCAAATTACTCAATACTCCCCGAAGAAGGCGCCATCACTGTGTGTGTAGCGTCGGGGTATATTATATAAATGATAAAAACGATCCGTCGGGTTGCAGATAAGTCATTATCTAAAAAAGGCAAGTCTGTTGAAATTTAGTGGTGGGGGGGGGGGATGGGTGCTGCCTAAATCCGCGCCCGTGTTTAGGCCTACTTTTTATAATATCATCATATGTAGGCTACCGAAATTCATTCTGACAAAGAAAGTGAAAATGCTTAGAAAAAAGGACACGAAAAATGTATATTGTTTTCATGTTTTTATTATAAGTATATACAAGTAATAGATTGAAATTGAAATAGTTTCTTCACATACGTCATGGAATAAAGTTATTCTTAGCTAGCATGAAAGCATAAAAAGTGAAGTGAAAAAGAAAAACAATGAATAACAGGCGACAATTTTGGTACACATAAACATCTTATAATGGAAACAAACATACGGAATAGTAGGCTTACTTTTTTTAGTCATAAATTATTTCCGAATCTTGAGTTACTATTGAGCATGCTCTGTCTCATTATCGAGGTATAAAAAGTTTATCTGCATGCGTAATTCTACGAAAGTCATATTGTTTCTTATTTTGTAAAACAACTCCTTGCCTATCATGTCATGTACGTGTTTGCCGCTGTTGATGACATGCAACACACGTCTTTCTTTTTTCTAGTCTTGTGTGGGAACTTACATTTCTTCAACAAGAAAATATTCGTACACACATACAAACACATAACGGTAGAACTCATGTAGCTTTCAAACGCATTATTTCCCTTTTCCCTTCTTTGAACTGATCATTATAATAAAACATGTTAATTCAGTATGTATGTTATTTACACAACAATATTCTTAAAAACGCACTTCTTAAATGCTTTATTTTTTACAAGATTAACTTTGTTGGTAAAACGCTTTTGACTAAATCTAACTACTAATCTTTAAAAATGAATGGCCCCGGTTTTCAATAAAACTCCACGTTTACGTTCATGAATTTTGCTATTTTGCGTGATGAGTGTAGCATAATAAAAGCAAAATTTAAGTACAATTTTGGTAAAATAATGATATATTGCATGAAATTATTTATTTGTCTCTCCATAGTTTCTATTCCAATAATGCTGCAAGCTTATCCATACCAGTGTCATTTAATCTTTGAATTAATTCTGTGACTTTTCTATCGAATAATTCTTTATTCTCTAGTTTAAACATCAACGCCCAAACATCTGGTAACTTGTTAACCATCACACCACACAACTGTCCAATGCGGGTTTGTTCAGCTTTACCTATCCTGAGCCCAAATCTGATCAACTTTTGTCGCTTATCCCAGGATGCTGGGACTGTTATGTTAGTGAATCCAGGAAAGGTCGGTATCAATTTTGTGATCTTCTCCTCGTCCACACCTTTCATCCTTCCGATTACAACGGCTTCCATCAAAACATCAACATTTGATGGGCCAATTATTCCAGGAGCTGTAAGCAACTCAAACAAATCGAACGGATCATCAGTTTTCTCTATGTCTGTTAGAGCAACGTCCTTTTTGAACTTTAAAAGGATAAATTTCAGTAAATTTATTTTATTGTGTTTTGTCCACCACGATGACACGTTCACAAGTAGTCGTAGATAGTCGCTCTCGGGTAGTGCTTTAATGAAGAAAGATATAGCAGCATATTTATGATAGCACAACCGATTGTAGTAATGATATATGTCTACTTATACACTGAAAATGTGACATGACTTTTAATTAATGCTGTAACATTATTACATTTTTTTTTACCATATTTAATGAGGGTGATCCATCCAACAATTGCTGATCATTAGGGACCCTCAGAGGTTCACAAGACAATCATACAAAAGATGCTCTACATAAACAAAGTCTTTGGGAGTGGAGTTGTAATTTTGTCCACAGAAAAAATCCTTACATGTGACGGGACTTAAACCCAGGACCCTTGGAGTGGTAGCCAAGTTATCATAACCACCAAGCCACAACTCCACTTTCATTTCAATATTATAGAATGTTCAGCACTCATGTCCAAGTAATGTTACCGTTTGTTATTCGAAGAAATCTACGTCAAATCCAACCATAGACAATGGGAGCTTCCGATTTGCGACGACCTACAAAACCTACCCACACATTCAAATGTCCTACGCATGCTCACAATGTATGCACATGACGTAACTAATTCAGGTCCTACTGTAAGTCGTCGCAAATCTTATAAAGGTTTCTCAATGCATTCAAATGCAATAACCAAACATACCGATTCCAGATGATGTCCATGGTTTTGAATTTCTGTTGCCAGTACTTGAAGGAACTGTAAATAAAACATTTTAAATATTTTTATACGCTTAAATCAATTGATGCTGTTGATTAAATACAACGCATACGATTTTATATTTTAAGATTAGGCCTACATAGGCCTACTTAATCAACCATACAACAATCTATAAAATATTCAGAAAAATAGTTTACCGGTAGGTTTCTTTACTACTGCTGATATTGATTGCTCCTTTTTGACTGCTGCAGTGCCGGGAAGAACCTCTGAAAATTAAAAAATATTAATAATATTCTTTATAGGATAAATGTGATGTTTCATGAAGATACACAATGGTAGGCCTATCTATGACGGCAAACATAGCGCTAGCATGTATTTGTCGTCAAACAGGGCACTAAAGTACTAAATGTGAAATCCCTTTTGAGAATGTTGTTCAGTGCCTTAACAGATAAAAGAGTCTGGTATATACCTCGTATTGAAGGCGATGAAATGTTCTGTGGCTCAGCAGTCACTGGTAAAGTATCTGCGTATTCTGTGGGTTATAACACAATGTAAGATTTTGTTTATAAACGTTTTACACATATGAAACATTATACTTGTAATGCAGTGATATGGTAAATGTAATACCATCAAGATTGTATAGCAATTATATATATTAATGTCCGAGTTTTGAAAAAAAAGGTGCATATTTGTCATTTTGAACTTAGGCCTAATGATGAATTTGAATTTAATTTGTAAAGTCCACAAAATTAGGCCTACAATATGTACATGAGTGCTTTTTAAAAATTTTTTTAAAACATATTATTGTAGTACAATTTTACCTTTTGTTAATTTATATGCAGCTGTCTGGTTGAGTAATTTAGCAAATCTTTTACTTTTCTCTGGTGTACTATCCAATCGTTTCTCTACCTCCAAAAAGAACACAAAATCCCAGATATCTTTATAATCACTCGAATCTTCAGTATAAAATGCAGCTATTCTAGGTAACTCGGATCCTCCAACATCTCTAAGACACTCAAACAGTTTTCTGCGATACAGTATTATTACCCTTTTACCACTAATGGCGTTATATCCAGTGGTGTTTTGCTTATATTTTTCAACCAGCTTTATGGCAGCATCCAGCCCTGTCAAGTTAGCTATCTCTAACAAAATCTCCACATTATTAAATGAGATATTACTACCTTCTCTCAGATTTCGCAACAATTCCAATGATGATGTGCTATCTGTCAACGTGGAAACTGATAGTGCATTGAATAATAGACACTTTAACCATTTGTATTTACCACCTCCACAATAAAGTTTAGAAAAGTCGAGTAGTAAATCACTGAGTTTGTCTTCTCGACTTGCCATTTCGAGGCTGAAGAAGAATGAATTGCATAATAAGGCACCAATATCTACATAAAACACTAATGTTATTGTTATACTCTACATAATAACACTATAGACCTAACAGTGTATTGACATTGCCTACAGCATATGCCTAATTTTTATTTTGGTAAGAATATTTACAATACTTTAATTTGTTACGTTGTGAATAATTAGATAGGGAAAACGTATTCTTGCAGGGAAATTCGAGATTAAATATAGAAAAAAACATTAACTGTTCAAATTACGACCGACTAGTGTTACTGTAATAGTAAAGCAACAGAGTGTTTTAAATGTAACTTTCTAGAGTATTTTGTGGGCAGATGCATTGTTTTTCCTGCATAAAAAAATAAGACGAAGAGACATCCATCACCTTGGTTCTTTATAACGCGTTATTTTCCCACAGTAACTGTGCAAATAAGCCTATTATTTATTGTAGTGGTTGTAGGTTATGGTTATCAGTCACAACACCCATTGTTGATGATTCACAGTATGGAAAATCCATAGACGTTATTTTAGGTATTGAAAAAGAGCAGCGTATATTCGGTACTGCATGTTATGTCCTATTCTATATACAGTACATACAGTTAAAGGCCCATCCATACATATTTTGGCATTAAAATTGGGCTGGATAGCCTTGACGGCCGCCTTATTATAGGCTTACAATATGATTTTAGGTTTCTGTTATACTGTATAGGCCTTTGCTTTTAGTAGGCCTATAGTATAATACCATGTATAATACAGGCCTGCGTAATACCGTATAATAACCACTTACTGTCTGTATGCATAGAGATATATGCTGTATCATGTAACTTAAACGTATACTGAAACAATTGTTTAATCTAATAACTTCACTTGATTTCGATATGTCCCTGAATATTAATCTATTAGTAAAACAAAGTACGTACCATACCACCACCTGTATAAGCACACCAAAACCTTGTTAATTTAAGACCGCTTTCATTCTATTGTGAACAACAGCGATGAGACAATGGAGAAGATCAAGCATACTATGAAACGCCAAACCGCAAAGTTCAAAGATCTAAACCTCTACTCCAATCCGGGATTTCTACCCATGCCTAGATATCTACTACGTCATCATATGTATCGCATTTTACTTGCGGTCCGGCCATGTAGTATTTATTACACACACATATATTATACGTATAATGTATTATTATTATACAGTATCACTTTCCCAGACCATCCCACAGCTATTTTTTTATAGGCTAATTTAATTTTCACATGAAATTAAAGTGTACCAAATATTTGCATGTATTGTATTCCACACTGTACATAGCCGTTTACCTGCGCTGACGGATGAAATAGGACATTTATTATTTGCCATTCTCCCTTTCTTTAGGGCAGGTATTTTTAGTTGTTTATTGCGGCCCTGGCGGAGATGACATCATCCTTCATGGCAGGTATTCACGGTACGATTCTGTCGCTTGTGATTGGTCAACTAACCACGTTGTTTCATGTCGTTTGCGTTGCGTATGCGTGGGAACCGAACTTCAACCAACTGGAACAGAAAAATAGCTAACCCTCCCCCCCCCCACCCCTGTTATTCTAAACTTCTGACAACTGTACATATTCGTAAAATAGTAGGTGATCATTTTAGCATTTAATCGATTCTAGATAATACACTACAAGATTGAGTATCCTTGATGGCGCTATTGACAATTTCTGTTCCGTATCGATATCTAGCCACACGTAATCTAAATTAAATTGATCATCGATATCGTCCCGACAAACAATGAACATTAAGCATTATTCTATACGAGGTCATTGAAGCATGTCATTAGACACTATTGATTCACACGTCAAGTCCATGCATCGCTGCATCGTGGGGTCGGATTCTTCTTGTATGGTCTCTGCTACATAGGCCGTACACAGTCCAGGCTACGAACAATTTCGATAAGTCGATTCAGAATGTAATGAAGCAAGTCTTATTGTAAGTTCTTCTAGAGGTAATGTTGCTGGGAACGCGTCCTTATCATCGATTGTAATGGTATGCTATTGGAAACGTAAGAGCTGGCACTTGCAGTTTGGTGTCAGCTACAACAGCAACGGAAAGTGTCTTTATAAGGCCTATCTATAATTACCAGGTAGGTCGGTAGGTGGTATAAGTTGCGTGGGTTTCTCCACTCCTGGTATTACGTAAGTTCCCAATATTTTGCCCGGGATTTTGCCTTTACTACCATTTCTTATACTATAGTCTAGATAACAGTATTTACGAAAAGAATGGACATCCAGTGCACAGTATGCCAATCTCAGAATTTTAGAAACGTCAGTTGAAAGTATACCGTGTTTGCAGAGACATAATTCTATATAAATACCAACTTATTATTTTATACGGTTGTCAATGACAATAGGTTAGCTATGCGCTGTTCCTTAACGACCTTACTATTTTACGGGACAAAGAAAAATCGCTATACAGTATAACATTTTTGTCATTTTGTTTTTTTTTTATTTCAGGATTATTTCTATGATGCAGTTTATACGCTGTTGTTTTTTGCTGGTTATACCATTCAGTATGTTCTGTGTGGTATCTGCTAGCGAAGACATCATTGTAAAAGTTGTACAAGGGAAGGTTCGAGGTAAACGCATGAATGTGTTTAACAAAGATGTTGACGCGTTCCTGGGAATACCTTATGCAGAACCGCCGGTAGGTAACCGACGCTTTAAACCACCGGTACCACAGGAACATTGGAAGACAACGTTTAACGCAACCGAATACGGTAATGGCTGTATGCAGCTACCAGATGACACTTTCCCCGGATTTCCAGGCACGGAGATGTGGAACCCAAACGTGCCCATGAGTGAAGATTGTTTGAACTTAAACGTATGGGCACCTTATCCTCGGCCGCGTAATTCGGCAGTAATGGTGTGGATATATGGTGGAAGCTATTTCAGTGGCGTTTCTTCGCTTGATGTATACGATGGAAAAACTCTTGCTGCCGAAGAAAACCTGATCGTGGTATCAATGAACTATCGACTTGGAGCTCTTGGTTTCTTAGCAATGGGAGAGGAGGCACCTGGGAATGCTGGTTTGCGCGATCAAGCGCTCGCGCTACAATGGGTTCAAGAAAACATTGCCTTATTTGGTGGCAATCCTAATGAGGTGACGCTGTTTTCAGAAAGTGCAGGTTCGGCGAGTGTAAGTTTCCATCTGTTGTCGCCTGTTAGTCGTAATCTGTTTAAGCGCGCCATTATGCAGAGCGCGTCTGCAAACGCTCCTTGGGCGCATTACATTAAACCAGAAGCTCTAAGAAGAGGTACTTTGTTAGCTGAGGAACTATCGTGTACCGAAAGTAACAGTGGTCGTTCTTTTACCGCCGATGAAATGGTACAATGTTTGCAAACCAAAGATGCAGAGGAAATACTGAACAGTATGTGGGTAACGACTGAATTTTTAAACTTTGCCTTCGTTCCTGTAGTTGACGGTCTGTTTATTGTCGAGACTCCTCAAGCGACACTCCAAAAGAAAGCGTTTAAACCATGCGAGATCATAATCGGGAGTAATACAAACGAAGCCAATTTTTTTCTAATTTACGAAGTGCCAGGCTACAGCAAAGACACCGAAAGTCTGTTAGACAAGTCACAGTTTAGAGAAGCGATTGAATATTGCTGGCCAAATAAGAACAGCTTTGCTCATGACGCCATTGAATTCCAATACACGGATTGGCTAAAACCAAACAACGACGCTAGTTTTCGAGATGCTATTGACCAGGCTGCCGGCGATAACAAGTTCGTCTGTCCAACTTTTCATTTTGCCAAAGCCTATGCTGAATTCGAGCTAGATGTGTATTACTACAGATTCACTCAACGTGCCTCGAACCACCCATTCCCAGATTGGATGGGAGTTTTACACGGCGACGAAATTGCCTACTTCTTTGGACTTCCTCTTCACACAGAGAACGGGTTTAGCGATGAAGACAAACAATTGAGTCGACAAATGATGACTTACTACGCTAATTTTGCAAGAACCGGGTAAGTACTACAGTACTTTAAAGCCTATTCACGGACACCTTACGGTGATATGACGTCATCAACCTAACGTAATTATTGATGACGGCGAATGACGTAAGTGCGCATATTCTGGTTTCACTTTTGTATTTGGAGTGTTTCATTGATGTCAACGAAACGCACAGAATCTGAAGTACAGAAGTTCCGTCGACGTGTATCATCCTTATATTTATATGTCTATGCTTTTACAATCAAATCTGCTTACAAGTGTACCACCGTGATGACAGCCTCCCCAATGTTAAGATCATGGCTCTGGCACACGTTTTGCGCTACTTTATTAGAAGGTGGCTGCTCTCTGGTATTAAGATTCATGCTCCGGTAGGTCCGTTGTTTCCCGGTGGTATCCGGTGGGTTTTAGTAGCATCCACAACATTAACTTCATCCTGATAATAATCTATTGTATTTATACTATGTTAGAAATCCAAATATCAAGCAAAATGACGACATGGAGAAACTGAGATGGCCGCTTCACTCGGCTCAAAATCTTGAGTATCTGGTACTAAATGCGTCCTTAGTTACCAATCAGAAAACTGTCGTGGGGAATGGACCAAGGGCCAGTCAGTGTATGTTTTGGGACAAATACTTGCCGGACTTACAAGCAAAGACAGGTAAGGTGTATATACAAAGACAACTAATACGTATGCCAACACTTCCCATCGGCGCATTCAAGATTTCCAATGAGGAAATTGTGGAACGTTTGAAGGCATACCGTGCGAGTGTCCATCTTGTTAAAAGACATCATATGTCTCGACATCATATGATATATATGGACTGGACAATGATCCTGACCGTTGTCTCATTAACATTTTTGTTTGTTTTGTTTTTAGGTGACATCGACGAAGCAGAAAGTCAATGGAAAGCAGAGTTTAAGGATTGGAGAAGCTTTTATATGGTCAACTGGAAGGCTGCGTTTGACACCTATGTTAATAACAAAGTCACCACGTGCGATGGCTCATAGATTGGCAAGCCTGCCAATCAGATTAACTATATGTTGAAATACAACTGTAGACTGGTTCGTTTGGTTCAGTTCCTCTTGACAAAAAGACTTTTTTTCGATCAGTAGCTCTGAAAGTATCCATCGATCAGATTTTCGATAGAATTCAATAAGCCGAAGTTATACAGTACATCAAAAATAATTCAAGCTTCCCTTGTTAAATGGAATCAAATTCCGAATGTGATGGTTGTACAGCAACATTTCATTTCACACTATGAGGACCGGCAAATGTACAATTGCTTAATAATAATCTTAAGAAAGAACATTAACAACAAAGTTCCGAACTAGAAAGAACTTGTTTATAATGCTAGCGTTTTCATGTAACTTATTAGTAAATTACCTTAACGTATTAATTACTAGCGTGTTCCTTTATCATTAAAGCTATAAAACGTTAAATAATATTTTAATGTTGCATGCATTACCTTGTGTAGACTGCTTTATGAATATATGATTCTGTAACGTCCATGCGCTTAAATTGATCGCAAATTGTTTTGGTTTTTTTTTTCTGTTTCATAAATGGTAGCATGAATGTATGTTATTTATTTTTTACTTTTTATTGTAAATTTAATTTATTTAAAACAAAATGAATGCCATCATCATAACAGAAAGAGTATGTAGAGCGCTCTCTGTATTAAGAAAATGTAAAATGAATTCACTTCCCGGCGTGACCGTTTTTATTTGGCATTCGATTGCTTCTCAACTTTTCTATTTATTGCATGGTTTTAAACTTGAATTTATTATAATAAAACATTAAGGGTCGTTATTATTACAGAATATGATATAAAAATATAATTTTGTAATATTTGACTTGGTATAAATTAAAATAATTGTCTGTATACTGTTATACTTTTTATGCTTGTTTGTTTGTCTGTCTTTACAAAAGATAAATATCTTACCGAGTATAGCCAGTATCATCTGACTTTCTTTGATCATCGCTCTCTCTTGTACTCGTAGGCCTACTTGACACTATCTCGCAGCAAGTATACAAAGACAAAAAAAATGACATATTATTGGATAATTTGTTGATTAGTGATAAGGAACTTTTACCTAGCTTTTAGGTTCAATTGGACAAAGAGGTCCCCATCAACCTTATTATAAATAACCTTTACTGCTTCTTAAGCAATTTTCCATCATGAAGTATCATTAGGCCTAAGCTCTACTATCTTATAGTCTAAATATTCCTAACTATTTCTTAAAAAGTTAGTGTTTGTGAATGATAAGGGGATTGGTGAAGGAGAGGAATCGCATGAGAAAATCAATTAAAAGAAAAGTACCTTGTAGTTTATTAGAAGAAGCATTGCTTGAAATACCAGTGTCCCTGGATGCAACAGACCTTGTGTCGCCCTCATCGGAAGCTGATGAATTACTGTGATGTTTGCTCTTTATGTCTTCCATATTTTGCAACATTTTGCTTTCATCTACTGTAAAATATTTAAGCATTCATTATCTATTTCAAATGCAAAACACTACTCGGCAATCGTGCAAATAATGTAAAATATGTGAGAATATAATTAAGACATCTGTGATATGCAGTAAAAGGGCTATACTACAGGTACGACTCACCCACAGAATCGTTTATGGGGTCGGCATCAGAAATAACTGTTCTAGTCGGTTTTAGTGGTTTCTCCGCTATCTAAAAAAAAATACAATCTTCTTCGTATTACATACAGTTCGGAAGTGAAATAAAAAACAGTTGTAATACATTGGGTCAAGGGTCAAATTAATGAAAGTAAGAAGAAAAAATGCTCTACGTACAACATCACGACGTTCTTGTTTATAAGCATGTTGTGTATATGTCGGATTCTTTATCTCATCTACTGACTCATCTGTGAAATATAACGGTTTTTTTTTATTATTTTAAAGACAAAATATTTATTTTAAACTCTAAACTCAGCAATAGTGGTGAATAAAAAATCCACCGAATCGAATGGAACTTACGGGGCGACGTTTGGTTTTTTGTTTACACCATATTAATGAGGGTGATCAATCCAGCAATTGCTGATCATTAGGGACCTTCAGAGGTTCACAAGACAAACATATACACAAGACTTTTGGAGTGGAGTTGTAATTTTGTCTTTAAAAAAATCCTGACATGACGGGACTTGAACCCTTGTGGAGTGGTAGCCAAGCAGCACCATAACCACCAAACGACAACTACACTCCAAAACACACTACTACACACTATACTATGTCACCATACTGCCCGTAATTGTTTATGTTCGAATAAAAAGTATCGTTATGTAACGGATAAAATTATGAGTGCAGCTCATTTAGCATAACAATAAGACATGTAAGCCTATATTAAGTATCAGCGAGAATAACCAGTCAGCTTTGACAAACCTATGTTTATAAAAGGCCAATCACTCACCTGAAGATTCTGTCGTGGAGTTGTTGTCAGAAATAACTGTTTCTTTAGGTTTTTGAGTTGATTTTTTCTCCGCTATCTAAAAAATAAAAGAATCCATATCAACAACAACAATTATGAATAAAATTAAAAGCAGTTTAACGTGGAATATATACATTTTATTTAACAGATTTGTAAAATTGTGCAAGACGAAAAATATCTACATACATCGAAGCGTAGTTTATATTCTGAATATTTCATTTTTTGTTCAGTTCTTGCAAGGAGACTTTGTATTTTTCTCTTTAAATTTTCCCAATCCACTGAATGAGGCTTGCCCTGCTTCCACAGCTGCCCTTCAATATTGAGTGCCTCATTGAAATTCTCCTCTGCACTCCGCATATCACCTCTGTGGTTGCGTTCATAGTAGAACAGACCTAATAGGTAGTATGTACGTGCTGTGTCTGTATGAATGCCTAGCAACTTCCGACGCCTACTCGCACACTTTTCTGCATAGTAAATAGCCTCTTTAAATCTGTACAGAAAAAGAATACAGTATATGATTTTCAGCTTGCTTGGAAACCCTTACGCCTAAAATTAAAAATTAGCAAAACCAATTAAATATTTCAGTTAAAGTAATTGGTAAAAACGGCCACAGAATTCCCACAGAGAATTTGTTTATATATCACATAATTAAAATAAAACTGATTTAAGCTACCTGTTTTCGTCTCGATATGCTAGTGCTAGATTTCTCAAAGTCTTCAGGTAGGCCTCTTCATTATCAATATCCATATTATCCTCTAATTGGCTGTCTAAATTTAAGGACCTTTTGTAATATTCAATAGCATTTTTGCTATCTTCCAGCTGATAATAACATGAACCAATATTTGCAAGGTAAACTGGAATATCAGGGTGATGTTCTGATTGGGTGAGAGCCACTCTTAATTCGTATGCCTTGCGGTACAAATTCAGCGCTTTTTTCACCTCGCTTTCTTTGCATAAAGCATTACTTTGCTGAAGCCGAGATTTGGTCAATATCAGATCTGCCATAGTGCTGTAGAATCGAGCTGTATTGGTATTCTGCAGATCTAGTTCTTTCAAGAGATCATATGCAACCCCGATTCTGACATTAGCTTGATCTAAATCTTTCAAACACGTGGTACAAACATTGCCCCAAAGTTGGTACAGCAAAATCAATGTTTCTTTTTCAGCATCAGTGAGAAAACTTACATGTTTTGCTGCGAAATATTGTTCAGGTTTCCATTTGAAAAGTTTAGCAACAGATGGAATCGTAGGAAGTGTTTCTTCTGGCTTCTTGGTTTTCAGAAGTTCCTCTTCAGCTGTTTCCAGCAGTGGTAGAATTTCTTCATAACGATAGTTCATCTTTGACATTTGCAAACTTTCATAAGCTGACATTTCAACAAACTGTAGAATATTCTTGCTAGTGTACTCAAGTTCACGTTGAGCTTTGAAAAACTTCAATCTTTCTTTAGTTGAAAAAAACAACTCCACAGTAGTCGATATTACTCGCCATTCATCAGTTGTAACACTTCTCTCTTTTTTTGGCAGAAGTTTGAGCAGCTCTTGAAAGTTAGCTGTATCTTTGTTCCTTCGTTTCATCGCTTTCTTGTATTTTGACTCACTTAGTTCTCCAATTTTTATAAGCTTCTGCAGAAAGTATCCAATGAACTCTTGCTCCCCAACTTCATATTGGCACTTAACAGATTCATCTGTTTGGCCAATCTTCTGAAGGGATTGTCTCATTGGCAGATGCATTCCGTAGCGCTGAAGGTCACCTATCGATGTTTCAATCAGATTTCTGTCTTTGAGATCCTGAAGTTGCTTAATTACATCAACCAACTCTGATTTCTTCATACTGAGAATTGCCATAGCTGCTCGTCTAGTAAAAGTACCAGGAACAGTAGCAAGTCGAATCATGTGGAACTTTTGGTTGTCTGGTAAGCTGTTAATTATGTTAATATAGCAATCTTCTAATTTGACATCTCCATCAAATTCCATCTGGGTAATCATATAGGGGCGCTTATCCAAATACGCAATCATTTTTTTAGGTGAGATGATGTTGTCTGCCAGAAGACTACCCGTCAGTTTCAACGTCAATGGACACTTCCCACAAATGTGTACAAGTCTTTCTGCTTCTTCATCAGATATAGCTTGTCCAGCGTAATATTGCAGGATATCTCTTGCATCCTTGTACTCAAGTTCGTTTATAGAAATATTCTCTACGCATTGGTAACGTGAAAGTTTTCGAGGCAGCCTTTTTGTGGTTGTGATCACAACCTTTAGACAGGTGTTACCACATGCGACAATTCTTTCTAGAAGTTTAACAAAGTTCTTGTACACATGATGAGAGAAATCCGCATTTGCCAATAAAAGTACAGCGCCACCTATATTTAAAAAAACATTACATAATTAATAATTAGTGTGTTTTAACACCAAACCAATAGGATTTACCGTCCATTACGCGTGTGGGTCTTACAATTAAAACCTTTTACTAAGACTCACACTCGAGGTGAAATTTCTGACGACTAACTTGTTGATATTGTGGACTACATTGTATGTTATGACAATGGAGGTACAACAATAATTTATAACTCCATGGTCTTGACAGATCTCAAAGAAAAGGTTCAAGTTATTATTTTTATTTTTAAAAAGGGTTCTTTTATAGAGTTCATTCCATGACAATTTGATTCTCATATAGATAACCTTAAGACCTACCACTGTACTACAATCACCCACCCCGCCACCACTCCCACCACCACTATGAAAACTACTCACTAGGGAGATAGTTAGTATATCTCCTAATGTAATGATTGGCCTTTCCTGAGTTATCCTGGGGTGGTTTCTTTGACTTGACTTGATTTTATTGTATAAATAATATTCCCTAACAGTCAGTATATTACTGGTTTGTCTGGGTGGGGGAGGGAATTTGTCTAGGGTAATTGAAATATCAAAACGGCCGCTAGTAGCCTACTCTGTTCAATTTCAACAACCTACAGGTATACGTACCAGCTTTCTCTGGTCTGTATTCTTTTAACTTCAAAATCAGGACATCAATATTAATTGCAGTTGAATGTACACCAATTTTATGCAAAACTGCGTTAATAATGCTCTCAGTCGATGACAGCTCCCGGAGGTCAACAAACAGCAACTCATGGTTCTTCATCTGCCGGTATGCTTCCTTTGCTAGCCTGGTTTTACCCATACCTGGAAGTCCGCTGATGTAGATTGTCGCCACTCCATCGTCATGTCCTTTTTTAAGTAAATCATACAATTGCTTAAGTCGAACTTTCCTGCCAATAAATGGACCCTCGGTACACTCTGGCATACTCAAACTTGAATCGGGGATTAGGCCTTCCTCCCCGCTTGAATCTTCATGTGACGCCATTTCAATTAATGTTAATGAGGCCTTCTAGTGCATTTATAATGAGGCCAAGTTTAAAAATAAATGTTTCTCGTCCCCTCCTCCTCCTCTTTCCACTTTTCAATGCAATTTAACTGCACACTTTACTATAACCAACGCGCAAAGCGGGTTCTTATTACGCGAACATTTCTAATCGTTTTCGGTGAATAAAATAAAACTGTGGGAAGATGATAAATACAAAAGAAACAATATAAATTAACAAATAAAAAGACGATAAGAAACATGTATTTTTTATTATTTGGCCTCACGACAACCATTGAGATACGATTTATCAATATTCTAATTTATATGCTCAACAAAGCCATTTGACTGAAAGGAATATATCAACTGTGAAAGAGCTGGTACGTTTGTCTGTTTGTTCGTTATACAATAATGTTGTTACTGCACGCATCTATAATACATAATGGAGTATCAAAATGCCCGCTATTGTACCGGGAAGTTTCGAAACTAATTTCAAAATGGGGTTGAGAAGATGGTGGAGATTTTTGTTTGGGCTAGGGGTAGTAGCTGGTCATCAAATTGACCAGTAGGACATTTTAAAAGTATTATAAGTATCTCAGGAAAGGGGTTTGGGAGCAGTTTCGGGTTAAACCATAATTAATATGACTAGGCCTATATCTCTCATTATGAAGCTAAAAGTTGTTGAATTGAAATTTGTACTGGGAAGGATTCTTTACCGACATATCCGCGGGTAATCTAAAGTAAAATTCACAATTATTTCGTATTTATTTTATATATACCGTTACTATACTAAAATTACAATTCAACACAGTTATTGGCATTGGTTGTTACCGAATGAAAGTGAACAATTTTGTGTCATATTTACACGCCACCTTTTAGTTCATTTTTACACAATGTAACATTTTCTGAAGATAAGAAATGTAAGAAATGATAATAATCTCATTGTAAATAATAACAACAAAATAATTGACACATGGTAATGAGGTATAGCAATAAGGCTAATCAGAATGCATTAATAAATCTATTTGAGGTCTGATAATGGATACGACGGTTATAATAGTTTGGGAATCTAACTCTCTTATGATTTCGAGCATTTCAGACTCTTTCTCAGAAAACTAAACAAAATTATCCTGTTTTATCAAAGTATTATTTTTGAAGTATTTTATCTTTCAGCATTGGATGTTTTTATGGTAATTATACTGAAAAAGTTAAGAAAAATATACAGAGCCATATAAAATTGCACAAGTACGTATCACTGATTTACGAGAAGTGTTGAAGTTGAAAATATTATGAAAGATTCTACGCATCCGTTACATTACAATTTTTTTTATAGATCTTGCATTACGACTACGACCACCAAAAGCCAATCTCTGTTGATAGGAAGTCCTTTGTTGTAAAAAGCATACAATAATTCTAAAGTTCGACGAACTTGTAATTTTTTTATTTTTAATCGTTTTAACAGTATTTTACATGGCCTATAGCGTTTTTGCAATCTCTGCATTTTTAATAGTTTTTAAGGCCTACAAATAGTATTTTAACAGTGACTTTTGCAATTTGATGTCTTTTTCCTGTAGTTGTATTGTCTTTTGTTGTCTTAATTTTGCCAAGCAAACTAAATTTAATTTTAAAGTTGACCAACACAATTTTGAATCTTGAATCTATAAAGAATTTTGAAATTTAACCACACCTGTATTTAACATTAGGCAACCTATAATTATGACCTTTTAATATCCTAAAAATCTGTAGTTATTTCGAGGTTTTTCGATGTTCTGTCTGAAAATAAAGGCTGATGTAGCATACGTATGTAACGCTATATATACGCCAAAATATTAAATGAAAACTCCGCCTGGAACTCAGACTAATTTAAACCATTCAGTCACGGTTAACACGATCGAATGCTTTCTTCAATAAAACATGCATGCGAAAGTGTCTTTTTTACAGTTTTTTTGTTAGTCTTGTTAGAATTTATAAAGGCAACCAGTACGATTTTCGGAAATCGTTTTGCTCTATATGCCTAATATTACTTAAGTCAATCAGAATTTTATGAATTATCAAAGTAAATTTTGCATAATTTAATTGTTTTATTTCACTGTATTTTCTACCAGATTACAAGTTTTTACTAGATAGACATACCATGCAAAAAAAAAACCCCCAAAAAAAACATTTAAATATATACAGCATGAATAAGAATGGTTCCGATGTCTTATTTGTTAACCGATTCCAAAACCATGCATCCATCCAACGTAGGCATATAGATACTGTTGTATCTACATGAACTTCCTTCAATTCAATATAGGCCTTATTAAATCGGATTATATGATCGAAATAAAGGCATATCTAAAAATATTATATTTAGTATTTCTTTTCTCGTATTCCATTCTGTTCACAATGAATGCCCAATATTTATATATTTAATTAACTTGGTTAATAATTGTTTTAATTGTTTTAGAGCTCTCGAAATGCGGTCATGTCCCAGGAGAAATCAGGTAAAATATGAATACCTACCAGCAAACATTAACAACAAACATCATTAAAAAAAACCAGACATTTTAAAATCTGCGTTTTCAATGCTTACTAAAATTGATAAAATTCCACGAATTAAAAATATCAAAACAAAAAATAATGAAGTAAAACATACTGGTAGTGGTTGTATAGAAATAGGCGTTGTTATAAATACTTTTCTTGGTTGTGATGTCACGTAGTCGGCTGTCTGCTCCTGCTGTGCATACTTTCTCGGAAGCCCGCCAGCATGGTGCTCATTTCTAATTTCAACTACCTACGTCATGTATGCTAGTATTAAAAAGAATGGTTGCTTAAATTAGCCGCATTCGAGCACGCAAAGCAACACACACGACACAATTTATTTGCATTCGTGAGTGCTTTCCAATTAGCGTATTGAACGTAGTGTGTTGATTTCAATTTTAGCTACTCATATCTTAACAACCGGTTTCTCGATCTTTCACTTCTATAATAAGCCTATTTGTTCGATTAATATGGAAGTGATGGTGAATGTGTTCAAACGTAAAAAACAACAGTTTACCGTAACACCGGCTGATCCAACGTACAATATACGTTATCTTGGTAACGTACGGACATTGTTAGGAAAAGGCGAGGGCTGCACTGAGAACGAAGTACAAAAACTATGGAAGAAAACAAACCAAGGTAAGAACTCAGCGAAGATAAAATTAACAATTTCTACAACGGGATTGAAACTACAAGGGTTAAATAGAGACCGAAAACCAATGACGCAACTATACCAAATCAATAGAATACCTTTTAGATGCGTTGATTTAAACCGTAAGGTAATATTTTGTTGGGTGTATCGTCACGAACGCAAACACAAACAGGTGGAGCTACGAGTACACGCAGCTGTGTGCAGCAAACCAGAACAAGCGCAGGAGATATATAACGTTGTCAACCAAAATTGTAACTCGTCATTTGCAGATTATAAACGTGAAAAACGCGACCAAGAACGGATAACGGAACAAATCAACAGTAGCATTACGTCATACCTCCCGTCCGTACCTTTAAGACGGCGCTTAAATACGCGCTCGCATTTTTTACCACCGATTGAAAAGACTCGAAACGCCCCGAAACTTGACTCTTTATGCGAAGAGGAGGAAGAATTAGAAAATAACATTGATACTAATGACTCTGGCTCGGACACTTCAGGTCAAGATGATCCAAAACTAGATTTTGGAATCTTTGGAAGTTTAGACGAAGAAAATAAAGACATTTTATGAATTTTCAATGAACAAACGTTTTTACGATCAAAATGATATAATTTGTACGTCGACAAACAACATTAATATGTAAATATTTCTGACAATTTTTTATTATTTCGATTTTTATGTATGACAATCTTCTTGGGTTATATAGTGTACAATATGTTGTCATTTACATGTTAATATTGACGTCGTAAACTGCAATCCACGCTTAACATTAATGTTTTACAGTTTACAAAAAAATATATAAATTTGAAATAAACAATACGCCCCCTCAATGTGACTAAAGAAATGAACAATCTGTGTTTTATTACATACTTGAATCGTTCTAAATAATGTTGAACCATGGAGCAAATATATACTATTTCCTCATTGGTTGAACTAAACTCAGTAGGCCTATCGTATGCGAGCTGCTGGAAGAAGAAGTGTGGTTGTATTATTGCTTGTTATCGATGTTTATTTTGATTGTATATATTTGAGGTTCTCATGAGACCAAGATAACTTTGGTGATACAATCTTTCGCTTTTAGCGAGGTAGGGTTTTTATTCATGAATAGCCCCTACATCAAACATGATAACAGCAATGTGTGAGTTCAATATACATTGATAAATAAATAGAAATATTTACTATATAAATACTGTATTTATTGTATTACTGTATTATTATTGTTCGGCGGGAGGGTTTTTAAGGGGAGTTTAGGCCTATATTATTCAAGGGAGGCGTTTTTTGTTTGTGAATATGGTAACATAACATGTATAATCAAATAAATTATAAATACGGTAAATGTTAATTGTTGATGATTAGTTTTAAAATATGTGCACATAAAAGACCGGTGCTCATGAGACCAAGATAACTTTGATGATATCAAAGTCTTTCACTTTTAGCGATGCCTCGTTATTCGTAAGATAGCCCCTACATCAAACCTTCTGAAAACAGTAAATATGAATTCAATATATACATTTATGATTTGATATATGAATATTGATTAGAAATAAATACCGTATTTATTCGAATAACCACACCGGGGCGATTATTGTTCGGGAGGCTTTTTAATTAGTACAGTATTAGGCCTATAGTATTCGATGGAGGCGTTTATTTGTTTTAGTGAATATGGTCACATATCTGCAATCAACTAAATTATAAATACGGTAAATGTTGATTGAAACATTAGTTTTAAAATGTGTGCAAATAAAAGGAATTTCGCATCTTAAATGAGTCGGTTTCGGAATGACAGCAGCGGTTGACATTTAATTCAGGTGGGCGTTTCATCATCCCTTGGCCTAAACATGATTATTTATCATGATTAATTTTAATATAAATGTGAATGGTTGATGTGATGTCGTAATTTGCACTTTGGATGGAGATGAAAGCGAGGTTAGAGAACCGATTGCTCTGTTCAGGAAAATTCTGTCTCTAAAACAAGCAAGATTATAAGAGATAACTCGCTGTCATTTTATTATCACTGTCATTATCTTATTTGCTATTGTTATGTTAATCTAGAGGATTGAGGAATTCTACTAGCAGAGCGTTATTGGATTTTAGTGAAGAATTCCGGCAATTATCACATAATTATTTCTTTCAAAACGGAAGTTCGTTAAGCATATATTATTCGATATCTCATTAGTATTTAATAAACAGCTCTCAGTTGGAATATCTCATTTTGTTTGTTTCTTTGTATTATTCTATAATTTTGTTCGATTATAATTATTAAAATTATGATCATAGCTTATATTTCAATAACTTTTCTGCTATCAGGCAATTACCATTAATAGACGCCTGGGCCGGATACACACGGGTGAAATGGGTTTGGGGGACGGAAATATCTGTATATAGCCTATATCTTCACCATTTGATACAGTTTCAACTTTCTCTAATACGGTAGGCCTACTGTACAACGAAAGTCGCGTGTCCCCAGAATCCCACACAAATTTAACACGCCAGATCTTGGCCGCGGTGGTGGCGAGAATTCATTTAATTTATTACTTAATAAAATATTGGGTATGTCTTTGTATGTATTTCTGAGCCGTGTTATGGCGACCATTTTTCAAAAATACTGTAATAATTAGAGAAGGCAGCTCAAGGCCACCGTAATGCACAGCTACAATTGATTACACTTCAGATATAGGCTACTAGTGCACAATATGCAATATCATTGCTAATATTATTAAAAGAAAAACAAAGATTCAGGATCGAACGCTGATGATACCGAGTACTTTACTGAGAAATCAATGTCTTATCAATTTTATAAACGTATATTCCAATGCTGCAACAATTAGCGCATTATCACTGTTTCTCCGTTCTCGCCGGCCTCTAGTCAATACGAGTGTTTAGGTCTATCTATAAATGTAATTTTATTTTGAAAAGGCCTAATTATTTTGACATTTAAAAGGGGTACGATCATGCAACACTCCTTGCAGCATTAATAAATTATCTAAATCATAATAATAAACATAATCATTATCAACTTTGTGATGGCAATGTTGATCAGTTAATTATTATTTTATATAATTTGGTCTATTCCTAGATTGATTCACTGACATTTAAATTTGAAAAAGGATCCTGTCATACAAAATATTTTCTAAAAATGAAAGAGAATCTGTCAAAGGTAAACGATACGGTAAACAAGGTTTAGAGAAAGATTTTAAAATGCTGGGTGAAAAAAGAGTTATGAAATTTGTCAGAGGCAGAAGATGAGTTATACAAATAAATTCAAAGGTCCTGAAAATCGCGACTTTTCGGTTTTCACAATTTCGTTTAAACCCAAAGTTTATAGAATTAAATACTGCCCTCAACTATCATGCGAGGCTAAGTTCACACTATGTGAATGTGATCCTCCTCGGCGGCGGCCTTCCTCTTTAAAAATTCCGTGATGTGAATTGACAACAACGATTTGAAAAATAAACATGAAGACAACATGAGTAAGTTAAATAGCTAGGTTATAAACTAATTTATATTCTGTATCATGTTCATGGCAACAGTTTTAAACTGGCATACATTTTGCAACGTGTGCGATACTGGTTGAGATGGGTAACCGACCCAACAAAATAAATTGAGGCAGGGCCGAATCGTGATCCAGCGTAAACACCCCTCCGATCCTAATATTCATGTACCCGCGAATGTCAAGGTTGCATAATGTCATGATATTATTGCAAAACTACTACATTTTAGTATATTTTCTATTCAGTTTAAATCTGTATATGTCTAAATTACGTTATGTCAGTTATATCACAAACTCCACGCGGTCTTTGTGAGGTATTTTATTAATTTAATAATAGTACGTCTACTATAATAAATAGGCATACTGTATAAGAAGTAGGGAGGTATGATAACTCCCTGATTTAAGTATTTTCTTAAATCTTATTGTTTTAAAATGCCAAAATGAATTTTGGAATAGAATCCTCATTACTCCCTTCTTCAATCAGTGGTGGTGATTTACTTACTTACTTAGTCCGGGACATACTCAAACTTGACTAGATTCATCCATACCTCCTATCCTATCTGCTATTGTGACAGCCAGTCCATCTCTTTGCATACCAGTATCCACATCTAGCTAGTACATCAATGTATGCGAGTGCTGGTCGTCCTTGTTTTGCAAGCCCATGTTTTGGCTGCCACAGCAGAACATCTGCAATGATCTCTTCTTTATTGCGAAGACAGTGTCCAGCAAATGTCAGTCTTATTCTTATTTTTGTTATGGCCAAAGAGCCATTAGTATACTTCGTTAGTGGTGATTTGGTTGGTATAAAAACATGGAGTTTGTACTTTACATAGTACAATTGAAAAAATGGGAGTCATATTAAAACAGAAAGAATTTATTATATGTTATAAGGTTATAGGTTATTTATCAATTTTATTCAAGAAATACAATTATTTTAAATATCTATTACCGATGAAACCGCAATGGTAAACCAAACACTGTATATTTCAATTATTAGTATTACTCTCGCAAGGTCGAAGTTGAGATAGTTTGGTTGTTGCATTTTTGTTGGTAGATACCCGTGGTGATTCCTACGGAGCGTTTGTTAGTGTTGTACTACTGTAGGCAGCTGTTTTTGTTTGTGCTACCTCCATGATCCCAGCTACAGGCGCCATTTGGTCACATGTATTTTTTCGACCAATTACTGACTGACAATTCCTTTTCAGTGTTGATATATAAAGATAGCTAACATAAGATATATATCAAATTATAGTTATACTGAATACAAAATTTGTATTTCAAATTATATTATTATAATTATTATTATTTTATATTATTAATATCTATTACTAATTCTATGACCAAGATAATCACTTGATTTAGTATAATCCAAAAAATCCCCTAATAAGTAATAATAGTCTAATTTGAACACCACTGAATACACTAATCTGAGTATAATCTACACTATCAAACTATTTTGACAAAAAAAGTGTCATGTGCCCATATGCTTAAATATGATAAGGCTAAGGCTAATTATAAGACTTTGGTAAATCCACAGTGCTATACAGTATACCATCCCAATTCAACCCTAATTTTTTACCCAGTCTCATACCTAAATCATTACAGGTTGGGTTGAATAATTATTAATTGTTTATTTTTCTAAAATTTAAAAAAAGGCCTAAAGGTGCATTAGTCTTTCATTGATATAAAAAATGCCTAGACATACATACAGACATGTTACTCTGACATTACTTTGACTTTGACCCAAAACCAAATCATGTTATATAATACTAATAGTTTTTTTTTATTTTATCAATGAAAAATCAAAAATTTAATATTATATAACATATTTACATTTAAAATTTATTTCATTTATAATCAGAGAATGTCTCTAAGTGCTTTTCTGTAATTTACAATCAATTAATTTCAAATGTATTTTTAGAAACCACACGTTCAATAAGAAAATAATAATTGATAATTAGCATTTTAAAAACTCTATGTACAGCTGTCTCCGACAGCACTTAAAAACAACCAATAACTATTTCTGTTTGTTTAATCAACATGTTTTGTTTTCTGTTTTCAAGTTTGGATATGTACAATTTTAGTAGATTATTATAGTTTATTATAATCTTTTTATTAAATTATGCTTTAGTGCTTGGAAAATTTCAAAATACCAGAAAAAAAATTGTATTTGTTTGTTGTAATTTCCTTGACTTTGGTATAATTTATAATAATAAATGAAAACTTATATAGCGCCGGTATCCTCCACCCATGTGGCGCTCATGGCGCTTTGTGCATTAACAACGTGCGAGAACATCAGCGAATAGCGACGTCTTTAGGTTGGTCTTGAAACTGTTTAGACTAGTTGAGCATTTAACTGTTGCTGGTAAGCTGTTCCATACACTTGCGGCCGCAACGTAAAAAGATCTCTGACCCCACTGATTTTTCGCTCTACGCTCTTGAAGAAGGTTTTGTGACAATGATCGTAGGCCTCTGCGGGATGATTCGTAACGATCCACAAGGTCAGATAAATAAGCAGGAGCACTGTCATTTAGGATCTTGAATACAAACAACGCAAGTTTGTACTTAATACGTTGTTGAACAGGCAACCAATGCAAATCCATCAGGACAGGAGTTATGTGAGCGTTTGATTTTGTATAAGTTACAATTCTAGCTGCCATATTTTGCAAGCGCTGCAAACGTTGTATTTGAGATTTTGGTATGCCAAACAACAAGGCATTACCAATGTCAATTTTAGAAGTGACAAATGAGTGTACAATCAATTCAGCTGTTTTCTTGTTAAGATTACCGCGAATACGACCAATTTGCTATTCCAGCATCCAGTAAAACTTATTTGATGAAAAAAACCATCTGCAAACAGATACGAAGTTGTTATGCACAGAGCAATATAGAGCCGCCACATGGGCGCTGCAACATTCCTCTAACCTTTTAGAATTTAGAAATAAATTTACATCGTGAGGACAAATTCAAGTACATTTAAATAATTTAAACAGTACGAGTAGATTGTGATGAAATCAATAAAAGGTAGTAACACTTGTAATTGTATTTGGAATCAATGATACTAACTCAGTGTCAATCATGTCTCTTCTTTTCAAAAGCAACATGATTGGACTTGAACATGCCAACTTATTCTTACAGGTCAGATGGTCAAGTATTTAGATAAATAGACCATATTGAAGGTTGAACAAATTATTCCTGTCAATTCCAGTGATAGTGGTACAGTACTGTATGTTAATAATTTAAGACTACAGTATCTTACTTATTAGGTTAAATAGCTATCTTACTTGGTCAGATGTTTTGCCCTACTCTGACGTAAATTGTACTTCAAAAAGTACATTGAGAATACTTGCGAAAAAAAATATGCAAGTAATTCTCGTGTGGGACTCAAACCCACGACCTCCAGATCACTAGCCTGGCGTTCATACCGAGCTTGCGATGATGGCTAGGGGTTAAATTCGAGCCCAAGTAAGCTACCTAACATATTGGGTTAAATAGCTGTATCTTACTTATTGTGTTAATAGCTATCCTATTCCTACTTACTGTGTTAATAGCTATCTAATTACTTATTGTGTTTAAAAACACTATCTTACTTATTGTGTTAACACTATCTTATTTATTGTGTTAAACACTATCTTATTGTGTTAACATTGTATTTATTGTGTTAACACTATCTTACTTATTGTGTTAACATTCATTTGTGGTGCAATTTTTGTACAACCTATAATGCATATTGGTTTTAACACCATATTGTTGATAGTGCACTTGGTGTTAACACCTTGTTAACACTGTCTAGGTTTAATGTTATATTCTATGACATATTTTTGTGATTTTGTGGCTTACTAACAATGTACACATACAATATTATTTTTTGGCATCAATACAAAATAATCAATAAAACCATTGTTTGACTGTAAAATCTAAAAACAGTTTGTTTTATTCTCAAAAGAGACCAAATTGTACATGTTTACTCAAGTGTACTGTTTTGTGCTCAATTGTATTTGAACAAGTAAAATCTATAAACAGCCATTTACTGTGTGTGCACATGAAATGGCTGGCTAGGCACATATTGAATCATAAGGTTAAGTGCCTGTCCATGAGAAATGAAAAACACAATCTCAACCGACCAATCATTTGCGAAAGGTACTCAAGATGACCAATGAGGATAAAGACGTGTTTATAAATGTTTTTATCTGATGGTAAAGCTCAATATCAATACGATGAAATTTACAATGGTGTAATTGTGTAGTAGTAGTGATTTAGGCGATAACATGTACTGTAGTATAATTTTGTGAATCACAATATTTCTCTTGAACCTCATTGTCATTTGTACTTGTCTTCGTGAAATGTATTACTCAATGCAAAGCTTTAGGACCCCTTCCCTACAATTTGTGACGTTTTGTAAAAATAATACATATGCATTACTTTCAAAACATTAAACCAGGTCATTCCTTGTCTTAAATGTACGTTTTATGGTAAATTATGATAAAAAGTGAGAAACAATGCACTACCTAAGTAGCTCGCGGCGACTGACGTCTCGTGGACGGTCTTTAGGCCTAGCCTAGCTAGGCTTAGTTTTGTAGGCCTAGCTGGTAAACATCGGTAACGTACGAACATCGTACGCTAGCTATATACCTAGCCTGACGTTGTATAGTTGCTGCATTAATTGTCTTTCTATTTTTGCCAGACTCCGTTGATACAAATTGGGGAAAACCTGGTATTTTCGCTGAAAAGTTAGGAGTCTTCCATTTGTTTTGGCCTCGCGATCGATCAAAAAGTGGGTTAATTACAGAAGAAAAGCAGAAATATCAATCCGCGCCCTATGCATTTTGAGATTTATAGCGGGCCGCTATAATTATTAGAATCGACTTATTTTTCACATTTTTAACCATTATTTAAAGATGAAAAATTTATCGCAATAGACCATATAGTATTATTTTTACATTAAATATAGTTTGTGATCTTAAAATAGATCTAAAAAATTTAGGGCATAGTACGTAGAAGTGGAATAATTTTTTTTAAATAATTAGGCCATAGTATGCTACTAGCAATGGGAAAATGTCATTTTTTGCACTTGTGTTCTGTGTCTTGACCATCAGATAATCATAATGTGAAATATGATGTATTTTAAGATAAGTGAGAGAAGTATGTGGCAAAAACATGTCTCGAACTTAAACTATTTCTGCTTGGTATAGTTAGACCTCTTGTTGTTTAGTGATTTTCCACAAATAATACATATATTTCTTTATAACTCATTAAGTATATATATATAAATGTGGATGGTGGTCAAAATAAGTCTAGAAATAGACTTTAAGCAGAGACCACTAACAAAATAGAAAAAACATAACAATGAGGTTATTGTACAATAATTAAATAAATAGAACCAAATAAAGGTAGAGTGGTTTATAACATTCTTTGGTAGGCCTACTACTACAGCGTTTTTAAGATTCCAAATGAAATGGACTATTAGAATGAGCAAGCTATGTACTATACATAACCTAAATATTGATTTTTTCATTTTACAGGTTAAAAATTGTTGCGTGTCTGTTACCGAGTGCGACCTATCACTTGTGATTTCAGTTTAAGAATTGATTACATGAGTCTAGAAGTAATAACCTTTGTCACTGATGAGAGACTATCAAGATAAAAAGAGCAACATGGTTACTGGGAGCTTGACCTGCAGCGGGGTCATCTGGTCACTGCTATCATTCTGCGGTATGTGCCTCGCATGCATTGGCTTCTACATGCCATATTGGATCAGAGGTCAGATGACATTCAACCAACAAAACTATACAGTGAACTTTGGCATCTTTCGTAGATGCAACTACCCGTCAAACGGAATGTTTATTGAAGAATGCGGTAGATACTTAATGTTTTCCGATATTCCTAGTAACTCGTGGCGTGTTTGTACGATAACTGTCGGTGTTGGTTGTGGGTTGGCAATGCTGGTTTCGTTCATTGGATTGTTTGCTTGTCTTATTAAAGACATTTTATCCAAGAGGATTGGTCGTTTCACTGGTCTCATCCAATTCTTTGCAGGTAAGGATCATGTAAAAATGATTCAACTGCAATTACTGCAGTACACTACATTTTCTCTACTTGGTAACATGCAATTAGCATGCATTATTGGGTAGTCAGTAACTGACTCAAACTTTAAATTGAAACCAACTCATTGCAATAAAAAAAAAATATTGAAATGATAATCCTTATTAATATGTTCTATCTCATTTAAGTTAATATTTTTTTGTACTGTAGTATTGTATTGTAGTTTGATAAATGTGGAATTGTCCATATGAAGAGTTGATAACCAAATGTCTTGGTTCTAGTCATATGACACTCAATAGCTTTTTTAAAACTAACTGTTACTCATTCAACTTCTATTGCTATTTTTAAAAAAGAACTTAAAACGCATCTTTTTAACATCCAATATAAGCGCCTTTGATTTTTACTTTGGTTTAGTTGATTCTGGCGCTATACAAATACCTAAAATTATTATTATTATTATTATTATTATTATTATTATTATTATTATTATTATTGAAGTTTTATATTTTAATTTACAGCTTTGTTTATTGCAACTGGTTGTGGCATCTATCCAAATGGCTGGAGTCATCGGCACGTCAAAGCCGCCTGTGGCTTTACCTCTGAGGAATACTCATTAGGTAAATTAAATTATTTAACAAATTTATAAGTACCTACTTTGATTGCTTCTGTCCTGGACAAAACACATGCCGTTTACATTCCTCTGAAAAAGAGATAAAGATATTGGTCAATTATAATTATTATTATCATAGACAGTGCTGTATCTCCATTTGTCCACTGTCATAGGCGAATTCCATAATACAGGTACTCATGTGTATCACATTTGGTGCCTGTATCATGGAATGTTTGGGTAATGTTAGGGTCTATCATAATATGTAATGCTGTATCGCAGAATTTGCCTGATACTGGACAAATTTAGATACAGTACCGATACATTACCTACATGTACTGTATATAAATTTATTTTTTAGGAACATGCAGTATTGATTGGGCTTACTACGTGACAATGGCCGGATGCGGCGTCACTTTCATTTGCTCAGCACTGTCATACAAAGCAGGAAAAACAAAAACAGGACACTACACAACGTATGCCTTATGACACACACAGCAAGGGGGTCAGGCTACTACGACCTTGTGACAAATTGATGCAAGGGGGTACAAGCTATGACAACCTTGTGAAAATCACTTGGGTGGACAAATGTTGGGTCTTGGGTGACAAATGTAGGGTCTTGGTGACAAATGTACAGTTTTGGTGACAAATGTACAGTTTGGGTGACAAATATACAGTTTGGAACAATTTGTAGTAATTTGAATTGCCCCGTGTAGGATGATTAAAGAATTTAAAATTTTGAATTTTCAAAACATAATATGGTGCCAAATTTAGAGTTTGGGTTCCGCAGGCCCAAATCCAAAAAAAGGTATGCAAAACACTTCTACAGTATATCTTTCCAATTACATTTGTTTACGATTAACATCAAATGTGCCATTTTTAGAAATCTCTCTATGAGGAATGGCTATAAAACAACCCATACGCATTAAATAAAGCAGGGTGAATCATCATCTAATTTCTCCAGGGATAAAAACTACCTTATGAAAAAATTTGTACAGCAAATGTTGCAAGGGTTTTTATCACAACACAACAGGGAAACTAGATCATAAAACTCTATTGACTCATGAATAATTCAGATTCACACTATAATAATTTAATTAATATAGTAGAGCTCGGGGGTTCCAATGAACAAATTTAGTACACTGATGTTTGATACAGTATGGAGAATATGAAAACCCGATTTATAGGGTATGGATGTAGATTATGGAACTATTGATATAATCTTATTCTTATTTTAAGGTCAAAGGGGAATATCAATAGCAACACTAATTTTAAAATATGTCTTATATTCCTGCAATGATAAAATAATAAGGCAGAATCATGACAAACAAATTAACAAATTCAACCCATCAAATATTTCAAAAGACCTCCCAAGTCACCAATTTCCCAAACTTACACACACAAAAGATTGAAATTAAAACAAAATATTCAAGCCCAAATGAAAGACTTTCTGTGACTTTCTGTCATAAATGAAGTCAAAATAATCGATAATTTACATTAGTGTATAGATCATATATCATTCTGCTGTAGGGCTAACTACTTTAATGCATATAGACGGATAGTTTATATCCTACTGCTACTATAATGTAGTGTATAATAGTGTTTTGACCCAAATTAAACCCTCAGTATTAAACCATGTGTAGTTGATCACATACAGTAGGATATATAATGCAACAAAAAAAACATAGTTGTGAGGTCCAGTATGATTCCCAAGAGTGTATTGTAATGACGTACTTAAGGCCCTTTTTAAGCCTAAAATACCGTTTATACTACAGTATAAAGTGACATGGCCAAATCCCCTATATGAATGTTTAGTACTGTAAATATAAATTCATGGTTGTGATTTCAACAAATGGTTATTGCTAGATATATAATATTTTGCTGAAAATCGTGACATTTGGGTTTCTATAGTATAGTTTCAAATGTAAACAAATATTGTAGACTGCAGCATTTTGTTTTAAAAATTGTGAATTTATACCCCATGACATTTAAGCAAAATTGTTTCCCTGTCTCCACATATTAAAATTTAATTTGTAATAATACAAGTTCAGGTTGTATTTTATGCTGTTATTTAATAATATAGACTTTTAATACCTCTGTTATATACTCAGTGATTACCTATTATTCTATATTTTGTAATTTTATACAATTTAGCTAAATCATTTCTATTTATTATTAAATTACCTAGTATTTTAGGAACTCTAGATTATTTTTTTTTACAAATTAAGTTTTGCTGTAAAATAATGTAATTATTAAAACTTGCCAAGTTTATGAATGTTCTTTTTACTTACTTTAATTAATATTGCATTTTATATCGAATACATGTTTTAATATTTTGATATATGTATAGTTTGCCAAAAAAAAAAAACTCCTTATTTTATTTTTCCTGTACCTAGTCATTCATTAAAAGTAGTTTGCATCTTAGAGGTTTACTGTACTATGTGGGGGAGAGGGAGAGATGAGGAAGAGTTTAGGACTGAACTTTGTTAGTTTTAACTATTTTTTAGCCCTTGATATACTTATTCTTTTCGTATGTTATAATATTTATAATTTATATTTATGGGTAAATAAAAAGAGAGAAAGAAAGAAAGAAGAAAATGCATGTAGTTATTATAGTGGATATGATATTAAACCTATACAGTATTTTTAAATGTTCTTCCCATTTTTTAAATAAATAATGTAAATGGTATTTTAATTGTAAATTGTCTATAATTAAAATTATAAATCAGAACATTAATTTATTGTATTTATTCTGAACAGTTATTCTTATGTTGTTAGTTACTTTTAATAATGTACAATTTTTTTATTGAATATTGTAAAAAACTATAATCAATAGTTGTATCTATATTATAAAATATACCATAGTATGTTATGTATGCTGTACATGGTTAGTATAGTTGAGATCAAAATAAATGCATTTAATCTTGAATGTGTAAAGTGTGAATTAATTATGATAGAGTGTTGAAGATTTAATCCAACAGCATTCATACTGATAGAATTTGACGCATGATGTTATGCAGAGCCTACGATGGAAAATTTCAATGAAATTATTATTTTCTACGTGCTATAAAACAAGTAGTGTCATGTATGTAGTCATAACTATATCTTAACTCTAATTTTTCCCCAGAAAATTGATGATATCAGAAAAAGAAATACTATTTTTTTAATAGTTTTTTACAGTTTATTTAAATTTAAAAAATGAATCTTAGTAAATGAACATAAAAAATATTGAATACAATATTACAATTTACTGACTGACAATTTTTCGCCAGAAAATTGACGATATCAGAAAAAAGTATCCAAATCTACAATGCAAGTAGTAAATAATCCCTTTTCTACTGTATCCCAGATCATGAAAATCAGTAGAAATAATTATGGGTGTGATCATGGATGACAAAAATTATCTTTTCCTCCATGGTGTGGTATACAAGGCTCTATCAATCGCAATGGTCATCACAAACACAATCTTCTCGAAATACTATGAAAAAATGGCCAGGCCTTAAGCTAAAAAAATGTAATTACCTCTAGAAACGTTGAGAACTTGCTAAAAATATTGCTAGATATATAATATTTTGCTGAAAATCATGACATTTGGGTTTCTATAGTATAGTTTCAAATGTAAAAAAATATTGTAGACTGTGCAGCATTTTGTTTTTAAAATTGTGAATTTATACCCCATGACATTTAAGCAAAATTGTTTCCCTGTCTCCGCATATTAAAATTTAATTTGTAATAATACAAGTTCAGGTTGCATTTTATGCTGTTATTTAATAATATAGGCTTTTAATACCTGTTATATACATGATATTCTCGAAATACTATGAAAAAATGGCCAGGCCTTAAGCTAATAAATGTAATTACCTCTAGAAACGTTGAGAACTTGCTAAAAATACTTCATGTGGAAACACCTTTGAGATGTACAATAATGAGATTGATTAGAAAATTGTTTTTTATACAGTTTATTTAAATTTTAAAAATGAATCTTAGTCAATATGAACTTGCTAAAAAAACTTTATGTGGAAACACCTTTGAGATGTACAATAATAAGATTGATTAGGAAAATTAAAGCAAATTTCGAGAAAGCGTACTGGAAGCTTGAGCCTAAAATTGTAGGTGATGAAACTAAAGAATTAACAGCAGCTACTCTAAAGTCTATCACAATTATATAGAAAGGAAAGGACCATCTCCACCAAAAGCCTTAACAAGAGCACCAATTAAAGAAGAGAGATGATATAATCATCACAAAGGATTAGAAAATTGTTTTTTATACAGTTTATTTAAATTTTAAAAATGAATCCTAGTCAATATGAACTTGCTAAAAAAACTTTACGTGGAAACACCTTTGAGATGTACAATAATGAGACTGATCAGAAAATTATTTTCGTATAATTTTTGTAAACAGTTTATTTAAATTTAAAAAATGAATGTTTAGTCAATATGAATCTTTACTGATGTTATTATTAGTAACCAGAAGGCAGCTTGTGCCACTAATCACTATAAATCTGTTTATATGTTAAACAAAAATGTGACATTTATTGTGATAGGTTTAAAAATAAATTGTTAAAGATTGTTTACATCATCTATAATAAACAGCCTAACGAAAGTATAAGATTCTACGGAATCCTTGATGATTACATTAAACAAAAACAGAACATATTATTTTCATTTCATGTTTATCTTAAGTTCTGTAAGTAAGATTATTAGCAAAGATACTGTATATTATGCATACTGTAATATCCAATAACGTAAACATTGATATAGAGATTGAATTGTTGGTTCATTAATTTTCCTCATGGTAATATCTTGTAATGCTTTTACGATTATGAAAAGTGTTGGACGCATCCAAATTTAGAAAATGTGAGAGAAATAAAGCGTTAACTTCTCTCTCTCTCTCACCTGAATGTTCTGGTATAGCTAGAGGTATAGAATAATGATTTTTCTTTAGTAGAAAATGCGTATTTTATGTATGTAGGGAATTTATCAATTTTCATCATAGCCTTTGTAATGTTTTAATGATTTCAATAAAGACATTTCTCATAGGATTTATTATTGTGTTTAGTAGAAAGTAATATTTTATTAGCAATAATACAATGTTTTAACGATTTTAATAAAAGAAATCCCCCGAGGATGTATGGCAAGTTTTGATTAAAATGTAATAATTGTTTTCTTTACATGTTATGAATACTTGAAATCTAAACGTTTTTTAAAATCAATTCTCTTGACTGTGTTTTGTTTTTATTGTTGAAAATTAAATTTTATACAAAAATACCATTTGTAATATTAAATATTAAAATATGTTTTTTAGGGTTATATTAAAGTTATAATAATTGCCTTTTCAGTACCTTATTACAGTCCATTATTATTGTGTCTATAAATGTTATAAATGTTTCTTAAGGAAATGAATTTGTCCTAAATAACTCTTAATGATTTATTCTTTACAATTCAACTATGGAAATAAATTTTAAAATGTGACACAAACTATTTAAAGATTTCCAATTTTAAGATGAACTAATATACAAATAATCATCGTTTAATAGTGCATACTATTGCACGGCATGTGACCCACAATCGTCCAATCAAATGACAGGAATTTATTTAGGTGTTATATAACATAAAATATTCTACAGTATATTGATGCACACTGTTGATGTCTCAATTTTCACAAATTTTTTGTTTTAGACTGCCACATTTTTTTTTTCCTAATTATAACATTGTTATACTATTATAAAATGTACTATATGTTATATAATTATAAAATGTTATTAAAAATGTATAAAATGATTCCAACATTTTATTATTCATGTATGTCTGTTTGAAATGATGTCATATACATACTCATATAATGGTTTACGATATAAAATGTTTTATAACATACTGAAATTGCTATAATAATAATGTACAATACTTAACATAATATTTATAACATAAAGAAATGATGTCATTTATGAGAAGAGGAGATCTAGGGTGCCCCGTCTGTTTTATGTATACAAGACGCACGTGTAATGAGATGCGGAGATGTAAATGTTGTGGTGGAAAAAATTAAGATATAAATATCGTGCTGGAGAAGATGAATTTGTATTCAGTGTGGAAATGATTTGAATAAGACTTCTGATCTGATAGAGGTTTTTGTTTGGTTTAGCCTATACATGTAACTTCTCGAGATCAGGATAATAATTTAATTTAACTACTTTGAAGTTGGTTTTGCATCAAGAGCAATTGAGTATTGTGATGATAATCAAGAATATTTTCTGAACAAGATTTCATAAGGCTGTTACTATATTTAATACTGTACCTCACTGTGTTTTACTTTATTTGACCCTAATACTGTCTCTTGGGGCTATGCATGCAATATCCCCACACACTATGACATTTATAACATTATTTTGATCTAAACCTGTGTTAACATTATGTTCATGTGAAAGGATGTTATATTGCAATGGCTTAGAAACTCATATTAGAGTAGAAATAGTAAGAAAAAATGTGAATGTTATGACATGCCTATAAAATAACAAAAATCATAAATAAGTTATGGCTGCTGAAGTAAGCTGCAAGATTGATTGATATTTTATGAATTAGGCCTAGTAGGCCTACTAGGCCTAGCATATGCATACATAGATTTGTTTTGATAAAATGTACAACTTCTGAGGCTTTTATAAAGACAATGGACTTAGAACATAGACCAAGCTACTTAATGTTATCCTACTCATATAGGACTACTATCTAGGCCTATAATGCAATTGGAGCAAAGATGTCTAGTTAGTACATCACCAGCCTCCAAACAAGCAAGCCAAGTCTCCTTCATTCTCAGTCAGACCCCAATAGCCAGGCCTAAATTTTCATTATGAACATACCGGCTTCTGCTCCCAGGTTTGCAGTAATTGACTGCCTGGTAGTGATCTTTACATTTTGTAGTAACATTCCATAAGCAATATTTTCCTCAAATAAACTGGGAATAAATAGTTTTCATCTGCGTTTGTACTTTACTTGTTGTACTTACTCACACTGTACAGGCCCGTATGCAGCATTTATAATGGGGGGGTGCGAGCGAAGCGAGCAACAATGGCTGGGGGCCAGGGGGCCGCCAAGGGCCCCCGGTCAGGGTCCAGGGGCCGAAGGCCCTGGAAAAATTTGCGTTATTTGACGTTCTAAAGACTGATGTAAGACTCTCTGTTGTGGCTTGGGCTAGTTGAACGATGGACACCAGAACTTAACGCTTTCATGATGAGGCCAACTCAGCAGGGGTGGCGCCAGGATCTTCCCGACGCGGGGGCTACATTCCCCGACGAGGGGGCTATGCGAGCGAAGCGAGCATCACTAGGCTGAGGGCCAGGGGCCGCCAAGGGCCCCCGGTGGGTCCAGGGGGCGAAGCCCCCGGAAGCAACGCGTTCTAGCGTCATTTGAGGTCTTTTTAATCAGATTTAGGGTAGCCATTTTTTCCATTTTTTATAATGCATAAATAAAATACTGCGTGCAAAAAAACGATGCGCGATGACTGTTTCAATCCATATTTTTCAATTTAAAAAATAAAAGTTCAAAGAAAATTTAGAAAAATAGAGTTGGAGGTCCCGGAAATTGGACTTATTATACTTCAAAACATGAAAAAAAATATATAAGTCCCTATCATGGGTTGTGACTGAGCTAAGAAATGCTTGAAAAATAGAGATGTTAGGTCCCGGAAAATGTACTTCTTGTTCTTCGAAATATGACCAGCTTTATTGTTGGGGCTGAGCTAAGAAAATGTTTAAAACTAGAGCTGCAGGTCTTCAAAAAATTGCATTTTATACTTTGGAAACATCAGGCCTAGAGGCTTAAAAAACGCAAGCGTAGACCTTTTTCAGTCGGGGAAAAAAGTTTATTCCTCCCAGGTGTATGCATGCGTACCATCTGGACTTCCGAGTGGTGAGAAATTCATGACATACAGGATATTGAAAATGTAATAACTATAGCTATAATGTTGGCTAAGCGAAAATGGCATGTTTTTTTGTTTAGTAATGGATGAAAAATTTATTTTAGGTGCCCCACGGTACAGAAGGTTACTTGTAAATTAAAAAATTGGTGAACAAACGAACAATTAACATAATTCGTTTTTGCTGTAGTGTAGCGTACGTCGACGCAGTACACGACGTAACCGTCGGTAAACTTCGCCTGGAAAATAACACATTACACATTTTGGTCCCTGGATGAAACTTGATATCACGCGTCTCGACCCAACGTTGAACGATTCGTACAAAGGGATACCGCCAGACAAGTGCGTACCTAGCTATTGTTTAGTAGTAAGTTAGATCGCTGGCAATAATGAATGCATATAAAGTGCATAATACATATCACTCTGACGTACTCTCACGGTCAATGAAACGTCGCGGTTTTCTAGGCGCTGAAGCTAGCTACGAAGTGAACGCGAACGCTTTTTACTGTATATTATATTCCCCGACAAAAAGTACACGTGTTCCCTGACGTTAAGTTGTATTTCTCCAGCAAACACTTTACCGCGTACCGCGTACATGAAGCGCTAAGCTATTGCTTGTCGTCACATGATCGACTGCGCATGTTTTACATCGAGTTTGTAATTACCGGTATTTTTTCATTTTATATTAGCATATTTTTGTTTGTATACCATTGATAATGTAAATTTTGTATATATATAATGATATTGTCTTTAGTTAAACAAGACAAGAAAAAATACCAACCGAGGAAATAGTGGACCTTTTGGGACTTGGGGGGGGTGCGTCTGCACCCAACGCACCCCCCCTGGATACGGGCCTGCTGTATGTGTCGTCTGCTTTTTGCCGCCGCGCGGAAGGAGAGTGTGGCTGAAAAAACTAATCTGTGTTCTGATTGGTTGAATCTTTAGGAGACTTTAAACTGCAACATATCGACGCAAAGATCTCACATGACGCACATCCAGGAATTTGAAATAAGGGTAGCTGCGCGCTTAAATAATAGATATAAAAAAGTAGATCATAGATTAATTTATTTAGCTGTCAAAAAATGAGGTGAATTCCCCTAGAACACCCCTCCCCTCACCACCTAAAGCTCTGTATACATTGTCAAACTAGTTTGACAAAAAAAAGTGTAATGTGCCCAAATATAGTAGTGATATGCTTAAATATGGTGAAATGATATCATGTCCATATATGGGCACATCACATGATTTTGTCACATAAAGTTTTATAGTGTAGACAGAGCTTAAGGCTAGCCTTTCTCCCCTCAACTGAATCTTCCTCTGTCAACTCACATAAAAAAAATATTCCAGACATTTTTCATGTTTTATTTTTCACAATTTATTATTAGTCTCTTGACTAAAAGTATGAAACAATTATAATTTCATTTAGAATATATACCTTTATTGTACAGATCAACTAATAACCAACAGAATAAATATAAAAAATCACTAAATATCGTAGAAGGAAAACTAAAAATATTAAGAAACATTTTTTAGACAAATTCCACTAAAAATAATACATTAATGATTCTGTAGAACTCATCTTAATAATGACAAAATAATAACATAAATCAAAATACATTTCTGAGTAATTAAATAGAACATTTAATTATTAAAGTAGGGTAGCTATTTTCTACTTCTATTGCATTTGTGTAGCATATAGACTATCAGTGAATTATTATCTATTAATACATTTATAGACAACTAAAAAAAACCTGCAAAATCAAAAACCTGATGCATATTATTTTATTAGCAGGAGAAAAATATAGGACATTAAAATTAGGCTCAGGCCTTTATTCCTTTATTTAACTATTTTTAGGCCCTGGGTTCCCCACCCCCCCCCCCACCACACCTTATTTAAAAATCTGGGATCCACCACTGATTAGTTATATTGTACAGGAAAACCCCATAAAGGGGACACCTTCAGGATCTAACAAAGTTTCCATGTCCCTTGAATAGAGGTGTTTTGATAAAATGGCATTTTATGTTTGTTTATACACAATTTTTAAAATTTTTTTTTGATGTTTCATCATACCACAACGAAAATAATATTTAATCATAATAAGTATTATGGTAGTATGAGTTTTAATCTCGGTTAGATATTTATAACATTGTAATATCTTTTTTTAGGAAATTTAATTGGAAGCTAAAGTCAGTGCTAATTTTGTCATGAGTTACCATAAACATTTTAATCTATAAATGAAATGAATGTACATATTTATCTGTAATGATTAGTTACCCGATACATATAGTGTGTAGTCGATGTAAACACAATTATTATTGACTGTCTATTGCTAATGTCTATTGCTGTGGTCTATTGATTGGAACACGAGTTAGACACCACTGTGCTTTTAATCAATGTTTTTTAGAAACATGAATTGGAAAATTTCACTCAGTGCGTCCGATATCATTTGTGGATCTCATGTATGAAAAAATAAATAAATCATGTTCTGTTCTTGTAGGAGCCTCTTGCAGTTAGATGAAGAAAGAACATGTGGGAAGGAAACAGACTTAAATGCAAGATGGTGGTATGATGAAAAAAAAGTTATCTTTTACAATTTATTCCATTAATGTGTTGAACTTTGGCCTAGAATTTTAAGAGCTGAATAAAGATACCATTAAAGTCTTACTATAATTTACATAATTTACAATAAATTTATTAGTGTCTACTAAGCCAGCTACATCAATTTTTCTATTTTTAGATGAGTAACTAAATTGTATATGTAATTCAGTCAATTGATTGTGAATTGGGTGTTTTTATTAAAATATTAATCTTATTTAAATTCTACACTACAACTAATACTTTTGCAGTTAATACATAAGTGGAAATATACTGAGCAATTACCATGTAATATTTGATACACATCCATTGAGGTTTAAAACTCTGTCTATACTATCAAACGTTATGTGACAAAAAAAATGTAATATGCCATATATGGATGATGTCATAATACTACCATGTTTGGACATCACATTATTTTTGTCAAACTTTAGAGATGGACACATGGATTCCGAAAATGGGAAACACGATTGAGTAGAAAAATCGAATCATAATATAAGTTGGAATTACTTAAGTTAACTACTAATAATATGAGCTATAACCTTGGGAGAAAAAAAGACAGGATTGAACCAGTGCACTGGAATTGATAGGCAAGCACCTTACCTTCTATTCCATACAAGTGACATTAATTAACTCACTTAAAATCACTTAACCAGTCACTTAGTACACACCCTAGTAAATGACATGTCTTAAGTGGAAATTCTGTTAATGTCACACACTCACTACTTAACACAATTATAGTGTACAGTATTCCAGGAAATCTAATAGCTTTTTGTCTTTGATATAGATATACTGTACTTGACATCGATGGAGTTGAATACGTATACTAGACAACACGTAGAGTTGCTATGGTATATAAGAGTTGTTCAGGGCCACATGGAGACATCCTATAAAGCTCTGTCTACACTCAAACTAGCTTGACAAAACTAGTTTGACAAAAAAAGTGTGTGTTCCCAAACATGGTATTGATATGCCTGAATATGGTAGTGATATGACATCATCATGTCCATATATGTGCACATCACATTTTTTTAAATAAAGTTTGATAGTGTAGACAGAGCTTTAGTCCACATAAAATAGTGCACTTCAGTATAAAAAAACCAGTACAATAATGTACATAGTTGCCCAATAGTAGTCAAAACTAGATTGCACAGACATACAATTGTGTACAGCAATACACAGCGCACATACACATATACAGTGTTTCACTTTAACATGTACAACAGTATATAGGATCACCATTATACTGTGTGTAGGCTTATTATATCTACATCCTTTAAGCCTTACATCAAAAATCATTTGTTTACCTCGTAATATTAAAACCAATACCAATCAAAATCATATCCTGTACATACAGAGAAATTAGGAAGACATTGTACCATTTTAAAGATTTGGAATTAGAGAATTGTTAATCAATTACAGACTTATCAAGTAATTTTTTAGAAATGATTTACTTGATAAATGATATTACCAATAACATAATAATGCTTTAATATTACACAATATTTCCAGCATCTGTTTCCAACTCCAATTCTATATTATTATATTATTTTGTACTAGAATGATTATTTTCAATTAATTTTATTCCAAAAATTGGATATGGATAGGATATTTAATGGTGATGCCAAAATTAATAATGATGATGATAAAGTTATATCCAAAATGCGATCCATACATAATAATTGCATAACCACCAGTTCAACGTGCAAGACGGAAGTAAAGCACAACCGTAACCTTGCATCCGCAGACTGTACCTTACATATTGTAATAATCGCGTAACCACCGGTTTAACGGGACGGGAGGGAGTAAAGCACAAACTTAAAATTTGCAGACTGTACCTTACAATGTGAGATAGGGAGAGTGACAAGGAAGGGAGTGGAAGGGGTAACTACCTACATTGTAAAATGGCGTGTATAATCATATTCTATGGTAGGAATTACTGCTTGGACAAACTTCAAGAAAATCAAAAGATATCTATCACAATCTTGTTAAAGAATACAATTGTTATATAAACTGAAAAAAATGTAATTAATATTCTTATTCATTGAAGAATTTTAAAGAAATAAGTGAATTCAATCAAATAATATAAATATAAACAAAGTCTTATAGCAGGTGTTTTGGAGCCGGAGTCAAAACAATACACCACTTAAAAGACTCTGAGGTTACATAAAGCTCTATCCACACTATCAAACTAGTTTGACAAAAAAGTATGATGTGCCAATATATGGTAGTGATGTGCCCAAATATGGTAGTGATATGACATCATCATGTCTATATATGATCACATCACAATTTTTTCCACATAAAGTTTGATATTTTAGACAGAGCTTTATGTAACCTCAGAGAATATTATTCCATAAAAACAATTAACAATCTGTAGTCATACAAAAATACTAATCCTTAGAATAGGTATTTGTACATTATAACCAGGAATACATTAAAAAGCAATTACTGTATTTCTTTGAGTGGTTTAATCCCATAAATATAATCATTTAAATTTAATTTGTTTACACATTGCAATGAAGATGGTAATTGATTCTAATCCCTGCCTCCATCCCTAAGCTTTCTCTACACTATCAAACTAGTTGTGACAAAAAAAATATAGTAGTGATATACCTAAATATGGTAGTGATATGCTCAAATATGGTAGCAACATGACATCATCATGTCTATATATGTGCACATCGCATTTTTGTTGTCACATAAAGTTTGATAGTGTGGACAATAATAATAATAATAGTTCATTCTTATATAGCGCTCTACAAGCAAGCTTCTCTAAGCACTGAACATTATTACCCCAGTCATTTTTTTTGGGATCAAAAACGTATGGAAACATACTTCCATAATGCAGCTAGTAATCAGCGCAAAGTTGTGTCTTGATCAAACCGGGTACCCATTTATACACCTGGGTGGAGAGAGGCAAACGTAAGTAAAGTATCTTGCCTACGGATACAAGCAATGCGGCGACAGTATACTATGTATTATTTCAAATAGCTATATATACATGCATTACACTGACATATAAGATTGTCTACAAGCTATAAATTAGGTTATTACAGCTAAAGGTCAGGAATAACAGATATAGATCTGTAATACTTTAAGCCCAAGACAACCTACAAACAGCCTCAGATAATTAAAATTACCTTATTTGGCATTTGAAGACTACCTAACCAGTGTTAAGTTAGCGAACAGAATCTTTGGGTTGGGTAATCTTTATTGATTTAAACGGGGAAAATTGCTTTTAAAGAGTTATTATTTACTTAATTCATATCAATTTTTCTTTTTGTGTGTAAATATTTATATTTGTTCTGTTTTTATTAGTTTTATATGTGTTATATGAGAATACTGTAACATACGATGAGAGTCAATAAACTATTCATATCAAAAGATATTAAAGTTAAATTTCAACTTCTTCAAATTAAATTTCAAGATATTCAAATTAAATTTCAAGATATTCAAATTAAATTTCAAGATATTCAAGTTAAATTTCAAGATATTCGAGTTAAATTTCAAGATATTCAAGTTAAATTTCAAGACATGTTTTATGATTGAAATTAGTTCATAACCAAGTTATTACAGAAATGAAACATGAAATAATTTTTTTTATCATCATTCTTGAACATTTACTTAGATGATGACATAAAATTAAGTAGTACAATATATAACCGGGAACATTTAAATTGTTTATTTGCTTGACTACAATGTGAACATTTATTTATAATAAATATATTTGTCAATGTTACTGTAACTGGCTGTTTTTAAAGTGGCATTTTTTTTCTTTGATGGTTTTTGTCTGTTGTTGCCTTTTTTGTTCCGTACTGTATTATGAAAGTTATAAAGAAAAACAATTTAAAAAAAAGTATATAAATACAAAAAGGATACAAATGAACCCCAAGCTCGCCACCTCCGTCAGCTACAGTGTGAATAATCTTTTTCATTACATCTGCATGTCTATAACAAAAACAATTATTAAAATTATTACAGTCGATGCTTCCAATACTGCACTCTCTAAACTGGAAACACACAAAAGGTTCCCAAATTCTTTTACATTAAAAAAACATTCAGAATAGCAGACATATTAGCCCAGCTCAATGGTTTTGTTTGTTGGCAAATTGTAAAGTATAAAAATAAGTGAATAAATTCACCATCCTTCTTAAATGTGACAGTTCTGTTCACAAGACAAACATAAACAAGATGATCTACATAAACAAGTCCTTGTAATGGAGTAGTAATTTATAATTAGAAAAAATCCTGACATTATGACAGGACTTGAACCCAGGACCTTTCGATTGGTAGCCAAGCATCATAAACCACCAAGCCACAACTCCACTCCGGTATTGGGAGAGTTGACTGTATTGTATTGGAGGACTTGAACCCAGGACCCTTGGATTGGTAGCCAAGCATCATAAAACACCAAGCCACAACTCCACTCCGGTATTGGGAGAGTTGACTGTATTGTATTGGCAAAAATTATAACTAATGATATTATTTCTAAATTACATTTTCATATGACAATTCTATTAGTAAATTGCTTTTCCTAGGTTGAATTTTTGAACCCTGAATTCTAAATCCAGGGACATTGTTTTTTAATAAGAATGCCTCAATTTAGTGTACAATGTCTTTCCTAGTGTGTATTTGTAGAGTGAGCCCTCATAAATTGTGAGAAGGAAGCTCTCGAATGCTTGAGGGCGACATACCTGCATGGGTGTACTGAACACATCGTCTGTGGTAAATTAGGATGTGTTTCCATGGTAACTGTTTTCTTGGCATGGTCTTGGCTAATGTCTTCATACATCTGTTCAACTGTTAGTGGTTTTCGGTTCTAAAATAGAACATTTATCAACTGTTAAAATAAATCTAAACTATCAAACTTTATGTGAAAAACAAATGCGATGTACCCATATATGGACAAGGTTTACTAAAGCATAGTTTCCACTAGGATGCAACACAGAGATGTACAGGCTGAGGCACATAATGAAACACATGGACATACACGCACAGGGACATACACGCAACATAGGGACATACACGCAACATAGGGACATACACGCAACACAGAGACATACAGGGAAATACACGCAGGCCAATACCCACAAGCAAAGGCCTATCTAAACTGTTCTGATATTCTTCATACTACTATTTAACCACTTGGGTCATTACCTCATCATAGCCATACAACCAAAGCCTAGGTGTTTGGTAGTACCTATCATATGTTATGTTTAAATCGTATGTCCTTGTTTGTAGAATTCCATTTTCAACTCCCCCTGTAGCGCCTTCACTTGTAGTACCAGCTGCTGCACTGGCATCTAAAGTTGCCTTTCAAATAAAAGAAAATTTACATTAAAATTATAATAACACTATTTGGTTTGTGCACTATAGCCACATATTCTACGAGATTCAAGCTTATTGCATGCGAGAATAAACCAAAATGGCAGCCTACAGAACGATCTGGTAAAAACAGATCAATTCTTTTAACACAATACTACTGCTCGACTATTTCTATTATCACACCACTAAACAGCTGCCCACACCCCTAAACAGCAAACTCTCCACCCCTAAAAGCAGACCTTTCACCCTAAACAGCTGACCCCACCCCTAAACAGCCGACCCCACCCCTAAACAGCCAACCCCCACCCCCACCCCTAAACAGCCAACCCCCACCCCTAAACAGCCAACCCCCACCCCCACCCCTAAACAGCCAATCCCCACCCCCCACCCTAAACAGCCAAACCCCACCCCCACCCTAAAACAGCCAACCCTCCACACCAAAACAGCCGACCCCACCCCTAAACAGCCGACCCCACCCCTAAACAGCCAACCCCTACCTCTAAACAGCCAACCCTCCACACAAAAACAGCCAACCCTCCACACAAAAACAGCCAACCCTCCACACCAAAACAGTAGACCTTTCACCCTAAACAGACGACCCCACCTCTAAACAGCCGACCCCCACCCCTAAACAGCGCCCCCCCACACCCCTAAACAGCCGACCCCACCCCTAAAAAGCCGACTCCCCACCCCCCTAAACAGCAGACCTTTCACCCTAAACAGCCGCCCCCGCCCCGTAAAATCCCCACCCCTAAACAGCAAACCCCCACCACCAATTGAACTAATAGAACTTACCTCATCTTCGTCATCTTCTTCTAATTTTCCACTGCCAACATATTCTATAATGATAAATAGAAAAGTATTAAAACAAGGAAGTAGTACAAGTTCTGATGCACCTGGATTGCCAGTGCATCAACATAGTGATACTGTACAATGTTATTCTGATCATGTATTACTTATTTATACAGTATACAGTACTGTAATTTCCTATCAAAGGAGAACAACAAGAGCAAAACTCTGTCTACACTATCAAACTTTATGTGACAAAAAAATGTGATGTGCCCATATATGGACATGATGATATCATATCACTATCATAATTGTTGCTATAATACCATCCATATCTGCTGCTTCTTCATCATCATCGTCGTCGTCTTCATTATCTTGTTGACAACTCTCTGGTATTGATGTAGCTGTTTCTGGGTTTCCTGCCAAGTCTGTTGCGGCCACGGACACTCCTAACGAAAGTAATAGTTTGATGTGATGGTATAAATCAATAATTAATCACTATCACCATTGCATGTGACTACCACATACATCTGTCTACCTACATGGTGTACTCCATTGAAAAAAAAGACTTCACAAAATGTATTGAGTTAGCATGCGCAGAACAAATTCTGTGATTCTGTGCATGCCACATTATGATAAACTGTAGTAACCAGTTATGTCAAAAAAACAGTTACTGTATGTCAAAAAATAAAAGTTGTCTAAATTTAGCATTTTTTGGAAAATTTCCCTGAGTAACCATCACATATGTGGACATGATGTCATATCACTACCATATTTAGGCTTATCACTACCATATTTGGGCATATCAGTACCGTATTTGTAGCTTTGCATCCATACCGCAGGGAATAATGTCGCCAGTGTAGCATAGCAAAAAGCTATACAAAACAACCTTATTGCTACACATTTGTACAATTGTGTAGCAAAAAATACAATACAAAACTATGTTTCTTGATTCAAAAATAACTTTGATTAGCAATATTGCTAAACAGAATTTTGAAATGAAATTTTTCCCTGATACCTGCATTGTGGTGTGTATCAACCCAACCCCCATCTCCATCATCTGCTTCTATAATGGCTTCATTTTCGTCTTGGTATTCCATTTGCTTGCATCGTTTATGACAAGGCACTAATAAGTGAGAACAAATACAACCATTCACCAATCAAGAACATACTTTTTGTAACCTGTTTTTTCACAACAACCGATTTAAATTGAATGAATTTTAACATTTAAAAAGATGGTTGTATGAATTTTAACGTTTTTAAATCTGTTTGAGAATTTTAACTTTTATAAATCCTCCTGTATCTTTATGTTTGAATGTCATTTGTTTAAGTTTGTTTTGTATTTTTGTTAAGAGGGCCTCTTCACTTCAAGTCAGCTGTACTCCTGTAGTACAGCTGTTCATTTAGTCAATAAATATTCTCCACACATATATTAAAAATACATACAAATAATAATTATATTAACACGTTCAATAGTAATTAATAAAACATATGGAAGGAAGTCTATATAAGTTAAACTTTACGCTTAGGCTCCAAGAAATAAGTACAGTAACAAAAAGTTGGAAGAAAAAAATACAATAAGGACAATATACGATATACTATTATAATAAAAAAAAACAAAGAAAGGGACAGAAGCTACCCTTGTAAAACAAAGTTGAATAAATAAACCGATAACTTATCTTACCATTTTTTGTTACAAGAAATTGTTTCTCTTTGGGCAAGTATGGTTTTGATTTACTTGGATCACCAGCTGACCATTTCCACGTTGGACAGTGGTGGACGATGTGATCTCCTGCAGCTTCAAACTCCTCTGGGGTTAATACCCCCGTTTCCTTAAACTTTGACTCCTAAAAAATGTTTACAAAAAAGGTTAAAAATTAGTCAAATGCATCAGCACTTTTTCGATTAAATTGATTAACAGTTTGGTCCACAAAAATATGAAGTAGGACTAGGCTAGGCCTATAAATAGGCCTACTACTAGCTAAGATTTAGAAATTATTGGTAAGCTAGCTAGGTCTGTCATCATGTACGACATCACCGTGTAGGTCTAGATACGATAGCAGACTATATTCGCCTACCTAGGCTAGGCCTAGCAAGTTGAAGTGGGCCTATCCGAACGTCTCACTACCTCTCTACCACTCAATCTCTGTGACACCTCCAGCCTAGGCCTAGCCTAAAACATATAAAAAAACGTATTACCTTTAAAATTGGAGTGAGAAGTCCAGCAACACCAATGGCGTGGCCCTTGATATTGTTTAAAACGCTTTGCATTTTTTAGGACTAAATATCTGTATGATTTTAATACACAAATTCCCCACTAAACACAAACTCCCTTATGTCGTAGATTTACGAAAGGTCAATCCAGTTGATCACATCCGGAAGTGAAAAAAGTAGAACAACCTTGTGTATGAGGTGCCAAACGTGTCAAATTTGTTTAAAGGTACATAATATTATTGTTGGTGTATTGACGATACAAAAAAAAAAAAGACAACGCAAAAAATGTCGTATTTTTTTGTAAGAAATGGTTTGCTTTTAATAAACAAGAGGTAAACTAGCATTCTCATAGTTACAAAATATGGACATGAATAGACTTTGTAAAAAAAAGTACCGTATATTAAAAACCTTCAACATACTGATGGAAGTAGCTACATATATTCAGTCATTCATATTCTACTGTACAATATAATATTTACATTACAATTAGCTTTTTAATAGTCACCTATTTTTAAGCAGTCAATACTGTATAAATTTAATGTAAATTTTTTGTAATTGCTATATATACATTTAAGATGGTACTGGAAAAAGCCGGCCAGACATTATATATTGCAGACTGTTAGAAAGACTTAGCATTGTAAAAATATTTAATGCAATTATTTGATCCAAATCGTTACAAGTGGTCAGTGGCCATATTCATCACAACACTTAATCAAATCACTCAATTAATTAAGTTAGAATTCCCTTTAAATGCTATAACTATTCACTTAAGTCAATAAGTATTTAATAATGTTCATAAAATGTTTTTTAAACAAACCTACAGCACAACATTCAACATATTACAATACAAATGCTATTTATTAAGATAGGAAAACTTCTTTAAAGGATGTTTCTACTTAGGCCATAGAAAAATTCATTGTCTATGGCCTAAGTTGCTAGTGTGAATAATAAATACAGCCACTGGGTTCAAGGGGCCACTTTGTTGGGTCCTGGAAGGTGTCCCCTTATAATAAATTGTCACTACAAACCTTTGAAGTCTTTAATTTATTAGTTTTGCCTAAACATTCATTTTAATTACTTGGTATTTTGTATTATTAGAAAGCTTGCGTTAAACAATCATATCAACATTAAAAATAAATAATTATTAGCATCAACAAATAAAAGTATGTCTACAGTTTTACATAATTAAAATACTAATGTAGTCAATTAAGAGGAAATTTGATCACGCTTAGTGGAATGGAATAATTAATCCAATTGATTAACTTGATTATTACCAGTATTTGAAACTAGAATTGGTCAGATTTAAAAAAAAAATAATCAAAAAGGACAAGGATGTCTGGCACCATGTGTTATCTCTTTATGACATCATAGGGAACTATGCGGTGGTATAAAACTGGGGATAACCACTGATCGTAGGCCCAGTCCCGTAGGTACATGAGCCCAGAGTGTGATGTAAATTGCAGTCCTGAAGGGCATTCTAGGAGTGTGTTAGGTTAAATGTGATCATGCCTCAAAAATGAGGGCCTGTGCAACCCCCTAGCCATTTGAGCACAACGCTCTACTCTAGCCATATAGAACTCTAACCCTATAGAAGAAAGTTACATTTACCAGGCCTAAGTAACAGTATAATGGTCAGATGTTTTGCCCTACTCTGACGTAATTTTTACTTCATACACATACGTGGGTTCGAGTCCCACCCGAGAATTACTTGCGAATTTTTTCGCAAGTATTCTCAAATGTACTTTTTTATTACGTCAGAGTAGGGCAAAACATCTGACCAATTACTCAACTCCCTGACGCAAAAGCTATTCCACAGTAGTTTAATACAATTATAACAGTATAATGTTTATCTAATTTAAATTCTAGTTCTTATACATGCATTGGTTAAATTTAATTCCAAGATGATATGAAATATTTTTTAATCTACTGGCAATTCAAATATAAATTATTATAAAGTGTAATCGTGTACAAAGTGGGACGTATATGATTTCAGTAATACTCAAATTTATATATATTATAGGTAAATGGATTTATATAATTATAATGCTTCTTAAATAGTAACTTTTATAAAAAAATAATATTCTAAAGCACTTTAAGGCAACTTCACGGTACCGATATTATAATTATCATTACTATTTGTATTGCGCTCAGTAGTGGTCAAAGTACATTAGTTAGTGATTAACGTCTATTGGAAAAAGGATAAGTTTTTCAATTGTGTTGTAAAGCTCTAAATTATTTTTAAAGTTCCTTTCTTCAATGTTGAAGTCATAGATTCTATGATGAGACAGAAACACTCGGAAAACCCATTTAATTTTATAAGCAATCCTAAAAAACATTTTTTTTAAATATACTTAATGAGCATTTTAGTTTAGAGAAACTGGAACATGATTACATCAAATTACTAAAATTGTCTATAGTGGACGCGAAAAAATAAGCGAAATATTTTTTTATGTGCAATAACTATAGAAAAGAGCACTGAGACACATACTGATGGAATGAGAACCTATTTACAGAAAGCCATTGCAACGATACTTGCTAACATTCGTTCACGATGGGTGGCATTATTTACCCCCGCCATTATTAAGTCTGAATCCGTAACTGTAATGAGAAAATCAATGCTGTCCCAACCGTTGCAGATCAAATGTTGGGTGTACTGTGGAAGTTCCAGCAATCCAAGCCATTCGGAAATTGTGTTAGGTCTCCGTAAGGAATCATAATCCTAAGGGAAAAGAAAAGGTGTTATTTTAAAATCAAGAACATTCAGCTTCATTACAATGAAACAACTATAATTATCAAATTCAATAAAACGGTAACCAATTCTTGGTACTGTATCTATAATTCTGTGATACAGCATCACATGTGAGGTTTGCATCATAATCTGTGATCCATTTGTGACACTGTATACATGATACCGGATATACAATGCCATGGAGATACAGTACAGAGAATTGGGTGAAAATGGTAGGTTTTTGAGAAAAAAATTATTCATTCTCACAATCTCATCTCTTATGCAATAAACTCTATCTTTTAAAAATCATCAAATCCGCTGTTTTCCAAACAATTTGGAGTCCAGAATCAAGATTCATTAATTCTTCATAATATGGTCATATGAAATATAATATTACCTGGATAGATGAATATTCATGACTCTCTATTCTAAATGGTCATGATTAAATATCAAAAAAATGGTTAATATGTGTATCCCATACCACATACCTATACAAAGCAACGTGCACTGTTCCATTAACTAAAGTATGCACAAGGCTTCATTCTTTTAATACTAAATTCATAGTGTAAACATGCATTATATTGTGAAGCAGTATATGTTAACAGTACAGTTAGGATAACAAAATGCTAACTAAAGCTCTGTCTGCAGTATCAAACAAAAAAGTGGGATGTGCTTAAATATGGTAGTGGTATGCCCAAATATGGTAGTGATATGTCCATACTGTATATGGCATATCATATTTTGTTGTCACATTAAGTTTGATAGTGTAGACAGAACTTATGAATGAATGATATGGCTGTGTCTATACCACGGAAGAGTGAAATTACACTCTTACGTGGTCTATATCATGTACAATAAATGAGTTGCTCCAGCGAGGTAATGGTTGGATCACAAGCTCCTGTTGTTGACAGCTAAAATGACATTATGAACTACTACTACTACATGTTGTAAAAACCTTAAAATGTTAAATAAAAATGTTAAAAAAACATATATTTCCAAATACAATCACAATGTGCTGTAGTTAAATTTTGATTTGTTAAATGAAATATCTGAAACATTTATGAATTTTGTAGGATTATAATTTATATATCTAACATTAGCAAATGATATGTAAATGCAGTTGTTTATTTTGTCTTTTTTTTCTGTTTAGGGGTTGGTATAAGACAAGTTCTTTTAATTCTATTTCCAATCCCTGAAACAGCTCCTATTTACTGTTACCATTTAACTTATTATGAATGTATGCTTGCTTTTTTAATAAAATGTGTAAATAAATGTGAATGAACAACTTTGTCAATATCTATTTTTATATTATTATCAGCGCTCCTCCGTTTAAAAATCCTGGATCCATAGAGAGTTTTATCTACGCTGTGAAGAGTGAAAATATGTGAAATGTTGGGGGGAGGGGGAATTTACTGCACACACTCCAACTCCACCTTTATGAGAATGAATTCTGAGTCTGCACCAGGCAGGCACCACCTGGTGGATTGACTTATGCAAATAATTTAAGAAGCAGGTGTGCGACTTCAGCAACATTTCACCAGCATAGCAGTATTTCTTCTACAATCAAAGACATTTTTTTTCCTTGCTACAATGTAAATCATGGTTATTCTAAAGCTCTGTCTACACTATCAAACTAGTTTGAAAAAAAGAAGTGTGATGTGCCCAAATATGGTAGCGTTTATGGTTTGATAGTGTAGACAGAGCTTTAAGTTTAAAGCACTCTGTTAGCACAATGCATCCTTACCAGGTTACTGTCACAACATTCTTAAAAGTATAATACAGTAATTGAGTATAAACAAGCTCAAGGATAGGGAAGTATGTGTCCAGTGTTCAATAAATATAGACTTGGGAAGAGATGTAGATGATCATTTCGGTATCTATGTAGTAAGGTCCTCCAAACAGGATCTGTGCCAGTGGGTACGAATTGATCATAATAGTGAAATGAATTTCTTTTTTTTTGGTAAAGAATATATTTCAATTTGTTTTTTCCGATGTAATGTATGTGTAACCAATTTGCATCATGCTTGTTTATCCAAATAAATTCCCAACAAAAAAAATCCAAAATGAACTGCAGTCATTCAACAAAATTGCACCATGTTTGTGTAACCAAATGGCACTGTGTTGTTTACCCAACTCACACAATGTTTTATTTAAGTCAAAATCGCCCAATGTTTGCCAAAATCACCAATGTATTTCAAAGCAATAAAGTTTAAGAAGAATAAATATTTGAATATTCAGTTGCAATAACATAGAAGCTAGTGAAATACCAATACTCAAGAAGCAATCAAAATGATCTATCAGCTCTATCTACACTATCAAACTAGTTTAACAAAAAAAAGTATGATGTGCCCAAATATGGTAGTGATATGCCGAAATATGGTAGTGATATGACATCATGTGGGCACATGACATTTTTTTGTCACATAAAGTTTGATAGTGTGGACAGAGCCTTAGATGCATAATAAAGAAAATACTTGATCAGCATTCAATGGCAAGCTCTGAAGTAATAATATTTGTTTTCGATTTTGTGGTGGTAAACAGCAGAAAATGAAAAACTATCATTCACTACCAAGTTGTGAAAAAGTACAAACATTTTTCTAATATTGTCTATTTCTCCAGAGACGACCTTAAATGCACTTTTTGAGTAATTAAAGCAAGCAAAATAAAACGGTATCAATTTTGAATAATTTGAAGAATGAAATACCTCAAACTCTAACAAACCAGCCCTACCCTTGACTGGTAGTGGTGGCGGTTCATCATCTGTTACTATTTGCTTATTTTCCTTGGTATTTACCTTGTGTCGATATTCTTGCCATTGATAATTCTGGGAGGAGTGGGTATGAGAGTTAGCAAGGGGAGCAGAAGGGGTAGCAGACACTTTTTCGTGCCTCTTGAGCTTGTTTCCCTCATAGAAGTCACGTATTTGTCTAACCTTTGATGCGCGTTGATTTTGTTGAACCTGTCTTGCAAGATCAAATTCCACCTCTGGTGGACGTTGCGCATTTCTTCTAGCAGGCACAGGAGGTGCGTCGGCAGAACCGTCCGACTGTGTTTTCGTGACGGCGTTTCTGGGTTTCGATATCAACTTTTCTGACTTATCAAGCGTGGCAGGACGTGGCGGCAGTGCTGGTGGATTGTTTGTTGGGGGCTTGATCTCACTTCGAGTTGAACAATTTGATGAAAGGCTTCCTCCATTCTGAAATGCTAAATTATCATGTCCAAGAATGTTTCGTGGTGGTAGACTAGGAGGGAAAAATGGGTTTTCAAAGTCCTCTGGATTTTCAGAATTGTCCTTTTCAGAATGTTCACCCTTGTCGTTAACTTCGTTCTGGTGTACAGGGGTCAACAATCCAGGACGGTGCGAGGTGAACATGCTGGAATCGCTGTCTGGTGTGGTAGCGTTAGACGAGTTGGACAATTGGTTAGATAAGTCATGGCGCAACCCTGGAACTTGCAAGCTGGTGTCCTGTGTGTGACAGTGGTCAGGCTGTGACCTGTTATTCCAATCAAACAGTCTAACTAGACCTTAAAAAAGTTTGGTAAATTGTTAATATTGTACAGATTAGGCAACAGGAACAGCAGACCTCACCGACTGCTGTAAAATTGTCAGGAGCTGAATTGGAACCAGAACCCCTGCCATAATAACCATAATTATGTCATACAGTTTGCCTGAAATAATCCATGGTTTTCTTATTTTTACTAACAAGCAACTGCTATAAATTTGGAGTGGAGTTGTGGCTCGGTGGTTATGATGCTTGGCTACCACTCCAAGGGTCCTGGGTTCAAGTCCCGTCACAGGATTTTTTCTAAGGACAAAATTACTCCAGTAATAAGACTTTGTTTATGTAGAGCATCTTGTATATATGTTTGTCTTGGGTCCCTAATGATCAGCAATAGCTGGATGGACCACCCTCATTAAATATGGTTAAAAAAAATATATAAAATAATAATTTGACCTTTGACACTTTAGCATGTTTTCCCATCCCAGAATCAAGGTATAGTACCAGTATTCTCTACTCCACTAAATAATTCACATTATATGGAATATGACACATTGTGAAATACATCATTCTTTTTACCCACAAACTTATTGAAATTTAAATACAATATAAGTGGTAAAACCAACAGTACTACCTGTTTTTTTGGGTTTACTAAGTGGTGGTGGATAGTTATCTGATAAAATGTCATGAGAATCAATTGAGCTGGCAGTGTCTGATCGATCATCAAACTTGACCAAATCTATAAAGAAAAAAAACGGGTTTGTGTAAAAAATACATTTTTAATATTTTTGGTTTAAAACTACTGAAATTGTATTTCCTGAGTTTCTACAGATAAACTCTTTTACAGGTTTTAAAACACAGGAAAAAACTGCACACAAATTTATTTTTCCAATTATTTCTTACCGTACGTTCTCGGTCTGACACAGGCACCATATGCGCTTTCGTCTCTGGCTTTAATATGCATCTTTCCTCTATAATATTAATACATAAATAAAAATTGAAACAACATTTATAACGTATTTTTACTAATTAAACAGATGTACATTTTTTTTACAATAGAAAACAAATGAGTAGAATTTTACAACAAATTTCTGTATATAGTCACTGGGTGGGTGGGGGGGGGGGGAGGGAGGTGTGTTGCTGGGTTAGAAATTTGGTGCAAAGTAGCGAGTGGGATTACACTCGAACTGCATTAACAATGGATTAACTAAAGTATCGTATCCAAATTTATAAATTCAATTATAAATAAAAATAAATTACAATTGAGCATGGGTTTATTATTGAGCATTGGATTATAATTGAGCATGGGAGGATAATTTAGCATAGGATAACAATTTAGCATGGCATATATAAGCAAGGGAAAATTTAAATTGAGCATGGGATTATACTCATATATGGTATTATCAAAGACTACACACCTGACATTTCCTGTCCTCAATCCATTGTGGGTCAAATTTGACTTAAATTCCACTGGATCAGTGCTTAACTTGTTTTTTAATGCAATCACAAATTCACCTTTAACAGAGATACACACATCAAACAAAATAGAAATGCAATGTAGTGGAACCTTTGGGACACGACACTCTAAATAAAGCTTGGTTCCCACTAGAACGTAACGCAAGGACGTAAACGCAACGCAAGCTTTTTAACCAATGACAAGCGAAGTTATAGACAGTTAGCAATCACAAGCGAATAAGGCATCGCTCGTGATTGGTCAATTCACTTGCGTTGCGGTACGTCCTTGTGTTGCGTCTCTAGTGGGAACCACGCTTAAGGGGGAACTTTCTGTGAAACTAATGCGGGGTAGTAATACATATTTAACACTATGGCCATCTCGTATGCAGGGGACACATCTATTAAGAGGACACTTTTTTTGGTCCTGAAATCAGATTAAATATCGATCAGAAGGAAGGTATACAGCTTTTAAAACTTTTTTAAAAAACAACCCAGTGGATATGACCAAAGTAAGGCTCTGTCTACACTTTTGACAAAAAAGTGTGATGTGCTCAAATATAGTAGTGGTATGCTTAAATATGGTAGTGATATGACATCATCACGTCCATTTATTGGCACATCACATTGTTTTGTCACATAATGTTTGATAGTGTAGACAGAGCTTAACAGGCTGATACTAATAGTCCATTCTCCTCTCAAGCTGGGCATTTACAACCCAGAGGGTATGACCAAAATGTAATACTGTATTAAAAAAATGTATTTCACCATATGACTCGTCACTGTCCGAATTTTTAATAGCTACCAACATGTGTTGCTCGTCTAAATAGTGGAAGTTGGAAACCGTAGGCTTTAACTGAAAATAGATATATTGTAACAGGTGCGTGCTTATTACTACTATTAAAGAGTTCCACATTGGCACATATTTCTATATGTCTAAAAGCGTCCCACATAATTATTAATAGTACATACATGTACGTGTGTACATGTTAAGAAGGGTCTATGGTGTTCTGATAGTGCTACTGTAGGTACTGCACTATTGGTTTAGTCATCAATTTCTAGTTCAAATCGGGGATTATTAAATATATTTATGCATGCATTGTTTATTGAATTTAAAATTCATACAGTAATTGAACAGTAATACCTTTGGAAATTTTTCTGCAGACCATCTGACAGAAACCAGGTTGTAATTCTTGACTATGCTATCACCACTCTTCCCACATTTAACACTACGAACTAGAAATCAAAAGTGATTTTGATTATTGAGATTTTGCACAAGATCATTTCAATCAGTGGCGTACATAGAGACATGAGGCCCCTGGTTTAGGAACCCTAAGTGGCCCTCCAATGCTGGAGGCCTTGGATGTTTTTAACCAACATATTTTAATGCCTGTCTTTTTCCTCTTGCCACTGAAAAAGGAGCCTCCATAAGCTTCAGGGCCACTGGTACATACCATCTAAACAGCTTGAAAAGATCTCCACATAGAATTTCCCAATACTGCTTGTTTTAATGTCTGCTTCCATTTCTGTGAAGATGACCTGTACCTCAGCCTCGTCATTACCAGTCAGTCTACCCAGATGATCTATCAATTAAAAAAATTAGACAAAACTCAAAACTTTGCTACTTTATATCAATAATTTGATCTCTTATAAGTTTTTCTTAATACGTATTAAACTTAGTTCGACCAATTACCTTTGGTTAAAATTGTCATAGACTCAATTCCAACAGAGAACGTCGCAAATACAGGTGAATGGTCACTGGACATAATGTCTACTGTACAGCCTGAATGAAAATCAAAAATCATTGCTTATTAAGGTAACTGTGTGTAACATGGCGGGACCAAATCCTATTAGTCACACAGGCTATTCACCACTATTCTCCCCGATGCCTACTTAACTTGGAACACTACATTCCTGAGGTTGGTCTTCCAAGGAAAGTCAATCAGGATGTGGTACCATTTAATTAGTCCTCCTTCCTGTACCCTTAATATAAATATATGTTTTGTAGTTAAGTTAGTTAGTTCGGGTATTGATTCTTGAGACATCGGTCAGAATCACTACATTTTCACATTGTTTTATAATCTTATTTTTGATTGAATAAATATTAATAATTTTGTGCCATCGTTATTGTCTTGGCCCTCGACACGACTACCGTTACACTGTGATTCTTTTATATTTATTTCCAATATTCTACCAGGGTGGTTCAATCCATCAAATCGGATGGTCTCTATTGGACTCTGGGTACATTAGTACTTATTACATTAAGAGCATATGATAGATCTTAAACTAATTATGCTAATAATAGACATAAATTACTTGACGTAACATAACACAGAGGCCTGAGGATTCCAAGTGGCCCTCCCATGTTTAGCCTCTTTCTCTGTCGGCGCTGCTCAGAGACCCCTGTAAGCTCTAGGGCCCCTGTAAGCTCTAGGGCCCCTGTAAGCTCTAGGGCCCCTGTAAGCTCTAGGGCCCCTGTAAGCTCTAGGGCCCCTGTAAGCTCTAGGGACCCTGGATTCAGCTAGTGAGCACTCATTGCAGTTACGCCACCGATTATTTGACAATTGATGAATTTGAAGATTTTGGGTTATAAAGTATTTTTTATACTCATTTATTCCCAAAACCATCACCATTTTACAACCCTTCTTTCTCAGTTCAAACATATGTACTTCAAAATGAACTAATTAATTATATAGGCCCATGGTTTGACTCCATTTACCATATGATGTGTTGTTTATGTGGGTATCAGGATAGGACTTCCACAGTACTCGGTCACACCATGAAGGCTGGTTGATTCGTACCTAAAATAATGGAAACGAAAATGTAAAAATCTGATTGTGACAATGATGCTGATGACAAGATTTTGGTGACAATGTTTTAAAGATCAGGTGACAATGATGCTGATGAAGATACACAAATAATGGTGAAATGAAGATTAAACGATGATACTGATCTGATACACCATTATAATAAAGACAATGATTATGATGCTGAAAATGTGATGAAAACAAAATACCAAAGCAAAGCAAACAAATTATATGGAATGTCACATTAGAATACTAAAAATAATCTATACAATTTGTTTTTTTCAATTAAAAATTATTTTTTTGTTGACATTGTTATTTCTATCTTATTACCATTGATATTATAATTTTTTTGTATGCTAGTTTGGAAATCTCTTTTGAAAATTAAAAATAAAATATAAAAATTCAACCTCACCCCTGTTTTCTTAACTTTTTTATAAGCATAAGTGTGCCTATTCCCAATCTCATATCGATATGTGGGTGGGAATGTAATCTCCTCTTCCTCTACATAAAAAAATAAATAACAAAAACATTTATTTCATAAAAACTCGAAACATTTATTTCAAAGCCTTTTAAATCCAAAAAATTATGATTACAATGAAACAAAATTCTAACTAACCAAAATCAATGAATACGTTATCCTTTATTCGTTCCTCTCTCAGTTGGTCATAGGTCAACAGCGTTGTGTAGTTCTTATTGTTAATCTGTGCAAGAATCTCTTGGACATCTCGATCGAGCCTGTAGTTGAGGTCGCCAAACCAAAAGATGTGGTGGAACTTGGTCGTGAGGTCAAACACATTGAGACCTTTATCTCCGAGTGCAAGACCTTTTAATATGTCAATATAGTTGTGGTTCCGCCTAAAAAATATAAAAAAGTAACAATTTGTATGTAACATTACACACTGGCCTATAGGCCCACTATGGGGTACAAACCCATCTTAAAATAGAAGCCCAGTTACACCCATGACCCATGACCCCTGACCCATATGGGGGTCAGTCAAGAAACACATTTCATCCTTCTCAAGTTTATTCTCTAGTTTCAAAAACTTCCTACCAACTTTATAAATGATGCGTGCAATTATAGGTTCTGATATGAACAATTCACAATTATTTTCAAGGATCATGGCCAAAAACAACTTATTCAAGATTAAAAATTTAAAAACTTAAAAGTGATAATAACATTTGATTTAGACTTACTTACCTTAAACATTTTTCGGTTCCAGATGTTAAATGGCAGTTAATGAAACAGAACGATGTTCCATTGAAATAAAATGACACACCAACTGCACCCTTGTTACCTACATATACAAAAAACATTGACATTAATTTATCTATTTAGTATTAGACAAAATTGCACCTTTCTGCTACTGAACTTTGACCTTTGTGTAAAAAGAATTACTCTTTATGCCTACCAAAGCTATAAATCTCTGTCTACACTATCAAACTTTATGTGACAAAAATAATGTGATGTGCCAATACATGGACATGATGATGTCATCAGTATAACATTTGGGCACGTCACACTTTTTTGCTAGTTGCTAGTGTCGACAGAGAATAAGGCTTACTTACCAAGGGTATTGGCTATGCCTGTTTTGACTGATGACTCCTTGACATGCGTTATTGAATTAACTAGTTCAGGTTTAACTAAAACTGCCATACGTATTCCCCACAATGAGCACAGTGTCACCTAAAAAAAACAACAAAATCATCATTTTGTCACAGTAATACTAAATATTATTGAAGGAGTAGTTTTGGTTCTAACAGCAATTCAGCTTAATATCTGTAAAGGAAAATTTTGGCACACACAGCGTGTCATAAATATACTTAAGTTAAGTTGTTTTTTTTTTTTAAATTAGAGACTTTTGCCAAATCTTATTAGAGTTGCTGGGTGGTAAAATTCATTTATAATTTCAGAGTGTGGGTTAACCAACTTAATTTCTTTATGGGAAAGTATTTGTTTTATAAAGTGTTGTTTTGATTTGATCATATTGATCCTACAAACAGGCTGCTACAAACCACAGCATATTCTTGTTTGGCAGGAGAGTTTTTCATGATGGTTGACTTGATTCGTTTGACCCAGTCGCGCTCACTCAGTGTGCTTTCTTGTGTTCCGATTACGTAAAGGTCGTGAGGTACCATTGCCATTTCAATAGGGCGCGTCTTTCCAATACCCTGTGAAGTTAACCATGTATCCAACATGGCCGTTGGCACAGCATCACCTGATAACATAAATGAAATTTGTCTAAAAACCAATACTTGCAATTCTAACCAAGTTTAATGGATAGATGAGCATTAAAAGGTTCCTCAGCTAGAACGGCACTCACAACTAGGAGCAACTTTCAGGTTAGTACTATATTATTTTATTATTCATAAAACTAATAAACTATCAAATAAAGTATTGGTATACAGAGGTGGATCCAGCATTATAGATTAGGGGGAGGGGGCCTAAATATTTCATAAATGATAAAAACAATCCATCGTGTTGCAGAAAAATAAAAATATTCATTATTTTATTTTTAAATGGCTGTTAAATTTTAGGGGGCTAAAGCCGGTTTACCCACTGTCTAAATCCGTGCCTGGTAAATTTAGTAATGAAATTACCCATATTGTAAGTTCCAACGAACAATGAAATCTGGTCAACTTCTTCACTATGTGAGTGAATATTCTTCATTGTTTGCATCAGCAAACAAAATCTCTCTCTTTCCTGCAAAAATAAGAATTAAACTAGAGAAAGAAAGAAAAAAATCAAACGGAATTACAAACTGCAAACGACACTATTGGCATATTTGAAAATTACTAAATTCTTAGCGCACACAACATACACTGGAACTACAATTTTAGTCCTTATCCATCTACCACTAGAAACAAGGAGCGAGTGAGCCTTGGACCTGATACCAGGGCTGTATTGCAGTTTCATTGTCTTAACTGCTCGGCCACACACTTATTGATTTAAAGCTGTCTACACTATAAAACTTAATGTATGAAAGTAATGTTCCCATATATGGACACAATTATGTCATATCACTACCATATTTGGGCACATCACACTTTCCTTGTCGAACTAGTTTGATAGTGTAGTGTAGCTTTAAAGATATATTGTCCCCCTAAAAATGTTTTTGTTTTTGTTGAAAATGCCATTTTAATGTCACATAATAGTTATTCACTTAGACAAAAATCTGGAGCAAAAAAAAAGGATTTACCTTTTTAAAAACAATGTAATTTAAAGCAAAAATACTTAAAATTGTCTGTCAGACAATGGTTTTTGGTTTAAATTAACCGTGAAATGAAGTGAAATAATTATTTTTGTTGGTTTTTTTTTCTACAGAAGTGATTGATTTTATTAATCTTCATTTTTCATGTTTTTCTTTAAATAAGTCAATATATGCCATATATCTTTAATGTTTATGTTTACATGCTAAAGAATATAATAGTACATAGACCCCTTTGCTACTTACCTTTGCTGTATCAAAACTGTATTCTCTTTTTTTATTGTTATTATACCGTATCCCTATTCTTGTAGGATTTTCTCTTGACTTTATCAACTGCACAACTATAATGAACAACAACAAAACGTCTTATACTGTAAAGTCATATTATTTAAAAAATCTTTCTATAAAGAGTTCCTCTTAATTTTGTAAAGGTTACAATGAATAGGAAAATTGAGTATAGACTGTATTGCTCAACCTGGTGTTAAACAGTGTGTTTAAAACTAATAAATAAAGCAATTACTTTTATTTTGTGGATGGACACTTGGTTCTTTGGCTTCCTTGATTCCAAGTCTTTGTACGATAAACATGCCTTGATCCACGTCAATCGTTAGCTTCACCCGGCAGTTCATCAGTGCTTCCATTTTTAATCCTTCAGTTTTCACCTGAAATTTAAATATCCTATTATTACAACTGAGTTTGGGATTATATTCGTAGCCCTATATTATTTTTGTACTTTATTTTCACTCAATGGAGGTCAGTTTAAACATCTGAAACAAATTCATTTATGTATAGTAATTACCTCAAACACAGCACATGGGATGCGTAAAACAGCTGCACTTTTAAAAGGCTTTGATTCTGGCAGCGTTGACCTTTCGGACATGGTATTGGTCGGTTGACTTCCAGTAAGTATGACATCATCTGGTGAGGGCATGTATACATGGTCCATTTCTATTTCATTATTTGTCTCATGCTGATCATCAAGTTTAACCAAATTCTGAAAAGTTTTACTGGCCTGGCAAGACCATAATAATTATTATTTAAAATTTCTGGATATGACTGTAAACTGCAGTATTAGTACTGCAGTAGTACAAACAGTTCAGTAGTTAAATTTGTCTCAATATAATAATGATAGTTATGTTTAGATGGCTTATTGTCATGGTAAAGCTCTATCTATTGACACTATCAAAAAATGTGATGTGCCCATATAGGGACATGATGTGCCCATTTAGGGACATGATGATGTCATATCATTACCCTATTTAAGCATATCACTACCATATTTGGGCACATCCCACTCAACTGTTTCCAATGTATGTCAGTGAAAAAATATAAAGTTTTAAACAATCCAAACCTTTGATTGCATTTCTTGATAGACTTTTGGACACATCTCAATTCTTGACATCAAATGTTCCATACTGTCTCCGGTTTTCTTAAACTGTACAGAAAAAAAAATAAAAGTATACAGCTGGTGGAAACAGCATACAGTTGACTCTCCCAATACCAGACTCTCTGAAAACCAGAAACTATCCCAAAACCAGACTTTTCTTGAAGTCCAAAGTGACCCAAATTCATTTCTATACGATTAAAAACATTACGAATACCAGACTGCTTGGAAAACCAGCTCAAAGGTGTCAGGCACTGGGAGAGTTAACTATAATATGTTATTGTTATATAGTCAATCTAGTTATTAGTAGTGTTGATTTTTTTTGTGAAGTTAGTACAAAAATGGTGTAATTAAACAAATTAATTATTGAATACTGTAACCAATTTTACTTACAGTGTGCATTCCAAAATTCCTGTCTAGGTCTTTATTCCGATTGAAAATTCTTTTTAATAAATCGATTTTGAAAAGAAAGATATCAAGTTCCCTGTACAAAAACATAGTTATAATACAGTTAAATTTGTTATTATTATCCATATCCAAATATGGTATGATAACCTACACTATTTGATTATTTTGATGTTTGCGGTCTGCAAATCGATTTCTATATGTATATTACAAGTCTGTATTTTTAGACAAAAATTGACTAATATAAAAAATGTCAATAACTACAGGCTTGACAAATTAACAATAACAATCTCAAATAACATTAAATAGATGTTTAAATATTTTTGTCATTCTTTATTGACTCCTATTGTCAATGATATCTATTAGTTATTTGGTAGTTAAAAGTAAAATAACATGCGCAAGTTAAAGAAAACAACCCACTTGACAAAATCTTTACTGGTTGTGTGCAATAACTGTTTGAGTTGCGGTAATGATGAGCTGTTGCCCGACCTCAGAGATTCAGCGTCCAGTTTACTGTCGCGCACTGCATAGTTTCGTAGAGCTTGCAAGAATTCACTTTCAATCCCAACATGGTATAAGTGTTCGATCTTTGATTCTAAAAACTGGCTCACATGATCAAGATGATCGTAATCACAGTCTTCGTCATCGTCTAAAAAAGTAACCAGACATTTAAATTATGAGGGGTGAGGGTTGAGAAAGACCTTTGTGATAAAAAAATTTACAGGATCGATTTTGTGTTAATTCTTTGTTTTTATTTGATTCTAATTATTTTGTGCATTATTTTATTTTGGTTTTCTTTATAAATTCTATTTATTTTAATTTAATTTTTGCATGTTGATGTCGTGTCATATTGTATTTTTGTGAGGGTCCCTAATGATCTGTTTCAGCTGGATGGATCATAAAATATTGTTGAAATAAATAAATGACATAAATATGAGAATTTGAAATAAATATAAAAGGTGCAATAGACAAATTACTCATGCATGTAATTCAAAAACCAAGAGAGATTTCAGTCTAGGCATGTAGTTGATTAGCAATTTTCTTTATTTTATGCAATGAAAAAGGGGCGAGCCTAGATTTTTAGTCAGGCTCGGAGAGCATAACCATTTTGAAAGGCTTAATTAGTAACCTGAGTCTGTATCTTCTTCTGGTAGATTTGTAGCCTCTACTGGATACTTCAAAGTGCATACAAGACCATTTGTTGCTATTTTGTAACTGTTTATCAACTCCACCAGGTTGGAAAATCTGTGTTGCTTTATTCCTTCAGAAGACTGCAAATCAACATTAAATGCATGTATGAATTAAGAAAAGGAATAATTAAATAGACTTTCACATACTTGTTGTGGAGTGTGTTGCAATCTACTACTATATGATGTGTCACCATACAGTATCCTTTTGATAAGAGTTCAATCCTGACAGAATCCTTTCCATTCTATCACTTTTTCCTGTCCCATATTATAATTATTTTAAAAAGCGACCAGTTTGATTTGAAATATATTGGCATAGCCCCATGTTTTTAAATTTAAACTTGTTGTTTACAGAAGTGAAGAAGAGGTGGTTCATGCCTTTAAATGATTATTAATTTCAGTAATTTAGAGGTATGAAACTCAGGGTCAGCTAAGCTCTGTCTACATTATCAAACCTTATGTGAAAAAAAAATATGATGTGCCCATATGATGATGTCATATCACTACCATATTTGGGCATATCACTATCATATTTGGGCACAGTTTTTTTGTCAAACTAGTTTGATGATGTAGACAGAGCTTCAGACAATAAACACTTGTATGACAGAAGAATTCGAGGTGACCTGATTGAAGCATATAAAATTGTTAAAGGTTTCGAGGGTGTAGCCAAGGATGACTTTTTCCAAATGAGAAGTAACATTAGCAGAATTACTCGAGGGCATCACCTGAGATTTTTCAAGCCGACTTTCCATAAAGGATTGAACTGTAGAAGACATACCTTCTCGCAACGAGTAATTAACCATTGGAACAGTTTACCAGCCGACGTTGTCAATTCTGAGACCGCTAATACCTTCAAGAATCGCATCGACACAATGTAGTTGATATGGGGTTTAAAAAGGCACATCGCCTAAACTTTCCCATTATAACTAAACTAAACTAAACTAAACTAAACTAAACTCACCTTCATTAAAAATCCTGGACCTTCTGGTGCAGGTATAATTCGGTACTGTGAAATTCGCTGATTATATCTGAAAGAGCGGTACAGGTAGTAGAAATATTATATCATAGATTAATAATGACTACCATACTGGTGGCTACAGCCCTGTATTTTACACTTATAAATCATTATAGTCATAATAACAATCTTTTTACAAATTAAATATTGGTAGTTGGACTTACAGCACCGATAAGGCAAAGGCACCTTTAATATTTTCACTATCTCGAACAAGAAAACTTCCATTTCTAGAGTCTTCAATCAGCAGATTTTCAGCCTCCATCCTACCGATGGCACCATGGTACCATTTACATCCCTGTACACCTTTACTGTGCGCCATCACGTCATTGGTTTCTATCAAGTTGAATCATTATAAATTGAAAAATGAATAATCATTTTGTTTATAACAATTAAAAAAAAACATTAGAGAATCAAAGGAGTGATGAAAATTGATCAGTTTTAAGGCTTGCCTACACTATCAAACTTTATGTGTAACAAAAAGGTGATGTGCCTACAGTATATACAGTATAATAAAAGTGCTATGCTTAAATATGGTAGTGATATGACATCATCATGTCCATATATGGGCACATTACATTTTTTGACACATAAAGTTTGATAGTGTAGCTCGGCTATAGAAATATGCTGATTACTAGCTGCAACATGACAGTTATGCTTAGGTGTTTGATCCAATGATCTGAATAAAGTGAAGCGCCTAGAGGTTTTTAAGCATAACAGAATTATTATTACCTAACAATTACGATTTTGTGTTTGTTTGTTTTAGAAGAATAACGTCAAAACTAAAAGACGGATCTTTAAAAAATTTAAACCGCAGATAGATACAGATATATTTATTTTCTCTAATAAACGTCTTGCCACATGCATATATTATACACTAAAATTCAAATTTGATTACAACACATTTCTATACAGTATGTAGAAAAATTCAGCCTTGTCTTTTGAAAATTATAGGTGTGCTACAAATTGCACTCCTCAATACATTAAGGGGAGCTGTAGGTGTGCCATTTGTATGTTGGTGTGTAGAAGGTTACTAAATTTAAGCATGTTGTAAATCGCACTCCTCAAGGACAGTTTAGGGGTGTGTTAGGTGAGTGACAAGGCCTGATTTCTCTTATCTAGAAGTATCTATTTGTTTATGCCTCCCCCAAATAATAAATAAATCTGCTTTTTTATAAATTATGAACTTGCGGAAAAAATTAATTACAAAAAAGTTGCATTTTTTAATTATTTCTGCACTCAATAATATCAATCAGTTATGGTACAATGAATATAAGTACCAAAGAAATTGTTAATATAAATACTGTAGGCACATGAACACTATTGAATCATAAAAATTAATGATTCTTTGAACACCGGAAATACCAGACTTTTATTACGGTTCAATAGGTCAAAATTATTTCCTACAGTATGTACAAAAAAAATGCACTGACTTTCCGGAAAAAGATAGTTTAAATATTTGAATGTGAAAAAAACACGTTGAACTAAATAAAATATATTTAATAATTGTGCATTTTTTATATTTTTTAACAGAATACGAAAAAGTACAGAATTTATTTATGTAATATTGACTGTAAATTTCAAAATGCAGTTTCTACAAATAATAATAGTTTAAATATTATCACCCATTTCAATTTTTTCAGTTCATATTCAATCTTCTAAAAATAGCAGCCAGTCAGTTCAGGGATAAATATCAAATTGTTTTAAATAACCGGCCACCCTTTAATATATAAATATTTCTTTCTTTGAAGTACAAAGATGAGAGAGCAAGTGATTTGTTTTATGTGCAAAATGGTAAACAGAGGCTAAGCTGGGGTAGACTGGCTTGTTGTTTCTTGCTGGCCTAATACACCCAACGAGTCAGGCTGGATATGGTCTACAGAACAGGAAATAAACATCGAAGCAGCCTAGCAATGGTAACATTTAATGGCATACTTTATGAATAGAAACAATACATTTATAATTAAATACAATTATCAAAGATCATAAATAAGAAATACTACACCTTTATTGTAGCTTCAAATCAACTTGAAAATCTTTTTTAACTTTCCGCCATACTTCCGTGTTTGGTGTGTTTAGGAAATTCTGTATTTTTCTGAAACGTGTTAAGGCAATATTATTTACACCAATCAGTGAGTGCTACTATATAATCTAATGATCTCATTGGATAAATGTAATCTCACAACTCATAGGGTTGTTAATAACATCCACATCCAGGTTGTTGGGGATAAACTTATTCAATTTCTTTAAATAAGTCATGTAAAGAATGCACATTTTTTTATACGAGTCAATTCGAGTCATTATTGATCACATGAAAGTCCGATCAAATTAAATGCCAATTAACACCTTTTTTGTATTGTTTTGTCACGTGCTTACCGTACACGCATGACATCATCATCAACAAACGACCGGAAACGTCATCTGCCGGTCATTCAGATAAACATAGTCAACAAACGGTTTAGTTATCGAAGTGTCTTTCAGAGAGTGTTGTTTTGTTTTTGTGTTTTTATCTTAAAAATTAGCAATATGATGCGGTGTAGTCGACTAGTTGCTTCTATAAGTCGACAGAAATTGTCAGTCTGTCAGATTACTCATAGGTAAGTTAAAATAAGGTGTGTTTTGAAGACAAATATTTGTGCTGATGCTGAGCCGATAGGAGGTGGTGGTAAGCAGCAGCTAGGCCTAGATCATCCAGCCCGGGGGTTAGACCTTGTGTGCTGACCTGGTTACCTTGACTGGACCGAGGAAGACGCTAGAATATCCCCCGGAAACCACCGCCGGGTACAGTTGGACTGTCACCTTCTCTAGCCATGGCCTAACCTAGTTAGGCCTAGGCCTAATTAAATTTAACAAATAATATTATTAAATTTAAAAAAAAAAAGAATTTTATACTAACTAAACTTCAACTTGCCTAGCCTACCTACCCTAGGCCTAGTAGTCTAGTAGGATTCTATGATTGGAGGATAATTATTGTTGAGGAATTATTTCATTATTATATTATGCACGATTTCCACATTTTTTCATTCTTTAAATGTGCAAGGATTTGCTCCTCTCTTCTTTGAATCCTTTTAAGAATATTACCTGCAGTTTATCTATAAATATGATTATTTTTACATTAAAACAGGTTTTACATAATTTATTGGATTTATCAATACATTCACTGTTCTAAATTGCACTACACAATTTAAATGATTTTTTTTTCATTTAAATTGAACGATCTTTCTGCAATTTTAAGTTTTTAAATTGCACTACACAATTTAAATGAATTTTTTTTTCATTTAAATTGAACGATCTTTTTATTAAAAATGAATAAAAAATGAGCTTTATGATTATATGACAGTATCTTTCAAATCACAAATTTCAAAACTTTAGTTTTAATTCAAAACTAAATCTCAATTAATTAATGCTCAATGATTAAAACTTCTTTTATCTTGTTTAAAAATCTCAATTATTTCTGTTTTTACCTTTAAATGTGCTTACTTTAATTGTGTTAATTTGATTTTGATAATTTTAGGTTTAATTTTATATTTACTTTTGTCCATTTATACTGTATTTTGTTTACAAATCAGGCAAAGAACATTAATTCTAAACCGCCCGGTGATATACTGAAATTTAATTAATTAATTTGAAACGATAAAGATGAGGAAATCTGTGAGAATGAGAAAAAGTCGCCCCAACCAATACTCAAACTCGGACCGCCTGCTTGATATGCAGATGTCCTAACCATTAGACCACTGGGGCTTTCATGGTATTGTTCGAACTCGATTGGATAGCGACTCTTTAACATTCTCGGCGTGGTACGGCGGAACAGCACTAGTCCTCAGTTGTACGCACGCGCACCAGAGATCAAATTGATACGCCCTCATCTTACAGTATTTTTATTCACGAGGCGGGATCTCCGAAGAGATACTTTTATATATAAACAAATCAGGCAAAGAACATTAATTCTGTATTTTGTTTACATTTATGTAGTTAAGAACTGAACCACTTTGGAAATCAGTACATTGTATTGAAAGTGTATTTCAGAATAAAGAAAGATTAAATAAATAAATAATAATTTTACTATTTATTATTATTAAAACCATAGAGAGGTAAAGCAAACCTTCCCATTATCCATAAAATGCATAAATTTGCTGAAATATACAGATAAAGTTGTACCTGCTACAATACTGATTCACTGATGATTACATTATTTGTTATCAATTGTTGCTTTGGCCTACCAGTATGTACACCTACAGTAGTAGTTGTAAAGGTATTAAATAATATATGCTGCGACCAGTATAAGTTGCTTAAGAAATACTGGTACAGTATTAGTAATAATAATACTGTATTCCATAATTGCATACAAAAGTATGGAGTGGAGCTGTAACTTGGTGGTTAACATGCCTGCCTTTCAATCCCTAGGTCTAGGGTTCAATCCTGACCTAGTTCCAGAGTTGTAACTCATGACTCTTTGAACTCCACTCTCTAAGCCTCAAATGAGAATTATACGCAAGGTAAATTATAAAATAGTTTGTCCATCCTGTAATTGGCGAGTTTTTGCTCGCTGTTGGATGCGTAGGAAATTGAAAAAAAAAAATGTTTTAATGTAAAAATGTGTCTGTTATGTTATATTACCAACTAAAAAAAAAAACTAAAAAAGAAAAGTAAACAAAAACCGATGAAAAAAAAAACTGGATGCAACAATCATTAAAAAAAAGTTACATAAGTTTGTGATTTTGTCAAATCACTTTAGAAATGTTATATTTACCTTGATACTGATAGTTTAAGGAATGTTTATTTATCTAATTTAATATCCAGTTGTAAGTAGGGTATGTCCTAAATACTGTAGGAATATGAAACCATTCCTTCCTTATTACAAAAATATGCAAATTAAAACACACCTTGCCTTTCAATCCTAAAGGTGTTACTACTACTACTAAGTCAATGTAATTTTTACTTCCTTAACATTTACATGGCTAAATTTAAATTCGTATTTTTTTTTCCTTATTTAGGTCGTTATTGGCAAGTACCCAACAAAATCGTAGCAAGGCAACAGCTGTAGAAACAGAAACACAAGATGTAAAAACACAAAAGGTAAAAATAAAACTTGGCCCATCGTAATCTATTTGACCAATCATGACACAATAGGTTATCCTAACGGTTGCTTGTGATTGGTAACTGACTTGCGTTGTGTTGTGTTCAAGAGAAGTGGAAATCAACCTTAAAGACCCATTCCCTACAATTATTGACGTTTTGTAAAAATAATGAATATTAAAAATATTACAACATTAAACCAGGTCATTCCTCGTCTTAAATTAATGTACGTTTTATGGTAAATTATGATAAAAAAAAGAGTAACATAACAATGCAGTGCTTAAGTAAGTCGTTGTGGATGCCCTCTCATGGACGTTCTTTAGGCCTAGCCATCTAATGATTTTCATATTTTATTACAAATTTTTAAATAATTATTAGTTGTTTGTATTAATAATATATTCTATCTTTGTAGGCATCCCGATCATTTGCCATGGGTTTGTTTTGTGGACAGATAAACCCGGAACAGGTTTTCCCTTTTCCAAACTGTAAGTATTTTTTACTAGATCTTTAATCAATATCTTTACAATATAAAATACAATATAAAAATTGATATTGTTCATTGCATTTCATTAAGGTAAAGCTATGTCTACACTATCAAACTAGTTTGACAAAGTGTGATGTGCCCAAATATGGTAGTGATATGCCCAATTGTGGTAGTGATATGCCCAATTATGGTAGTGATATGACATCATCATGTCCATATATGGGCACATCACATAAAGTTTGATAGTGTAGACAAGGCTTAAAAGATTTCTTGTTTTTATCATTTGAAATTGTTTCCTTTTCATAAAATCATTTTCATTTCACAGCATTGTCACCTGAACAAACAGAAGCGCTTGAAATGTATATAGATCCTGTAACTAAATTTTTTGAGGTAAATTTATTATTGAATAAATGCAGTTTATTTCCTCATAATACTCTAATTTTCTACTATAAATGTACGCCACAAAACCTCTGCTAATGTAGTAATGTTGTGTATCATTTTTATCCCCATATTGATCTAGACATTCAACATTTTTATTCCATAATCAAAATAAAAACATATACAAATACAATAAAAGTATATGATAATGGAATGGGATACAAAATAAGCACAAGTGCTTTAAACATTTAAACATGTAACCCTAACAAAAAAATGAACAAACATTAGTACAGACAAAAAATTATCCAAACATTAAACTGACTCTTGCTATATTAAGGAACTTTTGATTTGTGACGACTAGGAACAAGTTAGGTCATGTTACAGGTGTAATTCAATATGGGCATGTTGGGGCACGCTCAATTGCTTGCCTCCAGTCCTTGACACAGGTTGTGGTAGTTTCTAAAGCTCTGTCCACACTATCAAACTATGTGTGATGTGCCAAATATGGTAGTGATATGCTTAAATATGGTAGTGATATGATGTCATATTATGGGCACATCACTTTTTTTCCACATAAAGTTTGATAGTGTAGACAGAGCTTAAGTCTATGACTGATATCCCATCAATCAGCATAGGTCATAGGTCAATTGACTCATTATTCTATATTGTAGGAAGTAAACAATGCAGATAAGAATGACAGCATGGCAGCAATTGAGGATCACACATTTGAAGGTTTGAAAGAGATGGGAGCGTTTGGACTTCAGGTTTCAACAGAACACAATGGATTAGGGCTGAGTAACACACAGGTATGTATCCATTCAACTATGTCAAAGGTCAATTTGTTTGCCCGATTGCCAAGCAAAGTATACCATGGTTGGTTTATGAATACAGGTTGCTTCACTCTTATTGATTGTGTCGCTACACAATACCACCACCATCTTTAATAACACCACTTGAAAGGCTATAATAATGTCAATATTGTTTAAGGGTATAAGGTTTGCATGGCGAATAAACATTAGTAGGTTAGGTTTTGTGTTTCCAAAAGAAAAGCTCTGTCTACACTATCAAACTAGTTTGACAAAAAAAGCGTGATGTGCCCACTATGGTGGTGATATGACATCATCATGTCCATATATGGGCACATCACATTTTTTTGTTGTCACATAAAGTTTGATAGTGTAGACAGAGCTTTACATATGGATTCAAAGTTTTTTTTTTGTTATGCTACAACCATCTTCATTGTGGTGTACCTACTACTTTATTAATAATGTTGTAATTTCCTTTTTTATTAGTATGCTAGAATTGTTGAAATTGTTGGAGAGTACGACCTTGGTATTGGAATTGCACTTGGAGCTCACCAGTCTATTGGCTTCAAGGGAATCCTGCTATTTGGTACCCCTGAACAGAAAGCTAAGTACCTGCCAAAGCTAGCAGTAGGAAAAACCCTGGCAGCTTTCTGTCTCACAGAACCCTCAAGTGGATCAGATGCTAGTGTAAGTATGCTACAAGCCTTTGCTCTGTCCACACTATCAAACTAGTTTGACAAAAAAGTGCTCAAAGATGGTACTGATATGACATCATTGTGTCCATATATGAGCACATCACATTTCACAAACTGAATGTTTTAATTCTAATGAGAGAAAGCGTTTACATATTTTTGCACACATCTAAAAACACATGTCACAGGAATGTGATCTTCCCCTAGTATTCAATATGTAGGGGATGCTTTCCAACAATTTTCAAATAAAAAATTGTTTTTCCTTTTTGTTTAGTCTATTCGCTCAAAAGCTGTTCTTTCTAAAGACGGAAAACACTACATCCTCAATGGAAGTAAGATCTGGTAAGGTTATTGCTCATTATTATGCAAATTTATATATCTATGCAACCAATCAGATTAAGGTTGAACCTTATCAAAGAGTTGCAAAGTTAAAGATAGAAAATAAGAAAGAAAAGTTCCTATTATTGACTGGGTATTGCACAAATAGAGTGAGGGATGAGTAATATTAAGCTACGCTTTAAAAAAAAAAGGTGTGATGTGCCCAAACATGGTAGTGATATGCCTAAATATGGTAGTGATGTGACCTCATCATGTCCATACAGTATATGGGCACATCACATTTTTTTGTCACATAAAGTTTGATAGCGTAGACAGAGCTTTAGATACTGATTGACTGACTGGTTATGAAAATGTTTGTTATTGAATGTTACAGGATTAGCAATGGCGGAATTGCCGAAATCTTCACTGTGTTCGCACAGACACCAGTCACAGATGCTGATGGTAATACAACAGATAAGATCACTGCCTTTGTTGTTGAGAGGGGTTTTGGTGGTGTCTCAAGTGGTCCACCTGAAAATAAGATGGGCATTAAGTGCTCGAACACTGCTGAAGTCTACTTTGAGGACGTCAAAATTCCTGTTGAAAACATCCTTGGAGGTAAACACATTTATTTCCTTGAGTTCTTAAAAAAATATAGCCATTTTCATAATCCTAGAATGTCAAAGGTCACAAAATATTTATTACCCCTATTTTAGAGGTCGGAGGTGGTTTCAAAGTTGCGATGAATATTTTAAACAATGGACGTTTTGGAATGGGGGCTGCATTGTCTGGTACTATGAAGGGACTGATCAAGAAAGCTGTAAGTTTATATACTTTGACCTTTTAATGACCTATGACCTTATATGTACGTAACATTATTTTTTAAAATCAGTGACAAATATGTATATTTGATCTATTTGTTTTAAAATATTCACACAAAAATTGATATAATATTCTTTAATGAACTAATGTTAAAAAAAAAATATTTATGTGCTTACTAAATATGCATTTAATAACTATGTTATATAATATTATTCATACAAAATTATTATTCTGTTCTTAATAGTAAATAGTTTCTTTTCTTCAGCTAAATTCTTTATAATCTTTGCATGTTTGTTTATTTGGTAGGTTTGAACAAATTATCTCTCATTTCATTCTTTCACATTAATTTAGTTGAATCTATAAACAATCAACAGTTGCATATTTAATATAACCATAGAGATATTGTTCACTATAATATATCTATGATATAACTTACCTTATCATTTTGTATAATCTTCATTATGACATAGCTGCAGCCTGCTGACCTCTTTGTTGACAAACTTTCATTTAATTTTTAGAATTATAATGCATCTCATTGATAACATAAAGACAGTAATGAATCTTCACTCTGCTTTCAACCCAAGCACGGTGCTGTTTTGGTTTTAGTAGTGAACCAGGTTAAAAATCCATAATATTTATCAACTACTGTACCATGAATGTTGAGAACAAAACCATGCTATCATAAATCCGCTTCAAATCATTAAAGCCTTATCTACACTATCAAACATTTTATAAAAATGAGATGTGCCCATATATAAACACGACGATGTCATATCACTACCATACTTAGGAATATCACGACCATATTTGGGCTCATCACACTTTTTTGTCATACTAGTTTAATAGTGTAGAGAGAGCTTACCCGTCTTCCTTGTTTATTATATAGGTTGATCATGCAGCCAATAGGCAGCAGTTTGGAGATTACATCCACAAGTATGGTGTTATCCAGGAGAAGCTGGCCCGCATGGCAATGCAACAGTACGTCAGTGAATGTATGGCATACATGCTATGTGCTAACATGGATGCTGGATCAACAGAGTTCCAAATCGAGGCTGCCATCAGTAAAATATATGCTTCTGTAAGTAAAATAATTATGTTATTGTACTGACTTGGTTAGAAGCCCACTCTGGCTTATTATAAGCCCACTTCCAAATATGGGTTTCATATTAAATGATCCATGTCTTGGGTTGTAGTGTTTGACTGGGTGAGCTTATGCCCACATGAGAAAGTCATTATTCCATTAAGAAGCCTTTGCTGTGTATTTAGCACACCTCAAATGTATAGTATTGTTTTGTATCGCAGTGCTTGAGTACTGATGTAATAAACAAATGTATATGTTTTGATTGTCAGGAAGCAGCATGGTTTGTTGCAGATGAGGCTATTCAGATTTCTGGTGGAATGGGGTACATGAGGGTAAGTCACACGCACAAGCTTTTATATTTTTTGTCATTTTTAGCCTGTTTATATATGTATCTTTTAATCGGATTTGCTGTTTTTTACGAAGACAAATAAAGTTTCTTGTATCTTGTATTTAATTTTTATAGTCAGTCTCATTGGAGGCTTAGCAAGTCACTGGAGTTGTGAGTTACAACCATGGCACTGGTCAGGATTGTAACCTGAACCTTGAATTTGAACGGCAAGCACATTAACCACCAAGCTGCTCCACTACCAAACACTGCCAAAACCTTTACTTTTAAACCATATTTTAGAAGTGAAAATACAATTCTAGTTCTATTCCAGTCCCGATATTTACAATGAATCTACTTTTTTAAATTTGCAGGACAGTGGTCTAGAGCGTGTGATGCGTGATTTGAGGATATTCCGTATCTTTGAAGGAACCAATGATATTTTGCGGTTATTCATTTCACTAACTGGTCTTCAGGTAAGTTGAATTAAATTCAGTTTAGTTCAGTTTTCCACCTATATGTATTCTATTCTGATATGGTATACTGTACATTCTTTTATGTGATTACATTTTTTCTTTCAGAATGCTGGCAAACATTTGAAAGAACTACAAAAGGCATTTAAGAACCCTGGAGGTAACTTTGGAACGATTATGGACATTGTCAACAAAAGAGCCAAAAGGTACATTTATTTTTTACGATGACAATTACACATCATGATAAAATATTAATTTACAGAAAAACAATCACAAATTAAACAAAAATATAGATTGGTTATATCCAGTAAAAACAAGACATTTTTTTTTTCAGAATGGTTGGCGTTAGTTCAGCACCCTCACTTGACCAGTATGTTCACCCAAGCATGAAGGACTCTGCCGGCAAAACTGCTAAAGCCATTGAAGACTTTGGCTTCTCGGTTGAAGATCTTCTGATAAAACATGGCAAGAAAATCGTTGACCAACAGTTTCTTCTGTGGCGGTTGGCAGAAGCAACAATCGATATCTATGGCATGGTTGCTACTCTTTCCAAGTAAGTCTGATGCAGATCACTGTGGGACATTTATTTTGTTATTCTTAAGCTAAATACTGAATCGTTATCATAAAATAACAATAGAAATTCTTCTTAAAGATCGGCAAATATTAGTACGATAAAAAACAGATAATATAAAATATAAACACAAAATTATAATATAGAATACACACACATTATTACACAATACTAGTAAAATTCAGCCAAAAGTTTGCTCTATAATTCACGACCTCTAGACCACCGAGCTTGCGCTGACGGCTAGGTTAGAATCGAGGCCCAGAATTCTTTCTTCTGAAAGACTTTGTAAACCAGCAGTTTCAGGGCGCAACCGCAGCTATGCTATAGTTGTTTCTCTTTATGTTTTTATAATATGCAACAACTGATTCTCTTTCTTAACCTGAATTAATGGTGACTTTAATCTTCATTACAGGTCTTCAAAGTCTCTAAGCGATGGTATCGAAGGAGCTGACTACGAAGCGAAGCTCTGCAAAGTGTTTGTAAACGAGGCTTCTACACGCATCACCAAAAACCTTGCCTACTTGAAGTCTTCTACAGAAAAAGAAAACATTGAATCATTGAAAGATGCGTCAAAGAGCGTTATCGAACGAGGCTCTGTCGTACAGCGCCATCCTGTTGGATTCTAAAAATTGAAACAGACTATCATTGAATATCAATAATATTGTGCAGTGTAATAATAATATGAATAATAGACAATTGAAGAAGATATTTAGTAAATATTGAACTAATTGAATGTATTATCTGTTCTTTATCAGTTTCATATTTTTAGTTTATATTATTTTTCTAAATCAAATTATTTTTAAGCTATTTATTGGACCTCTTTCACATTTATTATGTTTTTGTTTCTTTATTTGTCAGTCTATACAGTAATACATTAGTTAACATAAAGTAAAAATATACTATACTATCAAATATTTACAGTAATTAATAATCTAAAGGTCATCCTATACTAAAGTGTTGACAGATTGCTAAAGTAATCTATTGACATAGTCTACTCATGTTGTTTACTCTGACAAGTACCTTTGACGTTCTTAACAGGAACTTACTAAAAATAGTTGCATGACCAGAATTGATAATTTATGGTATTTAGGATTCCATTATTTAAGCCTTGGTATGAATGAGCACTAATATTATTTAGAAAAAGTTAAGCATGGGGGCTATTAGCTCCATGATTTAAGCCATGGGTAAAAGATTCACCGAACTACTAGTTTACACTAGCAAACATTTGTTTACAAACTCCGTGTTTGCAAACGTTTGGAGAAGTGTATGATGCCAGTCTACACTGGAAGCTGTCATGTAGTCCCTCTCCTCCTGGATAACATGACTACCATGTCTCATTTAATTTTCTGAATTCACAAACTTTAGCAAGTTTATCACAACGCTGCAATGCCAAAGTTCTACCAACTTTTCCAGTTTGTCTAGTAACCTAACGTTTGCTTGGTGTAGACTAGGTTAAGATTAGTTCCCACTAGGACGCAACTCAACGATATGGGCGCAACGCAAGTGAGTTGAACAAATCACAAGCGACAATTCCGATGATCCATCGCGCCGCCGTGATTGGTCGAATTGCTTGCGTTACGCCTACGTCGTCACGTCCACGTGATAACCAAAGTTTAGAATAATATCTTTCCTTTTAATAGTTTGTGTTTCGTTATATCCGTGCAACAGGATGCAATGCAATGTTTAGCTATACTGTACATTAATTTCGAATAAGGATTGTGAATGATGGCCCTTGCCAGATGAGTTCCTTTCCGGGAATCACCTAGAAACGTCCTCATGAATTGTATAATGTTAAGATAGTGTTAAGCATTGTCTACACTATCAAACTTTATGTGACAAAAAAGTGTGATGTGCCCAAGTATGGTACTGATATACCCAAATATGGTAGTGATATGACATCATCATGTCCATATATGGGCACATCACATTTTTTTGTCACATAAAGTTTGATAGTGTAGACAAGGCTTTAGTTAAACTGACATTATATTCATGTTGTGAAAATAAATATTATTTAATGAATAACGTTTTATGTACAATTCCTATATTTACTGTATGTTTTATTTGATATAGACCTATGTTGTTTGTTCTATAAATTATTTATTCTATGATTCAAGTTGCTTTTGTTTATTCATTCAAATTATTTTTATTTTTTCTCTTTTCTTAAAAAGAGTAATTAAATCACTTACTTTATGTACAGAAAATTAAGAGGGCCGGGCGAAAAAGAGCAAAAACTTGAGAAGGGTTGGCCAGGAACAGTACAGTAATTAAATAACAAAAGTATTTATTTATTTATTTATTTATTTCCATCCAGCCGAAGCTGATCATTAGGGACCCTCACAGAAATACATCATGACAAGACATAAACATGTAACAATAAAATTAAATTTAAATAAATATAATTTATAAAGATAAAATAAAGCACAAACAAAATTTAGAATAAAAAATTAAATAAATAAAATTAAATTGGCCCTCTCAGAAGAAAAGATAGGAAAAAGGAAGTATAATTCGAACATAGTATTAACAGAAAAAACGAACAACACGAAGGACAAACGAGAAGACTGTACAATGTATTGCCGTAATTATTCTGAATAGTTATGACGACAATGTACCAATCGGATTGTGGGTGGGGAGGGGGAGGGTGTTGTTGGGGCATTGCTGCATTTGGAATAAAAATTATTTGAGAAAGTGGCGGTTTATCTCTCAAAAGAGCCTCCACAATCTGCATCAAATAAGAACATTTAACTTGTCCATAATGCATTATTTCCTCTGTCAAGTTTATTTGACGATTTTTTCAGGAAGGAAATCCTATATGAACCATAGATAAAGATCTCGTTGTAATAAATATGCCTAGTGTTCAGTTTATTTACAGTTCAACTAGTTACAGTACAGTAGTAAAAAAAACAATCAAATAATATACACTAAATAGCTCATAACAAATATTAACGTCCATGGGCAAAATAGGCAGAGAAACGTCGATTCTGCACACGTTCTATTGTCGTTGTTTCATTCTCTTTGATGGGTTATTAATATAACGCTGTAGTTTCCAAGAAAAAATAATATTGACGTACCTATTGTTGTAAGGTAGGCTGGCATATTAAAAATAGCTAACGGGCGCCATTTTTCATTTTGGTTGTGTTGGATAAACAACTATAAGGTAAGAAATGAATAAAACTAGTAGTTTAGAGACTGTAGTTTGTACCCGAACGACAAAAGATAATTTAGCATTATAACCGAGGATAATACTGGGCCTAATTAATAAAGAAATAATGTGCCTGTTCCATATTTCAATGACATAAACTCCAAGTTCGTTGTTATGCACAGCCAGTTGAATTAAATACATATCTCAACAATATTTGAAACAAATTTGTATCTATCTTTATAGCAATTGGATAATAGAGATATACATCTCCATGATTGGATAAATACAAATGCTAATGTAACAGATATTTCCTAAATTAAAAAAAAATGTGTCATATAGTTGGCCAAATGCAACCGTCTTTTGTATAATTCATAATATAAGGTGTGGCATTTCCAATACCAGATAACAAAGTGACATTTACGGCACACTTTATCTATAATTCCTGTAGGCCTACACAGCGCTTTTATTGGCTAATTATTTAGTCAAAGCTTGGGTGTAAATGTTGTTTTTATATCAGAAATTGCACCACCATAAGGACTAAACCCCTCGGATACTTTTATAGCCAACTTATAACTTTATTTTACTATCCGACAGAATGGGAGATGAACAAGAAAACGAAGATCGCTTTACAGAATTTCTTAGAGATCTTAATGATCAATATGACGGTGATAAATTCCGCTTGTTAAGATTTCTTCTTTATGATATCCTACCCCTCTCAGTGTTAGATACATCTCCTCGTAAAGATATCGGGTTGGATTTATTTAATAAACTCCAAGAATCGGGGGACATAAAATACACCGAAATAAACCTTCTATCAGACATTGCCGAAGTGACAAATTTGCAGTCAGCAAAAAAAGTCATAAAAGACTACACCAAAGATGCTAAAAAGGGAAAAGGACTTTCACCTTATCGAAAAGCATTGTATGAAGCCCTGATGGCAGTTGGAGATGATGATCTGCGCAAACTACGTGCTTTCTACAAACTAGGTCACAAAGGCTTAGACAATATCTGGGATCTGGTATTCCACCTGGAGAAACAGGAACGATTAGACTCTACAGAAGTGAAGATAAAACGGTTTGCAGGTAACCTAAACGAAACAGCAAAGAAAAAACTAGGTGCGTACAAAACAATATTTACCTAAATGTGCTCAAAATTAACGTCTCTACCAGAGGCAGTATAATCTTTTCTTTAGTTCATGCAAATTTGATTCTGCAACGCTAATCTTAAATTGATCCTATACGTGCTTTCTACTACAGCTAATCTGCCATCAACACTTATAGAGACTAGAGGACATTCACAATCGACGTCAACAACAGCACAGGGTAAACGCTATATGATTACAGTCATACGTTTTATATTACATTATATTCAGTCAAATGTTATTACTGCCTTGACATTTCTAAGCCTATGTTTCTTTTACAATTTTAAAATACCTCGCTTAAAGTGATAACATTTTCATTTGTTTTAGCAGATAAGAGCGCATTTACAAGAGATGTGCCATCAGAAGGTAACTGTAAATTTAATAACGTTTATAATTAATTAATATACCGTAATCATTTAGGACTAGGCCTACATATTTGCATTGGATTTGTTTCTCCAATACAAATAGCTTTTGGTTTAAAGGTTTTAAAGTTATCACTGCACATAACCTATTCCAATTAGTTAATCGGTCGCATAATTATGCCTAACATCATTCTTATTTCCATTTCCTATAGAGTTAGAATCTAAGGAGTTTAATGTCATGTTATCAAAGACATCACAGTGGTACCAAAACAGAGATAAAATAACCATGCTCAAACTGCTGTTCAAGGATAAGATAGAACCAGAAGAATACAAAGATGTACCAAGCTTGTTCCGTGCATTGACAGAAACTGGTATACTTAAGCGTACAGACTACAAAATACTAATCGACATGGTCAAAGTAACAGATACTCGTGGGGTAGTAGACGATGTTAAATCACTCAGTGATGCAAACAAGGACGACGAAATCACGTCATTCACGGATTATCGACAAAAACTTATGGGACTCGGGAAAGCACTTTCAAAAGATGAGGCAAAACGAGTGGGAAGTGTGTATGATGTGCCGCAGAATGCGTATACAGATCAATGGTCTTTAATCATGCATCTTGAAAAAAGAAATGTATTTGCTGATGGTGCGAAAGAAATTATTAAAGATCTTAATGACATAAATCTACACCATGTAGCTTCTAAACTGATAACAAAAACTAACCCAAATAAGAGAAGCTGTAGTCAAGATGTTCCGAAAAGTAAGAAAAAGAAAAAACGATAAGAGACTGATTAGGTAGGCCTAAGACGTGGGAGGATCTATATCAATGTTTGAGCATCGGAGGTTGGAATAAACAAGTGTGAAGCCAGACAAAAGGTGTCCGGGTTTCTCTCCCACAATCTTAAATATTTAGGCTATTACAAGTTTGACAGCAAATGATATCATTACAATATGTACTTCTTCTTACCCCAAGTATTTGTATCAATTATTATCAATATTTTCATTGTTTTTGAAATAATAAAAGTAGTGCATCCTTTAGGAATTAATTATAACGTAAGAAGTGCTTGTACATTGCTTTGGTGTTTTTAGGTAGTTATTTTTAAAGTATTTGTTTAGGATGGGTTAGTGGGCTTGGCAATCTTTACATAAATCAATTTATCTGTCAATCTATTGTGTCATCAAATCAATACATTAGTAGTTACTCATTAATTCCTTGTCTAAGTTATAGTTATAAGTTATACAGTAGGCCTACTGGACAAAAAAGCTGTCAATCACATTATTATTATAAAGGGCAGACAAAAAGTATAGGCCTAAGGTAAAAACAAAAATGTAGTAATCGCTGTTATACGACAAAACACAATGTGAATATATATTTGAATTAAATTGTATTAAACTTCTTTGGATCGAATATCAGTTATTTGTTTCGTTTTATAGTGGAATAACATTCTATATATTTAAACGCAAAATATATCAAGTTACTATCAAGAATACATAACCTCAGCTTATGCTGTGTCGGTTGGAGGAACAATAACAGGGGCGGATCCAGAATATTGAAATAGGGGTGGCGTAGCTTTGCGAGCGAAGCGAGCAAACATTGGCTGGGGGCCAGGGGGCCGCCAAGGGCCGAGGGCCCCTGGAAATTTTGGCGTTCTAGCGCATTGTAAGTCGTTTAAAACGATTTACAAACATCTCATAATGTCATTTACCAAACACTCTAAAGCTCGCAAAATACGACATGTGGAACATGCAGCTGATACTTACCTAGAGTACCAAAAGCAAGCTAACAACTTGCCTGTACTTTACATCTACATTTTTACAACGCGACGATGTTTTTCAGCGTTTATAAACTTGTCCTAGCCTAGGCCGCCGGTATTATTTTCTTACACACGCGCCGGGTCGATCGCGGTGACGACTACTTTTCTTCGCATGCAGCTAAAGGCTGGTTTCCTGTCGACGTAAGAACATCACTTTTGTTGCGACTACGTCGATTTGTCGTAAGAAATGCGGATTTTACAGGAAACCGATTACGATCGAAAATTTATAAAATCGACGTAACGTAAGAAAAATGGTAACGACAACCGATTTTACAGGAAACCGATGACCTAACAATTGTTGCGTTACGACGTTTTCTTCCGATTTTACAGGAAACCGGGATTTTTTATCTTACGCTTGAATGAACGCCCTTGCGTCACGTTTCTTACGTCTCTTACGAAAGTTGACTTGAAGTCAACTTTCGCAAGAGACGTAAGCGCAATCGTAACAAGCAACCAATGAGCGACAAGATTTATGACGTAATGTGTATGACCTTACAGTGAAATATAGCCGGACAATAACATTTGTATGTATTTACCGTACTACTACAATTTTAGCCCACTTTACCATGTTGTACAATATACATACTTTACAAATGCACAGTAGTTTCAATATAATATTGTTCTAATCAGGGAGTTTACAACTCATATCAAAATATATTGTCGGTAGAAACGTCGCGAAAATGAACATTTGCAACAAGATAAGATATAGAAAGCCCTTGTAAGCAATATAATATTATTATGTAACTTAAAAAAAAATGTTTGCTTGATTTTGTATAATTTATATTGTTTTGTCAAATTTATTCTTATTATAGGTAAATAATGGGTATCTTACTGCGTTAGTACTATCTCATGCTCGATTAGAGTACGGTATGCCTGGGCCCATAGGTAGGTCTAATAATAATAGGAATCCCGAAATGATTTGCCGTTTTTTAATTTTGAAAACTATTTAAGGCTAGGCCTACTAAGGCCAGAATAATTAATTCATATTTTGGTTCATACAATAGTGCATAGGCCTAGCCTATTAGCCTGGCTCCTAGGCTAGTTTGATTATATTTTGGTCAAATCCATTCCTATTAGTACAGTATTAATTAAGTATTATTACTAATACTAGGGCCTAGCCTATCTACTAAAAATAATATGTTGGTGTGCTGCACTGACACTGAGTAGCTAGGCCTACAGGTAGGCCTACAATAACAACATTCAACATTTCGCGCGAAAAATGATAAAACCCGCTCTAAAAAGAAACACCAATCATAGATGTTGTTTCAAATACGTCATAAATCTGACCGACGAAAGAAAAAAATTTCAACTTTCGTAACAACACTAAAATCGACGTAAGCATACGACGTGTGTTTCACAGCCAAAATTTCAACTTTCGGGAGCAGCATAACTACAGATGTTTCTCTGCGGCCTGACACGATCTTGACTAACGTCAACGACGTCAATTTTTTCTCAACTTTCGTAAGAGACGTAAGAAACGTATGAAACGCAAGAGTCGTTGCAAAATTCGACTTCTTACGTTGACAGGAAACCAGCCTTAAAGGCTGGTTTCCTGTCGACGTAAGAGTCAGTTTTTCTAACGTCAGTTACGATAAGCCTGGTTTCCTGTCGACGTAAGAACATCACTTTTGTTGCGACTACGTCGATTTGTCGTAGGAAATGCGGATTTTACAGGAAACCGATTATGATCGAAAATTTATAAAATCGACGCAACGTAAAAAAAATGGTAACGACAAACGATTTTACAGGAAACCGATGACCTAACAATTGTTGCGTTACGATGTTTTCTTCCGATTTTACAGGAAACCGGGATTTTTGATCTTACGCTTGAATGAACGCCCTTGCGTCACGTTTCTTACGTCTCTTACGAAAGTTGACTTGAAGCCTCAACTTTCGCAAGAGACGTAAGCGCAATCGTAACAAGCAACCAATAAGCGACAAGAGTTATGACGTAATGTGTATGACCTTATAGTGAAATAAAGCCGGACAATAACATTTGTATGTATTTACTACTATAATTTTAGCCCACTTTACAATGTTGTACATACTTTACAAATGCACAGTATAGTTTCAATATAATAATGTTCTAATCAGGGAGTTTACAACTCATATCAAAATATAATACACTTATTTATGGACGTGCAATAAACAATCAGCATTTCAAAGAAACCGACATTCTTCTGTTCTATTTGTCGGTAGAAACGTCGCGAAAGGTGAACATTTGCAACAAGATAAGATATAGAAAGCCCCCTTTGTAAGCAATATAATATTATTATGTAACTTTAAAAAAAAAATGTTTGCTTGATTTTGTATAATTTATATTGTTTTGTTAAATTTATTCTTATTATAGGCCTGTAAATAATGGGTATCTTACTGCGGTAGTACTATCTCATGCTCGATTATAGTATGCCTGGGCCCATAGGCCAAGGCCTAGCCTAGGGCATAAGTAGGTCTATTAATAATAGGAATCCCGAAATTATTTGCCTTTTTTTAATTTTGAAAACTATTTAAGGCTATAGGCCACAATAATTCATTCATAATTATTTTGATTCATACAATAGTACATAGGCCTACTAGCCTAGGCTCCTAGGCTAGTTTGGTTAGATTTTGGTCAAATAAATTCCTATTAGTACAGTATTAATCATGGAGTAAGTATTATTACTAATACTAGGGCCTAGCCTATCTACTAAAAATAATATGTTGGTGTGCTGCACTGACACTGCTGCTGAGTAGCTACAGGTACAATAACATCATTCAACATTTCGCGCAAAAAATGATAAAACTCGCTCTAAAAAGAAACACCAATCAGAGATGTTGTTTCAAATACGTCATAAATCTGACCGACGTAAGAAAAAAATTTCAACTTTCGTAACAACACTAAAATCGACGTAAGCATACGACGTGTGTTTCATAGCCAAAATTTCAACTTTCGGGAGCAGCATAACTACAGATGTTTTTCTGTGGCCCGACACGATCTTGACTAAAGCCTGGTTTCCAGTCGACGTAAGAAATTAGAATTTCTTACGATTGCGTCGTTTTTACATTGGAAATTGAAAATCGACAGGAAACCGGTTGAAAAAAGCTAAATGTCAAAACGACGTAACGCAAGTAGAAATCGTCGTAGTACAAGTGTTTGACAGGAAACCGGTGACTGAAGCTTCCGTCTGTTACGTCGATATTCGACGGTTCGACAGGAAACCGGTGAATTTCTGGATGAACATGCCTTACGATTCGATTTTATACCCTTCCGCTTACGCTTACGAAAGTTGACTTGAAGTCAACTTTCGTAAGCGTAAGCGCAATGATCGTAAGAACCAGCCAATCAGTGACGAGGATTATGTGACGTTGGCAAGAAGGTCAAAGCTTCGAAAGGTGATAGAAAGTAGAAAGTACCGTATATATTAAGAATTGTTGACAATAATGATACGTAAATAAACATGAACCACTTTTTTTTTTCAATTCGTGATAGAATGTAATAATTTAGGTGGATGAAATACGAAATAGATGTAAGAAATATACAAAATTGTCTTGCTTGTTACTTATTATAATTATATAAACATTATAAAAATACGATATAATGAGTAAAAATAATACACACAGACGGACTAAATTAAAAACGTTATGGCAATACCATTTCATAAAATGTCAGAGAACAGTGTCATCATCAGGATCATCAGTATAACAATACGTTCACCTGGGATAGTTTGCGTTCAAAAGCAGGTGAGGAAAAGTTACGTAATGATTTTGTTTTAATTGTATGATGAAGGTAGGTTGGGAAATAAATTAATGATATATATTTATTAAATTCACCGAAGTGTTTGCTTGAATCATGGATTAAAGAATAGATTCTTTAATCCATGCTTGAATCTAAACACAATTTATAGGCATATGATAATTCATTTGATAATGAAAATAAATAATTATAATTAGCCTACATCATTTGAATTTATTTATAAAAAAGGAAATAAAAACCGGGTAAAAAAATCCAATAGATGAACTGTAGGCCTATATGTAAATAACATCGCCGGGTAAAAAAATCCAATAGATGTAAAGAAGTCCGTGTGTTTGACGCTATTCAAGCTTATCTTTGTCTATATGACAAAAATACCAAAGAATACAAAAGTGGAAAACGGGGAAAAAAAATGCGTGGGAAGCTGTTTCTAAAGATGTTAACGTCGCAGTAGAAGAGTGCCAACAAATTTATAACACTCGAAGAACAGCATTTTCCAGGTAGAGTGTAAGGCCTAGGCTAGGCCCTTATTATTATTATTATAATCATAATTATAGTTATTATAATAATCGTTATAATTATTATTACTTTTGTAGACATCTAAAGAAGGTTAGGGCTAGTGTCCGTAGTGGTGCAGGCAGGGATGACATCCTCCCAATTGGCCATGAGTGGGAACACATGAGATGGTTGATTAAACATATAAATCATAGGAAGACACTAGAGTCCGAAGAAATGTCGATTTCATTAACCGAGTCGGAAGCTTCATCTGAATGCACACGGCTTTTTTTCCGAAACTCAACAAGTGTTGGAGCTGGACTTTGACGACTCAGGTAAATAATTGTATTTATCAACCACCACACACTAAATTTTTTATCACACTATTTGAAATGAGGATAAACAAATAAAAGTAATTTTACATCTCAATATCTCATTAACAACATTTAATAACATCTTCAAGTAGCAATCAAATATAAATATTTGTTAACGTTCTGCAACATCAGCAATATATTTAAATAATTTTTGCTCATGTAAAATCGATTTTTATTTGGAATGTTTGGAAATGTAAACCATAGTACAAGGACAAGACAACAAAAAATAATTATGAATGCAAGTTATAGCAAGCATAAACTACAACATTGTTATTTTTTTCTTCAATAAACAAGATTTGTCAATATTAAAAATTACTCAGAACATATTTGAAAATAGATTTAAAAAAATGTCATATAGATTATTTACAAAACAGGAAGACTACAAATACATATTTTAAACAATTTACTAACAACACTTTTAAGATGCCAAAGGACCGCAATTGTGTACCACATCATACTGCCAAGGAACAGCACCTTCCTGGCTGTTAAAGTAGTCTCGAAACCTATCTCTTGTTTCTTTGGCAGTAGCCGTATAATTGTTTGACCCCACACTTCTTATATTTTGAAGGCCAGTTTCATCATCTTACACAACACTGCGCCATTCCCCTTCTTTAAATTCTGCATTGCTCCAGCTGTCAACAAACCCGCTGGGTATGTAGTGTGCGTTATCAGTTTGCATTAGGTAATTGTGTAGGCAGATTACAGCTTTTGTAATCTGGTCAACAGTTTCAATATTTGCTCTTATAGGACGCCTAAATATGCGCCACCTTGCAGCCATTACACCAAAGGTGTTTTCGATGGTTGGGCGTCCTCTCGATGTCCTATAATTTGCCACTTCCTCTTCATCAGTCAAATTGTTGCCACCATATGGTTTTATTAACCAAGTTTTAAGAGGAAATATATCATCCCCTAATAAAACATAAGGCAATTGTTGACCACCCACAACCGATGGTGGTGGCAGCTTTAGCGTTCCAAAATCAGCTCTTTTGAAAAATGATGACGCACCAAAAATAGCAAAATCATTGTCCCGCCCATATGAGCCAATGCTTGTCCATACAAATGAGTAACTGGCATCACAAATTGCCATTAATACTGTACTATGAAAGCCTTTATAGTTATAGTACATCGAGCCGCCAAATTTGGGACACTCGATAGCAATGTGCTTACCGTCTACTGCACCAATCGCATGAGGAACATCCCAATCATTTTCAAATTTTTCTGCAATTGTCATCCATTCACTCTCACTTGAGGGTAGCCTTAGGTATTTCTTATTTAAAGCTGTCCAAATTGAATCACAAACTTCCCGGATTATGTTAGAAACTGTTGCACGACCAACCCGAAAGTTAAATGTTTGTGATGCCATCGAATCACCCGTAGCCAGATAACGCAAAGTTATCACAAGCCTTTCTTCTGCTGAAATTGCAGTACGACCTCTGTCTTGTCTTATCTTTAGATAGGGCTCAACCGCAGACAGAAGATGACTAAATCTTTCCGGCGTCATCCTTAAATACCTGAAGACAATAAACAAAATTATAAATAACAAAAAATAATATTTTACATTTACATTACTACAAAATAGTTTGTACCAACACTACATACTTTCAAGGCTTAAAAATAAAAAAAAACATTATTTATTGTCATTTTAGGAGAAGGTACTGAGTTGCAAAATGAAACAGAAGAAGCCGACTTATTGGGTAATGTCTCGGACGACTTGGAAGACAAGGAAGATATGGAACTACAAATTATGCAATTGTTCCGTGACTATTTTAAGAAGTAATAACAGAATTGATTTGCCAAATGTGAAAGTTAATTCATGATTAGTAAATGTATTATTTGTGATTATGTTATGTATTCAATCTTCTACGGCAATAAATGCACTTTTGTTTGGGATATTTTATTTAGACTACAATTGTTCATTGTGTACTGCATGCACTATTTAATCAATTTAGATTTTAATTTTTCAACATAATAATAACAGTAGGAGTAATACATACTTCCTATCCGTTTAGTACTTCTCTAGGCTACCACTGTAGATGGGTGTACAGTAGTAGTAGTAGTACTAGTAGTGTAGACCATGTGTGGACTGGATTCTAGTTGTAGTAACCTACCTACTTTACTAGCCTAGAATAAAGATCTGTCTAGGAGTGTCTTGATCATAGCATATAGGCCTAAATACTGTAAGCCTATATAGGCCTATCCTAGCCTAGGCCTAGGCCTATTTTACTCACCATCGTCTTTATATAGACGCCAGCTCGGCGGCTGAAATGAACTGTGACCTTCATCTTTATTTAGCCAGGTCCATATGATGGCCATGTACTCTACTAGGCCTAGGCCTAGGGCCTTTATAATTATAAATGCAAATTACAATTAAACATCTAGGCCTAAAAAGATATTAATAATAATTAAATGTTATTAATATATATAGGCCTAGGCCTACCTAAAAAAACCATTCTCTGTCGTTTTTTATCAGGGTCTTAAATAATGTATGGTACTGCCCGAACTCTATTCTTTCTTTTAGCACTTTCCTCTCCCAGAACTTGTGGATTCTTGGTTCTTTGTTCAACTCCTTTCTCCTCTAATCCTTCTCGTTAATATTCTTAAATATAGTATCTTTTTGGCCAACTCACGTCCTCTCCTACGAATAACCATATTGAAATCGCACTGCACTGTTTATGTTTTGGAAAATGGCCTCCTCTCTTTTCGCGAGGAGGAATTGTGTGAGCCATGTGTTGTCGGAAGGAAAAAATTCAACTCGACGTAAGCGCAAGAAGGACAGACTTGCGATAAATTCAACTTTCGTAACGACGGAATCAGCACATGTAATAATCTAAATTTTTGCGGTCCAACGCGATTATGACAATTTTGTGTCGACGTTAGTTTTTTGTCTACTGATCGGAACGCAAGCGTAATCGTAAGAAAACGACGCAATCGTAAGCGGAAGCAAGTCTTACGTCGACTGGAAACCAGGCTTTACGTCAACGACGTCAATTTTTTCTCAACTTTCGTAAGAGACGTAAGAAACGTATGAAACGCAAGAATCGTTGCAAAATTCGACTTCTTACGTCGACAGGAAACCAGCCTTAAGAAACCAACATTTGACAGGAAACCGCTTACGGCAATATTTTGGTGAAATCGACGTAAACGCAAGAAAAATAGACGATCGACAGGAAACCGGGGTATCGAATCTCCGTCTGATACGTCGATTTATCGCGAATTTACAGGAAACCGGGATTTTATTGCTTGCGATCACTTGCGTTGCGTTATTAACGATTCTTACGTAAGTAAGCGTAAGAGTCGTAAGCGCAAGATATACAATGGAAAAGGATAGGCCTATTTTTAATAGATACGAAAATACGAATTTCATTAATAAAAGCAGCTTTTTTACAACACCTCTTTACCAAAAAAGGATAAAAATTAGCCCTATATTAAAAACGTATAATTATTCAAGTTCTTTCTATTCACACTTTTCTTTATTTTATTGACATATTCTCCTTCCGGGTAATTAAGTTCATTAACTATTCTTTTATTAGGAGAAATGATTCGATGTTTTTAAACAATTTAAACCGGCACTATTTGCTCCATCTGAGTTTTTCTAATCAATGTTTTTGTTGTTTGTGTTGTTATAAGAAGCATGCTATTAGACTCTGATGCAGTAGATGTAATATTAAATACAGAAGGTAAGATATTTAATAACAATTAATAATAATGATAATAATAGTAATAATAACACAGTTATTAAATAATATTGCCATTCAATATCCCTCCACACTTAATAATAAGAAGCATACAGTAAATACTTGTTAAATAAATTTATTTACAAATACATTCTGCACAATACTATTTTATGGATTAGGCCATTTATATATAAATTCTCAAAAATAATAGATGCATACACCATGGCATACAGAACAGGGGTGGCGCCAGGATCTTCCCGACGCGGGGGCTACAATCCCCGACGAGGGGGCTATGCGAGCGAAGCGAGCATCACTAGGCTGGGGGCCAGGCGGCCGCCAAGGGCCCCGGAAGCAACGCGTTCTAGCGTCATTTGAGGTCATTTTAATCAGATTTAGGGTAGCCATTTTTTCCATTTTTTATAATGCATAAATAAAATACTGCGTGCAAAAAAACGATGCGCGATGACTGTTTCAATCCATATTTTTCAATTTAAAAAATAAAAGTTCAAAGAAAATTTAGAAAAATAGTGTTGGAGGTCCCGGAAATTGGACTTATTATACTTCAAAACATGAAATAAAATATATAAGTCCCTATCAAGGTTGTGACTGAGCTAAGAAATGTTTGAAAAATAGAGATGTTAGGTCCCGGAAAATGCACTTCTTGTACTTCGAAATATGACCAGCTTTATTGTTGGGGCTGAGCTAAGAAACTGTTTAAAACTAGAGCTGCAGGTCTTCAAAAAATTGCATTTTATACTTCGGAAACATCAGGCATAGAGGCTTAAAAAACGCAAGCGTAGACCTTTTTCAGTCGGGGAAATAAATTTATTCCTCCCAAGTGTATGCGTGCGTACCATCTGGACTTCGGAGTGGTGAGAAATTCATGACATACAGGACATTGAAAATGTAATAACTTAGCTATAATAAGATGTTGGCTAAGCGAAAATGGCATGTTTTTTTGTTTAGTAATGGATGAAAAATTTATTTTAGGTGCCCCACGGTACAGAATGTTACTTGTAAATTAAAAAAATTGGTGAACATACGAACAATTAACATAATTCGTTTTTGCTGTAGTGTAGCGTACGTCGACGCAGTACACGACGTAACCGTCAGTAAAATTCGCCTGGAAAATAACTACAGTACACATTTTGGTCCCTGGATGGAACATGATATCACGCGTCTCGACCCAACGTTGAACGATTCGTACAAAGGGATACCGCCAGACAAGTGCGAACCTAGCTATTTAGTAGTAAGTTAGATCGCTGGCAATAATGAGTGCTTATAAAGTGCATAATATCACTCTGACGTACTCTCTCACGGTCAATGAAACGTCGCGGTTTTCTAGGCGCTGAAGCTAGCTACGAAGTGAACGCGAACGCTTTTTACTGTATATATTCCCCGACAAAAAGTACCCGTGTTTCCTTCGGTAACCGTCGGTAAACTTCGCCTGGAAAATAACTACATTACACATTTTGGTCCCTGGATGGAACTTGATATCACGCGTCTCGACCCAACGTTGAACGATTCGTACAAAGGGATACCGCCAGACAAGTGCGTACCTAGCTAATGTTTAGTAGCAAGTTAGATCGCTGGCAATAAATGAATGCATAAAAGTGCATAATAGCCCTCTGACGTACTCTCACGGTCAATGGAACGTCGTGGTTTTCTAGGCGCTGAAGCTATATGAAGTGAACGCGAACGTTTTTTACTGTATATTATATTCCCCGACAAAAAGTACCCGTGTTCCCCGACGGGGGGCTAGGCTCCCCGACGAGGGGGATAGAGCCCCCGTAGCCCCCCCGCTGGCGCCACCACTGATACAGAATATATAATACCGACAATCAAACCTTTAACTAAATACTATAATTACTTACTTATTAACTAAATACATTTTTAAAAAGCAAACACAAACACTTTTACTGATTACCTTAAGTGATATACAGTAACTTTCTTTGCACACTGTGTCACACAATATATATGATACAGGAAATTAAACCTTTAAATAAATCTAAAAAGTTGAGTACTAAAATTATAAACATATTTTTAAACTCTGAAACTGTGGTACACTGTACTGTAGTTTCTCTCTTTCAGATGGGGCTGAATTAAGGACACAAGTTGATTCAATCTTTCTGGTGTCGTTCTTGTATATCTATTTAATAAAGCAAAACAATTTGTGAAGGCAACACATACACTTTCAATGTTGATACATTATCAATGTTAATATCAATGTTTTGTTTAATTTTCAGTGGTACTAGAAGCAGACTTTCTGTTCACATGTAAAAATGTTAATAATAAATAAGTGTGATATTTCCTATGTAATGGGCAGTATTTACTTTCGTTTATTTTCGTTTATTTATTTTTTCCACTCACTTATATATATATATATATATATATATATATATATCATTTACATTTACATAACATAACATATATTAAATGTGGGTGGATGGAAGTCACAGTAAGTTCACTGAACTTTAAGTCGTGACTCCAGTATGCCTAAGTATACTAACATTGCCACAGAGTAGACTAAAATATGAATATATAATAGTGAAAGTACATAAAATAAAGAAATAAAAAACATTTAAATTATAGGAGTTAAGATAAACCAGGCAATTATATAATATATGATAAAAGGGATAATGATAACAATTAGAGTACAATATGAAATAAATAATTAAATATGGTATAATAACAAGTATAACGATACAATGTAGCGGAGATTATTGAATACCAGGGTGAAGGATTTAATGCCATGTATCACCACCAAATAAATAAGGATAAAAGATCGGCGAAAATTTATGTAGCATATTCTGACACCATTTTGTGTTTGAAATTAGATTTAAAACTAGAAAAGGAAGATTTCTGTTTAAGTTCATTTGAGAGTGAAGTCCAAAGTTTGGGACCAAAATAATACATAGAAAATCGTCGAGCCTTAACATTTAAATTATCAAGGATATAATTGTTAACAGAGGATCGGGTTTTATAGGAATGGCGTTCGTCAATTCTTGTAAATAAAGCATTAAAATGTGAAGGCAGTAAATTGTTAGATAAACGGTACATAAATGAGGCAACTTGTAATTTATTTAAATCATAAATGTTTAAAACGTTAAATCTTTTAAAAAGTAATTTTGTATGGGCTCTAAATGATTCTCCCGCGCAAATCCGAAGTGCACGTTTTTGTAGTACTTTGGAATCATTATAGGCCTCATTTTGTGTTTAAAATTTTCTCTGTAAAAATATTTAACATTTTAAAACTAGTGTGTTGAGGCTTTTCAATAATTATTTTAAATCAAAGAAAAATAATTAAACATATTTAAAGTGTTTTTCACTTGTTTTTCTTAAGTTAATGACTACAAATTTTAATTTTATAGCATTTTCCTGTTAAGCAGCTGAACTACTGTTATTATTTATAATTATGTGTACAGTATGATAACAGTTTTAGTTACAAACATTTAGTTTTTGCACTGACACTGATGCTGAGTTGCACTGACACTGATGCTGAGTAGCTACAGGTACAATAACATCATTCAACATTTCGCGCGAAAAATGATAAAACCCGCTCTAAAAAGAAACACCAATCAGAGATGTTGTTTCAAATACGTCATAAATCTGACCGACGTAAGAAAAAAATTTCAACTTTCGTAACAACACTAAAATCGACGTAAGCATACGCAGGTATATAAAATATACCAAATTGGCTAGTTGAGAATTCTCAACTATTACCGCAGTACACCTGTACGACGAAGCCTACCGGCATAATCGGATAGGCTGATTTCCTTGTTAACTTAAGGGGTCATTTAATTACTGAATTATGATTGGTAGTAAAGGAAATTTACTGGAATCCTATTGGATGGTAAGGTGGTAGTAGGACCATGTACATCCCATTGCAGTAATAAAGTTGAGCCACCTGCGACCATTACAATGTCCTACCATGTTAATGTAGGAGTGGGGAAATGTTATGCTTACTACTGTTTCTTTTAATAATTTAGTACAATTAATAAGAATAAAGAATACACTTAACAACAGGGCCTATACAACAAATAACATTAATGTACGATGTAGTTTAACACTGTTCTCAACTATAGTCATTTTGGTATACTTGAGCACATTGATAAAGAATAGGATAAACTTATCAATATACAACAAATAACATTAATGTACGATCCCGTTTAACACCGTTCTCAACTAGACTATAGCCATTTTGGTGTACTTGAGCACAGTGATAAAGAATAGGATAAACTTAACAATATACAACAACAATGTACGATCCCGTTTAACACTGTTCTCAACTATAGTCATTTTGGTATACTATAGCACAGTGATAAAGAATAGGATAAACTTAACAATATAGGCCTACAACAAATAACATTAATGTACGATCCAGTTTACCACTGTTCTCAACTATAGTCATTTTGGTATACTTGAGCACAGTGATAAAGAATAGGATAAACTTAACAATATAGGCTAGTCAATCTAGCATTTTGAGTGAAACAAATTGCAAACAGAGATTTTTTTTTTTTAAATGGTTACATATGATAAGGTGATTATTTTTTGAGCATCACACCTCTGACACTCATCCCGAAGGTATGCAAATTAGCTTAAATATGCAAATTAGGGTGAAATTACAGGGTTACCATATCTTAAAAACTACTAATCGTAGAGAGTTCATTTTTTGCACAGTCTGGTTCAGAATATATATATTTATATTTGCTCTAATGAGACATTTTACATAAAAATGAACGGAAGTACCAAATTTTGACCCTTGACCCCATTTCTCAATATTTACATAAATATGTGATTAAAATGTCTGTAGAGACTTTATTTTGGACTCAATGACTTGGATATTGTTTTTCAATACCCACCATAGAACTGTATTATAATTCCTAAAATCACAACTTTGTCACGCACCTCGAAAGTATGCAAATTAGTAGTACAAGTAATATTAAATATGCAAATTAGGGAGTGAAATTACAGCGTTGCCATATCTCGAAAACCGCTAATGCTAGAGTGTTGATTTTTTCACTAAAATATTTAAAATGTATATATTTATATTTGCTGTAATGAGACATTTTACAAAAAAATGCCCGGAACTATGACATTTGACCCTCGACCCCATTTCTCAATATTACATATATATGAAAACTAAGATGTCTGTAGAGACTTTGTTTTGCCCTCAAATGACTCGGATACAGGTTTCTAATAGCCAACATAGGAATGTTTAGTAAATCTCAAAATCACACCTGTATCACTCACCTTCAAAGTATGCAAATTATTAGTACAAGTTACATGAAATATGCAAATTAGGGGGTGAAATTACAGGTTCCTATATGTATCGAAAACCGCTGAGGTAGAGAGTTGATTTTTTCAAAAACTTGTTCAGAATGTACATATTTATATTTGCTCTAATGAAACATTTTACGAAAAAATGACCGGAAATACAACAATTGACCCTTGACCCTATTTATCAATGTTTGCATACATATTAATATGCAACTAAAATGTCTGTAGATAATTTTTTTGGACTCAAATGACTCGGATACAGTTTTCCTATCGTCAGCATAGGACCTCTTTGTAATTCCCAAAATCACATCTTTGTCACATACCTTGAAAGTATGCAAATTATTAGTACAAGTTACATGAAATATGCAAATTAGGGGTGAAATTACAGTCTTCCCATATCTCGAAAACCATTAATGCTAGAGTGTTGATTTGAATTCAGAGTTGATTCAGAATGTACATATTTATATTTGCTGTAATGAAACATTTTACGCAAAAATTGTCTTGATTGAATTATGACATTTGATCCTTGACCCTATTTCTCAATATTTTCATATAATTCAACTAAAATATCTGTACAGACTGTTTTGGCCTCAAATGACTCAGATACAGGTTTTCTATAGCCAGCATAGAACTGTTAGTAATTCTCAAAATCACACCTTTGTTACTTCCCTAGAAAATATGCAAATTAGTAGTACAAGAGGTGAAAGTTGCCATATCTCTATCGGTCATTAGCGTTTTTCTAGATATATAAGGCTGTAATTTGCATACTTTCGAGTTGCTTGACTTTTGGAATTACTAAACGATCCTATACTGGCTATATAAAACCTGTATCCAAGTCATTTGAGGCCAAACCAAAGTCTGTACATACATTTTAGTTGCATTATATGCAAATATTGAGAAATAGGTACGAGGGTCAAATGTCATACTTTTGATAATTTTTTTTTTCAATAATGACCCAGATACAGGTTTTCTATAGCCAGCGTAGAACTGTTTAGTAATTCTCAAAATCACACCTCTGTTACTTCGCTTGAAAGTATGCAAATCAGTAGTACAAGAAAGTTGCCATCTCTCTCGGTCATTAGCGTTTTCGAGATACATAAGGCAATTCACTGTAATTTGCATATTTCATATAGCCTGTACTACTAATTTGCATACTTTCGAGGTGCTTGACTTATACTGGCTATATAAAACCTGTATCCGAGTCATTTGAGGCCAAAACAAAGTCTGTACATACATTTTAGTTGCATTATATGCAAATATTGAGAAATAATAATAATAATATCCTGGATTTATATAGCGCCTAATGTTGTGAAACCTCTAAGCGCTGTACATAAACTAATACGAAAAAAGGGAATTCCAACCATGCCAAAACGAAGGCGTGATTTTGAGAATTACAAAGCGGTCCTATGCTGACTATAGGAAACATGTATCCGAGTTATTTGAGTCCAAAACAAAGTCTCTACAGAAATTTTAGTCGCATTATGTATGCAAACATTGATAAATGGGGTCGAGGGTCAATTGTTGTATTTCCGGTCATTTTTTCGTAAAATGTTTCATTAGAGTAAATATAAATATGTACATTCTGAACAAGTTAATTGAAAAAATCAACTCTCTAGCCTTAGTGGTTTTCGATATATAGGAACCTTTAATTTCACCCTCTAATTTGCATATTTCATGTAACTTGTACTAATAATTTGCATACTTTGGAGGTGAGTGATACAGGTGTGATTTTGAGATCTACTAAACAGTCCTATGTTGGCTATTAGAAACCTGTATCGGAGTCATTTGAGGGCAAAACAAAGTCTCTACAGACATTTTAGTTTCATTTATATATGCAATATTGAGAAATGGGGTCGAGGGTCAAATGTCATACTTCCGGTCAATTTTTTGTAAAATGTTTCATTGGAGTAAATAGAAATATGTACATTTTTAATACGGCTGTGAAAAAATCAGCTCTCTAGCATTAGTGGTTTTCGAGATATAGGACAACTGTAATTTTTTTCCCTTATTTGCATATTTTATTTAAATTGTACTACTAATTTGCATACTTTCGAGGTGTGTGACAAAGGTGTGATTTTGGGAATTACAAAGTGATCCTATGCTGGCTATTAGGAACCTATGTCTGGGTCATTTGAGGGCAAAATAAAGTCTCTACAGACATTTTAGTCACATTGTATATGCAAACATTGAGAAATGGGGTCGAAGGTCAAATGTTGTACTTCCGGTCATTTTTTCGTAAAATGTTTCATTATAGTAAATATAAATATATACATTTTGAATAGATCAGTGAAAAAATCAACTCTCTCGGACTAGTAGTTTTTGAGATATGGTAACCCTGTAATTTCACCCTAATTTGCATATTTAAGCTAATTTGCATATCATCGGGATGAGTGACAGAGGTGTGATGCTCAAATTTTGATCTCCTCATCATATATGACCATTTAAAAAAGAAAAATCTCTGTTTGCAATTTGTTTCACTTTGGGCTGTTTTTTTAGCTAGATTGACTAGCCTAATATACAACAAATAACATCAATGTACGATCCCGTTTAACACTGTTCTCAACTATAGTCATTTTGGTATACTTGAGCACAGTGATAAAGAATAGGATAAACTTAACAATATACAACAAATAACATTAATGTATGATCCCGTTTAACACTGTTCTCAACTATAATCATTTTGGTATACTTGAGCACAGTGATAACGAATAGGATAAACTTAACAATATACAACAAATAACATTAATGTATGATTCCGTTTAACACTGTTCTCAACTATAGTCATTTTGGTATACTTGAGCACAGTGATAAAGAATAGGATAAACTTAACAATATACAACAAATAACATCAATGTACGATCCCGTTTAACACTGTTCTCAACTATAGTCATTTTGGTATACTTGAGCACAGTGATAAAGAATAGGATAAACTTAACAATATACAACAAATAACATCAATGTACGATCCTGTTTAACACTGTTCTCAACTATAGTCATTTTGGTATACTTGAGCACAGTGATAAAGAATAGGATAAACTTAACAATATACAACAAATAACATCAATGTACGATCCCGTTTAACACTGTTCTCAACTATAGTCATTTTGGTATACTTGAGCACAGTGATAAAGAATAGGATAAACTTAACAATATACAACAAATAACATCAATGTACGATCCCGTTTAACACTGTTCTCAACTATAGTCATTTTGGTATACTTGAGCACAGTGATAAAGAATAGGATAAACTTAACAATATACAACAAATAACATTAATGTATGATCCCGTTTAACACTGTTCTCAACTATAGTCATTTTGGTATACTTGAGCACAGTGATAAAGAATAGGATAAACTTAACAATATACAACAAATAACATTAATGTATGATCCCGTTTAACACTGTTCTCAACTTTAGTCATTTTGGTATACTTGAGCACAGTGATAAAGAATAGGATAAACTTAACAATATACAACAAATAACATTAATGTACGATCCCGTTTAACACTGTTCTCAACTATAGTCATTTTGGTATACTTGAGCACAGTGATAAAGAATAGGATAAACTTAACAATATACAACAAATAACATCAATGTACGATCCTGTTTAACACTGTTCTCAACTATAGTCATTTTGGTATACTTGAGCACAGTGATAAAGAATAGGATAAACTTAACAATATACAACAAATAACATTAATGTATGATCCCGTTTAACACTGTTCTCGACTATAGTCATTTTGGTATACTTGAGCACAGTGATAAAGAATAGGATAAACTTAACAATATACAACAAATAACATGATCCCGTTTAACACTGTTCTCAACTATAGTCATTTTGGTATACTTGAGCACAGTGATAAAGAATAGGATAAACTTAACAATATACAACAAATAACATTAATGTATGATCCCGTTTAACACTGTTCTCGACTATAGTCATTTTGGTATACTTGAGCACAGTGATAAAGAATAGGATAAACTTAACAATATACAACAAATAACATTAATGTATGATCCCGTTTAACACTGTTCTCAACTTTAGTCATTTTGGTATACTTGAGCACAGTGATAAAGAATAGGATAAACTTAACAATATACAACAAATAACATCAATGTACGATCCCGTTTAACACTGTTCTCAACTATAGTCATTTTGGTATAGTTGAGCACAGTGATAAAGAATAGGATAAACTTAACAATATACAACAAATAACATCAATGTACGATCCCGTTTAACACTGTTCTCAACTATAGTCATTTTGGTATACTTGAGCACAGTGATAAAGAATAGGATAAACTTAACAATATACAACAAATAACATTAATGTACGATCCAGTTTAACACTGTTCTCAACTATAGTCATTTTGGTATACTTGAGAACAGTGATAAAGAATAGGATAAACTTAACAATATACAACAAATAACATTAATGTACGATCCTGTTTAACACTGTTCTCAACTATAGTCATTTTGGTATACTTGAGCACAGTGATAAAGAATAGGATAAACTTAATAATATACAACAAATAACATTAATGTACGATCCAGTTTACCACTGTTCTCAACTATAGTCATTTTGGTATACTTGAGCACAGTGATAAAGAATAGGATAAACTTAACAATATACAACAAATAAAATTAATGTATGATCCCGTTTAACACTGTTCTCAACTATAGTTATTTTCATATACTTGAGCACAGTGATAATATGAAAAACATAATAACACTATAATATTTGTAGATGAATGACGCGGACACATACATATATGTTCATAAGTAATTGATATAAATTGACTTTTAAAAGTGGAATTAACACAAATGATTGTAGATAAATATGACGTGAATTGCACGTACATTATGTTGATGAGTAGTATATTTATATAAATCGACTTTGAAAAGTGAAATAACACTAATATTTGTAGATGAATATGACGTGGACACGTACATATATTGATTAGTATATTGATATAAATCGACTTTTAAAAGTAAAATTAACACTAATATTTGCAGATGAATATGACTTGGACACGATTTACATATGTTGATGAGTATATTGATATAAATCGACTTTTAAAAGTGAAATAACATTAATATTTGTAGATGAATATGACGTGGACACGTACGGTACATAATGTTGATGAGTATATTGATATAAATCGACTTTTAAAAGTGAAATAACACTATTAGTTGTACACTATTGATCATATATGAATATGACGTGAATTGCACGTACATATGTTGATGAGTAGGCCTATATTGATATAATTGACTTCGAAAAGTGAAATAACATTGATTTGTAAATGAATATGACGTGGACAAGTACATTTATTGATGAGTATATTGATAAATCGACTTTTAAAAGTGAAATAACACTAATATTTATAGATGAATATGACGTGGACACGTACATATGTTGATGATTATATTGATATAAATCGACTTTTAAAAGTGGAATTAACACTATTGATTGTAGACGTGAATTACATGTACATTATGTTGATGAGTGTATTGATATAAATCGACTAAACGTTAAATAACACTATCTTGTACAGGTACCCTCACTTGCACTGATGAAGGGCTAGTGTTGCCCGAAAACTCTGCTAACTTTTCTGGCTGTTTACTTTATCTTTCTTTCTTTCTTTTTTTATTAAAAACAAACCAATTGGCAGCAAATCTGCTGAATTGCATGGTAAGGGACAATATACATTCAAAAGACAAGTAAAGTAATAGTCATCATTAAACAAAATTATCGCAATTACAAAATATATGTAAATGTAAACATAAAGTTAAAAAAATATAGTCTTATTGCAAGGATATAGTATATACATTATTACTTAATTCATGGATTAAAGAATAGTCCATGCTTAATTACAGTATAAAAATATAATCTTAAATTTAAGTTGCAGTATTTACATTGGTTTCTTAATTAAAGTCGACTTCAGACAATTAAATAATTACAATTATACATTTACAAAAACATTAAATACAAAATTAAATGAGAATTAAGAATAAATTGAGTCAAATTCAAGAAATTTCTACTAGGCCTATATGTCAAATTAATTAATATCTGGTTACATTATACATCTATTTTCTTTTATTATTTAATCAATACTGTGGCAGTGAGTGAGAAACGGGATTGCACTGTTTCCATATCTATTTGTCTTATTTTTGGGGACCTGGTATGTATTACTTTTCCGTAAGGCCATATTATGCGTACTCATATTTCTCGGAAACCACTCAGCATATCTATACGCATTAGCACATTTCGTTTTGATTTAGCTTTTCGCTTCTTTTTTTGTATCTCCATTGAGACCACAGCATTGTTATTATTTAAGTATTTTGCCTTTGTTATTAAAGGTGAAATAACACTAATGACTGTAGATGATATGACATTTATGTTGATGTATATATTTTTGTATAATATAATATGCACACGTACATACGTTGATAGGTATTGATATAAATAGATTTTTTAAAGTACGGTAATAGACACTTTATTTGTAGATGAATACGACATGGACAAGTTGCAATAAGTTTATCCTATTCTTTATCACTGTGCTCAAGTATACCAAAATGGCTATAGTTGAGAACAGTGTTAAACGGGATCGTACATTAATGTTATTTGTTGTATATTGTTAAGTTTATCCTATTCTTTATCACTGTGCTCAAGTATACCAAAATGACTATAGTTGAGAACAGTGTAAACGGGATCATACATTAATGTTATTTGTTGTATATTGTTAAGTTTATCCTATTCTTTATCACTGTGCTCAAGTATACCAAAATGACTATAGTCGAGAACAGTGTTAAACGGGATCATACATTAATGTTATTTGTTGTATATTATTAAGTTTATCCTATTCTTTATCACTGTGCTCAACTATACCAAAATGACTATAGTTGAGAACAGTGTTAAACGGGATCGTACATTGATGTTATTTGTTGTATATTGTTAAGTTTATCCTATTCTTTATCACTGTGCTCAAGTATACCAAAATGACTATAGTTGAGAACAGTGTTAAACGGGATCGTACATTGATGTTATTTGTTGTATATTGTTAAGTTTATCCTATTCTTTATCACTGTGCTCAACTATACCAAAATGACTATAGGTGAGAACAGTGTTAAACGGGATCGTACATTGATGTTATTTGTTGTATATTGTTAAGTTTATCCTATTCTTTATCACTGTGCTTAAGTATACCAAAATGACTATAGTTGAGAACAGTGTTAAACGGGATCATACATTAATGTTATTTGTTGTATATTGTTAAGTTTATCCTATTCTTTATCACTGTGCTCAAGTATACCAAAATGACTATAGTTGAGAACAGTGTAAACGGGATCATACATTAATGTTATTTGTTGTATATTGTTAAGTTTATCCTATTCTTTATCACTGTGCTCAAGTATACCAAAATGACTATAGTTGAGAACAGTGTTAAACGGGATCATACATTAATGTTATTTGTTGTATATTATTAAGTTTATCCTATTCTTTATCACTGTGCTCAAGTATACCAAAATGACTATAGTTGAGAACAGTGTTAAACGGGATCGTACATTAATGTTATTTGTTGTATATTGTTAAGTTTATCCTATTCTTTATCACTGTGCTCAAGTATACCAAAATGACTATAGTTAGAACAGTGTAAACGGGATCATACATTAATGTTATTTGTTGTATATTGTTAAGTTTATCCTATTCTTTATCACTGTGCTCAAGTATACCAAAATGACTATAGTTTAGAACAGGGTTAAACTGGATCGTACATTAATGTTATTTGTTGTATATTGTTAAGTTTATCCTATTCTTTATCACTGTGCTCAAGTATACCAAAATGATTATAGTCGAGAACAGTGTTAAACGGGATCATACATTAATGTTATTGGTTGTATATTGTTAAGTTTATCCTATTCTTTATCACTGTGCTCAAGTATACCAAAATGACTATAGTCGAGAACAGTGTTAAACGGGATCGTACATTAATGTTATTTGTTGTATATTGTTAAGTTTATCCTATACTTTATCACTGTGCTCAAGTATACCAAAATGACTATAGTTGAGAACAGTGTTAAACGGGATCATACATTAATTTTATTTGTTGTATATTATTAAGTTTATCCTATTCTTTATCACTGTGCTCAAGTATACCAAAATGACTATAGTCGAGAACAGTGTTAAACGGGATCGTACATTAATGCTATTTGTTGTATATTATTAAGTTTATCCTATTCTTTATCACTGTGCTCAAGTATACCAAAATGACTATAGTTGAGAACAGTGTTAAACGGGATCGTACATTAATGCTATTTGTTGTATATTATTAAGTTTATCCTATTCTTTATCACTGTGCTCAAGTATACCAAAATGACTATAGTTGAGAACAGTGTTAAACGGGATAGTACATTAATGTTATTTGTTGTATATTATTAAGTTTATCCTATTCTTTATCACTGACGTGCTCAAGTATACCAACATGACTATAGTCGAGAACAGTGTTAAACGGGATCATACCTTAATGCTATTTGTTGTATTATTAAGTTTATCCTATTCTTTATCACTGTGCTTAAGTATACCAAAATGACTATAGTTGAGAACAGTGTTAAACTGGATCGTACATTAATGTTATTTGTTCTATATTATTAAGTTTATCCTATTCTTTATCACTGTGCTCAAGTATACCAAAATGACTATAGTTGAGAACAGTGTTAAACTGGATCGTACATTAATGCTATTTGTTGTATATTATTAAGTTTATCCTATTCTTTATCACTGTGCTCAAGTATACCAAAATGACTATAGTTGAGAACAGTGTTAAACTACATCGTACATTAATGTTTTGTTGTATATTGTTAAGTTTATCCTATTCTTTATCACTGTGCTCAAGTATACCAAAATGACTATAGTTGAGAATAGTGTTAAACGGGATCATACATTAATGTTATTTGTTGTATATTGTTAAGTTTATCCTATTCTTTATCACTGTTCTCAAGTATACCAAAATGACTATAGTTGAGAACATGGGTTAAACTGGATCGTACATTAATGTTTTTTGTTGTATATTGTTAAGTTTATCCTATTCTTTATCACTGTGCTCAAGTATACCAAAATGTCTATAGTTGAGAACAGTGTTAAACTGGATCGTACATTAATGCTATTTGTTGTATATTGTTAAGTTTATCCTATTCTTTATCACTGTGCTCAAGTATACTAAAATGACTATAGTTGAGAACAGTGGTAAACTGGATCGTACATTAATTTTATCCTTTGCTTTACTGTGCTTTGATTTGATAAGCAAGTTTGGTTGCCCCGCCCCCATATGCTACCTACTAAATTAGGATTCCCTAGCTTTTCTATAAAAATTGAAGTACCCACAATGCACGTTATACGGAAGTCATAGTCTTGTAAAATACAGACACAATAGTTTTTATGGTATTGTTTTCATTTAAATATCACTAAGATTGTCTTAAACTACAAACAACTAAAATTAGTGAAGGTATGCAAGTGTTTCTAAATGTTTACTACTGATAGTATTAATACAATTTGGATTATATCATTTTCCAGAAAGGTAGAAAAAAACATAAAATAGTTGAGAATTCTCAACTAGCCAGGATGGTATAGGAAATATAGCTCGCATACGACGTGTGTTTCACAGCTAAAATTTCAACTTTCGGGAGCAGCATAACTACAGATGTTTTTCTGCGGCCCGACACGGTCTTGACTAACGTCAACGACGTCAATTTTTTCTCAACTTTCGTAAGAGACGTAAGAAACGTATGAAACGCAAGAATCGTTGCAAAATTCGACTTCTTACGTCGACAGGAAACCAGCCTTAAAGTAAAATGACGTCACGTTAAAGCGGGTCGTCACAGAGTCTCATATTAATGAAGCAAACTTGCTGAGAGTGTTTTCCACCACCACGCAACACATGCGACGCGAGATTTATCGAAACTCCGAGCCATCGACTGACATCATGTTTTTGACAATTAAAATCACGGTATATTCAACGACCTGGGTGTTTAAACGATCGTTTAAAAATTAGCGGTCCGGCTCGATCATCATTACATTATATTTAATGATTTGAAAAAAACAAAACACCTCTTTTGTCATCGCGATTTGTTTATGAGAATCATCGACGGGAAAGCAAATAAAACAACAAGGGTCATGAAATGCTGCAGCATTGTTAATATTTTAATAGTAATACGTTTTAATAAAATGTAGGCTAAACGGGATAATTTTCATAGGCACTTGACTATACAGTAGGGGCGGACGCAGGGGTGTTTCCCCAGTTGCCCGGGCAACACCTTTAATTTCATACTAAATTTTTCTGCCACTAAATTAAAATTTAGATCCCATTTCAGCATATATTTATATTAATCATTAACGTTATAGAAGTTCAGGGTTGGAAAACTAGCGTTTTTGTTGTGTTTGTTGACCGTCTGTTTGGATTGCTTGTGTGCGTGAGAAGTGCCACTACACACTGTGATCGTGGTAAACCCCCGTCACACGGGTCGTTGATTTAGCCATAATCAGGCCCGTAGCCAGGGGGGGTTTTTATGGTTCGGGCGAACCCCCCTTTACAGCGGTTGCCGATTTTCACCTGAAAAATAATACGAATTTTTGGTCCCAGGATGTAACATGATATTGACGCGAGCTTGGCCACGAACGAATCGTACAAAGAACACCGCTATACAACCGCGTACCTATTGTTTCGATCACTGGCAGTCAGCATGCATAAAGTATATAGCCTTCCGACGTACATCAAAAAATGGAACGCTGCGGTTACCTACAATATTTATGTGTGGCTATGAAGTATAGTGTATCATCATCATAGAGGATTATAGTGAATTTAATATATTACACTATAATATCTATGGTATCATGTACTGTAGTTTACATTAGGCCTATGGCATTCGATTATTTTTGTCTAGACCACCAGCCGATACGTAGGCCTACTCAACTGTATCAATACCACCTATTTACATTGATATATTTAGTTTCCTCAACAAATTGCTGTAAATAAACACAGATAGAGCTATCAGGGGCGGTCGCGGGACTATAGAAGAGGGTTGCCGAAAGACTCCAGGGGCCGGATTTATCAAACTTGCTTAGCAAAAAAATCGTCTTAACTTTGCCTTAAATCCTTGATTTTGCCTAAGTCAGATTTATCAATATATCTAAGCAAAAAAATTTGCTTAATTTTGTCTTAAATCTAAGACGAACAACACCCTGCCTTAAGATGAAAAATTTCGTCTTATCTCATTTCTGCAACAGAAACATTCTTTTTTGACAACGCGAGCGCGCTAGGCCGGAACATTGAACATTCGGAAAGGCTACGCTAGTGCGTTTTACGCTGTACTACGGACGCTAAAATAATGATATCGATCTTCATAAAGATGGCCTAGAAATTGGACGAGCAAAACTAATATTTTCGGGATAGGTACGACCCAATTGACTAGCTTTTAGAAAACTGTATCGGCTGCCAAGGGTCGCTGTCATAAAAATAAATAAATGTTGATTTGATTTAAGTTTAGAGCGAATGATTTTCGTATGTATTTCCGACTGTTGTGCTCTTTCTCTATTTCAAGTAATAAAAACAATAGTAGCCAGAATGCGCCCTCTCTTGTTGGGAGTGAAAATACGGAGATATAATGTTATAGCGCCGCCATCGCTAAGAGAAAAAAGCTAATACGCATGCGTAAGCAAGAATTTTTAATTTGCTGCCCTCTAGAGTTTAATTTTGCGCATGTGCAAAGTAAAATTTACCTAAGACAATTTTTTTTACTCGGGGTACCCGAGTCTAGTACTTACTCATTTTCTCCTTCTCTTCCTCCATCTGGACACTATTGAGTAAAAAGTGCGATTTTTAAAGTACTACTCCTCCCTTATTCGTTATAGTATTGAGCTGGGATTTGGCATGAACATACTACAGGGACATGTCCTCAAAGCTATAGAGCCGGATTTTTAATTTTTTGTTAATTAATTTGTTTAATTAAGAAGCCACAATGTGTGACACACACCACAGCGTTATGTAGTTATATGGTTATATGCGGATTCTTGGCGTAGTGGTTATCACGTTTGCTTAACACGCAGAAGGTACCTGGTTCGAGCCCGGACGAAACCTTTTTTTTTAACTTTATGGTGAAAAGTACTGTATACGCAATATGATAATTATACAGAGTATATCTTATTTTTATTATTTTTTAAAATACTTATTTTGTGTAATCGGTAATTATCACTTTTACACATGTTTATTTTGCTTTGTGCTTATTACCATTTATTTGTAATTTAAATGGATTAAAAAACTTTCTGTAACCCACATTTTTAATGTAAGAGGTTTCGTAGTGTAGTGGTTGTCAAGTCTGCTTAACACGCAGAAGGTCCCGGTTCGAGCCCTGGCGAAACCTATTTTCTTTACTTTCTAACTGTATACGTCTGTATACAGCTTCTTTCGCTGTACCCCGAGTATTGCACATTCGTGCTTGTTCTGCTAAGACATTGCTAAGACGGTTTGATAAATAAGATTAAGTTATTTGCTTAAGCACTTCTTAAATATTTCAGCTTAAGCAAAAATATAAGCAAATATTGATAAATGCCAACCCAGGGCTGTAGACACTGAGTATTTGAGCAAGCAAATTGTTAAATGACACCCCTAGATGGCCGCAAATAGTACTCTCGCACGTAAATTTATGATAATTTTTCTTTCGTTCAATGCAAACGTCGCGGGGAAGTCTCCGATTAAGGTACTTTTGGTACGGTAATACATTCTAATAACTGTACTCAATTAATGTAAATTAATTATCAATTAATAATTTTAAAAAGTTGTACAAAAAATATGAAGCAGTTGCTATAAATATATTGAGCAAAAGGTTAAATTGTATAATTTGGAATTTTAATTCAATTAAAAATGCTAAATAAAGTCAGATGTTAAAACCACATTTTCCAAAAATTCATTTTCATTTATCCACTATAAACTTTACAAAAGTGTTGTTTTAAACCACACTCCAAATAAAACAAAGAAAATAATGATAGGAAATTTGCAGAAAGAAGCAAACTTTGCTCTGTTACCGGTATAACACGGTTCAAATTTTGGAACGTCTATAAATTACTACGGAAATTCGGCCTATTTACGACGAACGTACGGAAATGAAGATAAATAGGGTACTACACGCATCGGAAATACAACACTATACGCACAATTATGATTTGGCCTAAAAATTGGCCTTAGAATATGGAAAACCCCCGGCAAAACGCAATAATTATGGACAAATCGATTATTAGCCTTGGCAATATGCCTAATATTTAAAAGGAATAAATATAGGCTATATTTCGTTTGTCGATGAATTTTTTAAATCATGTGTGAATGATTGATCCATTAGAGGTAATCTGTGATGGTTCTAGTAACACTGCTATGCGTGTGTAATTTGTGAATAACGTAGTAGTATTCTACATACACGAGCCTAGATAGGGAGGATCTGTACTGTCGTTCATTGCGAGAGGAGGGGGAAGTCCGGTAATGTGTCATGAAAAATGTAACAAGCCAGAGATGAAATAAAAATGTTATTATACTACTATATTGTTGAAAAATGGATTGCGTGACTTGAAAATAGATTGATAGTAAAATGTAATAAAGACACGTTCTTGTCTGGTTATTAGGTATGCATGCTCTGATAAAGCAGAGGATTATTTTTGTAGCGTTCCATTTAAAATAGATTTTATTACAAAGAAATATTTTGGTTGTGAAGGTCGTTTTAACAATTAGGCTAATATCAAAACATTCAACAATGATAAAATGCCCTGCAACTCTGTAACTACTTTATGACTAAGCCTATCAAGTTCCGTGTCCGGATGGTATACGATGAAATGGAACTCAATTTCAATTTAGTGGCAGAAACAACATTTAGTATGAAATTAAGGCTGTTGCCCGGGCCACAAGGGAAACACAGTGACAGTGGGACAGTGACCCAAATACTTAGTGTCCGAACCCCCCTTGACAGATCCTGGCTACGGCCCTGAATAATCATTACATTTTGCCGGGGATTCCCCATCATTCGTAGTACCCTAGCCCATATTTTCTTTTCTGGAGTGTGGTTGTACAGTTTATATAGTGGATTCAAATGAAAATGAATTCTGGAAATTGTATGTCACGTGATAACAAAAAAAAGACTACTGTATAGCAATACAGTATGATATAATGATGAATGAAACTCCACGCACCAATGCATTATGGGAAGGTCCAAATGAATCTGCAATTAGTATTACAAGTAACATTTTAAACACAACACGCGCGCGTCAACAAACTACAAACACGATTCAAACGGAATTGCCTTCAAATTACTGCGTGTCAATTGCATACAAGTAATTCCGGTATCTTAAAGCCTGTTTTCCTGTCGACGTTATTCGACGCTATCGTTAACAATAATCGGCGATCTTCTACGTAAACATTGAAATGTTAACGATTTACAGAAAAAGGTACTCGGTATCGTTATCATTTCAACTTGATCGTTTTCAAACGATCGTCGTTGAACTGTTAACGATCAAAGACGACGGACGATAGCGTCGAATAACGTCGACAGGAAACAGGATTAATTAAGGCAACTTCCGTCTTATCGCTATTGTGTTGCTGTATAAAAAAAAATGTTTTATAGGTAGTACCGTGTTTTGTAATTTCTTACCTTTACGTAAATCAGGAGGCAAGTGAGTTAGTACTCATATTGACTGCCCTCTCTCTTGGATGTGTTAATGTGTTTGTCATATGATTGTTTGAAACTATTTTATAGTAGCCTGTCTATAACATGTTGTTGTTATCCCGGGTTGTTATAGTGCGTTCATCTTTATGATTCTTGTGTCAAAAAAAAGTGTCTCTTGTTTTGGTGTTGTGCCTGGATTTTGATAGTGTTTGTAAGTGTGTGTGTTTTAATGAACTCAATGATTGGCACCAAATAATACAATTTCTTCAAAAGGTCTATAACAGGTAAGGTATTGGTAATATATACATTTATATCGAGAATCCTGTGTGTTTTTCTAAAATAGTATCTGTGTAATTTTGAGTGAATAAATATAGACTTCAGTAATATCCTATTGTCTACAGTACAGAAAGACCTGCACTAACTGTGGAACAGCTTTTGTAACGTCACGGCCAAAGTCAATAGCGGCATGTGATCGTGATATTAAAGTTGACTGACCTCAAAGAGAGGTGCGCAGTTGTTGCTACGAAATGAATATTGGAATATTGAAATGAATGTATAGTTCTTTGCAAGAACCGGATCTTGATAGACTTAAAGTAGTTACAGAGTTTTGTTGTTAGCTTAACTGTTAAAATTTGTAAAAGAAGCAATGCTGGCGCCAACGAATTTAACGACCTCCACAACCAAAATATTTCTTTGTAACAAAATTTATTTTAAATGGAACGCTACAAAATTAATCCTCCGCTTCCGCTTCATCAGAGCATGAATACCTAATAACCAGACAAGAACGTATCTTTGTTACGTTTTACTATCAATTCATTTTCATATCACGCAATCCATTTTCAACAATATAGTAGTAATAATACAATTTTAATTGAATAGCGAGGGATTAGTTACAGTGTTGAATTTGAATAAACCATTGGTAATTTACTGATTTACTAATTCCCCGTGACGTTATCCTATATTGTTAGTCGCGTATGTTATAGGCTACAATCCTCTGTTTGCTAGCGCACTATAGAGTGAGTGACATTTCCGGCGAACTAGAGGCGCAATTTATCATGAATTTTATGTGCGAGAGTACCATTTGCGGCCATCAGGGGGTGTCTTTTAACAATTTGCTTTGCCTGTGGTTCAAATACTCAGTAATAGTCCTGCGACCGCCCCTGAGTCCTAGCCTTTGTTTTTATTGTACTTTCAAAAATTCAAATTCAAAAAACATTTATTTATTCAACAATGGCATTATACAGTATAATATAATTATAGGTGTGTATGACATTATCCAAATTCCTTCACTTGCCCTGATGAAGGGCTAGTTTTGCCCAAAAGCTCTGCTAAGTTTTCTGGCTGTTTACTTTATCGTTTTGATTTAGCTTTTCGCTTTTTATTTTTGTATCTCCATTGAGATCCAGCCACTGATACCCACAGCATTGTCATTTTTTCAGTAATTTGCCTTTGGATTCATAAATGAAAACATAGTAATAAGCCATTATTTGGTGTCTTCTCTAGAAGAAATCAAGTTTCTTGTCTCGAGAAAGACCCCAGAAACAATACACATACATTTAAACTAATACAATTTACTACATAAAATAATAAATAAAAACAAAAACGATGAAATAAAAATAGATACTTTCAGTGTACTACAATCATAATAATATTAAAATTAGTATAAAGAAATAAGATATTTTTTAAAATTTTTACGAAAAGTATAAAGAGATTTAAAATGCTTTAGTTTATCATCAAGATCATTCCAGATTCGCGGTCCTGAAACAGAAATAAAATATTCGGAAATTTTCAGTCTAAAAGGAGGTACATCAAGATGCTGAAATTTATTGTCGATACGTAAATTGTACTTGTGTGATTTTGTATGATGTCTTAATAGATTAGACATTGTCACAGGGAGTGACCCATACGCCCCCCCCCCCCCCGCGCGCTAGATCCGCCACTGAATAAAATAGTTTATGTAATGTAACGCGTACAGCGCCATCTTGTTGGATTCTTAGATTGAATATCAATAATATTGTGCAGTTTAATAATAATGAATATAGACAATTGAAAAAAAAAATTAGTAAATATTGAATTAACTGAATATCTGTTTCAGTCTTTATTATTATCATTCAGTTGTATATTATTTTTCTAAAACAAATTCTTTTTAAGCCATTTATATGATGACCGTGTCCTAGATCTTTCATATTTTTATGTTTTTGTTTCTTCATTTAATGTAAGCCATTATTAGATAAAGGTAAAGTCGAAACCTAAGCTAATGCTAACGGCCGTGGTGCCCATCTCCATTTCTAGCGTTTGGGCCAGACTCCACTAAGTGTGTATGTTTGTGCGGGGTACGCCACTCCTCCCGCACCAACGAGTCTGATTTACCTTCCCAGTACTTTTTACATACCGGGAACCATTTCTATCACCTGGGTGGGGAGGAACAATGTGGATAAAGAACCTTTCTAAGGACTCAACACTGCAGTGACCGGCCGGGCTTGAACCGGCAACATCTTGGTTGCAAGTCTAATGCTCTAACCACTGCGCCACAGTGCTCAGTTCGCCATTATATAACATCAAGTAAAAATATCCTATACATATATCCAATATTTACAGTAATTGTTGTTACTATGACAAGTGATCTTGATGTTTTGATTTTGATTAAGTATAATAATTATCAGAATTGATAACTTATGGTATTAGCATTTCATTAAGCCTTGGTATGAATAAGCACTAAGATTATTTAACGGGATTTAAGCATGGTGCTAAATAGCTCCATGATTTAAGCCATGGGTAAAAGAATGGGCACCAAGACATCCAGATCAAATTCCTCTTAGCACTGGTATTTAAGGGTGACAAAAGAGAGGGTTATTGTAGTCTACATAAGCAAATTTTATCAAACTCTATACTCTACACTAGTTACTTAAAGCTGTCATTGTGTCCTTCTCCTGGACCACGTCATGACTATCTTATTTGATTCGCCGAGTTCTGCAAATTGTTTTCAGTTGGTCCAGTAAAATGTGGAAAACTTTTCTTGCCAAACTCATTTGATCTGATCATGGAGGTATAAAAATCTCCATGATCTGATGTATACTAGGATAAGACTCCTTCTTAGCCTAGTACACCAGATCATTAATAGTTTGTGGTTGTTTTGTTATATCAGTGCAATATGTGTTTTAGTACATGTTACCCTGTCAAACGAGTTCTTTTGGGATTACAAAAAAATGAATTAATAATTGTAAAATGTAAAGATTACATTAACTGACATATAGGCCTATTCATGCTGTAGAAATAAATATGTTATGACTGATGACTTATGACTGTCTTTTATTATGTTATTTATTATATAGTCTATTGTTTCATATTTTATATCCCATCACTCAAAAAATCAAAATCTGCGTCAATGTACTTACTATCAACATTTTCATGATTTTTGTGATTTTTTAAAATTAAATGCTTAAACAAGATGGCGTTCAGTCAGAAAGGACATGATTCCCTAGCTACTAGCCTATACAACTAGAAGATTGTACATTGTTCAGGTTATTTACACGGTTCAAAACACTCAAATATTCAGCAAATACAAAATGATTATTAACGTCCACATACATTCTTGTTTGGATTGTAATGTATAGCAGCGGACACAATAGATATGCTCATGGAGAATAACTTATTAAAAGAAAGGAAGAAAGAAAAACCAACTGCTGCAGTTCTATTGTAATTGTTTAATTCACTGAACAGCCCGATGGGTTATTAATAGAATCGTGTAGTTTCCCAGGAAAACGATTTTAGTCGCTATCTCCAATAGTTGTAGGCGCATCCAAATTATGTAACGGGAGCTATTTTTATGTTTGAATATAAACTAAAGAACTAAAATAAAATTGATATAATGTTTGAAGTAAGGAGTGATGGTAGTTTGTACTAGAACGGCTAAAGACAATTAAGAAGAACCTAAGATAATACTAATAGGAGGAGCCAGTAGCAATCTCAAACTTGGCATATGACCAGGGAGGTATAATACCTCCCTGATATGACCATTGTTTATATTTCATTTTATATCTAGTTTATTATTATTTAATAAATCTCTTTCGAATAGAACATTAAATATAAAAACCGTATATAAATACTGATAAAATTGTTCGTTCGTTATGTTTACTATCATTAATTTATTTTATTTATAGTGCAATAACACACTCATTATGGGCATACTTATTTAATTACATGGGCGTAGGCAGGGCGGGGTCACAAAGGCAAAAGGAGTACAGTCCATGCATAGCTGTTTTATATTGACCTTATGCATGCTTACAATTATTCATACTTATTCTTCCTTATTAATGCAATTCATCATTTCAATCTGTTAATTTAAAAGTTATTTCTTTAAAACAAATAGCTTCGAAATTCTAGATACCAACAGGGAAGCTTCATTTAGTCCCGAAGCGTCAGGAAAAAAGAAAACCATAAGAGAAATTGAATATGATGCTGATAAAAATGTTTAAAGGGGGTAGTTAATAATCAGTTATTCATTCATTCCAGAGGAGAAGACAGCAAAAACATCACTCACGAATCATTAGCCGGATCTTTTAAAACAGTTCATGATTTTCATGTTTTTAGTCGCGTGGAAGCGACTCTATAGTTCACTATGTCGGTCGGTCGGTCTGTCTGTCTGTCTGTCGGTCTGTCTGTCGGTCTGTCTGTCGGTCTGTCTGTCTGTCTGTCTGTCGGTCCGGTATCACTATGCGTTTTATCGCTTTATGACCTTATCTTGATATCAGTTTAATCTAGCTAAGTCAATTTTTCACAGAATATTCCTTATGGCCAGGAATCAATGTGGTTATGTTTTCACGGTGCGCAATAAAAAATTACGCGGTCTACGCACGATTTAACGAAATCACGTTTGTAATCATATCTTAACAACCATGAATCACAATTAAATAAAATTTGGTACTCATAAATTTCAGGGCATAAATCATCATATGGCAATACAATTACGTGCGTAGCGCATGTAACGCATGCGTACGCGCGCTTAAAATTTTCAAAATTTATTTTCGATGAAATAAGAGTACATTTCAGGCAATTTTAAGCGTTTACAAAACTGCCATGAGTGCGCAGATTTTTGCGCGCGCAGTGCGCGTTAAATGTTATTGCGCACTCTTTTTGTCCGATTTCTGTTTTCTTGAATTAATTTTCAACTCGAAATTACGTTATACGAGCACGTCAAAAGTGACAGGCTACGCACGTGTAAATTAAAAAAATATAAATGTTTTTAAACATTTCAACATTTTTAAACATGTTCAGTAATTTCGGTCAGTATAGTTCACTATGTCGGTCGGTCCGTCTGTCTGTCGGTCTGTCTGTCTGTCGGTCTGTTTGTCTGTCGGTCCGGTATCACTATGCATTGTAGCACGCGACTTAATGGCTGTTGGCCTTGTTCATAGTACATTAACTATAAAACCGGTATTGTGTATTGATTTGTTTTGCTTGTTTCGTCACCAACATTTTGTGTGGCATGCTGGGAATACAATTCTCATAACACAAAGCCATAATCAAACATTCACCCAACAACTCGTTGTTCCATAAAGATATAGCTCTTGTTCATTGATACAGTTTAACTACAAACATTCAAATATTCATCGAATAGCTCCTGCCCTGTGTTATTGATAACCAAACCCGATTCCGCACGATCGTTTATTGCCATTTTTTGTTTTGTGACAATAAACCGTTATAGGTTATTTCCCCAGGAAATAAATTTGGCGCCGTTGTACCTTGTAACATAGAGATATTATTATCTGTATGCTTGTAAGCTTATAATATTCAACAAGCTATCGAACGCCGCCATCTTGTTTGTTTCATTGTTGGACTATAAAAAGAAGGTAAGATAATAATAAATCTTGATATTAGAGTTATAATTGAATATTTTACTGGGTCTGTAGTACACGAACAATAATTTGTGTTAACTGTATATAAATATAATTATTTATTTTATTTTGCAAAATTGTAAATAATTTTGTCAATTTGATGAACTGACATTATAGTCATGATAAAACATGAGTGTTCAAAATATATAGCTAGTAACGGGGCCATTTTCCTGTTTGGTTGTGAATTAAAGGAGTCACATTTTGTTTTTATGTCTACAAGAAGGGAAGTTGTTTATCGACGGGCTATTCAAAATATATAATTTAATAATCTGGTGATGGCATTCCAAAACCGATGATATAGGCCCTCATAGGCGTATAATAATAATAATAATAATAATTTATTGGATACTTCACTTTTACAACATTGGCATAACAGGCATACAAAAATATAAAAAAAACAAATTTGCCTATTTGGAGCGCTTTGTGTGTCGATTTTAATTGTTTGTTGCACCATAATTATGATTACCGGGTAGTAGCCGTATATTACAGTACTGTAATATACAAAACAAATAGGCCTATAAGATACAAAATTTGACGCTTTTATTATCTTTACAGAAAGCTTATGGAAGAATGATAAATTACTCCATGGGCTTATACTGTATATACATTAACACTTATGTAGGACTTTTATTACAAAAGTTAACTTTGATTGGATACACAAAAATCAAACTAACATAAGCTATACGCGGACAAATGTTAAGGCATGCAACGTTTTCTTACATTGATCAATAAACTAAATTAGCAGACTCAGGTGGTCCACAACGTTGACAATCCCGAATACGATGATGCAATGTGAATTGTATGTACAGTATCCCTCATGTAAAGTGATGTAAGCACTGCAAGGTAACATTAAAATGCATTTACATACTTTTTGATTACAATTTAGGAAATCCAGAGTAAACAAATTATGATAGGCGCCAAAGGGTAGATTCTGTACCAACGATAAGCTGGTAATTATCCTGCGGATTACTAGAATAATGAATTAATCAATACTACGTTCAAACCTTGTGTATAACTTGGGAACTTGTGTAGAGACGTTCAGGGTTAGCATGTGCCTAGAATAACAAGGCCATAATACATGGCTGCAGTCGCGTGCTCAAGTTAGTGTTTACCGACCGACCAATAATAATAATAATAGTTCATTCTTATATAGCGCATATAAGCAAGCTCTCAATGCCCTGAACATTATTACCCCAGTCAATCGACCAACCGACCGACATAGTGAGCTGTAGAGTCGCGTTGCACGCGACTAAAAGCGTGGTAGCATAAGGCCAATTTACACAGACGAGCGGTAACGGTAAGCGGTAATTGTAAGCGAAAAACCGCGTGGCTTTTTCCATTTACACAGCGCGCGGAGTTCGCGAACGGAGTGGTGGAAAGTAGGTGCGTGTAGGCCTCGAGGCTAATGCAGTCACTGCTGGCCTGGATGTGAATGACTGTCAGTAGGCCTAGCACACACAGACCTAAGTTTTATAGGGAATTGTTGCCTAATAACATACTAAAATGTATATTTTCTTTTCACTATCCTTATACGAACATTAGTCACGTCGTAGGTGTTTGTATTTCTGAATAAAAAGAAGTTGCAAACTAGGCTAGGCCTACTACGGCACTCGTATATATTGTCGTCTTTCACTCGACGGACGCAAAAAAAAGTTGTTGATAGATGACGTCATATCAATCATGTCGTTGGTTGGCCAGAATCCATAAATACCGCGCGGTATTTTCACAAAATCGAATCTGTTTCGATCCTGAGCGGATTTCCGCTCAACCGCTCGTTCGCTCCGCGTTCTGTGTAAATGGTCATAAGAAATAACATAGATTCTATTTTTGCGTTTTCCGCTCAACTTTACCGCTTACCGTTACCGCTCGTCTGTGTAAATTGGCCTTAGTAATAATCGCCTTACGTAAACGAATAATTCGCATTCCTATTGTTAAAATACAGGTGGCATAGCCGATATACGATTTTGCACAAGCTAAGAATGAAAGAAAACGAATACTGTAAACGTATGGCCTATACACTTCAAATTTTAGAAGGTTATAACAATATATGGAATAGCCGACTGGTGGACTAACAAAAGACAATAAATACAGACTTGGAGCAAGTCTACCAAATATCAATCTAAAGTGGTATAACATTCTATCCTCAAGTTCAAGTTCAAGTTCAAATTTATTGTCAAATACACAGTAAATGAAATTTGCCTTCCAAGGTTCAAATTACAATAAAAATAACAACAGTTAAAAACATACAATACTATACAATGGATAAGATAATATATAAGAAAATATGCTATGTATAAAACATTATGAACAGTATAAATATTAAAATACTATATAAAGAATAAAATATAAAACGTCTCAAGTTATCTTTTAAATTGCTTGTTGTATTGCCTGATTGCACACGGAAGAAATGATTTATTATGACGCTCAGTCTTCTTAATTGAAGGAATCATCCTTCCGGATCTACTGAAATTTATAAAGTTAAAAAGAGGATGAGACTGGTCGTTAATTATACATTTTAGTTTTTTCTTCATAACCTTATCGCATATATCATGGATAGATGGGACGTTTGCACCTATTACCTTCTTAGCCATTTTGATTATTCTCTGTAATTTATTTGAGTTATACTTAGATAAACTATTTAGCCATACAATACAGCAAAATGTTAATATGGACTGTATCATAGCCTGATGGAATAGAGACAGCGCATCTCTGCCAATCTTAAAGTTTCTTAATTTCCTTAAGAAGTACAATCTTTGGTTTGCCTTCGCATAGACTTTGGCAGTGTTGGCATTCCATGACAGTTTTTCATCTATCCATACTCCTAAATATTTATGTTCACTAGTTGTGCGGACATCATTATCTTTGATATTTAAAGGTATAAGTTGCCTCTTAATTTTACGAAAGTCAAACATAAGTGACCGCTTGTGCAAGTGAACATCCAATCAGAGACTGCCACTTGCTACATACATAAAGATAAAGAGCGTTCTGCATGTTTGGGTATGTTGCTTTGTCAATACCACAATAATAAAACTATACACAAAGATGTGCTATAACTAACTTTAATAACAACTCAAGTCAAACGAACAATATGGCGGTCTACGCACGTTGTTTCTCTTTTTCTCCAACTCCATACGTCATACGTATGGGCGGCCTTAAGAGCCTCACACCTCCTCTTAGATCCAAAGTGCTTATGGCCATTTTGGATCTTCAATCAATCTTGCAGGGGCCTTAATGGTGCTGCGCATATACCTATGCCTTTCGGGTCCACTGGTACAAAGCCAATGGATTGCGGCGTACGTTTACGTATAAAGCGTCGGTTTCTAACTAACACCCTTCCCGCCGATGTTTTGATGAAGTATCTCCTGTTTGGTTTTATATCAATTATTGTTCCATAAATGTTAAACAGTTTATCTAAATGATTATATACTGCAATATGGTTATGAAGCTTTAAATCGGACAGTTCTTTGGTGTGAAGATCAAAGTATTGTTTCTTTTTCCCCTTCCCCTTTTCCAAGATAATTTGGGCTTCCTTAATATCTTTCTGGGAGTCGGCATTAAAGGCACGATGGTGCGTTAGTAGTGTATCCTGAATAGGTCGTCCAAATAACTTTATAGCAGGAGATAATCCATCTTTCCTACATGGAATATTTCTGTAGTGCAAGAGCGCTTTTGCTAACTGTTCTTTGTCTGGTAATGTATGATTTGAAGATGATGAGCGGATAAGCTTTTTCATGGATTTGACTGTAGCTTCAGCTTTCCCATTAGATTGTTGGTGATAAGGTGAGCTGTATTTTATGGTGAACTGCCAGTTATTAGCGAACCAAAATACTTCAGGTACACCAACATTACAGAATATGTCCCTTAGCTTTTCAGTCGTAGCTGCTGTAGTAGTATTCTTACCCATATCTTCAATAATTGGCCAGTCAGTTAGGCAATCAACCACGATCAGATAATTTCTACCATTCACAAAGGCAAAATCTGCTGCAAGTTGCTGGAAGGGTCTGGTTGGTTAAGGTTTCTGAATCAGTGGTTCTCTGGGATTGACAGGTAAGTTATCCTGACAAAACTTACAGTTTGAAGTCATGTTCTCGATATCTCGATCCATGTTCGGCCAATATAAAATCATACGGGCCCTGTCTTGAGCTCGTCGAATTCCAGGATGTGCATGATGAAGCTTGTCTAACATGATTGGTCAAAGGGCCTCTGGAACAAATAGTCTGCATCCATATACAAGAAGGTCTTGTTCAACTGACAATTCAGCTCGAATACACCAGTATTTCTTTAGATTATCAGGCATACTCGTCTTCGTTGCTGGGAAGCCATCGGTAGATATCATTTGTTTCAGTGTCTGATATTCATTGTCATCATTTGCGGCCTTCAATATTTCGAGCAATCTGGCATTATCAGCGTCCACACTGTCCGTGGCTGCTCGAATGGCAGCCAATGTAGGTATTGGACTAGATCCTTGACCGTTGAATGCTAATTGTTCAGCTAATTCATCTGTACTCGAAGGATTCGCATGTGGGTAACGTGACAGTGCGTCTGCTGCGTAGTTCTAGTTTTAAGTCGTTGTAATCTGACGTTGACGATTTCATCTAATCTATGAGTGTTCAATATAGGAATAAGCGGATGATGATCAGTGACTATTTGAAAATGGTGCAATCAGGGCCGTAGCCAGGATCTGTCAAGGGGGGGGGGGGGGTTCGCACACTAAGTATTTGGTACACCCCCATACCTACGGGCCTGGCAATCCATCTAAAAACATATAGCATTTCTGTGCTGCCCAAGCAACGGCTAACATTTCAAGTTCTATCACTGCGTATCTGCTTTCTGCATCTGTCAGATATCGCGAACCGGCCTGTACTGTTTTCCACTCATCACCATCATGTCTTTGAGATAGAATATAGCCAATGCCATGTCTGCAGGCATCAGTGGTCAATCTCGTTGGCTTTTTAAAGTAAAAAAACGCCATTGTGGGTGCTACAGTATAGAAAGTTCATTCTTAACGTTATCAAAAGCTTGATCATGAACAGCATTCCACATGAATTCGTTCTTTTCAGATAGCAAGGGTCGCAGTGGAGTCATCAGCTCTGCGATCTTACTAGTCGAGGAGGCAAGTTGGTTTACAAGTCCACTAAATGCCCTCAAATAAACTGAATATCTTCTTTTTTAAGACAAAATGTATAAATAATCATGTTAGAAAAACAGTATCGCTTTTTGATGATGAACAACTCTAAAATGTATAAAGGAAATGTTTTTTTTTTTTTATTTTGTATCTATTATGTTGTGTTTATTGTTTTATGTTTTTTATGTAAAAGGGTCCTGCGAAAACAGAAGTGTAAACTTCTCTATACAGGATCCTTGCCATCATTTATGCTATGAAACTGTATTTATAAACGATGAGTAAATAAATGTGAATTGAAGAAATCTGATCTGGAACTGGGCTTTGGAAATTTACTGATCGCTTCCATGGTTTTAGGACCAATCGAATATCCATTACGTGATATTTAAGGTGAAACCTGCAAAGGCAACTGTAGTTTTACATAACTGTACCTTATCAGTTGACAGCGCAATATGGTGTTGTTGACATCTCTTGAGATATTCTGTAACCACTTTCTGATGCTCTTGTCTGGTTTTACTGAAAATAACCACGTCGTCGACTATGCGTCTATGATTAGTTAAGCCTTGAAGCGCCTCATCCATTCGACGATTATAATGGTCCGAAATAGATGTGATACCATATGGTGCTCGCAAATATTTATACCGTCCGAAGGGAGGTATGAACGTTGTACAAGATTGGCTCTGTTTCTCTAATGGAATTTGGTGATATCCTTTCAGCGCATCGATTACAGTAAAGAACTGAGCATCGGATGCAGCAATATCTGCTACAGCTTCCTGTGGAGTAGTATGAGGATAATACTCGCGTTTTACACTTTTATTTAGTTGAGATAAGTCAACACACATTCTGATTTTTTCAGTGTTCTTCTTTGGTGCAATGACGATTGGAGCACACCAATTGGAATATTCAGTAATCTTGACAATGATGCCTTGGCTTTCAAGCGTTTCAAGCTCTGCTTTCAGCTTATCATTGTAGGCATACGGTATCTTTCGTGGGGTGCTAACACAAAATTGTTTAGCATCATCTGCTATCTTGATTGTGAATTTTTCACCAGGCATCGAGCGAATTATACCATCAAACACGGGTGTCACGAAACCTCAGACCACGAAAGCTCAGACCCCCTAAGACCTAAGATCACGAAAGCTAAGACCCAACACCAAGATTACAAATACTAAGATATACTACAGATTAAAAACAATACTTGTTTATCCATACATAATTTTAAACACAGTAGGTTTCATTTATTACCATAAATATAATTTAATACTACCGCAAAACATAGATAAACTCACATTATTTTCGCCCGTTGAGTAAATGTATATTTTTTCTTTACAACAAACAAACTTGACGGGTTGTTTGTTGGTATATATTTACTCCATTGTGTTGCTTCAGAGGATGTTTTTCTTACGCACCTGCCTTTCTTGTATTTTGACTCCAAATTTGTTGACTAACTTTATCCTGAACACCACACTTTAAAATTAGGACTTATAAGTACTTTCAGAAGGAGAAACACATAATAACAAATAAATAAATCCTTTAAATTGATGATTTTACAGATGTGTTTCTTTGTATACTGTAATGACAATGTAACTCCTCGAGCTCCCCATGCTCAATGTTTTTGTTTCTATGGAGCGCCAAAAGAGCAACAATAAAAGTACAAGTATAAAAACAGAAAGAAAACGAAACAAAAAAACTTATCATGATTTTTAAATTAAAATTTATTTGCCAGTATTTATTTCTTCGTACTTGCATGATTATACTATTATCATTACAATTTTAATTTTACATTGTTCCATCCACACTGTAGATGGACTCCACAGAGTTTTCAGCCCTCTATATAATTTTTGCTCTTTTGACGTTCCATAGAAACAAAAACATTGAACATGGCCCATCCATGGGGTAGGCCTACTGTACTGTAGGCTAGTCATTTTGTGTGCGAGAAAAACGTCTGTAAAATCATCAATTTAAAAATGTATTTGTTACTTTTTATGTGATTCTTTTTCATGAAAGTGCCAATTCTAAGGTGTGGTATTCAGAATAAATGTTGGGAGTTAAAATACAAGGCAGGTGCGAAAGATAAATATTTGTAATCTTAGGTGTTGGGTCTTAGCTTTCGTGATCTTAGGTCTTAGGGGGTCTGAGCTTTCGTGGTCTGAGCTTTCGTGACACCCCATCAGACACTTCTGGAAATTCCTTGGACAAGTTAGTCAGATTGAAATGTGGCGCAGCAATTGGACTAATGTTAGTAACTGATGCAACGTTTGCGTGACACAGTGGCTCAGGGTAAGCTGGTGAGAGAAATCCCAACTGCTTTGATGCATCCCATGATAAAATAATGTCATCGATGTCATCAGAAAAATAAATCGCTGTGGCTAAAGATACGGTACCGTATTCTAACTTCTGTTTACTAAAGGTACGGTAAAATTGCATTACGTCATAATCAGCCAATGGGGTTCTGGTACGTGTGTGACGTCATCATATAAGGATTTTTTTTCATATCGCGTCTGTTGTATGTAGAGAATTCCTGTCGCCGGCTGCGCCAGGCTGCATGGATGTGTGTGCGCTGATGAGGGTTTTATTTTTATTCCAAATGGCCTTTAGGTCTATGTTTTTTATTAAACTTTGTTTACAATATGGTGACCATAAACAACAAGCAAATGCGGACAATAAAGGGGCCCTCAAATACTATGATTTTTAGACAGTAGCCCCAGGGCTGAGTCAATCATCAGCGCACACATGCAGCTGGCCCCAGCCTGGCATCGCTTTCCCTACACACAAACAAACTCATATAATGAGGTTATAGTACGTAGTAAGTAGGCCTAGGCCTCTTTTGAAACGGTTTTCTGTATTCTAGAATTAGAATCAACATGTTTTGGCTTTTTAATAATAATAACAGACGTAGGCTACATTTAGTTTTTGTCACACACGACGGCGATAATAGCGATAAATGAAGCATAAAGAAAATGCGGTTGATACTGTTTTCGCGATATGAAAAAAAAATCCAAAGTCCTTATACGATGACGTCACACACGTACCAGCACCCCATTGGCTGGTTATGACGTAATGCAATTTTACCGTACCTTTAGTAAACAGAAGTTAGAATACGGTACCGTATCTTTAGCCACGGCGAAAAAATAAATTGTAACACTCACGCAACGTTCGTCGGTTGAAACGATTAGTGGTAATTTTCCTGCAATCTGAATTCTGCTACCTTCGACAGTTTCAGGTCGTATTTTGCAAGGGATGAGATTCTCTACGTGGTCATTAATTTGTTCGAGCAGTGATGTAGGAGCGAGACAAATATCTGAACCGGAATCAGGAAGAGCAAGAGCGTCTACGGCATGTTCCCTGTGTGTTATCATTACTGTGGTTCGAGGTGCATGTGTAAACTGATCGTACTGACTGCACGTATTGATCCGTATCGCTCCATTTTGGAGCTTAGAGCGGCATACGGTTGAAAAATGTCCGCGTTTCCTACACGTATTACGCGTAGCATCTGCAGCGGGGCAGTGCTGCCTTCCACGTTGGTGGACCTTGCCACAGTAGTTACATTTATCATTATTACTAGAAGATGGTTGTTGCTTACCCTGCTGCTTATTAATATGCTGCTTTTCTGTTTTTTTACTGTGATGTTTTCTCATATTATTGGACTTTCTTACAGCCGCAGTAGTGCTTGTCTGGTCTAGGCTTAGCTGTTGAGGATTTATTTCATCTCTTCGTCGTTTAGCAGCCTCTAACGCACGTACCGTTGATATGGTTTTGGTCAAATCCAATTTGTCAATCGCTAAGAGTTTTTCAACAATTGTCCCTCGATGGTCTGATCTCTTATGGCATTCTTAGCACATTGATCATTTTATTTTTTATTTTTTTTATTTTATTCAATTTCCAGGTAACATACAAAAATCATAAAAAAGGTACGGCATCATTCAACAAAACAGAACAAAAGTACTATCAGCACCTGCGGGTAACCAAAAGTGGATCAGTTCAAAAGAACTGCACTGTCGAGTGGCTTTCCCAACTAATAGTACGGAAAACGCAATAGACATAAAAACACAGTGATAGTCTAGATGAATTCGATATCAGTAATACATTGTTTCAAATCCCTTCTAAACCCCCCAAAGTTAAACAGGACTTTGTTACGAACTTCATGCGGGATACTTTCCCATATTCGAGGGAAATTAACAAACAGGGAGTATTTAAATGCATTAGTTCTAGCATACATGTGTTTAAAGGTGAGGGACTCTGGATACCGAGAATTAATTGTAAGGTATTCAAATATATCAAAATCAATTAAATTATGCAAACACTTAACTACAAAAATTATACTATGAAATTTCATTCTTTGAACCATATCTGGTAAATTTAGTATCTTAAGCCTGTCAGTGAAATCGCCTTCAGCACACAATTTAGTAACCCGTCTTAATGACTTGTTAATAGCTATATTATGTTGTTTTTGATGTGGATCCCACACAGGAACACCATATTCAATAACAGGTCGACATAGTGCATTAAAAAGTCGTAGTAAAAATTTCGGTGTCATTGAAACCTACAAACCGTTTGATAAACCCAAGCATTCTCATACAGTGGGAAAGCCACTTCGCGTTTTGACCGTTAAATCGTGTAAAATCGACTTACTTCCGCATTGACGATTTTGAAGCGCCACCTATCGTTGAAAACTGAAACCACGATGTTTCGTCGCCTAGTAAATAAGTGCTGTTTTATTTTAAGCTCTCATGAATATTTAAGAACCGCCCAACATTACCTATTATGGTAAAAGCATTTCCTAATAAGTATAATTGAATAACCAATCGGTTTCCTTCAAAGAAACCGAAGCTAATACAATACATTCGGCGACTGAAGTCGGGACTCGTGACATTTATAAATGTGGTACGATTTGACTACTGTTTTGTTGTCCATTTTCTGAATAGTCGGAGGTGCATCCCAACAAATTAAAAAAATTGTAATCAATTGTTTTATCAAGAATAATATTAGTTTAATCGAGTATGATATATTTCTATCCTGTTCAAAATGTGTTGGTGTATTCTCAGGCTTCGAAAGGTAGGTACATTTTCTAGCTGTGAGCGTGGTTTCGGCAACGCGAGACACGTGTGTCAGTATAGGAGATAGCGAGACGTGTGTTGTACTGTGTTGATGCTGATCCGATAGTCGTTAAGTTGTACTGATTACGAGTATCATTGGTCCTGGCCGGCCTATCCTGGTGATCTGATCCCCCCCAAAAAATACTTTTTTTCAATCAGTATTAATATTATTATTTTATTTTTCATTTATTATTTGATTTATTAGGCTCAATAGATGCCTAGCTAGGCTACTAGTAGGCCTAGATTATATAAATAATAATAGTAAATACTGTAATTTAATTAATAAAATACAGCTTCCATTTGCCTTACTTTTATGTCATCATATAATATTATAATTATATATACAACCAGACATTAACATTTTTTAAAAATAATATTTATTATTTTTTCTGACACTTTCAGGAATCGTTGATGATGCAGAGTTCTTTGTCTTTGTGACTTCAAACTGAAAGTGAAGTGGATACTATAATTTAATTATTTAAAACAAAATGTTGAATTACAAATATATAATATGTATGTTGTTTGCAGAGGATTTAGATGAATTACAATACAAATATTTATGTTGAATGCAAACCTACTACACTATACTCTGTAAATTATGTTATTGTCATGTGGTAGACCTTAAAAATTGAATATTTATTGTATGTTAGGCCTATTTTATATTTTATTAATAGTAATACTGTATTAGTTTAATATTACTATTAATTTATATTTAATACAGTACTAGTTTGTACATGTTTTTACCCCAAAAAAATGAATAAATAATGTGTTATTCAATCTAATTGCTTGTTTGTTCATCAATAACAAAACAATTGTAAGCAAGTATATAACAGTTCTTGTTAGCCGCTTATTTCAGGTCATATTATTAATATTAGCTAGGCCCGACGCGCCCGATCACAACGTCACTAAGTGACTTTCCGCCCCTGGAACAATCGCTCGCTAATAGGGCTAGGCCTCGGACTCGTATAAAAGCTATTATAATAGTTATGATAAATATTCCTCAACTAAAATGTATACTGTGATAAATAAACAAGTAATAATATACGTTGTATTGGAATGTATTTATTTATATGAATTCTTATACGCGGACAATTATAAACATCGCGTATATCGTTCGCTATAAATAAATTCATAAACACGATGACGATGTGTTTACAAAATGGCGGTTTCGCTAGTTTTCGATGGAACAAATAGTGGTACCTTTAGTTTGAATAGTCGGAGCTGCATCCCAACCACCGGATTTTGTATCTTAATATCGTATTCTGTAGATTATTAATTTTTCTAACAGGGATTTTAAATTCAGGAATCTGTCACTGAGAAAGGAGTGAAGACACTTTAGGAGAGATCCACATACTCCCATGTTGTGCAGTTTCTTGATTACTAAATCATGGGGAACACGGTCAAAGGCCTTCTCCCAATCAAGGAATATTGCATCAATTACAGGAGGTTGTCTAACATCCATTGTTTGTGACCAATCATGATATAACGCTGAGGCCTGTGTAATACACGATCTACCTGGATAAAACCCGTGTTGCGTGGGACTTATAAATCCAAAAAATTGAAGATGAAAAAGAATGTTATCTGCTATAATACGTTCAAAAACCTTACCTATAATAGAACATAGCGATATGGGTCGATAATTATTAACATCGTTACGATTACCTGACTTAAAAATAGGAGTGACATTCGCGAGTTTCCAATCTTTTGGTACAAAGCCATCCGTTAATAACTTGTTAAACATTTTGCACAACACTGGGGCAATAATTGGAGGTGACATGGATAACATTTTAGGTGTAATCCCGTCTGGTCCAGGGGATTTGTTGGGTTTCAATGACAACAGAGCCTCGAAAATAGTTTTTTCAGTAATATTAATGTTATTAAGGGGAACAATATCTGGGTGAACACAATTACAGATCTCATGGTTAACATTGAAATTACGATTAGGTTCGTTAAAGTTTGACGCAAAGAATGTGGAAAATGCATTTACCGCATCGATATCGGAAACCAAGGGTATACCGTTAAAAACTAAGTTTTTGACTTGTCCAGTCTTACGCCTAGTCTTAACATAACTAAAAAAACGTTTGGAGTCACCATTTACACAGGCGATACTTAATTTCCTAATATATTGTAAATGAGCTTGTTTTGTTAGGTTTCTTAATTTATTACTAAACTTTCTATATTTGTCCATCTTACTTGGGTTATGAGGATGACGATAAGCCTCTTTTAGCATTCGTTTCTTTTTACGAGCCATGATAACCATTTCTTGAGTTATCCAAGCTGGCCTGTTTCTTTAAAATTTTCCCACATTTCCTCACAGTCTGATTGTTCCAGGCACAGTCCCCAAGGAACCGCCCCCAACGTTGTAAAAAGATCGTCATGGTCACATTTACTATATTGATAATAATATCTATCTACAGGTTTAACTTTACTGAATCTAGCGTTAATATTAAAATAAACCCCAAGTTGGTCACTTGTACCGAGACCGGGATGACTTCTGAAATTACATACAATGTCAGGGTTATTGCACAAGACCAGATCAATAATGCTACTTTTGGTGTTAGATACACGAGTAAAAAAATCAACAAATTGTATAGTATCAAGTGGAGCAATAATTTCTTTAAATTTCTTATAAACTAAGGGACTATCAACACCGTAATCATAATTAAAATCACCAGTTAAAATTATACCACAGTATTTAAATGCGTTCTTCAAAGCTAACAGAACACCACCACCGTGTCTTGAACGGTCTTTTCTGTACACAACGAATGAGTCTGGAAACAGTTCCGTACTATCAATAGAGGAGTCCAGCCACGTTTCTGTGACAATCAAGATGTCCAATTCATCAATTTGATCTGATTGATCTCAGAAATAATGTGCAGAGTAATGTCATCAAACAACTAAATAGAGCCATTATGTTGTTAAATAAGGAAATTCAAATAGGTCCAGATATGTGTTTGTTGTACCGGTACAGCTAATCAACTAGCGAGCCAGTGTACTACACCGTACTACAGCAGCTGGTTTGGCGCGAAATGCAAATCACGGCGTGATCCGGAATTCCTTAGTTCCGATGGCACAAATACATCAAAAAACATCTTAAATTCACGAAATTGGACCACAGATCAAACATAAATACCATCAAGAATAATAACGACTGGATACATCCAAAACACCAAAGCAAAGTCAAATTCACTAGGAAAAACTGAATTCCAAACACACTGAGGAGCACGATTAAAAACACGTCCGTGTCGTTCGAGTGGTATTTACATTTATACATTTTATTTTTTATATTACAGAAGTTGCATTCGAGCACAAGGTCGCGTGGGCTAACAAGGTAGTCGTCAAATTCTTCGCCAGGTTTTTGTACCCTGGATCGAAACTTTTTCCGTTCAACGGATTCGTTCAGTTGACCTTGAATATGCGTTTCCAACGCCGTAATAATGTCCGTAGGTGACTTGAGCTGAGCCTGAGTAAGGCTTAGGTTCATTAAAATATTCATAGTGTCAACAGAAAGGCTCAAACTGAGCACGTTTACCTGTGCTTGGTTGGGCTGTTGATCAAGTTCAGTGACAGCAATGTACGCTTCCCATTGAGTTTTCCATACACGAAACTCCGACAGTCTGTCGCTCGCTAAATCTAGCTTGGGAGGCTGAACTTTGATTGCTCGCAGTGCCATTTGGGTATGTTGCTTCTATACACAAAGATGTGCTATAACTAACTTTATTAACAACTCAAGTCAAACCATGGATTAAAGAATAGAAGGATATGCATCGACGTGAGATCAAGGGTTCCTTGACTCTCGCCGACAGACCGCGGACCACCCACAATGTTATCAGTTTAATTAACCGCATGGTAACAACGAAACGGTCGCGTGCCTAATATATTGTTTACTGCACATGTGCAACGATATTTAACCTTGTTGGCTACGCTTCTTTCGCGCGTTCTTTGTGTAAAGTTTGACTTTATATCTTGTTTAATGGTTTAGCGCCCTCTCTAGTTCTAGATAATAAGAGTTGGTCAGAGGTCATGTTGACCATGTGAATCTTTGAATTGGTGATTGATACGCACATCTTAAGAGAATTCCCGTGAAATACAACCTTAATGTAGACGTAATAGTGTAAGTTCTTTGAGTAGTGCATTCACTGTATAGCACTTTGATATTATTATATACTGTAGCTCTAAGGAGTTTTTTGTCTAGTTTGCTTTTGGTAGCTTTACAGTGGTGTAGGCCTAGTAGGCCTAGCTTTGTTTTAGGCTTAGCCTTTAGATGCTTGTGTTTATGTAATTTGTTATTGTTGCAGATTTCGAACATCTGATCATTGTTGAATTAAAGTTGTTTGGAAACGTTAACGTGTGACACGGGTCTTCTTTACATTCGAAATACTGTGTTCTACGTGCACAGTGAGAAGTGACAGCACTCTGCTGACCTGTTTATGAACCTGCTCATCACGCACTCAAGTTACCGTTCTTTCGGTGTGATACCAATATTTGACTGCGCCAGGAGCTACATCCTTGTATTACTGTATACACAGAACTGTATTCACTTGAATCACCGACTTTAATTTTATTCTATAAAACATGGCTGACCCCGATTATAAGAAATTGAGACGTATTGCCAAGGGACGTTTTACAAGAATTTGTAATTCTATCGTCGCCGCAATTGACCAGAATAAAACAATAGAATATGTACATATGCTGAATGCTGACTTGAAGGAAGCCTGGAAATCAGTAAACGATCGACATGAATCAGTAGTTTTACAGTCTGCAAAGGACGAAGAGGAGAATGAGAATTGGATTGGCCAACTAGAGAAGACATATGATGAAGTAAGAGAAATGATACTTAGACACAAAACACGCATTAATGAACAGCACATAGATTCCGAGGCAATTGACAGAAGGCATCTGCAGGAGGAAGAATTCCAAATATCAGCAATGAGAGCGAAAAACGTTCGTAGCATACAACATGATGATTTTCAACAACTTTGCGATCAGATAATCCAATTGATTAACAAGAATTCTGTTGAGGGTGGTAAAGCTGCAAGGGCTGACCTTGTAAAATTGATGGAAGACGTAAAAACTGCACATATGCAATACGTTTCCATGCTTCCCAATGAAGAGGCAATAAATGAAAATCTGTGGCTCCAGTCAGTACGTGATAAGTACGGCGAGACCAGTAGTGCTGTTGCTATATTTTTGGAGCACCTCGACAAAAGCAAAACTCAGAAGACAGTAGATAAAAAGAGAAAAGGCGGTATACAATTGGAAAAAATGCGATTGCCAACCTTTGACGGAGATGTAAGGGCCTACCCTAGATTCAAAACAGACTTTCTAAAATTCATTTTGCCTGAGACCACAAGGGATCAAGCAGCTTTCGTTTTGCGGAAATCTCTTGGAGAAAAACCTCTACAAGTTGTAGGCGCCGTAGATGATGATATCAACGAAATATGGAAGCGATTGGATGAGCGGTATGGCGACCCAATAAAATTAGCAGATGCCGTTATGGATGACTTTGAAAGTATCGACTCACTCAAAGACGGAGACGACAAAAGATTTGTTGAGTTTGTCGACATCATCGAGAGAGGTCATAATGACCTACGGAAATTAGGAATGGAGAAGGAAATGTCCAACACCAGAGTGGTTAGTGACATTGAGAGGAGATTGCCACCTGCTATTCGAAGAGAATGGTCAAGGTCATTATATGATGAAAAAGCAGTAATTGATAGAACTGACAGATTTCCTGCCCTTCTTAAATTTTTAGTGAGGGAAAAGAAAAGTGTAGAATACGAAGTGTCGGGAGTGAGATCGAAGCCGTCTTCGCGCTTTACCATTAACACCACAAACATTGAAGAGAGAAACGACGCACCCAAATCTGAAAACAACAAGAACTGCTTAGTCCATGACATGGGCCAGCATACCACGCCTGAATGCCGGGCTTACATTGCAATGAACCTATCTGACAAAACACAACTTGTTAGGGCCAAGGGTGCATGTTTTGGCTGCCTAGTAAGAGGGCATCGTATAGCTGAATGCAAAATCCCGAAATCCTTTGGTGGCATGATGTTTTAGCGCTAGCAACAATGGCGACGAACAATTTATACGACGACGAATGTAATTATAACCTTTCTGATGAGGAATTGTAGATGCTATAATTGTAATTAGTATAGGTTTCTGCCGCGATTGATCTACGCTAATGTTTTTACAATAACTATTTGTTGTCTCAGCCTAGGCCTACATGTAAAATTACAAAATCAGCAAGGATACTAGGACTAGGCCTAAACCATATGATTTGCCAACATTGATACTGCCTAGGTAGGCCTAGGCTAATCTTAAGTGTAGTAGATACAACGTGTAATCATGATCTATATACTCACCGTTGTCTTACTTCTTGTGTGAATAATAATAGGTACGGGTGTCACGAAACCTAAGACCATGAAAGCGAAGACCCCCTAAGACCTAAGATCACGAAAGCTAAGACCCAGACCTAAGATTACAAATATTTATCTTTCGCACCTGCCTTGTATTTTAACTCCCAACATTTATTCTGAATACCACACCTTAGAATTGGCACTTTCATGAAAAAGAATCACATAAAAAGTAACAAATACATTTTTAAATTGATGATTTTACAGACGTTTTCTCACACACAAAATGACTAGCCTACAGTACAGTAGGCCTACCCCATGGGCCATGTTCAATGTTTTTGTTTCTATGGAACGTCAAAAGAGCAAAAATTATATAGAGGGCTGAAAACTCTGTGGAGTCCATCTACAGTGTGGATGGAACAATGTAAAATTAAAATTGTAATGATAATAGTATAATCATGCAAGTACGAAGAAATAAATACTGGCAAATAAATTTTAATTTAAAAATCATGATAAGTTTTTTTGTTTCGTTTTCTTTCTGTTTTTATACTTGTACTATTATTGTTGCTCTTTTGGCGCTCCATAGAAACAAAAACATTGAGCGTGGGGAGCTCGAGTATATACAGTATACAAAGAAACACATCTGTAAAATCATCAATTTAAAGGATTTATTTATTTGTTATTATGTGTTTCTCTTTCTGAAAGTACTTATAAGTCCTAATTTTAAAGTGTGGTGTTCAGGATAAAGTTAGTCAACAAATTTGGAGTCAAAATACAAGAAAGGCAGGTGCGTAAGAAAAACATCCTCTGAACCAACACAATGGAGTAAATATATACCAACAAACAACCCGTCAAGTTTGTTTGTTGTAAAGAAAAAATATACATTTACTCAACGGGCGAAAATAATGTGAGTTTATCTATGTTTTGCGGTAGTATTAAATTATGGTAATAAATGAAACCTACTGTGTTTAAAATTATGTATGGATAAACAAGTATTGTTTTTAAGCTGTAGTATATCTTAGTATTTGTAATCTTAGGTGTTGGGTCTTAGCTTTCGTGATCTTAGGTCTTAGGGGGTCTGAGCTTTCGTGGTCTTAGGTTTCGTGACACCCTAATAGGTACTGTACTTCGTTTGTTCGTGATTAAGTTTGCCCTGCGTGTACTTTTCAAAACGACCGCTAGGTAACGTATCGCAACTATACATAGCCAGCCAATCCCGGATCAGGGATCGCTGTTTTCATTCAATTAGACCCGGTGATTGGATGTGATGTGGATGACATAACCACTAGCCAATCACCAGGCACTACAATTTAAATATAATCACATCGATAATTAAGGAGATTTATGAAGAAACCACTGCTTAGCCATATATTAAAAGCACGATTGTTGTATGGGTGAACACCGGCCACGCTAACAACATACATGGTCAAATGCATAATTTAATATTCTATAGATTAACGCAATTTTTAATGACAGAAGATGGCAGGCAAATAATGATAATTCAACTATAAAATTTGCATATTTTATTAATAATATTACCAACTACTTAAAATTACCAGTCGTAAGAAAGTGAACTTTTCGTAGTCCGATTGTGATGAAACTAAAACAGAATTATTCAGCAATATATTTTTGTTGTCAATTAATCATCGACGCAGACATGTCAATAGAACATTCAGACTGCGCATACGATTTCTACATGATTACGTTTTGGTCTCAAAAAATGTAACAGTTGATTCGCAGCGTTTTACAGAGGGCCGCGGTTAGAGACACGGAGTTCAATGAACGTGTTTGTTTGATTGGCAGCAGTGCTTTAGTATAGGCAAGCGCGTTGTAAAATCGTTTGATGTCACCGTCGATGCATATCCTTCTATTCTTTTATCCATGGTCAAACGAACAATATGGCGGTCTACGCACGTTGTTTCTCATTTTCTCCAACTCCATACGTCATACGTATGGGCGGCCTTAAGGGCCTCACACTGCATTTCGCCTACTAATTAATTATTATTTTACTGTAAAACTATCGTAACGTAACTGATAACTTAAATTATAAATAAAAGTGACAGTCATATTAACGTTGTACTTACTTACTCTTTTACCAGTAAACATATTGTACGGTAATTTCTATACTGTTTATTCAACCAATGAAAATGTTTTTCATTCAATTCAAAAACATTTATAAATATAGTTATATTCCATTTTGTTTTTGCAGGAAACAAATTAATTCATCGAGATGGCTAATCTTGAAGATAAGTTTAGAGACTTAAAAAGAGAAATTAGTAAATTCTATGAGGGTCAAAATTACCTTAAGTTGAAATTCCTCCTATTCGACCATGTACCAATAGGAGATCTTAGCTCTCCAAAGTCTCGTGCACATGATTTATTAAATGAATTAAATATTACACCTCATGATGTAGGCCTTTTGTTGGAGGTTGCCAAAGTATCCAATAAAAGAGGTGCTGAAGATCTAATTACTCAGTATATGGATGGCAACCATGTGCAAAATACAGATAGAGAAAAGTTATCGTCTTATCGAAAACGTCTGTATGAGGCCTTGATACTAGTTTGCTCAGAAGGCGTAAATTGTGTTATTTCATACTATGAGATAAAGCACCTCAAGTTTGACAATATATGGGATGTAGTGTTCGAACTTGAGCGTACTACAAAATTAGATGCAAAGGATACAGACACAATACAGAGATTTGCCAAGTGTCTTGGACCTCGAGCAAAGAATATTCTATTGGGCTTAGGTATGTGTTTATTTAAAAATAAATAAATAAATAATAATAAATAATTTATTATTCAAATCAAATAAACATTTATTTCTTTCATATTCATATTTGAGTAAAACATTATAATTTCTGATATTTTATTTTTTTTTACATACAGTAAATTATAATGTATGAAAAAATGTGTCCCCCCAAAAAAACAATGAAGATTAATTAAATTAGATTTTGAATATAGGCCATTTTGTAGTTTTAATAAAGTTATTCATTACTTATAAAATGACTAAATAAATGGTTAAATTCAACCAAAAATCCATTGGCTGGCAGCAATTTTGGATCAAATTGGATACCTACCGGTATTATTTGACATTAAAATGGCATATTCAACAACAAAAATTGTCAATAATTATTTTTTCAGGGGGACAATACATCTTTAAGAAGATAAGAAATATTCGTAAAAAATTTTAACCTGATCTGTTTCTCAGATACAATATTGGTAATTCATTTTGATTTTTTATAGCAATGTCTGATGTTGGTTTTGAAGAAACTCTAGTCACCGTCTCAACTTGGTATGATAGAAAGAGGCCTCTAAGGATGCTGAAAGTTTTGTATCAGGATCATATTGAAGATTGTAACTTGGATAACGCAAATAAAACAAAAGAATTACTGGATGAATTGATTTCTTCTAGATATCTAAGTTCAACAAATCTTACAATTCTTCATGATACCATAAAGGTAACAAAACAGTTTGGTGCAATCTTTTTCCCTATCGCAAAAGAAAAACCAATATCAACATTTACTCATTTTAGACAACGAATTCTAGATCTTGGACATGCATTGAAAACAGATGAGTTGGACAAAATTAATCAGGCATATAATGATCCTCCAAAGAATTATGAAGATAATTGGCATCTGATAATGGATCTAGAACAAAAAACAATTATCTGTGAAGAAAGAGAAAAACTTGAACAATTTATTCAAACTTTGCGACAACTAGGAATACCGGAGAAGCCTCTTACCAAAGGTAATTGTGCGAATTTGCGCACTATGGATATATTATTTTGTGTTCCGAAAATAGTATAAATTTGGAGTAAACATTTTTTTTTGGTACAGTAATAGTAATTGTAACAACACATTGTACCATGTAGGAATACTACCAAAGTGAAATAGGGCATCTGTGAACACTGAAACATTAGGTTTTTCCTATCTTTTTTTTTTCAATTTGTAAGAAATGCAAGAGTTATTATCTTACAATTTTTAAGTCTCAAAATGTCATAATAATTACAACCATTATGGACTTCAATGGTCGTTTAAGGTCAATTAACATGTATTGTGTAAGGATGTGCAGTTCATTTATTGGCACTAGGAACCTTTCAAATACTGTAAATGCCAACGTGATAGAGAAATCACCCGATCTGAGTTAAAATCTAGTTAGTGTATTTAACATTATTTGTAATTTTAAAGGTGCTGACATACTATTAACAGTAAAACTGGAAAATCCTGCCGCTGAAGATCGAACATCTCCAAAAACTGACATTGGTCTATCAGCACAAAGAAATACCAAGAATATTCTACCACCTTTCGAAATAACTCAACTGTCAGAATTGGCACCACAACCTTGTGATAAGAAGCAGCCATTTTTTAAGAGTTGTTATCAGTGCTTTCGTCGCATTGGCTTTCAACTAAATGATATAGTATTCGGAAGTGTAATGTTCTATTTATCTGTCATCGATCCATATGCCCTTGTGAATCTTTGGAAACTGCATCTAAGCCGCAAACTTCTTGAAGATTTAGCAGGCATATTAGTTGCAAAGGAAGATGGGCAAGAATTTCTTAAAAAGTGGACGACACACATTGATAAACATGAATTTGAAAAGTCACTACATAAGCTAGAAGGTGAGAAATAGGTCCCTGTGCAACGTAAGCATGAAGTGTACACAATGTATGGCTTATTTAATGAGACTCATCCAAACCACTTCAAATTAATTAGATGAAGACTAAACATTGTACAAAAGATGAATATTAAAAAAAAATTTTTTTGCAAAACTATCGCTCATTTCACATCACAAAATGTGAAAACTACAGTAGGCCTTGTACCACCAGATCATCCAAGTCACTTTCAATTAATAACATGTTGATTACTACAGGTGTTTGATTTGGGTAAGATGTGTTTTTTACACTCTTTACACACCTATTTAAATTTTATTTTTATAAAAACATGGTAATATCAGGAACAGAAAAAAAAATGGTTGTGCAAATTGATAAAGAGACTAATATAAATATTTATCAGTTGAATTTTTATTTCTTTATAGAGGAATCGGGTGAAACATTTGATTTGGCCAACTTCCTCGAGGATAATGAATGGGGTATTGTTAGAGAAGAGAAAGAACTTGTAAAATCAGAAACAGGTGAGTCTCTAGATTCTTCTCATGTATATATGTTACATCCAAGGAAGTAAAATACAAGAATTCAAAATGAAATTAATAACTAGATATAGCTTTAGCTATAAAGGAATATATGATTTTCATTGTCATTTCATTTATTTTAGTTGATTACAAAAATAAATTTTAAATATTTATATTTTATTTATTTATTTTTTATTCATCCTTTACTTTCATTATCAACGTGGCTAGAATGACAGAGATGAGATATTCAGTACTGAGTATTAAAGCTTTCTTAATGGATATTACAGAACATTGGATAAATGGATGGATTGATTCTGGGAAATACACTGGTCTAGTTTAGATCTTTAGATCTTAAGAAGGCTTTTGATACCATGGACCATATTATTTTACTTACAAAGCTGAAATATTTTTCTTTTAGTGAAGGTGTAATTTTAGTTTGAGAATTACCTCAACTATAGATGTCATGTAACAAATATTTGGTATAACCTCAAATGTTCGTAATAGTGTGTTTCAGATACCCCATGGTTCCATACTTGGGACCTTACTTTTTCTTTTAAATGTCTATAGGGAGTTTTCGCACGAGCCCGTAAATGTTAACTTTAACGTTAAAGTGTGTTTTTTCCTTATACGAGGAATTGAATAATCAATCACCTTATTTGTAAAGCAAAACAATTTTTCTATGTAGTCAAAATTCAACACTTTCATCCATTGATTGGTACAGAAGTATACGCATTATGATTGGCCAAAATGTTTAGAAATACTGTTTGAATTTAAACATTGACAAAGATACTGATGACGCTGTCTGTACGTTGTACAGTAGTAATATAAGATCGTAAGCCCTTTGATAGAAAATCTTTACATATTTTCTTATCTGCTCTTAAGCCACGTCATGTAAAACCTTGGGAAGTTGTGAACATCCTAAATAAAATAAAATGAAATGTAGGAAAGCAAGTGGACCAGACATAAGATATAATTTCTGCTCGTTTTATTACAACCTTCTCATTTGAATTTATCCTGTATCGTTATTTCGTCTTTTCAAACTTCTACTACACCTACCTACTGATTGGAAACATTCCAACACTGAATTGCTACTAAGAAAGTCCTTCTTGCCACACTTGAAGGTGTCTACATCGTTTACTACATTTTACTGCCATTACAAGTAAAAACTAACAATTGTTTGGCTGATATAAGGGGAGGAGGAGCTGAATTGATTGTAATATTAAAATTGACAATCAAATTCTTAAAAGAGTAAAATGCTGTAAACACTTTGGGTTGGAAATGGATGAAAACCATACGTGGAAAAATCATGTAAAGGCAAAATACCTTTTACCAGGATTTTATATTATTTAAGAAAGGCAAGCACACTTGTTTCTAAAAAAATTCAATGTGACCTATATAAACACTAATAGCTCTACAGTGTTGTCTGGGCCATTGCCATTAGTAAAAAATGCTTTAAGAAACTCCAAATTCTGCAAAACCGTTCTGCCAAGATTATTACTAGGTCTTCACGGTATGACTCTAGCACACAAGCCTTACAAAACCTTAACCTAAATCTTCATCAAAGAAATGTACAATACAGAAGCAATAATTATGTATATAAAATCTTTAGTTTAAATGCTCCTCTATATCTTTATGACCGTTTTCATATCACAGAAAATAAACTATAATACTAGAAAAGCTAATAGTAGAAACTTTAGCATTCTTAAATTTAAAACAGACAGTGTTTCATTTTATGGCAGTAAGCTCTGGAATAACATTTCAGATGATCTTAATATATTAATATATTTAAATCTAGTTGAACTGCATAAATTTGATTTTAGAGTTATCCCTGAAATACCGGGTTGGTGTCCGGCTGGGCTTAGTTTAGCTTTTTAAATTAATGTTTATTTTTATATTTTCTCATTTCTGTTACTTTTTCATTTTGTTTTTTTTTGTATGGCCTTGCACTTAGGCCTATTCTTGAATTTCATTTTCCTCATATTTGTACGAGAATCTATTAATAAAAGTACTGTACATGTTCAATTTTTAACACTAATATGATGGTATTTGTTTGTTCCTTTTACATAGGCGGCAAAACAGAAGAATTGCCGATCAGTGATAGAGAAGAGATGAAACTTGTTAAAGCAGAAACAGGTGAGTCTTCGGATTCTGAACAAAAAGCATCCTTAATTTCTGCTCGTTTTATTAAAACGTTCTCATTTGAATTTATCCCGTATCATTATTTCGTCTTTACAAACTTCTACTACATCTACCTACTGATTGGAAACATTCCAACACTGTTGCTACTAAGAAAGTCCTCCTATGCCACACTTAATGTCAGCCTTATTTATTTGTTGCATAGGTATGCTGACAATTCTTCTACACTGTCTTTCACATTTTGTTCACTGGTTTTTTAAAGCCTTCTACGTTCCAGATTAATTAATATGAATGTTTCATCTTTAAATACCGCTTGGATTGCTGACTTGCTTAGCAGAAGATTTTATCAAGTCAAGTAGAAAAACTGTATGATCGGGGAAGAGTTAAATTACAATTTTAATTTAACTCTTCCCTGGTATGATTGACTGTATTTATAATCAATCAGTTTGCCATAAAAGTTAGCAAACCTGAACTGTATAGTCACTGGTTTCCAAATCCCAAAAAAGTAGTAGCAGTAGTTGTATTTTATCATTCATCAACATTTTTATGGGACTATATATTTTTGTTATTTGCAATTTGTGATGAAAATTGTATTTAATTATAATAAAATATTTCATATTTTTTATATTTTGAGCAGTGTGTTTTTCTACTGTACTGTACTGTGATTTTTATTATTTTTGCATGAACAAAGTTACCACTGTATTGACGAGGAAAACTCAATCAACAGATTTGCACAAATCAAGCATAGAGCAAAGGTAATGTACAGTTGTAAATCCTAAAAAAGGCTACAACATGAACCTAAAATCAAAATACGTAGGCATATCTACTTTGAGGCCATAAAACAAAAGTTATATAATATAAATTATGTAAGAACAAAATTGAGTAAATCGCGAAAAGAACTGCTAGAATCTGTTTACTCAATGGCATAGAAAGTTTGTAGGCCTATACATACTGTTTTTAACCACGTAACGTAACTCTGTTTACTAATTAAATTTAGTTAGTGCTCGAGCACAACATTATATTGTTTACCGACAAAAAGGTTATAAAACAAGGCCATATACATGGCTGCAGTCGAACCGACCGACTTCAGCAGTAGAGTCGCGTTTGCACGCGACTAAAAACTATTTAGAATCTATGACTAACTATGGGTGTTTCCGGTTAGACTTTAGCTCCACGACCGATAATAAGGATTCCTCAAATTATGTGTGAATAAGAATAGGAACTAAACTAGGTACATTGTTTACGGTCACCATCTAAAGCATGTCTTGCTTTGTTTAGTGTGTACATAAACGCAAACATACAAAATAAACTTGTTACTGCATGAAAAAGTTATTATAGAGTATACAATATCATCATAAATAGTTGATAAAGCCTATAGGCCTACAATTTTCAATATTGTTCCCAAGTGATTGATAGGCCTACGTGGTTGCTGCAATAAATATTTTGGTTGATTGAAGCTTGGCTTGGTGAAGAAGATCCTGCGGAATTTACTTCATCGGGTTATTCGAACCTTTCTGAATGTCTCAAGAGTTGGTGACAGACACCGTGGGATTGCAATCATCTACAAATCAATCATAGCAATTTGATAAACCTGCTACTTCCTAATAGTTGGCCAAATATTCTATAACCGTCTTTTGTATATTTCATAATAGGCATGGCAGTTCCAATACTAGATAACAAACTGGCAAATTATATCCATAATTCCTGTACACCGCTCTTGCACCACCACTATGACTACAATCCTGATCCTGATCATCTTATCATTTTTATCACTTTATTTTACTATCCGACAGAATGGGAGATGAACAAGAAAACAAAGATCGCTTTGCAGAATTTCTTAGAGATCTTAGTAACGAATATGAAGGTGATAAATTCCTATTGTTAAGATTTCTTCTTTATGATTATATACCCCTCTCACTGTTAGACTTTAAAGGTATCGATGGGTTGGATTTATTTTATAAACTCCAAGAATCGGGGGACATAAGATACACCAAAATAAACCTTCTATCAGAAATTGCCGAAGTGACAAATTTGCAGTCAGATAAAGATGTCATAAAAGACTACACCAACGATGCTAAAAAGGGAAAGGGACTTTCACCTTATCGAAAAGCATTGTATGAAGCTCTGATGGCAGTTGGAGATGATGATCTGCGCAAACTACGTGCTTCCTACAAACTAGGTCACAAAGGCTTTGACAATATCTGGGATCTGGTATTCCACCTGGAGAAACATGGACGATTAGACTCTACAAAAGTGAAGATAAAACGGTTTGCAAGTAACCTTAACTCAACAGCAAAGAAAAAATTAGGTGTGTATAAAACAATATTTATCTTTAATTTAACATAATTCAGTTATCTGTACGTATAACTCGTGTATGTAAGAACACCTCTTTTGGTAACGATTATTTTTATATTTTGTACTTTTTATATAATTTGGTGGGTAACTAATGATTTTGGTTGACTGATTTTGATTGATGTGCTCAAACAATTAACATATTTACCAGAGGCAATATGATATTTCCTTGCTTCATGCAAGGCGTATTTAGCGTGTAAGAAATTTATTTTAAAAAAATAGTTATTTATATATAAATGTATTATTATTTCAGGTAATCTGTCAAAACTTACAGTGACTAAAGAACAATCACAATCGACGTCAACAGCAGCACAAGGTAAACTAGATTGAAAAAATAATTCATATTTTACTGTTATTTTTTTTTTATTGTAGGCCCATGTTTATTTTAAACTTTAAATATTCAGTGATGACAAGATTTTATTTTTGTTTTAGCAGATCTGAACGAAGATGTGACATCAGCACTTAAAGGTAGTCTAACCATTCTGTTTAACAGTTTTAATTACGTTTATAATGAATAGAGGGCTACCTATTTGTATTAGTATTTAATTTATTTCTCCAATATAGGCCTACAATAAGTAACCTGTTCCAATTAGTTACGTCACATCACAACATAAATCCGTTCACTTTCTTTAGAGTTAGAATCCAAGGAGTTTAATGTCATGCTGTCAAAGACATCACAATGGTACCAAGACAGAGACAAAATAACCATGCTGAGACTGCTGTTCAAGGACATTATACAAGATGCAGAAGAACACAAATACGTATCCAGCTTGTTCGATACTTTGAAGGTTTGTGGAGATCTTACGCGTACAAACTACAAAGTTCTAATCGACATGGTGAAAGTGACAGATACTCGTGGAGTTGTAGAGGATGTGAAACTACTCAGTGACGCAAACAAAGACGGTGAAATTACATCATTTTCGGCCTATCGACAACAACTGATGGGACTCGGGAAAGCACTTTCGAAAGATGAAGCAAAACGAGTGGGAAGTGTGTATGAAGTGCCACAGAATGCGTATACAGATCAATGGTCTTTAATCATGCATCTTGAAAAAACAAAGAATGTATTTGCTGATGGTGCGAAAGAATTAGTTAAAGACCTTAAAGATTTAGGTCTACACCATGTAGCTTCTAAACTGATAACAACAAATAAGAGAAGCTATAGTCTAGATGTTCCGAAAAGTAAGAAAAAGAAAAAACGTTAAGAACTGATTAGGTAGGCCTAAAAACGTGGGAGGAACTATATCGATGTTTGAGCATTGGGGTTGGAATAAACAAGTATGAAGCCAGACAAAGGGTGGTGTCCGGGTTTCTCTCCCACAATCTTCCATCAATTGTTTTTGACATAATAAAAGTAGTGCATCCTTTAGGAATTAATTGTAACGTAAAAAGTCCTTGTACATTGCTTTGGTGTTTTTAGGTAGTTATTTTTAAAGTATTTGTTTAGGATGGGTAAGTGGGCTTGGCAATCTTTACATAAATCAATTTATCTGTCAATCTATATATGTATCATCAAATCAATAAATTAGTAGTTACTCATTAATTCCTTTCCTACGTTAGGCCTAATCATTTAAGGAAAGTAGGCCTACTGAACAAAAAAAAACTGAAAAAAATCACATTATTATTATCACGAAGGGCAGACAAAAATATAGTAATCGCTGTTATAGGGACCTACGACAAAACAATGTGAATATATATTTGAATTAAATTTTGAATTGAACTTCTCGGATCCAATATCTGTTATTTGTTTCGTTTTTATAGTGGGACTAACATTCTATAGATTTAAACGCAAAATAGGATATCAAGTTACTATCAAGAATACATAACCTCAACTTATCCTGTGTCTGTTGGAGGAATTTAAATAAAAATAGTTTATGTAATGCAACGCGTAATTGTACTGTCGTACAGCGCCATCTTGTTGGATTCTCAGATTGAATATATTAATAATATTTTGGAGTGTAATAATAATAATGAATATAGATAATTGAAAAAAAAAATAGTAAGTCTTGAATAATAATGAATGTACAATCTGTTTCAGTCTTGATCTTAGTATCATTCAGTTTTATATTTTTTCTCTAAAACAAATTATTTGTAATCTATTTATTGGACCGTATCCTAGATCAGTAATTGTTGTTTACTCTACAAGTGACTTTGTAACTTTGATCTGATGTAGACTAGGATAAGACTCCTTCTTAGCCTAGTTTACACCAGATCAGTAATAGTTTGTGGTTGTTTTGTTATATCAGTGAAACATGTGTTTTAGTAGGCCTACATTTTACCCTGTCAGATAGTTCTTTTGGGATTACGAAAAAATGTATTCATGATTATACAATGTAAAGATTACATTAACTGACATATTCATGTTGTAGAAATAAATATTATTTTATGATAGATGACCTATGACTGTCCTTTATTATCATTTTATTTATATTCTGTTTATTGTATATATATATATATATATATATATATATATATATATATATATATATATATATATATATATATATAATCCAAAGGCAAATTACTGAAAAAAATGACAATGCTGTGGGTATCAGTGGCTGGATCTCAATGGAGATACAAAAATAAAAAGCGAAAAGCTAAATCAAAACGATAAAGTAAACAGCCAGAAAACATTTGCAGAAAGAAGCAACCTTTGCTCTGCTACCGGTATAACACGGTTCAAATTTCGGAACGTCTATAAATTACTACGGAAATTCGGCCTAATATTTACGAACGTACGGAAATTAAGATAAATAGGGTACTACACGCATCGGAAATACAAAACTATACGCACAATTATGATTTGGCCTAAAAATTGGCCTTAGATTATGAAAAAAACCCGGCAAAACGCAATAATTATGGACAAATCGATTATTAGCCTTGGCAATATTCCTAATATGGTTTATTCAAAGTCAAACTGTAACTAATCCCTCACTATTCAATCAAAATGTTATTATACTACTGTATTGTTGAAAAATGGATTGCGTGATATGAAAATGGATTGATAGTAAAAAGTAATAAAGATACGTTCTTGTCTGGTTATTAGGTATTTATGCTGTGATGAAGCAGAGGATTATTTTTGTAGCGTTCCATTTAAAATAAATTTTATTACAAAGAAATATTTTGGTTGTGAAGGTCGTTTTAACAATTATGCTAATATCAAAACAGACAATGCTGTGGGTATCATGTAGCTGCATCTCAATGGAGATAAAAAAAAAAACGAAAAACTAAATCAAAACGCATACACGCATCGGAAATACAAAACTATACGCACAATTATGATTTGGCCTAAAAATTGGCCTTAGATTATGGAAAACCCCCGGCAAAACGCAATAATTATGGACAAATCGATTATTAGCCTTGGCAATATGCCTAATATTTAAAAGGAATGAATATAAGCTATATTTCGTTTGTCGATGAATTTTTGAAGGTAATCTGTGATGGCTCTAGTAACACTGCTATGCGTGGGTACTTTGTGACTAACTTAGTATGCTACATACACGAGCCTAGATAGGGAAGATCTGTACTGTCGTTCATTGCGAGAGGAGGGGGAAGTCCGGTAATGTGTCATGAAAACTTTAAAGATGTATTGTCCCCCTGAACAAAACTTTTTTTTTTTTAAAGGCCATTTTAATGATACATAAAAGTTATTCACTTTGAACAAAAATTGGATCAAAAAAAAAATTATTTACCTTAGAAAATCGTAATTTAAAGTAAAAAATAGTCAACCGGAAGTCGGTTGGCTGGCAGCCAGCTGGCTTCCGGTTTAATTTAACCCTTGACCTGAATTAGCTTATGAATTATGCATATTGTATGATTCTTGCGCGTGTATGTGACCTCTAGGTCATCAGAAAAAAATACGACGTGATATGGCGAGACGACGATGTGGGAAAGTTCTGTAGTTTAACAACAACAAAAACAACTCCTACTTGAAGAAGAGACTATGACTAGGCCCTAGCAGATTGGTAAGTAAGAACTGTAGTTTCTATGGTGCAGCTTTGTTAGTTAGTATAGGAAGCCTAGCTAGCCCATTACAGCTGTACTGGCTATCTAGTGTACTATCCCCTATCTATTGGCTAGGCCTAGAGTAGTAGCTAGTCTAGTAGTAGTAGTAGTAGTACTAGGCCTAGTTGTAGGCCTGAGTGAGGGTTCACCCTGAGTGAGTAGCAGGCCTAGCTAATACTAATAGATACAACTTGTAAGCCTTATTAATAGTTATTGCCAACCTAGCTTTAAATAGGATTAGGCCTATAACATTCATCTGTGAGCATGGAGTAAGGAATAAGGTTTTAGCATGGAGGTATAAAAATAAAATATTTTATACCTCCATGGTTTTATTGTGACTTGTGTGAATTTCGACACCACCAACTCGTCTTATTTTTAGTATAATACTATAATATTAATAATAGTCTTTAATTTATCATTATTCATATCACTTTTCATTCATTTTAAAACATTTAATTTTCTTTTCTATGTAGAGTTTGTGATTAAAAAAAATTATACATAAGAGCAGCGAAACTCAAAAAGCGAAAACTTGTGAATGGCTGCCAAAAATAGAAAATAAGGTCACCACCAGGGCCAGGAGAGATTATGGTGCTTGGTTTTTCCTTCATGATTAATTAGATTTTAATGCTAATATAAATTTGTGAAAATTGTAACTAGGCCTATACTGTACATCCAATAATGTTATTATTTTAGAGAAAATGACCAAATAATCTAAGTTAAATATTTTTTGGAATGTGTACTTTACAGTACTTAGTACCGTTATGTTGAAAATTCTTCCAAAGCAATAACGTTCAAACCAACATTCACACAATTAAACTTTTTATGTACATATTTTAATAAATAATGTCTTTCTTTTAATAGGTATTAACACACTTGAATGAACAATATGAGCAAGTAGTGGAAAATGGTGAAGAAATCAACACAAAATGTGGTAGCAACATTCACAATATTTATTTGAACGTTTCTTACTATGACACTTTAAAATGGATGAACAATCAAAGAAGACAAGCTATTGCTGTAATGCCACAATCAACACATCAATTAATAGTTGAAAATAAATTGTCAACAATAATGCAGAAATTCAATGAAATATACTAGTAATTAACTCATTTTTTACTGTACTGTACTGTAAATCTTCACACATTAAAATTATGGTGATTTTATCTCATGTACTGTAGTAGTAGTAGTATTTTTTATTTATTTAATGCTGTATACAAATGTTATTGCTCGAATTATGAAAACTATACAACATTTTAAAAGCTGGAAAACAACCAACACATTTGCCTAATGCTTTATGATAGTCATCCAATATTTATCTTGTGTTCCACTACCGAGTCTACTGCCAGTTGCCCTTAAAATGCTGTATGGGTGTAACTTCTGTTCCAGTCTTCATTAGCTTAAGTCTATAAATTGAAAAACAATGATGTATAAATACAAAAGTCAAATAGAAAAGTTAAATATTTCACAATGTATTGCATACATATAATTATTATTTCTGTACATGAATCTGAAGTTTTCAATTTGGGATACTAATGTACAGTAAGGAATCCCTGAAAAGTGCATCTCCTCCCTAAAAAAGGCCTAGTCTAATTACTAGTGTTTTCGTTTTGGTTGCTATCAACAACAATCTATTCTACCGTCAACTTCTTTGGTACTGTATGCTGATCATTTTCCAAATGTTCGTTTTTTGTCATCAGTTAGTCTTTTTTTAGACTTTAAAATTAATTCGAGCTCCAAATGTATATCAGTGGTACATCAACATAGTAGGCCTATTTCCTGTAGCTAGTTGTGGAGTGATGGCTTAGCTAGGTGAGTACGATATATAGGACCTAGCTAGGCCTCAAAGTGGGTTCCCGTCTACTTTTCTGACCCGATTATCTGCCTGCCTACAGCTGCTGCTACACTACACTACACAGTAGTAAACTACAGTACTAGGCCTAGGCCCTACTAGATAGTAGAAGTAGGCTTATATTATAGCCCTAGCCTAGATAGCTAAGCCTATAGCTATACGCCAAAAACTATTATAGGAGGATGTGTCATTCATCTAAAATAGAATTCTACTTACCAGCAAATTAACGGCAGAGCTTTTTACATCATACGATCAGGGAAACCCCAGCACTTTCTTCTGTTCTTCGCACATGTTTGTTTACGTGGTGAACAGATCGGATCTCCCCTGTTTGGATACTCATTAACATATCATGCATATTTATGAGCTGTTAGCTAACCATCGTTATTTTGGAATTTCTGAACTTATGAGTTCGAAAAAATGGTAAACTTATTTTGATTTTTTATAAGCGAAATCAATATTTTTTTCGGATTTTTTTTCGGCGAAAGTGAATAACTTTATTATAACTACAAAATGGTCTATTCAAAATTTGATTTTTTTCATCTTTATTTTTCATGTTTTGGGGGACAATACAACTTTAACAAGCCAGAGATGAAATAAAATCACTAACATTTAGCTGATTGTCGTTGTTTTAGTCGTCGTCAGAAGTTTATCGACCGACATCTATTTCTCATGTGTAGTAGAGCGTTTCTTTGATTGAATACTGTTGTTTGTATTATAACACAAGTTCATTTTGGATTTTCAGTAAATTACCAATGGTTTATTCAAAGTCAAACTGTAACTAATCCCTCACTATTCAATCAAAATGTTATTATACTATACTGTATACTATATTGTTGAAAAATGGATTGCGTGATATGAAAATGGATTGATAGTAAAACGTAATAAAGATACGTTCTTGTCTGGTTATTAGGCATTCATGCTCTGATGAAGCAGAGGATTATTTTTGTAGCGTTCCATTTAAAATAAATTTTATTACAAAGAAATATTTTGGTTGTGAAGGTTGTTTTAACAATTAGGCTAATATCAAAACATTCAACAATGATAAAAGGAAACATAAGTGTGCCAAATGTGAGCACGTACCATTCAGCGGTTTCGGAGGAGAAACGTAAAATTAATCGACAAATTTAGTAGCAGCAATATATATATATCCACCAGTATACAGTAGGCACAGCTATGTACAGATACATTCAGCCATACCCCACCGAGAGTCTGTCCAATCGAATTGGAACAATATAATGAAAGCCCCAGTGGTCTAATGGTTAGAACATCTGCATATCAAGCAGAAGGTTCCGGGTTCGAATCTCAGTTAGGACTTTCTCTCATTCTCACAGGTTTCGTCATTTTTATTGTTTCTAATTAATTAAATTTCATTATATCACCGGGCGGATTAGAATTTATTCTGTGCCTGTGCTGTGCCAAAGGCAAATTACTGAAGAAATGACAATGCTGTGGGTATCATGTAGCTAGATCTCAATGGAGATACAAAAAAAAAACGGAAAACTAAATCAAAACGATAAAGTAAAACAGCCAGAAAAGTTAGCAGAGCTTTCGGGCAACACTAGCCCTTCATCTTCATATATATATATAAACACAAGAGGCAAAGAACATTAATTCTAAACCGCCCGGTGATATACTGAATTTTTTATATATATATATATATATAAATATATATAAATATATATATAAATATATATAAATATATATATATATATATATATATATATATATATATATATACATATATATATATACATATATATATATACATATATATATATATATATATATATATATATATATATATATATATACATATATATATATATACATATATATATATATATATATATATATATATATATATATACAAAATTCAGTATATGTGTTCTTTGCCTATTGTGTTTATATATATATAAGTATCTCTTCGGAGATCCCGCCTCGTGAATAAAAATACTGAAAGATGAGGGCGTATCAATTTGATCTCTGTTGCGCGTGCGTACAACTGAGGACTAGTGCTGTTCCACCGTACGACGCCGAGAATGTTAAAGAGTCGTTATCCAATCGAGTTCGAACAATACCATGAAAGCCCCAGTGGTCTAATGGTTAGGACATCTGCATATCAAGCAGGCGGTCCGAGTTCGAGTCTCGGTTGGGGAGACTTTTTCTCATTCTCACAGATTTCCTCATCTTTATCGTTTCAAATTAATTAATTAAATTTCAGTATATCACCGGGCGGTTTAGAATTAATGTTCTTTGCCTCTTGTGTTTATATATATAAAAGTATCTCTTCGGAGATCCCGCCTCGTGAATAAAAATACTGAAAGATGAGGGCGTATCAATTTGATCTCTGTTGCGCGTGCGTACAACTGAGGACTAGTGCTGTTCCGCCGTACCACGCCGAGAATGTTAAAGAGTCGTTATCCAATCGAGTTCGAACAATACCATGAAAGCCCCAGTGGTCTAATGGTTAGGACATCTGCATATCAAGCAGGCGGTCCGAGTTCGAGTCTCGGTTGAGGCGACTTTTTCTCATTCTCACAGATTTCCTCATCTTTATCGTTTCAAATTAATTAATTAAATTTCAGTATATCACCGGGCGGTCTCGTGGTAATTTTGTAATGCGTTTTTTGTGGCAAACAAATCCGAGGTTCTAATAAAACAGAATCGTGGTCGCTACGTCCTAGAGGCGGAACAAATCATTAGTTAAAAGATAAATATGTTGGCACATATGGCGTTTCATACGTTTACTACTTGAGCTTGTAAACATCGGAAAAAGCCTCGAAATAACTACAGACTTGGGGCAAGTCTAGAGGCTAACGTAACCAAACCTACAGTAGACATATATTATGTATGCTGTATACAGAAAATAGTCAAGCTGCAGCTGCCAATGGGGTTTTGGTTAAATTTAATCGCTTATTTTGTCTTTTTATAAGTGAAATCATTATATTTCTACCAAAGTGAATAACTTTATTAAAACTGCAAATGACCTATTCTATTCGTTTTGTAGGCCTACTACTACATTCGGGGCAGGGGAAGGGTGGATTTACAATTCACTTTTCCTTGGTGGTAGCAGAACTCAATGCCAATTAACAAAACCTGGACTAAAATATCCCGCTGTAATTTAACGCTCTATTAATTATTCTATATAGATATTATAGCTCGATGATGGTTCACATTTTGATACAGTTCAACCTCGTACCTAGGTCCATGGTTGAACTACACTAAAAAAGAACTCGGATATTTACTGAATAGCCGACCCAGTATAACCATGGACCTATAATAGTATTAATTATTATTAATAATTCATTTATAGATCCATGGTATAACATCTTAGCCTATATCAGAGACCTCACATTAATTTAGGGTTATGATGTAGGCCTATTGTTATGCAAAATCGATTATTCGGCACGCTCGTTCTATTGCCATTGTTTGTTTCGAGTTCCATATCTATACATAAACCGTTCGGTTATATTGTGGTTTCCCCAGAAAATCAATTGGCGTCGTACCTTTATTGTAAGGTATAGGCCTAAAGCATATAATTTAAACCTATCGGACGCCGCCATTTTGTTTGGTTCGTTTCGGGAGGAAAAAAGGTAAGATCGGAAAAAATCTTGATATAGTCTTATAAGATTTACCATTTAATATAACCTATACCTAACCAGAACCGGAAGAAAATAAATATTATAGGCTATATTAAGAGAGCACTTATTTTCGACTATTAATTATATTTTGTTTTATAACAACCCCTCCCTCTACTAAACACCAAACGGAAACAAACGAGACTCAGAATGTTGCAAATACCTACCAAACGAGAGTACAATTGTTAAATAATTATGAAAACCCAAATTTTATAGCGAAAATCGTCCGAATTTCTGTTAAAAACTATGAATTTAGCAACAAAAACTGAAACCAAACGAGCGTATCCATGGCACGCCCATAGCCTAGTCGTGTTTTCCCTAGTTTTTCCCTAGTCCCTATTAATATATAGGACGAAAACCAAACTCCTTTTTTTTTTGGTTATCGCTCTCTGTAGAGCGATTTAAGGCTATCGCTCTCTCCCCCACAGAGAGCGATTGTTATTGTCAAAAAATGCCTCTGCTCATTTTTTGTGTCTGGCAGATCTATAAAACTGCGAAAGCAGTTCAGCTGTAACTCGGCCACCTGACTTTGGTTTAATAAAAATATGTTCGCGTAGCGTAAGTATGCGCTTTTTTTCTGAAATTGCTATCTTTATGTTACATGATGATGAACAATCATCTTTAAAATTGAATTAAAAGACGGGTCTCGTAATTTAATCTATAACACTGTATATAACATATACAGTGTATTCCGTAAATACTGTTATGCTTTATGACACAAAATATTCAGCACTTTATTTAATTCATGTCATAGGATGGCATAATAATTGTCGACGTTCATATAGTTTAACGTATGTGTATGTTGCCTTTCCGCGGATAACCCGAACTCGTCAAAGTGTCGAGTTCAAATCATTATTATTATTTCATGCCATTATTTCTGTTGGGGCCAGGTGTGTCTGAAGTATGTTGTGTAGTTTAGTACATTTTTCAAATCATTTTGTATTATTTTAATCCATATTTTCCCTGGTCTTACAACGGGTCTTTCTTTTTTAGAGCTAGTTTTACGGGTGTCCTTTAATACCAAGTTATTCTTCTTTTTATCTTACGGCTCCATTTTCGTGGGTTTTATAAAATAGATACATTGAGAAAGATAATCATAATAGTATTGTATGAATGATGCGTTTTTAAGATTTAAGAGAACAGGATTTAGATTTTGTAATTTTGGGATAGAATAGTGTTCAGGGACATCGGCAATATAACACCTGATTTACTGTGATGATGATCAAATATATTGGTAAAAGCATTATCCATGACTTTCTCCGAAGTATGTGTATTACATATTCAAACAACCATCGATATAAAGCTTCACATTACGGAAAGTAGGCCTTTCCCTCACTTTTCGATTGGTTATCCCATCCTTTTTTTAGAAAATTAGCCTTGCATAGATCGTCTTTTCAGCAATTCATGCTTGCCTCGGTAAAACTTTGAGGCAATATACACTTTATAACTATACACTATCTAACTGACATGGCAAATGAACCGTACGAAAACGAAGACCAATATACAGAATTCCTTAGGAATCTTAGTGACGAATATAAAGGTGAAAAGTTTCGGTGGTTAAGATTTCTTCTTTGTGACTATCTACACGAATCACTGTTAACCAGTAAAGATGTTTTTGCATTTGATTTATTCAATAAAATTCAAGCGAAGAACATTATAAAACACCCTGAAGTGAACCTTCTATCAGAAATTACCGAAGTGACAAACGTACTGGCTGAACGGGATGAACACTTTCAAGTTATCGTAAAGCTATCGTAAAAAATATCAATGTTTGTTAATAATATATCAATTAAATTTAACATTTATTTCGACCAAAACATCAACATGATATGTTCATTAACAAAACAAATATAAAGGAAAAAAGGTACTATTTGATTGATCGATTAATGACATAGAGGCTCAAACGAGTCCGTCGCTGAAAAAGTGAGTGGTTGGGCCTAGTACAATATATGATTAAGTTGGACGCAGTAAAAATGGAAAAACAAGAAAATACATATAAAACAAGATAGCATCAAAAAACAATATTATAAAATAACTTAATCAAACTGATATTCCAAGCTGTTCATTATTAAAATATTCTTTAAGTTTTATTTTGAAGGTTGCATTATTTTGTATTGATTTAAGTGAATTGGGGAGCCTGTTCCAGTCACGGATACCTAAAAAATAAAAAGTCGAATCGTTAACGCCAGTAGCCTTAGGAGTGACAAAATTAAATGTTGTACCCCTGGTGAAATGGTTATGAAGATCAGAAATTAACCAAAAGTTATCCTTAAGGAAAGAAGGCGTATTAAAATTATAGCGACTTTTGTGAACATAATTTAATCTTAAAAACTTATTTCTGAGGCTGACATTAAGAACCCCCAAATCGGAAAGCTCTTTGGTACCTATGTGAGACCTCGGACCAACATTTAAAATAATACGTGCCATCTTGTTTTGGACAGTTTGTAATTTATGTTTAAGATTCTACCATGCCGAGGCAGAATAGTCAAATGTACATTGTAATAAAGCAGTGCTTAATAGTTTACGAAAAATTTTATTCAAGCACGAACTAAAATAATAATTACCTAACGTATGTAAACATAAATAATTTTACAATCAATCCTCTAAAAAAAAACCAACAAAAAAACAATTTAACAATCAGTTGACGGCACAAGTCCGTAGTCAATTAACTAGAACATAAATAAATAAAAAGTATCATTTAAAGTTAACTGAATTAAATTAATTAATAAATAGGAACTATAAACATTTTTAAATTTAAAACTGACTTACTTAATACAAAAAAACAGTCCGTGGCTAACTAAAAATGTAATACTTCTCATCAGAAAAAGAGATGCATTAAAAAGACGAATAAATAAGAAAAATAGGTCTCAGCTTTGGCCCGAATATAGAAAATTAAGAAATCAAGTAAATTATGAACTTCGAAAAAGTAAGAAGAACTATTTTTCTGAACAACTCAATACTAAAGATCAGAAAAAGATATGGGAAAATATTAAATTAATTATTCCTGGCAAAACTAAAAGCATGAATATAACAAGTATTAAAACCACAAATGATGAAGAAAATGATGAAGTAACTAATTCTAAAGATATTGCAAATGTATTAAATAAATATTTTGCCAATGTGGGTCCAACATTAGCTCAAAGTATTCAATCTACTAATCAACTCTCTAACTTTACTAATGATGTAAATAATACTAACGACAAATTAACTTTTAAATATGTTAATAAACAAGACGTACATAAACAAGTTTATGATTTCCTAAATCTAAACAAAATGCTATATGAAAATCAGTCTGGGTTTAGACCAGGCTACTCAACTACGACTGCATTGCTTAATATCACAGAGACCTGGCTAGAAGCAATTGACACTGGAAATTATATTGGGTTAGTAATGATAGACTTGAAAAAGGCTTTTGATACAGTAAATCACAGTATTCTTATCAATAAACTAAGATCTTTCAATTTTCATTCAAATGTTATTCAGTGGTTTGAAAACTACCTGCATAATCGTGTACATATAACCAATGTAAATGGTGATTTTTCTGATGAAAGTCACAGTATATGTGGAATTCCTTAGGGGTCCATCCTAGGACCATTAATGTTTCTCCTTTATGTTAATGACTTGCCTAATGCTGTAAATAAATGCTCTGTTTCTATGTATGCTGATGACACTGCCATATACTACACTTCCAATAATATTAATAACCTTACTGAAACAATAAATTCTGACTTATTGTGTCTTAAAAGATGGCTCATATGCAACAAACTTAGCCTAAATATTAAAAAAACTGAATTTATGTTAATTGGAACGAGACAGGTTAAGTAAACTATCTTACTTACTTGACTTACAAGTCAACATTAACATAGATGGAGAACCAATCTCTCGTGTAAATAAATGTAAACATCTTGGTGTGATATTAGATAATAATCTTTCTTGGTGCTCACAAATCGATAATGTAAAATCTAAGGCTTTTCAGAGCTTGTACTACTTAAAAAAGACTAATAATATATTTCCAAAAGAAATTCAATGCAAACTATACAAATCACTTATGGCTCCTCATCTTGAGTATTGCCATGTTGTTTGTGGACGTTCAAATATAACTCAAAGTAAAACACTACAAGTTCTTCAAAATCGCGCAGCAAAAGTTATTACAAACAAATCTCAAACCGACTCTAGTACTCAAGCTCTACAAAGTCTAAATTGAATGAACTTAGATGAAAGATTATATATAAATGAAGCTATTGATATGTTTAAGATTATGAACAACCTTGCACCTCCATATTTATTAAATAAGTTCAATATCAAAAACAATTACTATAATATTAGAACTAAGCCAAATTTAATAGTACCAAAACCAAAAACAAACAACAAAAAACGTAGCTTATCATATAGAGGTGCCAAGGTTTGGAATGAACTACATGAAGATATTAAAAATGTGAACTCTGTCTCTCTTTTTAAGAAACTGTTAACTGCTAATTTCATGTAGCTTTATTTAAATGTAGTGTATTATTTAATTTTTTAGTTAGTAAGTGTATCCTTGTTTCATTTTATTTCATTGTAATTGTTTTATTATCTGCATTTGTTTTTTGCTTCTGTAATTGTTTTATTATTTGATTTGATATCTGCTTTTTACATTTATTATTGTTGGTGTTTTCCATTGAGCACGGTCTTACTGAAAAACAACTTTTAGTTGAGTTAAGTATCCGTGATTAAATAAAGCTTATTATTATTATTATTATTATTATTAATATACTTTGAAATATATTGGGTGTTTGCTTGGGTTTTCAATGAAGAGTCGTTTGAGTAGCAGTAGCATTTAGAAGATGATATTTACAGATGTGGTTCCATAACATTGGGCCATGTACTTTAATGATGTTTACTAGAAGTTAATCTAGTAAACGGCAACAATGAGAATTATAGGCCTAAATAATTATCGTAGTTTTTTTCAACGAACAAAAATATTCATTTATTTCTTTTTTTGCAAGATATTGTATAATTGCTTCATTGTATATGTCTCTTTACTTTACCTCCTTGCGCTTGCTGGTTGACTTATTGTGGACATTGTTAATTTTACAATGGGTTATAAACTCGATTATATTATTATAAGATGCCCCTTGCCTTAAAGTGTTATCTTAATGATAATGTTATAACATTGCAGACTCACCTTTACACATCGCCAGACTGGAAACTCTAATCAATGACTCGTACTAGATGTATTAACCAATTCATAAAGTTTACCATCACTTTCCACTGTTCTAACAGAAATGGAAAATGAACAGGACAACGAAGATCGCTATATAGGATTTCGAAATCTAAATGACTTATATGCTGGTAATACTTTACCTCCTTGAGCTTGCGGGGGTTGGCTTATTGTGGATATTGTTAGATTTACAATGGGTTATAAACTCGATTATATTATTATAAGACCCGATTCAGTAGCATAATCGGCTGATTATAAGATGCCCCTTGCCTTAAAGCGTTATCTTAATGATAATGTTATAACATTCCAGACATTTCACCTTTACACATCACCAGACTGGCAACTTTTCATCAATGACTCGTATGCCTAGATGTATTAACCTTATAAAGTTTGTCATCACTTTCCATTGTTTTAACAGAAATGCAAAATGAACAGGAAAACGAAGATCGCTTTAAAGAATTTCTTAAAGATCTTAATGACGTATATCCTGGTGATAAATTTCTATTGTTAAGATTCCTTTTTTATGATGTCCTACCTCTCTCAATGTTAGACCGTAAAGATATCACTAAGTTTGATTTATTCAATGAACTCAAAGAGTCTGGCTACATAAATGTTACCGAAATACACCTTCTGTCAGAAATGACACATTTGCAATTAGCAAAAATGTAATAGATGAGTACACCAAATATGCTCCTAAAAGGAGAAAAAGGACTTTCGCCTTATCGAAGAGCATTGTATGAAGCTCTGATGTCTACAAACTAAGTCACAAAGGCTTTGACAATATCTGGGATCTGGTATTCCACCTGGAGAACCAGGGACGATTAGAAGTGAAGATAAAACGGTTTGCAAGTAACCTCAACTCAACAGCAAAAAAACTATAGGTGTGTATAAAACAACATTTATCTTAAATTTAACATAATTCAGTTATCTGAACGTACAACTCGTGTAAGAACACCTCTTTTGGTAACGCGTATTTTTTATATTTTGTACAGTACGTTGTACTTTTTTTCTAATTTGGTGAGTAATTAATGATTTTGGTTGATTGATTTTGATTGATATGTGCTCAAACAATTAATTTCTCTACCAGAAGCAATGTGAATATTTCCTTGCTTCATGCAAGGTGTATTTAGCATGACAGAAATGTATTATTTATTTAGATATAAATGTTATTATTTCAGCTAATCTGTCAAAACTTACAGACCCTAGAGAACAATCACAATCGATGTCAACAGCAACACAAGGTAAACTTTTTTTATTGTAGGCCTATGTTTATTTTAAAATTTGAAATATTCAGTGATAACAACATTTTATTTTTGTTTTAGCAGATCTGAACGAAGATGTGACATCAGCACCTAAAGGTAGTCTACCATTCCGTTTAACAGTTTTAATTACGTTTATAATGAATAGAGGGATACCTATTCGTATTAGTATTTAATTTATTTCTCCAATATAGGCCTACAATAAGTAACCTGTGCCAATTAGTTATGTCACATCACAACATAAATCCGTTCTCTTTCTTTAAAGTTAGAATCCAAGGAGTTTAATGTCATGCTGTCAAAGACATCACAACGGTACCAAAACAGAGACAAAATAACCATGCTGAGACTGCTGTTCAGGGACATTATACAAGATGCAGAAGAACAGAAAGACGTATCCAGCTTGTTCGATGCCTTGACGGTTTGTGGAGATCTTATATGGTGAAAGTGACAGATACCCGTGGAGTTGTAGAAGATGTGAAACTACTCAGTAACGCAAACAAAGACGGCAAAATCACATCATTCTCGGCCTATCGATAACAACTGATGGGACTCGGGAAAGCACTTTCAAAAGATGAAGCAAAACGAGTGGGAGATGTGTATGAAGTGTCGAAGAATGCGTATACAGATCAATGGTCTGAATGTATTTGCTGATGGTGCGAAAGAAATTATTAAAGACCTTAAAGATATAGGTCTACACCATGTAGCTTCTAAACTAATAACAACAAATAAAAGAAGCTGTAGTCCAGATGTTTCGAAAAGTAAGAAAAAGAAAAAACGATAAGAGAAATCAAGCTTGGGTAAGCAGGGAGGGGGGGGGAGAAGATCTAGATCAATGTTTGAGTGGTTGGAGGTAGGAATAGTGTGAAGCTAGACAAAGGGTGAGGGTCCGGGTTTTTTAAATAGATTTAGGCTATTACAAGTTTGAAGTACATAACAATATGTCAATTATTATTATTTTCTTTGTTTTACATAATAAAAGTAGTGCATCCTTTAGGAATTAATTGTAACGTAAGAAGTGCTTTTTAAGTAGTTATTTTAAAAGTATTTATTTAGAATGGGTAAGTGGGTTTGGCAATCTTTACATAAATCAATTTATCTCTCAATCTATATATGTGTCATCAAATCAATAAATTAGTAATTACTCATTAATTCCTTGCCTAAGTTAGGCACAATCATTCAAGGAAAGTACTGAACAATCACATTATATGAAGGGCTAACAAAAAGTATAATAATGTAAAGACAAAATACTGTACCGGTCAAACAATGTGAATACAATGTCTTTGAATAAAATGTTATTACACTTCTGTATTACCGGATCGAATAGCTTTCTGTTACTTGTTTTATAGTGGTACTAAAATTCTACAGAATTAAATGCAAAATATCTCAGGGATATATATAATGTATATTTCAAGAGTAACACAATATAATTTACTTTTAAAAGTATATTATGTGAATCGACCAATCTAAGCATTGGGATCGAAGTTGCCATGGTGATTTCTATTTGTTTCGATTTTCAACAGTTTAGTTTATATAACTAAATATAATCTCCGTGGAAATGGCATGGTAACAGATGTCATTTTTTAAATTATATTACCTTTGTCCAAATGACCGTACTCGCAGTGAAACACCGGATTGCGCCAATTGTTACTATGGAACATTAAATTGATATTGATATTACCAGGAAGGAGTTCAATTACTCTTCCCTGATATTACAATACAATGCGTACAACACTAAACTATAAAAATGACATTAAAACAGACAATAGAACTGTTTTGATTGTAGAGGATAAAGAACGAAGGTAAGAGTTTGTTAACAGTAATTTACCAATCAGTTTATTTTTCCATCTTTCTTTTAGTTATTTAGAGAACAAAAATATAAGTAGGAAGGATGACCAAAAAAGAGAACGTTAAAATCGTTATTAAAAATTATTAAATTTTAGGCATTCATAATAAAGTATAATATTTTAGTGTTTACAAGTGTAGGCCAAATCATTTATATAAATAATAAAACGCAATGAGCCTTGTGTGGGACACCAAAACAAGCATAAAAAACAAAAATGAACAAGTTGTACGTTGAAAAAAATATTTTATTTTATCAGCGACATCATGAATACCCTAATGATGTGAGTTAGAGGTATCAAATTCCAATAACGTGTTTCTTTTAATTTAGAAATATTCTTATCGTAAACGTTTATGTAGAACAGACATTTCAATAGACATATAATTATAGGACGAAACCAAACTATTTTTCATTAGGCGCATTCTACTATTTCCAGCCAATTATTCCTGTTGTGGAATCGTGAGCCTGTTATAGTTTAGTACATTTTTCAAATCACCGTGTATCATTTTAGTCCATATTTTCTTTGTTTCTTATCAGATGGCCGTACCAATTTATTCTTCTTACGGCTCCATTTTCCTGGGTTTTATGCAATAGATACATAGAGAAAGATAATTTTGTATGAATGATGCGTTTTAAGATATTAGAGAACAGGATTTAGATCTTGTAATTTTGTACACGTGATTTAATGTTATGATCATACATACATCGATAGAAAGAATCCTCATACATTTCCCCTATACTGTACATTTAATTACCCTATACGGATTGTGAATGATGGCCCTTGTCAGATGAGTTCTTTTGCGGGGATTACGTAGAAATGTCCTCATGAATTGTATAATGTAAAGATAGTGTTAGTTAAACTGACATCACATTCATGTTGTGAAAATAAATATTATTTTATGAATAACGTTTTATGTACAATTCCTATATTTACTGTTTGTTCTATAAATTATTTATTCTATGATTCAAATTGCTTTTATTTATTCATTCAAATTATTTTCTCTTTTCTCAACAATAACAATTAAATCACTTACTGTATGTACAGAAAATTAAGAGGGCCGGGCGAAAAAGAAGAAAAACTTGAGAAGGGCTGGCCACCAAAAACAGTAGGCCCTACAGTAATTAAATAACAAACGTATAATTCGAACAGAAAAAAACGAACAATACGAAGGACAAACGAACAGACTGTACAATGTATTGCCGTAATTATTCTGAATAGTTATGACGACAATCGGAACAATTGGATGGGGGTTGGGGGGCATTGCTGCATTGGAATAAAAATTATTTGAGAAAGGGGCGGTTTATCTCTCAAAAGAGCCTCCACAATCTGCATCAAATAAGAACATTTAACTTGACCATAATGCGTTATTTCCTCTGTCAAGTTTATTTGATGATTTTTTTTTCAGGAAGGAAATCCTATATGAACCATAGATAAAGATCTCGTTGTAATAAATATGCCTAGTGTTCAGTTTATTTACAGTTCAACTAGTTAAAGTACAGTAGTAAAAAAACAATCAAATAATATACACTAAATAGCTCATAACAAATATTAACGTCCACATAAATGTATTACATGTTACATTTGTTTTGACTTGTAGATGGGCAAAATAGACACACTGAAAGGAGAGAAACGTCGATTCTGCACACGCTCTATTGTCGTTGTTTCATTCTCTTTGATGTGTTATTAATATAACGCTGTAGTTTCCGAGAAAAACAATAGGGAGGTTTCGCAACCATACGAATACGATAACGAAAACGGATACGTCACACATTTGTGAAACTTTTGAGCTGATCCCCATTTCATATTCGTAATGCGTATTCGTGTTTTGACGAATATCACCAGTCATATTCGTAACTACAAAACGAGTATAGTTTTTGATCTATTTTGCACATTTTGCATTTGAATCAGGAATGATTCATGATTATAATATAATTATAGATTTATTGAAAGTAATTTACTAAAGTAATTTACTAAAATGCCAAGTCAATTTTGATAAATAGCAGTTTTTAAAGTCCTCACTCGCTTTGATGTTACGCTAGGCCTAGGCAGCCAAGCACCAAGCAACACGTACCTGCGCTTCGCTCAAATTTATTGGACGCGCGCCTCAATATTTCGTTGCCATGCGAAATAGATTTTTTTATGGCTTACGAAAACGAATACGTGTGCGTGACGTATCCGTTTTCGTTATCGTATTCGTAAGATTGCGAAACCTCTCTAATATCGACGTACCTATTGTTAATGTAGGCTAGCATATTAAAAATAGCTGAAGGGCGCCATTTTCTTTTTGGTTGTGTTGGATAAACAACTATAAGGTAAGAAATAAATAAAACTAGTAGTTGAGAGACTGTAGTTTGTACCCGAACGACAAAAGATAATTCAGCATTATAACCAAGGATAATACTAGGCCTAATTAATAAAAGAAATAATGACTTATTTAATTGTGCCTGTTGCATATTTCAATGACATAAGCTCCCCATTCGTCGTTACGCACAGCCAGTTAATGCATATCTCAACAATATTATTTTGAAACAAATTAGTATCTATCTTTTGGATAAATCTATGGGACAATGTGCTACCGTAAGCTCTTTTGTATATTTTATAATAGGCGTGGCAGTTCCAATACTAGATAACAAAGTGACATACTGGCAAATTATATCCAGAATTCCTTCTAAATAGACAAAGTTTATGTGTAAATTTGGTTTCTATCTGGCAGAAATTGCATTAATAGTAAATTCGGAAGGTCTTGCACCATTACCAGGACTAGCAACCCTCGTACAAGGTGATTCAGATATTTTTCTAGCCAACTTATCACTTTTATCAATTTATTTTATTATCAGACAGAATGGGAGATGAACAGGCACATGAAGATCGCTTTACAGAATTTTTTAGAGATCTTAATAACGAATATGAAGGTGATAAATTCAGTTTGTTAAGATTTCTTCTTTATGATTTCCTACCTCTCTCACTGTTAGACCGTAAAGATATCGATGGGTTGGATTTATTCAATAAACTCCAAGAATCTGGTGACATAAAATACACCGAAATAAACCTTCTATCAGAAATTGCCGAAGTGACAAATTTGCAGTCAGCTAAAGATGCCATAAAAGACTACACCAACGATGCTAAAAGGGGAAAAGGACTTTCACCTTATCGAAAAGCATTGTATAAAGCTCTGATGGCAGTGGGAGATGACGATTTGCGCAAATTACGTGCTTTCTACAAACTAAGTCACAAAGGCTTTGACAATATCTGGGATCTGGTATTCCACCTGGAGAAACAGGAACGATTAGACTCTACAGAAGTGAAGATAAAACGGTTTGCAGGTAACCTCAACTCAACAGCAAAGAAAAAATTAGGTGTGTATAAAACAACATTTATCTTTAATTTAACATAATCTACTTATATACGTATAACTAGAACACCTTTTTTGTTAACGAATATTTTTTATATTTTGTACGGACGTAGGTTGTACTTTTTTCTAATTTGGTGAGTAACTAATGATTTTGGTTGATTGATTTTGATTGATATGTGCTCAAACAATTAATTTCTCTACCAGAGGCAATGTGAATAGTTCCTTGCTCCATGCAAGGTGTATTTAGCATGGTAGAAATGTATTATTTATTTAGATATAAATGTTATTATTTCAGCTAATCTGTCAACACTTATAGAGATTAGAGAACAATCACAATCGACGTCAACAGCAACACAAGGTAAACTAGATTGATTAAATAATTCATATTTTACTGCTAAACTTTTTTTTATTGTTGGCCTATGTTTATTTTAAAGTTTGAAATATTCAGTGATGACAACATTTTATTTATGTTTTAGCAGATCTGAACGAAGATGTGACATCAGCACCTAAAGGTAGTCTACCATTCCGTTTACAGTTAATTACGTTTTATAATGAATAGAGGGCTACCTATTTGTATTAGTATTTAATTTATTTCTCCAAAAAGGCCTACAATAAGTAACCTGTTCCAATTAGTTACGTCACATCACAACATAAATCCGTTCACTTTCTTTAGAGTTAGAATCCAAGGAGTTTAATGTCATGCTGTCAAAGACATCACAATGGTACCAAGACAGAGACAAAATAACCATGCTGAGACTGCTGTTCAAGGACATTATACAAGAGAATTTAGAGAAGAACACAAATACGTATCCAGCTTGTTCGATACTTTGAAGGTTTGTGGAGATCTTACGCGTACAAACTACAAAGTTCTAATCGACATGGTGAAAGTGACAGATACCCGTGGAGTTTTAGAGGATGTAAAACTACTCAGTGACGCAAACAAAGACGGCAAAATCACGTCATTCTCGGCCTATCGACAACAACTGATGGGACTCGGGAAAGCACTTTCAAAAGATGAGGCAAAACGAGTGGGAGATGTGTATGAAGTGCCGCAGAATGCGTATACAGACCAATGGTCTTTAATCATGCATCTTGAAAAAACAAAGAATGTATTTGCTGATGGTGCGAAAGAAATTATTAAAGATCTTAATGACATAAATCTGCACCATGTAGCTTCTAAACTGATAACAAAAACTAACCCAAATAAAAGAAGCTGTAGTCAAGATGTTCCGAAAAGTAAGAAAAAGAAAAAACGATAAGAGCTGATTAGGTAGGCCTAAGACGTGGGAGGATCTATATCAATGTTTGAGCATTGGAGGTTGGAATAAACAAGTGTGAAGCCAGAAAAAGGGTGGTGTCCGGGTTTCTCTCCCACAATCTTAAATATTTAGACTATTACAAGTTTGACAGCAAATGATATCATTACAATTTGTACTTCTACCTACCCCAATGTAATTTTATCAATTATAATTATTTTCATTGTTTTACATAACAAAAGTAGTGCATCCTTTAGGAATTAATTATAACTAAGAAGTGCTTGTACATTGTGTTTTTAGGTAGGTAAAGTATTTGTTTAGGATGGGTAAGTGGGCTTGGCAATCTTTACATAAATCAATTTATCTGTAAATCTGTAGTGTCATCAAATCAATAAATTAGTAGTTACTCATTAATTCCTTGCCTAAGTTAGGCATAATCATTCAAGGAAAGTACTGAACAAAAAACATTATATGAAGGGCGAACAAAAGGTATATAGTAAAGACATAATACTGTACTGTAATGATCAAACAATGTGAATACAATGTCTTTGAATAAACTGTTATTACACTTCTTTATTACCGGATGGAATAGATTTCTGTTACTTGTTTCGTTTTTATAGTAGTACCTGTACTAACATTCTACAGAATGAAATGCAAAATATTAGGGTGGGGAGGGGGGTGGTGATTTCTATTTGTTTGATTTTCAACAACTGCAACACATGCAACGATGTAATTTCCAGTCATTGATGTACCTATTGTATATTCACTCAATTCATAGATTTATATAACTAAATATAATCTCCGTGGAAATGGTATGGTAACAGATGTCATTTATTTTTATTATATTACCGTTGTCCAAATGACCGTACTCGCAGTGAAACACCGGATTGCGCCAATTGTTAGGATGGAACTTGATATTACCAGGAAGGAGTTACATTACTCTTCCCTGATACACAATACAATACAATGCGTAGCCTATAACACTAAACTATAAAATTGACATTAAAACAGACAATAGAACAGTATCTGTTTTGATTGTAGAGGATAATGAACGAAGGTAAGATTTTTTTTAACATTAATTTACCAATCAGTTTATTTTTCCATCTTTCTTTTAGTTATTTAGAGAACAAAAATAAGTAGGAAGGAAGACCAAAAAAGATAACGTTAAAATCGTTATTAAAAATGATTAAATTTGAGGCATTCATTAAAGCATCATATTTTAGTGTTTACAAGTGCAGGCCAAATCTTTGATATAAATAATAAAAAGCAATTTGTTTGGGGCATCAAAACAAACATAAAAAACAATTTAAAAAGTCTACACAAGTCAAACTTTATGTGACAAAAAATTATAGCCTTTAAACCACTGGGCGACATCATGAATACCCTAAAATGATGTGATTTAGAGAATGTATGGTATCAAATTCCAATAACCTATTTCTTTGATTTTGGAAATATTCTTATCGTGAACTTTTATGTAGAACAGACATTTCAGTGGATATATTATTATAGGACGAAACCAAACTATTTTTCATTAGGCGCATTCTTAGACTATTTCGTGCTGTTGTGGAATCGTGAGCCTGTTATAGTTTAGTACATTTTTCAAATCACCGTGTAACATTTTGCCATGGATGGTGATTAAATTCTATTTATTTACTGGAAGAACTGCAATCAATAGGCCTGAATACATGTGATGTTCGGAAACAATAAACTACTAAAAACAGCTCTTTAAACAATAAACTTTAATTGGATCACTCGATCGTATAACGATATAACTAAAACAACAACGTGTCATGTGTCACGTGACAGCTAGCGCTGTAATACAAACATTCCTCCTTTTTTAGATTTGATATGATATGATATGGGTTATAATATAAAGTCTGTTAAAATGAGCAATATTTAAAACATGGTTATACTAAAAGTTATTTGCGAAACATCAATTATCAATATCATTACTTTGTAGTGTAATTATTAGTATCATAAATCTGTGATGATCATCAAAACAACTGTTCATCAAATGCAATCAAACGTTCAATTATTAGTCCACAACAGATTGCATACAACAACGCGCAAAATAACAATGTTCACAAATCTAATCTGTCAGGAGCCTTGCGAATTCTTCCTGATCTGCGAGGTTCCAATTCTGGTGAATTAGCTGTAGTTGTAGGTTTAGGTACAGTATCTGATAAATCATTAGGGTTGATTGAAGACTGTTCCATAGTTGTTTGGTTTGGTGTTAGCTGGTGCGGTAGTATTTCTTCAGTTTGAACTGGTAAGTTGATTGTAGTCTGCTCTGTAATTTCAGGCGGTCTACTAACTTTCTCTTCCGGAAACCGCTTTCGAATGTGGTCAATGTGTCGACGCCATTCACGGCCATCGTCCAAATGTACGTTAAAGGAAACTGGACCTAACTGATGTTGAAGCACACCAGGTAACCATTTTGGTTTACCAGCAAAGTTCACTACCCATACTGAGTCTCCCTCATAAAATGATCTCTCATGCGTTTCTCGTCCTGCTATCATTGTAGCTTGTTTATCCAGTACATGGTTCTCCATATTAGGGCAAACTAAGTCAAGTCGCGACCTAGGACGTCTTTTCATTAGTAATTCTGCTGGTGACTGACCAGTAGTTGACTGTGGTGTTAGTCTGTATTTTGCCAGGAATCTATATAATCTTGACTCCATGTCCTCACCTACAGTTTTCTTTAACCCCTCTTTCACAGTTTGCACAGCTCGTTCCGCTAGACCATTACTAGCTGGATGGTATGGTGAGCTACAGATATGTTTAATACCATTATTTTTGCAAAAGGTCTGGAACTCGTGGCTGGTAAACGGGGTACCATTGTCTGATACTAGACTCCATGGCACACCATGAGTTGCAAAGGTTTGACGTAACTTGATTAAGGTAGCTGATGTTGTGCTTGATGCCATAATGTGTGCATCGATATACTTGCTATGAGCATCAACTATAACTAGTATCATTTTCCCTTCAAACGGGCCTGCATAATCAATATGTATGCGATACCAGGGTTTCCCTGGCCACTCCCATGGATGCAGATTTGCTTTTGGTGGTGCTTTCCCGTACTGCTGACAAGTAGGGCATCCCCGAACAGTAATTTCTATGTCCATGTCAAGATTAGGCCACCAAATATAACTTCTTGCCAATGATTTCATACGTACAATGCCAGGATGGCTTTCATGTAATTCTGACAGTAGTATTTCTCGGCCTTGAGCTGGGATTATCACTCTTGAACCCCAAAGTAAACATCCTTTCTGTGTGGAAAGTTCACTCTTCTTGCGATGGTACATTTTGAATTCTTCTCCCACCCCGGAAGGCCAACCTTGGAGTGTATATTTAAGAACTGCAGACAACAATGGATCTCTTGCTGTCCATTTCGCTATCTGCGGTGCTGTCACTGGAGTATTGTTCAGCAAGTTCATTGAGAGCACAATTTCCTCTGGAACAGGAACAGTAGCTGGCACAGTGGCCAACGGCAGTCTACTGAGACCATCTGCATTGCCGTTTTGGGTACCAGGCTTGTACTGTAATTTATAGTCATAATTGGCCAATTTCAAGGCCCATCTTTGGATCCTTGCACTAGCCATACTTGATACTAGTTTGTCTTCTTTTAATAAGCCTAACAGTGGCTTGTGATCTGTCTGGATGATGAATTCTCTACCATACAGGAACTTTGTAATTCCAAAAATGATTGCTAGCCCTTCTCTCTCAATGTGGGCATAGTTTGCTTCTGCCTTCAAAAGAGATCGAGATGCGAAAGCTACAGGCTTGTCCATCCCATCAGGCATTCTATGAGACAGCACAGCGCCAATGCCGTATGGTGATGCATCACAGCTGAGGAGTAATGGTAGGGCTGGATTGTAATGGATAATTACTTGAGAAGATTGTAGCATGTTCTTCGACAACTCAAATGCTCTCTGTTCGTTTGCGCCCCATTTCCATTTGACATCTTTGCGCAGAAGATTATTTAGTGGTGCCAAAGCAGTGCTGAGGTTTCGCAAGAATCGATGATAATAATTTATCATACCCAAGTAACTTTTCAGCTCTGAAGTGTTCTTTGGGATAGGTGCCTGTGCCACTGCCTGAACTTTCTCTTTAGTTGGGTGTACCCCTTCAGCATCTAGTTTATGCCCTAGATACACACATGACTCCTGCATAAACGTACACTTTTCTCGCTTTAGGCGTAGTCCTGCATTTTGAAGTCTAGTTAGGACAAGCATTAAGTTTGCGTTGGCTTCTTCCTGCGAAGCTCCTGTCACTAACACATCGTCTAAGTACACTGCAATCTTCGGAATTCCTTGTACGATTTGTTCCATCAAGCGTTGGAATATACCGGGTGCTGATGAGATACCATAACACATCCTGGTGTAAACAAACAACCCCTTTGTTGTGTTGATTGTTGTTAGTTTTTGTGACTCCTCGTCAAGCTCAATTTGTTGATAAGCATGACTGAGATCCAACTTGGAGTAGAATTTCCCTCCAGCTAGCTTGGTATAAAGGTCTTCGATGTTTGGAATTGGATATCTGTCCACTTTTGCAGCAACGTTAACAGTAAGCTTGTAATCGCCACAAATTCTCACATCCCCATTAGCTTTTAGAACAGGAACAATAGGTGCAGCCCAATCTGCAAATTCTACTGGTTTAATCACCCCTTCTGCTACTAATCTATCCAATTCAGACTCTACTTTAGAGCGTAGTGCATGTGGAACTGGTCTAGCTTTAAAGAATCTGGGTTGTACTTCCTTATCAATCCACAATTTTGCTTTATTACCTTTTAGCGTACCAAGTTCATTTTTGAAAAGCTCTGGAAAGATCTGTGTATAGTCAAGTTTGTCTAGATGATGTACGGTTGCCCAATTTACTTTCATCTGTTGTAGCCAGTCTCTGCCAAGTAAACTTGGACCCTTGCCAGGTACTATCAACAATGGAAGATTGTAACTTTTCTTCTCATAGCACACATTCACCATAGTCTGACCTATTGGTTTCTTTCTTTCTTTCTTTATTTACCCATAAATATAAATTATAAACATTGTAATAATATACAAATAATAATAATTATATCAAGGGAAGGGCTAAAAAATAGTTAAAACTAATCAAGTTCAGCCCCTAAACATTGAAGTATAAATAGTTATATAAATAAATTAGGGCTACTTGTCTAAAATAAAATTAATATACATAAACATTTTTTTTTTTTTAAATACACTTTCTCTCAAATATATACAATATAATTAATTCTCTTATAAAATAAATAAATATCACTATACAAACAAATAGTATGTTTTCATTTCTTTTTTGAATTTGCTTTTTGTTAGAAACCTTAAATCATCCGGGATTTCATTCCAGAGCTTTGCACCAGAATACTTGATGGAATGTTGTCCTATGTTTGTTCTATATTTTGGTACATACAACTTTTCTCTAGTCTGAGACCTTGATGAATAACGAAAATTAATTACAAAAAATATTTAGGAGTTGTATCTGGAAATTTACCATGTAAACTATCATGAACAAATAAAGTAATTAAATACTGATGCTGCTGATAAATATTTAAAATTTTAAGTTCTAGTTTTAATTGATTGGGGTACAACATATTTAAGTTTGTACAATAAACCAGCCTTAGAACTAATAATTTTATTAACCTTATTAGAATGCACTTTCCATGTAAGTCTATTATCTATATCTACCCCAATGTAAGTTGTAGCTTCAACTTCATCTAATTTTGATTCCTTTATGTATATATCCCCCTTTACTTCAATTATTGTATGCTGATTACGAAATATAATATAATTTGTCTTTTTAGAATTAATTGTCAACTTATTAACATCACACCAATCTACTATATGTTTCAACTGCTCATTTACATTTGTTAGGTCAACAATTTCATGTGGATTAAAAGAACAAAATAAACTAGTATCATCTGCAAATAATCGTGTATCAAAAAAGTCAGAAGAGTTTACAATATCATTTACATAAATAAGAAACAATGTAGGTCCTAAGACCGACCCTTGTGGTACTCCACAAGTTATTGAATTCTCATTAGACTCTATTCCATTTACACTGATACATTGCTTCCTATTATATAAATAATTTTTAAATAAAGCTAATGGCAACCCTCTTATCCCATATGCACTTAACTTATCCAGTAGTATTTGATGATTGACTGTATCGAATGCTTTCTTTAGATCTAAAAATATTCCAACAACTATGTTTCCCTTATCTAATTTCTCAGACAAATTTTGTACTAACTCAATAATAGCAAGTTTTGTGCTGTACCCTTCTCTAAATCCATACTGTTGATGATATAATAAATCAAATTTACTTAAATAACATAAAAGTTGTTTATTTATAATTTTCTCAAATACTTTACTAAATTGTGGCAATACAGATATTGGTCTGTAATTCCCTGGATCTGATGGCAGACACTTTTTAAATAATGGAAATAAATACCTTTGCTTTTTTTAAGTCATCAGGGAAGATCCCTGTAGATAGTGACAAATTAATTATATACGTAAAAGGTCTAGATATATAATCTGCTGCATATATAATTAATTTAGGATTAATTTGGTCCAAGCCTACAGCTTTATTCTTATCTAAACCCTTTAAGATATCATTTACTTCTTCATCAACAACATAATTGAAAAATAATGAATTCTGGGGTACAGTTGATAAATATATATTATGATTTACATTTGTGTTATCAATACATTCTTCTGCAAGATTTTTTCCAATTGAAACAAAATAATCGTTAAAACCATTAATTATTGCTGTTTGATTAGTTTCTATATTAACATTGCCATCACATGATTTAATTTCTAATTTATTAGGTAATTTCATTTTCTTCTTACCTCTTCCTAAAATATCATTAATAATTTCCCATATTTTATTTGTATTACCACACTTTTCTTCAAATTGATCTGAGTAATATTTCTGTTTTGCTGTTCTTAAGGTATTTGTAAGACAATTTCGATATCGTTTATACTTTGCTAACATATCTACATTGTAATTACTTTTTATTACCTTTGAAAATAACCTATGTTTATGCTTAATTGATTTTTTTATACTAGAATTAATCCATGGTTTCTTTAGTTTCTTTCTTGGGTTAACAGTTTTTAAAACTAATGGTGCATGTTTATTACAAACTTCTAGAAATAACCTTTTAAACTCTGTGTAAGCAGAATTTACCTCTTGACTATCAAATACTTCAGACCAATTTACATTCATAAGATCATGTTGGAAGTGTTGGATATTAAACTTGGAAAATTTTCTAAATTTGATTTGATCAGTCTGTTGGAAGTAGTCATTAAAGTTCTCTAACATACAAAAAGTAGCCAAATGGTCTGATATATCTAATTCTATGGTTCCTGAAGTTAAAAATCTAGAATGGATATTTGTATATACTGTACATGATCAATTGTTGTTCTTGAACTACTGGTTATTCGTGTATATACATTAATAAGTTGTATAAAGTTTAAGCAAGACAAGCTATTTTTTAGACTTAAAGCATCTGCAGCATTTAAATTACTTGCATTAATATTAAAATCCCCAATTAATATGCATTCAGTACCTTGTTGTTTAATATTTGCAAGTGACAATTCTAGGCTTTCAATAAATTCCTCAACGTTTGTATTTGGTTGCCTATATAAAACTCCAACTATGAGGGATTTATTTTGACCAACATCTATTTCCAGCCATAAAGACTCAGAATGATGTACATTATAATCAATAGCCGTATAATTAATTGAATCATGTATGTACGCTCCTACTCCACCTCCTCTTTGATTAATACGACATTTAGTTTCCAACGAGTAATTATTCATTTTAAACAAATCCTTGTTTGTAACTTGCCACACTTCCGACAAGGCTATAATTTTAAATTTACTCTGAACCAATTCCTCATAAAATAATTTAAATTCTTCAAAGTTCTTGTTAAGCGATCTAATATTAATGTGAGATACTGAAAACACTGATTGAGATTTATTATCAAAAAAATTACAAAATTCAGATGACGAATATGTCTTATACAGCTATTATGTAATTGATAATCTAGATTTTGGTTAGCCATTAAAACCATATAAATAAATATTTAAGTACAGAAAAACTATTAGCATTATTATACAATTTTACCAATATCATCTTCACTATTAATAACAATCAACATTGAACCCTGTTGTTTGCGTACATAGATGCGCCCATTGTATGTCCACAAATACTTATAGTTCTTTGTCTTCCTTATATCGTTTATTTTTCCCATAAGACTACGTTTCTTTTGAGTTAAGTTTTCATTAACATATATGTGGTTTTTACCTGTGTATCCAAGCATATCAGTAGTTGTATTCCTAATCTTTTTCCTGTCATTATATACTTGATCACGCTTCTTTCTGCTGCAAAATTTGACAATTATTGGTCTGTCTGTTCTATCTCGATTACCAATCCTATGTGACGCCTCGATGTCCTCTTTTTTTATACTACTGTCGATTTCCTTTAGAACTTTCAGTGCAATATCTTCAGTATTTTCATTTGCAATTTGTGATATACCTCTTATTTCAATATTCTCTCGTCTGCTATACTGATTCTGTTCATCCTGCTCTTTCTCTAATTTCTCCACTCTTCTCGTAAGATCTTCGTTATCTTCTTTCAGTTGTTTATTTTCTTGCTCAATGCTTTTCATCTTAACACAGTTTTCTTCAATTAGTTTGTTAAAGAATTCCATGGACGATTTGATTTCCCTCATATTTTCTAAGAGACTGGGTATAAACTTGACTTGGTCTTTTATGTCAGATGGTTGTTTCAAAACTGCATCTGTTGGAACATCATCTGCCGAGTCTTCATCTCCAACTATTAACACCTCATCCTCTTTCCCTTTTCCTTTAACGGTCTTAGGTCTAGGCATCCTTGTTTGTTGTATAGCCTATTCCCACGTGTACTCTTGCTCACCTCACTCAGCTAGTCACTAGAGTGAACACTGCCTGGCTAGTAGCTTCCGGTTTGTGGCCTAGGCCTAGCTTTTGGATAACGTGTTAACATCAGATTCAAACCAAACCAGGTGCTAATTTTACAGAATCCCAACATAAATAAGATATAAATGACACTTAACCACAAATTCTGTTTATAAAATAATTAAAACCGGATAATTTTGGAGCCCTTGAGAGAGCAAAATCCTAAATATCCACATGGTCCAAAACGCCCTCTGGATGTTCGATGATCTCTCCTGAGTATGTTCGTAGCTTCGGTAAGCAATCTGTATTCAAGGTCAGGTTACCTTTCTTTATGTTTCCAAATTGTTCTTCACACATTAGACTTGTTGTCGCTCCTGTGTCAATCTCCATCATTACTGGTACACCATTAAGTGTAACAGCGCACATGTAAGGCTTCACATATTTTCCTAAGGTATCAGATTTAAATAAAGGAAATCCATACTCATCAACATCAATTGTTACCGCCTTCGCCGATTGCACCGGAATCTCTGTTTCTGTTTGTATCATGTGCATATTATTTGCCGGTGTGGTTGCCTTGCAAACTGAAGCAAAATGGTTTGATCGTTTACATTTATGACATTGTTTTCCCCAGGCTGGGCAAACTTTATCACGCTTCTCCGTACCATGACAACCTCCACATCCTGTGCAACGACGGTTATTTGTTTCTGGCTTTGCTTTATGTTTACCTCCTTGCTTCCCTCCATATTTCGGTTTTCGATGTTGGTAGTACTTCTGCTTGTGTTCTACCACATGTATAGTTTTTTCTGTCTCTACACCTCCCGCCATTGCTTTTGCTTGTACCTGGGTGGCTTCTAGTGTTCGACCAAATGTAAGTAATGCTTTTAGTGTCATGTTTGCTTCACTTAAGCCCTTGTTGCGGACCTTTACAAGTTGACAGCGTTGGATAATTTGCGATTTTATTTCCGCTTCCTTATCCTGGAACTCACAGTTCTTTGCTAGTTGGCACAACCTAGCATAGTATTTGTCCAGCAATTCAGTGGGGTGCTGGGCAGCTTGCCTGAACATGAACACTTCATACTCAACATTACGTTTAGGTGCAAAGTACGTTGTCAATTTTTCTTTTGTTTCTAGATAAGTTTCGTTCCCCGTCGTGTGAGTTTTACTTATTTCAAACACATCCTCTCCTCCTAGGTGGAGTAACATTGCTCGTTTCCGTCCGTCATCGGTAATTGCCTTAGCGATGAGAAAATTATCAAAACGCTTAAGCCAGCGTTCCCACCTAGTTGGTGCCGTTTCTGTGGGTTCAGATTTGAACGGTAAAATAGAAGACTTAATGTCCATTGCTGTTCAATAATGGTCGTATAATAGTACTGAAAACTCACGTATATAGTAGGCGGTCGTTAGCCTACGGTGGTTGCTAAGTGTGAATGTGATGCCCGTCCTCGCCGGTACCGCAATGCAATCACTTCGGTGATCGGTGATATTAATTCTAGGCCTACTCAGTGGGAAAGCCACTTCGCGTTTTGACCGTTAAATCGTGTAAAATCGACTTACTTCCGCATTGACGATTTTGAAGCGCCACCTATCGTTGAAAACTGAAACCACGATTTTTCGTCGCCAAGCAAATAAGTGCTGTTTTATTTTAAGCTCTCATGAATATTTAAGAACCGCCCAACATTACCTATTATGGTAAAAGCATTTCCTAATAAGTATAATTGAATAACCAATCGGTTTTCTTCAAAGAAACCGAAGCTAATACAATACATTCGGCGACTGAAGTCGGGACTCGTGAAATTTATAAATGTGGTACGATTTGACTACTGTTTTGTTGTCCATTTTCTGAATAGTCGGAGGTGCATCCCAACAAATTAAAAAAATTGTAATCAATTGTTTTATCAAGAATAATATTAGTTTAATCGAGTATGATATATTTCTATCCTGTTCAAAATGTGTTGGTGTATTCTCAGGCCTCGAAAGGTAGGTACATTTTCTAGCTGTGAGCGTGGTTTCGGCAACGCGAGACACGTGTGTCAGTATAGGCGATAGCGAGACGTGTGTTGGTACTGTGTTGATGCTGATCCGATAGTCGTTAAGTTGTACTGATTACGAGTATCATTGGTCCTGGCCGGCCTAGCCTGGTGATCTGATCGGGTAGTAACAAAGTGCGAGGCAGCGAGGCACGCGAGGCAGGGAAGGCATGCGAGGCAAGTCAGAAATTTATGCGAGGCATCGTTTTACCATCATCAAAAAATGCGAGGCATCATTTTATCATTTCTCAAAATTGCAAGGCAGGAAATCACCGAAATTGAAGTAGCCTAGGCCTAGGCCCACTAGGCTAGTTTCCTTTTGCACCTGCCTTGTAATTTAACCAAGGCTTTATCCTGAATACCACAGCTTAGAATTAGGCATACTTTAATGAAGAAAAATCACATAAAAGTAACAATAAATCCATTAAATTGGTGATTTTACAGACGTTGTTTTTCTCGCATTTCGCACACTCAATGTTCAATATTTTGGTTTCTATGGAACGCCAAAAGAGCAAAATTAATTAGAGGGCTAAAAACTCTGTGGAATCCATTTATATTTAACGCATTATTTGGTGAAAATCAAGTACAATTTCAATAGATTTTGTCACTGTCAGTAAGGAAAAATGTTACTGTTGATAATGTACACGGTTTCGTTAACCTTTTAAAGAATAAAATAGAAAAATTCATCATAATATCCTTAGTAGGATGTCCTAGGTCTAGACTAGGTAGTGATGTTGATTTAGGATCGATTATTATTCTTTGAAAACAGAACAGTATCAGCAGTAACATATTACAACATTTTTATTGACAAATTAACAAATATATTGAAATAAAACGTGTTTTTCACCAATAAATGCATGAGAAATTGACGTATTCCACTGAGTTTTAGTCCTCTATTATCGTTGCTCTTTTGGCGCTCCATAGAAACAAAAATATTGAACATTGAATAAGTGAAATTCGCGAACAGTGTGCGAGAAACACGCCTGTAAAATCATTAATTTAAGGATTTATTTGTTACTTTTTATGTGATTCTTTCATTAAAGTACTCATGAGGTATACTTCTAAGGTGTGGTATTCACACGATAAAGTTAGTTATCAAATTTGGAGTAAAAATACAAGCGAAGGAAACTAGCGCCAGGTTTATTAGTACGTACATGGACAACAATAAATAAAAATCGTTCGTAATATACCTAGCTTACTAAAACAGGAATAGTGTATCATTATTAAATATTACACCAATTATTATTTTATCAAAATTGATTAAATTATTTTCTACATAGGCCTTTATCTAGGTTAGGGCTAAGCATATTAGCTAAAGTTTAATTTTAGGCCTAGTATTACAATTGTCGGACGTAAGTCTTTTTTCACACGCGCTCCAGAATTCTGTCGCAATTTTTTTCTTTGCGGCATGTTATTGGATCGGCATATCAGTTACCTTTTATTCACCGCCAGTTATTGAACTTGTCCTGGCAATCGCTGTTCACCTTATTTGCGAGAGAGGTACACGTGTTGTTCCTAGAGAATGGAATGTCAAAAATGTCTTTGGCACGCCGCTCAGAGAGAAGTCTGTGCGTTGCTGCTGAAACCACGTGCTATAGGAGGGAATGCACCACAATCCTCTGAGCTGAGGGCTGAATCATTCCGCTACCTGCTAAATAGTAAAGAGGGATTTTCCATCTCTCGGGTCTACCGGATCTAGGCGCAGGGGTGTGACAAAATATTATTTTCACTCTGCTATGTTCGAGAGACATGTGAGTGAACACGCTCGAAATGCCAACAAACATTGCAGTCATTTGATGAGTGTGTCGCTATAACAATTATTGTTTATCGAAAGTTGAAGACTGTCGTTCAGATTTTTGAACCGTAGTTTGGGCACTTTTGTAAAAGTAAAATTTGACACGATATGACTTGAATGAAAAAACAATCGTTACATAAAAATAAACAACATGATGAGTGTATACACGAATCTATTTAGATACGCTTGTATCGATTGATTATTAGGCCTATAATATAGCATAATAGCACGTTAAGATATGCCTCGCACCTTTTTGAAATTGTAAACTATATGCCTCGCACTTTTGGAAATGATAAAATGATGCCTCGCACAAATATTTGGCATGCCGCGCATGCCTCGCTTGCCTCGCGTGCCTCGCTGCCTCGCACTTTGTCAACACTCGATCTGATCCCCCCCAAAAAATACTTTTTTTCAATCAGTATTAATATTATTTTATTTTTCATTTATTATTTGATTTATTAGGCTCAATAGATGCCTAGCTAGGCTACTAGTAGGCCTAGATTATATAAATAATAATAGTAAATACTGTAATTTAATTAATAAAATACAGCTTCCATTTGCCTTACTTTTATGTCATCATATAATATTATAATTATATATACAACCAGACATTAAAATTTTTTTTAAATAATATTTATTATTTTTTCTGACACTTTCAGGAATCGTTGATGATGCAGAGTTCTTTGTCTTTGTGACTTCAAACTGAGAGTGAAGTGGATAAAAAGATGAGACCGGTACCTACCGACATTGTCATCATACCCAAACTATAATTTAATTATTTAAAACAAAATGTTGAATTACAAATATATATGTATGTTGCAGAGGATTTAGATGAATTACAATACAAATATTTATGTTGAATGCAAACCTACTACACTATACTCTGTAAATTATGTTATTGTCATGTGGTAGACCTTAAAAATTGAATATTTATTGTATGTTAGGCCTATTTTATATTTTATTAATACTGTATTAGTTTAACTACAGTATTAATTTATATTATACAGTACTAGGCCCCTAGGCCGGCCCTCTAGTTTGTACATGTTTTTACCCCAAAAAAATGAATAAATAATTTGTTATTCAATCTAATTGCTTGTTTGTTCATCAATAACAAAACAATTGTAAGCAAGTATATAACAGTTCTTGTTAGCCGCTTATTTCAGGTCATATTATTAATATTAGCTAGGCCCGACGCGCCCGATCACAACGTCACTAAGTGACTTTCCGCCCCTGGAACAATCGCTCGCTAATAGGGCTAGGCCTCGGACTCGTATAAAAGCTATTATAATAGTTATGATAAATATTCCTCAACTGTGTTTACTGTGATAAATAAACAAGTAATAATATACGTTGTATTGGAATGTATTTATTTATATGAATTCTTATACGCGGACAATTATAAACATCGCGTATATCGTTCGCTATAAATAAATTCATAAACACGATGACGATGTGTTTACAAAATGGCGGTTTCGCTAGTTTTCGATGGAACAAATAGTGGTACCTTTAGTTTGAATAGTCGGAGCTGCATCCCAACCACCGAATTTTGTATCTTAATATCGTATTCTGTAGATTATTAATTTTTCTAACAGGGATTTTAAATTCAGGACTGTTCAATTTTTCTAAATATTTTATTTTAATGATTTTCTAGGGTACAATTTCGGAAAAAAGACATTGGTTGATTTTGCCGTTAAATTACAGATTATCGTTTTGTTCAAATACATTTAATTTTACATGACAATATATTAAAACCATTTATGAATTTATTTCACTAACAACATTTTTCCGATAATCAACTAAATTTACAAATATTGTGTTTTTCCAACACCCTAAAATTTAGCCATTTTGAACTAAATTAGAAAAGTAGGGCGCCCTCTCCGAGTCGAAATTTGACACGATTTGTCGACTGGCTGTCCCACTGTACTTGCTGATGGCCTAAAAATAAAATATTGCCTTACTTGTAGCCCAAGTAAGTAATGATTTTCTGAAGGTTCTTTGTATATTGAGTAAAATCCTCGTCGCCAATTATGTGATGTTCGGAAACAATAAACTACTAAAAACAGCTCTTTAAACAATAAACTTTAATTGGATCACTCGATCGTATAACGATATAACTAAAACAACAACGTGTCATGTGTCACGTGACAGCTAGCGCTGTACTACAAACAATACATTAAATAGTTAAAGATGTATTGTCCCTTTGACTAATTCCAAAAAAATAAAAAATAAAAGATTTCGAAAAAAGGTGGGTCATTTTGAAGTATCATAATAGTTATTAACTATCACCAAAAATTTTTCGAAAAAAAAAAAATTTAACTGAAATACAGACGTTTTTTTGTTAAAAAAATAACTTTGACTTCCAGTCAAAGTTTTCAATCAAAACATGTCCCATAATGAAACGCGCTTGTTTGGCTACTCTGTATGCATAATCATAAAACTTCCTCATGATCTGTGTGAAAATACCTTCTTAACCGTGACGAGTTGTAAACAATCCTAATGTAGCATATGCATAATGCGTACTCATGGTTTGAAATCTTTGTTTACTTTCGCTCGTGACGATTTTCCAGATGAAATGTAATCAAACTACCTGTTAATTACGTAAACTTGTTGTTTTTGGCTCAAATTTTCGACTTAAAGTGAATAACTTTAATATTACTTTGATATGGCCACTTTAAATTTAGAATATTTTGACCTTCATTTTTTTGTGTTTCAAGGGACAATACATCTCAATTATGTGTAGCCTAATTTCAAGTCATAACAACATATAGATTGTATAGTTGACTTACAGTAATAGTCTCTATGGTAATGGCAAACAAAATAAAACTGGCCTGGTAACGAGCTTGACCGTCACTTTCTGTTTGAGTGTAGAGGATAAAGAACGAAGGTAAGATTTGGTTTTATTATCAGTAATTATCCGATCTTAATGGAAATATTCGAAAGATAAGATAGTGTTAGAATCTGACAAATCATGTGGGACAATCAAGTTACAGGTTCTGCACAATATTTTTGAGTTTATACAAATTACAGTTTGAAAGGAAGTAAAAAAAGATAGGGCAATGGTGAAACAATATTTTAGTTTCAGTTTACTTTTCCATCTTTTTTTAGTTATTTAGAGAAAAAAAAATAAATAGGAAGAATTACCAAAAAAGACAAATTTTAAATCGTTATTAAAAACTATTAAATTTGATATGTTTGATCATATGAAGTATAATATTTTAGTGTTTACAAGTGTAGAAAGTCATTGATATAAATAATAAAAAGCCATGAGCCTTGTGTGGGACACCAAAACAAGCATAAAAACTAAAATGAAAAAGTTGTACATTTAAACCACTGAAAGGAAAGAGAAGAAAGACATTTCAGTGGAAATATTAGTATAGGACGAAAACCAAACTATTGTTTTTTTAGGCGCATTCTCACAAGGACCGGGTAAACAGAAACAGTAATTATCCGATCCTAATGGAAATATTCGAAAGATAAGATAGCGTTAGATCTACCATTAAGTATATAACTATGAGAGAAAATAAATAGGCTCTAGAGCGCTTATTGTCGAATCTAAATTTTTTTTTTTTTAAACAACCCCCTTCTCCTAAAACTGAAGGGTATATGTGACAGTTAACGGTATCGTCATATCAATCTGACATTCAGTGGGACAATCAAGTTACAGGTACCGCATAATATTTTTTGGTTATAAAAATTGTAGTTTGAAAGAAAGTAAAAACTAAAGACAGGACAATGGTGAAACAATATTTTAGTTTCTGTTTATATGTCCATCTTTTTTTAGTTATTTAGAAAAAAAATGGAGGAATGACCAAAAAAGAGGGAGACAGTTTAAAGTACATTCAGTTATATCTTCCTTTCAAATCTCGAGAACGCTAATAGCCAGTTTTCACTTCTAAAACAGTAGGCCTAAAGGATTTTCAAACAGGCTATTGGCCGATCGAACAATGCGTTTCTTTCTAACAACTAAGAACTACTATAGTGTTTTTCGTCTGTTAAAGATATTTTCCCCCTGAACAAATAGCTGTCTGCAGAAATGCTATCGGACGCCATATTTGTATTGTTTCGGGACGAAAAAGTTATCCTTGGATACTGTGACTACAAACATTTTTTTGCATTTGACAAAAACGGGAAGCTAATAATTTCGACTAAGATTATCCTACTGTAAGTTTCACGTTATTTCTTAAAATTGTAAAAACTATTGTCAGTATCATTTATACCAATCTGATGATCCTGTTAGACCGTAATACATAACCATGATACAAAATATTCAAAATAGCTAACGGGCGCCATTTTTATTTTTGGATGTGAAAGTAACGAAGGTAATAAGATTCTCGCAGCAAAAGTAGTAAACCATTCATTTAACACTCGATTTAATGACCCGTTTAATCTCTCGATCCCCTTATGCCGTACGACTTTATCTCAAACCAATAACATACCAATGCCAAGTCAGAACACTATTTTCCATCAAAGTCAAAGACCATTTATTAAAATTATATGATGCTTAGTTTTTCTATAAAAATGTGTATATACTCTTCTATTACTTATTTCATATTCATATTGATAATGCCAGTGAGTTATTAATTTTCATTTATGTAATTTTACCTTTCTTCAGATTCCTCTTTCTCAGAAATGATATACGTTCTAGTTTAAGTTATATTTATTTTAAAGGCCAAAACTCGATAAGCGAAAGCTTTTTTTGGACTTTTGTATGTGAGAAAGAACAAAAAAGAAAGACAATACAGATTATTGACTTAGATAATCCTTAGGGCTGTGTAAAGTAATTTGATTGTGTAAAAAATATGCTAGGCCCTACAGTAAATATTGAGTGTAGTTAAATTTTAAGACATTATTTTGAAAACGCAAGAAAGTTCTGCAAAGATTCTGTGCGTATGCGGAGAAGCAGCCTCAAATGAAGAGAGTTCTTTCTTCTCCTGTGTCAGCTAACGAAGTGACATTTAACCATTACCAATTATATCCACAGACCTAGTCCTGTACTTTGAGGTGTGAAATTGTGTCTTTGTATCCAATCAGGGAGGTATCCTCCCTGCACCAATGCACCAGAATGAATGACAATTCCCTCTTCGTAGGTGACTCCTGTGTAGTAGGCAGTAATATGTCCTGCCTTTTAAAGAAACTGATGAAGTTTATTATGTACTTTATTGTGTTAGGCTTAACAGAAATGGCAAATGTACTGAAAAACAATCAAGACCGATTTAGAGAAGACCTCTACAGACTTAATCACGTATATAGCGGTGAAAAGTGTCGATGGTTAAGATGTCTTCTTTTTGACCATCTAGATATCCCAACGCGTAAAGATGTCACTGCGTTTGATTTATTCAACGAAATTCAATTGGAAGGTCACATAAAACATAATGAGGTGAAACTTCTATCAGAAATTGTCCAATTGACAAAAGTGCAGGATGCAAAACGTAGAAATTCAAGATCATGTTATTCAAGACAGCTAAATGGTAACAAGTCAGAGACAAAATAAATATGCTGAGACTGCTGTTCAAGGACAGTATACAAAATGCAGAAGAACGCAAAGATGTATCCAGCTTGCTCAAGGCTTTGAAGGGTTGTGGAGATCTTACGCGTAAAAACTACAAAGTTCTAATCGACATGGTGAAAGTGACAGATACTCTTGGAGTTGTAGAGGATGTGAAACTACTCAGTGATGCAAACAAAGACGATGAAATCACATCATTCACACCTTATCGACAGCAACTGATGGAAATGGGGAAAGTAATGTCAGTAGATGAGGCAAAAGAGGTGGGATACCTGTATGACATACCAGATGATGAATATACAGACCAGTGGTCTCTAATCTTGCATCTTGAAAAATCAAAGAATGTATTTGCTGATGGTGCGGAAGAAATTATTAAAGACATTAATGACATAAATCTTCACCATGTAGCTTCTAAACTGATAACAACAAATAAGTGAAGCTGTAGTCCAGATGTTTCGAAAAGTAAGACAAGAAAAAAACGATAAGAGCTGATTAGGTAGGCCTAAGACGTGGGTTGAGCATTGGAGGTTGGAATAAACAAGTATGAAGCCAGACAAAGGGTGGTGTCCGGGTTTCTCTCCCACAATCTTAAATAGTTAAGCTATTACAAGTTTGACAGCAAATTATATCATTACAATATGTACTTCTTCTTACGCCAATGTATTGTTATCAATTATTATTAATATTTTCATTGTTTTTGACATAATAAAAGTAGTGCATCCTTTAGGAATTAATTGTAACGTAAGAAGTGCTTGTACATTGCTTTGGTGTTTTTAGGTAGTTATTTTTAAAGTATTTGTTTAGGATGGGTGGAGTGGGTTTGACAATCTCAGTACAAAAATTAATTTATCTGTCAACCTATATGTCATCAAATCAATAAATAAGTAGTTACTCCTTTTATCCTTGTTAATCATTCAAGGAAAGTACTGAACAGAAAACCTGTCCATCATCATAATATGGGCAGTTTACAGTACAGTAATGTAGTAAAGACAAAAATGTAATACGACCAAACAACGTGAAAATATATCTTTGACTTAAATGTTATTAAACTTCTTACCGATTTTTTTACTGTTGTTTCGTTTTCATAGTGGCAGGCCTCCTAAAATGTTAAATAAATGCAAAATATTTCAAGTGAAAGCTTCAAATATTTCTTTCTCTTAATTGAATTTTAAAACCTTATGCCGTTATGAAGTTATTTGTAAATACACACTAGGACGCCAATGACGGGAAATTAAACATTATTGATATTAAGTAAATCTTTAATGCAAAGATACAAGATATTTTTTATTTGAAAATTCTTTTTATGATGAAACAGTAATAAACATATATACAGAGGTTAACCCCAACAACAAAAACGAACAAACGATATTAAAGTATGAAGCACATCGGTCAAAGTTAACATTATAAATACACTGAGTTGTAAGTGACTGAATTTTTAGTGGCCAGATCTTTTGCATATTCAAGATGCCAGGTTGTGAAAAAACAATGGTGTCTAATTTCTTAAGAAAATATTATTTTATTGTAGGTGATATCAAAACGTCACAGGGAAGCAACATATTCAAATGTTGAAGAAATTCGGATACGAGAATTGTGATGAGCGCTCTTTTAAATGTTATGAACTATCAAAAGTTGAAAATCCGATCAACTGGCCATATGATGACGTCATAAAATCCGATAGGCAAACTGTTTACACGAAATTCATACCTACAATTCAAGAGCTTCCATAAGTTTTAGTCATGACTATAGAGATAGAAACCAAGCTGTAAGTGGCGGATTTGTTTCTGCTGTTGTTTCTGGTTTAAAAAAAAAAAATAAATAAATAAAATAAAATAAAAAATATACTGTAATAATACAAATTAGCCGACTCAAGTTATTCAAATTTGTTGACATGATTACGTCATCAAAAATGAAATATTTATAACTCATACGAAAGATAATTGAGCAAGAAAATATTAGAATTTACGTAAAAATGAAATACGGATAAGTTCTATTAAATGTGATGAGCTATGACGAAGAAAAAAATCCTATTTTATATTCGGGTGGCCATTATGATGACGTCACAATATCCAATAGGTGAAACGTTTACATCTTCAACTAACAAAAAAAGGGACAAAAGGAAAGAATACAGAGCAATTCCATACAATAACAAGGAGTTAAAAAAACAAAAAACAAAAGAAAAGAAAATTGCATTACGTTTTTATAACGTTAAAAAACGTAATAATAATTAATACAAAGGATCGCTATTGTGATTTCTTGTTATTATTTTACATTGATTTATCAATAGTTACAATCAACAATCTCCATAAAGAATATTAATAAGATTAGCTGGTTAAAGTCATTTTCTGTTCGATTGTAGAGGATAAAGAACGAAGGTAAGATTTTGTTTTTATTTACAGTAATCCACCGATCCTAATGAAAATATTCGAAAGATAAGATAATGTAAGATAATGTTATAACCAGGAGAGACCGGGGACAATAAATATGCTCTAAAAAGAGCGCTTATTGTCGAATTCTATATTTTGTTTAAACAACCCCCTCCCCTTAAAGATGTATTGTGCTTCTGAAAAATTATTATTACAATTTTGAATATGCCATTTGAATGTCGCATAATAGTTATCCACTTTGACCAACAATTAGAAAAAAACTGTAATTTAAAGCAAAAAAATAATCAAATTGGCTGCCAGCAAATGGATTTGTTGTCATTTTATAAGTGATTAACTTGATTAAAACTACAAAATAACTAATTCAAAGTCTGATTTAATTAATCTTCATTTTTCATGTTTTTGGGGGACAATACATCTTCCAGTCGACGTTATTCGACGCTATCCTTAACAATAATCGGCGATCTTCTACGTAAACATTGAAATTTTAACGATTTACATGAAAAGGTACTATTTGACGATACAAAACGTCGGCGATTTACAGGAAAAGGTGCAATAATCGACGGCAATCGACGCTACTCGACGTTAAAGCCTGTTTTCCTGTCAGTAGACGGTGATCATACTGTAGTTAATCGTTAAAAGTTCAACAACGATCGTTTGTTGTGAGGTAATTTCCCGATTGATCGTAATCAAAACGGTAAATGAAATGCTAACGATAGCGCGAACATTTGATTTCTAGCGTTGAACGTTCCTGTCTTATTTTTCGACGTCGTCATAACGCGAAAAAAAAATGAATAGAGGACTCACCTTGTCTCTACTAGTTAGAGGCTGACAGTGTATGAGACGTAGGCCTAGGCATACTATCTTTATACTGATGGCTCTTCGTTCTCAGTAGGCCTATCCTAGTCCAAATAGCAGGAGGAAGAGGAAGTAAAAAATAAAAACAGGACAATTTTCAATAGTTATTTAGTGGAAATAAATAAATGAAAAACATTGAGCCTTATGTGGGACACCACGACAAGCATCAACAACAAAAATTATTTATGTTATATGTTAAAAAGAACATAATTGTTTTCGATCAGAAAGATAGCTTTTAAACTACTGAAAGGCGACATCATAAATACCCTAATGATGTGATTTCGAGAAAAGAATCTTGCGTGTATGGTATTAAATTCCAATAACATGTTTTTCTTAATTTTGAAATATTCTTATCGTGAACTTTTTATGTAGAACAGACATTTCAGTGGACATATTATTATATATAATATAGGAAGAGTACCAAACGATTTTTTAGGCGCATTCTACTATTTCGTGCTGTTGTAGAATCATGTGAGCCCGTTATAGTTTAGTAAATGTTTTAGTCGCGTGCAAACGCGACTCTATAGCTCACTATGTCGGTCGGTACTAACACTAACTAATACTAACACTAACTCGAATTTGCGCATGCGACTGCAGTCATGTATATGGCCTTGTTAAATCATCTTGTATTTATTGTATTTTAGTCCATATTTTCTTGTTCATACTATTTCATTTCTATACGGGTGTTTACCTGAAATGTATTCTTCTTACGGCTCCATTTTCCTCGTTTTTATGCAATAGATACTGGAGAAAGATAATCATAGTCTTATATGCATGATACTTAAGAACAGGATTAAGATTATGTACACGTGATTCAATGTGATGATCTTGGTGAAAATATTATCAATTATTCATGACTTGCTCCGAAATATGTGTTTTACCTATGCAAACAACCATCGAAGCCCATTACGGAAAGTAAGCATTTCCCTCACTTTCCGCTTAGTTTTCCATTTTCGGTTTTTTTTTTGCAAATTATCTTTGCATAGATCGTCAGTGTGACGAATATGTTGCTGCTTGTTACCACTGATCTTACCTTGGTAAAACCTCGCGGCGATAAACAATGTGTACAGAAAGATTATGTGTATTTTATATGATCAAAACATACCATAATGTAACACAAAAATTAATGAAAAACCACTAAATTTTCTATCGCTTTTTTGTGTTAGGCCCAACCTGACATGGCAAATCAACAGGAAGAAAAAGACCGATATACAGAATTTCTTAAGAATCTTAGTGACGAATATAGAGGTGAAAAGTTTCGATGGTTAAGATTTCTTCTTTGTGACTATCTCAAAGAATCACTGTTAAAAGAAAAAGATGTTATTGCATTTGATTTATTCAATGAAATTCGAGTGAAAAACATTATAAAACACCCTGAAGTAAACCTTCTATCAGAAATTGCCGAAGTGACAGATGTGCCGGCTGCTAAACTTGTCATCAAAGATTACGAAAACGGTGTCAAACGGGGAAGAACACTTCCACCTAATCGAAAAGCATTGTTTGAAGCTCTAAAGGAATTACAACCTGGCGATTTTCGCAAATTACAATATTTCTACAAACTAAAAAAATGTTGCGTTTACGATAAATGGGATCTAGTACTCCACTTGGAGATAAAGGGACGGCTAGACAATACCAAAGAGAAAATAAAACAGTTTGCAGATATTCTCAGCGACACAAAAGCAAAAGACAAATTGAGTATGTTTAAAACCTCATTCCTTTTTAATATTAAAAAAAATTAACGGGATTGAACAACTGTCGGTATGTGTAGACATTATTGTTTTATAAAAAATAATTATTATTTACATTGTTTTCTAAGGTAATCTGTCAACATTAACAGAGACCGGAGAAAATTTACAATCGACATCATCAGTAGAGCAATTAGGTAAATTGTGAATAATCAAGTCCAAGAGTTACTCTACTCTGTTTGGCTTGTTTTTTTAGCTTTATTTGTCAGTATAAACATACCTATTTTCTGTGGTTTATGTATTAAATGTGTCTATATCGGTTAGAAATTGAATAACATTGTATTTTTGTTTACAGGAGTATATGCGCCATCAGAACCGAAAGGTATTCTATTCGAAACTACTTGTTTCCTACAATCATAACATTGCGAAGAAATTTCAAAATTTGTAGTAAATTAAATATGTAAATTATTAATACAATAGTCATAATCTAATCAACCTGGAAATTCAGATGCGCTGCCTATATTTAATAATTTTTGTTCCATTTCCTTTAGAGTTAAACCGCAAGAATTTTAACGTCATGTTAATCCAGACAGCACTGTGGTACCAAGACAGAAACAAACTAACTATGCTCAAACTGCTGTTCACGAACGACGTAAAAGCCTCAACAGAATACAGTGATGTGTATAGCTTGTTCGAAGCCTTAGTGGAGTCTCGAAAAATATATGTTAGGAACTACAAATATCTAATCGACATGGTCAAAGTTACCGATACTCGTGGAGTTGTAGAGGATGTGAAACTACTCAGTGATGCAAACAAAGATGGCAAAATCACATCATTCACACCTTATCGACAAACACTGATGGAAATGGGGAAAGTACTTTCACCAGATGAGGCAAAACGAGTGGGAAATGTGTATGAAGTGCCGCAGAATGCGTATACAGACCAATGGTCTTTAATCATGCATCTTGAAAAAACAAAGAATGTATTTGCTGATGGTGCGAAAGAAATTATTCAATACCTAAAATATATAGGTCTACACCATGTAGCTTTGAAACTTAAACCGATAACAACAAATAAGAGAAGCAATGATACAAAAATCCCAAGAAGAACGAAAAAGAGGAAACGATAAGAAGAATGAAAGTTCACGTTCAGTTTTTGTTAAATTATTATACAATTTTGAATCGTAATCAGGCTCAGAAAAAGACATTTCTCATGCGGGGGTGGTATGGTAAATAACACGAAAATATTATGTATAAATAATTGTTTAAATATATAAAATATTTATCTTATGATTTAAAACTCTTTATAACAATTATAATTATGTAGTTACTGTAAAATGTACATTGCTTTTTAGGTTAGCTTATTGATTTTCTCAATGATTTTCATTAAACAATCATTCAGATAATTCAAAAATAAAAACACACAAACATACTGTACTGATCTGTCAACATATTACCTTATACCAAATATTTGGCAGAAACAAAACATATTAGGCAGAAAAAAGGAACAGTGAGGAAAAGAAGAATTTTATTAAATGTGTTTATTATTCATGTATATTTTGTTGAAAAATACATGAAAAAAACTGCTATAATTTCTGTCTATGGTGTTTTTTTGGTATGGCTGTTTTTTGAGAATTACAGATATTTCAATATTTTACTTCCGAAATTAATATTATGTATATATTTTCATTTTCTATAGATTCGAAATAAAAACAAATTGTCTGACGTTAATTACTAAAACTGAAAGACTTTTCCGTGTGTTCAATGTCGTCTAAGTAACATATCAGTGCATTGATAAACCACTGGGGGAGGGGGATGCTGGGAGTTGGATGCCAACGTTGCGATCGCGTCCACTACCCAGAAAAGTGTTTTGAAAGAACAAAATTATCAATGGTACTTATTTGTTACTATCAGGGCTTTTTAATCTACAGCTGATAAAAAAAGGTCATAAAAATGGCTGCAGTCGCGTGCTGAAGTTTTTTTTCTCTTTTGTGGGGCAACCCACTTTTATTGCAATAAATAAACAATATGGTAAAGGTTATACATGTCTATCTATCAATGAATATTTAAGTGATATTACACAGATTGAGGTTAAAAGATTATATAAAATATGTTGCTATTGTGTTCTAAATCTAGATAAAACAAATATGTATACAGACAATTTATATTACAGAGATAAAACGATATAAAGATTGACATTCAGTATTAAAAATTGAGATTTGGTATATAATGATAAAATGGTATATTACATTATAAGATTGTGCTTTGTTTGAGAACTTTGATAAAATTGTATAGTTTTACATTTTGAACATAATATTGCTTTCATTGCTGAAGTTAGTGTTTACCGACCAACCGACCGACAGACCAACCGACCGACATAGTGAGCTGTAGAGTCGCGTTGCACGCGGATGCGACTAAAAATGGTAATATTTGTCATATATTAGTGCCGGACCAATTATAATAATAACTGAAGACTTTTAGGTTGCAAACTGGATTATCACATGAAGATAAAAATAATGTGTACATTTTCATTTATAACATTACATTTCTAAGACTGGCAATTCTATCATAAATGACTCATGTGTAGATTTTCGAACCAATTGATATAGTTACCATCACTTTCCATTGTTCTAACAGAAATGGAAAATGAACAGGACAACGCAGATCGCTTTACAGAATTACTTAACAATCTTAATGACGAATATGAAGGTGATAAATTTCGACTGTTAAGATTTCTTCTGTATGATTATCTACCCCTTTCACTGTTAAACCGTAAAGATATCACTGTATTCGATTTGTTCGATAAACTCCATGAGTCTGGCGACATAAAATACACCGAAATCAACCTGCTGTCAGAAATTGCCGAAGTGACAAATTTGAAATCAGCAAAACAAGTCATAGACAAGTACACCAACGATGCTAAAAGGGGAAATGGACTTTCACCTTACCGGAAAGCATTTCATAAAGCTCTGATGGCAGTGACAATTGATGATTTGCTCAGATTACGTGATTTCTACAAACTAAGTCACAAAGATTTCGATAATATCTGGGATCTGGTATTCCACCTGGAGAAACAGGGACGACTAGACTCTACAGACGTGAAGATAAGAAGGTTTGCATCTAATCTCAACTCATCAGCCAAAGAAAGACTAGGTATGTATAAAGCAACAGTGCATAATACTTATTATCTGTTCTCTAACAACAATGTCATTTGCAATATGAACATAAATTCTGCAATTTTAATCTTTACTTGTTTTATTATTATTATAGCAAATCTGTCATCACTTGCAGAGACTAGACAACATTCACAATCGATGTCATCAACAGAAAAAGGTAAACATCATTAAAAATAATTATTGATTGATTGCTTGCCTGATGGCTGCCTTGTTTAAATGATTTCTGTTGACATTTGAATTGCAAACGTTTAGTATGACGATAACGTTGTATTTTTGTTTTAGCAGAGCTGAATGGAAAAAGACCAGATGGGCGATCACCACCTAAAGGTATCATAATAACCTAGAATACCTATTATTATGAATTGTTTCTCCTATATGTTCAAATAATGTTCTGTTTCAAACGATAGGCCTGTGATGTAAAACCAATCAATTAGTTAATACAGGTTTATTACATCAATTTGTTAATTCACTTTTTTAGCAAAGGAGTTTAAAGCCATGTTATCAAAGACATCACAATGGTACCAAGGCAGAGATAAAATAACCATGCTAAAACTTCTGTTCAATGATACAACAGAACCAAAAAAACACAAAGATGTACGAAGCTTGTTCGCTGCGTTAACGAAAACTGGTATACTTAAGCGTGCAGACTACAAAATACTAATCGACATGGTCAAAGTGACGGATACACGTGGACTCGTAGAGGACGTTCAACTACTCAGTGATGCAAATGAGGACGGCGACATCACATCATTTTCAGATTATCGACAACAACTGATGGAAATGGGGAAAGTACTTTCACCAGATGAGGCAAAATTGTTGGGAGATTTGTATTGTGTACCAAGGAAAGCGTATACAGATCAATGGTCTTTAATTATGCATCTTGAAAAAACAAAAGATTTTGCTAATGGTGCCAACGAATTTATTCAAGACCTTAAAGATATAGGTCTAAGCCATGTAGCTTCAAAAATTAAACCGATAGCAGCACCGATAACAGCAAATAAGACAAGAGGTAGCACTAAAGTTAAAAAAAAGCAGAAAAAGAGACAGCGAAAACGTAAGAAGAACATTTATGTTTTGCGGCCCAAATTTAGGCCAAAACGCATATTTTGCGGAACGTCGTCGCGACGAAAGAATTTATTCAAGACCTTAATGATATAGGTCTAAGCCATGTAGCTTCTAAAGTGAAACCAAAACCAAAAAATAAGAGAGGTAGCACGAAAGTTCGAAAAAGACCAAAAAGGAGACAACGAAAACAATTTATTTTAAACAAAAAGTGAAAAATCAGGTTCGAATCATCGACCGAGGTGTGTCGTTTTCTAAATTCGTTTTTAAGATTTAAGCTAAAATGGCTTTGGGAACATTTAAATAAATTAACTGTCATAGTAAAGAAGTTCAGAACTTTGCTAGTGTTTAGATAGTTTTCAAGTTTATATTACAGGAGGTTGACAATTAGGTTTATTTTAACCAAAAATACTTACAGTATACAGTTTTTGTTTATAGCAGTGTAAACAACATGTATTGAGTTCCATTTAATGTAGAAAAAAAATAAATTACAAAATGGAGTTTGGTTGATACCATTATTTTAAAAAGGGGTGTTTATAAAAAAAATTTTTTTATAAAAGTATACCTCATAAACGTACCTATAACTTCCAAAGTGGTGTTTTTAAATCAATGAGGTTTTTTAATTTGATAGTCAATAGGTTTTTCAACAATAATCACGAAAAAAACACTGGGGTAAATTTCGTACATAGGTTTTGTGTTGCCAGGAAAATACGAAAAATACAAAAAATATAACAAAATATCAACAAACAAAACACATGAAACACAATTTAAATATGGCTAATCCAATAATAAAATGTATATGTGGCTTGTCATAATGCTACTAGAGTCATACGAATAGTTTAGATAAAATAAGAGAATGTGTTGCCAGGTTTATTTCAATTAATTGCCAGAAAAACAGTATTTTGCATTGAAATATTTAGTTGATGGAAAATAATGTTAAACTTGGAAATAATTGCGTCAATGGTTTTTATAAATTTCTAAATCTATTTTGTGTAAAGAGATACAGAAAGACCTCCCAAAAAATCTGACCTTGTAAATAGGTCATTTGAGGTCAAAAGGGGTCAGAATGCAAAACAGGATAGGTCCCCACTTTACTACAACTATTAATGTTTGATCAAAATTTACAAGATAGTTCATAACAATTCTCAACAATTTTCATATTTTACCTATAGTGTTACTCTAGCAACCATTTCTATGTGTAACTAAGGAAAGTTATTTTTAAAAAAACGTAAAAAATGGCGTTTTTATAAATACAAAGAATTGATTGCATTTGTAATTTTTCTCAATTTTACTTCTACTGCATTCCATTAATGACAAACTTGACCTTGTAAATTCATTCATTTTGAGGTCAACATTTTACCATAGTAACTGTTTCTATGCGAACATTTCAAAAAAAGGGTTTTTCATAAATACAAAACATTTTTTCTACATAGTTTTACATTTGTAGTTTTTGCCAAATTTATTTTAAATACTGAATCCTAATAATCTCAAAAAGAAAGTCTTGACTCTTGTGAAAGGGTCATTTGTTGGGTCAAGTTATGTCAAAATGTATTATTTATGTTATCTTAGAACCTGTTTCTATGCATAACTAAGGATAATTGTTTTTTTAAATACAGTTGAACCTCCCGTAAGTGGCCACCCTCGGGACCTGGAAAAGTGGCCGCTTACGGGCGGTGACCCCTTACCCCCCGTGCTGCCGATAAAGGGCCAAGATCACTTATTATGGCTATATACGATATTCTTAACGAAACGAGTCTCTCAATTTTCCAGCTAATTGTAGGCCTATTATTATTAATTTATAATCAGGTGGCTACCTGACGAGCAACAACTTAAATTATTAGATGTGTGGTTTCTTCCATTTGGTTCGGTCAATTGTTTTTGGGAGAACATTCTCTCACATAATAATGACAAATTTGAAAATCGGTGGATCTTTAAACCGTTTGTAAAATTGAGTTATCGTATATTATTTTATGTTATTATTATAGACCATATCAGTTTGGAGAGGGAACGTCGCGGCAATTATAATGATGACAATATATATAAGGTTCTGAATCTATTTTAATTTACGTATATCCTGGTTTTTATAACCTTAAGCTCCTAACTGTACACGACATCAAACAAACTCCCACAATACAATGCGTTTTCATCTTTATAAATAATATTCATTCTTAAATTGCCCTCAATTGATCTAGTAATTTTTTAATCTTTCTAAACTAATAACTAAATTTCCAAACACGAAAAAAGTATTATTGCACGCCATGTGACCCACAACCGTCTAATCAAATGACAGGAATTTATTTAGGTGTTTTATAATATTAATTATCTCTAGGATTATTATACCATGGTCCATGATTATACTGATAGGTACCGGAATGGTGAGATGCTATGTATTATGCGCATTTTATTATAATTATGATTCACGTTGACATTGTATGTGCATTGTAAGTTGTGTACTAAACATTCATTCAATTAAAATTTATTTCCTTTCTTTTTTCTTATAAAATCAATTTTTAACAATAATAGTATTGGCATTAGTAACAAAGGAAAAAAGTAATATTATTGAGTCAAGTATATAACCATAGTTACAATATTGTAATAATAATAAAAATAATAATAAGGCAATATATATTTTTTTACATGATAATCAACAGAGAATTGATTATTTAATGTATTAAGGATCGATCCAGCATAATAACACAATGTAACAAATAATATGAGACCACATTGTACATGCATTAAATTCAATCTATAGCCTTGGTAATGTTTTTTTTTTTTGGTAATAAGAACACTATCATTAGAGAACTGATGTACGTATATTTAATGTATTAAGCATCCATCCAGCATAATTACACAACGTACTATAGTAATTTTAGACCAAAATCTAGCCTTGGTAAACTTTAACGGTGTTGGAACAGAAACAAACTTCTTGATGCAATCTATATATTATGATGTTAGCCCGTAATAATATAGAACTAATAATTATTTAACCATGTAGTAACTTGTACATGTACACAGAATTGTTTTCTCTTGTATATATCATTAGAGCAATTATTGCGAATTAGTATACGCGATGCAATTATTACCGATTGTATACAGGAAGAGTCGCAGTTGATTTTTTGTAGGGTAGGCCTATGCACAACGTAAATGTGGTTTTGATATATATATATTATAAATAGGCGTGGTACTGATATTAACTTCTAACATAAATAAGCCCAAGAGAGCTTTAAGCCTGGTTTTACCAGTTAAACGGTTAATATTTCTTTCTTCTTCCGAACTCTCCAAGCGCCTTGAGCACTCTGAAGTGGTATGTGCGCTATAAAAATCTTATTATTATTATTTCATTGTTAGCTCGTGAGAATATTATGTGGTTTGATTTATTAACTGCAAATATCTTTACATGACAACGGTATACACTTCTTATTATCTTTATCATCATTATTAACATTTTCATTGTTTTACATAATAAAAGTAGTGCATCCTTTAGGAATTAATTGTAACGTAAGAAGTGCTTGTACATTGCTTTGTTGTTTTTAGCTATAGTTAGTTATGTTTCCATCCATCAGGGGTAAATTTTGAGAAATTAAGAATAATGTATTATATCAGTGTCATCTAATCGACACTAAATCAGTAGGTTATTTAATTCTTTCATAAGTTTAATCATTGCAGGAAGTTAATAGAATAAAAATCCTATCCAAGGCAGACAAAAGGTATAATGTGTAAAGTCATAATAATAATCATAATAATTCTGTAATATTCAGAATAAAATGTGTAAATTTCATTATTACCTATAATTTGTATAGATGTCTTTTACTTGTTTCGTTTTTAAATTACACGTAGATCTCAAACTACACTACTACCAAATAAAACATAAACACCGCTTTTTTCCCTCTTTAAGTTTTAAAACGTTAGAAAGTACTAGACCACCTAATACGCCACGTGTCTTGGAATTGAACAAAATGGGCGCGTATTTTTACTGTAATGTAGCGCGCAACTTGTAATCCGGTTGCTGCGCAACAATTATTGTTATTATAGGTGGTTCTTAAGATTTTTTAGACCATTGCAATTTGTATATAACGTCGTGGGTAATAATTTACTATTAGGCCCTACTGAGGCAACGAAAACATAAACACATCGAATGAAGAACATTTGAATGCTGATGATGTTATGCCTAGACCTTTGAATAGGCCACATGAACATATAGGATGCCTATAACTACAAGGCCTACTTAGCTAGGCCTACCTTACGTCTTACGTAACTGATCTTAAATTTCTACCGAGATCTTAAATGCGAGAATATGATAACCTAACGGTAAAAATAAGTGACTTTGGGTTTGCGCGTCAATGGAGTGACGCTGATCGACTTTGTATGACGTTTTGTGGCAGTTCGGCTTACGCGTCACCTGAGATACTGAAGGGGATTGCGTATGACCCTCACGACGCCGACATCTGGTGGAGTATAGGGGTAGTGCTTTTCGTTATGGTAAGTAGCCCTCTTTAAGATAATAATTGTAATTGTTTAGTTTTTATGAAGTAGGACTACTAATAAAAACCATTCGTCTCCTCTTCATGATGCACCCTCGAAAGATCAGAGGGCATTGGTTTCATAAGCAGATTTGAATCAGCATAATGGAAAGAAAATCACCTTTCTAAAAAAAATATATCGTAAAAAAATATCACATTATTGAGCAATTCTTACGTCACACGCACCGATTTTCTTTTATCACACGACTTATATTTCAGATTATTGGATCGATGCCATACGATGACTCCAACATCAACAGAATTATCGCAACGATGGATTTAGACCGTGTTTCATTAATCAAATCTATTCTACGAAAGGATCCTACAAAACGACTGACTATCAATCAAATACTAAACCACACATGGATCAGTCAATCAAATGACGCGCGCGTGGTATAGCACCTCAATTACGCGTACTCGATATTTATAGGATCAGCAGGGCGCTACCGATTTCCGAAATAAAATGAAACAAATTAGCAAATTCCTATCATTATTTTAGTCATAGGCCTATACTGTACTTCTCTAGACTGGCAGCCGATGTCTCATAACATTTTGACCACGCATGTAATATGGGCGTGTATTTGACCACAGTAACACCAACATCAAAATATTGAACAAATTAATTCAAAAATGCATTTGATAGTAAATATTTTATTTTGCAAAAAGAAATGAAAGTCTTGATTGCGGAAATTAAAAAATATTGGGTTTGATATTTTTAAATTTACAATTGACGTCGTCAGTAGAACAAGGTAAATTGTGACTAAATAATCAAGCCAAAGATTTACTCTATAACTCTATTTGGCTTATTCTTATTTTGTCCTAAAAGTATAAAGAATAACTATTTTCTGTGTTTTTTAAAATTAAATATCGGTTAAAATCAGAATATTGTATTTTTTCTGGTATATGCGCAACCAGCACCTAAAGGTATTCCATTATTTTGTTTCCTACCATAATAACATTTAGAAGCAATTTCACAATTTGTAGTAAATAAAGTTTATGTTACCTGCTAATTCAGATGCGCTGCCTACATTTAGTAATTTTGTTCCGTCTCCTTTTAGAGTTAAACCGCAAGAATTTTAAAATCCTGTTAATTCAGACATCAGAGTGGTACCAAGCCAGAAACAAACTAACTATGCTCAAACACTGCTGTTGACGGATGACATAAAGACCCAACAAGATGCTTTAAAGGAGTCTCGAAAAATACATCATAAGAACTACACATATCTAATCGACATGGTCAAAGTTACCGATACTCGTGGAGTTGTAGAGGATGTGAAACTACTCAGTGATGAAAACAAGGATGGCAAAATCACATCATTTTCAGATTATCGACAAACACTAATAGAAATGGGGAAAGTACTTTCATAAAATGTGGCAAATAAGGTGGAATATCTGTATGAAGTACCAAATGATGAGTGTATAGACCAATGGTTTCTAATCATTTTTCTTGGGGAAAAAAAAGATAAATTCAGTTCTGCGAATATGAAAGCATTTATTCAAGACCTTGAAAATATAAATCTACACCATGTAGCGTCACAACTTAAAAAGACACCAACAAATAAGAGAAGCATTGATACAAAAGTCCCAAGAAAAACGAAAAAGAGGAAACGATAAGAAGAATGACGATTGACAAAGGGAAACAAAATTACTATGAAAGCCAATTTGTTGTATTTCATAATAGACCTATACGATTTTAGCCTATAGAATGTTGTCATAATATATGACAATCTTTCTGCATAGTGTAGTCACACTTGTACTCAGATTAAGACATTTCGCATGTGGAGATGGTATAATATAAAACGAAAATGTACACACACATTTCAAAATATACATAACTTATATTAAGTACATAAAAAGTCTTTATAATGAAATTCCATTATAATTATGTAGTTACTGTACATGCTCATTGTTTTTTAGGTTAAAATATAGTTTTTCTCAATGATTCCATCATCAGTTAATTCAAAAATAAAAACACACAAACACAGTATTGACCTATTAATGTATTACCCGCATGCAATGTCAGTGAAGCCATAATAGTTTCTTTGTCTGTCTTATATGTGTGCTATTTTCTGAGCACTTTAAATATTTCAATACTTTACTTTCGAAATTGAATATATTTTGTAATTTCGAAATAAAAACAAATTGTCTGACATACTGTATGAATAATTTGTTGATTACTAAACCTGTTGTTGAAAACCAAGCCTTTCATGAATGATTCCACCGAACTGTCGAGTTAAAATAGCCTTTTGTCTGTTCATATAATATGTTTAACTAAGCACCATCAGTGGATTGATAAACATATCTGGGGAGGATGCTGAAAGTTAGATCCACGTCACACGGGGATCGCACCCTGCACTCCGCAAACTCTCATCAATGACTCGTATGCCTAGTTTTTTTTAAATCAATTAATAAGGTTTACCATCACTTTCCATTATTCTAACAGAAATGGAAAATGAACAGGAAAACGAAGATCGCTTTCAAGAATTTCTTAGAGATCTTAGTGCCAAATATGACGGTGATAAATTTCGATTGTTAGGATTTCTTCTGTTTGATTACCTACACCTCTCACTCTTAGACCGTAAAGATATCACTGGATTTGATTTGTTCAATAAACTCCATGAGTCTGGCGACATAAAATACACCGAAATCAACCTACTGTCAGAAATTGCCGAAGTGACAAATTTGAAGTCAGCTAAAGATGTCATACCCAAGTACATAAACAATGCTAAAAAGGGAAAGGGACTTTCACCTTACCGGAAAGCATTTCATAAAGCTCTGATGGCAGTGACAATTGATGATTTGCCCAGGTTACGTGATTTCTACAAACTGGGTCACAAAGATTTCGACAATATCTGGGATCTGGTATTGTACCTTGAGAAACAGGAACGATTAGACGATACAGAAGTGAAAAGAAAAAGGTTTCCATCTAATATCAACTCATCAGCCAAAGAAAGAATATGTATGTATAAAACAACAGTACCTAATACTTATTATCTGTTCTCAAACAACGTCTCAATTGGTCTGTCATTTGCAATATGAACATATATTCTGCAAGTTTAATCTTTACTTGTTTTAATATTACAGCAAATCTGTCATCACTTGCAGAGACTAGAACACATTCACAATCGACGTCATCAACAGAAAAGGTAAACATCATTAAGAATAATTCATTGATTGATTGCTTGCCCGATGGCTGCCTTGTTTGAATGGTTGCTGTTGACATTTGAATTGCAAACGTTTAGTATGAAAACAATATTGTATTTTTGTTTTAGCAGATATGCATAGAATTACAAGAAGACCAGATGGGCAATCACCACCTAAAGGTATCATAATAACCTAGAATACTTATTACATCAATTTTTTAATTCACTTTCTTTAGACAAGTAGTTTAATGACATGTTATCAAAGACATCAAAATGGTACCAAGGCAGAGATAAAATAACCATGCTCAAACTGCTGTTCAAGGATAAGATAGAACCAGAGAATACAATGATGTACTAAGCTTGTTTGATGCATTAACAAAAACTGGTGAGCTTAAACGTACAGACTACAAAATACTAATCGACATGGTCAAAATGACAGAAACTCGTGGGGTAGTAGACGATGTTAAATCACTCAGTGATGCTAACAAGGACGACGAAACACGTCATTCCCGGATTATCGACAAAAACTTATGGAACTCGGGAAAGCACTTTCAAGAGATGAGGCAAACTTGTTGGGAGGTTTGTATAATATATCAAAGAAAGCGTATACAGACCAATGGTCTTTAATCATGCATCTTGAAAAAACAAAGGATGTATTTGCTAATGGTGAAAAAGAATTTACAGTAAAGAAGCTAATTTGAAAGAATAACATGCTCGTTGTATATATTACACGATGTAGACCTCGGTTCATATAAGTTAACTCATCAACATTCCACAATAAGTTACCGTAATCATTCCACATAATGTGTTGTTTTCTTTGTAAATATACAGCTATATTTAGACCATATCTCCAGTGATTTATATATTATATTTGTATACGTTTGAAGAAAAACAGATTGTTGGATAAGTTATATTTATGTACTAAAAGGAGACAAGATAGCGAAATGTGTTTTAGAGACTTTCTTAGTAAACTGAATGAAGAATATAGCGGTGATAGAATTAAATCGTTAAAATTTCTTCTTCATGACTGTCTGAGTAATTCATTGTTAGCTCAATGCAATCAATGCATTTGATTTATTCAATGCACTTCAAGATAGAGGAGACATAAGTCCAACTGAAGTGAACCTTCTATCAGAAATTGCCGAAGTGACACAGTTAAAACCTGCACAAAATATCGTGGACGCATACACGAAAGGTGGTGTAGTCGGGTCAAAATATGAAAATATAGGCCCTAACCCCCAAAAAATTGCAAGAAAATGTTTTTTGATGAATTACAATAAAAAATGGTCTAAAAAAAAATATATCAAAAGTTTACCAAAATCGGACTACCGCAAAGGTTCAAAATTTTACGTTAAAAAAGATGGCCGCCAATTTTTGAAAATCGGTAACCGCTTGTAGTAGACAGTTGTATTTGGTGTCAAATTGTTCAAAATATAAATGTTTATATTTACACTTTTTGAACATTTTGTTGAAACATGACCGGAAATTCCATTTTGTGACCTTTGACATATACGGCATGACGTTTATATATCTAGGTAACTGCAAATCACAGAGTCTTGATATTGGTGTCAAAATGTTCAGAACATACATATTTATATTTACCCTTTTTAAACATTTTGTTGAAACATGATCGGAAATTCCATTTTGTGACCTTTGACCCATATATGGCATAAAAAAAATGTTCATATCTACGTAACTAAAAATCATAGAATCTTGATATTGGTGTCAAAATGTTCGGAACATATTTTTATATTTACTGTTTTTGAACATTTTTTTTCAAAAATAACCGAAAACATAAGGTTTTGACGTGACCTTTGATACTTATGGCATGAAATATTTTCACATACATGTACATGAGGCATGTTTTACGCGAATGATATTTTCATGCAGAGCCTGTAATCAGCTTTTACGCACTTAGACACACAGCGTGTTGAAGATTCAAACGTAGTGTTTTGTAAAAATTGTTAAATATAAAATACCTAAATTATTCCTAACTTGATTACAGAGGAATCTTTATTTGTAATAACTGTCAGGTTTGTGGACGTTCAGTTTAATTGTTTGTTCCGACATACCACTCTTCTGCTCCTTTGTAATTTCGTCCTCGTATAAATGCTCCACACACTTTCCAAAAAAAAATCTTGGAATGGGAATATTTGATGCACATTTACATTTCGATGGAGAGTTCAGATTTTTTTATGATTCTTGTTGCCATATTTTGTAACGAGAAGTTTAATTGTGTCATCTTTGGTTTGTGTACAGTATTTGGATTTTGATCACAGTTTTTGTCTTTCGTCGGAAATTATTTGCAGAGAAAGTGGATGCGGTGTAGATTCTTCAGCAGAGCCTGTATAATGGTTGTGGTGAATGATTACTTTCAAATTTGATAATTAATTCATCTGTTGATTTGCCATCATTGTTCCCAGTTTCCCATAACTTTTGGTAGATGTTCGAATCGTGACAATTCCAACTGTGCCATAGTTTTCTCTTTTTTAGACGTTCCATCTAGATGTAATGTATGATTGGATTTGTCAAGCAGTTCTTGCGAGGATGACAACTAATCCATGTGTATTTTTGATAACGGCTCTGCCTCCAAGCTTCCAAGTTGTTAAACACCTGTAGTCTATAGCATTTCTAGCTCCAACAATATACTTTGTTGTTTAATAAATCCATTATTTAACTATTTTTATCATTGTAATGTCCATGTTCATATTACGTCTTCATCACTCTGTTTTTTCACTTCTTCAAGTTTGCTTGCTCAATATTTGAGGCATGTTCAAGAAGAATTCCATTATATTTTGTTTTCATTATTGCACCACAGCTCTTACAACTTTCTCCCCCTTTAACCTCCTTCCTTTCACTTCTCCCTTGTTATTGCTTCCAATTACTTAATTTAATCTGTAACTGTTCAGCTTTTAACTCATTGATATCATATCAGAGGCCAATGTGCTATACAGTAGATGGTTTTAATTCTTCCTTTTGTTGACATTTCTTGGTGTGTATCGTGATATTTTTTCTCTTGCATCTATTATTTTTACATTATTTTCAAACTGTATAGTTACACAATCAAGTTCCTTTGCCATTGTTTGCATTTGATTGTTTTCACTGCCATTTGCCTTTCCTTTAATCCATTTTCACATGAAATTCTTCCAGATCCTGTATGTATATATATTACAGGCATCTTAAAGGGAAACCTTGTGTTTTCGATTATTTTTGAACAAAATTTTCAAAAACAGTAAATATAAATATGTATGTTCTGAACATTTTTACACCAATATCAAGGTTCTATGATTTTTAGTTACGTAGATATGAACATTTTTTTATGTCATATATGGAAAGGTCACAAAATGGAATTTCCGGTCATGTTTCAACAAAATGTTCAAAAAGTGTAAATATAAGCATATATATTTTGAACAATTTGACACCAAATACAGCTGTCTACTACAAGCGGTTACCGATTTTCAAAAATTGGCGGCCATCTTTTTTAACGTCAAATTTTGAACCTTTGCGGCAGTCCGATTTTGGTAAACTTTTGATATATGTTTTTTTAGACCATTTTTTATTGTAATTCATCAAAAAACATTTTCTTGCAATTTTTTTGGGGTAATGAAACAGTTTGACTCGGCTAGTGTCAAAAGGGGAAAAGGATTGTCACCTTATCGAAAGGTCTTGTTTGCAGCGCTGAGAGAGGTGACAGATGAAGATATGCGTAACTTACAAGCTTTCTACAAACTAGATCAATACGGCTTTGGAAATATCTGGGATCTAGTATTCCACCTGGAGAAAGAGTTACTTTTAGACAAAACAGAAGAGAAAATAAAACGGTTTGTAGGAAAACTCAACCCCGCAGAAAAAGAGAAAATACTTGATATGTAAAACAACATTCTTTACTAATACATATCGTCCTCAGCGTCTCACATGATCTGTCTGTACGTAATTATATTTATATTTACTTAAAATGCTGTATTGATGTTTTTGTACGTGATACCACTTTATGTAAGTATTTTATCTTTATTCTTTATTACAGATAAACTGGCAACATTTAAAGAGGTTAAAGACAATGTACAATCGACGTCATCAACGAAACAAGGTAAATACTGTATGATTAAATCTTAATCTATTTATTAGTAAGTTCGTTAAAGCAGGGAAGTGTGATTCACTCTTGCCTGGTTAAAGTTCCACTACCTGATGTCGAACCCGGACACCTATTGTTATTTTTAAACTGTAGTTTTTGTTTGTTAAGCAGGTAAGGATGCAGAAACAGATGTGCCATCAGTACCTAAAGGTATCTATTGATTTCGTTTATCATAATCATCGTTTTAAAGGTTAAGAATGTTTGTAATATATGCATTTTTATGTGTTTATTAACCTTATTTTGGGGGGGTTTTTTTTGCTGTTTTTTTTAGATATATAGCTTACAAGACCTCAAAGGCCTATTTTAAAGATTATAAGTAACTTCTTTCTTTAGAGTTAACCTCCAAGGAGTTTAGGACAATGATACTATAGACATAAAGATGGTACCAAAAAGGAGAAAAACTAACGAGATAGATGACGCAACAAAACACCAAAACATGAAGATCTTGTTTGATGACTTAATGGCTTCTGGCAAACTGAAGCGTACAGACTACAAAGTTATAATCGACATGATCAGAGGAGGTGAAATCACTCAGTGATGCAAACAAGGATGGCAAAGTTACATCATTCTCGGCCTATCGACAAACACTAATAGAAATGGGGAAAGTACTTTCACCAGAGGAGGCAAAAGAGGTGGGATACCTGTATGTCGTACCACATAATGAGTATACAGACCAATGGTCTCGAATCATGCATCTTGAAAAAACAAAGAATGTATTTGCTGATGGTGCGAAAGAATTTATTGAAGACCTTACATATATTATAGGTCTACATCATGTAGCTTCTAAACTAAAACCACTAACAACTAATAAGAGAAGCTGTAGTCCAGATGCTTTGAAAAGTCAGAAAAAAAAAGAAACGATAATAAATTAGGTAAGAAGTGGGGGGATCTAAATCAATGTTTGAGCATTGGAGGTTGGAATAGAAAAGATGTGAAGCAAGGCAGAGAGTTTATAATAGATTTGAGGCTATTACAAGTATGACAGCAAATGATATCGTACGACGTAACAACGGATGTACTTCTTCCTCCCGAATGGATTGTTATCACTTATAACATTTTCATGGCTTTACAATAATAACAATAGGCCTATAGTGCATCCTTTAGGAATTGATAGTAACGTAAGAAGCGCTTGTTTTTAGGTAGTTATTTTTACATCTAGAATGGGAGGGTGGTTTTAGGAATTCAAGAAGAATTTAATTTTAGTGTCATATAATCGGTCAACATGCGAAATAAAAAAAAACCTATCCCAATTACATCACAAGGGCAGAATAAATTATACGTGAAAGACAAATACTCTATATACTGTACTATTTAGAATAAAAAATGTGTTCGTATAGATTTATGTTACTTGTTTCGTTTTTAAATTATATTACACACAGATTTCAAACTACACTACCAAATAATACTACAACCCGCTTTCCGGGTTCAAACTTTAAAAAGTATGAGTACTCTCCGTGCTGGAAGAACAAAATAGGCGCGTCTTTCTGTAATTTAGCGCGTATTTAGCGTATTCCGGTTGCTGCGCAACAACTTTATTATTATTATTGGTGGTGGTTCTTAATAAGATATCTTTTTCAGACCACTGCAATATTCATATAACGTCGTGGGTAACAATTTACTATTAGGCCCTACTGAGGCAACGAAAACATAAACACATCGAACAAAGAACATTTGAATGCTGATGGTGTTATGCCTATACCTTTGAATAGGCCTACAAGAACATAGGATGCCTATAATTACAAGGCCTACTAGGCCTACCGATTGTGAACAGTCTTACGTAACTGATCTTAAATCAAAAGGCGTCATAATTGGCAATACCATCGGCGAAGGCACGTATTCAAAAGTTAAACAAGTTTTTCTAAGTAATTTACGCACACCAGCAGCCATGAAAATAATCACCCGACAAAGAATTGAAGACGATTACTTCAGTAAGTTTCTTCCGCGCGAGATGGATATTCTCCAGGAAATCAGTCACCCAAATATTACAAAAGTACTCGATATCATTTATGTCAGAAATAAAATCTGTATTCTGATGGAGCTGGCTTACAGGGGTGATCTTCTTAAACACATTCAGAAGCATAGGTACATTAAAGAAGGCCACGCAACAATCATGTTTCGCCAGATTCTTACGGCTGTAAACTATTTACACTCACGCGGGTATTTCCACCGAGATCTTAAATGCGAGAACATTCTATTGCACGATAACCTGACGGTGAAAATAAGTGACTTTGGGTTTGCGCGTCAATGGAGTGACGCTGATCGACTTTGTATGACGTTTTGTGGCAGCTCGGCTTACGCGTCACCTGAGATACTGAAGGGGATTGCGTATGACCCTCACGACGCCGACATCTGGAGTATAGGGGTAGTGCTTTTCGTTATGGTAATATTATTATACTATTATTTTTATGAAGTATAGGCCTACTAATAAAAACCATTCCTCTCCTCTTCATGATGCAAAGAAGGGCATTGGTTTCATAAGCAGATTTGAGTCGGCATAATAGAAAGAAAATCACCTTTCTAAAACCATATATATTGTCAAAAAATATCACATTAATGAGCAATTCTTACGTCACGCGCACCGTTTTTCTTTTATCATCACACGACTTTTATTTCAGATTATTGGATCGATGCCATACGATGACTCCAACATCAACAGAATTATCGCAACGATGGATTTAGACCGTGTTCCATTCCCTAAATTAAGCCATATTTCAAGAGAAGCTACAGACTTAATCAAATCTATTCTGCGAAAGGATCCTAGGAAACGACTGACTATCAATCAAATACTAAACCACACATGGATCAGTCAATCAAATGACGCGCGCGTGGTATAGCGCCGTAATTACGCGTAGCCTACTCGATATTTATACGGTCAGAGGGCGCCACCGATTTCGTTTGAAAATAAAATTTGAAAATTAGCAAATTCTATATCATTATTTTAGTCATAATTATACTGTATTCTCTAGTCAGCTGACAGACGATGTCCCATAACATTTTGTTAATTTTACTTCCCTGTCATTTCTGACTACTGTCGCCATCACCTTTCGATCGATTGACCATACGCTCTTTGTGCTTGGGTGCTTCTTGGCTTCAGCAAGTAGATTCCTTCTGTTCCAACTTCCATGTCAGATCATCTTGGATTGAAATGCCACTTCCTTTCAGATTTCTACGCTGTGATGATTCTTTTTCTGTTCCGATAAGAAGTAAATTTCACGATGATTGGTCGTGGACGATTCGATTTGCCATTTCTTGCTCCTGTCCGATGAGACCTATCAATATCGTGCGGATTAATGTCAATTCCAAGTTTACTATTTGCTAGGTTTACCACAATTTCATCAGTATTGTCTTTACTTGTCTCCGGGATTCCGAATAAGCGTAGACAGTTCCTACGAGAATATTGTTCAAGATCGTCCAGTTGTACGGCCGGTTTTTGTATTTTGTGATGTAATTCATCAATGTACGAGGTTTCCGAAGCAGTATTGGTTGCAATTTCATCTTGTTTGCTTTCAATATCAAACAATTTCCAAATAATCAAACCTGGTTTCTATTTTTTCTACAGCTTTGTTCACATTTTCATCCATGAAAATCTTGGTTTCGAATGCTGACGTTATAGATGATCTAATTATATCAGCCATCAATGGGCATGTAAAGGCCTTACTTAATGCTATCACCAAATAGTTTTACTAGATCTGGGCTGTGTAGTAGGGTGTCACGAAAGCTCAGACCACGAAAGCTAAGACCCCCTAAGACCTAGATCACGAAATCTAAGACCCAACACCTAAGATTACAAATACTAAGATATACTACAGCTTAAAAACAATACTTGTTTATCCATACATAATTTTAAACACAGTAGGTTTCATTTATTACCATAAATATAATTTAATACTACCGCAAAACATAGATAAACTCACATTATTTTCGCCCGTTGAGTAAATGTATATTTTTTCTTTACAACAAACAAACTTGACGGGTTGTTTGTTGGTATATATTTACTCCATTGTGTTGGTTCAGAGGATGTTTTTCTTACGCACCTGCTTTTCTTGTATTTTGACTCCAAATTTGTTGACTAACTTTATCCTGAACACCACACATTAAAATTAGGACTTATAAGTACTTTCAGAAGGAGAAACACATAATAACAAATAAATAAATCCTTTAAATTGATGATTTTACAGATGTGTTTCTTTGTATACTGTAATGTAACTCCTCGAGCTCCCCATGCTCAATGTTTTTGTTTTTATGGAGCGCCAAAAGAGCAACAATAACAGGGGCGCAGCCAACAAAGAATTAAAGGGGGGGTCAACCAAATATGTGAGTATTTTGCGAGCGAAGCGAGCAACCATGGGCTGGGGGCCAGGGGGCCGCCAAGGGCCCCCGGTCGGCGCCCCCTGGAAGCTTTGGCGGTCTAGCACCATCTAGATCATTTGAATCGGTTTACACACACACAAATATGACAATGTTAACACTAATAAACTGAAACAAAGAAAACAAAAAACAACTCTCATTTTCATTACATAACATTTTTATATTCCAGGCTGCCACAGACAAACACTTTTTTTCTTGCTTGTTTGTTGATTTGTGTAGAGAGGCTGTAAACTCAGAGGAAGAATTATTTGAATTCCTCCCTTTTCACCAATACAAAAGTTGCATGAAATGAACGTAGAGTTGCAAAAGTTTGAAAAAAGAAATTAGAATGATAGCATGGAGTGATATAATTAAATGAGAACCGTAAGTTTAGAGTTCATACACTGTGCAAGTCCAAGAAGCTATCTTGGCTCCGTGTGTATGTGAGACGCTTATCATACCCAGTACATACAATATTTTGTTTAAAAATATACCTATTTTGTTCGAATGTATAGTATAGGTGATATCTTATACTGTACATAATTGTAATAACTAACTTCTAAATTATTATCATACATTTTACTATAACGGCGCTCTAGACATCGCGTGATGCATCTTTAAACATTAGTTTGGAACATTCTTCTTGGCTTGGAGACAGAATTCGCGAATGACATTCTCTGTATTAATGTTCATGTTAAAGTGTATGTTCATGAGGCACAATCCCGAAAGCTGCTCATAAGACATGTGATTTCGCAAACAGGTTTTCGTTCTCCACAAAGTCGAAAAACTCCGTTCAGCTTCAGCAGACGTTACGGGCATAGGCCTACACGATTAGAAGACTTGCACGCACATTCGGGAACACATCTGGATCCGCTAATTTTACACAGTCGCTTCCATCACTGAAGCTCGGAATGAAGATGTTCGTGTCTTGGCAGATCACCGTACCAAATTCAAGTTCCTTGAAGACTTCTTCAACATTACACTTCACGATAGACTCGGGTGCTACGCCAAATATTTTAAAGCATGGCCTGTTATCGGCAGAAAAACGGGTTTTTAACTCGGTTTGTAAATGATCAAGAAGTTGATTTGGTAATACTGCTCGGTAGTAATCTTCCACAGTATCTCCAGGATGATTTGATCTGTATTGTTGTCTCATGTTTTTATTTATTTTTTCTAAAAAAAAGGGGGGGGGGTCAGGACCCCCGTGACCCCCCCACTGGCTGCGCCCCTGAATAATAGTACAAGTATAAAAACAGAAAGAAAACGAAACAAAAAAACTTATCATGATTTTTAAATGAAAATTTATTTGCCAGTATTTATTTCTTCGTACTTGCATGATTATACTATTATCATTACAATTTTAATTTTACATTGTTCCATCCACACTGTAGATGGACTCCACAGAGTTTTCAGCCCTCTATATAATTTTTGCTCTTTTGACGTTCCATAGAAACAAAAACATTGAACATGGCCCATGGGGTAGGCCTACTGTACTGTAGGCTAGTCATTTTGTGTGCGAGAAAAACGTCTGTAAAATCATCAATTTAAAAATGTATTTGTTACTTTTTATGTGATTCTTTTTCATGAAAGTGCCAATTCTAAGGTGTGATATTCAGAATAAATGTTAGGAGTTAAAATACAAGGCAGGTGCGAAAGATAAATATTTGTAATCTTAGTTAGGTGTTGGGTCTTAGCTTTCGTGATCTAAGGCCCTGTTCAGACCCATGGCGTTAGACCGTTTTAGCGTACAACGTTACTATCAAGGTCACGTTACAAACCGCAGAGAAAAAAACGAGGTGTTCAGACCCATAGCGTACGATTATCATTACAACGGAAGTACGTCATCCAGGTTGTTTCTAGTTGCATATTCATGTGCTCTTACCCACGTGTTTTCATCATTATTTCCACTGTATATAGGCCTAGATCTCAGCCCTACAATTATGACAAAATTAATAAAAAACATACCTCAGCATTTATTTAAGAAAAATATAGTAAAGCCAAATTTCTGTTTCTATTGTTTTTATTTTGTTTGTAGTAAAAAACATTTTCCCCAGGCTCTTCTTGTGTTACGAAAATAAAGCAGGCCTCGTAATGATGAAGAAAAAAATGATTGTGATTAGTCTATCCAGTCCAGTCAAAGATATATATTCTTTGGTCCAGTCGGTTGAAAATAACCCTTAACTTGCTAATAAAAGGGACACAGCTCCCCTTGTTTGTTTACTGATTTTTTTTAGGAGTTAGGGGGTTTTCAGCATTAAACTTGTCCAGTCTAGTCTGCCTTGTATGAATGAGTGACTTGATGTCCCACGCTGTTTTTAGCTTGAATGAAATGCGTGAATGGCTCTAGGCCTAGCTAGGCCTAAAAGCGGATGGGATCGTAGTCCCTATGTTTAAATACAAGGTGCATGTATTTATGTCATTTGTTAGAAAATATAATGGTAATCAGTTGATAGTAGTCTGTAGCCTTTGTAATGTAGTTATTGTAGTTATTGTAGTTATTGTAGTTATTGTAGTTATTTGTAGTGTAGTTAGGCCTTATTTATTCTGGCCTTTTTGTTATTGAAATCCATCTCACACATTGACGATACAAGATGTCAGCCTAGGTCAAACCTTGTTTCGCGTCATAACAGGAAACGTTCTGATTGGATACAACGTTGACTTACAGTAGCGTCGTACGCTAAAACGGTACTATCAACCGTTTTCCACTACAACGCTACAACCGTTGTACGCTAATCCCCAACTGTTCAGACACACATTCTTTTAGCGTCGTACGCTAAAACGGTCTAACGCCATGGGTCTGAACAGGGCCTTAGGTCTTAGAGGGTCTGAGCTTTCGTGGTCTGAGCTTTCGTGACACCCCTGTGTGGTACGTCTGTTAGCGTCGCACGTACCTGCTTTGAATGCCTAGTGTTACCGGCTGAGCCCAATTCGTTGACTGGAATGTCCTTTTTTTAGTAGACATCACGTGATCAGCCTAGCTGCTGTTTTAGTTACAGGTGGTGTTGACAAAAAATACAACAATTTTCGTGATAAAATAACAGTTTTGTAGTTTCAGGTGTTCAGGTAGATGCTACTCGGAGACCTTCGATCAGTTTTATTATTTATCTCATCATTATAGGCCCCTATTCTTCTTTTTAGATTTTTTTTGGCGAGGAGTTTCGTTAAGCAGCTTCGTCTCTGATCGTTATTTGATCGTGTATTTTGACCGCACGCGTAATACAGTCATGCATTTGACCAAAGGAACACCAAACTCAAAATACTATTTAAACAAAATCATTCAAAAATACAAATGCATTTGATAGTAAATATTTTATTTTGCAAAAAGAAATGAAAGTCGTAATTGCGGAAGTTTAAAAATATTGAGTTTGATATTTTTAAATTTTAACATACTGAGCCAAATATAAAATATGATGGTCGAGTCTCTCATTTACTATATTGATCGAGCTAGGCCCCCAATGCCTATCATTTCGTTATAGGCCTAGCTTTATAAACATACACCTTTCTCTCAGTTTGAAGGCAACTGACAACCTGGTAGTAGCCTCAGACTTTTCTTTTTGTATTGTGGTCACTTTAAATTCCATTAACAATGATTTTCTTCAAATAATTAACTGTTATGCCTAGAGTGTGTCAGAGTGCACTTATCCCTCGCATCCAATTCTGTACTTTTGATTGTCTGCTGCAACTTTTGACAAAGGTGTTCTGATTGGTTGAATGTTCAGAAATTCAACGAATCAGCCTGTCTGAAAAGTAGAGCAGTTCTTTACTACTTTTCTGAGTGTGTGAAGCTACACAAATGAAGTTTGTGTGATCAGATAAATTATAAAGTGGGCATAAGAATCTGTTCTTATATTTCAAAATTATGATGGCAGTGTATATGCCTGTCAAAATTTAAATAATGAGAAAAATAGAGTGTTGTGGTACTATCTGAATTACAGTGAAAAACTATGCCAACTGCCTTAATTATCAGTAATATACCTTCAACTCCATTTTTTCCTGAGTATAAGTGCAACATTGCATTCACAGAGTGCTCAATATTGAGTGGTAGTACTACTCAATATTGAGTGGTAGTACTGCTCAATATTGAGTGGTAGTACTGCTCAATATTGAGTGGTAGTACTGCTCAATATTGAGTGGTAGTACTGCTCAATATTGAGTGGTAGTACTACTCAATATTGAGTGGTATTACTACTCAATATTGAGTAGTACTGCTCAATATTGAGTGGTAGTACTACTCAATATTGAGTGGTAGTACTACTCAATGAAAGCTTTGTCTCGCTCAATATATAATATAATAATAAGCAAATAATAAATGAATGTTAATTCATTTTTTAAGCTCTATCTACACTATCAAACTTTATGTGTGCCCATATATGGATGTGATGATGTCATATCACTAACGTGTTTAAGCATATTACTACCATATTTGGGTAAATCTCACTTTTTTTTCAAACTAGTTTGATAGTTCTTTAGAGCTTTAGAGCACTCTCAATGAGTGACCACTATTTAAGTACTGAGTATTTACTAAATAAGTCAAGATATTTAAATACAGAACAGAAATCAGTAAAGGGATACACCAGTTCTTTCCATAAAATCAAATATATTGAGAAATATACAAGCTAGAAAAGTTTTGAAAATTACATGATTGTTTTTAAAAACTGTATTAAACGGAATTTTTATTCATATTTCTTCGTACACTGTCACTTTATTTGGTCCCATGTTCCAATTCATTCAAAACGTGAAATAAGTTCCTGTACTTTTATCAGCAAGTTACATTAGTAATTGAGTTAAAAAAAGACAGAGGTCAAAGTTCACCAGGATCTGAAAAAAAAAATGAGACAAGATTAATACACATGCATGAGTGAGACAGTTAAACGGTATTTATGTATATTCTCATTGGCTCATCCTTCAGATGGAATGGTAATTTTTTTTACTATTACTGAAATTTAGTTTTTCCTATAATCGTAACAACTTAAGTTTACTTACCATGTTTATTTTGTGTTTCTTGATGTTTAACAGGATCCGCCTGACTTTGATCACCAGCATACAACACTTGTTGTAGTGCTTTTATTTCATTATCATAATCCGGCCACTCGGCCACTATTCTTTTGGCGCTAACTAATTTAGGTTCTTTTGTCAGAGGATTATTGCACTGAAAAAAAAAAGACCAGGGGTATGATGTCATAATTGGGTTATAAATAATTATTAATTACCAATTTACTTACAAAGCAAAGCAAAAATTAAATTCAGTGGCATAACGGCTATGACCGACCGCTCACTGGCTAAATCCAGGGGCCTCGGAGCTTAAGGGGGCCCCTGAACAGGCCTCTGCATCACGCCACTGATTTAATGGCTGATGAGCTCAGAATAACTACGCAGAAAATTTGATTTTTCTGCTAGATGATGTGCCAAGAAACTCAACTGTTTTATTTAGTGTCACATTTTGAAACTATAACTTATTGCAACTTACCAAATCTATTGTTTTTGCTTTTGTTTTTTCTCGATCACTACACCAAGTTTCACACCACATCCATTCTTGCGGCAATGAGAATATAGCAACTTGATGTATCATGTTGTTTGGAAGATCCTAAAAAAATCCGTCATGTCATTTAATTACAATTGTTATATATAAACATACTTCAATAACATCAACAAATGAATGAATATTAAAATCAATAACTGTATTATAAAACATTAGAATAACAATATACATTAAAAAAACATTAGAAAGAATAAAAATGAATGAAATAAAACAGATGATTACTGTATATGTAAAGAACTAAAGAAAATTAATTTTAAAAATATATATATATATATATAAATAAAAAAATACAAACTTATAAACAAATTGTGTACACACACCTGATCAAGATTTGATAAACTATTTGGGTCTTGGCTAAGACCTTGATATTGACCTCTTAATCTATCACCAGCAGCAATCTTACGGAACTTTACCAGATCAACCACATACAAAGCACTGGTGAGGAAGAACAAAAAGAAACTCTAGCAGTGACTTAAATTAAATCATTTTTTACAAGATACAATAAAGCTCTGTCTACACTATCAAACTTTATACGACAAAAAAATGTGATGTGCCCATATATGGACATGATGATGTCATACCACTACCTTTTGGCATATCACTTGGGCATATCACTACCATATTTGGTCACATCACATTTTTTTGTTCAAACTAGTTTACTAGTGTAGACAGAGCTTAAGGGCAAGTGTTGTCTTTACATAAAGATGCACGAAAATATCAAAAAAACTGGTGAGGACAAACCAAAACCAAAACTCTAGAGCAATCACTTAAAAAATGTTCACTGTATTGTGACCAGATGCTACATGAGTGATAATTTCTTGAAAATACTCAAAAAACCAGAAAAAATAAAAAATTCTAGAGTAAATATTCAGTAATGGGTATTTTCTATTGCGACACTATGCTTATGTGAGTGAGGTTTTTCATACAGAGAGATACAGGAAAATATCTAATAACTGACTTTACCTAATGTGATACTTGCGGCCAGCCAGATGACTAGCCCAGTAGCCCGACTTCCAAAATCTGAATCCATCCATTTCTACTCGACTGTCACAGAAGGGTGTGTAACCATAAGGAGCACCTTTCAGATCCAGATCAGCTAAGTCTTGGAGGTCAGCTCTTACAATCTGCAATGCAAAAATGCTTGAATGAGGTCAGAGGTTAAAGGTTGTAGACTAGTATGAATAGAGTGAAGTACTACATAATCTATTCAATTTACAAGATAGGTATCTGCCATTATTCAATTATTTCGATAAAAATATAATTTGTTAAAAACTAAATTATCACCTGATCTGCGTCCACAAATATAATCTTCTTAACATGAAGTGGAAAAAGAACATCAAGGAAAAGTATTTTATACCTTAAATAAAAAAAAAAACATAGTATAAAAGCTGTCTACACTATCAAACTTTATGTGACAAAAAATGTGATGTGCCCATAAATTGACATAATGATGTCATATCACTGTCATCTTTAAGCATATCACTACCACATTTGGGCACATCACACTTTTTTTGTCAAACTAATTTGATGGTGTAGACAGATCTTAAGTTATTCTCTGTGGCTTTTGTAACATCCACCCTCTTCAATATCTACCTTCTTCAATAGCCCCACTAGTCATATCCTTTAAATCATTTTAATAGACTCCTTACCCCCAAATCATCCTCTGTTTCTCCGTCTGTTGGTGTAACCACCTAGGCCATTTGTACTGCACCAATTCATATTCAAAACCATACTTCTCAGCCATATGCGGTAAAAATTCCTAAAATGATAAAGTCCAGTAAACAGAGAATTTTCAATGATAAACAATACAATACTACGAAACTGAATTTTGGTTTTTTTTACTGTGAATTTCTAATGACTAAAAATAGAAAACAAAGAAAACTACTAAATATGGTACTGAAATTGCCTTTTTTGTGTTTCAATTACAATGAATGAAAGTTCTAACCTTGTGTTTAGGTGACAAATAATTTTTTAAAAACCAGAATTTAACTTTTGATTTAGTGTTTTTCAAAACACTTAACATCATAATTCTGGAAAAAAGATTGAAAAAAGGTTAGTTAATACAGCACATAACATATTAAATTTTGATTAGCTACTAAATAAAAAAGTATAAATACATAGGCTACATCCTTTAAATTAAAAGTAACTGGTTTCAATTCAAATTTATCTTTATTACAGTACTTGTCTGATAAAAGTATAGTATGTTTGTAAAAACTTTTTTACCTACCTTAGAAAGCGTTCGTAAAGATGTCCTGATGCCAGGGAAAAGATGTTGAGAGTTGTGTCTTTCTCTTCAGTAGACGTCACCTTCTTACCCCCAGCCATACTGGAAAACACACTTAAAAGTTGTGAAACATAACTTACAAAAACGCATCACCTCAACAAACTTTTAGTATGAGATGAAAATTTGATTTTTTTAATTGTATTTTGAATTTTTATATTGTAACGATCACTAGCAAGTTATGACGCCAAACTCAGCCATTGTGCTGCCCCATTCCTCAACAACCTTTTGCGCCTTGTAGCCATAGCAACCTCAAGACATGCTTGTTTCTGCTTTTTGTCAGCAGTGTACGCAACCCATGCAACGACCAACTTCCGTTGAAGGACAAGACTCCACTGCCAGAGTGCTATACTGGACTTTAGATGTTACACTTTTCAACTACATTTTTCTGCCCTAAGGGGCATGTCATGTCATTGCTGTCAATTCTAGACTCTCTTGTGTGCACACTGTAGCTACTGCAGGGATTTATAAATATTCACCAGGCCTATGTTTTACCCTCCTTATCTGAGATGACTTGTTCTAATACCAGAACAATGTTCTCATATTTAAGAAGCCTTCAGTAGTGTTTACTGGTGAAAAGTAGTAGTATTAGTTAAGAAAACTCTTTAAAAAAATTAGGGGCTGTAAAATTTAAAACAGATTTAAGCACTAAATTAAATTTGTCAAAAAATAAAGTTCCTTACTTAGAAATCGAGTTCCATAGTCCGCCCTCATTCTCATCATTATCTTCAGTTAATATATCCTCGTTCATTTTATCAGGCTTCTTCGAAACCTGTAAAAGACGTTCGTTACCATAGTAATATTTAATTGTTATATAAACAAAGGTTAAAATGACAAAAACTACCATAAAAACTACCATCACCAAACTACCATTAAATTAAAGCACACACCAAAGTCAATCAAAACCATAACACAATCACTACATTTTTTTGCTAAAATATTATTTTACCACTTGTGCTATATAAATATTTACAAATGTTTACCTTTATTTTAAGAATTTTACTTTTAAAACTATCCATGATTACGATGGCTTCATCTTGATTTGACTCAGCACCTTGAACACTGAAAAGAAAAACATAGCATTTCGTGTCAGAACTCTCTTTTGGTGGCATTCATAAAGTTTTGAAAAAACACAATTAGTGTTACAAAATTGCTCACGAGATGGTAATACAGTATATCCTTATACTTACTTTGAGATTTCATATATTTCAGATGACCTGCCTTCTCTCAGACTTAATATCCAAGCTCCAGGGTTGGCTTTTAATTGGAAATATCCCTAAATAATGATAATAAAAAACATGATATTGTGCATTATGCTGTGCTGTGCTGTGCGAACCAAAATTAGGAAATAAAAGCAAAAAGTTTAGAAAATGGTAAACTGTTTAAGCCTCTAGTCACAAAGTTTGTGTGGTGATACAGCTTCTAAAAGATCAGAAAAATTATTTTAGACTTACCAGATTGGCCATTACAATAGTGTCAACAATCACAGGTTGGTTTTTGGTACCAAGGGTAAACTGTAACCCCCTAGGGGGCTGACCCGAATTCTGGTCATAACAATGTCCTTCCAGTAGCAGGTACTCCAACTCATAACTACCATAAACAGCACCGTTTGCCTAGAAAAAATTATTAAATATCAAAATTACATTATATAAAGCCTTGTCTACACTATAAAACTTTATGTGACAACAAAATGTGATGTACCCATATATGGTTATGATGTTGTATCACCATATTTGGGCATATCACTACCATGAGCACATCACACTTTTGTTGTCAAGCTAGTTTGATAGTGCAGACAGAGCTTTACAGTATAATGCATAACATAATAAGATTCAGATGTGTTCCTTAAAATGTAGTTGATGTAGGTGCTACTTAGATCTCACAGGATTTGCAAAAATCATTATGAACTAGGCCTAGTTATCACTTTCCTGCTGGGATCTAAAAAAGATAATGTGAAAGGTTGGGGGGGGGGGATGTCAGTTTAACCCTACAAGCACTTCTGACTACGGGATATTTGCTTAATAAAACACTTAAAATTACATCATTGCTAGGATTTTAAAAAGTGTAAAAATTTGAATTACGATAAAAGTCATCCAACAAATAAATATATTGTACATTTACTATACAATTTCAGGGGTTTCATCACAACATACAATACATTACAATATACAAACATCACTTTTTCTGGAGATGTGTACCAAATGATATATAGCCCATACCTCAGATAGTTTAATATTATCCAGATCATAGGGAGTATTGACAGATTCCACAAGCCAGCTTTCAGGGGTGATCAGGTTCATTGTGAGCAACACATCTGGAGGCATGTCTTCAAACTTGGCTGACGGACCAGATGACAGAGAGCTGTCAACTTGGAACAACAACTCGGGCTCAAAAACGTAACGGTAAAAACTAAAGTGTTTTAAAAGTTGAATATAATTAGTCAGAGCTGTATGTATATCGTTCATTTTGACAATTATTACATTCAAATTTGTTCATGTTACGCTCTGTCTACACTATTAAACTAGTCCAAGTGTGATGTGTCGAAATGTAGTAGTGATATGCCCAAATATGGTACTGATATGACATCATCCCGCCATATATGGGCATATCACATCAAATTTTTTTATAAAATAAAGTTTGATAATGTAGACAGAGCTTTATACGGTAAAAAGGCAACAAAGATCTTATTCTTAATCACCTTTTCAATGGCATTTCTGAAAGCTTGTCTCTTGGATTCAGAAACAAGGTCAATCTAACGTTCAAGACTCGGGTCAAAACATGGATTATCTGACTCCATTTCTGGCAATTTCTTGAGAGAGGGTCAAGTACTGCAGTGATCTCATAGCTAGGTAAGTCTGGATTATTAGCTTCAATCTCTAAAATACTGCAAAAGACAAAACAAATATTTATATATAGTTAATACTAGTCAATAACAAATATCTATATGTATGTAAAAATACAAAAATTTATAAGTGAAATAATTATTTTTGTTGATTTTTTTTTCTAAAGAAGTGAAAACCTGCAAAATGGCCTATTCAAAATCTGATTTTTCATGATTTTGGGGGACAATACATTTTTCTATAGTTTCTGTGGGTGATGTAACCACTAGAATAACATAATGTACATTTTACTACAAAGAGACTACTACCAGTGGCTTCCGTCAATCAATATTTAGAGAGTTAGGTGTACACATTACCTGTGTTCCCGCTTCCATTTTGGAACATCTCTTCTGTCTTCAGGTTGGGAGCTATCAGCCATCAGAGCATCAATTTTCATGATAAGATCATTCTTATTGTTTCCTGCATTATCCAACAATTTCACCTACAATACAAAATTTAAAACAATGAAAAATTAAACATACAATACAACTTATATATGCAAGTCTATTTAAAAATAGCCGTTTCAGAACATATAATTTCTTACTTTATTTTTTACGCTATTCGCCGATGTTTCCGTGACTAATTTTTCAAGAAGTTGAAAATCTTCTACCACTAAATTTTCATCCTCTCTAAAAGGTCCGAACACCTGAAAAATATGAAATGGAACAAAAGTGGGATTAAATCATTGTTGGTGCTCAAAGCTCTGTTTACACTATCAAACTTTATGTGAAAAAAAATGTGATGTGCCCACATATGAACATGATGATGTCATATCACTACCATATAATTCCTATGGCTTATCTCTCAACAAATTCACGTACCCTTCCATTGCAAACTATAGCTGCCTGACCTCCTGCTAATGACAGTGTCTTCTCAGTAAACTGACGATAGGTTGAGAACACAGATGAAATATCTTGCTGATAGTACTCATTGAACAGCTCCAGGTCCATACCCTTCAAGAAAACGTATGATAAAATGAATTGATATAAATATATGTGTGCCTATTTTCTTCCATCTCAGACAAAGAAGACCAAAGAAAATAAATTCTCCCATGGCAAGAAAAAGCTGTTTAATACCTATACAGTCAACTATACCAATACTGGACTTTATGAACACTGAAAATTCACCCACAACCAGACTTGAGGTCCAAAGGTCCCAATTTGTTCAAACCATTAAAACACATTCATAACAGTTTTGCAAACATATTACTCACATTTACATATAATTCTTCCACTTGCTTACTTCCAGCACTTATCGCGTCAAAGTTTTCCTTCTTCAATAATTTTTGTACAAATAATTTAGCGTGATTTCTGGACTGAGTCTGAAGAGCTGCATGTAATGCTTTAGAAAGCCACAAAGATTTTTCCGATGAAGTACTTGGATTAAATATTACACCAACTCGGGAAATGCTCGAAAGTTTCTTGTAAAATAGAAAATAAAAAAGAGTTATCATGCACTGGTGTCTAATCATTTCTGCTGTTAAAAATTAATAAATTCATAATTTACACACTGTGACCAAAACCCTGACCCCCAAGTGTGGTGTTTAATTAGATTGAGATGTTGTTTATAAGTACATACTAAGTATTTAAATGCATTAGAAAGCAGATCCCGCCCTTGGTCTGTATTTAAGTCTCCAACAATCCACATTGTGGCCTGCCGCACAGAATCATCATCTACAAAACAAGAAAAATACAAATAATTAAAGAACACAACAATATTTAGACTGAGAGAACAATACTCTAATAAGTACCACACTAAAAAATATGTGAAAAAATGTATTGTCCCCACAAAACATGAAATATGAAGATTAATAAAATCAGACTTTAAATATGCAATTTTGCAGTTTAAAAAAGTTATTCAATTCTGTACCAAAAAAAACCCCAAAAATTATTATTTCACTCACAAAGACAAAAGAAACAGTTAATTTTAAGACAATTTAAGTATTTTTTGCTTTAAATTACATTTTTTTTCAGGCCAAACCTTTTTTTTTTCGATCCAGTGTTTGGTTAAAGTGAATAACTATTATGTGAAATTAAAATTTAAAAAAAATGAAATGAGGATGAAGACGCAACTTGCATAATAATATAACGTATCTTACCTCGTTTAGTAAAATATTTCATGTTGTCAGCAATAACAGTTGACATTTGAGATGAAGTCAAAGTGGTAATATCATCTTGTAAAGAAAGTCCCTCTAAGAAAAAAAAAATGCAAAATAATCCACTATACTCCATTCTAATATTTAGAGAAATAGATTTTTAAAAATATGTTTGTAATAAAACTCCTATAAAGACTCACCGATACTAGAAGTGAAAGAAATGAATTTGACATTTGGGTCAAGAATTCTTGGGTTTAGTCTCGGCATCACATGGGGTTGGGTCATAAGGTACTCCAGTGGATCCATTCTATCTGTCAGCTTTGCCTACATTGTTAAACAAAATCAAAATAACTGTATCATAATAGTTTTACAACAAAATGGATCCTTCTAATGGTTAGATAAAACTAAGTTTCCTATAAGAAACTCTTAATGGATTATGTTACCCTATAAATGGCTCTCTGTATGTCTGGAGTGCCTGTCAAAACAGCAGTTACAACCGTCTCTTCAAAATCATCTGGTCCAAGCTGAAAACAAATTATTTTTAAAATATATCAATGCAGTGTACTGTATATCATAATGTGAAAAACGTCATTCTTTAAAGCTCTGTCTACACTGACTAGTGTGACAAAAAAAGTGTGATGTGCCCAAAATATGGTAGTAATCTGCCCAAAATATGGTAGTGATCTGCCCAAATATGGTAGTGATCTGTCCAAATATGGTAGTGATCTGCCCAAATATGGTAGTGATCTGCCCAAATATGGTAGTGATCTGCCCAAATATGGTAGTGATCTGCCCAAAATATGGTAGTAATCTGCCCAAATATGGTAGTGATCTGCCCAAATATAGTAGTGATCTGTCCAAATATGGTATGAATGTGTGTGTCTTACCTTATCGACTGGCAATGGTTTACCATTGAGTAACACTTGTGGCAGGCTAGGAAGAGCTGTCCGTTCAAAGAAAGCTTTGCCGCCCTAAATTAAAGAAATATAAAGTAGTTAATACACGTTATAGTCTAGTCATATATGTTATATAACACTCAGTGAGTAGGAAACATTTTGAATTATCGACAACAATCTTCCAGCATTGGTGCCCATTACCATGTCTATTAAAGTACCACTAACACATGGAATACTAATACTACTATGACATACCATTACAGAATTTCTTTGTTTCAGTATCAGATGAGTAGTAGTAATTAGTACAGTCTTGTTTATTTTTAATTCATTTATATAATTTTACTTTCTATGGACCACAGATTCCTAAATAAAAGATTGAATAAATAGCAGAATACTATATTAGTTTCTCCTTCATTTCAAGCATCCTTTTTCCTTTTTTCCCTCCTCTAAATTGTCTTTACTTACCCTTCCAGCTTCACTGTACTCGGAATTACTTGCAATTATTGCATCAAAGTCCTGGTGTTTATACACGTTATCAAAGGTCTCTTTCACATGATTCAGTTGAAGTTCATTTTCACCTGCAAGCTCGTAAATCTGTAAAGTATTTCAAAATGAAAATTATTTTATAAAACAACAGTAAAAACAAAAATTCTCAATAGCAATTTTTTCTTATGATAAAAATAACTGCACTCCCAGGGCCTATTTAAGAAATTATTTATTTATTATCTTGTGTGAATATTTGTACTGTGAACGGATTGGCAACTACAAGAGACTGAATGACAATTAAAGGGCTTAGTTTAATAGACACTAGTATTACTAACCCTATGTTAGCATATATGAGAAAGAATTCATTTTTACACACACACTAAAGAGAGAAAGAGTCAATCATCAGCAATATGGCATATAATATATCAAGGTACAGTAGAACTCATATTAAGACACCTTCCGGACTTACCAGTGGTTGGCTATAGAGTTAATACATATATTTCCCTTTGTTTATTTCACAGTAAAGTATCCACTTAATAGGGTGTCTCCTGAATAGGGGTGTCTCCTGAATAGGGGTGTCTCCTGAATAGGGGTGTCTCCTGAATAGGGGGGGGTCCCCTGAATAGGGGTGTCTCCTGAATAGGGGTGTCCCAATGGATGGGTTCTACTGTATAGGTAACATATAAATATCTGACTTACCCTTGCGACAAGATCTAACGCTTTATCTGGAGTATTTTCAACCAACACGTAATTAAAAATTCTTTGAAGGGCAACGCCAACATCTTCTTGCCCATCGGCATCTTCGTTATCCGTCACGAAAACAAGTCCGTACCGTATCGGTGCATTGTTTGCAAAAAATATCTCAAGCTGCTGTATGAGTACGCCGCTTTCTGGTTTAATTGGATCCAAAATAAAAACCTGGAAAATTAGAGATAGAGAAGATTAGAGATTACAGTTGTTGTTGTTTGATTTTCCACAAATAATACATAAATATTCTTAATAAATCATTAATTATTTATAAATTCGGATGGTGGTCAAAATAATTCTAGAAATAGACTTTAAGCCGAGACCACAAATAACAAAAAGTTAAGCGTGCGTAGAATGAATTTAAGTCGCGTAAAATAATATCCGTACCGATTGATCATTTACTTACCAAATTAAAGAAGTTCCTTCTCACGTGTCTCATCATACCAGGGAATGTTGGCCTAAGCATCTCATGCATGGAACTTGGCCAGTTGTTATAGCGATCATCCTCTTCTAAATTGTTTACAAACTATTGATAAAAGCAAAGACAAAAAAAATGTTATTTTATAGTTTTAAGATGAGATTAATTTAATATGCAAGAAAAACATAAAAGTAAGTATTTTTAAGATGTATTGCACAATGGTAAGGTATCTGAAAGTGTGATAACATCCAGGCTATGTGTGATAACATCCAGGCTACGTGTGATAACATCCAGGCTACGTGTGATAACATCCAGGCTACGTGTGATAACATCCAGGCTACGTGTGATAACATCCAGGCTACGTGTGATAACATCCAGGCTACGTGTGATAACATCCAGGCTATGTGTGATAACATCCAGGCTACGTGTGATAACATCCAGGCTACGTGTGATAACATCCAGGCTACGTGTGATAACAACCAGGCTATTTGTGATAACATCAAGGCTATGCGTGATAACACCCAGGCTACGTGTGATAACATCCAGGCTACGTATGATAACATCCATGCTATGTGTGATAACATCCAGGCTACGTGTGATAACATCCAGGCTATGTGTGATAACACCCAGGCTATGTGTGATAACATCCAGGCTATTTGTGATAACATCCAGGCTATTTGTGATAACATCCAGGCTACTGTATGTGCGATAACATCCAGGCTATGTGTGATAACATCCAGGCAATGTGTGATAACATCCAGGCTATTTGTGATAACATCCAGGCTATTTGTGATAACATCCAGGCTATGTGCGATAACATCCAGGCTATGTGTGATAACATCCATGCTATGTGTGATAACATCCATGCTATGTGTGATAACATCCATGCTACGTGTGATAACATCCAGGCTACGTGTGATAACATCCAGGCTACGTGTGATAACATCCAGGCTACGTGTGATAACAACCAGGCTATTTGTGATAACATCAAAGCTATGCGTGATAACATCCAGGCAATGTTTGATAACATTTTTGATTGTATAATATATGTGTATGAATTCCCATATTTTTATTTATACTTACAATTACAGCATGGTCTCTAATATCAATTGCAAAATCGCCTTCATTTGCTATCAGCTGAACTTTCAACAGTTTTTCAATGTTTTTGCCCTAAGTAATATAAACAGTATGATTTTTTGGTGATTAAAATTATAAAATAACTTACTTTCTGCTTAACTAATTTACCCCTTTCACATCTGCAAATGACAACTAAGATTTCACCAGTTATTTCTGCACGCGCATGTATTGCCCTGGTATTAAACTGACCAATCATAGTAATATAATAGCATGCAACTACACTTTTCCTCAGAGATTTCTCAGGGTTTGGGTATGCATGTATGAAAACTAGTAATAAATCGGGGAACCTGGTTACAATTTATGCAGATGTAAAAAGGGTATTAGTTTATTAAACTCTACTATAGTATTGATTACTTTAGTAACAATTTGAAAAGAAAAAAATAGTAATGTATACCTTAATATCTAAAGCATGTAGTCCATTCATGATACTAGCCTCAGTCTTCAACAAATCAAGGAGCCTGCAACATTTATAATGACAAGATACTAATATCAAATATATAATATAAGTAACTTCTCACAAGGACAGTTCAAATGTAGTAACTGTTCCCAGTACAATCCCAATCAATCAGTTGTACCTCATTAACGCCAGTATCTCCACGCCTGCCCTCCCAACACACCACATACTTATGTGTTTAAGAAATTTCCAGTACAAATTATGTGGAGCCATCACTGCCATAACCCCTCAGTGGCAGTTTTCAAATGTAGTTTAAAAAATTTTCAGTACAATTTTGGTCATGTTGATAGGCCTACACCCCCACCGCGAACTCCCCACCTCTTTCCAAGGATAATTAAAATATTTTTTACATTTCTTAACAATTCTGGTTAAAATAAAAGCATATAATTCAATTGTTTTATTGTAGGTCATAAATGCGTATAGGACTTATTATATAATATATATTTAATATAAAAATGAATGTATAGAAAGCTTACATGAATGGATCAGCAATGTCCATATCAATGGCTAGGCCATTTATCATCAGCATATCCTCACCAGCATCTAAGCCAATACTACTGTACGAAATCTAACAAGAAAATAATCATGGCTTTAAAACCTTACAAAATTAAACAACCACTGTCTACACATCAAGCTCTGTCTACACTCACTAAAAAGTGTGATCTGCCCAAATATGGTAGCAATATTCCTGAATATGGTAGTGATATGACATCATCATGTCCATATATGGGCACATCACATATTTTTGGCACATAAGGTTTGATAGTGTATAACTATAACATCACATCATATTTAATAACAAAATATAAAATACATAGGCTTACCCTCTGATTGGTTATAATTTCCTTTTTGAATTCCTCTCTCAGAGGAGTTTTAACCAATGAATGAGCTCGCATTGGAAAATTCTGACTAATGTCACGCATTACGTCTAATGCATCATTCACGTCCGATGTCATCACACGCTGGGCAGCCTGATACGAAATATCTATAACAAAAAGAAAACAAAAAGGACAGTAAAAAATAAGATATTTTAAGATATTTTCTCAACTTTGTCAAAGTACTCTCACTTGCACTGATGAAGGGCTAGTGTTGCCTGAAAGCTAATTGTTCCCTTATTTTACTTTTACTCCACGGCATTGTCATTTTTTCAGTGCTTATTTTATTTTATACCTCCATTGAGATCCAGCCACTGATACTCACAGCATTGTCATTTTTTTATTGCTTATTTTATTTTATACCTCCATTGAGATCCAGCCACTGATACCCACAGCATTGTCATTTTTCAGTGCTTATTTTATTTTATACCTCCATCGAGATCCAGCCACTGATACCCACAGCATTGTCATTTTTTCAGTGCTTATTTTATTTTATACCTCCATTGAGATCCAGCCACTGATACTCACAGCATTGTCATTTTTTTATTGCTTATTTTATTTTATACCTCCATTGAGATCCAGCCACTGATACCCACAGCATTGTCATTTTTCAGTGCTTATTTTATTTTATACCTCCATCGAGATCCAGCCACTGATACCCACAGTATTGTCATTTTTTCAGTGCTTATTTTATTTTATACCTCCATTGAGATCCAGCCACTGATACCCACAGCATTGTCATTTTGTCAGTGCTTATTTTATTTTGTATCTCCATTGAGATCCAGCCACTGATACTCACAGCATTGTCATTTTTTCAGTGCTTATTTTATTTTATACCTCCATTGAGATCCAGCCTCTGATACTCACAGCATTGTCATTTTTTCAGTGCTTATTTTATTTTATACCTCCATTGAGATCCAGCCACTGATACCCACAGTATTGTCATTTTGTCAGTGCTTATTTTATTTTATACCTCCATTGAGATCCAGCCTCTGATACTCACAGCATTGTCATTTTTTCAGTGCTTATTTTATTTTATACCTCCATTGAGATCCAGCCACTGATACTCACAGCATTGTCATTTTTTAAGTGCTTATTTTATTTTATACCTCCATTGAGATCCAGCCTCTGATACTCACAGCATTGTCATTTTTTCAGTGCTTATTTTATTTTATACCTCCATTGAGATCCAGCCACTGATACCCACAGTATTGTCATTTTGTCAGTGCTTATTTTATTTTATACCTCCATTGAGATCCAGCCTCTGATACTCACAGCATTGTCATTTTTTCAGTGCTTATTTTATTTGTATCTCCATTGAGATCCAGCCACTGATACCCACAGTATTGTCATTTTCCAGTGCTTATTTTATTTTATACCTATATTGAGATCCAGCCACTGATACCCACAGCATTGTCATTTTTCAGTGCTTATTTTATTTTGTATCTCCATTGAGATCCAGCCACTGATACCCACAGTATTGTCATTTTCCAGTGCTTATATTATTTGTATCTCCATTGAGATCCAGCCACTGATCCCCACAGCATTGTAATTTTCCAGTGCTTATTTTATTTGTATCTCCATTGAGATCCAGCCACTGATCCCCACAGCATTGTAATTTTTTCAGTAATTTGCCTTTGGAGATATTTCAAGATATAATATATACAATTCATTTACCTTGTAATTGCCATACTTTCAAAGGCGTCATTTTATTACTCTCTTCAACCAAATGATTCTGAAATTGTTTTAAATTGCTTGACAGTTCTGGATAAATTTCTCTATAAAAAAAAAGTAATGCAAATTTGGCTTGTAATGTTAGTTAATAAATCCATATACACTTTATGTGACAAAAAAATGTGATGTGGCCATATATGGACATGATGACATATCACAACCATATTGAGCATATCACTACCATGTTTAGGCACATCACATTTTTTTTGTCAAACTAGTTTGATAGTGTAGACAGAGCTTTAGAGAAGAAAGGGGGAGGGGAAGAGGCCAATACATGTTCTCTTATATTTTGCATTGTAATTTCCTGGGCTTCAACCCTATGATATGGGCTAGTAAAATCTACTACTACTCGCCCAATCTATTCCTGTAAACATAACAAAATTGAGTCCAGAACGGACAGGTCATATTTCACATAACCAAAACAAATAAAAACTCACTCAAGTTTTGAAAATATAAAACCGTTGATCTCATCTGGTACGTCCGTGTTATCTTGGTTTTGCTGTTGTGAATCCTCATTTTTCTTTGAGTCGTCGTATGCTTTGTACTCTGTGCTTTTAATTGCCAGTTCTACCCCATACCCTGATAAGCGTTCCTTTCTTGTGGAAGTATTCTGTAAGAGAATCAGTAAATTAATAATATCCATTGAGAATCATTTAAAATTTGTTTATACTGGGTAACCTCTTCAGTCAAAATACTGGTCTCCCAGAGTGACCAGTGGCTGTGTGTGTACTAGTACACCGGGGTAACCCCTACTTGTCTCGAAAGATGTACTAGGTTCTATAAAGTGCACATGACCTAGACGTGTACACTGGACCTACAGTTTATAGTCCTTTTCCGAGAAGACTTGTTCTACCGCCAGAACCATGGAGAGAGTGAGGCACAAAACCCTTGCCGATGTTATGGCTACGTAACTGCGGTGCCACTGTCTCAACAATACAAAATGTATTGGTGAGACCAGGGTCAATCTAAGCAAATAAATGACTGTGGCAGAGCCGGTTGACCTAATCAATGAGTATTTGTCTTTTATGTAAACTACAAAAATGAAAAAGTAAATACCTTTATATAATGTCTGAATAAATATGTAATAAGTTGATGCTCTGCTAAATTCGCTAAATATTTATGAAATATGTTTAATTTTGAGTTAAAATCATTTATAGAACCATAGAGGATGACAGTGGTATTGGGAGAATCACCGCCTCTGGATGAATATATATGATCAACCTCATATATTATGGCTGCTTCACTGCAAATGAAAAATAAACAAATAATGTAAAGCTCTGTCTACACTATCAAACAAACAAACTATCAAACTAGTTTGACAAAAAATGTGATGTGCTCAAATATAGACATGATAATGTCATATCACTACCATATTTGGGCATATCACTACCATATTTTGGCACATCACTACCATATTTGGGCACATCACTACAATATTTTGGCATATCACTACCATATTTTGGCACATCACACTTTTTTGGTCAAGTTTGAAAGAGTAGGCAGAGCTTTTTAGTTTATAATTTTTGTATACATATATTTATACATACTTATATTATTTTTTATACATATATTTCTTTGATTATTGTAAAAAGAGGTTTCATGACTACTGCTTCGAGTTTAAAAATGAACTCAAAATGTGATTTTGATAAGTAAAGGTTGATATACAAATAATTTATGAAGAGGAGAAAAATGATGATGGTAATCGTAAATAGTGATAATGAGGATACCATAAAGGTTGTGAAGAAACGGGAATAAGCCAATTTATACTAACCTTTGATCAGCAGTATTAATTAGTGATTCAACATCATTTAGAGCACATGTGACTTTGCCATGAACTTCTACAAATATAGAACAGTTCAAATCACCTACAACTTCTGCTGCCATCTAAGAAATGATATTAAACAGAGTTAATAAAAATATGTATTTATATGAACGAACAACCTGCCAGGCACTCACAATCTATTGGGGGGGGGGGGGGGGTACTTATTGGTCGAAGGAAGCAAACATTTTATATTAAATTTTTGATATTTGTTTGTTATTATTTATTTATACTGTGCGACCTCTTCAGTCAAAGACTGGTCTCCCAGGGGCCAAAGTTATGATCAGTGGCTGTGATGTACTTGTACACCGGGGTAACAACCTACTCTTCTCAAAAGGTATACTAGGTTCTTTAAAGTGCACATGAGCTAGATGTATACACTGGACCTACGGTTTAAAGTCCTTATCCGAGAAGACTCGTTCTACCACCAGAACCATAGAGCAAATGAGGCTCGAACCCTCGTTAATGTTATGGCTGATGTAATTACGGTTCCACTTTCTTAACCGCTCGTCCGCTCACTCGTCTATTAGCATACACAGCATAAAGTGATTTTTTGTTAAGAAGTGTTCATAGAAAAAGAAAAAATTCAGCTGAGGTGGCAGGCATTATGCTAATAAGGTGCTAATTTACAGGTCCTACAGTAGGTATAATGCAAAGATTATCCGGAATCTAGGCTCAGTGTAAAGGTAGGTTAAAGCTCTAAAAAGTTCAATAAGTTACAAACTTGGTTATGTAGTGCAATCTTTGGTGAGAAGGAATGGAGTGAGAGGCTGAGTTTGAGGAGAGCTAAGTCAGACTCTGTTAGTCCTACTCGGCTAGCAAACTTCAAGGAAAGCTCATAGTACATCTCATCACTTTCTGCAATTATAAGAAAAAATATAGTTAAAACATTTTGCACTAGTTATAATCATGAAAAGTGTTCTTTAAACAAAGTGGTTGATTAATACAAATAATAATAATTGTTATATATGACGATACACAACTTTATTTTTTACAATTTATCATAATTGAGAAAATCTTCTAGTAGAGTCAACTCCTTAGTTTTTTTTATTGTGTATATTGATATGAAAAGTATATGAAATATTATAAATTTATCAAACCAAATTGTAAGACAGTTATTTTACCCTCTCCAACGTCGGATTGTGATATACCAACAATACTTTCAAAGAATTCCCAGAATGCATCATTTTTATGGCTTGCTATATATTCACTAGACTCGGACAAGATAGGTGTAGCTGGCCACTTGGCATCAAGACTTGTTGTGATTGGTCGACGAGGTACAGCCCTGCTGGTTGTCAGTAATAATGAACTAATAACTGCACATAAGATTGTTAACTCCATCGAAACACAATTTCTAAAAAAAAAATAATTGTAATAAATCATAACACTGTCTATAATTACCATATTTCCTTGTGGGTACAGTCCCACCTCGGGTATAAATAATCCCATCCCCAACTTACTGTATCGTCATTTTCGGTTTATGCACGGGAAAATGCCCGGGTATTATCCCACATCCATGAGGAGAGTGCGATTATACCAAACTCGCAACAGTAAATATTTTTAATTTCCTCTAAAAAAATATTTATTGCAATAATAATTATCATTTGTAATTAAATGTATATATATATATTTAAATGAACACTCTGAATAGGATAGCTAGGCTAAAGCCTACTTCTGCCAGTTCCACTGCCACCACCCCACACGGACCCGGTCGTGTGTATATTTATCAAGCCAGAAAAATGAGCTGGCCCGGTACGGTACACTCATTATTTAGACACATTAGGCCTAGCTTCTAGCTAGGCTTGGCTACTAAATATGTAGTAGTTTAATGTTACGTGTAGCAGCCCTAGCTATCGTTTGCATGAATGTTCTGTACTTACACAACACAAAAGGTGTTGATGTTATTAAATACATTAATTATTTAATTGGAATAAATGAGAAGGTCGCGTGGCAAAAACCGTCCGGTCCGGTACTTCGGCTTTGTTTTTGTGTGTGGGACACACATGGGCGCAGAAAGGTTCGTGTTGGATTTTAACGCGTTTTAAATAAAATGGTTAACGCTGTACGTTTTGGTACATTTTTTTTCAATGTCAAACCTTTAAAATACATTATTTATTAATAGTTTTGGCCTAACAAGCTAGTATATAATCTAAATTATAACTAGGTGAATTCAAATAATCTTATTGAAACGCGTTTAATCTTCCAAAAACGCATTATTGACGATGTCCAATCAAGATCTGCAACGTTTTTCTCTCATGACCGCATGTCAAAAGTCTGTGCATTCATGCATATCATATTATTTGAAAAAAAGAGCATGGAGGTCGTGTCGAATTATATTTTTAATTATTAGATAATTTCAAATAATATATTTGGGCCTGTTTGATGCCAACACCATGTTAAAATTTATCCAATTTCGAGGTTATACTTCAAACACGAAATGGTCGTATTTAAAGTCCATTTGTGACACTCGTCCTAGGCAAGTAAGTAAGCCTCCCTGTATAAACGCAAAAACGCAACACAAGTCACAGACTCACCGAAGAAAGAGCACTCATGTTCGTCACTCGAGCACAATTTTGTTAGGCCTAGGCCTAGCTAGATTCTGGCCTTGAGTTTCATAGGTCCTGCGTATTCCTTCACTTTGGTGAGGTGGAACTTTACCTAGCCTAATATATAGTAAATACTGTCGTATCCTTAATATTAATAGATAAAAAAGAAAAATATTTATATATTATTATTTATTATTAATTAATAAAATTCCCTAAAAAAAAATTATAATTTTTTGATGAATATGCTATTTTAATGTCACATAATAGTTATTTACTTTGACCAAAAACTGGATCAAAAACTAACTTATTTACCTGAAAATTTCGGTCTATGCCTACATTAATTAATTAGTATTATTTAGGCTATTAAATAATAACTACTAGGCCTACGAAATTATGTACACTTTTTTATCTTTTATGAACTGCATTCATTTTAAATAGAATATTGTCACAATAATTGTCAATCTTTTTCAGTTTGTAAAATTGACAAGCTGCCATTTTGCTACCAGTAGCAGAAATGGGTACAGTTCTCATGAGGTGAGTGAGTCCGACAACATACACACGAAAGTCTTTAAAAGTGTAGTAGATCATAAAAAACATCAGGTTAAGTGATCACAGCAACTATATTAGACAGGTCCTCCAAGACTTTGGATAATGAATGAATGAATGAAAATTAATAAAAGGAATAAAACAGAAAAATAAACATAAATGTTTGATGTAAATGTATGTTTTTATTTTAGGATGAGTTATCAAAAATTAGAAACATTGGGATATCGGCGCATATTGATTCCGGGAAGACGACACTGACGGAAAGAATTTTATTTTACACTGGCAGAATTAAACAAATGCATGAGGTATGTGAAAATTGAAAAAGCACAAACTACTAAAAAAGAAGTTGATAGTTATGATTAGAAGATGGTTGGTAATCCCAGATTTTAAGCTCTGTCTACACTATCCTGGGCTCGCACTGGCCGATCGCCAAGTCGCCATGGGCGAAAACGTTTCCAGATTGGCGAAAAATAAAACGGCTACTTTAGCCATTTTGGCGATGACATGATAAAATAGATAATTAAATAATCATTTTGGCGAAAGCATAAAGTCCAACTAAAAGGTCCATTTGTCGATCACCAAGCATTTATTTTGTTCGTTATCACATTGTTTACTTCAAGCTCCATTTTTCATCAACTTGTTTCGTTGTACCAGGCGTCTCTTTGTTATTTCAAAAAGATGGAGATAGCAGAGGTAGACTGCACAGAGAGACAGACGTTACACGACACATGGATGATGAAGTCTACCCAAACTATCACATGTTGTGCGCTGCACAAGCGACTACTACGTAGCCGACGGTCGGCTAATTACCGGGATTGTCTATTTTTCGATAGGGGTGTACTTTTCAGATTAAACAAAAACATTATAGTATCTTCGATGACAATTTTGACTTTAGCCAATTTTGGCTATAAATAAACTGATTTGACTAAAAAAAATATTTTGACTTTCGCCAAATGGCTAAAACAAAATGAAATGTTAGTGCTACCCCAGCTATCAAACTTTATGTGACAAAAAAATGTAATATGTCATATCACTACCATATTTAGGTATATCATTACCATATTTGGGAACACCACAACCCTTTTTTTGACAAACTAGTTTGATAGTGTAGACAGGGCTTTAGGGACCATGTCAAAATTATTCTACATTTTGTTTACCTTTTAACCTGTTTCTGCAATTATTTATAGATTAACCAAACACACTGTTTAATACTTTATAATGACTGACTCATAAAATCAAACTAAACTCTTATGTTTATTATTACAGTAAAAAATTTAGTTACTGCAGTAACTACAGTAGAATAAGTTTGAATATGATCCCTTATCATTTTAGGTTCGAGGAAAGGACAATGTCGGTGCTACAATGGATTCAATGGAGCTGGAACGACAAAGAGGTATCACCATCCAATCAGCAGCCACGTATACTGAATGGAAGGGTAGCAATATTAACATTATTGACACCCCAGGTAAATGAAGAAATACAATAGACACACTGGAGTGTGAAATGAAATTATGTAAATTGAACATACAATGCTTAACAAGTGGTTACAGTGATGTATGTGTGTATTGATTGTGTTGAGATGCGCACTACAGTAGATTATATCAATTATAGTAGTAGTGCTGTACTATAGTATACAGTATAGTACTATGTGTATTGGCTGATTGTAGTATAGTATATATTTTGAGGTTGACACTTGCCTAGAGCTATATTTCAAAATTATAGCCAGTATGGCCTGTTCATGGTTAATATACACTAAATACAATAATATTATATATATGGGTTTCCCAACAGAAGTTTCAATTGGAAAACTTTACAGGATTTGCCTCTGTTGTTTCATAAGCTCTGTCTACACTATCAAAAAAAGTGTGTTGTGCCCAAATATGGTATTGATATGACATCATCGTGTCCATATATGGGCACATCACATTTTTTTTTACAAAGTTTGATAGTGTAGACAGAGCTTTATAATTTATTCATAATATATTGTATAATATAATGATTATTAATATAATTCTGCCCACAAAATATATAAATGTTGATTTTTAATGGTTCATTTTAGGGCATGTTGACTTTACTGTGGAGGTTGAACGTGCACTGCGTGTGCTTGATGGCGCTGTTCTTGTGCTGTGTGCTGTCGGAGGTGTCCAGAGTCAAACATTAACCGTTAATCGACAAATGAAACGTTACAGAGTTCCATGTTTAGCATTTATCAATAAATTAGACAGGTACATATATATCAAAGAACTTATAACACAAGAATCTCCTGTTCTTCAATTTGCATTCAAAACACAGACTTCAAACTTCGGACGAACAGGAGATTCTTGTGTTATAAGTTCTTTGATATATATGTAGTATCATAGTTTAGATCTCCCTTCAATTAAAACTTCACTTCATGAAACATTCATTATTTAAACAAGGTTTGAGCAGAAAAGTTTAGGCCACATTCACACTGAACCCGGATTAGGTCAGGTGACCAAGTATTCTCTGTGTTACGTTTTTCGGTCACACTTGTATGGGATACAGTATGAGGTATTGTGAATGCTTTTATTCATTAACACTTTACCAATTTTTTTTTATCCAGCCACCAGACCAGAATACAGGTTTAATGTGAACACAGCCCTAAGGTTGGGAACTGAATCTAAGCAAATATGAAAATAATGAATGTCATATTGTATAATATTATTTTAGGCTAAATTCAAATCCATCACGAGTGTTATCACAATTGAAAGCCAAATTGAACCACAACGCAGCTTTTATACAAATTCCCATTGGACTAGAGAGCAATGCACAGGGTGTTGTTGACATCATAGACAGAAAAGCTATATATTACACAGATGAATTTGGGTAAGAGTCTTTGCATTTTTTTTTATTGTAAACCTATGTCAACACTATCAAACTAGTTTGACAAAAAAAAAGGTGATGTGCTCAAATATGGTTGTGATATGACATCATGTCCATATATGGGCACATTTTTTGTTACATAAAGTTTGATAGTAAATAGATGATGTAGAGATGCGTTTAAAGTTTAGGAAGTTGTTCTTTTCTTTTACTTGAATTTGTTTGCAATTATTTAAATATAGGCAAACTGTAACATTTGGTGAAGTACCAACAGAATTATTAGAAGAAGTTGAGGAAAAAAGGCAATCTCTTATAGGTAAGAAATACTTGTATAGTTGTTTTCATAGAAATATAGAAAGCTCTGTCTACACTATCAAACTAGCTTGACAAAAAAAGTGTGATGTACCTAAATATGGTGGTGATATGACCAAATACGGTAGTGATATGACATCATCATGTCCATATATGGGCACATCATATGTTTTTGTCACATAAAGTTTGATGGTAGACTGAGCTCAAGAATCACAATCACCTATTTTATTTTGATTTCCTCAATTTATGTCAATATGAGGATTCTGTATCTGCATATTTTATTTTTTTGCAGAGGCTTTATCAAATGTTGATGATCAATTAGGAGAAATGTTTCTGTCAGAAGTTGAACCAAGTGACCAACAAATAAAGGTATATCTTAAGCTGTGACTACAATATTGAACTTTATGTGATTTGCCCATATATGGAAATGATGATGTCATATCACTACCATATTTTGAAATATCACTATCATATTTGGGCACATCACATTTTTTGTCAAACTAGTTTGATAGTGTAGACAGAGCTTTAAAGGCCAGGTGCGGGCAAAAAATTTCTATTGATCATACATTCCAAAAATTATCGATCTATAGTTTCCCGTATGTTTCATAATTTTTTGGGATTTTATTTGTGTTACACGAGCTTGTTCAAATTAAGCACTTTCTTATCAGTGGGGGATAGTTCAAATTACACAGTAAAATCTCTATTCTTTATACACAAATTTTGTAAATAGAGAGGCATTTTAAAAAGCTATGAAAAATAAACGGTGTGGTAAAAAAAAAGTTATCAGATGACTGAATATAGGTAATATAACTTGAATATTACATTTCTGATATTTTTATTCAACTTCAGATTTTTATTTTCATGCTATAGCAAAAATTATCCACCGTATATCCACCATCTTTTTCACCGTCTAGGGAGTCACCAGACATGTTATTACATTAGGTTAACTACCTAACTACTGAAAAAAAGTCTTCCTGGTTTTTATGGAAGAATTTTGCCAAATTTTGTATTTGACCATATTAAGGGAAATTAATGTTTTGTCATCTTGATTTCTGTTACAATTATTAGATTTATGTACAATTAACCAAATATTATATTTAAAATTCATGCCTGTACCTGAGCTTTAAAAGATAATATATTTTCACTTGTTCGTCTCAAAGGAGGCGTTTTACTGTATATTACATTGCTATTATAGTAGTAGTTGCAATTTATTATTTTGTATTTTTTATTTCATTGTTTTACATAGGAAGCAATAAGGAGATGTACGGTAAAAAGACAATTTACGCCCGTATTAATGGGAACAGCTCTGAAGAACAAAGGAGTCCAAACTTTACTTGATGCAGTTGCAGAGTATTTACCAACGCCAGCTGAAGTGGAGAACTATGCACTTGACGTGTGAGTACTAACATCTGTCCTTTGTGGTTTCTAGATACTACTTTCTTATGTTAATCTATGATGATGCGCTGTTATAATTAGAAACTTTGAAACCATGTTTATTATTTCAAGATGTAATTCCTAGTCATTCTTGACAATTTATATTCACCTCTGTAGGGATGAAAAGAAGTTTCAGTTATCACCGGAAAGAACTTTGGAGAATGATTTTGTTAGTCTGGCATTCAAGTTGGAGGTAACGACTCAAACTTACTAAGTTTCACAGTATAGTTAAATGCAGTTAAGTCCACTTTCGGTATCATTGAACTGTTTTCAAATACTTTATATATCTCTTTCTAGGCTGGTCGATTTGGACAGTTAACATACATGAGATGTTATCAAGGTGGTCTTACAAAAGGTCAATATATCTACAATACCAGAACAAAGAAGAGAACTAAAATTTCCCGCTTAGTCAAAATGCATGCAGACAAAATGCAGGTACATACCGTGTGTTATAGACAGTGGCATAACACAGTGGCCTAAGGAACCTAGTTGTGGACAGTGGTGTAACGCAGATGCCAAAGGCCTCTGGTTGTGGAAAGAATTTTGTTTTTCTTTTTGATATAGGTCACTTAATATTGAAATTTATCTTTTAGGATATCAGTGAGGTTTATGCTGGTGACATTTTTGCCTTATTTGGTGTTGATTGTGCAAGCGGCGATACTTTTGTCAACAAACCCAAGATGGAATTATCAATGGTAAAATATAGGTTATATCATAGTCATTGTACATATGTTAATTTGTATATTGGAATAACAGCTTAATGTCCCATCCAAAGGATGAGGGAATGTAAACACAGTCAGGTTTGTCTTATACTTTTACTCAACTTTGACCTCTGACCTCAATTTTAATATCAATTAAGATACTGTATTTGATGAGCAAGATTTGGTAAATTATTGTTTAAGAATAATGTTCTTTCAAAAATGTTGTTTACAAATTTCTTATTGTAGGAATCGATGCATGTGCCTGATCCAGTTATCTCTTTGGCTATCAAGCCCGTTAAAACGTCAGATCTTGACAACTTTTCTAAAGGGATCAACAGATTTACGCGGGAAGATCCTACGTTCACCGTCTTTTTTGACAATGAGAGCAAAGAGGTATGTATGTATCGGAATTTCTTATTATGATTGTACACGAGTTTATTGCTATTGATAATATGTGGTGTAGCTTTGAATCAGGGAGCTAAGTTAATTGGTTGGGCATCATTTTACTGTATACACAGTAGATTGAGAACAAGAAAAATGTATTTCTTGGAATAGCTTGAACCCATGACCTACAGATAACAAGCCTCTTTTGCTAATATTATCAAGAAATTTTCACAAGAGAAACATCTATTAAAGATGATGTTTGTGTGGTTTTGTTTATATTTAGACTATCATCTCAGGTATGGGTGAGCTGCACCTTGAAGTGTATGCGCAGAGAATGAACAATGAGTATAATTGCCCTGTTATCACAGGAAAACCAAAAGTGGCATTCAGAGAGTCAATCACTGAACCGGTTGAGTAAGTATGGTATTCAACAGTTTTAAAAAGTCTCTGTCCAGTATAGGTGTGGCAGGTGACCTTTGGTGCAGCAGGTGACCTTTGGTCCAGTAGGTGACCTACAGTATGCTCCAGTAGCTGACCAATAGTCCCTCAGATGACATATGGTCCAATAGGTTACCAATAGTCCCTCAGATGACCTATGGTCCAATAGGTTACCAATAGTCCCTCAGGTGACCTATGGTCTATAGGTGACCAATAGTCCCTCAGATGACCTATGGTCCAATAGGTTACCAATAGTCCATCAGGTGACCTATGGTCTATAGCTGACCAATAGTCCCTCAGATGACATATGGTCCAGTAGGTGACCAATAGTCCCTCAGGTGACTTATGGTCCAGTAGGTGACCAATAGTCCCTCAGGTGACCTATGGTCTATAGGTGACCAATAGTCCCTCAGATGACATATGGTCTATAGCTGACCAATAGTCCCATCAGGTGACCTATGGTCTAGCAGGCGGTCTATGGTCCAGCAGGGGACCTATGGTCCAGCAAGTTGTCTATGGTGTAGCTGGTGGTTTATGGTCCATTAGGTGACGTATGGTCCATCAAGTGACCTATAGTCTAGTAAGTGACCTATTGTTTATTCTATGTCTGATACAGATTGTTAATTTATTATGTTTAAAATGTTTATTTTACAGATTTGACTATCTTCATAAAAAGCAGAGTGGAGGGTCAGGTCAATTTGGCAAGGTCATAGGAGTCATTGAGGTAATTATTGTTAAAGAGAATGTGTTCTACTAGGCTGTATTGATCATACTAATGCTGTGCCCTGTAAATAATTCATCTTTCTTCAGAATATCCAAAAGCAATGAAAATTACTATTAAAGCCTTGTCTACACTATCAAACTTGATGTGACAAAATAATGTGATGTGCCCATATATGGACATGATGATGTCATGTCACTACCATATTTGGGCATACCAATACCATGTTTGGGCACATCCCACTTGTTTTGTCAAACTAGCTTGATAGCGTAGACAGAGCTTTACAAGATGCTTATATTACATTAGTATCTATATTTCTGTATTTTCTTTTTATTGTTTAGCCTTTACCAGCAGATTCCTACACTAAAATTGAGTTTTCAGATGAGACAGTCGGAACAAATGTACCAAAACAGTATATGCCAGGCATTGAGAAGGTTTGTTAAATTATACAATTATAATGTTATTTAAAAAACCAAAGTAGTGAATCATGACAATGTATGTGTTGTACATATGAGGTTTGTCCTGTTCACAAAATTACTCCTTTTTCTGATCTAAAGGATTACCAGTCTAAATTCTTGGCAATTATGCCATTAAATAGCGCACAGTCAATATGTAGTCAAAATTTATATTTTTTAAGTATATTAAATCGGAAGATAATTTCAACCTAAATAAAACATAGAACTACTTTTACATGGAATTAATGTATGTTTTGATTAATTTTTTTTTTAATTGTAATTTTATCAAATGTATGATCTAATTGTGAATGTTTTGTTTGTTTTTCTATATTTCTGTCGAGGATAACAATTTTGCATGTACACATTTTTATATATGGAACAAATAAAGATTTGATTTTGATTTGATATTTTGTAATCTTATGATATATTAAAAATAGAAAATAAATAGCTGAATTTAATACTTTCTTTTCTATCTCTATGTTGTAGGGTTTTAAAGAGGCTATGGAGAATGGTATCCTGATTGGTCAAAAGATCACTGGGGTCAGAGTTCGTGTCATAGATGGTCAACATCACATAGTAGACTCTAGTGAATTGGCTTTCAGGTTAGCAGCTATTGGAGCTCTCAAACAAGGTAAGTTGTTAAATCAACCCAGTCATTTGAAACGTATATAATAACCCGGCCCTTTGAATCTCTTTTTATTGTTGTAAAACATTTTAAGGATTTAGGTTCCGGTGTTGTATTAAAACTTTCCAATAGCATTGTTCAGTACTTACAGCTTTTATGTATTCTTTTGAAGCCATGAACAAAGCCCAGTGTCACCTGTTGGAGCCTATCATGGCAGTTGAAGTGAATGCACCTGATGAGTTCCAAGGCCCGGTCATTGCAAGTATCAACAAGAGACAAGGTGTGATTACAGGAACTGAGGGTGGAGAAGGCTACTTCACACTAGAGTGCAATGTGAGTTTGTATTTTTGGTACTTAATGTAGCCCTGGATGACATGATATATACCCATATCTCATTAATAATTCCCTGCCCATGTAAAGAACACCCCTCAAAGTTAAATGAACTGTTCCTGACAGCAATTTACCTTGATTACTCTTTATAGCACTGTTGGTACTGTATATAAGTTTTACATTGTTATTATATAGCTTGGACGAAATACAGTTTAATACTACAAAGATATTAGTTTTATTGTGGTTACTTACCTGGATAAAACGATACATGCCAATCACCAGAACTAATATTTACACCCCTTGTATAAATGGAACATTCCTCACAGGTGAATGCCACATTACAACCATAAATTGTTGTATGCATCTTGACATGGATCTTGTTTAATTTCTCCAAATTTGTTTTGCATATTTTAATTTAGGTTCCTTTGAACGATATGTTTGGGTATGCGTCAGAGCTGAGGTCGTTGACCCAGGGCAAAGGTGAATATTCAATGGAGTACCTTCTGTACCAGCCATGTCGTCCGGCAGTTCAAGCGGAGTTGATCCAACAATATCAAGAAGACAATGGACTTTTAAAAACCGTAAAACGGCAACGGTGATGAATGCTTAAACTTTTAGAAATAGTATAACTAGTTTGCAATAATATAGACACATTAAATCGTATTGATTTTATTTGTAACATTAATTATTATCAATGTATGATATCTCTAGGACTCTTACTCTCACGCTGTTATAGATACTTGCATCATTAATGCCCTTTATTGTCACATGTCATGTCATTTTATTGTCAAATGTTTTATGACATGTGCTATTGAAATTATTATTATCATATTCTTTAGTTAATATCATAAATTTTATGTTCATGTGACATATTTGGGGTTAATAAATGACATTATTTATAATAATAATACTGTAATTATAATTCAGATTTCTAGAGTGCACTTCGCCACCAAAGGTGTGCAAGGCGCTTTTAATTAGGATGACTTATCACTAATTTCTGTGGTGTAATGTCACCATTTTGTGTTGAGATATCATTCATTTGTCACTTATAATACACAAGTTAAGATGTATGTGAAGTTATAGTCAGGTGCTCTCCCTCTGACGCAACCATTAAATGCATAACATTTCGATGTTTCAATATAGTAAAGCTTTTTCAAAGTATATTTTATGAAAATGAAATAAAAAACAAGAAAACAAACCAAATATGTACATTTTATAAAGAATTGTTATTGAGTATTGTATTGTATTATGGTATGTTAATAAATGCCATAAACAAGCCCTGCATGAAATTGACTGGATAAATTAACCTAGATCTTTTATAAAGACTAGTAAAAGCCATAGTATCATATTTTGTAAACGACAAAAGCATATATTTAATTCAGAACGTATTGTCGATAGAACCCAAATAGAGCATGTTTTTGACGTTTTTTTGTGATGTTTTCTACTTAAATTACTGTCACAATGTATTACAATAAAAAAGATAAACGGTAATATATAACACCGCAACCATTTCCGATATTGTCGCACGTTTTGTGTACAAAATTAAAAGTACTTTAATCCAGCGAATGAAAGGTACGTTCTGGTAGATGGATTCCTATTAACGTTTTGTTGTCGACATGCCACGGGCTATTTGGATTGATAGTGTGCGTAAAGGAAAGTTGAATTTATGTACATTCCAAAACTAAGGCTTCCAGTTTGTGCAAAGTGTGTATCGAACCATTAAACAATTATTATACAGTATAGGCCTATCACACTACCCGTGTCACAACTTATATATATTACTGTATATATCACGCTACCCATTTCACTGTGGTATTGCGTAAGCGCAAGTAATTTGACCAAGTTAATTTACACACACACCAGAGTGATTGAAAAAGACACCCATATATTTAATTTCAACCACCAGTGTAATAATATTTAATACTCTTGTTCGCATAAACGTACTTATTAATATTATTAATTTAAGTGTGTTTTTTGTTTTATAAACAATTTACCCTTCAGCCATTACAAACCTTCAAAGGGAATTGAATCAGGGGGTTACTCCGGTGAACTGGTTCACAAAATAGCCCCTGTATCATCAAGGGGATTACCGCCTATCTGATAAGACAGTGATTAATTTACTATTGGTAATCCTTGGCCACATTTCCTAAAAGACATAAAATAATCAAATGGCTCGGCGGAGAAATATTAGATTAAACCCTGTATATCCTTTATAGATCAACCCGACGAGACAGGTATTTCTTTGTGAATCTCCATCAACCCATAGGCTACTGTCACATTAATTTTAATAAAACCTAAACCTAAACAGAAATTAACTTTACATTAAGCTTGGTTCCCACTAGAGACGCAACACAAGACGTAAGCGCAACGATTTGATTTGACTAAATATTGGTTCTTAAGCTTGGTTCCCACTAGAACGTAACGCAAGGACGTAAACGCAACGCAAGCGTTTTAACCAATGACAAGCGAAGTTATAGACAGTTAAGCTTGGTTCCCACTAGAACGTAACGCAAGGACGTAAACGCAACGTTTTAACCAATGACAAGCGAAGTTATTAGCAATCACAAGCGAATAAGCCATCGCTTGTGATTGGTCAATTCACTTGCGTTGCGTTACGTCCTTGTGTTGCGTCGCTACTGGGAACCACGCTTTACTAGGATGCAACGCAGGGACGACGTAAGCAACAGTTGGAATAAGCCTGGCTTTCGATTGGCCAATCCTCTTGCGTTGCGGTTTACGTCTTTACGTTGCGTGCTAGTGGGAACCAAGCTTTATCAGGGATTGAGTAGGCTATTCGAACTGTCGCTTGTCGTTTTGTCAACTTGCTTGTGATACGTCCTTAGTGGGTAAGCTTGATGGAACCCACTGAGCTAGTTCCAAATTTAATGGACCACCTGCGCGAACCAAGTACTGTATTTTAGAAATGTTAAAGATGTTTAGGCCTAAGTAGATAGAACTACTACTGCAGAGGGGATTCTTTAACTGATTTACGAAATATTTCATAACGTTCGTGCCTGGATGTACGAACGCGAGTGTTCTGCCAAGCCATATGAAAGTAGTTATTCATGATGATAGCCATCTCACTGGCCATGTCATTAGAACTACAATAGACTGCATGATACTCCATGTTGTCCTCGTCAGGATTGTACGAAATCCAGATGAAGAGTTTTGGCGGTTCTCTGCTGGCTCGACATCTTGCAATATCTTCCATTTTGAACCTTTTAATTTCTCTGACATTGTTCTTTGATTCACCGAGGCGCATTTCAATCCCTTGGCAGTTCAAAACCATGTCGCATTTTGGTAAAGATTTTAGATGATCTTTTGAAGAGTCCCAGAGAATTTCGATCGGACTTTCAGAGTTTTCTGAGTAAGTATCCTTAGGGGGTAGTTGTTTTCCGAGATAACGAACGTTAAAGATCGGATCTCCTCGGGTTACGGTCACACTTTTACTTCGACTGAACATATTCATGGTTTAAGATTGTGTTCACTAACTAAATATGCAATATTGTTGGTTTTAGCAACCACATCCTGTAAGATAAAATAAAAAGTATTAAAATACATGAAACAACATAAAAAATAACTTATAGGATAATTGAAAATAGCTATTGAAAATTTCTATAAAATATCATTATGGTTATGAACACTATTTTCATCTGTACTACCCGCCAATTGCAAAAGTGGATGCATCTAATAAACACCGTAAAGATTATCAGGTCCGTAGCCAGGGGGGTTTTGTGGTTCGGGCGAACCCTCCGTTACAGCGAACCTCCCTTAAGCTTGGTTCCCACTAGAACGTAACGCAAGGACGTAAACGCAACGCAAGCGTTTTAACCAATGACAAGCGAAGTTATAGACAGTTAGCAATCACAAGCGAATAAGCCATCGCTTGTGATTGGTCAATTCACTTGCGTTGCGTTACGTCCTTGTGTTTTGTCGCTAGTGGGAACCACGCTTTAACCGACTGCGTACCCCATCCCCGACATACCCAATACCTCACCCTCATCTCTGAAAATTCATCAAAATACGTGCCCCACAGTACAAAAGGTTATTCGTAAATTGAAAAATTCGTAAACTCGTTCGTGAATACCTCCATGCTCATACCTCTTCCCTGTATGCGCGTACGTCAAGCGATTATTCGGCCGATTAGAGGAACAAAATTCGCTTCGCCTCAAGCCCCACCATGGAGGAGGCGGGAGTGGGGGTGTCGGGGTAGTGACCTATTTAGTGTCCGACCCCCGATATATGTGCCATAGATTCCATATTGAGCATCGTCTAAGAACCAGTAGGCCTAATTTGATTGTGAAATAATAATGAATAGCAATGAATAATTCTATTGGAGAAAGACATAAATGATACAATTTCGTCTTAGGTAAATTAACCAAACTTAGCACACAAATGTGAACATATATGTTACAGATTTTGATGTTTTATTGTTTTATGTAAATGCTGTAAATAACGTATGTTAATCGACAATTTTCCCGCAGAAGATTATGCAATTTCTGAAATAATTAAATTACTGAAAATGAACACACAAAGGCATGTATGCGATGAACATACAATAGAGTATCATTGAATAATAATTATATGCAGATTTAAACCACAAACAAGCACACAAGATGCATGTGAACATACACAATGTTACAGAATATTATATAATATTGAATAATTACTATATAATGTGTAAGCTGTGAATACAATATGCATATTAAATATATATTATTAAAAGCTAAAATTACTAAAACATGTCAACTTACCTTTATTGTCATTTATTGTAGCAGCAGTTGCAGTGTGAAATGTTCTATTGTTCTGTTCATATTTCATACCACCAGACGAAATCGTCGACTAATCAATACGCTAATTGTCATTGTTGTTGTAACGCTTGATTGATTTCAAACAAGGTGCGTAATAATAGGTTATTATAATCTATCGGGCTATGAAAATACAACTGTTGATATTGATGGTAATTAGTAGTTGTCATCTACGTTGCATTGTAGGCCTAACAATAAACTGCAGATGTTACTATAGCCAAAAATTGTTGAGAGATTCATGTTGTTATTCACAGTCATAATAAATTTAATATAATGTTACATGCCAGCATGAGACTTATTTCTCCATGCCCTAGCCTATAGTTATTGTCCCTTTAGCTTCTTTCCCACTAGGACGCAACGCAAGGACGTAGACGCAACGCAAGCGAGTTGACCAATGACAAAGCGACAGTTTGAATAATCCATCGCTTATGATTGGACAAATCCCTTACGTTGCGTTACGTCTTTGCGTTGCGTCTCTAATGGGAACCACGCATTATGTTCGTTATTTTTTGTCTGAATACGCTATATATGTGCCAAATATTTATCTTTTTACTAAATTCGGTCTATAACCTAGACTAGCGAACATACAACACAGAAGAATTAATCCATGACAGCAATGGAAGTATTATCTTGAAAACACCTTCAACACTTCATTTTTTTGAATATCAACCCCGAATTTATGGCTTTGATGCCCGCTTTGATGGCAGAAAGAACGAAGTGGGATGTTCGTGCAGGTCTCTCAAAATTTACCAGATATTGATAATGACATGAGGAGGCTAAGAATTATTTTGCTGAGAACTTCCATACATCGAGAGAACCACCCAATTCTTGGGGCAGCTCAGAAAGAGGTGAATTGTGCGCGGAACGCGCGAACATACTTATAATAGGCTATTGGCTGCTCGCGATATTTCTTTTCGTACATAAAACGTACATGAAACGTCACAAAATAAACATGAATATTCATCAAGGTGTGACGTAAGAATTGAGCCTACAATTCGCTAATGGAAAAGCTAATTTCCGAGCCGTCTGGGTCGTCGAGTGGATTAGACTATAGCCTTAACATGTCGATGTATTGTTTAGAATCCCATGAGCAACTTATTTTTTTTAGAGATTATTTAAAGGGTTGACTTATGTACAAAAAAAATCGCTGTCCGCTCACTTAGAAAGTAGATAAATAATCAATCTTCCCTCTTACCAGACGGTTTAATACAAAATACGGGTAATACAATTGAATATAATATTAATAATATACCAATAATACAAAGATGTAGCACAAAAATATACACTCAATTAGAATATGTTCTAAATAAAAACAAATGTTACTGCATAGGCCCTACATACAAATAATAAGAATAATGTGTTTTTAATCATTGAAGATGCAATATTTTGTTCTGGTTGCTTAAATGATTCTAATTTCATTATTCGATTTATGATTAACAATTATTCCAAACTGTATTAAAAAACATTGTAGGTCTATTATTTTGTGGACGCTTTTATGATGTACAGCGCGTCAACTTACTTACTTCCATATGCCTACCAGTACTGTTACGAAATTTTTCGTAAAATAATTCCTATAATACACTTATTCGGTAAATGTAGGTCTATCGTATTGCTTTTTGGAGCGGTTCTTTATATTATTGATAAAAGTTTCTGCCAATCAGAAGAGAGCAGATAATGAACAGCCCCGGATGAAAGTTTTCACGATTCCTAAACTAGTGGTAGACCAAACAGGCCTAGGCTGAATGACAATCTATCGACGTAAAAAAGATTATAATAAAATACTACAATAACAAGATATCTGGCAGGACTGAAAGACATCGCATAATTTGAGTGTGGTGAGTAATTGTTAAGTATTAAAATAATTATAGCCTAGGCCTAGCTAGGCCAACTGACTATCCACTTGCCCACCAACAAGACCATTCCAAACGAGATACCAAACGCCTTGGTTGGCGCTGTCTAATTTGCTGACTTAACGCTCATTGGGCACATGCATGCTAGGGCCTAGAAACTGTAAGTAGAACGTAACTTTCGGAGTCCTAACTATGATATTCTCAGCTGTAAATTGTATTATTAATTAATGTAGGCTTAGCATTTGTTTATATAGATTGTATTTTTAATGGGAAAGAATGCTACAAATCATCATCATGATTTAATTTATTTATAGTTTGAAACTTTACTGTTCCTACATATAGGCCCAATATGGAAAAATAATTACGTGTGAATTAACGATTTTGTGTCGTTACGTTTTAAGACGTTGAATTTCTTCAACTAGTCATCAATTGACCTTAGCGGCAACGCTTACTTAATGAAATTATAGTCAGATATTGAATTCAATAATACTATGCTAAGTGTTTGAGTATAGTGTAACATAAATAAATACAAAAATATAAATATCTTTATTTTAAGGATTGGCCGAATGTATTTATAATTGTATTAATTTTCTACAGTGCTATTTATATAGGCCTATATATTTTATTAGGCCATCGGTTATTCATATTTCTATACCGCTACACGTATGTATTATTAGTGTTGATTGATGTGTCATTAGTGCCGATGTTGTTTATTCTCGACCCTTGGAACTCTCGATGCATGCACGTCTAGGTTTAATAACTATACTCTCTGAACGGATCGCTGTATCTCTGTGACTGACGACCCCCGTGCATGGATCTTCTTGGTGGCATCTCCATGTCGTCCACGGGATAATTAGGCCTCCGTGCCGATGATCTCATGCTTCGTCTTGGCGGATGACCCATGTCGTCTGAGAACCCATTCATCATGCGCGGCATGGGCTCATCCTCAACGAAATCGTATCTCTGGAGTCGTTCTCCAGTAGGACCTTGGCGACGACTGAATATTGGGTCCATTGTACTCGCACGGTCGTCTTCTGGGTAGTCGTCGTACATGAAATAGCGAGTTGATCGTGGAGGGCCACCATTTAGCATTGGACGTGGTTCCCGTTGGGAGTAGACGTTTTGCGGCGCTTGCGTGTCATAGTCATAACGTTCATGGTATTCTGTAAAAAAAAACAATTGTAGTACGGTACGTTTAATCAGGTAAGAGTAATGATTAATTAATCGCATATTACCACCCATGTGATATAACCAGCAATGTAGTACGTAAGCTTGGTTCCCATTAAAGACGCAACGCAAAGACGTAGGCAATTTTTCGAATAATCCATCGATTGTGATTGGTCAAATCACTATACATTGCGTTACTAGTGGGAACCAAGCTTAATCGCGTGTTTAGGAAACCGTAATTAGATACGCAAATACTACGTATCAACGCGCGCGCGCATGGACGTGTCTTACTCACCTCTTGGTTTCTTTGATTTTCTACTTCGATTTCTAGTGAAGCGGTCATCGTCGGATGAGCTGTCTCTGTGTCTTCTCGGTTGGTATACTGACCGCCTCTCTTCTACGTCATCATACGCACGTTTAAAAGCTCGAGCGAATGACACGGTTATTGCCTCAGCAACGTCTGCACCTTTCGTGTAAAATATATGGCAGAGGTAGCCCTGTCTTGCCCTGGCAACGAATGTGAACGCTCGTGGGTAGTTGAAATCAGACGCACAATATTGTATTGCGTAAATTGGAATGGATTCTGAATAGTCAGTACCTGTGACGAAATAAAAATGATATTATTAATCGGAAACTTGCACGGGAAAAAGACGTTGGTGTAAATGTTAGAATATTGTTATTAGCTTAAACAAGGCCATATAGATGGCTGCAGTCGCGTGCTCATTATTTTTTTGTATTTGTATTTTGTATATTAATATTTTGTCCTCAGTGAGGAAATTAAGATTAGGCCCTCCACGGACCCACGGCAGCCAGCAGTGCAGCGCCTACCAGATTAGGCAATGAGAGTAAAGCATCTTGCCTAAGGATGCAATTAGTATGGTACAGATAACCCCGAACCCATGCCTATCACATGCTAGTCCGATATTACCATTAGTGTTTACTGACCGACCGACCAACCTACCAACTGACCGAAATTACTGAACATGTTTAAAAATGTTGAAATGTTTAAAAACATTTATATTTTTTTAATTTACACGTGCGTGGCCTGTCACTTTTGACGTGCTCGTATAACGTAATTTAGAGTTGAAAAGTAATTCAAGAAAACAGAAATCGGGCAAAAAGAGTGCGCAACAACATTTAACGCGCAGTGCGCGCGCAAAAATCTGCGCACTCATGGCAATTTTGTAAACGCTTAAAATTGCCTGAAACGTACTCTTATTTCATCGAAAATAAATTTTGAAAATTTTAAGCGCGCGTACGCATGCGTTACATGCGCTACGCACGTAATTATATTGCCATATGATGATTTATGCCCTGAAATTTATGAGTACCAAATTTTATTTAATTGTGATTCATGGTTGTGAAGATATGATTACAAACGTGATTTCGTTAAATCGTGCGTAGACCACGTAATTTTTTATTGCGCACCGTAAAAACATAACCACATCGATTCCTGGCCATAAGGAATATACTGTGAAAAATTTACTTAGCTAGATTAAACTGATATCAAGATAAGGTCAGAAAGCGATAAAACGCATAGTGATACCGGACCGACAGACAGACAGACCGACAGACCAACCGACCGACCGACCGACATAGTGAACTATAGAGTATAAAAATATATGGTATGTCCTTTATGCACAATGCTATTAGTTCAAGAAGGTTGTGTCATGGAGTTATAATTATTACTTCATGGTTGTGTTATTTTTTAACTGCAAGAACAATTATAAAGAATAAAATAGAAAGAAATAAATAAACCTTGATTATTATTAAGTCCAGATAATTGAACATAAGTGGAAACGCTCAGTTTCGCATGTGCAACAACGTGTTGGTCCTAAACTACTTTCTACGCGATGTGGGACAGCCCATTTTGGTCCTAAACTACTTTTTACGTGATGTGGTACGGTTCACTTCTTTGTCCAAACTCCGGTATTTTTTATGTGGAACGGCCCACATGTTTGTCTAAATAACTTTTTTACGCAATATGGAACTCATTGGTCCAAAACTACCGCCTTATTACCGTACATCCTTCACACATTGCTCATTCTTTAGAAATTATACCCGTAAGTGATTTCAATATTTTTTAGATGCGTCATATTTCAACGCCTATTTTACTGAAATGGAAATTATAAAAACACTAGCTACCATATTGTCATAAAACAATATTCAAGAGGTACTTGAATTAAACCCAACCCAAGTAAAAGAGGCATATATAGGCCTGGGTCTCTTTTATTATTCTTAGCAGTTTTGATCATCGGGATTACAGGCATCACCGGCCTAAGCCAATCACACCAAAGTATAAGATATTGTCCATAGTAACTCCATTGCACCGCCATCCTCTTACTCAATTTTTCAACTTGGCACGCCTTGTTGGCCAAAGTTATTCATGCAAAATACACAGTAAATACATTCAGCGCCCACTGGGTTTTTTGAAAGAAGTGTTATTAAATTGTATCTCCTGTCTGAATTCAAGCTTAAATAAGCATAATCATTACGTGTGCGTGGCCTTGTCATTTTCCTACATCCCATACCCAACATTCCAAGCTAAAAATGTGCATGGCAGTTAGTACTGAAGTTTGTAAAAAAACAGTCAAACATTAGGCCTAATTGCCGAAATATAAACAACATACTAGAATAGTGTATTGTGTTATATTAACAAGCTTTACTATAAATACAATAGAGACAATGATCCTAAATATGTTAAACATGGGAGCGGATGAAAATGAAACTATTCACGAAAACAAAATCTTTCAAGGTGATTACAATTTTCGAATGGCGCTAGAAAGATTAATTCAACGAAATTGTGAATAATGGAAATATCCTGTTTCGTTAGAGTAGGGCCTATTGTTTGTTTTATAATTAGAAAACTTTCAAATTGAAATTGTATTCTTTCTGAAAGTTGTTTATTATTCATAATTTAAGAGTAATTAAACGACACAGCAACATTACGTTAAGCCTTTTCTTTCCAATTTCCTGAAAATACACCAACGCAGAGAATATAGGCCATTATTTATTAATCAATTATTTCTACCGAGGGTCCTAAAGAAAAATTATCTTTATTTTATTTTATCGAAGAAGTCAATCGGTTTATTCTACCATTTGCTGAGAGTAACCGTCAGTCAGTGGACTTATTTGATAAATTAAGGCTTATTTAATAGTATCTAATGCAGATCAGTTTTTAGAAAACAAGTTTTGCAGAAGTTTGCCAAAAACTCCAAGTTACTGGTGTAGACTAGGTTTATTTACTCAGTTAAGTTGGTTTAGTAAACTAAAAGTCAATCGATTTATTCTACCAAACAAAGTTTTGCAGTATGTTTTCCAAAAACTCCAAGTTACTGGTGTAGACTAGGTTTATTTATTCAGTTAAGTTGGTTTAGTAAACTAAAAGTCAATCGATTTATTCTACCAAACAAAGTTTTGCAGAAGTTTGCCAAAAACTCCAAGTTACTGGTGTAGACTAGGTTTATTTACCTGTTTAAGTTGGTTTAATCCAAAAGTCAATCGGTTTATTCCATCATTCTACCGAGGGTAACCGTCTGAGACTTATATTTAATAACAACAAGATTGAATGCTTATATAAATTCAGGATATGCTTAAAAGCTTAAATTTCAATGATTCACGTTTATAACTTGCGAAAGGTGATAACGCGTGAAACCTTGTACCTTGTACAAAAGATAGAAACACTTAATCGGCATGAATTGAGCACATGTGCCAGTTTTGCGGTGAAGTACAGTAGGCCCAGTGATCATTTTACTAACTAGGAAGCAGTTCCAGATAACTTATGGGCCTAGTCTAGTGTACACTAGCAAACTTTAGTTTGCATACATAATCAAATTCCCAGTACGGCAACAACAGTTTCCAAAGTGTGCCAGTGTAGAAAAACATCGGCAAACTTTAGAAAACAAGTTTTGCAGAAGTTTGCCAAAACCTCCGAGTTACTCGTGTAGACTCGGTTTATTTAATCACGTAAGTTGGTTCACCCACAGAACTGGCGTTAACATATGAAACCAGCTTACTCGGGCAATAAATAACTAAAGCTCTGTTTACACTATCGAACTTTATGTGTCAAAAATGGGATGTGACCATGTCATATTACTACCATATTTGGTTATATCACTACCATATTTGGACACACCATACTTTTTTTGATATTGTAAACAGAGATTAAGCCTGTACGTTCCCTAAGTTTATCGGATAGGATGTTTTTATCTATATATAAATTTACGTAAGGGCAAAATTCGGTAAATCGCGCGTTATTTCTAGAATGTTTACTCGATGGTATATAAAGTTGGTTCGTACTTTCGGTACTGATTTTAACCACCTGATGTAACCCTGTTTACTAATTAAATTGAGTTCGATAATTAGTTATTGACGATTAAAACAAATTTAGGTTCAAAAATCACACACGTTTTAACCGACAAATTATTGTGAAAGGACTTTTTGCTGAAGTAGCAAAGGCGGGGGTGTAAAAGAGTACATAAAACCCAATAGACTTGATAATGGTACGATCTCTATATTTACTTCTTCGACACTTTAGCGAAAACCTGAAACCAACTCTTTACAATGTGTTTGATGACGTCACGCAAGCTAAGTTAAACTCAACATTCCAAACTATATTTTCCCACCTATTTTGTAATACACTTAGCTAGTAGAATGGTTCTTCGATAAAGATAATTTTCCTTTGTGATGTCGGTAGAAATAATGATTAATAAATAAATATGACTTTTTATATTCTCTGCGTTGGTTTATTTTCAATAAATTGGAAAATAAGAGGCTTAACGAATCTTAAATTATGAATAATAAACTTCAAATTCAGAAAGCAAAGTGTGACATTATAAAGAGGTTCGATAAGTTTGACCACTGAAACGTTCGTGCCATTTTAAAGCTGTCGATCATGCACCAAGGGCCTAGAAGGACTGAGTGTTAAGCTCTGTATACACTATCAAACTAGTTTGAGAAAAAAATGTGATGTGCCCTATATGGTGGTGACATGACCAAATATGGCAGTGATATGAAATCATCATGTCCATATATGGGCACATCACATTGTTTTTATCACATAAAGTTTGATAGTGTACAGAGATGTAACAGGACTTGTTAGTCACCAACAGACAGACAATTCGACAAGCCAATGAAAGAAAAATGAAAGAGGAAGTTCATTGTGTACAAAGTAATTACATTACATAAAATAACTACAACAATTATTATTTAACTATGCACTAACAATGAATAGTAGTAATATTGATCGATCGTGCATCTGACATTGGGCTTACGTGATATATTTTGCTAATGTCACACACCCATATAAATTATCCAGTTGTGGTATGCAATGATATAACACAGATTGCTGCTATAGATTAAATAGAACTAAAGCAAATAAAATGAGTGTTTGTCAAGGCAAATTTATTGTTCATTGTTGTCTTGTTAATTGTTAATGAAACGGTGGCCGTGTACATAAGTGATGCAAATCAATAGTCAAGTGTTACATATTGCTCCACGCACATGAACATATACATTTTTAAAGTAAACATTGTATGGTGGATTACTATATTAATATATATTTTATCGTAATACTGTTGCTCCTATGTAGGCTTACGCAATTTGTTTACGGACTCTGTGGCCGTATTCACCAATCATAATAATATTTCCCATAAATATTAAGTAGGCCCTATTTCACTATTTCACTCAATAAATATTGAAATATTTCCCTTAAACTGTATTCATTTAGATATTTATTTTTATTTTAAGGTGTTTTTTTTTTTTAAGTGTTTCTCTTAATACAAATGGTGAATATAGGACTGGGGACGGTTGGAAGTATTGTCTATAACGCTGTAAACATAAATTGTTTCGGTAAACTTTATCATGTCTATCACCAAGTTGATACCATGGAACTTCATTGTTCACCTAACAACTTGTGAATTCAAGTCATCATTTGTTAATTACAATTTTCTAAAGTTCTAGTTTAAGTTACAACTTTACTGAGCTCAAGCTTTTGTTAAGTCCCCATGACAGTTCTTTGTTATAACCTATACAATGTACGATGGGTGCAGCAATAGAGAAGGTAAAGGTATTTTGTTAGAGCTATATATACAATGTTATAGTCCCATGGGTTTTTCCATAGGTCCATCAAGAGATATGTTATAGAGTAATATAGGTTTAATCAATAAGTATTACTTAAGTATGGCAAGCTTAGAGCGCAAATATTCTTACCAGATTCTTCAACAACAATCTTCCTAGATTTAATTACGATATGATATCTCCTTGGTTTATACTGTGAATATCTGTAGCCTTCTACCATGTCACGAACTACCAATCCAACTGTCTCTGGTGCTGGTTCCACCGCTCCCATTTCCTTGGATCCAAGAAATCTAGCAGAGAAAACGAAATCTCCAGAAGGCGGAGGATAGCTATGGCCATTACCGTTACCATACTGAGCCATATACTGCTCTTTCAGTTTTTTCTCCCGCCTAGACGGAGACCGATATCGCGCACGATCGCTATAATACACAGGGTATCGCCTGCTCATGGTTCGGTGGGAGCAATGTTCAAATCAGCTCAGAAAATAACAGATATTTAACGAATATTCTGCGAGTTAGTCAACAAGAAACATAGATCCACCATGACCGTTGTCAGTATGGGAGAATCGTATCGCTTGGTTAGTCCTATTCAGTAGAATTCTATATGCCTAACTTGGTTCTGTACACGCATTAGTCTCGTTACCTCATTGGGCGCAATGACAATGCGCTAAGCCCTCTTCAATAGACCTTTCAGCCTCTTGAACAAACTGAACGTCCTAAACTATCGTGTTCAATGCCCATAACAAAAGATTCATTGCCTGTTTTTATTAATACGAATTCATAGAATTCCAGACGAAACCTAGGTTTAAGTTGATGGCCGCTTGTTGCTGCAATTATTATAATTGTTGCTTCAGTTGTTGAGCCTTTATTACGGAAATGATATGTATCGAGCATTCGGACACTAAATCGATATAGCGACATGTGACGTGGAAATTAATAATCGAAATAATATACGCCGAGTGAATAGATTTTTAGCGTGCACAGCGTTTAAAACTATAGCCTAAAATCATACCTATTAAATAATTAATATTTGAGTACGTTTGCATAATATGTGGAGCTAAACATTGTTGCACAAAATGCAGCGCTTTCCTTTGTATTTATAAAAAGACAATTCATTTCGTGAGCTCTCGTGGTTTACTGCGCATGTTTTGCATCACATAATAGAGACTGGTCGACTGCTAATTTCGGTAAACATCTTGCTGTTTTCCATATTATATTTATTTGCTCTACCAAACTTTCATTATTTTATGTCTCCCCATCCTCTCAAACACACTATGACCAATTAATTCGTTTGCAGAGACGACCAATTGGTATTACGGTACCGGAATCAAACACGCGAAAACCGCCTTGTCTACAATATCAAATTTTATGTGACAACAAATATAATGTGCCCATATATGGACACGATGATGTCATATCACTACCATATTTAAACATAGCACTACCATATATGGGCACATCATACTTTTTTGACACATAAAGTTTGATAGTGTAGACAAGGCTTTAAAATGGAATCGTCGAAATTAACGAAAGCGCTTGCGTACATGTAGGCCTACGTAATCATTCGCAAACCAACGACTTTACCGCATTGCCTATGTTCATGTACGTGAATGCAATATTAAACCTTTATAAAAAGTTCATTCGTCTACGAATTCATACTTTTAATTTCGCTGGAAAATACACTCATGTTATAATCACGATATAATTTTAAATACCGGTAGTAGCCAAATCATGGTTGTTTCACAAAAATCGTTCGATTATTGATACCTGTTGTTGCAATTGATTTCCAGGTCGGTTCTATTGACGGGTTTCTTTGTCGGCATATACAATGCGGGATAATGAACATGTTTTTTTTTTCAGTATTCATATTGGCATTTAAAATTGATACTATCAGATAGGCCCTACTGAAGTTTTGTCAGTTATAAGTCAGAGATAAGCTGGTTTATTGCAGAATAAATAAAGTTTTTTAACATGTCTTTTCAAAATATGTAGATAATAGGCTATACGCTTGACGAGTCACTCTGACCATGGAGGTAGAAGTAAACGCCATGCTCTGACGTTCAAAAAGAACCGGTCCCTTGCCTATCATGTATCATTTTGTTGTGTGGATTATTTTAACAATGGGATAGGTATGTGAGTGGGTGGTATAGTGGAAAACTACACAATACCCGTTACTCCTACCAACCAAAACAGTAAAGTACAATGTTGGTGGCGCTATTTATTCTGACTTGTTCACCAAGCAGTGCGAAGGCCATCAACTACACGTCTCCATCTCACACGGTTCTGTGCAATTCCTTCCTTCCACCTCTGTCCAGTTGTAGCCTCCATCCTTAACCTCCCACTTCTCTTCTCCGTGTGTGTATTTATGCTGAACTTAATTGTGTTTTTGCACAGTCCTATCTTGTGCTAATTCACACCAATTTAAATGTCTCTCACATCCAACAACCAACCAACATTGTTTTGGCAATAATATAAAAATAAAATAGTTAAAAAACTCTGTAAATTAACCAAAATGTATTGTCTGTTCTGCTTTTTAAAGTTCCATTTATTAAGTACAGTAGTACCAAAGTCTGTATAAAGCTTTTAGGTTAGTACATCTATAACAATTAATACTAATACAACTAATAGTACTTTTTTAAATCAAGAAAATAAAAGAATAAAATTAGTATCATAAAATCAATTTGAAATACAATTACTGTATAATATATATATATATATATATATATATATATCTACATTGATTTATTGTTTCCTGATAAAACCATGCCCTAAATTCATAAATGGTAAAGCCATTTAATAGTACTACTGTAGATTAGGTTTATTATCAATGATATTTTAATGTAATTCGTCTTAATACTAATTACTAATGGAGGACTTCTTGTACAGAAAAGATTAAAACTACTTAATACTAATTTACTGTAGTAATACTGTAGACAAAGGTTATTATTGTGAAAAAAAGAGGTACTTTGTTAACAGATAGATTAGGTTTATTATTAATGATATTCATCTTAATATTAATTACTAATGGAGGACTTCTTGTACAGAAAAGATTAAAACTACTTAATACTAAATTACTGTAGTAATAATGTAAACAAAGGTTATTATTGTGGAAAAAGAGGTACTTTGTTAACAGATACAAAAATATAGGTATACATTGCTTTAAAAATGGAGTAAAGTTCTATTTGGCAATTTGCAGTCTTTAAAAGAAAGAAAAACATTTTGACACATATGGCGTGTCATAGTATGCTTGAGCTGGAAGGTAAATACATTTTTTGAACGTTATTCCACTACCTTATTGAATATGCATTAGCTTAAACTTAAGCTCTGTCTACACTATCAAATTTAAATGTGCCAAAAAAGTGATATGCCCACAAAGTTTATTATTGTGAAAAAGAGGTACTTTGTTAACAGATAGATTAGGTTTATTATTAATGATATTCATCTTAATATTAATTACTAATGGAGGACTTCTTGTACAGAAAAGATTAAAACTACTTAATACTAAATTACTGTAGTAATAATGTAGACAAAGGTTATTATTGTGAAAAAGAGGTACTTTAACAGATAGATTAGGTTTATTATTAATGATATTCATCTTATTAATTACTAATGGAGGACTTCTTGTACAGAAAAGATTAAAACTACTTAATACTAAATTACTGTAGTAATACTGTAGACAAAGGTTATTATTGTGAAAAAGCTTAAACTTAAGCTCTGTCTACACTATCACATTTAATGGGACATAAACAAAAAAATGTGATATGCCCATATATGAACATGATGACATCATATTCACTACCATATTTGGGGAAATCACACTTTTTTTGTCATTGAACTAGTTTCATAGTGTAGACAGAGCTTTAGCAAGCTTATTGAAATACTGTTATTTGAATACAACAAATCAGTGTAGTGTGAATACAAGTTTAACAGTAGTAGGTCTGCAAACACTGGCATGAAAACATTTTAAAATTGCAAAAAAAGGATGATATTTTCAGATAGCACATTATGCAGTGCTGTAGCCATGAATTAAAGTGGTGAGGTGGTCCCAAAAAGGGGGGAACAACCCCCTGTCCAGGCCCCGCAGTTGCCAAATGATTTAGTTCGTAATGATGGCAGGGCCCTGTTAAGTGTTATGTGTATGTTTTGTTAACAAATTTAAAATTATATTTAACATGACCTACAAAAAAAGTTAAAATGTGCATAAAATGAATAAAAATATATTATTATTATTGTAATACAAACAAAGCATTACAAATTTGTACTTTTTACTACGATATATATATTATATTTAACAGCTAGCAACTTAAATAAGAACTCCTTTTGCATGCACTAATATAATAAATACCTTTTGGTATATCATGCATTTCATGCATGTAATCAGTAATCATATATGGATGGTAGTGGTGTTAAATGGTCTTCTAGTCCAACCTAAATCTTAAGTAAACTGGCCCGCCACAAGATTTCTATCTTCTTGGGCACTGCCTACTTCTTCTTATTGATTAATGTATACTTTTTTTATCATCAATTGACTTGTTATAAATTTTACTGGAATTTATTATGTTTACCTCATTTTCTTGAAGGAAGAAATAAATGTTAAGTTGAATTGAATTGAAGTAGGATCTTTGACAAGGGAAGGGGGAATACAATTCCTATGACTCATGAATCATGGGTGTGGTCTGGTCAGACTCAATTATTAGGCTGGGTAGCTCATTAATCTGTCCTTTTTATACATTTAAAATCAGGCCTTGTCTTTCTAGGCTTGGGAGAGCGGTCACTCATTCCTGAGGAGTGCGATTTACAGCACACTTAAATTTGGCAAATTTCCACACATCATCTAGATACAGCACATCTAGATATAGCACACTTACAGTACTGTACAACCCCGCTGAATGTGTTTCTTTTGTAATAATTTTCAAAAGAAAAGGCCTGTAAAATACTTTACAAAATAGAAAAAAAAATATTCCTTGATTTGATAGATTTGGAACTTATTTGTAATTACCGTATGATGAAGTCGCGAAAACGGTCACCTGGAGAATGATCCAGATTGTGATGAAGATGACCCCACAGACTAGTCCGGCCATTGACCAGCTCTTGGCCGAAGTGGATGCGCGAACAGCACCATCATAGTCTCCCATGTCATACTTGCTTGAACTCTGAAAAATAAATTTAATTCTAAGTTCAAATTTATTATATTTTACCCAGTGGCGTAACAGCTATGAGCGCTCACTGGCTAAATCCAGGGCTCAAGGGGTTCAAGAGCATAAGCAGCCCAAGCATTGAAGGGCTCATTAGGAGCTTTTCTGCCTGTGTAATGTGTTACACCATTGCAAATACAGATTTATAAAATACTGTCAGTGTCAACATAGAAATCTGGTGCGGATCCAGGGGGATTGTGCTTGAGGAGCATGCTTGAGGAGCGTGCTTGGGGATCCTGCTTGGGGATCCTGCTTGCGGACACTTCTTGGGGAGCGTGCTTGGGTTGGAGGGGGGGGGGGGGTTGTTCTTCCTCTTCCTTTTTGACAGCTAAAATGAAATTATGAACTATGTAACTATTTTTTTTTTGATAGACAATAATTATTTTAGCTCTTTCCTTGTTTCCTCCTGGACTTGGGAATTATAAATTAAAACACTTATTATTGGCATTGTGTTGCAGCTAAAAATATAGGAATAATTGTCCAATATCATACCTGTGTGCTGTAAACTATTCCAATAACTCCAAACGGCACACAGCAGCAGAGACACACAAATATGGCAAATCCAAGATAGCTCTGTGGCCGCTGTCTAGTAATAACTGTGACAGTTTGCTGTTGAGCACCTGGTTGCCCGGCATACCCAACTTGATGTACAGTATACTGTGGTTGCCCAGAATATTGTGGGGCATACCCTGGCTGCCCAGGATAAACATATCCTCCAGGTGGTGGTGCGTATCCAGGTGCACCTGGCTGCTGTCCATATGGAGGTTTTACTTCAGATCCTGGCTGTGGTGGTCCATATCCAGGTGGTCCGTATCCAGGTGCTCCTTGCTGTGGACCGTATCCAGGTGCTCCTTGCTGCGGTGTTGGATAAGGAAGCTAAACAAATATATAAATTAAATAATTTTACCATTTATTATAAAATATATTATTTATTAACACTATTTGCTTAATGTACTGTATTCTAGTGATTGTATTATTTTCAACAAACTAAAACTATATAATGTGTATAGAATAAATATTATAATGTAATTATTTTATTGGAAGTTCAAACATGTTTTTATGATTTTTTGTCATAAGAGAAAGTAGAGAAGGTCTGTCGTACCTGAGCTGCCTGGTTATATGATGGTGGCGGGGCATTCATTAGTGGCGGGGCATTCATTTGTGGGGCATCTGTGCAACAACAAAAAACAATTTCAAATGTGATTATTTTGAAATTTAGATAATTAAATAAAAATATAATTTTTAATGATATTTAAATACAAAAATGTGCTTCTTCTCCATAGGCCTATTTAATTATATATATCATATTAATTGAAATAAAAAAATTAATTGCTGGATCTAAAAAACTAAAGGTTAGAATAGTAGGCCTACATGACAGTAGCCAACATACAACTTGTGTATATTATACCAATGAACTCGGCACACTGATGGTGTGGTGATCAGAGAAGAATCACTCAGTGTTGACGTCGAGGCCTAGGCCTAGTAGTATTAGTATTGCCTACACACAACAAGCCGCAGTCTGTGCCTTTTGCCGTCTTATCACCTTCACTACTTAGCCTACCCTCGCTAGTACTAGCCTACTTTCTATCCCTCTTTTAAAGTATTTTTATAGGTTAAATAGCTGTTTTTGTTTTCAAAGACAATAACAACATGCACCACCGGAATAACAAAATAACATTTGGTTACTTACTGGGATCTTTTTCCATGCTTAATTGCTCCATTTTTTACAAGACAATAAACAATCTAAACTTCCACTAATTTCTTTGCGAATGCGAATTTCTTTAAATTTGCGAGGATAGACAGGGTACCCAATTTGGTAGTTTACATTTTGTGACTTATGGAATGCCACTAGAAGAATGTACATTTGTGTACTTTATTCCTACTTTTATCCCGAACTCTTCAAACATATCACTGAATTTCTGAAATGGTTATTCCAGTGGAAGAAATCCCAAAGCTCAAAAATACTGGCGTGCTTAAAACTTTCCACTTTAATTCAGGCGGGCGCCAGGAAATTACAGTGCTGAACATTTCGGCTGTTTTGTGTCCAGCACACACGTGCACCACAAATTCACTCCTATTTTTTATTTCGCTTAGTTCCGTTTACTTTAAAAAAGAAGATAATTTGCCATCCCATTGTCGTGTCCAAGCCTTTTAACATTATTAAAACCATGGAGCAGCTATTATTATAGCTATAGTTTCCATGACACAACTGTTAATGTTCACTTGGCACACCATACATCAAATCATAAACAAAAACTACAGTACCTGTTTGGTATTCAAAAACGTACCCCAATTACTTCACAGTTTACCCGGATACAGTTAAGTGTGAAAACGTCATTATTATTGATGGACGAAATTGTCATTTTGTGCGATTTCAATTTTGAGTCATAATAGTTACGAATTAAAAGCTTATTTGACTGGCATTATAATATTTTATTTGGGCCTACAGTTAATTAAGTTATGCGTGCATTGTATTCGATTGGACGGTGCTCAGTCACATGACTAGAAATTAATGTGGTACATGTTTTGTAAAACAATCCTTTTGTGCTAAGTTAAAAAAAAAACTGTTTTAATATATTAGGCCTGTAGTATAGTAATTATATATAATATAAAATATAATAGTATATTCATTTTTATACGCAATTTCTGACTGGTGAAACAAACGAAGCTGTAGGCCTACGTGTTCCTTTTACTAATACAATTAACTCATATCTCCTAGTATAGTTCAGGGGCCGTTTTAAAAGAAATTATTTTTAATTTAATTTAATTCACTTGAAAGTCCAATTGTAAAGCAATTAGGCCTACTACTGTTATATAGGAACCTAATGCGTCGGACCGACTATCTATTCTGTCCTACAAACAAATAATTTGATAAAAGACAAACCATTTTTATTATTTTACAAACCATTACTGTATTAGACAGGTACAGTGTGTCGGACGGCGCCGCCCCGTACCAAACTAGATAAAAAGGAACGTATAACTAGAGCATCACTAAAATGAAACATATAATATTCGCTATTAAATAGCGAATATTATATGTTTCATTTTAGTGATGCTAAAATGAAACATATAATATTCGCTATTAAATAGCGAATATTATATGTTTCATTTTAGTGATGCTCTAGTTATACGATGAATTTCAGAGTTAGTTAAAATTACACGAACAGTTTGAGGGCAATTTAGAATGAATTATGTTCATAGACGAAAATACATTGTTGATATCGTGCACAGTTAAGCGTGGTTCCGACTAGAACGCAACCTAACGTAACGCAGCGACGCAAAGTGCTGTATTGCGTAATCACAAGTGGGAACCGATGACGCAAAAGCAAACATCGCTAGAAACACCAACAAAACGCAAGGCAAAAAAAAAAACCACTGGAAAACATAGGCCCACGGTAGTGCGTACAACAATTGTTGGAAGGGCATTTTCTTTCGTTGCGTCGCTAGTGGCTTTAAGTTTAACTTGGATGGTTCACTACTAAAGCTTGGTTCCCACCAGCGACGCAACCTACGCAACGTAAGAAAATACCCTTCCAATAATTGTGTTTTCCCCCGCCTGCGTGAAAATAAAACTTTTTGATTTTTGCATTATTGCGTCGTCGGTTCTCACTTGTGATTACGCAATACAGCAGGTTGCGTCAATGCGTCGCTGCTTTGCGTTCTATTATATAATTATGGTGGTAAAATTATTAATACATGTGTCAGATGCTAAATCATCGATTTAATATTTTTGGTGAAAAGTCTATACATATATTATTGATCCATTTATACGTTTGATTCATTTTTTTAATTTCAGGAAATGAAAATCCATCCTGTATTGCACCACTAGTAATATTCAAAAAAGGTCATATCATAAGGGGCCTGGATAAGGTTGATGCAACGGGTTCACGTTGGCGAATACATTTTGAGCGTGGTTCACACTAGATGTATCGACGCAAAGTGCTGTATTGCGTAATCACAAGTGGGAACCGACGACGCAATAATGCAAAAATCAAAAGGTTTGATTTCACGCTGGCGGGGGAAAACAATGAGTGAAAGGGCATTTTCTTACGTTGCGTAGATTGCGTTACGTTGCGACGCTAGTGAGAACGGAACTATGTACTGCAGTAATCGCATTTTTACTATGGAAAATCAACTATTTACTGTAGTAATCACATTTTGTTTCTTTGTGAATTGTTATTCTATTGATTTTAACTTTGGTAGGTGGAAGTACGGGAGAAGGTCGAGGTGTCGGATTTGGGGAAGGTCGAGGAGGAAAGGGGAGGGGTGAAATAAAAGTTTACACCATAATAATGATGAAATTTTGATAGAAGAATGCTTTTGAATTTTAAATTAATTTAACTATTATCAAAACTAATTTTTATTTCAATAAATTGGAGGTACGTGTGAGATGTCCAAGGTCCCATGACCCCCAACATCGTGGTTAAGGCGGAGGTATGAAAAATGTGAAGATATGCACCGCTACTTCAAATAAAGCGGAAAACCTCGTAGCTTGTCCCAAATACTATCATAAAGCGTGGTTCCCACTAGCGACGCAACGCAAGGACGTAACGCAACGCAAGTGGATTGACCAATCACAAGCGATGGCTTATTCGCTTGTGGTTGCTAACTGTCTATAACTTCGCTTGTCATTGGTTAAAACGCTTGCGTGGCGTTTACGTCCTTGCGTTACATTCTAGTGGGAACCAAGCTTTTGCGGAAAGCGCCTATCTGCGTTATGTGTAAATGTCATAAGGTACAGCATTATATTAGAGAGGTTTCGCAATCTTACGAATACGATAACGAAAACGGATACGTCACGCACATGTATTCGTTTTCGTAAGACATAAAAAAATCTGTTTCGCATGGCAACGAAATATTGAGGCGCGTCCAAAATAATGACTGCGGTAAATTTGAGCGAAGCGCAGGTACGTGTTGCTTGGTGCTTGGCTGCTTAGGCCTAGCGTAACATCAAAGCGAGTGACTTTCAAAACTGCTATTTATCAAAATTGACTTGGCATTTTAGTAAATTACTTTAGTAAATTACTTTCAATAAATCTATATTTATATTATAATCATGAATCATTCCTGATTCAAATGCAAAATGTGCAAAATAGATCAAAAACTATAGGCCTACTCGTTTTGTAGTTACGAATATGACTGGTGATATTCGTCAACACGAATACGCTTTACGAATATGAAATGGGGATCAGCTCAAAAGTTTCACAAATGTATGACGTATCCGTTTTCGTTATCGTATACGTAAGGTTGCGAAACCTCCCTATTATTCTATATTTTTATTACCGTTACCGCTCGTCTGTGTAAATTGGCCTTAGGCTTAGGTAGTGCATGTCCTAATTTAAATATACCGGTGGCGGCCAATGTACAGTAAATAAAAAAAATGCTGTCTGACATCGAATTACGCCTAAAAGTGTGTTTTCATTGACAAACCTCGGGAAATACCCTTAAACGCACACATCACATCGCATTATTGAATTTACTCTACACAGTAAAACAATTTTGCATGATCCCTAAATGTAATTACAACAGCAAAAACATTTTGACAAGATCCCTAAATGTAATTACAGTGTACTTTAATTAAACGGCAATATACAACTACAAACACATGTTCACCAAGCGACTATGAAGCTGTCATGTCGAAAAGTCATACTACGCACGTGTGGGTATTCACATGGTTGTCGTTGCGAAAATGGAAGGTAAAATTAGGTAAAAAGATTAACTAAGAAATGCCAATTTAGACTAGCTCAAATATGGTAGCTGCTACAAATGCACCACACAGCCCTATTGTTTGGAGGTAATGGACTAAAAAGCTCTGTCTGCACTATCAAACTAGTCAAATGTAGTGTGCCCAAATATCAGGGAAAAATGTTATTTAAAAATTTTGTTTAGCAATTTTGCTAATCAAACTGATTTTTAAGTCGAAAAGCATAGTTTTGTATTGTATTTTTTGCTACACAATTTTCAAAATGTGTAGCAATAAGGTTGTTTTGTATAGCTTTTTGCTATGCTACACTGGCGAAAATGTTCCCTGAATATGGTAGTGATACGACGTCATTATGTCCACATATGGGCACATCACATTGTTTTGTCACATAAAATTTGATAGTGTAGATAGAGATCAAGGTTTTTTGGCCTACATTTTATAAATACAGAATTAAAGAATGCAAGTAATTTAGCATTATAAAGCTGTCTACACTATCAAATTAGATTGACAAAAAAGGTGTGATGTGGCCAAATATATTAGTGATATGACAAGACGTCAATCTTTTTATACAACTAACGATATAGACAACTAAACAACAGGTGTATATGGAACGGAAATATTGTAATAAACATGGTATCTCTTAGTAAAACTTGACAGTAATTACCATTTCATTTTAAACCCGAGTTACTTAGACATGAATGTGAATGTGGTGATTTTATCAAATCAATTTGTAACACAGATTTTATGGCAAATCATTTTGTGTTAAGCTCTGTCTACACTATCAAACTAGTGTGATGTGCCTAAATATGGTAGTGATCTGCTTAAATATGGTAGTGATATGACATCATCATGTCCATATATGGGCACATCACATTTTTTTGTCTCATAAAGTTTGATAGTGCAGACAGAGCTTAACAGTTTATGTTGATTTTATTATTTCTTAACATGGCTAAAAAAATGTTGTATTTTTTGACATTTTTGCTAGTGAGGGACGCTACATTACTTTTGAACTCTAATTACTAAAAAAAACAACACTATACTAAAATTTCCTTCTTTGTATTTATTTTTTTACGCATGGATTTTTGATAATTACAGATTTTAAGTTTATTCCTTGTCTTTGATCTTCTTGGTTCCGCGGAGTCGACCAGTACGACGAGCGGCAATCAAACCGACCTTGCGACCAGCTGACGTGTCTCGTCTGACAGTTGATGGTGCACCGATATGCTGATGGTTACCACCACCGTGGGGATGTTCTACCGGGTTCATGCAAACACCACGTACAGTAGGCCAACAGTTTCTCTTAGCCTTGTACTTGTGGTAAGCTCTACCAGCCTTTAGGAGAGGTTTGTCAATACGCCCACCTCCTGCAGCAATACCTACAACAAATTTTAAAACAAATTTAATAATAAAAAAAAAAATAAATCATTTAAGCAGAAAAATAAAACATTTATTCAGTTCAAACCTACAGAAAAGTCTTTTTCTAAGTCTGTTTTAGTTTACGAGGGTGGTCCATCCAGCCGAAGCTGATCATTAGGGACCCTCACAAAAATACATGACGAGACATAAACATGTAACAATAACAAATAAATTAAATATACTGTAAGATAAAATAAAGGACAACAAAGTAGAAAACAAAATTAAATAAATTGATAATGATAACGCACCCGCAAAACTAGCTCTACAGGAAGTAACAAGAAAGGTAAAACACACGTTGGAAGACCGAAGAAAATATGGACAAAATGATACAGGAAAACAGTATAAATTACACTGGCCCACGTGAAACACACCCGACCATGAAAGGAATAAATGGCACAAAATAGTAAAACGAAGCGTTTTGATGATGATTTTAGATGACTAAATCAATTAATATCAAAATATGTTTGATTCGTCATACCAGATGATGAACTAAGCCGGAAAACATCAAGACTTAAATAACCGATGCTAACTGTGGTACGGTGATAGTGTATCCTCATACTCCAGTTTGGGTGCCAGCTTGGTGTTTTTGTCTTTTCGTTATCTTCCTTTTGGCTTCCACTCTTTATTGTTCGTGCGCATTGAGATATTGTTTATTTACGCTATATAAATCTATCTATTATTATTATTTTAAACCCATCGGGTGATTACTTACCAACCATGGCGCGATTGGCAGAGTGGATAACTTTCTTGGCACCAGATGGCAACTTAATACGACTTTTCCTTGTGTCTGGGTTGTGAGAGATGACAGTGGCGTAGTTACCAGACGCACGTGCAAGCGCACCTCTATCACCGGTCTTTTCTTCAACGGCACATACGATAGTTCCTTCTGGCATGCTGCCAACTGGCATCACATTACCTATAGCTAAAGCAGCTGCAAGATAAAAGTGCAATGTCAATGACAAATATGAAAACAGAAACACAAGCCAACATGAAAAAAAAAAACACAAAGAAAACACATTTTTTAGTAGAATCTTCACCCTGCTTATATTATTTCATAAGGCCGGTTGAGGCTAGTTATTTATCTGGATAAGTTTGTTACTATCCACCAAACTGTGGCCATGAAACCAATTTAAATCAGTACTGTTGGGATTTGTTGCAGCCAGACATATGATCAAAAGATTCATATATTTTAGCAAGGTGAGCTCAGTGTCCTGTTTCTTTGGGTAAATAAACCTATGTTTCAAAGTTTTTAAAATAAAAATGTATTGTAATTACCGTATATCCTCTGATTTAATCCCACCCAATAGAACACGAAATCGGGCTGAATATATATACCTGGGAAAGGCCTGGTTCATGAAAAAAATGATTATTATAAGCATTTCTTGTAAAAACTCATCTGAACTGGGTGGAAAGGTCTACATCCAGACCAGTCAATACTGGGACTATGCTGGTTTGTGAAATCAGACAAAGTATGGGGTGGGATTAGACCCAAAGTGGGATTATACCCGAGGATATACGGTACTCAACATTTGACGAAGATGATTTACCTTTCTTTCCACAGTATATGAATTGTCCTGTGTACATGCCTTCTGCAGCTATCATCAGTTCATTCCTCTTCTTGAATTTGTAAGGGTCTCGGAACTGAACTCTGGCAAGTGGAGCACCACGGCCAGGGTCATGAATTATGTCCTAGAGATAAAAAATAGCAATAAATGTTAGATAATCAACATTGTTATTTCATTTCATTATCTATTTGGTCTATTTCAGTATATACATAACAAAAAAAACTTGAGGAGACCAATTGTTTTGTAGGCTGTGTTAATACTTTCAATTAAGCATATAAATCTGTATCCATTCATTCTCCTCCGATTTCAAAATCAGCACTGTGGTCATGTTATAAGAGTAGTCAAAACAATATAGATTATCTGATAACTCCTAGAAAGTAAGAAGCCTTTTGCCATTCCCCCCCCCCCCCCCCCCGATTGTTAGGTACCATACCACACCTTAACAATGCCTTTGATGTAGCCATGTCTTTCGGCAAAGTCAATAGTTCGGAGTCTAGCAGGCCCCTTCCTGTGCTTGTTGTGAGACTTAAAGACGCTTCCAGCGCCCTTTCGTTGGCCTCGGATAACACGTCCCATGGTTTTACTAAAAAACAATAACGATTTTTAGGTTAGTTTTAGTGATAGTGGAGTTTGCAATGTTGTTGAATGGATAATTATGCACTTGTCAATTGTATGACCCACTATACGACCCCCGGGAGAGGTGCGTCATGGGTGCGTCATTTACAAATAATTACTGACGCAGGGGTGCGTCAAAAAACCTAGATGGTACGTCACATCAATGAACAAGGTGTGTCAATGTCCGTCACTTTACCACCCACCATATCATAAACAACATGGTCACAGTGCGTCAAAATGGGTGCGTCATGGTCACCTAAAAGTAAGTTACATTTTTGATGCACGGGTGCGTCATGGTATTCAAAGGTCGACGCACATCGGACAAATGACGCACCTCTCCCGGGGGTCGTATAGTGGGTCATACAATTGACAAGTGCATTATTTAATGGTTTAATAATAATTGAGTCTGTTCTTTTTTACGTTTTGGCAATTCGCAATTAAGAATAGTCTAACCTACAGCTACTGGGCCTAGGGCCTAGGCTAATACTAATTTTGTAATGTAGGTAGTGTACCACCCAACCTATTTTTGGAATATGGATCCAGAAGACATAAACATTGTTACTTTGTTTTTGTGTTTATCGGTATTGTTTTGTAGGCCTAGGCCTAGCTATTTATGTTAATAATAGAACTAGGGCAGTTGTTGTATATTATGCCTTAATATCTAGGCCTAAGGTCTATACCGTCAATGCCTACCTAGCTAGGGACGTAAGCGGATATTCACGTTAAACTGGTGGTTTGCGGAAGGCCAGTAGCCTTTCGGCAGAACCATGAGATTTCCAGGCAGGATTATAATTCATTGAAGGATATTTTCTTCTTTACCCATGGCGAAAATGTTAATAAACCTAATAAGGAATACTTAAAATAATCAATTTTTGGTCTAACACATTACTATAACAGGATTTTATAAACAAAATGTGATTTTTAGTGATATAATTATCTACTACGAATTAATTTTATGTTCACCTTCACCAAAAGACGATAAAAGAGACAGGTCAAAGTTTAAAACAAATCTTTTTAGATTTGTGAAAATAATTTTAATAGAAAAATATACAGTTTTACATTGGAATAATTTATAATATGTCAAGATTGTTATAAAAATTATTTTCGCATTTAAATTATTTTATTTTTACAAAATATATTAATTTTTAATCGTTTAAATAAATCATGTCTACGTAATTTCCGGTGTCTCGTTCTCTTTTTCTCTGTGTGTGCTGCTGAGAAAAGAAGCCTCTACCTTTCACTAAGATCACTTTTTAGTAAATAATTTCAGTTATGAGTAATGGACCCAATCAAAATGGACCAAGTCTTGATCAGCAGGTATTGTATTAACAGTTTTCAAAAATTAAAATAAATAACATGCCTTTTAGTAAGTTAAAAAATGTAATTCTTTTTCCTTCGCTAACCGAGAGTTCAGCATAGCATGCACCGGACCCATGCACCAACCAATCGAGCTTGCCTCATTTTTATGGTTACCCATTTTTATGGAGGCAACGTGCCTACCCCGGCTTTTACTGTAAAATTATTATCTGGCCAAGCTAGGTCTTTAATCATCTTCTTAAGGCAAGAAAAATATCACAAATTAGTATTAACTATTATATTATGACAATAAATTGGGTGTTTAAATTGTTTGTTTTATAAAGTTGCCTAGCTAGGCCTAGACTAGAGTAGGCTAGTCCTATATTATTGCATTTTTTTATATTAATTAATAATATTAATGGCATCATCATTCATGGTTTGCAAGCTGAAAAAGTTTTAAAGATGAAATAAAAATAGGATAGGGGCTACCTGCCGGACCTAGTATTTATTATCAAATGTGATAATATAAACTGGCCTAGGCCTAGTGATGTTTGAATGGCCTTACAACAGACAGTAACTTATCGTTAATTATTATGATTTTTGAATCGCGATACTGCATTGTTATAGCGACAGTTTTAGACATGAGTTTTTTAATGTGGGTACACTTTCTTATTCTAAATAAATTGAAGATTAATATTAAGAAGACTTTTCTAAATGATTAATCACAAATAAATATATGAAACATTTCTTTTTTTATAGATGTCTGGGCTAGACTTGAATGCAGGGCACAAAGGAAACAGAGGAGGTATTTTCCAGTTAAATTATAAACATTTCCCTCTATGTCTGAGTACTAAAAGTGCTAAGCAGCCTAAATTACTGTACAGTAGGACAAGTACTATTGTGTGTCTATGTGTAAACTGGGCCCAACAAAGGAATTGTACTTTTGTATAGACGAGTCCCCATTTTTGCCAGCTGATTAAATGTGTAAAAGTAGGAAATACATTTAAAAAAATGTAAACATTATATTTTAATTTATTAATTTTGGTCAATACAAACATAAGCATAAACAAATAGCCTGATTGCGCCAAGGTCAAAAAGGCCAACAGCTTCTGTCGCCGATTAAGCGTGCCCCTAAATAATATCTTGATTTCTTTTTATATAATAGTATAAATTAAAAATTATTATTTTTTAATTTATTAAGTACATTTTGTTATGTTGCAATTTGTTTGTTTGTAGGTCCACAGCGCTATATACCCCCTCATTTAAGATCGCAACAAACTGGCGGGGGTAAGTAGTCAAATAGATTTTGTTTCTAATTTGATTACATGTTTATGCAATTTCATTTCTTAATTTAATAAATTAAAAAGTTAGGTATTGACTGCCAGACAGAAATTTATTTATATTATGTGAAAATATGAATTATTAAATGAAAGGAACAACTCCCCCCAAAAAAGAATTGTACTCTACATGTTAAGTTTGTATTATGTTGAGAATTTTTCTTTCGCTTGAAGGTTATGCTGCTGGTAACCAAGGTGGCTATGTAACCTACACAGGAGGGGTTTATAGTGCAACAGGTGAGGGCCTGTGTACCTTACTATTCACCTTCTAGGCCTATGGTTAATACTATTTAAGGTAGTGCTGTTAGCAATCCTAGGTCTTCAGTAGTGATCACAGCATTGTCATCTTTCTATGCCTAAGGTGTTGATGCTACAGTAGTAACCATGCTCCTAGGCCTAAAGTGTTTATGCTACAGTAGCAGTCATGCTCCTAGGCCTAAAGTGTTGATGCTACAGTAGCAGTCATGCTCCTAGGCCAAAAGTGTTGATGCTACAGTAGCAGCCATGCTCCTAGGCCTAAAGTGTTGATGCTACAGTAGCAGTCATGCTCCTAGGCCAAAAGTGTTGATGCTACAGTAGCAGTCATGCTCCTAGGCCTAAAGTGTTGATGCTACAGTAGCAGCCATGCTTCTTCTAGGCCTAAAGTGTTGATGCTACAGTAGCAGCTGTGCTCCTAGGCCTAAAGTGTTGATGCTACACCAGCAGCCATGCTCCTAGGCCATGTATGCTGTAGCAGGCAGCCATTTTGCTGTATGCTTGATGGTTACTAGCAGCAATTTTCTACTTTGGAGACTAAATAAAGTATTGCTAACAGTCATCCTTCCTAGGCCTACCTTGTTTGTTTATGCCCTTTAGTATCTTTTGTACAGTGGTTGTTGTTTTTTCCATGGCAGTTCCTTATGTAGGCATGTTTCAAGGTCAAAGGTCATTTTATATTGCATGGTGGTTGTCATGTCTTTTATTCCACAGTTCTGGAATTTCCTCTTAAGTTCTGTCTACACTATCAAATTATTTTGACAAAAAAAGTGTGATGTACCTAAATATGGTAGTGATACACACAAATATGATAGTGGTATGACATCATCATGTCCATATATAGGCATATCACATTTTTTGTCACATAAAGTTTGATAGTGTAGGCAGAGCTTTAGAACATGGGTTCTCATACAGCATATTTATCAGGGAAGATCATTGTACAAGTCAATATAATACAATTACCGTATGTCCTCTGGTCCCCCTAGAACACGAAAATAGGCCGACTTTGCGGGTTGGGACTATACCCGGCAAAAGCCTGGTTCAGGAAAAAAAATAATTGGTAAGCAAAAACTTCATCGGAACTGGCTTGAGAGAGGCCAACATTTAGACCAAAAGTCAATACTGGGTCTATACCCGGAGATATGCCTGTTTGTGAAATCAGACATAAAGTAAGGGGTGGGATTATATCCGAGGATATACGGTAATACACTATTCCAATGATCAAATTAACATTTTATTTTTTATGGAAACTTTTACATAACATACAAGGATTTGTGTGTTTTTCATTTTTCAGAGTCATATATAGAGTTTGTCCAACTTTGTTTTACTAATAACTAAGAAAACTGAGTAAATCTACCACCAGTTATAATAGCCCAGTGGTGCTGGTCAATAACAAAATGGCACCAGCAAAACAGTTGGCTAAACTCCCCAAGTATATGGCTCTGACTTATTGTAATTTTCATGGTGTCCGTTTTATTTTTTGTACTGCCTACATTGGTTGAATATTTTTATGGAATTTTCTTTTTAATAACTTTAACTTCTATATACCTCGGTAATCATGGTTGATTTGTAATGTACCTTTATATTAGTGTAGTATCTGTTATCAGTTCGGTTTTGTACGCTTCATTAATTATCTTGTCCTTTTCTACAGGCTATGCAGATGATCTAGGAGGTCGTGGGTACGGTAGCAACCCAGCGGGAGATTCTTATGGAGGGGGACGAGGCGGCGGATACAGCAGAGGTGGATACAACCAAGGTTATAGCAGGGGTTACAATTCCGGGGGATACAATTCTGGAGGTTACGGTGGTCAGGATTATGGTGGGGGTTATTCAAGAGGGGGCTACCAGCCTAGAGGAGGGTATCAGTCGCGTGGTGGCTACTCGCGTGGTGGTTACACCGATGCTTATCAGGGTGGTGGAAATCCTCAAAATCGGTTTAATGGTCGCAACACAGAGGCAGATTGGAGAGGAAGGGAACCACCAAAGGCTGAAAACTCGTTTTGGAGTGGCGATCGCTACGGAGAGGCAAACAGGCAAGAGGATAGCTGGGGCGGACGTACCGATCGTGATACAATCACCAAGGAGGATTGGACTAAGCCTCTACCAAGAAATGAACGTGTAGAAAAGTGAGATCTGTTTTTATGATAATAAATTGCATAATATCTTCTCAAAGTACATCTGATTAAAGCATGCTTTCTTTCAAATTAATCTATATATATATATATATATATATATATATACACAGTATATAATGATATTGTGTGACTCAAACCTAGATTTGTTAAGGTCAACTCAGACGAGATGAATTGTCGTACGACGCTGTCTGAGTTGACCTTTACCCTCTCTTAAAACCATTTAAATGGACAGAGATTATAAATCATGATTACACTCAGTGGGGGAAAAATATCAATGATGATGTTTGTTTTTTAGGGAGTTGTTTTCTGGAGGAAACACTGGTATCAACTTTGAAAAATATGACGATATTCCAGTTGAAGCAACTGGCCAAAATATACCAGAAAATGTTTCAGAGGTTGGTAATTTTTTGAGTAAATGTATGTGGGGGTTGGCAGCAAACAAACAAGTTACTGAAAACAAATTGGTTCCAGATGACTTTAACTTAGTTTACAAACATAGTGACTTGACCTTTCAAGTGCCACCCAAGGTTCATGTTACAATAATGAAATAACATTAATACACAGACAAGCGGTTAAGGCAGGGGCGCCATTTACTGATCTGATAGGACAGTGATTAAGTTACTATTGGCCACATGTGCCTAAAGACAAAAATTAACAATGAATTTAATTGATAAATAAACTTTAATATAATTTTTCATTTAGTTCACTGAATCTAAACTTGGAGAAATTATCCATGCCAACATCAAGCTGAGCAAGTATGAGCGTCCAACACCGGTTCAAAAGTATGCTATTCCAATCATCTTGGCAAACCGTGATCTTATGTCTTGTGCTCAAACAGGTACGTTACATACATTAATACAGTACGGTGGAACCCCTATTAAGAGGACACATTTGGGACCCAACAAAGTGTCCCCTGAATGGAGGTGTCCTAAAGGACGGGTCCTACTGTAATCGGCAGACATGTTAAGCTCTGTCCACATTATCAAACTAGTTTTACAAGAAAAGTGTGATGTTTAAATATGGTAGTGATATTCCCAAATATGGTAGTGATATGCCCAAATATGGTAGTGATATGCCCAAATATGGTAGTGATATGACGACATGTCCATATATGGGCACATCACATTTTTTTTGTGATGTAAAGTTTGATAGTGTAGACAGAGCTTAAGTGGGGTTATTTAGCTGTAAATAATATTGTTAATTCTCAATAGGACTGTTTCCATCTTATTGCGCAATTGAAAGCTGCCCTTTGTATGTTTCTTGTATTTTGGCAAATTGCCAATGATATTTCTTCCCTTGGAAAATCCAAGAAACATTTTTTATATGGCCTTTGGCCCAAATAATATACAATCTAACAGTTAAATAGCATTGGTTGATATAGCCATAAGCAAATCCTTCTTAGAAATATCGATCCTATTCTGAGACAAACACAAGATGCTGTTTATTTGAGTGGAGTGTATTTTGTCCTGAGAAATGATGATGTTTTTTTAATTTTTACTTTCTGTCATTTTATATACATAGATATTTCTAAATAGGACGCAACTCAAGCGAGTTGACCAATCACACGCGACTTTTCGAATAATCCATCGCTTGAGATTGGTCAAATCACTTTGCGTTGCATCCTTGCCTTTGAGTTTCAGTCGGAACCAAGCTTTAAGCATGATTACTTTATAATACTGTATATAATGTTATTACAGGTTCTGGCAAGACTGCTGCATTCTTGCTTCCAATCCTGACTCAGATATTCAAGGCAGGTCCAGCACAGTTCCCACCAGTAAGTTTTTTTTTCACAATTTTTGTACACTTGTATCATATGCAAGAACAAAAAAACAAAACATCTGAAGCTCTGTCTATGGTATCAAACTTTGTGTGACAAAATGTGATGTGCCCATATATGGAAATGATGATGTCATATCACTACCATATTTAGGCAAATCACTACCATATTTGAGCACATCACACTTTTTTGTCACATAAAGTTTGATAGTGTAGACAGAGCTTTAAATCCAATATATTTTAATGACACCAATCAAAATAAGCAGAATTTTAGTATTCAATTGAAATTTTAAAATCTAAATATATGTTTCTCTATTCAGAAAAACAGCAGTAACAAACGCAAGAACTATCCCTTGGCTGTCATCTTAGCACCAACTCGTGAGTTAGCCTGTCAGATATTTGATGAAGCAAGAAAGGTAAGACATGACATTTGAAAGAAAGAAAAAGTAGTCTACACTATCAAACTAGTTTGACAAAAACAGTGTGGTGTGCCCAAATGTGATAGTGATGTGCCCAAATATATTAGTGATATGCCCAAATATATTAGTGATATGCCCAAATATATTAGTGATATGCCCAAATATATTAGTGATATGACATCATCATGTCCATATATGAGCACATAACATTTTTTTGTCACATAAAGTTTGATAGTGTAGACAGAGCTTAATTAATGTCATATAAATTTGTAAAGAAACCATTCAATTTACAATTACCTCAAATATTGTTTTGTTAGTTCTCGTACCGAAGTCATGTACGTCCATGTGTAGTGTACGGTGGAGCCGACGTTGGAGGTCAATTGCGAGACATGGAGCGTGGATGTCACCTTCTGGTAGCCACACCAGGACGTCTCGTTGACATGATGGAAAGAGGTCGTGTTAGTATGGAATGCATCAAGTAAGTACAGTTAGGTTCAGTAAGTAGGGTAGATTCAAGCTTAAGTAAACATTTCAATAATGTAGACTTTGCTTAAGTAAATTTTAGTAAGCTTCCAAGTGAATTAGGTACAGTTAAGTAAACATCAATTTAGTACATTTTAGTTAAGCTAAATTTCCAAGTGAATTAGGTACATTTAAATAAACATCAATTAAGTACACTTTAGTTAAGCTAAACTTCCAAGTACATTGAAGTAAGATTTTGAACCTTATTTGTTTTAGGTGGCTTGTACTTGATGAGGCTGATCGTATGTTGGATATGGGTTTTGAACCTCAGATTCGTCGTATTGTTGAACAAGACAACATGCCAAAGGCTGGTAGACAGACGCTTATGTTCAGCGCCACCTTTCCCAAGGAAATTCAGGTATACTCTCTCCCACATTACAAGTATTAAAAAGCCGCATTTAAGATAAATATATCCGATTGATTGCCGGACAAGAAACCATAGCAATGTGTGACTGATGCTATACTGCATATATTTTTCTTGCTGTTTTGCTTTATCTTTTTGCTTATTTTATTTGTATCTCCATTGAGATCCAGTTACTGATACCCACAGCATTGTCATTTTTTCAGTGCTTATTTTATTTTGTATCTCCATTGAGATTCAGCCACTGATACCCACAGCATTGTCATTTTTTCAGTGCTTATTTTATCTGCATCTCCATTGAGATCCAGCCACTGATACCCACAGCATTGTCATTTTGTCAGTGCTTATTTTATTTCTATCTTCATTGAGATCCAGTCACTAATACCCACAGCATTGTCATTTTGTCAGTGCTTATTTTATTTCTATCTTCATTGAGATCCAGCCACTGATACCCACAGCATTGTCATTTTTTCAGTGCTTATTTTATTTGTATCTCCATTGAGATCCAGCCACTGATACCCACAGCATTGTCATTTTTTCAGTGCTTATTTTATTTGTATCTCCATTGAGATCCAGCCACTGATACCCACAGCATTGTCATTTTGTCAGTGCTTATTTTATTTCTATCTTCATTGAGATCCAGTCACTAATACCCACAGCATTGTCATTTTTTCAGTGCTTATTTTATTTGTATCCATTGAGATCCAGCCACTGATACCCACATTTTTTCAGTAATTTCAATATAGCTTTTTCAAGCTTGATGATTTCTGTTTAATTTAGATGTTGGCCAGAGACTTTCTTGATGACTACATCTTCTTGGCTGTTGGACGTGTTGGTAGCACCAGCGCTAACATCACTCAAAAGATCGTGTGGGTTGAAGAAGTGGACAAACGTTCCTTCCTGTTAGATCTTCTTAATGCTGCTGGTAAGGAGTTTTTTATCAATCAATGAATCAAAATTAACATTTATTTCCAAAATGGAAAGCAAAAGCTTGTGTCAGGGACACCAAAACAAACAGACAAAAGCAAACAATACATATATATAAAACACAGAAATGAAAATAACAATAAGACATAAAGCGGTACATTTCAATTGCAGTATAAATCATATTATATAACACCTATATAAATTCCTGTCATTTGATTGGACGAATGTGGGTCACATGGCGTGCAATAGTACGCACTATTCAAAGATCGTTAAATAGTACTTTTTGAAACATTTTTGTGTACGAAAAAAAAACGTCTAGATGTTATATAAAACAAATAATGAATGTTTTGTATTCGGGTAATGGTACAAATAATGGCACTTGGTGAATGATGAAAGGTTATATCAACTCGGCTTTGCCTCGTTGATATAACCTTTCATCATTCACCTCGTGCCATTATTTGTACCATTGCACTCATAAACATTCATTATTTGTATATTAATACATTTTCAATGGCTAGAGGTAAATATATTAACAAAAAACATGACCGCTAAGTATTGTTTGATAATAAATAATATTTTGCAATCTTTTTGAAACTATTTATTACATTTTGTATGTTTTGGAACGAAAGAGGCAAAACATTCCATAGTTTTGCACCAAGTAATGAATTACGTGTCCCAATGTCCCAGTGAATAATTAGTATGGTGTACCTAGGTCCTAGGTACCTTTTTAATCTCTTTATCTTATTAAGGCTTGTAGTTGCTATAACAATGTGTAGGGTTTGTTTTCAGCCCAACACAACTTCTGACTTATTATCTGTGTGTAAACTGTGATCACTCTGCTGTCTGAAATGCCTTTTGTTCACCAACTTTTTGATAACCAAGCATTATTATGTGATATTGATGTTATAACTTCTTTTTAATAGACATAGATAAACTTTATAAAACATTGTCTTCCTTTGCAGGTAGTGATTCCCTGACATTAGTGTTTGTGGAAACCAAGAAAGGAGCTGATGCTCTTGAAGATTTTTTGTATAGTGAAAACTACCCAGCAACAAGTATCCATGGAGATAAGTCGCAACGTGACCGAGAGGAAGCGCTACGTACCTTCCGTACTGGACGTACACCAATTCTGGTAGCAACAGCCGTGAGTAACCTAACCATATTTTATGTAATGGGATTTATTTTGGTTTTTCTGGGGAATAAGGTAAAAATATGAATTTAAATTTTGCTTCAGGTTGCTGCTCGTGGTCTGGATATCACCAACGTCAAACATGTCGTGAACTTTGACCTACCAACTGACAGTGAAGAGTATGTGCATCGTATTGGCCGTACTGGAAGAGTCGGAAATCTAGGTAATGTTGCTTCAATACAATAACCCCACATGAGGGAAAGTTTTTTAATGTCCTCGTCCAAAGATGTTTTTAAGATTTTAATTTAGTTTTTTTTTATCTTGCCTTAGGGTCAAGAAATGTTAAATTCAATACTGTATGTGTATAAAAATGTTATTACAATTTTTAGTGTAATGATCATGGTGTCTGCGATAAAAGTATACTTAAATAAAAAAAAATTAATAAAAAAATGTTTCTCCAGAGTTTCGTTGACATTGCATTGTATTTTGTATGTTTTATTTATATAGCAATTTTTTAAAATTATCATGGTGTCTGCGTTACCATAAAAACTATACTTATTAAAAACTGTGTTTTTACCCAAACAAGTTGTTTTTCATTTTTATTTTATTCAGTTTTTTACACAGAGGCGCCTTACAAGATGGAACCACCTTAGCTTCAAGGCGCCTCGGATAAACTAATACAATATTTTAAAACAACTAACAGAAACATCAATCAAATCTTCCAGAATTAACAAGAAATTGTTGTACATAATAAAATAATAAAGCATTTTCACAATTTGAAAGAAGATCGGAACCAAACGAGTTTTTTCGACATTGCATTGTATTTTGTATGTTTCATATAGTGATTTTTTTTGTCTCTTCATTTTTGAATATATTTGAATTATGTAAATTATATTTTTGATGTTCGTAGGATTGGCCACTTCATTCTTCAATGAGAAAAATCGTAACATTGCTCGTGATCTGTGTGATCTATGTATTGAGGCTAAACAGGAAGTACCAACTTGGTTGGAATCAATGGCGTACGAGGCCAAGCACAGTGGCACAAAGAGAGGACGAAACCGGTATATTACCTTTTTAAATTGTTTTCTATTATTGGGAATTTTAAAAATCTGAATTTGCTTTCCATGATGGTTTTAATTCAAAACAAATTAAATTAATATTTATATCTCCTACGAATGACAAAACTGGAAATCCCAGAAACAAATGCTTGAAAGGCTGCCAGAACAGAATGTACTTTGATATTTAATTTGTAAATAACGTAAAAAAAGACAAGAACTAGAAATGTTTTCTTTGAAGATTAATTCATTTCACTCATCCAATAAGTATTTTTGGGTAAACTTTTTTGGATATAACAATAATTGACATTAAAAAATAGTTTTTTGCTTTTCAGATATGGCGCTGGAGGATTTGCATCTCGTGATTACCGACAACAGCACCAGCACCAACACCGTGGTGGCGGAAGAGGTGGTGCTACCCAGACTCAAGTGCAGGCTACCACTTTTGTTGCAGCACAACCACCGCCATTTGCTTTCGCACACTATGGTGGACACTACGGCGGTACCTACGGTGGATCGTACAGCCAACCGGCAGCTAGTTCTCAGGATTGGTGGGGAAATTAAGAAGTTTACACGAGAACGCTGTTTAAGTAGAGCAACAATGTTTAGTAAGTCTTTGCTTAAAGTCATTGTTAATTAGCATGTTAGGATTGCTTAATCTCTTGATCGTTTAATAATTGTGGGGCTTTAAATTTGTATATGAAGGAGGTTTGAAGTGCTATTACTACTTCTTGCCTTCAGATGTGTTTTTGGATTCTTTGTTCAGCACCAAAATTGGTAGATATAACAAAATTTGTGATCATAAGATAATAGAAATTTCTGAATGAAGAATTTAGTGTTGCTTGGGCAATTTTCGATATCGTTGTCAAGTGCCCTATTTCTAATTCAAGCAGATAAAAAAAAAAAGCTATTTGGTGTACTTATAGACTCAAATTAATGATGGTTACTAGAAAAAAAAATTGGAAAAAATGATAGGGGCAAGTTGATTCGTTATTGTGCTTGTTTTTAGTTAAAACTTATGTTGTTCCATTGTCTTCCTTATAGAAGAGAACTCTCCAAATGTGAATATATGGCGAGACTATGTAAGGTCATTACAATGCATATTTTAATCGGTGAAAAAGTGAAACCAATTTGTCTAAAATGTTAGGCGTTCAGTTCGCCTACATACTTAAGGAAACGTTTGTTACGATAACTGTGTGTGAGTGGCTTTGTCCACAGACATACAAACTGAATCTATATATAATTGTGCTTATGTTTGATTTTATGCTAGTTGGTTATCGTATCCTTCCAGTGAAAGAACATAAAACAAGTTTTGCAATCAATTATATTCTATTAGTTATTAAGCGTGTATTTATTGTTCAGATAAATTATTGTTACAACGCTATCTAGAAATGATATAGTAAATATTTCTGATTTTTTTTTTTTAACAATTAAATATCAGAGTTGATACCATTCGCTTTATTTTAAAAATTAACATTCCTCAGATTTGTGTGAATGGGTGTTAATACAAGGTACTTCATGTTTTGATCCGTGTTTAATCAACGTTATTAATGTACATATTTCTTCACGTTTTTCCGCATCAATGATCAATATTATAGTATTACACTTCTCTCCTGGGATGCTAGTCGGTAGGTTGAAGAAAACATGTATAGGTAGCCACCATTGCACAAAGTTTTAAATTAAATTATATATAAGGTTTTACTTAATACTGATGATAACATATTCATAGTTGTTGTTATACTCTGACAAACAAGTTTATTTTTTATGCGATGTAATGTAATGATATATTACATTAATAATCAATTTTCATATGTCTTTCGAATTGTGCCTCAAAAGGTTTAATATCTGTTGCGCCAACCAAAGACATTTTGAATTTTAATCTTAGTATTAACACTGTACATGTCTACAAAATTAAGATTTTTTTTTATTTGTTGAAGCCTTATATTTATTCATACATTAAGAAAATTGACTTTTCTAACAAGTGCAATGCGTCTTTCTATTTGAGGAGAGATCCATTGTATGTTACGTAGAATATGCAAATGGCCTACTCTTATGATTTGTATCTCTGTAAATATACGTAAAGTTCGCTCGGCTAAACGTTGTGTGCTAAGAGCGAATGAAAACTGGGATGATAATAAGATTTATTATCCAGACTGTTTCTACTGTACCACCTAGTGTTGGTTGTCAGTAGATGGTATACAAATTAAAAGGGCTAAATATATGACCTTAGTCCTACAGTAGTAGGTAAATTTGTATTTTCTTATTTTATTACCTAGGTTAGATATAATGTGCTAATCTGGGTGTTTTTTAAAAGAAAAACAGCTCATTTAGGACATTACCAACGATCAATTGCTGCTAAGGTGGCTTATTTAATATAATCTAAATATAGTTTATCAAATGCAATGTACATTTGTCCCAGGAGAGACTAACGAATGAGAGAATGAAACTGTATTGACCTTTGACCTAAAAGACCAGTAATGGGAGACACAGATGACCTTTTTGTATTGACCGTCTTCTATGAACATTTTACCTTTTTTAAATATTAGTTAATTGGTCATAATTTGTATGTATTGTATACTGGTTATATTGGCAGGGTAGGTTGTTTACCTACCAATAGTTGTCTTAAATCGCCTTGATCCATTTTCACATATTATGTATATGAAAAAAAAATGTTCTAGTGTTGTAACACTAAGACATTACTTGTGCCAATACCGTTTTTAATATCTTGCCAGCCAGTGCATTCGTCATGCGCGCGTTAAAAAAAATATTTAACAAAAGCTTACAAAAGGAGGCATTATAAGATTAAGTATGCGATTCGTGATTGACAGGTACTAGGTTCCGAGTGCCTTATATGGGTGTGTACTGTGTGATGTCACAAGACTATGTGGCATATTGTAATTGAGGTTGCTTGTAGTCTTCCTTGAGTGTATTAAGGAAGTTATAATGTACACACATACTTCTATTAACCAGTGTATACATTTTATAATTGTGCCGTCCACAGTGCGAGATGAGTCAATGCCGTATGAATTGTTGCAGACATTTACGTCTGTGTTTTATTATATTCAATAGATTTGCGACGTAGCATTTGCAATGGTGCTCGATTATAGATTTTAAACATGTTAATATCAGCTTTTTTAAAAGTGAATGCGATGGACATCTCAATGCTGCATTTACTGTAGCATTCAAAAGTAAGAAATGTCGCATAACCAGTGTATAATGCGATTTATAAAGAAAGAAAAAACAGTACAAAAGTTATTTAATATCAAAAGTTGTATACACATCCAATTACAGCTTTTGTTGCTATGTTTTTACGATATTAATGTAAAGTTGTATTCATATTATTTATGTGTTCCGAATAAGAATTTAAATACAATGTTAATAAATACCAGTACATACATAGCTGATAAGGTTAGTATCATTAGCAATAGTATTTTAATTATACTTTTTTATTTCAAAATGGTGTTATGACCAAAGAAAAAGGTACATTGTTTGTGTCTCCCTTAATATGTGGATACAATGACATTACTTCCACGTGTGAATCGCTTAATTTGTTTTTGGAGAGTATAGTTAATGGAGCAACAGAGTTTTTTTTTTAGTATTTTTTTAAGAACCCATGGTTGTTCACGCTCAATTATGACGTCAGCACTTAATGTAAAACAGGCCTTAACTGGCCATATCTTTCGTTTTGTCTTACCAACATTTTTACTGTGTGTTAAAGACGTATTCTGTTTTTGATATCTTAGAGAAATATAGTTGTGTAGCTTTTATGCAATATATTACTTAAAAAATAAAACTACAGTTATTACAGACAATATTTATGTACGTGGGGAAATTATGCAAAGTGTTGTCAAACGGTGGGTTCTTTCTTTTCCCAAGTTAATAAAATACAAATGTTGCAAACGTGTTTTGTTGTTGTTTTATGCTAATTTGTAGAAGTTACGTTCACATGGGAACCCAAACAAAAATCGTGAAAAAATGAATTTAGTGTAGAATAGAACCGTCCTCATTAATAAAGCTTGGTTCCCACTAGGACGCAACGAAAAGTGATTTGACCAATCATATGCGGTGGATTGGTCAACTCGCTTGCGTTGCGTCTACGTCCTTCCTGAAGCGTGGTTCCCACACTAGCGACGTTACGTAACGCAAACGACGCAACGTAAGAAAATGCCCTTCCAATAATTGTGTTTTCCCCTTCCTCTCCCCCCCCCTGCGTGAAATCCAACCTGCGAATTTCGCAGCACTGTTGCTTCGTCGGTTTCCACTTGTGATTACGCAATAAATCACTTTGCGTCGCGTTCTAGTGTGAACCACGCTTTACGTAACTCAATAGTCTGGGTTCCAGTTTTGTGAATAATAATATAGGTTACGCGTGTCTACTACAGAGATATTTATATTCTGCCAAATAAATTTCAGAACAAGACTTCAGTGCTATGTGTATGACGTAAAAGACAATCTGTCTGGCGAGGAATGAAGGTGCCAATGTACGTGTTTAAATATCTACCTGGTTAAAATAATGTAGGCCTAAACTGCAGAAGACCTATACTGTATTAGTGTAATATATGCAGTGATATTCAATAGTCGCGATCCATTAGGAGCTCAACATCATGACGTTATTGAATTGCTTTGTTTATATACACAACACAATTATGTGCAAAAAACGATTGATTTATTGCTCAGTAAAATACGAAAAAGCAACAGCTGGTGAAATAGCCGACTATCTGACGTTTAATTATATCACGGAGTAATTTAGCGGATTATTGCGATATTATGCATGCACATTGCCGGCCAATAAATCGGCATTTGTGTATTGCTGCAGTCAGCTATTATAATAGGGATTTATGAACAATTTGTTGCATTTTTCATTCTGCATGTTGAAATGTGAATATAAGATGGATTCGTCTGTTAGTCTAGAGGATGCCTCATGTGGTAGGCCTATGTAACTAACGTAAGCAGGTCTTGGACGCGACGATCCGCGTGTCGTTGTCGTAGCAGGTATACGACATTAATCGAGTGGAAGCTTTCTCTGTATATTCTGGTGGTCTTTTAATTCGTCTGCCTCTCTTATCCTGCTAGTTACTGGTGCTATACCATCATCGATAACGTTTCCTGCTCAGTCTAGGCACCTCCATTGTCTAGGTGGTAGGCATGTGTGGGTGACCGATAATCGTTCTTGTACCCGCTACAGATAGTGTGATTTGCCTACCTAACTTAAACCGAGGCATCACGAGAAACGCTCAAACATAAACCAGTTTTTTCCCGGATTCGATATGGAATCGTCTGCTCCAGAAGGGAGACCAGACGAGGTCCTAAACTTGAACGTAGGAGGGTGCCGTTATTTTACAAGTCGCTCAACCCTAACACGTTTTCCGGACTCAATGCTCGGTTCCATGTTCAGCGGCCGTTTACCGTCAAACGTCGACGATTACAATAGCTACGTCATTGACGGCGACGGTCCAACGTTTCGACACGTTCTGAACTTTCTCCGTCGTTCAAAGCTCATTCTACCTGACGGATTCAAAGAATGGGACATTTTATCTGCGGAAGCAGATTTCTACCAGATACAAGATCTCATCCAAGCTATTAATGACAAACGAGAACAAATTAAAGAAGATTTACAGAAGAATAAAGAACAAAGCGAGACATCACAATCGTGTGAGTTCTTAGAAGTGGAATTTGAGTGCGCTAACGGACAGTGGTTGATCTTCGGCGATTCTAAGTTAATCGATCAATTATCGGCAATAAAAAGTTGTTTTGTCCATATGACTAATTACAAAAATCAGTTAAAAAAGGCCCAGGTCTATGGATTGACAACTCCCCGAGGAACATCTGTAAATCGACTCAAACTTTTTAAAGAAATTTCTCAACATGGATTTACGTTGATCTGTACGTCATCCAGCGGTGGCGATGAACGCTCGACTGATAGGTGGACATTTTCTAGAGAAGAGGATAGGCCTAATGTTAATAATCGATATGCAGAACATTTAGAATAAAGTGGAGATTTTTGTTGGCTAGACAATGAACTGAACAGTACAGTACAATTCGAAGACTGAAAATAAAAGTATTTTACTAGACTACACATAAAAATAAAGATAGTATTTTAGGGTGATTGGGTGTCTATAGTAACTAAATTGTTATAGATTTTTCTGCAGTCTAACTCTTCGGGCTACTTTAACTGCCGAATAAATAATAGGCCTATTCATCGTGTAATCTATTTTTGTCTGTGTTGTGTGGGGCTTCTCCTTTTCTTGTTAAAACGGCGCGCTTATTTACAGAAGACATTGATTCCTTTTCTGTCTTTGTGTCCAAGAAATAGGTAGGCCTGAGCAGTCTATATTTACTTGACTCTTCCCCGTCTTTATCGCTCCCGTAAATATTGTAGTGGTAGTAGATTATCAGCTGATCATTCATTGGTCAGAAGTGTGTTTAAAGAGACCGGATAAAGCGAGTCGCGAGTGCGGAAGTTCAACGAAGCGTGCAATGAAGGAAAATGTAAACAAAGGCCACATACACAACTCAACCCACCCATAATATTCTGGATGAGTTTGCATTTTGAGTAATTTTAAGGGGTGGGTACGAAACTGCATTAGCGCCGAACAGCGCCGAACTTTCTACCGTGACGTGCTTCTACTTGACCTGGATTCTGTTTGTTTTATATACACATCCAAATAAACTGTTATGTTAGGCTCCGTCAGAATCATAACACACGCATTGTTGAACGAGGCGAGGCGGAAGCGGTGCATTCTCTATCCGGCCGAGTCCCTGGTGAGTTATCTCCTATTATGCTAGGCCTAGGTTGAATTATTAATGTAAGATAATAAAGACATCTGTAAAAATAAGTAATGAAAATAGGAATAAAGTGACCCAATGGGGTAGATTGAACTTTAGAGGTTTAGAGAACCCTTTCCGCTTGTTGTTACCATTTTATGTAATTTTGTAATATATTGTATTGTTTTAATTTTTGTTTTAAAATGTTATATTTATTTTTCAGCCTTTGGAGTTATAAAAAAAAACCATGACGGAGACGAAATATTTATTTTCAGTTTTTTTGGCACTGACCTTAATTAATTTAACATTAGCGAGCACAGAAACAGACACCAAATATGAAGATATAGGAGAAGGAGAACTTGAGAATAATGGCACAACAGATGAGCACACGGATAATGAGCATGCTGAACATGGTGTCCACCTCGCTCAATGGAACATTGACCATGTGGAGCTTCCGTTAACAATCACTCTAGCTGTGTTGATGGCTGGAGTTGCTAAAATTGGTAAGACCTGGTACAACTCCTGTTCTCTGGTTGGAATTGGGTAACATTCGAGAAGCAAAAAACCTAAGTTAGGATTTCCGATGAGTTTGCTTTGAGGGGACGTGTTCCCCCATCCCCCGGGATCTGCTCCATTTGGAGCTACAATAGATGAATCAACACTATGTATTTGGTACAATATTACATGAATGTTTAGAGTATTATTTTTTTATGACTTTGATGCATTTTGTTTTATAGTTTTTCACAAGTTTGAAGTTTTATCTTCACATGTTCCAGAATCAGCCTTGCTTATTGTTGTTGGTACAATTTTTGGTGCAATCACGTAAGATCCATTTTTAGTCGCCAACTATGCAAAACCAAACATTTTTTTTTCAGCTTTTCTATTAATAGTATTCTTTACACCCATTTTAATAGTTTTGTAGGGAAATAATTCATTGAGATTTCAGGATGCTAGAATCATATATGGTTGTCCTATCACAAAGTGGTTATGTTGAAATGTAACCAATTGCACATGTGGGTAATGGCCCTAAATTACCACATACCAAACAACACAGCAGCAGAAATAAATGACATTTTGAATTGTAGCTTGAGAATTAAATTGTCTTCTCGCAATTTATTTAATTTCCCAAGGAAGAGCCGGGGCATATCCTTGTACTTTCTGCGCTGAGGCTGTCCAAATTAATTAACTACTGTATAGTATTATTGGCCAGAGGCCAGCAATGCTTTACGTTAGTCAATAATCTATGTGATAACCTCAGCAAAACAGATGCATATATAAAGCTCAGTCTACACTATCAAACTAGTTTGACAAAAAAGTGTGATGTGCCCAAATATGGTAGTTATATGACTACATTATGTCCATATAAGGGCTTAACATATTCTTTATAGAGCTTTAGTGTACTTTCTTTTGAACCAACAAATTAGGAGAAAAAACCCCAATATATAAAAATTACAACTATACAACTAATTACAATAATATATTGTGAATTTTGTTTGTATAATTCAGTCCATTGTCTTTTAATTTGTTTTCAGTTTCTCAAAAGAATCAAAGTATTTATCATTTGACGAAACAACGTTTTTCCTTTACCTTCTTCCACCGTAAGTAAATCATATTTTCTATTTCTTTTGTATTTTGTTAATTTTATATATATATTTTTTTTTCTTGAGAATGGTTCTATGATGGTTCTAAAATGTTGATCTTTTTTGTCATTAAATTTTATTATAAGAAAAAATGTCTATGTATATATTTTGTTTTACTGTATATGCAAATGAAAATAAAAGGAAATGATGATTTCCACGAATGAATGAATGAATGAATGAATGAATGGATTTACTCAGCTTAATTTAGAGACTGCAACCTGGTGTTTCCTTGTGCAGGTCATTGAACCCTTGACCTTGTGCTCAGAAATTAGTACAATAAAAAAACTTATACCATCTTTCATTCATCATACATGATGAATTTCTATTTTATTTTCTCCCTAGAATCATCCTAGAGTCAGCATATTCATTGTATGACAGAGTGTTTACCAATAATCTATTCACTATATTGTTATATGCAGTTATTGTAAGTCATCTATCTATTTGACACTAGTCATTCCTATTCATGTCTTGTGCCTAATTCTCCTCCAATCTGCAATACATTTCCAATTTTTATTTACTTTTTTTTGTCTTAAAATCAACCATAAGTTACACAACCAACTATCTTAAAATTATTATCTTAAAGATGTATTTTCCCCCAAAAATATGAAAAATGAAGATTAATTAAATCAGACTTTGAATAGGTTATTTTGTAGTTTTAATAAAGTAAATCCCTTCCATAAATAAAAAAAAATCATGTTTTCTCATATAAAATGACAAAATAAATGGTCAAATTCAACCAAAAACCCCATTGGCTGTCAACCAATTTGACTATTTTTTCTTTAAATTACAGTTTTTTCTGGTAAATAATTTTTTTTTTATTCAATTATTGTTGAAAGTGGATAAGTATTATTAAACAAAAAAAATACAAAATTATATTTCAGGGCGACAATATATCTTTAACATCATCGTATGCTACAAATCTAACAGTAGGCCTATTGTATGTTACTATAGTGGTTTTCAAATTTAGTTAAATTAGTAACAATTTCTGTCATTTTGAACGAACAAAATTAATGTACAAATGTACGCTCTCTTTTTTAATATATAGATGTATACTTATAGTACTGCATAGTCACTTGGAACCTAGCATCTTGATTTGTATCACCTTCAGAAAATAGTCTGTAGTGTGCAAATAAAATGTTTTAATTTTGTTGGCATTTATTTATCTATTTATAGAACTGTAAATGTTTTTTTTTCATGTTGTAGGGATCATTACTCAATTTTGGATTAATAGGTATGTCAGAAATGTCATTTGTCTTATCTAATCTACTCTATGCAGACTCAACAGTCTGATCTTAGTCTAATGTTCTGTCTACACTATCAAACATTATGTGACAAAAAAAATGTGGTGTGCTCATATTTATTTTTACACAATGATGTCATATTATCAGTAATATATTTGGGCATATCACTACCATATTTGGGCACAAACTTTTTGTCAAACACGTTTGATAGTGTGGACAGAGCTTAACAACCAACCATGAACTATCCCATCATCTAGGTGGCAGCCTTTATGGCGTGTGTGCAGCGGGTGCATGTGGTTCGTTTGAACCAACGATCTGGCAATGTCTTGCATTTAGCGCCCTCATATCGGCCGTGGATCCTGTAGCAGTTCTGGCAATCTTTCAGGAAATTCATGTGAATACCAGATTGTATTTTCTTGTTTTTGGAGAATCTTTACTTAATGATGCGGTTACCGTGGTTTTATACAACATGATGGTTGCATTCATGGCAATGAACGTCATTCCTCCTTCACAGGTCTGTTTCTTTTCATTATAAAGATATTTAGCAAATTTAATGAAAATATTTAATGGAATTATTAGTTCTGTGCTATGTTGATTGATTGATATTACCGTATATGACCAAGAATAGTCCCATGGAGCCTGGGTATGAAATTTGATGGGATTTTGCTCAAGCATGGGATTATGCTAAAGCATGAAATTATATTCAATCATGGGATTATGCTCAAGCATCGGATTATACTGAAACATAGGATTATACTGATAGGATTATACTGAAGCATGGGATTATACTTTTGGGCAAAGACAGTTGGCTTGCAAAGGATAACAACAATTACTGTAACATTAGTAAATGAGCTCATTTAGTTTTCTTGTTTATTTAATCAATGCATCTTTGAATTTCTTTTTCCTTTAGGTTGTTCTTGGAGTGTTTTCATTTTTTACCATTAGTATTGGTGGCCTGGTGATTGGTATTATTGTTGGTATGTTGTCAGCTTTCATGACAAAGTTCACTAAACATGTACGAGGTATGATAATATTTTGAATTATAGTTAATCATAGTTGAGCTCTGTCTACACTATCAAACTAGTTTGACAAAAAAGTGTGATGTGTCCAAATATATGGTAGTGATATGCCCAAATATGGTAGTGATATGACATCATCATATCCACATATGGGCACATCACATTTTAAGTTTGATAGTGTAGACAGAGCTTTAGATTATAAATAAATAGAATCTTTATACTTGTCGTATATTTTAGCAGAGTTATTTCATTGGTCAGGCATAATAGGGTTTGTTAATACATTGTGTTTTATTTTCAGTTGTGGAACCGTTGGCTATCATTGGCATGGCTTACTTGTCATATATTTTAGCAGAGTTATTTCATTGGTCAGGCATAATAGGGTTTGTTAATAAATTGTGTTGTAATCATTTCATTTATCCGGCACATACATTACCAAATTTCTTCTCCCGGAAAAAACTGATCGTTATTGTATATTAATGATGAATGATATTTGAAATAAATTTATTTCTAATCTACAAAAATTATTGTTTTTTTTCATATCTAAAATTATTTATTATTATTAATTTTTAACCTAGTTTGAAAATGTGATCATGATTTTTGTAATTTTGCAGCAAAGATCGCATAATGCTTTTAGTATATTTAAAAAGAATATAATATAATAAGAATAATAATTTTTTTATAGAATTATTGGGTGTGGTCTCACTCAGTGTGAATATGCTTTTGCCAATATTTCTCGGAAATCAAATATAACCGTGACATATTTCATAAAGGTTTTGGCGTAAGTACAAGTTGACTATCTCTAATAAAATAATAATAATAAAAAACGGTTATGTTACTGACGGAGTGGAAGATCTAAAGCAATGGTGCTTGGGCAAAACATTTTTTATTCAGATTCCTATTTCTTGTATAAAGTATTGATGTTTTCTCCACAGAATGACGAGTGAATCGATAATCTTCTTTAGCTTAGGCCAGACGTTGTGGATCCATGACATGCTGTGGGATCATGGCTTCATGTTCTTGACTCTCGTCTTCTGCTTCATATACAGGTTTTTTAGTAAGTAATAAGGAACATAGAACACAAGACCATTACTTCAAAATTCTTAAGCAACATACTATAAGTTTTTCTCATATTTCATTGTCGAAAAATGGCACAATTTTATTTGAGGGGGGCATTTATTAAAAATGATGTTCTATGGAGTGTATTTATTTGGGGAAAGCGTTTATTCAAAGCGGAGCGTTTTTTCGAATAAATATGGCATTAAAATTTTGAAACCTAACACAAAATATTGGTAAATTTCTAGGTGTTTCACTTTTGACAAGGATTGCCAACTGTAATCGTGTTTACAAAATTGGTGCTCTAGAACAGTTCATTATGGTATGTCTAATTTTGTCCTTTTTAATAACAACTATTTTACTTTGAGAATATTTTTCTGACTATGGGTCGAAACCAAAGAGCAGAGAATGTATTATTGTACTCTGCCTTCTCTGTAGGCCTCTGGTGGGTTAATTTGCCTCTGGTGGGTTAATTTTCCTCCGGTTTTTATTGTAGGCCTAGCTATGGTGGGGTAATGTACTCTGCTGCCCTTGTAGGCCAATGGTGGGTTAATTGTACTCTGCTGCTGTCCTTACAGGCCTATGGTGGGTTAATTGTACTCTGCTGCTGTCCTTACAGGCCTATGGTGGGTTAATTGTACTCTGCTGCTGTCCTTGTAGGCCTATGGTGGATTAATTGTACTCTGCTGCTGTCCTTACAGGCCTATGGTGGGTTAATTGTACTCTGCTGCTGTCCTTATAGGCCTATGGTGGGTTAATTGTACTCTGATGCTGTCCTTGTAGGCCAATTGTGGGTTAATTGTACTCTGCTGCTGTCCTTGTAGGCCTATGGTGGGTTAATTGTACTCTGCTGCTGTCCTTGTAGGCCTATGGTGGGTTAATTGTACTCTGCTCAGCTGTCCTTATAGGCCAATGGTGGGTTAATAGTACTCTGCTGCTGTCCTTATAGGCCTATGGTGGGTTAATTCAGGGAAGAGTGAAATCACTTCCCTGGTCAGTTGTACTCTGCTGCTGTCCTTATAGGCCTATGGTGGGTTAATTCAGGGAAGAGTGAAATCACTTCCCTGGTTAATTGTACTCTGATGCTGTCCTTATAGGCCTATGGTGGGTTAATTCAGGGAAGAGTGAAATCACTTCCCTGGTTAATTGTACTCTGCTGCTGTCCTTATAGGCCTATGGTGGGTTAATTCAGGGAAGAGTGAAATCACTTCCCTGGTTAATTGTACTCTGCTGCTGTCCTTATAGGCCTATGGTGGGTTAATTCAGGGAAGAGTGAAATCACTTCCCTGGTTAATTGTACTCTGCTGTCCTTGTAGTCCTATGGTGGGTTAATTGTACTCTGCTGTCCTTGTAGGCCTATGGTGGGTTAATAATTGTGCTCTTCTTTTTATTGTAGGCCTATGGTGGGTTACGTGGAGCTGTGGCCTATGCTCTTGTCATTCAACTCAAAACCGGAAATGAAGATTTAGATCGTTTATTTACTACATGTACATTAGTTGTTGTCTTTTTCACCGTCTTTGTTCAAGTAAGTTAATTAAAATTATAATCTTTATTATAAGAGAGTCAACTTATGAATTTTGTTAGGCCTTATTATAATTGATTAGCATTCAAGATGTGGTGAAAATACCATCGCTGTTAACATTTTATATGTACAAACTTTCAACTTTTAGGGAACCACAGTTAAACCTCTAGTGAACGCATTTAAAATACAAAAAGAAGAAACCAAAAAACCTACAATGAATGAAGAGGTTAATACGACAGTAAGTGTCTTTCATAATTGGTCTAATATGATGACTTGTTCATTTCATTTATTTTGTCAAAAAAAAAAAGAAGAACAGTAAAAAGGTACAAAAATAAAATAACAGAGAAACATGAGAAAGAGAAAAAAAGGTGAACAAAATCACTGACAAGGTGGGAACCTTCAAACATACACAAATTAAAATATAACATTAACAACAAATGTTTTTTTTTCCAATCTTTTCAAAGATAAAACTGATTAAGTACAGATTAAAATATATTATGATTTTAAATACTGGTAAATATAATAACATTTCACTATACAGTGCCACCATTAGAGCGGTTAACGAAAAACACCCAGACGGATTTTAAATATATTTTATTTATTTGACATAATTTTTTGTTTTGTTTCAGGTTATTGATTACATGATGGCTGGTATAGAAGAGATTGCTGGACAAAAGGGTGGTAATTATTTAAGAGTAAGTAAACCAAAGTATAATCAATGTCTGAGTAGTTAGGACACTTTACTATTTATCAGTGGTTTGAATTTGGTAAAGATCTGACTTGTAGTTTTGATTTACAATCTAAAATTAGTAAAATATGTAAATGTATATTCTGGTCCAAATGTTTTTAACCAGAGGATTAAATGGATTTGATTGCTTTATAGTTGAAATTGGAATATTATGATGATAAATACTTGAAGAAATGGCTTCAGCGAGATCCAGAGACAAGAGATATCCACATGAAGGCAATTTTTGAGCAAGTGGTACTTAAGTAAGTGTACAGCCAGCAGTCATTGAGACTGGTAAAAATATTGATAGTAGATATATTGACATGACAATGTTAAGCTCTGTCTACACTATTAAATTAGTTTTACTGTTATGATTAGATGTTATTGTACTCTGCAGACTATTAGTATTAATAATAACATTAGACAATCATAAGTGATCTGGTATTTATTGTCTATCTCCTGGTTCTTTCTCTGCAGTTTCTCCTGAGTGAGAGTCAAAGTGAGAGTGTTTAACAATTATTATACTAGACTATTACCTTAGTAACAAGCCACTGTCTGGGTCCCAACTATACGCAGGTAAACACCATCCAGGGCAGTCAGCCAGACAAGAATATGTCAAAACAAGTCATCCAGGGGTGTTGTTCAGACATGTATGTTACAGTATTATGTTAGGTGTTTTCAATAACATGACATTACAAAAAAAGTCACATAAAAGTTTGGTAGTGTAAACAAGGATTTAGATATATATTTTTTATAACACTTATAACAAATGGTATTACCAATAATATTGTACATTTTTGTTTACACAGAGATCACAGAGAGCATATTTTTGACATCGCAAAGGCACCATGTGTAGAAGATCCAAAACTGATTCCAAGAGTATGCACTTTGGATCGAGCGATATCTGTTGATGTTGGGCAACTAGGTAAAAGAATGCAGTCAGAAGTAGTAGTAGTAGTGATAGTAAAGCATTACCTACACCATCAAACTTTATGCGACAACAAAATGTGATGTGCCCATATATGGACATGATGATGTCATATCACTACCATATTTAGGCATACCACTAGCATTGTAGACATCACACTTATTTGTCACAAAAAGTTTGATAGTGTAGACAGAGCTTTAGATGGAGTAATAGTTTTTATTTTAGTAATTATACATTGGAAAATTAGTAGATAGGATACATTTATAACTGAAAGAAATGTTATATTATATACGGTAATTTTTATTCTAGATTTATTTACAAATTATATTTCAGATCGTGAACCGAAACATTATGAGGCATATCGACCACTCAAAGGAAATTTCTCAACAGCTGACCTGCGTAGACTTTGGCGGAATAACCCATCAGTTTCGGTAATTTAATGTACAACAATAATTATTGTTTATAACATCAACCTCTACATTAATTCAATAAAACAATAATCTTATTAAACATTTGAAATCAAACGGTTTTTTTTTGTAGATGCATATGCCTTATGACAAGAATCTGAAGGACGACGACAAACGTGATTTGTCATTCCAAATGCGAGAGAAGAAATGTCACCATCTAGCGATGAGAAAACGTCACGGTTCAATGAACAGACAGTCCGCAGTTGAAGAGCCTTCCGACAACGAGGAAGAAGGAATCGTAATCCAATTTCCTCCGAAAGTCACAGAAGAAACAGACAGTGCAAAGTTGAATGGTCCTGAAGTTGACCGGCCAGAGATAAATGGTACTAGTGAAACCACGGCTCTTATGATAGATAATGAAGATGATGTTGCGTTTTCACATGGCCCTGATGTGTTTGAATCATCATTGTAGGCGAGCCCATTGCCAGGATTTTTGCAGGGTGGGGTTCTGCAAGAGCATATAGCATATTTGCATGCTGGATATGTAGAATTGGGCAAAAAAATATCATGTCTACACTATCCAATTTTATGCGACAAATAAATGTGATGTGTGGGAGCGGGGTGTGTCTTTCGAACCCTACAGACCCCTCTGGTTTCAATATTAGCTAACGAGGAGCGCAGAGGTGGAACAGGGCAGTCCTGACTAGATCTTGTAAAAGTCCTGGTGTAACATATTCAGGATGAGACGATGTGGTCAAACGTACTAGTGTCTTGTTAAGTGATTGGAGATTTGGCTTAAGATTCTTTAAAAAGGAAACATTTTGGCATGCATGGCATGTCATAGCTATATACAAATAGAGCTAAAAAAAATATAAATTCTATCTTGTACTACCTTTTAAACCAAGATACTTCTTTAAATTACATGCTTAATATTTGAGATATATTTAATTAAAATTTTATAGTATGGCGTAAAATAATATATAACATTTATATTTTTTTTCAATTAAATTAAAATCTTTTCAGACTTCATATATTATGTGAATATTAATATACAACCAATTTTATTTTCAAATATTGTAAATTTATATTATAAATTTGTATTAATTTCATACAAAGAAATAATAATGTATTAGTTTTTAAACTTCTTTCCATAGCAATTATGAAAAAATAATATTTCAAACTTATGAATTACCTTGAATATCGGGTGTAAACTAATATATTTAATTTATTTCGTGTAATTAATTTTGTATTAATACTATGTACATCTCCATGCGCGCAGCGTCTGTTATAAGGGGAGAAAAACTTTAACAGCCCTTTGATCTTATGTCTGGCTGCGACAAATACCAACTGTACTGTACTATGTACATATTCTCCGCGAGTGCAGTGTCTGTTATAAGGGGTGTGGAAGTGATGTTTCACAACCACAGTTAAACCCTTTGATCTCCTGGAGCTCAGCATCCTGTTGTTAGATTGTCTTTCTTTAACCTTCTATGTTTTTAAGAACTGGCATTTCTGTTGTTATCGAAAGATCAAAAACTGAACTTTTCTGGAAAACAGATGTTATGGTACATGTGTCACATGGTATGTCTTCCCAAATACGGGTAACATACCTGACCTTCGTGGTCATTGGCATTGACAAGAATATATTTTTTAGTGGGATCAAGATATTTTAAAATTATATGACCAAATAAAAGCATGGTTGCACTATTTAAACGAAAAAAAATTGGTATGTGTGTGAAGATTTTTAACAGACCAACTAACAGTAAAATATATACACTGTAGAAAAAGGAGATATAGAAGATCTAAAAAGGGTATTATATATATAGAAGTACAGTTTAGGGTAAAACATATTAGCAATACATTTATGCGTTATAAGGTGATGGATAATTAATTTATTAGAATTCTAGTTCCAGCTACAGAAAGTAATACAAATCTATAAAAAAATAATTTATCGATTTAGAATTTTTTCAATGTCTGTCTTTTATTTTTACATTAAATTTATAAATGCAATGTAATTTTCACTTATATTTAGACATAGTTTTCTAATTTTTATATGGTTAAAATTGAATTAATAAAAGTAGAATTTTCTAAAAAATGATTTGTAGTATATTTGTATGTTGTCGCATCTACCAAATGTTAATGCATGTACCACCACATAGTTTTATTCTTGGAGAGCATTGACCATAAATAGGATATACTTATATAATAGACTAAAAAACAAAACATGACACATTGTTCCTAACAATAATCATACTATTTATTTACAGCATATTATCACAACAGTTAGTGATATTATTCAAAATTATTAAGAATTTTTACTCTATACCATCTTTTCATGCAGTAGGCTTATTCAGACCTAAAATGTTTATATGTTGTAGTAGTTGAGTACTTGTAATGGTCACCCAGCTTAAAATGAATATCTTAAGGCCTCCCTTTAAGAAATGTTTAAGGTTCTTTCACACCTTTTCCGCAAATCAAATCGAGCGTCAATGCTTTGTTTTCATGCGACTATGCGCATGTCAATTGGCGCATACCCGCGTACAGCATCATGAAAACAAACATTGGCGGTCAATTTTAATTGCCAGCGTCGGACCTGAACCGTGCCAGAACAGGTGTGAAAGACACTTTATACAGTACTTTATAAATTAGTCGGTCTATCAATTCTTTATCATGATTTGTTAGGAGAATCTAAATATTCTTTTGCTTCATTTATTTTTGCAGCAATATATGGTGAGCCACCTACAAAAAAAAAACAATTTGTAATTAATACTTCATTTTTTTACTGTTCAATTCATTTAGTTTGTAACTGGGAATGTTATCTTTTCTTATAGTTTTAGATTATTGTTATGAGAGATAGGGAGTTGCTATGGCCTAGTGTAGGTCATGTTAATACATGAGCTCATGGACATCGCGATGTGCATCCTAAAGCTCTGTCTACACTATAGAATAATAATAATAATAATAAACAGTATTTATATAGCGCCTAATGGATCACTGACCCCTCTAGGTGCTTTACATAGGACCTTAACTAATGGTAATAAACTATCCCCCGCCGGACACCATTCCGGTATATCAAACTAGTTTGACAAAAAAAGTGTGAATGTACCCAAATATGATAGTGATATGACATCATCATGTCCATATATGGGCACATTACATTTTTTTCTCACTTAAAGCTTGATAGTGTAGACAGAGCTTAACTGGATTCCTTGACACAATTTTTCTAGATTCTAGATTGTAATACGCGTAGGTCAGGTCATACAGTAGGTCACTTACCTCTATCAGGATGATTTAATACCATTATCCTACGATGTGCGTCTCTCACTTTTGGTTTGTTGGCAGACGGACTGTCATTCAAAAGGCAAAAAAAGATTATTATTATTAGTGATCAGGTAAAGATGTTCCATTTAAACAGATAACATCAGGGGTGTATGTGTACATAGGTGGGTGTAGATAGCTGGGTGCCGAGGCCGAGAAAAAGGTGGTGGGTGGCTAGGTAAAATTAGGCTTGGTATTAATTATGCTGGGTGACCCTAACCATCAAGCCATTGAATGCTATGGGAACAGTAATGCCTACCTAACTCCTAAAATTAGGCTTGATGAAAGACCTTAAATTTTACTAGGTGAACCTAACAATCAAGGTAACGGTATACCTACCTAACTCCTAAAATTAGGCTTGCTTCTCGCTTTGTCATCTTAGGTTCAAATCCTCCTTTGTAATAACTGGAAAAACTCTATAAAAGAAACATATTTAAAGAAAACTTCAGATATAATTTTTTTATATTTTTCATATGTAATTCAGTGAACAGAATTACCTTATGGAGAAAAAGAAATTATTTAAAATACGAAATAAATTAACTTACCGGTTTTGGTATTTTACTGGCATTTGAGGCTACTATCTTTCCTGTCTGCAATGCCATGCGACCTAAAAAAAGTTAAGTTAAAATATTAATAATTGAAAATCTCATTTAGATCATATTCACTGTCACTGGAGTGGAAGACATACGATTTATCCATTATTTTCTTTACTAAAAAAGACTTTATAAATTATTGGTAACATGGATTGAATTGATCAATATTGCTAGGCTAGAATGATGATTAATTGATAATATTGTGATTGATTGTGTATAATCGATCGATATATAATAGAAAATCAAATAGATAATAGAGATATCAATTGATTGTGATTGAATAATAATAGATTTTATTTTTATTGATTGATTTAGTCATTAACAATAGTATAAATTATTTTTTAAATATTTACAATAATTCTACTAAAAATAGTAAAAATAAAAAGCATGAATAATACTCACCAGCATATGCAGCTGCTGCTATGCCCAGTCCAGCTAAAATTAATGTTGATGACTGAGGGAGGGGAAAACAATATCATCAGTAAATACTTAATGCTGTCCTATTGAAGCTAAATACCTAGGCTAGCTAGGCTAGCCGTCTAGTTTTTCACACGACCCGACTAGCTCAGCTAAGACGGGAATCCGCTGATACTACCCGGTCCCTTGTCCTTACTTTAGCCTAGTAGTAGGCTAGGCCTGGCTGGCTAGCTATCTATCTATATATTCAGAGCAATTAATAATCTTAGTTTTTCCCTAGTTTAATCAGTGTCTAATATAATTCCCTAACAACCCTAGTTTTTTTAATAATCGGATTTCAATACAAAACTAGCGTACCATTTCAAATCTTTTAAAAAATGTCTAGCCCTTTGCTTGCTTGAGTGCACACTCTGATTGATGTTACATCATGTTTTTGTCTGATGTTCGCCGCGGTTAGTAGAAAAATAAAAAACGTGCGTTATGGAACTTTTGTATGGAAAGCGAATTATGTAATTCATTTTTCATCCCACGACACCAGAAACGAAATAATATTTTAAATAAAAATAGCATTAAAGTAAATATAATACAATTTTTTTTACCTTTTCACTATTGCCATCGTGAAATTGTAATTGTATTACGTGTTATTTTAACAATACCCACCCACAGTAATTGAAGGCGATTCCTGCGTCCCATATTGAAAAAGTTTTGCAGCATGAGAAAGAATGTCTGGCACGAACACGATTGATACGACAATTTTTTAGATTTTATATGCATTTTTGTGTGGATTGTGTTGTTATAATTTGCAGAACAAGTTACATAAGATACTAGGCTAGGCTAGAACCGGTTTCTATGAGTATTTATCTCCTTAACACTATCTCTAGCTAGGCCTAACTAGACTAGGCTAGGCCGCCTTCTTTAGTAACTATTATTAGGGCCAAGGTAGACTACTAGAGGGCCTAGGCCTGCTAGTAGTAGGCTAGTAATATTATACTTTAATAATGCCCTCTATCTACCAATATCGATATTTTTTTGACACATTTTTTTCTCAGAGAATTTTTTGCACAATTTTGAATTTTGCAAAAAATTTTGCAGGAATTAACAATTATTGTATTACTTGATTGATGTATAAATACGGTACATGCAATGATGCATATGTTATGCGCGATTTGAACGATTTGCGCAATTTGAAAATGCGCAAAAAAAATCCTTGCGCAATTTGAATTGAAACATGTGTTTCAAATTGCGCAAGCAACGTATTAAATTGCGCAAGTAATCTGCAAATTGCGCAAGGTTTTTCGACAGATTGTGAAATCATGCACACCCATATTTTTATAGTAATTTCTAAGAATGATTCAAAATTAAAGATAAATATAGCATTTCCTTATTTTAGTAGTGCAAATATTGTTATAAGTCTAGCATACCGTCGAAGAACCGACGAAGGAAAACGAAGCGGTGGTGTTCCACCAGGCGGCACCAGGCGGGCGCGGCGCGGGCGGCCGGCTATACTACTCTAGCCTAGCTAGGGTCTGGACTACTGATACTGACTAGGTTACATGGCCTAGCTTAAACTAATATTAAAAACTTAAAAAGTGAGTATTAAACATTATCTTCATTGAAATGGTCTTATTTATATAATAAAATACTAAATTTTAAACTCCTCTGCCTAGGCCTAGCCTAGCCATGTATGGGAAAATTTACAGTTCGTTTTCAAATTGCGCAAAGGTGTCATATTGCGCAAGAACTATCTTGCGCAATTTACAAATTGTGCAGCGCAATTTAAAATTGCGCAAAGATTTTCTTGCGCAATTTGAAATTGCGCAAGTTGATTGCGCAATTAGAAATTGCGCAAAAAAATCCTTGCGCAATTTTAAATTGCGCAAGAATTCTTTGCGCAATTTCAAATTGCGCAAGGATTTTTTTGCGCAATCTCAAATTGCGCAAATCGTTCAAATCGCGCATAACACATATAATGTGTGCATAACAGTTTTTTTTTTGCGTACTTTGAATCAACTATTGACATTCAATTTGTTTAAATGACAAGATTTTTTGTAAAAAATCATATTAGGTCAAATGTCAAGTATGATTACAGTGTATACGGGATGTAGCATCTACTTGTCAGCTCCTAGGTTACTGCTGACTCACTTACATAAACGATGCTACAACAAGTTCACATTGCGATGCTATGCTACATCAACCAATTTATGTACGCATCAGACACCTGTGCGAGTAAGATTTGCTCCGAGTCCGACAGGTATGATGCACCTTGGAGGCCTACGTACCGCACTCTATAATTACATCTACGCAAAATCTTGTGGCGGAAAATTTATCTTGAGAATTGAAGATACAGATCAGGTGCGTAAACAAAGCTAAGAAGAATTGTCATATTAAAAAAATAATCTTTCATTTTAAATTTGTTTGTTTAATTTAAAACAATGTTTTTTTGGTTTGTGTTTTTTTTTTTCTCATCTCACCATTTTTTCCGGTTCTCCAGAAGATACCAAAAGTACATATGGATTCCCGTACATACTAGAAACAATGAATGTTATAACCAGGGAATAATTTCGCCAGTGTAGCATAGCAAAAAGCTATACAAAACAACAATATTGCTACACATTTCTAAAATTGTGTAGCAAAAAATACAATACAAAACTATGTTTCTTGACTCAAAAATCAGTTTGCTAAACAAAATTACAAAATGAAATTTTTCCGTGATAACTACTGTACTGTCTGTAATTAGGTGGTGTGTACTGCACCCATAATCTTTAATAATCCATGCAAACTGTCTTGTATATTGTATGTTTTGAAATTTAACTTCTGTTTTATGTTTGCTAGGCAAGATTAATGGAAGGAGCTGAAGAAAACATCAAGCAGATACTGACTTGGACAGGTTTATTGCCAGATGAGGGTAAGTCAAGTGAGAAGACTGTAAACACCCATCACTCATTGTAATACAGTTCATTGTAATTGTTTTTTGTTATTTATATCTGTATTTTGTGTCTCAGAGCAAACACAATGTCTATGTATATATGTTGTTTTACTGTATATGCAAATGACAATAAAAGGAAATGATGATTTCCACTAATGAAGCGGCACCAAGGTGGAGCACAGTCAGCCCACCCCCTCCCCCTAAATTTTAATATTACAATGCAAAAGAAGGCCAGCACTTTATTTAGACCCTGTCCTCCTCACCCTATTCAAAATCCTCCACTGCTATTTGTGATGTATGTGTCATGTAATGAAATCAGGTATGTATATTTATTTTTTATTTTTAGGGCCGTCTATTGGGGGTTCCTACGGACCTTACACACAGGTGACATACATTTTATTTATTATATTTTATATATTTGTAGGTCAACATTAAAATTAGATTTGCTAAATTCAATGTGTACTAAAGTAATCATTATTGTTTTACTCTATATATTATATTATTAACTTTTCACTTTTTTCTCTTTGATTTTCAGTCGCAAAGGCTTGAAATCTACGATGAGAAAATCAATATACTTTTAAAGGTTTATTTTACCTTTACATAAATCTAAGAAAATATAAAATAAAATCTAGGAAAGCATTTATAAACAAAGTTTTAGTCTAAAGTAAAATCACTTGACATGAAATGAACTAGAAGTTTAGTAACTATTCAATTTACGTTTGATAAAATAACTTTATTACCCAACTAGAATGGATCAGCCTATCGATGTTTCTGCACGCCACAACGACTGAATCTATTAAGAAAAGAAGCTTTAAAAAACAGGCAGGTTCCTCGCTATGACAATCGATGCAATGCTCTCACAGCAGATCAGATTAAACAGAAGATGGAAGCTGGAGAAACATATGTAGTTAGGTTTAAGGTAGGCTTGTCACTGGATTATATCTAACACTAAGAATTTAGTAGATAAAGGCTGTGTAAAGCTCTGTCTACACTATCCAACTTTATGTGACAACAAAAATTATGTCCCCATATATGGACATGATGATGTCATATCACTAACATATTTAAGCATATCGCTACTATATTTTCGCACATCACACCGTTTTTGTCAAAAGAGCTTTAGGCACCCAGCAGTTCCAGATCAGGATTTTAAAATAGTGGAAGCGGAGAAGATACAACAGCGCCTAAAAATGTTATGCTTAATTCTGAATTTTTTTCCCAAAAGTATGGTTTTTTTTTCTCAGTAGCTGCCAGAAGATGTAGAGTCATTTAATGATCTTGTGTATGGAAAAACAAGACATGAAATTCACACTGTAGAGGGCGATCCAGTAAGTATTAAAACAATTTAATTTTTTTTTTAAATTTGATTAATAAAGTTTTTGTCATATTAGTAGCAATAATACAAAAATAATACAAAAACAAAATAAAAATAATAAAATAAAAAGATAATAAAAAAAAAAATAATAAAACAAAAACAAAAATATAAACAAAATTAATTGGTGGTTAACTTAAGTTTCAAATCATAATTTTTCATGTATTTTGAATTTATATTTTAGGTTTTGATCAAGTCTGATAAGTATCCCACATATCATTTTGCTAACGTGGTAGATGATCACATGATGAAAATCACTCATGTCCTACGTGGTATGGTAAGCTCTTGCTAATTTATTCAAACATAATAATGTGATCACATTTATATAGAACCCTTTTAATACCATAATTATATAGCGCCCTTTTAATACCATATTTATTTAGCGCATTTTTAATACCACATTTATATAGCGCCCTTTTAAACTACATTGGTATTATTTTAATGTAATTTGTAACTAGCAATTAGGCTTTTGGCCATGAGATGTTGCATATAGATGTTATTGAATTGAATAAAAGTGATTGACTTCTACTTTTCAGGAATGGTTAACTTCAACACCTAAGCATTTACTTCTATATAAGGCCTTCAATTGGACACCACCAACATATGCTCATTTGCCACTTGTTATGAACAAGTAAGACTAAAGCTGCTTTCACACTGCACCCGGATTCGATTTTGAAAAAAATATATCGTGGAAAATGGGTTCAGCCTAAAGCATACCAAAATTGTACGATTTGAATTTGTACCTGATTCGAGGCTCCAGGTTAAGAGCGATGGATCAAGAAGCCATTTGTTTTCTGAAATCACACAATTTTTTAGCATGACTGATTTTTGTTTCTTGACACTGGATAACCAAATTCATGTTTTTTAGAGGGCGCCAGACCGAATTTGGTCGTTAAATTGTCTCTAATTGCATTTTGTCTTTTATCTGTTACAGGGATGGAAGTAAATTGTCAAAACGACAAGGAGATATATTTGTTGAGAAGTTTAAGGTAGTTTCTATTTTTTCATATGCTGCTAATTGCAATCCATAGAATGCAATTTCTGTACATTAACTATTTAGACCGTTTACCATTTTAACACATTCTTAAACTTGTTTGTAAGAAGTAATGAAAAAAATAGAGAAAAAGAGTGGAAATAATAAAGGTGGGTTGTTCCCACGAAAGACTAAAAAAAGTTTCCATTTTCATTAGTTTCCAATTAAAATTAATAAAGTTCTGTCCATCATCATCATAAAATAACAACAGAAATTCTTCTTGAAGATTGACAATTATTAGTACAATATAATATATTATATACACACACATTGCACAAAAAATATAAGTTATGAAACACGGTGTAAAAATGACTAGGTATTAAAATTGAATAGGATTCAGGAGATTAAAATAGTTTAAAACAGCTTTAAAAGGATTGAAAACAGCTTTAAAAGGATTCAAACCATTAGAATGTTCCTAAAACCTTTACAATTTATAAATTGCTAAAATTTCAAATAGGCTAAAAATGTTTAAAACGTTTAAAAATATTAAAAATATAAAAACATTTATAAATTAAAAATACAACAATTTATAGTTAGATGAAGAGCATTGGCATAAATTTGTTAACAAAATTGGCAAAAATATAAAAATTGATATAAAAATTTAATGCTAACATTGTAGCCATTATTTTTTTTATATAGGATTCAGGCTATTTACCAGAAGCTTTGTTGAATTTCATCACATTCTGTGGTTCAGGATATGAGGATAATAAAAGTATTAAGGATTTAAATGAACTTGTTCAACAGGTAATATATATACTATACTTATTGTTGTAACATATACTAAAAAACAAACAAGCCCACTGGGCTAAAAATCGAATAATGCATGTAGTCAAAGATAACAAATTATCAATTTTATTTTAATATTTTTGATTGATTTGAAAGTTTAAGAATTAATGATTCCTCCTAAAAAAATAATTTGTCTTAATGTTTTTGTTGAATAACATGCCATTTTAATGTCACATTTTAATATTGACTTTGGCCATAAATTGGATTTAAAAACATTATTTAACTGAAAAAACTGTAATTTAACTCAAAGAAATAGTCAAAATGACTGGAAATCAATTTTTGGTTGAATTTAACGATTTATTTTGTCTTTTTATAAGTGAAAATATGAGGTTTTTTTTCTATAGAAGTGATTAACTTTATTAAAACTGAAAAATGGAATATTCAAAACATTTTTTTTATTAATCTTCATTTTTCATGTTTTTGTGGGAAAATACATATAAGTAATTTTTGCAGCACCGCTTATTTTATTTTAATTTTTTTATTTAGTTTTGTATAGATAAAGTTAGCACACATTCCGCGACCCTTGACATGGAGCAGCTAGACAGAATCAACCGAAGTCATATATGTAGGAATTTAACGGATGATAGACAAAAACACAAACTAACAACTGAACTAGCTTTTGCTATTCAAAACAAGCTGGGCAAAAGGTTCGTAGGAAATTTGTTTTTTACATATTTTTCAAGGTTTATAACTTTTTCTATACCTGGTTTTATTGATTTTACTAAATTGATACAAGATTTAACAACTTAATATAGATCATATTAGAAATGATATTCATATACTAAACTATCAAACTAGTTTGACAAAAAAATGTGGTAGTGATATGATGTCATCGTGTCCATATTATGGGCACATCACACTTTTTTTGTCACATAAAGTTTGATAGTGTAGACAGAGCTTTAGCCATGCCATGTGTGTATTGATTTATATCATATATTTATTTCATAGATTATCTACACACCAACATCTGAATGTAAATCACGATTTTGTGTTAAAAGTACTTCAATTACGAAAGGTAGGTAGAGTTCATTGCATAACCCCTGGCCCAGGTTTACTATATCAACAACCAATTGTAGAAATCTGCTTCTTTATAATATATTTAAAATAAACATTTTATTTATTTATTCAACTTCACTCTAAAAGACACATACAAAGAAATAGACAAAACACACATCCATTCAGTGAAGGATGACATATTTAATTCTCTGAAATAATCCTTGCATATCGAATTACATTAACAGGCAGAACCTTATGAATTTTGATAAAAGTATAGCAAAAAAGAATAGAAAGACATAGGAAGCTACTCAAATTGTTCATTTCACTGTGTAAAGCTCTGTCTACACTATCAAACTTTATGCTACAAAAAATGTGATGTGCCCATATATAGACATGATGATGTCATATCACTACTGTATTTAGGCATATTATTAACATATTTGGGCACATCACACTTTTTTGTCAAACTAGTTCTATAGTGTAGACATAGCTTAATATATGCATTTGGATTTTCAGAATCACATTAACAAATTACAAGATTTGCTAGAATATGAGTATTTATGGATTGAACCAGAATTGTCACAAGATCATTTTAATAATACTTCTGAAATCACTGGTAAGCTTGTGTATATTCTAAAATATAGTGCCATAGATTTAAATATATATATTAACTCTCAGAACAAAGCAAAATGTCCTCTTAAAGGCCAATTTACACAGACGAGTGGTAACAGGAATAAAAATGTAGAATCTATGTTATGTGCTTATGAACATTTACATAATGCGGAGAGGATGGGCGGTTTAAGTTCCGCTCAGAATAGATACAGATTGTACGTGGGACAAGCTACTATACACGGTTTTCTGCTCATTTGTATAAATTCGCCTTTATAGGGTTTTCCCTTGAATAGAGTTGGGATTGAATAGTAGTGTCCACTGAATAGGGATTGGCTGTAATGTTATAGCTTACACATTTCCCCCGATTTTTTTTCACAAGAAAGTATCCCCTTAAACAGAGAAGCTTTATTGTTTTGGTTTTTATATGAATTGACCAAAAAAGACCAGAATTTTCTACTGTAGATAAGAAGATAGAAAAAAATCTAATAGTATGTATGTAATAGTTTGGTATGCTATGAAAAGTACAATACATCAGTACAGTGCATGATTCCAAAGAAAAACAGAACGATTGTAATATTTTCTTTTCAGATGAAATTCTTAGCTTGGTTATAAAGGAACTTGAGAGTTGTGAAGTCTTTGAACAAGATGAGTTACATCAACTTTTGACGTCAGTTGCCTCACAAATTCACAATGTGAAATCTGGCGTGTTTTGGAAAACTTTAAGATTGGCGCTAAGTGGAAAGAAGGTAAAATAAACTTATTCTAAATAAAAATTATTCTCAAATATGTGTAGTTTGTATAGACCCAGACTGATAATAATAGTGTATAGTGATTAACGGCTATGAGCGCTCACTAGCTAAACCCAGGTTCCCCAGAGCTCAAGGGCCCTAGAGCATAAGTGGCCCCAGAGAACGTGTAGTCCATTGCAACGGCGTTACCAAGTTGAAACACCGGTTCTCGTCAGATCACCGAAGTTAAGCAACGTTGGGCCTGGTTAGAGCTTGGATGGGAGACCATCTGGGAATAGCGGGTGCTGTATACGGAGATGGGGTCCCGTTAGGCATTTGAAATCAGCACTGCTGACTCTTATGGCAGCCTACTCTTATTTTAGTATCTGCCTCAGACCTCTGGTCAAGGTGGGCACTGGACGAGAGAAGCCCTTGATCAATGTCAGGACCAATCAAGGTGCTTTAAACAGTCCTGGCTTTGTTTGTATCAAACCTGTTTGGTAATCGGTAATTATTGCTGTTGGTTTCGATTGAATAAAATAAAAAAAACTACCCAGCGTTGGAGGGCTCCTTAGTAGTGCTAAACCAGGGGCCTTTGCCCTGTAAGTTACGCCATTGATAGTGTAGTCTGGTATTAGCTGTGACCAAGTAGCAATATAGCCTGATGCATATAATTTTTACAGTATGTATACAGTATTTATACAGTATGAATACTGTGCTATGTTCACACTTTTAGATGGACACTTTTTTTACGTCTTTTTTAGGAAGGACCAAGTGTTAAAGAAATGTTAGCAATACTTGGAAAGGAAGAGAGTATAAAAAGACTTGAAACTGCTTTCAATTTGTTGAAACCAAAAGACAAATAAGTGTTATTATGATAACCTTCCATGGGTGGCGACCTGAGTAAGACTTGATTCCATTTATGCCACAGGAGATGGGGCGGATGTAGGTCATTGGAGGATCCTAAATACTCTTCACCCAGGTGTACAAATGGGAACCTGCTATGGTCAAAACATTTTGTGTTGATTACTAGCTGCATTATTACGTATTTGATCTATAAATGACCGGGATAATAATATATGTACAGCGCTTGGAATTTCACAACATTAGGTGCTTTATAAATCCAGGATATTATTATTATATTTGCTATATATCGATGCTGAACACCAGTACCGAAAGTCTGCAAGTTCACAAAATGGACGTAAGTGGATACGCTTTTAATGGATTTCACATAGTTGTGCTTTATACGATAACCATCTGAAGGCCAAATGGACTTTTATCATCTTCCCCCTAAGGGTCCCTTCATGTCTGCTCTCGAAAGACGTTCATTTGTCTGTTCGAAATAATTACAACTGGAATTTTAAAAACTGGCTGGATACTTATGTTTCATTGACAAAAATGAAGATGCAGTAAAAGATTATCCTCTGCCAAATCTAAAAAAAAATATTTTTGTTTTGTTTTTGTTGATGCCATTTTAATGTCACTTAATAGTTGTTTGACCAAAAATTGGATCAAAAACAACAAATATTTACTGTAATTTAAAGCAAAAAATTGACTGGAAGTCAATGGGTTTTTGGTTGAATGTAACTGTTTATTTCGTGTTTTTATAATTGAAACATTTTTTTATAATTTTTTCCCTACAAAAGCGATTAATTTTATTGAAACTGTGAAATGGCCTATTCTTTTTTCTTTAAATTAATCTTTATTTTTTGTGTTTTTGACAATACATCTTTGAACTGAATATATACACTAAAGAATGACTATTGACTGTGACTGTATTTTGTTTTATCATGAAATAAATTAAACATTACAACTAAAATACACATTTTATTTTATTTGTTTGCATTGTTCAAATGTATATTTCCCTAATTATTAATTATTATAAATATTGTGTACATTATTGCATTTCATTACACTAACTGTGCATTCCTCAACACCATTTACTGCATTGTTTATTTAGCTGAAGAGTAATTAAATATTTATACGTTATTTACATTGAAACACCTGGGCATTCCCACCAGTAACTACCACTTCCTAATCGACATGAATAAACCAGTAATAATAACATAAGAATTATGTTGGTAGGAGATTTGAAAGGAATATTTGAAAATACAGTAGGCCTATATACCTTTAATGTTGTTTACAGTTTACGAACGCGTTTACGAACGTTACTTTGCGTTATTTAGTTTTACACGCGATTGTGGCCTTGTTTGACGCATAATGCAGGTGTATGGATGGTAAGTATAGCAATATTATTTGCCATTTTTAAAACTGTATTGTAAAATTGAAGTAAGCTGTAATGTTAAATCACCATATTTACTGCGTTTGCTATATCAATTATTGTGTAGGCCTACCTACCTGCTAGTTGTTTGTGTTCAGTCAATCTGGCTACAGTAATGTGTGGGTAATTTTGTAATTATCAAAGCTTGGTTCCCACTAGAGACACAACGCAAGAACGTAGACGCAACGCAAGCGAGTTGACCAATGAAAAGCGACAGTTTGAATATTTCATCGCTTGTAATTGGTCAAATCACTAAAACGTGGTTTCCACTAGAATGCAACGCAGCGACGTATCGACATAACATAAAGTGTTGTATTGCGTAGTGGGAACCGACGACGCAATAGTGCTGCAAACATCGGAGCTTGATTTCACGCAGACAAACAATTATTAAAAGGGCATTTCATTACGTTGCGCAGATTACGTTGCGTTGCTAGTGGGAACCAAGCTTTACGTTACGTTACGTCCTTGTGTTGCGTCTCTAGTGAGAACCAAGCTTAATAGTAGGCCTACATAGGCTCCGTATTGTTTACGAGTTAATATCGAATTGACAATTACCATCATAATGTTTATTATGCGCCTATTTGTATAAAATATTCATACATTCTCCATATGTTTTTTAAACAGGAAAACCAAACTACAACGTCGACCGGCGTTTGTAATAATACGTGCTCATCTAGAGAATGATTTGAAACGCAAGACAAATACCTTATTTGGTAAATGTTTGACGAAAAAACGACAGCTTGTGTCATGGTTCGACTCATCGATCAAGTGGATAATTTGGGCCATTTTTACTGGTACTTTAATTTCGTTTTGATTATTTTTTAACGTAGGCCTATATTTCTCATGAAATGTTTCCGTTCAACATTTTAAATTACTGTAATTGGTTATTAATATTCATCTTTAAACAATGTTTAAAATTACCATGACGCTATGCCTAAATTTACTAAACTTTTATAGAGAAATTTGTCCAAAAATGTAGGCTTCCACTATAGAGACCCAACTCAAAAGAATTGTCCAATCACACGCGACAGTTCGAATAATCCTTCGTTTGTGATGGTCAATAACTCAAGAGCTAAACTTCTGGCCAATAACCTTTCTTATATTATTAAACAGTTACCGGCCTACCTTTAGTGTCTTCTCATCTTGAAATCGTAAACTATGGTAAAGTACTTAGCCTAGAATTCATCAAAGATCGCTTACGGAAGGACGGATTGATGTACCCTGATAGCTTTCCGGTCCCGTCCACGGATGTTTCGCGCCAACTCAAGCGAGTTGGTACTGAACTCATCAACTGTTATCCTGGCCTGTTCAAAGACGTTTTCAAACAGTTGAATATCACAATAACAACCAAAACATCTCTGGAAGGTATCCTCATTCCGATATTAAACGAGTTGTTTAGATTCGGAATATCTTGGCCAAAAATGTTGGCAATGTTCTGTATAGCTGCGTCGTTATCGCAAGAGTGTTTACGACACGGTAACGGAGTAGCTATCAATGAGATTGTACAGGTGCTAACGCAGTTTATTGACAAGAAGCTAGCAAAGTGGATCGCACAACACGGAGGATGGGTAAGTGAAATCACCCCATTGTCTTTCTTGAATTAAAAAGTAAAAAAATCAACCAGAAAACAATACAAAACCCAATGAATGAGAATTAGAATTTGTTTTATGTCCACGTTCATATACACATTTCTACACAATTACATTTATACAATATTTAACAGTATACCAAAAGAAGCGAGTGTTTGTTCAGTTTGGTAACCATTTAAATACATTTAAATGTACGGTACATATACGCCAGACAACATTCAACAAACAATTATGTATTACCTTAATAATGCTTGGTTCCCACTAGACGCAACACAATGACTTTTTTTACCGCAACGTAAAGTGAGCTTATTCGAACTGTCGCTTTTCATTAGTCAACACGCTTACATTGCGTTTAAGTCATCGCGTTGCATCCTAGTGAGAAACAATCTTAAACCTACCACAAAAGTAACATGGATTCAAATTTAATCTAAACATTTTCTAATATTTGGTTATGTTTTTAAGTTGTTTTTTTATTGTCTTATAGGTGGATTTTCATCGCCATTTTCGAAATTCTCATCAGAATGATGTAATATGTATAGTATTAGTATTGGTGTGTGTATTCACTCTGTTTCTTCTTTATTTGTACTGATGGACACTCACATACGCGACCAAGATATATCGAACCAACCAGCCGTCACAGCATGATAACACGAAGTGCCACCAATTACATTTTCATTATATACAAGACAATTTCATTTATATTTATTTTACATTTTAGAAATACGTCGAACATTTTGAAATGTTTTAAATAGTTTATATCAGCTGCTGCTTTTACGTATTTTTTTCGAGAGCTTTTCCAACTTGATCTTAAGTCCTTGACTGACACTGAAGTGTTTAAGGTGATGTAAAAAAGAAAGAATATTTACTATGTAAGATTTATTTGTTCATGAGCATAAATTATGAAGTCTTTCAACATTTTCTGGTAAACGTGTAGATTGAAAACTGGCATCCACACGCCGTGAAAGCCTCCTTCATAGTGTATTGAATTGACTCGCACCCCGGCATTTACCAGCCTGTTGGCGTACAATATGCCATCATCTCGGTAAGGGTCAAACTCACAAGTAGCTATCCAAGCCGGGGGTAGACCTCCCATGTCTTCTCTTAGCAACGGCGACATACGGACGTCTAATAAAACATCTTTTATATCATTCCAAAGTTCGGGGTTGTCTGATTCCATCGAAGGTTTTGTGTAATACTCGGTTTGAAAAGTAGAATTCAGGATGACGTCATGATCAACGTACTGCATCAGATGTGACGTCTTCCTAAATTCACGTGACGTCAAGTTATTAGTCTTGACCGCTTCGTAAAAGTCTTTTCTGAACTCTCCAAATGCGTATAGTGTTGTGTATATGGCAATATCATGATGGGAATGTCGACATAACCCACGATCACTACCAATTATGGCATGGTATTGCTGAGCACTCGGTAAATTGACGTCGATTTGTTGAGTGATGGGGTAAATCAGAGCCTGGAATAAAAGATTCGGAACATTTGGGTCATCTTTTATGAATTGACTGACTGCTGCGCTTAACGACCCTCCCGAGCTATCCCCCAACACCGCTACTTTGTTAGGGTTGACGTTATACTGATTCGCGTTCACAAGAAGCCATTTTGTTGCCTTCAATGCATCTTCAAACGCCGCTGGAAACTTGTGCTGCGGTGCTAACCGATAGCTGAAAGAAAAACAGAAATTGCGATATAATAACGTGTTTTAATGTCGAACGTAATCGCAAAGCACGTGAGCTGAGTTGTTGCTTCCCGAATCCTGGTTAAGCTTGGTTCCCACTAGATACGCAACGTGAGAAAATGCCATTCCATTAATTGTGTTTTCCCCCGCCTGCTTGAAATCAAACCTCAATGTTTTCCTGACCAGCATTATCTTTGGGGTGCCTCTGTCTTGGTTGTTGTCTCTGAGCACCCGGTCGTCTGTGGCAAGGAAAATGTGTATCCTGCTCCTTTGTTTGGTCACCTAGGTAGGGGTCCGGGACCGCGACAGAACGAGAACGGATGGGGACCCTCCAAAGAAATTGCATTTTATTTGTCAGGCATTTGTATGATTTGTTTTTATTTTTTGAATACACCTTGAGCACTCTTGAGTGGTATGTGCGCTATAAAAAGCCTGTTATTATTATTATTATTAATGTTTGCACCACGGTTGCGTCGTCGATTCCCACTTGTGATCTGATTACGCAATACAGCGTCGATACGTCGTTGCGTTCCAGTGGGAAACACGCTTTAATGCTGACAAGAAACAGCTTCACTCTCAGAGTTAAGCTTGGTTCCCACTAGCGACGCAGGAATTTGTATGATTTATTTCTTTTTTATTTTTAAATGCGCCTTGAGCACTCTGGAGTGGTATGTGCGCTATAAAAATCTTATTATTATTATTATTAACGCAATCTACGCAACGTAAGCAAATGCCCTTCTAATAATTGTGTTTTCTCTCGCCTGCGTGAAACCAAATCTGCGATGTTTGCAGCACTATTGTGTCGTTGGTTCCCACTTGTGATCTGATTACACTTTGCGTCGATACGTCGTTGCGTTGCGTTCTAGTGGGAACCACACTTTAATGCTGACAAGAAACAGCTCCACTCCAAGAGTTACCGTAATCATGACGCGCCGATTACTCTACTGTCTGCTGCGCTTACGGGCGGGCGTATAAAATCACTTCTGAACATCACCCTAGTAAAATGGCAAATGTGTTCATAGTATTAAAAGTATTATTTTATTAGAGAAAATCTCACTTTACAGATGCTACCATAACATTCAACTCCTCGCAGATGCGCCTTGAACTTGCAAACATTATATCTGTAACAAGAAGATGAAAACAAGATTTACTGTTTTACATTTAGTTATTGTAGTAAATTGTTTTATGCACTATAACTGGTTCCTCAACCACTCAGAACTACTATTAATACTATTGAGGTGTACTGTTGTCTCCGAAGAAGAGATATTGCGGTGTAGGCCTATATAATAATAATAATAATATCCTGTATTTATATAGCGCCTAATGCTGTGAAACCTCTAAGCGCTGAACAATTATTACCCCATTTTTTGGGGGGATAAAACACGTATGGAAACATGCACCCATAATGCAGCTAGTAATCAGCGTAAAGTTGTGTCTTGATCTAACCGGGTTCCCATTTATACACCTGGGTTTAAATTGTTTTGGAAGGGCTACACAAAGAGTACAGACTCTTTGTGTGTCCCCCCCCCCCCCCCACCCACCCAAACACCTCCTCCAAAACCATTGAACCCAAAGCAATGCATTTGTGATGTTAAATAATGCAAATGGCCTACCTGAATCTCCCGTAACGAAACCTCCACCGTGGAAATATATAACAGCTGCTAACTTGTCATCATTGTCATAGAGAATTGGTTGGAATAACTGGACATGAACCCCATCAAACTTTGTGTAAGTGACCATCATTGCAGATTGGTTATAGTACTTTGGTGGCAGCGGGACACTGTTCGTTATGCGATGCGTATTCGTGCCGTAAAAATAGTTCGCATCGAAATACATCTAAAGAATATACGACGTGAACAATTTATGTTGTTTGAGATAATGCGTCAGTATAAAGCTCTGTCTACACTGTCAAACTAGTTTCATCAAAAAATTGTGATCTGCTGCCCAAATATGGTAGTGATATGCCCAAATATGGCAGTGATATGACATATTCATGGCCATATATGGACACATTAGTTTGTAATAATTGTGTTTGCTCCCTTCTGCGTGAAATCATGCATGTTTGCAGCCTTGTTGCACCGTCGGTTTACACTTGTGATTACGCAATACAGCACTTTGTGTCGCTGCGTTGTGTTCTAGTGTGAACCACGTTTTATGGTCAGAATCGTTACACCATGGGGAAGAGTGAAATGTCACATATTTCACTTGAATGACTCGAAAAACACTGTACCCAAACCAAAATGGTTGTCTATGACCATATTTGCAGCATTTTCAAAATGGCGGCAAAAAACAAAAATATGGTCTGTATCTTGGTAACCAGTAGGGCCAAAAGGTGTCAAACCAAAGATTGTATTGCGCCGTCAATCTTTAGTCAAACTGCTCAGAACACTATGTTTCTATTCACTCTAATATAACATTTTGTCAGAAAATCGCCGGAATCAAATCATTTTTGTGACTGCCATTTTGAAAATGCTTCATATATGGTCATATGACAACCATTTTGGTTTTGGGTACAGTGATGTTCAATGTTTAGTAAATAAGGCGTGCAGAATAACTAAACAGATCATTAGATTTGATGATGTTTGTAACGTCAAAACTATGAACTATGATTGTTCTAGTCTCTATGCCCTAGTGAACATATATGCAAAATTTGACAACGTTGTCATCCGTGTAACGATTCTGGCCCTTTTAGTAAGTCTGTCGTGTGTTTTATTTAGGGCAACCACATCGAGATTGTCCTGGAAGTTAGGCCTTTTATACGTAGGCATATGCCTCCTGCATACAATGTTTTAGTTATGCGATTTTACACAAATTGAACTAAAAAACAAACCCGAAGCGCAGAGGAGTACATTCTAACTAGAGAACAAAACATTTTCCATCACGAATCGTTTCGTCAAAAAAAAAAAAAAGGACTTTAATCGCCCAGTTTATCTGACATCATGAAAAGTGTATTGACCCTCTCCATTCAGTAAACCATGCCACCATCTAAACAAATAGTATATAAATAAAATCTATATAAATAGTAAATAAATGAAATTACGCTTACAAAATTGTGTATCATTGTAAATACACACCGACCGACTCTGAATGCCCATGGATTCTCAAGCTGGGTTGGTAGAGGAGTGTAGAAGTAAAATGCTAAGACGACCCCAGCCGTGATTGTAAGTACTTGTAACGCCTTCATTGTGTGGTCTACGTGTGTGTGTGCTTACTACATTGTCAACGCATAGTTTTAAAACGATTTTATCTATATATATATATATATATAGATAATTCTGTTTGAACATAGCTGATAGCTTTTACTTACGATTTCCCATTTGTAAAAAAACAAAACAAAATATAACAAAAATACAACAATTTTATCACTATTATTAGCTTTAGTATTACCAATTTAAAAAAAAGTAATTCATATTTATACAGTGGAGTAACGGCTATGAGCGCTCACTGGCAAAACCCAAGCCCTGAGCTTATGGGGACCCCTGAGCAGAGTGGCCAGAGGAAAAACATGCATTAAAATATGTCGAAAAAGCTAAAAACGCCCGAGGCCTCTAACGTTGGAGGGCCATTTAGGATTCCTAAACCAGGGGCTTCAGGCATCTGCGTTACGCCACTGTTAATTTATTAAATTTTAAATCGTACGATCTTTGTTAGACAATTTATATCAATACAAATAACTGTTGATTCAATATAATTATGTTATCTTTTGCAATTTCATTGAGTTGAGGAGTATCCGTATTCCTTATCGTATTGTTACGAAACCTCCCTATTGTCCTCACGTGTTTTCCGTTGTTCAATCTGTTTTTTTTTCTTACATAAGTTGGGGATCCCTTTTGTGAAAGATAACCGAACTACCTCCTAAATATAACTAAACCTAACCCTCTAAATAATCTCTATCTCTCACTACAAAGTAAAAAGAAATTGCTCATGAGATTCGAACTCCATACATTGACATAATTTTTACTGCTAATTTTTATTTTCTATGAAAGACAAGAGAAATAAATGTTACTTTGATTGATTGATTGATTGACATGCAAAGTCCATATAATCCACTCGACTACACAGACGGCTCGGCAGAAAGCTTTTGCATTAGCGAAATTCATACGTCACTTTATATGACTAATGAATATTCATGTTTATTTTGTGAGGGATCCCCAACTTATGCACGAAAAGAAATATCGCAGCTCGCCTGCTACAATGTCATAATTATAATAATTTTCTCATTAATCAGTGGTTATTTTATCGCATATAAAAACACATTCTTTATTTGGGATTTACATATTTTTTGGCAAACACAATAAAATCTGTCATCATTTGTTCATAAACCACAAAATCTAAGTCTGACATCCAAACGCCATGAAACCCCTTTTCGTAATTCTTTAAGCTCACACGTACGCCATCATTCTTGAGTCGATGTGCGTACAATATGCCATCATCTCGTAGAGGGTCATATTCACAAGTTGCTATCCAAGCTGGGGGTAGACCGGTCATGTCTTTCCTTAGCAACGGCGACATACGTACATCCAATAAGACATCTTTGATGTCATCCCACAATTTAGAGTTGTCTGTCTGTGACGTTGGTTTTATGTAATACTTAGATCGAACATCAGACTTCAATATGATGTCATGATCAATGTACTGCATCAACTCTGACGTTTCTCTGAACTCACGTGACGTTAATGTACCCGTCATGAATGCATCGTAGTAGTCTTGTCTGAATTCACCAAACGCATATAGTCCTATGAACATTGCCATATCATGTTTACACACCACGCCCTTGTTGCCAAGTATGGCGTGGTACTGCTGAGTGCTCGGTAGATTTACGTCAATTTGCTGCGTGCTTGGATAAATTAATGCTTGAAATAAAATATCAGGAACAGAGCTGTCGTCTTTTACAGACTGGCTAACAGCAGCCGATAATAAACCTCCCGCGCTGTCCCCAGCTACCGCTACTTTTCTAGCGTCTACGCTGTACTTCTTTGCGTTGGTAAGAAGCCATTTTGTTGCCTTCAGCGAGTCTTCAAATGCTGTTGGAAACTTGTACTTTGGTGCAAGTCGGTAGCTGTAAAAAAGGAAAAAAATTAAATACTATATTTAAAAAGGACAACTTGACCGAGAACCATATTTTAACAACACATTAGGGATGTACATATTGATTTCAGAACAATCGCGAGATTTACGATATCACCGCGCGCGCTCGCGCCGTCGTACAGTTGTCGCCGTAAATATTGCTGTGACATCAAAAGTGCATTGTAAAATCTACCTCATGAGTTTTCACTGTTGTTAACATACACGAGATAGGTACCGTTACTTCAATTGCTAATTTGACCTGTATTAGGCTTAAATTTGCCAGTGTTTAGTCTGACATTTTGAAGAAACACTTCATTAACCAAATAGCCAAAAGAAACAACAAACAAATTCAACATTTATATTTTTTTACGATTTATTTAAAACTAGAAAATTTCGCGCTTTGCCAGACTTGTCTGAAAGAGTAGCTAGAAACATCAGTATGGGGCTCTGGAACCATTCAACCATATCGCACATAAAACGTTTTACGATCGCGGTGATTTTTGAAGAATAAAGACGTTTATGGTAATCCACCGGCCTAACCCTTGTACTCAAAGACATTTCAAATTTGCAATTGAAGCGACTTGTATGTTAACAACAGTAAAAATTCATGAGGTAGATTCTGCCATGCACTCGTGACGTCACATCATTTTACGGCGACGGCTTTACGGAGATCGCGCGCCGCGATATCGTAAATCTCGATCCCTAATACGTTGTTAAAAAATGGTTCTGTCAAGTTGTTCTTTAAACTTATCAAGACGCTTTTGACGTTAGACAGGATTTGATAAGAAAGTGTCTATATACAGTACTATATATTTTATCTATAGCTTGTTCTATTCCGCCCAATGGTTATGAAACGGTAAGAATACAGGACTTTTTAGGCTACAGATTGTAATAAAAAAAAAACTCTTACTCTACAGATGCCACTACTACTTGTAATTCTACGCACATGCGCTGTGTTACTCCAAACATAACATCTGTAATGACACAAATGAATATCGTATTAGTATTTAATGACTATGAATGAACTATAGCATTATACATTATAATACAATAATCAATTCATTAAAATAAGCACAACAGGTTTCTTCTTTCAGTTCGACCTACCTGGATTTCCTAAAACAAATCCTCCGCCATGGAAATAGACAATAGCTGGTAATAATTGGTCTTCTTTTGTGGTAGGTAGGTTAGGTTGGAATAAAATGACACGAACACCGTCAAACTCAGTCGTGGTCACTGTCAATGAGTTATTGTTATTTTCTGGCATAGGAAACTGTAGTCGATTGGCAAACACGCCTGAAGAAACGTCCGAGTATTTGGCTTCATAATACATCTGTTTAAAATCATAGATACAAACATTGAATTGTATAATAATAAGGCTCAACAATAGAATTAAATATAAGAAAATTAAGAGAAATTTAAATAGGTTATCAGTAAGGTGGGATTTTAAAAATGTCTTGATTAGAGGGCCTAGAAGTACATAAAAGAAGACAAGAAAGGAACGATATACTTTACAATATAAACAAATACAATGGCTGTTGTCTAAGAAAAGTTGTATGGCGAGAAAAGACAATTCAACAGATATACACGTAAGGGCGCTATATAAATCGAACGATTGATTGATTGATTGATTGATTGATGCTGGTGACGTACGTGGTATCTGGTAACTGATTGGTCCAAAGTGTTTGTTCTCATTTTGTAGATGTGCACTGATGCGATAAATTCTTATCGAACCGCCCTCTAGACTCACAGTACCGGCAAAGAATATATATCACAAGAATGAGTAATCCGCGATTTTCCCTGTAACAGTAATATTGTCCATGTGTGGTAGGGCGCCGCCATAAGTGAGGATGTATCTGGGATGTATACAACTTTATGTGACGGTTTCACTAATCAAAGGCTGGACCACCGGTAGTATTTTCATGATAAAAAATGTTTTCAACTACATGCCAACATCATGTTAAATGCTATTTGGATATTTAATTGTTCGTTTTATGCAATTTATCTAGTAAAAACTGCCGTATAAACAGTTCGCTTTATCAACCGGGCGCTACGATAGCGTGACCGGGCGTGTTGGTGTTTACGCGTTTTCACAAAGGATAGTTTAATAATATTCCTATATTTAACTTGTTTCTGGTAAAACAAATAAATGTTAATGACATTTAACATTTTATACTATTAATAACATGTATTTTATACTAATTTATATCATAAAAACAATACTTAATTTACCGGGCGTAGAGTAGTACGCGGCAATGGTAAAGAATAGGCCGTGTTATTGAGTAACGATTCGTTGATTTTTGGTGTTGCTGTGCTAGGCCTTTTTTGTGAACTAATTTAGCATGTTAGTAAATAATTGTCTGTAAAAGTGAATGTACACTAGTTTCTTAATAAATATGTATTATAAAATAATTTACAATTGCAAAATATATTATCATAATTCTATTTAATGTGACATGTATAATATCTATTAAATCAAGTCTTATTTAGTATGTATACATCCGACCTTATCAGGGCGGGCATCACTCTCTGGAGCTCTCTGTTACAAATTTCTCATGCAAAAATCGCGGAATACTCATTCTTGTGATATATATTCTTTGGTACCGGTCGTCTGTACATACTGTACCAATTGGGATACAGTAGGCCTACAATAATGCATTTAATTCTATTTATAGTATAAAATAAGCCTAACCTAACATACATGCATAGTACTAATGGAGATCAATACTAATGTATTTAATTCGCACTGGTTTAATCCAAACGCTGTTCGAAATTTGAAACAAGCCTACCGGCTAATTATACGTACAATATTAAGGGTTCAGGTAGTAGTCTAGGCCTACTTACAATACTATGTATAATTCGTGTCAGACAATGAGTCAATCTGAATATCCAAGGATTCTCAAGATCCTTGGGCACTGGAACATAGAAGTAGAAAGCTGATAGTATCCCAGCCACGACAATTATTGTTAGGAGCTTCCCCATGTCTGCAGCACCGGCGAGCGATTTGGCGGGAAGGGAGAAAAGATTAGACGCCGGCTATTAATAATAATAGTATAATGTTTGTTCTTTAGTGTTTGGTTTATGAGTAATAGATTAGCACGCGGCGTTCCACAGGACTATGAAGCCTAGCCAGTTTTTGTTGGGTTGTGGTGGGCTAATTAGGAGAGGACTAGCAGTGGTGGCGCCAGCGGGGGGCTACGGGGGCTCTAGCCCCCTCGTCGGGGAGCTTAGCCCCCCCGTCGGGGAACACGGGTACTTTTTGTCGGGGAATAAACGTTCGCGTTCACTTCTTGGTAGCTTCAGCGCCTAGAAAACCGCGACGTTTCATTGACCGTGAGAGTACGTCAGAGTGCTATTATGCAATTTATATGCATTCATTATTGCCAGCGATCTAACTTACTACAGTACTAAACATTAGCTAGGTACGCACTTGTCTGGCGGTATCCCTTTGTACGATTTTCTTTGAACTTTTATTTTTTAAATTGAAAAATATGGATTGAAACAGTCATCGCGCATCGTTTTTTTGCACGCAGTATTTTATTTATGCATTATAAAAAATGGAAAAAATGGCTACCCTAAATCTGATTAAAATGACGCTAGAACGCGTTGCTTCCGGGAGCCCTTGGCGGCCCCCTGGCCCCCAGCCTAGTGATGCTCGCATAGCCGCCTCGTCGGGGAATGTATCCCCCGCGTCGGGAAGATCCTGGCGCCACCGCTGGCAAGTCCAGGGAGAATCGTAGGCCGATGTTTAATTGACAGAAAGCGTTGATTCCTTAAATCCAAGATTGAAGGACAGAAAATTAAGTTTGTTGATTTTTGTTATCCCACTTGTTGGACGCACATGTCATGCATGTGAGTTGACCAATTACAAGACAGATCGGATAATCCATCATTTGTGATTGGTTACATTATCACGCATTCCGTTACGGCCGATGGGAAACATGAACAACGAAAAAGTATACAGTAATTGTTTGACTTCCCGTACTCAGATTGTTAAAAATACAAACATCATAAAGATCAGAAGATTTAAAAAAATAAATAAATAAAATTTTAAGAAAAGAATATATTTGAAAAATCGTAAGCACAAGTAAAAATATTTATAATATTCAAATTAATATTTTATTCAAATTGTGAATAACAACATTAATGATAGACAACAAATGCAATTTGTTGTTTCAGTAGGCCTATAATTGAAGTAAAGCATTGCACTAGCTTAATTTGACCTATAATCTTTTGCATTGTCCAATTCCACCACCACCCCTAACCCAACCCCCTAACCAACACCTCCCCCCCCCTCCCACCCTAACCCAAAGTATCGGACCCCTAACACAAAATTGCTGGCGACGCCCATCGACAGTGACACAAACAATTATTTCGTTCATATATTAAATAATGTGATTTATCCGGTATTCTCAATATCTCAAGGATTGACAGTTATTCGCTAATTAACACCCATTCTTTATTTATGTTTTATATAATCTTTGGCGAAAACCATAAAATCTGTCATCATTTCATTGTAAACAACCAAATTGAACCCTGACATCCAAGAGCCATGGACCCCCTTTTCGTAATTCTTTAAGCTCACACGTACGCCATCATTCTTGAGTCGATGTGCGTACAATATGCCATCATCTCGTATAGGGTCATATTCACAAGTTGCTATCCAAGCTGGGGGTAGACCGGTCATGTCTTTCCTTAGCAACGGCGACATACGTACATCCAACAAGACATCTTTTACGTCGTCCCACAGTTTAGAGTGGTCGGCCTGTGACGTTGGTTTTATGTAATACCTGGATCGAACATCAGACTTCAATATGATGTCATGATCAATGTACTGCATCGACTCTGACGTCTCTCTAAACTCACGTGACGTTAATGTACCCGTCATGAATGCATCGTAGTAGTCTTGTCTGAATTCACCAAACGCATATAGTCCTATGAACATTGCCATATCATGTTTACACAAAATACCTCTGTTGCCAAATATGGCGTGGTACTGCTGTGTGCTCGGTAGATTGACATCAATTTGCTGCGTGGTTGGGTAAATCAAAGCCTGAAATAAAAGATTCGGAACATGGCTGTCGTCTTTTATAGACTGACTAACAGCAGCCGATAATAAACCTCCCGCGCTGTCCCCAGCTATCGCGACTTTTCTGGCGTCCACTCTATACTTTTTTGCGTTGTTTAGAAACCATTTTGTTGCCTTCAGCGAGTCTTCAAATGCTGTTGGAAACTTGTACTTTGGTGCAAGTCGGTAGCTGTAAGAAAAAGGAGAAAATTAAAGCTATATAACCAGGTTTTGAACTTTTAAAAGAAAGGGTCTACATTCTGTGATGTTGTTGCGTATTCCGAACTGGTTAGTTGGTAATGATAGTTTACAGGACCCACGAGTCCCAACAGAAACCTTTTTAGGCTACACTTTTTGCAATAAAACAAATCTCACTCTACAGATGCCACTACCGCTTGTAGTTCCACGCACATGCGCCGTGTTACTCCAAACATAATTTCTGTAACATAAAAAAATGTTTACATTTTATTAGCATATAATGGCGTCCAAGGAATAGACAATTCTTTAAAAATAAAGAAAGCCCAGCGGGTTTCTTTCGGTTTAACCTACCTGGATTTCCTGAAACAAATCCTCCGCCATGGAAATAGACAATAGCTGGTAATAATTGGTCTTTGGTGGTAGGTAGGTTAGGTTGGAATAAAATGATACGAACACCGTCAAACTCAGTCGTGGTCACTGTCAATGAGTTATTGTTATTTTCTGGCATAGGAAACTGTAGTCGATTGGCAAACACGCCTGAAGAAACGTCCGAGTATTTGGCTTCATAATACATCTGTTTAAAATCATAGATACAAACATTATAATTATTGTATAATATTAAGAATAGAATTAAATGCAAGAAAAATATAAATAGGTTATCAGTAAGGTGAGATTTTAAAAGCTGCCTTGATTAGAGGGCCTAGAAGTACATTAAGGAAGATAGAGGATCAAGAAAGGAACGGTTACTTTACAATAAAAAAAATGCAATGGCTGTTGTTCAATAAAAGTTGTTAAGACAAGACAATTCAACAGGGATACATAAGATGCCGGTGACGTACGTGGTATCTAGTAACTGATTGGTCCAAAGCGTTTGTTCTCATTTTGTAGATGTGCACTGATGCGATAAATTCTTATCGAACCGCCCTCTAGACCCGCCTACGCCTTACCGGTCGTCTGTGTACGTACCATTTTATGGTATACAGTACAATAGTGCATTAATTCTTGTCTATTTATAGTATAGTATAAGCCTACTTACATTATGTATAATACTAATGAAGATCCAATGATCCATACTAATATACACTTATTGAAGGCGCAGTACTTGTATATCAACACGCTCTAGGCGCGCCCCGGTTACTAATCAGGGCTATACCAGTGCTATACTGTACAAAGGGTAGTAGTAGTCTAGGCCTACTTACAATACTATGTATAATTCGTTTCAGACAATTAGTCAATCTGAATATCCAAGGATTCTCTAGATCCTCGGGGACTGGAACATAGAAGTAGAAAGCTGATAGTATCCCAGCCACGACAAGTATTGTTAGGAGCTTCCCCATGTTGATGTCTGCAGCACCGGCGAGCGATTTGGCGGGAAAGGAGAAAAGAATAGACGCCGGTTATTGATAGTATAATGTTTGTTCTTTAGTGTAACGCGGCGTACCACAGGACTATGTAGCCTAGCCAGTTTTTGTTGGGTTGGTGGGCTTAGGAGAGGACTGAGGCAAGGCCAGGGAGAGTCGAAGGCCGATTTGTAAGTAATTGACAGAAAGCGTAGGCCTACATTTCGGATTAAATACGCAGACAAATTAAATAATTAGGCCTAATAACATTAGAAGCATTATGGTTCTTTGTACGCGAAGAGATATTGATTCCTTAAATCCAAGATTGATTGAGACTTTAAAAAAAATTAAGTTTGCTGATTTGTGTTTCACTTGGACACATGCGCAACGCATGTGAGTTGAGTACAAGACATGTCCGGATAATCCATGTGTGTGATTGCGTTGTTCCCACTAGAACGCAACGTAACGCAGCGACGTATCGATGCAAAGTGTTGTATTGTGAATCACAAGGAGTGGGAACCGACGACGTAACAGTGCTGCAAACATCGCTACGAGATTTTGCGTCGCTGCGTTGCGTTCTAGTGGGAACCACGCTTTAAGCTTGGTTCCCACTAGGACGTAAACGCAACGTAAGCGTATAACCAATGGCAAGCGAAGTTATAGACAGTTAGCAATCACAAGCGAATAAGCCATCGCTTGTGATTGGTCAATTCACTTGCGTTGCGTTACGTCCAATGGGAAACATAGAAAAAAGTATACAGTGATAATTGTTATTGTTAAAAAAAACATCATAAAGATTATATAGGGGGAGAAACAGAAGATTTAGGGAAAAAAAAGAAATACAATTTGAAGAAAAGAATATATTTGAAAAATCGTAAGCACAAGTTAAAAATATTTATAATATTCAAATCAACATTTTATTGCTGTGAATAGACAACAAATGCAATTTGTTGTTTCAGTATAATTGAAGTAAAGCATTGAAGTAGCTTAATTTGACGTCCTTAATCTGTTGCATTGTCCAATTTCAGCAAAAACCCCTAACCTAACCCCCTAACCCACAACTCTCCCCCTCCCCCTCCCGCTAACCCACTCCGAGTATCGGACCCCTAAAACAAAATTGCTGGCGACGCCCATCCACATTGACATAAACACTTATTTGGTTCATATATTAAATAATGTAATTTATCCGGTATTCTCAATATCTCAAGGATTGGCAGTTGTAATTAACACAAATTCTTTACTTGGGGTTTATATACTCTTTGGCGAAAACCATAAAATCTGTCATCATTTCATTGTAAACAACTAAATTGAATACTGACACCCAAGAGCCATGAACCCCCTTTTCATAATTCTTTAAGCTCACACGTACGCCGTCATTCTTGAGTCGATGTGCGTACAATATGCCATCATCTCGTATAGGGTCATATTCACAAGTTGCTATCCAAGCTGGGGGTAGACCGCTCATGTCTTTTCTTAGCAACGGTGACATGCGAACATCCAATAAGACATCTTTTACGTCTTTCCACAATTTAGAGTTGTCGGCCTGTGACGTTGATTTTATGTAATACCTGGATCGAACACCGGACTTCAATAATATGATGTCATGATCAACGTACTGCATCAACTCTGACGTCTCTCTGAACTCACGTGACGTTAATGTACCCGTCATGAATGCATCGTAGTAGTCTTGTCTGAATTCACCAAATGCATATAGTCCTATGAACATTGCCATATCATGTTTACACAAAATACCTCTGTTGCCAAATATGGCGTGGTACTGCTGAGTGCTCGGTAGATTGACGTCAATTTGCTGCGTGCTTGGGTAAATTAAAGCTTGAAATAAAATATCAGGAACAGAGCTGTCGTCTTTTATAGACTGGCTAACAGCAGCCGATAATAAACCTCCCGCGCTGTCCCCAGCTACCGCTACTTTTCTAGCGTCTACGCTGTACTTTTTTGCGTTGGTAAGAAGCCATTTTGTTGCCTTCAGCGAGTCTTCAAATGCTGTAGGAAACTTGTACTTTGGTGCAAGTCGGTAGCTGTAAGAGAAGGGAGAACATTAAAGCTATAACCAGGTGTTTGGACTTTTAAAAGAAAGGGTCTACATTCTGTGATGATGTCTTAAGATGCCTATTCCGAACTGGTTGGTTGGTAATGCTAAGTTTACATGATCCACGATTCCAAACCAACAGAAACCTTTTTAGGCTACACTTCTTGCAATAAAAACAATTCTCACTCTACAGATGCCACTACCGCTTTTAGTTCCACGCACATGCGCTGTGTTACTCCAAACATAATTTCTGTAACATAAAAAATATTTACATTTTATTAGCATATAATGGCGCCCAAGAAATAGACAATTCTTTAATTAAAGAAAGCATAGCACAGCGGGTTTCTTTTGATTCGACCTACCGGGATTTCCCAAGACAAATCCTCCGCCATGGAAATAGACAATAGCTGGTAGTAACTGATCTTCTTTGGTGGTTGGTAAGTTAGGTTGGAATAAAATGACACGAACACCGTCAAACTCAGTCGTGGTCACTGTCAATGAGTCATTGTTATTTTCTGGCATAGGAACCTTCATCAGTCGATCGGCAAATAAGCCAGAAAAAACGTCCGAGTATTTGGCCTCATAATACATCTATTTGGAAATCATTGAAAATATTATTAGTATACCGATACTCACTGGCTAAGCCCAGGGACATCGGAGCTTATGGGGGCCCCTGAGCAGTGTCCAGATGCATCAAGGCTTTAAAATATGTCGAAAAAGGCTATAAAAAAAACCGCCTGTTTTCCTGTCGACGTTAGTCGACGCTATCGTTAACAATAATCGGCGATCATCTACGTAAACATTGAAATGTTAACGATTTACAGGAAAAGGTACTCGCTATCGGTATCATTTCAACTTGATCGTTTTAAAACGATCGTCGTTGAACTGTTAACGGTCAACGACGAGCGTCGAATAACGTTGACAGGAAAACAGGCTTTACTTAGGGTTCCTAAACCAGGGGCATTGGCCTATGCGTTACGGTACTGGCTATTCTGTATCGGTTTACGGTAACTGTAAATATTAATGCATTAAAATAATAAAACATAAGCAAATTGTTGTGTCAAAGAAAAGTTAAATAATAAAGTAATCGTCGCCAATTCAACAAAAACGTCAACCAGCGATTGGTCGAATGTGTGTCATTGAATATAACTCTTCGTGCTCATGTTTATCGGTACTACTGGGCGCGCGCGTAACTGGACATGGTGCACCGCCGATCAGATAGATGTAATAAGCCGAAGGCTATTAGTATTATCATTGGCACCGATGAGACAAAATAATTACTATTTTCTGAGCCGCCCTCTATCTAGGACCCGCCTTTTGTATTGCAACTTTTTATTGCCTAATATTTAATAAGCAAACATTCATTCCATTTAAAGTGTTGATTGACTGGTACCTAGGCCTACAATCAATAATGTCTATATAAGTATTGCGTTGTAGCGGTTTATCTATGATCCACCTACTTACAATACTTTGCATAAAGCGCATCCAACAACTCGTCAATCTGAATATCCAAGGATTCTCAAGATCATCGGGCACTGGAACATAGAAGTAGAAAGCGGATAGTATCCCAGCCACGACAATTAATGAATTATTGTTGTTAGGAGCTTCCCCATGTCTGCAGCACCGGCGAGCGATTGGCGGGAGGAATCAGACAAAAATGACCCCGCCGGTTTTAATCATATCAATTGAATCTTTATTGTTTGTTTTGTGACACGGTGCACAGATCATGATGGTGGGAAGTTTTTAATATTCACCTACCACTAAATGAATGTCAAAAACAACGCTTTTTGTTGTCATTTTATGGAACTGTTAAAGAGTCTGATCCGACGTCTTTTAAAGCTCTCTGTCTACACTGAAACTTTATGTGACAAAAAAAATGTAATGTGACCAACTACGATTGTGAGTGATATGCCAAAATATGGTATAGTGATATGACATCATCATGTCCATATAATATGGGCACATCCCCTTTTATTTTGTCACATAAAGTTTGATAGTGTAGACATAGCTTTATAAGTGTTATCCCATTAACGTCGTATAGAGATATCATTTTACTTATCACTGTTAAGCAACCATTAATTCATTAAATGATTTATTGTTTTATTACAGCGTGTAAAAAAGAGCTTTAAATAAATGATCTGTTAATCCGGCCGGTTTTCCAAATTAAATAGAAAATGCATTAACGAAATTTGAAATGAGAGGAAGCTAAGGTGGTTGCACCTCTTTTGTGGCGCCTCTGTGTAAAATATTGGATACAAAAAAAATGTAAGCACAAATTTTCATTTTATTTTATTTGCATAATAACATTACACAATAAAACATTTAAACATTAGTTTAAAAAGATTTTCCTTTTTATAAAATATTGTACATTAGGGCCTATTATTTTAATTCTTCTTCACTTATTATTAAATTTATTTTTTATTGAATTTTATTCATTAAATAGATTAATAAAACAATACATTTAAACCAACTTACACATCGGCAACAAACGAGATACAAAGGATAGTCAATGGAAGATGAAAGTTAGTTATAGTTATAAAGGACTTATTTCCAAAGAGCCCCCTTTAGGAAAAAAATCAGAAGATTTAGAAAAAAATATATATAATAAAAATCGTACAATGTAAAAATATTCAAATTAACATTGTATTTCGAAAAACAACATTAATGATAGACAACAAATACAACTGTTGTTTCAGTATTGTATATGCTATCTTGTGCTATTTTCGTTGACGAATTACGGTACTAATAGGGAATAAATCAAACTGAGATATAAAACGCTGCCTTTTCTATCGGGTAGAGGATGTGCGGTCCCCCCCACTCCCGTGTGGCGGAGCGGATAGGATTTTTAAGGCCCGGTAGGGCGTAGGGGGTAGGGGGTAGGGGTAAACATGGTGAAATATAGTACTGAACTTAATTTGACGTCCTATAATCTTTTGCATTGTCCATTTCCACCAACCACCCTACCCCACCCCCTTCCGAGTATCGGACCCCTAAAAAATAGCAGGCGACGACCCCCGACACGTCACACGTAGTTTCCATAGTGAAAATATTTGGTTCATATTAACAAATAAATAACATTGATGGTTTTTAGCTAATTAACACACATTCTTTATTTGGGTTTTATATACTCTTTAGCGAAAACCATAAAATCTGTCATCATTTCATTATAAACAACCAAATTGAACTCTGACATCCAAGCACCATGAAACCCCTTTTCGTAATTCTTAAAGCTCACGTGTACGCCGTCATTCTTGAGTCGATGTGCGTACAATATGCCATCATCTCGTATAGGGTCGTATTCACAAGTTGCTATCCAAGCTGGGGGTAGACCGGACATGTCTTTCCTTAACAACGGCGACATACGTACATCCAATAAGACATCTTTTAGGTCGTGCCACAATTTAGAGTTGTCTGTCTGTGACGTTGGTTTTACGTAATGTCTGGATCGAACGCCAGACTTCAATATGACGTCATGATCAATGTACTGCATCAACTCTGACGTCTCTCTGAACTCACGTGACGTCAATGTACCCGTCATGAATGCATCGTAGTAGTCTTGTCTGAATTCACCAAAGGCATATAGTCCTATGAACATTGCCATATCATGTTTACACACAATACCTCTGTTGCCAAATATGGCGTGGTACTGCTGAGTGCTCGGTAGATTGACATCAATCTGCTGCGCGGTTGGATAAATTAAAGCTTGAAATAAAAGATTCGGAACATTGAGGTCATCTTTTATGAATTGACTGACAGCAGCCGATAATAAACCTCCCGCGCTGTCCCCAGCTATCGCAACTTTTCTGGCGTCTACGCTGTACTTCTTTGCGTTGGTAAGGAGCCATTTTGTTGCCTTCAGCGAGTCTTCAAATGCTGCTGGAAACTTGTACTTTGGTGCAAGTCGGTAGCTGTAAGAGAAGGAAGAAATTAAACTAAGGCAATAGTAACAACATTATGCTCAGCTCAGGAGATCAAATAGTTTATCTGTGGCTGCGACACGTACAGTTCCACGCCTTTTAACAGACACCGCGGAATATGTAATAATACACAGTACTGGTGGTATTTTTCGCAGCGATGTAGTCTGTATAGATGGGTTTATTCCGAACAAACTGGTTTAGTAATTAGTACAGGACTCACGATTTCTAAAAACGTTTTAGGCTACACTTTTTAAAATAAAAAAAAAAGAAAAACTCTTACTCCACAGATGCCACTACCGCTTGTAGTTCCACGCACATGCGCTGTGTTACTTTATACATAATATCTGCAATGATAACAAAAGGCATTTAATAAATAATTAATTATAATATATTTCATTACAGAAAGCACAACGGGTTTCTTCTTTCTGTTCAACCTACCCGGATTGCCCAAAACAAAGCCTCCGCCATGAAAATAGACAATAGCTGGTAGTAACTGGTCTTCTTTGCTGGTAGGTAGGTTAGGTTGGAATAAAATGACACGAACACCGTCAAACTCAGTCGTGGTCACTGTCAATGAGTTATTGTTATTTTCTGGCATAGGAAACTGTAGTCGATCGGCAAATAACCCAGAAGAAACGTCCGTGTATTTGACTTCATAGTACATCTATTTGGAAAAATCGATTGGAAATATATTAATAATTTATAAACAGTAAACAAATACAGTAAGCACATTTATTGACTATTTGTTGCAAAGAAAAGTTACATATAAGTAAATTCATCGACAGAAGATTAGAAGCTCGATGTGGTATGTCAGTAACCGATTGGTCGAAAGTGTATAGAAAAATCGTACCTACTGCGCATGTTTAGGGTGTGTGTGTGCACCGATGCGATAATTACTGAGCTAGCTGCAGCTGACTCTACTGTACTGCTTCAGGGTCACTCACTGATGTGTGCTTTATTGCGCCAATTACCTCCTTGGGCCTGGCTTATTGCATGTAAAATAATTTCCATTTACATAGCAGTATTGACTGGCAGTGAATTTCTAAGCCTACAATCAATAATACATATAAACTGCGCTAGATGGGTATTCCAAGCGGTTTGAATCGAGCGTGGGTCAAGGGTCAAACCATCCTCCGGTTAGTTTAGTAGTATGTCACAGTATAGCCAAAGAACTTATAATAGCCTACTACCCTATAGTGAGTGCTATAGTTTAGTACACGCTGTTTTTGTAGCCTACTTACAATCCAATGCATACACCGTACTAGACAACCAAGCAGCCTGAATACCCACGGATTCTCAAGATCCTCGGGCACTGGTATATAGACGTAAAAGGCGGATAGTATCCCAGCCACAACAATTATTGTTGTTAGGAGCTTCCCCATGTTGGTGTCAGGCGGCCATGAGAGCGTTGCTGAAAGGAAAAAAATAAAGGTCGACGGTTAATAAATAATGATGGTATAATCATATTGAAATGTTTGTTCTTTATTGTTTGTTTAAGTGAAACCTTACACACTAAGTTTATACCATGGTGCACAGGTCACCGGATGGGTGGGTGATGTTTTTAACATAAACATTAAAATATGTGAAATAAATGTCAAAAATTCAACTTTTGTCTTGTTTTTGTTTGCTTTTTATTGGTGATTGCATTATACTTTCTTACTTTAGCAAGTATTGTACTTTATATGTATTTATTAGGCTTAGCCTATACCACGTGCTAACTTAAGTACATTATTATTAAATGTATTGTTTTATTGTTACTCACTGTATCATTTTTTTATGAATATTAAAGTATAAATTGCCCTCTACATACTTAAAAATACGTTGACTGACGTGAGGTATATTCAGACCGTCATTTCGACGATCGAGCATTCTCTACTTCTACGGAGCGCCATTTATGCCTTTATTTACTTCCGAAATAGAAATAGTACTACGGTAACTGGTTCAGTGGACCAAATTTAGCACCAGTGGAGCACAGTGATATAAAATAGAAATAAGTCACTGAATTTTAATACCTTTTCGTATTTTAATACACTGTACTCAAGTGGACCCAATTTGGTACCAGGGAAGGACATTGATATAAAATAGAAATAAGTTACTGAATGTTAAAATCTTTTCGTATGTTAATACACTGTGCTCAAGTGGACCCAACTTAGAGCCAGTGGAGCACAGTGATATAAAATAGAAATAATTCACGGAATTTTATTATCTTTTCGTATGTTAATACACTGTGCTCAAGTGGACCCAACTTAGAGCCAGTGGAGCACAGTGATATAAAATAGAAATAAGTCACTGAATCTTAATATCTTTTCGTATTAAGCATATTTGAATACCTACCGGTATGGTACCATGTTCGACAATACAGTGTCACAAATCTCTATTAAAAAAAAAAAAATATCCGTCGAGGTTCGAACCCCAGCCGATAGCACTCAAAACTGAGCATTACCCGTTACGCCACCAAGTACATGACTGAAAAGCTGATAATAGTCAATTTATACGTGTATTACGTAATTGATCATTAAGTCATAAATATCCTATTAACCTTGCTAAAACCAAAATGATCAGTTAGCTCAGTCGTCTGAGCGTCGTGTTAACAACACGTATGTCGTGGGTTCGAGTCCCACGCTGGTCGGTGGAATAGAGTTAAGGCTATGCGAGCCACTGTGTTTGGGGTTCACAGATCAGACGTCCCCCCTTTCCACCACACATCATGAGGCGACAACATCAATGCATCTGGTGATGTGACAGGGCCTATAGTGCTGGCAGGGAGAGCACATTTACCATCTTTATTTTTTGGCTCACGCCAACTGCTTTGATGGTATAAATTTTATGTTTAGCGCCCTCAATTTATTTTAATGTTAAAAATGGGAATTCTCTTCGTTACGTGTTTAGAAGAGAATTAATTTTATCTCATCGTAGTTTGGTATGCCGTGCGTTTGTTATGCAAATGAGTGTGCACATGTGCTGTGGGAAAGATGGTATTGTTAGTTATTCGCGATCAACACACAACACTGTTCAATTTTTATTTTGTTAATCTTTTACATTATAATTATAATTCTACCGTTACACATTATAGTGTATTTTTAAATATCCGTTTCATAGGCCTACTGATATTATGTTGTGAATAAAAGTTTATGGCAGAATAAATAAATAAATAAATATGTTTTAAGCAGATCTTCGAAATTGAAGCATTTATGAAGTCGATTTTTTTCAAAACCCAAGCTAAAATTCGCATCTGGATAGTTGAAATTTAACATTATTATCAAAGGTGATATGATAAATCTAATTGTTTTCTAAATTATAGAAATATTAAAATTAGTAAGTAGGCTTTTGTGTGCTAGCTCTGTTTGTATTTCATAATTTGTTGAATTCCCGTGCATGTCTCACACTTAGGAAACAATCACCATTGTATGGCTGGTCCTAATGACTTTTATATTTCGTTTCATAATTTCTGGGGACTCAGCTTTCATTCTTAGCTCTACCTTAACTGGAGACTTAATATTTAATTTCATATTTCAATAATTTTTTTTTCAAAACTGTCTTTGCTCAGCCCCAATCATGGTGGGGTAGTGAAGACTCTTATATATCATGTTTCAAAATACAATAGGTGTCATTTCTAGGGACCTTGTAGCTATTTTAAACAGTTTGGTAAGCCCTGCGTTGTTATGCAAATGAGTTTGTGCAGGTTTAATGGGGAAGATGGTATTGTTAGTCCTACGCGGTGAACACGCCACAAAATTGAATTTAAAGGTTACATTTTGATTTTGTTTATCTTTATTAGAAATTCAAATCATGTAAAGATACAATTTTCCGGGCGGGAATCTAGAAACTCCCCTCCTTTAGTTTACAAAAGTAATCTCGAAAAGAACTCCATGTGGAAAAGAAGCCCACCCAAGAGTACTAAAAATGAAGGAGCACATGGGCCTCTTTTCAAGGTTTTATGGCAGTCTATTTAATGGAAAATAATGCCATGCAACTTTGTTTCTGATTTAAAAAAAGTTCCACTTGACATTTACAATCCTCAAAATATCTCTCTTTCAAAATAAAAGAAAAACATTATTCATTATTTTCCATTTAAAAAAAAAATTCACTGGCGCCAAATTGGGTCCACTTGAGCACAGTGTATTAACATACGAAAAGATTGAAACTTGAGTGACTTCATTTCTATTTCATATCACTGCTCCCCTGGTACCAAACTGTGTCCACTTAATTGAGCACAGTGTTTTATACGAAAAGATATTAAAATTTAGTGACTTTATTTCTATTTTATATCACTGTGTGGGGCCAAATTGGGTTCACTTAAGCACATTGTATTAACATACGAACAGATATTAAAATTTAGTGACTTTATTTCTATTTTATTTTTTTGTTAAACCTTATTTTGTGAGGGTGACCCTAAACAGCATATACAGACATTAAAAAAAAAACGTTGGGTTTTTTCTTTTGGGATAACATTTTTTTTTAGAGCAGACTTAAAATTATTTATTGTTACCTCATTTCTTAGTTTGGTGGGTAGCAAATTCAGGTATGTTGGTGCTCTATAGATGAAGCTGTTCTTAAAAGTTTCAGTTTTAGGGAAAGGGACGACAAATTTCCTCTCACTGACACTTCGGGTACATCGATGATTTGGAATTCTGGCAAGACGCAGGGCAAGGTATTCTGGAGCAAGACCATTTGCAGACCTTTAGGCAAGGCAGTTGTAGATGCATGCGATCTTGGACTGTATGAAGACTTAAGGTGTTGTAAATGTTAGTTGGTGTGAGAGGATGAGCTTTAAGGATATTAAATGCGAAGTGCTCTATTTTGAATGGTCTGTATTCGGTCAATATTCGATCTGATTCCCCAAACACTACATCAATAGTCAATGTGTGGGAGGATTATAGTGTTATAGAGGAGTATGGATGTGTGTTTATTAATGAAATGACCGAGTACGCGATACTAGATGGAGATGGACAAGCCCAGTTTGGAACGGAGTTTATTGACATGAAAAGAAAAAGATAAATTTGAATCAATGTGAATGCCAAGATGTTTCAGTTTGTGATATGGGTATATACAAAACGATATTAAAAGTAGTGACTTTTATTTCTATTTTATATCACTGTGCTACCCTGGTGCTAAATTGGGTCCACTTGAGCAGTTACCGTAGTACTATTTCTATTATTGAAGTTAATAAAGGCATAAATGGCGCTCCGTAGAGAAGTAGAGAGAGAATGCGCTCCCAGTCGTCAGAATGACGCTCTGAATATACCTCCTACGTTGGGGGGAAGCTGTCATATACTGTCGCCGTGTGTGTAAACAACAAAATATTTAATTGTCTTATATCATGATGATGGGGGCAGAGTTTTGATTATTTAGTATAAACAATAATAATAACAATTGTGTAAGTTTATAACAAATCAATTAATAATGATAGAACAGCAAAGCTAGCATATTTTTGGCTAATAAACCTCTAGCTAGGCCTAAATAGGCTAGTACACTAGCCTACTACTAGTAGTAGCCTAGGCTTAGCTTGGAGTAGGCCTAGTACTAGGCGAGGCCTAGTCTATGACTGAGAACTTTAGCTAAGTAAGAAACCTAGCTAGGTAGAGGGCCAGGCCTAGTCTCCTAGAAGAGGAGGAGGAGTAGACAAGTAGGCTTGGGCCTGGCACCAGGCAGTGAGTGGGGTGGAGGCAGGTGACATCCAGGCAAGGTCTGTAGTGTAACGTCAAATTTAGCAGAAAAAATACCTAATTGCGGAGGGCATGCACAACACAGGCCTACTACTAGCCTTTCATATAACTTTACAAGTAAAAATAAAAATGGACAATCTAGATCAATCAACAAACTTTAGCTAGCGATTGCTATTATATGCCACAAACCTTGCTTGGATGTTTTGTGCGCAATTTTTTGAAATTACGCAAGGAAATAATTGCCCAAGGAAATATTATTAGGGCAAGTTTCTTGCGCAATTTTAAATTGTGCAAGGAAATATTTGTTGAACACAAAATAATAGATTGATACGAAAAGTAGCGTAGTAGGCTTAGTTAAGCATAAAAAAAATGGGAAATCCAGTATTCACTGAACGGCAACATTAGGTCAAAACCCAATTTTGTTTCCTTTTTGTGGCGATATGGGCCTATACATGTGTACTGTATGTGTATCCATGTTTAGCATTATAGCACTCAAACTCCAGTTGAATCAATTTTTCTTTTTTTCATTATTAACTACTGGTAGAGCAACGATGGAGGAAGATGAGGTTGTTGATTTTAATGATGACAATAAAGACACGACAGATGCTGCTAATATGATGATTCCCAATGGAGATGTGGAATCTTTGTCCTTGACCCTTGAATGTCCAGATATACACGATATGAGGCAACAAAGGCTGGGTCGAACAAGAGCCGCTTTAAAGGTAAAGGCTAAATTCAGTGCCGATCAAGGCATGCGTTAACAGGGCAGATCCAAAGAGGAAGTGCTTGGGTTGTATTCAATTTCAGTTTCAATTTATTTCCACAATATAATAAAATACATACATAAATGCAATGAGGTGATTATGTGCGGGAGTGGGGGGCATATAAGTCATAAAGACTTTAAGTTTGACCCAGCCCAAGAAGAACTCCAACTTTCACCTACAGTTAAAATGACATCATTACTTTGATATTTATTTTGTTAAATTTAACATCAGGGCCAACAGAGACGAGTTCACTTCTAGGTTGGTCCTCGTTTGGTTGGTTGGTCCACACGTGTTAGTATCCGATCATCCATGGGCCCGATCGTCTGACAATCAAGGCATAGACCTAGTCTAACAAGGTTTGTTAGCCAACAAGAGGCTATGCTGTTCTAATCCCAACAAAAAGCTTGAGATAGGCTGCCCAACAAACAGAAACATACAATGTAAAATTAAGATATGATGAGATATGATTTATTTTCATACAGTATGCAATAAAATTTACTTGGATTTTGGGTTGTTGACACTATATATAAATAATAGGGAATTATCATTACATAAAGAAAGTATAAGAGATTATAGATTAACCTAAAAATGTGGGCTAGAGTTACTACAAAGGATTTGGTAGGCGGTGCCTTTATTTCAATCCTCGAGTGTATAGCTACAGTATAATATTGAGACAACCAATATTTTCTTTTTTGATAAATACTGTATGTATGCCACCAGGAAAAAAGTCTATGTCATCAAGAAAGGATGTTAATGTGGCAAGCAAAAGGTGTAAAAATATTGATTATTAAACAGACCTGTGAAATTAATTAAAAAGATCAAAGAGATTTGATGAGATTAGTTAGGATTTAGCAACACCTGCAAATCGATGTTATTGACTTGTACAGACTTACTATAAATTAATTTACTGAAATATTTGAGTTTGACAGGGAAATGGCAAGTTTGTGGGAATATTAGTGATGTAGATCTCAAATTAAAGACTTTTTGTCAGTCTTCTCCTTCATGAAGAACTCCATTTTGAAATTAGTCCTCTAGCCAATCTACAACTACCTCGGTGGTATCCTTGATATAACCTCACATAATAATCAATCACTAGATTATATAATTTCCATGAAAAAAAACAAAGGTTGTTTACAGTAATATTGTGTTTGCACTACTTCTATTTCATGCCTAACTTACCTGGATAAACCAACAATAGCCTCTCTCTCTGAAGAGGGGAATACATTATGAATAGATGAACACTAATATACATTAAAATATCACATCCCGTCGGAAAATGGTATAGAAAATGGTATAGAAAATGATGACGATGTTAACTGGGTGTGTTGAGGTCACTTTGGTAATGGACTATACCATTATCTGAAATGGGTATATATATATATTGTTATTTTCGAATGTATTCCTTTATTCGGGAGAGAGACTAATGTTGGTTTATCCAGGTAAGCGGCACTCAGAGACTACAAACACCACTGTTCATTTATCTAAATCTTGAATTCGTATTAAATTAAAAAAAATTTTTTTTAAAGTATTCATTAGTACAGTAGTTGACCTATCTGAGTTTTGTCTGTTTTAATGAAGACTGAATGACTCGTAATGGAAGCAAATTAGTTTTAACCTTTTATTAAAAATTAAGAATTTGTGTTTGCTAATGATGTGTTAGAGTTGTGGAGGTAAATGATGAGAATGATGATAAAGACAATTTGTGATGTTGATGAAGTCAAAGATTGTCTTGTTCAGCGACCATGGCCAGAGTGTCCATGGCACTGAACACAAAAAATGAAGATGAATAAAATCAGACTTTGACTTTGATTGGCCATTTTCTATTTTTGTTTAAAATAAAGTTAATCACTTAGAACTGTAGAAAGAAAACGAAAAAAATAATTTTTTCATTTATAAAAAGACAAAATAAACGGTTAAATTCAACCAAAAATCGGTTGGCTGGCACTGCAGCCTATTTTACTATTTTGTTACTTTAAATTGCAGATTGTTAATTTTTTTCAATCCTATTTTTGGTCAAAGTGGAAAAAATTATGTGACATTAAAATGGCATGTTAAAAAAATGTAAAAAAATACTTTTCACGAGAAAGAATATACAGTATCTTAAGCTCTGTCTACACTATCAAACTTTATGTGACAAAAAATGTGATGTGCCCATATATGGACATGATGATGTCATATCACTAACATATTTGATAATATCACTACCATATTTGTGCACATCACACTTTTTTGTCAAACTATTTTGATAGTGTAGGCAGATCTTTAAATTGGTTATAAAATATGTAGGTTGTTGAAGCAGCGACGTGTGCGTCAGGCAAGCTGGCATAATTAATGTATCTGAGTCATTAATCAAATCTGCTCGCTCCACTACCTCAGTAATGCTGACAATTAAATTGACCTACTCCGTAACACGTTAACACTTGCCAAGTCGCTTCTTTTCGGATGCTTTCTCATACTCATTCTAGATTTTATTAACTTCTTCTCATCTCAACGGACAGTGTAAACATATATTGCCTATTACACTTAACATTTGAGCAGTAGAATTTGTAGTTTGAACATTGACCACTTGCAGTGCTCGATTGCCATCGATTGATGCATCAGAGCTGAGTATAATATTTGGAACGTACCATTTTGACAAACATTTGGCATACACAGTTGATCAACCTACAAGTATTATTTGCTTGCTGTTTCATATGCATTCGATTGTTGACAGTACGTTGGAATTGTGTTTAATTACTGCAGTAGTACTGCAGTAGTAGTAGTAGCTATCAATCATGGATTTTGTTCTTTACTTACAGGCGTTGGACCCTGTGTTGGCTCGCTCCGTGCTACCAAAGGTAACTTATTTTGAATACTTTTTTATTCCTGTACATCACAATTTTCTTTTTTGTGTCTGTATCTTAGTCACACATTTACCAAGCATCTACTGTACTAATATTATAATAAAAATATTATATAATGGGCTGTTTATAAACAGTTAAATTCACAGTTCACTATTTCATTGTAAATGAAGGATTCAATAAAAAAAAATGTTTAATTTCAAACAAAACAATAATTGAAAGTTATTTCGTTACTAGTATAAGCTGACTCTAGTTTTAAACCTCCTACACCTCTCATCCCCACCCCCTATTTCCCAACACATTCAAAGTGATTTATTTTCAATGTTCGGTTGTACTGATATAGACTGACCCTCAACATTTTCTCGGATCCTGTCCCAATTTTGTGTTGTATAGTAAGGTAAAGCTAAATATCTTCTCTCCATTAAAACTTTCTCGGATGTTTGTTTTTTTCAACTTTATCAGTAAACAATTCTTACAAGTTTTTTAAAGAATGTAACTGTCATTACTGTACATGTCATCATCAGGGTCTACTCCTAGTAAATTAATTCCTTTCCTTCCTAAATTAGGTCTTCAAATGCCTTTTAAAAGGCTATCATGCTTTTGCAATTTATAAATGAAAATATTAACATTTAGATAAATTCATTTCTGTTAAAAGGGTAGACCTAAACCATTGAATACTAAATACTATGATATAACTAAAGTAGGTGAAGTCATTGACAATGTTTTTTAGCATTAGCAGCATTAGTATGCATATAGTACAGTATAACCACTCTGATTGAGGAAGTGGTCGAAGAATAAATTTTAACAAATTTAATCCTTTTTTCCATTTAACGTTAATATAAATAGAATGTTTCAGGTGATATTTTGTTAAGGTCTTATGCTCTGTCAAATAAATGTGTGAATTGCCTAAATAGGGTAGTGATATGACATCATCATGTCCATATATGGGCACACCACATTTTTTTCACACACAATTTGATAGTGTAGACAGAGCAAGATTTACTTACTTACAGTAGATTTTGTTAGTTAATTATTGTGTCACTAAACTTGTTGGTTCCAGTCTAGCTGTTGAAATTTGGTTTATTATGAAAATTCCCTTTTTAAAAAAAATTGTAAGCAAATTGAATATTTTTAAAAGCTTTAAACTGCAACATTAAACTATGGCACTTAAAGTGTGTCTTGATTCTTAACAAAATAGTTTTCTATAAATTATATGTCAGTCTTACGATACTTCTCTTTCTTGATCATGTTACGTAAAATTTACTTCAATAAATTGATTTTCTGTATTGGTAGCGCATTTATAGAATTCCAATAAACTTATTGTAATTCGAAACATTTTTTTTTGCAGAAAAAATATTTTTTTCTTTCTTCATTATGATTTTATATTGGAACGACATTTAAGATTGTGGTGTGGTTGTCTAAGAATGTTGTTAAGTAAGTTAGAAATGTATAGGATATAGCATTTGATTTAGTCTAGTGCTTTAAAAAATAAAATATGATTTAGTAATGGAAAGTAAATAATATAACATGTATGACATGAGTATAATCCCATACTCGAGTATTATCCCATACTCAAGTATAATCCCATACTCTAGTATTATCCCATACTCAAGTATAATCCCATACTCTAGTATAATCCCAAACATGAAGATAATCCCATACACAAGTATAATCCAATACTTGAGTACAATCCCATCCTCTAGTATAATCCCATACTCTAGTATAATCCCATACTCTAGTACAATCCCATACTCGAGTATAATCTCATACACAAGTATATCCATACTCTAGTATAATCCATACATGAGTTTCCATACTCTAGTATAATCCCATACTCTAGTGAAATCCCATACTCTAGTACAATCCCATACTCTAGTACAATCCCATACTCTAGTACAATCCCATACTCTAGTAAAATCCCATACTCTAGTATAATCCCATACTCTAGTATAATGCCATATTCTAGTATAATCCCATACATGAGTATCTCCATACTCTAGTATCATTTTATACTCTAGAATAATCCCATGCTTGAGTATATCCCACCTAATTTGACTAAATTCAGACACAATGCTTTGATAAATCCATTGCAAATACAGTATATCCAAATATAATATAAAGGCTCCCTGGGATGGGACTACACTCCAAACTTAAAGGAACCAATCAATTTCTATGATTTCCAGATACAGTACACCTCCCTCCCTCCATCCCATACTGTAGAACATTAATATAAAATCACAAATATGATTTAGTAATGTTCTACTTTTTTTAAATAGCCACTGTGTGAGTCTCATAAAATGATGGTATTGTTTTAGACCATTGATTGACTAGACCTAGTTTTCAGGCTTATAACAGCATCCTAGAGGCGATCGTTGACAGATCTGTACCACCTGCAAGAGACACAGCATTCAACATGTTCCCACAAGGAACTCAATATATTAATATCCTCTATGATCTAAAAAATGCTTTATTTTATTCGAACAGTAGTTCTTATAGTATACATTGTGATCTATATTATTTGGAAAAATAATTCTAATACTATACATTGTGATCTATATTCTTTAGTTTTATCTGCTTTATCTGTTATGAAGAAAAATGATTCTACTGCAGTTACTGCAGTAACATTTTTATGTATGCATAAACCTCTACATTGAAACAAGCTAAAATCATATTGCAGTGAAAAAATGTAGTTACTGCAGTAAACTGCAGTAGAGTAAATGATCTGATCCCTTAGATTTGTATATTCAGTATCAGTAATTGTCCTGAGAGCTGTTTGGAACCTGCACAATTTATAAAGCATTCAATGAACAATTAATACCGATAAAATTAAAATAATCGTCAAAAATATGAACGAAATAGTGAAATTTAAAGCAACATGTGCGGATATAAATTACTTGTTTATTTTCTGTAATGATTTTGCATCGCAGATCATTCCATCGCTTACAGGAGCTGTCATTACGACCAAATGTTCTCGTACATCAAATGAAAGAAACATTAATCGTAAAGTTTATATTTATAAGATTTAGACAACAATACCTCCTGGGATCCCTTAGTAACCCCCCTCCCTCAAGGGACGTACATTTTATTTATTGAGCTGCGAGTTGTTATTATTCCTACGTCATGCCTCCCCTTGGTGATTTACAACAGGTATTATAATAAGATTATTCATAATTTATTTCATGCAACAAACATACCTTGTAGAATCATAAATCGCATGGTGGATTCCATTAATGATGTATACTGTGAACCATCAATCATTCACAAACAACATGCCGCTCGTTCCGTAAACGAGTCAAGTTTTGAAGATGACTACAATAAATGTCCTAATATTGAATACTAATGTAACATGTACTGAAAAATCATGTTTATAAATAATAGAATTTGAGGTAGTTACCAACTGAGAAAAAGGAAATGCATGAGAGATGATTGATCTGAGCGGTTAAAGCTTTGTCTACACTATCAAACTTTATGTGACAAAAAAATGTGATGTGCCCATGGACAGGATGATGTCATATCACTACTATATTTGGGTATATCACTACCATATTTTGGCCCATCACACTTTTTTTGTCAAAATAGTTTGATAGTGTAGACAGAGCTTAAGGCAGGGCAACCCAAATCATAACTTTACTCATGTGCACTTTAAATAGCTTAGGGCATCTTTCGAAAAAGACCCCATAGTTCTGGTAATCTCAGTCTTTTCAAAAGGATGGCTGATTTTTTTTTTTTGTGATCTCGGATCCATTACACTACAGCCAACGACACGAGGATTGAGATCATCTGGGATGTGTCCACTTGATATGACAGCGTGTTTTGTTTGCTATCAACACTATCAAACTTTATGTGACAAAAAAAATGTGATGTGTCCATATATATATCATATCACTGCCATATTTTGGCATCACTACCATATTTAGGCACATCACACTTTTTTTTCGAACTAGTTTAAAAGTGTAGACAGAGCTTTAGACATTATATCTTATTCATCAGTCAGTCTGTCATCAATCTTCTACTGTGCTTGTAAACATCCCAAACATTATTATTTTATTTTAGATAATTTATTTAGAAATGCATGATTTATTTGAAATAGATCTTTTTCCAAAAATGTCATTAAAATGTATTCACTGTGCTGAAAGAAGGTGAGAAGTGTTAATGTGTTGATAACACTCTATGAAAATGATGTGTCTTGGTGGCCTAGTTTGTGTCAAACTTACCTGGATAAACCAAATACACCTATTTGTTGTCCACAAACCGTAACTTCAATTGGAAACACTCCAACTTTTTTCATTTATAGTTTTGAGAAATTAAAAATGCTTTTAGCGAGTGAGTGGCCGAGCGGTTTAGACAGTGGGACTGTAATTTACGTAGCCATTATAACTAATACATCACAGCCACTGATCATAACCGGGTCGCCCAGTATAAATAATAATTGATTCAATTTAATGAAGAGATCTGCTATTTATCATGGCACAAAAGGTTTGTAAACTGTGTCACAGTGAATTGCACAGTAAATCTACAGTGGTCAATGTACAGTAAGTACAGTACATTCTGTTTATAATAAAATAAGTTTACATTACACTTTAAAAGTACCACGACGTCTCCTTCGGGAGAAAGTAATCTTCATTCGAAACCTGTCTGCTCGTACACTGTAGTTACTAATTCTGTTTATAATAAATTGTGATTGCGATATTCACCGTAGATAGAAGCCCTTATACGTGGTATGAGAGTATTTAAAAGTATTTTGACATTTCAGATCTGCGTACTAATAACTACTGTATACTGTACTCCTCCAAAAAAATTAATTTTCTCTTGAATTTCATAGAGTACTATCAATACTGTACTTAAATGTTCTGAAATACTGTACTTTGGATTTATAGTACCTCACAGATGGTATTAATTTTATCAATTACATTTTTTTTTTTTTTTTATCTTGGTTAAGGGCTTATCAAGCTAGTAGTATAAATAATTTTTGTTTTATTTCAAAAAGAGTCAAAAAAGGAAAGCATAATTAATGTTTTTTAGAATATTTAATGTATTACATCAATTTTAAATTTTGATATTAATGAGGTATGTTTTGGCCATGAACAAAATCATTGTAACTTAGTAATTTGATTTGAACCAAAGATTTGTAAGCATGTATTGTTAACCACAAGATTCAATATACCTCTATTTTCAACGTCCATTTCATAATTTGTTTTTCCAGTGGAATTAGATAGGCTTTACGTAAGTAGCTCATTTTGTGCAAAATATTAGACTACTCAGAGGTGACCTTAAACCTGTATTAGTAGGGTAATTATTAAAGATAGTTTATCTAGCTGTATATTACCATAACCAGCGACGGTCTACCGCTACAATAATGAAGTTAGATATGCTCGCTACTTAAAGATCTTCGTCTAATGGCCGTTCACATAATTTTTATTTTGTGGGAAGGTTGCCAAAAAAAACACAGAGATGGCTAGTAGATAATGATAAAAAAAAATTTAAGTTATTTGGCGTCAGTAGAAAATATAAACGTTGCAGTCCAGACATCACCAATAAATTAAAAGTATTAATGTGAATATTCTGAAATTTTTTGACCTGTGACCTCCGATGTAATTGCAATAATTGCTAAGCTTTGCAATAAATCTACAAGTGATAACATTTAAGCTAGATAGCAATTATTGTTAATAGCAATGTATTTTTTTTATTAGCAATGTATTTTTAATAGGTCTTTATTTAACAGTAAATGAAGATGATTTGAGCATCAAATATTTTAAGTATATTCTGATTTCTGATAATTGTACTTTTTATGCAGTAATTAGAAAATTTAATACAAAAACAATTAATAGTTAGCAGCTTAAACAGTTTGTTTGGACCCATTTTGAAAAATAAATATAATCATAAACATAATAGATTTTAATAACCATTTCATTTCATTTTTATTAGAAAATAATATTCTAAACTTATCAATACTTCATTTTGTGTAATGATATTAAAATATAAATATTTATATATTTTAGTGTATGCATGCATTTCTAGGTGTTTGTTGAATGCTAACAAAACAAATTACCGTATGCATATTTTCATAAGGATTTAAATTTGTTTGCTGCCCTCTATGTAGTAATAAATCTTTTTGCAATAAGGGTCTGTCTCAGAAACTCTACCAAAAGCATCTTCTCATAATCTTGCTACAACCTGTACAGTATTAGCATACTACTGTCTTTGCATTGAATAACACATGTATTGTACATCAACCTGTAGGTACTAACTGATTATTTATATAACAACGCATTGTTGAATGTAGACTTCAAACAGAATTTCTATGTTTTTTTTTTCTTAAAACAAATGACAAAAATGATACTTGACTTGATAGTTCAGAAAGAAAAAGAAAGAAAATATTGCAGCTTAATTGTGAAATGTTATGAAGAACTTTACGCAATGTTTACATCTTTTTTAAGTATTTGGATTCAAAACAAAACAGAAATATTTAAAACAAATTAAATCTATATAATAATAACTTTATTTGGATTGAAGCTTTTGCGGCACAAATCATCCTAAATATCAAAATTACAAAACCATTATCAAAAGTACAATATAAAACAATATAAATAAACAAGAAAAACATTAAAAATTTACAGTAAATTAGTATTGAGAATAGTGAAGCGTAAAATCTATGTCCGGTTGACACAAATGGTTGTACTCAAAATAATCATAATAATGAAGTAATAATATTAAAAAGGAAATTTAAATTTTCAATATTCATTATTATTATAGGCCCCATTATTATGTTTTTTGAATCATTATCAGTATTGCCAATAAAAATTGTTTTACACAAATTTATTGCAGATGGATAAAACATCAGATTTATTAATTATTTTATTATTTATTAAATTAATAATTAAAATTTGAAATCTTTTCTTAAATTTTAATTCCATGTAACCTGTGTGAAACTATTAAATTATGTTATACTGTACACAGTGCTGTGTACTGTATTCGTCTTTCATAATCATACTATCCACATATTCATGAGTAATGAACCTTGACCTAAAATTGATGACCCATGACCATTTATTTTTCCACTGAATAACATCAACTCAGTGTGACAGATGTCTAGAATGCAGTTTATACACTGCGGACAAGCCTTCATGCTGTAATTAACAATAACATCATTTATAGGTAAGATTGTAAGATACCTTTTATTTGTCATGGTTATTTTACATTTTGAATTACCTTTCTGTCGTAGATAGGAAGATTAGAATGGCATAACTGTCTAGTTGTAGGCTGCTACAGCAGATTGAAAATAATTTCACTATAAGATAAAAATTATATATTTAAATATATCCATCAAATAAATTCACTAACTTGTTTTGTGTAAAGCAGAAAAGCCTTAATTAGTAGAGAGACCTCAAGAGGTCAATCAAATTATGAAAGGGTGAAGAATAAACTCAATCAATGGGTGGAGAAACATGGGATAGAGAAAGAACTCATCAAGGGGTGGAGAAAAAAATGTCACGGGGTAAAGATAGACCTTAATGGGTGGAAAAAAGCATCATTAGGAAAAAGATTTCAATTAAATGAGGGTCAAACTCATCCACAGGGTGAAGAAAGGCCTTGAGGAGTGGCGGCGGCGGTGGATGGCCTCGAGGAGTGGCGGTACAATTAGGCAAGGGGAGGCAGTGGTGGAAGGCCTTGAGGGGTGGACAATCATTAAACCTATGTATTCTGATTACTATTGAGGATCTCAATACGATACTGTCAGTGACGTACTGAGATTCCCTCATGAATCCTTTATTGCCCCAAGCATGATGACATGTAGAAACACTATCACCAATTCTTTTGGGTAACAAGTGCTAGTATAAATATGCTATTTAAATCGTAATTTAGTATGACTGTAATTAATTGCACGATTGCATAATTGTTATATTTTGATTGTGACGCATCTAAATTGCCTCTTCCCAAAGGACCTAAAAAAAGTGTAATGTGTCCAAATATGGTAGTGATATATGCTCAAATATAGTAGTGACATGATGTCCATATATGGGCACATCACATTTTTTTGTCACATAAAGTTTGATAGTGTAGGCAAGGCTTGAGGTTGAAATATAAAAAAATAATGATTTATTCAACAGAAACACACCACCCAAGGCAAGACCTTTATTATCATCAACGACAACGCTGGCTTGTAAACTCTAATGTAGCGCCCTACTTATCAAAGTCTTTTACTTTACTAGTGTAAACATTGTTAATTTATCGTGGAAACCAATTGTTGACACAGTTTGTTTACTAATAATGATAATTTGCTACTGATAATGTATATATAATTTTTTGCTAATACAATTAGTAAGCACCGTAAACAGTTAGCATTGGTCAGCTGTTTCTTAAATGCTCATTTTTATGCAGTGCTATGCACACTGGCGTACCCCCACGTCCAAATTCATTTTGTAAGTGACTCTGTGCGTTGTTCTCGTGTTACTGTCAATTAATTAGTTATCCGCTTGGTATACCAAGCGGATAACTCCTTGTTATTGTACGAGATCAACATTTTTTTTCTGTATTATTAGTTATCCGCATTGAGCGGATAACTCCTTGTAATCGTCCTGGATCTTTTTCTGCTTCTTTCTTTCTCCCCCATTTTTGTGCAGAACGTATCTCAAAAACTTGTAAACATAACATTTCCTAACTTTGTCAACATATGGGCATTTACGTGAAGTTGTGCACCTCCTATTTTTGAATGACGTCGGAGTTGCGCAACATGACTTACGCGCGATTTTATGATTTTTTATGATTGATCATAGACTAAAAACCAAGCATAATTTTGTTTTGACACTTTGTGAAAATTTAAGTCATATCAGGGGCAAACTTTTTGTGGATTAAAAATGGCACGTTTTACAAGAAGTTACGCGCGCACGCGTATTTAAAATTTCAAATTGCGCAAAATTAATTTCTAATCAACTTTTTACGCAATTCATGACATTTTGCGCATGTAAAAAATTCCCACGTGCGCGCAAATTTTTACGCGCGCGGTGGCGAACGTAGCGCTAAAACGTCTTTTTTTTGCGTGAATTATGTTTTATAAGCCTTTTATAGTAATTTGCTCAATTTTTATACAATTTCTACTTAAAATTACGTCATACGAGCACGTCGAATTGTTCAATTTGCACGCCTTTATAATGAAAAAGTTCAACAATTTGTCAAAATTATGCCTTTTTTTAAACAGTCATAGATTCTAAACTACGAGGTAAACTTTTTTTTAATTACATATTCTGGAAGTTGATGAGTTGTAGATATCGGATCATGAATCAATATGGCTAACCGGACATTGTGACGTCATCGTATGGCCACACGAATGTAAAATATAGGATTTTTGTCTCTTTCGTTATTGCTCATCACATTCAACAGAGCGCATCTCGCTTATACGTATTCCATTTCCCCCGAGATTTTAATATTGTCTCCGTCAATCAACTATCTTTCGCATGAGTTAAATATATTTTAATTTTTCTAACGTCATCATGTCTAAAAATGTAAATAACGTGGGTCACATATTTTCATCTTTACAGTAAATTTCAATCTGTTATAGCTCGTCAGAATAAAAAGTGATAATCATGATTACAACGTTTTCTGGAAGCTATTAGATTGTAGATACGAATTCATGTAAACATTTTGCCAATCGGATGTTCTGACGTCATCATATGGCCAGTTGAATAAAAAAAGTCGTATTTTCATATTTTACGTAATAGTTCATCACATTTAAAAGGGCGCGCATCTATATTTTACGTATTCAAATTTCTTCTACACTTTAATATGTTGTTCCTGAGATAATTTTTTTCCGAAATTGCTATCTAAGTGTTCCATTTTGATACCGTCGCCATGTTAAAAATTTGAATAAATGGCGGGTCCAGTAATTTCACCTATTCTACACTGTATATATGTATACAGATTATACTGTTTGCACTGTATATACTATATGACACAAAATTGACAAAATTCAGCACTAACAGCATATCATATTCTTCAGTTCTTGTCATAATGCCATAATCTTTATCTGTGTGCAATATTCCAACGTATGACGTGCACGTGGCGTTTGTCGTGGTGCGGATAACTAACTCGTCAAAGTGACGAGTTTCATGTCTAGTACTTCTTTCTTTCTGTCATTTTTGTGCGTCGCGTTTCTCTAAAACGTGTAAACAGAACATATCGTAACTTTGTCAACATATTGGCATTTACGTGAACTTGTGCACCTCCTATTTTTGAATGATGTCAGAGTTGCGCAACGTGACTTACGTGCGATTTTATGAATTTCAATGATTGATCATAGACTAAAAACCAAACATAATTTTGTTTTGAAACTTTGTGAAAATTTAAGTCATATCAAGCGCAAACTTTCTATGGATTAAAAATAGCATGTTTCACAAAAAGTTACGCGCGCACGCGCGTTTAAAATTTTAACGTGCGAAAAATCAACGTCTAATCAACTTTCTATGCGTTTCATGTCATTTTGAGCATGTCAAAAATTCCCACGCGCGCGAAACTTTTTACGCACGCGGTGCACACGTAGCGTTAAAAACATATTTTTTTCGCGTGATTTATGTTTTTTCAGCCTTTTATAGTAATGTTACCAACTTTTAAACAATTTCGACTTAAAATTACGTCATACGAGCACGTCGAATTAAATAATTTGCACGCGTTTCTGGTGAAAAAGTTCAAAAATTCGTCAAAATTATGCCTATTTTTAAACAGTCATAGATTCTAAACTACATAGAGAACTTTTTTTTAATTACGTATTCTGGAAGTTGATGAGTGGTAGATATCGAATCATGCATTAATATGGCTAACCGGACATTGTGACGTCATCGTATGGCCACGCGAATATAAAATATAGGATTTTTGTCTCTTTCGTCATAGCTCATCACATTTAATAGAGCGCATCTCCACTTATTCGTTGTTCATTTTCACCCCGATTTTAATATATTCTAGGTCTATCAATTATGTTTTGCATGAATTAAAAATATTTTAATTTTTTTAACGTCATCATGCCTAAAAATTTAAATTACGTTGGTCATTAATTTCATCTTTACAGTAAATTTTAATCTGGTATAGCTCGTAAGAATAAAATGTGATAATCACGATTCAAACGTTTTCAGGAAGCTATTGTATTGTAGATACAAAATCATAAGAAAATTGTGCCAATCGAATGTTGTGACGTCATCATATGGCCAGTTAAATACAAAAAGTCATATTTTCATCTTTTGCGTTATATTTCATTACATTTAAAAATTTTATTCTGAAATTTCTACTTTTGCATTTCATTTTGAAACCGTCAAGATGTTAAAAATTACAATAAAATACGGGTCCCGTAATTTCACCTATTTTACACTGTTTGTGATATGTATACAGATTGTACTGTGTATACTATGTATATGACAACAAAATAACATAATTCAGAAATAACAACATATCATATTCTTCAGTTCAGGTCATAATGCCTTAATATTTTTCTGTGTGCAATATTCTAGCGTATGACGTGCACGTGGCGTTTGTCGAGCGGATAACTAACTCGTCAAAGTGACGAGTTACATGTCTAGTTCTTCTTTCCTTCCTTCCTTTTTGTGAGTCGCGTTTCTCTAAAATGTGTAAACATAACATTTCATAACTTTGACAACATATGGGCATTTACGTGAAGTTGTGCACCTCCTATTTTTGAATGACGTCATAGTTGCGCAACGTGACTTACGCGCAATTTTATGAATTTCAATGATTGATCATAGATTAAAAACCAAAAGTCATTTAGTATTGACACTTTGACAAAATTTAAGTCATATCAGGGGCAAACTTTCTACGGATTAAAAATGGCATGTTTCACAAGAAGTTACGCGCGCACGCGCATTTAAAATTTCAAAATGCGCAAAATTAATTTCTAATTCCCACGGGCGCGCAATTTTTTACGCACGCGGTGCGCACGTAGCGATAAAAACATATTTTTTTCTCTTGAATTATATTTTTCAAGCCTTTCCTAGTAATTTTGAAAACAATTTAGAACTTTTCCAGTTTAAATAACGCCATACGAACACGTTGAATTAGACAATTTGTGCGCGTTTTTTATGAAAAAGCTTAAAAAATCATCAAAATAATGTCTTTTTTTAAACAGTCATAGTTTCTAAAGTAAACCGTGAACCGTTTATTTTTATTACAAAATCTAGAAGTTGATGAGTTGCAGATATCGGATCATGCATCGATAAGGCTAAAAAAACATTGTGACGTAATCGTATGGCCACACGAATGTAAAATATAGGATTTTTGTCTGTTTCGTTATTGCTCATCACATTCAATGGAGCGCATCACGCTTATCTGTATTCCTTTTTCTCCTATATTTATATATTGTCTAGGTCAATCAACTTTCTTTAGCATGAGAAAAAAATATTTACATTTTTATAACGTCATCATGCCTAAAAATTTTAATTACGTGGGTCATTAATTTCATCTTTACAGTAAATTTTAATCTGTAATAGCTCGTAAGAATAAAATGTGATAATCACGATTAAAACGTTTTCTGGAAGCTATAGGATTGTAGATACGAATTCATGTAAACATTTTGCCAATCGGATGTTGTGACGTCATCATATTGCCAGTTGAATAAAAAAAGTCGTATTTTCATATTTTGCGTAATAGTTCATCACATTTAAATGTGCGCGCACCAACATTTTACGTATTCAAATTTCTTCTACACGTTAATATGTTGTTGCTAAGATAATTTTCTTCAGAAATTGCTATCGTTGTGTTGTTTTTTTTATGACGTCATCATGTTAAATATTTGAATTAAAGGCAGGTCCCATAATTCAGTTAATATGTCATATAATATACAGTAGTACAATGTACACCAGCATAGTCTCTGATGTGAGCAAATTGTTGTTTGCCGCCCTCTGTATCATGTAAAATTAATGTCTCCTTTTATACACAGTGTACTGTATAATTATAATACAAGGCGAAAATACAGGACCACCTCTTATTATAGTTTTTAACGTATGACGTGCACGTGGCATCTGTCGTGCGGATAACTAACTCGTCAAAGTGACGAGTTTCATGTCTAGTTTTACTTAGTACTGTAGTAGACAAATTAAGAACATCCCCGCCCGTTAAGGGGACATTTTAATCAGTCCTGGATGTGTCCCCTTAATAGGGGTCCTGTATGTGTCCTCTTAATAGGGGTTCTGGATGTGTCCCCTTAATAGGGGTCCTGGATGTGTCCCCTTAATAGGGGTTCTGGATGTGTCCCCTTAATAGGGGTTCTGGATGTGTCCCCTTAATAGGGTTCCAAATGTGTCTCCTTAATAGGGGTTCCAAATGTATCCCCTTAATAGAGGTTCTGGATGTGTCCCCTTAATAGAAGTTCTGAATGTGTCCCCTTAATATGGGTTCTGAATGTGTCCCCTAATAGGGGTTCTGGATGTGTCCCTTTAATAGGGGTTCTGAATGTGTCCCTTTAATAGGGGTTCTGAATGTGTCCCCTAATAGGAGTTCTGAATGTGTCCCCTAATAGGGGTTCTGAATGTGTTCCCTAATAGGAGTTCTGAATGTGTCCCCTAATAGGGGTTCTGGATGTGCCCCCTTAATAGGGGTTCTGGATGTATTCCCTTAATAGAGGTTTTGGATGTGTCCCCTTAATAGGAGTTCTGAATGTGTCCCCTTAATAGGGGTTCTGGATGTGTCCCGTAATAGGAGTTCTGAATGTGTCCCCTAATAGGGGTTCTGAATGTGTCCCCTTAATAGGGGTTCCATTGGGTCCCCTTAAAGGACAACTGTACCGAGGACCATATTTTAAAAACGTATTAGGGGTATACATGATTTCAGAACCATCGCGAAATCGAGGATATCGCCGCACGCGCTCGCCGTACAGCCATCGCCGTAAATTGCTGTGACGTCACAGGTGCATCGCATAATCTACTTAATGAGTTTTCGCTGTTGTTACCATACAATAGATAGGTACCGTCACTTCAATTGCTTATTTAACCTTTTAAATTACTTAAATTTGCCAAAATGTTTTCCTGGTATTTTGAAGAAACACTTCAATATCCAGATAGACAAAACAAACAATAAAACAATTCAACTTTTATATTTTTTACGATTTATTTAAAAAGTGTGTTTACTAGAAATGTTCGCGCTTTGCGAGACTTGTCTATGGGACCCGAAGAGTAGCTAGTAGAAACATGACGTATGACGTTCTGGAATCATTCAACCATATCGGACTCAAAACACGCCGGCATTTTCAGTTCCCTCTCTCTACTATACTACTCTACACAATGTTGATCACACCACCGTCACACACACGAGGAGGAGGAAGCTCGCACGGCCCAAAAATCGCTAGCTAGCAGAGAAAAAGTTTTGAGTCCGATATGGTTGAATGATTCCAGAACGTCATACGTCATGTTTCTACTAGCTACTCTTCGGGTCCCATAGACAAGTCTCGCAAAGCGCGAACATTTCTAGTAAACACACTTTTTAAATAAATTGTAAAAAATATAAAAGTTGAATTGTTTTATTGTTTGTTTTGTCTATATGGATATTGAAGTGTTTCTTCAAAATACCAGGAAAACATTTTGGCAAATTTAAGTAATTTAAAAGGTTAAATAAGCAATTGAAGTGACGGTACCTATCTATTGTATGGTAACAACAGCGAAAACTCATTAAGTAGATTATGCGATGCACCTGTGACGTCACAGCAATTTACGGCGACGGCTGTACGGCGAGCGCGTGCGGCGATATCCTCGATGGTTCTGAAATCATATGTATACCCCTAATACGTTTTTAAAATATGGTCCTCGGTACAGTTGTCCTTTAATAGGGGTTCTGAATGTATCCCCTTAATAGGATTTGAATGTGTCCCCTTAATAGGGGTTCCATTGGGTCCCCTTAATAGGGGTTCTGAATGTGTCCCCTTAATAGGGGTTCTATTGGAGATCTGTATTTAAAGAACATGCTATTGCTAATTATTAATATGAACCATCTTTTGAAGGTTTTATTTAAGTAGTTAGAAATTGTGGCTCTCCAAGTAGTCTGTACGTGTTTTATACTGAAATTATATCTTTATAAATTCACTTTATACAGTAGTATTATCGATATTAAATTCAAGCATAAATTCCTGCTTTAATTTTGACCTGTAAAATATGCAGTTACACGATAATGTGTGCGTGCCAACAAGAATTACGTTATATGACTACTTTAATTGCAAGCTTTAATTTGAATGATTTTATGTTTAGTAACTTCGGAAGTGAAACGGGTGTATCACCTGCATTTTATCACATACTCAATAAATTAACTTGGGTTACATTAAAAGGTTGTGTCACGTTTTATGTAATATTATGAGATAAATGTAATTAATATTATGATATACTTATTTACTGTACATGTAAAGATATGTCAGCTTAAAAAAAAAGTTCTTTAACATTTTTGTTGATTATGCCATTTTAATGTCACATAATAGTTGGATGAGAAAAAACAAATTATTTTAGAATAAAATAGAATAAATAAAAAATAGTCACATTGGTTGGGGACAATATTATCTTTCAAGTGTTGACCAGATACAGTACCATTGAAAAATGTGAAAAAAAAATTCATTTGAAAATGTTGAAGTAGATTTGAATTTAAAAATGTGTTACAGTATCAGGCCTTGCCTTTTAAGGCGAGTGAGTTCGACCACTCACATAACACACTCCTAAACTGCCCTTGAGGAGTGCGATTTACAACGCGCCTATATTTGGTATACTTCTACACACGAAAATACAAACCGCACACCTACAGCACCCCTGAATGTATTGACGAGTGCAATTTGTAGCACACCTATGATTTTCAAAAGACAAGGCCTGCAATATGCTGCCAGATTGGTATAGAATCATTAACTGGGATTGGGAACCAAAAACTTGTGTGTTTTCCTGTATATGGGCCATGGTGATCTGTATCTGTATCTCTTTAACCCAGGAACCCAAAAATAATGGGTTGGCCTTTATCCACATGGGTAATTTTGCATGAAAATTATCCCAACTAGATATTTGGTGATTTATTCCTGTTCATTATATTCTCTTACAATTTACAGTATATTAAAAATTACTGTTCAATTTACATCTTATGGCCAAATTGCGTGTAAAAACATGTCAAAATTAACATACATAAAAAGTTTTTAAAAAAGGCAATTACTATTGTATATCCTAGGCTATAATCCCACCCCATACTTTATTTCTGATTTCACAAACAGGCATATCCCTAGGTACCAGTATTGACTTTTGAATGTACAGTAGGCCTATCAATTTCAGATGCTTTTTTATACTAATCATTTTTTCCTGAACTCAGGGTTTCCCCAGGTATGGTCACAATTGTATGTTCTAGGGGTTGAGGGCGGGGTGGGATTATATCAGAGGATATACAGTAATTGTAGACAACGTTTCTTATTACTGTATTTATATTACACTAGTCATGAAGTATAAAATGTTTTCTGATATTTGATTTGCCCGTTTTATGTGTCTAGTATCAGTAAATCTATGAAGTGACATTTAGGTGAAATAATTTATAATAATTACCACATACTGTACTAGCATTTAGTATTTAGCTATCACTGGTATACTACAGTATCAACAGATTGAATGCTTTGGTGCTATACAGTAGTTGTATGCCTTCTATATATTAATATTAATATCAGTCAATTAGATAAATTAAATTATTTTAATTAGGATATATTAACATATATATTATGTTTTATTTATACTTAATTTGTAATTATTATAATTGTTACTTTTAGTTATAAATATTTGTATATAAATTTGCTAAATTGAACAAAATATGTACCGTATTTGATTATGATAACTGTACCTCCATTATTTAAAATAATGATAGTATTAAAAAATGTTGATATGATTATGATTGGTATACCTCCATTATTATAATATTAATAATGATAATAAGTGATTATGATTAATGTGAATTACATATTGAAGACTGGAACCTTATGATTAATATTTATTTATGATATAACTAGAATACACACCACCTTTTATTACATATTACATACAGTGTTTTGATATCGTTTTTTGTACCGTATGTCGTATTAAGAAAAAAATGAAGGAATAACATTAACATTATTATATAACATGAATTATCATTAAAACCTAATTATTATTTAAACCAAATTATTTTATGATCAACTAATAATGATATTAATTCTTTAAAGAAATATAATAATAATAATAGATTTATAGATAATACATACAGTTTTCTCTTAATATTTGTTGTACCGTCATACTACAAATAAGAATTAAGAAATTTTAATATTTAAATATTATGAATCGTACCTGTTTTGTACTATCCATAAAATTCATGATTATAATTTATAATATAGATTTTGTCATAGATAGATAACATTTTTTAATATTACACATACAGTCCTGTTGTACAATAATGTCATATTAAAAAAGATTAATATTAAAAACACATTGTAGTTATAAATGAAAACTGAAAAACAAAATTCTAAAACAAAAATATTAAGTATTGTTACTGTTAGATTGTATACACATTTATGATTAATTTATAATATAGATTTTGTCAAAGATAGATGATATAATTTTAATAATACATATTCTTTTGTAATGTCATATTAAAAAATACATTTCAAATTCTAAATGAAAACTGAAAAACAAAATTCTAAAACAAAAATATTTAAGTAACTGTTGCATTGGATTAGATATAGTGAAGAAATACACCAGCCAAGAGTATCAGGATTGCCTGCCTGTGTATTCAGCCACCAATAATGAAATTGAATCTCACTGTGTAATGTATTATTATTAGACGATGACGCAAAGATACGTTTTTAGCTTGCATCAATATTGAAATGCATAGACGACGAATAGTAGGCAGGCAGTTGATTAGATATCGTCTCTCTCTTCAACTAGTTAGCAGTACAGTAGGCTATAGCAGAAGGCTTGGCCACTGCAGCAGCAATATGCAAGCTTTGACAGCGGCTGGCTATTAGGCCAATTGAGGCGTACGGTTAACTACAACACCTTAGCAGTTTGACTGGATTTGTGTTTTAAATTAAAAACAGTAACTGGTTATTTATTAATATCATATTGTTAGGTAATTGTTTTGATGTATTTGTACGAGAGATTTTTAAAATGAGTAATTCACTATATTAATGTTGCTATATAGTGAATTTTTATTCTTATAATACGTTTGTTAATAGCAGAATTTATGTTTCAATATTGTATTGATTTATTACTGGTTATTTGTTTTATATTAATATCATATTGTTAGGTAATTGTTTTTATGTATTTTTATGAGAGATTTGTTAAAATTAATAATTCACTATATTAATGTTACCAGTGTAATTTTATTCTTATTGACGTTGTACAGTATGTTAATATTTTTGTAATATAAACCAAATTATATGTTTTGTAGACTTTTTAAAAATGTTCTAAAAATTATTTTATTGACTCAACTCGTCCAAGCCTTATTGAGGTAGATCTACTGTATATTTTATTAATTGTCAAAATATGATTAGAATTAATATTTCTCACTTTTCATGGAAAAAATACAATATATTGAAGATTAATTATCTATAAATAACATTTATTCTGATTTTAAACCATTTTCAGGAGGCTGAGGAGGATGATGATGTTAGTAGAGAGGTTTTAGCAGCAATTTGTATACAATGTCATTACAGAGGGTATTTAGGCCGTAAGAAATACGTGCAGGCTCTCATACAGAGGTTTAATCAGGTGAGGATAGCAGCTTCTTTCATAACCTACAGTATACAGTATTTTTTTCACCAGGAATCCCTTCTTTTGGCAATATTTAATATACATACACTATAGAATACAGCACAAGACTCACATCTGTTACCTTCCATGAATAGGCCATCTAGGGTAGTTGCAGAAGCTATCACAATCACTATTTTAACAACATGCACAGTACATCTTCCTAATAGAGCGTGTGGTGCAGTATATTGGGACATTTGACTTCTGATCACGAGGTCGGAAGTTTGAGTCGAATGCTTGTCACATTACTTGTATCCTTCGACAAGTCGACACTTACTTACATTTGCCTCTTTCCACCCAGGTATACAATGGGTACCTGGTAAGGTCAAAGCATAGCACAAACTATGCTGATTACTACAGCAGTGTTTCTATACGTGTCTGAGTAAATAATGTGACAAGTTTTAGGCTTTGAGCATTAAGCGATAAATAAGAACAACGTATTAGTGGTGGCGAATGAACGAACGAGTACCTTCGAATATTGTTTAACATCATTCATTCATCTTTTTATTTAGGAATACCATGGTGACATAATATATCCATAGCAAAAGAGAGAAAAAAAATATCTTAATCTAAGAGCTCATATCACAAAAACGAAAATGTATATAAAAAGTCAATGCAACAAGGCCACCATATCTTTAAAATATGCTAGAATGTCATCCAAGACAAAGTTACAATATTGTTTTTTAAACTTGATCTTTATTAATTGAAATTCTAATTTTGTGGGCTAGAATATTGAATTACAGTATTATCCTATTAAAAAGTAGTAATAAAAAAATTTATAAAATAAAATTATACAATACATTATAAAGTATGTCAATGTCAATTGAATCGAATAATTTTAGAATATTTAGATATGATGTTGACGTAAATGTTGAGGTGTATTTATACACTGTATATTGTAGACAGCGAACGTGACATTATTTCTATTATGAAAATTAATGTAAAGAGTATTTATGAATGGTGACGATTGTTACGACCATATATAGCATTATATTGGCTGTGATCCAAAAAATGGTGGGCGTGTGTTACTGCAGTGGGAAGTGATACCTATTTTTCTAACTAAACATTTTTTCAAATATTGGAAATGTTATTAACCTTAAATGGAAAATAATTTAAAATGATAATAAATTATGATGTCAATATTCATTATTGGAAGAATAAATTTATTTTAATCTTTATCCTTAATGTTGAATTGCAAATGTGTAACACACACTAAAATCAATCAATTTTAAAGATGCTTTAGGTTTTAATACAAAAAGTAAAAATCTAAAATTTTCTTTTGACAATTCATACAACCAACAAAATTTGTATCACAAACTATGATGATGATTATGACTACTGCCTCTCCGCTGAAAAAGTCTGCCGACATTTCAGCTTGGGCTGCTCCGTAAATCTCTTTTACCGGTTTTTTCCAATCGGATCTTTCATTGGCTAGTTATTTAAGTTGTTTGATGTCTTTCTTGGTTTTCAATTATCACAAATTATGGAACAGAATAATAATCAAACATTCTTATTTATTTTTTTTTTGGAGTCCACAAGTTTAAATATTCACTATTTTGGGTTTTATCTATTAATACAAATTAGCTCAATTAGCTGTTACAAAATGTATATCTATTTGTCAATGTTTTAAGGGAACAATTCAGAAAACTTGTAATAACTGCTAGAAATATTATTATGAGTAAAAGATACAAATAGCGTGCGTCCAATAAGATTAAATCTCAACCTTGTACATGTGAAATTCTTACTATCGTTATTGATTATATTCTGTATATTTTCAACATGTCTGACACCCTGTTCAAATATCTAATTACATGTGTATAGTCAATGAAATTCTCTAATATACACTATAACGCTCTTGGAAAACTAATAACAAAACTCTCTACACAACTGCAAGTAACAGTCATCAAAAATTACTAACAAATTCTTAGTCGTCAATACATTTCTCAAGCGATGTGTTTTAAATAAAAAATGTAATAAAACATTTCATGAATTTTTAAAAGATTTTAATGAAAAGTGTGAAAACCACTATCAATATCATTTTAGTTAAAAATACTTTTCTTTTAAATATCATTTGCATATGTTTTAGAATTTTTCGGTATTATTAAATATTAAAATATTTTAACGCTAATTAAAAAAGTGTACATTCCAATCTCTGGCAGTATAAACATCAGCTGATGATAATATGCAGTTTTTTTAGTGCAGCATTCATAGTTTTTGGTTTGCCTTTCCCTGTGACATACAGATTTCAGTGGAGGTATCATGGTCATTTAGGTGTTGTTCGATTTATGCGGTTGAATTACATAATAATTCAAACATGCCATACTTATTCAATAATAGCCTCGTTTGAATAAAATTGTAGTAGAGCCCTAATGTCCGGGGTTCAATCCTGACCAGTGACATGTTTGTAACTCACAGTCACAAATATCTTTCTACTCAACTGTCCATATATGGACACATCACATTTTGTTGTCGCATAAAGTTTGATAGTGGAGACAGAGCTTAAGTGTATATTATTGCAGATGGACTGCTAATCTATCATATCCACGATAGTGCAGCTTGTGTACACACTGTATTAACTAATTTGTCCTAGCCACTTACTATTGACGTGTGGTTTTCAAAAGCCTAATCCAAGTTTCCTAGAATTGAATATTATTTTGAGAGTTTGAATGCGCAAAGAGAGGTCCCCAAGGCCAGGAAGAAACTGCACATGCTCACAAGCCAATCTATGCCGTGATAGCTTAACACGACTACTACCCGGAGTGTTAGGTTTCCCGGATGCTTTTACTGGTTGGGTTTAGCAAATGTTGGTTCAGTTTTGACACAGAGCCAAAAAGTTAATATAAAAGTTATCGAAAATTATACATGATGTTGTCTTTAAATTTATTGTTTAGGAGGAAGTCATGCGTATGAGGAAGATACAACAACAGGTAGAAGAAGGGGAATTACTGATAGAAAAGTAGGTAGACTCTTAGTAAACAACTTGTGTCTATTTCGTGCCTAGCTTACCTGGATAAACCAACAATAGCCCTTTCTCCTCGAAGAGCTAGATGTAACATGATAACTCCTCTCCACAATGGTATAGTCCATGAACTGTGGCCTCAGGTGGTTTGTGGGGAGGCATATTGCATATTCAACATAATTATTCCTGTTCATAGTCAATATGAGTCATTATGGCTATTTACATTACATATTCAGGTTATTTATTATTCTCGAGAAAGAGGAAAGAGAATAGTAGAGAATGACTTTGGTCACAATATTTAAAATCCCCTTTAGCCGAACTGTACAACTACAGTAGTGTCTTATTTATATGTTTTGTTTGTTTTTGATTGTTTTGTTTGGGCGTTCCTGACACAAGCTTTGCTTTTTTGGTGACGCCACCATTTTGGAAATAAATGTTGATTTTGATTGATTGAGTGTTAATTGAGCATTAATTGACAGTGTTAAGCTGATCCCTACCAATTGTCAATGTAAATTTTTCCTAAATAGTTTTCTGAGAAGATCCCTGCCTTTAATTTCCTTTTGAGTCACATGTTTTATGAACAACTTCTTATTTTCTTACAGTCACAAGCTTCAAGTTGAATTTGAAGACAATCACTGCATCCGTCGCAACAGAACACAACTTCTTGTATCTCGTGTTATTACGTAAGTTTTCAAAATTTCTCTCTTCTCATTAGTTTTCATCTCCTGAATATTCATAAATCATAACCTTGTTTTAGAAGAACGTATTTAGACAGCTGCAATTTTCGTGTCAACATTTTATGTGCGTCATGTCATTTTAATGTTCCTTATGTTTCAACATTAATGTTGTTTTGATTGAACAAATTCTTTAGCTGACTTTGTAGAAATGTGAAAATTAATACCTATTCCACTTTCGTCTGTTTTTTCCTGTTCAGATTTCCAATCATTTAAAAGCTTTTGTGTTTTATGTTTCTATATGAGGCTCAACAAAATTGAAACATTTTCAGTGGGGAATATACTGTAATGTCTTAAGCCCTGTCTAAACTTTATGGTGTTAGGTACAAACAAATATATATGGACATAGTCATATCACTACCATATTTGGGCACATCACAGATTTTGGTCATACTAGTTTGATAGTGTAGACAGAGCTTTATATAGTATCCATTTTGGGCCAGCATTCCAAATGTGTTCAGTTGGGCAGGCGAAGTAGGTATTACGTGTAGCATTTGATACTTTCTTTTTTCGGCCGGGCCTTCTGGGATTATGATCCGGCACTATTAACCAATCATCACAAACACTGAACATCTTGCAACACACAGTAGTATACCAAGACTTCTCAAATTAGTGCGATTATTGCCGAAAGTGTCACTTTTCTTTTCATATCATTTTCTATAATTTTTATCCGTGTGGTTTTGTGTCATCCTTTGGGTCTCTTGACTTTTCTCATTGATTCGGATAGAGCTCTTTGCGCTGGGATATCAGAGTCTTCTCTTTATCACTCTGCTCCATTTTTCCTTGTTTGTAAACCAATACAGACAGAGGACTTAATGTAGCCTGTATGGGTTAAACAACAACAAAATGAGAAATCATCTGTGTAGTGTTTTAATTACAACATATTGACATCTTAGCCGAATCACCTGCCCCTTGCAGATGCCAACAAATGTACAATGTGTATAAAAGAAATCAATAATTTAACTAATCACAATATCAGAAGTCAGTTGGCGCTGTTTTTGCTACTGTACCTACTATACCTGGTGGGTTAATCCTTGGTTCAGTGGAGTAACGACTATGAGCGCTCACTGGCTAAACCCAGCAGTGCCCAGAGGAAAAAACAGCCATTCAAATATGGCTAAAAATGCCTGAAGTCTCCAGCGTTGGAGGGCCACTTAAACACTCCTAAACCAGGGGCCTCAGGCCTCTGCATTACGCCAATTACTTGGGGGTGCAGTGCTCCCATCTGTTAACTGTCATGGTCAACATTTTAGTTTCATCTTTCGTTATAACCTTTCACCTTTGTAATAACTGCTATTGTAGGCCTACTGGTATTTTTTATACTCTGCATGTAAGGCGCTTAGAAACATTGTATTAGGCGCAATAAAAGACTTAACCATTATTATTTATTATTGCAAACCTGTAGCCAGCAGCGGAAGTGATGATATTTAAAATATGCGTAATAACACATTTTGTGACATTCCTTTTTGTAGAATAACAAACCCCATGTGTTGTCCTAATTTCATGTTTCCTACATCCTACATCAGAGGCACTTAATTACTAGTGTGGACAGCAATTCTTCGCTTTTTGCAAATACTACTGAGATAATTGGATTTACTAAGTGTAAACACATTGATCATTGTATCTTTTTCTAGGCTTTCAGTTCAGTCTTAACCATTTAAGTTTCAGCCTAATGTATACATCTAATGCATCATCCTATACTACAGTAGAGTCCCTGTTATAGGACACCTTTAGGATCCTTTAAAGTGTCCCCATAATAGAGGTGTCTCCTGAATAGGTGCTGCCCTAACCATTTAGGTTTCAGTCTAAAGTATACATCTAATGCATCATCCATATATACTACAGTAGAGTCCCTATTAGGACACCTTTAGGATCCTTTAAAGTGTTCCCATAAAAAATAGAGGTGTCTCCTGAATAGGTGCTGCCCTAACCATTTAGGTTTCAGTCTAAAGTATACATCTCATGCATCATCCTATACTACAGTAGAGTCCCTGTTATACAACACCTTTAGGATCCTTTAAAGTGTTCCCATAATAGAGGTGTCCCCTGAATAGGTGTTATCTTATTAAATGAAACATTGAAATAAAACAACATTTATTTATCTTGTTTATAAGCAATACTGAACATATCTTCTGATTTATTTAATGACTCTTTAGTCATTAAAACACAATTGAAATGGGTTAATTTTGTAAACATTTACAAATTCACATGCTTACCTGTATATATATATGGATACTATGATTATTAATATTGAGCTGTAATTGCATTAAGCTCTGTACACTATGTATCATACACTATACATATACACTGAATCACTACCATTATTTAATCATGGCGTATTTAGGCACATCATTTTTTTGTCAAACTAGTTTGTTAGTGTAGACAGAGCTTTAGAGTGGGAGTATATAGCTTGTTCAATATCACCATTATAGGTTTTTCTTTGTAATTTCCTGTTGACTAGATAATATACTTTACCTTGATAAATTTCATTTTTATTTCAGTTTTCGATCATTTCCTTTTTTCATATTTTATTTATACATCCAAATTCATGTATTATTAATATAGCTAGTCAATCTAGCTGACTATCACTTAAATGTGAAATGTATTTGAAAATACATTTTAAAATATATTTGGTTTCATCTCATATTCAACAATAAGTATAACCATAAGATTAGGGCCGTAGCCACCAGTACGGTTGGTAAGGTTTCAACCCTGACTACTTTTTCACAGGTCTTTGACAACCCAGTGGCTTGAACAAAGATTGTTCTCTTTTCTTGCGAAAACCACACTACTTTATTTCATGTGGCTACATCATTGATAAAGTCCATTATTAGGCGCTAGGCCCTATATAAGACTACCATTATGATTACAATATCGAGAATACTGCAGGAAATTGTTGACTGTATGGACAGTGGCGCTTGATGCCATTTACACTTACAGTGTAGTATAATGCTATACCCTACTGTACTGTACAAATGTTCCCTTAAAATGTTGGCAAGTAGCTTTTCTAAAAACTTCTAGCAAGCTGCTATAAAATGTATGTAGAATTCATGGAATGTTATGATGATAAAATACTTAAAATTCCAACATTGTTTTTTGTTTTACAGTATTCAGAGAGCTTGGAGAAAATATAAGAAGCAACAAAGCAAACAAGCAAAGGAAGAAGAAGAAGAGGTAGAGGCAGAATTCAAGGAGAATAACAGGAGAAATGATGATGATGATAACGATAAAGAAGAAGATGGTAAAAATGATACTCAACTATTAGATGGGAATGGTAATCCAAGACAAGTTGAAAACAGTGTAGAGGATAATAATAAAAGTGAACAGCAAAAACATCAACAAACAAATCAAGGTAAGGGTTCTTTGTAATTTCTTGAAAGTTGTTTGATTGATGGCTGTAACGTTGCTCCAACAAAACACTTTATTTCATGTATATAATAGTTTTATTTCTTTTATGAAAATAAATATTTTTATTATTATCATTATTATTATTAAAGCCTAATTTCGGATTATATTATATTATATGTTTCTTGCAATTAAGCAAAAAAATTGATTTCACTAGTTTATAATAGATTGATAAATTTATAATTATTGATATCTTGATCATCATTTTATCATTTTCCCTAACCCTAGCCCCTGAATATTATTATTGAAAATATAATACAAATCAACAAATTAAATAAACACAAAGCAAAGGGAAAATATAAAATCATAGTCAATAGCTGACAGGAAAGCACAAAAGCAGCCTAAACTACTGTCACCAATTAGGTGTGTACTTCCAACCAGTGACTAAAATAAAATCATTTTAATTTACGGTTTTTTTTTCAGGCTATACGATGTCAATGCTTACAAAACTATCAGCTGATAATCAGCCAGATATTATCCAGGGCCTTAATAATCAGAGTCAAGACATGCAGAAAATACGTGGGTTGAGCAATCATAGCCCTGACTTGCAGAATGAAAACGAAACAATTATCAAACGCAGACCTAAAAGTCTCGACAAGGATATTACAAATTTAAATAGACTCAGTTTAGCTGAAGAATTTTCAGAGTTGGAAGGACAAATATTTGGACCCGATAATGTTTACGAGTCAGAGAGCGAGAGTGATTATGGGGCGACGACCTCTAGTAGCATGACGACCCCTGACTGGGAAGCGCAGAACGAGCTTAGTAAATCGGACGAAAGCGAAAATGTTACTATTACTGAGGACCTTGATATAAAGGCTTGTGATACTATCGTTTGTAATGGCTTAAAAATGCACCTTACTGAAAGTACAGGTGGGGAACTAGATGCAAATGCAAATGACTCTGATACAGGTGAACCATATGCAAATGATGTGCAAAGTGAAATACATTTGGAAGGTGATAGGACTATAAATAGTAGTAAGAATAAATCAAAAACAGAACCAAACAGGACAAGGAATAATCCGGAATTTGCCAAAGATTTTGAAACGACTTGTAAACATTTGGCCGCTGCTACTGTCAATGCTTCTTGCGATCACTTAAAGAAATTACCTAATGATAAAATGGATTCTTCCGGACTACCAATCATGGATTGGGATACTCTTGAAAAACGAATTGCAAATATTGAAAGAAAAAAGGAAGGTGAAAAAGCAAAGGAATTAGAAAAACAAGATAAACAGTCACCTGCAACAAATAGTCCAAAAACGGTAATGTACATTTCAGTACAAGGGGTTTGTAGACACGCTAGTGTAGAGATGTATGTGCACATTTTGTTTTTAAGGAGAACTAGATTCATTGTTTGAATCAGTTTGAGTAAACATTCAATTTGATGCTATAGTGTTACTCCAGTTTGAGTAAACACTCAATTAGATGATATAGTGTTACTCCAGTTTGAGTAAACACTCAATTAGATGATATAGTGTTACTCCAGTTTGAGTAAACACTCAATTATGATGATATAGTGTTACTCCAGTTTAAGTAAATACTCAATTTGATGATATAGTTTTACTCCAGTTTGAGTAAATACTCAATTTGATGACATAGTGTTACTCCAGTTTGAGTAAACACTCAATATGAAGACATAGTGTTACTCCAGTTTGAGTAAATACTCAATTTGATGACATAGTTTTACTCCAGTTTGAGTAAATACTCAATTTGATGACATAGTTTTACTCCAGTTTGAGTAAATACTCAATTTGATGACATAGTTTTACTCCAGTTTGAGTAACGCTCATTGTATATTAAATTTGGCAGAACTTTATCTTTAATATTAATTAATTTTAATATTTTTTTTCCCTACAGGCACAGCGCAGTTGTCGGCAGGAGATTTTAAAACGTTTAGCAAGAGCCGGGTTAAGTGAAGAAGATGCAGAGGGCGACATTTACGGCAAAGGACGTGACAAGTTATCAGCACGACTTCAAAGTGGAATGAATCTTCAGATATGTTTCATGAACGATCCATCGAGCGATGACGATGAAGACACGCAGCATGAGGCGGCTATGACGCGTGCTCTTCAGGTATTGTTATAAAACTAGAAATATAACAGGCATTTCGGTTGCTTGCCGCAAAGCTCTAAGAAACCTTATCAATTAAACCAACTTGCAAAGGTTTTTAGAACACTTCTACTTGAGAATAATTTTAGCTTTAATGCTCTGTTTTTTACAGAAAAATGTTTAAAGCTCTGTCTACACTATCAAACTTTATGTGACAAAAAATGGGATGGTTCCAAATATGGTAGTGATATGACATCATCATCATGTCCATGAGTACATCACATTTTGTTGTCACATACAGTTTGATAGTGTGGACAGAGCTTAAACATGATAAATACTAATGAAACATGTTTAACAGAAAATGTAGGTAATTTGTTTTGACCAGTCAAATAAGATGATGATAATGATGATGCCAATATTTTAAAAATAAAGTTTAATTTTACAGAATCCTGATGTCACTGTCACAAAGGCTGATGAAGACTTTGAAGCGAGGCAAGCTCGTCTGCAGGATGAGGCTAAGATAGCACTGGCACAGGCAGAACCAATGGCAAGGATGCAGCTGGAGATTGAGAAGGTTCATGGAAAGAAGCTCTCTCCAGTTACTGAATTTGTAAGCTTTTTGTACAAGTCAAAGTGTAATGCTTGCAATTATCATGGCTTGCATGTCGTATTGAAGAATAATGGTGGTTATTTCAATTTTAAATTCTTTATTCATCCTGCGTGAGGCAATTTCATCAATGACCTGAAAAATACATTTTCAAAAATACATAGTAATAATTAATTATAAAGTACACAAATCAAATCACGTTTAAACGTAACATCTTAAATCTACAAAATTCATAATTCTTGATACTATATGACCCATGAGCTAATTTATTTGGAAGCTTTATTTAACAGTCTAATACTGGTTGTTATTATTATTAACTCAATCTGTTGAGTCGAAAAGTCATTCTGCATCACACAACTATGTAAAATAATTTTTGCATGCATATATATTTCTGAGGATGCACAGAATTACATTTTGATTAGACAGCTGTGTAGTTGTAAAAATGAAAGATTGCTAATAAGATGATCAAATGCAATTTGTTGTATTCAATCTTTTTATTCAAAAATTATAAGAAAATACTAATTATTCTTTTTCCACATAATTATCTGTTTTAGGTTTACATAAGTCCATGTGAACCATTATTATTATTATAGGAAAGTTGTACATTCAACCCAAGTAGATTTTCGGTAGATAATCCATTTCCAATTGACATAGATCCATGTGAACCAGGAGTATATCTCACAGATTAATTTATTGCATAAAGACTCTTAATATATACAAAAACCTATACATCGTCAATAGCCTGCAAATGATATGGGGAACCTAATCTGTAATTTATTCATTTCATTAATAGCTTTCAACTGATATGTAAATCACAGCTCTGAGTGAAGCTCTGTCTACACTATCAAACTAAATGTGATGTGCCCAAATATGGTAGTGATATGCACAAATATGGTAGTGATATGCACAAATTTGGTAGTGATATGACATCATCATGTCCATATATGGGCACATCACATTTCACGCCAATTGGAACAATGCCTAAACCTCTGTCTACACTATCAAACTTGTTCGACAAAAAAAGTGTGATGTGCCCAAATATGGTAGTGATATGCTCAAATATGGTAGTGATATGACATCATCGTGTCCATATATGTGCATATCACATTTTTTTGTCGCATAAAGTTTGATATTGCAGACAGAGCTTTAGATAGAAGGTTTCCTAAATGTTATAGTGTTTCTCCTATAGCCTTAATGATGAATTTGAAACGTTATTTTGGAACAATGCCTCAGACAGCTCCCTGCCTCTTATTTGTTACTTTCTCACTGTTTTAATTGTAGGCTGGAGTAAAAGGTTTATCAGATGTGTCTCCTGCCTTAAGTGGGCGGCCTCTAAGCACCAAGACCCTACACACAATGTCATGCAGTAAGATCAGAATACTTATAAATGATTTACATCGCAGAATCAAAGGTAATGCTTTATAATTTTATTTGATAATGATTTTATTTAGGGATTCATTTTAGAAATTGTCTTTGTAACTATTTTATTGTCACTGTTTAAGTAAATGTCCGTGCTTAGGTCAATTATATTTTTTTTATCATTCCTTTTTGTTTTTTCACTCCTTTTATTGTATAATGTACATATTTATTTCTTATTATTTATTATCTTATTTTACTGTTTTTAGCAATGTTTTAACCTTTTATTTTCTAAAAACGGGACCATATGTAAAAACAGGTGCTATATATACAGTACCTGATATCTTTTTATCCTGTATAAATTTGTTTTCAATTAAAAAAAAAATTATCCTACTCGCTCTACTCCTAAATTTACATAATTTCATTATCTTTTGTACATTTATATATTCATTCATTTCTTTATATATCCCCTCATCCATCTATTAATTCATTTCTTTTATTCAGTCATTCATTTTTACATTCATACACGAATAGATATTAATATTATTGCATATATTCGATATTTGATCTATGTCATATGAAATTTATATTTCTTTTTGCCTTGACCTTGACCAATGACCTTTCAAATGCATTATTAATTATATTTGTAAGCAATAAAGAAAACACAATTGTTGTGATTTGTAAGATTATCTAATAGTTGCTGATTTTGCAGATTAATATCTTATTAACTTGGAATTATTATTTATGTTTAAGGGACAATCTCAGAATACTTGTCAAGTTCTCTTAAGGTGATCCTTAAGAATGAGGCTATTAAATTAGTGGTGTTCCAATCTGCACTGCTTAGCTAATTCTTTACTGACATCCAATAATCTGTATTTTCTACTTAACCAATTACAAATTACCCATGTTAGGAATTAAGCTAATGAATGATATACTAGCCCTGGGATGTAATGCTGGCTACTGAGCTGCATAAAAATTGATATCGTCACTGTTTCCATAACAATCGTTACCACCAGGAGCCTAAATGATTTTAAAAACTATTTTCTATATAAATATATTAGAACTCCTTGTTGAACACTCCTATAGATGACGTCCATATAAGGGGACAGTAACACCCCTATTTAAAAGATTGCTATTATATTGCTATTAAAACAATTATTGTTACATTTGTATACCTTTTCTGTAAAGCTCATTTTTCATAAAGCTCTGTCCACACTATCAAACTAGCTTGACAAACAAACAGTGTTATTTGCCCAAATATGGTAGTGATATGATCACCATGTCCATGGGCACATCACATTTTTTTGTCATAAAACTAGTCAATTCCTTATCAGGGGACATCACCCCCCATCAAAGGGACACTTTGTTTGGTCCTGAAAGGGGTTCCACTATATTTATAAAAAAAAAATTAATTGATTTTTAAATTAGTACATGATTTTTTTTTCTTATTTTTGTAGCCTGGAATGAAGAATTAGTGGAACTATTGATAGCGAGGGATGAACTAAAAAACGAGCAAGACTCTAAGTTGATTGACATCGAGGACTTAACGAGGTGGATACACATGAGTGAGTCGGAACCAAAATAAATCAAACCCTATTGCTGTCATTGTGAAACCTGTTTAATCTGCTCTTCAAAAACCTGTTTACCATTTCAATTTTTTTTATATCTAACCGTAATTTTTCACATTTTATTTTTACCTCCCAGCTCTTTAGATAAATTTATCATCTTCAAAATTTGCTTATTTTATTTTTGAAAGATTTTTGGTGTAACGGCTATGAGCGCGCTCATCACTGGCTAAACCCAGAGGCTCGGAGTGTATGGGGCCCCTGAGCAGTGCCAAGAGTAAAATACAGGCATAAAAATATGTCCAGCATTGGAGGGCCACTTAGGGTTTCTAAACCAGGAGCGTTTTATCAGAGTTTTGGTGGGTCTCTTAAAATTCTTCTTCCACCAAAATCACAGGAACCAGCTATTGTTGTAAAATAGAATGTCTTTAACCTGCACTATGAATACATGTTGAAATACAACAAACAACCTGGAAAAAATATTTATAAACAACAATTTGGGTTTAATTTCATGGAAAAAAATATTTATCACAAAATTTCTAGGGCTTAATTCCATAGTAAAATGCAATTTGAATCAAATAATTTTTTTTTTTTTTGGAAATGAGATTTCTGTCGATTCAATGTATTTATTTCATACATCAAATACTTAATTATTCCTGCTCAATTTAAAATCATGCATGACAAGAAAATTAATAATCAATCGTTACCTAAAAGTTGACTAAAATCAATTTCGACTGTTTCATTAATTATGTGCTATTTCTTGCTTTATATTTTTTCAGTTTTGTTGTAATCTATTACATTATTTACTTTTTAAATGAAATTATGTAATATACATAGCTGGTGTGGACCAAATGAGTGCTTATGTCAGTAAACAAAATGGATAATTTTTGTATTATTAATTGTCTTATTACAACCATTGCCTTCTATAGTACTCATTTAGAAGAAGTGATTAAAAATAGATGATTTTCATTGTAAATTATTTTAATAAATGTTGCCAGCATTGTAATATAATAAATTATAATTATGATGGAATTTGAACGTGGACAACAACATCGAGGCTTGCAATATTCAGCCAACCTATGTCAGCTGGGATGCCTCAAATGCCATCGATATTCTTGTGTGCATTTGGGAAATACATTGTAGAAATCTATGTAAATTGGTTCAAGAAGTAGTGCAAACACAATATTACTGTAAACAACCTTTGTTTTTTTTAATGTAAATTGTAACTCCATACATGATAATGTTACATTCAAAATATTAATATGTATATATTTATTAATGATTAAGATCACCACATAGATTGTCACTTAATATTTTTACATTTAATGCTGTAGCATTTGATACTGCTTTTAATATAAACTGTTAAATATGCTTTATTGTGTATTTTGTGTAAAATTCAGATCAGATTATTATTTTATCTTATTTTGATTATTTTTTACACTTTTCAGTTTCAGATTCACAATGACTTTGCAGTATTTTGATTTATTTTGGTTTCGTCACATGACTTTAGTCACATGACATTATAATTTATTGCATGAATTAGTGTATTTTGTATTTACGTTCTTCCACCCAAAGTGCTTCTTGTAATTTTACGAAATCCAGTTTATTTTGTAAGTAGTAACAGCTATTTTTTGTATTTGCATGACGTAAAGCTCTGTATACACTATCAAACTTTATGTGACAAAAAATATATGGGCATGATGATGTCATATCACTAACATATTTGGGTATATCACTACCATATTTGGGCATGTTTGATAGTGTAGACAGAGCTTTATAGTAAAACCACCATCATATTTAGACGTGATGTATTTAATCTGTACTTGCCTTTCCTGGTGATTGTAGAAGTTGATGATCAGTCCATTTGGGAGGCCTTCTTGGAGGCTATAACTATTACTGAGTTGAGGTAATATTTATGGTATACCTCTGACGAGATGTGTGGAGTATGGTACGGAAAATGTGACAAAATCACCTGACTTTCAAAGCATCCTCCAACTGTGGCTGGTTGTCAAGTTCTGTAATTGTCTAATATAAATACATTAAACCCAATATTCAGTTATATAAATTGAATATGTTAGAGTAGTTATCTGGCCCCTATATGTATGTTTGAAAATTGTGTTTAATTATTATTATCATTATTAAAATCATGATGGTTGTCATTTTTTTATCAACATCACAATAATCTCATTGTTATTGTCATATAGATTCCTCTATCATCACCATATCATTATGGTCATATTGCCTTCATCCTCATTTAACCATTATTGGAATAGTAAAGTATAGTTTTGTTTTGTTTGAGACAACGTCATGCATCTAGTGAGCGCCAAAGTTACATTACTGAATAAATATGTGGGAAATGGAAAAAATATCGCCATTTTTATAATAAATATGTGGGAAATGGATTATAATAAATACTTTTTATTTTGTTTCACAGACATGCAGCCGAACAGCAGGAGCAACAACAACTTGTTAGAAGAGTGTTGTCTGGAAAATGGCCATAAACGCCATTACGACTCCTTGCGCAAACTTCTAACAAGATCCCTACCGTCCGGACCTAAATGTCTGTGCGGTTTCAGTCGGTCGTCATCAGTAGCATCTAATCCATCACGTGTCAGTCGAAGTTCATCGCAGAATTCAAGTCAGTCTCCAACGAGCCCGAGCACGGCCAGGATGACCTTGAGTTCGCTAAGTCCAAGCAGTTTTAAGTCAACGGGGAGTATGACTGACACGGAAAGTGTCATGCCTAGTCCCGAAGTGTCATGGGTCAAATCTGCTGGTGTTCGCTATTGGTACAGGTGATTCATATAATATGCAAATTGGTTACCTTATTTGGTTATCGTGAATTTTATAATTTAATAATGATATTTTATTTATATGGATGGAATTTTCTTGAAGGGTTTTTTGTATATCAGCTGGACTGAACACTATGGCTATGTAATTGCAAAAATAAGATACATAATATTAATAATACATAATAATTAGATATATAAATTATCTTTAAAATATGTTAATCGTCAATATGCTATTAAACTACTGTATGCCACTGTGTATGTTATCAGGGAAGAGTAACTCTTCCCTGATGTTACTATCTGAGTATAGCTTATATACATGGCTTCTGCTGATATGCACCTGTATCAACTAAGCTTTGGGAAGACACTGAAATGGAATAAAGTGCATGTATCGTTAAACTTGAAAACCTGTATTTTAGATCACAAATACAAACTTCTAGTTATTTTCATGATTGATTTAACCTATGAAAGCTGTCCACATTGAATATTACAATATATGTATAAAGTATATTCTGAAATGCCAGTATAATGTCATTTTAAAGATCGAGCAATAATAGAAAATATTAAGTTGAAGAATTATGTTTGTATGAGCAGCAAATTGTGCCAAAAGTGCTCTGTGAATTATGCTGCAGCTCTTAATATTAATCATGATGTTTATATATGACATTAATAGTTAGAATGAATATTTGTACTCCTTAAATTATCGTATACTAATGTATAAGGAATTAGTGTCATGGCATCCCATAATCAGTGGAATCAGTTTGATTCTGGTCATGTCACCCATGTGTATAAATGGGTACCACGATAGGAGTTTCTACTATACAAGTTCCAAGGGATTCCTTATAAAAACCTTCTCTTTTAGGGCCTGTTCAGACTTTATTAATTAATTTTCCGCCTAAGTTGGATCATGAACTAATTATCGCTATTACTAAATGCTGGGTAGATAATGGACTTACCCGGATAAATTGCTAAGCCTGAATGTGCCCTCATATTCACATATCCTGCTGGGAAACTTGAACAACTATTTAAGCTTTGTCTACACTATCAAACTTTATGTGACAAAAATAGTGATGTGCACATATATGTACATGGTGATCTCATATCACTACCATATTTGGGCACATCACAAACTAGTTTGATAGTGTAAACAGAGCTTTAGGCAGATTCTCAATCACACTTTTCGTTGTGGCAGTGTTAGCTTTAAAGCTCTGTCTACCCTATCAAACTTTATGTGAAAAATGTGATGTGTTCCCATATATAGGCATGGTGATGTCATCACTACCATATTTGAGCATATAACTACCATATTTAAGCACATCACACTAGTTTGATAGTGTAGACAGAGCTTAAGACTAAAGAGATGGCATGCTACAAAACCCACTTTAGCAGCCACAATACCATAAGCGCTGCATAATTGTATAATGTCTATAGTAGTAAATGTTTACTGTAACAATAGTGGCTGCTATGTTGTATCATAATATCTGTACTTTACAGGTTTCAATAAGAAGGTTTCAATATAATATTATAACTAGGAATTATTGAATGGAGAATGGAGAAAAAAATTTAAAGTTTTTGAGAGTATGGAAAAACAAATCAGTAGGTGTGAACCAAAATGAGTTGAGTAGTATTTGGGATTAGAACCCAAACCTATGATTTTGGTAGGCAAGCACACTGATTAGTTTTAATGATTACATTAAAAAAAAATTGAAAATCAAGTATAGGCACTATATACTAAAAAAAATAATAATTTGCTATTTTTAGCTAGTTATTATGTGAGTATTTAAGATTTTATGCGATATAACAAATGTGTATATATACTTAATTTGTTAATGTTAACTGCTATGTACATATCAACTTAAAATAAAAAATATCAAGCGAATTTAAGAGGCGAGACTATGAAACAAGGTGCTTAGTTTAAATGTTGAGGTAGGCTATATAATATGTACAAAATAACTAATAACATATATCATAGTGAACACATTGTTGTAAAATAATAATTCTATTTTTATTGTTTAATAATTTGGTTTGTCGTGAACAAGCAATAGTTTGATTTTTTTTAGATAACAAAAATAATTTGAAGTGTTTTTTAAAATGAAGTTAGTGATAATAGGATAATATAGCGATTGTTTACTTAATAACAGTTAAATTAATATACTTAGATTTGTTTTCTTTACTTACTTCAAAGTACTACTAGACATTGGTTAGGTTTTCATAAAATCTTTTGTTTACTTTTATATATCAATACATACTGTACACAATTTTTCAAAACATATTCCAGTTTTGATATTTTTTTCATATTTTGATCAGTATTATATTATTAGTAATATGGCATATTTTATTTTACCTTAAGTTATTTTTATATAATGTCACAGGTCATATTTTTGGGTGGTTATATTTAAGGAATTTGGTCTTAAGCTCTGTCTACACTATCAAACTTTATGTGACAAAAAAATGTGATGTGCCCATGTCATATCACTAACATATCTGGGCACATCACACTTATTTTGTCACATAAAGTTTAGACAGTGTAGACAGAGCTTAACTCCGGTAGGACATTGTGCTGATATCAATATTTTTTACAAACCTTTTTTTTATTATCTTCTATAAAAAGATGATAAAAATCCTGAATAGCAAAAAAAAAAAGGATGAAAAATGATTAAATATCAGGATGAATTTATTTCTTTACTTTTCTATGCATTGTGTTCCCCTGCCAAAATAAATGCAATTTTGATTTTATTAAGAGATATATTTTTGGTTTTGAACATAGCATATTTTAGACCTATTTAGAGTATTCAGTTTTCTTAAGTAGGATTTGTACTGTACAGAGATTATTTATTTTGATGAGATTGGAGAGGAATAAGTTATCTAAAGCTCTGTCCACACTGTCAAACTTTATGAAAAAATATGATGTGCCCATATATGAACAACACGATGATGTCATATCACTACCATATTTACTTTTATTGTCAAACTAGTTTGATAGTGTAGACAGAGCTTAACATATATATCAGAAAAATGTTATTTGTAAAAATTAATACATTATAATGATCTGCAAGTATGATGATTGTATTGGCAATCTATCCAGACCTGTATGCCCGGGTTAGACAATGGGTCAGGTCAGGGGTCAGACAAAGGGTCTGGGTCTCTCATTCTTTCTGAAGGCAGAATATGTTGTAATGTCAATGTTCTGCTATCATTAGAGACTGTGTGCGTTGATGTCTGGCAAATCAAAAATCAAACTATTTTCAACAGAATTTTCACTAATGCTGAAATCTTGCATAATCATTATAAATCATGATATTTTACCAAGTAGAAACTGGTTTTTATAAATGACATTAGAGGTTGCTAACATTCAATGAACAAGTCACTGTATCCTTCTTTTTAATGGATTGAATCAAAAAGAAAATGCTAAGGGATAAATATTATCAAGGAAGTAGCGAGAGGGTAAAAACAGACGAGGCAAAGATGCTTTAAATATAATTATTAATATATATATATATATATATATATAGGTATAATTATTAATATAAAATATGATGATCTGTGCTGGGGAATTAGGGTGGGTGGTGAAAATCAAAAATTTCAGACACCTCGTCTGCCTCATACTGGCTACGGCTCTGATTATTGTCTTGTCTTAATATCTGTCTTCTGGACAACCTTCTTGCGAGGTGTACCATCTGATCACAAAACATGCGACGGCTAATTTACTGTACTTAAGATTTGACAATCATGGTACTTAAGTGATTCAGAGTTAGGTTGGATGCCACCACCAACTTTCTTGTTGGCATACTGTGATCTTGTACTAATGGTGTTAGTATTGTCCAGTTAAGCGAGTGTTTTTGTGACATAGTGAGACATTACTGACAACCTGTTGGTCACGCCATTGTTTGTAATAATTGAATCATGGTCAGTAATAGTTCAAGTTAAAAGGACAAATATAATATCAAGTATTGCTACTTATAACCCGCCTAAAACTTACTGGAAATGGTGTATCAGTGTCACCCGTTTATTCGCCAAATCTATGTGAAATGTATCGGTTATTGTATTTTGTCGTGTACGCATCTGAATAATAAAATGATGATTATCTGACAGTTTTTTTGCATTGTCTTATTTTTAGCATTTATATTTTAATTTTTATTTCCGAGGATGAGAAATTTCCATCGTCAACCTTCAAGAATTTACCATACAGGTGTCGAGCATTATATAGGTGTCAAGCATTGTGTTATGATACAGGTGGCAAGAATTAAAATACAGGTGTCACAGTGACATTATTGAGGGTTGTATTATGCAGTAACTTGTGTAGTGCGTGGTTGGTATAAATAATTTTGTCTTGTTTATTTATTATATTAATATTTAAAAGTTTTTTCAAGAAAACAAAACTTGTGTTTGGTTTTTCAAATACAGTATTCAACACTACTTTATTACTAAGGTGTAAAAAATTATTTGGTGAAAGAAAGATTTTAACTTTACAGTACTGATTATACTCGTACATGCCTAATATTTACTATCAACTTCGGTACAAAACATTGTTGCTTGCCCTCGTTACACAATACGCATCAAAATGAATATGCAAATTTTGAGTGAACTTAAACTACAGGGTGGGCTTATTCCTGAATTTGTGCAGTACTAATAACCTAATGCATTATAATGTAAACTAATTCTAATTTCAAATTTTTTGATTAGCAAAATATTGTTTAGTTTCTCCACAAACAGGATTGTCACACATGGGGCATCGTAGGCCTAGCTGTCGTGAGCTTATTTCGCCAGATTTTAAGTGATTTTTCACAATATCAGCCATTGCTTGAATAAATGTTTCGTTATCATTTAGACTATCTGCACGGCGTATATTTTCTACACCACATTCCTCGGCAAGTTCTGTGGCATATTCTAAATCTAGTTCATACAGAGTTTCAATATGATCATTGACAAACGCAATCGGAATCAACATCATGTTCTTGCGACCATTGCGACACAATCCTTTTATAGCTTCATCGGTCTGTGGTCCAAGCCACGCTGCCGGTCCCACCTTCGACTGCCAGACAAGACGATACTGATGTGAGAAATTTAGATGTTCCATGACTCGGTGAACGGTGGCAGCAACCTCTTGCGGATAAGGATCACCTCGATTGACTGCCATCATAGGGAGAGAATGAGCTGAGAATAGAAGGACAACCTCTTCCTGTTTATCCTGCGGGAATGTTTTCAGTTGGGCTTTAATTTGTTCTGCGAATGCTTTTATGAGGCCCGGATGCGTGGCCCATCGATCGATGATGCTCCATTGAATGCGGTTCTCGTGTCCAGCGATTCGTCGCTTGTTGTAATGACGAAACATTGAATTAAGACTGCTGCCAGCTGTTGAGCAGCTGTACTGCGGGTACTGACTAAACGCTATTGCTCGTTCTAGTCCGTCCTTTTCCATTTCGTCTATTGTATCCTCAGTATACGGTTTGGCGTAACGAAAACCAATGTAATATTTATGAGGTGCTGAATCGGGACTGATTTTATCCAAGATTTGTACAAGTTTCTTGCCTTGGATATTTGTCCACTTTTTGATAGGAGACCCACCCCCTATCTTGCTATATTGTTCTTGGATTTTTGGAGTTCTTCTCTTTGCAATCCACGGAGCTAAAGTACTTTGCGCTGGCAGTCTGATGATGTCACGATCAGTAAAAAGGCGAAGCAGAAAATCATGGACCTCATCGGTATTTTCAGGCCCTCCCATATTGAATAACATAATACCGGTCTTTGGTTTGCTAAGCTGTACGTCAGCAGCTGTTTGTTGTTGCTGTGCTGACTTTTCTACACCACTTTGAATGCATCTTGCAAATATCGTAGGCCTAACATTAGACATAGATAAACATGCCTTTCTTGCAAATGTAGACAATGTCCGATATCCATAATTAGAATACATATTAAAAAATTAATTTTTAGTTCATCCAGGCATGAAATTAATAAATATGCAAAGTCATACAACTCCAATCTTCAACAACACCTGAAGGTCCTTCTACAATCATTCCATTACCTAAGGTGAAATGAAGCGTGACACAGTTGGTAATTGGTAAGTTACTGCCTTGTTAATCTCTAACGTACAATAATATCGTGCCGAACCGCAGTGAAAAACAATGTTTGCCATTTCCGGTTATTTCGCGGATTTTTCAATGTTTTGGATAGAATGGCGGGGGATATGTACCTCGAAAATTTAGAAGAGTTTGTTTTTGATGAAAACAAAATAGTAAGTTATATTAAGTATTTATATCCAGTAAAATGTATTTGTGTATCTTTCTACCATAGTTTAGATGAATATTGTTATTAAAGCTTAAACTAGCTAGGCCTAGATAGATTGCTAGCTGTAGGCGGCTAGTTGTAATGTAGCCTAGGCTAACCTAAAAAAGTGACGGGCGCCATCATCTTCATTGACATTCACTGGCATGTGCATGTTATTACGGAAGCCCGTTCGGGCCACAAGTTAACTATATTTTAAAAGCTGTTATCAGGCGGCCGCCACTTAATTATCTGGCGGCCGCCACTTAATTATCTGGCGGCCGCCACTTAATTATCTGGCGGCCGCCACTTAATTATCTGGCGGCCGCCACTTAATTATCTGGCGGCCGCCACTTAATTATCTGGCGGCCGCCACTTAATTATCTGGCGGCCGCCACTTAATTATCTGGCGGCCGCCACTTAATTATCTGGCGGCCGCCACTTAATTATCTGGCGGCCGCCACTTAATTATCTGGCGGCCGCCACTTAATTATCTGGCGGCCGCCACTTAATTATCTGGCGGCCGCCACTTAATTATCTGGCGGCCGCCACTTAATTATCTGGCGGCCGCCACTTAATTATCTGGCGGCCGCCACTTAATTATCTGGCGGCCGCCACTTAATTATCTGGCGGCCGCCACTTAATTATCTGGCGGCCGCCACTTAATTATCTGGCGGCCGCCACTTAATTATCTGGCGGCCGCCACTTAATTATCTGGCGGCCGCCACTTAATTATCTGGCGGCCGCCACTTAATTATCTGGCGGCCGCCACTTAATTATCTGGCGGCCGCCACTTAATAATTAGTACATGTCCCGTCACGTGACATGTACGTGCATCGGATCAGAGGCAATGTTGCATATGGAACGCCATCGCCGCCTCCGGCAGCAAACTTTAATTCTATTCGGCTCTTTTACCATTCGGCGCATTTCTATTCGGTCCATTTACCATTACGTTTGGCTCTTTCAGCATTCGGCTCTTTTTTATTCGGCCCATTTACCATTACGTTCGGCTCTTTTTTATTTTTTTATACGCCGCAATTAAATTCTAACCTTTTACATGGGGTCAAATGGAAGAAAATCAACGGCTGGAAATGAGTCTATGAAAAGTTTACAAAACATATAGATGCAGCATGTACTGTAGAGTGTTTGGTTTGTTGAATTAAATGAATTTGAAGGCTATTTCAATATGACTAATCATTTTATTGACATGATTAATGTGTTAGAGAACTTGCAATTGTCCCACCTTATTGACTATTTTGAAAGAGAAAAGGTTTGATTTATGGCCTAGGCTAGCTAGACCTAGTCTAGTGTCAGCCTAACTTTTAACAATTTTAATAATTTACCCTTTCTCTCTCAAAATTTGTAAAAAGATGAATTAATTTTAGGTTATTCAACACATCTTTAATCGTAAATATGGTAAATGGGCCGAATAGAAATGCGCCGAATGCTAAAAGAGCCGAACGTAATGGTTGTAAAAGAGCCGAATAGAATTAAAGTTTGCTGCCGGAGGCAGCGATGGCGTTCCATATGCAACATCGCCTCTGATCCAATGCACGTACATCAGGGACAAATTTCATTTAAAAATTTTGTTTATCAAAATTGCTAATCAAACTGATTGTTGAGTCAAGAAACATAGTTTTGTATTGCATTTTTTGCTACACAATTTGCGAAATGTGTAGCAATATGGTTGTTTTGTATATCTTTTTGCTATGCTACACTGGCGAAATTATTCCCTGTACATGTCACGTGACGGGACATGTACTAATTATTAAGTGGCGGCAGCCAGATAATTAAGTGGCGGCCGCCAGATAATTAAGTGGCGGCCGCCAGATAATTAAGTGGCGGCCGCCAGATAACAGCTTTTAAAATATAGTTAACTTGTGGCCCGAACAGGCTTCCGTATGTTATGACTAGATAGGCCTAAGCTTGTTCAATATGTGGTATTTTTATTTCAGGTTACTTATAAATGGCTTAGCCAAACATTACAGGTCCATGTGAATCAAGCTAAACAGTAAGTGATAAGTTAATGTAAAATCTGTCTAGGCTACACTATCAAACAAGTTTCACAAAAAAAGGTGATAACCAAATATGGTAGTGATGTGCCCAAATATGGTAGTGGTATGACATCATCTTGTCCATATATGGGCACATCACATTTTTTTGTCACATAAAGTGTGATAGTGTAGACAGAGCTTTAAACAACATTACATATTTATTTAAAATAAATACATGACAATGTTACTGTATGTGTCATACAAATCATGATTTCTCTAATTAAATTTGTTTTATACATTGTTATAAATTGTAATTAATTAATAATTAAAAATACAATTGTTTTTCTGTTTCTTCATTGAATTCCATACTATGCTTTTCATTTCAGGATGCTTTATACCTTCTTCAATCAACAAATAACTAAAGAAGCAAATTCTTTAAATGTTACTTATTTTGTGTCTGGTGTGAATGAGACTGATAATGGAGAGAAGGCGAGTAGAATTATAATAATCATTGATATTTGTGTTTCTGTCCCTGACCTCAAATAAAACTAGATAATATAAAAAACATTGCAAATTCTTATTTATTCTTTCACTGGTAAAATTGAATTCTAAATCTCTGTCCACACTATCAAACTAGTTTGATAAAGAAAGTGTGATATGCCTAAATATGGTTGGTAGTGATATGTCTAAATATGGTAGTGGTATATCATTATGGACACATCACATTTTTTTTTGTCACATAAAGTTTAATAGTGTAGACAGAGCTTAACTTTTTGAACTTTTGATAATAATAATTTTGATAATTGTCACAAATAAAACTACTTTTTTTTTTCTTTTTCAGATTCGCAAATTTTCCATTGTAAATGGTTGTGATCTTGAAAGTATGTATAATCAATCACATGGTATTAAAAATATTTGATTAGAAATCATAATGAACATTTTTAATAAGTTGTTGATTATATTAACTAAGCGAACTTATTTAATTTAATTTAATTTTTGTAATGATATTTTCATTTTCAGGTTTCAGTATGTTTTATATTTTATTTTGAATTTTGTGTAATGATTAATATAAATGTTAAATAATAGAAATTGAATATTTCTTTTTTAAATAGAGCATAAGAGTAAATTAAAAGAAGTTTCAGGAGTTCACATTTACAGTGTTCAAAAGAGTCAACTGAAAGATGGAAATTCTTTGTATATCACAGACTATGACCTCACAACAGAGCAAATCAAACAGGCTGCTTGTGGCAGGTACTTTTTAAGCTCTGTCTACACTATCAAACTTGTTGTCACAAAAAACGTTATGTGCCAATATATGGACACGATGATGTAATATCTTTCTTTCCTAGGAAACAAGTTTCATTTTTTATTACAATGTCCTTTATATAATAATTTAAGAAAACAATTACTTCCATCTTTTTACTTCGAATTCCCTTCTTTTGAAAAATTTAGTTTTAATGATTTTAATGTCAAGTAAAAAAGAAAATGTTTATTCTAACCTTGCTAAGTTCATTTACTTTGCTTATAAAAAGAGAAAGCATTATTTAATTACACACACATATGTTTATTTTATTGTTTATATTTATATTTATGTATTCGGGCCAATGGCCTATGTATAATAAATGGCCTAGGCAATGCTCCTAGGAAAGAAAGATGTAATATCAATACCATGTTTGGACACATCATACTTTTTTTTAAACTTGTTTGATAGTGTAAACAGAGCTTAAGAACTTAACTTTATAATTTTTATTCAACCAAGTTTAACTTAACATTCATAAATAGATAAATTGTGCTATTTTTTACTATTTGATCTCGTCTAGAAGCATACATTTGGCTTTTGAAACAAATCAATTGTTTGAAATTGTTTTGAATAAGGAAAATATAAAATGCCAACTGAATTATTTTTAGTTTTAAAAATGACACGATTCCGAGTGGATTAATCAAAATATATAACAGAAAGTACATTTCTGATAATTGAAAGAAAGACTTCATGAAGCAACTTTTGTGTACTACTGGTTATTACAATTTTAGTGCTCATTTTTTGTTTTTTTTGGACAGATTTAGTTCGATTAAATGTGCAGCAGCTAAAAGAAGGTCTGACAAAGAATTAGCAGAATTAGACGAAAGAGCAAGAATGAAAGATGTCGGTAACAACCAATCAAAAAGCAAACCTACCAGCCAATCAACAACAAGCCTTACAAACGGCAAACCATCTACATCAGCAAGTTTAGAAAAGAAAGATGTGGTTAAAACAGAGACAAGTAAACCTGCTACAAAGAGCAATGTCCATCAGAAAAAAGGTCAGAGGTCAGCAATGGATATGTTTACATCCATGAAAAGTAAAAAAGATGAGAAAAGTACAGAAGCGGTCAAAATTTCAAGTTCATCAACAAACAAGACAAAACAAGTTTGTTTATTTTTTTTTTTTCTGTTTTTTGAGTTTTCACATTGAAAATTTAACTTTTTCAGTTTAAAAACATAATTTTATTATTTTATAATTTAGGAAAATAAGTCGTCAAAGGGAATGTTAGCGTTTATGTCAAAAAAACCAAAAGAAGAAGAAACCAAAGAGTCTGAGAAAAAAGAAGTAAAACAAGAAACTGCAGAAGAAAGAAAACCTGAAAAAGATGTGGAGGAATTAGAGGAAAAGAGAGAAGAAAATGTAGTGTCAAATAAGAAGACAACAACTCAAAAACCAGTTTCAAAACAAACGAAAATTCAGAAAAAGTCCAAAAGAAATGCAGTGTCCGACTCCGATGAAGAAGGTTTACACATTTACATTTAATGATTACTGATATTCCAAACTATTTTTATATAAATTAATGATTCATAACTACGATTATATTTTGCAACAACACAATATTTTTAGATTGTTGATTTATTATAATACTTTTGATTAATTATTACTGAATTATTATTTTTTAATAGAAGAAAATCCAAAAAAGAAAAGACGACGAAGAATCATGATGGCAGAAAGCAGCAGTGAAGAAGGTAGATTTTATTAATTTAAAAATACATTATGTTGTTACAGGTTATAAATAGTAATAAAGTACATATTATGGTTATCTCTTCTTCCTCGGTCACATTTGCCTAGACAGAAGAAGAGGGAGAGATTACCTTCCTAAGTGTACTTAACCTAACCCTCTAAATAATCTCTCTCAACTATTAAAAAAATACACGCTATTGATAGACCTCGAACCCAGGGTTCCAGAGTCACAGACTAAACCTTTTACCACTCGACCAAACATTTCGGTTTGGATAGTCATGTCAATTGACTATGGTGGCATGGTTGTTCAGTCTACTGTGACCGTGTATTCAAATGAGGCAAAGGTGACCGAGGAAGAATATCTAACCATATTATTATATATTCATATATTACAGTTAATATATTGATTTTTTTTATATTCCATATGAATGTTAACTGCATTTGGATATCTTCATTACCTTTTCCAGAGAGTGATGATGAGCCTATACCTCCATCTCCTCCTCAACAACCACCTGCGATTCCTCTTAAAGATGATGATGAGGAGGAGAATGAGGAGGATGGAATGGAGTTGGATGAACCAACTGAAGGAGAAGGTGGTGGTGACACTCGTGTCAAAATGGTCAAAGTCTGGAAGACAAGACAAGTTCTGGATGATGATGGATTCATGGGTAATTAATTTATTGTCCAAATCAATCAATGTAAATGTTATGTATTGAGTAAAACCCTCATTTGAGATACCCTTATTAAGGGGATATATTGCTGTAGGAGACATTTTAATTGGTCCTGAAGGTGTCCCCTTAATATGGGTTTCTGCTGTATATTATTGTTGTTATTGTTCAGTACAGTAAATTGGTTTTGTAAGTCTTTTTTACTATTAAATCAACTAGTGTTTCTTAATATTATTTTTGTAGTAACTGAAAAATATTTTGAATATGAAACCGTGAAAGTTGTCGATGAACCAAAACCAACAGTCAGCAAAGCGCCCGCACCCAAGAAAGCTGACGACACGGGTGACAAGTCAGGAAAAGGAAAAAAGGCCAAAGAGGACAAATCATCCCAAAAATCAATAATGAGTTTTTTCAAGAAATCATAAAATTACTACACAGGTCAGGAATGGTACATTTACTTTACAATGCAAAGAGAGTTAAGCTACAGTACTTATCAGGAGTAGTTTAGTAGCAAACAAACACCTAGATTAACTAAAGCTAATGATCTATTATGACTGTTTATACAGAAACTAGTTGTTTAGCACCTGTTTGGTCTTTCCTTGCATTTTTTATTTGTTTTGTCTTCTTTGTATTGTATATGGCAGAAATTGAATAAATAAATAAATAAAATGATATTACTACAAACTAAGGTATGGCTGGCATTAACTAATTAAATTTGTTAAAATCAGTTAATCTGTGTCTACTAGTGTAATTCATACTGCCAGTATGATGTAGATTAACTTTTGGAATAAAGGATGGTGTAATCCCTAAACTGGGGTTAGACCTGTAATAATATAATTTATCTATCGATTTACCCCCTCAACATTTAAAGTATTGCAGAAAAGCTTTTTAAAAAAGTGAAGACTGGTGTACACCCTTAACTGGGATTAGACCTGCATTAATTTAAAGATGCATTGTCCCCCAAACACATGAAAAATAAAGATTAAAAAAATCAGACTTTGAATAGATTATATTGTAGTTTTCACTTCGGTAGATAAAAACCCAGACAAAATTAAAGTTTTCATCTATAAAATGACAAAAATATAAATGGTTAACCCATTTGACTATTTTTTGCTTTAAATTACAGTTTTTTTTAGATAAATACATTTTTCGATCCAATTTTTGGTCAAAGTGGATGACTATTATGTGACATTAAAATGGTATATTAAAAAAAACACATTTTTAAGAAATATTTTTTCACATCTTTAAGCCACTAAACTATATAATAATATAGTATACAGTAAACAGATGTAGACAATGTTTGTGTGTGTTATCGTATCATGATATACCCCCTCAACGAATGAGTATTGTAGCAAATAAATTCAAAGTACTTGTATCTCTCCTCCCAATGGACATTTGAACATTTAATTTATTGACTCTCACCGTACGTTACAGTATTGTCATATTAGAATGCATAGAAAACAAATGAAACACAGAACAAGTACAAAATATAAGTGTTTACAGCAACACAAAATGAGGTGAATAGCTTAAATAACCAAAATCATCTAATGCAAACTGCATTGAAGTAAACCATCCTCTAATTACAGGCCATTGACTTCTGGCCTTTAGAACATAGTCACAAAATGAATTACATCACGTGATTTACTGTCAATGAAGTGATTGGAATTAACCAAATAGTAACAGTTAAGAATTGTATTTTCCTCCAGCGCACGCGATTTAGCCGTTAAAGCGTGGTTCCCACTGGAACGCAACGCAGCGACGCATTGACACAAAGTGCTGTAGGCCTATTGCGTAATCACAAGTGGGAACCGACGACGCAACAGTGCTGCAAACATCGCAGGTTTGATTTCACGCATGCGGGGGCAAACACAGTTAAGCGTGGTTCACACTAGCGACGCAACACAAGGACGTAACGCAACGCAAGTGAATTGACCAATCACAAGCGATGGCTTATTCGCTTGTGATTGCTAACTGTCTATAACTTCGCTTGTCATTGGTTAAAACGCTTGCGTTGCGTTTACGTTCTTGCGTTACGTTCTAGTGGGAACCAAGCTTTATTAGAAGGGCATTGCTTACGTTGCGTAGATTGCGTCGCTAGTGGGAACTAAGCATAAACGTGGTTCCCACTAGCGACGCAACGCAGTGACGTTTTAACGCAAAGTGCTGTATTATGTAATCACAAGTGGGAACCGACGACTCAACAGTGCTGCAAACATCGCAGATTTTATTTCACGTAGGAGAGGGAAAACACAGTCATCGGAAGAGCATTTTCTCACGATGCGTAGGTTGCGTTACGTTGGGTCGCTAGTGGGAACCATGCTCCAATCAAAGTAAACGTACGTAAGCATCTGATCCCAAAAAACATTGAATCATTTTATTTGTATTATTTTATATTGATTTATTTATCTTAATCGACACCGTTGGATATGCCAATTCCCTTCCCAATTCCTTGACATTTAAATAAATTTAAATGTTTGCAACAAACGGCTTTCAGCAACCATTATACAATAAAATATAATATTAAAATAGCTTTTTCACTCCCAGCCATTGGCATTAGTTTTATAAATTTTACATTAATCAAACCAAATTATATAATGTAGGCCGAAATGTGCGTCTGTTGCCATGACGCCGCCAGGCTTAAGTACGTCTGAACATTTCCATGCGAGTGTAATTTTAAATATATTTAGTAGCAATGTGTCTGTCTACAGAGTAAATTATATCTTTAAGAAACTACCACATTTCTTCGCAAGTTTAACCATTTTCAATTTAATTCGCCAAAAGCAAGATATAGCCTATTTTAACGAACTTTGTTCCTCATTTCACGAGGAGGTAAACGCTAAATATAATCAACTAATTATAATGTCTTCTTTAAATCGTTTTGTTTCTATAGTGTTCTTGTATATTTACATTTTTAGACAAATAAACTAGAAATAGAATGTAATTAATCTAAATAGTATGGTGTATGTACTTTTAACTTGATTTATTATTAAACAAAATTATAACTTAAAACCAATAAACAGCCGATTCTCGGTACTACTGTATCTATTTCTGAAGTATCATAGAAATATTAACATACATGTGTTAACATGTATCTAGTAGTAAAGATTAGTTCCCACTAGCGACGCAATGAAATGCAACGCAGCGACGTTTTGTTGCAAAGTGTTGTATTGCGTAATCACAAGACACAAGTGGGAACCGACGACACAATAGTGCTGCAAACATCACATGTTTGATTTCCCGCAGGCCGGAAAAAGCAAAATTATTGGAAGGGCATTTTCTTACGTTGCGTAGATTGCGTTACGTTACGCTAGTGGGAACCAATCTGTATATCGTCCGTCACCTCTTAGTCCTTGTAGATACTACAGTGTACCTCTCCGCAGGCTTGATCTGTCGATCGATGCACTAAAACGAATCGTGTGGTGCGTCGTGTGGTGCGTTAGTATAACGAGTTATCCCAAATTTCTTCCTTAAAACATTGTCTATAATAATTGCTAAAACATGCTATAACGAGAAATCAAATACAGATCGGAAACAACCAAATTAACTTAACTAGGCCCGGGTAAGAAAAAAAGAAACGTGTATTGACGAAAACAACGTCGTGCTACTAAGGTGCATTTGATTATTAAACAGTATTGGACCAATATACGCCAAGCGTGGCAGTCATTTTGCACGACTAAAAACCGTATTTCACGTTGAAATGTTCTAGACTAAAATCATTGCTTTTTTTATCAACATTTACTTAAATGTGTATTGCACATTCATCAATGTTACGAGAATGTGTTGGCATGTAAACATGCGACTAATGTAGAAAAACAGCGATTTGGAGATGTAGCCTGGGGCGACATCGTCACCATCCTACAAAAAAAAATGGCGAACGTCGGAGATTTTTTGCTGCTAGACAATCTAGTCTTGAAATCTATGCGATATTTTTATCTAATATTAAACCGAACCGATATTATATTCGAGTGAGAAAATGTAACTTGATGTTGTGCATTGATTTAGGCCTACTTTGTTAAAATTGTTGAATAGATACATCAGTAATTGCGTGTCAATTTAAAAAGAAAATGAACCTCTCAACAGCATAGAAGTTTGTATCTAATTAATCAATATTTTGGCCTACTAAATAATGTTTTCTGGACGCATAAAGCGTGGTTCCTACTAGAACGCAACGCAGCGACGACGTATTGACGCAAAGTGCTGCAAACATCGCAGGTTTGATTTCACGCAGGCGGGGGCAAACACAATTATTAGAATAGCATTTTCTTACGATGCGTAGATTGCGTTACGTTGCGTCACTAGTGGGAACCACGATTTAGGGCCAACTGAGACAGCGTCGTACGACGAGGCCCGACGTAACGTCTTGACTCGTCGGTGCTCTCTGAGTTGAATTTCGACGAGACGAGTCGTCTTGAGACCGTCGGGCGTAGTTTTTAAGTCGTCGCGATAACTAAATTTAATTTAATTTTCTCCCTACGAGACGACCTCGTACGACGCTGTATGAGATGGTCTTAATATGCTCCTGCTCTAAAGGACAATACCATGATTCGAACTTGCGCCCGAGAAGCTTTCTGATTTAGGGCATATACTACTGCTCCTTAAACAAAAATGCAAATGTCTACAAATGATATGCTATATACGCGTCTTTTTACAGTAAATGTTTAGCCCTGTCTCGTACGGTTTAGTATCAAGAAATTTGGCTATAGGCCTGCAGCATCACGGGTGAAGTTTGCTGTCAGACGCGATGTTTATGATTTTAACAATACCTCGCGTGTATCGGGTGAAATGTTTGCGAAATCTCCGTTTCTCTCCCAATTTTCATTATGATACAAAACTGATTACCAGTTCCGTCAATGAAAATTAAGATAATCTTTTACGCCCACAAACATGGCCCACCCCTAGCTTAAAATGTTAATATCATTAGGCCTAGGTGTTTTTTATAATGTATAATCCGAAAATCACGGATTTGACTGTCTGTAATACCTTTAGCGAGGTCTGCAGCCTGACAGCGACTAATTAGCAGACTTTACACAGTACGTGTTCTAACCCACGTGTACGATTTATATTATAACTCGACACGTTGTTCAAACAAGATGTAGGCCTACTATTATAGACTTTATATTTTAAAATTGGTAATTAGACGTTACGAAATCACGGACACATGCTGGAGTATGATGTAATTACTAACTCCCTATTAGCATTGAAAGTGGTGTATCCGACGACGAGGTACCATCTTCTATTATAATAACACTAAGCCAAAATGTATCTTCTCCTAAACCGCAAGTCTGATATCATTCGTTTGAGCTAGGGGCACCTTTAATTCCCCTTTATCTATTAGTCTATTAAAACGGCAAATTTGTACGAAAAATGTGTTTTTAGACCAATTTCATTTCAATCATCAGTGGCCGAGGGGTTAAGATAGTGGAACCGTAATTACGTAGCCATAACATCGGCAGGGGTTCGAGGCTCACTCACTCCATGGTTCTGGTGGTAGAACGAGTCTTCTCGGATAAGGACTATAAACCGTAGGTCCAGTGTACACATCTAGCTCGTTTGCACTTTAAAGAACCTAGTACATCTTTCGAGACGAGTAGGGGGTTACCCCGGTGTATTAGTACATCACAGCCACTGATCACCAACTGGGCCCTCTGGGAGACTAGTCTTTGACTGAAGAGGTTACCCAGTATAAATATATATTTCCATTATTCGTCATGACAAGAGTGTAATGTTGTATATTGTATTTTATGTTGTATTTTGTGTACGTGTATATTGCATTTGGTATTAGGCCTAGTGTATTTTGTGTACGTGTATATTGCATTTGGTATTAGGCCTAGTGTATTTTGTTGTATTGCGTATTTTATATTGTATTTATACTGAATTTATTGCTAATCTTCTCTCCATTTTGGAGGATTTCATTTTGAAATTAATTATTGATAGGCTCCTATATAATACTATTTCACACATGTACCGGGGCGCAGCATTCAAAACTCTGATCTGTATAAACTCCAAACATTTGCTAGGCGATGTAAAAAGAATAGGCCTATAAAGCTCTGTCTACACTATCGAACTAGTAAAGATGTGCCCAAATATGGTAGTGATATACCCAAATATGGTAGTGATATACCCAAATATGGTAGTGATATGACATCATGTCCATAATGTATGGGCACATCACATTTTTATCGCTTAAAGCGAAATACCAAATAAAAAAATTCAAAAAAATACAACAAAGATTGATAGTGTAGATAGAGCTAGATAGAGTAAATTTGTGAAAACTCCATTTTATCAATGCTGGTTATTTCGCGTATTGTTGTGCAGACTTTAATTAGTCGAAAATGTTCAATCCCTTAAGACAAATTAGCATCTTATGAGCTTAGACAGCGGAAATGCCAGATCATGGAGATATCAATAAAAATAACCCATAGAAAGATAAATCAATGATCACGTGATTGTTATTGCTACTGGTGACATACCTGGCAACGTTTGTGACGTCATGTTAATTATTTAGCCGACAGACACATTCAGTTTTAAAGATGCATTTTCACGAACTTGAAAACAAAAGTTTCAATTAAAAAAAAATATTTCTTGAAATACTTTCTGCTGTTAAATACTATTTATTTTGACAATATATTTTATTTCACAAATTAAATATTTTATATACTGCGGACTGTGTGTGTGTTCTGGTCCTGTTTTTGATTGGCGCGGAACTTTCAGGTAGTTTCGACAGAAGATGTACAGAAATCTAGATGGAATAATCCACCATGTATATATTCTTTTAATTTTACAAATATTGATGCAAATACTATCAAAACGAGATTGTACAAATTACCTGAAAAAAACCTTGATGTATTAGAGTTTTATAGTAAGCTTTTGATGTTGGCGGCGCCATATATCTCATATCCATTATGTCACATTGTAAACCTTTCCCTTATGTCTGGGTGTATCCCAGGTGACTGGAAAGTTGCAAGGACGACCCCAATCTATAAGGGAAAGGGTAGTAAAGAGAGTATGAACAACTACAGACAAATTTCTGTTGTCGGTCATATTGCAAAAATTATTGAGAGAGTTGTTCAGGAACAAATAATTACCTTTCTTGAGTCTTATGATTTAATTAATGTGGACCAATTTGCGTTTTTATAAAACCATTCCACTGTAACGTGCTGACACAGAGTGGTTGATGATTGGTTGGAAAGTTTTAATGATTCTGAATTGATCGGCGCTTGTTTCTTAGATACATCTAAATGTTTTGATCGATCACTCAATTCTTGTATATAAACTTGAAAAATACGGTTTCAGTGAAAATGTTTTAAATTGGTTTGTAAATTATTCTGAAAAACAGAAAACAGTTTGTATACTGCAACAATAGAAAATCTAAACTGAGAGATATTAACATTGGTGTTCCGCAAGGAAGTGTCCTTGGGCCCATCCTTTTTCTTCTTTTTATTAATTATATTTCGCCGTCTGTTATAAGTGGAACTTGCAGCATTTTTGCTGATGATGTTGTTGTGTATACTACTGGTAATTGTCTGTAAACGATTCTCTACAAATAATCATGAATAATGTTAAAAACCACCTCTCAATCAATACAGACAAAACTAAGGTCATGTTACTCAGAAACAGTCGTTCAGTAGATAATATCCAACTGGATATTAAAATTGGGCCCACCAAAATTGAACAAGTTGATAGCATAAGATATCTGGGAGTTATTATAGATGAAATGTTAACGTGGAAACAGAATACCCAGTCTATCAGTAAAAATATTGGATATAAAATTTCAATGTTTGTCTAAATAAATCATTATTAGAAACGTTGTTTTTGAGTACCATACAAATACCTCTGAGCAAAACAAGAATATCTTGAAGCGTCTTCATAGAAGAGCGGCTCGCATTGTTACCCAACATTTTGATTTTGTTGACGTGAGGGGTGATGACATAATTCAGGATCTTTCCTGGAAAACATTTGAAGAGAGAAGAGATTTTTATCTAGCTAGTCTAATGTATAAATGTATCCACGGCCTTGCTCCAACCAGATTGACGAATGAAATTGAACTAATTGGGAATGTACACACCCATTCAACGCGTGGAGTAGACAACTTAAATGTTGTTATACCTCATTATACCCGTAGCAAAATGGATTCGTCTTTTAAAGTTGCAGACGGAAAAATATGGAATAACTTGCCAGCAGATATAAAACATTCACCCACGATTATGTTCTTTAAAGCTAGATACAGATCTCATTTCTTTTCATAACATTTAACTTCCAGTTTTTATTTTTTGTTGCTATTATTATTAATTGTAATTGTATAAGATTTAAATTTGTATCCGTTTTTGTCGACAGGACCACAATGCAAAACAAGTTTATTTCTACTTGATTGTGTATTATCCTGTATAAATATGTTGTTAAATAAATACATTAAATAAAAAGAAATGAACAAAACTAAACAAACCAATCTAACAACAGGACACTGAGCTCGCCTTACCAAGATGGGAACTCGTAACAGTCCTATGATCTTATGTCTGGCTGCGACAAATACCAACAGAATGCATTGGGGTAGTAACATTGTATACATATTCTCCGCGGCGCGTGGTGTCTATTATTAATGGTAAATATTATTTTGATTACCTTGGTTTGCTTATGCATAATATATCATGCGAAACGCACAGTAGTGTAAAGGTATTGTGTGGGAGGGACTAAAAGATCATAAACGTGCGAAAGTTGTAGGAGTAAGGATAGTAAAGTCTGCAATGTGTGACTAAGATTCGACCATTTGGGCGTTCGCAATTATACACCTCTAGTATATATTCTATATATAGACATTTAATTGAGCTGTGATGAATTACAAAATAATCCAAACATTTGGGGCACGCAGCGTCCTAGTTACTCTCCCTACATGCTCTGTATGCCCCAAGTTCTATTTCATTGTCAAATTCTGCCTGAGCCAGTGATTTTCATAGACTCAAGTCTCATAAGATATTAGAGCCTAGAGATTTTTCGGTGACCAACCTCAGGTCAATCGAGAGTGAGGGGGACGGGGATGAGGACACATGTCGCATTTTTTCCCGCATGCGCACAATGAACTAACATGCCGTAGTTTGGTCGACCGTCGTTCCTATTTTCAGCATTTTGTTACAAACCATTCAAATATTGTCATGGTGTTATAATTATAGCCTAGTGCAACTCCAAATCGTCATTTTTTTGCTTTATCAATACTATAGTTACTGCAGTAATAGAATTTTGAGGTACCCATATAATAGTCTTGGATGAAGGAGAGTGAAAATAACAATGATAATGACAATATAATTTATTTATTTGGCGAACCTTTTCAGGGTATGAAAGAACGTTCTTTCAACCTTAAAAAATAACACATAAAATTTCTGACATAAATAATTGGTGTATCTTATACATAATTTATATAACGCAACAGACAGATAACTAAACAAATACAACATTTCGTGAATAAATTTAGCTTGAGATTTTGTTGTTGATCTGGTATTAAGTAATTGGTGCATATGGAGTGAGATGCGAAAATGGATTAATCTGTATTATCCAACCGACTGCTAATTTAGTACGGATGCATACAGAACCGTTAACACGTCCAACTAAATCGTTGTTCCCATTAGAGACGTAACACAAGGACGTACGCGCAACGCAAGCGTGTTGACCAATGACAAGCGACAGTTTTTAATAATCCATCGCTTGTGAGCGGTCAACTCACTTAAAGCGTGGTTCCCACTAGCGACGCAACACAAGGACGTAACGCAACGCAAGTGAATTGACCAATCACAAGCGATGGCTTATTCGCTTGTGATTGCTAACTGTCTATAACTTCGCTTGTCATTGGTTAAAACGCTTGCGTTGCGTTTACGTCCTTGCGTTACGTTCTAGTGGGAACCAAGCTTAAGCGTGGTTCCCACTAGCGACGCAACACAAGGACGTAACGCAACGCAAGTGAATTGACCAATCACAAGCGATGGCTTATTCGCTTGTGATTGCTAACTGTCTTTAACTTCGCTTGTCATTGGTTAAAACGCTTGCGTTGCGTTTACGTCCTTGCGTTACGTTCTAGTGGGAACCAAGCTTTACCTTGCGTTACGTCCTTGCGTTGCGTCGCTAGTGGGAACCAAGCTTTTCTAGTACTAGGCCCTATAAAAATGTACGGTAATGAATGAAAGTAAAAGCGGTCGTATAATAATTTGTTTAAAAATAACTGTTGGAACGTATTACGATGGATGTTAATAATAAGTAACCGTTTTAATTATCATTCGAGGAGCGCTACAACTTGGCGATAGAAAGCTAACGTCGTTTTAAGAGCCCCTAGTTATTAAATAACCGCACTGTATAATGGTACTTTAGGTAATCTCAAAAAATGTCGGTGCTTTTGAGTATAATTGGCACCAATCCGATGGATAAATCTCGCTCTCATTAGCATGTCGTTAAGAAAAAGATCTGTCTGTCTTGAACACAGTTCTAGCGTTTTTAGACGGGATTTTGTTTAAACTTGAGAATTAATTCTCTCATTTGTGCTTATAATTCAAGCCCAGATTTCAATATACCAATGTGGTTTTGGCAGACTGACATTCCGAGATTCTTTTTCGCGCTTTTATACTGCCATCATAAAAATTAATGAAATGCTTATTGTACTCAAAAAAAGTGTGATGTGCCCAAATATGGCAGTGATATGACATCATCGTGTCGATATAATTGGGCACATCGCATTTCTTTGTCACGTAAAGTTTGATAGTGTAGACAAGGCTTTATAGTGGAAATTAGTTTGGAGATAAATATTGGTTCCCACTAGATAGAGACGCAACGCAAAGACGTAGACGCAACGCAAGTCAGTTGGACCAATGACACGAGAGTCGAGTTCGAATATCCCATCGCTTAAAGCTCTGTCTACACTATCAAACTTTATGTGACCATGAAGAAATAACTTATTGCTCAATGATGTGACAAAACACTTTTTTGGTCAAACTATTTTGATAGTGTAGACAGAGCTTAAGATTGGGCAAATCGCGTTGTGTGGCCAGTGGGAACCAAGCCTAATTGGTATCGTAACTTGTATATACTTGTGTCGGTGTGCATGTACAGAAAAATCATAATTGGTGTTGAAACTTTATGGTAGAAAGATTGGTTTGTGTCCGTTTAGGTGTATCGCTGTTCAACATATCTAGGCATATATTCTTATGTTCCGCATTAATTAATGTTCTTGTTTGAAACTTAACTTATTCCGCATTCGAATAAATGATCGAATCAGAGAGGTTACAGTCGTGCGTCATTAATTATAACGCTTGGTTCCCACTAGGACGTAACGCAAGGACGTAGATGCAACGCAAGCGTGTTGACGTCCCAATGACAAGCGACAGTGCATTGCATTGCGTTACGTCCTTTCGGTACGTCCTAGTGGGAACCAAGCTTAAGTTGTCTTTATGTCTTTTTGTTACATTCCATCGAATGCAACCGTTCAGTCTAAAGTTAGAAAAGGAATCGAACATACTGTGAAATAACAACAAAAATTGCTAGAATCTGTTCTCAGTTAATATATGTATTTAGCTTATTTACAACGAATCATATTTTACAAATATGGAATGATTCACAAATTACATACAAATAATGCCTTATTAATGTTATTTATGTAGGATTATACTAACAAATATAAGTTTAGTCTTTGTAAACATTAATTAGTTTCTAATTACACAATGCTCCAGGTGAGAAATAGGAAATTGGGGGGGGGGGGGGGGGGGTGGGGGGCGGTAATCTGAAAGATAGTGTTATACCACTTTTTAGCCTAGCCTAGCCTTGCAAAACTGAAGCTTACACACTCCGTGGCGTTAACATCGGCGTGTTGTATATGGTGTATGTACCCTCCGGAGTTTTGCTAGGCGACCGTGTGAAAGGGGTTTTAGACAACGTGGAATGATAATATACAGGTACCTAACAATGAGAAGCCATTATGTACAATTGTGCAATATTATTATCATTATTATCGTTAGAGTCCCCATACATCTTAAGTACATTTAATTTAACACCGCATTTTGCAGCTTAACAGTGTGTTTTAATTCCTTGGAATATAATGACATATATTTACTATTTCCTCTATTTAGCAATTAAGAAACAATACAAAAATTACGTACAAAATATTTGCATGGAATGAAAATTAGATATAAGCGACGAAAGAACCAGGAATGTAAGCAACGCAATGGAATGGTGACGTACCGTAATTACGCCAAAGTAACGTCAATTTGTTACGTCAAGCAACGCATTGGAATGGTGACGTACCGTAATTACGTCAGAGTAACGTCATTTTGTTACGTCACGCAACAAATTGGAATAGTGACGACGATTACGCCATCGTATCGTTTTTTACGTTTACGCATTTTTCAAACCAGAAACACAAACGTTCTGATATGATTTACGCACAAAATATCGGCAGCTAGCTTGGCTAGTTGGTCGGACATCGAATTGTTTTTTTTCCAAAATAATTCGTTACGGCGAAAGACGTGACAATCACATAAAGCATATAACCATTCATATATTGAATACATAATTTAGATTCAGTGGGATTTTTGTATACCCTGAAGCTTACGCCAGAACACTGTAAATATTGTTTTGCCGCCCTCAATGATCACAATCATACAAATTGCAGCAAGCAAGTGGGCCTTCTTAAATTAGGCCTGCTAATTATTATACCTTATTATATAGCATAGTTATTTTCTAACATAGAATTTACTGCACATAAGAAGACTACATTAAGAGTTTGACTTTAAAAGTCCGAAATGGTAACTTTCGCTCAGTATTGGCTCTTCGGTATTTCGTCATAGTTGGGTGTGGTCTTTGGTATTTTCGTTAGGATTTTCAGCCGCGCCTAGATTTAGACTTCCTCACTCGTCTTGCTTTGGTTTTATTGTAAGGACAATTTTCTTGTCTAGTTACCTTTCGTAGTCTTAAAACTTTTGTGATCTTTCGAACCTGCTTCTTGCAATTCCCGTCGCAGTTTTTTAAAGTCTTCTGTTCTTTGTTAAGTAGATTTCTTAGTTTATCTGCAATATACAACGTATGATCTAGTATTATTATTCATATAAATAGACGTTCTTTCTGATCCAAAAAAAAGCTGCAGAAATTGGATATGGTCGTCTGTACCAAAGACTAGTGTATACTTCGCATGATTGCAACCAAATTGGTATTAGTAAAGAGTTCCAAAAGAAGAATGCGCAGATATATATCTTGTTTTATTGATTCATTTATCCCATGTTATTGCTAATATTATACAGGTAATAATAATAATAATAAAATGTTTATTCGAACGAAAAGTTAAAACTTACGCTACACTGATAAAGTTTACAAACTATAAAAAAACGAACAGTTTTCAACAGTTTGCTAGTGTAACAAACAAACTTGGACGAACTGCAGAAAATAAGTTTGCAGAACTTACAAACAAACTCGTTTGGTGAGGTCTATACACTTAGCGAATCGAACAGCACTATCTGTAGTCTGTGACAGGCAACACAGACTTCTCCAAAGAGTTTGCAAACAACTTTGGTCTTTTAGCCCACAGGTTGCTCGAGTTTGAAATACTAAACTTTGGTAGTGTAGACTTCCGCAAACTAGTTTGGTGAGGTCTATGCACTTAGCGAATCGAACAGCACTATCTGTAGTCTTTGACACAGGCAACACAGACTTCTCCAAAGAGTTTGCAAATAACTTTGGTCTTTTAGCCTACAGGTTGCTCGAGTTTGCAATGCTAAACTTCGGTAGTGTAGACTTCTGCAAACTAGTTTGCCGAAGTTTGTCAACTTGTCACTGCAAACTTTGGAAAGTTTTCTTGACAAACTCGGAATTTGCTTGAGTTTGTCAACAAATGTGTCTGTAGGTTAGACTAGGCTTTACTTACGATTAGTTGTAGCGCCTTCAATTGTGTATTTATCAGGATGTTTCGTTAAAAGGTCCGCAAACTCTCTCATTGTGATATCGATTATCTGAAAACTCCTGATAGATCCTAAAGAACAAAAGACAAAAGAAATTGATTATCGTATTAACAATAAACCCATCTTCGATATTATGAAGTTAACCTTTTCGTGAAATGGGTAAAAATGAAAATGGCTTTTTTAAACACAAGATTTCAATTTATTTTTCCAAATTGCATGAGATTAATTGATAAGGTAATATTTAAAATAAAGCAAAAATGGAGGGGAAAACTTGGAAAAGAGCAATGGCTACCATTATACATTTTAAAAATTAAAGTATTATAGTGTAAGTAAAATTGATAAATAGAAAATATATGTGATCGTCCGATCGGCACTCTGGAAACCCTTTAATATTTAGTTTATAAAAAAATGTTTGTTAGGCCTATATATTGCAATGTATATTAATTTTGTCTATCTAATACCGTTGTAGAGATTCTTCTTTTAGGAACATGATATACGTTATAATAAAATAATAAAACTATCAATTTTAAGTAAAGAAAATAATAAAATAAAACAAATGTATCCGAAGAACGTACTATCTGAGTTGAGGTGATACTTAAGATTAGTGAATACGCCTTGTGGCCGTTACCGTAACTTTAAACACATTAAGTTTCCATTTTATTGCTCGTATTGCAATTAGCCCAGCTTGTCGGTTTAAGCAGGGAGATATTTACGTTGCAGTATTTCCTCTCGGGGCAATCAAACAGTTCAATTGAGTCGCGTTAATTATACTCTTGACTTCTCAGTTCCCTTTACCTTCATTTGACATCACATGTCTGCTGTTAACAAATTCGCAAAAGTACGCACAGTCGTGGATTTAAACGCGTGACATACTCCTAATAAGCATGATTCCCACTGGCGAAGCAACGTACCGCGCAACTCAACGACGTATTGACGCAAACAGCGACGTATCGACGCCAACTTCTGTATTGTGTAATCACAAGTGAGAACCGACGACGCAACATTGTTGCAAAATCGCGAGTTTGAGTTCACGCAGATGGGGAAAACACAATTATTGGAAGAACATTTTCTTACGTTGCGTAGGTTACTTTACGTTGCGTCGCTAGTGGGAACCAAGCTTTACTGGCTGTATGCTCTATTAATCACAAAAGTATCCATAAAGCGTGGTTACCACTAGAACGCAACGCAGCGACGTATCGACGCAAAGTGATGTATTGCGAATCACAAGTGAGATTGCGTTAAGTTGCGTCGCTAGTGGGGGAAGCCTTAGGCCTTTAAATATCAACAAATTCTCTACTTAGACATCTATATTTTGGAGTAAAAATTATGTTCCTACCATTATTATTCAAAATCCATTGGTGCAAACCCACTGTCTTCTTGTCTATCCTTTCTATGACGTAGCTGACCTCCTGACCTTTTCCCGAACTCCTCTTTTCTTTATCCGGCGTAGTGGAGTACACGACAACATTCTCCCGTTGTTGAAGGCACATTGGCGGCTCTGCTTTAATGGACGGTCTGTTAGAAAACGGGACCCTGTTACTATCTACAATAACAAAAAGATATTGATTATTATTACTGTTAAGTTAGCATTATAAAAATACCCGGATCACCCAACTCGTCTTGGTGACGAGTTTACTACTGTACTGCTACTATAAGGATTGGTTCCCACTTGGACGCAACGCAAGGACATAACCGCATCGCAAGTAATTTGACCAATCACGACGCGATGGATCATCCAAACTGTCGCTTGTGATTGGTCAACTCACTTGTGTTGCGCGTACGTTGTTACGTTGCATCCAAGTGGGAACCAAGCTTTAATACAAGTTGTTAATAATGCGCTGGAAATATTGAAGATAAAATTAGATAATGTAAGCCGTATTCATTGAGTCTATTTAGTCTTAGTTACTTACCCGGGTCAGGGGCCAATAACCCGGGTAGGTAACTAAGTCCGAACAGGCTAATTGTCTGTATATAATATGTGAATATACAGTTAGAACTGACGTTCAAGCCCCCTTGTCGATGTCATGTAAAACAAGGCTTATGTTAAACAGATGTTTTTACTACAGAAATAATTGCCGTTACTAGGAATTCCAGTGACAGCCTTTTCGCGAAACATTCAGCAATTAAATAACGATATTTCTAACAAGACCAATGCTACACAGAACCCAGTGCAACCGGTTCCCAAAAGTCACATGTAATTGATGAATGTAGGCCTACGAAAAGTTGAAATGTCAAAGCTTAATTTAACTTTAACTCAACGGCTTGAACGCAAAAGTTGTACTGTTCGGTAATGCTACTAAATGTAATTATAAATAATTCCCCCTAACGGCTAGTCAAAAAGGCATTACAATTCGATTTACCATTTAACAGGATTGGCATTTAATTGACCTAATTCAGGTTAGCCTTTCAAGGCATTAGGAATATACTTAAATTGCCAAATACTATTTACAACAAAACTTAAGCGTGGTTCCCACTAGCGACGGAACGTAACGCAATCTACGCAACGTAAGAAAATGCCCTTCCGATAATTATGTTTGCCCCCGCTTGCGTTAATTCAAATCTGCGATATTTGCAGCATTTTTGCGTCTTCGGTTCCCACTTGTGATTACGCAATTCATGACTTTGCGTCGATACGTCGCTGCGTTACGTTTTAGTGGGAACCACGCTTTACAACAAAACTTAAAATAGTAAGGTGATTAGACACTATAGGCCTACCTGGGCATGTTGGACAACAGTGACCTGTGACCGCCACCGGAAAGCTACACGGTAAGTCCTCATTCTTCTTGCAAACCACAGGAGTGCAGTTCATCTCACCGTTCTTTAAAGAAAGGCATTCATTATATATAGCACAATGATTAAAGCTCTGTCTACACTATCAAACTTTATGAACTTCGAACCTTTTTAATAAAACAGTAGCAACTTTGATGCCATATTTTTAATGTACAGTGACTATTGATTACCTTTTTGAAACAAACTGTGTATATTTAAAGAATTGGTATTATTGAAAAGTTATCTAGGGTGGTTGTTATGCTTTTTTCTGCGTTGCGTCTACGTCCTACGCGCTACGTCCTAGTAGTAGCCAATCATCAAAGACAATAACAACACTGATCAAATGGTTATTACGTACACGACATATTGCGCAGTAAATGTTAGATTGCAAAAGGAAGTCCCAGCCAATAAAGCAATAAAATATTATTTTGAAAACTGTAAGCAACAAAAGTATTGAGAACGACCACAATCCACACTACCGGTAACTCTATCGAACGACCTGATCACTCTTCATAAACAGTCATCAACTGCACTACCCCCTAGGATCAATAGCATAAAAGATATAGAAACGATTCAGATAATAGCCGAAAACACTGGAGGAAAGCAATCCGAGATATAAGCAAAGCGGCCGAGGCGGGAAAATCATTAGACTATCTGCCGGCAATAAAGAAGAAGAAGAAGAAGAAGAAGAAGAATAAATGTTAGATTGTCAACTTACTATACAATGACATACGACGCAGTCCATTACTCCAAATGGATACACATTCGGGTGCCACCTTTGACCATGTATGTATAAGCCATTATCTGTTTTACAAGCTGGAATACAATTAATTGAAAGACAATAATTATGTAATTAGAAATGGTAGGCCTATTATGTAAAGCATGAGTTCTTGTATAGCTTCAGAAACACGTAATCATTGTTTTAAGGCGTTGTTAATAAAAAATATCTTAATCTTTTAAGCGTGATTCCCACTAGAGACGCAACGCAAAGATGTAGATGCAACGACTGTTCGAACAATCCATCGTTTGTGATTGGTCAAGTCACTTACGTTGCGTTACGTCCTTGCGCTGTGCGTCTCTAGTGAAAACCACGCTTAACAGATTGAGATATACAGTAAACCCCTTACTAAGAAGACATCGTAGGGACCCAACACAATATCTTCTTAATATGGGTGTCCACTAAGTAGGGTTGACCATAGTATTAACCTCTAAAGACTCTTTCGTTTCACGAAAATGTTGGTTTCCACTTGGACGCAACGCAAAGACGACACGCTTGCCGTAAGTAATATTTGACCAATCATGACAAGACAGATCATCCGAAGTGTCGCTTATGATTGGTCAACCTATTTGCGTTGCGCCTACGCCGCTGTGTTGCGTCCTAGTGGGAACCAATCTACAATAGGTGTGTCCAAGCGAAAAAGTTCTACTCTTAGGCCTATTGATATTTGTTACGGTTATTTTTTTTTCTAATATCTTTAGGTTGCCCTTAGGCCTCTAAAGGTAGAGCTCATGTGCTACGTATATAATTGCTAATTATTTTAAAAATAATATTAAATTATTCTTGGTACTTGCTGATTACGTACGTATCACGTAAATGTATCGCGGTTAAGTACGTGCGGACCCGATGAAAGTGTTGTTATAAGTGGACTTAAAAACGAAAGTAGTAATTATTATGTTTGTACTTAATCGGGTTCTAGTTGGTTTTAAACAATTATTTAATGTCATGAACTTATTAAAGTAATCCTACTAACCACCTGTCTATTTAGTATTCTTGAATCTTAATTAAGAAACATATTGTATTTTATCGAATTATTCTCATAATGGATTACAATGTTAATACAGTAAAAACAACACAATTTGAATATTGTATCGAAAGGTAAATGACGAAATCATATGGATTTTCCCGTTTTCTTTTATATTATAAACCAGATCCCTGCGGGGACCGGGGTTCCTAGTTGTGATAGACACTAAGGCTGTGTTTATACACCCTTCTTATGATATGCGCTTATTTGTATTAAGGGTGTTTTGTTAGACGAACGCCAGTCTCCTAAACTGAACCGTTCATACATCCAACCAGTGTAATGTTACAAATAATGGCATGCGGTGAATGATGAAAGGTTACATTTTTTATTTTACACAATTATACAATTTTTTTTCTTACGCGAAAAATAAAAAAGTAGGCCTATTATTGAACGACCATTCAATAGTGCGTACTATTGCACGCCATGTGAACCACAATTGTCCAATCAAATGACAGAAATTTATTTAGGTGTTATATAAAATCGTATATTGTATGTGCTTTATTACTCACATCCACCGGATACGTTCATTGGTCGATCCTTTTCTTCAGTATCTTCTAATATTATTGTTGGACGGGTTTCTAATTCTGAAGTTTGTATCTCAGCATTGTGAGCTAGTCGTTGAGTCGAGTTATTATTCCCTCGTTGAGATTCTTCCACTTCTGGAGCAAAAAAAAGAGAATATTATGATGAGATGAATGGTATCCAGGTGTGTGAAGGTATTAAAGCGTGGTTCCCACTAATGACGTAACGCAACCTACGCAACGTAAGAAAATGCCTTTCCAATAATTGTGTTTGCCCCCGCCTACTTGAAATCAAACCTGCAATGTTTCCAGCATTGTTGCGTCGTTGGTTCCCACTTGTGATTACACAATACAGCAGGTTGCGTCGATACGTCGCTGCGTTGCGTTTGCGTTCTAGTGAGAACCAAGCCTAAAGAAGTAAATTAGGCATCTACTCGGTCTTATATTCAATTAATTACCGGGACATACTGTCATTGTAAACTTGTTTCGTACAATAAATATAATTTATTTTGCACACCAATTGAAACGCACAAAACGAGGAAAACCACAGAGATCGCTACCTCGGCCCGACGAACGCCAATTGTATAGTAGTATAGACATAGTTTTAGGAATGGCAAGAGACAACGCGAGATTTAATCTTAATGCAAAATGTGATGAGCGAAATTATTTAAAATATCTTCGGAAAGCACCCACCATTGCCGCAGTCCCGTCTCGTGTGATTGCTGAACAACCAACTTTTCCTCACATAAAAAAATATAAAGTGTTGACCATTCCATCGAGTAATCAGTTCTCCGTTAATTATACCGCCCTGGTCGGTGATCAGGTGTTGACTAATTATAGACACCCCCGCGCGGTGGAGTGTATATTTCGGAACGTTGTGTTTTATCACGCGCACGAAGAGCTTTCTGTCTGCAATATAGCATACATTTAAATGAATGAAGAGTAACATATACTTATTTTATTTCTAATAATAGCGAGAAAATGATATTCAATATGTTATGTAGACTTATGACGATAAATATAGGCACGTATAGCTTTACTTCAAAAGCGAAGCAAAATTTGCATTTAGCAATTAGGTACCGTACGTAATAAACCTGCATTTTATTAATGATCAATTAAAATCACATATACTGTAATGATTTAAGCTTGGTTCCCACTAGGACGCAACACAAGCGGGTTTTCCAATCACAACGCGATGGATCATCGAACTGTCGCCTGTCATTGGTTAACTTTTTTGAGTTGCGTCATAGTGGGAACCAAGCTTTACTGTTTGACAAAAGCGACGGATTAATTCGAATTGTCGCTTGTCATTGGTCAACTCGTTTGCGTTTGCGCTGTACGTCCTTGCGCCGCGTCCTAGTGGTGGGAACCATTTTAACCTGTGAAAATGAACACCAGAGGTTGTATCCTTTATAAGATTATGTATTAATTATGTATTATTTATAGGCCTACTGGGAAGCTACTGTTCTCCCACAGTGCTTAGTATGTGTGTACACCGGGGTAACGCCCTACTCGTCTCGAAGGATGTACTAGGTTCTTTAAAGTGCACATGAGCTGGATGTGTACACTACGGTTTATAATCCTTATCCGAGAAGACTCATTCTACCACGAAAACCATGGAGTGAGAAAGCCTAGAACCCTTGCTATAATGTTAACCTTATTTGTTTTCTTTCTTGGTCCCATGATAGATGTTTAATCCAAGGGATCCACATTCCATTATCAGCCTACATCTACTTTAAATTAAATCGTTCTCATGTGAAAGGGTATTGTCTGCTGCTAGACTAATCAATTGAGAATACCTAAACGGTAATTTTGAAAGTCTGTTTTAAGACATGACATCCATTTTGACCTGTCATTAATGTGTGAACATTGAAATGTAAGATGTCAAATAGTGATGAATGTATCTCCTGCATATTATGCATTATTTGATTGCCTTAAGCGATCATCTTGAATGTTGTGCACATTCGTATAAACTCAAATTGAACATTAGACATCAATGATGCATTATCAGAGCCATTTTAAAATGTATTCGGATTAGACAAAAAAAAAACCTAACTTTACAATGTACGTACATTCAACAATGTTTAATTGATTGTGTGTTCTATGTAACGTACCGGATAAAGCTTGGTTCCCAATAGAGACGCAACGCAAGTAAGTAACGCAACGTAAGTGATTTGACCAATCATAATATTCGAACTGTCGCTTTTCATCGGTCAACTCGGATGCATTGCATCTACGTTGTTACGTTGCGTCTCTAGTGGGAACCAAGCTTAAATAAATTATGAGGCCTAAAGCTGATTTTCCACTAGGCGAATTTGTTAGCGCGAATCGAAAGCGTTAGCTTATACGCATGCGTATTCATGTTTCCATCTTCCAAATCCCTATCTACGCATGCGTATAACCTGACGCATTCGATTCGCTCGAACAAATTCGCCTAGTGGAAAATCGGCTTTAGACGAGCCTGTCGATTCGAAACGTCATTCAGCGCACGCATGGAATCGAAAACAATAGATCTATATTAGGATCATTTTATATTCCTCTTTAACTGCTGAAACAAAGCAATAAGGTTTATCGCAAATAGCTTGGGAGCAGACGTCACGACGCGTACGTACATGATTTGTTGTTTGTACGTACGCGTCGTGACGTTTGCATAAGTATGTACTACTGTACTGTAAAATGACGTTTTTCGTGAAATAATGTTATTTGCGATAAACTTAAAGCTCTGTCTACACTATCAAACTAGTTTGACAAAAAAAGTGGCGATGGTAGTGATTATGTCTAAAATAGACATCATCATGTCCATATATGGGCACATCCAATTTGTTTTGTCACATAAAGTTTGATAGTGTAGACAGCTCAGAGCTTTATAAACTCACCTTTGATTCGGCATATTGGACAACATGAATTTGGCAAGTACAACGGCTGCTTACAAGGGACGGGGATACATCTACGTAGTGCGCATTCAATATGTCCATCCTGTACAAAAAAGTAAAATCAATGGTTGGTTCACATTGAATTTTCAGACGAATTCACAAGATGGCTTCACTGTAATATACTTGATTGTGTGTATGTTGTACAGCCTGAAGACGATCAGTGTTTGGGTTTGTTAAATTTTGTAATCGAAGAAGCATTCAGATCTGTGTAAGTTATTAAAATGAAAGTTTGATAATAACTAATAATTACCACGCATGTGCACTGGGTACATTGGTTGGGTCGTACGCTGCTGTATTCTTCCAATGTGAAAGATTCGCCCTGACGATATGTACTTTCGCCGTGGCGACACTCCGACTCTTCTGCTGTTTCTATCGACGAATGGCTACTGCCCAACGTTGAATTTTCTTCAGAATCTGTAATTTGGAAGATCGTATATTAGCCTACGTCACCGTCTGGTCTCTACACTGACTAATTTGCGAATTCGAGCAAGAAGGTTTTCTTCAATTTTGCTAGGGTAGACCATGCCAAACTACAGGCAAACTACAGAAAGTCTACCCTAAAAAACGTAAGTTTGCAAACTCGAGCAAGATTCGAGTTTACAAACAGTAGTATGGTATAGTTTGGTAGACTAGGCTGGGTTTATCAAGTCTACGACAGACTGATATTATAATTTTATATAATACGTTTGGAACTGGACCACCTGTTGCATGGTCCTATCTTTCAATTCACTAATGTATGTTTTATCTATTTTTTATGTATGCATTTTATTGAGAAGTTGAATAAATATAAATAAATATATGTTGGTTCGCCCTACATACTTTTGTGACACGGGGTTTTCATGCTAGAGTTGAGTTATCTATGATGCTATGCTCTAAGTGGGTGAACATTCTTCAACGTGCATTTGCCTTCTTTATAACTATCATTAGCCAAGGTTTTAAGCAACATGCATTGGTGGCGACTACAGTACATTTACAGAACATCGAAATATACAATGCGTATAGGGGAAGGATTGGTGTGAGAGGGTACGAGGGTGAGGAGGAATCAATGTGATATTCAGCTTGCAAGAGGCAGCAGTCCGTTACCCCACCTGTGCACTGCTTGCAACATTGACCGGCGATACTTTTTACGCTCTCACATAACGTCACATCGGGGCATTGTATACGCTGACAGCTGACGTCATCTTGATGCAAACACGTGCATAACGTACAGTAATCTAAACCACTTTGTACAAAGTACGGATGCCAACTGGATCCCACAGAATACGTATCCCGACCCATACTACACACTCCTAAAATAAGTGACCATTCATAGAATATAAATTATATTATCATAACTTTGCATACCAATGAATAGGTTCTATTATTCCAATGATATATAGTATAGGCTCTCGAGTACTAGACTGTGTTTCGACTTAATATAGTAAAAGACAAATATTTTGGCACATATGGCGTTTCATGCGTATAATACTTCAGCTCTTGGGGCAAGTCCAACCAATGCATTTTGTCACACGTGAGAGAGAAAAAAACATCTAGTCGGACAACTTTTAGTCTGTCAGACGACTCAACTGAAAAATCTTTATAAATCGATCGGTTTATGTTTTTAAGAAACCGATTAAAACGTGCCGATTCAATCTTTTAATATATTACGGATCAAAGTTGATTTTTCTCATTTAAGTTCAATCGACTTTTGATATTTGGGATCAAAATGTGCTTACAATTTAAACAATGAAAGGTTTATTTTACTAAAATGTCGAGATAATGAATCGTAGATAAGTAATTGTAAATTTTGATAAATATCTTCCCAGGAGAAACAATGGTGTTTCGTTAGATCAAGAGTGCTCAGCGTTTGATGATGTAAATATGACATTTGTCTATGACGTCATCTTATTATGGTCACCGACTACTTCTGGTAGAGAATGAGTTATTCCCGTCTATTTCGTGGTTTAAAGCTCTGTCCACACTATCAAAATTGATATGACAAGAAAATGTGATGTGCCCATAATATATAGAGACGCAACACAAGGAAGTGAGTTGACCAATCACAAGCGATGGATTATTCGCAATGTCGCTTGTCATTAGTCAACTCGCTTGCGCTGGCTTACGTCCTTGCTTTGCGCCCTGGTGGGAACCAAGCTTAAAGGAACACTGGATTCTCTTAAGGTATCTCCTTAATAGGGGTCATACCGTAAAGTTAATTCAGACTGACAATCGTCGACCAAACGTGTTCTTCCGACGGCCGTACCTATAACAGCACACTGAATATAGTGCTTACCTTTTGCGTGGTTATGTGACAGTACCTTGCCATTGATGACGATGCATATTAGCAACTGTACGTATGTCGATAAGATATCCATCTTTAGTTTACACACTGAAATAAATAATATTATTGTGATATATATATATATATGTATATATATATATATATATATATATATATATATATATATATATATATATATATATATATATATATAGTGATTCGAAGAGTTATTACACGTTTCTAATGTCACATTAATATAACAATTGCAGGCCTACTGACCACCGTAACGAACCTACCGGGTGTTTGGTTGTGGCACGGATATTTACCGTCCTGGTGATATGGGAACCAATATTTATATATCGATTGACTAGCTCTACTATACATTACATTTTACTTTTTTATTTCGGAAACGGACGTTCATAGTTTCAAAATCAATTGCATAAATAAAAGATGCAGACACAAAAAAAAAACACCAGTATCAGATCATCTCAGGATTTCCATCAAACAAATGAGAGTAACCGAAAGTGACTAACGGACTTACAGACCAACCGGTCACTTGTTGGCCGACCGAATTCATTATCATTAATCACTGTCGTCTATCGCGTCTTGATCTCATAACAAATTAATGAATATTCATTAATCATTTAACGGTTTACTGGTTTTGGTAGCGCGTGCCCAGATTGTTAAATTGTCTTGTCGCTACGTAAAGCTATTAAAGCCACGAGCTATGTCTACAACCAATACTGCATTTGATTTATTAAGTGTGAAAGATTTATTCATTTTGACATCTTTTGTCAAAATATATAAAATGAGCAAAAAAGAAGGCTTTAAGTTTCACGTAGCACGTCACAAGCGGTTGTCGCTTGTAGTAACGCGTCAGGTTACCATGGTACTCACACGAAAAGAAAACCATTGAGAGACGGATACGTCTCTCGGAATGCTGACCAATATGTTTTTGACGTCATCAACTGATTCATTAGAATTCAGTAGAAATGAAAGATTCCCTTACCAAAATGTGTGTTTTTTCATCTACGAATTAATTTTTTATAATGAAATTGTCACGGATTATGAAGGGCGTGAGAGCACATACATTGTGTAATAATTAGTGTATGGAAATGTGACGAAGTGCGCGTTCCATATCAAACATTATGATTGGATAAAAGTCATACGAAGAAAGACTGTATCACTTTGATTACTGTATATAGTTTCGTTGACCAGTAATAATTTACCCAGTATATCATATGCTAATTCTGTAATACAGTGTTAATGTATCACATGTTACACTGTAAGCCTAGACTAACCATAACTTTAAAATACACATCACAATGTGACACCGTATTGCAGAAATGTTACTGAATACTTTCAGCAAGTTGCATCACTTTTAAATGACATCTTTCGTTTCTCGATACAGGTGGAATGTTGGAATTTCGCTTACATTACTCTTGACAACAGGGAGGGCGCTGTACTTGATAGATTTTAATAATTACATTCACACATAAGTGAGCAACAATTTGCAATAATCCTTAAAAAGGCACCTTTTGAATGTTTTCACTGACACGCACGCGCGGCGTATTTTTATTTTGTCACGCAGTTTATACGACAGGATACACATCGAGACATTTATTTAAATTATAGGTATAGGTAGATATGACTATATTTTTACCCTGGCGACTGAAAGTTTTACCCAGAATGTTTATAGAAAATGTAAAAGCGGTCAATATAATTTGCATTTCACATTTTGGAGTAGGCCTAAACACGCATGCGTGAAATAATTAAGTAACTTACTTAAAGGCGACTAATTTTGTCGATATAGCTACTACAAAATACGGAAAAAGTTTTTATAATTAGATTTGAACATAAACGAGAATATAAATATCACTCATACTTATACTTACTATCTAGTACGCATGCGTTAAATACGTACTCGGTTACACAGTCAACAGGTTATTCTGAATTAAAGGGACAGTGGCGTTTTTGATACCGCTTTTCTATATAAATTGTTCTAAATAACATAACAACTATGCTATATCAGCGATTTATTAGCACACATACGTGGAAAAGACCACTTAACTTAAAGGGACAGTGACGTTTATATTTGACATGGTTGAGAGAAGCCTATAGTAACAAAAATAAATGTCTAATTTTTATTAACCAGTGTCATCATTGTGGCTTGTCGATCAAATATTTAACGAAAACTGTTTATGCTTTGTCGTAGTAGTAGTTAATGGTTAAAGCGCCAAATAGTATAGGAATTTAAAAGCTGGACAATTGTTATGCATTAGACATCAAGAACCGTCGCCAAATTAAAGGCTGCATTACTGACTTGCTTAAAAAAAAAGGCGCAAGCAAGTCTAGGTGAACTCTCGCCTAGCCAAAACGGACACCGCATGAGGCGTTAGACAGTATTGTTATGATGTACTATCCTCGTTTAATTAAATCACGCATGTAATCACAGTATCATTATCGCCGTCGCTTTTGTAATGTAGCCACTTCATCTTAAGTGTTTGTTATCAACGCGTCGCCTGTACACAATGCGTCCAGTGCTGTTTACAAGCGTTTTGTATAATGCTGTCTGCGTTATGTCCGTTGACAGTCTGACGACGGCAACTCATAGGTTCGACCAAGCAGAGCCGCAGAAACAACGGGTAAACCCCTTTTTAAAGCTCTGTCTACACTATCAAACTAGTTTGACAAATATGATAGTGATATGCTTAATATGGTAGTGATATGATGTCATCGTGTCACTGTCCATATATGGGCACATCGCGTTTTTTTGTCACATAACATTTGATAGTTTACAGAGCTTTAAGATCTCTACACTATCAAACTAGTTTGACAAGAAAAGTGTGATGTGATCATGTATGATTGTCCTATGCTCCAATATGGTACGATATGATGTCATCGTGTCCATATATGGGCACATCACATTTTTTTGTCTCATAAAGTTTGATAGACAGAGCTTAAGAAATTTGACATAGATGTATTTCAATGATTGTTAAACAATATCTTCACAGAGCCGTTAATGACCATTTCTGGTTAAATTTAAGGTATTTTTGTGAGAGACTATTTCTAAACACAACAAATAATTTTACCCAAAAAAGTAATCTTCTACCTGCAAAATCTATATACATTTTTTTGGATTTAAAAATTTGCCGGACATACATACATTTTAAAATGTTTATTTGGAATGAAAATACAACTTCAGTACTTTGACTAATTTGGGTATCAGTTATATTTATTTTCTCGTTTATACAAAAATTTAATTATAAAACTTATCCTTTATTTTTGTGATATAAAATTATGATAGATGGAAAAATCTAGGATATGCCCTAAAGTTATTTTAATTAATCTAAAAAACACAATTATTTTTGTAACAAGAAAGTTTAATAAATTGATTCTCATATTTTGCAACCAAATTCATTCCAATCTTTCAGCCTATTTTTTTTTAAAATCACAATACATTTTTACCAAATTTCAACAACGTGGAGGATGCTTATTTTAAGATCTCATGTGCTATAATACTCCTAGAGTTTATATATTATTATTCATGGTATCTTTATTTGCAATCAATTAAAATACAATGACTGAAATTAAGTATTTTTTTAAACAATTTAACTACTTAAAGTAATATATACAACAGCGATATCATTATGACAATTACTAATCATAACAAAAAAATCGAAATCAACAAAACATTCACTAATACAATTTTGTTTTAAAATATATAATAATATAATATAATAAAATATAATATATAATGATGGGCGTATAAAATATTTACAATTAAAGAATTACAAAATGGATAACGTTATTATTGTTTCTGTTATTTATTATTATTTTTTATATTGCTGTATTCGGGCCAACGGCCTATGTTTTGTGAAGTTTCTACTAAGACAAGTTTACTACTTAACTTCTAAACCAGATCCTAACCAAATAAAAAGGGGAAAAATGTTATGTTAAATATGTATGTTAAATAAAATATGTACTATTTTTTGATTGAATAAATATAACGAAACACAAAATAATAAATGTCCCAGGCAATGCTCCTACGAAAGAAAGTTACTGTTATTTATAAATGAAATACACCGGGTACTTACATTGTGTTATATCTGATCCTCGATATAAAAATCCAGAGACAATTCGTTGTACACCACCAAGCGGTCGTCTAGTGACTGTGTCGTCGCTTAACCAACCATCGTCTTTTATATCAAACCAACTGAACACGCCCACTATGTTGTAATTGTAATCTAAAAATAATTAATATCAGTGAACGATTTGAATTTAAATTGATAATTAGTTAGATAGTTTTAGGTCGGTAGGTAATGGGAGCAAAGGCGTTTTATTATCAGATATCAGTAATCATAAAATCGTATAGTTGGAGTTTTGTAGTTACAATTAGAACAGGTAAGATAAAGGCGCGTAGCTGATAAATACTAATGTAATGATTGTTCGTATGTGTTCAATCTTCCCCTGGTTCAATTTGTTAAAAACTTTTAAATCTATACCGAAACTTTGAGTCTTTTGTCAACAAACCAAATATAGATTAAACATAGGAATAAAATACATATCTTATTAATAAACTATTTCCAGAACTCATTGTAAATGGTAATAATATTTTTTTTTCATACTTACTTCTATATAATTTGAAGTTTAAATATGGCGTTTACCTTTTTCCTTATTAAACTATTTATAATATATTGTTTTGTGAGGGGTCTGATTGAGACAAGTTTATTACTTCGAAACCAGATCCTAACCAAAAAAAGGGGGAAATGTTATGTTAAAATGTATGTTAAATAAAATATGTACTATTTTTTGGTTGAATAAATATTACGAAACGATAATTTGATACAAGTGACATAACGGTGATAAAGTGACATAACGTATTGACATAGGAATGTTGATTGTATGCTGTGTACTCCAGATCATTAAACCATCGTCAACAAATCTTGTGGTACTTGGCGAAGCATCAGTAACATAAACCCTTCAATATGACTATAAAATTAGAAACTTTGAGATGTGGGCAGACGATAGGAAGAATGTAAACCACTTGTTTTGGCGCGCCGATCAAAGACGGGCTTTAATAGTTTCTCATTCTAGTCTGTCGCGTATACAATGTTAATGCCTGTCTTAATTATTGGATTAATCCTAGGCCTTTCTCGGTGACTGGATTTTGGATTCATCCCTGCTGGGTTGACCGTGGCTCGACTGGTTCGTCAGGCGCCCGTTTATTGGACTCTGCCAACTACAATCACTCACATCCATTCTATACAAAAGTTAATACGTATGTGATTTTAGGCGGGGCTGGGGCTGCCGACAGGGCCTAAAAAGGGTAAAACAAAGTGCTGGACTTCACACCACCGGATGTCATATATCGTGTTCATTTTAATTATCAGCATTTAGGGTGGCCCGAGGTATGTACAAAATAGATGTTTTGTGAGCTAGGCTGAGCGTCTTTAATATACCTATCATTTCACGTTAAAATCCGACACTGTAAACTGTATTTTTAGACTAAAATGATAAAATAAAACACATCACCAGCAGCCCTCTCTTTTCGCTAAGTAATTAGGTTAGACGATTACAACTTTAGCTCTAAGACTTTATGGCACAGAATTCACGTTTAAGAAAAACGTAGCCTACAGCTAGATATCGTAGTTACAAATCCTATTTAAAATACTGACATATTGCGAATGTTAAATACAAAGTTAAATCAGTCGGAGGTCGCAAAAAGGTGACACTGCTCATGAAATCTACCGTGTAAATGACAGCGTAGAAAAAAAAACATATAAAACGCTACCGTAATTATCTCAGAGGTATTTTATACTCATAGAACGGCATTTACTTCAGATACATTAGGTTCTGTAGCTGTCAGTAGATAGAGTCTAACCGATTATTGCAAGTCATATAGATACTATATCTACTGACAGCTGCATAATCGGGTGTACAATACTGTGTGTAGGCCTGTCCGCATAATGACAATGTGCTGCGCACGACAAAAGTTATTTAGGATATTTTTGAAAAAAAATAAAGTAACGTTTATCACAAGAAATTGGTAAACGATGAGAAGTATGGATGAAACAGAATGAGAAATAATATTTAGGCCTACAGTAGCTGAGAAAGCCTGTGTCTGAACAAAAATGAGCTAAATAGTGTGGGGAGGAGGGGAGTTGATGGGGATCAATTATGATATAATCGCTTACTTAAAGGTTGTGGAAAGTGGTGTTTTAAAATCATATTTTAAAATAATAATAATAATAATAATATCCTGGATTTATATAGCGCCTAATGTTGTGAAACCTCTAAGCGCTGAACATTATTACCCACATAATGCAGCTAGTAATCAGCGCAAAGTTGGTCTTTATCTAACCGGGTTCCCATTTATACAGAGGCAAACGGAAGTAAAGTAAAGTAAGGATAAAAGCAATGCGGCAAGAGTTGGATTCGAACCTCGATCTCACGATCGGTAGTCGAACGTCCAACACACTGCGTCACAAGCCCTTAAAACGGGAACGTCCAATGTAACAGAGCTTATACTGTGCGTCAACTGTTCAAATTTCAAGTAACGTGACAAGGACAATAGTGATACAATAAGTGCCCGGGGCCTTCTAAAATTGATTAACATTTTAATATTAACAATTTTACAAACGGTATTCTTGGAATATCCACAGTCAACTATAATAACCTATTGATTATGAGCATATAGTCCTATATTCCAAAACGATTCTTCGAAATTCAATTTCAAAAATCGTCCTCTTAAATATTGATATCGAATTTGTTGCGCAACACTATATGGTTTAAACCATTTCTTAGATAAAAAGATAATTGTGATCAGATAAACTTTAAACTTTGCAATGAAATATTATATAAGTGGCATCAGTAATCTTTTGAAAAACAGTAATGTATTAAATAAGAAATTAAGATTAAAGTGAATTACCTAAATAGTTTTTTAGGGTGTAAATCAGTAGGCCTAGCTATGTTAAACTGGGAAAGGTTGCGGTATAAACATCGTGTTAGGCCTCAGATGATTTGAACTTTGTGTCTCTAATATCAACTTGCATCAGCCTAACGCAGTTGATCTATTTTATCCCAACTTGTTCCCTCAATTTTTATCATCATAATGTTGTCGTAAATCTCCGTAAAGTGTTCGCTAAGTGTACGGCTATATCCACTTAAAGCGCTTCGGTTTTGAACCTAGCATGTAGTATGTTAATAATACTTGATCAACGTATCCTGCCATCAGTTCTCGTCTTAAATCCATTAAGACCGGAAATTATGGCTCATCTCTCAATCACTTTAATTTATACAGTTATAAGCTCTTTCTCTGCGTTTTTTGTTCATTTGGCAATTACGAATATTCTTATGTGCGCCCTTATTTCATGTTAACGCTTGATTCCCACTAGAGACGCAGCGCATCGACGTAACGTAAGGATTTTCATGCGATCTATTATTCAAACTGTCGCTTGTCATCGGTCAAATCGCTTGCGTTGTGTCTACGTCGTTGCGTCATAGTGGGAACAAGCTTTATTAAGCGTGGTTCCCACTAGCGACGCAACACAAGGACGTAACGCAACGCAAATGAATTGACCAATCACAAGCGATGGCTTATTCGCTTGTGATTGCTAACTGTCTATAACTTCGCTTGTCATTGGTTAAAACGCTTGCGTTGCGTTTACGTCCTTGCGTTGCGTCATAGTGGGAACAAGCTTTATTAGGTGTTAATGCTTGGTTCTCACTATAGAGACGCAACACATCGACGTAACGCACCGTAAAGCTTTAGAGATTTGATCAATAACTAGCGATGTATTATTCGAACTGTCGCTTGTCATTGATCAACTCGCTTGCGTTGTGTCTACGTCCTTGCGTTGCGTCCTAGTGGGAAACATACTTTTAAAGGTAAATACCGTGCCAACCCGAGTAGTATTTTATTTTCTATTTTTAAGTTACTGAGATAACAATAGAGAGGGCGGTATTGGAAATTTGAATACTGCCATAATGAATAAAATCAGCTGTGCAGCTTTTAAAACTATTCAATTCAATTCAATTCAACTTAACATATATTTTTTCCTTCAAGAAAATGAGGTAAACATAATACATTCAAGTAAAATTTATGACAAGGCAATTGATGATAAAAAAGTATATATTTATCAATAAGAAGAATAGTATGTGAAACTCCAGTGCAGTGCATACTTTCTACGAAAGGGCTTATTTGACAGCTTCGGCGCTCCATACTAAAGTTTTCCAGTGACCCCGGTCAAATTGTTAGTAGATAACTGTGGTTTACTATGAGTTTACTGTAATTAATATCCCATATTAACAGTAAACTTACTGAGCTTTGTCTATAATTCAAGATAAGCGACCTAGGTTAAGTTTCCGATATGCTTAATTGGTAAGTTTAAATCAATCCAATTCCTATAATACAAAAGCATTCGTTACTTAAGTCAATTCTTATTTATTCGCTTAGCTCGATCCTCACAAGAAACTTTCTTTTATTTCAACATTTAAATGGCATATATTTCAATTCTTTTAAGTTTGTGAATACGTATTACTTCAGAGAAAATACTTGTTTATGTTGGTTTATTTAGTGAAGGGACAGGAACACATTTTACTAAACTCACTAAACAAATCTAATTTTCTAAACCTAAAAATTACTTTGGTCCAATCAGAGTTAAGTTCCGTGAAAGAAGACAAGTGATGAATCTGATTGGCTATTACTTCATGGGTCAATGTGTCGTCATTAGCGCGCGAGACAGACACAAACACGACGTGTTTTTGTTTTTCTTCTGCCTGGGCTTGTCGTAATTTTTAAAATGATTTTTAAAATAGAATAATATTAAATATAGATCGCAGTTATTCAATATAACTAATAAGTAGGTAGGTTTATATGTATGTATACAAGGTATAGGCTATTGAGGCAAGGCGTAGGTAGGTGAATACAGTAGGGGATCCTTATCGAGTTGGTAGGCTAGCCGGTGAGAGAGGCTGACAAAAGGCTCAGCCAGACCATTTATGCGCCCAGCCAGGCCCGGGCTTCCACGTATTGTACCCGATATACTGTACTCTTATTTATTTAGGTCTAGGCTTACCACCAGTAGGGATACGTAGTCTCTGCTGTACCATTCATATCAGTCTCGGCTGTTATGAGTCGCCCTCATTAAACAAAGTTTAATATTAATAATATATATAAATTATAATAAATAAAAATAAAATAAGTAGATGAAGCAGTGCATTTGTTTTTCAGTGACAAAATGAATCAAACAAAATATGAAGCGGCAAATGGAACTCAACACGGAATGAGGATGCATGGAATGACATCTGACAACATGAAACCGGGAACAACAGCACACGGAATGGCAAATGGTGTGAAACCTGGCTTAATGCAATATGGGACAATGGCTCCAGGCGTTATTCCTGGTAGCACCATTCCAAATGCAATTTTAAATCAAGTTGCTAATATTGACGACCCAGAAAGAACTTCAACTGCTGAAGAAATGATGAGGTATAATCTAACAACCACAATATTGCCAACAAGATAGGAACTCATATAACAGTCCTTTGATCTTATGTCTGGCTGCGACAAATACCAACAGTACTGTACTATGTACATATTCTTTGCGGCATGTTGTCTGTTAGAGACAACATTTAACTGATCTTGTCTGTGTAACAGATTAACCCTTTGATCGCCAGAGTTCAGCATCTTGTTGTTAGATTGCCTTGGTATAACAAGCATAAAGTTAAAATTGTACACATTCTGTTGATGAGATATATTCGGTATAAGCCCACAAGGGGAATATTATAACACACTGTTTTACATTTGAAAAATTGTTCTCATTGTTAACAGCATACTATAGTACATAGTGCAGTTTGGTCCCTGATTTTTCCATTATTTTTATTTTCCATCGATTGATTTCAGTGAAGAAGTCTTCGCAAAATACGAGCCATCAGCAATTATTCCAGAAGCTAAACCACACCCTGGAGCTATAGTAGAGGCAGCGTCTTTAGCAGTAAGTACTTTTTTATTGTTAAATCTATAAATGTTAAGCGTACAGTAAAGGCCCATTTACACTTGGCCTGTAACGGTCGACGATAAATATGCATTTTTCATACCTGAAACAAAGGAAATTTAAAAAGTTTTCATCTTTAGGATACTAAAACGATATTTTCACATGTAAGAGTAATAATATCGTGACAATACAATAATTTCATTGTTTTTATTGATCATGACGTCATTCGATTGGATTTAAAAAAAAAATCATTTTATCAAAGACAGCATAAATGATTATCCTATAGTTCTAGAACAAAAAATGTTCTAATTTCTTTTGTTTTATGCAAGAAAAATGTATGTTTATCTATTTATCGCCGATCGTTATCGTTCTAGTGTTAATGGGTCTTTAAATCAGAAAAAGTATGTATACTAAGTAATTCTTGTGTTACCAATTGATGATAACTAAACATTAAATTTAAATTATTAAAAATTGATTAGGATTGGGCCGTCTACGGCAACAGTTCATCCTCTACCCAGATTAACAGGGGAGAGGGGAAACGACCACCTACTCTTTAAAATAGTGTAGTAGTTCTTTATTATGCACTACGAAGAACATTTTTCGCATAAAAAAAAATGTGTTTTTTTTTGTAGGACCTTGCTTTACCACCTCCGACCTATAACCTCCAAGACTCTTTACCAGAAGAACTAGTGAAATCAGGAAAATTGAGCAACCTGCAGTTACAGGGTATTCTATATGCTGTGAGTTGTGTAAAACCTACTCGAGTGAGAATAAAGATTGTGTGATAGAGTCAGGCCTGATAGAGTGTTACTAAATAAACACTTACGGAATATAAAAGTTGTGACTAAATTCTAACACTCTCGTAAGTGCTGTCTACACTATCAAACTTTATGTGACTAAAATGTGATGTGCCCATATATGGACACGATGACATTATAACTAGTTTGATCGTGTACACAGAGCTTAAGTAAGTATTGTAATAAGTATTTATTTTTTTTAGTGTCAGAAGCACCAAACGGTGCTTTCATCTGGGTGCAGAGCAGGGTTCTTTATTGGTGATGCTGCAGGGGTAGGAAAGGGACGACAGGTAAGGAATAGTATACAAAATATTGACCGGATTGAGGGTCATGGTTCAAAATATAGACATACTATTGACCAATCAGATGCCATGAATTTGTTCTGCACATAATTATTTACGTTGAGATGAAGAGTGTACAGTAAAGCTATGTCTACACTGTCAAACTTTATGTGACAAAAAAAAAGTGATGTGCCTATATATGGACATGATGATGTAATATCACCACTATATTTGGGCACATCACACTTTTTGTCAAACTAGTTTGATAGTGTAGACAGAGCTTTATAGGTTATATATTGTAAAATCAATCAATGTTACAATTTTTCTGCATCATTTTAGATTTTACAAATAAGTAAATATAAAAATGAATTTATTTCAGATTGCTGGAATCATTTTGGACAACTATATTCGAGGTCGCACAAGGCACATTTGGTTTAGCATTTCATCTGATCTAAAAGTAGATGCACAGAGGTCTATATACTGCTCTCAACATTTTTGTATTTAATATTTTGTCCAATAGTCAAGGAATTTTATTTTAGTTGGAGTTAGGATCTTAAATATGTCATGAAAGCTGAACAATTTTTAATACTTGCGTATGCAGTATTCTTATTTTTATTATTTATGCCATTTCAGAGATCTGAGTGATCTAAGTTGTTACATTAAAGTTATTGAGGGATGTAAACAGCTTGACAAGGAAACAAGGTACTGTATATATTCTTTCATCATTAATTCATATTTTTAATCTTCATCATTATCATCATCTTATTAGTTTTGCTCGATTTTAGTCTCTTTTCATTTTCTTATTTGCCATTTTTACTGTCCTTATTTCAGAGTGTTTGGTTTACCATCTGACTTTAAGGAAGGCGTGATATTCAGTACATATGCAACGTTAGTGTCATCTGTCCAGAAAGGAGGTCAGAATGTGCAAATTGCTCAAATTGGATTTTGTTTTTGTGACTTTCACTCCCAATAGGACTTTGTTTTTTGTAGAACATCTTTTGTATATGTTTGCCACCTTTAAGAAGGATAGGGAATGAATTCAACGGTAGCTATCCTGGGAAATTTACATAAAAAGACATGTTTGGTCTTGTACGACTATACATACAAAGTTGTGGATAATAAAGTATAAATAAGGGCTTATTTGAGACAGTTGAGATTTAATCAACCATGGACCTTGGGATTGGGAAAGCATGGTCACTGCAGCACCAATACAAATAATATATTGTAAAAGATTTTTGACATATATGATATTTTGTAACAAATTTGCTTGGTTTATCAGGGCCGTAGCCAGGATCTGTCAAGGTGGGGTTCGGACACTAAATATTTGGGTCAACCCCCCCCCCCCCCTGGGCTGGGGCCTGATGCGAAGCGAATTTTGTTAAATGACACCTCTAGATGGCCGGAAAAGACACTCTCGTGCAGCATGTTACCAATGAGCAAAAAGATCATACTTTTTTCCTCCTCCTCAAACACGTCGATAATTTAAAGGACGATAACTATTTGTTGCCGTATGTTAGATGCACGTGGTCTGTGCGAAACCGCCGATTGTTTGATCATTTACTCCGTATTTTGTTTTGCGTTCAAGTTCAATGCGAACGTACATCTAGGAGCAGCCCCGAAAAAAGCACACTGGGTGAAGGCAAATGCTATTTGCTAGCTGGGTCATTCCATACCAAATCACCCAAAAAAAATGACATTTTAAACCCTACTTTCTTCAAATTTGCTCAAATTTGGTTTTGGGGTTATTTTTATTTAGCTAAAAAAACTGAAATTTTTAATTTGAGCGCCATGCGACCAACGGTTCGCGCGCTACGCGCCATCGTTTCTTCGCGATTTTGCGCAAAATCGACGCGGTGGGCTATACTTAAATGACCGTATCTCGGTAACGTGTGGACCGATTTTGTGGTGACATGTATCTTTGGAAAGCTAATTGTTAAAGCTATCCAAATCTTCTATTTACTTTTGAGATAGAACTATTTAAAAGATGTATAACTTATTCTATTCCATTTGACCTAGGATTTGACCTTGTGGGACAAATTTTTTTTAGATGAAATTTTGTGAAAATTATCTCCTACATGATATTTACATAATATAAAAAAATTGGAGATATATTATTTTTTGTTTGCTTTCTAGCTCATTTCAAAATTGGCTTACTTCAACAATTCTGGTATTTCTATACAGTGTAGATGTATTGTCGACATTATATCACTACCAAATTTACCTCTTAATACTATGGGTGTCACTGTCAGATTATTTAAGACTATAACAATGCTTTAATTATATTTTCATGCTCCATACAAAATAATTATTACTTAGGTAAACATCTGGACACCATTTGACTGGTTAGCCAAGGATGTACCATCAGTTTATGGCACTCTTTTCACACTTTCAAGCAAATTGAATCATTTTTTTTTGTTTGATGATAACTTTGAAAACATTGATTGTTCTTTGCTGTTCATCATTATTTTACATTTTTGTTCATTGTATTTTGTTCACTTATTTCTTCACTCATAATTAGGCTATAATTACGTTATAAACGGCATGGACAGGGGTGACGATACGTGGGTTGGGGCAAGTAGGGTCCAGTCATTTCAAGTGAAAATACCACTTGCCCCGGTCCATGCCGTCTAGCTGCCATTTTATGCAATTTTAAAACATTACTACAATTTTAACGTTTTTATAAAAAATGCAATATAACTGCATAAATTTATAGGGCTATAATTACGTTATAAAACGGCATGGACCGGGGTGACGATACATGGGTTGGGGCAAGTAGGGTCCAGTCATTGCATAAAAATACCACTTGCCCTGGTCCATGCCGTCTAGCTGCCATTTTATGCAATTTTAAAACGTTACTACAATTTTACGTTTTTGTAAAAAATGCAATATAACCACATGATTTATAAGACTATAATTATGTTATAAACGGCATGGACCGGGGTGACGATACATTGGTTGGGGCAAGTAGTAGTAGTCAATGCATAAAAATACCAATTGGCCCGGTCCATGCCGTCTAGCTGCCATTTTATGCAATTTTAAAACGTTACTACAATTTAAATTTTTTTAATAAAAAATGCAATATAAATGCATGATATATAGGGCTATAATTACATTATAAACAGCATGGACCGGGGTGATGATACATGGGTTAGGGCAATTAGGGTCCACTCATTTCAGAAAAATACCACTTGCCCCGGTCCATGCCGTCTAGCTGCCATTTTATGCAATTTTAAAACGTTACTACAATTTTACGTTTTTGTAAAAAATGCAATATAAATGCATGATATATAGGGCTATAATTACATTATAAACGGCATGGACCGGGGTGATGATACATGGGTTAGGGCAAGTAGGGTCCACTCATTTCAGAAAAATACCACTTGCCCCGGTCCATGCCGTCTAGCTGCCATTTGTACTTTATGAACTTTTGCCGAATAAATATTATTATTATTATATGCAATTTTAAAACATTCTACAATTTTACGTTCTTATAAAAAATGCAACATAACCTCATGATTTATAAGTCTATAATTACGTTATAAACGGCATGGACCGGGGTGACGATACATTGGTTGGGGCAAGTAGTAGTAGTCATTGCATAAAAATACCACTTGCCCCGGTTCATGCCGCCTAGCTGCCGTTGTATGCAATTTTAAAACGTTACTACAATTTTACGTAATTATAGCCCTATAAATCATGCAGTTATATTGAGTTAAATTGTTTTGTATGGAGCATGAAAATATAATTAAAGCATTGTTAGTCTTATAAATAATCTGACAGTGACACCCATAGTATGCAGGGAGTTGTTATTAGAATAATAACAACTCCCTGATAGTATTAAGAGGTAAATTTGGTAGTGATATAATGTCGACAATACATCTTCACTGTATAGAAATACCAGAATTGTTGAAGTAAGCCAACTTTGAAATGAGCTAGAAAGCAAACAAAAAATAATATATCTCCAATTTTTTTATATTATGTAAATATCATGTAGGAGATAATTTTCACAAAATTTCATCTAAAAAAAATTTGTCCCACAAGGTCAAATGGAATAGAATAAGTTATACATCTTTTAAATAGTTCTATCTCAAAAGTAAATAGAAGATTTGGATAGCTTTAACAATTAGCTTTCCAAAGATACCGGTCACAACAAAATCGGTCCACACGTTACGGAGATACGGTCATTTAAGTATAGCCCGCCTCGTCGATTTTGCGCAAAATCGCGAAGAAACGACGGCGCGTAGCGCGCGAACCGTTGGTCGTACAGCGCTCAAATTAAAAATTTCAGGTTTTTTAGCTAAAATTAACCCAAAAACCAAATTTGAGCAAATTTGAAGAAAGTAGGGTTTAACCCATTGGGTGATTTGACATGGAATGACCCAGCTCTATCTATAATATTTATTTACAGCAATTGTTGAGGAATATAAATATGTAAATAGGTGATATTGATACATTTTAGTACGTATCGGCTGGTGGTCTAGAAAAAAATAATCAGATGCCATAATGTGTACAGTACTTGATACCATAGATATTATAGTGTAAAATATTAATATTCACTATAATCCTCTATGATACATTATACTTCATAGTCACACATAAATACTGATGTACGTCGGAAGGCTATATACTTTATGCATGCTGCCTGACTGCCAGTGATCTAAACAATTATAAGTACGCAGTTGTCTGGCGGTGTCCTTTGTATGAATCGTTCGTGTCCCAGCTCGCTATGAGACACGTCAATATCATGTTAGATGCAGGGACCAAACATTTATTTTTCAGGTTAAAATCGGCAATTCATTTGCAGCTTTTAGAAATTTAGACACGTATCGCTAGTTGACGCTCATACAGAGAAGAAGGTTCACGAACAAGTTTACGAATTTTTCAATTTACAAACAACTTTTTGTACTGTGGGGCACGTATTTGGAGGATTTTTGGAGATGAGGGTGAGGTATTGGGCATGTCGGGGATGGGGGTTCGCAGTCGGTTAAGGGGGGTTCGCTGTAAAGGGGGGGTTCGCCCGAACCATAAAAACCCCCCTGGCTACGGGCCTGTTTATGCTGTTGATGAAACATAAAGAAATATTAAAGAAATTATTTTTTTCTTTTTTTATTTAGGAGCATTTAATAGCAACAAACAGTCTCGTTTAGATCAGTTAATTAAATGGTGCGGTGGAAAAGACTCATTTGATGGCTGTTTAATATTTGATGAATGCCATAAAGCGAAACATTTCATTCCTGTAAGTTTTCTTACCGTCTGATTCTAAATTTTATCATATTTAGTCTTATATTATATTTGTAATTATATTTCTGCTTTTTCTTTGTTTTGTTAGGGAAACGAAAAGAATTCTACCAAAGTTGCACTAGCAGTAGCCTCAATACAAAGGTATTTATTTTATTTTTATTGATCAAATTAAAATGTATTAAATTTATAAAAGACCTTTGAAAGATTTGTCGTACACTTAATGTTCATTTATTTTAATGTTTTGTAGGTTACTGCCAAAGGCACGTGTCGTATACTGTAGCGCAACAGGTGTCAGTGATGTCAAAAACATGGTATGGCTACCCTTAAAATGCATTGTCAGTGTTATAGAAGGACAGAATTGTTCCATCTCTTAATAATAATAATTTTCCTATAGTCGGAAACCTAGAAAAAAATCTTCTTTCATATTATATAATGTGATATTATACATTAAAATAAAAACCCTTCTTTTGGAACACCCCTATTCAGGGACACCTCTATTAAGAGGACACTCTCCTGAGATATGAACAAGAGAAAATATACGTTTTAACACCATGGACATCCCCACAGGATATTACTGTATACAGTTATTTTAACTAAACCAGTTGTTGTATTTTTACAGGCTTTCATGGAGCGGCTTGGCATGTGGGGAGACGGTACAGCTTTTAAAACATTTGCACAATTCAATGACGCTATCAATAGACGAGGTCTTGGTAAGCTATCAAATAATCATTTGTGTTTTTTTGAGTTAGAATGCAGATTGATTTTAATTTGATTTTAATTTATTAGGAAAATCATTAAAAAAAATTAAAACTGGTTTTTTTTTAGAATGCAGATATTGTGCAAATTTTGTTTGATTTTATTCAAATATATTAGGAAAAACATCAAACAAAATAAAACTTTTATAAAATAGCTAGTTCTACTGAAGTATTCTAATGTACATAATATTGATAATAATATTTATTGATAGATTTTGAAACTTTTTTCCAAAGGTATTGCCGAGTTATTAGCAATGGAAATGAAGACGTCTGGAAAGTATGTGTCGAGAGGACTTAGTTTTAAACAGGCTGAGTTTAGTACGGTAGAGTGTGAACTTACTGATGAACAAGTTAAGATGTACAACACTTCGGTTCATATATGGTAGGATACTAATTCAAATTCAATGCATTGTTGAATTTACAATATTAAAATAAATTCACATTACAAAAAATAAATATGACATTAAAATATAAACCAAGTCATCTTAAATATATAAAGTATTATGATGAAATGTTATTTAAAAATATAAAACAAGCACTGAGAATCATGTGTTTAAGTTACAAGTATTACAAATTATCTGTTGATTTAGTATTTTTTTAAATATGTTATTCTCAATTCTCATATATAGAACAATTACCAGGAGGTTCCTCAGGCGATCCCAAAAGTCATGGAAATGAAATCATGACAAACAGGGGTCACCATTCATGTGATAGTTTGTAGTTGATAATGATATGTACTTTTGAAAGCATTTGTTGTTGATTTGTGACAAAATGAATGTTTATCGTTCTAATTTTTTTTTGTATACTAAGTCATTATTCCGCTTGTTTTTGTAGGAATGAATTAAGAAGATCTCTACAATCAGCATTGGAGAGAACCAACACCGGCAACTCCAAGATATGGTCCTTATTTTGGTCAGCTCACCAACGGTTCTTTAAGCAAATCTGGTAATGAATTGAGTTTGAAATATGGATGACTATACACATCAGGAATCCTAATATAGTACAATCTCGACCGACTCTGGGACACCCCTAAGAGGACTACTTTCCCATGAAAGGCGTCACTTTCCCATAAAAGGCTTCAACCCCTATCTAAGAGACACCCCTAAAGGGACCACTTTTCTATTTAAGGCATCAACCCCTATTCAAGAAACATCCCTATCTTGAAGGTATCCCCTTAATAGGGGATATACTGTATTCCCAAATCATTGTTATATAGCCTGAAGTAAGTACCTTCATTAAATCTGTTTTCACAGTATGGGTGTCAAAGTGCCAACTATTGTAAAAGAAACAAAAGCAGCTCTGGAAAGTGGTTGCTGCGTTGTGATTGGTCTTCAAACAACTGGCGAGGTTAGTGTTTTGATTGCCAACTTCATCATTAAACTTTTTTCCATCTGGAGTATGCTAAATTATGCTCTTCTAATCTCCTCCAGTCACTTACCTGTCTAGCCATTGTTCGTTCTGTATTAATTAATACATAAGTTAGATAAATGTGTACTTCCCCCCCCCCCCCACCCAAAAATTATTATTTGTGAGTCTCAACTTTTGTCTCTCTCATCATTTTTGTTTTCTCTGATCCTGAACATTGTAAATAACCATTATATTGATTACGTAACTACATGTTGCTCTTTGTAGGCAAGTCTAGACAGTGAACTCCAAAGAAAAGATTCTCAACTCACAGACTTTGTCTCAACTGCTAAGGAAATCTTTGTACACTTTGTTTCTGAATATTTTCCGACAGATATCAACTTATCAGTAAGTTAAATAAACAATTAGTTTGTCCGCTTTTTTCTCTTTAATTACAAAACATCATTACAATAATATTTCCTAATAACTCAAATAAATAATAGATACTTTAGTTTTAATACATTCAGTATATCGCAGTTTTTATTTTATTTGGATATGGTTAATGAGTTTTGTCATATTAAGGGAAGTTTTAGCTTCATGTTTAAAATGTTATGCTACCGATTCCCATGTCAGGATTTTTTTTCTAATGACAAAAAACAACACCACTCCCATAAAGTCATTTTTAAAGCTCTGTCTACACTATCAAACTTTATGTGACAACAAATGTAAATATTATTTCTTTGTTTCAGACACCTCAGAAGTGTGAGGTACGGACAGACGAATGGAGTAATACAGCCAAAGAGCTTCTAATCAGTTTTGCTGGCAAAATTGGTTTACCAAACAGGTTTGTGTAGAACTATGAAATATTACAATCGATCAATCTAAAATAATCTCAAAGAAAATAATTTATTGAGGATAACATTTATTTGTTATAGTCCCTTAGATGAGATCATTGACAAGTTTGGTGGTCCGAGCAAAGTGGCCGAGATGACTGGTAGGAAAGGTCGTGTCGTTCACGGTAAGGATGGGTTCAAGTACGAGACTAGGTCAGGTGACACAAGTCAGCTCGAAAGCCTTAATGTACAGGAGGTTCGTATTACAATTTTTTAGTCTGTAGTGATATGATGTCGTCGTGTCCATATATGGGCACATCACATTTTTTTGTCGCATAAAATTCGATGGTGTAAACAGAGATTAATTATTCGATATACAAGATTAAACCTTGTTTTCATCTTGTTTCAGAGAAATAGTTTTATGAATGGAACCAAATTGATAGCTATCATATCAGATGCTGCTAGTACTGGTCAGTCCATATTTAATTGAATTTGATAAATATCTTTATTGTCATTATTGTTATTGCAGTTAAATGTTTGGTGTATTATAATAAAGGCAATCTAACAACAGGACGATGAGCTCATCCAGATCAAAGGGTTTACCTCTAGCTTTGAAACAATCAAAGACTGTGATAGCCTATCTTGGCAAGTCGAGCTCGGTGTCATGTTGCTAAATTGCCATTTTATAATAAAGGGATTGTACTTTTTTGCAGGAATATCTTTACATGCTGATAAGAGAGTAGCGAATCAGTGTAAACGAGTTCACATTACAATGGAGCTACCCTGGTCAGCTGATAAAGCCGTACAGCAAATGGGACGTTCACACAGAGCCAATCAAAGCAGGTAAAGCTCTGTCTACACCATCAAACTTTAGGTGACAAAAAAAATGTTATGTGCCCATATATGGTTATATTACTACCATATTTAGGCACCTCACACTTTTTTTGTCAAACTAGTTTGATAGTGTAGACAGAGCTTTAGGCTATCAGACGTTGGATAGTCCTCTTCAGAAACTTTCTTGTGATTCAAAGGATGACAGTATATGTTTTAACACTACAGTCAACTCCTGTTCAGTGGACACTTCTATTAAGGGGATAATTTGTTGGGTCCTAAAGGTGTCCCCTTAATAGAGGCTCTATTCTATAAATAATATTTATTTGGTTCAAAGAAACATAATGTCATCTAAACAAATAATATATATATTTATCAAACTTTAGTGGTCCGTTGTATAAACTTATCACGACAAACCTCGGTGGTGAACGAAGATTTGCTTCTGCAGTCGCTAAGCGTTTAGAGTCGCTAGGGGCTCTAACTAAAGGTGACCGAAGAGCGGCCTCTGGAGCTGACCTTAGCAAGTTCAACTTTGACACACAATATGGCCGTGCTGCACTTAGGAACATGTATTTTGCAATATGTAATGTAAGCTTCTTTTTATTAATTTGTTCTATTGATAAATGGTGAAGATATGGGCTGGTTAAAGTGTGATAAGCTCTGTCTACACTATCAAACTTTATGTGTGAAAAAATGTGATGTGCCTTTATATGGACATGATGATGTCCATATTTAGGCACATCACACTGTTTTTGTCAAACTAGTTTAATAGTGTAGACAGAGCTTAAGACTATAGATTATAGGATTTAATGTTGTTCCAGTAGCCCTGTAGGCACATCTGGCATTTATTTAAATCAAGTTTATGATAACGATGATCATGATAGTGATTTTATTTTAATGTTATACCACTTTCACTCATTCAACACCTGCGTTTTGTATTGTGGGAGCCCAGGTGAGTTTTTTGTGAAAGGGGTATTATAGTGATGTGTGATTGAGCACTAATAACTATTAGTTATAGTGACACGAGGATTGTGATTATGATTATTATACTACTGTATTACCTTTTTTTTCAGAATCACATCGCCAATGGGGTCTCCTTAGATAACATTATGAAAAATGAAAAGATGGTATTCTCCGAATTTAATGCACAAATGATGGTAAGTAACACGTTCTCTTTCTTGTATGTTCTTCATTGGCAATGTTTAGCTAATTCAAGCCAAGCTATTCGTATGCTAATCTGTACTCCATTCTATACTGTAAGTATACTATATTTTATACAGTAGAACCTTTGAAAGACCAATTTACACAAATGAGCGGTAAAGGTAAGAAGAAAACCGCGTAGCTTGTTCCACGTAGAATCTGTATCTATCCGGAGCGGAAACCACCCGTCCGCTCCGCGTTGTGTTTAAATGGTCATAAGGAATAACATATAGATTCTATATTTTTATTACTGTTACCCCTCGTCTGTGTAAATTGGCCTTAAGGGGACACCATATGTAGTATTTTTGTATATTACTGTATACAGTACTATCACAACATAATGTTAAAGCTTAATTTGTTGATTTTTGTTCATAGGAATGTCTTGATCTGATGGCCCTGCTCGATACAACATCACTTGCCACCAAAGTCAATGACAAAGATACTGGCGATGTTGGTAAATTTCTAAACAGAATATTGGGCTTGGCTGTTGATATGCAGAACCTAATATTTCGCTATTTCTCGGAAAGTCTTCAAGCAGTCATTGCTGCCGCTAAGAAGGAGGGCAGGTAACATTTTTTTGTTTTCTCTTACCTACTCACCAGGCTAGTTAACTGTAGACTGTTTTCTAGCCCATAACTTGTTTCAAGTGTTTATTTTTATAGAAAATAATATACTTTTCCAGATTTTATAAAAATCTATTAATTTTTTATTATATTATATATAGGTATAATGAAGGTTTGGTGGACATCATTGCTCCTTCCATTCAGATGGTAGAAGAACCAACAGAAGTATTTAAATCTGCTCAGACCAACATTAAGACTATGTAAGTATGGCAAGCTGATGATGTCTTAAAAGAATCAACCTGTATTTATGAATTTTCACCAGGTTAATTTTACACACGTGCACTCTTTTTTCGTTTTTTTTTAAACAAATAAATGAAATAAATTTTTCAGCATTTGTGTTGAGGGCACATTAATTAAAATGAAAGGATATTTATTTATATTTTTTCTGTCAGGCATTATAAATTAAGAGTTGATCGTGGTATGAGTTGGGAAAGAGCTCAGGAACGTCTTGAAAACCATAGCGGTGACAATGACGGGTTTTACTGTTCACGTCGTAGAAATCCTCATGGCCAGTTCATGTATTTGTTAGCCACGCAGAAACTGAACTCTACGCATCTGTTTAAAATTGCCAGGTCAGTTTAGAAGTCATAGTCATAGTATCTTTATTTGTCCATTAAAAAGGATTAACAGAAATTTGTTTTGAAAAACTGGAATATCATCATATATATACTGTATATAACAATAAAAATACACAGAAGATTGCACCAACAGAAAAAAGCACTTACAACACAATTCTCTGATAAAAAGTAGAAAAAAGATTAAAAGTTTTGACACAAAAAAAAGAATTTGTACTATGATTTTGTATTGTTTTATATTTCTTAGGCCCAATACTGGTGTGTCTGGATTCGATGAAGAAAAGACTGAACTATTTACTAAGTATTACAAAGTTACCAAAGAAAAAGCTGGTAAGTTATCTAAACTACCGACCTATACACTTTTTTTTGGTATTCTAAACCTAAAGTTCCTTGAGCCAATTGACTCAAAACATTTAAGCCACCCCTTAAGTATGCCTTTAGAACATTTTGTTTCTGTAATAACGCCAATGATACCAATTTAGGTCCATGTCCCCAGGAAACCATTGTAACATACTAAGTGTTAAAATAAGTGCAAAAGAGTTTAAAGCTCTGTCTACACTCTCAAACTAGTTAGAAAAAACAAACTGTGATGTGCCCAATTATGGTAGTGATATAACATCATCGTTTCCATATATGGGCACATCACATTTTTTTGTCACATCAAGTTTGATAGTGTAGACAGAGCTTAAGAAAATCAAAATTTTGTTCACATATGATAGTAAATAAAATCTGTTTTTGTTAAGTAGTATTTTTGAATCTTTTTCAGAGGTTGGTTGGAATTTGTTGTATGAATGTTTCAAAGATCATTGTGTCCATGGCCCGCATTGTAAACATGGTGACTCTTGTATGGGTAAGCTACTTATTGGCCACTTTATTTTCATTATTTGAGGAGAAGTTTTACCTTTCCTATCAATTTCATCCTCTAAAGGCCAATTTAAACATACACTAAGCGAAAAACCGCCTAACTTGTCCTACTTAAAATCTGTATCTATCCTGAGTGGAAACCGCCCGTTCGCTCCACGCTGTGTCTAAATGGTCATAAAGATATAACAGATTCTATATTTTTATTACCGTTACTGCTCATCGAAAAAATGTTTTTCTCTTAGTTGGCTCTCGTTGCTACAGAATGGATCTATTGTGCGGTGGTATATTAACACATATGTCAACGTTAGAGAATACTGTTACTTCACATGCTAGCAGATTGCAACTGAGGTAAGATTTGAAAATATTTTGACGTTTTGAGTGTGAATTGTATATTCATTTATAATATTTGTGCAGTTTTAACATCTGTTTAAACAAAAAAGTTAATTTTTGGTGTAATAACCTTATATTTTATAATTAATATTATCATGTCACTAGTATTAAAGTAAGCCTACTACTAATGTACATTTTATTTTTATTTATATATCTGTTTGACATTGGTTTATACAGAAAAGTTATGTTTGATGTAATTACCCTTTATAGATATTTATTATTATAATTGATATTATCAAGTAATAACAGATTGATGCATAGGGTATTGATTTATTTGTCTCAATGTCGGTTTTGAATTTCGAAAAATGTGGAATTAATTTTACTGAAGGGTGTGTTTGTGTTGATTAATGTGATAAATCAAATTGATTACTTCTCATAGTTTATGTGTATGTACTAATAATGATTATAATTATTTATAGGCTAATAATTTAATTACATACATTGAAAAACTGAAACATAAAAACTGTAATTAGTTAGGCCGTTTCTCTGGGTGTTTATTTTTCCCTTGCATTTTCCTTGGCGGTTTTGGGAATTTGGTTTTAGAAAGTTTTAATTTGTTGCAGTAAAGCGCAATGTAATCTCCGTGTAGTACGTGTTAAGCTGGATAACGGCAAGAAACTAGTAGGAATGCGGTATCCGGCGATTCTGATGGATGTCGCAAAAGCGGCAATTTCTGAGCAAAAACACTTGGAACAACTACAACTGGTAAGAAGTATGATGTAATTATATTTTAATTTTTTCTCAAATTAAATAAATGTACATATTTGACTTTGTGTTCTTCTAGAATGGCCACAACATAGATATCGAAAAACAAGGGCTATTTTTCTATTATACATTGAAATCTCTTTAAACAAGAATAAAAAAAAATGTTTTATATTCTTCAGCTCTTTCTACACTATCAAACTTTATGTGACAAAAAGAAGTGTGATGTGCCCATATATGAACATGATGATGTCATAAAACTACCATGTATGGGTATATCACTACCATATTTGGGCACATTACACTTTTCGTCAAACTACTGTAGTTTGATAGTGTAGACAGATCTTAAAAATGTTTTCTGTAAAGAATATCATTGTAAAATCTCTGAAAGTTTTTTAATTTGTCGATAATTAGCTTTTTTAAAATTTTCAAGAAAGAAATGCAATATCATTTATTGTGTATAATCAAAGCTCATTACAAATCAAATATGCGATGATGCAGGTTAGAATTTGTTTTAATTTTGTGTTTTAGGTGAGTGATAAAAGTGGTTGTGTTGTGCAAGCATCCAGCAATCCGTCATCCATATTAGTTTTAACAGAAGAGCCTGTATCTCCAGTCGATGCTAAATATTTAAGTAAAGCTATGACACCACCCATGACAATTAAGAATTTCTTTAAGCCACTTACTGGTGCCGTAACCAAAGAGACGATTGTAAATGGTGTAAAAGAAATTGAGTCAGGTAAAGGAACAGAGGCTTTATTGTGTAGCGCAAGTGCTGATAGCTCAAGCAGTGTTAGTCTACCGACCATACGGCAAAAACGTCCTTTACCGAACGAAACGGGGATGAAATCTCAACCAACGAAGAAGCCGAAACAGATGAGTATACAAGGCAGTTTTAATAAACAAACCGAAAGCAAAATTACTTGCCCGATGTGCGAAAAAGTTTTTGGTACAGGAACAAGTAACGCTGATATAAATAAACATATTGATAACTGCCTCACTTGATGTTCAGAAGATTGTTTTAAAACCTTGAAAACTGATAATATTGAATTATATCATGCAAATGCTGCTTTGTTAAAGATACTGTATATTGTCCCCAAAAACATGAAAATGAATAAAATCATATTTTGTAGTTTTAACAAAGTTCTGTAGAAAAAAACCCAAAACAGTTATGCTTTTTTTACTTATAAAATCACAAAATAAACAGTAAATTCAACCAAAAATCCATCGGCTGGCAGCCAATTTGACTGTTTTTTCTTTAAATTACAGTTTTTTCAACTCAACTATTTTTTTAGTCGATTTAAAAAAAATTATTCTTTCAGGGAGGCAATATATCTTTAATGTATCAAATATAACTTTTAATATAGTATGGTAGCCTTTTATTAAATTAATACTTTTTTACATAACTGGTTTTTGCATCGTTTTTTAAACATTTTTGATAGCCATTACAGAGACATACTCTCTAGTCTCATTTAGTTATTGGTTTTTATTTTCGAGCGTTTTTTATTTGTTTTACCATTCCAGCTGAAGTTTAATTATGACACGCCGTATAGTCACGACACGCCGTAAATTTACAACACGCCGTAAATTTACGACACGCCGTATAGTCACGACACGCCGTATGGTCACGACACGCCGTATGGTTACGACACGCCGTATAGTTACGACACGCCGTATAGTTACGACACGCCGTATATTTACGACACGTCGTATAGTCACGACACGCCGTATAGTTAAAACGCACCGTAGCCTATAGTTAAGGCGCACCGTATAGATATGACTGTATGGCACGACATACCTCAACCTCTTACGTGATATGCTGGGTTACTTGTGTATATATAGTACTTCTTGCTCGGTAACGAACACCCATCGTACACCATTTTCTTCCGTAGAATCTTTTCGGGTAGACTCTTTCAAGAAAGACACAAATTCTGAATAACATTCCGGCGATGTACTACCACGCAGGTCAATCACGTGACTCACAAAATCGAGTAAATATTGCCCATCTTCTGAGCCCTCTATAAAACATTCCGTGAGGTCAACGTCACTGCGTATGCGCTCACTGTCGTATTTAATGTTACACTTTTGTAATACGTCGAGTAGATGAAGTGAGCAAATACGATGGAAGTGAGACGCGTCATACAAATGAGGAAAACGATCCCATAGCCTGTATGTCATACCATTTTCTATAAAATAATGAAATTAATTGAGCAAAATAGTGTTGTGAAACTTCTAAGCGCTGAACATTATTACCCCGGTAATTGTTTGCATCAAACACGTATAGAAACATCTCCCAAATGCAGCTAGTAATCAGCGCAAAGTTGTGTCTTGATCTAACCGGGTACCCATTTATATACCAGGGTGGAGATAGGCAAACGTAAGTAAAGTATCTTGTTTAAGCTTGGTTCCCACTAGAACGTAACGCAAGGACGTAAACGCAACGCAAGCGTTTTAACCAATGATAAGCGAAGTTATAGACGGTTAGCAATCACAAGCGAATAAGCCATCGCTTGTGATTGGTCAATTCACTTGCGTTGCGTTACGTCCTTGTGTTGCGTCGCTAGTGGGAACCAAGCTTTAAGGATACTAACAATGCGGCGAGAGTTGGATTCGAACCTCGATCTCACTGCGCCACACACCCTTAATTAGTGAGAAAATCTTGTAAAATAATTAGTAATTACCTGATACGAGAACAATTATAAGAATTCCATCATCTTCTAAAATATCACGTAGGTATATCATCGAATCTTCTACGTCATCGAAGTAATACACGCTATTGATGGATACGATGACGTCATATTTCTTAGAGGCGCCAACCTCGTGTCGGTATTGGTCCAAAGTTTGTTGTCTCCAGTCATAGGTGACGCTCTTCAACGTGTCGGCTTCTTTGGCTACTAACTGTTTGTATTCGTCTAGGTGATCTGGTACAGGCTCTATCGACGTCAGTGATATTTGTGGAAAGGTGCGTAAAAGCTGTAGTGTATGTTTTAACTCGAGTTCACCTTTAAAGAAAGTTTTAAAGATGCATTGTCCACCAAAAACATAAAAAGTTAGAATAGGTTATTTTGTAGTTTTAATAAGGTTAATCAATTCCATAGAAAAAAACGAAAGGAAACAATATTTTCACCTATGAAATAACATAATACATGGTTAAATTCAACCAAAAACCCGGTGGCTGGTCCATTTTTGCTTTAAATTACAGTTTTTTCAGGTAAATATTTTTTTCGAATCCCACGAATGACGTCATAGCGGAATGTTATTTAGAGGGTTACAGTAGGCCATCAACATCAAAAACCGAAAACGGACGGGGAATGACTTTGGTGTGAAAGATTCAGAGATAATTTTTTGATTGTTTTTGTGTTTTTTTAACACAGTTTGTGAGTGCCACCGTTCCAAAGGTGGCAAGCCTGTCAAATATACAAACAAAAGGATTGTTTAACTAGGTTAAAATAAAGTCCGGAAAGATATTTGATCAAAACAATATTGGAAAAAGGCGTTAAATACGCCCAAATAATAATCTAAATGAACATTTCTTTAAGCTAAAATAAGTACTTAATAACAACAGCGTTGTACGCGAGAACGATGTTAGTTTTTTGTTATCCCAAAACCACTTAAGCCTGGTTTCCAGTCGACGCGGTGATCACTTTGTGGTGTTTGAAGTCCAACAATTTAGTATTTTTTCTAGCAATCCTTTGGTAACAAATACTCACAAAATGATTTAATAATTCTGAAATTTGATTTAAAAAATGTAAGAATCTTACCGGATCCACTTCCGATTCCGAGAACTTTAAGACCTCTCTCTCGGACGATTACTTTTTTCGGAATTGTTTTTTCAAATATTTTATCTAGATCTGCTTGAATCCTTGTCAACTGTGGTTTTATAATCTTAAAACTTTTTGCATAATATTCCGAATCCTCTGAAATGGAACGAATGGTTGTCGCCATTGTAAGACTATTTGTAGTGGGCCTATCTGTGTGTCCAATACTCTAGTAATTCGATTATCAAAGATCGATATCGATTAGCCCTCAAACGTTGGTGGCGTAATAGCTAGCATGATTATTTATTGTCTTTATTCCCGTCTGGTTCTTCGCATCCTCCCAGTATGTCACACAGTGGCGTAACACAGAGGTCTGAGGCCCCTAGCTTAGAAACCCAAGTGGCCCTTCAACGCTGGAGGTCTCGGGTGTTTTTAGTCTTTTCGACAATGCCTGTTTTTTCCGCTGGACATCCGGGGCCCCTGGGTTTAACCAGTGAGCGCCCATAGCAGTTACGCCAATGATGTCACAACATAACACCGGTATTGGAACAGCTACATTGGTGGTTGCCAGTTGAAAAAAGAGTAATGTACAAGATTTTCCTCATCACAGTTAAATCACTTCATAACATGGCTCCAACATTTCTATCCGACATTATTTCTTCATACAAGCCACACTGACTGAGGTCATCTTCAGAGGTTTTACTGAGGCCAATATGGACAACGCGCCTTTCCTGGTCAGCTGCTATTCTTTGGAATGACCTTCCAAAATAAATTACTTTTTATTTTATTTATTTTTTTTATTTTATTCAATCGAAACCAACAGCGATAATTACCGCCACTAACACTAACAACAAAGCCAGGACTATTTTAAAGCACCTTGATTGGTCCTAACATTGATCAGGGCTTCTCTCGTCCAGTGCCCACCTTGACCAGAGGAAAGTCATAAGCCAATACGTATGAGGCAGATACTAGATGCAGGGGCTGCCATAAGAGTCAGCAGTGCTGATTTAGTACATTATTTATTTTGTAGTTTAAATAGGGAGTTATACGATTATCAATTGGGTTAGCCCGGTGTGTACTCTAGTATACACACAGCCACTGTCACACACACAGACACTTATCATAACTCATCAAGATTGTCGGCATACGCTGTTTAGGGTCACCCTCTATTAATAAGATGAAATAAAATGAGTAATATTGGTTGTTGTTTGTGATTATACTTTAATTGCAATAACATTTTTTCCCTTATAAGAAACGATGACGAATTATTGTCAATTTTCGCACTTCGATTCTCCCGGCGGCCCTGTAAATAACGAGTAGGCCTAGTTATGTCAGGGAATATGTAAGTAATAATACTACATTTCTTGCTAAACCAAATTCTACATACGCCTATAGACATATTTTGCCGGATACTGGTAGGCCTAATACGGAGAGTTGTTCAATAGTTAACCTAAAGTCTTTTAAAAATCTCTGACCGGTCTTAGTGTTGTACTTAGACATCATAGTACTTGACACCAGGTAGAACACACAACATCTCAAAGAGAAGATTAGCAGCGATCAGAGCGGTTGTACCAAGAGGATCGTAAGGTGGTGAAACCTCGACTAAATCACAACCAACCAGATTAAGTCCCTTTAATCCTCGGATTATCTCTAATGCTTGTATTATATTTAATCCAGCAATTTCAGGTGTACCTGTAAATAAATACATTTTTTGTTTATTAGAAAGCTTCAGAGACAATAAAGAATATATGCTACTTTTGATAAACCAACAATAATTTGTTAATAAAATTAATGCAACAGTCCTTTGGTCTTATGTCTGGCTGCGACAAATATCAAAAGTACTGTTAGGTCTACTATGTGTACATACTCTCCGCGGCACACTGTGTGTTAAGGGATCGTGTCGCAGCCACAAATAAACCTTTGATCTCCGGAGCTCAGCGTCATGTGTTAGATTTCTACTTACCAGTTCCCGGAGCAATAGACGGGTCTAGAGAATCAATATCAAAGCTGAGATAGACTGGTCCATCGCCCATCATTTCTCGCACTTCCACCATCAATGGTTCTAGAGACTTATGCCAACACTCTTTTCCGGTAACAACTCGAAACCCCTAAAGTACAGTAAATTATAAACATGCTTAAAAAATTCCATGAAATCCGCGAGATCTACGAGTACGATAAATTGCTAAGCGAGTGATGGTGGATTTGGCGGACGCTGACTAGACAACGACGATTTGTCAGAAAGGAAGACCAACATCTGGTTAACCAGATGGAGGACTTTTTGTCGTAACGACAAGATTCATGTCGTTAGAAAATGTGGGAAGAGGATTGAGGTTTCTCATGTTTATCTGATCTTTGTCAATTCAATGACTGACTTCTTGATTTATTCGCATATTATTATAATGTATTGATATTTGTATGTTTGTATGACGCGAGGAAAAATGTTCCAACCAATCAGAGAGCTCGTCAATGTCCGATTGGCGCGAATAGATAGTCTGATGGAAAACAGGTTGTATCTTATTCTCCTTGCTTACCTTTTCTAAGGCCCATTGGTGTTCATATATATCATTTGAGGGCCCACGTAGGCCTATCTGGATTGATCGTTTTGGATCGATTAAGTTGTCATCAAAAGCTCTTTTGAACGGTGTTCCGTGAGTGATCTTCTCTCCACACATCGTGTCTTCGGTGTCATTGTGTGCGTCAATGTGAACGAGTCCGACCGGCCCATATTTATCCTGAAAAAAATCTAAAGTAAATATCTATATGGCAAACTATCAGAACAACTAAATCACGGGTAAAGGATTAGGTACGGTACGGTACTAGAACACTAAAACTAGGTTCTCTGCAAAGTTAACGCATCACGAACGTAAACGCATCACAAACATAAACGCATCACAAACGTAAACGCATCACAAACGTAAACGCATCACGAATGTAAACTCATCACGAACGTAAACGCATAACAAACGTAAACTCGTCACAAACGTAAACGCATCACGAACGTAAACTAATTACGAACGTAAACACATACGAACGTAAACGCATAACAAGCGTAAACGCATTAAAAACGTTAACTCATTACGAATGTAAACGTAAACGCATTACGAACGTAAATGTAAACGCATAACAAACGTAAACGCATAACAAACGTAAGCGCATCACGAATATTTTTAGTGTTCATATAATGCGTAAAGCTTGGTTCCCACTAGAAAATAAATTTTGCCACAACGTGACCGATGCGACGTGAGAAAAAAGTTTCGCATCCTCTTACGACAAGTTTAATTTTAATATTTTGCAACGTACGCAGTAAGTAGAAACACTGAGTTTCCCATCTTTGACGACACGCAGTGTTATGTTTTTCACGGCAATTTGCGTCGTCGATACCTTGCGTTTACGTCCTTGGGTTGCGTTCTAGTGGGAACCAGCCTTTTCAGAGAAAACATGTTGTTTGCGTATTATACCAAAAGAGCTAAGCTAGTTATCAAAGCGTTACCCCAATAGCTCGTAAGACAGGGTATGCCAGCGTGTGGTCGCCACCCATTGTTAACGTTTTACACCCATTAGCTATCAGCTTCTTATAGTGGGCTGTTATATCATCACAAGCTTTCGGCAGGTTGTACACATTGATGTTGACATCTCCTACGTCACCGACCTGCAGCGATTCAAATGGTGCCGCACCTGTGAAAAATAACCAATGTATTGTTATCATGCATGTTCTAAAGCTCTTTCTACACCGTGATGTACCTAAATAAGATAGTGATATGCCCAAATATGGTAGTGATATAACATCATCATGTCCATATATGGGCACATCACATCAAACTTTGATAGTATATAGAGCTTTATGTAGACATACTAGAGAAGAAGAAGAAGGCCTATGCAGGATGAATGAATGGGGTTCCATATGAAGGACGTCAGTATTCGCTGGATTCAATGTGCAGTACCGGTATTAAGCTCGGTTCCAACTGAGACCAGCTGAGACGTAACGCAAGGACAAGACCGTACAAGACGAAACGCAAGCGAGTTGACCAATCACACGCGACTGTTAGAATAATCCATCGCTTGAGGCGAGATTGATCAAATCACTTTGCGTTGCGTTACGTCCTTGCGTTGCTTCCTCTAGTGGGAATCAAGCTTTAGAGTGTGGGTTGAAGGCTGCCTCTCCCAGAATGAATCACGTCTTAAATAACCTCGTAGGCCTACCTGTATCAGGGTTACACAGTCGTATCATCGGTGATTCCGTGCGGATCTGACGCGGTCCAAACCTGGTACCGGATCGGTTTGCAACGCCGATATCAAGTGGAATCCCAACAAAACATACGTCAAGATCTGAACATATTTAAAAGAAAGTTAAGTTACTTCTGTACGGTAATAGACTAGCCTATAAATAATGATTTACATGTACAGCTGTTGCATAATAGATTAACAGTACGTATATTGACCGCATTTGCGTGCGTTATATAATAAATCTACACTTGTCAGACTACATTTAGATAACGTAAAATTACCATCAGTGTTTTCGTGGATGGGTAGCCTGAACATCGATGCAATCCCGCCAGGTCTCGGCATATCATTGCCCGTTAAAGGGCGGTTAAACTCACTGCCACGTTTTGAAGAAGTTGAATAACATAATGATGGAGATAGCCTTGCAAAACCTGTATAATAAAATTATTTTTATTTTATTCATTTCGGCAATAAACATAAAATAATAATTACAAAAAAAACATAAAAAAATATATATATATATATATATGAAAAACAAGACACGAGGCCGAGGAAAGACAAAAGCATTAAACAAACGCTGTCACCGGTAAGGTGTGTCTCTCCAACAAATAAATAATATTTAACGCAGCGTTAGTTGGGTATAGGGTACACCTATCACTCCGAGTCACCGCCGTGGGGATATTTAACTTTTTTTAGGAAGAGGGGAACGTATATTCACCTATAACACTCGGTCCACCACTGGATAGTAACCAGTGTCAAGAGAGGAATTTAGTCACAGGCTCGACTCGATCTCAACGTGGCCATACTGCTGAGCTGCAGACAGTATTATTATTCGGCCGTACGGCAGTATAATTTTTATACGCCCATGATTCTAAGTTGAATGAATTTATATACAATAAAAAGCATGTTGTGTTACCTACCCTTCGTCGATTTGCAACGTCTAGTAGCCGAAGCCAAGCCGGTGCTTAATTCCACGTTCGATGCTACAAAACGGCTAAAACATCGAGTAGACACACTTGCACAAACTAGGCCTCCTTTAAACATTGTGCTAATACAATTTGATATAAATTAAAAGGTCAATGTATTCCACGACTTCCTAACCTACAGTTTGCGCCCCTGTAATGTGAATTGTAAGAGCTAATTCATTAAACACGTGATTTACTAATGACTACTGGTTCGTTGGGGCACAAAATTAATCAGTCTCTGCAATTGTATTATGGACAATAGTATTAATATATAAAATAAAAATTGTATAGCTCTATGGTATAGCTAGGTCAGGGAGAAGCATTGTTCGGCAATCCGTTGTTATTTTCAGATTTCTTCACAGATAGATTGATTTAACAGAAAAACTTTCTACCAAGGCTATCAATAAACAATTCCTACATGCACTGTACACCTGAATACCACGTATTGTTCTAAACGCGATTTGTTTATTTTTCTCCAACGGCCGCCCATATTTTCCCTGGGAAAAAACCCTATTCTTAACATTCAACGTTCGCGCGCCTGGTTAAATCCTTTGCTGTACTCGGTACGTGTGTATGTATTTATGTGTGTTCACCAAAAAAGAAAGATGTACAAGTTACTTCGTGGACTAGGTTTAGTTGCACAAAAAAGTGTAAGTTCAAGCTCTTCTTTACAAGGTAGGCAACTAATATTTATTACATTAATACCGTTTGCGCGTGATGTAGTACAGCAGCTGACCTCTACTCTATCTATCTAGCCTAGGCTTCCTAGGCCTCCTAGGCTAGTGTAGTAATAGTATATCTACGCTAGTAGTAGTTTAGGCCTAGCTAGGCTACCTACTCTACTACAGTACTACCACTAGGCCTAGTAGGCCTATTGAACTCGTCTGGGCCGGTGTAAGATTGAAATGTGTCCATCATTCAAAAGTGTCCGGGTGGACACTTTTCAGCATTGGATAATGTCCAATTGCATGTTTCAACGGGTTCGCGGGCGTTTTCCAACAATTTAATGCTGTCCGGCGCGTTTAATAATGTCTGACCCTTGGATTGAATACCGTCCGTGGTTGAGATTTGAGATTCAGGTTTTGATCGTGATTGCGCATGCACTTGTCTTTTTTTAACGACCACTATTTGTTAATAATGCCAAACTAGTTTTTATTTTTCAAAGATAACTTGGCTTAAAACACCTCCAATTAGCGACCATTATATTATTTGGTATGAATAAAGACAAGAAGAATAAATAACAATATAATAATAATCATGTAATAAAAACAAGTAATTATACTGGTCCTCTTCCAATTAAAGAACACTTTAGTTTAGACACTTCCAATTAGCGACCATTTTTATTGTTTTGTATGAGTAAAGACAAGAGTAATAATAGTTTTTAATCATGTGACAAAAAACAAGTAATTGTACTGGTCCTCTTCCAATTAAAGATCACTTAAAATTAAACACTTCCAATTAGCGACCGTTTTATTATTTTGTATGAGTAAAGACAAGAATAATAAATAGTTTATAATCATGTGATAAAAAACAAGTAATTGTACTGGTCCTCTTCCAATTAAAGATCACTTAAATTTAAACACTTCCAATTAGCGACCGTTATTATTGTTTTGTATGAATAGAAACAAGAAGAATAAATAGATTTTAATCATGTGATAAAAAACAAGTAATTGTACTGGTCCTCTTCCAATTAAAGATCACTTTAATTTAAACACTTCCAATTAGCGACCGTTATATTATTTTGTATGAATAAAGGCAAGAATAATAAATAGATTTTAATCATATGACAAAAAAACAAGTAATTGTACTGGTCCTCTTTCAATTAAAGATCACTTTACTTTAAGACACTTCCAATTAGCGACCGTTATATTGTTTTGTATGAGTACAGACAAGAAGAATAAATAGATTTTAATCATGTGATAAAAAACAAGTAATTGTACTGGTCCTCTTCCAATTAAAGGTCACTTTACTGTAAGACACTTCCAATTAGCGACCGTTATATTATTTTGTATGAGTACAGACAAGAAGAATAAATAGATTTTAATCATGTGATAAAAAACAAGTAATTGTACTGGTCCTCTTCCAATGAAAGATAACTTTACTTTAAGACACTTCCAATTAGCGACCGTTATATTATTTTTTATGAATAAAAACATGAAGCATAAATAGTTTATAATCATGTGATATAAAATAAGTAATTGTACTGGTCTTCTTCCAATTAAAGATCACTTTACTTTAAGACACTTCCAATTAGCGACCGTTATATTATTTTGTATGAGTACAGACAATTAGAAGAATAAATAGATTTTAATCATGTAATAAAAAACAAGTAATTGTACTGGTCCTCTTCCAATGAAAGATCACTTTACTTTAAGACACTTCCATTTAGCGACCGTTATATTATTTTGTATGAGTACAGACAAGAAGAATAAATAGATTTTAATCATGTGATAAAAAAACAAGTAATTGTACTGGTCCTCTTCCAATTAAAGATCACTTTACTTTAAGACACTTCCAATTAGCGACCGTTATATTATTTTGTATGAGTACAGACAAGAATAATAAATAGATTTTAATCATGTGATAAAAAATAAGTAATTGTACTGGTCCTCTTCCAATTAAAGGTCACTTTACTTCAAGAAACTTCCATTTAGCGACCGTTATATTATTTTGTATGAATAAAGACAAGAATAATAAATAGTTTATAATCATGTAATATAAAATAAGTAATTGTACGGGTACTCTTCCAATTAAAGGTCACTTTAATGTAAGACACTTCCAATTAGCGACCGTTATATTATTTTGTATGAGTACAGACAAGAAGAATAAATAGATTTTAATCATGTGATAAAAAACAAGTAATTGTACTGGTCCTCTTCCAATGAAAGATCACTTTACTTTAAGACACTTCCAATTAGCGACCGTTATATTATTTTTTATGAATAAAAACAAGAAGCATAAATAGTTTATAATCATGTGATATAAAATAAGTAATTGTACTGGTCCTCTTCCAATTAAAGGTCACTTTACTGTAAGACACCTCCAATTAGCGACCGTTATATTATTTTGTATGAGTACAGACAATTAGAAGAATAAATAGATTTTAATCATGTGATAAAAAACAAGTAATTGTACTGGTCCTCTTCCAATTAAAGATCACTTTACTTTAAGACACTTCCAATTAGCGACCGTTATATTATTTTGTATGAGTACAGACAAGAAGAATAAATAGATTTTAATCATGTGATAAAAAATAAGTAATTGTACTGGTCCTCTTCCAATTAAAGGTCACTTTACTGTAAGACACTTCCATTTAGCGACCGTTATATTATTTTGTATGAGTACAGACAAGAAGAATAAATAGATTTTATTCATGTGATAAAAAACAAGTAATTGTACTGGTCCTCTTCCAATGAAAGATCACTTTACTTTAAAACACTTCCAATTAGCGACCGTTATATTATTTTTTATGAATAAAAACAAGAAGCATAAATAGTTTATAATCATGTGATATAAAATAAGTAATTGTACTGGTCCTCTTCCAATTAAAGGTCACTTTACTGTAAGACACCTCCAATTAGCGACCGTTATATTATTTTGTATGAGTACAGACAATTAGAAGAATAAATAGATTTTAATCATGTGATAAAAAACAAGTAATTGTACTGGTCCTCTTCCAATGAAAGATCACTTTACTTTAAGACACTTCCATTTAGCGACCGTTATATTATTTTGTATGAGTACAGACAAGAAGAATAAATAGATTTTAATCATGTGATAAAAAACAAGTAATTGTACTGGTCCTCTTCCAATTAAAGATCACTTTACTTTAAGACACTTCCAATTAGCGACCGTTATATTATTTTGTATGAGTACAGACAAGAAGAATAAATAGATTTTAATCATGTGATAAAAAATAAGTAATTGTACTGGTCCTTTTCCAATTAAAGGTCACTTTACTTTAAGACACTTCCATTTAGCGACCGTTATATTATTTTGTATGAATAAAGACAAGAAGAATAAATACTAGTTAAGACAAAAAGAATAAATAGTTTATAATCATGTGATAAAAAACAAGTAATTGTACGGGTCCTCTTCCAATTATAGATCACTTTAGTTTAAACACTTCCAATTAGCGACCGTTATATTATTTTGTACGAGTAAAGACAAGAAGAATAAATAGTTTACTTGTTTAATCCCCAATCAATTAAAAGTTGCACCTTTTTATAATCAACACGATATAGCTGATCTCTTGAAAAAACATAATCAGTTTTACTGAAGTATTATGTTAATTGGTACATTGATCGTCACATCGAGAATATGGTAGGGGTGTCACACTATGTGCGTCTAGGGTGAATGCAAAGATAATGACATCGATATAGCGCCACATCAACACGTTTTTATGCACCTTTGGTGTAAGTATTTATTTTAGTATTTTGTCCTTAAATCAGAATTTATATTCAAAGAAAAAATGACTTGTTATGTAAAAAAACAACAATTCGGTATCTGGAATCTTAAAATTAATGTATCTATAAAAATAATTAATATGGGATAGGCCTGAGACCTCATACATTTGTTAATAGGGCTACTTTATTGAACCTTCATTTTATCGGATGTTATAAGAACGCTTGCTTCAACCGATTCTTTTTTTGAACAGCATTTTGTTTAAAGGCGATTGTGTTATTTTCAATGTTTAATAAACTTCTGGAATTTCAGAGAAACCCATTTTAATAAACAAAAGCTTCTTATAAAATGTGCTTACTGGATAATGTTTCATACATGTTTGGCTGGTTCAAATTTACTTTACTTTTGCTTTTCCGCTACTCCCCTGTTATACTATATATTTGTTGTTATGTAGAAAGATTGAAAATAAATTCATTCATTCATTCTTCTTTTATTTCGAAAAAAAAAAATTCTCCATAGTTCAGTAACAAGTGTACATTATTGTAAATATAACAAATACATATACATATATATATATATATAATATATATGTATTTGTTATATTTACAATAATGTACACTTGTTACTGTCTGTATATATATATATATATATATATATATATATGTATTGTGTTCCAACCGTACCACGCCGAGAATGTTAAAGGGTCGTTATCCGGTCGAGTTAAAGAACAATACCATGAAAGCCCCAGTGGTCTAATGGTTAGGGCAACTGCATATCAAGCCGACGGTCCGAGTTCGAGCCTCGGTTGGGGCGACTTTTTCTCATTCTCTCAGATTTCCTCATCTTTATCGTTTCAAAAATTAATTAAATCATTTTCAGTGTATCACCGGGCGGTTTGGAATTTATTTCTATGCCTGTTGTGTTTACAACTGAGGACTAGTGCTGTTCCGCCGTACCACGCCGAGAATGTTAAAGAGTCGCTATCCAATCGAGTTCGAACCGTGAAAGCCCCAGTGGTCTAACGGTTAGGACATCTGCATATCAAGCAGGCGGTCCGAGTTCGAGTCTCGGTTGGGGCGACTTTAACTCATTCTCACAGATTTCCTCATCTTTATCGTTTCAAATTAATTAATTAAATTTCAGTATATTACCGGGCGGTTTAGAATTAATGTTCTATGCTACATAGTCACGTGGTTAGAACAATAGTTTCATATATCTACTATGTAGATTGGATGAAGGAAAAGCAAATTCATGAATACATTACAAATAAATGTATGAATTGTGAATTACAAAAATATTAAATGTTGTTGTCTTGTCAGAATGAGTTGTAAATATGAACGAGTTTTGTAAACATAAATTATATATCATTGATCATTACTTATATTAACAGGATAAAATAATAATAGTGTAATAATAATGAACAATAGTTACAGAAAAATATTTATTTATTTATTTATTTATTGCTATTAAAACTTGTTTCAGTAAGTGTGTTTGTATTTATTTTACTTTGTTATTGATCATCATTGGTCTGGCTACCAATACATTGGAAGCACGCAAGCCTCGCTACCACGTCAAGGTTGATGATCATAGCGAGGGTAGGTTGCACGTTTGTATGTGCCCCTTTGACCAAAGAAAACATATTATAGAAGAAAATTGCATAACATTATGAAACAGAATCATATGAGTTGTAAATATGAAAAAGTTTTTTAAACATAAAAATACAATAAAAATAAACACTAGTTACAATCTAATTCACGTACTTTTACCTTACCGGACCTTTAGTCGCGTTATTCTTTTATACAATCTGCTTTTTAATTAATTTTTTAATCCTTGTAGCGATCAAAGCAGGGCGCATGACACATCATTGCATGTTTACACTGGACACACTGTATTTGATCTGTTGTTACCTGCCATTAGACCCCTTGAGCCTTTGACGTACTTATGCTCAGATATTCGTCTTCCGTTGATTCAATGAAAGATGGTGACGCTTTAATTAGCCGCTGTGGTGAATCTATGTTCTTCTTTCTGGTCCGACAAATGCAATTGGTATTTCTTCGTCGATGAGTTTCAGACAAAGCCGACAATCTCCTCTTGACGGAAGCACCTGTAAAAAATCAAAGCATTAACGAAACTTACCTCTATAAGGTAAACAAATACCCTTTTCACCATTTAATGCTTCTGTGTATGTTGAGATTACCGGTCATAGGTAGGCCTACAGTTAAAGAGTGACGTTGTATGAATCAACATATAATTGTCCAGGTACTTCATTGTTGCTCTGATGAATCCTTTCCGGGAAATGTTCCATGTCACAAAGCAAATTGAATATATTTGGATCGATATCATCTTTTAGATGGTTGACTGCTTCAATGTCATAATGTGTGTCCGTGAATTCAGATACGTATATAACGTCCATAATGCCTTCGGAACGCATTACCGCTTCATCTTCGTAATTATCTACCAGAGCAGCATTGAGGGTCACATCGGATACAATATCCCAGTATTTCCGTGCAAGGTGGTTTTTGATTGGTGCGTATGGTGTACGAGTGTATTTTAATTCAGCGTCATAAGTTTTCTTGTCTACATCCAGGACAGGCTCAAAGTGTGCACATAAGTTTGATAGGTAGATGTTTCTTTCAGATACTAAATCACCAAACTGATTACTTATTGGTGCATATTTCAACCATTCATAATGTGGAAGCCCTTTCCTTCTTCCATATTTACTGTAAACATAAACATTCGTATTTGACATGGTCGCAAATGCCATGATTTCGATGTCCGAACCCCATGTCCCATATTCCCCCATTCTCGTGTCTTCCACGTATCGTTCAAATGATCTGGATTCAATTTTTTCAAATAGGTTTTTGTTCATGGACATATAGTTTAGTATGTAATCCCGTACAACTACATGGTAGTTCTGGACACCAAAGAGAATATAACTCAAAGCCCTAAAAAGACAGTTGCCGTCCCCTCTCATATTAACAACTTTAGTAGGCCTGGCTGCCTTGTCCATTTCACATTTTAAGTGAGTTTTGTGAAAATTTTTGACATTGATACCAAATGGTGCTGCCTTTTCAAGCTGCCAATTGGCATCGACAGGAAAGAATAACTTTCTTGAAGTTTTCGTGTTGAGGTATACCACATCACTATCAGATACAGGCCTACTGTTGTCATGGTCATCATCCGGTGCGACATTATCATTGTCTAATGTAGGTATGTTATCGTGATTATCCAGTGTGATATCATCGTTCTTGGATGTAGGTATGTTAATGTGATCATCCGGTGTGATATCATAATTCTTGGATGTAGGTCTGTTATCGTTATCATCAACATTCTTGGATGTAGGTATGTTAATAATGTGATCATCCGGTGTGATATCACCATTCTTGGATGTAGGTATGTTATCATGGTGCGTTACTTCAGGTGGGATGTCTGGCGTTCGCTTTCGTTTCTTTGGAGGGAGATGCTTATCATTGGTATTACATTTCTGTTTAGTGCTTGATGATGGACAGTTCAAAGAGGTTGTTTTATCGGACTTGTAATGTCTGATCTTGTTTCCGTTAACAATAGCCCTTCTTCCTTTTAGTCGATATGTATTGTGAGTGAGGACTTTTTCTATAATATATGGACCAGTCCATCGAGCATTAAGTTTGCCTCCCTTTCTTGACAAATTTCTGGAATTCTGCAAGAGCACTTGATCTCCTGCATAGTACGTGTTGCTTTTAACACCAGCATCATGATAATGTTTTTGCTTTTTCTGTGCTTTTTTGATATTTTCTGATGCCTTTCTCCTTGAATCTTTGAGTTTCAAAAAAGCGTCCACTCTTATTTTTAAAGGAACAGTTCCGGATATGTCATCTTTATTAGACGAAACGATGGGAATACGTAATTCTACAGGCAACACAGCCTTTCTACCGTAAACTAATGAGAATGGGTCACATTTCGTAGACTTGTGCTCGGATGTTCTGTAGGCAAACAACACGTATGGGAGTTGTATATCCCAGTCATTTTGGTCTGCGTTGGTCAACGTCATAAGCATTGTGCAAAGTGTTCTGTTAAAGCGCTCCGTTTGCCCGCCTGTTTGAGGATGGTATGGTGAGGCAACTCTGTGGTCTACCCCAATCAGCTTACAGAAGCTGTCATTCAGCTCATTACAAAACTCTCTACCCTGGTCTGTAATCAATATAGAAGGTGTTCCATGTCTGCAGACAAAATCAATAAAAGATCTCAGCACTGTTTTAGCAGATTTATCTGGAATTGCATCAGCTTCCACCCATTTGGTAAGGTACTCCGTAAATACAAGTAAGTACCGATTACCTGAAACACAGCAAATAATAATATAATAAGCCGTAATAATAGTAGTGTCAAAATGTCATGATGAGATGTACAACACCCGAACTGTACGAATGAAATAACAATAATAATAACAATATTAATATCAATAAATATAATAAGAACAAGAACAATAATAATATCGTGGATTTACATAGCGCCTAATGTTGTAAAACCTCTATGCGCTGAACAGTATTACCCCAGTCATGGTTTGGATCAAATTAAAACAGGCAGAAATAAAGATTATTACAGTATAGCCATAATCGATGTAAATCCGGTGACAATAATAAGAGCATCTGATTCTTGGTAAATCTAGTTTTTGTTGACAGTGTAAAAAAGAGAACTGTCATAATTTTAGTTTAGTTAACAATTTCAAGAAACCTCACAGAAATTGCGCTTGTGCCTTTACAATAATAAATTTAAGTTCAGCCCTATTACAATAAAGGCCGAACAGAACTAATTATTAACTGTAATTTTAGGCCCTGAAGAATGAATTACAAAGTTTTCTGAACGTATTTCATTCATGTCTTCTTGCTTTTTACTTTTACGTTTTGATTTAGCTTTTTTATCCAGTCACAGCATTTTTGTTTTTCAGTAATTTGTCATGAGATACCTTACCATTTTCTGTCTTTACCAAAGGCCCAACAATATCCATACCGATCTGTCTGAAAGCAGTATCTGTTACGGGTATAGGTTGAAGTGGCACTTTTGCTTTTTTTAAAACTTCTTTCCGTTGGCACTGATCACAGGCGGCTATAAAATTACGAACACCATCAAATGACCCCTTCCAATAATACCTTTCGCGTATCTTTTTCCAACTGTTAAAAAAAAAAAAAAATGTGTTTATTGTATTGATGATATTCAATCTCTTTGTAGGTTTACTATTGACCTTAAAACTGTATTATGGATTCTTTAAATATTTTAATTTTATTTTGTTTTTTAATATTATTTATTATTTATTACCGCAGTTCACATCACCATTCTCATCAATGCATTATAATAACATTACAGTTTGGCGTTCCATATATTTTAACTTTTCGTTTAAGGCAAGCACTGGGCACAACTGATTAATTAACTTTTAATATTTATCTATGTTTCTAGTTTTTTTATTTGACAATGATAAATGAATATTGAAAAGGGAAAAGATACCTTCTATGAAAAATGTCCATCAGTCCGTGATGATTCCGTGTCACATTGTACCAGGGAGATTTACATCTCCCTGATTGTACCGTGTTTACATTCTAAATACCCCCATATAAACTTCAAATTGAGTGCAGCCTCCCATACAAAATAACTACGCCCTCAATCTGGTAATAATTCACTCAGGCAATAAAAAACTAACTTGAAAAGTATAAATAATTAATTGTCCTACTAGAATTATTGTGTACGCTTGGTGAATGTGCGACAGAGTAGATATAAAAATCGCCACTTTTTTTTAAAAATAAACAAGGGGAAATATATACGTTTTAACACTACATACTGGTTAAATTTATTTATTTTTAAAATGTAGAGGACACCCTATTAAGGAAACCGGGTACTTTTTAGTGAGCCACAATGGTAGATTGCGAGAGGTAGTGGTCCTTTAAAATAGGTGGTCACTTACGAAAGATGTGGTCGATAAGGGAGGTGGTCGCTTACGATATGTGATCGATTATGAGAAGCGGTCTCCTAACAGAGAGGTCGTTTATTAGAAGTGGTCACTTAAGAGAGGTGATTTATACAAGAGTTGGTATATTATGAGAAGCGGTCCATTTAGAGATATGGTGGTCTTCTAAAAGAGATCATCACTTACGAGAGGCGGTCGAAAATAAAAAGCGGTCGCTTACGAGAGTTGTGGTTGTTAAGAGAGGTGGTCGCTTACTACGAGAGGTGGTCGATTATGAGAAGCGGTCCATAATGAGAGGATGTGATCACTTACAATAGTTGGTCGATTATGGGAAGCGATCCCTTAACAGAGACGATGGCCGTTTAATAGAGGTGGTCACCCAAAAAAGTTGTCGTTACGAGAGAGGAAGTCGATTATGAGAAACGGTCCCTTAAAAGAGTTGGTTGCTTACGATGTGTGGTCGTTTTAGAAAGTTGGTCGGTTACGAGACGTGGATAGATGGATAGCTAAGTAAACAGATGCATTTGCACATGATTTAGACATTTAGGTTTGTAAAATATATATTTTCTACATTAGCTGGCGATAGTCCTACATTAGCTGGGATGCAATTTTCGTTCCTACATTCGTTGTTGATCGTTCTACATGGTGTTAATTTTTTTCATTACATAAGCTGCAGGTGGTTTTACTCCATTACCGGGGGATTGGAAACTAGTTTTGTTATTGAAAATGCGTTTTTTTTAAAGAAGTATTCCCTAAAAAAAAATGTAATAATCCACTTTAAAGTTACATAATAAAAGTCTTCTTCCTTACCTTTTTTTTTGTCAAATTGTGTTTTCTTTCATAAGTATACATTTTAAACGAACGAAAGTTAATACTGATATGGCTTTTTGCATTATGAATGAGCAACTAATATTGAACATATTTATTATACCAAGACCTGAATAAGTTTTCATTCGGGAAGTATTTGTATCACTATTTAAAACTAAGATATCTCTCATGAGGGATATCTCTATATTACTTACTTACCAAGATATTTAGAATGGAAGATTCTTGTCCCATTCGGAATATCACAAGTGGATTTTTTTCTGTGTTAGTTATGCAGTGGGCACGTGTAGAGTACCGTATATGAACTGTTATAAAACTAAAACATTACTATTATAGATAGAGCTAGTTGTACTGTATTCTTCTTGGTTTTTCGAGGTGTAATAAGCCTACAAAAAAATATCTATTAACATAGATATTTCTTTTAAAAAGTAAGACATCTTAGTTTTCAATTGAAATAATCTATCTTTATTAAAAGAGATATCTTAATTTTGAACTAAAGATATATGCGTTGTGTAGCACTGTGTAAATTATATAATAATAATCTGTCAAATTATTGAAACAGTGCTCATATTCGGAACATTTTTGATTAATTATTGAATGCCAATATATGTTTTGTATTTTTTACATGTGGTATTTTATGTTCAACTTCAATATATTTATACAATTAATTGCGATAATATATTGAGTAGAAATTATTATCGACTTAACATATTTTTCATTCATGGAGGTATAAAAATATGTTTGAATCTATATATAAAATACTAACTTCATAATGTACACGGTCATTATACATTTTTCAATTGATAAGTATTAGTTATTATTCATTTAATTCATTCATTTAATCATTTGTTTCGAATTCTGTGGTCCACAGAAAGTAAAATTACGTATAAAATCATTTAAAAACAATGCTGTACTAATTACTAATACTCATCTCAGGATGGCATTCCACCTGGCCAAACATATAAACAGTTTTAAAGTCACCCAGAAACTTATCGAAGCTTAAATATTATTTAATTGACAAACTTTAAACTTACGTTTTGTTGACACCCAAGTGACCACCATGTGCCTGCTTATGGATACTGTTTAACACTTCGTTTTTTTCTTTCGGTAACAATACACGCAACAATCTACCAGAATGTTGTTTGTAATACAAGATATCACGAAGAATTGTAAAGTTCTTGGCTTTCCGTCGCAAACTTCGTTTTAATATTTCAGAATAATTTACAGGATAAACGTTGTTTTGTAGATAGTTTCTCAAGGCATCAAACTCATGATCGGCCATAATGATAATAAGTAAAAATAGAAAGAAGGCAGATTGTAACGAACAACACCGTGATTGGAACTTTGCAAGCAAAGTGAATGATTTTTTAAATGTAGGAGGTTTTGAACAAACATTGAGCCAATCAGCTTCTTGCTACATTTGTTTTAACCAATTGCCGATTAGAAGAAAGAGCAAACAGTTTTGTCAGGTGTAGGCCTATAATTTAAACTTTGTGCCTTAAGTGGATGTCACGAACTCCTTTTACGTATGTTTCCGAGCGGTTGAAAATACTTTAGAAACTCCCTTGTGACATAAAAGTATACACACCAAATTCACAAAGTTGTAAAATAACTCAAAAACAAATCTTTAATTTCAATCAACTTCAACTTTCAACAACCCAGTAAGCATTTTAAACAACAGCTTCACAATAACTTTTACAATCTAATATCCAACCTCTAATATCCAACAACATGACAATAGTTTTACATCCCTTTATATACAAGATGTTCCTATCCTTCTATATCATTCTTTATACTTCTTATTCTATTTGATTACAGTTTCTATTAATAGCATACTGGAATGTTCCTGATTGTTATTATATTAATTATACATGATGTCTTAAATGTAAACATCTTATTCTAGAATGTTCATGGTTAGGGAATGGTAATTTATTACAGTGGCAAGTACACAAAAAATGAGAGAAAAAAACTATTGGAGGGAAATGCCATTTATTAAATTAAATTTCGAAGATACTCTTATTGGTAAACGCTTCAGTCGTTCTATTACACAATAAATAGCACATTCAGATAGGAGTATAAAATATAATCATATAGTTATTCTTTATTACATATTATAAGTTCATCTCAAATTATATTATAATATTAATTGAAATTGTATTTAAATTTGTATCCGTTTTTGTCGACAGGACCACAATGCAAAACAAGTATATTTCTACTTGATTGTGTATAATCCTATATAAATATGTTGTTAAATAAATAAAATAATATTAAATAGTAATCTACGTAAAATAATATTATAGTACATAAGTTCGTATTAAAACCGTTCAGGCTATGAGGCAACCCCCGCTCCCTGTATATTAAATAGAAACATTTTTTATAATACTTATACTAGAATCATATACTAATTTATTTAGTTATTTTTTAAAATAAGAGAATTAAATTACGTAACATACTGTGGTATATAATTCTTGTAATGAAATCATATTCATGGTAAGCGTAACCTTAATTTGAGATATGGCAAGTTCGCACCCCTTCTCCTGACAAATAACAGATGACAGTTAACACGACTACCGGTAATTAATATCTCCCGAGAGCCGCTGTTTTGAGGTTGACCTGACAATTGTGGCCTGAGTTATGGGACATTACCCTTGCTGGACATCTGGTAAAAATAAATACTGATTATGCTGCCACTTTAGTACACAAAACAATAAATAAAAAAAAATAAAAAAACACAACTTGTGGCATTTCCTTTACACTAGTCCCTGTTCAAAACCGCTAGTGTAGAAAACGGCAGCAAATGTCGTCGAAACTGTCAAATCCACCCATGTAGTAAAACCTAGAACTAGCTAATGTAGAAACACCAACAGTTATTTATTAAATAAAAATCAACATTAGCTAATATACAACTTAACAGGTAATGAAGTAACGAAAATTGCCTCACAGCTGATGTAGTTAATATCGCCAGCTAATAAAATAATAATTATATATTTTATAAACCTAAATGTCTAAATCATGTGCAAATGTATTTCTCTACTTAGTTTAGCTGTCAGTCTATCCACCTCTCGTAAGTGATCGGCTTTCAAAACGTAGCACTCTGATCGTAAGCAACTACCCTTGTTAGCGACCACCTTTAATATTTAAAAGGGACTACCTCTGTTAAAGGACCGCTTCTCACAATGGACAACTTCCTGAAGGGGTAACCTCCTCTCATAAGGGACTGCTTTTCATAAACTACCACCGCTCGTAGACGACCACTTCTTTTACCGACTACACCTCCCGTAAGTGACCACCTCAATAGAGGTGGTAATTTGCGAAAGGTGGTCGTTACGGATGGTAGTCGATTATGAGAAGTGGTCCCAGTGGAGAGGTGGACGTTTTTTTTTTATAGAGAGGTCGACACTTTAGGCGTGGTCGTTAAGAGAGGTAGTCCGTCATGAGGTTGATTATGAGAAGCCGAGGTGGTGGTCCTTTAAAATAGCTCGTCCTTGACGAGTGGTGTGGTCGTTAAGAGATGGTGGGCGATTATCAGAGACGGTGGTCGTTCAATAGAGGTGGTTACTTACTAGAAGTGGTTGTTGGTTGGTCACTTACGAGACGTGGATAGATGGATAGCTACCGGTAAGTAAAGAAATGCATTTTCACATGATGTAGACAGGTTTTTAAATTATACAATATTTTCAACATTAGCTGTGAGGCAATTTTCGTTACTACATTATCTGCTGACCGTTCTAAATTAGCTGGTGTTGATTTTAAAAATTGATACATAAGCTGTTGGTATTTCTGGTATTAGCTGGTGGTTTCTATGTTTATATGTCCATATAAAACAAAAATACAACCGCGATTTTTTAAACTCAGCTGCATGTACAGACATTGTGGCAAAGACGTTTTAAACGCTTCATTTCAATATAAGCCATTATTCTATGAATTTGATGTATAACGGTATTGGACTGTTTGTATTGGGAACGAAATACCCTAATATTCGAAAAAAACAAAAAACCGAAATACCCTTGAGTGAACGAATAATTATGATGCGCAATTAAGGTGTTTATTTTGCCATATAAAATATAAAAAACAAATATTTTTTGGTAATATGCATCAACAATATTTTTCAAATGTATTTTAGATAAATAAATAAATAATGTAAAGTCTCTAGAAACAAAGCAAATATTGTGACTAACCAATTCAATGTTTTATTAAATAAAAACAAAAATCAGGCATCTGTGAAAAAAATATAATGAAAAAGAACTGACTTTAACAATGACGAACTTACTTGTTTAAAGAACTTTTGTTATCAGTTGATATTATTAAATTAGTAGCAGTATTATGAATATTACAAAATAATATTTTGAGAACTGAAAAATATTTTGAGGGAACGAATATATTTAGGGAGAACAAAATAAGATTTCAAGAACTGAATAATATAAAAAACGAATTACTACTTCGAGACAAGGAATGATGATGATGATGATGATGATGATCGAGAGAACGAAATAATTTCGAGGGAAATTATTTCGTTCTCTCGCGAAGTAGTAATTCGAATTTCGAATGAAATAATATTTCGAGATAACGAAATAGGTAGGCCCTATGCCTATATGATTTAGTGATATTCATTCCCTCGAAATAATAATACAGTAGGCTATATATTTTTCAAGTTGTCGATTTACTTCAAATTGACAACAGGTTGTATATACTCAATCAAAAACAAACAATTTAATTTGATTAGACTATATGTCTCCAGATATAATAATAGTAATATTTATTTCAATCCACTTGATATTTTGCGATTCAAGTTGGTATTCTAAGGAATTATAATTACCCTAACGGGAGTTGGTGAACGTCCAGTGCCCTAGTTTTTACGGGGTTAATATGATGTCGATGTCTCGATGGTCCTACTTTTTTATCGATGAAAGCTGCCCGGGTGGTTGCGGCCATTTTCAACAGCTAGTATTACAATATTCAATGCTGAAAATTGTCCAGTGGACACTTTCAAACACCGGACAGATTTAAATCTTACACCGGACCAGGTATCATAAAATAAATCTTTCATGATATAATAAATCAATCTCTTATTGCCTAATAACAGTAGACTGTCTACTACCTAGCATCCTAGGCCTACACAGAATTACTTTTTGAATAAATTATTAAATTGATCAATCAAAACAATGTTATGGTAATATTCATTTGTAAATTCCAGATTTTTTTCCTTTATATAGCGCCCTCTATATAAATGTTTAAAATAATATAGCACACTCTATTGTTTATAATCTACCAGTACCACAATTTTATTTTTTCGACCATGAGACCTCTTTTTAGTCACTAAAATGTTTAGTGGGTATCTGTTTTTGTGGAGTTCAGCCCCATTTTTCACACATTTGTAACAGATAATTTCTGAATAATTTGAATAACAGGTTGTGCTGGCAGATCGTTATTTTATTCAACATCTTCAAATAGGAGCAGTGAGTTTAACCGCCCTCTAACTGGTAATGATATGCCGAGAGCTGGCGGGATTGCATCGATGTTCCGATTACCTATTCACAAGACCACTGATGGTAAGTATTCATAGCCTAGTCCATATCTAGTATATACTGCATTACCTTAAAAAATATATATATATCGAGATCTAATAAGATCGAAACAGTACTGTCTGCAGATATATATATACCGTGTTGGTGTACTTGAAGTGTACCTTGGGGTTAACATGCTTGTCTTTTAATCCCAAGATGACCTAGTCCCAGGGTTGTAAGTCATAAACTCTTTCAACTCCACTTCCTATGCCTTAAATGTTTATAAGCACGTACGGTATAAAATAGTTTATCCATCCTGTAATTGGCACTGTGTATGAAATAAAAAAATTCAACAAAATTAATTTGTAAATAAATAAATAAAATCTGTTTGTCTTTTTAGATCTTGATGTATGTTTTGTCGGAATTCCACTTGACATCGGTGTATCAAATCGATCCGGTACTAGATTTGGTCCTCGGCAGATCCGCACGGAATCGCCGATGATACGATTGTGCAACCCAGACACAGGTAAAATTATAAATTGGTAACTCTAAAGTATGCCAATTCTGGATATAACCTCAGAAATCTAAACACAATAAATAAGATAAGTGTTTATGATTTTAAAAATAAAAAAAGACTGCATCTAAAATGTTTGTTTTTATTTCACAGGTGCGGCACCATTTGAATCCCTGCAGGTTGGTGACATAGGAGATGTTAACATCAATGTGTACAACCTGCCAAAGACTTGTGATATGATAACAGAGTACTATAAGAAGCTAATAGCTAATGGGTGCAAAACGTTAACAATGGGTGGTGACCACACTTTGACATATCCAGTTTTGCGAGCTGTTGCTGTAAGTATATTGATAAGATTTACTGTGTTCAAATTAAGACTTTCCTTTACTGTGTTCAAATCAAAGACAGTGTTTGCACAGTATTCAAATCAAAGGCAGTGTTTAAATCAAAGACAGTTGTTACGGGCTCGCTCGTTAGGCTGAAACCAACAATAATAAAATAACAAAACATGTTGTAGTTGTCGTCCATCTTTATTCATCTCCTCTCTTTCTCTCTAGAGGACTCACTTTCGTGTGACAAACCCATCACACAGTGTTATACTGTGTTCAAATCAAAGATCCAGTAATGACATGTTCAAATCAAAGATAGCGATAGAGCATTAATTTGTGTGTGTTCAAATCATGTTCAGTGGTTTAGCCTATGCTAGTGACCAGAAATGAAATGAGATATTCTTTAACTTTTTTACAAATGACAGGATAAATATGGTCCGGTCGGCCTTGTGCATGTAGATGCTCATAACGACACACAAGACACAATGCTCGGGGAAAAAATAGCTCATGGAACGCCATTCAAACGAGCATTTGATGAAAATCTTTTTGATCCGAAAAAGACCGTTCAGATTGGAATACGTGGACCATCCAATGACATCTATGAAAACAAATGGGGCTTAGAACAGGTGAAAAAATTATTTTTATTTTTTTTTTTATTGGAACAATATTTAATGAGGGTGACCCATCCAGCATATGGTGATCATTAGGGACAATAACAAACGGTAAATACAAAATAAAACAAAGATATAAAAAATAAATATATATATAAATATACATTAGGCCTACTATGTAAGAAGGATAATTAAGAAATAATATTAGAGAGAGAGAGATGTTTCTTCAAAAGAGATTTAAAGGAGAATAAATTCTAAGAGTTACAAATGATTAAAGGTCATATTACATTATGCAGTATTTTGTTCCTTTCTGACTTTTCTATGAATGAATAAAAATGAAATTGTTTGTGAGTAGCATAGTAGTATAATAAAAAATTAAGGAGATTTGCTACTAAAACCCCGAACCCCAACTCCCCTCTCTCTCTTTCTTAAATGAATGATGATTTTATGCCTTTTTTTTTTACTGTGCAATAGGTACTCTCAAACGTGTGAATTTTAGGTAATTTGTAATATGGATTTTGGTATTTCATCTTTTAATGTTATATTATCTATTTTATTGCCTATTGAAATGTGTTTAAATGTTTGATGATTTTTGTGTACAGCCCATATTTTTTAAACTATATTTTTGTAAATTGAGTACCATGCTTTTAGTTTGGGTGGTTGTTTGTTTTATTTATACCGAAATAAATTGACGTTTATTTTAATCCACGTAGGGGTTTCGAGTTGTTACGGGTAGAGACTGTTGGCATAAGTCTCTAGAACCATTGATGGTGCAAGTACAAGAAAAGATGGGCGATGGACCAGTTTATCTCAGCTTCGATATTGATGCTTTGGACCCTTCTATTGCTCCTGGAACTGGTGAGTAGTTTGCTAAATTGTGGTGGAGTTATTCAAGTTTGCACTTACTTTCTAAACATATAATGCAAAAACCAGCCAAGAGCAGCGTATCTCAACATTAACATTATTTATTTATTTATATTTTTTTATTTCATATGCATCCAACAGGGAGTAACTTGCCAATTACAGATTGGATAACCTATTTTATAATTTATCATGCTTATAAACTAAGTCTCATTTGAGGCTTAGGGAGTGGACTTGAAAGAGTCATATCAAAGTCAGGTCAGGATTGAACCCCGGACCTTGGGATTGGAAGGCAAGCACGAACCACCAAGCTACTGTACAGCTCCACTCATTTACACCTAACCCTGTGTAACTACTAGTAGAATAGCTAATCTTCAGGATTTCTCTTTCCAAGGTGGCATACAGACAGACGACAGAGTTAGTGGACTGAAATACAGTAAAACTCCTATTAATGCTTGGTTCCCACTAGCGACGCAACGCAAGTGAATTGACCAATCACAAGCGATGGCTTATTCGCTTGTGATTGCTAACTGTCTATAACTTCGCTTGTCATTGGTTAAAACGCTTGCGTTGCGTTTACGTCCTTGCGTTACGTTCTAGTGGGAACCAAGCTTAAGAGACACCTTCAGGACCCAACAAAGTGACCCATAGCAGCGTTCCCTGGGTAGAGTTGCCCTTAGTGTTAAAATATACATTGCTGTTCATTTCATTGGAAAGTGTACTTTAAAAGAGGTGTCCTCTGAATTGGAGTGTCCGTCCGAAAGAAGGGTTCTATTGTAAATGAAAATTTTTTTTCCCAGGTACACCTGAAGTGGCTGGATTAAGTATAATACAGGCTCTAGAGATAATCCGAGGATTAAAGGGACTAAATCTGGTTGGTTGTGATTTAGTTGAGGTTTCACCACCTTACGATCCTCTTGGTACAACCGCTCTGATCGCTGCTAATCTCCTTTTTGAGATGCTATGCGTTCTACCTGGTGTAAAGTACTATGATGTCACTTCACAGCAGCAGTTCTAAGTGTTGTGCCATCTCTAGTGGATACAGTAATTGAAATGTGCATGGTGAAATAAATTGTAATGGGGCCTTTTGCAAAATAAGTTTTTTAATCTTTTAACAAGAAAAGTGCCTAGGAAAAAGTTAAGGAACTGAACATCAAAATATCGATAATTGTAGTGATAACATTTAAAATGATTCATCTATCTATCTATTAACTTTTAATAAAAACAATTCAAGTATTAATGGAATGGTGTTGTATTAATATAAAGAAAATGTATTCTATTGTTATAAATGCATCCTATAATGACAAATATAATATGATTATTTAGAATAATGCTGATTTAAAAATGATGTATAAGAATCTAAGAATTTACTTGTCAGTGGCGATAATAATGAAACTAATTTATAAATATTAGCAATGATTATGGCAAAGTGAAATATTCTTGGTTTCCAAATATTAGTGAATGGCTGTTACGGTAAATGATTTATTTAATAATATTTATATTGATAACATTTTATGATGTTTAAGTATCTGAAATTCTTTTGACATTTAGATAATTATGACAAACAGTATTATGATGAAATAAAACTTGACCTTATCTAAACATACTGAATGCTGCAATGTTCAATAAATACTATACTATATGAAATAGGATTGAATGTAAATAAAATTTATTATATCATGAAATATAGCGTTTTCTCCTTTATCATTTTTTTCTTCATGTTTTTATATGATGTATTGTCCCCAAAAACATGAAAAATAAAATCAGACTTTGAATAGATTATTTTTTAGTTTTAATCAAGTTATTCACTTTCGTAGAAAAAAAAAATGGGAACAATTAATGTTATCACTTATAAAATGACAAAATAAATGGTTAAATTCAACCAAAAAACCATTGACTGGCTTGCTTTAAATTACATTTTTTTAGGAAATATACATTTTTTTTCGATCCAATTTTTGGTCAAAGTGGATATTTATTAGGTGAAAATTAAAATGGCATATTCAACAACAAAAATGTTAAGAATTATTTTTTCAGGGGGACAATACATCTTTAATTCTATATATTAACAAAAATCGCTGAATTTTGTGTTGAACTGATTCTAGTACTGTAAGTATAGGATGTTTGTTATAAAATATTACATTTGAATCAGACACGCCCATCCACAACATAAAACACTTTAGTGCACGCCCTTTCAAGCAAGAACAACAAATCAAATCAATAATGTTATTGTTTTAAACACTGTGAGTTCCTTTTCAGATCTTGGAAGTTGATATTTGGAGAAAATAATTTTAAAAATGATACAAATTTTCTGAAGGTAATTTTTAACTTTTTAAAACTTTTTTTTATAAGTGATTTATCAGTTTCAAACATCACTTTTATATTTATTTTATTTTAAAATTTTACCGACAGTTATTAAGTTAGATCATGTAACATAGTTTTAATCATTTTAACTATCGTAATTGTTTAATGTATTGCAGTAATTTTTGTTTTGGATATTATGGCATATGTTAAATGCTTATTTTTATTATTTTATTTAATTTGTTATTAATATTTATTGTATTAAAATTTTTTTTTTTATTACAATTTAATAAAGTAATAAATTGTAATATTGTTGATTGCCAATGTTATCAGTACATTTTCCAATTCAACTTGATTCGTTTGTTTTGATTGGAAAATAATGTTATCGTTCTGCAAACATGTTGTATCTAGGGAAATGTGAACTAATCGTGTCTAGAGAGGAAATACATACTGAACCTTGGACACTAGATATTTTACAATTTTTATTTTTAAAACCGTAAATATTCGTGCTTCCTTTAAAGTTGATAATTGTTGTGAAGTGACTCTTTGTTGAATAATACTCCACTTCCTGTCATTTGTTTTTTAATTTAATTATTCTGAGAAGCACTTGTTAAAATTGTTATTATCCGTAAATAAGCCTAAAACTGACGTTATATCCTCAATATGACTTGTATGTCGTATTCAGGTCAAAGTTGAGCCTCGTATGTATACTTTCAATATGTATATTGTGATTACTATCTATAACCATACACAGTTTAGTGTGGAATACAATTCATATTGTTTGCTTAGAAGTTCGAGAGTTGAGTAGGAGTTTTTTAGGTCTTTATTGTCAATATAGTTGACTGAATGACTGTGTGTGGCAAGGCCATGTGTATTGAGAAAACGACGACTTAATATTTATTGTTGGACACTGTCATGGAAGAATTGAGTAATTCAGGTAAAGGAATTCAAATTTAATATTTAACAATTGTTAGTATTATTATTTATTTTATATGTATTAGTTTGTTGTATCCATAATCTATTAGCTGTAAATGGATTATTGTGATATTGTACTATAACCTGTAGCATTAACTATGTTCACCAAATCTAACCAGTTTATTTAAAATATTTGTACACCTATTTAATTGGGATTGTGTTGTTTGTCTATTAATGGAGAGCTACATGCAATATACTGTATGTTTCACTTTTTTATTGCAATATGATAGTATGTAATGGCTTTATAATCACTCATCACTCGTGATAATGATAATATTAAGTAGAAAGTATGGTATCATGTGTTTTGCCAATGATATTGCAATATTTATAATTACATTTTATGTACTGTACATCCAAAGGATATTCAAAGAAATTACAGAAAATTACATTTGATACAGAACAGGCAAAAATATTGAGATTGATGCCAAAAAGAGTCCTATAATGTTCTGAATGCATTCTAATTTTTCTTTCTAATCACTGAAATTCATAATGTTTAGTAATATTTTATAATATCCTGTGCTATTCAATATTTGTGAAATTGCGTATCGATATTTGAAAAGATGTAATAACAATAATTAAACTGTATTTCAACAGATGATGCAAGAAAGAAATGTGAAGATCTGGATCAACAGTCAGTTTCTAAAAATGATAGAGCAAAATCTATTGAGTGTACCATGAAAGTATCCAATGTCCCACACAAGGTTTCAAGTATTCCAATGAGTCGTGTTCCTGTAGCAGGTGGTCTTATACCAGGTATGAATGCAAGTTGTTACTTTTACAATATCAAAACTAAAAATAAAAAAATTTAACCCTGCTGTCATATTCTAGTACTATTTCTAGTCTGGCATCCAGTGGCGTAACATCTATGGGCGGTCACTGGCTAAACGCCAGAGCTTTAATGGGTCCCAAAGCCTGAGCAGTTCAATGTAACCCAGCATTAAAGGGCACCTTAGGAGTGCTAAATCAAGGGCCTTTATCCCCTGCGTTTTGCCACTGCCCATTATGTAATATAATAATAAACTTTACTCACTCCCTATTTATCTTAAGTCATTTGTGGAAATGTACTGTATTTGTTATTTTATTATATATTATATCAAACATTTGTTTATTTGTTTTTCTCTTTGTCAGAAAAATCCCGCATTAAGAGATCCGGTTTACCAACTTTCAAGAAACCTGCTCCTGTTGTCGTTGAAAATGATTCAGTTCCATCAATGCATGCTTCAACAAGTTCAATTCCTAGTGGAAAATCTAAAATGATGATACCTCAGGTATCTACTGGAAAAGTGCCGTCAGACCTGTTGAATGCACCCAAAAGAACACTTCAACAACCACAAAAAATACAAAGACATAAATCTGCTGATGTATCTAAGAATAGAAATGAAGGAACTTTGGAGAAGCCTGTTCTTAAAAACGTCACTACTAAGTATAATTATATACCTAATTCAGAGAAGTCTGAAACTCAAACATTTAGTCAAGTTACTACATCACTGAAAGGAAAGTCCTTAGAACATTCAAAAATTCAAAGGTCATCTTCATTGAAGCTTAATTATTCAACAGAAAAACCTGCATCAATAATATCTTCAAAGTTACCCCAGTCTTCTGGAACGCAACCAGAAAAAGATCTAAAAGTGCTAACTACAAAAATGCAGAATTCGGGATTAAAACCTCGTTCAGTACTAAAGCCTAATCTTGCTGCTTCAAAATTGTCAAAACTTCAGCCGATGTCGGACAAAAAATCTATTGTGTTGCGAAAAAGATCCCAACCATTTTCAAATGATGACCAGAATACTTTATCAAATACAGATGATTTTTCCCAAAATGATGGCATGTCTAATGAATCAATAAAGAAAGAAAATATTTCTAAAACAACAAATGTTGCTCATTCAACCAGTAAAATAATGGAAAATACAAAAGACCAACCAGTTTATAATAAATGCAATAGGATTGAGTATAAAAGAACAGAACCTTCAACAACTGATGTGAAAGAAAAATTTGCAGCACAAGGGGAACAAAGAAAAGAAGAATTGATGAGTGTGGTTGCACGACTATTGGAGCGAAAAAAAAGTATTGAAATTGAAAATGAATCAAACGAAAAACAGACATTAAGTAAAATAAAATATGGAACAGCGACAAATACACCACCAGCTGATGCCACAAGATCTATACCAGGATTGAACAGAGTCGGTCAAAGTAATTTAAAGCAAATGAAAGGATCTTCTGTTGTTACTACTCAGTCCAATCTAGAACAACCTTCTGTGATGGTTACGCCTTCAAATACAAATTCAACAATTTCCCCTAATAAAAGTAACTCAAAGAAAATGAATGGATCCTCAGATATTACTACTCTTCAATCGAATCTTCAACACTCATCATCATCTGTCGCAATTTCACATGTGAAATTGGCAACTACAAGCAAGAAAGTATTACCAGATACAGCAAGAAACATACCTGGATTTAACAAAATTGATAGAAGTAATTCAAAGCAAATGTCTACAGATGTTCCTACTGGTCTGTCTGCTCAACTAACATCTTTATTGACTGCTGCCACAGGCAATGCTGCCACAGGCAAGAAAACATTTGGATTTTCTTCTCGGAATTTTTCAATAATAAACCCAAATAATAGTGAAAGTGTAAAACAAAATGATAGTTTTGGAAGTCACAATAGTCAAATTGTTCAACCAACAGCTTCAAATGGAAAACTTGACAAAAAAAGGACAATACAATTACCAATGAAGAAACAGATTATTAAACCTGTCACTTCCAGTAAAATGTTACCAAGTAAAACCATTGGCAAACTAGAACCTTCCAATCCTAACATGTTGCCAAATAAACCTGTTGCCAAACCTGGGAGTCTTAGGCCACCAAGTAAAACTATTCCCAAACAAGCACCTTCCAATCCTAACATGTCAAATAACCCTGTTGTCATACCTACAAGTCCTAGGCCGCCAAGCAAAACTATTCCCAAACCAAAACTTAAATTTCCACAAGTTTCAATAAAATCGATAACTGATTCAGTTATTAAAGTAACCCGAAGCAGTCAACAAATTGTTAGACCTTCAAAAAGTAAAAGACAGCAAAGACCTCTTTCCTCTACCCTTCCTGCTTATGGGCAGAAATTGGCAATTCCTCAATTGGAAAAGCAAAAGTTAACAAAAACCTTTTCAACAGGATCCAAGAAACCTTTATCAGAAACAAAGAGAAATTCTACCAGTCGTAAATCTTCCTTTGGATTTAATAAAGTAAATATTAAAAAAGGACAATCACCACCATCTTGTAGGATTGTGAAACCAGTTACTAGACCTAAAATTGTTAATAATGTGGATCCAATCGAATCTGAAAATCTGGAGGATTTATCAAACTTTGAACATGAAGATAATGCACTGACAGATGTATGCTTTCAAGATGTCTCAACAGAAGTGAAAGGTATTTCTAATGTGGTTGTGAATACCAAGACATCTCCTAAGTTGCAGATTAAAGTAATTCCATCGAACGAACATATCAATGACAGACATTTTCAACCAGAGGATGATAACATATCTAGTGAGAAAGGATCTCAACACAAGAGTTTGCAGTTTAGTTGCTCTCCGAATTCAAGCGAATTTACAGAGGATAATAATGATATATGGAACGAAATTGCAAAAGAAAGCCAAATGATCAGTAAAAATATTCTTTTAGATGCAGATGAATCTTCAGTAGAAGGATCTTCAACATGTGAAGAGGCAGAATCAAACATATCGATCACTATAAACTCTGAAGAGACAATCTTGGATACTAAATCAGGAAATAAGAGTAACTTAACTTTTCATCAAGACAAGGAAACACAGCTTTCTAAAGCTAACAGAAGTGGCAGTGGAATTGAAAAACATCAAGTTATTAAGTTGGATACATTTCAGCAGTCAGCAATCAAGAAAAAGACAGACTTCTTAAAACTGCCATCCTCTGAAACCAAGATGGTTGATGGTATGTTACATTTTATGTCAGTATAGTATGTTATGTCAGTGAGACAATTATATTGATAACTTCATTTCTACTAATAGTAGTCAACCATGATTCCATGTGGACAAGAAAAAATAATCAATGTTATGTTGATCTATAACAGAAAGTTAAATTAAAAGTAGGTTAAATGTGTACGTGTGTTCAAATGCCCATCTAATGCCTTCTAAGCCTATTTGATTAGTAAAAAATAAATAATGAGGTATCAAGTCTAAAAACCCAGATAACATTAAGTTCATCAAAGTTCAACATTGAACATGTTGAACTTTGGAACATTCATTATACACATTTATGTCGTGATATTATTGGTGATGTCTACGTACAGTATTATACTTGTATAATATTAATTCTTTTTACTTTTTCTTAGAATTTTCAAAATTGGAAAAGAAGATGTTGAAAAGCCCCACAGCAGCTTCAAAGGAAGAAGATGACACAAGTTGCTACAATAAGTTTGATAAGCATGATAAAAACTTGAACAGTTCTGAAATTCTAGCTTTGGTAGAGAAAGAGGAAATGACCTCATTAGATGATGACAAAGAATTTGAACAGCTTGAGATGCTGATGAATTTTGAGGTGGATAATTCAATATCTGTTACTTCTGAAAGCGACTCATCTTTAGAAATCAGCTTTTGCAATATAACAGATAATACCCATGATGGTTTTGAAAGCGAGACTGAAGGAAAAACATCAATTAGTAGAGGACAACGTGCAAGAGCAAACAGTGCAACATTTCTTTCCAAAAGTGCACCACCTGCTAGCATTACTTCCGAGTTAAATAATTCATTCATAGAAGGAAATCTGCTTCATAATCCAAAACTACAGACTTGTATTTCCGACCAAGAACATAGCACTAAAGAGAATAAACAAACTCTGAGAGAACCTCTGGGATTTGAATACATACCACCATATGCTATCAACATCCCGACATCAAAAAATCGAACCAGAGACAGCCAAACTTGCCCAACAAGTCCAACGTTTAACTGGTTCAAAAAGGAGCAGAACGATAACACAGTTTCAGATGTCGCTCGTCGTCACAGTCAGCCTCTCGAAACTCCAAAGACGGCTGTAAGAGATTTTAATCTGAGACGATTATCTCTACCAATATATTCTTCTTTTACCTGCCCAAGCACGCCCTCTTTTGGTCAGCAACATGAACATTTTATGTTTCCCATTAATGAAGAGGGATACTATGATGATCATCTGTGTACTTCTAATTATGGTATGTTTTTAATTTTTACCTAATAAATTTGTTTGTTTCCATTACACAGGAGTTACACAATATCAAAAGAGACCGTATCTAAATCTAAAAACTATTTTCTTCCTTTACTTTGTCTTTTCTGGTCTCCTTATTTAGTTACTCCTCTAGTACCCCCTCTTTTTTTCTAGTACTGTACCCCCTCGCTCTTATTCTCTAGTACCCCCTCTCTCCTTCTGTAGTTACTCCTTCTCTAGCACTGTACCCTCTCTCTTCTTCTTGAGTACCTCCTCTCTACTCTAGTACCCCTCTCTGTTCAGCCTATACTCTGTTCATCCCTCTCTGTTCCCTTTCCTTGTCTGTTCTCAAGCAATCCTAAGGTCCTACTTTTCATCCCTTCTCCACTTCCTTGAAATCAAAACAGCCCCAGAACGCTGTGTCCTTGGTATGCCTGTGACGTGATTCTCCGTGTGTTTGTTTTCTGTATGATTAACATTTCCGCAAGTGCTTGACAACAAAAGCCCAATTACCAAGTACCTTACACTTCATTACCTAACTTTTTAAAACAAACTGAACAGTTTCATAGCAGGTAGTAAAGCTATACTGTTGTTTTTCTTAGAGTTTAATTGTAAAGCAATACCCTTGCTTTTTAACATCTAGAAGTAGGTTATTGAAAACGTCCATTTAAGCGTTAAAATGTCAACTGATTGTGTGTTTTTAGTATGCACCTATCACATCTACTGTATCAACTAGATAGACTAGGTGCATTTCACAGCCGTTCCTGTTGACACCAGAGAGTCACTTATACCAATCGTGAGATTTATATTTATCTTTAATTAATGTTTTGGTTAATGCTTTTATTTATACTTGTTCATTTGTTACTCTGCGTGTCCATTTTATTGTTAGGTGAAGTTATTTTTTTTATATTTTGTCTAGGTCACAGTTATTATAGCTTAGTCTATATCTATACTATTCTTCCAATAGATACAGTACCATAACTTAAATTTAAGGTCATGGGTATATGAGAGTATGTATGCTGGTGCTCTCCCATTGTTTTAGCAATCCCATGTATTCTCTGATTTTGTAAACAACTATTTTCAATTAAAACAATTTCTGAACAAAATGTTAATTGTAATGTAATTTAGCACTATTTTTAATGTTGTTACTGTTTTCTTGATGTGAAATAAATACACTTTGCAACATAGCTACAACACTCTGACATTAGAAAAGTTAAACTTGTATACTGCCACCTCTTTTTTCCTGTTGAAACTTGTTAATTTTTTTTAATGCAATTTATAAACAACAATTAGTTCCATAGTCTCAGTACTGTGTGTATGTAAACTGTATTATATTTGGTAGTATTGAAACTGTGAGGTGACCTCACATTTTTAAATTAATTTCCCCTCTATTGACATTAATTTCCTTTTCTATCTGAGGTTTCTTTCTCTTTTAGCCATACTCTAGTTTTTTTTCCATTTTTATTCTAAATATTTATACAATTATTTATTATGGAAATGATTTTATGTAAATATTTTAATATGAATAATGAACACAACCATCAACAATAACAGAAAAACAATGATACTAAATACTACTACTAGTACATGTGTAGTACAGTATGAATAAAATGAATAATAGTAATTTATGAGATAACAATGGTAATTTATTTTAATTTGGATAAAATTGTTCATTGTCATAGCATTTATAACGATTGTTCTTCCTTATTATTTACAGATGTTGGTCGTATGTTGCACAACCTGATGGGTACAGATCTTGATGTAAGTTGTATACATTAATGTCTTTTATTACAGTATATAGCTCCATGTGTGCCCTCTATGGCATTTTAATATAAAGTGAGCGTTTTACATTTATAGTAATACTACCATTATACCAATTTTCACAGGCTTTTTAATTTTCTCTCTTTCCTACTGCCTCTCATTATTCTGTTTTATTATTTGTTAAGTACTAATGGACAAAACAGGTGTGAATATCAGATATGAAATAATTAATAAATTAAACTGTCTTTGAATTCAAGAATATCTTATACTGTACTGTTCAAATCTGAAATCTTGCCGACAATTCTTAAAAATTCCTATTTTTAGCTATTTTTTGTTTTGTTTCCCGTTCCAGTAAAATTATTATCTATGACCTTTATAAAGTGCTATAGAAATAATAAAATAATTATATTTTTGGAAGATACACTTTTGAAACAGTGGCACACTTCTTGAATCAAGGTGCGTCCAGAGGTATAATAACATACAAGAGTAAACAAAAGTGATTTTTAAGAATTGGACTATTTACCAGAAAACTTGTGTAGAATATAACATGTACAAAATATAATACTAACAAAAGTGATAGTATTACAGGATTTAAAAAAAAAACAACGAAGGATTTACTAACAAAAAACAAAGCATTTCCATTGTTGCTTTTCCCTCTCTTTTAAAAAATTGTTAATCTATTCTTAAATACTTTAAATATTATTATGGGTAGTTGAAATGCCCTGTAACATGGTTTTTGTTGCTGTTTTCTTTTGCTTATAACTAACTGCAGTTAAAACGACATAGAATACAGTTTGTTTTCACGCTGTAGGTCACGGTCTAGTTATTTCTTTTTTAAAAATTGTTAATCTGTTAAATTCTTAAAAATGTTATTATGGGTAGTTGAAATGCCCTGTAACATGGTGTTTGATTTTGTTTTTCTTTGCTTATAACTAAACTACAGTTAAAACGACATAGAATACAGTTTGTTTTCACGCTGTAGGTCACTGTCTAAGCAAGCAGTTCTTTCTCTTTTTAAAAATTGTTAATCTGTTCTTAAATTCTTAAAAATATTATTATGGGTAGTTGAAATGCCCTGTAACATGGTGTTTGATGCTGTTTTCCTTTGCTTATAACTAACTACAGTTAAAACAACATAGAATACAGTTTGTTTTCATGCTGTAGGTCACTGTCTAGTTCCTTCTCTTTTTAAAAATTGTTAATCTGTTCTTAAATTCTTAAAAATATTATTATCGGTAGTTGAAATGCCCTGTAACATGGTGTTTGATGCTGTTTTCCTTTGCTTATAACTAACTACAGTTAAAACGACATAGAATGCAGTTTGTTTTACACTATAGGTCACGGTCTAGTTCTTTCAGTTTGTACTATGGGAAGTTGTCAATTATCAGTGTTGCAACAGCTTACATAGTGTATTGTTAACTATAAAGCCATTGTACTGATAGATATGTTCTTGTGTGTTTATTTTTGGGATTATTTATTACTTGTGTTATAAGTTCGCACTCATTCAATTCTTCTTATAGTATGTCACACTGCTGTATATACAGTTTATTCTACTTCAATAATAAAGTTATTTCTATATGTTACACTATGAATAGTGTACTCCGTCCGTAGGCGTAATAAAATAATATACCACCTGTAATAATATGTTAAATTTGATATGCAAATATTATTCTATTATTTTTGCTATATCTTGAGTAATAAAGCACATCTCCTATTTCAGTGGCCAAAAACATAAATTTTTTTTAAATAGTTATTTTGATAATTGTAATATATATTAATATTTCTATTACCGGTATTTGTTTTTGGTAGTTAAAATGATTGCCTTCAGGTCCAGGGTTTAATGCTGTAGTGTCATGCTTGTATTTCTCGCACTTGGGTCTATTCCACTGGAATGATAAGTCGAAATTAGACTGTTAGTTGGCTTTGTATGAAAACACAAAGTGTCCCCTTAATAGAGGTTCTTGAATGTTGGTTGGCTGTCATTAAAACATGTGTTGTCAGTTTGAAGAGGGTCCTCTTAATAGGGGTGTCCCAGTTCCTACTGTATTCACTTATAAAATGCTTGGGAGAAATTTCGATTTTCTCAAGAATGTTTTTTGCTGATTGTATTGAAAGCATTACTTTATTTATATAATACTCTCATACCATGCAAGTCTTTCAACAGTGTTGTTTTTGTTGGTGATGATATTGTTGTTACTATACACACGTTCTAGTTATTTACCAAGTTCTCATTCTTAAAATGTCATAAATTGACAGATTTCTATGAATGATTGGTGATGTTTAATAAACTGTCACAGACGTGATTGACAAGGGATGGAATAAACATGGTAAAATGACTTCAGGCTACTCAAAGACTTTATGAATGAGATTCTAAATATTTGTTTAAACGTTAACAAGACGTAACCCTCAAAGCTCACAGCACTGGCGCCATAGAAATTCATATAGTCTCTTTCCCGTTTCTGTAAAACATTTGTGGGGGGGGGGGGACGGGTTTATTTGTTGGCATCTTGGGTGGTTTAATTAATTTCCCTGCCAATTACTACTGCACTAATAAAGGTCAACTTCTCTGTGTTGTGTTGAAAGTTAACATAATTTTGCTCCTATCAAATTTCTATTAGTAATTCAAATTTTCAATACATCTATTCGGTACAGATTTATAGCATGTTCAAATCAATATTATTTCATACGTTTGTTGCGTTGGAAAATATCTCCAGAATTATTTATATTTGTTACAATGTTTTGCTAACTATTAATACAACATCTTTTCTTGGGAGTGTTAGGGGAAGACATTTACCGTAAGCAACATGTACTTTGTAATATAAAAAGCCAAAGAAAAAAAACATGCTACATTTATTTTATTTTTTTATTTATTAGTGCATAAACATCACAGCATCCTCTTCTAAATACAGCTATTGTATTCTCTACTGAAGAGCTAATTGTATTGTTTACGAAATTCTATACGACACAAATGAGCAATTGTGTGTCGGTGCATTTAACTGTTTACAGCTTCCTAGATCAAGAGGTTAGAATTAATCGCGTTAATTTGTATAATTTGTGTAAAGTATTAGCAGATTGAGAGTTCAATAGTTTACTGTGATATATGTACTGTTTCTATTAATGTTTTTGTTAACATTACTGGGGGAAGATTTATCAAACATTTAACCCAAAAAATGTATTTGAAGTCAAAATAAATACAGCAGATGAAAGAACTAATTTGAGAAGCCCCAGTTGTTGGATATTATATGTATATTAATAGAAACGGTTTTTTAAGTGTTGAGGGCCTAATGCATTTCAGCCTTAACTAATGTATCTTGACTAATAAACAAAAATATTGATCAATGTTAACTTCTGATATGCATGATAATATGCCTTTATTAACATAACTACTCAAAGGACAGGGGAAAGGATAATTGGATTGATTACATTTTTAACAAGTATATAAGTGAGTGAAAACCATGGCACATTTCAGTAGGCAACACTCCGCGCACCCCCCCCCCCCCCATGTTTTTTTTAAAGGATTCACTGATAGCATCATTATAGCAAAGCAAATTTTAAACTGTTTAATACTATGCTTAGCACCCCTCTGGTACTATTCTACTAAATCCCCCTTAAAGCGTGGTTCCCACTAGCGACGCAACACAAGGACGTAACGCAACACAAGTGAAGTGACCAATCACAAGCGATGGCTTATACGCTTGTGATTGCTAATTGTCTATAACTTCGCTTGTCATTGGTTAAAACGCTTGCATTGCGTTTACGTCCTTGCGTTACGTTCTAGTGGGAACCAAGCTTTAAGGCACACTAGACTCTTCCTGATGGTATTATCTCAATTGTCTTTATGAATTGAACTGATTCAATAGTTCAATAGACCTGATTAATTTATCAAAGTTTCCGCTGGAAGTTCCCTTTTTAAACTTTAGTCTGAAACATTGAATTTTTCTTAATAATGTCAAATTAGACATTACGTTTGAATTGTTTTTATTAGTGTTTGTGACTCATATCTATGATGAATAGAATAATAATATTTTATTATGTGCAATAATGTATTATTTACTGATGCACTTTGATGAATCCATGTTAAAGGCAAACGTAAATACCATATTAAATATATCAAATTGTGTTGAATGTATCCTCTTGTATCGTTAATAATTTAATGTACCAATTTTTGTTTGTTAAATATTGAAATTGATTATTATTATATTACCACATTTTTACTGAAGTAATATCCATTATTCCAGTTTGTTTCATGGGAAAATCCAGTAAAGATGCTGTCATTTTATGTTAGTCGAACATAAATGTCATGAATTTTTAATATATCCAATTGTGTTTAACATATTATTGTGTTTTTTAATATTGAATTTTTTTTATTTTATTATCATTATTATTATTTTACTGAAGTAATATCCATTACTGCAGTTTGTTTCATTGGAAAATCCAGTCAAGATGCTGTCATTTTATGTTAAAGTTGAATGTAAATACAGTACCATAAATATTTAATATATTAAATTGTATTGAATGTATTCTTGTATCGTAAATAATTTAATGTACCAAATTGTGTTTTTAATATTGAAATTTATTATTATAATTATCAAATTTTTACTGAAGTAATTGTATCCATTACTGCAGTTTGTTTCATTGGAAAATCCAGTTAAGATGCTGTCATTTTAATTGGTTGTTGTCCTGAATGCCTAGCTTATTTGTACGTATCCGAACATTCACATAAATTTCTCCTATTATGCTTGAGCGCTCATGGATGTCTGGGGGTGTACGTAAGCATGAGAGAATCCCTTTCAAAGGAACTTGCAAAATAATTCTAAAGATCTTGACTGCTATCCAGTGAAAATCCTATGTTTGGCGGGTAGGCAAGTCCAATTGTTTATTCTTTTTGGATTAGTTTAGTTTATTCATTTGTGTTGACGCGAAGAGTTGATCTGTCTAAAAAGAGGAAATCTTTACAATTGATTATAGCAAAGTATTCATGAATAAGTGGATTTATCTGTTGTGTTGTGTTTAGTGAGAAATTTCAGGATTTGTTTTTGATGAACAGTAAATGATTGTCTACGTTGATCTTTGGAAGTACAGCTCAAATAAAAACTCGGCTATTTACAAAATCTTTTGTATTTTTGGAAATTCATTAATTTGTCGTCATTGAGTTTATGCTAATTTCAGTACCAGCAAGTTCATTTTGAAATTTCTTTGTTTTGAGGTAATTATTTCTGACAATAGGTACTTATATTTGAATGTTTTAAAATCTTGAAATCAAATTTCTCAGTTTGAACAGACCTCAAATGTGGACATCAGATGCATCTCAACAGTACTAGATTGGATTAGTTTTCATTTTATTTTAAAATGAAATAACAGTGATATCATAAGGTTTCTTCCAGTACTATAGTATCTATGCTTCAAGATAACTTATATTCATCAACATCCAAGGCAATTGTATCATCATGTGAACTGAATCTTTTATCATTTTCAAGTTATAATTTATGAAGTGTGACATAATGGTTGTTAAAATTGGAGTTTCATTGCAGTGCAAAGGTGATAGGCTGTTTCTAAGCATCGTAATAAATCATGAGGACTGACACTTTAAAACATAGGCTGATTAAATTTTATGTCAAGACCGACAACGTTTGTTGTTATACAGGGTATAACAGTACAGCATAATACACAAGAACCAGTGTATTTATACAGTTTCTTGCATCTAAGTTCCATCTGAATTTGTTTGGTAATGTACTTACACGTTTTGTTTCCTGTTTTGATATTGGAAGGAGGATATATTCATGGATTTTCTGGAAATTATTCGCAAAATTTCAGTAATTATTTGTCAATTTTTAAATATATTTTGAGTCACTGATGTTTGAATTTCAAAATGATGGCATATTTCAAACACTTTCGCAAAAGGCCACCTCCTGAATCTGATGAACTACGAAAACAATTGGATGAAATTGTTTCTGAAAGTTTAGATTATTTAAATCAAACTGCAAATGAGAAATCAACAACTGTGAAAACAAAGGAGGAAAATAATTTCAAGGTTAGCAATACTCTTTATAATGAAAGTAATAGACATACCACCGAATACCATGAAACTGAAAACAGTTTTAAACCTAAACCTGTGTTATGCTCAGAAGGCAGCAGAAAATCTAATGGAAATAAGTATCCTGAAGTCACATACAGGAGTTATGATCTTTTAGAAAGCAATGATAATGCATCAACTTCTGACGGAATACATTGTAAGAAAGAATGTGATGTGCCTGCTACACATTTAAAAACCGATATGAAGAAAACAGTGATAACTCAAGATAAACGCAAACCTGAAATTACAATCAACTCAGGGAAAAGTTATAGGCCTACTCAATGTTGTAATACAAAGGATGAAGAAATGCGGCAGAATTTACTAAGGATAGCTAATTCTAGACCTCAATCTACAGCAGAATTCCAGGACGTTCTTGAAAAGAGTCTTGAACATTTAAAAACTTGCGCAGAATCTATAAATGTTCCAAATTGGAAGCTTCCAGAAGCAGAAAGAGCAAATTCCACATTTGAACTACTTATGGAATCTTTTTCAAACCGACAAAGTTACGCTTTTGATTCTGACCTTGAAAGCTTGTCGGTTCCACTTGCTGATCTCCACAGTAGTGAACATGAGGTAGACAACATTGACACCGATAACAAAGTGGAACATAGCAACACAAACAAAAATAAATTAAAGACTGATGAACATGACATAGAAAATAATTCTGAGTACGATATCAACGAAGAGGATACTGCTGGTGAGTCAGATGGAACAATGTCTAAAGAAGGTACACCAGATAAAGATGCTGCTGACGCAGAACTGTGCAGTTCAAGTGATGGTTATTCTGAGCCAAGTATTTGGGAGGATGATGATTGCAATCTCTCGTGGGATGAAATGGAAGATGAAACGTTTGGAAGTTTTGACCATCTTGGTATGTCAAGAGACAATTTAAACCGTTTTAAAACATCCATGAAGAGAAGTTCATCATCAAAGTCTGAAGTTAATGGTCAAAATTTATATGATCAAGAAGAATACAAAAATACAATATATGAAGTAGAAGGTGAAGATGATGAAGAGAGTCAGTATGACAATCAGTCCAGCAGAAAGGATTACCGACATAATTCTAGAAATAGTCAATCTGATTCAAAAGGACATCATGCATCTAACAACCAAAATGAATCCGCAATTACGGTCCTGAATAAAATTGTTGATGTTGTTTCAGCAATTGAAAGAATGAACACAGAACAAGCAAAATCGACTCTTGATTTAGCAAAACTGCAAATTTGCTTAGACTTTATGATGTTGGATATCCGCGAATTAAAGATGGGACAAAGGAAGATACTCGATGGTGTCAGCGGATTGGATAATAAAAAGGAAACTAAAACAAAGATGGTTGACAATAGTTGTAGTCTTCTAACCGACCAGAATGATCTGGTGAGCATCGTTGAAGATGTGTTGGAGGAAAGACAACGGCAAAAGGAATTAAGGAGATTTATGGGATACGGAGATCTGCGGAGAATGTCAGATGTATCAAATTATCCAGGTACCATGCCTCTAGATAACTGGCATAGGGGAGGGTATACACCATCAAACGTATCTACTGATAGTAGTAGTAGTACTGATGATGCTGAAATGACCGAGGAAGTCTTGATAACGGAAGATGACAACTATGTTAACCAGTGGATGAAACAAAATCAATTGCAGCAGGTAAGAAAGGGGTTCTTTAGTCGGCATTAATTTCTTAAACTTTAGACACTTATGTGGTTAAAGCATTATTTTTTACCTCCATGGTTGAAGCTCCTCCTGAAACCCAACAATTGTCATTAGACCATGTGGGAAAGACCCTTAGTTTTGGTAGTGATCGTCAGTTTCACATGTGTTTTACCAAATGTGGAAATAGTTTTCCTACAATTTAGTATGTATTTACATCAATATACTTTATTGTAACAAGTAAAATTTACAGCGTATCATTATCTTATTTTATTCAGCTCAGACTTAGCCTACACAACATTATTATTACTTATTTTTAAGTTACTTATTTTAAAATAGCATATTTTGAGTGATGCTGTTGATATTATTCTGAAACTGATAAATTATTTCAGCCTACTGTATATTTATTTGTTTATTTAGTTGAGTTAGGTTCATGGTTATAAAATTCAGTTAAGTTTGCACATCTAGTGTTACAAACAATTTGTCACCCCAATTTTGCTTCAGTTTTGGTTATAATTTGCATTGTGAGGTTAGCTTTTGTTTGAGGTTAGATTTTAGGAGTTTGTGTGGGTGGCAATGGTTGGTGGGTTGTAAGGGTGCCTCAAAACACTAATTTACTCGACCCTATAAATAAAATTCTACCGCCAGAAATCCATTTTAAATTGTCAGTATTGACTTTTGGAACAAGTGCTTTCACACCATTATGAATCAAGTATGACATAATAAAAATATTGTAGGGATAAAGTTACTTTGTAGAATATCTCAAGAGAGACCGTTCCAGTTTACATTACACTGTTTACACAGTGTTTGACACTGTATCTATGACAACTCATAAACACTCCAGTGAATACTAAAATAGACTGTCATTTGTCCTGGGAATTTGTTGACATTTTTCAGATATAAAAACTTAATAAAAGTTTATTGTTAATGAAACTGTATTGAAAAAGTGGTAGTTAATGTGTTGTATAAGTAACATGGTAAATATAAATTGTATTAAGAAAAAACTGAGAATTAAAGACATTTTAAAAAATTTGCTTTGAAACCATGCAAACAAGAATGTTTGAACTAGAGATAAATGATTTTAAAAAATATGTAATTGTTTTCGGTAACATTAATTGAAGATATACATGTACTCTAACGTAAAATATATGATAAAAATAAAATTGATTTATACATTTGAGATATTTTTATACAACTGCTTTTTAACGACTTACTCTACATTCTAAATGTGAAACCGAATAGGAAACAACGCTGTACTTTGGAATGTAAAATGGAAAGACAAATGCTATTGTGATGGGTGATGACTTAGATAGCTTTTATCAATGATGGGCTTAGCAGCACTTAAAGCTTATGAAATATTCAATAGAACAGCGTGCTTAGTTGAGTGTGTTGTGTCGTCGCTATCTGTGTATTTCAAAGGAACCACATTTTATGAATATTTATGGGGCTAATTTATACGTCAGTTCATTTTGCATCAGTGGTTTTTATTGTTGAAAATCTGAATTGTTGTGTGTGGTAGTACCAGTTTTTAGAAAAATTTCAAATTTTAGCATTGGTTAAAAAGAACAAAAACAGGTATTTGTTATTAACCACATAATTAAATTTGAAAAAATGCCCAGGCCAAATAAAAGCATGGTTTTTGTATAAAACAGTTATAAAGTATTTTGTGAAATGTTGGAGACTTTTTACATCAAATATTATAGAAGTTTTGAATGAAGTTCCACACATATTGGAATTTACATTGGACGATTTAAAAGAGTTTTTTTTTGTTTAAATCTAAATAAGTATTTTTGTATTGTCCCTGTGTGTGAAAGTGATGTGCTATTTTGTAGTTATCTTTTTTATAACTCGTCGTTCAAAGTTACAGGCGCTAAAATATGGAATAACCTACCCGACAATTGCTGATCATTCACAGCTAGATACAATCTAATTTTTTTCACAAAACTAAATTTAGACAGGACTGCAATGGAAAACAGGTTTTTCTTTTACCTGATTGTGTAATCCTGTATAAATAAATAATTAATACTTTACTTCGTTATATATATCAAAACAAACTATTTGTTATTTCAGTAGGATCATTAAAATATGTGGCCATTTAAAAAGATTACTCGTACTTAAATATAGAGGGCGATATTTACAATTCTTTCTGATGGTTAATTGTTTAGTAAAATAAAATTATAAATGTGTTTAAAACACTAATTGTTATTTATGAAAATTGTGTCATTTCGTAGAATCATCCATTTTGATATGAAAGAAACATTATCTATCGATGAAGACAGTTTATATGTTTTTTTCATTTATATAATTTGGCATTTAATACCAGTACCATGCAATTATAACCAAACATAGAGCTCCATCAACCAAACCTCTGGGGCCTTTTAGTGGGCCATCTGTGATGTGAAAATAAAACCTAAAAGGGCCCAGTGTACATGAGTACTTTTTTAATTTTGTCAAAAATATCAATTAGTTACTATATTTAGAGTAGAGATTTTATAATTCCAAGAAATTCCATTGTACTAAAGGAAGTCAATGTTTACCAAGGGATGGAATGTTTAAAAGGAAATATGTTGTAATGATCATGTATTGCCTAATTGGAATATCCCATTAATTTCTGCCAACATGTCCTCTTTTAAATCTTTTCAGAGAGTGTTTTAAATGTTCTTTTAAAGAAGGTAACAAAGGTATGCTTTATTGAATGCACATTCCGTTTCTCGGTTTTAATTAAAAAAAAGTTTAAAAGAGTTTAGTTTAATTTTCAATGGTAAAAGGTTAATAATATCAACTTTAATCCAACCAAATCGCTAAGTTTATGTGTTTATAAAAGTCAGTGAAACGTGACAACACCACCAACTATAATCACTGAAAGTGTTTATCAAGGTTTTATCAACTTTGACCTGAGTATCTTTCTTGACATCTACAGTTTTATTTCTGGTTAAAATATTAGATAGCTACAGACTTGTGAAGTAAAATGGAATGATTATACGTTTTTAATTTCTGGTAAGTGGTACAAAATAGGTAAACTTGAGTGAAATAGTACACCATGTCATCAGATAGTTTACCTCCTCAAGGCAGGGTCACACTCTGCATGCAATTAGCCTGTAACTTTAAAAAGATTGATTCTCATAAAATTTGGTATTCTCCTGAGATGTCTCATGTCTTAGCTTCAGACAAGGCGTGGAGTATAAATATGATTGTATTTTTAATGTTCTTGGTCGAGTAATACCATTTTTGAATTACATCGTTTTTTTGAAATGTCTCCATTGTAATACTGTTTTTTTAAAGAACTATGTTTTTTACAAACATTATCTCTTAGCATTGTTTAAGATCTTATTGATAGGTCTCTGGAATACACCTTGTTTATTGTTCTCTTGTCAAGTGATATTTTCAACTGTTTATGCTGCTTAATTTTAGTTTATTTGATGGTTCTACAAGCCTTCTCTGTAAAGTGTTTTATTCTCACCTGTTAGGTGAAGGTACCGGTATGTCTTGTACAAATCGTTCAATAACTTCCTGATCTCAGTTTTTTTTTTCCTGTCTTTTTTTGGGAGATGTATGTTCAGACGTTATATATTAAAAGTAGCAACATTTGCTCTGTATTTATTGTTCACAGTCACAGGAAGAGAAAGGTAGGTTCTAGCTAATAGTTTTCTTTTCATTTTAAATTTTTTCAAACTATTTTAAGTTATACGTACTGTATGTCTAATCTGTATGTTCTTAATTTAGGCAATGTTTTATGAATTTGGTTTGGGTTTACCTCCATGGTTTTAAGGTGATGTGTTTATATGTACAGTACAAACAATATATTTTTATTCTCAAATTTGTTATTTGAAATAAGGTAAAAAACCAAATTATTAGCTAAAGATTGTAGTCATACATCAGCTGCTGGTCAGTTTATTCTTTTAAATTTTTTTTGTCTTTTCTCTTGTTGATTTGCTTCAGAATCAGTCCATATAAAGCAATGTAATATTCATACACCTTAAACCTACCTTTGTTGTAAAATGATATTGAAATCAAAATCTCATTAAAATAATTGATATGATATAATAGAGCAATTTGGATTTAATTTAATAATTGGATCTATTTAATGATTTTTCTTTAGTATCTACTTACAACTATAATAGTTAAAGTAGTAAATTTGAGAACAATGCCAATCTTGATGCTTATCACCAGCCTCTAATTTGTGTAAAGCTCTGTCTATACTATAAAAACTGTATGTGATGTGCCCATATATGGACATAATGATGCCATATCACTACCATATTTGGACATATCACTACCATATTTGGCCACATCACATTTTTTTGTCAAACTAATTCAATTCAATTCATCGACATTTTTATTCCATAATCAAAATAAAAACATATACAAATACAATACAAATAATAAGATAATGGAATGGGATACAAAATAAGCACAAGTGCTTTAAGCATGTAACCCTAACAAAAAGATCAAACAATTAGTACAAACAAAAAGAACAAACCAAAATAACATAATGTGATTTACTTAACTTAAATATTTCTATTGTTATAATATTGCTTTAATCTCTGTTTAAACAAACTTAAAGTGGGGGATTGTTTTATATAGTCTGTTAAATTGTTCCAAATATGTGTTCCTTGGTAGGAAATACATTGCTGTCCGACTTTGGTGCGTTTTAGTTGTGGACAGTAGTTTGACCTGTTTCTAGTTGAGTAATTATGGAATGAGGCAGATGTACTAAATAAGTTATTAAATGATTCAGGTAATAGATTATGTTTATATTGATACATAAATATAGCAGTGTGTTTCGTATAAAGGTCAAAAATATTTAATGTTTGGGTTGAAATAAAAAGTGGATGAGAAGGATGCATAAAATGAACATGACAAATATTTCTAAGTGCTTTTTTCTGGAGAATATGTATACGGTTTAAGTTTGTAGCAGAAGTAGCACCCCATACTGTGATAGCATACGTTATTCTAGGTAATATAAGTGCATTGTATACCGTTAACAAGATTTTACTTGATAACATAGACTTCACTTTGTTTAAGACACCAATTATTCTAGAAATACTGTTTGCTACCTCATTTACATGATAATTAAACGATAAAGTTTCATCCAGAAATAAGCCTAGAAATTTAACTTCAGTAGCTTTTACTATACATTCATTTCCCATCCTCAATTCTAGTGAGGTAGTGTCAGCTGACTTATTTCTAGCCTTAAATATAACATATTTTGATTTGTTTACATTTAGCGTTAATTTGTTAGCAATAAACCAGTCCGAAAGTATAGATAACTCCTGGTTCATTGTATCAAAAGCTTGAGTAATATCATTGTGACTATAAAACACATTTGTGTCATCTGCATACATAATCATGTCTACATGGTTACATGCTAGACTAATATCATTAATGAATATAAGAAATAATAATGGACCCAATATGGATCCCTGAGGAACTCCAGTGTTTACTGTCATTTTACTAGATGCAGTATTAACAATAAATGTGTATTGTAGTCTTTTTTTAAGATAGTTTGAGAACCAGTTTAGCGGAACTCCTCTTATACCATAAAATCTTAACTTATCTAATAATATATCATGATCGATTGTATCAAACGCTTTTGATAAATCAAGGAAAACTCCTAGTGTGAACTCTTTATTCTCAATAGCGTTTGTGATTTTTTCAATCGATTGTATTAAAGCATGACTAATTATATAGTGTATATAAAAAATAACACCACTGTACCAACTCTTTTACAAAATATGTCATCTCATAAACTTAATTTTTACTATTTAATTGTGAGTATTCTTGCACTAGTATTTTATATATTACATTTTTATAAACCTTTTTTTACATAATTTGTCAATCAACAATAATTGTCATTTCTAATTGTAACCTTTGTTATAGATAAATATTTTCTATAAATCAGAAATAAACCTAGTTTGCAACAGATTTGTTTGTTAAAATGGCAGGATTATGTTCATTGATACCGAAATTGAAAAATAATGAACTACACAATGACTCTGTGTTTGTTGGTACGCTTATAAAAAAGCTGTCCTTTGGTCGTCAAAGTATAAAACATATCCTTGACATTTCGTTATTGTTATATTTTGATTCTATAATATGCTAATATTATTTATCTGCTGATTAAAATTTATATTATGAACAACCAAGAAAAATCTATTTCTACAAAGGGCAATTTACACCAGACGAGCGGTAACGGTAAACAAAAAACAAAAAGTAGAATCTATATTTAATATTTCTTATGACCATTTTCACAAAATGTGGAGCATACGGGCAGTTGAGCGGAAACCTGCTCAGGGAGGATGCATATCCAATGCGGGACCAGCATGCAGTATTTTCTTCTTACTGTTACTGCCAGCCTGTGTAGTCTGTATAAATACACCTTTATACCGGCAGCTGGTTAGGGTGTCTAGAAAACTCAGATTATATTAGAGTTTTCTAGATCTAGAAAACTCTAATATCATAAATATTGGTGTCTCCTGTGTTCTATACACCACGCAATAATTTTCTAGACTTTCAGAAGACAGACCATGGCTTTTTAACCCTAAGGGATATCTATATATGATAACCACAAGAGTGAGTAAAACATTATTTTCAATGGACAATAGGCATCTGTTGATTGGTATGTGTAGCGATGTATTTATTACAACAGTGCTTCCCAGTGTGTGTTGAATAATACCAATATTGTATGAATTATTGTAGATATAGACATAGCATTTGGTAATTTCACACCATGCACAGCAAAGTGTGAAAAACTCTTATAACATTGTGTCATTAATGTGTTGGATTGTATTGTGTGTATGTGGTGTATGTATGAAATGTGTCATTAAATCGTCAATTTAAGATATTTTTATCAAAAAGGTAAGTCATTCTTGTATATTTGATGTACTTTTTAAGTGATAGTACTCTAGTCAGGAAGACAATGGTACTCTAGCTCTTTCAACCATAACAAAATAGATGGTGACATACAAGATGACATGACATGATAGATGGTGACATACAAGATGACATGACATGATAGATGGTGACATACAAGATGACATGACATGATAGATGGTGACATACAAGATGACATGACATGATAGATGGTGACATACAAGATGACATGACATGATAGATGGTGACATACAAGATGACATGACATGATAGATGGTGACATACAAGATGACATGACATGATAGATGGTGACATACAAGATGACATGACATGATAGATGGTGACATACAAGATGACATGACATGATAGATGGTGACATACAAGATGACATGACATGATAGATGGTGACATACAAGATGACATGACATGATAGATGGTGACATACAAGATGACATGACATGATAGATGGTGACATACAAGATGACATGACATGATAGATGGTGACATACAAGATGACATGACATGATAGATGGTGACATACAAGATGACATGACATGATAGATGGTGACATACAAGATGACATGACATGATAGATGGTGACATACAAGATGACATGACATGATAGATGGTGACATACAAGATGACATGACATGATAGATGGTGACATACAAGATGACATGACATGATAGATGGTGACATACAAGATGACATGACATGATAGATGGTGACATACAAGATGACATGACATGATAGATGGTGACATACAAGATGACATGACATGATAGATGGTGACATACAAGATGACATGACATGATAGATGGTGACATACAAGATGACATGACATGATAGATGGTGACATACAAGATGACATGACATGATAGATGGTGACATACAAGATGACATGACATGATAGATGGTGACATACAAGATGACATGACATGATAGATGGTGACATACAAGATGACATGACATGATAGATGGTGACATACAAGATGACATACAGTTTTCAACATTGTTATTATATGCACTCCGCAATATCTGAGATCACGGTTCTCGTAATATATCCCCCCTCTCCCCCACACCCTCTCTCCCAACATTTTTTCTACCTTTTTTCTGTTCCAATTTTCTCTACTTATCCTCTTTCAATCCATCGTACTGGTGGGAACCATTTCTATTCACAATCCCTTGGTATAATAATAGTTTGTAGACAGTATATAACATTAATTGTGATTGATGATTGATAAAACTAAAATTGATTATTACAACAATATTAGTGTTGACAGTATAATACAATAAAAACAGATTAGTACTAATAATCATGATAATAATGTCAATGATTGACTGTCGTGCCAACAATAAATTCCCTTAATAAATCCAGGTGACAATGATTTTAATTGTCACCGACACTGCTAGAAGAAAGATGGACTAATAGTAGAAATTGATAGATCCAAGTTCATTACAAACTGTTAAGATTGTGATCTATTGTAAAAGAAATATTTTATTTGCTTCAGTGAGTTTGTTAATTAAATAGAAACATGAGACTGTTAAAGCGGGTGTTTCGTTTCATACAGATAGACTTTATGTCTTCGCCAGGTTTCAGCATTTCTACTGTGTTTGTGTAAAAGTACTCATGTTTTAAGCAGGAAGCCGTGTGTATCCTGTATTGTTGATGATTCTGAACTTGTCCTTTAACTACTGGTTGTCTGCGGACTAGACTAACTGGCTGTAACTCACGGTTTCTATAGAAACAAAGTTATAAACATTCTATGTCATACACATTTTTTGTAAACAAAGTTGTATAACAAAATGAAATTTTATTTATTAACTGAGCACTACGGTACTTTAATTTTAAATTTACTTCCAAAATTTACTTAAGCTCTGTCTACACTATCAAACCAGTGTGATGTGCCCAAATATGGTAGTGATATATGGTCCATCATCATGTCCATATATGGGCACATCACATTTTGTTGTCACATAAAGTTTGATAGTGTAAACAGAGCTTTAGAATTTTATTTAAAATACATTGCACTTGGGATCTCTATGCTCAGCAGTGCAGGCCATTTGCTTTTTTTTTATCCTCGTTAGAACTTGCTAATAACTATTTATTTTGTGGGTGTCTCTTTTGCTTTGTCTGATATAAATTTTTCAGGATTATTGAAAAATCCTCTTTAGTGTTCATTTCTGTGCATTTGATCTTCTTATTTTGAATAGATTATGGTGCATTTATTAGGAATGTAAAGTTTGTGAATATTCGATAACGACAATACCACATCCATTGTCTGACATAGGTCTAGGTCGGCCTACGTACAACTTGTTTTGTTGAGAATTATATACATGTATTTTCATCAACTGAAAATTAAGGAGAAAAATTATCTTAGTACTTTTTTAAAAATGTTTTTTATGTTTTGTAATATTTATTCTATGCTTTGACGACAATATTTTTTCACCCAAAAAATAGTAAATATTTTATTTAACATAAATGATGGCAGCGAAGTGTTTTGAGGTCCAAATCTCTGATAAAAACAAGTGTTGGTTCGGTTTCTGTCGCTTTTATTCTGTCTGGGAAAAAATCTACGCAATTTTCGGATGGTTTAAAATTTAAACCTCTACATTGTTATAACCAATCCTTGGATCAGGGTTGTGGGAAACCACCATAACTTTTTTTAGTATTATTTTGGTTTCAACACAAGAAAAATTAAATTAATAATAGTAAAACTAACATTCACCTTGAGATTTGGAAGAATAAAAGCAATCACACCTACAATACATCCCACATGGGCTTTAATATATTGCTCTGGGTTCAAGGCTCAAAATAAACAAGGCCAGGATATGAACTAGAGTAATATCAATAATATCCAAACAATGACTTGTACAGTAATTCATAATGCTTGTCTATAGTGTACAATAGACTAGTCTTACATCTGTACTTCTCATGTTTACTACGTCAGTGAAACCGTTGGTGTCATTAAATGTTTGGTTGCTTTAAGAAGTATATCGGATACTGACCTGCCTATTGGACTTTGATACTTTTGGAACATAAAAAATGAATATTTATCGCAGCTCTCTTTCGACTAACTAACAAGTCGAGACAGTAGTAACCTTATGTGTGGACGTGGAAACTTTTATAAGAAATCTTTTCTGGATTTATATCAGATAGAGTTTCAACTTGTTACATGATCCAGTGCGAACACATGCTTATCCAGTGGAATATTGACTTTGGGTTAAACATGGTATTAGCTTTTCCAGTGTGAACGTACAGTACATGCTATTAGAATAAATAGTCAGTGTGAATATGTTAAGTTAAAGAAGTTTGAAAACAAGATTTAATTACCATGTTTGTTCAGAATCCAGTGATTGTTGTGACTGTGAGTTGGTTTAATTATAATATAACAAGCATTGCCAAAATTGCCTATAAAATTAACGTTTCTACAAAGTTTATAATATACTTATTTAAAGTAAACAAATATATTTGTTTGCTAGTAGTTCCTTAGACTAGACATCTACATGGTTAAAGAGCTTTTGCTGTGGCAGCTCCAACTCTGTGGAATTCCTTACCAATTTCAATCAGACAGTGTGCTACTCTAAACTCTTTCAAGATTTGAAGTCTTTCATAAGTTTAAATTATTGCCACTTCTTGTCTATTTTAATTATGTACAGCGCATTGAAAACTTGCTTATACAGTATGCGCTATATAAGATTGAACTATTATTATTACTATATTTCTCATGATTTATACCGATAACAGTAACACTTTCATATTTAGTTTAATAATAGTTTTGGTTTTGTATTGTGTCATATGTACTATCGTATAACACTTAATCTGAGAAATATTTGTAGTTTGTGTGATTCCAGTTAAAACCCTACTGTCACACTGGTTTTACTTACCACAAACACAGCATGCAAAGTATGAGGTGCCAATTTTATATATCTTTAAACAATGCCATTTAATAATTATACAAACAAAATATGTATTCATTGTGGCACCTCATAGCAAAACAGCATATAATAATTCTGAACATTGTAAATATTATTTTTCACATTTTTACTATAAAAAATCTAGACACCAGGTTGCACACCATTTATAACACAGTCGTTGACTATTTATTTAAACTCCACAGTTTTGCTGACGATGTAATAAAAGGGTTTCACAATTCCCCAACAAGTTCAGAATTTACATTGTCTGCATAGAGGGTTTGTTTATGAGGGGACACGAATGTATATCATTATAAACTTTAACACACTAGCACCTGTCACTCGATACATAAACTTAATTTCTCTGTTTCAGTTTCATAAACATTTTTAAAAAGAATCTTTTTGCTTTTATTTGTTAATGTTATATATAACATCTGTTTTTTATCAAGTTTGTTTTATTTGAATGTTTGTTTATTTGTAGTTTGTACAATGTTTCAAAGATTTAATTTATTTGTAATAAAATTTGCTCATTTTTTAGACATTGCTTTTCTGAAATTTAAATATTAGCAACCTGTTACCATGCACCCTGTATTCTTTATTTGCATTCTCAAAATGGAAAATTATTTATTATTTTATTCATACTTTTAAATCACATTTCCACCTTACTACAATAGTTGATATGGTTCCTTTAAGCAACAGTACGCACATTGGTCTTTTTAAAATGACCATCTTGCTACTCTCAATCTTCAACCCTTGTTTATGTTCTTGTAACTCATGTTTTTGCTCTTTGAAAGTTCTGTGTCTGGTAGTGACAATAAAAGTATGGAAAACGAATTAACAATCAGTGGTTTACTTGTTAGTTTAAAAGGAAGTATTTGGTTACTAAAATACAGTGAATCGGTTGAATTACCTAATCCTGCACTTCCTAAACTATTATTTTAAATACCCAACAATTAGAAATGACAATGATGTCACAAATTGTAATTGTCTGCAAACAAGTTGCTATCTAAATATATTGGATGTGAAAAAGTTCCAGTTAATTCTTTGGCAGATAGCACGAGGTAGATCCATTAACTTTTCCTGGAAGAACTTTTCCTTGAAGGTGCGCACACAATTTCTTCTGAAATACTATTCTAGTTTGACGGCACTCGATTGCTGAATAATTGTTTTCACTTGTCAGTACTCGTACGTTTTTGCGTGAATGAATGAGAATGAGAGAGTCAAGTTGTTTGGAAGACATCTGAAACTTTTGGAGATTGTTAACTTCACCAGTCAGCTTGTTCAGATCTTCTTTATTATATTCTAGAAGGAAGACATTTAATTTTCCACAGTTCAAATGTTAGGTTGTGTTTGCATCATTTGCCCACTTCTCTATTGAACAGTTGCGACTGTATTTAACGGAGTATTTTGAGCGTTGAAAAAGAAAACTTGCAATAAATTCAATTTCTTCTTTCTTTTTAAATGAAAAAAGTTTTCTGTTCAAAGATTGATTTGTTCAAAGATTCTGAATTGAATAAACCAATTCATACGGTTGTTGAATATTTATGTTTTTTATGCTGATTGTTTATAAAATAAGAATAATAAATAATTTTACCTTTTCTTTGTAGACGCATGTGGGTCAACAGAATGAAAGAGGTAGCAGTAAATCCAGCATTAACGACTCTAGAGATGACAGTCTTCAAGAAACAAACAAAGCTGATTGGCGTCTAGAACCCGAAGAACTTCAACACCACTTGGAGAGAGTCAAAGCTGAGCGTGAAAAGGAGGACACACCAAATCTGGAGCCAAATACAGTCACACGACGAGGATCAAGAAGTCTACCTCGGCCACGTAGTTGGAATGGAATGACGGATAGTGCAACTGAAAGAGCAAGACAAATGGGAATGATAAAAAATGCTAGAGGACGAGTGGCTTACCAGGATGGCTTGTTGGAAACGCACCTTGACCAGGTTGATAACTCAAAGAGAATGGCACACATTGTTAGCGATGGAAAGGATCACTCTCCAGGAAGTCCAACTGAACTTGTTTGGCCAAGTTTTAAACAAAATTTAAGAAGAAAAAGATGTGAGACTGTACCTTCTGTGAGGACAATAAACCATGTGCCTGGTATTGTTGTAACTGGAGATGCTTCCCACGATAGCAGACGCACTTCTGGTACACTTAGTTCATTCAGTACAAGAAGCTCTGAAGTATTTGATGGTCCAAGAAGTAGCACACCATGTCAAGATGATGATGCTGTTGATGAGCATCTGAAACCACTTCATCGGCGAAGATCAAACAGTCTTACTCGTGCAATAGACGAAGGACGACTTGACATTGCTGACGAGCCTGACCTTCGACCTCTTGATATTGAAAATGATTTCCACCTTATCAGTCAAATTACAGAGATGAATCAGAAGATGTTAATAACTCATTCACGAAGCAGCTCTCCACAGAATGAACGTAATAGGAGAGAGGACAGAAAATCTTCAAATTCTAATATCATTTATGGCAGTAATCATATCCCAAAACCAACTAAAAAGTGGAGCTCTTTAAAAGAATCTAAAATAGGACTAAGAAGTGCACCAGCAAGCACACGCATCACTCCAGTTAGTACTCCTCTAGGAAGTCCTGGTCTAAAACATAAGTGTTTAAAACCGGCCAACGATTCTTATTCAACTCTAACAAGAGTAGTTGCAAGCAGAACGCGTTCTGATTCCCTAGAACAATCTGATGTTGAACGTAGACATACAAGTAGATCAAAAGAAAAAAGGAAACAAATTAGATCATTGTTGCTGGACCATTCAAATTTGGGAATTAGTTCCCCGGATTTGATTAGAACACACAGACATTCAGGATTGAAATCTCCCGAGAATGAGATATTTATAACTAAATCTAGCTCTTTGCAACGATTTGGACATGGCATGTCCGCAACCAATAGTTACGCAGATGATCTGAATCGTGAAAGGTTTATTACAAAATCAATGTCTTTGCAAAGATTTGGACAGGGCATCTCTCATAAACCTGTTACGAAAATGAACAGCGACTCATTAGTTGTTAAGCAAGGTGATAAGACACGGACATATGATTGTACGGATGGGCATAAACCATTGACAAGAGTTTCAGGGGTTTTGGGAGATCTTCCTTTACGATCAAGTTCTTCAAATAATGATGTTGTATCAGAGAAGTTGATTGAAGATCAGTTAGCTCTTTCAAAGGCTAACCTTGAGGTGAGAATCACTTTTGTTTTTAAATTTCTTAGTTTTTTGGTTTTTTTTCTTTCCCTTTTAAGTTGAGATTTGAAATGTATTTGAAAACCAGACTTAGAGAACTAGACATGTACAGTAAGTACAGGAATCACACATAAACATTGATTTCTGAGCATGTGCATATGTTCGTCACACTCTGTTGGTTCGTAGTGTTTGTCGCTGCGTCTTGGAAGCGTGAAGCATTAACGACAGATTGCGTACACTTCCTCAAAATTAACTTTGGCAAATCATCTTCCTGCTGTCACGCTTCAGTGAACTTAAACATTTTATTTTCAACTTGAATTTTAATTATTCATGGGTAATATTATCACAAATAAATTATAAAAATTGAATGGAAGATTCATCTTGCAAAATGCATTGCTTGTATTTAATGTTTTTACCTTAAAAACCGGAATATTATTAGTTTTGTTTTGGTAAGTTATTTTCACATTTTTTTACAAATTTAATTATTAAAATGTTTGCATGCTCTACTGTTTATGTAGAATATATATTAACTTGATTAAGCTAAGAGTATATATGAATTGTGTTTGGAAATGATGATACTTTCTTGTTCCAATCCAAAAGTTATTCATTGTTTTATTGATTTTTCAAAGAATAGTTTTTCACCAATTAAAAATATTAGAATTTGTTGGGAAACCAGAAATATTTGGCCATTTCAAAGTATTTGGAGCGTTTGTGACCAGGTTTAGAAATCCTAGTCTGCACTAGCAAATTTTATCAAACTTTGCAAACTAATGTTTTCTTGTGTGTAGACTTCTACAAACTTGTTTTCTAGTGTGTAGACGTCTACAAACTTGTTTTATGAAGTTTGTCAATTGATCTTTACTAGCAATCCTTGGAAAACTTTTTTGGACAAATTTGGCGTTTGTAAAAGTTTGCTAGTGTAAACTCGCCTTTAAACTTCTATTGTAAATTATAGAGGGGGTACTAGACATTGTGTGATAAGATACAAAGATTTCCTTTGATTTTGTAGGTTATTTTTAGCTTGTAATCTTATCAGTCAATCTTCATAAGGAAACAATACTCACAACACTAGGATATTACATTTACTATATGACTGACAAGAATTATGCTCTAATTAGAAATGTCATGTTTTTCAGGGTTCTTCAGACAGCTCAAGTTTGACGAGTTTTGAATCTTCCAGCAATTTGTCACAATCGTTATCGCAACCTCTATCATGTGACCTTAGCAATGGCGCAGATGCCTCTAACTTAACACCATTTGACCACCTTAATGTCTCTACAGGTACGGTATACCTTGATCATGACTTAAGTCTCGATCGCACTGTACTTTATTTGGTCAAATTAACTGAATCGCTAAATAAAATTGTCCAAAACTATGAACGCTGGCTACAATCGCTCTGGGTTAAATTAAACAACTTAAAGGTCCAATGGAGCTGTTAAAGCTTGGTAAAACCATGCTAAAACTAACTGAATGAACAAATTACTATGGCTTTGGTAAAGTTGCCATGGTTAATGTACCATTTTTTAAGTCCAGTGCAAACACGGCTTTAGTTAATTATTGAACCATTTTATTAGATCAGGTAAGTTTGTGCAGAATATTGTAAGTAGGTGGGGTTGTTTAAGCTCAGGTGCATTACTTTCAGATATAAACATAATATAAGTTTGTTTCAAAATAGAGGGATTCCCCATTTTAAATAACAGGATATAATTGCTACAAATTAAAGCCTGCCCTCAATCTTGTAATGATTGAAGTTCAACAGGATTGAGTCATACACCAGACACTTCCCCCATTGACTCATACCCCTATCACTACTGTATTTCTACACTACAACTCATTTACAAAGTTTATGGATTAATAAACCATTTTTTTCCTTGATGACAACACAAAAAATAAGGTAGTAAGTGTTTTTATTTTTCTAAAAAATTGAATTATTTATTTCTAACATTTTGAAACTTTGTAAAAATGACAGTGTAGTGTGTTTATTAAGTTAAATGTGCATATTTAGAATTTGTTGTCAAGTTTGGAACATTGATATTAAAATAAATTAGTGGTTTTTTTTGTTGACTCACAGGAATTTTAAAAATTCGAAATTACTGAATGGAATATTACTGAATAATTCATTTTTTGTTGTAAAGTTTAAATGTGTGTTAGCCTTTACTGTGTCTTTATGTTTAAGGAATTCCAAACTGATAAATGTATGTGTTTTTAACTATCCATATTTTAACATAAAAGGTAGAGGTGTTTGAATCTAATAATTGGTGCAACCATTTATAATCAATTTTGGTACAATTGCTGAGTTGTTTTTTAGTGGTTCTCTCTGTATAATTTAAGGAAAATCACAATCGTGTCATGCCTTTTAATCTACAGGAAATGTTTTATACAAACAGTCTTTTATTTCATTTTCATTTTAATATCCGTCTAGTCCCTATTGGGTGAAGTTTTGCCTTAAGATACTAAAGATCATTTGAGTTGCTAGAATTCTGTTGGTTCCTATGCTTTGGGTTCTGGCATTTAGGTAGCAAGAAGAGCACAGCAATTAAAAACTAAATATTTTTCTTCAGGTTTAGTTCTACGAAGACCAAAAGGACGGAACTTTCCACGTCCAAAGTCTACTCCGATATTTGATCTGTATCGCTGTGACAGTCCGTCAAGTTCATCTCGTGAGAGCAGTAGAAACATGGATGACGAGAAACCATCACTGAAGGATCGACCACCAAAGCCAAGAAGGGCACCAAGACGTTCCAAGTCTGATTTAGGTGGGAAGAACACAATCAAGGCCGCTTTGAAAGCAGCAGAACGTGCGGCAATGAAAGAAGCTGCAGAGCGTGAACTTATTGAAAAAGGTTGAATTTTTTTCTCCAGTTTTTAATTTTTTAATTAGATTTTAATGTAGAGATACACACTATTGATTGCCTTGTCAATGAGCTTCTGGTTTTTTTCTTTAAACTACAGTTTTGCGCGATAGACTTTTGTTTCTAGGCAAAACCACATATCTTTAACTTTACTTTGTTTTCCTGCAGCTGCAAATGAAATTTTATTAAATGCAGAAAGACTCACACAAAGGGAGGAATCATCAAGAACATTACCTCGTAGAGATTCTGAGAGTAGTATGCTGACAAGTGGCGATTCTGAAGAAGCCGAGAACAAGGAGGTCGTCAAGATGAGGACGAATCGAAATAGAGGATTGGACTCAAGACCAGTTTCTGACCTTGGACCTATGAACTTTGACTTTGCCTTGAATGGAGAATCAACCCCACCAAGAACCAGAAAGGTAGATTGTGATAGTATTTTATGGTGTTAACTTTAGTGTTTACAACTTGGCTGTTGATAAACTATTTGCCTTGAATACTGTATGAATTGATTGTCACATAATACTGTATGATTGTCACATAAACCGTATGGTTGTCATTATACTGTATGGTTGTCACATAAATGATTGTCACATATACTGTATAATTGTCACATACTGTATAGTGATTGTCACATATACTCTATGATTGTCACATATACTGTATGATTGTCAAATATACTGTATGGTTCTCACATATACTGTATGATTGTCACATACACTGTATGATTGTCACATACACTGTATGATTGTCACATATATTGTATGGTTGCCACATAAACTGTAAGGTTGTCACATACACTGTATGATTGTCACATATACTGTATGAATGTCACATACACTGTATGATTGTTACTTATGCATTTTATTGTCACATGAAGAGAAAACGTAAATTAATACTTGAATATACTCAGAATTGTGCACTAGTCATATATAAATATATTAATTTGATATACACCAACACAGATGATGAGTCTTCATGTTAAATTGTTTTTATTTTATGATAGGGTTCTATCCCTATTGTGCTGCACAAGGTTGATAGTCCACGTCCAGTGATCAAGAGGTCACAGAGCACACCTGGAGATCTGGACAAAAAACACCTGTACAATGCCTCAAACCAACTACTGTCAAATGGTAAGTGACCCCGCAGTTTGTATTGTGACCACTCCTTTTTGTATGCAGACAATCTTCAGTGACGATTCCAGGATTTAGAAATAGTGGGGGTACAGCACCTGAAAATGGTGAAATGAAGTGTTGAACTTAAGAAGATATTTATATTATTTATTTATTTTTAGAAAAATAAATTTTTTTTTGGGGTCTGCCTGATCTTTAAGCTCTGTCTACACTATCAAACTTTATGTGACTAAAAATGTGATGTGCCCATAATATGGACATGATGATGTAATTTCACCACCAGATTTGGGCACATCACACTTTTTCGTCAAACTAGGTTTCATATTGTAGACAGAGCTTTAGAATACATTAGCCATTGTGCTAGCCCATTGTTTGCTTCAATCCTTAGGCACAGTTGATCATCGACACCATGGGTTCATGCATCATTCCTTAAGCACGGATACTTTAGCGGAGGACATGTGCATAACGACTACAAACAATGTGAGTGACAATTTACCTACTGATGAACAAAATGATTTTACCTTCATTTATTACTTTACCAAGTGTAGTATGTGCTTTGTTTGTTTGTTAGCACGATAGCGCCTTCAAGTTACTGTTCTAAATTTTTCGGTGTAAATAGGTATATACATACAGAACATGGCTAATGAAATTCAAGAAAATCAGTTCATTAATAAACTTCACAAATAAAAAAAAGGAAACTTTGTATTCTTTTTAACATGATCAACATGAAATATCAACATGTGCCCTCTGTGACAATATTTTACCAAGTACTTAACTCAGTTTCTGAGTACTTTCTTTTAAACAAGTATTTGCATAGAGTACAATGTTGATTCAATACTAGACTAGCTAATAATGAATTTACTTGAACACTATTCTTTAATTTGGTATTTCAGATGACCGAAGAGGGCGTGCTGGTTTACGGTGAAGCATTATGGGATCATGTTACTATGGACGAGGATGAACTAGCTTTCAAAGCTGGTGATGTGATAGGAGTGACTGACTTGCAAGATAAGGAGTGGTGGTGGGGTGAAGTGGATGACCAGGAGGGCTGGTTTCCAGCATCATTTGTCAGGGTCAGTGTTTATATCTTGAAAGCTTTATGGCTCTTAAACCGCATGATTGACTGAAATGATACTTTTCACAGATCTTTTCTGGAAGTTATTGTAATATTGCACATTTTTTTATTAGTTGTTTTTTCACAATATTTTTCACTAGTACCAGTATACAAATTGTTAGTACTTTAACTAATGATGATGAACAAGGTATTGCATGGCTGTGGTGTGTCTATTGTGTACCCACAAGTACTATATTGACCTAACTTACATACTCCTGGTTGCCTATTTCTTGTACAGTAATACCATTTACAATAAACTTTTTATGTTATGAAATAAATTTATAACAGGAGCTATTAGAGCCTTAAACATAATGTAGACACTTTTTTTGTAATGTTTTTGTTTTTGAGTTCGTGTTGTGTCCGTTGGATATTGTGCTCCGCCAACAGAGCAAACAGAATTTATATGTTTTTTCTTAAAACAAATGATAATAAATGATACTTGACTTGACTTGAAATGAAAATATTAATTGTCTTATTTAGATTCGTGTAAATCAAAGTGAAACTGCAGAGGAGCATTTTGAAAAGTTAAGTTCAGGCCAGTTCAACGCTGACGACACGGCTAGACCAACCAGTATGAGCTTCCTCAGTAAACGTCAAGTCAGAACAAATGTTGTCATGGAGATTTTAAACACGGAAAAAGATTACAATAAACATTTGAAAGATTTATGTGAGGTGAGGTTTTACTGCTTAAAAGCAAAGAGTTGCGTGAAAGATGTATGACACTAATTTCAGCTCTTAAGGGTTCTTGTAGGACATTCATTTCAGTTCAAGATTGAACATCATACATATTTCTATAGGATACTTGTAAGAGACTGAATTAATTCTATAGGATACCAATTTCATCCTATAGGATTCACCATTTCATCTTATAAGATACTAAATATACTATAGGATCTTTTAGAAGAAGAATAATAGTTCGTTTTTATTCATTTTTTGTAGGGTTATGTTAAACAAGCAAGGAAACGGCCGGAGATGTTTTCAGAAGAAATTATTCAAACAATATTTGGGAATATAGAAGATATTTATGTTTTTCAATGTAGATTTCTACGGAAACTCACCAAACGGATAAACCAGGATGAACCTCACAAGAGTGAAATAGGCAGTTGCTTCTTAAGATATGTAGGTGTAGTTGGTTAATAGCAATAGTTTAGTTTCATGGCGCAACACATGTGTTATATGCAGCTGTTGAGTCGAAAAGTCAATCTGTGCACGCTCAGGAATTATACAAGCACCTGATAGCAAGACTCAATAGAAGTGTAAAAATGAAAGATTGATAGTGCCCTCAGAATTATAGTCTTTACTTTTAAATATTACATGATAATTCGTTGTTGTAATGGTTTTGTCTTTTCTTTCTTGTTTTGTAGAAGGATGGTTTCAGTATATACGCAGGCTACTGCAGCAACCACAGTCGAGCTATCACAGAACTACGACAGCTGCTTAGACGACAACGATATAAACACTTTTTTGAAGTATGATAACACTGCTTTTAAGCTCTGTCTACACTATCAAACTACTTGTGTGATGTGCCCAAATATCATAGTGATATGACATCATCGTGTTCATATTTGGGCATATCACATTTTTTATCACATAAAGTTTGATAGTGTAGACAACTTGGCTTTAAAAACTTCAGCAACCTTATTTCAATAAATAGTAAATAGTATTATACAAAATAACTTTTTTTAACTTGTTTTTTTAGGCTTGCCGATTATTACAGGCTATGATTGAGATTCGTATAGATGGGTTTCTGCTTACTCCTGTTCAGCGAATTTGCAAGTACCCTCTGCAGCTGGCCGAACTACTTAAATACACCCCTTCAGACCATCCCGATTATGATAACGTCAAACAAGCCTTGGAAACAATGAGGAACGTAGCATTCGAGATCAACGAACAGAAACGACTTATTGAAAACATTGAGAAAATAGCACAGTGGCAAAAAAGTATAGAGGGATGGGAGGTATGCTATGATTGATACCAGTTCTACTGCAGTTGCTGCAGTAATTATATTGCTAAGCAATTGCAGGTTAACCCCAGTGTTAAGCGGCAGCTTATCTCAAGCGCTTGCTTTCTGGGATTTCACAACACTTAATTTGCTTGTTTTAACAACTGAGAAAAAGAACTAAATGTTACATTTAACTGATTTTACTTTCACCCAAACATTTGACAACAGGCAACAAATTTATTCTCTGAAGATAATAATTGTACAGTAATCATTTTAACTAATGACATAATAAAGTACATGTTTTATTACGTTTTTCTGTACTAATATATCTTTATGTATCGAATCATAGGGTAAAGATGTACTTGAAGTGAGCACCCAATCTCTACATTCCGGTGAAGTTTTTAAAATTTCACATTCAGGTCTCAGAAGAACAGGGCGTGTTCTTTTTCTTTTTGACCATCAATTAATTTTATGTAAAAGAGTAAGTATAACCAAACAAATATAAAATTAATGTATTATTTAAAATTTAAAATATAGTATTTTATGCAAAGTATAGCCAAACAAATATCTAATTAAACATAAAGTATCAAGGTGCTGACGTCTAACGGTAGGTGGCGCTGCGTGGTTGCTAGCGCAACCAAAAATGCGTTCAGCCTGCCTGAGTGACTTCAAGATCACCAATGGTTTGGAATAGGCTTATTGAAGTAGTCATTTTAAAACTTAATAATTTTCAATAAAAACAAACTAAAATTTCAAAAGATCACTAAATATTTGTTTTTAATAATCTATTTATTCTTCAACTACAGTTTAAGTTTAAAAAAAAATCAAGCTAGGATACATAATTTGATAGAAATACAGATCTTTACTGTTTATCAACATAGTAGTGCTGAACGCATTTTTTGGTTGGCTAGCAACCATGCAGCGCCCTCTATCATTGTGACGTCACACTGTGATACTCTATACCTGTAGTATTTATAGAGTATAAATAAAAATTCTATGAAAATAATGTTTTTATTTATAACTACTGTAATGTGTTTTTATTTTTTTATAGGATATACTTTGGAGAAGTCAACTTGTTTATAAAAACAGAATTAACCTTGATTACTGTAGCTTCCAGGAGGTCGTTGACACCAAAGGTATACTTAATATTTATACCCGTACTCGAATTTAAGCCCACCCTAGGATAAGCCCACTTCTAGCATAATTTTCAAGTAGTAGTAGTAGTACTGTACTGTTCTATTGTAATAGAGTACATCAAGTTTAATTTTATAAATTTTGTTCTCCTGAAATAGACATTCGTAATGCATGGAAAATCTTGGACCATGAGTGTGGCAAAACTTACATTTTCTGTACTAAATCTCCAGAAGAGAAACAGAAATGGATGAAATCATTTCACCGGGAGCGAGTATTGAAACATGAAGAAGAAGAAAGGGGTAGGTGGATTTGAAATTTGTTTACTTATTAAGGTAATGAAGTTCTTTTAAATGGTAATGCCATTTAGAGAGTCTGTATAATGTGTAAACTGTAAGAAATTTTCTAAGAAAAGTTTGTTCTGTAATAAAGTGGAATTTCTTCTTTTTTTAGGCAGTATAGTGTCATCCAGTGCAAGAGAAGCTGCCATGAAAAATGCTGCATTAACAGAAAAACCAATCAAACCATCAGATACATGTAAGATTTCCAGAAAGTTTTCATTTCTTTCAGTAATTCTCTCTGTATTTATGTATGCATATTTTTTTATTTGTTGAATCCAAGAATTTTTTTTTTTTCACAAATATTCTCAATGTACTTAATATAAATTAGTACAAATTATGTCAGAGTAGGGCAGAACATCTGACCGATGTAACAGATTTAACATATAAATTTTAGCTTGATAGTTGATTAATATAGTTTTAATTTTTTTATTGTTTCCTTTTAGTGTTGAAGCGCAAGGTTCCTCTGATGCCTTATGAATATCAACATGAGATCATCAAAACAAATGTCAAACGTATGGTGCTACCAAGAGGCATCTCTTCAAATGATGGTTGTGAAGTGGACACTTCTAAAAAACGTTTATTAAACTGGTTCTTTAAAGGAAAATGGTAAAAGAGAAAACGTGTGCAATTCATAGGTGTGTGTTAGTGTGTATACACTGGAGGTGGAAGCTGTTTCCATGTATGTGGCAGATGTTCTGCAACAAGGAGTATTAACCATTGTAATGAGGCATTTGTGGAAGGTCTATTTGGTTTGAAACCTGCATACTGGTTTACAGTATCAGATGTCTTGAGTTCACCACTGTCATGAGATTTCCAGACAGAGTTGTCTTGATAGTTCAGCTTTAATGCTAATTGCTATGGAGACCTGCAGATGAGCACCTTGACAGAGCTCTAATTCTGGCCTAATGATATCAGATGTCTTTACTTTACCATCTAGACCGAGCTCTAATTCTGGCCTGAGATGTCTTTACCATCTAGACAGAGCTATAATATGTCTTTGCCATAAGGTATCTATTGTGGTTTCAACATATTTGACCAGACCTGCTGCTACAAGATTGTCATCATCCAGTGAATACAGAAACTAGTGGCATGCCCTTGTGCTTCCTTGTCTTATCAGTTAGTTTTAACTGTGACGAACTAGATCTGTGTTCACAAAGATTAAATCTAACTATATGCCCTTGTTAAGAAGTTTATTTATTACTGAATCTAACACAGTGCTTCCATGCTTCTTATGCAAAGATTATTTTTAATTGAATTCAATTCAAAATTCTTTAATCATCCCACACGGGGCAATTCAAATCAAAAGGTCTGGATTAAAATGATCTTACAAAATATACAAAATATCACAATACACAGTACAAAAAAAAAAACAAGAGTCAAGGTTCAAGAATTTAAGAGTCGAATAGCCACTGGCAAAAACGAATTCCTTTTCCGGTTTGTTCTACATGCCGGGCATCGAAAGCGACGCCCATGAGGCATGAGCTCTAAATCACTGAACAAGGCATGGTTAATATTTTTTAGAAAAATAGTACAATTATCTACACTTAGTGATTGAGTACAGCTGCAATAGCTAATGCAACTGAACAGTGTCATAGTACACGTATTGTGCCTGCCTAAATTGAATGTCTTCCAACTGATGTTGAAATGTGTTTTTTTTTTTATTCGAAATCATAAATCTATGTAATTGGATAGTCTAGGTGGAATTAAGAGTGGCTACTGTAGCACAGTGAAAATATCACATTGCAGGCAATGCTGGCAGTACTGTATATTTTTTAACAGAAACAAATTTGTTGAGATTGCAAATATTTTCTATCCAATCCTATGGAATCTTGTGTTGTATAGTAGAGAGTTTGCAGTTACCAACGTTTTTTACAGTCTCAAAATTGAATATATCTATTTTTTTTTCACTGGGTCTTTAAAGCTCTGTTTACACTATCAAACAAAAAAAAGTGCCCAAATATGGTAGAGATATGATGTCATCTTGTCCATATATATGTCATATTTTTTTGTCACAAAGTTTGATAGTGTAGACAGAGCTTTAGAGTTTTTCTCTTGTGTTAACGTTATAATGTTGGCAGTTCAGATCCACATCTTCCACATCTGGTTGATCAAGTCTATAGACACAAAAATATTTTAAAGAAATATAAATTTTAATTTAGGTTCATTAGATGTTTCCTTACGACAGATATAGTGCAATAGTACTGTTACTATAAATGATATATTTCATGTCATCATAGTGCAACGCCTATGCAACTCGAATTAAAGAAATTACAAAGATAGAGTTTATGAAAAAGGGGATAGCGAAATTTATTTGAAATAATTTGATCAGTTTCGCCATGGATAAAATAAGTACTTATTTTATCCATGGTTTGATCAAATGATTTTAAGCTATCCACATTTTAACTCGAGCAAAGATATATATTTTTTTTAATTCTTTACAAAATAGTTTATGGAAAAGATGTCATAGGATGTAAAGCATCTGTAAAGTATATAACATGCTATGGCATACTTCTGTAGTTTCGAAATTAACGTTGATTCAACTTACTTGGAATAATTATTTAGTTTTTTTTCCATCCAACTATTTAAACATGATCAGAAATCTGTTTTTCCACAAAGTCCCCGTATTAAAACAATATAAAAACATATATAAATTTACTTGTTGAAATAATTACATAGATGAAAGAATTAAGGAAAAAACTGCTCATATACTTGCTGTTTTACGGTGGTTATTTTATGTTGTATATACATTGTAATAATGTAATTGTTGCCAGGTTCAACTCAGCAGCAGGTACTGAACAACTGAGAATGTTGCTGCTGAAATGTTTTTTATGTATCTAATGTACAGTTATACAATTATTGTAAGAATTTATTATTTTTTAAAAGATATACAGACTTTCTGTCTTGTTTGTGTGCTTTCTTTCAACTGGTTTTAATCATTTAAAGATATATTGTCCCCTTGAAAAATAATTCTTGTTATTTTGTTGTTGAATATGCCATTTTAATGTCCCTTCATAGTGATCCACTTTGACCAAAAATTTCATCGAAAAAAAATTTAAAGCAAAAAATAGTCAAATTGGCTACCCAGCCAGTGGGTGAAAACATTAATTTTTTCTGGTTTTTTTTCCTATTGATTAACTTTATTAAAACTACAAAATAATAACAAGTCTGATTTTATTAATCTTTATTTTTTTATGTTTTTGGGGGACAATACATCGTTAACTGATGTGAAACCAAAACAATCTAACAACAGGACACTGAGCTTGCCTTTGGCAAGATGGGAACTCGTAACAGTCATTTGATGTTATGTCTGGCTGCGACAAATTCCAGTACTGTGTAGCCAAAATATCGACTTTTTAAAATTCAATTATTATGCAATAATTTTGCAATATATTCACATATATTACGTTATCAACATCTTATATAGACATAGTAACCAGTTTGGTCAAAAATAAAAGGGTCCAAATTTTGTCATTTTTCGAAAATTTCCCTGTGCTATAGTACAGGGATTTTTTCAAAAATAGCGAAAATATCGACTTTTAAAAGTTCAATTATTATGCAATAATATTAGCATATATGCACATATATTGCGTTATCATTATCTTATAGAGTCATAAAAACCAGTTTGGACAAAAAATAAAAGGGGCTATAGTAACCAGTTTTATCGAAAAATAAAAAGGTCGAAAATTGGCAATTATTTGAAAAAATCCTGTACTATAGTACAGGGAAATTTTCGACCCTTTTATTTTTTTACGTAAATGGTTACTATAGCATAATAAACATGCGCAGAGTCAAATAATGGGTTCTGCGCATGTCAATTGTGCTATAGTAACCACTTTTGACATAAATAGTTACTATAGCATAATAAACATGCGCAGAGTCGAATAATGGGTTCTGCGCATGTCAATAGTGCTATAGTAACCAGTTTTATCGAAAAATAAAAGGGTCAAAAATTGGCAATTATTTGAAAAAACCCTGTACTATAGTACAGGGAAATTTTCGAAAAATGGCCGAATATCGACCCTTTCATTTTTTGACGTAAATGGTTACTATAGCATAATAAACATGCACAGAGTCAAATAATGGTTTCTACGCATGTCAATTGTGCTATAGTAACCACTTTTGACATAAATAGTTACTATAGCATAATAAAAATGCGCAGAGTCGAATAATGGGTTCTGCGCATGTCAAATGTGCTATAGTAACCACTTTTGACATAAATAGTTACCATAGCATAATAAACATGCGCAGAGTCCAATAATGGGTTCTGCGCATATCAATTGTGCTATAGTAACCAGTTTTATCGAAAAATAAAAAGGTCGAAAATTGGCAATTTTTTGAAAAATCCCTGTACTATAGTACAGGGAAATTTTCGAAAAATGGCCGATTTTCGACCCTTTTATTTTTTGACATAAATGGTTACTATAGCATAATAAACATGCGCAGAGTCGAATAATGGGTTCTGCGCATGTCAACTGTGCTATAGTAACCACTTTTGACATAAATAGTTACTATAGCTTAATAAACATGCGCAGAGTCGAATAATGGGTTCTGCGCATGTCAATTGTGCTATAGTAACCAGTTTTATCGAAAAATAAAAAGGTCGAAAATTGGCAATTATTTGAAAAAATCCTGTACTATAGTACAGAGAAATTTTCGAAAAATTGCCGATTTTCGACCCTTTCATTTTTTGACATAAATGGTTACTATAGTATAATAAACATGCGCAGAGTCGAATAATGGGTTCTGGGCATGTCAATTGTGCTATAGTAACCACTTTTGAAATAAATAGTTACTATAGCATATAAACATGCGTAGAGTCGAATAATGGGTTCTGCGCATGTCAATTGTGCTATAGTAACCAGTTTTATCGAAAAATAAAAAGGTCGAAAATTGGCAATTATTTGAAAAAATCACTGTACTATAGTACAGGGAAATTTTCGAAAAATGGCCGATTTTCGACCCTTTTATTTTTTTACGTAAATGGTTACTATAGCATAATAAACATGCGCAGAGTCAAATAATGGGTTCTGGGCATGTCAATTGTGCTATAGTAACCACTTTTGAAATAAATAGTTACTATAGCATATAAACATGCGTAGAGTCGAATAATGGGTCTGCGCATGTCAATTGTGCTATAGTAACCAGTTTTATCGAAAAATAAAAAGGTCGAAAATTGGCAATTATTTGAAAAAATCACTGTACTATAGTACAGGGAAATTTTCGAAAAATGGCCGAATTTCGACTCTTTCATTTTTTGACGTAAATGGTTACTATAGCATAATAAACATGCGCAGAGTCAAATAATGGTTTCTACGCATGTCAATTGTGCTATAGTAACCACTTTTGACATAAATAGTTACTATAGCATAATAAAACTGCGCAGAGTCGAATAATGGGTTCTGCGCATGTCAAATGTGCTATAGTAACCACTTTTGACATAAATAGTTACCATAGCATAATAAACATGCGCAGAGTCAAATAATGGGTTCTGCGCATGTGAATTGTGCTATAGTAACCAGTTTTATCGAAAAATAAAAAGGTCGAAAATTTGCCATTTTTGGAAAAATCAGGAAAATTTTCGAAAAATGGCCGATTTTCGACCCTTTTATTTTTTGACATAAATGGTTACTATAGCATAATAAACATGCGCAGAGTCGAATAATGGGTTCTGCGCATGTCAACTGTGCTATAGTAACCACTTTTGACATAAATAGTTACTATAGCATAATAAACATGCGCAGAGTCGAATAATGGGTTCTGCGCATGTCAATAGTGCTATAGTAACCAGTTTTATCGAAAAATAAAAAGGTCGAAAATTGGCAATTATTTGAAAAAATCCTGTACTATAGTACAGAGAAATTTTCGAAAAATTGCCGATTTTCGACCCTTTCATTTTTTGACGTAAATGGTTACTATAGCATAATAAACATGCGCAGAGTCAAATAATGGTTTCTACGCATGTCAATTGTGCTATAGTAACCACTTTTGACATAAATAGTTACTATAGCATAATAAACATGCGCAGAGTCGAATAATGGGTTCTGCACATGTCAATTGTGCTATAGTAACCACTTTTGACATAAATAGTTACCATAGCATAATAAACATGCGCAGAGTCAAATAATGGGTTCTGCGCATGTGAATTGTGCTATAGTAACCAGTTTTATCGAAAAATAAAAAGGTCGAAAATTGGCCATTTTTGGAAAAATCCCTGTACTATAGTACAGGTAAATTTTCGAAAAACGGCCGATTTTCGACCCTTTTATTTTTTGACATAAATGGTTACTATAGCATAATAAACATGCGCAGAGTCGAATAATGGGTTCTGCGCATGTCAACTGTGCTAGAGTAACCACTTTTGACATAAATAGTTACTATAGCTTAATAAACATGCACAGAGTCGAATAATGGGTTCTGCGCATGTTAATTGTGCTATAGTAACCAGTTTTATCGAAAAATAAAAAGGTCGAAAATTGGCAATTATTTGAAAAAATCCTGTACTATAGTACAGGGAAATTTTCGAAAAATGGCCGATTTTCGACCCTTTCATTTTTTGACATAAATGGTTACTATAGCATAATAAACATGCGCAGAGTCGAATAATGGGTTCTGGGCATGTCAATTGTGCTATAGTAACCACTTTTGAAATAAATAGTTACTATAGCATATAAACATGCGTAGAGTCGAATAATGGGTTCTGCGCATGTCAATTGTGCTATAGTAACCAGTTTTATCGAAAAATAAAAAGGTCGAAAATTGGCAATTATTTGAAAAAATCACTGTACTATAGTACAGGGAAATTTTCGAAAAATGGCCGATTTTTTACCCTTTTATTTTTTTACGTAAATGGTTACTATAGCATAATAAACATGCGCAGAGTCAAATAATGGGTTCTGGGCATGTCAATTGTGCTATAGTAACCACTTTTGAAATAAATAGTTACTATAGCATATAAACATGCGTAGAGTCGAATAATGGGTTCTGCGCATGTCAATTGTGCTATAGTAACCAGTTTTATCGAAAAATAAAAAGGTCGAAAATTGGCAATTATTTGAAAAAATCACTGTACTATAGTACAGGGAAATTTTCGAAAAATGGCCGATTTTCGACCCTTTTATTTTTGTACGTAAATGGTTACTATAGCATAATAAACATGCGCAGAGTCAAATAATGGGTTCTGCGCATGTCAATTGTGCTATATTAACCACTTTTGAAATAAATAGTTACTATAGCATAATAAACATGCGCAGAGTCGAATAATGGGTTCTGCGCATGTCAATAGTGCTATAGTAACCAGTTTTATCGAAAATTAAAAAGGTCGAAAATTGGCAATTATTTGAAAAAACCCTGTACTATAGTACAGGGAAATTTTCGAAAAATGGCCGAATTTCGACCCTTTCATTTTTTGACGTAAATGGTTACTATAGCATAATAAACATGCGCAGAGTCAAATAATGGTTTCAACGCATGTCAATTGTGCTATAGTAACCACTTTTGACATAAATAGTTACTATAGCATAATAAAAATGCGCAGAGTCGAATAATGGGTTCTGCGCATGTCAAATGTGCTATAGTAACCACTTTTGACATAAATAGTTACCATAGCATAATAAACATGCGCAGAGTCAAATAATGGGTTCTGCGCATGTCAATTGTGCTATAGTAACCAGTTTTATCGAAAAATAAAAAGGTCGAAAATTGGCCATTTTTTGAAAAATCCCTGTACTATAGTACAGGTAAATTTTCGAAAAATGGCCGATTTTCGACCCTTTTATTTTTTGACATAAATGGTTACTATAGCATAATAAACATGCGCAGAGTCGAATAATGGGTTCTGCGCATGTCAACTGTGCTATAGTAACCACTTTTGACATAAATAGTTACTATAGCATAATAAACATGCGCAGAGTCGAATAATGGGTTCTGCGCATGTCAATAGTGCTATAGTAACCAGTTTTATCGAAAAATAAAAAGGTCGAAAATTGGCAATTATTTGAAAAAACCCTGCAGTATAGTACAGGGAAATTTTCGAAAAATGGCCGAATTTCGACCCTTTCATTTTTTGACGTAAATGGTTACTATAGCATAATAAACATGCGCAGAGTCAAATAATGGTTTCTACGCATGTCAATTGTGCTATAGTAACCACTTTTGACATAAATAGTTACTATAGCATAATAAACATGCATAGAGTCGAATAATGGGTTCTGCGCATGTCAATTGTGCTATAGTAACCACTTTTGACATAAATAGTTACCATAGCATAATAAACATGCGCAGAGTCAAATAATGGGTTCTGCGCATGTCAATTGTGCTATAGTAACCAGTTTTATCGAAAAATAAAAAGGTCGAAAATTGGCCATTTTTGGAAAAATCCCTGTACTATAGTACAGGTAAATTTTCGAAAAACGGCCGATTTTCGACCCTTTTATTTTTTGACATAAATGGTTACTATAGCATAATAAACATGCGCAGAGTCGAATAATGGGTTCTGCGCATGTCAACTGTGCTATAGTAACCACTTTTGACATAAATAGTTACTATAGCTTAATAAACATGCACAGAGTCGAATAATGGGTTCTGCGCATGTTAATTGTGCTATAGTAACCAGTTTTATCGAAAAATAAAAAGGTCGAAAATTGGCAATTATTTGAAAAAATCCTGTACTATAGTACAGGGAAATTTTCGAAAAATGGCCGATTTTCGACCCTTTCATTTTTTGACATAAATGGTTACTATAGCATAATAAACATGCGCAGAGTCGAATAATGGGTTCTGGGCATGTCAATTGTGCTATAGTAACCACTTTTGAAATAAATAGTTACTATAGCATATAAACATGCGTAGAGTCGAATAATGGGTTCTGCGCATGTCAATTGTGCTATAGTAACCAGTTTTATCGAAAAATAAAAAGGTCGAAAATTGGCAATTATTTGAAAAAATCACTGTACTATAGTACAGGGAAATTTTCGAAAAATGGCCGATTTTCGACCCTTTTATTTTTTTACGTAAATGGTTACTATAGCATAATAAACATGCGCAGAGTGAAATAATGGGTTCTGGGCATGTCAATTGTGCTATAGTAACCACTTTTGAAATAAATAGTTACTATAGCATATAAACATGCGTAGAGTCGAATAATGGGTTCTGCGCATGTCAATTGTGCTATAGTAACCAGTTTTATCGAAAAATAAAAAGGTCGAAAATTGGCAATTATTTGAAAAAATCACTGTACTATAGTACAGCGAAATTTTCGAAAAATTGCCGAATTTCGACCCTTTCATTTTTTGACGTAAATGGTTACTATAGCATAATAAACATGCGCAGAGTCAAATAATGGTTTCTACGCATGTCAATTGTGCTATAGTAACCACTTTTGACATAAATAGTTACTATAGCATAATAAAAATGCGCAGAGTCGAATAATGGGTTCTGCGCATGTCAAATGTGCTATAGTAACCACTTTTGACATAAATAGTTACCATAGCATAATAAACATGCGCAGAGTCAAATAATGGGTTCTGCGCATGTCAATTGTGCTATAGTAACCAGTTTTATCGAATAATAAAAAGGTCGAAAATTGGCCATTTTTGGAAAAATCAGGGAAATTTTCGAAAAATGGCCGATTTTCGACCCTTTTATTTTTTGACATAAATGGTTACTATAGCATAATAAACATGCGCAGAGTCGAATAATGGGTTCTGCGCATGTCAACTGTGCTATAGTAACCACTTTTGACATAAATAGTTACTATAGCATAATAAACATGCGCAGAGTCGAATAATGGGTTCTGCGCATGTCAATAGTGCTATAGTAACCAGTTTTATCGAAAAATAAAAAGGTCGAAAATTGGCAATTATTTGAAAAAACCCTGTAGTATAGTATAGGGAAATTTTCGAAAAATGGCCGAATTTCGACCCTTTCATTTTTTGACGTAAATGGTTACTATAGCATAATAAACATGCGCAGAGTCAAATAATGGTTTCTACGCATGTCAATTGTGCTATAGTAACCACTTTTGACATAAATAGTTACTATAGCATAATAAACATGCGCAGAGTCGAATAATGGGTTCTGCACATGTCAATTGTGCTATAGTAACCACTTTTGACATAAATAGTTACCATAGCATAATAAACATGCGCAGAGTCAAATAATGGGTTCTGCGCATGTCAATTGTGCTATAGTAACCAGTTTTATCGAAAAATAAAAAGGTCGAAAATTGGCCATTTTTGGAAAAATCCCTGTACTATAGTACAGGTAAATTTTCGAAAAACGGCCGATTTTCGACCCTTTTATTTTTTGACATAAATGGTTACTATAGCATAATAAACATGCGCAGAGTCGAATAATGGGTTCTGCGCATGTCAACTGTGCTATAGTAACCACTTTTGACATAAATAGTTACTATAGCTTAATAAACATGCACAGAGTCGAATAATGGGTTCTGCGCATGTTAATTGTGCTATAGTAACCAGTTTTATCGAAAAATAAAAAGGTCGAAAATTGGCAATTATTTGAAAAAATCCTGTACTATAGTACAGGGAAATTTTCAAAAAATGGCCGATTTTCGACCCTTTCATTTTTTGACATAAATGGTTACTATAGCATAATAAACATGCGCAGAGTCGAATAATGGGTTCTGGGCATGTCAATTGTGCTATAGTAACCACTTTTGAAATAAATAGTTACTATAGCATATAAACATGCGTAGAGTCGAATAATGGGTTCTGCGTATGTCAATTGTGCTATAGTAACCAGTTTTATCGAAAAATAAAAAGGTCGAAAATTGGCAATTATTTGAAAAAATCACTGTACTATAGTACAGGGAAATTTTCGAAAAATGGCCGATTTTCAACCCTTTTATTTTTTTACGTAAATGGTTACTATAGCATAATAAACATGCGCAGAGTCAAATAATGGGTTCTGGGCATGTCAATTGTGCTATAGTAACCACTTTTGAAATAAATAGTTACTATAGCATATAAACATGCGTAGAGTCGAATAATGGGTTCTGCGCATGTCAATTGTGCTATAGTAACCAGTTTTATCGAAAAATAAAAAGGTCGAAAATTGGCAATTATTTGAAAAAATCACTGTACTATAGTACAGGGAAATTTTCGAAAAATGGCCGATTTTCGACCCTTTTATTTTTGTACGTAAATGGTTACTATAGCATAATAAACATGCGCAGAGTCAAATAATGGGTTCTGCGCATGTCAATTGTGCTATAGTAACCACTTTTGACATAAATAGTTACTATAGCATAATAAACATGCGCAGAGTCGAATAATGGGTTCTGCGCATGTCAATAGTGCTATAGTAACCAGTTTTATCGAAAATTAAAAAGGTCGAAAATTGGCAATTATTTGAAAAAACCCTGTAGTATAGTACAGGGAAATTTTCGAAAAATGGCCGAATTTCGACCCTTTCATTTTTTGACGTAAATGGTTACTATAGCATAATAAACATGCGCAGAGTCAAATAATGGTTTCTACGCATGTCAATTGTGCTATAGTAACCACTTTTGACATAAATAGTTACTATAGCATAATAAACACGCGCAGAGTCGAATAATGGGTTCTGCGCATGTCAATTGTGCTATAGTAACCACTTTTGACATAAATAGTTACCATAGCATAATAAACATGCGCAGAGTCAAATAATGGGTTCTGCGCATGTCAATTGTGCTATAGTAACCAGTTTTATCGAAAAATAAAAAGGTCGAAAATTGGCCATTTTTGGAAAAATCCCTGTACTATAGTACAGGTAAATTTTCGAAAAATGGCCGATTTTCGACCCTTTTATTTTTTGACATAAATGGTTACTATAGCATAATAAACATGCGCAGAGTCGAATAATGGGTTCTGCGCATGTCAACTGTGCTATAGTAACCACTTTTGACATAAATAGTTACTATAGCTTAATAAACATGCACAGAGTCGAATAATGGGTTCTGCGCATGTTAATTGTGCTATAGTAACCAGTTTTATCGAAAAATAAAAAGGTCGAAAATTGGCAATTATTTGAAAAAATCCTGTACTATAGTACAGGGAAATTTTCGAAAAATGGCCGATTTTCGACCCTTTCATTTTTTGACATAAATGGTTACTATAGCATAATAAACATGCGCAGAGTCGAATAATGGGTTCTGGGCATGTCAATTGTGCTATAGTAACCACTTTTGAAATAAATAGTTACTATAGCATATAAACATGCGTAGAGTCGAATAATGGGTTCTGCGCATGTCAATTGTGCTATAGTAACCAGTTTTATCGAAAAATAAAAAGGTCGAAAATTGGCAATTATTTGAAAAAATCACTGTACTATAGTACAGGGAAATTTTCGAAAAATGGCCGATTTTCGACCCTTTTATTTTTTTACGTAAATGGTTACTATAGCATAATAAACATGCGCAGAGTCAAATAATGGGTTCTGCGCATGTCAATTGTGCTATAGTAACCACTTTTGACATAAATAGTTACTATAGCATAATAAACATGCGCAGAGTCGAATAATGGGTTCTGCGCATGTCAATAGTGCTATAGTAACCAGTTTTATCGAAAAACAAAAAGGTCGAAAATTGGCCATTTTTTGAAAAATCCCTGTACTATAGTACAGGAAAATTTTCGAAAAATGGCCGATTTTCGACCCTTTTATTTTTTGACTTAAATGGTTACTATAGCATAATAAACATGCGCAGAGTCGAATAATGGGTTCTGCGCATGTCAATAGTGCTATAGTAACCAGTTTTATCGAAAAATAAAAAGGTCGAAAATTGGCAATTATTGGAAAAAACCCTGTACTATAGTACAGGGAAATTTTCGAAAAATGGCCGAATTTCAACCCTTTCATTTTTTGACGTAAATGGTTACTATAGCATAATAAACATGCGCAGAGTCAAATAATGGTTTCTACGCATGTCAATTGTGCTATAGTAACCCCTTTTGACATAAATAGTTACTATAGCATAATAAACATGCGCAGAGTCGAATAATAGGTTCTGCGCATGTCAATTGTGCTATAGTAACCACTTTTGACATAAATAGTTACTATAGCATATAAACATGCACAGAGTCGAATAATGGGTTCTGCGCATGTTAATTGTGCTATAGTAACCAGTTTTATCGAAAAATAAAAAGGTCGAAAATTGGCAATTATTTGAAAAAATCCTGTACTATAGTACAGGGAAGTTTTCGAAAAATGGCCGATTTTCGACCCTTTCATTTTTTGACATAAATGGTTACTATAGCATAATAAACATGCGCAGAGTCGAATAATGGGTTCTGGGCACGTCAATTGTGCTATAGTAACCACTTTTGAAATAAATAGTTACTATAGCATATAAACATGCGTAGAGTCGAATAATGGGTTCTGCGCATGTCAATTGTGCTATAATAACCAGTTTTATCGAAAAATAAAAAGGTCGAAAATTGGCAATTATTTGAAAAAATCACTGTACTATAGTACAGGGAAATTTTCGAAAAATGGCCGATTTTCGACCCTTTTATTTTTTTACGTAAATGGTTACTATAGCATAATAAACATGCGCAGAGTCAAATAATGGGTTCTGCGCATGGCAATTGTGCTATAGTAACCACTTTTGACATAAATAGTTACTATAGCATAATAAACATGCGCAGAGTCGAATAATGGGTTCTGCGCATGTCAATTGTGCTATAGTAACCAGTTTTATCGAAAAATAAAAAGGTCGAAAATTGGCCATTTTTCGAAAAATCCCTTTACTATAGTACAGGGAAATTTTCGAAAAATGGCCGATTTTCGACCCTTTTATTTTTTGACATAAATGGTTACTATAGCATAATAAACATGCGCAGAGTCGAATAATGGGTTCTGCGCATGTCAACTGTGCTATAGTAACCACTTTTGACATAAATAGTTACTATAGCATAATAAACATGCGCAGAGTCGAATAATGGGTTCTGCGCATGTCGATAGTGCTATAGTAACTAGTTTTATCGAAAAATAAAAAGGTCGAAAATTGGCAATTATTTGAAAAAATCCTGTACTATAGTACAGGGAAATTTTCGAAAAATGGCCGATTTTCGACCCTTTCATTTTTTGACATAAATGGTTACTATAGCATAATAAACATGCGCAGAGTCGAATAATGGGTTCTGGGCACGTCAATTGTGCTATAGTAACCACTTTTGAAATAAATAGTTACTATAGCATATAAACATGCGTAGAGTCGAATAATGGGTTCTGCGCATGTCAATTGTGCTATAATAACCAGTTTTATCGAAAAATAAAAAGGTCGAAAATTGGCAATTATTTGAAAAAATCACTGTACTATAGTACAGGGAAATTTTCGAAAAATGGCCGATTTTCGACCCTTTTATTTTTTTACGTAAATGGTTACTATAGCATAATAAACATGCGCAGAGTCAAATAATGGGTTCTGCGCATGTCAATTGTGCTATAGTAACCACTTTTGACATAAATAGTTACTATAGCATAATAAACATGCGCAGAGTCGAATAATGGGTTCTGCGCATGTCAATTGTGCTATAGTAACCAGTTTTATCGAAAAATAAAAAGGTCGAAAATTGGCCATTTTTCGTAAAATCCCTTTACTATAGTACAGGGAAATTTTCGAAAAATGGCCGATTTTCGACCCTTTTATTTTTTGACATAAATGGTTACTATAGCATAATAAACATGCGCAGAGTCGAATAATGGGTTCTGCGCATGTCAACTGTGCTATAGTAACCACTTTTGACATAAATAGTTACTATAGCATAATAAACATGCGCAGAGTCGAATAATGGGTTCTGCGCATGTCGATAGTGCTATAGTAACTAGTTTTATCGAAAAATAAAAAGGTCGAAAATTGGCAATTATTTGAAAAAACCCTGTACTATAGTACAGGGAAATTTTCGAAAAATGGCCGAATTTCGACCCTTTCATTTTTTGACGTAAATGGTTACTATAGCATAATAAACATGCGCAGAGTCAAATAATGGTTTCTACGCATGTCAATTGTGCTATCGTAACCACTTTTGACATAAATAGTTACTTTAGCATAATAAACATGCGCAGAGTCGAATAATGGGTTCTGCGCATGTCAAATGTGCTATAGTAACCACTTTTGACATAAATAGTTACCATAGCATAATAAACATGCGCAGAGTCAAATAATGGGTTCTGCGCATGTCAATTGTGCTATAGTAACCAGTTTTATCGAAAAATAAAAAGGTCAAAAATTGGCCATTTTTGGAAAAATCCCTGTACTATAGTACAGGTAAATTTTCGAAAAATGGCCGATTTTCGACCCTTTTATTTTTTGACATAAATGGTTACTATAGCATAATAAACATGCGTAGAGTCAAATAATGGTTTCTACGCATCTCAATTGTGCTATAGTAACCCCTTTTGAAATAAATAGTTACTATAGCATATAAACATGCGTAGAGTCGAATAATGGGTTCTGCGCATGTCAATTGTGCTATAATATCCAGTTTTATCGAAAAATAAAAAGGTCGAAAATTGGCAATTATTTGAAAAAATCACTGTACTATAGTACAGGGAAATTTTCGAAAAATGGCCGATTTTCGACCCTTTTATTTTTTTACGTAAATGGTTACTATAGCATAATAAACATGCGCAGAGTCAAATAATGGGTTCTGCGCATGTCAATTGTGCTATAGTAACCACTTTTGACATAAATAGTTACTATAGCATAATAAACATGCGCAGAGTCGAATAATGGGTTCTGCGCATGTCAATAGTGCTATAGTAACCAGTTTTATCGAAAAATAAAAAGGTCGAAAATTGGCAATTATTTGAAAAAACCCTGTACTATAGTACAGGGAAATTTTCGAAAAATTGCCGAATTTCGACCCTTTCATTTTTTGACGTAAATGGTTACTATAGCATAATAAACATGCGCAGAGTCGAATAATGGGTTCTGCGCATGTCAATTGTGCTATAGTAACCAGTTTTATCGAAAAATAAAAAGGTCGAAAATTGCACATTTTTTTAAAAATCCCTGTACTATAATACAGGGAAATTTTCAAAAAATGGCCAATTTTCGACCTTTTAATTTTTGACATAAATAGTTACTATAGCATAATAAACTTGCGCAGAGTCGAATAATGGGTTCTGCGCATGTCAATTGTGCTATGGTAACCAGTTTTATCGAAAAATAAAAAGGTCGAAAATTGGCAATTATTTGAAAAAAACCCTGTACTATAGTACAGGGAAATTTTCGAAAAATTGCTGAATTTCGACCCTTTCATTTTTTGACGTAAATGGTACTATAGCATAATAAAAATGCGCAGAGTCGAATAATGGGTTCTGCGCATGTCAGTTGTGCTATAGTAACCAGTTTGGTCAAAAAATAAAAGGGTCGAAATTTGGTAATTTTTCGAAAATTTCCCTTTACAGGAATTTTTTTTAAATAGCCAAAATATCTACTTTTTAAAATTCAATTATTATGCAATAATATTGCCATATATTCATATATATTGCTTTATCCATCTTATATAGTCATAGTAACCAGTTTGGTCAAAAATAAAAGGGTCGAAACTTGGTAATTTTTCGAAAATTTCCCTGTGCTATAGTACAGGAATTTTTTCAAAAATAACCAAAATATCGATTTTTTAAATTCAATTATGAAATAATATTAGCATATATGCACATATATTGCGTTATCATCCTCTTATATAGTCACAGTAACCAGTTTGGTCAAAAAATAAAAGGGTCGAAATTTGGTAATTTTTCGAAAATTTCCCTGTACAGGAATTTTTTCAAAAACAGCCAAAATATTGACCTTTTAAAATGTAATTATTATGCAATAATATTGCTTTTTATGCAAATATATTGCGTTACAATCATCCTATATAGTCATAGTAACCAGTTCTCAAAACATTTTTCGGAAACTTCCCTGGACAAATATGTATTATTATTGTTCAGTCTTGTACTAGAGAGATATATAAAAAAAAAGCAAAAATAACATTTTAAAATGCATCATTTTTACCATCATTTATTCAAAAGTGCAAGTAAATACATAGTAGGGTAGGTATGTACGAGGAAATAAATATTAACAATAAGTATTATGACACATGCAGTATTATAAAATTCAGCCACACTTGCTATAAATTAGACACTAACCATATTAATAATAATACTGTATAGTAATATTTAATAACAGAATGTCCAATAAATATTAACAATATAACAGTAGTATAGCACATGCAGTAAAATTCAGCCACACCTAACTTGCTATAGTTATTTAAATTAGACACTAACCACATTAATAATAATAATATAATAGTCTTATTTAATAACACATTAATTCTCCATTAACCACTGTCAAAATTGTTATTTGCCATATGGTTAAATTGCTATTGATATTTATCTACTAAGAAAAATAATATTGTTTTATAGACGTTAATTAAAATCATTTACCTTATACAAAAGTAAATAAAAATAAGTTGGTTATTTATAATATAGTTTAAAAAAATAATATATAACCTTTATATAAAAATAACATTTAATGCCCGGAACAAAACCTTACATTTTAATATTACAGTATTGTATTACATTATTGTTATTATTATTTAGTGTCTGTAAAACAATAAAAATATACATATGATTTGACCAGACATTTCTGATTATGACACTAAGCGATGTGTATCAAATATAAGTATTTTAAACATGTCCAACAAATGTTAGAATTACTCAAATTGTGGAATGTTCAGTACTAGTATAAACCCTGATAACCTTTGCAAGTAACATTCATTATTACAATGGAACAACTATTAGTAAGAATACTAATCTGTGTCAAATGACACAACTTCAACTTCTGCACACTGGAACTGTCCATTTGATGCTAGAGGTGGGTTTCCAAATGTATCGCAGTAAGACGTCCAACCGTTGTTAAGGTCACTCTTTAAGTGAATTCCATCTCCATCGCTGCAAGTAAAAGAAAATAATAATATTCAAGTACAGGTACATTGTATTCAGTGGCCCCCCTGGTTCAGTGGGGCCCCTGGTTCAGTGGGCCCCTGGTTCAGTGGGGCCCCCTGGTTTAGTTGGGCCCCCTGGTTGCGATTTTTTTTTTCGTACATAAGTTGGGGACCCCCTCATGAAACGTCACAAAATAAACATGAATAATTCATCAGTTAAATTTTCTTGTTCCGTGTGCACCCAAGCGTATAGCAACAAGAAGTGATTACACAAGTGCGGTACGATTCTAGGCCTATCTCCGCTGTTGTTGCGGCGTGCGATTTCATAGAAGAATAGCGGCGTTTTGTGTGGATTGTCGAAATAATCAGCCTTTAGTTTATGGTGTTTTTAATATAATTTTTTACTAAAGAATTACGTGTTAAAACTATAGTTTCTATTAATACTATTAGGCCTAATTATTAGTCTCTAAACCCATGTCTATTCTAGTAGTAGCTGTGTGAGTGTGTGTGACGTGTGTGTGTTAAGTATGACACAATCCGAGTAATAAGTCAGCAAAATTAAACAATAAACATTACACAAAAATACATTTTTATTCTCGTGGGTCAAATCTTCCCATCTCATGTGTTCATATACGCGCATTTTTAAAGTTCCTTTGAGTACATGCATATTGTTTGATAATAAAATAGCAGAATTAAAAAAATACAGTACACAAATTACACATTCTTTATTCTTGTGGGTCTAAGCTTTCATGTCCAATGAATTACTACTTAGTTTAATGTCTTGCCGTACTTGCCTAGCTGTCGATTAGCCTCGACTCGACACATTTTGTGTGAAGAAGAGTGCGCGAAGGCAATCACGTGAATTGACTTATAATCCTAGGCCTACTGTAGAAAGTATCGTATCGCAGTTGTAATCACTTCTTGTTGCTATACGCTTGGGTGCACACGGAACAACAAATTTAACTGATGAATTATTCATGTTTATTTTGTGACGTTTCATGAAGGGGTCCCCAACTTATGTACGAAAAAAAAAATCGCCCCCTGGTTCAGTGGGGGCCCCTGGTTCAGTGGGGGCCCCTGGTTCAGTGGGGGCCCCTGGTTCAGTGGGGGCCCCTGGTTCAGTGGGGGACCCTGGTTCAGTGGGGGCCCCTGGTTCAGTGGGGGCCCCTGGTTCAGTGGGGGCCCCTGGTTCAGTGGGGGCCCCTGGATCAGTGGGGGCACCTGGATCAGTGGGGCCACTGGATCAGTGGGGCCACTGGATCAGTGGGGCCACTGGATCAGAAGCCACTGGATCAGAGACCCTACCAACACTTAGCCTTTTTTGACATATTTTAATGCTTGTTTTTCCTCTTGGCACTGCTCAGGGCCTCTGTAGGCTCCAGGGCCTCTGGGTTTAGCCATTGAGCGCTCATAACCGTTACGCCACCGCTTGTAATAATTAACTTACCCTCCTCCAATGACCAGAAGGTTACCAGCCGCTCGAATGAACATCTGGTTAGTGGCATCAAGCGTCTCATTATCTTCAAGTCCAACCCATCCATATTTTTCTTGTTCAGGCACAAGCGAGAAAAGAAAACATTCTCCTGTTCCGAAAAACGCCAGCTTCCTTTCTTTATTGTTTCTTTCCTCGAGGTTGGTCGACAAATAAGCGCCAAATATCTGTGTACAAAGCAGAAATTCATCAAATTGAGTTCATTGAAAATTTAAGCCAATAAATGTATATTTATAATTTTATAGTTTGTATATATTTATGTCAGCTAGGAAGACTATCAAAAAATGTGCCCAAATATGGTAGTAATATGACCATACGACATGTCCATATATGGGCACATCACATTTTTTGTCACATAACGTTTGATAGTGTAGACGGAGCTTTACTGTACATACCTCTTGTTTCACAGACTTTACTAATAGCAGCAAAGGTTCTGTTTCTTGGCACTGGTTATACAGTGATATTAAGCTATAACCATGTTCACTGGTGCTAAAAATCAATTTTGGTTTCAACAAAGCTATACGCTCAGGCAGCCATTTCCACAAACCTTGCAACTGCAAATAAAAATATGGGATGAAAGAATACATAACATATTTAATTTTCCAGGTTTTATTTAACAATAATATTATTATCAGCGAAAGACCAAAAGGAAGACCGAAAAACATGGATGGCAAACATCAAAATAGAAACAGAACTTTTTACACGTCATGCTTGCTCAAGTGGCAAACACAAGTGAGACACACAATTTCCAACAACGATAATGTATATTAATGATAAAACATCGTGCATATAGATATACAGTACTGTATCTAATAAACTTGATCTTGCTGACCACAAGAAATAAAGTGGTGCGGTTTTTCGCAAGAAAAGGGAAGTTCAATCTTTGTTCAAACCACTGGATTGTCAAAGGCTTCTGTAAAAAAGTGGTTCGGTTGAATGCTTACCAACCATACTGGTGGTTACGACCCTGCCCTTTTATAACTTACTGAATGTCTCACAGCATTAAAAGACCAACAAGAAATATGGGAAAAGGTGAGATTTTAGAGATTTTTATTCAGAATGAATCCAAAAGCATATTTTTTTTAATTTGTACTTTCCACACCTATCCATATAATGGTCCTTGTTCATAATTATGCATAAATTATCTTTATAGACTTATAGGTTAAAAAGGTAAAATCTGCAATAGCTAATACAACTTAACAGTATCATAGCACTTGTATTGTGCCTGCCTAAGGTGTCTATGTAATTGGATAGTCTAGGTGGAATTAAGAGTTGCTACTGTAACAGTGAAAATATCACATTGCAGGCAATGATGGCAGTACTGAATATGTAACAGAAACAAATTCTTTGAGATTGCAAGAATTATTGAAAAAGGCGAGATTTTGTTTGGTTTGTATTCAGAATTAATCCAAAATCATATTTCTTAAATTTGTACTTTCCACACCTATCCATATAATGGTCCTTGTTCAAAATACATTGCATTATTATACATTAACAAATACACTGGGGAATGCCCTGTACACGTTTAACTATCGGACAGACTAGCATTGTTTGTGTATAATTGCCATTATAATACACAACCCTCAAATGCTATGTCAATTGTTATAAGTAAATAGGTTTAATGCCCACGTACACCATTGATTTTGCCCAATACAATACAATGACGTATTTGAAATTTTAAACAGACAATACTGTTGTATATATTTTTGCATATTACATATTTGGTAGAGAGATGCCAAGATAGAGATCAATATAAAAACATAATGAACCAATATTCTAGGTCATAAAACAACTTTTTTAAATTTTCACTATATATGCACTACAAAAAACTGTATTTAAATATGCACTACAAAAAACTATTTAATATGCGCATAAACTATTTTGTATGCGTTTAAAATGTGTTTGAGTAGTTCCATTTTGTTAGAATATGCAAATTTACTACCATCACATCTAAAAATAAACAGAAACCGAAACACATTTTTAATTAATACATTATTACTACATAATAACAATTTTGTTTCCTTAAATCATCATTTTTATTTCATTTTCTATACTAATGTTAATTTCCTACTCACCTGAGAGTGACTGATAATGTTGGAGTTAATTTGAGTCGCTACGGTGACATTGTGTCCAAGACGTTGAGGGCTCTGTAATTCAGAAAGCTTATTCCGCACCTTGACTTGATTTTTACTTTGAATCGACCTAATTGTAGCTCTTGAAAACCCACGGAATTGAAAAGCAGCCTGTAAAAAGAAATCGTGCAAATACTTTTTATATTATTTCACAGTAGATTGAACAAATACGTATAAAAAATTGACAAATGTTTACTTTATTCTGACATTTCACATATATGCCCATACAAGCTTAAGATATGTTTGTTGACTAAACAAACAATGTTCTTTGTGATTATTTCTCACCTTCAGTAATTGTTTAGGTGATTCTGGTATGTTTCTCGCATGTTCTCTAATGGAAGACATAAGATCATTGCTTTTTTTTGCACCTTAAACAAGAAAAATATGTTTTAGAAAATGGAAATACATGCTATGTACAATTTTTTTTTTTTTTATTATTTATTTCGGTATATAAAACATTACAAAAAGCAGAACAAGTCTGAAATTATTGTAGCACATTATATAAAAAATTTACATTACAGATAAAAAATACAAAACAATTTACAATATGCATAAGAAAAATAAATATACTGTACATTAATCATTAAAATTTATCTGGTATTTTAAATATATTTATCAAGGTTTTAATTTATTTTAAGCAATATATACAATAGTATTAATTTAAATGAATTTATTTATTTACTTATAAAAATCCTATATAAAAAAAATTATTTCGAGTTAAGCAGATTAACAATATACAATATGCTTGGAAAAATAAATCTATTCAAGTGAGTCTAGTCATTGAATAGATTTATTTTTCTAAAATTAAAGCTCTGTCTACACTATGGTAGTGATATGATGTCATTGTATTAGGCGCTATATAAAGCTCTGTCTACATTATGGTATATGATATGATGTCATTTTGTGTCCATATATGGGCACATTACATTTTATTTGTCACATAAGTTTGATAATATAGACAGAGCTTAAAACCACCTGCATGACTGACAATATCCATACATGTATGTACTATATGCAAGTTTCTTTCTTTTGGTGGGGTGGTGGGAGGGGGAGTTCAATTCACTTATTTATAATATGAACAAAATAACGTAATAAATTAGCTTGGCGATTGATTTTCAAGTAACCAAAAAAAAGTCATCAAATAATGGACATAATTCCTAATTGAGGGTACCCATTGCCAGCAGTAGTGCGATTTAAGGTCAGATTTTTTTTCCCCACACGCATCTAACAGCGAATAACTCGCCAATTACAGGATGGATAAACTATTTTATAATTTATTCAATAATCTAACGTGCTTATAAACTACGTCTCATTTGAGGCTTAGGGAGTGGAGTTAAAAGAGTTGTGAGTTACAACTCTGGCACTAGGAAAGGATTGACCTTGGGATTGGAAGCTACAGCTCCACTACAATTTTATGCATTTTATACTGTGCATGCATATTTTTTACTATAAATGCAATAGTTACCTGTTGCTTTTTTATAAGAATCTGCCAAAGCCAAACCAACTCGGTACAACACTTTTAGTCCTTCCACCAGAAAGCAATCTATAATACGTACCTAAAAAATAATAAAAATATAATATTATAGCTTCTTGGTGAAGATTCTAGCTTAAGCTCTGTGTACACTATATCAAACTAGTTTGACATCATGTCCATATATGGGCACATCACATTTTTTGTCACATAAAGTTTGATAGTGTAGACAGAGCTTTAGAGAACTAAATGGCACTCATTTCAAATGCAGTATCATATACAAATACTTACCAGGTGAGAAAATGGCAAATCTTCAAATATTATCCAAATCCAATTCTTCAAAAATTCTTTAGATTCATTTTGCTCTGTTAGGTAAGAATGTGTCTGAGGCTGTAATAATAGAACAATGGTAGACTATGTAAACACTGAAGTCTGGTATTACAGTAATAAACAATCTAGACAAACACTTTATATACGGTAGTTCAAAACATAAATTCACTATAATGGCCACTTTACACAGACGAGCAGTAACGGTAATAAAAATATAGAACCTATATTATTACTTATGATGGAGTACACAGGCGGTTTCAGCTCAGGATAGATACAGATTCTATGTGGGACAAGCTATGCGGTTTTCCGCTTACCTTTACCGCTCGTATGTGTAAATTGGTCTTAATATACCAGGAAATGTTTAAGACATTTTATTTTAACCAAATGTCAATGATACTGATTATGAGCGATCATAGCAATGGGCAGTATTGTATATAAATGTTGATGTTAACATCTTCTTTAAAAGATTAACTGCTGATATATTTGAATTTGGAGTAGAAAACTGTTTTTTGGCATCGCACAAGGTGTATGAAACTGCATGAGCGAGAGTGAAATCAACCAATATTCTGCTTTCATATACAACATGAAACTAGATTCTGAAGGTAGATAGTAACGCAATAGTGTATAACCACATGTATAGATCAAATTGATAAGCTCGCATCTTAGTATGATTTCACTAGAATACTGGATTATGTACTGCTGTATACTAATTTTAAATTCAATACAGTAGAACAATTTTATCCTGGGAAACAAATGCGGAGAAATATGTTTTAAGACTCTTATTAAGGGACACTTCGTTGGATTCAACAGGTGTCGCTGCATAGGGATCCACTGTATACACAACGGTTACAAACTTACTATGAACTTTGCCGCAATTTTTGTAAAATTCATTAAAAATGCTTCATATTCCACTCGCGTTTGATGTAAATACTTTAAGGTTTGTTCTTGCAATAGCGCCACCAGACATTCAAAACAAACGGACTCCTCGACGTAATGAAGTAAAACACTCGCAAGCGGCAGTAAGAGAGGGCAGTATGTTATTTCTGGATGTGCGTTTTCAATCGCGAACATCATTTTGTGTAATATTTGTTGTCCATAATCGTTCAGTTTGTAGAACAGAATGTGGCCCTCGTCGATAAACTGTGGTAATTTTGAACCTTTAATTAGTTCTGCGAAAAAAAAGAAATGTAAACCTCATCTTAAAATGTGAAAAAGTTACTGTTATGGAAAAAATTTATCAAAAGTACATTTTATGTTTACCAAGTAGTTAAAATATATACCGGTAGCGCTAAATTGTTTGTAAATTCATAAAGCTCTGTTTACACTATAAAAAATTATAAATGACTTTATAAGACATTTGCTGAACTGTTCATTTGCCGTAGCAGGACCCAAAATTTGGAACAGTTTACCAAGTCACATTAAACACTTAGACGACAATAATCAGTTTAGAAAACATTGAAAGGCATTATATTTCAAACAATGTTATGATACTGTTGATGTGAAGCGCCGCTGATTATAATTAAAATGTGCGCTATACAAGTAATAATATTGTGACAAAAAAATGTGATGTGCCTTTTTTTGTCAAACTAGTTTGATAATCACCTTCTTCATCTCTGCCACTGTCTGCCAATTCCTCATAAATGGATGGTCCAACCTGCGTATTCCTTAGACACAAATCTCTCCACAAGTTCTGCCTAATCGGATGTTTCATTAACCATTCAGATTTCCGCACAAACTTTTTCAGTTTTTGTTGGTTGCTTTTAATTTGTGCTGGCAGCTCATTTTCACCATCGCTTGCCAATTGCTGGTTATCTCCTTCCCCCAATACAAGAGAAGTAAACACTGAATTTCCTCCACCTTCTGCCATCATTGATCTAGAAAAAGGCAATGATGTTGTATTGTATGTATGGTTTGCAGCCATTATAAAATTAATTTGCTAGTCTAGTCTTTTTATGCTAATGTAAAAGTATTGTGTATTCAAACCCCGGCCTAGGCCAACTGTACTTTTTTGTTTTGTTTTTTGACGCGCAGGACCTACCTTTATATTATTCTTATATTAAATACGCAACAGGCTACCCGGCCCAGGGTCTCTATCTAGCTAAATACGTCAGGCTATGACATAGCATCGACATAGCCTATATCGATGACTACTTCTGCTGCAGGTGGTGGCTGCTCTCTCCAACAATCCAATAAATACTGGGTCTAGCCTAGCACCTCTGAAAGTTGAAACGCAACACTATCCTACGTTTTGCTCTTACACGACTCTCCAGTAATGTCTATTTAATGTCTAGTTTCCTAAAACTAGACATAAAAAAACAGATTGTTTTGATCAGTTTTGAAGCACTTTCGCACCTGTTTTGTTGGCGTTGTTGCTCCTCCCCTTTTCTCTTCTGATTTTTAAAATGAATTAGCGCCCTCTATTGTTTACATCATCAAGGCTCTCAACACAAAGGCAATGTTATCTTGATTTATTAAAGGTATTCGTTTCCCAGCTACAGTAGTCACTGGTACTCACAAGGAGGGCCACGTGAATGCCACCTTTATCCTCCTCTTTTTAAGTTTAAATGTCTGGGGAGAAACCGAAGTCCTCGGAGAAAAATCCCACTTGAAAAGAGAGAAAATTAATCTCCAAAATTTACTGGAAATCTAACTCAAAATCGTGTGTGAAGTATGCAAGGCGTGCACTCCAATACTTCACCACAACAAACTTACAAGCGTCTTATTTGTGAAACTCAACCTCCGTAAATTAATTAAATAATCAAAACTTCAGAACGCAAAACTTACCTGCGTCTTTACCAACTTACCATGGTGTTATACACAAATTAAGTAATAAGTTCATTTAAAAAAAATCACTCACCGTACAAAACTTACTTTATATTAAAATCAAACACACTTACTTACTTAATTGACACGCGTGTGACCTTAAATAACATAATAAATAAGTACACACAGTACCAAATTAATATGCAAACTTAAATAAATATAGTTACGTACCACATACTTAAATTAACAAACTTAATTTAAAATACACTTGCCAATTAATATGCACCAACCAAACTTAACGACACTCATTGAACACAAACTTCAATAAATATTATACGTACCAAATACTTAAATAAACAAATACAAATAAATACACTTTCCGAATTAATTTGCACCTTAATTAACCAGTAGGCCTACGAGTATATTAATCATACATAAACTTAAATAAACACATACGACATACAGAATATACACAAACTTAAATACACTTGTATACCAAAGTAATGTGTGTATTAGAACCAAACTTACCTCGTGCCAAATTTTTACCCACCTAACTTACCAACTTTACCCACCCCACCAGTACGGTATTATACGTATTTAGAGCCAAAATTACATTGTACTCAATTTTTACCCGATCAACTTAACAGTACGGTATTTTTAGTGTTAGTTAGGCAAACTTACCTTGTCCCAACCTTGATTCACCTAAGTTTACCAGCAACACTGCCAAAAAACTTACCTCGTACAACTTGTAACCATTTAACTTACCAGTAGTACTAAACCAAACTTACCTGTAGCATACAGTCAAAAACTTACTTCGTACAACTTGTAACCATTTAAATTACCAGTAGTACTAAACCAAACTTACCTGTAGCATACTGCCAAAAACTTACCTCGTACAACTTGTAACCATTTAACTTACCAGTAGTACTAAACCAAACTTACCTGTAGCATACTGCCAAAAACTTACCTCGTACAACTTGTAACCATTTAACTTACCAGTAGTACTAAACCAAACTTACCTGTAGCATACAGTCAAAAACTTACCTCGTACAACTTGTAACCATTTAACTTACCAGTAGTACTAAACCAAACTTACCTGTGCATACAGTCAAACACTTACTTCGTACAACTTGTAACCATTTAACTTACCAGTAGTACTAAACCGAACTTACCTGTAGCATACTGCCAAAAACTTACCTCGTACAACTTGTAACCATTTAACTTACCAGTAGTACTAAACCAAACTTACCTGTAGCATACAGTCAAAAACTTACCTCGTACAACTTGTAACCATTTAACTTACCAGTAGTACTAAACCAAACTTACCTGTAGCATACTGTCAAAAACTTACCTCGTACAACTTGTAACCATTTAACTTACCAGTAGTACTAAACCAAACTTACCTGTAGCATACAGTCAAAAACTTACTTCGTACAACTTGTAACCATTTAACTTACCAGTAGTACTAAACCAAACTTACCTGTAGCATACTGCCAAAAACTTACCTCGTACAACTTGTAACCATTTAACTTACCAGTAGTACTAAACCAAACTTACCTGTAGCATACAGTCAAAAACTTACCTCGTACAACTTGTAACCATTTAACTTACCAGTAGTACTAAACCAAACTTACCTGTAGCATACAGTCAAAAACTTACCTCGTACAACTTGTAACCATTTAACTTACCAGTAGTACTAAACCAAACTTACCTGTAGCATACTGCCAAAAACTTACCTCGTACAACTTGTAACCATTTAACTTACCAGTAGTACTAAACCAAACTTACCAGTAGTACTAAACCAAACTTACCTGTAGCATACTGCCAAAAACTTACCTCGTACAACTTGTAACCATTTAACTTACCAGTAGTACTAAACCAAACTTACCTGTAGCATACTGCCAAAAACTTGCCTCGTACAACTTGTAACCATTTAACTTACCAGTAGTACTAAACCAAACTTACCACTACGAGTTTTGCATTAAACACTGCAATTCTAGGCTACTCACCCGATTCTGCATTTGTCATTAGATAGATGTTAACCGACTATTGAGTGTCATCTGGATACGTTACGCAAATAAATAAATTACTGTACTCATCTTTCAACAACTCGGCCTATAAAAAAAAACCTGTAGCTTTTTGTTGCGTTTTCAAATAACTGCCCCTCAGTTACCGCACTTTTCTAAAAACAGAAAAAAAAAAAACGTACTTTGATTTATTTATTTCAAACCAACTATGGTCCATCAAACAGATTGTTATGACTTTGGATGTAGAAAACGGACTCAATTGTCAATTGGCGTAGGTCTATGTCAAATTTAAAACCGAGGTAAAACCCCAGAAAATCCCCATGACAAATTTATGATATTCATAATATTGCTGGAAACGTGCAACAATATGCTGTGTAGGTTATTAGACCAAATACAGCAAATTACCAAACTACTTTTGAAACGCACAGATATTTAGAAAAATTAACTAGGAACCTTATCACTGAGAAGCAGCGAAGATGAAGTGGAGATACGGAAGACTTCTCGGCGGAAAGTAATATAAGATTATTGTTTTTATTAAAGCTTTATTAGCACATAAACACCACAGGCGGATGTAACAAAAATGAGGGGAGGGGGTAGAGGTGGAGCGGAATATAAGTTAAGTGGGTGAATGAAGGTAGGGGGTAGAGGCGGAGCGGAATTTAAGTTAAGTGGGTGGATGAAGGAGCGGAAGAACCAGCCGGTCCAGTGGCCGTATTCACCAATCACACTTCGGCTAAGGGAAATATGATTGGTGAATACGAATAATTATTATATGCAAACTATATATTGGACTTCATTACCATTTTGCCCTGAAAACGAACCGTTTAAAACGTGTTTGCGCAAATCTGCCGCGTAAATCTAAATATCATTTCAATAGTAAAGTTGCGCACAAAACAAATTATGCCTACTATTACGCCGTACTAATTTAAAACGCGATTGCCAATCCGAATTATACAATATTTCATTTTGTATCGTTCTCGCCATTAACATCAGCGTTTTTTTACTTTAAACACGAATATGCTTAATTTTAAATTTGATCTGATTAAAATCACTTATATTTTCGGCGCTCATCAATACTTTATCTCAACAAAAGTATTGGTAAAGCTGCGCTCATTAACAACATTTAATAAATATTAATAAAACAAAGATATTTAAAACATTTAAAATATAAACCATGCGCTAAATCAGTGGGCCTAAATGTAGGTGGCTTTCACTTCTTGATTAAATAAACCTAACACTGCACTGAAACATTAAAAGTATCCCTACCTACACTTATGCCATAAATAGCATTTGCCATAGAGTGCAATATAGCTAAGAATAAGCCTTATATGTTACTACCAGGCAAAATGGCAATTGGTTCTATCATGTTAAACGTACTATACTAAACTGTATTTATTTCGATAGTTAAATTTAATAAAGAAAGCAGTAAAGCATCTTATACTAAATATTACTATAATAACTGTATATAAATAATGAATATTATTACGTTAAGATAAAATACAGCCTTTAAATATAGACTAATTACCTTAATTAGATATAATACTTGGTTTCCACTAAAGACGCAAAAGTAACGTAAACGCAACGTAAGTGATTTGACCAATCACACGCGATGGATTATATTCGAACTCTCGGTCGTCATTGGTTAACTTGCTTGCGTATACGTCTTGTGCGTATCTGCCGTCTATAGTGGGAACCAAGCTTAAAGTACAACAATACTACAAAATACACTATATTCTTACACGGGCCTAGCTATTCGATAAAGAGAAAAGGTTACCAACCAACCATACTTACGCAGCCATGTCAATTATATTTTGTTGTGTTGGTATATTACTTACTTATACCCAACTTGAATACTTACATATACCTTAAATCACAATAATTCGAAGAAACGCGGTGATGAGAACAAAATCGAAGAGATGAAGAAAAAAATCGAAGTGATGAAAACAAAATCGGAGTGATGAAAACAAAATCGAAGTGTTGGAACCCAAATCGAAGTGTTGGAACCCAAATCGAAGTGATAAAAACAAAATCGAAGTGATAAGAACAAAATCGAAGTGATGATAAAAACAAAATCGAACAAAATCGGAGTGATGGAAAACAAAATCGAAGTGATGAAAACCAAATCGAAGTGATGAAAACCAAATCGAAGTGATGGAAAACAAAATCGAAGTGATGAAAAAATCCTGTTGTGAAAATTCGAATAAAAGCATTATTTTTGTTGCTGATGTGCAGAAAAAATTTGATGTTAAGCAAAATAAACGATGACACAAAATAGGGGAAAAACGTGAAAATTAATTCAAAGAAACGCCGTGTTGAAACGATGGAACCATTCTCTTCAAAGAAAAAAAGCAAAATAAACGATGATACATAAATCGAATTGTTGATAAAAGAAGTGAAAATCTTGTTGAAAAAAGAACTCCGTGATTAAAGCAAAATCGAAGACTTGAGTGATTAAAAAATCTGCAAATTCGAAGAAAAAATGTAATGACTTCTGAATTTGGTGTGCGTAGTTCCTAACTTTAAGTTGGTTTATTTTGTTCAGCCGTTTGTATGAATGGAAGGTACAGACAATTTCAACTTTTTGTACGATAAAAATATGGTAACGATGAAAAACAAATTGAAGTTTTCTCAAAAACTATAAAGTAAAATCATCGGCTTAAATGCAGAGGAAAATATATCAGTGTAATAGAAAAATTAAATTTGAGGACCCCATTGGAAATAAGTCTCAAATTGAGACTTTCATGGGCTATCCTGCATCTCTGTTTTTGTATTTTTAACATTTTTAAATTGTGTATTATCTCTGTTTCATAAACTGTGTCTTTTTAATGAGATGCTAATAAATCAAATCAAATCAAACAAAGAAACTTCTTATTCATATTAAAAGAGGAAAATGCCTTGAAATTGTACATTAAATGATTAAAAAATATAAATTTATATAACATAAATTATAAAAATTAATTAAATTTATTAATTGAATTAAAATTAATTAATCGCGATTCAAAGTTAAAAAGACTGGCTGTTTATAGTTCCTGAAAAGTAAATTTACAAGCCTGACACTACCATGAGGTATGAATCCAGGTGAATCAGGATGTCTTGCTGCGTTAGTAACCTACCTTTGGCCACCTGTACATTACACAAAATATAAATCACAATAAACCAGTGCGCATGTCAGGATACTTAAGTTGCACAACTGGGGTTGTATCATGCATGACTAAACTTTGTTAGTTAAAACACATAATAATCGATGTATGATGATGTAAACATAAAAAATATACACTACTTGGCACTAATCCAAGTAGCATTCATTTGTAAAAAAAAAAGGTTTTGTTGATGATGCCACGTGATGGGGGAGGAGTGCCGCGTATGATGATGTAGTGACGGTGATGATGTCATACTTGGAAACAATCTCTAGAATGTATTCACAGTGACAAATCTATGACATGTTAAGGGACAATTCATAGGAGTTTGTCACCGAAAATCAAACTAGAGAAAACGAAAAGACCAGTGACAAATGTAATTATCGGAGACATTGTATTATATAGAACAATATCTAAAATAGTTACAGTTGTAATTGTACTTTTAATTGTATGTGTTTTGATGATGTTCACATTTCTGTCTACAAATCATGATATTACAGACAGGTCAAAAATAAATAACTAAATATAAAGTAAATAACATGTCATCTGTTTATAATGCGAGTATTATGATGATGAATATTTCAACATTATATACACTATTCAAAATTGCTATATTTATGTTCAACCAATGCAATTAAATAAGATATGTTGTGGGACCTATCTCACATAATCACCATGGTGACAATTTTAATTCTTTTAAACAGGAATCAGTTCAAGTGTAGTCTACCATGCGAACTGTCTAGCTATGAAATAAACATGACATATAATAAATAATAATACATAATAACAACATATGATAAATAGAATTCGCAACCCATAATATATTTGCAATATATTTTGGAATACAGATTATATTACGTAATTTTACAATATATTTGATAAGGGTTGATGCCTAATGCATACAGACTTGTTCATGCATGATACAACCAAATAATCAGTATTAATTATTTATTCCTGTTAAAAAATGGATGTCTCTCGTTGACCTGATGCGCTGTGGAAAAAAAAACACAAAAGACCAAAGAATTGAATTTCTAAAATTATAATTCTTTGTACCAGTGATTATTATTCCGACGTGAAAATAAATTCTCGTACTGTGTCAATTTGTGAGATGTAGACCCGTTTAAGAGATCGGTAATGCGTTTAAGAGATCGGTAATGCGTTTAAGAGATCGGTAACGCGTTTAAAGGATCGGTAACGCGTTTAAGAGATCGGTAATGTTAACTCCACCTGTCAACTCCTCGACCAATCAAAAATCGTCCAAATAATACTCACGGTAGCAAATCTTATGTGTGTTAGTAATAGTTTGAACCAACACATTGATTTATATTAATAATATAATACAAATTAATATTTTGATTCAGTAGTATTAGTTCTTACTATTTTTGATGTCCAAAGCTACGATGAAACAAAATCAAAAACTTTGATGTCCAAAGCTACGATGAAACAAAATCAAAAACTTTGATGTCCAAAGCTACGATGAAACAAAATCAAAAACTTTGATGTCCAAAGCTACGATGAAACAAAAGTCAAAGACTTTGATGTCCAAAGCTCGATGAAACAAAATTAAAAACTTTGATGTCCAAAGATCGATGAAACAAATTCCAAAGACTTTTTTGGGGAAGGGGAATGATGATGACTCCAGTAAGCCACATTACGTCACATTCACCCACAAAAGTATATAGTTTAATTAGGCCAAAAGAACGTGTGTTTTAGAATTTCAATTAGCATAATATGGTGTTACAGCATAAACGTGCAGCCTACCTTCATGGTTAGAACCTAGCTTACTGTTATCGCCATCTTTCCTGCTTCCCTTCTTCACAAAAAATGAAACAAAGCAATGATTCTATTATGTCCATGGAATGTTGCACACTTTATTTAAATTAGTATTTCGAACGATTGGATTGGCTTACATTTTTAGCAGTCGGTCGAGTCCCACGAATCGGTTTATATCGGGTGCAGTCAGTCGAGTTCCACAAATCGGTTTATATCGGGTGCATTCGATCGGTCGAGTTCCACAAATCGGTTCGATTCGCACAATTGTCGATTGGCGAAAAAAGAAAAAAAACGAACGATTTTTTTGATATTTGAAAAGTTTGTGTTAGCGCCCTCAACTTTTACTTACCTAACTAACAATATCAAATGTAACAGACGGCAAGAAAGAAATGCTATAAGCAGTTACTTAAGCCAAAGATCGTATCTTTGAACAGTTCATATATTCACAAGTTGTTCGACTTTTTAAGACTGAAAATATGGTTTCTTCCAGGAGGTGGAGGGGCTGGTTGGCTATAGTTGGAGGCGTGTTGATACATTTGACCATCGGAACGTTTTACACGTTTGGTAAGAGAGCCGGAAGAAAATGTTTTTATAATTTTTATGTTTTGATTGAATAATTGCTTGACACAGACATTTCCCACACGCGCCTCTTTTGCGATCATTCTTTTCTATCTTTCTTATGCGCATCCAACAGCGACTACCTCGCCAATTACAGCATGGATAAACTATTTAATAATTTATCGTGTTTATAAATAAACTAAGTCTTGAAACTTATAGGGAGACATGTAGTTAAAAGAGTCGTCTGCTACCTGGAATTTCAGAATTGAACCCTGGATCTCGGGACGTTAACCACCACGCTACATTCCCACTATGCCTCTAAGAATATAATAGATTACGATAACGTCATGACAAAAAATTACGATGTTGGGGGAAGGGTTTACGGTGGTGTGAAGATGGAGGGGAAGTTCGTGGTTGGAGTTCATCATAGAGGATACAGATTATAGGGGTACAATGACGATGGCACACGAATTTGCTATTTCGAGCTGATGTATATTTTTTATTATAATGTGTTTTAAATCATAATTTGTTTAGGAAACATGTCACCATATATTACTTCTTATATTCGTGAAAGAAGCTCACCAGAAGATCTTCGATATAAGGTAAACAAAATAAGTTATTTTTGCTGGTCTGAATAAGATCACAACATGCACTTTAAGTATGGTTCGATGATGAATCAATTAAGCACGCATTCACGCCAATAAACTTTAATGTGTCACATAAAACATCTATGAATGATTTTATTTCCTAAAGTATTATTATTATATGTTATTATTTATATATTTATTTCTGCCAAATACAAAACAGAGATATAAAAAGGCAAAGGAAGACCAAACATGTTCATTAAAATTAAATAAAAATGACAATTATTATGTTGTTGATTTTTGGGGGTTTTTTTTTAGTTAACATGGTAGAGCCTATGTCTTGAACACACAGTTTATGACAAGTCCAATGATGTTGTTTAAAAATAAATAAAAATAATTACAAAATAACAATTAATATGTTGCTATTCTTGAACACCAAGTTATTACAAGACTTAAAATAATAAAAAAATAATAATGACAATTAATAAGTTGCTATTCTTGAACACCATGTTATTACAAGACTTAAAATAATAAAAAAATAATAATGACAATTAATATGTTGTTGTTGGGTTTTTAGTTAACCTGGTAGTGCCTATATAGTTCTTCTTGAACCCCAGGTTTATGAGAAACATCAAGACATACACTACGCCCTTCCCCTATCATGACCTCATAATTTTTCACAACTTACATGCATTTATATTTATAATTTACTCATTATACATATAAACATATTAGCCATATGTTGATAATAATGATAATGCTATAATTGTATTATTGTGTGTGACACTGGCACTGTTGATATACTGTATTGGTACAAAGCAGCCTGCCATTCTGGCTGGCTCAAAAGAGTGCCCACATTCTTCTTGTGTATAAAGCTTACAATAAAATCCCATATCCATTGTATGCCAGATAATTGGTTATTGTGTTGCATTCCAATCATCATAATAAGGTTCTGTTATAAATCTCTATCGGCAAAGTACAGTATAATTCTAACATATGGCTGGTGACCTCATTGTATATTTCAATATTTCCTTTTTCCTTTGGAGTATTAAAATATTCACGAGGAAATGTGTAAAATAATAATGAGATACAAATTGTATAATGAGATCATAATAGCTAAGTAATAATAATAATAATAATATCTGGTGTCTATTGTATTAAAAAACATTCATAACATAATAAAACATTAAGTTAGTAGTCATAGTATCTTTATTTGTCCATTAAAAAGAATTAAGAAATTTGTTTTGACAATGGCACACAGTATCATCATCATATATAATAAATAAAACAGTAAAAATACACAGACAATTCCACCAACACAGAAAATCACAAAAACAACATAATTCTCTGATAAAAAGTGGCTAAAAGATGAAGTATAGTTAACAACCATGTCTATTTCAATAGGCTTGATTTATACAGACTTGATATTTAAAAATGTCGCTGTACATTAATGAATGTACTGTTAATATAATAATAATATGTTAAATATATAAAGGCTAATAATACTTAATAGGCTAAAAACCTGATTAATAAATGTTAATAATCTAACATATAGTAAATATACCATTATTTTAGTAGTGAACAAACGGGTCTATTGCAATAGGCCTAGTTTAAAAATGTCACTGCACATTAATTAATGTACTGTTAATATAATATAATATGTTAAATATAAAGATTAATAAACAGGCTAAAAGTCTAAATAATAAAGGTTAATACTCTAACATATGGTAACTATACCCAACACACGCTGCTAATTATAATAATAACCACTCAACGCGTAAGGTAAAACCGTTACAGAACACACTAAAATTAATCATTTACAATTCATCATTTTACACAGCCAATCAGAAGCGCTGTACTAATTATTGCCGGTTACTATACAAGCAGTACTTGGAATTTATTAGCGGCCTGCGTACAGAAAAGATTTCTATGCGAAGCGGATTCGTCCTAAGCTCCTTCAGTCATTGAATTGAATCCAATTAAGAAGATTGAGAGAAATCTTTTCTTGACGTCAGAGAGCCAACGACAGCTTAACCAAATCACTGACAATTATTTTTCTCTGTATTCACTTACATGGTTAAAGCAACTGAAAATAACATATTCATAAAAACATTTTTTTAATTTAATATTTAAAAAATGTTGTATTAAAATGCACCTATACGTTTTAACACTATGACCCTATTAGGGGGACACTTTATTTGGTTCTGAAGGTGTGTTGTTCTACTGTATATTTTAACACCTATTAAGAGGGAGCTGCCCTGCCCCAATTAAGAGGGAGCTGCCCTGCCCCAATTAAGAGGAAACTTTTTTGGGTCCAAAGGTGTCCCCTTACTAGAAGTTCTACTGTAATGTATTAATATTTACTTTTTTTGTCAATTTTATTTCTATTTTTATTAACCAATTTGTAATTTTTTTTTTAGCTTGTAGTCCTTATTTATGTATTAACTCTTGTGGGTCAAGGTTCAACCATGATTCTAGGTGGGAAGTTAGAAAAGCGGTTTGGACCAAGACACATAGCACTAGCTGGTGGCTTACTGATGAGGTAAGAGTATAAAGGACGCCATCCATGCTTAATGACCATGGTCATTTTGATTAAGGCCAAGAAAAAAAAATTTTTGTTTCAAAATCACTTTATTTTCCATAAATATTGCATGATTGCAATCGATCCAGATTTGCGTAAAGTTCGACCACACTTTTAAACTATCCTTCTAATTTTGTTTTCCACATGACAATAGCATTATAACAAATTTCAAATCCTGAATAAAAATCTTTTTTTTTTGGCATTCATGCATAATGAATGTATAAACACCCCAACACCACATCAATTTTCCTGCTTTTTTTATGACAGCAAAACATCCTTTTAAAAAAAAACAGTATAGCATGTCCTTGATTGTTTTTGTTTTCAAAGGAAAAAAAAAAATTATTTTTTCTACAGCACAGGAGTGTTACTGTCTTACTTCACTATACAGATATCCTTTGTGTTGTTATCTGTGACGTATGGCATTGTAGTCGGAATAGGCACAGGGATTGCGTATGTTCCGCCACTTGTCTGCGCTCTAAAGGTGGGTTCATTAATCACAAAATAAAAATATATTTATTTATCTATACTGGTAGACCTCTTCAGTCAAAGTCTGGTCTCCCAGAGGGCCCAGTTATGATCAGTGGTTGTGAGTGACAGTAGCTATGTGTGTACTGTATTATTATTGTGTGATATGCGTTGTACTAAGCCTCACATGTGGTAGGGTTACCAGTTTATTTTCATGTTACCCTATATTTAAACTCGCTTTTCAACCATGTACTCAATTATATAGCAGAATGGACTGGGTGTAGTTCTTATCAGAAATTGAACCGGGAACTCTGTAAATAGTCAAGTTTAAAAAAAGTTTAGCTTCAAAAATTAAATAAAATAAATAACCGCAACTCAACGAAGCTAAGCCTTGTCTACACTATCAAACTTTATGTGACAAAAAAAAAGTGGTGCGCCCATATATGGACATGATGGTGTCATATCACTACCATATTTGTGCACATCACACTTTTTTTCTCAAACTAGTTTGATAGTGTATAGCTTAAGTAAAGGTTCAAAACACAAATATATACAAACTATGATAGCTATACTGAATGTTGTATTTAATACCCAGTGGTTTCCAGAGAAGACAGGGTTAGTTAGCGGAATAATCGTAGCAGGATTTGGCGGTGGAGCTTTTATTTTCAACTTTGTGCAAACAGCTTACATCAATCCAACCAACTTGTCTCCAAACTCAACGGAACCAGGCTATCCAAATGAAAGGTATGAATAACGAAAATGTCCGTATCGTGCATGCCTCTTTTTTTCCAAGTTTTGAGCCAACGATTTCATTAACTAGCATCAAACATACTGATAGATGAATAACATATGTCATTTTGTTTTTTATTATTTCAGATATTTTTCTGAGCCATCTCTTCTAGATAAAGTTCCATCCGTCTTCTTGGTGCTTGGGTTGATTTATGTCATCATGCAGCTTATTGGTTCGGTGTTTATTAAAAACCCACCTGTTAAAGATGTACGCTAATACTCTATTATTATAATGCTAGTATATTATCATACCCTTAAAGCCTTACATAATCATATGCTGCCATATATACGGCCTTACTAGTATCTGCCTCAGACATATTGGCTTATGCCTCTCCTCTGGTCAAGGTGGGCACTGAACAAGAGAAACCCTTGGTCAATTATAGAACCAACCAAGGTGCTTTAAACAGTCCTGACTTATTTTGATGCATCATTCAGATGAATTTAAGACTAATTGACATAATTTTTGTTCACGACAGAAGACAGCCATAATTAATATTATTATGTAAATTATATAATTTCATTATCCCCGACAAGGGAAGAGTATTTTCAAAATTAGGTATTTTCAAAATTTTTTAAGAATTTTATTTTATACTGTACACAATTTGTTATCCAATTATATTTGGTGTCTGTATTGTACATATTTTGAAAAAAAAACATGTTTTCTAATTGTCCTCTTCCAACCTGTACGTTATGTCAAACCATGTACAAGTACTATATAAATTTATTTATCTGTTTATTAAAAATATTTCTAATCAATTTTAATATGATAATCAATGTTTTAGGTTTATGCTGCGTTGGATAGTGAATGCAGCGAAGAATCTAAGTTGACAGTCAGCGAAGCTGAAAACAAGAACGAGGTCACAAAGGAAGTGGGTTCAATGTTCCCAGAGGAAGGCGAGTATCCACAAGTGGATGTCCGCTCATCAGGTCTAGAGTTGCAACCTCGAGAAATTCTCAAAACCGGCGCTTTCTGGAATCTTTGGTTTACTTTTTTTGTGAATGGACAGGCTACTATTTTTATAGCCACGTTATGGAAGGTAAGATAAGAGTAGCTGGTTTTAAATATGAATAATATGCGTATACGTACAACTCCAGTGTACACACTTTCTAAACATTAATTTGCTACTAGTTAATGTTATTGAAGCACTGAGTGAACCAATCTTTAAGTAAAGATTAATCTATGCAGGCATAGCAGCATTAGCTTAATGTTTATCTTTCTAAAGCATTGGTTAATAGCGAATTACTTAATATAATAATAATATTGCTTTAAGTACTTTACATTATTACCCCAGTCATTTTTTTTTCATCAAACACGTATGGAAACATACTCTAATAATGCAGCTAGTCATTAGCACTAAGTGGTGTCTTGATCGAACCAGGTACCCATTTAGACATTTGGTTGGAGAGGAAAACCTAAGTAAAGTATCTTGCTTAAGGATGCAAGCAATGCAAAGAGAGTTGGATTTGAACTCGTGCTCACAATCAGTAATCCAACGTCCAACACACAAACCCCCTCATTGACCTATCTGTTGTTTTTTTTTTTAGGCTTATGGTCAGACATTTATTAGTGATGATCACTTCCTCTCATTAATTGGTTCATTTAGTGCTGTGTGTAATGCTCTTGGCAGGGTATTCTGGGGTCATATGGCTGATATATTCTCTTATAAGGTAATGTATACAGACGAGAGCCTAACATAGTGAAGCTGTTTGTGGTGGATAAGAAGTGGTGGGTTGGCGGGTAAAACACAATTTATAGACAAAAAAAAATAATTTGATTAAAAATGTTTACATTTAACTATATATTATATCTGAAATTCATGTCTGTAGATGAATTTAAAAATAAACACATTTTTTTTACAGATGGCCATGGTTATAAATTGTGCGTCAATGATAACGTTTATGATGACGCTCAAACTGTGCTCAAAAGTTGAGGGCGATAGAGCAATGCTATTTATTTGGATTTGTTGTTTATTCTTCATATTTTCAGGCAATTATGCTCTTTTCCCAGCTGCTGTTTCTAGGTAAGACTTGTATTTAAAGGGTTCAATTGTATTGCTCAATCTTAAGGGATAGCACCGGGCTAAGTTGCATTACTGTTCTTAAAAGGTAGCTCCAGGCTAAGTTGCATTACTGATCTTAAATGGTAGCTCCAGGCAAAGTTGCAATACTGATCTCAAAGGGTAGCTCCAGGCTAAATTGCATTACTGATCTTAAAGGGTAGCTCCAGGCTAAATTGCATTATTGATCTTAAAGGGTGGCTCCAGCTCATGCAAATGTATGAAGAGCAATATGTGCCAAAATCTTTATCTTACATACAAACATTAAGCCGAATCGCTGTCTAGAACTAAATAGTTTAATAGTTTAATGCAATCTAGTTCGCTTTTTTTTTATCTAGAGCTTTTGGTTCACGATACGTTGGAACAAATTACGGTTTGTTGTTTACGTCTCAAGTGTTCACTGGTCCGCTAGGGGTAGTTCTCTCGACCACGCTCAGTGACACGTTAGGCTGGTTTGGAATGTTTATCTTAATATCTGGTTTTGCTTTTGTAGGTAAGTTTTTATTATTTGAAAAAATATATTATTGGAATTCTACGGATCTAGCTATCTAAGTCTTTATAATTCATTTTTGTTTTGTTTTAGGATTGGTGCTTGCCTTGGCGTTTAACGTGAAGACTACAGATGGAAAATACATATAAAAAATTAATGAGATTTTAATGTGTAATTTAATGGTTTATTTTATTAAAGTTTTGACCTTTATTAATCTTATTAATAAACTGTTATTAATTATTATAACATATATTATAATATTTAAAGGTGCCATAAACCAAAAATTAGATTTTACAAAGGTTAAGTTGAATTCAATCAAAATTGATTGATGTGGGTGTTGCCAGTAGGAATATAAATAAGATTAATTAAAAACATATAAAAGTGTTGATTTTAATATATATTATACCCACAGCATTGTCATTTTTTCCGGTAATTTGCCTTTGGATTTATATATATATATCCAATCTGCAGACAGTACTGTTTCGATCTTATTAGATCTCGTCAGTGCAGCTCAGGTTTATATATATACCCACAGCATTGTTATTTTTTCAGTAATTTGCCTTTGGATTTATATATATATGAATATATAATTTAACTATTTTGCCTCTATCACCTTTAAAATCTAGGGGAGTGGGAGCCAAAGGCAATTACTGTATGAGTGAAAAGATTATTTGAGGGACTATTGTATGTGAATGAAGTCTTTTGTGTGTTTTTGTTGAATATGCTAAATTTAAAGTTTTAATGTATAATGCTGATTATTGTTCATCGACAAGTAGACTTTTTGGTGCAATAAACACAAAATGTATAGGTGCAATACAAACGGCCTTTAATTGTATTACAGAGACACACACAGTGCCTTTCAAAAATAGTATTGTATTTAGTATTATATTTTAATCGTCTAAATTTGCCTATAAAAAAGTACTGCATTGACAACATGTGTTCAAAATATATTCATCATTTATATTGTTTTATAGAAAATTATTTTGTATAGCGAGCATTAGCAGATTTTGTTTTGAATCTTGTAGTCAATAGATGCAAAAATAAACAAAAACTGTTAATTTCTTTAAATTGTTTTCCACGCCAATGACATAATTAATGACACGTTGTTTTAGATTTTAAAAACATGCATTTTTATTATTTTAAACATCTTTGGCAAGTTACAATTTCTGTATTAGTCATATGTTAATTTATACTTATTTATAAACACTAAAAAGAAAGCTCTGTCTACAACTATCAAACGGGCCAAATATGGTAGTGATGTGCCCAAATATGGTAGTGATGTGCCCAAATATGATAGTGATGCGACCATCACATTTTTTTGTCATATAAAGTTTGATAGGGTAGACAGAGCTTAAGACGACGATTATAGAAAAGTAGATTATATAATCTAAAGAGAAGAGTATAAAATCTATATTATATAATTAGTACAGTTATATAAAAATACACACAAATCAAGGTTAAAATTTTACAAAGAATGTAGAATAAAGATTGGAATATCTGCTAAATAGTATGTTTTTGTCTTTTTTTCTAATCGGAAACTACTAAAAAACTTAAAATACTGTATTATAATTTATATAGTAGACTCTCTCAACAACAGAATACAGTATCAGAGTTACTGGAAAATCAAACATTATTAGGAGAGTTGAGAGTTTAATTTGAGTTGTGTTTTCAACTATCTTAACTAAAATAAAATGACTAAAAGTAAATTATGTTTAATCACAATTCTTCAGGACGGACACTTGCACACTACACTATCAAACTAGTGCCCAAATATGGTAGTGATATATGATATCATTATGTACATATTTGGGCATATCACATTTTGTTTTCACATAAAGTTTGATAGTGTAGACAGAGCTTAAGGCATTTCTGATTTTACATATTTCTGACAACCAATGTTCCATGCATGACGGAAAATTTTTTTTGGAAATAGACATACTTAATACTGCTTAAAAATGCTTACTCCACAGCGTGCTAAAACAAATGGATTGCAGCCGTTAGACAGTATTATGCCTAGCGACAAGAAACATCCTTCTGTATCGTATCTGATGATAGTAACCATAATCCTCTAAATAATCTCTCACTATCAACAGTATTACATGGATAGAAGATGGCTGTCGGGATATTGCAACATATTTTTTCGTTAGACTTCAAACCGGTCACGTAACTTGTATGAATTGCTACAACTATTGCTAGGTATTAAAATTTACGCTTTATTTTGCAATGAAAAGTGGTTTGGACTGACCGGCATTACTTCACCGTGACCTAAAGATCCAGAAGAAGTCTGATGTCGTCTATTCTGGTGCGCTGTCGTTCTTCTGCAGTCTGCTTCTTGCCAAAAGCACCTGCCATCAGATTGCGCTTCTTCTCTTGCAGGTCCATCATACGTTCCTCAACCGAATCCTTCACAATAAACTAAAAATTAAAAAGTCAATTTTTATGATGGCTAAAATGGCTTTTGAATTTCTGATCTCTCTCGCTCTGTCTACTCTATCAAACTTGATGTGACAAAAATATGTGATGTGCCCATATATGGACATGATGACTTTTGTTGTCAAACTAGTTTGAGTAGACAGAGCGTAAGGAAAGGATTGTTATGATGTCTAAAATGGCGTTTAATGCCACAAATTAAAAGGATTCTGAATCTCTCTAGATTAGTTTTAACAGAATTCAACTTTCAATTATATTAAATTAAAAATATTACATACCTTGGTGATAATAACATCTTTGGTTTGACCCAAGCGATGACATCGGTCAAAGCATTGCTCTTCAGCTGCTGGATTCCAAGCCTAGAAGAATAGTTTAAAATCAAAATAAATGTGTGATAGGCAAAACAAAATCAAGGTGCGAATTAGCTGATCTCAATGATTTCATGTTCTATATAACTACAATAGCATAATTTGCACCTATTTTAATTTGATTGGATATTTAATTCTACTACGTAAAAATGAAAATATATCTGCATTAAGGGCAATTTAAGAGCAGCAATGGTAATAAAAATAAAGAATCTATGTAATTCGGGCGGTTTTCCGCTGAGGATAGATACAGATTCTACATGGGGCAAGCTATGCGTTTCTGCTTACAGTTACCACTTTTCTGTTTAAATTGGCCTTAAGTAGGGCTTTGATTTGATTTCAGACTTTGTAATTTGTCAAAATATTTCTGGGATCTCTTTCGCTGTACTTACAGGATCAAGTAAAAAGACTCGTGAAGCGGAGACGAGATTGACGCCAACGCCACCAGCTTTTAATGACAGTAGACAGACGGTTGGCGTGTCGGGCCCTTGTTTCATAAACTCCGATATCGCCTCTGTTCGTTTCTTCATATTCATACGTCCATCAAAGCAAACAAACTTTATTCCAATGTCACTGAATACCAAACAAAAATATTTGTTTTCAAATAATAGCAAAAATACAACATAAAATTTTAATTATGACATTTAGAAATAAATGATTCTGAAATGCATATTAATTAACTGAATTACCTTAGTGGTTTCTGAACAAGATCTAGTAGTGAGGTGAACTGAGACACGACAAGACTTTTAATGGTTGGATCGTCACGCTGTAACTGGATTAGATGTTGCATCATGGCGTCAACCTATAAATTAAACAAAGTGATTTTTAAACTTATCTGCATGAAGATAACAATGATTTAAAACTATCCAGTATTTTTCTATTGCAATAAATTATCAAATACATTTTTTTTCAGGTTTCTCGAGTTTTACATCATTAGCAATGACTTTCATCTAGTTGTCTGCTTTAACCTTTTATTACTATTTAATAAAATTATCATTTATCATACTTTTTGTAAAAGGGGTTAAACTTGACAAGAAAAATCTTTTTCTGTAACCTGTTCTGTTTTCTGTATTGTAAAAGTTAAAATGAATAACTTCTTTGTATTTCAACCAATGACATTGTACTTTCTATTAATTTCCTTTGATGAATCTATGCCAAATTTCAGTTTGATTTGTTTCCCCTAGAAAACATGTTTTACCCTGGATACTACAATATGACCTCTAACCTTTGCGCTTGATTGCCATGGACCAGCCAATGGCGTAGGTGGTTCAACTTTATCCTCGTTTGGGACTTCCACGAGATCTTTATCTTTCACGTCTGCTCGACATAGAGGGCAGGCTGCTTGCTCCTAAGAAGAATACAGATACATTATTATCAAATTATAGTATTAACAAAAAAAAGTGGTATTACCCTTAAATAAGAAAATGTTAAATTTTAAGTACAAGAATTTTCTTTCGCCCAAGTGTGATTGGTGAATAGTCACAGAGACTTAATTCGAGTGAAAAACACAATATATAAAACAAAACAGATATAAAGTTACCTGGTCCTTTCTGATCACCTCCTCAATGCAAGGCCTACAGAAGACATGAGCACAAGCCGTGATGACAGGCAGTTTGAGAGAGTCTAGGCAGACACAACACTCCTAAACAAAGTACAGGGTTAGACAATAATGATACAGACCCATACATTTTGACATTCACTTTTGATATTGTGTTCATAAGAGTAGTTATTCTGACTTTTTGGCAAATTTATGAAGTATTATCATTAAAGATGTATTGTCCCCCAAAAACATGAAAAACGAAGATTAATAAAATCAGACTTTGAATAGAAAAAAAATCAAAATTTATGTTTTCACTTATAAAATGACAAAATAAATGGTTAAATTCAACCAAAACCCATTGCTTTAAGTAACAGTTTTTTCAGGTAAATAATTTACCTGACCTAGGTCGGTCGTCAGCCCTCGCAAATCAAAAGCCTCCTTAACTTACCTCATCACCTCCCTGGCTAAGAACATTAAGTAACTTCTCAACTAGTTTCTTTTTGGCTTCATCTGTGACGACTACATTTGATTCAGCCTCCTTAGCTCCCTGTGCAATTAGTGCTAATATTGAAGACAAGGTAAAAAACTTTTAAATGACAGGCTTAGGACTGTTGCAGTCAGCAGACACGATACTGTTGGGTGTTTATTGTCGCTTGACATAATACCGTACTCCTCTCGCAAATTTTAGTAGTGATTGTGATTCACTCACGATTTTGACCTACAGTTTACAAACTATCAAGTGCTCACAGTGAGGCTTAACAGAACAATGTTATCTTTCTTCCAAGTAGCCTAACCTCAAATAAGACATGTACTCACCTTCTATCTCAGCTTTAGCTCTTGCTCGATTGCAGAGTGCTGGATGACAGCAAAGTTGACGTAACCTCAACAAGATCGACAAAACGTCGCCATAGTGATGCAACAGAGTACCAGCTCTGAAATATCTGTCAACAAAATTGAAATCAAATAAGTCCCTTAGACACATTCTATCAATTGTATTTAAATACTTATTAAGCTCTGTCTACATTATCAAACTATTTTGACAAAAAAAGTGCCCATATATGGTAGTGAATTTCCATATATGGTAGTGACATTGTGTTCATGTATGGGCACATCACATTTTTTTTGTCACATAAAGTTTGATAGTGTAGACAGAGCTTTAAATAAAATATCTATAGAACCACTTTCCAAAATAAAAGTTGAATTGAATGAATACTAACCGGCCTATGGCTAGACGACCTTCCTTAGCCATGGTTTCATACACTTTCCTTTCTTCTTCAGACAGCTCCACTGATTGGACGTAAACATTTCTTTCTGGCAATTCAACCAATGGCTTACCATCTATCTTCTGGGTTTTGGTTCGTCGTAGCGCAATGGCTCTCATCAGAGCTTGAACTCGTCTACAAATTAATTACATTTTTATTATATTTAATAGTAATATTCAATATACTGAACATTTTTAAAAAGTGCTGCAGAGGACCAGGGTATAGTCACAGTTTTATTTAGCCAGACACACTTTTAATGCACTTATTTCTTATTAATTTGTTAAACACTCCTCAATAAACGAAAAAAAACACAAATATATTATAAAATACACTATATTTGTATTTATAATTCAATAAACAGAGATCGTATCAATATCTGTAAAATGAAAACTGGAAATGGTAGTACCTCTATGCTTAACTCAACTACATTTTAGGCCTTGTCTTGTTAAAATTATAGGTGTGCTACAAATTGCACTCCTCAATACATTCAGGGGTGATGTAGGTGTGCTGTTTGTATTTTGGTGTGTAGAAGTTTGCCAAATTTAATGTGTAAATCACACTCATCAAGGGCACCTCAAAAGAAAAGGTCTGGCATTTCATATAAGTTTAAAGCATTCTCATATTTACCCAAGTGCCGCCTTGTTGCCTTCAGCTATTGGTCGAGAAATCACTCGTTTCCACCACTGCTGGTCCGAGCAGAACGGTTCTAGTTTTAGAAATACGGTAAGAGACCAGAGATCACGCATGGAGTTCTGTATAGGGGTTCCTACAAAGGACGAAAAGTTTGAATAAAGTGTGAATCCTGTTTATCATGCTATTTTAAGGCTACATTCATACCGAGTCAAAATTCTTAAACGTTGTGCTTTTGATCACACACATACAGAATTCAGAATAAGTTAGTGTAATCTGTTTGGTAAAAAAGTGTGTGGAATAACAATAAAAAAGTTTTTTTTTAAGATTTTTTTTCTTGTCACAACGGAATCTGATCTTATTAAACTTTATGTGACAAAAAAAAAATGATGTGACCATGGACACAATGACATATCATATTTGGGTACATCCATCTTTTTTTCACAAACTAGTTTGCTCAAGATGTTACAAGAAACAGATGTCGAATTAAACTTACCCGTCAAAATCCATCGACGTTCACTCTTGAGAGCAATTGCTGCTTTACTCTGCATTGTCGAAGGGTTGCGAATCATGTGACCTTCATCCAAGACTATTCTCAGCCACTGAGTTTTGTGCAAGACACTTTTCTCCTGAAAAAATAGTTTAATATTGTAAATTTTAACAGTAAGGAAGCACAATTTTCTGTTAAGATCTGTCTACCCTATCAAACTAGTATGACAAAAAAAGTGTGATGTGCCCAAATATGGTAGTGATATGATATCATCATGTACCATATATGGGTGAATCTTATTTATGTTATCACATAAAGTTTGATAGTGTAGACAGAGCTTTATAACTAACTTAACTGTATAATATTTTCCAGATATATTTGTGCCCTATTAGCAGTTATGATTGTACTATTCTATATTCTAGACAACAAAAAAGTGTAATGTGTCCAAATATGGTAGTAATGTGACATCGTGTCCATATATGGGTACGTCACATATTCTGATAATGAATAAACAATAACAAATCTTACCCCATTTGCTTTAAAATCCATTGCCAATGTATTGTAGGTTGTTATCACGATGTCTTTAGACGTCAGCACTTTAGGATCACGTACACGATCTGGTCCATAATACAAGTACACTCTTATGTCCACATGAGGATGCACATGGTCTTTGAGTTGCTGTAACCAGTTACTCATCACCGACAGAGGGCAGACAATGAGAGTTGCTCTTGGACCTCTTGTGTATGTTCTGCTGGGGGCTTTGTGAGAGAGCTGTATTGCTGGGAGGTCATCATCATCATCATCATCTTCTTCGTCACTGAGAACAATGGTTGATTTTTTCAATACATCAGGACTGCCAGAGGAGGTAGCCACATCGGAGGTTCTCCATTCCTGAATTAAGATAGGTGCTGGTGTAAAAACTTTATTGACGCTGGCGCCACTTGCACAAGACACACCAGTAGACAATCTTGATGCAGGTTTCATCTTTGTTTGTTCTGATGGAAGACTTGGTAAAGGAGGGAGATCATTCATAACAGTCTTTGTACCAGGAGCACCGTCGTTTACTGAAGGCACTTTTATATTCTCAAACGAAAGCCATGGTACAAGAGCAAGATTACCATCATGAGAACTCTTACTATTACCAACAGAAGTGCCATTCAGTTGAGTGACATTGGTTGTTCCCGAAACAGAAGTACCATTAGCTTCAACGACATCGCTTGTTTCCGGGACAGTAGTGTCATTAGCTGGAATGGCATCGGTTATATTGAGAACAGAAGTGCCATTTGCTGTAGAGGAATTTGAAACAACAGATGACGTTTGCCGCAATGTCTTCTCAGAATTACAAGATTTTAAGGGTGAAATTACAACAAGGTCAACTTGAGAAGAGGTTGTACCATTAACTGAAGCTTGTGTGGAATTGGACATTGATGGCAGCGATTCCGGCTCAGTAATCAATACTTCTGGAAGATCATCTAAAATGAAAATTAAGTACTATTAACCGCTAAAAACAAAAAGTAATGATTATTTTAAAAAGATCATTTAAAATACTGATAAATAAACGATAATAAATAGTTTATTGTAAATAGTAATTGTAAATAATGCTTTTTAGGAAGAATTTGTGTATAATACACTGAATACACAGAGCTTGAAAAAGAACTGAATTTGAAATATTTAATTTACATGTTTAACTATGACAGACAAAATGTAACAAATAATTTACTAAATCTGGTACTGGTTCAGGTAACATCATAGAGACATCTGGTAGCCATTGACATAAAAGTTGGCATTTAGATTAAGGCTACTGATGTAGTCACATCTAGCAAGTTAACTTGTTTGCACAACAAATGGCCAAATTGTAAATAATCTGCATTTACATTATATATTATTTTCATTATATTTTTTAAAAATCATTGTACTATATTATTATTGGTTATTATCATGTTTATTGACTGATTGAATCAAGTTCCCAAGAAGTAAACGTAAAAATCTTCCAATAGTCTTTATACAAACAAGATGAAACTTAACTACTAAGACAAGATAAGTAAAAGACAAAATGTCATTACCATATGTGTTGGGCAGTACCACATCATCCCAATGGTTTTCTACCATATCCATCTCAAACACCTCCTCTTCTTTTTCATTGTGTTCAACGTTAACTTCTGATTTTATCTCTTCTTGCACAGAAGTATTTGTTTTACCTGAAATATAGAAAGAATAAGAGATAGTAGTGATATGACATCATTATGTCCATATATGGGCACATCACATAAAGTTTGATAGTGTAGATAGAGTTTTAAAGAATACTTACATTTTTTGTTTTGTGAAACTATGCTGGAAATCATAGCCTCATCCTCGCTACCACTGTACACATACTTAGCAGGTTTCCTAATAGTTCTGAAAAAAACACAAAATAGCATATTAGTAGTCTTATTGAATTTGCTTTTAGGATCTTAAAATAAAAATAATAGTGGTGTACACAAACTTTTCTGTTGATAAAATATTCCATAAAGACAACAATCAGCAAAGAACAAAACCCAGATATATATGCCCAGATTACAAAAAAAAAATTACAATATTTTTAAGACTGACCATAGAATGGAAGTACAGCAAATCTCATCTAAAGAAAAAAGTGTGATGTGCCCAAATATGGTAGCGATATGCTTAAATATGGTAGTGATATGACATCACCATGTCCCTATATGGGCACATCACATTTTTTTGTCACATAAAATTGGATAGTGTAGACAGAGCTTTAGAAGCATACCAACCTTCTTGGTCGTCTACCAGATTCAATGTTTTCTTCAACGTTTGCAACATCTTTCATGTTTTTCTGAAACAACAAAGTAGGTGGTTATGTGGGTAATGGCATTTAAATGACATTTAAATATAGTAACCCTAAGCACACTATGAACTATTATGAACTTGTTTACTATCATCACATATTGTATTTTAACTCACCTTGTCCTTTTTGCCGGCTTTCCTCTTTCTTGTAGCTCTCTTCCCTTTCCCTCCTTTTCCTGATTTAGGTTGATACTCCTCCTCCTCCTCCTCTTTCTTCCCTTCCTCTCTCTTCACTTCTATTTTTATCTCTTGTTCCATCTTCACCTCTGTTTTGATGTCTATTTCCACCTTTACATCTGATTTCACGTCCTCTAGTTTTGATTTCGTCTTCACCTCAAAGACTGGTTTCTCAAATACTGTATCCACTTTTCCATTTTTCCTTTTACTTGACATACTACCTACCTCCTATGAATATAAAGCAGATTTTGTTGTAAAACTACACTAAAACACCAGTTTGATGTGGTATGGTACTCATGCTGTAAGTGAGAAGTCGCAGGTTCAAATCCTAACAGACATTTTTATACAATAATATTGGAACTTTTGTTAATAAGCTTTGCTTGATACTACAAGTCATTTTTCATAATTTGTGTTATTTATAATTTATAGTAAAACCTCTAAGGGGGAAACTTTGAGGACCCAACAAAGTGTTCCCTTAATAGAATTATCTCATACGAGTTCAAAAATATATTTCACCTTGTTGTTTTTAAACAGAAAAGTGTTCCCTTAGAGTGGTGTCCAATAAAAGTGTATTTACTGTATATATATACAGTTGAATGCAAAATTTGTTACTGTACCTTGGGAGGCGGCAACCCTTCCACAGGGACAGCTAACGGCTTCCCATTGCAAAAGTTTGTCATGATAAGTGCTATGACCTCAAGAGTTTTACCAAGGCCCATGTCGTCTGCTAGAATGCCGCCATTAATGCTTGGCGGCCGCACTGTTGTTTGGTAGTTTGTAGCGATGTTGATGTAGTTTCCTTTCCTCTCTTTCCACAATGGTGGCAGGGTGTTGGAGTTCTCCTGGTTCACCATCCACTGCAAAGCACGCTTCTGATGTGGGTACAGTTTGGTCATAATGGCCTAAACAATGAAAATAGTAAATAGAATATTTATAGGCATTCATAGAAGAAATTCTAAACCGCCCTATGATATACTGAAAATTAAATGAAAAAATAAATAAATGAAAAAAAGGGAAAATTTATTGATTTAGAAACGATAAAAAATGACGGAATCGTTGAGAAAAAACCACCCCAATCGAGATTCGAACTCGGAACCTTCAGCTTAATGATATGCAGATATCACACTTGCAAAAACCGTATCACAATCAAATCTGAATGATTATATACATGCTGATGATTTGTCATAAAATGAAACAAAATATTATTTTGAATTAATCTGAAAAAACAGTATTATTTTTAAAATAATTTAAATAATTATTATTACATCAAAACATATATGATAAAATTAACAAGACAAGCAACAAAACAAACAACATCAACACTATGTAAATATGTTACTCTACCTTGGCTGGCTCCATACAAGATGTTTTATCGTGTTCCTTCATTGAGTCAAAAATACTATCCAATTCATTTTTCATCTACAGTAGAAGTAAGAAAATTAGGATAAAATGTCAATATAATTCAATAATTATATTAATTTTAATTCTACTTTATTTTTGTATAATTTCAGGGGAAAAAAAGAAAAAAGTTCTTTTATCTGACATGTATTTGGGGACCATAAGAAATGATGGCGTCTTCTCCCGGGAATTTGGAATAGGCTTACCACAGAACTACACTAAAACACACTACACCAGTTTGTGGCACTGTGGTTTGGCACTCGAGAGTAACAAGTGAGAAGTATCAGGTTCGAATTCTACCATAGGCATTTTTTTATACAATTCACTTTTTCATAATTACAGTAAAACCTTCAGGCCCCAACCAAAAAAGTATCTCAGGATTATAAAACATGGAGGCAGTTCATCTCAAAATCATTGTGTCGAAAACAGTCCAACAATCGTATTAGGAATATGGACATTAAAAAGTAACAATATATTACCTCTGCCTGAGTCAAGAGCTGTGGGGTATAACTAGATGACCTAGGTTGGTAACCACTAACCACACCGGAAGATGAGGCAGTGGCGGTTGACATGGCTCCACCAGGATATTGAAACTGAATATTATGTCTGGATAGAGCACTCGCAACTGAATTCTGTCTTTCGGGTTTTCCCCACAGGGTGAGGTTCACTGGCATTGAATATTGATTATTCTTCCCCGACGGGACAATGCTAAACAAAAAAATAAAGACATCCATGACATCAATTTAAGCTCTGTCTACACTATCAAACTAGTTTGACAAAAAAGTGTCATGTACCCAAATATGGTAGCGATATGTTTAAATATGGTAGTGATATGACATCATGTCCATATATGGGCAAATGAAATTTTGTTGTCACATAAAATTTGATAGTGTAGAGCTTTAAATGACGCTTGTAAGCCCTCATAATAGACTCAAAGATATTAATTATATCATACAGTTCCACACATAAAAAACATATGAATGTAATAAGGTAAAATTTTATAAAACACATCACAATACACCTACCCTTCAACACGTGCTAACTTGTTGTCCACTATATAAGACATTGCAGCAGCTAAATGTCGATTTAGATGGCCAACCTTTTGCTTACTAACATTGTCGACACGTACTGCATTTCTGTCGTATGGATTGTTAGGTTCTCGTACCAAGCCGACCATTTCAAAATTATTAACCTGTAAAAAACAAGAACAACAATGCAGAAATTCAATTAATAAGCTGCTGTAGTGTTTTAATTTTAACTCAAAAATTCTCTTTAAAATAAAATTTAATGACAAAAAAGATTGAAATTTCGGAACAATCATGGAACCATTCTGAAGAACAAATGAGTAATATTTAAAAATTAGAAAAAAAACATAGCAAAGCTTATAAGAATTATTAACTGTGATTATTCAATACCGTGCCATTGTAGTACTGAATTCCAACAATGTTGCCTTTGATGGTCGCCAACAGTTTCTGATTATCAGAGCTGTCATCTAGGTCATCATCAATATATGGATCATCGCCAATTAAGGCATCAACACTAAGCAGAGACCTCTCCAGCAAGTCTAGACCAGGAACACTTGGCAGGGTCCAAGAGCTGCTGTTTCTCCAGCTGTTTGATGATTTCTTTTTCTTCTGTGGCCAATCTTCCTTCCACCCGTTGTGACGACGTTGACGCCAAGGCATGATGAGTAAAACTTGAATTCAAAAGAAATTTATAATGAAAAAATGTTTTACATTTTACTGAATTTATGCAAGCATTTAATCTAACTTTAGGAAGGGTGAAGTTATTTGTCCAACAATAGAGGGTGTGTTGTTTATTTCCTGTATACTGCTGGACTTCATTGTTTAAATGCTTCAGGATTCAATTAAGTTCTATTGTTATGCTAATTATGTGATGATAATCAAATAAACAACATTGTTGAAAGTCATTAAAGTATTCAGAATTGTGTACAGTATTAGGCATTGTTGTTAAAACATGAAAATTGATAACATAAATTAAACAAAAATGTTGATGGTTGAAATACTAGTCTGAGATAGAGAAAAGATTTTATTATATTGTATTAATTATTATTATTATTCTTCTTATTAAATTCCAATGTTATGGAGTGTATAAATAATATAAAATATTGTTACACCATGGTTACACCTATAATTATGCACTAGAAATAATGATACTGCGCAGCCTAATCTTATAATGTGTGTACAGTAATTGGAATTTAAACAAGAAATATTTCTTACAAAAAACGCCGCGTAACTTTTTGACTGGACAGTTGTAAGAACAGTCTTCATTAATCTAATACAGTAGGTCGGCCAATCAAAACGCAAGTGAACAATTGGGACCTTACTTGTGATTTATGTCATTGGCCTGTTAGCACAGTCGTTTCTTTCTAGAATTAAACGCACAAACTTGTATTGGGAATAATAATGTATGTTTATGTGGTTATTACTATCGCATTTAGGTATTGATAATAATAATAATATGGCTTTTGAATATATAATTACTGTCTGTAGAATAACATTTATACATTTTCGGTTCGCGATGAAAAGTTATATGAATGGATTTGTAATATAGGTATTTATAATAATAGTATATGGGTTGTATTATTGCTAAGCTATCACCAAATCGCGTTATAACATTATTTCTCAGGGTTTTTTGCACCATTGATCAATACCAAACGCGTATCGGTATTATAGTTTTTAATGAATCATTACATTAATAAAAAATACCCAATTAAATCAATCGCGTCAGTCCAATTCGGATTTATGTTTCGTTCTGTGTCTACACTGTCCCAACTAGTTTAACAAAAAAAGTGTGATGTGCCCAAATATGGTAGTGATATGCCCGAATATCGTAGTGATATGACATCGTCATGTCTATATAATGGGCACATCATATTTAGTTTGATAGTATAGACAGAGCTTAAGGATTATATTTAAAAAATGTTTTCTTACATTTTGAAAAAAAGTATTTATTTGTTTATAAGCCCAATTTTCCAGTCTTAATTTTACATTTTGAAAAAAAAGTATTTTATCTGTTGATAAGCCCAATTGTGCAGTCTTATTTTACATTTTGAACGAAAGTATTTATTTGTTGATAAGCCCAATTTTGCAGTCTTATTTTACATTTTAAACGAAAGTATTTATTTGTTGATAAGCCGAATTTTCTAGTTTAATAATATTAATGACCCCTTCCACAGTGCTTATACCATATACATTTTACATTGATATTGACCGTGGGTTCTTTACGCCTCTGATGCATTTGTTTTTATTGTACCTTTTTAATAAATTATTATATGTTTAGGCCTAATCACACCCAATTTAATGAAACGGTCAGATTCTGATTTCAATTGAACGAAAGTAGTACTGTATTTATTATTCATTGATAAGCCAAGGGTCCCATGGCGTTAGCCGATATCTTGAGCATTTGACTCATGTGTCAACCTGTAACACAAATCATTCTTCAAAATCTAAAGAAAGAACCTCACACACGTCTTTTTTGTGAGTGATACACTATGGATATGCCCACGGAAATAATATGTGGACATTGCAAACAATCATAGGCCTACAGTAACAAACATAACATGGCTAATAAGCATAACATTCAGACTGGTTTGTTTTCTAGTGGATTTTTATTTACTTTATCATGTAGAATAAAACTAGTAACAGAGGCTATATTAATAATTATACTGATTATCCTTGATGTTATCGCGTCTAATAATAAAATATTTTGTTGTTGATAAGCCCAATAATTTTTCAGCCTTGATTTTACATTTGAAAGAAAGTATTTATTTGTTGATAAGCCCAATTTTCCAGTCTTAATTTTACATTTTGAAAAAAAAGTATTTTATCTGTTGATAGCCCAATTGTGCAGTCTTATTTTACATTTTGAATGAAAGTATTTATTTGTTGATAAGCCCAATTTTGCAGTCTTATTTTACATTTTAAACGAAAGTATTTATTTGTTGATAAGCCGAATTTTCCAGTTTAATAATAATGACCCCTTCCACAGTGCTTATACCATATACATTTTACATTGATATTGACCGTGGGTTCTTTACGCCTCTGATGCATTTGTTTTTATTGTACCTTTTTAATAAATTATTATATGTTTAGGCCTAATCACACCCAATTTAATGAAACGGTCAGATTCTGATTTCAATTGAACGAAAGTAGTACTGTATTTATTATTCATTGATAAGCCAAGGGTCCCATGGCGTTAGCCGATATCTTGAGCATTTGACTCATGTGTCAACCTGTAACACAAATCATTCTTCAAAATCTAAAGAAAGAACCTCACACGTCTTTTTTGTGAGTGATACACTATGGATATGCCCACGGAAATAATATGTGGACATTGCAAACAATCATAGGCCTACAGTAACAAACATAACATGGCTAATAAGCATAACATTCAGACTGGTTTGTTTTCTAGTGGATTTTTATTTACTTTATCATGTAGAATAAAACTAGTAACAGAGGCTATATTAATAATTATACTGATTATCTTTGATGTTATCGCGTCTAATAATAAAATATTTTGTTGTTGATAAGCCCAATTTTTCAGCCTTGATTTTACATTTGAAAGAAAGTATTTATTTGTTAATAAGCCCAATTTTGCAGTCTTAATAATGACCCTTCCACAGTGCATTTTACATGATATTGACCGAGGGTTTTCACGCCTCTATAGCCACTGATCAATACCATAATTAATGTACTTTTTTAAATGAATATTGAAATGTTTCAACATACCCAATTCAAAAAACGGTCCGTTTTCGAGTTCAATCTTTTGATTAGAGAGGTTGGAGTTTCATTTTGAACGAAAGTATTTATTTGATTGATAAGCCAAATTTTTAGTCCTAATGATTTGAGATTCAACGGGTTTTGCTTTCAATTGTATAATTATATAATTATATATATATATAAATCAGGAAGTTGTTATTACTAATAACAACTCCCTGTATAAATATAATATTAAGTATAATTATGAATTCACCAACACTTTCAGGCCCAATAACAATGACCCCGGGCCCGAGTTTTTGTAGACCTGACTTCCATGCAAAGCCACATGTTAAGGAATATGAATCTCTTTATGATTTTAATATGGTTCGAAATGATATTACACAACAACGATTAGACAGCAACTGTGCAAGAGTCCAACTAATAAAATCGGAATGATCAATTAATTGAACATTTACAGCATAAGGCCCATACACTAGGACGATAACGATCGACGATAAATAGACAAATGTGCATTTTTAATACATAAACCAAAAGAAATATAAACAATTCCTTTGATGAAAATTATATTTTCACACGTCCAATAATATCGTTCCAATACAGCGATTTTATTGTTTTTATTTATCATGACGTCATTCGATTGGAATTTGAAAACATTATTTTTATCAAAGACAGCATAAATGATTATCCTATAGGTCTAGAACGAAAACCTTTCTAATTTCTTTTGGTTTATGTAAAAAAAATACATGCTATATATTTATCGTCCGTCGTTATCGTCATAGTGTAATTGGGCCTTTATACAAAAAAAATAAATTGATTACGAAGTTACATGTCATTTTCACCTATCACCAAAAAACTAACCTTTTCAACACTAATTAATTGTTACGAAGCCAATTTATATTATATTTCATTAAAACTGAACTTTACGGTAAATGAAGAGTAAGTATCAGTTAATATGAATAATATAACTAGTAGGTCTATGAACTTGCGTCCAGACACAGAACTGTGACATTACTATCATAAATGTTGAAACCACTTATAAAACCTGTTTTTAAAGAAAATATAATTGTGTTAGCAGAAGGCTAATAAACAAATAGATAATGTACAAACCTTTTTCTGGATTAATTAATGGAGCAGGCGTTAATAATAATCTGCTGCTGCTACCTAGATTGATTGTTCACCTTCTGACGATAATTGATTGGACCCCCCCCCCCCCACGGCATCTGATAACCAAAAAAAAAATTTACCAGGACTGTTTCAATGATTTAATATCTGACGGCGTATTATTATAACATTGGCCTAGATTGACAGTCAAAAGAAAGTCATTGTAAAAAAAATACCTCCCTTTATGTTGACCGAGCCAAAATAAAGTGTTGACCATTATCGAATGATTATTTGACAGTGACTTATTATAATACCGGCCTGGTTGACAGCAAAAACGAAGTTATTATTTATTGAACAAGATTTTACAGATTTCCGTCTACATCTCAATAATACTGTATTATCAGCAAAGGCTTTCATATAGACTCTCTTCTCCCAGACGTTTTTTGGGTCCAGCAGCTACCTATAAATTATAGTCGAGTTTCCAAATTCACAAAACTGTCAGCCTTAGATACTAAAGCTACCGCTATTGAAACAGCTTATTAATGAATGTGTCCTCCTGGGACATAGCTGGCTAGAGCCGCGGCGCGAAAAAAGTATTGCAAGGCCCACTTTTCTTCTTTTCCTCATGGTGGAGGACACAATGCATAAAAGTGGGATACTCAAATTACACAAGCAAGGTCACGAAGAATGTATGTAGGGTAGGCATTATTGCCCGGATGAAAAGTATTTCTCTCAACAAGTCACTGCAACAGTGTCATATAGTCATACAGATACATAATAAAATAGCAGATGTCATGAGATGAGATGTCGGATCTGGCTAAAATCATTTAACCACACAACCATCAGGCATCCATTGGAATTTCCAATCAATCATATCGTCCCTCGGCGGCGGCGGGGAGAGGAATTACGATCATCTCGGTCGCGTTTCATTTCGGTCGCGTGTCAATTAAGGTCAATTTTCAACAATATCGATCGTGGTGTATGGCGCGTCAATTATGTATAAAGCATACGAAAATGGATGCTATTGTAGGATTGAGACTTAACTGTCCGATTTAACTCTCTTTCAGCACTCGGTACGTGTAGCAGTTCGAATTTATAAACCTGTTTGCATTTGTAACGATTTTTATCTATATTTTAAGGACACAACAAGTAGCTTACGAAGACGACTCCTATATGTTAATAATTATGAATGAGTAAATTGGGAATATTTGTTTGGTGCCAGTTAAAATCAGTGAGAGACTTTACTGAGCTTTTTTATACACTATATTGCACTGATTGAAAGATATTATTACGATTATGTATGTAATGTAACATTTTTTAAAAGCATAATGCATTGATGTGTCGCATTATGTCTCGTGCTATTGAATTAGAATGAAACCATATTGTCTGTTGACAACGAGGACCAACAGCGACCTTGAGGGGTATCACAACAGGTGTCTCCAAAACAGAGACCTCGAAAACAGAGACCCGAGACCCAGGGTCCCTGTTTTCGAGAAAATCTCGAAAACAGAGACCCCTACTAAAACGTCTCAATATTACGTAATATAGGGGGTCTCTGTTTTCGAGTTTTTCTCGAAAACAGAGACCCCACTAAAACGTCTCAATGTCAATATTACGTTATATAGGGGGTCTCTGTTTTCGAGAAAAACTCGAAAACAGAGACCCCCACTAAAACGTCTCATTATATTGGGGGTCTCTTTTTTCGAGATTTCCCGAGACCCCCTAATATAATCCCTGTTGATTAAGAGTGTTGCAAATACCCACCAAGCTTGGTCATAAATTATTAACACCCAACTTTTATCGCAAAAACCGTGAATTTATGTTTATTTATTTATCAATTTTTTTTTTTTTTTATTCATTTCTTTTTTAAGGCTCGCCCAACACAATATATTTGTCTTTATCCTCCAGTCTGTCTCAAAGTCTGACCTCATATCATTTTGTTATTGCATTGTACGTTATTATCTTTTATGCTTGTAAATAAATGTACGTTACGAAACTAATGTCAGCTTTTTAAATAATCTCCCGCTTTTTAGCTTCTATATATTTATACATCTTACTTCTAGGACGTCGACCTTGTATTCCAAAATGACAGTCTTTTTACACGCGTTCAAGAATTCATCAATCTCTTCTTATCGTTGCGGCTTGTTCTTTGATCGGCATATCAGTTACCGTTTATTACTGATACGTCATTCTCGAGACGTTTTAGTGGGGACTCCACCCCCACTAAAATGTCTAAATAATACATTATATAGGGGGTCTCTGTTTTCGAGTTTTTCTCGAAAATAGAGACCCCCTATATAATGTAATAATGAGACGCTTTAGTGGGGGTCTCTGTTAAACAGAGACCCCCTATATAACGTATTATTTAGAAGTTTTAGTGGGGGTCTCTATTTTCGAGAAAATCTCGAAAACAGAGACCCCCTATATTACGTAATATTGAGACGTTTTAGTGGGGGTCTCTGTTTTCGAGATTTCCTTGAAAACAGAGACCCTGGGTCTCGGGTCTCTGTTTTCGAGACACCCGTATCACAACAGACTGAATCGAAAAGGACGACGTGGTAAGAAAATTAATTTTCAATTATAATATTATGTATTATGTTGTTAACTTGCTCATGATAATTATAGTACGTTATTTTTGTTATTTCAGCAAAACTTCAACTCTACCTCTTAATCGGGCTGCTGCATGAAGAGAGTCAGAATGTTCACATCACAATGGAATTAGTTCATCGCGAAGATGTTGACCGGCTTCAGCGACAAGCTTACCGACGTGCAACTAGAACGCTCTTACGCCTCTGGGACGAGTATCGCGCAGGCCAACAATCAGAGAGATCGCTCCTTACGCTGATCGCGCGTTATATCAAATGATGTTCGCGATTTGTAGATGAGATAGATGTAAATATTGCTAATAAATAAAATATTAAATACATAGATAAATAAAATAACGTTTGTAGATGTAAATAAAAAGGTTTCAATTTGAATGATGAATGTAAACATTTGTATATGCGTTTTTATTTAAAAAATAAAAGGATTGAATTGAAAAACAGTGTGAAACGAGTTTGTTTTGCATTACATTAACGTATCTATGTTTTGTTTTTAAATATATGTAAATATTTGTGTATATGTTTTTGTTTTAAAAATAAAAAGATTGAATGATCATTGACAAAAGTGTAAAGTGAGTTTGTATGTTATTTTTCCCGTCAGAAAGAAATAGAATATTTACAAAATATATCAAAATATAATGCTTATAAAAACATTTAAAAAAAAGTTAAATATTAATAACATACTGTTTTTACAATATTTATTTAAATATAATGATTATTATATAAAATCATTTTTAAATAAACACCTAAAAAATAATAGAACTACACTTCGATCTTTAATTAGAGCTTACAGTGTACAGTACTGCATTGAGCGGCGTTCCATAGAAATCGCCGGAAGTTCGATTTACCGGAAGCGCGACCGAAATGAAACGCGACCGAGATGATCCGATACCCGGGGAGAGAGGTCACATTATTGTCAGAACACTTTAGAACCCAATAATTCTTTTAAAAAGAGACATTAATTAAATAGTATTCAAACCTACTCGCGTAACAACTAAACGAATAAAAAATAACAACTACTTACCACTGGAAGAACAACTTAGACTTTCAGAGGGTAAATGCTTTGTTTTCTTTTTACGAACAGCAGCAGCAGCATGCAGCTAGCAGCAGCAGCAAGCAGTGTCTGGTTTTTTCTCGCGCGCCTCCAATTTAAAGGTCAGACGTGACGACACGCGCAGCGGTTGTTTACCAGATCGTTGGTGGCGCTATATCAATCACATACATTTTTTTTCCATCGTCACTCTGTGTGTACTCACGAAACGTAGGCCACTGGCCTACAAAATTTCCGTTTTTATTCTTATTCAGGCAAAAAATCCAGTTGTATAGAGTGTGGGCTATTAATATTACTTACTAGTAAAATTTAAATATAAAATCTGTTAGTGAATTTACTAGCGTAAATAGATTTATAGGTAGGCCCTAGGCCTAGGCTAGTAGGTAGGCTAGGCTAGCTAGCTAGGTAGGGTAGGCTTACTAAGTACTACAGGCCTAGGCCTACTACTACTAGTAACTGGCCTAGGCCTAACCTACTTCTAGCACTAGGCTAGTAGTAGCTAGGCCTAGGCTACTTACGGAAGGCAGGTGCGACACGGTGTCTGATCATTTCGGCCGCCGGTTATGGAATTGCCAAATTCATGAAACGCCAAAAAGGACAAAATATGTATTGTTTATTTTGGCCACCAGAGCAGAATTGTAATTATTCTTGAATATGTATGATTGATTGGCGGCCGAAATGCACTGTGACCTGCGACACCACACTGTCACGGTCCCACTGCCACTCGCTGAGCAATAGTACTAAATAGTAGGCTAGAGTCGCAGAGAGGCCTGTTTCAGTGCTGCTTGCAGTGTTTCTGTTCAATTAATATTTCATTATTTATTTTTATATAGGAATAGGACAACAACAGATCCTTTTCTTTCTATTCGAGGACAACTCGTGCATGATGTCCAAGGTGCTTGTTTGTACATTTTTATTTGTATGGTGTATCCTTTTTAATTCCAACATAGGCCTACACAAGTTGGAGGATAAAAATACTGTAACTTGTTTTGTTTAACATAACCATAATTCTATATCTAAGGAAAGTTGTTGGCCTTTAATATACTTGGTATTGCATTGACATTTTATTCCAAGATGATATACAAAGGGATGGAATACAAAATATTAATATATTCTCATTTGGTTCTTTTCTACAGTTTTTAAGTCGTGCACGTTTAATAGCCTATTTGCCTGGTCTTAAAACTCTTCGTTCAACTGTGTTATGTCAAAGGTCATTTTCTAATTCTGTTCTACAAAAACAATGCAATGAAGAAGAAAGAAAAACGAATGGTAGAGTACATTAATAAATACAATTAAAAGTTATAAAGATTTGCATCTTTTTTAACATTCAATTACATCAAATGATCCTGAAGTTTACATTCACAACACAAATGTTCTTGTTTTACACAGAGGGAATTGATTGGCCAGACACAAAGTTAGGTCCTCTTTCCGAACATGATAAGCGTTTCTCATTACCAGGAAATGTTGGCGTAGTAACGCAACTTAAACAACAACCGCAACCAATAGCTGCCTCACCTGACCAAACAACATATGATGTTCTATATAAACCTCTACGACACGACCGACATGCTGCTGTGTTTGCTCAGTTCGTCAATGCTGTTTCTGAAGTAAACCAGTTCAATTAATTACCTTTTTATTTATTCATTCATTATTTATTCATAATTTCCATTTATAAAAATATAATTTATATTATATATATATATTTAGATTTCCTCATCTTTATCGTTTCAAATTAATTAATTAATTTTCAGTATAAAAAATGACAATGCTGTGGTGGGTATCAGTGGCTGGATCTCAATATACAATTTACATTACAATACAAGTAAATAGCACAAGTTGAACCTTTAAAACATAATGTGGGTCGAGCCTTGCAAATTGAATGATCACCCAGAAATCCTAACATTCATTATAACTAGGGATTTGGCAGGTAACAGGAACAGAATGTACAGTAATAACAAAAACCAATTTAATGTTACATTCTCCTTCACAGAATATCAACGCACCGCTCAACTAAGCAGCTGTTGAGTACAAAAGTCATTCTATGTATGCTCAGAAAAATAATTAGCAGAATGACTATTGTACTCAATAGCTGTGTTGTCTCAAAACTATTGGATATTATACATTTAAGTTTACAGTTCTATAAATAATGAATGTTTTATTCCATATGATCTTATTTTTTCTGAAGAGTGAAGAATCTGCAGAAGAGTTTATGAAAGAAGCTTACAAAAATCCAAAGAATATTTTAGAAATGATTGCACAAGATTGCCCACCTTCTTTAGTAAAAGGTACTAAAATTAAAAATACTCACCATTATGATTTATTAAACTCTGTCGACAATACCAAAATTTATGTGCCAACAAAATGAAATGTGCCCATATGGACATGATGATGTCATATCACTACCATATTTGGGCACATCACACTCTGTCTACACTATCAAACTAGTTTGGTAAAAAAAGTGTGATCTGTGCCTAAATATGGTAGTGATATGATATGGGCACATACATTTTTCTGATAGTGTGGGCAGAGCTTTTGGCTATAAAATGAATGAATTGCTGAACTTTCACTTATATTCTTCCTAATATTTTATTAGGATTTAGTGAATTATTCCCAGATGTTGACTTATCTAAAGGACACGTCACAATTCTGACACTCTGTCAGAAAACAAACAGCGACATGTCTGGTTGGAGTTCAGAAGTAGAAGTTGAAAGAGAAGAGTTGTTAGAAAACGTAAGTTATTAACCAGTCTGCATCGTGTTCACAAATCTTGTATCAACGGTCAATCTTCTCTTAACAATTTCCACGTAACAATTACCATAAACAGTCCAGCGTCTTGTAACAATTACCATTAACGGTCAAGCGTCTTGTAACATTTGCCACTAACAGTCAAGCTTCCACATAACTTCACACTGATGCTTGCCCTGGAAAAACACTGACTTAGTGCGAGAACATCATTTTGAGAACCCATCGTATTCTGAAATTGACATCACTTCTTTCTCCTTTTAGTTTATCACTAGCGCTGTGGAGATCTGTAAATCGTTAACAAAGGCAGGGTTCTGGGCGGATTTTATTGACCCTTCGTCTGGTCAAGCGGTGAGTATTTCTTGCATCACAATCCATTTTGCAGTTCTGTCATTGTAACATAATGTAGACAATATCTATTACACTTGCTGCTATGTAGAAACAGGGAAAAAAATCACTCTTCAATAGATTATTAGAAAAAAAAAATTAAAATGGTGGAGATTTTCAGGTACTATATACACACTACTGTGTATTCATGAATAGGAGTATCAACAGTACACTTGCTTTGTTATGTTGTGGAAAACCTATATGTTTAAAATTTACTGAAACTAAAATTCTTTTTTCTCTCTAGTTTGTAGGCGCAAGCAACCCAAACACAACACTATTTGAAACTGATGAACGTTTTAGAAAACTAGGCTTTGAAATTGAGGACCTTGGATGCTGCAAATGTGTGCGACACAGAGACTGGGGTACGCATATATTTGTGGGAACGCTATTTACAAATGCACCCCCGGACTGTGATGAGATGAAGGAGATAATGTTTAATGGAATGGAATAGGAAGTTTTAGTTCAAGTATTTTATTTAATTTATTTTAAAATTTGATCAGACAGTACTGTTCTCAGCTATTTATTATGATCAATTGAATACTGCGATATTAAAGATGTATTGTCCCTCAAAAACATGAAAAATAAAGATGGGTATAATCAGTCTCTGAATAGGCCATTGCAGTTTTAATCAAGTTATTAACTTCTGTAGAAAAAACACCACAAACATAATTACTGTATTTCACTGATAAAAAAAAAAAAGGTTAAATTTATCCAAAAACTTAGAAAATTTGACTATTTATTTTCAGGTGAATTGCTTATTCAACAAAAATTTTAAACATGTTTTTTTTTCAGGGGAAAGTATATCTTTAGCAGTGTCCTATGTTCCATAGTTTATTAAAATGCTTTATGGAAAATTGGAAACAATGTGTTTTTATGTTTGTGATTGGAAAGTAGTAATTATAATAATATATACAGTATTTATAAATACTGTATTATATATCTAGTATTGTTTTCGGTAACTACCAAACTGGGTGTCAGTAGTGTTCTGATGAACTACTAGTACAAAGGTGCAGAGAATTAAAAATTGAAGGGAATTGAACTAAAACTGTCAGACATTACATATAATCTTAAATCCGACTCGATTTAATTAGTAATGTAAATTTATTAATTTTACAAGAGTACAGAAATGCTTTAAGGTCCTATAAAGCGACAATTTCCCATACTTTGGTCATGATACCATTGTGCTTTAAGCCTCTATTCTATCAAACTTAAAAACAGTAGTACAAGTTTAAGCGTGGTTACCCAATGACGCAACGTAAAATCAAACCTGCTTGTTGCGCATCAACGTTGCCGTTGACATGGTTCAACCCACGTACTTGGCTACGCTCTGTACTATGTGATTTCCTACTGATTTGATTTCCCGTAGCGATTTTTGCAGCACTGCTGCGTCGATGATTCCCACTTGTGACTACGCAATACAGCACTTTGAGTCGCTATGCCGTTGCGTTCTAGTGGGAACCACGCTTTATAGTAATAACATTAACAGCACCAAGCTAAAAAAAAAGCATCTCAACTATTTTAAATTATATAATAGAAGACTATAAAAATATTTTTTTAATATCTATTATGTGAAAATATTGCACAAATACAGCATATGACTATTATTCTATGAAAATATACCTGAATTAGAGATAATGGACCTGAATTTAGAGAAAGTATCGTTTATCACGGCCTAACCTAAACTGTCAATAGAGTACTTAACATACGGAAGCTAGATACCACACAGTTCAAGTATAATATAATAGAACTTACAAATATATAAGTCCATTACAAAACCATAATAGAATGGCACTGTGCTGAGTACACAAGACTTGCCTGGCTATTAAACTTCGGTAAAATTGATTATTGGTTTGTCCAGGTGTATCATTTTAAATAATACACCACCTGTATTTTATTCAACATATACCGTATATCCTTTGGTATAATCCCACCCACCTAGAACACGAAATTGGGCCAACGCTGGTTCAGAAAAAAAAATGATTGGTAAGCATTTCTTGTAAAAACTCATCTGGCTAAAGAGAGGCCTACATCCATACCAAAAGTCAATACTGGACAATTATACCAAACGGGATATCCTGTTTGTGAAATCAGACATAAAGTAGGGTGGGATTAGACCTGAAGTGGGAATTTATACCCGAGGATACGGTATATAAAAATACCAAACCATTTTTTTGGGTAAAAATGTATTTAAAGAGAATCCCATAGTTTAATATTAAAAATCAATCTAAATCCTAGACTGAAAAAATGAATGGACTGAAAACCCAGCACCTCAGCAATCTTAAAATTAGCTTTACTTACAAATAGTCTTATAATGCATAGCATTTATAAATATTATCATTACTTAAATATTAGCTGCTCAGTGCTCAAATAACTTATTGCTTTTTGAAATAGTTAATTCAGTTACAACTTACGACCTCTCTATCAATTCTTCATCTTTTTCTATTTTTTTCTCTCCTGTTTTTCATTTTATTTCTTTCCCTTTTCAATCTTCTCTTCTTTCTCTCGTTTCTTTTCTAAATAAGCTGGATATTTTTCACAGTGTTTCTTCATATCGGCAATGAAATTTGGAACACCAGTCTGTAGGAAATATATACGTAACATAAATATTAATTTAATTTTTAGATGTTAATTTATTTTAATTAGTTAATTTACTTGATATTAGAGCCAACACAATTTTCTATTGGCTCTTAAGCTCTGTCCACACTATCAAACATTATGTGACAAACTTAAGCTCTGTCCACACTATCAAACATTATGTGACAAAAAAATATGTGCCCATATATAAACATGATGTCATACCACTACCATATTTGGGCATGTATTTGTCAAACTAGTTTGATGGGCATATGTTTGTCAAACTAGTTTGATAGTGTAGACAGAGCTTAAGCGTTGTAATTATTTTCTCTGACTATGGTTGTCTATTTCTTACTCAATATGAAACCTTGAATGAACAATATAAATAAGATAAGTTTACCTTAGCTGCCCAGTTTATTAACCATGTCGGTAACATGCCTTTTGGGTTGTCATAATAATGCATGAAAGCTAAAATAAATGAAACAATCACCCAGAATATTAGTAATTGATTATAGAAATGCCATTTATATAAATAAATAATAATAAACCTTTATAAAAAGCTGTTTATATCTAAAAACCAAAAAGAATTATTGAAAAAGGTGAAATACATACTGCAAGAACCAAATGGTTGAGAAACGCTGAGAATTTCCTTATAATATGTACTTTATTTTTACCTCAACCAGAATTCCAAGAGGTCGTGTTTGTTTCTGTCTATATTTTGTTAGTTAGTAATAGCAGGATTACTCAAAAAGTTATTGCCCAATTTTCACAAGATTTTAAAGGATGGTTTAATAGCTGTAGGCAGCTCTCTTAGTGCCCTCCTAGTTTCCTATTGTAAACACATGATGTACCACAAACATGACTGACTTTACTAGTGTGTATTCACAATGAAAAACTGCAAAAAATAAACAATATCACAAAAATCTAATTATAAAAATAATATAAAATACCTTTTGTGCCTGAACCGCCGTCTGTTGTCATCGTCATAGATTGTTGGAAGTCGTCTACTCTGATTGTTCGTGATTTTGTTGGTATACTCTCAAAGAGCGAACTTTTACCCAGAACCACCCAGACGTGCCGCCCATCATCTAAATCAAACTCTTTCATTTCTCGCACAAATACATACTGAGTTAAGTGTTAAGAACAAATTATGTAATTACTAATACTGTACAATGTTCATTTTTAACTTCATAAGTTAAACTAAAAAAAAAAACTTATGTCAAAGGTCATACTGTACATCAACATCATTGAAGCATCCCTGGATAAAAATAACTCATGTATTCTGAAAATGTTTTATTTGTTTTAAATTAAAAATTATAAAAAGGATACATCTCTATTAGACATTGGAAATGGAAAATTGACATTCCAATAAATGCCTGTCTTTTCTTTCTCGTTAAATTCATGTAATTCTGAAATAAATAAAATAGAGGAAAAAAAAAATTATAACAAACAGTTCAAAAATAAAAATACATTAAAAAATGTGTAAAATGTGTGAATCAAAGAAAAAAAAATCACAGAAATCATATTGAAAACCATCATATAGTTGAACACACAATTGTCGTATTTGCTTGGGAACTTTCGTTGTCAACGTAAAGATTCGTTGAGTACTTTTTGTATTCGAATTGTAAATTTGTGCTCAACAGAAAGTCATTCGAATAGAAAACGTTGACAAAGAAAACAATCTCAACGCTCAAAATACTCCGTTAAATAAGTACTTAATGGAAAAACTACTCAACGATCCACTCGAATATGACAAGTGTACAGTATTGCAAAACAAGACAATCTCAGTACCATGACGACGTCTATCAAGTGAGTGTACCTTTAGCATAAGTATCCCATTGTTTTCTATACTCCAAATCAGTATAAACTTTTGCACATATGTCTGGCGAGATACCTTCAAGTACACCGAATATCTTGTATTCGTAAAGTCCAGATGACTGAAAAAGACATAAAATAAAAGCATGCAATATATTAATATTAATAAGATTTACATATTTAAAAACAATTAATTATTTATGAATGGCAAATTACTAGTCTATAAAAAAAAAGTTGCTACCAATAAATGTATATCAAAAGTGGGACGTTTCGACCTAAAAATGGGCTGCTTGTGTCCAGCTGAAAATGATCCTGACACTACTGACAGTCTGAGTAGAGGAGTAGAGACTAGAGTAGGCCTAGCCTAGCTAGGCCTACACAGAACAACATCCAAAATGATCGCTAACCTCTCTGTATTTTCGATATATCGTTACATCCATTGCTTCGACAAAAAACTCATAGTCTTCTACTATTGGGTTGTCTAATTCTTTACAAGCATCTTCGAATTCTTGGCATTCAAACATTCTTCTGAAAATTAAAAGGTCTCTCGCTCCCCTTCTCTCCGTCTCTAATATAAAAAAGAGCATAGGCCTATAAAAAATGTAATCAACTACATCAATTTTGCGGTATGACTCGGTTTGTATAGGTTAATGGCAACTCATTTTATAGTTTTAATGGATCCACCTTCCCAGAGTACGCATATCAAAACAAATATGGCTGCGCCCATCAAGAACAAAATGAAAATTACTTAGGTCTGAATGACACTAAATGATCGAATTAAATAAATAATTGTTTACCTTGTTGTTACCATAACTATATTATTTCGGAAATATGTTATTTATCTGTTATATAGATGATCGAATAATCACTCCAATTGATCAAAATATTATCGATCGACAATTGGGAATTGAGTAGCTTAGTCAAATCAACACCGTTGAGAGCAGTGTTTATTATTATGAAAATCAAAACGCAAAAACGGCGGTAACTTTTTGTGACTAGCCACATCAAGGTTTATAAAATTGTGTTTTTTTGCGAATATATTTTATTTTTATCTTAGATCACGTAGTTTAAACAATAGATAACTGATATTGAATCGGATCATTTATCCGAAAATTGTTTCAGCCAATTTGAAATAGGAAGTTCTTAAATCTTATTCGATGAATTCCCAGGCCCTCCTGCTAGCTGCTGATCATGAAATGACCCGCAGACCGGACTGGCTTTGCCGGACTTATTTATTGTTTGTCGGGTGTTGCGAAGCCAGGCTAGCAGCAGGAAGTAGGCAAAGAATAACTTGCCAGGCTAATCCCTTAATGAGAGGCCTACATTTCGGTTTTAACATAAATCACTTGAAATGGAAGTTTTAAAAGTTACCTTCAATTTCATTATCAGTAATTTAAAAAGATTTAAACAAAGTTTTATACAGTATCAACATTCTTTTAATTTTCGATTAGACTGAGCATGAGTGTTGATCAAAGCAGTACCAGTGGCAGTCGGATGTCCATGCGGCAAGAGAGCGGTGTTCTTCAAGTTGACGATAAAAACGAATACGAGACACAGTTTTTTGGATTTACACCAAAATCATTTGTTGATGGAGGTACACTATACCAAAAGCCCATGTTCGAACATATTTACATCCGATTATAAATTTACTGCTCAAAACTACTTCAAATAAACATTGGAGTAAAGAATCTCCATGAATAAACTCATCATAAATCATTTTTCTTTTATTTTAGTGTATAATGCAATATTTGAATATCTTCGAGATGGCATTGAACTACTAGAGAAATACTTGGTATCTGAAGTAAGTATACTGCCATCTGATTGGTCAAAAGTTATCTGCTAAAAAACCAATCAAAACACATTGCCAACTATTATAATATTATTATGTGAACCAACTATTGTTTTTTTTATTGTATTGCAGTTTGAAAAAGATGGAGTGTCTAAAGAAATTGTGCGTGAGGTAAGATCACAATACATATATATAAAAATTCCACTTTTAGTTAATTTATAAAGTGAAAAAATTAATATTAAATAACAAAAAATGAGTAATTAAATTAACTTTTTTTCCTTTAGGGTTCTCAGAAACTTCTATCCCATTTTCGCGTTCGTTTTGACAGAGCATGTGATAAACTTGAAAGGTACCTGATGAAGAACATCTTCCATATTCCTAGCAAGATGATACAGACTTGTGATGTGGTAAGACATTATTAAATAACATTTATGTTTGAAAATTGATTATTAAAATTAGACTTTGATAGGCATTACGCAATTTTACTGATTTATTTAGTTTTTTCCTTCCATATTATAAAAGAAAACCAAAATAATAATTTCACATCCAGAATGAAAAAAATAATGGTTAAATTGAACCAAAAAAAACATTTTCTGACAGACAATCTGACTATTTTTTGCTTTAAATTACAATTTTTTTTAGGTGCTTTAAATGATTTTTTTATCATTTGTCAAAAAACTACTACAGTATTATGTGACATAAAAATAGGATATTCAACAAAACAATGTTCATTTAACTGATGTTTTTTTCTTGGTGAATAATCTGCTGCATTTTTTTTTCTAACTAGGTCAATCAAGAAAATAATTACACAGAAAGCGAAGAACAGTTGTTAGATGATGAAATACAACAACTTCAAATCAAGATTCAAAATGTACACAAAATAGTCATAATTTTACTCAATAGTGTTAGAGGGCGTAGTGGGGTGTGGTCAACAATAAAAAAAAATGGTTTCTAATAGTCAAAATAATGACTGAAAACAACAGTAATAATATCTACTTAATCAAAACCGGGATAACCATGTGTTTTTACAGTAACATTTGTTATTTATGCTTATTGAGTTCCATACCTTTTCAGGTGAAATATACGAATGCGTATCTGAAGCAGTACATTATGGATATGGAAAAAGTGCAGAATCAATTAGACAACGTGTTATCAAAGGTAGAGAGTATGGAGAAGATTTGCAACCAAGCAGGAGGTATATTATTTGTATTTCAAAAACTATGCAAGTCAACAGTTTAACCAAGGCAATCTGACAACAGGATATTGAGCTCCGGAGATCAATGGCTTTATCTGTGGCTGTGACACAATCAGTTCCCCCTTCCCCTCCCTTAACAGAGAATATGTACATAGTATGCTGAGCTCCGGAGATCAAAGGGTTTATCTGTGACTCTGACACGATCAGTTCCATGCCCCTTAACAGAGAATATGTACATAGTATGCCGAGACTGCTCTGAAGATCAATGAGTTTACCTGTGGCTGCGACACGATCAGTTCCATGCCCCTTAACAGAGAATATGTACATAGTATGCCGAGCTCTAGAGATCAATGAGTTTATCTGTGGCTGCGACACAATCAGTTCCATGCCCCTTAACAGAGAATATGTACATAGTATGCCGAGCTCTGGAGATCAATGAGTTTATCTGTGGCTGCGACACAATCAGTTCCATGCCCCTTAACAGAGAATATGTACATAGTATGCCGAGCTCTGGAGATCAATGAGTTTATCTGTGGCTGCGACACAATCAGTTCCATGCCCCTTAACAGAGAATATGTACATAGTATGCCGAGCTCTGGAGATCAATGAGTTTATCTGTGGCTGCTCAGTTTCATGCCCCTTAACAGAGAATATGTACATATACAGTGTTCTCCCCAGGATTCAAATCAAGCGTCACGCTTGGGGCCGCCCCCCCCCCCCCCGAGGGGGGAGGGGGAATTCCGACACTAAGTACTTGAGTCACAGCCCCACCATGGTTGGGGCTGTGGCGAAGCGATTTTGGGTAATTTACACCCTAGATGGCCGGAAATGGTACTCTCGCACATAACATTTATGTTGAATGACACCTCTGGTTTGGCCGGAAATAACACTTATAGCGCGCTAGCAAACAACAAAACGATCGTAGCCTACTTTTTCCGCCGGTAAACATACGCGAAGAAACATTTTTTGCGTTCATTACGAACGTCAGGGGGAAGCCCCAATGAAAAAAATAGGCCTAATCTATTAGCCTACTCATCAGTAGGACAACTCTAGTTGGCCGGAAACGAAACTTTATAGCGCACTAGCAAACAGTAAAACCATCGTAGCATACGTTTTCCGCCAGTAAACATACGCGATAAAAAAATGTTTTTGCGTTCAATACGAACGTCAAGGGGAATTCCCCGATGAAATAAAACTAGGCCTACTCATGAGTAGGACAACTCTCTGTAGTTGGCCGGAAAGACACTTCATAGCGCGCTAGCAAACCGCACGATCGTAGCCTGCTTTTTCCGCCGGTAAACATACGCGATAAGAAACATTTTCTGCGTTCATTACGAACGTCAAGGGGAATTCCCCGATGAAATAAAAAATGCCTACTCATCAGTAGGACAACTCTGTAGTTGGCCGGAAAGGACACTTCATAGCGCGCTAGCAAACAGCCCGATTGAGCCTACTTTTCCGCAGGTAAACATACTGTACGCGATATATGAAAAAAAAATATGCCTACTCATCAGTAGGCAACTGTAGTTAGCAGGGGTGGCGCCAGGATCTTCCCGACGCGGGGGCTACATTCCCCGACGAGGGGGCTATGCGAGCATCACTAGGCTGGGGGCCAGGGGGCCGCCAAGGGCCCCCGGTGGGGGTCCAGGGGGCTTCGCCCCCGGAAGCAACGCGTTCTAGCGTCATTTGAGGTCATTTTAATCAGATTTAGGGTAGCCATTTTTTCCATTTTTTTATAATGCATAAATAAAATACTGCGTGCAAAAAAACGATGCGCGATGACTGTTTCAATCCATATTTTTCAATTTAAAAAATAAAAGGTCCCGGAAATTGGACTTATTATACTTCAAAACATGAAACAAAATATATAAGTCCCTATCAAGGTTGTGTCTGAGCTAAGAAATGTTTGAAAAATAGAGATGTTAGCCCGGAAAATGCACTTCTTGTACTTCGAAATATGACCAGCTTTATTGTTGGGGCTGAGCTAAGAAACTGTTTAAAACTAGAGCTGCAGGTCTTCAAAAAATACTTCGGAAACATCAGGCCTAGAGGCTTAAAAAACGCAAGCGTAGACCTTTTTCAGTCGGGGAAATAAGTTTATTCCTTCCAAGTGTATGCGTGCGTACCATCTGGACTTCCGAGTGGTGAGAAATTCATGACATACAGGACATTGAAAATGTAATAACTTAGCTATAATAAGATGTTGGCTAAGCGAAAATGGCATGTTTTTTTGTTTAGTAATGGATGAAAAATTTATTTTAGGTGCCCCACGGTACAGAAGGTTACTTGTAAATTAAAAAATTGGTGAACATACGAACAATTAACATAATTCGTTTTTGCTGTAGTGTAGCGTACGTCGACGCAGTACACGACGTAACCGTCAGTAAACTTCGCCTGGAAAATAACTACAGTACACATTTTGGTCCCTGGATGGAACATGATATCACGCGTCTCGACCCAACGTTGAACGATTCGTACAAAGGGATACCGCCAGACAAGTGCGAACCTGGCTATTGTTTAGTAGTAAGTTAGATCGCTGGCAATAATGAATGCATATAAAGTGCATAATATCACTCTGACGTACTCTCACGGTCAATGAAACGTCGCGGTTTTCTAGGCGCTGAAGCTAGCTACGAAGTAAACGCGAACGCTTTTTACTGTATATTATATTCCCCGACAAAAAGTAGGGTCTACCCGTGTTCCCTTCGGTAACCGTCGGTAAACTTCGCCTGGAAAATAACTACATTACACATTTTGGTCCCTGGATGGAACTTGATATCACGCGTCTCGACCCAACGTTGAACGATTCGTACAAAGGGATACCGCCAGACAAGTGCGTACCTAGCTAATGTTTAGTAGTAAGTTAGATCGCTGGCAATAAATGAATGCATAAAAGTGCATAATAGCCCTCTGACGTACTCTCACGGTCAATGGAACGTCGTGGTTTTCTAGGCGCTGAACAAGCTATATGAAGTGAACGCGAACGTTTTTTACTGTATATTATATTCCCCGACAAAAAGTACCCGTGTTCCCCGACGGGGGGGCTAGGCTCCCCGACGAGGGGGCTAGAGCCCCCGTAGCCCCCCCGCTGGCGCCACCACTGGTAGTTAGCCGGAAACGACACCGCATAGCGCGTTAGCAAACATTAAAACGATCGTAGCCTACTTTTTTTTCCGCCGGCGGGTAAACATATGCGATAAAAAAACATTTTTTTGCGTTCAAATACAAACATCGGCGGCAAATCCCGATGAAATCAAACAATAGGCCTACTCATTAGTAAGACACCTCTAGTTGCCCGGAAATAAGACTTCATAGCGCACTAGGAAATAGGAAAACATTCGAAAGAGAGACATGGCAGTAACAAAACACGTGCTTACACTCTCGGCGGCGGCCGGTGAAAGCACCATGTGACATACAGTATCGCAGTACTGATATCACAATACCATGTGACATCCCTTGTCACTCGACTTTCTCACGAAGTAGGGCCTAAAACATTCTAGCACCGATGTACAAATGTACCTTAAGTTAAGTGAAATAAGACTTTAGCGCACTAGCAAATAGGAAAACGATCGTAGCCTTCTTGAATGTATTATACGATCAAAGCAGCTAGCATTGAATTGCGCCTAGAAATCATTTGATGACGTGCGTATGTTACCGACGAAAGAGTAAATCCCACCGATAGAGTCGATTAATTCAGTGTGATATTGAAAATAATAATATCATCGATATTTATTTTTAATACACATAACATTTTTACAAGAAAAATAATACAATCAATCATTTACTTTATTTACAATATACAAGTTACTACATTTTAGACAACAGCCAAATACTAGAGATCGAAAGAGAGACATGGCAGTAACAAAACACGTGTTTACATCTCTCGGCGGCGGCCGGTGAAAGCGAGTCTCAGTTGTGTTAATGTTATGCGCGATTTGAACGATTTGCGCAATTTGAAATTGCGCAAAAAAAATCCTTGCGCAATTTGAATTGAAACATGTGTTTCAAATTGCGCAAGCAACGTATTAAATTGCGCAAGTAATCTGCAAATTGCGCAAGGTTTTTCGACAGATTGTGAAATCATGCACACCCATATTTTTATAGTAATTTCTAAGAATGATTCAAAATTAAAGATAAATATTGCATTTCCTTATTTTAGTAGTGCAAATATTGTTATAAGTTAGCATACCGTCGAAGAACCGACGAAGGAAAACGAAGCGGTGGTGTTCCACCAGGCGGGCGCGGCGCGGGCGGCCGGCTATAGCCTACTACTCTAGCCTAGCTAGGATCTGGACTACTGATACTGACTAGGTTACATGGCCTAGCTAAACTAATATTAAAAACTTAAAAAGTGAGTATTAAACATTATCTTCATTGAAATGGTCTTATTTATATAATAAAATACTAAATTTTAAACTCCTCTGCCTAGGCCTAGCCTAGCCATGTATGGGAAAATTTACAGTTCGTTTTCAAATTGCGCAAAGGTGTCATATTGCGCAAGAACTACCTTGCGCAATTTACAAATTGTGCAGCGCAATTTAAAATTGCGCAAAGATTTTCTTGCGCAAGTTGATTGCGCAATTTGAAATTGCGCAAAAAAATCCTTGCGCAATTTTAAATTGCGCAAGAATTCTTTGCGCAATTTCAAATTGCGCAAGGATTTTTTTGCGCAATTTCAAATTGCGCAAATCGTTCAAATCGCGCATAACATTAACACTTTGTTACGCAGTCTTTTGTTTTTCGTCTAGTGGTCATGTCACGTGTCTCGTGTGCATTAGGCTCTTTATGCATGCCGCAGAGAAAGTACCGTACCTCCTGCCTGTTAATCTATTTTTAGATTGTTGTTATTTTTAAGCGTCACGGATAAGGTTTTAAGCGTCACGGCCGACCGTAAAGCGTCACGGTAGAGAACCCAAGCGTCACGGTACCGTGACGCTTCAAAGGCCTGGGGAGAACACTGATATATACCACAGTACTGTTGGTATTTGTCTCCGCCAGACAAAAGATCCAAGGACTGTTACGAGTTCCTATCTTGGCAAGGAGAGCTCAGTGTCCTGTTGTTAGATTGCCTTAGTTTAACCAATTAGTAAATTACAATTTGGTTTCTTGGGATTGCCCAGCAAAAAATTAATACAATAAAAAACACTGATTCGAACCAGAGTAATATAAATGAAAATAATTTGGCTTCTTTTTCTGTTGTTTTCTACACACTACTATTCTGTAATCAACAATTTTTTTATAAATAATATGAAAACATACTAAGGCTAAACATTTGTAAGCAAAATAACAAAATTAAATGTTCACTATTTTTCTTATTGTTAGTGTCCGATATGAAAGAGAGTATCATTTTTATTGCGGGTAAAGTTGGCAGAATCCAGTCCAAGTTAAATGATGTGTACAGTAAACAACTAGATGACACACAGGTATAATACAGTACAGTTGTTTCTTTAACCAATACATAATAAAAACATCAATAATTAAAATAAAAGTGTATAGCATGGTATAAACATAGATCTCTAGTAAACCAGCAGTGAAATCAACTGATACTAAGTATCCATCAATGACGGCCATGTGTCTTCAGAAGAAAACGTCTACAAGAACAGTATATTCACCAGTCCAGACAGCTGGCCCTAAGAAAGTTTTACTTATTCAAAATTTATTTCTATTTTTATACTATTCATTGTACAAATGGATTATTTCACAAGGGAGATTGGAGACAGGATTTTTTTTTATTGGCAGCCGTCTGTCTCGAGAGACAATAGGTATGCGCCCTCTATCCGTCATTCGGTGCAGGGTCACAGCGCCTGCTGTGACTAAAAAGTCCAATTTTTGAGCGGCATGATTTGTCACATTTTGGGCAGATGTACGTTGGCTCCTGATCGGTTGGAGCAGAGGATGCTCTCTCCTTTCTACGTTTCTTGAGTAGCGTCCGTTTCTTGTCGCGTCCACTCTCGCTTGTTTGGACACACATCTTGATAGTGGATCTCCACATACTGCGATCGGAGGCAACAGCCTCCCAGTTTGTGACGTTTGTGTTGCCCGACTTAAGATCACGCTTGCATACGTCTTTAAAGCGTAACATGGGCCTTCCTTTAGGTCTAGTTCCAGTGACAAGCTCACCATAGAGTAAGTCCTTTGGTATTCTTCCGTCATCCATGCGCCTTACATGGCCCAGCCATCGAAGGCGTCTCTGGGTAAGTAGTGAGTACATGCTGGGCAAACTTGCCCGAGTTAGAACGGTTTTATTTGAGACATGATCCTGCCATTTGATGCCGAGTATCCTTCTCAGGCAGCGCAGATGAAATGAACTCAATCTGCGCTCTTGGCGGGTGTAAAGAGACCATGATTCACTGCTGTACAATAGGGTGCTTAGGACACAAGCCTGGTAGATCTTCATCTTGGTGTTTATAGTCAGCATGCGGTTTTTCCAAACCTTATCTGTTAGGCGAGCCATGGCTGATGTCGCTTTTCCAATCCTGATGTTGAGTTCGGCGTCAAATGAGAGGTTACTGGAAACAGTGGAACCAAGGTAAATGAACTTGTCCACCACCTCAAGAGTATAATCGCCGATTTTGATCTTAGGAGGAGCATTGGCTGCGTCTTGACTTAGAACGTTCGTTTTCTTAAGGCTGATGGTAAGGCCAAACTCCTCGCATGCATGTGAGAAGCAGTCAATGAGGCGCTGGAGTGCTTCTACACTGTGGGCTGTGATGGCAGCGTCATCAGCGAAGAGCAACTCTCTAATAAGTAGACGTCGCACCTTGGTCTTTGCGCGAAGGCGGGCAAGGTTGAAGAGATTTCCGTCACTTCAAGTATGTAGGTAGACTCCTTCATTTGACTGACGAAAGGCATATGATAGTAACAGGGAAAAGAATATGCCGAAGAGTGTAGGCGCGAGAACGCACCCCTGCTTTACTCCACTCTTGATGGGAAAAGGATCTGAAGATGAGCCATCATACTGCACAACGCTGTGCATGTCTTCGTGAAAGGAGGTGATTATCCCCAGAAGCTTTGGAGGACATCCGATCCTTTGTATTAGGGAGAAGAGACCTTTCCTACTGACAAGGTCAAAGGCTTTCGTTAGATCTATGAAGGCAATGTACAGGGGCTGCCTCTGCTCACGGCATTTTTCTTGCAGTTGTCTCACTGAGAATATCATGTCGATGGTTGATCTTCCAGCTCTGAAGCCGCACTGGGCTTCAGGATAGACACGTTCTGCAAGTGATTGTAATCTAGTTAGTACAACACGTGCGAAGACTTTACCCACTATGCTAAGAAGGGATATTCCACAATAGTTGTTGCAGTCGCTGCGATCGCCTTTGTTCTTATACAGTGTAACGATGTTTGCGTCACGCATATCCTGGGGTACTGAGCCTTCTTCCCAGCATTGTAGCAGAAGCTCGTGTAGGTTTTGTAGTAATAATGTGGAGCGTTTACCAGCCTTGAGGACCTCTGGTGGGATACCGTCCTTTCCTGGGGCTTTACCGCAAGCCAAGATATCAATGGCCTTGCTTAGTTCCGCCAGTGTAGGTGGATTGTCGAGCTCTTCCATTATGGGGAGAGAATCTATGCACTCAATGGCTGAGTCAGTGACAATGTTTTCTCTCAAGTAGAGTTGTTGGTAATGCTCTACCCATCTCTCCATCTGCTTTCCACGATCAGTTATGATGGTACCAGAGGCGGTCTTTAATGGTGCGATCTTCGTTGCACTAGGTCCAAAGGCCTTTTTTATACCAGCGTACATGGCGCCAGTGTTGCCATGATCAGCAGAGAGTTGAATATCTTGACAGAGGTTCAACCAGTATTGGTTGGCACACTGTCGAGCTATCTTTTGAGAGTTATTTCTAGCTTTACGAAGAGCCTCTAGTGTTCTTTCTGAAGGGTCTCTTTTGTAGTCAATTAGCGCTGCACGCTTTGCCTCTAAAGCTGGCTCCATCGCAGAAATTCCTGATTCAAACCAATCAGGGGTTTTCCTCTCTTTCACGCCGAAGATGTCTTTGGCGGAGGTATAGATGGCATCACGAATATGAGCCCGTCTCATTTCAGAGTTGGCTTTTGGACAGTCTTTCAGCATTTTATCGATGGTTTGGGCGAAACGAGCGCACAGGTCTGGCAGATTGGTCTTAGCTGTGTTGATGCGTGGGCATCCTATGTGCCTGAAGCGATGAATTTGCTTTGGTTTGAGACACACTGTGCTGCGCACCATAGAGTGATCAGTATCGCAGTCTGCACTATGGTAACTGCGAGTGATGTTTACGTAATTTAAGTAAGATCTTCGAGTGATGACGAGATCTAGTTGATGCCAGTGGTGAGATCTTGGATGTCGCCAGGACACTTTGTGCTGAGGCTTGGTGGAGAAGAATGTGTTGGTAATGCAGAGGTCATGATAACTGCAGAGCTCCAGAAGCCTCTGGCCATTCTCATTTAGTCTTCCTACACCAAAATGTCCAATGCTCCTGGGCCAGGAAAAATGGTCAGATCCCACACGGGCGTTGAAGTCGCCAAGCAAATACAGATGTTCTGTGTCTGAGATTCCTCTGATGGCAGAGTCCAGCTCTTCATAAAACTCATCTTTAGACTCGGGTGTTGAGCAAAGAGTTGGTGCATAGATGCTCAAGATGTTTACTGTGCCCGAAGATGTTGATAGGCGGAGTGAGAGGATTCGGGCGGTGCCCTTGGATGGTGGTTCGACTGATGCTACAAGAGAGTTTCTAACAGCGAACCCCACTCCATGGAGTCGTGGTTGGTCAGGTTCCAACCCCTGCCAAAAGAACGTGTAGTCCCTTTCTCTTATACTGCCATCCGAGGGGAGTCTTGTCTCCTGTAATGCAGCGATATCGATGTTGAGCCTCTTGAGCTCACGGTTGATGATAGCTGTCTTTCTTAAGTCATTGGTCGTTCGTGGGTCGTTTGAAAAGCCAGGACACATGGTCCTGACATTCCAGCTTGCAAATCGCAAGGTGTAGTATTCTTTAGTCTTTTCTTTAATCTTTTGCCTGGTGCAGTAGTTACAGTCCGCTTGTCGGAAGAATCCTAAGCTCCAAGCACCCATTGAAGCAGGCAGACTGTGGCGGGTCAGCATCTTACTGGCCGAGGGCTGCTCGGCTTGAGGCGGGCGATAGCTGACCAGTGGGACTGCGATGGTCCCTCCCACCGTCGGAGACAACCCGTAGCGCCTTGACCTACGCCAATTGGTCTTGGCTTATCACTCGTAAACTGCTGTCTCCCGTGTTGATTTTAGCCGTTTTTTACAACAGCACTGAAGTGACCTCTCCAGGGCGCACGCCTGGGCGAAGAAAAATATGGGGACCCTGCGATGCCCAGTCAGCAGAATCCCCCTCTCGGCCTTTACCGATAAAGTCCATAGGAGAGCAGAGCAATACGTATGGTACCAGTTTGGCTGCAGAAGCTGCCGGAAGGAGATTGAGTCAATGTTCCAAACCGCCTTAGGGGCTTCACTCCGGATTTGTCCTTGAGGTTTACTCCTGAAGCCTTTTCCAGGATGGATATAGCCGCAAGGCAGCGGAGGTTTAAAATCAGAGTTTTCCTTCTCCTAGGTGAACTGCCTGTCACGGCTGATGAACTCCACCTGTCCAAGTAAGCTTCTGGTTTTGAGGCGCCAATGGCTCGCCTTCGTCCCTTCTCCTGTCAGTAGGAAGCAGGTTTCGCCAGGCTTAAAGAAAGAACTAAGCCATTCGTGCAGGCCAGGAGTTGGACTTTTAGTTGTCAGAGGCTATTTGAGACGCACACCGTATGGGAGCATTTTTTAGGTAAAGGGAGCTTAACCCCAATACCACTCCCGGCTATGACAACCTTGAAACCTATGGAGACAGGATTAGCCCACTTAATACTGTGAATAAATAACGCCAGTCTGGTCAACAAGAATGAGCATTACAGCTACAGTAATTTAAATATTGATTTTTATGTTTGTGTTTTTTCCCAACAGACCTTTGAAGATGACGGTGATCTGGACAGAAAGAAATTGCTTTAACTGATATTAAACTAGCAGAATACAATAAAACTGTAATATGTAATTTACCATGTCTTCCATTAACTTAAACATACAGGGAATGGAGTGCTAAAGCTTGGATCTCACCAAAAGAAGAGGGTGGGTGTTTAAATAATAGTACAGTAGTAACAACCATTAACATACAATATTGGTGTTTCACCCGTGTACCTGTAACTGTATATAAATTATGTACTGCTGTATATAGATTAATAAAAGCATATTTTCAATGAAACAAATATGAAGATATAATTTTCCTTTATTATGAAAGTCATGTGACACATCATATACCATATTTACAATACTAAAATACATTGAATTTATATACAAATATTAATTAATTAATAATTCACCCGATATAATTTAAATGCATGTAAGCTTTATGGATACAGTCATAATATTATTCTGCAAGTTCCATTGCTCACAACGTTCTTATTAATATATAATAATTAATAAATATGATTATGAGGTATAAAATAATATATACAACTAAAATATTATGTAATTATATTGAACATTGCAAAAAAGCATTTACAAAATTAAAAGGTATGTACGAGAATAAATGAATAATTTAGAATTGTACAACATTATTGTTTAAGTAATGCTATTATCTTGTTTCAAGAACTCTGTTGCTTATGTCACTGATACACCAAAAAACATAGCGTCTTGGTACAGTAAAAAAAAACAAACGTAATGCAACAATGGCCATTAAGGTCTTTAGGAACACATGGCCTTTCTCTATTATCTTCCACTCCAGTAAAACAGCCATTTCAATTTTGTTGGTGGGATATTTTAATATTGAAGGATTTATTTGGTGAGTAAAAGGTGGTATTTAATTTACTGGGCCTTCTTCACTTAAATAATTCAGTCAATTAAGTCTCTACTCTACTATAAAGCGTGGTTCCCACTAGCGACGCAACGCAAGGACGTAACACAACGCAAGTGAATTGACCAATCACAAGCGATGGCTTATTCGCTTGCGATTGCTAACTGTCTATAACTTCGCTTGTCATCGGTTAAAACGCTTGCGTTGCGTTCTAGTGGGAACCAAGCTTAATAGAGCACTGCACAGACACATACAGCATAGAGTAGGTTGTACTGCTTTTGTTTGCTTGTTCTGAATAACGTCAAATGAAAAAAAAAATAGAAATTGCATTCTTAACCTCTGTCTATCACTATCAAACTTTATTTGACAAAAAATGTGATGTTCCCAAACAAATATGGATATGACACTACCATATTTGGGCACATCAAACTTTTTTTGTCAAACTAGTTTGATAGTGTATTGGCAATTTTAGAAATTTGTTAACTGGAAAAACTTATATTCCTAAAATGTGCTCACCATTCCTTAAATTTTATCATCTTTTTAATCTTTCTGTAAATTCACCGAAGACCACTGTTCTTCATCTTTCTTCGGTGTATCTTCATCGACCGGTTCCGTTTTCTCTTCTTTTGGATCATCATCGTCATCAAGAACAGTGTCCACACTCTCTATAGTGTCGGTCCTCTCCTCAATATTGTATTCACCAATCACAGCTCTGCTACTGAACTTGCTTTTAAACGCATTCTGTAATAAATGAGACATTAATCAAATTTGCTCAGACACCAATTTTTTTCCGGTTTCGATTATTTTCTAATCTCTGCTCTCACTCATTCGTACAAACTTCTACCTGATTTTATTTTTTAGTTCTCTCAGAGCAATTACAGGTAGAGTTTGGTGCCTCATGCTAGAAATCTGATCCAAATTCCCCATTTGGATCCTGATACATATTTTATTGTACCAAAAATAAATGTAGAAAGCAAACTGAAATTGAATTATAACATAAAGAAGGATTTAACATGCAAACAAAATGAAGAAACATGAAATAGCAAAAAAACTAACGTGCCCTATTAAGTATTTGTTAATTTAATAGATTCAAAAGTGATTAGGTGTCAGTCAAACTGTCCCTAAACACCAGCCAATAACTAACACCATTAAGTTTGCTATTTAATGGAATGCATAGGCCCATAACAGGAACATTCTGATTTGGGAAAAGCATCCGAGTTGACTGTACTAACTAATGAAGTAGCAAGTAGTTATAGAAAACATGATTTATAAATGTTGATATGATTAGTAAAAAAATGAATAAAATTTCATTCTAAATTTACATGAATTTGTAAATGTATGGCATGCAAAAAGGGACAAAAGGGTTACAAACTTTGTTATGAGTAGGACTCGGTTAATGGCTGCTTTAAATAGTCTCTCTCATCTATGTCTAAGTTGTCTGGTACGGCCAATGGATATTCACGAATTTGTGACCTCTCGTAAAAATGACCTTTCCAAGCAACCTATATGTAAATGAGATGAGAAAATAACAGCCATATAAGGCTTGTGTGGTTTGAAGTGATTTGATTGGTTGAAAGTGTAAGTGTACATGAGTAATAATTTCATTCATTGATAGGGATTTGATTTATTGTTTGATTTGATTTCTATCATTATTCATATTAAATGATAAAATGTCTATGTTTTAAGGTTTTTGAGGTTTGAAATCAAATTTGCATGATTGGTATACTGTAGCTTCAAAGTCATGGTACAGTACGTCCATCTTTTAAACCTATGTTCAACTTGTGCTAGCATACAGATGGACACACAACTTTGAGTGTATCAAGAAGCAATTTTTTTTTGTACATAAGTTGGGGACTCCTTATGTGAAAGATAGTTGCAAAATATTACCGTCTAATAATCTCATCTCTCTCTCACTACAAAGTAAAAAGCAGTTGCTGTACATGACATGTAAATAGTCTAACCAATTGACTACACAGACAGCAATAATGGAAAGCATTTGCATTAGCGAATTGTAGTTGGCTCAATTCTTACATGACTAATGAATATTCATGTTTATTTTGAGACGTTTCATGAGGGGTCCCCAACTTATGTACGAAAAGAAATATCGCTGCCAGGAACCCCAAAATCTAGATTAAGTTCATCACTTTATTTTATACTAATTTTAGGCCCTTCAACTGATGCCTTACTGTTTATTCTAGGTATTTCTGTGCATACAGTAAATATTAATAATAAAAAAAGTGTAAGAATAAGATATAATAATAGTATTACAGGTCTCTATATAGAGCCTTGTGGTATATCACAATGGTAGCAAAACAAAATGGAGAGTTAATCAACAGCATATATTACCTAAATCAGCCTCTCCCACCACCCCGTAAAATTGTTAATGTTTTACCATATTCCCAATTTCTCAAGCCACCTCGCGGTAAAATGGTTCTGGGCCGAGACTTATATATAACGTCAACCTAAAGTACATTGTGGGGTAAAATGTTCTCAATGTTTTGCAAAGTTTGAAATGATGTCATAGAGACTTTATCTGTGTGTTTCAAAACCAATAAATGTAAATTTAATGCAATTGTGCCGACTCTCTATTTACCATCATTATTGTGCTACCGTCGTGAAAATGACTGTTTTCTTATGTTATTTATCAGTGTATATATAATGCAAGCTTAATGCTGTGAATAGTGAATATAAAAAATCTATTAGAAAACCTCTATACAGAGAAAAGTTAATACAAGTAAAAAAACTGTACAATATAAATATAATATAAAACCTATATAATATACACATAACAGAATTTCACATACTGGAAATCTTGGAGTTTGGTTTGTTTTAGTAGCCTCTTATGTAGAATAGAAGGATATGAACATGACTATAAGGTGTATTCGACTGGTCACTCACAAACGGCTCAATGATCTACTAAAAGGGTGTTTTAAGTATTGTTTTTTATGATTGAAGACTTCATACGACAATGATTAACCTTGAAATTAACAACATTCTCTTTTGCCTCTGCCCCGGATAGAGGGCGATATCACTCTTTATACATGCAACAAGGAGTTATGTCTGTAGATTATCTTCTCAAAAGAGCCCAGTCGAATACACCTACTATATTGTGTATACACATATAACTGGGTAAAGATAGGTAAAAATATATTAATAAGAAAAAGAGTAGTAGGACAATTTCCTGGACAACTTACACTTATTTGTGGCCAGGTTAGTCGGCTGATAGTCTCCTTATCCAGACCATATGCAATAGCATTAAAAACGCCTTGCAGTGGAGAGCAAATGGCATGCATTAAAACCAGGCCAAAGACAGCCTCACCTGGGTTAACTGCATTCTGAATTCTAACAAAAAATAAATCAATATAAACAGTACTATTTTTTAAATAAAAAACATCACATTTATTACTTATTTATTACTATGTAGCCGTTTGGTGCAACCATGAATATTAGGACTACAAATTATTGATTGAAAAGCATATGTTTTAGTATTACTTTTTGCATGCTAAACATAGGTTTATGTACTTATAAATTATATGGTTAAACCTCCCAATTTAATGAGATATCCATACTCTATTGCCAAGAGCTAATTCACGACCTTTGCCCTAAACTAAATGATTGATATTATGCTGTTGGATTGAATTTAACAAAAGACTAAATTGAAACACAATGTACACAATGCGCTACTTTCACAAGCACCTCATTTCTGGCTTTCTATTTCACACAAATGTTTTATTTAAAAAATTTAAGAAATAAAAGTTAAATAAAAATATCATATTGATGGATTTACCTGTTAATTAAAGGAAATATTGATAAGATGAGGTAGATAAATGGGTAAGCCTTGAGCGGTTTGATGTCTTGCTTAAGAAGCTCCTTGCTGTGTTCTATATCGGGGTCATAAGTACCCTCCCAAGTACGCACTCTCTGGTTGAGTCTGTAGGTGAGGTAACTGTATACAGCAAACATTATAACTATGATAACAAAGAGCGGTCCGTACCATGTGAAGAACCGCCAGTACGTCTCATTACTTCCATTGATCCAACTAAAATACAGATAAAAATTAGTTCAACATATTGATTTACCTTAGTAAAAATACATTGGATGATTTGAGCTGGATTTTTATGTTTTAATTCTGAAATTTTAGATCTAAAGCTCTGTCTACACTATCAAACTAGTTTGGTAGAAAAAAGTGTCATGTGCCCAAATATCGTCATCGTGTCCATACTGTATATGGACACATCACATTTGTTTTGTCACATTAAGTTTGATAGTGTAGACAAAGCTTTAGAGATACAGTACAAAGTTGATTACGTCTTAGTTTTTTGGGCTATCCTGGAAAATCTTTTATAAACATATTTATTTGTAATATTTATAATATTAAATTTTATGACTTTGTATGTATTTTTTAAACTGATTTTCCAAATTAATTCAAATCAATTCAGCATGCATAAAGAATACAGTTTTAGTACAGGTGGCACATAACATTAATTTGCCTACGCCACACAGAAGGGCTTATTGATTGGTTGCTTGTTTATAAACAATGTCCAATGTCCATAAACCTCTGTCCACACTATCAAACTTTATATGACAAACAAATGTGATGTGCCATATATGGACATGATGATGTCATATCACTACCACATTTGGGCACATGACTACCACATTTGGGCATATTACTACCACATTTGACCATATCACTACCACATTTGGGCATATTACTACCATATTTGGGCACATCACACTTTTTTTTGTCAAACTAGTTTGATAGTGTAGACAGAGCTTCAGACATGTTTAAACTTACCACCATGCTCCAGCAGGCCCGTAGTGGTCACCAATGAATGGAAGAAGTGAAATAAAGAGAGAAAATCCCCATGATATTGCATGATAAAGTCTAGAATAATAAAGAAAGCATTGTAAGCATATATTATTTGTAACAAACTTTATTTCGGAATTATGAGAATCTGTCCTAAAATCATAATAATATGTTTGAATCAAATAAATTTAATACATTTTGGTGCATTTTATCAGTAAAGCTCTGTCTACACTATCAAACTTTATGTGACAACAAAATGTGATGTGCCCATATAATATATGGACATGATTATGTCATACCACTAAAATATTTGGGCACATCACGTTTTTTTTTCACATAAAGTTTGATAGTGTAGACAGAGCTTTAGAGAGCATTCGATTTGCGACAACCGGGAACTGATATGGATCTAGGAACCACTCAAGTATGTTCCAGGGCATCATTTATAAGGAGCGCCTGCGCGACCGCGCTCCTCCGCGCTCCTCAACAGGCTTCGAGGAGAGCAATTTATCGCGCTCCTTAATTTTCAAAATAGAGCCTAGATTTTGACAGTGTTGATTTTTCTGTCAAGAGGCCTAAAAACACGTGGATTTTTAAAAGTTAAAACCTAGGCCTATAAGCTAAGTTATAAAGCTACAAGCCTAATGGCAGTCCCTCGTTTTTAAGGATCGCGAGCGCGATCGCAATCAACAACCTTCGAAAAGGAGAGCAATTCATCGCGCTCCATCTCACAGTGCGAGGTACCAACAAAGGGGATTCCCCTGCCTGCGCGCATTCAAGGGCGAGTTTACTTCATCGCCTCATAGTGCAACCAGTACGGTGTCATAGAAACACCTCCTTTACAGGAAGATCATGTCCCAACCAATAATTTTTCCCTTTATGTTTTTATGGAACGAGTTAATAAAATATATTTAAATTTAAAAGGAAACATTAATATAGGAGGCCTAAATATAATGTTTATTATTTAAAAAAGCTTAGCTGCTGGTTGCTTTAATTATGTCATTTTGAAGATGGATTATTTCTTCAAAAGTTCTAACCAATTTTGGTCACTCAAATCCTCCTCAAAACACGTGCTGATGTGTGACGTCAGCATCTTCTAGAAGCTCTCTCAGCCCTCCCCTATTGTGCGTGCGCCCATGTGTGACACATGTAAACACGATCAAATATCTTTCTTAATTATTTTAAAATGACACTTTGTAACTTATTATCAATATTTTAATGGCTGTTGCATGTTAGAATTGTATAATTTATGAATTGCAGGTAAATACTTTTCAGGTTTTCTGTCTGATTTCTAGGCCAACAAGCTAGGCTAGAAAAGCTAGGCTAAAGAAAGGCATATAGTTGGCCAGGACAGGATTCTCCAGGCTCCTGAAACCCAATCTACCCAGGCCATAAAAAAAAAATTGGCTTGAGTTTTTTGTACTGTAGAATAATACGATCCCCACGGAAAATATTGTGTGTAAAGGTGGGTGTGGGGGATTTTAGGGGAGAGGTACAGTATACATTTGTTGTGCCCGAGGGGGGGGGGGTTATCCCCTGTCGGGCAAAAAAATGTGTACAAAAAATTAATAAGGGCCAGCCATTTTTAATAAGGGCGACCATCCTTCAACTTCAACATAAATATTTGAGGAGAGCGATTTAAAATTTTTGCAAGGAGAGCGAATTGCTCTCCTCGGTGATTTGAGGAGAGCGATTTGTTGCTCTCCTGGGTTTTGCATACGTGATGCCCTGATGTTCAGACTTGCCCACATATGAATTTGATAACATGACCTAACTTATTCCTTTTTCATCGCAAATTGAAAGCTCTCTATTGTGTATTTATTTATTTTTTTAAAAAGTTCTATAATACCTAATGTACTTTCTACTTACATTTCAAACTTCTCAGAACTCTTTAATTTAATCACGTTGTAATACAAATTGAAGGTGATACAACACACCCATAAAAGTACCGCCCAATCTATGACAGAAAAAAAAACCAGTTTTTACACTCTTTTTACAGAATTTAGTATTTAAATACATGACAAAAGTTCAAAGTTCTAGACAATTAAAAGCTATAGAGAATAAAAGAGGAGCAACTGGAACAAGGGAATATGCAACATGATATAACAGATGACATCGGTATAATTTTCTGAATACATTTGAACTTAAAAATATAAATGTATTTACCAAAGAAGGATAACATCCAAGCCTGGAACTCACACCAGGCACCATCAGGATGGATATCTCCCTGTTGTAATAAAACAAATAAATTCTATTATTTTGTGAACTTACTTAAATGGGAAATTTTTTATTAAGCTCTGTCTACACTATCAAAAAAAAGTGTGATGTACCCAAATAAGTTAGTGATATGGCCAAATATGACATGTTCATATGGGCACATTACATTTTTTATCATATAAAGTTTAATAATATAATACTGTATTATACAATATATGTAAATAGATCAAGCCATTAACTGACTGGGCCTCTCCCCTTGAATCAACCTTGATGGGAAAAGTGTTCTTGTTCCGCCCAGAGGAAGATAGTCTCCTTGTTTGTTTCAATGGAAAAGTGTTTTCTTTATAGGAGTGTCCCAAAAGAAGGGTTGCCGGTAGCATTAAAACAAACATATTTCTCCTTCTTTGTTGAAATGGAAAAGTTTCTCCTTAATAGTGTCCCAAAAGAAGGAGGCATTCAACAACTGTAAAAAATATTTGAAAATGAATCCTCACCATGACATACGCTATAGCGTCAATGAAAGCAGCACAGCTTAGATACAAGATGAGACGTTGCGTAAAAAACAAATACTTTTTGAAAAGCCATATGAGTGTGATGATAAAAAGACTGAAAATATGAAAAAAAGGATAGAAACTACACCATGGAATGTAGGATAAATAAATACCAGTAAATCCAATGGTAGTACTGTACAAGCGCACCCAGTAATTTAGGCTAAATTCGCAACAAGTTAAATTCCATTCCTGGTAATTTTTTTCTCAAATTTCATACCCAGTCACTATGGGAATATATACAATACTCAGCAACATTGGTAACAATTTTATAAATATACTATAATTGAAAATTCAAAATGTGGTTGTACTTGTTATCATATAAAACAACAAACAGAAGAAAATAGAAGTGAAACATTTTATAATAATAATATAGTTCAGAGTTTTCTTTTACAGTTTTAAAAAAAGGTTTTTTTTATTAATAAAGTAAACATGCTGAGTTTCTGTTCCTTTTATGAAATGAGTGATGAGAAGCAGTGACCAAATGCCCCTGGTTCAGGAACACTCTAAGTTGCCCTCCAATGCTGAAGACCTTGGGCGTTCTTAGCTTTTTCTGACATATTTTAATGTTTAGCCAGTGAGTGCTCATAGCTCCACTGATGAGAAGTACATTCAAAATGATTGAAAAGAATACAGTATTATGAATTCAATATTTATCATGTGAATCTTATTATACAACTGATGAAAATGTGATCAACATCAACTATCAAGAACATTTGCTTTGTTTTAATCATATTTCAGTGTCTTTGAAACGAAAAAATAAACAAATATTAGAATTTTCTAATTTCTGCAATATTGAAACAGGTAGTACTTTTTCTGAAAATTAATTGTATACTATTTTACAATAAGATTCATTATTCATAAAAGCCTGTGAGTGAGCCTTTTGTTTTAGATTTTCTAAAGTCCTTCAAAACCAAAAGATTAAGAAAATATCCAAGCAGCTTCCTGATCTCTGCAATAGATTAGGCTTACTGAACCCGGTATTGTCTCCTTTTAAACACATTATTTCTCACTATATAAAAATCTAACCATGTATTCATAGACATTTGCTAAGGAGCTAAAGGGCTAGTAAGCGAAATGTTTTTTTTTATTCAATCAAATATTTACAGTTTTAATTTAAATATCATTATGTATTATTATTACCTGTAGGAAATTCTGATCTGAACTACTTCCTTTATATGCTTACAATAATGTAAATGATTGACACAGTTGGCATATTAGGTGGAAAAGATGACATATAAACATAATACTACAAGTACTGAAAGAATTCTATGGAACATGATGTATGAAATGGCTCCTTACCATCATGGCCAACGAATCAAAGAGAGCTGCTATGCTCAACGAAAGTATCATGCGCTGAGCAAAAAATAAATATTTCCGAAAAAGCCAAATAAGACTGATCATTGCCACGCTGTAAAAATAATGTTACATTTTTCTAATTTAGTCAATCATTTATTCCATACTAAACATAAATATGGAGTTTGTAATATTGGTAATCGCTTGCAGGTTTGAGACAAGATTCTATACATAACTTCTTTTTTTTTTTCAATTCACATTCATTAAGTCATCGTAATTACAATTTCAGTATATAAATTGATAGCAAGGGTCCTGCATAAAGAATTTTACAATTCTGTTTTCGCAGAACCCTTTTACATAAAAACACAACATATACAGTATTAAATAAAAGTCAGAAAGAAACGACATTTCTTATATACATTTCACCACATCAATATATAATATACAATATAATTACATCATTACCTTCACTTTTATTTACACAAAAACATTTAATCAAAATATTAAATATTTCAAAGAGAGGGAGTTGTTGTTTGTGGTAAAGTGTAGTTGAATGGTTTTTATGATTGGTTAAAAGCAGGCCTCTATACACCCATTCACCACGATATTTAATCAACTTACCATCCAATGATAGAAAAGGACGCCACAAATCGTTTGACTGCAACAATGATATCCTGCAACATAATAATAAGAAACCAATTTAATTTCCTCCCACAAGATACATTTTTGTTTTATAATAATTTAATATTAATAATATTAATTTATTCAGTTCAATATATATGTGAACTAAAAAATAAAAACGATAGGCCTACTAATACTAAGCTAGCAGGTTTAGGCTAGGCCTCTAGGCTAGTAAATGCACACTATAATTCTTTTTATTTTAGGCCTACTACCCTTGGGATACTACTAGGGCCTATGCCTACTGTAGTTAGGTCGGTAGACTAAATTCTCAGTGACACACAGGTGCGGCAGTGGGCGTGTTTTATTTTGCTCGTCTGTTTGGCTTTTCTGTCGGGTCCTAGGCCTAGGTCTAGCTAGCAGTAGGCCTAGGCCTAGGCTATTTCATTTTCACAGTTCAGTATATAAATAAGTACTTACACATTTTTTCTGCTCGTCAAAAAGAGTACAATGATATGGATCTATTGACAGATAATTCACTTCCATCTTTAGACGTTGAATACAGTGGCAATTCTGATTGAAATGAATTTATTCCATCAACACGGATATAAAATAGTGGAATTTTTCGTGATTCATTATCATCACCACCAGCCTTGGATGTTGACGTGTGAAGCCGCCGGACGACGTAAACAATCGATCGTAGCGTTTCCGCTTGATTAGATCCGGGCCCGCCCCTCGACGTGATACATTGAATGGTGATTGGTTTACCATCAGACAAGTTTATAAATATTCAATTTTTTTAAAGATATTTACATTTACGGTATTCCAAGTAGGTTTGTTATTTTACTCTATAATAAATTTCAAAGTTTTGTACAGGCGTTCTTAATTTATTATTTTATGTATTATTTTCGAAAATTGTATCTGTACTTTTGTTTTTATTTGAGAAATAAAATGTATTATTAATTGATTGATTGATATTCGATTATACATTGTTTGTTTCAAATTTGTGTTGAAAACAAAATAACTAAGCATTTTTTGGCTTTGCTAATCACAGTATTTATTTATTTAAAAATATAATTATATAATCAAAATTTACAATAATTTTATTTTTTATATCAAATATAAGAATAAAGTACACATTTTATCTAAATATTTCAAGGTATTATATGTACAGTATACTGTACATTAAAAAAAAACAAAATTAATTTTAAGCTATTGCTCAAAGTTAATAGCTTAATAATAACATGATTAAATTAAAGCAGACTTATAAATTAAATAAATTAGTGAAAGCCAATCATATTATTAAGTAGTGCTTATCATAATTAATGCCTTGCATTAATTAATTGGAATTTGTAACCCATTGAAAACAGTGACTTTATTATACAAACTATCAATTAAATCACCACCACCATTCGTTTCATATATTTTCCACTCATTTAAATGAATTTAAACAAACATACGTATACAGTGTATAATACATGGGTGGAAGGAGGTCACATTAAGTTCATCATTAAATCATGACCCCTGTGTCAGTATAATAATAACAATGCTACGGAGTAGACTAAAATATATTTTTAAAATGTAAATATAACAGTACGTGTAATCCCAATATTCATTGATGACTAAAGAAATACAAGTTCTATATACAAAATGCGAGTTTGTGTATATAGGAAATCAGTAAATGATAATACAGTATATCTAGAAACTACAAAAACTTTATTTTAACAAAATACATTTCTTTATAACCATCTTTTTCAAAGAGAAGTCCGATGTGATTATCGTCAATAGGCGATAGGCAGGAGTAAGCACTTCCTTTAGTGTAAATATTGAGGCCGCCAGCCCAATCTAAGCCCTCATTCAGACTCCAATGTAGGGTCATGTTCACTCTTCCCTTTGCATCAAAAGGGTTTGAAAAGAACATGACATCTCGATAAAGGAGAGTACTCCCAAAGCAACCAGGCTCAATTAGTGTCGTATCGACGCGCATTTTCGACAGCGGGAATGTCTTTCCGCCGTCATCGCTGTAAAAGATTAGTCGATTTTGCGAATGGAAAAAGTGCTGGTTTCGGGCGTTGATGAGAAGCCTTCCATCTGACAACTCTACAATCTAAAGAGAAGAGAAAGGAAGGAAGAGATTATATGTTAGTTTCTTTCATGAAAACATACCAGTGAAACAATAAATTTAATATTGACTAGATTTTCAGCAGTTTTTTACTACTGTATAAAGTTACATTAAGAACATTAACTTTTTACCTGTGGTTCACCTGGTGTAAAATCTCCTGCTTTTTTTGGCATATTATTTGGTAAATATACCAGGAATTCACTCTGGGTCCAAGTCTCACCATGGTCTAACAAAAAACACACATACATGACATAGTAAATACAGATATCTTGCTTTTATAACAATAACTAGGTCTAAATTAAGTTAACTAGCAACTGTACTGATTAATTCTGCTAAATTATATTATGTAGTTACTATTTATTAACTTATTGGATTGGTCTATAATAAATTAAACCAGAACCGTGGCCCATTGGGACACCTCTCTATTCAGAGACACCCTATAAAGTAAGTACTCTTGTGAAACAAACGGCAAACCAATCTCTATTTAAGTGGATACTTTCTTTTTTAATTTTGTTGTATTATTATTATCACAAGGTTTATTTGTTGTTAATAAATACTGTACATATAAAAAAAAAGAAAAAGGAAGAAAAAAAGAGAAAATAGTAATAATTTCATGAAATTTAATATAAAAGATAAGATAAATAAATATGTTTGATTGATATTTGTTTTGTTTTTTTTATATATATTTCAAATTCAATACTACCTACCTTGTTTAAGTAGTACCTTATTTATTTATATTTTGTTATTGTTTTTGAAAGATGAAAGAAAGAAAATAAATGTTTACGTTGAATTGAATATAAATTGTTAGAAATGTATTTACCATCACTATAAACACAAGTCATCAATCCATACGTCGTGTTGCCCCAATGTCCACATGAAAAAAGTCGGCCCACGTTTGGTTCAAATTTTTTCTGAATTCCATAGCCTGGTCCAGGAGCCCAATTCCATCCCTCAAAGAATGGTGACTTGTCTGCCAGATTAACTGATGGAGTCCATGTGTAACCATTATCATAGCTAACAGTTTTGTAATTTGTTGGGGTGAATTTTTTAAAATCACATTGATTGTGAATACAGAAACAATATATAATTATAATTGCACCTGTCTGTTCGTCCACAATTACATTACCCATATTCAAGCCATCTGTGTTTTGATAATCATCAACTACAAATATGCTAGGCCCCCATTTATTACCACCATCCTCTGACCTCCGCATCATGATCACCTTCGCTGAGGCATCCCCGTGGCTGGTTTTTCGAGCACCGGAAAATGCGAGAAGATCTCCGTTCGGGGCTCGTACCATAATCGGTGTTCTGTACTCACTAATCTCCGCATCTTTAGTTGAAATCCATAACGATTGCTCTAAAACAATCTCTGGTGTTACTGTCATACAATCTGTTAGTGCGACATAATATAAATATACACAAAAGAGAGATTTAACAACAATTTTTAGGCCAGCCATTATGTGTGGTTGTGGGTGTTGTTGTTATTTAAGTCACGTGAACAACCATCCACGTGATTTCTCTACGCGTGGCTGAACATTTAATGAATATGCAATCAAATTAGGAAGACGACAAGCAAGAGGTATCGATTCACTGCATGCGTATCGATTTTATTCTTAAAAAGTAAAAAAAAAGTATGGTATGGTATATTTAATTTACTTTGGTTAAAAATTGTCACAAAGTAATTTAACTGTCCGACTCAAAATGCATGTGACATTTATTAAAACTGTTTATTATTAATTAGAGGCAGTCAAGCGTAAAGCCACAATATTCTGATGTAAGCAGCAGTGATCTGTCTGGTGGCTAAATAACAAATGTCACAAAGTTTTTACACAAAAAAATTCAGTCATAAAAAGCTATTTCAATTTAATTATAACTTGCATTTAAATCTGTAAAAAACGCTTTATACAAATGATACCACACTGTACATTTATTTTAAAGTTTTTAATGAAATCGTGGTATGGAAACAATACAGGTAAAATGAGGTCTGAACTCTGGATATAAATTAAACATAACAAATCTTTTCAACAAAAATACCATGCCTTGTATATGCCTCTTTGCCATAACAAGTTTCTGTGTACAATATAAAATCTAATACACTAATGTTTTTTAAAATCAAAGCACTGAATTATAGTATATTTATTCATCTTCTTACTGTTAATAATAGGCAGTGTTTTTAACACTTTTAACTTGAATATACTTGAATAACGACTCCGTGTTTGACCTTATTATCCTTAGATCGCTCAAGCGGAACCGGCATCTGAATATTTATAATGTTAGTTTGTAAATTCCAGTGGATACTGGCCGATGGTCCTTCTGGATGCGAAATAGTTCCCGAATCTGTAACTCCACCTATAAATTTATCGTCTTTGTTGTAGATGACGATAGCGACTCTGTACGCTTTTCCAATTTCTGAATTTGGAGCCTGTAGTTTATAAGTCATTAGGCAGTCTTCAATGTAGCGAACTCCTTCTTTAGGCTTGGCCTTCACCAGACTGGCTACCATGTACCAAGGCGTTGCGCAGCGCGGTTTCTGTCCATGTTGCATAGCATTCACAGTAAAATATTGCTGAGAAAGAACGTTAGCATTAATCACATGACAATGAGGTCCACTTAAAAACAATCGTGGTAGAAATTTATCCTGGTGGAACAGATTAGACATGGTGGACAACGCATGGAACTTATAACCTTCAAGAATGTAGTCCTTAAGTATATCTTGATGCTCGAATCCGAATGCGGAGTTTTCGATCAGAAGAATCTGCTCGGAAGCCATCTGCGTGAATCGGACATGCTTCAGCAGACAACGCAACTGCTCACCTGTGTTGCTATCATTCCGAAATTTCAGCCAATTTTCAAGCGCTTTGAAAAATGAATATTCGTCGCGTATAATTACCTCTGAGCTTGTAGAAATCTGACATACTTGGTCGATAGTTAAAGAGAACCATCCTTCGGTGTGGATTACAAGAGGAAGGTTTGAACGTATTACAGCATAACATCTATCCACCAAGTTATTCAGGTCATACATCTCTGCAAATGTTAACCAATCCAGCGCCCCTGTCACGTTCCCTTGCCCGATTTGCTTCGTCATATATTCCTCGCACAGTTTTCGTAGTCTGTCAACGTTGTATTTATCAGCGAGAGTAAAAATTGGCATGATGCTATTAACGCAGACCGTTACTTGACCACAATAGAAATAACTCAAGAATTTATCGAAGTAAAAAATGCATTCTTCTTGTTCTTCTAAATGTATGTCACACGTCAAAGAATCCTTCCATTTTGGTTCTGTGAGCATCGTTCTAAAGACATCGCTTGAGGCTGCGAGAAAGAACTTGTGAGCGCAGTACGAATCATTGCCAACATGGAGAGTGACATCACTCAGGTCAGGGTTCAAGAAGTACTTGTTCAGTCCGTTCACAAAAGCATCGTAGGTGCCTAGCGTTTCAGTTCCTGGTACTAAATTATCAGTGCTCTTGTCGATTCTGTAAATCAATAAAGTATAATAATTTTTGGTAAACATTTTTAAAGATCTACTGTAACTTCTGCATTCATTTCTGCATTAAAGTTCAACTACGGGGTGTCTAGAAAACTCAGATCTCAGATATATCCGAGTTTTCTAGATCTAGAAAACTCAGATATCTGACTTTTCTAGATCTAGAAAACTCAGATATCTGACTATCAATATCTGAGTTTTCTAGTTCCAAAATGGAACTAGAAAACCCAGATCACCTTAATAGGTAGCTTGTTTGAAATACTACAGTATTATACTAATAATAATAATTATTGTAACTTGTAGTAGCGGCCTATGTTAAATCATAAAGAAATACAGTATACACCTTTTAAAATGTAGGCTTAGCATTTAGGCTGAGCCTAGCTAAGCAAACTCAATTTTGCGGCTGAACGTGTTGGCGCTATCGCGATGTATCGCAAAGAGTAGGCCTGGCCCGGGTACTAGGCTAGAAGTAGTCAACTTGTACCCAAAATAACTCGTACCTATTACCAATTTGGCTAACTCAGACCTCAACCAACTCTTACCCACACCAACTCGTACATACCTAATTTTTAAGCCTACATTTTAACGGTAACGTGCACTGTATTTTCTTTATGATTTAAGCCGTAGGCCGCTGTTACAATATTAGTAAGAAAACAACGTACACAGTAACCAGTTTCAATAATATAATACTCTAGTATTTCAAATGACCTACAGTACCTTCTGATTAATAATGGAATGATCCAAATGACCTTTGGAACTAGAAAATCCAGATATTGATATCTGAGTTTTCTAGATCTAGACAAGTCAGATATCTGAGATCTGAGTTTTCTAGACACCCTCAACTACGTCTGGATACAATATATATATATATATATAATAATAATAATAGCATATTACGGTAGTTATTACTATAAACACGTTTCCAGTGGCTGTATTCTTACTTACTAGATACTTCATTTAAATAGTATTTTTTTTAAACTAAAATTATGTACAGCACAGAAAATCTCTGTACTACTGTGTTAAAAAATCCTTAATTATTGTCTGTCACATTGCTGCAACTTACAACAACAGGACACTGAGCTCGCTTTGCCAAGATAGGAACTCATAACAGTCCTTCGATCTTATGTCTGGATGCAACAACCAACAGTACCACTGTATGTACATATTCTCCATGGCGTGCAGTGTCTGTCGTGGAACTGATAGTGTCGCGGAACTGATAGTGTCGTAGCCACAGGTAAACCCTTTGATCTCCAGAGCTCAGCATCCTGTTGTTAGATTGCTGTGACTTACATAGACTGATTTTGAAGTGCATCTCCACTGCCTTCAGTAGTATGTCCTAACGCAACCTCACAGCTTTCAAGATCCATCCTCTATAAAGTATTTCACCTGTAAAATTAGTTATACTGTATATGAAATTGCTGCAATGACAAAAAACAGTTATTTTATGAATTTTTTATTGCACAATTTAATTACTCTATCTCTAGCTACTAAAATAAACAGTTTTATTAATTAATGAATGTCATATTATTTTTATTATAGGCCTAGGTAGGGCCTAGGTAGTAGGGCCTAGCCTAGAGAGCTTTACTTTACTAACACAGTCTAACATTCTAATCTACAATAACTTACTTTTCTATATAGTTTACACCCAGATAGGTAGTACCAGATAGTAATAAAATAGCCAAGACGTGTAATTACAGCTAGGCCTATATATAGTAAAAGTTAGTAGGCGAAAGGAATGTAGTTTTTTAAGCCGCGAGGGCCTGGTGATTAGGTAGGGGCCTAGGCCTAGCCAAGTAGTAATAAATGTCTCAAAATGATGTTTCGTACATTTAGTTTAGGGATGACAGATTATAAAATAATTACATTTATATAGCCACATAGGCAAGCTAGGCCTGGCCAACGTGTTTGCGACGTACGTGTTCCGTGTTCCAAAAAACGAGCTCATCCAAACCACCACCAAAAAACAAAGGTGACTACTATACTTCTTCGCATGCAGCTAAAGTAAAATGACTTCACGTTAAAGTGTGTCGTCACAGAGTCTCATGCATATTAATGAAGCAAACTTGCTGAGAGTGTTTTCCACCACACCACACACGCGACGCGAGATTTATCGAAACTCCTGAGCCCATCATCGACTGACGATCATGTTTTTGACAATTAAAATTAGTATGGCATTGTTTTCACTGCTGAGGATAATAAATAATATATTTAATTTTAACGCCTAGATACTTCCAGTGCGAATACAAAATAATAATAACGTACAGTATTATGTATTTTCAAATGCTGCAAGACATAAGACCCGAAATAGGCTAGGCCTAGGTGGCAGCGCACGTGCATACCTAGCTAGAGCTAGGGTGTGTGGGAAGTGTAGCTAGTATGCTGGGTTAGTGTACATCTGCACGATGCCTCGCGGTAACGATGAATGAGGATATGGAGGCCTGATAAGTGATAGTATTAGTAGTGGGTACTACTCTAAACTGTATTTTACTTTAGTTAAGCCGCTAGTGAGGAGTCTAGTATCATAGAAAGTCTTTCTAGCCTAGGCCTAGCTAGGCATCTAAGCCAAATGGGTCAAATAAAAAACTATATTTAATCTGCTTCTTTGCTATCAGGAACAATATCAGAATTATTAAAAACATTTTGTAAAATCATGAGCGCGCAATCAAGAAGCAGAGAGAAAACATTTCTTTTGCATATGCATGAGACTCTGTGACGACACGCTTTAACGTGACGTCATTTTACTTTAGCTGCATGCGAAGAAGTAGTCACCAAAAACAAACTTTGATCCATACGTATGGAGCGCTATCGACGCATTCGCATTCCATTCACATTTCTACTAAATAAAAATGTTGAAGCATTTGTGCATTGAAAACATTTAATAGGCAAATAATTTTGAGAATGACACATGATTCCCTCTCTATTGTTGTATTACATTGTTTGATTTTGTTTATATGGATAGAATTGAGCAATAAATATTGCATTACATTATAAAAAGCACATTTTTACAAACTGTTTTTTTTATTATCAACACACAAAAACAGTAACATAACATTTTATTTCAAGTACAACACTACTTCAAAAAGCCTAAAAACAAAACCAAAACCCCCACTTTCCTTCATTAATGGTTCACTTTTTGTTCTCAATTTACATTATTTATATTAACAATATCAATAATGTAACTCAAAAGGTGCGTTATGTTTGCAAGCATTCAATTGCTAGTATATATTTTCCAATTGAGCTTTTTATAATATTATTGTTACGGTATGCATGGGACACTCTTATGAAGAAGAGTACGCCATGTGCTTGTATCCCTCCCCCACTATAAGTTCATGCTTTCCTTCATAATACAGCTCCTAAATTCTTTGGTTTCCATAATAATACTGTCCACCCGGAATTGAGTTGTTTATCCATATTGCCAAGCACTTTAAGATGCCATGCCTCTTTAGTTTTCAATGTTTTTGTGTTCTTTTACTTTCCATATATAAGCAGTCCCACTTTATTGATTACCAACTTCTTCTAAATATTTCACTTCTTCTTTATGTGCTTTGCTCGCCATGTGAGCATTGTAAGGTGAAATTCCGTTGAGTTTTTTGTCGCATATTTTGCAATAATACGGGTTTAGTTCTTTTGGCACATCATACTCATTCTCTCTGTATGTTGGTTTGTATGGTTTAAAAATTGCTATGAAAAAGAGGGAAAGAAACTGTACAGAATTTTCAACAAAAAATGTTTACAATGTTTATTTGATATTTTTTGAGTGATATTTATTTTGATTTACATTTAAAAAATTTAATCACAACTGTTTTTTTTAAATAAATTGTTTCACAGTTGCTTACGTTTGCTCGAGCCACAGTCACCCCACTTGTCTTCAGTCTTCTCTTCCATATCCTTTGAGTTTTGTAACCATGGCAACGTCGATGGTTTACTTTCTAATTCCTACAAATAAATTCTTAACAGTCAATTTAAATTTTATTTAAATTTATAAACTGTCACTTGCAGCAGTCTTGAACTACAAATAAAGACAGTACAGTAATTTGGAAACTAATAAAAGACACTTTTTACCCATAAAAATGTAATCTGATAACAATTCATTGCATCATCAATTTCAGTGTATTTAGTTAAAGTTCTGTCTGTAATATCAAACTATTTTGACAAAAAACAATGTGATGTGCCCAAATATGGTAGTGATATGCCCAAATATGGTAGTGATATGACATCATCATGTCCATATATGGACACATCACATTTTTTTCACATAAAGTTTGATAGTGTAGACAGAGCTTAAGCAGTGGTTTAAGTATTACTAACCATGACATATGAGGACGGAACATATCCTTCTTGACCATCATCTCCTTGGACACAGGACCACTGGTCATTTTCAGAGTGTTTCTTAATAAATGTAACCTTTTGACCTTGTTTTATTGTTAATTCTGCAAGTCCTAAGGGGCTCTTAGCATTTGCTTGGTAACTATACTTGACAAGGTATTGCACTAGATCTTGAGAAAAGAAACTTATGTTATGCTCTGTCTACACTCAAACTAGTTTGACAAAAAAAATGTGCTCAAGTATGGTAGTGATCTGACATTCATTCATACACATTTATTAGTTATTTGACAATAATTGGATCACGATTTTTTGGCACATAAAGTTTGATGCAGACAGAGCTTTAGGCATACATAATTATACTGTTACAGTGACATTATTTAAGGGCCAGATACATAAAATATCAGAAAACTGGAAACGTGAAGATGGATATAGTGGGGAAAGATGGATGGGTGTTTTGATGTATATAAAATAAGCTCCAAGAAGTTGCATAAAAATTCAAGTTATAATTTCCCATTACGACCAGGTAATCAAATAAAAAATAAACACGACAGTGCACCTTTATCAGATTCAGTTGTTGTTGGCTTTCTTGCATTATTCTGGCTACTCTGTACACTTGGTGAGGTTGCAGCTTCCTCCCCTGGTCGTCTAGATGTCTGTTCTGAACGAAATCCACGACCTCTCCACCCACGACCTCTCCATCCTCGACCTCCTTGTTTCGATGTTTCTTTTACTCCCATCATTTTCTGTATCAAATATATATGTATAAAAAAATTATTTTATTTTATTAGGTACTTTTGATTTATAGGTCAGGAACACCATGGTCTTAGTTTCTCCTACAAAGACACACGACTGGAGACGATCCTTTTTTACAGATCTTTCCTTTTTACAAATTTGTATTTTACATAACATGTGCATAATTAACACATACGTGACACAGTATACAACAAAATCAAATTGCTAACAATAAAATATCAATCATTATTTGTTTGTACACCGTATTTGATTTCGTTAGGGGAGTCTAGGGTATAATGTGGTGTGGATCGAGGGCCTGCCCTCTGTCTCTGTATCTAAATACACTAGTACTCTCTCTTCGTGGCACACAAGCAAATCTCTGAGAGTGAGAGTGTCCGAGTCAGAGGGGGAGAGAGTAGCCTACTACTACTACTACTACTAGCCTCTGGCCTCTAACTCTAACCAGGGACATCACCCTGCCTAACTAAACTAGGGCCTAGTCTAATAGTAATTAGCCTAAATAAGCCTTAGAAGAACCTTACAAGCATATACTACTAAAATAATATACCAATATAATTATTAATACATAAATTTGCCTTTTGGACAACAGCGATAAAAAAGAAATCGATAAAAAAAAATAAAGACAGTAGAGCACGTGTGGATTTAACAGTTCAAAACATAAAACGCCCTCTCTAGATTCCTGGTGTACCACCTGACATTTCAATCAGGTGGTATTGTATACGTGTCAGCTGACAGATCAGCTGATCGTCTGATCGCCATTGTTTATTTTATTATTTTTCAGTACGGTACACAAAGCTTACAATCATTTACAAATAAATCATGCCTGTAAGTATTTTTATTTAAAAAAAATATGAAATTGTAATTTATTGAGTTATGATGATGATGATGTTTTAAAAACTTGCCATGCTCGCCTGATTATTACAGCCCTGTAACATCATGCCGACATGATGATGGAGTCTTTTTTTGTTTTTTTTAGTACTAATAGTGGTCACCTATTTTATAACTCTACTACACTACAACTACTACTTACTACTACTCGGGCTACTACTGCTTCTAATTGAATTTTATTTAACATTTATATGCATATTATATGGTGGCTTGATCATTATTAATTTTCTACCTGACAATGTTTTGTTATTTTGTTATTTTTTAAATAGAAATACGAGTTTACAGTCGAAATGACATGTGGAGGTTGTTCTGGTGCGGTTGAAAGGGTTCTGAAGAAAAAAGAAGGTATGACTCAGCGTTGCCAGCGATAAAATTTAAATTATGCCGTATCCTGTCTCAAATAATGCCAGATTGGGAAAAATAATGCCAGATCCCCAAAATGTGACCCTAAACAGCGCCACCAACGGTTATATGTCTAATAAACGTTTGTAAAACCCCAACTGACACAAAATAGGGCCTAAAATTGTATCCCCATGTCGTACAAAATTTATATTTTTAGTTTTGTGAGTAATAACTAATAATTCTAAATATCTGGGGTGCGAAAATGGTAATTGCAAATGACACCAACACCAACACCCCCCCCCCCCTCCCCCACCCTAAAAAAAAAAAAACCTGTTACAGCCATGGAAATTTATAATTTTTGAGCTGAAATATGAGAGCTGCTCGAAGGCCGGGATCTTTGCACTTAATTTAAAAAATGAAAGGATCTTATAGCCACCATAATTAGAAAATGGAAATTATAATTTAAAATAGGAAATAAAAAAAATTATTTTGAGTGTCTCCAGGACCTCAGCCCCACCATGGTTGATAAGAAAATTTGGAAAAATACAGCTACTCGATGGCCGGAAATGGCACTTAATTTAAAATATGAAATAAAAATATATTTATTAGTGCCTCCATGATCTTAGCCCACCATAGTTCGAAAATGGCAATTATAATTTAAAATAGGAAATCAAAATATATATTAATTGTGTCTCCAGGACCTCATGGTTGGGGCTGAGGTAAGAAAATTTGAAAAAATAGAGCTGCTCAATGGCCGGAAATGGCACTTAATTTCAAATATAAAATAAATTTATTAGTACCTCCAGGATCTTAGCCCATGATAGTTTTGAAAGTGCCAATTATAATTTAAAATAGGAAATAAAAATATATATTAAGTGTTTCCAGGACCTCAGCCCCACCATGGTTGGGGCTGAGGTAAAACAAATTGGAAAAATAGAGCTGCTAGATGGCCGGAAATTGCACTTAATTTTAAATAAAAATGTATAAGAGTCCCTTGGACCTCGCCCCATCATGGTCACTGAGAGGTGAAGAACATTTGGAAATATAGGGTTGCTACGACGATGCAAATGGAACATAATTTGAAATATGGAAAACAGATTCTCTAGAAGAAATTCTTTTTAAAATTAGAGCTTCTAGTTACCGGAAATTGCCATTTTAAGGGTTGGGGAGGGGTGTGGCCGCTTATAATTATGAACTGAAAAAACAAAACCCCTTTCATAATGTGTTTTCGTTCAATTGTCTCTATATCTGGGGATCCAATAACCTGCATGGTCTCTGAAATAGAGCAACATAATTGGCCAATAGGTAGCCTCTTCGGATTTGTTGTGCTGCCTATATCGCACACACGGTAGTTTTCGAGCAGCCTTCCTATCCGAAGAGTCGATTAAGTCCGAAACGAAAGGATGGAAGAACTATTGTACGGAAAACCCGAACAGATCTGTTTTGTACGATATGATATTGTGTAAGGTATTAACAAAATATTTTATTTTTGTTCTGTGCTACAGTATATTATTTTTTTGGTTGTTCAAAAAACACAAAATTATGCCAGATTATGCTAAAAACGGCTAAATAATGCCGCGGCATTATGCCAGATGCCGTGGGCCTCCAAATAATGCCAAAAAGCATAATAATGCCAGAAATGGCAACTATGGTATGACTATGGACAATTGTATGTGTAAAGATAGACTTGCGCCAAGTCTGTATTTATTGTCTTTTTTATGTCATTCCACACGTCGTCGTTTTGATTTTTGTCTGAAAATACAAACTAAGGTAATACACGTATGAAACGCCATTATGTGTAAATAGAAGATTGTTTTTTTTTTCATTAGGCATTGATAACTTCGAAGTGGATCTTGAAAAGAAAAAGGTGTTTGTTGAGACAAGTATGACATCAGATGAAGTACTTGAAGTCCTAAAGAAAACGGGAAAAGCAACTACTTATGTAGGCACTGCTTAAGGTGAGTTGTGGGATTTAAATAAAACTAAACATTTTTGTTACAAAAACAAATAACTTCAGATTAAATGCATTCTTATTTTGTTTTTTTTCAGGCGGATGTTACCTTAATTAGATGCTACACAAGATTTTAAAAACTGTTTCTGGAAACAAGCTTTTAATCTTTATTAAAAGAAGATCGCCATGATGACATAGGAATCCTAGACATACAAATTTCTTCATTCCTACATTTAATTTTTTTTTTTTCAATGTATTTATAATTATGTACTGTAATAATAATATAACTTGTTTCTATCTGAAATATCATACATTTAATAATATCTGATAGTTTGCTGTATCTTGCAATTTTTTATTAAATTAAATTATGCCATTCTTACCATAAAAATTAATATAGTATTAGCTTGTTTGTTGTAAAACTTTACGTACAAAAACATTAAGAATATTTATTATGGGGAATTTCTTCATTTTTAATAGTTTGATAAGAAACATTGTAATGCATCATCTTCATGATCAATAAATACATTCAAATGATTATTAAATCTAGTCACTGCAAAGGCATTATCTTATTTATAGTGAGAATAATAAAAAATAACAAGGCACAGACAGAATTATAATTTGTACTACTGTATTAAAAAAGTTTATTTACAAAACCACGACAATGATAAATACTTAATGTTAATTTTTATACCTGTCTATTCATACCTTTATTCGTGTGAACAAGTATTAAGTTAAGCATATAAAGCTCTGTCTACACTATCAAACTTTATGCGAAAAAAAAAATGATGTGTCATAACATGGACACAATGATGTCATATCACTACTATATTAGGGCACGTCACACTTTTTTTGTCTAGTTTGATAGTATGGACAGAGCTTCTTTACATTATGGTTGGTTCCTGCAGCATATTTATACTGTATATGTATTTCTTGTACATTTAACTAGAATACACAATAAATTTCCCAGAACTAAATGTTTACTGGCTGGCCACTTCTTATCAAAAGAAATCTTTAAGTCATTAATTTGCTCTTCTGAAATTGCAACTATTTTGTAGAGATGCAGTGGAGCTGGTGGTTAACATGCTTGCCTTCCAATCCCAAGGTCTGGGGTTCAATCATGACCTAGTGCCAAGGTTGGAACTCACGACTCTTTCAACTCCACTCCCTAAGTCTCAATGAGACTTAGTTTATAAACACGATAAATTATACAATAGTTTATCCATCCTATAATTGGTGAGTTACTCGCGGTTGGATTCATGTTCATTTACAATAACGATCGGCTTTCATCTTTTCTCGTCTGAAAGAACAAGTCAAGGAGAGAATGATAAAATAATGGAAATCTACACTGCAAATGATACATAGGGGTGACTCTTGTTAATTACAATATGACTGTTCATTTAGCTTAAATATGGTTGTAAAAAACATAATTTCTAAAGCTCTGTCTACACTATCAAACAGTATGTGACAAAAAAGTGTGATGTGCCCAAATATGGTAGTGATATGCCCAAACATTGTAGTGATATGACATGTCCATATACGGCCACATCACGTTTTTTTGTCACAAAGTTTTATAGTCTAGACAGAGCTTTATGCAGCATGGTGAGTTGGTTATAAATTGGAATGCATACCTGTCTAGTAATTCCTCATGTAGTTTTCCCGTAGTACGTGCTCGCTCTAAATTTCCACTATCTTCTTGATTTATTCGTAACCTTCGATCTTCAAAACTCTGAAATTTCTTTCTAAAAATTAAAAATGTTGATAGTTGTTAGTGACAAGACTGTTAAAATTTGGAAATTACATGAAACAGTAAATTATTTCTTATACATTTTTAGTGGGTATTTATCATATCTGATTTACCCTTTATTAAATATCATATTTCATATTAATAACCATATTTCTAACTTACACATAATCAACCTCGCAATCTTTTAAATCTCCACTTTCCTCCTCTTCTGATTTTTTGGGTTTCTTTACTAACGATTTATTTGAATAAATCTACAACACAGAAAATATCATTTAAATAAAAAGTCAACTAAAGCCTTGTCTACACTATCAAACTTTATGTGATGTGTCCATATATAGACATGATGACATCAAAGATCTGAAAAATATAGAAAACACCAACATACCTTGAGCATTTCTTCTGGGCCAGCTTTAGAGTTGACTGCAACAATATCACCAGCACTATTGCATGAAATAAAGCAGCCATTGTAGCCTTGCAATGCAGTTTTACCCTAAAAACAAAACAATACATAGAATAATAAATATCAAATAACATTTTAAACCATAGGAATGTGTAAATTTTTTTGCAGGAACTGAAATCCCAACTGTACAATAGACCTACTGCAGCAGTCTACAAATCTATACTTACATCTTCAAATACAGGTTCCCATTGCTCTCTACTACCAACAGCATCTGAGCGACCTACGACCTGGTTTTCTGCGTTTACCGATATATATTTACCATATCCAGACTTCAGTGCAATCTTTCTGTCTGATATAGCGATCGCTGAAAACTGCTCTGGTGGCGCTGGACCAATGGAGGCTACGTAAAAGAGAAATATTATTTAGTTTACAGGACGGTGAAAATTCTAAGACCAATTTCTAATGCAAAAGATTTTTAAAAACATACAGTATTATTAAAAGCAAAACATTGTTAATATTTTGATACATAAATAATTGTTATGAAGAATATATGTTAATGTATCTCTCTTTTCTACTTACAATCTGAATTTGGAGCTCCCAGAGTAAACATTCCAGTGTCCATTGCATAAACGTAAGCATTTTTTCCTATCTCTATGGCAACATTCCCAGTGATTTCATTGGTTTGTGACACTTGCCACCACCCACCTGAACAATAAAAAAAAAATCATAGTTTATTGGTTTTTCTGTGCGAGATGGGTTTTTGAGAGTAAAGTACAGTTCTTTAATTTTATTTTATGCGACAAAAAATATCTTTTCTTAATTACTGACTATTACTGTATTAAACCCACCACGTACATACCTCTTTGCTCAGCTTCTATCTCTCTAGAATCTTTCACCTCTTTTTCATGTTTTCTTTTTTTGTGTTTTTTCTTTTTCGATGAACTGAAACAATAAGTAGTTAATATTAATCCTAGGCTATGTACACCACGAAAGTCCTACCCTCTAACGATGGGCTTTCACCCTGTACAGAAAGCTGCAAATTGTGCATTATTCGTTGCAATACTTGGCCTACCTTTAAAATATAACAATTACCTTTTCCCGTCGGTGGTTCCTTTTAATTTTAATTTACCACCTTTAACAAAGCTATATTCTGACATTACGTAACTAATTTTCAATACAGGATTGTTAAAATATATAATTTTAGTACGCAAAACAAAATCATATCCCCGATAAATGAATACCGCGTTGGTTCATTTTGTTAAGAGAGAGAGGGAGAGAGGTGAGCAGCAAATCAGAGCCATATATATAAAGAGTTACGACATTGAAAATTAGAAGCCATTTTTGTGTCAAAGAATTCGCACGCTTTGGGCGCGGTCTCTTTTGTATAGCGTTTTCCTATAGTTCATGCATTATTTTTAGATTTTTTTGTCTATGAAATAACGCTTATATTCCGTTTTTATTTTAGTAATTAATTTTATTAATGGTATTAATTTGGTAACGTATATATATTGTGTCTATAATAACAAAAGAATAAATGCTAGGGCCTACATGCAAGTCAGGATACATCAAAGCATGAGCCAATACAAAAAACACACAAATTCACCCCTCTTTTTATACAGTATATGGCTCTCTGTGTGTTTTTGACACAAACTTTCAGAGACTCGTTCATCATTTCATTTGTAATAATTTGCCTTTATTATTTTAATATTGTTCATACCCTATTCAATATATTAACAAATATATCCACGACACTTTATTATTTTATTTAGGCCTAGTCATCAAAGCATGCAAATTATGAATTGAAAATATTACATAATTGTTATTAATAAGACGTAGTTATGGGATGTTTCGTTCCAAAATCAATCAATCGAACTTTATAATGTACTAGCGCACGCGCGCGCAATATTCTTTGCAGCAAGTACTTCTGTACGCTGTACACATCGATATTTCACCGTAAAATGTGCAGTTACATTTTTTTTAAATATAAGAAAAAGTTTAAAGTATTTTCTTGCTCCTACACTTTACATGCAATAACGGAGACAAGTTTGACACAAATTGATCTGCATATCACGTGACTATAATCCAATGTCGTAACCCTTTATATATAATGGCTCTGCAGCAAATATTAAGAGGGCGCCCTCTCTAAATATCGCAAGATTGATCGATATTAATATTATAGAATCGGAAGGAATCGATTTGTGGAATGACAGTTTTTAAGTGTTTTTGTCTTGTTTTTCAATCAAGAAATGTAAACATGTCTGTTGTAAATTCATGATAATGATATTGCAAACGTTGGGTAAGTTATGTTGTACTTCTAGTTGTATTAGTGATGACGTAAATGGAAACCAATATTGATGCAACTACCTGTACGTCATGTGCAGGCTAGGCTAGTTTAATAGTTAGGCCTAGGCCTAGGCTAGTTTTATAGACCTTTCCCTAGCTAGGCCTAGCCTTGGGTGATCAAGCCTCGCCTCTTCTGGCTAATCCGCGATGTACCTGTGTGTTTAGTCGATATACGCGATATTCGTTGTTCTGTTTTGTGTGGACACAGCTCAAATGAAATATACAGAATGACCAGGTGAAAATTATTTGAGGAGCTAACTAAGAAAAAACTTCAACAATATTTGTTTTGTTGTTGTTTGTATTTATTAATTAAATGGATCCCAATTAAATTATATACTATCTGTGTTTTTAGTTTTTTTTATCATTTTTTTTTACAGAGATGGAAAAGTTGGTTAATCATTAACATTTATTATTAAATTACAAATATTTATCATAGTTAGTCATCTTATAAACATACCAAGTTTGAGATTACTGTGCTGTACAGTACACATTGTGCTTGTGGTGTTGCTTTCTCAGAGACCAAGCCAAATCACAAAAGAATTTCAACTTACACATGCTAACTATGCAAATGTGCAAAATACAATCAGCCAATTAGAGCTAAGTAAACTGAAAAAATCCTTTGCAAGTCAGTATTAACAATTTATTAACAATAAAACTAAAATAATAAATAATTAAATATTGAAAACTGAGACTGAATGAAAATGTTTAAAAATAAATATTAAATTAAAATTACAAATTTGACATTATTAACTTATATATTTGTTATTTTGTTAAATACAATTTATAAAATCTTTCTATATATTTTATAATATAATAAATTGGCACAATATTTAGTAAATAAACCATGCAAATCAAATAATTGTAAATTAAAAAAAGTCTAGATAAAAATGTATAGTAAAGTAAAATATCCAGTCATAAATGGGTTTTAAAGATATATTGCCCCCCCCCCCCCCGAAAAAAAAATTGTTTAAATTGTTTTTGTTGAACATGCAATTTTAATGTCACAGAATACTGTAGTATTCACTTTTATAAACAAAATTGGATAAGAAAAATAATTTTCCTGTAAAAAAAAAAGAAATTGGCTGCCAGCCGAATGAATTTTTGGTTGAATTTAACCATTTATTTTGTCATTTTACAAGTGAAAACATTTGTTAAGGAATTTAAACCAACTATTTATCTAGTATGACAGGATTTAGCTAATGACACTGAAACCCATCACTAGACAGCAGTCAATTAACATCATGTCATGTTGGTGGACAAAATTAACAATATTAGTAGCTTTTTGTGACTGACACAGTTATATAACTATCTCCTGGACTCCCACAATACATTTGCATTCTAATGAGCAAATACATTTTTCAATATTGTGTTTGTAATCCCTCTTGCTCTGATCAAAGGCCAAGTTGGCGCAAAAACATAATATTCTATATGAAAAGTGATGGATATTAATTATTTTTAACTAAAAATTGGAAAAATTTCAAAAAGTATCAGCCTACTTTTGATTGAGTGAAACAAATTTCAAATTATAGGAGGTGGGAGGCGGGGGTGGGTAGGTTAAGATGAGACAGGGTCTAAAAATGGTTAAATAGAGTGTTGAATTAATCTATATTGTTCTACAGGTACTTTTTGATGCCTATTAATTACAAATATTTGTTACAATTTTCACAGCCTTAAATACAATTCTTTTTTTGGCTAGAAAAAAAAACATAGTTAAAAAATTAAAAACGTTTATATCTATAATAATAAATGAATGTAAAAAAAAGAAATTAAATTGACTTGAAAATTGATTTTTTGTAAAGTCTGATGTGGCGATCAAGATGTTGTTAATAATTGTACTGTCCGTCTTCCTGGGAGCTATCATTACGTTGGTGCTTCAAGCTTGTATCTTCTACATCTATCACTATAATCAACCAGAGGTTCCGACTCCACGAAATGGACTCTTTGAGCGTGCTCAAATGGATGAGGTAATTATGAATTAATTATAAATTCGTATTTGCTAGAATTGATAACAATTAGTTATTCTATTTTGAAATAGTGAGAAAAAAAAAACCAGCTAAAAACATTAACATTATGTATTCGTAATTTATGTTAATAATAATACTGTACTCTCTTATCACACAAATATCTTTATAGCATTTAATCTACCATCATATTTAAAATTAGGATACTGATTGTTCATACATTCATTCATGAAACATGTGTTATACTGTACGCACTAGGTGTACTGTATGCACTCCACTAGGTGTACTGTACGCACTAAGTGTACTGTACGTATTAGGTGTATATACACTAGGTGTACGCACTAATTGTGGTGTACGCACTAATTGTGCTGTACGCATTAGGTGTACAGTATGCACTATTTTTACTGTACGCATTAGGTGTATGCACTAGGTGTACGCACTATTTTTACTGTACGCATTAGGTGTATGCACTAGGTGTACGCACTATTTGTACTGTACGCATTAGGTGTACAGTATGCACTAGGTGTAAGCACTATTTTTACTGTACGCACTAGGTGTACGCACTATTTTTACTGTACGCATTAGGTGTATGCACTAGGTGTATGCACTATTTGTGCTGTACGCATTAGGTGTATGCACTAGGTGTACGCACTAGTTTTACTGTACGCATTAGGTGTATATGCACTAGGTGTACGCACTATTTGTGCTGTACGCATTAGGTGTACAGTATGCACTATTTTTACTGTATGCATTAGGTGTATGCACTAGGTGTACGCACCATTTTTACTGTACGCATTAGGTGTATATGCACTAGGTGTACGCACTATTTGTGCTGTACGCATTAGGTGTATATGCACTAGGTGTACGCACTATTTGTGCTGTACGCATTAGGTGTACAGTATGCACTATTTTTACTGTACGCATTAGGTGTATGCACTAGGTGTACGCACTATTTTTACTGTACGCATTAGGTGTATGCACTAGGTGTACGCACTATTTTTACTGTACGCATTAGGTGTATGCACTAGGTGTACGCACTATTTTTATTGTACGCATTAGGTGTATGCACTAGGTGTACGCACTATTTGTGCTGTACGCATTAGGTGTATATGCACTAGGTGTACGCACTATTTGTGCTGTACGCATTAGGTGTATATGCACTAGGTGTACGCACTATTTTTACTGTACGCATTAGGTGTATGCACTAGGTGTATGCACTATTTGTGCTGTACGCATTAGGTGTACAGTATGCACTATTTTTACTGTACGCATTAGGTGTATGCACTAGGTGTACGCACTATTTTTACTGTACGCATTAGGTGTATGCACTAGGTGTACGCACTATTTTTATTGTACGCATTAGGTGTATGCACTAGGTGTACGCACTATTTTTACTGTACGCATTAGGTGTATGCACTAGGTGTACGCACTATTTGTGCTGTACGCATTAGGTGTATATGCACTAGGTGTACGCACTATTTGTGCTGTACGCATTAGGTGTACAGTATGCACTATTTTTACTGTACGCATTAGGTGTATGCACTAGGTGTACGCACTATTTTTACTGTACGCATTAGGTATATGCACTAGGTGTACGCACTATTTGTGCTGTACGCATTAGGTGTATATGCACTAGGTGTACACACTATTTGTGCTGTACGCATTAGGTGTATGCACTAGGTGTACACACTATTTGTACTGTACGCATTAGGTGTATGCACTAGGTGTACGTACTATTTGTACTCTACGCATTAGGTGTACGCACTAGGCGTGTACAGTATGATTATTCTCTCCAAAGAGTATTGCGTAATGTTAATAACAGAGTTTCTTAATAATATAGTATTAATTTGTACAGTGTTAATTAAGTGTAAGGCAGGGGCAACCAATCAGGAGGCAGCATGCATCCACTTTTCAGACTGAAATTATTAGTGCTAATATTGCTGTATGTAATTAATAATTGATAAAACAAATTAGTGATTCTCTCAAACACACACATACTTTATAATACATATTTCATAGATACAAATAAATGCACTGATTATGTTTAAATACAGTATATAAAACGTTATACTCTTTATTCCTGATGGTAATACATATACTGTATAATGTATACTGTGATATGGCATACAAGTGTATCTTGTCTGTATGCAGTATGTAATAATCTTATTTTACGGATTTAATATGATTACGATTAAAATACAAATTCATATTATTAAACATCCTTGACAGCATTTGGTAACTGTCATAAAAAAAAAGATATATATAGTCACGTATACGAATGCAAGTGTAGTTTATTATTATCAGCATTTAATGGTAGCAGCCAGCCAGGTGCTCATTATATAATGGTGAATAAATTATATACTGACACCACTGTGACAAACAAGTCTCGTCATAACTTTTTTAGCCATTAGACCATTATTGACTACCAGCCTTTAATGTTAAAATATATGTCACTCGTCACAGGAAAGTGCCTCCTTGCTGATTCAAAATTAGAGTGACTACTATTTGTTACTTACAGTGGTAGATATACTGACATTTTGTCATAGATTAGAAATTAATAATATCCTGGTTTTATATAGCGCCTAATGTAATGAAACCTCTAAGTACTGAACATTATTACCCCAGTCATTTTTTTTTTATCAAACACGTACACATACTTCCATAATGCAGCTAGTAATCAGCGCAAAGTTGTGTCTTGATCTTACGGTATTATTACATTGGGGAGACTTTGTGTAAAAGCATGAATCGTGGCAGACTACCTTTAATTTTAATATCTTATGTCGCAAATTGATTATTGATTGGCCGCAGGATGTCCTTGAAGGATTTCGAAGATAAAAGGAATGTGACGTAATTATGTCACATTTTTATCATTAATAAGAAACAGTATTGAAAATTTATGAATAGGATTTAATATAGAGGAACATTTTAATGGCTCACTCTGTAGTATTTTATGTGAGCATACACACTGGGCTACCATGCCAATATGTAAAATAAGACAGTATGTATTTAATTGCTAACAATAACATAGTAGTAACTACAAATTCTACTAAAAAAAAATTTTGGGGGGGATAATCCAAGAAAAATGTTTTAATAAAAATGCTTTTTAATGAGATATTCTAAAAATGTTTTTTAATTAGTCATAAAGTCAAGACGGGCAACATCTACAGGATATCTGAAACATTAAATTGTGAAATATTTGATATACTGTACAGTAATATTTGACAGACTAAATAATGTATTGTTTGAAGGTTTGCATGGCAAAATCAAGTGTTGATACCACATGTATTAGTTCTGAAAAGAACTGTTTAGTTTCTCGACGTTTCCTCACTCCTGAGAACGATCAAAATATTGATCGAAACGTCGAGAAACTTAACAGTTCTTTTAATATACGTGGTGTACCGCAAACTTTATATCAACAGACTAAATAATATAATATAATGTTATTGTTAACGCTCCACTGTTTTTTTGTCCTTCCTTCCTGGACTCCACCCGTGCCATCCACTTTTAATATGAATATTCAGTTTAGAAATAATAATGTCAAAATACCGTTCCTGGTTAAAATGTGGGCGAAAATAAAGGGGTTAGATGATACTTGGATTGCATTAGCAGTGAATTTAAATCTTGGATTTAATTTAAATTATGAATAAATATAGAGTATCAAAAAATTTTTTTTAAATAGGCGTATTAGAATTATACTCAGTCATATACAGAAATTTGTTTAACAATCGGTCTCAGTGTTTTATTAAAAATAAGTATCATTTTGTATTATATTCTTCTGTGTTGAGACTTTAGTGAATTATGCGTGAATCTCTTTAGATGCAATAACATGCTTTGTTAATTTAAATCTTGCAGTCTTAGAAAATCAATGGAAATCTATAATTTAATGACGTGTTATTTGCCCTCAATTAATTTACTCACATTTCACATTCTGCTTGCATTAGTGTTCAATGCTTTTAATGTATTGGTTACTTAAAGATGTATTGTCCCCAAAAAACATGAAAAATAAAGATGAATAAAATCAGACTTTGAATATACTATTTTGGAGTTTTAATAAAGTTAATCACTTCCGTAAAAAACGGAAAAAATAAATGGTTAAATTCAAACAAAAACCCATTGGCTGGCAGCCAATTTGACTATTTTTTTGCTTTAAAAAAACTGTCATAATGTTGAGGGGATATCTTCTGAAGACTGGGTTAAAAAGTAAAACATAGTTTTGATATATTGCCCCCACTCCTTAAAACTATGCGTGAATCTCTTTAGATGCAATGACATGCTTCGTTAGTTGAAATCTTGCCATCTTAGAAAATCAATGAAAATCTATAATTTAATGATGTGATATTTGCCCTCAATTAATTTAGTCACATAGTCACATCATAATCATTAACATTCAATGCTTTTCCAGAATGTTGTATTGGTTACTTATTAATATTACTGATTAATCTAGTTTGAAAAAATCATGAAAACGGTCATAATGTTGAGGAGAAATGTATAGTCCTGAGAGTGAGAGAGATATTTAAAAGTAAAACACGAAAAAATGTTAATGAAATATTTAGCCTTCTCTCCCCCCCCCCCTCCCCCAATCTATAATGCTGGATTATATAACAGTTTATTAAATCTTGTAAGTTAAATATCACAGGTTTACTCAATTATCATAAATACTGCTAACTAATTATCTTATATTTTGATTTTATATCTTCAGACATTATCCGATCCATCTTTGCTTAATAAAATAGAGTCATGCAACGCCCTCAACATGCTTATTGCGTTCCTATTCCGTGAAATGAAAGATACAAAAGCAGTGCGAACATGGGTCATTAAGAAGATGAACGTAGAATTTGATGAACTACTGCAAAGTAAAACAGCCGGACGTTTACTAGAACAGATTAAGGTAAACCTCACGTCTCCCACAATCATCCCACAATTAGACTATTTTCATCATTGATTTTGCAAACAAAAAAACATGAAAGATCATGTTTTTTTACTATCGCCTTTAAATCAGCCTTGAAAACTCATCTTTTTCTTTCAAATTGAGCTCTTCCCATACACCGCGCCTTTCATCACTCACTGCTGGAATTGGCGCATTACAAATTCGTATTATTATTATTAAAAGAATTTAAAAATGTAAAATAATGAGGCTTCCCGTTGTTTGATGTGAATGAAATAAAATAAAAAATAAAATGGATATTTTATTTCCCTCACTTCATACAGAATTTAATTTATTTAATTACATAATGACATGACAGTTATTTCATTGCATGTTGTATTTGTTTATGAGTTGAAATAAAATTTTAATAAGCAATGGCTCATAACAATTTGTTCTACCATCATTTCTTTATGTGGGAAGTTAATTTAATGATAGCGTTGTTGTCAGTATCAGTTGCCTAGTCAAAATATATAGGCTAAAATAAAAGGTTACTGATGAAGTAATAGTACAGGCACAGAGGAAGTCTGAACCGCACAGTGATATACTGGAAAATAATTGATTATACTGTACTGTATACACTAAGAAATGAGGAAATCTGTAAGAATCAGAAAAAGTCCCACGAATCAAGATTACAACTGAATGTGCAGACATCACAGCGAGAAGTGAAAAACAGACGAGGCAAAGACGCTTTAAATATTATTATTAAAATAAAATATGACGATCTGTGCTTGGGAATTAGGGTGGGTAGTGAAAATGTAAAATTTCAGACGAGACTACGGCCCTGCATCCCACAATGGCATGGTATTGTACAAATTTGATTGGAAAGCGATCTCACTCTCGACCTGATATTGGAATAACATTAGTTCTTGAGTGTATGGACACACAACAGAGGTTAATTAATGATTCCCTCATTATCTTGATATTAATTAACAAGGCGGGATCTCCAAAGAGATACTTTTTACATACATAAACAAACTTTAATTTTGTTGTTTCTTTTCACAGGTTAGAGATTACTGCCTCGGTCCGACATTTCCAACGATAAAAAAAGTCAAATTATGTAAAGCGACTCCTAGGGAACCGTGCACTGTACCTGAGGTAATTGTCCCTTCTGTTTTGTAATATCAACTCTCAACTGAAAACCAGACACCGTTGAGCTGACCCAAAATGCCCTAAGTTTCAGAATACATTTAATATAGGAAAGTTAAAAAAAAAAAATTCTGGGCACTATTTGTTTCATGTCTACTGTCACTTATTTATTATTGTTATATGTTTCATATTTTCTTATTTAAGTTTGCGGATGTTTGCCTTATTGAATATAAATTTGTAGTATATTTCGTGCCTAGCTTACCTGGATAACCGGTAAATGCCCTATTCTCCTCAAAGAGCGTGATACTCGAAAAGTAGAAAATTCATTGTACTCCTCTCTCCATAACTATTATATTTAAATCACTAGTATTCTACTACTGTATCTGAATTTTTTTTTTTACATGTGTTTACATGTTTTGCATCTTACAACATAATCTATGAAATTGATTAAAAATCAATCAAAAACTACTTCTATATTTACACTAGATATCAGCTTTAAATCAAAGCCTTTAAATCGTTATAAATTTAAACATAATTTAAATCCTGAAATCCTTTCATCGTAGGAGATTGACGTTGCCGTGGAAATTGAATATGGAGGAGGATTTCGAGTTACCGTTGATGTTGATCTAGCGTTTGGAACGTCAGCTTACATTTCTATAACGTTGAAAAAATTGAAGGGAAAGGCGCTGTTACAGTTCACGAGGATACCGTATTCACACTGGTCATTTTCTTTTTTTGATGTAAGTTTACAACAACAAAAAATTGTTCTAATGTAGTAATATTTACTGTTCTTTACCATAATAAAAAAATAATAAAAAAATAAATAATGTAGCTCTTATTCTCAATGTTATATAAATCAGAAATTAAAATTAAATTGTATGGCATGGTATAAATGTAGATCTCTAGTACACCAGCAGTGATCAAGTTAATTGATACTAAGTATCCGTCGATGACAGCCATGTGTCTTAAGAAGAAAACTGCCTCAAGAACAGTAACTTAACCATTGCATTATTACACAGTAGAAGAATTAAATTAAGTTTTTTATTAAATATTTTTGTTATTAAAACTTGTTTGTTTTTCTTTTTAGGAACCTGAAATAGACTTTGAAGTGAAATCTCATTTTGAAGGACGAACTTTCCCGCAATTAGGCTCGTTAATTGTAAATCAAGTATGTTTCATTATTATTATTATGTTATTATTTAATACCTAAAAATAATAATAATAAAACAACCGTCAACTCTGTTACAACCAGAAAAAGGTTTTTGGAAAAGCAATTGGTGTATTTGGAGAGTTGACAATATACCATAGAGATATTAAAGTGACTTTATAATCTATATGATTATACTGTACATTACAAAGCTGTCCCCGGCCAACTCCACTCTGGCCAGTTATCAAATGTCCAGCAGTTTAAACATTTTCCTGGTCATTTCGTTACCCCATGTGTGTGGATGCATGCGCATTCAAGAAAAAAATCTGTATGACAAATGTATGACAAACAACCTTGTTGTAACATAGATTCCATAGACTTTATGTATTCACAGAAAATTGTACCACTACAATAATAGGAATACTCAAAATACAGTACCCATTAACTCGTTATTCCTCTAGAGAATCAGTTTTTAGTTAATTTAACTTTAAAAGCTTTCCAACTGTACAGTATAAATATTAGAATAATATAGGTCATCTAATGTAATTCTGTATTGAAGATAGTCATGATGAATGATGTCAGATCATTACATATTTCACAGCAGGCAAAGTACACCAAAATGATAAACTACCATTTAAATGCAAGACTACTCTATGCTACAGAACACCACCAGTATAACCAACATGATGAATTATGAAATCATTCATGCATGACTAATGAAGCATTTTTATCTGATTTTTTTTCTAAAGCAATGATTTATGTACAGGTGTAAAGGTGAAAGACTACTTAAGCAGTTTGTGATTCAGATATTACAGCTTGTCATTGTGTGTCAGGGCCAGACCCGTCCCTATTGCACAACCAAAAATAAATCAATACATAACAATAAATAATGATTGTTTTATGAAATGAAATACAGGAAATAAATAAAATTTGAAGAAGAAAAAAAAATTATTTTTGCATATAAAAAAGACAAAATAATTTGTTAAACCAAAAATCCATTTAGTACTTGCAGATAACATAGTCATCTGGTCAAAGAGAATAATCTATAAATAGCACTAAAATGTTATATTAATTAATTCAAATTATTTTCTTAGGGGGACAATATTATTATCTTTAACGAATTATATTTTATTTCAGCTTAAAAAAACCTTGAAGAAAAAGCACACACTACCAAATTATAAGATGCGGTATAAACCGTTCTTTGTAAAAGCGGTTCCACCTCACGCTAACGCCGATATGTACCTGCATGAGTCAAGGCTGACTGTCGGTAAGATGACAGTTGTCTTGATAGAGGGCAGTAGACTGGCAATCACAAACGAAGATTCGGAAGTTTATTGTACAATAGCTGCTGGTAAGTGTTTGTTTTTCGCACTCAATGTGTGTATATAAATTCCAAGTGTTTTCCTGTTATCTGAAAATCACACATTATTGTTTATGAAAGTGATTTTACCTCACGGAAGTGACAGTCAGTGGCTGAGCGTTGAGACAATGGAAGTAGTGTACAGTAGTAGTCCGGCAAGGTTTTGAGGCGCCCACACTAAATTTTTATGGTATTAGGCCAGCCAAAAGGTGTCTGGTGTTGGGAGAGTTGACTGGACATCTTTTTGGACGAGTAGGGGGTTACCCCGGTCTACTAGTTCATTATAGTGAATTTTTATTTTTTGTCAAACTACAGATTTTGCACCTCTGAACCAGGAGGACATTTTCCGAAGGTATCCTGGTGAAGTCTATGAAGTAGAAATTATAAAGAATAATCAGAAATCAATTGGAGTTATATTTAATACAAGCACAGCAGACGAATCAGAAGTGTTTATAGAAACAATACAACCTAACACTCCTGCTAGTGTAACAGAATTAAAAAGGGTACGTGTTCAGACTGATAATGTGTGTGTTCAAGCTGATAATGTGTGTGTTCAAACTGATAGGATACATGTTCAAACTGATAGGATATGTGTTCAGACTGATAATGTGTGTGGTCAAACTGATAGGATGTGTTTAGACTGATAATGTGTGTTCAAACTGATAGGATACATGTTCAGACTGATAGGATACGTGTTCAGACTTATAATGTGTGTGTTCAAAATGATGGGATACGTGTTTAGACTGATAGGATACGTGTTTAGACTGATAATGTGTGTGTTCCAACTGATAGGATACGTGTTCAGACTGATAGGATAAGTGTTCAGACTGATAATGTGTGTGTTCAAACTGATAGGATACATGTTCAGACTGATAATGTGTTCAGACAGATAGGATACATGTTCAAACTAACAGAATACATGTTCAGACTGACAGAATACATGTTCAGACTGACAGAATACATGTTCAGACTTATAATTGGCATGTTCTGAGTGAATGTGAAAGAACCTTTACTAATGTGTTAATTAAAAAATGTATTTTTTCTAGGGTGACATACTACTGTCAGTGAATGGTAAAGATGTTATATCATCTAAAAATGCTGTTAAGTTAATCAAGGAGACCAAAGGAAAGTAAGTCAACATACAATACACATCCAAATATAGACCCCGCATTTCTGTATGAATTCCTACTAAGAATAATTTTGTTGTTTTAGGTGCAAATTAAGAGTTCAACGTCCTACACAACCGGTAGACGCACCTGACGGTAAAGTAGAGTTTGTGGATCAAAGTCAAGAAAACGATTACGATGATTTTATCAGTGATACAATAACAACTCTTGGGTATAGTCCACATGAACAAATACATGGAATACCAAAACAAATGGCGGCAGCCACTACAACCCTCTCAGAGAGCATCTCCCCTATACTACGCCGACGGCAAAACAATCCAGATTCACGCCCACAGCACAAACGGCGTGCATCGTGGGGAGCGATGGACTCGAGTTTAGAACCTTTACTGGATCTAAAAAGCGAGAGCACTCATAGCTTAGGAATGTTTTTGAAAGAGTCGGAGAGAGTTAAGATCACAAAAGCACAATCACGTGAACACAGTAAGAGTTTGCAATTTAATGGAATGTCGCCGAACGATCCCGACTTGGACACGATAAGTCTAGCGAGTTGTCCGCCAGACTTTTTAGAGGAAACTATCGATGCACAAATTCTGAATATGGGTGAGACGACACGACAAAAAAAAGAGGATTTTCATTCTTCCTGCTTGCCAGCATCTAGGGTGAGGGTTATTATAGTCACTTTTTCTTCACAGTCTATATTCATTTCGGTTATCAACTTCTTTAGGCTAATTATTTCTAGATAACATGTTATGCCGCTTAGCTAATATGCTATCTAGGTTTTGGGCTGTAAGGCAGTGGACATGGGATTTGTAAGCAATAACCAACCTGCAGTATAATGCTAATACAAAAACTGAAAAAAGGTCCATATCAAAATACTTTGCAACCTTAAATATTTTCCTCCATAAAATTAAATATTTTTCATTCACCAACTTTAATTACATATTTATACTGTAAAACCAGAAACTTTCGCACGCGTTAAACTTTCGCTAATTTTGTGAGTGATTGAAATTCATGAAAGTTCCATGGCGCGAATAATTTTCAGAACGTACTGTAGGCCTACTACTGTATACAATAACGTATGTATTTAACATCTTTATAACACAAAGCTTATGATATTGTTACAGTATTTACTTTATTTTTCAAATTTGCGAAAGTTTTATGTTGCGAAAAAATGGCCGATGTAACCAATTCGCGAAAGTTTCTGGCTTTACCGTTTTGATTTTCATAAAATATATTTTGTAGGATATATGCTGGGATGAGTTTTTTGAGTTTGAATTAGAAGACACAGATAAATTTCTTAATATATGTGTCTGGAACCGTGTCAAAGGTCAGTTAGGAGAACGAGACATTCCAATTGGTTATTGCAGCGTTCCATTGATGGACGTCGCTTTGCAATGCTTAACAACACTGTCGGGAGAACATCAAGAAATGTTTAAGTTGTTTCCACCGCAGAAAAAAGCAGGAGCAAGGTTACTTTTATAAATTTTAACTCAACATTTAGTTTAAGTTCCTTTCAAATTGTGTCGTAGGGCCCCCCGGAAGAGCAGTTTTTTATTCTATTACTGAGAGGGCTACCCTACTGAAAGAAAACGAAATAAATAAATAAATCTATAAATAAAATTTAAGATCCTCCATTCATATTGGGATATAAATCTGATCTGAAAATGGTAACAGATAATTAAAACCTGAATAAGGACCTGTTCAAGTCAAGTCAAGTATCATTTACACTGAGAATATGACAAGATAACAAAAATCAAAGAAAAAAATCACATCACATTCTAGAATCCTACAAAACATATGTGTGATTGAAAAAACACAAAATAGTTGAATCAGGCCTCTGTGTGAACACAGATTAATAGTCATAGTATTTTTATTTTGTCAATTAAAAAGAATTAACAGAAGTTTGTTTTGAATACTGGCATATCATCATATATATATAAATCCAAAGGCAAATTACTGAAAAAGACAATGCTGTGGGTATCAGTGGCTGGATCTCAATAGAGATACAAAAAAAAAAGCGAAAAGCTAAATCAAAACGATAAAGTAAAACAGCCCGCCAGAAAAATTAGCAGAGCTTAAATAGTTATATATATATATATATGAGATCCAGCCACTGATACCCACAGCATTGTCATTTTTTTCAGTAATTTGCCTTTGGATTTATATATATATATATATATATAATAAATCTATATTGAGGCAGTTTTAACTTATTTGATCTTGATTTTTTTCTATATCCTGCCTAGGCAGCTCTTTGATTTATATATATATATCTATATATACCGTATATATAAATTAAAAGGTATGCCTTTTGAATTCGTCACACTTGGTTTGAACCCTTTTAGGGCACAATTAGTTATGAAAACATTGCACAATAGTATGAGTAATTTAACATTAAATAAAAATTACTAATTATTTTAGTCGACATCCAGTGTATGGAAATCTATACCGTCATTCTGGGTTTGAAGGCAACCTCTGTTATGGTGACGTTACATTAGGGTTCCATCATTCACCGTTTGAGAGACAAGAATTAAGTCTAGATGAGATTCACACTAAAGAGGAGGAGTTAAAGAAGTATGGGCAAGAGACACAAAATGATCACTTAGGCCATCAACCAAATATAAAGACACGCGCACGACCAGATGACTTAAAGTAAGCATACTAATACCTATCATGACATTTGACCCCTTTTGAAGACCATGGAAAGGTTCTCAATGTACCATGAAGTATGTTGTATAGTTTTCTCTTCTATGATGAGCTTTTAACATTTGACCTCTGACCCTAACACTGCTACTTGTAATCAACGTGTGTTTAATATGTACATAAAGTACCTGTATGTTTTACAGTTTTCTATGACAAGCTTTTAACAAGGAAATTTGAACTCTGACACTAACACTGCTACTTGTAATCAACATGTGTTGAATATGTAGGCCTACCTTAAAGTTTTCACTTCTATAACAAGCTTTCTACAAGGAAATTTGACCTTGTGTGTTTATTGTGCTTTGCTTATTGTTTCTTCAGCTTGGTGTCAACAAAACGCCATGTGTTTGTAGGTACGCAGTTTGCTGTTCAAACTAGATGTGGCTTTTGCAATAAAAAGGTAATGTTCTACAAGTAACAATAACGCAAAGATAAAAAATATTTTATTTAGTATCACACACCGGGTCTCACATTTTGTATGATGTTGTATGTTGCTCCACAACAAACATTAGATTTAAGCATAGAGATATAATGATTCAAGTTTATCATATAATTAATATGCCAGATAATATTAATTATGCCAGATAAACGGGCGATTCATGTCAATTTAACCTCACCAATTATTTCACTAATTTGTGGCGTGGACACCAAAGACAGTAAGTGCAACTAAAACTAATTTAAACTGTAATATTGTCATCATTACTGTATTTAGGTTTGGACAAAGTATGCGTTCCAATGCAAAGTATGTAAGCTGATTTGTCACAAAAAATGTTCAGAAAAAACGCAGGCCAAGATGCCGTGTGATATGTAAGTGAGCCCTCTACATTATTTCAACTATTTGTTTCTATGACATGCATACTTTTAAAGCATTTTGGTTCATATTTTTTTAATCCGCTAATATGATTTCACAAAAAGGTGCATTGAAGTTTGTTCCTCTTTGTGTTTGAATATTACAATTTATTATCGTATTATTTTTCATTTTTAAAATGATATCATAGTTCTTTCATAACCATTTTTAAGGTTTAGCAGTCATGGTTCAGATATTTCACGCAAAAAGCATGACTATTTTGATCTTATCTTTTCAATTTCACATCCACTGTTTTAATTTCCTAAGGGTTTTTTTTTGTATGTGAAAGTTTTAGTCTTTTTATTACCGTCTAAATGGTCTTAAAATAATCATTCAATTTTAGACTCCTAGGCCGTTCCAAATCCGATCTACAATCCCCGGCACGTGACATTCAACTCAAAGTTCCAAAGTCGGTTACCCCAATGATATCACCTGGAAACTCGGCTAAGAACACACCTCTCGCATCACCCGCATCCACTCCTCCAGGGTCGCCCCCATCGTCTGACGAAGAGGAGGATGTGGATGAGTTGGTACGAAGCATTCATAACTTAAAGGAAGAGCTGCGAAAAATAGTGGATCCTGATGGAACAAGTATGGATAACGATGCCATGTTTATGACAGCTGCAAGAGAGGTAGGGGGAGAGTCAATATTACGAAAGACAGTTGAGATACTGTACACATGGAATTGCTACTTTATGTGGACAGGAACATGCTATTATGCAAGGCCATCCAACGACCGATTTTTCTAAAATTTTACTCTTAGCTCCAAGCTATGAAGATGCCAATACTGGGTTAAATAGCCACTATAATTAACTAGAGGTTCCTGTCAATATGATAGCTATAATGAATACATAATACTCGGTTTTGTATTAAATCATAGCACAATACATATCACACTTATGGCATCATAGCACACAACCTACAGTATGACATCATAGCACATTACCTAGAGTATATCATACCACACTATCTATGACATCATAGCACACTACCAATGACATCATAGTACAATAATACCAATGACATCATAGTACACTACCTATGACATCATAGCGCAATACCTATGACATCATAATACACTACCTATGACATCATAGCACAATAATACCAATGGTATCATAGCACAGTTCCTGTGACATCATAGCAGCACAATACCAATGACATCATAGCACAGTTCCTGTGACATCATAGCACAATACCTATGACATCATAGCACAATAGTAAAGAATCACTTTCCACTTTTACTTTTTTTCACATCATTATCCAAATCACTATGTGCTTCAAATTGTTTAATAATAAATAAACAAACATTTTTTGTCAAGAGAACTAATAAACTCTTTTTTATTTCAGTTGGGAAGAGACTTGTACATCGACCTTCCAATAGATGAACGGAAAGACAAGTTGGACATTATGGTAAACATAAAATATTTCATAAAAAACATTTAGTTAATTATTTCATCGCTACAATAGTTAATATATAAATAAAATCCATAGGTGGATCTAGCACTCTCTCACAGCCAAGCCCACCCTCCTCACCTTTCTTAGAGTTAATATAAATGTAAAAATACAATGTAAATGATTTAAGGATTACTCCTCCCACCCCTTTCCCCCTAAAAATAAAAAAATCCTGGATCCACAAACTACAACAATCCACCTATAGAGTATCACGGTGTGACGATAGAGAGCTCTGCATGGTTGCTAGCCAACCAAAAAATGCGTTCAACGCTACTATGTTGATAAACTCTAAAGATCTGTATTTCTATCAAATTATGTATCTTAGCTTGATTTTTTTTAACTTAAACTGTAGTTGAAGAATAAATATTTAGTGATCTTTTGAAATTTTAGTTTGTTTTTATTGAAAATTATTATGTTTTAAAAATGACTATTTCAATAAGCCTATTCCAAAACCATTGGTGACCTTGGACTCACTCAGGCAGGTTGAACGCATTTTTGGTTGCGATAGCAACCATGCAGCGCCACCCACTGTCGTGATGTCAGCACCGTGATACTCTATAAAATGCAATATCATGATTGTTATTGACAGATCAATAAACTGCAACAAGAGATAGACCATGAAGCCCTGAAACGTGCGCACCTTGCACAGGAACAGCACAACGCCGTAAAGGGTTCAAATCGGGAGTTGTCAACCGCCTCTAAAATTCAGAAGAGTGAACAACGAATGGAAGATTTACGACTTCTTATGATTCACTACTGTGCTGGGATGCAGCATTGTAACGAAGCACAATCTAAAGATTGAAGGGGAGAGAGGTGTGTCAGAGATTTTAAAAATAGACAAACAGGGTCAGCTACTAATAAGATACAAAACCTCTTTCTACACTATCAAACTAGTTTGATATACAAAATGTGATGTGACAACATATAGTAGTGGTATGCCCAAATATGGTAGTGATATGACATCATCGTAGACAAGGCTTTAAACATAGAGAAACAGGAGATTTGTTCAGATTAATCTGGAATGCAACAGAAAGCAACGATTGAGGGTTTCAAGTAGAGTTGATTAAAGTCTGTAGTCCTGAGTTGCAGATGACGAGATACAAGAACCTACGACAAAACAAAACTTAATCTAAACCTAAAACACTATGGTTAGTTCTCTTTAAATCCATCATAGTTCTTTTTAAATCCACTTTAGTTTTTAACATCTTTTAAAGAAAACCTTTGGTGGTTTTACACCTATTCAGAGATGTATATTTCAGGGGACTAGAAAATTACGTCTTAAATGTGTATTTCAGTTCTCAAATTTCCACCTATAACAGAGGTGCACCCCGTCTAGCCAATGTTGTTGTTAATTTATACCTCTAAAATGGTCTGTACAGAGTTATTGTATGGTGCTGGCTCTGACTGGGCCGATCGTACAGTGCTAATGTTGTCACCTTATGGTGCTGTCTCTGACTGGGCCCATCGTACAGTGCTAATGTTGTCACCTTATGGTGCTGGCTCTGACTGGGCCGATCGTACAGTGCTAATGTTGTCACCTTATGGTGCTGTCTCTGACTGGGCCCATCGTACAGTGCTAATGTTGTCACCCTCCAACTGGGCCCACCTTATTTCTTAGATAATTAAAAATATAATTCTAATTGTAACTTATGATGAAATAATATCTTGTCTGAACTTTTTACAATTGTACAAAAAATATAAAAAAAAAAACAAACATTATAGTTCTCTATTAAATATTTTACATATTTTTTAAATGTTATATTGTATATATTTTTAATTTGTCTTAAATTATTAAAGTGTGATTTATATTCATTCAACATTTTAAACTAACCCGTTGAATGGTAATTTTTTTTTCACTGGCTAATCGTAATTAATATATATTTATAATAATTTAAACTGAAATGCTAACATATGCTAAACTCAAAGAAGGTATTAATAGTGGAATGCTTGTAAATATTAATTTTGATATTGTATTGTATATTGATTTTTGTAGACATTGTATTGTACTTGTAAAAAATGTAGCATTAATATTAGATACTTTTTTTAAATTGCTCTACTGCAGTTACTGCAGTAACTACATTTTTTTACTGCCCTAATGTATTTTTTTACATTTTTTTATTTATTCGACTTCTCACTAACTCAGTTAGTGAAGGATCTGGACCAACAGGTGGTAAACACCTCTAAAACGGTCCAGTCCCAATTTGCACAGTGGCTGTGTGTGACAGTGGCTGTGTTTGTGTGGACTAGTACACCGGGGTAACCCCCTACTCGTCTCGAAAGATGTACTAGGTTCTTTAAAGTGTGCATGAGCTATGTGTACACTGGACCTACGGTTTATAGTCCTTATCTGAGAAGACTCGTTCTACCACCAGAACCACGGAGCGAGTGAGCCTCGAACCCTTGCCGATGTTATGGCTACGTAATTACGGTTCCACTGTCTTAACCGCTCGGCAACTCACTGTTATGGTTATATAGTTTCAATGTCGAATTTTATGAGGCAGTAGCTGAAATAATGATAATTTTGATTCTGATTACTCAAAAAGGAGGGGCTAAATATAAACAGCTTAAAGATGCAAATTGAGTTACTGCAGTAACTGCAGTAGACTAATTTTGACATGGTTTATTTTATCTAGTTATAGAAATAGAATAGAACTAACTACAGTAGTAGTATAATAATATGTTGAAAGGGCGGCCCTACCTTAAGCTTGGTTCCCACTGGACGCAACACAAGTCATGACCAATCACAATGCGATGGAACACTTAAGCGTTCGCATGTGATTGGTCATCTTATTATTGTGTTATTCCTACATAAAAGTGGGCTGTGTAAGAGGACTATTACTATAGTATAACTCATTGGGTTATTATTATTATTATTATATATTAGTCCATTACTAATATTTTACTAATAATACCGCATATCCCCAGGTATAGTCCCAGTATTGACCTTAGATCCAGATATTAGGCCTCTCTCTATAGGCAGTTTGGTTTTATGTATGTATACCAATCATTTTTCCACCTGAAATCAGGGTTTCCTTGGGGTATAGGGTATAGTCTGCCCAATTTCATGTTGTGGTGGGGGGGGGGGGGGGTATATGGTATAACTATAGTAAAACTAATTAATTTATTATTACTGGTAATAATGTATTACTTATTCCAATCCTATGCATTATGTAGTATAGTTGATATACAAAATGTTTCATAAAAATGAAATATTATTCCTCTTGAAAGTTTGCAATATTATAATTAAGAAGTGCAATCAGCTAAAATATATGAATATTATTATTATTATAATTGCATGTGATAAAGATTAATTGTAGAGATGTTAGTACAGTAAATTTATTTTGAAAATTGTATATAAAGAATGAAGAAGTTGTATATTTATGTGATGATATGTAAAGCTTGGTTCCCACTAGAGACGTAACGCAAGTCAGTTGACCAATCACAAGCAACAGTCCGGATGATCCATCGCTTGCGTTTGATCAAATTACTTGCGTTGCGTTATGTCCTTTAGTTTATTATTAGTGAAAATGAATTTTAGATATAAATAAACATATTTAGAATATTGTCTGGTAAGTTAGTAGAGAATCTGTTAAAGATGTATTGTCGGCCTAAAAAAATTCCTACATTTTTTGTTTTGATAATGCCATTTTAATGTCACTTAATAGTTATCCACTTTGAGCAAAAATTGGATAAAAAAAAATTATATACCTGAAAAAACTGTAATTTAAAGCAAAAAATCGTCAAATTGGCTGCCAGCCAATGGATTTTGGTTAAATTTTTAAGTAAAAACATTATTTTTTTCAGTTTTTTTCTACAGAAGGAATTAACTTTTAATATTAAAACTACAAAATAACCTATTCAAAGTCTGATTTAATTAATCTTCATTTGTCATGTTTCTGGGGGACAATACATCTTTAATGAAAAAGTATAAAGTACCTCATCTAGATGATGGTAAACCTGTTGAAGCATAAATGTAGTATTTATCAAAAAGGCGTTGAAAAGAAGTTGTTTATAAAAATGACATTGATATTTATGTTTACAGTTTCTATGGTGACATGGTTAGATTATTAATTATAAACCTGTCCATTTTAAATAAGGATACAGTAGCTATTAGTCATCTACCTGTACAAACAAATCCTTGCAAGTTATTATTTATGCAAAAATAATATTGAATTATGAAACAAAATAGATGGGGTACAGTGCTGATCCATGAAAGGTGTAACACAATACAGTAGAAACCTATTAAAGGAATACCGTACCGCCCCTCTAAAGTGTCCCATTCGGTTTACCTGGGTGGTTATAGTGTTAAGAGATACCGTACCGCCCCTCTAAAGTGTCCCATTCGGTTTACCTGGGTGGTTATAGTGTTAAGGGATACCGTACCGCCCCTCTAAAGTGTCCCATTCGGTTTACCTGGGTGGTTATAGTGTTAAGGGATACCGTACCGCCCCTCTAAAGTGTCCCCTTCGGTTTACCTGGGTGGTTATAGTGGTAAGGGATATCGTACTGCCCCTCTAAAGTGCCCCCTTCGGTTTACCTGGGTGGTTATAGTGTTAAGGGATACCGTACCGCCCCTCTAAAGTGTCCACTTCGGTTTACCTGGGTGGTTATAGTAACATATATTTCCCCTCATTGTTCACTTCATGGGATAGTGTGCCCTGAATAGGAATGTCCCAAAGGAGGGTTTTACTGTGAGAACAAACAAGTTACAGTATATCCTGTTCATTAATAGTACTACATTTATTTTGACGGTATAAATATACGCTCCATTTACAGTCAACTCTGCCAATACTGGACTCTCTGAAAACTCAATCCTAAATTAATTTGTACTAATAAAAACACTTTCTGAATACCACGGACTTATATTTGGCCGGCCCAAGGGCGTTCAGTATTGGGAGAATTCACTCATAGAGATATTATAGTGGTTCACTGTATTATATGATTTATTTAAAAATTAAAGGCATACAATAGAAACTTAGGACGTAGGCAGGCAACTAAAAGTGAACCTAATCACTATAACAAGTTCAGGTTCACACGTACTATATAATTTATTTAAAATAATAAACTTTTTTCATCAGAAAAAAAAAACAATATAACATTTACAAAAATGGCAATATATGAAATAATAGATAATAAATACTCCTCAAAGAGTGGTGGTTATTTCAAACTCATGGCCTTTTGGTTTAGGCTGTTGTAGTAGTGCGGCCTAACCACCGTCACAATCTAGAATATGAAATTCATTTGTAGAAAATAGTTAATGTAATATTTGTATGTTACCAGCAATACAAACACCTTATGATAATAAAAGAATTCAATTTTATTCTGTTTTCAAACTTTTATTTCATTTTCACATCACAGAAATACATATAGTTTGTCAACACACACCAATTAAAAAACCTAGGAAGGTAAAACAGGTAAATTAAATTCTTAGTTCTGCAATATCAGTCTTTCATTAAAGCCCAGCTTACCAAACATCTTATCCTAAATAAGTAATAGGTTTTTGTGTCCAGGTTTATGTGTAATTGTGTGTGTTGAAAAACTATTTTAAATAATGTTTACTGGTCTTTTTAATGTACATTCGATTGGTGCTTAAATTATGCTACTTACCTAATGTTATTAGGTACTATAAGGGCGTGTGGCGCAGTGTGTTAGACGTTGGATTACCAATCGCGAGATCGTGGTTCGAATCAAACTCTCACCGCATTGCTTGTGTCAAGACACTTTACTTACATTTGCCTCGCTCCACCCAGGTGTATAAATGGGTACCGGTACCAGATCAAGACACAACTTTGCGCTGATTACTAGCTGCATTATTATGGGAGTATGATTCCATACGTGTATGATCCAAAACATTAACAGGGTAATAATGTGCAGCGCATTGAAAGCTGGAATATATGCGCTAGATAAGAATGAAATATTATTATTATGTTCTTACATTTAAATAATTTACAAATTAGATACTACTAGAGGGTGAGCTCGCTTCGCTCGCTCCCCCTCTAGGAAGTGTAGACGATGGTTCTCGGAATGATAATGTTCTCCTTATACGTTTTCTGTCGGTTACCATTATTGAAAATGCTTGACATTCGTAAAACTAAACTACTTTGTTTCACAGTGTTTTAGATGATTAATAATATTTTAAAGTATAGTTTTTATTGTTTGGTAGGGCCCTTTGGGGAGACGGAGGTCATTTGAGGGAGATGCTTATTCGAGGGATAGGCCTATATGTTAAATTTTTTAGTTTTAATAATTTGGTAACATTTATAATCAAATGAAATCCTCTGATATGAAAACTGGTAAAAAAGAATAACAAATGCTTGGTAAATTGTAGATAACAGTGCGGTGAATTCTACTACAAATAGTATAATTGTGTTATTATAAATATGTGGATGGACGTTTATTAGATAGTTGGGGAGGGTGGGGGGGGGGGGGTATTATTCAAAGTGATGTTTTATTGGAGAGGCGTTTATTCAAATGAATACCATCCTAATAATTATTTAATTTAATCATCTTTTGAAACTAACTGCCGTGACAGAGTGACCCAAGAAAGAAGACATTACGGCTTGCAACATGGGCAGACATCTCGGTCCTAACGGGACACAGGAAGATAGCCTACAGTTATTCCTGCAAGCTTACTCAATAAAACTCAGCTATCAGGATTTCACTCGAAAAATGTCTTATCATCAAATCTCCCTATGTAATTTTATAATACTATTACCCACAATATATTCTGATTCTTTTAATATTTAATTTGATCTTTATTAATTTGCATTATAATTTCTATTATTTAACTACTGTACCTTCACACACGCGCGGTATGTTTTAAAATAAACAAAAAACTTAAATGGCTATGACTAATGGCCAACTTAAGCTCCAGTCCTACTATCTGATTTTTTTTTTCTTCTTCCAAAGGGACACTGTATTGATTGATGGAAAGTGCCTGTTTCCAGTCACCTTTAGGGTCAAATCTATTATTTTAACTGCTCCCTTGTGTATAAAAGAGAGAAAATATTTGAAACCAGGTTGTTGCAAGGTGAACTTATCTTAAACCCGGAAATTACTTTGACCGGGAAGAATTGAAATTGAGATGAAAATCTAATGTTGAAATCATAAATTTTGTTAAAAAACTCTTTATAATATCTTCCTAAGATAGAAATATGGAACAATAGTGTCGATGTGAACACTAATGTTATCAAATCTACGTTTCGCGGTACATCTGAGATAGATAAGGTAGGTATCCAAGGCGGAGACTTGTACGGAAGTTTTTGCATTGTGCTCGCCTATGTCAGAATTAACCATAATTTATATATAGATAATAGATTGTTAAATACACCTCTGTATTTTAAATCAAAGTTTATGCATTTTTACGATTGCTTAATCATTAATATACTTATTATACACCTCTGTGACATTGTGAAAGTCCATGAACACACTGGGCGTCCAACATCAAAATTTAGTATTGTGTGCGTCCCAGTGTGTGTAAACCAATTACTGTATAAGCCCAATTTACACAGATGAGCGGTAATGGTGAGCAGAAAAAAAATGGGTTTTTTTTCTCAAAAGTGATTAACTGTATTAAAACTGAAAAATGGCTTTATTCAAAGTCTGGTTTTTATTATATATTATCTTAATTTTTGACAATACATCTTTAAATAATTTATTTTTAAAATTGTATAAATTATAAACAAGGTATTAAATGCTCCCATACCCAAAATCTGCATCTTAGATTCGAATCTGTTACCGTATGTTCACAGTAGTGTCTTACCCAGTTTCACCCTGAGATTCATTCTATTTTTATTACCACAACATCACTGCTAATTTCAGAATCTAACTGCTCAGTTTCTTCCAAACTTCCGATCCCATTTTCTTGAATTTTCACCAAGAAGTCTTCACATGGTTTGAACTTTAACCTCTTTGTTGCCTCCTCCATATATGGCGTTTCTTGTGATTTTTGTAGAATCGTATCAAGATGATTAGATAGGTCAGAGGTCATTGTTAGTGCCAGTGCATTATTTGAACTAGAGATCAAATGTTTTGCCAGGAGAGTCGTTCCTCTGACATCTGTAAGTTCTCTTGTAAGTGATTCTAGTGCGTTGTCAGTGGCCACCTGTTTAGCTGTAGTCAAGTCTTCTACTTCATTTAGTAGCTTCTCCTGCATTTGATCTACAACTTCTCTCACTTTTAAGAAGTACTGTTTTATTGACTCTTGACATTTGTATTTGTTCCATTTACCACATTCAACACTTGATTTGATTTCGTCCATTGCAAGGCAGAGACGTTTTTCCAGGGTTTCACACTCTGTAACCAATGGATTAGTTACAGTACAAAAAGACTGAAAAGCAGAGCTAAGGTCGGCAATGTCATGTCCATTACCTTTTGGATGCTTCAATAATGTGCATCCAACACAGATCAGTTTCTTACAACTGGTGCAGAAAAACTGTGATGGACTATTGTGCTCTCGGCAGTTGACAACCAATCCGGCCATCCTTTCTTTAGGATCTTTAGCCTTGTACTCATCCAAAGACATCTGAGTGTGCTCTTTAGTGGCAGGTAGCTTCAGGTGCGCATTAGAGCATTTTATACAAATAAAGGCATCACATTCTTGGCAATGATGACTAGCACTGACTTCACACACAATACAAAGTGGATTAGTCTCTTGTTCCGAATTGTTTGCCTCCGATAACAAAGTACTGATCATCTGGTTCGGCTGAATGCTGGTTATATCAGCATCTGGAAGAACTATAACCAACTGGCAGGTTGGGCAGCTGATAGAAGACGTGGATCTGTCAAGATGGCCGTCAAGGCAATCGTGGCAAAATGAATGAGTGCATGGCAGGGTTCGAGGTGCCTTTAATCTTGATTGGCAGACGTTACACTTCAATATTGTATTCGTGGTACCATTTTCTCTGGCATCGTCTTGCTTTGGCATCTATTTAAAAAAAACAAGTTAAATTGTATTTTCACTTTTTAGTTATATAATTGTAATTTTTATATATTTGTTTAAATTTGTCGATGTTTTGTAACTTTTTATCTTGAATGTTTTATTCTTAATTTCTAGTGCCTTGAGCATTTTAGTGGATATGTGCGCTATATAAATTATTATCATTAATCTTTTTAAATTCTATATTTTATATATTGTTATATATCCAATCACAATTAATTAAATTAAAAGAATTTTTTTTACCGTAACCATCTGTTGATCAGGTAAATTTTCATAGACAGATTTGGTGGAATTTCCACTGGCACCTGGTGAGTTGTAGAAACATCCACTCGAACTAAATGTAACAGATGGATGGCAGCGATACATTTCTTTATGCTTCTGCAAACTAAAATCATTCGGAAAGGAAATCCCGCATTCACACGAGAATTGAATGTTTGAAATCAGCTCGTTGGATTTTATTTTACCACTAGGAGACGCTGCAAACGGATCTGTCGTGTTGCTGTATCTATCACGACTTAGCGCCTCGTAATGAAAACTGGTCTGTAATTTACTATGGCATTTTAAAATATGGATTTTTTTATTGTGCTTAAATCTGAAAAGCATTCCGCAGAATTTACACATAGACATTGCAGTGTGCGTTTTCATGTGGTAACTTAATGACGACTGTGTAGAAAACATCATCTGGCAAAGTTCACATTTGTACATTTCCTCATCGGTTGACGGTTTTGTTAAGTCATTTTGTGTCGTATCGCTGGTTGCTTCAAGGTTTGAGTTAGGGGTTAAACATACAAGAGAGCTTTCATTAGGGTCATTCAGTATCTGCATCTCACCCTGATTAGAAGCTGATGAGAAGTGAGTCTGTTCATGATTGTGTAGTTGAAGACTGTGCAGAAAATTAAGATTACAATATCGGCACTGAAATCGAAAGTGGGTCGTTTTTCTACGATGACGTCTCTCGTGCTGAAGAAGGCTATCTTTCCGTGAAAATGCTTTCCCGCAATCTTTGCAGCTGAATGGTCGCACACCTGTGTGTACCAACATATGCCTGCGAAAGCTGCGATTACAGGAGAAACTTTTTCCACATTCTGTGCAATAATTTGTAGCAGTTAACGACGAATGATAAGGTATCCGAGATTCAAAGTCTGGTAACTTTTGTTGAGCATCCTCACTAGAATGGACGTTGACTGGCACAACGTTCTGGTGTACAAAATCAATTTGACCACTTGTATCATTTATTGATACTTCATTACAAACAATGGACACTGGTTCTTTTTTGATATCTACACGTAATAAGCTTAATCCTTGATTGCTGCTTTGTTGAGTGTTCACTTCTTGATTCAGGTTGTCTGCTACCTTTTCTTTGCTGTCATTAACAGATACATATGCCTTACATACAAACATTGGTGATTCATCATCATTGGTGTCTTCGCAAGAATCAGCAGTAATCCAAGACGCATTGAACTGAGGTTCAGATTCATCCATCATCTCTTAAATGACAAGGCTGATCAATGGTAAGTCATTTTCTGAAAAGTAAAAAGCTAAAAGTTCAATAAGTAATTTAATTTTTTAAAATTTATATGTAAAGGTATTTTTATTCATAAAAACAATAAAACAAAACATCAAGAAATGTAACTCAAATAATTTCATGCAAATTACTAAACTGAACTAAACAAGTCTACTAATATTAATAAATATTAATTATTAATAATACGAGAAGCCTACTACTAGGGCTAGAGTCTAGCTAGGCTAGACATAATTGGCTAGCTTTCTTACTGTAGCTAGGTGGTAATTCTAGTAGGCCTTTAATTAGGCTACTACTCTACTCCTCTATCTAGCTACAGTAGTGTATTGTCTACTACTAAGCCTAGGCCCTTCTAGTCTACTACTACTAGGCCTAGGCCCTCCTAGTAAAGTACTAGCCTAACTATAGGGAGGCCTAGCTAGAGGGGCCGCCTAGCTAGGCTAGGCCCTACTAGGCATTTTTTACACTCACCCACGGCTTGTTTTTTTAATGGCTAGGCCTAAATTTAATTGTTTAATAATTTATTAAGGTATTAACTTGGTACTTACCAACTTTACAACATAAATGAACGTTAAAGGACTTTATTTGGCCCCATGTATGATGTTACACCACCATCACAATCTTTGATAACATATTTGTTGGTGGCGCACTTCTTCACATCGACAAAAACCTTCTCCCCTCTCCAGAGGGCTCTCTGCCATTAATAATGTCAGAGCCATCTATATATAAATTTACGTAAGGGCAAAATTCGGTAAATCGCGCCTTACTTCTAGAATTTTTACTCGATGGTATATAAAGTTGGTTCGTACTTTCGGTACTGATTTTAACCACCTGATGTAACCCTGTTTACTAATTAAATTAAGTTAGATAATTAGTTATTGACGATTAAAACGAATTTAGGTTCAACGATTTGCCCCAAATAGGGGTGTTTTCCGATCGTGGTATACACTGTCTAATGGATGTCCATCTTGAAAAATACCCTCCACAAAAATGCGAGGAGGCTTCGCATTTTCCTATCTCCTCCTACGATAATTGTTTTTAATAGCTGAAAACTGGTTGAACAGCTAGAGTACTGCATCATAATGTTGAAGACAGGCCGATTTTCGTAAAAAAATACTATTTTGATAGATTTAATATACGATTATACAAATGTATTGATTTGCGATGAATAGAACATCCCAATCTCTCAGTCTGCTAAAATTCTATGAGTTTTAAATTAAAAAGGTTAAAACGAAAAATTGTGGGAGATGCAAGTTAAGAATTTACTTTTTTTAATAAATAGATTTTGGATATGTTTGGATGGCACAGCATGTAGAAGAGAATATAAATTAAGGCTGCAGGATACTAAAAGGCAATTATAATTATCAAATTAAACGTTGAAATATTACAAAGAAATTAAGACCGATTTTAAATTTTTAACCGTGTTTTTTTTTAATTGCTAATTATATATTTGTTGTTCACTCGGAAGGTAGAATTGGCTGGTCTTGGCAGGTCCGGTAGGTCAAGAGTGTGATTAAATAAATAAATACAAATATATCCAACAGCGGAAACCCGACACAAAGCTGCTAATCATTATTTTGCTGGTACTATACTACTCAAATGTTAATGTATGTTAAGCCTATTATTATCTATTTTACATATTGAATAAATGAATATCTCTATGCACTTTGGTCATTAAACTCAAAGCTTTAACAATTAAAAAAAAAACTTCCTTTTCTTGTGTAATGCTTGTAACCTTTGTTTTGTCTTGCTATGTTTCTAGTATATAATTGTTGATTTTGAAAATGATAGAATTCGGCCGATTGGATGTTATGTTTGATGATTATACAGTGTTTAAAATTCCATCTAATTATTAGGTGACCATGGTCCACAAGATGGGAACCCTTTTGGCGGATCTGGAATTTCATCTTTTTCACCGACTTGAACAACCATTGCCATTCCATTCTGGATGAAGAGGACAAAGAAAACAAAGTAATCAGATGTTTGACGACACAACATGACAACGCACTAGTTAGGCCTACATTAACAAAATATGTATCTCACCAATGTATGGTATTCAATGTGACAATGAAAGAACCAATAACCGGGGTTTTCAGCCTTCCATCTTATGATGACGTAACCAATAGCAGGCATATTTACTGTATCCTTGACAACCGTTGATTCTAGTGGAATTCGTGGTATGCCAACTGTAAAATTCAAATGAAAAGCAAGTGTTCCACTAAATTAGCAGCTACAGAAACGGTTGCCTATGCGACTAGAAACTTGAAATTACTATTGTATGTGGGTATACGTTTACAGTCATATGGCAATGCGTTCCCGTGATTTATTATTCTCAAGCTACAAGTGTTTTTCCAAAACCTTCTTCATTACAGGCTTATACTGTATTTTTTAGTGTTGCAATTATTATATTTTTATGCTAATGAGCAGCAAATTAGTTTAACACATAACATACATGAATCCGGTTCATCACCTGAGACCCTCAAACGTTTGTACTGCCAAGCGTCTATCAAAAGATGCCCAGCTGTAGTATACATATATTGTTTATACCTGTTTTATCAAATTCTATCAGATCTTCTGCAGTCATGTTAATCTCACTCTGTCCTAAAACTCGGAATGATTGCCCATGGAGGTGCATTGGATGATCAGAAACGTCAGCTTCACTAATCACGACCATTTCTACCACCTAAAAATACAACGAAACAAAAATATATAATGTGACCAGTCCAGCTTGTACTTCAGATGTATATTATTGATGGATTATGGAATTGCTCCAGAATATGTGACTGATATGCTGGGCTTATACTCTCCTCCTAAATGTAATTTACGATCCAATAATAAGTTGCTTTTATTTCAACCGAAATGTCACCACTCGTTTGGAGATCGTGCTTTTTCTATTAATGCTCCGCGTCTGTGGAATGACATTCCTGAATGGATTAGGCATTGCCATACAATTAATTCTTTTAAAAAATCATTAAAATCATACCTTTTTCCATATGGTATTAATGAAGTATAAACAAACAGTGTTTTGATTACCGCCTTGAGCACTTTTAGTGGATATGTGCGCTATATAAATTATTATATTATATTATGCACGCAGTTTTACGGGATAGTTGGGGTTGGGTGGGGGCGTCATGTCGGTTTGTGCCAACTGGCGTTTGATTGTTATAAAATTGTTATATCGTGTTAAAGATGTATTGTCCCTTGACAAAAAAAATGATGGTCAAAATATTTTTAATTTAAATTGGCCATATCAAAGTAATATTAAAGTTATTCACTTTAAGTTGAAAATGTGAGCCAAAAAACAACAAAGTTTCCGTAATTAACAGGTAAATTAGTTTGATTACAGTTCATCTGGAAAATTGTCGTGAGAGAAAGTAAACAAAGATTTTAAACCACGAGTATGCATTATGCATGATATTTTAATTAGGATTGTTTACAACTCGTCAGAGTTGAGAAGGTGTTTTCACACAGATCGCGAAGAAGTTTTATGATTATGCATACACAGAGTAGCCAAACAAGCGCGTTGAGATATGTTTTGATCAAAAACTTTGACTGGAAGTCAAAGTTATTTTTTGAACCAAAAAACATCTGTATTTCAGTTGAATGGTTTTTTTTTTTTGGACTAATTTTTGGTGAAAGTTAATAACTATTATGATACTTCAAAATGACCCACTTTTTTCGAAATTTCGAAAAAAAATGTTTTGGAATTTGTCAAAGGGACAATACATCTTTAACAAATTACTGTCTATGATTCATAAACATGTCCTCCCTACTTCCTTTGATCATAAGGAATGATATTTAAGATAAATAGAATATTACCTGGCCTAGTTTTACTTTAGCAACGATGGGACATGAACATGTTGTATTTTTGCAGCCAGACATATAACTAGTGTTCTCATACCATGGGGCCATATTACACGTTTGTACATCATTATCTGGATCTGACGAAACAAACGGCCTATCAGGCAATTTAAATGATACTTGATTCATGACAAAAGTAAAAGAACCATGATCAGACGTTGAATTAGCATCTGAACCTGACGATGAATGATAGTACGTTGCTAGAGTGTCCATTACTACATAGTATATAACATCCACGGAGTATAAGTCTGGGTCTACGGCTTCTAAAAAAAGAAAAAAATAAGTGTGCAATTTTAACTTAAAGCTATACAACCGCAGCATGTATTTTGACCAATCACGAGCCTGCGATTTGTCAACTCACAGTTTCCAAGTGGTGGGAACTGAACAACGGAATTCATAACATATGTTTTGTCTTTGTATCATTATATTCACACATGTTATTAGACTTAATTTCCTGACATTAAATACGCCTCAATTCCAGTATGCCAATTAATTCAGTTTACGCACATACAAAATACTTCGTCAGATTTGTGTGACTTACTTGTTTTGTCAGCCATCAGACTAATGAACGAACAATAATTGTTAGAAGGTCTATATCAAACATTGAATAAATAGATGTGTATCTTACGTAATGCGTGTGTGTCTGTATACGTTAAAACATCTTTGTTGATAAACCGTTTTGTTGTAAACAAACTTGTTGCTTCTGGTCGATCATTTTGATTACATATCAGTTGCGTTGCCGGGGAGCCCTTATATCTCAATATAGCAGTGCCATTTGCCTCACATAAATTGACTGGTGAACTATCTAAGTATATACAATAAGACGCTGGTTTCGAAGATGCTTCGAGCACAATGTCTAACCTTAAGAAACAATATAGAAAAGAATACAGTAAACTAACTCATTAGTAAATGTAGATTAGGAGAAATTAAACTTACATGAGTTTGAAAAGGGATGGAATTCTTCAATCTGAAAGTTTACTTACCTTTCTCCGGGAGTAACGAGCAAAGCATCCACAGCTCGAATCGGTTCCACCTCATAACCATCAGTTGCGATGATCGTTATTGGATGTGATTCAATTATCATTCGTATATTACATTCACCTATGGCAGAATTCACAAATCGTATGCGAAATCGGAAACCATGCTCCACTTCCAACACATAAGGCGGGACATCAACATCAGTGTTTTCATTTTGACCTCTGCCATTGACCATTAATGTAAGAGTATTCTCAGGAGATAGAGCGCCATATGTAATAGACGCAATTAAGATATTCAGAGACATAATATTCAACCAGTCGTTAAATAAAATGTAATGATGTTTAAGGTCAAAGTCATATTCTTTACTGTTGAACTCTTTTTGTCTTGGTTCCCTGACAATCAATGCTCCGTACATCCCGTCACCTCTCTGAACACCAACGTGAGAGTGCCACCAATGGGTACCTGGTGGGTCTGCAACAAACTCGTATACGAAAGAGGTTGGACTTGGTATGGGGCATTGAGTAATCATCGGAACTCCATCTGCCCACACTGTGTTAACTTGATGTATACCATGCCAATGAATTGTCAACGAAGATCCATCTTGAAGTTCGTTGTTTACTTTCACTCGAATAGTATCACCATGACAGACCTTTAAAAACAAACCCACAAACGTTATTCTCGTTTAAATAAAGAGTAAAGTTAACTATTATTTTGATTTGAATTATTAGCGTTTTGTGAATGAAATGTCATCAAAGTTATTTTGATGTTTCTTTAGTAAAGCAATGCCGAATAGTGATATGTTTATTCCTTAATAATTGAAGATTGCTCCATAATGGAAGAGCGGGGTTTAATGTTTGGTGAAACTATTGAAATGAAATTAATTCATGTCAGGTGGATGGCACTTAAAAGCTTTCGTAACTGAGAGATTGGTACCTGTGTTTAACATTTTCAACCTATTACCTGAATGCTTGGCCCTGGTGACATATCATTAACCGTTATAATTGGTCTACGTGTACCGTCTACCGAATAACAGCGATATGCACTACAGTCTTCTCGGACATCTGGACAGTCCGTACAAGCCGCTGCTAACGTATACCCCCAAGCTACCGTAAACTCAAATTCGCACAATCTCGGTTTAGCGGGAAACTCACACTCACGAAAACAATCACTTGAATTATTGACCATCACGATATCTTGTTTAGGAGTACATTGTAAAGAAGTGCAAAGTATAGCTGAAACAAATAGAATTTGATAATCAAATTATTATAAAAATACTATATTGAAAACAACGACATTAATTGCCGATCTATATAAGTCTATACGTCTTCAAATATTGTTTAATTAAAATAACTCACCATGATAACAGAATATAAAAATACATGAAGAAAGTTGTGCGATAGTCATTTTGATATGCACCTCTCATCAGCGTACAGTAATCCAGAACACAAATGTTTTCACCACTGATTCAGATCTAAACTAAGACTAAAATAGACTGGACTAAATAGTGCGGGTAGAAATAATATACTGTATTGAATATTCATGACATTTCTGCGGGGTCATTTTGGTATGCACCTCTCATCAGCGTACAGTAATCAAAAAATTCATTTCCATATTGTCATCACTGATTCAGAAATCATAATTATTATATACCTACATAAGAAGTGCGGGTAACATAATATATTTATTATTATAATGCATTAAGGCCCATTTACACTAGGACGATAACGATCGACGATAAATAGACAAATGTGCATTTTTCATACATAAAACAAACTTATGCTGTCAAATTAAAATTAACTAGGAATCCAATTAACCTACGTGGAAGATGTATGTTTGAACGAATCTGTAGTGTTTAATAATAATAATACTAATAATAACACTAACAATAATAACAATAATAATAATAATTATTATTTATTCGGAAAACGCTTTTTGAACAGCGGCACACATAATAATGGTGCATCCTTAAAACAATTAAACATGCAATATAAAAATATATAAGTATAGAAATAAAGTTAGACTAGATTAAAACAGATAAAACGGAAATTCGATAAAACCACCCTCCTCTAAACCAAATTTAAAATATAATACCAATTAAATGCAACCCACATTCATAACCTTAGACACTAAATTAGCATATCAATTAGCGTAGAACAAAGTGATATACTGTACTTAGAATCTATGTTAAAATACACATACTTGATACAAAGTCTCTACCAGCAAAAAAGAGGAACAATTGGAACCCAAATTAGGGACATCAATAAACAGGAAAGCATAGATTAGGTTATTTCAGCTGTAGTGAATTATTCAATGACTGTAAACAGAATTGATCCCAAAAGAGATAAAGAAAACAGTAAGATAACTAAATCAAATTACATACAATAGAAAATGTAAAAATCATTCAATCGTTGTCTAAAGGCCCATGCTTTCTTTGGTATGATTTGCAGAATTTATCAAGAATGTCATGAGCTTTCTTTACCATATTCATCGACATTGTTGGAATGAGAACAGAACAATCACCACCAAGTATGATCATTAAAATAACCTCTGAATTATTTAACTGGAGTGAATTCCATAGATCTGATAGACCAGAATAATTAAGGTTTTGTTCCAAGCATTCAAATTCTGAAATTCACACTTCTTGCAGTACTTTACAATTTAACATAACATGATATAAATCTTCAGGTTCATCCTTACATAACATACAATTACCAGTATTATTCAAATCCCATTTACTACATCTACTTTCAAGTTAAAGAGTATTTGATCTTACCTTAAATTTCAAATGAGCACCATAAAAATCAGTTTTAACACTCAGGTATTTTCTTAGATTTAACATAAAGTGATAATGATGGTTTGGTACTGCAGTTTTTATTAAACCAATCCAATTCATACATTTGATGATTAACACACTTAAAAGATTTAAACCATGCTGAATCTATAGGTATGTTGTTTGAGAATAGATTATTAAATCCAGTATTATTCAGAATACTTTTAACTGAGTTTAACCATCGTCATTTTATATTAACATTATTATAATGCAAGGTAAATGATGTATGCAACAGCAGCTTAGGCCAACGATGGGCTTCTTTATTTCAATAAATAGTAAAAAGTAATAGTAAATAATAATAATAGTAAAAAAGTATCAATAATTTTCCAGACTTTACCACGGATACCAGTATTCCATGCTATTGACAAAAGGCAATTACGCCAAAAGCCTTACGGAAATCCAGGAAGGCTAAGTATGTTAACTTATTTTCCGCATTACGCGTAGCTAATATGCTTTTATAAGTGTAAATATGTGGTCTTCACACCTATGATTTTTCCTAAAGCCTGCTGGATTTCTGTAAGAATACTATTACTCTCAAGAAATTCTGAGATACGATCACAAATAATACGATTGAAAATTGTAGCAACACATGATGATAATGTAATACCTCTATAGTTATATAGTTGAAGGCATTTGCAAACAAGTTCGTTGGTTGGTTGTCCCATGACCTAGATGGTCGTAGGGGCGTAGGAGACATTTCCATTGACATTGTCTTTTTAAATATTTACATACATATTTTACTTTTTGTTTTTTAGTAGTTAATTAACATGTTTTAATAATACACTGTTTTTTTCATACATATTTTCTTGTTCTTGTATTCATTTTTTTTATTAACATATATTTATCCTATTAACATTGTTTTTTTTTTTTTTATCCATACATGTTTTCTTTTTATGTTCATCTCGGATTAACACTTCACTCTTCAAAAACCTGCATTTTCAATAATAGTATAGTAAACTATAGAACGGCACTCCGAGAGTACATACTGTAAAATTCTCCTACATAAGATTTCACCAGAAAATAGTTTATTTTTATTTTTGTATCTTAATGCTGTGTGTGATTAGGCTAATTCACTACAACCCATGTGTGATGATACGAATTTGGTGTAATGTTGGTTATGTAACCAGCCTTTCAACTAATAATAGTTTCAGTTGACTAATATTAGAACAGCAACGCCAAAAACAAACATTAAATAAAATTATAAATCACACATTTTAATTTTTTGCTTCTTGTACAAAAATGAAGTTTTTTGGAGAAGTACCGGTATTTGTCGAAAAATCGCAATTTCAGTTTACTTTAAGACTGCTTACCGGCTTTTGAAAATTGTCTCCTATCTTTTAACGCTAGCAGGTCTGAAAATAGTAGGCCTATTAAAAGTGGTCCAGAATTGGGACCCTGGTCCAGATTGCCTCCAAAATTTAATGAAGTGGTCCTTCACCACATATTTATCTGTATTTTCATTTTGGTAAAGAAATGTTTGAGTAATCCTGCTAAAAAACAAACAGACAACAAACAGACGCGCGATCGACTAATACCTCCTTGGTAAAATATAAGCTGTCTCTTTTCCGACAAATTTGAATATTGTTGGAAAGTTAAAATGCCGTAGATAATTTTTTAGTTCGACGCGGATAACGGTTTCCCTTTCTTACAAGAATTAACGTTAAAAGTTACCACAAACAATTACAGTAGTAGTTTGATTAATTATTCTACTATGGACTCTTAATAATAACATATGGTTAGTGTTTGTATTACGATAATTACGATACCCAAACAAAAGTAAAAAACAGAGGCGCTTGTTAACGGTATAAACGTTAAAAACATCATCGCGTAATTACTTTCTTTTTATATAACAACATCTTTATACAGGATCACACAATCAGGTAAAAGAAAACCTGTTTTTATTGTGGTCCTGGCTTGAATACAAAACAAAGGAAAAAAAACGTTTAGTTTTGTGAAAGAAATGAGATCTATATGTGTAGCGTTGAATGATGCAATTGTTGGGGATTATTTAATTTCAGTTAATAAGTTATTGTTGCATATCTTTGATTTCCTTTTTTTTCTTTACAATATCGATTGTATTACTTTGTAAAGGTAGAGAGAAACACTGATCTTTGTTTGTTTCCAGTTAATTTTAATTTTATTAGGTGACATTTACAATAACATTAACAGTATAACAAGGCCATATACATGGCTGCAGTCGCGTTTACTGACCGACCGACCAACCTGTAGAGTAAGAGCACTTAATTTAGCGGTAATTATTCAATATTAATAATAACAATTGCATTGAAGGCCATACAAATGAATTATTCCAACAATACGATACGATATGGAGGTTAAGTGTAGACCTGTAAAATATGCCTGTGTGTGCAATACGAAATACCAGTATACGTAACAAAAATGAAAATAATGTAAATAATGACATATATCATGTGAAAAAAAGTTACTTCTATATCATCCAATATAGTGTCAAGTTTGTAAGATGATATCGGTACTTACATTTCCAGAGAACTTGACGTTTCGCCTACTACTACTATAGTGGATCATATAGAAGTAACTTTTTTTCACATTACATTATCAGATCCAAATGAACTTATTTAATAACATATATCATAATAATAATATTAGGCCTATATCAGAATTGAAAAAAATGGGTGGATCCGCCCCACTGTCACGTTACAAAAACCAACAGCAATGCAGCAGTACTGTACGACGGCATGATTTTTAATAAATATTTAAAAAATTAAAATGTTAAATCAATCCAAATTAACATTTATTTCCAAAACGGTAGCGTCACTAATAAAGCAAATGCTTGTGTCAGGGACGCAAAAACAAAACAGACAAAAAGCAAGCAATATATAGATGCACACATACTTGCACTGATGAAGGACTAGTGTTGCACGAAAGCTCTGATAACTTTTCTGGCTGTTTTACTTTATCGTTTTGATTTAGCTTTTTTGCTTTTTTTGTATCTCAAATGAGATCCAGCCACTGATACCCACAGCATTGCCATTTTTCAGTATTTTGCCCTTGGATTTATTATATATATATCACTGAATGAAAATGACAATAATACATCTCCTGTTACGATAGAACACCCGGCAAACAGCTCCGGATAAAGTATAATGCATGGTCTATATTTAACAAAGAATTTCTCGAAAAACATTTATAATATAGGCCTTTCGTGGACTACTTTTATGCGATTTCTGTAATTTAATACCAAAAAAAAATTATTAACACTGTCTATATAACACTATAAAAAACAAACCTCCTATTAAGAGGACACCTTCGGGATCCCCCCCCCCCCCAAACAAATTGTCCTCTTAATAGGATGTCCAAAAGGAGGATGTATTCTCATTTTAGTTTTATAGAGAGAAAATACTTATATCTATATTGACGTAATGTGAAATATTTCTCCTCAACACCTTCTTTTTTTTCAGTGTGCTAGCTTGATATTACCGTAATATATGATATATAATATTACAGGTTTTTTTTTATCTTTCGTGGTTAACAGTAATAAAGTTGATATTAGGGATATATTAGCTTGTTTGTGTCGACATGACGTCATAAGGTGTAGTCGCGAATAGAACTCGATTTTAGCAGAGCTGGACGACGACTATAATAACAGTTTCAAGTCGTCGTAAAGTTAACGTTATGATTTTTCTTCTTCACCGGGCGTGAATGATCCACACGTTGGAAATCCTTTTGGTGGATTTGGAATTTCGTCTTCTTCACCGACTTGAATAATCATTGCCATTCCCGCCTTGGAAGAAATGGAAAAAAAAACGATGCATTAATAGACTGATGATTTTAAACTTCGTAGAATTGTTTTTTATTAGATTTAAATAACTCACCAGTGAGTGGTACTCCACGTGACAATGAAAGAACCAATAACCGGGGTTTTCAGCCTTCCATCTAATGATGACGTAACCACCCGAAATTATATTCACCGTATCCTTTACAACCGCTGATTCAAGCGGGATTCTTGGTAAACCATCTACAGAAACGAAACGGAAACATTATTATTTTTTTCATATTTGTATTACGTATAATGTCTACGTATAATTAAACCGCTTTGCATTGCAATATTTTCGCTGGATCAACGACTTGGGCCTCTAGCCTATATGTTATATTTACATACCCGAGTATACGGTTTCTACACAACAAAGTTAGCGAGACTATACACATGATACTAACTTACCCGGGTCAATCTGTATGAAACTCCAAATTGAGCGTAACAATCTGCGCAAATGTCTAAACCAATCGGCGTTGTAAGTGCCGCCGGTTAGTTCAAGATTATTCTATCTAAGTGTATAAGCTGGTTAAAGAGTTCTCGAGTACAAGGCCTGATAGAAATTCAAGCCATATTGACCACCCGGGTAATTTGGTCCATGGGTAGAGGAACAAGACTGCTAAAAAAGCAGAAAGAAAAAAGAAAATGTATAGGACCTACGTGTCTTATCAAATTCGATTAATTCGTCAGCACTTATATTTTTAAGTCCTTGTGCTAATAGTCGAAATGATTGTCCATGAAGATGCATCGGATGATTGATAATATGAACATCATCAATCACAACGAACTCCACTACCTTAAAAGAAAAGTCAACGGTTAAAGATGTATTGTCCCCCTGAAAAAATAATTATTTTAATTTTTTTGTTGAATAAGCCATTTTAATGTCATATAATAGTTATCCACTTTGACCAAAAATTAGATGATAAAAAAAAGTATTTAACTGAAAAAACTGTAAATTAAAGCAAAAAATAGTAAAATTGGCTGCAAGCCAATAGATTTTTGGTTGAATTTAACCATTTATTTTGTCATTTTATAAGGGAAAACATTATTTTTTTTTTCTACGGAAGTGATTAACTTTATTAAAAACTACAAAATAGCCTATTCAAAATCTTATTTAATTAATCTTCATTTTTCATGTTTTTGGGGGACAATACATCTTGAACAAAATTAGAACGTAAATATACGGAGACTGCGAGAAATGGCGGGCATCAACAAATAATGTTTTCCACAATAATTCAACTTCGAAAGGGAAAAAATCACTGGCAACTTAAGATAATAAGAGTTAAACTACAGAGAGTTAAGCTTGGTCCCCACTAGAACGTAACGCAATGACGTAAACGCAACGCAAGCGTTTTAAAGCTTGGTTCCTACTAGAACGTAACGCAATGACGTAAACGCAACGCAAGCGTTTTAACCAATGACAAGTGAAGTTATAGACAGTTAGCAATCACAAGCAAATAAGCCATCGCTTGTGATTGGTCAATTCACTTGCGTTGCGTTACGTCCTTGTGTTGCGTCGCTAGTGGGAACCACGCTTTAGTGACTTGAGTCTCTATGTCTTCCCTCGTCCAAAATTAATGATACTTCTGTTGCTGTTTGACTTGTTTAGTGTATGTAAAAATACGTTTGATTTCGGTCGAAATAATTAAATTGAATTGAATAGAAGTAGATTTGAATAGAAGAAGGTTTATGTTCACACTACTAAACATGGTAAAATGTATAAAGTTACCTGACCAAGTTTAACTTTAGCAACCAGAGGGCAACTACAGTGTGTATTATTGCATTCGGCCAACTCTGTATTGTTATACCCTGGGTACGTCCTGCACAAATCTACGTTACCATTTGGCTCGAATGAAACAAACGGTTTATCCGGAAAATCAAATTGTACTTGATTCATGGTGAAAAATGGAGAGTAAGTTGTTCCAGCTTCTGGTCTATTCGAAGTATAACTGTAGGATGAGACGCCCATGACGACATAATATACAGTATCCACGTGGTATAAAGCCGGATCTACAGGTTCTACAATGAATTAGTACATTAAATATTATATTTGTGAATAAACAAATTAAGAAAATCGGTTTCTTAAAAAAACAGCCGATATCCGAACCAGGAACCTTCTGCTTGATATGCAGACGTCCTTCTATTAAGTATTATTAGGGCACTGAGTGGCTTTCATGGTATGGTTCGAATTCTATTGGCGTACGTTTTAACAACACTTTTGTACGCACGTGCAACAGAGATAGTAAATGCGAAAAGATAATTAAAAGACATTGTAAGACAATATTACAATAGTATACAATATAGGCTACTAGAAATTGAGAGTTTTGATGACGCAATGCCCCCTAAAGACACAAACTGAATGTTTATATTAGAACCCTTCTATTGGATACCTCTATGGCCGTGTATAAAATTGCAAAATTGCCTAGGCCGTCTGCTAGGCCAATGTTTTTCAGCTCTCGTAACGGGAAGTCAAATTGCTTTGGAAAATTTATTTTAAAAAAAAATCTTACGTAATGCGTGCGTATCTTTAAATGTGTATACATCTGTATCGTTATCTTTAAGTACGGCTGTTGAAAAAAAATCACGTTGTTCTGTGTTGTACTGTGTACAATTTACATCCATGGTTGGTGAATTCTTGTATTTTAATTTTGCTGCACCAATCGCAGGGCATACTGGGTTGGGTATACCAACTACGTATATACAATACGTTGAGGGTTTTGCAGACGCCTTGAGTACAAAATCCACTCTGAAATAATTAAAAATAAGAAAGAATGCTATACACATTTCTAAAAAAAAAAAATACCTACCAGCCATCGACATGTCGTAAAAAACAATTGCGTGTATTGCATTGATTGGATTAATGCACTATTACAGCATTTCTAAGTTTCTATTTGAAAAGCCAAACCAACAATGCGTCACTGCGCATGCGTAAACTTCTCCAAAATTGAAACAACAAGTTATTGCGGTATAAAATATAGTTTCTGCAGTAAAATATCCTAAACGAAATAAGTATGTAAGTTCATGAAACCGTGCCCACAAATAAACAAATGATGTCAGCTCCATCCCTTGAATTAAAATGAACAATTTAGATTGGAATTACCTCTCACCAGCAGTAAAGTATAAAGCATCCACTTCACGAACCGGTTCCATTTCAAAGCCATCAGTGGCAATGATCGTTATCGGATGGGATTCGACAGTAATTCTTACAATACACTCACTAAATGAAGCATCTACTATTCGCATCCGATATCGGAAACCTTGTTCTACTTCAAACACTGTGATAGGAACATCCATATCAATGTCCCTATTGTGACTTCTGCCATTGATCAACATGGTATCTGTATATCCAGACGACGGAACAGCATTGGCAATCGCTAATAAATACAGATCAAGACTTGAAATACCTAACCAGTCGTTAAATAACATGTAATGTTGTGGAAGGTCAAAGTCATATTCTTTACTGTTGAACTCTTTTTGTCTTGGTTCCCTGACAATCAATGCTCCGTACAACCCGTCACCTCTCTGAACACCAACGTGAGAGTGCCACCAATGGGTACCTGGCGGGTCTGCAACAAACTCGTATACGAAAAAGGTTGAACTTGGTATGGGGCATTGAGTAATCATCGGAACGCCATCTGCCCACACGGTGTTAAATTGATGTATACCATGCCAATGAATTGTCAACGAACCTCCATCTTGAAGTTGGTTTTTGACTTTTACGCGAACAGTATCACCATGACAGACCTGTTAAAAACAAATTTTAAACAAATAGTTGAAACATATTTAGATTATATTTGCAACCAATAACAATAACTCCGTGAATGAAACAAAATTAATATTAATAAGTCAATATAAGTGTATTATTATTATTATTAACTAATTCAGAGGGAAACTTCTAATGTAATCATCACTAAATTAGAAAGCATTTTACAGTTCCAATCCTCTGGATTTATTATTAAATTTGATGGAGTTGTCTCTTTACTAAAGCCCTATCTACACTATCAAACCTTATGTGACAAACAAATATGATGTACTCATATTTGGACATGATTATGTCATATCACTGCCATATTTGAGCACATCACACTTTTTTTGTCAAACTAGTTTGATAGTGTAGAGCTTTATACCAAATCGTTCTTTAGTCCATGCCTATACGAACCTGTATGCTTGGTCCAGGTGACATTCCATTCACTGTCAAGATAGATCTACGTGAACCATCTACGGTAAAACATTGAGGCAAATCACAGTCTTGTCTGAAACCAGGACAGTCGATGCAAGCCGCTGCTAACGTATACCACCAAGCTACCGTAAACTCAAATTCGCACAATCTCGGTTTAGCGGGAAACTCACACTCACGAAAACAGTCACTTGAATTATTGACCATCAGGATATCTTGTTTATGAGTACATTGTAAAGAAGTGCAAAGTATAGCTGAAACAAATAGAATTTGATAATCAAATTATTACAAAAATACTATATTGAAAAAACGACATTAATTACCGATCTATATCAGTCTAGACGACTTCAAATATTGTTTTAATTGAAAATATCCATTAAAATAACTCACCATGATAACAGAATATAAAAATACATGAAGAAAGTTGTGCGATATTCATTTTGATATGCACCTCTAATCAGCGTACAATAATCCAGAAAACAAATGTTTTCACCACTGATTCAGATATCTAAACTAAGACTAAAATAGACTGGACTAAATAGTGCGGGTAGTCCCGAAATAATATACTGTATTGAATATTCATGACATTTTCTGCGGGGTCATTAATAGTCATCCCTATGTCAAAAAAAGTGCCTTCGTGTGCAGATCAGGGGGAAAGTGTAAACATTGTGTTTTATGAATATTTGAATCATGCTGGTTATAAAAACCCATGTTGTCAAATTTCTAAAATTCATCTGACCTCAATTTGAATGTTTTGACCCATTAAAAACAAAATGATCCTATCTTTGCAACGCTTAGATTAAATGAAATAATTTTAGTGTCAAATTATTTGGGAGATGCATATTAATATTCGTTCTAATGGAAAAGTTTGTCCAAAAATGGCTGGAAGTATGATTTTTGGCATATTTGACCTTTGACCTACATATCATATAACTCCGTAACTAATAGTTGGACAAACTTTAAATAGGGCTCAAATTAATCTGAAGGTATTATGTTTCTATTCAGTCTAATAAGAACTTTTTCAAGCAAATGACCCGAAATATTTTTATTGACCTTTGACCTGTACCGGTAGTACAAATTTCTATAATTTCAAAAACTATTGGCCGTAAAATGGTTGTTTTTGTGAAATGGTTCGAAAAATTTACATTTATATGTTGTATAATAACAACATTTTATAGAAATGTAAAATAATTCTATTTATGATCACTAACTTTGTAATTTATTAACATCACTAGCATTTGTTATAATATTAAAATGTGTTATATTTGCTGATTTTAAGCACTTCACATGAATTTATCAGAATTATGTGTATTTAATATTAAGTTTATTTTTTTTTTTATATAAAGAAAATTTAATTATCTATCAAATAAGACTATTTTAAAATTATTATAGCTAAAACTTAATTAGATACAGGCAAAAAAGTGTATTTTTACTTGTGTGAACAGCGCCCTCAATCTTCATTTTTTCCCAAAAAATATCACATTTTTATGTGGTTTCATAAACTTAGCTGGTTGTAACTTTGAACCCTATATCCGTGTCTTGTCTGTCTTGTGCTAAAACTCGAAATGACTGTCCATGGAGATGCATCGGGTGACTAGAAATTGGTATTTCGCTAATCACAATAAACTCTATTACCTACAAAATTATCCAAATCGTTTAATCAACAATCAATGCATTATTATGTTAATTTAAAGTTGCTGACGAAATTGTTTGTTCACATTGACAATTCACTGTTCCATTTACTGGGTGAATGTGTCGAAAGCTTATACGCTGGATTAGCTTTTAGACAGCATTCGCGCAAATAAATTTTGATGTAGTGGAAAACATGCTTTATTAACTAGAAAGTACCGTACTAGAGGGTGAGCTCGCTTCGCTCGCTCCCCCTCTAGGAAGTGTAGACGATGGTTCTCGAAATGATAATGTTCTCCTTGTACGTTTTCTGTCGGTTACCATTATTGAAAACACATTCGTAAAACTAAACTACTCTGTTTCACAGTGTCTTAGATGATTAATAACATTTTAAAGTATAGTGTTTATTGTTTAGTAGAGACTTTATAGGGCGGAGGTGGGGAGGCGGAGTTCATTTGAGGGAGGTACTTATTCGAGGGATATACGTTACATTTTTTAGTTTTAATAATATGGTACGGTAACATTTGTAATCAAATGAAATCCTCTAATAGATATGAAAAGTGGTAAAAACGAATAACAAATGCTTGGTAAATTGTAGACAGTGCGATGAATTCTACTACAACAAATAGTATAATTGTGTTATTATAAATGTGGATGGACGTTTATTAGATAGTTGAGTTGGGGATGGGGATTATTATTCAAAGTGATGCTTTATTGGAGAGGCGTTTATTCAAATAAATACCATCCTAATAATTATTACTACATTATTTAATTTAAACATCTTTTGAAACTAACTGCCGTGACAGAGTGGGCCGTTTCGGCCCAAGAAAGAATCAATCAATCAATCAATCAATCAAAGTAACATTTATTTCTCTTCTTGTCTTTCATAGAAAATAAAAATTAACAGTAAATATGATTAAAATAAGAGGGGCAACATTCCTAAAAAGCGAAGCTTGTATAAGGCAGCCCATAGAAACTGAAATAAAAACAGGACAACACGGGAACCGGAAAGAGGACAAAAACAGTAGGCCTAATGAAGACTTTTAGTTTCAGGGTACCGAAAAGACTAAATATCAAAACTACAATGAGTGAAAGGATAATTAAACATAGGCCTAACTCAATAAGAGGTGCAACATGGGCAGACATCTCGGTCCTAACGGGACACAGATAGCCTACTTATTCCTGCCAGCTTACTCAATAAAACTCAGCTATCGGGATTTCACTCGATTTGATTTTTAAACAAAATTTCTTATCATAAAATCTCCCTATGTAATTTTATAATACTATTCCCCACAATATATTCCGAATTCTTTATGGCGTATATTTAATTTGATCTTTATTAATTTGCAGTGTAATTTTTATTTTTTAACTACTGTACCTTCACACGCGAGGTCCGTTCCTAAAATAAACAAAAAACTGAAATGACTATGACTAATGGCCAACTTGAGCTCCAGTCCTACTATCTGTTTTTTTCTTCCGTCTTCCAATGGGACACTGTATTGATTGATTGAAAGTGCCTGTAATCTTCCCTGAGATAGATAAGGTAGGTATCCAAGGCGGAGATTTGTACCGAAGTTTTTCCATTGTGCTCGCCTATGTCAGAATTAACCATAATTTATATATAAATTACCTGGCCTAGCTTCACTTTAGCGACGATAGGACATTTACAGGCTGTACTGGAATCTGTACTGTTATTTATATCACAGTACTGTTCATCGACATACACAGTGGTATTCCATGGAGGCATTTACACGCGCTGACGTCATCATCTGGTTGTAATGAACAAACGGTGTATGAGGATATTCAAATTGTACATCGTTCATGATAAAAACTGTCGAGAATGTTGTTAGGTTGGCTTCTGGATTCGACGAAATAAAAACGTCGGAGCGCATGCCCATTACCACATAGTACTTCACATCAACAGTATTCAAGGCAGGATCTACGGATTCTAAAATAAAACAAAACACGACTGTAGAATACAGGATAATAATAAGGTAATACAAAGATAATAGGATAATTCTTTTTTTCCCCAACGAGACACTGTGTTTAATAGAACATAAACACAGTTAGATTAGTGTGGTAACAAAACTATACCTTATTTAAAGGGGAATTTGGGAGCCGTCAAAACAATAGGCCTATATACTATATCTTATGGCTCAAGTGGCTACAATGTTGGTATCATTCACACAAAAAACAGTCCTATATTTTAAAATAAACTTTTCAATGACTTTTAGGAACGTCGTCAAACTAATACCTCAATTGCCATTAAGCTTAAGCTCTGTCTGCACACAAAAATGCGATGTGCCAATATATGGATATCCTATCACTACCAAATATTATTTGGGCAGATCACACTTTGATAGTGTAGACTGAGCTTTAGTCTACACAAGCAAACTCGCAGTTACAAACTAAAGTGATCAAATTTCCTATAGTAATTACTCTGTTTCTAGCGGGCTTTTTGAAGTATGCACCAGTCATGGAAAAAGAAAACCAAAATGATCCCCTTTCTGAACTGTGAAGGGCGGTTACAGAATGAACTGCAACGAAACAGAACCCAACTGACTGGGTAAATATAAATACTGTGTTAACTTTAAAATATGTTATATCTGAAATTACTATTTATTTAAATTAAGATTTAGACGCTAAGCGATGTGGTGGTAGCTTCTGCGACAAAGATGAAATTTGTACCTGAATACTTGGACCAGGTGACATTTCATTAACCGTTAAAATTGGTCTACGTGAACCGTCTACCGAATAACAGCGATATGCACTACAGTTTTGTCGGACATCTGGACAGTCCGTACAAGCCGCTGCTAACGTATACCACCACGTTACCGTGAACTCAAATTCGCACAATCTCGGTTTAGCGGGAAACTCACACTCACGAAAACACTGAATTATTGACCATCAGGATATCTTGTTTAGGAGTACATTGTAAAGAAGTACAAAGTATAGCTGAAAAGGAAAACAGTACAATAATCAATCGATTAGTAACACTAAAAATAATGCTAACCAATTACAAATGTACAACCTATACATTTATAGGTCCATGCTTTTTTAATCCTTCATTTAGAAAAAGGAAAAACATTTATCAAATAAAAACTTGTTTTCTAATAATTTAATTTATTGCGACAAAATGAACGTATCTTCGTCACCTTACCCGTGTTTCAAATAATAAAATAACTTTTCTTACCAGAATTAATGATTATCAAGATTACTAAAGTAGGTAGGTAATAATAATAATAATAACAGGATTTTTATAGCGCACATACCACTCAAGAGTGCTCAAGGCGCATTCAAAAAGGTGTTGATTAATTTCCATCTTCTCCACTTTCAGGCAGCCACGATTAAATTCACTTTTTTTATTTAAAAAATGTATAATAGTAGGATATACACTTGACATTGGCAAACCTGTTAACTATACTGGTGGTATTACCGGACATTTTGATAGTTTAAAGATGTATTGTCACTTTAAACACACAAAAATGAAGGTAAAAATATTCTAAATTTAAATTGGCCATATTAAAAGTAAAATTAAAGTTAATCACTTTAAGTCGAAAATTCAAGCCAAAAACAACAATTTTACGTACTTAACAGCTAAATTAATTTGATTACATTTCGTCTGGAAATCGTCACGAGCGAAAGTAAACAAAGATTTCAAACCATGAGTATACATTATGCATGATGCTAATTAGGATTGTTTACAACTCGTCACGGTTGAGAAGGTGTTTTCACACAGATCGCGAGGAAGTTTTATGATTAATGCATACCGAGTAGCCAAATAAGCTCGTTGCATTATGAGATATGTTTTGATCGAAAACTTTGACTGGAAGTCAAAGTTATTTTTTGAACCAAAAAACATCTGTATTGTATCTATTATGATACTTATCCTTCAAAATGACCCACTTTTTTTCGAAATCTTATTTGTTTTTGTTTTTTGGAATTTGACAAAGGGACAATACATCTTTAAGTAGACTTCTTGCATAAATTAATTCCAATCTACATATCATTATATGTTATACGGGTATCTTAACAAGCAATCATTTCATTTCATTTCAAAGTAAGTGTTTGTATAAAGACAAAACGTTCAAATAGCTTTAGGATAGTTAAGGGTCTTTCACACCGGCTAAGGTTCAGATTCGCGTAACATGCGGCGTGTACAGTTAAGGGGCCTTTCACACCTGCTACGGTCAGGCTAAGGATCACGTCACATGCGGCGCGTACAGTTAAGGGCTTTTCACACCTGACCAAGACCTAATAGACTATTATTGTTATTGATTCGGTGCGTTTCAGTGAAAAAGGTACATGAAACTGTGAAACAACAGAAAAAAAGTACCGCATTATTGAAATAATTAATGTTGTCTACCACCAGCAATTTTATCCTAATTTTAATGAATATTTATTAGCAGTCACACTACACAATAGCAACTAGCAGAACAGAATCTCGTTGATATTGATTTTTAATATACATCGGTATCTTTGTTCTTGTTTTGTTCGTGTAAATATATCGAAATAATAGACGCTTATTGATGATTATTATTTCATATCAGTTATTTTCCGTCCTCAAGTTTGGAATAGGACTTAATCCTGCATTTCATAGTCGTCTGGTAAATTGTCATGTTTTGTAAAAGCTTACAAAAGTATGTTATATCATTTCTCCTGTTGTTCAATTGAATGTCTTGATTTGTGGTGGTAAGAATGTTTAATGGTTTGTTTTTAAGATGAACAACACCATGTTTTCTGGTGTTGTAGGTCTAATTAGAAAGAAGTAAATATGATTGCAACCCTCTTTGTTTGTACTTAGACTTCTACACTCCTTCTTGAAAATAAATTACATAAAAGTAAAGCGCGAACAATTAAAAATCCTCCCAAAATAACAAAACATTCAAAATGTTAGAATGTAATGTACTTTACAATATTTTATATCATAAAAACCTACCGAGAGTCTAATGAAATTAGAAGCCACTCTTAGTCAGACATTATATCGGCCTAAAAAGTGGGCCGATTCGACCCGTCACACCTGAATCATCCCGCATTCAGCTATTGGCTATATTAGGCCTAATTGCCACAGGTTGTTCTACATCTGTTTTACTTAAACTTTATAAATGTCTTGTTCTTCCCCATATCCAATATTGCTCCCCTGTTTGGTATCCTTATCGTCAATGTCATATTAATAAGATAGAGAAAATTCAAAGAATGGCAAGTCGATTTATCCTTCATCAACGAATCTTAGATCAGCCATATTCTGACCGATTAACTAGACTGAATTTGATGACAGCTGAATCAAATCGAGATTATTTTACCGTTATTTTTGTTACAAATATATTATATAAATTACAGAATAGAATAGTTTTATTTTAAATATGTTGACTATCAATTGTAGGCATTTGGATGTTCTAACTTTTAAACACCTTGCATCCAAAACTGATAGTGGAAAGCATTGTATCCCAACCAGATTTATTTGTTTGTGGAATTCAATACCGGTCAATATTAAAGACGCCTTTGTATGCGGAAGTTGGGTACAATTTAAAAACATGTTAATGGACCACTTTAAAAACACTATGCCTCTTTAATGTATACAATTATGGTATTAATATTACATATTTACATTGTTTTATGTATGTATGCTTTGAGTGCTGCCTTATGGCGACAGTGGTCCTTTGACCTCTTTTGCCACTCCTTGGCACACTCAAGTTTTGTATTGTTTTAATGTTGCTAAAATTAATAAAATAAAATGGATAGAGGGGAATTAAAAGGTGCCACAACGTTTGGCTTAGTGCAATATGGCACCCAACAACTCCCTCATCCAACAACTCTCTCTGGTACCCAACAACTCTCTCTCCCTGACACCCAACAACTCTCTCTGACACCCAAAAACTCTCTCTGGTGTACCCAACAACTCTCTCTGGCGTCAAACCTCCACCACTGCTTGATTTAACGTAACAACACTTATCATTTAGTAATATTATGCAGTACTGAGATTTTGACTACATACGTAATACAAAACGCAGTACCGGAATATAAAGCGTGGTTCCCACTAGCGACGCAACACAGGGACGTAACGCAACGCAAGTGAATTGACCAATCACAAGCGATGGCTTATTCGCTTGTGATTGCTAACTGTCTATAACTTGGCTTGTCATTGGTTAAAACGCTTGCGTTGCGTTTACGTCCTTGCGTTGCGTTCAAGCTTTATCAGTATTGCTATAATATTTAACAATTTTCATGAAAAACCAACACACAAATATCTATAATTATTCTCCGAGAAACGTACGTACGACGTCGTGAACAAATTTTTTAGTTTTTTTCGTTTTCTGAAATGTAATACTAAAATAAAGGCTACAATATTCAGTACATTTCCGAAGTCACTTTTTTACACAGATTTTTATTAGTTCTAGTTAATCTTATTCATTGGCTAATTATTGAATATTGTTATACATTGTTAATTAGCTACACCAGTTATTGAACCCAATATATAAACAATATCTACACTCTGGAACATGTGAAGTATACGTCTAAATCCAATTTAAAACCCGCCGTTGCCTTTAATTGGTAAAACAAAAAAACGTTAAACCTGTTAAACAATGATTATAAGGCGCAAACCAAATTATGATTAGTGTAAATGTTAGTTTAATCAGAGAGTTGTTAACATGTAACCCCGTCAGACTTATTTATCGTACCCGAGTAAGTTTGTGACCCGCCCACCAAAGTTAGCAAATCCAACTCACCACCCGGGTAAGTAAGAAACTAAGAAAGCCATAGTGTATGGATCGCCGTGGTGGTGCCAGTAGAAAGCTTTCGATTTGCGACGACTGACAAGCAAGTAAAGTCGAGCTAATTCATTGTGCGCATGCAGGGACGTTGGTAGGCATAAGCGCTTCCTAAAGTTTGGTTCCCACTAGAACGCAACGCAAGGACGTAGACGCAACGCAAACGAGTTGACCAATGACAAGCGACGGTCGAATAACTCCATCTCTTGTGATTGGTCAAATCCCTTTACTTCGTTGTGTCGCGTCTCTAGTGGAAACCAGGCATTACGCCATTCCTCGACGACACTCAGTTGTGTGGCGGTTTCTAGGTTCAGGCGACGACCGACAACCCATTATGCGTATTGTAGTTAACCCTAACCCCATATTCGTCGCGAATCGACAGCTTCCTAGAACTTAAGAAGTATAAGTGACATGATGGCGGTGGTTACATAACAATTACTTAATAATTGAAAAAGGTCTCGGCACTAAATGTATGATTGGGCCTATGGTTCTTTGAGATTAGACAAATCGCATACGGTATTAAAGTTTATGTCATACGTTTTACAGTAGTACTAGAAAGTACCGAAAAGCTTGTCCAGATCCTGCACTGTTCGCACTACAAGCCCACACCCACCCCAATCCCTCCAATCTTGGTGATCCCTAGTAATAAATAATAACAAGCATTTATAAAAGCGCATTTATTACAAGGTACATTCTTTCTTATCATATACCGTTATGCGTCGTTTACACGTGCAAGTACTTTCCATAATCATTATGGCAATACCGTCATAAAGCTGCATTCACACAGTGAGTTCAAATTCCGATACAGTGGCCAGATAAAGAATTGTGACAAATTGTGGTTCTCACCGAGGCGCAACACAATGACGTAACCCGCAACGAAGGTAATTTGACCAATCAGAAGCGAGCAACACAATGACGTAACCCGCAACGTAGGTAATTTGACCAATCAGAAGTGAGAAACACAATGACGTAACCGGCTACGTCGGTAATTTGACCAATCAGAAGCAAGCAAAAGAATGACGTAACCTGCAACGTAGGTAATTTGACCAATCAGAAGTGAGCAACACAATGACGTAACCGGTTGTTGTTCGCTTTTGAGTGCTCTAAATATCTTCACTGCGTTGAGTCATAGTAGGAATCAAGCTTTATAATACATCTGTTCACACTAACGCATTTCATACTCCTGCCATGGAACCAAATCCAGGCTTAATGTAAACACAACTTAAGGCTATTCGAGCGCCATTTTGATTACGGATAAACAAAAAAATACATTTATAATTGGATAAGTTGTCACAGAAATTCTTAAATACCAAAGAAGCAAATAATATCAAAGTATTTCACAGCAGCCGTAGAAGGACGAAATTGTCCAGAAAATACACAGCGGTCAAGTTTTTGTGATATTAAACATAATCAGGTCACCGTTCCAACCACATGGATGACCTTTGGATGGTATGATGCAACAATGTTACCAATCACCTGATGATTTCATGATAATCTGTGAATGCTTAAGCCTTGTCTACACTGTCAAACTAGTTTGACAAAAAAAAGTGTGATGTGCCTAAATATGGTATGGGTATGACATCAAGTCCATATATGGGCACTGTTGACCTATCACAAGCGCTAGATTGGATGATTACTTGTGGTGCTCTTTAAGTCATTGCGTTGCATCCAAGTGGAAACAAGCAGAAGCCATGACCACATCGATGTGTAAGCATACATATGTATATAATAATGATTATTGTCTCTGTACGATTAAGCTCTGTCTACACATTCAAACTTTATAATGACAACAAAATGTTATGTGCCCATACATGGAGACGATGACATCATATCACTATCATATTTTGGCATATCACTACCATATTTGGGCACATCACACTAGTTTGATAGTGTGGACAGAGCTTTAGTCATCCCACATCCACAGCAACCTTCCTTCAACTGCCATAGAACACACACAATCTTATTTATTTGCTGTGTGAATTTGTATATAATTGTCTATGCTACGTAATGGTACTGATTGGAACTGTCCTTATCTCGTTCCATGTAATCGCGCTCTATCAAGCTTTCTATTCGTTTCTTCAAATCTGTTGGCTGCGAATAAAAACAAATGCATTCTGGGTAAAATCAGGTTAATTAGTGAAATCTACCTATATTTAGTTTGATTCATGCTAATATTTAATAATATTTTTTTAAATTTAAATTAGAAATTGTTGGGTTACAGGACATGTAATCCTACAGGACATGTGATTCTACAGGACATGTAATCCTACAGGATATGTAATCCTACAGGGGAGGTTGCGACCATAAGTGACGCGACCCTCCTAGACATGATGGGACATCATATGACACTATGATGACCATATAATATAACCATATTCACAACCTAGCTTACATATGCAACCCATTACTACTACTACAATTATTATTTTCCTTATTTATTTTATGTTAGATCTCCAAGCATTGATTAAGGTTGCTGTCAGAAAATGAAGAAAAAACACAAGCACACAAAAGAAAAAAATACTTTATTCATCATAGTACTACAAACATATATAAGCAAGTAGGTACTAAGCAAGCAGAAAAAGCAACATGTAAGGATGCATGCTCCAATCGTGAAAACTTGCCGAGTTAAGCTCTGTCTACACTATCTAACTTTGTGACAACAAAATGTGATGTGCTCATATATGGACATGATGATGTCATATCACTACCATATTTGGGCACAATACATTTTGTAGCAGAGCTTAACAATCACTTCTATATTTAAAATCTGTAATAAATTTCACTCATCTAAAATTTAATGTACTCTTTATTTACCAAATTTACGAGAACATTTTTATATAGCTTCGTACAAAATATTAGGTTAGGTTAAAAAATGAAAGAGCTTTTGTTGTCAAGTTAAGTTAAACTCATGTCTAATTTGTGGATTGACTTTTGTTATTTATGTGCTGTTTTCTATGAATTTAAAGTCCAAAATAAAGATACAAAATGATTTGAATGAATTATTTATCTTATTTATTTTAATTATTTAGGAATACGTGGAATTGAAACTGAAAAGGAATGATGCAAGTGCCTCCTTATGAAAAATTAAAAGCACATAAAAAATGAAATGTATATAAAAAATAAAGGCAAAACAAAAAAAGTGAAGCAAAATATAAAGAATATGATTGGTTGTGTAGTAATCAACCATAAACAAACAAACATCTGCACACTGGGAATAAAAAGTGACAAAAACAGCACTTACCTTTACTGGAAACTTCAACTGGTTATAGAGCTCTGAGACCAATAGTGCGTGACTTAGCTTCTTCCTCATCTTCATGATGCGCACAATTGCTGCATCAATTTGATACTGTCGGTCTTGGAAGACGCGTTCCTGTGTATTCACTTGCTCCTCAATCTATCAATAAATCAATAATCAATCAATCAACCAATAATCTATCAATCAATTATATCAATCAAAAATCTATTAATCAATATTCTAGTCTTTAGAGATCGTAAAATGGGACAGAAACTGTCGGGAGTATTGTAAACAAACTTATCACCATCAAACACATCTTTACTCTAAAATAAAATAAAAATAAAATTACAATTTTTAGAAGAATGAAAAACGTATTTAAAAATGTTAACACTGTTAAATTGAATCCTTACCTTGGGAGTTTTAAGTATCACCCGAGCCTTGCCGCAAGCAAGAGACTGAAGTGTTCTTCGGAGCTCACTATCCTCTGAAAAAAATTATAAAAAAATCCTGTAAACATTTAGCTGTGTATACTAGCCTAAAAATGATTTTCTAGCCTATTTTAGGTGAGGAATTTTATAAATTTAGGAATTCTTTATAATTACAAATTTTTTTTTAAACACATCCAACAACAAGAAATAAAAAAAAAAATAGGATAGGATAGATAAACTATAATTTAATTATAAACAAAAGCTCTGTCTACACTATTGAACTTAATGTGAAAAAAAAAAATTGATGTGCCCAAATATGGACACGACGATGTCATATCACTACCATATTGGGCACATCACATTTTCTTTGATAGTGTAGACAGAACTTTAGTCTCATTTGAGGCTGAAGCAGTCGAGTTAAAAGAGTACGTTACAACATTGGAGCTAGATCAGGATTGAACCCCGGACCATAGGATTGGAAGGCAGGCACTTCACAACCAAGTCACCATACAAGCTTACCAATTCCTGTTGCCTGTTTAATGTCTTCTAATGTGCACTCTGTACTGTCATTAAACATAAGTAATACAAGAGTTTGGAATAATGATGATACGCTGAGTTCTCTCATACTCTAAGGAAAAGAAAAAAAACATAAATACAAAATAAATTATGACAGCACATGACCGAATAACAGCAAACATTTCATATAAAAAAATAATCAATTAATTTTTCATATAGTTATTACAATTAAACAGGGAATCGGCTAAGAATTGAATAACTTGATTAAATCTAAAAAATGGCCTATTCAAAATTGGATTTTACTCATCTTTATTTTTCATATTTTGGGGGACAATACATTTTTTAATATTATACAATCAACTCTCCCAATACCAGACTCTCTGAAAACTCTCCCAAAACCAGACTTTTTTCTTGAGGTCCAAAAGGTCCCAAATTCATTTTTACCATTAAATACACATTCTGAATACCAGACTTTCCGGAAAACCAGACATATTCGGTTAGCCCAAAGGTATTGGGAGAGTTGACTGTAATACCTTTTTAAAGGAGGCTTTCATGACGCAATGAACTAGGTTTGGTTGCCATTGTAACTTGCGTCCGCTGTGTTTGCTAAGGTAAAACGTTTTGAATAACTCTTGTAATTTCACCATCTAAAAAATAAAATAATCTATATACAGTAATGCACATATCCACTGTGACAAAACACATACTATATTAACTATATTACAAAACAACTTTGAAAAATACAATTAAAATGGGAATAATAAAATATAATACTATATAAATAACTTAAAGTTATTGGCACTGCTCTTCAATTGATTATTTTTAACGTTTCATAGGTGGTCATATTACACAATTATTAACAAGAGGCATTCAGTTTTTAAATATTAATATGGAATAGCTGAGTTTCTATTAGTGCTTATTGGGGTTACGTAATCTAGATCTCTTTAAGCAGCAACACATCACGATGTATCTCTGACTTAAGGATTCAGGCTTCTCCAAATTTTAATATTAATTTTTCTCTATGTTTAGCAAGACCAGTGATTTTAAGTCGAGTACAGGCAGCATCATAACTCTCATAGTCCTGGCCGAGTATAATTTTGCCCGCCTTTTCGAAGTCATTAATAATACATTTTAATAATAATGGTCGACTTATATTATATCGTATATATAGTGTGCTTCATACAGTTGATTGAATGCTACGCAAACAACAACTTTCAAGATTTTTGTTATGAATTTATTATTATTCAATAAAAATTAACAAAACAAAGAGTTATGATTTTTAATTAATGGTATGGTAATGACAATTTTTTTTGGTCAAAATAGTGTAGACAGAGCTTTACTCTCTTTTACTGGTTTCTAAGTCTAGACAAAGACCGACGTAGGACTGCACAAATCAAGAATATTGAGTGAAATTAGTTTTTTTAGACATTTATTTATTTATTTATTTATTCTTTCTTTATTCTGCAGGCACTTTCAGTACTAGTGCACTGATCTTCAAAGTACATAGTTTTATATTGTTTGAAGGCTTGAATGGCGAAATCCTATGTTGATATAAAGTTTGCGGTACACCACATACATTAGTTCTGAAAAGAACTGTTAGGTTTCTTGAAGTTTCGATCAATATGCTTTGATTGTCCTCAGGAGTGAGAATGTTTTACACAGTTTTAACACAATATATACAAACAGTGTTATTGCAATGTCTACCATCAACCAGCAATATTTAGTTTAATTATCTTCTGTTAACTGTTAGAAAGTACAATCCATTACATACTACGGACACTCTATGCTGTGTAAATAATTAACTTATGCAAATGCAACCATAGAGATATTATGCAGCCTATGATATGCTTACCAGTATAAGTCATTCAATATTTGTTTTATGAATAAATAACAATATTTTGTTAACATTTTACATACATATCAATGCTGTTAATATTTTAATCTTGTTTTTATATACAGTTTATTTATCATTTATCCACAGATGCAAATTTCGATGAAGATGAATTGATATTAGGATCAATATGAAGAAATATGTTTAAAAATCCATCACGAGAAAGATTATGTTTTCTGAATAAACAATTTAAACATTGAGTCAATATATTAGGTTGCCTTGTATTGTATGTAAATAGCCGAGATATTAATTTAAGCAATTAGAAATGGAAAGGGAAAATGACATGGCTGATGTTTAATTTTTGATAATATAATATATAAATAATATAATTAATATTTAATTTATTTATTGGTTTAGCTTAGGTGCTTATAGAGTATCACGGTGCTGACGTCACGACGGTAAGTGGCGCTGCGTGGTTGCTAGCGCAACCAAAAATGCGTTCAGTCTGCCTGAGTGACTCCAAGATCACCAATGGTTTGGAGTAGTCATTTTAAAACATTTTTAATAAAAACAAACTAAAATTTCAAAATATCACTAAATATTTGTTTTTAACAATCTATTTATTCTTCAACTACAGTTTAAGTTAAAAAAAATCAAGCTAAGAAACATAATTTGATATAAATAGAGATCCTCACTGTTTATCAACATAGTAGGGCTGAACGAATTTTTTGGTTGGCTAGCAACCATGCAGCGCCCTGTATCGTTGTGACGTCACACCGTGATACTCTATGTGCATATATACAGTCGAGCAGCAAAGTGCTCATTTAACCGTTAAAACGCTGTTTTTTAACTGCGCAGGTCACTGAGCATCGCCAAGTTATAGTGACTTCCGGTTCGCTTTTCACTTCGCGGCAAGCATTTTGCATGGGAATACCCTTACAAATCTGCTGCAATTTCCACCATCCGGGTTAAATTATATCTTTCTATATTTGGAAATTGTTACTCCTAATATGGAAGATTATTCCCGCCACAAAATTTTGGTATAAATAGCCCAGGAAATGACGACAGAGCTTATTGAAGAAAAAAGTGCAGATGGAGGTGTTCGTTGAGGTAGGCTACATGATTTATTTGTTTGGTTTCGTAGGGAATCCGGCACTTTTCTCATCAGCACGGAACCTTTATAAAAACTTAGTGGTTGGTTATTAGGTTATTAATCTATCTTTTCTGAAAGTTTAAGCTTGGTTCAGCTTGTGGGACGGATTCAATATCCGTTCAAAGCTGGGGATATATTCTAAGCAGACTCCATCTTGGATTCGTATGTTTAGTACAGGCCGTGTGGTTGAGTAATTTCAATCCTTCAAAATCACTATGTGCAATCCGTTTTTAAACCAGTTAATATACCAAAATATGTTATTAGTAGCTTTATTATTTTGGATTTGGTGCTAGTTTGGTAAATATTGCAATATAATTGTAGATTATTTGGTCGTAAAAAAATGTACCCAACTTGTAGTACTAGTATTATCTAGGCCTAGGCTAGGCCTAGCCCATTTGACGGAAACCCAGTGCTATTTGTAGGCGGATAGAGAGGGCCGCAGGCTAGTTTTTAGTGGCATATCGCCGACTTATTATAATCAATGTAAAGCCATATTATTATTATGTTTAAAATGTTGAATCTATATCCACTGGATTATGGATATATATCGTCGGATATTTAAAGAAAGGCCTAGGCCTAGACCTTTTGATTTATTTAATTAATTTAGGACTATATTACGGGAAATTCTTTGCCAAAGAAAAGAAAATACGTTGTGGCTGTTGGAGGTTTGTAAATATATGACAATAATGTAGCCTAGGCTAGGAAGGACTGTAGGTAGGATGAGGTAATTTGGATGGTCGTACATATGATATTTATATATACAGTATTGTGTATAGTAGTGATCATGGCGACAAAATTTAGGATGACTAAATTTGACATTAAAATTATTTAACTATGAATAGCTCATTATTGGTGTTTTTTTTTTCTTTCAGGTTTCTAAGAATAAACTATCCGACTTGTGATTCATCTTGTGCTGCAAAAACAATCCTATTTTGATATTTGTAAATTGATGTACGTAACAGATGTCTTTTAAAAATAAAAAAAAAATAAAAATTTTTATTATCGCGATGATTTAACTCAAATATTGACATATAACTTGATATTTTAGCCTGAGCAAGATAGTTTGATAGGCATATTTTACTTCGATGTAAATAAGATATTACATGTTATACTGTATGTAAAATACTTTTTTGTAAATAAAATTATTTAATGGTGGTTAATTTATTAACTTGTTAATTTGTTTGTTAGTTATGATGTTATACTATTAATTATTTAGTTATTTAGTAACCAAAGTGGAGTGGATTCGTGGCAGTTGCAACTTGACTGTAATATGCAAATATATAATAATATTTACTTCTTCTTGGATAAAGTTAAACCAAAATAAGCAATAATAAAAATTAAATATTTATTTTGCCATAAAGAAAGCAAAAACTAAACATACAGTACTATATGTACAGTAATACCATGGACCTATAGGTCAATGGTAATACATACTGTAGTATTGAGCACCAGTAGCAGAGACGTCTGGACAATCGAATATAATCGTTATCAGCTGTCTGGGTACCCAAGGCTAGTGCTAGAAAATGGCGAAAATTCGTGTATTCATTCGCCGTCAGCGAAATGAATCCGGCACTTTTCTCATCAGAAGCAAATCAACAAATCCTTTTATCAGTTTGTTTTGATATATAATCTGGATAATATATATTAAAATGGCCTTGGTTCAAGCATGTTTAACAGGTAAAATCAGATTTTTTCCTACCTAGGCCCCTTAGCACTGCGGTACCCTACGCCGTGTGGGGGAACCGATCTCGGCAGTATTTGTTAAGTAGCCTGTCTTTCGTAAAATCCTTAGTTGAATTTTATTAATATAAATTTAATTGTATGAATATGCTATTTAAATGTTATTGAAATTTTTTTTTGCTGCATTTTGTAATTCCGCACTACTTGCTTTATCGCGATTCCAAGATGGCGGCAATTCAAATTTTGATTTGGTAATAATTCGCGAGGTCAACCACTTTGCTGCCCGACTGTATAGAAGATAATACAATGCTCTTATGTATGATACGATACGATAGTATTTATTGTCATTTACGCAACAAGGTACAAATTCAATTTCGTTTAATTAATTTACATTTGATATACATACATAACAAAGAAATTACAGAGATCTAAAAACATTGCTATTAAATACATGGATAGAATTATAAACAAATGATTGTCAGCAATGTTTAGTGTTTTGATTTTAAGAGTGATCAGTCTTACCAGTTTGGCTAACCTTAAAGATGTATTGTCGTCCCCCTGAAACATTAATTCTTAACAATTTTTCTGTTGATGCGAAATAGTTATCCCCTTTGACCAAAAATTGGATCGAAAAAAAAGTATTTACCTAAAAAAATTTAATATAAAGCAAAAAATAGTCAAATTGGCTGCCAGCCAATGGGTTTTTGGTTGAATTTAAGCATTTATTTTGTAATTTTATAATTTGTTAATGATTTTTCCAGTTTTTTTTCTACAGAAATGATTAACTTTATTAAAGCTACAAAATAATCTATTCAAAGTCTCATTTTATTAATCTTTATTTTTCATGATTTTGGGGGACAATACGTCTTTAAAGAAGTTATCTATAAATTACATCTGTGTAATAATAAAATAAATATTAGCTCAAGCCGTACTTTTACATATTATATTAGTGGTAGATGACTTACGTTTGAGGGCAGGTGTACCTCCATCGGTGTGTACGTAGGCCAGTAGCCCATAGTCAATATGTTGACGGTCATCTCAATATTGCCCGGCACTGATTGGTGCTGCATATGCTGTACAAAATACATATAATAATAATAAATAATAATTAATAATTACAATAGCAGACTCCCTCCAATTAAAGACTGCTGTAATGTGGCCCGGATGAAATTAGCTGCTCCCTCCAGTTAAAGACTCCATCTTATTTAGAGACCATAGACCACAGTTTTTAAGTGGACTCAAATAAACATTTCATTCAAATATTCCCTCCAATTAAAAAAACTTTAAAATAAACGTTTAAATGTATTGTTAGGGTAGGACAGCCATTGAAATGTTGAAAAAAATCAGACAAATACTGCAGTTTTTGAGATACACATAAATGGACAGACCAACCAAACAGATTACATTTAATTTCCCTCTAAATAGTAGGATTTAAAAGACCATTTCTAATGCCAGATTTTTGTTGGAGGGATTTTAATTTTAGACAAAAGCTACTAAAGACCACTAAAATCTGGCAGGGTTTATTTCTTAATAGCATTTTAAAAAGAAAACTACAGAGGGCTCACATCCAAATTCATGTTGCCTTTTCATTCTTTTGGTTTTTTTACTTGTTTTATTTCTTGTAATTTAAATAAGACAAATGAAATAAGGTAATGTTGCAATGAGAGAGTGGTTAGCCTACCTGCTTGAATGCTACCATGATGTCTTTGGATAACTCCATATCTTTAAACATGCCTTCCAACTTACTTGTAAATGCTCCACCACATTCTACAAAAACAAACATCAGTGCTCAACTTTATGTGACAAAAAGGTGTGATGTGTCTATATATGGGAATGTCATATCACTACCATATTTGAGCATATCACTACCATGGGCACATCACACTTTTTTTATAGTTTTGATAGTGTAGACAGTGCTTTATAATTATATTGAATTTTGGATAATTTGAAAGATGGTGCCAATACACCAAAAATCACATGTTTTATATTGACTTTGTTGAATCGACTATTATGTATTTTATCCGTTTATTTTATATTGACACTGTTGATTCGTCTATTTGTTTTTTAAATATTTTTATATAGTTTATTTTATATCATTGTTGTTACTTTGGGAGTACGGAACCTGAACTCTTGTTATAGTGATTAGGTTCACTTTTAGGTTCCTGCCTACTCCCTTAGTTTCTGTGTTTTGTTTGTTTGTAACTAGTTTTTGGCAATAAATAATAATAATAATAATACTATGTTGCTGTGGTTCTTCATCTTTGTAAGTTCCACAATCAACAAATTGATTATTATTACAGAACTAGGAGGCCTACTAGATGGCCTACTGTAAAGTAGTGGCTGTGTGAACTAATTTCATGTGGTTAGTTTTGTTATTATTATTTATCTTCAGTGACTGACTGACTGGTCTCCCAGAGGGCCCAGTTAAGATCAGTGGCTGTAATATACTAGTACACCGGGGTAACCCCCTACCTCGTACTAGGTTCTTTAAAGTGCACATGAAACAGATGTGTACACTGGACCTACGGTGTTTAGTCCTTATCCGAGAAGACTCGTTCTACCACCAGAACCATGGAGTGAGTAAGCCTCGAACCCTTGCAGATATTATGGCTACATATTATGGTTCCACTGTCTTAACCGTGCGGCCACTCACTCGCATGTTGATTACATTACTCATGATATTAATGGTAAATAGTTCATTCATTATTCAGGGGTAATATAAGTGTGATATGTTGCATCAATTCGACGATATATATTATTTACTCACCCTGTTTAAGTTTAGTTAACATAGACTTCTCTGCGTCTACGGACGCACTCTTGCTGACTAGTAACCTCTTTGCAAGACCTTTTTTGTAAAATGCCTCAAACACATCTTTCCCTATGACACAAAGTATATGTTTTATAATTGAGTTAGTAGTTTCACACTAAACACTATAACTTAGGGCAATACATATATATGCGTATGAAATTAACAAATATACGTTTATCAATTGCGGCCAACGCCCATTCAGAGGAGACCAATATTAAGAGGTAATAAAGGGTTGTAATGTACTATAAAAAGCATGTGGTTTTACCATGAATGAATCTAAAGATTACAAGAATTTTATCCAGCAGTCTTTCCAATTCCTCTTCCGTCGCTTCCTTGTTCCCCGTCTTCAATTTGCTGTCAACATATTTGGCTGAAAATAAGACATTTGTTTTTTTATTTATTTTTTTCATTTATAAAGGGTGACCCTAAACAGCCTTGCTTAACCCCTTCATTGACATCAAAATAATCAGTTACAATATCATCAAACTTAACAGCAATATGACATTTGTATAAAGTTTATCAATAATTTTCCAGACTTTACCACGGATACCAGTATTCCATGCTATTGACAAAAGGCAATTACGCCAAAAGCCTTACGGAAATCCAGGAAGGCTAAGTAGGCCTATATTAACTTATTTTCCGCATTACGCGTAGCTAATATGCTTTTATAAGTGTAAATATGTGGTCCTCACACCTATGATTTTTCCTAAAGCCTCTTGGATTTCTGTAAGAATACTATTACTCTCACATGATGATAATGTAATACCTCTATAGTTATATAGTTGAAGGCATTTGCAAACAAGTTCGTTGGTTGGTTGTCCCATGACCTAGATGGTCGTAGGGGCGTAGGAGACATTTCCATTGACATTGTCTTTTTAAATATTTACATACATATTTTACTTTTTGTTTTTTAGTAGTTAATTAACATGTTTTAATAATACACTGTTTTTTTCATACATATTTTCTTGTTCTTGTATTCATTTTTTTTTAAACATATATTTATCCTATTAAAATTGGTTTTTAAAAAAATTATCCATACATGTTTCTTTTTATGTTCATCTCTTTTACCTTACTTAACTCTTAACACATAACTTAACATATTTGTTTACAGTATATATCATTTTCTTCTTTTTTTTTTATCCATAGTTTATTTTCCAACTAAATACCAACATTACTTTTATTTTTCAACATCATAATTCAATTCATTTCTACAAATTTTTGTTAAAATTAATAACCTATTAACATAATATTATTAGATAAATCATGTATGATACCACTAAACGTTCGAGTCAAAATCAAAATTGTGAGGCATTTGATGAACAGGCAAATTGCCTTAAAATACCGTGACATGTTTCGAGAAACTATTCTCATCATATCAGAACAGAACCCAAGGTCTTTCTCGAAAAATCGCAATTTCAGTTTACTTTAAGACTGCTTACCGGCTTTTGAAAATTGTCTCCTATCTTTTAACGCTAGCAGGTCTGAAAATAGTAGGCCTATTAAAAGTGGTCCAGAATTGGGACCCTGGTCCAGATTGCCTCCAAAATTTAATGAAGTGGTCCTTCACCACATATTTATCTGTATTTTCATTTTGGTAAAGAAATGTTTGAGTAATCCTGCTAAAAAACAAACAGACAACAAACAGACGCGCGATCGACTAATACCTCCTTGGTAAAATATAAGCTGTCTCTTTTCCGACAAATTTGAATATTGTTGGAAAGTTAAAATGCCGTAGATAATTTTTTAGTTCGACGCGGATAACGGTTTCCCTTTCTTACAAGAATTAACGTTAAAAGTTACCACAAACAATTACAGTAGTAGTTTGATTAATTATTCTACTATGGACTCTTAATAATAACATATGGTTAGTGTTTGTATTACGATAATTACGATACCCAAACAAAAGTAAAAAACAGAGGCGCTTGTTAACGGTATAAACGTTAAAAACATCATCGCGTAATTACTTTCTTTTTATATAACAACATCTTTATACAGGATCACACAATCAGGTAAAAGAAAACCTGTTTTTATTGTGGTCCTGGCTTGAATACAAAACAAAGGAAAAAAAACGTTTAGTTTTGTGAAAGAAATGAGATCTATGTGTAGCGTTGAATGATGCAATTGTTGGGGATTATTTAATTTCAGTTAATAGGTTATTGTTGCATATCTTTGATTTCCTTTTTTTTTCTTTACAATATCGATTGTATTACTTTGTAAAGGTAGAGAGAAACACTGATCTTTGTTTGTTTCCAGTTAGTTTTAATTTTATTAAGTAACATTTACAATAACATTAACAGTATAACAAGGCCATATACATGGCTGCAGTCGCGTTTACTGACCGACCGACCAACCTGTAGAGTAAGAGCACTTAATTTAGCGGTAATTATTCAATATTAATAATAACAATTGCATTGAAGGCCATAAAAATGAATTATTCCAACAATACGATACGATATGGAGGTTAAGTGTAGACCTGTAAAATATGCCTGTGTGTGCAATACGCAATACCAGTATACGTAACAAAAATGAAAATATGTAAATAATTACATATATCATGTGAAAAAAAGTTACTTCTATATCATCCAATATAGTGTCAAGTTTGTAAGATGATATCGGTACTTACATTTCCAGAGAACTTACTTGTTTACTTACTTACTTGTTTACTTGTTTCCGGAGCTCAGCAATGCTGGGTCCGGAGTCGAGGCTAGGCTATGCCCCTCTTGATAATTACATCAACTCTTGAATATGGCGCAACTTTAAGAGGGTGGTTGGACCATGCCCGTTCAAGACCGGACTTAAATTGATTGGTTGATCTTGAAGCTACTACATCCTTGACGTTTCGCCTACTACTACTATAGTGGATCATATACAAGTAACTTTTTTTCACATTACATTATCAGATCCAAATGAACTTATTTAATAACATATATCATAATAATAATATTAGGCCTATATCAGAATTGAAAAAATTGGGTGGATCCGCCCCACTGTCACGTTACAAAAACCAACAGCAATGCAGCAGTACTGTACGGCGGCATGATTTTTAATAAATATTTAAAAAATTAAAATATTAAATCAATCCAAATTAACATTTATTTCCAAAACGGTAGCGTCACTAATAAAGCAAATGCTTGTGTCAGGGACGCAAAAACATAACAGACAAAGAGCAAGCAATATATAGATGCACACATACTTGCACTGATGAAGGACTAGTGTTCCACGAAAGCTCTGATAACTTTTCTGGCTGTTTTACTTTATCGTTTTGATTTAGCTTTTTTGCTTTTTTTGTATCTCAAATGAGATCCAGCCACTGATACCCACAGCATTGCCATTTTTCAGTATTTTGCCCTTGGATTTATTATATATATATCACTGAATGAAAATGACAATAATACATCTCCTGTTACGATAGAACACCCAGCAGACAGCTCCGGATAAAGTATAATGCATGGTCTATATTTAACAAAGAATTTCTCGAAAAACATTTATAATATAGGCCTTTCGTGGACTACTTTTATGCGATTTCTGTAATTTAATACCAAAAAAAATATAAAAATATACAAACACTGTCTATATAACACTATACAAAACAAACCTCCTATTAAGGGGACACCTTCGGGATCCCTCCCCCCCCCCCAAACAAATTGTCCTCTTAATAGGATGTCCAAAAGGAGGATGTATTCTCATTTTAGTTTTATAGAGAGAAAATACTTATATCTATATTGACGTAATGTGAAATATTTCTCCTCAACACCTTCTTTTTTTTCAGTGTGCTAGCTTGATATTACCGTAATATATGATATATAATATTACAGGTTTTTTTTTATCTTTCGTGGTTAACAGTAATAAAGTTGATATTAGGGATATATTAGCTTGTTTGTGTCGACATGACGTCATAAGGTGTAGTCGCGAATAGAACTCGATTTTAGCAGAGCTGGACGACGACTATAATAACAGTTTCAAGTCGTCGTAAAGTTAACGTTATGATTTTTCTTCTTCACCGGGCGTGAATGATCCACACGTTGGAAATCCTTTTGGTGGATTTGGAATTTCGTCTTCTTCACCGACTTGAATAATCATTGCCATTCCCGCCTTGGAAGAAATGGAAAAAAAACGATGCATTAATAGACTGATGATTTTAAACTTCGTAGAATTGTTTTTTATTATATTTAAATAACTCACCAGTGAGTGGTACTCCACGTGACAATGAAAGAACCAATAACCGGGGTTTTCAGCCTTCCATCTAATGATGACGTAACCACCCGAAATTATATTCACCGTATCCTTTACAACCGCTGATTCAAGCGGGATTCTTGGTAAACCATCTACATAAACGAAACGGAAACATTATTATTTTTTACATATTTGTATTACGTATAATTTCTACGTATAATTAAACCGCTTTGCATTGCAATATTTTCGCTGGATCAACGACTTGGGCCTCTAGCCTATAGGTTATATTTACCATTTCTTTACTCCATGTATTTACATACCCGAGTATACGGTTTCTACACAACAAAGTTAGCGAGACTATACACATGATACTAACTTACCCGGGTCAATCTGTATGAAACTCCAAATTGAGCGTAACAATCTGCGCGAATGTCTAAACCAATCGGCGTTGTAAGTGCCGCCGGTTAGTTCAAGATTATTCTATCTAAGTGTATAAGCTGGTTAAAGAGTTCTCGAGTACAAGGCCTGATAGAAATTCAAGCCATATTGACCACCCGGGTAATTTGGTCCATGGGTAGAGGAACAAGACTGCTAAAAAAGCAGAAAGAAAAAAAAAATGTATAGGACCTACGTGTCTTATCAAATTCGATTAATTCGTCAGCACTTATATTTTTAAGTCCTTGTGCTAATAGTCGGAATGATTGTCCATGAAGATGCATCGGGTGATTGATAATATGAACATCATCAATCACAACGAACTCCACTACCTTAAAAGAAAAGTCAACGGTTAAAGATGTATTGTCCCCCTGAAAAAATAATTATTTTAATTTTTTTTGTTGAATAAGCCATTTTAATGTCATATAGTTATCCACTTTGACCAAAAATTAGATGATAAAAAAAAGTATTTAACTGAAAAAACTGTAAATTAAAGCAAAAAATAGTAAAATTGGCTGCCAGCCAATAGATTTTTGGTTGAATTTAACCATTTATTTTGTCATTTTATAAGGGAAAACATTATTTTTTTTTCTACGGAAGTGATTAACTTTATTAAAAACTACAAAATAGCCTATTCAAAATCTTATTTAATTAATCTTCATTTTTCATGTTTTTGGGGGACAATACATCTTGAACAAAATTAGAACGTAAATATACGGAGACTGCGAGAAATGGCGGGCATCAACAAATAATGTTTTCCACAATAATTCAACTTCGAAAGGGAAAAAATCACTGGCAACTTAAGATAATAAGAGTTAAACTACAGAGAGTTAAGCTTGGTCCCCACTAGAACGTAACGCAATGACGTAAACGCAACGCAAGCGTTTTAAAGCTTGGTTCCTACTAGAACGTAACGCAATGACGTAAACGCAACGCAAGCGTTTTAACCAATGACAAGTGAAGTTATAGACAGTTAGCAATCACAAGCGAATAAGCCATCGCTTGTGATTGGTCAATTCACTTGCGTTGCGTTACGTCCTTGTGTTGCGTCGCTAGTGGGAACCACGCTTTAGTGACTTGAGTCTCTATGTCTTCCCTCGTCCAAAATTAATGATACTTCTGTTGCTGTTTGACTTGTTTAGTGTATGTAAAAATACGTTTGATTTCGGTCGAAATAATTAAATTGAATTGAATAGAAGTAGATTTATGTTCACACTACTAAACATGGTAAAATGTATAAAGTTACCTGACCAAGTTTCACTTTAGCAACCAGAGGGCAACTACAGTGTGTATTATTGCATTCGGCCAACTCTGTATTGTTATACCCTGGGTACGTCCTGCACGAATCTACGTTACCATTTGGCTCGAATGAAACAAACGGTTTATCCGGAAAATCAAATTGCACTTGATTCATGGTGAAAAATGGAGAGTGAGTTGTTCCAGCTTCTGGTCTATTCGAAGTATAACTGTAGTATGAGACGCCCATGACGACATAATATACAGTATCCACGTGGTATAAAGCCGGATCTACAGGTTCTACAATGAATTAGTACATTAAATATTATATTTGTGAATAAACAAATTAAGAAAATCGGTTTCTTAAAAAAACAGCCGATATCCGAACCAGGAACCTTCTGCTTGATATGCAGACGTCCTTCTATTAAGTATTATTAGGGCACTGAGTGGCTTTCATGGTATGGTTCGAATTCTATTGGCGTACGTTTTAACAACACTTTTGTACGCACGCGCAACAGAGATAGTAAATGCGAAAAGATAATTAAAAGACATTGTAAGACAATATTACAATAGTATACAATATAGGCTACTAGAAATTGAGAGTTTTGATGACGCAATGCCCCCTAAAGACACAAACTGAATGTTTATATTAGAACCCTTCTATTGGATACCTCTATGGCCGTGTATAAAATTGCAAAATTGCCTAGGCCGTCTGCTAGGCCAATGTTTTTCAGCTCTCGTGACGGGAAGTCAAATTGCTTTGGAAAATTTATTTAAAAAAAAAATCTTACGTAATGCGTGCGTATCTTTAAATGTGTATACATCTGTATCGTTATCTTTAAGTACGGCTGTTGAAAAAAAATCACGTTGTTCTGTGTTGTACTGTGTACAATTTACATCCATGGTTGGTGAATTCTTGTATTTTAATTTTGCTGCACCAATCGCAGGGCATACTGGGTTGGGTATACCAACTACGTATATACAATACGTTGAGGGTTTTGCAGACGCCTCGAGTACAAAATCCACTCTGAAATAATTAAAAATAAGAAAGAATGCTATACACATTTCTAAAAAAAAAAATACCTACCAGCCATCGACATGTCGTAAAAAACAATTGCGTGTATTGCATTGATTGGATTAATGCACTATTACAGCATTTCTAAGTTTCTATTTGAAAAGCCAAACCAACAATGCGTCACTGCGCATTCGTAAACTTCTCCAAAATTGAAACAACAAGTTATTGCGGTATAAAATATAGTTTCTGCAGTAAAATATCCTAAACGAAATAAGTATGTAAGTTCATGAAACCGTGCCCACAAATAAACAAATGATGTCAGCTCCATCCCTTGAATTAAAATGAACAATTTAGATTGGAATTACCTCTCACCAGCAGTAAAGTATAAAGCATCCACTTCACGAACCGGTTCCATTTCAAAGCCATCAGTGGCAATGATCGTTATCGGATGGGATTCGACAGTAATTCTTACAATACACTCACTAAATGAAGCATCTACTATTCGCATCCGATATCGGAAACCTTGTTCTACTTCAAACACTGTGATAGGAACATCCATATCAATGTCCCTATTGTGACTTCTGCCATTGATCAACATGGTATCTGTATATCCAGACGACGGAACAGCATTGGCAATCGCTAATAAATACAGATCAAGACTTGAAATACCTAACCAGTCGTTAAATAACATGTAATGTTGTGGAAGGTCAAAGTCATATTCTTTACTGTTGAACTCTTTTTGTCTTGGTTCCCTGACAATCAATGCTCCGTACAACCCGTCACCTCTCTGAACACCAACGTGAGAGTGCCACCAATGGGTACCTGGCGGGTCTGCAACAAACTCGTATACGAAAAAGGTTGAACTTGGTATGGGACATTGAGTAATCATCGGAACGCCATCTGCCCACACGGTGTTAAATTGATGTATACCATGCCAATGTATTGTCAACGAACCTCCATCTTGAAGTTGGTTTTTGACTTTTACGCGAACAGTATCACCATGACAGACCTGTTAAAAACAAATTTTAAACAAATAGTTGAAACATATTTAGATTATATTTGCAACCAATAACAATAACTCCGTAAATGAAACAAAATTAATATTAATAAGTCAATATAAGTGTATTATTATTATTATTATTAACTAATTCAGAGGGAAACTTCTAATGTAATCATCACTAAATTAGAAAGCATTTTACAGTTCCAATCCTCTGGATTTATTATTAAATTTGATGAAGTTGTCTCTTTACTAAAGCCCTATCTACACTATCAAACCTTATGTGACAAACAAATATGATGTACTCATATTTGGACATGATTATGTCATATCACTACTATATTTGAGCATACCACTACCATATTTGAGCACATCACACTTTTTTTGTCAAACTAGTTTGATAGTGTAGAGCTTTATACCAAATCGTTCTTTAGTCCATGCCTATACGAACCTGTATGCTTGGTCCAGGTGACATTCCATTCACTGTCAAGATAGATCTACGTGAACCATCTACGGTAAAACATTGAGGCAAATCACAGTCTTGTCTGAAACCAGGACAGTCGATGCAAGCCGCTGCTAACGTATACCACCAAGCTACCGTAAACTCAAATTCGCACAATCTCGGTTTAGCGGGAAACTCACACTCACGAAAACAGTCACTTGAATTATTGACCATCAGGATATCTTGTTTAGGAGTACATTGTAAAGAAGTGCAAAGTATAGCTGAAACAAATAGAATTTGATAATCAAATTATTACAAAAATACTATATTGAAAACAACGACATTAATTACCGATCTATATCAGTCTAGACGACTTCAAATATTGTTTTAATTGAAAATATCCATTAAAATAACTCACCATGATAACAGAATATAAAAATACATGAAGAAAGTTGTGCGATATTCATTTTGATATGCACTCATCAGCGTACAATAATCCAGAAAACAAATGTTTTCACCACTGATTCAAATATCTAAACTAAGACTAAAATAGACTGGACTAAATAGTGCGGGTAGAAATAATATATTCGTGTGCAGATCAGGGGGAAAGTGTAAACATTGTGTTTTATGAATATTTGAATCATGCTGGTTATAAAATTCATCTTTGACCTCTGACCTCAATTTGAATGTTTTGACCCATTGAAAACAAAATGGTCCTATCTTTGCAACGCTTAGATTAAATGAAATAATTTTAGTGTCAAATTATTTGGGAGATGCATATTAATATTCGTTCTAATGGAAAAGTTTGTCCAAAAATGGCTGGAAGTATGATTTTTGGCATATTTGACCTTTGACCTACATATCATATATATATATAATAACTCCGTAACTAATAGTTGGACAAACTTTAAATAGGGCTCAAATTAATCTGAAGGTATTTATGTTTCTATTCAGTCTAATAAGAATTGTTTGTTCACATTGACAATTCACTGTTTTCAATTTACTGGGTGAATGTGTCGAAAGCTTATACGCTGGGTTTGTTAGCTTTTAGACAGCATTCGCGCAAATAAATTTGGATGTAGTGGAAAACATGCTTTATTAACTAGAAAGTACCGTACTAGAGGGTGAGCTCGCTTCGCTCGCTCCCCCTCTAGGAAGTGTAGACGATGGTTCTCGAAATGATAATGTTCTCCTTATACGTTTTCTGTCGGTTACCATTATTGAAAATGCTTGACATTCGTAAAACTAAACTACTCTGTTTCACAGTGTCTTAGATGATTAATAACATTTTAAAGTATAGTGTTTATTGTTTAGTAGAGACCTTATAGGGCGGAGGTGGGGAGGCGGAGTTAATTTGAGGGAGGTGCTTATTCGAGGGATATACGTTACATTTTTTAGTTTTAATAATATGGTAACATTTGTAATCAAATGAAATCCTCTAATAGATATGAAAAGTGATAAAAACGAATAACAAATGCTTGGTAAATTGTAGACAGTGCGATGAATTCTACTACAACAAATAGTATAATTGTGTTATTATAAATGTGGATGGACGTTTATTAGATAGTTGGGTTGGGGATGGGGATTATTATTCAAAGTGATGCTTTATTGGAGAGGCGTTTATTCAAATAAATACCATCCTAATAATTATTACTACATTATTTAATTTAAACATCTTTTGAAACTAACTGCCGTGACAGAGTGGGCCGTTTCGGCCCAAGAAAGAATCAATCAATCAATCAATCAATCAATCAAAGTAACATTTATTTCTCTTCTTGTCTTTCATAGAAAATAAAAATTAACAGTAAATATGATTAAAATAAGAGGGGCAACATTCCTAAAAAGCGAAGCTTGTATAAGGCAGCCCATAGAAACTGAAAGAAAAACAGGACAACACGGGAACCGGAAACAGGACAAAAACAGTAATGAAGAATTTTAGTTTCAGGGTACCGAAAAGACTAAATATCAAAACTACAATGAGTGAAAGGATAATTAAACATAACTCAATAAGAGGTGCAACATGGGCAGACATCTCGGTCCTAACGGGACACAGATAGCCTACTTATTCCTGCCAGCTTACTCAATAAAACTCAGCTATCGGGATTTCACTCGATTTGATTTTTAAACAAAATGTCTTATCATAAAATCTCCCTATGTAATTTTATAATACTATTCCCCACAATATATTCCGAATTCTTTATGGCGTATATTTAATTTGATCTTTATTAATTTGCAGTGTAATTTTTATTTTTTAACTACTGTACCTTCACACGCGAGGTCCGTTCCTAAAATAAACAAAAAACTGAAATGACTATGACTAATGGCCAACTTGAGCTCCAGTCCTACTATCTGTTTTTTTCTTCCGTCTTCCAAAGGGACACTGTATTGATTGATGGAAAGTGCCTGTAATCTTCCCTGAGATAGATAAGGTAGGTATCCAAGGCGGAGATTTGTACCGAAGTTTTTCCATTGTGCTCGCCTATGTCAGAATTAACCATAATTTATATATAAATTACCTGGCCTAGCTTCACTTTAGCGACGATAGGACATTTACAGGCTGTACTGGAATCTGTACTGTTATTTATATCACAGTACTGTTCATCGACATACACAGTGGTATTCCATGGAGGCATTTACACGCGCTGACGTCATCATCTGGTTGTAATGAACAAACGGTGTATGAGGATATTCAAATTGTACATCGTTCATGATAAAAACTGTCGAGAATGTTGTTAGGTTGGCTTCTGGATTCGACGAAATAAAAACGTCGGAGCGCATGCCCATTACCACATAGTACTTCACATCAACAGTATTCAAGGCAGGATCTACGGATTCTAAAATAAAACAAAACACGACTGTAGAATACAGGATAATAATAAGGTAATACAAAGATAATAGGATAATTCTTTTTTTCCCCAACGAGACACTGTGTTTAATAGAACATAAACACAGTTAGATTAGTGTGGTAACAAAACTATACCTTATTTAAAGGGGAATTTGGGAGCCGTCAAAACAATAGGCCTATATACTATATCTTATGGCTCAAGTGGCTACAATGTTGGTATCATTCACACAAAAAACAGTCCTATATTTTAAAATAAACTTTTCAATGACTTTTAGGAACGTCGTCAAACTAATACCTCAATTGCCATTAAGCTTAAGCTCTGTCTGCACACAAAAATGCGATGTGCCAATATATGGATATCCTATCACTACCAAATATTATTTGGGCAGATCACACTTTGATAGTGTAGACTGAGCTTTAGTCTACACAAGCAAACTCGCAGTTACAAACTAAAGTGATCAAATTTCCTATAGTAATTACTCTGTTTCTAGCGGGCTTTTTGAAGTATGCACCAGTCATGGAAAAAGAAAACCAAAATGATCCCCTTTCTGAACTGTGAAGGGCGGTTACAGAATGAACTGCAACGAAACAGAACCCAACTGACTGGGTAAATATAAATACTGTGTTAACTTTAAAATATGTTATATCTGAAATTACTATTTATTTAAATTAAGATTTAGACGCTAAGCGATGTGGTGGTAGCTTCTGCGACAAAGATGAAATTTGTACCTGAATACTTGGACCAGGTGACATTTCATTAACCGTTAAAATTGGTCTACGTGAACCGTCTACCGAATAACAGCGATATGCACTACAGTTTTGTCGGACATCTGGACAGTCCGTACAAGCCGCTGCTAACGTATACCACCACGTTACCGTGAACTCAAATTCGCACAATCTCGGTTTAGCGGGAAACTCACACTCACGAAAACACTGAATTATTGACCATCAGGATATCTTGTTTAGGAGTACATTGTAAAGAAGTACAAAGTATAGCTGAAAAGGAAAACAGTACAATAATCAATCGATTAGTAACACTAAAAATAATGCTAACCAATTACAAATGTACAACCTATACATTTATAGGTCCATGCTTTTTTAATCCTTCATTTAGAAAAAGGAAAAACATTTATCAAATAAAAACTTGTTTTCTAATAATTTAATTTATTGCGACAAAATGAACGTATCTTCGTCACCTTACCCGTGTTTCAAATAATAAAATAACTTTTCTTACCAGAATTAATGATTATCAAGATTACTAAAGTAGGTAGGTAATAATAATAATAATAACAGGATTTTTATAGCGCACATACCACTCAAGAGTGCTCAAGGCGCATTCAAAAAGGTGTTGATTAATTTCCATCTTCTCCACTTTCAGGCAGCCACGATTAAATTCACTTTTTTTATTTAAAAAATGTATAATAGTAGGATATACACTTGACATTGGCAAACCTGTTAACTATACTGGTGGTATTACCGGACATTTTGATAGTTTAAAGATGTATTGTCACTTTAAACACACAAAAATGAAGGTAAAAATATTCTAAATTTAAATTGGCCATATTAAAAGTAAAATTAAAGTTAATCACTTTAAGTCGAAAATTCAAGCCAAAAACAACAATTTTACGTACTTAACAGCTAAATTAATTTGATTACATTTCGTCTGGAAATCGTCACGAGCGAAAGTAAACAAAGATTTCAAACCATGAGTATACATTATGCATGATGCTAATTAGGATTGTTTACAACTCGTCACGGTTGAGAAGGTGTTTTCACACAGATCGCGAGGAAGTTTTATGATTAATGCATACCGAGTAGCCAAATAAGCTCGTTGCATTATGAGATATGTTTTGATCGAAAACTTTGACTGGAAGTCAAAGTTATTTTTTGAACCAAAAAACATCTGTATTGTATCTATTATGATACTTATCCTTCAAAATGACCCACTTTTTTTCGAAATCTTATTTGTTTTTGTTTTTTGGAATTTGACAAAGGGACAATACATCTTTAAGTAGACTTCTTGCATAAATTAATTCCAATCTACATATCATTATATGTTATACGGGTATCTTAACAAGCAATCATTTCATTTCATTTCAAAGTAAGTGTTTGTATAAAGACAAAACGTTCAAATAGCTTTAGGATAGTTAAGGGTCTTTCACACCGGCTAAGGTTCAGATTCGCGTAACATGCGGCGTGTACAGTTAAGGGGCCTTTCACACCTGCTACGGTCAGGCTAAGGATCACGTCACATGCGGCGCGTACAGTTAAGGGCTTTACACACCTGACCAAGACCTAATAGACTATTATTGTTATTGATTCGGTGCGTTTCAGTGAAAAAGGTACATGAAACTGTGAAACAACAGAAAAAAAGTACCGCATTATTGAAATAATTAATGTTGTCTACCACCAGCAATTTTATCCTAATTTTAATGAATATTTATTAGCAGTCACACTACACAATAGCAACTAGCAGAACAGAATCTCGTTGATATTGATTTTTAATATACATCGGTATCTTTGTTCTTGTTTTGTTCGTGTAAATATATCGAAATAATAGACGCTTATTGATGATTATTATTTCATATCAGTTATTTTCCGTCCTCAAGTTTGGAATAGGACTTAATCCTGCATTTCATAGTCGTCTGGTAAATTGTCATGTTTTGTAAAAGCTTACAAAAGTATGTTATATCATTTCTCCTGTTGTTCAATTGAATGTCTTGATTTGTGGTGGTAAGAATGTTTAATGGTTTGTTTTTAAGATGAACAACACCATGTTTTCTGGTGTTGTAGGTCTAATTAGAAAGAAGTAAATATGATTGCAACCCTCTTTGTTTGTACTTAGACTTCTACACTCCTTCTTGAAAATAAATTACATAAAAGTAAAGCGCGAACAATTAAAAATCCTCCCAAAATAACAAAACATTCAAAATGTTAGAATGTAATGTACTTTACAATATTTTATATCATAAAAACCTACCGAGAGTCTAATGAAATTAGAAGCCACTCTTAGTCAGACATTATATCGGCCTAAAAAGTGGGCCGATTCGACCCGTCACACCTGAATCATCCCGCATTCAGCTATTGGCTATATTAGGCCTAATTGCCACAGGTTGTTCTACATCTGTTTTACTTAAACTTTATAAATGTCTTGTTCTTCCCCATATCCAATATTGCTCCCCTGTTTGGTATCCTTATCGTCAATGTCATATTAATAAGATAGAGAAAATTCAAAGAATGGCAAGTCGATTTATCCTTCATCAACGAATCTTAGATCAGCCATATTCTGACCGATTAACTAGACTGAATTTGATGACAGCTGAATCAAATCGAGATTATTTTACCGTTATTTTTGTTACAAATATATTATATAAATTACAGAATAGAATAGTTTTATTTTAAATATGTTGACTATCAATTGTAGGCATTTGGATGTTCTAACTTTTAAACACCTTGCATCCAAAACTGATAGTGGAAAGCATTGTATCCCAACCAGATTTATTTGTTTGTGGAATTCAATACCGGTCAATATTAAAGACGCCTTTGTATGCGGAAGTTGGGTACAATTTAAAAACATGTTAATGGACCACTTTAAAAACACTATGCCTCTTTAATGTATACAATTATGGTATTAATATTACATATTTACATTGTTTTATGTATGTATGCTTTGAGTGCTGCCTTATGGCGACAGTGGTCCTTTGACCTCTTTTGCCACTCCTTGGCACACTCAAGTTTTGTATTGTTTTAATGTTGCTAAAATTAATAAAATAAAATGGATAGAGGGGAATTAAAAGGTGCCACAACGTTTGGCTTAGTGCAATATGGCACCCAACAACTCCCTCATCCAACAACTCTCTCTGGTACCCAACAACTCTCTCTCCCTGACACCCAACAACTCTCTCTGACACCCAAAAACTCTCTCTGGTGTACCCAACAACTCTCTCTGGCGTCAAACCTCCACCACTGCTTGATTTAACGTAACAACACTTATCATTTAGTAATATTATGCAGTACTGAGATTTTGACTACATACGTAATACAAAACGCAGTACCGGAATATAAAGCGTGGTTCCCACTAGCGACGCAACACAGGGACGTAACGCAACGCAAGTGAATTGACCAATCACAAGCGATGGCTTATTCGCTTGTGATTGCTAACTGTCTATAACTTGGCTTGTCATTGGTTAAAACGCTTGCGTTGCGTTTACGTCCTTGCGTTGCGTTCAAGCTTTATCAGTATTGCTATAATATTTAACAATTTTCATGAAAAACCAACACACAAATATCTATAATTATTCTCCGAGAAACGTACGTACGACGTCGTGAACAAATTTTTTAGTTTTTTTCGTTTTCTGAAATGTAATACTAAAATAAAGGCTACAATATTCAGTACATTTCCGAAGTCACTTTTTTACACAGATTTTTATTAGTTCTAGTTAATCTTATTCATTGGCTAATTATTGAATATTGTTATACATTGTTAATTAGCTACACCAGTTATTGAACCCAATATATAAACAATATCTACACTCTGGAACATGTGAAGTATACGTCTAAATCCAATTTAAAACCCGCCGTTGCCTTTAATTGGTAAAACAAAAAAACGTTAAACCTGTTAAACAATGATTATAAGGCGCAAACCAAATTATGATTAGTGTAAATGTTAGTTTAATCAGAGAGTTGTTAACATGTAACCCCGTCAGACTTATTTATCGTACCCGAGTAAGTTTGTGACCCGCCCACCAAAGTTAGCAAATCCAACTCACCACCCGGGTAAGTAAGAAACTAAGAAAGCCATAGTGTATGGATCGCCGTGGTGGTGCCAGTAGAAAGCTTTCGATTTGCGACGACTGACAAGCAAGTAAAGTCGAGCTAATTCATTGTGCGCATGCAGGGACGTTGGTAGGCATAAGCGCTTCCTAAAGTTTGGTTCCCACTAGAACGCAACGCAAGGACGTAGACGCAACGCAAACGAGTTGACCAATGACAAGCGACGGTCGAATAACTCCATCTCTTGTGATTGGTCAAATCCCTTTACTTCGTTGTGTCGCGTCTCTAGTGGAAACCAGGCATTACGCCATTCCTCGACGACACTCAGTTGTGTGGCGGTTTCTAGGTTCAGGCGACGACCGACAACCCATTATGCGTATTGTAGTTAACCCTAACCCCATATTCGTCGCGAATCGACAGCTTCCTAGAACTTAAGAAGTATAAGTGACATGATGGCGGTGGTTACATAACAATTACTTAATAATTGAAAAAGGTCTCGGCACTAAATGTATGATTGGGCCTATGGTTCTTTGAGATTAGACAAATCGCATACGGTATTAAAGTTTATGTCATACGTTTTACAGTAGTACTAGAAAGTACCGAAAAGCTTGTCCAGATCCTGCACTGTTCGCACTACAAGCCCACACCCACCCCAATCCCTCCAATCTTGGTGATCCCTAGTAATAAATAATAACAAGCATTTATAAAAGCGCATTTATTACAAGGTACATTCTTTCTTATCATATACCGTTATGCGTCGTTTACACGTGCAAGTACTTTCCATAATCATTATGGCAATACCGTCATAAAGCTGCATTCACACAGTGAGTTCAAATTCCGATACAGTGGCCAGATAAAGAATTGTGACAAATTGTGGTTCTCACCGAGGCGCAACACAATGACGTAACCCGCAACGAAGGTAATTTGACCAATCAGAAGCGAGCAACACAATGACGTAACCCGCAACGTAGGTAATTTGACCAATCAGAAGTGAGAAACACAATGACGTAACCGGCTACGTCGGTAATTTGACCAATCAGAAGCAAGCAAAAGAATGACGTAACCTGCAACGTAGGTAATTTGACCAATCAGAAGTGAGCAACACAATGACGTAACCGGTTGTTGTTCGCTTTTGAGTGCTCTAAATATCTTCACTGCGTTGAGTCATAGTAGGAATCAAGCTTTATAATACATCTGTTCACACTAACGCATTTCATACTCCTGCCATGGAACCAAATCCAGGCTTAATGTAAACACAACTTAAGGCTATTCGAGCGCCATTTTGATTACGGATAAACAAAAAAATACATTTATAATTGGATAAGTTGTCACAGAAATTCTTAAATACCAAAGAAGCAAATAATATCAAAGTATTTCACAGCAGCCGTAGAAGGACGAAATTGTCCAGAAAATACACAGCGGTCAAGTTTTTGTGATATTAAACATAATCAGGTCACCGTTCCAACCACATGGATGACCTTTGGATGGTATGATGCAACAATGTTACCAATCACCTGATGATTTCATGATAATCTGTGAATGCTTAAGCCTTGTCTACACTGTCAAACTAGTTTGACAAAAAAAAGTGTGATGTGCCTAAATATGGTATGGGTATGACATCAAGTCCATATATGGGCACTGTTGACCTATCACAAGCGCTAGATTGGATGATTACTTGTGGTGCTCTTTAAGTCATTGCGTTGCATCCAAGTGGAAACAAGCAGAAGCCATGACCACATCGATGTGTAAGCATACATATGTATATAATAATGATTATTGTCTCTGTACGATTAAGCTCTGTCTACACATTCAAACTTTATAATGACAACAAAATGTTATGTGCCCATACATGGAGACGATGACATCATATCACTATCATATTTTGGCATATCACTACCATATTTGGGCACATCACACTAGTTTGATAGTGTGGACAGAGCTTTAGTCATCCCACATCCACAGCAACCTTCCTTCAACTGCCATAGAACACACACAATCTTATTTATTTGCTGTGTGAATTTGTATATAATTGTCTATGCTACGTAATGGTACTGATTGGAACTGTCCTTATCTCGTTCCATGTAATCGCGCTCTATCAAGCTTTCTATTCGTTTCTTCAAATCTGTTGGCTGCGAATAAAAACAAATGCATTCTGGGTAAAATCAGGTTAATTAGTGAAATCTACCTATATTTAGTTTGATTCATGCTAATATTTAATAATATTTTTTTAAATTTAAATTAGAAATTGTTGGGTTACAGGACATGTAATCCTACAGGACATGTGATTCTACAGGACATGTAATCCTACAGGATATGTAATCCTACAGGGGAGGTTGCGACCATAAGTGACGCGACCCTCCTAGACATGATGGGACATCATATGACACTATGATGACCATATAATATAACCATATTCACAACCTAGCTTACATATGCAACCCATTACTACTACTACAATTATTATTTTCCTTATTTATTTTATGTTAGATCTCCAAGCATTGATTAAGGTTGCTGTCAGAAAATGAAGAAAAAACACAAGCACACAAAAGAAAAAAATACTTTATTCATCATAGTACTACAAACATATATAAGCAAGTAGGTACTAAGCAAGCAGAAAAAGCAACATGTAAGGATGCATGCTCCAATCGTGAAAACTTGCCGAGTTAAGCTCTGTCTACACTATCTAACTTTGTGACAACAAAATGTGATGTGCTCATATATGGACATGATGATGTCATATCACTACCATATTTGGGCACAATACATTTTGTAGCAGAGCTTAACAATCACTTCTATATTTAAAATCTGTAATAAATTTCACTCATCTAAAATTTAATGTACTCTTTATTTACCAAATTTACGAGAACATTTTTATATAGCTTCGTACAAAATATTAGGTTAGGTTAAAAAATGAAAGAGCTTTTGTTGTCAAGTTAAGTTAAACTCATGTCTAATTTGTGGATTGACTTTTGTTATTTATGTGCTGTTTTCTATGAATTTAAAGTCCAAAATAAAGATACAAAATGATTTGAATGAATTATTTATCTTATTTATTTTAATTATTTAGGAATACGTGGAATTGAAACTGAAAAGGAATGATGCAAGTGCCTCCTTATGAAAAATTAAAAGCACATAAAAAATGAAATGTATATAAAAAATAAAGGCAAAACAAAAAAAGTGAAGCAAAATATAAAGAATATGATTGGTTGTGTAGTAATCAACCATAAACAAACAAACATCTGCACACTGGGAATAAAAAGTGACAAAAACAGCACTTACCTTTACTGGAAACTTCAACTGGTTATAGAGCTCTGAGACCAATAGTGCGTGACTTAGCTTCTTCCTCATCTTCATGATGCGCACAATTGCTGCATCAATTTGATACTGTCGGTCTTGGAAGACGCGTTCCTGTGTATTCACTTGCTCCTCAATCTATCAATAAATCAATAATCAATCAATCAACCAATAATCTATCAATCAATTATATCAATCAAAAATCTATTAATCAATATTCTAGTCTTTAGAGATCGTAAAATGGGACAGAAACTGTCGGGAGTATTGTAAACAAACTTATCACCATCAAACACATCTTTACTCTAAAATAAAATAAAAATAAAATTACAATTTTTAGAAGAATGAAAAACGTATTTAAAAATGTTAACACTGTTAAATTGAATCCTTACCTTGGGAGTTTTAAGTATCACCCGAGCCTTGCCGCAAGCAAGAGACTGAAGTGTTCTTCGGAGCTCACTATCCTCTGAAAAAAATTATAAAAAAATCCTGTAAACATTTAGCTGTGTATACTAGCCTAAAAATGATTTTCTAGCCTATTTTAGGTGAGGAATTTTATAAATTTAGGAATTCTTTATAATTACAAATTTTTTTTTAAACACATCCAACAACAAGAAATAAAAAAAAAAATAGGATAGGATAGATAAACTATAATTTAATTATAAACAAAAGCTCTGTCTACACTATTGAACTTAATGTGAAAAAAAAAAATTGATGTGCCCAAATATGGACACGACGATGTCATATCACTACCATATTGGGCACATCACATTTTCTTTGATAGTGTAGACAGAACTTTAGTCTCATTTGAGGCTGAAGCAGTCGAGTTAAAAGAGTACGTTACAACATTGGAGCTAGATCAGGATTGAACCCCGGACCATAGGATTGGAAGGCAGGCACTTCACAACCAAGTCACCATACAAGCTTACCAATTCCTGTTGCCTGTTTAATGTCTTCTAATGTGCACTCTGTACTTTCATTAAACATAAGTAATACAAGAGTTTGGAATAATGATGATACGCTGAGTTCTCTCATACTCTAAGGAAAAGAAAAAAAAACATAAATACAAAATAAATTATGACAGCACATGACCGAATAACAGCAAACATTTCATATAAAAAAATAATCAATTAATTTTTCATATAGTTATTACAATTAAACAGGGAATCGGCTAAGAATTGAATAACTTGATTAAATCTAAAAAATGGCCTATTCAAAATTGGATTTTACTCATCTTTATTTTTCATATTTTGGGGGACAATACATTTTTTAATATTATACAATCAACTCTCCCAATACCAGACTCTCTGAAAACTCTCCCAAAACCAGACTTTTTTCTTGAGGTCCAAAAGGTCCCAAATTCATTTTTACCATTAAATACACATTCTGAATACCAGACTTTCCGGAAAACCAGACATATTCGGTTAGCCCAAAGGTATTGGGAGAGTTGACTGTAATACCTTTTTAAAGGAGGCTTTCATGACGCAATGAACTAGGTTTGGTTGCCATTGTAACTTGCGTCCGCTGTGTTTGCTAAGGTAAAACGTTTTGAATAACTCTTGTAATTTCACCATCTAAAAAATAAAATAATCTATATACAGTAATGCACATATCCACTGTGACAAAACACATACTATATTAACTATATTACAAAACAACTTTGAAAAATACAATTAAAATGGGAATAATAAAATATAATACTATATAAATAACTTAAAGTTATTGGCACTGCTCTTCAATTGATTATTTTTAACGTTTCATAGGTGGTCATATTACACAATTATTAACAAGAGGCATTCAGTTTTTAAATATTAATATGGAATAGCTGAGTTTCTATTAGTGCTTATTGGGGTTACGTAATCTAGATCTCTTTAAGCAGCAACACATCACGATGTATCTCTGACTTAAGGATTCAGGCTTCTCCAAATTTTAATATTAATTTTTCTCTATGTTTAGCAAGACCAGTGATTTTAAGTCGAGTACAGGCAGCATCATAACTCTCATAGTCCTGGCCGAGTATAATTTTGCCCGCCTTTTCGAAGTCATTAATAATACATTTTAATAATAATGGTCGACTTATATTATATAGTGTGCTTCATACAGTTGATTGAATGCTACGCAAACAACAACTTTCAAGATTTTTGTTATGAATTTATTATTATTCAATAAAAATTAACAAAACAAAGAGTTATGATTTTTAATTAATGGTATGGTAATGACAATTTTTTTTGGTCAAAATAGTGTAGACAGAGCTTTACTCTCTTTTACTGGTTTCTAAGTCTAGACAAAGACCGACGTAGGACTGCACAAATCAAGAATATTGAGTGAAATTAGTTTTTTTAGACATTTATTTATTTATTTATTTATTCTTTCTTTATTCTGCAGGCACTTTCAGTACTAGTGCACTGATCTTCAAAGTACATAGTTTTATATTGTTTGAAGGCTTGCATGGCGAAATCATATGTTGATATAAAGTTTGCGGTACACCACATACATTAGTTCTGAAAAGAACTGTTAGGTTTCTTGAAGTTTCGATCAATATGCTTTGATTGTCCTCAGGAGTGAGAATGTTTTACACAGTTTTAACACAATATATACAAACAGTGTTATTGCAATGTCTACCATCAACCAGCAATATTTAGTTTAATTATCTTCTGTTAACTGTTAGAAAGTACAATCCATTACATACTACGGACACTCTATGCTGTGTAAATAATTAACTTATGCAAATGCAACCATAGAGATATTATGCAGCCTATGATATGTGACCTGCTCTGGCATAGTGAAACATAACTCGCTGATCTTTATTCAGTGTATTGACCTATAGAAGTACTATGTAAGTTAAAAATCACTATCTTGGTGAAAATAGGGTTTTCCCCTTTTTGGAATCTACAACTATTTAAGAATCAAGATCAAGTTTCATTTTGTGTGAATTAAGTTTATAAAAGGGCTAAATAAGTGATTTTAATGAGTACCTTTTTTGTCTTGATTTCATTTTGTTGCAAAAAAATGAAATAAAGTGCATGAAACACTGTTAGAAAACTGTGCAGTTTATGAAAATATTTGTATAGCTACCTTTAGAAACATGGTAGAGTCTGAAAATTTAAATATTCATAAGCCATATTCAGTGGGTATTTCAAGTGGTTTTCAATATTTTTGGCTTCTTCAGCGGGAATTAGAGGAGGTAAAAAGCTTCTCTGACGTGATTTTTACACAACAGAAATCCGTTGTCAAGGATACGCCACGTAATGGCTAGCGCGTAGTAGAAATACAGTACTGTAATTGGCTTATCCTTATAATGACCTTTGACCTGTTTACTTTTTACGCGGAGAAGAGAGTGTAAACAATTCAGATTTAAGATAATCGATGGATCTAGTCTAGGGCCTAGGCCTGGGCCAAATACAATGACTAAAAAATAAAAACATAATGAGAGTAGCAAAGGACCTATGATATTAAATTATTACAGCCAGTGTAGTGACTAGCCTAGGCCTACTAAGTAGCCTTTTGGACTCCAGGCTGGGTCCTTCTAGGCCTACTTGTCCTAGCCTAGCTAGGCCCTAGGGTAGGCCTAGCAGGTCTAGACTAGACTAGCTAGGCCTAGGTAGGCTAGCTAGGTAGGTTGCAGGGCAAATAGGCCTAGCTAGGATAGGTAGGCTAGGCCTAAGTGGCACTTTTATTTGCCTACATATCACATAGGCCTACCATATTTATTGTTTTTACATAATAAGTATTGTATTAATTCATGTTATTGTAGGCTATTATTATGCACTTACACCAACATAATTTCATGAACATTACACAATTTTAAGTAAATGCTTAAAACAAACTTAATACATTAGTATGTGCTTAAAACATATCCATTATTTAATTGATTAAAGCAATCGCATAATGTTATTTAAGTTGTATTTGTTATCTAATCAGCAGGCACTACACAAATAAAATTTAAATTATTTAAGTAACTTTTAAGAACGTACTTAAATCCAGTAGTTCAAGAAATGGTATTTAATGTTATATAACTTAATTTATTATATACATTTAATTAATTCTTAAAGAATAATACAGTTTTTTAAGTGTAAAAACATTAATTTACCCCCTTTTTTACCATTTTAAGCAAGTGCTTAAAAGAAACACAAGTATGTACTTAACATAGAATGTGGAAATATTTTTTTGTATGCATTGTCACAGTAATCAATATCCTACCAAAAAACATTTCATTGTATCATATTTTGTGAATGTGTGATACTTAGAAAGTATACACTATTAGATTAACAAATATTAATTTGTGTTGTTGTTTTATAAAATAACATTGACATTCAATCATGATTTTCTCAAAACTGTTATTTGTATATTTCTTTATACATGCTTCGACTTAACGTACAATATCTCGGGATCCCCTTCATGTTAAATATTAAGTTTGGTATCATTGTAAAGGATATAACATTTCCTACCAGATAGAATACAAATCTGAAAAATTTAAATTTTCGACTTATGTTTCACTTTGCCAGAGCAGGTCACATATGCTTACCAGTATAAGTCATTCAATATTTGTTTTATGAATAAATAACAATATTTTGTTAACATTTTACATACATATCAATGCTGTTAATATTTTAATCTTGTTTTTATATACAGTTTATTTATCATTTATCCACAGATGCAAATTTCGATGAAGATGAATTGATATTAGGATCAATATGAAGAAATATGTTTAAAAATCCATCACGAGAAAGATTATGTTTTCTGAATAAACAATTTAAACATTGAGTCAATATATTAGGTTGCCTTGTATTGTATGTAAATAGCCGAGATATTAATTTAAGCAATTAGAAATGGAAAGGGAAAATGACATGGCTGATGTTAAATTTTTGATAATATAATATATAAATAATATAATTAATATTTAATTTATTTATTGGTTTAGCTTAGGTGCTTATAGAGTATCACGGTGCTGACGTCACGACGGTAAGTGGCGCTGCGTGGTTGCTAGCGCAACCAAAAATGCGTTCAGTCTGCCTGAGTGACTCCAAGATCACCAATGGTTTGGAGTAGTCATTTTAAAACATTTTTAATAAAAACAAACTAAAATTTCAAAATATCACTAAATATTTGTTTTTAACAATCTATTTATTCTTCAACTACAGTTTAAGTTAAAAAAAATCAAGCTAAGAAACATAATTTGATATAAATAGAGATCCTCACTGTTTATCAACATAGTAGGGCTGAACGAATTTTTTGGTTGGCTAGCAACCATGCAGCGCCCTGTATCGTTGTGACGTCACACCGTGATACTCTATGTGCATATATAGAAGATAATACAATGCTCTTATGTATGATACGATACGATAGTATTTATTGTCATTTACGCAACAAGGTACAAATTCAATTTCGTTTAATTAATTTACATTTGATATACATACATAACAAAGAAATTACAGAGATCTAAAAACATTGCTATTAAATACATGGATAGAATTATAAACAAATGATTGTCAGCAATGTTTAGTGTTTTGATTTTAAGAGTGATCAGTCTTACCAGTTTGGCTAACCTTAAAGATGTATTGTCGTCCCCCTGAAACATTAATTCTTAACAATTTTTCTGTTGATGCGAAATAGTTATCCCCTTTGACCAAAAATTGGATCGAAAAAAAAGTTTTTACCTAAAAAAATTTAATATAAAGCAAAAAATAGTCAAATTGGCTGCCAGCCAATGGGTTTTTGGTTGAATTTAAGCATTTATTTTGTAATTTTATAATTTGTTAATGATTTTTCCAGTTTTTTTTCTACAGAAATGATTAACTTTATTAAAGCTACAAAATAATCTATTCAAAGTCTCATTTTATTAATCTTTATTTTTCATGATTTTGGGGGACAATACGTCTTTAAAGAAGTTATCTATAAATTACATCTGTGTAATAATAAAATAAATATTAGCTCAAGCCGTACTTTTACATATTATATTAGTGGTAGATGACTTACGTTTGAGGGCAGGTGTACCTCCATCGGTGTGTACGTAGGCCAGTAGCCCATAGTCAATATGTTGACGGTCATCTCAATATTGCCCGGCACTGATTGGTGCTGCATATGCTGTACAAAATACATATAATAATAATAAATAATAATTAATAATTACAATAGCAGACTCCCTCCAATTAAAGACTGCTGTAATGTGGCCCGGATGAAATTAGCTGCTCCCTCCAGTTAAAGACTCCATCTTATTTAGAGACCATAGACCACAGTTTTTAAGTGGACTCAAATAAACATTTCATTCAAATATTCCCTCCAATTAAAAAAACTTTAAAATAAACGTTTAAATGTATTGTTAGGGTAGGACAGCCATTGAAATGTTGAAAAAAATCAGACAAATACTGCAGTTTTTGAGATACACATAAATGGACAGACCAACCAAACAGATTACATTTAATTTCCCTCTAAATAGTAGGATTTAAAAGACCATTTCTAATGCCAGACTTTTGTTGGAGGGATTTTAATTTTAGACAAAAGCTACTAAAGACCACTAAAATCTGGCAGGGTTTATTTCTTAATAGCATTTTAAAAAGAAAACTACAGAGGGCTCACATCCAAATTCATGTTGCCTTTTCATTCTTTTGGTTTTTTTTACTTGTTTTATTTCTTGTAATTTAAATAAGACAAATGAAATAAGGTAATGTTGCAATGAGAGAGTGGTTAGCCTACCTGCTTGAATGCTACCATGATGTCTTTGGATAACTCCATATCTTTAAACATGCCTTCCAACTTACTTGTAAATGCTCCACCACATTCTACAAAAACAAACATCAGTGCTCAACTTTATGTGACAAAAAGGTGTGATGTGTCTATATATGGGAATGTCATATCACTACCATATTTGAGCATATCACTACCATGGGCACATCACACTTTTTTTATAGTTTTGATAGTGTAGACAGTGCTTTATAATTATATTGAATTTTGGATAATTTGAAAGATGGTGCCAATACACCAAAAATCACATGTTTTATATTGACTTTGTTGAATCGACTATTATGTATTTTATCCGTTTATTTTATATTGACACTGTTGATTCGTCTATTTGTTTTTTAAATATTTTTATATAGTTTATTTTATATCATTGTTGTTACTTTGGGAGTACGGAACCTGAACTCTTGTTATAGTGATTAGGTTCACTTTTAGGTTCCTGCCTACTCCCTTAGTTTCTGTGTTTTGTTTGTTTGTAACTAGTTTTTGGCAATAAATAATAATAATAATAATACTATGTTGCTGTGGTTCTTCATCTTTGTAAGTTCCACAATCAACAAATTGATTATTATTACAGAACTAGGAGGCCTACTAGATGGCCTACTGTAAAGTAGTGGCTGTGTGAACTAATTTCATGTGGTTAGTTTTGTTATTATTATTTATCTTCAGTGACTGACTGACTGGTCTCCCAGAGGGCCCAGTTAAGATCAGTGGCTGTAATATACTAGTACACCGGGGTAACCCCCTACCTCGTACTAGGTTCTTTAAAGTGCACATGAAACAGATGTGTACACTGGACCTACGGTGTTTAGTCCTTATCCGAGAAGACTCGTTCTACCACCAGAACCATGGAGTGAGTAAGCCTCGAACCCTTGCAGATATTATGGCTACATATTATGGTTCCACTGTCTTAACCGTGCGGCCACTCACTCGCATGTTGATTACATTACTCATGATATTAATGGTAAATAGTTCATTCATTATTCAGGGGTAATATAAGTGTGATATGTTGCATCAATTCGACGATATATATTATTTACTCACCCTGTTTAAGTTTAGTTAACATAGACTTCTCTGCGTCTACGGACGCACTCTTGCTGACTAGTAACCTCTTTGCAAGACCTTTTTTGTAAAATGCCTCAAACACATCTTTCCCTATGACACAAAGTATATGTTTTATAATTGAGTTAGTAGTTTCACACTAAACACTACAACTTAGGGCAATACATATATATGCGTATGAAATTAACAAATATACGTTTATCAATTGCGGCCAACGCCCATTCAGAGGAGACCAATATTAAGAGGTAATAAAGGGTTGTAATGTACTATAATAAGCATGTGGTTTTACCATGAATGAATCTAAAGATTACAAGAATTTTATCCAGCAGTCTTTCCAATTCCTCTTCCGTCGCTTCCTTGTTCCCCGTCTTCAATTTGCTGTCAACATATTTGGCTGAAAATAAGACATTTGTTTTTTTATTTATTTTTTTCATTTATAAAGGGTGACCCTAAACAGCCTTGCTTAACCCCTTCATTGACATCAAAATAATCAGTTACAATATCATCAAACTTAACACCAATATGACATTTGTATAAAGTTTATCAATAATTTTCCAGACTTTACCACGGATACCAGTATTCCATGCTATTGACAAAAGGCAATTACGCCAAAAGCCTTACGGAAATCCAGGAAGGCTAAGTAGGCCTATATTAACTTATTTTCCGCATTACGCGTAGCTAATATGCTTTTATAAGTGTAAATATGTGGTCCTCACACCTATGATTTTTCCTAAAGCCTCTTGGATTTCTGTAAGAATACTATTACTCTCACATGATGATAATGTAATACCTCTATAGTTATATAGTTGAAGGCATTTGCAAACAAGTTCGTTGGTTGGTTGTCCCATGACCTAGATGGTCGTAGGGGACATTTCCATTGACATTGTCTTTTTAAATATTTACATACATATTTTACTTTTTGTTTTTTAGTAGTTAATTAACATGTTTTAATAATACACTGTTTTTTTCATACATATTTTCTTGTTCTTGTATTCATTTTTTTTATTAACATATATTTATCCTATTAAAATTGGTTTTTAAAAAAATTATCCATACATGTTTCTTTTTATGTTCATCTCTTTTACCTTACTTAACTCTTTACACATAACTTAACATATTTGTTTACAGTATATATCATTTTCTTCTTTTTTTTTATCCATAGTTTATTTTCCAACTAAATACCAACATTACTTTTATTTTTCAACATCATAATTCAACTCATTTCTACAAATTTTTGTTAAAATTAATAACCTATTAACATAATATTATTAGATAAATCATGTATGATACCACTAAACGTTCGAGTCAAAATCAAAATTGTGAGGCATTTGATGAACAGGCAAATTGCCTTAAAATACCGTGACATGTTTCGAGAAACTATTTTCATCATATCAGAACAGAACCCAAGGTCTTTCTCGAAAAATCGCAATTTCAGTTTACTTTAAGACTGCTTACCGGCTTTTGAAAATTGTCTCCTATCTTTTAACGCTAGCAGGTATGAAAATAGTAGGCCTATTAAAAGTGGTCCAGAATTGGGACCCTGGTCCAGATTGCCTCCAAAATTTAATGAAGTGGTCCTTCACCACATATTTATCTGTATTTTCATTTTGGTAAAGAAATGTTTGAGTAATCCTGCTAAAAAACAAACAGACAACAAACAGACGCGCGATCGACTAATACCTCCTTGGTAAAATATAAGCTGTCTCTTTTCCGACAAATTTGAATATTGTTGGAAAGTTAAAATGCCGTAGATAATTTTTTAGTTCGACGCGGATAACGGTTTCCCTTTCTTACAAGAATTAACGTTAAAAGTTACCACAAACAATTACAGTAGTAGTTTGATTAATTATTCTACTATAGACTCTTAATAATAACATATGGTTAGTGTTTGTATTACGATAATTACGATACCCAAACAAAAGTAAAAAACAGAGGCGCTTGTTAACGGTATAAACGTTAAAAACATCATCGCGTAATTACTTTCTTTTTATATAACAACATCTTTATACAGGATCACACAATCAGGTAAAAGAAAACCTGTTTTTATTGTGGTCCTGGCTTGAATACAAAACAAAGGGAAAAAAACGTTTAGTTTTGTGAAAGAAATGAGATCTATGTGTAGCGTTGAATGATGCAATTGTTGGGGATTATTTAATTTCAGTTAATAGGTTATTGTTGCATATCTTTGATTTCCTTTTTTTTTCTTTACAATATCGATTGTATTACTTTGTAAAGGTAGAGAGAAACACTGATCTTTGTTTGTTTCCAGTTAGTTTTAATTTTATTAAGTAACATTTACAATAACATTAACAGTATAACAAGGCCATATACATGGCTGCAGTCGCGTTTACTGACCGACCGACCAACCTGTAGAGTAAGAGCACTTAATTTAGCGGTAATTATTCAATATTAATAATAACAATTGCATTGAAGGCCATAAAAATGAATTATTCCAACAATACGATACGATATGGAGGTTAAGTGTAGACCTGTAAAATATGCCTGTGTGTGCAATACGCAATACCAGTATACGTAACAAAAATGAAAATATGTAAATAATTACATATATCATGTGAAAAAAAGTTACTTCTATATCATCCAATATAGTGTCAAGTTTGTAAGATGATATCGGTACTTACATTTCCAGAGAACTTACTTGTTTACTTACTTACTTGTTTACTTGTTTCCGGAGCTCAGCAATGCTGGGTCCGGAGTCGAGGCTAGGCTATGCCCCTCTTGATAATTACATCAACTCTTGAATATGGCGCAACTTTAAGAGGGTGGTTGGACCATGCCCGTTCAAGACCGGACTTAAATTGATTGGTTGATCTTGAAGCTACTACATCCTTGACGTTTCGCCTACTACTACTATAGTGGATCATATACAAGTAACTTTTTTTCACATTACATTATCAGATCCAAATGAACTTATTTAATAACATATATCATAATAATAATATTAGGCCTATATCAGAATTGAAAAAATTGGGTGGATCCGCCCCACTGTCACGTTACAAAAACCAACAGCAATGCAGCAGTACTGTACGGCGGCATGATTTTTAATAAATATTTAAAAAATTAAAATATTAAATCAATCCAAATTAACATTTATTTCCAAAACGGTAGCGTCACTAATAAAGCAAATGCTTGTGTCAGGGACGCAAAAACATAACAGACAAAGAGCAAGCAATATATAGATGCACACATACTTGCACTGATGAAGGACTAGTGTTCCACGAAAGCTCTGATAACTTTTCTGGCTGTTTTACTTTATCGTTTTGATTTGACTTTTCGCTTTTTTTGTATCTCAAATGAGATCCAGCCACTGATACCCACAGCATTGTCATTTTTCAGTAATTTGCCTTTGGATTTATTATATATATATATATATATCACTGAATGAAAATGACAATAATACATCTCCTGTTACGATAGAACACCCAGCAGACAGCTCCGGATAAAGTATAATGCATGGTCTATATTTAACAAAGAATTTCTCGAAAAACATTTATAATATAGGCCTTTCGTGGACTACTTTTATGCGATTTCTGTAATTTATTACAAAAAAAAAAATAAAAATATACAAACACTGTCTATATAACACTATAAAAAACAAACCTCCTATTAAGGGGACACCTTCGGGATTCCCCCCCCCCCCCAACAAATTGTCCTCTTAATAGGATGTCCAAAAGGAGGATGTATTCTCATTTTAGTTTTATAGAGAGAAAATACTTATATCTATATTGACGTAATGTGAAATATTTCTCCTCAACACCTTCTTTTTTTTCAGTGTGCTAGCTTGATATTACCGTAATATATGATATATAATATTACAGGTTTTTTTTTATCTTTCGTGGTTAACAGTAATAAAGTTGATATTAGGGATATATTAGCTTGTTTGTGTCGACATGACGTCATAAGGTGTAGTCGCGAATAGAACTCGATTTTAGCAGAGCTGGACGACGACTATAATAACAGTTTCAAGTCGTCGTAAAGTTAACGTTATGATTTTTCTTCTTCACCGGGCGTGAATGATCCACACGTTGGAAATCCTTTTGGTGGATTTGGAATTTCGTCTTCTTCACCGACTTGAATAATCATTGCCATTCCCGCCTTGGAAGAAATGGAAAAAAAACGATGCATTAATAGACTGATGATTTTAAACTTCGTAGAATTGTTTTTTATTATATTTAAATAACTCACCAGTGAGTGGTACTCCACGTGACAATGAAAGAACCAATAACCGGGGTTTTCAGCCTTCCATCTAATGATGACGTAACCACCCGAAATTATATTCACCGTATCCTTTACAACCGCTGATTCAAGCGGGATTCTTGGTAAACCATCTACATAAACGAAACGGAAACATTATTATTTTTTACATATTTGTATTACGTATAATTTCTACGTATAATTAAACCGCTTTGCATTGCAATATTTTCGCTGGATCAACGACTTGGGCCTCTAGCCTATAGGTTATATTTACCATTTCTTTACTCCATGTATTTACATACCCGAGTATACGGTTTCTACACAACAAAGTTAGCGAGACTATACACATGATACTAACTTACCCGGGTCAATCTGTATGAAACTCCAAATTGAGCGTAACAATCTGCGCGAATGTCTAAACCAATCGGCGTTGTAAGTGCCGCCGGTTAGTTCAAGATTATTCTATCTAAGTGTATAAGCTGGTTAAAGAGTTCTCGAGTACAAGGCCTGATAGAAATTCAAGCCATATTGACCACCCGGGTAATTTGGTCCATGGGTAGAGGAACAAGACTGCTAAAAAAGCAGAAAGAAAAAAAAAATGTATAGGACCTACGTGTCTTATCAAATTCGATTAATTCGTCAGCACTTATATTTTTAAGTCCTTGTGCTAATAGTCGGAATGATTGTCCATGAAGATGCATCGGGTGATTGATAATATGAACATCATCAATCACAACGAACTCCACTACCTTAAAAGAAAAGTCAACGGTTAAAGATGTATTGTCCCCCTGAAAAAATAATTATTTTAATTTTTTTTGTTGAATAAGCCATTTTAATGTCATATAGTTATCCACTTTGACCAAAAATTAGATGATAAAAAAAAGTATTTAACTGAAAAAACTGTAAATTAAAGCAAAAAATAGTAAAATTGGCTGCCAGCCAATAGATTTTTGGTTGAATTTAACCATTTATTTTGTCATTTTATAAGGGAAAACATTATTTTTTTTTCTACGGAAGTGATTAACTTTATTAAAAACTACAAAATAGCCTATTCAAAATCTTATTTAATTAATCTTCATTTTTCATGTTTTTGGGGGACAATACATCTTGAACAAAATTAGAACGTAAATATACGGAGACTGCGAGAAATGGCGGGCATCAACAAATAATGTTTTCCACAATAATTCAACTTCGAAAGGGAAAAAATCACTGGCAACTTAAGATAATAAGAGTTAAACTACAGAGAGTTAAGCTTGGTCCCCACTAGAACGTAACGCAATGACGTAAACGCAACGCAAGCGTTTTAAAGCTTGGTTCCTACTAGAACGTAACGCAATGACGTAAACGCAACGCAAGCGTTTTAACCAATGACAAGTGAAGTTATAGACAGTTAGCAATCACAAGCGAATAAGCCATCGCTTGTGATTGGTCAATTCACTTGCGTTGCGTTACGTCCTTGTGTTGCGTCGCTAGTGGGAACCACGCTTTAGTGACTTGAGTCTCTATGTCTTCCCTCGTCCAAAATTAATGATACTTCTGTTGCTGTTTGACTTGTTTAGTGTATGTAAAAATACGTTTGATTTCGGTCGAAATAATTAAATTGAATTGAATAGAAGTAGATTTATGTTCACACTACTAAACATGGTAAAATGTATAAAGTTACCTGACCAAGTTTCACTTTAGCAACCAGAGGGCAACTACAGTGTGTATTATTGCATTCGGCCAACTCTGTATTGTTATACCCTGGGTACGTCCTGCACGAATCTACGTTACCATTTGGCTCGAATGAAACAAACGGTTTATCCGGAAAATCAAATTGCACTTGATTCATGGTGAAAAATGGAGAGTGAGTTGTTCCAGCTTCTGGTCTATTCGAAGTATAACTGTAGTATGAGACGCCCATGACGACATAATATACAGTATCCACGTGGTATAAAGCCGGATCTACAGGTTCTACAATGAATTAGTACATTAAATATTATATTTGTGAATAAACAAATTAAGAAAATCGGTTTCTTAAAAAAACAGCCGATATCCGAACCAGGAACCTTCTGCTTGATATGCAGACGTCCTTCTATTAAGTATTATTAGGGCACTGAGTGGCTTTCATGGTATGGTTCGAATTCTATTGGCGTACGTTTTAACAACACTTTTGTACGCACGCGCAACAGAGATAGTAAATGCGAAAAGATAATTAAAAGACATTGTAAGACAATATTACAATAGTATACAATATAGGCTACTAGAAATTGAGAGTTTTGATGACGCAATGCCCCCTAAAGACACAAACTGAATGTTTATATTAGAACCCTTCTATTGGATACCTCTATGGCCGTGTATAAAATTGCAAAATTGCCTAGGCCGTCTGCTAGGCCAATGTTTTTCAGCTCTCGTGACGGGAAGTCAAATTGCTTTGGAAAATTTATTTAAAAAAAAAATCTTACGTAATGCGTGCGTATCTTTAAATGTGTATACATCTGTATCGTTATCTTTAAGTACGGCTGTTGAAAAAAAATCACGTTGTTCTGTGTTGTACTGTGTACAATTTACATCCATGGTTGGTGAATTCTTGTATTTTAATTTTGCTGCACCAATCGCAGGGCATACTGGGTTGGGTATACCAACTACGTATATACAATACGTTGAGGGTTTTGCAGACGCCTCGAGTACAAAATCCACTCTGAAATAATTAAAAATAAGAAAGAATGCTATACACATTTCTAAAAAAAAAAATACCTACCAGCCATCGACATGTCGTAAAAAACAATTGCGTGTATTGCATTGATTGGATTAATGCACTATTACAGCATTTCTAAGTTTCTATTTGAAAAGCCAAACCAACAATGCGTCACTGCGCATTCGTAAACTTCTCCAAAATTGAAACAACAAGTTATTGCGGTATAAAATATAGTTTCTGCAGTAAAATATCCTAAACGAAATAAGTATGTAAGTTCATGAAACCGTGCCCACAAATAAACAAATGATGTCAGCTCCATCCCTTGAATTAAAATGAACAATTTAGATTGGAATTACCTCTCACCAGCAGTAAAGTATAAAGCATCCACTTCACGAACCGGTTCCATTTCAAAGCCATCAGTGGCAATGATCGTTATCGGATGGGATTCGACAGTAATTCTTACAATACACTCACTAAATGAAGCATCTACTATTCGCATCCGATATCGGAAACCTTGTTCTACTTCAAACACTGTGATAGGAACATCCATATCAATGTCCCTATTGTGACTTCTGCCATTGATCAACATGGTATCTGTATATCCAGACGACGGAACAGCATTGGCAATCGCTAATAAATACAGATCAAGACTTGAAATACCTAACCAGTCGTTAAATAACATGTAATGTTGTGGAAGGTCAAAGTCATATTCTTTACTGTTGAACTCTTTTTGTCTTGGTTCCCTGACAATCAATGCTCCGTACAACCCGTCACCTCTCTGAACACCAACGTGAGAGTGCCACCAATGGGTACCTGGCGGGTCTGCAACAAACTCGTATACGAAAAAGGTTGAACTTGGTATGGGACATTGAGTAATCATCGGAACGCCATCTGCCCACACGGTGTTAAATTGATGTATACCATGCCAATGTATTGTCAACGAACCTCCATCTTGAAGTTGGTTTTTGACTTTTACGCGAACAGTATCACCATGACAGACCTGTTAAAAACAAATTTTAAACAAATAGTTGAAACATATTTAGATTATATTTGCAACCAATAACAATAACTCCGTAAATGAAACAAAATTAATATTAATAAGTCAATATAAGTGTATTATTATTATTATTATTAACTAATTCAGAGGGAAACTTCTAATGTAATCATCACTAAATTAGAAAGCATTTTACAGTTCCAATCCTCTGGATTTATTATTAAATTTGATGAAGTTGTCTCTTTACTAAAGCCCTATCTACACTATCAAACCTTATGTGACAAACAAATATGATGTACTCATATTTGGACATGATTATGTCATATCACTACTATATTTGAGCATACCACTACCATATTTGAGCACATCACACTTTTTTTGTCAAACTAGTTTGATAGTGTAGAGCTTTATACCAAATCGTTCTTTAGTCCATGCCTATACGAACCTGTATGCTTGGTCCAGGTGACATTCCATTCACTGTCAAGATAGATCTACGTGAACCATCTACGGTAAAACATTGAGGCAAATCACAGTCTTGTCTGAAACCAGGACAGTCGATGCAAGCCGCTGCTAACGTATACCACCAAGCTACCGTAAACTCAAATTCGCACAATCTCGGTTTAGCGGGAAACTCACACTCACGAAAACAGTCACTTGAATTATTGACCATCAGGATATCTTGTTTAGGAGTACATTGTAAAGAAGTGCAAAGTATAGCTGAAACAAATAGAATTTGATAATCAAATTATTACAAAAATACTATATTGAAAACAACGACATTAATTACCGATCTATATCAGTCTAGACGACTTCAAATATTGTTTTAATTGAAAATATCCATTAAAATAACTCACCATGATAACAGAATATAAAAATACATGAAGAAAGTTGTGCGATATTCATTTTGATATGCACTCATCAGCGTACAATAATCCAGAAAACAAATGTTTTCACCACTGATTCAAATATCTAAACTAAGACTAAAATAGACTGGACTAAATAGTGCGGGTAGAAATAATATATTCGTGTGCAGATCAGGGGGAAAGTGTAAACATTGTGTTTTATGAATATTTGAATCATGCTGGTTATAAAATTCATCTTTGACCTCTGACCTCAATTTGAATGTTTTGACCCATTGAAAACAAAATGGTCCTATCTTTGCAACGCTTAGATTAAATGAAATAATTTTAGTGTCAAATTATTTGGGAGATGCATATTAATATTCGTTCTAATGGAAAAGTTTGTCCAAAAATGGCTGGAAGTATGATTTTTGGCATATTTGACCTTTGACCTACATATCATATATATATATAATAACTCCGTAACTAATAGTTGGACAAACTTTAAATAGGGCTCAAATTAATCTGAAGGTATTTATGTTTCTATTCAGTCTAATAAGAATTGTTTGTTCACATTGACAATTCACTGTTTTCCATTTACTGGGTGAATGTGTCGAAAGCTTATACGCTGGGTTTGTTAGCTTTTAGACAGCATTCGCGCAAATAAATTTGGATGTAGTGGAAAACATGCTTTATTAACTAGAAAGTACCGTACTAGAGGGTGAGCTCGCTTCGCTCGCTCCCCCTCTAGGAAGTGTAGACGATGGTTCTCGAAATGATAATGTTCTCCTTATACGTTTTCTGTCGGTTACCATTATTGAAAATGCTTGACATTCGTAAAACTAAACTACTCTGTTTCACAGTGTCTTAGATGATTAATAACATTTTAAAGTATAGTGTTTATTGTTTAGTAGAGACCTTATAGGGCGGAGGTGGGGAGGCGGAGTTAATTTGAGGGAGGTGCTTATTCGAGGGATATACGTTACATTTTTTAGTTTTAATAATATGGTAACATTTGTAATCAAATGAAATCCTCTAATAGATATGAAAAGTGATAAAAACGAATAACAAATGCTTGGTAAATTGTAGACAGTGCGATGAATTCTACTACAACAAATAGTATAATTGTGTTATTATAAATGTGGATGGACGTTTATTAGATAGTTGGGTTGGGGATGGGGATTATTATTCAAAGTGATGCTTTATTGGAGAGGCGTTTATTCAAATAAATACCATCCTAATAATTATTACTACATTATTTAATTTAAACATCTTTTGAAACTAACTGCCGTGACAGAGTGGGCCGTTTCGGCCCAAGAAAGAATCAATCAATCAATCAATCAATCAATCAAAGTAACATTTATTTCTCTTCTTGTCTTTCATAGAAAATAAAAATTAACAGTAAATATGATTAAAATAAGAGGGGCAACATTCCTAAAAAGCGAAGCTTGTATAAGGCAGCCCATAGAAACTGAAAGAAAAACAGGACAACACGGGAACCGGAAACAGGACAAAAACAGTAATGAAGAATTTTAGTTTCAGGGTACCGAAAAGACTAAATATCAAAACTACAATGAGTGAAAGGATAATTAAACATAACTCAATAAGAGGTGCAACATGGGCAGACATCTCGGTCCTAACGGGACACAGATAGCCTACTTATTCCTGCCAGCTTACTCAATAAAACTCAGCTATCGGGATTTCACTCGATTTGATTTTTAAACAAAATGTCTTATCATAAAATCTCCCTATGTAATTTTATAATACTATTCCCCACAATATATTCCGAATTCTTTATGGCGTATATTTAATTTGATCTTTATTAATTTGCAGTGTAATTTTTATTTTTTAACTACTGTACCTTCACACGCGAGGTCCGTTCCTAAAATAAACAAAAAACTGAAATGACTATGACTAATGGCCAACTTGAGCTCCAGTCCTACTATCTGTTTTTTTCTTCCGTCTTCCAAAGGGACACTGTATTGATTGATGGAAAGTGCCTGTAATCTTCCCTGAGATAGATAAGGTAGGTATCCAAGGCGGAGATTTGTACCGAAGTTTTTCCATTGTGCTCGCCTATGTCAGAATTAACCATAATTTATATATAAATTACCTGGCCTAGCTTCACTTTAGCGACGATAGGACATTTACAGGCTGTACTGGAATCTGTACTGTTATTTATATCACAGTACTGTTCATCGACATACACAGTGGTATTCCATGGAGGCATTTACACGCGCTGACGTCATCATCTGGTTGTAATGAACAAACGGTGTATGAGGATATTCAAATTGTACATCGTTCATGATAAAAACTGTCGAGAATGTTGTTAGGTTGGCTTCTGGATTCGACGAAATAAAAACGTCGGAGCGCATGCCCATTACCACATAGTACTTCACATCAACAGTATTCAAGGCAGGATCTACGGATTCTAAAATAAAACAAAACACGACTGTAGAATACAGGATAATAATAAGGTAATACAAAGATAATAGGATAATTCTTTTTTTCCCCAACGAGACACTGTGTTTAATAGAACATAAACACAGTTAGATTAGTGTGGTAACAAAACTATACCTTATTTAAAGGGGAATTTGGGAGCCGTCAAAACAATAGGCCTATATACTATATCTTATGGCTCAAGTGGCTACAATGTTGGTATCATTCACACAAAAAACAGTCCTATATTTTAAAATAAACTTTTCAATGACTTTTAGGAACGTCGTCAAACTAATACCTCAATTGCCATTAAGCTTAAGCTCTGTCTGCACACAAAAATGCGATGTGCCAATATATGGATATCCTATCACTACCAAATATTATTTGGGCAGATCACACTTTGATAGTGTAGACTGAGCTTTAGTCTACACAAGCAAACTCGCAGTTACAAACTAAAGTGATCAAATTTCCTATAGTAATTACTCTGTTTCTAGCGGGCTTTTTGAAGTATGCACCAGTCATGGAAAAAGAAAACCAAAATGATCCCCTTTCTGAACTGTGAAGGGCGGTTACAGAATGAACTGCAACGAAACAGAACCCAACTGACTGGGTAAATATAAATACTGTGTTAACTTTAAAATATGTTATATCTGAAATTACTATTTATTTAAATTAAGATTTAGACGCTAAGCGATGTGGTGGTAGCTTCTGCGACAAAGATGAAATTTGTACCTGAATACTTGGACCAGGTGACATTTCATTAACCGTTAAAATTGGTCTACGTGAACCGTCTACCGAATAACAGCGATATGCACTACAGTTTTGTCGGACATCTGGACAGTCCGTACAAGCCGCTGCTAACGTATACCACCACGTTACCGTGAACTCAAATTCGCACAATCTCGGTTTAGCGGGAAACTCACACTCACGAAAACACTGAATTATTGACCATCAGGATATCTTGTTTAGGAGTACATTGTAAAGAAGTACAAAGTATAGCTGAAAAGGAAAACAGTACAATAATCAATCGATTAGTAACACTAAAAATAATGCTAACCAATTACAAATGTACAACCTATACATTTATAGGTCCATGCTTTTTTAATCCTTCATTTAGAAAAAGGAAAAACATTTATCAAATAAAAACTTGTTTTCTAATAATTTAATTTATTGCGACAAAATGAACGTATCTTCGTCACCTTACCCGTGTTTCAAATAATAAAATAACTTTTCTTACCAGAATTAATGATTATCAAGATTACTAAAGTAGGTAGGTAATAATAATAATAATAACAGGATTTTTATAGCGCACATACCACTCAAGAGTGCTCAAGGCGCATTCAAAAAGGTGTTGATTAATTTCCATCTTCTCCACTTTCAGGCAGCCACGATTAAATTCACTTTTTTTATTTAAAAAATGTATAATAGTAGGATATACACTTGACATTGGCAAACCTGTTAACTATACTGGTGGTATTACCGGACATTTTGATAGTTTAAAGATGTATTGTCACTTTAAACACACAAAAATGAAGGTAAAAATATTCTAAATTTAAATTGGCCATATTAAAAGTAAAATTAAAGTTAATCACTTTAAGTCGAAAATTCAAGCCAAAAACAACAATTTTACGTACTTAACAGCTAAATTAATTTGATTACATTTCGTCTGGAAATCGTCACGAGCGAAAGTAAACAAAGATTTCAAACCATGAGTATACATTATGCATGATGCTAATTAGGATTGTTTACAACTCGTCACGGTTGAGAAGGTGTTTTCACACAGATCGCGAGGAAGTTTTATGATTAATGCATACCGAGTAGCCAAATAAGCTCGTTGCATTATGAGATATGTTTTGATCGAAAACTTTGACTGGAAGTCAAAGTTATTTTTTGAACCAAAAAACATCTGTATTGTATCTATTATGATACTTATCCTTCAAAATGACCCACTTTTTTTCGAAATCTTATTTGTTTTTGTTTTTTGGAATTTGACAAAGGGACAATACATCTTTAAGTAGACTTCTTGCATAAATTAATTCCAATCTACATATCATTATATGTTATACGGGTATCTTAACAAGCAATCATTTCATTTCATTTCAAAGTAAGTGTTTGTATAAAGACAAAACGTTCAAATAGCTTTAGGATAGTTAAGGGTCTTTCACACCGGCTAAGGTTCAGATTCGCGTAACATGCGGCGTGTACAGTTAAGGGGCCTTTCACACCTGCTACGGTCAGGCTAAGGATCACGTCACATGCGGCGCGTACAGTTAAGGGCTTTACACACCTGACCAAGACCTAATAGACTATTATTGTTATTGATTCGGTGCGTTTCAGTGAAAAAGGTACATGAAACTGTGAAACAACAGAAAAAAAGTACCGCATTATTGAAATAATTAATGTTGTCTACCACCAGCAATTTTATCCTAATTTTAATGAATATTTATTAGCAGTCACACTACACAATAGCAACTAGCAGAACAGAATCTCGTTGATATTGATTTTTAATATACATCGGTATCTTTGTTCTTGTTTTGTTCGTGTAAATATATCGAAATAATAGACGCTTATTGATGATTATTATTTCATATCAGTTATTTTCCGTCCTCAAGTTTGGAATAGGACTTAATCCTGCATTTCATAGTCGTCTGGTAAATTGTCATGTTTTGTAAAAGCTTACAAAAGTATGTTATATCATTTCTCCTGTTGTTCAATTGAATGTCTTGATTTGTGGTGGTAAGAATGTTTAATGGTTTGTTTTTAAGATGAACAACACCATGTTTTCTGGTGTTGTAGGTCTAATTAGAAAGAAGTAAATATGATTGCAACCCTCTTTGTTTGTACTTAGACTTCTACACTCCTTCTTGAAAATAAATTACATAAAAGTAAAGCGCGAACAATTAAAAATCCTCCCAAAATAACAAAACATTCAAAATGTTAGAATGTAATGTACTTTACAATATTTTATATCATAAAAACCTACCGAGAGTCTAATGAAATTAGAAGCCACTCTTAGTCAGACATTATATCGGCCTAAAAAGTGGGCCGATTCGACCCGTCACACCTGAATCATCCCGCATTCAGCTATTGGCTATATTAGGCCTAATTGCCACAGGTTGTTCTACATCTGTTTTACTTAAACTTTATAAATGTCTTGTTCTTCCCCATATCCAATATTGCTCCCCTGTTTGGTATCCTTATCGTCAATGTCATATTAATAAGATAGAGAAAATTCAAAGAATGGCAAGTCGATTTATCCTTCATCAACGAATCTTAGATCAGCCATATTCTGACCGATTAACTAGACTGAATTTGATGACAGCTGAATCAAATCGAGATTATTTTACCGTTATTTTTGTTACAAATATATTATATAAATTACAGAATAGAATAGTTTTATTTTAAATATGTTGACTATCAATTGTAGGCATTTGGATGTTCTAACTTTTAAACACCTTGCATCCAAAACTGATAGTGGAAAGCATTGTATCCCAACCAGATTTATTTGTTTGTGGAATTCAATACCGGTCAATATTAAAGACGCCTTTGTATGCGGAAGTTGGGTACAATTTAAAAACATGTTAATGGACCACTTTAAAAACACTATGCCTCTTTAATGTATACAATTATGGTATTAATATTACATATTTACATTGTTTTATGTATGTATGCTTTGAGTGCTGCCTTATGGCGACAGTGGTCCTTTGACCTCTTTTGCCACTCCTTGGCACACTCAAGTTTTGTATTGTTTTAATGTTGCTAAAATTAATAAAATAAAATGGATAGAGGGGAATTAAAAGGTGCCACAACGTTTGGCTTAGTGCAATATGGCACCCAACAACTCCCTCATCCAACAACTCTCTCTGGTACCCAACAACTCTCTCTCCCTGACACCCAACAACTCTCTCTGACACCCAAAAACTCTCTCTGGTGTACCCAACAACTCTCTCTGGCGTCAAACCTCCACCACTGCTTGATTTAACGTAACAACACTTATCATTTAGTAATATTATGCAGTACTGAGATTTTGACTACATACGTAATACAAAACGCAGTACCGGAATATAAAGCGTGGTTCCCACTAGCGACGCAACACAGGGACGTAACGCAACGCAAGTGAATTGACCAATCACAAGCGATGGCTTATTCGCTTGTGATTGCTAACTGTCTATAACTTGGCTTGTCATTGGTTAAAACGCTTGCGTTGCGTTTACGTCCTTGCGTTGCGTTCAAGCTTTATCAGTATTGCTATAATATTTAACAATTTTCATGAAAAACATACACACAAATATCTATAATTATTCTCCGAGAAACGTACGACGTCGAAACGTACGACGTCGTGAACAAATTATTTAGTTTTTTTCGTTTTCTGAAATGTAATACTAAAATAAAGGCTACAATATTCAGTACATTTCCGATGTCACTTTTTTACACAGATTTTTATTAGTTCTAGTTAATTTATTCATTGGCTAATTAGTGAATATTGTTATACATTGTTAATTAGCTACACGAGTTATTGAACCGAATATATAAACAATATCTACACTCCGTAACATGTGATACGTCTAAATGTAAAACCCACCGTTGCCTTTAATTGGTAAAACAAAAAACGTTAAACCTGTTAAACAATGATTATAAGGCGCAAACCAAATTATGATTAGTGTAAATGTCAGTTTAATCAGAGAGTTGTTAACATGTAGCCCCGTCAGACTTATTTATCGTACCCGAGTAAGTTTGTGACCCGCCCACCAAAGTTAGCGAATCCAACTCACCAGAGTTTGAGAGAGTAAAACTATCAGGCAAACGGTTTGTGCGCTGTGGTATTACCACAATAAACACTCTGTATGAAGAGAAGAATTTTGAATTGAATTGAATTGAAGTTAGGAAGAAATAAATGCAATTATGTTGGACGAATCCCACGCACCAATATATATTTATACGTTCTGATCTTAGGTTATGTTTAACACATAACACATCATTTCTCATTTGTAATGAACTTAATAAGATTATATAATCAATAAGCTTAATTCTAATATAATAATTATGCCTAACGGTTAAATATATACTTATACAAATATATATTAAACAAAAGTTTTAATGAATAATAATAATCCAGTTCGCCTTTTTTTCATTAATTTTTTTTTATATATTTGTAATTTTTATATTTATTTTGTATGTTCGCCGTTTGGAAAATGAATTCCATTCCTGACTGGAAGAAGTGTGGAAAGAAAAACAATTACCATAAGATGGCAACCTTTTTGGCGGATCTGGAATTTCGTCTTCTTCACGACTTGACTCGTGAAAAAAAAAACAATTACCATCATTTACTGAGCACAGTAAATAAACTCCAAATAATTCCAATAATTTGTATTATTTAATTATTTTTATTTAACTATTTATCACATTTCTACTTGGTACACAAAACATTTCCCTTAAATATTAATTTTGACAATACAGACGACTTATAATGTCTCATTTACAGAACATTTTGCCGTGCTCACGTGCTTTTTCAAACGTTATTATCTTTAATCCGGGCGGTGTCATCAACAACTGAATGTTAAATCAGTACAAAATAGGGTATATGATATTAAATTAAATCTATTCAATAATGGTTTTACTATTTTTACAATTGTTTACAACAAATTACACATTTTCAAATTTGTGTTAGAACGCACCTTTAAGACAAGAAATGATCTGGTTTAATGTTTTTAGTTTTATATATATATGCATTATTTTTACAAAACGTCAAAAATTGCAAGTCTAGTCTCTTTAAATATATTTAAAGATCAGGTGACCAGGAACTACACGATGGGAACGCTTTTGGCGGATCTGGAATTTCGTCTTCATCACCGACTTGAACAACCATTGCCAATCCCAACTAAAGAAATGAAAAAAAAAACCAATATAACTTGTTTAAATCCTTTGTTAAACCTCTGTCTACACAATAAACCTTCATGGACAAAAACAAAATGTGATTTGCCCATATATGGACATGACGATGTCATACAACAACTTTTGTGTATATCAGTATTTGGGAACATCGCACTTTTTTTTGTCAAACTAGTTTGATAGTGTAGACAGAGCTTAACGCAACCATTTTTTGATGATGTCATAACTTACCGCTGCATGATATTCCACGTGACAATGAAAGAACCAATAACCGGGGTTTTCAGCCTTCCATCTTATGATGACGTAACCAAAGTCTGGAACATTGACCGTATCCTTGACAACAGCAGACACCAATGGAAGTCGTGGTAAACCCTCTGAAAAATATGTTGTTTCTTTCTAAATAATATATTTTGTTTAATGTAAGAATACTACATTTGTTGTTTACTTATAATGGACTAACGCTGTTATTAGGTTGCCTTGTTTATCAGTTTATGATTTTGCATATATATATTGTATATTTGTATTTATTATTTTGTTGAATCAGTATTTGGGTATAAAATATAAATCCGGTTGGTTCAAAATGTTACCCGTTTTATCTTGATCAATTAAATCAGTTGGAGAAACATGTTCAGTGGATCTGTCCTGTGCTAAAACTCGAAATGACTGTCCATGGAGATGCATAGGATGACTATAAACGGAGATTTCGTTTATCACAATAAACTCTATAACCTATAAACAACAAACCACAAATAAAATTTTAAAAATCGTTCAATCAATAACATATTGCTAGCATTTGTGCCGAAAATTAATTAATCTGCGTCTAGTGTGAACCGGCCTTATTTAAGATTGTTTTCCATTAGGCGAATATTCGCGTGAATCTAAGTTGCACAAATTTCCTGAAGTAGAGTTAAATATCAATGCACATTGGTGAAACACGAAAACAAATCTCCTAGTGGAAAAGCAGCTTTATAATTAGAAAATATTACCTGGCCTAGTTTCGCTTTAGCCACGATAGGACATTTGCAGGCTATATCGAAATCTGTACTGACATTTAAAGGCTTACAGTACTGTGCATCGATATGCATAGCGATATTCCATGGAGTCATTTCACACGCGCTGACGTCATCATCTTGTTGTAATGACACAAACGGTGTATGAGGAAATTCAAATTGTACTTTGTTCATGCGATAAACTGAAGAGTATGTTTGGTTGACTTCTGGATTCGTCGATGTATAGAATTTGAGTTGGTAGTCTATTACCACATAGTATCTTAAATCAACCTTATGTAAAGCAGGATCCACGGATTCTGAAATATAAACACACACACACGGCTATATCATCAAAAGTCACAAGTGCACATAAAAGCAGTAAAATTTGGAGTTCACAATACATCTGGGTATTTCTTATTTAACCACCGCTACGCACCATTATTAAAAAAAACCATAATTACTCGTATATTCTTACGTAAAGCGTGCGTGTCTTTGAGTGTGACGTCACCATTACTAGTAGCAGCGTCAAACCCTTCTGTTGTAAATACAATGTGCGATGGCGGTTCCACTGAACAATTCAACTTTACTGCAGGTGTGTTTTTGTATTGTAATACAGCACTACCGCTCGCCGAACACAAGTCGTAATTTGATGATATTATGTATATACAATAGGACGAGGGTATTGCTGACGCCTCAAGAACAAAGTCAAGTCTGAAATATGATATAATAAATAAGTTTAAGATTTTCCATTAAATTGGTCTAAATACACGATAGTTTGATTCACACTACGCATAGCATTGATGCGACGACGAGAGTACGCGCGTACTTTGAACACGCGACGGTTTGGGTGATCCCTCGCTTACTGGCCGCCTTCGTGTTTGCGTCATTTGCGTTTGGGAATCAAGCAGAAGCGGGTCCAGGCGTTTTATTCTGACCCAGTGTAAACGAAGCCTTTACTTACCTTTCCCCAGGTGTGAAACTCAAAGCATCCACAACTCGAATCGGTTTCACCTCAAAGCCATCAGTGGCAATGATCGTTATCGGATGTGATTCAATTACCAGTCTCATATTACATTCACCCAACGCAGTATTCACTATTCGCATCCGATATCGGAAACCTTGTTCTACTTCAAACACAGAAACCGGAACGTCTATATCTATGTCATAATTGTGACTTCTGCCATTGATCAATAAGCTAAGGCTGTGTTCAGAAGGGACACCATTGGCAGTCGACACCATGAAGATTGTTATAGACGGAATTGATAACCATTCGTTAAATAACATGTAATGTTGTGGAAGGTCAAAGTCATATTCTTTACTGTTGAACTCTTTTTGTCTCGGTTCCCTGACAATCAATGCTCCGTACAACCCGTCACCTCTCTGAACACCAACGTGAGAGTGCCACCAATGGGTACCTGGTGGGTCTGCAACAAACTCGTACACGAAAGAGGTTGAACTTGGTATGGGGCATTGAGTAATCATCGGAACGCCATCTGCCCACACGGTGTTAAATTGATGTATACCATGCCAATGAATTGTCAACGAACCTCCATCTTGAAGTTCGTTGTTTACTTTCACACGAATGGTATCACCATGACAGATCTGGAAATACAACAAAACCGAACTAGAGACACTGTGCTTAATATAGAACATAAACACAGTTAGATTAGTGTGGTAACAAAACTACCTTATTTAAAGGGGAATTTGGGAGCCGTCAAAACAATAGGCCTATATACTATCTTATGGCTCACGTGACTACAATGTTGGTATCATTCACACAAAAAAGAGTCCTATGTTTTAAAATAAACTTTTCAATGACTTTTAGGAACGTCGTCAAACTAATACTTCAATTGCCATTAAGCTTAAGCTCTGTCAGCACACAAAATGCGATGTGCCAATATATGGATATCCTATCACTACCATGGGCACATCACACTTTGATAGTGTAGACAGAGCTTTAGTCTACACAAGCAAACTCGCAGTTACAAACTAAAGTGATCAAATTTCCTATAGTAATTACTCTGTTTCTAGCGGGCTTTTTGAAGTATGCACCAGTCATGGAAAAAGAAAACCAAAATGATCCCCTTTCTGAACTGTGAAGGGCGGTTACAGAATGAACTGCAACGAAACAGAACCCAACTGACTGGGTAAATATAAATACTGTGTTAACTTTAAAATACGTTTCTGAAATTACTATTTATTTAAATTAAGATTTAGACGCTAAGCGATGTGGTAGCTTCTGCGACAAAGATGAAATTTGTACCTGAATACTTGGACCAGGTGACATTTCATTAACCGTTAAAATTGGTCTACGTGAACCGTCTACCGAATAACAGCGATATGCACTACAGTCTTGTCGGACATCTGGACAGTCCGTACAAGCAGCTGCTAACGTATACCACCACGTTACCGTGAACAAAATATGATTTTGCATATATATATTGTATATGTGTATGTATTATTTTGTTGAATCAGTATTTGGGTATAAAATATAAATCCGGTTGGTTCAAAATGTTACCCGTTTTATCTTGATCAATTAAATCAGTTGGAGAAACATGTTCAGTGGATCTGTCCTGTGCTAAAACTCGAAATGACTGTCCATGGAGATGCATAGGATGACTATAAACGGAGATTTCGTTTATCACAATAAACTCTATAACCTATAAACAACAAACCACAAACAAAATAAAAAAAAATCGTTCAATCAATAACATATTGCTAGCATTTGTGCCGAAAATTAATTAATCTGCGTCTGGTGTGAACCGGCCTTATTTAAGATTCTTTTCCATTAGGCGAATATTCGCGTGAATCTAAGTTGCACAAATTTCCTGAAGTAGAGTTAAATATCAATGCACATTGGTGAAACACGAAAACAAATCTCCTAGTGGAAAAGCAGCTTTATAATTAGAAAATATTACCTGGCCTAGTTTCGCTTTAGCCACGATAGGACATTTGCAGGCTATATCGAAATCTGTACTGACATTTAAAGGCTTACAGTACTGTGCATCGATATGCATAGCGATATTCCATGGAGTCATTTCACACGCGCTGATCATCATCTTGTTGTAATGACACAAACGGTGTATGAGGAAATTCAAATTGTACTTTGTTCATGCGATAAACTGAAGAGTATGTTTGGTTGACTTCTGGATTCGTCGATGTATAGAATTTGAGTTGGTAGTCTATTACCACATAGTATCTTAAATCAACCTTATGTAAAGCAGGATCCACGAATTCTGAAATATAAACACACACACACGGCTATATCATCAAAAGTCACAAGTGCACATAAAAGCAGTAAAATTTGGAGTTCACAATACATCTGGGTATTTCTTATTTAACCACCGCTACGCACCATTATTAAAAAAAACCATAATTACTCGTATATTCTTACGTAAAGCGTGCGTGTCTTTGAGTGTGACGTCACCATTACTAGTAGCAGCGTCAAACCCTTCTGTTGTAAATACAATGTGCGATGGCGGTTCCACTGAACAATTCAACTTTACTGCAGGTGTGTTTTTGTATTGTAATACAGCACTACCGCTCGCCGAACACAAGTCGTAATTTGATGATATTATGTATATACAATAGGACGAGGGTATTGCTGACGCCTCAAGAACAAAGTCAAGTCTGAAATATGATATAATAAATAAGTTTAAGATTTTCCATTAAATTGGTCTAAATACACGATAGTTTGATTCACACTACGCATAGCATTGATGCGACGACGAGAGTACGCGCGTACTTTGAACACGCGACGGTATGGGTGATCCCTCGCTTACTGGCCGCCTTCGTGTTTGCGTCATTTGCGTTTGGGAATCAAGCAGAAGCGGGTCCAGGCGTTTTATTCTGACCCAGTGTAAACGAAGCCTTTACTTACCTTTCCCCAGGTGTGAAACTCAAAGCATCCACAACTCGAATCGGTTTCACCTCAAAGCCATCAGTGGCAATGATCGTTATCGGATGTGATTCAATTACCAGTCTCATATTACATTCACCCAACGCAGTATTCACTATTCGCATCCGATATCGGAAACCTTGTTCTACTTCAAACACAGAAACCGGAACGTCTATATCTATGTCATAATTGTGACTTCTGCCATTGATCAATAAGCTAAGGCTGTGTTCAGAAGGGACACCATTGGCAGTCGACACCATGAAGATTGTTATAGACGGAATTGATAACCAATCGTTAAATAACATGTAATGTTGTGGAAGGTCAAAGTCATATTCTTTACTGTTGAACTCTTTTTGTCTCTGTTCCCTGACAATCAATGCTCCGTACAACCCGTCACCTCTCTGAACACCAACGTGAGAGTGCCACCAATGGGTACCTGGTGGGTCTGCAACAAACTCGTACACGAAAGAGGTTGAACTTGGTATGGGGCATTGAGTAATCATCGGAACGCCATCTGCCCACACGGTGTTAAATTGATGTATACCATGCCAATGAATTGTCAACGAACCTCCATCTTGAAGTTCGTTGTTTACTTTCACACGAATGGTATCACCATGACAGATCTGGAAATACAACAAAACCAAACTAGAGACACTGTGCTTAATATAGAACATAAACACAGTTAGATTAGTGTGGTAACAAAACTACCTTATTTAAAGGGGAATTTGGGAGCCTTCAAAACAATAGGCCTATATACTATCTTATGGCTCACGTGACTACAATGTTGGTATCATTCACACAAAAAAGAGTCCTATGTTTTAAAATAAACTTTTCAATTACTTTTAGGAACGTTGTCAAACTAATACTTCAATTGCCATTAAGCTTAAGCTCTGTCAGCACACAAAATGCGATGTGCCAATATATGGATATCCTATCACTACCATGGGCACATCACACTTTGATAGTGTAGACAGAGCTTTAGTCTACACAAGCAAACTCGCAGTTACAAACTAAAGTGATCAACTTTCCTATAGTAATTACTGGGTAGATCGTAGATTACACGGCGATCCATACACTATGGCTTTATTAGTTTCTTACTTACCCGGGTGGTGAGTTGGATTTGCTAACTTTGGTGGGCGGGTCGCGATCTTTTTTTTCGTACATAAGTTGGGGACCCCATGTGAAAGATAGCCAAACTACTTCCTAAATATAACTAAACCTAACCCTCCAAATAATCTCTCTCTCACTATAAAGTAAAAGAGTAGCTCATGGGAGTCGAACCCCATACATCGACATGTAAAGTCCATAGTCTTATTCACTCGACTACACAGACGGCTCGACAGAAATCGTTTACATTAGCGAATTGTAGTTAGCTCGATTCTTACGTCACACCTTATGGATATAACTAATGAATATTCATGTTTATTTTGTGACGTTTCACGAGGGGTCCTCAACTTATGTACGAAAAGAAATATCGCGGGCGGGTCACAAACTTACTCGGGTACGATAAATAAGTCTGACGGGGTTACATGTTAACAACTCTCTGATTAAACTAACATTTACACTAATCATAATTTGGTTTGCGCCTTATAATCATTGTTTAACAGGTTTAACGTTTTTTTGTTTTACCAATTAAAGGCAACGGCGGGTTTTAAATTGGATTTAGACGTATACTTCACATGTTCCAGAGTGTAGATATTGTTTATATATTGGGTTCAATAACTCGTGTAGCTAATTAACAATGTATAACAATATTCAATAATTAGCCAATGAATAAGATTAACTAGAACTAATAAAAATCTGTGTAAAAAAGTGACTTCGGAAATGTACTGAATATTGTAGCCTTTATTTTAGTATTACATTTCAGAAAACGAAAAAAAAAACAAAAAAAAAATTTTTCATGACGTCGTACGTTTCTCGGAGAATAATTATAGATATTTGTGTGTTGGTATCTTCATGAAAATCGTTAAATATTATAGCAGTCCGGATCATATTCCGGTACTGCGATTTGTATTTATGTAATCAAAATCTCAGTACTGCATAATATTAATAAATGATAAGTGTTGTTACGTTAAATCAAGCAGTGGTGGAGGTTTGACGCCAGAGAGAGTTTTTTGGGTGCGGGAGAGAGTTGTTGGGTGTCAGAGAGAGTTGTTGGGTGTCAGGGAGAGAGAGTTGTTGGGTACCAGAGAGAGAAAGTTGTTGGGTACCAGAGAGAGTTGTTGGAAGAGGGAATTGTTGGGTGCCGTATTGCACTAAGCCAAAAGTTGTAGCACCTTTTAATTCCCCTCTATCCATTAGTCTATATTAGAATTAGAAAATTTGTACAAAAAATGTGTTTTTTAGGCCACTTTCATTGTAACTGCCGAACGCCGTTTTCGGAAATTCACGGCCATTTTCCTACGTCACAATTACTTCACTCGGGTCATTAGCGATATGTCGAGACAGCAGCACATGTTAAAAACATAAGTATACAACTGTATTCTTGATCATGTTTCTACCTCATGTACACCGCTCCTGCCAAACACAATATTGAGCACTCTTTTACCATTTTTCCTTCAAATGCAGTGGTAAGACTAGGTTATGTTCTTACTAATTAGGCCTACTATTTTTAAGCTGCTATAGCCAATTATAGCTAGCTGAATGCGGGATGATTCGGCCCAGGTGTGACGGGTCGAATCGGCCCACTTTTTAGGCCGATATAATGTCTGACTAAGAGTGGCTTCTAATTTCATTAGACTCTCGGTAGGTTTTTATGATATGAAATATTGTAAAGTACATTAAATTCTAACATTTTGAATGTTTTGTTATTTTTTGGGGGATTTTTAATTGTTCGCTTTACTTTTATGTAATTTATTTTCAAGAAGGAGTGTAGAAGTCTAAGTACAAACAAAGAGGGTTGCAATCATATTTACTTCTTTCTAATTAGACCTACAACACCAGAAAACATAGTGTTGTTCATCTTAAAAACAAACCATTAAACATTCTTACCACCACAAATCAAGACATTCAATTGAACAACAAGAGAAATGATATAACATACTTTTGGAAGATTTTACAAAACATGACAATTTACCAGACGACTATGAAATGCAGGATTATGTCCTATTCCAAACTTGAGGACGGAAAATAACTAACATAATAATCATCAATAAGCGTCTATTATTTCGATATATTTACACGAACAAAACAAGAACAAAGATACAGATGTATATTAAAAATCAATATCAACGAGATTCTGTTCTGCTAGTTGCTATTGAGTAGTGTGACTGCTAATAAATATTCATTAAAATTAGGATAAAATTGCTGGTGGTAGAAAACATTAATTATTTCAATAATGCCGTACTTTTTTTCTGTTGTTTCACAGTTTCATGTACCTTTTTCACTGAAACGCACCGAATCAATAACAATATTAGTCTATTAGGTCTTGGTCAGGTGTGAAAAGCCCTTAACTGTACGCGCCGCATGTGACGCGATCCTTAGCCTGATCGTAGCAGGTGTGAAAGGCCCCTTAACTGTACGCGCCGCATGTGACGCGAATCTGAACCTTAGCCGGACCGGAGCAGGTATGAAAGACCCTTAACTATCCTTAAGCTATTTGAACGTTTTGTCTTTATACAAACACTTACTTTGAAATGAAATGAAATGATCGCTTGTTAAGATACCCGTATAACATATAATGATATGTAGATTGGAATTAATTTATGCAAGAAGTCTACTTAAACTATCAAAATGTCCGGTAATACCACCAGTATAGTTAACAGGTTCGCCAATGTCAAGTGTATATCCTACTATTATACATTTTTTAAATTAAAAAAATTGAATTTAATCGTAGCTGCCTGAAAGTGGAGAAGATGGATTTTAATCAACACCTACCTACTTTAGTAATCTTGATAATCATTAATTCTGGTAAGAAAAGTTATTTCATAATTTGAAACACGGGTAAGGTGACGAAGATACGTTCATTTTGTCGCAATAAATTAAATTATTAGAAAACAAGTTTTTATTTGATAAATTAAAAAAGCATGGACCTATAAACGTATAGGTCGTACATTTGTAATTGGTTAGCATTATTTTTAGTGTTACTACTCGATTGATTATTGTACTGTTTTCCTTTTTAGCTATACTTTGCTCTTCTTTACAATGTACTCCTAAACAAGATATCCTGATGGTCAATAATTCAAGCGATTGTTTTCGTGAGTGTGAGTTTCCCGCTAAACCGAGATTGTGCGAATTTGAGTTCACGGTAACGTGGTGGTATACGTTAGCAGCTGCTTGTACGGACTGTCCAGATGTCCGACAAGACTGTAGTGCATATCGCTGTTATTCGGTAGACGGTTCACGTAGACCAATTTTAACGGTTAATGAAATGTCACCTGGTCCAAGTATTCAGGTACAAATTTCATCTTTGTCGCAGAAGCTACCACATCGCTTAGCGTCTAAATCTTAATTTAAATAAATAATAATTTCAGAAACGTATTTTAAAGTTAACACAGTATTTATATTTACCCAGTCAGTTGGGTTCTGTTTCGTTGCAGTTCATTCTGTAACCGCCCTTCACAGTTCAGAAAGGGGATCATTTTGGTTTTCTTTTTCCATGACTGGTGCATACTTCAAAAAGCCCGCTAGAAACAGAGTAATTACTATAGGAAAGTTGATCACTTTAGTTTGTAACTGCGAGTTTGCTTGTGTAGACTAAAGCTCTGTCTACACTATCAAAGTGTGATGTGCCCATGGTAGTGATAGGATATCCATATATTGGCACATCGGATTTTTGTGTGCTGACAGAGCTTAAGCTTAATGGCAATTGAAGTATTAGTTTGACGACGTTCCTAAAAGTCATTGAAAAGTTTATTTTAAAACATAGGACTCTTTTTTGTGTGAATGATACCAACATTGTAGTCACGTGAGCCATAAGATAATATATAGGCCTATTGTTTTGACGGCTCCCAAATTCCCCTTTAAATAAGGTAGTTTTGTTACCACACTAATCTAACTGTGTTTATGTTCTATATTAAGCACAGTGTCTCTAGTTCGGTTTGTTGTATTTCCAGATCTGTCATGGTGATACCATTCGTGTGAAAGTAAACAACGAACTTCAAGATGGAGGTTCGTTGACAATTCATTGGCATGGTATACATCAATTTAACACCGTGTGGGCAGATGGCGTTCCGATGATTACTCAATGCCCCATACCAAGTTCAACCTCTTTCGTGTACGAGTTTGTTGCAGACCCACCAGGTACCCATTGGTGGCACTCTCACGTTGGTGTTCAGAGAGGTGACGGGTTGTACGGAGCATTGATTGTCAGGGAACCGAGACAAAAAGAGTTCAACAGTAAAGAATATGACTTTGACCTTCCACAACATTACATGTTATTTAACGATTGGTTATCAATTCCGTCTATAACAATCTCCATGGTGTCGATTGCCAATGGTGTCCCTTCTGAACACAGCCTTAGCTTATTGATCAATGGCAGAAGTCACAATTATGACATAGATATAGACGTTCCGGTTTCTGTGTTTGAAGTAGAACAAGGTTTCCGATATCGGATGCGAATAGTGAATACTGCGTTGGGTGAATGTAATATGAGACTGGTAATTGAATCACATCCGATAACGATCATTGCCACTGATGGCTTTGAGGTGAAACCGATTCGAGTTGTGGATGCTTTGAGTTTCACACCTGGGGAAAGGTAAGTAAAGGCTTCGTTTACACTTGGTCAGAATAAAACGCCTGGATCCGCTTCTGCTTGATTCCCAAACGCAAATGACGCAAACACGAAGGCGGCCAGTAAGCGAGGGATCACCCAAACCGTCGCGTGTTCAAAGTACGCGCGTACTCTCGTCGTCGCATCGATGCTATGCGTAGTGTGAATCAAACTATCGTGTATTTAGACCAATTTAATGGAAAATCTTAAACTTATTTATTATATCATATTTCAGACTTGACTTTGTTCTTGAGGCGTCAGCAATACCCTCGTCCTATTGTATATACATAATATCATCAAATTACGACTTGTGTTCGGCGAGCGGTAGTGCTGTATTACAATACAAAAACACACCTGCAGTAAAGTTGAATTGTTCAGTGGAACCGCCATCGCACATTGTATTTACAACAGAAGGGTTTGACGCTGCTACTAGTAATGGTGACGTCACACTCAAAGACACGCACGCTTTACGTAAGAATATACGAGTAATTATGGGTTTTTTTAATAATGGTGCGTAGCGGTGGTTAAATAAGAAATACCCAGATGTATTGTGAACTCCAAATTTTACTGCTTTTATGTGCACTTGTGACTTTTGATGATATAGCCGTGTGTGTGTGTTTATATTTCAGAATCCGTGGATCCTGCTTTACATAAGGTTGATTTAAGATACTATGTGGTAATAGACTACCAACTCAAATTCTATACATCGACGAATCCAGAAGTCAACCAAACATACTCTTCAGTTTATCGCATGAACAAAGTAAAATTTGAATTTCCTCATACACCGTTTGTGTCATTACAACAAGATGATGACGTCAGCGCGTGTGAAATGACTCCATGGAATATCGCTATGCATATCGATGCACAGTACTGTAAGCCTTTAAATGTCAGTACAGATTTCGATATAGCCTGCAAATGTCCTATCGTGGCTAAAGCGAAACTAGGCCAGGTAATATTTTCGAATTATAAAGCTGCTTTTCCACTAGGAGATTTGTTTTCGTGTTTCACCAATGTGCATTGATATTTAACTCTACTTCAGGAAATTTGTGCAACTTAGATTCACGCGAATATTCGCCTAATGGAAAACAATCTTAAATAAGGCCGGTTCACACCAGACGCAGATTAATTAATTTTCGGCACAAATGCTAGCAATATGTTATTGATTGAACGATTTTTTTTATTTTATTTGTGGTTTGTTGTTTATAGGTTATAGAGTTTATTGTGATAAACGAAATCTCCGTTTATAGTCATCCTATGCATCTCCATGGACAGTCATTTCGAGTTTTAGCACAGGACAGATCCACTGAACATGTTTCTCCAACTGATTTAATTGATCAAGATAAAACGGGTAACATTTTGAACCAACCGGATTTATATTTTATACCCAAATACTGATTCAACAAAATAATAAATACAAATATACAATATATATATGCAAAATCATATTTTTCAGAGGGTTTACCACGAATTCCATTGGTGTCTGCTGTTGTCAAGGATACGGTCAATGTTCCAGACTTTGGTTACGTCATCATAAGATGGAAGGCTGAAAACCCCGGTTATTGGTTCTTTCATTGTCACGTGGAATATCATGCAACGGTAAGTTATGACATCATCAAAAAATGGTTGCGTTAAGCTCTGTCTACACTATCAAACTAGTTTGACAAAAAAAAGTGTGATGTGCCCAAATACTGATATACACAAAAGTTGTTGTATGACATCGTCATGTCCATATATGGGCAAATCACATTTTTGTTTTTGTCCATGAAGGTTTATTGTGTAGACAGAGCTTTAACAAAGGATTTAAACAAGTTATATTGTTTTTTTTTCATTTCTTTAGTTGGGAATGGCAATGGTTGTTCAAGTCGGTGATGAAGACGAAATTCCAGATCCGCCAAAAGCGTTCCCATCGTGTAGTTCCTGGTCACCTGATCTTTAAATATATTTAAAGACACTAGACTTGCAATTTTTGACGTTTTGTAAAAATAATGCATATATATATTAAACTAAAAGCATTAAACCAGGTCATTTCTTGTCTTAAAGGTGCGTTCTAACACAAATTTGAAAATGTGTAATTTGTTGTAAACAATTGTAAAAATAGTAAAACCATTATTTAATAGATTTAATTTAATATCATATACCCTATTTTATACTGATTTAACATTCAGTAGTTGATGACACCGCCCGGATTAAAGATAATAACGTTTGAAAAAGCACGTGAGCACGGCAAAATGTTCTGTAAATGAGACATTATAAGTCGTCTGTATTGTCAAAATTAATATTTAAGGGAAATGTTTTGTGTACCAAGTAGAAATGTGATAAATAGTTAAATAAAAATAATTAAATAATACAAATTATTGGAATTATTTGGAGTTTATTTACTGTGCTCAGTAAATGATGGTAATTGTTTTTTTTTTTCACGAGTCAAGTCGTGAAGAAGATGAAATTCCAGATCCGCCAAAAAGGTTGCCATCTTATGGTAATTGTTTTTCTTTCCACACTTCTTCCAGTCAGGAATGGAATTCATTTTCCAAACGGCGAACATACAAAATAAATATAAAAATTACAAATATATAAAAAAAAATTAATGAAAAAAAGGCGAACTGGATTATTATTATTCATTAAAACTTTTGTTTAATATATATTTGTATAAGTATATATTTAACCGTTAGGCATAATTATTATATTAGAATTAAGCTTATTGATTATATAATCTTATTAAGTTCATTACAAATGAGAAATGATGTGTTATGTGTTAAACATAACCTAAGATCAGAACGTATAAATATATATTGGTGTGTGGGATTCGTCCAACATAATTGCATTTATTTCTTCCTAACTTCAATTCAATTCAAAATTCTTCTCTTCATACAGAGTGTTTATTGTGGTAATACCACAGCGCACAAACCGTTTGCCTGATAGTTTTACTCTCTCAAACTGTGGTGAGTTGGATTCGCTAACTTTGGTGGGCGGGTCACAAACTTACTCGGGTACGATAAATAAGTCTGACGGGGCTACATGTTAACAACTCTCTGATTAAACTGATATTTACACTAATCATAATTTGGTTTGCGCCTTATAATCATTGTTTAACAGGTTTAACGTTTTTTGTTTTACCAATTAAAGGCAACGGCGGGTTTTACATTTAGACGTATACTTCACATGTTACGGAGTGTAGATATTGTTTATATATTGGGTTCAATAACTCGTGTAGCTAATTAACAATGTATAACAATATTCACTAATTAGCCAATAAATAAGATTAACTAGAACTAATAAAAATCTGTGTAAAAAAGTGACATCGGAAATGTACTGAATATTGTAGCCTTTATTTTAGTATTACATTTCAGAAAACAAAAAAAAACAAAAAAATTTGTTCACGACGACTCGGAGAATAATTATAGATATTTGTGTGTTGGTTTTTCATGAAAATTGTTAAATATTATAGCAATACTGATAAAGCTTGAACGCAACGCAAGGACGTAAACGCAACGCAAGCGTTTTAACCAATGACCAGCCAAGTTATAGACAGTTAGCAATCACAAGCGAATAAGCCATCGCTTGTGATTGGTCAATTCAATTGCGTTGCGTTACGTCCTTGTGTTGCGTCGCTAGTGGGAACCACGCTTTATATTCCGGTACTGCGTTTTGTAAGTATTGGAAACCTTTGGGGCTAACAAAGGAAATCTATTGTATGAAAGGAAAACAAAGGGTTGCTAATTAAGGTCTTAAGAAAACAATAGGGGTGATTGTTAACAAAGAAGAGACGCTAAGAGAACAATAGAAGGTGTGAAATGGTAACAATAGAGGGTGTGATTGTTAACTATACAGGGAAACAATAAGAAATCTACTTGATTCAAGTTAGGAAAACAAATGGGTATTAATTGGATGATACAGGTGTTTTCGTATAATGAGGGTGGTCATGACAATAGAAATGTAATTTTAATTAATTAACAATAGAATGTATAGTTTGAACAAGGCAGATGCTTTGTATAGAGTGTATCACAGGTGTTTTACAATTACTGACAATACTTACAACGAGTGCTTTGTTTTTTGACAATAGGATTTGATAATAATATAAAAGAGAGGGTTATAATTAAGGAGCAATGTTTGCTTGTAACAAGCCTAGGCTAACAAAGGAAATCTATTGAGTATAAGAATTATAGGAAAACAAAGGGTTTGCTACTTAAAGTCCTAGGCTAACAAAGGGGTATCTATAGGAGAAGGATAAGTACAGGGAAACAATAAGAAATCTATTTGATTAAAGTTAGGAAAACAAATGGGTATTAATTGGATGATACAGGTGTTTTCGTAGAATGATGGTGGTCATAACAATAGAAATCTAATTTTAATTAATTAACAATCGAATGTATAGTTTTAACAAAGTGGAGGCTTTGTATAGAGTGTATCACAGGTGTTTTACAAATACTGATAATACTCACAACGATTGCTTTTTTTTTGTGACAATATAGGATAATATAAAAGAGGGAGTTATAATTAAGGAGCGATTGTTTGCTAGCATTTGCGTGATTTGATTGGTCAAAAGTATACAGTCTGGTCCGAACCCCCCTTGTTGAAACAAAAAGCGGATTATAATTCAGACAGGGATGTATGTAATGGACCTTTTTTTGTGTGATGTTTGTGGGGAAAAGACTAAATATTTTACCGTGATGACGCATACTTCCAGTTCTGTGAATATGTATTCAAAAAATATCCTTAAGGTCATAATAATATTACATGCCTTGCTCATAATATTCAAGCTTATGATAGTTACTTTGTAATGCGTATTCATGTGGTTTTGTTCCAGATGTCATAACTAAATGGTGGTAAGATTATTTCTACTAAAATTAAGGGTACTACTATTTGTTTCATTGACTCTGTCATTTTTACCGATGGCTTTAGCCAAACTACCTAAAACAAAACAAAACCTCTGGCATTAAAGAGTTAAAGAAGGGTTACTTTCCTCATAAATTTAACACGGTTGGTAATGCAAACTATGTAGGTCCATATCCCGGTACTTTGATGTATGACCCCGACAAGATGTCTAAATCGACCCGGAATGATTTTCTTATTTGGTATGAGCAGAGGCGAGGTGAAATGCTTGATTTAAAGAGTCAGCTAATTGATTATTGTGTTAGTGACTTGGACATTTTTAGGCGTTGTTGCTTATCATTTAGACACATATTCAAATGATTATTAACTGTTCTTGATAATGGTATAGATAAGAAAGGGGTCGAAACGGTTTAATAACCAAAGCCCCAGCCTGTAATTTTGTATTTTCTAAGAAATTTTTGAAGCCGAATACAATTGCTTCTTTTCCACTAGCAGATTACTTAACTACAGAGGCTCATTCTTTTGCTAGTATGCAGTGGTTAAGTTATGAATCAAAACAACGTAGAATCCATATTCATCATGTCCGTAATGGTAATGAAAAATGCTTTGGTAGATATAAAGTTAATGGGGCTTCGTTTGAACCAAACTTCATATTTGAATTTATTGGATGTTTATACCATGGCTGTAGTAAGTGCTATCGTCCAAAAATCCTTTCACTGGTCTAAGCAAGGCAGATTCATATCTACAAACACAGAGAAAATCTTCTTATCTGAAACAGACGTTCCCTCAGTACTAGTATATTAAAATTTAGGAGCATAAGAGGCTAACAAAGGAAATCTATTGAGTATAAGAATTATAGGAAAACAAAGGGTTTGCTACTTAAAGTCCTAGGCTAACAAAGGGGTATCTATAGGAGAAGGATAAGTACAGGGAAACAATAAGAAATCTATTTGATTAAAGTTAGGAAAACAAATGGGTATTAATTGGATGATACAGGTGTTTTCGTAGAATGATGGTGGTCATAACAATAGAAATCTAATTTTAATTAATTAACAATCGAATGTATAGTTTTAACAAAGTGGAGGCTTTGTATAGAGTGTATCACAGGTGTTTTACAAATACTGATAATACTCACAACGATTGCTTTTTTTTTGTGACAATATAGGATAATATAAAAGAGGGAGTTATAATTAAGGAGCGATTGTTTGCTAGCATTTGCGTGATTTGATTGGTCAAAAGTATACAGTCTGGTCCGAACCCCCCTTGTTGAAACAAAAAGCGGATTATAATTCAGACAGGGATGTATGTAATGGACCTTTTTTTGTGTGATGTTTGTGGGGAAAAGACTAAATATTTTACCGTGATGACGCATACTTCCAGTTCTGTGAATATGTATTCAAAAAATATCCTTAAGGTCATAATAATATTACATGCCTTGCTCATAATATTCAAGCTTATGATAGTTACTTTGTAATGCGTATTCATGTGGTTTTGTTCCAGATGTCATAACTAAATGGTGGTAAGATTATTTCTACTAAAATTAAGGGTACTACTATTTGTTTCATTGACTCTGTCATTTTTACCGATGGCTTTAGCCAAACTACCTAAAACAAAACAAAACCTCTGGCATTAAAGAGTTAAAGAAGGGTTACTTTCCTCATAAATTTAACACGGTTGGTAATGCAAACTATGTAGGTCCATATCCCGGTACTTTGATGTATGACCCCGACAAGATGTCTAAATCGACCCGGAATGATTTTCTTATTTGGTATGAGCAGAGGCGAGGTGAAATGCTTGATTTAAAGAGTCAGCTAATTGATTATTGTGTTAGTGACTTGGACATTTTTAGGCGTTGTTGCTTATCATTTAGACACATATTCAAATGATTATTAACTGTTCTTGATAATGGTATAGATAAGAAAGGGGTCGAAACGGTTTAATAACCAAAGCCCCAGCCTGTAATTTTGTATTTTCTAAGAAATTTTTGAAGCCGAATACAATTGCTTCTTTTCCACTAGCAGATTACTTAACTACAGAGGCTCATTCTTTTGCTAGTATGCAGTGGTTAAGTTATGAATCAAAACAACGTAGAATCCATATTCATCATGTCCGTAATGGTAATGAAAAATGCTTTGGTAGATATAAAGTTAATGGGGCTTCGTTTGAACCAAACTTCATATTTGAATTTATTGGATGTTTATACCATGGCTGTAGTAAGTGCTATCGTCCAAAAATCCTTTCACTGGTCTAAGCAAGGCAGATTCATATCTACAAACACAGAGAAAATCTTCTTATCTGAAACAGACGTTCCCTCAGTACTAGTATATTAAAATTTAGGAGCATAAGTGGAACAACATTAAGAAGTCCTTAACCCCTACGGAATTAGCAGTCATATTTGATGTACCTGCTATTCATCCTACACTTAATCCTCGAGAAGCTTTTTTTGGAGGTAGAACCAATGCCGGTAGATTGTTTTACCAAGTTAAAGATGATGAGCAGATTAACTATGTTGACTTCACTGGTCTTTATCTGTACTACAACAAATACGGAACATATCCGATCGGACATCACGAAAAGTTAGCTTTCAAAGATATGTCTACAGATATTCGTATTGGAGTATTTTGGTCTGGTTCAATGCACAGTTAGTCCTCCAAAAAAGCTGCTTCACCCTGTTCTTCCTTATAGGAGTAATGGAAAACTTGTGTTTCCTTTATGTCGAACATGTGTTGATAATATGTGTCAGGAATCATGCAACCAAGATGAAAATGAAAGATGCCTGACGGGGTCATGGGTATCAACGGGGTCATGGGTATCAACGGAGTCAGAGAAAGTTGAAGTTGGCTATGTAATTAGGAATGTTACTGTTGCATGGAATTTTAAGCATAAAAGTGAGTATAAGTCAGATGATCCTTCTTCCAGACTTTTCTCTGGATATATTAATACTTTTCTTAAATTAAAGCAAGAAGCTTCTGGATGGCCTGATTGGTGTGTAACGGATAAGCAGAAAGATAAGTACATTAAAGATTACAAAACAAATGAAAATATTAAACTCGATAAGGACTCTATTGCCTACAATGCTGGTCTACCGATCATTGGCAAAACTTATGCTAAATTCCTTCTAGGGAAAATTTGGACAGAGGGAAAATTTGACAAGAACTTTATTTACCTCTGAAACAAATGACATTTATGACAATGTTTCGGATCAAAAAGTTATTGTACATGATGTGAACTTTATCAATGACGATTTAGCAGAAATGAAATATATATAATATAAGACGAACACCAATTTGTAAAGGTAAACAAGAAAGTGAATGTTGTTATGGCGGCATTACTACTGCTACAGCAAAGCTAAAGCTCTACGACTTATTGGAAAAGTTTCAAGACCGTGTGCTGTTCTACGACACCGATTCTTGTGTATTTACATCTAAAGCTGGAGGATGGCGACCACCACTTTGTGATAATTATTGGGAATTAACCAATAAAATTAGCCCTAACGATAGAAATTATATCTCCTCTTTTGTTTCTGGGGGGGGGGGGACCAAAACATTATGCTTACAGGTTAGACACGGGTAAAACGATCTGTAAGGTAAAGGGTTTTACCGTAAACTATCAAAATTCAAAATTAATCAATTTTAAAACAGTGAGTAAAATGGTATGTGGGTTGGTCCCCAAAAGTTAACCACATTTGATCCCAACAGAATAACGAGAAAAGCAAAAGAACGAACAATTGTAACGGAAGAAAGTAGTAAAGATTATCGTATCGTGTATAACAAACGAATAATAATCGATGATTTTAAAACAGCTCCATATGGTTATGCAATGTAAGTACCTGTACATTTCTTAACAAATTTCCTAAGTTTTTTTGTGTAAACATTTTTGAACATAAAAAAAAAATGTGTAAACTTTTTTGAACATTAAAAAAATTGTGTAAACATTTTTTGAACATAAAAAAAAAATGTGTAAAGTTTTTGGAACATAAAAAAAATGTGTAAATAATTTGTAAAAAAAAAAAAAATGTGTAAACAATTTAAAAAAAAACAAAAAAAAATTGTAAAATTGTTCATCAAAATAAAAAAAAAATGTGTAAAAATTTGTGTTAGCAATTGAGCATTTTGTATGTAATACAATACGTTTTAAATGAGTTTACTGTATTAAATAAATAAAATAAAATGTATAAATGTTTATCCAAAAAAAAAAAAAATTGTCAAACTATTTCTTAAAAAATTAAAAAAATGTATATATTTATATAGCTTTTAATATTTTTGTAATAGTGGTTTTTTTTTCCTTTTCTTTTTTTAACAAAAGGTATCATTCTACTGAATAGTCACTTACTAATTATTTATTTATTTTGATGTCTAATTTTAATTTTTTTTTTCACTACATGTATAACAATTGATTTTTTAGGTAAAAAGAGAAATAGATATTTATATATATATATAAAGGATTATTACAAATCTAATAATAAAATGGTTCAGCAATACGGTGCAGGGATGGTAAGTAAATCAAGTATTACATTACTGAATAATCACTAATATTAAAATAAAAAATATATGATGTTTAAATGTGTTACCAATAATTATATAGTTTGTATTTTTATTTATTTTTTTATTTATGTTTTATCTTTTCAGAAAAGAGTTCGAGATGAGGATGATAACGATGTTGAAGTTGATACAGAAGAAGATGTCGTTGATCTGAATACTGTTAATATTGAGAATTTGAAGTTATGTTTTCAGCTATTTCTAAAGTTTTACAATCTCACATGAATATCTTAGTAGGTGATAATTTAGTGTTTAACATTATACATATGCCTAAGCCTATCGGTGGTGGTCCGTCTTTTTATAATGGAATAGATTTAGCTCACCTAAACGTCAGATCATTAATAATAATCAAAGAGGATGATGAAAACATATGTTGTGCAAGGGCTTTGGTTGTCGGAATTTCGAGAATTGAAGATAAAGGTGCTAATACCCAAAGATGGGAACAACTTAGGAGCCGTCTTATCTCCAAGAGCATGAAGCCAATCAACTAATGTTGAGAGCTGGTGTTAATCGTGGTCTTTCTGGTATTGAGGAATTTAAACGTTTTCAGAGGGTATTGTTTGATTACCAAATAGTTGTGATTTCCAAGGACAATCTCCACACAGTAATATTTAGCGGTGAGTACCGAGCAAAACAAATTTATTTATATCATCATGACAAACATTATGATGTCATTGTTTCAGTAGCAACTTTTTTGAAGGTTCGCCATTTTTGTAATCTTTGCTTTCAATGTTATACGGTCAAGTTCAATCACAAATGTAAGTTTACTTGTGAACTCTGTTGTTCCCATGACTGTATTCCTACTGTCGATACTGCTACTTCGGTTTATTGTGAAGACGGTAGACGTTCTTTTAAGAATCACAAATGCTTTGCTAATCATAAAATTGCTAGTCCAAAAGTATCTATTTGTGATAAGAAGAAACTTTGTATTGTGTGTGATCGCTTCATTCAAAAGGGTAATGATTGCACAAAACATTTTTGTAGGACATGTTCTATGTTAGTTGATAGTAGTAATTTGTATTACATGATGAAGATTAAGTTTCAGGATAAAAAAGGAAAAGAATTATAAAAATGATATTGAAAGAACAAATGCGGCGGAGAAGTTCTTTTTCATCGATTTCGAGTGTACAAGAGACCGGTGAACACATTCCAAATCTCTGTGTTCTACAGAAATGCTGTGTAGACTGTATCACCGGTGATGTTGATTCCGAAGAATGTGATGTTTGTGGGGAAAAGACTAAAATATTTTACGGTGATGACGCATGCTTCCAGTTCTGTGAGCATGTATTCAGAAAATATCCTTACGCTCATAATAATATTACATGCCTTGCTCATAACTATCAAGCTTATGATAGTTACTTTGTAATGCGTTATTTGTATTCATGTGGTTTTGTTCCAGATACATAGTTAATATGCTCATCATCTTTAACTTGGTAAAACAATCTAGCGGCATTGGTTCTTCCTCTAAAAAGAGCTTCTCGGGGGTTAAATGTATGATGAATGGCAGGTACATCAAATATGACGGCTAATTCCGTAGGGGTTAAGGACTTCTTAATGTTGTTCCACTCATGCTCCCAAATTTCAATAATAGGAAACGTCTGTTTCAGATAAGAAGATTTTCTCTGTGTTTGTAGATATGAATCTGCCATGCTTAGACCAGTGAAAGGATTTTTGTCTTGTGGACGATAGCACTTAGTACAGCCATGATATAAACATCCCATAAATTCAAATATTAAGTTTGGTTTAAACGAAGCCCCATCAACTATTTATCTACCAAAGCATTTCTCATTACCATTATGGGCAAGATGAATATAGATTACACGTCGTTTTGATTCATAACTTAACCACTCCATACTAGCAACTCTGTAGTTAAGTCAATTCAATTCAATTCAAGGAACATTTATTCACGTCCAAAAGACAAAAGTAACAAAAACAAAATGGCAAGTGATAAAACAAGAAAATGGACGAAGGCAAATCCCAAAAAGATTACAATCTTGTGACGGGATTGCCTTTACAAAATATTTAAATAAGAGAAGAAAAAAAAAAAAATATATAAATAAAGAAAATAAATTAATTAGACAATAAAGAAATACAAAATATATATAAAACCAGTAGATAAAAGTTGGAATAAAAAATAAAAAAAGAACAGAAAAAAGTACAGCTGCATGGCATATAGCGAATATGATGACAATTGAATAATAAAGTAATCTGCTAGTGGAAAAGAAGCAATTGTATTCGGCTTCAAAAAGTTCCTAGAAAATACAATATTACAGGCTGAGGCTTTGGTTATTAAACCAATAGAAAACGGATCGACCCCTTCCTGATCTATACCATTATCAAGAACAGTTACTCGTTTGAATCTGTGTCTAAATGATAAGCAACAACGCCTAAGAATGTACACGTCACTAACGCAATAATCAATTAGCTGACTCTTTAAATCAAAAATTTCACGTACCAAATAAGAAAATCATTCCGGGCCGATTCAGACATCTTATCGGGATCATACATCGAAGCACCGGGATATGGACCTAAAACAGTTTGCATTACCAACCGTGTTAAATTTACGAGGAAAGTAACCCTTCTTTAACTCTTAAATGCCAAAGGTTTTAGGTAGTTTGGCTAAAGCCGTCGATAAAAATGACAGAGTCAATGAAACGAATAGTAGTAGTACCCTTAATTTTAGTAGAAAGAATCTTACCACCATTAGTTATGACATCTGGAACAAAACCACATGAATACAAATAACGCATTACAAAGTAACTATCATAAGCTTGATAGTTATGAGCAAGGCATGTAATATTATTATGAGCGTAAGGATATTTTTTGAATACATGCTCACAGAACTGGAAGCATGCGTCATCACCGTAAAATATTTTAGTCTTTTCCCCACAAACATCACATTCTTCGGAATCAACATCACCGGTGATACAGTCTACACAGCATTTCTGTAGAACACAGAGATTTGGAATGTGTTCACCGGTCTCTTGTACACTCGAAATCGATGAAAAAGAACTTCTCCGCCGCATTTTTTCTTTCAATATCATTTTTATAATTCTTCTCCTTTTTTATCCTGAAACTTAATCTTCATCATGTAATACAAATTACTACTATCAACTAACATAGAACATGTCCTACAAAAATGTTTTGTGCAATCATTACCCTTTTGAATGAAGCGATCACACACAATACAAAGTTTCTTCTTATCACAAATAGATACTTTTGGACTAGCAATTTTATGATTAGCAAAGCATTTGTGATTCTTAAAAGAACGTCTACCGTCTTCACAATAAACCGAAGTAGCAGTATCGACAGTAGGAATACAGTCATGGGAACAACAGAGTTCACAAGTAAACTTACATTTGTGATTGAACTTGACCGTATAACATTGAAAGCAAAGATTACAAAAATGGCGAACCTTCAAAAAAGTTGCTACTGAAACAATGACATCATAATGTTTGTCATGATGATATAAATAAATTTGTTTTGCTCGGTACTCACCGCTAAATATTACTGTGTGGAGATTGTCCTTGGAAATCACAACTATTTGGTAATGAAACAATACCCTCTGAAAACGTTTAAATTCCTCAATACCAGAAAGACCACGATTAACACCAGCTCTCAACATTAGTTGACTGGCTTCATGCTCTTGGAGATAAGACGGCTCCTAAGTTGTTCCCATCTTTGGGTATTAGCACCTTTATCTTCAATTCTCGAAATTCCGACAACCAAAGCCCTTGCACAACATATGTTTTCATCATCCTCTTTGATTATTATTAATGATCTGACGTTTAGGTGAGCTAAATCTATTCCATTATAAAAAGACGGACCACCACCGATAGGCTTAGGCATATGTATAATGTTAAACACTAAATTATCACCTACTAAGATATTCATGTGAGATTGTAAAACTTTAGAAATAGCTGAAAACATAACTTCAAATTCTCAATATTAACAGTATTCAGATCAACGACATCTTCTTCTGTATCAACTTCAACATCGTTATCATCCTCATCTCGAACTCTTTTCTGAAAAGATAAAACATAAATAAAAAAATAAATAAAAATACAAACTATATAATTATTGGTAACACATTTAAACATCATATATTTTTTATTTTAATATTAGTGATTATTCAGTAATGTAATACTTGATTTACTTACCATCCCTGCACCGTATTGCTGAACCATTTTATTATTAGATTTGTAATAATCCTTTATATATATATATAAATATTTATTTCTCTTTTTACCTAAAAAATCAATTGTTATACATGTAGTGAAAAAAAAAATTAAAATTAGACATCAAAATAAATAAATAATTAGTAAGTGACTATTCAGTAGAATGATACCTTTTGTTAAAAAAAGAAAAGGAAAAAAAAACCACTATTACAAAAATATTAAAAGCTATATAAATATATACATTTTTTTAATTTTTTAAGAAATAGTTTGACAATTTTTTTTTTTTTTGATAAACATTTATACATTTTATTTTATTTATTTAATACAGTAAACTCATTTAAAACGTATTGTATTACATACAAAATGCTCAATTGCTAACACAAATTTTTACACATTTTTTTTTTATTTTGATGAACAATTTTACAATTTTTTTTTGTTTTTTTTAAATTGTTTACACATTTTTTTTTTTTTTTACAAATTATTTACACATTTTTTTTATGTTCCAAAAACTTTACACATTTTTTTTTATGTTCAAAAAATGTTTACACAATTTTTTTAATGTTCAAAAAAGTTTACACATTTTTTTTTTTATGTTCAAAAATGTTTACACAAAAAAAACTTAGGAAATTTGTTAAGAAATGTACAGGTACTTACATTGCATAACCATATGGAGCTGTTTTAAAATCATCGATTATTATTCGTTTGTTATACACGATACGATAATCTTTACTACTTTCTTCCGTTACAATTGTTCGTTCTTTTGCTTTTCTCGTTATTCTGTTGGGATCAAATGTGGTTAACTTTTGGGGACCAACCCACATACCATTTTACTCACTGTTTTAAAATTGATTAATTTTGAATTTTGATAGTTTACGGTAAAACCCTTTACCTTACAGATCGTTTTACCCGTGTCTAACCTGTAAGCATAATGTTTTGGTCCCCCCCCCCCCCAGAAACAAAAGAGGAGATATAATTTCTATCGTTAGGGCTAATTTTATTGGTTAATTCCCAATAATTATCACAAAGTGGTGGTCGCCATCCTCCAGCTTTAGATGTAAATACACAAGAATCGGTGTCGTAGAACAGCACACGGTCTTGAAACTTTTCCAATAAGTCATAGAGCTTTAGCTTTGCTGTAGCAGTAGTAATGCCGCCATAACAACATTCACTTTCTTGTTTACCTTTACAAATTGGTGTTCGTCTTATATTATATATATTTCATTTCTGCTAAATCGTCATTGATAAAGTTCACATCATGTACAATAACTTTTTGGTCCGAAACATTGTCATAAATGTCATTTGTTTCAGAGGTAAATAAAGTTCTTGTCAAATTTTCCCTCTGTCCAAATTTTCCCTAGAAGGAATTTAGCATAAGTTTTGCCAATGATCGGTAGACCAGCATTGTAGGCAATAGAGTCCTTATCGAGTTTAATATTTTCATTTGTTTTGTAATCTTTAATGTACTTATCTTTCTGCTTATCCGTTACACACCAATCAGGCCATCCAGAAGCTTCTTGCTTTAATTTAAGAAAAGTATTAATATATCCAGAGAAAAGTCTGGAAGAAGGATCATCTGACTTATACTCACTTTTATGCTTAAAATTCCATGCAACAGTAACATTCCTAATTACATAGCCAACTTCAACTTTCTCTGACTCCGTTGATACCCATGACCCCGTTGATACCCATGACCCCGTCAGGCATCTTTCATTTTCATCTTGGTTGCATGATTCCTGACACATATTATCAACACATGTTCGACATAAAGGAAACACAAGTTTTCCATTACTCCTATAAGGAAGAACAGGGTGAAGCAGCTTTTTTGGAGGACTAACTGTGCATTGAACCAGACCAAAATACTCCAATACGAATATCTGTAGACATATCTTTGAAAGCTAACTTTTCGTGATGTCCGATCGGATATGTTCCGTATTTGTTGTAGTACAGATAAAGACCAGTGAAGTCAACATAGTTAATCTGCTCATCATCTTTAACTTGGTAAAACAATCTACCGGCATTGGTTCTACCTCCAAAAAAAGCTTCTCGAGGATTAAGTGTAGGATGAATAGCAGGTACATCAAATATGACTGCTAATTCCGTAGGGGTTAAGGACTTCTTAATGTTGTTCCACTTATGCTCCTAAATTTTAATATACTAGTACTGAGAGAACGTCTGTTTCAGATAAGAAGATTTTCTCTGTGTTTGTAGATATGAATCTGCCTTGCTTAGACCAGTGAAAGGATTTTTGGACGATAGCACTTACTACAGCCATGGTATAAACATCCAATAAATTCAAATATGAAGTTTGGTTCAAACGAAGCCCCATTAACTTTATATCTACCAAAGCATTTTTCATTACCATTACGGACATGATGAATATGGATTCTACGTTGTTTTGATTCATAACTTAACCACTGCATACTAGCAAAAGAATGAGTCTCTGTAGTTAAGTAATCTGCTAGTGGAAAAGAAGCAATTGTATTCGGCTTCAAAAATTTCTTAGAAAATACAAAATTACAGGCTGGGGCTTTGGTTATTAAACCGTTTCGACCCCTTTCTTATCTATACCATTATCAAGAACAGTTAATAATCATTTGAATATGTGTCTAAATGATAAGCAACAACGCCTAAAAATGTCCAAGTCACTAACACAATAATCAATTAGCTGACTCTTTAAATCAAGCATTTCACCTCGCCTCTGCTCATACCAAATAAGAAAATCATTCCGGGTCGATTTAGACATCTTGTCGGGGTCATACATCAAAGTACCGGGATATGGACCTACATAGTTTGCATTACCAACCGTGTTAAATTTATGAGGAAAGTAACCCTTCTTTAACTCTTTAATGCCAGAGGTTTTGTTTTGTTTTAGGTAGTTTGGCTAAAGCCATCGGTAAAAATGACAGAGTCAATGAAACAAATAGTAGTACCCTTAATTTTAGTAGAAATAATCTTACCACCATTTAGTTATGACATCTGGAACAAAACCACATGAATACACATTACAAAGTAACTATCATAAGCTTGAATATTATGAGCAAGGCATGTAATATTATTATGACCTTAAGGATATTTTTTGAATACATATTCACAGAACTGGAAGTATGCGTCATCACGGTAAAATATTTAGTCTTTTCCCCACAAACATCACACAAAAAAAAGGTCCATTACATACATCCCTGTCTGAATTATAATCCGCTTTTTGTTTCAACAAGGGGGGTTCGGACCAGACTGTATACTTTTGACCAATCAAATCACGCAAATGCTAGCAAACAATCGCTCCTTAATTATAACTCCCTCTTTTATATTATCCTATATTGTCACCAAAAAAAAGCAATCGTTGTGAGTATTATCAGTATTTGTAAAACACCTGTGATACACTCTATACAAAGCCTCCACTTTGTTAAAACTATACATTCGATTGTTAATTAATTAAAATTAGATTTCTATTGTTATGACCACCATCATTCTACGAAAACACCTGTATCATCCAATTAATACCCATTTGTTTTCCTAACTTTAATCAAATAGATTTCTTAGTGTTTCCCTGTACTTATCCTTCTCCTATAGATACCCCTTTGTTAGCCTAGGACTTTAAGTAGCAAACCCTTTGTTTTCCTATAATTCTTATACTCAATAGATTTCCTTTGTTAGCCTAGGCTTGTTACAAGCAAAAATTGCTCCTTAATTATAACCCTCTCTTTTATATTATTATCAAATCCTATTGTCAAAAAACAAAGCACTCGTTGTAAGTATTGTCAGTAATTGTAAAACACCTGTGATACACTCTATACAAAGCATCTGCCTTGTTCAAACTATACATTCTATTGTTAATTAATTAAAATTACATTTCTATTGTCATGACCACCCTCATTATACGAAAACACCTGTATCATCCAATTAATACCCATTTGTTTTCCTAACTTGAATCAAGTAGATTTCTTATTGTTTCCCTGTATAGTTAACAATCACAGCCTCTATTGTTACCATTTCACACCTTCTATTGTTCTCTTAGCGTCCCTTCTTTGTTAACAATCACCCCTATTGTTTTCTTAAGACCTTAATTAGCAACCCTTTGTTTTCCTTTCATACAATAGATTTCCTTTGTTAGCCCCAAAGGTTTCCAATACTTACAAAACGCAGTACCGGAATATAAAGCGTGGTTCCCACTAGCGACGCAACACAAGGACGTAACGCAACGCAATTGAATTGACCAATCACAAGCGATGGCTTATTCGCTTGTGATTGCTAACTGTCTATAACTTGGCTGGTCATTGGTTAAAACGCTTGCGTTGCGTTTACGTCCTTGCGTTGCGTTCAAGCTTTATCAGTATTGCTATAATATTTAACAATTTTCATGAAAAACCAACACACAAATATCTATAATTATTCTCCGAGAAACGTACGACGTCGTGAACAAATTTTTTTGTTTTTTTTTCGTTTTCTGAAATGTAATACTAAAATAAAGGCTACAATATTCAGTACATTTCCGATGTCACTTTTTTACACAGATTTTTATTAGTTCTAGTTAATCTTATTTATTGGCTAATTAGTGAATATTGTTATACATTGTTAATTAGCTACACGAGTTATTGAACCCAATATATAAACAATATCTACACTCCGTAACATGTGAAGTATACGTCTAAATGTAAAACCCGCCGTTGCCTTTAATTGGTAAAACAAAAAACGTTAAACCTGTTAAACAATGATTATAAGGCGCAAACCAAATTATGATTAGTGTAAATATCAGTTTAATCAGAGAGTTGTTAACATGTAGCCCCGTCAGACTTATTTATCGTACCCGAGTAAGTTTGTGACCCGCCCACCAAAGTTAGCGAATCCAACTCACCACAGTTTGAGAGAGTAAAACTATCAGGCAAACGGTTTGTGCGCTGTGGTATTACCACAATAAACACTCTGTATGAAGAGAAGAATTTTGAATTGAATTGAAGTTAGGAAGAAATAAATGCAATTATGTTGGACGAATCCCACGCACCAATATATATTTATACGTTCTGATCTTAGGTTATGTTTAACACATAACACATCATTTCTCATTTGTAATGAACTTAATAAGATTATATAATCAATAAGCTTAATTCTAATATAATAATTATGCCTAACGGTTAAATATATACTTATACAAATATATATTAAACAAAAGTTTTAATGAATAATAATAATCCAGTTCGCCTTTTTTTCATTAATTTTTTTTTATATATTTGTAATTTTTATATTTATTTTGTATGTTCGCCGTTTGGAAAATGAATTCCATTCCTGACTGGAAGAAGTGTGGAAAGAAAAACAATTACCATAAGATGGCAACCTTTTTGGCGGATCTGGAATTTCGTCTTCTTCACGACTTGACTCGTGAAAAAAAAAACAATTACCATCATTTACTGAGCACAGTAAATAAACTCCAAATAATTCCAATAATTTGTATTATTTAATTATTTTTATTTAACTATTTATCACATTTCTACTTGGTACACAAAACATTTCCCTTAAATATTAATTTTGACAATACAGACGACTTATAATGTCTCATTTACAGAACATTTTGCCGTGCTCACGTGCTTTTTCAAACGTTATTATCTTTAATCCGGGCGGTGTCATCAACTACTGAATGTTAAATCAGTATAAAATAGGGTATATGATATTAAATTAAATCTATTAAATAATGGTTTTACTATTTTTACAATTGTTTACAACAAATTACACATTTTCAAAGAAATGACCTGGTTTAATGCTTTTAGTTTAATATATATATGCATTATTTTTACAAAACGTCAAAAATTGCAAGTCTAGTGTCTTTAAATATATTTAAAGATCAGGTGACCAGGAACTACACGATGGGAACGCTTTTGGCGGATCTGGAATTTCGTCTTCATCACCGACTTGAACAACCATTGCCATTCCCAACTAAAGAAATGAAAAAAAAAACAATATAACTTGTTTAAATCCTTTGTTAAAGCTCTGTCTACACAATAAACCTTCAGGGACAAAAACAAAAATGTGATTTGCCCATATATGGACATGACGATGTCATACAACAACTTTTGTGTATATCAGTATTTGGGCACATCACACTTTTTTTTGTCAAACTAGTTTGATAGTGTAGACAGAGCTTAACGCAACCATTTTTTTATGATGTCATAACTTACCGTTGCATGATATTCCACGTGACAATGAAAGAACCAATAACCGGGGGTTTCAGCCTTCCATCTTATGATGACGTAACCAAAGTCTGGAACATTGACCGTATCCTTGACAACAGCAGACACCAATGGAATTCGTGGTAAACCCTCTGAAAAATATGATTTTGCATATATATATTGTATATTTGTATTTATTATTTTGTTGAATCAGTATTTGGGTATAAAATATAAATCCGGTTGGTTCAAAATGTTACCCGTTTTATCTTGATCAATTAAATCAGTTGGAGAAACATGTTCAGTGGATCTGTCCTGTGCTAAAACTCGAAATGACTGTCCATGGAGATGCATAGGATGACTATAAACGGAGATTTCGTTTATCACAATAAACTCTATAACCTATAAACAACAAACCACAAATAAAATAAAAAAAATCGTTCAATCAATAACATATTGCTAGCATTTGTGCCGAAAATTAATTAATCTGCGTCTGGTGTGAACCGGCCTTATTTAAGATTGTTTTCCATTAGGCGAATATTCGCGTGAATCTAAGTTGCACAAATTTCCTGAAGTAGAGTTAAATATCAATGCACATTGGTGAAACACGAAAACAAATCTCCTAGTGGAAAAGCAGCTTTATAATTAGAAAATATTACCTGGCCTAGTTTCGCTTTAGCCACGATAGGACATTTGCAGGCTATATCGAAATCTGTACTGACATTTAAAGGCTTACAGTACTGTGCATCGATATGCATAGCGATATTCCATGGAGTCATTTCACACGCGCTGACGTCATCACCTTGTTGTAATGACACAAACGGTGTATGAGGAAATTCAAATTGTACTTTGTTCATGAGATAAACTGAAGAGTATGTTTGGTTGACTTCTGGATTCGTCGATGTATAGAATTTGAGTTGGTAGTCTATTACCACATAGTATCTTAAATCAACCTTATGTAAAGCAGGATCCACGGATTCTGAAATATAAACACACACACACGGCTATATCATCAAAAGTCACAAGTGCACATAAAAGCAGTAAAATTTGGAGTTCACAATACATCTGGGTATTTCTTATTTAACCACCGCTACGCACCATTATTAAAAAAACCCATAATTACTCGTATATTCTTACGTAAAGCGTGCGTGTCTTTGAGTGTGACGTCACCATTACTAGTAGCAGCGTCAAACCCTTCTGTTGTAAATACAATGTGCGATGGCGGTTCCACTGAACAATTCAACTTTACTGCAGGTGTGTTTTTGTATTGTAATACAGCACTACCGCTCGCCGAACACAAGTCGTAATTTCATGATATTATGTATATACAATAGGACGAGGGTATTGCTGACGCCTCAAGAACAAAGTCAAGTCTGAAATATGATATAATAAATAAGTTTAAGATTTTCCATTAAATTGGTCTAAATACACGATAGTTTGATTCACACTACGCATAGCATCGATGCGACGACGAGAGTACGCGCGTACTTTGAACACGCGACGGTTTGGGTGATCCCTCGCTTACTGGCCGCCTTCGTGTTTGCGTCATTTGCGTTTGGGAATCAAGCAGAAGCGGATCCAGGCGTTTTATTCTGACCCAGTGTAAACGAAGCCTTTACTTACCTTTCCCCAGGTGTGAAACTCAAAGCATCCACAACTCGAATCGGTTTCACCTCAAAGCCATCAGTGGCAATGATCGTTATCGGATGTGATTCAATTACCAGTCTCATATTACATTCACCCAACGCAGTATTCACTATTCGCATCCGATATCGAAAACCTTGTTCTACTTCAAACACAGAAACCGGAACGTCTATATCTATGTCATAATTGTGACTTCTGCCATTGATCAATAAGCTAAGGCTGTGTTCAGAAGGGACACCATTGGCAATCGACACCATGGAGATTGTTATAGACGGAATTGATAACCAATCGTTAAATAACATGTAATGTTGTGGAAGGTCAAAGTCATATTCTTTACTGTTGAACTCTTTTTGTCTCGGTTCCCTGACAATCAATGCTCCGTACAACCCGTCACCTCTCTGAACACCAACGTGAGAGTGCCACCAATGGGTACCTGGTGGGTCTGCAACAAACTCGTACACGAAAGAGGTTGAACTTGGTATGGGGCATTGAGTAATCATCGGAACGCCATCTGCCCACACGGTGTTAAATTGATGTATACCATGCCAATGAATTGTCAACGAACCTCCATCTTGAAGTTCGTTGTTTACTTTCACACGAATGGTATCACCATGACAGATCTGGAAATACAACAAAACCGAACTAGAGACACTGTGCTTAATATAGAACATAAACACAGTTAGATTAGTGTGGTAACAAAACTCCCTTATTTAAAGGGGAATTTGGGAGCCGTCAAAACAATAGGCCTATATATTATCTTATGGCTCACGTGACTACAATGTTGGTATCATTCACACAAAAAAGAGTCCTATGTTTTAAAATAAACTTTTCAATGACTTTTAGGAACGTCGTCAAACTAATACTTCAATTGCCATTAAGCTTAAGCTCTGTCAGCACACAAAAATCCGATGTGCCAATATATGGATATCCTATCACTACCATGGGCACATCACACTTTGATAGTGTAGACAGAGCTTTAGTCTACACAAGCAAACTCGCAGTTACAAACTAAAGTGATCAACTTTCCTTTAGTAATTACTCTGTTTCTAGCGGGCTTTTTGAAGTATGCACCAGTCATGGAAAAAGAAAACCAAAATGATCCCCTTTCTGAACTGTGAAGGGCGGTTACAGAATGAACTGCAACGAAACAGAACCCAACTGACTGGGTAAATATAAATACTGTGTTAACTTTAAAATACGTTTCTGAAATTATTATTTATTTAAATTAAGATTTAGACGCTAAGCGATGTGGTAGCTTCTGCGACAAAGATGAAATTTGTACCTGAATACTTGGACCAGGTGACATTTCATTAACCGTTAAAATTGGTCTACGTGAACCGTCTACCGAATAACAGCGATATGCACTAAAGTCTTGTCGGACATCTGGACAGTCCGTACAAGCAGCTGCTAACGTATACCACCACGTTACCGTGAACTCAAATTCGCACAATCTCGGTTTATCGGGAAACTCACACTCACGAAAACAATCGCTTGAATTATTGACCATCAGGATATCTTGTTTAGGAGTACATTGTAAAGAAAAGCAAAGTATAGCTAAAAAGGAAAACAGTACAATAATCAATCGAGTAGTAGGCCTAACACTATAGTTTATAGGTCCATGCTTTTTTAATCCTTCATTTAGAAAAAGGAAAAACATTTATCAAATAAAAACTTGTTTTCTAATAATTTAATTTATTGCGACAAAATGAACGTATCTTCGTCACCTTACCCGTGTGTCAAATTATAAAATAACTTTTCTTACCAGAATTAATAATTATCAAGATTACTAAAGTAGGTAGGTGTTGATTAAAATCCATCTTCCCCACTTTCAGGCAGCTACGATTAAATTCATTTTTTTTTATTTAAAAAATGTATAATAGTAGGATATACACTTGACATTGGCGAACCTGTTAACTATACTGGTGGTATTACCGGACATTCTGATAGTTTAAGTAGACTTCTTGCATTAATACATTAATTCCAATCTACATATCATTATATGTTATACGGGTATCTTAACAAGCGATCATTTCATTTCATTTAAAAGTAAGTGTTTGTATAAAGACAAAACGAGTAGTATCAGGGCCGTAGCCAGGATCTGTCAAGGGGGGGTTCGCACACTAAGTATTTGGGTCACCCCCACCCCCATACCTACCCCATATAATATTTATTTACAGCAATTTGTTGAGGAAATTAAATATGCCAATGTAAATAGGCCTAGGTGATATTGATACATTTGAGTACGTATCGGCTGGTGGTCTAGAAAAAAATAATCGGATGCCATAATGTGAACTACAGTACATGATACCATAGATATTATAGTGTAAAATATTAATATTCACTATAATCCTCTATGATACATTATACTTCATAGCCACACATAAATACTGATGTATGTCGGAAGGCTATATACTTTATGCATGCTGCCTGACTGCCAGTGATCTAAACAATTGGTACGCAGTTGTCTGGCGGTGTCCTTTGTACGAATCGTTCTGTCCCCCCCCCCCCCAGCTCGCTGTGAGACGCGTCAATATCATGTTACATGCAGGGACCAAACATTTATTTTTCAGGTTAAAATTGGCAATTCATTTGCAACTCTTTACAGACTATATCGCTCGAAGTACGCTCATACAGGGAAGAAGGTACTGTATGAGTTATTCCGAACGAGTTTACGAATTTTTTAATTTACGAGCAACTTTTTGTACTGTGGGGCACGTATTTGGACGATTTTCGGAGATGAGGGTGAGGTATTGGGCATGTCGGGGATGGGGGTTCGCAGTCGGTTAAGGGGGGTTTGCTGTAAAGGGGGGGGGGGGTCCATAAACCATAAAAACCATAAAAACCCCCCTGGCTACGGGCCTGAGTATAATACCCCGTTCGGTCCGATGAATAATTCATAAATTAATTAATGAATATTAATTATGAGTGTAGTATTATTCTTAAAAACTACCCTCTCATAATTAATTAATTTATTAATAAATAATACCCTTTAAAATAATAATTATTCATAAATACTACACTCATAATTAATATATTAATATTCATTAATTAATTTATGAATTATTCATTGGACCGAACGGGGTATTATACTACTAAAACGTTCAAATAGCTTAAGGATAGTTTTAACTATCTTTTACACCTGCTCCGGTCCGGCTAAGGTTCAGATTCGCGTCACATGCGGCGCGTACAGTTAAGGGGCCTTTCACACCTGCTACGGTCAGGCTAAGGATCGCGTCACATGCGGCGCGTACAGTTAAGGGCTTTTCACACCTGGCCAAGACCTAATAGACTATTATTGTTATTGATTCGGTGCGTTTCAGTGAAAAAGGTACATGAAACTGTGAAACAACAGAAAAAAAGTACCGCATTATTGAAATAATTAATGTTGTCTACCACCAGCAATTTTATCCTAATTTTAATGAATATTTATTAGCAGTCACACTACACAATAGCAACTAGCAGAACAGAATCATTGATATTGATTTTTAATATACATCTGTATCTTTGTTCTTGTTTTGTTCGTGTAAATATATCGAAATAATAGACGCTTATTGATGATTATTATTTCATATCAGTTATTTTCCGTCCTCAAGTTTGGAATAGGACATGATCCTGCATTTCATAGTCGTCTGGTAAATTGTCATGTTTTGTAAAAGCTTACAAAAGTATGCTATGTCATTTCTCTTGTTGTTCAATTGAATGTCTTGATTTGTGGTGGTAAGAATGTTTAATGGTTTGTTTTTAAGATGAACAACACTATGTTTTCTGGTGTTGTAGGTCTAATTAGAAAGAAGTAAATATGATTGCAACCCTCTTTGTTTGTACTTAGACTTCTACACTCCTTCTTGAAAATAAATTACATACAAGTAAAGCGAACAATTAAAAATCCCCCAAAAAATAACAAAACATTCAAAATGTTAGAATTTAATGTACTTTACAATATTTCATATCATAAAAACCTACCGAGAGTCTAATGAAATTAGAAGCCACTCTTAGTCAGACATTATATCGGCCTAAAAAGTGGGCCGATTCGACCCGTCACACCTGGGCCGAATCATCCCGCATTCAGCTAGCTATAATTGGCTATAGCAGCTTAAAAATAGTAGGCCTAATTAGTAAGAACATAACCTAGTCTTACCACTGCATTTGAAGGAAAAATGGTAAAAGAGTGCTCAATATTGTGTTTGGCAGGAGCGGTGTACATGAGGTAGAAACATGAGGTAGAAACATGATCAAGAATACAGTTGTATACTTATGTTTTTAACATGTGCTGCTGTCTCGACATATCGCTAATGACCCGAGTGAAGTAATTGTTACGTAGGAAAATGGTCGTGAATTTCCGAAAACGGCGTTCGGCAGTTGCAATGAAATTGGCCTAAAAAAAGACATTTTTTTGTACAAATTTTCTAATTCTAATATAGACTAATGGATAGAGGGGAATTAAAAGGTGCCACAACTTTTGGCTTATTGCAATACGGCACCCAACAACTCCCTCCTCCAACAACACTCTCTGGTACCCAACAACTCTCTCTCTCTGGTACCGAACAACTCTCTCTCCCTGACACCCAACAACTCTCTCTGACACCCAAAAACTCTCTCTGGTGTACCCAACAACTCTCTCCCGCACCCAAAAAACTCTCTCTGGCGTCAAACCTCCACCACTGCTTGATTTAACGTAACAACACTTATCATTTAGTAATATTATGCAGTACTGAGATTTTGATTACATAAATACAAATCGCAGTATCGGAATATGATCCTGACTGCTATAATATTTAACAATTTTCATGAAAATACCAACACACAAATATCTATAACTATTCTCCGAGAAACGTACGACGTCGTGAACAAAAATGTTTTGGTTTTTTCGTTTTCTGAAATGTAATACAAAAATAAAGGCTACAATATTCAGTACATTTCCGAAGTCACTTTTTTACACAGATTTTTATTAGTTCTAGTTAATCTTATTCATTGGCTAATTAGTGAATATTGTTATACATTGTTAATTAGCTACACGAGTTATTGAACCCAATATCTACACTCCGTAACATGTGAAGTATACGTCTAAATGTAAAACCCGCCGTTGCCTTTAATTGGTAAAACAAAAAACGTTAAACTCGTTAAACAATGATTATAAGGCGCAAACCAAATTATGATTAGTGTAAATGTCAGTTTAATCAGAGAATTGTTAACATGTAGCCTTGTCAGACTTAAATATATTTAAAGATCAGGTGACCAGGAACTACACGATGGGAACGCTTTTGGCGGATCTGGAATTTCGTCTTCATCACCGACTTGAACAACCATTGCCATTCCCAACTAAAGAAATGAAAAAAAAAAACAATATAACTTGTTTAAATCCTTTGTTAAAGCTCTGTCTACACAATAAACCTTCATGGACAAAAACAAAATGTGATTTGCCCATATATGGACATGACGATGTCATACAACAACTTTTGTGTATATCAGTATTTGGGCACATCACACTTTTTTTTGTCAAACTAGTTTGATAGTGTAGACAGAGCTTAACGCAACCATTTTTTGATGATGTCATAACTTACCACTGCATGATATTCCACGTGACAATGAAAGAACCAATAACCGGGGTTTTCAGCCTTCCATCTTATGATGACGTAACCAAATTCTGGAACATTGACCGTATCCTTGACAACAGCAGACACCAATGGAAGTCGTGGTAAACCCTCTGAAAAATATGTTGTTTCTTTCTAAATAATATATTTTGTTTAATGTAAGAATACTACATTTGTTGTTTACTTATAATGGACTAACGCTGTTATTAGGTTGCCTTGTTTATCAGTTTATGATTTTGCATATATATGTTGTATATTTGTATGTATTATTTTGTTGAATCAGTATTTGGGTATAAAATATAAATCCGGTTGGTTCAAAATGTTACCCGTTTTATCTTGATCAATTAAATCAGTTGGAGAAACATGTTCAGTGGATCTGTCCTGTGCTAAAACTCGAAATGACTGTCCATGGAGATGCATAGGATGACTAGCAACGGAGATTTGGTTTATCACAATAAACTCTATAACCTATAAACAACAAACCACAAACAAAATAAAAAAATCGTTCAATAACATATTGCTAGCATTTGTGCCGAAAATTAATTAATCTGCGTCTGGTGTGAACCGGCCTTATTTAAGATTGTTTTCCATTAGGCGAATATTCGCGTGAATCTAAGTTGCACAAATTTCCTGAATTAGAGTTAAATATCAATGCACATTGGTGAAACACGAAAACAAATCTCCTAGTGGAAAAGCAGCTTTATAATTAGAAAATATTACCTGGCCTAGTTTCGCTTTAGCCACGATAGGACATTTGCAGGCTATATCGAAATCTGTACTGACATTTAAAGGCTTACAGTACTGTGCATCGATATGCATAGCGATATTCCATGGAGTCATTTCACACGCGCTGACGTCATCATCTTGTTGTAATGACACAAACGGTGTATGAGGAAATTCAAATTGTACTTTGTTCATGAGAAAAACTGAAGAGTATGTTTGGTTGACTTCTGGATTCGTCGATGTATAGAATTTGAGTTGGTTGTCCATTACCACATAGTATCTTAAATCAACCTTATGTAAAGCAGGATCCACGGATTCTGAAATATAAACACACACACACGGCTATATCATCAAAAGTCACAAGTGCACATAAAAGTGAGTAAAATTTGGAGTTCACAATACATCTGGGTATTTCTTATTTAACCACCGCTACGCACCATTATTAAAAAAACCCATAATTACTCGTATATTCTTACGTAAAGCGTGCGTGTCTTTGAGTGTGACGTCACTATTACTAGTAGCAGCGTCAAACCCTTCTGTTGTAAATACACTTTGCGATGGCGGTTCCACTGAACAATTCAACTTTACTGCAGGTGTGTTTTTGTATTGTAATACAGCACTACCGCTCGCCGGACACAAGTCGTAATTTGATGATATTATGTATATACAATAGGACGAGGGTATTGCTGACGCCTCAAGAACGAAGTCAAGTCTGAAATATGATATAATAAATAAGTTTAAGATTTTCCATTAAATTGGTCTAAATACACGATATAGTTTGATTCAAACTACGCATAGCATTGATGCGGCGACGAGAGTACGCGAGTACTTTGAACACGCGACGGTTCGGGTGATCCCTCGCGCTTACTGGCCGCCTTCGTGTTTGCGTCATTTGCGTTTGGGAATCAAGCAGAAGCGGATCCAGGCGTTTTATTCTGACCCAGTGTAAACGAAGCCTTTACTTACCTTTCCCCAGGTGTGAAATTCAAAGCATCCACAACTCGAATCGGTTTCACCTCAAAGCCATCAGTGGCAATGATCGTTATCGGATGTGATTCAATTACCAGTCTCATATTACATTCACCAAACGCAGTATTCACTATTCGCATCCGATATCGGAAACCTTGTTCTACTTCAAACACAGAAACCGGAACGTCTATATCTATGTCATAATTGTGACTTCTGCCATTGATCAATAAGCTAAGGCTGTGTTCAGAAGGGACACCATTGGCAGTCGACACCATGAAGATTGTTATAGACGGAATTGATAACCAATCGTTAAATAACATGTAATGTTGTGGAAGGTCAAAGTCATATTCTTTACTGTTGAACTCTTTTTGTCTCGGTTCCCTGACAATCAATGCTCCGTACAACCCGTCACCTCTCTGAACACCAACGTGAGAGTGCCACCAATGGGTACCTGGTGGGTCTGCAACAAACTCGTACACGAAAGAGGTTGAACTTGGTATGGGGCATTGAGTAATCATCGGAACGCCATCTGCCCACACGGTGTTAAATTGATGTATACCATGCCAATGAATTGTCAACGAACCTCCATCTTGAAGTTCGTTGTTTACTTTCACACGAATGGTATCACCATGACAGATCTGGAAATACAACAAAACCGAACTAGAGACACTGTGCTTAATATAGAACATAAACACAGTTAGATTAGTGTGGTAACAAAACTACCTTATTTAAAGGGGAATTTGGGAGCCGTCAAAACAATAGGCCTATATACTATCTTATGGCTCACGGGACTACAATGTTGGTATCATTCACACAAAAAAGAGTCCTATGTTTTAAAATAAACTTTTCAATGACTTTTAGGAACGTCGTCAAACTAATACTTCAATTGCCATTAAGCTTAAGCTCGGTCAGCACACAAAAATCCGATGTGCCAATATATGGATATCCTATCACTACCATGGGCACATCACACTTTGATAGTGTAGACAGAGCTTTAGTCTACACAAGCAAACTCGCAGTTACAAACTAAAGTGATCAACTTTCCTATAGTAATTACTCTGTTTCTAGCGGGCTTTTTGAAGTATGCACCAGTCATGGAAAAAGAAAACCAAAATGATCCCCTTTCTGAACTGTGAAGGGCGGTTACAGAATGAACTGCAACGAAACAGAACCCAACTGACTGGGTAAATATAACTACTGTGTTAACTTTAAAATACGTTTCTGAAATTACTATTTATTTAAATTAAGATTTAGACGCTAAGCAATGTGGTAGCTTCTGCGACAAAGATGAAATTTGTACCTGAATACTTGGACCAGGTGACATTTCATTAACCGTTAAAATTGGTCTACGTGAACCGTCTACCGAATAACAGCGATATGCACTACAGTCTTGTCGGACATCTGGACAGTCCGTACAAGCAGCTGCTAACGTATACCACCACGTTACCGTGAACTCAAATTCGCACAATCTCGGTTTAGCGGGAAACTCACACTCACGAAAACAATCGCTTGAATTATTGACCATCAGGATATCTTGTTTAGGAGTACATTGTAAAGAAGAGCAAAGTATAGCTAAAAAGGAAAACAGTACAATAATCAATCGAGTAGTAACACTAAAAATAATGCTAACCAATTACAAATGTACAACCTATACGTTTATAGGTCCATGCTTTTTTAATCCTTCATTTAGAAAAAGGAAAAACATTTATCAAATAAAAACTTGTTTTCTAATAATTTAATTTATTGCGACAAAATGAACGTATCTTCGTCACCTTACCCGTGTTTCAAATTATAAAATAACTTTTCTTACCAGAATTAATGATTACCAAGATTACTAAAGTAGGTAGGTGTTGATTAAAATCCATCTTCCCCACTTTCAGGCAGCTACGATTAAATTCAATTTTTTTTATTTAAAAAATGTATAATAGTAGGATATACACTTGACATTGGCGAACCTGTTAACTATACTGGTGGTATTACCGGACATTCTGATAGTTTAAGTAGACTTGCATTAATACATTAATTCCAATCTACATATCATTATATGTTATACGGGTATCTTAACAAGCGATCATTTCATTTCATTTCAAAGTAAGTGTTTCTAAACAATTGGTACGCAGTTGTCTGGCGGTGTCCTTTGTACGAATCGTTCTGTCCCCCCCCGCCCCAGCTCGCTGTGAGACGCGTCAATATCATGTTACATGCAGGGACCAAACATTTATTTTTCAGGTTAAAATTGGCAATTCATTTGCAACTCTTTACAGACTATATCGCTCGAAGTACGCTCATACAGGGAAGAAGGTACTGTATGAGTTATTCCGAACGAGTTTACGAATTTTTTAATTTACGAGCAACTTTTTGTACTGTGGGGCACGTATTTGGACGATTTTCGGAGATGAGGGTGAGGTATTGGGCATGTCGGGGATGGGGGTTCGCAGTCGGTTAAGGGGGGTTCCATAAACCATAAAAACCATAAAAAACCCCCTGGCTACGGGCCTGAGTATAATACCCCGTTCGGTCCAATGAATAATTCATAAATTAATTAATGAATATTAATTATGAGTGTAGTATTATTCTTAAAAACTACCCTCTCATAATTAATTAATTTATTAATAAATAATACCCTTTAAAATATTAATTATTCATAAATACTACACTCGTAATTAATATATTAATATTCATTAATTAATTTATGAATTATTCATTGGACCGAACGGGGTATTATACTACTAAAACGTTCAAATAGCTTAAGGATAGTTTTAACTATCTTTTACACCTGCTCCGGTCCGGCTAAGGTTCAGATTCGCGTCACATGCGGCGCGTACAGTTAAGGGGCCTTTCACACCTGCTACGGTCAGGCTAAGGATCGCGTCACATGCGGCGCGTACAGTTAAGGGCTTTTCACACCTGGCCAAGACCTAATAGACTATTATTGTTATTGATTCGGTGCGTTTCAGTGAAAAAGGTACATGAAACTGTGAAACAACAGAAAAAAAGTACCGCATTATTGAAATAATTAATGTTGTCTACCAACAGCAATTTTATCCTAATTTTAATGAATATTTATTAGCAGTCACACTACTCAATAGCAACTAGCAGAACAGAATCTCGTTGATATTGATTTTTAATATACATCTGTATCTTTGTTCTTGTTTTGTTCGTGTAAATATATCGAAATAATAGACGCTTATTGATGATTATTATTTCATATCAGTTATTTTCCGTCCTCAAGTTTGGAATAGGACATGATCCTGCATTTCATAGTCGTCTGGTAAATTGTCATGTTTTGTAAAATCTTCCAAAAGTATGTTATGTCATTTCTCTTGTTGTTCAATTGAATGTCTTGATTTGTGGTGGTAAGAATGTTTAATGGTTTGTTTTTAAGATGAACAACACTATGTTTTCTGGTGTTGTAGGTCTAATTAGAAAGAAGTAAATATGATTGCAACCCTCTTTGTTTGTACTTAGACTTCTACACTCCTTCTTGAAAATAAATTACATACAAGTAAAGCGAACAATTAAAAATCCCCCAAAAAATAACAAAACATTCAAAATGTTAGAATTTAATGTACTTTACAATATTTCATATCATAAAAACCTACCGAGAGTCTAATGAAATTAGAAGCCACTCTTAGTCAGACATTATATCGGCCTAAAAAGTGGGCCGATTCGACCCGTCACACCTGGGCCGAATCATCCCGCATTCAGCTAGCTATAATTGGCTATAGCAGCTTAAAAATAGTAGGCCTAATTAGTAAGAACATAACCTAGTCTTACCACTGCATTTGAAGGAAAAATGGTAAAAGAGTGCTCAATATTGTCTTTGGCAGGAGCGGTGTACATGAGGTAGAAACATGAGGTAGAAACATGATCAAGAATACAGTTGTATACTTATGTTTTTAACATGTGCTGCTGTCTCGACATATCGCTAATGACCCGAGTGAAGTAATTGTTACGTAGGAAAATGGTCGTGAATTTCCGAAAACGGCGTTCGGCAGTTGCAATGAAATTGGCCTAAAAAAAGACATTTTTTTGTACAAATTTTCTAATTCTAATATAGACTACTGGATAGAGGGGAATTAAAAGGTGCCACAACTTTTGGCTTAGTGCAATACGGCACCCAACAACTCCCTCCTCCAACAACTCTCTCTGGTACCCAACAACTCTCTCTCTCTGGTACCGAACAACTCTCTCTCCCTGACACCCAACAACTCTCTCTGACACCCAAAAACTCTCTCTGGTGTACCCAACAACTCTCTCCCGCAACCAAAAAACTCTCTCTGGCGTCAAACCTCCACCACTGCTTGATTTAACGTAACAACACTTATCATTTAGTAATATTATGCAGTACTGAGATTTTGATTACATAAATACAAATCGCAGTACCGGAATATGATCCGGACTGCTATAATATTTAACGATTTTCATGAAGATACCAACACACAAATATCTATAATTATTCTCCGAGAAACGTACGACGTCATGAAAAATTTTTTTTTTTGTTTTTTTTTTCGTTTTCTGAAATGTAATACAAAAATAAAGGCTAAAATATTCAGTACATTTCCGAAGTCACTTTTTTACACAGATTTTTATTAGTTCTAGTTAATCTTATCATTGGCTAATTATTGAATATTGTTATACATTGTTAATTAGCTACACCAGTTATTGAACCCAATATATAAACAATATCTACACTCTGGAACATGTGAAGTATACGTCTAAATCCAATTTAAAACCCGCCGTTGCCTTTAATTGGTAAAACAAAAAAACGTTAAACCTTTTAAACAATGATTATAAGGCGCAAACCAAATTATGATTAGTGTAAATGTTAGTTTAATCAGAGAGTTGTTAACATGTAACCCCGTCCGACTTATTTATCGTACCCGAGTAAGTTTGTGACCCGCCCACCAAAGTTAGCAAATCCAACTCACCACCCGGGTAAGTAAGAAACTAAGAAAGCCATAGTGTATGGATCGCCGTGGTGGTGCCAGTAGAAAGCTTTCGATTTGCGACGACTGACAAGCAAGTAAAGTCGAGCTAATTCATTGTGCGCATGCAGGGACGTTGGTAGGCATAAGCGCTTCCTAAAGTTTGGTTCCCACTAGAACGCAACGCAAGAACGTAGACGCAACGCAAACGAGTTGACCAATGACAAGCGACGGTCGAATAACTCCATCTCTTGTGATTGGTCAAATCCCTTTCGTTGTGTCGCGTCTCTAGTGGAAACCAGGCATTACGCCATTCCTCGACGACACTCAGTTGTGTGGCGGTTTCTAGGTTCAGGCGACGACCGACAACCCATTATGCGTATTGTAGTTAACCCTAACCCCATATTCGTCGCGAATCGACAGCTTCCTAGAACTTAAGAAGTATAAGTGACATGATGGCGGTGGTTACATAACAATTACTTAATAATTGAAAAAGATCTCGGCACTAAATGTATGATTGGGCCTATGGTTCCTTGAGATTAGACAAATCGCATACGGTATCAAAGTTTATGTCATACGTTTTACAGTAGTACTAGAAAGTACCGAAAAGCTTGTCCAGATCCTGCACTGTTCGCACTACAAGCGCACTACAAGCCCACACCCACCCCAATCCCTCCAATCTTGGTGATCCCTAGTAATAAATAATAACAAGCATTTATAAAAGCGCATTTATTACAAGGTACATTCTTTCTTATCATATACCGTTATGCGTCGTTTACACGTGCAAGTACTTTCCATAATCATTATGGCAATACCGTCATAAAGCTGCATTCACACAGTGAGTTCAAATTCCGATACGGTGGCCAGATAAAGAATTGTGACAAATTGTGGTTCTCACCGAGGCAACGAAGGTAATTTGACCAATCAGAAGCGAGCAACACAATGACGTAACCCGCAACGTAGGTAATTTGACCAATCAGAAGTGAGCAACACAATGACGTAACCGGCTACGTCGGTAATTTGACCAATCAGAAGCAAGCAAAAGAATGACGTAACCCGTAGGTAATTTGACCAATCAGAAGTGAGCAACACAATGACGTAACCGGTTGTTGTTCGCTTTTGAGTGCTCTAAATATCTTCACTGCGTTGAGTCATAGTAGGAATCAAGCTTTATAATACATCTGTTCACACTAACGCATTTTAGACTCCCGCCATGGAACCAAATCCAGGCTTAATGTAAACACAACTTAAGGCTATTCGAGCGCCATTTTGATTACGGATAAACAAAAAAATACATTTATAATTGGATAAGTTGTCACAGAAATTCTTAAATACCAAAGAAGCAAATAATATCAAAGTATTTCACAGCAGCCGTAGAAGGACGAAATTGTCCAGAAAATACACAACGGTCAAGTTCTTGTGATATTAAACATAATCAGGTCACCGTTCCAACCACATGGATGACCTTTGGATGGTATGATGCAACAATGTTACCAATCACCTGATGATTTCATGATAATCTGTGAATGCTTAAGCCTTGTCTACACTGTCAAACTAGTTTGACAAAAAAAAGTGTGATGTGCCTAAATATGGTAAGGGTATGACATCAAGTCCATATATGGGCACTGTTGACCAATCACAAGCGCTAGATTGGATGATTACTTGTGGTGCTCTTTAAGTCATTGCGTTGCATCCAAGTGGAAACATCCTTAACAAGCAGAAGCCATGACCACATCGATGTGTAAGCATCCATATGTATATAATAACGATTATTGTCTCTGTACGATTAAGCTCTGTCTACACATTCAAACTTTATAATGACAACAAAATGTTATGTGCCCATACATGGAGACGATGACATCATATCACTATCATATTTTGGCATATCACTACCATATTTGGGCACATCACACTAGTTTGATAGTGTGGACAGAGCTTTAGTCATCCCACATCCACAGCAACCTTCCTTCAACTGCCATAGAACACACACAATCTTATTTATTTGCTGTGTGAATTTGTATATAATTGTCTATGCTACGTAATGGTACTGATTGGAACTGTCCTTATCTCGTTCCATGTAATCGCGCTCTATCAAGCTTTCTATTCGTTTCTTCAAATCTGTTGGCTGTGAATAAAAACAAATGCATTCTGGGTAAAATCAGGTTAATTAGTGAAATCTACCTATATTTAGTTTGATTTTTAATAATACTTTTTTTTCAATTTAGAAATTGTTGGGTTACAGGACATGTAATCCTACAGGAAATGTGATCCTACAGGACATGTAATCCTACAGGACATGTGATCCTACAGGAAATGTGATCCTACAGGAAATGTGATCCTACAGGAAATGTGATCCTACAGGAAATGTGATCCTACAGGAAATGTGATCCTACAGGACATGTGATCCTACAGGACATGTGATCCTACAGGACATGTGATCCTACAGGACATGTGATCCTACAGGACATGTGATCCTACAGGACATGTGATCCTACAGGACATGTGATCCTACATGACATGTGATCCTACATGACATGTGATCCTACATGACATGTGATCCTACATGACATGTGATCCTACATGACATGTGATCCTACATGACATGTGATCCTACATGACATGTGATCCTACATGACATGTGATCCTACATGACATGTGATCCTACAGGACATGTGATCCTACAGGACATGTGATCCTACAGGACATGTGATCCTACAGGACATGTGATCCTACAGGACATGTGATCCTACAGGACATGTGATCCTACAGGACATGTGATCCTACAGGACATGTGATCCTACAGGACATGTGATCCTACAGGACATGTGATCCTACAGGACATGTGATCCTACAGGACATGTAATCCTACAGGACATGTAATCCTACAGGACATGTGATCCTACAGGACATGTGATCCTACAGGACATGTGATCCTACAGGACATGTGATCCTACAGGACATGTGATCCTACAGGACATGTGATCCTACAGGACATGTGATCCTACAGGACATGTGATCCTACAGGACATGTGATCCTACAGGACATGTGATCCTACAGGACATGTGATCCTACAGGACATGTGATCCTACAGGACATGTGATCCTACAGGACATGTGATCCTACAGGACATGTGATCCTACAGGACATGTGATCCTACAGGACATGTTATCCTACATGACATGTGATCCTACAGGACATGTGATCCTACAGGACATGTGATCCTACAGGACATGTGATCCTACAGGACATGTGATCCTACATGACATGTGATCCTACAGGACATGTGATCCTACAGGACATGTGATCCTACAGGACATGTGATCCTACAGGACATGTGATCCTACAGGACATGTGATCCTACAGGACATGTGATCCTACAGGACATGTGATCCTACAGGACATGTGATCCTACAGGACATGTGATCCTACAGGACATGTGATCCTACAGGACATGTGATCCTACAGGACATGTAATCCTACAGGACATGTGATCCTACAGAACATGTGATCCTACAGGACATGTAATCCTACAGGATATGTAATCCAACAGGGGAGGTTGCGACCATAAGTGACGCGACCCTCCTAGACATGATGGGACATCATATGACACTATGATGACCATATAATATAACCATATTCACAACCTAGCTTACAATGCAACCCACTACTACTACTACAATTATTATTTTTCCTTATTTATCTTATGTTAGATCTCCAAGCATTGATTAAGGTTGCTGTCATGAAATGAAGAAAAAACACAAGCACAAAAAAGAAAAAAATACTTTATTCATCATAGTACTACAAACATATATAAGCAAGTAGGTACTAAGCAAGCAGAAAAAGCAACATGGATGCATGCTCCAATCGTGAAAACTTGCCGAGTAAAGCTCTGTCTACACTATCTAACTTTGTGACAACAAAATGTGATGTGCTCATATATGGACATGATGATGTCATATCACTACCATATTTGGGCACAATACATTTTGTAGCAGAGCTTAACAATCACTTCTATATTTAAAATCTGTAATAAATTTCACTCATCTAAAATTTAATGTACTCTTTATTTACCAAATTTACGAGAACATTTTTATATAGCTTCATACAAAATATTAGGTTAGGTTAAAAAATGAAAGAGCTTTTGTTGTCAAGTTAAGTTAAACTCATGTCTAATTTGTGGATTGACTTTTGTTATTTATGTGCTGTTTTCTATGAATTTAAAGTCCAAAATAAAGATACAAATGAATTATTTATCCTATTTATTTTAATTATTTAGGAATACGTGGAATTGAAACTGAAAAGGAAGGAATGATGCAAGTGCCTCCTTATGAAAAATTAAAAGCACATAAAAAATTTAATGTATATAAAAAATAAAGGCAAAACAAAAAAAGTGAAGCAAAATATAAAGAATGTGATTGGTTGGGTAGTAATCAACAATAAAAAAACAAACATCTGCCCACTGGGAATCAAAAGTGACAAAAACAGCACTTACCTTTACTGGAAACTTCAACTGGTTATAGAGCTCGGACACCAATAGTGCGTGACTTAGCTTCTTCCTCATCTTCATGATGCGCACAATTGCTGCATCAATTTGATACTGTCGGTCTTGGAAGACGCGTTCCTGTGTATTCACTTGCTCCTCAATCTATCAATAATCAATAATCAATTAATCAATCAATCATATATCAATCATATCAATCAAAAATCTATCAATCAATATTCTAGTCTTTAGAGGTCGTAAAATGGGACAGAAACTCTCGCGAGTATTGGGAGAGTTGGGATTTGCGAAAATGTAGCTATAATATATAAATTCAAATATGCCATTTGTTAGTCAAAAAATTAAAATAAATTTGCATATTTTGGTTGTATTCTCCTTACCGTTTCCTTCATTTGGATCTGATTAATTTTGATACGAAAAAATTTGTGATCGAATTCTGCATTGTAAACAAACTTATCACCATCGAACACATCTTTACTCTAAAATAAAATAAAAATAAAATTACAATTTTTAGAAGAATGAAAAACGTAAATTCATTTAAAAATGTTAACACTGTTAAATTGAATCCTTACCTTGGGAGTTTTAAGTATGACCCGAGCCTTGCCGCAAGCAAGAGACTGAAGTGTTCTTCGGAGCTCACTATCCTCTGAAAAAAATTATAAAAAACCCTGTAAACATTTAGCTGTGTATACTAGCCTAAAAATGATTTTCTAGCCTATTTTAGGTGAGGAATTTTATGAATTTAGGAATTCTTTATAATTACTAATTTTTGTTTAAACACATCCAACAAGAAATAAAAAAAAAAATAGGATAGGATAGATAAACTATAATTTAATTATAAACAAAAGCCCAAATATGGACACGACAATGTCATATCACTACCATATTGGGCACATCACATTTTCTTTGATAGTGTAGACAGAACTTTAGTCTCATTTGAGGCTGAAGCAGTCGAGTTAAAAGAGTATGTTACAACATTGGAGCTAGATCAGGATTGAACCCCGGACCATAGGATTGGAAGGCAGGCACTTAACCACCAAGTCACCATACAAGCTTACCAATTCCAGTTGCCTGTTTAATGTCTTCTAATGTGCACTCTGTACTGTCATTAAACATAAGTAATACGAGAGTTTGGAATAATGATACGCTGAGTTCTCTCATACTCTACGGAAAAGAAAAAAAACATAAATACAAAATAAATTATGACAGCACATGACCGAATAACAGCAAACATTTCATATAAAAAATAATCAATTAATTTTTCATACGGTTATTACAATTAAACTGAGAATCGGCTAAGAATTGAATAACTTTATTAAATCTACAAAATAGCCTATTCAAAATTGGATTTTACACATCTTTATTTTTCATATTTTGGGGGAAAATACATATTTTAATATTATACAATCAACTCTCCCAATACCAGACTCTCTGAAAACTCTCCCAAAACCAGACTTTTTTCTTGAGGTCCAAAAGGTCCCAAATTCATTTTTACCATTAAATACACATTCTGAATACCAGACTTTCCGGAAAACCAGACATATTCGGTTAGCCCAAAGGTGTCCGGTATTGGGAGAGTTGACTGTAATACCTTTTTAAAGGAGGCTTTCATGACGCAATGACCTAGGTTTGGTTGCCATTGTAACTTGCGTCCGCTGTGTTTGCTAAGGTAAAACGTTTTGAATAACTCTTGTAATTTCACCATCTAAAAAATAAAATAATCTATATACAGTAATGCACATATCCACTGTGACAAAACACATACTATATTAACTATATTACAAAACAACTTTGAAAAATACAATTAAAATGGGAATAATAAAATATAATACTAGGCCTATATAAATAATTTAAAATTAAGTTATTGGCACTGCTCTTCAATTGATTATTTTTAACGTTTCATAGGTGGTCATATTACACAATTATTAACAAGAGGCATTCAGTTTTTAATTAATAATATGGAATAGCTGAGTTTCTATTAGTGCTTATTGGGGTTACGTAATCTATCACGATGTATCTCTGACTTAAGGATTCAGGCTTCTCCAAATTTTAATATTAATTTTTCTCTATGTTTAGCAAGACTAGTGATTTAAGACGAGTACAGGCAGCATCATAACTCTCATAGTCCTGGTCGAGTATAATTTTGCCCTCCTTTTCGAAGTCATTAATAATACATTTTAATAATACATTTTAATAATCAGACCTTGATTTAAAAGGAGCGCCATGGCGCTGACGCTCCTTGGCGCTCCTGAAAACGATCAAAGGAGCGCCTAAAATAGCGCTCCCCAACCTGTTACAGTGCGTCATAAAAATATATATAATGATAAGAATATTAACCCCGAATACAACACACAGTCTATATATACGGTAGTCGCGCAAACGATCTTTGTTATGGCTACCCCCGATAGGCTAGGTGCGCCTACGATCTTTGATGTTGCGAGAAAAATATCGTAAACAATTCATTCTAAATATAGGCCCTGTTCAGACCCATGGCGTTAGACCGTTTTAGCGTACGACGCTAAAAGAATGTGTGTCTGAACAGTTGGGGATTAGCGTACAACGCGTCGTACAACGGTTGTAGCATTGTAGTGGAAAACGGTTGATAGTACCGTTTTAGCGTACGACGCTACTGTAAGTCAACGTTGTATCCAATCAGAACGTTTCCTGTTATGACGCGATACAAGGTTTGACCTAGGCTGACATCTTGTATCGTCAATGTGTGAGATGGATTTCAATAACAAAAAGGCCAGAATAAATAAGGCCTAACTACACTACAAATACAACTGTTACAAAGGCTACAAACTACTATCAACTGATTACCATTATATTTTCTCACAAATGACATAAATACATGCACCTTGTATTTAAACAGGGACTACGATCCCATACGCTTTTAGGCCTAGCTAGGCCTAGAGTCGATCATTCACGCATTTCATTCAAGCTAAAAACTAGCGTGGGACATAAAGTCACTCATTCATACAAGGCAGACTAGACTGGACAAGTTTAATGCTGAAAACTAACCCCCTAACTCCTAAAAAATTCAGTAAACAAACAAGGGGAGCTGTGTCCCTTTTATTAGCAAGTTAAGGGTTATTTTCAACCGACTGGAACAAAAAATATATATCTTTGACTGGACTGGATAGACTAATCACAATCAATTTTTTCTTCATCATTAGAAGGCCTGCTTTATTTTCGTAACACAAGAACCTGGGGAAAATATTTTTAACACAAAATAAAAGGCGCCAAATAAAACAATAGAAACAGAAATTTGGCTTTACTATATTTTTCTTAAATAAATGCTGAGGTATGTTTTATTTACGGCAAATTTTGTCATAATTGTAGGGCTGAGATCTAGGCCTATATACAGAGTGGAAATAATGATGAAAACACGTGGGTAAGAGCACATGAATTGATGCAACTAGAAACAACCTGAATGACGTACTTCCGTTGTAGTGATAATCGTACGCTATGGGTCTGAACACCTCGTTTTTTTCTCTGCGGTTTGTAACGTGACCTTGCTAGTAACGTTGTACGCTAAAACGGTCTAACGCCATGGGTCTGAACAGGGCCATAGTATCAGAACGTTCAATCGGTAGCTCAAAAAGACTGCCGTCAGAAGACCGTAATTATACAGACCTAGTTTTTTTGGTCACATGGCATGAAACGCGATATACTCTCTGCTTTTACCGCAACATCTCACATGTTTTTTTTTTTAACTCAGTATTAGACCGGCAGCCCAGAGACATTTGGTTAGATGAGCTAGGTACCAATATCTGACTATTTGAGTGTGTTGGGGGTCACTTGAAGTGAATGAAAATGGGAGTCTGCCGGGTACCCCCTGCTGCGTCTAGACCGGGGGGACCCCGAAACGTGCTAAAAAATCGGCACAGGTTAGATGAGAGAGATACCACCTAATTTTACCACCATGGGATGCCCATTGGCATCCTTATAACAGTATCACAAACGACAGACTTTTTCTCTGCTGCAAAAGGCCCGCCAGACCCCCCGAGGGAGGGCCTAAAATGGGGTTAGCATAGATGAGTGAGGTACCACTCAAAATCAATTCCAAACGAACAAGTTGTGTTCATACAATACTAAATGGATAACAACAGACTAATTGTCTGCTGCACCGCAAGTGCCAGACACCCTAAAGTTAGACTAGAGGCCCCCTTCCCCCAACTAACCCAGCTTAGATATTGTAGATACCACCAGCAACCAATGTTATATGATTTAGCACATGTAGGCAATACCAAATGACCTATTACAGACTATCTGTACACTGCCTTGGCCCTGGCAGACCCCTCTAAAGTTAGACTAGAGACCCCTCTTTCCCCAACTAGCCCAGCTTAGATATTGTAGATACCACCAGCAACCAATGTTATATGATTTAGCACATTGTAAGCAATCACCAAATGACCTATTACAAACTATCTGTACACTGCCTTGGCCCTGGCAGACCCCTCTAAAAGTTCGACTAGAGACTCCATTCCCCCAACTGGCCTAGCTTAGATCTTGTAGATACCACCAGCAACCAATGTTATAATTATGATTTAGCACATTGTAAGCAATACCAAATGACCTATAACAGACTATCTGTACACTGCCTTGGCACTGGCAGACCCCTCTAAAGTTTCCCCATTTACCCCAAGTATATAGCTTACCTTAGATATTGTAGATACCACCAGCAGCAAAAAAAAAACCACCCAAAACAACATATTTAATTGAATAAAGTTTAACTTTAACCGAACTAACACAAAACAATTGAAAATATATCACATCAATGACGATAAAATGACCATTACCATTTTAAAGGGAAAAATAGTTTAAGAGTTTCACTTCAAACTTATATAAGCCAAATATAAACAAGTACGGATTCGAGTAAATTTAGCATTCCTGCTAAGAATTGTGAGGATCTGGAATTCCTTGCCTTTGAATGTCAAAGATACATTCGTCTGTAACTCTTGCAACCTATTTTAAGAGAAAGCTTAGTAATCACCTTAATCAAATTCAGGATTGTAGTAACTTAATCCAAAGTGATTTGATTAATTAATAGTTGGTAATTTTAAATGCTGTATATTATAATCTTAATCCTCTATATATATTTATATATATAAATCCAAAGGCAAATAACTGAAAAAATGACAATGCTGTGGGTATCAGTGGCTGAATCTCAATGGAGATACAAACAAAAAGTGAAAAGCTAAATCAAAAGGATAAAGTAAAACAGCCAGAAACGTTAGCAGAGCTTTCGGGCAACACTAGCCCTTCATCATTGCAAGTGAAGGATAAGAGCTGGCAAGTGCTGCCTGGGTGGACAGGAATAAAAGAAATACAACAAAAGGAGACAGGGTGGAGTCTGAATAAGAGTAGAAAACAAAGAAGGTAGCTTGGTAGAGATACAGTATAAACAATTTTGGAATGAAACTAAACATGGCCAACAGCCATAAGTCGCGTGCTAAAACGCATAGTGATACCGGACCGACAGACAGACCGACAGACCGACCGACCGCCGACATAGTGAACTATAGAGTCGCGTCCACGCGACTAAAAACAGCTTAAATGGTGGTTAATATTGAAACTTAAATTTAGGTAGACAATGGAATAATTTTACCAACCTGGGAGTATGTTTCTAATGTTAAGTACAAAAGGTTTTGTGGTTTTAAGTTGTAATTCCCAGTGGTTTTCCTTGTCTTTGCAAGTTTTGTCGCTCCATTTGACACATGGAATATTGCAATAACTCTGAAATTTGTTATCGAGTGACCAGATGAATTAAAATGTTCGGCTACAGGTTGAACAAGCTTTAATGTGTTGATAGCTGATTTGTGTTGTGTCATTCTCATACGGAGAGTGTTTTTTGTTTCTCCGACGTACTGTTTGCCACAAACACCTACCTATTTCGGTATTCGTGTTCCCGCCCGTAATTTAAGAAACAATAGTATCCTTTGTGTTCCCTTTTGTAGAGTCAATGTTCTCAAAAGTGGTTACATCAGTAGATTAAGTTTATATTATAATAGTTTAGTCCAGGCCCATCCCCATATTGACATTTTTAATTCCAATCTTTATCTGTTTCGTCGTAATTTTAGTGTTTCTGAGTTGTTGTAATTGTTTTGTATCTGTTAAACCAAGCTGTAAGTGGCGGATTGTCTTATCCGAAAAATGCGGCCAGTTTGGTTACTCTTACATTTTTCAGTAGAATCAACCAATGAACAAGTTTTGCAAGATTTGCCGCAAAGGTGACTGCCCAAATTTTGACTGTCATGAGAGTTAATTTCACTCTTACATTTGGATCTGACTAATATATCACGAAGGTTGGGAGGTCTACGAAATGCAATAATGGGTGGTTCCGGAAAAACAGTCCTGAGACGTTCTGTGGACTGTAGAATGGGCATATGTTTCTCAATAAATTAATAGCCCCGTAATGGAGGCAACCTAGGTTGATAGGTTTGTAATTTCTACTCCGGAGATGTCCGGTTAGTTCTTCGGTACGATTCTGAAAATCTAAATCTGAAGAACAGATACGTCTGATAGGTAATGCTTTACTGTTCGGTATGTTTTTAGTACAATGTTGGGGATGACAACTGCTAGGGAGCAGGTACATATTTTTATCAGTGGATTTACGGAATAGGTCAGTTTTGAGAGTACCATTTTCTATGGTCACTATAGTGTCCACAAAATCAACGCTACTAGTGGATTTGGTAACTGTAAATCTTAGGATCGATGGAGTGTTTTTTTTTACCATCACAGAAACAGATTTTGCCACCTTATCCGCAATTTCCGGGGTGGGTTCCGTTGTGAGTTTACGATATATAATGAAGCTGTCTTAAGGATTCCTCTTAATAAAATTTGATGTAAATAGCAACAGTGGCAGAACCTTTATCAGCGGGTTTAATGATGATATCATTACGCTGACGCAATTTGGCAATGGCCTGCCTCTCTTGTTTTGAGATTGTCACGTTTATCTGGACTCGGGACGTAGTTTTGTACATCCTCCTCAATAGCCTGGATAAATGTTTCTAAAGCTGGACAACGATTTTTAGGTGGATTCCAGGAACTTTTTGGTTTAAATTTGTTAACGTTGCCTTCGTTTTGCGTGGTGCTGCTGTCTGAATCAGCAAAATATTCACGTAATCGTAATCTTCTAGAAAAAGACTCTATATCCAAAGATAGTTGTTGTGCGCCGACCTGCCTTGGTTTTGGGCAGAATTTAAGTCCTCGGGAAGGAAGTTTTTTCTCTCCTTCGGAAAGTCGACAATTAATTTCAACAACTGAATCAGAGGTGTTGCTCTGATTCTTGTTATATGTCCCAACGAACCTTCTGCAGGGTTTCCTAAAAGCCCTGAAGTCATCCGAAGGTAGAGTCATTTGTGTTGAAATGACCAAGTCTGCATGGTAGACCAAATTTGTGATGTTCCCTTCAGGCCATTACCGTTGATTGTTTACGGCAGTCATTGGCGATAATCCTGAATTTGTTTTGAAACTAGGATGCAGGAAGTTCTCTTTTCAACTTCTTAGTTCTAGAGTGAATTTCAACGTCAAACTCAGTGAGGATTTTGCGGCAATTGTCAATTTGGATCTCATTGAGATCTCTAATTTTGTTCAAATACCTTTTTTAATAGATACAGTACTACATATCTACATAAATAAAGTACATAAAAAAAAATTATATATATTTATAATTTTTTTTTTATATATTTTTTTCGATCGAGATACGGTATTGTTCAGTCTATCTGAAGATCGTTTAACGTGAAACATCGTGTAATAGACGTCCGTGTTCCATCTACTTTATAAAAATATATATTCGCTCTTGATTCCAATTGAGCACGTTTGCAGCCTCAACGCATCTATATAAGACTTGCACTGATGAAGGGCTAGTGTTGCGCGAAAGCTCTGCTAACTTTTCTGGCTGTTTACTTTATCGTTTTGATTTAGCTTTTCGCTTTTTTTTTGTATCTCCATTGAGATCCAGCCACTGATACCCACAGCATTGTCATTTTTTCAGTAATTTGCCTTTGGATTTATAAATATATATACATATGAATACAGGATTAAGATTATAATATACAGCATTTAAAATTACCCACTATTAATTAATCAAATCACTTAAGATTAAGTTACTACAATCCTGAATTTGATTAGGGTGATTACTAAGCTTTCTCTCAAAATATGTCCAAGAGTTACAGACGGATGTATCTTTGACATCCAAAGGCAAGGAATGCTAAATTTACCCGAATCCATACTTGTTATATATATTTGGCTTATAATATATAAGTTTTAATTGAAACTCTTAAACTATTTTCCCCTTTAGAATGGTAATGGTCATTTTATCGTCATTGATGTGATATATTTTCAATTGTTTTGTGTTAGTTCGAATAAAGTTAAACTTTATTCAATTAAACATGTTGTTTTGGGTGGTTATTTTGTTGCTGCTGGTGGTATCTACAATATCTAAGGTAGGCTATATACTTGGGGTAAATGGGGGAACTTTAGAGGGGTCTGCCAGTGCCAAGGCAGTGTACAGATAGTCTGTTATAGGTCATTTTGTATTGCTTACAATGTGCTAAATCATAATTATAACATTGGTTGCTGGTGGTATCAACAATATCTAAGCTAGGCCAGTTGGGGGAATGGAGTCTCTAGTCGAACTTTAGAGGGGTCTGCCAGGGTCAAGGCAGTGTACAGATAGTTTGTAATAGGTCATTTGGTGATTGCTTACAATGTGCTAAATCATATAACATTGGTTGCTGGTGGTATCTACAATATCTAAGCTGGGCTAGTTGGGGAAAGAGGGTCTCTAGTCTAACTTTAGAGGGGTCTGCCAGGGCCAGGGCAGTGTTCAGATAGTCTGTAATAGGTCATTTGGTATTGCTTACAATGTGCTAAATCATATAACATTGGTTGCTGGTGGTATCTACAATATCTAAGCTGGGTTAGTTGGGGGAAGGGGGGCCTCTAGTCTAACTTTAGGGTGTCTGGCACTTGCGGTGCAGCAGACAATTAGTCTGTTGTTATCCATTTAGTATTGTATGAACACAACTTGTTCGTTTGGAATTGATTTTGAGTGGTACCTCACTCATCTATGCTAACCCCATTTTAGGCCCTCCCTCGGGGGGTCTGGCGGGCCTTTTGCAGCAGAGAAAAAGTCTGTCGTTTGTGATACTGTTATAAGGATGCCAATGGGCATCCCATGGTGGTAAAATTAGGTGGTATCTCTCTCATCTAACCTGTGCCGATTTTTTAGCACGTTTCGGGGTCCCCCGGTCTAGACGCAGCAGGGGGTACCCGGCAGACTCCCATTTTCATTCACTTCAAGTGACCCCCAACACACTCAAATAGTCAGATATTGGTACCTAGCTCATCTAACCAAATGTCTCTGGGCTGCCGGTCTATATGTGCTCGAGGGTGGCTGCCGACGATAAACAGTAATTAGGATCGTGTACCTGGATTTTGTGTCACATGTCATGAAACACTCTCTCAGCTCTGATGATCTTAATAACTGCTCACATGTTTTCCCCTCCAAATTCTAGTCGGGCCTTTTCTTATACACATGTCGCCTTTATGTTAAATCTTATAGTAATTAATATGGAATATATATTTATTTTGCATATATTTTGTTGGTGTCCTAGCCTAGGTGTCGTTGTTTTTATAATTCGCTAAGCCAAGGTAGGATTAAATAATTTATAGTGTAGGCCGCCGAAACTAGACTAGGGCCTAGATAGATAGCCTCGACTCTCTCTCTCTCTCTCTGCGTGAGCTGAGAGGTCCACCGACCCGATGTCGTCTCGTCGGCGGATTTCCGTCCAAATTAGGATAACCGATGCGTAGGCCTAGCTAGGGTAGCTACAAAAATTGACGTCTACTATCTTTAGATAGGATTTTTAATATATCGTATATATAGTGTGCTCCATACAGTTGATTGAATGTTACGCAAACAACAACTTTCAAGATTTTTGTTATGAATTTATTATTATTTAATAAAAATTAACAAAACAAAGAGTTATGATTTTTAATTAATAGTATGGCAATGGCAATTTTTTTTGGTCAAAATAGTGTAGACAGAGCTTTACTCTCTTTTACTGGTTTCTAAGTCTAGACGAAGACCGACATTAATGCATAGGTCGTAGGTCTGCACAAATCAAGAATATTTTAAAGAGTGAAATTAGTTGTTCACTAACTGTTTTTAGACATTTATTTATTTATTCTTTCTTTATTCTGCAGGCACTTTCAGTACTAGTGCACTGATCTTCAAAGTACATAGTTTTATATTGTTTGAAGGCTTGCATGGCGAAATCATATGTTGATATAAAGTTTGCGGTACACCACGTATATTAGTTCTGAAAAGAACTGTTTGTTAAGTTTCTCGACGTTTCGATCAATACGCTTTGATCGTCCTCAGGAGTGAGAATGTTTTACACAGTTTTAACACAATGTATACAAACAGTGTTATTGCAATGTCTACCAACCAGCAATATTTAGTTCAACTAGACATGAAACTCGTCACTTTGACGAGTTAGTTATCCGCACAACGACAAACGCCACGTGCACGTCATACGTTAGAATATTGCACACAGATAAAGATTATGGCATTATGACAAGAACTGAAGAATATGATATGCTGTTAGTGCTGAATTCTGTCAATTTTGTGTCATATAGTATATACATGCAAACAGTATAATCTGTATACATATTACATACAGTGTAGAATAGGTGAAATTACGAGACCCGCCATTTATTCAAATTTTTAACATGGCGACGGTATCAAAATGAAACACAATATCAATTTCAGAAGGAAATTATCTCAGAAACAACATATTAACGTGTAGAAGAAATTTGAATACGTGAAATATTAATGCGCGCTCTTTTAAATGTAATGAAATATAACGCAAAAGATGAAAATACGACTTTTTTTATTTAACTGGCCATATGATGATGTCACAACATTCAATTGGCACAATTTTCACATGATTTTGTATCTACAATAAAATAGCTTCCTGAAAACGTTTTAATCGTGATTATCACATTTTATTCTTACGAGCTATAACAGATTAAAATTTACTGTAAAGATGAAATTAATGACCAACGTAATTTAAATTTTTAGGCATGATGACGTTAAAAAAATTTAAAAAAAAATTTTAATTCATGCCAAAGATAGTTGATTGACCTAGAATATATTAAAATCGGGGTGAAAATGGACAACGAATAAGTGGAGATGCACTCTATTAAATGTGATGAGCTATGACGAAAGAGACAAAAATCCTATATTTTATATTCGCGTGGCCATACGATGACGTCACAATGTCCGGTTAGCCATATTGATTAATGATCCGATATCTACAACTCATCACCTTCCAGAATATGTAAGTAAAAAAAAGTTCTCCACGTAGTTTAGAATCTATGATTGTTTAAAAAAAGGCATAATTTTGACGAATTTTTGAATTTTTTCTTTAAAAACACGCACAAATTGTATAATTCGACGTGCTCGTATGACGTAATTTTAAATCTAAATTGTTTTAAAATTTGATAAAATTACTATAAAAGGCTGGAAAGACATAATTCACGCAAAAACAGATGTTTTTAGCGCTACGTGCGGACCACGCGCGTAAAATTGTGGGAATTTTTGACATGCTCAAAATTTTATGATCAGCGTAGAAAGTTGATTAGAAATTAATTTTGCGCATTTTAAATTTTAAATGCGCGTGCACGCGTAACTTCGTTTAAAAAATGCCATTTTTAGTGCACAAAAAGTTAGCGCAAGATATAAATTAAACTTTTGCTAAGTTTCAACTTACATAGTTATATGGTTTTCAATCTATGTTGAATACGGGAAATTCATAAAATCACGCGTAAGTCACGTTACGCATTTCTGACGTCATTCACAATAGTAGGTGCACAACTTCACGTGAATGCCCATATGTTGACAAAGTTATGAAATGTTATGTTTACACATTTTTTATATAAGCGAGACACAAAAATAGAGGAGAAATGCGCGTGCGCGCGTAAAGTCTTGTAAAACATGGCATTTTTAATCCACAAAAAGTTTGCCCTTGATATGACTTAAATTTTCAGAAAGTGTCAAAATAAAATTATGCTTGGTTTTTAGCCTATGATCAATCATAAAAAATCATAAATCGCACGTAAGTCACATTGCGCAACTCTGACGTCATTCAAAATAGGAGGTGCACAACTTCACGTAAATGCCCATATGTTGACAAAGTAATGAAATGTTATGTTTACAAGTTTTTGAGATACGCGAGACACAAAAATGGAGGAGAAAGAAAGAAGAATAATACTAGACATGTAACTCGTCACTTTGACGAGTTAGTTATCCGCACGACAAACGCCACGTGCACGTCATACGTTAGAATATTGCACACAGAAAAAATTATGGCATTATGACCTGATCTGAAGAATATGATATGTTGTTAGTGCTGAATTCTGTCAATTTTGTGTCATATAGTATATACATGCAAACAGTATAATCTGTATACATGTTACATACAGTGTAGAATAGGTGAAATTACGGGACCCGCCATTTATTCAAATTTGTAACATGGCGACGATATCAAGATGAAACACTAAGATAGCAATTTCGGAAGCAAATTATCTCAGCAACAACATATTAACGTGTAGAAGAAATTTGAATACGTTTAATATTGATGCGCGCTCTTTTAAATATAATGAACTATGATGCAAAAGATGAAAATACGACTTTTTTTATTTAACTTGCAATATGATGACGTCACAGCATCTGATTGGCAAAATGTTCACATGATTTCATATCTACAATCCAAGAGCTTCCAGAAAATGTTTTAATCGTGATTATCACATTTTATTTTGACGGGCTATTACAGATTAAAATTTACTGTAAAGATGAAATTAATGACCCACGTAATTAAAATTTTTAGGCATGATGACGTCATAAAAATTAAAATATTTTTATCTCATGCGAAAGATAGTTGATTGACCTAGACAATATTAAAATCTCGGAGAAAAAGAAATACGTATAAGCGTGATGCGCTCCATTGAATGTGATGAGCAATAACGAAAGACAAAAAAATTCTATATTTTACATTCGTGTGGCCATATGATGACGTCACAACATCCGTGAGGTAAAAATTCTGCATGAATTCATATCTACACCATATCTGCTTACATATTAAGTTAAAAAAATTAGGGGTAATCGTTGATCCTGAGAAGCTATAAAACATTCAAAATAGGCATAATTTTGACAACATTTTGTAACTTTTTCAACTAAAACGCGCGCAAATGGGCTAAATCAACGTGTTCGTATGACGTAATTTTAATTTGAAATGATGTCAATCTTTTTGAAAATGACTAGGAAAGGCTGGAAAATCACAATTCAAGAGAAAAAAACATGATTTTCATGCTCTATGCGCACCGTGCGCGTAATATTTTTCGCGCGCGCGGTAATTTTGTACATGCTTAAAATGACATGAAACGCGTAGAAAGTTGATTAGAAATTATTTTTGCGCATTTTGAAATTTTAAATGCGCGTGCGCGCGTAACTTTGTGTAAAACACGCAATTTTTTTCAAACAGAAAGTGAGCGCATGATATAAATTAAACTTTCACAAAGTGTCAATTAAAAATCACTTTTAGTTTTTAATCTATGATCAATCATAAAAAATCATAAAATCGCGCGTAAGTCACGTTGCGCAACTCTGACGTAATTCAAAAATAGGAGGTGCACAACTTCACGTAAATGCCCACATGTTGTCAAAGTTATAAAATGTTATGTTTACACATTTTAGAGAAACGCTCTACACAAAAATAGCGAGAAAGAAAGAAGAATAATACAGAAAAAAATATTGATCCCATACAATAACAAGGAGTTATCCGCCAAGTGCGGATAACTAATAAAGAAAAAAAAAAAGATCCAGGACGATTACAAGGAGTTATCCGCTACTAAGCGGATAACTAATAATACAGAAAAAAAATGTTGATCTCATACAATAACAAGGAGTTATCCGCTTGGACCAAGCGGATAACTAATTATCTTCTGTTAAGTGTTAGAAAGTACAATCCATTACATACTACGGATACTCTATGCTGTGTAAATAATTAACTTATGCAAATGCAACCATAGAGATATTATCCAACCTATGATATGCTTACCAGTATAAGTCATTCAATATTATTTTAATTTTGTTTTTATATACAGTTTATTTATCATTTATCCACAGATGCAAATTTCGATGAAGATGAATTGATATTAGGATCAATATGAAGTAATATGTTTAAAAATCCATTACGAGAAAGATTATGTTTTCTGAATAAACAATTTAAACATTGAGTCAATATATTAGGTTGCCTTGTATTGTATGTAAATAGCCGAAATATTAATTTAAGCAATTAGAAATGCAAAGGGAAAATGACATGGCTGATGTTTAATTTATTTGATAATATAATATATAAATAATATAATTAATATTTAATTTATTTATTGGTTTAGCTTAGATGCTTATAGAGTATCACGATGCTGACGTCACAACGGTAAGTGGCGCTGCGTGGTTGCTAGCGCAACCAAAAATGCGTTCAGCCTGCCTGAGTGACTCCAAGGTCACCAATGGTTTGGAATAGGCTTATTCAAGTAGTCATTTTAAAACATTTTTAATAAAAACTAGAATTTAATTCGTCACTTTGACGAATTATAGGTGATCATTTTTATCATTTTAATGAAATTAACACTTTTTAAACATGCATGTACGTTAACATACGATCGTAAAAAGTTGATGTACGCCATCCTATGACACGATGCATACGCTTATAGCGCTGAGTTGTGCCTATTATATGCCATATACAATATGTACAGTATATGCTGTATATCTATATACAGTGTAGCATAGGTGAAATTACGGGACCCACATCATGTTCTAATTTTTTGGTATGATGGAATTATCAAAATAAACTCAAAGATGACAATTTCGAAAGATAATGAATTGAGCAAATAAATATAAAAATTGGAAAAAAATCTGGCACGTAGAAGCGCTGTGCGCGCTCTTTGAAATTTGTATAACTTTGACGAAAAAGATGTAACAACTACTTTTTAACTTCATCTGGCCATATTTTAATGTCACAACATCCGAAAGGCTTGGTTTTTATATGAATTCATATCTACATTTCATCAGCTTTCATAATAAATTATAATCATCAAGGTAACGTTCAATTCTGAAGAGCTGTAAGATATTCAATTTACGGCGAAGGTGAAATTACACGACCTACGTTATTCAAGGTTTTACGTGTAATGACGTCATCAAAATGAAAACACTGACAACACATGAGAAAGATAAATAATTAAGCAAGCACAAACTGAAATTTGCGCGAAAATCGAGCTCAAAAAGCGGAGATGCGCTCTATTGAATGTGATAACCTACACAAAACGGAAAAAAATCCTAATTTTTAAATTGAAGTGGCCATTTGATGACGTAATACCATTTTGTACGTCTAATGTGTATATACATTTATATCTACAACTCAATGGCTTCCCGAATAAGTTAAAAAACTTAGGGGTCATCGTGCATTCTGAAGAGTTATTTTCATTTTAAAAAGGCCTTATTTTTTACCATTTTTAGCACTTTTGTACAATTAATGTGTGCATTTTGTCATTTGTAATGTGCTCATAGAGCACTATTTTAAGTGGAAATGGACTCAAATTTGGTGAATATACTAAGGATTGTGAGTAGATTGTGATTTATACATCAAATTTAATTTTTTACGCTTTTTACGAATCGCGTGCGCAAAAACGTGTTTTTGCGCAGTAATTTTTTGAAACACGCAAATGGCCTAATTCATACTCTAAATTGATCAAAACCTAATTTTGAGCTTTTTAAAATTTTAACGCGCGATTTCATGCGCATGACCTTGAAACTCGCAGGTTTTTATTTGCTAATATTTTTTACCTTGACCTGAAGTTTACATGTAGTGAATTTCATTAACTAGATGGCACGCTCGCTTCGCTCGCGTACCATCTAGGGGTGCTCACAGATGGTTCTCGAATACAGTAGAATCCACGGACGGGGACTTTTTTGGGACACTAAACAAAAACGGAAGTGTCCCCCTAATTGGGGTATTCAGAAATAGAGACAACAAAACCAATACTGGATTCCATAAAGGACAATTAATTTATGTGGATTAAAGAAATTAGGGAGAAATGGAAATGTATGTACGGGAATTGGGCGGCGGCACGTGGTGGTGGTGATGGAACCGCAGTAATAAAGTTGATTGTATTTATATATTATAAGAACCAAACTAAATAAATAGACCTAGACATTCTGCGAAATGGAAATCGGAAATTCAAGCTCCTATTCAGTGAAAAATTAAACTGTAGTCTACCTAAATATTTAGGGCAAATCATCGGTTGTGGTGTTGAACTTCCTGTAAACATTTGTGTGAACCAAACTGGGTCGAATTTCTGTCATGAGTACTGATTTGTTGGCCTGTGATTTATGACGCCTAAGGGATCTATCTAGACTTATTTTTTAGAATAATGTACGTACCTGTCAGATACAATTGTCTTGTGTCGTATAATAAATAAGTACTGTAATAGTTACTGAAGTTACTATTACAATCTCGTCAATGAAAACACGAAAATGTATATGCACTTACTTATGAAAACGTATACAGTATTATACTCAGTTATTGAAACAGTAGGTTTAAAAAAGTTTTGTTTGTCTGTAAAATGATGTAATCAAGCTGTTTACATGAGTCTTAATTTATAAGCACATCAATAATAAAATAGTTTATCTATCCTGTAATTGGCAAGATTATGGTCGCTGTTGAATGAAATAAAGCCAATCGGTATCATATTTGTACAGAAACGTTTTCGCGGCCGAAGGGTGTAACCTAAATTCGTTGTATTATCGTCAAGAACTAACTGTAACTAAACTTACATAGAAAGTAGGGTATCATAAATTTGGCCTTAGCACTCGGGGGAGTGGCTAAGATGAAGTCCGTGGGACTACTAAATATAAATTGTAATGAACCTCGAGGGACATAAATAGGAATATTTCATGTTTCATTATCAATGTATAATAAATGGAAACTGTTTACCGATTCAAATAATAGAAATTGGTTTTTAACATTTTCCGAACCTATTGCAAGTTTATTCTCAAAGGGCCCATATATTTACCTACCGTATGTGTTAAACCAAGGGCTCATAAATTTACCTACAGTACTTGTGTTAAACCAAACTGGATGTTCCATTCATCGCAAATCAATACATTTGTATAATCGTATATTAAATCTATCAAAATAGTATTTTTTAAAGAAAATCGGCCTGTCTTCAACATTATGATGGTGTACTCTAGCAATCTATCAAAATAGTATTTTTTAAAGAAAATCGGCCTGTCTTCAACATTATGATGGTGTACTCTAGCTGTTCAACCGGTTTTCAGCTATTAAAAACAATTATCGTAGGAGGAGATAGGAAAATGCGAAGCCTCCTCGCTATGTAACATTAGGGTTGAGGGATGGGAAAGCGGATAGGTACAAAGAGGAACAATTTTTAAATATATTCTTTATCCACTGAGTAACGAAATATTTTGTTCATGTTTTATAGGCCTATAAATAATATACCTCTAAATACAGTAGGCCTAAAACATTTGCGATTTAATACTTTGTTAAAACTGTCACTGTCATAATCGATTGAAATATTAAAGTACATGTCACGATACACCACTACGACGTTTATATTTTTGGTAATTATTAATTAATACAAACGTTGAGAAGGAACTGTCAGTATAAAGTTTATTTGTATATCTAACAGTAGAGCCTATCCACAGTCTCAGTAATAAAGTTTATTTGTATATATTTTTATATTACATCTAACAGTACGAACATTCACAGTAAGAAATGTTTGATTCAAATGAAAAATAGTTAATAGGTATTTACAGTATTGTCAAAGTATTGCAAGTTTATTCTCAAAGGGCCCATATATTTACCTACCGTACGGTATGTGTTAAACCAAGGGCTCATAAATTTACCTACAGTACTTGTGTTAAACCAAACTCTGGCAGACTGAGAGATTGGGATGTTCCATTCATCGCAAATCAATACATTTGTATAATCGTATATTAAATCTATCAAAATAGTATTTTTTAAAGAAAATCGGCCTGTCTTCAACATTATGATGGTGTACTCTAGCTGTTCAACCGGTTTTCAGCTATTAAAAACAATTATCGTAGGAGGAGATAGAAAAATGCGAAGCCTCCTCGCATTTTTTTGGCAGGTATTTTTCAAGATGGACATCCATTAGACAGTGTATACCACGATCGGAAAACACCCCTATTTGGGGCAAATCTTTGAACCTAAATTCGTTTTAATCGTCAATAACTAATTATCTAACTCAATTTAATTAGTAAACAGGGTTACATCAGGCGGTTAAAATCAGTACCGAAAGTACGAACCAACTTTACATACCATCGAGTGAAAATTCTAGAAGTAAGGCGCGATTTACCGAATTTTGCCCTTACGTAAATATATATATAGATATGTGATAATGAATTATGGAGATATGATTGATAATGTGATTTCACAAAATGGCGTATACGTGTTGTCACGGATGAGTGATCACGCTGAAAACCTTATTAGGACTAAGTTACAGTATTTGAAAGACATTGTGAAATTTTGGTAATCATTGACATTTAACTTTTTGAGATATTTGTTAAACAAAAAGTGTACAGAAAGAAGAAGAAGAAGAAGAATAATAAAGATTTGATACAATAACAATAGGTGATCATTTTATTCTAAATGATCACCTAACAAACTAAAATTTCAAAAGATCACTGAATATTTGTTTTTAACAATCTATTTATTCTTCAACTACAGTTTAAGTTAAAAAAAAATCAAGCTAAGATACATAATTTGATATAAATACAGATCCTCACTGTTTATCAACATAGTACTGTAGGGCTGAACGAATTTTTTGGTTGGCTAGCAACCATGCAGCGCCCTGTATCGTTGTGACGTCACACCGTGATACTCTATGTGCATGTATAGCAGATAATACAATGCTCTTATGTACGATACGATACGATAGTATTTATTGTCATTTATACAACAAGGTACAAATTCAATTTCGTTAGTTAATTTACATTTGATATACATACATAACAAAGAAATTACAGAGATCTAAAAACATTGCTATTAAATACATGAATAGAATTATAAACAAATGATTGTCAGCAACGTTTAGTGTTTTGATTTTAAGAGTGATCAGTCTTACCAGTTTGGCTAACCTTAAAGATGTATTGTCGTCCCCCTGAAACATTAATTCTTAACAATTTTTCTGTTGAATATGCCAAATAGTTATCCACTTTGACCAAAAATTGGATCGAAAAAAAAGTATTTACCTAAAAAAATTTAATATAAAGCAAAAAATAGTCAAATTGGCTGCCAGCCAATGGGGTTTTGGTTGAATTAAGCATTTATTTTGTAATTTTATAATTTGTTAATGATTTTTCCAGTTTTTTTTCTACAGAAATGATTAACTTTATTAAAGCTACAAAATAATCTATTCAAAGTCTCATTTTATTAATCTTTATTTTTCATGATTTTGGGGGACAATACATCTTTAAAGAAGTTATCTATAAATTACATCTGTGTAATAATAAAATAAATATTAGCTCAAGCCGTACTTTTACATATTATATTAGTGGTAGATGACTTACGTTTGAGGGCAGGTGTACCTCCATCGGTGTGTACGTAGGCCAGTAGCCCATAGTCAATATGTTGACGGTCATCTCAATATTGCCCGGCACTGATTGGTGCTGCATATGCTGTACAAAATACATAATATAAATAATAATTAATAATTACAATAGCAGACTCCCTCCAATTGAAGACTGCTGTAAGGCGGACCCGGATGATCACCTATCCTTTACCATTAGCTGCTCCCTCCAGTTAAAGACTCCATCTTATTTAGAGACCATTATAGTAGAGCAGTTAATGACATGAGCTGTGCATTTTATTACCAAAGCATGAAACTTGGCACAAAGTTTCTATAATGTATATAGATTCAAAATATCGGGGGGTGCCAAGTGTCCAACGTCCGGTATGGCGGCCATCTTGATTTCAAAATGGCCACCATAAAAACAAAAAATGTTCATATCTTGGCAACTATACACATTAGAGACTTAATTCTGGTCTCAAATTGTTCACAAACTATATATTTCTATTTACTCTAATGAAAATTTTCGTCCAAAAATGACCGGAAATGACGTTTCTTTCAGTTTGACCTTTGACCTCGTATTTGTATATCTCTGTAACTACTGGTCATTTTCAATCGATTTTGGTGTCATTTTGTTCAGAATAAATACATTTATATTTGTAGTAATGAAACATTTTCACATAAAATGACCGGAAATACAATTTATGACCTTTGACATTTAATTATTGATTTTTAATTATGTGAATATACTGTATGTGGTTTTTGGTGGTCTTAAATGCACCTAATTTTGAACTTTGACCTGATAGGCGTAATTATATTAAATGATTAATGTACTTAAATTGTATATTGTACATAAAATTGGTAATTATTGTGCTTGGTGGTACCATTAATAGTTCAACGATGTTGGCACCTTCTGATTCGCTAAAAGTTTTAATAGTTTGACAGAGGAAATAACATACATGTTATGGAATACCGTCAAACCTCGAAAAGGTGATAGTATGAGCTTCTTTTCGAGATAGACTGTATTTGAATGTCAAATGAATAGTATGATGATCGTGTTTATATCAATATATTATTAATGACCTTACAAAGAACCCTTTATATTTCAACAATCAAGCCTCAGTTATTCTACAATTTATTGTTTTCCAAGTGGCTGGTAGGCCTATTTTGATTGCATCTTCTTTTTGTAGGCCTATGCTTCCTCGGTAATATGGTCCTACCCCTCCTTCTTTGTCTGTAGATGGTCTTATACCCCATTCTTTGTCTGTGGATGGTCTTATACCCCCCTTCCTTGTCTGTGGATAGTCTTATACCCGCTTCTTTGTCTGTGGATGGTCTTATACCCGCTTCTTTGTCTGTGGATGGTCTTATACCCCCCTTCTTTGTCTGTGGATGGTCTTATACCCGCTTCTTTGTCTGTGGATGATCTTACACCCCTTTCTTTGTATGTAGATGGTCTTACACCCCTTCTTTGTCTGTGGATGGTCCTACACTCCCTTCTTTGTATGTGGATGGTCCTACACCCCCTTCTTTGTCTGTGGATAGTCCTACACCCCCTTCGTTGTCTATGGATGGTCTTATACCCCCTTCTTTGTCTGTGGATGGTCGTGAACCCCTTTCTTTGTCTGTGGACGGTCTTATACCCCCTTTTTTGTCTGTTGATGGTATTAAACCCCTTTCTTTGTCTGTTGATGGTATTACACCCCTTTCTTTGTTTGTGGATGGTCTTACACCCCTTCTTTGTCTGTGGATGGTCTTAAACCTCCTTCTTTCTCTGTGGATGGTCTTATACCCCCTTCTTTGTCTGTGGATGGTCTTATACCCCCTTCTTTGTCTGTAGATGGTCTTATAATCCCTTTTTTGTGTGTGGATGGTCTTACACCCCCTTCTTTGTCTGTGGGTGGTCTTACATCCCCTTCTTTGTCTGTGGATTGTCCGACACCCCCTTCTTTGTCTGTGGATGGTCCTACATCACCTTCTTTGTCTGTGGATGGTCTTATACCCCCTTCTTTGTCTGTAAGTGGTCCTATACCCTTTCTTTGTCAGTGGGTGGTCTTACACCCCCTTCTTTGTCTGTGGACGGTCCTACACCCCCTTCTTTGTCTGTGGACGGTCCTACACCCCCTTCTTTGTCTGTGGACGGTCTTACACCGCTTTCTTTGTCTGTGGACGGTCTTATATCCCCTTCCTTGTCTGTTGATGGTATTACACCCCTTTCTTTGTCTGTTGATGGTATTACACCCCTTTTTTTGTGTGTGGATGGTCTTACACCCCTTTCTTTCTGTGTGGATGGTCTTACACCCCTTCTTTGTCTGTGGATGGTCTTACACCCCTTCTTTGTCTGTGGATGGTCTTACACTAGGTATCCCAATGAAAAAATTCAGATTAATTTTTTTACTTTTTCTTTCAGTTAACCATAAAGAACTTAATGTAATGTAATTAGCATTTTGCAATTTAAATGATTGAAATCCGATTACCCGTTCTAAAGTTATGGTTATTTAAAGTGGTAAAAAAATATACGATTTTTTGCCTAAAAATGGTGTTTTTTGCAGTTGAAATTGGAAGCATTTTTAAAAGGTTATAACTTTTACAATAATTAGTTAAATGTTTTGAATTTTGTTAAACCTATAGATATCACAGAGTTGTACAACTCTATTTTTTTTGGAGCCTCAACGAAACCTATTTTTTAAATTATTGGTCCGCAAAGTGGTAGGAAAGCATTTAGCGCCCATTTTTGCTGGAATTCCCTAAAAAAATGAAAAAACTGCAATTTTTCAATGATCTGTAACTTTTGAACTACTGTACTAATTCATTTAATTTTGTTGTACTTGTTAGAATGTAGTGTATATTTCATTAATAAATATATTTTAGATGTGTATATGAAAAAAAAAAAAATTTTTAATGGTGAAATTTAAAATTATAAAAAAAAAAAATGAAAAAATATGTTAAAAACGGTGTGTACTGTTTCCTTTCTTTTACACTAATTTTCGGTAAGTATAATTATTAGAATATTTTAATATACTTTATATTTATAATTTCAATCATAAATACTATTATATATAACTTTTGAATACGTAAAACAAGATTTTAGGCCCGTATGATTATGACACCAAATCTAAGCTGGGCTGCTAAGTAAGATATGCTCTTTTTAAGGCAAACGCACAATGGGTCAAAATAAACTCATTTAAAATAATCAATGTTAATTAAAACAATTAATTGTTTACCTGAATAGTATATATAACATTTTAAAAATTGTTTTCTTTTCGTATATTACGTTATTAAATTGAAATACGGAGCTAAAGTTTAGGCCAAGTCACGGCTTACTCGCGATCAGTAGTCGCTCCCGTTAAAGTATTTCGGTCGCAGTTAATGACTTTCGACCGCCGTATACAGAGTCAAATGTAACGTTGCTAAATTAGCTTAATAAATTTCTTCGGTACATTTTAACCTAACGCATTTGCATTGTATACTTGCATAATAAATCTTCCGCACATTACATCAATTTTAAGTTGTTAAATTAATGTGTAAAACCAGATATTCTACGACGGAAAAGGACATGTCAATCTCCGACATCGCTGCTGTCACACATCTCGCGTCGAGTCGGTCGAACTCGAGCGAGGAAAACTAAACAACGTGTTCAAAATATGGAACGTACCATTCGCTGATAGGGTGCATTAATGTATTTAACGGAAAACGCCACAACAAACACGCGCGTATTTTAGAGTACAATATTTTACTCACTACAATATTCACCGGATTATAATGGTTGGATCTTTAAAATTTTGAACGGGATTTACGCCTCATGCACCATTTTAAAATGTAGTTCGCACAATTACCATGCACAATACGTTTGTAAACTATGTTTTATCGATTTCAATGTAGATTTAGCTATAATTTAATACCAAAATCCATAATATTTTTCCATAAACGGTGAATCAAAATTGGATTTTTGTCACAAAAATTGACTTTTCGTTACGAAAAACCTATTTATAGAAGACGATTTTCGTATCAAATTAAAGCTCATTTAAAGCCTGATAACATACAACAAAAATTAATCCGCTAGCTCCAATGGTAATCGTGCGATCGTGTTTTGAAAACTGATGGGGATTTTCCGATGAGGTTTTCAACGCGCGGAAATCGGCTCGACGGGATTTTAGAACCGTTTTAAAATCGCATTTTCTCGGCAACTAATTCATTAATTTTAATTATAAACACACTTATACATAGATTAAAACAAGTACTTTCAAACAATATAAATTTTGTAAGTATTAATTAAGATTGAATACGATTTATTTAACATCAAAGTCATACTACTTTTTCGAATTTCGTCAATATTTCAAAAGTGATACCCCTCTGTGCGCTTTCATTGGGATACCTACTTACACCCCTTCTTTCTCTGTGGATGGCCTTACACCCCTTTCTTTGTCTGTGGACGGTCCTACACCCCTTTCTTCTTTGTCTGTGGATGGTCTTACACCCCCTTCTTTGTCCGTGGATGGTCTTACACCCCTTCTTTGTCTGTGGATAGTCTTACACCCCCTTCTTTGTCTGTGGATAGTCTTATACCCCCTTCTTTGTCTGTGGATGGTCTTATACCCCCTTCTTTGTCTGTGATGGTCTTATACCCCCTTCTTTGTCTGTGGATGGTCTTACATCCCCTTCTTTGTCTGGACCCACTACTTTGATTGATTAAATCAGACATTGTTTCTTGTATGATTAGGAGACCAAGACCTTCAAAGTGAAAGTCCACAAGTGGATGCCTAAAAAGGTCTTGTACAGAACAGTATATTGTAGGTCCATGTCACTAATTTGAGAATTACTTGAATAATTATATTGAGATGTCTTTTACGAATTGATTTGGTTCGGATTTTGCTAAAAAATCAATGAGTAGAGAAAATCGAGGAAAAGGATACAGATGGTTTACAGCAAATGCCCATTACCATAAAAATGGAGTATATTTTTTTAGATGCAACGAAAATGAACAAGAATTATCTGAGTTTCTGACTAATGAAAGTAGGTCTACTGCACAAATGCAGGATAAGTTTGTAGTAAGTTTGAAAGACGGTATTCTCTTAACTCATGAAAATGAAAACTTTCCGAACTTGTCTCATATGCAACATCAAAGAGGCCAACGAAAGAATGCTACTTTACATCAAAAATATTTCCAAATGGCATCTAACAATTCAATTCAACTTTTATTTCAGACAATTGTCCATATGGTATAATACATTGCAAAAAAAAAAGATGATGGAGAGAGGACCAAAACTTTTATCTAACGATTGACACATCACAGTTTAGCAAACAAGTCGGCATAGATGAGCTCAGTGATTGCTGTTTCTCAGTGATCTGTCATACTTTACGCCTATCCTATCACATCAAAAGTCAAAAATTCAGAATAATAATTCCTGCTCATTTTTGCAGTGTCATTTATTTCGTTAAAAAAAATTAGGTGCATTTATACCAATGTAAACCACATACAGTATGCAGGGCCGTAGCCAGGATCTGTCAAGGGGGGGTTCGCACACTAAGTATTTGGGTCACCCCCACCCCCATACCTATCCCCCCCCCCTGGGGTGGGGCCTGAGGCGAAGCAAATTTTGTTAAATGACACCCCTAGATGGCCGGAAAAGACACTCTCATGCAGCATGCTACCAATGAGCAAAACGATCGTACTTGGACTCGTGGACTATTTAAACGATAACATTTGTTGCCGTATGTTAGATGCGCGTGCTCTGTGCGGAACCGCCGATTGTTTGATCATTTACTCGATATTTTGTTTTGCGTTCAAGTTCAATGCGAACGTACGTCTAGGAGAAGCCCCGAAAAAAGCACACTGGGTGAAGGCAAATGCAATTCTTTTTATAGCTCTATCTATAATATTTATTTACAGCAATTTGTTGAGGAAATTAAATATGCCAATGTAAATAGGTGATATTGATACATTTGAGTACGTATCGGCTGGTGGTCTAGAAAAAAATAATCGGATGCCATAATGTGAACTACAGTACATGATACCATAGATATTATAGTGTAAAATATTAATATTCACTATAATCCTCTATGATACATTATACTTCATAGCCACACATAAATACTGATGTATGTCGGAAGGCTATATACTTTATGCATGCTGCCTGACTGCCAGTGATCTAAACAATTGGTACGCAGTTGTCTGGCGGTGTCCTTTGTACGAATCGTTCTGTCCCCCCCCCCCCCAGCTCGCTGTGAGACGCGTCAATATCATGTTACATGCAGGGACCAAACATTTATTTTTCAGGTTAAAATTGGCAATTCATTTGCAACTCTTTACAGACTATATCGCTCGAAGTACGCTCATACAGGGAAGAAGGTACTGTATGAGTTATTCCGAACGAGTTTACGAATTTTTTAATTTACGAGCAACTTTTTGTACTGTGGGGCACGTATTTGGACGATTTTCGGAGATGAGGGTGAGGTATTGGGCATGTCGGGGATGGGGGTTCGCAGTCGGTTAAGGGGGGTTTGCTGTAAAGGGGGGGGGGGGTCCATAAACCATAAAAACCATAAAAACCCCCCTGGCTACGGGCCTGAGTATAATACCCCGTTCGGTCCGATGAATAATTCATAAATTAATTAATGAATATTAATTATGAGTGTAGTATTATTCTTAAAAACTACCCTCTCATAATTAATTAATTTATTAATAAATAATACCCTTTAAAATAATAATTATTCATAAATACTACACTCATAATTAATATATTAATATTCATTAATTAATTTATGAATTATTCATTGGACCGAACGGGGTATTATACTACTAAAACGTTCAAATAGCTTAAGGATAGTTTTAACTATCTTTTACACCTGCTCCGGTCCGGCTAAGGTTCAGATTCGCGTCACATGCGGCGCGTACAGTTAAGGGGCCTTTCACACCTGCTACAGTCAGGCTAAGGATCGCGTCACATGCGGCGCGTACAGTTAAGGGCTTTTCACACCTGGCCAAGACCTAATAGACTATTATTGTTATTGATTCGGTGCGTTTCAGTGAAAAAGGTACATGAAACTGTGAAACAACAGAAAAAAAGTACCGCATTATTGAAATAATTAATGTTGTCTACCACCAGCAATTTTATCCTAATTTTAATGAATATTTATTAGCAGTCACACTACACAATAGCAACTAGCAGAACAGAATCATTGATATTGATTTTTAATATACATCTGTATCTTTGTTCTTGTTTTGTTCGTGTAAATATATCGAAATAATAGACGCTTATTGATGATTATTATTTCATATCAGTTATTTTCCGTCCTCAAGTTTGGAATAGGACATGATCCTGCATTTCATAGTCGTCTGGTAAATTGTCATGTTTTGTAAAAGCTTACAAAAGTATGCAATGTCATTTCTCTTGTTGTTCAATTGAATGTCTTGATTTGTGGTGGTAAGAATGTTTAATGGTTTGTTTTTAAGATGAACAACACTATGTTTTCTGGTGTTGTAGGTCTAATTAGAAAGAAGTAAATATGATTGCAACCCTCTTTGTTTGTACTTAGACTTCTACACTCCTTCTTGAAAATAAATTACATACAAGTAAAGCGAACAATTAAAAATCCCCCAAAAAATAATGTTCAAAATATGGAACGTACCATTCGCTGATAGGGTGCATTAATGTATTTAACGGAAAACGCCACAACAAACACGCGCGTATTTTAGAGTACAATATTTTACTCACTACAATATTCACCGGATTATAATGGTTGGATCTTTAAAATTTTGAACGGGATTTACGCCTCATGCACCATTTTAAAATGTAGTTCGCACAATTACCATGCACAATACGTTTGTAAACTATGTTTTATCGATTTCAATGTAGATTTAGCTATAATTTAATACCAAAATCCATAATATTTTTCCATAAACGGTGAATCAAAATTGGATTTTTGTCACAAAAATTGACTTTTCGTTACGAAAAACCTATTTATAGAAGACGATTTTCGTATCAAATTAAAGCTCATTTAAAGCCTGATAACATACAACAAAAATTAATCCGCTAGCTCCAATGGTGATCTAAACAATTGGTACGCAGTTGTCTGGCGGTGTCCTTTGTACGAATCGTTCGTCCCCCAGCTTGCTGTGAGACGCGTCAATATCATGTTACATGCAGGGACCAAACATTTATTTTTCAGGTTAAAATCGGCAATTCATTTGCAACTCTTTACAGACTATATCGCTAAAAGTACGCTCATACAGGGAAGAAGGTACTGTATGAGTTATTCCGAACGAGTTTACGAATTGTTTAATTTACGAACAACTTTTTGTACTGTGGGGCACGTATTTGGACGATTTTCGGACAGTGGTGGCGCCAGCGGGGGGGCTACGGGGGCTCTAGCCCCCTCGTCGGGGAGCCTAGCCTCCCACCCCCCGTCGGGGAACACGGGTACTTTTTGTCGGGGAATATAATATACAGTAAAAAACGTTCGCGTTCACAAGCTTCATATAGCTTCAGCACCTAGAAAACCATGACGTTCCATTAACCGTGAGAGTACGTCAGAGAGCCATTATGCACTTTTATGCATTCATTTATTGCCAGCGATCTAACTTACTACTAAACAATAGCTAGGTTCGCACTTGTCTGGCGGTATCCCTTTGTACGAATCGTTCAACGTTGGGTCGAGACGCGTGATATCATGTTCCATCCAGGGACCAAAATGTGTACTGTAGTTATTTTCCAGGCGAAGTTTACTGACGGTTACGTCGTGTACTGCATCGACGTACGCTACACTACAGCAAAAACGAATTACGTTAATTGTTCGTATGTTCACCAATTTTTTAAATTTTACAAGTAACCTTCTGTACCGTGGGGCACCTAAAATAAATTTTTCATCCATTACTAAACAAAAAAACATGCCATTTTCGCTTAGCCAACATCTTATTATAGCTAAGTTATTACATTTTCAATGTCCTGTATGTCATGAATTTCTCACCACTCGGAAGTCTAGATGGTACGCACGCATACACTTGGGAGTAATAAACTTATTTCCCCGACTGAAAAAGGTCTACGCTTGCGTTTTTTAAGACTCTAGGCCTGATGTTTCCGAAGTATAAAATGCAATTTTTTGAAGACCTGCAGCTCTAGTTTTAAACAGTTTCTTAGCTCAGCCCCAACAATAAAGCTGGTCATATTTCGAAGTACAAGAAGTCCATTTTCCGGGACCTAACATCTCCATTTTTCAAACATTTCTTAGCTCAGTCACAACCTTGATAGGGACTGTTTCATGTTTTGAAGTATAATAAGTCCAACTTCCGGGACCTCCAACTCTATTTTTCTAAATTTTCTTTGAACTTTTATTTTTTAAATTGAAAAATATGGATTGAAACAGTCATCGCGCATCGTTTTTTTGCACGCAGTATTTTATTTATGCATTATAAAAAATGGAAAAAATGGCTACCCTAAATCTGATTAAAATGACCTCAAATGACGCTAGAACGCGTTGCTTCCGGGGGCTTCGCCCCCTCGACCCCCACCGGGGGCCCTTGGCGGCCCCCTGGCCCCCAGCCTAGTGATGCTCGCTTCGCTCGCATAGCCCCCTCGTCGGGGAATGTAGCCCCCGCGTCGGGAAGATCCTGGCGCCACCCCTGTTTTCGGAGATGAGGGTGAGGTATTGGGCATGTCGGGGATGGGGGTTCGCAGTCGGTTAAGGGGGGTTCGCTGTAAAGGGGGGGGGGGGTTCGCCCGAACCATAAAAACCCCCCCTGGCTACGGGCCTGGTATGTTCACATATTATATATGTCAAAGGTTATAAATTGTATTTCCAGTCATTTTATGTAAAAATGTTTCATTACTACAAATATAAATGTCTCTATTCTGAACAAAATGACACCAAAATCGATTGAAAATGATCAGTAGTTACTGAGATATACAGATAAGAGGTCAAAGGTCAAACTGGGAGAAACGTCATTTCCGGTCATTTTTTGATGAAACTTTTCATTAGAGCAAATAGAAATATGTGGTTTGTGAACAATTTAACACCAGAATCAAGTCTCTACTGTTTATAGTTGCCAAGATATGAAGACTTTTTGTTTTTATGGTGGCCATTTTGAAATCAAGATGGCCGCCATACCGGACGTTGGACACTTGGCACCCCCCGATATTTTGAATCTATAACATCAAAGAAACTTTGTGGCAAGTTTCATGCTTTGGTAATAAAGTGCACAACTTGGCTATTTTTATGGCACTAACTGCTCTACTATTAGTCCGGTGGCAGGAGGAGGGGATATCACCACCCGAAAGGGGACAAATTGCCATCCAACTTTTCTAGACCAGAATTTTCCGTAGATTACGAATATGGAAGGTAATCGATCAGGATAGAAAGCGTTTTCGAGATATAAGGGGTCAAAGTTCAAAATTGACCAATATAAAAACATGCTATATCTCTGGAAATTCTGGACGTAGTGAGATAATTTTAGTGTCAAATTGTTCACAATGTATATGTTTATATTAGCTCTAACAGAACTTTCTTTGGAAAATTGATCGGAAACCCCATTGTTAGCAATTTTGACCTTTGACCTCTTTTTGCTATATCTAAGTAACGGCAGGTCGGAGAGAATTAAAAATAAGAGCAAATTGTTCCCAAGATATACATTTATATTCAGTATAACAGATGATATTGCTTGAAAATGACCGGAAGTGTGGTTATTAACCTTTGACATAATTGAATAAGGTTATAAAAACATTAATAAATATTTATCGTAAGGAGCCAATTTTGGTGTCAAATTGTTCACAATATATATGTTTATACTTTACATAATGCAACATTTTTTTCAAAAAGTGACTTAAACACCTATTTTTCTGTAATTTTAACCTTTGACCTGTTTTTCTCATCTAAATAACGACATGGCATAGAGATTTCTAACGGCAAATTGTTTATAATAGATATTTTTATTCAATCTAATAGATTATACTGTTTGAAAAATACAAGTGTGATTATTGCCTTGAAAGCCTTTACAAAGAGCCTATCAGGGCAGATTTAATTCAAAGAGGTGTGGAAGGGGAATAATACTATTACTATACAGTACAATGTCTTTCTTTTGAGCAATTTCAATCAGGTATCCATGTATCTCCAATAAACGGAATGTATGGCTCATAGAGAATTCAGAAGTTACCCTTGGTTCATTTTGGCAAATCCATATGGGTTCTTTTAAAAGGATTGAGGGTGCACAGACAGGCTTTTCCCATGGCTTAATATTGGAACCTACAGTTTTAATTACCCGATATATTTCTAACACAGTAACTTATGTAGCCAAATGCATTGATCCCATACAGGAGCCAAATGTAGAACTGACCATACAGTAGAGAACCACAGAAGGGTCTAAATAGATGACCTGCTGTAATTGTTTCATTTTAGGCAAAATCCAAATCGGTTCTTTAAGGATCGAGAGTGCACAGGCAGCTTTATTCCATGTGCCTGTCTATATTAACCAACATTGTCACCCCTTATATTTCCATTATGAGGCTTAATGTCCATGGATGACCGGCCCTTGGGTTAATTTGGGCAAATCCATAAGTGTTCCTTAAGGATGGAGAGTGCAAGGCAGCTTTATTCCATGGGCCCGCCTGTCTATTATGAACCCACAGTGTCACCCCTTATATGGCCATTATGGGGCTTAATGTCCATCCATGGAGGACCGGCCTTTGGGGGTTAATTTGGGCAAATCCATAAGTGTTCCTTAAGGATCGAGAGTGCACAGGCAGCTTTATTCCATGTGCCTGTCTATATAAACCCACAGTGTCATCCATTATATTTCCATTATGGGGCTTAATGTCCATCCATGGAGGACCGGCCCTTGGGTTAATTTGGGCAAATCCATAAATGTTCCTTAAGGATCGAGAGTGCACAGGCAGCTTTATTCCATGGTTCTGCCTGTCTATATAAACCCACAGTGTCATCCATTATATTTCCATTATGGGACTTAATGTCCATGGAGGACCGGCCCTTGGGTTAATTTGGGCAAATCCATAAATTTGTCTTAAAGATCGAGAGTGCACAGGCAGCTTAATTCATGGGCCGCGCCTGTCTATATGAACTCACAGTGTCACCCCTTATATGTCCATTATGGGGCTTAATGTCCATCCATGGAGGATCGGCCCTTGGGTTAATTTGTGCAAATCCATAAGTGTTCCTTAAGGATCGAGAGTGCACAGGCAGCTTTATTCCATGTGCCTGTCTATATAAACCCACAGTGTCACCCATTATATTTCCATTATGGGACTTAATGTCCATGGAGGACCGGCCCTTGGGTTAATTTGGGCAAATCCATAAATTTGTCTTAAGGATCGAGAGTGCACAGGCAGCTTAATTCATGGGCCGCGCCTGTCTATATGAACTCACAGTGTCACCCCTTATATTTCCATTATGGAGCTTAATGTCCATCCATGGAGAACGACCGGCCCTTGGGTTAATTTGGGAAAATCCATAAAATGTTCCTTATGGATGATCGAGGGCGCACAGGGATATTTATTATATCTCTATGAACCCACATTTTCACCCCACATACATTATTTCCAATATAGGGTCTCTTGTAGCCCCACATAGAGAACCCCGAAAGGTCCATGAAGGATCAGCCCTTGGGTTCACTTGAGCAAATCCATAAATGTTATTTAAAGATTGAGGGTGCACATTTAGTTTTATTCCATAGTTCATCTATGAACTATTTACTAATTTCTAATACAGGGCCTTATGTAGAAGCACACCACATAGAGATCCCAAAAGGGTCCTCAGAGGGTTCATTCGGGCAAATCCATTGGGTTATTTTAGAATCCTTTGTATACAGGAAACTCTTTCCTGTATGGGCCAAACTATATAAAAATTGTGGTCTGTCTGTGTAGTGAGTTGTGGATTGAGTTTGGCCACCTGGATCTGCCTATGCCCTATCCTGTACGAATTGGTATTCTCTGGTTCTGATGAATAGTAGTTTATTTTCCAAAAACGAATATTGTTGCCCTAATAAATGCAACTGTATAGTGGCAAATCATTGAAGGTCAGCGCAACATTTTTTTTAACATCATAACATTTTAATCGTCATAATATTAATTTTATTATTTACTTTACAGTATTATATTAATACATTTAAAATAATGCGCACTAGAAAAAATATAAAAATACCATAACTTCACTGATCAAATAATATGATTACATTTATGAACACCGATCTCATAGTTTAAATAACTTTGCATTATTTAGTGGATCATTTGTTCAAATGTTGACCTTTGACCCATGTCGACTTGTGTAATGATAAATGTGCTCTTTTGATTGTGTATGATTGATAGATGTCTTAACAGAATGATAAAACATAACATTTTGTCTTAAATGTTAGTTTTTATTTGGTTTTAAATGCAAATTGTGTGATTGGTCAATATTGACATTTGACCTTTAATTGCAAAGTATTTGTTTTATAAGGCGACTGAATAACACCATACAATACCTATAACCATACACATGTATTAAAAGACCAAATTGAACTTTAATAAATTGGTTATAATACATATGTATATAATACATTGTTATAATTGGTCAATTTTGAACTTTGACCCCTTATCTCTTCCAATTCGCTTCCTATCTTGATCGAAGTCTGATTTGATTAAATACAGTATTATAATGAAATAACATAACTTTACTTATCAAATAATTTGATTACTTGAAAAACCATCAATATCATAGTTTCGACAACTTTGCATTTATTTGTTAACTAATACGCGTATTAAAATGTTGACCTTTGACCTTATGTCAACTGATGAAATTGACCTTATGTCAACTGATGAAATGATGTATTCGCTCTTTTACATTGCGTATGATTGATTAACAGGATGAGAAAACATCCAATTTTTATTAAATATTAGTTTTTATTTGGTTTTATAGGTACGTTTTATGATTGGTCAATATTGACATTTGACCCTTAATCACAAAGGATTTTTTTTTCATAAGGTGATTGAATAGACACTTATAATCATAAAAATGTAATAACAGACCAAATTGTGCTTCAATAAATTTGTTATAATACATAGTTGTAATTGGTCAATTTTGAACTTTGACCCCTTATATCTCGAAAACGCTTCCTATCCTGATCGATTACCTTCCATATTCGTAATCTACGGAAAATTCTAGTCTAGAAAAGTTGGATGGCAATTTGTCCCCTTTCGGGTGGTGATTCCCCCCTCCTGCCACCGGACTACATAGACCACAGTTTTTAAGTGGACTCAAATAAACATTTCATTCAAATATTCCCTCCAATTAAAAAAACTTTAAAATAAACGTTTAAATGTATTGTTAGGGTAGGACAGCCATTGAAATGTTGAAAAAAATCAGACAAATACTGCAGTTTTTGAGATACACATAAATGGACAGACCAACCAAACAGATTACATTTAATTTCCCTCTAAATAATAGGATTTAAAAGACCATTTCTAATGCCAGACTTTTGTTGGAGGGATTTTAATTTTAGACAAAAGCTACTAAAGACCACTAAAATCTGGCAGGGTTTATTTCTTAGTAGCATTTAAAAAAGAAAACTACAGAGGGCTCACATCCAAATTCATGTTGCCTTTTCATTCTTTTGGGTTTTTTTACTTGTTTTATTTCTTGTAATTTAAATATGACAAATGAAACTAGAATTTAATTCGTCACTTTGACGAATTATAGGTGATCATTTTTATCATTTTAATGAAATTAATTTTTTTTAAACATGTACGTACGTTAACATACGATAGGAAAATGTTGATGTATGCCATCCTATTATACGCTTATAGTGCTGAGTTATGCCTATTATATGCTATATACAATGTACAGTATATACTGTATATCTATATACAGTGTAGCATAGGTGAAATTATGGGACACACATCAAGTTCAAATTTTTTGGTATGATGGAATTATCAAAATAAACTCGAAGATGACAATTTCGAAAGATAATGAATTGAGCAAATAAATATAAGGATTGGAAGAGAATTTGACACGTAGAAGCGCAATGCGCGCTCTTTGAAATTTGTATAACTTCGACTAAAGAAATTTAAAAACTACTTTTTAACTTCAACTGGCCATATGATAACATCACAACATCCGATAGGCTTAATTTTGATATGAATTCATATCTACATTTCATCAGCTTTCATAATAAATTATAATCTTCAAGGTCACCTTTAATTCTGAGGAGCTATAAGATATTCAAATGTATGGTGTAGCTGAAATTACACGACCTAGGTTATTCAAGTTTTTACGCGTGATGACGTCATCACAATAAAAATGTTGACAACTCACGAGAAAGATAATTAATTGAGCAAGCACATACTAAAATATCTGCAAAAATCGGGCTCAAATAACAGAGATGCGCTCTATTGAATGTGATAACCCACACAAAAAGATAAAAATTACTAATTTTTAAATTCAAGTGGCCATTTCATGACGTCATACCATTTTGTACGTCTAATATGTATATATATTTATATCTACAACTTATTGGCTTCCATAATAAGTTAAAAAAATTGGGGGTCACCTGCCATTCTGAAGAGTTATATTCATTTTAAAAAGGCCTTATTTTTTACCATTTTTAGCACTTTTGTACAATTAATGTGCGCATTTTGTCATTTTTAACGTGCTCGTATAGCGTTATTTTAAGTCGGAATGGACTCAAAGTCGGAGAATGTACTAAGGATTGTGAGTAGAATATGATGTATACATCAAATTTTATTTTTTACCCTTTTTAAAAATCGCGTGCGCAAAAATGTGTTTTTGCGCAGTAATTTTTTGAAACACGCAAATGGCCTATTTCATGCTCTAAATTGATCAAAACTTAAATTTGAGCTTTTTAAAATTTTAATGCGCGATTTCACGCGCATGACCTTGAAACACGCAATTTTTTATTTGCTAATACTTTTACCTTTGACCTGAAGTTTACGTGTAGTGAATTTCATTAATATGTGATAATGAATTATGGAGATATGATTGACAATGTGATTTCACAAAATGGCGTATACGCAACGTCATGGATGAGTGATCACGCTGAAAAGCTTATTAGGACTAAGTTACAGTATTTGAAAGACATTGTAAAATTTTGGTAATCATTTACATTAAACTTTTTGAGATAATTGTTACACAAATTTGTACAGAGAGAAATAAATAACTAGACATGAAACTCGTCACTTTGACGAGTTAGTTATCCGCACCACGACAAACGCCACGTGCACGTCATACGTTGGAATATTGCACACCGAAAAAGATTATGTCATTATGACCTGAACTGAAGAATATGATGTGTTGTTAGTACTGAATGCTGTATATTTTCTGTCATATAGTATACACAGTATAATCTGTATACATGTCACAAACAGTGTAAAATAGGTGAAATTACGGGACCCGTATTTTATCTTAATTTTCAAAAGGAAACGCGAAGGTACTGTAGTAATTTCGGAAGAAAATTATCTCAGCAACAACATATTAACGTTCAGAAGAAATTTGAATACGTGAAATATTAATGCGCGCTTTTTTAAATGTAATGAACTATGACGCAAAAGATGAAAATATGACTTTGTTTATTTAACTGGCCATATGATGACGTCACAACATCTGATTGGCGAAAAGTTCACATGATTTCGTATCTACAATCCCATAGCTTCCTGAAAACGTTTTAATCGTGATTATCACATTTTATTCTTACGAGCTATAACAGATTAAAATTTACTGTAAAGATGAAATTAATGACGCTGTTAATTAAAATTTTTAGGCATGGTGACGTCATAAAAATTAAAATATTTTAACTCATGCCTAAGATAGTTGATTGACCTAGACAATATTAAAATCTCAGAGAAAAAGGAATACAGATAGGCGTGATGCGCTCCATTGAATATGATGAGCAATAACGAAAGAGACAAAAATCCTATATTTTACATTCGTGTGGCCATACGATGACGTCACAATGTCTGGTTAGCCATATTGATTCATGATCCGATTTCTACAACTCATCAACTTCCAGAATATGTAATTAAAAAAAAGTTCACCTCGTTGTTTAGAATCTATGACTGTTTAAAAAAAGGCATAATTTTGACAAATTTTTGAACTTTTTCATCAAAAAACGCACGTAAAGTATCCAATTCAACGTGCCCGTATGACGTAATTGTAAGTCGAAATTGTTTTAAAATTGGTAAAATTACTATAAAAGGCTGGAAAAACATAATTCAATGAAAAAAAAATACTTTTAGCGCTACGTGCGCACCACGCGCATAAAATTGTTCGCGCGCGTGGGAAATTTTGACATGGTCAAAATGTCATGATCAGCGTAGAAAGTTGATTAAAAATTAATTTTGCGCATTTTGAATTTTAAATGCGCGTGCGCGCGTAACTTTGTGTAAAACACGCAATTTTTTTTCCACAGAAAGTTAGCGCATGATATAAATTAAACTTTTGCTAAGTTTCAATTTAAATTGTTATATGGTTTTAAATCTATGTTAAATACGCGAAATTCATAAAATCGTGCGTAAGTCACGTTGCGCATTTCTGACGTCATTCACAATAGGAGGTGCACAACTTCACGTGAATGCCCATATGTTGACAAAATTATGAAATGTTATGTTAACACGTTTTTGAGATACGCGAGATAGAAAAATAGAGGAGAAATGCGCGTGCGCGCGTAACGTCTTGTAAAACATGGCATTTTTAATCCACAAAAAGTTTGCCCTTGATATGACTTAAATTTTCACAAAGTGTCAAAACAAATTTATGCTTGGTTTTTAGTCTATGATCAATCATAAAAAATCATAAAATCGCACGTAAGTCACGTTGCGCAACTCTGACGTCATTCAAAAATAGGAGGTGCACAACTTCACGTAAATGCCCATATGTTGACAAAGTTATGAAATGTTATGTTTACAAGTTTTTGAGATACGTGAGGCACAAAAATGGAGGAGAAAGAAATAAGAAAAAAAAAAAAAAAAAAAAGTAACAGGACGATTACAAGAAGTTATCCGCTACTAAGCGGATAACTAACTAGACATGAAACTCGTCACTTTGACGAGTTAGTTATCCGCTCGACAAACGCCACGTGCACGTCATACGTTAGAATATTGCACACAGAGAAATATTAAGGCATTATGACCTGAACTGAAGAATATGATATGTTGTTATTTCTGAATTCTGTTATTTTGTGTCATATAGTATACACAGTACAATCTGTATACATATCACAAACAGTGTAAAATAGGTGAAATTACGGGACCCGTATTTTATTGTAATTTTTAACATCTTGACGGTTTCAAAATGAAATGCAAAAGTAGAAATTTCAGAATGAAATTATCTCAGCAACAACATATTAACGTGTAGAAGAAATTTGAATACGTGAAATATTGATGCGCGCTCTTTTAAATGTAATGAAATATAACGCAAAAGATGAAAATACGACTTTTTGTATTTAACTGGCCATATGATGACGTCACAACATTCGATTGGCACAATTTTCACATGATTTTGTATCTACAATACAATAGCTTCCTGAAAACGTTTTAATCCTGATTATCACATTTTATTCTTACGAGCTATAACAGATTAAAATTTACTGTAAAGATGAAATTAATGACCAACGTAATTTAAATTTTTAGGCATGATGACGATAAAAAAATTAAAAAATGTTTAATTCATGCCAAAGATAGTTGATTGACCTAGAATATATTAAAATCGGGGTGAAAATCGACTACGAATAAGTGGAGATGCGCTCTATTAAATGTGATGAGCTATGACGAAAGAGACAAAAATCCTATATTTTATATTCGCGTGGCCATACGATGACGTTAGCCATATTAATGCATGATTCGATATCTACAACTCATCAACTTCCAGAATATGTAATTAAAAAAAAGTTCTCCATGTAGTTTAGAATCTATGACTGTTTAAAAATAGGCATAATTTTGACGAATTTTTGAACTTTTTCACCAGAAACGCGTGCAAATTATTTAATTCGACGTGCTCGTATGACGTAATTTTAAGTTGAAATTGTTTAAAGGTTGGTAACATTACTATAAAAGGCTGAAAAAACATGAATCACGCGAAAAAAATATGTTTTTAACTCTAAGTGTGCACCGCGTGCGTAAAAAGTTTCGCGCGCGTGGGAATTTTTGACATGCTCAGAATGACATGAAACGCATAGAAAGTTGATTAGAAGTTGATTTTTCGCACTCTAAAATTTTAAACGCGCGTGCGCGCGTAACTTTTTGTGAAACATGCTATTTTTAATCCATAGGAAGTTTGCGCTTGATGTGACTTAAATTTTCACAAAGTGTCAAAACAAAATTATGTTTCGTTTTTAGTCTATGATCAATCATTGAAATTCATAAAATCGCGCGTAAGTCACGTTGCGCAACTCTGACGTCATTCAAAAATAGGAGGTGCACAAGTTCACGTAAATGTCGATATGTTGACAAAGTTACGATATGTTCTGTTTACACGTTTTAGAGAAACGCGACGCACAAAAATGACAGAAGGAAAGAAGTATAATACAGAAAAACTAGATTTGAACTCGTCACTTTGACGAGTTCGGGTTATCCGCGCAAACGCAACATGCACATACTTTAAACTATATGAACTTCGACAATTATTATACCATCCTATGACATGAATTTAGAATGTTTACAGTGCTGAATTGTACCTATTTTGTAGCATACAGCATATTACAGTGTTTACAGAATACACTGTATGTTATATACAGTGTAGAATAGACGAAATTACGAGACCCATCTTTTAAATCCAATTATTAACACGATGACATCATCAAATTGGCATATAAAGATAACAATTTTAGAAGATATTTATCTAAATAATTACATTAATACAAATTTGAAGAATTTTGGGCACGTGAAAGTGAGATGCGCTCTCGTTTAAACGCAATGAACTTTTACGCAAGAGATGAAAATATGACTTTTTGAATTTAACTGGCCATATGATGACATCACAACATCTGATTGACAAAATATTGACATGAATTCGTATCTACAATCTAATACCTTCCAGAAAACGTTTTAATCATGATTATCACTTTTTATTCTGACGATCTATAACAGATTGAAACTTACTGTAAAGATGAAAATAGGTGAACGACGTTATTTACATTTTTAGACATGATGACGTCATAAAAATTAAAATATTTTTAACTCATGCGAAAGATAGTTGATTGACCTAGACAGTATTAAAATATATGAGGAAATGGAATACGTATAAGCGATATGCGCTCTATTTAATGTAATGAGCAATAGCGAAACAGTCAAAAATCCAATATTTTACATTCGTGTGGCCATACGATGACGTCATAACATCCGAGGGGTAAAGATTCTGCATGAATTCATATCTACAACATATCTGCTTACATATTAAATTAAAAAAATTGGGGGTAACGGTTGATCCTGAGGAGCTATAATAGATTCAAAGTAGGCATAATTTTGACAATATTTTGTCACTTTTGCAACTAAAACGCACGCAAATTGTCTAAATCAACGTGTTCGTATGACGTCATTTTAATTTGAAATGATGTCAATCTTTTTTTAAATGACTAGCAAAGGCTGGAAAATTACAATTCAAGAGAAAAAAACATGATTTTCGTACTCTGTGCGCACCATACGCATCAATTTTTTCGCGCGCGCGGGAATTTTTGACATGCTTAAAATGTCATGATCAGTGTAGAAAGTTGATTAGAAATTAATTTTGCGCATTTTTAAATTTGCGTGCGCGCGTAACTTCTTGTAAAACATGCCATTTTTAATCCATAGAAAGTTTGCCCAAAATATGACTTAAATTTTCACCAAGTGTCAATACAAAATAACTTTTGGTTTATAATCTATGATCAATCATTGAAATTCATAAAATCACGCGTAACTTACGCTGCGCGACTCTAACGTCATATAACGAAGTTTCTTGCACATCTACACATACAGGTCAATCTTTTGACAAAGTTATACAATCTTATGTTCACAAGTAATAGAGATATGCTGGTCACAAAATTCCGGGAAAGAAAGAAGAACTAGATTTGAACTCGTCACTTTGACGAGTTCGGGTTATCCGCGCATACGCAACATGCACATACTTTAAACTATATGAACCTCGACAATTATTATGCCATCCTATGACATGAAATAAATATGTTTACAGTGCTGAATTGTACCTATTTTGTAGCATACATCATGTTACAGTATTTACAGAATACACTGTATGTTATATACAGTGTAGCATAGACGGAATTTCGAGACCCATCTTTTAAATCCAATTATTAACACGATGACATCATCAGATTGACATAAAAATAACAATTTTAGAAGATAATTATCTAATTAATTACATTAATACAAATTTAAAGAATTTTGGTCACGTAAAAGTGAGATGCGTTCTCGTTTAAACGCAATGAACTTTTACGCAAGAGGTGAAAATATGACTTTTTGAATTCAAATGGCCATATGATGACGTCACAACATCTGATTGACAAAATATTCACATGAATTCGTATCTACAATCCAATAGCTTCAAGAAAACGTTTAATAATGATTATCACTTATAACTCTGACGAGCTATAACCGATTGAAATTTACTGTAAAGATAAAAATAAGTGACCCACGTTATTTACATTTTTAGACATGATGACGTCATAAAAATTAAAATATATTTAACTCATGCGAGAGATAGTTGATTGACCTAGACAGTATTAAAATATATGAGGAAATGGAATACGTATAAGCGATATGCGCTCTATTTAATGTAATGAGCAATAACGAAACAGTAAAAAATCCAATATTTTACATTTGTGTGGCCATACGATGACGTCATAACATCCGAGGGGTAAAGATTCTGCATGAATTCATATCTACAACATATCTGCTTACATATTAAATTTTTAAAAATGGGGGTAACGGTTGATCCTGAGGAGCTATAATAGATTCAAAGTAGGCATAATTTTGACAATATTTTGTCTTTTTTGCAACTAAAACGCACGCAAATTGTCTAAATCAACGTGTTCGTATGACGTCCTTTTAATTTGAAATGATGTCAATCTTTTTTAAAATGACTAGGAAAGGCTGGAAAATCATAATTCAAGAGAAAAAAACATGATTTTCATGCACCGTGCGCACCATACGCGTAAATTTTTTCGCACGCGCGGGAATTTTTGACATGCTCAAAATGTCATGATCAGCGTAGAAAGTTGATTAGAAATTAATTTTGCGCATTTTTAAACTTTAAATGCGCGTGCGCGCGTAACTTCTTGTAAAACATGTCATTTTTAATCCATAGAAAATTGACCCATGATATGAATTATAATTTTATTAAGTTTCATGAAACAATATTTGTTGGTTCTAAAGTTATGATCAGTTATAGAAATTCATAAAATCGCGCGTAACTTACGCAACGCGTATCTGACATCGTCCAAAAGCTTGGCTGCACATCTACCCTTCAATGTCAATCTTTTTACCAAGTTATACAAAGTTATGTTCACAAGCAATAGAGATATGCTGGTCACAAAATCCGGGAAAGAAAGATTAACAAAGAAGATGAAACTAGACATGAAACTCGTCACTTTGACGAGTTAGTTATCCGCTCGACAAACGCCACGTGCACGTCATACGTTGAAATGTTGCACACAGAAAAAGATTATGGCATTATGACCTGAACTGAAGAATATGATATGTTGTTAGTGCTAAATTCTGTCTATTTTGTGTCATATAGTATATACATTTTAAAGTACACAGTATAACACCTAATTTAAATTTTTAGGCATGATGATGTCATAAAAATTAAATATTTTTAACACATGCATAAGATAGTTGATTGACCTAGACAATATTAAAATCTCGGAGAAAAAGGAATACAAATAACGGTGATGCGCTCCATTTAATGTGAGGAGCAATAATGAAAGAGACAAAAATCATAAATTTTACATTCGTGTGACCATACGATGACGTCACAATGTCCGGTTAACCATATTGATTAATGATCCGATATCTACAACTCATCACCTTCCAGAACATGTAAGTAAAAAAAAGTTTACCTCGTAGTTTAGAATCTATGATTGTTTAAAAAAAGGCATAATTTTGACGAATTTTTGAATTTTTTCATTAAAAACACGCACAAATTGTACAATAGACGTGCTCGTATGACGTAATTTTAAGTCTAAATTGTTTTAAAAGTTGATAAAATTACTATAAAAGGCTGAAAAAACATAATTCACGCAAAAAAGATGTTTTTAGCGCTACGTGCGGACCACGCGCGTAAGATTGTTCGCGCGCGTGGGAATTTTTGACATGCTCAAAATGTCATGATCAGCGTAGAAAGTTGATTAGAAATTAATTTTGCGCATTTTAAATTTTAAATGCGCGTTCTCGCGTAACTTCGTGTAAAACATGCCATTTTTAGAGCACAAAAAGTTAGCGCAAGATATAAATTAAACTTTTGCTAAGTTTCAATTTAAATTGTTATATGGTTTTCAATCTATGTTAAATACGCGAAATTCATAAAATCACGCGTAAGTCACGTTGCGCATTTCTGAGGTCATTCACAATAGGAGGTGCACAACTTCACGTGAATGCCCATATGTTGACAAAGTTATGAAATGTTATATTTACACGTTTTTGAGATACGCGAGACACAAAAATGGAGGAGAAATGCGCGTGTGCACGTAAACTTCTTGTAAAACATGCCATTTTTAATCCATAGAAAGTTTGCCCTTGATATGACTTAAATATTCACCAAGTGTCAATACAAAATGACTTTTATTTTTTATCCTATGATCAATCAATGAAATTCATAAAATCGCGCGTAAGTCACGTTGCGCAACTCTGACGTCATTAAAAAATAGGAGGTGCACAACTTCACGTAAATGTCCATATGATGACAAAGTTATGAAATGTTATGTGTACAAGTTTTTGAGATACGCGAGACACAAAAATGGAGGAGAAAGAAAGAAGAACTAGACATGAAACTCGTCACTTTGACGAGTTAGTTATCCGCACCACGACAAACGCCACGTGCACGTCATACGTTTGAATATTGCACACCGAAAAAGATTATGTCATTATGACCTGAACTGAAGAATATGATGTGTTGTTAGTACTGAATGCTGTATATTTTCTGTCATATAGTATACACAGTATAATCTGTATACATGTCACAAACAGTGTAAAATAGGTGAAATTACGGGACCCATATTTTATTTTAATTTTCAAAAGGAAACGCGAAGGTACTGTAGTAATTTCGGAAGAAAATTATCTCAGCAACAACATATTAACGTTTAGAAGAAATTTGAATACGTGAAACATTAATGCGCGCTTTTTTAAATGTAATGAACTATGACGCAAAAGATGAAAATATGACTTTGTTTATTTAACTGGCCATATGATGACGTCACAACATCTGATTGGCGAAAAGTTCACATGATTTCGTATCTACAATCCCATAGCTTCCTGAAAACGTTATAATCGTGATTATCACATTTTATTCTTACGAGCTATAACAGATTAAAATTTACTGTAAAGATGAAATTAATGACGCTGTTAATTAAAATTTTTAGGCATGGCGACGTCATAAAAATTAAAATTATTTTTAACTCATGCGTAAGATAGTTGATTGACCTAGACAATATTAAAATCTCAGAGAAAAAGGAATACAGATAGGCGTGATGCGCTCCATTGAATATGATGAGCAATAATGAAAGAGACAAAAATCCTATATTTTACATTCGTGTGGCCATACGATGACGTCACAATGTCCGGTTAGCCATATTGATTCATGATCCGATTTCTACAACTCATCAACTTCCAGAATATGTAATTAAAAAAAAGTTCACCTCGTTGTTTAGAATCTATGACTGTTTAAAAAAAGGCATAATTTTGACAAATTTTTGAACTTTTTCATCAAAAACGCACGTAAAGTATCCAATTCAACGTGCCCGTATGACGTAATTGTAAGTCGAAATTGTTTTAAAATTGGTAAAATTACTATAAAAGGCTGGAAAAACATAATTCAATAAAAAAAAAATACTTTTAGCGCTACGTGCGCACCACGCACATAAAATTGTTCGCGCGCGTGGGAAATTTTGACATGGTCAAAATGTCATGATCAGCGTAGAAAGTTGATTAAAAATTAATTTTGCGCATTTTGAATTTTAAATGCGCGTGCGCGCGTAACTTTGTGTAAAACACGCAATTTTTTTCCACAGAAAGTTAGCGCATGATATAAATTCAACTTTTGCTAAGTTTCAATTTAAATTGGTATATGGTTTTAAATCTATGTTAAATACGCGAAATTCATAAAATCGTGCGTAAGTCACGTTGCGCATTTCTGACGTCATTCACAATAGGAGGTGCACAACTTCACGTGAATGCCCATATGTTGACAAAGTTATGAAATGTTATGTTTACACGTTTTTGAGATACGAGAGATACAAAAATAGAGGAGAAATGCGCGTGCGCGCGTAACGTCTTGTAAAACATGGCATTTTTAATCCACAAAAAGTTTGCCCTTGATATGACTTAAATTTTCACAAAGTGTCAAAACAAATTTATGCTTGGTTTTTAGTCTATGATCAATCATAAAAAATCATAAAATCGCACGTAAGTCACGTTGCGCAACTCTGACGTCATTAAAAAATAGGAGGTGCACAACTTCACGTAAATGTCCATATGATGACAAAGTTATGAAATGTTATGTGTACAAGTTTTTGAGATACGCGAGACACAAAAATGGAGGAGAAAGAAAGAAGAACTAGACATGAAACTCGTCACTTTGACGAGTTAGTTATCCGCACCACGACAAACGCCACGTGCACGTCATACGTTGGAATATTGCACACCGAAAAAGATTATGTCATTATGACCTGAACTGAAGAATATGATGTGTTGTTAGTACTGAATGCTGTATATTTTCTGTCATATAGTATACACAGTATAATCTGTATACATGTCACAAACAGTGTAAAATAGGTGAAATTACGGGACCCGTATTTTATCTTAATTTTCAAAAGGAAACGCGAAGGTACTGTAGTAATTTCGGAAGAAAATTATCTCAGCAACAACATATTAACGTTCAGAAGAAATTTGAATACGTGAAATATTAATGCGCGCTTTTTTAAATGTAATGAACTATGACGCAAAAGATGAAAATATGACTTTGTTTATTTAACTGGCCATATGATGACGTCACAACATCTGATTGGCGAAAAGTTCACATGATTTCGTATCTACAATCCCATAGCTTCCTGAAAACGTTTTAATCGTGATTATCACATTTTATTCTTACGAGCTATAACAGATTAAAATTTACTGTAAAGATGAAATTAATGACGCTGTTAATTAAAATTTTTAGGCATGGTGACGTCATAAAAATTAAAATATTTTAACTCATGCCTAAGATAGTTGATTGACCTAGACAATATTAAAATCTCAGAGAAAAAGGAATACAGATAGGCGTGATGCGCTCCATTGAATATGATGAGCAATAACGAAAGAGACAAAAATCCTATATTTTACATTCGTGTGGCCATACGATGACGTCACAATGTCTGGTTAGCCATATTGATTCATGATCCGATTTCTACAACTCATCAACTTCCAGAATATGTAATTAAAAAAAAGTTCACCTCGTTGTTTAGAATCTATGACTGTTTAAAAAAAGGCATAATTTTGACAAATTTTTGAACTTTTTCATCAAAAAACGCACGTAAAGTATCCAATTCAACGTGCCCGTATGACGTAATTGTAAGTCGAAATTGTTTTAAAATTGGTAAAATTACTATAAAAGGCTGGAAAAACATAATTCAATGAAAAAAAAATACTTTTAGCGCTACGTGCGCACCACGCGCATAAAATTGTTCGCGCGCGTGGGAAATTTTGACATGGTCAAAATGTCATGATCAGCGTAGAAAGTTGATTAAAAATTAATTTTGCGCATTTTGAATTTTAAATGCGCGTGCGCGCGTAACTTTGTGTAAAACACGCAATTTTTTTTCCACAGAAAGTTAGCGCATGATATAAATTAAACTTTTGCTAAGTTTCAATTTAAATTGTTATATGGTTTTAAATCTATGTTAAATACGCGAAATTCATAAAATCGTGCGTAAGTCACGTTGCGCATTTCTGACGTCATTCACAATAGGAGGTGCACAACTTCACGTGAATGCCCATATGTTGACAAAATTATGAAATGTTATGTTAACACGTTTTTGAGATACGCGAGATAGAAAAATAGAGGAGAAATGCGCGTGCGCGCGTAACGTCTTGTAAAACATGGCATTTTTAATCCACAAAAAGTTTGCCCTTGATATGACTTAAATTTTCACAAAGTGTCAAAACAAATTTATGCTTGGTTTTTAGTCTATGATCAATCATAAAAAATCATAAAATCGCACGTAAGTCACGTTGCGCAACTCTGACGTCATTCAAAAATAGGAGGTGCACAACTTCACGTAAATGCCCATATGTTGACAAAGTTATGAAATGTTATGTTTACAAGTTTTTGAGATACGTGAGGCACAAAAATGGAGGAGAAAGAAATAAGAAAAAAAAAAAAAAAAAAAAGTAACAGGACGATTACAAGAAGTTATCCGCTACTAAGCGGATAACTAATAATACTAGACATGAAACTCGTCACTTTGACGAGTTAGTTATCCGCACGACAGATGCCACGTGCACGTCATACGTTAAAAACTATAATAAGAGGTGGTCCTGTATTTTCGCCTTGTATTATAATTATACAGTACACTGTGTATAAAAGGAGACATTAATTCTACATGATACAGAGGGCGGCAAACAACAATTTGCTCACATCAGAGACTATGCTGGTGTACATTGTACTACTGTATATTATATGACATATTAACTGAATTATGGGACCTGCCTTTAATTCAAATATTTAACATGATGACGTCATAAAAAAAACAACGATAGCAATTTCTGAAGACAATTATCTTAGCAACAACATATTAACGTGTAGAAGAAATTTGAATACGTAAAATGTTGGTGCGCGCACATTTAAATGTGATGAACTATTACGCAAAATATGAAAATATGACTTTTTTTATTCAACTGGCAATATGATGACGTCACAACATCCGATTGACAAAATGTTTACATGAATTTGTATCTACAATCCTATAGCTTCCAGAAAACGTTTTAATCGTGATTATCACATTTTATTCTTACGAGCCAATACAGATTAAAATTTACTGTAAAGATGAAATTAATGACCCAAGTAATTAAAATTTTTAGGCATGATGACGTTATAAAAATTTAAATATTTTTATCTCATGCTAAAGAAAGTTGATTGACCTAGACAATATATAAATATAGGAGAAAAAGGAATACAGATAAGCGTGATGCGCTCCATTGAATGTGATGAGCAATAACGAAACAGACAAAAATCCTATATTTTACATTCATGTGGCCATACGATTACGTCACAATGTTTTTTTAGCCTTATCGATGCATGATCCGATATCTGCAACTCATCAACTTCTAGATTTTGTAATAAAAATAAACGGTTCACGGTTTACTTTAGAAACTATGACTGTTTAAAAAAAGACATTATTTTGATGATTTTTTAAGCTTTTTCATAAAAAACGCGCACAAATTGTCTAATTCAACGTGTTCGTATGGCGTTATTTAAACTGGAAAAGGTCTAAATTGTTTTCAAAATTACTAGGAAAGGCTTGAAAAATATAATTCAAGAGAAAAAAATATGTTTTTATCGCTACGTGCGCACCGCGTGCGTAAAAAATTGCGCGCCCGTGGGAATTTTTGACATGCTCAAAATGACATGAAACGCGTAAAAAGTTGATTAGAAATTAATTTTGCGCATTTTGAAATTTTAAATGCGCGTGCGCGCGTAACTTCTTGTGAAACATGCCATTTTTAATCCGTAGAAAGTTTGCCCCTGATATGACTTAAATTTTGTCAAAGTGTCAATACTAAATGACTTTTGGTTTTTAATCTATGATCAATCATTGAAATTCATAAAATTGCGCGTAAGTCACGTTGCGCAACTATGACGTCATTCAAAAATAGGAGGTGCACAACTTCACGTAAATGCCCATATGTTGTCAAAGTTATGAAATGTTATGTTTACACATTTTAGAGAAACGCGACTCACAAAAAGGAAGGAAGGAAAGAAGAATAATACAGAAAAAAAATGTTGATCTCATACAATAACAAGGAGTTATCCGCTTGGTAACCAAGCGGATAACTAATAAAGAAAAAAAAAAAAAAGATCCAGGACGATTACAAGGAGTTATCCGCTACTAAGCGGATAACTAATAATATAAAGAAAAAAAAAACTAGACATGAAACTCGTCACGTTGACGAGTTAGTTATCCGCACCACGACAAACGCAACGTGCACGTCATACGTTGGAATATTGCACACAGATAAAGATTATGGCATTATGACAAGAACTGAAGAATATGATATGCTGTTAGTGCTGAATTCTGTCAATTTTGTGTCATATAGTATATACATGCAAACAGTATAATCTGTATACATATTACATACAGTGTAGAATAGGTGAAATTACGGGACCCGCCATTTATTCCAATTTTTAACATGGCGACGGTATCAAAATGAAACACTTAGATAGCAATTTCAGAAGGAAATTATCTCAGGAACAACATATTAACGTGTAGAAGAAATTTGAATACGTAAAATATAGATGCGCACCCTTTTAAATGTGATGAACTATTACGCAAAATATGAAAATACGTCTTTTTTTATTCAACTGGCCATATGATGACGTCACAACATCCGATTGGCAAAATGTTTACATGAATTCGTATCTACAATCCAATAGCTTCCAGAAAACGTTTTAATCGTGATTATCACATTTTATTCTGATGAGCTATAACAGATTAAAATTTACTGTAAAGATAAATATAAGTGACCCACGTTATTTACATTTTTAGACATGATGACGTCATAAAAATTAAAAAAATTTTTACTCTTGCGTAAGATAGTTGATTGACCTAGAAAATTTCAAAATCTGGGTTAAAATGGAATACGGATAAGTGGAGAGGCGCTCTATTAAATGAGATGCGCTATGACGAAAGATACCAAAATCCTATATTTTATATTCGCGTGGCCATACGATGACATCACAATGTCCGGTTTGCCATATCAATGCATGATTCCTTATCTACAACTTATCATCTTCCTGGATATGTAATTTAAACAAAGTTCACCTCGTAGTTTAGAATCTATGATTGTTTAAAAAAAGGTATAATTTTGACAAATTTTTGAACTTTTTCCTAAAAAACGCACATAAATTATCCAATTCGACGTGCCCGTATGACGTAATTTGAAGTCGAAATTGTTTCAAAGTTGGTAAAATTACTATAAAAGGCTTGAAAACATAAATCACGAGAGAAAAATTGTTTTCAACGCTACGTTCGCACCGCGCGCGTAAAAAAAAGCGCGCGAGTGGGAATTTTTTACATGCTTAAAATGACATGAAACGCGTAGAAAGTTGATTAGAAATTGATTTTTCGCAATTTAAAATTTTAAACGCGTGTGCGCGCGTAACTTCGTGTGAAACATGCCATTTTTTCCCCATAGTCAGTTAGCGCAAGATATAACTTAAACTTTTTTTTCAGTTTCAATTTAAATTGTTATATGGTTTTCGATCTATGTTAAATACGCAAAATTCGGAAAAACGCGCGTAAGTCATGTTGCGCAACTCTGACGTCATTCAAAAATAGGAGGTGCACAATTTCACGTAAATGCCCACATGTTGACAAAGTTATGAAATGTTATGTTTACACGTTTTTGAGTTACGCGAGACACAAAAATGACAGAAAGAAAGAAGAATACAGAAAAAAAAAAAAAAAAAAAAGATGATGAAACAGGACAGTTACAAGGAGTTATCCGCTACTAAGCAGATAACTAAAAAGATCCAGGACGATTACAAGGAGTTATCCGCTACTAAGCGGATAACTAAAAAAAAGATATTTACAATCACATGGGTTATCCTGCAACTAAGTTGCGGATAACCAACTAGATTTGAACTCGTCACTTTGACGAGTTCGGGTTATCCGCGCATACGCAACATGCACATACTTTAAACTATATGAACCTCGACAATTATTATGCCATCCTGTGACATGAAATAAATATGTTTAAAGTGCTGAATTGTACCTATTTTGTAGCATACATCATGTTACAGTATTTACAGAATACACTGTATGTTATATACAGTGTAGCATAGACGGAATTTCGAGACCCATCTTTTAAATCCAATTATTAACACGATGACATCATCAAATTGACATAAAAATAACAATTTTAGAAGATAATTATCTAATTAATTACATTAATACAAATTTAAAGAATTTTGGTCACGTAAAAGTGAGATGCGCTCTCGTTTAAACGCAATGAACTTTTACGCAAGAGGTGAAAATATGACTTTTTGAATTCAACTGGCCATATGATGACGTCACAACATCTGATTGACAAAATATTCACATGAATTCGTATCTACAATCCAATAGCTTCAAGAAAACGTTTTAATAATGATTATCACTTATAACTCTAACGAGCTATAACCGATTGAAATTTACTGTAAAGATAAAAATAAGTGACCCACGTTATTTACATTTTTAGACATGATGACGTCATAAAAAATAAAATATTTTTAACTCATGCGAGAGATAGTTGATTGACCTAGACAGTATTAAAATATATGAGGAAATGGAATACGTATAAGCGATATGCGCTCTATTTAATGTAATGAGCAATAACGAAACAGTAAAAAATCCAATATTTTACATTTGTGTGGCCATACGATGACGTCATAACATCCGAGGGGTAAAGATTCTGCATGAATTTATATCTACAACATATCTGCTTACATATTAAATTTTTTTAAATGGGGGTAACGGTTGATCCTGAGGAGTTATAATAGATTCAAAGTAGGCATAATTTTGACAATATTTTGTCTTTTTTGCAACTAAAACGCACGCAAATTGTCTAAATCAACGTGTTCGTATGACGTCATTTTAATTTGAAATGATGTCAATCTTTTTTAAAATGACTAGGAAAGGCTGGAAAATCATAATTCAAGAGAAAAAAACATGATTTTCATGCACCGTGCGCACCATACGCGTAAATTTTTTCGCACGCGCGGGAATTTTTGACATGCTCAAAATGTCATGATCAGCGTAGAAAGTTGATTAGAAATAATTTTGCGCATTTTGAAACTTTAAATGCGCGTGCGCGCGTAACTTCTTGTAAAACATGTCATTTTTAATCCATAGAAAATTGACCCATGATATGAATTATAATTTTATTAAGTTTCATGAAACAATATTTGTTGGTTCTAAAGTTATGATCAGTTATAGAAATTCATAAAATCGCGCGTAACTTACGCAACGCGTATCTGACATCGTCCAAAAGCTTGGCTGCACATCTACCCTTCAATGTCAATCTTTTTACCAAGTTATACAAAGTTATGTTCACAAGCAATAGAGATATGCTGGTCACAAAATCCGGGAAAGAAAGAATAACAAAGAAGATGAAAAAAAAAGATATTTACAATCACATGGGTTATCCTGCAACTAAGTTACGGATAACCAAGAAGAAGAAGAAGAATAAAGATTTCATACAATAACAATAGGTGATCATTTTATTCTAAATGATCACCTAATAAGGTAATGTTGCAATGAGAGAGTGGTTAGCCTACCTGCTTGAATGCTACCATGATGTCTTTGGATAACTCCATATCTTTAAACATGCCTTCCAACTTACTTGTAAATGCTCCACCACATTCTACAAAAACAAACATCAGTGCTCAACTTTATGTGACAAAAAAGTGTGATGTGGGCATACATGGGGATGTCATATCACTACCATATTTGAGCATATCACTACCATGGGCACATCACCCTTTTTTTATAGTTTTGATAGTGTAGACAGTGCTTTATAATTATATTGAATTTTGGATAATTTGAAAGAAGGTGCCAATACTATGTTGCTGTGGTTCTTCATCTTTGTAAGTTCCACAATCAACAAATTGATTATTATTACAGAACTAGGAGGCCTACTAGATGGCCTACTGTAAAGTAGTGGCTGTGTGAACTAATTTCATGTGGTTAGTTTTGTTATTATTATTTATCTTCAGTGACTGACTGACTGGTCTCCCAGAGGGCCCAGTTAAGATCAGTGGCTGTAATATACTAGTACACCCGGGTAACCCCCTACCTCGTACTAGGTTCTTTAAAGTGCACATGAAACAGATGTGTACACTGGACCTACGGTGTTTTTCCTTATCCGAGAAGACTCGTTCTACCACCAGAACCATGGAGTGAGTAAGCCTCAAACCCTTGCAGATATTATGGCTACATATTATGGTTCCACTGTCTTAACCGTGCGGCCACTCACTCGCATGTTGATTACATTACTCATGATATTAATGGTAAATAGTTCATTCATTATTCAGGGGTAATATAAGTGTGATATGTTGCATCAATTCGACGATATATATTATTTACTCACCCTGTTTAAGTTTAGTTAACATAGACTTCTCTGCGTCTACGGACGCACTCTTGCCAACTAGTAACCTCTTTGCAAGGTCTTTTTTGTAAAATGCCTCAAACACATCTTTCCCTATGACACAAAGTATATGTTTTATAATTGAGTTAGTAGTTTCACACTAAACACTATAACTTAGGGCAATATATATATATGCGTATGAAATTAAAAAATATACGTTTATCAATTGCGGCCAACGCCCATTCAGAGGAGACCAATATTAAGAGGTAATAAGGGTTGTAATGTACTATAAAAAGCATGTGGTTTTACCATGAATGAATCTAAAGATTACAAGAATTTTATCCAGCAGTCTTTCCAATTCCTCTTCCGTCGCTTCCTTGTTCCCCGTCTTCAATTTGCTGTCAACATATTTGGCTGAAAACAAGACATTTTGTTTTTTTATTTATTTTTTTCATTTATAAAGGGTGACCCTAAACAGCATATGCTGACAATCAAGGGGCCCTCTTGATCAGTGACAGTGGCTGTGTGTATACTAGTACACCAGGGTAACCCTTTACTCATCTCGAAAGATGCACTAGGTTTTTTAAAGTGCTCATGAGCTAGATGTGTACACTGGACCTACGGTTTATAGTCCTTATCTGAGAAGACTCGTTCTACCACCAGAACCATGGAGTGAGTGAGGCTCAAATATTATGGCTAGGTATTACGGTTCCACGGTCTTACCTGCTTGGCCACTCACTCGTATAAATTGGGCCTACATCATTGCATTGCAACCCAGTAGAATCAAGCTTAACTCATAGTAAATGAATACTCATTACGTACCAACTAATTCTGCTGGTTTGTTTGCCCGCTTGTTGATAAACGTTTCAAATGCATCTTTTAAGCTGTGTGAAAACACTTCGTTCTTGCAAAAGCATTTTTCCAAGATGCTGTCCATCTTCTCTTTGAAATCTAAAAGCTCTTGTACAAGTGTTCTATCCTTTTCAGGATTTACTACTATAGCCATTCCAGTTTTCTAATAAAATATAAAAAAATAAATAAATAATTCAAAACTCCTTAACTCTTCTTAGGAGGAGGAAAATTGTTCTATTGAAATAAAACAATCATACGTCGACCACATTTGAATAAGTCATTATTAGTCATTAGAAACTTTATATTTTTACCTTTACATATGCGTTGAAGTGAGTACAAAGCTGAGTGAGTCCAGTCTTAGTCCTATTCAACAAACTATACAACAGACTTATATATTGTGTTCTGTTCAAATCCAACAGATTATCAAGACCTATACAGAATTCAAACGTAATCAATTAATTCATATAGATATATACATTTAGTTTACACTAAATGCATTTCAAAGCCTCAGAAACTAACAGTGGCACAGTGTATAAACCTTGTCTACACTATCAAACTTTATGTGACAAAAAAATGTAATGTGCCCATAAATGGACATGATGATGTCATAGCACTACCATATTTGTGCATATCAGTTCCATATTTGGGCACATCACATTTTATTGTCAAATAAAGTTTGATAGTGTACACACAGCTTTAGACGTTGTACTTGAATCCAATGTTCGCCGCATTGCTTGTAGCCGTAGGCAAGACAATTTAGTTCTGTTTGACTCTCTCCACCCAGGTGTATAAATTGGTACCTGGTAAGGTCAAACAACTTTGGTCTGAATACTAGATGCATTATGGGAGTATGTTTCCATACGTGTATGATTATTAAAAAATGACCGGGGTAATAATGTTAGAATAACAACGCGTATTAATATAAGATATATATTTATTTGTCCAATATTTTTTGGAAATTTGCTTTTCTTTGGCATTGACACATTAAAATACTTAAAACACAGAGCTTATAAAAACAGTTACATACATAAAACAGTACAAGTAAATACAAATTAGCTAAGCAATAAAATTACCGCTGTATAACCTGATTAAAATTGAAAATTAAATTTGGATAAAAATAATTTCTATATCTTGTCATATGAGTACGCGGTATTATGGTACGAGGCATTAGCTTTATTTCAACACTTTTAGGGCCTGGCCCCATGCCCTACTGAAAAATCCTAGATCCGCCATTGAAATGCAAATGACATTAGGTTCCGCATTTCATTTCATAATTTTTAGGCCCTGAGCCCTCTCCCTCCTTCCACTCCCCCCGCCCTCCACACACATGGAAAAGCGTGCCTACCTTTCTGTAGTATTCTTTGTACATGTACGTCTAGTAGTTGCTTTTCAACAGATGCTATTAGGGGCTTCCTGGTACTGTGGTCAAGGTAATGTAAGATACGCTGACTTTCCTCATCAAGTCGTCTATCACAGTGCGTCAGATACTCTGGAACCTGTAACATCATTTAAATATATTCTATTAAAACTATTATTATTCACCTAAAGAATGATAAACAACAGTACAAACAAATCATCTAAGCTCTGTCTACACTATCAAAATGTTATGTGACAAAATAATGTGATGTGCCCATATATGGACACGATGATGTCATACACAAGTCATCTAAAGCTCTGTCTACACTATCAAAACGTTATGTGACAAAATAATGTGATGTGCCCATATATAGACACGATGATGTCATACACAAATCATCTTAAGCTCTGTCTACTCTATCAAAACGTTATGTGACAAAATAATGTGATGTGCCCATATATGGACACGATGATGTCATACACAAATCACCTAAAGCTCTGTCTACACTATCAAAACGTTATGTGACAAAATAATGTGATGTGCCCATATATGGACACGATGATGTCATACACAAATCATCTTAAGCTCTGTCTACACTATCAAAACGTTATGTGACAAAATAATGTGATGTGCCCATATATGGACACGATGATGTCATACACAAATCACCTAAAGCTCTGTCTACACTATCAAAACGTTATGTGACAAAATAATGTGATGTGCCCATATATGGACACGATGATGTCATACACAAATCACCTAAAGCTCTGTCTACACTATCAAAACGTTATTTGACAAAATAATGTGATGTGCCCATATATGGACACGATGATGACATACACAAGTCATCTAAAGCTCTGTCTACACTATCAAAACGTTATGTGACAAAATAATGTGATGTGCCCATATATGGACACGATGATGTCATACACAAATCACCTAAAGCTCTGTCTATACAATCAATAATAATGTGCCCATATATGGACATGATATGTCATAAAAAAAATCATCTTAAGGTCTGTCTACAATATCAAACTTTATGTGACAAAATAATGTTATGTGCTCATATACTGACACGAGGATTTCATGTCACTACCATATTTGGGCATTTCACTATATATCAGACAATTTTTGTCAAACTAGTTTGATAATGTAGACAGATATTTAAAGTCAATCGACAACAATAAGGAACAATAGACCGTCATCCTCGAAACAGGGATAGCCAAGAAGAGAATATAAACTACATGAAGATGCTTTGAATCATTATCAAACTAACAAATTGTAAATTTTTCATTAAAAATGTAAAAAAAAATTCTTACATCTCTCTCCTCCATCAATCGTTGTCCCTCCAGGGCATAAAGTCTGTCTGTGGCATCCAGGAACTTCCTCTCAAATGCATTACCATAAATCTGTCACATATAAGTAAAAATCTTATGGTAATCTATATACAAGATCAAGATTTTAAATTGTGCTCTTTTGTGTACCATACATCAGGGTATTTTAGAACTCCAACCGTTCATTTATATATCTTAGTATACATTTTTAACAATTCTTTAAGCCCTGTCTACACTATCAAACTTTATGTGACAACAAAAATGTGATGTGCCCATATATGGACATAGTGATGTCATATCACTACCATATTTGGGAATATCACTACCATATTTGGGCACTTTTCTTGTCAAACTAGTTTGATAGTGTATACAGAGTTTTAGTATACAGTTTGCAATGATTAATTAAAATGACAGTCGGATTATGTGTTTAGTTGTTTCTGTTGAAACAAATGTACTCTCAAACAGAAATGATTTAAGCCTCTTGACGATCGAAAGGGAAGTGGGGGAGGGGAGGAGAGGGATGAGGGAGGGCTTTCATTGATGATGGAAAACAAGGACGTTTAACATTGATGTGTTTGGTTTACCAGCTGAAGGTCAGACAGCATCCTAAGTAGGGGGGGGGGGGGGGGTGGAGGGGTAGAGAGGGATGAGGGAGGGCTTTCATTGATGATGGAAAACAAGGATGTTTAACTTTGATGTGTTTGGTTTACCTGAAGGTCAGACAGCATCCTAAGTAGGGGGTGTGGGGTGGGGGAGGGTGGAGGGGTAGAGAGGGATGAGGGAGGGCTTTCATTGATGATGGAAAACAAGGATGTTTAACTTTGATGTGTTTGGTTTACCTGAAGGTCAGACAGCATCCTAAGTAGGCTCTTCAAGAGGCTGTGGTCTACGACATCCGCAGCTCGCTCGTTAGCTATTAACAACAGTAAACCATCAACTGTACGCGTCTCCACCAGCTTGTTGCTGATAATGTGTACTCTAAACAAATCTAGCCCCATGTCCCTATAAACAAAAAAAAGTAAAAACTCAATCAATGTAATTTATTGTATTTGCATGATTAGTTTGCTTGTTGCAAAAGAAGTGTGATGTGCCCAAATATGGTAATGATACAGTATGCCCAAAAAAGACAGTGATATGCCAAATATAGTAGTGATATGCCAAATATGGTAGTAATTTGACATCATCGTGTCCATATATGGGTACATCACATATTTTTAACACATAAAAGAGCTTTATACATTAAATACACAATAAATCCTATAGTATATCAAGATTTATTTTTGTAAACATGACTAACCAATGTATAATAATAAATAATATAACCAATATTTTCGATATGTTAGCATCCAATATAATAATGTTGATCTGCTAGCAGGGCTAGAAATTTGCTTTGTAAGAACACCTTTGCTAGTTTGTACAAAATCCAACTAGCAAAATGAGCAACCAAACACTCAAGCACTTTTGCTAGACTGAAAACCAGAAGTGATTATTTTTTACAACAAAAATACAACCAGTATACATCAAGTAGTTTTTGAAATTTGTAAGTAAAATGAAAAATCTAATCTTATCATGAAAATTGTAACGGTAAGTTTTGAGCTCCGACTATTGCTTGTTGCTTACCACAGGGACGATACCATTGAATTCTGTAGTACATATGTCCTGTCCAAAAACAGGAAAATACTTCGGATCATTATCTGCAAACAAAAAAAAGTAAAAAGTATTTACTTTGCTCAAAAAAATCTTTGTACACTATTATTATGGGAGTATGTTTCCATACGTGTTTGATCCAAAAATTTATAATATTGTGCAGCGCATTGAGATATTTGCTATATGCGGTATATATAAGAATGAACTATTATAATTATTAAGCATCCTGATAATATAATATTCACAGTTATTGTAGTATATTTTGGCAATGAAAGAAAGAAGCATAAGATTCTGTTTAAATCTTATTGTAGCACTATGTATTGCAGTAGTATATGGTCTAAATTCACTCAGGTTAATATTAGAGAGTTGCAGGTGTTATAATAATGCCTTCAGAAAATGTATAGGGTCTTCCTAGACACTGTAGTGCTAGTCAAAGTAATGCTCCATCTTTCTATGAATATTATAGATAAACCTGTTATGGATTTTATGAATAGAATTACAAATAGTAACAATTCTCTCGTAAGGTTGTTGTACAATCTAGTATGATTGGGTCAAAAGTGTATGCCACATGGATGAAGTACTTGAGCACCTAGTGTTTCTGTTTGTTTTTTTTTCGTACTGCCTATTATTTTATGATATTTTTATAGTTTGAATGTTTTGCTTACTTTTTATATTTATATATGTACTGTATGGAGAAATCTGAAATGAAGTTAAATAATAATAATACAGTAATAATAATACCATTTGTCTGCAATGATCCTGCCAGCATTTATCAACAAGTTTGAGGTATGATAGACTATCTTGCATATCAGTGCAAAAGAATTAAGGAGCTAATAACCAGAAAGTTCTATTTTAACTAAAAAGTAAAAGTACATTGTTTTAAATATCCAGCTTGTTACTATGTCTAAAGCTCTGTCTACACTATCAAACTACACAAAAACCAAATATGGTATGATGTAATACCATATTTGGACACGTCATCAAACTAGTTTTATAGTGTGGACAGAGCTTTACAGACTTCTATTAACATTAACTTTTTGTAATGGACAGTATTATAATCTGTTAAATTATCAATCAATATTTGTTATATCTCAAGCAAATCCACTCAATTATCTTTACTGTATCTCCACATTATGCATTCTGTCCTGTATCATCTATGGCAAATTATATAGTTCAATATCTGTAATTTAGGTAGGTTGGCTTACTGTATGGTCTATGATACAGTACATGCATCACATGTGAACGACATATTCTGCTGTATCACACAATTTGCTTTGATACTGCCATTATAGATACAGAGAATCGGCTATGTATGTTTAGTGGCATTATTTAGTGGATGGACCACCCATGTAAAATATTATTGATATAAAAAATAAATTTTTGGTTATGAAAAAATAATCATTTTGCTGCAAATAATGATTTGTGCTCAAAGCTCTGGAATGTGGCAGCAATTTTACTACCTAGATACTGCCACTATGTATTTCTAGGATAATCACACTGTATGAATTATGTTATATCTTTTCACATAAGGATATCTGATGAGTGATGGCAGCTGGGATTCCACATGTGCTTCACAAACTCGCTTTAGCTTCTCATATAACGAGGCAGACATTTTGTGTGAACACATGTTTTCTACTGCTTGATATAGTTCCTCTAAACTGTATTTTATTGCTCTGCTGTTGTGAATAGCCTGCACAGCTTCCTTTAACCGTTCCCATGTTTCCTCTTGGTAATTTTCTGGAAGTTCTGGTTTCACTGGAAATTAAAAAAGAAATTGCAAGCTAACCTGTTACGTAAAAATATCAACAATTAAACATGATTAAAAATAGCATTGAATATTATTATAGGTTTTATTGTCATTTGGCTAGGCCTATCAAATCCAGGTCAAAGTTCACCTGGCCCTCTACCCTAGGCCTCTATGTAGGCCTGCAACCTCTGAGAGCAGCTAGCCTAGGCCTAGGCTGCCTAGGCCTAGCACTGGCAGGTTTAAATTAAACAAGTCAGCTTTAATTTACCCTTGAAATTCTTTATTATAAGTTTCTTGCCAGCTCCAGGTTTATTACTAACAATTGGTGAAGCTCTGCCTGTCGTAAAACCATTGTTTGACGGACTGAGGGCTGAAAAGTTAGCCCTCCTCGGTACGGATTCCCCCATCGGCTCAGCGACTGTTGCTTCGTCCTTTTTCAACTTTTTCCTGTCGGTCTGAGTGTAATGATTATTCTCCGAGGGTCTCCTTTTCTTTCGCTTCCCTTCTGAATCAATAGTGTCACTTCCTGTAGCTAGCATTCAAGTTTGTTTTGGTCCACAGTACCCTAAAATCTTTGCTTTTCTCTGGTATCTATCCAGTGTTAGAACATTATCTCTTCGCTTCTTGTTTTTAAGATGGCTGCGCACACACACTTCGTCAAACACAAATGTGTACGAATTGTGGGTTGGGTGAAAGGTCAACATTTAAAGGGAAAAATCGCGCGCGCGAAAATCGTATGAGACACGTACTACTTAAATATTATGTAACGAAACATCACCAATTTATCTAATCTAAGATATCGGCACGCTATTCAAATTTCTATAAATTACTACTGTACAAAGAAAAGATTTGAAATATGAAAAGTAAAATCTTAGTCTAACTCAAAAAAAAAAGTAAAAGCAAGGCTGTATCAAAAAACAACAAATGGCGGGTACGATCGATTAAAAAAAATATGAATTATGATGGGACAGCTTTTAAAAAGAAATATTGAGATACAATAGAAAAAATAGACCAAAAATCAGTCTTTTTTTTTCTCACCATGGAGAAGAATTATCCATAGGTTTATCCAGGTAAGCTAGGCACGGAATAGACGTGGAAATAATAAACTGAGAAGGAAACTTGATGGAAAATGACAATTTTACTTAGTGACAATCCTTCGCCTACTCATTAATGGTTTTAAATTTATATAGCGCAAAATACAAGTCTCTATGCGCTGTTTAGCACAAGTGTGAAAATGAAAATGTTGAGTGTAAAATAAACGACAAAATAGCCTAAGAAAGTCGAATAAATTACTTACGCCACTACCAATATATTTTTCTCTGGTCGTATGCAGGCAGCAGCAAATTAATACATCACATTTAATTATAACAACAAATATCTTTAAGTTTATTCCATAACTTTATTTCTCACCCTTTTAATAAAAATCGTTATCAGACCAGATTTTTAAAAATAAATAATGTAGCATACTAGCACACAATATACATAACCATTTCAAAATGATTTTACTCCAGTAATTACAATTTGTCTGCAATTTCAAATAAGGCAGTTACTGCAGTAAACACAACTGTGAATGATTACCCCTAAAAAAAAGCTTTTATATAAATAATTGCATTTTGACAGGTTAAAGATGTATTGTCCCCATAAACATGAAAAATGAAGATTAATTAAATCAGACTTTGAATATGTTATTTTGTAGTTTTAATAAAGTGAATCACTTCCATAAAAAAAAAAAAATAATGTTTTAGTTTATAAAATAAAATAACATAATAAATTCAACCAAAAATCCAATTTGACAATTTTTGGCTTCAAAAGCACCAGCTTTTCAGGTAAATAAATGTTGTTTCGATCTAATTTTTGTGACATTGAAATGGCATATTCAACAACAAAAATTTAAAAAATTATTTTTCAGGGGGGACAATACATCTTTAAAGAGTAAACGTGTATAGTTACTGCTGTAGAACTATTTTGTCATGGTTCTTAATTCCATGGAAATACTTATTGTTCTTGATACAAGGTAGACATAGTTAAAATAAATATTTTTATTCATTTTAACAACAAAATAACTACTGTAGTTATTGTCTTTTATGTAGCTTGTATTTAGTCCAGGTGATGATTCCAACTAAGTATATGTATGAAACGCCATATGTGCCTTTACCAATATTAATTTGAATTTTCTTCTAGTACACAGTAGACAAAATGTACAGTACAAAAACTTGGCTCCAAACTGTCATAAAATGAAAAATAAAATATTGGTAGGTCTGCTATCCTATTGCATTATAAACACCAACAATTTATTGATCTTCAGTTTAATACTGGAAAAAATATGTGTATCTAGAATTTAAATTAAAACAACAAATAATTTATTAAACACTCACAATATTAAAAATGTTTTGTAGTATTGAAAAGTGATAGTAACTCTCCCAAATACCAGCAACCACGAATTTAAGTAATACCGGACTTTTCCAAATTCTATTAATACCAATATTATATAACATTATTGTACTATAATATTACGATATGCACCATGACACAGTAGACAAATAGTTAGGGTTTATGGGTTTGCTAATGGGTGGTTCCAGTTAGAACAACTTACATTTTAACATTTAAAAGAAAAATTAGTATTGATAATAATAATATAAACATTATTGCTACTTTATTAAAGCTTGGTTCTAAGTTGGACGCAACGCAACATAAAACTTGACGCAAGTAATTTGACCAATCTTCGATGTGTTGCATCATTATCAGCTGTCGCTTGTGATTGGTTAACTCACTTGCTTTGCGCTTACGTCATTGCGTTACATCCAAGTGGGAACCAAGCTTAATTATAAAACAAAAGATAAATAAAAATCCACAAAAAAACATACAAATGTTTATGGTTTGCCAGTGGGTGGTTTTAGGTAAAAAGACAACTTAATCATGTTAACAGTAACACTTAATTTTAGAAACATTATGCTATTATTAATCTCATGATAGTAATAATATTATTGCTACTTTGATGATACATTATGTCATACAAGATTTTATGACCATGGTAGGTTTAAGTGTGGGTTTGTTGTTTTATTTGATTTCCACAAATAATATACGATATATTTCTTTTTAAATAATTACGGTAGTATAATTGTGGATGGTGTTCAAAATAAGTTACTGTGGGTGCTTCCAGTTAATAATAACTGTAGGTAGGCTGAAAGGGTTCCTAGTGGGTGTTCCAGTTAAAATAAATGATATTCATACGATACATGCAATATGCATGATTAATATTATAAAAACGTATATTCATAATTGAAATAAAATATTTACAAATCCAGCTGAATAAAGATGAAGTACCGTTTAAAAATTGTTTACTGTAATATGATCGGATTCTAGATTGTCTGCAATCAACAAACACACTGCAGAAGACATACTGCATATATGCACCCATTGGTATACCCATCTGTACTGAATATAATAGTTAATTTTACCTAACAACATATATCAATGCAGCCTTATAGAATAAAAACAATTAATAGTGAAACCATCTATCATATCAAAAGTTACAATATGCTCCTTATATCAAGAACATTTAATAACTAAATTTTATTAAACCAAATTTGACATCCTCAAATTACTTTTTTTAATCACCGGCAATTCTCCAAACCATTTTAATAGGATAATAAATAAAATATCAGGAAAGAACCTAAATATAAATAGACAGTCTTAGAAAGACAAAATAAGAAAATCATTTGAATTTTGAATTCATTACAATAGATTTCTACTATTTTATACTATTTCTATAACTCTAAAACTGAATTTTCTGCACCATCCAAACACTAAATGTAGTTATAGCATCAACAGCAGTTTTTGATTTGGAACAGCCGAATACCTTATTATATCATGCGCATTGGGACGAGATTCCTAGCTCTATTCCTCAAAAGTTTTAGTGGCTTCTAGGTCAGACAACGACCAATGACACAATAAGCAGAGCTCATAGTCATCGCAAATTGAAAGCTCTCTAAAGCTCTGTCTACACAATCAGACGAGTTTGACACAAAAAGTTGTAGTGATATGCTTAAATATGGTAGTGATATGACATCATCATGTCCATATTATAGGCACATCACATTTTAATTGTCGCATCAAGTTTGATAGTGTAGACAGAGCTTAAAATTGGTGGTATAATGGTGATGGAGATGAACCAACAGGCTTATAGAAACATATATAAAAAATCAAGGATAAGGAAAATATGACAAGACAATGCAGCATAAATTTCTGTCACAAATTTATACATTCTATGATTTACGAAAGATAAAAATAAATGCTTTGTTGCCAATCTTTGTAGCGAAGAAAAGAACACCAGTTTGTCCTGGATACCAGGCTCTATATAACCTGTATAACATTACTTTATAACTGCATACGTCCTTGCATATACACACACACACACACACACATATAAATGCAACTGAACTACAAAGTAGTGAGTAAACACAAAAGAGGTTATTTGATACAATTCTGTGTAAAAAATATGCTAAAACTTATAGATACTTAGATTTATCTTAGAAAACATAAGAATATAAATTCTGCACCATTTTAAAAAGTACTATAATATACTCTATCTACAGTTTAAATGGCACATAGTCAAATTTGGGATCAAACAATAAAAATTGCAGAAAAATGCTATACTTGTTGCTATACGGTTATCCGCACAATCATGCGTATGGTTTAAAATTGTCTATAGGCACAGTCAACCATGTATGTAATTAGTATTTATTTTCCATCAGCAATGTCGAACATGCTACTTAATTCTATCTTATCAGAACAGGTAACTAGGCACTGTTAGAAAACTTCATGTTGGACATACAGTCAACTGTACCAATAGAAAATATCAAATTACATGAACAGTTGACCAATCCAATAGAAAATATCAAATTAAACACACGATTTACCATGCCAATATAACAAAAATATATTAAAATTGTTCTTGAACTCAGCAATGTGTTTTTTTCTGCTATCTTTAAGTTTTATCTTAAATTTGAATTAAAAATTCATCAAGGCATGCTATATGTAAAACTCTTTTGAATACTGGGTGACTATCAACTCTCCTCCATGTGATTGCTAAATTCTCTGTCCACTAAATCTTGAACTTGTTTTGAAAGTAATTGAGGTTTTGTAAGCACCATCGTCTTTTTACTGACTTCACGAACAGCTTTTGTTGCCACTGAAAAAGAGCAGGAGTGAAATACAGTTGTGTGGTCAATACCAGAGCTATCACAACCAACTCATTGCAATGAGTATCTCCAATGTCTTACTAAAGCTTGTCTACACTATCAAACTTTATGCGACAAAAAATGTGATGTGCCCATATATGGACATGATGATGTCATATCACTACCATATTTGTGGGCACATCACATTTTTTTTGTCATACTAGTTTGATAGTGTAGACAGAAACTTGCTGGTTCGGTTTGGTTAAATTAGGTTATAAATACTTACATGGTCGTAGATTTTTTAGTCTACAAGATTGATCAACCCATTCGTTTAGTGCTTGCTCAAAATTATCGCTCGATACGCTCGACATCGCACTTAAATACGATGAAAATAGAGGCTCAATTAGCATACGAAACTGGTTACGAATTAAGGAATAAAATCATAGTGGTACAGTGGGTAAATAAAGATTAAAGGCATATGTGTTACTTTCTATTCCTGTTCTAAGATAAGACTATTATATATATATTATATACGGCCATACTGCGTTGAAACACTGGTTCTCGTCAGATCACCGAAGTTAAGCAATGTTGGGCCCGGTTTTTTTCTGGATGGGAGACCGTCTAGAAATAGCGGCGGGTGCTGTATATACCGGAGAGTGATGGTGTAATGGTAATATCTGTACCATACTAATTGCATCCTTAGGTACGATGCTTTACTTTTCATTGCCTCGTCCTTTGGATGGGATGTAAATCTGTTGGTCCCGTGTACTTCACAGTGCACATTAAAGAACTTGGTACATTATTCAAAAAGAGTAGGGGATCGTCTCCCGGTGTGCTGATCTGGTAGGCGCTGCACTGCTGGCTGCCGTGGGTCTGTGGAGGGCCTTGTTTGTTTGTTTTATCTTTATACTGGGTGACCTCTTCAGTCAAAGACTGATCTCCCAGAGGGCCCAGTTGGTGATCAGTGGCTGTGATGTACTAATACACCGGGGTAACCCCCTACTCGTCTCGAAAGATGTACTAGGTTCTTTAAAGTGCACACGAGCAAGTTGTGTACACTGGACCTACGGTTTATAGTCCTTATCCGAGAAGACTCTTTCTACCACCAGAACCATGGAGTGAGTGAGCCTCGAACCCCTGCCGATGTTATGGCTACGTGATTACGGTTCTACTGTCTTAACCGCTCGGCCACTCACTCACTCACAGCCTAATCCGAATTTCCTAAGTTTCCAGTTAAACTTGAGGACCAGAATAATTTAACATTTAAAATTTTTTTTTTAACATTAAAACAATAAATGTCCAGTACACAGTTATAACCTGTGTGCACTTTAAAGAACACAGTTCATCATTTGAGCACGTATAGGGTTACCCCGGTGAACTGGTTCACATAATAGCCCTGTATTGGGGGTATTACCACCTACCTGATAGGACAGTGATTAATTTACTATTGGTAATCCTTGGCCACATGTGCTTAAAGACTTAAAATAAAATGTTAAAAAATGAAGTTTGATTTATAAGGATACAATCCAGAACTTCCAATTAGAGCACATTGATTGTCTAACATACTCATCGTACATTGCTTGTAGTTGATGGTCATTTTGTGAACTGACCACTGGTGCTCCAGCATCCGGTAACGCATCCTGGACTTCACTGCAAATAACATATATTACATTGATTAACATGAAAAAGTTGGTATAACTAAATACATAGATTGAGTTTAAATCTTGTAACATTCCTTTTTTGCTATGTAACTCAAATTGCAGTCAAAGTTTATTGTCAGATTGTAACTGGAGAACTAGAATGTGTCAGTTTCACAGGCTAGGCAGCAACAAAGCAAATCAAAATCTTGGAAGGCATTTGTAGAAAACCACATTTGTTCCTTCTATGAACTACACTGTAAAGTGGTGTATGGCATGTTGTGAGAGGAGGACAGGCAATATGGTCACGAATGCATTTATGATTTTGCTCTTCCATCATCCAATCTACATGGTAGATGGATGAAGTTATTGTATTAACCACGTGACTAATGTGGCATCGGTTTATTTATACATATAATTTTATTTTTTTTAAATTTATATTTATAATAATGTAGACACTAAACTTGTTCTTCAGCTATGGAAAATTTTGTACTCTGTATTCTTTTTTTTTAAATAAAAGATGAAATGAAATTAGCTGTAAACCAGAGTTGCAATTGAGGTTGCAATTTAAGTTGCAATAGCAATCAAGGCATGAGTTTGTGGATGCACTCATGGGTATGGAAGCTGCTATAGCCATATATGATACAGCGATAGGATTTGAACCACAAACATGGCATTAATAAGTAGCCACTTAGCTACATTGTCATTACAATACAAAAAACAAGTTTTTACTTTATTTGGTCATTTAAACGTTCAATTTCTTCATTTAACTCTGTCATTTCACATTTCTTCTTTTCAATCTCGCCTTGTATAGATTTTATATGGTCCGTAGCTACAAATTAGAAATAAAATGTATACATTAGTAAGAAGAAATAATGATAAATATGGTTTTTCCAACTGTTGCCTATTATGACCACTGAGAGAGTGAGAAAGGGCCAGATAGGCACATGGTCAAGAAAGGAGTTAGAGATAGGTTAATATAAATTCTTTACAGGACACTTTGTCTCCAATATATTTCCATTTTCTTTAGTAAAGCGGTTAGATCAAGACACAACTTTGCGCTGATTACCACTTGCATTCTGGGAGTATGTTTCCATCCAAAAAATGACCGGTGTAATAATGTGAAGCACTTAGAAGCATTGTGAAAAAGGCTATGTTAAGAACGAATATTATTATAATTTACCTGCCTTTTTAAAAATTAATTAACATCATCAGGTAAACAGAAATCGCAACAAAATATATCTTTGTTTTCTTTAGTGACACCATGGTTCAGTTAAAAAAAACAAAAATCTATTCTGAAAAAAATGAATTTCTTTTTCTGGAGAATTTACTACAAATATAATAGCTTACTTTTTATTAAAAGCGTAGCTTGACTAATCTTTTCATTTCCCGATTGAGGCCCACACACTATCTGCTGAATCTCGTCCAAGCCTGATTGTATATTATGTCTTCTTTTGTGTTCTGACGATAAATGTTGTATCCTCCTGCGTTGTTCCTGTATCGCAATTTAAGTAAAATACGTATTTGAAAACGCTTGTGTAAATAAAACGTCGTTGTCTACATATTTCTTTAATTAATGTTAATTCAGTTTTAATTAATTCTTTGATGTCTTAAGTGACTTCCAAATTGGACCCAAGAAATCTGTGATTGAAAACATGCTGTCATTGCCAGCAAATTTCTCGATTAGCCAAGGGGCTTATTAATCAATCTTTCAATAGCCCCCTCAAGCCCTTTACTCGATTTTGGGGACAAAAGAAATCCAATATAACAATTCTGAAACCGGCCTTTGTCACACTCTTCATGAAGACCAGATAAACATGAAGACTTGATAAAGATCCTTAAGTAAAATCACAAAAATTTTAACAGAAAACAAATCTTGGTTAGTTTTGTTCAATTCTACTTACTCTTTGTTTACCATCTAATTCTGAACGTTTCTTTTTCGACCTTGGGGCCTGAAACTACAAAACCAAAAAAAAGTAATGTTAATACAGTGGAGTTGTGGCTTGGTGGTTATGATGCTTGGCTACCAATCCAAGGGTCCTGGATTAAAGTCCTGTCATTTAGGATTTTTTCTAATGACAAATAACAACTCCACACTCCAAGACTGGTAATAAGTCTTTGTTTGTAGAGCGTCTTGTGTGTATATGTTTGTCTTGTAAACATGATTGCCATCTTTAAAGAGGATAGTGAAGGAATTCGCTTATGGTTACCCTTGGCAATTTGCTAAATATATAAACAAAAACAAAACAAGATGCAACATGCTATTGACTACACTATCAAATTAGTTTGACCAAAAAGTATGATAGTGATATGAAATCATCATGCCCATATATGGGCACATCACATTTTTTTGTCACATAAAATTTGATAGTGTAGACAAGGCCTTATATATATCAACAAATGTATGTGATGAAATTGTCAATTCAAAGGATTCAAACTTTACCTCAAATTCTGTAGGAGTGTTTGGATCATTAGGCCCACCAGGAGAAGAAGCTGTACCTGTGGAGTAAAAAGCGACAAAATACTGAATCATAGATAGAAATAATGGCACAAAACATATTTTATCATACACATCATATATTTACAGTATGTATTTTTCACTGAAAACAACCAGTATATAATAAGTAATACTGTTGTATAGGGTGTACTTACCACTAGAAAGTGGTTGTTAAAAATCTGCAATTTTTTATTACAAATTAACAGATAAATGTTGTGTGGGATTCTTATGGGCCTAATTTGTATAAAAATAGAAGATTTATTGATAATTAATTATTTGTAGTTATTTGTCTAAATAAGAATATTCCATACCTAAAAGGAAGTTAAAAATAAGAATATTAAATTATTCGGCATCTAAAACAAAAAAATCAATTAGGTACTTCACTAAAAAAAGAAATTGATATAATTAAAAATTATACAACGTACATAAATTACAATTTTGTATGATTTTTTGATTTTTTGTGTGTGTTTTTTTTAAGTAGTGGCAGAGAATATTTTTACAACCTATCTAATATGATACAAATGAATATAATTATTTTCTTATAGTTTAAAAACAACACAGCATTCATTTGAACACAGCAAAATGTGCTAAAAGGGGGTTTTGAGTTTTGAATTATTATATAAATTCAAACTAATGTTTTTATCAATTCTTATTATTATATGAGCATTACACCAACAAGATTAAGCATAGGGTAGTGTTTAAAATTACATTTCTTTACATAATCAACTAAATTATTATTATTAAAAATAACTTGTGAAATATGGACATCCTACATATGACAACATGTCACTCATATTTTTTACGTTTTTCTACGATAAAAGCAAATATTGTCTACTAATTAGAATAATGGGATCCCTGCAAATGATTATTTTGTGGATTCGAACCTATGCACTTTAGAACATAAGCCTGGGAATCTACCTCTATACCACTAAGAATTTAATCCCGGGATATATATTTGTTGTTGAAAGTGAAAACGGGTTAAAATATGAAAAATTTAATAAATGAAAATTATAAGAAAATATACATATTATATTTAGAAAAAAAACAAGGTGATAAAAAGCAAAATCCACGGCGTGGATCAAACGCCGCGGTATACTTGCCGCAAGTGAACCAGGGGTTCACAGAGTAACCTGAGGTTCACATAGTGCAAATAACATTGTCTGAGGAGACGCGGTGGCAGCAGAGTATAGACACTCAACACCATTACTCACTAGATGCTGTAGACAGGTAGCCAGGAGTTAGCACCGGGGTTAACGCTTCTCGATCACTCGTGGGACTTTGTTTACCACGATCTTTCGAATCCAACTAGGAAAACATACGTAGTAGGGCAATGATATGCAAATATATGCAAATATTAGTGTAAAAAAAAAAAAACAATACACCTACCTTTAACAATAACTAATAAAAATATAAAAAAAAGTGTTTTATCAAGTTTCACCAAACCACATAAAATGTCCAATCATAGATTGTTTTATGATAGATGTATCAATTAATTATCATATTTAGAAATCATGTGAACAATATTCTACTGCAGTTACTGCAGTAATGTACAATTGTATAATATGTATAATTATTTTTAATGTTTAAAAAAAATTTTTTGAAAAATGGATTACAATAGTGTGTACGATTGAAAAAATCATGCTAATTGCATTAAACAAAATGTAATTACTGCAGTAACTGCACAAGAATATTTTGACATGATCCCTTATACAAAACATATTTTTGTCGTAGGAGTAAATTGACTACTAGTCAAATTGTAACATGGCATTTCTTTACAATTTTCAACAATTCTGTTACATTGTACTGTAAAAGCAGATATTTTATTCTACAATTCCAATACAGAATACAATATATCATTTTCAATTTGCTTGTATTTACACATGTTTATATTTTAAATATTTTTTTCTATATAGTCTAAGTGTGAATTTAATCTACTTAAACCAAAAAGGCGTTGCCATGAGAGTAATACAACAGAAGTAAAATGCATCAAAACATTTTAAATTTTAATTTAGTAAAATGTAAAATTACATATTTTTCTTTCAAAAAACTTTTCTACAAAATTGTTCTCCTTCGAAATCAACCTCCAAGGATCTACACAAAGTATTATATTGTATTCTGTATTGGTATAAATATTTACTACCACGGCAAACTCTCAGTAAGCATGCTACCTACCTTTACAGATAAGGCAGATCCGATGGCCTCAGGAAGGGGCGCCAGCGTCCTGTATTGACGAGGACTTGCTGTCTTTGCTCGCTCTGATTATAAAAAATAAAAACTATCATAATAACAATGAATCAAATAGCATCACTTTTAACTGAGGAATTTTAAAATTATTGTTTTATTTAATATATTTTTTGGACAATTTATTTGAAAAAAGTTTAGAGCATGTTGTATTTTCAACTTTTTATTTATTTATTTATATTTCTTTACTCTATCTAAAATATAAAGAAATTTTGTCTTTATTGTTATCTAAATCAAACCTCTTCTAGTATTTGTCTGCAAAGATTGGTTGTAAGTAGAGACATTCGAGTTTTCAAAGTCCATGTTTTCTTGCGAATAGTAACTTGTCGGCGTCTGTGCTATACGTATAGCCATCGGTATCGGTTGCATACCGGATTCGGTTGTAATCACCATGGTAGTAGGATCCCAACCGGCGGTAGCTGACGCCGTCGGTTTAACCCAGGTGTTCAACGATGCGATTAGTTCATTTTGGGTTTGTTCCGACATGGATTGAGGAACGTTTCCAGGAGAGGATACAACGCTGGAAACGTTGCTATTGCACTGATGCATTATGGGACTGACAGGTTCCATTTTAGTATTTGAAGTCGCCTGTAAAAAAGAATTATAATGTAAAACTCAGTTGATTTATCTTATCTGTGATCTAGTGATAGGCATAGTGTGGATTTGTTGCTGATGTCAGATTAAAGGCTTGTTTAAACTTATTCTTAGACCTTTTTGCTTGTTGAATATGCCATTTTGATGTCCCATAATAGTTATCCACTTTAACCAAAAATTGGATTGAAAAAAATATATTGTATTGTAAAACTGTAACAAAAAATAGTTGAATTGATCCAATGGGTTTCTGGTTAAATTTAACCATTTATTTTGTCTTTTTCTAAAAAAAAAAAAAATTTTAATTCAAGAGAGAATGATAAAGCCAGTGATAACTTGTGGGAGGCTGCCTACTCAAATGAACTCTATTAATTTTTTTATTCATTCAGTTTAGTTACCATTTGCACTTGATTTCCAAAATTCGTCATGACGTCAACAGGAGTGGTAGACACAGGATGCATTGTCTGAAAACTATAGTTTGCTGTTGAGAAAGAATTTAGCAAATCATCTATTATATCAACTTCCGAGACGCCCATATCACTCACAAAGTTTCCTTCCATTTGGTTGTTCTGTGGCATGGACATCGGGAACTGGTTGAACTGCATCTGGGGCTCGTTAGAGTTGAATAGTTGGCGCGATGTCGGTGACGGGATAGTGTTGAAACTGACTGTGCGCGGTTTGCTGGACGACTGCACTACAACCGGGTAAGACGCATCTGTACTCATCATTTCACCATATATGGAGCTGGATAGTTGATCCTGCAATAGGAAAAAAAGATTTTTCTACAATTTTAGAATTTATATCAATTATATTAGGCCATATCTGAAATATTGTTTCATTATATAGTCAACTCTCCCAATACCGGACACCTTTGGGCTGGCCAAATATGTCTGGTCTTTCGAGAAGTCGGAATGTGTTTTTAATGGGACTGTTTGGACTTCAAGAAAAGTCTGGTATTGGGAGAGTTTTCTAATTTTGGGATAGTTTCTGGTTTTCAGAGAGTCCGGTATTGGGAGAGTTGACTGTATTTAATAATATCTTTTTCCAATTTGTATTTTGCTTTTTAGGTGATGCCACATTAAAAAAAAAATGTTTATGATTTAATTCTTGGTGACAATTTTCTGATGGTGTGGTCACATGTTTAATTACAACATCATATATTCATTTAATTTTATTTTTTTGTTCTGTTGTCTATCTATTGAATTTAATGTGACACATTACATTGCTTTTCTTAAAATGTACTAGAAGAACGTGTTAAATTGTGACTCATTAATTGCTTAACTCACATGTCCTAATGAGTCACTTCTCATTAAACCACCATAGGAATTGCCACACATTGGCATAGAGCCCATACTATTGTCCTTGGTTGGTGTTTTGGTTAGCAAGTCTAGAAAAAGACATTTTTAAAATATGTAATTATTGTATAAACAGAGTTTGCAGGTTATTGTTATTACTATACTATTACTATACTTTATATTGTAAGAATTTCTATTAAAACACCCACAAACAACATATTATATTGCTTCTCTTCACCCACGTGTACAAATGGGTACCTGGTAAGGTCAAGGCACAATTTTGCGGTGATTACTAGCTGCATTATGGGATACATATTTGAACGTGTTTGATAAAAAAATAACCGGGGTAATACTAACTGTATATACAGCGCTTAAAAGTTTCACAACATTCTGGATAATGTGAGGCGATTACAGGCTTTGTGCATTAAGTGCCATATAATATTGACGTATCATTATTAAGCACTTTATATACCTACAATGATATTATTATTATTAAACCACGAATTACTACATAATCGCATGGAGCTAATAGTATTGTCCATATGAACTGACTGGCATTAGACTACAATTACAAATACAGAAGAATGCTTCTTTGGAAGATCCCTACTACTACTGCAATATGTTTTAACGCTATGGCTAACCACTATTGACAAGAAAAACCTCTATTAAGGGGACACTGTCTTGAAGGTGTAATCTCAATAGGGGTTCTACCATATTATATGCTCCATAACTAAAAAATGAATTGTAGTTGGAGAAGTATCCTATATATTTAAGCTTAGAGTTTGAGAATTTTCTTTTTCTGTTTGTGCGTTTGTTGATGAAATATTTCCGAATGAAAAGGAAATTGATAATATTATAGAGAAACAAACACAATATCATGTATCCTAAATAACTAGTCACTTTAGATAAATGCTGTTTGGAAGGAAGATTACCGATGTAGAAAATCAATTATGAATTGGCAATAATGAGATTTAATTAATTTATCCACTTAATCACCAATTAAGTATTTGAATATTCCAATTTGTTTCTATCAATATCGATTTGTACTATCAAGTTCTTCATACGAATTTGGTAATCTGCACTGTCCAAAAACGACACACAATTACAATAAATTGTAAATTAAAACCATCAATCACGAGTGGCAAGAGAATCTTCTTTGATATTCTCTCTAAACGACATTACAAAACCATTATAAATATTACAATATTCTACCGTATGAGAATGTGTACGCATAATAAGGTAGAAATAAATACAAAAATTAAAATATATACTGTCTAAACTATCCATATTTATACCATATTTTTTATCTTCTAAAATAATTCAGTAAATATTTGATTAGATTACTGTTAATTTATTAGCTAATTTGTTAAGCTCTGTTTACACTATAAAACTAGTTTGACAAAAGAAGTGTGATGTGCCCAAATATGGCAGTGATATGCCCAAATACGGTAGTGATATGAAATCATCATGTCCATATCTGGGCAAATCACATTTGTTTTGTCACATACAAGTTTGATAGTGTAGACAGAGCTGTTACATCTTGTCCTAAAACTAATTTATTGAAATAATACCAACTTGAATTATTTACATAATAATTGTGCAACTAACGTTAAAATTAAATTAAAACATCTACAGCTTCTTAATTTTGTTTTGATTTTTATCAATTACGATAATCTGACACTTGATAAACTAGATTTCTTTCGCATAAACATATGTTGCAAAATAACTTAAGCCATCACTATATATCTCTTATGATATGTCAGCATGTCTTAAACCAGGGCAGTAAATCATAAGAATGTCACCATGTTAAAACCTAAAGCCAAATCAAACCAAATGTTTTATGGCTTATGTTCATAATATTCCAAGATGTTATTATAATATAAATAATAAAAATCTAGCTGAAAAATGAAAATCTTTTATTACTAATACTAATACTTATAAATACAGCATAAACATTATCTAATCATCATCTAATGCAATGTTTTCATGTTATTTGTAAAACTTGTCTACAGAAATAAATATCAAAGACAAACATCATTTATTGATGTTATAGTTGGTACTCAACTAGTCCAGTAAACTAGTTATACCTATCACACTAGCCCATGCCATTTTACTGTCCCAAATTACCATTTCAATGTACTGTGCTTATATATGGTAGTAATTTTCACTGGTCCACTGGTTATTAGTTCTGACTAGTATTTAAATTATGGCAATTAAAAAAACAAGCCATGAATTTGATAGAAAGTAACCAATGTTGAACATTTACTAATGTTAATTACAAAATAAAATGTGACATTACAGTATAACATCTGTTGTTGATTACATTATTAAGGTTATGTTATATAGGTCAAATTCTGAACAACTGGAATGACAGTGTTGACATTATCACTTCTACAGTACATCAGGAATTCAAAATGCAACTTGGCTCAATGTGTGCTTAATTTTGGGGAAAGGTGGGGTGGGGGGCACGAATGCTATAGGAACTCAGCGCCTTGAGCAATGAATGTTGGAATGGCGCTATATAAATCGAACGATTGATTGATTGATTGATTGAATTCATACCCAGTCTATTAATATAGTAATATAAGAACATTAGATTGTGAAAATTCAGTAAATGTTGTGTTAATGTTAATAAAATGTAACAATTAAAGATGTATTGTCGCCCTGACAAAATTATTCTTAAAATATTTTTGTTGATTATGCCACTTTAATGTCACATAATAGTTAACCACTTTGACCAAAAATTAGATACAATCATTTGTAATTTTTTAAGTAAAAAACATAATTTGTTTTATATTTTTTTTCTTTGGAAGTTATTAACTTTAATATTAAAACTACAAATATGGCCTATTCAATGTCTGAATTTAACTATTAATTTTGTCTTTTTATAATAAAAACATAATTTTTTTTTTTTTTTGGCTTTGGAAGTGATTATTAACTTTAATATTAATATTACAAAATGGCCTATTCAAAATCTGATTGTATTCATCTTTATTTTTTCATGTTTTTGGGGGACAATACATCTTTAAGTTTCAAGTACCTGTTAATGATTCTAATGTGTCCATAAAAAAATCTTCATCTAGATCAGGTTCAAGGGTCATCAGACTTGGCTGAATTATATCTGATATATGCGCCTTTCGTACTATTAAAAAAAAACACACACATTTTATACAATATTAAATTAAAAACATTTGCCATAAGTCAAGTTCAGTCTACACTATCAAATGTTAGTGATATGACATCATCATGTCCATATATGGGCACATCACATTGTTTTATAACATTAAGTTTGATAGTGTAATACAGAGCTTTAATACAGGACAGCAATATACATTTCGTTTCTTACATATTTTCTTGAAATGTCAGCCTGTATAACATTTTCTTTTATTAATAATTTTCACTATTCATTTAACATAAAGATAAGGAATTAAACATAGAACTGATTTTTCACAACAGCAAATGTATAACATTACAGTAAAGATGGATGACATATCTGAATTACGTGGAAAATACATTGAATCACTTTATACAGAATCATGTAAAAGGTTTATCCAGGCAATTTGTGGTCGACGTTCTTCAACGATTTATATGCGGTGTTAAAGAATCAGAAATGAATTCCTCGAAACACAGTTTTCATTATAGCATAGAGAATCAGAAAAAAAACCAATTTAAGCAAAACCAGACCTTTGTCAACCTTTAATAAAATTCTTTATCATCAAACTAGTTTGACAAAAAAGTGTGATGTACCTAAATATGGTATTGATATGACATCATCATGCCCATATATGGGCACATCACATTATTTGGCACATCACATTATTTGGCACATAAAGTTTGATAGTGTAGACAAAGCTTTAGAAAGATTTTTTAAAATCTTACTTATTTCTTTAGCAGTTGGTGCCGCAAATTTTTTCTTCGTGCGGCTGATGAAGAGCGTGTCTGAGAAGTCTTTAAGAGTGTCGTCGTTGGCGAGGTTCTTCGCCAACATGGGGGATAGGGGTGGGTGCGATTTATCCAAATCGATGGCATAGTCCTCTGGGTCATCCTTTTTGGCAGATGAACACTGTGGAAAGGACGCAAATGATTAATGTACTCGCACTTTGAGAGTTTTGGCTTTTGCTAGTATAGTCAAGTCTCCCAATACCGGACTCTCTGAAAACCGTAAACTCTCCCAATACCAGTCTTTTTTAGAGGTCCAAAAGGCCCCAATTCCTTTTTACTATTAAAAACATATTCCGAATACCAGACTTTCCAGAAAACATATTTGGCCAGCCCAAAGGTGTCTGGTATTGGGAGAGTTAACTGTAGTAGTATATTATGACTGAATATGTACATAATCCTATGCTTGAGTATAATATAACTCCCTAATGTGAGATCCATGGAAAGGGAGAGGGGGAGGGGGGAGACTACTAAAAACATGAACTGACATTCATGAGATACTGTACATGAGGTATTAAATATTAAGATTCAAGAATTGATTAAACTGATGACGTCCCACAAGCATGGTTGGGATTACACATCTCAACTTTTTCTCCAGGCCCTCATTATTATTATTAAACTTGAATTGTTTTTAATAATGATTTGACCTCATATTTGGGTCAATTATGTAAATTAGAAAAAAGTGGGCCAATCTATCAGTAGACCGCTAAATATGTGTCATCTGATCTTGTTCATAATTTCTATTTTTAGCAATCTTTATTATCCAGGTTTATAATAAAGCAATGTCTACACAATCAAACTCTATGTGACAAAAAAATGTGATGTGCCCATATATAGACACGACATGTCATATATAGTAACTACCATATTTGGGAATATCTCTAACATATTTGGGCATGTCACACTTTTTTGTCAAACTAGTTTGATAGTGTAGACAAAGCTTTAGACACTAATGCAGTTTTAACAATTATAATTAAAAGTGGTCCTATAACAGGTAATCCTTTAATTAGGGATGGTCTCAGTAATGTCTTTGGTTAGTCAGTAGACCATAGACCATATTCAATAAACGCATTTAATTCCATCTTATAATAACTTTTAAAATGCATCATCGTCTCCAAAAACATTTTTTTACGGATCACCAAACCTTACCTTCTACTGTTATAAAGGAAAGTTGTTTGACCCCTATTATTTACTATTATATTATGAATGAAATCTCTGAAATCGTGGGTGTTTGAACAAAAATCAATGAGCTAGTAATTTATAATCTGTAAACACACATTATTGCGAGGGGGGTGTAGCTACAGAAATAATTAAGCAATCTTTGTTAAAGATGTATTATTCCCCCGCAAAAATATTTTCTTGTTGTTGAACTGAACTTTTATTGTATCTCTTTTAAGTCAGAGGCACAGTCTCAATGAGATGTGCAACAAGTTGAATATGCCATTTTAATGTCACATAATAATTATCCATGTTTACCAAAAGTTAGATCTAAAAAAATTATATTTACCTGAAAAAAATGTAGCTAGCCAATGATTTTTTGGTTGAATGTTACCATTTATTTTGTCATTTTATAAGTTAAAACATTATTTTTTTTTTCATTTTTTTTTCTACTGAAGTGATTAAATTTATTAAAACTACAAAATAACCTATTCAAAGTCTGTTTTTAAGTAATTCAATTCAATTCACTTTTACTTCAGAACAAAGTCCATATCATAACACATAACAATATTCTAAAAAATGAATGCAAGTAAGTAAAAAATCAATCTTCATTTTTCATGTATTTGGGAGACAATACATCTTTAACAGCAAGCTCATGGGATGGCAGACAATGAAAGAACGTTAACTCGTTCACATGACAATCCAGAACAAAACGGCGTAACTGAGCTTATATGCAAGGGTTATCTTTGTATACATTATTATCTCCTGCCAATGACATACGTCATCCACAAACGAAAGCTCTCTATTAATTTAATAAGAGGCTACTTAGGATGATATTTGGAAAGATGATAAAAGGCCTTAAAATATCCTTTTGACTGGGGGGAAACTTCCAGTACCTCAACATACCTTGACAACATCTTTGTGGTAGAGCCTCCAATTCTTATAATGTTGAATATGCATTCCAAGGTTTGAGGGATGCGGTAGGTTAGCGTTGCCGCCTTGAATTATATCAGCCTGAGAAATAAGAAACAAAACTGATCATGTAAAAATATATTGCAAAATATCAGCCACAATTCCCAGGACAATCAAATCTGTTTTCAGGCCCCTGGTCTGTTTCCGCAGTTTGCCTACTAAAACATGTCAAGGTTCAACTATAGCTTATAATAATTAAGTCAATTATCTAAAATAAAAAATAATATATAGATTTTTAAGCGGCTTTCACAGAAGTAGATTAACATCTAATAAGTAAATTAAATAAGGACTAAACTGTAGATAAGATATAGTAATGTTATTATTAAAGCCATTTTTGTCAGTAGAGTCTAGTTTTTGGCTACATTCTATCCTCAAATTTGTTCATCCTCAAACGTTACGTTCACAGTCCATTCTGTTACTTCGGGAAATACAATTACGAAGAAAAATGAAACGTATACATACTTTATTTACTATTCAAAGGCTAAAAGTGTGATTATCGTACATCGGTTAAATGTCTAAAAAAGTATTTTCTCATTGGAACATTTAAGACCATCATATAAATTTGTCTCAAGGGTTTAAATTAACAAGATACGGCGCAAATATTAATACCACTTTAAAAGAAATGCTGGAAGCACTATATTCTACGCAAGCAAAAATGGTAATTCACAAACATAATGCAGACATACAGTACCTGTAGGCGTGCCCTTTCATCAGGCTCTGGTGTAGTGAACTGACAAATCACAGGCTCTTTCTTCTTTACATCTAATTGGGAGTAAGAATTTAAAGAGAGGCTTGTCGTTATTCATCTAATCATAAAGTGTATCTTCTACTAAAGCTCTGTCTACATTATCAAACTAGTTTGACAAAAAAAGTGTGATGTGCCCAAATATATAGTGATATGCTTAAATACGGTAGTGATATGAATTCATCATGTCCATATATAGGCACGCACATCACATTTGATAGTGTTGACAGAGCTTTAGCTATGAAATGTTCAACATTTTTTCCCCTCAAGTTTTCATTTTTAGTCTATTCATTTTGGGTATCATTGGTTTTTGCAATATTCCATTCTAACTGTATAGAGTGTTAAAGGGTCATTATCTAATCAAATGTAATCATGTATCATAAAGCCAATGAGTGGTCTAATGGTTGGACATCGGCATATCAAGCAGAAGGTTCCGGGTTTGAGTCTCCGTTAGAGGACTTTTTCATATTATCACAGATTTATATTCGTCTTAACAATAAAAATAAAAACTTAATTGCTAGTATTATCAATGGTCGGTCCGGTTTATCAAAATACAGTACCTCCTAAAATTTATCTCGAAAAGAAGTGATGATGGAGGTTTGTGGGAAGGCTACCACCTGAAGGCATAGTTCATGGACTATTCCATTTGTGGAGAGGGATGTTCAATAAAAATTTCAAATTATATCTCGCTCTTTGAGGAGAAAGGGCTATTGTCGGTTTATCCAGGTACTGTAAGCTAGACAGGAAACAGACTTACTGTATAAACTTAAACTAATACCTGTACATGCAGCACAATTTACTGTTCACATTAGCATACTCTACAGTGATGGCAGAAATAATGTGTTCTAATTAATACCTTGTTGCATGTTCTAAAAACAACATGTTCACATACTATGTTACCGTAAAGGCCAATTTACACAGACGAGCGGTAACGTTAAGCGGAAAACCGCGTAGCTTATCACACGGAGAAACTGTAGATTCTATATTTTTATTGCCGTTACCGCTCGCCTGTAAATAAACCAAGAAATAATGTGTTCATTCTTACACTGAATATGCCAAGCCCTCCAAATGGCATGATTCATCCGCACTTTATCCCTCCAATGTAATTTGGCTTCTTTGAATGGCTTCGGCTTTGGAGACACAAACTTTCCACTGGAAAAACCAAAAATAATTAGAACACCACGATATACTGTCATCAAATGTGATGAGACAATAAAGCTCTGTCCACACTATCAAACTAGTTTGACAAAAAAAAGTGTGATGTGCCCAAATATGGTAGAAATATGACATCATTGTCATCACATTTTTGTCACATAAATAGTGTAGACAGAGTTTTAAACATGCATAATACTGTAATTTGCTATTCTTTATTACAAATATTGGTAATTAAGTATAAAATATTCCACAGCAGTAGAAAGACCTTAGAAATCTTATACTGTATGCAACAACTTAAACTTTCAATTTGCCCTGTATATGCAACTCATTTGTATGCAAAATGGATATTTTAAAAATGCAACGTACAGTATACTATCTCTATTCACTGATTAAAGAACTTTAAATTCAAATCTCAGAGCCATTGGGTAAAATAATCTTGTTTACTGTAGGCCAGCAATGGCTTAACCAAAATTTAATCCACTTTTGACAGGGGACGAATAGGAGTTTACAGTATGGGTGGGTGGAACAAATTGATTATGATCATCTTACTATAATTAACAATAGTGGCGACATCAATTGCAAAATGGGCAACAATAATATAGAAAAAACTGGCAAGTCTGGCTTACTACTGTATGGATCAGTATTGGATATCTGGTTTGTTTAATCTGGAACCCCACGTAGGATGTAAGTGTAACTAACTGGGCCTGCCATTTATGGATTGGACTAACTACTGTAGTCTAATGTTTGTTTAATTTAGAGGCCCATGTACATAGGCTGCAAGCCGCGCGCAACTCACTGGGCCAGCCATTTATGGATTGGGCTAAATAATGTTTCATTTCACTTGAATGGGTGTTTAGAGATCAAACAAATGAATTATAAAGTGTGCTATTATACAGCATTATTTAGTATCAGGTGAGAGTCTCTATAGTACAATGTACAGTAATGAATCATGATCAGACAATCAAATGCATAAATACTGTATTTGATGTTATGTGTGTATTGATTTGCTTGTGTTTTTCTGCCAAGAAAACAATTATCATTATACTATGTATGAATGACTTAATAAATCGAATCTGAATCTGAATCTGGATAATACTCAATGTTAATGGTTCTGTGAAAAAAGATATGTATTATTATACAGTATTGGAATTTAAAAAGCATTTTAGTTTTACCACAATGGCTAACACAAATAGGTTTGAAGTTTCTGATCTAGTGAGCTTTAACCAACAGTGACAGCAGCAACAGCTGATTGCATCCTGACTAAATAATCTGTTGCTTGTTATAACAACCTTTACTTGGCCTAACATCAATACATTTCAAGACAATACATCAGTAGTGGTGTAGGCAACCGTTTTTTTTTAATTCAGTATATTACACAGAGACGCCTTACAAGATGGAACCACCTTAGCTTCAGGCGCCTCAGATTAACAAATAAAATATTTTAAAACAAAAAAACAGAAACATTGACAATCAAATCTTCCAGAATTAACAAGAAATTGTTGTACATAATAAAACAATAAAGCATTTTCACAATTCGAAAGAAGATCGTAACCAAAAATAAAAATTTCAAATTACACTTTAACAACCACACCCAGAACTGGTAATCAAACCGAATTAAATTAGTCACTCCCTCAACATTGCATGACATTACAGCAAATGATCAACAACATGCTACTATTTTAATGAGTTGCAAAATATCAAAGGTTTACAAAGTACTTACGCTGGTTTAACACTATGCATGGAGAAATAGCCTCAAATTTCAAATAAATATTCACCAAAAAAAAAGACTAACTGTACCTAACGACCGTCCACAAATGTTAGTTGATGCTACCTTTATTAAAAGCACTAATGTACTGTATCAGTGAATACAAATACTGTATAATGTAATTTTCGATATACTGTAGTTACAACCTAGTTGAATACAAGTCTAAAGTATGAGATGACATACTAGGTGAAAAACTTGAGACGATTAATTGATTCAATCAAATCGATTTTTACCCGTCAATCATTTTTTCAAATTGACAACTGGCAGTCATAATTGTTATTAATTATATCTATATATACTTCAGTTATATAGATTAGCCCATGTATCTGCCAAAAAATGTGATTAATTAGTGTATAAGTGGTCTATTGACAGGTACCTTTACCTATGTGGGGCTATTATGTGTTATCATGTGTATTAAGGTATACTGATACCCACTGTGTATAAACATTAATATCGATACTTGAAATGATGACAATAGTTTGATTGTTAACATGAGTGATGTCTTGTCATTCATTTTATCATCATTTCCAACGCTTGTACCAGTTGTCAGGTCAAAGTCTAGGGCATGTTCAGATTCAGTTTGATTTCATATCGCAAACAAGGGTCATATTATAATTAACGTCATAACATCAAAGTCTTCAGACTTAATTACAGTACAATGCTTTCGTTGCAAACTGAAGCGTCACAGCTTTTTTTGATAAAATCCGGTGCGCAAGAATAAATTTGATTAACCTTTGCACTATGTAAGCATTAAACACATTGTACGTTTAACTTTTGTAACAACAAAATACTGCCTGTATTAAATATGATATTGGTTAAAACTTTAACGTTATTAAAGCTAATAATAATAATAATCAAACGCAAGCAAAAAATACATAGGCTGGAACTTTTTTTAAATAGTAGTAGTCAGACTGCTACTGGATAAAAAAATAGCACGAGTATAGAATTTGCATAAAAACACCTGTGTTTATATTTAAAGTTTCATAAACATGACCTAGTGCTAATTATTTGCTTGGATACAATGACTTGGCATTTTACTGGTTCAAGTCTTTAGAAAGTTAAAAACACATAGTACAATAAAAGAATTGACCGGAACTCACTGTGCAAGATAGAAATAAATCAATATTGTTGTTAATCCAATTACTATAGACTTAAAATGGATATGAAAGGATTTTAAAATTTCACAAAAAGGACTTTGTATGAATCCTTTTAATGTTAATAAACAGCACACAAAAAATTAGATTCAAATACCTAGTAGAAATTGAGAAATAAACAAATTAAATTTTGGTATAAAACGTCCGCAAAATGGCCGACCAACTGGCACGCCATCTTAATTTTTATGAACGTTCTATACGCACGTACGAGATCGTCAAATTTAGAGTTTGAAACACCCGGGGTTGTAGCCACGGCAGCAGTCGTTTTGTGATTGGTTAATGAATTTTAATACAGTCCAATCACCGCCTTGTCTCGTTCGCGGACTGTGTGGTGTAAACAAAATAAACAAACCCATGCTACACGAGACTCGCGTGTTGCAAGCTCCCTGTTGCTGCAGTCGTAGAAAATATCGATATTTCACAAATCAATAAAAAGTTATGTCTGCAAAGATTGTACGTGAAAAGAAGAAAGTGTGTATTTGTACTTCTCACACTAAACCACTCACGCAGATTACAAATTAGGCTAGGTCTAGTAGACTATAGTTTCTTCTAAATTCGCTAGTAGTAGTAGGCTAGGCCTACACATGGAGTTACTCCATGGCCTACAGTACAAGAGAGTAGCAGTCGCCGGTCCACCGACGAACCTCCAGGAAGTGGACAAGGCGCGGGCGTAGACGTATGTAAAAGGCGACGTAAATAAAAAAGGTAAGCTTGTGTTGAACTTGTTTTTGGCTCTGACTTTTGTTATTGACTAATATAGTAATATAATAATACTAATAATTAAAGTAGAGCAGAGGAGGTGAGGCCGAGAGGATTATTATAGTTTAGTTAGTAACTGTAGTGTAATTAAATAATAACCTCTTTCTGTTTGTTACCAAGTCATAAAATATAATACTATAGGGCCTAGAGGTAGGATTGAATAAAAATAATACAGTAGTACATTTCCATCCATTTATTGGTCTTATCTTTGCAGATTTATGGAATCAACAGTACATGAGATGGCTTTGAAGAACTGTAATAGTACTAGTAATAAAATTGTAAACATCAAATTATATGGCAGAAATAGTGTGTGGAATGAATTTTATTGAACAAATGTATCATAATGAGTTTGGAACAAGCAGGATTTTTCAAACAGGACATAAATTACTTTTGAGACCTGAGTGATACATTTTAATTCTATCAACACCAGCCAGCTCCATCATATTCAAGAGATGGATTCTTTCATAAATGTCCATTGTACATAGTATTTGGCTAAATAAATAAAAAAAGAAGTACAGTAGTGGTTTATTTGTTTATATACCCAGACCCATTTAGATGGTTAAAAACAAACACTATATGATGCACTGCTACTAGTGTACTGTCTGGTAGTACATTACCATAGTTACAGTATGACTGTAACCCTAGCGCTCGCGTCTAAAGAATTCTATTATGCATATTTTACTATTCTTCATAAATATTTAGTTCTGTAATTTTAATTGTCTGCGCTCATTCTATACTTGGTGTCTTAGTATACTGCATAAATGTATCGTGCAAGCATGATCCAAGTAGCATCTATTATAAAGTACTCTGGGTATCTTTCTATTCACCTGAAAAAAGGAAAATGAATAAGCACATGTTTATCTGCCCTCAAAACAAAATAATAATTTAGTATAATGTATTATGTAGGTTTGATCAACAGTTTAAAATAGCAATGCTCAGTATCTGTTACCTTAATATTATAATTTTACTCTAACATTTGCGCTTCCATTCCAATCAATAAATACATTTGCTTATCCCGTCCATCAATTATCATAATTGCACTCCAATTATAGACCTGTAGGTAGGTAAAAATACAAATGAATTGTTTATTTACTGTATACTGTACTGTATATTGTACTGTATATGATACAAGCTGAAATACCCCTAACTAGGCCTGGCCTGTTATAACCTTTATTACTACATTAGAGAAAATCCAACTCTATTTATTTTATTGGGAATCATAATATTTAGTATTCAGTGTTGCCTAGCTAGCTAGTAGGGCGGCATGTAATAACAAAAAAATATTTTAATAATACGTTAGTCAGGACACTACAGCACACAACAATATTAATAAACGTACTTATAAATAATGTGTATATACATAATACAGTAACACAATTGTGCCTACCATTAACACCCTCAACGATACATCAAGGAGCATACGCTCTCAGCTCACCTCTGGCCGGGCGACTAAACACCGTATCCAGCAGTCATCACTACTAAAAAGGCCTAGGCTAGGCCTAGCTAGCTCCAGGCCATGGCATTGTCAAACACCATTTACTCGTCCAACCGTTTCTTCAAAACGATGTTAACACCCGTGTTAACAAGACGATGTGGACGAATTTCCATCAATTTCAGTTAATTACAACGAAATAATAATAAAATGAATGTTTCAATAATACGTGTATAATAAATAGCGAAATAAACATCGCTCGCGAGGAGGGTCGAGAGAGAGGCCAAGGTGGTCGACTCTGTGATTCTCACGCATGCGCAAAATAACTCCGTGTACCCAGCAAGATAGGCATTTGGCTATGAATTTCGTAAAAGATGGCCTTGAAAAACGAAATTAAAATCCGTTTAAAAAAAAACTTGGTTGATAATATGAATTAATTTTATTCGATTAGGCTAACATACTTATCCAAGAATAAAAATATCAAAGCAATAAGTAATTACTACCATGCTTTTGCATCAATCAATGATTTACTGCTAAATTCCTATCTCTGTAATACAAAAATAACTTTTAGTGACGTCACAAAAAGTTTTTCACAGGTTTCTCAGGGGCGTTTTGAGGGCGTTGTCGTCCTCCAAAACATTAAGTATGACTATGGCAAGCTTAAAACTGATTGATCTACACGTTGAGCCAATAAAATGATATTGCTAGGAACCCTTTCATATCCATTTTAAGCAGACATAAATATATATAAACACTGTTGTTTTTAATTCATGACCTGTAGCTTCTATATTTTATAAAGAAAATGGATTCAATGGATGATTCAATTGAATCTATATTCAACCTTTCTTTCAAGGGTAAATTTAATTAAAAAATCAATGTCAAACTCAACTTATATTGATTCAACCATAATTCTGTTTTTTTTCTGAATTTTAAATCATTTATATAATTTGTCATAGTTACATATTACTATGTTAACGTTTGTTTTAATATTTTTATATTATTATTATAGGTGACATGCTAGTTTTGCACAATAATGTGTTTCTTGACTGTCAACATCGCTAACAATAGGGTTACCGAGAGTTGACTCCATTGTTATTGCCACGATTCAACTCCGCGTACGTTACCATGCGCGCTATGTCATTGACGCGATTATTTGTCCATTGGTAAACACATTTTTATGTAGTATTATTCTGAAAATAATTGAACTGTAAACATAATTCTTTTGAGTATTTATTTATTTACATATCATTCCATAAGATCAACTATTTTTTATCTTCATTACATTCAACCAAACATGTAAAAAATGTGCTTAAAATATCGTACTGTCTAGCGCGTACGACCATACGCGGTAGATTGTTTACTCAAAAACCTTCAAACGGTCCAGTGACCTTACCCTATTCAACCTTGTTTTTGTAGTTGAGCCTCTCATGACCTGGGATTTGTTTGTCTTCCTACGCCAAGATAATATAGTTCTACATGCCATGTGCTTTTTTCTCTGAGAAATATTTATTATAAGTGCCAAAAAAACGGTTTTTTCTCGATATGAAGCCTTTATTATTCAAATCTTTTAGAGAAAAATCAGACATACCATAAAGAAGGTCTATTTATTTCATTTTTGAAATAAAATTGTGAAAATTACGTGAGGCTCAACTACAAAACCACCATTTTGTGATATGATGTCATCGTAATCCAATCAAAGCTGAGATTTCCCGCGATCGGCAGAGCTCACGGTTGAATGATTTTGGATTCTGGCTATTTGATTGGTGGACGCGAATCACCCACAGCGGAATGTTTTCTCTCGCGTGTACTGCGAAGTCACATGGTCTGTCTGTACTGATCGTTACTACACCAATTTAGAGCAATGAATTTGTACGAATTCCGTTAAATAAACAACTTTATATATTTTGTAAACATTTAATAATATATTTTATTGATATTTCCAATGTTGATATATAAAATAAATTACTATAAAACGTAATTATATGTAATTATTTTAGCGAAAAACGGTGTGGTTCATACAATTGTCGACTGAGGGCGCAATTTGTTTACAACGTTCGTGGCCAAAAACGATCATTTTCGGCGATGTTTTAGACCCTATATTTCGAAAACTACAAGTCAGATTTTCGTAATTCTTTCTTTATTGGAATATTGAAACAAAATACTAACATATAATATTTAAATTGGTTTAAAAATAACAACTTTTAATTTTGCATCGTTATCCCTACTAACAATAAGTGTACAGATTGCTACAGCTCTCCCTCCAACCAAACAGACAGGATGTGTGGTGGTTGGAGGTGAAGGAAGGGTGTGGTGGGTGGAATGAGGTGAGGGTGCAGTGTGGTGGGGTGAGGGGTCGTGCAGTGTGGTGGGTGACGGGTCGTGCAGTGTGGTGGGTGAAGGGTGCAGTGTGGTGGGTGAGGGGTGCAGTGTGGTGGGTGAAGGGTGCAGTGTGGTGGGTAAGGGTGCAGTGTGTGGTGGGTTGGGGTGAGGTGCAGTGGTGAGGGTGGTGTACAGTAGGAACCTGGAAGGTGGGATCGGATGTAGGCTTCTCTAGACTTTTTTTTTTATTATATCTACAGAAAAATAATTTAGTAAAATTACTTTTTTTTTAAAATAATTATTAATTAAAAAAAAATAGAACTTACTGTCACTTCTACCCTTTTCTACCCTAACACTGAATGCAGTCAACAAAAAATAGGCTACTTACTTTAACGTGAGAATGTTGTCAAAAAGATCTATTATAGATTCTTGGCTGTTTGTTCTTGACACAATACGAGAACCTGGAAGAGAACCATGCCTCGATGAAGGCCGTGAACATGGCCGGGAACCCGATGTTGAACGTGGTGATTCATGCAATTGGTAGAACCCATCGGGTGAGTTGTGCTTGCCGCCGACCGATGATGAATATTTCCCGCCGCCGCCGGGCTTAGAAGAAAGACCCGGTTCTAAATCCTGTCCATTCACATCTGCCGGCGATTCCATCGGACTATGATCACATCTATCTAGTCCTGTCATAATAGATAAAATACTGTTTCCTCTCAATGTCATTTACTAGGTAAATAATGTGTTAATTTTTGTCACAAAAACTCCAACATGTGGAACGAGTGAACTATACGTCTTGTCGATGTGTCCGCCATTGATATTTCGTGGATGATTTTGGACCATACGATTATTCACCACACAACTAAAATATAAGCACTCCGGAAACAAGCAAAATAGGTTTAGAAACACAATTTTTGTATAAGATACAGCATATTTATACAAATTTTATCTAGTCTTTGTTTCTACATAGTTTGACAAATAACTTGAATCTTGTTCTGATTGATTTAAATGTTAAGTAAACACCTGCTTAGGAAAATTAACTAATCCACTATTTGTGCAGTATTATTTTTCGTTGGTGGCAGCAGACCTTATTTCTTAAAGTTAAGTTCCCACGACACGCTCTCAGCGCGCGATTAATGAATTATAATTTGGTGATTCCGAAGTGTTTATCTGCCTTTTTTTCAGTATAGAGCGTGTATGTCTGATTGGATGACTCGTATCATATAACACTGTTTGGCGAGTCTATTATTTCACGTTGTACTTAGCCTTTATTACCATTTGGCGGCCATAAAGTTAATTACGCGACACTTATACATAATAAATATAGGCCATAAGTAACACGATATATCTTCAGGGAGTTGCTAAATATTACAAACGTTCCTTTGCTTTATGTGGAGTTAATTTAAATATTAATTAATTAAATTTTGAATGAAATTCTCTTTATAAGGTGAACGAATATAAGTAGAACGATGTAGGCTACTACACACACAACCGTAAATAATGCACGTTGTTCAATCATATTATTGCCTTTGTCTAGAAACACCGACGACAAATTTACATGTATTTATTAATAGTATTTTAAAACGATGTTTTGCCCCGAAAAAACGAAAGAACGAAGAAATCTTTGGAATAGGTTATTTTGTAGTTTTAATGAAGTTAATCACTTCCGTAGAAAACAAAACTAAAACAAATAATGTTTACTAAATGAAAAAATAAAATTTAATTAAAAATCCATTGGCTGACAGCCAATTTGAATATTTTTAAATTACAGTTTTTCAGGTAAATGTTGTTTTCAATCCAATTTTTGGTCAAAGTGGATAACTATTACTACATTAAAATGGAATATTCAACAAAAAATGATTTATAAGAATTATATTTTCAGAGGTCAATATATCTTTAAATAATATTATTACTATAGACTATCTTGGTTTACATGAGGAAGCATTAACACAAATATAAATATCGCCCTCATTGTATAATAACAATCAATGTCAAAATGTTGATTCACGTAGCAACGTGAATTCATTTAAAATGTTGTTGTAGTTCAATGTGCATGACACGCTAAATTACATGTAGGCCTATTACGTGGGCTGTGCTTTATTTTACCACGGAAAGGTGTATTTCCTTTATGATTTTACTACATCCGGGCTATAAAGTAAAATGAACATTGAAGTGGCAAAACAAAAATTGAATAACTTTTGGTAACAATAGGCCTATTCTACGTAATAAGTATCCTTATTAAAATATCGGAATACAGAATCTTTATTGGTCCAATATGTAAATTGTTTTGTAGACAAGAACCAAACAATGCCATCTGTTACTTATTATTGATAATATTCCATCTCAAGAAATTACTATTTAGACCATTATTGTTAATGATGAATAATGGCGAGTCTAAAAACAATACGTTTCATGTCACGTGATTAATTGAAAGATGATTATAATAGAAGCGTTACCATGGCAATCACATTGTAACCATTTATTATCAGTAAGATTGAACGTCTTCTAAACTTTAATTAGTCTAAAAGCACGACTACTCTATTGTACAGACGAAAAACACAAATCGGTATAATGAATTTCCGTATGAAAATCAATGTAGGCCTTATCATATATCTACAGCAGCCCGCCATGAGTTAAAAGGCGTCCTATTCAACAGTATTTTCAAAGATGGTGATTTTTAATATGATTTTCTGTTTCAGGACGTGGTGTGGAAGGTTTTGTTGGTAGGGGAGAAACGGGGGAAGAGGTATCAAAACGATTTATACAACCAGGGAGATATTTTTAATTTAATTAATTTATACCTCTCTCTCTCTTCATTGAACATCTCTGCATCACATCGACAATCATAATAGAGGTACAATATAAAATACGATACAAAATATAATACGCCCCTGGTGATGGTTGATAACATGTGCTGAATAGTTAGAAATAAATAATAAAAACTCCGGCAAAACCACTGAAGCATTACAAAAAAAAATCCTTATATTGAACAATCTATGAATTTGTCATGTCCGTTGTCGATGTATTGAAAGCCGGAGATACTATCTTTGCGCGCTTCCTTATTTAAAATACACAGAATCTTGCCTCGTAATCATTTGTAATTACGCCGGTGTGTGGACAGCATTCGTGTATTTTGTTCATTCCATAGGCCTACGATTCGGATTATATTACGCATGTGGTGAAGGTGTTTCAGAAGTGAACGGGGTTGTCGTCGAAAGGTAAAATCGTTTTTTTTTTCTGCTTGAACATACATACAGCAATTGGTTTAGTTTTTACTTTATTCAGCACAAGAAGAACGATCTTAGCGATCACATCTACGTCATTTTGTTGTTCATTAATTTTAATCGTTTCCAGGTTAGAAGAATTGTAGCCTGTTTTTGATACATTATTTATGCTATATGCCAATGGAATTGTTTATTAAAACGTTACATATTCAGTCACATGTAAAATAGGAAGACTTATTTTCTACATCTCTGAGGTAATATCACAGGAGATCCATATCACATAGGCGGGTACGTATACCATCTATGAAGGTGCGTATAGGCCTCCTGCTAACATAACAACATATGCCACATACGGTAATATCGTATGAAAGTTAGAGGCCGAAAACGAGACACAAATATACTATTTTTTTTAAATGTTATCAAGAATGTAATATATAAATCCTAATAAATGAATAATAATAATAAATATTAATAATTATATTTCACAGAGTAAAAAGAAGTGGCAAAAGAAACGTCTCATATCACGAAATTTCTATATAATTATTATATACACAGATTCATAGAAATAATACAGTATATTTGAAATATAAAATATCATGAGTGTAAATATGATAAAAAGCCCGCAAAATCTTCTTTATTGCTAATCTAAATTGTCTGCTTCATTTCCTTTGTTATAGCATTGGTATTCTTATAACAATAGAAGACCGGGTTGTTATCATTTTGTTATCATTTTTTTTCATTTGTTCTATTCTTTGGTCTTCTTCACTTAAACGTTAAAGCTACCAGCAGTAACACCACCATATAATTGATTTTTATCAGTAACAGTGATATTTTAAACTTTAATTTTGAGGTAATGTCTAAATTTATTATTAGCACGAATTTCCGACCAAAGTGGGACAAACCACAATGATTATTATTTCGAACTTTATTTGTTAATCTTCAATGATTGATTTTATGTAACAGTGTAGGCTTGAAAACGGTCTTGAAAACAATAGACCACCACTCGATTGCCGGTAACACTAGGAGTGGTCTGATCTCTGTCACGATGATTAGGCCCTACCCGCTCCCCTCAGCTGAAAGGAAATTATATAACCGGGTAGTGTAGTTCAAAGTACATATTGTGATTCTGTCTTGGTGGCTACACTGCCTATAACGCTTCACGCTTCGGGGCTATTTTCTTAGTTTTTATTATTGTGGTGATTACGGTATTTTAAGTCAATTCAACAACGACAAAATTCTTTTGAAAGTACTATTTGTTCGGTGTCAAATATCTGTCAACCTACTTTTATGATTTTACCGTTTTACACAATCAGAAGCAAGATATTGGTTGGTTCCTTTACTTAATGCTGTTACGGTATTGCTGTTGCTAGGCCTAAATTTACTATCGGTTAAAAAGACAAATTCGAGGGACTGATAACAAAAGCAAAAAACCCTCGATATTCAATGCATTTGGAAAGCGAAGAGTGACATTTTATTGACATAAGCGCACCGCAATTAATTTGACCAATCACAAAGCGTTGGATTATCTCACTGTTGGTTTGTGATTGGTCAACTCACTTGCGTTGCGCCTACGTAGTTGGGCTGCATCCAAAAGTGGGGGTCAAGCCTTTAGTGCCCAAGCAACAGCTATTATAAATTATATTAACAAATGAAACGGTAAAAAAAATGTTATTAAAAGAAACGACAATAGGCCTAACGAAGATACAGCTAAATAAAACTTCTCATCACCAATCACGTCATTGTAGGCCTATATATAGAAAAACATACGTATAGAATGTACTATTATTATTAACCTTTCGTTCGAATCGGAATATTTATTAATATAATTATTATAATTACAATGAGTATTTATTACAATTGGCCCACTGTATGTATAAATGTTTTAACTCGGAGGAAAGCCAATTCATGAACCGGGAGTAAGAATTAATTTTCTTACAGCAATTAGAAATATACTGGTATGCTACACATAATATTTTCTTCAAAGTGAAATTTAGCCTGTTTTATCAAAATTAGCCGGTTGTCATTTTGCAGCAGCACTACCGGTGAAATTGTAAGTTAAGCTAAAGTATACAATAAGAACGGAAATGATACCACGGTTGAAGGATTTGTGTAGACCTTAACAAAATCTGGATTCAAGTTGACTTTACACCAGGGATAATTTATCGTACTTACAAGTAGAAATTAGAGTACGGAGTAATTAGAGTAAATCGTATTATTTCCGGCGGCCGTTTACAGATATAGAACCGTGAAGGTTACAGTGTACAAAAGTGATAGAAACTGTTATGGTTCAGTAACGAATTATGTTTTTTTTTGACGGAAATTTATTAACCTCTTATGAAATAACGCCAAAGTAGGGCCTGTGGTGCAATACAATATATTATATTATCATCTATAAAATGACTTTCGTGTATAAGTTTCTGCCACACCCCTCTAACAGTTAAAGGGGTGTGGCAGGCAAAACCTTAGCTATTTGTTATACTTATTTCGCATATTACTTTTACGGTATTATTCAACGTATAGATTAGGCCAACTCGACAGAAAATTATTGATAATTACTATATGTATATGAATATACTATACGAAGTTGCTTTTCGTCAGGGATCTGGAGGTCGTGGGTTCGAGTCCCACCCGAAAATCATTTCATTTTGTGCTCAGTGTGTACTTGCCTGAAGTACAATTACGTCAGAGTTGCCATACATCCCACTCAGTAAACTTATTACAAAAAGAAAACCAAATGAATCAAACAGCCTTGTTAGTAGTCTGTTAACACCCGACAGATTTTTTTCTAACACGAATTTGGACAAACTTGAATTTACTGTTAAAAATCTAATTTGTTGAGTTTCGGTCAATGTTAAAACATATGGTGCCTAAGAGGGTTGTTATTTATTAAGAGGATGTCTGGTGTCTGTGTGTGTAGATACTGTATATCGGTGGTTGTCAAGAAATAACCATAAGTATTAGTAGTACAGTAGTATTAGTAGTATCGGAAATCTTAAAATATAATTAACGTGGATTGAATATACTGTTTATTATTTCAAGATTGAATACCAATTATTATGAGTTTTAATCATTTCGAAACTAAATTAATATAGGCCTTGTTAACTAGAACAATATTATTCGTATTGAAAGAAATAGCAACAATTGCTTTCAAGGGGTGTCACTCGAACTTACAGCTGTCGAGTGAAAAAGTCGTTCCTACGTACGCTCATAAACATATATGAGCATGCGCAGAATGATGTTTTACGCGTACGCGTATAGTCTCGAGTGACATGCCCGAAAGGTCACATTTAAAACAAAACATGTAATGGCTGTTGTACTTTGCACTAATAAAGGCAAGCTAATGTTGCTAATTAATAATGGTTAGTATCAGGTGAGAGTTTAGCTAGCTCTGTCATAATGCATCATGATCTTACGATCGAATGGATAAATAGTTCGAATAATATCTGATGTTAATGTTTCTGTGAAATTAATTTTTGTTGTTGAATATTCCATTGTAATGTCACATAATAGTTATCTACTTTGACCAAAAATTGAATGTAAACAAAATGTATTTACCTGGAAAACTGTAATTTAGGGTCAAATTGCCTGCCAGCCAGTGGATTTTTGGTTGAATTTAACCATTTATTACTGTATGTTATTTGTGAGTGAAAAAACATAATTTTTTTTATTTTCTTTTTCTACGGAAGTGATTAACTTTAGTAAAACTAACCTATTTGATTTAATTAATCTTCATTTTCATGTTTTTTGGGGACAATACATCTTTAAGTATAACTAATTAACTTATAAGTAATAATAATATATTATTTCAAAAAGTACAGGTTTCACACAATGCTTGCTGTGTAAGGTCATGTTTCGTTTTTCATTTACAATTTAAATTTCCTATATGTCTATAAAAAGCTTCATGTTGCCACCGGATGTTTACATGTTTTGAATTAAATGATTTCAAATACAGAAGTACCTGATATTATATCTTGATGTGAAAAAGCAAGTGTTTTAAATCGGTAATTAACCACGTTTGTGCTGACAATTGAAACCCAAGAATATAACCCGGACATCGGATTTTAATACCATAATAATACTGTACCTACAAGCTAAAATAATTACTAAAGTCAGTTCAGAATCTATGGAGCGGGATTATATTGTTTAACACATGTCAAGGAGACTCAACACTATTATCCTTTAAGCTTTTGTATTCTTCTTCCGATAAAGCAGAAAAGCTGTGTTATTTCTAACGACTTTCATAAGAATAAAAGCTATGTATCAGAGAATAGCAGAGGAGCACAATGAGGAACTGCTCAAGAACACTTTATATACACTAACTTTTAAACTCTCGTTTTAAAGAAGTATTTCAGTTCAATTAGGCCTATACAATCTCTACAAAACTAATTTAAGTATAGGCTTACACACGCACAAGATCTCTTGATCTTCGACAATTAGAATTCTTTACTCTCTATGTCCTTTTTCATCAGAAGGCAACAATAGAAAGTCAAATCATCGAAGTTTAATAGCTTTTTAACAACAATGTTGCGTTTTCTGGTGACCTAAAGTTCCCGTAGTTGAGAACGATAATCATGGGAGATGTCATGAGGATCAAAGCGTTGACAGCCGCCTTGATTTCCTGCTTTTTGGTTTCCTACGAAAGTACAACAAAAATAGTATTGTAGATTTATAATGAATACTTCAAGATTCAATTTATTATCACATAATATTACATACATGAAATTTGTTTTCCTGAGTTTAGAAACATAGATACAATACAATTTAAAACACAATATAAAAATGTAACACTTTAACTAATTATCTTGAAAAATGTACATTATATAGATGACAAGCATATGGAAAAAAGAGTCTCTAAATCTAATATTTGGACATTTTGGGTATTGCTAAACACCGCAAACCTCCCAAAAAAACATAGCAAACCCCACCGAACCAACATAAAAGTGATTGAATCAAGTAGTGTACAACCCACTGGGATGGGGTTTGCTATGTTTTTTTGGAGGTTTGCGGGGGTTTGCGGGATTTAGCAATACCCCAAATTTTTAACAAAATTGAATGTTCATAGTATGATGCACCCAAATATGCTTTAATATGGTAGTGATATGACTATGCTCAGTGTTTTTTTTTATTGTCTGCGACTACTATTTTCTCATAATATTTCTGACATTTTATGTGTTTTGTTCAACAGGTCCAAACAACGAATAATGGCGTCCTATGTAGTATTACACCTAGCAATAGTTATCATGGTTTTGCTGTTATCATCAGCGACTGTCCAATCAAAAAGTAAGTACTGAATGGTGAGCGCGCGTGTATGGTGGTGACGTCATCATCATCCTCGTCATGATTTTTATGATTTGGTTACCAACCCCAAGCAAGTTATCTTATAACCATTTACGGTACAGGTACTGTGTCCTATGCTCGGGTGTCACGAAAGCTCAGACCCCCTAAGACCTAAGATCACGAAAGCTAAGACCCAACACCTAAGATTACAAATATTTATCTTTCGCACCTGCCTTGTATTTTAACTCCCAATATTTATTATGAATACCACACCTTAGAATTGGCACTTTTTCTCGCACACAAAATGACTAGCCTACAGTACAGTAGGCCTACCCAATGTTTTTGTTTCTATGGAACGTCAAAATAGCAAAAATTATATAGAGGGCTGAAAACTCTGTGGAGTCCATCTACAGTGTGGATGGAACAATGTAAAATTAAAATTGTAATGATAATAGTATAATCATGCAAGTACGAAGAAATAAATACCGGCAAATAAATTTTAATTTTTTGTTTCGTTTCCTTTCTGTTTTTATACTTGTACTATTATTGTTGCTCTTTTGGCGCTCCATAGAAACAAAAACATTGAGCATGGGGAGCTCGAGGAGTTACATTACAGTATACAAAGAAACATATCTGTAAAATCATCAATTTAAAAGATTTATTTATTTGTTATCATGTGTTTCTCCTTCTGAAAGTACTTATAAGTCCTAATTTTAAAGTGTGGTGTTCAGGATAAAGTTAGTCAACAAATTTGGAGTCAAAATACAAGAAAGGCAGGTGCGCAAGAAAAACATCCTCTGAACCAACACAATGGAGTAAATATATACCAACAAACAACCCGTCAAGTTTGTTTGTTGTAAAGAAAAAATATACATTTACTCAACGGGCGAAAATAATGCGATTTTATCTATGTTTTGCGGTATTATTAAATTATATTTATGGTAATAAATGAAACCTACTGTGTTTAAAATTATGTATGGATAAACAAGTATTGTTTTTAAGCTGTAGTATATCTTAGTATTTGTAATCTCAGGTGTTGGGTCTTAGCTTTCGTGATCTTAGGTCTTAGGGGGTCTGAGCTTTCGTGGTCTGAGCTTTCGTGACACCCTCCTATGCTCCCGTTTTTACCGCCGTCGCCTTATCAACATTGCCGTCGTCGTCATCTTCCACCTCTGACGTGTACGTTATCTCACAGTTGTCTTCACGACTGTCTTCTTTAAATCACCACTGCCGTCGTGTCGTCGTCACTTCGGCTGTCGTCTTCACCTTTTTACCACTGCCGTCGCTATCCACCGTCCTGTTTCTTCCGTCTACATCACCACTTGTCGTCTTCACCTTCTTTATCGCTATCCACCCTCGTCCTGTTTACCTTCTTTATCACCACTGCCGTCGCCATCCCCCGTCCGGTTTCTCGTCATGTTTCACATGTCGTCATCGTTGCCTTTACCACTGCTGCAAAAACACGATTAGTAGTAGGCATACGTACCAGATTATCACCTTACATTATTTTAAAACACGAATGAGGAAGTAAAGGAAGGAAGTCAAAGGAAACTATAACTCATAACACAACACCTTTAAGCAACAATATGCTTACTGTCAAAACACGTCGGGTCACAATCCGTAGTAGTAAATAAAATGGTGTTATACTTTGCGAGAAATGCGGTGAAACACATAGGCCCGACAACAACCATGGCCCCAACCATGGTTTACAGTAGGCCTGGCCTAAACTTTTAAAATGATTCGTTGTGCGTATTGATTATATAGACAGGTGGTAACGTAACCATGAACTATTATTTATAATTAAAAAGGAAAGAATCGTCGATGGATGACCGTGAAGTCTAAATTAAAAGCGATGCTCCCGTATCAACGATCTAATTATACACGTGTTAATGATTTTTTTTAAATACTTAATTAATACTAAAATCTGTCTGAAAGTCTGTAGTGGGCCTACGTATCGACAGCGCTTAACTTCTTCATTCAAACGTGTTGCCTATACTATTATAAGTGTCTTTATGTTAGAAACGACATATATTGACTGTGATCGAATTGGAAAGAACAATAGACTCACTACAAACGTGTTCCTCTACCCCCTATCCCCACCTATCCCTCCCACCCATAAAGTATGTTTGTGACTTCATTTTTCAGAAAGCAATTTAGTATCATGTTCCAGTTCGTCAACCTGTAGTGAATGTTTACAATCGTCGGCATTGTGTGCTTGGTGTTCATCGGCTGTAAGTAAATCAATAATCGATAATCAATATGAACAAATCAATTATTCAATGTTACCAACTTATCAATAATCCTTTCAAGCGATTAATCAAAAAAATTTAGAAATAATCAATCAATCGTTTCGTAAGATAATCGATAAATGAATCAATCATTTACCAACTTATCAATAATCATTCAATGTATTATCGACAAATAATTAATCAATCGTTTCGTAAAATAATCGATAAATGAATCAATCATTTACCAACTTATCAATAATTATTTCAATCAAAAAAATTGAGAAACGATCAATCAATCGTTTCGTAAAATAATCGATAAATGAATCCGATCAATATTCGTTGAAATTAATTAATCGATCGAATCCGTTTATTGATTTAAAGCTTTCTTAATATTCAATATTCTATTGATTACATCATACTCCAAATGTAGGCCCTGGCTTGTGATATATTCTGATTAGGCATAATGTTCAGATTTCTTTGGTTTTAGACCTATTCCCGATCCAGATGTGATACTGTAGCTAACATTGAATTATATTGTATGAAAGCAGATATACAGAACCCGACGACACGAGATGTATATCCTATAATAGTAAGTATCATACGCATGCAACGCCATATATGCCAAATATTTATCTTTTACTAATATTACACGGTTTAAAACCTAGATTATCAATATTTAAATACTCAATTTATTTAAAAGCAAAACAATTTGAGAGGCGAATTGTGTTATAGCTATGAGATAAAAATAGTTTACACTATTAACTTAGAAATGATAAAAATTTAAATAATAAACACTTTTGAGCTGTTTCTACATAATTAAACAGGTTTTATCATGACTTATTAATAACTTTTCTGCTCTTTCATTTAATTTTTATTATTATATTCTAGTTGAATATTACATTTATTTTGAAAAAGATATTCATGACATCAAAGGTCAAATAAGGGTCATGAAACTAAAATCGTGTCTTCACAAAAAAAAAATGGTTGAAATATTCCAACAAATTATATTAATAATTAGGCCTATGCATTTTATTTGTAGGATATGGCTGTACAAGATAAGATTAATAATATTGGTCCGATCCAAGTCAGTCCACAGGAAGTTCTACTAGCAATAAGGCCAGGTACGTTTTATGAAACCAATACATTAGACTTGCCCCTGTTATTGTCTTTTTTATGTTAGTCCATCAGTCGACGTTTCGACTTTTGTCTGAAAATGCGATTGTTTTATTAGGCGCATGAAACGCCATATGTGCCAACATATTTATCTTTACTAATTACGGGCTCGAACCTATTTTCCCACTTGGACGCAACGCAACGATGTAGGCGCAACTTAAGTGAGTTAACCAATCACAACGACAGTTTCAACGATCCATCGCGTCGTGGTTGGTTAAATTACCTTCAAATGGGGACGGACAAAGCTTAATATTTTAAAACTATTTAAATCTTTCCACTGTAGTTTGTAACATCTGTTAAGACCAGGCGAAATAGTAAAATTCCTTGGTTTAAAATAATGTTTAAAGTTCATGAACTTGTAACTTCGTCATAAATCTATAATAGAGTAGATTTTTCTAGACCAGACAATTCACTTATTCTAATAATCGACAATTTGTAAAAGTTATCTGACGACAGACAGGAAACTATCAATCTGTTTTCCTTTGTTAAGAATCATCGGAAAACGCTTCACCCAAAGGACTATATTTTTACATTTTTAAGTGTTGTTTTTACAGTACTTTGAATACGTTTGTTTAGACAAAGTACAATTATAAAATCAATTTTCGGTTTCAAAACTGAAGTTTCAAGTAATGAAAATTTACAAAGTGTACGAAAGTTATTTTATGATGCAAAACTATTTTACTACAGTACTAGCGACCTTTCATCGACTCATTCTGCGCACGCTCAGCAAAAAAATGCGCGGAATGACTATTTTGACTCAATAGCTGCGTAGTCGCTTGCATATAACGATAAGCTAAGTCTCTTCTTAGCATTGCTAATTAGCAACTAAAAGAATTTGAATAACTACTGACAGTTTCGACTGATTTGTTTCACGGTGGAGGTCTTACTACTAGTACTACTACTTACTACTAGGGATGGTTAATGTATAATCAAGCAACATTTAGAAGGCTGGGGCGTTAGATCCGCCCATGACAGTCACATCAGAGTAACTGACTGTTTTTTTTTTATATTTTCATAGGCCAACCAGCTTACTTTAACGTGACAGTAAGGCCGTCACGTGACTATCCAGTTGATATGTACTTTGTCATGGATCTCTCCCATTCTATGAACGATGATTTAGAAACCATGCGAAAAGTTATTGTCGATTTAGGTAAGTTTCCAATAAAATAAATTGAAAATCCCTAATCTCTGATCGGGTTGCAAAAAGCGGATGAAATATTAATGCGCATGACTATTAACGTTTCCCGGCATAGTAACATGCGCAACCAATCAGAATGCTCGATTCATGCGAATTAAATTCGTTAATGGAAAACAGGCTTAAAATGAAATATGGAAAAATAGGTAAAGCGTTGTTATATCAATATGTACTGTTAATAATTCATTTACGATTATTTTATGATTGTTTTTCCAGCAAACGCTATGCGATTGATAACAACCGACTTTCAGCTTGGATTTGGTTCGTTCGTGGATAAAACAGTCTCCCCGTTTATTAGAGAATTATATCTACAGTAAGTAAAGTTTGTCTATGGATATTGTATCTGTTTTTGACAAATTACAAGCGATGGGTTATTCAAACTGTCGCTTGTTATTGGTCAACACTCTTGCGTTGCGTTTACGTCCTTAATTGCGTTGCGTCTCTAGTGGGGACCAGACTTTGATTATGTTAAAGGCGCGAATCATCAGACAATAGAAACGCCGAATGGAATAACAACAACATAAAAAAAACAGACAATATCTTGTCTATGATGCGTCGTATACAATAAATATAAAGCTGAAATGAATGTTTTACTGGTAAGGCCTATAAGTTTACAGACAATAAAGGATTTGTTATGATGCATGTTTTTTTACATCCTGTGTACTACATTATTGTAACCTCTGACTCATAATTCAATTTATTATTATTAATCTCAAAGGAAATATCCATTTTAATCTTTAAAATCTAAAGTAGATATTTTATTGTTAATGAAGAGGGATACAACATGGTTCTACTTGGTTGGTAATTGTGTACAAATTGTTGTACATAAATCAGTCTTGGAACATAAAGGGCGTACACGCAACACAGTGGACCAATCACAAGAGACAGTTCGGATGATCCATCGCGTCGTGATTGGTCCCTTGCGTTGCGCTTACGTCCTAGTGGGAACCAAGCTTTATGCTAATTATGGCGAAATTCTTTGTTCAAAGTTGATTTACGTTTCTCAGTAGTCTAATAAAATCTTGTACATTCAATCCTTTGTCAAAACCTCCTAAACTTGGGCCCCACTCTTAGGACGCAATATAACGACCTAAGTGCAACGCAATTTGTACTTTGACCAATCACAATGAGATAGACCATTTTTATCGATCGGAACGATATCAGTGCCAACTGGCTACATTCAGATTTTTGACAATGTGCAAAGCTCAGTTTACACTATTAAATTTTGATGTGACAACAAATGTGATGAACCCATATATAGACACGATGATGTCATATCACCACCATATTTGGACATATCACTACCATATTTGGGAACATCACAATTTTTTGTTAAACTAGTTTTGTAGTGTAGAAAGACCTTAAGAAAGAACGAATTATAGGTTTATTTAAATTCAAATTTGAACAAAAAATCACGTACATGGGGGCGATTTGAACAGGGAAGAGGCACATAAAATTCTGTTTTTAATACATTATATAAATTCTGTATATGGTAAAAATGATCTTTTTGTGCTTTATTTTGGATAATAGAAATCAAAATCCGTGTATATACCTAACTAGTCTTCAAAATGATGTGTGTGACAAGCCATACGGATTTAGGAATATCTTTCCTCTTTCTCAAAGCACTAACATGTTTCAGGTAAGGTATATATAAATTATTAATCGTGTATTCCCCAAGACGGTGGGTTGTAACAAACAATATACTTTTCTAGCCGAATATCAACGCTGTATCTCAACATACAATATTTGCCTCACAGTATCACATGCATATTCCATAATACAGCACGTCATTTGTATCACATGATTCCTGTATCATGTAAGTTTAGGGTAAGTGGTATTTTGTAGTCTGTGATACTAGGCGATACTGTATTACAGGATTTTTCTAGATACAGTACAGAGAATCGGGTAACTTTTCTTTATTTCCCAACTTTAATTATAGAAATCTTTATCACAAAAAGTTCATTTTAAGTTGGGATTAAAACTCGTGATATTCTCTTTTACAATATAATTTAACCAAGACAGGATTGCCTTGGTTTACCAATGATATTGTTGATACCATATCAATATTATAGTTCTCTATGTGGCAGGACTAATGCATTGGCTAACAGTAGTAATAAAACATTATGGTACCAGTAGATATATAATTCCACCTTCTTTAAATCTTCATGGCAAAGTCTCATCGGCAAAGAATGTTAGTAAGTACTTAATATGGTATTATAAAGTAAATATTACCATTGTGGTTATTATATTATTGTATTATTTATAATTCCTAGTCTCTACAAGGTTGGTTGGTTGGTTGGTTGGTCATTCATTCAATCATAAATTTTGATGAACAAAAAATACAAAACAGGAAGAACAATTGGAGTTAAATGGGATAAAACTCAAATAAAAATTTAAAAAAATAAAAAAATGTACTATATAAAAATACTATTGCAGTTGGAATGAATATACTACTGGTTTGGTGTCCATTTCAACCTCATACCGAAAACTACACTCTAACCCTACTCTTGCTCACTCCTACTCTTCCACACCTCTCCTCCTCCTAGCCCTACCCAGTCTTTTTCATCATTACGCTTTCCCACCCCTACTCCTGCTCACCCCTACTCTTGCTCACTTCTACTCTTCCCCACCCCTACTTTCTCATTCAATATCTAAATCTACAAAACTTCCTAGCTTGCTTGCTTATAATTTACGGGCTGAATGCTTCAATTTTCTGTGGCTATTACATCTGCAGTCATATCAGTTTATAGTGTATATTCAGGTTTGGCGAACCTTCTACTCATGGTAAATAGACAATATACAGTTTGCATAAAAATGTGTGTTAAATGTTAATATTAATTTATTACTCAGCAAATGTATATAATTTAAAATTAGTAATAACCAGTATAAATTTCACATGACAGTAAAGTATTATAGATGAATCATTTACATATCAAATTTCTAATTATATATACTACTAGTGTATGACTAATAATGAAATTATGAATTTTTCCTTATGGTTATTGGCTGAGGTCATAGATTATTATTGGTTTTAATTACCACTTATTTCCTTTTATGTTCATATTGTGAATCTTATCTACAGTAATATCTGTGGTAATCTACATTTTTCTTGGTACAATATTGAAATATTAGTGCTATTTTCTTTAGTCAACTTTGTCAGTACAGCTGACTTGAAGAGGCCCTCTTAACAACAATACAAAATATACAGATGACATTCAAACATAAAGATACAGAGGATTCTATGAAGTTAAAATCTCCTTTCAAAAACACAACCTTTCTCCACTCCTAAAAGCTAAAACCAGAATAACATCACTGGGTTAAAATGCATATTACAGGCTGATTTGCTCTTGTTTTAAATACATATTTGTATTTTAATTTTCATTTCATTTATTCGTCTAAAAAAAAACAAGGACAATGCAAAGGTACAACAATAGAATAAGAGAGAAACATGAGATTACATTTACATCACTACCATATTTGGCCGCATAACACTTTTTTTTTGTCAAATTAGTTTGATAGATCACATAATCTTTACATCTCTTTTCCCCTCCTTCTCCCTTCAACACCACCTCCCTTCAAACAATGTCATTCATATTTCAAGCATAGTTCTCTTTATTTAATAAGACCTCAATTTAAACATGTCCTAATAAAAATAAAATAAGACTAGGATTTGAATAACAAACTACACTGCTATTCAAATAGAGCATAATACAAGCTATATAATATTCTAAAAGATTATCATTTATTAATCGTTCAATTTCATAATTACAAAGACATCTTGGATCTTGGAAGGATTTACACAAGATATCCATTAAATTGCACGATTGTGGGTCAAAGGTTAATTATATGCATAGAATATTGTAATGTATGATAAAGACGGTTGCAAGTATAATTTTACTAGCATACATGACCTGTGTATAAGTATAAACCATAAAAAACCACAGAGCATTAAATGCAATGTTTCAATTTCTGATATTTGTATTTTAATACCAATTGATTCAAAGGAAACATATTCTCTATCACATGGTACAGATTAGGTATTACCACTAACACAGCAGAACCCCTATTAAAAGGACACCTTTGGGACCCAACAAAGTGTCTCTTTAATAGGGTGTGAAAGCATAATATTGCTCAACTTCATTTCGTTAGAAGTGGTCCCTTAATAGAGGCGTCTTCTGAATAGGAGTGTAAAGCTCTGCCTACACTATCAAACTAGTTTGACATAAAAATGTGATGTGCCAAGCTATGGTAGTGATATACCCAAATATAGTAGTGATATGACATCATCATGTCCATATATGGGCACATCACATTTTTTTTGTAACATAAAGTTTGATAGTGTTTAAAACAGGGTTATAACATACACTATAAAATCTGAGGCAATTGTTGTCTTCGATAAAAAATAACAGATTGAGTAAAAAAATAAATCAATTTTGGCAATTACAGTAGGGAATATTTATTATTAAGAGGACACATACAGGATCCAACCATTAAACATACTGTATATATTGCCTCTTGTTCATTTCACAGGAAAGTATCCTCTTAATAGGGATGTCTCAATGGATGGGTTCTACTATAGTGACATTCTTAAACATTATTTATCGTAAACATTTTTTATCTTAAACATTATTTATCTTAAACATTATTTATCTTAAACATTATTTATCTTAAACATTATTTATCTTAAACATTATTTATCTTAAACATTATTTATCTTAAAAATTATTTATCTTAAAAATTATTTATCTTAAACATTATTTATCTTAAACATTATTTATCTTAAACATTATTTATCTTAAACATTATTTATCTTAAACATTATTTATCTTAAACATTGCACCATGTTCTTCCATCACTAAGCTAATCAACCTAGATTTATTTTATTCATTAAATGTTTTTTTTCAGGCATTACTCACAGATGTAACCAAATCACTGAGTTCAGACAGACCTGAGGGAGGCCTAGATGGTCTCATGCAAGCTACTGTATGCAAGGTACTATAAAAATTATAATATTTATTCTGTCATCAATGAAAAATAACCAGGATTGAAAATAGGCTAAAGCCCAAACAGATTCTGCACTCTCCATACAATATTACTACTATTCTGCTTCTCCCTTTGAACACGGCCTAAAATGTGCTGTACTTAACTAATCTCCTATCTTTTGTATTGTAATTGTAGGACCCACGTATGGATTTAATATAAGGGGCATTCCACAGTATTTTTTAGTCACAGACATTACACTTTAGAAAGTTTGAATTGCTATATCTAGTAAACAAATCTATGAAAACATTTCATTTTTTGGTTGAATTATTGCTTATATATTAAATTTAAGTAGGTATATAAAAAAATGTAAAAAAAATATTTTAATGTGACTGTGCCAAATATGTTTGCGTCATGGACATCACAGGATCGCGACATAACTTTTGACAGCATAAACATAACTTACGAGTTCTGTGCTGTTTATGCAATTATTAATTAGTCCTTCATATACAGTATATCATATTTAGATATTAGTTCTTGTCATATTCTAGTACAAAAACAGTTTTAGTTTTAATCCATATTGGATATAACTGATTATCTGTGTCACAGAGTTTAAACTACTTTAGATCATGCCAAATATGTATATAATATTTTGTATGTGTTGCATGTTTCTTTATGACTTTTACAATTTTATTACGTAGAAAGAAATTGGTTGGCGTGAGGAAGCCCGTCATTTCATTATTTATATGAGCGACGCTGACTTTCACATCGCTCTCGATGGAAAGGTAAGTGATAAATAATTTAGTTTCAAAGCTCACTTTCTTTATCACACCTATCAGAAACAATGCTCTTCTACAGCTAGTATCCATTCATGAAATTGTTCAGGAAAAAAAAAATTTAATCGCCAATTTTGCAGTTTTAATGAAGTTATTACGAAACAATATAAAACAATGATTTAACTTAAATAAGTAGTTAAATTTAACCAAAAACCAATTGACTTCCGGTCAATTTGACTATTATTTTACTTTAAATTACAGTTTTTTTTAAAGGTTAATAATTTCTTTCTTCAATCCAATTTTTGGTCAAAGTGGATAACTATTTGTTTGTTTGTATTTGTTTGTTTTATCTTCATACTGGTTGACCTCTTCAGTCAAAGACTGATCTCCCAGAGGGCCCAGTTGGTGATCAGTGGCTGTGATGTACTAATACACTATACACTATACTATAGGTGAAATTAAAATAGCATAACAGTTTTAAGAATTATTTTTTTCAGGGGGACAATACATCTTTAAAAAAGTTATTAAAAAATCTATTTAAAATCTCAAAATGCCTAGAAAACTATACAGGTTAAAATATGTCCATAAAAGCTATACCTACTGTATTATACAAATGGTGGGTGGGATGTTTAAGTACAAACTTAATTTATGTCCTGTACAAGTGAAAGCATTACTCAAAACCATTTGAGGGTGACTCATTTGAAGCACCTTTGGTCATGATGTCATGGGAGGAGTCCATCAGGAACACAAAGTCAAGAGAATAAATACACTATTAGTATTATGGTAAAACATTTTACTAAGGAACCATGTCAAATTTATTCTACTGCAGTTACTGTACTGCAGGAACTACATTTGTTTATTCTTAAACATGTTTATACAATCTATTTTAGGTTATATGCATTGAAACTAACTACAATCATATAAATGATAAATAGAAAAGTGAAAATACACACATAATAGGAAAGTGATATACATAATAAAACTGTTTATACAATTACTGCAAATTTAGGTTGCATTGAAACTAATTAAAATCATGATATGGCAGTAAAAAAAGTGGTTACTACAGTAAAATAATTTTTAACATGATCCATGTATTACCATTTTCCTATTTCTATTTATCATTCATTACAACGACAGGTGATAATAAGGGGTGTGTTTTTCCAGGGGTAGAGTTTGGTGTGCGGCATGCTCCACTTTCGACAGATAAAGTAAAATAATAAACACTATTATATATTATATCTACTAACTAAATGATATCAATTTAAATATTAACTTTTTTTGATACATTGTATTTTTCTGTAATCTCTTTAGTCTACTAATTGACATTTTGTAAAATTATATGTTTATTAATTTGTTTTTAGATTGGAAAAGCATCTACACCAAATGACGGAGAATGCCACTTGGATCGTAATGGTTACTACACTAAAGAAACAATACTAGTAAAATCTCAGTCACAATTATAGGCCTACAATTTAGAAATGCCAATGGAATTCATGGAATTTTGAATGCAGATAGCAGACATGATAATGTGTATTTCATGGTGTATAGCGTTTGGACATTAAGTAGTGGCACAGTGGTTTTATTGGTTGTTATGCTTCATTGGTTTTTGGTTCAAATCCTGTCACAGGCCAATACAGCGCCACCACATAACTAAAAGGGTCTTTCACACCTGTGCTGGTATGGTTCCGGTCCAGCACCAGCAAATTAAATCGAAGTCAATGTTCAGTTTTGTGGAGTACTGCCATGAAAACAAAATGTTTAAAGTATAAATTGAACCACTATTGATTAATAAACACACGTTTTAAATAAGTTAACTCTTCTTAAGGTTTTCAGTGAAGCACTAAATTTTAGAAAATCACTATGAGTAATTAATTCAATATTAATAATTCAATATTAATTTTGCAGGACTATCCATCAATAGGACAAATCAGCAGCAAAATGAAGAAACAAAACATAATTCCAATATTTGCAATATCTAGAGGACAATTCTACGACGACATACCATTTTACAAGGTAATAAATTGTACATTCTTCTTCTTCAAAATCACCTAATTGATTGTAAAGACTAATTTAGCAGAAAGGAATTTCAAAATATAATTACAATTTAATTCACAAGAATTTATAATTTTACTTTTTACTATGGCCAATTAATCCATATTAAGACACCACTATTAAGGGACACTTCGTTGGGCACAAGGGTGTCTCTTTAATGCTCTGTCTACACTAACAAACTAGTTTGACAAAAAAAGTGTGATGTGCCCAAATATGGTAGTGATATGCTTAAATATGGTAGTGATAGGACATCATCATGTCCATATCTTGGCACATCGCATTTTGTTGTCAGTTTGATAATGAGTTCTACTGTAATTACAATGCATTTAAATGTTCTCATTTTTGCAGAGTCTTGTGAAAGAGTTCTTTGAAAGTGGTAAAGTAGCTGAACTAGCTACAGATTCCTCAAACATCGTTCAGCTTGTAAGGAGTAGTTATGAAGTAAGTAACTCCCAATTACACTCTAACCATTTCATCATACTAGAGAACTTCCTCTTTATCTTCTACTTCCTTTTTTTATTATACTGCAACTTCTTCTTTCCTTCAACTTCCTCTCTTTCCTTCAACTTCCTCTTTTTGCCTTCAACTTCCTCTCTTTGCCTTCAACTTCCTCTCTTTCTTTCAACTTCCTCTCTTTCCTGCAATTTCCTCTTTCTTTCAACTGCCCCTTTCCTGCAACATCCTCTCTTTCCTGTAACGTCCTCTTTCTTTCAACTTCCTCTTTCGTTCAATTTCCTCTCTTTGCCTTCAACTTCCTCTTTTCCTGCAATTCCTTCAACATTCTCTTTTTTTCAACTTCATTTTTCCTGCAACTTCCTCTTTCTTTCAACTTCCTCTTTCGGTCAACTTCATCTTTTCTTTCAACTTCCTTTTTCCTGCAACATCCTCTCTTTCCTGTAACTTCCTTTCTTTTTTCAACTTCCTCTTTCTTTCAACTTCCTTTTTCCTGCAACTTCCTCTCTTTCCTGTAACTTCCTCTTTCCTTTAACTTCCTCTTTCTTTCAACTTCCTCTTTCGTTCAACTTCCTCTTTCCTTCAACTTCAACTTTCTCTTCCATGATCAATCTTGAAGTTGATTGGTTCTCACTATGTGCTTATTTGCATTTCTTTACTTATTTTCATCCACTGTCATTATGCAAATTTCATTATGCAAATTTTGTTTCATATTCTCAGCAAATCACATCAGAAGTGAGAATGGATGATACGGCAGCGTCACCACTTAAAGTTAAATATACCTCTTACTGTGGTAACACAGTTACGACCAATTCAAGACAATGTCTGAGTGTTGCAAGTCAAGAATCTGTGACCTTTGAACTGGAAGTTAGCGTTACTAACCAAAATTGTTTTTCTGGAGAACAAAGGTAATGATAGACATGAAGGTTTACTGGTATGCTTACTCAATCCCAGGTTTTTAGACCATTTTTGTCACACTTATCCTTGAAATGAATACATAACAAACCATTTAAAATTACAAAGTGCTAAATCTTAAGCCCTATTGTATTATAACACCATCCTCTAGTTTACCCATTATGAGGAATAGTTAATAATGTGCTTATTTAACAGTTGCACTTATTCAACAGCAGTACTTATTCAAAGTTGCATTTATCAAACAGTTACACATAATCAACAGCAATACTTATTATTTAACAGGTTCATTTATTCATTAATGGTACTTATTCAACAGTTGTACTTATTTAAATATGACTGATTTCCTATTATGCTAATTGCTATTGAGTAAGTAAAACAATTGGAATCACTGTCAAAACTACTCTGTGATAAAAATGTGCATTGATTTATTGTTGTGATTTGTATTGGTTAGTTTCTGATTGATTGAACAGGAAATACATACTGTATAATACAAACATTAATGTTTTGTTTTTTGTTTCAGATTTACTGTAAAACCAGATGGATTTAATGAGGAAGTGTTAGTTCGTGTGGAAACACTTTGTGATTGCAACTGTACTCCTGTAAGTTACATCCCTTTCACACTGCAGTACATATTTTACAATTTTTAAAGCTCTGTCTAAACTACACTATCGAACTAGTTTGACGACAAAAAAAAGTGTGGTGTTCCCAAATATGGTGGTGATATACTCAAATATGGTAGTGATATACATCATCGTCTCCATATATGGGCATATCAAATTTTTTTGTCACATAAAGTTTGATAGTGTAGACAGACCTTTACAAGTTGCAATCATTATCTCTTGAGATATTCTATTGTTTTCATGAAGAGCAACAATTTGTTCATATGTTAAATTAAAACTTGTGTGCTGTGATTGGTCAGTTAAATAACCAGGGTGAGGTTATTTGCATAATTTGCATAATTTGTGTTTTTATATTTCAATTGTCTGTACTTCAAAGATGAACATCCTTTTACATTTGTTCCTGGTTAATAAACAAAACAAAGCAATCATTATAAATTCGTTTTTAAATTTTATAACAGTCCCTTAGCGCATCACAGTGCACTTATGGTAACGGAACAAATGTGTGTGGGGTGTGTAAATGCAACGCTGGTAGATATGGACAAGACTGTGAATGCAGCTTAGATGAAGGCAGCTCTGTCCTCAATGATGAGTGTATTGCGTAAGTATTTACAATGTTTGTCATACGCATATCCAGCTTGGGGCCAGTGGCTGTATTCACCAATCACACTTAAGCTCTGTCTACACTATCAAACTTCATGTGATGTGCCCATATATATGGACATGGTGATGTCATATTACTACCATATTGAAGTACACTACTATATTTAGGCACATCACACTTTTTGGTTTGTTGTAGACAGAGCTTTAGGCTAAGGAAAATAATTACACTTAAAATTAAAAAAATCTCCCACTTAAATGAATACAATTTAAGGGAAATACTTAAGATATTTACTGAGTTAAGTGAAATACTTAACATTTAATGGAGAAATTTTACTTAAGTGTAATTGGTGAATACAGTCACTAGCCTGTGTTTCCACCATTGATACATACTCTACATAAACAAATACTGCACTTCATTATTAGTCCAGGAGTACTGTATCTATATGTGTCCAGTATCTTAGACAAATCCTGTGATACAGAGTAACATGTGTACCACCTTTGATTGATCTTATACCATTTTTTTTTTAATTGAAAGTCTGGATTTAAATTTTGCTAAAGTAATTATTATATAGTACTAATACTTTGTAATAATTTAATTAACACTTTTATTTTTTCGTAAAGGGACGGAGAAAGCATTGCCTGTTCAAGTAAAGGTACCTGCATTTGTGGTAAATGCCTTTGCAATGAAGGTGTAAGTTCAACATTTTTTCTGTAATTCTTTTCTTCTAGCTTATATTAGGTATCCCAATGAAAAAATTCAGATTAATTTTTTTACATTTTCTTTCAGTTAACCATAAAGAACTTAATGTAATTAGCATTTTGCGATTTAAATGATTGAAATCCGATTACCCGTTCTAAAGTTATGGTTATTTAAAGTGGTAAAAAAATATACGATTTTTTGCCTAAAAATGGTGTTTTTTGCAGTTGAAATTGGAAGCATTTTTAAAAGGTTATAACTTTTACAATAATTAGTTAAAAGTTTTGAATTTTGTTAAACCTATAGATATCACAGAGTTGTACAACTCTATTTTTTTTGGAGCCTCAACGAAACCTATTTTTTAAATTATTGGTCCGCAAAGTGGTAGGAAAGCATTTAACGCCCATTTTTGCTGGAATTCCCTAAAAAATGAAAAAACTGCAATTTTTCAATGATCTGTAACTTTTGAACTACTGTACTAATTCATTTAATTTTTTTTGTACTTGTTAGAATGTAGTGTATATTTCATTAATAAATATATTTTAGATGTGTATATGAAAAAAAAAATTTTTTTTAATGGTGAAATTTAAAATTATAAAAAGAAAAAATGAAAAAGTATGTTAAAAACGGTGTGTACTGTTTCCTTTCTTTTACACTAATTTTCGGTAAGTATAATTATTAGAATATTTTAATATACTTTATATTTATAATTTCAATCATAAATACTATTATATATAACTTTTGAATACGTAAAACAAGATTTTAGGCCCATATGATTATGACACCAAATCTAAGCTAAGTAAGATATGCTCTTTTAAGGCAAACGCACAATATGGGTCAAAATAAACTCATTTAAAATAATCAATGTTAATTAAAACAATTAATTGTTTACCTGAATAGTATATATAACATTATAAAAATTGTTTTCTTTTCGTATTATTACGTTATTAAATTGAAATACGGAGCTAAAGTTTAGGCCAAGTCACGGCTTACTCGCGATCAGTAGTCGCTCCGTTAAAGTATTTCGGTCGCAGTTAATGACTTTCGGCCGCCGTATACAGAGTCAAATGTAACGTTGGTAAATTAGCTTAATAAATTTCCTCGGTACATTTTAACCTAACGCATTTGCATTGTATACTTGCATAATAAATCTTCCGCACATTACATCAATTTTAAGTTGTTAAATTAATGTGTAAAACCAGATATTCTACGACGGAAAAGGACATGTCAATCTCCGACATCGCTGCTGTCACACATCTCGCGTCGAGCCGGTCGAACTCGAGCGAGGAAAACTAAACAACGTGTTCAAAATATGGAACGTACCATTCGCTGATAGGGTGCATTAATGTACTTAACGGAAAACGCCACAACAAACACGCGCGTATTTTAGAGTACAATATTTTACTCACTACAATATTCACCGGATTATAATGGTTGGATCTTTAAAATTTTGAACGGGATTTACGCCTCATGCACCATTTTAAAATGTAGTTCGCTCAATTACCATGCACAATACGTTTGTAAACTATGTTTTATCGATTTCAATGTAGATTTAGCTATAATTTAATACCAAAATCCATAATATTTTTCCATAAACGGTGAATCAAAATTGGATTTTTGTCACAAAAATTGACTTTTCGTTACGAAAAACCTATTTATAGAAGACGATTTTCGTATCAAATTAAAGCTTATTTAAAGCCTGATAACATACAACAAAAATTAATCCGCTAGCTCCAATGGTAATCGTGCGATCGTGTTTTGAAAACTGATGGGTATTTTCCGATGAGGTTTTCAACGCGCGGAAATCGGCTCGACGGGATTTTAGAACCGTTTTAAAATCGCATTTTCTCGGCAACTAATTCATTAATTTTAATTATAAACACACTTATACAAAGATTAAAACAAGTACTTTCAAACAATATAAATTTTGTAAGTATTAATTAAGATTGAATACGATTTATTTAACATCAAAGTCATACTACTTTTTCGAATTTCGTCAATATTTCAAAAGTGATACCCCTCTGTGCGCTTTCATTGGGATACCTACTTATATGTGAGCCACATTTCAAACTCCTCAAATTGGACTCTACACTATCAAACTTTATGCGACAAAAAAAGGTGATGTGCCCATATATGGACATGATGATGTCACATCACTATCATATTTGGGCACATCACACTTTTTTGTCAAACTAGTTTTATAGTGTAGACAGAGCTTTAAGTTTGGTTCGCACTAGAGGCGCAAGGGCGTAGAAGCAAATCGTTGCATTATGTCCTTGTGTTGTGTATCTAATGGGAAGCCAGCATTAGGGCTAGGGTAAAAATGTAGTAGGTTTGCCAATGGTATTAATGGTATATAATACTTGTGTTGTGCATAAAATGGTCAGACTATATGATAAGTTGTTAATTTAACTGTTTATAGTTACCATGCAGTACATTTAATTTTCTAGCTTACTGGTGAGTTTTGTCAATGTAGCAGTACAACCTGCCCAATATATGAAGGCAGCATGTGTGGAGGTAAATAAATACCATTTTTATTTCTCAAAAAAAAAAAATTAATCATGCCAATTTATACCGGGTTTAAACGTCTTTCACTCTGCTCTGGCAAATAAAATGGCATCGTTTTCACAATGCTCCATGCAGCTATGCGCCAATTTTTTACTCAATATGGTTTCCAGACTAACTATCAAACCCATTTCAAAAGGAGACCACAGTGTGCACTATTCTAATAACATTGAAATGGGACTTGAAAGCACTAATATAATCAGATCCAACTACCATACTACCAACGCAAATTCAAAACTGCAACGGACCTACAGAAAATAAAGAACATCTGACAGAACATGTATCTGGATATTCACCCCCTGGACATTTACCCCCCGGAAAACTATCCCATGGACAACCACCACCTGGACCACTACCCCCTTAGGACAACTACCCCCGGACAAATACCCCCTTAGGACAACAACCCCCTTAGGACAACAACCCCCCTGGACAACTACCCCCTGGACAACTACCCCCGGACAATTACCCCCTAGGAACAATTACCCCCGGACAATTACCCCCTCCTCCGGGTAATTACCCCGCGGACAACTACCTCTGACACAATACTCCCCGTAGGACAACTACCTCCTGGACCTGGACAATACTCCGAGGGCAAATAATCTTTTAGGACAACTACCTCCGTAGGACAACTAACCCCTGGACAACTACCACCCGGACAACTACCACCCAGACCATTCAACAACCTGACTCTGCAACAGTGTATAATAAGAATAACTAATATACCTATATATTTAACTATATTTTAATTCGTTACTTTGACGAATTACTATTCATTATTGTAAACAAAAGTAAAAGATTGAACATAAATATAGCCTGGTATAAACTGAAGATTGTCACACATGATCATAGGATAGACGAACGTATTATACTCCCTGTATTTACTGTAAAGACTGGGTTCGCTAATAATAATAATAATTTTTGGGTCAGGACAATGCTTCGATAACCACTGGTCTTAAAAGAATTAATTTTTGTCTAAAATTTGTCATATATGTATTTTTGTACACTTGAAGAATAATATCACTTTTGATATTTGACCTCAATGTTAGCTCACCGAATAAACGGCGATCTTTAAATAAATTCCCCTCAAATAAACGGTGACCATGTCACTCCCATGAAACATCATATGGAATAATCGGCGTCTATTTCCATTAGATTATACCCCCTCCCATTGAATAAACAACTTTCTTCCAATAAATGTCCACCTAAAAACCACCTAAACAATAAACAGCCCAGGCCGTTTTTTCAATAAATACGGTGCTTTAAATCTAGCACATCTAGGGTCTAGCGTGCTGTTAAACAGAATAATCGGTTAAAAACGGGTGTTTCAAAACTAGAGACCCGAGACCAGAGACCAGAAACCCGAGACCCAATACAAAAAGGGAGACCTAAATATACGAAAAGGGAGACTCACGTACGAAAAGGGAGAACCCACTATACGAAAAGGGAGACCCCACTATACAAAAATGGAGACCCTAATATACGAAAGGGGAGACCTAATTATACGAAAAGGGAGACCCAAATATACGAAAAGGGAGACCCAAATATACAAAATGGGAGACCCAAATATACGAAAAGGGAGACCCACTATAAGTTAAGAAAAGGGAGACCCCACTATACGAAAAGAGAGACCACACTATACGAAAAGGGAGACCCTAATATACGAAAAGGGAGACCCTTTTCGTATTGGGTCTCGTGTCAGGTCTCTGGTCTCGGGTCTCTAGTTTCGAAACACCCGTAAAAAACAGATGATTTCATTTTTACAGAAACCGGTCATATATATTTGTCTACTTTTGGATTTGGATTGGGGGGGGGGAGATAGTTGACCGAGGGATAGTTGACCGGGGGTTAGTTGACCGGGGGTAGTAGTTACCCGGGGGGGTAGTTATCCTAAGGGGGTAGTTGTCCTAAGGGGGTGGTTGTCCTAAGGGGGTGGTTGTCCTAAGGGGGTTGTTATCCTAAGGGGGTAGTTGTCTTAAGGGGGTAGTTGTCCTAAGAGGGTAGTTGTCCTAAGAGGGTAGTTGTCCTAAGAGGGTAGTTGTCCTAAGGGGGTAGTTGTCCGGGTGGTAAACATCCGGGGGGTAACTGTCTAGGGGGTAGGTGTCCTAGAACCGACAGAACAATCTGGAGAAACTTCACAGCAGAAATAAGCAGAGCGACCGAGGCGGAAAAGTCAGAAGATTATGAGGCGGAACGGCGTTAAATAAAAATAAATATTTTACATTTGTTACATAGATTATGGTAGATGTGAATGCAATGAATGTGTATGTGAGCCTGGGTACACAGGGGATGACTGTAGTTGTCCTCCTAACGATGGATGTATTGCTGCTAATGGGGTAGGCCTAGGTTTTACAATGTAATAATTATATTGTTTAAAGGTTTGCATGGCGAAATCAAATGTTGATATAAAGTTGGCGGTACACCACGTAAATATTAGTTCTGAAAAGAACTGTTGAGTTTCTTGACGTTTCGATCAATATGCTTTGATCATCCTCACTCAAAATAATCAAAGCATATTGATCAAAACGTAGAGAAACTCAACAGTTCTTTCAGAACTAATATATGTGGTGTACCAAGTTGATCATTATTATTATTATTACTAATTAGTATTTTTACAATTCTTTACCCAGGGTAGCCCAAACAGATTTAAACTGACTTTCATTGGGGCATGCAATATTATACATTGTTACAAACTCAGCAGAGACTTAGTTATTAATAAATACATCAAACAATTTGATCAGGGTTTAATCCTGAAAAAATAAAAATTAATAATAACAAAATATTTTAGCATTAGCCCACTTAATAGTAATGGAGATTAAAGTGAGTATTGGTAGCATTTATTATTGTTTTTTTATTGTCTATAATAAATATATAGAAATTGTGTAATGGATACGGAACTTGTGAATGTGGGTTATGCAAATGTTCCCAAGACTCAGCCTACGACGGACCAACATGTGAGCTGTGCGATGAATATGTAAGTAAAACTACATTGCAAACTTATTAACATTTATGGCCAAGGAGTTGTACTGTGTAAATTTAGTAACCCACCCTACAGAATACAAAATGTACAAGAAACTTAAAGCCGATTTTCCACTAGGTGAATTTGTTCACGAAAAGAAAGAGTCAGCTTATACGCATGCATATTCATGCTTCCATCTTCCAAATACCTCTCTACGCATACATATTAACTGATGTTTTCGATTCATGTAAATAAATCCGCCTAGTTAATAATCGGCTTTATACACTAGTAGAGTCACATGGTCATAATAGTCTACTCCCGGTAGTAGTTGAAATTATAAAAAGTTATATAAGATACATGCTAACATCATGTTTACTATTATTTGGATATTTAATTGTTTGTTGTATGTGATTTTAAAAGTAAAACAATGTCAAATAGTGATATAGATTTATTCCAAAATTGAAGACTGCTACACAAGGCCAAAGGAATTTTTTTTTTTATGGCATCAACGTCGATTTCTGATTCAAAACAACCAAATAAAAAGCTTTCAAATATTACATAAAACAAACAAATAAAATCCAAATAATTGAATAATACATCTTTAACAGACATGTTTTGAAGCACTGTGTGATGAAAAGCGCGATTGCATTGCTTGTACGGTAAACGGCGATGGATCGAAATGTCCAAACAAATGCAAACAATATGTCATCTTTGAGGATGAAAATTATGAAAACTCTACATATGATTTAGGTGAGTAATATAGCCTTGTCTACACTATTAAACTTTATGTGATGTGCCCATATACGGACATGATGATGTCATATCACTACCATATTTGGTCACATCACACTTTTTTAGTGTAGACAGAGCTTATGATAAACCTAAACTTTAATAGAATAGGGAAAATTATTCCAGGGTCACCAATGGAACCTGCAATGGAACAGGACTAAAGACCCATTTAAACTAGGAGAATAATGATCAACAATATATAAATAAACACATACATTTTTCTTACTTGAAACAAAAATAACTGAAATATTTTCATTCTAGAACTATAGGATAATCATTTATGCTGTCTTCAATAAAAAATAATTTTTTTCAAAATCCAATCAAATAATGATCAATAAAATCAATGAAGAATAAAATCATATCATTATTGCTCTTACTAATCATGACATCATTTGATTTGTGAACATATTATTTTCATCAAAGTTAGCATAGATGGTTAACCTATAGTCCTAGGCTGAAAACTTTTTAGATATTTTTTAATGTATGAAAAATGCATAATACATTGATTATCATACTAGTGTAAATAAGCCTTAAGCCCTTTACAACCAGAAAACACTCTAAAAATGGCTTCAATTTTATTTCAGATTCCAACAAAACATGTGAATATGTGAATGAAGACAATTGTCGATTTTCGTTCATCATCGTAACAAACGACACGGCAACGTACATCATTATTAACAGCAGACGATGTAAGTAGTACTTTGGCTTACCCAAAGTCAAACTCTCCCAAAACCGTTGGCCTGACCTAATATTTCTGGTTTTCTGGAAATTCTGAATACATTTCTAATAGTAAATAAATTTGGAACATTCTGGACCTCAAGAAAAGTCTGGTTTTGGGAGAGTTTTCAGTTTTCAGAGAGCCCAGTATTGGAGAGAGTTTGATCACTAGGCCTACTGTAAATAATCACCAAACATTAATAACAATAAATAGAAGTTTCTAAAGCTCTTTCTTCACTATCAAACTTTATGTCAAAAAATGATACATGATGATGTCATATCACTACAATATTTGGAACATCAAACTTTTTTTGTCAAAGTTTGATAATGTAGACAGAGCTTAAGAAGTTAAACACAATTGTTGTTAAAAAAAAAATTAATATATTTTTTTCTGGATTTTCTAGATTGCCAAGAAAAAATATTTGAAAGTATAGAAAATATAATTTTCCTGGTGCTGGGGATTATCCTGGGTATTTTACTGGCAGGATTAGCCGCCTTGTTCATCTGGAGAATGCTGACATTTATATACGACAGAAGAGAGTATGCAAGGTTTGAAAAAGAACTCAACAAAAGTACTAAGGAAACGGTGAGCAACTTTTAAATAATATGCAGTATCATAGGCAAATGCTATGAAACAGTGTCATATGTAACACATACGCAATACTGTTTTATTGAATTTGCCTAGATACTGCATATGGTCAACAACTTTCAATTACTATCAATAATTTGCCAAATACTTTATGTAGTATCATAGGCAAATTCTATGAAACAGTGTTACATACATATCACATGTGAAACCTGTATCATACCTTATGCATAACCTAAATATAAGATGTAACATCAGGGAAGAGTGACGTTTTCTCATGTGATACATATGTGACTCTGTACTATAATAAATATATTTCTTTTATCTATTACAGGGCGAAAATCCATTGTTTAAATCATCTACGACATCCTACAAAAATCCTATGTATGGACAATAAGATAAAATACAGTAGGGGCCTACACACAGTATACATTTGACTACAAATTTTAAACAGTGTAATCCTACGCTCATCTCTGGACTATTCTAGATGAATTAATCCGGTACTACTAGTACTTGCTCATAATTTATTTTCAATATCCGAATACCGTTTGTTTGATGTCTGAAGCTGCCAGCCCATGGTTCCAGTTGATGTTAATTCTGTATCGGAGTTTCTAATATTCTACTCTCCGAGGGAACATAATACGTAATCAGTAAACAGGAATCCATCAAATGCATTCCTAGCCAAAATAAATCACGGACACAGTACAGCAGAACCTCTATTAAAGGGACACCTGCAGGACCAAATAATGTAACAATAGGGTGTCCCCTGAATAGGGGGATGGTCATAGTGTTAAAACAGCACTTCCTCTTGTTCAATAAATTGATGGTAAAGTCTTTCTTAAAGATGTATTGTCCCCCTGAACAAAATAATGGTTTTGTTGACTATGCAATTTTAACATCACATACTGTAATATTAATTCACTTTTACCAAAAATTTAAGTGAAAACAAAATTATGTACCTGAAAAAACTGTAATTTAAAGACAAAAATAGTCAAATTGCCAGCGATTGGGTTTTTGGTTGAATTGAATTTAACCATTTATTTGTCATTTTATAAGTGAAAACATTATTTTTTAAGTGATTAACTTCGTTAATGGCCTATTTAAAGTCTGATCTTCATTTTACATGTATTTGGGGGACAATATATCTTTAATAGGGGTGTACCAAAGTAGTAGTACAATGACAATTGAAGACTAAAATCATATTGTTTGATACAATATGTAAACAAAAGTGGTGTCTAATTTCTGAGATTATTTATTATATTAATGATCAACAATTAACCACCGACATAAATATTGTCATTTTTAAGAAGTTTGTTTATATCATTAAAAAATTGTCTTTCTTGTAGTTCAAAATAGTTAATGACTGGTTTTCATTACAGCTTGTGGCAAATGCAAGATCATTGTTAAGGAACAAAACATTGAGAAAAAATAATTAGGTTGTAATTTATGAACTCAATGGATACTAACAAATTGCCATGGTGATAACTTTCGCGAATACAGTAATACCAAATTTATGAAATTTGTATTACCATATTAAGCGATGTCAAGTTATAACAGAAAATGGTTTGTTCTTTACAATGCTTATTGTTGCATCTTATCTAATGGAACGCAAAACATTTCACTATATTTTTTCATTTTTAAATAACATAATGTGCAGTAAAAAAAAAAAGATTTTGTTACATGTTTTTCTAAGAATTGTAAATAATATATTTGTTGAGTTTATTATAATTTTTTAACAATGCGAACATTTATTTACTTTGTAAATTTTTTCTCAGTGATAATGTCTAATAAATAAAAAATAATAAAAAAGAATATATTTAAAACACGAAGCATACATTAATGGGGGAATGAAATCTTCTATGAAAGGCACCATTGGAACTCTGGGTAACCATGGAACTCTGGGTAACCATGGAATTCTGGGTAACCATGGAACTCAGGGTAACCATGGAATTCTGGGTAACCATGGAATTCTGGGTAACCATGGAACTCTGGGAACCATGAAATTCTCGGTAATTCCTCTGAGAGTGTCCAGGGAAAAGGGGTTTACTGTATATTTTTGGTAATTTAAGTAGAATTTAGTATAATATAGTAAAAGAAACTAATCGTTATTTTTATGTACAAAAATATGCAATTTCATTCCATTCATTAGTTGTAAATTCATTGTATGTAGCTAAATACTGAATACTTGTTTGTTTGTTTTATGTTTACAATCATGATTTAAATTACGAAAACTATTGAGATAGTGGGTCAGAGAAAGTAGAAAACATTGCTAGGAAGACGAATTGCACAGGCTCAAATATATTAAATTTAATGAATCAATCAGGTGTATAAAACACTCTTTTTTTCTCACCTAACATACTATTTTTTCATACTAATACAATTTAGATATATGACGAAAAATGAATCCAAAAAAATAACAGACAGTAATTCTCTATTGTTATTCTAAAGAAGTAATAAATCTCTGAACATATTTAAGTGTTATGATGATTGTTATTATTAGCAGTACCTAATTGGTAACCATGGAGAGTGTATAGTGCTTGAGAATGGAGGTATAAAATGAATAACTCCATTGCGTAAGCATAAATAGTTGAATCTAATATACAATAAGGTTGCCTATTGTTGTTCACTAATTAACAAAGTGGATGGTCGATCTAAAAATAACTCGAGGATCATTTTGTATCAAAAGTTCATGCATCCTTTAAACTATTGATGCCATTCTATTGGATGAAATTAAAAGTGCAACAGCAACCTGATATTTATTACTGTTGTAGTCATGGCAGTGAATTGGAAAAGCACAATTGAAATTAATTCAACATTACAGAAACAGTGAATACTAAGAGGAGAGTTGAATCAGTTTACTGACATGTGCACAAGTTGATTATTGTAAAATAATCAAAATTTATTATAATTTCATAACAACCTGTCCATTTACTTAAGCTCTCTCTACACTATCAAACTTTATGAGACAAAAACATATAATGTGCCCTTATATAGACATGATGATGTCATATCACTACCATATTTGGGCATATTACTACTGTATTTGAGCACATCATACTTTTTGTCAACTAGTTTGATAATATAGACAGAGCTTTACAGCATGGATTAAAACAATTACAACCATGATTGAGATTAAACTCTATACAAGCACCAATATTATCATTTCACAAATTACATTTAATCTAGGCATATCTTTATATAAGAGATAGCCAACATTCTCATATATATATATCAAACATGTTTTTTTACCATGGTATATTGTACTTTACATGCAATACTAGAAATCATTACAACTATACATTATCACATTAAGCTCTGGTTCACACCTAACAAAGAAGAAATTTGAAATTGAATATATTTTTTTTATATTTCATAATTTTAGTTTAAATCCAATGGCAAATTACTGAAAAAATAACAAGCTGTGGGTATCAGTGGCTGGATCTCAATGGAGATACAAAATAAAATAAGCACTGAAAAAATTACATTGCTGTGGGTATCAGTGGCTGGATCTCAATGGAGATACAAAATAAAATAAGCACTGACAAAATGACAATGCTGTGGGTATCAGTGGCTGGATCTCAATGGAGATACAAAATAAAATAAGCACTGAAAAAATGACAATGCTGTGGGTATCAGTGACTGGATCTCAATGGAGATACAAAATAAAATAAGCACTGAAAAAATGACAATGCTGTGGGTATCACAGTGGCTGGATCTCAATGGAGATACAAATAAAATAAGCACTGAAAAAATGACAATGCTGTGGGTATCAGTGGCTGGATCTCAATGGAGATAGATACAATATAAAATAAGCACTGAAAAAATGACAATGCTGTGGGTATCAGTGGCTGGATCTCAATGGAGATAGATACAATATAAAATAAGCACTGAAAAAATGACAATGCTGTGGGTATCAGTGACTGGATCTCAATGGAGATAGGCTACAATATAAAATAAGCACTGAAAAAATGACAATGCTGTGGGTATCAGTGGCTGGATCTCAATGGAGATAGGCTACAATATAAAATAAGCACTGAAAAAATGACAATGCTGTGGGTATCAGTGGCTGGATCTCAATAGAGATACAAAGAAGAAAGCGAAAAGCTAAATTAAAACGAGCCAGAAAAGTTAACAGAGCTTTTGGGCAACACTAGCCCTTCATCAGTGCAAGTAAAGGAATTTATATATTTTGTTTTATTACAGTCAAACATGTTTTATTGTTAATAATTGCTTATAGTCAAACCAGTTTTATATTTATCGCACTAAATGACAATAATTGTTTATAGACCCAAGTTGTTTTAAAGTGGAGCTCCACCCAGAAAATTACTATTTTTCATACATTTCAACTATTATTTAAAAATATCATCCCTTATACTTCATATTTTTTTGAATTTTTTTTCAATGAGTACGATTTTCTTGAAAATCACGCCTTTTTGCGTTTTGGGGGGATACCTTGTAATTTCCTATTCTTTTACATGCAAAAGGGGGGTATATTTGAATAATCCTAAAAAATTCATTTCTTCACCAAAAAAAAAATGTAAAATGTAAATTTATGTAATTTTTCCAGATCTTTCTATTTCTGGTATTTTTATCACGTATACATTGCGCAATTTTGCGTAAATAGACACTTTCCCCCGTTCGGGTCCAATTGGGTTTTTTATTTTGCTAGGGAGTACGATCACGTGACATTTTTCACAATCACACTACTGCAGCTGGCGATCTGTTATTTTGTCGCGATGTTATTTTTGACGGGCGAAAAGTATATTAAAACATTCTGAATGTGACCCTATTATATTTCACAGTGTAATAATGTGATTATGAGACTATTACTAAAATGTCAAATTTAACGAGATTTGAGAAAGACGTGGCTATACAGTATATTCAATAAAGCTAGGCCTAGGCCTACTAGAGTGTAGGTATGTACCGATCCTGCGTGGCCTCTAGCTAGGCTAGGCTGACAGCAGTGAAGTTTGTTTTGCTGGCACCCGACCTTGGCCTACCCATGGGCCATGATAGGGTGCCTGAATAGTTGCTTTTCAGTCAGGTCTAAGCTTGCACATCACTTTACTACTCTTGTTCTGTATACTATAGGATTTTGTGTTTCACAATTCTTAATGTGCGAGAAAACCCAGGAACGATAAATGGGGCGAAACGACCATGCCTATGAATACATAGGCCTCTAGACAAAAATTCAAGGCTAGCTAGGCTGAGCACACGGCTGAGCTAGGCCTAGCCCTAGCTTAAAGTTAAAAGCAATCTGATAAGATTATTATGCTGTTGTTGTACAGTGAAAATCATGAGGTTACATGTAAATTATACTGACATTCTTATCGGAAATATTACTTAGGCCTAAACAAATCGTATTAATTGTGTGTATAAAATTTATTCCCCATTTTTCGACACATAATTTACCCAAGGGGAGACATTTCATCAATGCGTTGAACGGCGACTAAAACGCGTCAGTCGCTAAGTGTAACGCGTTTTGCGACGTATTGTAAACTAATAACCCCTAAGTTACTGAAAAACTGTAATGTGTTAAAAAACACTATTTTCTGACCGATTTTTTAGAAATGAGTTTTTGGAAAATATTTCCGTATTTTTCCTGTTTTTTTTTATGTAATCACTTTCAATTAAACATACTTAAACATAATATAAGCTGAGAAAGTCTGAGTGTAGCTCCACTTTAACACACATTAAATGTTATAAACCAATTAAAACTAATTACCCTTTACAGATAAAAACTACTGCAACATTTGCCACGCGTAGGTAACGTAGTCTACGCGTGGCGGGTGCGTGGCGGTTGCGTGGCGTAGCATTCGTAGTGCGTAGGCTACGCGTAGCATTCGTAGCCTACGTTGTGATCAACTGTGTGTGGGAATTCCCCAAACTCAACTGTGTACAAGTACATCGTCGACAGCTAAGCAGGCTACAAAAAGTTCGAATAAATAGAAATGATACGATTGTTTCGCCAATACAATAATATTAATATCATCATCATTATTAAACATACTTGAAATTCAAATTTTTCTAAAGAAAATAGCAATTAAAATTGCTCAAAGCCTAGGCTAGACGCGAAAAGTCTAATTAACTAGGCCTACTGCTGACTGCTGTACATTCACCATCGCCGGCCAGGCAGTAGTGTACAAAATGAATTGATGACGGGCCGTTATTATGACTACCTTCCATAGCAATAGTATAAGTAGTAGGCCTAAAATTGCAAGTTAATTTTTTATAAGTAATTAATACAGTACTCAGTATGTTTCATTTAAACAAAAAATATCCAGGTTTGAAACTGTCGTAACTGTACATCAAACTCCATTATTAGCTATTGTAACAACCTGCAGCAGAGGATCGGTGGAGGGTCAAGTTACAGGTCGTTTAGAACATCGTTATCAGCAGAGAGGAGGAGGATCGGAGGACACCGGGGAGGACACATAACATGTGCTTGCCTGATCTTGTTGTTTTGGTTTTTTTTAGTCATGCGCGATAATAAATTAGATAGTATTTAAATAAATGTTATTTTAGTTATAAATAAAAATAAATTTTAGGGTTAGGAAATATGCAAGACTTTATTTAAAGCCCCATTCCCTACGTTTTTTAGATCTATTTTAAGATCACAAACTATATTTAATGTAAAAATAATACTATATGGTCCTATTGCGATAACTTTTTTCGTCTTTAAACGGTTAAAAATGTGAAAAATAAATCGATTCTAATAATTATAGAGGCCCGCTATAAATCCCAAAATGCATTGCGCGCGGATTGATATTTTTGTTTTTCACCTGTAATTCGCCCACTTTTCGATCGATCGTGAAGCCAAAACAAATGGAAGACTCCTAACTTTTCAGCGAAAATACCGGGTTTTCCCAAATTTGTATCAACGGAGTCTGACAAAAATAGAAAGACAATTAATGCAGCAACTATACAACGTCAGGCTAGGTATATAGCTAGCGTACGATGTTCGTACGTTATCGATGTTTACCAGCTAGGCCTACAAAACTAAGCCTAGCTAGGCTAGGCCTAAGACCGTCCACGAGAGGTCGATCGCCGCGAGCTACTTAGGTAGTGCATTGTTTCTCACTTTTTATCATAATTTACCATAAAACGTACATTTAAGACAAGGAATGACATGGTTTAATGTTTTTAAAGTGATATATATGTATTATTTTCCAAAAAACGTCCAAAATTGCAGGGAAGGGGTCTTTAATAAAAGTTGAACTTCACTAAATGGAAGGTTAAAATCAAAACATAAAAGTACAGTTCAGAGAGAGTATCCATCCGCGGATCATAAACACGTGGATATAAACACACTGGGCGAATGAATTACGAATGGAGTGATCCGTCTCGATTTCCGTTAGAACAAAAATAATATCGTATTTGTATTCTATTATTTTGACATTTACAGTATTTAAAGAATTCATATTATCCCATAGTACTAAATAAGCGTAATATTTCATTTAAACGCAATTTTAAAACGAAACATCGTTCATTATATAGCCTAGTAAACAAACATAGTTCAGACAGTAGAGTTGTACTGCGCGATACACACACGTGGGTAAACAGCAGCTTCACGGCGAAAAATGTCGTATCGAGGAAATATCCTTCTGTCACCTATAAGCTAGGCTATACCACATTATTTCACATTTTCACGCCATGTACATCGTATTTAACGCTTGTACACAGTATGGATTATCATACAGTACTACTACTAAGTAGGCCTATAAGTACTATATAGGCGTACCACATATTTTAAAATTAAACTGTCGGTAGGTACGCCGGTAACCCTACCTTTTTAGCTAGCTAGCTAGGCCTAGCCGGAGGCCATTTCACACAAACAGACAACGACCGCCGTCCGTCCGTACGTTGGCCGATCGGTGATAGATGTACACTTGTTCTTCTTTCATAAAAATAAATGTCCCATTTTAACACAACCAACACACAGCAGTAATTAATACTAATATTAATACATTTATTATTACTTCACAGTAATTAACTCGCATTTTAAATTTGATGAAAACTAGTATTCAAATTCGTTAACTAATTCAGTGTGGTGCATGCAGAGCACAGTACACAATAATCTGAACATTGGGATTTCCCCTCCTAGCTCTCGCTTCGTAGGCTACGCGTAGACTACGCGTAGCATGTTAGCTTGCGTAGATTACGCCACGCGAAACCTACGAAGTTGCCACGCGTACGAAACGTAGTCTACGCGTCCAAATGTTGCAGTATTTATTATCTGTACTGTAAATCTCTTTATTCATCTCATAAACAAACAAAAACAAGCAAGGACATGTGTCTAGTCTGTGTTCTTAGGCTTATGCTTTGGTCTACACTAGCAAACTTCAGTTTTCAAACACAAGCAAATAAAAGTGTAGACTAGGCTTAAACCTCTGTCTACACTATCAAACTTTATGCAACAAAAAAGTGTGATGTGCCCATATATGGACATGATGATGTCATATCACTACCATATTTGGGTACATCACACTTTTTTTGTCAAACTAGTTCAATAGTGTAGACAGAGCTTTACTATGAAACTTTATCAAACTGGTTTGCTAGTGTGAACACACCTTTAGCTTTACCTGATCACAATCATGCTCATCTATCTTTTGTACTGTACCCACAGATGTTCCTTTAATTCTGGTGTTTTGGTTGTTGCCATATAAACAGTCTGTTCCAATGTGTCGGGCGCAGTCAATTTAAATTTTCTTTTTATCTTAAAAATGAAAAAAAAATTGATTTATTCTTTTCAATGCAGTAGTGCTGTGAATATTTTGAAAGAGGTGCTTAAATATGGTAGTGATATGCTTAAATATGGTAGTGATATGCTTAAATATGGTAGTGATATGATATCATCATCACATTCTTTTTGTCACATAAAGTTTGATAGTGTAGACAGAGCTTTAAGATTTACACAGTAGAACCCCTCTTTGGAAAACACCATTCAGAGGACATCCCTATTAAGGAGAAACTTTCCTGTGAAACAAACGAAGAAATATACACTACAACAGCCGACTTGTATTCAGGGGCCACCTCTATTAAAGGGACACTTTTTCATATACAGAGTGATAGTGTGGACAGAGCTTTAGAAAATGGTATACTTTGCAGTATTACCTTTGTTACACATGGGTCATTTGCAAACGACATTCTGCCAATTGTTGTAGACTCTAGATTTATTTCCGTACCCTCAACTGTGCCTTCTTCAAGTTCAACTAAACCTATAAATAAATAAAACGCCAAATAAAAAATAGATCTTTTCACACATTGTAATGTAGCACAAATGCATGTTATGTCAATTACTAATTGCCTCTAAAATGATTCATTACATTTTTATAAAGAAATAAATGATAAAGACGCTTGTAAATTACCAACATTTTATTGCATATACACTTATTTTAATTTTCACACTGCTGCTCTAGCCCGCTATGTCACGAGAGATGAATCATTTATAAGCTGAAAGCAAGCAGCAGTTATAGTACTAGAGGCTGACGTTTTTGCTAAATTGTAAACACAACTATAATTTATAGATCGCAGCTGCTGGACCCAAAAATTATGGGAAAAGATAGTCTATTAGGACACGTCATGCTAAAATTACAAATCCCAAAGCATTTCTAGTATTTATTTTTACTGTCAATCTAGACCGATATATATAATGTAATTCGCTGTCAGATAATCATTGAATTATTATCAAAACAGTCCATTAAAATTTTTGTTTGTAATAGGATACACTTGAAGTATCTAGGCTGATAAAGTGACCCCCAGACTTGACCTTAGCAATAAAATAAACTGAAGTGACACAAATTGAGTCTGTGTTTCATATTAAAGTTATCACTTCTGTAAAAAAAAAAATGTATTCACGTATAAAAAGAGAAAAGAAACGTTTAATTATAACTCAAAAACCATTGTCTGACAGACAATTTAAGTATTTTAAGTCAATAAGCAAGCAGCGTTTTTTGTAAGAAATATTTCTTCATGTATAATCTATATTATAAGTGAGAGAGTTTGTCTGTCTGTTTGTTTGTTTGTTCGTTATACAAAATTTTGTTACTGCACATAATCTTACATATGGGGTATCAAAATGACCGCAATTGTACCGGGAATGTTCTAAGCTATATTTCAACATCATCCGCCACCTAGGATCCAAGTTAGGGACCAAAATGTGGTCAAACCCCCCACTTTCGATGTTTGTTCGTTATAAAAATTTCTGTTTCTGCACGTAACCATACGTATGGGGTATTAAAATGATGGCAATTGTACCCGGAAGGTTTTAAACTACATTTACAAAAATTCCCCCGACTCCTGGGGTTTTAGTGGGAGGGGTGGGTGGTGTGGTGGTTTGTGATGTCACATTTTTGCTAGGGCTCGGGGTTGTAGGCTATCGAATTGTAAAATATATACTACAAAAGTTTTACAGTATTTGAATTATCCTCAGCAAGGCGTTTGGGGAAATATAGATATAGATATACATATTTTATTCATTAACCAATATGACACCTATTCAATTACACATTTAGCAAAGTACTTTAACCATATCCAGCTATGTATCGGTCTCTTGGATTGTCTCATTACAGACATCCATACCTGTGTGAACATACACATGATGTTTACTGTTACTGTGTTCAATTACATCACCAATCCTCCAAGAAAAAAACGTCAATTGTGGGAGAGTGGGGTTGGGAGATAGGGTTTGGGTTCAGGGGATTTTGCTTACACCAGAATTGTGGTTGGAAAATGTTAAAGTATTTAATCATCCCTGGGAAGCAGATGAGAGTTTGGGGTGGGGATGTAGGCCTATCACCATGACCGAAACTGTATTTGGAATGTTTTAAACTACATTTGAAAACTGCCACTGAGGGTTTATGGGTTGGGAGTGATAATAAGATAATTTGTACTGGGGTGTAGTGTAGTAGGGGGAGGAGGAGTGAAAATACTAGCGTAATGAAGTAGCCTATATGATTGGATTGTACTAGGAAAAGTTACTAAATTTGAACTGTCCAGGGGAGGAGTTAAGGTTTGTTGATGGTGGCTGGGGTGGTGAAAGGAGAAAGAAGGCTGGGGGACCGCAGTATCTAAATTACATATTTTAATTATCAGCCAATATGACACCTATTCATTTACACAATTTACAACGTACCATTTAACCATTATTAGACCCATCGTAGCTATGCATACTCCTCTCAATTCGAAGCTTAGGTTGAATTGAATTTGTCCATCACTGGGAAGAATTTGTTTTTAAGAAAGAGTATGGGGTGTTATTGAAGAGGGGTGGAGGTTGGCGAGTATAGACAGATACTGGCGTCGGGTGTTATGTACTGAGAAGGCTGTAAACTAATTTTGAACCCGCCCTGGGGCGGGTATAATTGCCAGTACCATATAAGGCAATGCTTGTCACACTTACTCTATCCACAATCCATGATACGGACATACGTCTATTTTCTATACAAGAGCATCGTTACTTTGTGACCTAACATGGAAAACTTGTTCAATGTGTTGTCTTTCACAATCAGGGTCATTTTGACCACAACCCCACCGTTAAAGTGATTTAAATAAAATGTAATTTAAAACCTTCAATTCTCAGTACAATTCTGGTCATTTTTTCCCTAATAATAATAACAAGCACGAATGTGCAATACTCGGGGTACAGCGAAAGTAGCTGTAATGACGTCATAAGACCGGATGTAACGTCACATACAAATCAATAACCGCGCTACCAAATACGGCTATACGGTACCATCTTCGAGACGTGATATGGCTGCATCCGGTTTGAAATAAAAAATCCGGCTCTATAGCTTTGAGGACATGTCCCTGTAGTATATTCATGCTAAATCTGAGCTCAATACTACCACGAATAAGGGAGGAGTAGTACTTTATAAATCGCACTTTTCGCTCAATAGTGTGTCATGTCCAGATGGAAGAAGAAGAGGAAAAGATTAGAGAGTCCTAGACTCATGTACCCCGAGTAATAAAACGAGATATATATACTCTATATCATCGTATACAGTATATTTCACCATAAAGTTTAAGCAAAATGGTCTCGCAAGGGCTCGAACCGGGGACCTTCTGCGTGTTAAGCAGACTTGATAACCACTACAATACGAAACCTCTTACACCAAAAATGTGGGTTACACAAAGTTTTTTAATCCATTTAAATTACAAATAAATCATTATGGTAATAAGCACAAAGCAAGATAAACATGTGTAAAAGTGATAATTACCGATTACACAAAATAAATATTTTAAAAAATAATAAAAATAAGATATACTGTAGGCCTATATCATATTGCGTATACAGTACTTTTCACCATAAAGTTTAAAAAAAAAAGTTGTGCCCGGGCTCGAACCAGGTACCTTCTGCGTGTTAATCAAACGTGATAACCACTACGCCAAGAGAAGCCGCATATAACTACCTAACGCTTTGGTGTGTCTCACACATTGTGGCTTCTTAATTAAACAAATTAATTATTAACAAATAAGCACGAATGTGCGATACTCGGTGTACAGCAAATGAAGCTGCAATGACGTCATAAGACGGGATGTGACGTCACATACACATCAATAACCTACCAAATACGGCTATATGGTACCATCTTCGAGACGTCTTATGGCTGCATCTGGTTTGAAAATGAAAAATCCGGCTCTATAGCTTTGAGGACATGTGCCTTTAGTATATTCATGCGAAATCCCAGCTCAATACTACAACGAATAAGGGAGGAGTAGTACTTTGAAAATCGCACTTTTTACTCAATAGTGTCCAGATGGAGGACGAGGAGAAAATGAGTAAGTCCTAGACTCGGGTACCCCGAGTAAAAAAGCACGAATGTGCAATACTCGGGGTACAGAGAAAGAAGCTGTATACAGACGTATACAGTTAAAGTTAAAGAAAAATAGGTTTCGCCAGGGCTCTAACCGGGACCTTCTGCGTGTTAAGCAGACTTGACAATCACTACACTACGAAACCCACTTACACTAAAAATGTGGGTTACAGAAAGTTTTTTAATCCATTTAAATTACAAATAAATATGGTAATAAGCACAAAGAATTAAAAAATAAACATGTGTAAAAGTGATAATTACCGATTACACAAAATAAGTATTTAAAAAAATAATAAAAATAAGATATACTGTGTATAATTATCATATTGCGTATACAGTACTTTTCACCATAAAGTTTAAAAAAAAAAGGTTTCGTCCGGGCTCGAACCAGGTACCTTCTGCGTGTTAAGCAAACGTGATAACCACTACGCCAAGAAGCCGCATATAACCATATAACTACATAACGCTGTGGTGTGTGTCACACATTGTGGCTTCTTAATTAAACAAATTAATTAACAAAAAATTAAAAATCCGGCTCTATAGCTTTGAGGACATGTCCCTGTAGTATATTCATGCCAAATCCCAGCTCAATACTACAACTAATAATGGAGGAGTAGTACTTTAAAAATTGCACTTTTTACTCAATAGTGTCCAGATGGTGGAGGAGAAAATGAGTAAGTCCTAGACTCGGGTACCCCGAGTAAAAACAAATAATTCCTACAATTTTTACCAAAGTTTTGAGCAGCAAGATAAGCAGCTTGATTTGTACCAGGATTGATTCGTAAAAACCCAGTTTCTCGGTGTAATGGTTTACTAGTCTCTGGATGGGTGGCATTGAAACTAAAAACAGAAAAAAAACACAGTTTGGTTGATTTAAAGATGTTGTCCCCCTGAAAAATATTTTTGTTTAAATATGCCATTTTAATGTAACATAATAGTTATCCACTTTGACCAAAAATTGGATTCCAACAAAATTAATTTACCTGAAAAGACTGTCAATTTAAATGGTCAAATTGGCTGTCAATGGATTTTTAGTTGAATATAACCATTTATTACGTTATTTGAAAACTTTTTTTTCTGTTTAGTTTAGTTAATTTCATAATATTTCTTTTCATAAAAACTAGTAGTTTCACTTTTAGGTACGGGTATACACATTTTCACATCATATATTTTAATTTTTTTATTTATTGACTTTTGAAAAATGTATTATATATACTTTTTTTTAAATAATTTTTTCTGGTTGAACTACCCGTAAAGCCTTCTGGGCTTAATTAAGTTACTCCAGCATTAAGTGTATTCTACTTTTTTAAAAACTGTCATGTTATTACACAATGATGTATCTGAAAATAAAATTGAATATATATTAATCAACTGTACCTAAAATTCAACATTGGTTGGCCGACATGACTGAACACGGCTTCTTCTTGGTATGTGAACGTTTCAATGGTAGGGAATTGACCTTTGCTGGTCTCTGACTTCCAATGCCCAAGCAACCATTCAATACATTTTACTGCATCATGGATGGGTACACTACTACTAAAAATTAATAATAATATAATTCTTTTGTAATGGATGAAAATTTGATTTGGGAGAAATTACCATATTAAACAATGAACAAACAAACTTTATTTTTTAGCCATGTCAGCAAAAAAAGAAAGGAATAAATATTGGTAAGTAAGGGTAAATTTATGCATTTATTTGTGATTTATTCCATGAATAACTTTATAACCACCAGTAGCTGATACGACCGACTGCTGGCAGTCAGTGCGCACGTCAAGAGATATCCTACCCCACCCAACAACAATGCAGGGGTAATTTCGGAAGCCGATCACTCCGCTGTATCAGTTTAGCGCGATGTTATGCACTCGGCCGCTATTCAATTCGACTTCCTGTGCAAAGGGGCCGTTAGTATGGAGCGCCGCGCCCATATCTACGTTTTCTATACTGTTCAGTGTTATAACAAATTCTTGGTGACCAAAAGAATTAAAAGAAAAAAGAATTTAAATGAAACTAGTTGAATATTTATTAGCAACAATTTTACTTTTTTCATTAACATTCAAAGAAGTTGGATATGCTTTTTCTTACAAATTAAACCTAACTTAACTTTTTCCTTTCAAATAATCAAATGCCCGTCTAATTAATGCTTGAATAACAACATTTAATTTCTTTCTATGTACATTTTATAGCTTTACATTAACATTAAAAATTAGTTAAAAACCTTAACTTTATCTTGCCAGTACCCATACTTACTAATTGTAGTTAATAATAACAATATGTAAAATATTAATAAATTTATTTCAAATAATAAAATATCCGTCTAATTAATTTTTATTTTGATTCTCTACAAAAAACGTGTCTCATTGGGCGCTCCATAGCTGCGGCCGGAATGAATCGCGGCCGGATTGAAGCGCGGCCGGATTTATTATTAATTAAGCGCGGCCGGAGTGAACTGTATTCGTAATTTCCCCACACCTTATTATCAGCTGTTACTGGTAGACCTATAAAGCAAATAAGGCCTTTTAGGCAATGGTGGGTGAAGACAATGATGGGTATAGACAGTACCACACCCACTAAAAGCCAACCAACCAGTCGAAAAAAATTGATGTTAGTTAAACTTTGTTTGTCGAGTTAATATATTATTAATAATAATAAAAATGTGCATGCATGCCATATTATCAATTATTATGAGTGAGCGATTTTCAATTGACCAATCAATTGCGTTCATTCAGCTGACACAATGTACACAGCATCCTAAGTTAGGCCTAGGAGTAGGTAGTAGCTAGGCCTCTAGTAGTAGTAGGTAGCTCTCTCTGGCACGCCTCTCTCAGACCGTCTTTACCTGCCTTTCTTAGGTAGGCTAAAAAAGAGCCTAGCCTATTTTAGCAATTGTAATAAATGGGTTGGTTACCAACAACATGCAATATAATATACCTAGAAGAAGTCGACATGTTTAGTTAACAAAAAAACAGCTTAGGGCCTAGATTTCTTTAGCGCGGGCTATTCAATTAACAGTTGATATAGCCTAGTAGGCCTACTCTACTATCCTACATGAAACATGCACGAGGTGGTATATGTGTACCAAAGATATGATAGTGTAGTCTATCTCTTTGTGTGTACACTGTGACGAAATCATCGATCATTCTCTAGTCTCTACGGAGCGCCATTTATGCCTTTATTAACTTCAGAAATAGAAATTGTACGGTACTACGTTAGCACTAGGGGAGCACAGTGATATAAAATAGAAATAAGTTACTGAATTTTAATATATTTTCGTATGTTAATTAAACTGTGCTCAAGTGGACCCAATTTGGCACGCAGTGATATAAAAAAGAAAAAAGTCACTACATTTTTATATTTATGTATGTTCTATACACATGTGCTCCACTGGCCCAAATTGGGTCCACTTGAGCACAGTATATACATACCAATTGGGTATTTCATAACAATTGGGGTATTTCCAGTTCTTAAAGTAAGAATATTATAGATTTTAAAGATACAAGCGACGTGAACTCTGCAGATTTAGTTTAGGTCTCTCTGACAACAAACGGCCGAGTGAAACTCAAGATACGCCTACTGTACATCTACTACTACGTTGATTACTCTACCGTACCATTTTGATATGATGTATATGCCTATACGAATATTTTGTTTGTATTGCCAAACTCGGAAATATTCATTTGACACTGTATATAATAAGCGACTCTATTGTACTACCCTCAAAAGAAGATATACGGGGGATATATTAGGCCTAAATCATTATAAAACTTATTTTATTATTATACGCCGCGTATTTTATATTATCAGTATTTAATTAATCATTTATATAACAGATAAAAAAGGTAATAATAAAAGGCTTTAGCTCTAGTTCTGACAAAGAAAAAAGAATTATTGCTGATGTTATCCTTTGACAAAATTGCTAAAGCTTGAGATCATTGAGATATTTCATTATATTAATATATTAATATCTCTATGCCTTGTTTAACTTTATATAATCATGCCCGCGATGCCTCTTCCCCGGCGATTTTTGTTTTCGTACATAAGTTGGGGACCCCCTCATGAAACGTCACAAAATAAACATGAATAATTCATCAGTTAAATTTTCTTGTTCCGTGTGCACCCAAGCGTATAGCAACAAGAAGTGATTACACAAGTGCGGTACGATTCTAGGCCTAATCTCCGCTGTGGTTGCCGCGTGGGATTTCATAAAAGAATAGCAGCGTTTTGTGTGGATTGTCGAAATAATCAGCCTTTAGTTTATGGGGTTTTAATATAATTTATTACTAAAGAAATACGTGTTAAAATTATAATTTATATTAATACTATTAGGCCTAATTATTAGTCTCTAAACCCATGTCTATTCTAGTAGTAGCTGTGTGGGTGTGTGTGACGTGTGTATGTTAGGTATGACACAGTCCGAGTAAGAAGTCAGCAAAATTAAACAAAAAACATTACACAAAAATACATTTTTTATTCTCATGGGTCTAATCTTCCCATCTCATGTGTTCATATACGCGCATTTTTAAAGTTCCTTTGAGAACATGCATATTGTTTGATAATAAAATAGCAGAATTAACAAATTACAGTACACAAATTATACACATTTTTTATTCTTGTGGGTCTAAGCTTTCTTTGGGCTATGTCCAATTACTACTTAGTGTAATATCTTGCCTAGCTGTCGATTAGCCTCGACACATTTTGCATAGTGGTGTGTGTGTGAAGCGCGAAGGCAATCACGTGAATTGACCTTGAATCCTAGGCCTACTGTAGAAAGAATCGTATTGCAGTTGTGCGTGTAATCACTTCTTGTTGCTATACGCTTGGGTGCACACGGAATAACAAATTGAACTGATGAATTATTCATGTTTATTTTGTGACATTTTCATGAGGGGTCCCCAACTTATGTACGAAAAAAAAAATCGCTTCCCGGCCGTCGTCGTGAGAGTTTGTTCAAACACACAAGGTGTACATCGCAGGCGCCTCACCTATGGTTCACCGTAGTTTCATACTTCAGTGCTTCTAAATCTCACAGTTCAGTAGTTCGAGAGATATCATGGTGTGTAATAACTGCAATCGGTCACACTGTAAATCAAAGCTGAAGTACCTACATCTCTCCTACGAACTGCCAAACGTTTTAAAAAATGAAATTGTTTAATATTTGTTTCAAATATTCGCTTCGGTATAGTCAAGTTAGACACTTCCTGCGTACAACACCTGTAAGTAAAAATCTGTGTGCCGCTAGGTGTCTGGCTAACCTACCCCCCGACGATGGCAATACCGGCAGTGGCTCGCTCCTCGGACTTCGTCTGCTTAGCACTAGCAGCAGTAGCGGAAAGTTTTCTAAACATGATCTGAAGAAGGAACGTCAGGATGATGTAGTGGTCACGACAACGTCAGATCATATAGTAATTAATGAAAATGGAATCTCTGAGAAGAACGTCAGTGGAATGTGGCTAAGAGACCATTGCAGGTTTATCAATTTTGAATTTATCATTTATCAATCATTGAGCAACAGTTATATATTTATATATATATATCATAAATGACATTTCTTTTTTTTGTAGATTAATTGTTCGCGCGTTAATTGTTTTGGTTGCTTTGTTCACACTAGAACACATGCGTGTACACGTATAAGAACAACACATTTTGCAAATTGACCTATCACAAGCTAATAATCCATCGTTTGTGATGGTCAAATTACTTTTGTTGTGCTTGCGTCCTAGTGGAAACCAAGTTTTAGGTGTGAATCCAGCAACGGGTCCCAACAATGTGTTCCTAAATAGGAGTTCTCCTCAATATAGTGTTTGGCCGCAGTGTTAAAACATTAGTTCTTCTAGTTCGCGAGCAGCAATGTCCCCTGAAAAGGTATCCCATAATAAGTTGGTAGGCTATTGTATTGACAATTAGACAAAGGTGATTGTCTATGATCAGTGGTTTAGCCGGGGGTGGGGATGCCAGGAGTGCTTCAGTGAAACCGCTACAGCTAAAATGAAATTATTTACATTTTATCAATTACTTTTTGACAGCCTATCATCAGATATGTTTGTGAAAAATCCAGGATCCGCCCCTGGTAATAATGCACTTGTCAATTGTATGACCCACTATACGACCCCCGGGAGAGGTGCGTCATTTACAAATAATTACTGACGCAGGGGTACGTCAAAAAACCTAGATGGTACGTCACATCAATGAACAAGGTGTGTCAATGACCGTCACTTTACCACCCACCATATCATAAACAACATGGTCACAGTGCGTCAAAATGGGTGCGTCATGGTCACCTAAAGGTAAGTCACATTTTGTACGCACCGGTGCGTCATGGTATTCAAAGGTATGACGCACATCGGACAAATGACGCACCTCTCCCGGGGGTCGTATAGTGGGTCATACAATTGACAAGTGCATAACTAAAATACTAGGCCTCAAGTTTTGTATGAAACACCCCAACCGTATGTAGTACTGACACTACTTGTTAGTTAATTATATAATTATTTCTTCCACCGTGTTATAGTGACGTAGCTTTTTAATATTTAGTATGTGCTTAAGTAAGTTAAAATTGATTGATCAATAAAAAAAAGAGAGTATAAAAATTGCAAAAATTTTTTAACAATTGTACACTAATCTTACTTACTTTCCCTTTTGTATAGATGCCAGGAGTGCTTCAGTGAAACCCGCTACCAGAATCTCTATGATCCGTCTAAAATAGAAACGAAACCAACAATAGCTAAGCTGGAGAAGAAAGGGAATAGCGTGCATGTAGATTGTAAGTATGCTTACCGTGCAGTTCTCGCAACCAAACACACCAAACTACCACACACACGCCAAACCTACCACACCCACTCACCAAACATTACAGACAACCCTTGAATTTACAACTTTTAGACCCTGCCACTACACCATGACTCCCCTTATTTCAAAATTCTGCTTTAAGTTACTTTAACTAGATCTTTCTTTCCAGTACAGTAGAAAATCGCTCCTTTGCAACTCTTATTCAGAGGACACCTAAGAAGGAACCACTTTTCTGTGAAATGATCTTGGAGCATATCATGTTTTAACAAGGGACCCTTTTTTTGGGTCATAAGGATGTGTAACTAGATTCACTCCCCTATTTTGTTCAAAGCTCCTCTTCATTACAATAATTTAAACAGAGATCAAAAGGTTATTTTTGTGAAATTCTTAGATTAAGAGAAATTTAATTTGCTATATGTTTGTGTATTATGTTTAAGTAATTGTGGTTTCCTTGTTTATTCTGTTATATTTGTTTAGGACCACAATGGAAATAAGTTTGCCATCTCGGTACTTTTTTTGTGTTTTTATCATATTGATTTTATATCAGAATAAAGAAATAAAAATTAAAAAAACCCCTAATAGGGTTTCACTGTACTTTACAACAAAGGCATAATGCATCCAAAATAAATGCAATGATATAATGGTCTAATGAATCATATATATATTTTGTTGGACATACCATACCATTGTTATTATGTACACCACAGCACAAATACAAAATTGTTACTATTTAAAAGGTTATTTCTTGTTTTGTTAGGGAATGATGGCCACAGCAGTGTGTACACTTTAGACTATTTACTCAGCTTATTAGATAACAGACCAATTCGATACCCAAACAGAAGACTATGGAATGCCGAAAAACTAACATCAGAAATAGCCGATGTCTCCTTTCAAGAATATATGAACGAAACTGAGGGATTGGCTAAATGTCTCAGAAATCTTTATACATATGGTATTGCATTTATTGACAATGTGCCTCTAACAAAAGAAGATTTTCTTGTAAGTACATAATGATCACAATGCAGAGGCAGCCCTTGGTCCACACGCTTAATCCCCTCTTTTGGCAGTTATAATGAATTTATGAATTACATTTGACACAGACTATGTTACCACTTTCCTGGATCCGCCCCTTTAAACATTAATATTATAAAGCTCTGTCTACACTATCAAACTTTCTGTGACAACAAAATGTGATGTGCCCATATATGGACATGATTTTGTCATATCACTACCATATTTAAGCATAGCACTACCATATTTGGGCACAGAACACTAGTTTGATGGTTTAGACAGAGCTTTATAGATATTTAATTCTGCTTCTCTTATGGTATAGGCTTTATCGGAAAGAATTTGTTTTCTGCGTGAATGTGAACATGGCAGGGATAACATTGTTATATCATCGAAGGAGAAAATGTATGATGATATAGCGTACACGAACCATTCCCTTGGCTTCCACACAGATAGCGCCTACTCAGTCGAACCACTGGGGTATGTTTTACATGTTTACTAGAAGATTATCCCGATAAGTCTCTCCCAGGTTTACTTTCTGTGTTTTATAACAATATAATTTAATGTGGTTTTAGATGGCGATTCAAATTTTTATTTTTTTTTAAATTGTATGCACATTCAACAGCGAGTTTGAATTACAGGATGGATAAACTATTTTAGAATTGGCATACTTTACACTAAGTATCATTTGAGGTTTAGAGAGTGGAGTTGAAAGAGTCATGAGTTACAACCCTGGCACTAGGTCAGGATTGAACCCTAGACCTTGGGATTGGAAGGCAAGCATGTTAACCACTCCACTCCACTAACTTAGCACAAAATAATTGTCTATGTAAGCCTACAAAACTTCCTCCAGTAATGCCACAAACCTTACAGACTCAATTAAGCTTGCTTTTTCAGATATCTGACGTTTCACCTGATGGAGCACACGGGAGAGGGCGGTCTTGGTTGTTACGTCGATGGGTTTCATGTCTCTGAAATAATCCGTAAATCTAACCCGGATGCTTACCGAATCCTATCAGAAGTGTTAGTGAAACAGGAATTTATTGATAAACGTAAATACACAATTATCTATTATCATTATATTATTGTACATGGTAACAAAATAGCGTATGTACTGTATGATGTAATAGTACAAACAGTACAAACTAGATTCAATATTTATGTTATTTCCATAAAAATGCTAAATGTATAAGTCGACATCATTTATTTTCTCAACTGTAGTAAGTGATACCCTCCTCCAATTATCAATGGCCCATACTTCTCCTTGAAACCCGGTTAAACCACCCCCTCATGTGGATGATCGGTAAGCGGTATTATTTTGTTTATTTTACCTAATAGATGTCCATTACAAAGGAAATTATCCGGTATTTACCATTCGAGACAATGAGGTCAAAATTATCAGGTATTTGTATTTACTAATTTTATTTTATTTCAACTTTATGTATAGCGGGTAATGCTTCCAGATATTTAGGGCCCTCTTTAAGTTCCAATCAAATACACAGAAAAGATAAATTATGAAGATATAATACGTTATTTACAAAATAGGCTATACAAAATATATATAATTTTAATTATATTATACAATTTTTGTATAAAATATATGCCTAGTATCAGGCAGGGGGCTGCTGGGTTTAGCCATTGAGCGCTCTCATGCTATGGGGCCCCTGTGTTTAGCCAGTGAGTGCTCTCACGCTATGGGGCCCCTGTGTTTAGCCAGTGAGTGCTCTCGCGCTATGTGGCCCCCGTGTTTAGCCAGTGAGCGCTCTCATGCTTTGGGGACCCTGTGCTCAGCCATTGAGTGGCCATAGCCGTTACTCCTCTTACATCTCGTATCTTTATAATTTGTATTAGGTACCAAACAACGGACAGAATTTCGGTACAACACCTTTCACTTGAAGAAACTGAGCAGTTCTACGACGGAATACGTCTCTTTAATAAGTTAATATACAGCCCCGAAAACGAGTTCTGGATCAAATACAACCCAGGTCGTGTGGTGATATTTGACAACTTTCGCCTGCTTCACGGTAGATCTATGTTCACCGGAACTCGAGTGATCCGCAACACCGTATTGCCACGAGACGAGGTTGACAGCCGCATCAGAAAGCTAACAGGTCTTGGTTAAAACAACCCCTAGTTCAACACATGGGGTTAATAATAATAATTGTATAGGTGTATTTTAAATTGTGTAACACAGTAATACAAATGAATTAAATTTTTTGTATATTCTGTATATTTTATATACATTTTTAACTTGTATTAAGTTGTATGTTACAGGGGTTGCGGACACAAATGTGTTATGGCGCTCTGTTGCTGTAGCAACCCCTGGACCGCTTGTTGTCGAATAAAGAAATGAAATGAAAATGAAAACAAGTATTTATAAACCCAGTGGCGCAATGGACATGAGTGCTCATTGGCTATACCCAGGGGCACCGAAGCTTATGGGGGCCCCTGAGCAGTGGCAAGAGGAAAAATCATAAAGGGCTAAAAACGCCAAGGCCTCCAGCGTTGGAGGGCCACTTAGGGTTACTAAACCAGGGGTCTCTCTGTTACGCCACTGTATAAACCTATTTATACTGTAAACGCATCAGAGATGTTACTACTCCTTCCAAGCAGTAAATCATCAGACATGTATTTCGTAAATTCCACAAGTTCATCACTATCATTTCCTATCATCCCTATCAATCATTTTACATTTTATAGTGACTAATATATTTTTATAGCCTAATTATATATATACAGCGTAATAATATATTTATATAGCGCCTGTCGTGAGACCTCTACTCGCTGGACATTATTGTACCTGTACATTGAAATTATTGACCAAACAAGGACCAAAAGAAAGCCAGTAGTCATGCCAAAAATCATAAAGCCAATTTTGTTATAAGTAATTTAATCTTGTTGATTTGATTGATCACTCAATTGTCATTCTAGAACGATAAAGGTGCAGAATGGAACTCCGGAAAATATGTTTAAAAATAAATAAATACATATTAAATAATAATTATTGAATTATTTTTATAATTTGGGGGTTTTTTTTTTCATTAAAAAGAAACAGAAAAGGGAAGCTCCGAGTTTAAAAAATCATCATAAAACAAGATAATTTTTTGGGTAAATGTGATGAATGCTGTATGTGTTCTCTAACAAATAATTGTAAATATATGAATAATATTTAATATTGAATAAAAAGTATCAAACAATGTGAAAACCAGCCGTTTATTTATTTTGTAAAACCGGTACATCCGGGTTTTAATACTTCTATTAGGGCCTATTTGATATAAACTTTAACAACAATGTTAATGATAACCCTCATTCTTTGACAGGTTGCAAGATAATTGTTATCTATGATAGGCCTAAATAATATAAATTGTTCACACTCCGGGGGGCGTCCAAAATCCGAGGCGAATTCAATATCCCTCCTCAGTTCTCAATTATTGCGCGTTTTTCACGTCACGTAAATGAAAATATAAATACGTGTGCGATTTGCGAGAATAAATTTGACTAGTGGAAAACCGACTTACGTCTTCATAGTAGGGCCTACACATCAGCAGATTGAAACGCAGACTATATTCAATTCAATTCAATTCAATAATACATTTATTTAAGATGGTCACAATATATAACAAACAATATTACAATAAACAATCATAAACAATTAATATAAGACCATCTTAGGGATCAAAATTAGAAGTAGAACTTGTCTCACATTGACCCCTAAAATAATAATAATAATTCAAACAAAAATAAGAACGGTACCGTATAAATATACAAATACAACGCATACAATTAAATAAATTATACAGATGGTGGACAGCGGCGGTTTGTTGAGCGTATCCGGATATTCCCCCCTGGACATTTATCCCCTGGAAAACTACCCCCCGGACAACCACCACCTGGACCACTACCCCCTTAGGACAACTACCCCTTTAGGACAACTACCCCCCGGACAAATACCCCCTTAGGAACAATTACCCCCTTAGGAACAATTACCCCCCGGACAATTACCCCCGGACAATTACCTCCCCCCGGGTAATTACCCCGCGGACAACTACCTCTGACACAATACTCCCCGTAGGACAACTACTTCCTGGACAATACTACGAGGGAAAATAATCTTTTAGGACAACTACCTCCGTAGGACAACTAACCCCTGGACAACTACCCCCCGGACAATTACTCCCTAGAAACAATTACCCCCCCCCCCCCCCCCCGGGTAATTACCCCGCGGACAACTACCTCTGACACAATACTCCCCGTAGGACAACTACCTCCTGGACCTGGACAATACTCCGAGGGCAAATAATCTTTTAGGACAACTACCTCCGCAGGACAACTAACCCCTGGACAACTACCCCCCGGACAATTACTCCCTAGAAACAATTACCCCCCCCCCCCCGGGTAATTACCCCGCGGACAACTACCTCTGACACAATACTCCCCGTAGGACAACTACCTCCTGGACCTGGACAATACTCCGAGGGCAAATAATCTTTTAGGACAACTACCTCCGCAGGACAACTAACCCCTGGACAACTACCACCCAGAAAACTATCCCTTTAGAACAACTATCCCCCGGACGGCCAACTACCACCATTCAACAACCTGATTGCAACAGTGTATAATAGGAATTAATAACTATATTTTAATTCGTTACTTTGACGAATTACTATTCATTATTGTAAACAAAAGTAAAAGATTGAACATAAATATAGCCTGGTATAAACTGAAGATTGTCACACATGATCATAGGATAGTCGAACGTATTATATAGTACTCCCTGTATTTACTGTAAAGACTGGGTTCGCTAATAATAATAATAATTTTTGCGTCAGGACAATGCTTCGATAACCACTGGTCTTAAAAGAATTAATTTTTGTCTCAAATTTGTCATATATGTATTTTTGTACACTTGAAGAATAATATCACTTTTGATATTTGACCTCAATGTTCACTCACCGAATAAACGGCGATCTTTAAATAAATTCCCCTCAAATAAACGGTGTCACTCCCATGAAACATCATATGGAATAATCGGCGTCTATTTCCATTAGATTATACCCCCTCCCATTGAATAAACAACTTTCTTCCAATAAATGTCCACCTAAAAACCACCTAAACAATAAACAGCCCAGGCCGTTTTTTCAATAAATACGGTACTTTAAATCTAGCACATCTAGGGTCTAGCGTGCTGTTAAACAGAATAATCGGTTAAAAACGGGTGTTTCGAAACTAGAGACCCGCGACCAGAGACCCGAGACCCAATACGAAAAGGGAGACCTAAATATACGAAAAGGGAAACCCACGTACGAAAAGGAAGACCCCACTATACGAAAAGGGAGACCCTAATATACGAAAAGGGAGACCCAAATATACGAAAAGGGAGACCCAAATATACGAAAAGGGAGACCCAAATATACGAAAATGGGAGACCCACTATAAGAAAAGAGAGACCCCACTATACGAAAAGAGAGACCACACTATACGAAAAGAGAGACCACACTATACGAAAAGGGAGACCCTAATATACGAAAAGGGAGACCCAAATATAGGTCTCCCTTTTCGTATTGGGTCTTGTGTCAGGTCTCTGGTCTCGGGTCTCTAGTTTCGAAACACCCGTTAAAAACAGATGATTTCATTTTTACAGAAACCGGTCCTATATATTTGTCTACTTTTGGATTTGGAGGGGGGCGGGGGTAGTTGACCGGGGGTAGTTACCCGGGGGTAGTTACCCGGGGGTAGTTATCCTAAGGGGGTAGTTGTCCTAAGGGGGTGGTTGTCCGGAGGGTAGTTGTCCGGGGTTGTTATCCTAAGGGGGTAGTTGTCCCAAGGGGGTAGTTGTCCGGGGGGTAGTTGTCCGTGGGGTAGTTGTCCTAAGGAGGTAGTTGTCCGGGTGGTAAACATCCGGGGGTTAACTGTCTAGGGGGTAGGTGTCCTAGAACCTTGTTGAGATGTGTGCAAAGTCACATGATGTGCAAACTCCGCCTTCAAATGGGCAGATCTACGTGATTGGGTGATTTTCTTTTTTACAGATTTGTACATTTGTGAGGGTGCCATGTTTGCATTTAATTTTAATGGTCCAATATAAATTAATCGAGTTAATGAGCCTCGTCCCTAAATTATATTCTGAATCGAAAAAAACGTATAGACATACAACGCAATTAAATTACTGGTAACCAGCTAAATACCTAGACATAAAATAATGAGCAAATATTCAAATATTAATAACATGATAAAACAGCTTAATAAAAGAGAGAAATGCAACAAAAATGTTTGAAATTAGTACACTCATGATTTAATTATAGATTTCCGTAGAAATCTATCTATTTTACGGAGAAAAAAAAAACCAACAGCATCGTCTAATTTCCTCACAAAGAGTCAAAACTTCATTATTATTTTTAAAATCAATTTTTTTTATTCAAAATAAATGAACTATGCTTAAGTTTAAAATACCATGATTCGCAATCCTAGATGATTCACGAACTTTTTAGTATGGCCTAACTCTTGAATGTTATTGTAGGCCTACTTTACCCGTTTCTTCTTCTTCGCCATATTGAGCGATCCTTATCAATTTAGTAAACGTCAAATCGTTCCTTAACATATGGGTACACTTTGGCGCGCCTTTTTTGTTTAATTTAAAGTATGTTTCACGGCGATTGTCAAGGACAACATTTGGTACGGTACAATTATTTAAAATTCGGTTTAAGTTAAATTCTAATTCTGCAAGATCCGTTTGAAAAGATGGACCGTAATCTCGTATTTTACTCCACAACGTTTTGTTAAAGTGATCATACAACAGTACATCTCCCCAGCTCCATTTACGAATTGACTCCCTAAGTGACTGATCAATGTCGAACCGAATTTTTTTACTCCGTTTTCCCTTTGACAAATACAAGATGTCGTCTATTTCCCAGCACATTAATTTTTTCAACAAAAGTAAAGATTCGTTGAAATATTCTTGAATAAGAACAAGATCGAATTCTTTGGCTATTTTAGCAATGAATTTCTCGACTACACCTCTGTCTTCTTGTTGAGATTCTTTCAAACCTAAATCATATAGATTTGGATTCTTCATATAATGGCGGAAAGGAGACCTTTGTCCGTATTTGGAATAGTAATATGAAGGATTTTCTGCAAATGTCTGAAATGGGTTTGGCATGTTTTCAAGGTGAAATGTGTTCCTAAGTAGAAAATATTCAAAGTTTGATTCAATCTGTGTGCTTGGGTCTCTAAATATTGTAATATATGTTGTGTTTGGTTTCATAACTTTTTGCATTTCAGTTCTGCTATACCTTGCATGGTTCACTAACATATCGTATTTTCCAGGACGAACTTGGTCCGTTCTAAAGAAACCTCTACTTATAATTTGTGCACCGGTTTTTGGAACGGCAAAAGTAAGATTTCTTAAAAATCCATACACTTGTAGAATGGAAGTTAAAGTTGAACTTCCAGTTTTATGTGTTTTCAAGAATAATATTTGCTGCTTCGGTATGCAAACCTCGTATTGTTTCGCTGTGTACATCTTGTTTTCTTTATTTATACTGGAACTGCTGGTTGCTTTTTCTCTCGTAATATTCATCAACTTCTTTCCTTCGATTTTAATCACATATTTTTTTCGATCATTTTTTTCATCATCACTGCGCATATCCTCCCTGTGAAAACGATAATCATATTTCTTTTTTAGAAAGAAGTCATTTTTGTAATAATATTGGTTTAATATACTATTCATTAACTCGTAAGTATATCGCCAAAAAATGTTATTGTTTGTTGACAGATCGGCTATGGCGCGCCAAGCTGTCATTTTTTAGCAGACGATACAGAGATCTAATCTAATAGAGATATTATTATTTTGCCATATTTTGAGCGTATTGATTACTTTACGCAATATGTTGATGTTTGTTTTTGCAAACTGCGCCACACAATATAGAAAATTGTGATAATCGTTTGAGGTCATCGGTAGTTGTCCAAGGTTAGTTCGGATACTGCATGCGATACATTTTTTTTTCTTTTTTACGCATCCAACAGCGAGTAATTCGCCAATTTAAGTAAATTGCAAGCACGTAAACCACCAAGCTACAGCTTCACACTTCATAATTATATATTTTAAACATGACTCTCTCAGACCAATTCGCTGTGTTAAGTTTATTTACTGGTGTGACGTCACAGGTGACATTTGGTTGATCGGCATTCGCTTGGTCAAATTTCTTTCTTTGCGTTTCGAACGTAAAGCCGATTTTCCACTAGGCGAAATTGTTCGTGCGAATCGAAAGCGTCAGCTTATACGCATGCGTATTCATGTTTCCATCTTCCAAACTCCACTCTACACATGCGTATATAATCTGACCCTTTCGAAGTTCACGCGAATAAATTCGTCTAGTGGAAAATAAGATTAATTAATGGTTTTCGTCACCGTTATGGTCTGTTCCTTGTGTGAACGTGAACTTACTTTATTTCTGCTTCCGTCTTGAAATATACTACCAAAAGTAAAATTGAAATACCGCAAACAATAAGCCAACGTCGATTTCGACCTAAACTCGCCATTTTTCCTGAAAGATATCATTAACAATCTGATTGTATTTGGAACGAAATATCAATATAAATGTGTTCTCTCAAGCGTTACCAATCTTTCATAGGAAGTTTGGACATATCTTGTCGTGACGGCGCTAACAGTATTCCGGGTTTTTATTAACAATAGCATATAATAGAACAAAACGTATGAAAAGGAGTGTAAATAGGTAAATCCGAAACCTTAACAAAATTCGCTCTCGGGCGTATAATAGAAAAACAACTGAATGAAGTTTAGATTTCACCTTTTGTCCCAAAACAAATTACGTATAGGCTATATTAAAATAAAATAATGTTAATAAATAAAAGTGCCTACAACTTGTATGGTTAACAATTGAGACAATGTATTTCTGGCCAGTATCATTTTGACCTATTAACAGTATAAAGTGTATAAAATGGAGGATATATATATATATCGGTTTAGAATTAATGTTCTTTGCCTCTTGTGTTTATATATATATATATATATATATATATATTATGAATTACATAGAACACGGGCGTCTATTACACGGTGTTTCACGTTAAACGATCTTCAGATAGACAGCAGATATATATAAAGTATGAGTTTATTGATGAAAATGCAATCAAACCTCTTAGTCTAAATATATCCTTGTTTTTTTGTTACACTTTTTACTGGTTATATAGGGCTTGGTAGGGTTTGGTTCCGATTAAAGGGCTAGGTAGGGCTTGGGGCTTCCTATTGATGGTAACGATTGAAAAGGCTTGGTCGACTTACGAACGGCATACCGGACGTATGTGTACAGGGAGCTCAATTTAAAGTATTTCACAAGACCGTATCTTAAAATCAAATGTACAGTCCTTAATAACTTAACGTCAAAATAAAGTTAAGTCCCAGTCACCGTTCTTTTAGCTAATAAGAGGCCTATATTAGTTATAATTTAGGCCTATACATCCCTTTAATGGCTTAGTAAATACGGACCTACCGTTCTTTGATATTTCTGAGAAGGTATCCACCTGCTGTTTATTAGTAGACCTAATTGATAAGGTCTAAATAGATCGAATGGTAGGCTCTATACAACAAGCACATGCATTACAGACGTCAGTATTTTGCTTCGGATTTTACTACTACTGTACTGTATAATACCTCCATGGTATAACAAAATAAACAGTATAAAACGGGCCTCAGTGTGTTATCCCTTATAAAGAGGGCAGTATAACAACATTGATTACGAGTAATTCAGTGTTCATCTTAAACATCTATCTTTAGTTTTTACCAGGCCTAAAGGGTATTTTAAGGGTCTTTCACACATGTTCCGGCATGGTTTCGATGGTCCGGCACCGGAAAATCCAATCGAACGTCAATGTTTCGATTTCACGCGGCTACGTATTAGAGCATCGTGAAAACGAAACACTGATTTTTTCGATTCGCCGGACCGGACTGGAACCGGTGTGGAAGACCATTTAGTCGAAGATCTACGTTTTGGTCTACTACAAGACAAATAAATAAGTTCCGACTATTTCATTTTCATTTATTCCACATTTATTTAGGCATCAATTACAGTACATCATAATTACAGTACAACTGAAAACAGAGATCCTGCATAAAAAAGCTGTAGCTTCGTTTTTTTTGTAGGACTACATCTCTAAAAGCCTCCAGACGTTCGACTACACACTGTTTTATATCGATACCGTCCAATCAGAATGTATTGCGATCAATATCAACTCGTTGGTGGTAGCTAATAACAAAGGCAGTCAAAAAGACCAGTTTTGCTAATATTAACCTTGTACCACCACGGGATACCATACACTACACATAATCAATCAATACAATTTAATTATACTAAAAACATGTGATATGATGATATGTAATACATTGTAAAGTTCATGGATCTGTTGATATTTTTTTTTATTCACTTCCTTGTTTCCGTCACAAGGTTTTGTCTCATGTCAGTAATATATAAATGTTGTCTTGCTTTCTGTTGATTTTTGCTTATATATATTATTATATTTTATTACTTTCAACCCTGTTAATGGTAATTTTAAAAAATAAGAATGTGAAAATAAATATGTAATGTGAATACAGGGGTTTTCGATAAAAAAAAATAATGTTTTCTGTGTAAACTAGAGATATAATGATAATTTTTATAAAACTACATAGGCCTATATCAATCTGTAATTTAGTTTTTCATTTGTAATATTACACAAGGAAGGTTTAGGCTAGTTATTTCTATGTTTGTTTCTGTAAAATTGCAACGAATCAATATTATCGGTAAGTGGCCAAGCGGTTAAGACAGTGGAACCGTAATACCTTTCCATATTAACATCGGCAAGGGTTTGAGCCTCACTCGCTCTATATGGTTCTGGTGGTAGAACGAGTCTTCTCGGATGGACTATAAACCGTAGGTCCAGTGTACACATCTGGCTCATTGGCACTTTAAAGAACCTACTAGGCCTACATCTTTCGAGACGAGTGTACTAGACACACAGCCACTGTCACATACAGACACTTATCATAACTCATCAAAAGATTGTCAGCATACGCTGTTTAGGGTCGTCATACGAAAGCCTATTAGGACCAACAAAAAAATAATATTGCTTTTCATTTTGTTGGCCCTAATAGGCTTTCGTAGGGTCACCCTCTATTAATAAAGTGTAATAAGAAAAATAAATGGATAAAATCAACGAAGCATCTGTACTTTTATACAAGGTCATTCCTATAGCCACTTATAATACTTAAGTATTTCCATGAACTAACAATTATCTTTTATGTTTTTCTTCTAAAGCTCTGTTTACACTATCAAACGTTATGTGACAAAAAAGTGTGATGTGCACATAAAGTTTGTTAGTGTAGACAAAGCTTACGATTTTTTGTCAGAGTCTATACTCCATACAGACTGAATATTGATTTGACACACTGACATTTATTGATATATAATAATCCACTACATAATCACTACAGATGCAAAATATTAAAAACAACGTATGGTAAATTTAATTTTCAATTTAAAATATCAGGTCAAATTTTGTTTTAGAATACAAATTATAATTGTCATTATGGCTATATCCATATGTCCACCGATTTGATCATATTTTTATTTACATTGTGATGTCCCTTAACTATTAAATAAATATATATACTGTATAGTCTATAGCTTATTTTTCAAAATATTTTAGATTGCAATATACCCATAGTTGTTTACAATGCATAAACATGTTTACATGTGCATGTTTGTACACGCATGTGTACAAACACATAGTTTACATAACATAACAGAGATACGATAGTTTATATTAGTACAGTAATTTTTATTTGCAATTAAAATTTCATTCAAGTTTGAAATTTAATTATTATTTCATGAATGTTCTTTTTCCAGACAACAATCCCTTTATTACAAACATTGTCTTTAAAATCCCAAATGTATATCTGTAAATTTAATGTTTTTTTATAGTTTATCTAATTGTCTCCTCTTCACCATATTGAGCGATCCTTATCAATTTAGTAAACTTCAAATCGTTCCTTAACATATGGGTACACTTTGGCGCCCCTTTTTTGTTTAATTTAAAGTACGTTTCACGGCGGTTGTCAAGGACAACATCTGGTACGGTACAATTATGTAAAATTCGGTTTAAGTTCAGTTCTAATTCTGCAAGATCCGCTTGAAAAGATGGACCGTAATCTCGTATTTTACTCCACAACGTTTTGTTAAAGTGATCATACAACAGTACATCTCCCCAGCTCCATTTACGAATTGACTCCCTAAGTGACTGATCAATATCGAACCGAATTTTTTTACTCCGTTTTCCCTTTGACAAATACAAGATGTCGTCTATTTCCCAGCACATTAGTTTTTTCAACAAAAGTAAAGATTCGTTGAAATATTCTTGAATAAGAACAAGATCGAATTCTTTGGCTATTTTAGCAATGAATTTCTCGACTACATCTCTGTCTTCTTGTTGAGATTCTGTCAAACCTAAATCATATAAATTTGGATTCTTCATATAATTGCGGAAAGAAGTTTTTCGGTACCTGGTCCAGTAATATGAAGGATTTTCTGCAAATGTCTGAAATGGGTTTGACATGTTTCCAAGTTTAAATTTGCCACTAAGTCGAAAGTATCCAAAGTTTGATTCAATCTGTGTGCTTGGGTCCCTTATTATTGTAATGTATGTTGTGTTTGGTTTCATAACTTTTTCCATTTCTGGTTTGTTATACCTAGCATGATTCACTAACATATCGTATTTTCCAGGACGAACTTGTTTCGTCTTGAAGAAGCCTCTGCTCAATATTTGTGCACCGGTTTTTGGAACGGCAAAAGTAAGATTTCTTAAAAACCCATACACTTGTAGAATAGAAGTTAAGGTCGAACTTCCAGTTTTATGTGTTTTCAAAAACAATATTTGCTGCTTCGGTTTGCAAACCTCGTATTGTTGTTGTTTCGCTGTGTAAATCTTGTTTTCTTGATTTATACTGGAACTTCTGGCTGTTTTGCTTGGAATGTTCTCCATTTTGTGATCTTCAATCTTAATCACATCTATTTTTAGAACATCATTGTGTATGTCCTCCCTGTAAAAACGATAATTTATTTTATAATAATATATACCTGTTATGTGGTATGGATGGTCAGTTGGTTTAAATGTGGGTTGGTTGTCATAGAGTCCGGGAACAGTCTTGGCATATTTGTTTTAGGAGTGATTGTTCTATGGGGTGATTGTCAAAGGGCTGGTTGTCCAATCCAAGTGGGTAGTTGTTTTTATGGCAGCAGTCCGGGAGGTAATTGTCGTCGTTTGTTGTCATTGTCCAAATTGCAAACGTCTGTCTGAGACATAATCCAATTTTGTCTCAGATTTTTCGTAACAAATATCCCATTTTTTAGCGTCTTCGTAGTGTTAAGAACGTGTACTTACTGTTTGTTGAAGTATAATATTACACAAAGAAGTGAAATACCACAAACAAGCCAGTTCCGATTTCGACCTAAGCTCACCATTTTGCCTGAAAGATATCAAAACAGGCATTAATCTATTATATTGACCAGAGCCTGGACACTTTAAATTTGATTATGATTAAATAAAACAAAATTCCAGACAAGTGAGGCAATATTTCTTACACTTGCAATAATTATTTCTTTTTTAAATCTTATTTTCAACTACGAAAAAAACCAGAATCATTTATTGAATTGGAACAAACATTTGAAATTAGGCTTTCGTTGCTGGCTTCTAAAGGTTTTTTTGAGCTAGAGTTATACCTCAACCACAAGTCTTTGAAAAGAAAGTGTTTTTTTTTTCGTTGTCAAACTGTCCCGACTTCGTCACGGTTTATTGCTGACAAGTATACCGGGTAAATGTTTGCTTATGTTTATAATAATAATGAACACAATAAGAAAGGAGTGCAATTTTTCAGGCTAAATTCTTAAAACCTTTTAGATTCCACTATAATAGAAACAAACAAACTTAAACAAACTATATAATTTATTTAATTGTAAATAATAATACTGACCATCAAGAATACTGACCATCAAGAATACTGACCATCAAGAATACTGACCATCAAGAATACTGACCATCAAGAAAACTGACCATCAAGAATACTGACTATCAAGAATACTGACCATCAAGAATACTGACCATCAAGAATACTGACCATCAAGAATACTGACCATCAAGAATACTAACCATCAAGAATACTGACCATCAATTAACTACGAATACTAACCATCAATTAACTAAGAAACCAAACTATTTTAGCATTTATTTCTTATTTCTTTTTTTCTTTCTCTCTAAGATCATATTTGATAAATGTATCATATTTCTCGATTCAGGAAAATCTTATACTGATTGATCGATGTTTGGTGTATTATTTTTATTGTTATCTGCTAAGTTAATAGCCGATAGATAACAATCATAGGCTTATATACTACAAACACGATGAAATAACTATGTATATGTATATTTGGTAAATGGCCCTGTACAGTATCATATATTTCTCGATTCTCTTTGTGCAAAAATTGCAACCAAACAGTGATTTGTGAGCTGTACTTTAGGCATACCAACATGTAACCCAAGTCTTATCATCGGCCATTATAAAGGGATCTCAAACCATTATTACTAAAAGTAATGTCCACAATTATAATTAAATATATTGTTTTATACATGTTTCAACATTTTCAGACTTTGTAATTACCGCCTACTCATTAAAAAGTTCACAGAAATAATTATAAACATGACCATCACCCTAGTGATAAATGGTAATACGCATTCAAACATAGATATCGTATCTTCTATATATAAATTTACGTAAGGGCAAAATTCGGTAAATCGCGCGTTATTTCTAGAATGTTTACTCGATGGTATATAAAGTTGGTTCGTACTTTCGGTACTGATTTTAACCACCTGATGTAACCCTGTTTACTAATTAAATTAAGTTAGATAATTAGTTATTGACGATTACAACGAATTTAGGTTCAACGATTTGCCCCAAATAGGGGTGTTTTTCGATCGTGGTATACACTGTCTAATGGATGTCCGTCTTGAAAAATACCCGCAGACAATATACGAAGATGCTTCGCATTTTCCTATCTCCTCCTACGATAATTGTTTTTAATGGCTGAAAACCGATTGAACAGCTCGAGTACAGCATCATAATGTTGAAGACAGGCCGATTAATATACGTTTATACAAATGTATTGATTTCCGATGAATGGAACTTTCCAATATAACTCTTTGCTTTAACACAAGTACCACCAGCTGTAGGTAAATTTATTGGCCCTTGGGGAATTAACCTAAAACCTATATATAGATATAGTATTGCAATACTTGGACATTACTGTAAATACGTATTAACATTTGTGGTCGCCATAGAATTTACTGTGAGTGTGGGTACTGTTAGATGTATAACACAATCATGCACAAATAAACGTATTACTGTGAGTGTGAGTAGGCCCTACTGTTATATAGAACGTACAATATACAAATAAACTGTAGTACTGACAGTTGCTTCTCAACGTTTGTATTAATTAATAATTACAAAGAATATAAACGTTGTAGTGGTACGTGTATCGTTACATGTACTATGCTATTTCAATCGACTATGACAGTTTTAACAAAGTATGAGTCCAAATAACAAATCTGGACTCATTTTGTGACAAGTTTCTCTTTCGGAAGTAATTCCCAGTGTGCTAATTTTAGTTTAATACATAAACCATCGTGTCTATTTATTCGTTTCTGTAAACTACGAGCGGAATTGTTCGTACGGGAACGTTTGTCTATTTTGGCCCTAATGGCCGCCCATACTGCAGTACGTACATTTAATTTTACGCTGAAATGACTGTGTATTCGAGAACCGTCTGTGGGCACGACCTAGATGGTACGCGAGCGAAGCAATATACTGTACAAATAAACTGTACTACTGACAGTTGCTTCTCAACGTTTGTATTAATTAATAATTACAAAGAATATAAACGTTGTAGTGGTACGTGTATCGTTACATGTACATGCTATTTCAATCGACTATAACATTAACAGTGACAGTTTTAACAAAGTATTAAATTGCAAATGTGTTACTGTATCAAGTGGTATATTATTTATAGGCCTATCAAACATGAAAAACATATTTCGTTACTGAGTAGATAAAGAATATATTAAAACATTGTTTGTACCCATATCCTCTTCCCCATCCCTCAACCCTAATGTTACACACAAAACACAAATTGGGTTTGTTTAAATGCGTCCAAATAACAAATTTGGACTCATTTTGTGACAAGTTTCTCTTTCGGAAGTAATTCCCAGTGTGCTAATTTCAGTTTAATACATAAATCATCGTGTCTATTTATTCATTTCTGTAAACGACAATAACTATTATCGTCCTGCAGTACGTACATTAAAAAAAAAGCATTTTTTTACGCTGAAATTACTGTGTATTCGAGAACCATCTGTTGTGGGCACGACCTAGATGGTACGCGAGCGAAGCGAGCGTACCATCTATAGTTATATAGACTATAGTCCAGATTTGAGAAAAATGAAATGCTGTAGGCATTTCGTGTTAAAAGCGAATAAACATGTGTTTTAGGGTAATTTAGGGGTGCTGAATTCAAATTTGCTGTTTACCCGGCTCAATTTTTAGATCTTCACCCTTAAAATGTGAAAAACAAAATGGCCGCCATTTCAGACTTATTTTGGCTTATAACTTGACTTTTAAGTGACGTAGCAAGTTAAAAATGGTGTCTATACCTATGTTTGTGATAGTGAAGATTCCAACTATATTGTTATTAAAGTTGCAAATATTCTATTTCAGCCGCCATGTTGAAATCCAAGATGGCCGCCATTTTAAACGTATTTTGGCTTATAACTTGACTTTTAATTAACATAGCAAGTTAAAAATAGTTTCTATACCTATGTTTGTGATACTGAGGATTCCAAATATATTGTTATTAAAGTTGTAAATATTCTACTTCAGCTTCCATGTTGGAATTCAAGATGGTCGCCATTTAAAACGTATTTTGACTTATAACTTGACATATAAGTAACATAGTAGGTTAGAAATGATGTCTATATACAGTACCTATGTTTGTGATACAGAGGATTCCAAATATATTGTTATTAAAGTTGTAAATATTCTATTTCAGCCGCCATGTTTAAATCCAAGATGGCCGCCATCATTTTAAACGTATTTTGGCTTATAACTTGACTTTTAATTATTCATAGCAAGTTAAAAATGGTTTATACCTATAGTCCAGTAAAAGTATGGTTGAACCTAGAACAAATTGCAACATAATTTGTTTTTGTTTTGTCTGGTTGATATGGTCCAAATTAACATCATATCCAAAGTTTACCAAAATTGGACATCGTGAAGTGGGTTCATTAGCATAAATTAAAAATGGCCGCCATTTACCATTTTGAAGCCCTGTATATTATCTCCTTAACGGTTGGTTTTACTAATATAGACCACCTACTCTAAGTGAATTACTATTAATTATTATTAATCAGATGTCTTGTTAATTTTGGACTGAACAAAAGATGCATGTTTCGAATTCATTCATAATTCATATCTTTGTTTCTTTGCAAGTACAGATCGTTTCTCATTCGAAATGCCATTGAAGATGTTGCCATTTGCTCCCCAGTGTTTTCTTTAACTACAGATTTTTCCACTATATTGCTTCTTCTATCTTAAAATATTTTATTAATGATGGCAAAGTAATAGTAGGCCCCTAATAGATTTAATGCTCCATCTGCATTCAAAGTTTCGATTCCATTTCCTGAAATTTTTTGCCAAGGAAGTTAAATACTGCTTGTTGTAGAAATTTAAATACTGTAATTAAGTACCAATTATCAATTTATTCACCATTTCAAATTATTTCAAATTCATAAAGATTTATAACAAATGCTGGTGTGGATGACATAAGAACAAAGCTTGTTTACCGGTCACCGGTAGTGATGGCAAGTTAGAAAATTACCCAAACCCTTTGAATACCGTTGATATGCAGTATCTTTAACTGATGGTTCTTCATCCTTGTTGGCACAATATAATGTCCTTTATGCTCGATGAATCTTGGAAACAGCATTATAATATAAGCCAAAAAAGTTGTTGACTTGGTCACCAAACAGGTAAAATTCTGGCAATGAAATAGCAACTTTGATTGCAGATGAAGATGCTCACTTGTTATACCAAAAACTGCAATATGACATTATTTATTTCATGTGTCATTTCAATTTTGGATGTTTCCATACACGTTTGATCCAATAGACTGGGGTAATAATGTTTCACAACATTAGGCGCTATATAAATCCACGATATTATTGTATGAAAACTATTAATTTGATATCTAATTATTATACTATAAATTAAACTTATATTTATGTGTGTAGGCCTACATATTACCACTAATTGCAAAGCATATATAGCTTAATGTTTATTGCGTAATAATTGTTTAATGGGCTAGGCCGGCTATGTGCAGGTGTTCACAGGTCCCCAGGGCACAGAGAACTACATGCACAACAGGCCTAGGATATGCGCAAAAGCAAGGCAAGTCAGAAATTTATGCGAGGCATCGTTTTACCATCGTCAAAAAATGCGAGGCATCATTTTATCATTTCCCAAAATTTAGGATCAATTATTATTCTTTGAAAACAGAACAGTATCAGCAGTAACATATTACAGCATTTTTATTGACAAATTAACAAATATATTGAGATTAAACGTGTTTTTCACCAATAAATGCATGAGAAATTGACGCATTCCACTTTGTTTTAGTTTTATCAGTTTGGCCGTGAAGCTTAATTCTATTTCCTTATTCTGAATTGAAGGCATTATATATAACTGTAGATGAAAAAACCTCAAAACGAAACCTCTACTTCCTCTGGTATCCAGTATCATTTACTACTATGGCTAATGCTATCATCTTACACTATTGATAATTTTATAAATTACAGTACCTTTTTTTTTGTAAACATTTTGTACTGTACTTTTATAAGTGTTACCCCAAATTTCACAACAATCATTAATATATGGTGTAATATCAATGCATAAATAAAATAAATTATACACTACTTTTTAGCAGTTTTCTCAATTTATATATTATTATTATACTGATTTTACAATCTATTTCTAATCCGAGAAATGTTTTGATATAAATACGTTGTTGTATTGAATTAATTCTGTGAAGTCTTTTTGACCAACTCTTTCATTATCATTATGAACAAACATTGTAGTCAACTTATACCAGCCTTAATGGTCTTTCACACCTGTTCCGGCACGGTTCCGGTCCGGCGAATCGAACATCAATGTTTCGTTTTCACGCGGCTATGCGCCAATCGATATGTGCGTAGCCGCGTGAAAACGAAACATTGGCGTTCGATTGGATTTTCCGGCGCCGGACCGGAACCGTGCCGGAACAGGTGTGAAAGACCCTTTATACACGATATGACTTGAATGAAAAAAACAATCGTTACATAAAAATAAACAACATAGCATGATGAGTGTATACACGAATCTATTTCGATACGCTAGGCCTATTTTAAAAATATAAATAATTAATTATTAGGCCTATAATATAGCATAATAGTACGTTAAGAAATGCCTCGCACCTTTTTGAAATTGTAAACTATGCCTCGCACCTTTTTGAAATTGTAAACTATATGCCTCGCATGCCTCACACTTATATTTGGTGTGCCTCGCACAATCGAATTAGAACAATACAATGAAAACCCCAGTGGTCTAATGGTTAGGAGATCTGCATATCAAGCAGAAGGTTCCGGGTTTGAATCTCGGAGAGGGCTTTTTCTCATTCTCACAGGTTTCGTCATTTTTATTTTTTCTAATTAATCAAATTTCATTATATCGGGCGGATTAGAATTTATTCTGTGATGTTTATATACTGTATATATATATTTTTTTCTCTTTTGTGGCGCAAACACTACTTTTATTCACATTCCTATTATCTCATGTCCTTAAATTATATTATTTAACACATTTTTGTTAATTCCAAATGTCATCAGTAACATTTTTACATTTATGAATTCCGTATTACCTCCTTTTTTCATTAATTTTCTTATATTTTTCTAAACACTTGACAATGATCATCATTATCATCTATCTCGTTTTAAAATATTTTACACATAAAGAACAATCCCTTTGTGAGTTTTTCATTTTCATTTGTTTGTTTGCCTCGCACTTTGTTACTACCCTGTGTGTGTGTTTAAAATAGGCGCCATCTTTGATTTCAACATGGCGGCTGTTTACAACTTCAATAACAATATATTTGGAATCCTCAGTATCACAAACATAGGTACTGTATAGACATCATTTCTAACCTACTATGTTACTTATATGTCAAGTTATAAGCCAAAATACGTTTTAAATGGCGACCATCTTGAATTCCAACATGGCGACTGAAATAGAATATTTACAACTTTAATAACAATATATTTGGAATCCTCAGTATCACAAACATAGGTACTGTATGGACATCATTTCTAACCTACTATGTTACTTATATGTTAAGTTATAAGCCAAAATACGTTTTAAATGGCGACCATCTTAAATTCCATCATGGAGGCTGAAATAGAATATTTACAATTTTAATAACAATATATTTGGAATCCTCAGTATCACAAACATAGGTATAGAAACTATTTTTAACTTGCTATGTTAATTAAAAGTCAAGTTATAAGCCAAAATACGTTTAAAATGGCGGCCATCTTGGATTTCAACATGGCGGCTGAAATAGAATATTTGCAACTTTAATAACAATATAGTTGGAATCTTCACTATCACAAACATAGGTATAGACACCATTTTTAACTTGCTACGTCACTTAAAAGTCACGTTATAAGCCAAAATAAGTCTGAAATGGCGGCCATTTTGTTTTTCACATTTTAAGGGTGAAGATCTAAAAATTGAGCTGGGTAAACAGCAAATTTGAATTCAGCACCCCTAAATTACCCTAAAACACATGTTTATTCGCTTTTAACACGAAATGCCTACAGCATCTCAGGTAAAAATTTCATATGAAAATTTTGTTTAGCAAAATTGCTAATCAAATTGATTTTTTAGTCAAGAAACATAGTTTTGTATTGTATTTTTTGCTACACAATTGTAGAAATGTGTAGCAAAAAGGTTGTTTTGTATAGCTTTTTGCTATGCTACACTGGCGAAATTATTCCCTGCATCTTATTAGAGTGGAAATATGACTATCTGGACTAGTCTAATATAGAAATTTACGTAAGGGCAAAATTCGGTAAATCGCGCGTTATTTCTAGAATGTTTACTCGATGGTATATAAAGTTGGTTCGTACTTTCGGTACTGATTTTAACCACCTGATGTAACCCTGTTTGCTAATTAAATTGAGTTCGATAATTAGTTATTGACGATTAAAACAAACTTAGGTTCAACGATTTGCCCCAAAGGGGTGTTTTCCGATCGTGGTATACACTGTCTAATGGATGTCCATCTTGAAAAATACCCGCAGACAATAATACGAGGATGCTTCGCATTTTCCTATCTCCTCCTACGATAACTGTTTTTAATGGCTAAAAACCGGTTGAACAGCTCGAGTACAGCATCATAATGTTGAAGACAGGCCGATTTTCTTTAAAAAATACTATTTTGATAGATTTAAATATTATACTTACAAATGTATTATAATAATAATAATAATAAATAATATATTTATACAGGATAAAACAATCAGATAACAGTGTATCTGTTTTACATTGTGGTCCTGTCTTAATCAAAATATACAAAAGAGAAACTTAATTAAATATAATACATGTCAGTTTTTTTATGAAAAGAAATGAGATTTGTATCTAGCCTTAAAGGACGTAATTGTTGGTGCCGATTTAATATTAATTGGTAAATTGTTCCATATTTTTGCGATGAATGGAACATTCCAAATTATTTGGTTTAATAACCATGGATGCATACCTCCATGGTTTAACACAAGTAGGTAAATGTATGGGCGCTTAGAGAATAAACATAAATAGTATTGAAATGCTATACAATACTGTAAATAGGTAACCACTTTTGATCGCCATTTGAATCGCAAGTTTCTTATTGTGAGTATTGGTACTGTTAGATAAATATAAACAAATATACAAATAAACTTTATTACTGTGAGTGTGGGTATCCCCTACTTTTAGATTTTAAACACATAATACTTTATTACTGACAGTTGCTTCTCAACGTTTGTATTAATTAATAATTACAAAAAATATAAACGTCGTAGTGGTGTATCGTTACATGTACTTTACTATTTCAATCGACTATGACAGTGACAGTTTTAACTGTAACAAAGTATTAAATCGAAATGTTTTACTCTATTTAGTGGTATACTATTTAAAGGCCTATAAAACATGAAAAAATGTTTCGTTACTGAGTGGATAATAACGAAATATAAAGAATAATTTAATATAAAGAATATATTAAAAAATTGGTCCTCTTTGTATCTATCCTCATCCCCAACCCTCAAACCTAATGTTAGATACAAAAAACACACAGGGTGCTAATTTTGGTTGACTACATAAATCATTGTGTCTATTTATTTGTTTCTGTAAACGACAATGTGTTATAGTCATACGGTACGTACATTTGAAATCACCATTTTTTTTACGCTGAAATTAATATGTATTCGAGAATTGAACCATCCGTGGGCACGACCTATAGATGGTACGCGAGATTGCCAGGGCCGTAACCAGGTTTGGCGGCGGGGTGGATCGTTAAGTTGTTTAGTGGAACCCAGGGGCGGATCCAGGATATTGAAATAGGGGTGGCGTAGCTTTGCGAGCGAAGCGAGCAAACATTGGCTGGGGGCCAGGGGGCCGCCAAGGGATCCAGGGGCCGACGGCCCCTGGAAATTTTGGCGTTCTAGCGCATTGTAAGTCGTTTAAAACGATTTACAAACATCTCATAATGTCATTTACCAAACACTCTAAAGCTCGCAAATTACGACATGTGGAATATGCAGCTGATACTTACCTAGGGTACCAAAAGCAAGCTAACAACTTGCCTGTTCTTTTAATACCTAGGCCGGTATTATTTTTTTACACGCGCGCCGGGTCGATCGCGGTCACTATACTTCGCATGCAGCTAAAGTAAAATGACGTCACGTTAAAGCGGGTCGTCACAGAGTCTCATGAATATTAATGAAGCAAACTTGCTGAGAGTGTTTTCACCACGCAACACATGCGACGCGAGATTTATCGAAACTCCGAGCCATCGACTGACGGTCATGTTTTTGACAATTAAAATCACGGCATATTCAATTCAACGACCTGGTTTAAACGATCGTTTAAAAATTAGCGGTCCAGCTCGATTACATTATATTTAGTGATTTTGAAAAAAACAAAACACCTCTTTTGTCATGATGTCATCGCGATGTGTTTTATGAGAATCATCGACGGGAAAGCAAATAAAACAACAAGGGTCATGAAATGCTGCAGCATTGTTAATATTTTAATAGTAATACGTTTTAATAAAATTTAGCCCTAACGGGATAATTTTCATAGGCACTATACAGTCCTAGCCTTTGTTTTTATTGTACTTAATAAGGACGGCATTCTCTTGCCGACCGAAATTAGGCTAGATCCCTCCTCCTTTCAAGCCTCCTAGCAACAACATGGTTCATTAGGGATCGTATCATTGAGACTTTAACAGGCATATTCACCATCATGTGGTGGTGTTTAGGTAAAAACCATGGAATTAAGATGATCCCTGAATTCACTCAACCATTGCATCTTGCACTTGCGTTGTGAGCTGCATGCTTTCTCTATCAAGCAGCTGGCTGGACACGTCACACGCACGCGGAGACCTGTGTAGGGGAATACCCTGTTATGTCAACCAAACAACAACTATGCTCTGTGTACAGCTCGCTAGCTCCAGAACCACGATGTTCAGCAGTTATCAAATAGAACTTATCATGTAAATTTTAGTGTTAGGTTTTTATATTTTAGTTAAAATATATATATATATATATTAATTAAATTTATTAAGGCTTGACTAGGCCTGTAGTGAACAATCGTCGTGTTGTGTTAGTATGCCCAGCAAAAAAAAAGTGGGAGGCCAAGCGGAACTCGCTGTTCAGCGGGGGGGATCGTACGATCCCCCCGATCCCCCCCTGGTTACGGGCCTGATTGCCATCTAGTTCTTGGCAATTGTGAATACAAAACATTAGAGAACTAAAAAGAATGAATAACAATACGTCGTTTTAAGTATTACTAATTAATACAACAGGCTACTGTTCTAGTTAGGCTGGTGGACAGTACTTACGTACGGTCCATCCGGATCATCACTTACCGTTCAAAACCGTATGTAAACAGAATTAGCATTTGACATGCAGGTTTCTAGACCGTTTTAACAGCACAAAATAACACAACAGTTTAAATTTACATCCAAATAACATAAAGACCTATACGCAATTTACAGTACAGACGAGCAGTAACAGTGAAGGGTAAGCGAGAAATACTAATATCTACGGCGGGGAAAAATATAGAATCTTAATCTTATAATGTTATTCTAGGATAGGAGGCAGGATAGAAACAGATTCTACGTGCAGAAAATGACGGACCTACCTGTATATACTGCAACTACAATTTGATATATATCCACTTGTTGTGTACCTAATTGATAAGGTACTAGTAATTAAATTGAAGAATGTTATCTTGTTTGTATAATAACACACGCAGATTACAAGCAGCCAAACTTCCATCCATCATGCAGTTCCGGTCCTTTATTAAACGCGATATGATTAGAGTATTGTCCCCCTGACAACATTACACATGAGGGCAGTGTTCATTTTAAAATATATACTGCACCGTATTTATTCGAGTAAACGCCTCGGTGAATGTATTGTTCAGGAGGATTTTTAGGGGGTGGGGGAGTAAACATTGGGTAGGGAAGGAGGCGTAATATAATATCATGTAATAATACCATAAATACCCCTAGGATATAAAAAAAATAAAATAATCAAAAACGGATAAAATACTGAAAATTCATATCAAAATGCTTTAGGCTAGTCAATCTAGCAAAAAAAACAGCCCAAAGTGAAACAAATTGCAAACAGAGATTTTTCTTTTTTAAATGGTCATATATGATGAGGAGATCAACATTTGAGCATCACACCTCTGCTGTCACTCATCCCGATGATATGCAAATTAGCTTAAATATGCAAATTAGGGTGAAATTACAAGGTTACCATATCTCAAAAACTAATAGTCCGAGAGAGTTGATTTTTTCACTGATCTATTCTAAATGTATATATTTATATTTACTCTAATGAAACATTTTACGAAAAAATGACCGGAAGTACAACATTTGACCTTCGACCCCATTTCTCAATGTTTGCATATACAATGTGACTAAAATGTCTGTAGAGACTTTATTTTGCCCTCAAATGACCCAGACATAGGTTCCTAATAGCCAGCATAGGATCACTTTGTAATTCCCAAAATCACACCTTTTTCACACACCTCGAAAGTATGCAAATTAGTAGTACAATTTAAATAAAATATGCAAATAAGGGGAAAAAATTACAGTTGTCCTATATCTCGAAAACCACTAATGCTAGAGAGCTGATTTTTTCACAGCCGTATTCAAAATGTACATATTTCCATTTGCTCCAATGAAACATTTTACAAAAAATTGACCGGAAGTATGACATTTGACCCTCGACCCCATTTCTCAATATTGCATATATAAATGAAACTAAAATGTCTGTAGAGACTTTGTTTTGCCCTCAAATGACTCCGATACAGGTTTCTAATAGCCAACATAGGACTGTTTAGTAGATCTCAAAATCACACCTGTATCACTCACCTCCAAAGTATGCAAATTATTAGTACAAGTTACATGGAATATGCAAATTAGAGGGTGAAATTAAAGGTTCCTATATATCGAAAACCACTAAGGCTAGAGAGTTGATTTTTTCAATAACTTGTTCAGAATGTACATATTTATATTTACTCTAATGAAACATTTTACGAAAAAATAACCGGAAATACAACAATTGACCCTCGACCCCATTTATTAATGTTTGCATACATAATGCGACTAAAATGTCTGTAGAGACTTTGTTTTGGACTCAAATAACTCGGATACATGTTTCCTATAGTCAGCATAGGACCGCTTTGTAATTCCCAAAATCACGCCTTCGTTTTGGCATGGTTGGAATTCCCTTTTTTCGTATTAGTTTATGTACAGCGCTTAGAGGTTACACAACATTAGGCGCTATATAAATCCAGGATATTATTATTATTATTTCTCAATATTTGCATATAATGCAACTAAAATGTATGTACAGACTTTGTTTTGGCCTCAAATGACTCGGATACAGGTTTTATATAGCCAGTATAAGTCAAGCACCTCGAAAGTATGCAAATTAGTAGTACAAGCTATATGAAATATGCAAGTTACAGTGAATTGCCTTATGTATCTCGAAAACGCTAATGACCGAGAGAGAGATATGGCAACTTTCTTGTACTACTGATTTGCATACTTTCAAGCGAAGTAACAGAGGTGTGATTTTGAGAATTACTAAACAGTTCTATGCTGGCTATAGAAAACCTGTATCTGGGTCATTATTGAAAAAAAAAATTATCGAAAGTATGACATTTGACCCTCGAACCTATTTCTCAATATTTTCATATAATGCAACTAAAATGTATGTACATACTTTGTTTTGGCCTCAAATGACTTGGATACAGGTTTTATAATAGCCAGTATAGGATCGTTTAGTAATTCCAAAAGTCAAGCAACTCGAAAGTATGCAAATTATTAGTACAAGTTATATGAAATATGCAAATTACAGCCTTATGTATCTCGAAAAACGCTAATGACCGATAGAGATATGGCAACTTTCACCTCTTGTACTACTAATTTGCATATTTTCTAGGGAAGTAACAAAGGTGTGATTTTGAGAATTACTACAATTCTATGCTGGCTATAGAAAACCTGTATCTGAGTCATTTGAGGCCAAAACAGTCTGTACAGATATTTTAGTTGAATTATATGAAAATATTGAGAAATAGGGTCAAGGGTCAAATGTCATAATTCAATCAAGACAATTTTTGCATAAAATGTTTCATTACAGCGAATATAAATATGTACATTCTGAATCAACTCTGAATTCAAATCAACTCTCTAGCATTAATGGTTTTCGAGATATGGGAAGACTGTAATTTCACCTCTAATTTGCATATTTCATGTAACTTGTACTAATAATTTGCATACTTTCAAGGTATGTGACAAAGATGTGATTTTGGGAATTACAAAGAGGTCCTATGCTGACAATAGGAAAACTGTATCCGAGTCATTTGAGTCCAAACAAATTATCTACAGACATTTTAGTCGCATTATGTATGCAAACATTGATAAATAGGGTCAAGGGTCAATTGTTGTATTTCCGGTCATTTTTTCGTAAAATGTTTCATTAGAGCAAATATAAATATGTATATTCTGAACAAGTTTTTGAAAAAATCAACTCTCTACCTTAGCGGTTTTCGATACATATAGGAACCTGTAATATTTCACCCCCTAATTTGCATATTTCATGTAACTTGTACTAATAATTTGCATACTTTGAAGGTGAGTGATACAGGTGTGATTTTGAGATTTACTAAACATTCCTATGTTGGCTATTAGAAACCTGTATCCGAGTCATTTGATGGCAAAACAAAGTCTCTACAGACATTTTAGTTTTCATTATATATATGCAATATTGAGAAATGGGGTCGAGGGTCAAATGTCATAGTTCCGGGCATTTTTTTGTAAAATGTCTCATTACAGCAAATATAAATATATACATTTTAAATATTTTAGTGAAAAAATCAACACTCTAGCATTAGCGGTTTTCGAGATATGGCAACGCTGTAATTTCACTCCCTAATTTGCATATTTAATATTACTTGTACTACTAATTTGCATACTTTCGAGATGCGTGACGAAGTTGTGATTTTAGGAATTATAATACAGTTCTATGGTGGGTATTGAAAAACAATATCCAAGTGATTGAGTCCAAAATAAAGTCTCTACAGACATTTTAATCACATATTTATGTAAATATTGAGAAATGGGGTCAAGGGTCAAAATTTGGTACTTCCGGACATTTTTATGTAAAGTTTCTCATTAGAGCAAATATAAATATATATATTCTGAACCAGACTGTGCAAAAATGAACTCTCTACGATTAGTAGTTTTTAAGATATGGTAACCCTGTAATTTCACCCTAATTTGCATATTTAAGCTAATTTGCATACCTTCGGGATGAGTGTCAGAGGTGTGATGCTCAAAAAATTACGGAAGCCCGTTCGGGCCAAAAGTTAACTATATTTTAAAAGCTGTTATCTGGCGGCCGCCACTTAATTATCTGGCGGCCGCCACTTAATTATCTGGCGGCCGCCACTTAATTATCTGGCGGCCGCCACTTAATTATCTGGCGGCCGCCACTTAATAATTAGTACATGTCCCGTCACGTGACATGTACGTGCATTGGATCAGAGGCGATGTTGCATATGGAACGCCATCGCCGCCTCCGGCAGCAAACTTTAATTCTATTCGGGTCTTTTACCATTACGTTCGGCTCTTTTAGCATTCGGCGCATTTCTATTCGGCCCCTTTACCATTACGTTCGGCTCTTTCAGTATTCGGCGTAACAGATAACAGCTTTTAAAATATAGTTAACTTGTGGCCCGAACGGGCTTCCGTAATAAATAATCACCTTATCATATGTAACCATAAAAAAAAAAAAAATCTCTGTTTGCAATTTGTTTCACTCAAAATGCTAGATTGACTAGCCTACTTGGTCAACTGTAGATTATGGCAGTCAATGAATTCTACTACAAATACAAATGTGCTGTAAAATGATTATGTGCAGGTGGCGGGACGTTTATTCGAGGAAATCCATAGAAATAAACATTTATTTTCTTCTGAAATGAAACATAATATTGATTAAACAAAAGAAAATGTAAATTGTAAATCAATAAACGCCGCGGGGTTTATGCGATGGAGTGACGTAGCCTACTTTTCGAAAGCTATGCTATAACATAATATTAATATTAAAACTCGACGTCTCAGGCAGAAATCATAAATAATTCAAAAGATAATGGAATATGCATTAGGACATTAAAGGTGGCGGCGCTATTATACGCAAACACAATTGAATGCGAGGATTTGATAAGCGGTTTTCGACAAACCAGCTTTTTGTCAGAAATACTTTATACTAAGTTACGCCAGGATCGGGATCGTTAAAAAAGTCTTAACACCATTTTACTTCAACGCATGTCAAAGATTCAACTATTGTTCTACTTAAAGATATATTGTCCCCCTGAAAAGATAATGTTTACAATTTTTTTTTAATATGCCATTTTAATGTCACATAATAGTTATCCACTTTGGGTACAAATTAAATCGAAAAAAAAAAGATTTACCTGAAAAAAAACTGTAATTTAAAGCAGAAAATTCAATTGGCTGCCAGCCAATGGCTTTTTGGTTGAATTTAATCATTTATTTGTCATTTTATAAGTGAAAAACACGTTTTCCCCTGTTGTTTTCTACGTTAACCTACATTAAACTACAAAATAACTATTCAAAGTCTATATTTTTCATGTTTTTAGGGGACAATACATCTTTAAAAAATGAAAACTTTGCATAGAATGTACACAGGCCGTGCTTGAATACTACGAAATGTAATTCTGTCAAAACAATTTGAACTGTTTTAATTTAAAATGTCTTTTTATTGTCAATTTTGTTGTATAAGTATTTTTGTATTGTTACATAGTAGTCTTTAGAAAGTTTTTTAATAACGTTAAGTAATTATGTATGCTGAGCACGAAAGTTCCTATGACAAAAGTGTTAGTGTTCTTTTACATTGTTTTGTGTAGCTGTTAAGTTGATTTTTCCTCTCGTTTATTGTTTAAACTTTGTAATACACATGTGTAAAAACTATTAACTTGATTGCAAAATGTAAAACAAAAAACAACAGTATACATTATTGGCTAATGTTTGAACTAATATAATGAATGCTATTTGCAACAAAAGATTTGAAGATTTTGAATATTTTGGACTCGCGTGTCACGTGCTTTAACGAACCGAAGAGCAAAGTACACAACATGATGTAATGTTTTAATTTTTTTTATCGGTACTAGTTTCACCATGTTGAACACTCCTTATCAATTTAGTAAACTTCAAATCGTTCCTTATCATATGGGTACACTTTGGCGCTCCTTTTTTGTTTAATTTAAAGTACGTTTCACGGCTATTGCCGCGGACAACATTTGGTTCCGTACAATTATGTAATGTTCTATTTAGCTTCAACTGAAACTGTACCAGATCCGCCTGGAAAGATGGACCGTAATCTCGTATTTTACTCCACAACGTTTTGTTAAAGTGATCATACAACAGTACATCTCCCCAGCTCCATTTACGAATTGACTCCCTAAGTGACTGATCAATGTCGAACCGAAGCCTTTTACTCCGTTTTCCCTTTGACAAATACAAGATGTCGTCCATTTCCCAGCACATTAGTTTTTTCAACAAAAGTAAAGATTCGTTGAAATATTCTTGAATAAGAACAAGATCGAATTCTTTGGCTATTTTAGCAATGAATTTCTCGACTACATCTCTGTCTTCTTGTTGGTATTCTGTTAAACCTAAATCATATAAATTTGGATTCTTCATATAATTGCGGAAAAGAGATCTGTACTTGGTCCAGTAATATGAAGGATTTTCTGCAAATGTCTGAAATGGGTTTGACATGTTTCCAAGTTTAAACTTGTCACTAAGTCGAAAGTATCCAAAGTTTGATTCAATCTGTGTGCTCGGGTCCCTTATTATTGTAATATATGTTGTGTTTGGTTTCATAACTTTTTCCATTTCTGGTTTGCTATACCTTGCATGATTCACTAACATATCGTATTTTCCAGGATGAACTTGGTCCGCCTTAAAGAAACCTCTACTTAAAATTTGTGCACTGGTTTTTGGAACGGCAAAAGTAAGATTTCTTAAAAACCCATACACTTGTAGAATGGAAGTTAAGGTTGAACTTCCAGTTTTATGTGTTTTTAAGAACAATATATGCTTCTTCGGTTTGCAAACCTCGTATTGTTTTTTCGCTGTGTAATTCTTGTTTTCCTTAGTTATACTGGGACTGCTGGTTGCTCCTTTTGTAATGTTCATCAACTTCTTTTCTTCGATTTTAATCACATATTTCTTTCCAACATCACTGTGCATATCCTTCCTGTGAAAACATAAATCATAATAATCATAATTAGTTTTCAAAAATATTTAATGTTTTTAATTGTTTCATATTCCTGTTCGTTCATACTAGTTCATACTAGTTCATACTAGTTCATACTAGTTCATACTAGTTCATACTAGTTCTTCTAGAATAAATGTCTTTGTTAATATCTCTATATCTATTCTGTCGTTTCAATTTAAAATAAAAACTCTTCTTTGATAAGACACCTTTGATGAGAACTGGTACTTTATCCCAGAGTTGTGGACCAGTGAACTAGGCCTCTACATGTTTAAAAGAAGAGGTTTTTTAAAGAAATACTATATGGTTAGCGCTCCGAATTTTGTGATTATGAAAATTATGATTGAAACTAAATAAATCATCAAATTGAGATGGAATGAAAGAAAAACACATTGTCTGAGTTCATTTCGAAACGGTGCATTTTTGTTGTGAATACTATTAGCATTTTGCAAAGCACGCTCGTTGAGCTTGTGCACTTTTTGTGTTCATAATCAGTGTACCATGTCCCGCATACCTGGCTCAAGTATATATATAAAAATCCAAAGGCAAATTACTAAAAAAGTACAATGCCGTGGATATCAGTGGCTGATCTCAATGGAGATACAAAAAAAAGCGAAAAGCTAAATTAAGACGAGAAGTAAAACAGCCAGAAAAGTTAGCAGAGCTTTTGGGCAACACTAGCCCTTCATCAGTGCAAGTGTATATATATATATATATATATATATATATATATATATATATATATATATATATATATATATATATATATATATATATATATATATATATATATATATATATATATATATATATATATATATATATATATATAAGAAATGTTGATACCCACATCATTGTCATTTTTTCAGTAATTTGCCTTTGGATTTATATATATAAGAAATGTTGCATATTTTGTTTTGACTTCAGTAACCTGTTCCTCGTTAATTTCCAGATGGCAATAATAGGTATTAATTGATCCTTAATTTGTAATTTGAAAATACTGGTATTTAGTGGCATTTGGAATTTTGAATATCATAAAAAAAAAAAAACTTTTAAATAAACAGCAAGTCTATTTGCCTATATAATTTAAAATAATTATCATACGTCATCTGAACATTTGATGGTGTCATGACAAACTTACTGACTTTCTGTTCGATAGTATAAAAATATCAAAAATGAAAGTGAGGTAACGCAGACAAGAAACCAGCGCCGATTTCGACGTAAAACCACCATTTTAACTGAAAGAACAAAATTTATGAAATGAATTACCTTCTATAGATCGTTAATTCCTTATTATAGTAGGATACATAATGCTACATACTGTAACGGCAGTCGTGTCGAGGGCCTAGACAATAACGATGGCACACAATTATTCAATGTACAAAATATATATATTTATTCAATCAACAGCAAGATTTTTTATTTCATTTATTTCAAATATCGTCATCGCAGCCAAAGCTGAATTACAAGGATATTTACATATTCTAAATATTATTATTAATATTATTATCATTTATAAGCGAGATAAGGTATGGAACTGCACTTTTTCTATATCTTTCAACTATGCATTTGGGTTGTTAATACTTCCAAGTCTTATAGTTTCATGTTACTTACATTCTTCACTGGAAACCATTTTCGAAAATGATACTTTTCAAACAATTCAGAGCAAACCTATAGCATAGATTACGCAATAATATATAAGAAAACGTGTCTAGAGAAAGATCCTTGAGTGCTTGGACATTACGTAAAACAATGTGAAAATGTAGTTATTCTGACTGATGTTATGTCTTAAGAATCAATACCCAAACTAATTAACTTATTATCAATCATCGACATTTTTATTCCATAATCAAAAATAAAAACATATACAAATACACTAAAAATAATATAATAATGGAATGAGATATACAAAATAAACAGAGGTGCTTTAAACTTTTAACCTTGACAAAAAAGAACAAAGGAGGTACACTTTTCAGCTGCTTTAGGCCGCACACAATGGCGACACATCGCATAGTATTGATGCAGCAACGAATGAAAGAATTAAAGCTGCCCCAATTGTTGTTGAATGAACTCTTTTGTGAGTATTACAATACTATAAATTAGATTTACTAGCTAGAAAAAAGGGTGGATTACTATTTTCAGGTGCCTAATTTAAGATAGTAACCCAAATAGTAACCCACCCACAAACAATCAAAGAATAATAACACAGAGTTACAATTAGAAGATTTACGGTATTATTAATCATAGAGAAGTAACCATGATTTAATGTAGTATATATACTCTTTTCCGTTTATTCATTAAAATTATCTTTATAATATTTTAAAACGCTGATATATTTCAAAATAGCATATCCCAGCCTAATTTTTTGTTGGACTTGGTGGCTCTTAAAATCTTTATAGTATATGTTGTTTATTTGAAATCAATGTAGGCCACTAGGTAAAGTTTAATACTTTGCGAGGAGTGAGAGAATTGGTTATTCGTCCGTGGTGATAATTGGTGTTATAGGTTATACTTTATAGTTATAGTAATTAATAGGTCTCAACATGCTGCTGCTATACTCTCCGAAGAGCATCCGGGTCGTAGTTATTTCTTCTATGGTTTTTATTGTAACTATTATTATACATAGGCCTACAACATCAAATAAAGTACTAAGCTTAAACCTGCTTCCAACAATCATGACTAATATTGATTTTAGAAACGATAACTACCTACCTGTATTTATTCTAACGTCCGAGTGAGAATGCCTTTCTCTGTACTTTAGATTGTAATTAATACTACTTGATTTGACAAAATAATTTGGTATAGGGCCTGTCAGTACTCATAGTCAATATTAAAAATACTATGGTATAAGAGCCTGTTCCTGAATAGAGGGCAGTGTTACTTTTTAAAACATGAAACGCATTATTTTACAAAATAATTCAACCAGTAGGCCTACAATAACTGACACAATTTGTTCGATTTCAAAAACAAATAATTTTTTATTCAGAAAAGCTTATTAAAGCTTAGTTCACACTAGTGACGCGCAACGCTAGGACAGAAACGCAACACGAGCTGACCAATCAATCGATGGATACTGTCGGTCATCATTGGTCAACTCGCTTACGTTGCGGCCACATCTTTGCGTTGTATCACAGATAACCAAGTTAGAAGTGACGACATTGAACACAACGCTAGGACGTAGATTGATGGATACTGTTGGTTGTCATTGGTCAACTCGTGTTGCGTCTAATCTTTGCGTTGTATCACTAGGTAACCAAGCTTAGGAGTGATGACATTGAATATAAATTAGCATCGACCACACAAATATGATTATGTCGTCTTGTCTTCTCTGTATTGTTTATCGCGTATCAATTCAGTAAAGTCTAAGTCAATCCTAAGCAAATGAGAACACTTCCGAGCCCCATTCGGGTTTCTTTGGTAGAATCTTTCCCGAGTGTTGTCGTAAATTCTCGGCAACGTGCAGTTGTGAAACATTTTATTTAGCTTAAATTCAAATTCTTGAAGATCTGCTTTAAACGAAGGTCCATAATCATCTACTTTTCGCCAAAATGTTTTATTAAAATGCTCATATAACATCGCATCGGCCCAAGACCAGTTTCGAATCGTCTCTCTTAATTCGGGTTCTATTGTATAGCGAATTTTGTTACTCCTCTCACCTTTTATCAAGTAAATTACGTCATCCATTTCCCAGCAAAACATTTTCTTTAGCAAAAGTAAAGACTCGTTGAAATATTCTTGAATAAGGACAAGGTCAAAGTCTTTTGATAATCTTTTAATAAACTGTTTAACCGTTAATATATCTTCCTGATCTGTTTCAGACAAACCAAAATCAAATAAATTTGGATTCCGCATGTAGTTACGAAAGAGGTTTCGATTATACGTTTTCCAATAAAACAAAGGATTTAAAACAAATGTTCTAAAAGGATTGGTTTCATTCTCCAAATGAAAAACCTTGTTAAGAAAGAAATATCCAAAGTTTGATTCAATCTGTGTGCTTGGGTCTCTGATTATTGTAATATATTTTGTGTTTGGTTTCATAACTTTTTCCATTTCAGTTTTGTTATACCTTGCATGGTTCACTAACATATCGTATTTTCCAGGACGAACTTGGTCCGCCTTAAAGAAACCTCTGCTTAAAATTTGAGCAGTTTCTGGAACGACAAAAGTAAGATTTCTTAAAAACCCATACACTTGTAAAATTGAAGTTAAAGTTGAACTTCCAGTTTTATGAGTTTTTAAGAACAATATTTGATGTTGTGGTTTACATGTGTCGTTTGTAGTTAAATGATCAAATGGTTTTGCTTGATGCTGATTGGTTGCAGATGACATCATCATTCTACTTTTGTTTTCGGAAGATTGATTTCTTTGTTCCACTCTGAAAACAAGAACAATTAAAAACAATGTGATTTTGCCACCCGATTCTACGTTCTGTATATCCACATGACAATATTGCCGATTGCCGAATGCCGATCCAATTTAATTTTAAAGTAATTCTTATATACAAAAAAGGGAACCGTCAATTAGCCTCAAATTATCGTCCAATATCACTACCGATTTTCTCTAAAATCTTTGAAAGGATAGTCTATTTCCAGAGTGTATAATTACTTTAAAACATACAATATTATACTAAATGATTGGCAATACGGCTTACGAAACAATCATTTAACTTCCCACGCTATAATTGATTTGGTCCACAAAATACTAAAGGCATTTAAAAATAAAGAGTTCGTAATTGCATTTTACATCATTGATCACAGTATATTACTATGGTCCACTATGGTATGAGAGGTGTTACACTAAAATGGTTAAGTAACAATTTCAAAGCGTCAAAGTGAATAAACACCTGCTCATGTCAATAACTATAATATTATGCATGGTGGCCTTGGTGGCTCTTAACATCTTTATAGTATATGTTGTTTAGTTGAAATCAATGTAGGCCACTAGGTAAAGTTTAATACTTTTCAAGGAGTGAGATAATTGGTTATTCGTCCGTGGTGATAATTGGTGTTATAGGTTATACTTTGTAGGTATAGTAAATAATAGGTCTCGACATGCCGCTGCTATACTCTCCGAAGAGCATCCGGGTCGTAGTTATTTCTTCTATGGTTTTTATTGTAACTATTATTATACATAGGCCTACAACATCAAATAAAGTACTAAGCTTAACCTGCTTCCAACAATCATGACTAATATTGATTTTAGAAACGATAACTACCTACCTGTATTTATTTTAACGTCCGAGTGAGAATGCCTTTCTCTGTACTTTAGATTGTAATTAATACTACTTGATTTGACAAAATAATTTGGTATAGGGCCTGTCAGTCAATATTAAAAATACTATGGTATAAGAGCCTGTTCCTGAATAGAGGGCAGTGTTACTTTTTAAAACATGAAACGCATTATTTTACAAACTAATTCAACCAGTAGGCCTACAATAACTGACACAATTTGTTCGATTTCAAAAACAAATAATTTTTTATTCAGAAAAGCTTATTAAAGCTTAGTTCACACTAGTGACGCGCAACGCTAGGACAGAAACGCAACACGAGCTGACCAATCAATCGATGGATACTGTCGGTCATCATTGGTCAACTCGCTTACGTTGCGGCCACATCTTTGCGTTGTATCACAGATAACCAAGTTAGGAGTGACGACATTGAACACAACGCTAGGACGTAGATTGATGGATACTGTTGGTTGTCATTGGTCAACTCGTGTTGCGTCTAATCTTTGCGTTGTATCACTAGGTAACCAAGCTTAGGAGTGATGACATTGAATATAAATTAGCATCGACCACACAAATATGATTATGTCGTCTTGTCTTCTCTGTATTGTTTATCGCGTATCAATTCAGTAAAGTCTAAGTCAATCCTAAGCAAATGAGAACACTTCCGAGCCCCATTCGGGTTTCTTTGGTAGAATCTTTCCCGAGTGTTGTCGTAAATTCTCGGCAACGTGCAGTTGTGAAACATTTTATTTAGCTTAAATTCAAATTCTTGAAGATCTGCTTTAAACGAAGGTCCATAATCATCTACTTTTCGCCAAAATGTTTTATTAAAATGCTCATATAACATCGCATCGGCCCAAGACCAGTTTCGAATCGTCTCTCTTAATTCGGGTTCTATTGTATAGCGAATTTTGTTACTCCTCTCACCTTTTATCAAGTAAATTACGTCATCCATTTCCCAGCAAAACATTTTCTTTAGCAAAAGTAAAGACTCGTTGAAATATTCTTGAATAAGGACAAGGTCGAAGTCTTTTGATAATCTTTTAATAAACTGTTTAACCGTTAATATATCTTCTTGATCTGTTTCAGACAAACCAAAATCAAACAAATTTGGATTCCGCATGTAGTTACGAAAGAGGTTTCGATTATACGTTTTCCAATAAAACAAAGGATTTAAAACAAATGTTCTAAAAGGATTGGTTTCATTCTCCAAATGAAAAACCTTGTTAAGAAAGAAATATCCAAAGTTTGATTCAATCTGTGTGCTTGGGTCTCTGATTATTGTAATATATTTTGTGTTTGGTTTCATAACTTTTTCCATTTCAGTTTTGTTATACCTTGCATGGTTCACTAACATATCGTATTTTCCAGGACGAACTTGGTCCGCCTTAAAGAAACCTCTGCTTAAAATTTGAGCAGTTTCTGGAACGACAAAAGTAAGATTTCTTAAAAACCCATACACTTGTAAAATTGAAGTTAAAGTTGAACTTCCAGTTTTATGAGTTTTTAAGAACAATATTTGATGTTGTGGTTTACATGTGTCGTTTGTAGTTAAATGATCAAATGGTTTTGCTTGATGCTGATTGGTTGCAGATGACATCATCATTCTACTTTTGTTTTCGGAAGATTGATTTCTTTGTTCCACTCTGAAAACAAGAACAATTAAAAACAATGTGATTTTGCCACCCGATTCTACGTTCTGTATATCCACATGACAATATTGCCGATTGCCGAATGCCGATCCAATTTAATTTTAAAGTAATTCTTATATACAAAAAAGGGAACCGTCAATTAGCCTCAAAGTATCGCCCAATATCACTACTACCGATTTTCTCTAAAATCTTTGAAAGGATAGTCTATTTCCAGAGTGTATAATTACTTTAAAACATACAATATTATACTAAATGATTGGCAATACGGCTTACGAAACAATCATTTAACCTCCCACGCTATAATTGATCTGGTCCACAAAATACTAAAGGCATTTAAAAATAAAGAGTTCGTAATTGCATTTTACATCATTGATCACAGTATATTACTATGGTCCACTATGGTATGAGAGGTGTTACACTAAAATGGTTAAGTAACAATTTCAAAGCGTCAAAGTGAATAAACACCTGCTCATGTCAATAACTATAATATTATGCATGGCGTTAACAACCAAACACATTTTTTTTTTTCAATATGACAATTCATCTTTAAATCAATTTAAAACATTCAGATGTAATATTTTCATTTATTTTTCTATTTATTTATTTTATTATTTCACCACAATAATTGTGGTTATACCTTATTAACTGTATTCTGCTGTTGTCGATGTTCTCACTATACCGGTGCCTAGATAGTGTGCTATATGATAGTAGCATCACAATCAACATGGCAGTAACCAGAAACAGAGTACAACGCTTCCACCGCATTCTAAACACACCAAAATAAAACAATAAAAAAACGTAAAACATGTTATTCTATTGGAGCTGATTCAAATCAGTTTTAATATTGAAATATTATTGTCTACTTCTTTTCTAAAGCTCTGTCCACACTATCAAACTTTATTTGGCAAAACAATGTGATGTGCCCATATGGACATGATGATGTCATATCACTACTATATTTGGGCATATATAAATAGAAATAAGAAAAAAGGCACAAGGACATAGGCCAAAAATTTAACTTTTAAGAAAATGCAAACAGTCTTTGTAAAATTTTTCTGAATTTTCTTAATTACATAGCACTAAAATGACAAATATAATATAAGCAGCAATTTGTATACAAAAATATGGTATTGATATGCCCAAATATGGTAGTGATATGCCCAAATATGGTAGCGATATGCCCAAATATGGTAGTGGTGTGCCCAAATATGGTATTGATATGCCCAAATATCACTATCACTACCATATTTGGGCACATCACTACCATATTTGGGCATATCACTACCATATTTGGGCATATCAATACCATATTTTGGGCACATAACACTTTTTTTTAGAGTCAAGTTTGATAATGTAGACAGACCTTTATATAAAATAATTTTTATATAAAATGTTATATTTAAAATGAAAGCAACGCAAGAAAAAAGAGGAATAGAGAATTTAAAAAAAAAATGTTTGCCAATTTATTATTTCAGCTAGGCCTAACTATAAATTTATTACAAAATAAAAACATAATTTTATGATTTTTTTATTAGAAAATTATTTAAATTACAGTAAAATTGTTTAAATCATAACGGTAATTATTATTAGTTTATATTACAATAATTTGGCGGATTTCTTAAATTTTTCCAACCGACTTATGTTCTTTATTGACACCACTGGAGCGTTTCAATTTAAAAATGTCATGGATAGGTACCGGTAGGCCAAAGAAAACTTTCGACAGAAATAATATTAAAACAAACTTGAAAGTAATAATAATCAAAACGTTTTTTCATAGAAAATGTCTTAATGTAAATTACTTTTTTTTCTGAATTTTTTAGATACGGTTTATTTAGAAATTCATGTTGGGGAAAAATATCTTATTGGGAAGAAATATGAGATTTATGAATACACTACTTACATTATCGTAATATTTCAAAAAACAAACTTAAGTTAACAGGCCTATCAATCAAAACGATATTTTAAAAAGATCAATAATAATTTTTTCTTAAATTTTAAGATTCGGTTTATCTAGAAATTCATGTTTGTGTAAAATGCTTTATTTGGAAGAATTTAGACGATTTACGATTACTCACATTATCAGAAAATGAACACAGGTCAGTAATGATGACGGTTGAAAGACTGATGTGCGGCGTATGCCTATAGAGAGGATGGCAGGATCTTAATAGAGATACAAATGAAATTGGCAGCTTAGCGAAATGGCCGAGTTTTCTATCATTGCTGAACTAAATGTTCGAGAGGCAAACACCTAACCACGAATGATTATATCGGATCGATATCAGAATCAGTCCGATGACACGTCCACGTCGCAGATGGGTTTAATCCGAAATTGATTAGTCGTGATATAATACAAAAACAAAAAAGATGTTTGTTTTAGTCAAACGCTCGCATTATTTGTAAGTCAACTATGTCATGACTACTGTGTGAGTAAGACAGCTGTGTCTTTAATATAATAAAATAATTCATTTTGTATGTCGCCAAGCTGCCAATAATAATAAATAATTGTTATTGTTGCTTCTTTTTGTATCTCCATTGAGATCCAGCCACTGATACCCACAGCATTGTCATTTTTTCAGTGCTTATTTTATTTGTATCTCCATTGAGATCCAGTTACTGATACCCACAGCAATGTCATTTTTTCAGTGCTTATTTTTTTTGTATCTCCATTGAGATCCAGCCACTGATACCCACAGCATTGTCATTTTTTCAGTGCTTATTTTATTTGTATCTCCATTGAGATCCAGTTACTGATACCCACAACATTGTCATTTTTTCAGTGCTTATTTTTATTTGTATCTCCATTGAGATCCAGTTACTGATACCCACAACATTGTCATTTTTTCAGTGCTTATTTTATTTGTATCTCCATTGAGATCCAGTTACTGATACCCACAACATTGTCATTTTTTTCAGTGCTTATTTTATTTGTATCTCCATTGAGATCCAGTTACTGATACCCACAGCAATGTCATTTTTCAGTAATTTGTCTGATTTATAGTTTGTAATATCGTAATACATATAAGATATCAAATTTTGTATTATATTTTTTCCCGAAAGGGCCTAATAATTATTATTAGTAATTATTATTATCTAATTAGGCTATATTTTCACCGTATGATAGAGAGAGAGAGTCATGTCCATTTTCTGGACGGTTTATTTACACAAATCCTTTACATACCTATATAATCTGGAGTGGAGTTTTGGCTTGGTGGTTATGATGCTTGGCTACCAATCCAAGGGTCCTGGATTCAAGTCCTGTCATATGTCGGGATTTTTTCTCATGAAAATTTACAACTCCACTCCCAAAGACTTGTAATTAATTTGTAGAGCATCTTGTGTATATGTTTGTGTTGTGTATATGTTTGTGTTGTGAACAGGATTGCCACCTTTGAGAGAAGGACAGTGATTGAGTTCACATGTGGTCTTCCTTGGTTATAAATGTCTAAAAAGAATAAAATTTAAAAAAATCTATGGGACTCCTCAAACAGTATTGGGTGATAAGGCGCTGGAGTATGTTGATCATTTTACGTAGGCCTACTTAGGCCATATTTTAACTTCGAATCTAAGAGATGAGGCAGATATAAAACGCCAATATAGATCTCTATGTATTAGAGGTAATGTTTTATGTAGGAAATTTTCATACTGCTCCAAATCAATCAAATGTTTTTTGTTTAGATCATATTGTATTAACATTCTCCTTTATGGTCTAATCATTTAAAAAAAGATATCAACAGACTTAAAGTTTGTTATAATGATGCTTTCCGGCGGTTGTTGGGACCACCCAGATTTGTTACTGGTGCGAGGAATTTCTTTGTGGAAAACAATATTCCATCATTTTATGAATATTTGAGGATTTCGACTTACCGATTTCTTACAAGAATAATGAAAAGCGAAAACAGAATGTTAATTTGTATATATAAATATTTGTTGATTGATCCAAACATGTACTACAAATGGAGAGAGGCATTATATACCAATAGGTTAAAGTTTTGGTCCTCTCTCCATCTTTTTTTTGTGTAATGTATTATACCATATGGACAATTGTCTGAAATAAAAGTTGAATTGAATTTAATTGAATTTCAATTGTCCCAACAGATGTTTGGTGTAACAGCTGATATTGCCAGTCATTAATAATATAAGGCGTCATCTACAAATTATTTCAGACCACAGAGACGCGTCTGGAAACTTGCAACCCATCTGTGCGTCTGTGTGATTGAAACCCGTCTTCGTTAGTAGGTAAAACAATAGAAAACGCGTCTGAGTGATTAAACCCCGTCTGTATTGCTTATGGTGAAACGACATTGTTGGTATCATTTCACAGAACCAACAAATCTGAGACTAGTCCTAGGTTATCCTAATTTGGACGGAAATTCGCCGATGAGACGACATCGGGCCTGTGGACCTCAGCTCATGCATGTCGTAAAAATAAACTTTATTGAGGCAGTTTTAATTTATTTGATTTTTATTTTGATCTAGGCCCTCTAGTTGGGCTTCATAGCGAGAGTTTTTATAATACCTAGATGACTTAGTATATATATATATATATATATATTGAGTGAAAGTGCAATTGAATTCCTTCACTTGCACTGATGAAGGGCTAGTGTTGCCCGAGGCAAGCTCTGCTAACTTTTCTGGCTGTTTACTTTATCGTTTTGATTTAGCTTTTCGCTTTTTATTTTTGTATCTCCATTGAGGATCCAGCCACTGATACCCACAGCATTGTCATTTTTTTCAGTAATTTGCCTTTGGATTTATATATATATATATATACACACAACAGGCAAAGAACATTAATTCTAAACCACCCGGTGATATACTGAAATTTAATTAATTAATTTTATAGTGGTTGAATATTGAATTACCAATTAACCACCTACAGAAATTGAAATTCCGCCCTCTATACTTTTTCTATTCGTAAATAAAAATAAACACAAACAATTGTTTTATGATCAGATGATGATGACGAACTTTAATTACAGAAAATGATGTAATTCAAAAAGACTAATATTCTGTTTCATAGACAAAATGTTTAGACCAGATATAACTGATGCTTCAGGTGAGGATTATATCATAAAAATGCTAAAATCTAAATATTTCAGAGGGTATCCTATCTGTCACCATCCTTCCCTCTTTCTGATCTAGGCTAGTAGTAGGCCTAGCCTAGCCACATCACGTCCACGGCAGCCAGGGCACAGACAGGATAGGAGAGAGGATAGCCTAGGCTAGGCTACCAGGATCCTATTCAGCAGGCTAGTTTTGTACGCCTAGCCTCTAGTCATAAAAGCATAGTAACACTCGCTCTGGTGTCTCAGTTTTCTTCTTCTTATGCCTAGCTTCTTCATTCTTCATAGGTAGGTAGGCCTATTATAATATAATTTTATACTACTGTAGGTAGGCCTAGGCTAGCCTTCTTGATAGGCAGCTTAATTAACATTAAAATATTCGGTTTTAAGTAAGTAGTGGGCTATCTATCTACAAATACAACAAATGGTTTTAACTTATTTTTCTAACCACCCTGTTTAGACTATACATGGCTGGAAATATAATAATATATATTAGGCCTATAATTATATATCAATGAAATAAAATAAAAACTTAATTCATATATCACTTATGATTCCGTACCTTGATTAAAATAAGTAACTTGTCTGGAATTGATTTCTATATTGGTAAAATAATAATAATCATTTTAAGGATCATAATAATAATCATTTTAAGGATCATAACAATCATTTCCGAATTTAATTTTTCTTTATTTTATTTCTTTTCAATCATATAGTTCTTTCACCTCGTCTTCAGCAGACCCACACCTCTAATGGTTCTTTCACCTCGTCTTCAGCAGACCCACACCTCTAATGGTTCTTTCACCTCGTCTTCAGCAGACCCACACCTCTAATGGTTCTTTCACCTCGTCTTCAGCAGACCCACACCTCTAATGGTTCTTTCACCTCGTCTTCAGCAGACCCACACCTCTAATGGTTCTTTCACCTCGTTTTCAGCAGACCCACACCTCTAATGGTTCTTTCACCTCGTCTTCAGCAGACCCACACCTCTAATGGTTCTGACACCGACTCAATGTCAATTGTCACCCGGGCTAGCATTGTGATTTAAAAAAAAAGCATTTTCAAAGCTAATCATCTCATCAATATCTTTTCTCAAAACAATGTGATATAAGCAGGCCTTGTCTTTCGAGGTATGTGAGTGCAATCACGTGCCTATCACACACATTATTGCCATTATTTTACAGCCAAATTGTGACACACCAAGATACAAATAGCACACCAATAAGCACATCTTTAAATGTGTTTAGGGGTGCAATTTGTAGTACCCATGCAATTTTCAAAAAACAAGGCCTGGAAAACCATAGTCACAACCACATTTATTGCACTTTATTTCACTTTTTCAAAGAGTAAATGTGATAAGTAATTTCATATTTATAATTTGGCCACCACCCACCAATAAAAATAAATAATAATATTATGTTTATTTGATAAAACATATTCTATGTATAAGATATTCTATATCTATATATAAATTTACGTAAGGGCAAAATTCGGTAAATCGCGCCTTACTTCTAGAATTTTTACTCGATGGTATATAAAGTTGGTTCATACTTTCGGTACTGATTTTAACCACCTGATGTAACCCTGTTTACTAATTAAATTAAGTTAGATAATTAGTTATTGACGATTAAAACGAATTTAGGTTCAACGATTTGCCCCAAATAGGGGTGTTTTCCGATCGTGGTATACACTGTCTAATGGATGTCCATCTTGAAAAATACCCGCCACAAAAATGCGAGGAGGCTTCGCATTTTCCTATCTCCTCCTACGATAATTGTTTTTAATAGCTGAAAACTGGTTGAACAGTTCGAGTACAGCATCATAATGTTGAAGACAGGCCGATTTTCTTTAAAAAATACTATTTTGATACATTTAATATACGTTTTTACAAATGTATTGATTTGTGATGAATGGAACATTCCAAATTATTTGGTTTAACCATACAGGTATAGATTTAGATTTATGGGCCCCCTTGGAGAATAAACATAAATAGTATTGCAATGCTGTACAAGACTGTTAAGGTATTAACCACTTTTGATCGCAATTTGAATCGCAAATTTCTTACTGTGAGTGTTGGTACTGTTAGATGTAATATAAAAATATATACAAATAAACTTTATTACTGTGAGTGTGGGTAGGCCCTACTGTTAGATTATAAACATATAATATACAAATAAACATTCCAAATTATTTGGTTTAACCATAGAGGTATAGATTTAGATTTATGGGCCCCTTGGAGAATAAACATAAATAGTATTGCAATGCTGTACAATACTGTTAAGGTATTAACCACTTTTGATCGCAATTTGAATCGAAAATTTCTTACTGTGAGTGTTGGTACTGTTAGATGTAATATAAAAATATATACAAATAAACTTTATTACTGTGAGTGTGGGTAGGCCCTACTGTTAGATTATAAACATATAATATACAAATAAATAAACGTTATTACTGACAGTTGCTTCTCAACGTTTGTATTAATTAATAATTTAAAAATATATAAACGTCGTAGTGGTGTATCGTTACATGTACTTTACTATTTCAATCGACTATGACAGTGAGAGTTTTAACAAAGTACCGTATTAAATCGTAAATGTTTTACTGTATTTAGTGGTATATTATTTATAGGCCTATAAAACATTAAAAACAATATTTCGTTACTGAGTGGATAAGAATATATTTTAAAATGTTTCCTCTTTGTACCTATCTTCTTCCCTCATCCCTCAACCCTTAATGTTACATAAAAAACACAAATTGGGTTTGTTTAAATGAGTCCAAATAAAAAAATTTGACTCATTTTGTTTCTCTATCGGAAGTAATTCCCAGGGTGCTAATTTTGGTTGACTACATAAATCATTGTGTATATTTATTCGTTTCTGTAAACGACAATGTATTATAGTCCTTCGGTACGTACATTTGAAATCTCCATTTTTTTCTCGCTGGAAATACTGTGTATTCGAGAACCATCTGTGGGCACGACCTAGATGGTACGCGAGCGAAGCGAGCGTGCCATCTAGTATTTCAAATTTTCCCAAATTAGTATGATGAATCATATTAGGGAAAGTCCCTAAATGACACCAGGAAGTAGTTTGTAAATTTACTGCTGCATTGTAAAATAGAAGAAAGTGTTTAGTTTTTTGAGCTGCGTTACACACAGTATTTGCTTTTATTCAGTCAATGCTCAGTAAAATGACTTCAAGGCGTAGCAATGTAGACTCATCAGAGATTTTTAGTAAGTGAAGAATAATTTGATTGATTGTGATTCAACTGAATGTAGTGTAATGTAGATTGAATGTTGATTGTGATTCAACTGAATGTAGTGTAATGTAGATTGAATGTTGATTGTGATTCAACTGAATGTAGTGTAATGTAGATTGAATGTTGATTGTGATTCAACTGAATGTAGTGTAATGTAGATTGAATGTTGATTGTGATTCAACTGAATGTAGTGTAATGTAGATTGAATGTTGATTGTGATTCAACTGAATGTAGTGTAATGTAGATTGAATGTTGATTGTGATTCAACTGAATGTAGTGTAATGTAGATTGAATGTTGATTGTGATTCAACTGAATGTAGTGTAATGTAGATTGAATGTTGATTGTGATTCAACTGAATGTAGTGTAATGTAGATTGAATGTTGATTGTGATTCAACTGAATGTAGTGTAATGTAGATTGAATGTTGATTGTGATTCAACTGAATGTAGTGTAATGTAGATTGAATGTTGATTGTGATTCAACTGAATGTAGTGTAATGTAGATTGAATGTTGATTGTGATTCAACTGAATGTAGTGTAATGTAGATTGAATGTTGATTGTGATTCAACTGAATGTAGTGTAATGTAGATTGAATGTTGATTGTGATTCAACTGAATGTAGTGTAATGTAGATTGAATGTTGATTGTGATTCAACTGAATGTAGTGTAATGTAGATTGAATGTTGATTGTGATTCAACTGAATGTAGTGTAATGTAGATTGAATGTTGATTGTGATTCAACTGAATGTAGTGTAATGTAGATTGAATGTTGATTGTGATTCAACTGAATGTAGTGTAATGTAGATTGAATGTTGATTGTGATTCAACTGAATGTAGTGTAATGTAGATTGAATTTTCTGAAATTCATGTGTTTTTTCACCCGATTCCCAGTGCTATATCTCTACATAACATACTATCTATTTCTAAGGTATCATAGGTATATTTGGTAATACAGCATCTCATTAATATCACATGTGCTGCCTGTATCATGTAAGGTTAGGTTAAAGGTTAGATATACTACTAGATGTGAAACACATGTGATGTTGTATTACCAAATATTCCATGATACTTTGGAAATAGATACAGTACCGAGAATCTGCTGTTTTTTTTATAGAATAATTATGCATTTAACTTAGTCACTTCATAAGTTGTAGACAAACTAATGTAAACATTATTAATTATATTTGGCAATGTGCAGTGTAGTTAAAGTGTAAGTGTACATGCCAGTTGGGCTATGTCAGGATATGCTTGACAGGTATGTTAACTGGTGCCTAGATATGACACAAATTCAGTTTGATATAGTTAGCATTTATAGCTAGCCTAGACGATAGTGATGACTACTCGGTTGAACGTATATGAGCTTGAACGCGTCTTGCGCAGGATAAACCAAGTTTGTGTGCAAATGTTTGAGTGTGTAAAGAGTAAGTAATTTGATGCTAGGCAATTTTTATATCTTTGTATTTTTTGTTGTTTATATCTATATGTTCAAGTGCAGTATATTGAGAGCCACCTTGATAGTGCTATCTTGTTGTATGTGTTTTTGTGCCCCTGAAAATTGAATAAAATAAAAATAAGTAAAATTCCATTACATATTTTATAGCATCCAATAGAGTTATTATAGAATTTAGGTTTGTGCTATCACCGTCTATAGCGTGGTTCCCACTAGCACCGCAACGCACCGACGTATTGATGCAAAGTGATGTATTGCGTAATCACAAGTGGGAACTGACGTCGAAACAGTGCTGCAAATATCGCAGGTTTGATTTCATGCAGGCGGGGGCAAACACAATTATTGGAAGGGCATTTTCTTACGTTGCGTAGGTTAGGTTATGTTGGATCTCTAGTGGGAACCAAGCTTTACAGTGACCAAAAACGACGAGGCGTTCTCAACCATACTTTAGTTTATTTATTTATTTTATTTATTTCAGTTTTCTTTCAGTAGGGTAGACCTCTCAGTAATAAAATAAAAACTGCTCTTCCGAGGGGCACTACGGCACATTTAAACATAAAAACAACAACTTAAACTAAACTTAAACTTCAACGCATGTTCTCATCATAATTATAACATTTTAAATTATTTTAAGTTCTTTTTGGAATCACATAGTGTACACCGCAAACCTAACTTCATAGGGATGTGGCTGGATCAGTGGCATAACGCTGTGGCATGAGGCCCCTTGGTTTAGGAACCATAAGTGGCCCTCCAAGCTTCGAGCCCCCTGAGTTTAGCCAGTGAGCGCTCATAGCCGTTTAAATCCACTGTGCTCGATACAAAGTGGTTTAGATTATAAATCTCTAAAAATCTAACTATTTGGTTTGTATGTTTATAAACAGGTAAAGTTTTGCCATCCTTGGATGCTTACACTACTACAGCTCAAATCTGAATTTTATTTTTCTTGTCACAGTACATGTGCAAACACAGCTCCGTTGTCTATAGGAACTTTCTGTTCAGAGCCAGTGAACTCTGACCCCTTGTAGTTAGTAGTAAGCATCATAAACATTGAGTCACATCATTTTTATTTCAGTTTGCGTAACATATGAGAGCGGTATTGTCGCTTACGAGGAACTGCCTCAAACCGGAGAACCGATATGGATACTTGGCGTCAAGTACGAGTCAACATTTGATAGGAAAAAGGCAAAGAAGGACATTGCATCTAGGATATGGGTAACATACAGAAAGGGCTTTCCACCTATAGGTTAGTTATGGCCTTATTATTTGAACTATGACCTAGGTCAATGCCAGATGACCTTCTAATGTGAAAGTAATATGTTGATTGCCTAGTGGTATGTAAATATTAATAATCAATTATTTTGTAATATATATGCTTATTTTCATGGTTTTCAACTCTTTGCAATTAATCGTAAAATAAAACTTATTGTAAAAATGATTAATTCCTTTTGATTTGCTTTTAGGTGGTACAGGGCCTACGTACGATACAGGTTGGGGCTGTATGTTAAGATGTGGTCAAATGATGTTAGCCCAGGCTCTTATATGTAGGCATTTAGGACGGGGTAAGTGACAATACATACAATGTCATAAACTTATTCCTTCACAGGAAAACAAACCTGATTCTTTCTACAGTTAGGCCTTATTTCAAGAATAATATTTTATTGTTCAGGGGCAGATCCAGCATTATAGATCACGGGAATGCTAAATATTTTATAAATAATAAAAATGATCCGTCGGGTTGCAGAAAAATATAAATATTCTTTTTTTTTTTAAAGACATGGCTGTTAAATTTTAAAGGGGCTGAAGCATTTTTTTCCCCGCCTAAACCTGCACCTGTTGTTTTTTTTAGATTGGCGATGGCATCCTTCACAACACAATGAAATATATTTTAAAATTCTTAGAATGTTCTTAGATAAAAAAGACAGTCCCTATTCAATTCATCAGATAGGTAAGTATCATCATTATATAATTCACCAGACAAAGTCTGTTTCTTTTTCATTTGTATATTAATAAACAAAGCCTATATAGTGTTTAGCAGTAACACTGTGTGCCATAGTAATAATAATAATAACAACTTTATTTAAAAACGGATGCAACACTTGGATCACCAGATTGGTGTTTTTCACAAGGCCGTTACTTCCTACAGAACTATTTACACAAGTTATCATTTACAGTACATATGAATATGATTATAAAAACTATACAAAAAAAACACAAAAAAAAACAAAAAATGATTTCATGAAAAACATAGAGTTTCAAGTATATCTTGTTACAATGATCATCCCACATAAATGAATTTTTGTCATGTGATAGAATGTAACCAATTACTTTGTATAAGTAGGTTTTTTAAGTAGTTTATATCAGCAGCTGCTTTTATGGATTTTTTCAAAAACTTTTTCAACTTGCCTTGATGGGCAATGAAGTGAAAAATGATGCCAAACTTCTGACAACTTAATCAACATCACCTTAAACACTTCGCTGCCAATCAAGTACTTACGAAAGTTGGAAAAACTCTCGAAAAAAATCCGTAAAAGCAGCTGCTGATATAAACTACTTAAAAAATCGCAAAACGTTCGGCTGGTTTCCAAAATGTACACCAGGTTTGTTTTCATGATAACGTCCACTAAGACAAATATTGTCTGTTGTATTTTTGTTGTTAGTTACATGTACAAAATCATTTTTTATTTTCCGTAGCTCAAATGGGTATTGGGGAGGGCAAAAATATAGGACAGTGGTTTGGGCCGAACACTGTGTCGCAAGTTATACGCAAACTGTGCGCTTTTGATGAATGGAGCGATGTGGCGGTACACGTGTCACTAGATAATACAGTTGTTATTGAAGATATCAGTAAGTTTGTGTTAGGCTTGGTTCCCACTAGCGACGCAACGTAAAGCAATGCAAGTGATTTGACCGATGTATTATTCGAACAGTGGCTTGCCATTGGTCAACTCGCTTGCGTTGCGCGTATGTCATTGTGTTGCGTCACTAGTGGGAACCAAGCTTTAAGTTTTAACTCTCCCAATACCAGACCACCATGGGCTGGCCCAATATGTCCTGTTTTCTGAAAATTCTAATATTTTTAATGTATTTTTAATAGTAAAAAATAATTTACATCAAAATATATTAATTTTAAAAATTTAAAGTAGAATTTTTATTTTATATTGATTTTTATCAAGGACAATTTTAATTAAACTCTGAATACCAGATTGCTATCAACAATAGTATTGTATACGCCAGCTGCTGACTATGTATTTTGATTAAATACCATATTATTAATTAGTTTAGTTAATCAAATAAAGTAGAGCTAATAAAGTGAATCACTTTTAAAATTATTTAAATCGTTTTGATTTTATTTATATCTGTATTTTATGTATCAATAGAATATTTATATTATAATATCATTGAGCAATAAAATGCAATGAATATATTAGTTCTGTTTTACAATTGGTGTGGTCATTGGATACAGTGGAATTACCTACTAATTTTACCCACCTTGTATATGTTTGAGAGCGGGAGTTGGTGTTAAGCTCTGTCTACACTATCAGTATCAAACTCTGTGACATCACACTTTAGTTTGTGTGAACAGAGCTTTAGGTTTGGGGAGGGGTTCACTGCAATAAAATGTATTTTTTGTTTGCCCTTAAGTTAGGAACAGTCTTATTAGAGTAAAATATTTATAATGGGTGTAGACCTTTTTTTATAGGAGATCCCTGGTTCCACCATGCAAACCATCATGATTCTAGGATAGTCTCAAAATAACCTCCTCTAGATCGGCCACCGTGAAAAAACTTTATGCCATCACTAACTTTAAATGTTTAAATGTTATAATACACAAAGAGATGTTCTACTTGTAAGTAATCGCTAACTTACTGTAATTAAAACATATAATTTTAAATTTTGAAGTGAAATTTTTATTTTTAGCCCCCCGATCTTTCGATATTGTGAAAATGCTTTGTTGTTTTATTATGTACAACAATTTCTTATTAATTCTGGAGGATTTGATTGATGTTTTTTGTTTTAAATTTTGTATTTGTTATATGAGGCTCCTTGAAGCTAGGGTGGTTCCACCTTTTGAGGTGCCTCTGTATAATATATTGAATAAAAAAAAATGTAAATGTCCTTTCTTGCAGAAACACTATGCGTTATTAATGAAGATATCAAAAGCCCTACCACCAAAGGAAAGAGCAAATCTAGTAAACAGAAAGCGAAGGCAGCAGTATCCGGTCAGGTTAAAAAGAAGTGGAAGCCGCTTGTGCTGTTCATTCCCCTCAGGCTAGGCCTTAACGAGATCAATTCTGTGTATGTGAAAGCTTTGAAGAAATGCTTCACGTTGAAACAGACCCTGGGAGTGATTGGAGGCAAGCCAAATCATGCTCATTATTTCATTGGTTGCGTTGGTGAGTGAGTTTTTTTTTCTCTTTACAAGAATCTTCCTGCTAATCTGATTAAATTGAAGTATATTACATTACTATTTAAATTTAATAACGCAAAGTGAAAGCAGTTATTATGAAAATGATTATTAAATGAAAATAATAATGTTAAAATTTCTAAATATCACTAAACAGATAAGAAACATATTATTTCCTAGACATACTGAGAGTAGAACAAATTATTGCAAATTCAATGAAATCTTGAATATTTTGTCGTAAATTATAAACTTTACAATAATTCATATGTAATTTATATTTTTTTTGTATTGAATTCATGTCACTCTTTCGTTTTACTCTCTTCTTTCCATGGCAACTGTTTGTCATATTGTCTTTGCTTTTATAAAAGAAATAAGTGAAATGAATTAACCTGTGATGTCAGGGGCTAATTCAACACGACTAGGTTTAAATGGTTTTAAAAAATTCCTGACAGACACAGGATTTTAAAATAGCCTAAAAATGTTAAACTGTACAAATCACCCCACCCCTAACAGGGCCTTAACCACCAGTACGGTTGTATAAGGTCTCAACCTGACCACTTTTTCACAGAGACCTTTGACAACCCTGTGGCTTCAACAGAGATTGTTTTCTTTCCTTTCGAACAGCTCACCACTTTATTTCTTGTGGCTACAGCACTGCATGAAATAAAAAAAAATAATAATCTAAATTAACATGAAGTATTTTGGGTTTTTTTTTTTAGGGGAATTACTTCTCTACCTCGACCCGCACACGACCCAAATTCCAGTAGTGGAGGACAAGTGGGACCATATTAGTGATGACTCATATCATTGTTACCACTCCTCAACAATGCAAATTAAAGACTTGGACCCATCAATAGCGTTAGTAAGTGTACACTGTAAAACTCTATTAATTTACACAGACGAGCAGTAACGATAAGCAGAAAACCCTGTAGCTGGTCCAACGTAGAATTTGTATCTATCCTTAGCAGAAACTGCCTGTCCGCTTTGCACTTTGTGTAAAATGGTCACAAAGAATAACATAGATTCTATATTTTTATTACCGTTATCTCTCGTTTGTGTAAGTTGGCCTTTAATCATTTTTAGAAAATTAGTTAAATGGCAATTTCAAATTGTTAAGTAGATCTACCACATAATATTGATGTTGCTTGTGCTTTTTATGTTTATTTAGGATCTTATGAGACAAGTATTTTTTCTTCTAATTTGATTCCTAAAAAAGTTTGAACAATTTCTTATCATTAAAGGGATTTTTTTGTAAAGATGAAGACGATTTTGATAATTGGTGTAAAGAAGTGAAAGAGCTTGTGACAATTGGAGATCATAGTCCAGTGTTTGAACTAACAGATTTAAGGCCCCCTCATTGGCCTCCGTTTGAGCCTCCTGGTTCCTTGGATTCAAGTCTCAACAGTAAGATATCATCTATCATAGTTTTTTTAAATATTTTTGAAAACCTATCTTTTTTCTTTGTAATTTCTTTCTGTTTCTTCCCCCAGCGCTTTGGGACAATCTTTTGATTGTATAAGCGCTATATAAATCGAACAACAGTACATTACAAGGCAGTCTATCTGTGGCTGTGACACGATCAGTTTCACACCCCTTAACAGAAACTCCTGAGAATATGTACATGCACAGTACTGTTGGTATTTGTCAGAGCCAGACATAAGATCAAAGGACTGTTACGAGTTCATAGCTTGGCAAGACGAGCTCTGTGTCCTGTTGTTAGATTGCCTTGGTTATAATAAATATGTTACCCTACTAATCTATATATTTAGCGTTGCAAATCCTGTGTTATATTGACAATTTCTGTCCGACTCCGAGAGAGAGGGCCACAGATAAAAAATTCAATAACCTACTTTATGTTCCTATAGAGAAGCACTGATGCCTTTAAACAAGAAATTGCATCATTTATGGTATTGGATGGATGTAAAAGAGTTTTAAGTAAATATTGTGAAAAATAAAATGTTCATCTCTGTTTTGTCTCTTTTAGCATCTGATATTTTACATATTGATGATGCTGACATAGAAATGGACTCAGACGAAGAATTTGAAATCATTAATCCATAAACCAAATCTGACGAAAATCAAAACAAATCGAACGAAAATCAAAACAAATCAATCGAGAAATCGAGAAACAAGATAAGGGAACTCTCTCCCACTTTGAAGAAAAGGGTAATAATAATTTCAAAGTTAAATAAAATTTTTGTTTTGTTTAAGCTTCTTTTAATAAATGAAAAATTTATTTTATTTTTGTATAATATATAAAAATGTATCCTTTAATATAAAGTGCATGTATTTAAATACTTTTTTTAAAGTGATAATTATTTTAAAAAGAAGGTTTGTGTGGGTTTAATTAAACAAAAAATTTACATTAATTAGGGTGGGATTCAGTCATTTAGGAGTGCACATTTAGAATAAGGATGGGTTGAGTCCTTTAAGCCAAGTGTCCACTAGGAAAATTTGTTTGTGACAATCAAAAGCGTCAGCTTATACGCATGCACAGAGAGGGATTTGTGAGATGGAAACATGAATACAAATGCGTATAAGCTGGCGCTTTCGATTCGCACGAACAAAAAGCGCTTAGTGGGAAATCAGCTGAAGGGTGCCTGTGTAGCGCCTGGGGATACATTAAGAGTTTGTGTAAGGGTGAGATGAAATCATTTAGGGGTCTCTATTTAGAAAGGATGGATCGGGTGGAGTCATTAGGAGTCTGTATAAGGCAGGGTTGGCATCATTAGAGTTTGTAAGCATTTTAAGCTCTGTCTACACTGTTAAACTTTATGGGACAAAAAAATGTGATTTGCCCATATATGGACATGCTGATGTCATATCACTACCATATTTGGTCATATCACTACTATATATGGGCACATCACACTCTTTTTTGTCAAACTAGTTTGATAGTGTATACAGAGCTTAAGTAAAGCCGAATTATATCTTTCATATATTATTTACTCAAATTAGAGATTTTTCTCATATCCGTAAAAGCTCAGTGAAATGAACAAATTGATGGCAAAACGTTTGTTTTGAGCATGCTTACCAAGATTTCCAATATAAGTCATTTGTTTGCCAAATAGAAAGATACTAACAATAACTTTTGTATGTGCTATCTTTAGTTTTATAATTTAAGTTGTAAAAGCTACTCATTTACTGCAGTAATTTTGTAATTTACTGCAGTAATTATTATTGCAATTATTGCACTGTTGCATCTACTATAATACTATTTTGCTTTTATTTAGATTTAATATGAGTGAAAAAACACATTACATTATTATTAATTAAAGGACAACTTTACCGAGAACCATATTTTGACAACGTATTAGGGAATGATGTACTGTATATGATTTCAGAACAATTGCGAGATTTATAATATCGCCAACAGTAACTTTTTTTAATGGTTCTCGGTAATATAGTCCTTTAACTTAACTTACAATTACTGCAGTAACCCATTGTACATGGTTTTTAGAATGGTGCTGTTCATTTTAATTAAATAATAATTTAAATCATGTTACAATAATCATTAAAAAAGATTTTAAATTGTTATTTAATTTGCTTTTCTTCTGAGAAGTTACAAAATTATTTCGTATTTCTAATCGTTTTTAATATAAGAAACTTTTGTTCCTTAAGCTCTGTCTACACTATCAAACTTTATGTTAAAAAATGTGCCCATATATGGACATGATGATGTCACGTCACTACCATATTTGGGCATATCACTACCATATTTGGGCATATCACTACCATATTTGGGCATATCACTACCATATTTGGGCATATCACTACCATATTTGGGCATATTTACTACCAAACTAGTTTAGGTTATTACAGTATTCTGTATATAGCAAGTCAGAACGACCTACCAAAAGAAACGTCTAGCCGTTAAAAATAGAAACCTAAAGGATCACCTCCTGGTACAGGTTCAGGTAACCATCTTCATAGAGACATCTGGTAGCCATTGACATTAAGTTGGCATTTAGATTAAGGCTACTTTTAAGTGTACACAATATTGTTTTTGTTTTTTTAGAGTGACATACCACAATTATTCCAGCCATTTCCGCCTGCCTTTATAAATCTTTAAGCCAAATGGGTTGGCTGTAGTTTTAAACCATTTCCCCCTTGCTTGTTTCACAGAACACCATATCCCTGACTTCACAAGCGAATAAGCCATCGTTTGTGATTGGTCATTTCACTTGCGTTGCTTTACGTCCTTTACGTCGCTAGTGGGAACCACGCTTAAGGTGTCTCCCCTAATAGGGATGTGCCAAAATAGGGGTTCTACTTATTAAAGGACCATGAACGTGATGATAAATTCGTGTGGCTAAAAATATAATTATTGACTGATTGAATATTATTAGCTATTGATTACATGCATTATTGATCAAGGTTAGTTGTTCGATAAAAATATATGGTTAAGCTCTGTCTACACTATCAAACTTTATGTGACAAACAAATGATGATGAATACTACCATATTTTGGCACATTACACTTTTTTTTTGTAAAACTAGTTTGATAGTGTAGACAGAGCATAAGCCAATGCTCTAATAATACATTTTTTTGGGGAAAAACCGCAAACGAAGCAGAAACGTTGAGTTACGTATTATTTTAATTTAGGCCTACTGCAATTGTTTAAGCCAAGTGAAAAAAGACTACATACGATATACGTTGTAATTGATGTAAATAACACGGGAGAATTATAGATTTTGTTTTGTATTTATTTAACACTATACCTCGTAATCATCCTTTCCTTCATAATATCTCTTTATTCATCATCACATTACCATATTAGGACAAGGAGTCCTAAGCTTGCATATCCGTGGAGTATATGATGGCAAATTTTAACCACCATCAATTCCAAACCCAGTGTTCGATTTTATAATCGTTCGGACATTATCTAGAACTAGAGATCGATTAACAAAAGTGTTGTAATCATCTCTCTGGCATTAAAAAGTCAATGTAGAACAGTGTCGTAATCTTACACTTTTTCTCTGTATACTGTATCATGGAATCGGCGCACAGTGTCTAATTGTTATTCGTACGCGCGCGTTTTCCGCAAGCCAAAGCCAAACTGTTGTGCGTACTGAAAATAACCAATCCGTGAGCTAGTTTTACAATAACGTTCGTCCGTGTTGCATCAGCGTCATTCATTTTCAATTCGAAACGTAGAGAAACTCCATTTGAAAGAGGAACAGAAGTGTAAATGATATCAGAGTAAACGAAATGCATAGAAACGATGTGTTGACGGTGGTACGAAACAACTTGGCCTGCAAATAAACAAACAATATATTTAATATTCTCCAATAAGATAATATAAACTGCAGTATTATCAAGGCAATCTAACAACAGGACACTGAGCTCGCCATCTAAAAGCTTTGATCTTATGTCTGGCTGCGACAAATACCAACAGTTCTCATGGTACATAATCACGGCGCGTGGTGTTTGTTGAGCGTGGGGACTGATCGCGTCGCAGCCATTTGATCTGATTTGATCAGAGCTCAGCATCCTGTTGTCCTGTAGTTTACTAAACTGGTACATTCTGTTACCGACATTTACTAAATCTGCGGTATAGCTTGGTATTACCACACTTGGATGTTTGTAAAAATTGTCAAGATGTTATTATTTTTAAAGATTGTTTGCACCTTACCTTAAACGTAATAGTAGACGTATACAATATAAATGAATCCAGCACGTTAGTACGTACGTCTTGGAAGCCGAACGGTCTCGAACGTATCTCGTGCCCCAATGTAGTCACTGTCCGACAAGCCGAGTTAAGACGAGCAGCCTGGATGACAAAGAATAACGTATGGTATATCTAAAGCTTGGATCCCACTAGAACGCAACGCAAGGACGTAAACCGCAACGCAAGCGAATTGACCAATCACAAGGAACGGTTCGAATAATCCATCGCTTGGATTGGTCAATTCGCTTGCGTTGCGGCTTACGTCCTTGCGTTGCGTTCTAGTGGAAACTAAGCTTAAGTGTTCATCAAATATACAGAGTTGAAGAGTTGTAAACAATGACAAATTAAAGTATAAATAGTTTATTATTGTGAGCAACTATAGCAAGTGTTGTTGGAAACACTTAGAAACTCTGAATCAGTGGGAGGGTGCACCCGGTGGAATCCACGTACCATACACCCTTGGATCAATCTCTATCGACAGTGATTACAGAGTATACGACGCACAGAGTACAGACATCATACTGCTCTGTCTACACTGTCAAAAATGTGTGATGTGCCCAAATATGGCAGTGATACGTCATCGTATCTTCATTATGGGCACATCATAATATTGTAACATCAAGTTTGATGTGTAGACAGACCTTTACACTTTTAAAAGAAAAGGGACATTTATTGCATCACGTGTGTGTTTGTTGCTACACATCGATTGATAATGAGAAATGTTCTGTTGATAAAAAGTTTGCGGTACACCACGTATATTTAATTATGAAATGAACTGTTGAGTTTCCCGATGTTTCAATCAATGTGTTTTGATCGTCCTTAGGAGTGAGAAATATTCTATTTCGTTATAATGTAAAAATACCTGCATGAACGGTGTAACAGCTATACAGAGCCAGACGGCAAAACCACAAAGACTGGCAACGTACATAATGTTGGTAAAATCTAATAGTCGACCATCAGCAAATGCTACACAATCTGACGACCAATGAAAAATGATAACGCAATAATTATGCTGCTGGGTTATGGATTGTTTCACTTTATTGTCATTATACATATTAATCATTACTATCCTACTCATTAGATACAAGTGAAGTTAGCATACCTAACACAGCAGTTAAGCCCATGTTGAATAAAAGTAATGATATGCATGACGCAATGCGACTATTGACCAATCGGGACAGCGTCTCTGCCTCTTGGATATCCTGTGGATTTAGTTTCAAACGGTGGGTACATTGGTTATAATGTTTATGTATTTCAAACATTTATTTTATTTATTTATTTTATGTCTTTATGCAATGTGGCCAAGGATTACCAATAGTAAATTAATCACTGTCCCATCAGATAGGTGGTAATCCATATTCATAATTATTATTACGCTATTATTCATATAATAACGATAATTATTAATATTATTATTATCATTCAATTCACAAGTCGCATTTACAAAAAAACATTTAAAAAAACTTACTTTAATAGCTTCATCGATGTCAACTGTTCTTTGTCTCACGCGTTCACACAAACAACGTAGTAAAAAAATTAACAGTTGACATTGTGTGACGTAATCAATTATTGCGGTGACGTAGACAATATCGAGAATTACGCATCCGATTAGCATTAAGACCACAAGCGTATAGTACTGAGCATTAGTTCTGGAAATTAAATTGGTGTTATTTTAGAGACAGAATACCATTGCGGTATTATGTCTAGAGACAATAAACAGCATTGCAGGTTCTTGTCTGCTGACAGTGATTCCAATCTTTCTTCTCTAGAATCTTTTTGAATAGCAAACTAACTATATAGATTATAGTCTCTTCACATATCATATTTATTTACCATTTTAGTCGATATCCATCACCATTATTCCCACATCCACCCTCCTCTTCTAACCCACGTTCCTAATTTTAGGCCTACCTGACATGAAGAAAAGTAAAATACATCTGTTCTTCAGCGACCACGTGTAAGACCTGTACACTGATAGTGCAGACAATCCAGACGAATCCTAGGCCGACAAATGCTTTAAGTCTTTTTGCCAATAGCTGCGAAGAGATGCTACTGGAACCAGTCTTCAGGAAGACCTGATTGAAGAAATGTTATTATAGTAAATGTATTGTAGTTATTCGAAAACTCGGTGCACACTATCAAACTGGTTTGACAAAAGAAAGGAAGAAAAAAAGATAAAAGAGAGAAAGAAAGAAAGAAATAACGAAAGAAAGAAAGAAAGAAAGATTGTGTGATCGATTGACTAACCCGTTCAATGAGAGTCTGAAGCTGGTCTTTGTCCCACACTCTGTAGATGTAATATGCATACACGTATGCTGACAAATAGAGTATGTCCGGGATGAGGTATTGACTGAACATAGATCCTTGGCAGTCCAATAGTTTGTGGCCAGCACAAGATGCATTTTTCTTAATAGAATAAGATTTTATTGTTAACACTTTTCTAGATAATCGAGTGCAGGGAAACTCCAATTTGATAATATTATTAGATATATAAATAAGCGAACTTGACATTACATTCTCTGTCATGCATGCTTATATCAAACTGTATGAGACATACAAATGTGATGTGCCTATACGATGACGGCATACCACTATATTTCTCAAACTAGTTTGATAGTGTGGACAGAGCTTTACCTTTTGAGGAATATTAACATTTACACGAAAACACGATGCAAACTGCAGAATAAAGCTGAGCACCATCAGGGAGAAGACTAAAACAGGATAAAGAAAGTTGATAAAAGACGTGCATTTCGCTTGTTTTCTTTGAAAAGGTATTTCATTAAATATCGGTCGCCAACCAAGCTTTAAAATAGAAAAACAGAACATGGAGTAAGTTTATAATACGATTTTAAATTTAAATATTTTCTCAGTAAGATCCATCATGCAATCATCATGCTAGTAGCTTGATTGCTTTGTTTGAGTTTTATTTGAACAACATGTACATGTGTTCTTGTTATTAGTATGACAATATTATAATGTTCAGTGAAAGTAAATGAATTAGTTAGATTTAGGTATACTGATAAATTTGGTCAATCAATCTAAAGCTATGTCTACACTATCAAACTTCATGTGACAAAATGTGCCCATATGTGGACATGATGATGTCATATCACTACCATATTTGGGCATATCACTGTACCATATTTGGGTACATCACACTTTTTTGTCAAACTAGTTTGATAGTGTAGACAGAGCTTAATGCCTTATTGGTAGAACCTTAATAAAAAGATGGAATTGTTTATTGTGACCGGTCAGACAGATATCCATCCCAAAGTTCAACATGGACTCGGGAACACGTAATCCAGTCAACTATCAATCAGGTTACAATGATAGATTATTGATTATTGAAACCAAGACCCAAATGACCCAAATATTATTCTATATTACAATTACCTTTAACTCGAGTGACATAAGGAACCACATATTCCGTTGTGGTAAGGTAGCCACACGAACGAGCATTGCTCTTTTGGTTTTCCTCTCCGTTTTGCTTCATTTTAAATATTTACTTTATAATTTAATCTCGTGCGATTTGGAAAATAAGTTGAAGTATGTGGTATCGTAAACTGTAATACTTACAAGGGTTAGTAATGTTTGATATGGTTTAACTACAGCTTTTTTACAGGCTTGTAATTCTTCCCCATTGTGAACTTGCTCCGAATACGAATCCGATGAGAGTTCGTCCTAAAAAAAAAAAACTCTGGCCACAATTAGAAAAGAAACGGCAAACAATATTAAATGTTTTTTTAAAAACAAGCTTGGTTTCCACTTTGACGACACACGACGTAAGCGCAACACATGAAGTGTGACCAATCCGCAAGCAACAGTTGAGAAGGTCCATCGCGTCGTGATTGGTAAAGTTACTTTTAGAGAAGTGAATTACGTACTAAGCACAACGCATGTAATTTGACCAATCACGACGCGATCCGAGTTATCGCAAATGTGATTGGTAAATTTCCGTTGCGTAGACAAAATAGGGAACAATAAACTGTTAGCTTACTTTGCTAAATCTTGCAATACTGCTTTCATCTTCTCCGAATGTCAATTCTTGACTATATTCAATGTCGGAAAGATTCGATAGTGTTCTTGGTTCACTGGCAGATAGACGTCTGTTGGCAGCCGGGTTGGCAGCGAATAAATAGGATTCAATCTCATTTCCGGCGGCAATGTGTGGAGTGGATTTTGAATTACGTCTGTCTTTAAATCCCAGAATCTATAAAAATACAGTAGGCCTAATTATGATAAATATGAATTTATAAAAAGAAAGGATAATATTTGAATGATTTTGAGGAAGATAACTAATATGGAAGGGGAAAAGGCGTTTGATATAATGAATGATGATGAGTTATGATTGCAACTAGTAATACTCATGATACCGATTAATGGGCGCAGATTATGATGAAGGAGGTTACGGTTTAGGCATGCTTTGATTATAAAGTGGTAGGCATGCTGTGATTATGATGATGATGATAGTGATTATGCATTATGATATTATGAATAATGATAAATCGTTGCATGGCCGATTCTATGTGCAGCTAATTCCTTCGTTTCCTCAATTCTCGACCTAACTGACTTACCGGATAACTCTCGCCTTTATACATCGTGAGTTTTATCTACAGTATAATTACAATAGGTAATAGTCATAATTAACAACGGCTAACTAACATCAACGTTGCTGGCCTGGGTCATAATAGGTCCATGTCGTTTTAATATTGTTGATTGATATTTACTGTTTATATTCATTTGGACTGTCAACAAAGTTCTGTGAAAAAGTAAACTATACTCATCTGTTATCAAGATGCTCAGATTGATAAAAGTCAATTCTATGTTACTGAACTTTAATCCTGCTTGTGTTACGGGTTTTAATAGGCCTATAGTAATATGTTTAATTCATGTTTTTTTTTTTCATTTTTTGAATGAACAATTTATGATTTAGAGGGATCAGGTGCCTTTTTCGGCCACCTCGACTTATCTGGACTATACCATTATTATGATAGGGGTGTGGTGTATTATGTTTTATGTAGAGAAGGGTGTCTATATTAATGGGAAGACAATACAATTGTTCTGTTATGTAACCTACAGTACAAACTACAAGGAACAATACAGAACATCAAAAACTAGCATGTTAAAAAGGCATGTTATTATTAGGTAGGCCTACTGTGTTAGGGAATGCCAAGATTTTGTTACAATATTACTATATTAACTAAATATATTTTATATAAAACAAATTGTATAGACAAATTTAATGAAGAACCATCTACTAACTGGATAAAGCCATTTAGGAAAAATAAAAAACAAGTTGATCATAACGAGTGGTTTTCAAAGGCCCAAAGCAAAACAAAATTCCATGCAAAACAACGTTAACGGAATATACTATGTATAAAGGAACCAAACCTTGAACAATATTTGTTAGATAAAACTAATTTTAAGAGTATCAATTTAAAATTTAAAGCAAGATCAAACTCTCTAGATCTTGAGGGTCGTAGAAAATCCTGGTCAAATCATAACACAGGATTATGTAAGATGTGTACAGTACAAACGAAAAAGAAACAGTAAACCATTTTTTATTTAAATGTCCTTCATTAAACTCTGTTAGACAATAATTAAGTATGTATCGGGATAATTTTAATCAGTGGACCTCAGTTAAAACACCACTTTATGCTAGACAATTTATTCACTGAAAATGAAACATTAGGAAAAATCTTTGATTTTTATTGTAAAACATATTTAATGAAAGCATGGGTTACTAGATCTACAATTTTATCAACATTACCTCTCTCAACTAATTGATTAATATAGTAAACAAGCTACAGACATCTCTATGAGGATGTATCTGTAAGTTTTATTTATTTCTTAGGCCTATCCTGTATTTTTGTTGTTCTGTTTTTATTTTTGTAGTTATATATATTGTACAATATACGTATTATGTATTTTCATACAGATCTAATTAATTAGTTTACATTTTGTTTTGATGTTATGTATTAGTATTTAGAACTTTGTGGCTTATGTTATTTGTAATTTTGTCTGTAAATTGGATGCACCATTAACTGATAAATGTGTGACGCCGATATAAAGATTAAGATTTTTTTTTCTCTATTTTGCTATGGATATTATATTATGTCACCATGATATTCCGAAATAAAAAGATAAATGAAATGAATGAATGAAAAGGTGATTCCTATGAATAAATAAATAAATAAAAACTATATAAGTAGGTATACTTACTTATTATATATAAAAACTAAACTAAACACTACAGTATAATCAAAATTAAAGCATATTAAATACTAGGCCTCTGTTATTCCTATCTGGATTTAAACACTTTAAATTTTAGTACAATCGGATTCGAAATTAGAAAATCTTAAATACTACAATACAATCGGAATTAAAACATCCTAAATACTACATTACAATCGGTTAAATTACCTAAACTCTATAATGTTGTGAAATATGTAAAAGAATGTTGGCAAATGCATTCTAATCGGCCCAATCCTATCGGTAGATAAATCATATTTTTTATTTTCTTGAACTAAACATAAATAAAACGAAAGAAATAAGGATTGATTTTCGAAAACATAATTGGTCTGACAGTATACATTAATTAAAGTAAAGGAAGTAGAGATTGTTAACAATTATTGATAAGTATCTGGCAGTAGTGTTTGACTAAAGCTAAATGGGTGGACATGTTGATCGTAGTTAAGAAGTTAAATACAAGGCTGTACTGCTTGAGCTAGGAAACTCGGTTCTTTGGGGTAAAGCAGGATATTTGTACTATAGAATGTTTATGTTTTACTAATCAGTGATGTTCTATTTGGGCATATTGTATATTGGGCTAGGAATATCAGTAAGGGAATGTAAGGGGGATAAAGACCGAATTGAGAAGGTGCTGGGTAGAGCGTGGAAAGTAATTGGTTTGTCTAGTATGCAAATGCTTGACTCCTTCTACAGCGAACAGCTTGCCGATGTATTCCATGCTATATTGGAAGACACCAATCATCCTCATGGCGACATTATCAGCTCCGTTTTACATTCGCTATTATAACGTTTTGATGCAAACGTTGTTCAATTAAAACATGTATTTCTACACAGAAACGTTTAAAAACGTGTTTAAAACATTTTAGAAAGACCAAACCTAAAAACATGCAATGTCAAACGCTGTGTTTTCTGGGAACAAAATGGTACAGATTCATTGACAAAATTATAATGTTTATTTGTTTTACTTATTACCTAATAATCAGTATGTGATAAATGTACTACTGTCATCTTTATTAAATGTACTACTGTGTTATCGTTAGGTAAATTATATTTTTTATTTGTAACTGGAATAAAAACTTTCTTTATATACTTTCTGTATCTATAAATCTGTAAAAATTATATAGAAATAAAGAGCCATAATATACTGCATTAACTTGAAAACTGACATTAATTCTACAGCATGCAGGGCGTAGTTGTTTTCCCTTTGTTGCTGAAACAACAAGAAAAACAAAAGAACAAAAGGAGCAGTATTTTAACACATTAACACACTCAATTAATAAATGGGACACCCCTATTTTCCCATCTTTTTATAATGGTATAGTCCATACAAGTCGAGGTGGCCGAAAACGGCACCTGATCCGATTTAGAGAAATATTTTTTTCAGCTGTTGGATAGCTTATCAGGAATTACTGTAGAGTAACTGCGCAGCCTGTATTCCCCTCAATTATTTTACATAATTGGGAAAGAAATAAGATTAACCTGGCAACCTTTGACACGTCTATTTAGACAATATGGCGGCGCCCATCACGCCGTTTTTCTGTATCAAAATGTTTGATGTAAAGTGGGTTTAGAGTTACTAAACAAGCCAAATTTAAGCTAATGCGATATTTAGATTGCTAGTTGATATTTTCCAATCAATTTTGATATGACGAGTTGCTTATTATGAAGATCATTACGACTCCACGTCTAGCGTTAAAGCTAGGCTTAGGCCTAATTTTCATGTTGACAGCAGCTGGTCTTGTGAACGGAAAGACCCTTCGAGGAGTTTTTAGTACACATTCGTCCCAATTAACCCACGGTCATTACATCACAAGGTTTTGCTTTCATGGTAAATACGCACATTTTTCTAGGCCTAAGTATATCACCAAAATGAATTGATAAATAGGTTTTTAGTTGTATTTAGTAGGCTAGCTAGCTAGATTTAAATACCAGTCACAAGGCCTATGTCATCATTATTATTATTAATGTAAAAGTAACTTGTAAAACTATTTTGTGTTGTTTCTAACTGATTTTTTAATAGGACATATTATATATTTTTGTTCTGGTTTAAAATTGATAGTAATATTTTTATTATTTAGATTATTCATGATGATATGTTTAAATTAGATTGAATTTGTTTTTTGACAGGGAAAAATGCTATGGTAAAATATGAGTTGAACTCAACTGTTCTCGGAGGTCGTCTATATTTCTTCCTCGATAACCGATGGGAGAGAACTAAAAAAATTGAAAATTGTATTGAAAAACTTGGAATGGCTAAATTCAGTGGTAAATATAAGTATACAGTTTATTTAATAAAATAATATTTATTAAGTAAAAACAAATGTATAGTAATGTATACTGTATCAATAAAAAAAAATGTAAGATTATGGAAAGGATTCTTAAGCGTGGTTCCCACTAGCGACGCAACGCAGGGACGTAGCGCAACGCAAGTGAATTGACCAATCACAAGCGATGGCTTATTCGCTTGTGATTGCTAACTGTCTATAACTTCGCTTGTCATTGGTTAAAACGCTTGCGTTTACGTCCTTGCATTACGTTTTAGTGGGAACCAAGCTTTACCAGCAGTACAATCTGGATTATACTAGCCAGCCCTCGTAGGTGAGAATCAATAGGCGTTTCTCGGGTCTACCAGTCTTCAAAACATAATTTACAATTATTGATCAAATTTGTTTTGTTTTTCAGTGCCGTTTAATGGAACTGACGGCAACTACACAATACCGCATTTTATTACATCACAAATATGGCATATAACATATGGAGACCTGTTGACTTGTAATGTAAATAAGCCAATGGCTCATCACAACTATGCCACTTACAAACTACAGTTCTACAATCCAGATGTAGAAGGCAACCCAATGGTTCATTTTAGTGACGAGGAAACTGGTTGGTATATAGGGACCTCTTAAGCTCTGTCTACGCTATCAAACTAGTTTGATGTGCCAAAATATGATAGTGATATGCCCAAATATGGTAGTGATATGACAACATCATGTCCATATATTAGCACATCACATTTTTTTGTCACATAAAGTGTGATAGTGTAGACACAGCTTTAAGCTCTGTAACTACTGTAGTTGGAAAAAAAAAGGTGTGATGTACCACATGGTAGTGATATGCCCAAATATGGTAGTGATATGACATGTCCATATATGGGCACATCCCTTTTCCCTTTTTTTTTGTCAAATGTTGATAGTGTAGACAGAGCTTTTCTTAAAGACATTTCTTAAAGGGCGGCAGTATCCACTATCTGTGCTCCTACAATGGTTGTGGCTGAGATGATGAAGTTTAATCAATCTTGTATTTTCCATCTTGTAGTTTTCATACCTTTTTCTACTAATCCCATACTAACTATTGGTAGTGTTACTTACTGGCAATTCGTATAATCTTATTTTATATTAACTTAGATTAAATCTGTTCTTTAGGTTTGTTGGGTTTTTATGAGCTCCTATCTATATTCTATTTCGTACTTGGATGCATATGTTTCTCCTCTTTATATGGAACGTTGGCCAAGAGAGGGCCTATGCATGAGGTAAGAATCAATAACACACTAACAGTATACGTATCTAGTACTGTAATATGCTAGGCATATATACCAAAGTCTTGTCATACATCTTATTTCAAACTAGTTTGACCAAAAAAAAAGTGATGTGCCCAAATATGGTTGGTAGTGATGTGCCCAAATACGGTAGTGATATGACATCATCATGTCCATATACATCACATTTTTTGTCACATACAGTTTGTACACAGAGCTTTAGAAGAATATTATTTATTTATTTATTATTTATTCAATCATATTTCAAGAGGGTGACCCAGCCAGCGGAAGCTGATTTTGAGGGGCCCTCAACAATACGACATAAAAACATTACGAGTAAAAAATTACAAAATTTAAAATTTAAAGTTAAAATTCAATAAAGAATAAATATAAAAATGTACATAGAAAGGCAAAAATGTCAGGAAGATAAAAAAATTTTAAAATTAAAAAGTATTGCAATTTCTAATTGAAACGTCTAAAGAGTTAAAATATGTAGGTCTTTAAAAAAGTTCACACTGAGGTCTTGGAACAATGAGATCACCCCTGGAAAGTTGCCGGGTAGCCATTATTTCATTTGGTATTGGTTATTTAGCCAATAGAACATGATTTACTGAATAGACCAATATTTTTTGTATGTAGGTGCTGTCAATATTAACAACAGTGTTGGTCTTACAAGCCTTGTGTTCATTCTGTATGTTTATCCACCTTTACACATATTCACGTGATGGAGAAGGCTCACCATTCATTGAAAGTATAGGCCAATGTAAGTATGCATGATATCCTTCAGATGGGACATAAAGCAGTTGGTATTGTGTACATAGTGAATGCTAAAGAAATACCTTTTAAGCTTTATCTAGAGTAAGAGAGTTTCTTCCAAAATAATTTAGATTTAATCTATATAATAAATTACAATAGAGACCACAGTGTCCCCTTAATAGGGATGTCTCCTGAAAAGGAATGTCCTCTTAATAGGAATGTCTCCTGAAAAGAGTTGGTGTAGTTAAAATATATTTTTCCCCTGGGTTGTAAATAATATAAGCTGATGTTGTATATCAAAACTTAATCTAACTCGTTTTTCTTTTTTAGTAATGGACATAGCTACTCAGTTCAACATGCTTTACTTGTTACTAAGTTTGTCTGTTGGCTGGACACTTGGTAATTTTAAAACAAATCTTAACTCACAAGTCTGGAAATCAAGTACTCTATCAAGGGTATTAGCATTACTCGCTATAATACAGGTAAGTAAATGTGCCCAAATATGATGTTGTATTGTTTTATGTTTCAAACCTGTTAATGGCGGTATTTATCGCTGTTGGTTTTGACTGAATAAAATAAAAAATAAAATAAAAATCATCATGTCCATATTTGGGAACATCACATTTTGTACGGTCACATAAAGTTTGATAGTGCGTACAGAGCTAGAGCTTCATTGATATATTCTATATTCTTGGTTGGCAGTAACAAAACTACATTTGTTTTTAATATACACAGTAGAACCACACCTTCAGGGCCAAACAAAGTATCTCCTGAATAGCAGTTTAATCCAGTGTTAACACATATAGGCCCTTGATGATGATGTCTTATCACTACCACATTTGGGCATATCACTACCATATTTGGGCGCATCACACTTTTTTTCCCAAACTAATTTGATAGTGTGGACAGAGCTTTAGTCTGTATCATAAATAAAAGAATAGGTTGTACTTTATTTCTGAATAATGTTTCTCTGTGTGGCAGGGTATTCTAGTTTTCATGGATCAAATGTGGTACACGGAGCATTCGTTCTACCACACGCACCAGGATGTAACGAGCATTCTACTTATCGTTATCCGTCTCATCTTAGCCATTCTGTTCTCTGGTAACTTGTACCAGACCGTCTCCAGAGAACGTAGTGTTATGAAGCGCAACTTCTACATTAGTTTTTGCAAGGTATGTTTCTGTTTTTGTTCTTAGGGTCAAATTGGTTTAATGTAGAAAACAGTATAGGTGGTAAATTACAATTTTTTATTTGAGCTATGTAAAACTTTCTCATTCTAGATATATTAAATAATATTTGATTGACTTTCTTCTATTGTAGTATTGTTTAGTATGGTTTTTAATCTATCCAGTGCTACTAGTAACGTCTCTTGTATTTGCCGAGCATATACGGAATAAGGTGGGTTTCTGAAATATTTTAGTGAAATAATTTTTGTCTATTTAAAAAATTGCAATTACAAATCTTAACTATCATATTTATACCTACTGTTTATTTATCTCATAATTAATTTCCATTTGTTTCTCTTCAATCAGTTTATTACAATAGGTGTAATCTCCTCGCAGTCACTCTCAGTACTTCTTCTGTACCGGTTATTCCTGTCCCGGAGTCTATACTGGGAAATCTCCTCGTTGTCTTCCGCAACCTTGCCGCTACGTATGGACAAAAGCTTTGGAATTAAATTATATTCAAATTAGTTGCGTAATAATATAATAATAGGTAGCTATTTATTTAATGAGAATGATTGCAGTTTTATACTAATTAATTTTGCTTTTTTGTGTACAGGCCAAAATTACTGAATTTTATCTCTAAAAGATTTGAATTAGTATATTAGGTAAAGTTAAGTTACATATTTTAAATGTTGACTATTTTATTTATGGAAAATCATTAAATAATTGAATCTGGTTTTATTACTGTTTCCCAACTGTTCATTTGAAATAAAGATGACACTAGTTCACACTGGGATGATGCACACAAATGTAGGTTAGTAATTTATACTCTCCTAAAGGTTCGTTCACACTGGGATAATACACTCAAATGTAGGTTAGTAATTTATACTCTCCTAAAGGTGCGTTTACACTGGGATGATGCACACAAATGTAGGTTAGTAGTTTATACTCTCCTAAAGGTGCGTTCACACTGGGATAATGCACACAAATGTAGGTTAGTTATTTCAGGGAAGAGTTAAATTTAACTCTTCCCTGGTTATTTCTACTCTCCTAAAGGTGCGAGTGTTCAAAGTATTTTTGTAAACATGTTTTATTTTTGTGATATAAGAAATGTCAACAATAATTGTTTTTGTATAATGTTTTTTATGTGATAAACACAAGTAAATATGAATTTCATGTAACATGCGCGTCTATTTTAAGTTATACTGGAATTTGTAGTTGATAGTAATTTAAATGATTAAATGTTTGTTTATACTCTATTTATACTAATTTAAATACAACTTTCAAGTGAAAGTCGTATAGGTAATGTGGACAATAAATAATCTAACATAGAATATTATTTTGTTTGATTATTTTTGATAAACTAAACTACGATATGGCAAATATGCCAAAAACTGTTTTTATTATTTAATTATAGGCGATATATCGTGAAAAATCACCTGCAATACGTCCCTAAAGCTTGTATTGCTTCCTACTAGCGACGCAACACAAGGACGTAACGCAACGCAAGTGAATTGACCAATCACAAGCGATTGCTTATTCGCTTGTGATTGCTAACGCTTGTTATTGGTTAAAACGCTTGCGTTGCGTTTACGTCCTTGCGTTACGTTCTAGTGGGAACCAAACTTAAGCAGGTATAAGATTTAACGTAAATTAAAGAACCCATTTTGGACACCTCACAACGTAACCAATCGCTAATGCGCATGCGTACATTCACATATTAATTTTTGAAATAGAATTTTAGGAGTCTTATCATAACTGTATTTTATTACATTTATCATGTTTATAATTATATAGACTTGTTTATTAAAGTATTATTAAATGAATTATGATACTCGATTGATATGATATGCTACCGTTTTGTTTTGTTTTCTTGTAGGCCCTAAATGCCAAACACCCATGTGGTTATTTTCATTACGATTTTAAACAACTTTCCATATATCTCTTGGCACTTGAGCTAGTAAAGACTAAAGAGAGCATTAAAGTAGCTTTAATTTGTATATTGTATAATTTCCAGGCACAGGCCAACTCTTATTAAATGAACACTTTCTCTGCGTGTGACGTAGTGTGTTGGACGTTGGATTCGTGAGATCGTGGTACGAATCCAACTCTCGCCGCATTTCTTGTATCTTTAGACAAGACACTTTACTTACATTTGCCTCTCTCCATACAGGTGTGTATATTATTATTATTATTAGGCCTAAACTGAAGATGTCCCTTCATAGATATTTTATTATTTCCGCGCACAGCTATACTGTAGTGTCTCCATACTCTGAATTTCAAATTGAGTTGTAAGATCATTTTATTGATATCACTCAGACCCATTAAACCTGAGTTTCGGCAAATATAAAAAAAAAATCGGCTTGAGATATTAATAACTGTCTAAACACACTCGGGGTATCATATTGCGAAACGGCATACGTCGGAATTTTCTGACGTCACCGTCACTGCTAAATTAATAATTAGCGCATGCGCCTAATGATCACAATACCGAAAGTCCCAAAGCATTAAAACTGGCTTAATTATTTAATATTGGTATATAATTGTTGAGTTTTAAAAACGTACAGGGTGTTTTAAAGGCTATCAAATGTGATTAATTTTCAGATTTAATCTATTGGTGAGTATACTGTACAGTATAGCTATATAGTATTAATATTAGTGTAAGGAGAGTCACGTAGTGGGCCTATAGACCTACAGATCAGGATGGGCCTATCGTCTTCATTGTTAAGATTGTCTGCCAATGACCGTGATCAAGTTAGGCCTACTAAATGTTACTCCATCTTCCGTGGCCTACATCTTTAATTAGCATTTCATGAATGGTAGTTAGTAAACTGTTATTATTATAACCAGGAGATGTAAAATAAACATATCTTCCTGCTATTACCGATTTTAAATGTGATTTGTACAGGATTCTTTTATATATAGAATCGGCTGTATTGATTGTAAATATATCAAATCATATCGTTTTGCATACCTTTATGAATAATACGTACTATAGGCGTCTGCCTTACATAAGATACTGCAAGGATTTATTACTGGCATTTGTTGGTCGTGTTTTCCCTGTGCATACTGGGTTGGGTAGATCTGCATCAATAAGACATAGAAAACATTTTAAATTTAAACATTAAAATGGATTTTATATATTTTTTTTATAGTATAGCAATAATTAAAGTTATATTTTGCCCCTAAACAATTTTTTGTTGTTGTTGAATATGCCATTTTAATGTCACATAATAGTTTTTTTGTTAAAATTAACTTTTGTCTTTAAATAAGTGTGAATATCTTTATTAAAACTGCAAAATGACCTATTTAAAGTCTGATTTTATTCATCTTCATTGTTCATGTTTTTGGAGGAAAATACATCTTTAAGGAATTATATTCTCTTTTGTTCAATACGTGTCTTAAATAGTTCGAAAATTTACTACTCTAGCATAAAATACTCTTCTGTTTCTTAGCAACCATAACAAATTATTAGTTTTATCAACATTTGCGAAGCCCAAGACCTATAAATATTACAAATTTATTGTTTTTAATTACGGCTATGAACTAAGTGAACCTGCCTGGGATGGCACGTGTCACTGGGGTTCAAGTGCTATAATTAATTTACATCGATAATGACATCCTCGTGCGCAGCCCGGACTGGTTTAGGCCTATTGTGAGGTTGGGTTGGATCATGCAACTATACTACCATGCAACCCACGGACATTTTTCTTGAGTTCCACGCATAGTTTTAAGTGGGTATTAGAGAATACTATCACTATCAGTGTCATAATTGATTACCGTTAGGCCTATGATTTAAAGTAGGAACCCATTTAGGAAGTTAGGAAGGGATCGGCTGGGGAACTTGAAACTGCGAGGCAAAAGGAGGGCTATGAACCCGACCCCCGTACGGTAGCAGCCGGATGTTGAGAGACACACATACATATATAAATAGTGCTCAATGAAGCTTATTTGGTGTCAATATAATTCAACAAAGGTTGTATTTTATATGAAAAAGGTCATGTATTTTTTTGTATTTATTCAAAAACATATTTAGACATGATAAAAACATATATAGATATATAAAAACGTATATAAGATATATTGCACCGGTTTTAATGGTCATGTTTTTTAGAGTAATAGATTAAAAAAACATTCATAAAATACATAAAAAACTGTATGGTGATTCGAACCGGTCACATTTCATTTTGACAAATCAAACGGTATTGCCACAAACACTGACACGTCTGAAGTTATGGCAAGATAGATTCTGTAAAAATATTGCTGGATGCAATCGTGGCACACGTACGTATTTTATTACTGGTTTATTAACCTAAAGAATTGTATACAGATAATGTATTCTGTAGTTTTGCCTTTTTTTCTGACATATTTTCCATAAAAAATTATCACTAAAACCGGAAAAAATGGTCATACTTGCATTCTGAATGTCATGGAGTCCTTTCGGATCAATGCACATTCAGGTAGTTCAGGTACTTTCGTACAAACACAAAAATATTCATTACAGTTTCCTGGTGAAATGTTTTAAAGCTCTCTGTTTACACTATCACACTAGTTTGACAAAAAAGGTGTGATGTGCCCAAATAATGTTGTGATATTCCCAAATATGGTAGTGATATGACATCATCATGTTATATAGGAGAATCCATTTGTCACATAAAGTTTGATAGCTGTGTAGACAGAGATTGAGATTCAAAAGACTGCGAATTAATTAAATCGTGAATTCCAATTTTTCGTATAATTTAATTGTTATAGAGTTATATTATTTCAAGGATACCATATATACAAATGAGCATTTAAGTTGCTTTTTTTAACTTGAAGAATTAACCATGTAGCTTCAAAATGTTAAGTTTCATCAATAGGAACCCAATATAGTAAATTAAATAAAAAATAGTAGTTAGGGGTACCCCTTTTTTCAGCATAACTCTATGGTTGATGTCCAGACTTGGCCCGTCCTCGACCCTTGACCCTTGACCCTTGTCCCTTTTAAAATAGTGTCAATTTTTATAGAAAAGTTATACATTATTTATAATAATTCTCAATTTATATATAGGTTTGGGGCAAAAATACGACAATATAAAACATTTTTTAACAAGTGAGTCACTGTATTGTCATTATAAATCATGGGCGAACTCGAGGGGAGGTGCATGTCATTCGAATTTAGTGTCACTTTCATGACAAAACAAACATAACTTTCATTGTAGAGAGACATTTATCTACTACACCCACACGACAGTAAACTTATACAGTATAACCAAAAAGGCTTCATAAATAACAATTTACGCCGACTGGTAGAATGGAATGTACTAAAGTCTGTGGTTGTGAAAATGATTGCATTCGTAGTAGGCGACGTGAGACATGAACAAGTTCAGTTTTACTAGTATTAAACTTGCAAGTGTTAGCTGTATTGGTAACAGGTAGGATAATATATTAGGAGAATAGATGTATATAGGCTCTACATGATTGAGATTTGTGTGTGTTTTCCATAGGCTAATTAAGATTTGTGTGAAAAAGAAATACAAAAAGTCGGACGTTACCCCTTAAGCTCTGTCTACACTTTTAAATGTGACAAAAAATGTGATGTGCCCAAATGGACATGATGATGTCATCACTCACTTCCATATTTGGGCACGTCGCACTTTTTGTGTTACACTAGTTAGATGGTGTGGAATTATCTTTGTAAGTGTACCGGTTATCGTGTAGAAAAATGGAAGTGGAAAAAGTACGGTACGGTTCAAAGAGGCTGTGGTTTGGGGTGGTTTATTGTGTTGTACCACAACAGTACATACCTGTCGGATTATCGGAAAACGAACGTTTGATATTAATGTTCATAAAATTTTGGTAAATTGTCACATAAGCTGATTGCAATCTGTTTCTTTTCTGTTGAGTATTAGATGACCCGTGAGGTAGGAGTGAAGCAGTATCTAGGGGGTCTAAGAGGCCCGACCAACTGGAATTTTGCCATTGAATAAACAATATTAGGCCTATTATTCTTTAATAGAATCGTATTAAATAGTAAGTGATATTTGATTTTCTGTTTGCAGCTTCAACAAGAAAAGTCATCGAACTATGGCAACTGAAAACACGTTCAAAGCAGAAGACTTAGACCGTCAGTTTTTGCAATGTACACTTTGTCTTGATCGTCTGACCAAGCCGAAGGTTCTGCCTTGCCAGCACACGTTCTGTGAAGATTGTTTAGAGCAATGGGTTGACAGAAACGATGGATTATCATGCCCCGTTTGTCGCAAGGATTACCCACTTCCGGAAAACGGTGTTAGTAGCCTACCAGACAACTTCTTCATTAATAATATAATCGATTTTATTTCGCTTAAAAAGGAATGCGAAGATAACGCTACGCCTTGTCATGGATGCGAGAGGACGGCTTCCAACTACTGTACCGTCTGCTTGGAGTTTTTATGCAGCGATTGTGGTAGCGCGCATCGTCGTTTACGTCTGACCAGGAATCACATAGTTCAGACGATGGATGAGTATAGAAGCTCACAAGCCATGCCAACCGCACGAATGAAAATCCTCAACCCAGATCACTGCACAGATCATCCAGAATATGAGATACAGTTTTATTGTCGGACGTGTGAGCGCGTGATATGTAGAAAGTGCTGCGCGACTCTGCATCCGCTTCCGGGTCATCAGCAGATGTCGATTGAAAGTGCTGCTGAGGGAAGACGGTCGTACATGACTAGTCTGATACAGAAAGCACGAATCAAAGCGCAGAAAGCTAGTGAAACACTCCATGGACTGAGAAAACTAAAAGAGAACCTTGAATCTAGCCGAGAGAAGAACGTCAACAAAATTCGACAACGCAAAGAGTTTCTCATAGCAATACTTGAACGACATGAGCACAAGATCATCGGAGAATACGATGAGTTTTTTCATGAACGTAGTTCTGAACTTGACGAGGAAATCAGTAGATTTGATGAGTTAGTTGAAGAAATTGATAGTATTAACGGTGTGACTGAAGGACTGCTGGAAAGAGGTAATGAAATCGCTCTTCTAACGCAGAGCTTACAAAGTTCAGTTAAACTCCAGCGCGTCTTGCAGACTGACGTCAGTACTGACGTGCCGGAGGAAACTTCGGTGGGATTTATTGCTGGAGAGGATGATCTGAATGAATCAGAACTTTTTGGAAAAATTGAAAGAAATGAAACGAAAATTTACCGAACTGTTTTTATGTCGGAAGCTCCGCCACCGCAGGCTGTTGCTGTCGGTGAAGACGTCCAGTTTACTTTACGAATGGACGATTTAAGCATCGAAGAAAATGAGCAGAACGACAGCGAACAACCAATCCCAGTCTCGGCTAAACTTTGTTCACCCAATGGGGAGGTCGGTATCGCGCGCGTCATCAATGATGACAACGGCAACTACGACGTAACATTTCGTCCTTTAAGCGAAGGACGTCATCGTCTTATTCTCTCCGTACTAGGACGGCAACTCAGCGAGAGTCCTTATTATATTGACGTATCATCGTCAACAAATCATCGAATAAAATTTGGCGCTGGTGATGGCAGTGAGTCCGGATGTCTAAGAGAGCCATCGGGTGTCTGCATGTTTGGTGAAAAACATGTTCTAATAGCCGATACTGGAAATAAAGTTATCCGAATTTTTGATATCGACGGACGATACAAAACACATCTTTCTTTTCCAAGTACCGAGAAAAGTTTCGAACCAACAGATATCGTTGCAACTGGCGATGGAGTCATTTACATATCGGATGCGGGAAACTGTCAAATTATTGTGTGCGACATAGAGGGGCATTTACTCGGTCGATTTGGAATGAATGTACTAAAGAAGCCATGTGGCCTAGCTCTTAGCCTAAGTGGTAACGTGTATGTCGTAGACCACGACGATCACATGGTTAAAGTGTTTACGGCTAACGGACGGCATATCCGGGATATCGGTAGCAACGGAAACGGTTGTGGACAATTTCGCGGACCGCTGACTGCGACTGTGAGTACGAACGATGAACTGATCGTGTCAGACCGCGAAAACCACCGTCTCCAGATGTTTTGTAAAGACGGACATTTCTTGAATGAGTTAATCTTGTCTGAGGACAACGAAGCCGTTAAGTATCCGACCGGGTTATGTACGGATACGAATGATAACATTTACGTGTGCAACGACTGGAATAATCGGGTGCTGAAATTTCGCTCTGACGGAACTTTTATTTGTCGCGTCGATACTGACGTCGATAGACTGAAGTACCCGAATGGCGTCTGTATTAGTAAAGATGGCAGTAAATTGATTGTGGTGGACTGTGGCAACGATTGTGCCAAACTATTTGATTTGTAAAATTATTGCATAAGCTTGGTTTCCACTAGCACGCAACGCAAGGGAATTGTAAAAATTATGTAAAGGGGTCCTGCATCATGCGAAAACAGAATTGTAAAATTCTCTATGCAGGATCCTTGCCATCATTTATATTATGAAACTATATTTATAAACGATGAGTAAATAAATGTGAATTGAATTGAATTGACCAATCACAATGAACGGTTCGAATTACACATCGCTTGGATTGGTCTATTCGCTGGCGTTGCGGCAGATGTCCTTGCGTTGCGTCCTAGTGGGAACCAAGCTTTATTATTGGCAGTTGTTAAATACATAATATAAAAATAACGCTAAAAGAGAACGACGTTTCGACTCCATCATGGGGTCATTATCAAGTCCAATGAATAAAATATAAAACAACAACTAATTAAGTAGCACAAGCCAAGGGTCAAAGTTTAAATAACAAAAGACCTATTGTCTAACATCCTGTCAAATGAAAAGCTTAGCTTTTACAGAGTCACTTTGTTTATTCAGACTAGGTTTTAATTGTCTGATATACAACATTTCATAGATAAAACAGTCAAATTTGTTGTTAAATAGTACAATTAATTATTGTTAATTAGAACATAATATAATATTTAATTATACCACAGCATTTTGAAACTCTCCGCTCGACACTTTACCTAAATTCCATTTAATTACTAAACATTGCTTGTTTTCTATGATTAATCCTTATAACAACTAAATAAAAAACGTTTAATAGGTTAAATGTTAACATTAATAATGTTTGAAGTTTAATAGTTTATTGGGCGCTAGAAACCCTACAGGCCTAACCCAGAAATGTGATATTCTATTGGTTTTTTCACCTTAACACAGCCATAAATCAAGACAACATTTAATTACTTAAATGTTTGAAACTATTCTCTGTAATTTATTTTTCTTTTGACGATGTACATACTGCAAATTCATACGTTTGATTGCATTCTACGTGATAGTAGGATTTCTGTAAAGTGTGGTTCCCACTGGAGAGGCATCGCAAAGATGTACGCGCAACGCAAGCGAGTTGACCAATGCTAGCCACTGTTCGAATAATCCATCGCTTGTGATCGTCGGTCAAATCACTTACGTCCTTGCGTTGTGTCGCTAGTGGGAACCAAGCTTTATGTCAGCCTTAAATATTATCTCCCTGCAAAGCAATTTAAAAGAAAAGTCCACGAACCGCCAACCGCTAGTACGCGTGCGCAGATGATTATTATGCGAAATTAATTGAGCTCCCATGGAGCTCTGAAACTAGTAAAATAGCTCAATGATATACCCCCAGCTATCACCGTCAGACGTTTTTAAATGTAGGTTGTTTAGGCATATGATCTTTTACGATTTCTATCGAAATGGGCACAGTGTTTACCGTACGTTTAGCGTTATGAATTTTAATATGTAATATAAAACTAGAAATCAGCGCTATAAATTATAAGGATATGAATACACTTGTGTAGACGTACGTACGTGATGGAATGACTAGTGAGGCTCTTAAATGTTCTCACAAACAAGAATGATACTAATGGCCTACAAAACAGAAGCATAAAGTTTCATTATAATAGCACCTTATCAGCTTTCTATGTAATGCACTTATATTCGATAAAATTGCACCTTATTTTTATTTAGGCAGCCCTTCACACGTTTCGCTTTTTGGGATTCTTCGCTCTTATTTATAATTAATTCATCACAAACTTTGTACATAAAAAAGAAAAATAAATGTTATAATGTAATAATAAACTACATTTAAATTAGGGATTTTCACAATTAAATATAAGGATATGATACACGAGTTTGTGTCTTATGAATTTTATTATTTCTTAAAATAAGGCTTCTTAATTAATCTTCTTTTTAAATTAATATTAGCATAATAATTTGTTTAATTACGCGAATAAAACTAAGATAATTTTTATATACATACACAACTGCAATACTCCAGCACCACATATTAAAACAGTCCCACTGTATATATTAAAAAAAAACGAATATTAAAATGAAGATTTTAAAATTTATAGAGAAACATTTCCGTTGTGAATATCTTTCCTAATTTCTTGACGCAGTCGAGGCATCTGAATTTGATAGAATTCTGGTGGTTTTCTGGCAACCAAACACCTTGCAAACTGCAAAAAAAAAAAAAAACACATTTATTAATTTAATCATCAGGCTCACTCTAACATTAATTTATTTAAATTTATCAGACAGCAAATTAATGTTACAGAAATTCACAATTGGATGTCACAGATAAAAAAAAACCAAATTAGTTAGCTTTCCCTCATTTTGGAGCTGTACAACTTTTTATATTATTTTTTTTATTATCATTTTATATATTTGGTCAGGGCGTAAAATTTGTGTACATATTTTTTTTAAAGAAGTTAAATCATAGTTTGTGACATTTAACCAACATACCAAAACATGATAATGATAGTTAAATATCAAAAACAAATTTCAAACCCCGAAAGTAAAACTAATTTTGTTTTTATTTGGCCTTTTTTATTCACACCATAGATTTATAAAACCTGTCAACTTACTTGACAAGCAAACACTCCGCAATCTCCTCCAATAGTCTGTCTTGGAACAGCACCCTCTACAGTTGATGTTTTCCATTTTCTCAATGTGGATTGCGAGTTTTGATGTTTAGTGGCTTCCAATATCATAAACTGTTTCAGGTTCTGAAGTGAAATTTTAGCTATGATATAACAAGCGCTTAGATAATAGAATCCCTCTTTATTTCAGTAGACCCTCTATTAAGGGGACACCTCCAGACCTGACAAATTGTCCTCTAAAGCGTGGTTCTCACTAGCATGCAACGCAGTGACGTATCGACGCAAAGTGCTGTATTGCGTCACTCAAGTGGGAACAGACGACATCGCTATGGGAAATCAAATCAGTTTGATTTCATGCAACGACAATGGAAAACATAGTACATAGTACGCGTGCGGTGAACCGAGTCTACAGTCTACAGCAAATAACGTTAATGCACAACAAGCAGGTTTGATTTCATGCAGGTGGGGGCAAACACAATTACCTGAGGGCATTTTCTCAATAAGGTTGGCTATAGAACATTTCCTTTTATCTGTTTCATGACAGGAAACTTTCCCATAATTGAGGTTTCTTCGAATATAAGTTTTAAAGGAGAGGTTCTACAATATAATACATAAATCAAGCACGAATTTAATAGCTCAAGGTGGCACAACATCTGGAGTCAGATGTCAAATCAACCTACCACTAAACAAGCATGATTTTCTGATCCCATCGAATCATAGTACTCAATGATTTGACCTTTGACATCGATATATGCAATCGTCCAATGGACGTCAAGATGTACTGGTACAAGAAGCAGGCGATACTTAAACAGATTTTTCTAAATGAAAAAAAAAATGTATTATTTTAATATTTGTATACAATTTCTGAACTTTTCCTCCAAACAACATCTCAAATAAAGTGTTAAAAACTTATCTGCAATCAGATAAATAAACAACCAATTGCCAGACATTTTAACAACTAAACAATATTATAAAACAAATAATTTATGATTAAATTTGGTGTGTTGTCAAGCCACACTGTAATTTACAGCTAAACCTGATTCCTTTTCAAGGTTGTTCATATTTAATGAATATTTATGAGGTTGAATTATAACCTATTATGCTATAAATACCAGAAAATGAAAAACTTCTATATTGTATTTCAACATTTAATACATCAAAACATGAATATGATACTTTGATATCAATATAAAGCTCTGTCTACACTACACTATCAAACTAGTTTGATAAAAAAAAGTGTGATGTGCCCAAATATGGTAGTGATATGCACAAATAAGGTAGTGATATGACATCATTATGTCCATATATGGGCACATCACATTTTTGTCAAATATAATTTGATAGTGTAGACAGAGCTTTAGATGTTGATTTATATGTCATTGGCTGAGTGACCTCATAGTTGATTTTGAGTTGACTGAATACATAGAAAGTACACATTACCTTTTTAGTCCACTTTTCAACTGATTTGTACCCTTTATTCATTAACGTTGGATAAAAAAATGTACTGAACGGATAAACTGTAGAATCTGCTACAGACAGCAGATACATGTATGCATTGATGATCTAAAAAAAACAAATTATATTATCATTAAAGATGCATGTTCCTCCAAAAACATGAAAAATGAAGATAATAAAATCAGACTTTAAATACTAACCATTTTGTAAAAAAACAAAAACCAAAAAAAATTATTATATCAGTTTTTGGTCAAAGCGAATAACTATTATGTGACATTAAATTGGCATATTGAGTCAACAAAAAATTTGAAAAAAAAATGTTTAGGAGGACAATCTATCTTTATAAATATAATTAGTACAGTGTAATAAAGAAACAGAGTTATGGCATGTATTCCCATATAAGGATTTAAGTTGTTTTTGCTGTTTGTATTCAATTCAACAACATTTATTTCATCAATGACATGAAAAAGATATAAGATAGATTGGATATAACATAAAAATAATAGGATCATTACCAGAAGATAAAAAATCTTGTCACGTAAGACCCTTTTAGAGTATTACAAAACTCTATATTCCAAAACTTTTTTATATTGACTATACTAATATGTGTCCTCACATAAGGTGTAAGTTAACCGGCAATTAGTACTCAATGAACTTTTAAAGAGTGGGGGCGCTATAACTTTAAACTACTGAAGTCAATTCAGTACATAAGGTATAAACATTAATATTAAAAATACAAAATTTACTTTTAAAAATATGTACTATGAAGAGCATCCAACGTTAGAAATAAATGTTGTGTAAATTTGAGACAAAATGTGATTATTTGCATTGAATTTACACCACCTCTCACTCAAGCTCCTCCCTCTCTGGATCCCTCACTGGATTCTATACCTACGTTATCATTTAACCAGCAGCCATTACGTAACGTAGCAAAGTCATCCTTCGTTAGTTCGTAGTTCCCAACAACACACTCAACTTCAAGATCTATGTTTTGTCTCGGACAACTTCTTTTTAACTTTCTATATATTTGTTTCACTATCTTCTCTCTATAAAATAGTTATTATTAGTATTGTTCTGCTTTGTATTAGTGGTACTATGTAAATCAAGTCCTAATTACATTAAATTTGTATTGACAGTTGGAATGGAATAACAAACAAAGAAAATATTATACAGTACAACAAGAAAGCTTTTACTTTTTTGGTGGGGTGGGGGGGGGGGGGTGGGTGAGAATTTACCTGTTGGTTATGTGTCTTGGGAATGCTTCTTCCAATCTCCGCATAACAAGTTCAAAACTTGGGTATTTTGACATTTTCTTATGATGGCTTTGAAATGTTGCTAAAAAGATAATAAAAACTTAGGACAAACCATTGTTTACCATTTGTGAAATTGAAATTAGGTAATGCATACCTGCAAACTTGTTCAGTGGCCAATGTGTGACAACTTACAATTGTATATAGCACCCTCTATGTTATAATAACTCAAAATAATTGTGAAATACACCCTCTATGTTTAATTTTTTGGCTGAATTGAGTTAGGCTTTCCTGTACTACATCAACCATAAAATACAAATAAACATAGGCCTAGGCTATTTATGCTCAAATTAATTAAATAACGTGTTAAATAGGCAATTTAATGTAAAAATATTAAATTTTTCTGAATATTTGTATGGATGCGTGAGAAATAGCCATGTATGTGTGAGGCATAACAAATTGGCCCTCATGCGTGAGATGCGTGAATATTCAATGAATTTAGGGTGGGAATTACCAATCATGAATGATTCAATCTGTTGATCGGAGACCGTAATCTCCCCGGAAACATTAATGATCTGAATATCATCATCGCTGTCATCATCATCACATGACACCTCCAGCCCAATCATTTTATCTGAGACTTCATCTTCCAATTCACAAATCAGGTCACATGACCCTGCCACGTCAGTTGATTGTGTGATGCATGTAGAGGAAACGGCTTCCTCCTGCAAAGAGGTCTGAAGGTCCAATTTATGAATGTGATTATTAGGTGAAGGTACATCATTCGCAGATGAACACTTGCAATGATTGTGTACTTCAGCTACTAGCAATGGTTGGTCATTAAGTCGAGTACGACGCAACTGAATTTTGTTTTGCAATCGTTTTCCTGCACGAGTCCAGAAGTGTAAACTTGATGCTTCCTGCCTAAACAAAAAATTATGACAAAGCTAAACATTAATACATACTCTTTAGACTAGTTTCTAGCCTGTAATTAGTAAAGATAAATATTTTGGCATATATGGCATTTCATACGTATAATATACTACTCACAATTACTTTATTATTTTCAGACAAAAATCGAAACGTTCGACTGGTGGACTAACATAAAAAAGATAATAATTACAGACTTGGGGCAAGTCTACATACGTTTACTTACTTACTTGTTTACTTGTTTCCCGTACACTTTTGTCTACGGGATTGAGGCAAAGCACTCAGTGCTTAAAAGCCCCTCTTAGCAATAAAATCATATTCTTTGAAAACTTCAGCGGGTGGTTAGACCATGCGACGTTAAGTTTTGCTTTGAACAAGTTCACCGTAGCACATGAAACTACATCCGTAGGCAGAGCATTCCATAAGAGAATAACTCTCCTGGAGAACGTGTCCCTCCTAATATTAAGACGAGAGCTTTTAAACTTGAGTTTATATGGGTGTCCACGGGTCCGAGATTCTAGATCAAATTCAAAAAATGTGTTGATCGAAATACGATCGAAACCTTTAACAATCCTAAAAACTTGGATAATATCCGCTCTCTGCCTTCGATATCTCATGGTAGGAAGACCAAGAATTCTCAAACGTTGTTCATAAGGAATATTACGGTACCTAGGAATCAATCTTGTTGCTCTTTGCTGGACCTTCTCTATTTCATCCTGATCTCTTTTTCTAATAGGATTATAAACAGTATTACAATATTCAAGCGTTGGCCTGACAATAGACTTACAGTATACAGCTTCAAAAATCCATCTTTATACAAGAATTTAAATATTTATTGTTAGCTGTTTTTAAACATGTTTTTCCTTTTGTAATTTAATAACACAATAAGACTAGGCACACATCAAATAAGTAGATAGAAAAATAAAATATTTTAATCTGAATGATGGCCTAATTACATTATATAGTATTATTATATATATATAATTATATATTATTAATCCAAAGGCAAACTAGATTTAATTCGTCACTATGACGAATTATAGGTTATATGCATTGATTTAAATAAAGATAATTGATTTTTAAAAGATATATTGATTGATTGATTTTCTCTGAATCTTTAATTACTTATAATATATGATAGGACCTTGCTAACGCGAACACCATAGCCGGTATCACAATCCGATCAAAGATCCATATGCGTATAATGTCATAAACCACATTTGTTGTTACATAATAATAAAGACATAAGTTAATTTTTATCTAGATTTCATTATAAATCATGTGTATAATCTATACACTAAGAAATAAATTTGAACAAACAATACGGATAATAAAAAGAAAATCTTATTTCGTTTCACAAGGTGAGACTCGATCTCGGTACCTTTAATGCCATAGACACGAGCACAGACCACCGAGCCGTACACACCTGACTAATAGTTGTAGAAAAATTCCTCCGTGTATTTACTATGCAGTAACCACTTTGATGCAAATAGATTATTACATACCGAAATGAATTATAATTTTTTACTATGATGACATCTTTAAAATGTATACAAATGATGCACTGTCAAACTACATACTTTTAACTTTAATATATGAATTTTTGAAGGAAGAAAGTTAATGTTAAGTTTGTTATTTTGGCCTAAGAAAATTTCATAATTTGTTTGATTGTCGAAATTATTATTTTTTAATTTAATATGCAATTAATGATGACTTAATCAACTTTTGTTCTCTTTATTTGATAATAAATCATACATATGATACCTACACTTCAAGAAAATGAAATAAAAAATAGGTGTTCCCCTGCATTCTGACGATATATATTAATTTTAAAATTTAGCATATTTTCACCATTTTGTTAACTTATACGTGCGTAGCCAGTCACTTTTGACGTGCTCGTATAACGCAATTTCGAGTTGAAACCTGAATCAAATATGATGATATTATTAAAGAAAGATTGTAAAACAGAAATCGGGCAGAAAGAGTGCGCATTAACGTTTAACGCGCAGTGCGCGTGCAAAAATCTGCGCACTCATGGCAATTTTTTAAACGCTTAAAATTGCCTGAAACGTACTCTAATTTCATCGAAAATAAATTTTGACAATTTTGAACATTTTAAGCGCGCGTACGCAAGCGTTATATGCGCTACGCACGTAATTTTATTGCCATATGATGAAATATGACCTGAAATTTATGAGTACCAAATTTTGTTTAATTGTGATTCATGCTTGTGAAGATATGATTACAAACGTGATTTCGTAAAATCGCGCGTAGACCGCGTAATTTTTGATTACGCATCGTGAAAATATAACCACATCGATTCCTGGCCATGAGGAATATACTCTGAAAACTTGACTTAGCTAGATTAAACTGATGCCAAGATAATGCACGGACAAAATAGTGCTAAGGAAAGAATAAATAAATAAATAAATAAAGATTTTGACAGAATCAAGAGGTTATATGCATATCATGCATATAACCTAATTACTGAAAAATGACAATGCTGTGGGTATCAGTGGCTGGATCTCAATGGAGATACAAAAAAAAAGCGAAAAGCTAAATCAAAACGATAAGTAAAACAGCCAGAAAAGTTAGCTGAGCTTTCGGGCAACACTAGCCCTTCATCATATATAATTATATAATATTACATTGTATTTGTATATATATAGTTATTGTCATTATTACTCACACATCCACATTTTTAAGATCTTTGACAACATCAGCTAACTGTTCCACTCTGGATGTCCTAGGAACTTCTAACGTTACCTGTCAAAACAAATCATCTTGTTGGAAATTGAAAAATGTTCTATTTGGAACACAGTGAAGCAGGGTTGAATCGACTCGAACTGGGCCAGTGTCGCGTCAGAAATCAGAGATGCCTGCCACTTCACTTTTCTTTGTACTGTCTGTACGGACTAGAAGAAGCTAGCCTAGAAGATGGGGCCTCTAGGCCTACCTAGGCCTAGGCCTAGGCCTATATAGGCTAGTTAATTACTACTTACAGTACACTACAAATTTAGGGATAGTAATACATTATAGAAAAACTTACTATTGTAGCAAATTCTCTCAACGCAGAAACATCTAGTTTAATGGATAACATGATATTATTGGACTCTGCGTTTGGTAGAGTTAATGTTGTTTTGATTTTTTGTGGGCGCATCCATGTTTAGTCTTTACCGTAACTTATTATTTTAACAATATCTTAATACATTAATACACATTTTAAAAATAATTAATATAATAATAATAAAGTTTATAAATGTTTAAAATTTAAATTAGATATAAATGATGAATATATATATTTATATCAGTGAAGAAAATCTAATTTTATAAAATAATTTATAAATGACGTCACAATTAAAAAATGGCACTCTACACCATCATCGCTATTCACTTAAAAATATTAGTCATCCGCCTATTAAAAGATCGCCTTTATAAACAGATTTCATTCCGGTGTAGATTTATTTTAAGAGATAAACTGTATAATAATTTTCTTTTATCTAATTTTCAGAAAATTTTGTCGGTTTTATCTTTTAAAAAGATAAAAATAACGATGTTGTAAATTAGTTCTCAGTGAACAATGGGCGTTTTACGGCAGTGAATGAATTACACAGTAGGTAACCAAAAGTATTGTACATGGAATGGATGTGTTCCAAAAATATTCTTCAAATTGTTCGTAAAATTAGTGTTTTAGATTATTGATTGCATTCATTTTAGTTCGAATTGATTGAAGAGTGAATAGAAATATAAAAATACATGTTAGTAGATTAATTTATATTTTATTATTAAATGTTCATTACCAACAAACGTATTGGTTGGCACAGCCTTATCTTTCTCTAGCCTCTGCAGAAAAAGTTAGCCAGCTGACAGTACACGGTTCCGATTGGCTGTGTGTGGGTCCACTGGGCAGGAGACCAGCCTAGCTCAAAAGAGTCAATTATAACTTTATTTTTATCAGTTATTTTGGAAGAAAGGATGGTAATAAGAGGAGCTGCTTATATTTTAGAAGTCAAAATAACATCTATTTTTATGTCATCAAATGTATTTAATTCGTCTCGCTAGCTATATTACTCTACTAAAAATGTACGGTACCGATTCAACTTCCACCTTTTTCCAGGAATTGGTATAGATGAAGATGATGCATTAACATAACAGGTTTTAAATAAATCCTGTGCTGAACTTTCATTCTTTCATAATTGGTTGACGAAGGACTTGGCCAACATTTATTGAAGCATGTCTAGTCACAAGGGTTCCAAGAAGGAAGGTTCAAGTACTAAGATGCGGATAAGGGCTTTCCCTGTAAGTTTATCCACAATGTTTATTGAAACAATTATTTTCAAAAAATATAAATTTAATATCAAGCTTAAACATTAACAATTATTTAATATTACTAATGGTATTTTAAATAGAAATAAAGTTTTATCCTCATAATGCATTCTCTTTTTTTGTTTTTTTTTTCAGATGACCATGGATGAGAAGTATGTATCCAATATTTGGGCGCTCTTGAAAAACGCTATTCAAGAAATCCAACGAAAAAATAATAGTGGACTCAGTTTTGAGGAACTCTACAGAAATGCCTACACTATGGTCTTACACAAACACGGAGAGAGATTATACACAGGCCTCAGAGAGGTTGTACAAGAGCATCTTGTTGCTAAGGTATAGAGTATTGGTCATCTTGTAGTCATTATTGATTGTAAATCATTAAAATTAACACAAAGTAATTCGGCAATTAAATCAAATTCAAAATCATACTAGTTTAAAATAAAGAGTGATTTAAAATGGACAATTTCTCCTTTACTAAGTGCTTTTAATTTTCACCTAAAATTGCTTCTCCACCACCCCCCCCCCCCCCCTTCCCCCAAAAAAGTAAAAGGAAACACCAAAAAACAATCGTACAGTACCACAGACTTCACTTCAATTATTTAGCTATGTTTTTTTATAGCTATATCCTACCCTAGTAGTAGTTCATTTATTTACAATTTGTAATTACAATATTTTAACTGCTATTTATTCTTAGGTTCGAGAAGATGTATTAAAGGCATTGAATAATAATTTTCTACAAACGTTGAATGCTGCTTGGAATGACCACCAAACTGCTATGGTCATGATTAGAGACATTTTAATGTACATGGTATGTAGAATAATAACTAGTTTCTATAAATTGTATAAACCTTTAGGTTCGCTGGATGAAATTTATTCTATTATAGTAATTTTTAATAAACTGGAAGGTCTATCCAAATATATAAAATTCAAAGGCAAATTACCGAAAAATGACAATGGGTATCTGTCATTTTTTCAGTGATTATTTTATTTTGGATGGAGATCCAAAATAAAATAAGCAAATGACAAGGCTGTGGATATCAGTGGCTGGATCTCAATGGAGATACAAATTAAATATGCACTGAAAAAATGACAATGTTGTGGATGTCAGTGGCTGGATCTCAATGGAGATAGAAATAAAAAAGCTAAATGAAAATAGTAAAGTAAAACAGCCTGAAAAGTGCCAAATAATATATAATTTACATTGATAATTTAGAGTCATGTTTTCAGTGCATAAAAGGAGATGTTTCTTTTTGATAGGATCGTGTATATGTACAACAAAACGGTGTAGACAATGTCTACAATCAAGGTCTTAAAATATTCCGTAATCAAGTAGTGCGACATGGTAACATTCGGGAACATCTAAGACAGACATTATTAGACCTTGTTATGAAAGAAAGGCGCGGTGAGGTTGTCGACAGGTAAGAAATTATTATTATTCACAAAAACATTGATTTTATGAGTTTAAAATACAGTAGAACGCCTTCCTTCAGACACTTCTATTAAGAGGATAATAACCCTATTCAATGGACATCCCTATTCAATGGACACCCCTATTAAAGGTACACTTTCCAGTGACACGAATGAGGAGCATATATTTTAACACTTGGGTGAACCCCTTTTAACTTTATGTGACAAAAAATGTGTGCCCATATATACCCATGATGATGTCATATCACTACCATATTTGGGTATATCACTGCCAAATTTGTCAAACTACACACTGCTACTGTATACAATATGGACTATACAATAGATTTTTATAAAAATTGGCATGCTGTGGACTAATACAACAGGAGAGATGTGGTACTGTAAATAATCAGGTCTCTAGTTTCATTCAGATATTCCATAATAAATGATAACAATTTGGTTTTGTACATTGTAATGCAATAGAACTTAAAATAAGCAGCTATAGATGATAAAGACTAAAGCTCTGTCTACACTATCAAACGTTATGTGACAACAAAATGTGATGTGCCCATATATGGACATGATGATGTCATAACACTACTATATTTGGGCATATCACTACCATATTTGGGCACATCACACTAGTTTGATAGTGTAGACAGAGTTTAATAGGACAAAACAGCTGCTATTTTACCTACCTGCATTTATTAAAAGAAAAAAAATAATTGTTGATGTACAGTAATAAAATCTGCTTTGCTTGAACATTTTTTAAAAACTGATACTTGTAAAACTGTATTCCACTTGCATGCCATACCTATGTTCTGTATATTAATTATAAATAGGGAGAACAAATGAGTATGTGGTTTAATGTTTAAGCATGTTCTTTAATCCACTGATTTCCATGCAAGAAAAATAGTTAAAGCGTAGGTTGCTCCCCTTCCTTTCAACATGACTTGCAAATTTTGTACTAAATCAAACTCATTGTGTCTAGGTGCTTTTTATTTTGAGCAATTGCATAGAATTAAGCTTTTTTAATAACATTAGTTAATGTTACATCGGATGTACCTGAAACCTATCAGAGTTATATCAGATTTACACAGAGGAATAAGACACTAAAGCTCTGTCTACACTATCAAACTAGTTTGGCAAAAATAGTGTGATGTGCCTAAATATGGTAGTGATATGCTTAAATATGGTAATGATAATATGACATCAATTTTTTTTGTCACATAAAGCTTGATAGCTTTAGAATTGCTTCAAATTATATTGACCTTTGACCCACCTACTAGGGACAATTTTAACCTTAGGCCTTTGGTAACGATGCCTAATAATATAGGAAGTAAAGAAGTATACCATCAGAAGTGATTTCCTTTGTGACCAGTGCGTTTATTTTAGGCTTCTTGTACCATCTGGGCCTGTCTCCACCTGACATTAAACGTAGTGCTGTTGCTCTAAACATGGCCACTGTGATTATTCAACTTGGGTTTTCCCCAATAAAGTATTCTTTTCAGTAACACTAACAACAACAGTCTAGTCATAAGTATGTCAAGAAGATACATATAAATCAATACATATGTAAAGAAAGTGATTATTTTTACCTGTAATCTAAAAAGAACATCTGAATTTGCACAAACAATAAAATAATTTATCAATGTTCAATAAATAACCCTCCAGGGTAAATAAATAACCCTCCAGGGACCTGGAGAATAAATCTCCAGGTCCTGATTCCGTGCATCCATACATATTGAAATCTGCTTCCGAATTTATTGCTCCACCATTATTTAATTTGTTTAACTTGTCCCTGCGTATGGGGGAAATCCCCGCTAAGTGGAAAATGTCCCATATCACTCCTATATTTAAATCTGGTGATAAAAATGCAATTTGTAATTACAGACCAATATCCCTTACCCCTATTTGTTCGAAACTGCTTGAAAAAATACTGTTTTCAAGTATATCTGATCACGTTGCTTATAATTGTCCAATTACTGATGTCCAGCACGGTTTTTTCCCCTCACGTTCCTGTGTTACCCAACTTACCAACCTAACTCATTCCTGGGCATCTTCGCTAGATAAAACTAAAGCCCCCAGAATTGATGTTATCTTTCTCGACTATGCCAAAGCGTTTGATAAACTGCCTCACCATATTATTTTAAATAAGCTGGCTAGCCACTTTAATATCAGAGGCAATGTCTGGAAATGGATCAAGTCATTTCTATTGGGACGTTCCCAAAGAGTCTTGTATCAAGGATCCATTAGCCCATCATCCCCAGTTACCTCTGGCATACCACAGGGCAGCGTACTTGGACCCCTTATTTTTAACTTATTTATAAATGACCTTCCCTCATCTATTATTTCTCCATGTGCATTGTTTGCCGATGACACGATAATTTATAGAAATATATTTACTGTAGACGATGAAGTTGTTCTTCAGTGCGATCTGATCAGGCTTTCCTCTTGGTGTGATCTAAATGAAATGGAGCTTAACTTAAATAAAACCAAGGTTCTCCACATTACAAGATCAAGGAAAGAGTATAGACCTGTTTATCGTATAAATGACTTGCCTATTAAATCCGTATCTAGTCATTGTCATCTGGGGGTCACGATTAATAGTGAACTTACTTGGGATGACCATGTAAACTTAATTATTTCTCGTTCAAATCGAATGTTGGGTTTTATTACTAGTATTGCAGGAGGATCATCCCCTTCAGCTATTTTCTCACTCTATAAAGCTCTCATTATCCCCATCCTTGAATATGGTGTCCCAGCGTGGTTGCCTCGAACCAAAAAACTTACAGAACGTATCGAGGCAGTCCAGCGAAGGGCTACTAGGCTTGTCCTTAAACAAACAAGAGGTGAAATGGAATACGAGGAACGTCTCACTAAGCTAAATTGGCCTACACTATCTAATCGAAGAAATTATCTTCTGTTATCCTTTGTTTGTAAATCACTTATTGGAACGGTTGATTGTAGTAGTGTTCGTCAATCTTTAGTTGTTAATGGCCGTCACCTTGATACACTTAAGTTCATTCATCACTATGCTCGAACCAATTGTCTTCACCATTCCGCTATTAATATATTCCCTAGGTTGTGGGAAGAATTACCGGAAATGATTAAAAATTCTTTAATTTTAGACAGTTTTCAAATATTTTTAAATTCACTTAAATCACATGTTTTATATTGACTTTGTTGAATCGACTATTATGTATTTTATCCGTTTATTTTATATTGACACTGTTGATTCGTCTATTTGTTTTTTAAATATTTTTATATAGTTTATTTTATATCATTGTTGTTACTTTGGGAGTACGGAACCTGAACTCTTGTTATAGTGATTAGGTTCACTTTTAGGTTCCTGCCTACTCCCTTAGTTTCTGTGTTTTGTTTGTTTGTAACTGGTTTTTGGCAATAAATAATAATAATAATAATAATAAAAACCAAAAATAACATCATTTTTTTGTCGATTAACAGATGGTTTACCTTTTTTTACCAATAAAATGCACGAGTTTCTTAAAATTGGCCAACATTATTTTTATTTCTCTGTCAAGTTGTTTAACTATAATGCATACATTATTTTAATAAGTTTTTAACATTTTTTCCATTTCTCCCATCCACCACCACAAATTGATATTGAACATAGAAAATTATCAATTATTCATATCCCACCCCTTCCCTATTTAATATCCCAACCTCTCCTACTCAATACCACCAACCCACCCTGAGTGTTTGCCTGGGTCAGTGGTTTACACATCATCTTATCAATCCTCACCTTGACACCCCTCCCCAAAAGTTGTTTCTGCACCTCTGGTAAATTTTGTTAAACTGTAAATAATGCATACTTGTAGCAATTTATGTTGGCCTAAAACTCTGTCTACACTATCAAACTTTATCTGACAAAAAATGTGTTGTGCTGTTATATGGACATGATGATGTCATATTACCACCATATTTGTGCATATCACTACCATATTTAGGCACACTTTTTTGTCAAACTAGTTTGATAGTGTAGACAGAGCCTTAGTAACTATCATGACACTGCAAGTTGTATATTCAAGTCATACTAATAAAGCACAGCCAAGGTTTTGCTTATTAATAACTCGACAGGAAATTCATTTATGTTTCGTTGATTACCCTTAGGATTTGATTGCGACTTGACGCTGTATCCTATTGCTAGTTCAGATAACCTTATAGTGTTGATTGATTAATCACCTGATTCTCTGTACTGCAGCACTATACTGTATCTCCCTCCATATGGCATTAACCCAGTATCATGGGCAAATACACAGTGTCCTGAAGAGGGGCCCTAATGATCAGCTTCGGCTGGATGGACCACCCTCGTTAAATATTGTTTATGTTTTATTATGTCCTAAAAACATGTGATGCATATAATAATATGTGAAACTACAAAAATTTTGCAAGATATTACGTTTTCAATTTTTTTTTTTTTTTTTTTGGAAAAATTTTATTTGAAATTGTTTGTAATTGATGTAAAGGCCTTTTGTAAAAAAAATCGCCAATCCAGCTTTTCTGGCTGCTATGGATTTCAATTTGCCTTTGAATTGTTTTTTGTTAAAGTGAGGTTTTTTTAATATTCAATTGAAATAAAGATACCGAGATATATATAATTGTAACAGTTTAGCAAATATAGTGGCTTAAATAATTAGATGTTCAGACAGCAACAGGCGGTTTGCGTTGGTTATTATTAATTTAATTTGTAACCTTTATAATAATCATTGAAATGAGGACTCTAGCAAAATGAGCAACCCAACTCTAGTAAAGCACATTTGTAACAAATTAATTAATTTACAGTTGAATTTACAGAAATTGGTACATAAAGTATTGTTTGCTACTTCCACTGCAGACTAAAAAATTAAAACAAAGAAATATTATCTAGTTTTTAAATGTTCAACCAACAATTGTGAAAAATTTAAATATGAAATTGCTATTTTTCTATGGTAAATATTGAATGTATTGCGTATTTATTAACAGACATACTTATTTCAGTACTGATACTCAATAATTCAAAATTAAACGAGCCTTACCTGCAAGATGAAGTTTGATGAAAATTCTACCATATCCAGCAGTGGCACTTCTGGGTTAACATGCCCCCCCTTATAGTATTTTAAGTAAATTTCCTTTTGGATGATCCAAAGTCGAATAAAATTCGTAAACTTACATTTTTTACTCTAGCTTTCGCTGGTCAACGACGCAGCTTAACCATGAGTGAGTCTCTGTGACTTGGACTTGTTACCATTAGATCTCGTATATGGTATAGCGCCATCTATAGATCGTTCTAATAGTATAGTACCCGCCCTGAATTTAGACTCTATCTGATCGTGCACACACGGATTTAAATCTGATCTAATGTACTGTAATGTTAATGTAGTAGTACAAAGTACCAAAAGTGTACGGTTTTGTTATCTCCTTTATAATTGAAAAAATCAAATGTTTAATTTCAGAGGGGCTGTTCGCAATGCCTGTCAAATGTTAATGATGCTAGGCATTGAGTCAAGGAGCGTTTATGAAGAAGATTTTGAAAAACCATTCCTGCAACAATCAGCAGAGTTTTATAGGGTAAAAATAATAAATATTATTTTAATTGCAATAATCACAGTAATTACTGTTTTCTGGTCAATCAGTTTTGAAGAGGTGATTGTATGCCATATTTTGTGTAGTATTATCACTGTGTCAAAAATAGAGAAGAGGGATAATACTACTACCTACTATATTTCATACAATGCAGAATCTAGGCCCAATTGTTGTAGTACTGTGTTGACTGTACTCTCTATTACATTTGTAATGACATTTTTAAACGATTGCTTTGGTTTTTTTTTTAGAATGAAAGTCAGAATTTTTTGGCTGAAAACAGTGCATCAGTGTACATCAAAAAAGTTGAAGCGAGAATTAACGAAGAGGCTGAGAGGGCGTCCCACTATCTCGATAAATCTACCGAGGTGCACATCGTAGGGGTTCTAGAAGAGGAACTTATTAGTAAGCATATGAAAACCATTGTTGAGGTACGTTGTTGATTTTTTTTTGTGTACTGTAATCTAGTGAGTACTAAAGGAGATATTTGTATTGACGCTTTGTCCCAATATAGCTTCGTGAGGTAATTTCCCGATTGATCGTAATCAAAACGGTACTGGGTTTGGTCTACTAGCGTTCCTGCTCCCAACCAGTACATCCATTCATAGAAGCCTTAATGAAGTAAGCCTACCTGGTGGTGGCCATAGAACGGTCCCGAGATAACGACTATACTTGGCTTTAGTCGATAGAAGACTGAAAAAATTGTTAGAGATAGAGTATACGATGTTTGATGCAGCCACTTGGGTTTACAAGAAAACTTGTTAGCTAACTGACTTATGGTATAAAGATAACTGCTTTTTAACTTGACATTATTTTCTTGAATTTAGATGGAGAACTCAGGAGCTGTTCATATGCTAAAGAACAATAAAAAAGAAGGTAAACATGCCTTTGAATTTCTCTGAATGTGAAATTAGAATTAATAAGTTAAAACTTTGTGTTTCTGTTTATTTTACTATCGAATATCAAAGTCAATCAATCAATTTTATTTTTTACAATTTGATGAACATTTAACATTTGTTATTAGTGCTTCATTTGAATTACATTCCTCAAAATTGGGACGAAATGACCCTGGCAAAACAAAAAAGCTGATTAAAATCGAAAATACCCTGGCAAAAAAAATAAGGCATGTCTCGATATCACCTCGCTGATTTTTAAATATCCCCTTTCATCTTTTCAGATTTAGCATGCATGTACAAACTGTTCAAGAGAGTGAAGGACGGTCTAAAGACGATGTGTGAATGCGTAAGTGGGTACTTACGAGAACAAGGCAAAGTACTCGTTCAGGAAGAAGATAGAGGGAAGAATCCTGTGCAATATGTTAAGGTATTTATTTTTATTTATTTATTTTTTCACACTCTTGTAATCACACAAATTCTGGCTTATGAGTAAACAAATATATAATAATATAAATAAAAAATAAATAAATAAAATAAAAATAGACACAGATAAAAAAATCAAACAAAATAACAAGTTTACGACACCAACTAAATAACGAACAAACAATTTTTTTTTCCGAATAGAAGGGGAAAAAATGGTATGAACAATTTTCAGGGCTGTTTTGAAGGGAGAGCAACTGTGCAATTGCCTTCTTTCCTTGTTAATTATTAGCCATAAAAAAAAAATAAAAAAATATATAGTCTAAAGACCAAGTTTACTTTTGATTGTTTTTACAGGATTTACTCGATCTAAAAGATCGTTTTGATGAGTTTCTCCACGAGTCATTTGGCGATGACAAGATCTTTAAGCAAACCATCTCTGGCGATTTTGAGTACTTCCTTAACCTTAATCCTAAGTCGCCTGAATATCTGTCTCTCTTCATCGATGATAAACTAAAGAAAGGTGTTAAAGGGGTAAGTAATGGTGGATTTGTCCAATCAACTTATACGGCCATACTGCGATGAAACACCGGTTCTCGTCACATCACAGAAGTTAAGCAACGTTGGGCTTGGTTGTGTTCTGGATGGGAAACCATCTGGGAATAGCGGCAGGTATAAACCAGAGAGTAATGGTATAATGATAATATCAGACTAGCATGTGATAGGCATGGGTTCGAGCCTATATATACCATACTACCTGTTTCCTCAGGCAAAATGCTTTACTCTAATTCGGATCGGATAGAAGGTTGTTGGTATTTTAATAAACTCGGTACATTATTCGAAATGGGTAGGGGATCGCCTCCCGGTGTGCCGATCTGGTAGGCGCTGCACTGCTGGCTGCCATGAGCTGTGGAAGGCCCAATCTGAATTTCCTCAGTTTCCAGTTAAGCTTATGATACATTTACCAAATTATTTGGCCAACACCAGTTTCATGTTAAATGCACAATATTCTTTTTTATGTTCATGCTGTGGTAAAAGAAAAAATGCATTATTTTTATTATTTCTACTTAATAATAAGATAACATATACTTGAAACTTTATGTTTTCATGAAATAATTTTTTTTTTTCAATCATATGTACTGTAAATGATAACTTGTGTAAATAGTTTTGTAGTAAGTAACGGCCTTGTGAAAAACACCAATCTGGTGATTCAAGTGTTGCATCCGTTTTTTAATAAAGTTATTATAATAATTATTTGTTTATACCCTACAGCTTACGGAACAAGAAGTGGAAGCAATTTTAGACAAGACAATGGTGTTATTCAGGTTCTTGCAAGAAAAAGATGTGTTTGAACGTTACTATAAACAACATCTAGCTAAAAGACTTCTACTCAATAAGAGTGTGTCGGATGATTCAGAGAAAAATATGATTTCAAAATTAAAGGTACTTAAAGCTCTGTCCACACTCTCAAAGTAGTTTGACAAAGAAAGTCTGATGTGCCCAAATATGGTAGTGAAATGCCGAAATTTGGTAGTGTTATGCCCAAATATGGTAGTGATATGCCCAAATATGGTAGTGATATGCCCAAATATGATACTGATATCCCCAAATATGTTAGTGATATGCCCAAATATGATACTGATATGCCCAAATTTGATACTGATATCCCCAAATATGGTAGTGATATGACGTCATACTGTCCATAAATGAGCTATAATCAAAACATTACCATATCGTCTTATGTAATATAGATTTTTATTAAAAATACAATAATGAATGTGAATAGTAGTAACAACTGACCCAAATGATCCATGTGGGTATAGGCCAACTCATTACATTTTGCTCTTCTCTTATAAGCCCAGGGGGTATAAGCAATTTCATTTGATTCATAATTTATTTTCCAAACAAATAAAAAAATATAATACTGTACATTTTTATAAACAAATTTACAAAAAATTGTAGGCTGACTCACTGCTGTTTTTGTCCTCTGGTTTAAGCCCATGGGGGTATAGGCTAACAATAGAAACCAGCCTCAATTTCTGTAATCCAAAATATTTTATAAATGAATGAATTTTTAAATTATTATCAGACTGAGTGTGGCTGTCAGTTCACATCAAAACTTGAAGGAATGTTCAAAGACATGACGGTATCGAATACATTTATGGAAGACTTCCGACAGCACGTGCAAAACAGCGGGGTAAGCGACACGTCGAGTGTGATGGACTGTCCCACTAAGGATTGCATAGATGAGAATATGTCCTCTTAAAATTGACAACGCAATATTTCCAAAAACATTTTTTTAGTGCAATTTGAAAATAAATAGGCAATAGGAAAGAATATCTTTTAGTTTTTTGTTTTATTGTTTGTACTTTTTAGTAATTATTTTTGATATAAATTATACAGTACTGTACAAGAATTAAGCACATTATATACTATCACATTTAGAAATAAGATTTTACAGTTTACAATATTACTAATAAGTAATATAGAATAGGTTTAAGGCCTTCTAGCAAATATGACACGTACTATACTCATAATAAGTATTGATTTTTATACACCACTTCTATCATTCAGTATTAATATGAATATTGCTGCACGCAGGGATTGTTAGCAGGAAACTGTATAGTTCACAAAATGGGTTTTCTAGTGATAATGAATTTCCAAATTGTCATTTGTGATTGACCAACTTAATATTGTGCAAACAATGCATCCTAGTGTGAACCCAGCTTAAGTATGCTGGTATGTTTTTTCAACAATGTGATTTACTTGAAATGAAATGCAAGTCTTGACACATAGGACTTCACTTCCAAGACTTCATTCATTATAGTAAAGACGGTAACCTTATGTACCAACATAATTATTTATAGATAATGATTAACAGTTATGTAAGATTCAACAAAACTCATCTTGCCATTGCAGTAGTACTGTAGTGTGACATTATTACAATAACAGTTTGTCATCTCAATAACCCACTAGAAGCAGGGTACGGTTTATTTCTTTCAAAATGCCTATCTAATTAACCCTATTTTTTCGAATATTTATTGTCAACAAAATATTAATAATTTACAAATGCTGATAAGGTATAACTAATTTAATCTCAAAGCTTATTACCGTCTAATACGTTAAAAAGGTTAAAATTTGAGAGAACAAAATTGGAAGCAGGATAGAAAAAACTCAATTACATCTATTTTGGTTTTATTTAGGTTAGGTATTTAGCTTATCACCATTTAATATATTGACAAATTTGTAAAGTTTTAAACTCCTTAAATATATCTCTTTTATTCAGTTGTACAATAGTATCATACGAGACATTCACATAACTTAAAACACGAAAAAATGTAGTGTTATTTACCCTGCCTTTCTTTAATCTTACAGCTGAATCTGTTTGGAGTTGATTTGACGGTGCGTGTACTAACTACAGGATTCTGGCCTACGCAATCTGCTCCACAATGCAATGTTCCAACACAGCCAAGATATGCATTTGACCACTTTAAAAGGTAAGTGATGCGAATGAGAACAGTATCACAGATAGCAATAGAGAAGTTTATGACACTTGAGCTTGGTTCCCACGCAATGCAAGGACATAGATGTAACACAAGCGGGATGATTCACCATGTCTTTGCATAGCATCCTAGTGGGAACCAAGCTTTAATATCACCAGCCAATGAGACTTGAGCTTGGTTCCCACGCAATGCAAGGACAAAGATGTGACACAAATGAGTTGATTCACCGTGTCTTTGCCTTGCATCCTAGTGGGAACCAAGCTTTAATATCACCCGCCAATGAGTGTCGTGGATTTTATCATATTCTAAATTTGAATGTTAAGGTTTATTGAGATACATTTTGAGAACTTCTTGTGTAAAATTCTGTCTACATTATCAAACTAGTTTGACAAAAAAAGTGTGATGTGCCCAAATATGGTTGTGATATGTTTAAATATGGTAGTGATATGCTTAAATATGGTAGTGTTATGCCCAAATATGGTAGTGATATGACATCACCATGTCCATATTATATGGGCACATCACATTTTTTTGCTGCATAAAGTTCAATAGTGTAGACAGAGCTTTAGTAGCTTTATTTGGAATTTTTTTTTCTTGACAGATTTTATCTGACCAAGCATACAGGTAGACAGATATCCCTCCAGGCCGCCTTAGGCTCAGCAGATTTACATGCCGTCTTCTACGGGTCCAAGAAAGAAACCACCTCAAGGCCTGAACCAAGAAAGCATATACTGCAGGTATCCACGTATCAGATGTGCGTCCTCATGCTTTTTAACACAAAAGAAAACTGGACATACGAAGAAGTTAAACAAGAAACCGATATACCTGAAAAGGATTTGGTGAGGGCGCTACAGTCACTTGCATTAGGAAAGCCAGCTCAGAGGATTTTAAGCAAGGAACCAAAATCCAGGGATATTGGTGAGTACATTTCATTAGTTTTAAGGATGACAATAATGTTCTTGGTAGTACAGTAGTGGTCAATTAGTGGTAATGTTAATTGGTATTTGTGAAATAATTTATTATAACATTTAGAATGTTTTTCCTTTCAGAGGGTGATCATATATTTTCCATCAATGATGCATTTACGTCCAAATTGTTCAGAGTTAAAATTCAAACTGGTAAGTTTTATTAATGTGGAAAAGAAAAATACTTATTTATTTAACTTGTGATTTTGTGGGGTAAATAATCATAATGATTTTTTTTTTTCAGTTGCTGCAAAGGGAGAGTCTGAGCCCGAAAGGAAGGAGACAAGGTCACGCGTAGACGAAGACAGAAAACATGAATATCCTTTTTATTGCCTTGTTATTGTTTATTACTTTTCAACAAAGAATACATAGCATAGATTAAAGCTCTGTCTACACTATCAAACTTTATGTGACAAAAAATGCGATGTGCCCATATATGGACATGATGATGTCATATTACTATCATATTTGTGCATATAACTACCATTTGTGCATATAACTACCATATTTGGGCACATCACACTTTTTGGTCAAACCAGTAGTAGCGCCAGCGGGGGGGCTACGGGGGCTGTAGCCCCCTCGTCGGGGAGCCTAGTCCCCACGTCGGGGAACGCGAGTACTTTTTGTCGGGGAATATAATATAAAGTAAAAATCATTCGCGTTCACTTTGTAGCTTCAGCGACTAGAAAACCGCAAAGTTCCATTTTTTTAAAGTACGTCGGAGGGCTATTACACTTTATTATGCAATAGGTATGCACTTGTCTGGCGGTGTCCCTTTGTACGAATCGTTTAACATTGGGCCCGGCCCATTGCGGTTTACGCGTGATATCATGTTCCACCCAGGGACCAGAATGTGTACCGTACTGTAGTTACTTTCCAGGCGAAGTTTACTGACGCGTTACGTCGTGTACTACTGTGTATCGACAGCAAAAGGGTACGAATTATCTTCGCGATCTATTTTATTGTTCGTATGTTCAATTTTTTAATTTACGATTACCGTGGGGTACCTGAACCTGAAATAGACGTTTTTCACTGTAGGCTCGGCCTACATTACTAAACAAAAAACATGCCATTTTCGTTTAGCCAACATCTTATTATAGCTAAGTTATTACATTTCCAATGTCCTGTATGTCATGAACTGCTCGTACATCGACATTCCAGATTCACATCTGGGAAATAAACTGATTTCCCCGACGGAAAATGGTCTACGCTTGTGGACGCATTGCCCTCCAAATAAAAGGTAAAAAGGGTAACTTGTTTAGGCCTCTATGTCTGAATTTTTAAAAAGTATATGTGTAATTTTTGAAGACCTGCATCTCTAGTTTTCAAAATTGTCTTAGCTCAACCGTCCTCAATTATAGAGCTGGTCATGTATACTTACCGTACATTTTGTTTCATATTTCGATGTACAATATACAGTCAGTGCATTGAACCTAGAGCTCTATTTTATCATTTTTTTTTTATATCCATGGTAGGGCTGGTTCTGGAGACGTACTGGTATATATCTTGTTTTATGCTTCGAAGTATAATAAGTTAAATTTCCGGGACCTAGCAACTCTATTTAGCTCCACCCCAACCATGGTGGGCTGGACCTATAATTTCGTTTCATATTTCAATGTTTTGCAGGGACCTAGCAGCTCTATTTTTGACAATTTTCTTAGCTCTGGTTCTGTAAACTTATAATTTCGTTTCATTTATCAATATGGGCCTATATAAGTGCAATTTCCAGGTACCTAGCAGGTCTATTTTTCACAATTTTCTTAGCAGCTCAACCCTAATGGTAGGGCTGGTCCTGGAACCTTATTTTGTTTCTTTTTTTCGAAATACTATAATCCAATATCCGGGGACCTAACAACTCTAGTTGTTTAAATGTCCTTAGCTCCATCTCAACCTCGGTGGGCTTGTTCTCTGATAGACTTGTAATTTCGTTTTATATATCAATGTATAATTGCAATTTCCGGGAACCTAGCAGCTCTATTTTTCAAAATTTTCTTACAGATCAGACCATGGATATCTCGCGCATTTACAATTTTCGCACCCCCAGACAGCAACCTGCCTACGTCTCTGCGATTATAACGATATACCTCTTGGCCCGTGGGTGGGTTTTACGTTCGCGTATATTTTCTATGATAGGCATATTGAACTTTAAAAACTTCATTTTTAAATTTGAAAGAATGGATTTACACATCGTACCGGACCTCTTGCAATGTGTTTTTCACACAGTATTTTATTTATGTACCATACAAAATTGAAAGAATTGGCTACCCTAAATCTGATTAAAACGGCCTCAAATTACACTATAACGCGTTGCTTCCGGGGGCTTCCCCTCCCCTGGACCCCCACCAGGGGCCCTTGGCGGCCCCCTGGCCCCCAGCCAAGTGATGCTCGCTTCACTCGCATAGCCCCCCCCCCCCCCTCGTCGGGGAATTTAGCCCCCGCGTCGGAAAGATCCTGGCGCCACCCCTGGGTCAAACTAGTTTGACAGAGTAGACAGAGCTTAAACATAGATCTCAAGTACACCAGCAGTGAAGTCAACTGATACTATGTATCCGTCAATGACAGCCATGTGTCTTCAGAAGAAGACTGCTACAAGAACAGTTAATAAATCATTTATAAATGTGGAAGGTTGTCACAATAAGTCTGTAAATAGACTTAAAGCAGTGGCCACCATTAACAAAATAGAAAAACCAGCAAGACAAATTACTGTACAATAAATAAATTACTTATCATTTTAATTGCTTTAAAGATGATGTGTTTTCTCTTAAAACACAATATTTCTTGTTATTATTTATTCATTCACACATGTGTGCTCTTTACAAAAGTAAAATACTTTTTGTTGATGATTTTTCTTAACATTTTGATTTACGATTGAAGCTGCAATTGTAAGAATAATGAAATCCAGAAAGCGAAGGCAACATAACATTCTTGTATCTGAAGTGACCGAGCAGTTGAAGTCAAGATTTCTTCCGAGTCCAGTAGTTATAAAGAAGAGAATAGAAAGCCTGATAGAACGCGAATACTTAGCTAGGACGCCTGAAGACAGGTAATGCTTGTTAAGATCAACTTAATCAATTTAAACATTATTTTGTATTCGCAACTCTCTTTTGAGAACAATTGTTATGTAGAAAATTCCGAAAATTTTTTTACAGACAAATATTCAAAAAACATTTTTTTGTTTTTCAGAAAAATTTACACATACGTTGCTTAAGATACATTTCACTCTTCAAGAAGACGTCAATCTTTTTATACAACTAACGATATAGACAACTAAACAGGTGTATATGGAACGGAAATATTGTAATAAACATGGTATCTCTTAGTAAAACTTGACAGTAATTACCATTTCATTTTAAACCTATGAGTTACCTAGACATGAATGTGAATGTGTTGATTTTATCAAATCAATTTGTATCACAGATTTTATGGCAAATCATTTTGTGTTAAGCTCTGTCTACACTATCAAACTAGTGTGATGTGCCTAAATATGGTAGTGATCTGCTTAAATATGGTAGTGATATGACATCATCATGTCCATTATGGCCACATGACATTTGTTGTCACATAAAGTTTGATAGAGCCTTACTGATTTTATCAAGACTAATCAAGTAAAACAAAGATCAGAGCCTTCTGTATTTACACTCAATGGTTTTATTGACCACTACCAATTAACATGCATAAGATGACACTTGTTCTAATTTAAAATTGGTTATCAAGGGTCAAGTGTCTGGTACTGGTTTTATTGACCACTACCATGCTGATTAATTAAAATGCATAAGATGATCATTGGTCTAATTTAAAATTGGTTATCAAGTGTCCGGTACTGGTTTTATTTACCACTACCATGCCGATTAAATTAACATATTCTTTCATGCATAAGTCTAATTGGTCGAATTTAAAATTGGTTATTCTAAGCTCTCTGACAAAACAATATGATTTGCCCATATATGTACATGATGATGTCATATCACTACCGTATTTAAACTTATCACTACCATATTTGTGCACATCACATTTTTTTGGTCACATAAAGTTTGATAGTTCAGACTTAAGGCTTAAGTGTCTGGCTCGTTTTCAGTAAGTGGTTAGAATAAACATTTCACTACTACCTGCTGCTAGTTATAAGTAAGAGAATCGTACGGTTTATGTATTTTCAAGCATGTAGATACAAAGATTGTTCACAAACAAAAACCAATCAACAGGTGTATTATATTATATAAATAATATTATTTATGAGTGATATATAGCTTAAATGGGGGCATACAAACCAAACTTATTCATTTGATTTCCTACCCCCACCATCCCCCACCCCCACCTTCCCCTTTTCACTTTGTGTTCCACATTGCATAGTGTAAGAGTTCCATTAGCTCTGTCTACACTATCAAACTTTGTGACAACAAAATGTGATGTGCCCATATATAGAACATGGAGTTATAAAATTAGTTATAACTCCATGTATAGACATGATGATGTCATGTCACTACTATATTTGGGCATATCACTACCATATTTGGTCACATCACACTTCTTGTCAAACTAGTTTGATAGTGTAGACGGAGCTTTAGAATACATTAGGTATTTTGTATACCGAGATGGTATAACCTAAATCAAGAATTTAAAAATAGTTTTTCAAAGTTAAAGATATTTATAAACATGCACATTGACCACAATTATCTCGGTATTTAAATTGTACTAACATTACAGTCTAAAATTACAGTCTAACAAGCAAATTTGGCAACAGAATTATTCTTTAATGAATAACAATTATGATTGTATGAATGTAAATTCATAACTAATGCCCCTTTCACATTGTAAACCTCTGGAGTTTACACACGACTTGGCAATGTGAAAGGGCTATAGGATTACATTTTAATTTGTTTTGTTATTAAAATAGTATATATGCTACTGGTTAGCCATTATAGGAAAACAATTTCATAGAAATGGATTTTAAGATAAACAAACAATACCACTTTCACATTTCAGGTGAAAGTGGTATGACTGGTGTGCTTGCTCCCAGTGGCCGCGTAATGGCTATGATGAGCGCTCACTGGTTAAAACTCTGGGCCCCCAGAGCTTAAGGGCCCAGAGCATGAGCAGCCCAATGCAACTGCCCAGCATTGGAAGGCCCTTAGAGTGCTAAACCATGGGCTTTTGCCCGGCCCACTCACTGTGTTACACCACTGCTTGTCCCTAAAGGCAATATTACCTTGCTTAACCCATCCCACTTGCTATCCTAATGACTCCCTTCGTTTAAACATTCAATAGCTACTATTTTTTATAGGTGCTAATATTTTTTGTTTTCATGATTGAGGTGTATAATTGATTGATCTTAGCTAGGCCTTTGTTAACTTATAGATCATGGATTAGATATTACATTCTACAAGCCTGGTTTCCATAAGATATCTAGGCATGTCAAATAACTACAACAGCGATACATGGGCTGTTCAATCATTTGTTCTTCCCCCTGTCATTGTTGCATAGTGCAGCTATTTTGATCTGCTCCATTAGAGAGAATATCAATAGAGCTTCAGAATCTGACAGATATTTTGTGGAAATCTAGGGGGCTTGAACGATTTTCATATTTTTCACAAACTTAGGTAGTCAAATGATAACAGTGGATGCATTATGTAGATAGCGTTTGATTTATTTATCGAACAGAAGTAAAGCATCCTAGCCGCCGCCGCATGACATGGGCGCTTTAGGTTTCTAAATGTTTGCTATTAAATCTTGTGAATAGGTTCTGCCTCAGTGTTGAAGAGGATTATGTTGTATATACACTTCAATAAATAAAATAAAAAATATGTTGAATGCCGGTTTAATTTGTTATAATTCACATAGGTCACATTTTGTGCTGTATCATATATCATGTGATGAGATACTGACCAAATTATATGCCATTTGCCTAGATACAGTATGGAGATAAATATATAGTGCTAAATATAAAGTTCTCATAATATTGTCTTGGTGTCCTCATCGTCAGACTTGCTAATTTGAGAACTTTAATTTTAAAACGTACACAATTATATTAAGATTAAAAAACCAAGTCTGAAAGACATTCTTTAACTTTAAAAAAATGGATAAAACATATTGCTTAAATGAAAAAAAAATGTGCTTATACATTTAGGCCTATAATGTAAAAATATATATTGTGAAAACTATATAGAATATATTAGTTATAAAATAAAAGAAATATGAAAACTTGAACTTAATATCCAAAACGTTAAATTGGAATTCTGCACCGATTATGAAATATTTAAAAAAAATACATTAAAATTGGAATTCTGCACTAAATAAAATATTTTTAAAAAATACATTTATAGTACAAAATTATTAATTAATGAAAATTGTATTCAATGAAATTTTAAATATGCTATAAATTATATTACTGTTGCATAATCATATAAAAACAAATTATAAAAATATTGAAAGCTAGAATATAGCATTAGACTTATCCAGATGAAAATCCAGTGGCCGTATTCACATTGGGCTGCTAAGGGAAGCACCAATAACATTTTAAAATGCAATGACAATAAAATTATGAATGATTAAACATTTATTGAGTTAAGTGAAATACTTAATATTTAAGGGAAATATCTCACTTAAGTGTGATTGGTGAATACGGCCACATGATATTGTAGACGCTAACATAATGATATTAATAGTCTGTAAAAAATATATATCAAAAAATAGTTCATATTGCAGCTATCAAAGGAGGAGCGTGCCCCTGGATCCGCCTGACTGCACAAAGCGATTACAAAGGTCAAACTGGAATGTTTGTCATTGAAAAGTAAATAGGTAATGATTATTTACCACATACAAATATTTATATATATTGATGAAAAGATCAAAAGCTATTGTATTCAATATAGCCATGTAACTACCACTACTAATGACACTAAAACAAAACTGTTGTTAACTACTAAAGCTTGGTTCCCACCTGGGCACAATGTAAGTACGTACCCTATAACTACTAAGGCTTGGTTCCCACCTGAGCACAATGTAAGGACTGGCGCTTCTGATTGGTTAACGCACATTCGTTGTGCATTGCGTGAGTACAGTATCTCGTCTGAAAAAGCATTCCAACCAAAACAACAAACAAAACGGTTTACTTTATCGGAGGAGCAAAGCTGAGTGTTTTTGGTTTTTCTTTACTTTCCTTATTCACTCCATTCTTTCGCTGGCAATGTGCAAGAACCGTAGGAATTGGGAACATGGTCACTTCTTCACTCTCTCTCCTTTCCCAGTTCTTATCAAACTTCATTCCGTGTTTCCTCAGTTTAAGCAGGTAATCGGAATGGTACTTGCCGTCGGTGAAATCCAGGAACCGTTTGTAATCTCTCTGCATTGCCTATTTTGGGACAACAAATTAAAAAAAAATTTCTTTCCTTATTAAATACCATATTCATTTAAAGATCACTAAGAAGGGTTAATAATAGGACTGTGTTGGCTACTAATACTTACCCTAAAGTCAGATTGTACAAGAAGTCGAGCTTGGACTTCATCATGCAGTTCTCTGCGCAAATCTACAATTCTGTGTAATAAAAAGATATCGTTTTAAAATTAACCGAGGAATTGGGTAATTTTTTCTGGGATGGTGGGTGGGCGGGGCATAGCCTTGATTTTATGAAGAGGTGAAATTTTGTTATTGCTACGACCTGCTTTCATACCATACTTACATGTCTTCAAGTCTATCACATTCCGCTTTGTGTAGTTTAGCAACACGGGCTGCCTCTGCGGCGGCCATTCTCTCGCACTCTGCTTTTGTCGATGCAATTGAATCAGCCAAGCGAATCTCAAATTTATCCTAATAAGAAAATAATTTGATTAACATTATATTATACATTAGCAATCTCTAAAACTAATTTTCTTTTGGGAGGTAAAGTAAAAAAATCGAAGAATAAAAGGTTTGAAATAAATCAAATAATCATAAGAAAGGAAACATCTTCTATCAGCTTACCCTTGCTACCCTCAAAGCATCTGCAACAGCTAATTCTTTTTCCAACGCAAATTGATTATGCAAACGACGAGTTGTTTCTGCAACCCCGTCTGCAACTGCTTTCAAACGCATCTTCTCGCATTCTTCCCACTGAGAGTGCAAAGCTTCTTCTTTGACTTTTGTCAGCTTCTGCGTCAATTTCTTTATACGCTCCTCTTCTAAAATGTCACGTGAGCGGGCGACCCGAGATGCTTGTTGTTGTGCTGCCTAAGAGGAGAAAATAAAATGTGTTGATATCTTAGATAGGAGATTTTTATTTTAAGGGTAAGCGTTTCCCTTAGCCTAAGTGTGAATGGTGAATACGGCCACTGCAGCTTAAAAAGTCTGGTTTTAGGTGTCAAGGTTTTTTGGGCAATGACTCTACCCTTTGATAACCAGAAAAATGTGTTTTGTAGACTAAATTCTCTTATAAAGCTAAAGACACTGTGATGTTGTACTTTTCTTGCATCTTCAAGGGAGTTTTTGAGCTGTTTGTTTGATTCTTCTCTTGCTAAGCACAAAGCATCTCTGTACTGTTTTTCTGCCTTTCCTTGCGTCTCTGCTATAGCTTTCTTTACTGCACCTTCTTTGTCTAGTCTTGCTGCTTCTGATGCACAACTGTATATATTTCCACCGACATCTAATAAAAGAATATTTCTATTTTAATAAGGTATATTAGTCTCGGCCCAATGGGTTTTGTTACAGTTGGGCAGTCATGTAGCCTAGAGTAAAGCTTTGTGTACACTATCAAACTTTATGTGATGTGCCCATGGACACGATGATGTCATATCACTACCATACCATATTTGGTGATATCACTACCATTGGGCACATCATACTTTTTTTGTCAAACTAGTTTGATACTGATAGTGTTGACAGAGCTCAATCGGTCAGTGGATTGGGTATCTTTTAAAATCAAGAACTTTAAAATCGAAAAGAATAACAATAAAGTGTTTACCACTGATATTCTCATGAGTTGCCTGCTGAGTATTAAGTGTAGTGCGCTGAAGAATGCGTTCAAGCGTTTCAATCGGATCACGAATTGGGCGGACAGGCCGGGTAGACATTCTCAGTCAGCCCCAACTTTGATAATCTTTTTTTTAATTGAATCATTCGTGTATGACTGTTAGTGCTTCTTCATTATATGTTGCTTCTGTAAATATAATATTAATAATGCCATAATAATTAATAATTTTATCAAAATAATAACCATCCGTCATATTAATTTACTGTAATATTAATTGTATTGTTAATTAAAATTAAATAGGGCCTATAAGGAGAAAGAATGTACAAACCTAAAATCTCACAAACCTATGCTATACTATGTGTCAGTATTCAGGATCGGACAGCTGCAGGCAGTGCACTCTTCGTGTGTCGTTGAGGTGTGTCACCACTACTGACCCTCTGCCCTGTCAAATAATGTGATGTCATTCTTTGTGTGAATGACACCATAAAAATACTAATAGTACTACACTCAATACCTCGCCAAACTTCAAACTGGCTGGGGATAATCCTAGTAGGCCGAGGTTAGGCTTACTCTATCTTACTATACTAGACTAACTTTATTAATTGGGTCATTGATAATCATTAAATATCTACTAACCAGTTTCTCTTATTACAGGTTGAGTTTTATGGGGTATTTTAGTCAATTTTCGCCGTCTGACAGAAGGATCGTTTCTTATCAGTAATCAATGTTTATTTACGCGTAGCAACAACACGTTGTCAAATTACGCCCTCTTTCGACAAACTTTTTATCATAAATCCTACGTACACGACGTCCATGAGACCTAACTTCGGTTAATTTAATTAATTATGTATGTCCATAATTATTGTAAGTAAGATTAATAATATAAAGAAAACAATGATATACACATAATAATACACATTGTTTTGTCACTCAACTTTATTTAAATTCTGTACCGTATAAACGCCCCTGGATATTGTTCAGGAGTTTTTAGGTGGGGAGGGGGTGGGGGAAATGAATTTATTCGAGGGAGTCGTTTATTTTTGTGGGTGTAAATGGTAACATGTGTAGGCAGGGCCGTAGCCAGGATCTGTCAAGGGGGGGTTCGGACACTAAGTATTTGGGTCACCCCCCCCCCCTGGGGTGGGGCCTGAGGTGAAGCGAATTTGGTTAAATGACACCCCTAGATGGCCGGAAAAGACACTCTCATGCAGCATGCTACCAATGAGCAAAACGGTCGTACTTGGACTCGTGGACTATTTAAACGATAACATTTTTGTTGCCGTATGTTAGATGCGCGTGCTCTGTGTGCGGAACCGCCGATTGTTTGATCATTTACTCGGTATTTTGTTTTGCGTTCAAGTTCAATGCGAACGTACGTCTAGGAGAAGCCCCGAAAAAAGCACACTGGGTGAAGGCAAATGCAATTCTTTTTATAGCTCTATCTATAATATTTATTTACAGCAATTTGTTGAGGAAATTAAATATGCCAATGTAAATAGGTGATATTGATACATTTGAGTACGTATCGGCTGGTGGTCTAGAAAAAAATAATCGGATGCCATAATGTGAACTACAGTACATGATACCATAGATATTATAGTGTAAAATATTAACATTCACTATAATCCTCTATGATACATTATACTTCATAGCCACACATAAATACTACTGATGTATGTCGGAAGGCTATATACTTTATGCATGCTGTCCTTTGTACGAATCGTTCGTGCCCCAGCTCGCTGTGAGACGCGTCTATATCATGTTACATGCAGGGACCAAACATTTATTTTTCAGGTTTAAATCGGCAATTCATTTGCAACTCTTAGAAATTTACAGACACGTATTGCTCGAAGTACGCTCATACAGGGAAGAAGGTACTGTATGAGTTATTCCGAACGAGTTTACGAATTTTTCAATTTACGAACAACTTTTTGTACTGTGGGGCACGTATTTGGACGATTTTCGGAGATGAGGGTGAGGTATTGGGCATGTCGGGGATGGGGGTTCGCAGTCGGTTAAGGGGGGTTCGCTGTAAAGGGGGGGTTCGCCCGAACCATAAAAACCCCCCCTGGCTACGGGCCTGGTAGGTATAATCAAATAAATACCCCCACCCCTACAGATAAACAAACAAGCTGCAGCAGACCTATATAAATTAATATCGAGAAGTAAAATACAGTAAAAATTCAATCACAATGCTTTTCATCATCATGTCATCATACTAATGAATTCTACTACAAACAAATAGAAATGTGTTGTAATACAATATTGAGTATTTATGTGGCGAGGTTTTATTCGAGGAAATAAAAAATTATGAGGGAAGCGTTTATTCGAATAAATACAGTATCTGTGTAGGCCTACTGTCGCTACTCACAAAAAAAAATACACATATTTTCTCCTTCATTTTATTTTAAAAAGTAAAATAATCAATAGTAATTAAACATACATTAGGGTGGGGGAGGTATAACAGTGGCATGTTACGTCTATAATAATAAAGTGGACATTATTGATTAAAAACAAATAAAATAAAAATGTATCTATTTTTTTTAATGTACTTAGTATAATAACTCCCTGGTAAATGGTAAACTTAATTATAATACTAAATTATAAATAATAATAGATTTGATTTTTCTCCAAAGAAAGATTCATAATAATAGGCCTAGCCTACCTCCCTTTGTTTGCTACAGCGATAAGTAAATGTTTGTGAAGAATAAATGTTCTTAATCTTAACATACAATTATTTTCTTTTGACTGTATTTCCTCGATATAATCATAATAGAGAGTAGAGTAGAATGGGAATTTAGTGTGACAATGTAAACAATGATCATAAACTCCCGGCAGTTTCCATGGCGACGTGTAAACAAAAAGATCGCAGTTACGGTTGCTGCTGCCGGCCGTGGTTGTTGAGGATGTAATGGCGGTGCCTGCTGGCGTCAAATTAGATGAAGGCACTGGCTATTTTGTCGGCAATTGCTTCCCTGTTCGAACAATATTAAAAGGAGTTGATGATGGTAAGTAATGATATATATTGTTCAACTTATAAAATGTATTTTTCAATTGATTTTCAGAGTAACGTAGCCGTCTGTACGCAAAAAATGTAGGCTACGCGCGCCTGCTGCTGCTGCTGTTGATTTTGTATACCCTGTATAGGCTAGTAGTAGTAGTAGTAGTAGGGCCTCAGTATGTATTTGTGTTTTGATTTGTTTGTACCAAACAACCAGGAAGGATAAAAGATCTTTAATGTTGAGTTTGTCCTGTTTAAGCCACCACTGGGACTAGCTCTGAGAGAAGAGGATAGAGGAAGGCCTTGATATGCAATGTTTACTTTAGTTTAAATATAGGCCTAATGTTTACTATGATAAATGTAAAATGATAGTAATTTAAATTAATAATATTTAATAAATAATAGTTGAATTGGAGCAAACATTCTTTTCTTCTCTATCAATTTCATGATGGTTTTATTATTATTATCTCCAGTAGCTTCCGGTGCATGGTACGTGGCTCACAAAGCAGAGCAACGTAGAACGTTCCAAGCGCTACTCTGCCCGACGCCAAAAACATATGAACAGATAAAAAAAGAACGAAAAGAAAAAGAAACTAAAGAACGATGGAAGGGACACACTGAAATACACCAGGAAGATGGTGTCAGTGAGGGCATACTTGATGGCTTCTTTTTGGTTAGTTCCTGAATTAATTTTTTTTTTAATTTATCTAACACAACCTAATAAAAATTTAATAAAAATGATTTATTTGACCAACCAATCCAATCAACGATATCTTGAATTTATTTATAACAAATAATTTTACAAAAAAAGTTTGAATATAATATTAATCTAATTATTTATATTTTAAACTTTTTTTTCTCTTCTGAAATTTAAAATAATACATTACAGCAATATTTAGCATGTTGTGCTTTTCATACATAAAATGATTTAACAACTTTTATATTTATACATAGATGAAACATTGCGCAGTTGGAGACCCTTCTGACCTTTGTTCTGTTAACATAGCAGGTCAAGAATTGACCGATGTCAAATCAGAAGATTTTGCTCTGTTTGATAATGTGGCGTATGTGAATGCAGGAGAGAACCTGCTCAGCTTAGGTAACAACAGCTTCTTTATCTCTGTCCACACTATCATATCAAGCTAACAAACCAACTGACAAAAAAGTGTGATGTGCCCACATAATATTTGTCTGCACTATCACAGAATTTATGTGACAAAATAATTTGATGTGGCCATATATTTATTATTATTATTATTATTATTATTATTATATTTATTTATTTATTTATTTATTTATTTATTTATTTATTTATTTTATTTTATTTCCAAACCCAACCAACAGCAAAAAGAAATTCGCCAATAACACAATGATGTAGTATATAGTAGTGATATGACATCATTGTGTTATTGGCGAATTTCTTTTTGCTGTTGGTTGGGTTTGGAAATAAAATAAAATAAATAAATAAATAAATAAATAAATATAATAATAATAATAATAATAATAAATATATGGCCACATCAAATTATTTTGTCACATAAATTCTGTGATAGTGCAGACAGAGCTTTATTTTATGTTTCATAAACCTTTTAAAAATATTAAATATTATATATTAGATAAATCATGTATGATTCCACCAAACTTTTGAGTTAAAATAACGATTGTGAGGCATTTCATAAATAGGCAAACTGCCTTAAAATGTCTTGTTGACATTGTTGTTTTCTGTTCTGATGAAAATATAATGTGGACACAATACTTTACTCAATTTTATTGTTAATAAAATCCAAATATAAATCCCACTCCCTAATTACATATCCAGGACGCGATTTTTTTTTTCGTACATAAGTTGGGGATCCCATGTGAAAGATAGCCGAACTACTTTCTAAATATAACTAAACCTAACCCTCTGAATAATCGCTCTCTCACTATAAAGCAAAAAGAGGTAGCTCATGGGAGTCGAACCCCATACATCGACATGTAAAGTCCATAGTCTTATCCACTCGACTACACAGACGGCTCGACAGAAATCGTTTGCATTAGCGAATTGTAGTTAGCTCAATTCTTACGTCACACCTTATGGATATGACTAATGAATATTCATGTTTATTGTGTGACGTTTCACGAGGGGTCCCCAACTTATGTACGAAAAGAAATATCGCATCCAGGACCCCCTTGGTCAAATGCGGTATTATATGTGTTGTACTGTACTCGGATAATTTTGTAGGCTGCAAAAAACGCACATTGTCCAATCATGTCAATTACCATCATTTTAATACCTTACTCGTAAACAAGCCTCCTGCTTCTCTTCAAGGAGGTCTAAAAATAAAAGATGCTTTCTATCAATAGCATTCAAATATATTGTTCACCAGGTTGTTCCAGTTTCTGTATCCAAGGAGTAAAATTAATTACCTATCAACTAGGCCCCCTACATGGATCTTGTGAATGAATATAGTAATAACACAGAAGCCTTAAACTTTGTTGTGGCTTCTCTAGAATATTGTTTAATTTGCAAAATTTCCTTAATGATTATCATATCTAAAAATAGTTTGCTTTTTAATGATTAGAGAGCTTACAACCGAAGCGGTTTTTGAAATCACAATTGGCGCTTACTTAATCATGCAAATATGCAAGTCATCGAACGTATCAAAAGTTTATAGTTATTTTATTGCAAGAGTGTATATAATGGACCTCTGTTTGATAATTAAGTATTGAGGTGTTTTGTATTGACAAAGTCATAAATAAAATGATTTTCTTTAATGATTTGATTCCAAAGTTGCTAATTATTCAGTATAAAACTGAATAGCTAGTTTAAATACAAGTCATTGAATAAAGTTAAAATTGTCTATGCGTGCATTCTATTGCACTCTACATACTATATTTCTATATTTCTATATTTCTATATTTCTACGACAATATAATCATTTAAACATAAACTTTATTAGAAATTTTGAAATATATATATATATTTATATACTGTACATAATATTGTAAAAACATTGTTGAAATTGTATTGTATTTTTGGTTGATGCACGTCCCCACAGGGCCCACAGAAGAACAATTATGTGTTGGTTGATCTGGGCCTCTATGAATAAATAAAGTTGAATTGAATTGAATTTCATGAAGAAGATAAAAATCTCTCTTCAATCATCAGGCGTAAGGCTGAGATTAAAGCATAATCATTCTAATGGTGACTTTATTTAAATATACAACAAGTACTAAATACTATATTTGCTATTTTAAACAAATTCTGAACATTTAATTTTCATCACCCTGACCACATTTTCAGAATATTTTTTGAATACAAAAAAAAATATAAGTAATAATTTATATCTCTGCGATTGTGAAACATAATTTGTGGCAACATTGTTTGATGTGGTTCACATAACTTAGCTTTTCTACACTATCAAATTAGTTTGACAAAAAAAAGTGTGACGTGCCCAAATATGGTAGTGATATGACATCATAATGTCCATATATGGGCACATCACATTTTTTTGTCACATAAAATTTGATAGTGTAGACAAAGCTTTATATACATCGCATAGGCGTGTGTTTAACATCCTGGTAACCAGGTAGTACATTATGTTAAGTTGTGTCCATAGCAACAATTGTATGAGTTTGCATTGTACGCTACAGTAACTATTTAATCATAGTACTAGTAGTGTTTGAAATAGACACAGACATTTTATATTAGTATCAAATATTGATAGTACTTTGTTAACGTTTATGTGTTGTTTTTTTATATTCAGAATGTTTCAGTGATTTTCCTATTCTAAGAGAGTTGGAGCTGCCACTGAATGCAATAAGAAATGTGAAAATTCAATTAGAAGACTTTCCTTTCTTGGAGGTAAATCACATTTACATTATGTAATTTTTTTTTTTAATTAAGGGACCATGTAAAAATTATTCTACTGCAGTCACTGCAGTAATTAAATTTTGTTTATGCAATGTGTGATGTATTTCTTCATACTGCTATATTTCCATTTATAGGTTCAGTATGTATTCAGTATTATTTTTCTTCTTTCTTTGTTCAATATCTTTTTTTTGTAAACTTAGGTGCTTGATGTTTCGTACAACAACTTGTCTCCTGATGATGTTCTTAAAATTGGTGTTCTTCCAAAACTTAAGGTGCTCTACCTGACGGGCAACCAGATTAGAAGTCTTCCAGGAGAGATGGCCCGTCCACACACAATTGAAGTCGAGTAAGTTTTCATAATTGTTCCGGTCTTTGGTTTTGCAGGAAAGTGTTAGCTAGTTTCTTTCAAGTCAAGAGGCTGAGCATTTAAACCACAGCCATACATTGACACGGTTTCAAGGCTCTCCACTGCTATAGTTCAGGTGATAGACATCTCAGCTTAAAACTGGAAGTCCAGGGTACACATCTTGTGTGCACTTTGAAGAACCAACGGCATCTTTCGGAAGAGTTACCCTGGTGTACTGGTCCATCTCATCTCCTGTCTTCGTGAAATGAGCGTCGTTTTTTTGTACCTACTCAAGGGTTGATGTTATCAGTAATTTGTCAATATCAATCAATTACTGTTGATGTCAGCCCCTTGGGTGGGTGCAAGATGCAACAGTGGCACCAGTCTGAACATTAGAACTTGGTAACGATGTACTGTATATCACCACCAGGCTACAGTTTCATCACTATTATTCATTGATTAGATTTGGTTGCTGCCTTAAAGTAATACTGTATAAATCATTTGTTTATTTCATTGTGTTTGATAAGAAGAGAGGATTTGCTTTTTATTTTATTAATTTTTTTTTGCAGAAATAATGAGCCAGCATTACTTCCTAGATTTGACAATCTTGAAATTCTTTTTCTTGATGACAACAAACTGACTGATATTACCACATTTGCAAGTTTAGCCAGTCTTAAAAAGTAAGCACAATTGTTACTAATTTAATGATTCCAGTGACATTTGATCGCTTAGATGCTCGGCTACTGATGCCAGAGTATTAGGTTCAAATCCTGTCTATGTCTGCACTATCTTTAAAAAGAATTGAACTTGAGAACAAATTCTAAAGCTCTGTCTACTCTATCAAACTTATCATATCACTACCATATTTGGGTATATCACACTCTTTTGTCAACTAGCTTTATAAGTTCTCAAATTCAACTCCACCCCAAATACATATTTTGATATATTCACTCTCATCCATTTACAACACCAAAACCCCTCCATTTTCCTATTTGATTATTTTGAGTCTAAAATCTGAAAATTGTTTTAATGTAGATTGAAGCGTTTGAATTTAGACAAAAATGATATATATTCCATTCCGCATTTACGAGCTTTGGATAAAAGTGGATTTAATAGCGAAACATCATCCGCAGTATCAACTCCAAAGTCTGGTAAACGGAGACCGAAAAGTGGACGTGCTTCGAGCAGAGGAGGAAGTAAAACTCCTGACACAGGCAAGAGCAAGGATGATGCATCATTATCGAATTGTAAAACCCCCCCGCCTCTGGATTTACCACCACCATTTCCTGAACTACAACACCTCAGCTTAGCATTTAATAAGGTAATTATAGGTATGATAATTATTTGAGAGAAATTAGGACTGGAATATGTGACACAAGATAACACACTCTGTTTTTCATGCACTTCATCTTTTTATGGATAAATTGGTTCATTATTATATATAAACACAACAGGCACAGAACAAATTCTAATACTGAAAATGTATTAATTAATTTAAAACGATGAGATGAGGAAAATGAGAGAATGAGAAAAATTACCAACTTTATTCACATCATCATACATAAATAAATATATAGTACAATACAATACAATATGTATGTGTGTAAAGAGGAGCCAAAAAAAAAAGTCACCCCCAACCGAGATTCAAACCTGAAATCTTCTGCTTGATATGCAGATGTTCTAACCATTTTCTTAATGTATCGAGTATAAATATTTTTAAAAAGCAAAATACTTCAAAAGTAAATTAATTAGATGGTCTACAATTTTACTTCGTTCAGAGAGAATATAATTTGTTACCTACTTTAATGATGTTAACAAGCAAAACAGAAACAGAACAAACATATGCAAGGCAAGGTGTATAATAAAAATAACAATTTATATTCCAGGCACGGATTTAGGCGGGGCTAAACAGGTTTAACCCCCCCCCCCCCACCCACTAAAAGTTAACAGCCATGTCTTTTTAAAGCCAACGAATCGTTTTTATAATTTATGAAATATTTAGCCCCTCCTAATCTATAATGCTGGATCCGTCCCTGGATTCAATGATCATGATAAACTGCAGTACCTTTAAATTGCTTTTTATTATGTAGATTTGTGATGAGGAAGGCTTGTTAGCAGTAGCAGCCTGGCCATTACTCTCAGAACTAATAATAAACGATAACCCACTCACCACACAACAAAGTGGAGATCCGCCTTTATTAAAACGCTACCTGAGCGATCGTCTTGGCATACAAATGGTAAGACAGAAAGGTAACAAACCAAGTAAGAAGCCTACCATCAAAGTTCCAGTGAAATCACATCGAAAGGTAACAGAAGTAGCGAGACCCCTGCCAAAAAGACCAGTTGAATACATGCTAGCAGCTCCTCCAAAACAAAAAGCTCTTCCAGAACCCAAACCACCAAGTCGACAAGGATCACCGTTTGATAATCAACCTCTTCCACCAATCTCTGACAAGGATCGACCAAAGACCGAACCAGCTGGTTACCATGAAAACTTTGATGATAAATTTGAACGAACTAAATCGTGGAATGAAGAGAATTTTGGCAGCCAGAAAGATGTTGAAGACAACTTGCAAAAGACTGAGCTGTTAGATGAACCTGTATTCTTAACTCAGGTAAGAGTAGTGATTTAAGCTCTGTTCACACTATCAAACTTTATGTGACAACAAAATGTGAGGTGCCCCTTTTATGACATTATGATGTTTGATAGTGTAATAGAGCTTTAGCTTACCGTTTTAGCTTTAAAACTCGGAAGGTGCTTGTTGTGAGAATGAATACAGTATTTTAAATAGGGAAATTTATTTGTTGATCAAAGGTGGATGATCAAGAGGAGGAGAAACACACGGAAGAAAAACCGATGAAGCAAACAAAAAAAAAACCAAAGAAGAAAGAGAAAATACGTAAAACTTCCAAAGATGTCGCTCAAAAGTTCAAAGGGTTTGAGACGTTTTTGGATGCTACGGATGACCCAGATGTGAAGGTCACGTCAGATGTGCAAAGTAACCTAAGATCGCTAAGGCTGGCTCTTAAACAAGAGAGTCAGTTCCAGAACACAGTCAGTATTGATAGGATACAAAAACCATTTGAGCCATATAAAAAAGTAAGTCCAAGACAGTCAAGTTTCACAAACCTTGGTGGTTGCATTTTAAAAGAAAATTTATGATAATGAGGATCTGAGATATTTTAATTGTCTTCTGGGATAATTGCTCTATTTAATAAAAAAACTGTGACATTAAAATGTCATATTCCAAATAATTGTTGTAAATTATTTTTTCAGGGGGACAATATATCTTTAAATGTTTGTGTGCATTTTTTTTTTCAGAGTAAACACCCGGCAAAACCACCTTACAAAAATTCTGCGCAGAAAGTAGAAACAGTTCTTGAAGAAATGAATCAACGCATACTGCTAACAGAAGAAAATTTACAAAAGATCTTAGAGGACAAAAAGAAGATGCATCGTGAGTACCCTGAAGTGGTGCAATTATTAAATGAGGTAAATATCCTAATCGGGTCAGATATTTTTTCCTACCCTGTACTTGTACTTTATATACATTGTCTGAGTACATTTGGCAACACCTCACTGCAAGTAATTCTGAGTGGAAATCAAACCCACAACTAAATATCACCAAATTTTGCACTTACAATAGAAGTTTTGAGGTTGTATTTATTTCACATATAGGAAGGACTAGTGTTGTCGGAAAGCTCTGCAAATTCTTTCTGGCTGTTTTACTTTATTGTTTTTTTCCTATTTTTTAAAATTTGTACTGTAACTCCATTGAGATCCAGCCACTGCTACCCACAGCATTGTCATTTTTTCAGTAATTTGCCTTTGGAGTTATATAATACAGGGTACAGAGTTTTATTTATGTTATACACACCTGACTGTCATCGAAGAATTATAATTAAGTTAGTAATATTACATTTATCTTACAGATTCAATTAAAGTATAGTGCCGTACGTGGACAGTCTGTGAAGGATACCAAGGAACGACGGAGAGGAATCCAAGAAAGTTTAAATGCTGTTGCCAGCCTCAACGATAAAATGAAAGAATTTAGTATAAAAACATGAAAATTATATCTTAAAAAACAATTAAACATTTCCAGAAAAAATGATAGATTTGACTAATGTTGTCTTGTACTGTAACCACTAAATGAATGTTTAACAAAATTAGTTCAGGATAAAACTTATGCAATGTTATAATGACTCATTCAATATCTATAGGAATAGGAATTGCTATGAAATATAGAGGAATGTATTTGCTACAATTGTAATTGGACTAAAATGTTTGTTGAAATTTTGTTTCAATTCACTCAATTTGTTTAATATTATGTAAATTTTGTATATATGAAAATAAAAAATAAACAATATTTACATTATGGTAATTGTCTTCTTTTTTTGTTAAATTCAAACACTTATTGCATCATTTTTATAGAAGTTTTTTTTATATCATTCAATTTTAATATAAACTTACACAGGTAAAAATATAATATAATATTGGTAGTACTTTTTTTACAAACACAATAAATCTGAAAAATAAGTTTAAAAAATATAATTTTATGGATTTCGCATACTTCATGAAGTTAATTATTAATAACTCTGCAATTTGATATTAATTTCTTTGATTTGTTTAGTTTTGGTTTAAGCACCAAGTCTAAGTTTCTTTTATAAACAGCGCCACCTGTAGATTTTCTATGGCGGTTCTCTAATCCTAAAAGTTATCTAAACTTGACTACTCCCCTATATCAAATAAGTAAATCAACTATTATTTCCACTTAATAAGCCATATTCCTAAGGAAACTTTTTATTTTGATTAACAATATTGTTAGAACTTGGAAAATATTTACATGATGAATTTTAGAGGAAATTTGAATAAAGAAATGATTAAAATGATTGCAAATCAAGGGGGAGTACGTAAATCGGAAGTAATTGCGATGAACAATGCGATACACAAGGGGTAAGGCAAGGCGTGTGTGTTGAGTTGATATGATGCGAAGCCAGTTAGCCTACCACCACAAGTTATCATATGAAATGTGGTATACAATAATATAACAGTAATTTGGGCACAGATTTATCATTGAGGTATGTATTAACATAATCGTATTCATTTTATTACATACTAGCCTAGGCCTAGGTGTGTTTCTAGGAGTATGCTATAGTTTCTTGAAACTAGGCTATAATGCTTTTTATATTTATTCAAGCGCCTGATTTGTTGGGCTGTTCGTTTGCACCACCACCGCCGCAGCAGCCTCAGGGCAGCAGGGTTAAAAAAAAGTTTTTTGGAGGCGCGCATTCCTTTTTTTGTCAACATAGGCCTAGAGGGCCAACCAAAAATTTAACTATGTATTCTTGGAGTGAGTGACCTGATTTGGAGACAATATAACCCATGTTACTGTATGGATGAAGTACTTATGTTTTTTTTGTTTAAAAAATGGTATATTATTTCATTTTGTTTTGATGAGCGAAAGTGAAGTGAGTAGTTTAGAAATCCATCATAAAACTCTATCTAAAAAGGGTAGGCCTAGGCCAGCCATGCACAGAACAGGTCTAAGAGTCTCGAAGTTTATCTATATGCTTTATTTTGGTACATGATCTTTGTTTAGCTATCAAAAGTAGGCATAACTTTACTTTATTCATGTACAACGCAACAAGTTTCATTTTATATTTTTTTCACAAAATCAATAAACATCTTACCAATGAAAACTTATTAATTATCTGTATCAGCCTTCATATTATTTAGTCTTGATTTAATTAATATTCTAATAATAAGACAAATCAGCAAATTACATTTACAAACAGATTATTATAAACCATCAAGTAAAATTCTAGTGGTACCTGTTGTTAATAAATAGTTAATTGTTTATAAAATATTATGGTTTACAGAAGTATGTCAACAAGCTATTTGAGTATTTGCAAAATATTGGAATGTTGGAGAATATGATTATATTTTCCAGAAAATGAATTCTTTTTTAGTCAAATGTTTAGTATGAGGTCAGGTTGCCTGTATTGTTGTTTTGATGATTGTTCTTTGTAAACCACTTAACCACAAATCACTTCCTTGTCTTTAGCTTGAATTCATATTTATAGTATATACACTTAAATTGTTATTATTGTTTTGCAGGAATGATTAAAGGGAAAATTTGATACAATATTTTGTAGGATTAACAAATAAATATGAGCTACACAGCGGACAATCGTGGCCAGTATAATGGCTCTACCTCGGCGTCATATAACGCTGGGAATCATACTTTATCTGCCGACAGTCAAGACCATCTTAGTGAGCCTGAGCAGAATTATTCGTATGGGTACACCCCTAGCATAACACCTACACACTCGTACAGTACTGCAAGATCGGAGCCTGGAACGTTGCAGTCGAATCGTTCTTTGTCTGCTCGTAAAGGGAAACTTATGCCACTGAAAGTTCAAATGTTGGATGACTCCATAGTAGCTTTCCAATTACCGGTAAGTTTAAAAAGTTAAGTTTGATTTTAACAGATAAACTTGTCCCAATCATGAATATGTTAATGGCTAGCCCATTTCCTTTGGGTGGGCTTATTCCCTCCAAATACTGTGGTTTTTATTAATATCATGTAACGGTTAAAAATAGTCTGCTACTGTAAAAGATGTTACAGTAGCTGCTTGTAAAATTTAAAGTTTCCTGCTACTAGTACTGTACAGTAGCCAAATGTCAATGTGGAGAGCTCCTCGATTTGTTTATAACATTCATGTATTCATTCATCAGTGGAAAATTACTTTAATTTATTGTCATTTGCATATAAAATATACTAGAAATTATGTTTTCTCTGAGGAAAAATTAACAATTACAAAGTGTCTCTCGTATACTGACAAGCATTCAGTGCCCGAATGGCAGCTGGATAGAAGCTGTTACAAAACCTACAGTATTTGTATGAGAGATGGTGAAATAGGTGAATGATACAGAAGATTAACAAAACCCTATAAGATACTAATTCTACAACAAACTATCTGCTTTAGTATTTTATTATTGAAAATGATAGTCATCAAGCTTTACTGTTAAATCATATTTAATATATTGGATTGTTTTTTCTTCCTGTGAATTGCAGACTAATATTTTGATATGATAAATGAAATACCTATTTTTTTTAAAGTAGAATATTTCGTTTCGTACTGTACAACTTTGAAAGATCACTTCCTCTTATAATGGGCTGCAAGTTTTCCTGGGGCCTAAGGCAAACATCCTGTGTTATGACTCATCATAGCATCGTCATATTGCTGCTCAGGGATAACCTAGTAATGCTCTTAATTTATAAATGTTCACAACAATTTGTGAAATGTTTTAATAATTAATATACTGTACTTTTTGATGCTCGTTGGTTGACAATGACAGTTGACATTTCTTCAGTATAATAAGTTTGGAAATGTCAAACAATTTTATGCTTGTTAAATGTTGTACTTTTAATGAATTATACATTACCTAGTTAATGATTAGTTTATGACTATTTTTAGAAATATTTATACTTCACATTAATGTACTGGCCCAAACAATAATGTAAACTTGACATAGCAGAATGCAATGAAGAATATGGACAATTTAATTTGAAAATTCCAGAAACAATTTTTTATCCAATTGCATTACAAACCATAAACATCTTATATTTTGGGGTATTGCTAAACACCGCAAACCCCGCAAACCCCCGCAAACCTCCAAAAAAATATAGCAAACCCCATCGAACCAACATAAAAGTGATTGAATCATGTAGTGTACAACCCACTGGGTTTATCAATGTAAAAAAAAAAATACATTTTTACTGTTAACAACTTATTTTTGGGGTAAAACATCATTTTTTCAAATAAAAAATGATTACTAAACCCCGCAAACCTCCAAAAAACCATAGCAAACCCCACCGAACCAACATAAAAGTGATTGAATAATGTAGTGTACGACCCACTGGGTATATAAATTATTAAAATTCTACTGTTAACTACTTTTTTGGGGATAAAACATCATTTTTTGGTTAAAAATTAGCAATCATTTTTGACCAAAAAATGATGTTTTACCCCAAAAATAAGTAGTTAACAGTAGAAATTAAATTTTTTGTTTACATGGATATAGCCAGTGGGTTGTACACTACATGATTCAATCACTTTTATGTTGGTTCGGTGGGGTTTGCTATATTTTTTTGGAGGTTTGCGGGGTTTAGCAATCATTTTTGACCAAAAAATGATGTTTTACCCCAAAAATAAGTAGTTAACAGTAGAAATTTAATATTTTTTTAACATGAATACACCCAGTGGGTTGTACACTACATGATTCAATCACTTTTATGTTGGTTCGATGGGGTTTGCTATATTTTTTTGGAGGTTTGCGGGGGTTTGCGGTGTTTAGCAATACCCATACCTAAAAACTAAATTTAGTTTTTATATTTTCATACTAAAATTTTATATTAGCATGTGATAGTGGATTTGGATATAACTTTTTAAGACTTGACTAATCCACTGATCTAAAAATTTGTACAGAAACACTGTTGTTCACTCATGCATAACGATGATACCATGAACACTGGACATGTAACAGGAGAAATGGTCGTTTTGTATCAATATTTGATATACTGCATTTTGTACAACTGGTAATGGTATACTGTAGGTTTTGCAATGCAATATTGAGCAATGTGAAATAAATATTTAATATTAATGCACTGCGAAGTACTAAAGGAATTTGAGGAATGTTTAACATAACCATCCCTCTCCATGCAGCTTCCAGGTCAAAATAGATGTACAGTAATGAATATTTATAAACTCCCCTCCATGCATCTCCCAGGTCAAAATAGATGATGTAATGAATATTCATAAACATCTTCCATGAAACAGTAGCACCCAGTTCAAGTTGTAATGAATATTCATATACAACATTCTCCATGTAGCTCCCAGGTCAAGATAGATGTAATGAATATTCATAAACATCCTTTTCCATTTAGCACCCAGGTCAAGATGTAATGAATATTCATAAACACCCTTCTCAATGCAACACCCAGGTCAAGATGTAATGAATATTCATAAAACATCCCTCTCCATCCAACATAACATTCACTCAGGTCAAGATGTAACAAATGTTTATAAACACCCCTCACCCAGGTCAATGAAAACAATGAAATCTGAATCAAGGTTTTTGCGTGATTAATTTTAACAATGTTTAATTTAATGTACAGTATTGAAGGAAGGAAACAGTTTGGATAATATTGCAAGATTATTCCAATTTTCTCTTCCAATTCTGTTGTAATGCTGGTATACCGTAGTTCAAGATACATCCATCAGATGTTGATAGGCAATGTTGCATAGTGTATTTGTGCTGGGTGGTTCAATAGCCATTTAATTTAATTAGCAAATGTAACAATAAAACTATACAACAATGCAAGGGTATTGCTAAACACCGCAAACCCCCGCAAACCTCCAAAAAAACATAGCAAACCCCATCGAACCAACATAAAAGTGATTGAATCATGTAGTGTACAACCCACTGGGTATATCAATGTAAAAAAAACTAGACATGTAACTCGTCACTTTGACGAGTTTGGTTATCCGCCGCGCAAGTGGTGCAACATTAACATTAAAGGGATAGGTTGAGGACAAAAGGAAGTGTTCACGTTGGCATTATGACCTGAACTGAAGAATATGATATGTTGTTATTGCTGAATTTTATTATTTAAATTCATATATAGTATACACAGTATAATCTGTATCCATATCACATACAGTGTAGAATAGGTGAAATTACGGGACCCGCAATTTATTGCAATTTTTAACATGTTGACGGTTTTAAAATGAAACGCGAAGTTAGCAATTCCGAAAGGAAATTATCTCAGCAACAACGTATTAGCGTGTAGAAGAAATTTGAATACGTTAAATATTGATGCGCGCTCTTTTAAATGTAATGAATTATGACGCAAAAGATGAAAATACGACCTTTTTTATTTAACTGGCCATATGATGACGTCACAACATCCGATTGGCAACATTTTTACATAATTTTGTATCTACAATCCAAAAGCTTCCAGAAAAAGTTTTAATCGTGATTATCACATTTTATTCTTACGAGCTATAACAGATTAAAATTTACTGTAAAGATGAAATTAATGCCACACGTGATTTAAATTTTTAGGCATGATGACGTCAAAAAAATTAAAATATTTTTAGCTCATGCGAAAGATAGTTGATTGACCTAGACAATATCAAAATCAGGGTGAAAATGGAAAACGGATAAGTGGAGATGCGCTCTATTCAATGTGATGAGCTATGACGAAAGATACAAAAATCCTAAATTTTATATTCGTGTGGCCATACGATGACGTCACAATGTCCGGTTAGCCATATTAATACCTGATCCGATATCTAAAACTCATCTACTTCCAGAATATGCCATCCACAAAAAGTTGACCGTCTAGTTTAGAAATTACGACTATTTAAAAAAAGGCATATTTTAAACGAATTTTTTAACCTTTTCATAAAAAACGCGCGCAAATTGTCCAATTCGACGTGCTCGTATGACGTATCTTTAAGTCGAAATTGTTTAAAATTTGGTAAAATTACTAGAAAAGGCTGGAAAAACATAAATCACGCGAAAAAAATACGTTATCAATGCTACGTGCGCACCGCACACGTAAAAATGTGCGCACGCGTGGGAATTTTTGAAATGTTTTAAACGACATGAAACGCGTAGAAAGTTGATTATAAATTAATTTTGCGCATTTTGAAATTTTATATGCGCGTGCGCGCGTAAGTTTGTGTAAAACACGCAATTTTTTTTGTACAGAAAGTTAGCGCATGATATAAATTAAACTTTTGCAAAGTTTCAAGTTGAAATGTTATTTGGTTGTCGAGCTATGTTAAATACGACAAAATCGTTAAATCGCACGTAAGTCACGTTGCGCAATTGTAAACATCATGAAAAGCTTCGCTGCACATCTTCATGTGCATGACGATATGTTGAGAAAGTTACAAAATGTTATGTTTGCAAGTTTTCGAGAAAAGCGTTCCACAAAAATCATACAGAAAGAAAGAAGAGAAATAAAAAGTTGATGTTGATGATGATTTCGTACAATCACAAGAGGTTATCCTGCAACTTCGTTGCGGATAACCAATAATACATTTTTACTGTTAACTAATTATTTTTGGGGTAAAACATCATTTTTTGGGCAAAAATGATGGGTATTGCTAAACACCGCAAACCCCGCAAACCTCCAAAAAAACATAGCAAACCCCATCGAACCAACATGAAAGTGATTGAATCATGTAGTGTACAACCCACTGGGTATATCCATGTAAAAAAAAAATTAAATTTCTACTGTTAACAATTTATTTTTGGGGTAAAACATCATTTTTTGGTCAAAAATGATTGCTAAACCCCGCAAACCTCCAAAAAAATATAGCAAACCCCATCGAACCAACATAAAACTGATTGAATCATGTAGTGTACAACCCACTGGGTATATCCATGTAAAAAAAATATTAAATTTCTACTGTTAACTAATTATTTTTGGGGTATAACATTATTTTTTGGTCAAAAATGATTGCTAATTTTTAACCCAAAAATGATGTTTTATCCCCAAAAAAGTAGTTAACAGTAGAAATTTAATAATTTATATACCCAGTGGGTCGTACACTACATTATTCAATCACTTTTATGTTTGTTCGGTGGGGTTTGCTATGGTTTTTTGGAGGTTTGCGGGGTTTAGCAATCATTTTTGACCAAAAAATGAGGTTTTACCCCAAAAATAAGTTGTTAACAGTAGAAATTAATTTTTTTTTTTTCATTGATATACCCAGTGGGTTGTACACTACATTATTCAATCACTTTTATGTTGGTTCGGTGGGGTTTGCTATGTTTTTTTGGAGGTTTGCGGGGGTTTGCGGTGTTTAGCAATACCCCAATGCAATACAAAAGATAATGAAATACAATAAACAAAAAGGTTGTGACATTGCCATACAAATTTGTGTGCAAGTACAAACCCATTGTCTTCCAGTCTTGAAATTTGACTATTTTTTGCTTTACAATACAGTTTTTACAATACTTTTTTCAAATGCAATTTTTGGTGAATAACTATGTGACAATTCAAATTTCATATTCAACTAAACAAATTCATTTTTACAGTTGGACAACATATCTTTAAATAAAATGTCACCTTGGCTTTATTATCCATTGACAGCTTCTCTGATTCACTATAATAACACTGTATAGGCATTCAATGATGTAGATAGTGTTGTAATGTATTACGCTGTCAAGGGTGGTATTAACCCAGCTTAGATCAGGAGAAATAGGCAAAGTAGAGTTATAATGTTCCTTATAACCAACTCTTTGGAGACTCCACCTTATGGATTCATGTCAAAGAATTAGGGCTTGCAGAGCAATTTGCTCTCTCTGTTACAAATGGGTATAGAGTGATAGGAGTTTTACTGGGTGTACTATGGTAGCCCTACAGTAGCTGTGGGCTTGTTGTAGAATGTCTGCAGACCTACTAAATGTATCCATTAACAATAAATTAAATACATTCAAACAATCAAACCAATCTAAATCAACATTTATTTCCAATATGGTGGCGTCACCAAAGAAGCAAAGCTTGTGTCAGGGACGCCCAAACCAAACATTATATTTAATATGATTTAAAATTAAAGAAAGAATGTTTTTACTCAAGTGTTGACTACATAGACGAAGCGGTAACTCCTTTATTGCTATTTAAATAAATTCATCTGGTTCTGAATATTCTTTATTATTTCTGGGTTAATATAATAATCATGTATAATAATACTGTATTGTTATTTTAATGTAAAATATGTCAGCAACCTCATTAAGTATAAATGTAGGTGTGCTGGTTGTGTTTCTAAACACCCACTCAATAATTTTTTGGCTTTAATTTTGTGATTTGTGACGTCATTACAACCTAACTTGAATCACAATAATTACAAAGCAGCTGTTTAGGCTTAGTAGGTAAAGTAAGTCATAAAGCGGCCATAGGCAAAACACTTGACAATATCATTGCTCAACATTAGTGTACAAAGATCATTATAATAGTGATTACAGCACTTTGTATTACGCAAGGCTAAAGTGCAGTATGTCAGTGTATTGTTTTAAAATGCATAAAACTTTATTATGAAAAATCACCAAATTATTGAGGTGATAGTTTACAAGATTAGGTGGTTACTGTAGATTTGTAATGCATCCTATTGTCTCTGTCCTATTTTGCTCGGTAAAGAGATTTTAAAAGTACTGTATTTTCCTGACATAATACACAGTACAGTACCAAAAGTAAACTGCACAGTGCAGGTTGATAAGAGGTTATCTTTTTTTACACATTGTGAATTTGTGTGTCATACTGTACCACTATGAAGATGGTTTCAGTATATTTTGTAATCTATAGTACTTCATGCCTACAGTAGCAGAAAACAGGCTCATGTATATTTATCTAGGTAAAGTGGAACTCATACAGTAGAATACCAGGTATTGCTAAAAACAATATGATCATTACTAAAATATTATTTATTCAAACCTTATTCAATAATTAAAAGGGGTTAGACTGTCACTATTTAATGAGGCTTACACCTCCCCCCCCCCCCCCCTATTTCTTATACTTTAGCACTTGAATACTCATCTTGTCCTACAGTACGGTATTAACATTTGATAAAGCATTTCACAGTACATTACAATTTGCAGTACTTTATTTTTGGTTCATCCACAGAACTTGACAGTAGCTCTGATCAGAATTCATACTAGCCACATAATTTAATTTACAGGGCTTATTATTGGATTTCATCCAATGTTTTATAAATTTACTGTAAATTACATTCAGAGCAAATGATAGGCTAGTTGTCTAATAGGATTGTGAAGGTCATTGTCGCAATGGCCAAAAGCCAAAATTTACAAGACACAAAATCGATTTATTTTAAGTCAACTGATTACTACATGTACATGTGACATCATTGTTCACATGAAGTTACAGTTAGCTAATGTTGTCTACAGTACACTATCACACTTTATGTGACAAAAAAATGTGGTACCCATGGACATGATAATGTCATATCACTACCATAATTGGGCACTTCACACTTTTTGTCAAACTAGTTTGATAGTGTAGACAAGACAGCTTTAATTATTATCTTTAATAACAATGTGATGGAATGCTTACAGGTATTGCTATTAAAAAATGAAATTAAATCAATGTTTTAGACAACCAAAACAAACTGGCAATAGCTATAAAAAAAGTTTCTTTACTGTCAAGGATGTAATACGTTTTGCAATGCTGCTTTTGACTTACTAAATTTAGTAGGCTAATAATATGTATGTAATGTGAAATATATATTTCTATCGTCTCCTCTGAGGCTGACCTATTCATAGCAGTCTTGTTGATTAAGCTTGGCGTGAAATCAACTTGATCAATTAGTAGTAGAGAGACTGTAATAACTTGATTTACAAGTAGTCTGTACTTTTATAATATTGGTTATTTTTAAGAATCAAAGGTCAGGATGACATTTTAAGCAACTAAAACCGGATTCTCAGAAAATTTGTCATTTTTAAACTTTTTTTCTGATGATAGTCCGACCTTTATAAAAAATAAAAGTCCTTAATTATGATCTTTATTCTTACCTAAAGATGTCAAGATTTGCAGATTCCCAGCGTTTATATGTTGAAACTGAAATCCTTTTGATAATGTTGAACTTCTGCTTTCATTATGGTGTGCCCAATATGGACATGATGATGTCATATTATCACTACCATATTTGAGCATATCACCACCATGTTTGGACACATTACACTTTTTTTGTCAAACTAGTTTGATAGTGCAGACAGAGATTTAAGCCTGTATCAAAGGCCCATGACTATCTGGCTATCACGTTGTTAGTCTTGTTCATTCATTTGTTAGGTATTTTCAATTTGGCATACCGTACTATATGATTAATGATCAAAACATTGTGAGCACAGTGTTGGTAGACACTACTACAATATCCATCAGGTCCTTTGTAATGATTAAATAGAATAGAAAATACAAAAGTGCAGCTTGGTGTGGTGGTGGTAATAGTTTTAAGCTTGGTTCCCACTAGAACGTAACGCAAGGACGTAAACGCAACGCAAGCGTTTTAACCAATGACAAGTGAAGTTATAGACAGTTAGCAATCACAAGCGAATAAGCCATCGCTTGTGATTGGTCAATTCACTTGCGTTGCGTTACGTCCTTGTGTTGCGTCGCTAGTGGGAACCACGCTTAAAACAAAACATACAGTTACAGTAGTAGGCATATGTTCCTATACATAATAGTATGTCAAATAAATGAAATGATTCTACAGTACATCATTTGATATCCATGGGTTGTTGGTAAACTATTTTGACATTTGTATGGCTTGATGAATGTGGTGATTAGGAATTTATTCATTTGCTGATTGGTTCATGCATCTGTAAACATGAAATCTCTTGGGATTATTAAGATTTCGCCTTAATCCTGAAATGTGAGAAAAGTAATTACTATAGTTTAAATGAGTATTTGTAGCATGAACTTGAATATTTTGACAGTCTGAACTGGCTCAGTACTAAGGTGCTAAAAATTAATTAAAAAAACTTACTATGGATATTGCTCAACTCATACCTGTCTGACCAACAAACAACACTATTGAGAAATAATTTAGGAAATGCCTCAAATTTATTAAAGTATAAAGCTCTGTCTACACTACCAAACTAGTTTGATAAAAAAGTGTGATGTGCCCAAAAATGGTAGTGATATGACATCATGCGCATCGCATTTTTCTGTCAAACTAGTTTGATAGTGTAGACAGAGCGTTAGTATTAAATTAAATAAAAAAATAATAATAAATAAAAGTATAATTCATCTGATATTAATTATTTCACAATACTAAATTCATATCATTCTGACCTGCAATAAACCCTGTGATATTAGGAAATTATGTTACAATGTGAATTAAAATCTATTCTATCTATTATTATTACAATGATATTGTGTTGATAAATTGTTCTACAGTATCAATTGAGATTGTAATGAGAAATAATATGAACATGTTACAGTTGATCAAATTGATTTTGCGATAATTTGGCTGTTTTATTTATTTTGTTATTTGATGTCGTACATGTAACATATATTAATATACAGTAGTATGATTATACTATATGACACTGACAGTACACTGTGAAGATGGCTAAACATCACCAGTAAGATAATGTTATTTTGTTTAGTTAAATTCTGTATGGCTAATATCAGTTCTAGAACATTGTTAATTGATTAAAGTTTGTGATCCATAAATTACACATCTTGAAGTATAATGTAACATAGCTTGCCAATATTATATTACAGTACAGTATCATGTTCCTGTAAGATGGAACAACCAATAACATTTAATTTCAACCTAGTCACGTGATGGGATAAAACAATTGAATGAAACCATTGACATACCACAAGGAATCTAACCCTTATAATTCCCTTTGTTTTAGTACAAGTTAAGGGAACTACAGTAGTAAAGGCAACTAGACAACAGGCGCAAATTTAGACAAGAGCTGAACAGGCTTTAGGCCTCTCTTCCTCCCCCCCTCCCACCCTAACATTTAACAGCCATGTCTTTTTAAAATAAAATAATGACTACAGTATTTTAATTTTTCTGCAACCTGCAGATCGTTTTACTGTAGCCCTCCCCCTAATCTATATAATGCTGGATCCACCACCCCTGGACAAAACATTCTGAATTGCGGTGCAATTTTATATGACCAAAAGAAATTTCTTGCTGGAGTGATACTGTACAGTACTGCTTGTGATCTACCACATAGTGTACTGTAGAGCTGTCGCTCTGAACAGCTATGTCTATCACTCAGGCTTAATATCGAATGGTCATTGAATTATGTTTTAATTGGTGTAAATTAAGAGCTTGTTATAAATTATAATACTATTACAGCCGTTTTTAATTGAACCAATTCAAGCTGAAGAATTAGTTGTCAAAATCAATATCTGATATTAATACTTTTTCAACTGGACACTGACAGTAATTTAAGATTTAACTTTATACTTGTAACCTTTGACCTAGAGGTTACAATATGGTTATATAGTGAAAGTGTTGGCATCTTACCTTTAGGCTAAGTGTGTGTAAAAAGGACATTAATCTTGTACACACTGAGTCTGTACTTAAATGGGTATAAGAGTTTGGTAACTTTGTATTGTATAGGTCTTAATATATATATAATATATATTATTCCATTCTGTAAGGCAATAAGTTTCCCGCTGTTGAACGAGATTATGAAATAAATAAATAAATAAATGCTATTTGTATAAAATCCAGCAATATCGAGTTTAAAAAAAACATTGCATTAATTTCAATTGTAATTGAATATTGAGAAAAGATTTAGAGATTAAAAAAAAAATTAACCAATACTAACTATTACCTGTCCTACTACTGTAACTTACTACTGTATATTATATTTTACTGAATAATGTACAGTAGTGCCTTTAACCATTTACTTAAATGAAAATTAATCCATATGACTAACATACAGTAGGGACTAACATAATTCTAAACATTACAGTACTTATATTCACTTAACTAAGTTCTTTAATTACTTATTTATGAATTATCCACTGTATACAAAATCTTTAAATCTTTATCTTTGCACACCTGTAATTTTCGCCATTTCACAAAAATCACGAACGTTAAAGGAATGTGAACATAAAGGGCTTTAAGATGAAATCCTTAATGATCGTGTTGACAGGTTTATAATATATTACTAATTTAGTTGTTGTATTGGTGACCTTTTTATTTTGACACGAAGTTCATGCCTTGCTAAAAATAGGATGAAAAGAGTAGGAAAGCTATAGTTTGATTGCATAAACAAGATAAATACTGTACCTGTACTACAGTGTATCATTGATATTTAGTCAGGATTTACAGTAATTTATGAGGGTATGATGATAGACTTAGTTTATACTTTAGATAGAAAATATGTGAAAACTGATAGATAAATTTATCAAAACGTTGAATTATTGTGTGTACTGTATAAACACAACAGGCACAGAACATAAATTCTAAACCGCCCGGTGATATACTGAAATATAATTAATTTGATTATTTAAATAAATAAAAAAAAATATTATGACTATTGCAGCATAAAGAGCTAAATTGCAGTAATGATATATACATCTTTATAATATATAAATATAAATAAAACATCCTGTAAATTGTATAGTAGTAGTCTATAGTTTTAATAATGTATGATGCCTCTAGGCTTGTTTATTAATACTTTTCTATATTTGATGAATCCATAGTACTGTATAAACAAAGTTGATTGCAGGCCTGAGTTCATTAAACTTTTAATTTACAAATTAGACCGCCATTGTCTTTAATGATGAATCACTCGTTGCTTGAACCATTCTGTGACTCATTTTAATTCTCATTCATCCATTATGAATAAGACAGTAGATAAAACGAAAACAAAAGAATTTTAGATCAAGAACATTGTATAGTAGTACTACTGTACTAGTCCCCACTTTGGAATGCTGTGAAACGAACAAAAATATATGGAAAGCGGAAATATGTTTTAGGAACACTTAGGTACTGTAACATATTCAGTGGACACTTTGTTAGGCCACCCTTTATTCTACAATAACAGCTTAGCCCTCCCCTCTAATAAATTTATAGAAATTACAATGCAAAAGATTAGGGTTAGAAGTTCAGCTCTTAATTTCACATTTTAACCAACCACACCCACCTTCCCCTCTTCTTTTTTTCCAATTTCAAAATCTTGGATCCTCAAATGTCTTTTAATAACAGCCTTCTGCTAGCCCACATTTTTGAAAATCTTCTGTATTTTGTAATCAGATTGAAAAATGTGGAACATTACAGAAGTCGCAAATATAAAGATGACGTCCAAAGTACATTGTATTATTCCTGTATTATTATTATTGCATAAATTAATATGTAATCTATTGATTATTAAAATTGCATAAACATGTAACCTTTTATTCTTGTCTATTATGCATAGTGACAATAATCCAGTCTTTGCGACCTTGTTATTTGTGTTGACCTATATAATTTCAATTATACAGTTTTCAATTATCGTACAGCCTAGTAATAAATAATTTTGTTTACCAGGATATGTGACCCAAATCCTTTCTTTACGACGCTCATTAAATATTCATATTTACGTTCAATTCATATTTCAACACAAATTTACATAGGGTTTGAAAAATAAGCAAAAACTAATGATTCCTAAAACTAAAAATAGTTTAATCTTATCAATAGATTATTATTTGTGAATATTCTTAAAAAATAATTATTTAAAAAAAAATTATTAATCAATATTCCTTCAAATGCATTTTATGATTATCTATTTATAAGTATAATTTCTTTTTATGAGTTTTCTATTGATTATTCAGCTCATAGTCTTACATTTAAAATTTCATTTTCATTTATTTATGAGTTAACTATTGTTTTCATATAGAAATAATTGAGTGTGAATTGTTGGGAATTAAACCATGGTATCCAGCTTGGTTATTTTAGGATGAGCAAAACACAGGGGGGATGGTTTGCAAAGCTAGGTTTTAAGGGATATGCTTGTATTGTTCTAGAAAAAAAATGTTAAGGGATACCCTCAACAAATTACTTGCGCAAGTCCAATAAACAATGCAATATTTTTTTACATGCCTGTAGCCAAATTGTTTTGTAATGCTGATTGCGACATGTGTGTTGTGTAGTATATTGTTCGAATTATTTTATTTTTGCAAATTTATGTATTTTGTTTTGCCTATGAATAGATTTTGTTGAAATTGTTTTGCCAAAAATACAGTGTTCGACTCAATATGTATAAAGTCTGTGACCAATTCAAGGCACTTGTACTGAGATTTAAAGGAAGATTTTTGTTCAATTTTTTTAATTCTTATTTTTGTTTTCCATCTAATTTGTGTTAAGCATTGTTGTTATTACAATACATTCCCTTATTGTATGCAATCTGTATAAAATAATTTATTATCAACTATTTATTTAGTGAAAGACCCAGTGGAACTTAAATCACTCTGTTTTCACATTGTAAAAATTACAAATTCATTTTAAATTGTGTTGAACATTTCTAGTAAAATTTTAAATAATCTCTACTACTACTAGACAATAGAAGAAATAATCTTTTTTTATGCCAAGTCTACAAATATGGATTATCATTAATAATTTATGATACTCTTTTATTTCATTAGCAAACACATAACACACATACATCATTTTAAACTGATACAATACTGTAGAAATAGCTGCTAAACAGATTTTAAAACACATTATTTTTCTTCTTTTTGTTATTACCACGATAACACGTACAAAGCATTGAGCAACATTGTTGCTAAAGTGTCGAGTATATGTAACTAAAATAAAGACTTGTTTTTCCAACACATTATTTTCTCTTTTTCATTAATTAGCAAGACAACACACGTAGTATAGGGTCATTCCATCTCAGTTCGTGACCCAAAAAAAATGGAATTTTAAACCCTACAGTACCTCTTCCAATTTTGATGAAATTTGGTATATGGGTGATTCATAGCAATTAAAGCCAAAATTTCAAATTTTAACTTTATCGGACCAACGGTTGTCGAGATATCGCAATTTCAAAGGGCGCGTCCGCCACGTTTCAAAGAGCTGTATCTCGGGAACTATAGGTTCGATTTTAAAAACAAAGGTATTTTTGTAAAGGGGAGACCATAAGGAACCTAAATATACTAATTGTGTGTGTTTTATGTTAATTTTAAGTTGAATAAAACTTTGACATATATTTTGACCTTGAAATTGACCCCGTGGAACACGCCCGATTTGTTGGTGACTATCACGAAAAATGTAGCCCTACGTGTCAACTACAACATATAAAAAAATTGGAGGGATTTTTTTCTTTGTTTCCATGAAATTACAATTTGAAGTTGACATACCTCTTCCTTTTAGTGTATTTTTGGTGTTGTTATACTTATACACAGTGTGAACACTAACTGTTAAGGTGTCTTATTGTTACGCTTTCTCATCAGGCCCACTTAAACAGTAGATGTATTTTGATATGAGAAATACTGGGTAACTCACATACTTTTCAAATCAATTTTGACACATAGTGTCCTTACTATGTTATTATGCACATTAACATATGCATAATAAGTTACTGTATATGCCTTTTTAAAGGTTGTCATCCCCTATATAAAAACAAAACTACCAACCATGAAAAAAGTTCATTATTTCACAGATGGATGTGGCGGCCAATACAAAAACAAATATAACTTTATTAACCTTTGCCACCACCAGGAAGATTTTGGTTTAGACGCCGAGTGGAATTTTTTCGCTACATTACATGGCAAGAGTGCGTGTGATGGCATAGGTGGAACAGTTAAGAGGCTTGTCACTAAGAGAAGCTTACAGCGTTTGACTGAATGTCATATTATCACATCTCTCAGTATGTTCGACTACTGTGTAATTTTTTATTTCTATTTTATGTCTTTAGGCAATATGGCCAAGGATTATCAATAGTGAATTAGTCACTGTCCTATCAGATAGGTGGTAATCCCCCTGATACAGGGGCTATTGTGTGAACCAGTTCACCGGGGTAACCCCCTACTCTTTTTCGAATAATGAACTGGGTCCTTTAAAGTACACACATGTTATAACTGTGTACACTGGACTATGGTTTATAGTCCTTATCCGAGAAGACTTGAAGAGAGGAGCGAGTCGGCCTCGAACCCTTGTCGATGTTGTTGTCTTTTAGGTACGGTAAACGGCGCCCCTGCCTTAACCGCTCGGCCATATGACTCGCTCATATGGACATTCCAGGCATCAACTTTTTTCATGTGGGAATAGATGAGGTATCTACTGTAGAAAAAGAAATAAAGCCGAGATTCAACCTCGCCCAGACCATCAAGGGTACATTACAATATCATCGCTTTGTTCCCGTTTCTCTGGCACAGATGCAGGTCTACAAACTTAGTACCCAGATAAACCCTCCGGATGTGGTAGTGATTCAAGAATCTTTCAGTGATGAAAATGAAATTGTTGCTGATACACAACCCACCATTATTAGACTTCAGAATTTTGTGTGCTGTAGTTATGATGGTGTCCCATGGATTGGTTTGGTGGTGGATGTCTCACTCTCAGAAGAGTTTGGGGATTTTCAAATTAAATTTATGCATCCTCATAAGGCCAGCGAAAACCTTTTATTGGCCGTCCAAAGAAGACTGTTGTTGGATTCCTGAATCAAATGTACATTGTATTATAGCCTCTCCGTTTATAAAATCCTCTTCGACTAGGAATTACAGTATTTCCCAAAATGATCGCCACAACATTTCTAAATACTGTTTGAATTGTCCAGATGACAAGGAGTAAAGGCCAGACATAGACAATTGTAACATTATAATAATATTTAGTTTGTAAATAAAATTAATTTTGGAATCCATCAAATTGACATTGAAGTAATGCATGGACAGACACCAAAAATACACTAAAAGGAAGAGGTATGTCAACTTCAAATTGTAATTTCATGGAAACAAAGAAAAAAAACCCTCCAATTTTTTTATATGTTGTAGTTGACACGTAGGGCTACATTTTTCATGATAGTCACCAACAAAACGGGCGTGTTCCACGGGGTCAATTTCAAGGTCAAAATATATGTCAAAGTTTTATTCAACTTAAAATTAACATAAAACACACACAATTAGTATATTTAGATTCCTTATGGTCTCCCCTTTACAAAAATACCTTTGCTTTTAAAATCGAACCTATAGTTCCCGAGATACAGCTCTTTGAAACGTGGCGGACGCGCCCTTTTTTGCGTAAAAACCGAAAATTGAAATTGCGATATCTTGAAAACCGTTGGTCCGATAAAGTTAAAATTTGAAATTTTGGCTTTAATTGCTATGAATCACCCATATACCAAATTTCATCAAAATTGGAAGAGGTAGGGTTTAACTCATTGGGTGATCTGAGATGGAATGACCCTATAACACTATTAATACCGGTTACAAATAACACAATAAAAGACTATTTTGTAACACATATCTTTGCTTTCTCTCCTTAGTCACATGCGCTTGGTGTAGACTTGCTAGAAGCATGTTGTCAGAGTCTCAATCTGCTGGAAAGTGATTATTTCGGACTTCAATTTTACTCGCAAGACGATGTGCCGGTGAGTATAACTTTACTATTATTTCAAGTAGTGTTGTGACATGTGCTAGATTTGTTTGTTCAATAAACTGGCTTTCAAATGTATTTTGGATTTATTTTAAAGAAGAGAGTTTTGAAGTGGCCTGTAAATGAAGCATGTAAGCCGTAAATAACTTTGAACATTTTGCACTTGAAAAAGTAAAGTTCTTCCTTATATGGTTATTTACCAATAGAACAAATGGTTTTAGTTTTACAATAAAATCACTTAAAATTCCTCTATTTTACCGTCTATTCTAGCCTATCTTACATGGATAAACCAACATTGCCATTGCCCTATAGAGAATAGAAAATAACTTTGAAATTACACCCCTCTAAAGACAATAATGGTATATCCAATTTATGATCAATATTATCTAAATGATAGTTACTTTTAGGCAATATAATTCTGTAATGCATTCCCAGTTCCCCTGAAAAATTTAGTAATGGGTACTACTGTAGGCATTCAAACTGATGGTGTACATAATTTCATATTTCTTATATAATTTTACAAAGGACAAACAGACAAACAGGATATTGAAGTAAACCGTAATTTTAATACAATAACAAGGACTCTGACATTTTGTTTAATTTCCACATAATTAAAAATTAATTACTTAATGAGTCACCATCCTTTTCAACCATATTATTTACCAGCTTCAACATTCATGTACACATTAATGTTTGTAACCTAATGTTTCAGTTAGAGATGATGTGGCCCCGTGGGTGATAATATAAAGCAAAATTTTAATTTACTATGGTATATTAAAATGAATTAAAAAATATGAATACAGTATAAAATAGGGATAAAAATTAAATCAACTTTATTCAACATTAAAGCCATTTTTTTGGTAATTTTCTTTTGTAATAGAAATTTGTTTCAACATCGACATACATATTTTTAGAAATTTAGTAAATAATAAAATTTAATAAATTTCTCTCCTTTTTCTAAAATCAATGTTTAAATCAATAGTAATTGTTATTAATTATAACTAGGTATCCCAATGTAAAAATTCAAATTAATGATGGTACTTTTTCTTTCAGTTAATCAGAAGGAACTTACTGAACATAAACTTTTGCAATTTAAATGATTGAAATCGGATTATCCATTCAAAAGTTATGGTCCGTTAAAGTGCCCAAAAAACAGTGATTTTTGCTTGAAAAATTGCACTTTTTCTAATTATATTTGAACCCATTTTTGAAGGGTTATAACTTTTATACTAATAATTTTAAAGTTCTTATTTTTTCCAAACCCATAGATACAACAGAGTTGTACAAGAAAAAATTTTTTTTGGGTGTCCTCGACATTTTTTTTTTTAGATATCGCCCTACAAAATTCGTCCGAGGGCTTTTTACGCGTGATTTTCCCAATGTCTCAAAAATGCCCAAAAAGTTCCTGTCTTTAAATGATTCATAACTTTTGAACCAATGTGTGAATTAACTTCTTTTTTTTTTGCATTGCATAAAATGTAATATGTATTTTAGTAAGGTTATTTATATTGACAGGTAGGTAATTCTGAAATACAACATAAAATATTGTTAAAAAATGTTAAAATGTGAAAAAAAAAAATTTTGCGTTAAAACACTGTGTGGGTATTGTTTCTTTTCATCAAATATTATTTTTCGTAAGTATACATTTGTTTAATAATTCTAGTATTTAAAGTTATATTTATAATCATATATTATTTTAATTGATTTTCGAACCGCCAAAAATAAGAATTAAGCCCGTGCTTATTATGTGTTCGATTCCATTTGGAGCGCCGGGCCGAACGTAGACTCGGCCGCGCCTACTACAAGTTAAGTTATATAGGCCCCTAGCTGCTAACTAAGGTCTAAATAAAAGCCTGACGCTAAATTCTGCCTAAGAAATATCGGGAAGAAATTTTTTATTTAACAAAGTAATTACCTCAATGGTATAATTGTAACATGTTTAATTTTATTTCCCTTTCGATTATTCTAACCGAAAGTTGCACTTTGAATTGAAATATACGGAATAAAATTTAGGCCTAGAAACAGCGTAGACATACAACGGCAACACAGGCCAAAGCGCGTTTCGGCCGCCTACATAGAATGGCTTACGGCCGCTGCATAGCAAAATCAAAGCTTCTTAAATTTCTTCGGTACATTTCTTCCTAACGTACTTGCTTTATATAGTAGATTTATAAATATTCCACTTATTAAATAATTTAATAAATCGGTAAAATTGACGTTTCGAAGCAAATATTCCATGAGAGGCGACATTTTTCGACATGCCTCGTGTGCGGCGAAGACTAGTTCAGAAAATGGAACAGTCCACTGCAGGGGTTATCCAATCATTAATTAACGCGCTAATACATGCATACCATGCACATTGTCTGGGCGACGGTAATTTAGTAATAAGCGGAGAACTGAATCCCCCCCCGTAAGGAAAATGGTAAACACTGATATTTATGGTAGGGATTATTTTTTTCAGTGGTTGGTCTTGTTGGCCTCTTCGCACGAGGTCCACGCAAAGTCAAATAAAACGATGTGGTTTATCAAACAGAAATATAAATTAGCTTCAATTCAATACTAAATTAGCCAGATTTTGATAATGAGAAAGACTAAAAAATTCAATTTTTATCGTTAAAATTGACATTTGAGGCGGATGTACATAATAATAATAACCGATTTACATATCAAAATAAAGAGTATTTAAAGCCTGATAACATGCAACAAAAATTACTCCACCACCTATTATGGACCTCGTGCGATCGTGTTTTGAAAATGGGTAGGTGTTTTCCAAAGTTATTTTTAGCGCGCGGATTTCGGCTCGCCGGCTTTTGTACCTCATTTTTAACTCGCGTTTTCTATTAAAATATTTAATAAACATAGATTAAAAATATATGAAAATAATCCCTTAAACAAGATCTTTCCAGACATATAATTTTTATTCACATGTGTATATCAGAAATAGTATATTTTTAACTTCAAAGACACGTCACTTTTTGAAATTTCACGAACGTGTTAAAATCGCGGTAACGAAAATCCGCTTCATTGGGATACCTATTATAACACCAATGTGTAATGAATGCGTTTACTTGTCATTGTGTAATATCTGCACCTCTGGCTATTTATCTAACCTCTTGTCATACCTAGGCTCTTCCTGCTAAATATTATTTTAATTGATCCCTACTACCCAGTAACACTATATAAACTTGACCAAAGCACTTGACTCAGTGTCACTTGTGATTGGTCAATTCAAATTAAAATATAATTTGAATTAACACTCTAGGATTCATGACCAGATGAATTCACAAACATGAAATTTGATTACATTTTTTGTAAGAAATTAATTGAATAATAATAATTTAGTTGAATTAATTAATGTGAATTGCTTCGTTGGAGCCATAACAAATTCTTGATAATTTTTATGGAGTACAGAAAAAAAAGATAAAAGAGTCAGCTAATTATATTTCATATATTTTTAAAACCCATTTGATTACAGTTAGCTCTCCCAATCCCGGATTCTGTGAACACCAGAAACACTCCCAAATCCAGACTTTTCTTGAGGTCCATAATGTCCCAATTTCTTTTTTACATTCAGAATACTAGACTTTACAAATAAACCAGACATATTATTAGGCTAGCCCAAGGGTGTCTGGTTTGGAGAGTTCTAATTTATTAGACTTTTACAATTTATTAAAACATTTAAATGTGTGAAACTTTGCAAAGCATTGTAGACTCTCCTATAGTAAGATCAGAGATTCTATTTAGTTATTTCATTGTTTTACATTTTTTTTAAAGCAAATTGGAAATGATATATTACATTGATTGCATTACTTTTATACTAAAACTACTGATTAATATAACAGATAGAATACTTGGAAAGAGGAGTAAAAAAGTGGAGTGTTTATTAAATTATAATAATTTTATATTTTGCAGACGTGGCTGGATAGTGAGAAGATGATTATAAAACAATTGGCAGGTACGTCGTGTGTTTTAAATTAATTTTCACTTTTACTGAACTTTGAGAATTTTGGTCAATCTCACTATGTACAATTTAATTCTTGGTCATGAGTAACTGATCATGATGTATAATTTACATGTGTGAACATACCTGTTATGGTCAGTTTTAACCAATTAATTTTCACTTTACCTAATTAAATTTGAGAACTTTGGTAATTCTCACTACCTAATCCTTGATCATGAGTAACTGATCATGATGTTTTATTTACATGTGAACATACCTATCATGGTCAGTTAACAGAGATAAAGGATCTCTTTGTATTATTACAGATAATACCAGTCTAGATTAAAAACCTCATTTAATTGCTTTTGAAGTAGGAGTTGATGTGCTGTTCGTTTTCTTTATCACTGATAGTTTTCAAGCATCAATTTTCAAGTAGATTACAGGACTCCAAAAGATTCTTTTTCAAGGCAAAAATTGTCCTTCAAAGTTGTTTCACAATAGAGTTCAAACTTAAGCCTCCTTATAAACTAAAACCCCATATTTAAATTAATTCACAAAATTAAAATTAGGTTTCAGTACGAGAAACATAAAAGTATGTCATGTTGAACAATCAATTTAAATTTTAAGAAATGTAGTATTTCAAAATGGAGTGTCTACTCCTCTATACATTATGGTTTAAAAAGTAGGACTGCTAAGTCTGTATAATTTAATGTAGTACCCCATTATACAATTGATAACAATTCTGACAGCAATTAAATGATATTACCGTAATACTGTAGGTTTTAAACACAAAGTGAAACACCATGATTTCCAGGCAAGAATAATATTTAAATGCCAACACTGTCATTTTATTCTTTTCAATGTTTAAGTTTCTTTAATTAAGCTCTGTCTTATTTGTAACAACAAAATGTGATGTGCCCATATATGGACATGATGATGTCATATCACTACCATATTTGGACACATCATACTTTTTTTGTCAAACTAGTTTGATAGTGTAGACAGAACTATAGAGCACAATAAGAACCATATGTAGTACATTTTCTTACGACTAGACAGCTAACTACCATGTTTTCCTATATAATATGATATGACTTACATACTGTACACTGTGAGCATTTTGTAACATATTATAATGCACACAATTGTTCCATGCTTTTGACCTTTGAACTTGAACTTTATACCTTATAAATTTTTTCGCCCAGGGTGGTGATTGTCTATTTTTCGGCTATTCTTTGTTATTTTTATAGGTAAATTATTTCCTGATAGTAGAAACCGGCATCATAAATATGATTGCAATCTGTGTAGTAATGTATTAATAGAGGAAAATTGACATTGTTTTTATGACATGTGGTCCTCCAAATTTCAGCACAGTAGAACCAACCCCTATTAAGCAAGACACCTTTGGAACCTATAAAAGTGTTTCCAACTTTCCTTAATAGTGGTGTCCCCTTAATTGGGGTTGGCGATAGTGTGAAAACATACAATACCCCTCCTTTGAGACATCTCTAATCAGGGGATACTATTAAGGGGGCACTTTGGTGGAGAACAAACATTTTCTGTCTTTGAAGAAAGAATTTGTTGTTGAAAATAAGTTACAAAATACACAATATATTGCTCGATATTATGCAGAATTATTCAGTTGAAAAATAATCTGGACGTTGACGTATTATTGTACATTAAGTTTTACTGACAGGTGTTGGACGGACTGACTGGCGACAGAATTTTAATCACATCATAAATTAAATAAAATTATAACAATCTAGAATTCATACAGGTGTATAAATTGTCTGTCTCGATTCATATTAGCCTAGCGTCTATCAAAAACCACCAGGGGCTAGCCATCTTTTCACTTGCCGTTCGGGCTAGTGAACAATTAATACTGTATCATGCATATTATCGCGGCCTATTCACGAAAAATCATTAATGACGAAAAAATTAAATCAATTGCGGATTTATAGGAGGCCATAATCGTTAGATTTTCATTCGAAAAGTCTTAATGCATTATAAAATAATATTAGTAGGATAAAACAGCCATGATAGACTTCAAGTAAATCATGATCTAAAGGATACCGCCATGTATGTAAAGCAATAAAGAAAATATTGAACTTATCATGAATGTCTGTAGTCTTAATAAAATTGTATGACTCATCTGCGGTTATTTTTAGATCAGATATGAAATATCATTTGACTTTCATTTGTCTGACTATTAATCGTTTTTATTCATTTGTTGGCGGAAGAAAAATGGTTTTTATAATGACCTTGAAATTTATTACCTTGTAATCGCAAACTTGTTTATTTTTTTATTTTATTCAGTTGTCAACCTACAGCGATGAAACCGCCAATAACAGGTTGTGAAAATATGTATATTGTCTTTAACCCATTGACCCCTAAGTTTATTTTGCTCCCCTGGGACCCAAAAAGCATATGTCATATAATTAACCCTAACTTTTTTTCTAAACACAGACATTAAAAAAATTAAAAAACAAAAATAATACAAAGGACATTTTATTTCCAAATATGTTATCAAATTTGTGTTACAACTTATTTTGGCGGAGTATGGATTATGCAAATTTTAGAAATATTTTAGGAAAATTATTAAAAATTTGTAATTTATCTTTGACTACCAAATGCACAAAAATTAATAAATATTTCATAATAAAACTCATCTCTTCATCAGAACCTATTTCTTCTCTTCAAAATAAGACCAAACTTGACCATTATGAATGACCGGTTTCGAAATTATGAAGAAATTAGTAGACTGACTCATCCGACGATGACCATATGGGGCCTAGGCCTATCGGGAGCCGCCCCGAGAGCGTCCTCGCCGCTGTTTGTTCACCGGGAATGTTAAAAAAAACATCCCGAAAGCGACTTGGAATTCGCTATTCCCACGCGCACCGGCATCCCTCGGGAGCTTAGTCCGCTGTTTTAGACGTGTAGCTTGCAGAAAATTTGACGAAAATGCGTCGAAAACTTATGAAATTAAAACAAGTTTGGTATCAAAATGTTTGTCAAAAGTTATGCTTCAATAAACTGACCTTTGCGCAGAGTTTGAACAAATATTTCATGCCCATAATGCATCTGACATGTCAGGGTTCATATTACAATCAAAGGTAAACAATATGGCGCGGCCCTCGTGAGGACATCTTCACGACTTTTCTCCGGTAGAAAAATCACATTTTTACATGGAAATATGACGATTTAGACACTGTAACTGATACATAATCTTTATTTATTATACATTTATTGTATACAAGTTTCAAAATAGTGATTATTAGAAATAAAGATGGATTTTAGACGATTTTACGTTGTATGTTTAGGCCTAGATTCATTCAACGCGCCTGTCGCGTTTCGAACAGCGTGCTTCGAAAAACGGTTATATTTTCGAATTTTATTTTCAAACTAACTTCAACAATTGTTTTTATATATTTAGAAGCATATTTTTAAAAAAAAAGTTGTGAGTATTTTGTATAATTTGTTGTTACGATTCATGCACAGCAAACTGCGCATGTAAATTCGATTTACTTTTTTTTTGTTGAAAATTTGTTTACAATGACCTTGACTTTTAACCTTTTGAGCGCTTTAAGCGCTTATCGTGGTGAATCGGTTAATGGTTTTCAATAAAAAACGCTTAAACCATGATCGTTTTGGAGTCGCCGGTTACCAAAGAAAGTCCAATCTAAACAATTTTTAATGTCACAGTTAAATTGTGATAAAGCTGCTTAAAATTATCTCTAGTGCGAACAATGGTCACATTTACAACAGATTTACCGTTGTTGAAATCCAGTGCGAACAAGGCTTTAAACATTTTACCCTAAGCATTCCTGTACGCAATTAATACTGCAGTGTAAGTGAGCTATTAATTAAAACCCCAGCTATTGTTTAGACATTGTGCATTTAATGACTTAACTCAACAGCGTTTATTGCATGGCTGTTTGTACAGCCCTACTGCCTCACTATCATTGTGCAATTATTATATGGTTTACCACCAGTGTCTAAACACATACAGAATACTGATATTTTTGTCTTAAATGAATAGACTTATAGATAGGAAAAGAAGAAAGAATTGAACCATATCAGTCTGCACTTTGTAGATATTCTTTGTTATAAATAGATAAACATCTTGATAGTAGGAACACCCAGTTAGAAATAGCACAATAGAAAGTTATGAATTTATATTACTGATTCATATCTTTGCTGCTTTTGAAGAAATAATTTATTGCACAACCAAGCAAGCCCAAAGGATAAGTATGTAATCTCAAAATTGTCCTTGCTAGTAATGTATTTGGAGAATTGCCAAACGAACTATTACAATTATTAAAAGTTAATAATTTTCCTAGGAGCAAGTAAAAAAGATGGAAGAGCATTTTGCTGTTCAGTCTTCTAGCTACCTACCTTCTTGTTTATTTTAAACCGAACTATTAAAATTATTAAAAATTAATAATTTTCTTAGTCCGTAAGTGAAAAAGATGGAAGAGCATTTTGCTGTTCCATCTTCTTGCTACCCACCCTCTTGTTTATTTTAAATTGATGATTTTAAAAAATCTCATATATATATATATATATATATATATATATATATATATATATATATAAACAAATCAGGCATAGAACATTAATTCTAAACCGCCCGGTAATATACTGAAATTTAATTAATTAATTTGAAACGATAAAGATGAGGAAATCTGTGAGAATGAGAAAAAGTCGCCCCAACCGAGACTCGAACTCGGACCGCCTGCTTGATATGCAGATGTCCTAACCGTTAGACCACTGGGGCTTTCACGGTATTGTTCGAACTCGATAGGATAGCGACTCTTTAACATTCTCGGCGTGGTACGGCGGAACAGCACTAGTCCTCAGTTATCTATTATATAGAGTATGTAGTAATAACAGTATACAATAATGTTGGCACGGGTTTTCCCCAATTTAAAAAATAAATTAGAGCTTGGGGTGTCTGAACTTAAATCGGCAACCAATGCAAACATTTTTGTTTTTACAGTATGTCTTATTCTAAAACATTATTCCATTAGGTATTATCTGTTTCAACAATCCATACACCGTTCCTGATTGTTGCATAGCAATTGTGATTAATAACGACGATATCTTAATCGCCATAGCAACTAATGGTAAATTCATGTTGAGAAAGCAATCATAACAATCCCATCAATTTACAATCCATTTTATAACATTCTTTGACAAAACATTTCATTTTAAATTACTTATCGTTTTAATATATTTTATCACTTATATTTGCGCTTGACATTAAGAGCCATTTTCAAATATAATTAAGCACCTGATGATATTATTAATACCATTATAAAAATGTATTGTATTATTTATAAAAGATATTGCAATACAAAAATCTCAGAATTTGTATATAATAAAGTAATTAAATTTAGTCATTGATATGATATCTCTGAATGCACTTTTTTTATTACTACAAACCTTTGCTACAGTGTAGTTGTCAACAACAACCAAAATGGTTAACCCAACAAATCATGTTTTAGTAAATTAAATAATTAACTACAACATGAAGTAGAATATTGACAATCATCAAGTCTGTTATTAGACTAAAAAGTAATTATTTTGATAGTTTATAGTAGTATTCCAAAAAAATTTAGATCAGCTAACAATGTGTTTACATTTTCAACTAGAAATTTCAACGTCTATGTACTAGCAAAATATCTAGTTTGTTAGGTTGAATTTCGAGCCCTGTTAAGTGTTAATATATTTTTGTTAACACTTTTGTTGCGGATAACCCATGTGATTGTAAGAATCTTTTTTTCTCAAAGTGACGAGTTCAAATCTAGATGATATAGAAATTGATAGAATATCTTGTTTTATTCAATGAATCCGTTAAAAGTCTCTCATGTAAAGATGCATGCAAGAATGTCCAATATGCTTCAAGTTCACTTTAGTAGATAACAGGGATCTTGATGCTTTTTCTTTATGGAGATACTTTTGTTGACCTTGTTGCTAATGGACCTACTTATTTATTGTAAGTGCTAACACCATGTTCCTGAACTATATCTACAAATTGCTTGAGATGGCAATGTGTGATACACATTGCATCTGTTTATGTCTATGCTTGCTGTCAATGTAATTGGGTTTCACACAGGCTATTGCGTTCCTAGCTTACCCGAATAAACTGGCAATAATGTATCTCTCCAAAGAGAAAAAATAGAAAAGAAGTATAGCACCCCTATTGGATAATGATAGTTTCTAGACCATCTTCAACCACATCCTTAAAGCTTGGCTCCCACTTGGACAAATCGCAAGTGTGGTGCAAGTAATTTGACCAATCACGATACGATGGATCATCCAAACTGTCACTTGTGATTGGTCAACTACACTTAAGTTGTTCCGACGTCATTTCGTAAAAGTGGGGACCAAGTTTTCGAGAAGATGTCTGTCTCCTAAACTCCTAAAATAATATCCTTCATTGGCCCTCCTATTTGGACTTGATAGAATGACTGTTATATTGTGCTTGACAGTCAATGCATCTTGCAGATAATGATTACTATATATTCATACATTTTACTTTATTTCCTTTACTAAATTGCCCGTTGAAATGCACTTAAAAGTGAAGTACAAATTCTACACACAACAGTCGCCAAGTTTTGCTGTAAAAGTTGTGGACACATCTTTGCAAGTAATTTATCAGGCAAACATGTTTCAAATCTGATTGATGGTTCTGGCAAAAACTACAATTCAGGATAATTTATTGTTTCTGTATATAAATGCTGGCTCTATACATTATTAAAGGGACACTTATTAAAAGGACACTTATTAAAGAAACACTGATTAAAAGGACACTTATTAAAGGGACACTTATTAAAAGGGACACTTATTAAAAGGGACACTTATTAAAGGGACACATATTTAATAGGACACTTATTAAAGGGACACATTGATGGGACACTAATTAAAAGGTACACTAATTAAAGGGACACTTATTAAAGGGACACTTTTGAATCATTTTCTGCCAACATCTTTTCGCATCCTACCATCAAAGTAGATGTTCAAAGTCTATGATAATAGTAGAATATTGAAACCAAATTATGCTTGGTAAATTATTAGGACAAATTAATAACTTGTTTGTTTGATCGTCGTGCATTTGAAATAACTCGGATGAATTAAATCTATTAATACGTTGAACTGACATAATTTTGAGACATAATTTGGTGGCATACATAGATTGCTTACTGTAATTTGTAAACATCATTTTCACTGGACTATGATGCTTTCATTAGTCATAAGTTCCACTGCTATCGTGTTTTATACATAAACTCCTCTTCGTTTGAATTCATCATGCTCTGTTTACAACAGACTTAAAGGCCAATTTACACAGACGAACAGTAATGGTAAGGAATAACATAGATTCTATATTTTTATTAACCGTTACTTTAAACATGCCCTTTTTGATTGTTTATTATAAAGAAGATACTTGAACAAATAGCAGAGATCATATAGCTTTATTGAAAATATTACCAGACACACAGAACAATATGTCTAAATTGCATTAGCATATAATAGATCAGTCACCGCGTTGCTGTAGGCAATGTTTTATTTAAGCATATCTTTCCTAATACTTTCAAGTTTCAGTACTTCTGCAAATTTGTAACAAAATTTGTGTAAGAAAATGTTGTACTTTCAAATCCTTGACCCTTCAAATGGAAATACAATTTAAAGTATAATTTAAACAATTTTTTAGAGCTATACAAGAATTTTTTTTTTGTCACATAAAGTTTGATAGTGTAGACAGAGCTTTATGATTAAATATCAAATGCTAGTGAGCATTATTCCATGATTGGATTATGACATTACCATGTTTACTGTGCTTGCTAGTTCTCTTTAGTTATAAAATAAAAATTGTTAGCTATTGTTGTGATCTACTATCAATTGTCTGTTGTCAGCATACTTTGATTCTATGCTTTGTGCAAGTCCTTTGTTATTCTGGAGTTGTATTGTCTTTTTTACAATTTCCAACATAGTTTTAGAAAATAGTTTGTTAAACGTAGAATAAGTGTCTGCCATATGACCTTGTGCTGGAAAAACATCCTTTATATAGATGATACAAATCTGTTTTTAAATTAAGCATTTTTATGCTGTATGAAAGGAACCCAGTATTGCGAGAAAAAAAAAAAGCAGTTCCGTGTGCTTAAAATACTTTTGCAAATTTGTCTTATATAAAATGTAGGTTTATTTCAGAGAAGGACTTTTTTGGAGTAAATGATTTAAAATATATAATAACAACATATTAGTTATACCAAAGCTAAGTTTAAGAGGTTCTTTCTTAGGCACATGGTTATGATATTTTCAATGCCTTAAAATATTCTTTTAGCTGGGTGGAAGGTTTTTAGGTGGGGTGACTCTGCCCAGCACATTTACAGTACATCCAAGCAATCTATACTCTTACAGTACTACTAGGATTCTCTACATAATAATATGATTTAAATATAACAACATTTTGTTTCTAACGTTAAACCAGGTCACCCATACTGTAGTTGTGATTGAGATATTTGCTAGGCCTTAAAATAAGCTTTATGCTGGGTGGGATGACTCTACCCTCTACCCTGCACAACTACAGTAGATCAAGCAATATACTACTACAGTGCTAGGTTATCTACACAACAATTTTACAGTACATTGTTGATATAAAGTTTGCGGTACACCATATATATGAAAATAACTGTTAAGTTTCTCAACGTTTCGATCAATATGCTTTGATCGTCCTCAGGAGTGAGAATGAATTCTCATTTGATTTCGCCATGCAAACCTTCAAACAATATATTCTACATTATAATCCTGGCTTTATAGGTTTCAAAGCTTGTTATAATTGTGACTGATAGAGAGTTGACAGTATTTATAAATTCACTTTTGAAGAATTGGATCAAAAATCTTAATGAATCATGATTGATACAGGTTTATTCTTCAAATAAGAATTTCATGAGAAAGAAATTTGTATTTATTCAAATAAACCAAGTGAGAATTATTTAATCCTTCCATCAATCATGAGAACAGTAATCAGCATTTTGATATCTATTTTCACTCTATTTCAAGTTATTTAACTGACTTTAATATACGGTTTATAATGCTTTATCAATAATCTTTCTATTCCACTTCTTCATATCTTTCTTATTTCTATTTACACTCTATTCGAAGGAGTTTTCCGATTATAATGTTCCATATACTGATTTATTAATAATATTTCTATTATAATAATTCTTTCTTTATGTATTTCATCTCTCCTCCACTTATCTTGTTCCTCATTTTTCTCTAATTTTCATGCTTCTTCACTTCATCTTTCTGAACTTGAAGTAAAATAGAGTTTAATTTAGATTTGTTTGTATATTTGTTTGTGTATGCTGACTGACATTGACAATAACATTGTCTAAAGCTCTATCTACACAAACTCTATCAAACTTTATGTGACAAAACAAATGTGATGTGCCCATACTGTACACGATGATGTCATATTACTACCATATTTGAGCATATCACTACCTTATTTGGGCACATTAATAGTTCGATAGTGTGGAGAGAGTTTAAAGGGGGGTTCCGGGTTTAAAATGAATAGTAAAAAATGTAAAATATATTTGTTTGTCTCTTGAACGGTAAAAGTTTCAATTTATATAAGTGCCCAGTGAAGCAGAACGAAGGCTGTGAAATCAGGCCAGATTACAAGTGCAGCTACGGCAAAATCACACTGTGGTTACAAAATAGGAAATTCGTGAAATGGTCCGTCTTCCGACGACTCGTTATCATTAACCATATCAATTACTTTTGTAAAATTATACTTATCTGATGTAATTTTAGTCGGTCTTCCCATTTATAAAGTCAATTTTTTATGAAAATTCATCAAAATAGTGAAAAATTTGATATGTTTGCACTTTACGTTTGCCGATTTTCGCACCGACTTAGGGAAAAATCAAAATCAATGAAGCGTAACGTATACTGTACATTCCTGCTGAGGATCGGATCGAGCGAGACGACGATACACGTGCTCTCTCTGCTGCCCATGCCTGGCATCGTCACGTGATAAGCAGATACAACAATACCAAACTGGTCGGGTCGAGTATACCCCGTCCCGTCTATAATCACAACATGAACGATATACAGTATTTGATTGAAGGTCGACTCGACCTACCGGAATGGTATAGATAATATAGCTTGAATGAGAGAGTTGGAATATTTGTGTAGTGCAGCCTATAGTAAAAGGCCTGGTAGTATCAATTCTTGAGCTACTACACTAGCTAGCTCAATTTTTAACTGGGCCGGATCGGCTAGGTCTCCTTTCTACTACCTGGTCTACTTGCTTGATGCATGAGTATCCGCTTTTTTGGAGAGTAAACTAAGCCTATTTTATTTTAGACGATTGGACGGCGATCGGACCTTGTTTTGCTTCAATTACAGCCGATTTTGTAGAACGTTTTAGGTTTAGATTGTTTATGAGTTTGGTTGATAGGATGGGTTTTGTTATTTATGGGCCAATCGTCTAGTAGTAGGCTAGCTAGGGCTATGGGCCCCACTGTTTTAACGTAGCCATCGTGGCATGGAATCCCTAGTCAAAATGGCTCTCGCCCATTAGGCTAGGCCTCGAGTAGTAACTAGTATTGTACGTGAAGCCGATAATACGATCTGTACTATAGAGGTATAAAAATAGTATAATTTATGACTCCGTAATCTGTACTAAATTTTGTATTTCATTAAATGTCAAATAAATATATGCTACTACTGTTATTATTACACTTTAGGCCTAGCTTAGAAAATCTACAAAAAATGTATTTCACAATGATCGGGTGGTCGTCGTTTGACGGGGGGAGAGAGATGTAAATTAGTTGACAAAGACAACGTACATGACGTCGCGAGTTTGGAATCCACTGGTGACGTGATTTTGTGAATATCTCATGAATATTAATGAGCTTCCCTAAGCTGCTGAAAAACAGACTTTCCATGAATTTACCCTAAAATGTATATGAAATTTAATTTTTTTTAATTTCTCGTTATTACTTCTTCATTCTGACATGTCTATATTGTTATAATATTTTTTATTTAATAAATAAACGATATTTAAAATCAATTTTAAACCCAGAATCCCCCTTTAATACTTGCTTTTAAGTTAAGTTTTTCCTACATTCTGTAGACCTATAATAAACAGCTACCCGATTGACCTGTACCAAATATCATCAATAAAGTATTACTATTAGAAAGTTTCCAACAGGCTTTACCATTTATCGTAATAACTATTTTATAGCTACCATACACCACTAATGTGTTGAATATTTTAAAGCTAAAGTTGGTCTGGATATGTTGAGGCTTTTAAACAGAGCTGTCATTGAAATTATATAATACTGATAAAAGCATGAATAGTAGTTTGGAATGTTACACAAGCAGACATAGTAAGCCTAGGAAATCTGTTTGACCTCACTATAGCTTGGAGAGGTCAGAGGTCAACTAGAATGTGTTGTATCATTTATGATGTAGGGGTTAATATATTTTGTTATTGCTATAATTATTGATTTTAGATGATGATCATTTTACTATATGAGCACGAAACAAATGTATGTTTTGAAAATCCAGGATTGCCATTAATTTAAAATCTAAAGCCTTGTCTACACTATCAAACTTTATGTGACAAAAAAATGTAATGTGCCCTTATATGAACATGATGATGTCATATCACTACCTTATTTGAGAACATCACACTTTTTTTTGTCAAATAATGTAGACAGAGCTTAAGTAAGCTATTGTGTTGTAGGTAGCAGCAGACCTGGATTTAGATGTTGGCAGTATTGCAAAGATATAGCTATCTTACTTAATCTTTATGCTAGCATAATGAATACAATACAGTTGTTAAACTTTAGAAAGTACTGTATAAAAAAAAAGAGAATAGATAACAAAGTTCATTTTATTTGCATTTCTTTTCAAATCAAATTTACTTGTTGATAACAGTGGGTGATCCCTTTAAAGGTAGTCCAAACTATTTCATTTATATTATAAATCAGATTTTAAGTTTGAGCAACATTTCAATCAAAATCTATTTCTTTCATCTATTTTAAATGCTTGAATATATGTACAACAAAGAGGTGTTTTTAAAAAAGATAAGGAATACAATATTTTCAAATATATTGTGTTATAATAGTATTTTTATTTAATATTTATTGTCGAGGTTGTCCCTTAGTTTCATAATTTTTAGCTTAGTTCAGTCTGCCTCCCAGGAGAGATAAGTATTTAAACTAAAGTTGGAAATGTTGGCTTATTAAGTATGACAATCGCACAGTAGTTAATGCTGTGTATACAGTATATGACAACCACAAAATAAAACCAAGTATATTTGTGTAGAATTTCATATTTAGATTTATACTGAAATTGTTTTATATAACGATTTTTGGTCAGTTTTCCGCCCTCCTCTTTTTGTGGATGTTGTATAGTATTAATTAATTATATATTGTTCTAATTTTCTAAAGTTTGTACAGCTTTCAAACCTTATTAAACTATAATTAATAAGTGTTTTAATTTGGGTCTTTAAAACATGCTTAGTTTACTGTTTTCAGAATGTAGAATAATAATAATACATACCGGTTTCCTTGCTGAATATCTTCTAAACCAACTTAAAGTTGATTTTAGATAGCTTTATTGACTGTAAATATTTAATACTTTATTTTTTCTTTCTCATTTCAGCTCCAAAGAAAACAAACTTTTTGTTTACTGTCAAATTTTACATTCCTGACCCAGGCCAGCTTCAGGATGAATTCACAAAGTAAGTAAACAAACAGTAGAAATGGAAGAAAGACTTTGCTTCACATTAAGTAAGGAGCTGCTTTCGATTTGACCTTTGACATGTTACCTAAAAAATAAAAGACTTTGCTTCACATTAAGTAAGGGGCTTCTTTCGTTTTGACCCTTCACATGTTTCCTCAAAAATGGAAAAACTTTGCTTCAAAATAAATAAGGAGCTGCTTTCGTTTTGACCTTTGACATGTTAACTAAAAAATGAAAGACTGCTTCACATTTTAAGTAAGGAGCTGCTTTCAATTTGACCTATGACATAAGAACTTGTTACATCATATTTTGTGATTGGAATGTGCTTTCACATTTGATTCATCAACACAGTTTTGGTAGTTTCTAAGTCCAGGTGTCAAATGTCTTCGAAAATCAAGAGCGCCTTGTTAATGGTATTGGCCAAGTATTGTTTCCAAAGAAATCAAAATCAAACATTTTTTAAAGGTTTTTTTTAATTGTTATGTATCATTATGGCTGTTACAATGCAGTAGCTCCATAAATTGTAATGAAAGTCTATGAATAAAAAAAAAAAAGATAAAACATGGGGAATCAAAACCTGCTAATATAAAAGAAACGGAATTAGATAAAATAACAACCTTCTAAGTTTGAGGGAATAGGGATTTCCAGGCCTTGGGAAAAAGTGTACTAGTTCTATAACAACATTACAAAGCTCATGAACAAGAATCATCAAGTATCATCTCTGTATTTATGACCTTAAACTTGTAAGTTCAACACTTGCGCCATAAATATCTGTATGATATTATCCCTTAGTCATGAAATGGTAGAAATTAAATTTGAATCTGTTACCAATAGTAGTATAAATATTTACCATATTCTACATCCTGTAAACAGAAAGCTGGTGGTAGGTCTAACACAAGGTAAAGAGTACAGCCTAGCGATCTTTATAGGTATGGATTGGATATCTATTCCGGGGCAAATGTTTAGAGTTTCCTGCCTGGGAAATCAGAATTTCCTCATTATATGAATCACACTTAGGCCTGGCTTTGTTCTAAACTTTCTTTTTTTAAGCATGAGGTCTGGCATAATTAAGTTTACGATTCAATCCAGTGTGTTGTAATTAATTTGGAAATGATGGGTTAAAAATAATTTGCCAGTTCCTGTGAAAGATTTGTCTGATTGCCTCTAAAACCATCACTTGTGGTTTAATGAAACTATTAATTTTGCTATTTCTGCTGCAAGAAAAACTATTTTTAAGAATATTTCTTTGGCACTAGAAATGGCACCTCTGAAAACAGTTTTCGTCGATGATATAAAAAAAATGGTATAAAAGCTAACCCAATTTATTGTGGTTTGGATCGCAAAAAAATTGTTTTTATTTTTAAAATACTAAAACAATATCTCAATTTGACCTAATTTCAAAAGGTCTCTAAATGGCGCAAATATTTGACTATTCTCATTGGGTAACAGTGAATATGAAACATGTGGAACATAAAATTTAAAAAAAAACTAGGAAGCCCAGCTACATACAGTAAATGTGACCAACCCATGTGTGACTATCAATTGAGACTCTGCACAGTATGAAGATAATGATAATTCTAGTGTTCTTGCTAGCTGCCTGTTGTTACTTATAATACTTTAGTATAGACAGAAGTACATCATTAGGGAATTCCCCTTCCTGTTTACACCAATGATGACAGGAAGAATAAGATTGTTGTTAGTTTATTGTGTTCTTTGTTCTTTCCCTTGTGTAATCTTAATTCAATCACAGTATGGAATATTAAACCTATTTTAGAATATTGTTCCATTCTAAGACAATAACAATATACAGATAAACAAAGATTAAAGAGATAAACAAAAGTGACACAAGGTCATATAAGGTCATGTCAAGTTGGTGTCATCTTCATTTCCTTCAGAGGATGTATCTTTAACAGCTGCTTCCATTTTAAAGAATTACTTAAAGAAAAAATCTAAAAACGTTGGTAAAATGTTTAATTTAAAATAACCCGTCTTGAAAACTCCAGACTAGTTAAATTATCCTCCAGTTAAAAGTCAAATGGCTATGAGATAACTTGATATAAATAAGCAAATTTGATGGTATAATAAATGTCAACATTTTAATTCTGAAGTTGTCATACTTCAAGGTTATTTCTTACATAAAATATCAACATATTATTCATTAACCCAATTTTTGTGACCTTGAAGTAGTGGTTTTGTAGGCCTACAGTATGTTCACATTTATCATTAATAAATACCTCTTAAGAATTGTTGGGTATGATACTGTATATCCATGGGTAGATTTTAAAGCTCATTTATCAGTTTATTGCCGTTTTCACAAATAATGAAATACAACATAGAATTTTTTTCTCAAAGAACCATAATTCAAAATGCCTTAAGATAATGTTGTTATTTTTGATTGATTATTATTTTGGAATTATTTTTCTTTTCTCTTGTCAGATACCTTTATGCTCTTCAAATTAAGAAGGACCTTGCCAACGGTAAGCTGCCATGTTCCGAGAACACCGCAGCGCTTATGGCTTCATACGTTTTACAAGGTAAGTTTTGATGATGTTTTAAAGGTCCAAGTTCACGTTTTGAAATAACATGTTTTTCGCTCAATATGGTTGTTGTGTTAGGTGTAAGGTTAATAACTGTGTGGCGTAACCCATGGCAGCTTACACCCACCTCTGACCCTTTATTGTATTACAACATTGACATCTCATAATACTGTATTGTGCTCAAGACAACTTTGAAAATAAAATTTGCAAAATAAATCATAAAAGCTAAACCTGAAATTTCATTGATTTTATATCATAAGAAAGTTAAGTGTATGAACCCCTTATACCTTGGTTTACATAACTACTTCTATAAACTAGAAGGGAACTCCAAGAGCGCAACCCTCCGTCTAGGCATATGAAAATTTAATGACATGTTCCCATACAGCTATTAAACCATCCTTCAAAATCATATGAAATTTTGGCATTAACTTTTTTAGTAATCCTGCTAACAAATAGAAACAACAAACACACGTGATCGACCACATAACCTCTCTCACCATTCTAGTGGAGGTAATAAAACAGTCAAGTATGTACTTACAGTAAATGAAGTGCAGTTGTGGCTTGGTGGTTATGATGCTTGGCTACCACTCTAAAGGTCCTGGGTTCAATTCCCATCACATGTCAGGATTTTTCCCAAGGACAAAATTACAACTCCACTCCAAAAGATTTGTAATAAGACTTTGTTTATTTAGAGCATCTTGTGTATAATATGTTTGTCTTGTGAATTCCGCAATTGCTGGATGGATCACCCTCATTAAATATGGTAAAAAAAATAAACTAAATTTAGGTATTTACAGTAGGCCCTTTGCATGAACTTCTTGAAACTGATATTTTGTAAAGGCAATGTAAGAACTTCTCAAAAGTGTAGTATTGCAAATGACGCTAGGGTTTGGTTACATCCATTTAAGCCCAATCTAAATATTTTGTAAATGATTTTAAATGAATTTTACAAAGAAAATTGAAGTTAATTATGTGATGGTGATGAAGTCGTCAGGCCCCATGCTGTGTATTCACATATTATAAATTGATAGTGAATTAAATATGACAAGGACAATAGTGTCTGGTCAGGTTTAGCGCAGCCTAGTTGAGGAGTTTTTGTATATATTTAAAAACTGTATAAAGCTATGTCTACACTATCAAACTTCATGTGAAAAAAATGTTTGATAGTGTAGACAGAGCTTTAAAAATATGTCGCATTTATAACTAGGTTGCAATTGGAACTTATTAATGATGTAGTTAATAGCACGTCATCATCAATTTATTGTAGGTATTATAAATTCATATTTGTGGCCTCACCAACATTGAGAATTTAAATGTCATTAGCGTTGTAAACCTTTAAACAGGTGAATTCAGAACAAGGTATTTTGGCATTACACCCTCATAAATCATTTTTATTTAATTCATTTATTGTGAGGTGAGTCTTGGTATTGTACCCATTGTAAAACGTTGAGTAACATTAACCATATGCTACAACAGTAATACATTTGACATTACAGTATTACGTTTGACATTACATAGAATAGAGCTAGTGTGTTAGCTGTAATTAAATTTGTTTCCGCGCAATTAGTTTATCATTACCCAGCAGTGGGTTTTATTCCAACATTACAGTCAAATATTTTAAAAACCACTACTGTTTTAAATACTTCATCCCAGCCAATGGCTGCCATTGTAATTTAATTGTTTGGAAATAAAAATACAACGAATAACTAACTACTACTACTACTACTACTACTAATTATATTGTATAATAATATAACAAATCATCCTGGCAAAAACAGAACAAATCGGGGAAAGCATAATGTCGGAATGATGAAAAACGTATTAAGGAAGAGAGAGAGACTATATTAAAGTCCCAGTCGAATAGGCAAAATGATTTAAACTTGTATCATGCACGAACGAAACGTAGTGAATAATGACCAACGGCGTTAAGGGAGTGTCGTTAGGTAGATACACTCATTTGCCTCTACCATGCTTTCACACGTTTCTACAGGTAAGTTGCCAAGCTATCGTCATGTCAGCCTCTAAATTATGATGAATAATATCAATGATATTTTAATCAAGTAATCTATATTATCATTTTTTTTCAAATTTAATTTGTTTCAAGAAAATATGCATAAAATTGTTTTTTTATTTTTGTAGCGGAAGTTGGCGATTACAACCCAGCAGAACACGATGATGGAAGATATATCACAATCAAATTTGTACCGAACCAAACAAAGCAGTTGGAGTCTAAGATACAAGAATACCACAAAAACCATCTGTAAGTTTGTGCAGGTTTTACGATATTAAAAAAAGGATAAATCATGCATTCATTTTTTTATAAATGAGAGAAACAAATCATCTTAAGAAATAAACCATTTATGATCAAAGTATATTCACATGCTCAAGTGAATTTAGGAAAGATTTCAACATAAAACTTTGTTAATGCAATCCAATAGTCTCACCCCCCTTATCCCACCCAACTGAGATTATACAAGGCCATGCACGGTATATAATATAGAATAGATACTTGTGAATCATATTTGATAATTAATTTATAATTTAATATTTTCTTATACAAATATTTCAGTGGACAGACACCAGCTGATGCAGACTTCAACCTCTTGGATGTAGCCCGTCGGCTGGAGATGTATGGAGTTCACACGTTCCCTGCAAAAGATTACGAGAACATTCAACTGTTCCTCGCCGTGACAAGCCAAGGTGTGTCTGTATTTCAGAACAACATGAAGATCAACACATTTTCCTGGGCCAAGATCAGAAAGCTTAGTTTTAAAAGGAAGAGGTTCCTTGTGAAGTTACACCCTGAAGGATATGTGAGTCAACATGTATTTTAAAGTTATATCATATTAGTCAACTCTCCCAATACCAAACCACCTGAAAACCAAACTCTCCCAAAACCAGATTTCAAAATTAATTTTTTTAATTTTTTTAATTTTATTTCATCTTCTTTCAACAGCGACCAAAATCACCCATAACAGGATTGAATCAATAAATATAATTTATATAGATACTTAATTAAACAACACAATTAGCTAAAATTACAGGTATTTCAATACTATAGCATATTATCATAAAGAAAGTAATTAACTAGATGTAATAGCAACAGTAATCTTACAACGAATGAATACCCCTCAAAACTAAACTCCCAACCAACATAACTATAACTATTGGGCTAGTTAGAAAAACATAAACGGTAAATGCAGGAGATATAATACTTGGACATTGGTCAGATGTTTCCCCATCTCTGACGTAATTGTATGCTAAGAACTTATTGCGAACACTGGCGAATCGCAAGTAACTAATACCAGTGCTACTCCAACCCGCAATGTCCAGATTACTAGCCTAACATTCATACATTCAGACCACCGCCTTGCGCTGATGACTAGGGTTGGATACGAACCCAAAGGAATCAGCGGGTATGGGGCAACAGAATAATAATAGATGATAACTACTGTAAAGCTCTGTCTACACTATCAAAAAAAGTGCCCACAAATGGTAGTGATATGCCCAAATATGGTAGTGATATGCCCAAATATGGTAGTTATATGCCAAATATGGTAGTGATATGCCCAAATATGGTAGTGATATGACATCATTCATGTCCATATATGGGCACATTTTTTTTTGTCATATAAACTTTGATAGTGTAGACAGAGCCTAAACTAATGCTAAAAAATTTGATAATCGTGGACATAACACAAAAACAATATAATTTAAAACTAAAATATTACAATACAGTAATTATGTAGCTTATTTAAACCCTGTATACTACAGAAACATCTCATTACCATTGAGTGTGTATCCATCCAATCGTTAATGTTAATTTAATTAGTTTTGATTGCATGTTTAATGACTTGGATAATCTTGATTGAATAGCCGTTCTGATACTGATCATACCACGTGCAATTGGTATTCTGAATCGTATACTTTCGATTGGTTACTTATCAGTCCATCGTATAAATCCAATTTATTGTTAATTTACGATTGTTTAATTTAAAAAGTAAACCTTACCACAATTCTATTTGAAATCATAGTACCATCACATGAAACATCTTCTAGTTGAATGACAAATATTGGTGTTCTTATTTTTTTTTGTGATTAGGGTTATCCGCGAAGTACGGTTGAGTTTCTGCTCGGTAATCGTAACGATTGCAAACGTTTTTGGAAAAACTGTGTAGAGCATCATACATTCTTCAGGCACATCCAAGCGAGAAGAACACGCCCTCGTCGTCGCTTAATGAGCCGAGGATCCTCTTTTAGATACAGGTAAGCATTAAGAATTCTTACTATATAACAAGTTCCTCATCATTGTAGACAAATTGCAACGCATTCAATGCCACCATGCTTTATGTACATTTTTTTTTTCTGATGAGTTCATTTCACGAAACATTACATTTGACAAATTCAATCTCCTTTAACATCAATAAAGCTTGGAGGGCATTTCAGAAGCTAAATAGATTCTACAACTTGTAAACCAATCCAATATTTATGTTACAAGTATAATAACAAGTTTTTATTTGGGAGGCTCGATGAAAGAGGCTTTAAATTGACCGACTGTCACAGTCTGTTAAGCTCTGTCTACACTATCTTAAAACTAGATTGAAAAAAATATTTGATGTGCCTAAATATGATAGTGATATGCCCAAATATGGTAATGATATGCTGTAATATGGTAGTGATATGACATCATCATGTCCATATATGAGCACGTCACTTCTTTTTCCCTCATTAGTTTGATAGTGTAGAGCTTTAAATAGGTACCTATTGCATAGATAAATAGTAAAATCAACCAACCATTATTGGATTCAATATAGTTTTCAGTTAATTGCAAGGCTATTGCTTTAAGAAATGAAACTTAATAAAACCATCTTAAATTGTTTACTTTAGTTCTATGATGTTTTCTAATTGTCACGCATGAGTGAACTCACCTCCCTTATGTAATTGTCTAGTAGGATTTAGCTACTAACTAGTAGACTAGTAATTGATAGCTATAGAGCCCTGGTTATTGTGTTATACTAATTTGGAAACTGCAGGATCAGGTATTATATTACTGAATATTGTTACTTTACCCAAGACACGATGATAATTAGGGATGATGTACAATTTGCATGAATGCTGTTATGGTTGGTGGCAAAATACTTTACTATTATGTAAATAGAGAACGAAAATTAAGCAAAATTCAAATTCACTTTTAGATGGAGCCATTCAATTATATGATTTTCCATTTAACAAAACAGAACCTTTTTCCTTCGTTCCATGTGAATGCAGCTTTTTAATCTTAAGCTCTGTCTACACTATGAAACTTTATATGACAAAACAAAATGTGATGTGCACATATATGGAAATGACGATGTCATATCACTACCATATTTAAGCATATCACTATCATATTTGGGCATATCACACTTTTTGTCAAACTATTTCTATTTCTAAGTATTTCTATGTTTTTTTTGTTTTTTTCCTAATAGTGGTCGTACACAGAAACAAGTTACAGATCAAATCCGAGACGGTTATGTAAGAAGAACAGGCGCTACCAAGTAAGTATTCATTACGTTATCTTCAGTTACATCAGTCTCGTAAATATTGTCTGTTTTGCATGAACAAATTTACAAATCGTACAAGGAACTAGGCATATTCCATTAGAAGTTTAATAAGTTTGACCTTTGGTTACTTTTTTGTGTTACCCTGAATTCATTCTTTGTATTTTTTTTTATGTTGTGTTATTTTATGAATTCGAATAAAGAAATAAGAAATAAAATAAAGAAAAGCGTATCATGCTTGTTGGGCGATTCCTTTGATACACGTTCTAAAGTGTATTTGATTCAGCCATTTAGTAATGTAACTACATACATTACATACTTAACATTATCTAGAGTCAAATTATATGTTTACTATGAGTGATAGGAATGTAATTCTGAAAGTTTGCATCGAGTGCCATTAAACATAGCTATCAGGTATCAATTCAAGACACATGATAAATGCTTTGTAAGGATAAATGTATACTCTATGCAATGCACACCTTTAGTAGGCTTATTGCTTTGTATGATCCATCAGCTTAAAGTATTTCTCTCACATCATGATATCTCAAAAAGAATTATTACATCCTCTTCTACACCAGATAATTTATTTTAAGATTATTCAGTTATGTCAATGGTGTTCTTTGCAGTAGAGAATAGAAAGTTATTTTCTATTAATGTGTCATATTCAATTAGCCATTTGCTTATTTACAATATTCTAGCTACAAAAAAAAAAGAAAATGAAATTTAGGTAGGACACAAAATACATGGATTTTTTAAATATGTTTTTCTATGATGGATTAAACTTCTTTTTTTTTTACCTCATTTGACTCTTACGGATAAGAAATTAAACTTTTTTTAAATACTTTGATTCTTACTGATAAGAAATTAAACTTTTTTTTAAATACTTTGACTCTTACGGATAAGAAATTAAACCTTTTTTTTAATAATTTGCCTCTTACGGATAAGAATTTAAACCTTTTTTTTAATAATTTGACTCTTACAGATAAGAATTTAAACCTTTTTTTTAATAATTTGACTCTTACGGAAAATAGATTAAACCTTTTGTTTTTTTGGTAAAGTGTATACAAATGCTATATGATTCTTATATTGCATTAATTTTTATATTATACACAATGTTGTGCCACAGTTTTTTTTTGGGGTGGAGAAATAAATATATTTTAATTAAATTTTTCACAAAGTGTAGTAAATGATATCTTGTTAATTTCAGTACGTTGAACACATCACGCGTGTCTACGCGAAGCCTTGGTGCACCGCGAACTACAACACCTTTGACGATTGATATGACAGATTCTGTTAGCACAGACCACCGAATTGGGGGAGGGGATTCACGTTACGAGGCGTACAACTCGCACACAATAGAACATCATTATGATTATCAGTCTTCGCCGGATAAGAACGATGCAGAGCAGTCAGCGTCAGCAACAGACACAGCTTGGAATACGGATGTGTCGTCTGCACCCACCACACCCCAACATAGTAACTCTCGTATTGTTATACAGCGTGGTCAGTCAGACTCTAGCAACTTGTATGAATACCAGGTACATTTTAAATTTATTATTAATGGGAACACTTTGTTGAGACTCAATGGTGTCCCCTTTATGGTATTCGACTTTACTGTATACCACGTGTCTCCTTTCTTAAGCATTCTTAAAACACTTTTAAAATAAGGTTCAACAAAAAAAAAACAATAATAAAAATGTCAGGTTTGCTGTACACCATGTTTTATTATCAAAAGAAAATAAAGTTGAAAATGTCTCAATGTTTCAGTTTTTATGCTACAACCATTTTCTGAGTAATGTTAAGACATTCTCAATTGCCTTTTCCTATTGATTTCACTAGTGTTTACTCCCCATTTAATAATTACAGGGTTATCCCTGGTACCATACAAAATAAGGGGTTTTTTTTTTCCGTTTTTATCTTATTTGAAATAAATCAAATCAAAATGAAATGATGGCATTTTTTCTGTATAATTTTAATTAGGTTAATGATGATGATGGTACAAATGGAATCCTAAGTGGAGATGAAGGCAGATCATCAGTACACAGCTTCAATCCAGCATCACCATCACGGAAGGAACCAGTTCATGTGGAATATCCCCAGAGCGCCCCAGAAGACACTCGACCAACGGCTGACAACATAGACGGTTTGAGTATGAATTCTACTGATACCTCTAATTTTAGTATCCCTAGCGGGACATTAAATATAGATTTTGACTTAGAAATGAAGAGGTTTGATAGAAGTGGAGTTGTGAAGGGTAGTAGTTCTCGAGGAACTACTTCCGACAGTAGTGCTGGTGAGAGTAAAGAGTACAAACTAGAGGAAGAGGAGAGTTTGGACGGTGTTTTGGATACTGTTGAATCACAAACGACCGTCAGTGATGGTGAAATAGCGTCGTGTACGGAAGAAGGTATCGGTAATGTGTCAGAGTTCAGTGTGGTTGGTGAGACATCAGCCACAAGCAGTAGTAGCTCTGTTAGTCTAGAAGATCTTAGAAGAATTGCAAGTGTTGGTATAGATTCTAGAATTGTTAGTTCAATGGAAGAGATCCTTAAGTCTACATCTGAAATGTCAAGTCCAGAGAGAGATTTCCCTCATATCCAACAGTCTAAAGATTTTAACACCTACTGTGCCCCGGGGAAAACTAGTTTAAGACAATTCCACCAAGAACGGCAACTTTTCTTTTTTAGTGAAGAAAATCTAGATGATCATGAACCTGTAGGAAAGTGCTTAGGCCAGGCTAATAGCGAGTTCTTTAGGCTCGAAGAAAAAATGGATAAAACAAGTGCTGATTTAACAGAGTTGGAGAATAGTTTAAAAGAAACACGTAGAAGCTTAATTTTAATGGAGAAAGAGGATAGGAACAATTCTGATAGCAGTAGTAGTAGAACCAGTAGTAGTAGTTCAGATGAAAGTGAAACTGGAGAGGATTCCAATGTAGATAGTCAGACTCAAGAGGTCAATAAAGAACCAATTAGAATAGACAATAAGGAATGTTCCGATACTGACTTAGTTTTTGCTGATTCGCCAGCAAAAGATTGTTCCACGGAATTAGAAACACCACAGGTAGTAAATACTTCATTCCAAAAACTTCAGTTAGAGTTTGATGTCCCAGATGATGAGGATTCAACCTCCCTTGAAGTAAAATCTTGGACTAGGAAAGGATTTGAAATAAATTCAGCTACAGAGTATCAGTCAATAGTAGGAAACAGTAGCACTTTTGTTAACAAACAACAAACAATTGAATACCAAAGAAGTAATGTTAGTTCTACCACTACAGCAGACACTCTTTATATTACTGAACAGAAAACAGCCTCAGAAAAACAAGTCTTCCCAATTTCTCCAACGTATCACTCCAGTACATTGTTCATGCAACCAAAAGTACTAGAAATCCCAAGCCCAACAGAAACTAGATATACCTCATATCAAACAATAGAAGTAGTTTCACCAACAGCAGAGAAAGGTAGTTTAGAAGAAAGTTTAGGTAGGAAAGATCAAAAGGAGAGAAGTGCTGCAAAAAGTGCTGCGAAGAGGAATGAGTGTGACAAAGAGGAAAACTACTTGAGTGAGTTTGATGCTGAAATGAAAAGAATTGAAAGTTGTTTAGTTAAGCCAACTGTACCTCAGAGGCAGCCTCAGGTCTCTGATGACATCCAATATGATGTAATTGTTAATAAACATAGTGGAGGTTTACAGGAATTGTCTATAAACGAACAAGACATTTCCAAATCTGAAAATGTTTTGGAGAAAAGCAGAAGTAATTCGGCTACTTCTTCTGCATCTTCAGACTCCAGCACTGAGTATCTTTACCAGTATGCTCTGGATGATATGAAAGCAACTAAAAGTCGCGATAGGTTACTCTCTAGCAGCTCTGACAGCAGTAGCAGCAGTAGCAGCAACAGCAGTGATGATGATCTCACTGCCGATGGAAGTGATGGCACGCCACAAAGGACAAAAGTGAATGGTTTGTTTAATAGGCATGCTTTAGACAATGGGGGTATCATAGACCTGGATTCGGAACCAAGCCCTGTGTTTGCGGACCTCACAGGAAATTTGTCTAGGTTTGAAGTACCTAATTCTGATGATTTTGATTAAATCAAGATTGATCTATTGAAGATCTGCTTAAAATTTGCATCAAAATATATTCTGAAATATACAACACAAGTAACAAGACATCACCAAAATGTAATCACACAACTGAATAATGAATTAATGAGTGAAATTTTTATAACCGCAGATATCTATCTAGCTAATTTACACAACCAAACCATAATCATTACAACCAAATTTTATTCTTTTTTTTACAAAACCCAAAATAAACATTTTACAGAATAAAATAAAAAAAACAAAGAATAACATACTGTTGTCATTATCACACGACATCATCATCATATATGACATCACTTACCAAAATGATCAAAGGGTATTAAAAATAGTTGTTCTTCTTCGTGGATGTAGAATTTTAGAAAGAAACTGTTCAGGGATCCAGGGAAGAGTAAATTTCACTCTTTCCTGGTTAATCAATGTGTAACTTTCTCCATCCATAGTATAGCAAGTAGCAAAATGTTGTAATTATAACTAAAACATATCTTATGCTATCAAACAAGAATAAAATCATATCAAGCAATAAAAAGAAAGACATTAAATGATAAATTCCAAAAATGTTAAAACATTAAAATTAGTATTTACTACCTGGCGCCTTTTAGAATATGATTTTTTGTTGAGACAACTTACCGTTTGCGTCGTATAAGAAACAAATTATTTATACAATTTAAGGTTTTAACTATTTATGCCTTTAGTAAAAAATATTGCAAAAATTCAATTAATTTAAAATGAATCATTTATTCAATTTCTTTCTCCGATGCCTTTAAAAGATCAAACTAAAAATATCACTGCAAACAATATTTGTCATCAAGAACTAAACTGAAAAACAAATCAGAAAATTGATTAAAGATATTTGAGGATGTTGAACTTTACCCATTATTGTAAACCTATTTTCTTTTCCTTATCCTACTTAGTTTTCTAAATATTTCCTTTCTTGTCGCCAATTGACATATGTGTCTACAATTAAACTCCTAAGATGCGTCTAAGCTCAAGTTTTTATACTTAGTTTGCTTCCAATTAACACAGAAATGACTGTACCTGAGTGTTAGTCTTTTAACATATGCCAAGTGTGTTTAAAGCATTCAACTTGTCTTCCTAATAATAGTGTTTTAAAAACTAAGTATGGTAACTTAAAAACCAGTAATATAATCGGATAATATGTTTGGTTTTATGATGATATACATTTAAAGTTTCATTATCCATCTGGTACAGTCGTCATATCCAATTACGTGTTAACGCAAAAAGAGAAACTTTACACTTTGTTCATTGTCTTTAGATAGAGAAAATCCAATTAACTTTCTTGGTAATAATATCTCTTGTGTATATATCAGTGTCTAGGTTTTTTTCTGTATTTTCATACAGTGAGAGATCCAGCTATTCTTCTACAGGCCTCCTATCTTCATCCTTTACACAAACCCTAAGAAAGCTTACAAATAGAGTAGTGAGTGCATCAGGCATAACAATAAAATAATGTTCAAAAGAAATTAAATTAATATTTTCTTTACCTAACTAGTAACTGTTTATGTTATCACAGGGACAATTTGATTTTTCAATTTTCTGAAGTGTTAGGTATGTACATCACTGTAAACAGCTCTAGTACTGTATTATCAATCCTTTATATCCATAATTTCATATTTTTTTCCGTAAAACAATTTCAGCCCTCGGGCTTCATGTTTTTACTATATATACCTGAATAAATAAATAAATAATATACATTCTATTTCCAATTAGCTCATTTAAATAAATCAGGCTTTTTCCAATTAATTTTATAGAACACAAAAATGACATTTGACCAGAACAATCCTCTTCAAATTGATAAAATGTTTTGTTGGCTTCGAGTTACGTTAGCAATAACGATTATTAGTTTTCAAGTTGTTTTTTCAGAAATAGTAATCAATGATAATGTTGTACTGTTGAGAAAGAACAGATATTAATAACAATACAAATTATGTTTTATTGTTCAAAAATTAAACTCCATGATGACAATTTAGCCTGGAGATTTTTTGAAGTAGTATTGATGGAATAATTTCAGTAATTAGATACACAGTGTCTAAAAAGTTATTTGTGTATATATTTTATACTAAATGTTCTATGTTATTTAATACCATAAATAATATCATTACCATATATGTCAAGTGTAATTAATTTTGACCTATGACCTAGCATGTCCCTGTATTCTGGCTTTTCGAAAACCTATTTGATAAAAAACGCATGTCTAACCAAAAAAAAGACAATTTTATTTGTTGTATCAAGAAATATTTAATATATAGAAGACATTTTAAAGGAATTTGTCCCAGTAAGTAAGTGCAACTGTGGAGAAATAAGTTGATATTATTCCATGCTTCGACAGTAAATTGTCCAAAAGCTTTCCATAAGCTGTTATGGTAGTTTCCACACCAGCATTCCTACAATCCAGGATTTTAACCTCTGCAGTCACCAGGCTTATACAATAAAGGTATTTCTCACTAACTCCTGCACGATTACGTAACACACTAATTGATTAGTATTTTGTAACCCATTGTTTTTTAACACTGTTTACTTGTATCTGTTTTTTATTTACACTTGTTACTGTATGGTTTTATTGTTGGCTAGAAAGGCCTCCAGACTTCTAAAAACTGTATCGGTCGGTTGTGACAGTATTCTACAGTAAAAAGGTTGTAAATCAATGCTCATTTATTTGTAGTCTGTTAAAAATGTCTGAAACGAATATTGTTTGGGCTTCTTAGATTTTTCTAGTCGTCCTGAGACTGCTAGTATGTTGATATTTTCTTGTAGTCTGCAACAATGTTTTTAAAACGTTTTCTGCAGGTTGCAAGAATGTGGACAACATGGTGTGCTGTAGTCTGTCTGTGTTTTGCACTTTTGCTTCAAATAGAGCAGGTTGCAAGAATGTTTTAGGTTCTGACCTGCAAGAATTATCTGCACATTTTGTAACCATAATTTAGTCTTCCACAATTTAGTCATTCATAATATTCTGTAGCCTGCCAGAAAATTTGGTTTATTATATAAGTTTAGCTAGAGGTGATCTCTTTGTGTTTCTGTCTTCCTTTTATTCGGTAATTACAACATTTAGTACAAAATACTAAGCAGTGTCAAAATATGCTTCCACTTCGACACATTTAGATAGGAGCTTCCAAATTTTAAATATACAGTAATTCAAAAACTAAAATACCATTATTATTTTAATTTAAACATAACCAAAGATTTCAAAAATGGCCCAAATGTACCAAATATTGTTCGTCTCTGTGATGCACATAAACACTGTAAAGCTCTGTCTACACTACCAAACTAGTTTGACAAAAAAAGTGTGATATTCCCAAATATGGTAGTGATATGACATCATAATGTCCATATATAGGCACATCACTTTTGTTGTCGCATAAAGTTTGATAGTGTAGACAGGTCTTAAACCAATTGTCATGGTCTTGAGTAGCTAACTTGTTTATTTCAAAAATCAAATTGGCTTTTTTTTGTTGCTATAATTGGTTTTGGTATTTTATATTGGTTGTGGTTGCTTCTGCTCTTTTAAATTCACATTAATTAATGTTTACATGCTATTTCATCTATCGGAGTTAAATACAGTGCTTTAATCGGTTTAACGTCTGTGTTATAATCTTATATTTGATATCTGCCATGGTTCAGGTCAGCTTACAGCTTGCTTTCCACTAGGACGCATAGCAAGCATGTTGACCAATGACAAGCCACAGTTTGGATTGCTTGTGATTGGTCAAAGTACTTGCGTTGCATCTATGTATTTGCGTTGCCTCCTAGTGGGAGCCAAGCTTAAATTGGTTTTATACACGCTTGACTCTAGTGCGTGTGAACATAGCGTTTGTCTCCCATGCTATAAATTTGTTCCAACTATCGTACTGTAACCATTTATTAAACCAGTATAGTGCGATAAATGCTAAGTTTACCTAATCTTGTAACTATAGGTGTTCACAAATAAATAAGCATGTCTTATGTAGGTAATTCAAAACGTCCTGCTCCGTCTTGGTTATCAAATATAAAATAAATAGGGAAAAGAATGCAGTTAAAATGATATTCCAGTTAAAACAGATAGACGCTTGGTTGTATACAGTTAAATTGATATCCGAGTTAAACAGATAGACGCCTGGTTGTATATTATTTTTGGCATGCCTATTAAACTATCCACACTTTTGTTTTTATTTGTTTTAAATTTACTGCATGCCATTTTTAAAGTTTATCATTTCACTCTCTCTCCTGCTGATATCTGCTGCAAGCTGCTTCGTTTAAAAAAACATCCAATCTGACATTTTCTATTGCAATGCTATTTACTCATTTTTTGCTTCAATTTGACTGAATTTGCTGAATTAAATGATAATCTATGCAAATAATTGGTGCCAATCTGTAAAGCTCCACTTCCAATTTTAATTTGAAAACAAAAAACCAAAGATGAAATAATATAACAGCAATTTTGTATGAAATTTACTAAGAAAACTTTGCTAATTTGCATAAAGTGCTTTTTAAGAAGTGTTGTATGATTGTAGGTACCTTCTAATGTGTGTATAGTAATTAAGTTTTGGAGTTTCAAAAAAGTATAAGTGATACCTAATTTGCATAATAAGTATGCATATTAAGTTCCTATAAACCAATGAAACAATGCAGGTATAATTTTAAACAAGTTTGAATGATACTTAATTTGCATAATAAGTTTGCATAATAAGTTCCGGTAAACCAATGAAAACAATGCAGGTATAATTTTTAACGAGTTTGAATGATACCTAATTTGCATAATAAGTATGCATATTAAGTTCCGGTAAACCAATGAAAACAATGCAGGTATAATTGTAAAAGTATTTTGTTTTTAATTTCAAATGCAAAAACAATCTTCAATTTGTAATTGAATTAATATCTAAAGATATTACTAAAAACTGTCTTTTTTTCAATAATTTTTTCCCAAAAAGAACTTTTTCATGTGTGTGAAATTGTATATATCATGTTTGTAAAACATGTTTTCATCACTGTGTTTCAACAGAGTTTTACAGAGAAATCAATAATGCTTCTTATAGTTAAAAAAAATAATTATTGTAAACTTTGTTTGCGCATCAGTTTTTTTCAAAATGTGATGTTCTAAATTATTCAAATCCTTGATTTCACTGTTTGAATTTAAGTTTTAAAAATTAGAATCATTGTGCAATCTTAAATTCACCTTTAGAGAGAAAATGACAACATTTAAAAAATGTATAAAAAGGATCAGTCTTGTATTTAAAAATACCTTGAAAATATGTTGTTTTTTAACATTCTTAAGCTCTGTCTACACTATCAAACTAGTTTGACCAAAAAAGTGTGATGTGCCCAAATATGGTAGTGATATGACAAAATATCGTAGTGATATGACATCATGTCAATATATGGGCACATCTCTTTTTTTTTCAAATAGATAGATTTCAGATAGTGTAGACATTGCTTAAAACATTGTTATGTTATAAAAGACATTTCCAAAAACCATAGTTTGGCAGATTTACACATTCTTTAGTTTTGCTTCTGTTCCATTTTTCATTTTTAAAACCTTGTGTTTGAAATAAATGAATATAGGAGTGTTGTTAAAGTAGCCTAAAAACATTATTTAAAAATCTATTTAAATCTTGAGTTTGATAACCTTGACATACCTAAACTAATATTGATTTACTTACTGTAATTAATACCTAAAATTAATAATTATTGTTCATAATTAAAACCTAAAATATACCACGATATTGAAAGCTCTGGGTTTAAGATTTCTATTGTTTATTTTTTAACCGCAGTTTTACGATAATTTTACAATAATTTTTTGAAAACACCTGACGACAAAATTGATAATAACCCCACTGATTTTTAGATATAGTAAAGCAAAGGTGTAGTTAAATTATACAAATTATGTTTTATTTATAAATAATACCCACAGTTTCTGCTTCAAGTAGTAAATCATTGAAATTTATACATTATCTTTTTCATTTTAAACCGAAACCGTTAAAGTTTGATTAATTTCTCAATTGCTAATAATTATGTTACTGGTTGCTAATTCATTACTTAAATGCATTACCTTTAGTGATCATTATTGATTTACTTTCATAATTGTTTCTAGTATTATTATAGTATACAGTGAACTCTCCTAAAATATTTTGGGCTAAGTGGTCTTGTTTAGTTACAAATGTTGTACATGATAATTATATACAATCAACTATATCATTTATTCACTATTAGTAATCCACCATAAATATATTATAAACATCGTTATCCCAATGAAATTATCCCAGCGTATATCCACCTATGCTTTTGTATTATTCAATAGATTCTAAGTTGTTTTTAGATAAGAATATTTCTCCTGTAATTTCTACAAGAAATGATATAGTGTACTAGTGATATGTTAGTACTGTTATGTACTAGAAATGTCCTAATAATATACTACTGACTTGTGTTTTGCATTGAAGCGTGTACTTTTTAGTGGTGGCTGTTTGTAACTACATACCTGCCAACATAGTTATCTGTAATTTTCAAATCTCTTACGCTTCTTAACTACCGTACTATCCAAATCACTCTTTGTTATTCCAATTTTGGGATATTAGGGATTTTTTGATTTGCGACGACTGACGACAAACTATGTCGTGTTAGTTCAATGTGTGCATACATGAATATTGGGAAGTGTGTCCTCGATCCTCACCTTGACACAGGTTTGATGGTTTCTAGATCCAAACGATGACCGCAACACATCGATTTACCTGACCTAGTGTGGTTGTCGGTCATTGGTTCTAGCAAATCGAAATCTCCTTTAATGATAAATAACCGTACTGTAGTTGATCTAGTTTATTCCGTATCCGCACCTTTCAAATGTTTTGGATAAGAATTTTATGTTTCAAACATAATAAAAACTGAATCTCCCTACTACAAATATAGGCATACCTTGAAAAAATACTATTTAATGATCTCTTAAATTGTTGTGAAACTATGGGAATACGTTCCCAGAATATTATTGTTGTTAGCATGGTATGTATAATTCTGTTGGCCACATATGCATCATGTTTAGTACACTGTATGATTATTCAGTGTGCTACATTGTATGATTATTCAGTGTGCTACACTGTATGATTATTCAGTGTGCTACACTGTATGATTATTCAGTGTGCTACACTGTATGATTATTCAGTGTGCTACATTGTATGATTATTCAGTGTGCTACATTGTATGATTATTCAGTGTGCTACATTGTATGATTATTCAGTGTGCTACACTGTATGATTATTCAGTGTGCTACACTGTATGATTATTCAGTGTGCTACACTGTATGATTATTCAGTGTGCTACATTGTATGATTATTCAGTGTGCTACATTGTATGATTATTCAGTGTGCTACACTGTATGATTATTCAGTGTGCTACATTGTATGATTATTTAACCGCTCCTCTTCTAATGAGTGCCAATACACACTATGTAGTCCACATTTTCTAGTGATAATCCCATCAATTTATCTGAAAGTTTCTAATATTCTTTTTATTTTTGTTTATTTTATTTTGTGAAAAGTAGAATGTTTATAATTAGTGCATCTATAATGTATTTACATTCATCGTGAATATTAAAAATATTGGAAAGTTGCATGGGTTTAATTGTTGTTTTTCATTTAACTTTACAATTTCACGTTCTTCTTTAACCTCACAGTAACTACTTCATTATTTACACTTTTTTCTTTTTTTTTTGTATGTTAATGGTTACAAATCCATCTTCTAACATTGAATACAGTAGAAACATGAGACACCGTTGGGACCCAAAGATTTTCTCTTTAATAGGGAAGTCTCCTTGAATAGGGATGTCCCCTGAATGAGAATGTCCCCTGAATAGGGATGTCCCCTTCAATAGAGGTGTCCCCTGGTTGTAGGAATGTCCCACAAGAGGGTATTGGGCGTATAGTCACACTACATTGATATATCATACAATTCTAAGATATATTTACTATGGTATATGCTTCAACTCTCTTTCAAGTAATTTTGTTTAAAAAAAGAAAAAAACATAAAATGCATCATAAATGTGTATACACATGATTACATGTACAATTTGACATTTATACCTTAACAACACAATATGCATCTGTACGGTTTGTAGTAGCAGTTAATACAAGTTGACTACGCAGTTTGACATTTATACCTTGACAACACAATATACATCTGTAAAGTTTGTAGTAGCAGTTAATACAAGTTGGCTACACAATTGACATTTATACCTTAACAACATCTCAAACCCATTTATATTTTTGTCTGCATTTGGCAGTATCATACATGCATTATCCTACAACACCTGGTGTATGTTTTATGGATTGTTAATCTTCGCACTGGAAATACACACTCAAAATAAGCAGATTGCAAATCTTCAAACAGATCTATTAACAGTGAGAGCAAAAAAGCCAAATAATAGATACTTTAATAGAAAAAGGTAAAAAGTTAGAAAAATTATTGAAAACTACCAACAAATATTCCAGTTAGTACACTGTATGCAGATGTATAATAAATTCTTATAAATATTTATCTGTCAAATTATCCTATTAAAAAAGACTATTTGGTTGTGTAATACTCGCCCTAATAGGTCAAAGATCAGTTTTAAAACTGGTAAAATGGAAGGAACCATTCACAATATCCAAATCGTGGCTTGCTGTTGCATCAATCTTAGAGAAGTACGACGAAAAACTTCCACACCGCTTCCTGTCTTCAATTCCAGTTGACACTGACGTCCGTTGCTGTTTGTGACCATCTTCAATTCCAGTTCACACTGACGTCCGTTGCTGTTTGTGACCATCTTCAATTCCAGTTGTTCACACTGACTTCCGTTGCTGTTTGTGACCATCTTCAGTCCAGTTCACACGGACATTTATTGGTGTAAATGTCTCCCAACAAATGCTTCAGTGAAAGTGAAACAATTTGACTAACCAGAATATTTTTCTTTTTAGGCAGCTCAAAACATTACATAAATATTGCAACACCACCCTCACCAGTTGTCAAGACAACTGCCATCATTCAAGAGGAACCAGTGGCCAATCCACCACCAGAAGAAGAAACTGTCAGAAGGAAGGTTAGTGATTCACAATTGTCTTTGCTTTGAAACAACAATTAAGATTTTAAAATGTACAGTACACCCATATAAAGGCCAATTTACACAGACGAGCGGTAACGGTAAGCGGAAAAACTGCGTAGCTTGTCACACGTAGAGTCTGTATCTATCCTGATTGGAAACCACCCGCTCTGCATTGTGTGTAAATAGTCAAAATAAATAACATAGATTCTATATTTTTATTACCGTTACCACTACGGTGAAAACTTTAGCAAGTTTCTTTTTAATGGAGGTTTCCCCTAACTAGGGATATCCCATGAATAAAGGTTGGCTGTAACATTAAAACATATATAGCCATTTTTCTGTAAAGTTCTCCTTTAATTGAGGTGTCCCCTTACATATTATGCAATAAGTAATTCAGTGTGAATTACATTTTTCTTTTCAAATGTATTAATATTTTGTAATTTTAAATTCCTTCAGATGCTTTTTTTCATGATTACAAAGAATGAAGTTTAGCATTTTAAACTTTTCAATATTACCAAAGTGTTTTTTGTTTTTGTTTTTTAATGTTTTTGAAATGAAAATTATAAATGCTTTTAGTCATTTTCAATAAAAGGTACGTGATTACAAACAGCTAGAATTTTTAACAGGATTTATAAAATATGAATTTCAATATATTGTAAAAAATATCATTTGATAAGATGGTAAAAAGCATTAAAATTATACATAGAAAATGTACATTTAATTTATCTTTTTTAAAAGGTTTTTGTAGGCTTTTTAGTCATATTTATTTTTAGTTGTAATTTCTTTATCATATCCATCAAGTAAATTATAAAAATTTTTTCTTGATTTCTTTGTGTTGCAGCGACATCCGCCCGATAGAGCGTACTTCATTGCTAAGGAAATCCTAACAACAGAGAGAACATACTTAAAAGATATTGAAGTTATTGTCGTTGTAAGTAGAATATGCCCTAAAAACAGTGTCACATATGTATAACATGTAACATATGTATTAAGTTAAGGATTATTATTATTATGACCCATATACAGGAATCATATGTGATACTGTATTGAGCTAAGGTTAGGCTTATAGCCTATTATACAGAAATCACATGTGATATACATGTGACACTGTATTTAACAATTTGCCTATGATACTGCAAGAATGATAGATACAATACCAACAATCTGGTAAAGATTGAACACTATAACATAAACTTATGTAACAACCTGTTTTGTGTTGTACGTCACATATTATTGATTTAATCTAACGAGATTTAAAATGATGCACACTCAAGAGAGACGACATATTGTATTTACAATTGTAAAATAATGAGATTGTTGAAGATTACTGTACATGCCTGCTGCTGCTGTTTCATATTGAAATGATTATAATTGCAGGAAGTCTGACAAATGTGAATGGGTATTAGTGGATTCAAAATGCTACAATAATAAGGCTTGTGAAATAGTATTAAATGCTACTGTTTCAATTTTGTATATACCAGTATCTCAGTTTCTCATTCTCTTAGAGAGAGTTTATAATGAAATAATTTTATAACAACGATCTTAATGATAATGTCAAAAACATTTACAGTAAATTACAAAAAGGAAACTCTATAACAAATATAAAAAAACTGTGTTCAATATTTATTAAATCAATTTGTTAAATTGAAGGAAAGACATTGATGTCTTTTATAATACAGTACTACAGTATAAACAAATCCATTTACACACTAACTAACACTAACAGTACAAATCCACTTACACACTAACACTAACAGTACAAATCCACTTACACACTAACTAACACTAACAGTACAAATCCACTTACACACTAACTAACACTAACAGTACAAATCCACTTACACACTAACACTACTAACAGTACAAATCCACTTACACACTAACTAACACTAACAGTACAAATCCACTTACACACTAACTAACACTAACAGTACAAATCCACTTACACACTAACTAACACTAACAGTACAAATCCACTTACACGCTAACTAACACTAACAGTACAAAGCACTACACAATCCACTTACACACTAACTAACACTAACAGTACAAATCCACTTACACACTAACTAACACTAACAGTACAAAATACTACACAATATCTTTGTATTAATCTGTGTTAAAGAGTCACTATCCAATCAAATCCACTTACACACTAACTAACACTAACAGTACAAAATACTACACTACACAATATCTTTGTATTAATCTGTGTTAAAGAGTCACTATCCAATCAAATTTGAACAATACAATGAAAGCCCTGGTGGTCTAATGGTTAGGACATCTGCATATCAAGCAGAAGATTCCTGGGTTCAAATCTCGATTTGGGAGACTTTTTCTCATTCTCACAGATCTTTATCCTTTCAAATTAATTAATTTTCAGTATATCACCGGTTTAGTATTCATGTTGTGTGTCTGTGATGTGTATTTAGCTGTCGTTTCAATTGAAGGGTTCTTCCTTTTTCTGATGTTATCCGTACTTCAATGATTAATTTTAAACTTGGAGGAGATCCAAGTCTAATTCCTTATCTTATTCACACAACTCTTTTGAAAGTTTGTTTGTTGTAATGCAAAAAGTCAATGCTCCACATTTTAGTACCTTAATCTCGCCAAGCTTATTAACACTTGCTAAAAGATATGTTACTAAAATGTTGAACAATAAAGAAAAAATAATATTTAACTGATTGATTGATTTCAGTAATTTTTTCAGTTTTATTTTCAGCAACAATAAATTTTACTTCAATAATGTATGATGTTGTTGTTTCAATCTTAAAGATTATGAGGTAGTCACGGTGTGTTGTTGTCTTTTCTTGCAAAAAAACAATCGAAAAAGAATATAATAATTCTGAAAATATTATACACAAAAAGGAATAAACAGGTTATAGAACAAACAAAATGTAGTTACTGCAGTAACTGCAGTAGAAAAATTTGACGTTGTCCCTATTGTTTTATCTCAACAGTGGTTCAGGAAAGCTGTGACAAATGAAAGCAACTTACCTGAAATACTTGACGTGTTGTTTAATAATCTTGATCCAATCTATGAGTTCCATTGTAAGTTCCTCAAGGAGGTTGAACAAAGATTAGCCACATGGTAAGGAGACAACACTTTTCAACTTGTTATAATCTTCCTTATTGTTAATTATTGTCAATACTGGAAACTCTCCCAATACATTACCAGACTTTCTAAAAAATACCATATTCTTTTTTACCATTAAAAACAAATTCCCAGTACCAGATTTTCCGGAAAACATATTTGGTAAACCCAAAGGTGTCCAGTATTGGGAAAGTTGACTATAATATTATTATCATTGGCAACATTATTTATATTTTTACATGTATATCATCATTGCTACGATCTTCATCATCTTAAGCTCTGTCTACACTTTAAAACTTTATGTGTAAAAAAAGTTTGATGTGCCCAAATATGGTAGTGATATGCTCAAATATGGTAGTGATATGACATCATCATCATGTCCATATATGGTCACATCACATTCATTTTTTGTCACATAAAATTTGATAGTGTAGACAGAGCTTTATAATCAGTAACATCAATATTATTATCATTGTGTTCTATTAGTCGTCATAATCATTATTAATATCATCACAATCATTGTTATCATTAAATCATGACTCGCATGTACAATATATACTAGTTCATAACTATCAATACCATTTATTCTGGATCATATATGATGTTCTGATACCTCTCAGAATACAATCATTGTTATCATTAAATCATGACTCGCATGTACAATATATACTAGTTCATAACTATCAATACCATTTATTCTGGATCATATATGATGTTCTGATACCTCTCAGAATACAATCATTGTTATCATTAAATCATGACTCGCATGTACAATATATACTAGTTCATAACTATCAATACCATTTATTCTGGATCATATATGATGTTCTGATACCTCTCAGAATACAATCATTGTTATCATTAAATCATGACTCGCATGTACAATATATACTAGTTCATAACTATCAATACCATTTATTCTGGATCATATATGATGTTCTGATACCTCTCAGAATACAATCATTGTTATCATTAAATCATGACTCGCATGTACAATATACTAGTTCATAACTATCAATACCATTTATTCTGGATCATATATGATGTTCTGATACCTCTCAGAATACAATCATTGTTATCATTAAATCATGACTCGCATGTACAATATACTAGTTCATAACTATTAATACCATTTATTCTGGATCATATGTGATGTTCTGATACCTCTCAGAATACAATCATTGTTATCATTAAATCATGACTCGCATGTACAATATACTAGTTCATAACTATCAATACCATTTATTCTGGATCATATATGATGTTCTGATACCTCTCAGAATACAATCATTGTTATCATTAAATCATGACTCGCATGTACAATATATACTAGTTCATAACTATCAATACCATTTATTCTGGATCATATATGATGTTCTGATACCTCTCAGAATACAATCATTGTTATCATTAAATCATGACTCGCATGTACAATATATACTAGTTCATAACTATCAATACCATTTATTCTGGATCATATATGATGTTCTGATACCTCTCAGAATACATTTATTTTGGTTGTGTATATAGAATTGTTTTCCTTTCTTTTTCTATGGATATATATATATATAAATTAATGAATATACCTACTATGAACAACACTACTCACATCTGAAATACCAGCTGTGAAATAATAATACAGCATTATGCTCAATCTACAATTTAACATAAAAAAACTTTTTTCTCTCTCTCTTTTTGTATGGATAAGAAATGAATGAATACACCCACTATGAACAACTTATAAATACTAGCTATGAAATAATATTCCAGCATTATACACAATCTACAATTTAACATTATAATGTAATATTACATATGCTTGTCATCTATATAATGTACATTTCTCAAGAGATAATTAGTTAAGGTGTTATGTTTTTATATTGTGTTTTAAAATTGTATTGTTTGGGTATTATTATTATTATTGTATTATGTTTCTAAGCTCAGGAAAACAAATTTCATGTATGTAATATTATGAGACAAGAAATTGAATCTATCCAATAATGTGATCTATAAATCAAAAGTGTCAAAATTGTATTACCTTACAATCATTTAAATGTTTGATTAAAGGGAGGGAAGATCAAATGCCCATCTCAAAGGAAATTATCAACGAATCGGTGATGTTATGTTGAAAAACATTCAAAATCTGAAGGTGAGTCATGCTTTATTACCCTTTTTTACATCAATCATTTAAAAACACCTGAATTTTAAGCAGTAATGTAAATTTTAAATTTATCACGGTTGACGTAATCATGTTCTTAAAATAGTTTTTATTGCTTTTAATAACGTTGCAAAGTTATTATCTCTCTATAATTATCATTTAGAAGACAAATATATAATTCTGAAATTGTTTCCTATTATTAATTATGGATATTAAAAGAAGGTTTTAAATTATTTCTTATTGGGTTTACATTTTTAAATTGACAATAACGATCGATAATAAATAGATAAATACCTATATTTACTCAACAAGTTTTCATTCTATATGAAAAATAATGTAAATATTTTTTTTATAGGGAAACCACTTATATTGTCTTGCATGTAAAAAGTCCAATAAAATGACATGACATGACATGACATGATAAAAACAATATAATCATGCTATCGTATGAATTTGATTGATGTCATTTGAGTGGATTTGTGAAAATGTTATTTTTGTTAAAGATTCAAGTGTTTATCCTTTAGTTCTAAAATGAAAACTTTTCTAATTTTCTGTATGAAAAATGTACTGTGTATTTATCTTGTCATAGTATGTGGTATGTGCCCCTGTTTGTGTGTGACCTCCGGAGTTTTTCTAGTTGATGTAAAAGGGGAACTAACAGGCTTTTAAACTACAAAAACATTGTCATTAGAAATATATATTTATGCTCTTTTTGTCTATGTTTAAATGCTTTTATGAATGGATGACTAGTTGGAAGCAGGAACACTAGTAGACCAAACCCAGTACCGTTTTGATTACGATCTTTTGGGAAATTACCTCACGAAATATATATATTTTTTATTTATTCTCTTTTTGTCTATGTTTAAACAGTTATACACAAGCTACATAGAGAAGATTGAACAGGTCATTACGGAACTAGAGGTCGCTACAAAGAAGAACAAGAAGTTTGAACATTTCTACAAGGATTTTGAACTACAGAAAGTATGTTATCTGCCGTTCAACACATTCCTGCTGAAACCGGTTCAAAGGTTACTACATTACAGAGTGATACTAGAACGTAAGTGTCAGTTTGTCAGTTGGTCCATCTAATCAAACATGTGTCTGAAGGTTATATTAGATGTAATAACTTTATATTCAATATAAAGGTTCTTCAAACTGAGGAATGGCTAATGTTGCCCAATAGGTTTGTAATTTCTTCCTGGCCTTTTTACTTTATCATTTTAGCTTTCTGCTTATTTTATTTCCATTGTGTATATTTATATTATATATTATACTTTATATCTTCATTGAGATCCAGTCACAGTAATTTGCCTTTTGATTTATATTTAATGATATATATACTTCTTATTGTTTAGGGCTTGTGAAACATTATCCCCAGAATCACCCAGATTTCAAGGACTGCAAAGGTAACTATGATTTTGTATTAATTTACATTTTATTTATTGAAGAAAAAAACAGAAGAGTATTAGTAACAAACAGTAACATTCAATGATTTTGAAAGTTTTAAAGAAGAGTCATATCCAGGCATCTGGTCTAAAAAAAATCAATATTCATAACCAAGGAGTCAAGTGAAACATCACCCACAGGCGTTAGGGGATTGTCTGTGCTTGTTCTTGTAAACTGTATGCTTGATTGCATATATGTGGTTTTTTTATTGATGGTATCCAAATAAAATCCTGTTTACATTTTATGAATCTCTCCAATCTGATTCTGAATTATCAATTTGAAAGTGTATCAATTTGATTTACACTATCACACTTTATGTGACAACAAAATGCGCCTATGTATGGAAACGATGAAATCATATCACTACCATATTTGGGCACATCACACTTTTTTGTCAAACAAGTTTGATAGTGTAGACTTTATAGATTTATGTATATGTCTGTGCTTTGCTACACAGCTGCACTAGCAGAGATATCAGAGCTATCAGGAGATGTTAAAGAAAACATGCAAAGAATTGAAAATTTCCAGAAGTTGACAGAGCTTAGACGAGACCTTGTTGGAATTGATAACTTAGTTGCGCCAGGAAGGGTAAGTTACTACGCTGCCGGTTTTAGGAAACTGGATTTTGCGTCCGGCATACACTGAAAAAAATGTAATAAATACATTAATCTTATTTTGAAGCTTTTGCTAGTTGTTCAACACCGCTTAATCAGTCCATGCACCTTGGCAACGATTTTTTTAAATTTTGCTGTTAGTGTAGCATAGTATATTTCCATATCTAAACAAATATAGTTAAAGGGAAAATGGCTGTTGTCATGTTACAAAGTGAGTTGTCAACTACAACTTAACTTAACTACATAAAACTCATAGAAAGTTGGAAGCCTTTTGCTATTTTCCCCTGACTGAATACAAATTAGTAAAGTTTAGAATTTGTGTTTATTTCAGGAATTTCTTCGAGAAGGATGCCTTCACAAGTTATCACGGAAGGGATATCAACAGAGAATGTTCTTTTTGTTTACTGATACCTTGATGTACTCCAGTAAAGGAATCACACCCACCAATCAGTTTAAAGTTCACGGCCAAATACCGCTCAAAGGAATTAAGGTAGTTATAAGCATTCACACTCAACCTGGATTCCGGCCCAATGGCCAGATAAAAAATCATGGAAAAATGAGTTTAATGTTTTAAAATAAGAATAACTCACACTGAGTCTAGATTCCGGCCCGATGGCCAGATAAAAAAAATCATGGGAAAATGGGTTTAGTGTTAGTTCACACTCAAAACATATGTGTGATTGAAAACATCCTTGAGTTTTCTCCAGCCACCATATCGATTGCTCAGTGTGAACAAAGCCATAGTCCGATAGTTGCTTTAATGTTTGGATTACAAGTCTGTAGAAGCAAAAAGTTTTTGTACCTAAATGTGTTCATTCATTCATTCTTCACACATTTATTTAGTTGTTAATAACTGGACCCTTCTTAGAACTTAGAAATGTCTTTATCTTGAGTGCAAACCACCTGTTCGCTACACGTTTTGTGTAAATGGTCATAAATAAAAACCAGATTCTATTACTGTTACAGCTTGTCTGCGTAAAGACCCTTCTTAGAACTTAGAAATGTATATATAAATATAATGCATTCATTTTATTGATTACATTCAATTCATTATCTTTTATTATTATTTCATTCAGCATGATAAAGAATAAAACAATTTAATTTACAAAAGGTTTATCATATTTAAATTGCATGATATTTTTAACTTTTTAGGTTGAAGATGAGCAGAATCGTCAAATGACAAATTGTTTCACCATCACGGGGAGCAATAAACCGGTTGTCATAGCAGCGAGCACACCAGAAGAAAAGCAAAGATGGATGTCTGTAAGTTGTCTAAGTGCCTCTTTCCAGAGATCATGCATTATTGGATCATTACAGTCAACTCCACTCCCGAAGACTAGTAATAAGACTTTGTTTATGTAGAGCATCTTGTATATGTTTGTCTTGTGAACAGGATTGCCACCTTTAAGAAGGGTAGTGATGGATTCGCTTATGGTTATCCGTGGCAATTTGCCTATATATATCAACAAACATACTCCCCCAATACCATACATATCTTGAAATCTAAACAGTCCCAAATTCATTTTTACCATTAGAAACACATTGCGAATCCCAGACTTTCCAGAAAACCAGACATATTTGGCCAGTCCAAAGGTGTCCAGTATTTGCAGAGTTGACTGTACCCACAAATAGGAACTTTTAGATTCCTAAACCACTGATATTTTCAAAAGAAATCTAAAAAGGTCTCTGCTTCTTGATCTAATTGAAAATTTCTGATGTTACATTGGACAGATAAATGCTGTGGAAAGCAGCACATTCATGTCAATAGTTTGCACAAAAAGAAGATACACTTTATTCATGTTTAAAAAATTGAATATTTTCAAAAAAAATGTATAGTAAAATGTTCTGATTTTATTTTGTTATTAGGACATCAATACTGGTATTATGATTTCAGAAAGAGGAGATAAACCAGTACAAGTTGGTAAGTGTTGATTTCATATTTAAAAAGCCTGATGTACAACATGCCTACTCTTAAGCACTATCAAAAAGTGTGATGTGCCCAAATATGGTAGTGATATGCTCAAATATGGTAGTGATATATATATGGCCACATCACATTTTGTTGTCACATAAAGTTTGATAATAGCTTTATAATTTATTTATAACTAAATAATAGTTTTTTAATTGAGGGTTTTATTTAAAATAACAAATGAATTTTGAAATTTGATACAAACTGGTGCATTTTAATATTCTTGTTATTCATTTTCTAGGTTCAATTGACCCAGACAATGTATTTGATGAATCAGAGGAAGAGCACTCGTCACCGCGAGGTTCACTAGACCGCATCGCTCATCACCGCGCAAACACCACCGTTCACGTATGCTGGCATCGAAACACTAGTGTCAGTATGGCCGACCATCAAAGGGCAGTTGAGGTTAGATTCTATCGCTTCTTATCGCTCTGTCTACACTATCAAACTTTATGTGACAAATAAAGTGTGATATGCACAAATATGGTAGTGATATGCCCAAATATGGTAGTGATATAACATCATCATGTCCATATTTGGGTACATCATATTTTTTTCACAAAAAGTTTGATAGTGTAGACAGAGTTTTTCAATTCTCATAATTTTAGTTTGTATCATCAGGAAATCAAGGCCTTTGATTCTTAACACAAACAATGTGTCTTTTGTTTTATTCCCAGAATCAATTGAGTGGTTACTTGTTAAGGAAGTTCAAAAATAGCAATGGTTGGCAAAAACTCTGGGTGGTTTTCACCAATTTTTGTTTATTCTTTTATAAAAGTTACCAGGTAGGTGGTTTTTTAAAAATTAGTATTTAATATACAGTAAGATAAGATTTTAAATAGATTATAACTTCCAATGTGTCCACAAATAATATTTATTGTCTTGATTTGTTTTTGTCTAATATAGGATGATTATCCGTTGGCAAGTCTGCCATTGTTGGGCTACACCGTGGAACAACCAGCTGAGAGCGATGATATTAAGAAAGACTACGTATTCAAACTTCAGTTTAAAACTCATGTTTACTTCTTTAGAGCAGAGAGTGAATACACTTATGGACGGTAACAACAATATTTTTCATTATTTAACAGCATGTTATATCCCAATAATGTATAATTGAGAGAGTAAACTCTACTGTTTGAAGGCCTTTATGACACACATTTTTAAAACCTTTATGCCACACAGTTTAAAAGCCTTTTTGGCACACATTTTTAAAAGCCCTTATGGCACACATTTTTAAAAGCCTTTATGGCACACATTTTTAAAAGCCTTTATAGCACATTTTTTTAAGAGCTGAGCATTATAGTATAATTCCTAAACATTCTTTTTTTATCTAATCAGATGGATTGAGGTACTTGGAAGTGCAACATTTAGCAGCAAAGTGTAAATTTAACAAGCATACTGTAAGATTGTGAGGAAGAGTGATAATCACATGAAGAAATCTGCTGCATGAACCATTTGAAGAAAAAGACTGCATGGAATTTATAAAACTTTCATGAAATATTCTTGTACAGTATAATGCTATACAGCCTTATTCTGCTTACTTTTTATAATTGTATTCATATTTCTTGAAGAAAACAATTTTCCAAGAGTCACGAATTGAATAAAGTTATTTAAAAAATGATTGTAAACCAAGAAATATCAACAATAAGGTTGCCAGGAAATTCATGATTACTAAAATGTTGCCAGGAAATTCGTGGAAATCTGTGTTAGTTATATTTAGTGACCAGAATGCTGTTGAAAATCAGAATCTGTAAAATGTAGTTTTTATCTGAATGCTGTTTTAAAGCTCTTGAATTGTGTGATATCTGATTTTTCACAAACTTTATATGTAAATAAACAAATGATTTTCAACTTTCTATCATAATAAGACAACAAGCAGAATATCATGTTTTAATTGTTCCCCAATTAGATCCTTTTTTTTTTTAACTATTTTTGATTTAAATGGGTAAATTCCAATTAATCAACTACTTAAACTTAAGTTTAGACTTAAGCTGGTACAAACATGTAAGAATTTAATTGCTCCATGGTACTAAACTAAATACTGTGTAACATGTTATGGGAATTAGTAGGATTTTTGTATAAATAACAGATTTAGTATGAAATATGATGACCATTGGTGCTGAGTAGTTGATCATCCAAGTGGTGTTATGGTATCATGGATAACTGATAGGGCATGTTATATTTTGCATTTAAATCACTGTATTCATCATCATCTGTCTGAGATTATCAATGTTGTATGCTTATTATTATTCGATAATTACTATTATATGGAGTATGTGACATTCTAAACATAATTCAATTCTGTACTGTATATCATTTCAGCAGTAAACAACAGGAAAGGTATATCACCTAAATGCTTACTGCAATTACCCAGAAATGCAGATTTGTTCAATGGACCAAGAGAGAATGCCACCGTTTTTTAAATGTTTTTATGATTAAAAATGCACATTTTAATTTCTTATCTCCTGATCCTGTGATATCAAGATCATGCATCACCATCTATATCAAGATTGGTATCAAGTTTGATGATCATTTCTATCAAGATCTGCATCAACTTTGATCACCTGTATCAAGATTGGTATCAACTTTGATCATTTCTATCAAGATCTGCATCAACTTTAATCATTTCTATCAAGATCTGCATCAACTTTGGTCACTTGTATCAAGATTGGTATCAACTTTGATCATTTCTATCAATATCTACATCAACTTTGATTACCTGTATCAAGATAGATATCAACTTTAATCATTTCTATCAAGATCTGCATCAACTTTGGTCACTTGTATCAAGATCTTCATCAACTTTGATCACCTGTATCAAGATAGATATCAACTTTAATCATTTTTATCAAGATCTACATCAACTTTGATCACCTGTATCAAGATCTTCATCAACTTTGGTCATTTCTATCAAGATCTGCATCGCCTTTGGTCACTTGTATTAAGATTGGTATCAACTTTAATCATTTCTATCAAGATCTGCATCAACTTTGATTACCTGTATCAAGATTGGTATCAACTTTAATCATTTCTATCAAGATCTGCATCAACTTTGATCACCTGTATCAAGATTCGTATCAACTTTAATCATTTCTATCAAGATCTGCGTCAACTGTGATAATTTCTATCAAGATCTGCATCAACTTTGATTATCTGTATCAAGATTGGTATCAACTTTCATCATTTCTATCATGATCTGCATCAACTTTGATCTTTTCTATCAAGATCTGCATCAACTCTGATCATTTCAATCAAGATCTGCATCAACTTTGATTACCTGTATGAAGACTGGTATCCACTTTCATCATTTCTATCAAGATCTGCATCAAATGTGATCATTTCTATCAAGATCTGCACCAACTTTTCTTTTATTACCTATATCAAGATCTGCATCAACTTCATCATTAAACTATATATTTTTAAAGCAGAATTTATGTTCTGTTTAGGGGGAAAGCTAATGTGATTAAAAGGCAAAATATTATGTCTACAGTCTACTAATAAATTATTTTTGATTTATAATTATTTATTTATGATCCAATACACGCAATCCGTGGCTCAGGCTACTTTATACATTAGTGGCTATTATACATGAAAATGTGTTAAAATTACATACATTTTGTAGACTATTTTGTAATATAATATAACCATAGTGTAAATGAACACTGCTGTAGAATTCTTTGTTACAATATGACCAGTGGTAACATGTGAAAATTTGAATAAATCTACATAAATGAATAGGTTGTTTCATTTGATGCCCCATTGGGCCATTCTGTGTCACATGACCTGAGCCACGGTCTGCGTGTACACATATTTATATATGTAGATTTGTGGGAAATATAGAGCATAATTAAATCGTTATTTAGGTTGTGTTTTTTAGGTTGAATAATAACAGTGGTATGATATCTTTTAAACTATATTTTAAACAATATCCTTGAGTGTATTAATCCACTTAATTTTCCTCTGTGTCTATTGATTATTTACGATAAAAGATGTCCTGCCAAATTTATATAAATAAATTTCTTGATAAGTATATCATCTGTTTTATGTTGTATTATTCATTTGCATAATACAATAGACTTGTCTCAAGTCTGTATTGTCTGTTCGCGGCGCTCTTTTAGGCAGTTATATTCAAGGCTGAACAAGAAATATTACAAAAAACGCTGCTCGACATTTGAAAATTAATCATTGTTCTTTCTTCAGATTTGATAAATTATTAAAAATATGTCCTTTAATCGCAAAAAAACATACAAATTAAAGATTGTTCTTTAATTATTAATCACATGCCCATTTAAAAATGGTAAAATTTGAACTTTAATGTGCTGTGTGTGTGTGACCTCAACCTGTACTGTAGGTATGCAACTGAATACCCTCTAGAGACAACGTGACTTAATTCAGGTGGTACAAGTAATAAGAAAATTCTTCCCAGTCTGTTGATTCGCTTCAACCAATATCAAAGGGAGAGAATCCAAAATCGTTCAACCTTGAGCCCTCGCGTCTTTTCTTAGACGTTTTTTGGGTCCAGCAACTGGGATCTATAAATTATAGTTGAGTTTGCAAAGTCGCAAAACTGTCAGCCCTACATACTATAACTGCTGCTTGCTTTAGCTTATGAATGAGTAGTCCTAATGGGACGAAACAAGGCCAACAGCCATTAAGTTGCGTGCTACAATGCATAGTGATACCGGACCGACAGACAGACCGACCGACATAGTGAACTATACTGATCGAAATTACTGAACATGTTTAAAAATGTTGAAATGTTTAAAAACATTTATATTTTTTTAATTTACACGTGCGTAGCCTGTCACTTTTGACGTGCTCGTATAACGTAATTTCTAGTTGAAGAGTAAGTCAAGAAAACAGAAATCGGGCAAAAAAGTGCGCAATAACATTTAACGCGCAGTGCCCGCGCAAAAATCTGCGCACTCGTGGCAATTTTGTAAACGCTTAAAATTGCCTGAAACGTACTCTTATTTCATCGAAAATAAATTTTGAAAATTTTAAGCGCGCATACGCATGCGTTACATGCGCTACGCACGTAATTGTATTGCCATATGATGATTTATGCCCTGAAATTTATGAGTACCAAATTTTATTTAATTGTGATTCATGGTTGTGAAGATATGATTACAAACGTGATTTCGTTAAATCGTGCGTAGACCGCGTAATTTTTTATTGCGGACCGTGAAAACATAACCACATCGATTCCTGGCCATAAGGAATATACTGTGAAAAATTGACTTAGCTAGATTAAACTGATATCAAGATAAGGTCAGAAAGCGATAACATGCATAGTGATACCGGACCGACAGACAGACAGACAGACCGACCGACATAGTGAACTATGTGCGACTAAAAATGTGTATTTGGAAACTCGGACTGGGCATGCGCACAACCTAAAGCACGTACGTCTCTGCTGGACCTTCTGTAGTCGTTGAGGGCAGCAGAGTCATGTTTGTTTTGCTGCTGCGCTTTTAATTCTCTTACTTACGATCCTACATGAAAACATAACGCTAAAATGTCTTTAAAAAATCATGAATGGAACAAAGAAAAAACAGAGGCTTTAGTAAGGCTTTATCAGCAAAACCAATGTCTTTATGATCCGTCACATTACTTATACCGAGATAGAAGTGAAAGGAAGAAAACCATTTCTTACTTTGCAGATGTGTTACAAACTACAGGTAGGTGAGTGAAGGCTAGGCCTCTCGTCTGGAGACTTGTAATGTGAGGCGTACCAGCAGGTTCCCGTCTGACTATGATGACTCTAGATACTAAGGATTGGCCTTGCTACACCCTGGCCTAGAAAAATACAGATAATGAAAATATTTCGGCGCTAGTTCCGTTTCGCACCTGTCGTTTATTTCGGCGCTAGTTCCGTTTCGCACCTGTTTTTATTTCGACTTCCTTTTGACTCCAAATTGTTAAGCAGCTTATTGTGAATACTACACCTTAAAATTGGGCCTTACTTATAAGTACTTTTATGAAGAATAATCATATAAAAAGTAACAAATAAAACCTTAAATTGATGATTTTACAGACATGTTTCTCGCGCATACCGTTCGCGAATTTAGCATACTCGAAGTTCAATATTTTCGTTTCTATGGAGCGCCAAAAGAGCAACAACAATAGATGGTTAAAATCTCAGTGGAATGCGTCTTCTTTTAATGCATTTATTATTGAAATACACGTTTAATTTTAATATATTTTGTCAATAAAATGCTGTAACATTTTACTGCTAATAATTTGCTGTTTTCAAATAGCAACCACCCCTAGCTAGGCCTAAGAGTAAGACTAACAGGAATATTTTTATTTAGATCAGATATACCCCTACAGTACATGTAATATGATGATGAATTTGTCGATTTTCATTCCTAAAAGTTCCTGCAAAAACCATGTACAGTATCAACAGTAATATTTTTGTTGCATTGACATTGACAAAATATGATAAAATTGAACGTTGTTGTATAACCTTTCTTTAATAATATCATCATATTTTATTCACTTTTCAATGCGAAACAGCGTTATACGAGCACGTCAAAAGTGACAGGCTAGGCACGTGTAAGTTAACAAAATGGTGAAAATATGCTAAATTTTAAAATTAATATATATCGTTAGAATGCTCGGGAACACCTATTTTTTATTTAATTTTCTTGAAGTGTATGTATCATATGTATGATTTATTATGAAATTAGAAGAACAAAAGTTGATTAAGTCATCATTAATGGCATATTAAATTTACAAAAATTAATTTCGACAATCAAACAAATTATAAAATTTTCTTAGGCCGAAATAACAAACTTAACATTAACTTTCTTCCTTAAGAAGTTCATATATTAAAGTTAAAAGTATATAGTTTGACAGTGCATCATTTTTAAAAATCTTTAAAGATGTCATCATAGTAAAACATTATAATTCATTGCGGTATGTAATAATCTATCTGCACCAAAGTGGTTACTGCATAGTAAATACACGGAGGAATATTTCCACATTTTTTAGTCAGTTGTGTATGGCTCGGTGGTCTTTGCTCGTGTCTATAGCATTCAAGGTACCGAGTTCGAGTCTCACCTTGGGAAACGAAACAAAATAAGATTTTTTTTTATTATCCGTATTGTTTGTTCAATTGTATTTCTTAGTGTATAGATTATACAGATGATTTATAATGAAATTTATTTAAAAACACAAAATGTGGTTTATGACATTATATACGCAGAAGGATCTTTGATCGGATTATGATACCGGCTATTGTATTTGCGTTAGCAAGATCCTATCATATATTATAAATAACTAAAGATTCTGAGAAAATCAATCAATCAAAATATCTTAAATCTATCAATTATCTTTATTTAAATCAATGCATATATTGGTGAAAATTACGTTCAATTTTATCATATTTTGTCAATGTCAATGCAACAAAAATATTACTGTTGATACTGTACATGGTTTTTGCAGGAACTTTTAGGAATGAAAATCGACAAATTCATCATCATATTACATGTACTGTAGGGGTATATCTGATCTAAATAATATTCCTGTTAGTCTTACTCTTAGGCCTAGCTAGGGGTGGTTGCTATTTGAAAACAGCAAATTATTAGCAGTAAAATGTTACAGCATTTTATTGACAAAATATATTAAAATTAAACGTGTATTTCAATAATAAATGCATTAAAAGAAGACGCATTCCACTGAGATTTTAACCATCTATTGTTGTTGCTCTTTTGGCGCTCCATAGAAACGAAAATATTGAACTTCGAGTATGCTAAATTCGCGAACGGTATGCGCGAGAAACATGTCTGTAAAATCATCAATTTAAGGTTTTATTTGTTACTTTTTATGTGATTCTTCTTCATAAAAGTACTTATAAGGCCCAATTTTAAGGTGTAGTATTCACAATAAGCTGCTTAACAATTTGGAGTCAAAAGGAAGTCGAAATAAAAACAGGTGCGAAACGGAACTAGCGCCAATATTTCTTGTTTAGTTTCTGTTCTTTTTAGGTTACTGCTGATTAGTTAGTTAAGCATACTATACTAGAGCCTAAGTCTATAAGTATAAGTAACTAGGCCTAAACTAGGCCTGTTTTTTTTTGTTTTTTCGTTGTATTTTAATTAATTTTAGAGAGGGCCAACAAAGTTAGGCCTCGGTCTTGAATTGTGAAATGATTTCCTTGTGTTTTTATTTTGACAACAGAATATAGCATCACCAGTAAAATTAAGAACATTCGCTCTCAACTGTGGCGTGAGAGATGGAAGGAGCAGGATAGAGAATTAAATGGAACTACAGACGATCGTACAAAGTGGTGGCTTAAAGATTCCCTTCAGTTTCTGGAACCTTTCCTGGTGCTTAAGCCATCCACATGCGGTTTGCAGGTAGCTTGAAAACCTTTCTCTAAAGGCCAACTCTGATAGCATCGTATGACTCATTTTTCGTCGGGAGAACATTAATGTTTCTTCCGACGAGATTTCCTGTTGCGAATCGTCGTACGACGCTGTCTGAGTCAGTTGGGCTTAAAATGCACTTACAGTAGTTGAATAATACAGTCAAATCTTGCAATAACAGGATTCTCAAAACCATGAACTATTCCAAAACCAAACTTGTCAAAAGTAACCAAATTTTTTTAATCAATAAAAACACATTCAGAATACCGGATATTCCAGAAAAAGTCATCTCTTGAAGTATATTAGGGAGTGTATTCAATATTATCAAGGTAAATCTTAGATGTTCGAACAAACGGCAAGTAAAATCTATTTAACAAAAACAAATTTGGCTTCTAACATTATCATTAGTTTAATACAAATAGTATGTACAGTATTTGCATCTAAAATATATCTACTGTTTTCTTTCAGACAGAAGATGGGCAGACTTTACCTATAGAAGTATCTCCTGAATCTGAGAGAGATTTGATACAGGCCAGCGACTTTAGCGATACAAACACCAGTAGGGTTGCATACCTTGCAGGCCCTGTAGACCTTGATGAATCAGCTCTTCAGGTGGACAACACAATCAGTGATCAATCAGGCTTTGAAGATGTTCACCAGTACGATTCACAAGAGAGCAACCAGATATCTGGAGAAGAGGGACATCAGGATGTTGAATTGAGCAATTTTGAGGAAGTTAAAATAAAGGAGGATGATGATGAGATGATGCAAGATTGTTCTTCCGCAGAAAATCCGATACAATTTATCTCAAATTATCCAACTGGTATTTTCAGACATGATTACTTGTTGGATAACAGAAGTCAAAAAGGTAGATATAAACAGGTGTGTCAGAGAAGTGTGGAATCAACCAATGAGCAGCAAGCAAGACATACATTGACAGATGGACTTGTCCAGAATGATCCTACCTCCGTTCATCACTCAAAGTCTGTTTTAAGTAACGCATCAATAAAAACACAATTAAGAAATAAATTGGTATCAAGTGAGTCACATCTAGCATCTGCTAGTAGTGGATCCCATCCAGATAGTCAACAAATTTATTCCCAAGTCAGGACAGTTGCTCGAAACACAAACTTTCAAAATGAACAAAATGTGATAAGGAATCCAAGGACACTGTGCCAGCTACGTGGAAATTCTGTAAAAAGAGTTGTGGAAAAATACAAAGGAAAAGCAGATACGACTCGACATAAAAAAGAGAAATTAGCTGTGAGGAATTCCTTTAAAAGATCGTTGAATGATAAAGAATTTGATACTTGGAGCGAAGGACATTTAGTTGCACAAGCTGTGTCATGTATTGAAAGAGTAAGCAGTAGACTTGCTCTTGAAGACCAGTTTAGCGTGTTTGGTAAGCACGTAGCGAATGAGCTACGATCGGTGCCAACACTTGATGCCCAACGATGGGCCCGAATGAAAATTCAAAATATTCTGTACGAAGCTCAAACACTTGCTAATCCAAGCAACTCGACCAATAGACCGTCTGTGGAAATGTCGCTGGGTCGGCACACATCAGCGAATAATGGTACAGTCCAGTCTACTAGTACCGATTGAACATCCTTGTGCAGAAATATTTGTGCGTAGGCATGGCATACATCTACAAAAAATGGACAGTCCAGTGCTGATTAATTTTAAAACTCTGCTCATCATTACCAGACTAATGAAATAAGTCCACCAAAAATAATGGTACAGTCCAGATTGAATAAACCTCTGGTCATTGTACTGATCCAGAAATAATACCACCTCAAATAATGGTACAGTCCAATCCACTGCAGTTATTACACTACAGATTACAAGATATTCTCAACTTTATTTGTTCAGTTTCTGCAGTATAGCAGTCATAAAATCTGCGTGTCGAGAGTCAAAACCACTGAACTGTTTTATAACTTAATATTTTGAAAATTTTAACTTTAAATTTGTTTTTTTTTTTTAAGTAAAAACACATATTTTTTATATGATATTTAAATTAATGAGTTACAGAAAGTTCTACTGTATGAATGCCTATTATTATACTATATCACTTTCTACTGCTGCCACCTCTACTGTTAATATAAACATCAGGGGTTACTTCTTGTACATGCTTTTAAATTATTGCAAAACTTTGAGATGAAGCTCTTTGTGTTTTGTAAATGTAATCTCGAAAAGAACTGACTTCTTTTCAAGAAATGAAAGAAATAGAAATATATATGATCCTGTTGATCATATATATCAATACTGTATATTAATAATCTTACAACCCTCAATTAACTAAAAAATCAAGCCTCATATATTTATTATACAGTTTATTCCTAGTGGCACATTGATTGAATCTTAATATATTTTCGGGTCATCATCATTGAAAAATATGTAAAAATGGCAGGGAATTATTATTGTCGAAAAAAAAAATCGTATAGAAATTTTTAAAAATACAGCATTCATTTCGAAAAGTAGCTGCCGCTACCCCCTTTAAGTATTTTAAAATAAGCCCATCCAAGAGTCGGAAAAGGTTTTAATATCTATCCTCTAAATATATTTTTTTATATCATAGATTTGAAATTTGTATAATAAATCTATGGCTATTAATAGCTGAATAAAATTGTAGAATTGGAATTGCTGTAAACTTAATTCTTGAACTCTTATGATTGGTTCCCACTAGAACGTAACACAAGTTATTTGCCGAATCACACAGCGTTAGGAAGGAAGTTCCTAGTAGGGACTTATTTCTCTTATTTATATACAGTATCTCCATTTTCTTGTTTTTGGGAGACAAAGGCCTACATCTTTAACTTTTCAACGGACTGCTGCAGCTTCTAAACTGAGGAACAATCTTCCTAATCCAATTCAAAATGCACCTTCTGTCAAAAAGTCTCTTTTTTGTTCTTTATTCAAGCGCTTTGAGACAATGTTGATTGAAGCGATTATAAATTTGACATTTCTTTGGACGATACAGCGCCTCCACTCGGTCGAATGTTATTGGAGGTATATTCAGAGCGTCATTTCGACGATCGAGCATTCTCTACTTCTACGGAGCGCCATTTATGCCTTTATTTACTTCCGAATTAGAAATAGTACTACAGTAACTGCTCCAATCAGGGAAGAGTTAAATTAACTCTTCCCTGCTCCAATGGACCAAATTTAGCACCGGTGGAGCACAGTGATATAAAATAGAAATAAGTCACTAATTTTAATATCTTTTCGTATGTAATTTAAATACACTGTGCTCAAGTGGACACAATTTGGCGCCAGTGAGGAGCACAGTGATATGAAATAGAAATAAGTCACTGAATTTTAATATCTTTTCGTATGTTAATAACACTGTGCTCAAGTGGACCCAATTTGGAGCCATGGGAGCACAATGATATAAAATAAAAATAAATCACTGAATTTTAATATCTTTTCGTATGTTAATACACTGTGCTCAAGTGGACCCAATTTGGAGCCAGGAGAGCACATTGATATAAAATAGAAATAAGTCAATGATTTTTTAGTATCTTTTCGTATGTTAATACACTGTGCTCAAGTGGACCCAATTTGGAGGCAGGGGAGCACAGTGATATAAAATAGAAAAAAGCCACTGAATTTGAATATCTTTTCGTATGTTAATACACTGTGCTCAAGTGGACCCAATTTGGAGCCAGGGGAGCACAGTGATATAAAATAGAAAAAAGTCACTGAATTTTAATATCTTTTCGTATGTTAATACACTTTGCTCAAGTGGACCCAATTTGGAGCCAGTGGAGCACAGTGATATAAAATAGAAAAAAGTCACTGAATTTTAATATCTTTTCGTATGTTAATACACTGTGCTCAAGTGAACCCAATTTGGAGCCAGTGGAGCACATTGATATAAAATAGAAATAAGTCACTGAATTTTAATATCTTTTCGTATGTTAATACACTGTGCTCAACCCAATTTGGAGCCAGTGGAGCACAGTTATATAAAATAGAAATAAGTTACTGAATGTTAATATATTTTCGTATGTTAATACACTGTGCTCAAGTGGACCTAATTTGGCGCCAGTGGAGCACAGTGATATAAAATAGAAATAAGTCACTGAATTTTAATATCTTTTCGTATGTTAATACACTGTGCTCACGTGGACCCAATTTGGCGCGCGCGCCAGTGAGCACAAAGTGATATACTATAGAAAAAAGTCACTAAATTATAATATCTTTTCGTATTTCAATACACTGTGCTCAAGTGGACCCAATTTGGCATCAATGGGAGCACAGGGAAATAGTCACATACAAAAACATCGAGAAAAAATACTTCTGGAATTTAAAAATATTTCAAACTTGGTATATTTGTTCAATATCGGTTACTCCATCCGTAAACCAAAAGAAAAAATAGTTTCAAGCCACGTCAGATTGGCGCGCCAAATTGCGGCCGACAATCTAATAAACAATAGGTACGCACTTGTCTGGCGGTGTCCCTTTGTACGAATCGTTTAACATTGAACCCGGCCCATTGCGGTTTACGCGTGGTATCATGTTCCATCCAGGGACCAGAATGTGTACTGTAGTTTCCAGGCGAACTTTACTGAAGGTTACGTTGTGTACTGTGTATCGACGTACGCTATACAGCAAAAGGTTACGAATTATGTTCGCGATCTGTCGTTTTTTTGTTTTGTTTACGATTAACCCTGTAGGCCTACCGTGGGGTACCTAAAATAGACGTTTCACTGTAGGCTTGCCTACATCACTAAACAAACATTTTTCCAACATCTTATTAGGCCTATAGCTAAGTTATTACATTTCCTCCAATGTCCTGTATGTCATGAACTGCTCGACATCATACATCGAAATTCCAGATTCCACATCTGGGAAATAAACTGATTTTCCCCGAATGAAAATGTTCTACGCTTGCGGACGCATTCCCCTCCAAATAAAAGGTAAAAATGGTCACTTTTTTAAGCCTTTAGGCCTGAATTTGTTTAAGTCATAAGTGTAGTTTTTGAAGACCTGCAGCTCTAGTTTTCAAAAATTGTCTTTAGACCGTCCCCAATTATAGAGCTGGTCATGGATACTTATACATTTCGTTTGATATTTTGATGTACAATATACAGTTAGTGCATTGTCTGGGAACATAGAGCTCTCTTTTTTCCAAATTTTTTTCCGTATCCATGGAGACGTACCGATCTATTTTGTTTTATGCTTCGAAGTATAATAAGTTAAATTTCCGGGACCTAGCAACTCTATTTTTCAAAATGTTCTTAGCTCCACCCCAACCATGGTGGGCTGGTCCTGTAGACCTATAATTTCGTTCCATATTTCAATGTTTTGCAGGGATCTAGCAGCTCTATTTTTCAAAATTTTCTTAGCTCCACCCAACCATCTATGGCGGGCTGGTCCTGTAGACTTATAATTTCGTTTCATTTATTAATATGGGCCTATATAAGTGCAATTTCCAGGTACCTAGCAGTTCTATTTTTCACAATTTTCTTAGCAGCTCAACCCTAATGGTAGCTGGTCCTCGAGACGTATATATAGTTTGTTTCTTTTTTTTCGAAACACTATATTCCGATTTCCGGGCATAACAAACTTGAATGTTCTTAGCTCTATCTCAACCTCGGTGGGCTGGTTCTCTGGTAGACTTGTAATTTCTTTTCATATATCAATGTATAATTTCCGGGGACCTAGCAGCTCTATTTTTCAAAATGTTCTACAGATCAGCCCATGGGTGTTAGTCTCGCGCATTTACAATTTTCGCACCCCCACCAGACAGCAACCTGCCTGCGATTATAACGATATACCTCTTGGCCCGTGGGAAATTTTTTTTACGTTCGCGTATATTTTCTATGATATAGGCATATTGAACATCATTTTTAAAATTGAAAGAGTGGATTTCAGTCATCGCATCGGATCTCGTGCAATGTGTTTTTCGCACAGTATTTTATCTATATACCATAGGCCTACAAAATGGAAAAAGTTGGCTACCCTAAATCTAATTAAAACGGCCTCAAATTACGCTATAACGCGTTGCTTCCGGGGGCGTCGCCCCTGGACCCCACCGGGGGCCATTGGCGACCCCTTTCCCCCAGCCTAGCGAGGCTGGCTTCGCTCGTATAGCCCCTCCGTCGGGGAATTTATCCGTCGGGAATTTATCCCCCGCGTCGGAAAGATCCTGGCGCCACCGCTGCAGTAATAAGGTAAAGTGTGGTTTCTTTAGCTAATTATCATATCTTCTAAGAGAGAGAGGGCAGGTTTCCATGGTAATAACCTATAAGGTCATAATAGCTTTGGGTTCTTAGGAATGTTGTCTTGTCATGACTCTAGTATATACTTGGTATACAGTCCACAACAGGAGTAAATGCGTATTCAGGTAATTCGTTTTAATTAATACTGCATAACAAGGAAATTAACTATTAGTGTAGGCTGGTATGTCGTTTATATGAATGTCGTGTATATTTTTTGTTAAAAGCAAACTTTGACTTTATTTCATATCTTGATAATATAAGGAATGAAAAAAAATATGTTGCCATTTTTTCAAAAGACATTTAAAGGACCAAATTCAAGATGGCCGCCAACATTCAAATAACCCTATTGAAAATCAGAATATCACCAATAATACAAATTATGAATGTGGAACAAGTCCGTTTTGATGGTATTACTGTACCCATTATACAATCCTAACTATGTAAAGCGATAATCTGTCAGCCATCTTGGTTTTCAAAATGGCCGCCACTAAAAATTAAATTCTTTAAATAATTTTTTTTAAATATGTGTGCATAAATTGTTGTTTGTACACAATGTTCTAAAATTGTCACTTCTCACAGGATTGTAAATTGTAAATATAAGGCTAAAGTTGTCAATGTCCTCTATATAACAGATAATATGACTATGACTATTAAATTAAATAATCGTTCAAAGTTGGAGTTGCAAAAGTATGGAACAACTTAACAATTTATATCAAATATTCAACAACAATTACGTCTAACTAGAGGGTTAGATCTCTAGTTTGCTCGCTCCCCTCTAGGAAATGTAAACGATGGTTCTCGGAATGATAATGACTCGGGTAAAAAGGATGTTAGAAGGACGTTCTCCTTGTACGTTTTCTGTCGGTTACCATTATTGAAAATGCTTGACATTCGAAAAACTAAACCTACTCTGTTTCACAGTGTCTTAGATGATTAATAACATTTTAAAGTATAGTGTTTATTGTTTTATAAGGCGGAGGTGGGGAGGCAGAGTTCATTTGAGGGAGATGCTTATTCGAGGGATTTTTTAGTTTTAATAATATCGTAACATTTATAATCAAATAAAATCCTTTAATAGATATGAAAAGTGGTAAAAAATTATAACAAATGCTTGGTAAATTATAGTTAACAGTGTAATGAATTTTATTATAAATAGTATATACAATATTGTGTGTATAATTAATGTGGATGGGCGTTTATTAGATAGGTAGGGGGTGGGGTGGGTGTAGGCGATTATTATTCAAAGTGATGTTTTATTGGGGAGGCGTTTATTCAAATAAATACCATCATAATACATTATTTAATTTAAACATCTTTTGAAACTAACTTCCGCGACAGTGTAGGCCGTTTCGGCCCAAGAAGGAAGATGTTTTAGACTGCTTGCAATATGGGCCCTAATGGGACACAGATAGCCTACAGTTATTCCTGCCAGCTTACTCAATAAAACTCGGCTATCGGGATTTTATTTTTTAACTACTGTACCTTCACACGCGCGGTCCAATCCGAAAATAAACAAAAAACTAAAATAGCTATAGCCACTAACGACCACCTTAACGGAAACCAGGTAGTTGCAAGGTGAACCTGTGAACTCATCATGAACTCGGAAATTACTTTGACTGCGTACAATTGAAATTGAGTTGAAAATCTACCGAATCAGAAATTTTGTTTTAAAACTCTTTATAATATATTCCTAAGATAGAAATATGGAACAATATCGTAATAGTGAAAACTGTTTTACATTTTGCGGTACACCTGAGATAGTTCAGGTAGGTATCCAAGGCAGAAATTAAGTTTTTCCATTGTGCTCGCCTATGTCAGAATTAACCATAATTTATATATAGATTCTAAATTACAGATCTCATTTCTTTTCATGAAACTGAAACTTGACAGGAGACAGGACCACAATATAAAACTAGTGCATTTATACCTTATTGTGAAATCCTGTATAAATATGGTAAATAATAATGCGTTATTGCTATGCAATTCAATGTCTGAACCTTCAGGGCCATAGTCACCAGTATGGTTGGTAAGTTTTCAACCTGTCAACTTTTGGCAGAAGCTTGAAGAAAATACAGATACAGCTCTGCCTATAAAAAACCTTGTAAATGAATGAACTCCTACTTCTCATCTTCTACAATCTCAACCAATTTCATTAGATATGAACCCCCTACAGACAGACCAGCATTATACACTGGTTTGATGAGTGCACATGGTTGTGGTATAAAAACTCATGTACTAGGGAAAGACAAGAATCCCTGGTGATGACTCTTGCCCGAGATGAGTGGAGGTGGACAGAGATGACATCAAAAAGCAATTATTATGTCGACCCGGTGAACTATATGGCTTTTGGACATGTAGCATTGTGAAAATAGTGTTGAGGCAAGTGCTTTTGTGAACTTGTATTACCTATACAACCAGTGACACAAATATCTTAAATGGAAAACATCTCTAAAGGACAAAAGCACACTAATTCTGCTTTCTCTCTACAACTTGCTTCTACAAATGCAGACAGAGAAAGAGATTCTAAGTTAAGTATCAGTTTGTTTGAAAGAGGCTGATCATAAAGATATTAACTTGAATACAGAGAGTCGACAAAATCTAAATGATGTGGTTAAACTATATCCCTATATATGTATATGAGAGGGCATGTATGTGTGGGACTTGTTGGATTTACATCAATTGATCAGGGTCATTGAGCGTGGTATCATTGGATTAACACAAATTAATGATTTCACCAGAGCTGTCAAATCTAGTTAACATTTAAAGAGAGATGATATCCCGATTAATGAAGAATGCTGCAATTCGCACAAAGCTGTTTGTTGGCCATGGCATGATGAAATTGGACAGAAAATGTTTGAGGCATTGGTAAAAGTCTTGTAGAAGGAAAACTGTCTATATGGAATCCTAAGAAAAAGAAAAATATTGGCAAAAAATATATATGACGGTGAATACAGGTGACAAACTTATCAAAGTAAAAGAAGACTCCTATAGAGATTATTTGCCGGTGAAATGAGGTATTTCAGTTATTTTGCCAATTTGTTTCTGAACAAGGTTGTTGGGAATGCAGATCAGTCTGTGGAAGTTCGATGGATACAGTAGTAGAGAACGAAGGAAGGTCAACTTACTGTATCGCATTCAAGATTAGAAATATTTCATTGAAGGACTTTGGCAGAGTTAGTTGTAATTTAACTGAAGAAGTTTATGAGATGTTTTAATATGAAGAAGTGTTCTGTCAGTACTGTAGACCTCCTGATGGTCAACATTTTGTGTTAATCACCATGTTGTTGTCATAAGCATATCATTTTGTATATTTCAATCTAATTTTATTTAACTTATACAAGTTTTAATAAGAAATTTAACCCATTTTTTAAAAATGGCGGCCATTTTAAAATTCAAAATGGCCGCCATTTTGTGTTAATCACCAATGTTGTTGTCATAGGCCTATCATTTTATGTGATTTCAATCAACGTCATAACTTGCACATGTTTTAATAAGAAATTTAATCTATTTTAAAAAAATGGCGGCCATTTTGAAATTCAAAATGTCAGAATAGTAATGAATATAGGTTTATAATAATTCTTATATAGAAGAGAACCCATATGAACTTAAAATATTTTTCATAATGGGTGTTACTTTGTCCAATATGGTACAATTATTGGATATTTTACGTATTGGCGGCCATCTTGGATTTGACATCGTTAAGCTTTTTAAAAAAAATGGCAACATATTTTTTTCATTACTTTACATCCTAAAGACACTAAATGAGCTGGAATTTTGCTTTTAACAAAAAAATGACACGAAATTACATAGTGGCCTACACTATATCGCGTGTTGATCATTATTGGCCGTCGGACGTCGCGTTCTTCTTTTGAACCATTGGTCGCCGCCGCGCGTTTAATTCGTTTGAATTTCTTAACAGGTACATTGTAACTTGTAATTGTACCACTGCTCATTTAACAAGAAGTATTACTACGGCAATCCGAATTCCACCCAGAGTGTCTTAAAGGCTAGGTGCGGGCAAAACATTTCTATTTATCATACATTCCAATAATTATCGATCTATTGTTTCCACTATGTTTCATAATTTTTGGGATTCTATTTGTGTTACACGAGCTTGTTGAAAATAAATAAATCTCTATTCCTTCGTACACAAATGTTGTAAATAGAGAGGCATGTTTAAAAAACTATGAAAAATAAACGGTGTGGTAAAAAATGTTATCAGGTGACTAAATATAGGTATATAACTTCAATTTTACCTTCTAGTTTTATTCAACTGCAGTGTTTTATTTTCATATGCTATTAGCAAAAATTATCCACCGTATATCCACCATCTTTTTTCACCTTATAGGCTGTCACCAGACATGGAAATTAGGTTAAACTACCTAACTACTGAAAAAAGGTTTTCAGAATTTTGCTAAATTTTGTATTTTACCATTTTAAGGGAAATTCATGTTTTTCGTCTTGATTTCTATTACAAATATCTTATTTATGTACAATTAACCTGTACCTGAGCTTTAATTTAGTGGGAGGGGATCTTTAAATGGTGATGGGGCCGCATAATGTGTTTAGTTCATTTCCTAGACTATCTGTAGAGAGCCTTTTAAAGTGCAGCTGTATAACTTCCGACGGCTTCTGGCACACATACCTACACTTCTTGCGACTGAACCTTTAAATACATGTTTTATGTTGTTTTTAACTGTACAGTGAACATACCCGCTTAACAATCTCAAATGAAAGCCGTCGCGATTGTGATTGGTCAATTATAAGCTATACATTTTAATTTTTGTAATTCCAATGATCCAATCATTACAATTGTGTCATGGGATAGAAGATTTAACATGCTGTTTTGATTCAACTTAATATATATTTGTAGAATCGATGAACAGGGGAATCGGATTGCTGATTGACTACGGCTCAGAATGGCTTCGTCTGGCTCAAATGTGAGAAGGTTTATCTTCATGTTTGTCCTCATCTGTGCCGGATTTATGTTAATTTTTCTTTTCATGGATATTACTGATGTTTATGGTACGTGACAATCAATATTTTTTTTTTAAACACAACACTAATTCAATAATCGATCCCGGAAATCGCGATCTACCTATCGATCGCTTACCTATTTCTTCCATGATAAACATGACTCCATGAGGCAACAAGGCATATACATGGCTGCAGTCGCGCGCTCAAATTTGAGTTATATTAGTGTTAACCGATCAACCGACCGACATAGTGAGCTGTAGAGTCGCGTTTGCACGCGACTAAACATACGTTCATAAATTGCCATTACGTTATGGCGCGACAAGCTGTTTAAGCCAATTTAAATAAGATATCTCTATTGCTTCATAACTTTGACAGCTTAGCGTGCCATACACCACCACCACACACCAAATGATCTAAGTAATCATATAAACCAATTAGTTGTTACTGTTTTTATAGATTTGGCGATTACAAGGAAAACGAAGCTGAAACACGTACACTTAAGTAACAACACTCATTTAGTGGTAAGTTAAAGTTTAAAGATGTATTGTCCCCCAACAACATGAAAAATAAAGATTAATAAAATCAGACTTTGAATAGATTAATTTGTAGCTTTAATAAAGTTAATCATTTCTGTAGAAAAAATGGAAAAATTAATGTTTTCACTTATAAAGTTACAAAACAAATGGTTAAATTCAACCAAAAACCCATTGACTGGCAGCCAATTTGACTATTTTTTGGTTTAAATTACATTTTTTTAGGTAAATTCTTATTTTTTCTATCCAATTTTTGGTCAAAGTGGATAACTATTTGGTGACATTAAAATGAAATATTAAAAAAAAAAAAATTAAAGAATTAATTTTTCAGGGAGAAAATACATCTTTAAACTAATAATTAATTGTATTCAACTATATACAGACTTAATACATAATAAGCCATACTATAATTGTCGTTTCATATTATGAATCGATAATTCATCCTATATTTTTGTATCTCCGTAGACCTATAACCAGATTACCGTAGGCCTACGAACATTGCAACCCGCATGTTAGGTCAGCTTGGTTCCCACGTACGCAACGAAAGTTACGTCCATGCGTTGCTTCCTAGTGGAATTCCCTAAGCTTTGGTCTCAGTTACCTTCCTCATTACGCCAATTAGCTGTTACTGAATCTTTTCCTCATCTTTTATCATCTTTTGACTCTTTCCTTCATGTTAATTATCTTTTATTCTTTTTAATTTAATGTTTTTGTATATCATATTTGTTCTTTTTTTTTCTGTATACTCACAGCTTTATACTTTATTTGTTTATAAAATTATATATTTATTTTAGTTCATGGGACTGCTGACTCTTGTAGTCACAGTAATCGTATTACTTTAGCAGTCCCTGACCAATTTCATCTTTGTACATTGTATATTATGTTTTGTTGGTCAAATAAATAAATGAAATGAAATGAAAGCTTGTATTTATGCTCGGGTCGGTACGTGGTTTTTACCAAACCAACTTACGGTGACCCCCGGGTAAAACTTACGCCTGCATATAAAGCTTGGTTTCTTAACGTATCAGAGGGACGCGTCCGTACCCAACGCAATGTCGTATAAGGGCAGCGCAAGTAAATTGACCAATCATGAGTCGATTATGAATCACTCATGTAGTTACGCGTATATACGTCGTTGCTCTGTAAATACTGGAAAGGTTAAAGGTTAAACATTTATTTGAACGTATAGCATTTTATTTTTATCAGGCTAATTCAACAGAACAACTAGAAAGTTTTGAGGAGTTCATGAAGAGATATTCGTTAATTCATGCAAAACGAGCGAAGCATACCAACGAAATGTGTTCACGTCATGGAAAACGTCTGGCTAAAATGAAAGGAAAACCAAGACTCTTAGTAAATGAAAAACACAAACTTGTATTCTGTCAAACTCCGAAAGTCGGAAGTACAAGTTGGTGCCGAATAATGTTGGTATTATCGGAATATATGAACTACACACAAGCAATGAATCTTACCACAGAAGAGGTTAGCGATGCGTGGAAGAAACATGTACCTAGTCTGTACACGTTCCCAGTGAGCAAACAGAAACACATCTTGGCTACCTACACTAAATTTATGTTCGTTAGACACCCGTTCACACGACTTTTATCAGCCTTTACTGACAAAATGAAGACGAAAGATGGAAAATACCAACGAGGGGCTGATAAAATTATAGACAAAATCAAGGCTCACCGGTATGATGAAAATGCAACCGAAAAAGTGGAATTTGTTGACTTTATTAATTTGGTAGTTTCGAATGTGTATACGGACCTCCATTGGAGCGACATGTACAAGATCTGTCGTCCGTGCAATATCCACTATGACATCATAGGACATTTTGAAGATATGTCAAACGATGCTAAATATATTTTAACACTTTCAAATGTGACAAGTGTAGGTTTTCCAGAACCTTCCAAATCGCATGTTACGTATAGCTCAGATAACGATAAGATATTTAAAGCCTTTTCCACTTTACCGGTATCAATGTTAGCTGATTTATATTACAAATTCAAATATGATTTTACACTTTTTGACTATAAAATACCATTTAGCATAAATTAAAATAGAAATAAGTTCGACCCTTTTGTGTTTTCTTGATATTTTCTAAAGATTATATGATAATAACACTTTATTTATCACTACAACGTCCGTTTATTGGTCAAAAACAATTACAAGGAACAAAAAATACAAGTTGTTATGGGAACCAAACTTAAATCCACGTACAGATAAAATAGAAAAGGTTCTTATTTTATGAAACATGTCACGAATTAAAAATACGATAATATGCATATTATGCTAAGACACTCGGAGTGAATTGTTTGAGGAAATATTTTGAGCTTTTATGCAAAACTCTGATCTGCAACAAGGTGAAATAGCCTTGACCTGTAACTGTAATCTGAAGTTCTCAATTATTGGAACCGAGGCAGACGACTACAGGCGCGCCTCGTCTGAAATGTTCAGTTTTCACCACACACCACACGTCGTATTTTATTATATTAATAATTAATTGCATTTAGCCTCTTCTCTTGCTACGGCCTTGGGAACGACATCAATCATATTGGAGTGGAGGCAACTCTAGTAGTTTCGCAGTGTTCCATTCCAACATATTAACTTACACCCTTATTTTACAACTCCCTTCTTACACTATCCGAGTAATTGTTTTGTCTCAGGTCAAGGGTTACTAAATTGCCTTGGTCAAGGGTTACTAAATTGCCTTGGTCAGACTGTTTGTTGGTAATGTATTAAACATGGCATACAGTTGTATAATGTTTTGCTTTTTTTAAGTGAATGCATGGAGGTACCTCCATGGTGAATGTATGCAGGCCCCTCTCTCCATTTCTGGAGGCTTTTTTTAAATAAAATTGGAAAACGATTGAAATAATAATACTTTACGATCAATAATAATTGTATTTTAACTTGAACAATTTCAAACCTTGGCAATTTTATTCGGATCCTAATTGAATTATGCAATAAGGAAGTACTGAGCTGTAAGTACATAAGGGATGATTAATTTCACGCTTCACTGATTCCATACTTTGGTGGACAAAATAAATGGCAGCCAATTTGACTATTTTTTGCTTTAAATTACAGTATTTGAATTAAATACATTTTGTTTTCGATCCAATTTCTGGTCAAAGCGAGTAACAATAAGGTGACATTAAAATGGCAAATTCAACAAAAACGTTTTGTTGGAATAATACTGTACATCTTAGAAAAAGAAAATCCACTCACTCTTATCAATGTATATGTGTTTAACTAAAATGATAAATAAATATAAATGTCTAGAAAATTATAAAACGTTTTTCCTTCTACTCAGTAAAAGAGAAAAGGTGTAGTAATTGTCTGTTGCAAAGTAGTTAATTATTTTATTTGATGTTTTTTATCTGTGTCTATTTTTAATTGTTATTTTATATATTCACTCATAATCCTGAATTTGCTGCTCTTGTATTTCACAAGTGTGATTTAATAAATAATACAAAAATTCATGGTTTATCCAAAACAAGTTTATTCTCAATATGGTAACTTAAGTTCCAAATTTTAATGTATGTTATTTGTATATAATACAAATTACAATATAAATTCTGTTGTATTAGTATCATATAAACGATAAAACACGAGAAAAGAATCATAAAATATTTATATATACATAACATTGGAGTCTTTTGCATTTTAATAGCACTTAATTCTATAGAATGTTTACATACTAAGAATATAATTGAACCTAGAAAAACAATTTGCAAAAACTAACAACCAACTGCAGACGTTATTATTTATATATACAAAGTCTTTACAAAATTCATTCTTTTGCATTTGTAGAATTAAATACATTTATTATTTACAAGTTGTTGTTTGAGGACATATCTTGATGCTGTGAATGTGATCAAGAGAAAGTCTTTTATTTTACATTAAGCTGCAAAAAAGTCATTCTTGTTTCTTTACAGTAATGACGATGTCATCAAAAATATTCTACTGATGACGTCATCAACTATCCCATATTGCAATGTTGTCGTCAAAACATGATGGTTGATTGAATGTGAAACAAACCAAGTTCACTGTATCAAACTTCTTTTCTGCACATCTGCTGTTTTTTTTAAAATTATACAAACAATCACGAAACTAATCAGTGATAAAAGTGTCGCCATTACGCCCTTCTCCATCTGGCGATTTTATTCTTTGTCTGCGAAGCTGAACCTAAAACAAATATTACACGTAATTTAGTATCAGCAACGGTGTGTAGGGAACTTCAGCTGCAACTGAGAATAGTTTTCTTAACAGATTTACGCCAGCTATCTGCCTATGGAACAATTATGTGGAATGGCGGCCTTAATTATTATAATGTTAATGCATCTGAAACCTTAAACTGGAACAATGTGAAAGGGCCTTTATTATGTACTTATAAAATATATGAAACTTTTATGTAAAACTCTGATCTGCAACAATGTGCCATTACCTGTAACTGTAACTTATTAGTAAAGAACATTTTCTTCCAGCCAAGCTGCTCTGCTAAACTCCTCATCTCATCTGTCACTGTGTCACAATGCACTTCATATATCCTTTCCCACAGTGAGTCATTGTTGCAAACCTGCAAAAACATCATATTTTTAAATGGTCTAGAAAATATATGAGCTGGATAAAATAGAAGAGGAGGAGGAAGAGAGGAGAAATGCATTGAATGTTACCGAGTGGCTAGCAGTGGCGTAAAGGCTATGAGCGTTCACTGGCTAAACCCAGGGGCCCCGGAGCTTATGGGCACCCTTGAGCAGTGTCCAGGAAAAAACAGGCATTAAAATATGTAAAAAAAGGCTAAAAACACCTTTAGCGTTGGAGGGCCACTTAGGGTTCCTAAACCAAGGGCCTCATGTCTCTACGTTATGCCACTACGTTATGCCAATGGTGGTTCGACAAAAAAACACAAAGGTGGTCAGCAGCAACACCACCGCTCCCTGCTCAAAGGAAGTTTGGCAAACTTCCACCACCTCATCTATTTTTTTTTGCTTTTCAAATAGCACATGCGGATCACGGTCACGTTCTGCTGCCACCAACAGTATCATTCATATTTAATTGATAATACAGTAAATGAAAACAAAACTTTATTCATAAATAAAAAAGCTAATGACCTCATAAAACTGTTTACTAGTTTGAGCCAAAGAAGCAACATCTTCAAGTTCGAGAAACGAGACTAAATATATGAGAAGAGGCGTTGGAAGTCTCGCAAGATAGTCTATCTGTCCCAAACAAAGATTCTTAACATATTCCAAGGTATTGTTGCCAAACACACGGCGCACATCATCTATAAATAAACAAATATTTCGGTAAATATGGTTTCATGTCAGCATGCAACTACAAAATAAATAATGAAGGAAATGATCATGATGATTTTTTATCATAGTAGCAGAAGCTGGTAATCTAGACTTGCTACAAGTATATACAGTATTTAGTCTTTTATTTAGTTATGTTACTCCACCAATCAAAATGTTTTTTTTTTCTCAAATTAAGTACAGTATTATATTATACATTATAAAACGCCATATGCGACAAAAAATGTATCTTTAATAATTACAGGCTAGATCTACTAGGCTTAGACCTCTTACTTACTACTACTTATTAAAGGTAAGAGTTCTTTATCATTTTTATAGGCATCAACATTTTTCTAAGTAGGAATTACTGTACTTTAAATTTAAATCAGATATAGGCGCGCTAGTTTACAAAAGAACACATTAAAAGCTCTATGTTATGCAGATCAAATTTAGCTTTGTTTATAACATATACATTGAAGTCGTTCATCATATGCAAAATCCTCAGCAGGTTGTCTTGATTCTGTCGGGTTTAATCGTCTGTAGTCATTCCTTAAAGTAATATTCCATGTTCTCCAAATGGTCTACGAAAAAAAATCACCATGGATTTGTTACAAGACAACACAGACAACATTAAAATTTGATTAATTAATATTTTAATTGCATCTAAATTAACCTTCAACTTCCTGTTTTTTGGGGTGTTTTTTTTTTGTAGGAATTTTTTAGTTATACGAAGTAGGCCTTTTTTGAATAACTTAATCCCCACAATCAAATATATGCCTTCCTAGCCTAGGCTAGTTAGTATAGTTAGGAGGAGCTGAGGTAAGCTGGTGGTACGTTGTGACGACACTGACTTTGCTGCATGATGATGTTGTGTGTGTGGCGGCACAGTTGCCTTCTCTCTTCTTACTATTAGTAGTCTTATTTCGACCTTGGCCTCTCATAGCTTCGGCCAAAACATTCATTATCATTAAAACAGTATCATTTAAATAACATAATTTAGTCATACATTGCTTGTTGATATAGTAAACTGGTGAAAATCCTTTGATGGTGATGGAGCCTGACCACTAAGCTCTACTAAAACTCCATTTGACGGTAACAACGACAACGCTTCCGACATTTTGGTTCTTGGTTACCACTCCAGCTTTGATAAAACAAAATATTGAAATCACTGTTATAGCGCCACCAAAACGTGATATCAACTTAGAAGCTACAATTTTTAAAGAAAACAAATCTATGGCGCGCCGATTTAGCCTTCAGAGTTTTAGCATTGAAGCACACAATAAATTGCTTAATCTTTAGCTCATTGGAAGCAGCACAGCAGAAGTAGTACATGTACAACGCTTTAGATGAACAGTTAATATAAAAATAAATAATGAAAGTTATGAGTTGGATAATATTTCATGAACAATTATTATACAAAAGATTATAATTATATATATATTATTAAAAAATTATTTGTATTATAAACGTTTTCATATTTCAATGAATGTTTATATGAGTTAGATGGTGGAAAATATTTCATGAGGAGTTGAAAGATTAAGTACTGAATTAACGAACTATCACACGATCGTTTAATAGTCTTTTTAATAAAATAGCATGATGTGACCCACAATTAACGAATAAAATGACAAGAATATGTTAAGATGTGTTATAAATAATAGCGTATGTGATGAAAGAAACCGATGAAAATCAAGAAAATAAAATAAGTATGCTTGCTTCTATTGTAAACAAGAAATATTTCTTACAAAAAACGCTGCTCGCTTATTGAAAAATATTTTTTATTTCAAATGTTTTTGAATGTGTCATTTTATTGTCACATAATAGTTATTTTACCTGAAAAAAATGTAATTTAAAGCAACAAATACTTAAATTGTCTGTCAGACAATGGTTTTTGGGTTTCTTTTCTTTTTTTATATGTGAATAAATATTTTTTTGTTACAGAAGTGAAAACTCAATTTCTGTCACTTTAGTTAATTTTATTGCTAAGGTCAAATCTGGGGGTCACTTCATCACCCTAGATATTTCAATTGTGAAGTATCCTATTACAAACACAAACTTTAATGGACTGTTTCGATTATAATTCAATGAATATCTGACAGTGAATATACCAGAAATGCTTAGGGATTTGTAATTTTAGCATGACATGTCCTAATAGACTCTTTCCCAGACGTTTTTTGGGTCTACTGTAGCAGCTGGAATCAATAAATCATAGTGGAGTTTCCATTTTCACAAAACTGTCTGTCCTTAGAACTATAACTGCTGCTTGCTTTAGCTTCTGATTGAGTAGTCCTAAATGGGACGTTGACGTAGCGGGCTAGAGCAGCAGCGTGAGAAAACACCACTGGGCTAAATCTGCAGAAGACACTTACGGCTTTCCATAGCAATCATTCAAAATGTCGGCGACGACGGCGATAACCAGCGAAGTAGGAGCGGACACGTCACATGCAAATAATCCTCTTTCTCGAAAGCTAAATAAAATTCTAGAAACTCGATTAGACAACGACAAGGTTGATTACCATGTTTTTATTAAGCGTGATACAAATTAATTAGTGTTTCACGGCTTTAGCTAGGCCTAGGCTAGGCCCTAGCTAGGCTAGAGGGCCTAACTAACTAAGGACAGTCAAGAAAGGTGCCTGGCTGGGCTGCTGCAGAGTGGGTGCCTCTCTAGTAGTACTAGGCATAGGTCTAGCTGGAGGCCTATCTAGGGAGAGGCCTACCTGTAGCTAGCGGGATGATATTCAGCCCAGAGACAATTTGTCTCTTTTGCAATGATGCACATTTATAAAACTAATTGTAGTCTTTGTTTTTTAATAATTTAATTATTAATATATCTGCTGTAAAACTCTATCTATTTAAAAGGCCTAGCCTAGCTAGGGGCCTAGTCTAGGCCTATTATATAGCAAAATGTAGGAAAAAATACAAACAGAAATATTGATTTAACTTCTACTATTCAAAAAAGACAAAATAAATGGTAAAATTTAATTTAATAAAAAAACATTTCTGACAGACAATTTGACTATTTTCATTTTTTCAGGTAATTTTTGTCAAAGTAAATAACTATTATTTTTTATTTATTTATTGAACTTTATCACTGCACATAACAACAAAAAGGCAGCAAAAAGAAAAGGATGAACAGATGACAAGCACCTCTATCCACACCCACCCCCCCCCCCCTCCCTTAAAATATACACAACAGTAACAAAAATGCATACATACAAACATGCCAACTGAAGTATTGATGCCTGCAACGGAACATTGGCAACGTGATATCCACGTGCATGTATTGTTGGGGTCAAAATTGTTTTTAAATTTTTCACCGTAAAATTTACAAACAGGCTTATTGAAAAGTAAATGTGATTATGTGACATTTAAATGTTAAGCAATTATTTGTTCAGAGGAACAGAGTATATCTTTCAGTTTAGGTAACGTGAATGGCATTAAATATATTAAATGTGAATAGTTAACTAATTCATAGATGGTATGAGTACTATGACAATACTGCAAAACTATTTTAAAGGATGTTTTGGAGGCACTCAAGGCTATGTCAAGTTTCTTTAGCGAAAATAACTTGCGCACTCGACGCAACTTAAGGGGAGATATTGAACGGAGGAGTTTGACAATAAACGAAGAATTTTCAGAAGCATTTCGAGCTGTAAAAGTGGTAGGCAAGAAATTAATTTTTATACAACTAAAATTTAATTTAAATAATTATAAATTATAATTAATTTTTAAATTTATAATTGAATTGAAGAGCCACATTATTGTTTTATCATCTTCTTTCCCAGCAACTTGATTCTATTGATGAAGATGTGTCAGCCATGAGCACCTGCTGTAATGACATGACACAGAGGTTAAAGGCCGCCAGAGGTCAGACATCTGACCTTATAAGTAAAACTACTGAATTGCAGAAAGAAAGGTACTACAGCAGTTACGACTATTTTGAAAAAAAAGTTGGAATTAACTGTAATAACTAGAAAATTTTGCATAACTTTTTCATAAATATAAATTAACATGATGGATTTAAATAATGTTAATCAATCTACTGAATATAAATTCTTTTTCAAAACTATTTTTAAAGTCAGAGGTTAGAAATGAGGGCAAAGGTCGCAGATGGTTTCCTCGCTAAATATCAACTAAAACCAGAAGAACTGAAAATTCTAAGAGGAACTCGAGATGGTAGGTTACATGAAGATTTCTTCAAAGCACTTTTACGAGTTAAACAGATTCACCAGGACTGTAAGATTTTACTGAGAACCAATCAACAGACAGCAGGGTATGTCAGCAATCACTCTGTCACTTACCTATGACATTTTTTAGTTTATAAAGTGATCATAATAAGTAAGTTAGGGATGTAAAATAAACAAGAATTATTGTCCAGTAATTAGTTTTTGAAATTTGTCCTTCTTTCTTCACAGTTTAGAAATTATGGAAGCAATGGCTCTTCATCTGGAGACAACGTATGAACGTCTTTACAGGTGGACACAAGGTTGTTATTATAATTATGATATAATATGCATATGTATGCATATTTACAGGTGGTCATTGTGTTATTATAAATATGGTATAATATGCATATTTACAGGTGGAAACAAAGTTGTTATAACCATGGTATAATATGCATGCGTACTGTATATGCATATTTATATTTACAGGTGGACATGGGGTTGTTATTATAATTACCATATAATATGCATAACACTGTATTACATATTTACAGTACACAGTACCGTATATTGCTGTATATTTAATATGTACAGTATATATATATGTAATATGAAGGACTAGTGTTGTTAATTTTTCCGGCTGTATTACTTTATTGTTTTGGTTTAGCTTTTTTGCAGCATTGTCTTTTTGTATCTCCATTGAGATCCAGCCACTGACACCCACAGCATTGTCTTTTTGTATCTCCACTGAGATCCAGCCACTGATTCCCACAGCATTGTCATTTTGTATCTCCATTGAGATCCAGCCACTGATACCCACAGCATTGTCATTTTGTATCTCCATTGAGATCCAGCCACTGATACCCACATCATTGTCTTTTTGTATCTCCATTGAGATCCAGCCACTGAAACCCACAGCATTGTCTTTTTGTATCTCCATTGAGATCCAGCCACTGATACCCACATCATTGTCTTTTTGTATCTCCATTGAGATCCAGCCGCTGAAACCCACAGCATTGTCTTTTTGTATCTCCATTGAGATCCAGCCACTGATACCCACAGCATTGTCATTTTGTATCTCCATTGAGATCCAGCCGCTGAAACCCACAGCATTGTCTTTTTGTATCTCCATTGAGATCCAGCCGCTGAAACCCACAGCATTGTCTTTTTGTATCTCCATTGAGATCCAGCCACTGATACCCACAGCATTGTCTTTTTGTATCTCCATTGAGATCCAGCCACTGATACCCACATCATTGTCTTTTTGTATCTCCATTGAGATCCAGCCACTGATACCCACAGCATTGTCATTTTGTATCTCCATTGAGATCCAGCCACTGATACCCACATCATTGTCTTTTTGTATCTCCATTGAGATCCAGCCACTGAAACCCACAGCATTGTCTTTTTGTATCTCCATTGAGATCCAGCCACTGATACCCACAGCATTGTCTTTTTGTATCTCCATTGAGATCCAGCCACTGACAACCACAGCATTGTCTTTTTGTATCTCCATTGAGATCCAGCCACTGATACCCACAGCATTGTGTTTTTGTATCTCCATTGAGATCCAGCCACTGATACCCACAGCATTGTCTTTTTGTATCTCCATTGAGATCCAGCCACTGATACCCACATCATTGTCTTTTTGTATCTCCATTGAGATCCAGCCACTGAAACCCACAGCATTGTCTTTTTGTATCTCCATTGAGATCCAGCCACTGATACCCACATCATTGTCTTTTTGTATCTCCATTGAGATCCAGCCGCTGAAACCCACAGCATTGTCTTTTTGTATCTCCATTGAGATCCAGCCGCTGAAACCCACAGCATTGTCTTTTTGTATCTCCATTGAGATCCAGCCGCTGAAACCCACAGCATTGTCTTTTTGTATCTCCATTGAGATCCAGCCACTGATACCCACAGCATTGTCTTTTTGTATCTCCATTGAGATCCAGCCACTGATACCCACAGCATTGTCTTTTTGTATCTCCATTGAGATCCAGCCACTGATACCCACAGCATTGTCATTTTGTATCTCCATTGAGATCCAGCCACTGATACCCACATCATTGTCTTTTTGTATCTCCATTGAGATCCAGCCACTGAAACCCACAGCATTGTCTTTTTGTATCTCCATTGAGATCCAGCCACTGATACCCACAGCATTGTCTTTTTGTATCTCCATTGAGATCCAGCCACTGACAACCACAGCATTGTCTTTTTGTATCTCCATTGAGATCCAGCCACTGATACCCACAGCATTGTCTTTTTGTATCTCCATTGAGATCCAGCCACTGATACCCACAGCATTGTCTTTTTGTATCTCCATTGAGATCCAGCCACTGATACCCACAGCATTGTCTTTTTTGTATCTCCATTGAGATCCAGCCACTGATACCCACAGCATTGTCTTTTTGTATCTCCATTGAGATCCAGCCACTGATACCCACAGCATTGTCATTTTGTATCTCCATTGAGATCCAGCCACTGATAGCCACAGCATTGTCTTTTTGTATCTCCATTGAGATCCAGCCACTGATAGCCACAGCATTGTTTTTTTTGTATCTCCATTGAGATCCAGCCACTGATAGCCACAGCATTGTCTTTTTGTATCTCCATTGAGATCCAGCCACTGATACCCACATCATTGTCTTTTTGTATCTCCATTGAGATCCAGCCACTGATACCCACATCATTGTCTTTTTGTATCTCCATTGAGATGATCCAGCCACTGATACCCACATCATTGTCTTTTTCAGTAATTTGCCTTTAGATTTATAAATAAAATATGCATGTATATTTACTTAGTAATTTATTATGTACAAACAACAATTGTTTTATTTGTTTGAACGGAATGATTCTGTGCAGGTGAGAGTCGTGCAATGACCACAGATTCTGTAGAGGTTACATCCCTTCTTGCTAAAGCTATGCAGGCTCTTCAAGATCGACCAGTTTTGTTTCAGTAAGTTATTAATCTCTGTCTACACTATCAAACAAGTTTGACAAAAAAAGTGCCCAAAATAGGGTCTATATATTGTTTCCCTCACCTCACTTGATTATTCTATGATATTTCTATCAACATGATTTTCTATTTTGATAGATATTCATTGGATGAATATGGAACAGCCAGAAGAACTGCAGTTGTGCGTGGTTTCATTGATGCATTAACCAGAGGAGGTACTTTTTTTATTCTTTTTAATAATAATATCTGAAACATTTACTTACGTTTTCGGCTCCTGTTTTGCATAATAATGTCAATACAATTAACCATCTAAAAAAAAACGTCCTAACTCAAGAAAATGAAATATTTGGCTTTATGAAAGCATGTCTCTTATAGATGGCGCTATAATAGCATATTGAAAGTTAAATCAAACTATTAAGAGCACTGTTAAACAATAGAGCATTATTGGCATTTATAATCTTAAACGTTGGTATGTCGTGCTGTGCCAAATGAGGTACCAACTCAATATCTCACTATTAATCCATGTTGATGTTATAAATATCATATTTCTGTGATTGGCACCAAGATCAAATATCATGTTACTTATATACCAACTACACTTTTACTAACTGCACTGATAAGCCACAAGTGTTACTTGATTTATAATCTGTGTTACTTTAACATTTAACCTTGTAGCTTTAAGAATCATATTACTACTGTATATCTTGTCACTTGTATTCCAAAGACATTTAAACACACCTTTGACTCTGTATATTGCACTCTGTTATATTAAATTTATCAAAGGTACTTTAACAAGGTTTCAATACATAACAATATTAGTTTGTTTTCTTAACTGTAAATTCCAAAATATTCAGAGATATTGTATTTTAGCGGGAGATGACCGGAGATATCAGGAGAAAACCGTTATTATTGGGAAGCCTGTCAAGTAATTAATTCATTTCTCACTATTTCGGACTTCATATCCATATAAAGACAAAGGTTTTTGTTTCTGTGGTTGATTCATAGATTAGCTATTTTTTATTTTTGTTTGTATTCTGCTTTTAAAAATCTCAGGTCCAGGTGGTACTCCAAGACCTATAGAACTTCATTCCCATGATCCATTGCGGTACACTGGTGATATGTTGGCATGGTTACATCAAACAGCAGCTTCAGAGAAAGAATTGCTTCAGAGTTTAGTGAAGCTAGCTACTAACAGTGGTATTGTATCATTTATCTATCAAAGATTTTAGGTTTTATTGAATTTATGAGAGAAAAAGAAATTTAAAGGACCAGTTAGAACAATATAAAAGATAGATGATTATAGGAAAAAAGGTTTTTATCCGTGCTTTTTATTTCTATATTTGTAGAGCGTGAGGAGGAAATTCAGAGTATTTTAGGGCACATTACAGAAGGAGTATGTAGACCGTTTAAGGTAAGATAATAAAACTAATTAATGAATTAATTTAATTGTAAATACCATTAATGATTGACAACTATTGGGTTTTTTTTTTCAAGGTTCGTGTAGAACAAGTAATAGTTGCGGAACCAGGACCTGTAATTTTGTACAAGCTCAATAATCTAATTAAATTCTACCACTACACAATAGCGTGAGTATTTTGATTCTTCACTTGTAAACAAACTACTGTTGTTTGCCATTTTGACTTGAAATTTCTCTTCCTATTATCTCTTATTAGGTTGATGTTAGATGGTGAAGCCAGCCTGTTGCTAACTCTTGAAGAGATGCAGTTGTTCTCTCAAAAGGTGTTCTTCAACGCCCTCAATGTCCATGCGACAAGGCTCATTGAAAAGGTTGAACTCCCACCGGCTGATCTTAGCCCACCAACTTCACTCTCACAAACTTTGACATTGTTACAGGAAGTACTGGCTTCCCATGATTCATCAGTGGTGCCCATTGATGCGAGACAAACAGACTTTGCCAAAGTAATGATATTTTAAGATAGAATGTACAGTAATTCATTTATATACACAGTACTACACTATAGTATTTTTTTATCTTTGTTTAATTATTTATAGATTTTGTCCTTTCTACCCCTGTCTGACCTTTCTCCCCTGTTTGACCTTTCTTACAGGTGTTATCGTGCATCTTAGATCCCCTGCTTCAGATGTGTGCAGTATCAGCTAGTAGGCTTAACACAGCAGATATGGCTACGTACATGATAAACTGTATCTACGCCATTCAGACTACGCTGGCACTCTACGAATTCACAGACGAGCGACTTGAGATGTTAGATGCTCAGGTAAATAAAGTACTAGTGCTTAAATCCAAGTCTAGCACATCTGGTATGCGACTCACATTTTTACCCAACCTCAAACTCTCATGCCACATACTAAAAATCTCATTCTTTTTCACAATTCCCAATCTTTATTCAACACTAAATTCTGCTGAATCACCAATCCACAGCAAGCAAAATGGGACTATAATACAGTAATAAGAAGATCATTTGGCCTTTGGTCACAATTGGTAAATCTCAAGCCATCAGCAACCTGAACCTTTACTTGTACAGTATGTTATGCTTATTCCAGCATGGAGGAATTATTTTGTTAATTCCTTCATGATTTAAGCATAGCAGTTAACAAATAAGCAGCACCAATACAGAAAACTAAAATAATCTTGTGTGGTTTAGAAAGTGACAAATCAACTGGTTCCTCTTCTTTTTAGATTGAAGCCCACACAGATGCACTAGTAAATGAGCAGGCATCTTACACATTAGCTAAAGTTAGTCTGGTACAAATCTACAGCATAGCTCAGCAGCATCAACCAAGTGAGGTAAAGTTAACTACCATACCACAATCTTCATCTTAAGATAAGATAAGATAACTTTTATTGATCCTCAAAAAGGAAATTCATTGCTCGTCATAATAACAAGAAAACACAATAAAAACAAATATAGCATAAAACACATCTTACACATTAGCTAAAGTTAGTCTGGTACAAATCTACAGCATAGCTCAGCAGCATCAACCAAGTGAGGTACAGTAACTACCATAAAACAATCTTCATCTTACACATTAGCTAAAGTAAGTCTTGTACAAATCTACAGCATAGGTCAGCAACATTAACTAAAGTCCCTTTCTCACAGAGTTGTGTGCCAGGAATATTGCGGGAATATACCATTACCATGCCGGTATGGTTTTCTGTGAGAACGGGTCGTCTTGGCATCATGCCGGCATCATACCGGCATTGACATGACCTGCTTTAGACCTAGTAATATTCGAGGGATATTCCCCGCAATGCCAGATGGGCATTCTGTGAGAACGTAACGCCGTTATATTCCGGGGTTATATTTAATACCCGTCGAGGCTTTGACACCTTGCGCGGTCAAGTGTATCACTTTGGCGCCGATTCAATTCAATTAACAATAATAATTTCGAACTGGAGGAATAGTGAGATAAGAAAGAGAGCTGCTTAAAATAAGGGGACAAGAAGAAATTTGTAGCATAATCTATAGACATAGGCCATTCATAGCTCTTTGTTTGTTGGTGCCTGACCCTTCGTCGCCTTCTTGCCTTGTAAATTGTACAACCTTCTAAGGTGTTTTACAGATTGCTGATGACGGCTAATTAATTGCTGTACCTATATAATATATGCACAATATACTGTACATAGCATGTATTGCATAAATATGCTATAAACGAAGATAATAATCTCTGACTTATAATTCGCCGCCATATATCGCTAGACAAAAATAATAACAATAAAGGACGGCCTCAATAATTATTTTGTCAGAGACTTTTTATTGGCCGAATATGCCCGACTCCTTTCTCACAGAAAACCGGTATATTCCGGTTATATTTCCAGCACGATAGTCCGATGAGAATGGGTATATGCCGGTAACGATACCGGTAATATTGCAGGCACATCTGTGAGAAAGGGGCTTAAGTGAGGTACAGTAACTACCATACCACAATCTTCATCTTACACATTAGCTAAAGTAAGTCTTGTACAGATCTACAGCATAGCTCAGCAGCATCAACCAAGTGAGATAAAGTAACTACCATACCACAATCTTCATCTTACACATTAGCTAAAGTTTAGTCTTGTACAGATCTACAGCATAGCTCAGCAGCATCAACCAAGTGAGGTACAGTAACTACCATAACACAATCTTCATCTTACACATTAGCTAAAGTAAGTCTTGTACAGATCTACAGCATACTGTAGCTCAGCAGCATCAACCAAGTGAGATAAAGTAACTACCATACCACAATTTTCGTCTTACACATTTTATTTAATTCTAGGGTCCTTTGTCTTCAGTTCATGGAATGGAAGCAGGAGCCATAAAACATGCTATGGTAACATTTTATGTTAAACTAAAACCGTAATATGTACTGACGTTAGTGTAGTGTTCAAAAATTGTAATTTATTAAACAATTGTAACATATAAAAATAGAGTACGGTAGTACATTAGTTTGAATTTGCTACCATGAAATGGACAAATGGTTTTAAAACAGACTATACAGCTACATATTTTTAAAATAATTATTTTTTTTCACAGTCAAAATTTGATTCCTACCTAGCCTCTCCAGATAGTCTCATTATGCCGCAATGCAACTTGCTTCAAGGTCAAAGTTTAAGGTAAGTTGCAGGCAGTTTATGAATATTCAAGAGTTTAAATTTTATCAAAAAATATTTATCTACAATATTTTTATATACTGTACCTATTAATTTGTCTATTCAATTATTACAGAGAGAAAATCCATAAGAAGTCTGTTATTTTGATTTGTTCAGCATACGAACTGATACACAGAGCTGTGAATGACTCGAGTAACGGTTACTTTGATCCGAACAGTATCATCATTAGAACACCAGATCAAGTGCACACTCTATTATCCTGAATGTGCATTACAGTTTGTACCATGTACTAAAGATGTACACTAAACCACAGAATGTGACCCGATGTTTATTTCACCTGTTACATTCTTCCTGCCTTGTATTCATTTTGTTTTTAATATCAGTTCACAGCTCTGTAGTGCATGCAGTTTCCAGGGTACTCCTTAATTTCATAAAATCAACATTTTATTTTATTCAATTTTCAGGCAGAAACAACAAATGAAATACATGACAACGGTGCAGCACCCTCTGGATTGCCATGCTAAGCACTATCGAATTGGCTCTCCATAATGCACTTCAAACATACAAGTGAAACAATAAAAATACATAAGAATAGATATAAAAAACCACAATCATAAAATGTTAGTCTGTACAAAAATTTAAAGCTGACCAAGATTGGAGAGCTGTCACAAATGTGTTAAAACTAAATAAAGAGTGTTCAAATACATGACAACGGTGGATTGCCATGCTAAGCACTATCAAATTAGCTCTCCATACTGCACTTCAAACATATACAAGTAAAACAATAAAAATACATAGGATATAAAAAATCACAATCATAAAATGTTAGTCTGTACAAAAATTTAAAGCTGTCACAAATGTGTTAAAACTAAATAAAAAATGTTCTCTATATAATTAGGAATCTCTTGTCATACACATGTATACATACTGGCATATTTGTGTTTAAAAATAACTGATTCAGTTTATCTTAGATAAAATCCTGAATATTAAAATCAATTCGGTCATACTTTTGAATGGTTTAAATTAATTTAATACACTGTAGAACTAGAAGAGTTAAAAAGCTATAGAGGAAAAATAATATACAATATAATACAAAATCAAAGCCTGTACATATATTTATTATTAATACCAATTTTATTTTTAAAATTGGTAAATTGTATAGGAAATTAGTTTATTAATATAATTTGACATGGTGATGGGTTATGCAGTACACAATACTTCAAAAACATTATGTCATTCAAAATGTTTAATAAAAGACTTCTTATTAAATCATGCCTCATGTTCAGCATTATTCTTTTGTATTGTGTTTTAGTAAGTAATGAACAGAATGAGGTTGGTGTCGTCTCTTGTTGATTGACCTTTCACTCCGATCCTTAGGGTAGAGTCCTCCAAGCCTGTAGCCAGGATTTTTACATAGAGGTTTGGATCCTCCATCCTATTTAAATGATTTCACACTAGGCCTACTTCATGACTAGATACAGAGATGATCTATTCCAGTATTGAATTATATCCACAACATGACTTCCAAAGAGCTTTTTCCCAACATCTCTGAATCCTTGGCGACAAGTTAATGATGTTCATGTTCATTCATACGGTGCATTCTTGCATGCGTCTTTAACATTGCTTGCCAATATGTTCACATTGTCATGTAGCTGAGCTGCTTTCCTGTATGTGTCTTCAAATTTCCACTTTGTTAATTTCTTCCCACATGTTCATATTGATAGGATATTTGTATGTATTCTCAAATGTTTGTTCAAATAGTCATTCCGTTTAAATTTCTTCCCACAATGTTCACATTCATATGGTGTCTCTCCTGTGTGTATTCTCAAATGTCTTGTTAAATCCCCACTTTGCTGATATTTCTTCCCACAATGTTCACATTGATATGGTGTCTCTCCTGTGTGTACTCTCAAATGTCTTTTCAAAGTCCCCCAATCTTTAAATTTCTTTTCACAATGTTCACATTCATATGGTGTCTCTCCGGTGTGTATTCTCAAATGTATTTTCAACTGTCCATCCTGTTTAAATTTCTTCCCACAATGTTCACATTCATATGGTGTCTCTTCTGTGTGTGTTCTCAAATGTATTTTTATACTTTTACTATGCGAGAAATTCTTCCCACAATGTTCACATTCATATGGTTTCTCTCCTGTATGTATTCTCAAATGTATTTTCAAATCCCCACTTTGTTTAAATTTCTTTCCACAATGTTCACATTCATATGGCCTCTCTCCTGTATGTATTCTCAAATGTCTTTTCAAATTCCAACTCTCTTTAAAGTTCTTTCCACAATGTTCACATAAATGTGGTGTTTCTCCTGTGTGTATTCTCAAATGTGCTTTTAATCTTTTACTTTCTGAAAATTTCTTCCCACAAAGTTCACATTGATATGGTGTCTCTCCCGCCGTATGTATTCTCAAATGTGTTTTTAAATTGTTACTATGTGAAAAATTCTTCCCACAATGTTCACATTCATATGGTCTCTCTCCCGTATGTATTCTCAAATGTGTTTTTAAACTGTTACTATGTGAAAAATTCTTCCCACAATGTTCACATTCATATGGTGTCTCTCCCGTATGTATTCTCAAATGTGTTTTTAAATTGTTACTATGTGAAAAATTCTTCCCACAATGTTCACATTCATATGGTCTCTCTCCTGTATGTATTCTCAAATGTGTTTTCAATTCCTCATTTTGTTTAAATTTCTTTCCACAATGTTCACATTCATATGGTGTCTCTCCTGTGTGTATTCTCAAATGTTTTTTCAAATTCCCACTTTGTTTAAATGTCTTCCCACAATGTTCACATTCATATGGCGTCTCTCCTGTGTGTATTTTCAAATGTGTTTTTAAACCGTTACTTTGTGAAAAATTCATCGTACAATATTCACATTCATATGGTGTGTTTCCTGTGTGTATTCTCAAATGTGTTTTTAAATTCCCATTCCGCTTAAATTTTTTTCCACAATGTTCACACTCGTATGGTGTCTCTCCTGTGTGTATTCTCAAATGTGTTTTTAAATTCCCATTCCGCTTAAATTTCTTTCCACAATGTTCACATTCGTATGGTGTCTCTCCTGTATGTATTCTCAAATGTGTTTTTAAATTGTTACTATGTGAAAAATTCTTCCCACAATGTTCACATAAATATGGAATCTCCCCATGTATTCTCAAATGGTTTTTCAAACTCCTACCCTCTTTAAATTTTTTCCCACAATGTTCACATTCATATGGTGTCTCTCCTGTGTGTATTCTCAAATGTGTTTTTAAAGTCACATTCCACTTAAATTTCTTTCCACAATGTTCACATTCATATGGTGTCTCTCCTGTGTGTATTCTCAAATGTGTTTTTAAAGTCCCATTCCACTTAAATTTCTTTCCACAATGTTCACATTCATATGGTGTCTCTCCTGTGTGTATTCTCAAATGTATTTTCAAACTCCCACCATTATTAAATTTCTTTCCGCAATGTTCACATTCGTATGGTGTCTCTCCTGTGTGTATTCTCAAATGTTGTTTCAAATATTCATTTTGTTTAAATTTCTTCCCACAATGTTCACATTCATATGGTGTCTCTCCTGTGTGTATTCTCAAATGTGTTTTCAATTTAGAATTTTCTGTAAATGTTTTGCCACAATGTTCACATTCATATGGTCTGTCTCCTGTGTGTATTTTTAAATGTGTTTTTAAGTTCCTACTTCCTCTAAATTTTTTCCCACAATGTTCACATTCATATGGTGTCTCTCCTGTGTGTATTCTCAAATGTGTTCTCCAATTCCTAATTTCTCTAAATTTCTTTCCACAATGCTCACATTCAAAAGGATATGGTGAAATTTCTCCTGTGTGTCTTTTCAAATGTATTCTTAAACCGTTACTTTGTGAAAATTTTTTCCCACAATGTTCACATTCATATGGTGTCTCTCCTGTGTGTATTCTCAAATGTGATTTCAAACTCCAACCCCGTTTAAATTTCTTCCCACAATGTTCACATTCATATGGTCTCTCTCCTGTATGTATTCTCAAATGTGTTTTCAAACTACCATTTTGTTTAAATTTCTTCCCACAATGTTCACATTCGTATGGTCTCTCTCCTGTGTGAATTCTCAAATGTGCTTTCAAATTACCATTCGATTTAAATTTCTTCCCACAATGTTCACATTCATATGACAGCTCTTTCAAATCTTCACCTTGATCGTACGTTGTCTGTTCTTCTTTCAGCTCTCTGTCGATTCCTAATCCCCGATCTTCTAGGCCTAACTCAGAATCATCATCGTATATGTATAGGTCTAGGCCTTCTTCATGATGTCTATCGGATGATGTATGTATTCGTAAATGTATCTTCAAATCATTTAACTCAAATTTATCTCCACAGTGTTCACATTTATATTTCATGTTGGTTTTTTGTTCAAATTTTCCTATTAGTTACAGCACAGAGTACCTGTATTATGAAAGATGGAGTCAGGCCGCGTTGTGTTATCATATTACAATTTTACATCTTGCTGCTCTAAAAAACACGTCTGCTGCATATCATGCATTATGACTAAACTAACAGTGAGGTAAAGCCGAAGGCTAGAGGGCGTACTCCAGACGAAAAAGTGATTCCAACAGGAGGTATATTCAGAGCAGTAATCTCGGAACAAATTTTTCTTTTGACTTTACGGATGGAGTAACCGATATATTGAACATATACCAACTTACCAAGTTTGAAATATTTTTTAATTCTAGAAGTAATTTTTCTCGATGTTTTTGTATGTGACTATTATTTCCCTGTGCTCCCCTGGTGTCAAATTGGGTCCACTTGCGAAAAGATATTCAAATTTAGTGACTTTTTTCACGCTGCTGCTCTAGCCCGCTATGTCACAAGAGATGACGCAATCAGATATAAAGCTGCAGCAAGTTTAGTACTGAGAGAGTTACATAAATGTGAAAAAGGATCATCCACTATAATTTATAGGTCCAGCTGTTGCATCCAAAAAACGTCTGGAAAAGAGTATATGAGTGCTCACGGTTGAACGATTTTGGATTCTTGCCCTTTTATTGGTTGACGCCAATCAACAGATTGTGGAAGAATTTCCACTTGTGCCAACTTGAAGAAGTCACGTTGTCTGTAGAGGGTATTCAGTTGCATGCGTTCACCTGTACAAGATCAAGGTCATCAGGTAATTGAAGTTGAACAAAATAAGGAAATACCGCTTTCAGATTTTTTTGAAAATAGAAGAAAATAGAAATCAGCTGTAAACACAGTCACTTGTTTCAAATGCACGATCATCTGTAAATGGATATAAATAACTAAGAGAAAAGAAACTTTTTATTATAACTCAAAAACCATTGTCTGACCATGGAGGTATTATACCTCCATGGTCTGACAGACAATTTAAGTATTTTTTGCTTTAAGAACATTTTGAAAAATAGAGTTGCTAGGTCCCGGAAATTTAACTTATTATACTTCGAATTATAAAACAAAATTTATACCGGTACGTCTCCAGAACCAGCCCTACCATGGATATAAAAAAAATAATTTCTGTATAGTGTACGTCGATACACAGTACACAAAGTAACGCTTCGGTAAACTTCGTTTGGAAACTACAGTCACATTCTGGTCCCTGGATGGAACATGATATCACGCGTAAACCGCAATGGGGCGGACAGACCCAATGTTAAGCTATTAGTATTCGGATATGCTCCCCGACGAGGGGGGTATCCCCCCATAGCCATATAGCTATATATGGCTCTGCATAGCCACAAACGACACCCCTCCCCCAGCCAAGTTTTTATAAAATTAAATATACAGTATAGTATTGTTAATCACAATGGAATTAATAATTTCTTGGCATTCTAGTTGTATACGAGGATCATACAGAATACGTTCGCGTTCATCGTTCTCACGCTCGGTCGGCCTCTAACACACAGGCGCGGCGTATTAGTAGTGCGTAGGGCATATCTGATTGATCGATTGTAGCCACCATCTTGTTAGTTCCCTCTTCATAGAGAATAACTTTTTGAACTGCGTTAACATTGTATTTTCATCCAGCCTTCGGCTATATAATACCATTGGTTATAATTGACCTTTGGGTGTTTGAGTTATGGGACGCCTTCTCTGCATTATTTACTAGTAATAATTTGATTCGACGTTCTTCTGTTAATTGACGCCCCCAAAGCTTGTACAATACAACAAAGGGGACTTTTTTCGATTTTTATCTGGTCGCAATGGCGTCACTTCTTTTATGATTTGGTGCATGCATCAAGTCGATTAATCCGTCTATCAACTGTGTAGTTAAATAGGTAATTTATATAATTTAAAATGGTAATCATGGTGAACAGATGGGTTATTCTTATGATGAGAGAAGGGCTGTGCAGTGAATGCAGTTTTGAGGGTACTCTAAGCACCTTAATTTCATCAATCAACCTTTTGAATGTTTAAATTAATTTAATACACTGCAGAAGAGTTAACCAATATCTAGTTTCAGATACAATATAGTACAGTAATACAAGATCAAAGCCTATACATATATTTATTTATTACTATACCAATTGGTATATACTGTAATTGTATAGGAAATTAGTTGAAATTATTAAATTATATAATTTGACATAGTGATGGGTTATATAATAATAACACTTTCTGTCATTCAAAAATGTTATTTTTCAATAAAATTTAATTAAAGACTTCTTATTAAAGCATGCCTCACGTTCAGCATTGTTCTTTTGTATTGTGTTTTAGTAAGTAATGAACAGAATGAGGTTGATTGACCTTTCACTCCGATCCATAGGGTAGAGTCCTCCAAGCCTGTAGCCAGGATTTTTACATAGAGGTTTCGTTTGGGTGTCTAGAAAACTCAGATCTAGAAAAAACTAAGACCTAAGATATCTTAGTTTTCTAAATCTAGAAAACTAAGATATCTTAGGTCTTAGTTTTCTAGGACTTAAGATATCTTAGTTTTCTATATCTAGAAAACTAAGAGATTTTAGGTCTTGTTTTCTAGATCCGATTATGGGTTTATTCCTTTTTCCACAAAAGGAAGCAAAAATCATCACAAGCTAGCTTTCTTCCACTGCTAATCTCTAGTTGAGTCAGGGCACTTCAGGGCAAACACCAACCACCCCATGGCTATGGGTTTGGATCCTCCATCCTATTTAAATGATTCCACACTAGGCCTACTTCATGACGAGATACAGGGATGATCTATTCCAGTATTGAATTCCATCTACAACGTGATTTCCAAACAGCTGTTTCCCAACATCAGATCTCTAAATCCTTGGCAACAAGTTAATAATGTTCACATTCATACGGTCCATTCTTGTATGCGTCTTTAACATTGCTTACCAAAATGTTCACATTCATGACAAGTTTCTCACCGGTAGCTGAGCTGCTCTCCTGCATGTGCCTACTTTGTTTTTAATTTCTTCCCACACACTGTATTGATATACTGTACTAATACTATGTCTCTCCTGTATGTATTCTCAAATGTGTTTTTAAACTTTTTCTCACTGAAAATTTCTTTCCACAATGTTCACATTCGTATAGTGTCTCTCCTGTGTGTATTCTCAAATGTGTTTTTAAATTCCCACTATCTTTAAATTTCTTCCCACAATGTTCACATTCATATGGTGTCTCTCCTGTGTGTATTCTCATATGTCTTTTTAAATCATACTTTTCCCTAAATTTCTTCCCACAATGTTCACATTCATATGGTGTCTCTCCTGTGTGTATTCTCAAATGTCTTGTTAAATCCCCACTTTGCTGATATTTCTTCCCACAATGTTCACATTGATATGGTGTCTCTCCTGTGTGTACTCTCAAATGTCTTTTCAAAGTCCCACAATCTTTAAATTTCTTTTCACAATGTTCACATTCATATGGTGTCTCTCCTGTGTGTATTCTCAAATGTATTTTCAACTGTCCATTCTGTTTAAATGTCTTCCCACAAAGTTCACATTCATATGGTGTCTCTCCTGTATGTATTCTCAAATGTATTTTTAAACTTTTACTATGTGAAAAATTCTTCCCACAATGTTCACATGCATATGGTCTCTCTCCTGTATGTATTCTCAAATGCGTTTTCAAATCCCAACTTTGTTTAAATTTCTTTCCACAATGTTCACATTCATATGGTCTCTCTCCTGTATGTATTCTTAAATGTATTTTTAAATTCCAACTCTCTTCAAAGGTCTTTCCACAATGTTCACATACATGTTGTGTTTCTCCTGTGTGTATTCTCAAGTGTGCTTTTAAACTTTTACTTTCTGAAAATTTCTTCCCACAATGTTCACATTGATATGGTGTCTCTCCCGTATGTATTCTCAAATGTGTTTTTAAACTGTTATTACGTGAAAAATTCTTCCCACAATGTTCACATTCATATGGTCTCTCTCCCGTATGTATTCTCAAATGTGTTTTTAAACTGCTACTATGTGAAAAATTCTTCCCACAATGTTCACATTTATATGGTGTCTCTCCCGTATGTATTCTCAAATGTGTTTTTAAATTGTTACTATGTGAAAAATTATTCCCACATTGTTCACATACATATGGTCTCTCTCCTGTATGTATTCTAAAATGTGTTTTCAATTCCCCACTTTGTTTAAATTTCTTTCCACAATGTTCACATTCATATGGTGTCTCTCCTGTGTGTATTCTCAAATGTGTTTTCAAACTCCCACTTTGTTTAAATGTCTTTCCACAATGTTCACATTCATATGGTCTCTCTCCTGTGTGTATTCTCAAATGTCTTTTCAAATTCCCACTTTCTTTAAATTTCTTCCCACAATGTTCACATTCATATGTTCTCTCTCCTGTGTGTATTTTCAAATGTCTTTTTAAATGCCTACCCTCTTCAAATTTCTTTCCACTATGTTCACATTCATATGGTGTCTCTCCTGTGTGTATTCTCAAATGCGTTTTCAAATCCCTACTTTGTTTAAATTTCTTCTCACAATGTTCACATTCATATGGTGTCTCTCCTGTATGTATTCTCAAATGTGTTTTTAAATTGTTACTATGTGAAAAATTCTTCCCACAATGTTCACATACATATGGTCTCTCTCCTGTATGTATTCTCAAATGTGTTTTTAAATTCCCATTCCATTTAAATTTCTTTCCACAATGTTCACATTCGTATGGTGTCTCTCCTGTGTGTATTCTCAAATGTGTTTTCAAACTCCCACCCTTTATAAATTTCTTTCCGCAATGTTCACATTCATATGGTGTCTCTCCTGTGTGAATTCTCAAATGTTGTTTAAAATATTCCTTTTGTTTAAATTTCTTTCCACAATGTTCACACTCGTATGGTGTCTCTGCTGTGTGTATTCTCAAATGTGTTTTCAATTTATAATTTTCTTTAAAACCTTTCCCACAATTTTCACATTGATATGGTGTCTCTACTGTGTGTATTTTCAAATGTTTATTCAATTTAGAATTTTCTGTAAATGTTTTGCCACAATGTTCACATTCATATGGTCTGTCTCCTGTGTGTATTTTTATATGTGTTTTTAAGTTCCTACTTCCTCTAAATTTTTTTCCACAATGTTCACATTCATATGGTGTCTCTCCTGTGTGTATTCTCAAATGTGTTTTCCAATTCCTAGTTTCTCTAAATTTCTTTCCACAATGCTCACATTCATAAGGATATGGTGAAATTTCTCCTGTGTGTATTCTCAAATGTATTCTTAAACCATTACTATGTGAAAACTTCTTCCCACAATGTTCACATTCATATGGTGTCTCTCTTGTGTGTATTCTCAAATGTGATTTTAAACTCCAACCCTCTTTAAATTTCTTTCCACAATGTGTACATTCAAATGGTCTCTCTCCTGTATGTATTCTCAGATGTATCTTCAAACTACCATTTTGTTTAAATTTCTTTCCACAATGTTCACATTCGTATGGTCTCTCTCCTGTGTGAATTCTCAAATGTGCTTTCAAATTCCCATTCGATTTAAATTTCTTCCCACAATGTTTACATTCATATGACTCCTCTTTCAAATCTTCACGTTCGTACGTTGTCTGTTCTTCTTTCAGCTCTCTGTCGATTCCTAATCCCCGATCTTCTACAACTAGGCCTAACTCAGAATCATCATCGTATATGTATAGGTCTAGGCCTTCTTCATGATGTCTATCGGATGATGTATGTATTCGTAAATGTATCTTCAAATCATTTAACTCAAATTTATCTCCACAGTGTTCACATTTATATTTCATGTTGGTTTTTTGTTCAAATTTTCCTATTAGTTACAGCACAGTACCTGTATTATGAAAGATGGAGTCAGGCCGCGTTGTGTTATTACAATTTTACATCTTGCTGCTCTAAAAAAACACGTCTGCTGCATGCATCATTATGACTAAACTAACAGTGAGGTAAAGCCGAAGGCTAGAGGGCGTACTCCAGACGAAAAAGTGATTCCAACAGGAGGTATATTCAGAGCAGTAATCTCGAACAAATTTTTCTTTTGATTTACGGATGGAGTAACCGATATTGAACATATACCAAGTTTTAAATATTTTTTAATTCTAGAAGTATTTTTTCTCGATGTTTTTGTATGTGACTATTATTTCCCTGTGCTCCCCTGGTGTCAAATTGGGTCCACTTGAGCACAGTGTATTAACATACGAAACGATATTCAAATTTAGTGACTTTTTCTATTTTATTTCACTGTGCTCACTGGCGCGCGCCAAATTGGGTCCACGTGAGCACAGTGTATTAACATACGAAAAGATATTAAAATTCAGTGACTTATTTCTATTTTATATCACCATGGAGGAAATATTCCTCCATGGAGGAAATATTCCTCCATGATATCACTCTGCTCCACCGGTGCTACGATACGATGACGGTGGTGTAAATCCATTCTTTCAATTTTAAAAATGAAGTTTTTCAAGTTCAATATGCTTATCATAAAAAATATACGCGAACGTAAAAACCTACCCACGGGCCAAAAGGTATATCGTTATAATCGCAGAAGCGTAGGCAGGTTGCTATCTGCTGAGGGTGCGAAAATTGTAAATGCGCGAGACTAACACCCATGGACTGATCTGTTAGAACATTTTAGACCTGCTAGGTACCTGCAAATTGCCCTTATATAGGCCCATATTGATAAATGAAACGAAATTATAAGTCTACAGAGCTAGCCCGCCATGGATGGTTGGGTGGAGCTAAGACTAATTGTCAAAAATAGAGCTGCTAGGTCCCTGAAAAACATTGAAATATGAAACGAAATTATAGATCCAGTCCACCATGGTTGGGGTGGAGCTAGAAGAACATTTTGAAAAATAGAGTTGCTAGGTCCCGGAAATTTAACTTATTATACTTCGAATCATAAAACAAAATATATACCGGTACCTCTCCAGAACCAGCCCTACCAACCATGGATATAAAAAAAATAATTGAAAAAAAATAGAGCTCTGGTTCCCAGACAATGCACTGACTGACTGTATATTGTACATCGAACTATGAAACGAAATGTAAGTATCCATGACCAGCTCTATATAATTGGCGGTTGAGCTAAAACAATTTTGAAATATATAGAGCTGCAGGTCTTCAAAAAATTACACTCTATACTTTAAACAATTCAGACCCTTTTTACCTTTTATTTTGAGAGGAATGCGTCCGCAAGCGTAGACCATTTCTGTCGTGCAAATCAGTTTATTTCCCAGATGTTAATCTGATACTTTTTCGATGTACGATGAGCAGTTTCGATGTACGATGAGCAATTCATGACACTACAGGACATTGGAAATGTAAATAACTTAGCTATAATAAGATGTTGGCTAAACGAAAATGGCATGTTTTTTGTTTATTAATTTAGGCGAGCCTACAGTAAAACGTCTATTTCAGGTAGACAGAGGGTTAATCGTAAATTACAAAATTGAACATACGAACAAATCGCGAACACAATTCGTACCCTGTTCCTGTATAGTGTACGTCGATACACAGTACACGAAGTAACGCTTCGGTAAACTTCGTTTGGAAACTACAGTCACATTCTGGTCCCTGGGTGGAACATATCACGCGTAAAGCGCAATGGGGCAGGCAGGCGGCCCCTACGGTGGCCCACAACTGTCACGCACACTATATAAATCATATTCACACAATTAAAGAAGAAATCACACAATTAAAGAAGAAATCACACAATTAAAGAAGGAATCGCATATAAACAAAAGAAAGCATGAAAATATAAAACGAAATGCACAAATAAAGAAGAAACGCGCAATTAAAGAAGAGCTAAGCACAATTAAAGAAGTCCGCAGCAAATTCGAAAGCTCCTCGCACAATTAAAGAAGTCCGCAACAAATTCGAAAGCTCCTCCCACAATTAAAGAAGTTCGCAACAAAATCAAAAGCTCCTCGCACAATTAAAGAAGTCCGCAACAAATTCGAAAGTACCTCGCACAATTAAAGAAGTTCGCAACAAATTCGAAAGCTCCTCACACAATTAAAGAAGTCCGCAACAAATTCGAAAGTACTTTTTTTTTTCTTTATTCGAATTCATAAAATAACACAACATAAAAAAAAATACAAAGAATGAATTCAGGGTAACACAAAAAAGTAACCAAAGGTCAAACTTATTTCCATTGTGGCCCTACCTCGCACAATTAAAGTACCGTAGTCCGTATGGAACGCCATCGCTGCCTCCGGCAGCAAACTCTAATTCTATTCAGCTCTTTTACCATTACGTTCGGCTCTTTTACCATTCGGCGCATTTCTATTCGGCCTTTTTACCATTACGTTCGGCTCTTTCAGCATTCGGCGCATTTCTATTCGGCCCATTTACCATTTCGTTCGGCTCTTTCAGCATTCGGCGCATTTTTATTCGGCCCATTTACCATTACATTCGGCTCTTTCAGCATTCGGCTCTTTTTTATTCGGCCCATTTAACATTACGTTCGGCTCTTTTTGATTCGGCCCTTTTTTATTCGGCTCTTTCTGCATTACGTTGGGCTCTTTTTAAATCGGCATTTTTTATATGGCGCAATTAAAATCTAACCTTTGACATGGGGTCAAATGGAAGAAAATCAATGACTGGAAATGAGTCTATGAAAAGTTTACAAACATTTGATCATCATGGCGCCAACCATGAGTAGCCAACCGATTAAAGATGTGTTGAATAACCTAAAATTAATTCATCTTTTAACAAATTTTTAGAGAGAAAGGGTAAATTATTATTATTAAATGTTAGGCTGACACTAGGCTAGGCCTAGCTAGCCTAGGCCATGAATCAAACCTTTTCTCTCTCAAAATGGTCAATAAGGTTGGACAATTGCAAGTTCTCTAACTAACACATTAATCATGTCAATAAAATGATTAGTTATATTGAAATAGCCTTCAAATTCATTTAATTCAACCAACAATCTACATGCTGCATCTATATGTTTTGTAAACTTTTCATAGACTCATTTCCAGCCGTTGATTTTCTTCCATTTGATCCCATGTAAAAGGTTAGAATTGAATTGCGCCGTATAAAAAAGGGCCAAATCAAAAAGAGCCGAACGTAATACAGAAAGAGCCGAATAAAAAAGGGCCGAATTAAAAAGAGCCGAACGTAATGGTAAATGGGCCGAATAAAAAAGAGCCGAATGCTGAAAGAGCCGAACGTAATGGTAAATGGGCCAAATAGAAATGCGCCGAATGCTGAAAGAGCCGAACGAAATGGTAAATGGGCCGAATAGAAATGCGCCGAATGCTAAAAGAGCCGAACGTAATGGTAAAAGAGCCGAATAGAATTAAAATTTGCTGCCGGAGGCAGCAATGGCGTTCCATACGGACTACGGTACTGTACTTTAATTGTGTGTGAAGTACTTTCGATCGAATTTGTTGCAGAATTCTTTAATTGTGCGAGGAGCTTTCGAATTTGTTGCGGACTTCTTTAATTGTGCGAGGAGCTTTCGAATTTGTTGCGGACTTCTTTAATTGTGCTTAGCTCTTCTTTAATTGCGCGTTTCTTCTTTATTTGTGCATTTCGTTTTATATTTTCATGCTTTCTTTTGTTTATATGCGATTTCTTCTTTAATTGTGCGATTTCTTCTTTAATTGTGTGATTCCTTCTTTAATTGTGTAATTCCTTCTTTAATTGTGTGATTCTGTGTTATAGTGTGCGTGACAGTTGTGGGCCACCGTGTTAAACTATTCGGCTATGCTCCCCGACGAGGGGGATATGCTCCCCGACGAGGGGGATATCCCCCATAGCCATATATAGCTATATATGGCTCTGCATAGCCACAAACGACAACACCCACGACAACGCGATCGCGTTCATCGTTCTCACGCTCGGCCGGCCGGCCTAACACACAGGCGCGGCGTATTAGTAGTGCGTAGGGCATATCTGATTGATCGATTGTAGCCACCATCTTGTTAGTTCCCTCTTCACAGAGAATAACTTTTTTAACTGCGTTAACATTGTAGTTTGATCCAGCCTTCAGCTATATAATACTGTAATACCATTGGTTATAATTGACCTTTGGGTGTTTGAGTTATGGGACGCCTTCTCTGCATTATTTACTAGTAATAATTTGATTCGACGTTCTTCTGTTAATTGACGCCCACAAAGCTTGTACAATACAACAATAGGGGACTTTTTTCGATTTTTATCTGGTCGCAATGGCGTCACTTCTTTTATGATTTGGTGCATGCATCAAGTCGATTAATCCGTCTATCAACTGTGTAGTTAAATAGGTAATTTATATAATTTAAAATGGTAATCATGGTGAACAGATGGGTTATTCTTATGATGATAGAAGGGCTGTGCAGTGCATGCAGTTTTCAGGGTACTCTAAGCACCTTAATTTCATCAATCAACCTTTTGAATGTTTTAAATTAATTTAATACACTGCAGAAGAGTTAAACAATATCTAGTTTCAGATACAATATAGTACAGTAATACAAGATCAAAGCCTATACATATATTTATTTATTACTATACCAATTGATATACTGTAATTGTATAGGAAATTAGTTGAAATTATTAAATTATATAATTTGACATAGTGATGGGTTATATAATAATAACACTTTGTGTCATTCAAAAATGCTATTTTTCAATAAAATTTAATTAAAGACTTCTTAATAAATCATGCCTCACGTTCAGCATTATTCTTTTGTAATGTGTTTTAGTAAGTAATGAACAGAATGAGGTTGGTGTCTTCTCTTGTTGATTGACCTTTCACTCCGATCCTTAGGGTAGAGTCCTCCAAGCCTGTAGCCAGGATTTTTACATAGAGGTTTCGTTTGGGTGTCTAGAAAACTCAGATCTAGAAAAAACTAAGACCTAAGATATCTTAGTTTTCTAAATCTAGAAAACTAAGATATCTTAAATAGGTCTTAGTTTTCTAGGACTTAAGATATCTTAGTTTTCTATATCTAGAAAACTAATTGATTTTAGGTCTTGTTTTCTAGATCCGATTATGGGTTTATGGAGGTTTTCTTTTTCCACAAAAGGAGGCAAAAATCATCACAAGCTAGCTTTCTTCCACTGCTAATCTCTAGTTGAGTCAGGGCACTTCAGGGCAAACACCAACTACCCCATGGCTATGGGTTTGGATCCTCCATCCTATTTAAATGATTCCACACTAGGCCTACTTCATGACGAGATACAGGGATGATCTATTCCAGTATTGAATTCCATCTACAACGTGATTTCCAAAGAGCTGTTTCCCAACATCACATCTCTAAATCCTTGGCAACAAGTTAATAATGTTCACATTCATACGGTCCATTCTTGTATGCGTCTTTAACATTGCTTACCAAAATGTTCACATTCATGACAAGTTTCTCACCGGTAGCTGAGCTGCTCTCCTGCATGTGCCTACTTTGTTTTTCATTTCTTCCCACACACTGTATTGATATACTGTACTAATACTATGTCTCTCCTGTATGTATTCTCAAATGTGTTTTTAAACTTTTTCTCACTGAAAATTTCTTTCCACAATGTTCACATTCGTATGGTGTCTCTCCTGTGTGTATTCTCAAATGTGTTTTTAAATTCCCACTATCTTTAAATTTCTTCCCACAATGTTCACATTCATATGGTGTCTCTCCTGTGTGTATTCTCATATGTCTTTTTAAATTATACTTATCCCTAAATTTCTTCCCACAATGTTCACATTCATATGGTGTCTCTCCTGTGTGTATTCCCAAATGTTTGTTCAAACTCCTATTATCACTAAATTTCTTCCCACAATGTTCACATTCATATGGTGTCTCTCCTGTATGTGTTCTCAAATGTCTTTTTAAACCCCCACTTTCTACAAATTTCTTTCCACAATGTTCACATTCATATGGTGTCTCTCCTGTGTGTATTCTCAAATGTCTTTTCAAAGTCCCACTTTCTTTAAAACTCTTCCCACAATGTTCACATTCATATGGTGTCTCTCCTGTGTGTATTCTCATATGTCTTTTTAAATTATCGTTTTCTTTAAATGTTTTCCCACATAGTTCACATTCCAGTGTATCGTCTGTGTGTGTTCTTAAATGTCTTTTTAAAGACTCATGCTGTTTAAACATACGCCCACAATGTTCACATTCATATGGTGTCTCTCCTGTGTGTATTCTCAAATGTGCTTTCAAACTACCACTCTGTTTAAATTTCTTTCCACAATGTTCACATTCATATGGTGTCTCTCCTGTGTGTATTCTCAAATGCATTTTCAAACTCCCATTCCATTTAAATGTCTTTCCACAATATTCACATACATATGGTGTCTCTCCTGTGTGTATTATCAAATGTTTTTTTAAACTTTTACCCCCTGAAAATGTCTTCCCACAATTTTCGCATTTATATGGTCTCTCTCCTGTATGTATTTTCAAATGTTTTTTCAAACTCTCATTTTCTTTAAATTTCTTCCCACAATGTTCACATTCGTATGGTCTCTCTCCTGTATGTATTCTCAAATGGTTTTTCAAACTCCTATTTTCTTTAAATTTCTTTCCACAATGTTTACATTCATATGGCGTCTCTCCTGTGTGTATTCTCAAATGTCTCTTTAAATCCCCCTTTTCTTTAAATTTGCTCCCACAATTTTCACATTCATATGGTCTCCCTCCTGTGTGTATTCTCAAATGTCTTTTCAAATTATAACTTTCTCCAAATTTCTTCCCACAATGTTCACATTCATATGGTGTCTCTCCTGTGTGTATTCTCAAATGTTTTTTCAAATATCCTCTTTGTTTAAATTTCTTCCCACAATGTTCACATTCATATGGTGTCTCTCCTGTGTGTATTCTCAAATGTGTTTTTAAATTACCACTTTGTTTAAATTTCCTCTCGCAATGTTCACATTCATATGGTGTCTCTTCTGTGTGTATTCTCAAATGCGTTTTTAAACTGTTGCTAGGCCTAGGCGAACATATCTTCCCACAATGTTCCGATTCTTTCAAATCTCCACGTTCGTACGTCGTTGTCTCTTCTCCTTTCAGCTCTCTGTCTATTCCCCATCCCCGGTCTTCTTCTAGGCCTATTAACTGAGAATCATCGCGTATGTAGAGGCCTTCTTGTTGTCCATCTGATGATGAATGTATTCGTAAATGCATCTTTAAATCATTTAACTCAAATTTATCTCCACAGTGTTCACATTTATATTTCATGTTTTTTGGTTCAATTTTTCCTATGCAAGACGAAGAATGTAACATTTATACTGTACTACAACTTTATAACACAAAGTAGCGGGTTAAAAGGTTTCAAAGCATGAAGCAGCGCCCTCTCCAAACTAGAAAGGCAACATTGTCACTACGTTCAAAAGGCTAACTAGGTATCGAATTTAATATCAAAATAATAATAAAATTATAAAGTTACAGCGAAAAAGATTTTAAACAACAAAAATAGCTTTAATCCATTGAATTTCGGAACGGCCTGCTCTGGCCGGCTGTGCGCTTCATGCACGCTCGCGTACAGCGATTGTCTAATAATACTGTAATAATAATAATTATTACAGTAATGCATTGTTTTTACATTTTGTTGTTTAAAATCATGTTCACGGTAAATTTATAATTGCGTTATTATCTTAACAAAAACCTTTAAACAATTGATTGTTTTGATATTAAATTCGATATTTAAAACCTTTTATAATGTTAATTGTTATACATTTTTTAAAGCAAAGACTCGACTCCATACTCTAGGTTGGGACACAAAGATCGCCGGTAATGTAGCCTACCACGTGACTTTCTAAAATCCGTGAACGCAATGCCGTAACTCTTTATCAATTCAACAATTTAAATTTAAGTTATAATTTGAAAAGACAATTTTCAATTTAAATTATATTATATGGCTTTGCTCCATGACTCACAATGGCGCCACCTATTAGCTCTACTCGATCCAAAGATTTTCTTTCTGACTATCCTAGAGTAGGGGCCTACAATGCCTTTCGAAATTGTTACACACTTCGGACGAACAGGAGATTCTTGTCATCAAAGTTCTTTGATATACAGTTATCGGAAGAGAAGTAGGCCTAGCGATAGCGATTTTGGAAATTAATATCGCTTTAAAAGTGGGCTGCCGGCCCTGACACGAGCGGATGTAAACAGATCAAAAGAAGACTTGATTTAAATAGATATTATACTGTCACCTTAAATAGAATTATGATAATATATTTTGCAATTATATAACATTTCATAACAAATATTTAATGACAAACTATTGTACATTCAGTTAAAAAAAAATTATTTTACCACCATGCTAAATTAGTTCACAAAGAAAGGTTTAAGCAACAACAAAAATCAATCATGCGTTACCAGCATGGCTCATTCTTTTCTATTGCGGCGTACTAATGTATTACTAAATCTACGCCTGTTAAATCAAGTAATGTTTCCGATAAATTACTTTACAGTTAATGTTATTAATATGCTACAATGCTAAATTTAATTAATAATATGCTTCTACCACAAAAAAGTTAAATATTGAAATATTAATAAACTATTCTTTGTGAAAACAAGTTGCCCGGTAGTTGACGTGAAATGCCTATTTTAGTATTTGGCAGTTTTTACTAGATGAATTGCATAAAACGAAAAATTAAATATCCAAATAGCATTTAACATGATGTTAGCATGTAGTTGATAAATTTTTTCTTAGTAGTGTGACCGTCACAAACAATTTTACCAAATATTGCATAACACGAACAATAAAATATCCAAATGACACTAATTAATGATGTAAAACCACAGAATTTTAGGATGAATAAAAGATAGTTTTACAAAATCAATAGTGTATTTTAATTGTTACTCTACCAAAATGGTAAATTGAGCAGAAAAATAGGAGATTTATAATTTAAAATGGCAACTATTGTGAACAGATGGCTTTATTCTTATGATGAGAGAGCGATCAGGGAATGAGATTAATTTAATACACTGTAGAAGAGTTTTAGGAAAATATCTAGTTTTAGATACAAGATGCAGTAGTACAAAATCAAAGATTGTGCATACATTTATTTATTACTTAGGAAATTAGTTGAATTATTAAATTTATATACAGTAATTTGACATGGTGATGGGTTAAGATTCCTAAAACATTGTGTCATGATTCAAATTATTATTTTTCAATAAAATTTAATAAAAGACTTTTTATTAAATCATGCCTCATGTTCAGCATTATTCTTTAATGTGTTTTAGATGTAATGAACAGAATGAGCTTGGTGTCTTCTCTTGCTAACTTTGTTGACCTTTCATTCCGTAGGGTAGAGTCCTCCAAGACTGAGCCAGGATTTTTACATGCAGGTTTCCCTTTTCCGCAAAAGGAGGCAAAAATCATCACAAGCTAGCTTCCGCTGCTCTAGTTGAGTGAGGGCACTTCAGGTCAAACACTGCCCACCCCATGGCTATAAACTTGGATCCTCCATCCTATTTAAATGATTCCACACTGGGCCTACGTCATGACAAGATACAGAGATGATCTATTCCATTAGTAAATTCTATCCAAAACATGATTTCCAAAGAGCTGTTTCCCCACATCACATATCTGAATCCTTGGCAACAAGTTCATAATGTACATATTCATCCGAGTTCCAAATTGATTGCCACAATGTTTACATTCATGGCAACTTTCTCAACTGTAGTCACTGCTCTCCTGTGCCCACTTTGTCATTAATTTCTTCCCACATACTGTACTATGTCTCTTCTGTGTGTATTCTCAAATGTCTTTTCAAAGACAAATTTCTTCCCACAATGTTCACATTCATAATATGGTGTCTCTCCTGTATGTACTCTCAAGTGCATCTTCAAACTCCCACAAAAATCGCGGTCGAAATGAAAACAAATAAATAAAAAAAGAAGACAATACAGACTTGAGGCAAGTATGTATATACCTTATAAGTTTAATTTCCATTGCAGGGATCTGCAAAACTAAATATTTATTAACCCCATCCCACCAGTGGACTGCTCCTGTTGACTAATGTATGTATTTCTGTTTCATATATCAATGTATCAAGGTGCAATTTCCAGAAGATAGACCCCCTGAGTTCTATTTATCTATTTTTCACAACATTTACATACCGGTATGTATTTAATCATCAGACATCAGTGCCAGTACTTTCGTTCTATAGTTCCGTTATATGTAGTGTTTGGACGTACTGCCTCTCCTGTTGGGCTGGTAATGTTACCGGAGGGAATAAAGGACGCCTTGAAACTTTCATCCGTCGGGCCGGCTGGTAAAATGATTGGTCTGGAACTGCCTTCCATCCGATGTGCACCTAGAACACCTCCAGAAAGATTTTGAACGCATTGAGTCGGATGCCTCTCATCCTCTCCACAAAGGTGATCATAGACCAACTTAATCCAAGTGGTAGATTGAGGCTCCTCAGTGTGAAAACAAATCGAAGATATGCCAAATCCTTTATTCCCTCCGGTATCATCCAGTACAACAGAAAGTCAAGAAGATAATTTTATCTTGTATTTTTTGATGTTTTTATATGAATGGTTTTATGCTATATTTGTTTTTATTGTGTTTTCTTGTTATTATGACGAGCAATGAATTTCCTTTTTGAGGATCAATAAAAGTTATCTTATCTTATCTTATCTTATCTTATCTTAGCTCTCCATCATTGGTGAACTAGGCAACTAATAAGAGGATTAATTTTATGTGGCAAAGACTTCATTTGCAATGAAATATCCGTGACGATATCGGCTTCCTTGTACGCTTTTATATTTTTACAAATATTATTCCTAGTACTATGATTCCAAAAATTAAATGGGAAGGATACAATCGCACACACACAAACTCAAATGATTCCAAATAAACCACAGCAAGCCTTAATAAACGTAACTTTTAAATTGTTGAATAGGCCATTTTAATGTCAAATATACTGACCAAATTTGAAAGAAATACAGTTATTTAGGCCTAAAAATAACATTTCCAGGAGAAGCTAATTATTTATGAAAGCGCTTGTTTAAACCGTTAATTTGTCTTTTAAAATGCATTAATTTCTTTTTCTAATTACTTTAGGCCTACACAACATAGATATAACATAATCTCTATGCTTTACAGGGTTTATATTTTTTGGAGGCTGACCGCACCTTCCGAATTTGTTTAAATTTTTTTGGTGAAATATTTGGAATTTAGACTTTGCGCATTATTTTGCGCTCATGAGAAAAGAGAATTTTTTTTTAGCTCGAACACTCTTTTTAATTTTCTACACGTCATCCGTGTGACGCATGCTCAGTCATTTTATAATTTCCAGGCGTCGAACGTGGCTAACCCTTTTGAAATACCGAGTATAATTATTTTTCTTCAACTGGATAAATTATTGTTTTTAAAGAGTAGTATATTTTAATAAATACTAGCATGTCCTCTTCGGGAGATTTTGGTAATCCTTTAAGGAAATTCAAGCTTGTATTCCTTGGAGAACAAAGCGGTAAGTTCACAACATTCTCATCCAAAAAGCTAGGCTTGGCCTTCTTGTCATTATTCAACTGCCTTTAGCGGCATCCACCACCGCCCTCTGTGTGTCTAACCATCTTTTGTACTGGTGTAGCAGTCATGCCTGGCCCTAGCCTAGGTCTAGGCTAATTTGCATGGGAATTTGACATTCCATTTGAATTGATTTATTTTACAAGCTGGGTCCTACAGGATGGATCCTACAGGATAATTAATGGCTGAAATATATCGTCAATGTGATTTGTTTTTGAGTAAATTAAAACAATTTAGAAAGATCTTTTTATTTTGATTAAATATTATTATGCATTTTGATTGTTTTATTCTGTTTTGATGCGAGTTTCTAAATTTTATAAAGCATTAATTTGATGTTGTAGGATTTTCTTTTGACATGCGTTTGAATATAAAGATGTACCTCTTTCGTCAATAAATACCCAACAAAATAAACCATAACAATACATATTAAAACATGGTATCGCAAACGAACATATAATTATTAATATTATCATGGGAAGGGCTAACCTAGAAAGAAGCTCTAGCCTAGTGGTGAGTGCGCATAAGGAACAATTCCAAATTAGGTTTCAGTACAGTATGTATGAATTTTTTTATGTATTTTATGTGAATGATATGATTAAATGGAATTGAATGGGAGGAGTAGAACCTGTTTGAATTAATCTTTAGACATAGTGAAAGACAAGTATTGCCCCGCCTACTTTTACCCAGTCCAATTTTCATTGTATTTAATCTGAATAGTAGAAGGTGTGATTTGAATAATATTTGCAAAATCATGAAAAATAGAAATCCATAAATAGAAACATTACAGTAGCAATACCTGCATTAAAGAGAAATAAATTTATGATTGAAGATTTTCCAGGATATTATTGTATTCTAATCTTCAGTATGAATGATTTGTGTGTGAAAAATAAAAATTGGACTCGGTATGTACCACCAGAAATTGTTTATAAGGAATATGAAGTGTTGCCTCATGACCGCCGTTATTATACAGGTGTAAAACTTGCAAAACTAAACCTAAATTAAGAAATTCATTTGTGCCTTTTGCCATCAGACTATTAAATAAATAACATTTTATAAATTTTACCTTTTATTATCTTAACTTAAACATTTTATAATTCTTAAGAATTCTATATATTTTGTTTGATGTTGAAATTTGTACTTTTTATACTTTTTATCGTAAGCTACTGTACTGAAATCCATATCCTTCTAATTCTTTTGTTAATTGCCCCATGAGGGATGAATAAAGATATACACTGCAACTGATTTTAAAATAATTTATAAAATATTTAATTAAATATAAAATCGCATAGCCATACATACAGATGATGACAATCTTTTTGACATTTAATTTCATGTCAGTGTATTGAATTGATGATGTTTATAGTCTATTTCGTGCCTAGCTTACAGTACCTGGATAAACCGACAATAGCCCCTTTCTCCTTGAAGAGCGAGGATATAACTCGAAAAGTAGAAATTTTCATTGAACACCCCTCTCCACAAATTTGGTATAGTCCATAAACTATTGATGATATTTATAATTTGTAAAGTATTGTGCTGTTTGAGTAAAGTACACAAACTAGAAAGTTCAGATTGCAGACCGACCGAGAGTGTGAAGTCCATCTGCAATCCATTCCAAACCATTGCAACGTGGCTACAGTATTACTAGTACACATACTAAGTTTTTTTATAGTCAAATATACATTTACAGTATTAACTGTATTTGAAGTGAAAATCATTGTGCTTATGGATTTTAAATTATGTTAAATTGGAACTTTAAATCATGAAAGAGAAAATCAAATTGGTTGTCTTAGGAGAAATGCAAGGTTTGTTAGTGTGTTTACAATTATTATCATTTTCTTGAGAAAGATTTTGAATTAAAGCTGTAGTCACATTAAAGTATGTTTAAAAATGACTCTGCTATACAGGTAATAGCCAGAGACTGTCAAATAAATTAACCAGAGTTTGTGTTTGCTTTGTGACATGTGTCTCAGGTTTTCTAATTAAAACATGGAATATAAACTGAACTACATTAACTGACAGTGTTAATGCAATGTCACACCTGGTTAATAGTTCTTTAAGCTCTGTTACTTTATGCATAAAGCGTGCTTCCCACTAGCGACGCAACACAAGGACGTAACGCAACGCAAGTGAATTGACCAATCACAAGCGATGGCTTATTCGCTTGTGATTGCTTCTGTATATAACTTCCCCTGTCATTGGTTAAAACGCTTGTGTTGCGTTTACGTCCTTGCGTTACGTTCTAGTGGGAAGTTTATCAAAATACTGGATATATACAATGTAATACATTGCAATCAAAAGTTATTTATTGTATCCCTTTTTAAATCCTCTGTTGGGCCAATTACAATAAAAAGAATGACAATAGTATGTCACTCTATACTAGGAGATGATATAGTCCTTGCAAATTAAAGTATGTTACAGTAGTCTAGTTATAAGTTTTGTTAGCCCAACCTACCTACCTAAATTTTAATATTAAGTATTATTATTAATGAATACACGTCTATAAATGCATTAAATACTATCATACTGTTACATACAGTAAATTTGTTCCAATATGTACTAAAATAATAAAATACTGTACTGCAGAAGTACATTACAAACTATGTCATTTAATTGCTGGCTTAAGTGTTTTCACAACCGTATGGCCTTGCAGAACCGCCCTATGTTTAGTGACCTTCATTTCATGTTTTTCTTCATTTAAAAAATGTTATGTTAGAACATGCATCCCCATACTTGGCATTGTAAAATGGGCACATTACTGTATCTCGTAGTTTCAACTTTAAACTAAAAAGTTGTTTGTACATTTTGGACAGTAATTATTGTCCAGCCCACGAAATTCAGAAAAAAGAAGGTCGGCAAAAAATTGCCGACCTTAAATTCGCCAAGGTCGGCAGTCTCGGCAGTTCTAAAAATAGAAAATCCACCCCAAGGCCTAAACCTCTTGCTAACCTAAAGGCCTAGCTAGGCCTAGCCTCCCTAGCTATATGTTATGCAAAAAGAACTAGCAAAATTAACTAAAATATAAAAACCTAACACTAAAATCTACAAGATAAATTCTATTTGATAATTAATTGCTGAACATCATGGTTCTGGAGCTAGCCGTACACAGAGCATAACAGGGTATTCCCCTACACAGTCACAGGTCTGTCGCGCACAGCGCTGTGCCCAGCCAGCTTGGTTGATAGGAAAGCATGCAGCTAACACACAAAATGATGTAATGGTTGAGTGAATTCAGGGATCATCTTAATTCTATGGTTTGTTAACTAAACACAACATAGTGGTGAATATGCCTGTTAAAATTTCAATGATACGATCCCTTAAAGTACCATGTTGTTGCTAGGAGGCTTGAAAGGAGGGATCTAGCCTAGTTTCTAGGTCGGCAATCTCTTGCCGTCCTCTGACAATTTAAGGTCGGCAATAAGGTCGGCAATTGCCGATTGCCGACGTGAAATTCGTGGGCTGTATTGTCACAGCCTACAGGTTCGATTTCTCCACAGTAGGAGTAAAAATCATTCAATTCATCATTTAGTTACACCTGTTGATGACATACAGTAACACATAGTTATTATTTCATCATCCTTTTATCTTATCAGTTCACATTAGTCACTAAAGCATGTAAAGTTTTTGTTTTTAAATGGTTGAATATAGTATTGTAATGTAACCAGGGTAGCCTAAATATAAACATTATTTTCATTAAAACTATTAGTTTATTACTAATATTATAACCAGCATACTATACACAGTACTGTAATAGCAAAATATTACTAACTGTAGTAAAAGATCATGTACAGTACAGTGCAAACTTCTATAGAAATACAAAAAATTGATTTTAATCATATACTGTACTGTAGTCGCGCCTAGCTTACCTGGATAAACCGATAAATGCCCTATTCTCCTTAAAGAGTGAAGTATACTTGAAAAGTAGAAAATTCATTGAACACCCCTTATTACTGTATTAGCGAGGTACAGTAAGCGTCACTCATAGACTACCAACACCATATCTGGTTTGTGTAATATTTGTCTTAAAATTTACAATTATTTTTTCACAGTTGGCAAAACATCCCTCATTACAAGGTTTATGTACGATAGTTTTGATAACACGTATCAGGTACAGTATACTGTTTCTTTCTCTTAAGCTTGGTTCCCACTAGAACGTAACGCAAGGACGTAAACGCAACGCAAGCGTTTTAACCAATGACAAGCAAAGTTATAGACAGTTAGCAATCACAAGTGAATAAGCCATCGCTTGTGATTGGTCAATTCACTTGCGTGGCGTTACGTCCTTGTGTTGCGTCGCTAGTGGGAACCACGCTTTATTATTTCTCATTTACTGTAAATAGCTTAAAAGAAGTTTTACAAAAATGTGACTACTGTAATATTAATAATGAAATGATTTTATGGTGATGACATATGTGAATAAACGTGGTGTTTACCCACAAAGCGAAAAAAAAATAGGTTAAAACAATTTCAAACTTATCACACATTCAGACCATTATACAGTAAAGTCTGGTTTGTTGGAGGTTTGCTTGAATATTATTTTTATCTATGTAATGTGGTTTTAAATAAATTTGGGTTTAAAGCCAATGAAAAAATCTATATTCATGTTCTCTCCCTTGTCTGTTTCAAAATTAATTTTATCAAATAAATGGTTGTGTTCAGAAAAAATAAGTCATTCAAGTTATCAACAAAATTACACGATCACAATTGTTAGGTACGCAGGGATGTAATTGTGCAGGGCGGAGCCGGGCGGGGCCGCCTTGCCTAAAAGCCTCCCGCCCAGTCTAAAGCTAATTTTAAGGCCTTCCGCCCAGCGTCAGACGTACCTGTCCGCCCACCCTAAATTCCTTTTTTTTCCGCGAAATATCTGGCATATTCTAGCTACAGTAACACAAGCTCACATCGCACAATGCAGCTAGCCTAGCACAAAACACACAGCTTTGAAAATCAACCAAGCAGAACTGTCATGTACTTAATGCTGATTGGACGGTACGCTCAAGTTCCACTTGAGTGAACATCACAACCTAGCATGCAGCTTGCTAGCTTTGCATGCTGTGCGCGATTTTCTTATCTCCTCTGTATGAATGAATCATGGAGAATATTTAAAAAAACCGGCGAATTAAACTGTAGGCTAATCAACCGTTCCACGCCGACTGCTTTGTGGAGTAACTTCCCGACTACGTGTATTTATTAAAAAAACATTGAATTGAAACATACTATATATCTTGTACTGTTATTATTTTTTATTTTGTGAATTACATCATTAGCGCGAGTATACTGTAGTATGGCTCGGATGATAGCCTAGATCATTCATCGCCCAGGCCGCAGACCTGGCGAAATGTACGTTCGTTCATGTAAGTACATCGTGATGTTTTCTACGTGGTTGTTGTGCGGCATGAATATCAATAAGAGGTTTTTATCTTGAAAAAATATTCTCGGCTAAATCGAACAAATTTATTTAATTCATGCAAGCTAGCTAGGCCTAGGCGTTCTTCAGGGGCAAGGTAACCACAAAGGCAGTTATGTTTAGGTCCAAATGGTAGGCCTAGACTTACACTGTCAAAGCATGGAGGTATAAACCGGGAGGTACGTATAATTACGTCCATGGTAAAAGTAATGTTTTGCTTTATTAAAATCATTCACCTGAACAATGATAATATTATTAATAAAAAAAAATGTAAAAAATTACACATATAAACCATCATTAAAATGAGTCTTATAAAGGTCAATATAGCAAATTTTTTCAGGGGCCGAAGGCCCCTGAATCCTGACCGGGGGCCCTTGGCGGCCCCCTGGCCCCCAGCCTAAGTTCCTCGCTTCGCTCGCAAGCTTAGTAAAAAGCACCCTCACAATTTTTTTTTCCACCCTCAACAATTCTTAGCTACAACCCTGGGTACGGTAAATGAAAGTTTAGTTACGAAAAGTTAAATATTATACACAGTAGTTGATATTTATCCAAAATATGAGAATGATATTTGACTAAATTCTTTAAAAAAAAAAAAGCAAAACTAACCTGCTTGACAGTTTCGTTCATGAATATTTATTATATAAAAACAGATGAACATGATATTTAACTTCATAAATATTATTAATTTTTTCAGGCAACAATTGGTATAGATTTTCTGTCAAAGACCATGTACCTTGAAGACCGTACCGTAAGACTTCAACTATGGGACACGGCAGGTCAAGAGAGGTTTCGTAGTCTCATACCAAGCTATATCCGAGATTCTACAGTAGCGGTTGTTGTTTATGATATTACAAGTAAGTATTACTATTTCTTGCCTATCTTACCTGGATAAATCGATAAATACCGTTTCTCGAAGAGCAAAATATACTGGAAAAGTAGAAAATTCATTGAACACCCCTCTACAGTCCACAACCATGCCCTCAAGTGGGAGCATCCCCACAAACCACCATCATCATTTCTTACTGTAAGTATACATAATTTTAATCACACCTTTCTTGTGTGAATGAGTGCTTTATTGAGAGACACTCGCATGCACGGTAAACATTAGACACATTAATACCTTGAATTTTAAATTTGGTCTTAAACTTTATGTGACAAAAAAATGTGATATGCCCATATGGATATGATGATGTCATATCACTACCATATTTGGGCATATCACTACCATATTTGGGCACATCACACTTTTTTTGTCAAACTAGTTTGATAGTGTAGACAGAGCTTTAGACTGTGCTATTCATTCTATGGTTGTCTGTGGTTACCTGATAAGTTGAACGTTTCTGAACGTTGAACCAGCAATGCTAAGTTTGTTTCATGCCTAACTTGTGATCTGGGCCTTTTTCCCTCCAGATAAAGAACGTAACTTTTATAAAGTATAACAAATTTGAGTGGTATTGTTCATAAGCCATGCCCTTATGTATATGGCCACGCCCTTGCATACTGCACCATTTATGAGGTGTACTGGGTTTTATATCAACACAATGGTATAGGAGTTGGCCTAGCTCATCAAGAATTAGGTTTTTAATCAAATTGTAATCCAGTACTTTGTACTAAATTGAGCTTTATGCAGCAGTATCTTAACAATTTCTGATATATCTCCACACACATTATGACCAGACACGTTATAGACAGTCTATGATGAATATTATACAGACAGACAGAATGATAATTTCAGTTGGAAGTAGCAAACCAATAATTGACAGTGAAATACATATCAACAATCAATGTCTTTTCAAGTACTGAGCATTATAATTATTTAGTAACATTTTGCTACTGTGTGTATTTGCTAATCCTACATCATTCTCAATCAAACAAAAGCTAAATATTTTATATCAGGTATACTTACACTTACAGTATACCATACCATTTACAATATTTAACTGTAGAACCACCTAAGAGGACCACTTAATTAAGGTGTCCCAACAGTAGGGGTTGGCCAGTGTTAGAACATATTTAGAGTTGAATGCACCTCTTTGTGTCTGGGACACCTAAAAAATACTAATGTACTGTATACTAATATAGTGTGCAGTAAGCCTGTATACAATTCTAGTTTTTAGCAATAGTATAAGAAGGGAGTTGTATTAACTCCCTGGTACTAAGCTTAAGCCTTATTAAAATGTTAAGCATGCAGTTAGCTTTATGTGTATTCAATGAATAAGCAAATTGACTCATGATGAGTGGGTGATTACCATAGAAATACTATATAGTGTAATATCTTTATTTAAACATTATGGCTTAAATGGCACATTTAAAGAACAAACTAAGTTTTGTACCTGTACAGAAAAAAATAAAGTTTATAAAAAAGGTGATTTTATTTTTTTGTAAGACAAAAAAAAGAGTGAATTTTCTTGAATTTTTTAAATTTTAATTTTTATATCAATGTACAATAAACTGGTAAACATAAGGAAAAAATATCAAAATAATGAATAAATTATTAAAAGAATAAAATCTAAATACAGTAATAATACTATTATTTTTAATTACTCAAATCTGATAAATTTTAACGAGTTGTGTTTGACGTTGTTGCACCTACAGATTATTTTCTTCTAAACCGTTGAAAGATTTTCCAAGTAAAATTGTTATACTAAACGATATCGTCATGATATATATTTTATCATGTTACTTTGCATACCTGATATACTGACAAATGAACAAATTATGCTACAGTTTCTATCGGGTCAAAGGTCAGACACATCAAAGATAGTATGACTGTTAAAAATATTATGTAAAGCATGTGGATAAAGTATATTAGAATTGAAACCTATCTTGTTATAAAAACAATTAAGATCTATTTTACTGTATATTGAATATGGTCTAATGGAATGTCACCGGCGTAAGAAGCAGAATACTCTAGTTCAAATCAATGAAGATGACTCTGAGTCTCATAGAATTTAATATAATTAATTTTCAATTTATTTAAGCATTGTCACACAAGAACATTAAATCTCTGTTTCTGGTTTTTTTATTAAGAATGTTCAGGAACTCAAAATTGTTGATTCTACAGTAGAAAATTCACTTTATTAATTTTTTTTTTCAAGCTTTGAAAAATAGTACAATATTGAAATATTGTTATTATGCTTTAAAGCTCTGTCTACAGTATCAAACTAGTTTGAAAAAAAAATGTGTTGTGTGCAAATATGGTAGTGATATGCCCAAATATGGTAGTGATATGCCCAAATATGGTAGTGATGTGCCCAAATATGGTAGTGATGTGCCCAAATATGGTAGTGATATGCCCAAATATGGTAGTGATATGCCCAAATATGGTAGTAATGTGCCCAAATATGGTAGTGATATGGCCAAATATGGTAGTGATGTGCCCAAATATGGTAGTGATGTGCCCAAATATGAAATTAAGAAAGATTATCAACAATAATGGCTCTGATTATGATTATGATATGAAAATAATGTCATAATTTTTACATTTTTTTTGCCATGTAATGTAACATTATCTTGTACAATTGATAGCACACAGTATTAAAAAGACACTTTGATAATGATATGTAGGATTACATAATCACTAGTTTTGAGGCTATATATAAATCTAATATGAAGATATTTAATTTTTCAGATGCCAATTCCTTCCACCAAACATCAAAATGGATTGATGACGTCCGAACAGAACGAGGGAGTGATGTCATCATTATGCTTGTAGGGAATAAAACAGATTTAGCAGATAAAAGGTAAAGCTGCTATGGTCATTAGAGATCTTCTTGTTTATAATCTTTATTCTAGGTAGAGTTAAGCCTTGTCTACACTATCAAACTTTATGTGTTAACAAAATGTGATGTGTTCATATACATAATGATGTTATATCACTACCATATTTGGGAACATCACACTTTTTTTGTCAGACTAGTTTAATAGTGTAGGCAGAGCTTTAGAGTGGAATATTGGGGCGTAGCATATTAAAATATTTTTCCCCTTTTGTGGAATAATAATAATGTGCAATTTAATATAACGCAAAATGCAGGGCGCCTCTAAACGCTGAACACAGAAAAAAGATCAAAAAATTAATGCTGAAAGTGCAAATTAAAAAGGTGACCCCTGCTGTAAAAATCTTTAGTGATGATAATAATTTATGACAAAATATATATTTTTACATTACAGACAAGTATCCATCGATGAAGGTGAAAAGAAGGCAAAAGATTTGAACGTTCTGTTTATTGAAACAAGTGCAAAATCTGGTTATAATGTTAAACAGGTACTGCATGCTGTACATATACAATTCACATTGTGTTATTTATGTGCATGTGGTTGGTCACAATATGTGGCAATACTAATCTGAATGTTTATGTGGCGCACTTTACCAAAAAGGTCTCGCAGTGCTTAAAAAAAAGTAAACAAATAAAAAAATAAAAAAACTTTTCATTACTCATTGTGCAATTTGGGATTGGACCGTTCTAAAGTTGTTTACCACATGTTGGTCCCATCCTTCACTGAATGTACACTGTTCTTTTTATATGTTATGTCTTTTACTTTTTATGTATGGACATTTTTGTGAGAATTTGAATAAATAAAAATAAAATAAAAAACAAACATTTATCAAATGCCATGCAAATAATACAGAGCATAAAAATGAGGACCAATCTAGAAGTGAACTTGCCTCAGGTTAACATGGTTACAAAAAATAAGGACAAAGTGGTTGTTAACGCCACAAAAGAGGAAAAAAAAAGGGGGGAGAGAAGATACCCCTGGACCAAATTATTAAGTTTTTAGAGTGGTGGATCCCAGATTTGAATCTGAATAAAGCTAGGTGCTTAACTTAACTTATTTCAACCAAGGGCCAATCCTTTGCATTGCTGGCGCCCAATAGGATCCGCCTTCGTTTTCAGAAAGAATTTGGTACTAAAAGAAACTGGTTTCATTTTGTTTTCGCAGCTTTTCAGACGTGTAGCTGCAGCACTGCCTGGTATGGAAACAACAGAACAGAAGAATCCAAATGAACGTATCCTTTCAATTTTGTTGCGATCCCTCGCTTCTAATATGAATCAAGTAGAACCTCCATTAAGGGGACACCGTCTGAACTCAACAAAGTGTTCTTTAAGCTTGGTTCCCACTAGAACGTAACACAAGGACGTAAACGCAACGCAAGCGTTTTAACCAATGACAAGCGAAGTTATAGACAGTTAGCAATCAAAAGCGAATAAGCCATCGCTTGTGATTGGTCAGTTCACTTGCGTTGCGTTACGTCCTTGCGTTGCGTCGCTAGTGGGAACCACGCTTTAATATGGAAAAATAGTAGTTTGCCGTATTGTTTTATATTGCCCCTTCTGAAAAAATGTCCCCTTGATCTGAATAGGGGTTCTACTATATTGGCCCCAAAAATTAAGTTAAGCTCTGTCTGCACTATAAAACTAAGGATGTGCCCAATTATGGTGGTGATATGCCCAAATATGGTAGTGATATGACATCATTATATCACATTTTTTGTCACATCAAGTTTGATAGTGTACACAGAGCTTAGGTTACTGGATTATTGTATGTGTTGCGTTATATTATTAATTTTAAATTAATTTAAACAAATGAAGTGTTTAATTACATCTTCAATTGATATTCCTTCATTCTCTATTTTAATGGGTTTTAATTTGTTAACATTTTACACTTTATGGGTACAAACATCTTCAAGTTGCTAAGCAACCTGATATTCATACATAATTTGTATCTCATTTTCAATCCATAATATTCTATTTTTATTCTTGATTTCCTTTTGCCCTTGTGACCATTGAAGCATATCAATTGATTTCTCTTTATAACTATTTGGTAAAGGAATGTTAATTTCAATATTTTATTTAAATACAATAACTGTACATACATTTATTTATGTTGAACATGAGAAATATGTTGGCTGTTTTCAGTTAGTTACACTATCGGTGTAAATTGGCCTTTATGCTTGCAGTAGTTACTACGATTGATTAAACCAAAGAGTTTATTATAAAGGCTAGAGGGCAAACTTAATGCCTACAGAGTAATTCACTATATAACCTCATTGGGTTAAATTGTTTTGTACAGGACTGACCACAGCTGTTAATGTGTTATTTTCACTGGTATTATTTAAGATGATATTTAGGATTAGTGTAAATTGTAAGTATGACAGGTAGTGCAGGTAAATTTATTGAGAAATTGTAGAATTTCACTTTCTGGTAGAATTAAGCGTGTTTAAAAATATTCATATATGTAATTTATTTTTAATGTAAATTGGGTTAAAGTATAATGTTTAAACCCAAGATTTAATTTTCAAGTAGAACCAATTCAAATAAAGGTAGGTATTTTGTCCATTTCTTCCAAATGGGTCATTCCATCTCAGATCACCCAATGAGTTAAACCCTACCTCTTCCAATTTTGATGAAATTTGGTATATGGGTGATTCATAGCAATTAAAGTCAAAATTTCAAATTTTAACTTTATCGGACCAACGGTTTTCGAGATATCGCAATTTCAATTTTCGGTTTTTACGCAAAAAAGGGCGCGTCCGCCACGTTTCAAAGAGCTGTATCTCGGGAACTATAGGTTCAATTTTAAAAGCAAAGGTATTTTTGTAAAGGGGAGACCATAAGGAATCTAAATATACTAATTGTGTGTGTTTTATGTTAATTTTAAGTTTAATAAAACTTTGAAATATATTTTGACCTTGAAATTGACACCGTGGAACACGCCCGATTTGTTGGTGACTATCACGAAAAATGTAGCCCTACGTGTCAACTACAACATATAAAAAAATTGGAGGGGTTTTTTTCTTTGTTTCCATGAAATTACAATTTGAAGTTGACATACCTCTTCCTTTTAGTGTATTTTTTGGTGTTGTTATATACTTATACACAGTGTGAACACTAACTGTTAAGGTGTCTTATTGTTACGCTTTCTCATCAGGCCCACTTAAACACTACAGTAGATATATTTTGATATGAGAAATACTGGGTAACTCACATACTTTTCAAATCAATTTTGACACATAGTTTAGTGTCCTTACTATGTTATTTTAGTGTATTTTGGTGTCTGTCCATGCATTACTTCAATGTCAATTTGATGTATTCCAAAAATAATTTTATTTACAAACTAAATATTATTATAATGTTACAATTGTCTATCTGGCCTTTACTCCTTGTCATCTGGCCAATTCAAACAGTATTTAGAAATGTTGTGGCGTTCATTTTGGGAAATTACTGTAATTCCTAGTCGAAGAGGATTTTATAAACGGAGAGGCTATAATACAATGTACATTTGATTCAGGAATCCAACAACAGTCTTCTTTGGACGGCCAATAAAAGATTTTCGCTGGCCCATGAGGATGCATAAATTTAATTTGATAATCCCCAAACTCTTCTGAGACATCCACAACCAAATGGGACACCATCATAACTACAGCACACAAATTCTGAAGTCTAATAATGGTGGGTTGTGTATCAGCAACAATTTCATTTTCATCACTGAAAGATTCTTGAATCACTACCACATCCGGAGGGTTTATCTGGGTACTAAGTTTGTAGACCTGCATCTGTGCCAGATAAACGTGAACAAAGCGATGATATTGTAATGTACCCTTGATGGTCTGGGCGAGGTTGAATCTCGGCTTTATTTCTTTTTCCACAGTAGATACCTCATCTATTCCCACATGAAAAAAGTTGATGCCTGGAATGTCCATATGAGCGAGTCATATGGCCGAGCGGTTAAGGCAGGGGCGTCGTTTACCGTACCTAAAGAGCCAACAACAACATCGGCAAGGGTTCGAGGCCGACTCGCTCCTAGTTCTGGTGGTGGAACAAGTCTTCTCAGATAAGGACTATAAACCGTAGGTCCAGTGTACACAGTTATAACCTGTGTGTACTTTAAAGAACCCAGTTCATTATTCGAAAAAGAGTAGGGGGTTATCCCGGTGAACTGGTTCACACAATAGCCCCTGTATCAGGGGGATTACCACCTATCTGATAGGACAGTGATTAATTCACTATTGGTAATCCTTGGCCACATTGCCTAAAGACATAAATAAAAATAAAAAATTACACAGTAGTTGAACATACTGAGAGATGTGAGAATATGACATTCAGTCAAACGCTGTAAGCTTCTCTTAGTGACAAGCCTCTTAACTGTTCCACCTATGCCATCACATGCACTCTTGCCATGTGATGTAGCGAAAAAATTCCCCTCGGCGTCTAAACCAAAATCTTCCTGGTGGTGGCAAAGGTTAATAAAGTTATATTTGTTTTTGTATTGGCCGCCACATCCATCTGTGAAATAATGAACTTTTTTCATGGTTGGTAGTTTTGATTTTAAATAGGGGATGACAACCTTTAAAAAGGCATCAGTAACTGATGTATGTTCTCTGCAATCACTTATTATGCATTAATATGCATAATAACATAGCAAGGACACTAAACTATGTGTCAAAATTGATTTGAAAAGTATGTGAGTTACCCAGTATTTCTCATATCAAAGTATATCTACTGTTTAAGTGGGCCTGATGAGAAAGCGTAACAATAAGACACCTTAACAGTTAGTGTTCACACTGTGTATAAGTATATAACAACACCAAAAATACACTAAAAGGAAGAGGTATGTCAACTTCAAATTGTAATTTCATGGAAACAAACAAAAAAACCCCTCCAATTTTTTTATATGTTGTAGTTGACAAGTAGGGCTACATTTTTCGTGATAGTCACCAACAAATCGGGCGTGTTCCACGGGGTCAATTTCAAGGTCAAAATATATGTCAAAGTTTTATTCAACTTAAAATTAACATAAAACACACACAATTAGTATATTTATGTTCCTTATGGTCTCCCCTTTACAAAAATACCTTTGTTTTTAAAATCGAACCTATAGTTCCCGAGATACAGCTCTTTGAAACGTGGCGGCCGCTCCCTTTTTTGCGTAAAAACCGAAAATTGAAATTGCGATATCTCGAAAACCGTTGGTCCGATAAAGTTAAAATTTGAAATTTTGGCTTTAATTGCTATGAATCACCCATATACCAAATTTCATCAAAATTGGAAGAGGTAGGGTTTAAAATTCCATTTTTTTTGGGTGAACTGAGATGGAATGACCCAAATATAGCCATTTGCTTGTTTATATCATATTTACAGTATATCATTTTATTTATGTATAGTATTTTTTTTTCATTTGTTTTGCATGATGTGTGTTGTCTGCCTCCTAACGATCTAATTCCTTGTGAAATATCATGGTATATATAGAACAAAGCATTTTAATAAATTTACTTGTGGATGATTGGCCAACACCAGGGTATGAAGTAACAGATTTCCATTAACAGATACCAAACAGTTCTGATTTTAGATGTTGTCACTGTTATTACCCAACCCCAAAAAATAACTACCAACCACTAACAAAAGTTGTATTTTTTCAGAGTTATCAAATTATTTACTTTCGTTTATTTTGCATGATTAAGTTGTGTTTTTATTTTCAGTTACTTTTTTTTGTTTCTCCTTAACGTTATTTTTGCTCAGTTATTGATATCAAGCTTGATCCTAACACAAGGTCGCAAGAACCGCAACCACAAGCCGGTGGCTGTGCATGCTGATGAAACAGCTCTTGTGATTGGCTGGGCACATAATGTGCACATATCCGATTGGCTTATCACATTCTTATAACCAATCCATTTCGCTGTAGTTAGAAGAAAGAAACACCAAATCTAACAAATCAAAAACAAGATCTTGTTTGAATGTGGAGTCCATAATATGATATATTGTAATATAAATATAATAATAATTATTATAATATGTATTACACTGTATTGTAATAATATTTGATGTTGTATGCAACCATGTGTATTCATTATAATAGACTTCTTGTTATACAACATGAGCATGAAGTTACAAACTTTAGAACTTTATCTATACTAACTAATTTGATTAGCTACATCAAAAGTTGAAATGATTATAGTATAGATTTGATCATATTTCATTTATCATGTTATGCCCACTACAGCCATCACAATGGACATTTGATAGTGTGTGTATACAACTGTTTTTCTGCAGTCAAAAAGAATTGTATGTCTGTATGTTCCTTTGCTGCAAATGGTCCAAACTTATATTGTCTGCCTGTTCAACCAAAGTCTAAATTTACTGTACGTAATTTAGCCTGGTTGAGAATGTTAGAAAAAGTGTGTTCAAAAAACCAAGTAATTTGTTTTGTAACACATCATGTGTTGCTCTAATTTAAAGTGTTGATTCCGCACTACTTTTGAAGTTGGCTCTGAAAAGAAAATTAGTTTTGCGTTGTGCAGCATATTGTAGTGTTAATACATATGACCCACCTTACACATAATTTTGGGGTTTTTTTTTACAACTGGGGCTTGGGGTTTCGAAAATGGTGAGGGTGTTTTTTTTAAATAAATGTTGTTAAATAAACAAAAAAGATATTAATATTTTGGGCCTTGGTATTTTTAATTACACTTGCAGATTTAAATTGTACATTATATAGACAGTAAATTATTTAACAAACTGATAATATTCAAAAACATTTTTATATAGATTTAATATTTGGATAGGATTGTTATTAGGTTTTTTTGTTGCTTTTTAGACCGTTTCAAATGTTTTTTTTTTATACAAAAATATACTGTATTCCCAAAACATTTGTAAAATTATTTTTTCTTAATTGGTTCCGTCGATAGCATCCTTTGGGTCTTATAATTAGAATCCCGATTATGTTGTTGTTTTTAATTGTTATAAATATTGTTTATTAATTTTTTGTTGTTTGATTTGCTTTAACATTTTTTTCTATGTATCCCAACTCTCCAAAACAATATACAGATTTTGTATTAAAAAGCTATATGAACAAATATTTTGTTTTGTGTTTTATTTCTGACATTTAAAAAAAATGTTGTTAACATTTCTGGCTTTTTTTTTTATTTTGTTAACATTCTACATTGTAGTAATGGAATTAAAAAGAGAATATTATTGTATGTATTTTTCTTTTATATCATTGATTAAAAAGTAATTACAATCATAGTTTACTGTTATCTAAAACAAATTTATCATTTCAGGTATATGGTGACAAGTAAACATGTTTTATTTTGACAGAATATACATACAGGTGATATATTTATATTTCACCTGCTGTAATTGTTTGTCCAATATTCAATAAATTTGAACCTTAACATAAACAACTCAAGATGATGTTATTATACCAAAACCAATGGAACAAGACCCCTCTCCTGAAGATGCTGGTTGTTACTGCTAAAAGCTGCTCTCTCATTGCTTCTCAGTTCTCAGTGCCTATTGGCTACTTGTGTTTGTCTCAGCCAATAGTAATCCTTGTACAGTTCAGCCCAGGTGTGTAGTTTGAAAATGTAAACAGTGAACAAGTAGTCATTTAGATAAATTCAAGCTCTTCAAGACGGTCTGTTCGAGCCAAAGACCAAATCTGTTATTTTTTCTGAGTGTTTGTTTTCATCTGTTACATATTACTTTACACCAACCATAACGTGTAAATTTGATTGTTTTATAAGTTAAATACTGTATTTTTGAAGAGTTTTATACATATGTTTTTCCAATATGTAAAAAATATATCACATTTTTAAATACGTGTTTCTTTGTGTTTGTAAAGTTTGTTTACTGTATGTTTAATTATAGATGATTCAACTTTTACTAATTCTTGTTTACTGTTAATAAAATGTAAAACACAACCAGTATGTTGCCTGTTTAGTGTGTCACATATGACAAAATTGAAAGACTATAAATCACTGAGATTGCTTATAACAACATATTGTGAAATCAATGAGAAAAATAAATGTCATAAAGTTGTGATTAAAAGGTGATAACTTTTGTTTTTAGTATCAATTTTGATTAATAAACTCAAAGTAAGCTTATTTGAGCTTAGATAATAAGGTGATACTCAACATACTGCGTATCACCTATTGTGTTTGTTATTCTTTAATTCATATTAGTCAAAAATGCAGTTGATAGAATTAAATAAATTTGGTTTGTAAGTGTAGCTGAATAACTGATGTAGACTAGACACAATATTGTTTGAATGCCAATGATAAACAGCTTAGGATAAAATCCATTTTATAAAATAATAAATATTCATTAATATAAAGCTTGTTTCATCAATATTCATTAGCACATCATGAATATTTAATGAACTTTATTGATATAGTATATAATATAATACAAATATATTTATCCAAATCTGTGAGTGTGAAGTTGTGATGTTTCAGGCGTTAATACATATTCAGGTTATTAAACTATGGTCACCATTGAATATGTAAATTAGCTTATGAATAAAAAAGTAGCTATTGAGTATGTAAATTATAAGCTTATGAATAATAAGTAGCTATTGAATATGCAAAATAAAAATATTAAATGGCTCATGAGATTAATGTGATATTCCTTATTAGTGAAAACAATGACTTGTTGCTTTCTATACAAATAGTTTACCATTAACTGGTAATTATGTTTTACAAATCCTCTATTGGACGCTTAATTGTGCTACCGATAAGTTCAAAGTCTTCACAAGACCATAATAAATTGGTCTGTAGTTTGGTGCACATTGTTAATTTAAGTATAACGAAATTGATTTAAAAACTGTATTAAGAATGTAGACTTTCCAATGTTATTTTTTTATTTATTTTTTTTTGTTAACATAAATAATAGTACCGGTATTATGTTATATGCAATTGTTTGATACCTATTCCGTGGTTGTTTGTAAATAGATAGAATATATCATTATAGACTTGTTGATCAGTACACCACCAAACTGTTAATAAGGATCTTTTGATTTGCGCTGACCGATGACCAAACTACTGTCATGTTAACACATTGTGCTCATGTGGGGAAGTTAGAATGTGCTTAGGACATGCTTCCTCGCTCCCTACTTCCACAAAGGTTTGGTGGTCCAGCAGGCAAGCACACACATAGTCCATTGGTTCAGTCATCGCAAATCGAAAGTGCCCAAATGTAAATTTGTTTGACCTAATGAATGTTTTAACTGAAAGATAGTGTAAATATAATATCAGGTCAGGTACTAGATGAAGGGTCAAGCTCTGTTTTCAATGCCTTTGGGATAAGAAATCATAACCTGCAGTACTGCTGCAGTAACAATTCTACTTTACTCCTGACATATTTATTTGAAAGGCTTTCTATTATCTGAGTTGATAAAGAAGTGTATGTAAATGAGAGACATTACTGTATGTGGTGGTGGTGTCTTATATATAGATAACAACAACGTTTGCACCAGGTCAAAATTCAGTCCAGTGAGTGAGCGTTTAAGCTCTGTCTACACTATCTGTTTGACAACAAAAAGTGTTGTGTGCCCAAATATAGTAGTGATATACCAAAATATGGTAGTGATATGACATCATCATGTCCATATATGGGCACATCACATTTTTTGTCACATAAAGTATGATAATGTAGACAGAGCTTTAAAAACACATTTTCCATGATTTTTGTCTCTTTCTACTGGACCAGAATCCTGACTCAGTGTGAATGTACCCTTAATTGTTCAAGCTAGCAATGATACACCATGCTGTGATACAAAATCTATGTTATCTTTTTCTCTCCTCTGTCAAATTTTCTCTGTTTTTGTGCACTATAGATCTATCCGAGTATTGTCTGTGAAATAAATAGGTAAATCAGCCAATTATCCTATGTAGTAGTTGTTTCTGTAAAGGCTTTACATTTTGTATTGTAGACGCTGTAAATGCAAATACTTCAGTTATGCTTAGAATTACACCACAGATCAGGCCCATATGGGTAAACAAGTTGGAAAAAGTTGACAATACATACAGTTACTCAGTTTGGTCTGGAAAAAAGTCTAGTGTGGCAAGTCTAGGCTTGTTTGCACTCATAATGCACTCAATACAATCAGCAAGGAACATTAGCAAGGATTTGAGGTTCACTCACTCCATGGTGGTAGAACGAGTCTTCTCGGATAAGGAATGTAAACCGTAGGTCCAGTGTACACATCTAGCTCATGTGCACTTTAAAAACCTAGTACATCTTTCGAGACGAGTAGGTGGTTATCCCGGTGTACTAGTACATCACAGCCACTGATCATAACTGGGCCCTCTGGGTCAATTCAATTCAACCATGTGAGTAGGTGGTTATCCCGGTGTACTAGTACATCACAGCCACTGATCATAACTGGGCCCTCTGGGTCAATTCAATTCAACCATGTGAGTAGGGGGTTATCCCGGTGTACTATTACATCACAGCCACTGATCATAACTGGGCCCTCTGGGTCAATTCAATCATGTGCGACTATACTCAAATAAGGTTCTGCACAGTATAGTAAGATGATGATGAACTTCTGTTGGTTTTCGTTCCACTTTTAACAGTTTTTTTTATAAAGCCAGGCAAAGAAATAAAACTAGTGAGTGGAATCAAATCATGTTTATTTACTTGGCACAACAAATTACTGTAAAAGTGACTTGCATAAATTTATTAATTATTGAACTAAACATGTGCATTTAACTATTGAAACAGTACACTGCCAAACAACAATACAATTCAAAACTTATTTCAGAATTTTTATTTCAGGTAACAAGGTTTATTTTCTAAAGCTCCGTCTCCACTATAAAACTAGTCTGAAAAAAAGTGTGATGTGCCCAAATATGATAGTGATATGACATCATCGTGTCCATATATAGGCACATCACATTTTTTGTCACATCAAGTTTGATAGTGTGGACAGAGCTTTATAAAGTAGATCAACATTTTTCAGAAGTACAGTAGGTATTAACAAGAATGTTAATAATAGTGGTTTAATATGATTGATTTTTACTGCATTATTGATGGGGAGAATTTCTGTTATTCAGAGAGTCTGATTCTGGGATATTACATTTAAAATTTATTTACAAATCACATTTTAATGTGTTTACTATATTGCAATATCATTTCATTATTTAACACTGGCATTTTCAAAAAGCACCAAATAATTCAATCAATTAAAACATTCAATTTCAGAATTAAATCAAGAATACTGACATTGTCAACAATAAAACAGTTAAAACACAATCATTTTATTTTACAGCATCTAAACAGAATTTTAAAATAACTCAACAATTACTGTACATAAAATGTAGCCGATTAAATTTATTTATTTTTATTGTAATAAAAAATGTTCACTAATTCCGCTAGTTGATTTCGTTGTTTCAGCACCTACAAGCCAATTTATTTTCCGTACATTTTCTTGATATCGCGTTGGTAGAATTCAGCGAGAGGGCGCCGTTTCAGTTTGAAGGCATCTGTGACTAGGCCAGTGTCAGGTGTCCATATCTCGGAACAAAGTTTTATTCTACATGGTGTTTCAAATCTCTGTAGTTTATCTGCAAGAAAAACCAAATATTGATTGTACATGCCACAATCAGTATACAGTTGAACCCTCCTTTGGAACAGCCCTAAAGGGGTGACACTTTGGTGGGTCCTAAAGCTCTCCCTTAATAAATAGAGTTCTATTATATTATTTATGTGCAATACTTTGTAAAATTTTACACAATTTAGCCTTTGGCTACAATGTAAATTTTCGTTTTTTTGAATAAAACCTTGAATAAATTTCACCTGACAGAGTGCAAAATGTGCAATTTTGGTTTTACTTGGATTAGAAAAAGGATCCTTTATTTGATTGCATAATAATATCTCTAAGTTGTAATTTTGGACATATTTCAAACCATTCTGTATTAAGTGAAATAACATGCTAGTTTGATCAAATATCTGGCATACAGATATACTTGCCTTCCTTTGCTGTTTTTTGTACTGCTTTTAAGACTTCTTTAGTTATGTTTTCATTATTACAGAGTTCTTCCCAATCATTCTCAGAAAGTCCCATAGAATCAGCCAGTGCCTAAAACATAATAATGTGGTAATAAAGAAAAAAATAAATAGAAATCAATAAAGAGAGAAACAGTGATAATATCTAAAGAGAGTAAAACACAATGCTATTGGTCCATGGGTATACAGTAAAGTTCTGTTTACACTATCAAACTAGTTTGACAAAAAAAGTGTGATGTCCTAAATATGGTAGTGTATATGCTCAAATATAGTAGTGATATGACATCATGTCCATGAGCACATCGCCCTTTTTTGTCTGTTTGATAGTGTAGACAGAGCTGAAGCTCCAAAAGCCAGGCTTAACTCTAGCGCGTGGGAACACAGCTCTAAAGGCCAGGCTTAACTCTAGCGCGTGGGAACACACACAGCTCTAAAGGCCAGGCTTAACTCTAGCGCATGGGAACACACACAGCTCTAAAGGCCAGGCTTAACTCTAGCGTGTGGGAACACAGCTCTAAAAGCCAGGCTTAACTCTAGCACGTGGGAACACAGCTCTAAAGGATCTCTAATATTCTACCTGAAGGTTTTTCCTGTAAGGCGCAACAAGAGCGACGCAGTATGTGAAGTCACCATCTGCATACACACACACATTCTCCACCAGAGGGCACTTCTTGAGCGTTGACTCAACATTACCAAGAGACACATATTCACCTGTCTGTAATTTCACCAAATCCTTTTTACGGTCTAAATAAACAAAACAAAATACTTACTTGAATTAAAGTTAATAATTTCATATTATGAAGTACAGTAGTTACAATCAACTCTTCAGATTTTGGGACCTTTTTTGGACCTGATTGGGAGAGTTTTACTACAGTATATTTCCAAAATGTAATACAACACCTTACCAATAATCTTGAGTGTGCCATCTGGCCTTATCTCCCCGATATCTCCAGTCTTAAACCACCGTTTGCCCTTCTCTACAATAAAGTCTTCACTTGTCTTCTGGGGGTTTTTGTAGTACCCCAGAGTGATGTTTCCTCCACCAATTAAAACCTCTCCTCTTGGGTTTGGTTGGTCATTTATAGTATAATTACCTATAAACAAATGTTAGGCTGTAAAGTTGTATGCGTGTATTTAAATGATTATTTACCCAAACCAACTGTAAAGCTCTGTCTACACTATCAAACTGGTTTGACAAAATAAGTGTGATGTGCCCAAATATGGTAGTGATATACCCAAATATGATAGTGATATGGCATCATCATGTCCATATATTAGGACATCACATTGCTTGTCACATAAAGTTTGATAGTATAGACAGAGCTTAAAGCTCAATATAAATGTACCCTCAACTTAAACTTTTTCTTTAAAGCAGTTTGTTAACTAGTATGTACTGTATTTAACTTACCTTCTGGCCAATCAATTAGTTTGATATCGCAACAGTTAAGTGGGGCACCCACATGTCCCAGGCTGTGATCACCAGCTGAAATTATCAAGAATACAATTATTTACCACCTTATATATTGTTGTGAATACTATTAGCATTTTGCATAGCACGCTCATTGAGTGTGCACTCTTTGTCCCGCATAACTGGCTCAGCCTATATATTGTGCCAGTTCTGCTGCGCTGCACTGACAAGATCTAATACGATCGAAACAGTACTGTCTGCAGATTGGATATATATATTTACATTTTTATTAAGTTGATATTGATATAGAATTAGTTTCTCTTACGTTGTACAATGGTTCCACCTCCGCAAGTCTCCGTCAGTCCATAGCCTTGCATCATGGGACAGCAGAAACAAACATGCATGAAGCGCTGTAAGGTAGCAGATAGAGCAGCGCCCCCACACAGAATTATGCGGACTTGACCACCGAGAAGTTTGCTCAGTTTAGAAAACACAATTCTGCAAAATTTTAAAATTCAGATTTGTTATTTTTGTTTTGTTTTAAGAATTCCAGATTAAAAAAAATTTAAATCAGTTTAAAAAAGTTTTGAGTTTGGTATTAAAGGATAGTTGCGAGGCTCATACGTCACATGAATATTAAATGAATATGTATGATCTAAAATTAATCTTAAATGAATATTCATGATGTAAATTAGCATTTGTGTTACCTGTCAAAAAGTGGAGTATGGAAACCACGTTCAATTTGCGTTGATTTATACTGACAAGCAAAGTTGAACAACGCCCTCTGCAGAGGAGCCATATCTTGAACTTTATCCATCACACCATTGTATATTCTGTCGACAATAAGCTGAAATACAAAATTAAGTAATCGTTTCTTGGTATTCTTTCTCTAAAATAACATACACTAGTACTTTCAACCACAGGTCATAGGTCATTATTAAGTAGCAACTTTTCTTTGTACAGTAATTATATTCATAGTACAATAAACGCTGCCGACAATGAATTGTTTATAATTCAATTAAAATATTTAATAGCAAGTTCGTTCTTTAGAATCATTGGTTACACCATTTAAAAAACAATTATTTTATGATTGTATACACCTCAAAATGTAAACCAAGCAACCAAATTTCATTTCTACATTGTTGAAATAAAAATAAATGATATTGTATCGTATGTTTGATATCTTGCAAGGATATCAACTGAAAATGGTTATCAACTGAAAATGGTTATCTTTTGTTTCACTATCAATTCTTTACTATTTTTAGAAGCTATATTTTCTAATTAAATTAAAGAGTATGTTCACACTATGCCAAAATTCTGGTCTTGTGGCCAGATAAAAGATCGTGAAAAACGGTGCAGTTTTCAAGAATAGAACCTTTTACACTGAATTCATAAAAGATGTATGTGTGCAATTAAAATACAAAACGAAGCGCAACGCAGAGCTCTCCAGACACCAGACTGTATCCTGGCTTAGTGTGTATGAAGCTTTAATAATATGAAAAACATTTTGAATTGAACATACAGTACTGCAATGGCCAATTTATACAGATGAGCAGTAACAGTAAGCAAAAAACCGCGTAGCCTGTTCCACATAGAATCTGTATCAATCCTGAGCAGAACCGCCCGTCCGCTCCATGTTGTGTGTAAATGGTCATATAGGAATATTTTATTATCGTTACTGCTTGTCTGTGTAACATTAACTTTGCAATAATATAATAGTTTCACTCAGTCATTTGGGAAAGTACATAGGAAGTGTACATTACACATTTCCTGGGTAGACAATGCAGTTTACTATGATTTAATGTGTATTTCAGATATGAAAGGTAACATGTGAAATCTATTTTTAAAACATCTCAAAGTAATTTTGGAAGGCATACACAGTGTGATCGAGTAATACAGGTTTTTGGCAGAATTAAAGCAGGAGAAATAAGTAGGCCTAACTAACTGTACATATTTCCTAACAATTGAAGCAAAGACAAAACTATAAGCCACACTTTTATTTAAGGAACAGACTTATTATACCCTATGTGGGCTTGTACCTAAGTTAGTACTTTTACCACTATAGTCCTATTTTAGTTTGATTTTCCGTTTTGTTGTACAGTACAGCATATATGAAATATTTATTTTGAAATTAAGTGATCAAATCAAAGTCTATTATATTAGCCCATCTGTTTCAGATTAGATGTGTATTTATACTATAATACTTAAAAATAATTAAAATACCGGTACTGTAAAAATGCAGGTAATATCATATTTTTATAATATGTTGATGTTATATAGCGCTTAATGCACTATAGATTTTTACAGTACTTGTCTATATAAATATTAGGATTTCATTTTCACTACCTTGCTTTCTATTGTCTATTGTCTATTGTTGTTATTTGGTGCAGACTATTGTGATAAAATTGTACAAAATTAACACTTTGAAAAGAAATATTTGGGTAGAATTGTTCAGATTATTCAAACTCCAGTCTAGCAAATATACTGTACCATAATTAAAAAGTAAATAAACTCTGTCTACACTATCAAACAAGAAAAGTGTGATGTGCCGAAATATGGAAGTGATATGCCCAAATATGGTAGTGATGTGACATCATCGTGTCCATATATGGGCACATTACATTTTTGTTATCACATAAAGTTTCTGATAGTGTAGACAGAGCATCACAATGGTGTACACTCAAACTCTTTACTCAAATGAATCAGGCTTTAGAAGGTCAAGCTCAAAGTCATGATGTGAGGGTTGAGAACAAGGTTAGCCTGAGGGAGTATGTGTTCATATCCTTGATCTGTACAACAGATCAGTGAATGTAACCAGCTGCTTACAACCACAGAATTGACATGAGGTGAACATGTGCTAACTGAAGAGTAGGCAATGGTTAATATGGTTTTGATATGCAACTAAAAACCTAATTACAGTATCATAAGTTCTTCAGCCTTGTCTACACTATCAAACTTTATGTGACAAAAAAATGTGTGTGCCCATATATGGACATGATGATGTCATATCACTACCATATTTGGGAATATCTCTACAGTACCGACCATATTTGGGCACATTTTTTGTCAAACTAATTTAATAGTGTAGACAGAGTTTACACTAGAAAAAAACCATTAAACAACAGTCCTGAAACAACAGAAAAAACTGAATAAATTCAAACTACATACCATTTACATATGAAAAACTATATTCTGGTTTAAAGGCAAATGACTGGGTATCAGTGACTAAATCCCAATGGAGATACAAATTAGCTATTCTAGTAAACTGTCGTGAGTTTTCCCGAATAATTGCACAATCAAAACGGTACTGGGTATGATCAACAAGTGGTCATGTTCCCAACTAATCAAATTTAATAATACAGGAACGTGTCTTGTGATCAAGGGGATATCTATTATGGTTGTCCAGAAGAGGGAGTGGGTTCAATCAATTCACACTCTATACTTACAGGTACAGCCAACATTAACGTTGGCTTCAGCACAGTAATATCCCCCTTGCAGCCTCGTTTAACTTTGCTGGATGTATCCGTTAAGGTCAAAGGTGATGAGTAGCCGATCGAAGTCCCTTTTGCTATCAACGCCAACTCACTAGCGAGTTCTAACACGTGAGCAAGTGGTAAGTAACAGATACAAGTGTCTTCGGGTCTGTAAAAATGTAAATATTGTTAAAAAAATGTTGTTACTGTTTGGAAATCTGGGTCCATAAACTGAAGGGAGGAAGGAGGTGTCTTATGGCTTTATCAACCCACAAAGTGTATTGTGCACATTTTAATATTAATTTTGATTTTTTCACATCTAGGGGAATTTTTATTGGCATACATCATTGTTACTATAAATATTACATAAAAAAAATAAAAAATTCTACCTCGAATAAAAACTCCCACCCTGGGGCATTTGAATACTGTAAATACGGTACTTCATTTTATCAACTGGTGTCTATACTGCACGGCTGCACAATATAAATATAGAGACAGAATCGCCTATTTATATGAACTCACCCATATTTTCCAATTCGTGATGAGGCACCAGCAAGGAAGGCTACCATGTTGCTATGGGAGATCATTACACCTTTGGGGTGACCGGTTGACCCACTTGTGTACATAATGACAGCTACATCATCGGGTCGCGGATCATGAGGGCCGCAATCTACAAATAATAAACATTCACAACATTAAGTAAAATAAGATTATCAAAGTTTTCTTGGTTGCTTCGTTACCTGGAACACTTATTTTAAGCAGATGTAAGGAAAACTTTTTTCCTTTTATCAGTAATTTTAATTATATAAACAAAGGTAATGTTTTGATCCTTTGAGTCTGTATTTAACATTTGTAAAGTTTACACTCTAGAAAGTTTATTTCGTACCAAAAGCTAACTAAATTTCTTTGGTACATTCCTAACAAAAACTGAATCCTTCTTGTGTAAATTCCTGGCGTATTAAACTTATTTTTGCCAACCATATTTTAACTGAAATTTCAGGGCATGGTTTAATAGTAGTTGAGTGGTTTAAATTCAAAACACCTAAATATACTGTATACAAAATCAGGTAAGCTTTGAACACTGACCTTTATTTGCATGTAGGCCTACAGGTCACAGTATATTTGTCCAAGACACACAAACAGGCACACACATTGTTACTGATTTACAAGAAGGTAGACTAACCTATTGTATTTGCACCCTTCTCAATGACGGACGAGAACGAATGAACTTTAACCCCATTATTAAAGTCTGCACTGTTTGTTTTCTTTAATTGTTCTTCCATATAAATAATATTTGTTACTCTAGGAATATCTTTCTTTATTGCCTGCAAAATTAACAAGAGTATTCAGTTGTTAGTATTTCCTCAATTTCATACTGATTTCTAGTAAGTTCTTGCGATGACCGACGACTCAGATCTATGACCTGCAAAGTGCCGTCGGTCATCATCTGGACATAGAATTGACCAACTGTATTAAGGACGATGAAGCCTAACTTCTGCACATGTGCACAATGATCTAACTTGTTCCTAGTCGTCACATCACTTAAAAGCTCCATAATTAGTTTAACTGTATAGTCAGTAGTATCTAATCAAATCACTATGATAACATTAATATGTAGTCTAGTACTAATGTGTGTATTCGTTTATTATCATATCAAATTAATGCGTCTGGTCAAATTTCAAAATGCTAGTACTTTTTTCGTTTTTAATCTTCGACAAAAAGCCAGGTCAGTACAGTTTGATACGATATTGATAATTTCATCAGAGTAGGTGTACAGTATTTGCAAAATATAAATCCAAAAGCAATTTATTGAAAAAATGACAATGCTGTAGGTATCAGTGGCTGGATCTCAATGGAGATACAAATAAAATAAGCACTGAAAAAATGACAATGCTGTGGGTATAAGTGGCTGGATCTCAATGGAGATACAAAATAAAATAAGCACTGAAAAAATGACAATGCTGTGAGTATAAGTGGCTGGATCTCAATGGAGATACAAAATAAAATAAGCACTGAAAAAATGACAATGCTGTGGGTATCAGTGACTGGATCTCAATGGAGATACAAAATAAAATAAGCACTGAAAAAATGACAATGCTGTGGGTATCAGTGGCTGGATCTCTTATATTTTTTTACATACAGTACAATACTTATTTTACAATTTTCTTTAGTATAATTAAAATTGTACAGTTTACTATATATGGTAGGCAACTGTTTTGTCAATATGGTTCATGATACAAAGTTCAAACAAGCAAGATAAAAAGGTTGTTTTCCTTTAATCTATAACCTCAATAAAAACCAACACAAAAGAATCACACTAAAAAAAATAAAAACTACTGTATAGCTATTACTCCTTTTTACAAATACAGGAAAATAAAATAAAGCCAATTGAGGAAAGAAAGTCAATGAAGAAGAAATGTTGAGAGGAACGGTATCATGCCATCTTCATATATTTATATCACCATATTTCATGTAAAATTTAAAATTCATAATTTATTATGATGCCACATTTCTAATCTTTAATAAAACTATATAATGATGTCATTTTTTGTTATTTTGAATTTAAATCCTGGTACCATTATTCATAATATAAATCATGAGTTTTAGATTTCTTCGAATGAAACAGAAATGCTGGACTTGTCACATGACAACATTTTATAACGTCAGAGTGATTGCGTTTAATTTGAAATGTACGCAGAGTAGATCCAAATCAGACGAATAATCGCGTCACATGACCACGATGATTGTTGTTAGTCTTATTTGCGGAAAACAAAATGCAGATCAGCTGCAATTGATGTGCTTTATACATTGATTATATTATTTACAGCCTTGGAAATATATAATGAATTAAAATATGGAGAGGCTGCCTTAGGCATTACAGAACACTGACTATAGGTGAACGCACAGCTCTGCTATCTTAATACTCGAGTATAGTCTCCAATCCCTAAACTTCCTTTTTCTACATAAAGCAACCTTTGAGACACCCATATTCAGAGGCAACCCTATTAAGGGGACACTTTTCTGTGATATGAACAAGGGGAAATAAATGTTGGTTTTTTATGTGGTTTTTTTACCATATTTAATGAGGGTGATCCATCCAGCAATTGCTGATCATTACCCTCAGAGGTTCACAAGACAAACATAATTATCAACAAGATGCTATACATAAACAAAGTCTTATTACAAGTCTTTTGGAGTGGAGTTGTAATTTTGTCCTTGGAAAAAATCCTGACATGTGAAAGGACTTGAACCCAGGATCCTTGGAGTGGTAGCCAAGCATCATAACCACCAAGCCACAAGTCCACTCCTAGTGTTTTAACACTACAACCAACTTGGCAAAGGAAACTGTAAAGGGGGGACGTTATTCTGTTAAGAGACAATGAGGGAGGAATATATGTTTTAACAGTACTGTAAGTGGAATATCTAATTAAGGAACACCTCTATTAAGGGGACACTTTGGTCCTGAATATGTCCTTAACTAATGTTCTACTGTACCACTCACACTTTCTATAGTACTCTAGATAAATTGATGTTTAAATACCAGCCTCACAGGAGCCTAGGATTCACTGATTATTTTAGTATTTCTCAAGGTATATTGCAGTAAAAAAAAACTTGTTCAAAGCAGTCATAATCAATTCATTGTTTAAATAATTGTGCAAGGATAAACTAGTTACAATGGACCGGGGTGAATAACAATACTACTATTGAGAAATAGAGACAAGATAGGCCTACAGTACTGATTGTAATGTAATTATTTATCAAAGTGACTTTCATGACCTGACTGCAAGAATCCTGGTCTGTTTTGTCAATAAATCTACACACTGAAAAAGCATGACTACATGATTTTAGTGCATGATGGGTAGATACTTAACATTGTTTGTTTTTGATTGGTACCTTCTCTCGACATACTACATCAAATACAGTACAGTATCATTGTTGTATACAAATGAACATAACCTATTAATTTACCTATATCAGATATAAATAAGCCCATAAATATATTAATTATCCACCCCAGTTGTGAATCCAGGATTTTGAAATAGGGAGGAAGGGGGCAGGGTCTAAAAATAGTGACATTATCGGCTGAACTTAATTTAATGTCCTATCTCATGTATTACAATTTGCGAAATTTAGGATCCCCCCCCCCCCAACTGGATCCGCTCTTACCTCCCTTATCAACCCCACCTCTTCTTTGCTTAATCCCTCCATATTTAGGAAGGTTAATGTGTGAATTTAAATCAAATGTGTATAATGCATCCTCCATTCTGTCATGGAATACTAGACACAATGTAGTACTGCATGAAGGTGACTTTGAAAATTGTGACATCATAAAAACAGGTGAACCAAATCATTTCTTCATTAGATCAAGTTGAACATGAACAAGAATGATACACAGCAAACTCACTAGTACTCTATGTATCATTATAGTATAATATATTTATATTTATTTTAGTATTACTGTATGTTATATACTGTACAGTATGTACTGCACTAAATTGCACAAAGGCAAGAACATCCACATCTTATTATAATTTATAATTTAAGGAAAATACTATGTTACAGTATTCCTTACCCTTGGCACATCCAAAGGTTTCCATGCCAAAACCCCTAATTTAGAAAATGTCAGTACTTCGTTTGAAATGTTTTAGGCCACGCCCCACCCCATCTCCCCTCCCCCCACCTTTCACATTCACAAAATCCTGTATCTTGTTTTCCAAATGAGCAATGTTTAAAATATACACTTAATGTAGTCTATAAATAGTAAATAAATTGATCGCATCAATAATGATTCTCAGACTTACTAATTTGAATGTCATATCCATTTAACTTACTATAATGACGCACATTGCTAAAAAAATACATTAAATGACTTCCTCGTCGTACAATTTATGTATTTATTTTACAGATTATTCAAATAAAATTACAAATTATCATTGCATTTTACTACCACCACGCACTTAGCTAATTACTATAATAATAATAAAATAAATTCATTTTATTTGAAATTCAATTTCACTTTGTTTTGGCAGACTGCCAAATCATTAAACATATAAACATCACATGAGCAAGTGACGTAATTTGGTTGGTTACTTCCAAACAGAGAATGTACGAAAATATTAATAATATGGTTATGAATTCAGATGGAGAAAAGATGGGCAATTAAAAAATAATTGATGAGAAATAAAATGTTAAAATTAGTGATAATGGAACTAAGACATAATGTATACATTAATGTAATTAAATAATTGCTATCCAAATAAACAAAGAGACTAAGATCAAAAGATGTGTACACTACTGCTGTAAAATAATAGGGGGACATAGTTCAGCTCTGTCTACACAAACTAGTTTGAAAAAACAGTGTGATGTGTCCAAATATGGTAGTGATATACCCAAATTTGGTAGTGATATGACATCATCATGTCCATATATGGGCACATCACATGTTTTTGTCACATAAAGTTTGATAGTGTTGACAGAGCTAGGTACTTTGGATGGTATAGCAGAAGGGACCATTTAAGCTCTGATACTCTTATCAAATGGCGTCTTAAATATATAAAACAAAATATTTTTATGAGAATGTTTTAATCTGTTTTTCTTGTTGGAACCATAGAGCTATACAATTTACTACTAATTTTATTATAGCGTTGTGAGGTGGGAATTATTCTAAGTTGTACTTACCACTAATTTTGGTAGAAGACTGGCACTGGTTATTACATGTGTAACATCAGTTTGGTTAATACCATAGGCTATGGCCTTCTCTCCTAAAGTTGCGTATAATGTCACAACTGAGAAAAAAAAGGAGAAAAAATTAATAAATTTGATCTTAAAGATATATTGTTTCTCTAAAAAAAACCTTTTTTTTACTTTTTTATGTTGAATATGCCATTTTAATGTCACATAATAGTTTTTTTACAAAAATGTTATGAAAAAAAAATGTTTTTTTCCTGAAAAAATGTAATTTAAAGCAAAAATACCTATTGTCTGTCAGACAATGTTTTGTTTCTTTTGTCTTTTTAGAAATGAAATTATTACCGTATTTTATAATGATTTTTTTCTACAGAAGTGAATAACTATTAAAACTGCAAAAATTATTAGTTTTTTAAAATGTCATTTACATTGTGATTGGTTTATTCATTGGCTTTGGGCATAATACAAAGCTAAACTAAACAGGTTATTAATATACAGTAAACTTGATCATCGTCAACAAATCTACTGGACACAAGTTAGTGTTCACGCTTAATGGTGGTTTTAACCTTTAACATATCATACCATTTATAACACCACTAGTACAGTAAAATCGTACTTTACTCTTTACTATTTTTATGTAAACAATGTAAAGTAGAATGTTTTTGTATTGATAGAACTCCAAGATAAATGTTGATATAGAACAAGTGTATTATATTGTGTACGTATACTATCTGCTCATACTTTTACTACTGAAGGGAATTCATATTCATTTATTATCCAGAAAAAAATATAAAACAAAAACAATTCAAAAAACATAAATTACATAGAACAACAACAAGCAGAGAAAAAGCGCAGAACACTATCCTGGCGGATTGTCAAAAAGCAAAAAATATCGCTATAAAAGACTCTCCTGATAGTGCTGGTGGCAAAATAACTTTAACAAGGATAAACATTGAATTGACTTGTAGAGCACAGGATTCCTGTATAGTATAATAACATACTTCCTTGAATAGAGCAATTCAAAACAAAGTTCACTTTTATACCTGGAAAATTAAACTTGAAACAGGCATTAAGTGCAATCTGAAACTCAGCCCTGGTTTCAGCAAAAATCAGAATGTTTTCCTTCGGTTTCATTCCAAGAGCCAATAAACCCTTGCCAAGATTTTCTGCGTCGTCGTTCACGTCCCTAAAAGTTTTCCACTTATAATCTCCTAAAACAACCTGCCACATAAATTATGTTTAATTTAAAATCATTTGAAACTTTACAATTGAAACTACAAATTATCATCATGTCAAAGTTATTCTACTGCAGTTACTTCAGTAAAAGACTAGTTTTTTTACACAAATAATGTACATAATTTCAGTTTTTTCCAATTTATTCTTTCTTTATTCTGCAGGCACTTTCAGTACTAGTGCCCTGATTTTCAAAGTGTTACAGTAATTGGAAATATCAACACAAACATAATGAAGTAAAAACAAAGAGTAATCAAAATAATAAATAAAGAAAATATACATTAAAAATAGGAATCAATTTTAAAAAAGAGAATAAAACAACAAAGAAAAAATACATCAGATTGCAAAAGGCAATGATAAAATACTATTTTATGCAGTTAATTATAATTATATGCAATAAATAATGTGTATTTTATAATTATATGCAATAAATAATGTGTATTTTATTACATAAAAAAGGCTGTTAAACAACATTAACATATCAATAAAGAGTAAGAGTAAAATGTAGTTACTGCAGTAACTGCAATAAAGTGTATTTTTGCGATACATTATTTTTTTTTTCTTTAATTTCATTACTCTCTTATTTTTTAGAGAGTATTATATCGTTTTAATAGTTACGTTGCCTTTATATATTAATTTTGTATTATGTATGTGTTGAAATGAAATAAAAAAAAAAAAAAAAAAACTAACTGCAATAGGATAATTTTGACAAATAAAGAAGAAGAAGTTTTCTGTGTTGGTGTTGGCATGAACTCTCTTTGAACAGCATTCACTTGTTTTCAAAGTGCTCTAGACTTTTACAAATTCAAAACCATTAATCATGATACCATATGTTGCAATGTTGTTGATTCTTTAAAATCATACATTTTTTACAACCACTGCACAATAATAGTCATCTCTTTGTCACAATATTAACTAGTTTTGTGAAAGAAAAGTCTTTTACTTTCTATTTTATCACAAATTATTGAAGAACTATGTAATAGAAAATTATATTACCACCTGAGAATGGAATTTCTACTTACTGTTGTTAATGTAATTAATGAACAAAGGACACCGTAGTCAATTAATAAAAAAAACGAAAGCATTTATACCTTTTTAAATGTTCTGCCGTCCGACTGCTTCTCGTCTTCCTCTTGTAATATGTCTCGCGTTCCCAGACACTTCATGTCCGCAAACTGATCCACGGCTTTGTCAAATAACAAATCGAGCGTATGACAACCATCGTACATCGTCGTCTTTAATCCGTGAAGATGAGTAGAATCACGGTAAGGATCCGATGTTCTACCGTTCAGTGGTTCACCTTTGATACCAGCTTGCCTCCGACGCTCTCTATAGGTCAATAGGTAGCACAGAGGATACGAGACGATATCGTAGGTCCACGTGATTGCCGTTAACATGCCGATAAATAACCTCACAGTCAGCGGGTCGGCTTTCTTTTCAATCATTTTGATGTTCACTCAATTCTGGATTATAGTCTAGTTTACCTAAAATAATTTCACATTTTACATATTGTCAATTGACCGAAGTTCTGACTAACGCCCGTATTCTACACTATCAAACTTTATGTGACAACAAATGTGGTTAGCCCATATATGGACATGATGATGTCATATCACTACCAAATTTAGGCACATCACTACCATATTTTTGCACATCCTACTTTTTTTTTGTTAAACTAGTTTAATAATAGTGTAGACATACTGTAGCCTTACTGTAAGTAGAACATTATTTGACCAAAAACCTTTGAACAATTTTTTACATCCAACTACAGCAGAGTAGAGAGTCTGCAGAACCAGTGTCAGTTAATATGGTGGATCAGTGTCCCTGAATAGGGGTCAACTGTAGTTTTAAAAGTGTTTCCCCTCGTTTTTTTTCATGAAAAAGTGTCACTGTGAATATAATAGGAATTGTCCCCTGAATAGAGATGTCTCAGTGGAGGGATTCTACTTTTTATTTGATATCATCATCTTTTCTTATCTGTCATAAGCAGGTTTGTGATCCAGATCAGGTCTGTGATTGGATCGAAGTTATGGGTTCAAATCCAACCCAAGAAAAACTGAGAAGGTCGCTATTCGTAGCTTGTTGTTGGTTTTTAGTATACCTATGTTACATCTTCATTTTTTTATTTTAAAACATTATATATGTTTGTAAACTTCCTCGTTTTGTGCTAGGCCTAGTATATGTAGTGCACAGGGACAAATTATTGATTAACCTGATACCTGGATAAAGGTCACCTGAAAGTACACATCACCATTCATAATTATCTATGTAATCTAGGACCTAGGCCTATATATTGACTTTGAAGGAGTCAAGGACCCCCTGTAAAGTGTGAAGTATCAGGAGGGAACTTCGTGACATGAATCTATGGCTACTACTATTTATTCATGTTAATTTATGTTTATTTTTTAGCTTGTCTCTGTGAAAATGATTAATTCAAAGTAAATCAAATGAAAGTTTGAGGATACATGCACCATGAGTACCGTCAACAAATGGCAACACAGTACAATACAATTGACTGTTTAATTTTATCATGGAGGTACCGTATCTAATTTCACACCTCCAGTTAGGCCATCATGCCATCATGCATGGATGGAACTGCTTATCTCAAATGATGCGGTAAATGCGGGGGCCGGGGAAACACCGTACGGATTTTGTGAAAAATTGCATCTTACACTCTTACAGAACTAAAATTTATCGTTTTTAATCAGTGAAGCAAGCTCAAAATTCACGCTACAATTTCCTACTAATGTAAATCTATTAAAATATAACGTATTTTAACTCACAAGTACCAAAAATGAGAAAAGATGGAAAATCTAAGGTCTATTATTGCTCCAGCATGTGCGATGTTGAAAATAACGATCACGTCGAGAGCGTGTTTTTGTACACGCGTACTGTACCTACACACCCCCTTTTCGACCAATTGAAAAATTATGATAATCATAATTATTCGTACGACGTAAACATTAAAATTGGAGAAGAGAGGGCGGTAGCACATTATGATAAATGTGCACCAAAGATTTTATTACATCTCTGTGATGTGCACTGATTTACACATTCTGCGCGATTCTCACCGTTTTGGTACGATAATTGAAGACAAATATCTCATTTCCGACTTTGTAAATTTGGCACTGGTGCTTCATGACATTGTTCTTTTGATTAATAATTTATGATTAATTATTAAAAAGATGTCCTTTAATTTAATCGCAAATCACAGAGAGTTCTTTAATTATGAATCACATGCCCATTTTTCACTATAAGTTATTTATATATACACAGCATTTAAAATGTGTATACCTTTCAAACAATGTATTATTTGCCAACAAAAATATTATTCTATAAATTCAAAAATGGCATTTAAAAATGGTCAATTGTGAACTTTAATGTGCTGTAGCCTGTTTGTCTGTACCACAACCGGAACTGCGAGAAAAAATTGAAAAATTTATTTTTTTATACCAACATGGAATACACACAGACCAAAATTAATTTGTAATGTGGGTGGAATGTAGGCCTAAACATAGATTTATCAGACCATGTACATTCTAGGAAAATTAATCTCGGCAATCAGTTGAATTAATGAACTTTTAATAATAGCAAAATCACGTTTTGTTTATGTAGATTAATTATTCACAACAGTTAATGAATATTCATTTATAATGAGAGCAATAATGACGTTATCGATAAAAATAGAAATTACGTATTGTTGTTGTCGGTTGTTGAGTTGAATTGAGGCGTGAGAAAGAAGAAGTGACGAGGCTGCTACTAGATTAACCGTCTTCTTCCTTTATAAAATAAAGACTGTTGTTACTGCTGCAGGCTGGTATAAGGATGGGCCAATTTATGTTTAAAACCCTTGATGAGGGTGACCAGGTATATGATGTTGTTTTCTGATCTAGTAAAGTAAGCCTAGATAATACAGGGAGGGTCTAGGCCTACCCTACCTAGAGGTTCTAGGTTAGTATTCCCTAATTCACTCTATTAAATATTAGCTGCTTCTACTACTACTAGGCTAGCTACTTCTACTACTACTAGGCTAGCTAACCAACCTATTTTAGTAGCCGCAATGGGGTCGCAGTGCACCATACTTACACACGGGATACGTTTAAAACCGTAATGTTATTTTTTTATTCTAGACTGGTGGGTTGAATCAGAAATGATGAAACTATATTATTATAAATAAAATTTATTAATAAACAAATTATATTTAATATTATTAGGTGATAATTATTATTTATAAATATATCTTTTTTTTATTGGGAGGAATGTTATAAACTACCGTAAACAGTGTACCATTTATTTTTTGTTAAAAAAATTAATTTTGTTCAGATATCCACGAGTCCTTTTTTCCTAAATTATTTACAGTGCTTCGGCCACCTTTAAATTTCCCCCTCCAAAAAAAAAAAAAAATTCTTCTAGAAAATAATGAGTAAATAATACGATCGTGAATATTAAAGCCAGCTTAACCCTTGTACTAAATAATGATGATGGGGAATAGAATTATGAAGTTCTATGAATTTTGGAGTTGATAACAAACTTATTATTGGACACTAACCCATTCTCTTGTATCAATAAAGGCCCTGGTGTACAATAGCCAAGGAGAAGCAAGAATTGAGCATGGTCCAAAACGGGTAAGGACTTTATTATCTTAAAAGTTTTTAAATAACTAGTTGCATTTTCTGTATAATTTTCTTTGAAATAAATAACATCTGTAAACACATTTTTTTAGGTTTTTCTTTGGCGGTCAAGAAGGTTTGAAATATTGAGACACATAGTGGCTAGTCAAAAACAATTTTTAAAAATACGATTTAAAAATGGTGATGTTGAACATAAAGAAGGGTAAGTAACAGAGACAAGTCAGTGTGTAGTGTAGCATCATGTAAACTGCTATCTATCGAAGTATTGCTAATGCACTTGTCAATTATATGACCTACTACCCTGGAAGAGGTGCGTCATTTTTCCGGTGGGCATCATGCCTTATGAATACCATGACGCACCCTTGCATAAAAAATGTGATTTACCTTTAGGTGACCATGGAATGCACCCATTTTGACGCACTGTGACCATGTAAGTGTTTATGATATTTTGAGTGGTAAAGTGACGGACATTGACACACCACCGTTCATTGATGTGACGTACCTTCTAGGTTTTTTGACGCACCCCTGCGTCAGTAATTATTTGTACATGACGGGGGTCGTATAGTGGGTCATTGACAAGTGTATAACACCCGGTCTTCATAATATAGTAAAAATTATGGAATAAAGACAAGAGTGCAGAATGTACTGTTTCATTCATATCAGGACTGAATTGAATTTGACCTTTGTGCTTGTACAACTTTTCTTACATTTTGAATTGTATTCATTTTTACAGACCCTGTAGGGTGTATTTGAATCCTATGATACACTCATCTGTCTACCCTGAAGACTGCCTTACACTCGATGCCAATGAGGTCGTCGTTGTCTACGGATCCGATGAAAAAGGTCAAATGACTCGAAGGCTCCAGTATGGTCCGACTCTCTTCTCTCCAAAATCCAATGAATGGTGTGTGTTATGGCCAACAATTTTAAAATAAAAAATTTCGTTTTCTGAAATTATTGAATTTATTGAGGTGTTTACAAAGGACCATTTCAAAATTATTCTACTGCAGTTACTGCAGTAACTACATTTGTATTATACTCTTTAACCAATTATGCAATTATTTATCACAGTGACTGCCTCACTTCTACATTTAAAAAAACTTTAAAAAAAAATATTTTGCTTTAATGTGTACAAGCTTCATTTGCTCCTCACCTTTCAATATGTCTTATGCATTATTTTTTTGTTTTAATTTATTTCTATGTCAATATTATCTCTAGGCTCCATGAGTTTTCATGGCATGGTACAGATCCAAGTAATAAAACAAGGAAGCTTCCGGGAATTCTGAATTTCAAAAAGCTTTGGGTTATTCCGGATCAACTCTACTTTAATGTGTGTACAATCCTACTTTTCAACATATTTTTAATACAGTAATTGTCAAAACATTTTTGCAAAATTTAAATATTAAAATTAAGTTAATATATATACTTCCGTTTTTTATCCTCTCCTGCACTCTACTGAAATGTTCTGGATTTAAAATTTCTGTTAACAATTTTTTTTCAACAAAACGTAAGTGCTGTTAATAATAAACAAGAATAATTATCAGAATTATTTTATATAAGAGAAAATAACGTAGAAGATATTTTTATTTTGTAGGTGGAAGATGTCCGAACAAAAGATGACGCTTTGTTGAGAGTTAAATTAATGATTTTCTTTGAACTTAGTGATATTGAACTCATGGTATGCAATTATTTTTTATATTTTAATTTAAAACATTTAATAAACTGTAAATCTTAATTTTAATAATAATAAGGTACAAATTTGTCTTAATTTAACAGCTTTCAAGAACTTCAGACCCCATTGCAGATCTCATTAAGTAAGTTTTCTCATTTAGTAAGTCATGTTTATTCATTACAATTATGCTAATTAGAATTTATCTTAAGCTCTGTCTATGCTATTTTCTTTTTTTCTTTCATTTATTTGGCATCTCAATACATAACATTAAAAATACATCAATAATATATATTATCACCTTAAATATTAAAATACATCAAAAAAGCAAATAAAAATGGCGGGATTAATGAAGTCTGACGATGCACAGGAAAACACATAAAGTCGTTTAAAGTAAAACAACTTAATTCCAATGTGGTCCCTAAAAAGATAGTAATTATAATTTTAACAAAACAAACATTATAAGACGGGGTTCATAAATATATAAGCATATAAGCAAAACATCTGATAATAATTTATCTATGTTTAATTTTGCTATCATACCTTATGTGACAAAAAAATGTGATGTGCCCATATATGGACATGATGATGTCATATCACTACCATATTTGGGAATATCACTACCATATATGGTGTAGACAATATTGTTGTGAATAAATCATGTTTATTCATTACAATTATGCCAATTTCAATTTAAGTGATGTTTCTGCTGATGTCGTGACCTTTACCTCACAAGTAACCTACGAAGAATTCAACACCAAATGCGGTGAGTTGAACAAAGTGGAGAGCTATCCAGAATTGATGGAACGAAGCAAGTTGATTGGATATACAGTGTCAAAGGTCGTATTTCGTGGTTACCACGCCAACGCTGCACTAGAACAACTTCACCATAAGTCTGTAGAAACTAGGACTCGTTTAAAACTTATGGTTAGAATTTATTATTTACATTTTCTTAAAAGAAAGTTTCATTTCTTATAGTTTGATACAACATATATCTCTTTGTATATTATATTTTAAGCACTTTTGATGTTTATACTTAAATTAGTAATATGTTTTTATATTCATAGATGGAAACTGAAGAACAGGAGCAGTCTTTGACCGACATGAAGTTGAAGAGCGAAATTAGCCAGAGCACACTAAGTTAGTCTCTACCTTCTATAAAGCTCTGTCCACACTATCAAACTAGTTTGACAAAAAAGGTGTGATAATCCCAAATACGGTAGTGATATGATGTCATCACATTTTTTTGTCAAATAAAGTTTGATAGTATAGAGAGACGATTACCTATAACAATTGTACTGTAAATAGATTATCCTACTTTGTACTCAACATACCCCAGCTATAAAATAACAGATAACTATATTATTATTAAAATACATTTTTATTTATCAGAGCAACAACTGGAGATAGGTACACTAAAGCATACACAAGAGTTAGAATTGTGAGTTTTTTTTTTCAACCAAACTTCCTTAATTTGCTTTATATGTTTTATACATATTTGTGATAATTTGTTTAGTTTATAATTCATTGTACTAAGTTGATTTAAAATAGAAGACATACAACAACCTTAATTACATAGATGAACTTTTTTGTATTAATTCTTTTTTTATAGGCAATCTCGGAATTATGAGTTAGAAGTAGCGAAGAAAGCTCACCATGACAAAGTGCAACAGCATAAAGAAGAAGAGATGGCAAAGATTGAGGTAACCTTCCACAAAGTGTGATTTTTGGTTCGAATCTACTTCTAATCTAATTCCAAATAATTTATCTAATTAGCTCCACTAACACATCCAATCATTTATAATTAAACAGTTGAGTACTAAAAGTATTAAAATTCATTTATTTATTAATTGTCTACCCTGTTAATTTATTTGTTAAACCATGATGATTATTTCATTTTGTAGATGCAAATAAAAGAAAACAACCAGAAACTTGAGAAAAATCGCAAGTTGCAAGATATAGGAGTAAACATTTCCGAGTATTTGATCAGTAAACATCCTCGGCCCGACTATACAATGAGGGTTGTAGCGCCACCAAATTCAAACGTACATGTTCACCAGTCGTAGAGGTTTAGAAAGATGTCATGGCAGTTCTTGTGTACAAAACATTATCAAACAATGGTTACCAAAACAATGTCAGCACTATTATGACAGATCCAATGAGTATTGTGTCAGCACTAATATGACAGATCCAATGAGTATTGTGTCAGCACTAATATGACAGATCCAATGAGTATTGTGTCAGCACTAATATGACAGATCCAATGAGTATTGTGTCAGCACTAATATGACAGATCCAATGAGTATTGTGTATTGTGAACAAAATAGAATTATGTACTACTTTACTACTACTTATGTACTACAAAAGGACAACATAAACAGTTAAATTTAACTAAAAATTCATTGTCCGACAAGACAATAGGACTATTTTCTCAGGTAACTAATTTTGTTTTGACCCAATTTTTGGTCAAAGCATGGAGAAATAATGGTCAAAGTGGTCAAAGTAAATAACTATTATGTGAACATTATTTTTTCAATATATATGGTCTAATGGTTAGGACATCTGCATATCAAGCAGAAGGTCCAGGTTTGAATCTTGGTTGGGGCGACTTTTTCTCATTCTCAAAGATTTCCTCATCTTATCGTTTCAAATTAATTAATTAAATTTCAGTATATCACCGAGCGGTTTAGGATTAATGTTCTATGCCTAATGTGTTTATATTATTAAAAATATATCATTAACATTAATTGTTAGCACAAATCTTGGACCCGCCCCAACCAGACAATAACCCAATTTCCCTCCACATTGAAATAAATGAAATACTCTAGGACACTTTCCATTGAACATAGACACTGTTATATATTGGTTTAAAAATATAGAAATTTAAACCGATATATTACAGTTTTTAATAATTTTTTCACAAATAAACAACTATTTTTTACATAAATTGTAGTGCAATACTTTTGTTATGTACTTGAACTGTATTTTAAGTGATTTTGCATATGAGGCTCAAACTGTACATAAGTCAGTATGATGAACGTAGAAAACTATGTACGCAAATTTTAGAAATTGCTGTCGTTTTATAGGGTATAATTTTATTTGTATTGTATAAAGATATATATATATATTTTAGTTTTGTACACGTAGAGATTATGTTTGATATAGTGGTTTAATGATAACCAAATACACTAGACCTACAGTAGTTTATGATCACTGTTGCTAATAAATATGATACACAAGATTTAATTGTGGTTAATAGTATTATTTTCTATTAATTTAAAAAGTACATATTTTATAATACTAGTACAGTAATAATGACAAATATCAACTTTCATCTATAAACAAACCCATATATTTACCAAATTTGTAAAAAAAATGTTTTTATAAAGTCATGAATCAAAAAATAGTTACAGTTAACTTTCACGCCAGATTTAAAATCCATAATTTTGGTATACACTTGTTTTTCAACTGCTAATGTAAGAATATATTGGGAGATATTACTGGTACATTTATCTTTCTTAAGCTCCGTCTACACTATCAAACTTCATATGTGACAAAAACATGTGACTGTGCCCATACTGTATATGGACGTGATGATGTCATATCACTACCATATTTGGGCATAGCACTACCATATTGGGCACATCACACTTTTTTTTTTCAAACTAGTTTGATAGTGTAGACAGAGCTTTATTTACTTCTATCAAAACTGCTGGAACTTTTCCAAGATATCGTTGATCTTCAAAGAGTTTTGTCCACCAGTATGCGTCACTGCCGTCTGTGCGTTACCAGCAGGAGTTACTTCCTGTTTTTCAGCCAATTTCTCAAACAGTTGTTTCAGCATGCAATTCAGATTGCCTTTCCTCATGTTACTTGATGTGGTCGTAGTTCCAGTCACCTTGGCAGAATCATCCCGACAATAACGCATCAAGATACGTTCCACTGCATTGTTGCGTTTAGTGCGTTGGATTAAGTTATTTGAAATTCCCTCAAAAGAATTTCGCTTGGATCTGCTACTTTGTGAAGCAACTCCAAGGAATTTGGTACGCAAGCTTGCTTCACAAACCGACTGATAAAGAATTGCGTTTATTGCCAGAAATACGATCAACTTGTTTGTTTTCAAACCCATTGCAATACTGAGAAGAACAAATGCATCAGTAATAAGAAATTTTTTTTTTTAAATCAAAACTGGTGGTAGAACCCTCCATCAGGTTAAGTTCAGCACTAAACTGCATTTCCACATTTTTTGGCCATTCCCCACTAGTACCCCAACCCCATTTAGTTTTTCTGAATGAAAAATTTTAACTCATAGTGAAAACCTTGTATTGAAGATAGTAATATATTTGTAGGCATACAGAATATGAAAGAAAAATCTTTATTAAAACCAAAATTACTTGACTGCTTAATATAGTTGACTTACCTTTTAAGTATGGAGCGCCTATGTAAGCATAAACTTAATAATGGTTACCACACCAGTAGCCAGTAAAATAACTTGTGATACAAATTGGTCAGCAGTTTGTTGAACAAAATACATCTGTGACATGTTTAATTAGTAATCACAATAAAATAATTAACATACATTGGCAAGTAAATTAATTTTATTTGCATAATAAATTAAGATTACAGAATTTTAATTAGTGTTAATGATAATTAATTTGAAGCAGATGGCAACAATATCTGTAAAGATCTGCCTTGCCCCATTCTTACAATCTTTATCACTTTATTAATATTATGTAATGTCTGCCAACCTTTGTGATTGATTGTTGATGCTAAAAGTTGTTTGTATTTTTATTGAAATTGAATTATGAGATATGGGGAGTGGTGATTGGTGAAATATTTAAACGATGGTGCGGAATAGACAGATGATAGCGAATAGCAATATTGCTTGTACTAACTGTACTGTTTGATTGCCAAACTAATTCTCTAGAAGAAGCACAAATGTGCGATACTCAGGGTACAGCAAAAGAAGCTGTAATGACGTCATAAGACGAGATGTGACGTCACATACACATCAATAACCTCACTACCAAATACGGCTATACGGTACCATCTTCGAGATGTCATATGGCTGCATCCGGTTTGAAATTAAAAAACCTATAGCTTTGAGGACATGTCCCTGTAGTATATTCATGCTAAATCCCAGCTCAATACTACAACGGATAAGGGAGGAGTAGTACTTTATAAATCGCACTTTTTACTCAATAGTGTCTGATGGAAGAGAAGATGACAGATTTCTAGACTCAGGTACCACGAGTAATAAAAAGTCTTCAATTTATTAACTATCTGTATTTAATATTTTATTGCTTTAAAATTTCAAAATTAATTCATATACTGTAGTATTGGTTTGGTTTTAGTATAAAGTAAATTTGTTTAATTCATTAGTGTTGTCCTCATTAGTAATGTCAATTATTCCTGCAAAGTGAGCCCTCAAGTGGTCAAGTCCTTTTTTACTGATCACATGATCATTTTTCTCTTTATCCAGCTCTTTTACTAACTTATCAATTTGTTTACAAAGTTTTTTAATTTCAATTTCGTATTCCAATCGTATTCTTTCTTCCCGAAGTTCACTTTCATGCTCAAACTTCTGTTGAATTTCTGCCAAATCGAGACTAATTTGCGTACGATTTCTCTTCTCTTGCGCCAAATCTTTTCGTAATCCTCCAATAACTTTTTGTTGCGAGTGTTTCTGATTTTCTAAATCTGCAATATCTTCACGTAAAAATACTTCAACGGACTGCGCTGCTTTTAATTCCTTACAAAGGTCGTTACACTCTATTTCTTTATGCGCATTTTCTTCAGATAATCTTTTCACAACTTTACATTTATTTTCAAACTTTTTGCGATAAAGTTTAAGTTTTTCTTCTTTCTCTTTTAAAGCACTTTTTAAAACTTTCAACTCTTGTTCAATTTTACATTTTTCTGTTTTCATTGTTTGATAAGAGCCCCGCAGAATTTTCATCTCATAATTCGTCCATAGACAGGAATCTTCGTTGGTGGCGGTGGTAGAAACAGTTGGCGATTCAATTGTAGATTTCTGTTGAGATTTTCTTAGTGGATTTCCAACTTGGATACATTTCTGCTTTCTTGCTTCCACGTCGTTATTGTATGATAACCGTACACGATCGTATATTTTGTCAATTGGCTCAGATGTTCTGGAGTTTGTGCATGGTTCAAATTTAGTCGTTTTCATCTCTTGTAGTTGCTTTTCATTGGTTAATAGTTCGCCAAGACTGTTATACTTGAATGTTGGCGGGAATAATTCTTCAACCCAGTGTTGTGCCATTTTGTCACAGTATTCTGCAAAATATTTCATAATAATTATATAATTAGATTACAATTGTTGGCCTACGGACACAGTAGGTCTACTATAAATATTAATTTGTGTACAACACTTACAAATACAATACTATTACTAACCAATCAACAGAGTTTTAATTAATGGATGGCCATTTTCAATAAACATAAATATAGTATTTCACCTATTATCAATGACCACTCACAGATTTAATTTTGTTAAGAAATGTCCTAAAAAACAGTAAAAACAGAAAATACTGCGGATAAAAAACACAAAATTCAAACAACCTGTTTTCCCTTTACAAAACAACTTAACATTTCAGTGGATGTGATAAAGACCTGTCTTAGGAGGTGATTCTCTTTAATTTCATTTAAATTAAACTTTTAAATAAATTTAGACAGATTTTGTTTTCTATAATTTATCGAAAATTATTAATATTTTTTATAGTTCAACCATGATTAAATATAAATTTATGTAAATAAATTAAATTGTATGAACATTTTAAATCTTGTTTTCTTAATTAATACATCGAAAATCGCATACATTTGAAGAAGTTGCCGTAATCGTATCGTAAACATGAAGTAAGTTTAGTGTCGTAATATTGATAATTGTTACATCAATTAAACTAGAAAAATGATATTTTAAAGGATAATAATAATCAATGTACATCATAGTACGGTTTCTAGCACTATATAATGCTATTATGTTACAAAAATAACCATATTTTCTAGTTAGTTAGAGCTAGGCCTACCGTTTCGTGAACATCGTCCCAGCGACAACAAACTAGGAAGGAACGAAGGCTAGGCCTATATGCGGCCGCGACAATACTGCATGTACAGTGGTTTAAGCCTAAGGGACTAAGCCTAGCAAGGTAGGTCCCCTGATAGACTTTTAGCCTAGCTAGTATCGGATAACTATTAGAGTGGGCCTAGCTAGCTAGACCGAGGCATATTGATAATAATTAGAACTTAAATTATTATTATAGTACTAGTAGGCCTACTAGCTAGGCTAGGCTAGCTAGGCCTAATATTATTTCGTCTTATTAGCCTAGCCCTTATTTAGGCCTAGGCCTAGATAGTAGGCCTACTACTAGGCTAGACCCTAGCTAGTTAGTAGAGAGTATTAAAATGTATAAATTTGTATTTTTTACAGTCCTTTGACAAATATTAAGAACATTAATAAGTTAAACGAGTTGGAGGCTGAGTATGGCATTTCTTCTAAACAGTCTTGGCACCAGCAGTACAAGGACAGTGCCTATATCTACATTGGAGGGCTTCCTTTCGATCTGACAGAGGGAGACGTGTTATGCATATTTTCGCAGTAAGTCCCAACAAATGTCCTACTTTGTGTGTATGCAATAGTCTCAACTCAATTGTCTTTTTAAATTGAATATGTGACATATAAATCTTTTTTTTTTGTAGGAATTGATAATACATTTACATCTATTATAATATTTAGAATAAAATAAAATTTGCAGCCAGAGTGATAAATTATATACTAACTATGGTTTTTTTTTTATAGATATGGTGAAATTGTCAACATAAACCTTGTTAGAGATAAGAAAACAGGAAAATCACAAGGGTTTTGCTTCATTGCATATGAAGACCAGCGCAGCACAATACTTGCAGTCGACAATCTAAACGGTTTCAAGGTATCAACCATCACAGTCACAGTATATCAAATACATTCAAAGGCAAATTGGCTGGATCTCAATGGAGATACAAAATAAAATAAGCACTGAAAAAATGACAATGCTGTGGGTATCAGTGGCTAGATCTCAATGGAGATACAAAATAAAATAAGCACTGAAAAAATGACAATGCTGTGGGTATCAGTGGCTGGATCTCAATGGAGATAAAAAATAAAATAAGCACTGAAAAAATTACAATGCTGTGGGTATCAGTGACTGGATCTCAATGGAGATACACAATAAAAAAATAACAATGCTGTGGGTATCAGTAGGAGATACAAAATATAAAAAAAAACTAAATCAAAACGATAATTCCTATTTTTGTATTTATATATATTTCATTTTAGACTTTAATTATTTTGTTTAATTTATTTTAATTATGTGTATGTATCATTCTTTGAATTACGTGGAATTTCCCAGGCGTAATGGAATGCTTTTTGTACTTTTAGATTTTAGGTCGAACTATCAGAGTTGATCACGTAAATGAGTATCGTGCCCCGAAGGAGAACGATAATGATGGTGAGGAGTTACAAAAGCTACACAAAGAAGGATGTGCGCCTAAAATACCATCTCCAGTCAAATCTGAAGATGAAGAATTATTACTGCCTGTTACAAAAATAAAGAAAGGTACAATGCAGTATTTACTTTACTAAAGCTCTGTCTGCACTATCAAACGAGTTTGACAAAACAAGTGTGATGTGCCCAAATATGTGATATGCTTAAATATAATAGTGATATGACATCATGTCCATGTATAAAACAGTACTGTACTAGTATTTTCTTTTGTTGAGAATTTCACTTCTGCATAATCTGATTTGTTTAATTCATATTGATTCATTTTTTCCAGAAAAATTAAAGAAATCAAAGAAGGCAAAAAAGAAGAAAAAAAAGAAAAAGGATTCAAGTTCTGGAAGCAGTGATGACAGCGAGGAGGAACAACAACGGGTGAAGATAAAACAGGAAAAATATGACCCAGGTTACGACCGGCAAGAATATAACCAACGATCTAACCAACGACAAGTAAAAAGTGAACATAATGAAAGACTATCGGATCTTAGGTATAATGATGATGAGCGTAAAGACGACATGAAGAGAAGAAAAGGTGGATACTCGGTAAATGGTGGTAAACAAGATTATGATAGGTATTCTAGAGAACACGACAGACGAGAAAGGAATGATCGAGATCAAGATGAATGGAACGATAGAGAAACAAGAGATACAGAGGGAAGAAATAGAAAAGAAAAAAGTAGAGAACAAGATAGAGTAAGAGAAGGAAGAAGAGAAAGACATAATGAAAGGAATGATCTGTATAGTAACAGAAGAGAAAGGTCGAGAAGTCCTTACATGAGGAAGAATCACGATTCTCACAAGTACTCAAGGAGGTAACAATGTCTTGTGATAGCAGCACTATACTATAATGGAGCAGAGGCTGTAGCTTAAGGGAAACTTCTTGTAGTATCTTAAAATACAAATCATGAGTAGAGTGCTTGATAACAGTATAATCTTTGTTGTTAAGCCTAGTAAGCAAAAGCAGTGGTGTAAAAGCTATAAAATCCACACAGTCCCCTGAGCCGAGCCCAGAGAAAAAAACAGGCATTCAAATATGTTGAAAAGGGCTAAAAACGCCTAAGGCCTCCAGGGCCACTTAAGGTTCTTAAACCAGAGGCCTCTAAGTTACACCACTGGGTGGTAGCCAGAATGTGCTTCTGAATACCATGCTTTATAGAACTGTACTATATACAATTGTAAATGTAAATAAATTTTGAACATAGTTCATAAATAAATAAATCTGTGGTTATCATGTTTAATTTATTATTTATATTAATAGTAAGTTAAAATACACACTGCAATTATTTAAATTTATTATCTCAGATATACAATACTTAAGAATACCATTATTTGTACATAGAATCCTTTACAAGCAACTTTAAAATTGAATTATTTTTTTCCCCCAAGTTTTCTAAAGAAATTAGATTTCATCATAACCATTTACAGTATTTATGATTTAATAGCTGTAAATTGTACCATTAATTTATTACTAAATTGAAATACTTTAACATTTGAAATACTGTAGCAAAGCCTCCTTGAATGAATACATAAAACATATAACAATATTCTATTGCTGCTTGTTCATTTCTCAAAATCCTTCCCTGAATAAGGGTGTCATAAGTACTGATTTTACACAACCTTATTCATAGGATCCAAGGGGTTCCAGCCCCTCTATCCCTAAATTTTGAATTTCAGATATTAAAATGCAAGAGAAATGACATTAGGTTTGGTTTAGCAATTCTTTTTCAGGCCCTGTCCCACTACCTATCCAAAATTCTGAAAACGCCACTGTAAATTTGCAATTTTTAAGCCGGAGAGTAAAATCTTGCTACACACGGATCATTCACAAATTCTGTTGTTTTCCTCGGCATACATTTCAGCAGCATTTGAAAGAATATGTCCGATTTATCTTCAACCCAGCATAATTTATTCACAATTAACAACAGTCTTTCTAATTGTTTGAATTCTTTCACTCGATTTTTTGACAAGTTTTGAAAACAAATCGGGACAATTTTATGACCTTTGCCCAAATCGATCATGTTTTGAAATGCAACTTCAAACTCGTAGTTACAGTATGAACTGTTGATAAATTCTGGAGACAAAATGAGAATGGTTCGATGACTTGCCTGCACCGCTGCTGTGCTATCATGAAATCGTTCTGAAACAAAATTATTGTATTTAGATTATACTGTATAGCATAGTGGCCAAATCTAGCATAATTTGGACCCATCTGACATCTAGCATTTTCTTGAAAAAAACAACCCATTTGTTATCAAATCTAGCATAATTTGGCCAAAAACATTATAACTCTTTTCCCCCCTTTACATACAACATATTCATATACCGCCCTTGTGACATTTTGTCCATAATTGTGCGTAGTAACCTGGTGCTGCCACCTAGCATAATTTTGTTTTCTTCGTTGGCCACCCTGCTGTATTGGGTACTGTATGTTTAACTTATTTATACTGTATAATTTGGCATCATAGGCAAATTCTGTGATACAGTGTAACATATGTATCACATGTGACACCTGTGTAATATGCCTTCTAAATCTTAACATAATACAGGCACAACATGTGATACATATTTGACACTGTATGTGAAGGTATTTATATTTGCATATAAAAGTTCAATAAGAAAGTATTTCAATGCGAAAGAAGCATTGACATGTTTAGGAAAGTTTTCACGGGGTCAAACTTTTGATTGAATACTGACCTCCACCGGGTAAGAAGTTGATATCCCGAATGCAGACGGAAAAGTTGTGCTTGTTGAAAAACGGCAGTAGTGTATTGATAACAAAATTGACATCATCATCTGCCTCACTGTAGGCAATAAAGGCATCATACTGTTTGCATTCTGTTTAAAAAAAAAAACTTGTTTTTACTGCTGTTGAAAATTAGAAGATCTTAAAATAAACATTTATGCTGGGAAACTTAACTTAGGCTGGTTAATTTTCAATGAATACACATGGAATCAGCGGTGGATGAAGGACTCCCAGCCGCTGGGGAAATTACCCAGGCTTAACCTCCCCACTCCGATAATTTCAATAACATACAACAACTTACCAGCATCATCTTCTTTCAGAGGTCAACTGTTTGATTACCCAGGCCCAACCTGGCCCACCCCGATAAATGTGGTAACGTACAACAACTTAATACCAGCATCATCTTTCAGAGGTCAACTGTTGGATTACCCAGGCCTAACCTGGCCCACCCCGATGAATGTGGTAACGTACAACAACTTACCAGCGTCATCTTTCAGAGGTCGGCTGTTGGAGTAGAGCAAGGTGATCGTGATATTGTATCGCTTATAAATCCAAAGAAGTATTATAAGAGTAATCAAGGCGCAGCTAACAATGATCGATAAAATCACAATTAAATATATATATTCGCAACATGGTTCTACGAAAAACAAACAAAAGTAAAATATTATTATTTCCTATTTGATTAAATTTTCTTTCATGATCAAGGTGACATAAAATATTCTGGGCTCCAGGCGGAGTTTTGACTTAATAATATTAGTAAAAAGATAAATATTTACGTATACTACTTGAGCTTGTAATTCAGACAAAAATAATAAATACAGACTTGGGGAAAGTCCAGAGGCCCACAAACAAGAACGTTACATACACAAAAAAAGAAAATACAGTATAATGATATTTAGTAGTAATTTTGTTTATTTTATTTATTTCATTTATATGTAATTTACTTTCTATGGACCAGAGTTTCCGAAATAAAAGATTGAATGATTGAATGAATGAATATATAAATACAAAAATAAGCATTACAAAATATAAATTGACTTGGAATATTTTATTTGAGAACAATAATAATAGTAAAGTATAGGAATGGAGTTGTAGCTTATTGGTTAAAACTGATTGACTACCAATTCCATCAGAGTTCAACTCAAGTGTATATGGTACAATTATGTAATTTTTTTTAGGAAACAAAAAAATTAACAAAACTAACCTGCTTGACAGCTTCTTCAGAAGAAATGACAATTAAACAGATTGACCTCTATAGGGCCAATTCTGACTAATGACAGGGTCATACACGTGACTGAGTTGGTGGGCAAAACTTTCAAGCAAGTCAGTTTTGCTAATTTTTGGTTTTTTAGAAAAGAATTCAAACTCACCACTTTTCTTTTCTTCAATTACCAAAACATTGCATTCATTAGTTTTGTTTTCTTTCTTATTTAAAGTAACTACTCTCACTCTTGCAGTGTAGTTCTGTGACTGTGTTATATTCAGCTTCAATACTGTATTGACAGTTGTTAAAACTTCTTGGTTTATCTCTTTACTATAGAAAAAAAAACAATGTTTGGTCAATTAATAGCTATTCTTTTATTCTATTTGTTTTACCATGCACTTACAGTCCAATGTTCAAAATTAATGGTCTAAAACTATTAAACACTTACCACTGAACTTTTTTAGTTTAAACTAACAATAAGATAATGGTGAGAATTGTTTAAAACGTTTTTTCTAATGTACGAAAAAAAAATTGCTAGTGGGCCTTTTTTCATGGTAGAAATAAATGTAGTACTAGTAATCAGTCTATAGATAATAATAATAATAAAAAATTTTATTTTTGCAACGGAAAAAACTTGTTCAGCAGAAAGTATTGTAATATTAAATAATTAAAACAAAAAAATGTTAGTAAATTAGACAACAACAACTCATTTTTGTTATAAAATTACACATTGTCTTTAAATATTTTAAGGGTATTTGAATTTTTAATTTATCTTTTTCTTATTTTCTTCTCTTTTTTTATATTTTGTATTTGGCTAGGTAAAGTTTGTTTTCTTTAGCTTTTTTTTGTATTGTTCAGAGGGAATGCAGACTGTAGGCTTAGCCCACGTTGAAATCATTCACAGTAAAGTACAAACACACCCTGTACTATATAACACACTGTACTTTTGATATGTACTATATAACCCCGGGGGTCACTCTTAAATATTTTCATACGGGGAGGTGCCGCATTTACGGGTATATTTTCGAGGGCCTGGTAGCACAAGTGTGGGAAATTATGAGAGTTGGTAGCACAAGTGTGGGAAATGACAGGGTGAAATTAGTAGTTTAAGTCCCTGGCCCGCCCACCCGTGTCAAAATGTCACGATTTATCGCCAAATTTTGCAGGTATTTTAGCATAATGAATGCTATAAGCCCGGCTATATAAGCCCATCGCTAAATACCTTTGAATAGGCCTAGAGTTTTCGCATCAGCAGAAGAACACGAAACATAGCCTAGGACAAAATCATTCAACTGTGACCACTCTTGACTCTTGATCTGTATCGTCGTCATGCACCACGGACGAGCGATAAACTTGTCAAAACACGTTCGTGATTTTGCATGCCATGAAGGGTCTCTTTGGCTATGCGCAGATCATGCCGGGAACCAGTACAAATATTGCACCCTCTCTGGCGTGGCCTTGTTTCTGCCGTCTTTTTAGAGAACACTGGATTTTTATTTGGTAAATGGTAGTTCAAGTCCGTAGTATTTTTCAGTAAAACAGGTAGCGCAAGTGCCTCATGTCTTGAAGTGGCTGCTGCATCCCCCCGTTTGGTTTATATACAAGTGACCCCCCCGGGTATATAACAAAGACTATTTACCTTTGACTGCAATGAGACTTGACAATAAAGTTGTTGTCGGTCTCAATTGGTTTTGTAGTGTCATTTTTTACAAACCACTCTGTCGTAATGCTCTCTAAATGTGAAGAAATTGTAAAATTGCAGCATAATGTAGCTTCTTCTGACCTTTGACCTCTGACCTCTTTCTGGCAGTCCTCCTGGATAAGATTCAATTCAGGGTCATAACTACTTGCAGCTGGATAAAAATCAAATACACAAATGTGTTAATCTCTTATTTGGAAACCCAATCTAGTGAGATCTTCTTTACTGAGTACCCATTTCTTGTGCTGCTCCTTTAGGAAGTTATATTCAAGAGAACCAACGCATTACTATGACTGAAAAATGAGTATTTGGAAACTCAGACTGAACATGCGCATGCCCCAAAGCACATCTTGGAAAAAAGAGTCTATGAAAACATTTGCTGATAAATATTGAGATGCATGGTAGTCATCTTGAAGAAATATTTCTTGTTTACTATACCTCTGATTTCAAACTTTTGCTGAAATGGAACCTCTCCATTAGCCCTACAGATGTATGATCCATTTAGTGAAGTTTTTGATTCACTTATTTTCAAAATCTTTCCATCATCGGTGAAGCTAAAATAGCGGTCATAAATATAATTTTTATATACTCTAGTAGCGTCAGATGTGTAATTATGAATAGCCGACCCATTGTAACCAATCAGACTTTCAGATGAAATTATTTCTTTGTACCAGTAGATGCTTTGTGTTGTGTTTATGCAGCAGTATAATTCAACACTACTACCAAATTCAACAGCAGTAATACAATTGGTCATAACATTTTCATCTACAGGAAAAAAAAAAGTTTTTTATTAAGTTGCATTACACAACTTTTAAGCTGGGTCACCACTTGGATGCAACACAATGACTTAAGCACAATGCAAGGGACTTAAGCACAACACTAGAGAGTTAAGCACAACGCAAGGGAGTTAGCAAAACGCAAAAGAGTTAAGCACAACACAAGGGAGTAAACACAACGCAAGGGAGTTAAGCAAAACGCAAGGGAGTTAAGCATAATGTAAAGGGAGTTAACCAATCACAAACGACAGGTTGGATGACCAGCTAGCTCACTGTAGAATGTATCGCAGGGTTTTATTAGGAATGAAAAAATGATATAAATATAAATTCTAATCATGTGTCAACAGATATAAAATTTAGATGACAAAATAATTTTATATCTTTTTTATACTATATTTCAGTTTGTGAAAACAATTTTTATACCTTGGCAAGTGCAGGTTGGAAAGTACGTCACTTCGTCGCATGAATACGCATCGATTCTCACTTGAAATAGTAGTACAACTATAAAAACTTGATGTATCCACTTACCATACACATTCATTCTACATTGCTTTTGAAAAAAAACAGACAAGGAAATCATGTAATATTGGTGGTAATTAAGTCATCGTAAGAATTAGCGACTTCAAATTACCGATTAACGATGTACCTACCAGATGTTGTGATGTCATCTCAGTTGTAGATCTATCATATTTAATAGCCTATGCTATATCCTGCTATGCTTTATCTGTATACAGTTCACCTGAAAAATATAAGAATATTGTTCACTGATCCCCTGTTAAGAAATACACACATTCCAAATTACATAACCCCCGATTTTTATTACCTCCCACTTCTGAATCCAGACCGTGATTGGCTGATAATACATCACCTGATCCTAGGTTGAAGTCTTTTGTGTTCTTTTTTTTATAGTCTTTTCTGTTTTATATCAATATTTACCTTACTTCTACATGATTATACAAATTTAAAATGTGTTTTATCTATTCCCATCAAACACAGTATGATAACTAATTTTAAAGCTCTTTATACTCAATCTATATTTAGAATTTTATTATTGTGTATTTAATATTTCTGTTGGGTAAACAAAGAATCACAGTTGGTTTCAACACAATGTTTGGGGTCATCAAATTTATAAGGAAAAGTAGGTTATCTCTCCCTAGTCTGAAAGTGTGTTCACATTATAAAATACAATAGGAGCTGTTTAAAGCACATGTTTCACCTAAATTACACCTGATTATGTCAATTGTCCTGCTTCAGGACTTTGTGAGCGGTATAAAAACAAAGTTTCAACACAATAAGGCATTTGAATGGCTGATATTAAAAAAAAAAAATTATAATAATAATTAATAGTAATTAATAAATAATTATTATTAGCAACATTACTAAAAAAAATTATAATAGACAAAAAAATTAGCCAGATGAAAATGATCCAGACAAAATATTTTTTGTTACAAAGCAGTTTTTTTGTTCCATTTCAGGGGACATTTCCCTGATATTTAATGACTCAAACAAAAAACCACAAATGGATACAGAATTGTTAAATATCCTATTGCCTTTATGCTATATTGAAACTCATTAAGATTCATTTATTTCATTTTTTTTTAAATTTAATAAATTAAAATACCTTTACTGTACTTACAATTACATACAGACTTCATTCAAACATGGTAAAATAATAAAAACCCAAAATATTCCAACATCTTATTAAAAGCTAAATATAGCAGTGAGCGACACTTAGTTTGTTTTTACCCAGACAATATTATTAAAAAGAGTTGTTACTTAACAGGAACTCGTAGAGTGTCCTGTAATTGTGTACAGGATACAGGATACAGACCTACAGCAGTTCAGTCTTAATTTTTAACAAAGGAAAAATAGATAAGTTTGGTGGTCAAGATTAAATAGACCATTCAATGGATTGGTAAATCCACGCCTGGTAACAACATTTCCATTACACAACTCAAATGTCCCACAACCCTGCTCTTATAATAATCCCTTTCAAACTTGGATATAAGGGGCATGCTCCAGGAAACCCCTGAAACAAATAGAAAAGTATAAAAAAGAAGAGTAGTTTATTATAGTTTAAAAATCAGTGTACAGTTTTGCTGAATGAATGACACATTTTTAACCAATGTGGTTTAATAGAAGGACTAGTCCAAGGACACGCTTGCAAAAAGGTATCTTACCTACTCACTTTCTATCTACCCACACACAAAATGGTACAGTCAGTGGAAAATATCACGTTCTATGAATATGAGAGGCCACACGTACTACTACCACCTACTCTAACCTACATACAATACCCTTTAAACATAAAATAAAGTCAGCCTACATCAATATAGCATTTATATACAAAATTCAGAAAAATGTATACTACCTTACATCATTCAACATACAGTGAGTGTAGAAGGAGATCTGATATCACATTATCAGTGTGATTTTAAAAATATTACGCAAATTTATATCAGTAGCAGCAGGATACAAAGCATCAGCCACAACACTGTCGGATACTCGGTCAACCGTGAAAAACAAATTAAAGATGAATTAAATTATTATCTCTCGATAACTGGATAACTCGGGTGTTGAGGGCACTATTTACAAAATTTATTTTACGATGGTGTACCGAAAAAAAAAAAGAATTAAATAATAATTTTTAAATAATTACCTGGTGATAAACAAGAGAATAAGAAAAAGATTAATAGAAGTAAAACTAATTATGAATTTTTACAATCAATAAATTGGCATAATTATCGACATTATTGATCTATTTTTACAAAAATTGAAATTATAGACGAAATAAAAAAAACTTCCTAGATTCTCAATGACACAAGTTCATATACTACAGTAAGCAATTGAAAAATGAAAAAAAACAAACAAAGATGCCACCTTTCGCCAAACTTAATAACCAAACGTATAATGATTTTGTTAATAATAATATTATTAATAATTAATTACGAAATTCGTTTCTCTGCTGGGGCTTTTTAATGCATAATATTGTAAGGTGAACATATATCTTTATCCAATTTTTATATGACACTGTTTTCTATGATATTTTTAGTACTTGCCATGTTTTAACCTTTTTTATGAAATGTTTATATTTGTTGCATTTGTATTTTATCCTTTTTTGTTTCGTATTGTCTGTGTGTTATATTTTATCATATTTTATATATCACGTAACAAGAAAGCCAATTTTCGAATTGAATTAGTTTTTATTATCTTACTACTATACTCGCTGTACTTGTAAGTATACTTAATTTTGTTAATGATTATTTACTCTGTATACTGAATTGTTATTGAAAAATAAACAAACAACAACATTAATCGTATTTACACAATCAAATTATGAAAATTAATGCAAAGTCCACCGTGATCATATCGACAAACTAGCTGATTGGTTTGAAAGTACACGTGATCATATATCGACAAACTAGATGATTGGTCGGATAGTACAAGTGATCATATCGACAAATAACTAGCTGATTGGTTTAAAAGTACACGTGATCATATATCGACAAACTAGATGATTGGTCTGAAAGTACACGTGATCATATCGACAAACTAGCTGATTGGTCTGAATGTACACGTGATCATATCGACAAACTAGCTAATTGGTCTGAAAGTACATGTGATCATATCGACAAACTAGATGATTGGTCTGAAAGTACATGTGATCATATCGAAAAACTAGATGATTGGTCTGAATGTAGGGGAGAGTGGGGTTGGTTGAATCGGGGGCAGGTTGAATCAGCCGTATTATTTCAGAAATTACAATTGGGTAAAAATTTGGTTGAACTACCTGGCAATTGGCTGACGTCACTCTACATGCTCACCAAAAATTATTCCGATACACGCTTGTTAACCTATTGTTCTAAAAATCCAGCTCGATTTGTGCCTGTAAGTACATTTTCCAATTTGTAAAGATTTTCGTTTTGTTTATTTATACTGATTGTTTTTCCTGAAATCTTTAGTAGTCTTATATAACACATATATTAGGGTAAAATATTATATGATAAGCTTCTTGGTTGAGCCACGTATTTTTTTTCTATGACACGAATTAATGCTGTCTGTGCCTATGGGGTTGGTTGAATCAGGTGATGCAACCTACCCCATCACGTGATGCAACCAACCCCAAGATAATAATGTGCATTGTTTATGTTTAATTTATGTAGTTTTAAACTTTTTCAACTCAATAATAGTAACTATAGAAATGTTCTTATACAGAATAGAAATTTTAAGATGTAAATTGTAAGAAATTAAACTACATAGGCCTAGCCTAAAATTACAGTATTTATTATTATTAAGTATTGTAAAAATATAAATTATAAATAAACATCTTTCAAATAATTTACTGTATTACTATTATACTATAGGCATAGTTATTAAAATTAAATGATGGAGGCTACTATAGCCTATAGGGCCTAGTATACGACTGCCAGCGCTACCTATTTTTTTGTTAATTCTAATGATCTTTCGTTTGCATTTTTCAGTTATCAACATACAGTCATGCCTAGAACTCATAAGAGAAAAACCGAACGGGGGAAAAACCCAGAAATGTTAAAACGAGCAGCACGAATTGTGATATTGGAGAACCTGTCTGTAAGATCAGTGGCAAAAGACTTTGATGTCAATTACAGTACACTCCAAAGACTTGTCAACAAACTAAAGAAAGGTATGGATATTAAAATGTATGAAAATATAATAAGGTATTAAAATATTACTATTAGCTAACTGTATACATTAAACTATATTTTCAGATGCCGATGGTGCTTTGAATACCCCTCTTGAAGTGACAAGAGCATTAACTGACACACACGTTGGATATGTCCGAAATCGACAGGTGTTTAGTGACAACCAAGAGGAAATGCTGGTTCAATATATATTGAGAGCTGCTGCTATGTATTTTGGTTTGACGCCGGATGATGTAAGGAAGTTTGCATATGAGCTAGCCATAGCATATGAAGTAGATTTGCCACAAAGTTGGACTGAAAACCAGAAAGCAGGGAAGGATTGGTTTTGTTCTTTTTTGAAGCGTCACCCAAATGTTAGTATAAGAGCTGCAGAAAAAAAATCTGCAATTCTGACCGACACCCCAGAAAAAGAGGCAATAATGAAAAGGAAATCTGCAAGTAAAAGTAAGGGTAAATCAAAATCGAAGTCGAAAACGCCAAACAACACTCAAAAAGAAAAACCAAGTAAGGGAACTGACTGGTATTGTGAAATTTGTGGAGAAAGCTACTCAAATAGCAAACCGGGAGAAAAGTGGGTAAAGTGTTTAGCGGAGGGTTGTGAAGAATGGTCACATGTGGAGTGCACCGAAAATGGACGCACATTCATTTGCTCGGTTTGCGAGTAACCAGTTTTTCATGTAAACGTAAACATTTACTGTATATACTTAATTACATTTTTTGTTGTGCCAAGTTTGTTCCTGTAATTCTAATATATTATTTTAAACAACTCAAATAAACAACTTAGGCTAGTTAAAAAGCCTAACTCTTTAAACAATTCATATTTATGTTATGGTGCTTTTTACGTGTAATAATAACTAACATTTTAAAAACATAATAGTGCAGCAGCTTTAATATCAGGAAATAGTTTTTTTAATAGTAGTTTATTAATTAATATATATTTGTTATAATGTGGTTTTCATCTTAATAAATAAATATTAAAGATATCATTGTATTTATTACATATTATTTCATGATTCAACCAACCCCACTATGTGATTCAACCTACCCCGATGAAGGGGTTGGTTGAATCGGTCGACTCATCTTGGTAATTTGCTTCTAACTTCTAAATATGTTTTCTGATGTCCATATAATTCACCGTGTTGCCTGAAGGAATGTTAGTGAACATACACTGTTAATTACAGCTTAACCAATGCAACCAAAAAAAAATTATGGTCAAAAATAGAAAATTTGATTCAACCAACCCCACTCTCCCCTACACGTGATCATATCGACAAACTAGATGATTGGTCTGAAAGTACATGTGATCATATCGACAAACTAGATGATTGGTCTGAAAGTACAGAAATCTCCCGATAGAAACTTCTACTAGGGTTATAGAACCTATCAAAGATGCTGGTACTAGATTTAGAGTTCAATTCTCTGTTATTGTTTCTGGCGCTGCTGTCTGTGAAACTTCGACGATTTAAAGGCGCCATTCTTGAAAAAAGTTTCTTTTCAAAGTTTTCAATATTGTCTGGCGTCCATTTTAACCTTCTCACTGCTACTAAGACCCGCCTCAGGTGCTTCGATTTGTTTAAGTTGTTCTTAGAAATGTCTTTAAAAATTACTGGTATAATTTTTGAACATCTGCCGCGTAGATTCTTCATGTCTCTGAGAGCGGCGTCCAGTTCGTAGCGGCAATGAGCGTTGCTAATGTAGTCTGGTGACAGGACTAATATGCACCGTCTGCTCCTAAATACCGCGGCAATCCCGTCATCAAAACGAACTAAAAAAAAGCACAGGTTATTTCATTTACAACACGTTATTTTTTTTCTAATGCAAAGGTACACCTTTATCCCACGGTTTGGGAAACTTATTTCTCGCAATTACAACAGAAAAATAGTTTATTAAAATAACAAAATTATGTACAAATCTTTAAAAATATGTACAAACATTACGTATAAGTTCAAGTTAAAATGTTTAAAGCCTTGTCTACATTAACATTTTATGTGACAAAAATGTGATGCACCATAATGGACATGATGATGCCATATATGGGCATATCACAAATCGCACATCACACATATCACATATCAAACTAGTTTGGTGTAGACAGAGCTTAATTATAGGCCTAATATGTAGCTTCAATTCCGTGTAGGCCTCCTACATCGTCTCATGTACTTCATTGTCGGTGGTCAGCGGCGCATGTGTCGCCTGTATCACATGGACGAATATTGTATTACTACTGTGGAGATACAGTAGGTGTACTGGGTTGGATAATAATCTAATTAATCTTTATAAGCCATCAAGAATAAAATAAATACTATCAAACATACTTCCTCCCCCTTGAAAATTGATAACATCTATGCAAGTCGTGTAGTTGTGTCTTTCAAGCAGAGGGCATAAGACCTGAATAGCAAACATCCGATCTTCATCTGTGTTGCTATGTGAAATAAATACATCATACATATCTTCCTCTATAAGAAAGAAAACAATGGGACTTATCAGTTTATTAGTCTTATACGGTGATTAATATTGGCGGAGGAAAAACACTGTTTGGCACACATAGCGTGTCATACGTATTTAGGCTAGGCAAATCTACTTAACAATGAGAAACTATACTATGTTTATCCAAAATATGAAAGATATATATAAATCATTAGAATAAAAGCACGGCAAAGAAAACCTAGGACACAAAGCAGATTGTAACGAAATCACCGGCACATGCGCGGAAGCTACCGATCGTCGTCGTCGTCGTTGTGTTCGTCGTCGTCGTCAACGTCGTTGTGTTCGTCGTCTTCGTTGTCGTTCGTGTTCTTTGTTGTTGTATTAGTCGTCTTTGTCGTCTCCGTCGTCGTCGTTGTTTTCGTCGTCTTCGTCGTCGTTGTGTTCGTCGTCTTCGTCGTCGTGTTCGTCGTCTTCATCGTTGTTTCGTCGTCTTCGTCGTCGTCTTTTAAAACCTGATTACATACTACAGTAACGTGACCGTGTGGACGATGGATTATTCGAACTGTCGCTTGTTGTTGGTGAGCCCGCTTGCTTTGCGCTTAAGTTCTTACATTGCATCCTAGTGGAAACCAAGTCTTAATGTCATAATGAACTTACCCATGTCATCATTAATAGGCCATAAATCACTAATTAGCAGCCAGATAGTCATGTGGTATCGTTTCCAAACATAAATGGATGCAAACATAGTCAAAATGCAAACTACAAGCACGAAGCTCATTGCCATACTAACAGCAACTTTTACAAACTTTGACGGATCAACATCTGTAAAAGAAATATACATGGCTTTATTAGAACTTTATTTTCGGACGTAAACAATCAATTTAGGCATTCATTTTGAAGAAAAGATAGATTTTAACCTGAGTTTGAAAATATTCTGATGGTACAGTTGCCACGACGTTCGTTTTTGTCAGAAAATGATGTGACAACGTATGTGCCGTATGTTTCCTTGGTAACGTTATACACTGTCAGAAAAGCTGTAAGATTTGTATCATCGTTGTTATTTTGTGTGCTGTAAATAAAAAGAAAATAACAGTTGATTGAAAGATTTTATTCGAAGAAACACTGGTTTACATACCATGTTGTTCAATTTCCTTCCGCCGCCGGTCATGAGGCCCACACGCACACCGCCTTCTAAAGTACAGTAGGCCTAACACGAAATAGACAGTTGCTGTTAGACCCCAGAAACCAAAACGTCAAGATATTCTCTCAACTTAAGCTTGGTTCCCAAAGACGCAACGCAAATAGGTAAACGCAACGCAAGCGTGTTGACTGCCGGTATACGACAAGTGACAATGCGAATAATCCATCGCTTGTGATTGGTCAAATTACTTCATTAAGTTACGTCCTTGTGTTGCGTCTATTGTGAGAACCAAGCATTATAGACGCAAGGAAAGCGAATCGACCAATCATAAGCGACAATTCGAATGATCCATCACTTGTGATTGGTCAAATCACTTACGTTGGTTCTCTAAGTGGGAATCTGAGTATCACCCATGGAGGTATTATTATATTCCTCTATGCATTACCTACTTCCTTCCTAAGGAAGTTACAACACCTGTATTTAACTGCATCCCTTATTTTTTATTATACCATGGAATTTATAACTCCATGGTTATACTGTATAATTTATTTAAGACAATAGGAGGCAGACCTGTAGACACAATGAATACGTCACTACTAGCCTACAAACAATCATCATCATCATCATAACATTTATTTCTTATCTTTCAAAGTAAACAAAATAACAATTTAAATATAAATAATTAAGAGGCAAAAAACCCAGAAAGAATAACAAAACAAAAAAAAACTTGTGACGGGTAACCAGTTAAGAAGTTGTAATCATATTGAAGTTTGAACAAACAGAAACAAAACAAGACAACGACAAGTTAATAATAATAAAATACTATGAAAGCACAGAAAAACCAGAATATATATGTTCATTTATTATTATAAGTTATTTATCGAGTAGAATTTGTTTAAGTTTAAAAGAAAATTTTTTTTTTGAAGGTGCCATTTTAATTTCGTCGGGAAGGTCATTAAATCATTTTTGTGCCACTATAACGGATATTATATCGCATTCAGGTGGCATTACACAAAAAGAACCCCATATTCAAATTGAAATTCAGTACATCATATTACCACTGCGTTCATTTTATTGACAACTGCTTGGTAATAATATAACAATCACAAATCTATACGCGTGAAACTAAAAGGCGTGGTTTATGCACGGTGTAGGCCTATGTGAAGAGAACATGATTAGCAATTGCTTAAAATTGGTTGTCAGTGTAATAGGCCTACTGTACACGCTTTCATGAGGTTACTGTATTTTTAAACATAATATTAATATTTTATACAATACTTACGATTTAAAGTAAGTTGTATACGCAACAAATGTCGTATATTCAAACTCCTTTTTAGTTCCTTCGGATTTGATTAGATGGATGAATTCTGTACCATTTATCGTTCTTTCCCATCGTATGTCAAAATCCAGCGTCAACTGTGAGAACGTGCAGCAAATTGTTGTGTTGTCACCAATATTCGCATACACGTTCAGTTCACATTCGTCGTTAGCGAGTGTCAGGTTTGTAGATGATTGTAAATTATTTATAGCTAAATGGACGAAAGCACATTGATTAAATTAAAGATAGGAAGGATGAACTAAATGAACATTTACACGCGCCACGTCTACATTTTTCTGTTCAATATTGTTTTTAGTCGCGTGCAATGCGACTCTACAACAGCTCATGTCGGTCGGTTGGTCGGTGGTAAACACTAACTTGAGCACGCGACTGCAGCCATGTATATGACCTTGTTTATTTATTTATATATTCTCTGCATAAATGAAAATGCATTTTAAATATGGGTTAACCTTTTGAATAGAATAAAAAAAATACCAATTCTGATGACTTACGTTGTACTGTTACATCTTGTTTGAAAGTCTCATTAACCGTCCCATTTCTTATAACACAAATATAAGTTCCCGTATGGTAGTCTTTAACACTTTCTCTCACTTTCAACACTTGTCCATTCTCTTTGAACGTAAAGGCGTGCTGGACACCACAATGATTGCAGCCACTAGGTATTGACCTTTGACCGATACGGGTTGATGGACTGATCACATCCTTGTACCATTCAATGGTATCATACCACTGTGCACAACATTTAATGTAGAAGTACTTTCTTATTTCAACATATGTACTCTTCTGTGTTGCGTAGAATGATAACTTGTTACCTTGAGAAATAAGAATCAGTATTATTTCACTAAAGGCCAATTTATACAGGCGACCGGTAACGGTAAGCGGAACCGCGTAGCTTGTCCCACGTAGAATAATGATGTATCTATCCTAAGCGTTGTGTGTAAATGGTCATAAGGAATAACATAGATTATATATTTTATTACCGTTGCCGCTCGTCTGTGTAAATTGGCCTTAACGGTATTTTTCTTCGTCATTGCATTCATTTGTCTCCGTCCGTCATCAACAGCGAAGACTGACTGGGAAAGGGGTCATGGTGCCCTGTATCTATGAGTGTGGAATGACGTCATGTCGCATTACGTGAGACCTACACATAAGTGTACGGTTCTGCTGTAGCCATCGTCATGATATCAGCGCCGTCGTCAAATTGGTTAATTTTATTAAATAATGCAATTTGTTGAATTCGAATGTTATTGTCATTTTTGTCACTCGACGCCATTTCATTGTCAGGTTGATTTTTGCCACTTATCAATACCCGTCACCGGTCAATTACGTCCCGGCACCATCACTTAGGGCTACTCGTTCATTGTCCACCCCATCGACGGAAATCCTATTTTTTCCACTATCAATAGTCACATCAATGCTATATCCCAGTAAAGCTAGGTTCTCACTAGGACGTAACGCACCACGTAAGCGCAACGCAAGCGAGTTGACTAATCATAAGCGCAGTTCAAATAATCCATTGCGTCATGATTAGTCAAATCAGGGAAGAGTTTAAACAAATATGTCACTCTTCACTGGTAAAATCACTTGCGTTGCGCTAACGTCCTTGCGTTGCGTCCTAGTGGGAAACAAGATTTAGTAAGTTACCTATTGGTGTTGTCCTATCACAAACGTCATCTGCAACAACTGTTACTACTAAGACAACTAGCAACACAAACAGTACTTCAACATAGTTGCTATGACGATGTGCCGTCATTTTATCTTAGTTTGATTCTAATAAATATAAAGAAACATAATTGTGAATGTAAGCATTATGTTTCGGTGTCATGTACATGCTTTTAATATAGGCCCACGCAAGTACGTAAATGTCATCTATCATGGTGTCCACTTTAAGTCATCTAATTATGACGTGAATTCGTTGAGCATATTGTTAATTAATCATGAATTCGTATACATAATGCACACGTTAATGTCACCAACAATTTACAACAGCAATTAATGTATTATCGAGGACTAGAGGTGATAAAGGAAGGTTTCCATTTTCTTTTAAAAAAACACCAACCACACATCACCCTCATTAAATGTTTTCTACTTTTATTTATTTATGAGTATATTATTATGAGTATTTTATAGGACCCTTTTTTCCAATCTGCAGTCTGACATTAGCTTTATAAATTAGAAAGTGTTTTTTTTTTTAAATTGATGTAAGATTTATTATGCCGCTTACAACTTTCCTTCAACGTGAGGCTGAATGATCATGATTTACGATTTTGATTCTGATGATTTGAAATCAAAAGTGGTTAAATATTACTACATTATAAATACTACAGTAATAGATCAATTATTATGGAGATAGTAATTAGTTCCAAGCCGTTCAGTTGCATCCCCACTTACTGGTACAGACGCCGTTGTTATATATTATATTAAATTCAATATTGTATAATAGATATCTTACCCTTAGTAGATAGGCCTAACTTCTTATATCCCGTCTATTGTACAATGTCAACCCCAGTTATGAACTGTGAACAGCGGAAGCCAATCCCATATTGCTAAAGTGGATAACACGAATCTGTATACAACCAAGAACCGGTAAACACATTAAACTTTACACACAGTATATGAACAATAGGAGGACTATTGAGATGTAAAAATACATATCCCTCATAGAACTATCAAATACTGTAAATCGTCTGAATATTGAATAGATTGATATGATACTTTTAGTGAAAATACGACTGTACGACTTACCGTCAACCTTGTAATGTATTCACAACAACAACCCGTAATGACAACAGCATTCACATACACACATAATAGTATACATTATTCAACGACTTGAGCCGCTACTTCCGCGGTTCTTCGAATTAACCGGTGTCGTGTCAAATCCCTTTGAACTTATCAGTTCTGAAATTTTATGTAGCCCCGTTTTAAACAGTTCCTCCAGAGTTTTTAATTGTAGTATTATTTGGTGAATTACAAAGCAGAACACTTGAAGCAAATAAACAATTCGCATTGTTTTCAAACAACGTGAAAGTGCAGAATAAATTTATTATTTCAAAACGTTACCACATTCTTGTAAAATAGATTTATAGGTATATTAATGTTGTTATAATATGCCTCAAATTTACATTTTTTGAAATAAATGTTGATGAAGCGTCACTTTTTGTTTCTATTTCACACGACATTTGGTCTGCTACGTTACGACGCGATGGATCACTGGAATAGATAGATAGATACAATTTTATTTGTCATAGAATAAGTAAAATTACATTATGAAAATTGTCTTCCTTGGCAAGAATAAAAATATAAAAAGACCATAACATATTTAAAATACTTAAAAACAAATTACACAAAAATATTTATAATATACTGTACAGGTATGAATAGTGAAGGCATCGGAATTACAAACTTCTCTTAAATCGTGAATTAAAAATATGAATAGCATTTGCAACAAAAGATAGTCTAAAACGGTCAACTCACGTGCGTTGCGCCTACGTCGTTGCGTTGCGTACAAAGACAACCAAGAATGACAATGTGAATATAGGCTTAACTATGGATGGAGGAAAGAAAATCCGTCATGGCCCAGCTAACCAATGATAACATTATTTCTATAGGTTGGCTTAGTAGGCATTTATAAGTGTGAAATAAAGGAACAAATAGCATTGTTTGATCATGATATCGTTCAAGTTCAACAACCTTTCATTTAATCCTTTCTAGGAAACTCCGGAAATGGTCTTTATTTGTTATACAGTTTACAATATTACTGTTTTTAATAATCACTTATTATTCCACTTATTGTTCGACCTTTAAGCAAAACTTAAAAACAGAAAAAGTAACCACTTATTTTTATAGACTTTATTCTAGGCCTACTCAAAAGGATACTAAAAGTGAATATATCATTTATGCACAATGAGGCAGTCGAAAAACTAGAACAATTCAGATATATTTTAAAATCATTGACATTCATTGTCATTTAATAATATTGATGACTTGACTTGATAATTATTATACAAATAATGAATGTTTATGAGTGCAATGGTACAAATAATGGCACGAGGTGAATGATGAAAGGTTATATCAACGAGGCAAAGCCGAGTTGATATAACCTTTCATCATTCACCAAGTGCCATTATTTGTACCATTACACGAATACAAAACATTCATTATTTGTTTTATATAACATCTAAATAACAAACAAAAATTTTTCAAAAAGTACTATTTAACGATCGTTGAATAGTGCGTACTATTGCACGCCATGTGACCCACATTCGTCCAATCAAATGACAGGAATTTATATAGGTGTTATATAAATTAGGCTATATGCCAATTTGTAAAGTTGAATTTATATTTTTATATAATTATTCATGTATTTTTGGTGTGGACAAATACATTGAATCAAAGAACTTATAACACAAGAATCTTTGATTGAATTGAAATATACGATATATACATATATAGTATTTACACACGTCACTTCGTTACGCACGCACATCGAAGAAACGCAAGCATTTTATTCTATACCGGTACTCAAACGCACTTTATCGAACATTTTTAAACCAACAATCATACAACGATTACACATCCACCGATTCAATTCTTCAAAAATAGTTTAAGGTAAATTTTGAATGCATTTATGTTCTATCCACTCTATATTTTCATATACAGTTATTGTGGAACCACGTCCGGTCAATATCAATATTGACTATCGAAATGTGGCAGGCTATGGGCGCAAGATCACTTAACATTTATAATTTTAAACTACATACAGGGTACTTATAAGTAGCCTAGGCCCATAGGCCTATAGTGTATATTTAGGAGTAGCCGCTCCATAATATCTTTGCTTTTCTTAAATGAAACTCCGATCATCAAATATATCAAATTATTTTCTTATTACAAATATTGTATGTCCTTTTCTAGATGTCATCTTCCATGTTGTTGATTAGTAAAACATGGCATTTTTTTCATTAATAAATAATATATAGCCTTACATTACAATTGCAAGAAAGATATAGAGAGACGATGGACTAAGAGAGTTGCATCTTTAAAGTCAATAATTCTATGGATTATAACAATCTGAGGATGTCTATGCACGTGGCACGTGCATCAAACTATATTCACTCTTTCCTATTTATGAACAAAAAACATGACCTCTCATAACATATGGGCATTTCAAACAATTCCAACTGTTCAGCAATACAAAAAGGAAATTACAATAAATATAAAATCACAAATTGAAAATTAGTATTATTAAAAAAATAAACAAGATATGTAAAAATACATATCCCTCATAGAACTATGAAATGCTGTAAATCGTATTGAATAGATTTATATGATACTTTTAGTGAAAATACGACAATACTACTTACCATCAACCTTGTAATGTTCTGTTTTTGAAGCAACAAATTTACATTTTTGTGAGATATTTTATTTTTATTATTTTCAATCTTTCTACATATAAAAAACCCATATAAGTATAACAGGGGAGTAGCGGAAAAGCAAAAGTAATAAAACTGTCATCTTGTGATGTGCTTGACCAGCCCCTGTCAACTTGAACGATACAATAAAACCGAGATTTAACAAATTTAGAAAAATACAAAAAATATGCTATAATAAATGTTAATAAGTGTTCTAAAAATACAAATTTCTATCTCAACATTCTAATTGTACAAAAGTTAAAAAGTTAAACATTCTGATTGTGTAAAAGGTAAAACGTTAAAAATTCAGCGTAGGTACAATCTAAAAAAATCATGTACATTTGCAAAACTTTTGGTTTATAAAAATATGAAAAGTTAAAAAACGACTCTTCAATATTAAAAAAAAAAACGACTCTTTTTGATTTAGCGTCACTATTTCACACGACATTTGGTTTGCTTCATCATTGCTTTTGAAAAAAAATGTTGTAAAAAAAAACCAGATTTGGTTATTGACATTGTGATTGCAAAATATGTTATACCGTACTGTTAGACCTAATGAAGGAAAGAATCTATGGTTGGCTTCAGGCCTTTGAAAGTAAATGAAGGAACGAATAACAATGTTATTGATCATAATGTCGTTCAAGTTTAACAAAACCGAACAATGTTCAGGAAATTAAAACAAATATGATATAAGTACAATAATTACTAGTATAACTTTACAATAAAATTTAATGACAAAAAACAAGAAGATCATTTGTCATTACATTTTATTGTAAAGTTATATAGTAAGCGTCTATTAATTCGTAATACTAGTATATAATAATAATGACAATAACCAAAGAATATATATCACAAGAATGAGTATTCCGCGATTTTTGCATGAGAAATTTGTAACAGAGAGCTCCAGTGAGTGATGCCCGCCCTTATAAGGGCGGATGTATACATACTAAATAAGACTTGATTTAATAGACATGATACATGTCACATTAAATAGAATTATGATGGTAGTTTTTGCAATTGTAAACTATTTTATAATACATATTTATTAACAAACTAGTGTTTATTCACTTTTACAGACAATTATTTACTAACATGCTAAGTTAGTTCACAAAAAAGGCCTAACACAGCAACACCAAAAATCAACGAATATTACTCAGCACGGCCTATTCTTTACCATTGCCGTGTACTACTCTACGCCCGGTAAATTAAGTATTGTTTTTATGATATAAATTAGTATAAAACACATGTTATTAAAAGGAGAAAATGTTAAATGTCATTAACATTTATTTGTTTTACCAGAAACAAGTTAAATATAGGAATGTTATTAAACTATCCTTCGTGAAAACGCGTAAACACCAACACGCCCGGTCACGCTATCGTAGCGCCCGGTTGATAAAGCAAACTGTTTATACGGCAGTTTTTACTAAATAAATTGCATAAAACGAACAAATAAATATCTAAATAGTATTTAACATGATGTTGGCATGTAGTTGATAACATTTTTATCATCGGAAAATACTCCGGTGGTCCAGCCTTTGATATAGTAAAACCTTCACAAAAAGTTGTATACATCCCAGATACATCCACACTTATGACGGCGCCCTACCACATGGACAATATTACTGTTACAGGGAAAATCGCGGATTACTCATTCTTGTGATATATTCTTTGCAATAACTAACTAACTTGGTGGCGCTACAACATTTTTGGTGCTGTATTATTATAACAATAGAACTTTGGAATTTCCGATTTCAAGTCTCATCAGATAAATCGATCGGTCTGCTGCAGCACAAAGGTTGTTATGTCATATAATGAGAATACGACATTTTGTGCAGTGGTTTCTGACGGAACAAGTGAACTTTTACCATGATTACCACTGATATAGGCCTATTTGGTTTGTTATGTTGTTGTTTGTTATATGATGACTCAATTTGGTATGGAATATTGGTATTTAAATGTAATGTATTTTTTTAAGTGCGTAAGGCCTATATCAATTTACAGAAAAAACATATTGGCGTATTGATATCTTATAGTTACTAGTCGCTTAATTGTATTGAAAAAGATTGTATAGCGCCGCTGTACAATCTTTGGTATTGATGTGTCATTATTGTTGGCCTACCGTATTCAATAAACGCCCCTCGAATAAACTCCCCCATAGACCATCGTTTGGAAAAAATAATAAACGCCATGCATACGCACTATATTGTATCATAACACATTTCTATTTTAGTACATTTCATTGACTTGAATTTTATATCTAAGGCGTAACTAAAACATGGATAGCATCAACTTTTTTTCACATTCATCATTTTTCTCTTTAGGATTTAGCCTGATCTTGGAGTAGAACACCATGTCAGATCAAGATGGCAGCAGTCCACCCGAACCTGTGGTTCATTATACTAAAGTTGGTAATAAAGTGACGATTTCACCACTAGAGATATGTCTTGAAGGAAACAACAACAATGTTTTTAAAAATTGTAACAATTGTAGTAAGAATGCTACCTTTTACGTTAGATCAATACAATTTACATTTCCATTTCACTTTATTTCGTAAATAGGAATTTTTTTTCAGTGTATTTCATAGTAGGCCTACGATATAAAAATATTTAAAACATTTGGTTAAAAAAAATTAAACATATATAACATTAGTGAAAGGCTTATTCTACTTTACTTTGAATATGCTGTGGGCATCTCAGTGACTTTTGTGACCTAATCTCTTTCACTCATCGGCAACATCGGTCGTAAATAATCAGGTTGCTGCTTACGTAAATGCTTTATATAAAAAAAGAGACACCGCCTGTTTTCAGTTTTATTTATGTTTTAGCCGTTTTAATTTTGATTTAAATAGATATTACAATCAACATCAACAACAAAAACAAACAACTTGAAAATAAGGACAAACAACGTAACCCTGAACACAACCAAGAGCAACATAAACCAAAAACGGTCGAGAAAGAGTTACTACGTACTATTTGGTTTTACTCAGAGAATTTGGACGGTCAATGCGATGAAGAATCTAGGCAAGTACTTTTAGAGAAGATCTCTGAACTTAACGCTATGATGCGAAAAATGGGCCTCGATTTACAAAGTATAAGATCAGGATCGTTGGAGATCACTGTGGCAGTTCATGACACGTATGCCTTAGAAAAACTGATGGAAAATCACAGAAGTGGAAAAGTTATTCTAGAGCTTGCGAAAATCTTCGCCACAGAAAGCAAAGTTGAACGCTTTTGCAGAAGTTGGTCATCGAACATTGACGAGAACATGTACACAGCAGTTTTATCAAAACTAAAACCAGTTGGTAAGTATTCATCAGGAATGCTGCTTTCTATGGTAATTTAAGTACATATGACTGTTTTTAAATTTACTGAATCATTTAATCGTTTAATTGGATCATTTGGTTCAATTCATATATTGAGTTCACAACGCCATTTCATGGGTAGACAATTAATTATCTTATATTTCCTGTTCAGTATTATAAGTGCATGTAACTCAACTTATCAGCTGTTCATGCAGTAATATAATAAAGATACATTTACATTTGTTGGGTTCAATTTATTTATTTATTTTTTAAAAATGTATTTAGGCACATGTGGCCAAGAATTACTAATGGTAAATTAATCAATGGCCATCATATAGTTGTGTTCAATTTAGATATCATTTTAACACTTTATCATTTAAGGTCAAAGCCATCAGTTAATATCCGAGTGGGATAGGAACCGAGTGAGAGAATGGCTCTCAATGGAACTTTGTCTGAAAGAAGAAATCGCAAATCAGGTTTATGAGCAGGAATATATTGGACAGAATCTGCTTATAGATAAGCACGACAAGATATTCAAGGAGTTTAAACTTAAAAAGACCGACTTGCGCATGATTCAATACAGTCTAGAAGAGAAAAGGAAAGATTTACCGGAAGGAAAAGAGGATAGTTGGAAAACTGTAACTAATGACTGTAGTGCAACAAGAGTATCTGAATTATTATTTCAGGCAGGATTACCTCCGATTCACGCAGAAAAATTTGCAAACATGGATATGACTGGTGTTAAGTTTTTGAAATATCGAGAAGAGCACTTTGTGGAAGATTTTAATCTGACAAGTGGACCACTATTGTTGGTTTTACATATGCAGAACATATCACAAGTTCCCCAGACATTGTCCAGTGATGCAGAAATTAGAGAAAGCAGTAAAGTATTACATGGCGCTGTCAGTAAGTCTAACATTCAAAATGAGAAAGATGTGGAGGAGTTTGGTCCAAGTCCAAATACAGATATAGCCATTTCTGACAGTTCTACAAACGTCAAATCTCCAACAGCAGGAATTAAAAAAGAAGATGCTACTTCAGAAGAAAGTATTAACAACATTGAAATAAACACTCAGCAAAAAGAAGAGCAGAAGATTGAAAATACAGAGTTGAAGTCTAAATGTTTCAAGGAAAGTCTGGGCACACGCCCGACCTTTGCCGATAATTCTGCTTCAAACATTGACTCGCAATCTGAAGGCTGTGATAATAGAGGTGATGGAGAAGAGAGAGAATCTCAATCAGGATTAGGTGGTAAAACAGGGAATTCCCTTTTGTATTCAGTTGCAACTGACAAAACAATCAAATCAACACAACTTGGAACTGATAGAAAAGAGCTGCAAACTGGTATTGGTGCAATAGCGAAAGTCCCAAAAAGTATACAGAGCAATAAACAAGAATACGACACACGTGACAAACATGTGTTTAAAGAAAATAAATCGAGCAAGAAAAAGAAGAAGAAACGTGTCACAACAACGGATATATCAGATTATTCTGAAGCTGAACACAAAATTCGGGAATTGCTGCTTGAAGACTCACAATTAAAAACTACATTTGATATAGTTTATGATGCGATCCTTGTAATTGATGTACCTGGTACGAAAATTCCAAATGTCGATAAAACTTTTGAGTTTATATCAAAAGTAAAATGGAAGGCTGTCTTTGATTTTGATGCTAATTCGAACAAAAGTGGCATCTGCAAGTCAATGAGATCAAAACAGGAGGTAAATCTTTACGGCATAACAGACATAGCCAAGGTAACTTCACCATCTGAAATAAATTATGCAGAAGTTCCAACATGGGTATTTTGTAATGGGCGATCAGATATTGATGTTTCACAAATGGACAGAATGTCCTGGATCGAGAAACGCAGTCAAGCTATGGATAAGGCTGTTGAATTCTTTTCAAATACTTGTATTATTCGACAGGATTCAGGTCTTGTAATTTTTATCTTGTTGCCTAACAACATTGAAGTATTGAGTGAAGCATTCCGTAAGTTCTATACCGACTTTGGCATCCATCGTATCATCTTTATATGTGAACAGAGACAGGTTTTCGATCAATGGTGTAAACAAGTGAGACGGTACTGTCATCAAGAAAAGCTAGAAGAAAGATTAGTCGTTGTTCCATTCCACATTTTCAATGACATAATCTTACGAATGCAAGGTGTAAATTTGAAATCGGATTACATGTTGCCAACAGTTAATGGGAAAAGATGTAACCTGTTGGAAAAAGACAAATCTAAATGGGTTGATTTATCGGTGATTGCATACAACGAATGTGACAACACAGATATGAACAAAGAACATCCGGACTTCGAAACATTCTGTAAAGATACCGAGTTGAATTTTTATAGAGGGGAAAAACTCTCATTTTGGAATTTCAAATTCGATCATGTATGCCAACGAGATGTCAAATATAGCATGGTAGAGGCAATTGAGAACGAAATTAAACAACCAACTCAGCCGGTCAAAACACTTGGCCAAGCAGTTTTTCATTGGTTTCACTTGTTTCACCAACCTGGAGCTGGTGGAAGTACTGTTGTCAAGCATATTCTATGGGAGTTTCGGCAAAGATACAGATGTATTCTTTTAAATAAGATTACTGATCAGACCGAAGCACAAATATTAGACATGTGGAACTATGGAGAACGAGATTACAATGGTAAAAGAGTTTGTTTACCTCTTGTTATTGTTAGCGATAATATTTTCTATGATGATTTGACAGCCATGGTTGTTTCATTAGAATACAGTACCAAACACATTCCAGGACGTACGTGTATAATTTTGAATTGTAAAAGATATATGTCAAAAGGTGATATCAAAGAAGATAAATATGGTAACAAAGAGAAAGCATTCTTTTTAGAGCACTCACTGAGTGACAAAGAAAAAAAATGGTTTCAGGCAAAGCATGATCAGCTTGAAAGAAGAATGAAAAGTGATGATGACAAAGATTTTAAGCCGGATCGTCTTCTTGCTTTTATGGTGATGAAGGAAGACTTTCAATCTGAGTACGTAGAGCATACAGTCGGCAGAGTTCTTGATGATCTTAAAGAACAGCATCCACAAGAATTTGAATTAGTCAGATTTTGTTCATTATTCAGCAAGTTTGAACGTGATTCCGCTATTCCGATCCCATGCTGTGATGAGTTCATTGGGTTTGCCTTTTCTGTAAAGAAAGGACGAGAATGTCCATGGGAACACAATATATCAGACGGCTGTTCTCTTCTGATGAGTACAGTTAACATAAATGAGCTGGGAGCTGTACAAGGATTAAAGATTGTTCATCCAATTGTAGCTGATTTTATCCTGCGTGTAGATGCAAACTCAGTATCTCTGAGTTCCTTAGTGACACATTTTTTGAAGTCCAAATTACTCACTGCAAAATCATATAGTCGAAAATATCTTGCTGCACAAACACATGATCTCCTTATAAAGAGAAATCAAACAGGGTTTCTTTCCTTTGTAAAGCAACCCTTTTCTGCTCTTATATTGGCAATAAAAGATGTTGACAAGGAATATGCATGTTATGTGCTTATTGAAGGATTCCATATCCTACAAGATCCCATGATTGCTCAACAAGTTGCAAGGTACTACAGTATGATAATAGAAGATCACTCCAAAGCGTTAGAGTATATAGAGATAGCTATTGGCATGAGAGGGAACAACTCTTTTCTTTTGGATACAAAGGGACAGATCTATAAAAACGAACTGATAAAAGCGTTCTATAACAAATATGTTGTAAAAAATGAGTTACTTGGCATAGATGATAGTTGTAAACTTTTGCAACTAGCTTTTAATGGCATAGATACTTTTCATAAATCTCAAGAAATTGATGATAACAAAAGCATGTCAACTTTTTCTGGCGAAGTTGATATTACATTCAAGATGTTAGATGTTCTTGCCTGCCTTGATGTATTTAAACAAACTCCTGCTGGTCGTAATATTTTACAGCGTTACTTGGTTGACAAGGATTATAAACCAGATGTGTTAGCCAAATGGGCTGAACATCATATGAAAATGAAAGGTTTGATGAGAAATGTTCACAAGGCTATTGATACAATGAACAATCATTTAACATACCAAAAGGAGTGGTCTAACTTTACAAAACTTGATGAATCTTTCAAGCTACAAAGGCTAATTGCTTCTTACTTATGCTCATGGGACACACATTTTGGTTGTATTGATCTTGATAAGGAAATCAAGGTATCAGTAGAAACAGCAAATGACCTACGTCGTTTAAAAGCGCGAAAGCTTATTGGCACCAGTGGCAGAAAGCTGTTCGAGATGGAAACAGAGAAATTGTTAGAGATTAGAAAGTTACTGTTAGAAAATAACCCTTACTCTGCATTCGATTTGAAAATAATAATACAGACCAACTTAGCGTTATCAACAATAACGAATGTGAAGAAAAGTCAGTACAGTTTACCGTCTGTCACAGAAATGATAGACCTTGCTAAGGAATTTTATCAATGTGACCGACAAGAAGGAAGCTTTACTTTATTTGCACCAGTATATCTGCTTATGCTGCTTTGGCCACGAGGTCAACCTGCAGACGAATATGATAACAGTCTGATGAAGAAATCTCTACTTGAAACCCGACGACGCTGGAATTTGTTACTGAGACAGGATAAACAAGAAGATGGACATCTAGTTTACGGACCTCATTTGAAAAGTCAGCGAATTCGTAAAAGGCCATTGGTTCACTTTTTCCTTGGAAATGGAAAGGGTCTTAGAGCACTGGTACACCAAACCAAAATATCATCATCCCAAATTAGATTGGAAAAGGATCAAGTCTGGCATAGTGCTTACGTCAAAGAGAATTTGTTAAAGGTTGAAGGTACCTTATCAGAAACTAACAACATAATATTTAAACACGATTATATGGATGAATCCATTCAATTTCCACTTGCTTCATCAAGTAACATAACATTTGCAAGTCGGGAAGAAGTTGTGTTTTACATTGGCTTTAGCTGGGGAGGACCAGTGGCATATTACGTAAAACCAAAGGCAGCATCACATTTACCAGAGCCTATGACATACAGACAGACTCATGATGAATGGAGACCCTCTGCTTTTTCAAGAACAGAGAAGCAAGTTGTACACCAAATAAGTGTAGATGAATATCATAAGAAACGCAAGGATCTTAACAAGAAAGTAATTGAAATTGAAGCACTTAAGATGAAGGTTAGACAAGGAAAAAAACTGGAACAAAATCAGGTTTGTTATTAATGAGCATCTTTATGTGATTTATAACTGTATCGTTATTAGTTTCCAGTTACCAACATGCTTCTAGATTTCATTTTGAATACGGTAGCAAATAAGTAGCATTTCTTTACAAAGATTTGGCCTCTTCATTTAGAACATAGGCCCTAATTGGAAAAACTATTTTGATATCTTTTTCTCATTTTCAGGAAGCAAAGCTGAGAAGAGAACATGATTTCAAACAGCAAATGAAAAAATTAGAAGATGATTTCAAAAAGCAGATAGATATGGAAGAGATCTAGACTCTAAGCTCTTTTCCTGATGACATAGGCAGTAAAACTGCTTTACTGAATTTTTCTTTGAACACTTAAAATATCAGAATACAGGCCTATGTTTTTTTAATAGTAGGCCTAGAAGTAGATAATCTTTTCACTGGTAATTTAATTTAATTTATCATACAGTAATTTTGTGTAATTTAATTTAATACAGGCATCGTGATGATTATTTTCTTTGGTTATTTTGATAGTCTACTAGGTGATGGGTATCGTTGCACGGCTGATTAATTTGTTTAAATGTATCCGTTAGTTTTGATATTAGCCCTTAACTATTTCATTCAAAAAATGTTCTATGAGAATTACTTTTGCAATTAATGGAGGCTAACCACTCAAATTTCCATTATTATTTAATATTATTATTATTTTTAGACCTACAGTAATTATTATAATTAATATATATAATTAAAAAATAATATTTTTTTAATTATCTGTTTTATTAGCATTAACAATTTTTAGAAATGCCTCGATATAGGCCTATACTTGGAATCAATCAAACAGTAATTATTTTAATAAATGATAGTGTGTATATCTATACTTTTGTTGCAAAGTTAACTTTTCGAGCGGTGACCTTTTTTTTTAAAAAAAAACAGCACCGCGCCGGTAATTGAATGTTGACGGGACACATGAATTTGAGAAGAAAAACAATTCATGCTGTCACAGTAGGCCTACAAAGCTTCTAGCTACGGGTTTTCCATTTTTAAAAAAGGCTGCGCTTCCAGTGGCGAGTGACAACAGTTTTTTTTATTCTTTGAAAAGTTTTACAAAAATATGTAATACAGTAATACCAAAAATTAGTCTCATGTATTGTCATTTATGCAAATTTAAAACTTGTTCAAAGAAAAGCATGTATATTTACATTTATTTTAAAAATTATTAACATTCATTGTCTTAAAATAATATTGATGCCTTTTTAAACAATTCATAGTGAAATTCTTAAATTCAATTCGATTGAATGTATAGATCTACTATGATTGAAAATGTTCATCTGGTTTGTAGTATCTTGAAAATATTCTTTTTTCCAAACCAATATAATTAGTAAAAACTAACCTTGACAGTTTCGCTGTCCTGATCGGACAGCTTCTTCAGAAATAATGACGATCTATCATCAAACAGACTGACCTCTAGAGGGCCTATTCTGTTTAATGACAGGGTCATCTGGATCCGCAGACGAGGAAACCAAATCATCAACAGAGACGAGGGCACCCACCAACTCAGTCACGTGTATGACCCTGTCATTAAACAGAATAGGCCCTCTAGAGGTCAGTCTGTTTGATGATAGATCGTTATTATTTGTCAAGGTTAGTTTTTACTAATTATTGGTTTGGAAAAAAGACTATTTTCAAGATACATAGATCTACTACTTTTTATACTGTTGTTATTCTCAAAATGAGAGTAAACTTCCATTTACATTTGTATATCTGGACAACATGAATTGAATTTGGTTTTTTTTAATCTTATGTGGGTTCATTCTACTTTTATTTCCATACATATGTTCTCTTTACATATATTTTTCATTTTAATTTCAATACACTATACATAGTATTATATTAACATTATATTTGTTTTCATCATCTGTTTACATACACTTTTTAAAAGAGATTTGTTCATTTGTTTACATATTAACACATTGATTTTTGTATTATGAATTGAATTGTTTAAAGAAAAAGCTCCGGCACCACTCAATAATAAAAACTCTTTCTGTTTTGCTTGTATTATTTACTGCTTAGGTCATATTGACATTTTGACTGTATAATAATTATTGATCAACCGACTTTGTTAGTACCGTACACTGATGATAATAGAAATTGGAATTTCAAATGTAACACGTATCATAGGTGTAGACAATCGATACTTGGTCGGAGCGCAATAACAATAATAGACCATATTATTATATTATTATAATACATGTTTTGCAGTGGGTACTGAGGTATATAGGCGAAACGATTACCCTAACTTTACCTATAGGTATGATACTGGCATGGTTATAGAACTGAATTCGGTAGGTTGAACCTATTAAATTGCTAAAGATTTCATTTATTTATTTTATATCATCCTATACGTGTTAATTTACTCCAAACAAACCAGAGGCCCGTTATAGCATATGCTGGGTCCATAACATAAAATGTTGAATGATGAAGTAGTTTTCAGGAATGAGTAATTATAACGGTAGGCTACTGGGTTTATAGGCGAAGTTGTCCTGTTTCTAACCATTAAGTACTGATTATGAAGAAGTCTGTCTGATTGTGATTACACATCCATATAGTCCAATATTGCAGCCTTTCTCCAACCCAGTGTTGACATGGTTAATTTTAGGATATTTTGGATGATAGTTTACTACTAGTAGTCAGGTGGCTTAGCGACTAAAACGTTACACGTTGGACAAAAGCACCAAATTTTGCATGAGGCTTCTTTCAGACGTACTAATTGATTTTTGCCTAGGAGCCACCCGAGCAGCTTCCGATTTTCCAAGATGGCGGCCAAAATGCAATTTGGCGCTTTTGTCCACCGTGTAACGATTTCCTTATTTTTAGTCGCGTGGAAGCGACTCTATAGTTCACTATGTCGGTCGGTTGGTCGGTCTGTCTGTCTGTCTGTCTGTCTGTCGGTCTGTCTGTCGGTCCGGTATCACTATGCGTTTTATCGCTTTCTGACCTTATCTTGATATCAGTTTAATCTAGCTAGGTCAATTTTTCACAGTATATTCCTTATGGCCAGGAATCAATGTGGTTATGTTTTCACGGTGCGCAATAAAAAATTACGCGGTCTACGCACGATTTAACGAAATCACGTTTGTAATCATATCTTCACAACCATGAATCACAATTAAATAAAATTTGGTACTCATAAATTTCAGGGCAATTACAATTACGTGCGTAGCGCATGTAACGCATGCGTATGCGCGCTTAAAATTTTCAAAATTTATTTTCGATGAAATAAGAGTACGTTTCAGGCAATTTTAAGCATTTACAAAATTGTCATGAGTGCGCATATTTTTGCGCGCGCACTGCGCGTTAAATGTTATTGCGCATTTTTTTTGCCCGATTTCTGTTTTCTTGACTTACTTTTCAACTCGAAATTACGTTATACGAGCACGTCAAAAGTAAATTAAAAAAATATAAATGTTTTTAAACATTTCAACATTTTTAAACATGTTCAGTAATTTCGGTCAGTATAGTTCACTATGTCGGTCGGTCGGTCTGTCTGTCTGTCTGTCGGTCTGTCCGTCGGTCTGTCTGTCGGTCCGGTATCACTATGCATTGTAGCACGCGACTTAATGGCTGTTGGCCTTGTTTGTTGTTAAGCCACCTGACTATAGGTCCTAGTGTGTTTACGCCTAGATCAGTGTGAACACCATGTCAGATCAAGATATCAGCAGTTCACCTGAAGAACGTGTGGTTACTAAGGATGGTAAACAATTTACCATATCAGAAGAAAAGATACAATGTGATGGACACAACAACATTGTTTTGAACAATTGTTTTGGTAACATTATTTTTTACAGTAGATGTAGGACCAATCATATTGCATTTCTACTGGCTTTTATTTGGGGTTATAAACTATTAAATTATATATTATTAATTAAATTTGTTTTATTTTCATACCAAATCTATATAACGAAATGGCACCTCTTATTTTGTATTGTGTCCATATTCATTTTGTTACAAATAGATATTACAGTCAACATCCATAAAAGAAGCGAGGAAAACACACAGGAACAACGTGGTAACCATGAAAGTGTTCAAGGAGAGAGTAAACAGAAATCGGTCCAGAGAGCGATTTTACTCCTTGGTTTATATTATGAAGACAACTTGGATGGTAAATGCAGGGAAGAAACTAATCAGGAATTTTTAGAGAAGCTGTCTGAACTTGAAGCTCTGATGCGAAGAAAGGGTCTCGCCTTACGAAGTATAGCATCCGGATCGTTAGAGATTATTGTGGCAGTTCATGATACGTATGCCTTAGAAAATCTGATGGAAAATCACAAAAATGGAAAATTCATTCAAGAGCTAGCCAGGATCTTTGTCGAAAAAAGTGAAGTTGAACACTTCTGCAAAACTTTGTCATCGCGTATTGACGAGAACATGTACTCAGCAGTTTTATCAAAACTAAAAGAAGTTGGTAAGTATAGTATCCTCAGTCTGGCATTATATATAACATTAAACAATTACTTTTAGATAGTATGTGAACTTTTATTTTTGTTTAAAGGCCAAAGCCAGAAGATAATAACTGAGTGGGATAGGAATGAGGTGAGGGAATGGCTTTCAGTGGACCTTCGTTTGAAAGAACTTGCAAATCAGGTTTATGAGCAGGAATTTATTGGAAAGAATCTGCTTATAGATAAGCATGACAAGATATTCAAAGAGTTTGAAATTAAGAAGACTGACTTGCGCATGATTCAATACAGTCTAGAAAAGAAAAGAAAAGAGGTGTTGGAAGGACAAAAGGATAATTGGGAACCTATAACTGATGACTGTCGTGCAACAACAGTGTCTAAATTATTATTACGAGCAGGGTTATCTCCTATACATGCAGACAAATTTACACATTTGGATATGAATGGTTTCAAATTTTTGCAATATCGAGAAGAGCACTTTATAGAAGATTTCAATCTTCCAGTTGGTCCACTTATGCTGGTTTTGCATATGCAGAAAATGTCCATTGATACTGAAATCAGAGAAAGCAGTACATTTTTAGACGCAGCTTCTTTTGAAGTAAAGCCTAAATATTTAGAGAAAAGTTCAGAATCAGATGTCATTTTGTATGATTTTCACACAAATGTAAAATCTCCAACAGCAAAAATTAAAAAGCCTATAGAAGTGAATACACATGCTGAAATCAATTCAGCAACTGCTGCAACGAAATCAATGAAATCTGAAAGAACGGGATTCAATGACGGAGAAATGCAACCTGAACCTGGTGTAACTGAAGTTTCCTCATCTTCACATACGTTTCAAAATATCGAACAGGAAGGAGTGGATGATATTGGAATTACAGGAGTAAGTTCTAAATGTGTTAAGGAGAGTTCAGACACACGGATAACAAGTTCCGACGATTCTGTCACACTCACATATAGAACTGATTCAGAAAAACTGGAACCTTTAACGGGATTAAAGAAAACTAAAGTAGTAGAAAATATTAAAACAAACCCTAAACAAGTGAAGAAGAGCATGGATATACACATTCCAAAGTGTAATTTTTTATTTTATTTTATGTCTTTAGGCACTGTGGCCAAGGATTACCAATAGTGAATTAATCACTGTCCTATCAGATAGGTGGTAATCCCCCTGATACAGACGCTATTGTGTGAACCAGTTCACCGGGGTAACCCCCTACTCTTTTTCGAATAATGAACTGGGTTCTTTAAAGTACACACAGGTTATAACTGTGTACACTGGACCTACGGTTTATAGTCCTTATCCGAGAAGACTTGTTCCACCACCAGAACTAGGAGCGAGTCGGCCTCGAACCCTTGCCGATGTTGTTGTTGGCTCTTTAGGTACGATAAACGGCGCCCCTGCCTTAACCGCTCGGCCATATGACTGATAAATGAGGATAAAGGAAGCAAACAGATAAACATTCTTGAGAAGTCAGCTGCAAACCTTACATCATCAGATTCTGTTAAAACTGATACATTAATTAAATCAACGAAACAAGACCTGCAGCCTAGTATTGGTGCAGTGGAAAATATTCCAAAATGTAAAGCAAGTAAATCAAGCAAGAAAAGGAAGAAGAAACGTTCCAAGGCAGATCACGATGTATCATGTGCTTCTGAAGTCGAATACAAGGTTCGGGAATTGCTTTTTGGAGACTCACAATCGAAAAAAACATTTGATTTGGTTTATAATGCAATCTTGGTAGTTAATGTACCTGGTACAGACATTGAAAACATTGATGAAACTTTTGAGTTTATTAGTAAAGTAAAATGGAAGGCTGTCTTTGATTTTGATGAAAATTCAAATAAAAATGGCATATGTAAGGTAATGAGATTGAAACAGAAGGTAAATCTTTATGACATAAATGATTTAGCCACAGTAACTTCACCATCTCACATCAATTACGGAGAAGTTCCAGCATGGATCTTTTGTAACGGGCGTACAGGAACGGAAGATGACGATGCCATGGACAGAATGACGTGGATTAAGGAACGCAGCCAATATATGGATAAGGCTATTGAATTCTTTTCTAATATTAGTGTTATTCAACAGGATACAGGTCTTGTTATTTTTATCTTGCTGCCTAACAACATTGAAGTACTGAGTGAAGCATATCGTAAGTTTTACACAAACTTTGGGATTAGAAATATGGTTTTTATTTGCGAAAGTTCCCGAGTTTATAAGGAATGGTGTAAGCTCGTCGAAAAATGCTGCAATCCTGAGGAAATACAAGATAGAGTAGCTGTTCTTCCATTGAAAAGCTTGAATGATATAATTTTACAAATGCAAGGTGTAAATGTAAAATCAAGTTACATTCTTCCAACAGTTAATGGCAAAGGATGTCAATTATGGAAAGATTCGAAATGGACGGACTTTATTGTTGTTGCATATAATGAATGTGACAACACAGATATGAATGAAGAGAATCCAGACTTCTATACTTTCTGCAAAGATACAGAGTTAGAGTTTTACAGAGGAGAAAAACTCTCCTTTTGGAATTTTAAGTTCACTGATATGGGCTATGACCATGTGTGTGAACGTGATGGCAAGAATAGAATAGTAGACGCAATTGATAACATGATTAACCAAACACATCAGAAAAAAGTGCTTAACCAAGCAATATTTCGTTGGTTTCATCTGTTTCACCTACCTGGTGCTGGCGGAAGCACGATTGTAAAACATGTCTTATGGGAGTTTCGAAAGAAGTACAGATGTGTCCTTCTAAACAAAATTACTGAGCAGACAAAAGATCAAATATTAGAAATGTGTAACTATGGTGAACGCGATTGCAATTTGCAAAAAGAACGTTTGCCTCTTGTTATTGCTAGTGACAACCTTCCTTACAATGACTTGACAGCTATGGTTATTTCATTAGAGTACAGTACAAGACACATTGTAGGGTGTACGTTTGTTATTCTCAGTTGTAGAAGATATATGTCGCAAAGAGATATTAAAGAAGACAAATCGTTACTTCAGGATTGCAATGCTTTATTGTTAGGGCAATCATTGAATAAGAGAGAGAAACAATGGTTTCAGACAAAGCATGATCAGCTTGAAACCAAAATGCTAAGTGATGAAGATTTTAAGCCGGATCGCCTTCTTGCTTTTATGGTAATGAAAGAAGATTTTAAATCTGACTATGTGCAAAGTACAGTCGGAAGGATTATTGATGATCTCGAAGAACACCGTCCCCGTGAACTTGAATTGGTAAAATTCTGTTCGTTATTCGGCAAATTTGAACCAGATTCTGCAATTCCTGTCTCTTGCTGTGACGAATTAATTGGGTTTGCTTTTTCTGCAAAAAAGAAACGAAGATGTTCATGGGAACACACTATGCCAGAAGGCTGTCGTGTTCTGATGAGTACAGTTGACATATGACATAGGAAGTGTACAAGGATTAAAAATAGTTCACCCAATAGTAGCCGATGCTATCATAAAACACTCCAATTTGCAATCTCTGAGCTCATTAGTGACAACTTATTTAGAGTCCGAGTTATTGTCAGCTGTTGCATATAGCCGAGAGTATCTTGCTGCACGAACACAAGATCTTCTTATCAAGAGGAATCAGACAGGACCGAGTCCTTCTACAAAACAATTGTTTTCGGCACTTATATTGGCAATAAAAGATGTCGGCAAAGAAAAAGCATGTGAGGTACTTATTCAGGGATTTAATACTCTCAAAGAGCCAATGATTGCTCAACAAATCGCAAGATACTACAACCTGGTAATGGAAGATCATACTAAAGCCCTAGAGTTTATAGATAAGGCTATTGATATGAGAAAAAACAACTGTTTTGATTGGGACACAAAAGGACAAATTTACAAGCAGGAACTGATTCGATCATTTTATCGTAAATACGTATTAAAACATGAGGGACTGAGCATAGATGATAGTTGCAGGTTGCTGACATTGGCTTTTAATGGCATAGACAGTTTCCATAAATCACAAGAAATTGATGATAAAACAAATATGTCAAGTTTCTCTGGTGAGCTCAATATTACATTTAATATGTTAGATGTTCTTGCTTGCCTTGATGTATTCAAACAATCTCCTAATGGTCGAAGCATTCTACAAAGATACTTGGTTGACAAACACTACAAACCGGATGTGTTAGATAAGTGGGCTGAACATCACAAGAAAATGAAAGGTTTGATGAGAAATGTACACGAGGCTATTGATAAACTGATCAACTACATTACAATTCAAAAAGAGTGGTCAAACTTCACACACTTTTGTCAATCTGAATTTGAAGATATAAAGTCTAGACTTCCTAAATGTTTTGTTTCGTGGGAAATACATTTTGGTTCTTTTGACGACAATAAATTGTCTGTATCAGCGGAAACAGCAGATGAAGTGCGTCGCCTAAAAGCACGCAAGCTTGGTGGCGTCAGTATCAGAAACGTGTTTGAGTTAGTTAAAGAAGAAAAAGTTGAAAATCTGCTTGAAATTCGGAAGTTGCTGTTGGAAAACAAGCCTTACTCTGCCTTTGACTTAAAAATCATTATGCTCACAAACTTAGCTCTGTCGACAGTAAACGTAAAGGGTAAATATCGGTATGATTTGCCGTCTACCAGAGAAATGATCGATCTTGCTAAGGAACTTGATAGACGTGACTGTGACGAACAGAGATTTAGCTTATATCCACCATTATTTCTTCTCATGTTGCTTTGGCCACGAGGTCAGCCGGCACAGGAGTATGACAACAGCTTGATGAAAAAGTCTCTAAAGGAAATTAAGGAACGTTGGAATGCATCCCAGAAACGGGATAAACAAGAAGATGGACATTTGTCACATCACAGACCTTATCGAGGTCATTTGAGAAGTCGGCCATGCGTTCACTTTTTCCTTGGAAATGGAAAAGGTATGAAAGCATTGGTTCACCACAGCAAAATATCGTCAAATCAAAGTAAATTGGAAAAGCAGGCAGATCAAGTCTGGCAGAGTGGCTATGTCAAAGAGAATCTATTTATGGCTAGTGGCATCTTATCAGGTAACAATACCATTAATTATAAACACCAGTATACATATGAATCCATACCCATAACTATTCCCTCTTCAAGTACTATGATAACGACAATTAAAAGTCGGGAAGAAGTTGTTTTTTACATTGGATTTAGCTGGTCAGGACCAGTGGCATATTATGTGAAACCAAGGACAACATCACATCTTTCCCCACCTTCTGCCACATCCATACCTGATGAATGGAAATCACCGACCTATTTCAGAAGGACACAAAGTGGAAAGCAAGTTGTAAGGCAAATAAATGCATTGGAATATCAAAAAGAGTCCAAAAGACTTTTAAGGATATTAAATGATATCCAGTTACTGAAGGAGAAAGAGGCAACAGGAAAAGAACTGGAAACAAATCAGGTTAGTTTAGTAGCCTATTGTTTAATCATAAACTATTTGTAATGATAATGATAACTTGCATTATCAAAAATATAATTTAATTTTTAAACAGGCATATTTGTATTTTGTATATTTTAAACTTAAAAATTATTTGTTAGTTTGTTGGTGTAATTTTAAATGTCTCTGGGAAAATGAATTTCATATGTTTTGTATTAAGTTGTTTAACATTATGACGATATAAAATGAATCTGAAATATAGGCCTAAATATAAATTTAGACCGAATTGTTATTTTTCAGAAAACAAAGCTTGGTAAAGAAAATGAATTCAAACAACAGTTGCAAAAATTAGAGGATGATTTTGAAGAGCAACTACAAATGGAGAGTCTAGTAGGAGAATGGCCTAATTTCACTGATATTTAATGCACATTCTTAGACTTTCTATGCATGTCTCTGTTATTTTTACTATATTATATACTATATACTTAATAAACCTAGGTCATGCAGAGCCAGCACCATTTTAGTTGAAAACCACATCTGCTCGTTCTACGAACTACAACGTAAGCCGGTGTATGGCATGTTGTGCAGGTTGGGGAGGTCAGACAATATTATATTTTCACAAAATGTATTCATGAATTTGCTCTTCTTTCATCCAATCTACGTGATAGATGGATGAAGCTATTGTTTTAACCACGTGACTATGTGGCGTAGGTGTTTTTTTTATATATATTTATATTTATATAGGCCTATATATATATTTTGTTTTCTTTGTTCTTGAGCTATGGAGAATTAATTTTTTTTTTCCGAAATAAAAGATGAATGAATGTATAGGGTACTTTCTTACTACTTGCCATGGTTTCAATTTGTATTTATTCTGTTAATTTAATCAGATGTTAGGTAATCATCTTGGCCTTAAAATCATCTCTTATTATAATGTATTACAATATGCCGGGCCTATGAATATGTTTAACCTGTATTTTTACCGCTTTTCCAAACACTTCCTTAAATCGTACTGTATAATGTAAATTTTTCTAAATTATCTAGATTGACTGAAAAAATAACAGATTTGTTAGAAAATTAATTAAGAATATAACCACAACACTAATCCGCATGCCGTGTTTTGTTTTGCTTATTTTGATTAAGTTTAGGCCTACTTTAATTTAAATAAAATTGGTAGTGGATTTGTCTGTTAAACGTTTATATTTCAACGTTCCTATACTTACAATTATTTCTATAATGCGATTAAAAGCGAGAAAAGGTGTCTGATTAGTTTATTTAGATGGAAACGTTGTAGATATTCTTTGTATGGGCTTTTAATTATGGAATAAAATTACATGATTTTAAATTTGTTTTTGTTCATCTTTTTTAATATTAATCTTGTTTTATTTAAAGATGATTAAAGTTTCCCTTAAAAACATGAAAAATTAATTAATCATGATTTGAATAGGCCATCTTGCAGTTTTAATAAATGTTCACTTTCGTAGAAAAAATAGACCAAAATAACGATTTCACATAAGTTTAACAAAAAACACATTTTCTGACAATTTTACTGTGTTTTGCTTTGAAATTACAGTTACCTTTTTTCCGATCCAATTTTTGAAGTTTGACTATTATCTGACATTAAAATGGCATATTGAATACACAAACAAAAAACATTTTGGAATATCTTCTTGGAGAACATATCTTTCACTGTTTAAACATTGTGATCGTGTCTCTCAGGCCTACAGATCGCAATGCACCAATTCCGTGTTTTCATTCGCTGCTTTGTGATATTATGGATTGTTAAAATGCATATAGACTAGATAAATGCTTAAAAAACTCATAAATTGGTTTTATGTAATGCTTGAGAATCGAATTGAACCGTGTGAAATGAGCTGATAATGCGAAAACCATGGCGATAACTAACTAACTTGAATCAAAATATTGTACCCATTGGCCTGATGGTGTAAAATCATTTATTTTATATATAGCCTATTCTGATACCTCTCAGAATACATTTATTTATGTTAGGCCTATGTAGGCCTATATAATGGCCAACTCTCTCTATATGGATATTATTTGAAGTAAAGAATAAATTGAATGTGAATAGGCCTTACTAAACTCACGTTGGACAAAATGGAAAAGTATTTCACGTGATCGTAATTGAGCTACACTCAAATTTTAAAGATGAGGGTTGAGTAAACAGGACCAGTGGTCCTACTCTAACTTACACTGGACGACTAAGGATGTACCCTATAGTATTATCCCACCAAGTGACTCCCGGGAACAATCCGCCATTTTCTCACAAATACAGTATCAAATTTCACTATATTTTAAAATCGTAATCGAGTTCCACTCCAATTTTAAAGATGAGAGGGCTGAGTAAACGGGACCAGTGGTCCAGTATAATCCCACCAAGTGACTCTCAGGAACAATCCGCCGTTTTCTCACAAAATATTTAATTCATAATACCATAAAAGCTATAATTAACACTGAAAATGTAAAAAATAAACAAACGGCGTTTCATTGTTGGCTGGAAAAAATAAAAGTGGGCTGGGTTATGGCTGACTTATTGTTTTGGCTAGCTTGACAAAAGCATCACCGTGTCTCTGGTGTCTGTGAGCGGAAAGTATTTGAAGCGCGACCTCTACATTATTGCGGAAGGGATAATCCACCGTAACAACCACCGGCACCAAAGATTATTAAACTTTTTTCAATGTCCATGTACAAAATAATGAAATAAAACGGCGCCGTATATCTTTCTTAACATATGGAAATGATAGTTGTATAATTGGATAATGCCGGTCATAAAATGGTAAGTTTTGTCTTTCATTCAAAGCGTACTAAATCTAGTCTAGGCCTAGCTAAACTATATGGAAAGGCTGGTTGAAGCCAGTTTGGTTGGCGATCAGACAACGTACCTTACTGGCTCAGAAAGAACGGATCCGGTCACCGTGTATGTCATTTGTTATTTATTTTCTATTAACACAGCTTAATATTTTTATTGATATTTTTTTGTCGAGTAATAATTGATATAATGTTGCATTGAATTGAATATCTGATGGTTTATCTGATTTTCCTGTTAAACAAATCGTCGTCGACACCACGAAGTGACACTAACCGCGTAATTGATAAAAACAGCGTTTCGAGAAAAACGCGATTGAAGAAACGAGCTTCACAAAACACACGATTTCGTCCTCAAAAAAATGTCACAAAGATTTTTAATTTACATACATACAAAGTTAGACAATCCAGCTACCCATTACTTTAATTTAATTTTAATCATATTAATTAATTACCAAGTAAATTAAAGTTAAACTTTAGTGTCACTTGGTGAAACCGAAAAATTCATTTCCCTACGTAGTTTACGCTTACGAAGTGACACTAACGCAGTTTAATAGTGTCACTTCGTGAAACCGCAAATTCGATTTCACCACGTATTTCTAGTGCGTTGGAAGTGACACTACTGTGTAATTCATAGCTTTCCAATGCAATGATCTTACATCATAACAATTATGTATGGTCCTTGATAAGTGAACACTATTATATATACATTACAAACATGTATGTCACCTTTAAGCCCTGCCTGCACTATCCGACTTGCTTCATCTTCCATTTCCATCAAATTTTTGCTCAAGAACCATCTCTTTCTTATTTATTACATGGCCATCTCCTTTGAGATGGCCATGTAATGTATTGTTTTCATTGATTTCCCTTTTGATTCTATTAATTTTTCCATTATTTTAGTTTGTTAGTTTTCATAAATTCTATTTATTTTTATTTAATTTTTAATTGTTGTATGTTATTGTCTTTTTAAATTGCATTTTTGTGAGGTTCTCTCTATCTAATGATCACCTTCGACTGGAAGGACCACCCTAGTAAAATATTGTTGAAATAAATAAAATCAAACTTAATGTGACCAACATTAATTTGATGTGCTTATATGGACACAATGGCAATATCACTCCATATTTGGGCACATCAAACTTTTTTTGTCAAACTAGTTTGATAGTGTAGAAAGGGTTAGGTTATTTATAAATAAAACAACCACATCAAATAAATCTAAAAACATAGTTTGACCTACTTTAACACTTTTAATAAAAACATCAAATTACATAGACATATAAATAGGCCTATCTGGAATGTACAGTAAGCATAATGTACATATTCATATTTTGTTTCCATATTAATTATTATCAAATATTATTTATTTTTTCAACATTGAACGATTAATAATTCAGTAATACAATTGGTACTTCAGCCAGTATTAATTTATATCAAAAATTATTCTCTATTGTTATAAATCATTAAATACTTAATCAATGTCGTTACATTATTTTTTTTCTATTACCAGTATGCTTTTTAATTTATTCAATCCATTGTTCTGTGATGTAAACATCATCTAAAATGCTCATATAATATAAACACTTGCTACAGGCTGCCTACATACACCTCCCCCATTTTTAAACCTTGAACTTGATACATTCTGCCTTAAATTGATGTAGATAGATTGCTTGTTGATCGAATTTCGGTTGTTCCCCCTTATCTTATTTTCTTGAAACTGTTCTGAAAAAAAAAACACATTTTAAAAATAACAGTGATTTCTTATTGTTAAAAATCAAGCAGAGTAGTTTAGCCTAGCTAAAGAGTCTACTCTGGGCAAGCTAGCTATGCCTAAACGTCACAGTAATAGGTCTAGGCCTACCTACTATATGCCTAGCTAGGCCTAGGCTAAAGTGTGTCAAATTACTGTTTTATATTAATTATAAAATAAATATATAATATGCCTCGACATTCGGGATACATGAGCGGACTAAAATTCTTTAAATAAACTAATTAACTTACCGTCTTTCTTGATAAAATGCAATGTTGTGGCGTGTGCGTCCAGATCCTCCTAGCTAGGCTGTAGGCTAGGCCAAAACAGTAAACAAACACGCAAAATTCATTACCAGTGTGGCACTCGCAAGCAGCACATACGGGTATTTAATAAATAGTGTCACTTCGTAAAAACGCAAATTCCATATGAGGGTGTTTTTTGATATTGTCTAATTAATGTAATTAGTTAATTAATGATATTTGAATGTTTAGATTTTGTGAAAACATAGAGTTTGATATACATAATCAAAATATGGAAGAAAAAAATTTTTCAAAAATTCCAGATTTTTAGGTTAGTGTCACTTTGTGATGCCGACGACGAAATGTTCAAAATTCTTCTTTTAAAGATGTATTGTTCCTACAAAAAAACATGAATGAAAATAAAGATTAATAAAATCAGACTTTGAATATATTATTTTGTAGTTTTAATATTTAAAGTTAATCACTTCCGTAGAAAAAAATGACAAAATAAATGGTTAAATTCAACCAAAAACCTATTGACTGGCAGCTATTTTTTGCTTTAAGTTTTTTAGGTAAATACTTTTTTTTTTCAATCCAATTTTTGGATTAACTAATATTAGTTGACATTAAAATGGCATATTCAACAAAAATAATTTTTTTTTTCAGGGGTACAATACATGTTTAATGCAAAAATCACTATTTTTGTAAATATTTTGTAAACTAAAAAAGTTCTCTCTTTTAGCTCCTCCCCTTTATATGATTCTATTGTGATTGGTCGTTTGATACTGCATGTACTGTAATTAAACAAGTTAGATAAGTGCTTAGTTTCATTCACAGTCCATTCACTGATGACAGCAGAAGTTATTTTCATTAAAGAATTTTAAATCGGTATGTATTTTTTTTTTAAACACTTTCAGAGGTATTCCACTTTTAATTGTTTACATTTCAATCCAATATTTTATTACTTTTGATCAATTTATGCCTGTAGAAAAGCTATATCCTTCAAGCAAAACCTAACATTAAATACTGTAGCTACAGTACATATTTACAATAGAAAAAAAAATTATATTGGAGCATGGAGATTTATTTTTTACCTCCGTGATTAGACTATGTTCATATAATTAATAACTTACCTAGACATTTCAAAGAAATTTTATTAAAAACAAAGAATAAATTTGATATTAAATTTAACTACAAGTACGTACTTCCTCAAAGTGTGGTTACTCTTCAAACCACTTTCAAGTTCATTCATTTATAAGTCAATTGATAAATATAATTGTTGCAAATTAATTTAACCAAGCTCAATAAATGTAGTTTGAATTTACTGTATTAATATTATTATTTTTTCATTTTCAGGATTAAAAAAATGTTGCCAACAGTTCTTTTAGTTTTGTGTTTTGCCATCCCAGCATTCTCGTCATCGTACGACTGTGATGATTATCCAATCATTGGTGAGTTTTTTTTTTTCAAAATTGATTTTAAAATTTTGACTGCCTTTGTGTTTATCCTCTTATGTAACCAATGTTTAAAAAATTTTAAAATCTCTGTTTGCAATTCTAGATTTTCTAGCTTACAGAAGAATTAGAATTTCTGTACAAAACCGATGAAAAATGCCATTTTATCTTTTTTCTAATCTGCTAGACGAAGATGTTTTACAACTTCTGAGATCGTTAATATTATTAATAATTAAGTTATTGTATAATTTACTACTAGAATAATTTAAGATAAAGGTTTTAGTGATCAACATCCTGTTCGTAATCGTTATTTATGTTATCAATAATTCTCATCTATCTGATCGCGTATAAATACAGTCGCTTACAAGTATTCTAATTACAATATGTCTCCTAACGCAATCTTCATAATTCATTTACTTGTCATTGTTTGTTTTATAATGCACTTTAAGGATCAGTTTTGTACTTAAGAATTCAGTTTGTTATTAATATATTGTAATCCTTGTTGTTATATCAGATGTTTGATTTAAGTACACGCCTATAGGCATGCATCTCTTTAGTGAGGGATAACCCAATTTATTCAACTTTTTTCAAATGATTATTTTCAAATAATACAATGGTATACAAATAATGATAAATGCACATTGAAAAAAGATGTACTATCATATTTATTCTAATAAGGGTGTAGTATGGTAACATATTATAATCAAATACATACTACCCCATAGAAAAAATGAGAATTGAAAACAATGACGATGAAAAAGCAGATACACAAAGCTCTGTTTACACTATCAAACTTTGTGACAAAAAAATGTGTGACTTTGATGAATTACAGCAAAACCACACCCCATGTTCTTATTTTTTATATTGCTTTATGATGAAAAATATATACAATATTTACATAATTGATACAGTATTTAAAATGAGGCTAGGCCTTTATCCAAATGCCACATAGATTGAATTGAACAAATACAACATACAGTTAATATCGAGAAGTGATAAAATACAGTAAAAATTGTATCAAAATGATTGGTAAATTGTAGATCATGTCAATCAATGAATTCTACTACTGTACATATAGAAATGTGTTGTAATACAATATTGTGAATATATGCATGTGGGGCGCATTTATTCAAAATTATATTCTATGGGTGGGGGAGGGGTTATTTTATTTGGGTGAGGTGTTTATTGAAAGCAGGGTGTTTATTTGAATGCATACAGTATTTAGCAAATGAAATTTTAATAAGCACAAATAGAAATGAATTTGAGTGAGACCCGTCATGGGAAATCTTGCTATAATATTGGTAAAAACATACTTGAGATTACATCTGTTTTATGACTCAACGAGAAACAAGTCTTTTTTTAGAAAAGAAAGCGTTTCACCTTGAAATTATTATTTTATTAACTAAGAAAAGGAAATATTAAACCCAGTGTAAAAACCAGAACAGTAGAATAGTATCAGTTTTTTAAATAATACATGTTAAGAAATATTTTTTATCCTTGAAAATAAAAATGATGAAGAGCTATAATTTGTAACTGTAGACGGTGGGTGAGTGGCCGAGCGGTTAAGACAGTGGAACCGTAATCACGTACCCATAACATCGGCAGGGGTTCGAGGCTCACTCACTCCATGGGTTGGTTCTGGTGGTAGAACGAGTCTTCTCGGATAAGGACTATAAACCGTAGGTCCAGTGTACACAACTTGCTCGTGTGCACTTTAAAGAACCTAGTACATCTTTCGAGACGAGTAGGGGGTTACCCCGGTGTATTAGTACATCACAGCCACTGATCACCAACTGGGCCCTCTGGGAGATCAGTCTTTGACTGAAGAGGTCATCCAGTATAAAGATAAAAGAAACAAACAAACAAAGATCTCGTGGGGATCACTCTTAAATATTTCCTTACAGGGAGGTGCAGCATTTAGGAGGTATTATTTTTGTGCATCTGGTAGCACAAGTGTGGGAATATATGGGGAGGTGCACCATTTATGGGGTATATTTCCAAGGATTTGGATGGTAGCACAAGCGTGGGAAATGACGGGGTGAAATTAGTAGTTTTATTCCCTGGCCCGTCCTGTGTCATGATTTATCGCACAATTTTAGCTATACTGGATGCTAAGCCCATTGCTAAAGGGATCCTACATTTGAATCAATGAAAACTAGCCATCTATAATGTTATCCCAAACCCTGTCAGAAACGGTTTACCTTTTGCTGGAAACTATTACAAATATTGTGCCCTCTCTGGCGTGGCCTTTTTCCTGTCATCTTGGTCCATAGTATTTTTCAGTAAAACAGGTAGCCTCATGTCTCGTAGTGGCTGCTGCACCCCACCCTCTCAAACCTCCTCCGACCACCAATGGGGCTGTAGACCTATATGAAATGTACTATATGAGAGCAAAGGGGCAGTGTGCCCCTAATATTTTTAGCGTGATGAATACTACATAATAATAATTTAATTCAAAATAATGAATTTATATTTCATGAAGGAACCGATTTGCAGTTCACTGATCCAGACCCATCGAACCTTGAAGTTAAAACAGAGGAAAATTTGGTATCTATTCTTTGCTGTGCTGGTAACTATGACAACATCACTTGGTATTTCGAGGGCCAGAAGTTTCCCAATTGGAACAATTCCATAGACATTATATTAGGCAATATTCAACTTGCGCAGGACAATCAGGAAGTACGTATTAGCGAAGTTGCTGAGAGAATGGAGGGTACTTACAAATGTGTTATTAGCAATGATACCAAAACATTGGAATTTACACAAAAACTTTGGGTGAAACGTGAGTCAAAATACCATTTTTACAATGCTAGTAAAAATTTGCAGAGTTGATCCGGAATTGTGTAACCCGGGTGATACCGGGGGCGCTAAAATGCGTATTTAGTGGCCGTAACAGCGTAAAAGTTTATGATATGAAATGTGTTTTTTAGCTTGGCAGTGTAAGAGTAAAAGGGATTTATAATCGATTCACTATTATTCTGTTTCACAAATTTCAAAAGTGCTTGTTACAATTTAATTTTACCAACCATCTATCCCAATCACAACAAGAAAATGATCCAGAAACCTTAATAAAATACTAATTTGCACCACGCTGATTAACTTGTGGCAAGTACTCTTCAGATTATGAAAACATTTCACTAAAAATGATTTTATATTATTTTTATTTAAACTTTATTAACAGCAAAACAAACAAGAACTATCGAATTGTTGCAAGAAAAAGACTGCCTTGACAAATCTGCAAGAATTGGGGACAACGTCACATTTGAATGTCACTTTTACATTGGCCGTAGTGAACTTTGCCCTACCATCATTTGGTATAGTCTCGACTCGCCAGTGGTACAATACTATACTTTTGGTTATGAAGATATTACTGTTCCATTTACCAATTTTACCACTTTTGTTGTAAAGAAAGAAGAGTGCCCAGAAGGGTATGTTTAGACTGATTACATTACTAGCACTGTAGTTTGATTGATGGTATTAAAACTTTAAGTTGAAACTTTTTGTAGTACTTTAGTTGCAGCAGGGGTGCATCCATCATTGTGTATAAAGAGGGGTGCATTTTTTTGGCAAGGGTTTGAGGCTCAATCACTCCATGGTTCTGGGGTAGAACGAGTCTTCTAGGATAAGGACTATAAAGGTGCAGTGTACACATCTAGCTCGTGTGCACTTTAAAGAACATGGTACATCTTTTGAAACAAGTAGGATGTTACCCCGGTGTACTAATACACACACACACATCCACTGATCATAACTGGGCTCATTGTGCAATTGGGGCTGGACTGTTTTAGAGGTGTTTACCACCTGTTGGTCCCATCCTTCACTAGATGTGTGTTATGTCTGTGTCTTTGGATGTACTGTACATCTCAGTGAGAAGTTGAATAAATAAGTAAAAATAAAATAAATATATCTACAGTAGATGAATTTGTTTTGAAACCAGATTATTATCTATTATTTATATAATGTGTTTTTTCAGAGATAAAACCGACATTAGAACATCACTCCACATATACAACATAACCAATGATGCATTTGGGCAGTACTATGTACAGTTGATAAGAGAAGAAAGTCTAGTTCATGTTCTCAACTTAACCAAGATCATTGGTCAGTGTCTCAATCAATTTTTGTTTTGGTTGAATATGCCATTTTAATGTCACATAATCCACTTTGACCTAAAATTGGATCGAGAAAAAAAAATTTATCTGAAGAAACTGTAATTTAAAGTTGAATTTAACCATTTATTTTGTCATTATATAAGATTTGTTTGACTATTTACTCTATTAAAACTACTAAATAACCTATTCAAAGCCTGATTTAATAATTCTTCATTTTTCATGTTTTGGGGGACAATACATCTTTAATAAATTGGAGGGTTTAGTGTGTTTTGAATTTCTTGTCAAAGAAATTCTTGAAATTTGACCTTTGTACAAATTATTGATAATAGGCTATCTAATCTAATAATTGATGGACTGTACTAAACTGAAGCAGCCAAAACCTTTTTATTTATTGATAAGTCGTCTTGTTTTATTTCAGAAGATAAAACGGAGCCTTTGCCACAAGTTATAAATGAAGGGAGCACAGTGGTTGCTCTTGCTTTGGGTTCAACCTTAGTAATCTTGTTTGTGTTCACGTTAATTTACATGATTTTCAAAACAGATATACACCTGTTCATTAAGAGGAGAAAATTAGAAAAATGTTCTTCTGATGGTGAGTGAGTGTATGGTATAAATTGTAACTAGCTTATTAGGTGAATTGGATTTTGGCTAGGTCTAGAGTAGTTTAAAATATATATTGTTTTATAAAATAAAACTAAAAGCACATTACTCATGGAAAATGTCAATGTTGTTGGTATCAGAGGTATCATGATATATTGGTATCAATTCTATGGAGATACAAATCAAAAAAGCTATAAAATCAAACCGAAAATGTCCAAGATTTCGGAAAACACTATTTATTCGTCAAGGCTAATATTATTAATGCGTAGGTTTTATAATCTAAAATTCTAACTTATTGGGATCATCAAGCTGGACTGACCAATACATTTATGCTAAACGTTTTTATATTTTGTAGAAAGCAGCAAATTTGATGCGTTTATTTCATATAGTAACTCCGAAGAAGACCGGGATTTTGTCATTTGTACCTTGCGTCCGTTTCTTGTGGAAGAATTGTCGTACAATGTGTGTATTGATGAGATCAATTTTCTGCCTGGAGAAGGTAAAGTATTTCTTAATTGTTTTAGATCATACAGGAAGTAACGATCTCAGGAACATTTGACCTTTGACGTAATATGTACCATGGATTCCCACATACAATTATTATAGCACTTGAATGAACTTTATTTTCAGATCATTGTACAGTTTCGGTGAATGCAGTGAACTGTAGCAGATGTTGTATTTTAGTGCTGTCTCCAGATTACATTAAACGGCAATATTGCTCAATAGAATTCAATAAAGCTTTAGAAAAACACAGGCTGAAGAAGAACATCATCCCAGTCATGTTCAGACCAATTTCACCAGATAGTCTGAACAGACAGGAAGCCCTCCAGCATCTTATGAAAGCTGGAGAGGTCTTGAAGTGGTCACCCAGTGGCACTAATAAAACCTTCTGGAAGAAACTAGAAGTGAGAATGCCTACCAGACGTACTCCTCGACACGCTCGTCCTCATGACTATCATAAGAATAGTAAATACATTGATAGATCAACTTCAACCAACTCTCAAACATATCTCTGCCCTATGAGATCCGTGTCCAAGGAGAGTGCAAGCAGTTACTCATTCTCGGAAGAAAATTCCTGTCAAAGTGAGGAGTTATTCCAACAGAAATTCCCTATTGGGGTGATATAATTCCCTATTGGGGTGATATAATTCCCTATCGGGGTTATATAATTACCTATCGGGGTGATAACTCCCCATCAGGGTGATATAATTCTCTATCGGGGTGATATAATTCCTTATCGGGGTGATATAACCTCCCATGATAACAACATACAGTGGTATTAGCGGACTACACTATTAGAACTTAACTCGTGCTCTGTCATATGAAAGTTGTGTAGTGTCATAGTTAAATACCATGAGAGAATCCTGTACTGAGGTAGGATTTCGACATAGGAAAACATGATTAACTCCTACCTATTGTATTATAATTCTTTATTGTTTAAAACTAATTACCTTTTAGCCGTTAAGTGTTGTTTGTTTTTAACAATTACTCTCTTGACATCTTTATTAGTAACAATAGGTCATGTAATAATCTGTACACTATCAAACTAGTTTGCCCTAATTTGGTAGTGACATGCCCAAATATGGTAGTGATATAACACAATCATGCTCATACATGGGCACATCACATTTTTTTGTCATTATAAAGTTTGATAGTATAGACAGGGAGTTGTAACACTCTTTGTTTGTTTTTTTTATCTTTATACTGGGTGACCTCTTCAGTCAAAGACTGATCTCCCAGAGGGCCCAGTTGGTGATCAGTGGCTGTGATGTACTACTACACCGGGGTAACCCCCTACTCATCTCGAAAGATGTACTAGGTTCTTTAAAGTGCACACGAGCAAGTTGTGTACACTGGACCTACGGTTTATAGTCCTTATCCGAGAAGACTCGTTCTACCACCAGAACCATGGAGTGAGTGAGCCTCAAACCCCTGCCGATGTTATGGCTACGTGATTACGGTTCCACTGTCTTAACCGCTCGGCCACTCACTCACTCTTTGCTATAGACGAGGTTTTAGTGGTAGTTGTATCTGTCATATCATATAATCATATCTCTGTAGTACTGTATAATTTGCAATATTGAATGCAGTAAACTAATAGGAAGAAGGAAGAATAAATAGAAAAGGAAATGGATTAAAAATCCACCTACGATACAAACAAAACTATTTACAGTGACTAAGTAGTAACACAGTTTAAGTAGATAAACTGTAATTCTTGTTTACGCGTGGTTCTCGTTAGAGACGCAACAGAAGCAAGTAGACGCAATTCAAGTGATTCGAATAATCACAAGCAACAGTTTGAATAATCTATCGCCTGTGATTGGTCAAATCAATGTGTTGCGTCTCTAGTTGAAACCAAACATTTTGTTTCATTTCAAAAGAAAAAGAAGTATAAAGAGTATCTATCAATTTGTGATCAATTGTTCTAAACTTCCATAAAGTACCTATACGGTTATAAACAGATTTTAATGTAAATAAGGTTTTTTTTAAAGGTTTTTTTTAAACGTTTTTCCAAGTAGTACTGTAGTATCAATGATGACACATTATTCCAGTTTCAGTTTTAGAGCCATTTGAATGCATAGTCCTTTGCAATATTTTGTTAATTTTCTATTAATAGTCTTCACTGTTTATGCAGATTTAATGCCATATTCAGAAGTTTTATATGTATATATTTTGTTTTGATTCGTACATAAATATATTTTACATGTTGGTAATAATGCAATATGGTTATAAATTAAACAAATATTTGTACTGAAATGAAAAGAGGAACAAAAATATAATTAATAGCAGATGTATAAATTATACAGTATTTGAATAGGTTGCTTGTATTACAGTATAACTGTAGTATGACTGTATAGCTACATATATCTGTAAGTAGCATGTATAGCTGCAGTATAACTGTAGTATAACTATATAGCTGCAGTATAACTGTAGTATAAATGTATAGCTGCAGTATAACTATATAGCTGCAGTATAACTGTAGTATAAATGTATAGCTGCAGTATAACTGTATAACTGTATAGCTGCAGTATAACTGTAGCTGCAGCCACAGAATTGTAATGAATGAATGTCTCAGTATAGTTTTTATAAATGAATTTTTTTTATGTTGATATAAAATTTGCGGTACAACATGTAGATGTTTTGATCAATATACTTCAATGGTACTATTGAAAATAAAGTTATTATTTTTGTTAGCAGTTGAATGGTTCTTAATTTGTTCGTGGTGATGCTATCTCATATTTAAATTAATTTTGGGGAAACCTATTTTTATTCAGGACAATATATTCGATCAATTGTTTAATTGATTGATTTAGTAATTGATAGATTGGTTAATGTATTGAGCAATATATTGGTTAATTGATTGATTGGTTAATATATTGATTGATTGGTTAATTGATTGATCGGCTGGTTTGTGGGTTGATTTTTTGATTAATTTTATAAACAAGTAACAGAATATTAAGACCGAGTGCTTTTAAGTTGAGGTATTCAGCAAGCCAGGAGAATACATTATGAAGACAGCACATAATTAACAATGATTCATGATTGTTTTAATGTGTTCATCTCCTCGTCCACTACTTCATATAGCTAATAGATACGCCACGGTTCTATATGCTACAGATACAGTACCGAAGATTGAGTTGTTTATTACACGTGTGCTTAATGCTTATGTACGTCGGGTTACCCCAATTCAAGGTTTTATTTAAACACGAGGACCCAGATCCACACATAGTTGTTCTTCCCTCCCTTGGGTCGTCTACATACAAAATACAAATTTAAAACAATGTTATGTACAAATATTGGGCCAGTGTTTCTATCAACATTGATGAAACTTAACCTACCATATGCGGTATGATTCCTATATGAAAAAATACACAATTGATTGGGAAAAACTCATACTCATCTTTTATTCATCAAAAAGTATATACATAAAACAATTCATAGCAGTATAAACTGAATTGCAAACTGAGTAGTTAAATACATTATACAAAATATACAGAATTAAACAAAATGAGCAATATGAGGATTAATACAATAGGCTTTAAAAATTAGTTTATAATTTCATTTTAGCTGTTAAGAGTGTGGATGGGGAAGGGTCACGCCCTAGCTCTCCCGGAACCGCCTCTGACTGGTAGCCGGGGAGATGTGCCCCTCTTCCTGGTGCTCTTATTTTTAAAATCCCAATTGACGATCGGAATTTTACACCCGAGTATAATTATTATGGTCATTATATCATATACAATAACAGTTTTCCTGGAAAACAAAATTAATGAATAAACATATAACTTATCAATATGCCATTAATAATGTGATAAATAACATAATTAATGTACTTGGCGGCGGGTCAATGCACTGCTGTAGATATTAAGGTTTCACATTTACATATTATTAGAACGTGTTATTAAAATTTACAAATTAAATAAATTACTTGGAATTACTGAAACAATGAGAAGCTAGCACGAAACTGATACTCGTGTGTTGTGCCCAAATATGGTAGTGATATGTTTAAATGGTAGTGATATGTTTAAATATGGTAGTGATATGTTTAAATATGGTAGTGGTATGACATCATCATGTCCATAAGTGCATATCACAATTGTTGTCGCAAACAATTTGATAGTGTAAACAAGGCTTAAATGTTTGTGTATATTATATGCCTGTAATATTTTGAAAACGTGTTTTAGAGATAGAGTTTGTTGACATAAAAAGGAAATCCATTAGCTTCCGAATGCTATCAACTTTACTGTTTCGTATGACGCAGATATTACCTGTTGCCCTTCCTATCCTTGAAAAGACAACGTCCGAAGGTATACTGTACGTCAACAGATAAACTTCCACCATAAAAATATTCAATTCAATTATTTTATTCGTCAAGCACTCTGGCTCGAAAATTATCTTGCTTGTCACGTATATAAAAACATTTAAACAATTTGATAAAATGGGTAAAATACCGTTATAACAGCACGACACCAAGGGGTAAAAATAGAAAAGCAACAAATACAAAATTACATAAGGTTAAAACATGGCAATAGTAAAAAATATCATACAAAATGTAGAGAACAGTGTCATATAAAAAAGCTAGGCCTACTTAGCACCTTTTAACAGAACCATTGATTTTCACCATTTGTTTCCGCTTATGTTGTTTTTTTCTGTAGTAGGCCTACAATCTAGTATAATTGGTGCTGTCTGCTAAATATAATGTAATAGGAACTTTAGTATCTAAAGTTAACTCCTATTTAGGGGCACCTTTTGGAGCGAATGAGTTAAGAGTAAATAGACTACTAGTCCAGATTTGACAAAAATGAAATGCTGTAGGCATTTCGTGTTAAAAGGGAATAAGCATGTGTTTTAGGGTAATTTTGGGGTGCTGAATTCAAATTTGCTGTTTACCCGGCTCAATTTTTAGATCTTCACCCTTAAAATGTGAAAAACAAAATGGCCGCCATTTCAGACTTATTTTGGCTTATAACTTGACTTTTAAGTGACGTAGCAAGTTAAAAATGGTGTCTATACCTATGTTTGTGATAGTGAAGATTCCAACTATATTGTTATTAAAGTTGAAAATATTCTATTTCAGCCGCCATGTTGAAATCCAAGATGGCCGCCATTTTAAACGTATTTTGGCTTATAACTTGACTTTTAATTAACATAGCAAGTTAAAAATAGTTTCTATACCTATGTTTGTGATACTGAGGATTCCAAATATATTGTTATTAAAGTTGTAAATATTCTATTTCAGCCTCCATATTGGAAGTCAAGATGGTCGCCATTTAAAACGTATTTTGGCTTATAACTTAACATAATAAGTAACATAGTAGGTTAGAAATGATGTCTATACAGTACCTATGTTTGTGATACTGAGGATTCCAAATATATTGTTATTAAAGTTGTAAATATTCTATTTCAGCCGCCATGTTGAAATCCAAGATGGCCGCCATCATTTTAAACGTATTTTGGCTTATAACTTGACTTTTAATTAACATAGCAAGTTAAAAATGGTTTCTACCTATAGTCCAGTAAAAGTATGGTTGAACCTAGAACAAATTGCAACATAATTTGTTTTTGTTTTGTCTGGTTGATATGGTCCAAATTAACATCATATCCAAAGTTTACCAAAATCGGACATCGTGAAGTGGGTTCATTAGCATAAATTAAAAATGGCCACCATTTACCATTTTGAAGCCCTGTATATTATCTCCTTAACGGTTGGTTTTACTTATAGACCACCTACTGTAAGTGAATTACTATTAATTATTATTAATCAGATGTCTTGTTAATTTTGGACTGAACAAAAGATGGATGTTTCGAATTCATTCATAATTCATATCCTTGTTTCTTTGCAAGTACGGCTGAAATAGAATATTTGCAACTTTAATAACAATATAGTTGGAATCTTCTTTTAACTTGCTACGTCACTTAAAAGTCAAGTTATAAGCCAAAATAAGTCTGAAATGGCGGCCATTTTGTTTTTCACATTTTAAAGGTGAAGATCTAAAAATTGAGCTGGGTAAACAGCAAATTTGAATTCAGCACCCCAAAATTACCCTAAAACACATGTTTATTCGCTTTTAACACGAAATGCCTACAGCATCTTATTAGAGTGGAAATATGACTATCTGGACTAGTCTAAAAGCGTGGTTCCCACTCTAGCAACGCAATAACACAATCTACGCAACGTTAGCAAATGCCCTTCCAATAATTGTGTTTTCCCCCGCCTGCGTGAAATCAAACCTGTGATTTTTGCAGCATTGTTGCGTCGTCGGTTCCCACTTGTGATTACGCAATTACTTTGCGTCAATACGTCGTTATACGTTGCGTTCTAGTGGGAACCACGCTCTTAAAGCTTGGTTTCCCACTCGACGCAACACAAGGACGTAACGCAACGCAAGTGAATTGACAAATCACAAGCGATGGCTATTCGCTTGTGATTGCTAACTGTCTATAACTTCGCTTGTGATTGGTTAAAACGCTTGCGTTGCGTTTACGTCCTTGCGTTACGTTCTAGTGGGAACCAAGCTTTGCGATGGATTATTCGCTTGTCATTGGTCAACTCGTTTCTGGCGTTGCGTTTAAGCCCCTTGCTTTGCGTCCTCTGAGAACCAGGCTTAACTTCATCAAAATGAGTAAACACCATACAGATCTATATACTGATCGTTTAATGTTGCAGAAGAAGCATTTCTTCATGGATGGATCAATACATTGCACAACTTCAATATTTCCTCACGTCCAAACTTTAAGGGGACTTCCCCCTTTATAGTGAAAGAATTTGCTCTCCACAAACATTCGTGTTGCTGGTGACAAAAGACGGGAATACATGATTAAGTTTCATAACGGTCTAGAACATTTTCATGATCATACAAAAATTGCGGGGGCTGTCTAAACTCTGTTCAATCAATTCGAAAGTTATGAGTATAAAAATAATTTCATTATCATGCTTAATTAATTCAGAATCTGCAGTAGGCTTAATAACAGTTATTCTAGTAGTAGCTCTAGCTGAAAAACTGGTGGTAAATCAATTAGCAGCTTTGTCAAAATGCGTGGGTAGAATTTTCTTTTCTAGGCCTATTCTCTTTCACATATTACTGTTATTACAAAACCCTACTGTTTAATTAAGATTCAAAAGGCCACCAGCACTATAATACGCCGTATTGAAGGGAATCTCCCTTTTGCTGATAAAAGTCCGGTATAAAACAATGCGTGAAAGAGGAACACGCGCTAATTTGTGTTCCCTCGTACGGATTATAGGCCTATATATTTCTGACATGTTGTGAATGGGAGTATCTATATATAGCCTACACCTTCAGGCATATTATACAATGATGTTTTTTTTTCTATATTCAATGTTGCTATAATATACTATATTAATTTTTTTAACTTTCCGAAAAGTCTGTCTGTATTGTTTTGAAATTGATTGTATTTTTCAATTTAATCACGTCAATCAATTGTCGAATTCGATTGAGAACTTTCGTTGTAAAGATTCGTTTTGAGTACTTTTTGTATTCGAATTGTAAATTTGTGCTCAACAGAAAGTCATTCGAATAAAAAATGTTGACAACGAAAGCTTTTTCGTTAAGAACAATCTCAACGCTCAAAATTCTCCGTTAAAGCAGGGAAGAGTTTAACTCTTCCCTGGTTAAAGAAGTATCTGCTCAACGGAAAAACTACTCAACGGAAAAACTACTCAGGCATACAGAACTCGAATACGACAATTGACTCTCTGAATATTTAAGATGTATAGCGCCCCCTTTATTATTATTTTTCTTTCCCCGATTTTTGCAGCTTGAAATTGCCACATAATCGGTGCTTGTGCTTTGATTTGCGTTATTTATAACGTTTGTTTTTATATGGATTGACATCTGGTAAATACATATTTAGCAAATAGTGAATAATTTAAATGGTTGAATATTTGTATAATGCTATTTTGGCCCATAGAAAGTTGTAATAATTCGACAGTAATCCGCCTAGCAAGCTAGGCCTTAGTTTAGTTAGCCCGTAAAGTATAGGCCCTACCTAGCCTAGTAAGATTCGCCGATCAACACAGATACTCAATTCAAGTCTTTACGAATTGTCAATTGGACCACTATGAATGCCTAGGGTCTTTTACTCTGCTCTATCTCTGTTTTGGCAATGGCGTAACAACCGTAATATGAAGGCTACCAGCTATAAGACCATGCTGGCCTGGGGCTACTAAAACTTTCTTTTATTTACAATAAATTGTACATTTTTAATTTTAACAATAATTGGTTCTTTTTAAATTTATTTGGAATGGCTGTGAGTTGTGTTCCCCACCACTAGGCATAGAATATACAATTTAATTATGATAAATAGAACAATCATTAATCATCATTACTGCAGCTTATCATTTACATGTTGTGGTACTATTAACTAATATCCAGTGCATTAAAAAAAGTAGATTGTCAAAAATCATTAATGTCAAATTTATTGTGGTGAATATTCATGATCTTCTCAATAGTATACTTGGTTTCCGTTCATAATTCTAGCAGTTTTTAAAATTAACATTGCTGATAATATATTATTGAATGTTTAAGATAATATTTTAACTTTTTAAAATTTCTTTACAAGAGAGTATTGTTTAATAGGCGTAGAGCTCCTCAAACTGATCGCAAAAGAGAATATAGTACAGAAACTAGCAAGGAGTATATATATCTCAATAAAGACCAGTCGAATATACCTAATATGTCCACTATTATTTTGTAAATTATTTTGTAAATTATTTTTCATTGCTTCTTCTACTGTAGAGTATCAATATGGAAGGCAAAGGAGAAGAGGAGGTTGCCAAAGCGTCACCTGGCAAACCTGGCAAGGTGAACATGTCTATTATCGAAATTCAAATCAATCAATCAAAATCAATTTATTCCATAGAACTAAGGATATGTACAAATATGTCATAAAAAAAGTTATGGTAAAAGGGAACTCAACCAATAATCCACCCTTTAAAACAACTAGTAAAAACTTCTATTATGCAGAGGTTATATTCTTCTCTTTAAACCTTTATTCATTATAAGGTTTTAAAACCAATTATTTATTTTTTAGCTTGAAACTCTTTCAAAGGAAGACCTGATAAAGTTTGCTAAAAAGCAGGCAATGATGTTGCAGAAAGTGAAGGCTAAATGCTCAGGTAATGTTTGTCAAAATGTGTTAATGTAATGCATCTGCTGCTATTTATTTATTGGCTCTCTAATACACCACTTATTATTAGTGAAAAGAACTTTTAAGTTTCTCGACATTACGATCAATGTGCTTGATTATTCCTACGAGTGAGAATGCAGAAAGTCCAGGAAAGTGGGAATATAAGCGGAATATGAGACTGGTGTGAAAGCTAAAAACAAATATTTTATAAAATAACATTATGAAATTTATAACCTTTAGAATTAACAAAGAAGGTTGAAGATTTGGAAAAGAAGAACAAGGGAACAGGTGCAGAAGATGAGACCTTGGCAGGACTCCAAGCAGAGTTGAAAGAGTTGCAGACAACACACTCAGAGCTTGTTGTTGTTTACAATGCTGTACAGCAGCAGCAGGCAGAGGCTGTAGACAAGCAACAGGTAATAACCACATGATGATTGCAACATCTACAGTAGATGTGGAGCTGTAGCTTGGTGGTTAGCGTACTTGCCTTCCAATGCCAAGGTCCATGGTTCAATCTTGACCTAGTGCCTAGGTTCAATTATACTAGTGCTACATAGCTGGATTGTAACTCACATCTGTTCCTACTCCACTGCCTAGGCCTCAAATTAGATGATCCTGAATGTCCGCATATCCATAATATTCCAATTAAAATTTCGGGTGGGCGGCTTTTTTTCATTCATTTCATTTATTTATTTGACACAATCGGTCAATGGATTGTGACAGCAACAATGCGCCATAACATATAAGTGTCCGCAACTCCTCATTTAAATATCTACAGGTGGTTTAGAGTTTCTCTATGCCTGTAAACAGCACTGATGTAATGACAACATGTGTATCTTATCATCAGTCAGTAATGAGTGATATCTTAATTTGTCATTCAGTCACTACAGTATTTAAAATTGTTCACTTCATAGGCAATGGAGGATTCCTTAAATATAGCAGTGGCAGAGAAATCCAAGGTGGAAGTGAATCTGAAAGAAGAAAAAGACAAATCTAATGCACTACTAAAGAAAACTAAGGTACAGTATAAAGCTCTGTTTACACTATCAAACAATGTCTACTACCATATGTGTGTATATCACTTCCATATTTGGACACATCACATTTTTTTGTCACAAAATGTTTTACAGTGTAAACAGAGCTTTAGAAATTTACTTTTTAATCATACAGATACTATAGGTTTTAATATATTATATTATATATATATATTCATTGCTAATTTATTTTACTGGCATACTCAGAAGGAAGTTCATTATAGCATATCATCAATTTAAAAAAATTAAAATTTAACGAATGGGCCTAAAATTGTTCAGGAGGTTCAAGAGATTATTTATTGTTATTATTTATTTATTATTGATTATTATTGATTATTTTAAATGAGAGAAAATCAAGGAATTAGCCAGATCCGTTTCTGTGATTTGTAAATTTTTTTTTAAACCTAGGAATTGTCTGAGAAGCTTGAATGTATGGAAATGAAGCAAGAAACGATGACGTCAACATTCCAGTGTCTTCAGGATGAGTACCAAGTGACATCAAAGCAGAACAAGGTAAAAATAAGATTAAAAAGCTGTTTTCAAATCATTCTAGACAAAATTTAAGGAAATTGTACTTTTACAGAAACCTGAGAAACTATCTAAATCAATGAATAGTAGATTAGAATATTTTGATTGTTAATATACAGTTTGCGGTATGTAGCAGAAAAAAAGACTTGAGTTTTCGCCATGCAAACCTTCAAACAATAATACTATGACCAAGAAACATTTTGAGAACAACTGTTGAAAATGAAAAGCCATAATTTTTGAATAATATTTTTATAATTTCATTTAAAATGAATCAAGTTATGTTGTTTTAATAATTCTTTTAATGTTTTTTTTTAGGACCTCGAAGAGCAAGTGAAGGTTTTAACAGAAGCAAGAGATCAAACTTTGCTGTCTTTGAAAGAATTAAAGCATCAGAAGTCATCAGAATTTACAAACACAGAAGAACTAAAAACCATCATATCTGGATTAAAGACAGAGAAAGTTGACCTTCAATCAGAAGTTGATTCAGCTACACAGAGATTAAAAGCAGGGTTGCAAGAACTAGAAAGACTTAATGTTCAGTTAAAAGATGTGACGGAAGAGAGCAATACTCTTCAAGATTCTCTTAAGAGTAATGTTGATGAACAAAAGCAGTTAGAACAAAGGCTGGTAGACATGTCTGTAGAGGTTCAACAACTCAAAGGAAGCGCAGAATCAATAAAGGAAGAACGAGATAGAGTGCAGAATTTAGTAAATCAACGGGACAGAGAGTTAGAAGACACTTTGAAGTTAAAGACGGATCTCTCAAATAGGGTCGATAAGATTACTTCAAAATTATCAGAATTTGAAGAAAATTGGAAAAAGGAAGAAAAATTAAGGCTTGACTGTGAAGAAAAAGTAGATAGATTGGAAAGCTCACTCACATCTTCGAAGGAAGATAACCAAAGGCTTGTTACAAAATGTGAAGAACTGCAAAATGTTTGTGATTTGTTAAGATCAGAAAAATATGCCACAAGTAGTGAAGACGCCGATCTGAAGCTAAAATTGGAAGCAATGGACAATGAAAAACAAGAACTTGCAAACCAACTAGACATCATGCAGCAAAATAATGACACATTATCTCAAGAACACAGTAAATTGAAATGCCAGATTGATGTCATGATGTCAGAAAAGGCAGAATCAAAACAAGAATTAGAAAATTTCAAAGAAGAACAAAAGAAAAAAGAATCTGAAATGAATAAAGAGATTGCAGCATTAAGACAAAATATTGACCAATTGGAAAGAGATTTACAAGAAAAAGAAAACAGATTGTTAGATGTTAGTAAGACATTTACAGAATCGTTAAATAGTATAACAAAGGCTGAGGATAATCTGTCAAAGATTATGTTGGAAGAAAAAGAATTGACAAAAGTTTGTGCATCCAACGATACTACTGATAGTAAAATTGAAAATGAAATCACCACGCTAAGAAATGACCTTAAAAGTAAGACAACTGAGTTACAAAGTCAAAGAGAAATTTGTGAAAAACTACAAAGTGAACTGGACAGAAGAACTACAGAAGTAAAGAATGCAGAAGATAAACAGGTGGGATATGATAAACTTGTTGATGAGTTAAAATGTATGAATACTAACTATACTAAATTGCATGAAAAGGTTTCTCTTGTGGATGCATTGCAAAAAGAAAAAGAAGAATTAACTGGGAGTCTTTCTAAGAGTCAGGATCAAGTGCAACGTCTTGTTGAGCAGTTAAAAATAATTAAGCACGCTCATATGGATGGCATGCAAAAAGGTTTTGCTACTGAGGAAGAAATTAAGGAACTAAAATCGCAAACGGATGAATTTAAGAATGAGGTGGAAAGTTTACAGAAACAGTTAGTGGAAACCCAGGAGGAAAATCATGTACTAGAGAAAAAATTACAGATATCTCTTACTGAAAAAGACAAACTAGAAGAACAACACAATGATAAATCAGTTTCTGAAATTCAAGATCTCAAACAAGAATTACAAACAACATCTGAAAAACTCCAGAAAGAAAAGGACCAAGTTGGAAAACTTGAAGAAGAAATAATTCAACTCAAATCAGCTTTAGAATCAAACGACTCCAAACTTTTGATAGCAAATAATAAAGTTACAGAGTTAAATGAATTAAATACTAATTTTGAAGAAAATTTTAAAGAAATGTCTAAAGAGCTTTGTAATGTAAAGAATAATTTGGAAGAATCTATTTCGCAAGAACAGACAAGAAACCATCAGTTAAGTTTGGATCTTAGTAAGTTTGAAGCAGACAACAATGCACTGAAAGAAAAAATGGAGGACTTAACCAATGAACGTGAAGCACTGCTTTTTAAAATTCAGGACCTGGAATTGAGAATTGAATCTGCTACATCAACAAATGAGCAGTTGCAATATGATTTAGATGGACTCAAGTGTAACTATGACATGGCAGTTAAAAAGGAAGAGGGTACTGGATGCTCTTCAGAAGAAGTGAAGATGGAGCGAGAAGAACTGGTTAAGAAAGTTAATATATTGGACGGTGAAAAGAACAAACTTGCATCTAATCTGGAGAGGTTGAAGAAGGAAGCCCAAAGTAAGATTACCAAATGGAAAAACAGAGTTGAAGGTATCACTAAAGAAAAACAGGATATTGAAGAACAAGTTGAGTCTTTGAAAGTTGATAAAAGTGATTTTGTTGCAAAGTTGAAAGCAATGGAAGATAATCAAGAACAAACAAATCAAGAAATTGAAGCTCTGCAAAAGTCTATTGAAGAAGTTAAGGCCAAATCGACAGAAGATTTAGAAAAACTTAATGCTGTGCTATCCAAACAACACAACATTGAATCTTCTAGAATGGAAGCTACAGACACTCTTGAGAAATTGCAGATTGAGAAGGACCAATTGTATCAGGATCTGCAAGAAGCGCTTACCGATCAAGATCACACAATAAGTCAGAACGACATTCTCAGAAAGGATCTTCAAGAAGTTCAATCTAAGATGGAACAAATTCAGAAGAATTTGTCAAAATCAAATGACAAGATTACGGAGCTAACTGAAGTCAACCAGAGTCTTGGACAAGAGAAGGTTGATCTGACTATGAAACTGAATACTTTGGGTAATGAGTTAAAGTTGGCGTCAGAGGTAGGAAGACTTTAGCACCATCATTTTCTATTTTATGAATCCTTGCAGACTTTCCTTTTTGTCATTGGAATATTTATTGTCACATATTAGTGTGTTCTTAGATCCATGGATGATGCTTGCATGCACAATTCATTTTATCTCATCTCTATTCCAAATCCATGGATGAACATTCATTTTTTGTAGTTTGTTTACAAATTTACAATGTTCCTAGACATTGCATGTGTTTTTTTTTTGTATATTCAGACATGAGAGAATTTAAGATTCTTCCATTTGTTCTTTACTTTTTTGGAAGTGTGGCAATGTTGTTTGCTTTCATTCTTGATGTTCTACTGAACATCTTTGTATGTATTAATTGACTATACTAACTATACAAAAAACTTTGTTTTGAATCTCATTTCTGATGTACAGCATTTTCTACACATAATTCATTTTCTCTACTACCTTTTCTATAAGGACCATTTGAATTTGTACTGTATTTTGAAGTAATCATTTTAGTTATAGTGCACATAAATCATTAGTTGTTATTAGAGCTTAAGGGGCCCAAAGCATTAGCAGCCCCAATGCCTCAAAGTCCAGCCCCAACTACCCAGCATGGGCAGGATTTTAGGAGTGCTAAACTTGGGGCCTTTTCCACCTGCATTATGCTAAATTGTTAGTCATTTATTGGCTTACATTTGAATGTCTTTTATAGGAAAAAGAAAAAGTTGAGGAAGCCTACCAAACAGCATCAGCTAGCCAAGGAGGAGGAGATCAGTTGAAGAGTGAGCTTGGTAGGTTGCCGAGAATTCATTGGGTTTTTTTTTCTTCATGGCACAATTTGTTGTTACTTCACCTAAATGAATTTATATTACAGAGGCAGCTATGAAACAACTAAAAGAAATGCAAGAGAAAGAGAAGAAATTAAAAAGCTTAGCAATGAAAGGAAAGAAAGAAGCAGAAAGTAGAAAAAATGAGGTGAGTGAAAAAAAACTGGTTTTTGCTTATAATTTATCAAAATTAGGAAATGCTAGATTTTGAATTCTTCCAGACCTCAACCATTTGCACGCTGAGAACGTATTCTATCTTCATTGTGTTTTCACGTGATGGTAAGCGACCATCTTCTTCAAAACTTAGAATGGTCACTTGTTAAGACATTTGACCTTTGACACTATTGAATGTTTTTTGTTTTTTTTTTGTAACGTATCTACGCAAGGTTCTGTAAATATCACAGGTTTGATTTCATGCAAGTGGGGGCAAACACATATTATGGAAGGGTATTTTCTTACAATGTGTAGGTGGCGGTATGTTGCGTCGCTAGTGGGAACCAAGCTTAAATATTTTTTTAATTCATTATCAGGTGTTGAAATTAACTGAAGAAATCAAAGTGTCAAACATTAGGAATGAAAAGCTACAAGAAGAGTTGACAGCTTATCACAGCACACTAGAAAAAATGAAAGACAAACTATCTAGTGGACATCAGCAGGCTGAGAATTACCAGGTAAGGGTATGATGTTATAAAACAAACCCATACTAACATTACAACACTACACCGTAAATTTACACATGAGCAGTAACGGAAATAATAATATTGGATCTATGTTATTCCTTATGACCATTTACACACAATGCAGAGGATAGACACAGATTCTACGTGGGAAAAGCTATACGGTTTTCCATTTACTGTTACCGCTCTTTTGTGTAAATTGGCCTTCATCTAGTATCATCTAGGTAGGCCTACAATCTTGTGTTAAATCAGTTTGCTTGTATGTAGTAATTACTGTAGACAGATAAGCTAGTACTAAGCACAAATAAAGATATGGTTTAGTTGGTTCGATGCACAAATCTGAGAGATTAAATAATATAATATAATATTGATTAAATGATGTTGGTGACACGTATTGTTTTTCATTAGAGTTTACAGCTAGAGTATGAAAAGTTACAAGACTTGATTGACGCAGAAAAGGACAAAACCGAGAGCCTTACAAAACAATTAGAAGAAAACCAGCAGGACTTCAAGGTACATACTAAAATTATTTATGTATTAAAAATATTATTTAATTTGAAACTATAAAAATGAGGAAATCTGTGAGAATGAGAAAAAAGTCCGAACCAGGATTAAAACCAGAAATCTTCTGCTTGATATATGTTTTTAAATGCACTAATGAAGGGCTAGTATTGCCCGAAAGCTCTGCTAACTTTTTTTGGCTGTTTGCCACTGATGATACCTGTGACAGCATTGTCATATTTTCAGTAATTTGCCTTTGGATTTAAATGTTAGTTATTGTTTTTTAAGACATTGACAGAAGAGTCTGCCAAATTAAAGGAGGTAAAGGAGGAATTGAAAATTAAATTAGACAAATCGGACAAAGAATGTAAATTTCTGGAGAAGAGTCTAACAGAAGTGAAATGTATGAAAATGACTGTGGAGCATGATAGGGATAATGAGCACAGACGTCTGGATGAGAAGGCTAATGAACTCTCTGAGGTAATGAATGACCTAATCAACTGATGACAAATGTTTTGAAATAGACGAAAATTTAAAAAAAGGCAACCTGGAAGTTGACCTTTTAAATTGATAGGCATTGTTTGTAATGAAATATTTGATGTAAGTATGTGAATTACATTTTTCTGCAGGCGAATTCTAAAATCGAGAGTTTGGAAAAAACGTTAGCAGAGCAGAAAGAGAGGCATACAGACACAACAACACAACTAACAAAAGCATTGGAGGTTTCTCAACAAATTGAATTGTTTTCACTCTCCTCTTTCTCTAGGATATTTATTTTCATCTCTTTTTCTCTTTACATTCTATAGTGTTTGTGTTATTCTTTTTTTCTGGTATTTCTTTATCTCATTTTTTCTCATTATTACTGACATGTTAAATTTGTACATTTGGTTTCATTGTTTAAATAAATAGTGGAGTTGTAGATGCTCGGTTAATGATCACCCAGTGCTGGTCTGATATGCTTATATATAGACATGATGATGTCATATTATCTTCTACCATATTTCGGCACATCACTTCCATATTTGGGCACATCACACTTTTTTGTCAAACTAGTTTGATAGTGTAGACAGAGCTTTGTTTATATAGAGCATCTGTGTATGTTTATGTCCTTCATAGTAATTTACTTGATTTCTTTTCCTAATTTTCTGGCAATATTTTATCTTTTGTTTAATAGGAAGCAAGTCAGAACAGCATGATGGATCTAGAAATAGCAGATTACGAAAGGACAGTTGAAAATCTGAACGAGACGATGCAGGAAAAGGAATCAAAGATGATCAATATGACAACAGAGTTAGCACGTCTTGAGAAGAGAATTGAAAGCATGCAGAAAGAGCTAGGTTGGTTACTGTTTGTCTGTGCTCAGAGCCGTAGCGAGAGGTTAAAACAGACGAGGGAAAGAAAAATGTATTAAAATTATTAAAGATCCCGGCCGGAAAATGTTAAACAGGGCAAGTGTACTGGCACATGCTCTTTACTGATCTCTTTAAGCATTAATTAATTATGCAACTTTATTTGAAAAAACTTTCCGATGAAAGAAAAGATTACTTTAGTTTGGGCACCCTTCTCTAAAGCTTTGTCTACACTATCGAACTAGTTTGACAAAAAAAAGTGTGATGTGCCCATATATGGACAAGATGATGTCATACAGTATCATATTTAGGCACGTCACACTTTTTTTGCCAAACTAGTTTGATAGTGTAGACAGAGTCTAACAAAAAAACATTATTTCATATTAAACCTTTGTTGATAGATGCAACAGACAATCAACGTATTCAGGCGGATGAGAGAGCTAATAAACTAAAAACTATTCTGGTTAAAACAAAGAAAGACTTAGCAGAAGCAAAGAAAACGGTAGGATATGATTCGATTAAACATTTAAATATTTTATCTCATGTCAGAACAATCGTGTTACAGGACAGGTTCTGAATTGGTGGGTTTGTAGTGTAATTTAAACTTTTATATTCACATAGATTTAACATACATTTTTTAGGAAAATGATCAACGTAGTAGTGAAGCAGCCATGCATGGACAGCTGGAGGCAATGACCCAAGGTCAGGAAGAGTTGAAAGTTCAATTAGCAACAATCATGGCTGAGAAAGTCAAATATCAAGATCAGGTGAGGTCAAATTAATACACAGTGAGGTCAAATCAGTACAAAGTGAAAATGTGTATTAAATAAGTAATTATACTAAAAGTGAGTGAATATAATATTGTTGTCTACATTTCAAACTAGTTTGACAAAGAAGTGTGATATGCTCAAATATGGTAGTGATATGCCCAAATACGGTATAGTGATATGCCCAAATATGGTAGTGATATGCCCAAATATGGTAGTGATATGCCCAAATATGGTAGTGATATGCCCAAATATGGTAGTGATATGATGTCATTGTGTCCATATATGGGTACATCACCTTTTTTGTTTCACATAAAGTTTGATAGTGTAGAGCTTAGGCTTTTAGTGATCATTTCTTTTTCTTTTAAAAGTTGAAAACGTCAAGCAATGCTAATGTGAGAACAATAAGTCGTCTTGAAACCAAAATATCGAACTTGGAAGAAGACTTGGAATCAGCAAGAGTAGAGGTTATTGCTATTCAAGAAGATTACGATGGATATAAGGTATGCAAGCTGCATTTTATAAATGTCAAATAATATTTATACAACGTACAATATTTTTTGTTTTTGGAATACGTTTTACATTTGTACTGTATGTATTTCTTGTTCCTTCAAAGTGTTCTTCATTTTTCTGGGTTTTTTTAACAGGCAAGAGTGCATACAGTATTAAAACAGCAGAAGAGTCGTGAAGCATCTCACGCTAGTCTGGAAGCAGACCGGGTAGATAAGCAACGAATGGAAGAAATCATCCAACAACTTAAGCAAAAACTTACAGCAACAACGTAAGAACAATAAACATTTCAAATTTAGTTAAGTCAGAGGAAGGTTAGGTTAAGTTAGGAACTGTAATATAGGCATCACATGTGAATCACATGAGATCCTGTATTATGGAATTTGCCTATGAACAAGGAATCAGCTGTTTAAGTTAAGAGAAAACTATCTAACTTACCTGTATAAATAAGAAATGATTTTGGTTATATCAATTGTTTTATCGTCATAGCAATCAGTTGAAATCAGCCAATGAGGAGCTGGATACCTTACAAGAGGAGCATGACCGGTTGCTACAGCGACACAGTACCATGGTAACGGATATGCAATATAAGGAGAGAGTCTGGAAAGAAAGGTTTGTTTTAACAGATCTAGTTTTGTATAGTATTGGAGGTTAACAAATATCTCAGCAACAAAACAATCGACAATCAACAAATAGTCATGCTAACTGGTTCAGTCCCAAATGGCATAAGGGTGTGTTCCGAAGTGTGTGGTTCAAATCCAATTCTCGCCACATTACTTGTATCCTTAGGCAAGACACTTTACTTACATTTGGGTACCGGTTAGATCAAGACAAAGCCGATTACTAGCTGCATTATGGGAGTAGTGTTTCCATGTGTTTGATCCAAAAAAACAGTATTGGTTTAGGTTTATGGAGGATTGATTATTTTTTTGTTACAGAATTGAGAAATTAAACATCGAAAGCCAGTGTACATTGCAGGAACAAACAGAAACAATTAAAGAGATGAGTAGTCAGAATGAGTCTATTACACAAACATTCAAGGTACGCCTTTACCTAGTTTAAATTATTTTTTATTAATAATTATCTTGGAAAAATTATTATTATTATTTGATCTAAAAAATGACCGGGATAATAATGCGCAGCGCCTTAAAAGCTTGCTTATATGCGCTATATAAGAATGAACTATTATTATTATTATTATAAGGTTTTTTTTTTTTTTAAAGTATTTGTTTAGGTTTATGGAGGATTGATTATTTTTTTTAATATAGAATGGAATAGACAAATTATGATTATATTCTGTTATGATAATGATTGTAGAAATTTAATTGAAATACTGTAGAGTAGCTTTGCATCAGGAAGTTGAGAAATTGGTCAGGTGTGTGCCCCACTCTAACATAATTTGTACTTTCTACTAAGTACAGTATGTTGGGAATATAATACTTAAAAAATTTGCAAGTAAATTCTCAGATGGGACTCATCCCATGACCTCCAGATCATTAGCCTAGCGTTCATAAACTTTAACTGTACTGTTAGATATTTTATTAAACTATTTATACTATTTATGTATTATTATTGCTCAATGGATGTAAATTTCTTATAAAACTATAGGATGAGATTCGGCGAATACAAGAGGAGCATAGTAGGACACTAAGGTGTTTACAGGACCAGATTGAAGGCCAAGAAAACCAGATGTATCGAATGCAGAAGGAGCAACAACAGCAGATGCAGCAGCAGATGTCAAGACCAGTAAAAGAGAGTCAAGAGATGGTGACAATGGTGGCACCAAGACCAGAAGAAAGAGAACAAGGAGAGGTAAGAGGATGAAAAATGACCCTGACCCCAGTTGGGCTGATTGGTGCTAGTAGTGGGGCACATCATCATATATGATAAAAACAAATAGTAAAGAATACTGCAGGCCTTGACAACTTTTGACTAGACCACTGATGCTGGGTGCCAGCGAGTGATTGGACGAGTGGTTAAGACAGTGGAACTGTAATTACACAGCCATAACATCAGAAAAGGTTTGAGGCTCACTCGCTCCATGGTTCTGGATAAGGACTAGGTTTAGTGTACACATCTAGCTCATGTGCACTTTAAAGAACCTAGTAAATTCTTCGAGACGAGTAGGGGTTACCCCGGTGTACTAGTACATCACAGCCACTGATCATAAAAAAATAATTAATAATAATAGTGGGCATCATCATCTTTTAAGGCTATTGTTGGCAGCTATGGCATTTGCAGATAATATTTTTGACGGCTAATGATTACCATACTACTAAATAACATTGTGTGTTTAGGGAATGGAACATCCAGACAATGAGGCTTCCATTCTTCACACCCCAACGACTCCAACAGTTCCCATGATGCCGTTTGCTCAGCTACTGAGTACGAAGAGTGAAGATCGTCTGAGCATAAGTGAAAGTTCAACAGAGGAAGAAGAAAATCTAAAACTACAGTTGAACACGACTCTTAAACGTGTAGAACATTTTACAGAGGTTAGTTTGTTTGATTTGTTTCTCCAGTAAAGCCCTCTTTTGTTACACACAACAAGTAGAAACTGTTTTTGTAGAAAAATACAATGCCCCCCTCAATCCAGCGAAGCAAAGAGAGTCTAGAACATGACTAATGTGCAAGTCAATTCACATACTTTGTAAACCTTTAAAAATTCCCACTCTCTTTCTAAATCTCCTTTTATAACCCTCCATTTAATTATCCTTTAAAATCGTTTGATCACATAAAATAATTTGAATCCAAAATATTTCCAAAAATAGCAGAACAGGAATGAATTACGTCGCCAGTGAAATATGAATGATTTAAAAAAGAGGAAGTCGTAATTAATTATTATTAGGTATTAAAATTTTGTGTCGTGGGAATTTGGCCAAGCTGACTCAAAATAATGTGATCATGTCAAGGAGGAATTTTTTTTTAAATGTAAAATATGTTTATTATCATATCAGGTTATTATCATTTTGCCATCATTCCTTGTAATCATAATATAATCAGTATAATAATCTTATCATTATCATCATAATCGTATCATTATTATCATAATCTTATAATTATTATAATCTTATTGTCATTACAATCTTCTTATTGTCATCATAATCTTATCATTGTCATCATCATCATAACGGTTAACCTTATCATCATACTTTATCATTGTCATCATAAACTTATCATCATCATCATCATCATCATCATCATCATCATCATCATCATCATTATAACAGTTAAACTTATCATCATACTTTTATTATTGTCATCATAATCTTATCATCATAACGGTTAACCTTATCATCATACTTTATCATTATCATTATACTCTTATCATTATCATCATAATCTTATCATTATCATCATAATCTTATCATTATCATCATAATCTTATCATTATCATCATAATCTTATCATTATCATCATAATCTTATCATTATCAACATAATCTTATCATTATCATCATAACCTTATCATTGTCAATCACAATTTTATCATTGTCATCATAATCTTATCATTATCATCATAATCTTATCATTATCAACGTAATCTTATCATTATCATCATAACCTTATCATTGTCAATCACAATTTTATCATTGTCATCAAAATCTTATCATTATCATCATAATCTTTATTTGTCATCACAATCTTGTCATTGTCATAATGTTTTCATTGTCATCATCTCATAATCTTATCATTATCATCACAACCTTATCATTGTCATCACAACCTTATCATTGTCATCATAATCTTATCATTATCACATCATAATCATATTATTATCATATAATCATATCATTATCTTATCATAATCACATAATTATCTTATCATTATCATAATCAATTTTTATTTTGTTATGTTTTGTTGGGTCTTTCTGAGACAGGCCTTGGCCTCTAAGTCTGATCCTAATTAATGAAATCTTTATTTGTTTATATTGTTTACATTGTTTAAGTTTTCATTAATTGAATAAATGTGAAATGAAATGAAATGAATTCTTATCATTATCATCATAATCTTATTATCTTGTATTGTCATAATAATAGTCATCAGCATCATCATCAATATAATCGTCGTCATCATCATCAATATAATCGTCGTCATCATCATCATCACTATCACTATAGTCGTCATCATCATTATCATCATCACTTGTATAATCATCTAAACATAACTTTTCTAATACATACACTCACTATGTTTCTATGTGACAGTACTTGATTTATAGACAGTCATATTTCTTCATCATATATAATTCATTCCTATTCCTGTCATGTGTGTTATTACATCTTACAGCTTTCTCACGCATTAAGATGTCAAATGCCTTAGTCATATTTGATTACTGTAGATCTGCATACATAAATAGTGTATTGCAGACATTGATGTTGTGTACCCATTAGTTTACCAAGATATATTTTGCTATAACAACATTATAAGATGCAAAACCTTACTTGTTAAATGTTGCTCTCTTAACCTTTCCTATTTGATTACTGTAGATCTGCATACATAAATAGGGTATTGCAGACATTGATGTTGTGTACCCATTAGTTTACCAAGATATATTTTGCTATAACAACATTATAAGATGCAAAACCTTACTTGTTAAATGTTGCTCTCTTAACCTTTCCTATTTGATTACTGTAGATCTGCATACATAAATAGGGTATTGCAGACATTGATGTTGTGTACCCATTAGTTTACCAAGATATATTTTGCTATAACAACATTATAAGATGCAAAACCTTACTTGTTAAATGTTGCTCTCTTAACCTTTCCTATTTGATTACTGTAGATCTGCATACATAAATAGGGTATTGCAGACATTGATGTTGTGTACCCATTAGTTTACCAAGATATATTTTGCTATAACAACATTATAAGATGCAAAACCTTACTTGTTAAATGTTGCTCTCTTAACCTTTCCTATTTGATTACTGTAGATCTGCATACATAAATAGGGTATTGCAGACATTGATGTTGTGTACCCATTAGTTTACCAAGATATATTTTGCTATAACAACATTATAAGATGCAAAACCTTACTTGTTAAATGTTACTCTCTTGAATGTTCTATTTGATTACTGTAGATCTACATACATAAATAGGGATTTGCATATCCTTTACAAAGACTTGTAATAAGACTTTGTTTATGTAGAGCATCTTGTGTATATGTTTGTCTTGTGAACCTATGAGGGTCCCTAATGATCAGCAATTGCTGGATGGATCACCCTCATTAAATATGGTTAAAAAAAAAGAAAAAAAGATATAGACTATAATTATATAATGAAATAACAACATTATAAGGTGAAAAACCCGTATTTGTTAACTGTTCCTCTCTACTCATTTGATATATTTCACTTTTATGCCTCATCATAATAAATTGATCTTGATGAGGTACCAAATTAATACAGTTTATACAACAAGTAACTTTGAATTGTATTGTGGTATTATAGGCAGACATTTCTATTACCTGCTATTAACAGAATCCCTTTATACAGGCAATTGGTCTCAAATTGGAGGGACGAATCTTTAATTGAACTGAATTGATAATAGAGAGAAATGGCGAACCGCTATGACGTCACTCAAATTTCACCGAGTGGGTATAGATTGTAAACAAACCATTTCGCCACATGTTTTTGTATGGGAAATTCCGATGGGTTGAGTTAAAAAGGAAGGTAGAAAAGAACGTTTAAAACACACATAATAGCAGTATCTTTTTTTTTTGCAACACCCTTAACAATTTTAATGTTATATGGGCAAATCTTAACATATTTTATTTTAATTTGGATTGAATTAAGATGCGTTTTTGTTATATACTGTACCCAGCTCTAGGCCCTAGATAGTTGGCCTGTATGCTGTAGTACCTCGAGCCTAGCACGGATTATCGGTTATTATAATAATAATAATATTGGAAATTCGTTATTGCATACTGTACTACTACTACTACTACTAATTTAGCTAGGGTGTTGCTAGGCCTCTCCTAGCTAGGTAGTAAGACTAAATAGAGCATCTCTAGTAGATGTAGGCCTAGCATTAGTTTCAGCTTGACAACTGCCATTTTGTTATGTGGCTAGTGATGCTTCCTGCAGGGGGGTCTACCGCCAGTAATGAATACTTGATAACACCATTCTACTATAATACTATATAGGCCTAGTCTAATGTAGACCTACAGATATGAGATATTTTTAGGAATATGATTGTGAATGATTGATGACTTTTATACATATTTCATTGTTTTATTGTGTAAATACACAAATACAACAAGAATTATGAGCGTTACAGCAACAACATTGGTTAGACGATGCCATGATTCACGTGTATAAACATAGGAAATGTGTCGCCCTCAACGGTTTGTTATGATTTTATACCCACTCGGATTTTAGACGTCGGTTCGCCATTTCTCTCTATTGAATTGTAATAATAATAATAATTTATATAGCACACATATCCACTAAAGGTGCTCAAATCTGTACTTGGATTAATATTCTTCAAAACAAAAAATTTAAAAGAACCAGCCTGATACTAAATTCTTCTGAAGTTAATTTTTGTGCGTAATTACAAAACATCCACATATTTAAGATATAAGATAACGCGTAATACAGTCCGTCTAGATATGAAAGTAGGGCTTGTACTGAGAACTTCTCAATAATTACATTCCACCAAGTTTGATTTGTTTCTAAACACTGTATGACATCACTTTGATTTTTGATTGAGAAGAGGTTATTGATGGTAATATGAATTCACAGCATGTTTCATTTCGGAGCTTTCTCCAAATGTGTAATCAGTTTTGATGTAGACATAGTGGCATATTTTACGTGCTTTTCATCTTCCAACGAGGTTTTGCTTTTTCCTTTGCTGAGGCATTGACATCCAAATTTCTTACTTCTCAATATTTTGTTTTTTAATCATCTTTTATTCGTTCTTGACTTTCTGTGATTTGCTTTTAGATACCTGTATATAAGATAAATAGTTGTTTATTGTCGTGACCAAAAACATAGGCAAACATGACATTTAGTTTCCTGGTGCTTACATTGAATTGGCAGAAATCACATGGCATACATATGCATACATAAATGTAAATGTCTTTAAAACAAAGAGTTTGATACATGGATTGAGTTGTACACATAGGATTTTCTACATTAAATTGTTTTTCATTTAAAAGTCCAGAGTCTACCAGACCTGTTAGCTATTGTACAACATTAAATTACTGTTTGAGCAATAGTCTAAGCAAGGGGACCCCTCAGGATTGGAAGTTTTTTTGGGGTGGGAGGAGGGGCGTTTAGAGGGTTAGTCCTTGTACCATAATAATGATTGTATTTTTTGTTTAATATTTGTGTGCATGTTCTTATCAAAACCTTTAGTAGACTCATTAAAAAATTGTGATTTTTTACATAAAAGTAGTAATGGGGCCCATGGAATTTTAATAAGATTTAACCACAAGACACATCAAAAACTATTAATATATAGATCTTTATTGCCGGGGTGTATAATATCTTATTGGCGTAATCGTTAGCTGTGAAAGGTAATTTGAATTGCAACCTCCTTTGAATTAAATAGCAGTCAAACATTCACAGGGTTCAAAGGTCAGTGTCGAAAATCACTGTCAATCCTGTCTGCAAAATTATGATACATTTGATAGTAAATCTCGCATTTTTTTTGTTTTCACACATGACATACTTAAGTTTAAACTTGTATGGAAGTTTATCAATGTGTTTCAAATTTTTCAAGAAGATCCTTTATTTTTTTTTAATTTATGGACTTTTTAAGACTATCCCTTAATAATGTGCTGAAACGAAAAAATATATGAAAAAGAACTTGATAACAGTATCTTTGATTTTCAGATAGTTTGTATTCTGTTGGGAATATAAATATAATTGACATTCAATATGTTACTTAGAAAATTAAATAAAAAGTAGATACACAATAGTATTTGACAGCAAAAACAGTTTGTTTTATTATGGAGCTGTATGTTATTGTAGTGGAGCTGTAGCTCGGTGGGTAACACGGTTGCCTTCCAAACCCAAGTGCCAGGGTTCAATCCTGACCTAGTGCCAGGGTTCAATCCTGACCTAGTGCCAGGGTTCAATCCTGACCTAGTGCCAGGGTTGTAACTCATGTTTCTGTTTCTCTTAATAGATTCTCTATACCTCCAATGTGATTTGGTCCAGTAGTTTATCCATCTTATAATTGCAGAGTTGCTCGCTGTGTATGATTTGTATGAAATAAATGTTACATATACAAATGTATGGGGCGACTTTCTCATTCTCACAGATCATCTTTATTGTTTCAAATTATTCAAATTTCAGTATATTACTGGGTGGTTTAGAATTAATTTTCTGCGCCTGTTGTGTTTATGAAATAAATGTTACATATATATGTTGCCATAACTTACTTACTAAATAAAGTCACTCTATTCATCAAAATAAACTTTGACAAACTTTATTATGATGTTACCTGTATAGGAGTTAGCATAATTTACTTTAAAGTCACTCCGTTTGTCAAAATAAACTTTGACAGACAAACAGACTGAATGAAAACCTGTCACGCTACATCTAACAATTTGACATGCACTAACAAATTTGACATACTTTTCACTTTTAGATTACAAGCGAGAATGAAGCTACAATTTTACGTTTGACCGAACAAGCAAAAGTGTTGAAAGGAGAAATCAGACGTCTGGAACGTAATCAACAACGCGAAAACGCGATTTCTAATATGGAATATCTTAAAAATATCATCATAAAGGTGAGGAATTGTTTGTACATTAAAACCCATATTACACCTTTGTGTCAAAATCAAAAGTGTCTCTTTAAAATTGGTGTCCCTTTAATCTTGGTGTCCCTTTAATCTTGGTGTCCCTTTAATCTCAGTGTCCCATTAATCTCCTAATAGAGATGTCCCTTTAAACTTTGTGTCAATTTAATCTCGGTGTCCTTTTAATCTCATAATAGAGGTGTCCATTTAATCTCCTAATAGAGGTGTCCCTTTAATCTTGGTGTCCCTTTAATCTCCTAATAGAGGTGTCCCTTTAATCTCCTAATAGAGGTGTCCCTTTAATCTCATAATAGAGGTGTCCCTTTAATCTCCTAATAGAGTTGTCCTTTTAATCTCCTAATAGAGGTGTCCCTTTAATCTTGGTATCTCTTTGATTTCCTAATAAAGGTGTCCCTTTAAATCTCCTAATAGAGGTGTCCCTTTAATCTCATAATAGAGGTGTACCTTTAATCTCCTAATAGAGGTGTCCATTTAATCTCCTAATAGAGGTGTCCATTTAATCTTGGTATCCCTTTGATCTCGTAATAGAGATGTCCCTTTAATCTCCTAATAGAGGTGTCCCTTTAATCTTGGTATCCCTTTGATCTCCTAAGAGAGGTGTCCCTTTAATCTCCTAATAGAGGTGTCCCTTTAATCTCCTAATAGAGGTGTCCCTTTAATCTTGGTGTCCTTTTAATCTCGGTGTCCCTTTAATCTCCTAGTACAGGTGTCCCTCAATCTAGTGCACATACAGTAGGGAAACCAACAGTGTCCCCTGACCAGGGATTTGCTCTGCTCTAGTGTCAAAACATACATTGCTCCTTGTTTGTTTCATAGGAAAGTGTCCTCTCAATAGAGGTGTTCCTAATAAGACACTCTGCTGTATAATCAATGTATTCAATAATTACTAACCAAGAGGTTTTTTACATATAAAGATTAGTAATAATTGTTTATGATCAATTTATATAAATATAACAATTGTATCATTTTTAATTGATTTTACTATGATTAATCGATTGATTGTTATTAATTTGTTTCATTGCTCGATGTCGGTCGATTTCATTGATTGATTTCTTTTTCAGTTTTTGACGCTACCAGTTGGTGATGAACGTCGTCAGCTGATACCCGTAATATCAACAATGTTGAAACTAAGTGTAGATGAAAAGAAAACTCTACAAACACTGTCTGAAGGTAAGAAGACTAAAACGTGCACAAGAAAAAATGATATGGGATACGGTGGTGGCGTTGTGTTAAAGATGTATTGTCCCCCAAAACATGAAAAATGAAGATTAATAATATGAGATTATAGGCCATTTTGTAGTTTTAACAAAGTTAACCACTTCCATAGAAAAAATAATAATGTTTCCACTTATAAAATGACAAAGTAAACAGTTACATTGAACCAAAAACACATTACCTGGCAGCTAATTTGACTATTTTTTGCTATAAATTACAGTTTTCCAGGTAATAAATATTTTGCCAATTAAAAAATACAAAAACTCAGGAGGACAATATATTTTTAATGATAATTTCAACATTTTTCTACTGCAGTTAATGCAGATAATTTTATTTTGTTTCAATGTAGAAGTCACTGCTATTAACAGTGTATATAAAAAAGGGTTTAAAAAAGTTAACTGCATTTTACATTACTGGCAATAAAGTATGGATTTGTGTAAATCAAATTACTGTAGCGCCCTCTATGATTTGACTCATGTAAAAAGTAAAGGTTTATTTTCTTAATGTAATCACATTGTACTGTATGTTTATTCAAAGGGGAAGAAGCCACCGTATCAGAGTCTGCTGGTTGGAGTGGTTATCTACATAGATGGTCTGGTGGTATGGCCTAGCTTCAATCATCTAGTGCTTTCCTGAGGTCTACATAGATGGTCTGGTGGTATGGCCTAGCTTCAATCATCTAGTGCTTTCCTGAGGTCTAAATAGATGGTCTGGTGGTATGGCCTAGCTTCAATCATCTAGTGCTTTCCTGAGGTCTACATAGATGGTCTGGTGGTATGGCCTAGCTTCAATCATCTAGTGCTTTCCTGAGGTCTACATAGATGGTCTGGTGGTATGGCCTAGCTTCAATCATCTAGTGCTTTCCTGAGGTCTAAATAGATGGTCTGGTGGTATGGCCTAGCTTCAATCATCTAGTGCTTTCCTGAGGTCTAAATAGATGGTCTGGTGGTATGGCCTAGCTTCAATCATCTAGTGCTTTCCTGAGGTCTACATAGATGGTCTGGTGGTATGGCCTAGCTTCAATCATCTACTGCTTTCCTGAGGTTTAAACAATGCTGACTACAAATACAGTCTTAGGCCCACCTAATGTATACGAATATTAACTGCAATGAATATAATAATTGATAACTATATTAATTATGTAATTCCAATGGTACTGAATACTATTACTAACATAATAATCCTAACATCCCACCTTTTAAATTTAACCGATTGGGTTTAAGCTTGGTTCCCACTAGAACGTAACGCAATGACGTCAACGCAACGCAAGCGTTTTAACCAATGGCAAGCGAAGTTATTATATAGACAGTAAGCAATCACAAGCGAATAAGTCATCGCTTGTGATTGGTCAATTCACTGGAGTTGCGTTACGTCCTTGTGTTGCGTCGCTAGTGGGAACCACGGTTTATTAGGAATTCTTATATATATATTTGTTTAAATTTTTAAACAATAGAAATTATATTATAGATTATATTCAATATAAATGAGATTATTAATTGGAATAGTAGTTTTGTTAGAAATAAAATTATGTTTTTGAATTGCTAATTTTGCTAAACTTTATTAGCAGTTTTGTGTTTTATGTATCGTGAATAAACTCCAACAAAATGAGTGGAATAAAGTGATACATGCTACTATACATGAATACAGTATATAAAATTTGTCTTTCAGAATTTAATTTTTTTATTTCAATTTTTTTTAATGTTGCATTTTAGATTAATGCTATTTGTTGAATGTTTATTATGTGTAATTTATTATATAAGATATTTATTGTGTATTAATTATTATGTATTTTTTAGATTAATTTATTTTTCATTTTGCACAAAGATCATTGATGAAGGGAAACAAATTAATGCAATCATTTTAGCAAAAATAAAAGTATTCTTCTTGTGCTGTATCTTCACATGACAATATTTTTATTCAGTATCATATCAAATTCCATAATACAGCATACAACATGTGATTTATGTATTATGAAAGGTTATGTAAGGTGAGGGTCTATGATACAGGCATCACATGTGAAACACATCCCGTGTCACGGAATTCGCCTACGATAATACTGTACAAGCTTAGATACAGTACCGAGAATCGACTACAATCAATGTGTTCTCATTCGCTGAAACCCCATTACACCACTTCGAAATTATTTGTTTCTTTTTCAGAATAAATCTTATGAATCAACGAATTATGTATGTTTCGTTTTGATTGTTTGTATTTTTTTTTTGTAGTCTTTATTTCGTCATAATTTTGTATATGCATGGACAAATATAAAGTTATGCAAAGTTTTCTTCATTAAAAGTTTCTTCACAAAATATACTAAATATTCTCGTTCAGTGATCGTATACGGTATTCACTTCCTCCAGACTTTGTGTTCCTTTCGCAACGATCTCTGCCCGTTTACCAAAGTCTGTGTGTCTTTTTCTTCGTTACCGAATTCGAATTTGTGCCCGTATCGTCACCGAATGTGTGCCGTTTCGTTACCGAATGTGTGCTCGTTTCGTTACCGAATGTGTGCCCGTATCGTCACCGACTGTGTGCCGTTTCGTTACCGAATGTGTGCTCGTTTCGTTACCGAATGTGTGCCGTTTCGTTACCGAATGTGTGCTCGTTTCGTTACCGAATGTGTGCTCGTTTCGTTACCGAATGTGTGCTCGTTTCGTCACCGAATGTGTGCTCGTTTCGTTACCGAATGTGTGCTCGTTTTCGTTACCGAATGTATGCCCGTTTCGTTACCGAATGTATGCTCGTTTCGTTACCGAACCTTTCCGATTCGTTACCGAATGTATGCACGTTTCGTTACCGAACCCTTCCATTTCGTTACCGAATGTGTTCTCGTTTCGTTACCGAATCTTCCGTATGTGTGCCCATTTCGTTACTGAATGTGTGCCCATTTCGTTTCGTCCAAATCTGTTGAACAAAAACGGTCTGATGTAGCATTTCGACTACATTGTGTTTTGGTGAAAGCGTTATGTGTTACGCCCAAAAGTCATAGATCCGCCCAGTCGGTCACGTGCAAGTAGTAGACCATGAAGAAATGATTCTCTAGATAATTCCTCGGCTCCATATAGCTAGACTAAGGAATGCGACAAATAAATGAAGTGAAATTCCTCCATGTTTAAAAAAAAAAAATGAATTACACTTGCTGAACATTTTTCGTCTTGAATATATGAATTTAAAAAACATGTCACGCAAAATGTACGCAATAATTGTTGCGGTTTTCGACAAGAATATTGTGCGCAGCTCTCGGGAAATTATAGCATGCCGATTGGATGGTTTCAAGAAACACATGACCACCTTTCCTTCAATTAATTTGTGTTATTGTATAATTTCCAGCCGTTTTCAAATGTATTTCAAATTCAGGCCTTCGTAAATTAATTTTAGTGCCATCAAAATGGGTGAAGATTCTCTTAAAGATTATATAGGTGCCACAAACTTAATGAATTGAAATATATCGTGTGAAGACGGAAGTGTAGTAGTGGCTACTAAAACGAAAGAACTGTATAGAGTTTTAAAATTACGTAACACAATTTCTATGAACTATCCTTAGTACCGGAAATAATAATATGTTTAATTTGAGAAGGTTTTTACCTAGATCTGACGGTATAGAAAGAAGAGGGTATTTTTTCTTTATTTATAGCTCCATGTAGGTTAATTATACAAAATAAAGGTATTAAATAAATGTAACTATTGTTCCAAGCTACTGAAAGGAGGACAGGACACCAGACTCGTGGACCAACCAATCACAGCCCTTTCCGATATTACCGGATCCCCCAACATTAAAACACTATAATATTAATAAGGGCCTATGTGTATATTATATCAATATTTATTATTATATATTATATAAATCAATAGGTAGGTATTATACTAACAATGTGATAGATCGGTGCTGGCTTATGGTTTGAATAATTCCGATCTGCCATCTATTACGCATGGGTAACCAGCAGTAGCTCCTTTGGTTGGTTTATATTATAAAAAAAGTTAATTCATATTTTTCCATATTGTTATTTAAAATCTACCCACATCAGAGCTTTAATAATGAAAATACTGTAATCGGTTCTGAGCTGACTTATTTTCTTTGTTCATAAAAGAGGGTGTAGCCCCTGAAGCCACTCCCTTCTCTCGGGTACCGACAGTTCTTTAGGCTATGTCGCGAAGTTACATTCATGTTCTAACAACCGATAAATATATCTTAAATTTTTATAGACGTAGTCATAAATGTTGATATGTGAATGAATGATTAGTGTTTTTAATATTTTGTAACCAAATCAAGATTAATTTGCGAGTTTAATACGATCCCTTACATTTAGGGATCAGCACTGTGTTACGTTGACAATTCCCAGTCCCAGTGTGTTCTTTTATATTTTTTGCTGTGTTGGAAATATCTAGTCTTTGTTTACCAGCCGTTGTTCTATCCGTTGCCAGTAAAGTAAATGCAAACAAGACAACATCACGTCTGTTATTAAGTCTATATACGCCATTTTCTTTATTGGGCATGGTGGAACTTCAATTCAAAATGAAACGACCTGGAAAACACCCTAAATTATGAGGTTAGGGAATGGTATTGAAAAACAAGGAATATTTTTGAGGTGGAGTAATAAATTTAAACACAATGGATTGTTACTTTTGTGGAGAATTAATCGTAGTCGAGAGAAAACGAGTAGTTTTGCTTAGGTAGTCGTAGTGTTGTGGTCGTAGAATGGCCAAACCAGAGGGAGGAGTCCAGGAGGAGGCTAACTTGGCAGTCCCTTCCTCAAAAATGGAGGAAGAGGCTCAAAATGATCCACTCGATCCAAACGCCGAACTTAAAATTAAAGGTAAAAAGAGCTATTTTCAAATTACTAGTATAAAGGATGCAGACAATTCTGGTGTAAACAATGAGGATATTGATAGTAATGATGAGTTGGACGAAAGTCGTGCAGACGATACGTCTATTATTTCTGATGCATCAAAAAGTACGGCGGATCTTGAACGATCCCTTCGTAGTTTGTCACCACAGCCTTCTTCCAATTCACCCCCATTAGAGGAAAAAAGCTCAAAAGCATCAGTACAAGACAAAGGAGCAAATAATGGCAATGGACCATCACGTTTCAAAGTAGTAAAAGTTGCTCATGTTGAGCCTGTACATAAGGGGAGGTGGACATGTAAAGATTTCTTCCATGGACCCCCTGTTGCTAATGTTAATGTCAATGAATCCGTAAATACAAATAGTGTAAATAGTATAGTTGAAAATAAAAGTGAAAAAGATGCTACAAATTCTGAAGCATCAAGTGCTGCCAGTTCTGTGCATTTGCCAGGTCACGATCTGGTCAGTGAAAGTACAGGAACTGAAAATAAAAAGGTGAACGATACCAAAGCAGGAAAAGAAAAGACAGACTCTGTAACCCAACCTTCTATAGGCCTGGAAGGTCTAATCCATGAATTAGGAAGCGACGGAGCCCGAGGACCCGGAGATCTATCGCATGATGGTGAGGGAAAAGATGGGTATGTATTTGTCTTTTTTTCTTAATTGTGTTTTTATATTTGAAAATGAAATAATATCGTAAAATTTAAATGATATTGAACGTCATGTTTCATTCATAATATTTTTGTTTTTCTGTATGACTACCGGTATTGTGTTCATTTAATCCAATTTATTTTTTATAAAGCAGTCTAGAGAGAAAGGGAAGAAAAACAATATAAGGATTGTTGATCTGCTTTCTAAAGTTCAATACGTCGCCATAGTTCTCTTTCAAATCCATACTATATCCAGATAAATGAATTGTAGGTTCCTCATACATTGGAAAGGGCTTTAATACAAATTAGCACAACAGATACAGTATAGTACAATTTACATTGTATACAAATTTTGTCAACAACAGTGCTTTTAAAAAGAATTTTGTAGATGGACATTACTGTTTACTACATACCATGAAACACAGTGTACACAGTATGGGGTACTGTACAATGTACACCATCACCATGGTAAGGGGCGGATCCAACATTGTGATAGAGGTGGGGGGGGGGCCCTCATTATTTAGCCTGGGGGCCTGGTTTGTGTATTGTCAATTCAAGAGACATAAGGGGTTCTGATGATGATTGTAAAAGATATGAATTTGGGAATTGTAATTTTTTCTAAATTTGTGTTTCATTCAATGGATTATAAACAAATTCTGAAAAATAGACAGTAACGTACATTCACATATTAATTGATAAAATTTAGCTTGATACTGTATCGTACGTATTGTACTGATACAGTAGCACAGTACAGATACCGGTATGCACACTCTGCTCAGAAGAGCGACATACTTTTCTTATAATTTTTGGAGTGATTGGATAGTAATAGTATAATGGCATGGCAGGCAGGAAACAGCATAGGAATTGGCAGTAGGAAGTTATTGAAAAATTCTTTGAATAATGTTGTCATTATTGTATTACAATTTAGATGGCTTTACGTTTCAATGTATTTCACAGTTTATCAAATGTGATAAAGTTATCACTTTTGGTATACAACACAACATCCAGTGTAACAACAATGAAATGCCTTGTACAGTATTTTGACAATGACACTCATACAGTACAGAAAGAAATTACTGCTTCGTATCTACGCGTAGGCTTTCGTAGGTAGATCGTAGGTAGAACGTAGGTCATTGTTCTCTCCTACGATGTATTGTTTGTAGCCTACGATGTATTGTTTGTAGCCTACGATGTATTGTTCATAGCCTACGATGTATTGTTCGTAGCCTACGATGTATTGTTCTCTCCTACGATGTATTGTTCGTAGCCTACAATGTATTGTTATGAAATCTAGGCTACGCCTCGATCGTAGGGTGGTTCGTAGAAGCATGGACAATGCAAACAAACAATGTATTGTTTGCTAATTAAAATCCTACCTAAAGATAGTAGGTCAATTTTTGTAGCCGCCCTACGCATCGGTTATCCTAATTTGGACGGAAATCCGCCGACGAAACGACATCAGGCCGGTGGACCTCGGCTCACCTAGAGAGAGTCGAGGCTAGGCCTAGCCTATTTCGGCGGCCTACACTATAAATTATTTATTCCTACCTTGTTGGGTTAGCGAATTATAAAAACAACGACACCTACGCTAGGACACCAACAAAATATATGCAAAATAAATATATATTCCATATTAAGATTTAACATACATATGCCTTTTAAAATGATTACGACATGTATAAAGAAAAAGGCCCGACCAGAATTTGGAGGGGAAAAAACATGTGAGCTGAGCAGCAGCTTAGAGAGAGTATTATGTTTCATGTCATGTGACACAAAATCCAGGTACACGATCTTAATTACTGTTTTATCGTCGTCAGACGGTAGCCACCCTCTCGTGCTCTAAAAAAAACATGTGAGAGATTGCGGTAAGTTAAGCAGAGAGTATCGCGTTTCATGCCATGTGACAAAAAAAAACTAGCCTAGGTCTGTATTAATTACGGTCTTCTGTCGGCAGTCTTTTTGAGCGACCGACTGAACATCCTGATGCTATATTTAGAATGAATTGTTTACGATCTTTTTTTCTCGGCATCGTTTCTGGATGGGACTGGACTTTCGCTATATTATGTTTATTAGTTGGCCTATTCGTTGCGGTTCACCTGTGTTGGATCATGTCTCTCTCTACGTTATACATCGTGGGAAATTTATATTTATTAAGATTACGATTAAAAAATATTATTTATTTTTTATTAATTTACAACTTTGTCCTCCGCCAGTTAAATTTAACACATTAATTTCACACCTTACTTCACTAAGAACATCGTAGGGTTGTTTATTTAGGTTACGAACTCCCTACGAAGTTCAGAACGTAGCTCATTGAAAGTTGTTTATTGAGGTTACGAAGCCAAACAATGGAACCTACGAAGCCAACAACGTAGCCTACGTTCTATCTACGAAGCTACTTCGTAGGTAAAGTTGCAGTATTTTCTTTCTGTACTGTAAAACGAATAATGTACTGTTAAAATACAGTACAGTACAGTATTTTTTCGAACGGTATGTTACGGTAACTACAGAAAAAATTTATCGTTCCATTCAGAAAACTAAATACCGGTAATTCCAAGTAATAGTTTGGCAACAATAAGTTGTCATACTCTGTACAAATTTTTAAAATACAATGTTTTGCTTTACTGTACAGTGCAGTCTAAAGACTATTTATTATTATTTTATTTACTATTTATTAAACCTGTTAACAGTATGTACAGTATACAATACTGTACTGTAGTATACTGTATACTGTACAGTATACAGTAGTTCAATTTAATACTGTATCCCACTTAGTATACAGTAATAAATACTGTATTCTTTCAGTAGAGAGGGTATAATTGACAAGTTCAGTATGTAACAGTTGAGTTCCCAGCTTAGAAAGACTAGAGTATAGTACTGTAATGGTATGGGATATCGAACTAGCCTCTGAGAGAAATGTGTTTGAGATCAGCCTGTCTGTGCCATATTGTTTGTCTCCTTTACTGTAGGCATGTTATTTTACCCCCATTACATCGTCCTTCCGATGAGATGTAAAGCCATTGGTAATGTGTGTATACAGTGCAGGACATCACACATGCATAGGGCAAAGTAGGTACACCTCAGTAATATATGAAGAAATAAAATAAAATCATTCAAAATCTATACTGTACTGTAGATTACAATGTCAAATTATTCATAAATTATAAACTGTGTAGGTAAATAAGGAACGAAGTACAGTACATCTGGTCATAGGCATGTCATTCATGGAAAAGTACTGTATGATTAAATCTTGTGGTTTGAGTTCATAGCATGTGTGTTTACTTATTCATACTTTCAAATATTTACAAAGCTATCTCGGTTTTGTAGAGGAGATACCTTGACCCAAAGTTGTCCTAAAATTTAGAAAGAAATGTAGCGTTTGTTTTAAACCTTGTTTACTAACATTTTTACAAGGTTAAAGTTCGGTCTACACTATCACAATGTGATGTGCCCAAATGTGGTAGTAGTATCGGGAGGGGTACAGGTATAAACAATGGTAGAGTGATATTCACAAATATGGTAGTGATATTCACAAAATGGTAGTGATATTCACAAAATGGTAGTGATATTCACAAATATGGTAGTGATATTCACAAATATGGTCGTGATATTCACAAATATGGTAGTGATATTCACAAATATGGTAGTGATATTCACAAATATGGTAGTGATATGACATCATCATGTCCATTGTATACAGTATTTACACTGTATGTCTTCATTCAATGAATGTACTATACTACTGCATACCTGTACTAGGCCTGTATGTATTCATGAGCATTTATCCTTTTCCTTTGTATACTGCTACAGTATGTTGTTATCATCATCAATGATGACGAAGCCTACAGTTACTGTATTGTAGTACTACTGTGGATGTTGACCTATTTTACCTGTTAAATTTATTATTATTTTAGTATCATTTAGTGAGCTTGTCTTCATCCGGAAATTGTTGTACTACAGGAAATAACCGCTTCAGTCACTTTGTAAAACTGTAAATATTTTATATATCATATGAATTTGATCTCAAAGATTATTAAATAAGATAACGTCCCTGAAGAACACCCTGGGACTAGAGGAACCATTATGACGCCAGCATGGTAGTATTTGATTGTGGCTTTATAGGTTACAGTACACGTTCAGTGGAGAGACTTGGCTAAAAGTTGTCTGCTTTCATTTCATTATTTTTCTGTCTATTTCAGTATATACATAACAAAATAAATGAAATTGGGGAGACCAGAGTCAACCTAAGTGAACTTAATCATTGTAGCTAAGCCGGTTGGCCCAACCCCAAAGTCAGTTTACACATAAAAGACACAAAATACAGTTAAAGCGAATCAAAATGAATGTGAATCTTTCTTTAGAGTAAAGTACATTTGAAATCATAACAAACCATTGGGGGCGTTAATTTTCTTATCACAGGCTTCTCTTAATTAAATATGTGTTGTCCCCCAAAAACATGAAAAATGAAGATTAATTAATTAAATTAGACTTTGAATAGGTTATTTTGTAGTAATATAATAAAGTTTATCACTTCTGTAGAAAAGAAAACGAAAAAAAATAGTGTTTTCACTTATAAAATAAACACAATAAATGATTAAATTCAACCAAAAATCCATTGGCTGGCAGCCAATTTGACCATTTGTTGCTTTAAATTACAGTTTTTTTCAGGAAAATAAATTTTGTTTTAGATCCAATTTTGATCAAAATAGATTCAACTAAAAAATGTTTATGTTTAGTTTTGTCAAAATATACTTTACTGTTTAATATCGCAATTTTAAAAGGGGTAAGGAATGGTCAGAGTACAGTAAAACATTGTACTATAGTCTTTAGTGCCAGGAATTGGGGCTACAGTAGTACTACATATCTCTGCTGGTGCTATCCCAATGATTCCGTTTTTGTTGTGCTTTGTTTGCATGCTTGTTCAGTATAATATGGAAATAAGTCAAATCTTGTGGCGTAGTGAACAATAAAAGCAGCATTAAAGGAAAGCTCAACTTGTTAGTAGCGTTATTTAATCATCAGGAAAGAAATATACAGTGTATTATTTAAATATAATACAGTTATTACGTTATTTTACAATACTCTCTAGTAAGACTTTTAAGTCCCTTAATCTATCTCAATCCAAGTGAATCAGTGAATGGTGGTCATGTGACCAATGGTCAAGTAAGTGTTAATTGAACACACAACAAACTAGATAAATCTAGTTTCTGGCCGATAGTTCACATTTGAACTATGCCCCCTATGCTGATATCAGATAATATTTAGTGTAGAACGACTATATTGTGTTTCAGTCAGTTTAGGCCAGTGATTGTGGTCTGGTGACATGACCAGGAAGTTTGGTTTTTGGCCTTGTGTGCTAGTATAGACCTTTTATTCATGTTTAAGAAGTTAACATTTTTTAAGCAATTTTTTTTAGCAGGAAATATCTTTTTTTTTTCTTAAATTTTTTTATTTAAAAAAAAATGTTAATATATATATATGAACACATTGTAGGCTAGCCACCCGATACAGTTAAAACTCACTTGTGAGATTATCATTGTGATAATAGCCCTAAGCATTCACTATCACGGGTAATTATTCTTAGTATCTTTAGGCAACTACTTGTATCAATCTATGGCCTATTTTCAATTAGGTCTCATTAGTTGTAGACTAATGAATGATATTCTATGCAAATACTGATATTGTAGCTATTTATTGGAATGTTTTGTATAAAATCAAATAGTATTATTAATAGTATGCGCTTTAATGGGATAACTTGGGGACCAAATAAAGTGGCCGCTTTAGTTATCTTTTGAATAGGGGTTGGCCATAGTGTTAGTATCAGTAAAACGTATTTCATAAGATACAACCCTGCCACTAGATCAGGATTGAACCCCGGAACTTGGGATTACAGTAGAAGGCAAGCAGCATCCACCAAGCTACAGCTCATGAGAATGTGTCCACTTAATAGGGATGTCCTAAAGGAAAGGATCTACTATCAAAAATCGTTAACATTACCCAACCTGCAATGCGATCAGGCGATCTATCAACGTCATTCAAATAACCGTTATTCTGCGTTGCTGCAACAATAACCAGTTATATGGCAAATCAATCAATCAATGAATAAATTTACGTGTTTTTAACCATAATTTTAGATTGCCGGTTATTGAAATTTGTCCTGTTTCTGTTGCCAAGTTTGAGTTAAATCTGTTATTACTAGTTATTTTTTCACAGTAGAAGCATGAACTTAACGATCATAGAGAAACACAAGATGAAAGTTGACCGAGATAATTCAATTTTATGATAGAACATTTATAATTTGTATTGTTTAGTTTCACACTGTATGATACTGTACTCAGGCACTATCTTAATGTTTAACTCAACTGCTCTCGGCTATTATTATGCAACTACAGTCAACTCTCCCAATACCGGACACCTTTGGGCCGGCCAAATAAGTCTGGTTTTCCGGAAAGTCTGGTATTCGGAATGTGTTTTTAATGGTAAATATAAATTTGGGACCTTTTGGTCCTCAAAAAAAGTCTGGTATTGGGAGAGTTTCTGGTTTTCAGAGAGTCCGGTATTGGGAGAGTTGACTGTATCTCTGTGTCAACTATATAATTGGACTTATTGATTGTTTGGATAAATTAAATATTAATGCTGTAATGTAGATATGACTTGAACCAAGAAACTGCGCCCAACTGCGTTGTTGCTTTAAAAAAAATGTAAGTGGAGCCGTAGCTTGGTGGTTAACATGCTTGCCTTCCAATCCCAAGGTCCATGGTTCAATCCTGACCTACAGTAGTGCATTGTAACTTACTCGCTCAACTCTTTCAACTCCACTTCCTAAGCCTCAAATGAGACTTAGATTTATAAAGCATGATACTGTAATTATAAAATAGCTTATCCATCCTGTAATTAGCGAGTTACTCGCTATTGGATAATGCCTATGAAAATAAATTGTTGACTTAGTTGTTGCAAAAACTTAGGTTTTTCGTGTATGTGCATATACCCAACCACGCCCCTTTCCTTCTCACTCAATCACAAATCATTAGTGTTTGATTTAAAATGTACCACCCCATTTCCCCCTTCCCCATATCCCCATCACGATATCTGATTTTAATGTTTATAATAGTAGTAGTACCCTGTTTAATAGTTTGACCTATGTAATCCTATCTCATTACAATCTCATTAGAGGAAGGAAATGGAGGTTCAAGGTTAGGCTATCTCTCATTAATTATTCATTGCAGGAACTAGATGGTGTAAAGGTGGTTTAACAGAATTAAAAAATGACATTAAACTGTTTTTAGAAATCTAATCAAACCGCGCTGATGTAATTCTTGTATTCTATATATTTTTACGATTTCAGATTTTCTTGTTTAAATCTGCTTAATTGTAAACTGTAAAACAATGTTGTGATCTATGTTTGTTTAATTAATTACTAAGTATTGTTAGGCGCTCTGTTCTTTGTAGGGCGCCATATAAAAACCTGAATAGAATAGAATACTAAGTTATAGTACTGTGTGATGACCTACAGTACTTTGCACAAATATTGTACGAGACCTTTTGATAACCTTCTGATATATTGAGAAAAAAGGCAAATTCACATTTGAACAATTATGAACTTTTTTCATACAGTATAATCAGTCAGTTTTAGAATGCTATACAGGGGTAATAGCGATGGGGTCAGGTCACTGCTGGAACCTGCACAGTGCATCGTCATAGATCTATTTTAGTCTATATTACTGTATAGTATATAACTACAGTAATTTGTCCGTATATTTTTTATAAATATTACTGTACTAGACAGTAGTTTAGTAGTCTAGTTTGGTTCTAGTTAATAGCTGGATAAACCGACATGTGTAGGCTTTTTCGTTTTGAGGGGAGAACGTAACTCAAAAGGTGTCCTGAGCACCTCTCCCAAGGTAGTGGTATCACCCATGATACCTCCTCCACCCATGCATATAGGCACCTCTTTATTTTAAAATTTTTGTATAGGATTGGCTGTTTTAAAGTTTAATATTATTATTAATTTATTTTATGCCTAACTGTTACTTTAGCTAGAAAATTGACATTGCCTATCAAACTAATATTTCAAGTTTAATTGTTGCTTTAAATTTTACATTAGAAATAAATCCAGTGTGTCTATAGAATATTAATAGTGGATTGGTTAACATACTTGCCTTCCAATCCAAAGATCCAGGGTTCAATTCTGACCTACACTAGTGCCAGGGTTTTAACTTTTAACTCTACTCCCTAATGTAAGCCTCAAATTAGAATTGGTTTATAAGTATGTAAATAAATCAGTAAAATCTTTTTTTAAAATTGGCATTCAACCGTCACCAAGATGTTTTTAAAGATAAAATAACATAATGTTAAATCCTACAATTTTAGATGTGTAGATAAGATACGTTCAGATTGGATGAATAAAGCAGCAGGAATTATGTAAAAACAGGACATGCTTCTTCTGTGCTTAGAATGTCATGCCTAATAACATTCATGTATCAACACATGATTTGAAACATGAACACATACATTTATTTAATGTATCTTGGTAAGAAATTTAATTAACCATGACACGCATTCATAATTTAAGGTTTACATCTTCGGGAGTAGGTTACTCCGCAAAGACGTGGCAAGCTACAGAGTCGGTCAATCCGATATATTGACGTGAAGTGTCACGCGGGAACTGATATTGGTGTCGTTAGTAAGGAGTGAGAGGTGTAGTGAAAGAATCAATACAGCTAGATAAGCTTACTATACTGGATTTATACTGTACACTAAACACATTCTATTGGTTAACATGGGACCCAGGAAAGGAGTTTAATGATAGTATACAGTACCACCTAAATAACTATAAAAGCTCTGTCTACACTATCATTATCAAACTTTGTGATGTGATGTGCCCATACAGTATATGGACATGATGATGATGTATAAGCCCACCCATTAATTCGAAGATCAACAGTGTGTGTCGTAATACATATTTTTGTATTTGGCGACGTCCATACACCGAATACACCTACCTTTGATCATAACCAAGCTAGGCTAATATACGCTATGCCATATGAGGCCTAGTGGTCCTGTTTTGTTTACACTCCATCACGGTCGAAGATCGCTTCACACACAACGCTACATACAAGTCGCCAAAACGGAAAACCACTATTTGGTATCGGCTGCCATAAACAAGCTTATTAAATTTCTTTGGTACACAGGGATGTCACCAGCTTTTTGGAGTGCAGGTCGGCAAATTCCGCCCGGGGGGGGGGGGGGGGGGGTACACCCCCGGGGGTATACCCCCGGGGGTTGTCGTTATTTTAGCGAAACATAAAGAATTATGAAAATAAATAACAACAAATTGCGTCAGGTCTAGGCCTAACCTTGTACCACCGGGGAGTCGCCGTTAATATTCGCGAAAACAAAAAAACGCATACGAAATGAATAGCAATAGATCGCGTCAGGCTTAGGCCTAGCCTTGGTAGACACTACGACCACTACTAGGCCTAGCCAAGGCTTAGATAGATGCCCCAAAATCTGAATTCCACAAAAACAGGCGCTTCCTTATTTAGGCCTAATCCCTAATCAAATACTGTAGATAAATTATTAGCCTAGACCTTAATACTACTTGTTGCTCGATATAATGTTCGTGTTCTTTTGCGCGAGAGTTTTTTAGCGTATTCGCGAATTCCGGATTTTTTGTTTCACAACTGTGCGGCAAGCATGTAGTGCATGGCCGGCAAGAACAGACACGTGTTTATCCAGGGACGTGTAATTATTGTACCATGCTCGACGATCATTAACGAACGAACATGCCGGGTCTCACTGAACCATGCGCATGTTTTTTTATTTTTTTTAATAGTTCGTAGAGTACAAAATGTAAAACTAGTAACATAATATAATTAAAGCAGGGTGACAAAACATTCAGCAATTAAAAATTATTTTGTTTGGGTCTATGTAGTTGTACATTTTTAATTACTGCGTACTTGTTTGTATTTTTAATCTGTGCAAAATAAAACGCTTGAATGGTCGCTTTGTGAACTTTAAACTTGTACACTGTGCTGTGTAGCACGTTGTTCGCCATGACTCACAAGCTGTAACAATGAATACCAGGGCAGGGTAGGCCTGGTATTGTGTTACAAATAAAGTAACGTACGTAACCACGGAAACATTTGCTGTAGTCTTTTGTCTTATCTATATGAATGAGGCTAGCTTGTCTGTAATTAACAATGTGCTAGGTAAAATGTTTCAGTACGAATTTTAGTAAGGCCTAGGCCTAATATAAATATCGTAATGATTAATAAATAGTAGTGGTGGTCGGCAGCCTGTAAATCCTGGTCGGAAATGTTGAGTGCTGGTCGGGGCCGACCAGCGCCGACCAGCGTGGTGACATCCCTGGGTACATTTCTATTTAACGAACATTGTATACTTGCTTTTCTGCTTGATAAATTCTATTCTAAAACTATAAGCTTAATTTTCCGACACTCTACACCTCGTGTATTTAGAGGCAACGTCGTACACGTGAGGGCGCTCGCTCGCATGGTGGAAATACACAGTGTACATGTGCTGTTTTTGACGATCTGCATTTTTGGATGCTCGGGTATAAGCCCACCCCCCAAACTTGACGTGATTTCATGTTCGAGGGGGGTGGGCTTATACCCGCGTCAGTACGGTAACTACCATATTTGAGCACATCACACTTTTTTTGGGCAAACTTGTTTGATAGTGTAGACAGAGCTTAAGATTCTATGTTTAGTTGTACAGTACTCAAGAATTGAAAAGTGTGCTGTACAGGAGACAACATGTTATGACACCTTAAGGATTCAACTTGAAAATGCTACTTTTTATATGGAACTTAAATTTTCATTCAAAACCATAACTGGCCCACTAAATTATAGACTATTACCCCCATTTTTTTTTGTTCCTCCCAAATACAATATTTTATTTCTTTGGTTTATTTGGAGTTGCATTTTGCATTAGAAATTATTAAATTATTAAATTCAAAGGTGATATAAATAATTTAGTACAGCTAATTGGAAATACTTGAAAGTTTTGTTATTAAGTTAAAAGAGACGGGACAGAACGGGCAGAATTTAATTCGGCCAGAATAAGTTAATTAAATCATTTCCTAAGTATATGTGTAATTTCTCGCAAGTTTAATGAATTATTATTGAGGCTATTAAAAGGTAGAAATCTTCATCATACTGTTCATCAGAATTGAAAGATGCTAAGCACATTATGTGTCTTGCCTATAGTATTTATGATACAGACTAACCCCTATTCAGGGGACACCCCTGTTTATTAAGAGGACACATTCATATCAAATGAATGAGGGGAATATATGTTTTACACCACGCCCAACCCCTATTCAGGGGACACCCCTGTTTATTAAGGGGACACATTCATATCAAATGAATGAGGGGAAAATATGTTTTTCACCATGCCCAACCTGTATTTAAAGGATACCCCTATTAAGGGGGGACACATATCAAATGAATGAGGGGAATATATGTTTTACACCACGCCCAACCTCTATTCAAAGGACACCCCTATTAAGGGGACACATATCAAATGAATGAGGGGAATATATGTTTTACACCACGCCCAACCCCTATTCAGGGGACACCCCTGTTTATTAAGGGGACACATTCATATCAAATGAATGCGGGAAAAATATGTTTTACACCATGCCCAACCTCTATTCAAAGGACACCCCTATTAAGGGGACACATATCAAATGAATGAGGGGAAAATATGTTTTACACCACGCCCAACCCCTATTCAGGGGACACCCCTGTTTATTAAGGGGACACATTCATATCAAATGAATGAGGGGAAAATATGTTTTACACCATGCCCAACCTCTATTCAAAGGACACCCCTATTAAGGGGACACATATCAAATGAATGAGGGGATTATATGTTTTACACCACGCCCAACCTCTATTCAAGGGACACCCCTATTAAGGGGGACACATATCAAATGAATGAGGGGAATATAGGTTTTACACCACGCCCAACCTCTATTCAGGGGACACCCCTATTAAGGGGACACATATCAAATGAATGAGGGGAATATATGTTTTACACCACGCCCAACCTCTATTCAGGGGACACCCCTATTAAGGGGACACATATCAAATGAATGAGGGGAATATATGTTTTACACCATGCCCAACCTCTATTCAGGTGACACCCCTATTAAGGGACACATATCAAATGAATGAGGGGAATATATGTTTTACACCATGCCCAACCTCTATTCAGGGGACACCCCTATTAAGGGGACACATATCAAATGAATGAGGGGAATATATGTTTTACACCATGCCCAACCTCTATTCAGGGGACACCCCTATTAAGGGGACACATATCAAATGAATGAGGGGAATATATGTTTTACACCTGGATGCCCAACCTCTATTCAAAGGACACCCCTATTAAGGGGACACATATCAAATGAATGAGGGGAATATATGTTTTACACCATGCCCAACCTCTATTCAAAGGACACCCCTATTAAGGGGACACATATCAAATGAATGAGGGGAATATATGTTTTACACCATGCCCAACCTCTATTCAGGGGACACCCCTATTAAGGGGACACATATCAAATGAATGAGGGGAATATATGTTTTACACCATGCCCAACCTCTATTCAAAGGACACCCCTATTAAGGGGACACATATCAAATGAATGAGGGGAATATATGTTTTACACCACGCCCAACCTCTATTCAAGGGACACCCCTATTAAGGGGACACATATCAAATGAATGAGGGGAATATATGTTTTACACCATGCCCAACCTCTATTTAGAGGAAACCCCTATTAAGGAGAAACTTTCTTCAATGGTCCTATAGGTATCCCAATAATATGGGTTTTATCTACTGTAATGGTTAATTGTTTGAATTTATGAAATGAAAATATTTATACATTTTTTTTGTATGAGGCCCTCTAGAGGTAGCAATAACAACTCTCGTTATTTAGCCATTCTGATTGGCCATGTATTTAATCTAATATTTGATAAGATCAGTTTATGATTTCTTTCAGTATGACTCAATGTTGACGATGATCTTGTTTTCGAGAATTTCTGGCGATACTATTTCCTTTGTTTTTTTGAAATATTTAGAGAAATAAATAATTTGGCTTTCAGTCAGTTTGTTTCTCCTAGAGACTTCAATAGACTTTCGGCTATGCTAGATAATCTCTAGCAATAACAAATTTTTTTAACAAAAAACAAAATACACATTTACTATTAATACTGAAAACATTTTTCTTGGGAAATAAAATATACTACAGCAGTAGACTAATTGTACCCAATAGTTATATATTATACAGTACTGTAATTGTATCACAGCTGATTTATAGAGGGCGCTATTTAATATATCTTGTTTCTCTGGATTTGTGAGTTAAGGAAAAAATTATGACATTAATTCACTAGAATTTGTGATTATAATAGATAGATCATTCTAAACATAGGATGTTAACTTTTAATGTTAGTATTTTATAACTATCAGGATTTTATCTCTCATTCAAGCTGTATTATATTTTTTTCACTCTATAAAAACATAAACATAGCTTATTAACCATAAATTCTAAACATAAAGCCTCCTAATTTTTATTAATTTTAATAATTTATTATACAAAAAATTTAGCACAAAGCCAGAATCACCGCATTAAAATACTCACATAATTATATAAAAACAGCTTTTTAACCAAATTGTGTCTGTTAGTTTTACGTCAGACACTCTAGTTTGTTGATAAATTAATTTGATTGTGACAATTGATTTGGTCATTGATTTTCTTAATTTTATTTATGGTCATACGTTTTCCAGATAAATTGCCGTAAATATTTGATTTTATTTATAGTTTTATATTATTCAGATAACATTCCTAATTGATTTAATGTTCAGTACCTTTTTTTTTTTCTGTTTACTTCAATTTAAACACATTTATTTTGTTTGTACATTTCTTTCTATTCAAACAATACAAACTCAATCAATTAAATAAAGTAGTTAACCACAAAAAAAATATAAATCAAGAGATGACATCTTTATTTAATATTTTACTTTCTGAACCATTTTGAATAAATGTTGAATGCATTTCACTGTAGAAATTACCTGATTTATATCTTATATTTGTGACTGATATTTTGAGTTTTGAACATAGAAATATTATCGTGAACTTGAATATCTCTGAGTTGAGTTAGACATTCTGGAATGCCTGATTATGCAAATGCATGTTGAAAACAGCAATAAAGTCATACGTCTCACGAACCAAAGTAATCGTTACAGACATTTCAATCAGTTCTTGGACTTAACTTGACCATTTTACACATAAAACGTAGAATTTGTATGTGTTAATAATGCAAATACTATTCCTGTTATTATAATGTCTTTATGCAAAGAATTTAATTTTAGTTAGAGATGTGCATCTCTCCACGCCCTGTATTATATTTAGCTTCTTTTGGGTAATGAGAGAAAACAGTAATTTAAAAGATGTATTGTCTCCCAAAAACATGAAAACTGAAGATTAATAAAATTACTTTAAATAGGCCATTTTGCAGTTTTAATAAAGTTATTGAATTCTGTAAAAAAAAAACAAACAAAACACCAAGGAAACAGATTTTTGGCTTTAAATTACATTTTTTTCAGGTATATAATTTTTTTTTCCGATCCAGTTTTTGGTCAAATTGAAAAAATATTATGTGACATTAAAATGGCATATTCAACAGAAAATGTGAAAAAAATTGTAGGGGGACAATACAGTATATCTTTAATTGAATCTTTAAAAAAAGGAATTGCATAGTATACTAACATACCATTACTATACCTGCATCTTGATTTGTTTTTTAATAGTGTACAGATAGTATTTAGATTTTGAGGTAGTTTAGTGTTCTACTTAAATTAAGCCAATGACATCACATTCCAATTCCTAACCATGTCGTGTAGTTCTACTTCGAGTTTCAGCTTATTACAAACTCCTCGCAAGTTACGAAGAATTGTAATTATAGTTTGTAGACGTTCTTTGTTTGTTAATGGTCTCGTTGTGGAATACAGTAGAACTCCTATTAAGGGGACACCTTTGGGGCCCAACAAAGTATTCCTTGGTTGGTCTTAGTGTTAAAAGATATATTGGCCGTCCTATGGGGTTCCCTTGCTAAGGGTGTACAAAAGAAGGTGTTCCCTTGATAGGAGTGTCCCAAAGAAGGAGTCCCCTTGATAGGAGTGTCCCAAAGAAGGGGTTTCCTTGATAGAAATGTCCCAAAGAAGAGGTCCCCTTGATGGGGGTGTCCAAAAAACAGAAAGAACCAACATTATACAAACAAGCGTGGATGGAGTACCCTGAGGATTGCCAACAGTGCAAGCACTATCAAAGTGGCTCTCCAATACTCCAAACCACATTATACAAACAAGTATGGATGGAGTACCCTGAGGATTGCCAACAGTGCAAGCACTATCAAAGTGGCTCTCCAATACTCCAAACCACATTATACAAACAAGTGTGGATGGAGTACCCTGAGGATTGCCAACAGTGCAAGCACTATCAAAGTGGCTCTCCAATACTCCAAAGAATTGATAGGGGTGTCCTTGTGTTCTACTGTCTGTCTGTATCAAAACCTATGATTCACCCTAATAGAATATTTTGTACTGAAATCATAAAGTTTTGATAAACCTTAACTAAATTTGAGGTGGTAGTGTGTACAGTAGCTTGCTACAGTTGGCGAAAATTTTATCTGCCACAAGTACTGGTCATTTTAAATAGGGATTTTATTTATTTATTTATTTGACCAACAAGAACAGAATACATACATACAATGGGAAGGGTAAGGAGAAAAAAAGCGGCAAAAATCACAGTTACACATGACTCATTAAGTCTGTGTAATTCAGAACATTATGCGACAACAGCAAATTTAGTTTATTAGAGTATTAGTATTAGAGTATTACTGTAGATAGATAATAATAAAAGACATCAGGAAAGAGGTAATTAATAGTCAACTATCTAATTCATTGCCAATGTTTTTTTTGTGAGTAAGGAACTTGGAATATTTTGTATTTGTTCCAGTTTAAACTCTTATGTACAGTAATATCAGTTAGTTAGTAATATTTTGTAATAATATTCCTAGAGATATCAATGAATATTGCCATACTGTAGGCCTGTAAAAATGAAGCTTATGTACCTGTACATTTGTGTCATGCTTGAGTTCCACAGCTCAGTTGCCTTGCATGGCTATGATTGGCTGAAAGCTAAGCCAGCCAAATTAGCATATTTACTCGCAATGCACAAGGTGATTCACTCTTCGGTTTTAGCATCTTGAGGCTGTCATATGTTTCACTTGATTGCCTCATTTATAAACGATTCTCTGCTTGTGAAGCGTTCATTCGCTCTGCGGCACCTGTATGATATCTGCGTTAAGTTACGTCTGAGATAAGAAAACGTTTAGCAAGTCAGTTCTAAGGAAGGTAGTTGTTCCGGCAGTTCTTGTTCTTTCCTGAAGAGTTTTGCGGCTCATTTTGAAAATTCTTTCAACTGCTAGGAGTGAAATTGTTTTTTAGTATGAAACAAAAATTGATTTGGCCTAACAGAGGCAAGTTAAAGATGCCTGCTGACATAACGTATTATGATGATAAAACGCATTCAAAGGTTAAAGAATTGGACCAGGCCCTTGTTACTGTTATCACAATTTTCAGTAGGTAAGTGAGCAATAACCAAATGGATTGAAGGACTATATATTATGTAGTTAGAACCCCTTCTTTGGGACACATTTGTTGCTGGGACACACCTAATAAATTTTCCCATGAAAGGACGAGGGGTCAGTATGTTTCAACCCTACATCAAACCCCTATTCAGGGGACACCTATATTAAGGGGAAATTTTCCCATGAAAGGACAAGGGGTCAGTATGTTTTAACACTACATCAAACCCCTATTCAGAGGACACCTATTAAGGGGACATTTTCACATGAAAGGACTAGGGATCATTATGTTTCAACCCTACATCAAACCTCTATTCAAGGGACACCTATTAAGGGGACATTTTCCCATGAAAGGACGAGGGGTCAGTATGTTTCAACCCTACATCAAACCCCTATTCAGGGGACACCTATTAAGGGGACATTTTCACATGAAAAGACTAGGGATCATTATGTTTTAACACTACATCAAACCCCTATACCTTGTTGTTTCCCGAATGTGTCCACTTAACAATAATAGAAGTTCTATTTAGGGGATTTTTCTTGCATGTATTTTGTAATAATGATGTAATCATGTCATCACTCAGGTACTTAAAAAAAAAAGTAAAGCATTGTTACCTCTGTAAGATACTATATAGCATTTTTAAGATCTTATGAACTTGTCTAACATTACATTCTGAAATCTATAAAGTTACATTGGATACAGTAGAATACCTTCCCTTCCCCCTTTCTTTCCGTTGGAACACCTCTATTCAGGGGACACTTTCTTAGTAAGGGGGTCTTCTGTACTTCTAAAAGCTATCAGTTTTAATGGAGCTATATAAATGTGGTATTATTATTACAACAGTATTAGAGTTAATGACACATACCTCTGTCTACACTATCAATAAATGTGATGTGCCCATATATGGATATGATGTCATATCACAATTACATTTGAGCACATCACTACCATATTTGGGAACATCACACTTTTTTATCATACTAGTTTGATGGTGCAGGTGTAGACAGAGCTTAATTCTGTATGCATGATTACCTCAAGTGTGTGAACACAGGTTGCAAAACTGTAATGTCTTGGCCAATATTATTATTTTATTTACCGCAAAAAAACCATAATTTGCAACCAAATTCTATAGTCTAATTCCCAGTGGATATTATAAGAACTAGATCATATTACCAGGTGTGTATAAATGTGAGGCTATCATCAATGACATTGCATAATCAAGGGATGTACGTTGACAGGAGTGCATTGTAATGTACATGATGGCATTAAACAAGTGTTGTTATTGGTTCAGAAGCATGCCAACAAACAGAGTTCAACGTCTTCCAAAACAACGAAACACACTCTTCTTGTCTTGCTCGTTTGATTCTCATTAAAATGTTTAAATTTGTACAGAGCTTTCGACCTCGGAACTACTGTGTCATTGGTCGTTGCCGGAACCTACAATCTATCAAAGTGCAGAAGTAAATCTTTCATGTGCACAATGAAACAAACTACATGTATAGTGTCGATACGATTGACGCGTCATGGATAGTATATTCTTGTTAAAGGCAATAGCCTCGCAAACGACTTTGCACATGCTGCTTCGGCCGCGTCCAAATCGGGCAGTAATTCTCGCCGGTACTGTAATGTATAGGTTATCGCAACAATCTGTTTATCTGCGCAAATTTGAATCATGTGAATTTGGTAGCAAACTATTGATACTACTACAGTAAATAAATTGAATTAATATTTTGATGAAGTCAACATGTCCATGATAAGAAGAAATATTATTATCATTTTAATACTATTACAATGAGTGAATCAAAATTAAATTTACAATTACAATTTACTTTGAAATGAATACAATTCAAAGCCCAATAACAGCACAGTCTAAAGTGGCTTCTGAAATATTAACATTAATGCTACAGTTGTAGTATTGTTTAAAATCATGTCACAAGAAATAAATGGAAATTTGTTAACTGTTATCGTTTACTAATACAATGAGTGAATCAAAATTATATTATTTATTTACAATAACATTTCTTTTAAAGTAAATGAATAAAATTTAAAGCCAAATAACATAGCACAGTCTAAATTGCCTTCTGAAATATTAGCATTAATGCTGTAGTAGTGTTGTTTAAAATCATGGCTCAAGAAGAAACAAATGAGAATGGGATTCTGAGGCAGGTTTTTAAGCTGGTAATTCTTGTAAAAGGCAATAGCCTCGCAAACGACTTTGCAAATTTACATAACGAGCCGGCCAGCTTCTAAAAAGAAGACTGGATTCTTGAAAATAAATAATTGTAGAAAAGGAATTTGAACAATTTTCATTTCATTTATCGTTTCACATAATACTTAGAACAAAAAGTATTTGAAAATTAGAAAATCTTGTTTTGGCAAATTACTAGTATTACTCTAAAATAAGTCCCAAAAAGGGATTGCTTTTAGGACTACTGCATCTCTAAAGGCCAGGAATATAATATGGCCAGGAATATAATATGGCCAGGAATATAATATGGCCAGGAATATAATATGGCCAGGAATATAATATGGCCAGGAAGGTAAAAAAAAAAAGAGAACACAATACATAATACAGTGTTATTAAACATTAGTTGAATAAATATGAAAATAAACTAAAATTGATTTCTTTAGCATTTTTAAAAGATGCCACTATCTTTCTTTTTATGCATTAATTTTCGTGCAATAATGTGTGCATATTTATGATATAATTTTTTGTTTATATTATTTTTTATTATACTAATATTTAATTTACTAATACCTTTAAGAAGATTCTGTTGTTACTTTATGATGGTGACAAATAAAGCATTTCAATATTCAGTACAGTTAATTTGATTGTACAAGTTAAATTGAATTAACAACACTAGTAGCATGCAGTAGAATTGAATTAACAACACTAGTAGCATGCAGTAGAATTGGTGCAAGAAGTTGATGCAATAGTGTTGATAGTTACTTAAGACAGATAGTAAGCAAGTTGGTTTAACGGCCAATGAGTAATCAAGGTCCCGGGAATCCCCGCCGAATACTCATATTACAACAACATGCAGGACGTTATTAACTGATTACCATTGTAACAGTGTATTCAGTATTTTATACTTTGATGTGCCTACGTACGATAAGCGTCGAGTCTAATTCATACTTCCTACTCTCTGACATTTTCAAAAAGTTTTGGTTAATTGGCACGCACGTAGCAGGTTAAAAGACTCTTAGTTGCGATTCTTATCTCACGGATTCGGTTCTGTCCAGTTGCAACTGGCTTAGATACGTATCTAAGCAGTTGTCATGGGTAACATGAGCTATAAATAGAAAGCTGTTGCCGAGTTGTTCCGTACTTATCTTGAGTTTAGTTTTTAGAAAGAAACACACATTTTTTTATAAATAAAACAAGTTTCACAATTAAATTAAGAATTTTTTTATTTGAAATTTAATATTTTCAAATTAATAAATTATTATTTTAATTATTGTTTCTAATCTTCGCTAAAGAAAGTTTTAACAATATATTTTTAAGAAAGACATAGATAAGATGCAATTAACAGTTTTTTTAACAATTAAAAAACATTTTTTGTTACTTTACCTTACATAAAAATATGCAACAATTTATATGTATTTAGTTAAAAGTACCAAAAGTATTCTTTTTAAATTGTATCAGTTAAAGTTATTTACTCATTTAGATTGGTGTCATTATTTTTGGAGTTGTTTTATTGTAAATCTTATAATGGTTTTATTTGTACCGGGCCTATGAGTATGAGCAATCAGTGATTGGATATATGGCACATTATAAATGCTTTTACTATTATCCAAATTTTATTTTTCTTTTCAATATTTTATTTTGTCGGCAATATTCTGATATGAGCTTTGTGAATCACCAAAGCCCTACATTATATTTACCATTGTTTCAAATCTGGATTCAATATCACATGGTAATCAACAATATCCTATTCAAATTAAACAACAATAAAGTTATATACTGCCCTCTATTTGCCATTTCCTGGGAACCTATAGGTCTATGTTGTACAATCCAATACCACTTGGCATAGATTATTTTATCTAACACATTTTTTAAATTAACTTACTTAGTTTGAAGGAAAAATAACTTTGAGCATAATTAGCCTAGGACTATGTTTATTCAGTGAAAAATTAGAGGGCGTATTTCAAGATTATTTTGAGTTATTATTATCTATCACATAGAGGGCACTATATACAACTTTAATTTAATGTCTCGCACATTGGCCAAAGTTGGCAGGTATACAAGCAATTCTTTGTCCCGTTATATCTCCACATATGAGATTATAATTTCATCCTGTATCATCATCATGTGTTAGGCTTATGGTCTATCTTACAGGTATCATATATGACACTGTATTACACAATTTGCCTATGATACAGGACACATATTAGCCAGTATCAAGATTCAGATATCTATAATAGTTGTTATATTTTTATAAAGTTTAAAGCACTATTCAAATTAAATCAAAATATGAATTTTGAATTTTGTAACAGTCCCAGTATGTTGCCAAAACTTCTGCTCAGTTTGTTTATTTTCGTATTTTGTCTTTCAGAGTGATTTTCATAATAAATACTAAATGTAATATCCATTTATTAAGTAAATGCTGCAAAATCATATAAATTAAATAAAATAAGTTTTTGATTATACTTGACGGACAATAGATTCATAACGTTAATGGAAAACTTGGTAGCACAGGTCATATTGATTTAAGATGAGGTCAAATAGATGCACCTGATAAACTTATTGTTATAACTACTTTCTAGTATTTTATTATCATCATCGTTATGATATGATAAATTGGAGGTTGACTTGAAGTACCGTAATAAATGTTGTTGAACCAAGAGAGCATATGGTCACAGTTGGTCTTAGTTTGCAATGGTTTACACAGAAGAAGAGTAAGACATACAGATTTAGTTATTTTAATTCATAATATAGTATAATTATTGATACAATTTATAACAAACTAAAAATCTTAAGGAAAATCGCTGAAAATATGACTGTGTGTATCTCAGTGAACAAATTAGTGAATACTTTAATGTAAAACAGCCAGAAAAATTAGGGGTGGGGTTACAGTATATTCAAAACAAAGTGTGTATAAAGCTCTGTCTACACTATCAAACTAGTTTAACAAAATCATGTGTTATGCCCAAATATGGTAGTGATATGACATCATCATGTCCATATATGGGCACATCACATTTTTTTGTCGCATAAAGTTTGATAGTGTAGACAGAGCTTTTACTAGGTCAGTGTTCCGGGACATTTTGGTGCATTGGCCTTTTTCCCACTCCTGTATACGTAATCACAATTCCAAATACTGCAGTAGTAAACAGAAACAGAATATATTACCTGTGTGTTTACCTTGTCAGTTTGCCAATAAAGTTGTGTTTACCTCAAACCATACCTCAACACATTTTAATATGGAAATTATGTAAACCATTCGTGCTACAACATAAGATTGCCGATAGCAAGGTTACTTATGATGTCATCAAATGAATGACCAATAGGACATTAACTCCGTCACGTTTATTGAGTGACATACACGATTAGTTAGTAGTTAATATGTTAAGAAGTTTGCAGAATTAGAATTGATCAAAGTTCTCTTTATTGATTTTATTTTGAATGTTTAAAGCTCTGTTTACACTATCAAATCTTATGTGACAAAAATAATGTGATGTGCCCATATATGGACATGATGATGTCATATCACTACCATATTTGGACACATCACACTTTTTTGTCAAAATAGTTTGATATATCTTATAGATATATTTTATAAGTGAAAACATTTTTTTTTTTATTAAGAATACAAAACAACACATTCAAAGTCTGAATTAATTAATCTTTTTTTCTGTTTTTTGGGGGACAATACAAGTCAAGTAGTCAAGTATCATTTATTATTATTTGTTTTAAGACAAAAAATATATAAATTCTGTTTGCTCTGTTGGCAGAGCACAATATTCAACGGACACAACACAAACTCAAAAACAAAAACATTACAAAAAGTGTCTACATGATGTTTAAGGCTCTAATAGCTCCTGGAAAGAAACTATTTGTAAATCATGCCTAATTGGCCTTAATACATCTTTAAAATTAATGTGATTATGTTTTATTATCTGCTGTTTTTAGTATATGATTCATGGTACCATACAGTACTGTCCTAATGATGTTGTATAGTATTATATCAATATACCACTACTACCTGCTGCTAGTTCATTTAAGTTCTTACTTTCACAATGAATCATTACCCATATAACATGTTGTCTAGTTGCATCCTCCCTGCTGCTTACCTGGTGCACCTGGTGATGTGTTCCACATTTTGTTTACGAATAACAATTTGTCTAGACACACATGATTAGTGTATGAATAGGTAATTTGGGATAATGTTATTGCAGTTAAAAATCGATATTTATTTATTTATTAAAGTACCAACAGTGATGGACTGTGAACAGAAAATTTCATTTAATATAGACCTGTCTCTAAAAGAAGTCACGATGATAAAACATTTAAATTACATGTACCAGAAAATAAATTTGTTATTTACTAGCAAACCTACAAACAGACTTAATTGAACTAGCAAAATGAGGAACTAACTACATTAGCAAGTGTGCTAATAATAATAATAAAATAAATTTATTTATTTCTACAAAACATTAAATTTAAAGAATTTGTAGATCAAGCCCACCATAATACATTAAAAAATAAATATTGAAATAAATTACATCATCAATCTAGTTCTAGTATATGAAAAACTAATAGCACATTGCTAGTTTGATTAACTGTGAAAAGAAAAAAATTATTTAAAAACGCATTATTCTACCAAATATGTTGCTGCACATGGAAAAGAATATATTATTTGTGCTATAATAATATGTTGTATTTTTATGCAATAAGTAATGTAACTCCCATGACAGTTACTGATAAATTCTACTACAGTATACTCATAATGTACATACATATTTCATGGCCATTTATATTACCATACATTTATTTACGCAAAAATTTAATTTAAATATGCAAATAATATCTTAAATTATATTTGGCTCCCACTATTTTGTAAAAGGGATTTATAAAATCATGTATCATATAAAATACTGTGAATCATTAAATCAATAGATTCAGTTCATATTATAGTGCAAATTATAACCAAAGGCATTTTAATTTTATAGCAGGATATAGTTAGTGCTAACCCGGAATGAATGTCCAACATCTTGTAACGCTCTGTCTACACTATCAAATTAGTTTGACAAAAAAATGTGATGTGCCAAAATATGGCAGTGATATGACATCATCATGTCCATGTATGGGTACATCACATATTTTTTCACATAAAGTTTGATAGTGTAGACAGAGCTTTAAGTTAACGACATTGATATTTCATTAGACTTTACTAATTAAAAATAATAGTAATAAATGAATACCAATTTCAGTTTTCTCAGTAAAGCACAGTAAAAAGTAAACAACTTGGTATTTGACTTTATAAATTTGTAGTTACTGTAGGTAATTATTATTCATACTAGTGCGTAAATAGATTGATGGCTAGTGACTTAGATCTAAGCAAATTAGCTTTGGCTATTGGCGCTTTTTTTTTTGGTATAACTAATTAAAATTAGTATAATGAATGAAAAAGAAAATTTTCTCAGTAAAGTCAAGTGCAGTTAAAATACACAATATTATTAATTGATTAATTAAAAAACAACGATAAATTTTTAACGGTGGTGTTGTACAAATTAATTTGATTAGTAGAATAATACCAATGGGTACCAGTAACCAATCATGCCAAAGGTTACAATGGTAATCTTAAGTGTTTACTTTATTCAGTTCAAAGAAATTCAATGTTAAGTTACATTGTTTCTTGTTAACAGGGCTACATTGTTTGACTTCCTTGTTGTGTTCTATTGTCCTTGTATAGTATACACAACAGTAATATAATGCCTCATTTATATAATTATTAACAATACCCTTCATAAGACAATGGACTATTCCAAGGTGACATCACAGTTATGTATACAGCCTGATAAACTAACTCAATGGAATTTTCCATTCCTGACTGTGTATTGACCTAAGTAACGGATTAGTCTATTATTAATATGGGGATGTGACTAAATTTTACATTAATGTATTTTTTTTTTGAACATTTATAATCTGACTTTTTTTATAAATTTATAATTATTATTCAATAAAAACAATATTTGTTGTATTGTTTTATATCTGATAACATTTTATTGGAACGATTGTCTTTTCCTTTTTCTTGTGTATTCCTTTGAACATTTTGGATCTATCCATAAGGGGAAATTTCCAGAATTAATAATATTGTACCAAATACGGGAGGTCATTAGCTTGAGTGACCGGGAATAGTCGTGACTGTATTAACGCTTGTAAACACATGTTAATATAATATCCCTAAAAAGCACTGTTTTTATAGTTTTGAGCAATATATCTGACTGTTTATACAAGGAATCTATTCCAATCTGTATCCAGTAACATTTCAAGGGCAAACCAAGAGACTAAACCTTTTTGTTTTCGACAAGTTGTGCTAAAGTTTGGTGCTATAACTAACAGGAGTACGTGTGTGTGTGATAGCAACACGAGTGAACTTCTATTTCGTCGATTATTGCTTTGATGGCTACAGCCAATATTTGCTTGTATAACAATAATAACAACAACTATATTCCAATGCGTACTCCAAAATGTAAGTCTGCCATGAAAGAGGGGAAAACACTTAGCAATTGGGATGTAATTGTTGCTTTTATTCGTTGCAGTGCCGGCGCTGGAGGCGAGATTGACAACAAGATCGAACAGGCTATGGTAAGTGTATTTTAATTCTGTTCAATTAAACCTTAGTATAGAATTGTTTTGATATTTGTTTTTTCCGTTAATGTTTTAACTTTGTATGAGACAAGCACCATTATTTCCTTTTGTTTTGTGGATGAAATAAAGTTATCGTGTGTTATCTTATTATTGCAATTAAACACAGTTACAAACTCAGCATTTCCCTTTCCTCAGCCTCCCAATTTGTAATATTGTAGTAAGCCCAAAAATGTAAATTCAACTTTTGTTGTATCAAGCCTGTACCTCCTAAATTACCCATTTTTTTAGGTTTTGTTGTTTAATATCAACATTGTAGAACACTTGAATACAAATAAAGTATACTTCTTTAATACAATACTTCCTTCAATTTAAAAACTGTTGAATATATTTGTATAATGATACTTTATGAGCTTTCTAATCTACAATAAAATATGTAATGTCAATATTCTATCTTTTATTAAAATTTAAACAATACAGCCTTAGATTATAACAATGTTATTTTGTGTTGTTTATTTATAAAACCTCTTACTCTTTGTACCTCTAGCACACTGCATGACCCTGAATTACTATAGAATTTTGGATATACTAACTAACAGTAAATGGCTTCATCATTACATCATCATTAACACTATGTACAGTATCAGTATATTATAAACAGTATCAGCATATTGTATGTTTTCTTGTGAAAATACAGTATTCATTTCCGAATAACAATAGCACATTGTTACCATAAACCATCAAGGTCTTACCTTGCTGCATGTAGATGCTATAGAGGAAATAGATCTCCATCATCCTAAATAGTATCCGGCACATGCCCCTATCTCTCTCCATCATTTATTGTCTTTTTGTTGGAAGGGTGACCACCATGGCTTTATCATGGTGATCCTAAGGGGGTCAGAGAAATATCAGGCCCCTAGTAATTGTATACAATGAGCTCATCTTTTTTCTTGTTCTTTTACCTAAATGATGACAGTTTTTGTAAGCTCTGTCTACACTATCAAACTAGTTTCACAAAAAAAGTGTGATGTGCCCATATATGGACATGATGATGTAATATCACTGCCATATTTGGATATATCACTAACATGTATTTGCTCAAAAAAGCAAATACATCGATCGCAAAATTAATGACAGACCATCAGACCACCGAAAAAGAGTCATGGAAACGATTAGCGTACGCAATGTCTACCCAAGACGAATAGCGTAACGGATAATGATGATGATGATGTATTTGGCACATCACACTAGTTTGATAGTGTAGACAGAGCTTTACAATAAGTATCCATTCAGCCACTTATTCATTATCAACTAGTCTGGTAATTGCCCTTTATTGTGCCCTTGATCTGTAGTTATAATTGCGTGTTTAGTATATTATTTTTGTATAATTTCATTGATAAGTTTATTTAATTTAACTGTTTTTTCTAATGGTACTTTAGTAGTATCCTAATTTTGTGTCATTGTTAATGGTCTTGCCGAACAAGACAGAATACAGTAGATTCTATTCAATGAATATCCTTTATATATTAAAAATTACAATAATTTAATATAATCTTTCTGTCAGGAATATATTAAAACTAAAGGTTACCTTATTCAAATTCAAAAGTTCTTTCTAACATTGTACGTAGTTCGTGCAATTTATTGATTTTTTGGAGTAAAAAAAATGTGAGAAACAATCAGAAGTTAACAAGGACTAATATTAATACTTCTAAGTCGTGATATCTACGTAATGAATGCTCTTAAAAATGCTCTAGAATAAGTACGTCTTTGCGCAATAATCGGTCCCACGGGTGTGTAAATGTATTACTATTGCGTAGGCATTTTTCAATATCTATTTTCATGTTGCTTTTTTTTCTATGGCTATGCTCGATTCTTCTGTGAATGTATGTCGGGCTACTGTAGTACAATTAGAGTTGACCCAATTACAATTCTTAATCCAAGCCAACTAACATGTGCGGCTTGAATAAATTTTGATTAATAGAGAGTGACAAATTTAGAAAATGTCAAGTTTTTAACATTAATATTAAACGCTAGTATAAATTACATGTTTTGTTTTAATGAATAAATGCTAGATTATAAGTAATATGTTTGTTATCCTGAACAAGTTTTAGAAATGTCAGCACCTTCTTAAAGATCTCTCTACACTATCAAACTTTATGTGACAAAAAAATGTGATGTGACCATAATATTGACATGTTGATGTCATACCACTACCATATTTGGGCATATCACCACCATATTTGGACACATCACACTTTTTTTGTCAAACTAGTTTGATAATGTAGACAGCTTAATATCAAGTAATTTCCACAGTTTCTTTAAAAAGTGCAATATGATAATATAATTGTCTTTGCTTTTAATATTTACATCCTAATTTACAAGGCTAAATGTCTAGTCATTGTCTTACACCCAAATGACACATGTTTATTTATTAACATTGATACATTATGTAATTTAATTTTAAGAGGAATCATCCTATAATATCCTGTAATCTGATTGGTTGCTCTTGACAAGATCTGAACTCCTTATGTTTTAGGGCCCGTTCGTACGGGTTGAAATTTACCAGTTATTCCCGATGTGAAGTCGCGTGCGGTAATTAAATTTTGCCTTTAGCTATTTAACAAACGAGGTAAAAAATTTAGAGGTAAATTCAGCCTACGGGCGTATAATAAATCTCCGATCAGCCTACGGCGTGTAATTAATCTCCGATAACAACGTTCGTGTTTGAGGCGGTGTTGTCCTTGTTGGTGCAGGGCTAGAACGTCGATCGTCATTATTTTGGTCTAAATCGTTGTTCAGGGTAGGCTCAAAATCATCGTCAAGTAACATAAAAATGGTCGTAAGGAGTAGGCATATCTCGGCAGGATTTTTGGCTTGAAATGGCATAAGGGTGGTCGTAAGAAAACAAGTTGTAGTTGGTAAAAATATTTAATAACAGCGAACGCTTTTTTCACGAAACGAAAGAGATCTTCGATCGTTGACAAACAATGCCGTGCAACGAAGCGTAACCAACAGAAATAACATAGCGTTTTCAGGGGATTTCAGGACACCATGTTCAATCGTAACTCTTGAACGGAGGATCGTATGAGAAAACAAATTACTGTGAAATGTTCTTAAAAGATTGGCCTACATCACTGTGTGATTGGAAAAAAGTAGAAATTTTTTTGTCACTACTTAAAATCCATCGAAAAAAACACCACAGTGTATAAGCATAGGCGTTTTTTCGCGGCAAAGTCGCGGGGCCTATGCTTTACACCGTGGTGTTTTTTCGATGAGTGAAAAAAAAAAAAAATTCTAATTTTGTTCAATCACACAGTTATGTAGGCTAATCTTTAAAGAACATTTTACAGTAAAAATTTTGTCCATACGACTGTCCGTTAAGGATTTTTAAGTAACTTGTCCTCCGAAAATAGGCTAAAAACGCTATGTTATTTCTGTTGGTTACGCTTCGTTGCACGGCATTGTTTGTCATCGATCGATGTCTTCCGTTTCGTGAAAAGGGCGTATACAAAACAGAGAAAATTGAATAATTCGCACGAAACAATTCGTTGTTGTGGGTCGTAGGTTACAAACCGGGCTGACCTCTAAACGTAATTTCCGGCCAAGCATGGGCATAACTGGTTATAATCGGTAAATAATCTGTACGTACGAATGAAGCATGCCTTGGGGCTAGGTTGAAAATAAACGCTTATTTTTTTATACGTACGAACACAACCTTAGTATCCCATGTACAGGTAATTGAGATTAGAGAAGCTAATTAAAATAGAAGACTTGTAAAGCCCATAATTACTAATATATTTTATGGCTTGGCATAAGCCCATTAACGAATATTGAAATTAATTTTGTTTGACCCAAAAACCAACAAATTAAAACTACCAGCATAAAAAATTATCCTAATTTTTTAATGAGAAAAACATTAACAAATAATAATATTTCAAACAAATAGTTCCAATTAATGAGAGTAATCTGACTATCATGATGATTTGTGACCATTAACGCTCATGTGTGTGAAAAATAAATTGATTCTTGAAGATATATTAGCATCATCTTCAAATCTACTAGGATGTTCATTACAGTAATCTGTCAATTTGTAAAAGGTCAGTCAATTTTACTGCTTTTAAATTATTTCTGTTTTTAGAATTTTTTTTTAGAACAAATTAAATTATATTATATAGGTCCTGTTTTTGGTTTTTTGCCAAAATTAAATGGTTATTTGGGACCAGAAATTTAAGCCTCAAAAATATATATTTGAATTAAACTGTTTATTTACTTTAAGTCCAATTCTATTGGGACTTGGGCCTTTACACTCCCCCTGAAACTGAATATTTTAGCAAAAACATTAAGAAATAAAATTCTATAAAGTATATCCCTATAATAAGATTTCAAATATGAAGTAACGCCTAATGTGTAATAACTAACCTTAATTGAAATAATAAGAGGCAGTGTACATACTTACAGCTACTCGATTCTCCTCATAGAAAACGAAAATAGATTTGAGGTTCAACGATCTCACGAATTTGACGTAGGAACGTGTTAAACATGTACGTTTGTTTTCATTAAAAATCAATAGACTGGTAATGTTTGTCAGTCAGTTGGTCTCCAACTCCACCCAATTTTTGATAACTAATCACAAAATGATAAAAACAACCCTCTAATCAATAATGATTCATACAATGATTTGTCCCTTTTGTTATTGGAATGATTGTTATTTAATCAAATAATTATAAATTTTATAATAATCACGAAATTTAGAAATTGACCTGTTTCCAATTTCAATTCATCTTTTATTTCCGAAATTTCCTTTCAAGTTTTGACTAAAGCTCTGTCCAGACTATCAAACTAGTTTGACAAGAAAAGTGTGATCTGCCCAAATATGGTGGTGATATGCTTATTTATGGTAGTAAATCACATTTTTTTTGTCACATAAAGTGTGATAGTGTTGTCAGATTTTTACAGTGATGAATTTAAAACATGCCATCATTTATTTTTTTCAAAGTTTTCTTCAAATGTCCAACATTGAGAAGTTTACAGTTTTTTATGTGTATGGAGTATCTCATATCTGTGATTCACTTTTAAAGGCAGCCTACAGTACAGTACACCACAGTGCTGGTTTCTAGTCTTCTCAAAGAATTTTAAAACATGTCATAAAAAAAGAAGTTATAGCATATAAAGTGTTATTGCAAATTGCATTTAAGCCTAAACAGTTTAAGATATATATTTACATGAGCAGTTTATGATACATCATTTACAATGAACAGTTTTAAAATACTATGGTATTTAAAATGGACAGTTTACGATATAGCAAATTTAAAATTTAATATTTCAAGATAAAGAAACTAGAGAATCTTCGTTTACAGTACACTAGAGTATTGCATTTTGTTGATACTGTCAAATGCAAACTGAAATATAGTAATCGTAAAATTGTTATTTGATATATAATTATATGGAACTTTCTCTACAGTGATTCAGTACACTAGCAGCTTTATTTTATATACCATTAATTTTAATATGTAAAAGTACCATTTTTTATTTTGATGAAATTTAAATTTAGAATAGTCATTTAATAATTGGATTTATTGATTGCCTAGTTGGTGCATCATCCATCATTCAATATATTAAATTGAATTTATATTTACTTTTTTAAATGAATTCAAAATTGTATGACATTTCCAGTTACTCATAATCTTAATTCATTTAGAAAACTAATATTATTAATATATTAAATAGATCTAGGAATTCCGTTCTTGTTTGACATGTCGCGTGCCAAGCTCGTTTAAAGGTCAGATACTTGCGTTCATCAGTAATTGGTGAGTTGTGGTATCCAATGATGTTGATACAGGCATAGATGGATAATATTAAACAGATATTTGATATGGAAAAAAAAGTGTAATTTTGAAATCTATCAAGAAATCTAGCTATAGCTTCATAGCACCTACACGTTTCAATATTTCTTCTTTATTTCACGGCCGATTAGATAAAGATTGGATTTTATCAGAAAATAGATACTGAAAAGTATGGCAAACATGTATTAAATTGCAACTACTGTACAACTCCTATTAAGAGAACACCTTCAGGACCCTCCAAATTGACCACTTAATAAGGGTGTCCCCTGAATAAGGGTTAGTTATAGTGTTACATATTCCGTGTTTTAACCCTAGGTTTGCCAAATGAATAAAAAATAGCCCCAAAATTGGATAACCAAACGGACAAATTGAGGGAATGGTGGAAACCTCACTGTGCATTATGTATTTCAATATCATAGAAGGATGGATTCATTTAACATTTGACATTTCATATAGGCCATTTTATTTTTCATCATTGGTATGTTGTCCAATCTAATGAATATTCATTAGAGTAATTAGTATGCAAGGTCATTTATCATCTTGTTGATACCTTGAAGCATACTTAATTTACTATCAAAACACCGGAGTCATGTTTCTCTTACAAGTTCAACATTCATCCCTGACTGTTAATGGTATTCATAATTTGAATACACCAGCAGCGGATCCGGTAATGAGGTAAATTCTGTGCTCGTGGCCCAGGGCTTATAAGTACATACTTTGGAAACGTTCTGTCAGTCTGGATGCAACTCGGGAACTTAACAGATCATCGAGCTCTGCGTTTAGTGTTCAATATTACTGAGGAAACATCAGTTACCTCATATATTACGATGATGATGATATTTATTTGTGATAATGAAAATACTGATGCTTTGGCAATTATCAAAAATGCCAGTGGAATCTATACTAGTTGTTTGTGCGAGAGAGCTGGTAAGTGTTGTGTTACCTGTGTGTGTGTGCCTTAGTCTAAAACATTACCCTGTTTCACTTGGAGATGTCACCCCTTTCAAAATATCATTCCTTTAAAGATGTCACTTTCAATCATTGAATGCTTTATATGATTGTTTCATATATGCATCATATTTAAAACATTTTGTACATACTGTACATTTATTATTATTATTATTGTTATTGTTTTGCATTTTCTTTATTGCAAAATTGTCACAAATTGTCACTTTCATTCAGAACAATCAAGTCACTGCTGTATGTTTTGCATTGTATGTACCTTTATTGCAATTGTTCTACGCCTCACCTAATAGTAGTAAATACCTGAATACCTTGCAAAATCTTTAATTATTTATTGCAAAATTGTTGTCTTTAATTATTTATTGCAAGATTGTCACAATTATTAGTGTCGCCTTCAAATCAAGTTTAATGTCAATTTGAATTTCTTTCTTTTAATTGGCAATATTCGTCACCTTGAAATTACTGCCATCATAATAGTATTAACTGTTAGTTCAATACCCCTCCTTAATATCATGAACCTTGTTGCTTAATTATTTTATTAAACCCTGGATAAAATTGAATTGAATCTCAAGTAAAATCATAATTTTGATAGCATGAATTAGATACAATCCTCTGACATGCTTCATTGCTTTTTGTAATTTTTTCAACATCAAAATTCTCGTTGTTCAACATTACACAACTCTCTTCAATTCTTATATAAATTTAAATTATTGATAGCTATTGCTGACGACAGATCCTAATAATATTGAAGGATTTGTAAATTAGTGTTAGTTGAGAATGTTTTGTTGATGAGGCGTTTCTAGGTGGTTGACCTTATCATTATTACATCTTTCCTATAGCAAGGTGATTAGGCATTAGTTTGCAAGGCAATTCATTTCAGATATTTTGTCAGTGTTGATATTCTCAATCACTTTTTTTTACATACAGTAGTTTGATGATATAAGTTTTTTTGTCAAACTAGTTTGATAGTGTAGACAGAGCTATACTTCACTGTTGCTATACTGGCTGTTAGCCAAAGCAAAGCAACCAGATGTTTAAAAAAGCCTTGATACAAAGCCCTGGTGCACTTTAAATGTTCCCAATTAGTAATTCTGCAATTAGTAAAGTTGCAGCGAAGGCCTCTATTTATGTAAATGAACTGTATTACTGAAAAAGTTAGCAACGTCAGTCCTATGATGGTCTAATGACCCATATCCTTGTGTACAAGAGCTCTACAAGCTTTAAACTTTGTCACATTCAAGGTTTGAAATTAAAAACTACTTTGTAAAAAGTGCAATGTCATTTATTCAGTCAATTTCAACAAAAAGGTATTAATAATAATACACAATAAAACATAATTAAAAAAAGTATAACAAATATAACTCCCTGGTAGTACCCTTCTTTAGAACACCCCTAGTTTATTTATTAAGGGAATCATTTAAGGTCCCATTGTCGGTGTCCTCCTAATAGGGGTTTTACAGTAGCAGTTTTCACCCCAGGATTGTTGAGTCATGTATCATCAGTGAGTTATTCTATAAGCTCTGTCTACACTATCAAACTAGTTTGACAAAAAAGTTTGATGTACCCAAATATGGTAGTGATATGCTTAAATATGGTAATGATATGACATCATTGTGTCCATATTTATCATTATAATCCCATATAATTTTTATTGATAATAATTAAACCACATAAATAGAATTAGGCTATAGTTATTTAGGCTATAGTTATTTAGGCTACAGAGTTGCTTGAACTATGGATGTATGGTAGTATTATTGACATTTAACTTCAGTACAGATAAACTTTGGAACATTAAATACTAATAGATAATTTTATCATTGTATGATAAAGGATTTCTAACAACAACTTCATTTGTTTTGTTTTTTTCACATTCAAGTTCAAATTAGGAAATTAAAAAAATAGAAATAATTGGAAAAGAGAAAGACTGACTGTCCTTTTCAAGGCTAGAAAAACTGACTTTATTATTTTTGTAATGAATTATAATTATCATCCTTTATTATTCAATTATGTATTGATTGTTAGTCATGTGTGAATCTGATATGACTGGCGACGTACAGTACACAATGTAACTATCTTTTTATGCACATGATTGTGTTTTATTTGCTTCGGTACTGGAGTCAATAATATTGCACTTTCAAAATAGCTCAGAAGTCAATCACAATGTCTGCATTTTGGCGTTAGTTCATTGATTTCTTAATACCAGAGGCGGATCCGGATTTTTTTTTGCAAAAGGAAGTTCTAACATTAAATATTAATTGTTTGTCCGCATCAAAAAGTAATTTTTTATTTAATTTTAGCTGTCGACATGAAAATAAATGTTCGTTTTTCATGTGTGTCTCTGCAAAGTTCTAATTTAAAAGTGGAATACAGTAGTATACTAGGTACAAATCTAGTATTTATTCAGTTTTTTATTATTCAACTTCTGTTTTCAATAATAGTCAAAATAATTCAATTAATTTTTATCATTACTGTAAATAATCACTGTCTGTATATAATTTACAATTAATATTTTTTTTGTAAAAATCACTGTAAAATATGTACGATTGAATGAATAAAGTTCACATATACATCTAAAACATTAGAAAAATAAATAAAAGTTACACTAACTAATGACTTAAAATAGTTTTTGTAATCTAATGTCAGACTTTGTAGATTCATTAGAGGATCAGACAGGATATGATTGAATAGTAGACACAACCTTCTTGTCAAGTAATTATGATGGCTTTTAAGTTTCCTGGTATGCTGCAATGCTTTCTTCAAAATAGCCAATTCCTGATTATTGGGAAATCCCTGTTATTTCCCGGTTCACATCAGATTTTCTGGTTTTTCTAACGTTCTACATTTTACCTTTTCTCAAACCGGTTAAAGTTCGCCAATATACTAGTTTATGAGAACAAACGGCCACAATCTCAAATGTAATGCGTGACCAGAATAATATAATATGTATTCATATTAATTTAATTTAATTTATTAATTTTTGCAGGACTTGGTCAAAAGTCATTTACTGTATGCTGTCCGTGAGGAGGTGTTGGAATTAAAAGAGAAAATAAAAGTACTCACCGAAGAAAACAACAAATTAAAACGAGAGAACAATGCACTACGACAAAAACAAGCACAAACGACGGCAGTGCATCAACACTCTCACCCATCGTCAACGCATCACAGTCCAGCTAGATCAGAACAACAATATTCAGAGGTACAACAATCAACGTCTTTACACCAATCACAGATGAGTATGCAACAAAGCTCAATGCACACGTCATTGGTAGGACAACAACAACTACCGAAACAACCGATGCAACAGACGTACGCCATCAACCAGCAGATCCCGCAGCAACAAAACCAGTTACCGCAGATCACACCTGATCAACCAACATACAATCAGTATCAATCGGTACCAAGGCAAGATTCGTCAAGCTTCCAAGTAGCGCCCTCAACGAGCAGCATCCGTCAGGATTCAGCGACTTCACAACCGCTTCAACAACAGAGGGCGGATCAGATTCACTACCAGCAGGTGGTACAACAACAGACTCATAAACCTTAAACAAGTTCACAAAAATGAACATTTAAGCATTGGTGCTCTTATTAAACCCATATTGAATTAAAAAACGCATTTTCATAAGGAAAATACTTTTTTTTCTTCATGTAGTCCAATCGGTGTTATGGAACCAGTTTGTAACCCCTTTAAACAACCTATGATACGATAAACAAAATGAATACACGCTACATTATTACCTACGTCAGTATAATGCTATAGTTAAAAACGAGGAACATTTTAAACTATTGTATTTAAGTTGTACACTTGTAATAATTGGTGTGACTGCAAAGAATTTTCACAAATGAAACAAACGTTGGTTGAACAATTGTTTCCTTACGCTTCAATGTTTAATAAAATTGAAAGTAAAACTTTGCATTTAAAGTAAAATAAACAGGATTTGTAGATTTGTATATTTAATCAAATTGCAATTCAATTCTCAAAAGAGTTTTTTTTTTATTTATAATTTTCTTGATTGTTAAGTATATTTGATTTGTTACATGTGTAATCAAGATAAAATATTTAAAATTTATTTTGTTCCTATTAAAGAAATGGAATAGTCCAGATTCACATAATTGCACATAATCCTGTGATTCCTATTAATAATCAAACATTTCTGGTCTAACAAATGAAACAATTATTATGCACATTAAATTTGATATAATCACCTTTTATGTAAATGGAATAATTCACATCATTGTCTCGGTTCCAATTGGTAGTAAATAACCCCTATGTAAGAAATGGAATAACCTATACCAATATAACATTTTGCAGTACTGTAGTTTTGTGACTGCTTAAAAATGAAATATGTTTGAATCCCTCCAATTATAATATGAAACGTGTTGTAGTGATTTATCATACTAAATGTAACACATGGGTTAATTATTTAATTAAACAGTAAGATTATTTTTCTTAACAAAAATCAGTGTTGTCGGTAAATACCTGCTTGTCCCATGAAATGATTTCTGTCCCAAACATGAAGCAGTCGATATTGCATCTCTCAATTACCAACTAACCAGTTTAGTATGCCTATGCTGGTGACAATGTGCATGTACATTAGTGACATGGTTTATACATGTTGGTGACAATGTGTATGCATATATTGGTGACAATGTGTATACCTGTTGGTGACAATGTGTATACATGTTGGTGACAATGTGCATGCATGTTGGTGACAATGTGCATGCATGTTGGTGACATTGTGTATACATGTTGGTGACAATGTGTATAATATATTGGTGACAATGTGCATGTACATTGGTGACAATGTGTATACATGTTGGTGACATTGTGTATACATGTTGGTGACAATGTGTATACACATTGGTGACATTGTGCATGTACATTGGTGACAATGTGTATACACATTATTGACATTGTGTATACATGTTGGTGACAATGTGTATAATATATTGGTGACAATGTGTATACATGTTGGCGACAATGTGCATGCATGTTGGTGACAATTTTTATACATATTGGTGACAATGTTTATTCAACATGTTGATGGCAATGTGTATTCATGTTTGTGACGTAATTTATACATGTTGGTGACAATTTATACTGGTGACAACATGCATAGTGTAGTGAGAAAGGTGAATGCAGACTTCATACAGTACTGTACAGTACTATGATTTGAGTGCATGAATAGACCAAATTTGAAATAAGTAATTTGGTAAAAGCTAAAGGTTGGTTCTAACTAAGACGCAACACAAGGGCGTAAGCGCAACGCAAGTAAAAATCAAAGCGTTGAATTATTCAAACACTCGCTTGTAATTGGTCAACTCGCTGTGCTTACATCGTTGCGTCTTAGTGGGAACCAAGATTAAAGTACATTAAAACAATTTAAAATTTGATTATTTTTCACAATAAATGTCAGGAATATTTTATTTACTTAAGCCATCTAATATTTGATTAAGCAAATAATTGACTAGTTATAATTAATAGATGCTTTGAGTAGAATAAGTACTTGTAGTTAAGCCTCAATTGCATTATTAAGTATAATACACTTATTATTAAGCGTCATTTATACACAAGCTATTTTATTTGAAAAATGGAGCTAACTCATCTAATTATTTTTTAACTTTTTAAAACAAAATTACAATTTGCCTCCTATAGTATTGAAATTACAAAATAGATATATGTAATATTTTTGTCGAGTTGAGTATGTGGTTTTTCCAAAATGGTGCAATGGGACGATTATAACTACATACTTGAAACAACTATATCTGTATAGTAAACTAACAAATAGCATTACGAAAAAACCAGATTATTAAACCAATTTTCATCAAAATTTAAAAAAAAAATTTTAATAATAAAAGCACATTAAAGCTTGATTGCAATTGGTTGATGCTTGCATGCTTGCTTAACGCAATTACAGTGATTTCCACCAATCATAAGCAACGACTCATATGAACTGTTGCGTTGCATCCAACCAAGCTTTATTCTGTGCATTCTGTAACATGAAAATGATAAATTTTCTTTAAAGTTTAATTTTTTACAGTTAGCATGTTCTTCCCTCCTCAAGCAGGAACTTAAAAAGTGACAATGATTAGATTTAATTGTTTGTATATTAGAATAATCTATTCAATTGCTTTACTACTTCATTTCCATACAGCCCCCACACCCCCGCCCCCCTTCTCCCAATTCAGTTATGTTTTATTGTTCTTCCAACATATATTTGTATCAATGCTATCCATAATATGTAATTGGCCATTTCTAATTATATTCTTTAGTGTAGTAAATGTTAAAATGTTTCTCTAAGAGGAAAAAATAAACTAATTAGGCAAATTAGCACTTGAATACAAGAATAACAGCTAAAAAGTGTGATCGACTGCACATTAACCAGGCCCAAAATTACATATACAAAAGTACATATATCTTGTAGAGTTATAATATATTATAACACAAAATATATTAATTTTTAAAACGACTAATACATTGTAAAAATTAATATATTTGAGAGTTAAACTAGAATCGGTAAATGTAAGCCAGTGATATTTTCATTTCTATGTAATAAGTAGTATTGCTAAAATATCATTTACGTTTTTGAATTTAGCCAAGTCAATCTTTTTAATGCACTTGTATTTGTGATTTTGTTTCTTCACATTTATTTGATAAGATCAAAGTGGAAGTTGCGAATAAGAAAGAAATCGATAGTTCAATTTAATATTTACTGTCAGATACTAATTTTTAAATTAAAGCTGTTTCAAGCAGGAGGAAATCTAGATATGTTAGTAGTACCCTGGGAATGATGATAGCAACAATTTGAGAGAACAACAGAGAGATAATGTGTTATGTTTTCTTAAAAAATTACATTATGGGATAAAATGCTACATTTGAATAAACAATAAAATATTACTGACCTGGGAAAAATATTGATGATCTAGATGAAATTAAAGCTGATCTGGGAAAAACATTGCTGATCTGGATGAAACTATTGCTGACCTGGAAAAAAATATTGCTGACCTGGGTGACAATATTGCTGACCTGGGAAAAATATTGCTGATCTGGATGAAAATATTACTGACCTGGGATTAATTATTATTAGTAGTACAAATCTGGATATTGTTAATTATTTTTATTAATATGGCATATTATAAAAATTTTGTTGTAATGTAAATGGCTCTTTATTACTATTTTTAAACATTTGATATTGATATTATTGATCAGCTGTTTTCGTCATTCCATCATGGACCAAGCTAAGATACATAGTTGGCTATTGTTCACTTGTTATTGTTAATATTGATGATTAAAAACTCCAACAAACAAATATAGATTTCTATCGTTTTTTTTTTTTTTAAATAATCTGCCGTTTTGTAGCGTTTTTGAAATCCTTCGTTCTCAAGACGATGAATTGTATGAAACGTATCTTCTTTTCGTGCAACACACTATGCAGTATGCTGTATACTTCTTGCTTCTTGTTGGTATGCAAGTTTGTTTTTTTACGATAACATGTTCAACTTTAATATTTATTTTCGGATGTAACATGCAAACGTTAATACATTAGAGATACCTATTACTAGGTTAAGTTCAACACTTAATTTCACAATTTGATGAGCTCAATACATGCTATACAAACTAAAATGTTAAGAATGCTAAATGAACTTTAGTAATTGATTACTCTTTATGATTATATAGAAACATCAAATGGTAAGAGTCATTAGCCTCCCGTGCGGTCGTGACTGCGTTCTACAGCTTGGATATCATGACATGACGTCCATACAAACTGATGTTGAGATTGTAAGATGTATGACGTAAGACAGTTGAGATACCATCAGATACAGAAAGTTACTAAGCATGTTGACATTTTTGTGGTCCCTGATTTACCGACCTATTTCACACTTCACTACAACATTTTTTTTTATCCTGTTACGTAGTATGTATTTATTTTAAAGAACCATGTTTTTTACGCTGCTGCTCTAGCCAGCTACGTCCCATGAGGACTACTCATTCATAAGCTAAAGCAAGCAGCAGTTATAGTATATAAGGCCGACAGTTTTGCGACTTTGTAAACTCGAATTATAATTTATAGATCCCAGCTGCTGGACTCAAAAAACGTCTGGGAAAAGAGAGTCTATGAGGGCTCACGGTTAAGTTGAACGATATTGGATTCTCGCGAATCTTTGATTGGTTGACGCGAATCAACAGACTGGGAAGAATTTCTCATTGGTGTACCGCCGTAAAGTCACGTTGTCTCTAGAGGGTATTCAGTTGCATGCAAACAGGTTGAGGTAACACACACACACAGCACATTAAAGTTCAAAATTGACCATTTTTAAATGGGCATGTGAATCATAATTAAATAACTATCTTTGATTTGTATGTATTTTTTCAATTAAAGAACATCTTTTTGAATAAGTAATCATAAATATATCTGAAGAAACAAACAATGATTAATTTTAAAATTTCGAGCAGCGTTTTTTGTAAGAAATATTTCTTGTTTAATTCTGAATGTTTGACTGACGAGTACTTGGTCTGTTTGATTAACGACTCGCTATCATTATAACACGCTATAATACTATTCTTTATGTTGTAATACGCAGTAGTATAATACTATGGCATAATACAATTATTAAAACTATGGTTTGTCTGTGTTTCAAAAGGCATGAAATGTTAATAAAGAAATAGTTTTTCTTTTGATAAAAAGACAAACCACAGGTCTTTTACAAACCAAGGTTTTGTCTTTTACAAACCATTTTTGTTTACAGTTACATGCCTACTATAAAACAAAACACCGTTTGTAAGACAAACCATGATTGGTAGGACAGAATAGGTGTCTGTGTCGGCGGACGGCGCCCCGTAAACCACGCACAACATGATCCGATAGTGCAGTAGTATTGACTATAAAGCTCGGTCCCACTCTAGAACGCAACGCAAGCGCAACGCAAGCGCAACGCAAGTAATTTGGCCAACCAACAAAAGCAATGGATTATCCATTGCTTCTTGCGTTGCACTACGTTGCGTCCTAGTTTCACAAACCAAGATTTTTAGATACTTCTTTGAAATAAGTCGTATATAAATTCTAAATAAATCGTGCAATAATTGCAATTCTAACGATATCACTATTTTCAGAAAACGAACAAATTAGAGGCCCCAGATTTATAATAAATGTGCTTCTTAACATTTCAGAGGTGAGTTAAATAATGAGTCTTATGTCTTAGTCACGTTGCAACACAAACGCGCATGTGCGTGGCAAAATGAGAGAAGGAACAAGTCGTATGTATTGATTACGCGTTATTGATATGAGCTGACGATGTCATTTTGATAAATGTTAAGTTATAGAGTTACAGGTTTAAAATATATAGTCTGATTTTGGAATATAGAATAATATTATACAAGAAACTTTATTTGTCTTCGTAAAAAAACAAAGAAATGTCGGTTGTCAGAGAATCCGATTAAATAGAATATAATTGTATATTCATACAGTTGTACGTCGATTTTTCCGAAATAAATGTTCCTCCTCCTTACCATCACCCCTCAGTATTAATGCTTCAGTGGGCGCCTTTAGTAGGCCAGGCTTAAACAGAGAACTGAGATAGTTTCCAATAATAAATATGATTTATACGGATAATTTGTCATAGTCATAAATAATAATAATATATAACAAATTAATAGACCAGAACTGAGTCCTACACTTATAGATGCCGTTATGATCCACTTTTTATCATTTCTCCTCCAATAATAGGAAATAGACGTCATATTAAATAAAATAATGATGAGTTAAGCTCTGTCTACACTATCAAATTTGATGTGACAAAACATGTGATGTGCCCATATATGGACATGATGATGTCATATCACTACCATATTTGGACACATCACACTTTTTTTGTCAAATTAATTTGATAGTGCAGACAGAGCTTTATACTTTGCCTTATTTTGTTGATGGCGCTCTTCAGAAAAATAATTTTGTACGCGTTGCACTATTTTGCTTCATGTCGTTGGTGGCGCTCTTCAGAAAAATGAATACAGTGTACAGTGAATTATTGTAGTGTATCTATAATTAATGGCCTATTCAGACACATTTTAAATCGCTTAAAAACTCATTTATTATTGATAAAGACTGTCTTGCTCATCATTATTATTATCATATTCGTGTTTCTATCACTAATATTTCAGCATACAATGTCCCAGCTTATAATGCGCATTTTTTAAAGGGTTGTTTGAATTAAATAAAACAATTGAAACGTAAATGAATAACACCATTTGCTTTTAATACAATACAATTTTACATACAATTATTTCTTCTCGGAAAAATAGTTTCTTGCACACCGAAACAGGCTAACTGAAGTTGCCAGCAGCAGCTATGGTTTTAGTGAACACATCTCACTTTGGCCCTCATTAATGTCAAAAATAAAATCAAAATCGACCTTTTCCATTAATGGCAACATCAAAATAAAATAGACACACAGAAAAACCAAAACGACATTTAAAATATTCTGTCAGGCACTTTAAACATAATGATTCTACTGTATATAAGTAGTTATACTTTTCTTCAGAACTTGCCTGCAAGATTAGTAACTTTCTGAATGTTTTTAATTAATTTTATATTAATATTTGTTAATCTCATTAACCAATGAGAGCACAGTATGTAGCAATGAAACCCATACTTCCCCAATTGTTTTTATTTTTTACAGTGCAGTGTTGCTTCTCTCAAGTCAGGTGGTGATGTTTCTGTAACAGCATACGATATTCCGTGTACTTGATAAAAACAGACTGGAATTAATAAGTACTGTCCATTGATATATGTTATTATGTAACAACAAAGTAACAATTGGAAAAATACTGTAGCTGAGGTTTTTTTTTCTTTAAATTGTCTTTAATTTTTTTTCTTCTTACTGCATTCGAATTGATTGAATAATTTGGAAAATTGCTGTAAGATAAAACAAAATAATGTCATTTAAAAGCTTGATAGCATTGAACTTTTGACCATTTAGTTTATATACTTTAACTTTAAGAATAAAAATGTATACATTAATTATTAATATTATTAATATAATAATAGTAATAGTAAATACTGACCTGAGCCACAGACAACAAAGATGAACAGTCCCAACAACCACGGACCTACTGGTGATTTCTCTTCTAACGCTTTCTGAAGAAAAAAAACAGATGATTTATTAATTTTTGTAAGTACAGTACTTTAAATTTAAACAAAACTATGGTCGATGAAAAATGTGGCACACACAAATATATAGGCCTATTTAAAAAATAAAAAAAAACAGTATTATTTAATATTAATCATTTATAATAAATCTATTGGAAAATAGTACATTATATTTCTAATAAGTGTTTGAGCCTAGGCCTATTCGACCAGATGTTTCCATATGTGCCTGTCACTGAAAAAGCCTCTTCGCCCACTGCCAAAACTCAGGCCTATCGTGTCAACAAACACAACGCGATAATATGAATGACGTTTTTATACTTACTGTGCCTTTCTGGACATTGCCTCGCTTTTCGACATTTTTGCTAGCTTTCTCATTAGCAAGGCGCATTCGTTGCTTGCTGGGCATATTTATTTTGTTGGTAATTCACGATGTTATAAAGAAAAATGTAATAAAAAACTTGTTATTTGTAACAGCCTTCAGTTTCAGTTCACGAACAAGACGGAAAAGAAAGCTGGCCGAAACACGATTTATATTTACATATCAACACGCATAACAAAAAATAGTTCAATATTTCAAAACACATTTAATGTTTAATTATATATATGAACTGGAAGAAATATAACTATGAAAAAAATACATTTTAAAATAATTTATTTTATAATTAAAGTAGTCTAACAATACTTAAACATTAAACATAAAATATTGCGTATTAATAAATATAATATTCTAGAGTGTAAACAAGCCTCTAATAGATAAAAAGGCTAGCTAAACTTGACGTGGCAGGTCATATTTTGAGCTTTTAAAATTATTTATCCAAATAATATTTTATATTTTCGAAAATTTAAGTGCGAGGGTATTTTGTGTTTAAATTCTTGTTTACTTGATGTATTATTGAAATAATTAATGAAACATGTGAGCTTGCATGATTAGAGTTTGACCTCCCATAATGCAATTTAAGAAATGGCAATTTAAACATGGCGCAGACCTCGCTGAATTCGTACCTCCGCAAGGTAATGTTAAAATAGTCGTTTTGTCCTTCATTAACTCTATTTGTGTTTCTGCAAAGTTTCTGAGAATATGGTGTTAAATTTTCCCGATATACATTATACAAATCATTTTAATACTTCCTTAAATACAGCTAGACTAAACTCTAGGCCAGCTAGATGAGATGGACGGCGGTGGACTAAAATGTGAAGATAGGAGAATATCGCGTCGAGTCGGGTACTGGACTAGGCAAAAGCATGGTTTAAAATGACTGATGAGCCTAGCATTATCTTGCGCTGTTTTTGCAGGGCCTAGTCTAGTACTACTCTGATATTTGTAGTAGGCTAATAAATAATAATAATATTCTCTACTCCAACTAGACTAGGCCTAGTAGTAATGTATTTCGAAAAAGAAAGAAATTATTATAATATTAAATATAATTATAATCAATTATTACTAAAATTTTATTAATCCAGAAACGAGCTGTCAGAATTATCTCAGGGGTAACTTTTCGTGCTCACACCCAAGATCTCTTTCAAAAAAATAAAATATTAAAAATTGAGGATCTCTATAGATTTAATGTTGGTGTCATCATGTTTCAATTAACCGCCGGACACTTACCACCTATAATATCCAGTAAATTCACTCAAAATAAACAATACCACACTCACCAAACAAGACAAAAAGATCAGTATCACCTGCCATTTACTCGAACTAGACTTAAAATGAATACCCTTGTATATACTGGACCTAAACTCTGGAATTCTCTTCCTTTATCTCTTAAAAAATCTCATAACTGTGCTTTATTTAAACGTCAATTTAAACTATTATTGGTTGAAGGTTCTTTGTAAATTCTTTTATTATTGATATATTTGATATTTCTTAAATAATTTATATAATCTATTTTTTACTTGTTTTTTTAGTTCTAAACATGTTAAACTTGTGTTAGAGAAAAGATATTAGTTTAATTGTTGTTTTTTTGGAGTTTCTAATTGTGTTATATTATTTATATTTTATTTGTTTTGTTTTGAGGAGCCTATTCACCACAAGCTTTGCTTTCTTTTAGGCTCCTCCACTTTATATTTATATATTTGTAAAGTGAAATAAATAAATGAAATGAAATACTAACTCCTAGTTAGGCTATAATGCTTCTGTCTGTGGTAACTGATAGGTAGTGTGTAGGCCCTCTGAGTGATAGGCTAACTAAGGCAGGCATTGACATAATACATAAGCCAAATTATCGAACTAAAACTGGCTAAAGAAAGTATCCAATTTGTTTTTGTAGGTGGATTCAGCAATACAGTACAAAGATAGTGACATATTGGTGGTATGTAGTATTAATTATTAATAAAATTATTATAAGAAATACAACATTTTTTTCTATATTAAATGTCTATAAGCAATACAACAAAGCAAAACATACATACAATGATTTTTTAACAACATAATTACTGTAATATTGAAATTGAAATAATGTAAAATGTTTTCTATGAAATGTTTTGATGTGTTTTTGTAATCATTGCAGGAATTATTGTCCAATCGTGATCCGCATATATTAAATCCAAATCTACGCATCGATGATCCTGAAACGCACTGTGAAAGTATTTTGGAACCACCGTATGATAAAATAGTTGCTGCTCACTTAAAGTAATGAATTAACTTTCAATTCAGACACAATATAATTGCTTAAATTTTAATCTATTATCCATATTATCTCAAATTTATTCACATTTATTCATTAATATATATATTTACATTGTTATATAAAATATTTTCTGTAGTCTTATGAAATCACTAAGACATTTTGTGAATCTATCTAATCATTATTATTATCTATATTGTTATCTTTGCTAGATGCATTTGGAGCTCAAACAACCAAGATCTGGTGGCTTGTTATGGATTCCAATCACTTCTTGTAAGGTATCCTTTTACAGCTCTGCTGCAGTACTATTGTATATTGATTACTTTTAATTTTATTTCAAGCACCACACAATATGGTAAATTTGTAACATTGTAAAACTGAGAAGAAATTAAGCACGGACAACCACAAAACAAGCCAAAAAATATTTTACTAGTGGTGCACTAAAAAAGAAAAAAAAAATATATAACTGTAATAAGATAAAATATGAAGTTTATAATATGCAAAAGCAAATATGTATAATGTTATTCAATAACTGTTGCATCCATGTATGTATGAATTACATTTATTTTATAATAGCACAAATTTATTTTATTTATTTTTATTTAAATTCAGAATAATGTTCTACGCTAAAACAAAATCTTGATGACAACTTGATACACACCCACTTGATCAGCTGATTCCATTTTATATGCATTGTAACTGTTCTGTATGTTGTTCAGTAATTCATGGCACTATATACAGTTGTAAATACAATTTAAAAATTTAAATTTTTCTTAATTTCTGTAATCTAGTGAATTTAACAAAGCTCTACAGACTCATAAAGAAGAAAACTGGTAATATATTTTGAATGTACTATTGCATGCTATGGAATGTACTATTGTATGCTATTGAATGTACTATTGCATGCTATTAAATGTACTATTGTATGCTATTGAATATACTATTGCATGCTATGGGATGTACTATTGTATGCTATTGAATGTACTATTGCATGCTATGGAATGTACTATTACATGCTATAAAATGTACTATTGTATGCTATTGAATGTACTATTGCATGCTCGGTTTTGGGAAAATGAATGAATTATATTCGTATTACAATTTCGGCTTTTCCATTCTTTTAATGAAAATTTGACCTTGTCAAAACGTAATTTGATTATGTAATATATTATTTTTGAGAATAAATAGATTAAATATCTGCATTCAACTCATAAATATGAATTATTTGTACATTATTGTGTTTTATTTTCTAGGGCTTTACCAGTTCTATATACCATCACATTGGACCTGAGACTCTACGCTACAGCTGTAAGTATTACCACTCTCTTGTATGACCATAACATATGTGGTATAGTGATACAGTTTCATTGTTATAGAAATATAATATATTAAGCTCTGTCTACACTAAAGCTCTGTCCACACTTTATGTAAACTTTATGTAAAAAAAAATATCACTACCATATTTGGGCACATTACTACCATAATTCAGTAGGGGGTTACCCCGGTGTATTAGTACATCACAGCCACTGATCACCAACTGGGCCCTCTGGGAGACCAGTCTTTGACTGAAGAGGTTACCCAGTATAAATATATCTTTCAATCAATCAATTTTGCCAGTGTAGTCAGAGCCTTAAGAAAAAATACTGTTACCAGCTAATATTCACTAACCGTTTTTATTGTTTGTAACGTAGGCTGATAGCCAAATGCAAAAGATGGGCAAAGGCAAACCAGGAGAGAAGCTAGAGAAAGCGGCCGAGACGCTTATGCAATGCTTTAGGACATGTGCTAGTGATACGTAAGGTTAACGTGTTGTTACGTAAAATACATAATCATTCATTGTAACTTGCATTTATTATCCGCACTACGCAGAACGCTTATTGAATAATTATATAATTTTTTTTTTTTTTTTTTTTCAGGAGACCTCCCTGGGAAGACTCTAAAAAACAAGGAATGCTTTATTTAGTCAACCAACTGTTTAAAATTTACTTTAAGGTAATTAAATAGCAGTGATATTTATTATCTAATGTGAATACATCATAATAGCATTGTAATGTCTAATGTAATGTCTAATGTACATCATGTGAGTAGTAATATACAAAAATAAATATTGATGGATATTGATAAATATTGATAAATATTAATAGATATTGATAAATAGTGATAGGTCCTCCAATTGCTTTTTTTTTTTTTGCAGATTAACAAACTTCACCTTTAGTAATATACCAAATTAAATATTGATGGATATTGATAAATATTGATAGGTCCTCCAATTGCTTTTTGTTTTTTTGCAGATTAACAAACTTCACCTTTAGTAATATACCAAATTAAATATTGATAGATATTGATAGGTCCTCCAATTGCTTCTTTTTTTTTTTTTTGCAGATTAACAAACTTTACCTTTAGTAATATACCATGGATATGGATGGATATATTGATGAATATTGATAAATATTGATAGGTCCTCCAATTGCTTTTTTTTTTTTTTGCAGATTAACAAACTTCACCTTTAGTAATATACCAAAATAGATATTGATAGGTCCTCCAATTGCTTTATTTGTTTTTTTGCAGATTAACAAACTTCACCTTTAGTAATATACCAAATTAAATATTGATAGATATTGATAGGTCCTCCAATTGCTTCTTTTTTTTTTTTTTGCAGATTAACAAACTTCACCTTTAGTAATATACCAAATTAAATATTGATGGATATTGATAAATATTGATAGGTCCTCCAATTGCTTTTTTTTTTTTTGCAGATTAACAAACTTCACCTTTGTAAACCGTTGATTCGCGCCATCAACAGCTCACCGCATCTAACTAAATATAGCATCGCACAACGAGTTACCTACAAGTATTATGTCGGAAGGAAAGCGATGTTTGAGGGCGACTTTAAGAGTGGTAAGTAGCTGACCTCCCAACTATCCCGGCAATGGCGAGTGTCCCGATATTTTGGATAAACAACAAAAACCTCCCAATTAATAATTTCTACTACTCTAGATATTGATGACAATAGAAAACATATTAAAATCAGTCCATATGATGTTTATAATCCATTTATGCATTGTTTAATAAGTTAAATAATGAGTATAATATTAAGTACAATACCTTTTTCGCCATTGTGAGGTGGTTTCCCGAAAGATCGTAAAAATCGAAACAGTACTGGGTATGACCAACTAGCGTTCTTGTCACCAACTAGTCATCCATTCATAGAAGTACTGATGTAGTAGCCTATCTGTACGGTGACCATAGAATGTGACCCGAGACATTAATGATGCCAATATATTTAGGTTTTTCACAGTCCACTGTATGGTTTGATTTAGTATTATAGCACCCTTTATATTTTCATAAAACCTGATACAATATTTATTTTTTCCAAGTTAGGAGGTCTGAACAGTGTTGTTATTAATTGATGCAGAATCTTGGTATTGAAAACAAACTCAAAACAATTCCTCATAATGTAATATACTTTTTTACTGTTTTTCAGCTGAGGATGATTTGAGTTTTGCGTTCCAGCATTGCCACCACGGAAGTCGACACAATAAACGCCTCATTCTGATATATCTTTTACCTGTAAAGATGTTGCTGGTATGCACCATTAGCTCTTTCAATTTCCATTATTACTCAATTGTTCAATTCCTTCGTCAAAGCTGAGTTCAATTCCTGGCTCAATTGTAACAACGGTACTTTAGTCTTTAAAGTATGTTTAATTACAATTTTAATAAAAATGAGATCGATATAAGCTCAATATAAAAGAACTTCTTAAATTTTTATTAGGGTCAAATGCCAAAAACGAATCTCTTGCACAAGTACGACCTCACTCCATTTATTGACATTGCTAAAGCTGTCCGTGTTGGCAACCTAAAGCTACTGACCGAGACATTGGAAAAACACGAGGACTTCTTCATCAAGAGTGGTGTTTACCTTATTCTGGAGAAGCTCAAAATCATCACATACAGGAACCTGTTTAAAAAAGTGTATGTTCCATATCCTAAGCCCTGTCTACACCATCAAACGTTATGTGACAAAAAATGTGATGTGCCCGTATATGATATATATATCACTACCATATTTGGGCATATAACTACCTTATTTGAGCACCTCACACTTTTTTTTGTCAAACTAGTTTTATAGTGTAGACAGAGTTTTTTAAATAACTTCATATCATATTTTAAAGCTCTTTGACTTTCATTTTTTTTTCACACATAGGTTATTATGAACAAGCTCTTTGACTTTCACTTGATTTTTTTTTTCACAGGTCGGTTATTATGAACACGCATCAGTTACCCGTTGATGCGTTTGTGTCTGCTCTTAAATGGATGGGAGAGTCCGATGTTGATGGCGATGAGGTCGAGTGTATTATTGCAAACCTCATATTTCAGGGTCGAATCAAGGGTTATATTTCACACCAACATAAAAAGCTTGTTGTTAGTAAACAAAATGCATTCCCAATTCTGTCTGCGTAATAAACGCTCGTGAGGATTCTCTGCAGGTCACGTGGTCATGTACGGGATGACGTACGTGTGTTGGCGATAAAGCAAAATGCATTCCCAATTCTGTCTGCGTAATAAACACTGGTGAGGATTCTCTGCAGGTCACGTGGTCATGTACGGGATGACGTTCATGTGTTGCTGATAATTCTGTGCGATTCTCAATGGAAGTTTGTTTACATGCACATGTCCTACTGATCAATGGAGTTGTAATGAAGCTATTACGTTTTGTAAAAGCATTGTACATATTTTATAACAATTAAAATACATCTTTTTCTTTATCTTTTTGTGGGTTTTGTTTTTGTTAATTTGTAAAGAACTCTAGTACTACAGTACTTCCCTCTGGAATTTTAGTGATCACGACTTACACAATCCATCGCTTGGACCATGGACTGTATACTTTATTTATTTCATTTTAGTGATTACAGCCCAGCACTGAATTTAATCAATAAAAATAAAAAGACAAACTGGCATGCGCAGCATCACATACTGTAATGTGTTCTGCGCATGTTACCTCGGCATATTTTAAAAGGTTGATATTTTGGCAAATTTTCGAAAAATGACCAAATTTCGACCCTTTTATTTTTTGACATAACTGGTTCCTAAGAAGATGATAAGATTATAAGATGATGATAATGCAATATATGTGCATATATGGCAACATTATTGCATAATAATTGAATTTTAAAAAGCCAATATTTTGGTAATTTTCGCAAAAATTAACAAATTCTGACCCTTTTATTTTTTTACTTAACTGGTTCCTATGACTCTATAAGATGATGATAAAGTAATATATGGGCATATATGGCAATATTATTGCATAATAATTGAATTTTAATAGAATAGTACAGGGAAATTTTCGAAAAATGACCAAATTTCGACCCTTTTAATTTTAGACATAAAATGGTTACTATCGCATAATAAACATGCGCAGAGTCGAATAATGGGTTCTGCGCATGTCAATTATGCTATTGTAACCAGTTATATCGAAAAATAAAAAGGTCGAAATTTGGCCATTTTTGGAAAAAATCCCTGTACTATAGTACAGGGAAATTTTCGAAAAATGACCAATTTTCGATCCTTTTATTTTCATACATAAATGGTTACTATCGCATAATAAACATGCGCAGAGTCGAATAATGGGTTCTGTGCATGTCAATTATGCTATAATAACCAGTTATGTCAAAAAATGAAATGGTCGAAAATTATTGTTAGATATAAATGGTTACTATAGCATAATAAACATGCGCAGAGTCGAATAATGGGTTCTGCGCATATCAATTATGCTATAGTAACCAGTTATATCGAAAAATAAAAATGTTTAAAAATGTACTATAGTACAGGGAAATTTTTCCAAAAATGGCCAATTTTCGACCCTTTTATTTTTAGACATAAATGGTTCCTATGACTCTATAAGATGATGATAACGCAATATATATGCATATATGGCATTATTATTGCATAATAATTGAATTTTAAAAAGTCGATATTTTGGCCATTTAAAAAAAGGTAGTAAACGGAAATATATATATGTATTATATAAAGTCAGATTGAAAGTTTGACTGAATAAATAAAGGTGGTGCATGGACACCTCCATGGGTGGTGGTTAACCACAAAAGATAAAATATCACAAATCAATAACTTTCCCGCTTGTTTATTACGGTAGCTGTACAAATGAAACAATGGAAAACACAAGAAAAAAATCAAAATCACCAAAATAAAAAATAGATACAGTACAATTGATATTCTTCAAACAAGAAATATATTTAACATTTTAAAAACATCGCAAGATCGTAATGGGTCTAGTTTTCCAAGGCGATTTATTGAAAGTAAAAGCGTGCATTTTAGACGTTTTCTATACTATATACTTTTAGCACCCTGCAACAGTCTAGTACAGTAATATTGTTAAACGAATTTACGTCGATAAAATTTAAATGCGTGTCCTTGGTTAAAAAAGATAAATATATATAAAATATATATAAAAGGAAAATCCTAGCTAACAAATCACGGTGGCTTTACCAATGCTGTTAATCAGAGTAAAAAGCTACAAGTTCAAAGGTTAGAGGTATACAATAGGGACGTAGACACAAAGCGCGAGAGTTATATAACCTATGTCTCTAGTGGGAACCAAGCTTTAATTTCAATGTGTGGGTAATATTATTGCGTTGCGTCTCTAGTGGGAACAACCAAGCATTACTCAATGTGTGGGTAATATTATTGCGTTGCGTCTCTAGTGGGAACAACCAAGCATTACTCAATGTGTGGGTAATATTATTGCGTTGCGTCTCTAGTGGGAACAACCAAGCATTACTCAATGTGTGGGTAATATTATTGCGTTGCGTCTCTAGTGGGAACCAAGCATTAATTTAAATGTGCGGGTAATATTATTAGGTCAACCATCCACAAAACATAGTTTATAAACAGGTTGACCTATCACACACATCCAGGAATAAAATGAATACCTCCCCATAGTATTTGTCCTTTTTATTTAAACACAGAGAAGACCTTCATTGATAAACTTACTTTAAAAAAAAAATCATTTTCACATTCCATAATTTAAAACACTTTAACATACTGTATTTTTTTATAGCTGTATATTATTATACAATTGATAATACAACATTATATATTACCATGTTTTTGGTAGTTCAAAAATTAATAACAATATATACATACAGTACATATTTACATTTGTATTCTGTAATGTATTCCTTTATCCGATTTAAAAACAAATTGCATTTCGCAAACAAAACCAATACCACCAATGTACAATAACCAGGAGTAAAATCGGCCCTAACAGATTCTGAAGTCAGTCCGTACTTGGCGGATAACTGCACCATTCATCTTGGCAACATATTCTTCACTATCTTTACCAGATCTTTCAATAATTATGTTGAGAATCAAGCTACATTAAAAATGGAGACGTTCAATTCCATGATTTTCCATCATTTAAAAAACGACGCCGTTAAATAGCGTGCGCAATTCATAATGGGAAGGGTTTGGGAGCGAACAACACGTACGTATGAGATTTGTTGTTTGTACGTATGCGTTGACATTTTCGCCCAAACCCTTCACATCATGCATTGTGCAATGATGACGTTCCTCGCGAAATCAAGCTATTCGCAATCAACCTTATGGATAAATAATTTCAATTTATTTATCCATGGTTAAAAAGACAAGTGTGAACACAGCCTTAGGAGGTTTAACCATTTCATCAATTCTTCAATTAATCCATCCTTTAATACTTCGGAATATACCATTCCTCTTGACACATAAATGTATTCACATATAAATATTCTATATATGGTGTTACAGCAACGATTGTTCAAACATGATTTTGTCAAAGCCATTTGGAGGTTGATGATAAAACTCACTAAACTGCACATCAATTATTGCACCTTCATCCACTAGAAGAAAAAATAGCATTCAATAGTACTGTACTATGACATAAGCGGAGGATTTGTATATACAACTGTGCGATACAACATTAGACAGTGGGTTAGTATGAAAGCAAGACAATCTAACAACAGGATGCTGACTTCTGTTAAGCAACGCAACGCTAGTGAATTGACCAATCACAAGCGATGGCTTTTTCCCTTGTGATTGCTAACTGTCTGAAACTTCGCTTGTCATTGGTTAAAATGCTTGCGTTGCGTTTACGTCCTTGCGTTACGTTCTAGTTGGAACCAATCTTTAGATCAAAGGTTTTATGTGTGGTTGCAACATGATCAGTTCCAATTGGCTTCCGCCTCAAACGTTTGGTTAGTAGAACCTGGAGAATAACATAGAAAATGTGTTGCAGCCAATCATAAGATCAAAGGACTGTTACGAGTTCCTCTCTTGGAAAGGCGAGCTCAGTGTCCTGTTGTTAGATTGCCTTGATGAAAATGTATACAATTCCCTGTATATTTTGTTACAGATGGAATTTATAAAAACTATACCATATATAAGTGGATACACTGTTCCCCGTATGCCATCAAATGGACACTGTAATGAGTTGCCATTCCAATACAGGTTCATCTCAACGTGATCATACGTTACACCCTGAAAACAAACCGTTATTACTCCACTTTATGCAAAAAAAACTTGATATTATTTTCAATATTATTAATATTAGACATAGATACTGTATACATATATACATTTTATCAAAAATGTAAAGACATTTTCAAAAAATGTCATCCAAAAATTGCTCTCTGTAAGAATACATTAATAAGCAATACGCTTTGATCTAAAACAGAAACTTAAGTTGTTTTTTAGTAAGTTCCTCCTAAAAAGTGTTTTAAAAATATAAAATTATAAAAGAAACACTTAGCTAACATAACTATCACTAATACAAATCAACAATTTATATAAATTACATCAAATCAATTAAAAGACAAATCACTCATTTCTATATAACATTTTTTTGTCTGTAACTTGGGTTATTTCTTGTAGTGTGACTTTTATTATGGCAGTAATGATAAGTACCCTTCCTGTCACCACCTGAAGTATTCACCAATCCTCTTACAACTCACTATAATATCGCCCTCTTGTATTTCAACTGCAAGTTTGTGTCTAAGTTCGCCATTATGGTAAGCCGAGCCGTCTGACCTCAGCACCCAACTTTCTGTATCCATACCAAATGGTAAAGAATTAAGATTGCACTTCCTGGTAGCGAGACCAATACCCCAAACACCTGCAAAAGGCATGATAATGACTCACACTGCAATATACTGAGTAAGTAATTAAAGTGTTTTATCATCCTGATACCAGTACATTTCAATTTCTCATTTCATTTTTTCATGGTCACACACAGTAAAATATAATACAGTACATTGTTTTTTAAATTATTTTTGTTTCTTTAAAGTTAAAAATTCACATAAAAATGAGTTAAAAAGGTTAAATTTTGGTTAAAAAACAGATAAAATAGAACACAAAAATACAAGCAAGATTGGTGTAGGGTATAGCATAAAATAATCAACGTTTCCATGTTTCATTATTCCTACCTGTTGATTGTATTTTAATCTCAAAGTATGATTTATCTTGAACTATTGGTGCGTTTCCCAGGGCGGCTCCGGAACCACATATTCGTCTGCCGGCTTTTACAATTACGACATCTGTGCCTGAATCCAACATGAAAAAAAATGTGCAGTAATGAATTGTTAAATTTAAAAATCTGTTTAATTCACTTTTTAACACAAAACCATTGCAAGTCTACAGTATAATTCTGGTCACTGATTTTTCATATTAATTATTTCTAAATATGAATTGATAGACTTTCAGTCAGGGGAAAATTGACAAAAGGCTTACTACTTTCTAGATTTTTATCAGATAATCTATATTGTTTTGACAACTCTTGTAACATGACCACAGTGCTGATTTTGCCATTTTTTTTCATATAATGGAGATTCATTTTACTTATGATTGCTGATAAGTTTCAACAACAGGAAATGGAAAATTGAACCCTACACATTTGCTTACTATAAATATACCTGGTCTGTTTGAAATAATAAAGTATTTGATAGTAAAAAGGTAAAGTGTTTAAATACACTGGATAGTGAGTATTAACAGACAACCTTATCAAAAGAAGTCTAGTTTGTTAATTTAAGTATTACTGCCTACTTTTACAACACATGTTAAAAACAGTTCTTAACTTTCAAAATATATCGAAGGGTCAAAGATCAATATCATTAACATTCTGTTGTCGCCAATTACTAAACATAAAAACATGTCACATGACTTCAAGTGGTCTAGTATATAGTCACTAGTCACCGATCTGATGTGATAATAGATAAATTCCCAGTTATATGGTCATTATGTTTTTCTACTACAAGGGCTGGTTATTCATAGTACAACATCAGATACAGTGGAAAAAGGTGAGAACCTTTTTAGTAAAGTAGATATCAATAATTAATTAACGATAGCTAATTTAGAGCTCGGGTATAAATACAAAATTTGATTGCAGTACTTAAGTAACTCACGTTGAATGTCCTCGCGTGGTTGGTCTTTCTTTTTTGGAAGAATCTGTTAATACAAATTGGGGAAGACCTGGTATTTTCACTGAAAAGTTACGATTCTAAAGTTTTATTTGTTTTGTCTTACGCAATCGACCGAAAGTGGGTGCATCACAGAAGCAACACGAAAAATAACAATTCATGCGCAATGCATGCAAGTATTTATAGCAGGCTGCTTATTAATAATAATATAATTAACTTATCTTTTCACGTTTTTAACATTTAAAGACGAACAAAATATCGCAATTAGATAGGCCCATAAATAGTATTTATTTTTACATAAAATGTGACCTTACCTACACAGTGTACTGTAGGCCTACTAGTAGTAGGGCCTAGCTACTACTAGGCCTAGGCTAGGCCTAAATAAATTAATTAAATAAAAAAAACCTAGTAAGTAAAGTGTCTACTGCTCTATTTAGGCACTAGGCTGGAGAGGGCAACTAGATCAGAGTAGCAAACACTTTCCTTCACTAACTACTGTAAGCTAGGCCTGCCATTCCATTGTCAACAGTGTCTGCAGCCGGCCAGGCCAGTGCAGTGCTAGCCTTGTCTTGCTTGGACAACGCCTATATATTACTATTAGCGCAGATTCCACTAGGACTAGCATAATTCCACACTTCTCCTTGTTAAGCTAGAGCAATTAAACATACCCATTCGTTTAGTATCCATCATTACATTGGGAATTTCTTTAAGTGGTACATGATTGAATCCTGAATTTCCAAAACATCGAAAACAACAAAAACATGTTGCCATTTTTATCACATTTGTAACTAAATGTGGTGGTTTAGTAAATGATGAACAGCGCCACCAACCAAGAAAGTTATTAAGCGTACATAATTTCCTAAATTACGAGTAATTAAAACATTATCTAGGCTAAGCTTAATAATTATAAGAATCATTAATGTTTAATCGACTAAGGTTCCTTCAACAATAAATATCAATCATTATAATTATCATTTGGTTAAATCAAATAATAAAGAAAACTATTGGCTACTTGCTACTTTCTTTAGTCGTTTTATTTATAATAATACTGTATTATGTTTTTTAATTCAATTCTAGGTTTTATTTTATACCTCCATGGTTTTATTCTATAAAACGAAAATTTACATTGTAGCCAAAGGCTAAATTGTGTAAAATGTTACAAAATATTGCACATATAAAAAAGTTATCACATAAAAAGAACATCTTATATTAAAATGGAATTAGATAAAGTACATAATATGAAAATGAAAAAAACATTGAAAAATCAAAGAAATTGTTACGAAAAATGGCCTAATAAAATATATCTGTATTAAAACTTGTGTATTATTAATTTGTTTATTATTTCACATTGGTTGATGACGGCAACGTTGGCTAAATATGTAGTTATTCTTTATTATCAGGTTAATTTAATGATATGCATTTGTCAATGAAAACCTTATTACCACTTAGGCCTATTATATTATTATGTTATCAGGTCAGCATGCTTTTCTTCGTATAAAGCCGATTGGTTCCCATTATGTTATAGGAAGGAGCGAAAGGAAACAAAAATTAATTCATTGATGGCATGATCACAACCCATATACTAATCGCACGCACAAAGGCTTCTACTGGGCTATAAAAAGGCTGAAAGTACCATGTAACATTATGAATAGCCGGTCCTACGGTTGATGAAATAACTTTACATTTTTTAACAAAGACTCATTCCACACAATATGTTGATCGAACAATTAAGTAAAAAAAACATTCTATAGACGTAGTACCACATGTTGTTGTAGGGCAGACTAACACGTCTTGTATCGTCTTGGTATTTTATGAGACTGAGAGCAATTTTTATAAGTGCAGCATCACAAGTTCTACTGCACGATAAAGTAGGCCTAGGCCTATACTTAAGTTATATTGAGAGCATTCATCATTAGGACGTGTATTTATACTGTTTTTTGCATCGCGTATCTGTAAGGTAAGTATAGTAGGCATATAGTATAATTATGGTTCCATCCACTGCGCAATTTTCACAGATGAGCGGTGGTAACAACGGCAAGCGAAAACCGCATATAGTTGTCCCTGCTGGGAGAGACACAGTCGGATCAGGGAGTTGTAAAATATTATTTTACAACTCCCCAGTAGAAACAGCATTTTATAAGCCGTGCCTGGAGTGTTGCCAAGGCAACGAAGTATGGTGCCCGTATTTTGTTTTATCACCCTTTGTTCTATTTCTTACTGAGAACATTGTGAATGATGATAATGCGCGCTGAATGTGCTTGTGAGCGGAGCCCATCTTCTGTAATTTATAAACATCAAACTGTCAATTGTGAATTGAAATACCCCGCATAAGCAAACGATCTTTATACTGGTTCTTATAATGTGCCTCGGGCAGGTTCTCGTCAAAGCACAATAGGAGAGAAGCACGACGAGATCTGCACGGTACCATCCAATTTATCTTGGCAGATTGTCTAAATTATACCAATCAAGGGTAAATTAACAAGCCTTGAATTTTATGATCGTCTCTCGATATAAAAACAGCGAACGAAACGATAGGCACAACTAGTTCGCTGACCGCTCCCGAATTGAGTAGTTATATACTGCGATCGAAAATCATTTTTACATCTTCTTTATTTTCAGTATAAAAGTGATGTTTTGCCTATTGTTTGTGAGTGTATTTGTGGCTACATCGTCGGCCGATCCGGGTACTACGCCTGATATAGAAAGCATTTTCATTGGTCGGTGTTCGGAATACAAACACGGCGTTTATCCTGTGAACGGCAATTGGCTGGTTGACCAAGGCTTCAGTCAATCGTAAGTCAATAAAGGTTTTAAGAAACATACTTTTCTTAATTTATAAACAAAAATCTAGTAGCTAGTGTTTTATATGTATTAATATATGTTAAAGACCCCTTCCCTGCAATTTTGGACGTTTTTTAGAAAATAATACATATATATCACTTTAAAAACATTAAACCATGTCATTTCTTGTCTTAAATGTACGTTTTATGGTAAATTATGATAAAAAGTGAGAAACAATGCACTACCTAAGTAGCTCGCGGCGATCGACCTCTCTTGGACGGTCTTAGGCCTAGCCTAGCTAGGCTTAGTTTTGTAGGCCTAGCTGGTAAACATCGGTAACGTACGAACATCGTACGCGAGCTATATACCTAGCCTGACGTTGTATAGTTGCTGCATTAATTGTCTTTCTATTTTTGCCAGACTCCGTTGATACAAATTGGGGAAAACCCGGTATTTTCGCTGAAAAGTTAGGAGTCTTCCATTTGTTTTGGCCTCACGATCGATCGAAAAGTGGGCGAATTACAGGTGAAAAACAAAAATATCAATCCGCGCGCAATGCATTTTGGGATTTATAGCGGGCCGCTATAATTATTAGAATCGACTTATTTTTCACATTTTTAACCGTTTAAAGACGAAAAAAGTTATCGCAATAGGACCATATAGTATTATTTTTACATTAAATATAGTTTTGTGATCTTAAATTAGATCTAAAAAACGTAGGGAATGGGGCTTTAAGGAACGTGGAAATCAATTTTTGTTTGGATACCATCGCTTTTATCAGATTACACTTTGCATTGTCTTGGAATCGTTACGTCATTTATTATTACGTCACTTCAAATTTTCCTACAGGTTGGACTGTGTAAACCTGTACACGCAGTTTTTGTCGGCGTTTGAAAATAAGGATCCGTGTTCCATCGAGGAAAATGCATTTGAACAATTTATATCGAATATTGAACAAGTTCTTCCGGCAGATAGTGTAAGATGTATTTTCAGTTTCTGTTTATTATTTAAATTTAAAAAAAATGGATGAATAGAGTAGGTTTTACGAGGCGCGATTCAGGCTGGTGGTAAGCGCACGTCGACGCGCGCTTCCCTAACTTCCGCTGATGTAATGGATCAGCCCCTGTCCTTGTAATTCTATAAGCATTTCATTGGGAATCGCATTAACTTACAATGATTTTTTAAATGATTTTAACCTATGTATTTCTAGCCTTTATTTTGGTCAGGCACGAACACTCTCGCTCATCGCTACGCCTTGGCATCAGGCTTGAAAACAATGGAAGATACACTCATTGGTTATCTGATGAACAATCTTATGTTTTGTGGCTCAACATCCAGTGGTCTCAATTACGCCGAGTGTCCAGGATGGGGAAGCTGCAATGACCCCATGAGCACATTCTGGGATTCTGCTTCGAAGAGTGTAAGTAAAAATCCCAAATAACAAAATTGTCCTCAATCTTTAGGCCAATTTACACTAAGCAGTAGGCCTAACGGTAAGCGGCAAACTGCGTATAGCTGCTTGTCTGAGAATATTCCTGAGCGGAAACCGCCCATAGGCTCCTCGTTGTGTGCAAATGGTCATAAGGAATAACATAGATTCTATATTATTGTTATTACCGTTATCGCTCGTCTGTGTAAATTGGCCTTTAGTAGCCGTACCAATAGGCCATGCAATAGCTAATGTGTAGCCCTTTTCTCTCAGTTTGCTTCACGAGCGAATGGTAATATCGCCGTCCTCTTGTCGGGATCAAATGCCGATGGTGCTTATCGAAACTACAGGTAAGTCCAGTCGCTACATAGTTACGATGTTTACCGACGGAAAATATGGGATGTGAACGCTTATGCTTGTATCCGACATAAGTTAATGTGAACGTATACCTAATGATATTGTTTGTTTGTTTTCAGCGTCTTTGCAAGGATTGAGGTACCGAATCTCAACCCAGATTCCATCAGCAATCTTCGTATAATTGTTTCTCACGACATTGGAAAAACAAACCCAAAGTGAGTTGTTTAAACATTATCATAGCATGAGTTAAGTAATAGTACAGTAGTGAACTAAAGCTCTGTTCACACTATCTAACTTTATGTGACAACAAATTGTGATATGCTCAATGGACATGATGATGTCATATCACTACCATAGTTGGGCACATCACATATTGGGTCAAACTAGTTTGATAGTGTAGGCAGAGCTTTAGGAGGAGGTGATGATGATATCAAACGTGATGTGGAAGATAATCTTACATTGTACGCATCTACCTGTTTTATTTCAAGGCATGAGACTTGTGATGATGGTTCGCTGTTAACACTTAAAGCAGACTTAGACAAACGTGAACTTCCATACACATGTGAAGAGGATACAGCGTAAGTATACCAGCAAGTTCCCGTATGCGTGTAACGTTACAAAGGAATATACAATGTATTAAACGTGCTGCACCTACTTTGTGTAGATAAGTACGTACTGGATATAAGGCATTATACAGTACAATGATACGATTTCAGATAAAGTTTACGCGTTCGTATAAAAACATTATCAACAGCTTTTGCACGCGCGCGTATTGAAATCGTTCCATTATTAACATATGAACACGCGCGTATAAAAGAAGGTGACAGTACCATTTCTATCAACACCTGAACGCACGCGTATAAAAGATGTAACATTATTCAACATTTTAACGCGACAGGTATCATGCTTTGAAAGCGCGCGCCGAAATAAATCTTTGTCGTGGTATCCGACATGGACTTTGCGCATGTGCAGTGTAATCTACTTCATGTTTAATACGAGTTTGTTTCCTTTACAGGCAATTGACGTACGTGCAGTGTTCTAGTAATGTGGATGCGAAGGAATGCATGTATCTCATATCCGGTAGCAACCAAATCAAGGTGCCCGTGATGACGACATTACTGGCTTTTATTTACCTAACCACACAAATTAATTAATAGAACTATTGTTAATAATTAATTTGAAAAAACCAAGAAATATACTTGGACTACTGTTACGTAAAAATACATTCTTAGTCAGAATAATGTTTTTACCACAAACGTATCTTGCCATCATGAAGTCTCTATAATCAGCAGTGAAAACGTTTAGTTTTAGTAAGTTTAGCAAATCAGCTTGTATGTTTCCCAGACAGATAGTAAAATAGACATTTGTATTAGCGAAAAATGTAGACTTTTTAAAATTTGAATTGAATCTTACTTTTTGTATTGATAATGAATATTTATACAGTGCTAGTGTTAATAAAGTCGAATGTCAATGTGTTTGGGTGGTGGATTATGTAAACAATGTAGGATAAGTTGTTTCTAACCAAAATCATTAAACACATTTATTACACATTTCATACCGGCGAATTTAAAGCGATGAATTACACTTTTTATACATAAATCATAAATCATACAACAAATCGGTTACTGGTCACCGAATACAAACATATTTTTTATGGAATATTCTTTATAATGCTACATAAATTATACATTATTTGGCAAGGCAAATGTGTATCCTGCTCCTTTGTTTGGTCACCTAGGTAGGGGTCCGGGACCGCGACAGAACGACAACGGATGGGGACCCTCCAAAGAAATTGCATTTTATTTGTCAGGAATTTGTATGATTTATTTCTTTTTTATTTTTAAATGCGCCTTGAGCACTCTGGAGTGCTATGTGCGCTATAAAAATCTTATTATTATTATTATTATTATTATTATTATTTAAATGATAAATTATTTCGTGTTATATACATCGCCACATCTATATATGCGAGATTTCTGAATCTTCGCCTGCATGCAATAAGTTCCCCATTCTACAGTGCATAACTCTCAACCGTGTCTTCACTCACTAAAATTGCATAAAATGTTTAGCCCTTAACCAAATACTGTACTAACAACAACAAAATACTGCTTCCGTCAGACCTACGACAATATAGTTACCTTTTCGAACGATTCGATGACTTAAAGCTTGGTTCCCACTAGAACGTAACGCAAGGACGTCAACGCAACGCAAGCGTTTTAACCAATGACAAGCGAAGTTATAGACAGTTAGCAATCACAAGCGAATAAGCCATCGCTTGTGATTGGTCAATTCACTTGCGTTGCGTTACGTCCTTGTGTTGCGTCGCTAGTGGGAACCACGCTTAATTCTACACTACGCACGAAAAGCGTATAAATATTAACATGCAGAAAAACGTTCTAAAAATACGTTTTGATCCCATCACAATGATGTTGTAGGTATCACATAATTTGACATCCTGGATTCTTCCGGTGATAGTTGTTTATAGGCGGAGGTTGATTTACTATAGAACGTACAGCTTCTTCAAAAACCTGAAAAAAAAAAACAAATAATGTTGTGAACATTTTCATTTCTATAACTTTTTCTACAATTTTCCAAAAGCAATCATGCGTCCGCAATGGTCGCAAAGATTTGTTGGTTCTCAATATTGACCGATCATTGAAGAAAACTAAAAATACAGTAAAAAGACAGTAAAAAGACCACAAGAAAAACCAAAAGAAAACTGGATAAACCAAATAAAAAAGATTTAAAAAGTAAAAAAATGTAGACTTTAGCACAATAGCAAACCATCCTGCCTAAAACAGAAAAATATGGAAACAATTCGTGGAAGCGTAATGTCTAAATGACGGAAAACGTTCAAGAGAGAGAGGAACAATCAGTTTGTCAATACTGTATTATAATTCATAAGCAATAGAAATTGTGACAAAAATAAAGATTTAATTGTTCTGCCAAAAAATAAAAATGTATACTCGTCTTACCATATCCAAGCCTTCTTGTGTAAGAGCAGAGCATTCCATATATTTAACGGCACCAATTTTGCTAGCCAGTCTTTCTCCGTCTTCCTTTCTGTAAACTTTTTGTCCTTTTCTTTTCAATCTGTTGATTACTTCTGCATCTTCTCTGAGATCTATTTTAGTACCTGGCGAAAGAATATAGGATACATAAGGCTTAGTAATTCAGTTAGTACAATATATTATTGTCTGGTTTACGATTTCTATGAAAAACTAAAACGATAGGTAGTTGCGCCAGAAAAAAAGTCAATAAGGAAATAAGAACGTAATTGAAATAGTACACATCAAAGTTTAAGCTTGGTTCCCACTAACACAACGAAATGACGTCGACGAAATGCAAGTGAGTTGACCAATCACAATCGACAGTTCGAATAATCCATTACTTGTGATTGGTCATTTGCGTTGCCTGCGCTTACGTTCTTCTTGCGAACCAAGTTTTACAATTGTGTGCGTTGTTGTTCTTACCAACAAGTAAATGTGGAACTCCAGGTGCACTGCGGCTAAGTTCATTACACCAATGTGTGACATTAACATACGATGGTTCTGAAATTACGCTAAAACATACCAGGAAGATATCTGCCTGAAAATGAACGATCGGTAAGACAATTTAGTAAATCGAGTCTTGATTTAAAATGGCAGTAACGACTAAGCTATTTATAGATATGCCACTTATGTTAGACCTAATTCCTTCTATAATTGTCTCTAGAAAATATTTATAATTTTATAATCCTTAAATGTGTATGTTTTTCAAAAAATGTTGTTTTGTTTCTATTTTATCTCCACAATCTGAACAATACGTTACGTTTCTTTTTGGTCTTTTTTTCTTGTTTTTTTTTCTTTTGGAAATGAAAAAAATATATTATAAAATTAAAAACAAAAGACCTCACTTGTGGGTATGCAAGGCCTTGTCGTGACTCGTGATATTCAGCCTGACCCTGCGTGTCAAACAGATTCAGTACAACGGGCACACCATCCACTGTCAGCGGTTGTGAATAAGCTTCAAAGTTAAAACAACTAAAATAAGGATAAAAATATAATACAGTGTTAAAATACATAAAACACAAACGGCAACAAAATTATACGGACTAAAACATGACACAGTGGCGTAACGGCTATGAGCGCTCACTGGCTAAACCCAGAGGGCCCCGGATATTATGGGAGGCCCATGAGCAGTGTCCAGAGGAAAACAAGAATTAAAATATGTCGAAAAGGGCTAAAAACACCCGAGGCCTCCAGCGATGGAGGGCCACTTTGGGTTCCTAAGCCAGGGGCCCCAGGCCTCTGCGTTGCGCCGCTGACATGACATGCACCCTAGAGGGAAACAAGCTTTATTAGACGGTGTATAATTGGGCTTATGCCTACTTACGTTTCGTTAAACTCTCTATTGGTATAGGATAATATCATATGTGACTTTCCTACATTACCATCTCCAACCAATACGCATTTCATAATTCGCCGTCGTATAAGATACTTAAGTTTATATTACTCTTTGAAAGAAAAAGAAATGGTTAAAGAAATCAGTTAATACATTGCGAGTACGTCTCTACCGTAAGTCAATTAGGACTTACATAACGTAATATCTAAAACTACTATATAATAATAATGTAGCAATATCAATTAAATATAAACGGTCATAAACTGTATACTTACTTAAGACGTGAAATTAAACGCTAGAATAATATTATTTATTATTTCTCTTCTTCAACAATATCAATTATAAACTTCATTAGAGTACAACTCGACAACAACCGTTGTCGAGTATATATATATATATATATATATATATATATATATATATATATATATATATAGCCTATCTGAAACCACTAAAGGAGGATATTCTACACTGCGACAACAACCATATCAGTGTCCAATCAAAGTACATGCATTACTGTTTTCCTAACCAAAATATTATGCAATTTTTTATTTTGTAAATTCCTAGAACGGTATTTATGTTTACTTCCTCTAAGACTACTAGAGGGTAAGCTCGCCCCCCCCCCCCCTCTAGGAAGGGTAGACGATGGTTCTCGGAATGATAATGACTCGGTTTAGAAGGAAGTTCTCCTTGCACGTTTTCTGTCGGTTACCATTATAGAAAATACTTGACATTCGTAAAACTAAACCTACTCTGTTTCACAGTGTCTTAACATTTTAAAGTACCGGTATAGTGTTTATTGTTTGATAGGGCCCTTATTGGGCGGAGGTGGGGAAGCGGAGTTCATTTGAGGGAGGTGCTTATTCGAGGGATATGTTTAATTGTTTAGTTTTAATAATAATATGGTAATAATAATTTATAATAAAATAAAATCCTCTAATAGATATGAAAAGTGGTAAAAAAGAATAACAAATGCTTGGTAAATTGTAGGGCTATGAATTCTACTACAAATAGTATGTGTTATTATAAATATAGGCCTAATACAATATTGTGTGTATAAATGTGGATGGGCGTTTATTATATAGTTTTATTTGGGAGGTGTTGGGCGTTTATTCAATACCATCCTAATAATTAATACATTATTTAATTAACACCAAAAAAAACACCAGCAGACGTATCCCGGTCCTAACGGGACACAGATAGCCCACAGTTATTCCTGCCAGATTACTCAATAAAACTCGGCTATCGGGATTTCACTCGATTTTAAACAAAAGGTCTTATCATCAGATCTCCCTATTTAATTGTATAATACTATTCCCCACAATATACTCCGATGCTTTATTGCGTATATTTAATTTGATCTTTATTAAGTTGCAGTATAATTTTTATTTTTTAACTACTGTTCCTCCACACGCGCGGTCCGATCCGAAAATAAACAAAAAACTAAAATGGCTATAGCCACTAACGGCCAACTTAGTTGAAACCAGGAAGTTGCAGGGTGAACCCGTGAACTCATCGTGAACCTGGAAATTGAAATTGTATTGAAAATCTACCGATGAAATCAGAAATTTACTTTAAAACCCTTTATAATATCTTCCTAAGATAGAAATATGAAACAATATCGTAATAGTGAAAACTAAAAAAATGTTATCAAATTTACATTTCGCGGTACACATCTGAGATAGATCAAGTAGGTATCCAAGGCAGAGATTTGTCCCGAAGTTTTTTTCATTGTGCTCGCCTATGTCGGAATTAACCATAATTTATATATAGATACTTTAAAAACTTTACCAGTATGAATTTTGAAAATAAAATAATAATAATTTTTGTAAAAAGGAAACGACGAATTGCAAACGACACTGAAACCACATCCTCTCGCATACAAATCATGTTTATTAACCATTGTACCATCACGATGACGTAATACACGTCACAATTGGAATTGTAGAGAGATATCGGCAGTACAATCCTCTCTAAAGCTTGGTTCCCACTTGGACGTAACGCAACGAGTGTAACGCAAGTGACCAATCACAAGCGAAAGTTGGGATGATCCACCGCGTCATGATTGGTCATTGCGCGCGATGCGCGTACACCCTCGCGTCGCATCCAAGTGCGAACCAAACAATAATAATAATATAATATTTTCAAACCTAATTATTTTTCTAAAAAAAAACATACTGTACTATGCAATTGATCGTGTTAGTAATAAAAAAAAGAAATTATACCTAATATACAAATAAAAAGTACACGTGAGCTGTTACCACACACACATACATAATATACATGTAATATACAAGATATTAAGTGGAATATATAAAGTGTATACTGTATACATACCATACACAAGACTAAGCATAAACACAATATTCTATGATATTTGGAGATATGATTTTGTGTATACACGTATACAGTAAACATACATAAAAATACATGTATAAGCATATTAGCAAGATTCACATAACCACTGTATTTTGTTGCCATGGCGGTCTGTTGTAGTACTATAAGCTGTGTTCACACGGGACCCAACGCAAGGGCGTACAAGTATCGCAAGTAATTTGACCAATCACTGGCGATGGATCTTCCGAACTGTCGCTTGTGATTGGTCAACTCATTGTGTTGGGTCCTAGTGGGAACCCTGCTTTAACAGGTAAAGTCATTTAATTTTATACAAAATTTAGTAAAGATTTATAGAGGGCGGCACATTATTATTATTATTACAATATTTCGTGATAATTCAAAAAAGCATTCTTTTGTCCTAAAAAAGGAATGGATATGTTCACGTTATCACTTAAAATGGTTTATATTAATTAATTGATTACTTTAAACGCATCCAAAGGGCTGCGTGAGAGTATATTATACAGCAGTTATAAATAACACTTATTAATATTGAAAATGGTCATTTTGGAACATCGTTTAAAAATTACAATTAGAAGAAGTTATTCATATTCTTGAGAAGTTATTCATATTCTTGAGAAGTTATTCATATAATAAAAAATTTAAAAAATAAAACACATTTTGACAAACTTTAACAACCCATGGGATTTTTCAATCAAGAATGATGGGCGGCCATTATCATAAAATTAAAACAGCACATTAATTTGTTGTAAATACAGTGTTTTAAGGCTACATGATAATATCACTCAATTTTACATGGTGAATAAAAATTAATAAGTACAGTATTAAACAAATGCTTTAGTAACACCGCAAAATTGTTTGTAATGGCAATCTGGATTTTACTTTGTTCTTTCAATACATATATCATAGATATAATAGCCAAATTATCTAATACTTTAGTCATCACAGGAAACACAACAAGCGCGGTTCCTATTTGGACGCGAGAGTAGTACGCGCAACGTACGTGGTTCGACCAATCATAAGCGACAGTTCGGATGCACTATTGTGATTGGTCAAAGTACTTACGAATGCGGCCGGCATGACAGTAAGCATTTGCTTGAGCTCAGTCTACTCTATCAGCGACAACAATATATGGACATAATGATGTCATATCACTACCATATTTGGGCACATCACACTAGTTTAATAGTGTAAACAGAGCTTTAAAAAGAATAAGTACGTATCAAAACAACTAGTTTATCTACATCAATGTTAAGATTCATATGTTATATTTAATTTAAATAACTAAGAAAACAAGACGTTCCTATTTACAAACCTTATATCATGATTTTTGTGAAATTAATTTTGTTAACGATTATTCGTGATTAAATGAGGGAGTGACACAGGTAGTGATGTGACCCTCGGGGGAGGAACACCTATAGTAGATTGATCCTCGGGGGAGGAACACCAATTATAGTAGGTTCATCCTCGGGGGAGGAGCACCTATATTAGATTGATCCTCGGGGGAGCCGCACCTATAATAGATTGATCCATAGATTACTGTAATATACACAAATGATATTATGATTTCATTATACAATATCTACGGAGCTACATATATCCTGGTTTACCCTCATTATTGGTTCCACGAATTATTTAAAAAAAAATCCATTTATGACCAATACAGTTTTATTTAACAGTGTAATAACAGTGATATATATACTATAGAGGCTATAGTAGGTAAAAATAGCTGTCTATTGGTAAAAGGTATCTAAAGGTGTAACGTCAAGATTAAAATACTGAATAACCCTCCAATTTGGTACCAGAAAGAAACCTAGCTGTTTTTTGCGAGGGTTTTGGGCTTACTGTTACTACACAAAGTATGTGTCATGTGCCACAAATAAAAACGTTTACAAACATAACGCTTAACGGCATTTGATTGGTCGTTGCTTGTTTAAGTAACTATCTTTTTTGTGACTAAACTGTTTGTATGTGAAAGACAAATAAAACTACTTGTTAAAAAAAAAATATAAAATTTCAAAATTAACTAAAAAAATACTTTTTTTATGATAAATGGAAAAAAATAGACTATGTTAATATTTTCCAATTGATTTCAGACAAACTCTATAAACTAATTATACTGTAATAGAAAAAATAATGTTCATAATTTTGGTGTCGGTATTTAACACCTAAGATATACATACATTTTACTTAAAGCGCAAAATACAAAAAAGCTTATATATTTATTAGGAAACTGTAAAAATCCCAGAATGCAATAGCAATCCCAGGTAAATTATTCCAGGTGTTATGTCATTAGCTATTCAAGATCTGTATACGCATAATTCATGACCCTTTGTTTAACTAGGGTCGGGGAGTTTTAAACAAGACTACTTTTTAATATAGTACATAACACATAGTTCATATAGTCTATCTACAAAACTTGAAACAAATGTTGCCACCTAGCATTGTATATGAGTTAACAATCACACAACAAACATACAATATGTAAAAGGGTTCCTGAGAATTTAAATATGACATCTGACTACATCATTAATAATTATTATCATAAATAAGATATCAAAATGGTACCAATTTAGTGTAGGGCTGAAATTGTGATTCTGGTAATATTGCGACAGATTGATAATGTCTAAATGTGATTTCCTCATATTAATCATGAATTGTAAGTATAACTGAACATGTTGTATTCATGTTGTATTCATGTTCGATAATAATAAAGGTACAGTATTTAACATTATCAGAAAACTACAAATTTTAGGTACAATCACAGTTTATACTACAACAATAAAGCTGCCAAAAAAAAGAATTTTGTTTGTGTTCGGTTTACAAATTGCTAATTTTTCTTTGATCCAGTTACTGTAAGCACCATCTAATAGTTACGCTAAATACCAAGTAGGCGTTACACATGTTAGGAATAAGCCAGTAGTGTATGCGAAGCCTGTAGGCGTTACACATGTTAGGAATAAGTCAGTAGTGTATGCGAAGCCTGTAGGCGTTACACACGTTAGGAATAAGCCAGTAGTGTATGCGAAGCCTGTACAATCACAGTTTATACTACAACAATAAAGCTGCCAAAAAAAAGAATTTTGTTTGTGTTCGGTTTACAAATTGCTAATTTTTCTTTGATCCAGTTACTGTAAGCACCATGTTATAGTTAGGCTAAATACCAAGTAGGCGTTACACATGTTAGGAATAAGCCAGTAGTGTATGCGAAGCCTTGGTACGACCACAGAGGTTTGCACACACCATTAGTTACTTTATACACTACTACATAATCAATAGAAAAGCACTGGTGTAAGTGAATGGTGGGTGTAAGAATCGTAAAGCGGGTGGGAGAAAGAAAAATATATAACCGGAAAACGGAAAAATAATGGAATAATGCGTTATACAAGATGCCTACAATTAGCATCAATTATCAACCTAAGTTTCGGCATAAAACACAATGCTTACTGTCAAAGCAAACGCCGTTAAACACAAGAGAAGAAAACCTTGTTCTTTGGTAGCTAAACAACTTAAGTTATAGGTGGTGTCAGAGGTCAAACAATTCTCAGACTTTAATATGTATTAATAGTAAGAAGCCACTAACAATACTATGAGTCAGTAGTGTATACTGAAGTACAATAAAAACAAATGATTGTTGGAATAATCTTATAGGAATATGAAGTTGGGGAAAAAATGTAGAAAATCTGAGAAGAACCGCTGCCAATCATTGAACAGATTTACAGGAACCCTTCTTGGTAGGTTTGTCTTTTACACACATCCAGAGAAATAACTGGCACAACTTGTTATCAATGCTTTAGTGAGATTGTAAAGTACATACCAATGTCACTATCAATGTTCATTATTTATTTTTTCACAAATAATTATTATTATTAAAGTTTATTTTTTTTGTTTCAAAAAAAGACAATCAGATTATGTGGCATTTTGGTTTCTTGCCGTGGTTAGGTGGAGCTGGATTTAATACGATACGTACTGCCTCTTCAAAAACCTGAAATAATAATGACCATAACATTTATAATATACGCTGTGCTGTTGTGATGGACCAATATACATTTTCAGAATGTATACATATTTGGTGAAAGGGCCTTGTTTTTGGATTGAAGAGGATGTCAACAAGAAGCCCTTTGATAGAGATAGTTGATAGGTTTGGAATGGTGTGGTCATTTGAACTTATATTTGTGTCCAGTAAAGCAATACTAACCGTAACAGCAACAGGGTAGCCGCCAGTACGGTTGGTAAGGTTTCAACCTGACCACATTATCATAAAGGCCCTTGACAACCCCATGGCTTGAACAGAGATTGTTCCCTTTTCTTGCGAGAATCGCACCACTTTATTTCTTGTTTGATTATTCTTATATACACAGAAAACTGTCAATTTGTAAATCATGTAAATGGGGGAATAACCTGCGACTTGCAGCCTACGCGCACAGGAATGGACGACATACCACAACTTTCTACTTCCCTAAGGGTCTCTTCGCGTCAAGTGCTGCCACCAAATGGAGCTTGTTCATCTGACCACTTACCATTTTCAAACCCCTTTGTGTAAGAGCAGAGCATTCCATGTATTTAACGGCACCAATTTTGCTAGCAAGTCTTTCTCCATCTTCCTTTCTGTAGACTTTCTTTCCTTTGCTGTTCAATTCGTTTATAACTTCTTTATCTTCTCTGAGATCGACCTTTGTACCTAATGAAGACAAAAAGTGAACGAGAATGTCAAGTGTCAATAAGTATACCCATATATGGACATTTGGGCACATCACACTTTTTTTTGTCAAACTAGTTTGAGAGTGTAGACAGAGTTTAAAGCGAGTAACATACTGATATCATATCAATACCATATTTGGGCATATCACTACCATATATGGGCACATCATACTTTTTTGTCAAATTAGTTTGATAGTGTAGACAGAGATTAAAGTGTGTGACATACTGATGTCATAACAATATCATATTTGGGCATATCACTACCATATATGGGCACATCATACTTTTTTGTCAAACTAGTTTGATAGTGTAGACAGAGATTAAAGTGAGTAACATACAAAACATTTGCCTTACCAACAAGTACATAAGGAACTCCTGGTGCATGATGGGCCAGTTCTGGATGCCACTTAGTTTGCACATTAGCATACGATGATTGTCCAACTACGCTAAAACATACCAGGAAGATATCGGTCTAAAATGAAACAAAATAAATGAGATATAGAAACTACAGTACTCTGTTGACATCGTATTATAAACAACACTGATGCTGCATGTGTAATTCTTGGTTGTATGATGTAGAAAACTGCACAATTCATGTTTAATACAATAGACTCACTGCAGCCTTGCAATTCAATAACATGGCTAATACAACATATCTACAGAAGTATAATCTTGAAATAAAATTCATTATTAATACAATTAAACAGGATTGTATAATGTTACACAAATAAACAATTTAAGCAAAAAAAAAAGTGATTTGTTGTTTAAAAATTGTCACCGCTCAACTGGATCTGAAGAATTGAACACTGTATAGTAAGTACGCTGGTTGACCACACTTACTTGTGGATATGAAAGAGGTCGTAACCTGTCGTAATCTTCTTGACCGGCTGTATCCCATAGACCTAGGTTCACGGACACACCATCCACTTTCATTGGTTGTGAAAAGTTGTCAAATCTAAAGCAATAAAACAAAACAAAATCAAACATTAAATAAACATGTAATATAATGCAAAACATCTGTGAAAATAAAAACTGGAAAGAAAAACCCTGTAATTACTTCATCCTTCAGATTGGATATTAAGCCATTGATCCATGTGACACAAGTACACCAGATTTCCTGGTGTACTGTTCATTTCCTATAAGATACATAATGTCTATATTTATCCATGATTGTTATATCTTTGCATTTGATTTCAGGCCAATCTTGTGATGAAGGGGTTTGGGTGTGTATCTTGCATTAAAATATGAGTTTAGATGTTCTCATCATGTAGGTAATCTGACCAATCACAACTTCAGAATGTTTGGTTTTTAATTTTAGTCCCAGTAAACAATTTGAGACTTTTGGAAATTATTGGTTTGGGAAAATGGCGACAAGCATACTCTTTCTACACCCTTTCACCATTGTATAATCATTACAGAGAAACAGTAAAATAAATATATATTATTATTGAAATAGAAATAGTAAAAAAAGCTAGTAGGCAAATTACTGGAAAAAATGACAATGTTGTCGGTATCAGTGGCTGGATCTCAATGAAGATACAAAAAAAAATAAGCACTGCAAAAATGACAATGCTGTCGGTATCAGTGGCTGGATCTCAATGAAGATACAAAAAAAAATAAGCACTGCAAAAATGACAATGCTGTCGGTATCAGTGACTGGATCTCAATGAAGATACAAAACAAAAAAGCACTGAAAAAATGACAATGCTGTCGGTATCAGTGGCTGGATCTCAATAAAGATACAAAAAAAAATAAGCACTGCAAAAATGACAATGCTGTCGGTATCAGTGGCTGGATCTCAATGAAGATACAAAAAAAAATAAGCACTGAAAAAATGACAATGCTGTCGGTATCAGTGACTGGATCTCAATGAAGATACAAAACAAAAAAGCACTGAAAAAATGACAATGCTGTCGGTATCAGTGGCTGGATCTCAATGAAGATACAAAACAAAAAAGAACTGAAAAAATGACAATGCTGTCGGTATCAGTGGCTGGATCTCAATGAAGATACAAAACAAAAAAGAACTGAAAAAATGACAATGCTGTCGGTATCAGTGGCTGGATCTCAATAAAGATACAAAAGAAAATAAGCACTGAAAAAATGACAATGCTGTGGGTATCAGTGGCTGGATCTCAATGAAGATACAAAAGAAAATAAGCACTGAAAAAATGACAATGCTGTCGGTATCAGTGGCTGGATCTCAATGAAGATACAAAAAAAAATAAGCACTGAAAAAATGACAATGCTGTCGGTATCAGTGGCTGGATCTCAATGAAGATACAAAAAAAAATAAGCACTGAAAAAATGACAATGCTGTCGGTATCAGTGGCTGGATCTCAATAAAGATACAACAGAAAATAAGCACTGAAAAAATGACAATGCTGTGGATATCAGTGGCTGGATCTCAATAAAGATACAAAAGAAAATAAGCACTGAAAAAAATGACAATGCTGTGGGTATCAGTGGCTGGATCTCAATGGCGATACAAATAAAATAAGCACTGGAAAAATGACAATGCTGTGAGGATCAGTGGCTGGATCTCAATGAAGATACAAAAGAAAATAAGCACTGAAAAAAATGACAATGCTGTGGGTATCAGTGGCTGGATCTCAATGGAGATACAAATAAAATAAGCACTGGAAAAATGACAATGCTGTGAGTATCAGTGGCTGGATCTCAATGAAGATACAAAAGAAAATAAGCACTGAAAAAAATGACAATGCTGTGGGTATCAGTGGCTGGATCTCAATGGAGATACAAATAAAATAAGTACTGGAAAAATGACAATGCTGTGGGTATCAGTGGCTGGATCTCAATGGAGATACAAATAAAATAAGCACTGAAAAAAATGACAATGCTGTGGGTATCAGTGGCTGGATCTCAATGGAGATACAAATAAAATAAGCACTGGAAAAATGACAATGCTGTGGGTATCAGTTTTACTTTATCAACGATAAGCCAGAGAAATGTGCAGAGCTTTCGGGAAACACTAGCCCTCCATCAGGGCAACACTAGCCCTCCATCAGGGCAACACTAGCCCTCCATCAGGGCAACACTAGCCCTCCATCAGGGCAACACTAGCCCTCCATCAGGGCAACACTAGCCCTCCATCAGGGCAACACTAGCCCTCCATCAAGGCAACACTAGCCCTTTATCAGGACAACATTTTATATACACAGTACAATAGGCCAGTTTTTACTAATACTACCCTACTCAACAACTTGGAACAATGGCAAATTGATGTACACATACAGTACGTATTGTTTTTTATTCAATTAATACAGTAATACCCAATGCAAAATGTTATACAGTACAACTCTTCCAATATCAGACACCTTTAGTCTGGCCTAATACTGTACAGTATCCCAGGTTTTCCGGAAAGTCTGATATTCAGAATGTGTTTTAATGGTGTTACTATACTTACACTGTGGGAATATATTCTCGTGGAAACTGGTTTCTGGTATAGGACCACAGCATACATGTTTTACCAACTGCACCGTCACCAACCACTACGCATTTCATTGTTCTTGACCCCTGCGCCATTTCTTTTAATTTAATTGCTTTCTACAGTATTTCTGAAAAAAATAAATTATTAATTTATTTCACATTTATAAATTATTAACAGTAAGAGAAGATGTCTTGATTTACCAATATTGAAAGCAACTTAGCAGTGAGTTTATTCATGACATGAAAATTAATTTAATGATTAATTAATTATTATGATAGATATTAATATTTTGATTATTACTTGCTTAACAATTAAAAATAATTGTCCTGAATTTTTAAACATGAGCCATACCATATTATTCATGCAACTAGCGACTAATACTCATAAAATTCATGTACGTATATTGATAAACAGTATTACTTGCATAAGAACTGTATGTTTTTTTTTGCATGATAACAATAAGGTTATTGTCCTGAATTTTTAAACATGAGACATTATACCAATATTGAAATCATCAAAGCAGTTATTCATACTGTACATCTAGTAAATAATAATAATTAAATTCAATCAATGAATTTAATACTATGGTAGATATCATTTTTTTGTTTACTTGCATTACTGTTGTATGTTTGTTTAAAAAGTTATCATCCTGATTTTGAGCCATGCCATCCATGCATTTTCAGGATAATCAAGATTAGACATTACAAAAGCTTATTAATATTTTTATCTTCAATTTAATACATGGGTCGAAATATTAAATAGCGAACACTCCGTCGATCTCTGCATTTTGCCAAGTATGTTGCTTAATTTATTTTTTAATTATCATTATTTGGAAATAAATGTTATTTTGATTTGATGTGATCTATGTTTTTTTATCTCTATTATATTAATGTTTAGTTTATACATGTACAGTAACCACATTTCTTCTATGGCTGTAGTGTAAAATCTATATATTTTGTTGGAACAATATCTGGACTTATGACTTTATGCTTTGTTTTATATATATATATAATTGTATTTATGTATGCAGTGATAAATTAATTTAATTTATTATAAAACTACTGTACACCACGAGATGGATTTAATCTAAATTGCGTTGATCAAAGCAGAATGTATTATTACTGTTATGTCTCTACTCATCAAGCAAACACCTAGATAAAAACGAAGCCTAAACTGTAAAGAACAAGTCTCCCTGATTTAAATTCATTCTAGCAAATCTCGACAAAATGAGTCATCACAAGTGAAGTATTACAATAGAAGCTGGCCAAAATCCCTGAGGTATCAACATACGTACTGTATAGTTAGTACTTTTTTAAAGTAAATTCTAAAAGGGAAATATAGTAACCATAAACCTGAAGTGCTACTCCAAAATTTTACTGCTAGTCTTCCTGCAGGAATTGTACACTTGACCTTTAACCTTCCGTAATCTATTGATCCATCGGCGTTAAACATACCAGTATGTTAATTTAATTATGGAGATAAAATCATATCTCTATTAAATACTTAATAATACTGTACTATATTATTTTTACTTTTAAAATGTACTATTGAAAACTATTTTTCATTGATTTTTAAATTAACAATAAATTATCAAATAAAGTAGTTAGCTCATTTTTTTACAGAGTGACGTTTGAATACCAATGTATTGTAAATGATTGTGGTTTAAGTCTATCGTTTGAAAAAGGAGTCTGCAGTAGTTGTACAGCTAAGTCTACAAATTTTACAGTATGTGACAAAAACATTTCTGCCCATATATGGACATGATGATGTAATATCACTACCATATTTGGGTATATCACTACAATATTTAGATACAGTATATCACACTTTTTTGTCATTAGTTTGATAGTGTAGACAGAGCTTTACATAAACAACTAGGAAACCAGAGCCAAACACACGGATTTCTACAATTTAAAGAGAATGTTCAGAAGACAGGAAAGAAGAGGAAAGGAGAGCTGCCAGGACACTATCAAACTAGTTTGACATAAAAAGGTGGACATACCCAAATATGGTAGTGATATGCCCAAATATGGTAATGATATACATCATGTCCATATGGGCACATCACATTTTTTAAAGTTTGATAGTGTAGACAGAGCTTAAAGATCACAGAGGAAATGTCGCTCTACAGTAGCTTGGACTTTTCAGCCAAATACATACTCTCTCTAGGTGCCGTATCTACGGATGTAGGCGATCATGTTCTGCCACAATTTTCTGCTTCTCGCTTCAATACTAATAGTTTACTGTACTCTAATCATGGACCTAAAATGAATAGGTCCATGCTCTAATCATAATATTTCATAATATTTCTATGCTCTAACTGGGCCTAGATTGCAGATGATGATTCCTCAATTAAATACTTTAGCTTGTTTAGATTGTACTTAATTGTGACATTAACCATGTTTGATTATTAATTAGTCATACTACAGTAAACTTGTAACAAGATTACATTTTACAAGGCTAATATGTAACCCACATTAACACAGTCCAGCTAAAGAATACTCAAGTTATAAATCTTTTGTTGTGGTTACGGACCTTCAGTATAATTTGTGTTTCAATTGAAACTGGTTTAAATTCTCAAGTTCATTATCTACCATATTGTATTGTAAATCTATTTTTATACTACAGTACCTATGTATACAGTAATTGAAAGTACAGTTTGTACAGTACATGTAGTAACTAAACTAAACAATTCTCTCATAGTTTTTATTTTTCTTTATTTATTCTTTGTACTGGGTACAGTAGTCTCTTCAGTCTAGACTGTTCTCCCAAGAGGGCCCATGATGAGTTTGTGACAGTGGCTGTGTGTGAACTACTGTAGTACACCGGGGTAACCCCCTACTTGTCTGAAAAGATGTACTAGGTTACTTTAAAGTGCACATGAGCTATGTGTACACTGGACCTACTGTACGGTTTATAGTCCTTTTCCGAGAAGGCTCGTTCTACCACCAGAACCATGGGGCGAGTGAGCCTCGATTGAACCCTCGCCGATGTTATGGCTACGTAATTACGGTTCCAGTGTCTTAAGCGCTCGGCCTCTCACTCGCTTACTTTACATTGTACAGTACAGTATGTCCATTTGTATGAGATCAGTACAGGTTTAAACTAAAATAACAACCTCTTTACTTCACCTAGCCTAGCATAAAACGACACAATAGAACAGAAAGACAAGAAGTTTAATGAATTGAAAAATAATAATCAAACTTCCATCTAGACACACAATCAAAAGCAACTGAAAATCATACTTTGAGAGAATCAGAACAATTATATTTTTAATGTATTGTTGTTATATTTTAGAATATTGCAGAAATTGCTCATAACTGGTTGAATGATAATAAACCACCGAGAATAATACTGAGAGCTGATAAATTAGAAACTACTGTAATATAGTAGTGTAATCATCAAACATTAACAAATTTAATTTATAATGAGGAAAGATAAATTAGAAACTACTGTAATATAGTAGTGTAATCATCAAACATTAACAAATTTAATTTACAGTATAATAATGAGGAAAGATAAATTAGAAACTACTGTAATATAGTGGTATAATCATCAAACATTAACAAATTTAATTTATAATGAGGAAAGATAAATTAGAAACTACTGTAATATTGTAGTAATACTTTAATAATCAAATATTAACAATAATTATAATAATGAGAGATGATAAATTAGAAACTACTGTTAATAATCATTTTATTAACAATAATTTGTTGTTTAAACCTACTAATACTACTTATTATTACCATGAAGGTATAACATAATATCTCTATGTTAATTTACGCAATTAAATTACTGTAGTTTAGTAGCTGACAATTGTTCAATTACTGTTTTGTTCCTTTACACTAGAACTTAGAAGGGATTAATTTATTATTATTATAATTTATGATGCAGTTTTATAGTAATCCTTTATCTCATTCATAAATATGTATACATTATATTACAAGTGTCTAAATAAGATACTAACTATACATGAATACTAAACCCCAGAGGAATACATACACAGTCTGTTTGATTAACAATCGCAACCTCTTCATTTGAATATTGTTATAGGAATAAATTAAAGGTAGAATCAATTACCATACAATTGTTGTTATTAATATCTTATAAAAGCTCATGTGCATAACAAATAAAAAATCCAGTTACATTGCTTCTACATTTTTTTATAATATCATAATTCTCTGGAATAGTTTGCCTCAGAATATCAAAGAAATTAATTTAAAGTCCAACCTTCAAGCTTCATATAAAGAAAATCCTCAAAGAGCGAATTGACTAACTTTGGCCTTTTCTCGCTTTCTACCATCTGATTGTTCATTTTTTCTTTGTCTTTTTCTTTCGGGACCCCTCAGGATACAAACCTCCGGGTTTAGAGGGTTATCCTTTGCTCCTACTCGTTTTTTTGTTGTCTTTGGACTGAATTTGCTTGTTTCTTTTCTTTGTTCTGAATTTGTTGTTTTTTAAGTCTGCGACTTTTGATGTATATTTCTGTACAATTGTTATTTTTATATGAAATAAAAACAAACAAACAAACAGTGTAATCTCGAGAACACTTTTTTAATGCTGACTGTATACAAAATACATAAAATCAAGATTTTTTTGTTCAGTTTTTTTAATTGATTATGTTATAGTAATATTCATATTGTATTGACCAAGAAAAGGATAAAGTAGGACCCATTAAGGGGACACCACTGGAACCAACACAGTGCCTTCTTAATATGGGTGTCCCCTAAATAGGAATTAGCAAGCACCTACCGTACTCTACTATATGTATACATGTGTATGGTATTGCAGTACTTCTTATGGGATAATAACATTTATTCTGTACTTAACTGTATACAGTAGAAGTAGGGACACCCTATTCAAGGGACAACCCTATTCAAGAGGCATCCCTATTCAAGCGACATCCCTATTCAAGCGACACACCTATTCAAGGGACACACCTATTCAAGCGACATCCCTATTCAAGCGACACCCCTATTCAAGCGACATCCCTATTCAAGCGACATCCCTATTCAAGCGACACCCCTATTCAAGGGACACACCTATTCAAGGGACACCCCTATTCAAGGGACACACCTATTCAAGGGACACACCTATTCAAGCGACATCCCTATTCAAGGGACACACCTATTCAAGGGACACCCCTATTCAAGGGACACACCTATTCAAGCGACACACCTATTCAAGGGACACCCCTATTCAAGCGACATCCCTATTCAAGCGACACCCCTATTCAAGGGACACCCCTATTCAAGCGACATCCCTATTCAAGAGACACACCTATTCAAGGGACACCCCTATTCAAGGAACACCCCTATTCAAGGGACACCCCTATTCAAGGGACACCCCTATTCAAGGGACACACCTATTCAAGGGACACACCTATTCAAGGGACACACCTATTCAAGGGACACCCCTATTCAAGCGACACCCCTATTCAAGGGACACCCCTATTCAAGGGACACACCTATTCAAGGGACACCCCTATTCAAGCGACATCCCTATTCAAGCGACATCCCTATTCAAGGGACACCCCTATTCAAGCGACAACCCTATTCAAGGGACACACCTATTCAAAGGACACCCCTATTCAAGGGACACACCTATTTAAGGGACACCCTATTCAAGGGACACACCTATTCAAGGGACACACCTATTCAAGCGACACCCCTATTCAAGGGACATTCCTACTGTATTCAAGGAAGGGACACCCATATTAGGGACTCTACTATTCAAGGGATAATACCTGTATTCAAGGAAGGGACACCCATATTAGGGACTCTACTATTCAAAGGATAATACCTGTATTCAAGGAAGGGACAGCCATATTAGGGACTCTACTATTCAAGGGATAATACCTGTATTCAAGGAAGGGACACCCATATTAGGGACTCTACTATTCAAAGGATAATACCTGTATTCAAGGAAGGGACAGCCATATTAGGGACTCTACTATTCAAAGGATAATACCTGTATTCAAGGAAGGGACACCCATATTAGGGACTCTACTATTCAAAGGATAATACCTGTATTCAAGGAAGGGACACCCATATTAGGGACTCTACTATTCAAAGGATAATACCTGTATTCAAGGAAGGGACACCCATATTAGGGACTCTACTATTCAAAGGATAATACCTCTATTCAAGGAAGGGACACCCATATTAGGGACTCTACTATTCAAGGGATAATACCTGTATTCAAGGAAGGGACACCCATATTAGGGACTCTACTATTCAAAGGATAATACCTGTATTCAAGGAAGGGACACCCATATTAGGGACTCTACTATTCAAAGGATAATACCTGTATTCAAGGAAGGGACACCCATATTAGGGACTCTACTATTCAAAGGATAATACCTGTATTCAAGGAAGGGACACCCATATTAGGGACTCTACTATTCAAAGGATAATACCTGTATTCAAGGAAGGGACAGCCATATTAGGGACTCTACTATTCAAAGGATAATACCTGTATTCAAGGAAGGGACAGCCATATTAGGGACTCTACTATTCAAGGGATAATACCTGTATTCAAGGAAGGGACAGCCATATTAGGGACTCTACTATTCAAGGGATAATACCTGTATTCAAGGAAGGGACACCCATATTAGGGACTCTACTATTCAAGGGATAATACCTGTATTCAAGGAAGGGACACCCATATTAGGGACTCTACTATTCAAAGGATAATACCTGTATTCAAGGAAGGGACACCCATATTAGGGACTCTACTATTCAAAGGATAATACCTGTATTCAAGGAAGGGACACCCATATTAGGGACTCTACTATTCAAAGGATAATACCTGTATTCAAGGAAGGGACACCCATATTAGGGACTCTACTATTCAAAGGATAATACCTGTATTCAAGGAAGGGACAGCCATATTAGGGACTCTACTATTCAAAGGATAATACCTGTATTCAAGGAAGGGAACCCATATTAGGGACTCTACTATTCAAAGGATAATACCTGTATTCAAGGAAGGGACACCCATATTAGGGACTCTCCTATTCAAAGGATAATACCTGTATTCAAGGAAGGGACACCCATATTAGGGACTCTACTATTCAAAGGATAATACCTGTATTCAAGGAAGGGACACCCATATTAGGGACTCTACTATTCAAAGGATAATACCTGTATTCAAGGAAGGGACACCCATATTAGGGACTCTACTATTCAAGGGATAATACCTGTATTCAAGGAAGGGACACCCATATTAGGGACTCTACTATTCAAAGGATAATACCTGTATTCAAGGAAGGGACAGCCATATTAGGGACTCTACTATTCAAAGGATAATACCTGTATTCAAGGAAGGGACAGCCATATTAGGGACTCTACTATTCAAAGGATAATACCTGTATTCAAGGAAGGGACACCCATATTAGGGACTCTACTATTCAAGGGATAATACCTGTATTCAAGGAAGGGACACCCATATTAGGGACTCTACTATTCAAAGGATAATACCTGTATTCAAGGAAGGGACAGCCATATTAGGGACTCTACTATTCAAAGGATAATACCTGTATTCAAGGAAGGGACACCCATATTAGGGACTCTACTATTCAAGGGATAATACCTGTATTCAAGGAAGGGACATCCATATTAGGGACTCTACTATTCAAAGGATAATACCTGTATTCAAGGAAGGGACAGCCATATTAGGGACTCTACTATTCAAGGGATAATACCTGTATTCAAGGAAGGGACACCCATATTAGGGACTCTACTATTCAAAGGATAATACCTGTATTCAAGGAAGGGACACCCATATTAGGGACTCTACTATTCAAAGGATAATACCTGTATTCAAGGAAGGGACACCCATATTAGGGACTCTACTATTCAAAGGATAATACCTGTATTCAAGGAAGGGACACCCATATTAGGGACTCTACTATTCAAAGGATAATACCTGTATTCAAGGAAGGGACACCCATATTAGGGACTCTACTATTCAAAGGATAATACCTGTATTCAAGGAAGGGACACCCATATTAGGGACTCTACTATTCAAGGGATAATACCTGTATTCAAGGAAGGGACACCCATATTAGGGACTCTACTATTCAAAGGATAATACCTGTATTCAAGGAAGGGACACCCATATTAGGGACTCTACTATTCAAAGGATAATACCTGTATTCAAGGAAGGGACACCCATATTAGGGACTCTACTATTCAAAGGATAATACCTGTATTCAAGGAAGGGACACCCATATTAGGGACTCTACTATTCAAAGGATAATACCTGTATTCAAGGAAGGGACACCCATATTAGGGACTCTACTATTCAAAGGATAATACCTGTATTCAAGGAAGGGACACCCATATTAGGGACTCTACTATTCAAAGGATAATACCTGTATTCAAGGAAGGGACACCCATATTAGGGACTCTACTATTCAAAGGATAATACCTGTATTCAAGGAAGGGACAGCCATATTAGGGACTCTACTATTCAAAGGATAATACCTGTATTCAAGGAAGGGACACCCATATTAGGGACTCTACTATTCAAAGGATAATACCTGTATTCAAGGAAGGGACACCCATATTAGGGACTCTACTATTCAAAGGATAATACCTCTATTCAAGGAAGGGACAGCCATATTAGGGACTCTACTATTCAAAGGATAATACCTGTATTCAAGGAAGGGACACCCATATTAGGGACTCTACTATTCAAGGGATAATACCTGTATTCAAGGAAGGGACAGCCATATTAGGGACTCTACTATTCAAAGGATAATACCTGTATTCAAGGAAGGGACAGCCATATTAGGGACTCTACTATTCAAAGGATAATACCTGTATTCAAGGAAGGGACACCCATATTAGGGACTCTACTATTCAAAGGATAATACCTGTATTCAAGGAATGGACACCCATATTAGGGACTCTACTATTCAAAGGATAATACCTGTATTCAAGGAAGGGACACCCATATTAGGGACTCTACTATTCAAAGGATAATACCTGTATTCAAGGAAGGGACACCCATATTAGGGACTCTACTATTCAAAGGATAATACCTGTATTCAAGGAAGGGACACCCATATTAGGGACTCTACTATTCAAAGGATAATACCTGTATTCAAGGAAGGGACAGCCATATTAGGGACTCTACTATTCAAGGGATAATACCTGTATTCAAGGAAGGGACACCCATATTAGGGACTCTACTATTCAAAGGATAATACCTGTATTCAAGGAAGGGACAGCCATATTAGGGACTCTACTATTCAAGGGATAATACCTGTATTCAAGGAAGGGACACCCATATTAGGGACTCTACTATTCAAAGGATAATACCTGTATTCAAGGAAGGGACAGCCATATTAGGGACTCTACTATTCAAAGGATAATACCTGTATTCAAGGAAGGGACACCCATATTAGGGACTCTACTATTCAAAGGATAATACCTGTATTCAAGGAAGGGACACCCATATTAGGGACTCTACTATTCAAGGGATAATACCTGTATTCAAGGAAGGGACAGCCATATTAGGGACTCTACTATTCAAGGGATAATACCTGTATTCAAGGAAGGGACACCCATATTAGGGACTCTACTATTCAAAGGATAATACCTGTATTCAAGGAAGGGACACCCATATTAGGGACTCTACTATTCAAGGGATAATACCTGTATTCAAGGAAGGGACACCCATATTAGGGACTCTACTATTCAAAGGATAATACCTGTATTCAAGAAAGGGACACCCATATTAGGGACTCTACTATTCAAAGGATAATACCTGTATTCAAGGAAGGGACAGCCATATTAGGGACTCTACTATTCAAGGGATAATACCTGTATTCAAGGAAGGGACACCCATATTAGGGACTCTACTATTCAAAGGATAATACCTGTATTCAAGGAAGGGACAGCCATATTAGGGACTCTACTATTCAAGGGATAATACCTGTATTCAAGGAAGGGACACCCATATTAGGGACTCTACTATTCAAAGGATAATACCTGTATTCAAGGAAGGGACACCCATATTAGGGACTCTACTATTCAAAGGATAATACCTGTATTCAAGGAAGGGACACCCATATTAGGGACTCTACTATTCAAAGGATAATACCTGTATTCAAGGAAGGGACACCCATATTAGGGACTCTACTATTCAAAGGATAATACCTGTATTCAAGGAAGGGACACCCATATTAGGGACTCTACTATTCAAAGGATAATACCTGTATTCAAGGAAGGGACACCCATATTAGGGACTCTACTATTCAAAGGAGAATACCTGTATTCAAGGAAGGGACACCCATATTAGGGACTCTACTATTCAAAGGATAATACCTGTATTCAAGGAAGGGACACCCATATTAGGGACTCTACTATTCAAGGGATAATACCTGTATTCAAGGAAGGGACACCCATATTAGGGACTCTACTATTCAAAGGATAATACCTGTATTCAAGGAAGGGACACCCATATTAGGGACTCTACTATTCAAAGGATAATACCTGTATTCAAGGAAGGGACAGCCATATTAGGGACTCTACTATTCAAGGGATAATACCTGTATTCAAGGAAGGGACACCCATATTAGGGACTCTACTATTCAAAGGATAATACCTGTATTCAAGGGACACCCATATTAGGGACTCTACTATTCAAAGGATAATACCTGTATTCAAGGAAGGGACACCCATATTAGGGACTCTACTATTCAAGGGATAATACCTGTATTCAAGGAAGGGACAGCCATATTAGGGACTCTACTATTCAAGGGATAATACCTGTATTCAAGGAAGGGACAGCCATATTAGGGACTCTACTATTCAAAGGATAATACCTGTATTCAAGGAAGGGACACCCATATTAGGGACTCTACTATTCAAAGGATAATACCTGTATTCAAGGAAGGGACACCCATATTAGGGACTCTACTATTCAAAGGATAATACCTGTATTCAAGGAAGGGACACCCATATTAGGGACTCTACTATTCAAAGGATAATACCTGTATTCAAGGAAGGGACAGCCATATTAGGGACTCTACTATTCAAGGGATAATACCTGTATTCAAGGAAGGGACACCCATATTAGGGACTCTACTATTCAAAGGATAATACCTGTATTCAAGGAAGGGACACCCATATTTAAGGGACTTCCCTAATACTAATAGGGACATTCTTTTCAAGGGGCATCACTATTATTATGGGGAAAATTGCATGTAAAAAAAAGGAAATACAGTATATTAAGGCAACACCTATTCAAGCTACATTTGTTGGGTCTTGAAAAGCTCAACTTTATATACAGTACAATATACAAATAGTTTAGTTATGAAAGTATAAGTAGCCTGGAGGAAGGAATACTTCATCCATAGATTAATATTTCAAAGTGCTGTCATCACAAAGTATAGTTTTAACCTTGAAGGCCTTTTTTTGCACTTTTATTAAATTGGAGAAGAGTTAAAGATCTATTGTCTCCAAAAACATGAAAAATGAAGATTAATAAAATCAGACTTTGAATAGCCCATATTGTAGTTTTAACAAAGTTAATCACTTCTATAGGAAAAAAAACTAAAAAAAAATAATGTTTTCACTTATAAATTTGACTGTGTTTTGCTTTAAATTACATTTTTTTCAGGTAAATAATTGTTTTTTTCGATCCAATTTTTGGTCAAAGTGAATTTAACTATTATGTGACATTAAAATAGCATATTCAACACAAATAACAGTAACAGACTGAGTAAATAAATACCGAATATTTGAAAAAACAATAGTACAGTAAAGTAGGTTTTATGATGAAAATTATTTATGCATCAAAATAATGTTACATCAGTACACTGTAGTGTAAAATACAGTAGCATTCAAAGTACAGTATCTGCAGTACAGTATCTGCAGTATCTGTACTGTACAGTATCTGTACTGTACAGTATCTGTACTGTACAGTATCTGTACTGTACAGTATCTGTACTATACAGTATCTGTTGTTCAGTGTTGTACAGTATCTGTAGTACAGTATCTGCAGTATCTGTACTGTACAGCATCTGTTGTTCAGTGTTGTACAGTATCTGTAGTACAGTATCTGTACTGTACAGTATCTGTTGTTCAGTGTTGTACAGTATCTGCAGTACAGTATCTGCAGTATCTGTACTGTACAGTATCTGTACTGTACAGTATCTGTACTGTACAGTATCTGTACTGTACCGTATCTGTTGTTCAGTATCTGTAGTACAGTATCTGTACTGTACAGTATCTGTAGTACAGTATCTGTTGTACAGTATCTGTACTGTACAGTATCTGTACTGTACAGTATCTGTACTGTACAGTATCTGTAGTACAGTATCTGTTGTTCAATGTTGTACAGTATCTGTACTGTACAGTATCTGTACTGTACAGTATCTGTAGTACAGTACCTGTTGTACAGTATCTGTAGTACAGTATCTGTGGTACAGTATCTGTGGTACAGTATCTGTAGTACAGTACAAAAAGCTGAAGATAGCCAGTTAGAAATGGTTAAGACATTTTTATGTATTGAGTAATTAATGGAGTGTTGTTATAACAACCATGAGTCATCAACTATTAGTAATTATATATAGGTGCTTCCAGAAAATAAAATTAATGAAAATCACTGAAGCACGACACAATTGAAGCATTACTGTTATATGTACTGTAATACTGTCTTCTGACAGTGACAGATACAAAAACTGACTCAGTATAGTAGTCACATGTAACTATGGCAGCCTGCTAACTGTACTATACATTCTTAAGTACAGTAGTCGTAAAATCATCCTTTATTTCCAATATAAGAATGTAACAAACATCCCAGGTCACATCTTGGACGACCAAGCATGCAGGGAAAAAAATGACAACAAATACAAAAAGGAAGTATAAATGTATAAATACAAACCAAAAAAATATTGTTCTAAAAATGTACAGTTAAGAATTACATTATTACGGAACAGTTTTCCCACATCGGTTTAAAGCGGGCATTCCATATGATATAGCTACATACCAATGTCGTTTCGCTTAGTTTTTTAATTTTTTTCAGTTCATTTGACTTTTATTAAAACAGAGAACACATATTATACACTACTGTATATACCATATTTACACAAACATTGCAACAATAAGTAACTGAGTGAAATGAATCATTTGTAGTTTGTAAGTACAACAACAGACTACAGTAAGCACTAAGGTATTTTAATCTCAAGGCTAACTTCAAATCCTGTATTGGAATGTTACCTCTTCCAAGCCAGCCTAGAACTTGGTTATCCTAGTGGTGGTTTCCATCACTTCACATCCTAAACTTAAATACTTTTACTACCTTGCAATGATATTTAAATTTGTGTAATTAAACATTACCTGTTTAATTTAGACATTGGAACAGTGGATGTACATTAATAAATAATAGAGGTACAGTACTCACTGAGACACGGTACCAAACCAAAAAATTACTCCCACTATACCTGATTTGATGTACAATTAATTAATCAGGAAAATAAAATTATTTTGGGAAAGAGGAAGAAGGGATAATATATTATAAAAAAATCCAAAGGCAAATTACTGAAACAATGACAATGCTGTGGGTATCAGTGGCTGGATCTCAATGGAGATACAAAAAAAAGCGAAAAGCTAAATCAAAACGATAAAGTAAAACAGCCAGAAAAGTTAGCAGAGCTTTCGGGCAACACTAGCCCTTCATCAGTGCAACCTAACCCTTATATTATAAATAATATACAAAGATTATGTTTTTGGTGACATATTTAGTTTAACATACCAGAGAATTGGTGAATACAACCATCAACCAGCTTTCACTCAATTCTAACTTCTTTTATGTTTTTCCTTTAAATGCACAAAATCTATAAAAGAAAGAAAAACAAATATCATCATAGAACCTGAATGAATAAAACAAGTATTAAATCAGTATTTTTGTTCAGGAAGAGACGCATCACTTTTAAGTAATAATAATGATTAATAATAATAAACAATATTTATATAGCGCCTAATGGATCACTGACCTCTCTAGGTGCTTTACATTAGACCCTAACTAATAATGGTAATAAACTATCCTCCGCAGGACAACATTCCGGTATTTCTTAGTTTTGGTCTGTTATTTTTTAGGTTTAGTGTAGATCAAAACTTTAGCTTTTTAAAATTATACCTACCACATACTGTCCCTGTGCAGTACCTATACCATTTACTGTAGACACTATTTTCATTGGTCAATTAAAAACGCATTACCAGGGAACATTTTCACCAGTGTAGCATAGCAAAAAGCTATACAAAACAACCTTTTTGCTACACATTTTGAAAATTGTGTAGCAAAAAATACAATACAATGTTTCTCGACTTAAAAATTAGTTTAATTAGCAATATTGCTAAACAAAATTGTTGAATGAAATTTTTCCCTGATTACACATGCATTTTTCCAGGTACGCCCAAAGTTTAATATTTGACCGGATATTTGGCGTAGTGGTGTGTGTTGCGGCTAGGGATCATGTGGGTATGGGTTTGATTTCCGGACGATTTTTCTTTGCTTTATTTTATTGCTACCGTCTCTTCTTCTCAACATTGTTCTTTCGGTTTATGATAATATAAATAGAACAGTAGTATCTGTAACGGTGGCGATTTTTATATTTTTTATATCTGTGTATAATGGAGGTAAGTTAAAGGCAAGGAAAAAGTGTAGGCATGAGTGAATCCTCGTCAAATCAATGGAGATACTGTAGGCTAAACCTTTCTAATTCTACCCAGCGAGAGGGCGAGAGAAGCCTACAACAAATTGTGGTCGGTCCGACTTCAACCAACACACCACACACAAACACAGCACTGACCACTCTGAGCGCAATTAATTTCCTGTCTTAACACTATAAAAACACAATTATGTATTGGGAAACAAATCAAAAGTGTGCGTACTTACTTAAGATGTAACAAACAGTGTCAAACTCCAGAAAAATGTTATTAGTTCCCTTCTAGAACAACAAAACTCATAACTTCCGTGTTGAGAGTGAAGTTGACCTGAACTGCGCCTATATTGAGGTCAACAGGGCGCCACCATGTATTCTTCAATTGTTCCCGGCCTTTCTCACACCACCGCTGAGCTGTTTTCGTTAAAAAGTTTTCCAAAAAAGAAAATCTATAATTATAATTGTTTGTATTATTAGTCAGGTGGCTTAACAACAAAAAATGAGGAAATCGTTACACAGTGGACAAAAGCGCCAAATTTGGCATGGAGCTTTGTTGGGACCTACCAATTGATTTTTGCCTAGAATCCAAAATGGCTGCCAGTAAACTAGGAAATCACATACAATATCTGTGGACGGCAGAAGTTAAATGTAAATGTAGTAAATGGTAGAGGTGGTATGTAAATTACAAGTAACTGTAAAAAAAATCGATAAAAAAAAGTTATAACCAGTTCAGATTCTGAAACCACATAAAATGTGGTATTTTTGGGAAAATAAAGATTGAGGGCGCTGTTCACATAAGTAAAAGTACACTTTTTTACCTGTAACTAAGTTTTTGTCAGAATATTTTTTAAATGGTCTTATTTGATAGATAATTACATTTTCTTTGTATTAAAAAAAAATTTTACATTAAATATCCATAGTTCAGATAAATTTACGTTAAGTGCCTAAAATCAGCAAATATAACACATTTTAATACATAACAAAAATACTATTGGATATTAACAAATTACAAATTTAGTTATCATAATTAGGATTCTTTTACATTTTTATAGAAACTGTTTTATTATAAAACATATAAATATATATTTTTCTAACAATTTCTCATAAAAAAACTTTTACGACCACTAGTTTTCAAGATATAGAAATGTGTACTACCAGAACAGGTCAAAGGTCAATAACAAGAATCTGGGTCATTTTCTTGGAAAATTTTGTATTAGACTGAATAGAAACATCCATCTTCTGATTAATTTGAGACCTATTTAAAGTTTGTCCAACTGTTAGTTACTAAGTTATATGACATGTAGGTCAAAGGTCAAATATACCAAAAATCATACTTCTGGCCATTTTTTGACAAATGTTTCCATTAGGACGAATATTAATATGCATCTTTCAAAGAATTTGACACTAAAATTATTTAATTTAATGCAAGCGTTGCGGAGATGTGGTTATTTTGTTTTCAATTGGATTAAAATATTCAAATTGAGGTCAAAGGTCAAGGAAAAACTTTAGAAATTTGATAACATGGGTTTTTATAACTAGCATGGTTAAAAAATTCATAAAATGCAATGCTTGCACTTTCCTTCTGATTTGCAGACTAAATTATATTAGGAAATGGACTATTTGTGACTTTGTATACAATTATATGTATTTCAATTTCAATAGCTACCATTTTTATTTTTGGGCGCCATTTTGGAACTCACTTTATATAATATTTCCTGAATCGGTTTTACTAACCTCAGAAATTCTTTATTCAGTTATTTGTCTATTTAACTTTTACAGCCAGAGATATATGATATACCAATTTACTGGCAGCCATTTTGGCCGCCATCTTGGAAAATCGGATGCTGATCGGGTGGCTCCTAGGCAAAAATCAATTAGTACGTCTAAAAGAAGCCTCATGCCAAATTTGGTGCGTTTGTCCACCGTGTAACGTTTTAGTCGCTAAGCCACCTGACTATATTGCAGTAAACTATATTCGTTTTCATTTAAGAATGAGAGGACTGTGAGGTCTTTATTAGGTTTAACTATTTAGAAGAAAAAGCATGATATAAATATATAATCTGCACTTTTTTTTCTTTTTAAGTAGGTCGATGTATATGCAATTGGAAGATAAAGTAGGCCTAAGGTTATTGTTTTCTAAAGGTTTTAAACTACAGTATTTTCCTGTTTAAATAATGCATCATTTGATTTGATTTGATCATGCAACACAACGCTATGAAATAGATAATCACTAACAATTTGGACAAATTTTTGTCTTCAAAACCATACAATTTTGCCATCCGGGCATGTTATATAGGATATATAGCAGCAGCCTGTATCTTATTTTTCCAGTTTTGTTTATTTTCAGAGCGGTTAACAGGTCAAGACACTTTGACTACTGTATACACACACTACTTGACAGAAAAAGTATAAAAGTTAAAGAAATTATAGAGGGCGTAAATTATTGCGATATGTATGATCAATCTATAAAATCATTGGTATCAATTTAACTACGAAATTTGCAGGAGACGTGAAAAATTATAAATATAAATCACATTGAAATTATTTTTATTTATTTAAATTTAATCTAGGGAGGAAGGCAATTGAAATACTAGGAATGTGGCTATAGGCCTATTATTAACAAGGCCAACAGCCATTAAGTCGCGTGCTACAATGCATAGTGATACCACCGGACCGACAGACAGACCGACAGACAGACCGACCGACATACTATACTGACCGAAATTACTGAACATGTTTAAAAATGTTGAAATGTTTAAAAACATTTATATTTTTTTAATTTACACGTGCGTAGCCTGTCACTTTTGACGTGCTCGTATAACGTAATTTCGAGTTGAAAAGTAAGTCAAGAAAACAGAAATCGGGCAAAAAGAGTGCGCAATAACATTTAACGCCCAGTGCGCGCGCAAAAATATGCGTTCTCATGGCAATTTTGTAAACGCTTAAAATTGCCTGCAACGTACTCTTATTTCATCGAAAATAAATTTTGAAAATTTTAAGTGCGCGTACGCATGCGTTACATGCGCTACGCACGTAATTGTATTGCCATATGATGATTTATGCCCTGAAATTTATGAGTACCAAATTTTATTTAATTGTGATTCATGGTTGTGAAGATATGATTACAAACGTGATTTCGTTAAATCGTGCGTAGACCGCGTAATTTTTTATTGCGCACCGTGAAAACATAACCACATTGATTCCTGGCCATAAGGAATATACTGTGAAAAATTGACCTAGCTAGATTAAACTGATATCAAGATAAGGTCAGAAAGCAATAAAACGCATAGTGATACCGGACCGACAGACCACCGACAGACCGACAGACCGACCGATATAGTGAACTATAGAGTCGCTTCCACGCGACTAAAAATGTCTTTTTGGTTGTTCAAACCAAACACCAATAACCTTTATGTTATACATTATATTACTATATCTATATCATTCGTATTGTAGGCATATTTTATTGTGTTTTTTATTTTAATAGTAGAAACAAATATGCTCGTTATCTCAACGTGATGAATATGAACGTATAAGACGCGTGTCTAAAGCTCTGTCTAACACTATCTACCGTAACTCAGGTTGACAAGAAAAGTGTGATGTGCCCAAAATGGTAGTAATAATTATGCCCAAAATATGGTAGTGATATGACGTCATCATGTTCATGGACACATCGAACTTTTTTGTCAAACTGGTTTGATAGTTTAGACATAGCTTACGTATTAAAGATAACATATTCAATTTTTATCTCTAAACGAAACGCAAGTTTTACAAATCGTTGGATATTTATTTATTTAAAAATATATTTATAGAGGATAAAAACATATCAGGTATAGACATTGCACCTGTTACATAATGGTCCTGTTGTTTAGAGCAATAGATTAGAAAATTCTTAAAAAGACTGTCACAAACTCCTCTCACGTATGTTTCCGAGCGGTTGAAAATACTTTAGGAACTCCCTTGTGACATAAAAGTATACACACAAAATCGACAAAGTTGTAAAATAACTCAAAAACAAAGCTTTAATTTCAATCAACTTCAACTTTCAACAATCCAGTAAGCACTTTAAACAACAGCTTCACAATGACTTTACAATATAACATCCAACCTCTAATCCAACAACCTTACAATAGTTTACAACCCTTTATATACAAGATGCTCCTATCCTTCTAGATCATTCTTTATACTTCTCATTATTACATGATTACAGTTTCCATTAATAGCACTTCTGGAATGTTCTTGATTGTTCTTATTAATTATACATGGTTTCTTAAATCAAAACATCTTATTCTAGAATGTTCATGTAAATACTATGTTACTCTATATGTTAGGGAATGGTAATTTATTACAAAGACATTAAAAAACTTTAAAATCACAATACAAAAACAAATAATATTTACAATGTTTTAAAAAAAGGAGTGAAAAATATCCAGATGGTACAACTTATTATTCCTCAATTCAATGTAGGCCTAATCATTATTAGTTATCCGCACTCAGCGGATAACTCCTTGTAACTGTCCTGTTTCATCATCTTTTTTTTTTTTTTTTTCTGTATTATTCTTCTTTCTTTCTGTCATTTTTGTGCAGAGCGTATCTCTAAAACGTGTAAAGTTAACATTTTATAACTTTGTCAACATATGGGCAATCACGTGAAGTTGTGCTTTCCTATTTTTGAATGACGTCAGAGTTGCGCAACATGACTTACGCGCGTTTTTATGAATTTCGCGTATTCAACATAGATCGAAAACCATATAACAATTTAAATTGAAAATTAGCAAAAGTCTAATTTATATCGTGCGTTAACGTTTTGTGCACTAAAAATGGCATGTTTCACACGAAGTTACGCACGCACGCGCGTTTAAAATTTTCATAATGCGAAAAATCAATTTCTAATCAACTTTCTACGCGTTAAAGTTAACATTTTATAACTTTGTCAACATATGGGCAATCACGTGAAGTTGTGCTTTCCTATTTTTGAATGACATCAGAGTTGCGCAACATGACTTACGCGCGTTTTTATGAATTTCGCGTATTTAACATAGATCGAAAACCATATAACAATTTAAATTGAAACTTAGCAAAAGTCTAATTTATATCGTGCGCTAACGTTTTGTGCACTAAAAATGGCATGTTTTAAACGAAGTTACGCGCGCACGCGCGTTTTAAATTTTATTATGCGAAAAATCAATTTCTAATCAACTTTCTACGCGTTTCATATCATTTTGAACATGTCAAAAATTCCCACACGTGCGCAAATTTTTACGCGCGCGGTGCACACGTAGCATTAAAAACGTCATTTTTTCGAGTGATTTATGTTTTTCCAGCCTTTTCTAGTAATTTTACCAACTTTTAAACAATTTCGACTTCAAATTACGTCATACGAGCACGTAGAATATGATAATTTGCACGCTTCTTTGATGAAAAACTTCAAAAATTCGTCAAAATTAAGCCTTTTTTTAAACAATCGTAGTTTCTAAACTAAACGGTAAAAATTATTTTTATTACATATTCTGGAAGTTGATGAATTGTAGATATCAGATCATGCATTAATATGGCTAACCGGACATTGTGACGTCATCGTATGGCCACGCGAATATGAAATTTAGGATTTTTGTATCTTTCGTTATAACTCCTCACATTTAATAGAGCGCATCTCCACTTATCCGTTTTCCATTTTCACCCCGATTTTCATATTGTCTAGGTCAATCAACTATCTTTAGCATGAGTTAAAAATATTTTAATTTTTATGACGTCATCATGCCTAAAAATTTAAATTACGTGTGGCATTAATTTCATCTTTACAGTAAATTTCAATCTGTTATAGCTCGTAAGAATAAAATGTGATAATCACGATTAAAACGTTTTCTGGAAGCTATTGGATTGTAGATACGAAATCATTTGATAATGTTGCCAATCGGTTGTTGTGACGTCATCATATGGCCAGTTAAATAAAAAAGTCGTATTTTCATCTTTTGCGTCATCAATGCATTACATTTAAAAGAGCGCGCATCAATATTTTACGTATTCAAATTTCTTCTACACGTTAATATGTTGTTGCTGAGATAATTTCCTTCCGACATTGCTACCTGCGCGTTTCATTTTAAAACCGTCAACATGTTAAAAATTTCAATAAATAGCGGGTTCCGTAATTTCAGCTATTCTACACTGTATGTGATATGGATACAGATTATATGAATCAAAATAATAGAAATTCAGCAATAACAACATATCATATTCTTCAGTTCAGGTCATAATGCCATAATTTTTTTCTGTGTGCAATATTCCAACATATGGCGTGCACGTGGCGTTTGTCGTGCGGATAACTAACTCGTCAAAGTGACGAGTTACATGTCTAGTTATTATTATTACTATTGTTTTTAAATCAAATATGTTTTATTTGTACTTTTAGACCTACTGTAGTGCTTTATATGTTTGCCAGTCATGGAAAAAGGCTTCCTACTTTCTAGTAGTATACAGTCTATTATATTGTTTTGACAACTCTTGTAACATGACCACAGTGCCGATTTTGCCATATAACAGTCTGTTTAAAAACTAAAGTTTATATTTACCGCAAGGACGTAGCAAAGTAATTTGGCCATGATTCGTCACTTGTGATTGGACAAATGACTCGCATATGAGGTATAGTTAATAGCGGAGGATTTCCGTAAAAAGGGAAGGGAAAAAAAGCTTAAATTACCAATGAAGAGTGATGAACTTTCCAGGTTCCGGTTTTTCCGGATATTTCGCTTTTACACAATGTATACCTTAGTAATGTACTTACACATATATTATAAACAATGCTGGTTAGTATTCACATGAAGTTACTGGAGTGATCAGCACAAAATGGATATATCAACCCTCCTGCTGCACACTACCTTCATTGTAGTCATTCTTTTATTACATGGTAAGATCATTTTGTTTGGCTTCTAAGTTCTTTCTATATTAGTTTTTAACTAATTCCTTTTTTAGGCTGAATATCAGAAGTAAGGTGTTTTCATACTGATTTCAAATACAGTTTAATAATATTAGGAGTAATAAATAATCATTTAATAATCCCGTAGAAAGAAACAAAATCATTTTAAAACAAAAATCATACAACACACAAATTGTTTACCAATATTGAAAAATAATAACTAATAACGCCGAGAGCTATTAGGGGTGTTGAGAACGCCTATCAACTTTGAGGCAAACCTTTCCCTTTTATAACTGGGGTAATAATGTTCAGCGCTTAGAAGTTTCATACCTTAGGCGCTATATAAATCCAGGATATTATTATTATTATTATTATTATTATTATTATTATTATTATTATTATTATTATTATAAGAAAGGGCTACTTTTACTTGAATATGGGAATGTGAACGGAAAATTGGTTTGTACTAATCGGCTTAGACGGGAAATAGAGTAAGGTAAACGAACTAAAGTTCACCACATTCACCGTACTTTATGTATTAAAAACTAAACTAAAGTATCGGATACAGTATCCACTATGGAGGTGGTATACACTACTTCGATGGTCTCCACATCCTTTTGAATCACTATTACAGTTAGACGAAAAATGGCAAAATCGGCACTGTATACTGTCATGTTGCAAGTGTTGTAATATAGATTATCGGATAAAACTCCTAGAAAGTAGAAATAGAAGCCTTTTGCCATTTTTCCTCTAGGCCCAACTGATTTCAATTTAATGTATTTATAGGTATCTTCGGTGCTGCAATATTAAACTGTCCAACTAATTTGACATCGTCATCATCGGTCGTAGACTATGGTGATAAGGTTTATACCACTGATCCAGATAGATATACTATAGCCTGTGTCCCAGAAATCGGGCAGAACGTTGCTGACGGCACTCACGTTGTAATATGCAACGCATGGCAAGGATTTCAGTATTTAGATATTTGTCGTTTTCATTTGATTGTTGGTACGTATTTTTACAAAATAAGCCTGTTCATTCAGAAGTTTATAGAGAATTGAAACAAACTTTATACGTGCAATCCAAGAAATAATTATGATCATGCCATCTACGGCAGAAGTTGCCGTCGTGCGTTCAATACTATATTTTAAAAATGACTTATAGTTTGTAGAAAATATTTAAACGTCCACATCTGGGTCTGGTAAGATTACCTCACCGAAATAAATAATAATAATACATGTAATTATTATTTGCTAGATACAAAAGTTCCTAATATTACTTGTCCGTCAAATCAACTGAATTCATCTTCAACGATATACTATGACGTCATATCAACTGATGACGTAGACACTTCTCCATCAGTGGAATGTTCTCCTCAATCCGGGTCTAATTTTAGCGAAGGAGTAACAACTGTTCTGTGTTCTGCTTGGGATTATGCTAAAAACAACGCGTCCTGTAATTTTACTGTTACAATCGGTAAGTTAAGATTTATTCGGTATCTCCATGATATCCTCTTTACATCGCTAACAATTTATGAAGGGAATATAATTGCTAGCTTGAATTGAATATTTTATTTATACTGGGCGACCTCTTCAGTCAAAGACTGATCTCCCAGAGGGCCCAGTTATGATCAGTGGCTGTGATGTACTAATACAATAATATTTTTTTTTTAAACAAAGTTATAAGTAAACAGTTAAATTGGATAAAAGTCGTAGTTTACGAGTAAAACATTATTAAAAATATAATGTAAATTTGTTACTGTTGTAGTTCCGTCAAGCAAGACTGTTACCATAGCAACAGATGCTACATTCAATACTCCACCAGTGGTTTCCACTATATCCGGGCCTAAATTTACCGAAGAAGTTACACCAGTTTATGTCACCAATGAGCCATGGAATGATTCGGTTACAACTAGTAAGTTCCTTTTTTTTAACCATTGGTGGACAGAGATGGTTACAATAACTACCATAATTTTAGGGGGTGCTAAGGAAACTCTGCTGTCATTCCAATTTAAAACTGGAAGAAGGCAAAATGAGTTCCCTGGAAAAATTCAATTCCGGATCAAAATGTTTTTAACGTAATTTCCTTGTTCTTTGGTGCAGTTTGTGGTTAAAAATCGATTCGCTTTACGTTTCAATTGATAATTACATCGATAAGAGGAAATTGTACATTGTGAAAAGAATCCTTCCTCATTCTTTTGAACAAAAACATAGCGATTGAAACATAGATTGAGCTGCAATGTTCTTCTGGTCGGACTGTTTAACACTTTTTGCTCGACTATGTTTTATCGCACAAGTGGCAAATTTAAGCTTGGTTCCTGTGTAGTTATGTCACAAATAAGAAAAAAAAACTGAAAAACTGGAATAAATCTTTATTTCACAAATCTTCACATGTGCATAATCCATGTGTCCACTATGAAGGACCAAAGGTGCCAAATGTATTATAGTATAATGTTACAATAATCCTTTCTATTATATGTTTTTTAGTTAAAATCTTACACACTATTAAAGTTACAAAAAAACACTAACAATTTAACAATTGTAATAACAAAACTGAATGGTCAATCAACCTTAAATTATTACAATGTTAAAAACAAGTAACCATCATCGGAGTTTATTTTGCTCAAGAACGCGATCACAACTATAGCGAACGTAATCTTCAAATCTTGTCTTTTGAGGCTGCTGCCTTTTCCCATATCTTGTTCTGGATGTTTGTCAAAATATTGTGCTTAGACGTTTCTAGTTACGTGCGAGTTTGGCATCGTCATCATGGCCGGTATGTTGTGCTAACAGTAGTGATTTTACAGTAGGTAGAATAGATGTTTATCTTCTCAGAAATAAACGTTGAGCAGGGCTGCTGTCGAGCCCTTGACTAGGAGTGTTTCTGTTCAATAGAAAAGTCTGGCAAAGCGCGAACATTTCTAGTAAACACACTTTTTAAATAAATCGTAAAAAATATAAATGTTGAATTCTTTCTTTTGCCTATCTGGATAATGAAGTGTTTCTTCAAAGTACCAGACTAATCATTTTGGCAAATTTAAGCCTAATACAACTCAAATTAGCAAGTTACTTGTATGTTAACAACAGTGAAAACTCATGGGGTAAATTTTGCCATGCACTTGTCACAGCAATTTACGGCGACGGCTGTAACGAGTGCGGCGATATCTTAAATCTCGCGATTGTTCTGAAATCTTATTTACATTCCTAATACGTCGTCAAAATATGGTTCTCGGTAAAGTTATCCTTTAAAGCTTCATTTGTGTCTCATTCCACGTGCCCACTATGAAAGGCATTTATATTGTATTATACAACACCTAAATAAATTCCTGTCATTTCATTGGACGATTGTGGGTCACATGGCGTGCAATAGTACGCACTATTAAACGATGGTTTAATAATACTTTTTGCGTGTACACAAAATCTGTTCGCGTTTGAAAAATATGTTTTTTATTCTATTGCTTTTGAAATACAACAGCGCCAGCTATTTTGTACTTTCGCCGCCAATGTTATTGTTAGGACTGGTTTAGCGAGGGAAGTATATTTTTGGAGAGATATTATGTACTAATTTAGATCAAAAAGGCATTTAAATTAACTTTAGATCGTTTTTAGGATTTTGAATAATTAATCGGAACATCCCTGCAAGACATGGAATCGTTGGAAAAACATAATTAGACTAATGAGTTCCAGTGTTACAGTTGCCTGTCGAAGTTTTGTATTGTTGTCTTGAAGCCTAGCTAGTAGGCCTAGGGCCTAGGCCTGTTAGTATTAGGCTAGGCCTAGGCCTAGGCGTGGATTGTTTGGTCGTTTGTTGACATAATTAACACTAACAGTAGGTGCATTAAAAAATCATAAATAATAAAAACCAAATGTTAGAAATCAAGGCGAAAAAACATGAATTTCCTTTAAAATGGTCAAATACAAAATTTGGCAAAATTCTGCTATGAAATCAAGAAGACTTTTTTTCATTAGTTAGGTAGCTTTACCTAATGTAATAACATGTCTAGTGACTCTCTAGAAGGTGAAAAAAGATGATGGATATACGGTGGATTATTTTTGCTATAGCATGAAAATAAAACTCTGAAGTTGAATAAAAATACTAGAAACGTAAAATTCAAGTTATATTACCTATATTTAGTCATCTGATAACATTTTTTACCAACATCGTTTATTTTTCATAGTTTAAAAAAAATGCAGTACTGGTCCGCTAGTAAGCCTAAATACAAACACATATAACACGGGAGGTTATTTAGATGTATCACCGAACAAGAAATTCTCTTGTAGTGGTCAAGTCTATAGTTGGACATACAAATTACAACGCACTCAACCATTTCAAGCTATAGTATAGTATGGAGGCAGCTAAGTTCAAAATCAGAACAGTTTACAATTGTGGGTATCAACGAAATACCAGCTCATGGTAAATACTCCAATGACACGTCAGTTGGTGACGACACAAAAGTTTTTATAGTAAATGAAACTAAACGCATTACTGTGGAGCCTGGAGATTTCATTGGATGGTATTTTAATGATAAATACGGATTAGAATTAACTACAAATACTACTTCTTATATCAGATTCATTCGGAATTCGAATATCAATATTACAGTTGGGAAAACAGTTGTTTTTGACACTAAAGAGAATGTTGAATTCGCAATCAATGCTGAAGTTCGTAGTTTACAAGGTAAGATATAAGAATAAAATTATTATGTATGAACAATCAAACGATGGATGAATAAAAGTGTAAGTAAACCACAAAAGAGAAAAAAAAAAAAAGTAAGATCAGGATCGACCGCCATATATGGATAAGATTGGCCTTCAACGCCCTATTTTTCATCCAGCGCCCATAGTAGTTGAGTGCGAATTCATGTTATTAGCGTCACAATCTAAATTAACTAAATCGGTACAAACTTAAGTTGGTATCGGTATTACGTAATATAAATTCGTCATCAGATAATATTTACATTTAGGTAAGAACTAGTCATAGTAAGAATTTACATATTAGGTAAGAGTTGCCATATTAGGTACGGTACTTGCCATAGGTACGGGTACTTGCCATTTTAGGTACGGCACTTGCCATATTAGGTACGGTACTTGCCATATTATGTACGGTACTTACCATATTATGTACGGGTACTTGCCATTTTAGGTACCGTACGCGGTTTTGATTAAAATATCCATATAACCCGTTTCTTAAACACACAAGTTGGTGGTAGTTCAAACGGTAATGTATTTTTTAAAACAAAGTTTATAACTGGTAAGTTCCATTATTTTTTCTGGTAACTAAAGAAATTTAAATATGGAAGGCAAAGTGAGTGGTTCCCTGTGGAACGATTCAATTCCGGATCAAACGTAATTTCCTTGTTCTTTGGCGCAGTTTGTGGTTAAAAATCGATTCGCTTTACGTTCAATTGATAGTTTTTGCGTTTTCGTCTTGTGTTGTATGGTTAGTGAGAACAAAACTTAAATTTTCCGCTTAAGATAAAACATAATCGCCAATATTTACATTTAATTTAGTTTATATTAAACAATCTTTAACGGAAAGACCATTGCATCTCAATCCAATTCAATGGGGGGTTTTTTTTGGGAATGAGGAAGTATTCTTTTCACAATGTACAATTTCCTCTTATCGATGTAACAAAAAATAAAAGTGATGTGACTCCAATCGCATCACCAAAAAAACTATTGGCCCACAGTTTGTTAACAGGCACCTGCACTCAGACTCCAATATAAACTTTCCTTTAAAATGTTTACTTTCTTTATATTCTATTCGAGGTGGATTTTTACGCATTTTTTAAAACTTTTCTTCAGATTTGTTGACAATTTTGGAGTAGAGGGTAATAACAAAAAGTATTGAATTAAATTAAATCATTAAATCTTGGTATAAATATTATGTAGAGTGAATGTCCATAGCATTTAATAATATGGTGTTTTTTTTTCAGACACTCGTAAATCATAGTATATTAACGTTATACTATCGGCCTGTGAATATCATTTTATCAACCTTTTAGTGTTAGTATGAAAAAGTATGAAAAACAGTCTATTTGCAACAATAAAAATTCCACATGTCGATCATCTCAACTTTTTTTAAACATTTAATACAAACGGTGTTCAAAATGGTTCATTGTATACAATGGCATATCATACGTGTATAAAATGATCCAATAATTATTTTATACAATGGCCTATGATATAAAAATTTTTGTGTCTAGTGTTGATTTTATATATAATTTGATAGTAGTACATGGTAGCATAAGATTTTTAGATCATCATTATTAGGTTTTTTAGGTTTTATTATTATAAGTGTTTGCCGTGCAGGCTGGACAGTCAACCTAAATAATGAACCTTAAAATGGCTTTAGTAATGAAGGAGAAGTTACTATCAGATCCCTTAGAATTAAGATAATACGTTGTCAAATACTGAAAAATGGGTGGTGGATGAATCCTATACGCCGTTACTTAACGCCAAGGTTTGTGATACAATTATAATTCACAAGGTAATAATATTTAAAATAAAAGTTCATACATTGTAACTTAAAGGTTGTGCAATGAGTAATAGCAATAATAATCATAATAATGTAAATTATTTACTGTAGTTCGTTCAACAATTCACAAGACTACCATTGCAGCAACAGATGATACATTCACTACTCCCCCAGTGGTTTCCACTACATCCGGGCCTCCATTTACCGAAGAAGTTACACCAGTTTATGGCACCAATAAGGCATGGAATGATTCGGTTACAATTGGTAAGTTACAATTTTGAAAAAAAACTACTTTCAACCATGGAAAAAGTATCGTTTCTTATTAAATAAATATCTGTTCTATTTTGTTGAATGTGTGGAAAATAAATGAAACAAACTACAAATGGTATATGGTTAGCTGGTGGTTCAGTGTGAATCTGTTGCTAAGGAAACTCTACTGTCATTCCAATATTAAATCCGGATGGCAAATGAGGGGTTTATGCCATGGTGTTCCAAGGAACGATTCCATAAAGTAAGCCTACAGTGCCAACATCTTTTTTAATGTCATTTCCTGGTTCATTAGCGCAGTCTGTGGTTGAAAATCGATTCGTTTTACCTTCACATCGATTTGAGGAAATTGTAGGCTACATTGCGCAATTCGCACCATTAAAGAATCCTTTCTCATTCCATTAAACAAAAACATGGCGATCGCGACATTGATTGAGATCCAATTAAAACTTGTGTCAATTTTGGCGATTTTATATTTTATCGTAAACAAATTTAAGCTTGGCTCTCACTCTGATGACATAACAAAAGTGACGGATCACCAACATATTGGTCAAGTTGGACAGGCCAAACAAATTACCATTTTAACTGGATTTGTAAATTTAGTGTAATATACATATACGCCTATAATATTCTAACTTTACATACAATTTTACTTGCGGTCGGTCGGAACTATTATGGTATCACGTCGGATTCGGACAGAAACTTCTTCTTCTTTTTAGTCGCGTGCAACGCGACTCTACAGCTCACTATGTCGGTCGGTTGGTCGGTAAATACTGAGCACGCGACTGCAGCCATGTATATGGCCTTGTTTATATTCTAGCATGAATTGATATAGATATTGAGAATTAATTAATATTTAAACGTGATATAGGAAAGGGTTCGTCGGAAGTAATTCAATTGTGTTGCCAACAAGTTGAAAATGGTTGACGCAAAAAATGCTGATAAAAGTTATAAGTTCTTTCACTCAGGAATTACCTTCCCCCTCCCCACCCCCTCCCTGTCACTGTCAGAAATGTATTTGTTCTCAGCAGTGAACAAACAAGAATGTTTGATGTTATTGTAACACTTAAAGATAACATTGGTTATAAAGTGATTTACCAGATTTATTATGTACAACGTTACATTATGGTTTGTAGAAACAAAGCAAAGTTCGAAACTACTTCCTGGTCATTCACACGTAAATGTTTTAATAGTGATAGGAGGAAGCAATATAATACAACTGTAGTAACATCAGATTAAAACTCTAACTGTATTTAAAATAGGCCTATACAGTAATATGAAACCTCGCATAAATTACGATTATAAGTCCATGGATTTACTTAAAATTTACAACTTGGTATAAACGAACTAGAGATGTTTTTGGTTAAAATCTTGTCAAACGTAAATTTGTAATCACTGGTTTAAGTGCTCAATGATTTATTCTGAATTTAATGTTATTATGTTTAGAAGAGTAAATGTCTTTAAAAATGGTTTTATTACTAGGTGTAAAATAATAATTACATTTTTTGTTTGCTTTAATATTTGTTATTATTGATTTGATATTTCTTTTCTCAAATTTCCCGTCACAAATTTGATGTTTTTTTAAATTTATTTATTCAACTTCTTACTAACTCTGTTAGTGAAGGATCTGAACCAACAGGTGGTAAATACCTCTAAAACGGTCTCAATTGCACAGTGGTTGTGTGTGACAGTGGTTGTGTTTGTGTGGACTAGTACACCGGGGTAACCCCCTACTCGTCTCGAAAGATGTACTAGGTTCTTTAAAGTGCACATGAGCTATGTGTACACTGGACCTACGGTTTATAGTACTTATCCGAGAAGACTTGTTCTACCACCAGAACCATGGAGCGAATGAGCCTCGAACCCTTGCCGATGTTATGGCTACGTAATTACGGTTCCAGTCTTAACAGCTCGGTCACTCACTCACCCTTTCAGGCCACTTTTTCCAGATTCTGTAACCTGTGGAAAAATCGTTTTCCTTTAGATTTAGGAGACCTTGCTCCTCGTGGTACATTCAGAGAATGTGAATTTTCGTCAACACTTGCCTCTATTTTTAAAATTGTTGTTGTTCTGCGCAATTGTTATTTCTTGAAATTATTCAAGATTGTATTTTATATTTATTTGTATTTCTGTTAATGGAAAGTTATTTAGTTCGCTTCTGTCGAGATCGCAGTCGAGTTATTCTATGGATTACACCGGGTATATTTTAAGATCTTTTTCTTTTATTCTAAAAACGTTGCTGATTTTCAATGAAATATGCACTTTTCTGAAATAGTATGTTAAAGGCAAACATTGTGTCTATGAAAAAACGATTCTATAAAGGGGCGTGATTAAGTGCGGTAAAGTTTCTAAGAATTTTACTTCCTGGGTAAAATAAAGCATTTTAAGAATATTTTCAAACAATAGAAACATTGTCTACCGGATTAAAAAGGAAAAGGGTGTTGGTCAATAAAAAAAAACGTAGATGATGAATACGCAGATAAACGTGTCGGGTATAAAAACAACGATTCAGTTGACTTCGATTTACATGTTTACACATACGGGTGTTTGGAGGAACAGAAAAGATGTTTGGAAAAGACTTACTTAACTTGTTCCATCTGCTTATAATTCTTGGTTTTTATTACCAATTGGAATCATCAGGTATGATTGTTATGTACTTTAGATTAATCAATAGGTAGATTAATTATGTTCAATTTATTCGAGAAAATGTAACTTGTAAACTATTGTAGGCCTATAAACATCATTCAATAAATTATTTAATATTAATATTTTTAATGACGATTTATATCTCGTGGATGTAGTTTAATTAGTTTTCAGAACTCCACATAATATTTGTCTCATTTTTCATGTTGTTCACCCACAATTACTGATTTCATTTCACCAGTTACAAATTGCAATGCAGGTTCGCTATTCAGTCAACAATACAGTGGAAATAGCACTGGAGACCTTTTAGCCGTATTACCAAACAAAAAGTTCTCTTGTAGTGGACAAATCTATATTTGGACATACAAAGTAAAAAATCGCAGACAATTTCAAGCTATAGTATTTAGGCAGCTAGGTTCAAAATCAGAACAGTTTACAATTGTGGGTATCAACGAAATACCAGCTCACGGTGAATATTCCACTGACGCGTCAGTTGGTGACGACGCACACGTGTTTATAGTAAATGAAACTAAACGCATTACTGTGGCGCCTGGAGATGTCATTGGATGGTTATTTTTCGAGGGTTTGAAATACAATACAAGTAACATTGATGGAAAGTGTTATATATCTAATTATAATAGTAATGTTGAAGTTGGGAAGACTGTTGTTTTCGCAGGATGGGACGGCTTTGAATACGCAATAAATGCGCAAGTTCGTGGTTTACAAGGTAAGGTTCCTCAGACAATAATAAAATTAACCCTTTCAAGCTACAAATACTATTTTGTTTGTACTTCACTACTTTTTCAATTGAATTTTATTGGAATTGGATTTTTTTTGACTTTTTACTTATTATAATTTAATCACCATATTATTATAAATATTATAATTTAAATTTATTATTATTATTATTGGTATAAACTATTTCTCAGGAAACAAGTTTAAAGAAAGTGTTAACTTTAATTTAAAATGAAATAGAAATAAATGTTTATTTGATTTGATGACTATCATTCTCGTCTATTTTTTTTATAATAAGAAGGGATTACTTTAGTTACGTTAGTTATCACATGAAGAATGTATCTTGGTATCATTATGTTATTAATAACAATAATAATAACAGGATTTTTATAGCACACATACCACTAAAGAGTGCTCAAGGCGCATTAAAAAAAAATTTTAAACAAATCATACAAATTCCTTACAAATAAAATGCAATTTTTTTGGAGGGTCCCCATCCGTTCTCGTTCTGTCGCGGTCCCGGATCCCTACCTAGGTGACCAAACAAAGAAGCAGGGTACACATTTGCCTTGCCACAGACGACCGGGTGCTCAGAGACAACAACCAAAACAGAGGCACCCCAAAAATAATGCTGGCCAGGAAAAAGTATGCCTTAATGAATAAATGTGTTTTTAATAATTTGTTAAAAGTATTTTGCAAAATCTTATAGAGCTTGGTAGAGCATTCCATAGACGAATAGCAGTGACGGTGAAAGCTCTGTCTTCCCATGAGTGGTGAGACTTAGGTTGATGTAAGCAGCGTATCACTAGAACGCAGATTCCGTCCGGGAACATACAGAAGCATGTCAGAAATATATTCTTGAGCCATGCCATTTATAGACTTAAAAACAAAGAGTAATATTTTAAAAACAATACGGTACCTAACAGGAAGCCAATGCAATGTTTCCCAGGTATTTGATATATGTCCATATCTTGGTAATTTTTTAACAACTCGTGCCGCTCTATTTTCAATCAGCTGAAGCCTTTGGAGTTGTTTTTTGGTAGCCCATATAGCAATGAGTTTCCCACTGACCGACCGACCAACCAACCGACCGACTAAACAATCGACCGACATAGTGAGCCATAGAGTTTTACATTACATAGCGGCGACCGAAACTTTATTTATAAGAGTCCGCCAAATAAGTATAATGACAAAATGTTCTGTATTTATTTTTACTTGACAAATATAATACTTGCTTGTTTGTTAGCACGGTAGCGCCTACAATTGTCAAGTTATAATTCGGTGTAAATGGGTATATACTTTACAAAACATGCATATTGAACTTCAAGAAAATCGGTTCATTAATAACAAACACCCTCTGTCACAATATTTGCTTCACTCAGTCTCTGAGTGCTTTAATGAAAGTATACATTTCATAATATAATAAGCATTCAACCTCTACCATAGACCTATGGTAGGCCTATGTTGAACCTTCATCCAATCCTTTGCGTATCAAGGATTGAAAACATAGAATTTAATGAGTTTTCAACTCTTACATATCATTATTTATTGGTAAATAAATAATGATAAAGACTTTAAATTTGTTTAATGTTATTAATATAATGTTTTGATTATAAAATAAAATGGTAATCATCTCATAATACTCAACATTATATAACATTGTTCTTTCAGCAACACATGAGACGGTTACCATATCAACAGATGATACCGACCCCACTACCCAAGTGATTTCTACTCCATCCGGACCGCAATATACCACCACAACAGTTAGGCCTACCACAACAGTTAGGCCTACTACAACATATAGGCATAGGCCTACCACAACAGTTAGGCCTACCACAACAGTTAGGCCTACCACAACAGTTAGGCCTACCACAACAGTTAGGCCTACCACAACAGTTAGGCCTACCACAACAGTTAGGCCTACCACAACAGTTAGGCCTACCACAACAGTTAGGCCTACCACAACAGTTAGGCCTACCACAACAGTTAGGCCTACCACAACAGTTAGGCCTACCACAACAGTTAGGCCTACTACAACAGTTAGGCCTACCACAACAGTTAGGCCTACCACAACAGTTAGGCCTACCACAACAGTTAGGCCTACTTCAGATACTACATCACCTAACATAACGTGTCCCAACGATATAGAAACAGAGAATCAGACACCGAAATGGCAAGTGCCAGAGGTCAACGAAGATGAGTCGGTAAACTGCACACACCAAACAAATAGAAGTTATCCGATTGGTTCTGTAAATCAAGTCACGTGCACGGCAAAAGACTCTGCTAATAACAAAGCAAATTGCTCATTTCTCATCATCATAAGTAAGTTATAAACACATTTTTGTTTGACATTGTATATTTACATAAATAGAACGCAACGCAAGAACGTAAAGCGCAACTCTAAGTGAGTTGACCATGGCAAGCGCCAGTTCGAATAATTCATCGCTTCGCTTGTGATTGGTCAAATTACCTGTGTTGCGCTTCGTCCTTACTTTGCGTCTAAAGCCCGGCGCACACTAGAGCTTCCGGCTGAGCCAACTGGCACGAGTAACACTTGCCTCACAGTGTGCGCCGGGGATTTCGTGAGGAATTGGCCACGCGTGCCGCTGAGGAAAATATCTATCGTGTTTAATATTTTTTGGCCCGCGTGCCATTTTCCTCAAGTGTGCGCCGAACGTGAGCTTCCTGCTCACTAAAAAATTCCACTGCGCATGACATTTTCTGATTTATTATGATATTTCAGCGCGTGCCGAATAGCGTAGTAAGTAATTATCCAATCAGAAAATCGCGTACTGGAGGCGTTTAGTGTGCGTCCAATAGAACGCGATCACAGTTTGCGGCAAATTTTTTAGTGAGCCAAGTGTTAACGCCCGTATTCTTAAACCGGACTTTAGTCGTAGTTCAAAGTTCGACTCGAAAAAGTCGTAGTTCGAGCTATTACTTCAAATTCGATTCAAAAACGAAGTAGTCGAAGTTTGCAGTTCGACTTAATGAAGTCGAGCTTTTAGTCGAGTTGCACACGTCTGGGTAAGAAAGGCTATACACTGGCCAATGACAAGAGAGTATTTGAGGAGCAGACGAAATTTTGCGCATTGATATCACTTTCCATTTTCTTACAACACTTTTTACGCATCAGGACTATACATGAACAATAATTTTAATCGTTAATTATTAGAACAAGATCAGTATTAATTTAACAGTGAAGTACTTTTGATTAACAACAAACAAAATCTTCAAAATATATTTAGGAACTATGGCGGTACGGTAACTTTTATATTTTCTAGGCCCCCAACAAAGTATGATCGCGACGAACCACGCACTTCATAGCGTGACAAGAAAGCGCTAGGCCCCCTAACATTCCATCGCGTGGTGAATTTCCGCATCTGCCATTGTCGCTATGGCGTGACGTAGTTGAAGTCGGACTTGCGCGAAGAAAATTATGTAATTTGTATACAGTTGTTAATAAAGATGATTTTCATTATTATAACATATACCAATGTATATTTAATTAAGCTAATATAAAAATAGATATTTCATTCTTCAATATCTGGCCAATATAACAACTCAATGACTGTTACGTTTTTCATAAACATCGTTTAAAAACCATATTAGTCGACCATTTAGCCTGCCCCCTCCACGACTAAAAAAATCGATCAAAATCCGTCTCGATTTAGTCGAGGTTGGCCTGAATTAGTCGGCGATTTAGTTGAAGTTCGGTTTATGAATTAAAATGACGTCATTTTTTTAGTTTTAGCTCGAACTACGACTAAAGTCCGGTTTAAGAATACGGGCGTAAGGGCCTTTCACACCTGCTCCGGCACGGTTCCGGTCCGGCGACGGCAAATCCAATCGAACGTCAATGTTTCGTTTTTACGCGGCTACGCGCATATATCGATTGGTGCTTGGCCGCGTGGAGCGTCGTGAAAACGAAACATTGGTGTTCGATTCGCCGGAATGTTAAAGAGTCGCTATCCAATCGAGTTCGAACAATACCATGAAAGCCCCAGTGGTCTAAGGCCCGTATTCTTAAACCGGACTTTAGTCGTAGTTCGAAGTTCGACTTGGAAAAGTCGTAGTTCGAGCTATTACTTCAAATTCGATTCAAAAACGAAGTAGTCGAAGTTTGCAGTTCGACTTAATGAAGTCGAGCTTTTAGTCGAGTTGCACACGTCTGGGTAACAAAGGCTATACATTGGCCAATGACAAGAAAGTATTTGAGGAGCAGACGAAATTTTGCGCATTGATATCACTTTCCATTTCTTACAACACTTTTTACGCATCAGGACTATATACATGAAAAATAATTTTAATCGTTAATTATTAGAACAATATCAGTATTAATTTAACAGTGAAGTATATTTGATTAACAACAAATAAAATCTTAAAAATATATTTAGGAACCATGGCGGTACGGTAACTTTTATATTTTCTAGGCCCCCAACAAAGTATGATCGCCACGAACCACGCACTTCATAGCGTGACAAGAAAGCGCTAGGCCCCCTAAACATTCCATCGCGTGGTGAATTGCCGCATCTCCCATTGTCGCTGTGGCGTGACGTAGCTCAAGTCGGACTTGCGCGAAGAAAATAATGTAATTTGTATACAGTTGTAAATAAAGATGATTTTCATTATTATAATTTATACCAATGTATATTTAATTAAGCTAATATAAATATAGATATTTCATTCTTCAATATCTGGCCAATATAACAACTCAATGACTGTTACGTTTTTTATAAACATCGTTTAAAAACCATTTAGTCGACCATTTAGTCTGCCCCCTCCAGGACTAAAAAAATCGATCAAAATCCGTCTCGATTTAGTCGAGGTTGGCCTGATTTAGTCGGTGATTTAGTTGAAGTTCGGTTTATGAATTAAAATGACGTCATTTTTTTAGTTTTAGCTCGAACTACGACTAAAGTCCGGTTTAAGAATACGGGCGTAATGGTTAGGACATCTGCATATCAAGCAGGCGGTCCGAGTTCGAGTCTCGGTTGGGGCGACTTTTTCTCATTCTCACAGATTTCCTCATCTTTATCGTTTCAAATTAATTAATTAAATTTCAGTATATCACCGGGCGGTTTAGAATTAATGTGCTTTGCCTGATTTGTTTATATATATATATATATATATATATAAATAAATGTTCGGTTCAATGTAACCGTCTAAAAAGTGCTCAATACGGTAAAGTAGAGCTAAAATATACGTTAAGTCTGGAAAAGAAGTAAAAACTACAGTTTGGTCTCTACAGGCTTGTTTCGTGAGTCGTGCAACTCACTCATCAGGAGACTATAATGAGAACAATCAATTACAACGTTGCTTATAAGCACATTTACTTGTAGAATTAGCATTTACAGGTGCTTTCATACATATCCTTTGGATATATATATCCAAAGGCAAATTACTGAAAAAAATGACAATGATGTGGGTATCAGTGGCTGGATCTCAATGGAGATACAAAAATAAAAAGCGAAAAGCTAAATCAAAACGATAAAGTAAACAGCCAGAAAAGTTAGCAGAGCTTTCGGGCAACACTAGCCCTTCATCAGCCCTTCATCATATATATATACCCACAGCATTGTCATTTTTTCAGTAAATTGCCTTTGGATATATATATATATATATATATATATATATATATATATATATATATATATATATATATATATATATATATATATATATATATATATATATATATATATATATATATATATATATATATATATATATATATATATAAAAAAATCAAGATCAAATAAGTTAAAACTGCCTCAATATAGATTTATTTTAACGACATGTTTCGGGCATAGCCCATCATCAGGTGAAACGAATTGTAACAAAGGATAACATATATAAGTCACAAAGACAGAGACATTCACATATTAACAATTATTTACACTTGAAGCTTTTGTCTTTGTTTTAAATTTCCTGCTTTATAAGCAACCATTCCTGCTTTGTACACCATAGCTTTTGGAGGCGTGCCTTTATAACTATGCCTTTTGTTTGTTAACATCTTTGATTGGCTGATTTGTTTTAATATGTAATTTTGTGACTTATATATGTTATCCTTTGTTACAATTCTTTTCACGTGATGATGGGCTATGCCCGAAACATGTCGTTAAAATAAATCTATATTGAGACAGTTTTAACTTATTTGATCTTGATTTTTTTCTATATCCTGTCTATGCAGCTCTTTGATTTATATATATATATATATATATATATATATATATATATATATATATATATATATATATATATATATATATTATACATTAAAATACTCTTGCTTTTTTTGAAGAAACTGAACTTACTGAGGAAATAGCAACACTTACAAAGGTAGGTACCTTTTGCTTGTTCTGTCGGTTTTTGGTCAAACTTCATTTGAAAATAACTCTCCAATGTTTTCAGCAATATATTTCCTCTTTTTTATATAAGAATTTTATCAGGAACGAAATCTAAAATTAAACAAGCCCAACAGCCATTAAGTCGCGTGCTACAATGCATAGTGATACCGGACCGACAGACAAACAGACCGACAGACAGACAGACCGACAGACAGACGGACCGACCGACATAGTGAACTATACTGACCGAAATTACTGAACATGTTTAAAAATGTTGAAATGTTTAAAAACATTTATATTTTTTTAATTTACACGTGCGTAGCCTGTCACTTTTGACGTGCTCGTATAACGTAATTTCGAGTTGAAAAGTAAGTCAAGAAAACAGAAATCGGGCAAAAAGAGTGCGCAATAACATTTAACGCGCAGTGCGCGCGCAAAAATCTGCGCACTCATGGCAATTTTGTAAACGCTTAAAATTGCCTGAAACGTACTCTTATTTTATCGAAAATAAATTTTGAAAATTTTAGGCGCGCGTACGCATGCGTTACATGCGCTACGCACGTAATTGTATTGCCATATGATGATTTATGCCCTGAAATTTATGAGTACCAAATTTTATTTAATTGTGATTCATGGTTGTTAAGATATGATTACAAACGTGATTTCGATAAATCGTGCGTAGACCGCGTAATTTTTTATTGCGCACCGTGAAATCATAACCACATCGATTCCTGGCCATAAGGAATATTCTGTGAAAAATTGATTTAGCTAGATTAAACTGATATCAAGATAAGGTCATAAAGCGATAAAACGCATAGTGATACCGGACCGACAGACAGACAGACAGACAGACAGACAGACAGACCGACCGACCGACATAGTGAACTATAGAGTCGCTTTCACGCGACTAAAAATGAGAACAATTTAAACTGAAACCATTTTTTTAATGTAAAATAAAATTGAAATTTAAAATACAGTAAGTACATTTTGTAGGCTTTAACATAGGAACAAAATATACTTTCTTAGCTTTTTTGGGTAGTAAACCTTTTTTCTACCTTTATTCTTGTTCTTGTGTTTCATCATTCTTGTTTATGGTTTTTTGTCAATATGTACAAGATTGTAAATTACACAATTTAAAAAAACACAAACATTAGTATTAAATCAAAGTTTTAAAAACATATTTAATTATAATAATTATAATAACATTAATTTAGAATGTTACTGAAGAGAATGTTGAAAAAGTTACTGTTGAACTTGAAGAGATAACAGACAATTCTACTTTGAAATCTGCTGATATACTTCAAGTATCCGATGCCTTAGAAGACATTGTTGAACTCAACTCCACTAATGAAAACGTACGTCAAACTGTCTACAAGCTTGGTTATAATTAGATACATTATAATTATTAAATTCTAAAAATAGATTATGAAATATATTAATTAATAGACGGTTTGTCCACATTTAGGAAAATGTTATCTCTTAAGCTCTTTCTACACTATCAAACTTTATGTGACAACAAAGTGTGATGTGGGCACATCACACTTTTTTTGTCAAACTAGTTTCATGGTGTAGACAAGGTTTCAGGTTTGTTAAAAAGTTTTCTTTTCCCTAAGGAATAATTTAATTCTATTTGTCCATACTGCTCTACCTAATGTACAGCGCTTTGGTCTTTGGTTATAAATCTATATAGTATAGTATGGTATACAGTCTATAATACATGTTCTGCTCTAGTCTATTTCAGGCCCTGTCGTTAATCACTGGATTGGGCTAACGACCATAACAGTTTGCTATAATAAAATGTATTGTATCTAATTTCTTCTTCAGGTCACTAAAGCTGTAATTGACACCATTGATAATGTTGTTGGAGTGTTGAACAAAAATGATATCACCGCTGAAGCAACCGCGTCAATCTTATCATCTCTTGAACACCAAATTGGTACAGCTGCTAAAGATGGTCAAAATATTACCGAAACTGCGGACACATTTGCTTTAGAAACCAAAAGTTTGAATACACAATCTCTGACGTCAGATGTATTTTTCTTGGTTGCTGCTGATGATACAGCCTCGTCGTGTATTGATAAAAGCTGCCAAAATAAGAATTCAGATTTGTCAATTCGGTTACCTAAGAACATTTTAACTGGACCAAATGGTATTACATGAGTTAAAAAAATGTTTTTTCAAAGAAATATCGCTTATTATGCCAATACCAATGCTTTATTTAAGATAAAGTAATAATATATGCAAAATGTGTGAAAACCAACTTTATGCATGGAAATCATCGTATACCTCATTCATTAATTCTCCAATATTGGCATTGGCAAGTAAGCCAGCTATTTCAAGCTATATCCTTCATATTTTTTTTCAGGAACACAGACAAACCTTAGCTTTATTGTATTTTTCAATGATGTACTCTTTCCATCGGAAACACTTAAAGAAACAAACAGGTCAACTTCTGGAGTTGTTCTGGCAGCAACCATCTACAGTACCCGGCCTTCTCATGAGATGACTTCAGAAACAATGGTTGAGCTTGTCTTCAATGTTCCAGAGGTATCTATTCTTGATTTCATTTTAAACTTCTGAAATTGTTATCTTTAAGGATAAAACTACAAATGTACTTTATTTTGTAATTATAGGCGTAATGCAATATTTTGTGTTTTATGTGGATTGTCCCTCCTTCTAAATCTGATCCTAATCCAAGACATACCATTATGAGAGCATAAATAACCTTGGTATTATAAAACTAAATATACAAAAACACGAACATTTCTATAAAAATGTGTTATTTTAATTTGTGGAGTTTCATTTCAAAATAGAGATATTGTACATTACATTTATATGTTCATAATCAGTTCAGTTTTCTAAATTCCAAACTTTTATCATTTACCAACTAATAAATATATTTCTAATGTAGCTAAGTAACTACTAATGTACCTATTACTTCTTCAGAATCTGACGTCAAGCAATTCGAAGTGCGTATTTTGGAACGAAACCATCCCTGATTGGTCAGAGCTTGGTTGCACAACAAAGAGCAATAAGGATAATGTCACGTGTGAATGTTCTCATCTGACTAGCTTTGCTGTTCTTATGGTAATATTTATTCTCAGTCTCAGAGTAAAAGAGTATTTTTTATAATTCATTCATTCAGTTTTTTGCGTTGTTGGTTTTGTTACTTCTTTTAGCGTAATATCTTGATAATATTATTCTAAAAACAATACAACCGTATCTGAAATCTGAGTGTTTGTTAGACATCACCAAGATTTAAAAAATGTTAAATTTGCCTTTTTTCGCTGATTTCTTTTCCATTTTCACAGTCTTTGGCTTCTTCTACAATCCGCCATCATTTTACTTTTCCTCTGGGTAGTGACTTAGATCCGTAAGAGAGTGGGTGGGGAGAAGTGTTGGTTTAAATCTAGTGACGTAGGTCCACAAATTCCTTCCAATTTGGTAACAAATGCACCGTCTGATCTGTCTTCTTTTCCTTCTCCTGATCAGAGAGGGTAAGTTGGATTTATGCATATACTGACGTCATAAACAAAGGGAAAAAGCGATACATAAGTATTTGTTTCCAATTTTAATTTCAGTTTCGTAAAACAGATGAGGTGGATCTGCCTGGTAGAGCGTTGTCCTGGATATCGTACATCGGTTGCGTGTTGTCTATTTGTTGCTTTATTGTAACAATAATTACATTATTGAGTGTAAAGTAAGTATAACGGTAACATCTACACAACAGAACCTCGAATAGGCCTATGTATTTTTATTTTATTAAATCTTCAGTAACGGTTGTAAAGCTCTGTCTACACTATCAAACTTTATGTGACAACAAAATGTGATGTGCCCATATATAGACATGATGATGTCATATCACTACCATATTTGAGCATGTCACTACCATATTTGGGCACATCATGGGCATGTTTTTTTTCAAACTTAGATTATTCATGTTATTTCGTGAATCAATTATTCAGAGTTTTGATAAATAACATTATTGTTATCTTAGGGAAATCAGACAACGTATGCCCCAAAAGATAATGATCAACTTATGCATCGCGCTTCTGCTCTTGGACGTAGTGTTTGTCCTTGGTATTGATCGACCAGACACCGGTAGCGGGTCCTGCATAGCCGTGGCAGTCCTACTACACTACTTTCTACTAGTATCAATATCTTGGACTTTCGTGGAAGCCATAAGTATGTACTTTCTAATCATCAAAGTGTTTAACGTTCCAGGACGAAAGGTTTGGTGGACTGCAGGAAGCTTAGCCTGGGGTATGTCGAACGAAGTCTTACAGCAGTTGGTTTGAAAGAATATAATAAAAGCTCTAACAAACCTATATTATTTCTTTTAATCAAACCAATTTTTAAGCTAATATTAACAATCAAACATGAGTTTGCTTCATCCTGAGCGGATGCCATGCATATCTTTTTTTTTAAATGCTAATAATTATGATTAAACAATATATTGTTTGAAGATTTGCATGGCGAAATCAAATGTTGATATAAAGTTTGCGGTACAACACGTATATTAATTCTGAAAAGAAGTGTTGAGTTTCTCGACGTTTCGATCAATATGCTGTGATCGTCCTCAATGTTAATGTGTAGAAAAGAATATGAATGTAGTTGTAGAAAAGAATGCATGTTACTAGAAAACAATTTTGAACAGTAGAGAAGTTTGTTAGTTCACGGATATGGAAATGATTTTTAAAAATATATTATATGTATTACGTGCGATGTATTTCAATAATTATAATCATTTTAAAAGAGGATGAAATAAAAGTTGGACGAACACACATAGGATAAAAAATAGAATTGGAATAAACTACCATAAAATTTGGAATGGTATTTGGAATCGAGTCAATACAATCAAATATTTCTTATCGTTTAGTTTTATAAAATTTTAACAATTACTTACTGTGTATATATTATGTTGCAGGCATACCTTTGGTAGTGATTGTTGCGTTGTATTTGTCGTCAAAGAAATTTTATACAAACGAAGATTAGTAAGTATAGAATGATGTCAACTAACAAGTAAACTAAACTAAATTTAATAGTAATGCCCAAAAAAAACCCCAATCCAATGTCTAGGCTTCTAATGTCAGCATACGTTTATTCACCGTGATTCTGCTGCTACCACAGGTACTATCTAATTGACTATGCATCTAGACTTGTATTAACTGACTTGCGATGGTCAGTTAGATAGTATCTAGCGACCGCTGCAAAATCGGATGTTTTCTTAGTTACAGTAGTCTACAGAAGATGTAATTATAAAGCCACAGTATTTAATTGGGGTGTCTTGAGTTAGACCTTTTCATTTTCATGCCAGGCAACCGACAGCCATTCTGCGCATGATCATATATTTTGGTTGAGGATGCAGAATGAATTTTAGAAACGACGGCAGCAGATGAATACGGGTTGCAAATAATGAATTAATTGATGCCGAATTGAGGAGAGTGGCTTTATAGGCATACTGGAAATGTACCCGGAATAATGGAACCGATTTTAAAAAACTAATTAGTTTGTTTGTATTTGTTATTCCAGTTGCTACGTTGACAGTTCGATGGGGGTGTTTTTCAACATATTCGTGATTGCACCTATTGGCGCAATCATCGGTTGCAACTTTGTCATCTTTGTAATGGTGATTAAGAAACTATTCATTCGAGCACCAACCCTCGGTAAGATTTCCACGAAAACCAGGAAAACGAAGCGGAAAAGAGCTGCAAACGCCATAGCCATTTCACTATTGTTGGGCCTCACGTGGATTTTTGGATTTTTATCTTTCAAACACACAACAAGTAAAGCGTTTGTCGTTATTTTCACTGTATTAAACTCTTTCCAGGGAGTTGCTGTCTTTATTCTATTTTGTGTATTACGAAATGAATGTAGACAGGTATGGCGATCCTGGTTTAATGCAGTTAGAAATTGCATTCTACCGGCGGAGCGCCATACAAAGCGACTGGTGTCTGACACACGAAAGGGGTCCGACACAAATGATATTTCACTTTCGGCTATGCAATCTACTAGTAAAACCGTTATTTAATACTTTTTAAGGTGCTATTTTCTAGCAAATTTATATTTATTCAAATTACATTGTATGAGAAGTAAGCTACTAATAATCTAACTAGTAATATTTTTTTTAAACGTTCAGTTGAGCTTTTGGTACCGATTTGGGTACAACGCAACGACGTACGAGCAACGCAAGTAATTTGACAAATCAGAAGCGATGGATTACTACCGAACACTGGCTATTGGTCAACTTGCTTGCGTTGCGTTGCGTTTTAGCGTTGCTTCCCGGGAATCAGTCTTACGTGCGCGTTATGATAAAATTAATATTTTAGTTATATAGTTCAGTGGAAAAAGCCTCGTAAGATTAAGGTCACAAGTTATCCATCTATTACGTAGAAAAATGAAGTTTAGCTTTTAAAATAACATTGAATTCTTATTCCCTATTCTTAAACTATACTTACATTATCTTGCTAGGCTAACATTTTTTAGCATGTAGCAGCTTTGTATCTTAACATTTTCGGTAGACTTCTTGGAAAAAGCATACATTGTTTTCGTCTAGTGAAAATTCAGTAAAAATTTTGTTTCACACTATAGCAATATTTACGCGTTGTTCGTACTGCGCGTACATTAATAGTGTGCGTACATTAATAATAGTGTCGTGTACATAGATTAATACTGTGCGTACATTAATAGTGCGCGTACATTGTAATGAATACCAGATCCTTTTTTCCTCGTTGTAGACAAGCTTGACGTCGTCTGTAAAATAAATAACTCGTTAATAATAAAGGCATTTTGAAACACGTAAAGAGTTTGTTCTTTATAAAACCATGTCTAAGATAAAACGAATACTACATAAAATGCAAGTATTTAAGAAAATTACTATATTAAATTTAATAGTATAACGCTTGGTTCTCACTAAAGCTTGGTTCCCACTAGAACGTAACGCAAGGACGTAAACGCAACGCAAGCGTTTTAACCAATGACAAGCGAACTTATACAGTTAGCAATCAAAAGCGAATAAGCCATCGCTTGTGATTGTTCAGTTCACTTGCGTTGCGTTACGTCCTTGCGTTGCGTCGCTAGTGGGAACCACGCTTAAGACGTAATGCAACGACGTAAGCGCGACGTAAGCAATTTAACCAATCACAAGCGATGGATTATCCGAAGTTTCGCTTGTGATTGGTCAACTCGCTTGCGTTGTGCTTACGTCATGTTGTTGCGTCCTAGTGGGAACCAAGCTTTATACACAATCATCAATAAATGTTCTCCATTCCAATATACGGTAATAAACTAACAAGATTGGATTGGATTGTTTGTGGTTCCGATTGCATGGGGTCAACACGTCTGAAAAGGCGCTTTAGCCATTTATGTTTCTTCAATTCATCTTTTACCTGAACGAATTGGTAATAAAAATGCGTAACTGAAGTAATCAATGTTTTTCGTAAAGAGTAGTGACCGTGTTAACCTTTATTATATATATATGCCTGCTCAGACTACCCGGACTAAAGGGAAACACCTTTACAATTTGAAAATTCTCCTATCTCACCAATATACGTAGGCCTCCTACTTGCATTTTTTTAAATCATCTAATAATAAGATATATTGCCCCCCCCCCCCCCTGAAAAAATAATTCTTAAAATTTTTGTTGAATATGCCATTTTAATGTAACATAAACGTTATCCAGTTTGACCAAAAATTTGATCGAAATAAAGTGTATTTACCTAAAAAAATATAATTTAAAGCAAAAAATAATCAAATTGGCTGCCAGCCAATAGAGTTGGTTAAATTTAACCATTTATTTGCCATTATAAGTGAAAACGTAATTTGTTCCCGTTTTTTTTTTAACTACAAAATAACCTATTCAAAGTCTGATTTAATTAATCTTCATTTTTCATGTTTTTGGGGGACAATACATCTTTAAGTGAACCGTTATAGTAATATTCATTTATTAGTCCATTTATGAGAAATAGGCTACCTAACTTAAGTGCTAACTTAAGTGCACATTAGTAAGTACGTAAAAACAATACCTGCGGACTGAACACTATGCAGACGAGGAATATAGCCAATCCTTGGCTTCCATTCAGAACAAAAATATAAGAAAACAGCATTGTTCCACCAGTGAAGGTAATTACTATACCAAATAACCACGTGACACCAAGCAGCGGCACAAGTATCAGTGCGCCCTTTATGGCTTTTCTGTCAACAAATTAAATACTTTACAAAATAATTTCAAATAAATATATTTATTGATTTTCATTACAAAAAAATACATACAAAATGATAACATAAATTACTGACATTACAAATAAATACATTTATAAAAGATTTTTCATGTTCGGTCCATTGATGGAAAATAGTAACATTTACATAAACCGTGGATAGATGATTAGACGTACGTCATAGTGACGTCACAGCAGTGTACATACCTAGTCATCGCTATCTCCTCCTTCTGGTTCTTGTTACAGTGTCCATTAGAACGTGTGTAGATCGTTTTGGCTACTTTTAAAATAAGAACCAAGTTAGCCTGAAAGGAATTAACTAATTTTAATTACCAAATTTTTACCAAATGAACATTTGGTAACTGTATCAGATCGGTTTAAATAATAAAAATACTTAATAAACAGACGTTTTATGAATATCATATATCTTGTAATGGAGGTAAACGGCTTCAGCAAACATCCACGTAAATGCCGCAAGGTAAAGATAGAGAAGTAACGCGGCTACCCCAGTACACACGCTCTGTGGGCAAGAAAAACGCGTTAGATACATAAAAAAAAAACCGCGTTAGATATATAAAAAACGCGGTAGATACATGAAAAACGCGTTAGATACATGAAAAACATTATATAAAAAATTGATGGTTGATATTACGTGTAACAAATATGGTTTTATTGGTAGAATTATTTAAACTAATTCTTTTGTTTTATTGATGTTTTTAGCAACAATTTTCATTGAGGAAAAAGACAAATTTATTAAATTCATAATTATTCATCATTATCAAATATATAATGATTTATTAAGAAAATATATGTATTATATGTGGAAAATCAATAAGCAAAAAATATCCAACAATATATAGTTACAATGTTACATTATTGTAAATCACCGAAATCATATCACCGAAATCATTATGCTGAAAATGATGTATTCTGCCAAAGTAGAGAATATAAGTTTCTTACTTGATGTTTTGTCGAAACCAATTAGAAACACTATTTGCGAGAGTGCTAAAGTGAGCATTAGATGTTTATAGATAGTTCTTGCAGTGCAGGTTGGCCAGTATACCTAGGGATAGTCCTTATCAATGGGACTCTGGTTTCACAGCTGTATCAGACAGACATTTCACTTGTAGTGGTCAAATCAACAGTTGGACATACGTAAGCAGAAACAGTAAACAAACTAAAGTCATTGTATTCAGGCAGATAGAAGATTCAAACACAAACTTTAAGATTGTTGGCATCTATGACGTACCTGGTGCTATCAACAGAGAGGTTACTCGTTATACGGTACCAAAAACTGAGCGTATTATGGTCCTTTGAGCAAGGCATATTATAATCCGCATATATTGAAGAAGGATTTACTGTCAGATACACTAATACTCCTAATGCGTTGTCAGTTAATCAAGTACTTGATATGGACGATGTAGATCAAGGCTATCAATATATTCCGTTACTTAACGCACAAGTTGTTGGTAGTTCACACGGTAATATCTTTTTTTAAACAAAGTTGTAAGTAAACAGTTACATTGGATGAATAGCAACAGATGCTACATTCACTACTCCCCCAGTTGTTTCCACTACATCCGGGCCTAAATTTAACGAAGAAGTTACACCAGTTTATGGCACCAATGAGGCATGGAATGATTCGGTTACAACTGGTAAGTTAGCCTACAATTTTCTTTAAACTATGTTCAACCATGAAAAAAGTTATCGTTTCTTATTAAATAAATATATGTTCTATTTTGCTCAATGTGTGGAAAATAAATGAAACAAACAAAACTACTAATGTAATAACAGATAGTTATCTGGTTGCTAAGGAAACTCTTCTGTCATTCCAATATTAAATCCGGATGGCAAATGAGGGGTTTATGCCATGGTGTTCCAATGAACGATTCCATGAAGTAGGCCTACAGTGCCAACATGTTTTTAATGTAATTTCCTGGTTCATTAGCGCAGTTTGTGGTTGAAAATCGATTACCTTCACATCGATTTGAGGAAATTGTACATTGTGCAATTCGCACAATTAAAGAATCTTTCCTCATTCCATTAAACAAAAACATGGCGATCGCAACATAGGTTGAGATCCAATTAAAACTTGTGTCAATTTTGGGCGATTCGGTTCAATTATATTTTATCGTAAACAAATTTAAGCTTGACGACATAACAACACAAGAACAAGTGACGGATCACCAATACTATTGGTCAAGTTGGACAGGCCAAACAAATTAATTACCATTTTAACTGGATTTGTAGATTTAGTGTAATACATAGGCCTATATAATATTTTAACTTTACATACAATTTTATTTGCGGCCGGTGTAAGATTGAATTGTGTCCAGCATTCAAAAGTGTCCGGGTGGACACTTTTCAGCATTGGATAGTGTCCAGTTGCATGTTTCAACGGGTTCGTGGGCGTTTTTCAACAATTTAATGCTGTCCGGCCCGTTTAATAATGTCTGACCCATGGATTGAAATGCGTCCACTATTAAATACTGTATCATACGTTTTATGATAGGTGGTTGTTTTTATCACGCCTGCACTTGTCTTGTCTTCTTTTAATAACCAATAATACTTAATGATGCCAAACAATTTTTTTTTTCTCATTAAAGATCGCTTTGCCTAAACACCTCCAATTAGGGACCATTATATTATATGGTATGTGAAAAGACAAGAAGAATAAATAATTGTTAAGTTTGTGACAAAAACAAGTAAATGAAGTGTTCCTCTTCCAATTAAAAATCACTTTACCTAAAACACCTCCAATTAGCGACCATTATATTATTTAGTATTAATAAAGCAAGAAGAATATATAGTTTTTAATTATGTGACAAAAAACAAGTAATTGTACTGGACCTCTTTCAATAAAGGACCACTTTACTTAAAACACCTCCAATTAGCGACCATTTTATTAATTGGTATGAGTAAAGACAATAATAATTAATAGTTTTAATTATGTGACAAAATTAAGTAACTGTACTGACTGGTCCGCTTCCAATTAAAGATCACTTTACTTTAAGACACCTCAAATTAATGACCATTTTTATTAATTGGTATGAGTAAAGGCAAGATTAATTAATAGTTTAATTATGTGACAAAATTAAGTAAATGTACTGGTCCGCTTCCAATTAAAGGTCACTTTACTTTAAGACACCTCTAATTAGCGACCATTTTTATTAATTGGTAGAAGTAAATACAAGAAGAATACATAGTTTTAATTATGATAGTGACAAAATTAAGTAACTGTACTAGTCCTCTTCCAGTTATAGATCACTTTACTTAAAGAAACCTCCAATTAGCGACCATTATATTATTTAGTATTAATAAAGCAAGAAGAATATATAGTTATTAATTATGTGACAAAAACAAGTAATTGTACTGGCCCTCTTTCAATAAAGGACCACTTTACTTAAAACACCTCCAATTAGCGACCATTTTATTAATTGGTATGAGTAAAGACAATAATAATTAATAGTTTTAATTATGTGACAAAATTAAGTAACTGTACTGACTGGTCCGCTTCCAATTAAAGATCACTTTACTTTAAGACACCTCTAATTAGTGACCATTTTTATCAATTGGTATGAGTAAAGGCAAGAATAATTAATAGTTTAATTATGTGACAAAATTAAGTAAATGTACTGGTCCGCTTCCAATTAAAGGTCACTTTACTTTAAGACACCTCTAATTAGCGACCGTTATATTATTTTGTATGAATAAAGACAAGAAGAAGAAATAGTTTATAATCATGTGATAAAAAACAAGTAATTGTACTGGTCCTCTTCCAATTAAAGATCACTTCAATTTAAACACTTCCATTTAGCGACCGTTTTATTATTTTGTATGAGTACAGACAAGAGGAATAAATAGTTTATAATCATGTGATAAAAAACAAGTAATTGTACTGGTCCTCTTCCAATTAAAGATCACTTTACTTTAATACACTTCCAATTAGCGACCGTTTTATTATTTTGTACGAGCACAGACAAGAGGAATAAATAGTTTATAATCATGTGATTAAAAACAAGTAATTGTACTGGTCCTCTTCCAATTAAAGATCACTTTACTGTAAGAATAACAAATAATAATAACAGGATTTTTATAGCACACATACCACAGAGTGCTCAAGGCGCATTAAAAAAAAAATAATAAAAACAAATCATACAACTCTCCCGGTCCCGAGAGCCGCTGTTTTGAGGTTGACCTGACAATTGTGGCAATTACCAATTGGGACATTACCCTTGTTGGACATCTGGTAAAAATAAATACTGATTATGCTGCCACTTTAGTACACAAAACGATAAATAAAAAAAAATAATACAACTTGTAGCATTCCATTTAAACACAGTAGGCCCTGTTCAAAAGAGGGTTTCTTTTCTGCGAGTTGCGAGTTGCGAGTTGGAAAATGCGAGTTGCGAGTTGGAAAATGCGAGTTGCGAGTTGGAAAATGCGAGTTGCGGGTCGGAAAATGCGAGTTGCGGGTCGGGAAGTGCGAGTTGCGGGTCGGAAAGTGCGAGTTGCGAGTCGGGAAATGCGAGTTGCGGGTCGGAAAGTGCGAGTTGCGGGTCGGAAAGTGCGAGTTGCGGGTCGGGAAATGCGAGTTGCGGGTCGGGAAATGCGAGTTGCGGGTCGGAAAATGCGAGTTGCGAGTCGGAAAATGCGAGTTGCGGGTCGGAAAATGCGAGTTGCGGGTCGGAAAATGCGAGTTGCGAGTCGGAAAATGCGAGTTGCGGGTTGGAAAATGCGAGTTGCGGGTTGGAAAATGCGAGTTGCGGGTCGGAAAATGCGAGTTGCGGGTCGGAAAATGCGAGTTGCGGGTCGGAAAATGCGAGTTGCGGGTCGGAAAATGCAAAAATAATTTTTCAAGGAGGTCGTACCATCCAAAAAAATAATACATGAACCAAACAATCAGTAAATAAATTACAATTTAAATTTTGTTTAGTTTTTTTGGTTGAAATGAACTTATTTTGTATTTCAACACAAAACAATTATGTTATTGATACTTTATATTTTGAAATAATATAATTGTAAATATAGTAGATTAAAGTTATTATTTAATTTGTTTGCAATTACTGATAATGATACAATTACTAATAATGATACAATAAATTATGTACATGTATTTTTGCCTTGTTAAATGAGAAAATAATAATAAATTGGTAAGAAAAACTCACATTAAAAAGTACAGTTTGTATTGTTTACAGTATTTAGGTAAGATGATTAATGATGATTAAAAACAGACATGATGGTTGGAGTCATTAGTACTACTTTGTGTAAAGCAGATCCCATAAACAGCGCAAGGAAACACATACCATACCTACAGATAATGGTCAAATTTTCAAAGCTATATTATTTTCTTAGAATCATAGTCAATTCTTTATGTTTATAATATTTTTTTGTTAAACATTTTCAGACAAACTGTCCATAGATACATATAAATACATATGAATACAAAAAAAAAGAGAAGAAATACACAGTTTATTATGTGTAACACCCATCAGCAAATCATGGAGAGGACCAATTAATGTATCTATTGAAATATAGTGCATCTCTCCAATTAAAATACATTCTGGAATCTAACCATATATTCATAATCTACATTTTGTTTGCTTTTCATAATTTTGGAAAGAAGACTGTAAATTGTCAACCTAAAAAATTCATAAGAAGATGGAATATTGTTTTCTACAAATAATTTTCTCTGACTTAGATATCGGATTGTCATGCGGAATAAACACAAATACATACTTTAGTATGTACACGTACAGTAGAGTAGGCATCTGTCAAATGTACTATGTGTATTTAAAGTAACTTTAGCAGGGTACAGATTTAAATACTGAAATCACTGGTTTGTTTTTAGAGAAAATATAACTTATAACTAAGATAATTCAAATTTACTTGAATTGAATTGTTGAATTTAGGTGACAATAATCATTGATCTGCGCCCACAATTACATAGGAGAAGGAATTATTATTACTTATATACAGTATTGTTTGATGAAATGTGTGATACAGTAGGTGAAATGAAGTTGTATTTTAGTTGTTGTTCAACGCGATGATCAAATATACAACACTTTTTAATTTTAATTTTTTATTTGATTATGTTTTTCCTTTGTAATGTATTATATATAATATATATATGATGAAATAAAAAAAAAAAAAAAAAAAAAAAATATATACAACACACTAAGAATGTAAAATTAAACTGTACATTTTGTATTGCAAGTGAAAAGATGCAGTAGAGTCGCATATAAAAAAACACTTGATCCTCAAATAAATGAATACACAGAATACATTAGAAAGTACTGGACTGATTAAATGAGGAGATTGCACCCTTATTTATATCTTATTGATATATGGGGGTGTCAATTATGACTTCATCGCATAACTTAGAGATGAGAATAGTTAGTTTTTAGATGAAACTTAAATGACATCATCATCTTTAAGAAGAAATTATAGATGACATCATTTTGAACTCTTTACTTTGTTTTGTTTTTGTCTGATTGTGGGTGGGGGGGGGGGGGTGGTATTAAGGTGGCACATAAGGAGATACTGGCATGTTTGCATTAGTAGTTATTATTTGTTTTTTGTACTAAAAACAAGTTAAATTAAATCAATGGCAATCACATAGATAAAAGAAGATAAAAGTAAGAGATAAACTGGTCACTCATCTGCAAACAATAATAAATCAAAAGGTATTATATTCCATTTTAAATTACTTGAGATTGTTTTACAATGGACCTAAGAGAGTCCTCCCAACCAACACCAACTCCTTCAAATGTAGTAAATTTTAAATCAAAGTAGATTATTTTGATACCTCACTACCTTAAATGCATGCCAGTATCTCCTTATATGCACACTTTACCCTGCACCCTTAAAAAGCTTCTGTCCATCCATGTACAAATTCCGGTTATCACTATCATCACTTTATCTCTCTTCTACCAGAGAAAATCCAGAAGAATAGTGTTCAGAACATTCAGAATACAGATACAGGTAGCGGACTGCACTAAACACTTTAAGCATGTCAAAACACGGGTGTTTCGAAACTAGAGACCCGAGACCAGAGACCAGAGACCCGAGACCCTATACGAAAAGGGAGACCCCACTATACGAAAAGGGAGACTCCACTATACGAAAATGGAGACCCCAATATACGAAAAGGGAGACCCCACTATACGAAAAGGGAGACCCAAATATACGAAAAGGGAGACCCAAATATACGAAAAGGGAGACCTAAATATACGAAAAGGGGTTGTATGGGGTTAAATCATATGTTACGGGCTCTTGGCCTATACTCATCTCGTGGAGTTTTTGCCTGAGAAACAGTGTTTCTTCACCAAGTGAATCTAATCTAGGCCTACCTCCAGTGCTTAGCCTAGAACTGTAGTAAGCACTGACTTAACTAAAACATAAACAAGTTGAGCATTCAGAAACAAATAATGCTAAAGTGAATAATAAAAAAATATTGTAAGCAGTGTTAAGAAAATAATTAAATTTCTTGCCATTGTCATATATGCCACAATAGGTTAATTTTGGTGATCATCCTACACTATGTACAGAGTCTACACACCTGGGTGGGTTGTATCATGTCGCACTGGTTGCACATATGCGAGCAAAAATGCAGATCAAATATAATGATTAATTGTTTCATATCACATGCTCAAGCAATTTGTTTCTAACATCCACAATACAACCCACTCTATTTTGTTTAGGTAGGACTGGTGTATTTGACCAGCAACTCGCGTTTTTTGACCAGCAACTCGCGTTTTTTGACCCGCAACTTGCGTTTTTTGACCCGCAACTCGCATTTTTCGACCCGCAACTCGCGTTTTCCGACCCGCAACTCGCGTTTTCCGACCCGCAACTCGCGTTTTCCGACCCGCAACTCGCGTTTTCCGACTCGCAACTCGCACTTTCCGACTCGCAACTCGCACTTTCCGACTCGCAACTCGCACTTTCCGACTCGCAACTCGCACTTTCCGACTCGCAACTCGCACTTTCCGACTCGCAACTCGCAACTTGCATTGAAGTAACACTCACACCTGCTAGTGTAGAAAAGTCAAATCCACCCATATAATAAAACCTAGAACTAGCTAATGATGTAGAAACACCAACAGCTTATTTATCAAATAAAAATCAACATTATACTCATGTACAACTCAACAGGTAATGTAGTAACGAAAATTGCCTCACAGCTAATGTAGTTAATATCGCCAGCTAATAAAATATTATATATTTTACAAACCTAAATGTCTAAATCATGTGCAAATGTATTTCTCTACTTGCCGTCAGTCTATCCACCTCTCGTAAGTGATCGGCTTTCAAAACTTAGCACTCTGATCGTAAGCAACCACCCTTGTTAGCGACCACCTTTAATATTTAAAAGGGACTACCTCTGTTAAAGGACCGCTTCTCACAATGGACAACCTCCTGAAGGGGTAACCACCTCTCATAACGGACTGCTTTCATAAACTACCACCGCTCGTAGACGACCACTTCTTTTACAGACTACACCTCCCGTAAGTGACCACCTCAATAGAGGTGGTAATTTGCGAAATGTGGTCGTTACGGAATTATGAGAAGTGGTCCCTTAGGAGAGGTGGACGTTTTTTTTTTAGAGATTATTCGAAAAATACAAAAAACCGAAATACCCTTGAGTGAACGAATAATTATGATGCGCAATTAAGGTGTTTATTTTGCCATATAAAATATAAAAAAATAAATATTTTTTGGTAATATGCATCAACAATATTTTTCAAATGTATTTTAGATAAATAAATAAATAATGTAAAATCTCGAAACAAAAAAATATTGTGACTAACCAATTCAATGTTTTATTAAATAAAACCAAAAATCAGGCATCTGTGAAAAAAAATATAATGAAAAAGAACTCACTTTAACAATGACGAACTTACTTGTTTAAAGCACTTTTGTTATCAGTTAATATTATTAAATTAGTAACAGTATTATGAATATTACAAAATAATATTTTGAGAACTGAAAAATATTTTGAGGGAACAAATATATTTAGGGAGAACAAAATAAGATTTCAAGAACTGAACAATATAAAAAATGAATTACTACTTCGAGACAAGGAATGATCGAGAGAACGAAATAATTTCGAGGGAAATTATTTCGTTCTCTCGCGAATTAGTAATTCGAATTCCAATGAAATAATATTTCGAGAGAACGAAAATAGGTAGGCCCTATGCCTATATGATTTAGTGATATTCATTCCCTAGAAATAATAATACAGTACCGGTAGGCTATATATTTTTTCAAGTTGTCAGATTTACTTCAAATTGACAACAGGTTGTATATACTCAATCAAAAACAAACAATTTAATTTGATTAGACTATATGTCTCCAGATATAATAATAGTAATATTTATTTCAATCGACTTGATATTTTGCGATTCAAGTTGGTATTCTAAGGAATTATAATTACCCTAACGGGAGTTGGTGACCTTCCAGTGCCCTAGTTTTTACGGGGTTAATATGATGTCGATGTCCCTACTTTTTTATCGATGAAAGCTGCCCGGGTGGTTGCAGCCATTTTCAACAGCTGGTATTACACTATTCAATGCTGAAAATTGTCCAGTGGACACTTTCAAACACCGGACACATTTAAATCTTACACCGGTCGGAACTATTATGTGACTTATATTATGGTAGCACGTCGGATTCGGACAGATTTAAACTTCTTTAAAGCGTTGACCCTGATTTCTGTTCTAGCATGAATTGATATAGATATTGAGAATTAATTAATATTCAAACGTGATAATTATAGGAAAGGGTTCGTCGGAAGTAATTCAAATGTGTTGCCAACAAGTTGAAAATGGTTGACGCAAAAAATGCTGTTAAAACCGTAAATTGATGTCCAGTTCAAGCGAATTTACTCGTTTTCGTGCAAGCGAAAATGAAAAATAAAATATGCACTTTTCTGAAATAGTATGTTAAAGTCAAACATTGTGTATCTATGAAAAACGATTCTATAAAGGGGCGTGATTAAGTGCGGTAAAGTTTCTAGGAATTTTACTTCCTGGTTAAAATAAAACATTTTAAGAATATGTTCAAACAATAGAAATATTGTCTATCACATTAAAAGGGAAAAGGGTGTTGGTCAATAAAAAAAACGTAGATGATGAATTCGCAAATAAACGTGTCGGGTATAAAAACAACGATTCAGTTGACTTCGATTTACATGTTTACACATACGGGTATTTGGAGGAACAGAAAAGATGTTTGGGAAAGACTTACTTAACTTGTTCCATCTGCTTATAATTCTTGGTTTTTGTTACCAATTGGAATCATCAGGTATGATTGTTATGTACTTTAGATTAATCAATAGGTAGATTAATTATGTTCAATTTATTCGACAAAATGTAACTTGTAAACTATTGTAGGCCTATAAACATTATTTAATAAAATATTCAATATTTATTGTTATTTTAATGACGATTTATATCTCGTGGATTCAGTTTAATTCCATAGCATTTATTAATAGTTTTTTCAGAACTCGACATAATCGTATTCTTTTTACATCATAGACCTCTATCATTTTATCAACTTGTTCTCTTTTTTAATTTTTCGTGCTGTTCACCCACAGTATTACTGTTTTATTTCACCAGTTACAAATTGCAATGCAGGTTCGCTATTCAGTCAACAATACAGTAGAGAAGGCGGTGGAAGATTTTTAGGGATATTGCCATACAACAACTTCTCTTGTAGTGGACAAGTCTATAGTTGGACATACAAAGCAGATATAGATACAGATCGTACACAATTTCAAGCAATAGTATTTAGGCCGCTAGGTTCAACACGAAATTTTACAATTGTGGGGTTCAACGAAATACCAGCTCATGGTGAATACTCCAATGACACGTCAGTTGATGACGACACACACGTGTTTATAGTAAATGAAACTAAACGTATTACTGTGGAGCCTGAAGATGTCATTGGATGGTTATTTTTCGATGGTTTGAAATACAATAGTGAAAGTTCTATTGATAGATACCGGTATATAGCTGATTATAGTAGTAATCTTGAAGTTGGGAAGACTGTTGATTTTGAACAAGGGAGCTTCTTAGAATACGCAATAAATGCGCAAGTTCGTGGTTTACAAGGTAAGGTTCCTCAGACAAGAATACATAATAGACCTAATATTGTATACTTAACCGCATTTAACTGCAATTCAGTTAATTTTTGCTGTAAATTTTTATGATATTTTATTTTAAATCAGAAATAATTTTCGATAATTATACCCTGTAGGTTATGGCTTCCCAACACACGTTTTTCAATTGAATTTTACCATTTTTGGTTGGGGAGGGGGGCGGGGATTTTTTTCCTTTTTACTTATTATAATCACCATAATCTAAATTTATTATTATTATTAGTATAAATTATTTCTCAGGAAACAAGTTCAAAGAAAGTGTTAACTTTAATTTAAAATGAAAAAGAAATAAATGTTTATTTGATTTGATGACTATCATTCTCAGTCTGTTTTTTTTTTATAATAAGAAGGGATTACTTTAGTTAAGTTAGTATGTGTGATAGCCTAACTAGTTCACCCTTCGAACTATACACAATCAAAACTATTATATAGATTCTCAAAATGCAATAACATTAATATCCATAGTATCCTAAATATATCTAAAACAAGCTGATTCAACAATTATAGTGATCTACCCATTTTAAACTAATAATTATTTCTTACGACTGAAGTTTATAAGCTAAACAGTGCCGCCAAAAGTTACAATATGAAACGCCACAAATATTGTATAGAAGGCAACTGCGGCCAGCATATAAAGTATATTATCTTAATCGATAATATCATGTTTATGTTATTATAAAACGATAATTTATATTCACTATTTGTGATCCAAAATCAATTCAACGACTGCCTGCTGGCCAGCCACAGAGAGCGCCGCCATTGCATTCTATTTCATTTTTTTTTTTTATATTTTTATTCCCAAGTCCACCATTATATTACTTGATACACATTTATTATAACATCAAACGACCAGAAGTGAGAAAATAGATTGATACAGTAAATATTACAATATTGTAGAAAATTTAGGCTTATACTTACTACTACTGAGATCAAATTCCTGTTGGTCGCTACTATCCGCCAGTAAGCCTCCCATATAGTGAAATGTCGGTCTGTTTTTCTCGAAAAAAAAAAACACGTTTTAGTTGGGGTGTCGAAAACAGAGATTCCAACAGAAACTTCTCAATCTTTAGTTTCGTTCTTAAAATGATACCAGGATTTCAATGGGGACGGATTCCGTTCGATTTCTTCGAGATTTCATCTTCAGGATTGTGATATAGTTTGTATCAGTCTCATAAGAACCTTAAGATATATTTTTGTTGGGATACCTTGGAAGAGGAATATTTTATCCTCGTCTGAATAATTGTTTTAAATCTTTGTGTTTTTTCTTCTTTTTCTTTTTTTAATGTCATAATAGTTCACTTTGACCAAAAATTTGTTCGGAAAAAAATTATTTACCTAAAAAAAACTGTAATTTAACGAACAAAAAAAACATGAAAATGTTGGAGGGTGGAGTCAGTGGTCTCCCTGGCGCTAGCTGTACCGTAACATTTAGACGATATCAATTTTCATATTTTCTTATTTCCATATAGTAAATGGAGGATGGGGCGAGTGGTCTCCCTATTTTATATATTAACATTAATTTTTAAAAAGATTATTTATATTGTGTTTTTTAATAGACAACACAAGTGCCATTCGACTTGTTGGGGGATCAAATAAATTTGAAGGTCGTGTTGAAGTTACTATCGATGGAAAGAGTGGTACAGTATGTGACGATGATTGGGACATTGATGATGCTAACGTTGTTTGTCGTCAGCTAGGCTTTGGTAGCGCAATTGAGGCTCCAACACGTGCCATGTTTGGACAGGGATGGGGCGATATTATTCTGGATGATGTTGGATGTACTGGATCAGAGACCCGTCTTCGTGACTGCTATCATAATGGAATAGGAGTTCACAACTGTCATCATTCCGAAGACGCCGGTGTCATATGTAGCAGCCCTACAGGTTAGTATATATAATATTATAACACACCTGGTTGTATTCGTGCAAAATGATTAGTCAATTACGCAACACGTGTCATTTGGAATTAGCCATATATAACGAAGAGGGATATGTTTAAATTTTTAGTTTTAATAATAAGGTAACATTTATAATCAAATAAAATCCTCTAATAGAAAAGTGAAAAGTGGTAAAAAAGAATAACAAATGCTTGGTAAATTGTAGATAACAGTGCGGTGAATTCTACTACAAACAGTATAATTGTGTTATTATAAATATAATACAGTATTGTGTGTATAAATGTGGATGGGCGTTTATTAGATAGTTGGGTTGGATTCCCAACACAACACAAGTGTCAACAAGATTGAAAAAGTCACAATATTTTTAATAATATAAAAATCATTAAAAATCAATAAAAATTTGTGAACGATTTGTTGTGGTGAGAATTTAGTTTTATTTTTTCCACAAATTTAAAGCAAAAAATTAATATAAACAAACAAAAAAATATTGTTGTTTATAACATAAACCGATGGTTTCATTTAGCTTTCCAACACCAAAATTCCCTAAGCATGCTGGCCATGCTGCCCTGTTGTCACCAACTCGAGCATTAAAATCACCTAGCAAAATTAAAGGTGTTTTCTCAGGAATGTTCTTAATAAAAGAATGCAGATATTGATAAAACTGATCTTTAACCTCGTCGGAACTCATAAGTGTTGGTGCATACAAACTCAAGATGACAGGAGACTCAATAGAGTTTGAAAGCCTAATTGCAAGCAGCCTCTCATTACTGCCTTCTAATACTACAACATCTCTGAACAAGTTATTCTTGATGGCAAAACCAACTCCATGCTGCCTCACACAGCCAGTATTATTCCCTTTCCATATAAAAGTATAGTTACTTTCCTGCAGTGAACCGGATTCTAGCCAGCGTGTTTCTTGAAGAGCAACAATATCAAGGTCAAGACGACAAGAGCTCAGAGTCGATGACTGCTGTTTTACGTGCATCATCTATTTTCTGCAGATCATTATTTAATCCAGTTCTAAGAGTTCGAATATTCCATGTACCAAGTTTTAAATGAAGCTTTGTTTTATAATTATTTCTGTTTCTAATTTTCTTTTTGTCTTGGATACATTCAATTTAACTGCCTGTCAGGCTAATTAAACCCATAAGTCCCACGCACCCAGTGAGACAAGCAATCGGTGGCGGAATAGCACCTAATTGGCTGGGGGCTGCCCAGCTTATGGCGGGCGGTAGCTATTGAAATGGAATTAAATAATCCCTCCCACTGTCGAGATCAACCCCTGGCGTCAAGTCCTACGCCAATCGGACAACAGACTTATAACCGGTAACTGACGATCCCCGTGTTGATCCTTTGTACAAACAAAGTTGGAGTGGCCTCTCCAAGTATGCCAGGGCATAATATATGGAATCCTGAGCTGCCCAATTATCAGGAATCCCCTCTCGGCATTACTAGTAGTGTCCAGTGGAATGGAAACCAATACGACTGGTACTAGGTCTGCTGCAGAAGTTGCCAGAAAAGTAGAACAAAGTTCACTAAACTGCCTTACGGGACTTCAGCTCCCGCCCAGACACTAGCTGGATATTTCTATGGTTTAAGGGCTGCTCTTTTATGAGAGAGAGAGCTAACTAACTAATACTACCATAGGCCTGAAGAGCCTGAAACCTGCCTTACTTGGTTAAACCTACTAGGGACAAATGTCCCCGCCAGTATAGCTTTCAGACTTGATGTCAACTAGACCTTTGGTAATATTGTAGCTGATACAGGTTGTATCGGAATACAGCTTGACCGATAGCAGTCCAGATGTTTTGACTGACCTGACTGTCACAGATACTAAGCAGAGAAATGCCGCGATAATTATCACAGCAACCACGATCACCTTTATTCTTGTACAGAGTGACAATGGATGCATTCTTGAAATCCTGTGGAACTTTACCAAGAGACCAACAGAGACTAATAAGCTCATGCAGATGATGTATTAGAGTCAGGCCACCTGACATTGTAGATCTACTGGCAAGCTGTACAACCCGGCCAGACTTAAAGCTAAGACAAAAATATTTAAGGTTCTTCTTCGTGATTTTCTTTATGCAGGTGATGCCTGTTTCTGCAGCCATTCTCCTAATGGTCTACAACTTCTACTTGATACATTTTCATGTGCCTGTGAACACTTTGGTCTCACCATAAGTGTAAAGAAAACAAAGATGTTACCGTTTAAAACAACTGGTCAAAACAATTTTACTGTCAACAATTTTTTACTTGAAAATGTTAGTAAATTTTCTTATCTTGGTTCAGTTATAACTTATAACAACTCTCTTGATTGTGAACTAAACATTCGAATCGGAAGAGCTTCTTGTACTCTCAGTCAGTTGTCTGCACGTGTTTGGGAAAACAAAAATATTAGAGTGGCTGTGAAGATAAAAGTGTATATGGCATGTGTCATTAGCGTCCTCTTGTATGGAGCTGAATCATGGACAACCTATGCTAGACAAGAAAAGAAACTAAATGTCTTTCACCTCCGCTGTCTCCGGACTATCTTAAATATCAGATGGCAGGACAGGGTAACAAACAACAGTATCCTTGATAGATGTGGCATTCCTTCGATATTTACATTAATTCGACAGCGAAGACTACGATGGCTTGGTCATGTCAGAAGAATGGACGATACAAGAACTCCAAAGGTTATGTTGTACGGTGAGCTAGCAAATTGTAAAAGATCCAAAGGACGTCCACTTTTGCGTTTCAAAGATGCATGTAAAAGAGACTTAAAGGCAATGGACATCAATGTTAACACCTGGGAAAAAAAGGCTGATGACCGAAAATCATGGAAAGATTGTATTAAGGCAGGACTTCTACACAGTGAAGAAAATCGTATGGAAAATGAAGAAAGGTATCTGAAAAGAAAATCTAGATCAGCCACTGGAACTCACACAGACTCACTGAAAAACGGATGAAATTCTCTCCAATGTCGTCTCCATAGTCAATCTTGACTGAAGGATGCCTGATGATGATGATTCTGAACAAAATGACACCAAAATCGATTGAAAATTATCAGTAGTTACTGAGATATAAAGATAATAGGTCAAAGGTCAAACTGGAGGAAACGTCATTTCCGGTCATTTTTGGACGAAACTTTTCATTAGAGCAAATAGAAATATGTGGTTTTTGAACAATTTAACACCAGACTCAAGTCTCTACTGTTTATAGTTGCCAAGATATGAACACTTTTTGTTTTTATGGTGGCCATTTTGAAATCAAGATGGCCGCCATACCGGACGTTGGACACTTGGCACCCCCCGATATTTTAATCTATATACATCAAAGAAACTTTGTGGAAAGTTTCATGCTTTGGTAATAAAGTGCACAACTTGGCTATTTTTATGGCGTTAACTGCTCTACTATAGTTATCATATGAAGAATGTCTCTTGGTATCATTATGTTATGTTGCCTTTATTTCCCGAAAATAAAGTATTAAAAATGAAAAAAAAAAACGTTTGGAAAAATATAATTCCAGTTAACATCGAACATTTCAACTTTTAAACATTTTGATACCAACAATAGTAAACCTTGTCTAATGTAAACAAGGCCAACAGCCATTAAGTCGCGTACTACAATGCATAGTGATACCGGACCGACAGACAAACAGACCGACAGACAGACAGACCGACAGACAGACGGACCGACCGACCGACATAGTGAACTATACTGACCGAAATTACTGAACATGTTTAAAAATGTTGAAATGTTTAAAAACATTTATATTTTTTTAATTTACACGTGCGTAGCCTGTCACTTTTGACGTGCTCGTATAACGTAATTTCGAGTTGAAAAGTAAGTCAAGAAAACAGAAATCGGGCAAAAAGAGTGCGCAATAACATTTAACGCGCAGTGCGCGCGCAAAAATCTGCGCACTCATGGCAATTTTGTAAACGCTTAAAATTGCCTGAAACGTACTCTTATTTCATCGAAAATAAATTTGAAAATTTTAAGCGCGCGTACGCATGCGTTACATGCGCTACGCACGTAATTGTATTGCCATATGATGATTTATGCCCTGAAATTTATGAGTACCAAATTTTATTTAATTGTGATTCATGGTTAAGATATGATTACAAACGTGATTTCGTTAAATCGTGCGTAGACCGCGTAATTTTTTATTGCGCACCGTGAAAACATAACAACATCGATTCCTGGCCATAAGGAATATTCTGTGAAAAATTCACTTAGCTAGATTAAACTGATATCAAGATAAGGTCATAAAGCGATAAAACGCATAGTGATACCGGACCGACAGACAGACAGACCGACAGACAGACCGACAGACAGACCGACCGACCGACATAGTGAACTATAGAGTCGCTTCCACGCGACTAAAAAGGGAAAATGTGCGTGGGGATCAATCAATCAACAAGGCCATAAACATGGCTGCAGTCGCGTGCGCAAATTTGAGTTAGTGTTTACTGACCGACCGACCAACCGCACGACCAACCGACCGACTTAACAATCGACCGACATAGTGAGCTATAGAGTCGCGTAATGAGTAAGGTTTTTTTAATTAAAAAAAGATTATTATTATTAGTGCTATTAGTGCTCATTAGTGTTCCGCAAACAATTTTATTTCGCGGCCTAAAATCCTCAACTTTATAACGGAAATGATGTCCGAATGAAGATAACGAGTCCGTCACACCTCAGCCCCACCATGGTTTGGGCTGAGGTAAGACATTTTTAGGAATATAATGGACCTCGGGTTCCTGGAAATTGTAATTTTGTTTTTGGAAGGTAAAAATCGTTGCGAGCGAAAGTAAACAAAGATTTCAAACCACGAGTATGCACCACCACAACAGTTAGGCCTACCACAACAGTTAGGCCTACTTCAGATACTACACCACCTAACACCGGCGGCGTGAGCCTCCCACCTATTCTACACCCCTCATGACAGAGAATCAGACACCGAATTGGCAAGTACCACAGGTTGATGAAGATGAGTCGGTAAACTGCACACACCAACCAAATAGAAGTTATCCGATTGGTTCTGTAAATCAAGTCACGTTCACGGCAAAAGACTCTGCTAATAACAAAGCGAATTGCTCATTTCTTATCACCATTAGTAAGTTATAGAATAAATTGTTTTGTTTTTGTTGCCAATTGGAATCAGATTTATAAAATTATTTGTTTAAATAGATTTAATTTAAATTATAGATGATAACTTAAACTGGAAAACCCATATAACAAATATAGCTAATAAAATTTCAAAAAACATCGGTGTCTTAAAAAAACTTAAATATATTCTACCCTCTAATATCCTCTTTTCTTTATATAACACATTAATTTTACCTTATCTATCCTATTGTAACATTGCTTGGGGAATTACAGATACTAAAAATAAAACTCTCTGTCCATGGGCTTCCACACATATTTCTAAATTAGACAAACTCTTTAAACTCCCAAAACGGGCTATTCGCATTTGTACCAATTCTCACTATATAGCCCATACAAAGTCCCTTTTCTTTAAACTTAATACCCTAAACATCTTCGATATTAACAAATTACAAATCGCCACATTCATGCACAGATATTCAAACAATCAACTTCCAAATATTTTCAAACATTTCTTCATCAAAAATAATGAATTTCACAACTACAATACAAGAAACGCCAACAATTACGCCACAATAAATTTAACCCATAACACAATCCGGAATTCTATCAAATACCATGGTCCTCTAGTATGGAATAATTTAAGTCAATCCTTACTAAATACTAATAACTTAAATACATTCAAATCCAAATATAAACAATTCCTTTTATCACAATACAGATCGTATTAATAAAACTTTTTCATCAAACTTTTTTTTGTCTCACCTCCTGCAAGTATATATGATAGTACATATACTATACCCTTTACGTTTGTCCTCTTGTTGTTGTGTTTGTATAGTCCTGTAGCGTAATTGTGTATAAAAAAAATAAAAAATATATATATATATATAATATTATTTCTACTACTTTAATTAATATTTAATTATTGTCTATTGTAATTGATACAATTATTAGTGTATTTTGTACTGGTGAAACCAGGCTTAAAGCTCTATATTGAGCTTATTTGGTCTTTTCCAGGCTTTGCATTTTTTTATTTAATACTTATTATGTAAAAATATTAAGTTTGATGCATTGTGAAATAAAAACGAACGAACGAAATAGTAGAATCCATTTATGTGGTGGAAAGAAAATGTTATGAAAATGTTACATTATTGTTATTGTTATTGTTATTGTCATTATTCTTAACAAACCTTCATTTTATTTAAAGCAGTATTTTATAAACCTTTTTAAACAAAATCTAATATATTTCAAAAAGCCACAGGTTATGGTTGCCAAGACTCATGGCATCCATTTGAAGGCAGTTGCTACAGATTATTTAAGGAGCGTCTCAACTGGTTTGATTCTCTTGAAGTATGTATAGACAACCAGGCAAGTTTAGCGACGGTTGATACTGAAGCAAAACATACGTTTATAAAGAGAATGTGCAGCGGTACTTGTGAAACGTGGATTGGACTTAACGACATGATCGTCGAAGGTGATTGGAAGTGGGCATCTGGAGTCGAGTATAACAATTTTACTAGTACGATATTATACTTTTTCTAAATAGGCCTAAGCTTGAAATAGGATGGAGTAATAGGCCTGTGTGAGTGTAGAACACTGCCTACAAGCAAAAGGGTCATGGGTTATTATATTACCATGATTCTATTATATCACTATTAGAATTGTCTTTACTTTTTGTTTGTATTATTTATACGTTATTCCTTTGAAACCATCTGAAATCATATTTAGGAAAGTGGTTGCGATGAACCGAAAGTTAAATTGTCCAAATCCAAATTTTCTCGAAAGTTTGCCTCATGTGGAAAAAATATACAAATTATCGGTGAGGGTGTGTGTGCGATAAACAACGACGAAAAATATAGGAGTACATTTTTTTGTATAGAAAACAAAAGAAATAAGTTACAGCTTATTCCAGTTTATGTTTAACTCAAGCAGTGATACGAATCTTCCAGAAATCGTGGTTCAACATGTTCCCGAACTTTCTGACATTAATATACATGTTGAGGACGTGGAGCTAGTACTCCACAATCTTAACACCAACAAAGCCGTTGGTCCTGATAATATTTCTCCGCTTATCCTGAAGGAATGCGCAGCTGAGCTTTCTTCCTCATTGTGTTTATTTAACAAATCACTTTGCTTTGGTACTCTTCATGGAAAGCAGCACATTTAACTCCAGTCCATAAGAAAGGAAATAAAGAGGACGTAAAAAATTATAGGCCAATTTCCCTACCAAGTACTGTATCTAAAGTATTTGAACGGTGTGTCTTTGACAAAATATATCCTCATCTTGAACACAAGATATATGCTGGACAACATGGTTTTGTTAAAGGTCGTTCAACAGCAAGTCAACTCACTGAGGTCATCAATGATTTTAGTATAGTCTTAGATAAGCAGTTAGGTCAGACTGATGTAATTTATCTTGATTTTTCACGTGCTTTTGACTCTGTGCCTCATCTTAAATTGATTCATAAACTTCAGTCTTATGGTATATCTGGTAACTTACTTACCTGGTTTCGTAAGTATAACAAACTGAGCACAGAAAGTTGTAATTGAAGGTCAGTCTTAAGAGTGGTTCCAAGTGTCATCAGGTGTCCCACAGGGATCGATTCTGGGGCCATTAATGTTTATCCTATACATGATATGCCTGATAATTTAAGTTATGACACAAATGCTCTTTATGCTGATGATGCCAAATGTTACAGAGAAATTCACAGTGTCCAGGATTGCCATTCGCTCCAGATTGATATTGATACTTTGAGCACCTGGTCTAAAAAATGGGATTTGAATTTTAACACTTCTAAATGTAAAATTATTTCTATTACCCGATCTCAAAATTCTGTTCTTTTTGATTATATAATTAATAACGATATTCTTGAACGAGTTAGTGAAATGAATGATCTTGGTATCATAATTGATTCTCATTAATCTTGGAAGGCTCATTATAATTATATTATTTCCAAAGCAAATCGTATGTTAGGCCTGGTTAAACGTGTTAGTTTCCATTGCAATTCACATGTAAAACGGTCTCTTTATTTAGGTATTGTTCGTAGTTACATTGAATACTGCTCTACTGTCTGGTCTCCCAATTACAAAACTTATATAAGACAACTTGAGGAAGTTCAGCGTAGAGCAACTAAATCTATTTTAAATAATTTTGAAGCTGATTACAAATGCAGACTTCAAACATGCAATTTATTACCATTATGTTATAGGCGTCACTTTACTGATATCGTTTTTCTCTTTAAGTTATTCAATTCTAATTATTAATACTGACAATTTATTTAATATTCGTAATCCACAACGTGGTTACTCGTAGCTCTTCTTCTGTTACTCTCTTTGATATTCGTCGCTGCAGAACTGAATCTTCTTTTCAATCATATACCCACGTGTTACCAGAATTTGGAATAACTTACCCGGTGAAATACGCAACTTAGATATTTCTGTTAGTTCGTTTAAAACCAAATTATTAAATTGTCTCAATATTTACTTTTTAAATAATTTTGATATTGAAAATGTGTGTAGTTGGTCGCTTTCTTGTAGATGCTTTAATTGTAGAACGTAATATTTTTTTTATTTATCTCTTTTTTTCTGTGGTCTGTATGTTCTGGGTTGACCAACTAGCACAGGTGTTTAGCACATGTTTGGTCTTTCCTTGCCCCCTTTTATCAATTCAATTCATCGACATTTTTATTCCATAATCAAAATAAAAACATATACAAATACAATACAAATAATAAGATAATGGAATGGGATACAAAATAAGCACAAGTGCTTTAAGCATGTAACCCTAACAAAAAGATCAAACAATTAGTACACACAAAAAGAACAAACCAAAATAACATAATGTGATTTACTTAACTTAAATATTTCTATTGTTATAATATTGCTTTAATCTCTGTTTAAACAAACTTAAAGTGGGGGATTGTTTTATATAGTCTGTTAAATTGTTCCAAATATGTGTTCCTTGGTAGGAAATACATTGCTGTCCGACTTTGGTGCGTTTTAGTTGTGGACAGTAGTTTGACCTGTTTCTAGTTGAGTAATTATGGAATGAGGCAGATGTACTAAATAAGTTATTAAATGATTCAGGTAATAGATTATGTTTATATTGATACATAAATATAGCAGTGTGTTTCGTATAAAGGTCAAAAATATTTAATGTTTGGGTTGAAATAAAAAGTGGATGAGAAGGATGCATAAAATGAACATGACAAATATTTCTAAGTGCTTTTTTCTGGAGAATATGTATACGGTTTAAGTTTGTAGCAGAAGTAGCACCCCATACTGTGATAGCATACGTTATTCTAGGTAATATAAGTGCATTGTATACCGTTAACAAGATTTTACTTGATAACATAGACTTCACTTTGTTTAAGACACCAATTATTCTAGAAATACTGTTTGCTACCTCATTTACATGAAAATTAAACGATAATGGTAGCATGGCCAGCATGCTTAGGGAATTTTGGTGTTGGAAAGCTAAATGAAACCATCGGTTTATGTTATAAACAACAATATTTTTTTGTTTGTTTATATTAATTTTTTGCTTTAAATTTGTGGAAAAAATAAAACTAAATTCTCACCACAACAAATCGTTCACAAATTTTTATTGATTTTTAATGATTTTTATATTATTAAAAATATTGTGACTTTTTCAATCTTGTTGACACTTGTGTTGTGTTGGGAATCCAACCCAACTATCTAATAAACGCCCATCCACATTTATACACACAATACTGTATTATATTTATAATAACACAATTATACTGTTTGTAGTAGAATTCACCGCACTGTTATCTACAATTTACCAAGCATTTGTTATTCTTTTTTACCACTTTTCACTTTTCTATTAGAGGATTTTATTTGATTATAAATGTTACCTTATTATTAAAACTAAAAATTTAAACATATCCCTCTTCGTTATATATGGCTAATTCCAAATGACACGTGTTGCGTAATTGACTAATCATTTTGCACGAATACAACCAGGTGTGTTATAATATTATATATACTAACCTGTAGGGCTGCTACATATGACACCGGCGTCTTCGGAATGATGACAGTTGTGAACTCCTATTCCATTATGATAGCAGTCACGAAGACGGGTCTCTGATCCAGTACATCCAACATCATCCAGAATAATATCGCCCCATCCCTGTCCAAACATGGCACGTGTTGGAGCCTCAATTGCGCTACCATCCAAAATCATGGAAAGATTGTATTAAGGCAGGACTTCTACACAGTGAAGAAAATCGTATGGAAAATGAAGAAAGGTATCTGAAAAGAAAATCTAGATCAGCCACTGGAACTCACACAGACTCACTGAAAAACGGATGAAATTCTCTCCAATGTCGTCTCCATAGTCAATCTTGACTGAAGGATGCCTGATGATGATGATTCTGAACAAAATGACACCAAAATCGATTGAAAATTATCAGTAGTTACTGAGATATAAAGATAATAGGTCAAAGGTCAAACTGGAGGAAACGTCATTTCCGGTCATTTTTGGACGAAACTTTTCATTAGAGCAAATAGAAATATGTGGTTTTTGAACAATTTAACACCAGACTCAAGTCTCTACTGTTTATAGTTGCCAAGATATGAACACTTTTTGTTTTTATGGTGGCCATTTTGAAATCAAGATGGCCGCCATACCGGACGTTGGACACTTGGCACCCCCCGATATTTTAATCTATATACATCAAAGAAACTTTGTGGAAAGTTTCATGCTTTGGTAATAAAGTGCACAACTTGGCTATTTTTATGGCGTTAACTGCTCTACTATAGTTATCATATGAAGAATGTCTCTTGGTATCATTATGTTATGTTGCCTTTATTTCCCGAAAATAAAGTATTAAAAATGAAAAAAAAAAACGTTTGGAAAAATATAATTCCAGTTAACATCGAACATTTCAACTTTTAAACATTTTGATACCAACAATAGTAAACCTTGTCTAATGTAAACAAGGCCAACAGCCATTAAGTCGCGTACTACAATGCATAGTGATACCGGACCGACAGACAAACAGACCGACAGACAGACAGACCGACAGACAGACGGACCGACCGACCGACATAGTGAACTATACTGACCGAAATTACTGAACATGTTTAAAAATGTTGAAATGTTTAAAAACATTTATATTTTTTTAATTTACACGTGCGTAGCCTGTCACTTTTGACGTGCTCGTATAACGTAATTTCGAGTTGAAAAGTAAGTCAAGAAAACAGAAATCGGGCAAAAAGAGTGCGCAATAACATTTAACGCGCAGTGCGCGCGCAAAAATCTGCGCACTCATGGCAATTTTGTAAACGCTTAAAATTGCCTGAAACGTACTCTTATTTCATCGAAAATAAATTTGAAAATTTTAAGCGCGCGTACGCATGCGTTACATGCGCTACGCACGTAATTGTATTGCCATATGATGATTTATGCCCTGAAATTTATGAGTACCAAATTTTATTTAATTGTGATTCATGGTTAAGATATGATTACAAACGTGATTTCGTTAAATCGTGCGTAGACCGCGTAATTTTTTATTGCGCACCGTGAAAACATAACAACATCGATTCCTGGCCATAAGGAATATTCTGTGAAAAATTCACTTAGCTAGATTAAACTGATATCAAGATAAGGTCATAAAGCGATAAAACGCATAGTGATACCGGACCGACAGACAGACAGACCGACAGACAGACCGACAGACAGACCGACCGACCGACATAGTGAACTATAGAGTCGCTTCCACGCGACTAAAAAGGGAAAATGTGCGTGGGGATCAATCAATCAACAAGGCCATAAACATGGCTGCAGTCGCGTGCGCAAATTTGAGTTAGTGTTTACTGACCGACCGACCAACCGCACGACCAACCGACCGACTTAACAATCGACCGACATAGTGAGCTATAGAGTCGCGTAATGAGTAAGGTTTTTTTAATTAAAAAAAGATTATTATTATTAGTGCTATTAGTGCTCATTAGTGTTCCGCAAACAATTTTATTTCGCGGCCTAAAATCCTCAACTTTATAACGGAAATGATGTCCGAATGAAGATAACGAGTCCGTCACACCTCAGCCCCACCATGGTTTGGGCTGAGGTAAGACATTTTTAGGAATATAATGGACCTCGGGTTCCTGGAAATTGTAATTTTGTTTTTGGAAGGTAAAAATCGTTGCGAGCGAAAGTAAACAAAGATTTCAAACCACGAGTATGCACCACCACAACAGTTAGGCCTACCACAACAGTTAGGCCTACTTCAGATACTACACCACCTAACACCGGCGGCGTGAGCCTCCCACCTATTCTACACCCCTCATGACAGAGAATCAGACACCGAATTGGCAAGTACCACAGGTTGATGAAGATGAGTCGGTAAACTGCACACACCAACCAAATAGAAGTTATCCGATTGGTTCTGTAAATCAAGTCACGTTCACGGCAAAAGACTCTGCTAATAACAAAGCGAATTGCTCATTTCTTATCACCATTAGTAAGTTATAGAATAAATTGTTTTGTTTTTGTTGCCAATTGGAATCAGATTTATAAAATTATTTGTTTAAATAGATTTAATTTAAATTATAGATGATAACTTAAACTGGAAAACCCATATAACAAATATAGCTAATAAAATTTCAAAAAACATCGGTGTCTTAAAAAAACTTAAATATATTCTACCCTCTAATATCCTCTTTTCTTTATATAACACATTAATTTTACCTTATCTATCCTATTGTAACATTGCTTGGGGAATTACAGATACTAAAAATAAAACTCTCTGTCCATGGGCTTCCACACATATTTCTAAATTAGACAAACTCTTTAAACTCCCAAAACGGGCTATTCGCATTTGTACCAATTCTCACTATATAGCCCATACAAAGTCCCTTTTCTTTAAACTTAATACCCTAAACATCTTCGATATTAACAAATTACAAATCGCCACATTCATGCACAGATATTCAAACAATCAACTTCCAAATATTTTCAAACATTTCTTCATCAAAAATAATGAATTTCACAACTACAATACAAGAAACGCCAACAATTACGCCACAATAAATTTAACCCATAACACAATCCGGAATTCTATCAAATACCATGGTCCTCTAGTATGGAATAATTTAAGTCAATCCTTACTAAATACTAATAACTTAAATACATTCAAATCCAAATATAAACAATTCCTTTTATCACAATACAGATCGTATTAATAAAACTTTTTCATCAAACTTTTTTTTGTCTCACCTCCTGCAAGTATATATGATAGTACATATACTATACCCTTTACGTTTGTCCTCTTGTTGTTGTGTTTGTATAGTCCTGTAGCGTAATTGTGTATAAAAAAAATAAAAAATATATATATATATATAATATTATTTCTACTACTTTAATTAATATTTAATTATTGTCTATTGTAATTGATACAATTATTAGTGTATTTTGTACTGGTGAAACCAGGCTTAAAGCTCTATATTGAGCTTATTTGGTCTTTTCCAGGCTTTGCATTTTTTTATTTAATACTTATTATGTAAAAATATTAAGTTTGATGCATTGTGAAATAAAAACGAACGAACGAAATAGTAGAATCCATTTATGTGGTGGAAAGAAAATGTTATGAAAATGTTACATTATTGTTATTGTTATTGTTATTGTCATTATTCTTAACAAACCTTCATTTTATTTAAAGCAGTATTTTATAAACCTTTTTAAACAAAATCTAATATATTTCAAAAAGCCACAGGTTATGGTTGCCAAGACTCATGGCATCCATTTGAAGGCAGTTGCTACAGATTATTTAAGGAGCGTCTCAACTGGTTTGATTCTCTTGAAGTATGTATAGACAACCAGGCAAGTTTAGCGACGGTTGATACTGAAGCAAAACATACGTTTATAAAGAGAATGTGCAGCGGTACTTGTGAAACGTGGATTGGACTTAACGACATGATCGTCGAAGGTGATTGGAAGTGGGCATCTGGAGTCGAGTATAACAATTTTACTAGTACGATATTATACTTTTTCTAAATAGGCCTAAGCTTGAAATAGGATGGAGTAATAGGCCTGTGTGAGTGTAGAACACTGCCTACAAGCAAAAGGGTCATGGGTTATTATATTACCATGATTCTATTATATCACTATTAGAATTGTCTTTACTTTTTGTTTGTATTATTTATACGTTATTCCTTTGAAACCATCTGAAATCATATTTAGGAAAGTGGTTGCGATGAACCGAAAGTTAAATTGTCCAAATCCAAATTTTCTCGAAAGTTTGCCTCATGTGGAAAAAATATACAAATTATCGGTGAGGGTGTGTGTGCGATAAACAACGACGAAAAATATAGGAGTACATTTTTTTGTATAGAAAACAAAAGAAATAAGTTACAGCTTATTCCAGTTTATGTTTAACTCAAGCAGTGATACGAATCTTCCAGAAATCGTGGTTCAACATGTTCCCGAACTTTCTGACATTAATATACATGTTGAGGACGTGGAGCTAGTACTCCACAATCTTAACACCAACAAAGCCGTTGGTCCTGATAATATTTCTCCGCTTATCCTGAAGGAATGCGCAGCTGAGCTTTCTTCCTCATTGTGTTTATTTAACAAATCACTTTGCTTTGGTACTCTTCATGGAAAGCAGCACATTTAACTCCAGTCCATAAGAAAGGAAATAAAGAGGACGTAAAAAATTATAGGCCAATTTCCCTACCAAGTACTGTATCTAAAGTATTTGAACGGTGTGTCTTTGACAAAATATATCCTCATCTTGAACACAAGATATATGCTGGACAACATGGTTTTGTTAAAGGTCGTTCAACAGCAAGTCAACTCACTGAGGTCATCAATGATTTTAGTATAGTCTTAGATAAGCAGTTAGGTCAGACTGATGTAATTTATCTTGATTTTTCACGTGCTTTTGACTCTGTGCCTCATCTTAAATTGATTCATAAACTTCAGTCTTATGGTATATCTGGTAACTTACTTACCTGGTTTCGTAAGTATAACAAACTGAGCACAGAAAGTTGTAATTGAAGGTCAGTCTTAAGAGTGGTTCCAAGTGTCATCAGGTGTCCCACAGGGATCGATTCTGGGGCCATTAATGTTTATCCTATACATGATATGCCTGATAATTTAAGTTATGACACAAATGCTCTTTATGCTGATGATGCCAAATGTTACAGAGAAATTCACAGTGTCCAGGATTGCCATTCGCTCCAGATTGATATTGATACTTTGAGCACCTGGTCTAAAAAATGGGATTTGAATTTTAACACTTCTAAATGTAAAATTATTTCTATTACCCGATCTCAAAATTCTGTTCTTTTTGATTATATAATTAATAACGATATTCTTGAACGAGTTAGTGAAATGAATGATCTTGGTATCATAATTGATTCTCATTAATCTTGGAAGGCTCATTATAATTATATTATTTCCAAAGCAAATCGTATGTTAGGCCTGGTTAAACGTGTTAGTTTCCATTGCAATTCACATGTAAAACGGTCTCTTTATTTAGGTATTGTTCGTAGTTACATTGAATACTGCTCTACTGTCTGGTCTCCCAATTACAAAACTTATATAAGACAACTTGAGGAAGTTCAGCGTAGAGCAACTAAATCTATTTTAAATAATTTTGAAGCTGATTACAAATGCAGACTTCAAACATGCAATTTATTACCATTATGTTATAGGCGTCACTTTACTGATATCGTTTTTCTCTTTAAGTTATTCAATTCTAATTATTAATACTGACAATTTATTTAATATTCGTAATCCACAACGTGGTTACTCGTAGCTCTTCTTCTGTTACTCTCTTTGATATTCGTCGCTGCAGAACTGAATCTTCTTTTCAATCATATACCCACGTGTTACCAGAATTTGGAATAACTTACCCGGTGAAATACGCAACTTAGATATTTCTGTTAGTTCGTTTAAAACCAAATTATTAAATTGTCTCAATATTTACTTTTTAAATAATTTTGATATTGAAAATGTGTGTAGTTGGTCGCTTTCTTGTAGATGCTTTAATTGTAGAACGTAATATTTTTTTTATTTATCTCTTTTTTTCTGTGGTCTGTATGTTCTGGGTTGACCAACTAGCATAGGTGTTTAGCACATGTTTGGTCTTTCCTTGCCCCCTTTTATCAATTCAATTCATCGACATTTTTATTCCATAATCAAAATAAAAACATATACAAATACAATACAAATAATAAGATAATGGAATGGGATACAAAATAAGCACAAGTGCTTTAAGCATGTAACCCTAACAAAAAGATCAAACAATTAGTACACACAAAAAGAACAAACCAAAATAACATAATGTGATTTACTTAACTTAAATATTTCTATTGTTATAATATTGCTTTAATCTCTGTTTAAACAAACTTAAAGTGGGGGATTGTTTTATATAGTCTGTTAAATTGTTCCAAATATGTGTTCCTTGGTAGGAAATACATTGCTGTCCGACTTTGGTGCGTTTTAGTTGTGGACAGTAGTTTGACCTGTTTCTAGTTGAGTAATTATGGAATGAGGCAGATGTACTAAATAAGTTATTAAATGATTCAGGTAATAGATTATGTTTATATTGATACATAAATATAGCAGTGTGTTTCGTATAAAGGTCAAAAATATTTAATGTTTGGGTTGAAATAAAAAGTGGATGAGAAGGATGCATAAAATGAACATGACAAATATTTCTAAGTGCTTTTTTCTGGAGAATATGTATACGGTTTAAGTTTGTAGCAGAAGTAGCACCCCATACTGTGATAGCATACGTTATTCTAGGTAATATAAGTGCATTGTATACCGTTAACAAGATTTTACTTGATAACATAGACTTCACTTTGTTTAAGACACCAATTATTCTAGAAATACTGTTTGCTACCTCATTTACATGAAAATTAAACGATAAAGTTTCATCCAGAAATAAGCCTAGAAATTTAACTTCAGTAGCTTTTACTATACATTCATTTCCCATCCTCAATTCTAGTGAGGTAGTGTCAGCTGACTTATTTCTAGCCTTAAATATAACATATTTTGATTTGTTTACATTTAGCGTTAATTTGTTAGCAATAAACCAGTCCGAAAGTATAGATAACTCCTGGTTCATTGTATCAAAAGCTTGAGTAATATCATTGTGACTATAAAACACATTTGTGTCATCTGCATACATAATCATGTCTACATGGTTACATGCTAGACTAATATCATTAATGAATATAAGAAATAATAATGGACCCAATATGGATCCCTGAGGAACTCCAGTGTTTACTCTCATTTTACTAGATGCAGTATTAACAATAAATGTGTATTGTAGTCTTTTTTTAAGATAGTTTGAGAACCAGTTTAGCGGAACTCCTCTTATACCATAAAATCTTAACTTATCTAATAATATATCATGATCGATTGTATCAAACGCTTTTGATAAATCAAGGAAAACTCCTAGTGTGAACTCTTTATTCTCAATAGCGTTTGTGATTTTTTCAATCGATTGTATTAAAGCATGACTAGTTGAATGGTGTTGTCTAAATCCATACTGTGTTTTACTCAGTACGTTATATTTTGAGAGGTAACAAATCGTTTGATCATACACAATCCTCTCAAATATTTTGGAAAAAAAGGGTAAAATGGAAATAGGCCGATAATTATTTATATCGGAGATGTCACCATTCTTAAATACCGGGATAACTTTAGCAATTTTTATATCAGCCGGGACACAGCCCGATGATAATGACGTATTAATAATATGCAATAAAGGTTTTAAAATAAACGGGGAAGCAGATTTTATGAGTTGGGCACTTATACCATCATGGCCAGGAGAAGTATTCTTTGTGTTTTTAATATAGTGGTTAAGTTCATGTTCAGTAACAGGCTTAAAAAACATTGAAGAGGTAAAATTTCCCTTTAAGAAAGTTCTGTGGGTGATTTCTTCATTTTGAGATTCATGCCTAAATTTATTATTTAGTTTTTCTCCAATATTAATAAAAAAAGAGTTGAATGCATCAGCTTTCTCATCATTATCAGAGAAAGTCTCAGTACCCAATTTTATTTTTGTAGGCAAATTGGTAGTCTTTTTCCTACCCATTATATCATTTAGGATTGTCCACGTTTTTTTAATATCTTGTTTATTTCGTTCAAACTGGACCATATAATATTCTTTTTTCCGATTTCTAATAGTAGTGGTTAACTTGTTTCTAAAATATATGTACGTACTTTTATTAGTAGTGGTGTTATTTTGTTTGTACTTTTTATATAATTTATGTTTTTGAGAGATAGCTCTGGCAATTTCAGCTGTGATCCAAGGAGATTTTAACTTGTTCGCCTTATTTCTAATTCGTTTTAAAGGGAAACAATTATCAATTGTTTTATTTAAAGTGTTTGTAAAATGTTGATAAGCAACATTCGCATTATTTGAGAATAGCACATCATTCCACTGATTACTTTGTAATTCTTGCAAAAAATACTCCGTTTGTTGAGGAGAGTATTGTCGTTTATATACAAATCGAGGATATTGCTTATTATGTTTTTCCAAAGTATCTACACAGAATATTGGGAAGTGATCAGAAATATCAGTAATAAGTATTCCACTTTTAAGGGACGTAGTAAAAGAATCGATGTTGCAATAAATGTTATCAATTATTGAAGCACAATTATCGGATATTCTAGTAGGACTTTTTATGATTGGCTGAAATGACTGAGAAAATATTGTGTCTAAGTGTGATTGGATAGTGTTGTCGGTAGATTGTTGGAGTAAGTTTATGTTATAGTCTCCCACAAGGTAAGCTTTCTTTTTTTCTAGATTAATCATTTGCATTACACATGTTAATTCATCATCAAACTTTTGCAAGGAACGTGAGGGTGGTCTATAAACTATACCACAAATAACATTATTTCCTGATTCTAACTCAATCTCAATAAAAATAGTCTCTGCTTCAGTCATACAAGATGACAGATCATTTCTAATAATATATGTTAGTTTGTTGGTAACATAGAACGCTACCCCACCACCTCTCTTATCTTTCCTATCATTGTGAATCAAACTGTAGCCTGGTAACTGGTATAGATTAATATTATCTTTTTCGGTTAACCAGGTTTCACTGAAGGCAATAACGGAGAAGGCATGTACGAGTGAGTCTAAATAGTTTGAGATTAAGTCAAACTTATTAACAACACTACGACAGTTTAGTCCAAATATAGAAAAGTTTGATGATAAATTAGAATGTTCAAGTGAAGAAATTAAGTTATCTTCGTTAAAATATTCTGTGCTCACATTTACATTATCAAAAAGGTCACATTCAAACATTTAAATTAGACAGAAAAGGAAATGACAAATGAATAAAATTGAGCAAGCTGCTTACAGCAGAGAATAGTTAACACATAATAGCCTAAGTTAACAAGTATGTACAATAAATTACAATATATACAATGTAATATGAATTGTTTTATCATGACATACCAACAACAACTAAACGACAGGCAGTGAAACAATAATGATGATCATGGACGCCAATTAAGTATTTGGTTAACTTAAAAGATTTTGATCAATCTAACTCACCGATGTCCAGAATGTATTATTATGGCAAGTTATCGTTACTCACTGGTAAGTCAAACATCGCCGGTAAACAGCTACGTTGAAACGGTCTAGAACATGATGTCTCAATAACGGCGCTCACTTATTAATCACATCAGCCACTTAATGTTGTTATAATTTGTCATTATATATCACTAGTAAAGTACGGATAGTATAACTTAAATACATTTAGTTGTGTTGTGTTTCATTAAAACGATGTGTTTAACGTTTACGAGTTTGATCAACCCAGTAACTCATCGATGAATAACCGGTAAACAACTACGTTGAAACTTACATCGTCAACAGCCACTTAATTGTTGTTGGTATTTCTCATTATGTAACACTATCGTCGCACACCTGCCGTGGGTCACATGAATTAAAGTTTGAATGGACAGAGATATCCAGAACATAACACTAACAGCCAGGTGCGCGACATAAACAAACAAACTTCGTTTATTTACAATTTATAACGGTAGAAATACTACTACAATCACATAATTAGTCTACGTTCTACAAGACAATGATAGACTCTGCGGTAATGTAGGTATGAAATATAATTCATAAACATTAATTAATTGTGTTCAATTGAACATTAATTAATTTGGCTTAATGACTTAATTATAGTTATTTTAGTGGCTTGTATGGCTTACCGTCGATAAACAGTTGTCCATTTCTGAATACGGGCTTACGTTTTTCGGCATATGCCTGCGCCATAATTGTAGATAATTCTCTCTTTTTCTTCATGTCCGCGTCAGGTAAATCTTCAGTAATAAATACGTTTTGTGATTTACTTTTTAATTTTACTTTTCCTAGTTTTAGGACTTGGTTTCTTTGTGGACGGTACAGAAATTTAGCTATTATATGCCTCGGTTTGTTATCTAAACGGCGTTTCCCGGTGCGATGGCAATTTTCAATTTCGATGTCCTCGAGTCCGAGTTCTTCGCGTAGTACTTTTTGCAATAAGTCCTGGGTGTTTTCTGTAGCATTTTCTATAACTCCTCCAAACCTTAGATTAAAACTCCTACTGTATCTTTCTTGTTTTAGGATTGAATTTTCCATGTCCGCCATTTTATCCTGATAAGCCGCCATTTTGTTTTCATACTCCTCCATTTTCTTGATTTCATTTCCAATTTTTTTTATTTCTTCCTTCGTTTTGTTAGTTGAATCATGCGCATATTCCACACTTTTTTCTAGATCTTTGACAGTTGTTTCCAGTTTGGTAAGCCTTTTGTTGTAGTTTTTTTGATTTTCTAGGACTTTATCTAGTTTACCATTAAGTTGTTCTGATAGCCTACCTAGTTGATCGGCGAGCGTTTGAGTTTCCCCCTGTCGGTCGCCGGAGGCTTCGATTGGATCATCTGCTTCTAGACTTTCGGAGGGTCTAGCTTTTCTTGTTAAGTCAATTGATTTAGTATTTGCCCTAGTAGGCCTATTAGTCGCCATCATGCAGTCTTCTTTTAGTTAGTGTATACAACTTTTAAAAATAGTAGAGTTTGTTGGCTATATATTACCTTTAGTCTGAATTTAAGATCTTTTTCCCTGCGTGTAAAAGTTAGGTGTTGTCTCTACTCGCGCATGCTCACAGACTTGTTTTGTCTTCTTTGTACAGTATTGTATATGGCAGAAAATTGAATAAATAAAAAAAAAATAATAATTTCATTCACAGGGTGGGTAAACCAAGAGCCAAACGACCTAGATATGGGCGTGAGTGAACCAGAACAGAACTCTGGAGACTGCGTCAGCATTCGTGGTTACGACGGATGGTTGGATCGTAATTGCAAGGCTCGATCCAATCAATTTATTTGTGAGACAGGTACTCATTAAAATAATAAGCCAGCTCCATTATTGTTACCACAATTGGTGGTACCTGTATATTAATTTTATTTATACATATTTAATTTTTTTAAATAAAATAACCGGTGATAAAATGAATTCAAAATCGTTTTGAAACGATCTTTTATTTTGTATATATTTTAAATTAATATATTTTTTTATGTTGCTTTTTCAGATTTATCAAGTTCACCAACAACTCATGAGACTGTTACCACAGCAACACATGATACCGACCCCACTACCCAGCGGATTTATACTCCAGCTGTGCCTGAATTTAGGCGTACCACAACCGTTAGGCGTACCACAACAGTTAGGCGTACCACAACAGTTAGGCCTACCACAACAGTTAGGCCTACCACAACAGTTAGGCGTACCACAACAGTTAGGCCTACCACAACAGTTAGGCGTACCACAACAGTTAGGCGTACCACAACAGTTAGGCCTACCACAACAGTTAAGCCTACTTCAGATACTACACCACCTAACATAACGTGTCCCAACGATATAGAAACAGAGAACCAGACACCGAATTGGCAAGTACCACAGGTTGATGAAGATGAGTCGGTAAACTGCACACACCAACCAAATAGAAGTTATCCGATTGGTTCTGTAAATAAAGTCACATGCACAGCAGAAGACTCTGCTAATAACAAAGCCGATTGCTCATTTCTTATCGTCATTAGTAAGTTATAGAACACATTTTATTTTGTTTGGCCTTTTATATTCATAAGGTTTGGTTCCCACTAGAACACAACGCTAGAACGTAAAGCGCAACTCGAAGTGAGTTGACCAATGGTCAAATTACATGTGTTGCGCTTTGTCCTTACTTGTGTCCTAGTGGGAACCAAGCTGAAGTCCAACATTTCTCGTACTCTTTTAATGTAAATTTCAAGTTAGTCCAAATGTTTTACATAAGCGTATGAATAAAGAATTTATACACCACTTAATTTTACATTTAGCGTGTGGGTGTGTTTCCCACTGTAAAAATTAAAATGCATGGATAGTACAGAGAGCTAGTGTAATATGATATATTTTAAAAACTAAGTAATAAAGTGCGAATGTTGTTGTTTTCATATTAATTACATTCAAAATATATTTATAAATACATTTTAAATGACGAAAATGTACTGTATAGTCAGGGAAGTGCACCAGTATTTATAGTAAACTGTATTTGATTTGAAACTATTAATTTCATCTTATTACTGTTATGTATATATATATATATATATATATATATATATATATATATATATATATATAGTGGAGGCTTAACAAGTCAGAATAAATTTATTTGCCTTTGGATTTATCGTGAATAAAAATACTGTAAGATGAGGGCGTATCAATTTGATCTCTGGTGCGCGTGCGTACAACTGAGGACTAGTTGTGTTCCAACCGTACCACGCCGAGAATGTTAAAGGGTCGTTATCCGATCGAGTTAAAGAACAATACCATGAAAGCCCCAGTGGTCTAATGGTTAGGGCAACTCCATATCAATCAGACGGTCCGAGTTCGAGTCTCGGTTGGGGCGACTTTTTCTCATTCTCCCAGATTTCCTCATCTTTATCGTTTCAAAAATTAATTAAATAATTTTCAGTGTATCACCGGGCGGTTTGGAATTTATGTCTATGCCTGTTGTGTTTATATATATATGTATATATATATATATATATGTATTATACTCTTGCTTTTCTTGAAGAAACTGAACTTACTGAGGAAATAGCAACACTTACAAAGGTACGTACCTTTTACTTGTTCTAGTCAGTTTTTGGTCAAACTTTATTTGAACTATCCCATGTTTTCAGCAACATATTTCCTCTTTTATCAAGACACCAACGAAATCTAAAAATAAAAAAAGGAAAAAATTTAAACTGAAAACAACTTTTTTTAATATTAGGCCTATTTGTTTAGAACAAATACATTTTGTAGGCTTTACTAGATTAGGAACAAAATATACTTTCTTAGCTCTTTGGTAGTAAGCCTACCTTTATTCTTGTTCTTCATTCTTGTTTAATGGTTTTACGTCACTAAGATTGTAAATTACACAATTTCAAAGAACACAATGGACTTAAAGAAAAAAACATTAGTATTAAATCAAAGTTTCAAAAAAATGTTTAATTATAATTATTATAATAACATTAATTTAGAATGTTACTGAAGAGAATGTTGAAAAGGTTACTGTTGAACTTGAAGAGATAACAGACAATTCTACTTTGAAATCTGCTGATATACTTCAAGTATCCGATGCCTTAGAAGACATTGTTGAACTCAACTCCACTAATGAAAACGTAGGTAAAAATGTTTACAAGCTTAGTTATAATTATGTCGTGGTACGTGAGACCATGCCCGGATTAATTTGGAAGTTTTCTCCCCGGGTATCAAGCGTGCGAGGCTTGGCTCAAATGAATGCAATATCAAGACCAACAGAAAGACAACACGTTGTTGATTGCCGTTACCATACCATTTATTGTGTACGAATGAACGTCACTCAGAAAATAAAGAAAACGAAGAAAAGAAAATCCTGCAAATATACAAACAAGCGTTACATAATTTCAATAACAGTCAGTTTATAACTTCACTTTACCACTGTATTACCACTATACTTAAACACACTGTGTACAAACTGGTTATCATTAAGAATCAATTAAACGTCATTACAAATGATTAATACCTGATTCAACTTGAATGATGTATTTACTAACTAAGAACGAAAGATCGTACAGCAATCAACCATTTCTCTATAAATTGAAGTAAAGATTTGAGAACATTATTTGCTTTATTTAAGTTGTATGCATGCAATTTAGTATAATAAATTAACAGGCAATGATCCGTCTATCATGTAATATAATTCTTTTTACTACTTACAATGGTAACTTCAACAACGGCTTAATAATATATATATATATACACAACACGGCAACAAAAATCACATCTTCCTGTGTTTGCAACAAAAGCTTTTCTGACGCGCAGACAAAAAAACCAGGTAGTTAACCAAAACATCACCTATATGCAAATGCGCCAAACACAATGCTCGCAAAACAACTAGCAGCAAGACACTTATATGCAAATACGCAGAACGCACGCGAACAACAACTGATCCATGACAATTAGACACATTTATAATTATTAAATTCTAAAAATAGATTATAAACTATATTAATTAATAGACGGTTTGTCCACATTTAGGAAAATGTTATCTAAAGCTTTTTCTGCACTATCAAACTTTATGTGACAAAAAAATTTGTATGTGCCCATATATGGACACGTTGACGTCATATAACTACCATATTTGGGCACATCACACTATTTTTGTCAAACTACTTTGATGGTGTAGACAAGGTTATAGGTTTGTTAAAAAGTTTTTTTTTCCCTAAGGAATAATTTAAATGTTCTATTTGTCCGTATACTGCTCTCTACTTAATGTACAGCGCCTTGATCGTCTTCTTTTTTTTTTTTATAGAAAAGCGCTTTATAAATCTATATAGTATAGTATAGTATAGTATACAGTCTATAATACATGTTCTGCTCTAGTCTATTTCAGACCCTGTCGTTAATCACTGGATTGGGCTAACGACCCTCCAGTTTGCTATAATAAACTGTATTGTATCTAATTGTGCTTCAAATATCTTCTTCAGGTCACTAAAGCTGTAATTGACACCATTGATAATGTTGTAGGAGTGTTGGACGAAAATGATATCACCGCTGAAGCAACCGCGTCAATCTTATCATCTCTTGAACACCAAATTGGTACAGCTGCTAAAGATGGTCAAAATCTTACCGAAACTGCTGACACATTTGCTTTAGAAACCAAAAGTTTGAATACACAATCTCTGACGTCAGATGTATTTTTCTTGGTTGCTGCTGATGATACAGCCTCGTCGTGTATTGATAAAAGCTGCCAAACTAAGAATTCAGATTTGTCAATTCGGTTACCTAAGAACATTTTGACTGGACCAAATGGTATTACACGAGTTAAAATATGTTTTTTAAAGAAATGTTGCTTGTTATGCAAATACCAATGCTTTATTTAAGATAAAATAATAATATAATGCAATTCAAAATGTGTGAAAACCCACTTATGCGTGGAAATCATCGTATACCTCATTCATTAATTCTCCCATATTGGCATTGGCAAGTAAGACAGCTATTTCAAGCTATATCCTTCATATTTTTTTTCAGGAACACAGACAAATCTTAGCTTTATTGTATTTTTCAATGATGTACTCTTTCCATCGGAAACGCTTAAAGAAACAAACAGGTCAACTTCTGGAGTTGTTCTGGCAGCAACCATCTACAGTACCCGGCCTTCTCATGAGATAACTTCAGAAACAATGGTTGAGCTTGTCTTCAATGTTCCAGAGGTATCTATTCTTGATTTCATTTTAAACTTCTGAAATTGTTATCTTTAAGGATAAAACTACAAATGTACTTTATTTTGTAATTATAGGCGTAATGCAATATTTTGTGTTTTATGTGGATTGTCCCTCCTTCTAAATCTGATCCTAATCCAAGACATACCATTATGAGAGCATAAATAACCTTGGTATTATAAAACTAAATATACAAAAACACGAACATTTCTATAAAAATGTGTTATTTTAATTTGTGGAGTTTCATTTCAAAATAGAGATATTGTACATTACATTTATATGTTCATAATCAGTTCAGTTTTCTAAATTCCAAACTTTTATCATTTACCAACTAATAAATATATTTCTAATGTAGCTAAGTAACTACTAATGTACCTATTACTTCTTCAGAATCTGACGTCAAGCAATTCGAAGTGCGTATTTTGGAACGAAACCATCCCTGATTGGTCAGAGCTTGGTTGCACAACAAAGAGCAATAAGGATAATGTCACGTGTGAATGTTCTCATCTGACTAGCTTTGCTGTTCTTATGGTAATATTTATTCTCAGTCTCAGAGTAAAAGAGTATTTTTTATAATTCATTCATTCAGTTTTTTGCGTTGTTGGTTTTGTTACTTCTTTTAGCGTAATATCTTGATAATATTATTCTAAAAACAATACAACCGTATCTGAAATCTGAGTGTTTGTTAGACATCACCAAGATTTAAAAAATGTTAAATTTGCCTTTTTTCGCTGATTTCTTTTCCATTTTCACAGTCTTTGGCTTCTTCTACAATCCGCCATCATTTTACTTTTCCTCTGGGTAGTGACTTAGATCCGTAAGAGAGTGGGTGGGGAGAAGTGTTGGTTTAAATCTAGTGACGTAGGTCCACAAATTCCTTCCAATTTGGTAACAAATGCACCGTGTCTTAGTCTGATCTGTCTTCTTTTCCTTCTCCTGATCAGAGAGGGTAAGTTGGATTTATGCCTATACTGACGTCATAAACAAAGGGAAAAAGCGATACATAAGTATTTGTTTCCAATTTTAATTTCAGTTTCGTAAAACAGATGAGGTGGATCTGCCTGGTAGAGCGTTGTCCTGGATATCGTACATCGGTTGCGTGTTGTCTATTTGTTGCTTTATTGTAACAATAATTACATTATTGAGTGTAAAGTAAGTATAACGGTAACATCTACACAACAGAACCTCGAATAGGCCTATGTATTTTTATTTTATTAAATCTTCAGTAACGGTTGTAAAGCTCTGTCTACACTATCAAACTCTATGTGACAACAAAATGTGATGTGCCCATATATAGACATGATGATGTCATATCACTACCATATTTGAGCATGTCACTACCATATTTGGGCACATCATGGGCATGTTTTTTTTTCAAACTTAGATTATTCATGTTATTTCGTGAATCAATTATTCAGAGTTTTGATAAATAACATTATTGTTATCTTAGGGAAATCAGACAACGTATGCCCCAAAAGATAATGATCAACTTATGCATCGCGCTTCTGCTCTTGGACGTAGTGTTTGTCCTTGGTATTGATCGACCAGACACCGGTAGCGGGTCCTGCATAGCCGTGGCAGTCCTACTACACTACTTTCTACTAGTATCAATATCTTGGACTTTCGTGGAAGCCATAAGTATGTACTTTCTAATCATCAAAGTGTTTAACGTTCCAGGACGAAAGGTTTGGTGGACTGCAGGAAGCTTAGCCTGGGGTATGTCGAAGTCTTACAGCAGTTGGTTTGAGAGAATATAATAAAAGCTCTAACAAACCTATATTATTTCTTTTAATCAAACCAATTTTTAAGCTAATATTAACAATCAAACATTAGTTTGTTTCATCCTGAGCGGATGCCATGCATATCTTTTTTTTTATGTTAATAATATGATTAAACAATATATTGTTTGAAGATTTGCATGGCGAAATCAAATGTTGATATAAAGTTTGCGGTACACCACGTATATTAATTCTGAAAATAAGTGTTGAGTTTCTCTCGACGTTTCGATCAATATGCTGTGATCGTCCTCACTGTTAATGTGTAGAAAAGAATGCATGTTACTAGAAAACAATGTTGAACAGTAGAGAAGTATGTTAGTTCACGGATATGGAAATGATTTTAAAATAATAATAATAATAGTTCTATTGTATGGCACTATACAATATTAATTATATTTATTGATTATATTTATTACGTGCGATGTATTTCAATAATTAAAAGAGGATGAAATAAAAGTTGGACGAAACACATAAGACAAAAAATCGATTGGATTGGATTGGAATCGATTCAATAAAATCATAAAGAATAGTAATAATTCATTTATTTTAATGTTTAGTTTTTATAACATTTTAACAATCACAATTACTTACTGTACTGTATATATTATTTTGTAGGCATACCTTTGGTAGTGATTGTTGCGTTGTATTTGTCGTCAAAGAAATTTTATACAAACGAAGATTAGTAAGTATAAAATGATGTCAACTAACAAGTAAACTAAACTGAATTTAATAGTAATTCCAAAAACAATTCAATGTCTAGGCTTCTAATGTCAGAATACGTTTTTTCACCGTGATTCTGCTGCTACCACAGATACTATGTAACTAAGTATGCATCTAGACTTGTATCTAACTGACTTGCGATAGTAAGTTAGATAGTATCTAGCGACAGCTGCAAAATCGGGTGTTACAGTGTAGATGTAATTATAAAGCCACAATATTTAATTAGGGTGTATTTAATTAGACATTTCAATTTCATGCCATGCAACCGACAGTCATTCTGCGCATGCTCATAGAGAGTGGCTTTATAGACAAACTGTAAGTGTACTCTGGATAATTGGAACGATTTTAAAGAACTAATTAGTTTGTTTGTTTTTGTTATTCCAGTTGCTACGTTGACAGTTCGATGGGGGTGTTTTTCAACATATTCGTGATTGCACCTATTGGCGCAATCATCGGTTGCAACTTTGTCATCTTTGTAATGGTGATCAAGAAACTATTCATTCGAGCACCAACCCTCGGTAAGATTGCCACGAAAACCAGGAAAACAAAGAGAAAAAGAGCGGCAAACGCCATAGCCATTTCACTATTGTTGGGCCTCACGTGGATGTTTGGATTTTTATCTTTCAAACACGCAACAAGTACAGTGTTTGTCGTTATTTTCACTGTATTAAACTCTTTCCAGGGAGTTGCTGTCTTTATTCTATTTTGTGTATTACGAAATGAATGTAGACAGGTATGGCGATCCTGGTTTAATGCAGTTAGAAATTGCATTCTACCGGCGGAGCGCCATACAAAGCGACTGGTGTCTGACACACGAAAGGGGTCCGACACAAATGATATTTCACTTTCGGCTATGCAATCTACTAGTAAAACCGTTATTTAATACTTTTTAAGGTGCTATTTTTTAGCGAATTTATATTTATTCAAATTACATTGTATGAGAAGTAAGCTAGGCCTACTAATAATCTAACTAGTTATATTTTTTTTTAAACGTTCAGTTGAGCTTTTGGTACCAACTTAACGACGCAAGAGCAATTTGACAAATCAGAAGCGATGGATTACTACTGAAAACTCGCTTGCTATTTGTCAATATGCTTGCGTTGCGTTTTAGCGTTGCTTTTTCCCGGGAATCAGTTTTACGCGCGCGTACAAGTCGCTGCGTTATGATAATATTTTTGTTATAGAGTTCAGTGGAAAAAGCCTCGTAAAGATTAAGGTCACAATTTATCCATCTATCACGTAGAAAAATGAAGTTTAGCTTTTAAAATAACATTGAATTCTTATTCTCTATTCTTAAATAGTAGTTACATTATCTTGCTAGCCTAACATTTTGTAGCATGCAGCAGCTTTGTATTTTAACATTTTCGGTAGGAAAAAGCATACATTTTTTTTCTTCTAGTGAAAATTCAGTGAAAATGTTGTTTCACACTATAGCAATATTCACGCGTTGTTCGTACTGCGCGTACATTATTAAATTTGGTACATTAATAGTGCGCGTACATTAATAGTGCACGTACATTAATAGTGTGCATACATAGTAGTTTGAATCCAAGGGTAATGAATACCAGGGGCGGATTGCTATAAGCGGTCTATAACCGGTCTTAAGCCCGGCGCACACTAGAGCTTTCGGCTGAGCCAACTGGCACCAAAGATTATATAGCGCCGCTACGCGGCGCAAGATAGGTAACTGTTGCCAAGCTCCTATCTTATAACACTACGCGCCCAGTAAATCCATGGACGCCATTCGGGCGGACAGGTTATTATTGTGATTTAAATGTAAATGGTTTAAATTTTGCGGTCCGCCTCGAAGTATCTGTGGTTAACCATCTCTATGATTGCTTCATGGAAAAGGGAAGAAATTATGTAAACAAATAAAAAATAAAAGTTTCTTTGGGATCTGGACACTTTCCGATTAATTCTGTGTGTTTACATTGATATGTTTGGTTAGACAACTTCGTTCTTTAACCGAAACATCGTGGATATTGCCTTGACAACGACTTTATTCCGGTTCAAACTTGTCCGCCGGAATGGCGTCCATGGATTACAAAGGTCTCACCCAGTTACCTATCTTGCGCCGCGTAGCGGCGCTATACAATCTTTGCTGGCACGAGTAACACTTGGCTCACTAAAAAATTTGCCGCAAACTGTGATCGCGTTCTATCGGACGCACACTAAACGCCTACAGTACGCGATTTTCTGATTGGATAATTACTTACTACGCTATACGGCACGCGCTGAAATATCATAATAAATCAGAAAATGTCATGCGCAGTGGAATTTTTTAGTGAGCAGGAAGCTCACGTTCGGCGCACACTTGAGGAAAATGGCACGCGTGCCAAAAAATATTAAACACGATAGATATTTTCCTCAGCGCGGCACGCGTGGCCAATTCCTCACGAAATCCCCGGCGCACACTGTGAGGCAAGTGTTACTCGTGGCAGTTGGCTCAGCCAGAAGCTCTAGTGTGCGCCGGGCTTTAGCGCTTAGCCGGCTATAATTCGTGACGTAGCAAGTAGTCTTATATTATAGACCATTGCTATACCGCGGTCTAAAGCCCGGCGCACACTAGAGCTTTCGGCTGAGCCAACTGGCACGAGTAACACTTGCCTCACAGTGTGCGCCGGGGATTTCGTGAGGAATCGGCCACGCGTGCCGCTGAGGAAAATATCTATCGTGTTTAATATTTTTTGGCACGCGTGCCATTTTCCTCAAGTGTGCGCCGAACGTGAGCTTCCTGCTCACTAAAAAATTCCACTGCGCATGACATTTTCTGATTTATTATGATATTTCAGCGCGTGCCGTATAGCATAGTAAGTAATTATCCAATCAGAAAATCGCGTACTGGAGGCGTTTAGTGTGCGTCCGATAGAACGCGATCATAGTTTGCGGCAAATTTTTTAGTGAGCCAAGTGTTACTCGTGCCAGTTGGCTCAGCCGAAAGCTCTAGTGTGCGCCGGGCTTTACCTGTAAACGGTCTTTAAAATTAAAGCCTACTCGAAGGAGTCTTAAAACAGTCTTAAACCTCTCTTTTTGTTGCTTTTACGTATTATTTATCGTCAAAGACAACCAATTGAACGAGTTTTAAGTGTTAAATCAAATAATAACGATGATTTTATTCTTATATAGGCCTAGAATGGATTTTCTCGCGTAGAAATGTACGTACTGTTATGATTGTGAATTGAACAAGCGTGACGAACATTACCTTATTTGGTATTCTACGCGCAAAGTACGCCCTCAATTTGTTACTTTACGCGGTCTTATCTAAGACTGGTTTATAGCAATGGTCTATCAGGAGTGGCTTTAATAAGACCGTCTATCTGATAAAGCCGGCTTTAATCGGGGAGTTAAGACCATCAGTTAAGACTGTTTTATAGCAATCCACCCGATTTTGTCCTCGTTGTAGAAAAGCTTGACGTCGTCTGTAAAATAAATAACTCGTTAATAATAAAGGCATTTTGAAACACGTAAAGAGTTTGTTCTTTATAAAACCATGTCTATGATAAAACGAATACTACATAAAATGCAAGTATTTAGGAAAATGTTATTATATTAATACGTTAAAGCTTGGTTCCCACTAGGACGTAACGCAACGACGTAAGCGCGACGCAATCAATGAATGTTCTCCATTCCAATATAATAAACTAACAAGATTAACTCACTTGGATTGTTTGTGGTTCCGATTGCATGGGGTCAACACGTCTGAAAAGGCGCTTTAGCCATTTATGTTTCTTCAATTCATCTTTTACCTGAAACGAATTGGTATTAAAAATGCGTAACTGAAGTAATCAATGTTTTTCGTAAAGAGTAGTGACCGTGTTAACCTTTATTATATATATGCCTACCCGGACTAAAGGGAAACACCTTTACAATTTGAAAATTCTCCTATCTCACCAAACAATATACGTAGGCCTCTTACTTGCACACCCCTCCTGAAAAATAGTTCTTACAATTTTTTTGAATATGCCATTTTAATGTAACATAATCGTTATCCGCTTTGACCAAAAATTGGATAACAAAAAAGTGTATTTACCTAAAAAAATGTAATTTAAAGCAAAATAATAATCAAATAAGCTGCCAGCCAATGGATTTTGGTTGAATGTAACCATTTATTTTGTCATTATAAGTCAAAACATCATTTTTTCCCGGGTTTTTTTTTCTACGGAACTTAAAACTACAAAATAACATGTTCAAAGTCTGATTTAATTAATCTTTATTTTTCATGTTTTTGGGGGACAATACATCTTTAAGTGAACCGTTATAGTATTATTATTATTAATTCATTTTTGAGAAATATCTAACTTAAGTGCACATTGGTAAGTACGTGAAAACAATACCTGCGGACTGAACACTATGCAGACGAGGAATATAGCCAATCCTTGGCTTCCATTCAGAACAGCAAAAATATAAGAAAACAGCATTGTTCCACCAGTGAAGGCAATTACTATACCAAATAACCACGTGACACCAAGCAGCGGCACAAGTATCAGTGCGCCCTTTATAGCTTTTCTGTCAAACAAATTTTAATTTAAAAATAAATATATTTATTCATTTGATTTATTAAGTTATTAGAAAAATCATTACAAAAAAACACATACAAAGTGATAACATAATGACTGACATTACAAATAAATAGCACTTATAAAAGATTTTCCAGGATAGCCGGCCCAAAATGCTCTATTAATATTAGCTTATTTTCATTGGGATCTTTTGGAAATAACTCTGTTATCTTGTGTTTGTTACTCGTATTAGATGATCATACATTAACACTGTATCCAAGTAGCCTACCAGGACCGGTGGAAAATAGTAACATTTACATAAACCATGGATAGATGATTAGACGTAGGCCTACGTCATAGTGACGTCATAGCAATGTAATATACATACCTAGTCATCGCTATCTCCTCCTTCTGGTTCTTGTTACAGTGTCCCTTAGAACGTGTGTAAATCGTTTTGGCTACTTTTAAAATAAGAACCAAATTAGCCTGAAAGTAAATGAACATTCGAACACTGTATCAGATCGGGTTAAATAATAAAAATAAATAAATAAAGAAACGCAAATCGTAAATAGGTCTATAAGTTTTACGAATATACTATTAATTAAATTTATTTGATCAAATCGTATGAATGATTGATATTTCAATGAAATGAATACAATTAGTGATCAACGTCACAAAAGAGAAACTTTTTAGAGTTTTGAATGTAAATACTCTCATTCCATTGCAAATACTGTCATGTTTTTACCGAGCATATAAAATACACAGGTCCTATGAACGTCCACACAAATCCATTTGATGTCGATAACCAACAACTATAAACAAATAAACAATTTTACAATCTATTATTTCTAACATTTCTCATTTTTATGATCTTCCTCAGAAGAAGGATCATTAAAAGAACCAAGTGTTACATTGTCTTATTTACAAGGATAAGGCAGTGGCATAGTGGCCTCAGTGAGGGCTGCGGATGTCCCGCTGGGATTAGGTCTATGGAGGGGCGGTGGGGGGGGGGGTCAATCAACCTACCTTCTATCTGTGCCAAACCCATCAACGTTACAAGCAAGAGCAACTCCAACAATCACCAAAGGTATTCCATAACAGAATAGAATATAACGCGATATGCGTTGATAATGTACAGACGTTTTATGAATATCATATATCTTGTAATGGAGGTAAACGGCTTCAGCAAACATCCACGTAAATGCCGCAAGGTAAAGATAGAGAAGTAACGCGGCAACTCCAGTGCACACGCTCTGTGGGCAAGAAAAACGCGTTAGATACATGAAAAACAATATAAAATAACAAAATAACAAAATGATGGTTGATATTAAGAATAACAAAATATGGTTTTATTGGTAAAATTAGTCAAACCAATTTTTTGTCTTATGAATGTTTTTTGCAACAATTTTCATTGAGGAAAAAGACAAGTAAATTCAATTAAATTCATAATTATCATTAATAAATATTTTATGATTTATTTAGAAAATATATGTATTACATGTGGAAAATCAATAAACAACAATTTTTCAGCAATATAATTACTATGTTACATATTGTCATCATTAATAATGTAGTCGTCTGCCAAGTGGAGAATATAGCTGTTTCTTACTTGATTTGATGTTTTGTCGAAACCAATCAGAAACACTATTTGCGAGAGTGCTAAAGTAAGCATTAGATGTTTGTGGATGCTGGTACGAATGCAGTTACGGAGGCCTCTGAAATTAAACGAAACACGAGTTGAACAGATCTTTAGTTTTCACTTTTATTTCATATAGATTGAAATGTGACGAAATGCGACACCATCGTTGGTAGCTAACTATAAGTCAAAGTTCTAGACGGGGATTCGACTTAATCGTTAAAAGAAACTAAAAATATTGGCACATATGGCGCTCCATACTTATATCAAATCACGTAAAATGCATTAAAAACAAACTTTCTCAAACTTGGCAAATGTAGACAGAGGGCGTGCTTTTTAATATTTTGGTCCATATTGAAGATACAGATAACTCAAGATTTTAATAAGCTTTTGTGACGTAGAGTATCATGAAGATAACTTGAACATTTTTAGACTTAAATAGCAAACAACAAAGCAAGTAATGACAAAAAGAAACAAAATGTTAAGATTGTAAACAATCTTTTTATGGTGATCTTTAATTAGAAAATTACGTTTACAGTAATTAAACTTGTTCCGGGCGTTCGGGATCCATTATACTTAAAATAATACCAACACTGGTTTGTCATGTCGGAGGCTGGATTTATTTGATTGTCCAGACCTACTTTGCTGAGGGAGGGATATTTTATTTTAACGTTACGCCTAGTATGATTTACAGTTTCTTCTGCGGATGTTTATTTGACTAGTGAGATAGTAATTAGGCTAGCGCGTTCCTCTCACTGAGCGGGAGATTGAGACCCTGCCTTGAGAGAGACAAGACGTGTCTGGCAGAGATAGATGAGAACCTTGATTATTTACTATTTTATGAGCGTGTAACTTGATGTAATTCGAGCATTGATAAGAACAAAGACGACTGTGTACCAGAGTGGAGTTGACTCTTGATTGTTTGGCTACTTGTATGAGGGCATTGCAGGGGTGTTTGTACTTTTATCTTTTCGTTCTGCTACATCTGTATCAGTTTGAAGTTGTGTTCCAATAAACGTCTAAACAACGTATCCAGTCTTTGGTCTATTCCTTTGACGTGTTTGTTCGACTCACGACCAATTTTGGTGGCAGCGGTGGGATGCAACTGGAACAGATCTGAATTCGACGAGATTAGTGTGACGAGTCAAGTTGGTGCAGACGAACGGATTTGGCTGATTGACCCCTGGATGCCAATTTAGAGATATTTTTCATGAATGCTTTGTTTTTTTTATTGCATATACTTACTTGTTTTACCGTGTATTTACATTGTGCATAGATTCTTATTCCCATTTTGTAATATAGCAATATGGCAGAGATGGGCGATATGATACAAGCGTTAACAACGGCACTCCAAGGCCTAACCACACAGCGAAGTCCACCACCAGTTAAGCTATCTAAGTTTAAGGGTTGTGCAAGAGAGATTGGAGAGTTCTCCTTGAAAGAATGGATAGATGACTTCAATAGTTATGCGACCCACTACAATCTAACTGGAGAAGCCAAAGCCAACTCGCTGTTAGCCCATCTAGGTGGAGCGGCGAAAGATGAGATACTATGTTATGGTGATGATGTTAAGAAGGATAGTACGAAAATCATAGAGAAGCTGGAAGCACTATTCGCACCGATTAATACTGTTCAGTCACTTAGCAGTAATTTCCATAGTCGATCACAGATGGATGGAGAATCATTGGCCGACTACAGTAGGATACTGATGAGAATCTACCAGAGAATGATCAAGGCAGCGACGTCTGATGTTGAAAAAGTGGCATTGGAAAGCTTAAAGGACAATGCCTTGAAGGAGAGATTTGCAAGAGGGGCGAAAGAACCGTGGGTCCAAAGGGAATTGCGCAGAATTGAGATGGCATATAAAGATAAGTCATTCCAAGAGATGAGAGAGGAGACGCTAGAATTCTTTAGGAATATTGAGAGTCAGAAAAGGAGAGTGCAAGTTCATGAGGTTGTCAATGACGCGAAGCAGAGCGAGATGGAGGCATTGAAAGCCGAACTGAAGGCTGTGAACGCGCTGTTAAATCGCCAGGCTGAGAATGATGTAGTTACCAGTGGGCCACAACGCAAACCTTTAACCTGCTATAAGTGCCTAGAGAAGAGTCATCGTAAGGAAAACTGCACTGGTTAATATAAATGCCTTCATTGCAAACAGACCGGACACTTTAGGAAAGATTGCCCACAATTGAGTACAGCCACCGCAGACGCACAAAAACCAGACGATGTGGAAATTGAAATGGGCCATATCGCCAGCGCAGAAGAACACGAGAGCGAGCTCGTAGCAAACAGTCCTTCTGCTACCATAACCCTTGCAGGCATTGAGTTGGGATGTATACTGGATACCGGGGCTATGACGTCATTGATTCCAGCTTCAGTATATGAGACTAAACTAAAACCAAGACTTGGCAATTTGGCACCTGAAGTGACATATCTACAGATAACTGGCGTCAATGGAGAACCTGTAGACATTCAAGGCTATGTGGAGCTTCCGATGAAATATGGTGAGAACGAGCTGAGCGCGAGTTTCTTAGTGTCCAAAGACGGTTCGAGTAAGAGGAGTCAAGATCATCCTATCCTACTTGGCTGTAATATCCTGAGGAAATTGTCTGTTCTTAATGTTCCGCAAAAGGACACTTCGCCTGGAGGTTTGTCAGAAATTTGATGTTAGAGAAGAGGGACAACAAGGTTGAGACACCTGTGCCGTGTGATGTAGCCGAACTGAGATTGTCTGAAGATGTTACCATCCCAGCATGCGGTGTCAGAAGGATCTGTTGTCAAGTTAGCAATCTTAAGGGTAATGTGTTGGCGAGTCCAGTTCAGGGAAACCAGAGTGTAGAATTGGTAGAAGGTTGCGGGGCGATCAAGAATGGGCTTCTTGGGGTAATGTTGGCCAATTCTGAAAACCAACCCATCAAGTTGAGGAAGGATGTTGTGGTAGGAGAAGCGTCAGCAGTCAATGAGAAGCAGGAAGCTGAGCTAGTGCAGGTAGCTGATGGTTTAGAGGTCCGAGTTGGAGAAGTATTAGTAACACCTGGTTGTGGTGTATCCGGAGTTCTGAAGAGTGAAGGACTTATTCAAGAGTGTGAAGAGATAGCTCCTGGGTTGAATTTGAGCCATTTGGGGGAAGAGGAAAAGACTAAAGTCATGCAGTGCATGCATCAAGAAACATCCGAGCACATTTTCGACTGGTTCATTTGATGTTGGTAAATGTAACCTTGTTCCACATTCTATTATCCTAACATCAGAGAAGATTATTCGAGAACCATTTCGGCGAATACACCCGCACAAAGTTCCAGAAATCAAAAGGATGATTCAAGAGATGGTAGACCAAAAATGATTCGACCGTCGAAAAGTGCTTACGCTAGCCCTGTGGTGATAGTGACAAAGAAAGATGGGTCCCTACGGCTGTGTATTGACTATCGGAAGCTGAATGCCATGACTGTCAAGGACTCCTTCCCACTACCGCGTATAGACGAGGTGTTGGACATTCTAGGGGGAGCTAAGTATTTCACCACGCTCGACTTAGCCCATGGGTACTATCAGGTCACAATGGATGAATCGTCGATAGACCAGACAGCCTTCAGAGTTCCTTGGGGTCTTTACGAATACCTGAGGATGCCGCAAGGACTCAGCAATGCAGCAAACACTTTCCAACGAATAATGGTGTTCATCTTTGCAGATATGAACTTGGTAGAGTTATAGTACTATACCTAGATGACATTCTCATATTCTCTTCGACGCTCGAAGAACACCTAGTTCGTCTAGAAAAAGTTCTAGTTAGGTTGTCCAAATATGGACTGAAGTTGAAAGGGAAGAAATGTGATGTGCTGAAGCAGAAGGTTGAGTACCTAGGACATGTGGTGGATGATCGGGGCGTGCAAGTGTCAGAAGAGAAAGTTGAGCGGATCAAAGACTGGCCCACCCCGACAAACGGACGAGAAGTCAGCTCATTCCTTGGCCTGGCCTCCTACTATCGACGCTTCATTCATAATTTTTCTCGCATCGCTGCTCCGCTGCATGCCCTGGTTGCTAAGACAAGAAGCACTGCATCATCGAAAGCAGGGAACTTTTATTGGAAGGAAGGAGAGCAGCAAGCGTTTGATAGGTTAAAGGTCATGCTTAGTTCTACGCCTGTATTGGCATACCCAGATTTCCAGAAGAAATTTATACTAGAAGTAGATGCCTCGTTCAAAGGATTAGGCGCATGTTTGATGCAATCGGATGAAACAGGCAAGCCTCACCCAGTCGCTTATGCTAGTCGAGGGTTGCGAGGTGCTGAGAAGAACTACAGTGATTTGTCAAGCTTTAAAGTAGAATTGTTGGCGCTGAAGTGGGCTGTAACGGAGAAGTTTAGTGCTTATCTGCTGGGCAACCATTGTATTGTATACACCGATCACAACCCGTTGGTGCACCTTGAGACTGCAAGACTTGGAGCTACGGAACATCGATGGGTCGCCCAATTGGCCAACTTCGACTTGGACGTTAAATACAAGCCTGGACGGGACAATAAGTGTGCGGATGCTCTGAGTAGAACAGTCCCAGTCGCAAAAGATGTCATGAATGTTGTCATAGGGCGTCTACCTAAAGAAGACCTGAAATTTAGAGTCGAGGTGAGAGCTGTCACCATTAATAATCAACATCCGACAGTTTTCCCGTCTTATTGCAAGCAGCAGCTTCAACGATTACAATTACAGTCTCCTGTACTTAATGAAGTAATCGAGCTCAAGAGCAAGGGCAACAAAGTGCACAATGCAGAGTCTAAGGCTGTAAGGAGTTGGACCAGAGAGTGGGACAACTTAAAGGTCGAAGATGGGGTTTTGTACAGAGTCAGGAAAGACAAAATCCATGGACAAATAATGCAGTACGCTGTACCTGAACAGATGCGGGCAGAAATACTTGACATGGTACATGAGCGTTGGGGACACCAGGGAGTTACACGAACGTTAGCATTACTTTACTATAGATGTTATTGGCCAGGAGCCAAGACTGATGTCAAAGGCCACATCAAGAGATGTTTCCGGTGTGCTGTGAGTAAATCACAAACCCCTAAAATCAGACCGCCACTACGTCATCTTCTCGCTTTCAGACCTTTAGAACTAGTAGCTATCGACTTCCTAAAACTTGACAGAGGAATGGGAGGATTCGAAGATGTCTTAGTGATGACGGATGCCTATTCTAAGTTTGCTGCTACTGCCGCTTGCAAGGACCAGTCCGCAAAAGGGGTAGCACGAGCTCTGAGAGATCATCGGTTTGCTTGCTATGGGGTGCCGGATCGAATTCATTCAGACCAAGGGAAGAACTTCGAGAGCCACATAATAGAAGAGTTGTGCAAGCTGTACAAAATAACGAAATCTAGAACTTCAGGTTACCATCCAGCTGGGAATGGGCAAACTGAAAGGTTTAATAAGACTTTGTGCGGCTTATTGAGAGCTATGAAACCAGCAGAGCGAAGACGATGGCCCGAGATGCTAGGACATGTAGTATTCATCTATAATACCACGCCGCATATACGGTGACCGGCGTTACGCCCCACCTTTTGATGATGGGAAGAGAACCCAAATTGCCTATTGACCATTTCCTAGATAATACGAGTTCAACTTGGGATGAAGACTACATAGAGCAACAATCGAAAATGATGCAAAGAGCAGCAGAAGTGGTGAGTTCTAGGCTGAGAGCAGCTGCGGATAGGGAAGAAAGACGCCACCCACCAACAAATTGTGAGCAGTTCAAAAAAGGTGAGCGGGTTCTACTTCACAGAGAACACTTTGATGGTCGACATAAACTGGTTGATAAAATATTACGAAACGTCATACATTGTAACTGGTATAAATCAAGAAGGTGATGTTTACCAACTTAGACCAAGCAACGGAGGTGCTACTAAATGGGTTAATAGAAGAAGAATAATTAGAGACCCGAGAGACTTAGTAGTTGAAGTACCCATAGAACAAGAGATCGAAGTTGAACAGCATGATTCCTCTGATGGTTCATCTGATGATGAAGAGCCTGATGAAGAAGATCAAATTTGGTTACAATTTAGAAATTTGGAATTACCGCAACCAGTCCGGAGGTCCGAAAGACAACGTAAAGGTCAACATAGCAACATCAACAATCTTCCAAGATCTATTCAATGTTAGTTTTTGTTATTCTATTCGCTTTCGGGACGTAAGCGGAGAAAGCTGGGGAAGATGTCGGAGGCTGGATTTATTTGATTGTCCAGACCTACTTTGCTGAGGGAGGGATATTTTATTTTAACGTTACGCCTAGTATGATTTACAGTTTCTTCTGCGGATGTTTATTTGACTAGTGAGATAGTAATTAGGCTAGCGCGTTCCTCTCACTGAGCGGGAGATTGAGACCCTGCCTTGAGAGAGACAAGACGTGTCTGGCAGAGACAGATGAGAACCTTGATTATTTACTATTTTATGAGCGTGTAACTTGATGTAATTCGAGCATTGATAAGAACAAAGACGACTGTGTACCAGAGTGGAGTTGACTCTTGATTGTTTGGCTACTTGTATGAGGGCATTGCAGGGGTGTTTGTACTTTTATCTTTTCGTTCTGCTACATCTGTATCAGTTTGAAGTTGTGTTCCAATAAACGTCTAAACAACGTATCCAGTCTTTGGTCTATTCCTTTGACGTGTTTGTTCGACTCACGACAGTCATAAATATGTTTAATTATATAACAACAAAATGCCAATATGTAACTTTAGATGGTCTTTATTATATTGAACTTAGATCGATTTTAATAAATCTGTACACGTGGATAACTATAATAGCTCAACTATGAAGATCTGGAACGTGCTCCTTTCAAAATCAATTCCTTTTGTTTACTTAAGTGGGTGCATGAACCAAGTATACAAGCTCCTTTCAATCGAGAATTTATGAATTTACAGGTTTATGAACTATAGGATTTGTTGATTATAGAAATAAGTACACTCTGTTGCTTGCGAAGGAGAGGGCACCGGGTATAGGTACGTTTATATGGTGTGGTCGATCCGTACCTTGTGCGACGCAATGCAAGTCTGTGCACGTACGTCATTTTACAACCAATCACAAGTGACGGATTATCCGAACTGTGATCCGAACTTACTTGCGTTTGCGCCATAATTGGTAAACAAGCTTAAAAGTCTAAGACTACGGTAATAATGTTTAGGCAAATAGGTAATGGATTGGTTTGATGGCTTCTTACCTTAGATAGCAGAGTATAATCAATCCCACAATGAGAGCGACTGTAGATATGGTAAGAAGCAGCTGTTCCAGAACAATTAAAATATCACCACCCAAGCTGGATGATGTCGGTGAAAATAACTGTTTATAAATATAAAAAGATATTGAACAATAATTTGTTGATTTTTTTTGGAAAATCATTCTATACTCCTGCCTTGCATTTCGAATGTTAGATTAAAAAGTCATATATCGCCTAAAACTCTTCCCATATATAAAATAAACTTATCAATGGGAGTATGGAGATAATAAAAACCATTGGACAGATATCGTATCTGCGCGCGCGTCTCAATGATTCAAACGCGCGCGTGCATCAGGGCATATTGATATACAATTTGCAAACAAACCTTATTGTCACCATCAACTTGAAATAGAATGCTGAATGTTGTATTGTGGGTACAAACACATGTCGTCTGCGTTTCCGAAAAAGTGATCATCATACATCCTTCATCAGACCATATCCTGATGGATAAAACATCGAGAATTAGGGACTCTTTATTTTGATTGGTCTATACAATCTAACGAAATGATGACGCGAAAGAAAAAGTTGTACTTACATTGAAGAAACATCCCAAAATATACAGAACCGTCTATAATTAGTAACCTAAAAGAAGTATAAATCACTGAGAATAAGTTGATGAGAAGTTGATAAAAATTTGATGGGAAATAAGTTGATATAAGAGAGTTGATGAGAATAAGTGGAAGAGAATAAGTTGATATAAGAAAGTTAATGAGAATAAGTTGATATAAGAAAGTTGATAAGAATAAATGGATAAGAATAAGTTGATATAAGAAAACTGATGAGAATAAGCTGATAAGAAAGTTGATGAGAATAAGTTGATAGGAAAGTTGATGAATATAAGTTGATAATATCGAAAAGAATCCACTTAACACGCGGAGTAGAACATTTGAATGTAACAATACCTAAATACACCCTTAGTAAAATGAATTCGTCCTTTAAAGTTGCAGGCGCAAAAATATGGAACAGTTACCAATTAATATTAAATCGGCAACAACAATTACGTCCTTTAAGGCTAGATACAAATCTCATTTCTTTTCATAAACACTGTATTATATTTAATTAAGTTTCTCTTTTGTATATTTTGATTAAGACAGGACCACAATGTAAAACAGATACACTGTTATCCGATTATTTTATCCTGTATAAACATATTATTTATTATTATTATATTTATTATTATTAAGGATAAAGAAATATGTTGATGGGAATAAGTTGATAAGAATGAATTGATAATAATAAATTGATGAGAATAAGTTGATGAGATTTGATAAGAAAATGTTGATAAGAATATGTTGATGAGAGTTTATTATAATGTCCTCTTCTATCAATAATGCCGCAACACATATTAATAGCCTATAAAAACTAAATGAGGAAATATACCTTTTCGTGTGGAATTGAAAATGAGATATCGGTTTGTACTGGATCATCTGATTGAGTTATTACAGTCAATGAAAGAATAGCAGCTCTCGCAGCAACTTCTCTAAGATTTTTTTTAAAAGAGGAAACATAAAAAATATTATGGTGACGTCATTTTAATGTAATTAGTCTTGTGGCACGTGTGAGTGGAACAGTGTAACAATAATAATTTAAGAAGATTTAGCATTTTATGTAATGTTTCTTCTCTGCTTCTGTTGGATATACGTACACATAATTCTACTAAGACGGTACCACCTACTAATTTATAAAACCATGTCTAAAGATCTGTCTAGACTATCAAGCTTTATGTGACCATATATGGACACGATGACATCACTACCATATTTTGGGCACATTTGTTGTCAAACTAGTTTGATAGTGTGGACAGAGCTTTAGAATTACCCTATATCGTCTGTTCCAAGCATCAAATCAAAATATGATTCATTGAAAATAGTATACGTTATCTTCATATTATCTTCTGCAAATCAAGAATAAGTATTAATCAATTAATGTAAGAATGATCTGTTGAAATCAAATTTTCAGGCCAACAGGAAGAATCATCATCATCATAATCATCATATCATCTATATTGTGAGTAAACCTCATTTGAATTAGTCGCACACGGGTGTTGACCAAGTAAAGTAAAATTAAACAACATAATGATGAAGATGATGAAGATGACAATGACAAAATGATGCAGATGATAATAAATACAATGGCGTTATGATCGTGTTATCTAACTACAACTCTCACTAACCTGTGTTATTAACGCCACGACCTAAATTAACTGAAATGGGTAAACTTAAGTTTGTATCGGTATTACGTAAAATAAATTCTTCATCAGATTTTATTTCGCTGAATCCTGCATCTAAAATAAACAAAAAATTACATCAGGGAAATAATTTAGTCATAGTAAGACTTGACATATAAGGTACGAATCGCCATATTAGGTAGTGTACGGTACTTGCCCTATTAGGTAGTGTAGGCCTACTTGCCATATTAGGTACGGTACTTGCCCTATTAGGTAGTGTACTTGCCCTATTAGGTAGTGTAGGCCTACTTGCCATATTAGGTACGGTACTTGCCCTATTAGGTAGTGTACTTGCCCTATTAGGTAGTGTAGGCCTACTTGCCATATTAGGTACGGTACTTGCCCTATTAGGTAGTGTACATGCCCTATTAGGTAGTGTAGGCCTACTTGCCATATTAGGTACGGTACTTGCCCTATTAGGTAGTGTACTTGCCCTATTAGGTAGTGTAGGCCTACTTGCCATATTAGGTACGGTACTTGCCATATTAGGTACGGTACTTGCCATATTAGGTACGGTACTTGCCATATTAGGTAGTGTACTTGCCCTATTAGGTAGTGTAGGCCTACTTGCCATATTAGGTACGGTACTTGCCATATTAGGTACGGTACTTGCCATATTAGGTACGGTACTTGCCATATTAGGTACGGTACTTGCCATATTAGGTACGGTACTTGCCATATTAGGTAGAGCACTTGCCGTAGGTACTGTACTTGCCATATTAGGTACGGTACTTGCCATATTCGGTACGGTACTTGCCATATTCGGTACGGTACTTGCCATATTCGGTAGAGAACTTGCCATATTAGGTACAGTACTTGCCATATTAGGTACGGCTATTTTCCATATTGAAGGTAGGCCTACTGCAGTAGGTAATCTTGCAATATGTATTGGTATTTTTCGAAAACAAAAATTCAGATTGAAATATATTACAAAACTTACATATACCGCCAACGTTTACATTAACTGTGACGTCACTTTCTTTGGCCACTTGAATGAGTTGCTCCTCAAATTCTGTGACGACGTCCATAATACTAATGTTGGTATTCTTGGACTTAAAAAATAGTAAAGTATCAATAAAATATAGAATTTTAAAAAATAAAATACATCTAAGTAACTAAGTATAGGTAGATAGTAAGTTTGTTACTTCAAAATACGATAGTCTAACCTTTTCAAGTAAAGTTGTTAAATCTTCCTGAAAAAAAAAACGATGTTAAAATCAAATAAATCATTAAATATTTACAAAAAATACTGTCAAATAATACAGATGAATACTCAAAATATAATTGATATAGACAATAAATGAATGCATCGTATATACCATCGTCAGTTACCTAAAGCTATCATATACAATAATTATATACTGCATTGTTAAAAACAGAACATTGTATATAATTGATATAGATAACAAATGAATGTATAGCTTATCAAATCATCGTCAGTTTATACCTAAGACTATATATAATAATTATATACTGCATTTTTACCAATTTAGTCTCCAATAACTGATAAGTACTATCGGTGGTAGTATAATCAAATGATGAAGTTTGGTCTCTTGTGATTGTTTGGTCTGGAAGTAAGTCTCTTGCTGCTGTACTTGTTTGGTCTGAGATTAAGTCTCTTGCTGTACTTGTTTGGTCTGGGATTAAGTCTCTTGCTGTACTTTGTTTGTCTGAGTTTATCCGGCGGGTACTTGGGTTATCTGTTGCCTGCAGAGTTGTGTTAGAAAGCGTTGCAATCACATCTAACAACGAATCTGTAACAAATTGTTTTTTTTATGTGAAATAGAGCAACCATCTTGGCTTGTAAGTTGGACAAGGCCGGAAATTCTACGATTTTTCCTCACATTTTGTATTGACCATATAAATCTTTCAATTAAACATTTTGCTGCCTAATTTTTATATAGAAATTGCGATGCAGTGCTAGATAGAATCGAAACTTCTTACATTATGATATAAAAATAACGTTGCTCTCTACAGCCTTATCACTATAGGCCATCACCACCCTCCCACAAATAGAAATACAGATCACACTCGTATATTTTTACCTTGGCATGTACCGTCACAAATATCTAACATCTGTTCAACTGTATTACACAAATCACCATTGCAATGTAACTTGCAGCTATCAGAACCGCCATGACAGTGGTCCTCTACTACCCTGGCTCTACAATCTAGCACTGCTTCTGTAACTTCGAGATTATGGTTACTAAATTCGAACTCCAGTTCACATCCCTACAAATAATGGCGAAAAGAACCACTGACAATATGTATATTCGTCAGAAACAAAAATCAAATTATTCAAAGAATCTGAATTACAACTTCTATGGGTAGACCACTACAAAAACACCATTACTTTAGGCCTAAATGTTTGGGGTATTTGGAATAATGTCGCCAAAATGGTCTTACTAAAATCTACCCTCCTAAAATGAAGATACAAATACAATTTAATTGTCAATTATTACCGGATACTCCATCAGAGGACAAATCTCCACGTGACTGGTGTCAAAGCATAGCCCATCAAAACATCTGTAACAACTAACTTCAAACATAAAATAAAAGTAAAAACATGCATTTACTATTTTAGGCTTAAACAAGTCGAGCTACCAATTTCCACAATATGGTTGATTGGACGTAGTGGCATTGTCCTGGGTCCAAATCCTGTATTAAGGGTCTTTCACACCTGTTCCGGCCGGCACGGTTCCGGTCCGGCGCGCGCCGGAGAATCCAATTGAACGTCAATCTTTCGTTTTCACGCAGCTACGCGTATATCGATTGGCGCATAGCCGCGTGGAGCGTAGTGAAAACGAAACATTGATGTTCGATTGGCCGGACCGGAACCGTGCCGGAACGCGATTTTTTTTTCGTACACGAATTATAGCCGGCTAAGCGCTAAGACCGGTTATAGACCGCTTATAGTAATCCGCCCCAGGTGTATTTTGTTCTAAAGCTGGTTGGACGACGCAACGCAACTGGGAACGGTACGCACCACGAAAGTGAGTTGACCAATAACAAGCGACAAAAACATTATAAAAGCAATTTAGATAAATATTTAAAACACCACAAATCCGCATGACAGCCTATATGACGTAGGCCTACAAATAACTAATATATATCAAAAAGAAATTCAAAGAAAATCTTACCTGAATAATCATTACAGTTCGATTGGTGGATTAACAGAAAAAAAAATATGGTTACAACCAAACTTAAGTTAAAATTCGAGAATGCTGACATTCTTACACGACCGCAGAGAGTGCAGGCGCGCGGCTTAACATGCAAAGTGAACGACGTAGTGCTGCCAATACTCCATATATAGCGTACTAGTTGTCATGGTAATTACAATTTCCTTTTCCAAAATGAATAACACTGTCATTTGGTAGTTTCAAGTGTACTAACGGCAATATCAAGCAAATCTGTCATTTCGTATTTGTTAGAACGTTTTTGTTGAAAGCAGGTTTTTCAGAAATAGAAATTTAACAAGCTTAAAGCTCTGTCTACACTACACTAGTTTGACGAAAAAAGTATGATATGCCCAAATATGGAAGTGATATACATGGTATATGACATCATGTCAATATATGGGCACATTACACTTTTCACATAAAGTTTGATATTGTGGACAGAGTTTAATAGGCCTATAATAAAAGGGTTTTTTTTAAGCGACCAAATTTAATTTCAAAAATGTTTTTAATTTTTCAACTTCCTTCCTGGTACAACCAATCGCACGATGAGAACGGCAACAAACAAGTGTTTTACCAATCAAATTCAAATTAGTAAAAATTAATAATAATTCTTTCATTTATACTAGACAATATACACTTGTCTTCGTTATCTCATGAAGGAAATATATGGTTACCTATACTAGGTAATTACATCTCATCTTTATATATGAAGTTAAATACGGTCAATGTATTGTGTTGTCATATTGACCAACCATAGCAAGAAAAATATTGGACTTATGAAGGGATATTAAGTTGTTATGTCATTCACTTCAAATACGCCATTATTCACGTATTCTAGTGAAATTATACAATACGCTATTGTTGTATACACGTCTGTGACGAAACAAACAAAACCCGTCTTTTGTATCTTCCCTTAATATACGTCACTTTTCATTTAATTAGAAAATAATGAATTTCAATATGGCCTAACTAATAATAAAAGACCAAATTATTAATATTATGTCAATTATGAATAGCGAACACTAAACTTGCTTCAAGTCTGTATTATTGTCTTTTAGTCCACAGTCGTCGTTTCGGATTTTTGTCCTGAAAGTTTCGCACTCAATTAGTGTATGTATGAAACGGCATATGTGCCAAAATATTTATCTTTTTACTAATATTAAGTCAAAACCCAGACAAAGCGAACACGTTTCTGTTCTTACAATATTGAAGGCCATAAACTCTGCATAAATACTCCTTTATTGATCTTTTAATGTTTTTTTTTTTAAAGTTTCATGTGCAAATCATGGTCGGACGTTGGTTGGTATGATTAAATACATTTGTGTTTTGTTTACTTCTTATAGCCGCACATGCGCCGTTCTGAGCTGTGAATGGTAGCGGATTGAATTGTTCTTTGATGTTACCGCCGATACAAATCTTCTTTCATTTATTAGGACAAAACACAATAACGTTTAATTTTACAACCATGCAGTGATGTAACAGATTACAATACAATGAAATTAAAAATAAAAAACCGTTTTTTCGAATTCCAAACAATTTTTTTTTTAAACTAATGATATTTGTTATGGTCAGCAAACTCTTTAAAAACCAAACTGGTTGGCTTATCACCAAATCAAACTTTTAAATAATTCATTACAATATCAGCTATGTATTTAAAATCTATAATAATCAATGTACTGAATACATGAATGAACGTTTTGTTACATTGTCAGATACACATAATTATTCCACTAGAGGGGAGGCAGTCTGCATAATTTTCATGTCGGTAAAACAAAGGATAGATTGACTTCCATGTTTTATTTACAGGGCTTCCCCGGTAAATACAAAAGGTTTTTGTTTCATTTTTATCTGTTTTTGTTCATGTTATCGAAATCAAATATTTAATCTCATGTAGTTTGGAAATAAATTGAAGTTATAGTGTCGGATGAGGTGTTGGATGAGGCTTTCATCAAGACACTATTAATGGCGATTGGCAAACCATTTTGTTGACCAATGTCCACAGACTCAGTGGTGCTTTGTGCGTCTTTCGGTTTGACGTTCACCGTTTCAGATGGTTCTCGCATCAATACACCATTGCCGTCGCTTTGTACGTTATCTTTCGGTTTGGCGTTCACCGTCTCAGATGGTTTTCGCATTAATACACTATTGCTGTCACTTTGAACGTCATCTTGTGGTTCGACGTTCTCCGTCTCAGATGATTCTCGCATTAATGCACCATTACTGTCACTTTGTACATCGTCTTGCGGTTCGACGTTCTCCGTCTCAGATGATTCTCGCATTAATGCACCATTGCTGTCACTTTTTACATCGTCTTGCGGTTCGACTTTCTCCGTCTCAGATGATTCTCGCATAAATACACCATTGCTGTCACCTTGTACATCGTCATGCGGTTCGACGTTCACCGTTAAAGATGATTCTTGCATCAGTGCACCATTGCCGTCACTTTGTACGTCGTCTTGCGGTTCGACGTTCACCGTCTCAGATGGTTCTCTTATAATTTGCAAGCCATCTTCTATAACATATTGCACAGTGTTGTCCATCTCGTTATCTCCACCAACCACAAGGTGCAGTTGGTCCTAAAATAAAACAACACACAAGCTTGTTATAGTGTTAATTCTAGTAAGTAATAGTGTCTGTTGTACAGGTACCTCACCCAGTCCTAGTACCAACAATTGTTATGTCCAACATTCAGTTCGTGTAAATTGCATGTTTTTTTTTGGAATGTTTCTAATAAATGTGAATGAATAAATAAGAAGCACTATAGATACATTGCAATAGAGAATAACCTGCATTTGATTTTTAATATGGTAATTGCCTCATCAACTACATTAAAAAGTCAACTTACTGTTCCTTCATCAAAATCATTACCGATAACCACAACAGCACCGTTACTGTCAACATCATCAACATCTTGATTGATTACATATACTTCTTGTGTATCTCCATTAGAATTCTATGTAAAACAATGTTTACAATAAATGTGATTAAATGTTCTACAAAATTCCTCATTCCTGTTTATTCTTTAATTTTATATCTTAGCTTATTTTTTTATATTCATCAACATCTAAGCATGATGTTTATTTCAGTTTTGTAATAAAAATAAAATTAATACCTCTATTTGAAAAGTTTTTCCGGACTGAAACGCAGCAATGGCGTCGGAGATTTGTGAAAGAGCCTCATTGTTAGGATCACCTGCATCCACCTGTGATTTGGTTAAAGGTTCCGTTACAAAGCTCTTCGTATAAACTTTAGTTGTAAAAACTTTACCAGACGCATGTGCTTTTTGGTGCACTCGCATACGCTGCTTCCAAGCAGTCATAAATCCGCACTTATCACAGACAAGCTTGTGTTCAGAATGTTTTGCCATGTGGGCTCTAAGATGTTGTTTGTTTGCAGTGGCATACTCACATTGGTCACACTTGAATGGTTTCAAACCTGCCAATTAAAAGACTCGAAATTTAGTAGAAGAAATTTTACATTTACATAATTTACTATTTAATAAAAACTTACAATTTACAAGAGCAGTGCAAGGAGACAGACATTTTTACCCATTACTGTAACCCCTCAACTAACTCCATATACAGTACTAAGAACAACCAATCCTTAACCCTGTCTACACTATCAAACTAGTTTGACAAAGAAAAGAATTATGTACCCATATATAGTAGTGATATGACAAAATATGCTAGTGATATGACCATATATAGGCACATCACAATTTTTTTGTCACATAAAGTTTGATAGTGTTAGACAGAGCTTTACTTACCGGTATGTTTAGCTATGTGTACATGCATCTGTGTCATATTTATAGCAGAGTAATCACAATGTCCACATTTAAACGGTTTAATATCACTGTGCTTAGCCATGTGTCGCTTCAGGCTACTTTTATAACCGGTCGTGTATTCACATTCGGTACACGCAAACATTTTCTCGGGTTTACTCCTATTCTCATCGTGTCGTTCGCTATGGCGTTTCAAAGAAAATTTGTGAGGCGTTGTGTAATCGCATAAATCACATTTGTAAGACTTTTTTAATAGGTTTTGCGGTACAGCATCGTGCCGGTCCATATGGTTCAGAAGCTGTTGTTTATGCGTGGCAGAATACGAGCAAAACCCGCATTTGTATGGTTTATCTCCGTGCTTCAACATATGAGACTTTAAGTTTTGTTTGGTAGTGGTTGCAAAGTCACAGTAATCCAGTTCACATTTAAATGGCCGATTACCAAAGTGTCGGTCCATATGAGCTCTGAAACACGGCCTATAGGGAGTCGTATAGTCGCATAAATCGCACTTGAATCTTCTCGCTTCTTCATGTTTTCCGAGATGCGTAAGTAGGTCTTGACGTCTTGCAGTGGAATGGTCACAGTACTTGCACTTAAATGGCCGAACTTTATCGTGCTTCGACGACACGTGGTGTATCAAGCTATGCCGATATATACTTCGAAAATCGCAATGTTGGCATTTAAATGGCTTTTCTTTTTCATGTTTTAATTTATGCGTAGCAAGGTCGTTACGGTAGATAGTCCGATAATCGCACTTATCACATGTAAATATGTCATTCTGATCAATCTCTTCCATCAAACCATGTTGCTTCATGTGTATATTATATTTATGTTTATGTGTGGTAGAGAATTTGCAAGCTGTGCATCTAAAAAATATCAGTTGCTCTTTCGGGTGATTTGTGGTAATATGTTTGTTCAGTTCTTCTGCATTCTTTGCAACATGCACACATGCGTGACAAATAAATGTGTTTTCATAAACATTGATAGGTTCCGCTAACGGATCGAATTCCAACTTTGTGGTGGTAGATATTGCTTGAGAAACCGCACTTACAAGTTCTTTTTGCGTTGGTAGTCCAGACCCTTGCGTCGTTATCGGAATCGGTTTATTTGAATTGGGTCCTATAACATAAATACCTGGAGGCAGATTATTCTGGTTTTGTATGACAGAAGGATCAAGGCTTGGTGGAGAACCATCCTCTTTGTTATTTAAATCAGGAAATGTTTCTTTCATTTGTTCTTCTTCAAAGATGAGGGTACCATCATCAGGTTCTTCAATCTCCATATCAATATCTCCATCAATGCTATCTGCTGTCTCGTCCGACATTTTGCAAGACAAACCAATTACTATGAAATCTAAGGTGAAAGATTGAACAATTGAAATTAGTCGATTATACTGTACTGTACTGTGCTTTAATTAAAAATAATAGTCTTATGCCTAAATAGAATAGGCCTACTTACTTATTATATAGAATATAAGTAGTACAGTACAGTAGTTATTATCTATTCTAGGCTCCGCATATAGGCCTAATATATAAATAATCAATTAATTTATATAATTAAACAGTCCCCCTCTCCTTAATTAATACCTATCTAAGCAAGTTTTAAAGCTTTATAGGCAGGACTCAGAAGGGTTAGCTTCTTATCTATTATATGGACTTCCCACCCAGAATGGTATTACACTACTGTACTAACTTACTAAAACCTAGGCCTAGCAAACCTTCATGGCCCCTAGCTAGGCCTAGGCCTACATCATCGCATCGGGATCCAACAAGCAACAACCTAACATTTCTAAGATTTCTAGGCCTAGCCTAGTTATTTTATTGATTTTAAACCATAAAACAATAATAAAATAGAATAAATAAATACATAATCTAAGTAAGGTGTTAATATATTTTTCAAACAAATACATTCGTTAATCTCACAAATTAAAAAATTGTTTTATTCATCGATTCGCGATCAGGCCAGACGCCATTTTGTAATTTGAGTAATGTACACACCAACAAACGTACATTTATTTCCTCAATCAGGAACGGTTTTTTAAACATTAAATACAAGCATATTATTACACTGTATACATCAAAACCTACGTTATCGTAGAAAAATAAAGAAATATATCAAATAAATGATCAAAAAAAGCAAATATACCAATTTAAAGGGTGTAAACCGCAGATTTCAAAAAGAACATCAGATATCAGTTACCCGGATGAATTGAGCGAACAAACTATCCCAGCATCCTTAAAAAAAATACGCCCTCTAATTTTCCGTCATTTATAGTTTTACACGCATGGATGGATAGAAACCAAAACAACATGAAACAAGGAACATGTACAAACAAACAAACAATTACAATAGGATAAGGAAATACCAAAAGATTAGTAACTTGTACCTTCTCTTTTTTTAGCTAGTAAGTAGTAGTGTATTCAGGTAAGCAAATGATACATTATCATTGTACTGTTTGGCCGTGAAACATTTTTAGTTGTGCATGGTTTAATGACGGGAGGAGAGCATGCATGGCATGAATGATGAGTGTGACAGTGAGTGAGACCACAACACATGTCATGGTCATATCATTCACATACTTCTACAGTACAGTAGCCACCCCATTTTAGGTCATACTACAAATTGTATCTTCTTGTTTAGGGCAAAGAGGATGGAGAATCTTCAGTCATGGAAACTTGCCACTATCTTGCTGTGTCTGTACGGCTTCTTCAAGGAACTGCGTCCATCAGAGCCCTACCTAACCTCCTTCCTACTTGAATCAAAGAATGTCACTGAAGACCAGGTGGACAATCAGATTTATCCACTGTGGACTTACTCTTACATGGCAGCTCTTGTGGTGGTCTTCCTTGTCACAGACTTTCTACTTTACAAACCTGTTATTATCTTTGAAGGAATCACTTATTTATCAACATGGTCACTTCTTCTCTGGGCCTCTGGATTAACCCTGATGAAACTCATGCAGTTCTTTTATGGTTTAGCAACCGCCACTGAAATTGCTTATTACTCTTACATCTATGCAGTGGTTGACGAAGAACATTATCAGAAAGTTTCAAGTTTTACGAGGTCATCTTCTTTGATTGGACGATTTGTCGCCGGAGTTCTATCTCAAATTTTAATTAGTCTAAACGTCCTTCATTATATGGGGTTAAATATAATATCAATGGTGTTTGTATCAATAGCTTTTTTAATAAGTTTGACGTTGCCTTCGGTAAAAAAGAGTGTTTATTTCCATCAACAAGATGGCAATGATGCAGACATAAGTGAAACTGTCACTAATGAAAGACTGGATGTCGCAGAAACAGAAGTGCATAGATGCCATTCTACACCAACAAATTTCCGTTCAAGCTTCCAGCGATTATGGACCGATTTCAGAGAATGTTTTTCCTCGCGGAATCTCCTACAGTGGTCAATCTGGTGGGCATTTGCAACCTGCGGCTACTTTCAAGTTGGAAATTATATCCAGAATTTATGGCAAGTGATCCTAGAGAAGCAACCCGATGGGGATCATCACCAAATATGGAACGGTGCTGTTGAGGCTGCTGCAACTCTAGCAGGTAAACAAACAGTTGTAAATTAAAGGATAACTAACTCTGTCTACACTATCAAACTAGTTTGACATCATCATGTCTATATATTATGGGCACATTTTTTTTTTTCACATAAAGTTCGATAGTGTAGACAGAGGCTTCATGCTACAGTGCCCTTAATGTTAATAATTTGTACATTATAAACATACTCATTGATTATGCAATGCTGGCCCTTATTTGTTCATATAAGTTAATTGCATTTACACAACAACATTTTGATATAAAAGGCATAATGAATTATTTTATCCAATTTCAGGTGCTCTATCAGCATTTTTTATAATGTTTTGCAATGTTAACTGGGACATCTTTGGTGAGGCCATCTTAGCTGTAATGTCAGTGTTGGATGCCATTCTTCTTACTATTATGGGATGGACAAACAACATCTGGCTTTGTTATATCTTCTACATTCTCTTCCGATCCTCATATCAACTTGTGATAACCATTTCATCGTAAGTTATAGGTTGAATAATTGTATTCCATTTTGTATTGTTTGATTGGGCTAAATGGTTAAAAATACAATTTACAAAACATGGACAAAGAACAAGAAAAGCAACACACAAAACCAGGCAGAGACAGGATTCCTGAAAAGCGAACCTAATCACTAGTACTGTAGGTCTCCTATTGCACTAATTAGATTAAAAAAAAATTTTCTTTCATAACCAAACATGTATATGTACACATTTATAGATTTTGTTAATTCTATTCCAGATACCAAATAGCGCAACACTTAACATCGGATCGTTTTGCACTTGTGTTTGGTTTCAATACATTTGTGGCGCTGGTTCTTCAGACAATCTTGACATTGATATTCGTGGATTATCGAACTCTTAACCTACCAGCCGATACCCAGGTATAAATTGTTGGTAACTGTACAAGGATACAGGTTTTCAACAAATATTTTATTTTACATAGAAAGCAAACTATATATATGTATACAGTGGTTTAACAGCTATGAGCCCTCATTGGCTAAACCCAAGGGCCCAGGAGCTTAAGGGGCATCAGAGCATGAGCAGTTCAATGCAACTACCCAGCATTGAAAGGCCCCTTAGGAGTGCTAAACCAGGGGCCCCAGAGCATGGGCAGTCCATTGCCAACTACCCAGCGTTGGAAGGCCCCTTAGGAGTGCTAAACCGGGGCCTTTTCCACCTGTGTTACCCCACTGACTGTATATATACTGTAAATTCTGACGAAAACCAAATTTACATAAATATTTATTGTTATAGAACCAGGATCACTGAACGTTTGAATCTGTCCCTTAATTGAGGCGTCTCATAAATACTGAGAGTAAAGAGCCTTGGTCAATCACAGGAAAATCTCCCCTTAATATCCGTGACCCATTGCAAATGAGGTGTACACAATTTTGGATTAATCTCAATTATATATAATACCTTTTTATTTGTTATTACAGTTCATTGTGTATGGAGGCTATTACTACCTTCTAGCTGCTTTCTTTACTGGGAGGGCAGTCTATGAACTCACTCGAATTGGCTGGCAGCAGGCTTGGAAACACCGTTACAGGGACGACCCACGCCAGGACAGTGTTGCAGATAGGGGCTCCGACAATTCAACTGAAATTTGTAACTTGATACCAGAGTCCAATTCTTCATTAATAAACGAATAACATAAATAGTATACTATGTCAATATGTACCATTAATAAATTTAGTATGTACAGTAAATACAATAATAAACGAAACCTATTATTTAAGTGCACAATTAGAAAAACAAGGTTTCCTTTTTGAGATCTACCAGGAACTAATTAAACAATCAATTCAAAATGGCTTTTAAGTTATTTGGTTTCGATATTAAAGCACACACAGACTTTCTATTGTTCTATTTCTGTCCAGCCAAGAAATACTGTACTAGCATTGATAACAAGATCCCTGCGGGGACTACGGTTCATCTTGCCGAATTGTTGTATCATAAACGTATTGAACGTTTCGAGCGTCAGTTTTGCTTGGTTGGTCTTCATTCACCCATATGTAAATTGGTACCGATGCGAGTAATGTAACTGCAAAAAACTAGCTACCATTAATGTAAGATTTAAGTTCCTTTTCCATTCACGTGACTGTTTCTAACTGCTTGTAATGCCGCCTGAGACTGAACTTATGATACATTTTTCTAGAGAAGAAAAGAATGATAGGTATTGATTAATAGGTATTAAAACTTAACGCGCACGTAAGCCTATACTGATATTGTTTGTATGCATTTTGGTACGCCACAGAAACGTCCGAGTCTTTTCATGCATAAGGTTTATCGCAAATAGCGTGCGCGACTCATAATAGAAGAGTTTGGGAGCAAACGTCACGACGCGTACGTACGTACAAACAACAAATCACGTACGTACGCGTTGTGACGTTTGTTCCAATAACTCTTCCCATCATGCTTTGTGGAGTGACCTTCCTCGCGAATTCAAGCTATTTGCGATAAATATTGGTGCGACTTTAACTTGTACACTTACCTTATGTTTAAGCGGTACATGATTGCAACGAACAGAAGTACGACAAGAACAGAGGACACTGACGCCACTACCACAATCCATGCTTGAATTGAGCAGTGTAAACTACCTACATCAAAATCTTGAACTGGTGTCGAATGAGCGCCTGATGACGTCGTCGCGCATGACGCGTTTACGCTCACGTTTGCGGTCTGTAGCCATGTGTGAAACCAACGTATTTCACAGTTACAAGCAATAGGGTTCCCGTACAAATTAAATTTATTCAACTCTTGTAAATGTTGAATCCCAATCGTCTCATTCCAGGTTTTGAATTTATTGAAGCGAAAACTGATCACATTGTATTCCCCGTTAATAGACATAAATGATCCAATAAATGCGTTATCGGCAAGACTGGACACCGAGTTACCATCTAAATTTAGGATTGTCAGGTTTTTTAAATCTTTAAACACGTCTTTGTCTAAGAAATTGATTTTATTTTGGGAAAGATCAATGTGCTGCAAGTTTCGTGTACTATTAAATATAGATTCATGAATTGAATTTATTGTGCAGCCGTGCGCATCAAAAAATGTCAGAGATTTCAGGTCTTCAAACCAGTCCATATTTAAGCGGAATATTTGTTGGTTGCGATTAAGAGTTAGGTGTTCCAAATACTCAAGTCCCCTAAACGCGTATTTATCTATCTTCCCTGTATCCAGACTATTTCCTCCTAAATTCAAAATCTTCAACATGGCGACTTGCTGGAATGAGTCTTTATCTAACCTGCTCAATTTACGTTTTGCCACAGTCATGTTTTTTAGATAGCACGGTAAAAGTGTCATATTATAAAATATATCTTCAGTGCAATCAGCAGCAAAACGCGTACAGTTGAAGCAGATTTCATTCAACCGATCGTCTGCACATGGGTTGGTGGTGTAGTCGCAACCCCAAACAAACATGGCGGCAGAAGACCAAGTCACGACGGATAATATTCTCAAATAGTTTCCTCTAGCGTCGTGCATTTTGCTGCCAACTTCGTCCTGAATATAACATTGATTGAAAGCGATGAAATGTTTTGCTTTCTTGTATTGTACGACAGTATAAAGACGAGCAGGAAGTAATGCACAAAGTATTACAGAAACCAAAAGTTAGTTACCCTTTGTATCTTTTGATGTCATCATCGTATAATAATTATCTATACAGTACTTCCTCGATCGTGTCATTCTAGCATACATTAAGCTTATCTTGTAATGAAACATTATAATAAAAGTAATTCATTATTTTCGTCCATATAAATACCATAATTGGTTTTTCACAGTGAAGCAACGTAAGCCTTATGTGTTTTCTTCAATATTAAACTCAAAGACACTGAGTTTTGATTTCAATTTTTTTTAATTCAAAATTTGTCAAAAAACGTATTAAAAAGTAGTAAAAAAATCGTAACATTGTTTCGTTTAGTTTGGGACACTCGCTCTCTTATGTCTTGTAAAAATAACTTGGAAAGGTGTCGCGTGGAACACTGTTAATGTCGCGCGTGCAATTACGTCATATGTCGCGCGTGCAATTACGTCATATGTCGCGCGTGCAATTACGTCATTTTTTGCGCGCGGAATTACGTCATATGTCGCGCGTGCAATTACAGTCATTTGCCGCGAAGAATTTAGACATCACTTTTTGGAAAACTAGCACCAGAAATGTGTATGTGGGTGACCCAACTATAGGCATTTTATTTTTATAATGTTGGAAGTAAGATTGATCAATCAATATACTTCTTCTTTCCCTTTTCAGGGAATTTATTGGTTCAAAGTATATTGGCCTTTGGCCCTAATACAAACAAATACAAATTAACTATAACTTAAGATAATGGTTTCTTCTTTCAAAAGCAAAGTAGACGTATTTTCCTAAATTATAAGTAAAATTTGTGTTGGAAAGTAATAAACAAAGCTTATTAATAGAAGGAAAAACACGAATAAATCTTGGAATAAAACTTTTTCTTAAATCATTGTAAAATGTGCATTGCAAAATAAAATGATATTCATCCTCAACAATGTTCTTTTTACATAATTTACACGTTCTCTTATATCTTTCTACACCCTCCCATCTGCCCTTTTCAATTTCTAGCTCTTCACTTGAAATTCAAGTTTCAATTGAGGAGAGTCGGGTTGGTGAACATCAGTCCAAAATACGCAGAATTTTTTCCAAAATACGTCAAGTTGAGGGCGCTATACTAATCCAAAATACGCGAGTCTTTCCAAAATACGTCGACTTGAGGGCGCTTTTCATTTTCCAAAATACGTGATTGTCCAAAATACGTCAAATTGAGGGCGCTATTCATTTTCCAAAATACGCGATTTGTCCAAAATACGTCAATTTGAGACTGCTAGTAATTTTCCAAAATACGTCAACTTTCTTCCAAAATACCATATCATATTGAGAGTTTAATGTATTAAAAAAAAGTTTCTTAGACTAAAACAAACAAGGACATTTTAGTTATAAATGAAATTATTGGAAGGCAGATTTTTTTGTAAATAAAATGCCATAGAGTAGCCAATTATTATTTATTACTGAATAAAAACAAATATGTGCTAACATCAGTCAATAGACAGTGCCTATAATATACATTAATAATGTCTGAACGATGTACGATTTCATTGCCAGACGTAGCTTGTTTAAATGAGGCATAAACCGGCTACAAAAACAGCATGTACAAGTATAGTCATAGGTATGTGTTATATATTTGGTGATCTACAAAATTGATATATTTCCCGAGCTCGACAGACCAACATCGCTTTCAATTTAATGTACTTATGGTCTAATACAAGTTACCTAATCTGAAAACTTAACATAATAGTTATTTCATATTTTATATAATTAAAAAGCATATGGTATTGTAATTAAAATAATATCAATAATTGGTTGGAAAAAGTAAAGTAATTATTTTTTACACGAAAACGTCGGCAAAATACCCATAGTTAAATCCTCAAACTGAACTATAATATCATCTTCAATCCTTATGAAAAGTAAGTAATAATTAAAAACCATTATTGTTAAAACTTTTCAAATAATATTAATATTTGGTTATATAAGTAGTAAGTAATTGTTTTTTACGCAAAAACGGCAAAATATATATATATATATATATATATGTATATTATATACATATGATTACATTTACTTTAGGGTGTTTTATTGTTAAAAAATACCTGAAATGAAATGATTAATACGAGAAGGGGAAAAATGAGGTGACTAGTTTGGAGTTATTTTTCGAAATAAATATATATATATATATATATATATATATATATATATATATATATATAATTATATATATAAGATGAGGGCGTATCAATTTGATCCTGGTGCGCGTGCGTACAATTAAGGGACTAGTGCTTTTCCGCCGTACAACGCCGATAATATAAAGAGTCGCTATCCAATCGGGTTTGAACTAATCCAATGAAAGCCCCAGTGGTCTAATGACTTTTTCTCATTCTCACAGATTTCCTCATCGTTATCGTTTCAGATTAATTAATTAAATTTCAGTATATCACCGGGCGGTTTTGAGTTATTCTATGCCTGTGATGCTAAAATGTAACATTATTATGATACTCAAATAGAACTATAATAATTATCTTAAATTTTTATGAAAAGTAAACGCTCTAAATTGGCCCGACACAATGTCTAAACATTCTTTTTACCTAGATAATACTACTTGAGGATGTTTTTGCTTTAGCTACCTTGTCTTTAAAAATGAATAGCACCCTCAAGTTGACGTATTTTGGACAATTCGCGTATTTTGGAAAATGAAAAGCGCCCTCAACTTGACGTATTTTGGAAAGACTCGCGTATTTTGGATTAGTATAGCGCCCTCAACTTGACGTATTTTGGAAAAAATTCTGCGTATTTTGGACTGATGTTCACCAACCCTATTGATTGAGGAGGAGTCTCGCAGATTTTCTCATCTCATCATGCAATGATTTAGTTAAACCTGCACGATATCATCCATGGGTATAGGGACATCCATACTTTGAGATGCTCTATTCTCAGATTTTTTATCGGATGTAAACGTTTTGTATTTCTGAAAGAATAAATTTAAATATGATCACACAGCCATTTCTATGGTTTCTATTTTCTAGACTATTACAGGATGTGATAACTATCTCAAATATTTTCCTATTAAGTATTATATTCATGCATTATTGATATGATTACCGTGATAGAAACATGCAAATGACGCTATTGAGAATGATGTAATATATCAGAACAGATTGTTGTCAGCGGCTAAACGAAAATTTGACGCGTGCGTATAGTTTTTAAACGCGTACGTACTAATCAAATGTTCTTCAGCTTTCGAACGCGCACGTACTAAATTCAACTTTCATCATCTTTCGAACGCGCACGTACGAAAGTAGACTTTCATTACCTTACGAACGCGCGCGTACTTATAAACTTTATCAGCTTTTGAACGCGCACGTGCGAAAGTAGACTTTCATCAGCTTTCGAAGGCGCGCATACTAGTAAACTTCATTAGCTTTCGAACGCGCACGTACGAAAGTAGACTTTCATTAGCTTTCGAACGCGCGCGTACTAATAAACTTCATCAGCTTTCAAACGCGCACGTACTAAATTAAACTTTCATCATCTTTCGAACGCGCACGTACGAAAGTAGCCTTTCATCGGCTTTCGAACGCGCGCGTAGGCCTATGAAGAAAAAACAAAACCAAAATATTATATATAGGATTGCAATAGAAGCTCTACCTGACATAGCCCCGTGACATCATGCATTACAACATACAGTGAGTTTAGCCTTGGCACTCTAAATACAAGAATAATAAATGACAAAAATACATCATAAGATATCACTACACCAGTTAAACTACAGTTAACGAGCACGTACCATCAACCCATGTTTTATTACAATGAATGTCCACATACATGCTCACTAATATTATCAACTATATATATATATATATATAGATATTTTTACTTTTAAAAAAACACTAAAATCGCCGACTGATTACAACATTATAATGTGTGTAATTGTTTTGTTCTCTCACCTGATCCTTTGTGTGCTTGTACACACAAAAGTAATACAAGGACAACAGAAACACCACAATGATAATGACAACTAGAATCACAATCACCACAATGAAGGCTGTATAACTCGAGCATGGTTCTTTATCTATCAGTGTTGGAAAAAATGATAATGAATATCAATTATTGGCGCATTTGACAGGCATAATTAGTACGGGGTGCGGTTACGGGGTGCGGTTACGGGGCGCCGTTCGAGACATTGCACATTTTGTCGACAAAATACAATTATGTGACACTAATTGATTCTATTCGGACAAAAACATTTCTGTTCAACCCGTAGATTAGAGGGTAATCAGCTTCTAAAACTCATGGCCTCACCCTGTATTCTAGAAAAGAGGACTAACTTTTCCTGGTCTTTCACGCCGCTTCCGCCGGTACGGTACCGGTCCAGCACCGGCAAACAAAATCAAACATGAATGTTTCGTTTTCACGACGCTTCATACGGCTATGCGCGCGCCAATCGATATGAAATCGATTTAAAACACAATAGATTCCCTGTATTTAAGTAGAGATTTGTTACAAAAAGCATCAAGGCAACACCGATGTGACAATATTACAAGGGAAGAGTGACATTTTACTCTTGCCTCGCCTAATATTACGGATTAAAAATAAATGCGTGAATGACGCAGATACGATTTTACCTGAATTAAAAAGATCAATGCATTCCTTCGCTCGTGGGTTTGTTGCACACTGAATCGCTCTGATTCGACTGAAAAGAAAATTGGACGGAATTAGACGGGTGATGGCGGGAAATTTATGTTAAGCTCTGTCTACACTATCAAACTAGTTTGACAAAAAAGAAAAGAAAACGTATGACTTACTTTGGATTTTCTTCGCAAGAGAAAGTGATATTTTTCTCGTGCATAATATTCTTTAATTCCAAAAGTGAGCCAGCTCCGCAGTGTTCACTCCTTTAGTTAAATATACATAGAGAGAATTCTTGATAAATGAATGGTAATTATTGAAAAGCGATTACGATGAGAAGCATTCTACTACAAACACTGTTAAGCAGCTTGATTCCCACTAGCGACGCAACGCAAATAAGTTGACCAATCAGAAGCGATGGATTGCTCGAAATGTCGCTTGTCATTGGTCAACTCGCCTGCGTTGCGTTTACGTCCTTGCGTGTCGCTTGGTAAAGCTTGGTTCCCACTAGAACGTAACGCAAGGACGTAAACGCAACGCAAGCGTTTTAACCAATGACAAGCGAAGTTATAGACAGTTAGCAATCACAAGCGGATAAGCCATCGCTTGTGATTGGTCAATTCACTTGCGTTACGTTACGTCCTTGCGTTGCGTCGCTAGTTGGAACCACGCTTTAACACGCTTGCGTTGCATTTACGTCCTTGTGTTGTTACGTTCTACTTCTAGTGGGAAAAACCAAGCTTAAACCACCACCCACAGCGATACATTTCAGGTGTTGACAGGACTGATAGAGGCATGAGAATCGTTCGAGTTCATGTTTAAAACAAGAGAAGATTGGGTAGATCAGAGTTCTGAATTAGACTGCAATAAGAATACTTACGTTGTTGAATTATCGCCAAGATCTCTTACCAAAATGGTAGTAAGTTTGGATACTTTACTGCTTGTCAGTTTGGGAACCTCAATCGATCTAAATATACTGAATACAATCAAAATACAAGTTAATTAGCATAAAATGTTTTTGAAAAATGATATTATTTTAATAGTTTGCCATACTGCAAGATATAGATGCACGCACGCACTTACTAAATCGACGTAAGTATTCACTTTCGCACGCTATGAAACAAATTATTTTATGTATACGTTACGTATTGTGTTACCTTGCGTTAGAACCAACGTCTTTCCCACTAGAACCCGAATCAAGGACGTAAGTGCAAGCAAGTAGACAAATGACAAGCGACAGTTCAAATAATCCATCGCCTGTGATTGGTCAAATTACTTGCTGCGCTTACGTCATGCGAACAAAGCTTAAACAAACGGATAGCCTTACCTGCCGTTACGAAACGACGGACGTCCGCCATTTGAGGCGCTGAGAACTACTTCAACTTCTCCCGATGCCAAACTAGCAAACTATAATATTATAAACACTTTATAAAGACAAACGCAAAATATATATAGTTGCCTGTTTACTTGTTTTTTTTTAACTTTTAAGTACTATAACTTTTAAGTACTATAACTTTTAAGTACTATAACTTTTAAGTACTATAACTTTTAAGTACTATAACTTTTAAGTACTATAACTTTTGAGTACTATAACTTTTGAGTACTATAACTTTTGAGTACTATAACTTTTGAGTACTATAACTTTGAGTACTATAACTTTTAAGTACTATAACTTTTAAGTACTATAACTTTTAAGTACTATAACTTTTAAGTACTATAACTTTTAAGTACTATAACTTTTGAGTACTATAACTTTGAGTACTATAACTTTTGAGTACTATAACTTTTGAGTACTATAACTTTTAAGTACTATAACTTTTAAGTACTATAACTTTTAAGTACTATAACCTTTAAGTACTATAACTTTTAAGTACTATAACTTTTAAGTACTATAACGTTTAAGTACTATAACTTTTAAGTTTCAACTGTAAGTAGATTGTATGAATATGCATGTAAAGGAATTATCCATAGGAATTCCAACAATAAAACAACTAAAGCTAAAGACACATGGTATGACAATCAATGTCTTGCACTTAAAAACAAAGTTCGAAGAAATTTAAATAGATTCCGACACAATCGTACACAAACATTGCTTAATGCATACCTGGAAATAAAAAAAGAATATAAAACATTAATAAAAAATAAGAAATACAGCTATATTAAAAGATCACGTACAGAATTGATTAGATCATTAGGAGAAAAAAACTCCAAATCATTCTGGATTAAACTAAAACAAACAAAACCAAATTTTCCAAGTAACATATGTATTAATACATGGCGCACTCATTTCGAATCCTTATTTCATATTGATGAAAATAGAGATAATCAAAATGTAGAAAGTATCATTAATGATGAACCTGCTGTAAATGAAAACGAACCTAACCTAAATAATGACATTACAGTATATGAGGTAATTCATGCCATTAAATCCCAAAAAACAGGTAAATCACCTGGAATCGATGGATTATTACCAGAACTTTTTATACACTCATCTCAAAATGTAATCAATCTAATAACAAAATTATATAATATAATTTATAATACAGGACAGTTTCCACAGCAATGGGCAACCAGCCTTATTGTCCCAATATTTAAAAAAGGTGACAAAGAACAACCAGAGAATTATAGAGGAATATCACTTATTCCTGTTTTTGCTAACATTTTCTTACATATTATCAATAAAAGATTACAATTTTGGGCAGAAGACAATAACATTCTACATCAGGAACAAGCCGGTTTTAGAAAGGGGTTCAGAACATCGGATAATGTATTTATTCTTAACACAATCATTAATAAATACCTAGGAAAAAAACGTGGGAAAGTATATGTTGCTTTCATTGATTTTAAACGAGCCTTTGACTCCGTAGGACATCAAAACCTTCACATAAAATTAAAAATTTCTGGAGTAAAAGGAAAAATGTTAAACGTTATTAATTCAATGTACAATAAGTTATCAGCACATGTTAAGGTCGACGGCAATATTAGTAATTCTTTCAAATGTCTAATAGGTATACAACAGGGTTCGCCACTCTCGTCCTTTTTATTTAATGTTTTTATTAATGATTTGAGTGAAACATTAAATGAGGAAGGCGACGAGCATAGAATCCAAATAGGAAATCCAAAAATTAATCATTTACTCTATGCAGATGACCTTATGTTATTTGGTGATACCGTTTATGGTCTACAATATTATTTAAACAAGTTATCTACCTATTGTACAAGATGGGAAGTAACTGTCAATGTTAACAAGAGTAATATTATGGTGTTTAAGAGTGGTGGTAATCTTAACAAATTTGAAAAATGGAATTACAATGGAAATACAGTTGACATTGTCAAATCCTTTAAATATTTAGGAGTTGTTTTCAACTCAAATGGTAATTGGAATAAAGCCAAAGAATACAATTGTCAACAAGCTAATAAGGCTTTGTTCACATTAAAAGGATTGACCCATAGACGTTTTGGTAACCTCCAAGTTAATATATGGAACCATATATTTGATGTTAAGATTATGCCAATCTTACTTTATGGTAGCGAAATATGGGGTTTAAATGATATATCAGTATTAGAGAAAGTTCATCTAAGATTCTGTAAATACATTCTAGGAATAGGTAATTCTGCACCAAGTGTTGCAGTGAGAGGAGAATGTGGAAGATTCACTATCCAAATTCAAGTTATCATTAATATAATTCGTTATTGGCTTAGAGTAATCCAAATGGATAATGACAAATTTATTAAACAATGTTATGATTTTCAATATAGAAAAGCTCAAAGAAATGAGCAATGTTGGGCCAATGACGTAAAACAAATACTATGCGTAAATGGATTTGGTAACATATGGTACTCACAACAGGTTAATAATATATATACTTTTATTTCAAATTTTAAACAAAGGCTTACAGACATTGAACGACAGAAATTCTACGAAGATACTAGGCTACACTCTAAGCTCCAATATTACAAGCACGTTAAATATAAGTTTGGGATTGAAGAATATCTAACAAAAGTAACAAATTACAAACATAGACAAATTATGACTAAGATACGACTAGGAATTTTAGAATTAGAAATTGAAAAAGGAAGATGGAATTGTATAAATAGAAATGAAAGATTATGCAAATTATGTGCTTTACAATCAATTGAAGATGAATATCATTTCACTTTAGTTTGTCCATTTTATTCAGATATTAGAACTAAATATATGTTTTCCTTTTATACAAACAACCCAACTAAATTAAAATATATTTATCTTATGTCTGCCACGAATACTGATCTTATTGTTAAACTTGGAAAATATTTATTTTTTTCATTTAAACGTAGAACAGAATTTTTAAACGCACTCAATGATATTTATTTAACATGTATTACATTGTATATTATTTGGGCCAAAGGCCATATATAATAAATGTTTCTTGGATCTCCAAGAAAGAATGAATGAATAACTTTTAAGTACTATAACTTTTAAGTACTATAACTTTTAAGTATTATAACTTTTAAGTACTATAACTTTTAAGTATTATAACTTTTAAGTACTATAACTTTTGAGTACTATAACTTTTGAGTACTATAACTTTTGAGTACTATAACTTTTAAGTACTATAACTTTTAAGTATTATAACTTTTGAGTACTATAACTTTTGAGTACTATAACTTTTAAGTACTATAACTTTTAAGTACTATAACTTTTAAGTACTATAACTTTTAAGTACTATAACTTTTAAGTACTATAACTTTTACGTACTATAACTTTCGAGTACTATAACTTTTAATACTAAAACTTTTAAGTGCTATAACTTTTAAGTAGGCCTACTATAACTTTTAAGTACTATAATTTTTAAGTACTATAACTTTTGAGTACTATAACTTTTAAGTACTATAACTTTTGAGTACCATAACTTTTAAGTATTATAACTTTTAAGTATTATAACTTTTGAGTACTATAACTTTTAAGTACTATTACTTTTAAGTACTATAACTTTCGAGTACTATAACTTTTAATACTAAAACTTTTAAGTGCTATAACTTTTAAGTAGGCCTACTATAACTTTTAAGTACTATAATTTTTAAGTACTATAACTTTTGAGTACTATAACTTTTAAGTACTATAACTTTTAAGTACTATAACTTTTAAGTATTATAACTTTTAAGTATTATAACTTTTGAGTACTATAACTTTTAAGTACTATTACTTTTAAGTACTATAACTTTTAAGTACTATAACTTTTAAGTACTATAACTTTTTTGAGTACTATAACTTTTGAGTACCATAACTTTTAAGTACTATAACTTTTACGTACTATAACTTTTAAGTACTATAACTTTTAAGTACTATAACTTTTAAGTACTATAACTTTTAAGTACTATAACTTTTAAGTACTATAACTTTTGAGTACTATAACTTTTAAGTACTATAACTTTTAAGCACTATAACTTTTAAGTACTATAACATTTAAGTACTATAACTTTTAAGTACTATAACTTTTAAGTACTATAACTTTTAAGTACTATAACTTTTGAGTACTATAACTTTTAAGTACTATAACTTTTAAGTACTATAACTTTTACGTACTATAACTTTCGAGTACTATAACTTTTAATACTAAAACTTTTAAGTGCTATAACTTTTAAGTAGGCCTACTATAACTTTTAAGTACTATAATTTTTAAGTACTATAACTTTTGAGTACTATAACTTTTAAGTACTATAACTTTTGAGTACCATAACTTTTAAGTACATACTAGGCCTGTTGGGAAAGTCACCTGACAGTGCACTTCCTCAAATTGAACACTTTTGGCTATAGGACTATCTTCCCAATGTTATATTTGTATACTTGAAAATTATGAATTATTAAAAATAAATTGATAAGATTGAGATGTATGGTGGTTACTGAGCATACCACTGATGATGGCTGACGCAGGAGCAAAATAAAAAGAGATTATTAAAAAAAGAGAAGATACAAAGTTATGAGTAAGTAAGCAAGAACTATATTCATTTTATATATACTTTTGATCAAGCTTGGTTGATTTGACCAATCACAATTGATGGATTATTCGAACAGTGGCTTGTCATTGATCAAATCGCTTGCGTTGCGCGTACGCCCTTGTGTTGCGTCTCTAGTGGGAACCAAGCTTTAAGCAAAGTATTGTACTGACCTTTGCTGACGCTTTTGGCCAAAATATGCCAGACGCTGATTCTGAGAATGTTTGACAAGATGGACATTGGCGAAAGTCAAAGCCAGTCTCAACTGACCCACAGAAGGCTACGTCGTTCATCATAAACCCCACCAAGGAATCTTCTAATGTTTTACGCTTGGTAAATAGACCATACACGTGAGAAATCTCCTTAGTTCCAGACCATAGCAGATGCTGATGATAGAAAGAATAAGAACATCAGAGGTTATCTACACATATGACAATATTGATGTCAGTATCATGGACAATTCTGTAATACAGCGTGGATATCATCACATGCGACGCCTGTCTCTGGGAAGTTACGGTTTCTGCTATGGTCGTCTCTGACAAACCATTACTCTATATCTGTTCCCTGTTTCGTATGATTAAGACTATACCAGACGGAGTTTTGACTTAATATTAGTTAAAAGATAAATATTTTGGCATATATAGCGTTTCATACGTGTAATATTAACTATAGATACAGACTTGGGGTAAGTCTAACTTAAAAATGTATAGTCCCCCTGAAAAAAAAATGAATAAAATTGTTTTTGTTGAATACCATTTTAATGTTACATAATAGTTATCCACTTTGACCAAAAATTAGATCGAAAAAAAATGTATTTACCTGAAAAAACAGTAATTTAAAGCAAAAATTAGTAAAATTGACTGCCAGCCAATGAATTTTTGGTTGAATTTAACCATTTATTTGTCATTTTATAAGTTAAAACATTAATGTTTTCTTTTTTCCTACGGAAGTGATTAACTTTAATAAAACTACAAAATAACCTATTCAAAGTCTGATTTAATTAATCTTCATTTTTCATGTTTTTGGGGGACAATACATCTTTAAGACGAGTGAACGCACACTTTTCTTTGTTAATTTTAGGCCTTTCCTATCTTTGGATCGAGAACAAACTCCCACCGTTTGTCAAACATTCCCCATAAAGCTCTGTCTACACTATCAAACACTGACAAAAATATGTGATGTGCCCATAATGGACACGATGACGTCTACATATTTGGGCACATCACAAACTAGTTTGATAGTGTAGAGGCAGAGCTTAACATTTATAGAATTAATGGTGATTCTTACTGAGTTCGGAGGAAATTCCTGAGCGGTGTTGTTTACAAAATCCTCAAATGCATCAGGTCCTAATGTGCAAGGTTCTTGGTACGCAATGTCCTTCTTAAAGTCCATTACGAGGGACGTGCAGTTGAACCTATAAATAACAACCAAATGAGTATTACTGTGGAGTGGAGCTGTGGCTTGGTGGTTATGATGCTTGGCTACCAATCTAAGGGTCCTGGGTTCAAGTCCTGTCATATGTCAGGGTTTTTTTCTTATGACAATTTACAACTCCACTCCCAAAGACTTAATATTAAGTCTTTGTTTATGTAGAGCATCTTGTGTATATGTTCGTCTTATATGTTCTAGTGCAGTATATGGAGAGCCATCTCGATAGTGCTTTGCACTCATGCCAATCCTCAGGGCACCGCTGTATTGTCATGTATTGTTGTGCCTGAAAATTGAATAAAACATAAAACATAAAACATCATTGATGCCTTTAATTATGTATGTTCAATTTGGGGACGGATGGTGACGAATGGAGGACGAACGGATGGTGACGAATGCGGAACGGACGGCGGGCGGACGGATGGGGAACTGATGGAGGGTGGAGGACGGATGGGGGACGGACGGATGATGAAGAATGGAGGACGGATGGTGACGAATGGAGGACGGATGGGGACGTGTGGGGGAGGGACGGATGGTGACGAATGGGGGACGGATGGTGACGAATGGGGAACGGATGGGGAACGGATGGGGAACTGACGGATAGAGGACGGATGGGGTACGGATGGAGGACGGATGGGGTACGGATTTCGGGCGGACGGGATACGGATGGAGGACGGATTGAGGACGGATGGGGTACTTTCGGGCGGATGGGGGACGGATTGAGGACGGATGGTGTACGGATTTCGGACGGATGGGGTACGGATGGAGGACGGATAGTGACAGATGGGGACCGCACGGGGGAGAAGACTACTTCTGAGAGCTGTGGGCGCTTAGACCTCGGCGACATGTTTTAAAATGTTTTTTTTTTTCAAGATTCTCGTATTATTATAACCTTCTACATTGTATTTTAATTTTACAGATATGGTGTTCTCTGCACACGTTCCTGAGAATAAGCCAAATCGTAATTGACTAATTTAAAATTCACAGCCATGCCAAACGTTGTAGCCTATGTAGACATGCATTGTGGATTATAACATTTAAAAACGAATTAATTTTTATTTGGATACTGTACCTAAAATCAGGGTCACACTCGATGTTGCTGTTAATCGGTGGCACACATTCCAAATACTCAAAGCATCTCCCTTCGATAAGGTCTAGGATATTTGGCGTGGTCCCATCACCAGCAGGATATCTTGGGAACCGATACGTGTCCCCCTCCTGGGGGGTAAGTGCAGCAAGTAAACTCAACATCAAGAAAATAAACATCTTTACAATTTACCTGAAAATCATTCGATACAAGCTTTTGAAAATAAATGTGAACAATAACTACTGTATAATGAAACTCCATATTTGGAGTATGATTCGTTTGGTATTTTATCAGCAACCTAATTGTGATCCAAAAAAAGTGTCGTCGACCTTAACAGAGGTGTTCCCTGAATAGGTGTTGGTTGTGTGTCACTCCAACTGTCCCCCAATTGGGGTGTCCCAAAGGAGAGTAAATCGACTGTATATCATATAGTTACATACAGGTTTGTTTTTACGGTTGCAATTGTCTTATGTTAATTATATCACCTATATTTTTATGTAGGAGAGAATTGAATTGTACCGGATAAGTATAAAGTATATCTCGACATTGACCAATTATAGTTATACGCTTGAAATTGTATCAATAGGCCTAATCGATCATTTGTTCATGCAAAAAAAAGAAATATTTTACAAACAAAAAAACAAGAAATCAATCAAATGGAATTTTAAAGCCAAAAACGATCTTCCGCATTCCCTAAATTTAGAGTCTGGTTGATTATTCAGGAAAAACAATTATGTAAACCAGGATATGGGCAGGAAATACCTTGGGGTATTTTCCGGTACCTTCTTGTAGGCCTACCTCGCGACGACCATGGGGAAATTAAACTCTACTGTACTGTATGCTGTTGGAATAGGCAACCGCTGCTCCTCATACCGTCGTCGTTTTCTTTAGTTTTTAGAAATACGAAAAAATGATAAATGTTAATTGTACCTTGCACTAGATGTAGGCTACATAATTAACGGTTTTTGTTTTTACTAGGGAAAACATGGGAAATATTTAAAGCATTCCCCGTGCCATCCATGACTCGACAGCGTACAAACAATTAGTATAATTATACGTACAACAATAAACTGACACTTACCAAAGTACTAGTACTAATGCAGATTATTATTATCACTGTTATTACCAAATTACTATGCAGGGTGATAAATTGTTGTCCTAGTATTGATCAATGAAAGTGAACATGGCCTACCAGCAAATATCCGTATAGCAAGGTGGTTAAAATTACGGATGGCGGAAGCTGGCGTTAAAATGATTGGGAAACAATGCCATCGGTAAGCCAATGGGAAATCCAACATGTCCACAAATAACATTAATGAGCCTTCCCAGCATGCAGGATCAAAGAAGAACGAAATCTCTGATATCATCATGGAGTTATAAATTGATCTTCTCTTCAATAAACAAACGGCACATCAAATATTATAGACTAGGCCATAGAATCATACATTTTCGTTACAGCCTTATGTAATGGTTTTTTACAAGTTATTTTAAATTAAAGTGGGAATAATGAATCAATTTGACTACCAATGCAGAGGCTACTTACCTTACTGGTCCCACTGGTCCGCAGTCAGTCTTCAGATTGGAAACTTTACCCACTGTGTGTGCGTGCGTGTGTGTGAAGAACAGTATTGTGTCTTGAACAGGACAATTGACGGTCAAAACCTTAGGAAGTTTGTTTACAAATGATTTCCTGATTCGTAGTGACATGCGATTTTAAACCATACACTATTACAATGCGATGGTGCAATTTCCAGTAGTTAAATTGGTTGCTCGATGTATCACTTATAATATACGCACTATAGTACAGGAAAGATATGCTCAGAATCAGTAAAAGGTTGAAAAAATTGCAACAGAATTTTTTTCACCACAATGCATTTCTATAAGGTTCCTATATGAACATACTAAAAGTCTAGAAAAATCCAGGTAGGGGAAATAGGTTTTTTTAAACAAAATGGCCGCCAATGGCGAAAAATGTCTAAAAATGAACAAAAAACATATATTTTATATCTAATTACCACTTGATAGCAGTTTTTATAATGCTTTTTATATTTCTTAGTGTCAAACATTTAAACTGCAATATACATATTAATTTAAATGCTATTTAGCAACAAAAACACACATTTAAGTATCAAGATATCACCACGGTTATAATAATAGACAACGTAGTCCTATGCATTATAATGCAGGACTACGGTGTCTAATAAAACAGTTCATTTACATTTGTACTGTCACAACAATAGAATTATACAATCTTAGAATCTATTAATCCATTCATTTTTATTGTCCAGTTATCATCCTCTGTCTATAGGTAGGAATTAAAGCATGTGCTGATGCCGTGGTATTCGTCACAAACAGTGGTACTGGTGGTAAATTTGTCATCAATGGACACATCACGCCATTTGTAACTTTCCATCTCCCAGTCTGTGGGTTGAAGAGTACTTTCTATCCACTGCTGTACCATGGTAATATACACACAGGGAATGACATTTTGCAGCATTTGTTGTAGGGGGAATAGACTTTATTTCAAGTGCTGTTTTGCTTTTTGCTACTTTCTCCCAGAACGTATTCCTCCATACAGTATAGCTACCAATGCCAATTCCTCTGATGCGATGGTTTCTTTTTTTTTGGAGACGTTTGGTTTTACAGAGTTTGTAAGCATACTACTGCCCAGGTGTTAAGACTTTTTAAGACCTTTTCCTATACCAAATAGATGGGATGTAGTATCATATCCCTGGATTCCATGTATAAAAAACAAACTAATTTTTACAGAGCTTCACACCAAGGACAGACTTTACATGCATTCACAGTGCTCCCCCATCGAGAACATACAGTATTAAATCAATGAATGAAGCAACCGTGACAGAATATAAATTTAAGAGGAAAGAACACATGGGTCAAACCAACCATATTCATCAATAAAGAAGCAGTGCACATTCCCTCACATATACTATTTCATCATCTATGTGAGACAGTCATACACAATGCCTCATTTGGTCAAAAAAAAAATCTTATACTTTTCCTGCAGCCCTCTTTTACTCCATTGACTCCATACACACTGCTAGACTACTCAGAAACCTTCATCTCACTGCCCACTGTTTGCTACATCAAACCTCTTGGCCCGAAACAGCAACATTTCAAGACACTTATTATGTACCATGTATGTTTGTTACGTTATGTGAAGGCAAAGTAAACTATTGTGTTTAATGGCTATAATTATGGGCCGTAAGTAAATTTGGTTAGGAAAAGGTGTTGGTCTTAAAAATCATCACATCACAGTAGGAGTTGTATGTCAAATTCTGTAAACCAAACAGTTTCCAAAAAAAAAAGAAAACATTGCATCAGGAATTTGGCATTGGTACCTATATATTATATTATATTATATATTATGGAGGGAAGTCAATGGAGACTTTAGACAGCCTCTTTTCTTTGAGAAAGTTGCAAAAAGCAAATCTATTCCCTTGCTGCAAAATTTCATTTCGTGAGTCTTTATTACCAGGTATAGCAGTGGATAGGAAATACTCTTCAACCCACAGACTAGGGATGGAAAGTATTGATGACAAATTGACTACCAGCACCAGAGAAACTATTAAAGTTGATTAGATGTACCTATAAATAAGGTTGTAGTAAAATGAATTGCCGTTGCAGAAAATATGGTTTGGACTGCTGCTCCACTATTTTTTAAGAATGCCACGGCATCAGCACATGCTCAATTCCCCACCAATAGATGGAGGATGAGATACTGACAAGATGAAAGTGAAATTACCGCATTTATTTGAATAAAATGCCCTTGGTGGTTGATTTTTAAGGAGGGTAGTGGGGGCGTGTAATCGTCGTGAGGAGTTTATTCGGAGAGGCGTATATTTTTGTGGGTGTAATGTGGGAAACGTGTATAATCAAATAAATACACCCTTTAGATATGAACAAATACAACACCATTCAGTGAATTCTATTACAAATAGAGATGTGTTAAAATACAATATTGTGTATAATATGCATGTGGCGGGGCGTACATTCGAGGAAATAAATTCAAAATGATGTCCGATGGGAGCGGGGGAGGGGGTGCGGTGGGGTAGGTTATTCAAAATGATGTCCTATGGAGGGGGAGGGGGGAATTTATTCGATTTTTCTAAATGTAGCGTTTATCCGAATAAATACGGTAATAGATTGTGGCGCAAGGATTTTCCCGATGAGGGGGGGGGGGGGTGGAGAGCGCAGCCAGCATCAATTGGCTGGGCCATCAATGGGAGCGCACCCAGAGGTTCCGATAATATTATACCGGTAAAGGGTAGTTTTACTCACTTTTAAAAATGAAAATCCTTGAAACAGCACTCAATGGGGTATTGTTTTATATTAGGAAATATCATCATATTGTCTACATAAAAAATAGCCAATTGTGGAGAGGGGATGGAGGGACGGACTCCCTCACCCTTCTCATTTGATCTCCCATCCCTATACCCCTCCCCACTGGCACTACCAATGTTGTAATGTATTGTTATAACAGTACAAATGTAAATGAACTGATTTATTAATAGACACCGTAATCCTATGTATTAAGCATAGGAAGGACTGCGTTTTATATATTATTATAACAATAGGGATATATCTAGATACTTAAACATTTGTTTTTCGGCCATTTTCTAATTAACAGCACTTAAAATAATGTGTTTATTGTAGGTCAGATCTTCGAAATTGTAAAGAAATATATAAACCATTGTAAAAACTGTTATAAAGTGGTAATTAGATCTATCATTTATGTTTTTTTGTCCTTTTTTAGGAATTTTTGCCATTGGCGGCCATTTTGTTTAAAAAAACCTATTTCCCCTACCTGGATTTTTCTAGACTTTTAGTATGTTCATATAGGGACCTTATAGAAATGCATTGTGGTGAAATAAATTCTGTTGCAATTTTTTCAACCATATTTCATAGTTTTCCTGTACTACTAGGCCTCAATAGTAGTGGCTGCAGAGGAGATAATGACAAACCAACCCTTTGGGATTCGGATATGTAAATGGATGTTTGATATTAAAAAGGTCAAATCGTGCATTTTTATAGTGTATGTTCGAAATGAAGATGATTCACATGAGTTGATCCTAACAAAATAAAATTCGATCTATTTGTTAAAATAATGTTTTTACAATTGTAAATGGTGGCTCAAGCGATTTAATGAATAGCTGCACTGTAAAGATCGTTTAAACGCACAAAACATTGCAGATAGGCTCGTTTCTACTATAATTTTTAAAAATTGCCATTTAAATATAATGTCCATTTTTCATGTCACATAATATTTAAGCCTATTTTGACCAAAAATACCTGACCCCAATTTTAATTTTTTAAATTGTCTGAAGTCAACGGGTTTCTCAAATTACCCTTCATTTGTCCTTTTTTCCTTTTTTATAAGCGAAATCATTTTGTTTCGTTTTTGTTTTTGTTTACAAAAATGCATCTGTATTCAAAGTTTGATTTTAAGTTCATATTTTTCATGTTTTGGGGACAATACAATAGACCGACTGTAAAAATATTTAGCAACTAGAATTTGCCAAGTTATTAAATCACCCTTTTTTCTGATACCTTTTTGTTGAAAGTTAATGGTTGGGGTTTTTATTCAATTCGTTGAATGTGATGACACATTACATTTTTAATTTAACATTTTTTTAATTTAGTTTTTATCGTTGATTGATTTTTTTGGGGTCGGCTGATTAGACAAAACATAAACAAGCCCTATCATTGTAGACAATAAAAAGAAACAGTGCAGGTTACCGTAAAAGAGTGAACCGCATTTTACGGAAACATTGTATCTAATTTCAGCTAGGCTAAAGCTGTACGTGTGCCCAAATATTGTAGTGATATGATCAAATATGGTAGTGATATGCTCAAATATGGTAGTGATATGCCCAAATATGGTAGTGATATGCCCAAATATGGTAGTGATATGCTCAAATATGGTAGTGATATGCTCAAATATGGTAGTGATGCTCAAATATAGTAGTTATATGCTCAAATATCGTAGTGATATGCTCAAATGTGGTAGTGATATGCTCAAATATGGTAGTGATATGCTCAAATATGGTAGTGATATGACATCATCATGTCCGTACATGGGCACATTACATTTTTTGTCACATAACGTTTGATAGTGTAGACAGAGTTTAACATTATCCTATACAAGCTAAATAAAGTTGATTAATTTCAAGTCGAAAATAGATTGAAAAATGTAATACCATGCTAAATGTTAATGTACATCCAATACAGATTAAAAAGACTAAGCTTAATAATGTTTAGATTAAAAGGAAATACGCTTAATGTTTTTAAAATACAAAGGGCGTGAAAGCTGTGTAAAATCTGATAAAACCAGGAATCCAAAGTTTTCGATTTAATAGAGGACGCTATATCAACAAAACGTCGTGCAAAAAGAAAACAAAACTCGACATTCAGTGTTGAAAGAGGACCTGTGCTGATTGTCTGCTGATGAGTGAGAGGGGCCTACCTAGCGAATTGACCTAAATAATATAATCAAAGTTACATTATATCCATAACGTAAGCCTACTAGTTCTGTTAAATGTTGAATAGGTGAATTGTATCTAAAAATTAGTGTAAAACATTAATATTTCCATACGTAGGCCTAGCATAGATAGGTAGCTCAGGCTCAGCTGGGATGCCAGTCAGTGTGGGAGTGGGCCCATCGGCCACGTAGGAGTAGCCTAGGCCTAGGCCTAGCTAGATTATGCTAGTTTATTTTCAGTAATGTCAACCTAGCCTAGATCTGTAGTAGTACGCCTAGAAACAGTTGAAAAACCCAAAAAATCAATATCCACCTAATATCCATATTAGGGAAGGATACCTAAAAAATTATATAGAAATAAAGAGCACCAATAATGAAATGTATTAACTTGAAAACTGCAAATAATTTTACAGCATGCAGGGCGTAGTTGTTTTCCCTTTGTTGCTGAAACATAATGCACTAAACAAAAGAACAAAAGCAGCATTATTTTAACACATTAGCACACTCAATTAATAAATGGGACATCCCTATTTTTCCATCTTTTTATAATGGTATAGTCCATACAAGTCGAGGTGACCGAAAACAGCACCTGATCCTAAATTAATAATAATAATAATAATATACCATATTAGACAGACTTTTATTATTAAACTCTATTTTTTATTTTTGACAGAAAAGTATTAGAATGGAATCACACTGTTTTAGTCTACCCTGTGAACGACCAGATTGGAACAAGATTTCTATGTTGATTGGCAAACTTTTTGATGTTCGTAGCATCAAAGAAGCTTCAGATGCCCTCTTGGCAATTGCCCGTCGGGTTCACGGTGCGGAATCGGCATCCACGCCTCATCATCTTATAGAGAAGTTTTTGTTTGAAGGTGCATCAAAAGATGAACAATGCAAAATAGTACAAACAGTTTTACCAGTATTAGCAAAAGCTGCGCAGTCAGTAAACAAATTTAAACTGAAGGAGAGTTGGCAGACATACAGGGAAATAAATGGTAAACAAAAGTTACTTCATCTTGATATTGTACCTCACTTTGTCTCCCCATGCTCAATAGAATAGATTAACTGCTGGGTAGTACCCTACTCTTGTACATTTAGGCCATGGGAAATGCAGTATTTGGTTCTTGTCCATGAACAATATTTTGAGGGAAGATACATACTCAACAAACATGTCACACAGTACTCAGGGTCAAGAGTACGTGGCAGCCTAGGTAGGCCTAGACCTACAGTACTGTATCTGTTGAGCCTAAAATAACAATATTTCTATTTTTTCACTATAAGTAATGGTTTACTTTTTTTAAAAAAAGATGAAGACTTTTTTATGCAGGGGCGAATTTTGCACATGGACGTCTTGACAAGAAGAACCATATCATCTCATTTCTCAGGGCTTTATTGTACGACATATCTAATTTTCACAAAACCAGAGTGCATGATCCCACACAACTCAATCTATGCTTGTTTATGTAAATTATCCGTTGAACCATTCACACAAATTTGATTTATAACTTTAATTAAATTAACAGTCTTCTCAACCAGAAGTTATATAAACAATTACATACTAGTGCTATTAAATATTGTATCGTAAATTTTGGAGTGTGCGTATGAAACAACCATAATACAGCGCAAGACTGAATATAATCCCATGATTAAGTATAATCCCATGCTTAAGTATAATCCCATGCTTAAGTATAATCCCATGCTTAAGTATAATCCCATGATTAAGTATAATCCCATGCTTAAGTATAATCCCATGCTTAAGTATAATCCCATGATTAAGTATAATCCCATGCTTAAGTATAATCCCATGCTTAAGTATAATCCCATGATTAAGTATAATCCCATGATTAAGTATAATCCCATGCTTAAGTATAATCCCATGCTTAAGTATAATCCCATGCTTAAGTATAATCCCATGCTTAAGTATAATCCCATGCTTAAGTATAATCCCATGATTAAGTATAATCCCATGCTTAAGTATAATCCCATCCCCTAATTTAGACTGAATTCATACATAATACTTTGGTAAATCCATGTGATCTGAGTAGCAGTACACTCACAAATTTTTCCAATTTTTTTACAGTGATATACTTAATAATATTATAAATATATATAAGTATCTTATGTACATTCTTAAGCTCTGTCCACACTATCAAACTTTGTGACAAAAAAAATGTGATGTGCCCATATATGGACATGATGATGTCATATCACTACCGTATTTGGGCACATCACATTTTGTTGTCACAAAGTTTGATAGTGTCAGAGCTTTAAGATAAAACCCCTAATATTTCGATTTTTTTATACTTATTTAGAAACCGGTAGTTCAGCACTTACAAGTACTGTTAGTAGTGAGTTCCTTGTGAGCTTGATGGCCAATTGTGTTCTGTGTACCATACCACTACCAAAACAAGTAACAGTTCATCCACTTGTCTCGTTTCTTTCAAGGTAAGTGGCGATATCAAAATTATTCTACTGCAGTTACTGCAGCAAAGAGTACAATTATTCATACACATTGTTTATTGCAGTGAATGCCTCATAAATTTCTACTTTAAAATAAACTAAAATTCATTTTAAAGCCCCATTCCCTACGTTTTTTAGATCTAATTTAAGATCACAAACTATATTTAATGTAAAAATAATACTATATGGTCCTATTGCGATAACTTTTTTTCGTCTTTAAACGGTTAAAAATGTGAAAAATAAATCGATTCTAATAATTATAGCGGCCCGCTATAAATCCCAAAATGCATTGCGTGCGGATTGATATTTTTGTTTTTCACCTGTAATTCGCCCACTTTTCGATCGATCGTGAAGCCAAAACAAATGGAAGACTCCTAACTTTTCAGCGAAAATACCGGGTTTTCCCCAATTTGTATCAACGGAGTCTGGCAAAAATAGAAAGACAATTAATGCAGCAACTATACAACGTCAGGCTAGGTATATAGCTAGCGTACGATGTTCGTACATTATCGATGTTTACCAGCTAGGCCTACAAAACTAAGCCTAGCTAGGCTAGGCCTAAGACCGTCCACGAGAGGTCGATCGCCGCGAGCTACTTAGGTAGTGCATTGTTTCTCACTTTTTATCATAATTTACCATAAAACGTACATTTAAGACAAGGAATGTCATGGTTTAATGTTTTTAAAGTGATATATATGTATTATTTTCCAAAAAACGTCCAAAATTGCAGGGAAGGGGTCTTTAAGGAAATGCAGTAATGCACAAAATCTGTAGTTACTGCAGTACCTGCAGAAGCATAATGTTGACAAGGTTCCTAAAGCATGGTCTACACTATCAAACTTTATGTGACAAAACAATGTGATGTACTCATATATGGACATGATGATGATGATGTCATATCACTACCATAGTTGGGCATACCACTACCAATATATATAATATAATTCCTATACAATATGTTGAATATAAAATATAAACAAATTAGGCTCACATAGAATCATACATTTAAGATACTGATGAAAAGTGTAAGTACAAGTGTTTTAATTTGTATATGAATATGAATTTATGTTTATTATAAGCATATTACCATATCATTCATCAAAATGTCTCATTTTCAGCTTTGAACGATCAAGAGATGTTATGTACGAGAAACTGCGTTGTGTTTTTAAGTTCTTTGAGGATATAGGTACAGGCCATTCAACATGTTTAGGAAAGGTTGTCTTCAAACTAAAGGTGGATGCAATGAAGCGTGACAAGGATCCTAACCAGCATGTTTTAAAGGTACAAAGATTGAGAATGAAATGTTGGTCCCAGTAGGGGATCTTGTTTAAGTTTTGAGGGTGTGTGGCGCAGTGTGTTGGACGTTGGATTACTGATCGTGAGATCGCTGTTCGAATCTAACTCTCGCTGCATTGCTTGTATCCTTAGGCAAGACACTTTACTTACATTGCCTCTCTCCACCCAGGTGTATAAATGGGTACCGGTACCAGATCAAGACACAACTTTGCGCTGATTACTAGCTGCATTATTATGGGAGTAGGTTTCCATGCGTGTTTGATCAAAAAAATGACCGGGGTAATAGTGTGCAGCGCATCGAGAGCTTGCTTATATGTGCTATATAAGAGTGAACTATTATTATTATTAAGTCAGTTTACCAAACAATACTCCAAGTAACGTTTCTCATTTTCTTTTCTGAAGCTTAAAACAACAGAACACACCAACAAAGGCATGTGTTTATGCCCCCTCCTGCTACCTGCGTCTCTGCTGTTGCCACCAATTGGAGCCAATGACGTCATTGAAATTTCTGGGATACGTGACGGAGTAGTGGTCAAAGGTCACGCATTGAATCTAACCATTATTGAAGAAGTAAGTTATAAAGAATGCAGTCAATTTTTAAAAAATTCATTCATAGAGAGGAGAAATTCCTCAAATGTAAAATGAATATCCAATCTCATAATGGCAACAATACATCGCCTTAAGCTTTGTCTACACTATCAAACTTTATTTGAAAAAAAAATGTGATGTGCCCATATATGGACATGATGATGTCATATCACTACTATATTTGGGTATATCACTACCATATTTGGGCACTTTCACACTTTTTTTGTCAAATCATCAAGACCAACAAATGTAATGTGTTACTTATTACAATATTGATTAGTAACCCTTGTGGTTATTTTGCGGTACACCACGTATATAAAAATCTGGAAAGAACTGTTGCGTTACTCGATGTTTCAATCAATAAATTCTTTGATCGTCCTCAAGCGTGGTTCCCACTAGAACGTAACGCAAGGACGTAAACGCAACGCAAGCGTTTTAACTAATGACAAGCGAAGTTATAGACAGTTAGCAATCACAAGCGAATAAGCCATCGCTTGTGATTGGTCAATTCACTTGCGTTGCGTTATGTCCTTGCGTTGTTAGTGGGAACCACGTTTTAGGAGTAAGGATACCCAAGATTTTCCTCCATGGCATACCCTAATGGTATATAAAGAGTTCAAAACATAAAGTATTTTCCCAGCTTTCTAAAGTAGTATATTGCATACAGTTTTATTTTTTTTTTAAATCTAATGATGTCATGTAACAGTACAGTAGTGGGAAACTTCATCTAGAATAGTGTATCAAATTTAATTTATGTACCGTTTTCAGGATTTTTTTTATTAATACATAAAATAAGCTAAATAATGCATTTTAAATTAGAATTTCAAAATATAATTTAAAAGATCGATGTAAAACATTTATTTACGCCGTTTTCTATCATAAAATATATTTTACAATTCATAAAATATATTTTACTATCAGACATTGCAGGTCTGAAAGTAAGTTGCTATAGAGATATTGATTATATCCACTGATTAATGAGTCAGTGGAGAATGAGGATAAGAAACAACAAAAAGCTGATAGGAGACAAAAAGAGACAGCTATGTGTGAGAGAGACAGCTATGTGTGTACACAGCATTGCAAATGAATATTAAAAATATCTATTTAACTCTGGAGGATTGGATTTATTTAGGGTGTGGCAGATAGCCAACCACAATTTGATTGATTGATTAACAATTAAGGTAACATATGAATTTTGTCTATGCATTTTTTTCTTGAGGTCAACAGCGTAACGTCTCATTTGACAGCTGATGCTTATGCACTACTAAACTAAAGCTCTGTCTACACTATCAAACTTCATGTGACAAAAAAATGTGATGTGCCCATATATGGACATGATGATGTCATATCAGTACCATGTTTGGGCATGTCACAGTTTGATAGTGTAGACAGAGCTTTAGATGATCATCCAGTTCCGATTCACTGTACTGTATTATTTACCACTAATGGCATAGTATGTCCAGTATTATGTTAGGGTTAGCTTAGGCTAATGAGGCATCACATGTGATACATGTGTGACGCTGTATCATAGAATTTGTCATGATACAAGACAAATTATAGATACAGTACCAAGAATCAGCTTGTTTGTGTAATAAGGCATCACATGTGATACACGTGTACACTGTATCATAGAATTTGTCGTGATACACTGCTGTATCAGCAGGCTGTTCAGCACACATACTGTCTATTGTCTACATAAATGTAGGAATATTTGTAATATTTTTTTTCATCCTGCTCTAAATCTGTCAAGTGTTTCTATTTATAGCTCTCGTTCTTGTCAAACTAATAATAGTCATGCATCAATAAACTTTTACAACCTATCAGGCCATGGCCACATATTGTTTACAGTAGTCATATAAATAGAACACAATATTGCAGTGAGTTTACATAGTAAATTGATATTAAGAGAGTTGAAAGGATATCAAGCCCATCTATAATAAAATAAACCTATTTCAATGTGCTAAAAATAAACTACAATAAAGACTACTAGACTATCAAAAATAATCAGTAGTTAAACCAGTCGTGTGTACAGCCCACTGCTCATTTTAAAACTGATTTATATACTGTAGGTTGGTATTAAGTTGATTGTTTTGGTTAAAAAGTTAGGAAAATGCTTATTGCTCCTTCTAATGGACTTACATCATTATTGGAGGTTTAGTAAAATATATTAGTAAGTATTAGTGTGTGCAATGAAGATTGGTCAAGTAAGTACTTGTAGTTTGTGGGTTCAATTTTAATAGTGCTAAAATTCTTTCTTGTGGATTGAAGTAAGGTTTATTAAAGTTTAAAGTAGGCCGATTTAAAGTCCATATAAGTTTGTTTCTTCATGATTTTAAATGTACAGTATCATAAATATCAGTGTAATGTAAACATTAAAATCATTAGAAAACATGTTTTATGATAATAATACTAACTTGTTATTAATTAAAATGTTAAATGTACATGTCATTTGAATTCTAAAATATATGTAGTTAGGTTAGAACTAATATATACAGTAATTGATATGGGTCATGTTCTAAACATATTGTTTTCTATAGCCTTCATCAATTGGACAAGAAGAACAGGATAGTGATTATCATGATGCCAATGACCAATCAGATGTTTCGGTAGAGAGTGATTATGAAACTGCACCAGAAACAAATGACAGTGAGTTAAAATTAATAATAAATATACTTTTAAATTTAAGATTTTTAGATTTTAAAAGTCAACCCAATTTTCAATAATTTTTGCAGATTTCCTGTCACCATATGAACTTGTGTCGGGGTACAGTAATTCACTGAGTAAAGCTATAACAAATTGCGCAATATACGACGCTGTACGAACCAATAAGCTGCGCCGTAGTTCTGACGATAGTCGTTCATCTCAAAATTCCAGCAACTCATCAAACCAATCAAATGCACGGGAGCAAGCTGGCTTCACAGAGGCGGGGCAATTAGCGCACAATCTTGCGCAGTATTACTCGCAGGATACGGACCGTTTACACGTCAACTTGCTGCGTCGACGTAGCTCCAACGAACTCTCATCTCATCACAGTACAAGTCTGTCGGAATTTGGATCTGAAATGGATGAATATTTCGGCAAGAAGATTTCGGCAATCAATGAAGATGATTCACAACATGTGGAAGAATTCGCTGCCACTCTTGCGTGTTCCGTTGTATCACATGGATTGAACACTGCTTCTCTGTTAGTTCCTGGAATACAGCAATTTGAAGCCAAACAACCTGTGAACGTAGCCATGAGGCCCATCGCTCTACGCCCCACCCCCGAAAGTATTACTCCTGAACTCAGCTCGGACGACACATCATCTCAAGTCAACTCTGTTGAACAGTTGGCAGACAATGTAGTAGAACAAAGCATATCTTTGATATTCTCGTCAAGCAATGGCAAATTGAATTCTGCAGAAAGGGTTACGACTGCAACAGCAAATGGTTTTCAGTGCTGTGGTGGTGGCGTGAAAAAGAAAATCAGTTACAAAAAAATAGAGAAACTAGCGAGCAATCTCGTTGAAAAACTTATTAACGAAGTCATGCTGAAGAAAAAATCCAAAATAAATACAGAAGAAACTTGTAGACAACAAATTTTTAATGAAAAAGAGAGGGCGTCCTTTGTTGAAGCCGTCGATGACCTTGCAGGACATGTCGTTGAATTGGCGTTACAAGATGCTCAGGACATCATCAATGACCGGTTAGATTTAGACAGCTTCGGGTCAGTAAATGAAGAAGAGTATAGCATCATTTCTTCCATGTCTTCAATGAAAGAAAGTGATTCTTATGAAATTATTAAAATTGATTCATTGAGCGACGCAAGTAGCAGCCCTGTAATCGTCACCAAAAAGAGTTTCTCAGCCGAAGAATGTGTTGACAAAATATTAACAGACAGTTTCGTTGAATTAGGTAATATGAAATGCGGGACACGGGACAAAAACGATGTTCATAATAGTCATTTTGACGTAAATGCATTTTCCCAAATGGTTATTGAGGCCGCTCTTCAGAAATTAAACGAGTTGAAAAGTTCAAATGGTAGCAGACGGAACTTAGGAGACTTAGGTTGCCTAGCAACAAGTTCCACCATCTGTTGTGATCAGTCAAAGGTTATTGGCAATGGTTTGGAATTATTTAGACAAAACCACAAATTGGAACTTCCTGAGCCAACTACAAATATTGTGCATGACAAAGTCAGTGAAGGAAATTTAATAAGTACACAGGAAACTATAGGTAGAAATGTGAAATATATCAAGACAAAGTTTGATAGAAACACCCAAGCATTCATGTCTGACACTAGTGAGAACCGCCTGTCCGGAGAAAACAGCGGGCCGACTCCTGGTACCCCACCCCCGACACCGGATTACCTGACGAAAAATAATTTTGAAAACAACCAACATGCCCTAGAAGAAGAACTTAGGAAACGTTTTGCAATTGAAGAAACGGACGAAGAAACAAAGCCTAAAATAACAAGTATTGATAGCCTAGCTAGTAAATTAGCTTCAGCTGCGGTTAGTGATGGTATCCATAAAGAAACGGAAGGAGCTGGGCCTAAAATAACAAGTATTGATAGTCTAGCCAGTAAATTAGCTTCAGCTGCGGTTAGTGACGGCATCTATAAAGAAACAGAAGGAGCTGGGCCTAAGATAACAAGTATTGATAGTCTAGCCAGTAAATTAGCTTCAGCTGCGGTTAGTGACGGCATCCATAAGGTATGTCGGCGGGAAAAGAAACCAAGTTCAGCAAGCACTTTTACAGAAGATTTACTCAAAATTGGTAATATTGATATCACTGGAAAAAGACCAAGTTGTACAGAGGAAAATATAGCAATTTTTAGAGAGGAGCTTCGGCGTGCATCCATTGAGCAGGAGAGAGAGCTGGCAAGAAGAGGATCACAGTTGTCAGACTTTGCGGATGAACTGGAAAGTACCAGATTTAAAGAGGAAATACCAAATCACATTCAAGAGTTTGCTTACGATCTGGCTAATAACATTTTAGCAAGTGCTTTTCGACAGCAGTTTGGAGACATTGAAAAAAATAATGATTCAGAGTCTACTGTGGACAGACAACAGCCTGGAGCAGTGAGCCTAGATACAGCTGCACAGGAGAGAAATTTACTTGCCATGGCAACAAACCTAGCAAATTCTATTGTAGCCTCTGCGTTACAGGCACTCCGTAGTCAAGCTTCTGGGCGTTCAACATCAGGTAGGTTTTTCTTAACAAACCATATGATTCTCCGCTATAGTTTATACCCATTTCACCATACAGAATGCAGGTGTTTTGCTAGGTGATTTAAGCATCTGTCTACACCATCAAACTTTATGTGACAAAAGAATGTGATGTGCCCATATACGGACATGATGATGTCATATCACTACCATATTTATGCATACAGTATCACTGCCATATTTGGGCACATCACATTTTTTTTGTAAAACAACAGTAGTTTGATATAATAGTAGACAGAGCTTCATTAAAGTAGTCCTAGTTAGATCTTAATTACTTATTAAAGTGCCACATGTAAATAAACAACTATGACTCAACATTGTTTTTTTTTTTTCAGCTGACCGTTCGCCCCACAGTCCTTGATGGGGGAGAGAAGAAGACTTGCAGACTTAACATTTCATCAAGATAAAAATTCCTTAGCTATAATAGTATACCTTGCTTTGATTTAGGTCATGCTAGTATAGACAAAAAGTTGACAAAATCTGTATTTAAGCTGCGGCTAATTAAGTTCCTTTTTAATCAACCATTTGTAAACATGGTTGTTATCCCTTAAGCTCTGTCTACACTATCCAACTTATTGTGACACAAAAATGTCCATGTATGGACACGATGTCATATCATTACCATATTTGGTCATACAGTACCACTACCATATTTGGGCACATCACACTTGTTTTGTCAAACTAGTTTGATAGTGTAGGTAGAGCTTTACACCTGCTAAAACAGACAAACCAAACCTTCCTCATTAAAAAATACTACAATAATTTACTGTAGATTTTAAACTATAAATACTCAATGATGTACTGTAAATTCATATTTATACTATACAAAGACCAATTTTAATGCATTTTAGTGTACTGTGTATTGTTTTTAAATTGTGGCAAACTAAATACCTTGTCTGTATTTTTTGGGGATATTATGAATTTGCAGCCCCATATTTTTGGTATCAATTTTGATTTGTTAATGTTTTTATGTCCGTTTAAAGTGACCACATTTTCTGTACATTTATCCTAATGTATCCAAAATGTTACCAAACAAAGTCTGTTGTTTAAAATTTTTAACATTTTTATATGATTAAAACAAGATAAAAAATGATTATTGCCAAAATGACGTCAGGAGATTAAAACTAAAACAGTAAAGATTTATAAAAATTAACTCAGTATTGTAGTTTGCTAGTCTGGCTATAATATAGCTATTTCAAAAGCATGGAGTTATCTATATAGTTTACAGGGTGTTTCTGGTGGCGTTTGCTACAATAAATCATCACCTTAATAAATCTAAAAACCTATATTCCCAAAATATGACGTACACATGCTTTTACAGTAATGAATTAAAATTACTTATGCTTAATTCTGAGATAGGCGGACACAATGCAAAAACAGTTGCGTACATAAACATCACTTCTCAGTGCCCTACAGCTTGGTTCCCACTAGGACGAAACGCAAACATGTTGACCAATGACAAATGATTGTTCAAATCCCTTACGTTGCGTTACGCCATTGTGTCTCTAGTGGGAACCACGCTTAAAGGAAAACATTCTCTTTCTAGAGACTTCTCCCCAATTACTTTTTGATTTCCAACATTGTCTTGTAACAGACTGAAACATTAGCTAAATCAAATACTGAGACATATGAATCAGAATACTAATACAGTAAGACAAATAGTTTATATAGATGTCAACTAAGTATTGTTTAAAATAATAGCAAAGTGAATGTCTTACCTATAAGAAAGATGAGCCTAGCATACACTGTTATAAATCCCATAGTATTGCACTTGGTTGAGCCTAGCATACACTGTTATAAATCCCATAGTATTGCACTTGATTGAGCCTAGCAAACACTGTTGTATAAATCCCATATTGGTACACACTGAGGCTGAAAATGGGTTGGGCCTAGCAAACAACACTGTTGGCATAAATCACATATAGTAATACTAAGTCACAGTTATAAATCCCTTAGTACTTAAAAAGTCCTTTCATTCATATGTTGAGTGTAGCAAAAACTGCTTATAAATCTCATATTGATTAAACTTAAAAAGTCTGGCTGGTAGAAATTTCACAGTGTAGTCTGGATTGTGGTTAATAATGGACAGATTGTATACACCTGAATATGCAAATGAGCTCAATCCTACTGAGAAAGTAAGATTGCAAAGGAAACTTAATACCTATAAATGGTGATAACAGTGTGCTAAATTTTGCAATATTGAAAATGATTTTTGTTCACAATTTAAATGTAGTTGATTGTTGCCTTAGTAAAAATAAAACAATATGGCAGTATATTTACATTAAAAGAAGCACTGTACAGTATTATCAATGGTGTGATACTAAATTCAATTTTAACTTTAATATGATATTAAATATGGTTGTTTAAAAACAGTAAAGTTCTAAGTATTTGGAATATCAGATTTCATGCTTGTTAAATAAAGCTAAGTCTACACTATCCAAAAAAATGTGATGTACCCATATGGACATGATCATATCACTACCATATTTGGGTACACCAAACTTTTTTTGTTTGATAGTAGTGTTGACTGGGCTTCAGAAATGATACATACTAAATAATTGACCATTATTAACATAGCATAAGCAGCAATAAAAATCATTTTGATATCATTTTGTAATGTCTCATTCAATTTATTTTGGTCAGTTTATCTTGGTTCCCACTTGACCACAATGCAAGGACCAATCACGGCGATTTGGGCACACTACTACTATATTGGGCACATTTTTATTACAGTTTGACAAGAAAGTAATGTGCCAAAATATGGTAGTGATATGCTCAAATATAGTAGTTATATGACATCATCATGTCCATATATGGGCACATCACATTTTTTTGTCACATAAAGTTGAGTGTGTAGACTGACCTTTAGGTCTGTTTACTCTTAGTGGGAACCAAACGTTAGGCATAGCTGTAAAACCCCAGCACATAAATAATAAAATAAATAAATTTAATTTAAAAAAATACAATTTTACAGACTTTTTTTATGACAAAGAGAAAGGCTGCATGTATATCTAGGGTTTCATTTCATTTATTTGTTCGACAAAAAACTTCTGGGACTTCAATGTCAAGGAAGCTCTATAGCTCACAAACCAGAAGGCCCACTTCAACGATCTATAGAATGTCATGGTTGCACAATAGCTGTGCATATGAACTACATTTTATTGTATTATTTATCTACAGACAAACTGGAAAAAAATACTATTTTAAGGAATTTTGCAGGCATTTGAGCTGTATGACATAATTATGTTTTTTTCAGGAACAAAGTATACTGAACAAGAATTTTTTATTCTAAAAATTAAAAATAATAGTACTGAATATAATAGCAAAACAACTACATTTAACCTTCTAGTACAATTGAATGCAATGTTTGTGTAAAATTCAGCAACACTACCTAATAGGGGGGGGGGGGGAAGTAAACCCCAGCTTTGAGACAACCCTTCAGTTGGTACCAAGCTGCAGCTGGTACCATCTTCTATATAATCGTCTTGTTCCTCCACTTTAAACAAATACAATTCTTTTAAAACTTTTAAAATAAACATACATTAATAATTAAACTTATGCTGTACCATATTGCAACTGTAAAAAAAAAACAATGAACTTTTTGGTTTAAAAATTTTTTTCAATGTTAAATATATTGTTTTTTGAAAATAACATTTTACAATCCTCAGTGAATAACGAAACAATTAATCCTTCCAAGTTCGAAAAAAAATAAATTACTGAATTCTGCAAATGTATATTATATCAGAAAGTCAATAATTTTACGTCCTACATAGATCATTAGTTCATCTTCCACATGGTTGTTATCGAGAATAGCTTTCTGTATGTGTACCACTAAATATGGATACATTTTCATGTAAAATTATTCAGTATATACTGTACTGTAGGTCTCTCTGGTATGTCACCCGGCAAAACTAAACATTTAGGTGGTTTTTTAAACAATGTCCGTGTTAAAACAATTAGTCTAGCTCACAAATACAAATGTATTTGTGTTATTCCTTCTCATTTAGACAAGTTTTGAATCCAATAAACTGCCACCTCTTCTCTAGCGTTGCTCCAACTCCAAATAGCTCTTGTTTAAACACAGTAGGTAACTTTACTAGTATCGACTCTATTTCCTTTGGAGTGACCTTTGGGTCGAGTCTTTGAAGGTATGACCAGAGGTACTCAATCGATGCTCCAAACGGATGTACATGAAGAAATGTTGCCAATAAGCCTGAAGAAAATTGTTTTTTAATTTAAATGGTTTAATCAAGTTTTATAATTAAATTGAATACGTAAAACAATATGAATAACAAATAATTGAACAACAAATAAACATTAAAAATACAAATTTCAATTACTTATGTATTTGAACTTTAACTATTTTAATAAAAAGTGTCCCCTGAATAGAGGTTGGCTAAAATACATTTTAATTTGTGCTAGTTTCTGAAAGTGTTCCTTAAAAGGAGAGTTTTTACTGGTCAGCATTTTATAGATATTCGGTCACAAATATTCAGAGGTCACAAATATTCAGCAAGTGACACAAACAACACCACCACTAGTATAATTAACTCTAGGTGACATTTTTGTACCAAATGGGTCCTCCTAACAGGTTCAACTGAACTCTCTTGATACTTACCAACAAGCATGCCATGTTTCTCTGTCAACACTGCCTCTGTGACATCACTGCTTCCTTCCTTTGTACTTGACTGTTCCTTGCTGTCAGACTCTGTTTCAACAGATGTTGTCGTTGTCTTGATCCAATTGGTCAATTCAGATGGTTTCTATGGTAAATTATTTAAACTGTTGTCTGTCTACACTATCTAACTAGTTTGACAAAAATATTGTGATGTGCCCAAATATAGTAGTAATATGCCCACATGATATAACATCATCTTGTCCATATTTGGGCACATCATATTTTTTTTCAAATAAAGTTTGATAGTGTAGACAGCGCTTAAGTCCATAATAAATAATTAACAAATTGGTTGCTGTTGTATTAAACACTATAAGACAACCGTGTACTTCTCTTGCAAACTTTGTAAATCTGTAAACGCAAGTCTGTGCTTACCTCTGGTTCTTTCTTCTTATCTTCTTCAATTTTCTTTAGTTGTGATTTGGATTCCATTAATTGCTAAACAAAATATATTAGCATAGTTTAATATTGTGGGTACAAGCGAGTAGGAAATACAGTTGAATCTTCCAATTCGACCCCTTGATTTGGCATAATATGTAAAATCTTCAAGAAATTCTGGTACTTAATAGTCTGAATGAGTTTTTTTTTTAGTCTTTACTAACAGCCAACTCGCATTTAACTATTGATAACTATTGATAATTTAACTACAGTAATGTACAAAATATCATGCTGTATGTGTACTGTATGTGTACTGTATGTGTACTGTATGTGTACTGTATGCTCAAATTGTAAAATTAGAAACATATATATACTGTATATACATTTTTGTTGTGAATACGATTAGCATTTTGCAAAGCACGCTCGTTGAGTTTGTGCACTCTTTGTGTTCATAATAAGTGTACCATGTCCCGCATACCTGGCTCAGCCTATATATTGTGCCAGTTCTGCGGTACATTTTGTTTCAAAACCTGAGCTGCACTGACGAGATCTAATAAGATCAAAACAGTACTGTCTGCAGATTGGATATATATATATGATATTGCATACCTGTTGCATGCCTAGCAGTGCATGCTGTAATGCTTTGATCTGCGTGTCCTTCTCTTCATATTCCTTGCTACGTTCTGCTTTCACAAGCTCAACCTCATTCTTGAATGCTTCCAGTTGACATTTCATCACATCATTTTCATCTTTTAGTTTTCTCATTTCTTGAAATACATTCAATGTCAATTTATGGCATATTAATTGATTAATAAACACAGCTGTTAACAAGCTAGTTATTAATAAATGCCTTGTGATACAGTAATATCAACTAAACAAATGGAATGGAGTGACATTTTAAATTAGCTAACATTCAAATAAAGATGAATTTGAGAAAAATTACAGACATATCAGGCAAGTTAGGAAAGAGTTTTGTAAAATTGACTAGAAAGTTCTCCGGAGAGGAGATAGGCTTCACTGGAAGATATGGCTTATGCCTGTGTATCGTATCATGATGACTACTACTACTGTATCTCATCTGCTATGCACCTACGATCATCTAGGTCATGGGACAATTACAACTAGAGAAAGTTCTTTAAAAAAGGATTTTCTGAAGATGTTACCTTCATCATTTTCAAGTCTGGGTTTCTTAGCGTCTGACATTGCTTGTAGGTTGCTAGCGGCGTATGCCTGTGCACTTTGTACTATCAACCTCCTCTTTGTTTCAATGTCCATTTCAGGTTCTTTTTCTTTTGTCTCAACTTCTATTTCGTCATCGGACACATCCATGTCTGCTTCTCCTTTTTCATTTAAAATCCCACTCATCTCTCCCTGTTGGCTTTCTTTTATTTCCTATTAAAAACAAAGTTGACATACTTCAATTATCAGTGCATTAGTTGATATTACTGTAACACAGTTTTGTTAATAGCAGGTAACAATATCCATGTGCTAGCAGATTGTATCCTCCTGTATATAAGGTAAGTGTACAAATACAATACCATTCAAAGCTACCTACTGTCAAATATGTATTATTACTGTTTCAGCATTAAGAAATAAATAAAAATACAAAAAATGTGATATTAATCAAGTTTAGCACTTCCATTTCACAATTTTACCCAATTTCAAAATCCTGGATTCATCACTGCGAATCACTTCTGTACACTATTCAAGAAAAATGTATAACCATTTTTAAAAAATGTGAAAACCATTTGAATTCATTTGGTGTCAATCAGCCATAGTATACTCTATTATTGTCAGAAACAAATAATAAAAATAAGAAAAAAAAAATTTAAACTATACTTTTTAATGTTGCCAGTGTTCCTTTCTGAATCTTTATTTCATTAGTACTTACCATAATACATCATACATTACTTACCAAACCCAGGAGGACTAGCGTTCAAATAAATGGTATTTTAAGCAACACTTTTTAAGGAATGTGTTTTGAAAAGAAAATCCCCTGTTTCCGAATTTAAACAGTGGAGGATTTTTTTTAAAATGTCCTTGTGACAACCAAGGTGTTATATCGTAAACCATACCTTCTCCCCTCGACTAGATGACATTACCTGGTTGTATTATTGAAATGATGCATACATACTGTATGTATTTCACCGATGAAAACGTCTTCTAGACATATGTATGTGCAATGTACACATCATCTAGATGTTTGTACATGCAATATTTCAGACTTACACAATTACTGTTATATGGTGGTGATGAATCTTTACCTGAGCCTGCTTCTTCCAGACGTCTATGTTCTTTCTTTGAGGCTTTGTGAAATGATCCCATGCTCGCTGTTTGGTTGCACTCACAAATACATTCTCAACCAGGCTAACTATATGAAAGTAGTACCAAGTACATATAGACACTTACATTGAAATACACAATATATTCCTACATACTCACATAGTAATAACACCAACGTCTATTTGAACTCAGATTACATTTGAATTAGACTTAATAGTGTCAAAGAACAGTTCATTAGTACAGTGTTATGTTAAAACTAGTATCTCATAATGCATGTATTTATAACAAGTGACTTATAAAAACCAGTGCACGATTTTCGTTGAGCAAATTACCTTGTTCTAAGTTGATTATCAAGGGATTAAGTAGATAAATTGGACGCTTAAAATCATGAAGTCAATTTCATTGGTAGCTGTAAATGATGTAATGCACTTATACAAGCATAATATGGAGAAAGATAACATATAGAATGAAGGTGATCTATGCAGTAGACATCACGTAGGTCAATCAATGGAGGTCATCTCTGCAAAACTATACTCACCAAATTAATCTCAAATTTTAAAAAAATCCCATCAGAGTTTAACAATTGAAGACTGCTGAAATAGAATCTTATGAATTAAGTTTGAATTTGTAGAATATACATTACTCTTCTGTATAAATCCATCCAATCAGAGTTGACAATCATCATAGCGTAATATTACTGTCCAATCAAATGGCTTCATATTGTTTGAATTCTTGCCGTCAGTAGTTACATTCAATTCACACGTATTACGGTAAGACTACTGTTTAATTTGACCCTAATTGACCAATCATATACCATCTTACTGCTTTCATGAAAACATCCAATCGAAAGCTATGTTATAGCCAACATAGATTCAGGTAAACCAATCAAAAGGCTTCTTATTAATTCAGCCACCACCAATTTTGCTGTCATCATGAAACTCACTAAACTGTTTCATTCAATAACACTATTACTTACATTGATTAAAAAGACAGTGCATTCTCTGTATGAACACATTCTTGGCAACATCAAACTCATCATTGTATGTTTGCTTTTCAATCATTAATCTTCTAACTTGGCTATCAACAAAAAGGCACAATAATAATCTTTAGAATGATAAAGTCGTACTCACGTCACCAATGTCTTATTATATGTTTGTTAAGTAGTATATATCAGCTGCTGCTTTTATGGAGTCCTTGATTGCCATCGAAGTACGAGGTCGTGAACAATGTCAATCGGTGTCAATCAAGGACTTATCAAATTTGGAAAAGCTCTCGAAAAAATCCGTAAAATCAGCAGCTGATATAAACTACTTAAAAAATTGCAAAACGTTCGCCGTGTTTCTAAAATGTATATCTCATGTATTGTTATTTTGCCATTTTTGCAATTAATAAATGTTCTTAAAATGAAATATTGATATACTTGATGAAGTCAATGAATCGATTTAGTTTAATGCAAATCAGTTACACAATACAGAAACCGAACATGCCAACATTTATAGCAGTAAAGCTCTGTCACACTATTTTGACCAAAAAAAGTGTGATGTGCCAAATATGGTAGTGATATAACATCATCATGTCCATATATGGCCACATCACATTTTTTTGTCACATAAAGTTTAATAGTGTAGACAGAGCTTTAAACAAGTTATACAAAAAGAGAAGCCGGTTTAATTGAAAGAAATAATTATGGGTACTTAAAAATGGCACAGATATCAAGAAATACCGAATATAACAATTTGATGATTGATTGATACAATTGATTATTTTGTTACCTGTTTGTCAACTGAATCATACTATAAAAGTTGCTAGACGTTCTCTTAGAGCAGTCGCCTCGTTCAAGCCATGAGATTAACTGAGTTGCTGCTTTAACAAAATGTTCTTCACCTAAAATTAAACAGTGTTTATGTATGATTTATTATTTATTATATTCTGTGAAGCCTTGGCTACGTTATAAAACTTTATGTGAAAACAAACTGTGATGTGCCCATATATGGACATGATGATGTCATATCACTACCATATTTGGGCATGTCACTACCATGTTTGGGCACATCACACTTTTTTTTGTCAAACTAGTTTGATAGTGTAGACAGAGCTTAAAACAATCCAGTTGAAAATGACATTACAATAATTTTTCACTAATAATTTTTACATAACATACTTTTTAGTTTTTCTGCAAGTGCAGAAGATTCGTGGTCCGAGTACGGAATTGAAGTAACTGGAGGAGAGGGCGGTCTCATCAACTGTTCTTCCATGCGATGTCGATGACGCATTTCCCTTGCGTATTGTCGTTGCCTACATTCAAAGTCGTAGTGATCATCACGTGCCTGTGCGTAATCAACATGTATACGTCCAGTATTGTCTGGTTCTTTGCTGTTGTTTAAGCTTATTCGATAACCTGAAAAATGTAAAGTTCAAAAAATCAAAACATTTTTTGGTTTTCACTTTTCTTAAACTGTTAATGAGTGCGTTGTGTAGGTTGTTGATAAGTTTTTACTCCACAATAGTTTAAATAACATATTTTAAGATTTCTTTGCAGAACTAGACGTACCATTTATTTTGCATACATAAATTTCTGTGTAATCTAAATAATCGTAATGAATAAAAAACTTGGTATTTGATACAGAATGAGCCGAAGCTCTTAGACACATTAATTAATATCCAATTAGCAATTATTGTTCTACTTACCAGATAAATATAACGCTTTATCAACTGATATCTCATCATTAAATCTTACATGACAAAAGTTTTTCTTTCCTTTCCTGTAACTAACAATCTCTCCGCAAAATGCGAACATTTCACGCACTATGTCTCCCGTTATGTTTTCTGGAAGGCCACCAACAAATACAGTACGACAACCAAATGGTTTCTCACGAACAGATGGAGGGGGAGCACCTAGAAGAAATATCGCCAACGATCTAACATTACTTGCCCTCAACTTATAAATGATTCATGATATACAAAGAAACATTACACACAATTTTCTGTTGATTTCATGCAATTTACAATGTACAATTTACAGTATTATCTAAATGCTATGACAATAAAACTTTAAATCAAAAAGAATATTGCTATGCCAAAAAGGCAATAATTATGGAGATTAGGTATACTCTTACCAGAAGGGGGAGGAAGTAAAGTTGCTGTACTTAAATGTATGGTCTCCTTTCGTTGCATAACTTGTGGAGGTAAAATGTCGTTTCCACCAACCATTCCTCCATGCGGAAGGCCACCGGCATGCGGTAGGCCACCGGCATGCGGTAGGCCACCGGCATGCGGTAGGCCACCTCCATGGGGAATATTGCCTCCATGTGGAAGACCGCCCCCATGAGGCAGAGCGGCACCGGCCATACCACCTCTACCGAGTCCACTGTTATCAGCACCAATATTACCAAATCCAGTCATTATTCCTCCTCCTCCGCCACCGTCACCCATTCCCATACCATTCCACATGGATCCTTCATTCCATATGTTCATTCCAGATCCTCCTATATTTGAACTGTTCATCCCATGTCCCATTCTTGACATATTCATCATATCTGGGGACAAAATCGTTCATGCAAAGTTAAAACAAACTCACAAATGTATTGTACTGCTACTGTAATAATATATCTAACAAGGTGCGGATAATTAATTAACATAAAATATTATTAAATTTATTGCAAACCTCGATTATCTTTCTTTCCACCATCATCCATTGATGAATTCACTATGACCTTTGGCCCTGACTTGGCGCTAAATTGAAGTGGTTGATCATTATTTGCAGGGTCTATACCATGACTTCCAAGCACTGAAAAAAAAATGGAATAATATCAATTGACCTGTAAAATAAAATAATTTTATAGGTCTATGACAGGCTCCATGATCAAACTATCATTTTGATTCTAGGAACACAATTAATTTTATTATTATTTAAAATTTTTTACTGTAGGCCTATATAAATGTTTACTGTAAATATGTGTTAAGAGTTTAGAGCCAGCAGTACTGAATCCTTACAAGACATAGCATTTTGGCCTCCTCCTAGGTGTAGACTCTGCTGCAGAAAAAATGGCGCAGTCATCTTGTGAAATATACTTTGCAAACTGAAAAAAAAATGGGTAAAAAAACAAGACACATTAATTTAAATTATAAATATTAACATATTATTTATCTAGCCTATATATTATATAATAAGGTGTCAGATGAAATCGGTCGCGCTTGAAATCGGTCGCGTTTGAAATCGGTCGCGATAAAATCAACTTCCGGTATTTTGTATGGCACGCCGCTAGAGCTGTACCTTTGATGATATCGGTCGCGTTTGAAATCGGTCGCGTTTGAAATCGGTCGCGCTATTTTGTATGGATCGAGCGGGATGCATGCTAGAGCGGGATATACATTTTTCGTTTATATTATATAGTTAATTGATATTTTTTAGGAACTGGAATATTTATGTGGATATTTTTTACTTGGTTAATAAATATTTATTATCAATCATTAAATTTAATTTTTTTTTTGTATTTCACAGGTCTTGGAGAAGGACTGTGTGTTTTCAAAATGGCCATTTCTAAACACGTTTAAATATTATATGTATTAGGCATAATGTTATATTAGGCATATAATAATTTACCTAGGACCACAATGGAAATTTAGGACCACAATGGAAATAAGTTTGCCGTCTCGGTACTTTTTTTGTGTTTTTATCCTATTGATTTTATATCAGAATAAAGAAATAAAAATAAAATATCTCTATTTATATTTATAATACTGTAATTAATATATTATATAGAGAATATACGTCTGTCGTGTCTTTTATTATGCAAACAATTACGTAAAAGAGAACAATTTATTTAAAAACAATAATTTTTACAATATAGCCCGTAAAGCCAGCGTATCCATTTTTATACTTATGCATATATGTGGCAGATTATATCATCCATGTCGTTAACAACATACTATTCGATCACCTTATTTTATTTCTATCCGTTATGTAGGATAATATTAAGTATATAATGATTATTGTTGAGGCAAATCACGTGTATATTTTTATTTCTAATGTTTAAAATAGTTTTTAGTAAAATGATCATTATATGCGGATGGTTAAAAGGCGAGTGTTACTGAAATAAACCCCCGAATAAGCCATATCGACGGAGATGCGCCTTCTTTGATCGTGAAGCTGTTTCCTCTAACAATACGTTATTTTGCTGACGGGGTTTCCCCTTTTTAAAAAACACGCACTTGTTAGTGTGTCAACTCAAGGACAAAACACGTACGATCGTTGTCCATGGCGAGATAAAGATGACGTCTATTACTAATAACCATACGTTTGAAACGTCTATAGGCCTCCTGCACGTGTTTTTGTGAAACGATTCAATGAGCTATAGATGCTCGACGCGATTATGTTCATTCATTTATTCATTCATTCTTTATTTAGCCTTTAAAATCGAAATACATTTAAAACATAGGTAACAAAATCAAGACACGTGGAAATCTAAGGAGGCAAGGATAAGCAAAAGGAATTAAAGTCGCTGTAGCTCACAGTGCTATATATCCATAATAATTCCGAATAAAGTACTGTTTCTATAATTTGACAGTATGATTTATATATAATTTAGGGTCATTCCATACCAAATCACCCAAAAAAAATGACATTTTAAACCCTACTTTCTTCAAATTTGCTCAAATTTGGTTTTTGGGTTATTTTTAGCCAAAAAACCTGAAATTTTTAATTTGAGCGCCATACGACCAACGGTTCGCGTGCTACGCGTCGTCGTTTCTTCGCGATTTTGCGCAAAATCGACGCGGCGGGCTATACTTAAATGAGTGTATCTCCGTAACGTGTGGACCGATTTTGTTGTGACAGGTATCTTTGGAAAGGTAATTGTTAAAGCTATCCAAATCTTCTATTTACTTTTGAGATAGAACTATTTAAAAGATGTACAACTTATTCTATCCCATTTGACCTAGGATTTGACCTTGTGGGACAAATTTTTTTTAGATGAAATTTTGTGAAAATTATCTCCTACATGATATTTACATAATATAAAAAAATTGGAGATATATTATTTTTTGTTTGCTTTCTAGCTCATTTCAAAGTTGGCTTACTTCAACAATTCTGGTATTTCTATACAGTGTAGATGTATTGTCGACATTATATCACTACCAAATTTACCTCTTAATACTATGGGTGTCACTGTCAGATTATTTAAGACTACAACAATGCTTTAATTATATTTTCATGCTCCATACAAAATAATTATTACTTAGGTAAACATCTGTACACCATTTGATTACCCCATTTGGTTAGCCAAGGATGTACCATCAGTTTATGGCACTCTTTTCACACTTTCAAGCAAATTGAATCATTTTTTTTGTTTGATGATATTAACTTTGAAAACATTGATTGTTCTTTGCTGTTCATCATTATTTTACATTTTTGTTCATTGTATTTTATTCACTTATTTCTTCACTCATAATTATGTTATAATTACGTTATAAACGGCATGGACCGGGGTGACGATACGTGGGTTGGGGCAAGTAGGGTCCAGTCATTGCATAAAAATACCACTTGCCCTGGTCCATGCCGTCTAGCTGCCATTTTATGCAATTTTAAAACGTTACTACAGTTTTACGTTTTTGTCAAAAATGCAATATTACCACATGATTTATAAGGCTATAATTATGTTATAAACGGCATGGACCGGGGTGACGATACATTGGTTGGGGCAAGTAGTAGTAGTCAATGCATAAAAATACCACTTGCATCGGTCCATGCTGTCTAGCTGCCATTTTATGCAATTTTAAAACGTTACTACAATTTAAATTTTTGTAAAAAATGCAATATAACCACATGATTTATAAGGCTATAATTATGTTATAAACGGCATGGACCGGGGTGACGATATACATTGGTTGGGGCAAGTAGTAGTAGTCAATGCATAAAAATACCACTTTCCCTGGTCCATGCCGTCTAGCTGCCATTTTATGCAATTTTAAAACGTTACTACAATTTAACTTTTTTTTAATAAAAAATGCAATATAAATGCATGATATATAGGGCTATAATTACATTATAAACGGCATGGACCGGGGTGATGATACATGGGTTAGGGCAAGTAGGGTCCACTCATTTCAGAAAAATACCACTTGCCCCGGTCCCTGCCGTCTATCTGCCATTATATGCCATTATATGCAATTTTAAAACGTTCTACAATTTTACGTTCTTATAAAAAATGCAATATAACCTCATGATTTATAAGTCTATAATTACGTTATAAACGGCATGGACCGGGGTGACGATACATTGGTTGGGGCAAGTAGTAGTAGTATTTGCATAAAAATACCACTTGCCCCGGTCCATGCCGCCTAGCTGCCATTTTATGCAATTTTAAAACGTTACTACAATTTTACGTAATTAGCCCTATAAATCATGCGGTTATATTGAGTTAAATTGTTTTGTATGGAGCATGAAAATATAATTAAAGCATTGTTATAGTCTTAAATAATCTGAGAGTGACACCCATAGTATTAAGAGGTAAATTTGGTAGTGATATAATGTCGACAATACATCTACACTGTATAGAAATACCAGAATTGTTGAAGTAAGTCAACTTTGAAATGAGCTAGAAAGCAAACAAAAAATAATATATCTCCAATTTTTTTATATTATGTAAATATCATGTAGGAGATAATTTTCACAAAATTTCATCTAAAAAAAATTTGTCCCACAAGGTCAAATCCTAGGTCAAATGGAATAGAATAAGTTATACATCTTTTAAATAGTTCTATCTCAAAAGTAAATAGAAGATTTGGATAGCTTTAACAATTAGCTTTCCAAAGATACCTGTCACAACAAAATCGGTCCACACGTTACGGAGATACGGTCATTTAAGTATAGCCCGCCGCATCGATTTTGCAAAAATCGCGAAGAAACGACGGCGCGTAGCGCGCGAACCGTTGGTCGTATGGTGCTCAAATTAAAAATTTCAGGTTTTTTAGCTAAAAATAACCCAAATACCAAATTTGAGCAAATTTGAAGAAAGTAGGGTTTAACCCATTGGGTGATTTGACATGGAATGACCCTTTACGTAAATACGTCGGCGATACTATAGATTTTAATTTGAATATCTTTTATTTCTTCATTTATAATAATCATTTAATGTAAATAATTAAGTAAGTGCAACTCAGTGTCTCGCATTCATACGCCGTTTAGTAAATCTAGGTCTAGGCCTAAATGTTTAAATATCAGTGCAGATTACCTCTTTGAGAATCGTGTTCACCTTTATCTATCATTGTACATCATAGTCCTACTGTAGGCCGGTAGATTGATTTATAACGGCATATTATCTATATATTTTATTAATATCCTAAAACCATACGTAATTGTTTGCATAATAAAAGACACGACAGACGTATATTCTCTATATAATATATTAATTACAGTACATATAAATAGAGGTAAATTATTATATGCCTAATATAACATTTAAACGTGTTTAGAAATGGCCATTTTGAAAAGACACATTCTCCGAGACCTGTGAAATACAAAAAAAATTAATTTAATGATTGATAATAAATATTACCAAGTAAAAAATATCCACATAAATAATCTAGTTCCTAAAAAATATCAATTAAATCTATAAACGAAAAATGTATATCCCGCTCTAGCATGTATCCCGCTCGATCCACTCAAAATAGCGCGACCGATTTCAAACGCGACCGATTTCAAACGCGACCGATATCATCAAAAGTATAGCTCTAGCGGCGCGCCATACAAAATACCGGAAGGTGATTTTATCGCGACCGATTTCAAACGCGACCGATTTCAGACGCGACCGATTTCATCGTAAACCATATAATAAGACCTAGGCCTATTTAATATTTTAATGGATTTATTTTAGCATAATAACGTACTACTAGTACTAGTTTGGTGGTTTAGGATAAAAGCACAGAATCCACCATCATAGGCTATCCAGGCCTTGAGCTGATCATCTCATACTGCCACTTATTCATCATGCCACATCACCCTCACCACCGATCCCCATCGCGCTCGACACAACTATTTATGTCCAATATCATCCACGGGACAAACACAATAATGCCTTGGCCTACTAGGCTCTATCTAGCTGATGTGCCTCCATCCCATGGGCCTAGCTTATTCTCATCATTAAACAAAAATAACAATATACATACTTTATTATTAATCGTGTCGTATGGTTCTTCAATTATAGAAGAATGGGCTTAATAAATGCGTAAACATAGGTCAGTTGTTTTTATCAATGGAATGGAAAAACGTTTTTATTACAAACAAAGAATTCACGGACATCATCATGTTGACAAGCTGTTGGTAATTAGAGAGAGGGCGCAGTTCAAGAAATGTGGACCTGGGGAAAAAAGAGAACCTACACAACAACAAGACCTCATATCAGTGGTGACCTGGTCCAGGATGTCCGAGAGTACGTTGGTATTTATTTGTATATTTTATTGTCATTTTTGATTGAAACATTAGATTTTCATAACCCGTACATTATTATTTGTTTCTTTAGTTTAACGTTATTATTAACATTTTGACTTTACTAGTATTTTAACGAGAGAGTAGCACCATAAACCATAGATATTATTTATAATATATGGCATATTAAAACTATCACCTTCCTGACTTCTATTGTTTTTTAGTATTACCTGATATAAGTCTTCTTCCTCTTGTCTTGTCATGTCAAAGTATTGTTATATAAATGACAGTGCAGTTTTAAATTATTCTATACTACTATGGTTTGATTGAATTGAATAGAATTAATGCATTTTGTATAATATAATCTAAAAATACCATTTGATGGCTACCAGATGTCTCTATGTACCTGAACCAGTATTCATACAAATTTGTAATTTCTTTTTTTTTTGCCATTAGTTTTTGAATTAAGATGTGCCATGCAAGAATACCAGTGGGGTCGATTGGGGTCAGATAGTGAAGTCGCTCAACTGAATCAATGCAATGATCCGTCATTCAAACTAGAGCAGAACCAAACGTATGCAGAGGTACGTATATGTTGGTTTGGAAATGTACCAGATATACTCATGGAATTCCCCTGCTCAGATCGTCATATTTTATTATATAAATATTTATATTTAAAGCATCTTTGCCTAATCTGTTTTTAACCTCTCGCTACGGCCTTGGAACCCATCTCCATTTTCCCGATTATCTATTTCCCCGAATATCTCTCCGTCTGAGATCATGATGCAATCTCATAAATTCACTTTCAATCATACAATTTTGTTTTGTAAATTATGGTTAACCATTTAGTAATATAAACATGTATTTTTGTTTTAAAGCTCTGGATGGGAACACACCCCAGAGGGCCATCAATAATCAAGAGTGGGCCTCTTGCAGGTCAGCCATTGCTGGACTGGATCAATGAAAATCCTCAAAGTCTTGGAACCAAAGTACAAGAGAAATTTCACAATAAGCTTCCGTTCCTGTTCAAGGTGCTGTCTGTCAATAAGTCTCTCTCAATACAGACTCACCCTAGTAAGGTAAGTGGTTACCATTTATCAATCTTTTTGCTTAAGTCAATATAGTTAAGAAGTACTTAAGCTAACAACTGAAGCTTTTTCAAACCAGTTATTATTATCTTAAAGAAATACACTTTATCATCTTAGATTTAATACTTTTTGTATTTTATTTTCAATTAGAAATGTTACTTCTCTTTTTCAAACAAGTTTCAAATCATTGTTTTTATATGAATGAATAAAGTGATTGGTCAAACTTGAAAATACAGTATTTGCTTATGTCATTTTGAAGACCAAAGTCATTGACTTAAAAAAGACTTTTTTGCTAAGCAAGCAAACTTGATAAATCCGACTGATATCTTGCCAAATACAGTTGTTGTACATAAAGAATCATCAAGGTGGATCCAGCTTCATTACATAGTCAAATTACTGTGAGAAGTTCAACCTTCAAATGAGCAAACATTTTTTTTTATTTTCAAAGGAACATGCCGAGAAATTATTCAAAGAACGTCCTGATAAATATCCAGATGACAATCATAAGCCAGAGATGGCGTTGGCACTAACGCCATTCGAAGGATTTTGTGGCTTTCGACCAATTAATGAAACTGTCAGATTTCTTCAAGGTAAAACATTTTTAAGTTAAGCATTGTTTACACTATCATTCAAACTTTATGTGACAAAACAATGTGATGTGCACATAATATGAACATGACAATGTCATCTCACTATTATATTTGGGCACATCACACTTTTTTGTGAAACCAGTTTGATAGTGTAGACAAAGTTTAGACAGAGCTTTATTATATATTGTTTGTATTTGGCACATTGCCAAGGATAATTCATTCACTATACTTCTTAAAGGTGTTCACAAAACAAACATATACACAAGATGCTGTACATAAGTAAACACAAACAAAGTCTTATTAAGTCTTAGGGAGTGGAGTTGTAATAAGTCATTAGAAAAATCCTTACACTATGACAGAACTTGAACCCAGGACCCTTGGATTGGTAGCCAAGCATCATAACCACCAACTCCACTCTGTTCAATTTATCATTTATTTAGTTTATGAACAAATAAAATAGATTTCAACCAATTGAAAAATTTTATTTTAATATTTGTAGACATTCCAGAATTAAATGCAGTAGTAGGTGCAGACAATGCTAAGACTCTCATAGACACATTCAATGCAGGTGGTGACGTTTCAAAAACATGTCAAAGCGCCCTCAAGAGTTGCTTTACTGGGTTAATGACGCAAGACGCTGAGATAATTGCATCTCAGCTCAGTTCACTAGTTGAACGTTCCAAGAAAGTTGGTGAGAATTGACATTATTATTTTCTAGTCAAATTGTAAAGCTCTGTCCACACTATCAAACTTTATGTGACAGAAAAATGTGATGCGCCCATATATGAACATGATGATGTCATATGACTACCATTTATGGCCATATCACTACCATCTTTGGGTACACTTTTTTAACAAACTAGTTTGATAATGTAAACAGAGCTTAATAAAACCATTTTTTTAAATTAGAATCCAGCGATGTTTCTTTAGAGCACAGTCTACTTCTGCGACTTCACAGTCAGTTTCCAGGCGATGGTGGTTGTTTTGGGGTGTATTTCTTCAATAGGATGTTACTTCAGCCAGGCCAGGCTATGTTCTTGGGGCCTAACGAGCCACATGCGTACCTCTTAGGAAGTAAGTTCTCTTCTTTGGCTTACCATAACTAATTATGCAACCCTTATGTTTAATTTAATAAGGATAATGTCTGTGTTTTGTGGTATTCAGTTTTACTTACTTATTCCGTGGTGAATCTAAACTTAAATGACTAGATTCTTTATAACGAGTAACTGTATATTACAATTAAGATGCCATTACAGTGCAGCACACCTTCATTCACAGACTGCATTGAATGCATGGCGTGCTCCGACAACGTAGTTCGTGCCGGACTCACACCAAAATTCAAGGACGTACCGACCCTCTGTGAAATGTTGAACTATGACCCTGCTCCACCCACCTCTAAGATTTTTCCATCTACCATTGATACTAAAGATGAGTTTGTAACTAAGTATACACCCCCTGTACCCGACTTTGCTGTTGATAAAATTGAGGTAAATTTATAATCGTTCATGCAGAACTAGTTTTTAATGCTATTGCCAATTTTGCATAAGTGTTATTAAAATATTATTGTTACCTTGGTGGTAGAGATTTATAATCTCATTAAGCTGGTCATCTTGTCTGCAATTTTTCTAGAAAGCCTTATTGGTGTTTGATTTACTTTGGTCACTTTACCATAAAACTGTTTCACATGAAGTAATCATGGTTTTTATATGACATGCTGTATTATTAATAATAAAGTGGATTTAAATATATTATAAATAAATTAATGCTTGATATACTGTTGCTGGTTCTATTGATGGTGATACAGTATTAGGGAACATTCAATTTACCTGTGACCTATGACCTAAGCATATTGTGTCTTTGGTCATCGGCCTGGAATAAGAATTCATTAAAATTGTGTATTCCACATACTAATGTCCTTGCATTTACTAAATGCAAGGACATTAGTATGTGGAATACACAATGTTAATGAATTCTTATTCCAGGCCGATGACCAAAGACACAATATGCTAACACAATAAATTAACATGACCAAACTAGGTCCTAGGCAGGCATTGCAAATAGAAAGCTCCCTATTGAACTATTGATTGATTGATCGAACAGTGACTGTTATTATAATAATCATTTTTGCTGTATTTTTTTAGGTTGTTGGCAAAGTTGACTATACTGTTACTGCTTTTGACAGCGCAAGTATACTACTTGTCATAGAGGGCGACGCAGATGCCAAGTACGAACAGCCATTTAAAATACATCGTGGTTCAGTCATTTTCATATCAGCCAATCAAAGTCTTTCGTTGACATGCCAGTCAGATAAACTCCTTATTTTTAGAGCCTATTGTCCACTCTTCTAGGTCATTTCATATTAGACAATATTTCCAACATTTTTTTTGTGGGGGGGGGGGGGGGTGGGGAGATGAGATGAGATGTGTGCTTTTAACAGGTTTTGGTTGAGATACAATAAATCTATATTACGGTTATCTATGAATTAATATTTATATAATACTATTAAATGAACGTGTGCTTTCAGTTACTGGGTTACAGATTATATTTATTTTTGTTTTTGACAAATTCTAATTTGACTTTTTTTTTTATTGATATTAAATCCACATCTGCTCCAAATGATTTGTTCTTTACAACTGTAACTAGTTGACACGTAAAAAAAAAACACACAAAGAAATAAAACTATATTTTAAAATTACCTGTGATTTTTGTTCCGTGTACAGCATTACAAAAACACGTTAAATTTCAACACTGCCCTCTATAGTTGATGATAGAAGATTACACAACCTAGAAAACAAAAGAAATCTTGTCTGTAGCTTTCTTTCATTGAACAATGCCATTATATAAAATGTGTTTTGAGATTGGAGAAAATGGTCTGTATATGTGACAGACAGACAATCGAACATGTTTTCTGAAATAGGCCTACTACAGGTGTGGGGGCCGATCCAGGATTGTTTAAATGAGGAGCGGTTTTATAATATTAATATTCTGTCAAAAATAGTAATACAGCTATGTCAAAAAGTACTTTGTAATTTAATTTTAGCTCTCAGTCAAAAGAGGATGGGGAGCAAGCAACCCAGCGCCCACACCACCCAACCCAAACTGTATCAAGATTATTATTATAGCAATTTATATAAATTAATAAATAATTGTAATTAGATTATTTTAATAAGGTAAATTCACAAAAATAATTATATTATTATTAAATTGATGGTTGAATTGACATTGTGGTGTTCATCCAATAATCATTAAACACTTCTCAAGAACAAAACTTTAATTAGTAAATACAATAATTTCATAGAATTCCAAATAATATTAAATTACAAGAAATATAATTAACATAGTCTATCAAAGCCATTGTATCTTTTTCAATGCCAGTCAATTGGATGACTCATGTTGTGATGTCAGTGTGTCAAAGGTCATGTAAAAACTGTGCTCTTGATCACTCGTTAAGCGAGTGCTTTGTGGCGATCAGCTGATTGCAACACACACGTCATTGTGACTAGAGTGTTCACACAGTACCTACAGTGTTCTAACATCACACACATCATTGTAAAAGTAGTGTTAAGGAGTGTTCATACTGTACCTACAGTGTTCTAACATCACACACGTCATTGTGACTAGAGTGTTAAGGAGTGTTCACACAGTACCTACAGTGTTCTAACATCACACACATCATTGTGAAAGTAGTGTTAAGGAGTGTTCACACAGTACATAACTACAGTGGGCCCAACAACATCCCATTCACACACACATCATTGTGACAAGTGTTACGGAGTGTTCACAGAGTACCTACAGTGTCCTAACATCTCATTCACACACACACACAAATCATTAGAGTGTTAAGGAGTGTTCACACAGTACCTACAGTGTCCTAACATTCCATTCACACAAACACATCATTGAAGTGTTAAGGTGTGTTCACACAGTACCTAGTGTTCCAACATCCACCAGGCCATTCACCTTATTGTCGATAATTCATATCGAATATATTTCTATTTACGTACAAATTATTCAAATAAAGTTAAAACAATATGCAACTTACTGTTTAAGTATACATCTCTTCTATGCTGTTCTTCTTCTATGGCCTGATCTCTATCGAATCATCTATAAGATCCTGAATTGTGCCTTCAATCTGAAATTTCAACATTCTAACCAAAAAAATTAGCTAACTGCACAGTTCACAGTTGAATATTTATTACTGTTAAAATAAAAATAAATGAATTCAGTATTAAAAAATTGAAAACAAGCCAAACGAAAATCGTGGAATAAAGAGGTACGGCCATAAGTTTAACATTCTAAATGTAGAATTTAACAAAGTTAAAGTCTACACATTTCATGTTTAGACTTACCTACACAGTACTATCATATTTTGTATGGTTAGATTGTAAATTTATTGGACTTTTTTTAGAATTTTCCACAATACAAATTGAGACAAAACAGAGTTTACAGAATCATATTTTTTATGCCTGTATTTTTAAAGAAGGGGGTTTTCCCGGCATTGGCTTCCATTATCAGTAGTTGATATCATTCACTGAGAGACTGATTTATGATAATGGACCAGATTGTATTGAACTAATTTACATTTCATAGAACTAGTTTGATCTATTATTCACAATATGCTAAATAATATGATGAGGTTTTAGATTTCTATTAATACAGAGTCAATTCAAACAAGCAAAACAAAAGGTCAGATTAAATCTAATATTTACAGCAAATAAACATTATTATATTATTTATAACATTGTTATTTCTTTTGGCTAGCCAATAAATATGGTTTGCACTTCAGCTATTCTTAAAATATAGAAGCACCCATATCAAAGTCAATTGCATCGGTGGTTTTTACTTACTTCCGTCAAATTTTTTTTTTTTTAATCCGTGTTTTCACTTGGTTTAATTCAACCAAAAACACATTCTAGTCAATTTGACCATTTGACAGATTTTTCAGGTAAATACCTTTTTTTTTCGATTCAATTTGTGGTCAAAGACGATAAATATTATGTGACATTAAAATGACATATTCAACCAAAACATTTAAAAAATAATATTTCAGGGGGACAATATAAATTTAAGTTAGCAGATAGTTTTACTATGTTTAAGCAAAGATTGTATATCGCTGCTACGCATAGCTGCCATTTATAATCTTTGGTTTACTTAAGCTCTTGTCTAGACTTGCCTCTAGTATGTATTTATTGTCTATTTTATTTTACTCTACCAGTCAACGTTTCGATTTTTGTAAATAATTGCGAGTATTATATTATACGTATGAAACGCCACATATGCCTTGCTCCACCCAGGTGTATAAATGGGTATCCGGTTAGATCAAAACACAACACAACTGCGCTGATTACTAGCTGCATTATGGGAGTATATTTCCATACGTGTTTGATCCAAAAAAAAAATGACTGGAGTAATAATGTGAAGCGCTTAGAAGCATTGTGCAATAAGCACTATTATTTATTTATTATTATCTCTTTACTAATTATGGGCTAGAACTTGGTCTAGCCCATCCCTTTTTTTTCTATTTCAGAATTCCGGATCCAGCACTATCCCAGTAACCTACTACACCAAATATTTAATGATGTAAATTGTGAGCATTTGACATTGAATGGCTGTTGCTGATGTAAATTGTGACAATAACGTACTTTGTACACATAGACACTTAACAAGTAAACTTATTTATTGTTGATGATCGAGTAAACGCATAAAAAGTGTATGCAACGCTTAATCAATTCTCTTTTGTTTTGTAATCTATGCGCAACCAATGTCCATACCGCGTACAACAGACCACAATGCAACAGTCGGTACATTATCTTAACCATTGATGGTGTATAGTTTGCGGCGAAAGTGTAGAATTGTAAAAATATGAACTCAAAAGAACACGCAAATAAAGTAACAATATTAAAAATGAAGTCCAAACTGAATAGATACATTTAATTCACACAATATGAACGTATCCCATCAACGTGTAAATATGGGAAGACGAACTGATGGAGGAGGAGTAACTAATTATCAAACAACCACATTGTTGAAATTAAAAGTCAAAGTCACTGTTACAGGTTCTCATACAAATTCAAGATCACTAAGGTCTTTTTTTTCAAAAACATAATTTATACAAATATTTTTTTTATGTTTTTTTTTTCGGTGAATATACAGTTATGACACATTCTAACCTATATTTGGTAACTTTTACATAATATAATTACAAATACCTTATTTGTTGAGTTTTATTCGATGAATGTGAATATTTATTTTGTAAACTATTGTACCATACGTTCCACTGTTTAAAAAGCTCAACACACAGTTTATAAGATTGTATTTAGTGAGCAGAACATTTAATTGTTTATGGTCCCTCCGAAGAAATACACAAATATTTAAGCTTTCTTGCAAGAAGCGGCAATTCTATACATATTGGAATAAATATTGAAATTATTAAAATGCATCGTGGTGGGGAGAAAAACAATCTTATTTAATGATTTAAGAACATAAAGAAATGTTTAATTAATTGCTTAAACATGGTATTTCTTAATTTGTATGTGTCCCACTCTCTCATACAATCATGTACTGTAGTAAAAGTATTATAAAAGTGTTAATAATTCAACAATAAAATGGGAAAATTAATATAAATTGTTGTAATTTATACTCTATATAATTATGGTAAAATATGTGAAGTAGAAAAATATGGAAAAAAAATGTTAATTTAAGATACCATATACTGTGCATTTTCCATTCATAACATTTGTAAAATAATTTAATTGATATTTTTAAAATTAGAATTCATGTAGTGCTAATAACTACAATTCAACTATATTCTCTGATTAGAGCATCTGACCTTTGACCCTAATATTAAAGCAGGTCACATGACCAATGAGGTGGCACGTCTGTGCTGCCAATCATAAATGAACAGAAACACATGAGTGAATTAACAAGTGACTAGATGTATGCGTTATCATGGAATAGTCTACTAATTAAACAGCTTATTTACTACTCTTCATAATAGGCAGTATCATTCAGAGTACCATACTCAACAACATCTGTTTGTGTGCGTGTTTTTAAATTTTAGCTGCATTAAAATATGTAAATTAAATATGCAAGAAGAATGGCAGCCATGTTGTATTGACTATTTTTCATGTATTTTGTTCGTGTAACTTTTGTATCAATTATTATACAATTCTTTTTTTATGTTGTCTAATGGATCTATTGACAATTATTGTTTCAGTTAGAACCCCAGGGTGGGCTCTTTATAACAATGGTGTATCACATTCGGAAAAACTTAAATTGCAAAAAAAAAACGAATCGCCACATTTAACCTAAAAACTACTCCTCCATTTATATATATTAAATAATATTAATCTGCTTTATATTCAAAATTATGTAATTAAAAAAAAAAATATTGTATTTATAAATATATATTACCGGTAATCCAGATATTATACCTGTTTTAAACAAGCCGACACATATTTTAATAATCATCAGATATACAATTATAATATATACATATAGCTTAACAATATCCAACTATATCTTAATACAGTTTAAATATCCAGCTATATATACAATACCTGAAATATCCGGATAACTGTTACCTAGATAACCCTTAAACACATCTTTGGCTTTAAATGGTTATTAAAACATGTGCATTTAAAGGGATATTCAGTACATACTGTATATATTATCAGAAACAAGCACATATATTCAAAAATTGTTATAATGTCCCTTTAATAAATTTGTTAATAAAAAACGACTATTGTGTGATAATATTGTAAATTATAGGCAGTCATTACATTTAAGACATGCATCACTATATGTACAAATTTATATACTACAGTATAATGAAATATAGTAAATACCCCTTTAATGTGTTGACTGGTTTTTCTTATAATTATACTGTATGACTAATTTATGAAGGTGAATTAAAGGGGCATTTCCAAGTTTAACATCAATTGGTTTTAATTTGTACATTTTAACTATACATTTTTATACCATTCACTGATATGTAAATATTGTTTATCAAGATTAAACAAATTAATGAATTTTATATTTATAAAATGATTTCATATATAAATCATACATTTACATTATGTTGGAATTTTATAAACACTCTTTATTAATACTGTATGTACCTATATCATTTTAAGCAAAAAAAATAAAAAACACTAATAATTTTACTATATATTTTAGATGAATTGGAAGATAAAAAAAAACCTGGTATAATATCAGTTTAAAATAGGTAGTATAATCAGGGAAAAGTTACATACACTTATTGTAATTTCACCATATTCTAGTATAATGTATGTATACTACCAGAGAAGTGTTAATTTAACTCTTCTCTAATACTACTACATAGGACAAATCCATACCATTTTTAGAAAGCTAATGTCTCAAAGTTTTGGCTTTAAAAGAATAATTTAATAACTTATTTAATAAAATAATTATGGTAATGATACATTATCTAATAAATAGATAGAGAAAACACAATTTAATACTGTACTGTTGATTGCCACATTTAGGGTTGCAAGTTGTTAAATATATTATATTATTTTTTTTAATATTATGTTTGATATGCCTTGCGTTAAAACAGAAGAGTTAAAGACTAAAACATATATCGAAAACGATTTTGTTTTGAGGATATTAATACGCTTTTTAAAAAATAAAAATTAAGAAAACCAAGTTGTTAGAATTGACCATTGAATCAACTATTGCACTTTAGGTATGGTCTAGTGAAAGCCTCTTTTTAAAAATAAATATTAAAATTAATTTACTAATGTATGATTTAAAATCAGTACGTGATTTGATTTTTGATACATCATTGATTTCAAGATATGATGACGTTAATAATATATTAATAATGTTTATTAATCATTTGAGCGTTACACAGTTTAGGGCACAGGGGCAGAATTACACAAACCAACAGTGGTGTTGGTAGTCTATGAGTGCTAGCTTACCTGGATAAACCAACAATAGCTTTTTCTCTTCGAAGAGCAAGATATAACTCGTAAAGTATAAGTTTACATTGAATCCACCTCTCCACAAATGATATAGTCCATGAACTATGCCCGCCCACAAACCACCACCATCATTTCTTTTTTAGTTATATCTCGCTCTTCGAGGAGAAAAGGCTATTGTTGGTTTATCCAGGTACAGTAAACTAGGCACGAAATAGACTGATAATAAATTTAATATTTATTATTATTAAATTATTATTGTTCATGAAATCTACCAAGCATCAGAATGATTCAATTTAGAAGGCATGTGTTCAAATCTCATCTAATATGTACGGAGACAGAACACATCAATGCCCCATTTATAGGTTTATACTCTAAATCAAATTATAGATCTTTAGTTTCAAACTGCACACACCTCCAAAAACATTCCTCAAACCATCTCCAAACCAGGATTTGGACAGTTTACAAGACTTCTGTCGTGTAATGTAAACAACTGAGCCTTTTACCAGAGAACATTTTGAGGGGGTGGTAGAGTTAGCATTGACACTACCTTATTACAGCAGTGAGTTGATTAACAGTTGAAACAAATTTATGATAACAACAACAAAACACAGCACATTATTATTATTATTCAATTGTACTACAGTACAATGATTTACCTGCCAATTATGTTACCTATAAAACCTATATAAATTATGGGAAGAGTTTTGAGTTTTCAGATCATAGAGATATATGTTCACTATAATATTTAACACTGTTGTTGTAAAATAACATTTTATTATTTTGAATCACATTCAGCTTCCTGAATAAAATTAATAAATTAATAATTTAAATAAGTTAGAATGTGAAGTAGCTAATTATAATTGGTTTTAATATGATCTAGTTAATACATGTGCTCATTTATGCGTTTCATTGCACATATTATGTCCATTAGATATCTGTATTCTGTGTATTTTAGTAGCACACAATACCTGGTACAGAGCTGCAGCAGCATCACTCTAGTCATTAAGACTGAACAGCTTACTACACGTACGGCACTATTTATGGCAACAAACGACGAGTACACGACAATAATGCCAGAGCTATGTCATGCGTAATTAACATAAGTAATTGAGAATCAGTTGTCTATATTTTAAATAAATTATATTATCACTCATTAAAATATTTTAAAATAGCAAAATAAACCTATATAGGTTTATGGGTGCATGCAATATAGGCTGGGTTTTAATGTATGGGTGTAATAATAATTAAACATCAAATTAAAAGATATCTATAGGTGTCTTAATATAACTGTTTATACTGAATATGGCTGGCATTGGATAGCAGCATTGGTTTTAATAAGTTAAGTCTTGTTGGGTTGTTAATTAGACACAAGTACATTTATTATTATTATTATTATCTAAATCATTGTAATCATGTAGAATTTGATTCATAATATGAGAAATTGCCATTCACTATTAATTCTTCATTTTTTTTCTATAAAGTAGCATTGAAATAATAAATAAATAATCATAAAAAATTGTTTATACACATGCTTTAAAAATGGTATGATAGTTGCCCAGTGTAGTGAGAGGAGGTTGTTTTAATCCCGCCATGACATGACAATATTTTCAAATTGTTGTGATATTTCTTTTCACATTACTGTTTACTTAAATATCCATATTTCATATACAGTATTATTATTAAACTATTATTATAGTCATATTAATTTAAAGGCAAATTACTGGGGCAAAAATACTGTGGTAATCAGAGATTGGATCTAAATAGAGCAGATGTTATACATGGGATAAAAATAAAAATAAGCAAAATCTTAAATTAATAAATTGATGTTCATTATTCTTTCTTTCTTTCTCATCTAGTCTAATTTTCTTAATCGTTTGTTGTCATTTTAACCATAAGCCAGACTTGTGCTTGAGTTTTATTATGGAAGAAAATGTTAGTTAGTTACAGATTGAACTTACAGTGGCAACGTTACTACAGGCATAATTTAACAAGATTCTGATAAATGTTTGTAATTTACTTTCGGTATCAAACAGAAGGAAATTAAACAATTTGTAATCAATGTTTAAATCATGTATGATTCACACGATTTCGAACAAGCTGTATCACTGATTATATGAATGATTATAACTGATTTCATTGATTGTGATGTACAATAGTTTCTGAGTACAATTAGTCAAAATGATATATGAACTATGTCACAAGGTATGCTATTTTACACACACTTAAAAAGTCTTATACAATACATATTTTGAGAATACAGTATTATAGAGTATTTTATATTTGTACCAATACATGTCATTTAATATACTGCACTGTTCACATTTTGGATACAGTAAATGCATTTTATTGTCATGGAGCTGTGTTATAGCTTCATGGTACTGTACTTAATATATACACAGATTCGAGCAATTATCAGTATACAGTACACAACCAGTATATAGTACAGCTTACACAGTATAAATACTGTATCTATACTGTATTGGTAAGTAAATATGTTTTTTATTGTGGGGGTTGCGGACGCTAACATGTTATGTCACTTTGTTGCCGACGCAAAAACCTTAACCATTTTTGTGTCAAATAAATAAATGAAAAATTTAACACATGCCAAGTTGAAACTGTGTAGCATATTAAATGTACAGTAACAATACAGTGTATTAAAAGTGCATTAACGTTAAAAATCCAGTATGTCTTTCTATTACAGGCTTTTAAAACCAAATATTAATAATATATTAACACACATTATATATAAACATTATGATGAACAAAACACAGAGCACATGAATACAACATTTGCAGAATCAGTATAAATTAAAACAAGTATGTGCAAAATTTTAAATTGGTACAAATATTTTAATTACATAACTGCTGAGACCAGCTCACGCCAGGGCTATATCTGAATATACATATTTCTGGTCAACAACATCTAATTTATAACGATACATTAAATATAAAACAAAATGTAAACAACACAACAGCAGTCCCAAGTACTAAAAAAAAATGTTATAAATGATATAGGCAAGCATGGCTTCTCAATAACCTGGTCTAATAGCTAACTACTAATTAATAAACAATATCTTAAAATGTAAAATATCCATGAAAAATCATCCCTTTTGGAATAGCACCTTCAAAGGTCAAAGGTCAAAACATACAGATGTTTATGTTAATAAGTATCTGGATTCTGAACATTGGTATCATATGAAGTTTATAAATTGAAAATACTGTATATATGAATGGAATTTCCATATATAGTGGATTGAAATTATGTATGCTACTATGTTTATAGATTGTTTTAATTAAATCTGTATCTTTCTGTGAAATCTGAGAATATTGAAGATGTATTGTCCCCCTGAAAAATATTTTTTTTAATTATGCCATTTTAATGTTACATAATAGTTATACACTTTGACCAAAAATTGGATCTAAACTAAATATTTACCTGAAAAAACTGTAATCAGCCATTGGGTTTTTGGTTGAATTTAACTATTTATTATGTTATTTTATAAGTGAAAAATTTTTTTTTCTATTAAAGTTAACTTTATTAAAACTACAAAATAAGCTAATCAAAGTCTGATTTAATTAATCTTTATTTATGTTTTTGGGGGACAAAACATCTTTAAGTAAGGGCAAGTTGAAGCTTTGGATTATCATAAGAAATGTATGTAAATGATTGGTTTGGAATAAAGCTCTGTCTACACTATCAAACTTTATGTGACAAAAAAATGTGATGCGCCCATATATGGACATATCACTACCATATTTGGGCATATCACTACCATATTTGGGCACACTAGTTTGATAGTGTAAACAGAGCTTAAGAAAGTAAAGCAAGGACTGAACACAGGTTAGCATGATCCACCCACCTTTAATACAACATTAATTACTATCAAACTACTTTTGAAATATCTAAATATTTCACTACTGTACTTCCCGGATCAACAGGAAGCCTAGAGCTCTGTCTGGTCTACACTATCAAACTAGTTTGACAAAAAAAGTGTGATGTGTCCAAATATGGTAGTGATATTCCCAAATATGGTAGTGATATGACATCGTGTCCATATATGGGCACATAAAGTTTGATAGTGTAGACAGAGCTTAATAACAACAGCAACGGGCAGTTTTAATAGAACTGTCTTTATAATTTACACATTATTTTGTAATTCACAAACAAATATTTTCTTGGCATCTATGGCAAGTTTTAAAAAATTCTTCCAAAAAACATGGTAAATTTATCCTCAACCAGTCTAGCGACTGGAGAATCATCTAACTTGTCTGGAGAGACCTCTGTGCTTAACTACTGGTAACCTCTGGTGAACTCATTGCCTGGATAAAAGGAATCATCTGATGACAACAATAGAGCACAGCTTGTTTTAAGTGCCAATTTTCAGGAACAGTTGCAGTTGTTGCTATCAATGAGAAAAGTCAAATTTGAATAAAGTTATGTCTGGCCATTTGATTGGACGATTCTGCCACTAGAAATATAGTATAGAGAACATCTTTCTATCATGAGTACTGGTGAAAAATTCTGTATTTTATAGATTTCAGACTCCACTACTAGCCAACTTTGATCTGGAGAGCCCTGTCTCCAGACGAATTTCAATTCCTAAAGACCTGGTACCGACATGGAGAGCTTTGTACCTTCTGAAGGATTTAAAACCTTATACAAATTACTGTTGATCTGGAGAGCTCTGTTCTTTAAGAATGTAGACCTCATAAAAACTGCAGTTTGATCTGGAGACCTCTGTTCCCTAAGAATATAGACCTCATAAAAACTGCAGTTTGATCTGGAGAGCTCTGTTCCTTAATAATATAGACCTCATACAAACTGCAGTTTGATCTCGAGAGCTCTGTTATTTTAGAATGAAACCTCATACAAACTGCAGTTTGATCTGGAGAGCTCTGTTCCTTAAGAATTTAGACCTCATACAAACTGCAGTTTGATCTGGAGAGCTCTGTTCCTTAAGAATGTAGACCTCATAAAAACTGCAGTTTGATCTGGAGAGCTCTGTTCGTTAAGAATGTAGACCTCATACAAACTGCAGTTTGATCTGGAGAGCTCTGTTCCTTTAAGAATTGTGTTGAACTGGAGAGTTTGGTACATTGAAGGACTGATCATCTGTAACTGGAGAGCTCTGCGCCCACAAGCCAGGAGAACACTAAAGAGATCATGCCAATTTCTATAAGGACATCTTTTGCTATAAATAACTTTCCGTGTTAAAATATACAAAAATTCTCATCAGAAAAACGAGCCAAACGAGTAAACCAAACTTGGAAGTGAATCTGTGAGAATGATTTGTAGCTTGTGTGCTCAATAAACACGGTGTGGAAGTGTTCGCTTGTGTGTTATTACATGTGAAGCATTTTCCTTTCTGACTTGCATATGTATGATTAAGAGTTAAATCTGAAAATTCTGAAAAATTTAACATAAAGAAGATATCAATACATATATCATCATATAATTAACTAATCGTTGGAAACGCTCTACCATCCCTAACATTATTGACAGAATGAATAAAGCTTCTAAAACTAAAACTTTGTAGATTTATAACATTAATAATAATGAATGAATTAATGATTACCGCATGCCTTGGATTATGACTGAATCTGGGTCTTATGGCATTTTAAAGAATTTTAACGACTTTTTAATGATTTGATATACGGTGTACTTGTATGTATTATATTGTTGTTAAGATTCATTTGAATTTTTGCTTTGTACTCCATTTATTTCTTCAAACCTAGCTTAAACTGCGCAAACTTATCGTAAACTGCGCAAACTTATCGTAAACTGCGCAAACTTATCGTAAACTGCGCAAACCTATCGTAAACTGCGCAAACCTATCGCAAACTGCGCAAACCTATCGCAAACTGCGCAAACCTATCGCAAACTGCGCAAACCTATCGCAAACTGCGCAAACCTATCGCAAACTGCGCAAACCTATCGCAAACTGCGCAAACCTATCGCAAGCTGCGCAAACCTATCGCAAGCTGCGCAAACCTATCGCAAGCTGCGCAAACCTATCGCAAGCTGCGCAAACCTATCGCAAGCTGCGCAAACCTATCGCAAGCTGCGCAAACCTATCGCAAGCTGCGCAAACCTATCGCAAGCTGCGCAAACCTATCGCAAGCTGCGCAAACCTATCGCAAGCTGCGCAAACCTATCGCAAGCTGCGCAAACCTATCGCAAGCTGCGCAAACCTATCGCAAACTGCGCAAACCTATCGCAAACTGCGCAAACCTATCGCAAACTGCGCAAACCTATCGCAAACTGCGCAAACCTATCGCAAACTGCGCAAACCTATCGCAAACTGCGCAAACCTATCGCAAGCTGCGCAAACCTATCGCAAGCTGCGCAAACCTATCGCAAGCTGCGCAAACCTATCGCAAGCTGCGCAAACCTATCGCAAGCTGCGCAAACCTATCGCAAGCTGCGCAAACCTATCGCAAGCTGCGCAAACCTATCGCAAGCTGCGCAAACCTATCGCAAGCTGCGCAAACCTATCGCAAACTGCGCAAACCTATCGCAAACTGCGCAAACCTATCGCAAACTGCGCAAACCTATCGCAAACTGCGCAAACCTATCGCAAACTGCGCAAACCTATCGCAAACTGCGCAAACCTATCGCAAACTGCGCAAACCTATCGTAAACTGCGCAAACCTATCGTAAACTGCGCAAACCTATCGTAAACTGCGCAAATCTAGCATAAATTATGCAAATCTAGCGTAAATTGCACAAAACTAAACAAACATTTTGCAGACCTCCTCCAAACCAAACACGACTTTAACAAATGGTTTGCGCAATGTTTTGACGTTGCAAAACAGAACTTACTTGGACATTGAAATGATGGGGATCCTCCGTAAAGCTTGTGTGGTACAAGATAAGGACAGTTGGACATGACTGATGTACACATAGCAAGACACGGCTTACTTTCATCTTCTTGGTATAAACCTTGCGTTGCACATATCCAATGTTTATATACAGCCTGAAGAAAGATCATACATAGTATATGTTATTTATTTATTCCTCTCCTAAAATGATAAATATTTTTGGCTTCTTTGTCAGACTTCCTATAGCGGTGAGAATATAAAAGAACAACCATCAGTATCATGTCAATCATTCAGGATGTGTAGTGTATTAAATAACAACAATAATTATTATCAATATATTAATCATACAGTAGTCAATATACAATACATAAAACATAGCACATTCAGATAAAGGAAAATTAAGTATCTGTATACAAAATGTACAAAAGTTTCATAAAAAAATTATTAAATTTACCTCTATTTTGAAAAAATACAATATATTTTTTTTTTATGGAAATATAAAATTAGCAAAGTGCAAGTTTAGATCGGCTTAAATATATTTCAGTTTGGTTAAAATTTTCTAAGCGAGTCCCTTACACAAGGTTTCCCTTGTAAAGGTACAGTACAACATGCTGTGATCAAACACTAATGTTATCGTGACATAAGACAGCTTTTGAATTAACAACGTTAAAACAATGTGATGGCTGTGTTGTAGATATTTCTGTCCAATGAGAAAATACGGAAATAGCCATGAGAAATAATACGAAAATGTTAACAAAAAATGCCCACAAAACATTTCAGCAGATTTTTATTGCAATGACATCATTGAGACCAACTAAATTGGTTGAAGACCAATGGTCAATATTATAAACTGACCAATAGAATCGTTGAAGCACGGAGGTTGAAATCTACAAATTTGGTGTTTATTTAATTCACCATTCTAATAATCGTGAAAACTCACTAAAGGTACTTAGTAAGGATACAGTATGAAAACATTTCTAATTCTTTGTACTTTATAAAAACAATTGAGTTTGAAATTCTATTCATAAATAAAGGAGCACTAACATTTAATTTTAACAGTCAGAAATAGGTATCAAAGTAGTTGATACATAAATAAATTGTAGCAATTAAAATGTGGATCACACACCTCAAGTGCCATCCGGCTTGATCTGCCCCTCAATTCCAAATTGGCAGTCTCAACGCGACACAAGCTCCAGACAACATTGAGAATGCCAATGACAATTTCTCCATCAACTTTCAACACGCACAGAAAATTTATATTCTTGATAATACAATCTGCTCTTAATGAGGTTTGGCTATGATAACATTGTGTTGTTCCTAACAACTTGTACAAATTTAAATGAGACAAGTTATCAAATTAAAATGAGTGTTCATTATTACCGCACAACTTGCAAAAAATTGTACAGAAAATTATTTTATTAATTGTTTTTTCAAAATTGTTTTATATAAAATCTGGCAGTGGCGGATCAATGATTGAAAAAATAGCAGGGGGGAATGGGGAATTGACGTAACATCCAACCACCCCACCAACAAAGATATATGTGGGTCAAAACATGCATTTTGAATTAATTCCTGAATTAGGCCTTCATGAACGACAAAAATTCAACTATTGTAATTGTTTGCATTGATTACTTAATTAAAATGTGTTGGTATCACTTTGCATGCATAATGAGTTGTCTAGGCTAACTGTACAGATACAGTGAGTAGAGAGCAGTTACCAGCACAATCTGGCAACACATTTCCCCTGTGAGTACCATGGTTTGACAAGAGCTTAGCCATGCCATGACATTGGCCTATAATCAACAAGGTTGATGCTGCCTATTGATTTCATACTACTCTTGGGTCAGGCCTGGTTTTTTTAATGAGATATCGTAAACTAAATCCGTGAACTATAGACTTTTTATAAACCAGAACACAGAATTATGATAATGAATATTGTCTACACAGATAAGCAGTTTGTAATGATGACTGACTAAGCGTTTAGTACCAATACCAGTTTGCTAAGCAAATCACATTATGTATTCATTATACAGCAGCAAACCAAGTATAATCCATGAATATTAATACACTGTATGAAATCTAAAATAAAAATTCATATTCAAATCATGATAATTTTTACAGCCACTTGTGGCCTACATGGATACGCTTGATAAAAATAGTATAATTACGAAAATTTTGTGGGGGTTGGTAAAAAAAAAATCAACTATCTGTTTGAACTTGAATGTTAAGGGTCTTGAACATCTGCTCCGGTCCGGCTCCGGTTCCGACTACAATCTGGCTCCGGCAAATAAAATCCCATCTCAATTCTTCGTTTTCGCAACATACCGCGCGACAATCGTTTTATTTGATATGATGAAAATGTGAACTGGAGCCAGACCGGATTAGGTGTTTATAGCGATTTTTTTACCCTGCCTACGTACCAAATCAGTCTTTGCTTTTTGTTTATGTCGTGTTTTTGAAATGTAGATTTAATTGGCAATAAATAAGAACACTGTGCAATGTATTCATCTAACACAATTCGATAACTTAACAATCACGTTACCGAGCGCTCCACTTGGATCTGCACGAAAGCGCTCTACTTGGATCTGCGCGAAAGCGCTCTTCTTGGATTTGCCCGAGAGCGCGCTCCTTGGATCTGCCCGAGAGTGCTCTCCTTGGATCTGCCCGAGAGCGCGCTCTTTGGATCTGCCCGAGAGCACTCTCCTTGGATCTGACCAGCGCGCTCCCCTTGGATCTGCCAGAGAGCGCTCTCCTAAGGGAAACACTTGCTCTTAAAATTTAAAAAATCACCTATCTAAGGGAATACAATTTAAGGGAAATATATAAACATTTATTGAGTAAAGTGAAATACTTAATATATAGAGGAAAATATCTCACTTAAAAAAGTGTGATTGGTGAAAAAAAAACATATGATCAACATCAACACTATTAATCGACCGGGTAACGCACGATGCAGTATTTTGGTTTTCAATAAACCAAGGATTTTCACGCTACATGATGAGTGTTTCAGTCTGGCATGATACATTTTAAATTGTTGTTTTTCTATTATTTGGTGGTAGTGTTGGGAGAGTTAGGTTCAAGCCTGGAAAACGAATTTTTAAAGTGTAATTTCTGTCCACGAGAGAGCCAATCACGTCACGACTGACCACGAAGAGAGCCAATCACGTCACAACTGACCACGAAGAGAGCCAATCACGTCGCGGCTGACCACAAAGAGAGCCAATAACATCGCGGCTGACAAAGAGAGAGCCAATCACGCCGTGGCTGACTAGCCAACAATTGTTTAATTTTGTTATTGTCATTAACAGGTTGTCTTTGGTTAGCCTATTTCCTGTTCAGAGTCTAGATCATTTTAATAATCAACTAGAACTTAATTCGTCCCTTTGATGAATAGGTGATCATTTTTATAATTTTACTGACATTAAATTTTTTAAAACATACACATATGTTAACATACGATTGATAAATTTTGATGTATGCCAACACTCAAAGCGCTCTGATCTTTACGAAATAGCGCTATATAAATGTCGCATTATATTATATATATACTTACTAAACAATGTGTACAATTCCATAAAGAATAAGGGCGTTTGCAATCAACCCGCTTTAAAATATCATTAAATTCAGTTAAATGTTTTTGCGCCGTAATGTCAGCATCCTTACGTTGACATAGACAATCAGCACATTCTGTGTATTCAAGCTGTAGGCACTTATGTGCAACACAAACCCCGGAATCCTCCATCTCATCTTCACCCACTTTATTGTATATGCAGGTATAATTTTCACACGCAGTTTTTAATACCTCCGTATTATTTGTACTGTTGTTGCACACAGTAAAATCCAAATCACATTGTGGCTTCCACGTTGTCATGTGGTACTGATATGTAGTTGTCTCGTCGTACGTTATAATATTAGTTAAGTTACTATTTGTATTATTTTTATTAGTACACGTTTTAGTTTTATTATCATCACAAGTTTGATTAGATGATTCCTCTGGTTCTGTTGTTATTAATTCTTGAGTGTTATTATTGTTTAATTTTGATGTAGAATGTGTTGGATTATTTGAATTACTCATTGTAGTTATTCCTGTTGATGCACAAACTCCAAATATATTCCAAAATATGAGAGATAATCCAAATAACAAGGGTGACAAAAAACCGGGTGAATTAGTCGTCGGTCTACATGTTTTCCTACGTATGTGGTGATCCTTCCGCCTCCAATTTCTACACCGAACGAAAAACCTCGCAAAGATAAAAATTCCATGGTTACCACCAGACGCAAAAGTCATATTTTGAAGGGCTCGGTGGTACCGCGTATTCTTCGCATGTAAATCTAGCCTGATAAATCAAGGCATTTAATTGATACTTTTTCGTCGAATTCTGTTCTCCTCCCAATAGCGTTACCACTGTACTCGATAGAAGACAGTCGGACTGCACAAAGAATCATACTCACGAACCGCAAACAAATTCACTGGGAAAAACACATCCTTATCTCAGAGAGCTTACACTAATGTGGTAGATGTTACTATTTGATAAACTTTGAAAGACGAATTACGTTAATTATTCAAGACAAATCTAGCAGAAAATTGCACTACAATAACTCTAGAATACACCTTTTAATTCTCCTAACGCACCACGAAACCACAGTGGTATGAGCGGCCATTTTTGTTCATGAAGGAATTACATACATTCCAAGATGCGGCGCATGCGTAATAAGGTAATGGAAATCATGAGATGATGCACTTTCTTATAAAAATAATTAAATTGTTAGATAACATATCAACATTCTTTATATTAATTTTTATAAATAAATAAAGAAATAAAAAAGTCAATCTATTAGTATTAGAATAAAATAAATGTATATTCAATATACTATATTCGTAAAAATATTGTCCGTCATTTATATATTCGTACGCACTGCTGTAGGCCTATACATGTAAACGCGTATCGGAAGTGCGTTGTGAACGCGTATCGGAAGTGCGTTGTCAATGCGTAGCGGAAGTGCGTTGTCAACGCGTATCGGAGAAGACGCGTGTACTACGTGCCTGGAAAACATGCTACGAGACGATCTTCAGAAAACTCCTATTTTACCAAAAGTGAACTCTCTACATCATTTACAGCTAGAAAGTATTCTGCGTATTTTTGTAGATTTATATTTTTGTACCACTGCAGGTTAATAATGTATTATTTACAGATACAGATTCCTTGTATTATCCAATATAATGGAGGTTCCTTCTATCTAACTACCTTGCAAGTTCCGTTTTGACATGATATCTGTGTATTTTGTTGAACATTGGTGTATATAGGGCAAAAAAATATATTTAATCTAGGCCTATAGTGTATCTTTATTTTTTGTTAGTTTTCTTTCTTATTTTCCTCCATTTGATTAATTCTAAAGCTCTGTCTACACTATCAAACTAGTTTGACAAAAAAGTGTGATGCGCTTTATAATAATTAATATGGTAATGATATCCCCAAATATAGTAGTGATATGACATCATGTTTATATATATGGGCACATCACATTTTTGTCCCATAAAGTTTGATAGTGTAGACAGAGCTTAGGAACAACCACCACCAGTGAAAAAGTAGCAAGCGCGATTCAATGTTATATAGAGGGCGCACTCTCAACATACAATAAACTCAGGGATACCCTCCAAATATGCCACTTTCTGTACAACATAATTAGCTGGATGCCTACATCACTAAATCAACAATTAATTAAATATAAATGAAAGATGTGGTTTGAAAGTTAAATTTATTTTAAAATCTTATAATTAAACTAAAATATCATTTAACTTTTTAGAGTTTAAAACTAAAAATGATAATCTTAACTACTGTATTTACAAACAAATTGTTGCCAAATAAAGCAAACTGATATTAACTCTACCGTAGTACATGATCACAATAATCACAATACATGATCACAAACAACTCAGATACTCCCACTCCGGACCCAGCAATGCTGAGCTCCGGAAACAAGTAAGTAATTAGCATAAGCTTATCCCAACTGGAACATATGGAATATTTGTAGCACCTCAACTGATCCCAACTTTAAAACGGGAATAACTTCCATAAATGATAGTTTCACAATTCTTAAAAGTTGTCTCCATTACAGATTGCTTAAATGGACATTAAAATACTATACATAACTTCTGTATGAATTGACGGAAAATTTCTTTAAAATTAAGCATATTAGTTAAAATAGACGTACTAACAATCCACCGATTCTTGAGGTGGTACTGTGATATACATATCATTTATACAGGTCGTTATATTTTATCAACTTTTTTTGGTCTCTCTCATTATTATACTTTCTTTTAGAATAACACACCAATGATTATTCCTTTTGTGTACACACACACATTGTGTCGTAAGCTATCCATACATTTATACAAAACACACAAGTACAATCCATATCAACTTTGGAATTATTTTGTTAAAGTCAAGAAAATATGATACTGTATATGTCAAAATGTGTACTGATGAATATTACACATTTAAAACATATTTTGACAATTGATGAGTGAAATTTTCAGTAACATGTTATATTTTTTAAATGGTGTGAACTATTCCCAGGCATTATATCCATTTTTTATGAAGTCCCTTCGTCATTTAAAAATATTTTTTTCTAACAATTTTATTTGAGAGACAACTGTTATCCAGGCTGTATTAAGATAGTGTGAACATTTTTAACTACGCTTCATCTTCATCATCATCAGTTTTTTCTTTCTTCTTTTTTTTCTTTTTCTTCTTCACCTCTGTACTAGGTTCTTCCTAGAAAATTAAAACAAGAAAACAAGTTCATAACTTATTGGATATAATACTATACAATAGTTGTATATTTATAGTGCAATAGTTGTATATTTATAGTGCAATAGTTGTATATTTATAGTGCAATAGTTGTATATTTATAGTGCAATAGTTGTATATTTATAGTGCAATAGTTGTATATTTATAGTGCAATAGTTGTATATTTATAGTGCAATAGTTGTATATTATAGTGCAATAGTTGTATATTATAGGGCAATAGTTGTATATTATAGTGCAATAGTTGTATATTATAGGGCAATAGTTGTATATTATATAACACCTATATAAATTCCTGTCATTTGATTGGACGAATGTGGGTCACATGGCATGCAATAGTACGCACTATTCAACGATCGTTAAATAGTACTTTTTGAAACATAACTAGAATTTATTTAGATGTTATATAAAACAAATAATGAATGTTTTGTATTCGTGTAATGGTACAAATAATGGCACTTGGTGAATGATGAAAGGTTATATCAACTCGGCTTTGCCTCGTTGATATAACCTTTCATCATTCACCTCGTGCCATTATTTGTACCATTGCACTCATAAACATTCATTATTTGTATATTATAGTGCAATAGTTGTATATTATATAACACCTAAATAAATTCCTGTCATTTGATTGGACGATTGTGGGTCACATGGCGTGCAATAGTACGCACTATTAAACGATCGTTTAATAGTACTTTTTGAAACATTTTTGTGTACGAAAAAAAAAACGTCTCGCGGATGAAAAAAAATCTAGTACACAAATTATCCTATGATAATATGGTTATGTACTGTGAAATACAACAGCGCCACCTGTCGTCTGGTCTCAGTTTCATTTGTAAACACCACCGCGAGATATGCAACAGCAGCAGATATTTGTGTACGATTTGGACATTATGTACTAATTTCATTCAAAAAGGCATTTAAATTAGCTTTAGATCGTTTTTAGGATTTTGATTAATTAATGGGGACATCCCTACAAGACGTGGAATTGTTGGAAAAACCATAATTAGCTTAGATAAGTTCCAATTGTCTGTCGAAGTTTTGCCTTTCAGCCAAGCTAGTACTAGGCTACTAGGTCTAGCCTAGGCCATGCTAGTATTAGGCTAGGCCTAGCCTAGGCGTTTTAGCCTTGCTAGGCCTAGGATTGTTTGGTCGTTTGTTGACATAATTAAGACAAAAGTAGGTGTGTTTACGAAATCCATATAAATATAACATTTAATATAACATTATTAAAAACCAAATGTTACTGTTTTTAATCAATGTGTGTGAATGAAATGTAGTAAGCTTTGGCTAGCTAGGGCTACCTTTTATTTGATTCAAATAACTAGAATTTATTTAGATGTTAGGCCAAATAAAAAAATATACTTGTTAAGCGTCACACCCTCATAAATTTTCAGGGGCGGGGGGACGGTTTTTTTTTTTTTTTTTTACTTTTTATAGAGGTATATTTTTGCGCGGTGGACGTTTTGGCCCACTTTTTTTAGGACGAAACGTCAAACTTTTAAAATGCGAAACAGAACAAAATTGACTATATATGAAATATTATTGCTTATGACAAAATTGAGTTTTGTATTGTTTATATCCAGACGTAATTAAAACATTAAATTTAATTGCCACCAAGCGAAATTGTAGGCCCTAGGCTAACTAATCCGTCCAAGCTGCTACCCCCACCTCACTCATCGGCCATCCGCCGTCTCTCGCTCGACTCATCTATCCAGGAAATTCCCTATCGCGAGAAGCATGATTTGGTCTCAATAATACTAAATAGTGGGCTGATTTATAGTTTGAAAACAGCTTACGGCATTTCTTAAGTGAATTTTTGTTCAAAGTATTCATTCTTCTTTGATGAATCCTTTGCCAATTGCTGTGTAAATCAGTATTTAAAGTTGTGATGCAAAAAGTGTATGCAATTATTCCACAGGTAAACCAGGCATAAGGAAACCCATCGCCCAACAGGACCTCGTGGTGTGCCGATCTCGAGATCATCGTAAACAAAATTGGCAGAGTCCATTATGTATGGGGTGTTTCCTATTTACGAACCTATAAAAAAAACGCGCTTCGACCACTGTGTAGGCAAAATATTTATTTCGTTAAATCCCTAAATTGATAATCGCGTATTCTGTAATCACGTGACTGATGATGTAATTCTCAGCGACGTACTAAATGCACATGATTTAATGTGTTGGGGAAAAAGCTTGCTGTTTACCACATTACATGATTCACGGTGCTATTCGCGTTTCCTTGACGTAAATCGGCGGCGTGTAAATGAAACAATTGTTTTCACCAAATTGCCGTTGTCGACATAGAGCGATCGGCGGCTAGCGTTGTCTAAGCTAAAAAGTACGTATTTTTCAAAAATTACACTAGCCTAACAAACATTTGCTAGTTTTGAAATTTTCAAATAGCAATTATGAAGAATCTACTAGCAAAATGCTAGTTTGCTAGCGTGAATTTCGAGCCCTACTCTGGAGCTGGGCCGGGCCGCTGAACTTTCCGTTGTATATCGGTAAAAAAAAAATAAAAATAAAAAGAGAGGCGGCTGGATAATCAGGAGCGGGCGGTGACGCTTAACAAGTATGTTTTTTTATTTGGCCTTATATAAAACAAATAATGAATGTTTTGTATTCGTGTAATGGTACAAATAATGGCACTTGGTGAATGATGAAAGGTTATATCAACTCGGCTTTGCCTCGTTGATATAACCTTTCATCATTCACCTCGTGCCATTATTTGTACCATTACACTCATAAACATTCATTATTTGTATATTATAATACAATGGTTGTATTATAGTACAATATTTGTATATTATAGTGCAATGGTTGTATATTATAGTGCAATAGTTGCATATTATAGTGCAATAGTTGTCATATTTACTGCTTCTATATTTTCATCCGTTCTTTCTTCTGCTATAGAATCATCTGCATCCTTCTTTTTCTTTTTCTTATCTTTTTTCTTTTTCTTTAATTTTTCTTCTTTGACGCTTGCCTCACTGCTACTAGACTCTGTTCGTTTACGTTTCTTTTTTGGCGTTTCCTCAACGTCTTCTGCTGCCTCTTGACTTGCAGTCTGTGCTTTTGCTTTACCGTTTTTATCAAACTTTTCTTGTTTGATCATTGTCTTTTTCATGCTGGCCTAATGGTTTAAAAAACATACAAATAGAGAATTTATGTATGAAAATGAAATATCGGGAGAACTTATAGAAGTATATCCAAACAAGAGAGGGCACTATAAAAACAAACTTAGCAGGACGTGCCAAACGAGGAACATGTGTTAAGGAAACTTTTTTTTGGCCTTTAATTTTGGTGTTCTAATTCTTGGTAACAAGTACAAAACTGGATGAGGAAGCAGCAGACATGGTAGGTATGCCTCTGATCGGTACTAACCTTTGGTCCCAAGCCCCACTTGCGTGGGTACGTATCTCGTTCCATGATTACTCTTTTCAGTTTAGCAGCCAGACCATGATCACACGTAGCCATGACCGCTGACGTCATGAGAGCTATCCCAAGTGCCACTGCTTCACCTTTTGTGGTCATAATCACGATCTCAGAATTAATCTCTATTCCATCCTCGAATCGAAGAACACCAGGTAACATGACCTTTGCCCCATAGCAGATAGCATTAACCTACACAAAATATGATAATTAATAACTATTTCTCTCTGAGAGCATGGACTATTGTTGGTTTATCCATGTAAGCTAGGCACGAAATAGACAATAAAAATTGGAGTTGTTTTTTTAGAAAAAAAAAATTTAATATACTTACAGCACTGTCCTTGATAACAATTCTTTTATGCGATGTGAGGAGGCCCTCTAGAGGTTTAATTACTCTTCGTAAGTATTCTTCGTCTTTGTGGTTATCATGAACCCACTGGGCATCTAACACATCATGCATTGTCACTAATCCTTCCTACAGATTTCAAAGAAAAATCCATATTTAATTCTAAAATCCATATTTAATTCTATAATCCATCCATAATAGAACAATCATTTTGATTCATGTTAGATACAATACAATGATTAGCAACACAATTGGTATTTGTTATTGTAATGCCCACCACCTAAAGGTAAATCAAGGTTGGTAAAAATGATACGTCTCATGTATTTCATTTTATACACCTATGTTAAAACTAAACCCACATCACAAGATCCTGATCAAAACCAGTTTTGAGGTGAACATTAAACTTTCCAGGCAAAATTATTAAGAATCGGCATCAGCAAAGTACATTGATGCGCACGTGTACTGTAGTATTGACGTACGCTCGTACAGCAAAAAGGTATGGTTCACGATCTAGATTTTTTTTCCATTTACAACCCTTTATAACGTAAATAATCGTTTCAATGTATTATATTGAACATTTAATCGTGGCAGGCTATAGGAAATTGACCTTTAACAAGATCGCCTAACATTTTCAGTATTTAAACTATACACTACTTGTAAAGCTGTTCCGTAATCTCTTCACAACAAATTGTTAAGTAATACTGAAATTTATCATTGATAACAGTTAAATTTGATAATTGAATTCTGGTCCATTCTTTAGTTACCACAGATCTGAATATTTTATTTATACAGGGCGACCTCTTCAGTCAAAGACTGGTCTCCCAGAGGGCCCAGTTATGATCAGTGGCTGTGATGTACTAGTACACCGGGGTAACCCTCTACTCATTTCGAAAGATGTACTAGGTTCTTTAAAGTGCACATGAGCTAGATGTATACACTGGACCTACGGTTTATAGTCCTTATCCGAGAAGACTCGTTCTACCATGGAGCGAGTGAGCCTCGAACTCTTGCCAATGTTATGGCTATGTAATTACGGTTCCACTGTCTTAACCGCTCGGCCACTCACTCACTCTCGACTTCAAATACTTTCAATGAATTCAGAAAACTATCTCGCATAGTTTTAAATTTGTTACCTTTTCTGACTGAATACCAGAACGAACTCTTCTAAGTTCTGCCATCTGCGCTCCTACACCCAATAACAAGCCAAGATGCACACAAAGTGTTCTCACATACGTACCTGCCTCACAGCTCATCCAGAATATACCTGTTTTAACATGTTTAATTATATTCAAATTAGTATTTATTATAATAATATAGTATACTTGAGTTTATTCTCTTGAAAAAAAAAGAATCATATGAACATTTTTTTTCCATACACATCTAACAGCGAGGGACTAATTACAGGATGGATACACTATTTTATAATTTATCTGCTTATAAACAAGTCTCATTTGAGGCTTAGGGAGGGGAGTTGTTAAAACCCTGGCACTAGGTCAGGATTGTACTCCGGACCTTGAGATTGGAAGGCAAGCATATTAACCACCTAGCTACAGCTCCACTATTATAAAATAATCTTCACTCAGAATATATCGGATGTCTAGTAAATCTTTCAAGAAAACAATACGCAAGTATTATTCACATATTTATGGTAAATGGTAAAACAAATAAGACAAAACGTACCAAGGTGTCTGTCTGCATCATACTCAATCAGTTTGCTATCATAAACAGTTCGGACACGCAACTGTCGTTTGACAGCGGATATCAGAGGTGGTCTTTGAAATAACGCACCTTGCAAAGTTTCAATTGCCTACAGAGAGCAAAAACATAGGTGTTATATACTGTACAACTAACTACAGTAGAACTATCACATAGGTAGTCTTTAGCTATAGCCTGTTGGAGTCAATGCAAGGTCAACCTGGATCCCATTTTTTACAATTTTGCCGTACCATACTAAAAATGAAGATTATGCTGTTCATTATGATTTAGATTAAACTTATAGAAAAATTCTTGTAAAAGAAATACTGTATATATAAATTCTGTTGAAACAAAATAAATGGTACGTCTAGTACCGCGAATAATAAAAAAAAAAAATAATTAGCTCAGTCCCAACTTTGTGTGTAGTCGCACAATGAATTCTGCAATGCTGATCAACTATATTTGGTTGTGTATAGATTACGACCTTGTTAATAATTAATTATATGAGAAATTGACTAGACGGTCTCACCCTGCTGAGGACGGTCTTATCTTCAATGGCGCTGTGTAGACGGATAACAGCCACATACTCTTTACCTACATTATAAACAGAAAAATCATATAAATTGTGACTTGCATACATTCTGTATGGTAGAAAGCGGTACATATGCAATGCAGTATACTGCAAAGAACAGTCATCATTAGTTCAGTGAACTCTGTCCACACTATCAAACTGGTTTGACAAAAAGAGTTTGATGTGCCCAAATACGGTAGTGATATGCGCAAATAATGGTACAGCGAGACAAATAACAGATGGCATTGGAGACTGCATGCCGAGGCCTTCATCCGGCAGTCGATTGATAACGGCTGATGCCCAAATATAGTGGTAACATCATGATGTCCATATATGGGCACATCACATTTTGTTCGACTCTAAACACTCTTCAGCTGGTACAAAGTGTCTGGATCCTCTGGTTTTCCAGATGTTTTTGGAACTAACCGTCAATAAAATGTCATCATAGTGAATTACTGCGGACTACAAACCTGCACTTTGCTGTGACTTCACGAGGCGAGTTGCTCTTTCAATGCACACAATCAGACACCCAGTCACCTTTGGATCAAGTGTGCCACTGTGGCCCGTTTTGTCAACACGCAAGATTTTCTTTATCCAAGAAACGACTTCGTGCGAGGACGGATTGGCTGGCTTGTCGAGATTGATAAAACCACTCCTATTTTAGAAAATCATCGTATAAATTCAATTATATTGAAAACAAATTTTTAATTATTACGAATGAATGGAGAATGAGTGAGTTACACATTTATGCTTCCATTTCATATACTCATTCGGGATAAACCCAATGTCATTTTACATGCATAAGCAGGGGTTTCGTTAGTAGCCGGCAACCGGCGCATTCGACCGTCTACTTTGACATTTTCGCCGGCTACTTTCTGTCTACTTAGGCCAACACGGCCTAGCCTAGGCTAGCTCCCGGCGCGAGTACTTTTATTAATCAAGAACAATACGTACGTGTTTGTTGTATTTATTACGTTCTCGCGACGACACGATGATGATGGATTAAAATAGGATTGAAATTAAATATTTAATCAATTATTTTACCATGTAATCTGTACACGAAAGGGACCTAAAACTCCCTGACCTATCTATGGAATTTTCATTTGAAACTTTTCGCAATGTGTGTGTAGCATGCATTTCCGGGGCATTGTTAGAATCCTTCAACCGTGACGACCTACCCGTCAACGGCGAATACACCAACACGATTCGCTTAAAATGACATCATATGATGTACTGATATTAATTTTCTGTGGTTGAGCCTCTCAGAATTTCACGAAAATTCTTTTAAACATGTAAAAATTAGATATTTTTTAATGATATACGATTTATCTATAAACAACTCGAATTATAAACTACCTAATATTTCAAGAAAATAAAACATTTTTAGCACTTTTTTTATAGATTTAAATGAACATAACATGTAGAACTATATTATCTTGGCGTAGGAAAACAAATTTTAATTTGTGAGAGGCTCAACCACGCTGAAGGTATAGTGGGGGAAGTCCCCTCTTGGACCGCATGTAGCCGTTTTGCGTTGAAAATTGTCGTACAGGCTTGTGTGGTTCGTGTCGTTAACTGTATCATATAGTTAATATGATGCATTAGAAATCAAACTTTTAAGATCTTTTAGATTAATAATTAGACACCAAAGTCATTTTTTCATAGTATATTTATTCTCAGAATAATTGATAAAAAAAATTGTTTACTAGGCCTAGTGAAGAAAAATAGCACGTCAAAGAAATCGCGCGCATAGTAACGTATCGTAGTTGAATCGTGGAAAGCAAAATACTGCCTCACCGACTCCCTAATAATAGACCTAGCCTAGGCCCTATATTATTATTAATAATAATATATAATATTATTATTTAACTTCCTAACGTCATAAAATAAGGAACCACGCATTTTAAATTAATAAAGTACATAACAAATGGGAGTAAAATAATTGCTAAATACGTCGGGCCAAAACAGTTTCGTGCGTTTATATGTTGTTATTGTTAAGCTATTTTTTTGTAATTAGTATTTTTTTTTAAACACAAATATGCAGGTTTTTTTTCCTCAAATATTTAATATGCATAAATTCAATAAAAATAAATATATGTATTTCAAAGCATATATTTATGTGTCTGTAAACTAGTTTAAATGACCTATGTAGCTCTAGAAAGCCAGAGCTTCCAGGCGGCCCCCTGGCCCCCAGCCAATAAAGTTATTCATTTATGACTTCAAAATTCTCCTGTTACTTTTTTTTTTCTCCTCCTACTTAAAACCTTAATGCAACCCCTGCATAAGGGTCATCCTACATACCAAGCCCTATCAATTTATAACCAAGCCCCACAAGTATAAAGTTAAATGCATTTCATCAATAAAATTAAAATTTTTAGAGCGATTTTCAGGCCTCGAATTTTACCGCGGCCACCGCGGCCAGTGCCGTCGGTGCCCTCCCAGTTGGCCTCAATGCCCTCGAAAATAAATAGCACCCACGGCCACTACTGGCCTGCCCTTTTTTTTGCGTTGGTCGCGAGTGCCCTTTCCGAGTTTTACCACAATAAAAACCACTGAATTAGATAGAAAATAATGTCAAGAAGATTTGTTTACACGACTCGGACGAGACGCAAAACAATCGCCTGTCTTCGTTGCAAGGGGATTTCCCTAAACGCATTTATTAATACACACAAACAGTAAACAAAACATCGAACATTGCAATAGGGTAACCAAAACAATATCATCCCGGCCGCCGTGCGTGGTAAATCATGGTATAGATAGTACATTAAAATACAGGGGTGTAAACTTTTAATAATCAAGCTAAAAACGTTCCTCGATCGGAGGTTACTGAAAGTATTAAAGTCGCACAATAATCGAGCTAGCCGCCTTCGATAAAAAAAATTACATGCACTCCTAGCTAGCCTAGCCTATCCTCTCCCGCCGCCGATCCGGTCGAACACACGCAATTCAATGCATTGGGAAAACAATTCTATTTGACGCACACGCACCCTCTGATAAGAAATTTCACACACTACTCACAACGTCGTGTGTGAGAGTACGCGCGAAGGATCGGATCGTTGGAAAAACAATTCCTTTTGACGTACACGCACCCTCTGAGAAGAAAATACCATGTGCGTTCCTGCATGGTGTAGTCCATTATACGTGTAAAATTAGGGGTGTTTACCTTTAGCACCAAAGTTAAACCTGCACCTCAACCCGAAGATCGTTGGAAGTATATCATATTTATATTTTATCGCACCCACCTCAATCCAGCAGACAGATCATCGAAAAATCTTGTTTAACAACGTCGTACACTAAATTACCAAACGCGTTTTTACCGAATTCAAGGAAATGGTATAGTCCAGAATACACGTGCCGAAGGCTAAACAGAGAGAGAGAAAGGGGTCGGTGTCCGTCCGTGTTTTGAATTCTTATACATATGGGTTATACAGTACTAACAAAAAAGCTTCAGAAATCGAAACTCGGAAAATAACTATAATTTATATTCTACTACATAATGTCATTGGCTTGATTTTTACCGTGGTTAACACTCTGTGTATGAATAGTTGTAGGTAAGGCCTACAAACAAATTGTTTTTGTATCATGTTTTCTCCGTCGGCTGCTAGCTAAGTAAGGCTGAGTAGCTTGCTGTTATAAGGGTTTTTATACCTGTTCCGGGCCTTACTTGGTTGGCGTCACATGCCTTTTTATCGCATTATTTGAAACTAAACGAAACATTCAACACAGGACGGTAAACTATAAACGCTGAACATCGTACCTATTTATTATTTATATGGATCGTAAATACACGTAGTATTTATATGAAATACAAAAAGATGTATTGTAGACAGTCCTACTACTACTCCGCGATCTGATGAATAGGGGGAAATCTCCAAAACATTTTGCGGGTAGAATTTTTTCTTTTTTTTTGAAAAAAATTCCACCGGAAACAAGCTATTTTTAAATTTTGGCCTAGTTATTAAAATATTTTTTGATTTTGGCCTTGGTGCCCCTTTGATTTAAAACAAATGGCCTTGGTGCCCTCCCATTTGGCCTTGGTGCCCCTAAAATCAATGAAAACCGGAGGCCAAATGGCCTTGCCCCTAAAATCCCCAAATTCGAGGCCTGGATTTTGTTGTAAAAAATGTTGAAAATTAATGTTTTAATAATCACGTCAACTTTTAATTTTCTGTCATATGTTGACGCAAACATTAGTTGACTCTATACACGCATTTCTGACTCAAAATTATGATTTTTTTAATGAAAATGCAATCTAAACATATCCTATTTTGTATAATTTACACTTTATAATAGGCTTGGTTATAAATTGATAGGGTATTTAGGAGGACCTCATGCATGACATATACTGTACAAGGAACATTTTGCGCCAGTGTAGCATAGCAAAAAGCTATACAAAAAGACCTTATTGCTACACATTTTGAAAATTGTGTAGCAAAAAATACAATACAAAACTATGTTTCTCGACTTAAAAATCAGTTTGATTAGCAATATTGCTAAACAAAATCTTTAAATGAAATTTTTCCCTGTTGTAAACAATTTAAAAGCAAAACACCTCACCCAACATAGTCTCTAATTTCACGCTTCAGTGGCGATGACCCGCAAGCCAGGGGAGTGTAGCGTCCAGTACGGACATTCAATGCTTGATAGTTTTTTAACAATAGCGGCCATTGTGATGTTGACAGTTTAGAGATTTCTGAACTTGGTGGTATGAAAAAGTCATCCTGTAGTTGAGAATCCTGTAAACAAAAATAACATTAATTATAAATTATTTATATACTGTTTCGTTTTTCAGTACTGTTTTTCAATTTCAATTTCATTTATTTCAATATCATCATCGCAGCCTTAACTGAATTACAAAGATATTTACATATTCTCAATATTAAAATTTGTATAAAAGTATAAAACCAATGGTAATTATATATAAAAAAAGGATGCAATAGCCACCAGAATTTTATTTGACGGTTTAGTTTCAAAAACATCTGGAAAACCAGAGTATCGAGACACTTTGTACAGTACCAGCTGAAGAGTGCTCAGAGCCAAAACAAATGTGATGTGCCCATGTGAAATTAATTAAACTTGTATCTATATAAATAATTTGAAGGAATTCTGTAAAGCTCTGTCTGCATTATCTAACTAGTTTGACAAAAAATGTGTGATGTGCCCAAATATGGTAGTGATATGCTTAAATATGGTAGTGATATGACATCATATATACCATATATGGGCACATCCCATTTTTTGTCACATATTTAATGGTGTAGACAGAGCTTAACACTTTGACTGCCAAACACGAAGATCTTCGTTTTTGGAAACACAACGCTTGACTGCCAAAAACAAAGATCTTCGTTTTTCGCGTTTTTTTACGAAATCCGGTAGATAGGTTAATTATTGGTATATACTATAAATATGAACACTATATTCGGTCTGGACCGTCAATATTTTACAATTTGAAAGTAACTAATCTGGTTACGAACGACTGTCAAAATGGTACCTGTCGAAATAACAAACACCGCGCATCACAGTAGCGCGATGGCTTGGCGCATTGTGTATCGGTCGCGCGCTAGCTATGCCGCCGAAGCATCACAAAGGTTTTTGTGGATTGACATGTTTGTTTGTTATCTGAATAAAAAATAATGGAGTCATTTTCAATATGAAGTCTTTAATTTTATTATTGTATGTATACCCTAATTGTTTTGGTGTTTTACTGAAAGTGACAGAGTTTCACGCAACAAACTTGTTTTGAAATGGTATGGTTATTATCATCAGTTTACTATCTCCTAGGCCTAGGCTAGTAGTACTAGGCTAGCCTAGCCCTAGTTGTAAAACGGTTCCGGACCAACTTTAGGCCTGGTTAACTAGGCCTGGTGTCTTTACTATGTGGATTTTGGCGAAACATTGATGTAAGATTTATGATTTATAAATGTAATACATTTTTCGATAGTGATAACTTGTTTTTATAGGCCTATCGGTGCCGTGTAAGTAACTTTTTCGTTGTTTGTTGATCTCACCGGGCGATATTTTCATATTGTGATGTCTTGCACAAAATTACGAATATCTCGACTTTCTTGCACGAAACTACGAAAAATTCAAAAAAGTGGGTTACATTCATTTTACTATTACGATTTACATATTGCGATTTAAAAATCGTTCTTGGTACCACTGTAAAGCTAAAATCTTTATGATTATTTTAGTCTAAATTACATATAAATCAGATCACATACATGGTTTCAATCAGCTTTAATAAAAACATCGAATTGGGCTAAAAACGCTGGCGGTGGCAGTTTCTAACTGGAAAAACCTCTGGCAGTCAAAGTGTTAATAAGTATGGTTTGTGGAATAAAGAAATGCAGTGTTGCTATGAAACTCATCTAGAATCTGAACAAACTCTGATATCAATATCAATCAATATCTGAGTTTTCTAGTTCCAGAAGTCAGATGAGTTTTCTAGATCTAGAAAACTCAGATATATCTGAGTTTTCTAGATCTGAGTTTTCTAGACACCCAACCAGAACTTACAGCTATAGTCTTTTTCTCTTTTTTTTTCTTCTTTGCTGAACCTGTAAAAAACAAAATATTTCGTGAATAGTAATTAGCATTTCAAGGAATTAAATAAAAACCTCTATAAATTACAGTAGTTTGGTGTATTAATATTATTAATTAATAAAATAAACAGACTGTTTCTGATGTCGTGGTCTAGCTATTGGCCTCCTTACTAGCTAGGGCCTTGCTAGTCCACCATCTAGAGTATATGCCTAACTAGCTAGGATTCGCTGACTGAGTTTATATAGGCCTACTTAGCCTTAGTTAGGCTAGACCTCCACCAAGCCAGCCTCAGTCAGTCTCACTCACGACACAATGAATAGCCGGCCGAATAGCCACCTGGTCCTAGCTAGGCACACTGCTGGGGCTGTAATTTACATCAAACGAGCTGCATTGAGCAACATTCACTCAAATAAATAGACTTGCAGTCCTCAGAAATATTATTATAGCATACAGACACACATGTACAAGATTAACTTACTGCTTAATTCAGACATTTCTGCTCCCCAAGTATGAAGCTGTTGATTAACCACGTGTTCCAACAGCCGACGAAAAACGAAAAAAGCCTCATGTATCTATCGAAGGAAACAGCGACGCTACTGCGTCAACATCCACAAACCAACGTCAACTATTCATGGAGAATGCGTCAACTAACTCAACTTACATGCATAGCACTACAGTATAAGAATTCACTGCACGCTAAGTTCATGGGGCCAAAAATATTTGATATCGGTACAAATTATTTAATTTATTAATTATAAGAGAATAAATACTAGGTGGCCTTTGTTTCACTCTGAGTGCTTGTTTTTAGTTGGTATCAATCTAAAGGCCTAAATTCACCATTTTCAATTTCAGTATTGTCGATTTTTTACCTTTAAATAATCTTTATTGAAATCAGTATATTAAATTGGATAATTACAATTCATAATACATAAATAATTATCTAACATAAATCAAACAAGACAAAAGAAATAACAAAGTATAATAATTGCACTTATAGAGATATAATTCGTTTTACTGCATTTTTGTAAATTCAACAATTTTAGCCTACTTTGTATTTACTTGTGAACGGGAATTGATTTGACAATTATGTGTGGAGGAGATTAATAGGTTAGCTACGATGTTTAAAAGTAAAGGTCAATATAATTTACTTCACAATTGTGACAAAATCTCATTATACGAAAATAAATGTATATTCTGAAAAATGTGTGCCAAAAACTTGTATATCTGTAAAATATATATAGCAGGAAAAATTATTTTATGGGATAATTTAACTTTATTATCACCAACCTTACTTTGTGTAAAAAAATATATGCACTGATGAAGGGCTAGTGTTGCCCGAAAGCTCTGCTAACTTTTCTGGCTGTTTTACTTCTCGTTTTGGTTTAGCTTTTCGCTTTTATTTTTTATCTCCATTGAGATCCAGCCACTGATACTCACAGCATTGTCATTTTTTCAGTAATTTGCCTTTGGATTTATAATATATAATATTCATTAGATATAATAAGTTTGCTCCATGGAATTTATATCTTAATTTTTCCTATCTATATTGATATTCATCTAAATCTGTTTGGTCTTCTTTTCTTTTTTTTTAAGAAAGCAATTTTACGTTACCATGCACAATGTCTTTTGGAATCTCAGCCTTAAAGCCCTTCTGGCTTATTTGAGATTCCATACATAAACAAAGACCAGGTTTGTTTTTATCTTGATCTTTTATTTATTTTATGTGGAAAAATAAAATGAAATGAAAATATCTACGGTCAGTCGTTATCAATATATAGCATATCATGGTAAATTGTTTAAAAAAAATGTTTTATTAAAGCAAATATGTATAAATTAATAATATGTATTTTTTAGGTATATTTATTCATAAAAAGACATCAAAATACAACGGCAGCCAAAAGGCTGAAAAGTAGTATTTTACAAAATTTGATAAAAATATATAAATACATTATGTATAAAAGGTAAAACTAGTTTAAAAAAAAAAATAATAATAATTTACCACATTAAAATTGGTCCACCTGTAAGTTAAAATAGTGCCAGCCTATTCAATATTCATCATTAATGAGTCGGACTAAAAAAGGGACTGGTGAAGATCTAAATCTTTCTGTACGACCAAACGGGATTTTGAGTAGAGGCTTACTCGCAGACCTCAGGGTTCTGCTAATGTCACGAACAGGTGGAAGAATGCTTCTAAATGTATCGGACTTTATTATTCCTTTACCAAATTTCAGTAAGAGTTGGACTCTTCTGTTAACTAGCGATGGAAGGTCTGACAATTTAAGAGCAGACTCGTAGGATACATAGTTCATGCCATAAATGATTCGTAGAGCTCTTTTTTGAACTCTTTCTATTGACTTAGTTTGGTCTTTCGTAATTGAACTGTGCCACACAGGGCATGCATATTCAACTAAAGGACGTATATAGCAAGTATATACTTGTAGTAAATCTTTAGAAGGCGCCTTGGCTTTCTTAAGTATAATCAAAGTGTACAAACGTCGACATGCTTTAGCAACGATATCATGAATATGCATCTCCCATTTAAGGTTATCCTGCAAGGTGACACCAAGCAGTTTAATGTGATTTACACATTTAAGATCATGGCCATTTAGATTGAAACTGGGAGGAGGACAGTCGGACTTTAGAAAGGAAATACGCATCACATTGCACTTGGATGGCTTGGGGAGGACTCTATTTATCAAACACCAATCATCAAGTTGATTTAAAGTGTCCTGCAACAATTGGCTATCACTACTTCTAACTACTTCACTAAGAGTGAGGTCGTCCACATATTTCCACCGCCTGTCAGTTCCCTCAGCAACATCATTGACTAATACCAAAAAGAGAAGGGGACCCAACTTCGTGCCCTGGGGCACCCCACAAGTAATATTAGAATTTGAAGAGGTGGCTCCCTTAACTTTGGTATTGCATGTGCGATTTAAGAGGAAACTACAAACGGTAGGAAGAATGGACGGCCTCACTCCTATGGATATTAATTTATTTATGACAACATTATGATCCACACGATCGAAAGCCTTCGTAAAGTCTACAGCACATAAGTTTAAATATTTGCTACCCCCCTCCAGGTCAGATACAACAGAATTTATCAAGTCTACGAGGTAGTGTGAAGTTGACGAGCCTCTACGACAACCAAATTGCTTACTATCTAAAGAATCTTTTATATCATTAGTTACCCACTCCGCTAAAAAGCTTTCAAATATCCGAGAAAAAATGGGTGTTAGGGATATAGGCCGAAGGTCATTACAATTATTAGCATCTGGAACCTTAGGAACTGGTATTATAGTAGCCTTTTTCCATTGTTCAGGAAAATTACCTTCATTTAAAGAAGAATTAAAAATGTCCGCTAATGGATAAGAGAGTTCAAATGAGAATTCCTTAATTAATCTGATCGGTAGATCTTCTGGGTGTCCTGCTTTTTGTATGTTTAACTTATCGATTGCAGATTTCACTTGTCCTGGGTATATTCTCAGTAGAGCCCAACTCTATCACCATAGCCAACTCAGATATAAAAAAAAAGTGCAAGAAATAGCATTTCTGGCTAAAATATTTCATTAGAGTACTGGCAGCAGAAACATGTCAATAGACCAAGTTAGAAATTTTAACTCTTTATCAATTTTGCGGCCATCTTGAAAACACTCAGGGTCGTCGAATTCTTTAGACTTTTTCCTGTTTTAGTTCACCCAATGCAGTACTACCCACCCTGTTGTTGTTGTCATACTGGGTGTAAATGCTTTGGGTTCCTCCATCAAGGCGGAAAATTCTTTATGAAAAGTTTGTTTTCAGGTCAGCACGTAAAGGTCGACACATAATATTTCACAGCGCAACAGTACTTTACTCTCGTTGCAGATAAACAGGGCTTTGATACTTCTCTCAAAGAAAAGTAACATTATTTATTTTATCTTAAAAGCAACAGTGAACTCTGCTCTAGTCACTCTACCATTACAAACTTATTGTGTGCTGAAAACGTTCTAAAGCTCACCAAAAATCGATAAAAACACTCATTTTTCACACTATATTGATCACAACTTCGCTGATAATTATCCTATTTTTTTCGGGAAAAGTCAAATTTGTTTAAAATTTAATACCCTGTACAGGAATATAACAATTTATAATTAATGTTACGTAGTTTTTCCAGACATTTGATTTAAGCGCGACCCACTCGTGATATTTTTTAGCGTGAAAACAGTATAAAATCGGTTGAAATGAAATTACCCTGCATTATAGTAGGCCTATAGTAAAGTTAGTTATGTGGAACGGTTATTAGAGAGGTTTCGCAATCTTACGAATACGATAACGAAAACGGATACGTCGTACGAAACCTCCCTATTCTCAACAAATGTGAAATGGCTCTTAACTGGACACAAATGTTGTAATAAATCAATTATGCAAATTGATTCTTCCTATTGTGATATAGTGTTGTGTTGAGGTACTAATGAAGACTCTTACTCGCTTAACCGTCGTAACACATATTGTTTATTCAGTATAATACTTCAGTACAATATACAACTATAAGTATAGATAAGGAACGGAGAATCAGTGATGCTGTCGGTGAGGTGTGAAGTGTGTAGGTCTGCTTCTGGAGAAGTGGCTGTGAGGTATGTGTTCCGTGAGGTGGCTGTAAGGTGTGTGCTCCGTGCGGTGGCTGTAAGGTGTGTGCTCCGTGCAGTGGCTGTAAGGTGTGTCTGCGCTCTTCTGAAACTTGGGGGTATTGGCTTCGGTTCATTTGCATATGTCACAACGTCATCTGTGAGGGTAACGATTGGTCCTAAGTTGATCCAGGGGTGTTTAAGTGGGAGTGATTGATCTTATCTGGGGAGGTTACAATGATGAATTGGCCCTGTCGAATCTTTGCTTAAAACTGTCAATATCTAATTGTTTTACGATGGGAACAGTTAGAGAGGTCAAATAAACTGTTTACTTTTGGGATTTAATTAAATGTACTTTTGAAACATCTGGACAATTTCTCCTCTGGACTTTCTGGGCCAGGTTTGTGAACTTATTTGAATTCTGATACAAAGGTCGATTTCTTAATTATAAAAGTATATCATTATATTACATCCCTCTGTTTCCCTTTTTTTTAATAAATCTATTTAAAATATAACAAGGCCAACAGCCATTAAGTCGCGTGCTACAATGCATAGTGATACCGGACCGACAGACAGACCGACAGACCGACAGACAGACCGACAGACAGACAGACAGACAGACAGACAGACAGAGAGACCGACCGACCGACATAGTGAACTATACTGACCGAAATTACTGAACATGTTTAAAAATGTTGAAATGTTTAAAAACATTTATTTTTTTTAATTTACACGTGCGTAGCCTGTCACTTTCGACGTGCTCGTATAACGTAATTTCGAGTTGAAAAGTAAGTCAAGAAAACAGAAATCGGGCAAAAAGAGTGCGCAATAACATTTAACGCGCAGTGCGCGCGCAAAAATATGCGCACTCATGGCAATTTTGTAAACGCTTAAAATTGCCTGAAATGTACTCTTATTTCATCGAAAATAAATTTTGAAAATGTTAAGCGCGCGTACGCATGCGTTACATGCGCTACGCACGTAATTGTATTGCCATATGATGATATTTTATGCCCTGAAATTTATGAGTACCAAATTTTATTTTATTGTGATTCATGGTTGTGAAGATATGATTACAAACGTGATTTCGTTAAATCGTGCGTAGACCGCGTAATTTTTTATTGCGCACCGTGAAAACATAACCACATTGATTCCTGGCCATAAGGAATATACTGTGAAAAATTGACCTAGCTAGATTAAACTGATATCAAGATATAAGGTCAGAAAGCGATAAAACGCATAGTGATACCGGACCGACAGACAGACAGACAGACAGACCGACAGACAGACCGACAGACAGACCGACAGACAGACAGACAGACAGACAGACCGACCGACCGACATAGTGAACTATAGAGTCGCTTCCACGCGACTAAAAATGGTTATAATAGTGGCATGCAAAATTTAAAGTTACTAGATGGTACGCTCGCTTCGCTCGCGTACCATCTAGGTCGTGCCCACAGATGGTTCTCGAATACATAATGATTTCAGCGTTAAAAAAACTGGCGACTTCAAATGTACAATAATGCAGGACAATAATACATGTCGTTTACAGGAACGAATAAATAGACACTGTGATTTATGTACTCAACTAAAATTAGCACCCTGGGAATTACTTCCGAAAGAGAAACTTGTCACACAATGAGACCAATTGTTTTAAAAGTCAGATTTAAACTAACTTATTTTGTGTTTTGTATGTAACATTATGGTTGAGGGATGGGGAAGAGGATGGGTGCAAAGAGGAACAATTTTTAAATATATTCTTTATTTTGTAACGAAATATTAATTGTTTTCATGTTTTACAAATAATATACCACTAAACACAGTAAAACATTGCGATGTAATCCTTTGTTGAAACTATCATCGTCGTAGTCGATTGAAATAGTACAGTACATGTAACGATACACTACGACGTATGTTTATATATAATGTTAAACAATTTGTGAAAACCACCTCTATTCGGGGAAAATCATAAGTTCGATTTAATCGTCAATAATATTAAATTATCTAACTCAACTTAATTAGTAGGCCTAATGGTTTTCAATTGTTTCTTAGAGCCAATTCATAATTAAGTTGGTTCCTACCCTACCCACCAAAGTTGTTCTGCGTTTAGGGCATATGATGCACCGTATAGGCTTATCCTCTACTGGCTTTACAACGCTACTCATGGCAGTGAGGGAAGGGTGATGATGTGGGTGGTTTAAATGCAATAATAAAGATTTGTACATAATATACGGCGACTGAAAACGCTAGCTCATTATCCGTTTAAAAAAAAATTATATCCAACCTCTGCAGTACAGATTGGGAAAAAAATGGATCGAATTTCTGTTATGAGTACTGTATACAGTACTTGCCTTTACGACGCCTGAGGGAATAGACACTTGTGGAACAGAGATTGGAATGTTCCATTCATCGCAAATCAATACATTTATATAAACGTATATTAAATCTATCAAAATAGTATTTTTTAAAGAAAATAGGCCTGTCTTCAACATTATGATGCTGTACTCGAGCTGTTCAACCGGTTTTCAGCCATTAAAAACAATTATCGTAGGAGGAGATAGGAAAATGCGAAGCATCCTCGTATTATTGTCTTCGGGTATTTTTCAAGACGGACATCCATTAGACAGTGTATACCACGATCGAAAAACACCCCTATTTGGGGCAAATCGTTGAACCTAAATTTGTTTTAATTGTCAATAACTAATTATCTAACTCAATTTAATTAGTAAACAGGGTTACATCTGGTGGTTAAAATCAGTACCGAGATTCTAACCAACTTTATATACCATCGAGTAAACATTCTAGAGATAACGCGCGATTTACCGAATTTTGCCCTTACGTAAATTTATATATAGATATAAAAGAAAAAAACATTATTATACATATAAGCAAAATTGAGTTAGCCAAAACCATTGACTCTGAAGTGTAACCTTATCACTTTCACTCTCTCTCTTCTCTCTCTTAAAAAAAATTAAAATAAAAAATGAATTTGGTATAAAATTCGCGTAAATCAAACATAAATCGGTTAAAATAAAAATACAAAACTTAAAAATAGTATGTTACATTGAACATACATCAAATCGTGCGACAACTCATCGCGTTCTAATGGCCTTCAAACATAAATCAATCAAATCAAAACATAAAACTCAAGAAAACTGTGGCTGATTAGCCTAAAATCAAAATATCAAACTTAATCACTTAAAACTTTAAAGAAACAAATGTGTGTGTCGTTGACACAAACTTATCCACAATATATCATTATCGTCACAACTTTATCGATTTAAGCATTTATATTCACAGGTAATTACGATTTCAATCAATCGACAAATTCGACTTTTGTACTCAATGTCAAAAAAATTACTATTAAAAGTACTAAGAAAATCTCCTGTTCTTGTATATCAATTGATTAATGCTTGAGATTAACGACTCAAAGGTTAAACAAAATATTTGTTACAAAATGATTGTCGTTCTTTTCAATATCTCAATATATCGATCATCAAAATTCAAAACTAATCTTTATCAAAAAAACTCGTTACAAATCAATACTTAAATATAAATTCAATTCTCTTTTAACTGAAATCACATCATTACTAAACAAATCTCATCAAATACGTAGACTATGCTATCATTAATTTAGCAAATGTCGTAATTTAAAGGAAATTCTTGCAAACAGATTAAATTAGTAACTTGTTGCATTATACAAACGTTTTATGAATCGTTTTGGCGATCCACTTATCGGTATCTGTTTATCATTAATAATCTCTTTAATCAATTTATCTGTATCGTTATATCTGTCGATATTCCACCAAAATTTGCGATCATTAGATTCGTGTTTTGTTTTATCAGTGTTACGTTTGGCTGAAGTCGGTTTAGAATACGAAACTAAAACTTGGAAATGTCCTGCTTTAAATCTACCTCGGTTTAATGTCATATTTGAATCATTAGGTGCTGTCATAATTAGATTAGTTTGTTCCTTAATTTGTTCTTCTTTCATTTGGAATGGGGCTGCTAATCCCATGTTATTCTCTACACAGTCAATGTAAGGTTGCAAGTTAAGGGGTTCTACTTTAGTTGGATGTGTAAGGGTATCTGATTGCAATTGGGCTGGTGTCCTATCATGTTCGTCGACAAATTAAACATTGTTTTCGTCATTTACTACGTTAACGGTGTTCTGAATTTTCTCATTTCAAAAATCTCCTAGAAATAAATAACTTTACAGCAATTAGTTTAAAATTCAAGGCTCGCTATAACACATTACCTCTTAATAGCAAAGTTGCAAAATGGCAACAGGACAATGATAGCACACATGTCCACTGTAATAAAGGATCTGAAGATCTAATCCATTCCTTTTTTATATGTAAATGTCTAAATGTTATCAGAGCCAAGGAGTTTATTATCTTGAAAGTGCCTTGGTCTTCACATGATTTGTTTAACTATTGGTCTCTTTTTATTTCTTGTGATGCGCTAATTGAACTTTTGGTAACTCTGAATACTTCATTAATGACCAAAAGTTTATGATATTTATAAGTTTTGTAAAAGATATCCAACATTAAATATGAAATATCAGTATAACTGCATTTTGCTAATAACCCAATTCTCTGCAGGATTGTTTAAAACTATTGAGTAAAAAAACAACCTTCACACACCAGAAAAATGGCAAAATCAGCACTGTCAACATGTTACAAGAGTTGTCAAACAATATAGATAAAACTCCTTGAAAGTAGGAAACCTTTTGCCATTTTGCTCTGACTGACACATGGAAGTCCAATAATAACCTTTGCATTATGTTAGATAATGTAATAACATACATTAAGTACGCCTTCAATCAATGCTTAAATATACGCCGTGTTAAGAGGTTAAGAGGACGAAGTCTGGGTACCTACACGACACCTCACCTTTCCAAAACCACATTATGGCTTTGATATAGTGTAGTACTCATTATTGCTGTTATTATAGGTACGTAGGCCTGACGATGATGATTATCAAAAGAAGAAGAATATGCCTACTCTTTTTCATTGGTGCAGTTATGTACGGCTTGACATACCTCATGTACATGGGATCTACAGCAGTTAACAAACCGTTAAATTTCAAAAAAGGTGAATAATAACGAGAAATTATTATATTATTAGGCGGCTATATACTAAGATGTTTGTTTCGGATTATATTGATAATTAAATAATTTCACTCGAGATTTGTTGAAAAAGCGTCACCAATATAATTATCGATTCGTCGACGAGGCCCGATGTCACTTTATTCATTTTAGACTACTTACTTTGTTGTATAATATTAAAATATACAACAATTAGGAGGTTGAGATGTGTATATAGTTTTCGTTAATGAAATAACTTATTATTTTGTATGATACAGAAATCAGACCAACTTTTTCAACCAGCCTAACTACTAACAGCAGTCACAATGGTTCAAATAAACAGGTAAATGTGCATTTTATATAAATACAAAGCAGGTCTACATTTTTAATATTCCATAGATTATTTCTGAATCTGAAACTGAAATAATTAATTTAATTCAAAATCATGAATAACAATGTAAAGTAAAAAGAACAATTTTTCAAAAAGTACAGATATTTTAAAACTCAAAGAAAAAAGGGTTTGGAATTGTGTCCGTCTCTTAGGTTTTCTAATTTTGGATAACAATAATTGTAACTTCTCGTGACAAACGCCGCCAGCTCGAGTTTAAAATGTATAGTGTTGGTTTAAATAATAATATTATTACACTGATAGTAGAACGACCTTTTTGGAAATTTTTAAATAAAGAAGAGTTTTGACCTTGCCTTGATTTAAATTGTCAGGTCACAACTATAAAATCTATTTTCCTAAATAATATGTACAGTATTGTTCTTTGGATTTCTATAGTTTTTTCCTTATGAAAAGAAGAAACATATTTCCTGACGATCGATTGTGCTTAAACAAAGTCGTATCGGTCTGGTTAAGCTTATTGTATATTATAATAATAAAACTTTTAGAACCGAATCTATCCTTTTTTTTTCTTCAAATAAATTCAATTTCCTATTCTAGATTAATTTTCTGGAAACCGAAGCTGAATTCATGGCACGATATTCAGCTTTACACGTAGAGCGCAACAAACACATAAAACAGATGTGCCAGCTCCACCGAAACAAAATAACTAAAATGACCGCTAAACCAATACTGTTAGTGAATGAAAAACACAAGATGGTCTATTGCCAGACACCAAAAGTTGCAACGGACAGCTGGGCTAGAATTATGCTGGTTTTAGCTGGAAAGACGAAGTACAACGATGTAATGAAGATGACACATACGCAAGTGAGTGCCGCGTGGAAGAAACAAGTCAAATATTTGAGTAGTTTTCCAGTAAAGAAACAAAACGAAATCTTGAAAAATTACACAACGTTTATGTTCGTAAGGAATCCGTTCTCACGATTATTGTCTGCTTACAACGATAAATTTAACCCAGAACAGAAGAACCACGGACAGTTTCAAGGAATATACGATACAATATGGTCACGTTTTAGATCAAACAAACAAGACGAAAGTAAAACAGTACAATTTGAAGATTTTTTAAATTTTGTTATAGATGGTATGATAACTAGATTTAACGGTCATTGGCGGGAAATGCACAGAGTTTGCTATCCGTGCGATATCCACTATGACGTCATAGGTCATTTTGAGGATATAGAAAACGAATCGAAATACATTTTAACGCGTTCGAAAGCAAACATAACATTTCCACATTCGACCGGGAAGCACTTCACAAATAGTTCAGGTAAACTCGAGAAAGCATACGCCAATATACCCGCCTCTCTTATATTCGATATCTACCATAAATTTAAGTACGATTTTATGTTATTTAATTACAAAATTCCAATTGCCTTTCCATTAAGTTAAGTTAGAAATCACGTCAAAGTATTGTGCTGCAGTAACTTTACTACTGCAGTAATGTATAATTTTAGTCCGTTTCAATTTAGGAGTGTTAATTATTATATAAGTAATAGTAGGCCTACAGTTGGTAAGTGCATTTTATCAATTATTATATTATTTATATTTAATATATTATTATTTGATACAGAATTCAAATTCTTTGGAAGATAAGTTAAAAACTTATATGGTGAAGGTTATTAAGTAACCCTTCCCACTAGAGACGAAACACGCAAGGACATCTATAAGTTATTTGACCAATCACAAGCGATAGATTATTCGAACTGTCGCTTGTCATTGGTCAACACGCTTGCGTTGCGTTTACGTCCTTGCGTTACGTCGTAGCGGGAAACAAGCTTTGGGTGTTTGCATAATTTAACTTGTCTGGCAACAAAACAATCAACAGGCTTGTTTTTCTTTTTTTTTATGGGACACTGGGTACACAAATAAACACAAGTGTAACTAGACTGTTTTAATTGACGTCTTACTCTACACATAGATGTATTATCTTTTTGAGATAACGCATGTACACATTTACATTAGATAATATATTGTTTAAAATGATTTATCTAACACTCAAGTGATATGTTGACATTTTGCAGAATTTTTATATGAATTTTTAATAAAATGAAACGAAAGGGAAGCATATTAATTGAAAGCTCTGTCTATATTATAATTTGCCCAAATATGGTAGTGATATGACATCATCATGTACATGGGCACATCACATTAGTCACATAAACTTTGATAGTGTAAACAATGCTTTAAGAAGTGATTTTATTTCACTTATTTGCCTTAAAATATTCATTTAATAAAAAGGAGAATCTGTAATGTTTCATTCCCGATTCAGTTGTTTCAGATGTTGCTGTACATGGCGGCAGTCTCTCTCTCCCCTCAGATCAGCCTATGACTCTCGACACAATCCCACTTACAGTATATGACCTTTGACATCGTGCACTACGTTTCAATTTGCGTCGATGGTAACACGTGAGGTGTTAAGTATGGCGCGCCAAGCTGTCATTTATTCAAGCAATAGAGATATCTTTGTTTTTAATAGAGATATCTTAGTTTTAAATAGAGGTATCTTAGTTTTAAATAGAGATATCTCTATTAATAGAGATATCTCTATTAAAAACTAAGATATCTTAGTTTTAAATAGGGATATCTTAGTTTTTAATACAGATATCTCTGTTAGTTTAATAGAGATATCTTATAGTTTTAAATAGAGATATCTCTATTAATAGAGATATCTTAGTTTTAAACTTAGATATCTTAGTTTTAAACTAAGATATCTTTATTTCCGAATAAATGACAGCTTGGCGCGCCATAGTAGTTAAGTCTTTAGAATTAAAAAGCTGTAAACTATGTTTGTATAAATCAGGATCCACTGGCGAAGTGTTGAACACATTTACATCCTACAATGAAAATGTGACAATGTGACATTCTCATTAATGTTCTATACTCAATACTGAAATGCTTTACTTGTCCATTATCATAATAAAATATCAATAGAAATTCATCTTAAAGATTGGCAGATATTAGTACGATAAAAAACAGATAAATATAAAATATAAAACAAAAATTCATATACAAAGGAAGTAAAATGTTTCTATAGGCACACGCTTGATTTTGTGCATTAAAATCTGTATTTTCCATGACCATGGTTGATTATACAGAGACAATATTTGGTCTGGTAAGAAATACCAGCACGCTTGACCGTGGGTCAAATTAATTAATTCTCAATGATTACATCAACCATTCAGAGAGAAAATAATAAATTGTATGCACTACTGATTGATAAATAAAAACGATATTTGACCTTGCCTTGATTTAAATCGTCAGGTCACAACTCTAAAATCTATTTTCCTAAATAAAATTGATTGATAGAAAACTCAGATATCTGACTTTTCTAGATCTAGAAAACTCAGAAAAAAAAAATAACAAAGTATAATAATTGCACTTATAGAGATATAATTCGTTTTACTGCATTTTTGTAAATTCAACAATTTTAGCCTACTTTGTATTTACTTGTGAACTGGAATTGATTTGACAATTATGTGTGGAGGAGATTAATAGGTTAGCTGATGTTTAAAGGTAAAGGTCAATACAATTTACTTCACAATTGTGACAAAATCTCATTATACGAAAATAAATGTATATTCTGAAAAATTTGTGCCAAAAACTTGTATCTCTGTAAAATATATAGCAGGAAAAATTATTTTATTTTTAACGGACCTTTTTATGGGATAATTTAACTTTATTATCACCAACCTTACTTTTTGTAAAAAAATATATGCACTGATGAAGGGCTAGTGTTGCCCGAAAGCTCTGCTAACTTTTCTGGCTGTTTTACTTCTCGTTTTGGTTTAGCTTTTCGCTTTTATTTTTTATCTCCATTGAGATCCAGCCACTGATACCCACAGCATTGTCATTTTTTCAGTAATTTGCCTTTGGATTTATAATATATAATATTCATTAGATATAATAAGTTTGCTCCATGGAATTTATATCTTAATTTTTCCTTTCTATATTGAAATTCATCTAAATATGTTTGGCCTTCTTTTCTTTTTTTTTTAAGAAAGCAATTTTACGTTACCATGCACAATGTCTTTTGGAATCTCAGCCTTAAAGCCCTTCTGGCTTATTTGAGATTCCATACATAAACAAAGACCAGGTTTGTTTTTGTCTTGATCTTTTATTTATTTTATGTGGAACAATAAAATGAAATGAAAATATCTACGGTCAGTCGTTATCAATATATAGCATATCATGGTAAATTGTTTAAAACAAAATATTTTATTAAAGCAAATATGTATAAATTAATAATATGTATATTCTCAGTAGAGCCCAACTCTATCACCATAGCCAACTCAGATATAAAAAAAGTGCAAGAAATAGCATTTCTGGCTAAAATATTCCATTAGAGTAGGGCCTACTGGCAGCAGAAACATGTCAATAGACCAAGTTAGAAATTTTAACTCTTTATCAATTTCGCGGCCATCTTGAAAACACTCAGGGTCGTCGAATTCTTCAGACTTTTTCCTGTTTTAGTACACCCAATGCAGTACTACCGACCCTTTGTTCGAGCCTACTGGGTAAATGCTTTGGGTTTCTCCATCAAGGCGGAACATTCTTTATGAACAGTTTGTTTTTAGTTCGCCACGTAAAGGTCGACATATAATATATCACAGCGCAAACAGTAGGTTGATACTTCTCTCAAAAAAAAGGTAACATTATTTATTTTATCTTAAAAGCAACAGTGAACTCTGCTCTAACACTCATTTTTCACACTATATTGATCACAACTTCGTTGATACTTATCCTATTTTTTTTAGGAAAGGTCAATTTTTTTCAAAATGTAATAACCTGTAGGCCTACAGCAATATAACAATTTATAACTAATGCTACGTAGTTTTTCCGGACTTTTGATTTAAGCGCGACCCACTCGTGTTATTTTTTAGCGTGAAAACAGTATAAAATCGGTTGAAATTACCCTGCATACTATATGATCAATATACAGTAAAGTTAGTTAGTTAGTTATACAATAAAGTAAAGTTAGTTATGTCGAACGGTTATTAACAATGAAAAACGATCATGTCTAACTTGCCTTCTATTATACGTTAAGACCAAAAGAGCTTAACAAGATGGAAATGGATGTATAATATCAAAGACATTCTCAACAAATGTGAAATGGCTCTTAACTGGACAAAAATGTTGTAATAATCAATTAAGCAAATTGATTCTTACTATATAACGAAACTGTAATAAAAAAAATCCTCCCTTAAAAGGAGTGTATTAATTGTAAATCAGGGAACTTCCTGATAAAAAAAAAAATCTCCTAAAAATAAATAACTTTACAGCAATTAGTTTAAAATTCAAGGCTCGCTCTAACACATTACCTCTCAATAGCAAAATGGCAACAGGACAATGATAGCACATGTCCACTGTAATGAAGGATCCGAAGATCTAATCCATTCCTTTTTTATATGTAAATGTCTAAATGTTATCACGGAGCCAAAGAGTTTATTTATCTTGAAAGTGCCATGGTCTTCACATGATTTGTTAACTATTGGTCTCTTTTTATTTCTTGTGATGCGCTAATTGAACTTTTGGTAACTCTGAATACTTGATTAATGACCAAAAGTTTATGATATTTATAAGTTTTGTAAAAGATATCCAACATTGAATATGAAATATCAGTATAACTGCATTTTGCTAATAACCCAATTCTCTGCAGGATTGTTTAAAACTATAATTGAGTAAAAAAACAACCTTCACACAACCAGAAAAATGGCAAAATCAGCACTGTCAACATGTTACAAGAGTTGTCAAACAATATAGATAAAACTCCTTGAAAGTAGGAAACCTTTTGCCATTTTGCTCTGACTGACACATGGAAGTCCAATAATAACCTTTGCATTATGTTAGATAATGTAATAACATACATTAAGTACGCCTTCAATCAATGCTTAAATATACGCCGTGTTTAGAGGTTAAGAGGACGAAGTCTGGGTACCGACACGACACCTCACCTTTCCAAAACCACATTATGGCTTTGATATAGTGTAGTACTCATTATTGCTGTTATTATAGGTGCGTAGGCCTGACGATGATGATTATCAAAAGAAGAAGAATATGCCTACTCTTTTTCATTGGTGCAGTTATGTACGGCTTGATATACCTCATGTACATGGGATCTACAGCAGTTAACAAACCGTTAAATTTCAAAAAAGGTGAATAATAACGAAAAATTATTATATTATTAGGCGGCTATATACTAAGATGTTTGTTTCGGATTATATTGATAATTAAATAATTTCACTCGAGATTTGTTAAAAAAGCGTCACCAATATAATTATCGATTCCTTCAAACGCGTCATGATCCGACGACAGCGTCGTCGACGAGGCCCGATGTCACTTTATTCATTTTAGACTACTTACTTTGTTGTATAATATTAAAATATACAACAATTAGGAGGTTGAGATGTGTATATAGTTTTCGTTAATGAAATAACTTATTATTTTGTATGATACAGAAATCAGACCAACTTTTTCAACCAGCCTAACTACTAACAGCAGTCACAATGGTTCAAATAAACAGGTAAATGTGCATTTTATATAAATACAAAGCAGGTCTACATTTTTAATATTCCATAGATTATTTCTGAATCTGAAACTGAAATAATTAATTTAATTCAAAATCATGAATAACAATGTAAAGTAAAAAGAACAATTTTTCAAAAAGTACAGATATTTTAAAACTCAAAGAAAAAAGGGTTTGGAATTGTGTCCGTCTCTTAGGTTTTCTAATTTTGGATAACAATAATTGTAACTTCTCGTGACAAACGCCGCCAGCTCGAGTTTAAAATGTATAGTGTTGGTTTAAATAATAATATTATTACACTGATAGTAGAACGACCTTTTTGGAAATTTTTAAATAAAGAAGAGTTTTGACCTTGCCTTGATTTAAATTGTCAGGTCACAACTATAAAATCTATTTTCCTAAATAATATGTACAGTATTGTTCTTTGGATTTCTATAGTTTTTTCCTTATGAAAAGAAGAAACATATTTCCTGACGATCGATTGTGCTTAAACAAAGTCGTATCGGTCTGGTTAAGCTTATTGTATATTATAATAATAAAACTTTTAGAACCGAATCTATCCTTTTTTTTTCTTCAAATAAATTCAATTTCCTATTCTAGATTAATTTTCTGGAAACCGAAGCTGAATTCATGGCACGATATTCAGCTTTACACGTAGAGCGCAACAAACACATAAAACAGATGTGCCAGCTCCACCAAAACAAAATAACTAAAATGACTGCTAAACCAATACTGTTAGTGAATGAAAAACACAAGATGGTCTATTGCCAGACACCAAAAGTTGCAACGGACAGCTGGGCTAGAATTATGCTGGTTTTAGCTGGAAAGACGAAGTACAACGATGTAATGAAGATGACACATACGCAAGTGAGTGCCGCGTGGAAGAAACAAGTCAAATATTTGAGTAGTTTTCCAGTAAAGAAACAAAACGAAATCTTGAAAAAATACACAACGTTTATGTTTGTAAGGAATCCGTTCTCACGATTATTGTCTGCTTACAACGATAAATTTAACCCAGAACAGAAGAACCACGGACAGTTTCAAGGAATATACAATACAATATGGTCACGGTTTAGATCAAACAAACAAGACGAAAGTAAAACAGTACAATTTGAAGATTTTTTAAATTTTGTTATAGATGGTATGATAACTAGATTTAACGATCATTGGCGGGAAATGCACAGAGTTTGCTATCCGTGCGATATCCACTATGACGTCATAGGTCATTTTGAGGATATAGAAAACGAATCGAAATACATTTTAACGCGTTCGAAAGCAAACATAACATTTCCACATTCGACCGGGAAGCACTTCACCAATAGCTCAAGCAAACTCGAGAAAGCATACGCCAAAATACCCACTTCTCTTGTATCCGATATCTACCATAAATTTAAGTACGATTTTATGTTATTTAATTACAAAATTCCAATTGCATTTCCTTTAAGTTAAGGATCACTGCAGTAACTACTTACTACTGCAGTAATGTATAATTTTAGTCCGTTTCAATTTAGGAGTGTTAATTATTATATAAGTAATAGTAGGCCTACAGTTGATAAGTGCATTTTATCAATTATTATATTATTTATATTTAATATATTATTATTATTTGAATTACAGAATTCCGATTCTTTGGAAGATAAGTTAAAAACTTATTTGGTGAAGGTTATTAAGTAATCCTTGCGCTACGTCGTAGTGGGAAACAAGCTTTTGGTGTTTGCATAATTTAACTTGTCTGGCAACAAAACAATCAACAGGCTTGTTTTTCTTTCTTTTTTATGGGACACTGGGTACACAAATAAACACAAGTGTAACTAGACTGTTTTAATTGACGTCTCACTCTACACATAGATGTATTATCTTTTTGAGATAACGCATGTACACATTTACATTAGATAATGTAATTGTTTAAAATGATTTATTTAACACTCAAGTGATATGTTGACATTTTGCAGAATTTTTATATGAATTTTTAATAAAATGAAACGAAAGGGAAGCATATTAATTGAAAGCTCTGTCTATTTTATAATTTTCCCAAAAATGTTAGTGATATGACATCATCATGTACATGGGCACATCACATTAGTCACATAAAGTTTGATAGTGTAAACAATGCTTTAAGAAGTGATTTTATTTCACTTATTTGCCTTAAAATATTCATTTAATAAAAAGAAGAATCTGTAATGTTTCATCCCCGATTCAGTTGTTTTCAGATGTTGCTGTACATGCCGGCAGTCTCTCTCTCCCTTCAGATCAGCCTATGACTCTCGACACAATCCCAGTACAGTATATGACCTTTGACATCGCGCACTACGTTTCAATTAACACGTGCGTCGATGGTAACACTTGAGGTGTGAAGTCTTTAGAATTAAAAAGCTGTAAACTATGTTTGTATAAATCAGGATCCACTGGCGAAGTGTTGAACACATTTACATCCTACAATGAAAATGTGACAATGTGACATTCTCATTAATGTTCTATACTCAATACTGAAATGCTTTACTTGTCCATTATCATAATAAAATAACACTAGAAATTCATCTTAAAGATTGGCAGATATTAGTACGATAAAAAACAGATAAATATAAAATATAAAACAAAAATTCATAAATAGAGAGAATTAAAATGTTTCTATAGGCACACGGTTGATTTTGTGCATTAAAATCTGTATTTTCTATGACCATGGTTAATTAGACAGAGACAATATTTGGTCTGGTAAGAAATACCAGCACGCTTGAAGGTGTGTGTCAAATTTATTTATTACTCTAGTATTACATCAACCATTCAGAGAGAAAATAATAAATTGCATGCACTGCTGATTGCGTATATAATAGTCACTTGGATTATGGCACACTAGAATAGTGTGGTAGTACCAACACCATAAAACCAACACCACCACCACCACCATCATCATCAGAACCACCATAAACACCAACTTCAAAACCAACACAACAACCACCACCATAATCAGAACCACACACATCAACTTCAAAATCAACACAACAACTACTACCATCATCAGAACCACCATAAACATCAACTTCAAAATCAACACCACAACCACCATCATCATCAGAACCACCATAAACACCAACTTTAAAACCAACACCACCATCATCAGAACCACCATAAACACCAACTTCAAAACCAACACAACAACCACCACCATCATCAGAACCACAAACATCAACTTCAAAATCAACACAACAACCACTACCATCATCAGAACCACCATAAACATCAACTTCAAAACCAACACCACAACCACCATCATCATCAGAACCACCATAAACACCAACTTCAAAACCAACACAACAACCACCACCATCATCAGAACCACCATAAACATCAACTTCAAAACCAACACCACAACCACCATCATCATCAGAACCACCATAAACACCAACTTCAAAACCAACACCACAACCACCACCATCATCAGAACCACCATAAACATCAACTTCAAAACCAACACCACAACCACCATCATCATCATCAGAACCACCATAAACACCAACTTTAAAACCAACACCACCATCATCAGAACCACCATAAACACCAACTTCAAAACCAACACAACAACCACCACCACCATCATCAGAACCACAAACATCAACTTCAAAATCAACACAACAACCACTACCATCATCAGAACCACCATAAGATCAACTTCAAAACCAACACCACAACCACCATCATCATCAGAACCACCATAAACACCAACTTTAAAACCAACACCACCATCATCAGAACCACCATAAACACCAACTTCAAAACCAACACAACAACCACCACCATCATCAGAACCACAAACATCAACTTCAAAATCAACACAACAACCACTACCATCATCAGAACCACCATAAACATCAACTTCAAAACCAACACCACAACCACCATCATCATCAGAACCACCAGAAACAACAACTTTAAAACCAACACCACCATCATCAGAACCACCATAAACACCAACTTCAAAACCAACACAACAACCACCACCATCATCAGAACCACAAACATCAACTTTAAAATCAACACAACAACCACTACCATCATCAGAACCACCATAAACATCAACTTCAAAACCAACACCACAACCACCATCATCATCAGAACCACCATAAACACCAACTTCAAAACCAACACAACAACCACCACCATCATCAGAACCACCATAAACATCAACTTCAAAACCAACACCACAACCACCATCATCATCAGAACCACCATAAACACCAACTTCAAAACCAACACCACAACCACCACCATCATCAGAACCACCATAAACATCAACTTCAAAACCAACACAACAACCACCACCATCATCAGAACCACCATAAACATCAACTTCAAAACCAACACCACAACCACCATCATCAGAACCACCAACTTTAAAACCAACACCACCATCATCAGAACCACCATAAACACCAACTTCAAAACCAACACCACAACCACCACCATCATCAGAACCACCATAAACACCAACTTAACAAGGCCATATAGATGGCTGCAGTCGCGTGCTTAGTGTTTACCGACCGACCGACCAACCTACCAACTGACCGAAATTACTGAACATGTTTAAAAATGTTGAAATGTTTAAAAAGTTATATTTTTTTAATTTACACGTGCGTAGCCGGTCACTTTTGACGTGCTCGTATAACGTAATTTCGAGTTGAAAAGTAAGTCAAGAAAACAGAAATCGGGCAAAAAGAGTGCGTAACAACATTTAACGCGCAGTGCGCGCGCAAAAATCTGCGCACTCATGGCAATTTTGTAAACGCTTAAAATTGCCTGAAACGTACTCTTATTTCGTCGAAAATAAATTTTGAAAATTTTAAGCGCGCATACGCATGCATTACATGCACTACGCACGTAATTGTATTGCCATATGATGATTTATGCCCTGAAATTTATGAGTACCAAATTTTATTTAATTGTGATTCATGGTTGTGAAGATATGATTACAAACGTGATTTCGTTAAATCGTGCGTAGACCGCGTAATTTTTTATTGCGCACCGTGAAAACATAACCACATCAATTCCTGGCCATAAGGAATATACTGTGAAAAATTGACTTAGCTAGATGAAACTGATATCAAGATAAGGTCAGAAAGCGATAAAACGCATAGTGATACCGGACCGACAGTGAACTATAGAGTCGCTTCCACGCGACTAAAAACAACCAACACCACAACCAACACCATCACCACCATAAACACCAACTTCAAAACCATTACCACCATCATCAGAACCACTATAAACACCAACTTCAAAATCAACACCACCATCAGCTTCAGAACCACCATAAACACCAACTTCAAAACCATCAGAAAAACGGACATCAAACTGCCAATTGCATCACATTCTTTGTTTATAATGACGTATAACTTACCCTAGATTTTCTGAGTTGTTTTCTTATCTGCAAGTCCCATCTGGCCGATAGAGCTCTACGACAAGGACCAACATCTGAAAGAAGTTTCTTTCTTTGACGAGCTTTCTGTTGAGCCATAGCATTCAAAGCACCCAAGGCACAATCAAATGTCGGAACTTCCCCTACAAAAAATTCATAACGATTAACCAGAAATATAAACTATTTTATAATTTATTGTGCTTATAAACTAAGTATCATTCACTTTGATACAGAATAGAGTCACTGAACACTATTCAGGTGTTTGTACATAGAATTGCCATTCATTCGTTACCTCCTTCTGGTGTTGCCTCTTTACAAGCTTCTAAAACTCTTTTCATGAGGCTAGGCCCTGCCAGTGTTCTTGACACTCCGATACGAGAAAGAATGCTACCTGGTGTGAAGCGACTTAGTGCAGACCCAGGTTGGTTGGTCTTGTTCTCCGTTTTGTAATCTTTAAGACTACTCCAATCTATCTCTAACAAATCTTTTGCTGCATGTAAGAAAATAATAAAAATTAGGAGAAATGACAGTAAAAGTTGTGTGGATTAATTGGATTACATAACTATTGTTATGGAAATAAACTCCGAAAATAAGTGATGCTTGGGAATGATCATATAATAAAAGCCTCATCGTTCTGGTGGTAGAACAAGTCTCTACGGATAAGGACTATAAACCGTAGTTCTAGAGTACACATCTAGCTCATGTGCACTTTAAAGAATCTAGTACATCTTTCAAGACGAGTAGGAACGGTGTACTAGTATACAAATAATGAATGTTTATGAGTGCAATGGTACAAATAATGGCACGAGGTGAATGATGAAAGGTTATATCAACGAGGCAAAGCCGAGTTGATATAACCTTTCATCATTCACCAAGTGCCATTATTTGTACCATTACACGAATACAAAACATTCATTATTTGTTTTATATAACATCTAGACGTTTTTTTTTTCGTACACAAAAATGTTTCAAAAAGTACTATTTAACGATCGTTGAATAGTGCGTACTATTGCACGCCATGTAACCCACATTCGTCCAATCAAATGACAGGAATTTATATAGGTGTTATATAATACTGTATATACACGGCCACTGTCATAAGTAATCAAGAGGGCCCCTTGATTGTCAGTATATGTTTTTAGGGTCACCCTCTATAAATATAGGTATAAAATCAATGCTCCATAAATAAGGTGAAATAAAATAAAATGTCTAACAAGGCACTTGCACTCAGTTGTATAGGCCTTACCTATATCAGATTCAGGTTCCTTCGTTTGTAAGCCTGCTGTATCAGTAGATTCACTATGTAAGACTTTCTCAATATCATCATCATCACTGAATGAATCATAGATATTATTGCTAGTATTCTCCATTTTTACATCATCCTCAAAATGTCTAGGCTCAGCTACTGGAGACCTGTCTCCTTTTGCTTCCACACAGGTGTCAATGCTCGGAGGAGGAGGAGGAGGAGGAGGAGGGACACTTCCTTCGCTCGATACCTCCTTTCTTATCTCAACTTGTTTGAAAGGTTCTGTGTTAATTACCGGTTTGTCTGTTAATCCGCTCCGAGTTTCGCTCCGAGGTCTCTCCCCTCGCACTCTTTGATATCGTTCCCGCTCGTAATACTCTCTTTGTCGTTTATTTTGGTTATCAGAATTTACAGAACTCTGTTGACTAGAAGAGCTGCCTCTGCTATGACTTCTTCTAGAACGTTCTTGTTGTTCAGACATGATTATCCGTCTCTCTTTTTGCTTGTACTCTTTGGGTTCCTTCTTTTGGTCTTCAGATTTCATTGGAATGTCTTTTGGTGTTACCGCTAAAGATTCTTCTTTCTTTCTATCAGAAGAATCTTCATTCCATATCTCTTCACTCCCTTCCTCATCTGACCAATCACTAAATACGGGTTCAACTTCTTCTTTCGGTGGTCTGTCACTGTCTATACTCTTATTTTCAATGTTTTCTTTATTTTTTTTGTCTTCGCCGTTGTCTTCCATTCCATGTTTAACTGATGCTTGTTCTAATGGTCTGTCATTCGGTCGGAATGATTCCTGAATAGCCAGCCCTGTTTCTTTATATCTTGTATCCCTATCTTTAGAGTCCTCTTTCCTGTAATCTCTTTGTTCTTCCATTGACCAATCTTTATAGCGATCCCTCCCGTGTTGGGAATCCCTCCCATGTTGTGGATATCTATTGGCATCAGCTGGCATGTCTGCAGGTCGACGGTAACCTTCACGGGGCTGTTCTCTTCTTTGGTCTCGTGGGCCTGGACTTGGACTTTGTCCCAAGCCTCTTTGTCTACTACTTGAGCCAGACTCATTAAGCTGCCTACGCTTCTGGGATGGCGATATAGGTCTTACTTCGTCTCGTGGTCGTTTTCTAAATAATAATAAAAAAGTAAATAGCAAAGTTTCAAACTCTGACCTCATATCATTATTTTATTGCTTTGTACATTATTATTTTTTATGTCAGAGTAAATAAATGTTACGAAACTTGATATAAAAAAAAATTTGTCCTTACCTTCCCTCAGGATTGTCCTTACGATAATAAGCATCACCGTGATCACGGTGCTCATATCGCTCGTAATTCCCTCGCCCTCGTCGCTCATCTTGAATTGGGGGAGCATGGTGACGTGGTGCATATTTGTTCATCCGATAACGATCATCCATCGGAATATGAGGCGGAATCGGTACATCTCGATAGTACTTACCACGACCTCGACCGCGGCTGTGTTCTTGCGGTGGATACAGTTCTTCAGATCTGTCTTTGTAGCCTAATTTTTGTAAAATAGAGACAGATATATGGTTATATACATCAATAAACAATATCAAGTTTTAAGAAAGTTCTGTTTCAGAATTCATTGTGAATTTGGAAGTGCAGGAATGTATAGGTTATGTGTCCTTACCTGGAGGTGTAGCGTATTTGCTGCTTTTTCTGGAGTCATATCTTTCAGATGACCCGGTCCTGTACTGCTCTACCCTCGGTCTAGGAGATATTGAACGTTTAACAGCTGGAGAGTAAGACCTACGTGAGCTTGAGGGCGACGGTGAGTGAGGTCTCTTTCGGAATTGAGTAGGTGGTGTTGGACCCCTGCTTGAAGTTTGAGACATATTTCCATATGAATGGGAAGCACGACCTCTTTTTGATGGTACACTAGGCGAACAGTCACGGTAGCGTTCAAAAGGTATTTGCTTTTGAGTAGGGGGAGAGGAAGGGCTACGATCGCGGTTTACGGAGTAAGGAGATTCAGATTGAGTTGGCGTTGAGGGAGAATATGTCTTAGATGGGGAAGTGTATCCACGGCCCTTTTGATTTTGCGGCGGCGGTGGCGGTGTCAAAGACGCTCTCTTGTGTGGAATCATTTCCGATACAATTTTTTTCTTTTGATGAGTAACATTTGAAGGCAGTTTTTCATCCTTTGGTCCAGATCGACTCCTGTGCAGTTAATAAAAGGACATATATGAGAGAAAACTCGGATAACTAGAAATAAAATAGCAGTTAATAATTGATACACTCTTTCTCAAGGGTGGTTAAAAAAGATACTACTGTCCATGTGACTTATTTATCATTATGTGTTGCCCAACTGAAGATTAAACAATGACAAAATATATGATATTGAAAAGTGTTGGCCTCGTACAGACATATATTGTTGTTTATTCATACCTTTTTCTTTTCTTTTCTAAATCTTTTGATTTTCCTTCAAATTTTGCTACTTTTTTCTTGTTTTCTTTGTGTTTAATTTTCTTTGGTTGATCTAAATCATGACCTTTTGACTTTTGACCTAAAGACGCTTGTTTACTTGAACTTATGTGACCTTTATGTTTCCCTTTTGGCTGATCTGGTGAAATAATTCTTTTATCCTTCACACTGTAAATAAAAAGAAATGCTACTTATTGCCTGTAACATTTTTGAATCCGGTCAATTCAACGGTCAATTCAACAGTCAATTCAACGAAACTCGCCGTAACGTTACATCAACTTAATAATATATATAATATTTTCAAGGACAAATACCATAACCGTTAAAATTTGTTAAAACATGAGGAAATGGAATATCAACTTACGGTTTATACTTTTTTTCACGAGATCTTCCACGCTTCTGCTTTACTTCCGCGGTGGCAGCCTTATCACGTTTACCCTGTTTTAGCAGTCTCTTTTTCTTTGTTTTGCGACTAACAGGTGACGGAGATCGCGACAGACTTTCTTCACTGCTGCTGCTACTGCTACTGCTGCTGCTACTGGAGGTGCTGTCACTATCGCTACTTGAGCTTGATGATGAGCTACTCTCACTGGAAGACTACAAAAATGGTATCATTATCTATCAATCTAAAATCAATTTATTCCATAAAAGTAAGGATATGCACAACAATGTCATTAAAAAGTTAGGAAAAAGGAACTCAAAATAAGTAAAGCTTTTAAGCAGATGCCATTAAAAAACAATAAGGTAATAATATTAAAAAGTTAATAATAAAAACAAATGGTTGTGATAATTATGATGTGTTACCTATGTGTGCGTTATGAAAATACTTAGTATTTAGGACCAATTTATCCTTGAAGTGTGATTGGTGAATACGGCCATTATTCATGAAATCATTAGGGAAAGGATTAAAATGTTTAGTGAACACAGTAGATCACTAAATTTGATTGGCTTTTTTGGATAGTAAAGCATTAATTTGCTGTAATTTGATTGGCTTGTAGTGGATGATTATTCAGAATGCTCGGTTCAATTCCCAGTAGTTCAATTCCCACGTAAGTGATTTGATCCAACTGTCGCTTGTCATTGGTCAACTCGCTGGCGTTGCAATGGGAACCAAGCTTTAGGTGACTAGAGGTTACCTTTTCTGGTTGTATATGCTCTCTCTCACTATCAATTTCTTCCATCTGCGCAAGTTGACGTTTTAATTCTTGCCTTCGACTTTCTAACTCGCGTTCATGCTCAGATTCTTGATCTATCCAGTCATCTGAAACAAATTTCAAAGTACTGTATTTAGGCAAATGCTGCAATACATAGCTCATGTGTATCACATATCATAGAATTGAAATCATTTAGGCTACATCATTACAGCGTTGTATGTGATATTTCTTAAATGATACAGTAGTCACATACGAATCACATGTTGGGTTGTATCATGGAATTTAGCTAAATACTGTACATATAGTATACAAATAATATTTGTGTCAGTCAGGGATTGGAATACAAACTTCTAGCAAATTGCAAAAATAGTTAATGTTTGCTGGTTGTAATAATAGTTTAGTCTAGCATATGTACTTGATCTGCCAATTTCTGTAAATTCAACTTAACTGCAGAATTAATTAATTTATTAACAAATTTGCTGCTTGTTTGTTTGCTCACCTTGTGAGTAGTTCAATAAGCGATTTTCTAGCCCTGTGTCTACAACTACAAGAGGTACAGTACTGTTGACATACCTTGTTGTGGGTACCTTTCCCAGCCTGCTCCATCCTCATCATGCTCACTACTAACTGGAAGCCCTTTTACAACCATCGAACCCATATCTTTAGATTTCTTTTTCTTGCGTCGATCTGGATCCTTATCTTTGTTCCTTTTAGATTTTTCCCTCTGAAAATAAATTTCAAAATTCTTCAGTATTTCCTACAAAACCTTTGTAATTTCATGAATGGTTTTTTAATATTTCTTGTGTGGATATTTTCTGATATATATTGAAATGCTATTTTTTATCTTAATGTGTTACTTGGTAAGAGGATTCACAGACTCTTGTTATAGGGATTTAGTTCCCTTTTGTGTTTCCTGCTACTTACTTTGTAGTAGTTTGTTTGTTGTTGTTTTATGATTGGCAATAAAGAATAAGAAAAACCTCTTGCAATTCAGTTAAACAATAAATGTAATAATTTATTTCATGGTTTATTGCATTCTTACTTTAGTGGAAGGTGATCTAGATCGATCATAGCCATGCTTTTTTAATTCAGAACGTTTGCTTTCAACTCTTAAACGAAGGTCACCGGAATCGGCTTCTGAAGATCTATGGGCAAAATATAAAGAATTTAAAAATGGAAAACATTCATTTTTATTTTTTGATGATTACAAATAGTATTGCATCGCTTTTTACAGAAGGGAACCTACCTGTAAGGGCCGTGCAAAAAATGACACTTTGATCCAAAAACACAATGCCCATCTCTTAACCAGTTTCGGCATTTATCCTGCCGACCTCCATCACGCTGTAAAATGTAAAATGGTTACTAATACGGTATCATCCTGTATCATTGTTTATATAAACATAGCATATAGGCCTACAATAAAAACAGTAGTGTAGTCATTTCATTTAAAATGATTTAAAAAAATAAACAACATACCCCTCCGCTTGCCCCTGGACCAAGTCGTTCAAAAACACTAGGGCGGCGTGACTCTGAATTATCTCTCATTGTTAAATGTTGCTTAGACCTACAAAACAATAAATAAAATTATAAAATACCGGTTTAAAATCACGTTTTAAAATACACACCCCACCTCAGATTCTGACAAAATGCATGAAGAGAATAAGGGATAGTCGTGTATTACAACGATGACGTTTTCAATTCCTACGTAATATTATGTACCCTATTTGATTATTCAGTCTGTTGTTAAAGACAAATTTATGGAACAGGGACGAAACGACTCCTGTCCCATGCCCATTCATGCAATGACAACAGGCTTCTCTAACTTCTTTCTATCTTCTAGGCCTAGGCTCTAGCATGAGCATAGTAAGCCGTCCGAGCAATGAACGGAATAAACAGTACACACTCTTTTAGCTAGCTTAGTTTCACAATAAATAATGAGTATAATGTAATTCACAATATATTATACTTACCTTTAGTTTAAAATGTAAAAGTAATTTATTTAGTCACAAAACTTAGCCCCCAGCAGCAAAACATTTATACCACCACCACTAATCAACAGCGCACTCACACGACCGACCTTTTATTTCTATCGATCAAAAAAGATCGATATTTGTCGATATATATATATCGATCTTTGTTTTAATCAATCAATCGTTGCATTTTTAAAGCGCCAACAATCATTGGCAAAAAGAAAAAATCAGAAAAACCAAAATCCATCCGATTCATCCAGTCAGGAAATAGTAACAAATTTACTTGTTAAATTAAAATTTCTGGAAATGTATTAATTATGTATTATTCACTATTATAATGTATTTACTTATAAGCTTGTAAAATACATGGGTGGGCATTTATAGTATCAATCAACAGACACAATTAAATAAAAACAAGCAATCATTTTTATACAGTACTGTATTTATATATTTTCCATAATGTAGTAGCATTGTCCATAAAAATAATCATGTTAGTAGCACAATATTTTATCCTATAAATCATCAAAATTTATAAATAATTTACAAATATTTATATTAATATTGTATTTATTTCATACATTAACTTGAATGCAAAATCAGTCAACTATTAACATACAATATTTTGTTCTAATATTATTATAAAAATTAAAGAATCTTAAAGAAGCAATCTGTATAAACTGGAATGTATGACTACAGTATTTTCTCTTCTAATAAAATAAGATATATACTATACAGGCAATTAAATAATTTAACTCTAATTGATTTTAGACTAAAAAATTAGTGTTAAGCAACTTTCTTTAAAAAAAAAGAAACAAAGTATTAATATTTATTTTAGATATATTTAAAGCATTCATAGATCTACAGCTCATCATGGTCGCTTGTATTTTGAGGTTTAGCCATTCTTCCCATAAACAGCGCCATCTCGGTACGCCGATCACGTATGATAAACAAGAATGGATGATCAGCCCTGAACTGGGTGTTGCGTTCAATAGAGCGTGTACTCAATCTTACAGATGTGGCCGCTGCTGCTTCGCTACCCTCCTCGTTAACGTCAACAAACGCTTTATGCAAAACTTCTGACACGTGTAACTGATCTGCTGTCGAGATACCAGACAAATCAGCCTTGACTTCGTCAAATAAATGACCCATCCCCATCTTAATCAGTACATCATTTAGTTGAAATTCCTCTGTAAGACTGAATTTTGGAAGATATAGTTCAACTTTGTCGTGGCGCAATGTAGACGTCCACGATTGCAGAAGAGAAGCCGATAATTTCCTTTCCAAAAGCGCTAAGCCATCGGTATCATCAGGCAACACAATGAGCATGCTTAGATCATTGCCTTTATATGGTAAATCGAGAACCAAGCATTTATTACCAGAATCATATGTGATATTAAAGTGCCGCTTTTGGAACATTAAATCACAGTTAACTTTCTCATTTGATGAAACGTGGAAAACCCCTTTGTGTGTATTTTCCATATCAAATTGATTTAACCAATTCCCCTTGAAATAAACAGCATTCACTAGAATTAACCTTGTTAATGGATCTATTTCCTTCAACAAATCTTTAATTTTCCCATTGGTTTCACCTTCAACCCATGAATTGATGGCGTTTACAGCCCCTGCCCCATCTTCGACGAAATTATGCGTTTCCAACTTGGACAGATAATGAGCTTTTGTTTGCTGGCGATATTCTTCAAGAATACTGAAGCCTTGATGGGTGAACAAACGGTTTGCAGACTTCAAGGTATAAGCTTCCTCACTTCCATACAGCAGGCCATTCAATTCATAAAAAGACTGGTGTAATTTGTTCTCATCGATGTCGTTATAATGCAAAACGTCTCGCATTTGATTGGCTGTTTCTCCGCGTGCACCCATGTACGTCATTGATAGCGCAGTTGTGATGCTTACTGGCGAGAAGAAGATATTTTTACCTTTGGCGGTAGGTAAAATCGTTTTATACAAATCCAACGAGAATTCGTTGCTGGAATTTGCTAAATCAGAGAGATTCTCAAAGCTTGAGGTGGATTGAGTCGCCATGGTAGTGGTAAACAAAACTGAAAGCAAATACAAAAAAACGCATTTGACTTGATGTACCATGATCCTGAAGGTGGATTACTTTTTAGGAGGATGAATTGTCCAATCCAATGAATGACGACCCTGTGAATATGGAAATAAATACTTGGGAATCAAAACAAAATGACGACCCTGTGAATATGGAAATAAAATACTTGGGAATCAAAACAAAAATCATCAACTATTCGCATCTACTATCAGTTTCATAAGCGGAACCAAGATTATGAAATAGGTGAGGGATTGGGGGGAGGGCCTGGGAATTTTAAGTGCCGAATTGAAATTAGTATCCTATCTTTTGAACTACAATTTGCACAATTCAGGGAAAGGTCTTTAATCAACCTATGGATGGGTGGGTATGAGGCTATTATACATATGGTAAAGACGGTACTCAAATTCGTAAAAAAATCATGAAATTATGATAAGATTAGCACACAATAATGAATAATTCTAAATTTATTTAGGCATTCCAAAATGACTGGCGGTTTCATTAATACAAGATTAGGATATACATTACAGTAAGCCTACTACTGGCTTGCTGAATATTAAATGCACAACTGGTTCTATCTACTGTATTGATGATGATAGGGGGAGGGCCTACATGCATAACATTAACATATGGTATTATTGTAATATAATGTTGGGTTGTTGAGGTACTAATGAAGGACTCTGACTCGCTTGACTGTCGTAACACATATATTATTTATTCAGTATAATACTTCAGTACAATATACAACTATAAGTATAGATAAGGAACGGACAATCAATGATGCTGTCGGTGAGGTGTGGTGTGTGTAGGTCTGCTTCTGGAGAAGTGGTTGTAAGGTGTGTCTGGGCCCTTCTGAAACCTGGGGGTATATTGGCTCAGTTCATTTGCATAATGTCATTACATCATCTGTGAGGGTAACGATTGGTCCTAAGTTGATCCAGGGGTGTTTAAGTGGGAGTGATTAACGGTGTCATAAGGTATTTCTGTGATGGATGACACTGTCAAATCTGTACTTAAATAGTGTCGATCACTCCTGGTTTTAACGATGGGAAAGTCACAAAATTAAGCTAAGTGTTTTCTTTAGGGATTCTATTATAAACTAAATGGTCATTAAAACATCTGGACAAACTCTCCTTCGGACTTTCTGGGTCAAGTTTGTGAACCTATTTAAATTCCGATACAAAGGTCAATTTCTTAAATATAAAAGTATATCTTTATATTACATCCCTCTGTTTCCCTTTTTTTTTTTCTAATCTATTTAACATATAAAAATGGTTATAATAGTGGCATGCAAAATTAAAGTTATATAAAAGAAAAAAACATTATTATACATATAAGCAAAAATTGAGTTAGCCAAAACCATTGACTCTGAAGTGTAACCTTATCACTTTCACTCTCTCTCTTCTCTCTCTTTAAAAAATGAAATTAAAATTGAATTTGGTATAAAAATTCCGGAATTTATATAAAATTTAAAACAAAAAATGTATATAAAAAAAACAAAAGTGTTCTTCAAGATCGACATAATTGTGGGTCCGTTGCTTTGGAGGCATGCTACACTCGGATTACCGAAATATAAACATCACAACGGTTGGGTTTCTCTAAAAAACATCGGTCAAGAAGTCGACTCCCGTTAATTATTTGAAATAGAAAAAAAAATTTATAAAGGATAAATTGAAATCAATCATATAATAATCGATAATAACGGAATGCACTCCACGGTATGTCCAACATGTAGGTAGTTGTGTAAGGGATCTCATTCAAATATACCATACCGCAATTCAAGCATTGGTATTTCTTGTTGAGGGATATTTGTTGGCAATTTTTGTGAAAAAATGTTCCGCAGCATTTGTTGATTGTACAGTCAGTATGAAAGTTTTTAATTTCGGGGTTACATTGACAAATTTGGCAGGGGGTATCTTGGTATTTATTTTCCAGGTACTGCATGTTACGAATGTGCGAATATAGTTTTTTCTTATATTTAGTTACAACATATCCAAATGGTGAGTGTTCGCTAGGTTTTAATTCGTCTTGGGGTATGATGCCTGTTTGTTGTCGGACTCTTGAAAAAAATGCTGTGCATTGTGGGGCTTTGATGTCTTTTGTAATTGCTAAGAGCAGGAGGGTCATAGAATAAATATGTTGTCTGTGAAATTCATGTGTGTTTGGTATACAAGTGGCGATGCCGTCTAGATTAATGGAAAGGTCGATTGTGGAAAAGTCAAGTAGGGCTGGTTCACTCTTATGCTTCCAAATGTAATCTATAATGGGGGAGGACATTTTGTCGAAACAACATAAATAACTGCCAATGTGTAAAAGGGTATTTAATTTGAGGTTTGTCAGTTGGTCTGCTGGACGGATGTCGCAAAGGAATAATAAAACTCTTTTCAAGGAATCTAAAGTAAATGGCATCATTTTGGTAATATGGAGGGTTACGTTTTGTTCGCTTTGGTAAAGGATTATCTTCTTTATAAGGGCACATTCTGTGGACAGGGGCGTCATTTGAATTTTGTGTTTTAAGCATAACTGTGTAACGTCAAGCTTTTCGGATTCCATTTTAGGGGGAAATTTGGAATTGACTAAAATTACGATAAATAAAATTAAAATGTATTTAAAATAAACAATATTAAACTAAATAAACAATATAAAACTCAAACAATAAAATTTTAAGTTCAACTATTATAACAATCTCACAAAAGTAAATTAACTTATAATTCGACAGTAAATACTGTATATTTGATACGCTCGTGTGACTTATTTATAGTCTGCCCATCCGGTTGTTTATATATATAGCTCGTAATTGGCTCTACTCCTCCCTCGAGCGTTAATCAAACGTCAATTGGTCAAATTTAAAGAACTTAAAGAATATGTACAATGAATATATATCAAATAGCGCGACAACTTATCGCGTTCTAATGGCCTTCAAATATAAATCAATCAAATCGAAACATAAAATTCAAGAAACTGTGGCTGATTAGCCTAAAATCAAATATCAAACTTAATCACTTAAAACTTTAAAAGAAACAAATGTGTGTGTCCCGTTGACACAAACTTATCCACAATATATCATTATCGTCACAACTTTATCGATTTAAGCATTTATATTTACAGGTAATTACGATTTCAATCAATCGACAAATTCGACTTTTGTACTCAATGTCAACAAAATTACAATTAAAAGTACTAAGAAAATCTCCTGTTATTGTATATCAATTAATTAATGCTTGAGATTAACGACTCAAAGGTTCAACAAAATATTTGTTACAAAATGATTGTCGTTCTTTTCAATATCTCAATATATCGATCATTCAAAAATTCAAAATTAATCTTCATCAAAAAAAAACTCGTTACAAAATCAATACTTAAACATAAATTCAATTCTCTTTTAACTGAAATCACATCATTACTAAACAAATCTCATCAAATACGTAGACTATGCTATCATTTAGCAAATGTCGTAATTTAAAAATAATCTTGCAAAAAAAATTTAAATCAGTAATTTGTTGCATTATACAAACGTTTTATGAATCGTTTTGGCGATCCACTTATCGGTATCTGTTTATCATTAATGATCTCTTTAATTAATTTATCTGTATCGTTATATCTGTCAATATTCCACCAAAATTTGCGATCATTAGATTCGTGTTTTGTTTTATCAGTGTTGCGTTTGACTGAAGTCGGTTTAGAATACGAAACTAAAACTTGGAAATGTCCTGCTTTAAATCTACCTCGGTTTAATGTCATATTTGAATCATTAGGTGCTGTCATAATTAGATTAGTTTGTTCCTTTATTTGCTCTTCTTTCATTTGGAATGGAGCTGCTAATCCCATGTTATTCTCTACACAGTCAATGTAAGGTTGCAAGTTAAGGGGTTCTATCTTAGTTGGATGTGTAAGGGTATCTGATTGCAATTGGGTGGGTGTCCTATCATGTTCGTCTACAAATTCAACATTGGTTTCGTCATTTACTACATTAATGGTGTTTTGGATTTTATCGTTATTATCATCAGTTGGTTCATTCAACAATTGTTTAAGTTTTTGTAGATGTGTAAAATTTTTGCGTTCTTTGGGTGTTCTCATAAAACAAGGTTTCAGTCTGTTATAATTGAATACGTCGCGAAGTATTTCTCCTTTAATCGTCGCTAGGATGTAGTGTGTTCTGTCTAGTACTTCATGAATTACTAATGGTCCGACCCATTCTGCGGCGATTTTCTTTGAATTTGCTGTTAGTGATGATGATGTTGGCTTGTATAAATATACGAGTTGTCCTACTGAGTAAATTGGACTTTTTTCTAAGCGTTGGGAAATCTTTGAGTTTTGGACGTTTTGTTGTGTTCGCTGTAATTGTAGCATTGTCTGTGAAATGTTTTGAAATTTCTTCTTGAGGTGTTCAAAGTATTCTTCATAGGAATGAGACAATCCTGAAATAGGGTTAAATGCTAATGAGGTCAAACTTGGAGGTTGGCGGCCAAAAACTAATTCGTAAGGGGAGTGGTTTCCTAGATGTGGGGATGAAAACGAGTTATAAGCATAACATGTTGTTGATACAAATCTAACCCAATCTGTTCCGAATTGGTTAAGGTTGACCTTTAACAGGTCCGATACGGTGCGGATATGACGTTCAACTTGTAAACTACCGTGATTGTGGACGCTGATGATTTTCCTATCAATATTAAGGGTGTTACATAATAGTGTTAATAATTTTCCTGTAAGGGAGGTTGCTGCATCTGAAATAAGACGAGATGGGGGTCCGAAAATACTGATGACCTTTTGAATTAGTGCTTCACAAATTGTTTCGGCATCAATGGATTTCAAAGGTACACAAATCAAAAATCTAGTTATCTCATCACATACTACCATAATATGTTTAAAACCTGAAGGTGAAGTTGGCATACTCTTAAAATCTAGACTGAGTGTATGAAAGGGACGGTAAGTTGTTGGTACTCGATCGTGTAAAGGACGTAATTTATCGGTTTTGGGACGAAATTGTTGACATCTAAGACACGCTTGGGTATAATTGTTGACTTTCTCGAACATAAGAGGCATGTAAAATAATTTCCTAATAGTAAGGTAAGTACGCATCGTACCTTGGTGGCTACTTAACAAATTGTCGTGATACTGAGAAATAACAGTCTCTGCTAAGTTTTCAGGAACAGCTAATTGCAATACAAATTCTCCACCTTTATCTTGGAAAAATAAACGGGTGATCGATGTGCGTTTGTTTGTTGTCTCGTGATTATTTGTGGTGTAGCGGTAGGTTGAGGTGTAGGTCGCGTGTTTGTTGTCACTGGGTTTTGATTAATGACGGGCGTTTGTTTGGGTTTGGGTTTATGTAGGTCAGGTATATTTATTCCCATTTTCTTGGCGTATGACCTTGTTACTGGTCTGCTAGTAGATGTGTTTGTAATCGGGTTAAAGGATTCAGTCTCTGTAATATTAAATGCAATGGGTACAACTTGATCAATTTCGGAATCGTCATCACGAGGGGCTCGGGAGAGAAAATCTGCTAAAACTAATTCAGTTCCTTTCTTATAACCAATTTGGAAAATGTATCCGGACAATCGTAATATTAGTTTCTGTAAACGGGGTGTACATGGCTGATCTTTTGAATTCCAAATTTGTACAATTGCTGAGTGGTCTACGAATGCATCAAATTCGCAACCCTTTAGTAAGTGTCGAAATGCTGAAACGTTAATGTAAAGTCCAAATAACTCTAGTTCTGTGACGCTATATCGTTGACAGGCTTGTGGTAAGATTTTGGAATAATAACCTATTATGTGTTCTTTACCGTTTACTGTTTGTGTTAAATATGAACCTGTTGCGGTTCTTGAAGTGTCGCTATATAGCGTAAATCTACCTTCTTTTCTAGGCATTTGAAGAGTTGGTGGTTTAACCATTAATTGTTTAATTTCGTCAAATGCTTTCTGGTGTTCAGTAGACCAACAAAATTTTCGGCGTTTGCTTGCGAGTGTGTGTAACGGACGTAAAATTGATTGTATTTGAGGGAAAAAATGGGATACATAATTTACTGCACCAATAAATCGTTTAGTTTCTTTATGGGTTCGTGGGACTGGCAAATTTCGGATAGCTGCACACCTGTCGCCTAATGGTGTGATACATGCGTGTCCTGAAGAATTAATCAGGATGGTGTGTCCCATATATTGCACTTTATTCTTGAATAACTTACATTTCTTTGGACAAATTCTAAAACCATTTAATTGTAGGGTTTGTAAAACGGAAACGAGGTGCTGCTTATGAGAAAATTTGTCTTGGCTAAATAAAATAATATCATCATGATGGGCGATACAGAATTCTCTAGAATTTGGGATTTCATTTAAAATTTCGTCAATCTTTGCTTGAAATATACCTGGTGAAACGTTTAATCCTTGTGCTAATCTCTTATAATAATAATGTTTTCCACCATGATATGAAGCTATACCTGTATATTGTTGGGCATGTTCGGCTAATGGTACACAGTGGAACGCTGATTTCAAATCAATTACGCTAAGAATCTGTGCATTAGCGTTACCTATTGTTTTCAGAGTTTCGGCTAATAATGGGAATGGGTGATTAATACGTTTTATCCTGGAATTTAGATAGCGAAAGTCTGTGACAACTCTTTTATCTTTTGAATTTTTCTTTGAAACAAGAAGGACAGGGGAAGTATACGATTGGTGTCCTACTGCTAAGATTCCTAGTTTGACTAATTTGTTCAATTCGGCCTCAATAACATGTTTGTCTTTGTCTGTCGCGAAGTATGGGCGAATAAAAAATGGTTCATCGTTAGAGAGGTGTATGTCAGCTTTGAAGTTTGGGCAGCTAGATAGTTCACCGTATAGTGAAAATGCGTTTCGGTTTTGTTGTAAGGTTTTATACAAATCTTCTTTTTCTCTATGTGTTAAAACGCTGTCTGTTAAATCAACTTGGTTTCTAATTATTTCTTCCTCGGTTAAAGATAGCAATGGGTCTGTACGTTCTAAATGTGGGTACTTGTTTGCGTTGTCATTGGTCAACTTTATTCTATCTATTGGTAGGTCGTTAGTAACTGTTACAAGGTTGGTTAAGTGAAGGCTCGCGATAGGTTGATGTGTATTTAGAGATACGTTTCTGTTTGTGTTGTTAGTGATATCAATGTTGGTTTCTCCTCTGTGTAATTTTACTAACATATCTGATGGACAAAGTTTTGAAATATGGGTGGTTGCATGTAGAACAACATCGGAATTGCGTACAAAGGCGGGAACCCTTCCTTTTAATTTAACTGTTTTAGTATCACCGGGTTTAAGAAAAATCTTGTGTACTGGACGAAAGCTAAAAATCTTTGGTCTAATGCGAAATGTGTTTTCCTTAAAATTTAAAGTACCGTCGAGTTCAGACAATGTTTCGGTTCCAAGTATCAGGTCAATACCTGTCAAATTTTTAACGATTAATGCTGAAATTTTAAATTTGTGTCCTTGGATAATTAATTCGAATTGCACTAAGTGGTTGGCATATAAGAAGTCACCGTTACCTAATCGAAATTTGGTTGTGTTCACTTTAACTGGCTTTAAACGCGATAAATAAAGTGAGGAATTAACGTACGATTGTGAGATTATAGTTCTAGTTGAACCACTGTCAAATAAAGTTAAAACATTTCTACCATCTGGTAAATTTCCTTTAACGTAATTTCTGTCGTTAAGTAACAAATCAATATTATCTGAATTTCCTAAGTATTTTGCCTTAAAATTGTCGTATTTAGTATGGGGGGCCAGATTATAGGCGGCATCTAGTCCCCTTTTTAAAAATCCTGCTGGTGGCTAGGGTAGTAATTGTTTGACTGTTGGTATGGGTATGGCGGGGGATAGTTTCCGTAAGAGCGGTTTTGTTGTCGGCAGTGCCTTGCTATGTGGCCTGGTTTCCCGCAGTAATAACAGGTTGGGGGAGGTTGTCTATATCTTGGGGTCGGTGGGGTCTGGAATCGGGGTTTGTATGGGCTTGGGCTTCGGTTTCGTCTTGGGATATAATTTCGGGTGGGGGAACGTGAGCGTCGAGTATCATCATTAAGGGATCGTTTTGTTGTGGCCATGTCTAACTTGAGAGAATTTATCTCATGTTGGAGCGATTCGAGACTATTAGGCCTATCTGTTTCCTTATTGATATTGAATGAAACTTCCCGTGTGGCATCATCTACGGAAAGGTCAAGGTAATTTTGTGTGCTATTTACAATATTTTCAATAGTGGCATCGATTGGGGTGGACATGGCTACAGCTGCTCTACATTTTGGTGGAAGGGTCGAAATAAATTTATTCTTTATCTGCTGGTCAGCGTATCCAATTCTGTCTGCGGCTTGTTTGATTTTGGTTAAGTGCTTTTCGGCGTTGTCGCCAGTGGTGTATGTAATTGAATCGTATTCTCTTATGTGCGCATAGATTGATTTGTTTTTACTAAACCTGTTGATGAATTGGGTTTTTAAGGATTCTAGTGAATCGAACTGCTTTCCCTCAATCCAGAGTCTAGCTTGGCCCTGAAGGCTACGTTTAAAAATACTTATTACATTAATTAATTGGGCATTGTTTACAGGGTTTTCTAACGTGTGGGCCTCAAGGTAGTCGGTAAACGATAAGTAATGTGCACTACATTGGTCGTGATCGGTTATGGAACCGTCATATCTTTTGGGAAGGAAATCGGTTTGTCTTAGGTGGGGCACGGGGTGAGGATTGGCGGGCTCATTTAAAATTACTTCGTTATCAACAACGTCGACCATACTTTATAATATTAATTAATCAAAATATCAAAACAATTTAGTGTATATATATGTAAACTCTCACTTTTTCAATCAAGGTTACAAATCAAAATCAAAATGGTTTTGACTTACCCCAAATGCTTCGGATCCAATTAAAAATGAATTAAAGGAATGCAAAAAGTGTTCAAAAATGTCTAAATGTTCAAACAACGAATTAAAGAAATGTTAAAGGTGCTCATCAATGTTCAAATTTTCAAACAACGAATTAAAAAAAATGCGATAGGTGTTCATCAATGTTCAAAAAAGGTAAATGTTAAAAAAAACGATCGAAAAAAAAACGGCGTGAAGTTGAAAGTCTCTAAACGAAACAGTTCTTGTCCGCTTGCTTCTGTTTTGATTCTTCTTGGGTCTTCCTCGATTATCTTCTTTGTCTTTATCCAATGGTTATAATTTCATAAAATTTCTGCTTGTCTCGATTTCATTCAAATATAATTTCAGCTTGTCTTTTGTGTCTTCCTCGATTATCTTTTTTGTCTTCATCCAATGGTAATAATTTGATCAAATTTCTGCTTGTCTCGATCTCATTCAAATATAATTTCAGCTTGTCTTTTGAGTCAAAGTAAATTTCTCTCCTTTCAAACAAATATGGTTATTTTTGTCTTCGTCTTCGTGTCTTGTTAAGTGTTTATTTCTTGTTTTCTCACTCCGTTCCTTATGAAATTCGGGTCTTCCACTATGTAATATAATGTTGGGTTGTTGAGGTACTAATGAAGGACTCTGACTCGCTTGACTGTCGTAACACATATATTATTTATTCAGTATAATACTTCAGTACAATATACAACTATAAGTATAGATAAGGAACGGACAATCAATGATGCTGTCGGTGAGGTGTGGTGTGTGTAGGTCTGCTTCTGGAGAAGTGGTTGTAAGGTGTGTCTGGGCCCTTCTGAAACCTGGGGGTATATTGGCTCAGTTCATTTGCATAATGTCATTACATCATCTGTGAGGGTAACGATTGGTCCTAAGTTGATCCAGGGGTGTTTAAGTGGGAGTGATTAACGGTGTCATAAGGTATTTCTGTGATGGATGACACTGTCAAATCTGTACTTAAATAGTGTCGATCACTCCTGGTTTTAACGATGGGAAAGTCACAAAATTAAGCTAAGTGTTTTCTTTAGGGATTCTATTATAAACTAAATGGTCATTAAAACATCTGGACAAACTCTCCTTCGGACTTTCTGGGTCAAGTTTGTGAACCTATTTAAATTCCGATACAAAGGTCAATTTCTTAAATATAAAAGTATATCTTTATATTACATTATATATGCAAATATACAGGTGCACACAGCACACACAGACATGTGTAATGTATTCTGACCTCTGCTGGCTGAGCCTGAGTCAGTAGTAGGCCTACTACTAGTAGTACTACAAAGACCTACGCTATACGACTATTTGAAAGCTAATGCAAGAATAAATGATATTTATCTTCCATACTTCACCTCGATAATCACGATACAGCTGGTTCCGTCACACACGGAGGGCAAGGGGACGGGAGGGGAAGAACAATTGGTGTACGTACCTGTATAAACAAAATATTAACTAAGAACACGTTGGCTTATTTTCTTTTCTTCCTTGTTGTAGTAGAGTGTACTTGTGAAACTTAACTATAGAGGGCAGTATTAACAAAATGCAAAATGTCAGTATAGCAACAATATCTTTTAATCAATAAATAACAGATTAATTAGTGTATTTAGATTTATTTTTATGTATTTTATATGGACACCGTTGATTTATTTATTTATTTGGAACTACACCTTTAGATCGGTGGCACACTTAGCACAAAGGTGCATCCTTCACAATATAAAATATAACAGAATTAACAGAAAAGTAAAAAAAGGCAAAAGCAACTATCAACCCCTATCCTACCCCCCCCCCCCCCCCAATTTACATCGATACATACAGTAGATCATTACTTTACACAATGAATACAAAACAAGATATAGTAAAAGTGTATAAAATAAAATAAAATCAACTGATAAACACAGCTTATTACGAAAAACCCCCAACTCCTCCCCCCCCCCCCCCCCCCCACCCCCACTTTTTTTCAATTTACTTAATGTAGCAATGTATTGCCATGCTTGTTTTAGGTATCTTTTACAAAAACTATCCAAAATATTTTCACACTCTTCATCAATTAAATTATCTGAGTATCCCAAAATATATTTAAGTTTGTCATTTTCAGGAGATTGAAGTATAAAAAGTATCAAACATATCTTTGCTGCCATTTCTATACATATCCACATATAAATTAAATAATTCCTGATTACGTATATTATTTAAAGCTGGACAATTAAGGATGAAATGATGGATGTCTTCGTCCAAATTTGTACCGCACAATTTACATTTTTTATTATTATCAATATTCCAATTTGCAGTTCTATCATTCAAAGGTAGAGTATTTGAACGAGCTTTAAATTTTAATGCAGCACCTTCAAAATTAGTTTTATCAATTAAGTAATTTTCAAGTCCAGGTTTTGATTTTAATGTTTCATAGATGTGGAGACTTGATTTATTTTGTAATTCAATTCTCCATTCATCTATCATTATATAGTTAAGTTTTCTTAAGATTTCAGAAATTGGAAAGTAGACTTCTTTATAATTTGAGAGAGTGGTGAAAATATTTTTGGATTCACAATTACACTTCAAGAGAATATCGTTTATACAAGATAGAAACTTATACCTTAAGTCTTTAAATTCACAATTAAGTTGTAGCATTCCAATAAACATAATTTTTGGCCATCGATAGTTTTCCATCTTTATAATTCTATGGAAGTATTTAATACGAAGAGCGTTATGAATCTCGTTAATTGGAGACCAACCAAGCTCTCCATATAAGGCGGCACAAGGTGTATTTCGAGGTGCTTTTAAGATATAACGTGCCATTTGGAGCTGGAGACGCTCTAGTTTATCTATATCTATTCTACTTAAAGAGCACCATACTGAACAACCATAGTTGATAGATGGGAGAACTATCGATCTCCACAGAGTATCCCCATAATATACTCTGTTAAAGTTATCAAAGCTACTGATAATTGATTTAACGTACGCTATTAATCTTTGACCTTTTTTTAAAACATTCTCAATTTGTATATGGTCATTTAATTTACGAGAAATATGTAAATTGATTACTGTATTATTACCTAATATGAATCAACTTATTTCACACCCATCAAACTCTGATGACAATATATTTTGTTATAGCGCCACCTATATTATTGTTCTTAAGCTTTGCATCTACACTATATTCAAACAAGTTTGGCAAAAAAGTATGATGTGCCTATGTCTAAATATAATATTGATATGACATCATTATTTCCATATATGGGCACATCATATTTTTTTGTCAAACTTTAGGGGAACACTGTATTTATCTATCAAACTGAATGTATTTGTTTTAAAGCAAGACATAATAAAAAAAAACAAATGTTGTTTATCATATTCAATTGTATTCAATATGATGACCTTGACATTAAAGCATGTTTAAATAAAATTACATTTCCACAACTTATACAATAAATCAAATATAACTTTTTATTTCTGAATATTAAATGTTTCTCTAATTAGTAATACATGATTATTTATATACAATCACTTAAACAAAAGATAGTAAGCAAATTGGTGGAAATAATAATTCCACAAATATGATATAATATATAAAATGGACTTTGTTCCTTATACGGTTTGTTTACTCTATCGCATTTAGCCATACCTCATGAAAAAACTAAATGCCATAAATGGCTTGATCACTCTAGTTTCTAGTAATCACTATACCACATTCCTCTTACAAGGAAATTAGTGAAAACTATATGAGTGACAAATACATGACAATGATAAAAGGAACATATATATCTCATGAATATTCATAGGACAAAATGACACTTATACAAAAATAACTCCCAAGTTTTTATTAAGCCCTGTCTACACTATCAAACTTTATGTGACAGAAAAATGTGATGTGTGCCCATATAATGGACATAATGATGTCATATCACTACCATATGTGGGCATATCACCACCATATTTGGGCACATCACACTTTTAGTGTAGAAAAAGCTTTAGAAACAACAACCAAGTTATTGTTAACATATATGGATCTACAACAAAATAATTTTTGAAGATTTTATTTACAAAAAATGTTGCCGCTGTATTTATACTAACATTTACCTTGGTCCATTACAGTAAGCAATCCAAGTTGTTTCCATAAAATGATCAAGACAATATAAAAGCAGACAACAAGACCCTAATTAGCGACCAACACCCTGAAGTTATCTTAAAGACTTGTCCCCTTCCTTTTCGTTTTAACCGCAAATATTATTTCTTTGATAGTGCAATGCCAGCTCCTATGAGGCCACTAATAGCTAAAGCTGCACCTCCTACAATAGCCATCCCTACAAGTCCTTCTGCAATATTAAACATTAATACAAATCATTGTATGAATAATTTGAAGAAGAATCTACTGCAGTTACTGCAGTAATAACATTTTGCTTACACTTTTAATCTCTTTAATATGTAATAATTATTTAGCAGGGTTGTTTTTTTTTCATCATACATACTGCTTATTCAGTGTCAATCTCTTCGAAGGTTTTCTGGAAAGTCTTGTATTCAAAATGTGTTTTTAATGGTAAAAATGAATTTGGGCCCATATGGACCTAGATAAAATTCTGGGGAGAGTTTCCAGTTTTAAGAGAGACCGGCATTGGGAGCATCGACTGTTCTGAAGTAACTGCACAGTAGAATAATAATAATTTTAAAATGATCTCTAAAGCTCTGTCTACACTTTCTTAATAGTTTGACAAAATAAGTGTGATGTGCCCAAATATAGTAGTGATATGCCCAAATATGGTAGTGATATGACATCATCATGTCCATATATGGGCACATCACATTTTTTTTATCACATAAATTTTTATAATGTAAACAGAGCTTAAGGCACTTTGGAGCATTGACTGTACTGCAGTAACTGCGCAGTTAACGTGATCTCTTTAACAGTTTTATTTCCCAATGCTAATGTGTTTTCAACAGCCTTGTATGTTGGTTTTCTTATGTTAAAGGACTCTTCCTGCTCTTTACATCCCACTGAGCTAACAATAGTGGTAACTGAACCACAACACTGTGTATATGGCACCAGCCAATGATTTCAATAACCACCCATATTTTGTTGGAAAACAAAAGGCTGAAACAGTTTTGTGGCTTTTTCTAAGAGTTCATAATGAGAAGTGGTACTCTTTGTTTTTATACCACCATGTTGAGTCATTGTAAATGAAGGTACTCTAGTGCACTATTAACAATTGGTGTTTTTCCATTATTACTTCTCCATCCACCTGTCTGGTAGACGGTGGTTAACCATTAATTTTCAATCAAGTTTGTCACTAACATTTTTTAAAGATAATAATTCAAAAACGAGACAGATTATTTCAAGCTAAGACTGAGTAAACTGTATGAACTGTAATTGGTTGGTTTTCTGTAATTTGATATCTTTTATGACAATCATTGTCTTTTATAAAATAATTACCACATAATAATACATAATTAAGTCTGCCTCCTTTAAAAAACAGTAAAAGTGCTGAACTAAAGATAATGTCCTCCAAACCCTCTCACCCTAACTCTCCCCCGACCCTCCTCCTTCATGATTACTAATAGAGTCAACTCCCCCAATACTAAACGCCTTTTTGCTGGCCAGAAAGTCTGGTATTCGGCATGTGTTTTTAATGGTAAACAAGAATTTTTGCCCTCCAAAAGTCTGTTATTAGGGGAGTCAACTGTATCTAATTTTACCTTGATTCATCTTTTTCTTTATAAGAGATTCTAAGTCTATTGCTTGTCTATTTGACGGTTCCATTTCTTTAACTTTCCTAACATATTTCAATGCTTGTGTGTATTCCTGGAAAAAAAGGTTATATAATTAAATACAATAAAAAATGTCAATTTAGGATATTTTTTCTCATTGATTATGATTGTATATTTCATTGAATTCCTTGAAAAAGTTATAATTAAATACAGTAAAATATGTTAACAATTTACAATATTTGTATCTATTATGTATATGTGTGTAATAGCGATTTTACACACAATTTAAATGTTATAATGTGTCGCACATGAACACATGCATGGCGTGTAACTGTCATTGTGCAAAACCGGACATGGGTAGGTGAAAATATTTGTCCTTATTGTGTGTATTCTATTTGAAAATAATAACAATTTTTAAAAATTTAAGTGAAATTTATATATTGCAGGGCTATTGTATAAAAATGACACATCACAGAAATTCCTAGTTGTATTCTATGAATCCACCTGAATCTCTGCACCACATGTCCACATATGAAAATAAAGTAAGTATTGTAATGTAATACATTGTCATTAGTATGTGCAGGGGGGTTTACAACTCCCTGGTATGTGGTACCTGTATTGTGTTGGGTTTAGTTATAATGCGTATGGCCTATGATACCGTGTGACACGGCATTACATAATTTGGTCATCTAGTGCATATCAACCTCTGTTTATTTCGGCCCCATACTTTACCTACCAAAAAAAACACACATCCCTCAAGGCCTGGGAAAGGACGATAGTTAGTAAACCGACCTACTGTAACCCTTGTACTCAATAAAGACATTGGTGAGTAAAAATAAAGTTTAAGCATTGATAAACAGCGGCCGAAATGACCCATAATTTGCCTATAATATGATAATATATATCTATAATATAGATAGAGCACCAATAATAATAATTTAGCACATATTTAAAAAAATTAAAGTGCATTGCTGACCTTTAACCTGTAGTTTCCTATTGCAAGGTAGTAGTAACAATCACGCTTTAACTGGGGATGCCCAGCATGGCTCAGCTCTTCCAATAAGGCAACGCCTTTTTTCATGTCATTTGCATATTTGCTACGAACTAAGCACCACGCATATTGAAATTGTGATGTAGTTGTGACGACTCCCTTTGATAACTCAGCATTATACACAGCCTCACATTTCTGTAGTATTAATTAATAATATTAATAATATACATGCGACATAGGCCTAGCACATTTAACAAGACTACTCCAATCAGAGCAATTATTGGCCTAAAGTTAGACTTGCCCCAAGTCTGTATTATCTTTTTTTTTTATTTTTTTTTTTTTATTTCGACCGCGATTTTTGTCTGAAAATACAGACTTGTGAAACACGTATAGAAATCGATTTGCAGACCGCAAACATCGGATAAGAATGACGTAGTTTATCATACCGTATTTGGCTATATGGGGCGGGCGGTATGTAAATATGGATTTCGAATCAGCCAATGATCATTTTGTTTCAAAATGAAAAAGATCGAGTAGGTACGACAGTGCTGAATGTACGATCGAGACTGTTGAAATATAAAATCGTAATGCCAAGTTGTTTTGTTTATTAATTGTTTAGTCCTTGGCCTAGGCCTCTTTCGTAGGTCCTACTCAATTCGCACGTATGACCTGCCAAATAAAACACCAATAAAGTAGGCCTACATACTACCACCGGCGGCACACAACAACAGGGCTACACCACCACACAGAACAGGACAGGGTCTGGGTGGGAATAAAATCAAAATTATCTCCGCGTAATAAATGATCCATTCAATGTTTGATTTGCGGAGAAGCTAGCCTATCATATCAAAACGAGTTTTCATGTTCTTGGGAAAAATCCCATCAAATGTTTACCAGACTACTAGGCATATAAAATAATGTCTAGCCTTCAGAAACTTTCATAAATGTACCCAAGGGCCAAGTACACATTGTCTAAACGTAACATAGCGTATGCGCATCATCTTAGTTGTTGGAGTCTTTGAAATTCTGAAATATGAATATTAAAACGGTGTACGAGTGAGTAGCCAATCGCATGCAGCTGAAACTAGTCAACCGGATAATCGTATGCACCAAGAATTCTTGGTGTCAAACCACGTGACTTGTGCGTGTTTCCCCAGACGGAGTATCCAAAATCAAGTAGTATACGTATGAAACGCCATATGTGCCAAAATATTTATCTTTTTACTAATATTAAGACAAAACTCCGTCTGGAACCCAGACTAGCCTAAAGTGTGCATAGCCATATTTTTCTTCTTCTCACTCTTGAGGACGATCAAAGCATATTGATCAAAACGTCGAGAAACTCAACAGTTCTTTTCATTCAGAACTAAATATCAACATTTGATTTCGCCATGCAAACCTTCAAACAATACATGAGCCTAATAATATTATTAAGCCTACTAACTAGGCCTATAAAGGGCCTAACTAAGGCTATATTTATTTTAAACTTTTAAAAAACAAAATTTTAATACAGTATCATGATAAGTTTATAAGGCCTGGCCTGGTGGCTGGTAGATGTATAACTAGCCTAGGCCCCTAGTATAGGCCTACCTTGCTAGGCCCCTTTAGGTCCTATATTATTAGGCGCTTCTAAACTAGATAGTAGTTAGTCTAGGCACGCCTAGGCCTGCATTCCCGGACCCTGGCCCCCTAATCTAGCCCTTTTAGTAGGGTAGCTAGGCTAATTGATTTGATTTTGGAAAGTAGTGAAAGAGCCTAGCCTGGAAAATGTCTCCATAGTCGGATGTTTATCTTCAAACAAAAGTTATAACGGATCTATTACATTTTTTATTACAAAAACAAACTAAAATTCACTTAAATTACATAATAATAGTGCAATATTGACGTACTTTTATGTCACAGATTGTCGCTTCGTCATTTACGATTGCCTCCATCTTCAATTTTGTTTTTTTTTATAGACAATAACAATTAACGAAATAGGCGGCCTAGCGCCTAAACTGAATTTACTGATTTGACTTTAAACTTGAAGCTTTATTTCATAGTGGTATTTTAGAAAATACTTATGAATAAAAATAATTTAAATTTTTCGGAATGGAATCAAATATTTTTGGTGAAAGAAAGCTTTGTTTGTACTTTTTATGCTGTTGGTTTTAAACACACAAACCGCACAGATTCATATTTTAGTTTCTACTTCAATGTGTTGACAAACTACACGCGATGCGATTTGCATAAAAAGTTTAACACAGTAAAAAAATAAGTAGGCCTAGGCCTAGCCCTAGGCTTATTTGTTTTGAAAACAGATTATGTAGTTTTTCTGATGGCTTCAAAGATCTTGTTGTGGTGTGAAAGGTATTATTTCTTATTTAAGATATTATTTTACAGTACGAGAATTCAATTGTAAGATTCTTCTCGCATTCTTCATCAGATGATGATTCAGTCTTTTTTCATTCTCGTAAACTTGGTTCACACGTACGTACGAATGAATGATGCATGAGGTGATCCTGTTGGCTGGTTATTTAAAATTAAACAGTCAATAATGTGGAAATCTATCTTTAGTAAGTTTGTCTGATTGTGCAATGGTTAAAACACCCACCGCACATACCAAGAGACAAATATAGTTCCATTGTCTTGATACTGGTGTTACCTAACTGTTGGTTGTATTGTTGTTGACAACAGTCTCCTTGTTGGGTGGGGAGGCACTGTGGTGATTATTCATCAGTGAGTGAATATTCCATTGTGTTTGTGAAACAATGTGACGGATTGAAAAATTTGTTTGCATTGTATTTATGCTACTGTATATAGGCATATATATAATTTGTACCAATCTGTGTTGACTCTTTTGTAACACTAGTAATAGCATGATGATATCAGCTATTTAATTTACACTAAAATAGTAAAAAAGGAAAAAATAATAATATTATGTGACATAGCATTTTATTTTATACACAAAACACAAAGGGAGACATCAATACCAACCATATCTTTATTTAATAGTAAGTTCATAAACAGAAGCATTTAATGAATTTACACTAATATATTATGGACTTGAAGGAAATAATATATGTGACATAGCATTTTATTTTATACACCACACACAAAGGGGCTATGAGATTCCAAAATTATGGCATTTCTTTTTTCAATGGGTAGCTCTCCCCATCCCCAAACATTTTTATTGAAAGGTGAGGGAATTTACTGTACTAACAGTACAGCCACACCATGCCTTCTCCCCGAGTCCTTTGCTCAACATGCTAGATCCCAACACAGGGAGGATGTTGGGAAATTGTATCAGTAAAATTAATCTAGCTTTTTATAAAGACATCTTACGACAATAAACATTTAGAAACAAGACACAAACATGAATGGAATATAATAAAATATAAGAATAAAACAACAAATAATACTGAGTAATTAATTTTCATATAAAATTTTATATAAAAATCATTCAAACTAAAGGTGTATTGTCCCCCTGAAAAAATAATTCTTAATTTTTTTTTTCTTTGATATTAAAAAATTGTAATTGAAAGCAATAAAAAGTCGAATTGGCTGCCAGTGGGTTTTTGGTTGTTAAATTTAACCATTTATTTTGTCATTTTATAAATGAAAACCTTTTTTCTATGGAAGAGATTTAATAAAAATAACCTATTCAAATTCTGATTTAATTAATCTTCATTTTTCATGTTTTTGGGGGACAATACATCTTTAAACTTTGCACTCCGTAGTACATTTAAGTCTCTTTACAATCATAGACATAATATCTATAAAAAGATAAACACCTGACCACATTTGTAAATGACGGAAGGTGGACTCATGTACATAAACCAGCCAGGGATTGTTTTTAAGACCTCTATATGGAAGACTCACTAATCATTCACTCAGTAGAAAGTGAATATCTCCATTGTTTCTTGGGTTGGTGAACTCAACAGGATATTATGGCATCAAGGCATGACCACTAATATGCATTCATCATGGTGTTTGTCCAGACCAAGTCTGTACCAACCTCCTCTTACTCACATTGTTTGGGATAATAATAACAACACTGGTGGTGACTTGTACACTATTGTGTCAAGTTATCTATTGTTAGTAACTTTTATTAAGATTATTAGTCAGGTGCCTATGAATTGATTAACTCTATTTTTAAACAATTGTTGTATTGTTTCATTGTTCTATTTTAGTATTTATTTTTTTAAATTTTCAATTCAAATCTCTCCTGAAAACTCACCTATTTCAATAGTTATTCTTTTCATGTTGTGCTGTGAGACTCTGGTGGTAAATATAGCGCTTTATAAATGTTTAATTAAATTTTTTTTATATATTTTTCTTTTCTGTTTTGCCTGTTTGGTGAACTTGATACACTACACCTATCTACCAATTACTACGGTTTTATTTTATAACTTTTGAAAATAGTTATCATCAACATGATAAAATGGATAAAGCCATTGTATAACATCACTATTTATTTTTTAAAGATGCGAAACATTTTAAAAAGGTGACACTCACAAAAACTAACTAGTAGGCCTACGTTTCTGTCAACAATGTTCTTCTAGACAAATATATAATACCTGTTATTGTTGTGAGAAATGCATAACAATGTACAATGAGTCGTCGGCGGCGTGACCCCAACAATAATATATTGTTTGAAGTGTTCAACAATACAAACAATATACTTACACACATTTTTACTAATAATAATAAGTTGAACATAAAAAAGTCTGTTATGTAAGTTCAACAACTAAAAGTTCCCGAAATTTGTAAGGTGATGACTTTGTTTTCATGACATGGCCAAAAAAGTTGTACATTTTTACAGAAAAATGTTCTTGTAGACAAATATAATACCTGTTATTTGTTGTGAGAAATGCATAACAATGTACAATGAGTTGGCGGCAGTGTGACCCCAACAATAATATATTGTTTGAAGTGTACAAACAATATACATACTGTACAACATACATTTTTACTGTACATACATACATTTGTTCGTAGAATTATAGAAGAAAGAATAAAGCTTGGCACTCTTGCCCCTACCGGCATAAATGTACAATTTAGATCTTGCCAGAGGCATTCACATATTAAAAATTATTTACACTTGAAGATTTTGTCTTTGTTTTAAATTTCCTGCTTTATAAGCAACCATTCCTGCTTTGTACCCCCATAATAATAATAATAATATTTATTTGGAACAACACTTTTTTAACAGTGGTACACATGCGTAGATGGTGCGTCCATACCAATTACAAAATTCAATACAAAAACAATGAAAAATAAAAACTGAAACGAAAATAAAACATATTTGAGATAATGACATAAAATTTGACTCGACGCTATTACAAAACTTATTTACAAACTAAAACTACACTAATACAACTACTAATTTTGCAACAGCAATGGAAAAGAAAACACTTTTTTTTAAAATAAAACAGTTCAAAGTTGTAATACAATTGCATTTCTTAATTTCCAAGCACAGCTTGTGTACATTTTACAATAACTGTCAAATACAGCATAAATGTCGTCAGAGTTATTTTTATGGAATAACGTGCTTCCTAGGACATATTGAACCTCAATAGATAGGTCACCAGAAATAAAATTTACCCAAGTATCTACACAATTTATTGCAATAAGTTTACGTTGAAGTGTTTGTAATTCTTCCATTCTAATACAATGTAACTTATTACAAATAAACAGCTTTTGGAGGCGTGCCTTTATAACTATGCCTTTTGTTTGTTAACATCTTTGATTGGCTGATTTGTTTTATTATGTAATTTTGTGACTTATAAATGTTATCTTTGTTACAATTCTCTTCACCTGATGATGGGCTATGCCCGAAACATGTCGTAAAAATAAATCTATATTGAGGCAGTTTTAACTTATTTGATCTTGATTTTTTTCTATATCCTGCCTATGCAGCTCTTTGATTTACATACATTTTTACTGTACAACATACATTTTTACTGTACAACATACATTTTTACTGTACAACATACATTTTTACTGTACAACATACATTTTTACTGTACAACATACATTTTTACTGTACAACATACATTTTTACTGTACAACATACATTTTTACTGTACAACATACATTTTTACTGTACAACATACATTTTTACTGTACATACATACATTTTTACTGTACAACATACATTTTTACTGTACAACATACATTTTTACTGTACATACATACATTTTTACTGTACAACATACATTTTTACTGTACATACATACATTTTTACTGTACAACATACATTTTTACTGTACAACATACATTTTTACTGTACATACATACATTTTTACTTTACAACATACATTTTTTACTGTACAATATACATTTTTACTGTACAACATACATTTTTACTGTACATACATACATTTTTACTGTACATACATACATTTTTACTGTACAACATACATTTTTTACTGTACAATATACATTTTTACTGTACAACATACATTTTTACTGTACATACATACATTTTTACTGTACATACATACATTTTTACTAATAAAAAGTTTATTTACATAAAAATATCTATGTACAGTAAGGTTAACAACTAGAAGTTCTCTGAACTTTGTAAGGGTACAAGTTTGTTTTTATGACATGGCTAAAAAAGTTGTACATTCTGACTGTTTAAATATTTACTCTATAAATGTTGTCAAACTAGCGCAAATGTAAATCATCTTTGGTTTTAAAATAGAACACTGCTGCAACTTTTCTAAAAATGTCAAATTCATTCCTGGAATTTGGGGTGAACCACCTACCCACTGTACAGCACATACAATAGGGTTACACTCTGACCATGAAGGAATCCCTCCATGCTTTTACGTACAGTAGCACTGTTTTAAAGATATACACAATTGAAAAAATTAACTGAAAAAAATAATTCTTAAAAAAATTGATGTTGATTACGCCATTTTAATGTCACTTACTTTCACTAAAAATTGAATTGAACAAAAGAAGTGAATAACTATATTAAAACTACAAAATAATCTATTCTATGTATGATTTTATTATTCATGTTTTTGGGAGAACAAACGTCTTCAACTGTGCTTTGTTTCATAACTGACCACTACACTGATCTCTGCTGATTCGTAAAGTACTTTGAGAACTTTTTATAAAAAAACCAAAATCCTCTTTACTTTCAAAGTTTAAATTTTAAGTCAATATGATACCACTCAAAACCATTAAAAATCACAACTCCGGTTTTCATAACGCGTTTTTAGAAATGGATCTTGGAAACTTAAGACAAATTTTGTGTTGAAATTGTTTCAGGTCTTTTGGCGTCCGGTTTGTATTTTATATAATTATGTACAAATTTATCGCTGGTAGTATTTAGGCAATTTTGGTTTTTGATATTCAAAAATTGTCTTCAATGTTCATGGAAGAATTCACCATAAGTCGACCCAGCAATATATCGTAAATATAGCATGATAAAATAAAATATAATTGATACAGTCAACATTTTACTGCCGTTATAAGATCATGTTCATTCGATGACAATAACACCTACGATACGACGACAGTTTGTAAAGTCAAAATCATGTGGCCGTAAGCCAGCTGGCACGCTTCCATAAAAATATTACATCCTCTATTGATAATTTATGATCATAAGATTAGAGTGTGTTAATAATAATGTATCGACAAAATTAATTGTAACTTAAACAGCCTTCTGCACAGAACATCCAGGGGCGTCGATACTCAAAAAATTTTGAAAATAATATATAAAGTTTTTATTTATGTTGTCTAATTAATTGATTAGAACTGAACAAGAACTAATATTTTCTATGCTATAAATGTCTGATTAAGGGATAACAAAATTAATCTAATTGTATTTACCGCAGTAACATTTTTTACTGCAGTAACAGTTGGTTATATTTTGTTTACAAAGTTTATGAGTCAGTCACTCTCAATTTCAGAAAAGCTTACTAGATATAAATTACATAAAAAGTCTGTTACTGCAGTAGAATAATAGTCCCTTTAATTAAATAAAAAATTACATCATATCTGATTATTTAAAAAATTTTTTTGTTTTTTGCGTCCGTTGAGGAAGTCGATAATAAAACTTTCAAAAATCAAAGGTATGTGTTTGGCCTAAATTAAAAGGGGAAACCCTAACTGGCAAAGGGAAAATCCCTAAAATTTACCTTTAAATAATCTGAAATAGTATTCAAAATCAAATATTACCAAACGAAGCAATTCATTGTTTTTACATCCCTGGGAAACTATTTTTAGCAAAAGTCATTTATTTAAGAATAAAGGATGCATATAAGGTAATGGTCAAGTCTTTGAAACTGGATGTCCAGGAAGCCATAAGGTTATTGAACTCTAAAGTGGACATTGTGAGCAAAGGCCCAAGAATGTCCAGCAGTCCATTGTGTTTTAGCATTTTATCAAAACCAAAACATCATTCCTTTTAGTTTAGAAAACCTTGGAACAACTAAAAAGGAAATCATTGTCTTTATTTTTTTAGCCTTAACTTTTGACTCAATTTTGTTGTCATTATGGTAATAATTAATTGATTTATTGTGTATTGTCAAATTTAATTACTGAGAGCACAGAGCTCTTTTCGACATATTTTGGTGCCAGTTTTTGGGCGTTTTTTTTTTCTCAGGCCCCGTAAACTGCCTTGGGGTTGCCAGTGAGCACTCTTAGCTATTAATGCAGCCACTGCTGATTTTAATTTACTTTTCAGGTATAAAAAATGTACAAAAAGAGTTCAAAAGTAGACAAATTCACAGCAAAACTATGACATAAAATTTAAACATACAGAAAGGCATATGAAAAAAAACAAAAAACATTAATGTATAAGGTTAAAGGTATGATAACTCCTTGTTGCTAAGCAAAAACCAACATTATTTAGGATGTAAAAACTACATCCTAAATCCTTCAAATATGACCACCAAAGCTTTTGTCCTTTGTCTTATACATTCACGGATACAATGACTTCAGCATTTTATTTTCTTTTGTTTCTTAAAATCATTGACAATATAGTTATTAAATCAAATCTGCAGTATTCGTTCTTCGAATTCAAATGAGGCATAAATTAACATTGTAGCCATTGAAACATTTATACCTTTCACAATAAACAGGACACAAATGTTATAGAATTACATTTTGACATTTAATACAAAAGATTGAAATACATTCCATCAGTATTGTACTTTAAAAACTATACAAACAAGCCAAAATACGCAATTCATGTGGAATTTAACCCCGGTAAGCCTTTACAGAAGAAGCAGGCCCTCATATTGTGTTCTTGGTTATCTGTTGAGAAGCACTTTCCCTCGTTAGTGCTTGCGTAGAATTTAACAAGACCGACATCTAGTTCAAAGCTAAAACTGTTCATTACTATTAGTTCACTACAGTACATCCACGGCATGATGATTATTAATTTGGCCATGCTAGCACCATAGAGATAATCTCTGTGCTAGTCAAGGTGGGTACTGGACGAGAGAAGGTGCTTTAAACAGTCCTGGCTTTGTTAGTATCAAACCTATTAGTGGCAGTAATTATTGCTGTTGGTTTCGATTGAATAAAATAAATAAATATTACAAGCCTCAATATGTTGTTATTTTCCAAAATTTCAATGTTAAATTCTTTAAACTGTATATTAAACTGTATTAAATTGGTTTAAAGACTATCTTTGTGATCGTACGCACTTAACACAAGTAAATGGTGTCCGATCAGATAAATGCTATAGTAATTGTGGAATCCCCCAAGGATCAATTTTGGGACCACTCTTATTTATACTTTATGTAAATGATCTACCAAAGCATGTAAATAGTGTACAGATTAGTATGTATGCAGATGATACAGCTCTTTACTTTGCATCTTCTGATATAAATGAAGTACTTGCAAAAATTAATGAAGATTTAAAAAAAATCAAATCATGGCTAGCAAGTAACAAGCTTAGTCTAAATGTAAATAAAACTCAGTGTATGTTTATAGGAACACAACAAAGGCTTGCAAAATTAGCAAACATTGATCTAAATTTAAACATAGACAATGTTCGGCTACAAAGAGTAAAAAGCTGTAAACATCTAGGTGTTGTTATTGATGAATATTTACTGTGGGATAAACAAATAGATAATGTTAAAAGTAAAGTATTGCCAGGCTTGTACTACTTAAAAAAATCTTCAAATCTCGTCCCAAAACATGTATCTTGCTTAATGTATAATAGTATTATCTCTCCACAGTTTTACTATTGTAATATTGTGTGGGGCAGATCAAATAAAAAAAATACTAATAAACTACAAATGCTACAAAACAGAGCAGCCAAAATTATTACAAAAACAAGGAAATACGACTCAAGTACACAAGCCCTGCAAAACTTAAACTGGATAAATCTTAATACTCAACTACATAATAATGAAGCCAAAATGTTATATAAAATATTCCATAATCAAGCACCACCATATCTAAACGAACTATTTACACCCAAACTAGACACATACAATACAAGATCAAAGGATGTATTAAAATTGAATAAACCCAAAACAGAATATAAAAAAAAAAGTTTTTCATATCATGGTGCTAGTTTATGGAATACTCTAAAAAAACCAATGCAAAATGCCACAAATTTGAATACTTTCAAAAAATTATTGGTGTGATTTATTATTTATTTTGTACTCTTATCACAAATGTAATTAAGGTTTCTGTTCATATATTTTTGTTCTCTAATTTGTTATTTTTAAAATTTGTTATTTTTAAAATTTGTTATTTTTAAAAATTTGTTATTTTTAAATGTGTAATGTACTACTGTTAGTTGATCACGGCCTTGTAGAAGAACACCTTTATGGTGACACAAGCTTTTCCGTGTTAAAATAAAGTATTTATTATTATTATTATTATTATTATTATTTAGTTTGAACATCATTATTTTTTTTTTAATAAAAAATGGTTTTAGGTCTGTGAACTCATCATTTTTTGATGTTTCAATTTTTTTTATTTTTTCGTAAACCACAACATCCTATTTTGGTTTTTTATTTTCTGCTTTCCCAATCTTTAACTTCCTGATTACTTTCCCTATTTCCTCAATATTTTACTTTTTTCCCTATCCTAGCCGGATTAATTATTTTTTTTGGTGGATCAATTTCAGTAATCAATTTTTAACCACAAAGTATAATTTATTCCTTGCCACTTTTAACTTAAATATCCTGATTGCTATTATTTATATACAAACATACAGTAGGCAGTCATTGCAGACCTACTGAATATTAAAACAATTGTTTTATAAACTTATAAAATATTAATTTTGGCCATTTTAGTATTTACTTATAATATGTTTATTTACTCTTCTTATCTCTTTATAATAAAAGATTTTTCCCTGAAAAAATAATTCTTAAAAATTGTGTTAAATAGGCCATTTTAAATATTATATTATTCACTTTGACCAATAATTGTATTGAAAAAAATACCCAATAAACTTTAATTTAAAGAAAGAAAAGTCAAGTGGAAGCCAATTGTCTGGTAAATAACAGGATTATGGTTAAATTCTGTTTATTTAGTTTCTTTTCATTTAGTGTTTTAGGCCAATGTGAATACCTTTAATAAAACCACAAAATTGCCAATTCACAGTTTGATTTTATTTATCTTAAATCATTAAATATTCATCATAATTTGACAATACATTTTTGGGAATTTATACCAAAGGGTGGCTTGTAAATGTCTGTTTACCGAGAACATTGTGCAATAATTGTACCCCCTCTAAAGTTACAAGAGTTGGATGAACTCTATCATCAACCAGTCACGTTACTCAAGGACACGCATAAGCCAATCAAACTACTTTATTACAGCTTATACTTCAGGATCATAGTATTAAAGGGTCAAACCTTTATTGTTACTTAAGTATTGGCAACAGAACAAAATTATGTAACTCATTTCTTTATTTCTATAAAATACAACAGTTCACAATATAAATACAATAACACAGACAAGATGGACGGAGTATGCTGATTCGAATCATTATCTGAGTTGTGTCTAAATTAGCTCTGTCTACACTCTATCAAACTTTATGTGACAAAGTGATGTGCCCATGGACATGATGTCATATCACTACCATATTTAAGTATATCACTACCATATTTGGGCACATCACACTTTTTTTTCAAACTAGTTTGATAATGTAGACAGAGCTTATTCCTCTGTGTAAGTCTGATATAACTCTGATAGGTTTCAGGTACACCCGATGTAACATTAACTAATGTTATTAAAAAAGATTTAATCTATTTTAATATTTTTACGGAGTAATCATGTCCGAGTTACGAAAATGATGATGTCACGGCTTGTGTCATCAGTTTTTTTTATAAGTTTAGTCTCTTCTTTCAAAATAAAAAAAAGGAACTATATACAGTATCTATAGAACAATTTCAAACAGATCTATAAAAAACAATCAGAAATAAATTTAAGATATTTACATTTCTATTTATTTTCAAAAGGTTAAAGATGTATTGTCACCCAAAAAATATGAACAATTAAGATTAATTAAATCAGACTTTGAATAGGTTATTTTGTAGTTTTAATAAAAAAAAGAAACAAAAAACAAAAGAAATTATGTTTTCTCATAAAATGTCAAAATAAATGGTTAAATTCAACCAAAAACCCATTGGCTGGCAGCCAATTTGACTATTTTTGCTTTAAATTACAGCTTTTTTAGGTAAATAAAAATGTTTTGATTCAATTTTTGTTCAAAGTGGATAACTATTATGTGACATTAGAATGGCATATTCAACAACAAAAATTATTTTTTTCAGGATGACAATACTGCACAGTACATCTTTAAACTTCATTTTTAAGTTTGCATTTAAATTAATATCAAGTTTAAGTGACAATGCTTATATAACAAAAAGTAAGTATACCAAACAAAGTTTATTAGAACGAATATACTGTGTTCTTGAATATTCCACTAAAAGGTATTGCACAACATGACACTGTATGTAATTGTACCACCAGTGACCTACAGGCAGGTGATTTCCTAGAAATGAATATTTGTGTTGTGGCAATTATTAATGTATTTTATTGCACTATTGAACCTATCTTTGTTTGACAGTAACTCACATATGACTTGGGAGCGTTGATACCTGGAAATACTTGATATTTTGCCCCATTGCTTGTGATTGTTGGTCTTATGCCCATTTTCTTACTAACACTCAGCTGTATACCTGTATTTTTAAATGTTTTATGTTTAGTAACGTTTGTTCAAGAAACAAGTTTTTACCAAGTGAATATGGTCAGGGAACAATTAGACTTAAATTTTAACGATTCCATTTTGAGAATCTCCATTATTCTGACACCATATTACAAGTGTGACTTGTCAACACGGTTCTTTTAATTCAACTGTTTTATTAATTCACCGAGCATAACGTAGTTTGCCAAATTAGCAAATAACAAACAAATATAATTAGCATATTACCAGAACATTTGTGACAGATTTTAAGACAAAAATGTGTCTAAATTCTAAATCATGCACCCTCAGAATATTAAAGCCTTATATGCAATTGTTTTGAATTGCTTCACTCAAAAAAAGCGCCATGAAATATCCTAAAACTAACCAACAAAATGAAGATGATGCAGAAAAACCATTTTCACCGCTTCGTTGAAGAGATCTTACGTGAGAGCGATCTTCGGAACAGTCTCACAGGAGCTCAAATAAAAATGGTGTCTTACTAACCAATGAGACATCTTCAATTCAATAAATTCAATTTACAGTAATTCCTAACTTCTGAAAAAAGAAAAAAATAATATTACTGTATACCAGCCTACTGTAGTTCTGTTTACCTAAAAGAGGGAGAGGTGCGAGAGTGCATGATTTAGAATTTAGACAAATCAATCTTTGTTCCCTGACCACATTCACTTTAAAAACTTGTTTCTTAAACAAACGTTACTAAATCTAGTTTAACATTTCGACCTAAAGTTGTTTGACAGTCAAGGAAATACCACCTAAGACAGGTGAAATGCAACGCCCAAAATAGTTGTTCTTATTTAAAAACTGACCAATTGAGCTTATTATCTGTAATTGATGTTTAAAAAGAACCTCAGACACTTTGACCAACATTGTCTGAAGCACGGAATTTAGAGAGTTACTATTTAACTGTCGTCCTACTACACGCCCTCGTGTTAACCCTTCTGAACCCCGGTTTGTATTAGACACGCCACAGATGTCGGCAGATAAGTAAAGTATGGCTGTTTATCTCGATATAACACACTACCCACGCAAAAAACGGGTTTAAATGTCTATGAAATGAATATTTTTTTCTATACTATAACCTTATGGGACTACCACAAAGCAATTATTGCTTTGTTCAGCTTCTTACTCTACTTGCGTACATAACTTAAAACAGAGTTCTCAATTGGGAAAGTTTGCAATTTACAACCACACTATTGTATTATTAATGTGCAGTAGGCCTAATAGTATTAGTCTTTGTTTGGAGTTTGAAGCATGGTTTGTCTAATGAAACAAAATGATAACGACTAAAATCTCTTATTTATGCATAGAAATAATATTATTTAACATGTTGTGAAAGTTTCCAATCAACAGGAGTACATCTGAGGACCCCAATGGAAATAAGTTTTCTTTTAAACTTTCTTATTCCTCAGTTCATTCTATCAATATTGCTATCTTGTGCTTTTTTCTATGTTATGTTTGTCTTTGTATTTTTGAGTGAACCAAATAAAACTGAACTGAACTGAGGGGTTCATAATTAGAATGATGATACTATTTCTAATTGAATTGTGGGCTATCCCCTGCAACTTTTAATTCCACTTGACTCTTTACTGATAGTTCTTTATTTCCTTTAGTGTGGGCGATAAATACACTTCAGACATGCATAAATACCATCAGTAAGCCCACTGATATTCCTTTGAGGTTTCTTGTAAGGCTAATGTCCTCCAAGTTTACATTTTCTACCCACCCTAATTAAACACCTTTTTGACAACATTTTGTACTGTTATTAAAATTATCATTAAATTAACGAAATAGAGATATCTTGTTTCCATGTGGCACATCACTAGATTACGCAGATATCAAGTCCAACAGCAGTGGCGTAACAGCTATTACAGTAGCACTTACTGGCTAAACCGAGGGGCCCTGAAGCTTGCGGGGGCCCCTGGGCAGGGATCAGAGGAAAAAAAGGCTTTAAAATATTTTGGAAAAGGCTGAAAACGCCCAATTCCTCCACCGTAAGAGGACCACTCCAGCGTTTCTAAACCAGGGGTCTCAAGCTTCTGTGTTACACCACTTTCCAACAATTCACCTACTCATGTACATTATCCAAGCATGTTTCAATAGTTGCCTAATATTCTAGTAGTACTTCGGAAAAAACAAAAGATCAATATGAGTTCATATTATCTAAAGCTCTGTCTACACTATCAAACTTTTTGGCTCCTTGCATTTATTGTACTATTTATTTATGTATGATGGGAATAAAGTTGGTATTGATTGAAACTTGATGTGACAAAAAAATGTGCCCATATACGGACATGATGATGTCATATCATTACCAAAGACTTGTAATAAAGACTTTGTTTATGTAGAGCATTGTGTGTATATGTTTGTCTCGTGAACGGATTGCCACCTTTAAGAAGGATAGTGATTGAATTTGCTTATGGTTATCCTTGGCAATTTGCCTAAATATATAAAATAAAATAAATAAAATAAATAAATATTTGGGCATACTATATCAATACCGTATTTGGGCACATCACAGTTTTTTGTCAAACTAGTTTGATAGTGTAGACAGCTTAAGCTTTTGTCAATCTATACTAACTAAAAGCTGTTTTATCTATTTATTATATTTTATTGAGAGTGGTCTTAACTAATCGGGTGTCTATAGTATTGGCGCATAACATTGTTAGCCTTATTTTTATGTATAAAAGTTCAAGTTGCGGTTTTGAATTCATACTACTGTATTGAATTGTATGCTTCTGCCTTAAGAAACTTTAACAACAAAAACATTGTACAAACAGAGTATATTTTATTTTATTTATATATTATATACTTATTTTGTTTCTTTTATTTACATATGAATGCATTCTAATCTATTAAAACTACCACGGTATATTTTAAATTAACCATCTAATATCAATTGAAAATGGTCAAAAGTACATGACCTATATATTATTATGTATAAAGTTCATATACTAAGTAGCTATGGACACTTAATTAAAGTCCGCCCACTAAATGAGTGACACCGTTCTGCTCAATTTCTACTAATTTCCCTGTCAAATTCAGCGTTAACAACAATTGATGCCTCAGCCACCACTGATAAGCTCATACTCAGTAAATTTGTCTATCTATTGACCAGTTATAGTTCCTGGATCAGAAATTTATCCAAATTTGGGTTCCAATGTCGGAACTTTGTGTATCCTGATCACACCCACTCAAGGCCTTGGGATAAGCTCAAGTTTTTAAAAATTTTGATTTGCTTCAGTGAACATGGATCAAACGTCCAGTTATAAAAACCAGAACGGAAACTCATTTAGAATTCAAAGGTTAAAAAAAGTTCCCAAATTCTGTAATGTAATGTGTAATAACAAGGTTAAAACAATGGTGTAAAGACTTGCAGAGAAGGTTCTAGTCAGGTTGGAGGGGGGATCCAGGATTTTTTAATCAGGGTTGGGGAGATCTTTAGATTAATACTCTGAAAAATTAGATATTAGATAACAATTTTTGTTTTTAAATACCGAAAAGTAGAAAGTAGGTTCATAATTTTGTTTGTTACTACCGGTACATTTATTCATCAACAAATAACATAAATTGAATATTTAGAACAAGAAAATAAATAAACTCTTGATAGGGCCACCAAAATAGAAGGCGAAACCTGTCTCGTCAGTACTTAAACAACTAAAAGGTAATCCAAAATCGAAATATTATGACCATGACATGGCTTAGCTTATAATAATAATAATAATAGGTTAATTAATTAATACCATTTTAAATATGATAAAAACAAATGGGGGTAGCAGAGTGTCTACCACTCAATGTATGTAAACAGTATCACGAAAAGACAAAACAAAAATCAAAACGGAAGCATGGCTGTATTTACGAAGCATACCTTGAACCCTTGTATTAAAGTATTACTTTGAATTGCTTGTCATTTAACTTTTAAAAAGGGAAAAATAACAGGTGATGGCAATGCTCACCTAGTACGGTAATAGTATTCAACATAAAGTCATTAAGGAAATGATAGCAGCACATTATTGTAACATTATAAGGTGTTATAATGTGTTTCAGGGTTCAATTTCTTCCTGATAACTTTCATTATAATGTATATAATAAATCATAATAATAATCATATACTGCTATTAAAGATGTATTGTCCCCCAAAAACATGAAATATTAAGATTATTCAAATCAGACTTTGAGTACGGTAGTCCATTTTGTAGTTTTAACAAAGTTAATCACTTCTGTAGAAAAAAAAACACAAAAAAATAATGTTTTCAGTTATAAAATGACAAAATAAATGGTTAAAATCAACCAAAAACCCATTGGCTGGTTGCAATTTCACTATTTTTGCTTAAAATTACAGTTTTTCCAAGTAAATACTTTTTTTTTTGTCAAAAGTGAATAACTATTAATTTATTATGTGACATTAAATTGGCATATTCAACAAAAAAATGTAAAAAAAATATTTTTTTCAGGGGGACATCTTTAACATTAAAACATTATACAATAATATCATTAAAGATTATATTATCACATTAAGGATTATACATTTTTTTAAAATTAAATATAAATTTACAGGCACAGAGTAAGCTCGAACCATGGACCTACTAATTTATAGGTCCATGCTCTAACCACTACTACAAAATTATAAATGGTGAATGTTTGAAAATATGTGAGGAAAGCCAGCCCAATCGAGATTCAAAACCGGAATCTTCTGCTTGATATGCATATGTTCTAACCATTACACCACTGAGAGTGGCTTTCATTGTATGGTAAAAATAGACTATAACAACTCTTTTAACTACCTCGTTTTCAATTGGAAACAAGAGAAAAACTTTTTTTTTAGCCCCATAACATTTTCTAAACATAGAGTGATCAGAATGACAGCGAGTTGCATTACCCCTCAGGTAAGGGGGTCATACAAAGGGGTGTCCCCTTGCTTTAATAGGGAGATTTCAATTTGACCTATGACCTAGATAGTGTCGACCAAAAATCTGCTTATCTGCATTGTCTCAATGGTTAGAATGCACTTTTTTACATAACTGGTCCCTACAGTAGGTTGTTGGGAAACGAAAGCTCCATATTGTAGGGCAGGTGTACGTGTATGGTGCACTGCTGAACTAGTCAATTTATAAAAGAAACTGGGTCAGTGAATGTCTAGAATGCATCTTACAGAAAATTCTTACAAAAATGGACGATACACTTTCCTCTTTTTCTAACTATAGTATACCACTAGTTAAATATAATTGTTAATTATTAAAATAAATTTGTACAGATAATGATAAAATTTATTACTGTCGCATTGATGAACATTTGTAGATGATATGTACGCAAAAAAAATTTCCGTCATGCGCTGGACGTCTGTTTTTACAGTTTTAGCATGGTCATTTTACACTTTAAGGAAATTTTACTTTTAGGGAAAGCCCCCTTTTGGATACCCTACTAAGCTAGTCTATTGTAGCCAAGTTGGAAACCATTGTGCGTTTTTTCATATTATTTATGGAAACAATGTTTGTTATTCCGAGGTACGTAGTAAATGATAATAGAGTCGTTTGGAGTACCAATTAGTACGTATTGTATTATCTAATTCAGTTTTTTTTTCAGTTTTATCATATTGTGCAAAAATATGTCACTTTTGTTAAATGTCAAATCTATAAATAAAACTTTTGGAACTATTTCAGGATAACTGACATTTACACCCAGAATTATATTTGATTGAAAAGATGATGACTTTGTGTGTTTTGAATGTTTTGTACCAGATCAGCCCTTCATCAAATGAGTTTATCTTTCATAAATTTAGGCCCCACATTAATAAGGATGGCATTATATATCCTTTGGTAATAATTATAATATAGATCTTGGTTTGTAAAAAATGTAAAATATTCAAAAATTGTTTTTCTTGCGAAAAGAAGATATTAAAATACTTCTAAAATTAATTTTCAAAAATTATTTCCTTGCGAAGATAAGAAAAGATATTAAAATACATTTAAAATATGATAAGACGTTCAAACATTTTATACTGAATTGGAAAGTTTTTTGAATATTTGTCTCACTAATCTATTCAGGATATTATTAATGCCTTGTCTACACTATCAAATTTTATGTGACAAAAAAATGTGATGTGCCCATATATGGACATGATGATGTCATATCACAGTCACTACCATATTTGGACATGATGATGTCATATCACTACCATATTTGGACATATCACTACCATAATTAGGCATATATATAGAGCTGAATAATAGAAGAATAAAAAGAAGTGATTATACAGTACCCTCTGTTTTGTCTATTATTGAAAACATATTAGGAAAGTTAGTGTCTATTGTATTTGACAAAATACGTATTATACTATATGGGAAATATTCAATTAGGAAACAATATCAATTGGGACAGTACACTAGTATCTATAAAACAATAAAAAAAAGTATTATACTAATGAAAGAAAAGCCATCCAGACATAAGAGTATGTACATTGTATCTATCAACAATATGTGTATAGAGAAAGTGTTTGAGCAATTATGAACAACACAACGCTATTTCACCGCATTAAGTCTAGAAGTTTTCCTTAATTCCGCGTACAGTAGCCCACTGTCTTGGCAATGATTCCTTGTTACGTTGTCTGGCAAATTATATCTCAAATCTCCAATCCTATGGATCAAGTTATAATTAATTACTTGTTGTATCAATTACACATTCAGATTTATTTTTAGATCTTTATGATTTAATTTCTATTTTAACATTCTTTACAACTTTAGCAATCATACTACAGTCAATTACTCTCCTAACACAGACACCCTTGGGTTGTCCTAATAAAGTCTGGTTTTCCAGAAATTCTTAGTATCTAACAAAAATGTGGAACCCTTGTATTCCAAATGTGTTTAGTATTTAATAATAGTTTGGAACCAGTTAGAGCTGTGGTATTTGGAGAGAGTCTATCTACTTTACAACATAGAGACACACTGATTTCTGGAAAGTCTTTTTATAAAACATTTTTAAGATGAATAAAAGTTTTATAATGAATAAAGTTGATATTACACTAATTACTAAATTGAAATTTGTTGTAAAGCTCTGTCTACTCTATCACAAAGTGTGATGTGCCTAAATATGGTAGTGATATGCTTAAATATAGTAGTTATATCATCATGTCCATATGTGTGGACATAAAAAATGTTTGATAGTGTAGACTGAAGCATAAAGATACTTATACAATATAAAATAAAAAATTGATTTCTCAAAAACTTTAAATAAAAAACTTTAAAGAAACTGTGAATGTTGTCACATGGAACAATTTCATTTCATGACAAAAATATTTTCAAAAAATTATGACAAAATAACCAGGCCTATTGAACAAACTAACTCCAAATTCAAATAAGACAGAATCAATGTTTCTATCGTTATTGGATCATCCCCCGGTATGATCAGGGACCTCCCTGATATGGTATGATGTTTCAGAAATAGAAAAAATCATTTTAAAGTGCTTATATGGTAATCTAGTTGTTATTCACCGTTAACAAATGTCGGTAATACTAATTGTTGTCTTTCACAAACGCGACAATTGGTTTATCCTTTGATTAGCTTACTTGGAAATTCTGTTTAATCAGCCAATACAAATGGTAATTATGAAACTAAATTGAATCTATACAAATACTTCGCAGAAAAGGTAATTTCCACTTTTATACCATACCTGTAAATATGTTTTACTGAAGGCCTATTGCTAAATTTGTGCATAGTTATTATTATTTGTATTGTGAATAATTCCTGGAAATGACAATATAAATGATTAGGAATGTGTTTTATATCATCATCATCATCATCATCAGTTGACGCATACCAATATTTATACCACCAGGATGGTGTTCATTTATCATTGTCAAACTGATTATTGGGTAATTTTCAACAATTCTTTAATATATTATTCCAAGGTTATCATTACATAATATACAGTATTTTACGGTTTTGCAATGCTATATAGCACAGTTACTCAAGAAATAGCTCTAAAGGGTGTTCCCCTTAAGCCCTGTCTACATTATCTAAACTTTATGTGACAAAAAATGTGATGTGCCCATATATGGACATGATGATGTCATATCACTACCATATTTAAGCATATCACTACCATATTTGGGCATATCACTACCATATTTTGGTACATCACACAAACTAGTTTCATAGCTGTGTAGACAAAGCTGCTAGTATTTCAAATCAGTAATCCAAACTGATTACACTTACAGTAATTGTCAACAATTCTTCAAAATAATTTGCGATAAGTTATTCAAAAAGATTGAACATGATAATAATAATAATAATCCCTATTAAGGGACACCTTTTGGACCAGTCAAAATGTCCCTTAATAATTGGGATGTCCACTAAACAATGGTTGTCCCTCGTGTTTAGCATATTGCCCTTCATTTGTTTCATGAGAAAGTGCCGTGTCATTATCTTTTTTACGGTATAAAAAGGGGAACAAATCATCCATTACTATTTACATGTCCCCATCCCTATTCCCCCTACTTTACTTTTGTTTGAACAATTTTTAGGGACTTTTGATCAGTATTTCCTTTGATATTGAATGTTGTTTGTTCAATGTAATTATACCATGGACCTATAAATTATATGAATGCATAATTATATTACGATACTTATCATCAGGCCTTATTATCAGAGACATTGCAATAACACAAATAAAAAAGTCATGTCATCCTGTTTGTGACAAAATATTATTTTGTCATCAAAAAGCTCATTATACTGATCAGGAAATGCTGCTACAGTATTTCTTATTTGGACGTGTATTTTTATAAAAAGTACAAACAAAGTACACAGAACTTTTGACTATGTTTATTTGATAAACTACTCAAACTAATAACAAAGACAGGCTATCTACGTTGCATAACTTTCAAGTAGGAATATTTAATGTATTTTACTTGCTTGTAAGGCCTAGATTATTTGTGTCTCATTATGTGTATAATCGCAGTGGCTTCAACCAGTTTGGTGATCATTGCGGCGCTTATATCCACCTTTAGGCTAATGCAATAGAAAATTTCAGGTGAGGGTGGTCATGTAAGATTTGAGATTTAAGGATTTATTGTCCCCCTGAAAAAAAAAACAATTCAAAACTTTTTTGTTGAAAATATAATAGTTATCCACTTTGAACAAAAATTGAATCGAAAAAATAAATATTTTCCTGAAAATACTGTAATTTAAAGAGAAAAAAATAGTCAAATTGGCTGCCAGCCAATGGGTGTTTGGTTGAATTTTACCATTTATTTTGTCATTTTATATAAGAAAACATTATTTTGAGTTGTTTGTTTTTTACCAAAGGGGATTAACTTTATTAAAACTACAAAATAACCTATTCAATGTCTGATTTAATTAATCTTCAGTTTTCATGTTTTTATTTAGGGGACAATACATCTTTAACAGCAGTATTGGAGTTTTATATTATTAGCATGCATCATCGTCGTTAGACATAGCGTCTTCTACTATTTTGTGCCATTTATTCCTGTCGTGGGCCGGATGTGCCTCAAGTGGGCCAGTGTAATTAATACTGTTTTCAAGTCATACTGTATCATTTTTGTCCGTATTTTGTGGTCTTTTTACTTTCTTTTAAGTTAGTTTAATCTACTTGGCAATCAGTTATGGAATTGTAGCCAGCTTTTGGGTTGGACTTTTTTTAACGCCAATTTAGCCAGTGACCCAAATTAAGTTCAGTGCGATTAATACTTAAGTCATTATGTCATTATGTCGCTATTACGGTACTAATTAGGAAAGCATAGCAAAGTGCTGATCCTACGGTTGTTATTACACCGCGGCACTTTAAATTACGTTGATTGTTTATGATATATTGAAAGCATGGACATATTAATATGTTGAAAGTATAAATGTATTCTCTAAATTGTTTGATATTTATAATTACCATTTTCTTTATTTACATTTCTTTTGTTGTTGTTTAGTTTTATTGTTTATTAAATATGATACTACTGTTCACTGCCGGTTATTAAATGATATTAAGATGAACTATTGGATTAGTTCCGAGTATCGTCGATATTGTGGTTTCGATATTAAAGCTGATGTAAGTTTTGGGGATTCCCATTTCTATAAAACAAACAGATGTTTTGTATTTTTATCGTTTATTTTGTATTTAGCGTTTGTATTGTTTGAGGGTCCCTAACGATCAGCTGATGCTGGATGGATCGCCCTTATTAAATATTGTTCAAATAAAAATTTTAAAATGTGTCAATAGTAGCGTGCGATTATTATGCCGCACGCATAATCGTTTGATAAATTCTTTTCAATAGAATGGATCATAATCATTTCATATTGAAATCTTTTGCATTTCCTTGTTCTGCTCAGTTATTTTCAATTTCATTATGCACATTTTTGGAATTAAAATTAGAACTAATGCAAATTATCTTGATCTAGAGAAATATTTTTAAGTGTTCCAAAAGTTTCAATGCACAAAAGGTGATTGCTAATAATTTTCTTTCTTATAGATGCTTTAATTGTAGAATGTAAATTTTTTGTTTGTTTATTTCTGTGCTCTGTTCTGGATTGACCAACCAACATAGGTGTTTAGCGCCTGTTTGGTCTTTCCTTGCCTTTTACCAAGGAGGCCAAAAAGAAAAACCAGGCGTGGTACAAGAGCTGGGCGTGACAAACACACTAAAAACAATCTATCATTTCCGGACTTATCATCAAACTCTCTCTTATCTAAAAACAATATTAAATTTTGCAGTATTAATACAAGATCCGTTCGGAACAAAACAACAGAATTTGTGGATTTCGTTATCGAACATAATCTGGATGTTGTTGCCCTTTCGGAAACGTGGCTTAAACCAGAAGACACATCAGTTATAGGAAATATTACACCCAACGGATACTCTCTCAAACATGCTCCCCGTGCTGGTACTAAAAGAGGTGGTGGAGTTGCACTTCTTTACAAGGAAAGCATAGCGGTTAAATGTTATGACACGGGATTATTACCAAAATCATTTGAACTGCTAAATGTGGAAATAGTCAGCAATGCATCCTCAGTTTTCCTCGTAGCAGTATATCGTCCTCAAAGCAAATCAACTGGTTGCAGTCTAAATGTTTTCACTGAAGAATTCTCAACTTTGGTTGATCACTATGTATTGAAGCCGGCTCCCATACTATTCGTTGGAGACTTTAACATCCATGTGGATATGCCAAATGATGCAGATGCAATTCATTTTCGGAATCTACTTGTAGCAAGCAGTCTTCAACAGCATGTGTCTACACCTACACACCGACATGGTCATACATTAGACTTGCTGATCACTCGTTCATCTGATCCTCCTGTTTTCTCAAACCTTAATGTCATTGATGGTATATCAGATCACTATGCAATCACATGTAATCTCCTTATCAAGAAGCCACCCGTAATCACTAAATCCATCGAAACTCGTCATTGGAATGCTATAAATTTTGAGACATTATGTAAAGATATCACACAGTCTGATCTCGGAACTTCGCTCTCAAATCTTGATTTATCAAGTAAAGTACGACTATATGTCACCACTTTGAGTGAACTTCTTGACAAACACGCACCACCGAAAAAGAGAACAGTAAAGGTCCGACCAAACACTAGTTGGTATAACAGTGACATCTATGCTGAGAAAAGAACAAAGCGTAAGCTTGAAAAGAAATGGAGAATCTCTCATCTGGAAATAGATCGTCAAGCTTACATTGCACAGAAGAGGAATGTAAATTCCATGGTAAGAAAGGCAAAGGCCAACTACTACATTGGCTTGTGTGAAGAACATGCAGCAGATCAGAAAGGACTTTTTAAAATTGTTAACCAACTCCTTCATCATCGCCAGGTATCACCTCTCCCAGATAGTCTTTCTGACTTAGATCTTGTGAACAGGTTCTGTCAGTTTTTCACAGACAAGATCAAGATCATCAGAGACGACTTCAAGATTGATGACATGTCATTTAATGAGCCTGTGACAGCTGTTCATCAGCATCTCACAACATTTACACCAGCATCTCAAGATGAGATGCAGGCCCGTAGCCAGGGGGGATTTTTATGGTTCGGGCGAACCCCCCCTTTACAGCGAACCCCCCTTAACCAACTGCGAACCCCCATCCCCGACATGCCCAATACCTCACCCTCATCTCCAAAAATCCTCCAAATACTGTACGTGCCCCACAGTACAAAAAGTTGTTTGTAAATTGAAAAATTCGTAAACTTGTTCGTAAACCTTCTTCTCTGTATGAGCGTCAACTAGTGATACGTGTCTGTAAATTTCTAAAAGCTGCAAATGAATTGCCGATTTTAACCTGAAAAATAAATAAGTGGTGGCGCCAGCGGGGGGGGGGGGGGGAGGGCTACTCTAGCCCTCTCGTCGGGGAGCCTAGATTCCCCCCCCCCCCTACTTTTTGTCGGGGAATATAATATACAGTAAAAAACGTTCGCGTTCACTTCATACAGCTTCAGCGCCTAGAAAACCACGACGTTCCATTGACCGTGAGAGTACGTCAGAGGGCTATTATGCACTTTTATGCATTCATTATATAGAATAGATTATATAGATCTAACTTACTACTAAACATTAGCTAGGTACGCACTTGTCTGGCGGTATCCCTTTGTACGAATCATTCAACGTTGGGTCGAGACGCGTGATATCAAGTTCCATCCAGGGACCAAAATGTGTAATGTAGTTATTTTCCAGGCGAAGTTTACCGACGGTTACCGAAGGGAAATACCGAAGGGAACACGGGTACTTTTGTCGGGGAATATAATATACAGTACCGTGGGGCACCTAAAATAAATTTTTCATCCATTTACTAAACAAAAAAACATGCCATTTTCGCTTAGCCAACATCTTATTTTATATTACAATGTCCTGTATGTCATGAATTTCTCACCACTCGGAGGTCCAGATGGTACGCACCCATACACTTGGGAGGAATAAACTTATTTCCCCGACTGAAAAAGGTCTACGCTTGCGTTTTTTAAGCCTCTAGGCCTGATGTTTACAAAGTATAAAATGCAATTTTTTGAAGACCTGCAGCCTCTAGTTTTAAACATTTTCTTAGCTCAGCCCCAACAATAAAGCTGGTCATATTTCGAAGTACAAGAAGTGCATTTTCCGGGACCTAACATCTCTATTTTTCAAACATTTCTTAGCTCAGTCACAACCATGATAGGGACTTTTTTATTTTGTTTCATGTTTTGAAGTATAATAACTCCAATTTCCGGGACCTCCAACTCTATTTTTCTAAATTTTCTTTCAACTTTTATTTTTTAAATTGAAAAATATGGATTGAAACAGTCATCGCGCATCGTTTTTTTGCACGCAGTATTTTATTTAGGCCTTATGCATTATAAAAAATGGAAAAAATGGCTACCCTAAATCTGATTAAAATGACCTCAAATGACGCTAGAACGCGTTGCTTCCGGGGGCTTCGCCCCCCCTCCCTCGACCCCCACCGGGGGCCCTTGGCGGCCCCTGGCCCCAGCCTAGTGATGCTCGCTTCGCTCGCATAGCCCCCTCGTCGGGGAATGTAGCACCCGCGTCGGGAAGATCCTGGTGCCACCCCTGGTTTGGTCCCTGCATGTAACATGATATTGACGCGTCTCATAGCGAGCTGGCGCACGAACGATTCGTACAAAGGACACCGCCAGACAACTGCGTACCTATTGTTTAGATCACTGGCAGTCAGGCAGCATGCATAATGTATAGCCTTCCGACGTACATCAGTATTTATGTGCGACTATGAAGTATAATGTATCATAGAGGATAGTGAATATTAATATTTTACACTATAATATCTATGGTATCAAGTACTGTAGTTCACATTATGGCATCCGATTATTTTTTTCTAGACCACCAGCCGATACGTACTAAAATGTATCAATATCACCTATTTACATATTTATATTCCTCAACAAATTGCTGTAAATAAATATTATAGATAGAGCTAGCAAATAGCATTTGCCTTCACCCAGTGTGCTTTTTTCGGGGCTGCTCCTAGATATACGTTCGCATTGAACTTGAACGCAAAACAAAATACGGAGTAAATGATCAAACAATCGGCGGTTCCGCACAGAGCACGCGCATCTAACATACGGCAACAAATAGTTATCGTCATTTAAATTATCGACGTGTTTGAGGAGGAGGAAAAAAGTACGATCTTTTTGCTCATTGGTTATATAGCATGCTGCACGAGAGTGTCTTTTCCGGCCATCTAGGGGTGTCATTTAACAAAATTCGCTTCGCATCAGGCTGGGGGAGGGGGGGGGGTTGACCCAAATATTTAGTGTCCGAACCCCCCCTTGACAGATCCTGGCTACGGCCCTGAGATCCGCAACATTCTGATGAAATCACCAACAAAATCATGCAGGTTAGATCCAGTTCCTACTTCTATACTGAAGAAGTGTATAGACGCAGTCGTTCCAATAATAACGGAAATCATTAACCATTCTCTAAATACCGGCATAGTGCCAGATGAACTGAAAATTGCTCACGTTCGTCCTTTAATAAAAAAGCAAAACTTGGATCATAACACGCTGAAAAATTACCGCCCGGTGTCGAATCTTTCTTTTCTTGGAAAGACTCTGGAGCGTGTAGTGACATCACGCATTACTCCATATCTTCAAAAGCATAATTTAAATGAGAATTACCAGTCGGCATATCGTGCATGTCATAGCACGGAGAGTTCCCTTTTAAAGGTACAGAATGATTTGTTACAAGGAATGAATGATGGGAAAATAACGCTATTGGTGTTGTTGGATTTGTCAGCAGCGTTTGATACAGTTGATCACCAAAGACTGATAACCCGTCTGAGAAATCGCATTGGCATAAATGGTGTTGCTCTTAACTGGTTCCAGTCATATCTTACAGGAAGACGTCAGCTAGTCTGTATCAATGATGCATTCTCAGATGAAGCTTGCCTGGAATATGGTGTACCACAGGGGTCAGTAATTGGGCCTGGCCAGTTTTCCATTTATACGCTTCCCCTTGGTGACATTATTCGCAAACACGGTCTACATTTCCATTTCTATGCAGATGATACACAGATTTATGTGTCAGTAAATCCAGTGCAAAGGGATGTTGCTGCAGCAATCAGTAAGATGGAAGCCTGTATAGAAGATGTTCGCAATTGGATGACAACAAATTACCTAAAGTTGAATGATGGAAAGACAGAGTTTATTATCGTCGGGTCTAAATGTAACATCTCCAAAATCAACATCACACATATCAGAATCGGAAACTCTAACATCGCTCCCTCATCGGTGGTCCGGAATCTGGGAATCATGCTGGATAGTAATCTCACTATGGAAGCACAAATAACAACTGTATCCAAAGCAGCATGCATATCGATTAGGAACCTTGGTCGTATTCGCGGTAATCTTAACAAGAAAACAGCTGAATTGATTGTACACTCATTTGTCACTTCTAAAATTGACATTGGTAATGCCTTGTTGTTTGGCATACCAAAATCTCAAATACAACGTTTGCAGCGCTTGCAAAATATGGCAGCTAGAATTGTAACTTATACAAAATAAAACGCTCACATAACTCCTGTCCTGATGGATTTGCATTGGTTGCCTGTTCAACAACGTATTAAGTACAAACTTGCGTTGTTTGTATTCAAGATCCTAAATGACAGTGCTCCTGCTTATTTATCTGACCTTATGGATTGTTACGAATCATCCCGCAGAGGCCTACGATCATTGTCACAAAACCTTCTTCAAGAGCGTAGAGCGAAAAATCAGTGGGGTCAGAGATCTTTTTACGTTGCGGCCGCAAGTGTATGGAACAGCTTACCAGCAACAGTTAAATGCTCAACTAGTCTAAACAGTTTCAAGACCAACCTAAAGACGTCGCTATTCGCTGATGTTCTCGCACGTTGTTAATGCACAAAGCGCCATGAGCGCCACATGGGTGGAGGATACCGGCGCTATATAAGTTTTCATTTATTATTATTATTATTATATTTGTTTTGTCTTCTTTTATGGCAGAAAATTGAATTAATAAAAATAAATTTTTAAAAATATATACATTTTAAAATCACTTACTATAGAAATATCAATATTCTAAGCAAGTTCTTAAATTATTTATTTTAATATTACTATTTTCAATAAAGTATATTTTCTGGTGTTTTTAACTTTTAACTTTATCTAACATCATTTCATTTTGTGGTGTGTTGCTGTTAATTTTCTTATACAATCTAATTTTACTGTATATTTTCATAATTCTATTGGGAAATGAATATTATTTGTTTTTAATTAAAGTATTAGGGACTTTATCAAACAAAATACTGGCCTAAAATGATACATACAGGTATATGGCACTCATTTCTTTAATTCTTTGAATACATAATGTTGCTATGATGCTTTGTATTTTGTACTACTACAGGCTGATTATTAGAATAGTATCTATATTATATTATTATTAGAATAATATCTATATCTTGTTCCATTAGAGCCTGGAAGGATATTGACAGTAAAAAAAAGTGGGAATTATGTCAAAGGGATGGGTAAATATATAGTAATCTAATGCATATTTTACCAAATTGGCTTCATAGATGTAAATTTGTTTTTAATAATGCTCTGCTGTCAATAATCATTGTAATGGAATATACTAGTATATCATAATCATTTTATAATCATAATTGTTCCCTACATTTTTTCAATCACAAACTACACTTTATGTAAAATTAAATACTATATGGGCCTATTGCATTGCGATAATTTATTTTCATCTTTGAACTGTAAAAATGTAAAAAAATTAATAATTTAAGCGGCCTGCTATAAATACCAGCATGCATTGCACACGGATTGATATTTTCGTTTTCTTCTGTGATTCACCTACTTGCGATCGATCGTGAAAGCCAAATGGAAGAATCTTAACTTTTCAGACAAGACGAGGAATGACCGTTTAATGTTTTTAAAGTAATATAATTATTATTTTTACAAAACATCAACAATTGTAGGGATAGTGTCATTAAAGTAGTTAAGTAGCTAATTATCAATACAAATCATTTCAGGTGATTGATTGATTGATTGACAGCTGTATGAAGCATTGCATCTGTGCAAATGTTACTGCAGCTTAAATCAAATCAAATCAAATCAAATGTTAAAAGTACTGTTCACATCCTGAGGGGATTCTTTGACCTAATTGTAGTATTTAAAACGTGATTTCCCGCTGTCTAGACCGATTTAAGAGACGCTCAACCGGCCCATTGCTGAGTGCAAATCCCACCCACTCAAACCAAGTTGGGTGGAACACTACGTCGAGGGTTAGCCTGGATTTAGTCGTCACCGTGTTAGCTTAGTCTAACTGACTTTAGTTCCATTTCCTTTTTTATCAGAGAGGTGAAACTTTGTATGTATAAATAGCCACACGATGGAAGTTTACACACACATGATACAGAGACTACCTGATGCAGTGAGACACTACACGATTATTCTTCTTATCCACTGTAGCATATGATACAATCCAGTCTTTCTAGTGACAGTTTCTATATATGCAAGTCAATGCATTTCAAATGAACAGGTATGTTTTTTTTTTTCACTTTTGGAAAGCGTATTAATTAAAGTGTTTTTGTTAAACAAATATATCAATATTTTAATTTGTTTGAATGCTGATATTTTAACCATCATTTTCATTTTTTGGTACAGTAGCTTGGTTTAAAATTTTGACAAATGACAACGACATTTTTTGGGTGAATTGAATGGTTTTTTTTACAGAATACACTATTTCCTTTTAAAACATTTAAATAATCAGAAAAAGTCATGTGTCTCCACTTGATAAGGGAATGAACAAGGTACAGTACTGGTACTAACTTCTTGGGGGGTTGCCAATAAATTAAAAAATATTGAGTAATAGTATTTAAAGTCACCGCCATATAGTGACCTTCGCACAGTTTTCTAGTATACGCCTGGATGAAAAGTAAACAAATATTATTTGATTGCGACAAAATGAAATTGATAATAATAGCAGGCATTGAGTTATGCTTTGTTTTATTTTGCTATTCCATTGAACTTATAAAAAGCCCACATAAGAACAAGTACATACATGTACAGTACTATACTTGAATCTCCCCTAAGCCCTTGAAAGATAAGATTGTCCGAATACAATAGTTTGTTGACATGGTTAAACAAAGACACAAACTTAATACTCCACCCACCCACCCACCAACATTGCCTCCTACAGTTTTCTGCTGTGTAATTCAATTGTAAGATCCTTTTATTTGCTGTTCACTCAAGCGTATTATTCACCTTTGTGCAGACTTTATACAGTTCCCACCTATTTGAGCATTTTCTTTTATGCTTGATTAAAAATGAAAAGATCTTTTTGGGTGGGGTTACATTAAAAGTTGTTTTTGGCAAAGTCATGTTCTAATATTAATACAATACCATTCTCAAGGTAATTTACATTAATTCAAGTAAAACCAGTGGGTATAACTAAACAGTGAGTACATTTACCTAAATATAAAGTGGAATTTTATTTCAAAATCTACTAATATGGTAATAAGTATTCATTCAAGTAAAATGAGTGGGTATTATAATAATAATTATATAAATTTGTCAATATTTATTGACTTAAGTAACACTTGCATATTTTAGTGTGATTTTCCGTTTTGTATTAATTTTTTTTGTATATATGGAATATTTATTCTGAAATAAAGTGATCAATTTAATTCAATAATAATTTGGGTATAGCTAGATAATTTTTAATTAATGTTTAATAATATTTATTTGGTCACTGATAATAATAACAAGGAGTAAGAATTACCAAAAGCCAAAACAGATTCTGGAGGCAATTTATGCATTACAGTAAATAAACAACTTTTAATTTAATTCAAAATATACATTGTGAAATAAATTAAGTCAGAGAAGTTTTCATGTCTTATTTTTAAATTTATTGGTAAAAAACTATGAAAACAATTCTTGAAAAGTATACTATCAAGATTATTTATTATTTCATAATATACAGTAATAATTTTAATAGCTATTTCTTGACAATCAGTATCTGACCTTATGTGTGTTTTAGTCATGGCAAACAAACAGATATATAAATACATTGCATTATGAAATAACATAGAATTGGAATAGCTGTTATGTAATCACACTTACATAAAATTACTCACAACAATTCTCAATGTATTTCACTTTAAAATAGAGGGGGTGTATGTATACCCACTCAAATAATTAAATTTAGTCATTGAACTTGATAACTGTATACCTGTAGTGAATCACCAATGAACCACTTGTCTTTATTATCATACTATATAGGTAGGTGGAATAGAGGCCTTCTCAACCAATCGCGATCATTTACAGCAGGATATAATGGAACAGTCCACTTATAAAACTAGTTGTACTAATGACATACAGTTTAGGATTGTGAGTGAAGTAGAAATGACAAGAGATACTTGTCTTCAAGAAACTTGTTCAATGTGTCCTGTGGCAGTCATGGAAGACCCTCCTAAGCAAGACCAAACTGGGTCCGAATCATTCTACGATCCTTTACCATCTGAATTAAAACAACAGGATGAATCTACTACGTTTATACAGAGTCGAGCTGCTTCTCTTGTACCAGATATAGACAGACCTCAAGTACCCAGTCCGGACATACCAATGGCAAGTAAAAAATTAATTAAGTATAGATTTGAAGCTGAAAATGCTAACAGGATTGCTAAAACTGATTCTGAAGCTATGTCTAGGCCTGCTATAATTCAATGGGCGCCTAGCAAGGGTTATCAACAGAGTGAACTCCATATGCACGTGAAAGAAACTACGGACCATTTGAATACAACACAGCTGAAATCAACGGCAGTAACGCATTCTGTTCCCGTTCATAGTAGCCCTGTTATGTCACAATGGACTAAACATATATACACTGATAAGGATTTACATATAAATCATGCAAAAAGACATGAAAACGAGACTGATTTACCAAAAGGAATGAAAGTACATTGTAAAGAAGGAGAACCAAATAGAACGGTAGATATAACGTCAGCTAGGGAAAGCCAGGAAGCAGAGCATGCACTAGATTTGTCAATTTCAAGGAAAACTCCGTCCCCAACAAATAGCACTTTATCCAGATCTAGCACCCCTTTGTCACCAACCACTATGCCTTTGACGCCCAATAGTCATACAAGTTTTACCGAAAAATTCCAAGCTTTAACAACGGAGGAACCTGTCCCGCAACAAACTCAATTAATGTATATGGACTTAAATCGTTTGAAAGAAATTTACACTCATAATATTAACGCGATGGTGAAAAGCCAAGCACATGACAGTAAGTGGCAGGACAACATACAAAATCCAAACACCACAAAGATTTACCCACGAGCGGTATTAGGTAACGGAGTAAAAGCCGCACCCGTTACTGTTAACGTTCAAAACACTGAATCCGGGAAAATGTATCAATGTCAACTGTGTAACGTAATGTTCAAACATCGTCACCATGTTGTTCGCCATATGCGATCACACACTGGAGAGAAACCGTTCCAGTGTCAGGAATGCGGGGCACGTTTTGCCCGTAAGTGTATCTTGACCAATCATATGCGAGTACACACAGGTGAGAAACCTTTTATTTGCCGTGAATGTGGTGATATGTTCAGTCGTAAACATCATCTCGTAATACATGTGAGAACGCACACTGGTGAAAAGCCATACTGCTGTGGAAAATGCGGGGCTGCGTTTTCGCGGTCTCACCATCTTGGACGTCACATGAAAACGCATGAACCTAAGCGAGGAATTGACGGAGCAGAAAATACAATAGAACAATACCAATGTAGTAAATGTCCCGCGAAATTTGCTCACCCTAATAGTTTAAGTCGACACATAAAAACTCATAACTTTTCTAAACTTGATACTTCGGCTACTGTACCGGCAGTATTCACTTCGCAAGCGACAACCAACTTAACACAAATCAACCAACCGTTAAACACTTTCACCTACCCGTTCCCGACAAGTTTTGGATTTGCTCTTCCGAGCAGAAGCACGTCAGCGCAAGATACTGTACCCAGAGTTAAGAGCGAATTTCCAGATTCAAATAACGTCGCATACAAGTTAGATAGCATTCCAATACCAAGAACAGATGTAGTTATTCCGTCTTCCTCAGGGTTTAGACCTTTGACCTCGGTTTCCGCATCTCTTTCGTCGGAACATTCCAAAGTAATTAAACAAGAGCTAAGTGATTGATACATATCATACATGCTAAGCAGGCAATTCTATTTTTCTACTGTAAAAATATTTTAATATTTCATGTAATATAATTATTGCTAAGAATTTATATCCAGCCTTTTGCCATGATTTACAATAATATTAAATTAATAAAAGAGTAAGATATTAAAAATATATATATATTTTTTTAATATTTATTTGTTTTTGGTACATAATTGTATATAGAAAATTATTCAATATTATATTTGAATTGATTGTAAAAGATTTGAATGTGCAAAATTTAATAATAAGTTTAATACACTATTTATTTATATAGGGTATCTTGTATAATTAACTGTATCTTCCAATTTCTAGTTTGTTTTAAATCTAAATAATGGTATCTTTTTTAAGCTGTACTGAATTGCTCATAGAGCTAGTCCGATATTCATACCTTCTTACAAGCCTTTGATATCACGATTGTAGATACTTTTTTATTTGTACAATTGCAATACAATAGGAAGAGATATCTTTCAATTCTCAATATCAACATTTTTTCAATCTTCTATCAACTAAAAGTCGTAGTTAGTCATGTCTCGGGTCACATTCTATGGTCACCGTACAGATAGGCTACTACATCAGTACTTCTATGAATGGATGACTAGTTGGTGACAAGAACGCTAGTTGGTCATACCCAGTACCGTTTTGATTTTACGATCCTTCGGGAAACCACCTCACGACGTTATCAAATAATAACAAGTTCAGTGTTGCTTTTGGTTTTGAATGCTCTGTAGAATGGGGCGCATAAGCAAAGAGTGCTTAGTGCAAAAGGTGATTATTATGTAATATTGAGAATTTCACACCATTGTTGGTGCTAAAGTATATTCCACAATTAATGTGGTATTTAATTTTGTAGTGCTAAATTAAACTATGTAAATAATATTCAATTTAGAAAGATATTTAAAAAGGTTTTCAATTATGAACCTTTGAAAATACCAAAGAATAAATTTTAAATTTTATATTAAACTTTTCTTCAACAATCACTCTTTGAAACTTTCACTAAACTAAAATTTCTGCAATAATTTAAATAAATAAGCAATTTATATTTATTTTTATATACTTTTTTATTTAAAACTAATTGTATGGATGAGTGTATATAAAGAGGAAAATAAATGTATTTGGTAAATAAAATATGTTTGCTATCTACAAACAAGCACAATGGTATGTTGTTCCTCTTCTGTTGTCTTTACAGGGCGTTTCCAGAATTGTTTAATGAGCTAACACCACAAAAAGTCCCATAGGTCTCTTTAATAGGGGTGGTGTCCCCTGAATATTGGCTATTCATTTCCCTCATGCTTCTCATATCCCCCTTGTATGTTTCTTTCACGGGCAAGTGTCCCCTAATAAATCTCTGTCTACACTATCAAATTAGTTTGACAAAAAAAGTTTGATGTGTCCAAATATGTACATGATGATTTATCATATCACTACCATATTTAACCATATCACTACCATTGGGCACATCACACTTTTTGTCATAAAGTTTGATAGTGTAGGCAGAGCTTATGAGTGTCCCAAAGGAGTAGTTCCGTTCTACTGTACCAGTTTTTAAACTCAATCTGTAAAGTATTAACCTATAGACTACATAAAAACCAAAAAGTGGTTTCACAGTATGTGGCAATACTGTTTATTTAATATCTGATGAGTTGGTTTCACACATAAGTGTGTGGCAACAGTACTGTTTATTTGATTGGTTTAAAATACCTAATCGTCATTTAAAGTCTGTAGAGGAACATTCATTTCTGGTTTGGTGGTCACGATTATTAGAAATTAATAATTACATATCTTGCACAACAATGATCATATTTAATTTTGGATATGGTTTAGAAAAATAAGCATAAGCATACAAGGAAATACCAATAAATAATAATTGTTTATTTATTTTATTGTTATTTCTGCATATAGACCTATACTGTATTGTGTACCGGTTAATAGCCCCACTGTTCCTCCGCAGCAGGAACGTCATTGGTTAGTTACAAACTGTGTAACTGGTGCCAATTTTTTGCTCTTGACATAATAGTGGGTGTCATCGCCGTTTAAAAACGAACAAACAGTCCCATACGTCAGCTTTTTGATTTCGTGTTTACTAAAGTTTGGTTCCAACTAGGACGCAACGCAAGAACATGCGCTGAACGTTGATACGATTTAATTAAGCTTGGTTCCCACTAGGACACAACGCAAGGACATGCGCTGAACGTTCGTACGTTTGAATTAAACTTGGTTCCCACTAGGACGCAACGCAAGGACATGCGCCGAACGTTCGTACGATTGAATTAAGCTTGGTGCCCACTAGGACGCAACGCAAGGACATACGCCGAACGTTCGTGCGATAAAAGCTTGGTTTTATACTAGAGCACGCAAAGTAAGGGCGCAAGCGCAACGCAAGTAGACCAATCAGCGATATATTATTCTAACTGGTGCTTGTCATTGGTCAACTCGCTTGTGTTGCGTACTAGTGGGAACCAAGCTTTAACAATCCTTTTGTCTAGAGTAATGTCGCAAAGATCGGCGAATAAAATACCGGTAATGATCTATACTACGTAAAATGATTGATTAATATATCATCATGTTGCAAATTCTAATTTTTTTTTCTATGGAGATTGAAATAAATAAAACAAAATAACGACGCAGTTCGCTGCTGGTTTGAAATTTACGTCATGTCAACAACAGTAAAAAGTAAAAAATCACAAAGGTTAACTTGCCCCCCCCCCCCCCAATAAATTACATAAAATGATGATACACGGTCACATGGAATGGTATAGGCCTACATGTCATGTGGTGGTCTGATGATAATTTTAAACGACTATTTACTCATTCCTTGCACAAGCCTGGAATAATATATTATCGATGGCTTTTTAAAATATTATGTAACCGGTTCCACAGTATTATTTTCTTGTCGAACCACCTATTAACGGGTTTCATCTTCCTCATCATATCCTGCACGTAAACAAAACTGATCATGGGCCCATCAGTCGATGGTCAGCTGATCATTGTGCAACACCCTATAGTAGCATAGAGTATGGGGTTTGCTCTCTGCTGATGACAATTCAAGCATTCAATTCAAAGAATTTGTCACGAATATACTGCGGTAGTAGCTATCGTACTGCGGTAGTACTTTGAATTATGTGTAATCGTCCTAACGCCTAAAGCTCTGTCTACACTATCAAACTTTATGTGACAAATGTGATGTGCCCATATAGAGACATGATGATGTCACATCACTACCATATATGGACACATCACACTTGTTTTTTCAACTAGTTCGACGGTGTAGACAGCGCTTAATGCGTGGTTAGAGGCAACACAGCGACGCAACGTAAAGTGATGTATTACGTAATCGGTGGGAACCGACGACGCAATAATGCTGCAAACATCATAGGTTTGATTTCACGCAGGCGGGGGCAAACACAATGACTAGAAGGGCATTTTCTTACGTTGCGTCGCTAGTGAGAACCAAGCTTCAGGGATTTGACCAATCACAAGCGATGATTATTCGAATTGTTGCTTGTCATTTGTCAACTCGCTTGCGTTGCGTCCTAGTGAGAACTAAGCTTATCCAAGCTGAAGCTTTAATTGCAATTAATTGTTATCTTTTTCTTTCTGATTCACAGACATTTATGACAATTTAAATATTAGGCCAGTAATTTGGCGTATAGTTACAGGGTATTTTACAATTTTTATCGATAACAACAAATTACAAATAGGATAGGGAGGGTACCTTTGATAAAAATACATTAAAACTGCAAATGTTTTGATTCAATTGTGTTATTATTTATTTAGCTAACGTAATTCCTCATCACATCAGTCATATCGTGTCACGGTGCCATATCACATCCTACCTCGGTCGGTGGCACCATACCACGACATGACTCAGCTTCAATTATTTTTACCTCGTTATCGACATCATATTACAAGTATACTAACTCCGACTTTTGTCTCCCCTTTCGAGTGCGTACACCCCCCCCCCTCCCTCCCCTTATTTCAAGACGTATCACTTTCTTTCAATGGTTCCTTTTTTTGTAGACCTATGGTAACGTTCACATACCTAAGTGTTACTATTATTTACCCACAGCTAAGTTTAAAATGTTGAACGAAAAGTTAAAGATGTTGGCCTATTGTCCCCCCAAAACATGAAAAATGTAAATTAATTAAATCAGACTTTGAATAGGTTACTTTGTAGTTAGAGTAAATCTCTTTTATAGAAAAACATTGTTTTCACTTATAAATTTACAAAATAACTGGTTTTAAAATTCAACCAAAACCCATTGGCTGGTAGCCAATTTGACTATTTTTTGCTTTAAATTACACTTTTTTCAGGTATATCATTTTTTTTTCAATCCAATTTTTGGTCAAAGTGGATAATTATTAGATGACATTAAAATGGCATATAAAAAAAATAATTGTGAGAAATATTTTTCCAGAGGGACAATACATCTTTAACACATGTTATTGTGAATGTTAGTTATATAACATTACAGACGGTATCTCGAAATGACGCGAATGTATAACAGTATAATAGTAAACCCCATGAAGTAGAAGAATGGAATCGGCATTACGTCACTCGTTAGATTTGTTTACCATGGTAAATAGTTATATAAATATATACGTGATGAAACTGTACGATTTCTAGCGTTTTCGCGAATATGCTTATTTATCATTTATTTCAGCAGCGTTATTTTAGTATTTTGGATTTCACAACTACCATTAAACTTTTTTTTACATCCTGTCATAAAATGTATTAAACATACGTTCTATGTGAGATCCGCCTGATCATGCCAGAACCAGATATCCCTGGGTAACACCGAATAATGTATGTACGGCCTACGTCAGGTAGACGACACTTGTCCGGCACAGTCCGGCAATTGCCATGTTAAAATAACAGATAATATGTATAATAATTATTTTCCCACAACACTATGATGTCAATCAGTGTTTGATCGAGGATGTCTTTTAAAACCACAATTTAAATCTACCATTTTTTTCTATTAATCAAAAAATGCAGTTTATGAAATTACACCGTGCATGCTAAATATGGTAAAGTGAAAAAATATTAAGTGAATTTGAAGATGTCAGTCTTTGGAGGTTTTTTTATCCATCCTAATATGTAGTATAGCAACAATGGAGTACGTGAGATATGACTAAAAAATATGGGTGTTAACCCATTCAGCATAATATGATGCATGAAGTGTTTATATTTTGTTTATTATTAATTATTTATATTAATTTGTGAACCACAACAATTACTATAGGCGTGTGTTGATATTAATGAATGTGTATATCTCGTGACGTCATAATTTGAGGATTTGACAATACGCCATGGCCAGAGGCTAATGTAACAATAGCTTGCAAAAGGAGGTTAAGTATACCCTCAATATCTACTCTCCCTCTCACCACCCCTTTCATGGTCACAAACCACTCACGCGCGCACGCGCATATTATAAAAAGGCGTTTGGCATAACGTAGGAGCGCCTATGGTATAACTAAATGGTTATATTTCTTTACCTTTATCTAAAGCTTAGGCCTATATATTCTATATATATATAAAAGTACAGTATATTGTGTCTACGCATTTTACTTTCGCATCCATGTTAATTGGTCAAGTTACTTGCGTTGCGCTTACGTACGCGCTTGAGTTGCGTCCAATGGGAACGAAGAGCGACGGATTTCTTCCTAACTGTCGCGTCCTATCACATATTATTTTTATCTCAGGTTTATAAGAGGTAGTTCAATTTGATAGCGGAATAAACTGTTGAGAAAGTGTTTCGAAATAGAGATTGTGTTTACATATCTCATTTCAGCTAAATAATATTAAGAAATTTGTCTGGACCTCAAAAATCGAAACCATTGTGACAATAAAAGACGAAAATATACGATAGACTAGACATAACCAAAATAGGCTACCTGTGGTTTTGAGAAGTTAGCGGGTTAGATCATACAAAGGCTAGGGCGTCCCTTGGCATCTGTGAGGAAACGTTAGATTGACGAAGTTTAGGGCCTAGAGGATCTGTTTTAAGGGGATTTGTGAAATTGTGGTGTTATGTCTCGCCTAGCCAAGCAGATGACCAGTCAAGTCAAAATTAAACCGCCCACCTCGTCCCCATAGAGTTAAAAACAACGGGTCAAGGTCTTAGTACTGCTTGTAAGGATTACCATCGATGGCTTACTCCCGGCTGACTGCTTCAGACAGACGACGGATGAACTTGAGAAGAGAAAGTTAAATTATGACGACATGGCGGGTGGCGGTAAAAAAAAAATACGCAGACAATCAACCAATAATTTCACCGCCCAATTCACCTCACATTCTGTCTACACTATCAAACTAGTGTGACGTGCCCTAATATGGTAGTGATATTCCCAAATATAGTAGTGATATGACATCATCATGTCCATTATGTCGGCACATCACATTTTTATGTCACATAAATTTTGATAGTGTTTGTAGACAGAGCTTTACTTATTGTCTGTTTGTTTATCACAACCACGTACAAACAGATCATTTTATTCATCATACAAACAGTCGTCATTGTTTTGTATACGTTTTTTACGTTTCCGATGATTGTTATCAATTTACTGGTTTCATTTGTGTTGTTTGTTTGTATAGGCATAATTGTTTTCGTTTGTTCAACATGTTCGCACGTTTCATCTCCACATTTCTTCTTCTAGACTTGCCCAAAGTCTGACTACTTATTGTGTTGTGTTTATTAGTAGTCCACCCGTATACGTATTTGTGAGCACAGTTACGTCTGAAATTCCATTTGTGCCAAAATAATTATCTTTTTTTGCTAATATTAATTAGAAATATGGTCTAGAACCCCTACTTCATTTAATGAAAAAAAAAACAATTTTAATATTAACAATAATAATAATAATAATAATAACAACTTTATTTAAAAACGGATGCAACACTTGAATCACCATATTGGTGTTTTTCACAAGGTCGTTACTTACTACAAAACTATTTATACTATTACACAAGTTATAATTTACAGTACAAAAAAAAAAAAAAAAAAGATTTCATGAAAAATATAGAGTTTCAAGTATATTTTATCTTTGGTCATTTATAATTTTTTTAAATATATGTATATTAGGAGCTGTAATTGCATATTAACAGTACAAACTAGATCTATACAATATAGTGTATTTTTACGAAAGAATGTATAAACCAGGGAGGAAAATTACAAAAAATGGAGTAATCCATGTAAAGGTATATTCCACCCATTTCAACAAGGTAACAAAACAGTACTTTAAAATATTTGTATCTCGGATTTTTATTTTATGAAAAGATGTATTATTGGCGCAAACCATGTGACGTCAATAACGCTTATACGTCATCGCAATGGTTTAACATGAGTTAAAAGTGAATGACGCATTTCCGTTGTTGTTTGTTATCATTTTTATATTAATATTTGTATCATCTAAACCTTGGCCGTGATCTTTATTTTGTGGTCGTGTTAATTATTGTTTGAAGTCTAGGCCAGGATTATACTTTTTAAACCAAAAGTATGAACAACAATATGATCATTGCAAACTCTCTGCATAGATATTATCATACTTAATAATTATATCATATTCTATTAAATTTATTTTTATATGTATATATTATTTTGGTATTATATTATCTACGGTATTTCATAATATACAAATAGTGAATGTTTATGAGTGTAATAGTACAAAAATAATGGCATGAGTTGAATGAATGGTTATATTTCAACAAGGCGCAACAAAATGTTTAAAAAAAACTATTAAACTATCGTTTAATAGTGCGTACTATTGCACGCCATGTGACCCACAATCGTCCAATCAAATGACAGGAATCTATTTTAGATGTTATATAATAATTGTTATTAGAATAAGTCTATATTATTTAAGATAACGTGTAAAATTGATTATTAATGTTGGTTCCCTGTGCAGCAACGCAAAGATACCTTAGCGCACCAAGTAAATTGACCAATTACAAGCGATTGATTATCGCTTGTGATTGGTCAACTTCAATTGGTCATACGTCCTTGCTTTAGTAGTAAATGTGACGTCATTGTCCTTACCACCAGAATCCATCATAAACAATAATAACCACAAGATAGATCTACTAATGTTTTCACAAATATTACAACCTTGTTATTAATATCAACAACTGGTGATATACGATCTTGATTAATTTACCTGAGGTCACGTGCTTCATCGTGACGTCACATTCAAATGGACCTTGCATTACGAACCCTTAAATATATATTGGACAATTGTATTACTATGCATGAGTAGTACATACTTGTAGTTTGTTATATAACTGAGGAAACTATAAGTAATATACGTTTGCTGTAAGGTGTTATTTTGCGGAAGTGATTGTGTTGAGTGTTCCGTTATGCATGGTTGCGCGGGCGGCGGGTGGTGGAATCACCTTATTATAATGTCACGCTATTTTACAGTTAATATTTATTATTTTGTTCTGTAACAAGGTTATTTACGATGATTTAATGATTAGTAAGACGGATAAAAAAACGCTTGTTACAGTAATTACCATGATGACATTTCCACAATGATATCTTTACAGTAATGCAGTATAACCTCTATATTAAAGGGCCTTCGGCCCTCGGGACCCATTGACTAATAGATCATTAATATTTCTCCCTGAACAGATTGGTTTTGTGCAGGGTCCGTGGTTTTGTGTTCATTGTTTTCCCTCATTAGTTTTCCCCTAACTAAAGGCCAATTTACACAGACGACCAGTAACGTTAATAATATAGAATGTATGTTATAACCATTTACACACAATGGACGGGTTCCGATACAGATTCTACGAGGGGACAAGCTACGCGGTTTTCCGCTTACCGTTACCGCTCGTCTGTGTAAACTGGCCTTTAATGAGGGGTGACGTCACAAATATGATATGTCAAAATTCTATTTTGAATTAAACTAAGCTGTTGTTTTGGTTTTTATTATATTGGCAAATATGTATTAGTCAAATTTTAATTATAAGTAACAATACTCAAGAAATGGGAAATAAATGGTTTAAAACTTCAATAAATTCAAATAGTATTTATATAGAAACACAGTGAATAAGGTAAAAATAAGAGCATTGTGTCAAATTGTTCATCACAGTCATAATAGTAATTTAAAGTTGAAAATTCGATGACGTCATGAACACGCAGGGGATACGTATGATTAAGAATGACTGGTTAATTAAAGCTTGGTTCCCACTGGGACGCGACGCAAAGTAAGGCAAATCACAAGTCGATTATGGATGATCCATCGCATCGTAATTGTAAGCGCTAAAGCGTGGTTCCCACAAGATACGCAACGCAAGGACATACGCGCAACGCAAGCGAGTTGACCAATGTTACGTCCTTGCGTCGCGTCGCTAGTGGGAACCAAGCTTTACGTCGTCCTTGCGTTGCGCCCCAGTGGGAACCTAGCTTAACATTAATATAGAATGTAGAACAGACCATATGGTAATCAATAGTCTGCTAGAGGAGAAGTGTACAGTCGAGCGTTGAGTGGGTGAACTTTGTGCCCCGCGGGAACGAATGCCGAGTGGATGGAGGAAGACGCGGCATGCCGACACTCACTTCCGAATCGTTGTAATTTAATTGTTTTAGTCAACTTTGTATAAGATTGAAATGAAAGAATTTATTTAATTACAAAGTTTATTTTTTGTAATTTTCGTTTAAGTGGATCTAAGTTTAGCCGCGGAAATAGAGCGACTGCTGCAACAACGATTCATAATAATATTTTAGCCTTTACGATTCGTTACGAATTAAAACGCGTTTGAACGAAGTAAATCATTGTTTGAACGAATTATTAATTCGTTGAAACGAATTGAAATATTAAAAGAAATATAGCGATTTGTGTCCCTCTTTTTATTGAACGCGTTTAAAAGCTGCTTTGTCTCTACACTATCAAACTTTATGTGACAAAAAAATGTGATGTGCCCAAATATGGAAGTGATATGCACAATATGGTAGTGCTATGACGTCATCGTATCCATATATGGGCACATGACATTGTTTTGTCATATAAAGTTTGATAGTATAGACAGAGCTTTAGGTATGGCTATCGGTTTCGTTGTACAGAAATTGAAAACGAGAAAATATATCTATTCAACTAGGAAGAATCGTGTTTTAAATTTGAAAACTGTAAAAATTAAAACAATATTAGTGTAACATCCTTGTCTGGGGAAAGTCTAGATTTGAGACGTCTGGATTATCAGAACAGCTGAAACAGTATACTAAATCCCTCGCTCCTCAGAAATGGAAACTTTAAAGTCTGTTCGTACTTCATAATCGGATCGGGGAGGTGAAAGCAGACAATTTAAACACTATTCATAACAATTGGATTATGTAAATGTCATGCTGTATTACTACTACTATATAGTTATACTTTATATCAATATCTATTGTATACGGTACCTCTCCCCTTTAGGACACCCCTATTCAGGGGACGTACACACCCATTGAGGAGACACTTTTCCGTGAAACGAGGGGAAATACTGTAAACACTACACTACTCAGGGGACATTTCTCATATGTTACATGGACGGGACACTTTTAGTGTGCCAATGGTTGATTCAACACCTATAAGGGATATTTTTCACAAAAAAAAAAAAAAAATAATAATAATAATTCATTTATAATTTCTCTGGCTTTGACGGTTTTCATTGGCTGGAGTCTCAATTCTCAATTTCTGTGAGTCTAGAGATCAAGTGTTAGTGGTATATTTGGGGGTTTTTTCCCCGGAAAACAAGGAGGATACAATTTTATCATCGATGTACAACGACGTAGAGGGGTACGCAAGTGAGTTGACCTATCACAAGCGACAGTTCGAATGGCCATCTTATCGCGTCTTCATGATTGGTCAATACTTGTGGCGCGCTTACACATCCTGGCCTTGCGTTGCGCGCGTCAAAGTGAAAAAACCAAGCTTAAGTAAGGAAAAGGTTTGTATGTGAACTTTTGATGTTACTAGAATGTCATGGCCGCGTCCACGTCAATCAAAAGTAGGCTTAAAACCGGAACGGCAATCGATCCTGTTTTTCCATCCTGTTCCTCTATATTGAAGTGTCATTGAATCCGGGTGTAGCTACTAAGGTTAGGTATTTTCACCTGTGGAATTACGTGCCAACTTTCAACTTTTTGATTGAGCTAGGAGGATTCGACGGTAATTATTATAAAAATCTTATATAGGGCCTACAATAAAAAACCAAACAGTTCTTCTTTAGTATAATTCACATGAATTAGCAATTCCATTAAATTGTATTCCTTGTTCACATGTTCAAATTCATTTCATAACAAAATAAAACTAAATGCCTACATGGAAAATGGAAGATTGTTTATGAGAAGGCATTTATAAACGTCAACAATCGCCAAAACCAGATAACGAGAAAAAAAACCCCAAATTGAAGGGATAATTAAAATTCAGAAACATTATGAGAATGAATGACTGTTGGATTTCTTAATTTTACTAAACACAAGCAAAAATTTCGATGATCCATTGGTTTTGACTAATAAATTGCTATCCGCGCGTTCAGTGTTAGCGTTATATCTACGTCACCGTGACGACGAGTTCGGGTTATCCGCACGTTAACTTTTAAATAGGCAGGAAGTATCCGTATCCGTGTTTATAGTGCTGAGTTGTGTGTATTTTGTGTCATATGCAGTATACTGTTAATGTATACCCGATGTACAGTGTAGATACATAAGGATTCACTGTTTTCTAACGTCACGTTATAAGCCGCACGAAATAAATGACTCCTTGTCATTTAGATATTTCCCTTAAATAGTAATTATGTCACTTAAGTAAATAAATATTTAAGATGTATCGTCCCTCTCTGAAAAAATAAATTATCCAAAATGTGTTGTTTAATATGCCATTTTGATGTTCCATAATAGTTATTCACTTTGATCAAAAATTGGATCGAAAAAAAATTATTTACTTGAAAAAAACTGTAATTTAAAGCAAAAAAAATAGTCAAACTAGCTTCCAGCAAATGATATTTTGGTTATTTAACAGTTTGTTTTTACTTTTTTTAAGTAAAGATATTATTTTTTTCTGCGGAAGTGAACTTTATTAAAACTACAAAATAACCTTCATTGTTCATGGGGGGGGGGGGGGCAACAAATCTTTGTATATAGAATTAGATTTTGTTATTTATGTGATTTATGTTTCTCTTGAGGATGTGAATGTTAACATTCTTTAATCATCCCGAGTGGGGCAATTTCAACAAGGAATGAAATTTTTTTTTTTTTAAATACAGTAATATTATATATAAATATTTTGATTCATGTTAATGTTCATTTTGATGTGTTTTATTTTGTTATACAGTTTGTATATGTTTCTCTCCTAAGGAAGGTGAATAAAATTTGAATTTGAATATAGTAATAATCAATTAAAAAATACAAACATTAAATAAAATTTAAACGTAACATCTTAAATCTGCAAGGTCCATATTCATCCATCTATAATTCATAATAATATGGCCCATGAGAAAAAGATTATTTGAACTTTTTTTTCAATCTAGGCCTAATACTAGTTGCAACAAAAGAATTTAGTTTTTGTTTTGTCCTACACATTATAAGACTCCGGTACCGAAGACCATGTGATAGAAGTTGGAACTCATGAAATAGGGCATGTTCAGGTTTTTTGAATTACATTTAGCTTAAATGTGTTTTGTCACAAAAATATGAATTTCGCAATGAGCATCCGGTACTATTTCCATATCGATCTTTAAATTGTAAAAAAAAGCTTAAAATCTAGTCTTAAAATCCCACTGATTATCAACAATTATTGTATCCCTAAATACAGCCTTGGAATGTACCTTAATCCTAATTAATAAATAGATATCATGCGCATTGTGAATCCGCTTAGATTTTGTGGCCAAATTCCCCTAAATTACTTTTCGTTGGTATTAATAACAAAAGGTGCCGTAACTGTTTGTCGCAGTCGACGATTCCCCGATATATATCCGTGTTGTGCCAATCGATCACGGTAAAAGATGAGTTGAGAATATTCAGAAACAATCAACGGTAATAATTCGGTAATAGATTTCCAGATGAAAACACAAATTGACAATGCCGTAAATTTACTTTTACAGTTTCATAAAAGTTCAACGTTAACTTTTAGACACCCAAGAGGGCGCAATATTGTATCTATTATTATTATTATTGTATGGATATTTCTTTTGTAAGTTCGTCTTATTGTAAACAAACTAAACTTAATTTGGTGATATCACTAATTTAGCTAATCAAAGTAATTAAACTGACAAAATGGCATATATGAGAATTGTACAACGTACGAGAGTGATGTGACACTTTGTAATTGCTTTTGTTAGTTTTTCATTTATCTGTTTTTGTATATTTCAGAGCAAACATAATGTCTGTGTAGGCCCCTATATGTTATATGCAAATGACAATAAATGGAAGTAATTTTCCACTGATGAATGAATGAATGAAAAGATCAAATTTTAAACATCATTTTTTTTAACTTTTTCATTTTTTCTTTGTGATGTTCCGACGCTGTGTTTGTATTTCAGAGTTTAACTCCCTTAGTAGGCCTACTGTATAACCCTTAGGTTTGAGCAAAAAAAAAACTGAATAGGCCTACTTATGTTCTGTCACGCCTATCATATTCTTTATAGTAGGCCTATATGGTATTTTCTAGATCTACATAAATTGTATTATTTGTAATGATTATTGTATTATCATTCTGAAATTGGTATTTACCATGTTTTTAACAGTAGTCCGCGCACATGACTCTAAAAAGGGAATTTAGTCTCGGCGGGGTAAACGATAATTAATTAATAATAATAATAATATCGATACAAATCCTATACAATTGACCATACCGGTATGGCATTACGGAAACGAGATTTTTTGCGACAATCCGGATTTTACATACCAACACAAATTGTGTCATTGTAGTGAGTATTTGGGGGAATTTGGGTGACAAAAGATCAAAGCGGATCCACATTTTGCGCGAGTCATGCATGCCGTAAAAACAAAAACATTGCCTTATAGGAATCATCATGAATGGGCTCGTTTTATATCTTGGTATAGATGATTTGAACACAACAAATAAAACTATATTTGTTCACTTGGCACACTTGGCAACTTTTATACTAGATTGACTACGGCTTTACAAGACAGGTTGTTGACCTTGTAAAAGTAGGCTACAGGTTGTCGATGTCCTAAAGCGTGGGCGCCGTCGGTCGCATATTAATATTATTGAATCCGATTAGGATGATAAATGATCGAAGAAGGAGCGGTCTTGTTACGTGACAGGCTAACATTTCAAGGCCATATATATCTTTGTTTGTAGCCATCAGGCTGGCCTTGGTATAGAACCTTCCCACTGGTAAAATGTGGGCGGAAGGTGGGAAACTGCGGGTTAATGCACGGCCGATGAATAAAAGTACAATATGTAGGCCCTACTATGTGGTGGCCTATAATAAGTAAAAGGCATGCATAATGACATACACTTTATTAATAGGCCTACATACAAACATTGTTAAGACACATCCCCCATCATCCGGTCGCCATTATTCTTTTACAAATAGCTGGTTTTTTTAAATTATAAATTCCAGGTTTTTATGATTAATAAATTTACACAATGAACACGAAAAATGGTGGTCGTGTCATGCACTTGTAGTTCTACTTTCATTATCAGTTTATTAATATCTATTCAATTAGTAATTAACCACTGTGTTAATCATAATATTGTTTGAACCTTTGAAGTCTTAGAATTTATTTTGATATTTACTTTGGATGAAGCAATTGTTTGGGAATATTTAATTTCAGTTGGTAGGTTATTCCATATTTTGCCTTACGGTATTTCATATCAGTTCTACACATTGTTTCGCTCTCTCCCTTCCTTTTTTAATAGGATATATCGTAAATCGTATGCATCTTTTTCTTCCCAACGTTTTTTTTACTGTACTTCACTTTTTCTGGGAGCCTAGGTGTAAAATTGTAACTTATAGGTTTCCTTCAACATATACTATGTTTTTATTAATTACTATTGTACGTGTTAATATAATTATTCTTTTTATGTATTTTGAATATATGTGTGTAAGAATAATAAACGAAAAAAAAAATCATTATTCAGAAATAGTGTAAATCTGTAGATCATGGTTTTAATCCATTTATGGTACAGTCCGGGACGCAATATTTCTTTTCGTACCGTTTCGGACCCTCATGAAACGTCACAAAATAAATATTAATATTCATTTGTGATAACCATAAGGTGTGACGTAAGAATTGATCGGGACTCTTTTACAAAACAATTGATAATTGTAATTAAAACTCGCTAGTCGGATTCGTGAAGCTATACACGTACCTCTTGGAAAAAAAATGAGATCAGCTTCTTTCTTTGGATGAATAATATGTTTTTATTTAGTTGTGATGAATCCCAGCAAATGTTGAACTCAATTTCCAGGTAGACTAAAATAAAAACATTCCAGTGTCGAATTTCATCAAATAGGGATTTCCCCTCTAGTGACGTATTATCGTATTGTATAGAAAGACGCGATGTAGGATGGATGCTATCAGCCTAGCAGCAGCAGCAGACTATCATCGGGTACGCGCGCGCCACGCGACCTAGGTGACAATTTCTCATCTTAAGTCGACTTATAATGTGTGACAGTCTGAGAATAAATATATTAACTCCTTCATTGACTTTTTACATGTCACGTCATGAAGTGCCGCCTTAATAGGTTAATTAGGTAATAAACTTACTACCCAAACCAGACTTGGCCTAGGCTGGCTAAGCCGGCTCTCAAACCCAGAATAAGACGCCCAGTGGCTCTACTTAGACCAATAATAGCGTTGACAAAAGAGAGAGGCCTAGCAAATATAATAGCTTTTATTAATAATTAACAAAACATACAGCCTAACATTCAATCTTATTTTATGAAATAATAGGACTATATTATAAAGACATGATGGTTAATAAGACCTTTTAAAAGTAGTAAATAACTCACTTTTATTTTGCCTTTCCTTGTGCGATGAGATTTGATCGTCTGATTTCAAATTCACAGAAAAAGATTGCCAGAATTCTCCATCTGACAAAATCCAGTGATCTGATTGGTTGAAAGTCAGACTAACAATTTTAGATAGCAAAACAGAGTGGTGACGTACAGTAAGCCTACAAACATCTCTTCTACCACAATATGAAATATTATCTTTTACTTTCTACTAATACTAAATGCATAATATTAATAATCTCTTTTTACAGTACTTTTCATTCCTTGTTTGTAATCGAATCTCGTGCAACTATTTAATTGTATTACTTGTATTTTTGATATATGGACTTGTTCCGAAATAAAAATTGAATTAAATTTACACACAATATGAATTAAATGCTGTGTGGTATGCGATCTTTTCTTATTCAATATTAAATGTTCATGTTTTCAGGATCCGCCATTTTTAATGAGAGTGAAGCGAATTCAAAAGAATGTTATTTCATCAATATTATTGAAACCGAAAAGATCGGGTCAGTGGCGCAGTACCTGAATAGGGTCTACGTGATTTTAGTATTTTCGTAAATTGAAACCGAAAAGAAAAGATCGGGTCACTGCTGATAACAAGGATCTGAATAGGGCCTACGTGATTTTAGTCTGGATAAATAAACCTCGTACTAAACTTACGGGCGAAATTGATAGTGTCATTGCATTATTTTTAAATAAATTAATTTTACGTAATGTCTCAAAAATAAATATTATTATATAGTTCTTCTTCCAAAATATGCCATCAGCTCCTCATCCAGGAAGGATGAGAGGTGGCGTTGGAGTAACTGTATAACTTGTTATGATATAAACTGGAATGGTGAAAAAGACCTAATTTTCCTATTAATTGTCATGATTTACCCCGCGGAAGTTCAATGATGGACAGTCCTCTTTACAGCGTGGCCTGCTGTTAATGATAGACCTAGCCCGACCGACATTTGTTATCGGCTAGGGCCGACATTGTTTGTAGCCCTAATAAACCGACATTTATTATAAGCCCATAGAGGCATTTAGTATAGCATAGAACTAACAAATTGGAAAGAGGAAACCATTACATTCAATTCTGGTAACAATGATGACTACACTGTTTTGTTTTCGAACAGTAGGCCTATAATATTTACAAATAAATGTAGTTTCATTGCGGCGGAGGCGGTGGTAAAAATAATATTTAGTAAACAAACAATAGGCCTTTAACATTATTGAAATATTTCATAAAACCGCATTTATATTTCTGCAGGATATCATATTTGGGTTTCTATGAATTCAACTGTATAGGTCTTATAAGTAACTATAATATAGGCCTACAATAAACAAATTATACATTTTATTTATCATATTATTGTATTTGTTTACAAATTTACGTACGAATTAAGAAAAGAAATTAAGCCATTAACACTTTTATTTTATAATTGTTTTATTCAATATTATGTACAAGTACATTGTGTGTTTGGAAATTAACACCAACTTGTGTCGATTTCAGATATAAAAGAATCTGTAAGTGCGTTGTGACGTGATTTTTCAGTTCTCTGTACCAATGGGAACCAACCCTACCTCTGTTAATGAGTTTGAAATCTCGTCATCAATGGCCCGGCTACGATAAATGCATTAATAAAACATACTCAGTAAGTAATTCATCAACGTAATTGATGTTCTCATTCAGTGATGGCGTAATTATGACTCAATTTAATTACGTATCGTTTTAAACAACCGTAACAATCATGTTTTTACCCCTAATACTACATTTTTTTCTGAAACATTTAGTAAAAATGCTGGTTATATTCAAATTATTTTAAACTTTATAATCAAACTTGCAAGTGAAAAACAACTTAGTTTACAAAACCGTGCCACTAATAAACATAACTGAATCATACAAAAATTAATAGTTTTCAAATTTATTACAAATACAGTATAAGTTTTAATTCAATAGTGTTCTAAACAAATAATAACCTTAATTAACTAATTATTATTATCATTTTGTCCTCAATGCTATTGTAAACAATTAATGGTGTCAACATCTCAACTTTTAAAGTGCATGACATTATAAATAGATTACACCCATAATGGTGTCAACTGTTCAACTCCAACACAGCTTCCTTTATAAAGCGTATAATTCTTTTTTATGCCATTCTTAGTTTTTTTTTTCCGAGAACAATGCTTTTCTGTCAATACATTAAATGAATAGGAAATTAACTATATCAAAATAATGTCTACAACACAGACAAAACAACATATGTAATAACTGCAACAGCCTATGTCAATGTACTATACGACGACACATAGGTTATCACAGGTAATATCATTTTAAATTATATCAAAAATATTTTCTTCTTATTTCATTAAACAGTTATTCCAATGGTTTATGTAACTTTGTAAGTTTTCCCCTTACATACATTTTTTAATACTAATGTTTAGCATTTTGTTATGTTACAGATAATGTATATAATACCAGGACAATACAAAACTTGCGCCATACTTAAATATTTACATTCAATTAACAAAAATCACGATTTAAAAAAAATCATGATTTACAACTGTTCCTGCCACTGTACTACTAAAATATGTACAAAGTATCAGAGCATATTTCATTCGTCATCAGGACTGTATGAAGGTGATGAAGGAGAGTATGTCTGGGATGATTGTGGTGAGTATGTCGAGTCTTTCGGGCTAGTGGGCGAATACGTCGGGGAACTAGGACTGTACTTTGGACTTGTTGGCGAATAGCTTGGAGAAGTTGGGCTGTATTTCGGGCTGGTAGGTGAATAACTTGGGCTAGTAGGCGAGTACTTCGGGCTTGTTGGCGAATATTGCTGACTTGCTGGGGAGTAACTTGGGCTAGTTGGGGAGTACGACGGGCTTGTTGGACTGTAATTTGGAGACGTTGGTGTGTACTTCGGTGAGCTTGGGCTGTAGCTTGGCGACGTTGGGCTGTATGATGGGCTGGTTGGTGAATAGTTTGGACTCTTTGGCGAGTAGCTAGGAGAGCTTGGGCTGTAACTTGGGCTTGTAGGTGAGTAACTTGGCGATGACGGGCTGTAACTAGGTGATGTTGGACTGTAACTTGGCGAAGATGGTCCATAGCTTGGGCTGGTTGGCGAGTAACTTGGAGATGTCGGTGAATATTTTGGAGACGATGGTGAATAGCTCGGACTAGTTGGGCTATAGCTTGGGCTAGTTGGACTATAACTTGGGCTTGTTGGAGAATAACTTGGCGACGTCGGACTATAGCTAGGCGAAGTTGGGCTATAGCTGGGCGATGTCGGTGAATAGCTGGGAGATGTTGGACTGTATGAAGGACTAGTTGGGGAATAGCTAGGAGATGTTGGACTGTAACTCGGACTAGTCGGAGAGTAACTTGGTGAAGTTGGTGAATAGCTTGGACTTGTTGGCGAATAGCTCGGACTTGTTGGGCTATAGCTCGGACTAGTCGGGCTGTAGCTAGGGCTAGTCGGAGAGTAACTCGGGCTTGTGGGTGAGTATGTCGGACTTGGAGGCGAGTAGCTTGGGCTGGTAGGCGAGTATGAAGGCGATGTTGGTGAATAGCCAGGGCTCTGTGGTGTTACACCTCCTGGCGAGTCTGGTAGGTAGGCAGGAGATGATGGTGAATAGCCTGGTGATAGTATTCTGCCAGGGGATGGTATGTATGGGCTAGCCATAGGAGAGCCTGGTGATTGAGGTTGTGGAGACCATCCAGGACTGTACGCTGGGCTGATCCCACTGGCATCTGACGCTGCAGAAGGACTGAAACCTGGTCCTCCAGGAGTCATGCCGCTTCCTAAAGGAACAAAAAATGTCATAATAATACATTTCTAATTCTATTACATAATAAAATTTATCTTAAAAAAGTGGCATAACATTTTTATTTTCCAGAATTGGTCAATTTATAATGTATTCCAAAACTGACAGATTGCAGAACCGACTTACCGACAGCTGGTGACCAGTATCCATAGCCAGGGGTTGTCCCTGGTCCCCATGGGGTCATCTGGGGTGACATACTACTGCTTGGTGAGTGTCCACCACCCAAGAACATTCCTGGCATCCCTGCCACTGAAAATAAAAACAAATTAAAAGTGTAATTGAAATATAATAAATTAAACTTTACATTACTCCATTGACCGGATATAAAAAGTTTGTTGTTTATAGTGCAACTTTGTTTACTGGTTACATAACATTTAAAAATCATTAGAAATCATAACATGTACATTAAATTGTTATTTTATTATATAATTCATGTAAATCTTGAAGGCAATGTTATGTTCAGAATGTCTTTATTTATCAATGTAAAACTATACAATTTTATCAAAGTATTTAAATAAACCACAATCTTATAATGCAATATATCATTTTTTCATTATTATACTGAATCTCAATTTTTAATACTGAATGTAAAAATTATACCGTTTTAGGCTCTGTAATATAAATTTTCTCAGTATACTTATTTGTCAACATCTTTTCTATAATTTTTTAACCTCAGACTGTGTAATATCATTTAAATATCTATTGTTAAATATCATATGTGCAAAAAAAGTGCGCTGTCCCCACAAAATAGAAATCCCAACATAGTGTACTCACTCATCCCAGCTCCCATACCAGTGTGTGTAGGAATTTCCATTCCATATTTGCATTTCTCCGCGTCAAGTAGAAGGTCAAAGCAGCCAGTACCCGCACTGGCTAGCTTGCCTAGCATGATGTTTTCACTGACTCCCTTTACAAAGTCAATCTCAGCATGAGCGGCTGCCTCGACTAAGATATCAACCTAAAACACAAACAACGTACAAAATTATTTAACTACAGTCAACTTTCTCAATGCCTGATCAACCTTGGGCTGGCCTATGCAAGATTTTCTATAAATTCTGGTATTCAGAATGTGTTTTTGTGTTATATAGAATTTAGGACTCTTTGAACCTACACAGATATGATGATTAAAGAAAATCAGAAAGTTACCGTTTCTTCAAAGGAACACCTCATGAGGGCGCCGACCTCCTGTCTGTTGACACCGTGACGAGTGATAGCCATAAGATGACCTCTCTGTGTCATGACATCACAGAGTAAGGCCAAGTGACGATAGTTTACATACGATCCATCAAATGAGATAACATGGTTCATCTCCTTCTCAACTGCTTTACGTACCGCCTCAATACCTAGTACCTTTAGTAAAATAAATGAGAAAAAAATGAGAAACAATTAACATAAAATAAATAGCCAGAAATCAATATACTGTAAATTGCGAGAGAGAAGTTTCCCATTTGTGCGATCAATAAATTATACTTTACAAACACAAAAACATTTATCCATCAAATCACAAAAAAATAATATGTACAATGATTTAAGAAAATGATGAAATGGGGTCTCATGAAACCAGGAGGTTTGTATGATAGACACCCCGGATTAATTTAACAAAATAATTCATATGCGGAGATATTGGGGTGCGTGTCGTCGCTCCACATCTCAACACAGATTTGAACGTTTCTAAGTCCAAAAGATGATACATAATTGACCTGACCTAGGTCGGTCGTCGCAAATCAAAAGCTCCTTACTAACAAAACATGTGTTTCATACCTGGAATATCTCGCAAATGTCGTTAGATGTTGTACGGACAGGGTCAACGTCCTTGTCACTCAATACCTGCATTAAGCTGGTACCATCTGTCTCCAAGATCCACTCCTGGATGGCTTTAAATTCACCCTCTTCTGTGATTATTATCCTCTTCTTGTTGTCCATTTGCGGCAGATGCATATACACCTATTTATCATTCATTTATATTTAAGAGCATTCATTTTAAATTCTGTTATTTTTGGATACATTTATTTATTTCATTTCAGGGTATAGTTGAGTGTGGTTTTAAGCTGTCATATCATATTTGAGCGTCCTGTTAAATATTTACTTGTTGGTTTATAAGAACATTAATCTATATGACTAGGTTAATATGAACATGACACCACTGGTATAGTAGTTAGAATTGGCAACCACTAGTTTATGCTAGTGAGTATTGCTGTGGTGGATTATTAGTTTCTAAGAAGAACAATTTTACGACTAAAATGATGAAAATATTACCCCTCCCTAGCTGTCAACAGGCTATTGTGATTGAAATTTACCAACGTACTAAAAATCACTGACAAACCATGATTAAAAACTATTAAATTTACAAACAAAAATAAACATATTAAATCTGAAAATAAGGAAGCCAGGAAGCCAATGACATTTAAGTAGTAAAATGATACATTAAAATTGATACATTTAATATCATATATCCTGTATATTACTGAAAACCACAATACAAAAAAATGTGTTTGTTTGTTTTCACCCTATGAACTTTGACCTAGTGCTGTATTTCTACAGTATCACGAAATGTGTAAATATGAGAATTTTGTAATATGTGGTAGTCAGCACAATTCTAGGAATATTGACCAATGAAAAGGAAATGGTTGTATGTGATTTCCAGGAATACTGTACCTTAGCAATCTGTTCAATTCCCTGTAGTGTCATGTCGGTCAACATGTTTGACTCAATACAGCGCAGGAACACATCATCGTCCATCTTATCAACTTGTTCTTCTTCCTAAATTAAATAAATTGTTCTCATATTAAAAAATAACTTAAAGAAACATTATATTATAAATATAAATAAACAACAATTGACAAAGAAAATACTGTCTTATAATTTCAGTATTATACACATGTCACATCTCCTAGCGAAACCCATGGTATGATGATGTCATATCACTACTATATTTAAGCATATTTTTTGTCAAACTAGTTTGTGCCCAGGTGTTTGTGCCCAGGTGTTTGTGCCCAGGTGTTTGTGCCCAGGTGTTTCTTAATGAAAACAATCATTTGCTTCATAGTACTTACGTCATTGTACTTATTCTCTTCACTGTTCATAATTCTTATTCTAAGAACCAACTTTTCTGCGTTATCATCGTTAAAGATACAATTCAGATCGTCGCCAAATCCAGCGTTAATCTTTTCAGCGATTTGTTCCATCGACAATTTCTTATCAGTCATACGTTTACGGTTAAGCTCGATACGCAACAGCCACGGCGAAATGCGGGACGGATCAAAGTCAGGCATCTCGTAATAGAGGTTGACCCAGTCCTGGTCTTCCTCGATCACGGTGTTCTGCGGCTCAGGGTCGTAGTAGATGGCGGTGTTTGAGGTTACTTTTCTAAGAGTTGTATGTTCCAGACGACACAGAATATCCTGGAGAAATGTAAATATAATTATTATTTTCAGTTTGTGAAAAATATTTTTAAATTATTGTACACCTGCTGAACATCAAGCTGGGAACACAACTACCGAATATCCTTGGATATAATCCCACCCCCTACTTCATGTCTGATTTCACAAATAGCATATCCCCAGGTATAGTCCCAGTATTGACTTTTGGTCTGGATGTAGGCCTATCTCTAGCGAATTCAGACAAGTTTTTACAAGAAATGCTTATCAAACCTTTTTTTCCCAGGTATAGTCCCACCCCAAAGTCAGCCCAATTTCGTGTTCTACGGGGTGGGATTATATCTACTTTTTTCTGTCCCCTGATTAAATAATCAAATTGACAATAATAGATTCTATTATTTTACCTTGGTTTTTTCTGCATCTCTTGCTGCAGCTCCCATAAGGAAGACGGTGAGCGAGGGTGTCTTTGGTTTCTTTGAGATGTTAATGATTTCTTTAAGACGAGGCACACCAAGCGTGACGTTTTTAGCCGAGACACCAGCATAATGGAAAGTGTTCAGGGTCATCTGAGTGGCTGGTTCACCGAGAGACTGAGCAGCTAAAGCTCCACACATCTCACCAGGTACCCCCTAGTGAAAATGAAATGACCATATTGTTGATGTCATGATTTGAATTGTAAAAAAACTTGTGATTGAAATATTTCACACATTACGTAAACAATTGGGGTATTGCATTCAGAAAGGATTTGTCAATATTTACCTAAATATCACTACATCGAAAAAAAAACCATAAATGTTACTCACATGAGCATGGTTGAATCTGGTCTCGATTTCACCAAGCAGCCAATCAAATGCTTCCGACGACAGATGGTGTTCCTGCATGACCTTCTGAGAGCTAAAGGTAGATCGCAGAAGACTGTTGAATAGGATAGTGGCGTTCTGTTGTGCCTGTTTGCTGATCGAGTCCTCTCCTTTTACAATCACTAAACTCTTGCACAATTTACGAATACCTATTTAGTCGAATATAACATAAAAAGATATTACTCACTTTTACATAGTAAAGTATGGCCACCAAAAATATAATCTACCTCAGATACGAAGTTGTATCAATTTATTATCTGTCCTGCCTGCATACAATTAATTTAAAATTGTTATTATCAGGACCTACCCTCAATAACTGTCAAAGGATGTAGATCTGACGTTTTCCTGGCATCTATGCGGAAGATTTTCTTTGCATTCCAGATCATACGCTGTAAATTGCATGGCAATGCAACCTATGAGAGAATAATCAAGATTTGTTAATACATGGAAAAATAAAGAATATGATGGGTGTAGGCAGTAAGGGATGTTAATGAATTCTTAAGCTTTGTCTACACTATCAAACTAGTTTGACAAAAAAATTGTGATGTGCCTAAATATGGTAGTAGTATGACATCATCATGTCCATATATGGGCATATCACATTTTTTGGTCACATAAAGTGATAGTGTAGGCAGAGCTTTAAGGGTAATTTATTAAATAGTTTTTGTAGCTTGGTGTTTAAGATGTTTGCTTAACATTCTTAAAGAGTCTGGGAACAATATATACAAACGGTAGATTGTTATCAAATAAAAAAATGCAAATTAATTGTTAAAGTGTATTTATGTAGAGCAACTTGTGTGTGTATCTTGTGAAGGCTGTGATTAAATTCACTCTTAATCTTGTGAAGGCTGTGATTAAATTCACTCTTAATCTTGTGAAGGCTGTGATTAAATTCACTCTTAATCTTGTGAAGGCTGTGATTAAATTCACTCTTAATCTTGTGAAGGCTGTGATTAAATTCACTCTTAATCTTGTGAAGGCTGTGATTAAATTCACTCTTGAGGCAGGGACTGTACACCGTCATACCTTGCTTTCACCAGATGGGAACACTTCCCTGAGGATCTCTCTGTCCTCCCTAAGTTGTTCCCATTCTTTGTCTAATTCCAAATGAACTTGGTTGTTCCCAAGTAAGTCACGGACAATATCTTCCTTTAAGTTCTTACGCATTAACCTGGTAGGCAAAAAAAAAATATATAATGTTGAATATTGTTCAATCAAAAAGTATAGTCTCTTAAGCTCTACACAACTCTCTCAAACTTTATGCGACAAAAAATGGGATGTGCCCATATATGGATATGATGATCACACTTTTTTGTCAAACTAGGTTGATAGTGTAGACAGAGCTTAATACATTTGCTATGCTCAAACAAACTGAAGGGGCACACAAGCTTTACTTGTACTTACTTTTCATTTGAATAGTCAAATTTGTAGCCCTTAGCAAAGGCCTTGTGTGAAGGTTTAAGTGTGGCCAGCTGTTGGAATTCAACTGAGCATCCGTCCAAACCATCTTCCCCGTACCTTAGCTGTACCAAGTAATCATTGCTGTTACGTACGGTACCATCGTACCTCACCATCACACTCTCCATAGCTTTGATCAGCCTACGTTGAATATAACCTGAAATTAAACATATTTATTATATTGTCTGCCTTACAAGTCAAATATATTTATTATATTGTCTGCCTTATAGGCCTAAGTCAAATATACTTATTATATATTATTCTCATTTTACAACTAACCTGTTTCAGCAGTTTTGACAGCTGTATCAATCAACCCCTCACGTCCTCCCATAGCGTGAAAGAACATTTCTGAGGGAGTCAAACCGGCCAGGTAAGAGTTTTCAACAAATCCACGACTCTCGGGACCGTAATCATCTTTGATAAAATGAGGTAGTGTTCTGTGTCGAAATCCAAACGGAATTCGTTTACCTTCCACATTCTGTTGGCCTACACATGCAATAACCTAGAGAAACAACAACAAACATTCATCCATACATTAGCAATAACCTAGAGAAACAACAACAAACATTCATCCATACATTAGCAATAACCTAGAGAAACAACAACAAACATTCATCCATACATTAGCAATAACCTAGAGAAACAACAACAAACATTCATCCATACATTAGCAATAACCTAGAGAAACAACAACAAACATTCATCCATACATTAGCAATAACCTAGAGAAACAACAACAAACATTCATCCATACATTAGCAATAACCTAGAGAAACAACAACAAACATTCATCCATACATTAGCAATAACCTAGAGAAACAACAACAAACATTCATCCATACATAAGCAATAACCTAGAGAAACAACAACAAACATTCATCCATACATAAGCAATAACCTAGAGAAACAACAACAAACATTCATCCATACATTAGCAATAACCTAGAGAAACAACAACAAACATTCATCCATACATTAGCAATAACCTAGAGAAACAACAACAAACATTCATTCATACATTAGCAATAACCTAGAGAAACAACAACAAACATTCATCCATACATTAGCAATAACCTAGAGAAACAACAACAAACATTCATCCATACATTAGCAATAACCTAGAGAAACAACAACAAACATTCATCCATACATAAGCAATAACCTAGAGAAACAACAACAAACATTCATCCATACATTAGCAATAACCTAGAGAAACAACAACAAACATTCATCCATACATTAGCAATAACCTAGAGAAACAACAACAAACATTCATCCATACATTAGCAATAACCTAGAGAAACAACAACAAACATTCATCCATAGATAAGCAATAACCTAGAGAAACAACAACAAACATTCATCCATACATTAGCAATAACCTAGAGAAACAACAACAAACATTCATCCATACATTAGCAATAACCTAGAGAAACAACAACAAACATTCATCCATACATTAGCAATAACCTAGAGAAACAACAACAAACATTCATCCATACATTAGCAATAACCTAGAGAAACAACAACAAACATTCATCCATACATTAGCAATAACCTAGAGAAATAACAACAAACATTCATCCATACATTAGCAATAACCTAGAGAAACAACAACAAACAACATTCATTCATACATTAGCAATAACCTAGAGAAACAACAACAAACATTCATCCATACATTAGCAATAACCTAGAGAAACAACAACAAACATTCATCCATACATTAGCAATAACCTAGAGAAACAACAACAAACATTCATTCATACATTAGCAATAACCTAGAGAAACAACAACAAACATTCATCCATACATTAGCAATAACCTAGAGAAACAACAACAAACATTCATCCATACATTAGCAATAACCTAGAGAAACAACAACAAACATGCATCCATACATTAGCAATAACCTAGAGAAACAACAACAAACATTCATCCATACATAAGCAATAACCTAGAGAAACAACAACAAACATTCATCCATACATAAGCAATAACCTAGAGAAACAACAACAAACATTCATCCATACATTAGCAATAACCTAGAGAAACAACAACAAACATTCATCCATACATTAGCAATAACCTAGAGAAACAACAACAAACATTCATCCATACATTAGCAATAACCTAGAGAAACAACAACAAACATTCATCCATACATTAGCAATAACCTAGAGAAACAACAACAAACATTCATCCATACATTAGCAATAACCTAGAGAAACAACAACAAACATTCATCCATACATTAGCAATAACTCATTTTATTGTAGTCAGAATAATATAAATAAAGCAGATAATAATAGGATAGGATAGACAGATGCATTTTTCCCTCAAGTTCCTGTGAATACTGTTCCGGTGAGTGGGAGCTTCAAAGTGCTGGAGAACTGAGCAGTGTAAATGGTTCCTCTGCTTTTCTTGCTTTTTTTGTTATCTTAGAATATTTTATGGATTATTTGTGTGTGTAAAACGCTTAGAAACATTTTATTAGGCGCTATAAGACTACCATTACAAACAGCAATAAATAACATAGAGGTTGATATTGTTAAATATAGTGTTAATGTTACCTGAGAAATGTTGATCTTTGACCCCTTTGATCCAGCTACCACCATGACCTTAAAGTTGTTGAACTCTGACAAGCTCTTCTGAGCAGAGCCACCAGTCTTGTCACGAGCATCATTCAGAATTCTGTTTACCTAAAAAAAGACAAATTTCACTAATTATAGTTTAAAGATGTATTGTCCCTTGAAACACAAAAAAATGAAGGTCAAAATATTCTAAATTTAAAGTGGCCATATCAAAGTAATATTAAAGTTTTTCACTTTAAGTCGAAAATTCGAGCCAAAAACAACAAGTTTACGTAATTAACAGGTAAATTAGTTTGATTACATTTCATCTGGAAAATCGTCACGAGCGAAAGTAAACAAAGATTTCAAACCATGAGTACGCATTATGCATATGCTAAATTAGGATTGTTTACAACTCGTCACGGTTAAGAAGGTATTTTCACACAGATCATGAGGAAGTTTTATGATTATGCATACAGAGTAGCCAAACAAGCGCGTTTCATTATGGGATATGTTTTGATTGAAAACTTTGACTGGAAGTCAAAGTTATTTTTGTAACAAAAAAACGTATGTATTTCAGTTAATTTTTTTTTTTCCCGAAAAATTTTTGGTGATAGTTAATAACTATTATGATACTTCAAAATGACCCACCTTTTTTCAAAATCTTTTATTTTTTATTTTTTTGGAATTAGTCAAAGGGACAATACATCTTTAACTGCAATGTGTTGTATTAAAATGGTTCTTTAAAACATAAAACATCGCTAAGCTCTATCTACACTATCAAACTTTATGTGACAAAAACATGTGATCTGCCCATATATGGACATGATGATGTCATATCACTACCATATTTAGGTATATCACTACCATATTTGGGCATATCACACCTTTTTTGTCAACTAGTTTGATAGTGTGGACAGAGCTTTACATAGTAAAACTACTCACCTGATTTTCAAAGGTCTGTCGTAGTGTATTACCAGGAGTTGGTTCTAAATCATCATTATGCGCTTTCTCAATAACGTCAATCACATCACGTTTCGCTTTCTTAATCGTACTCTGAATATCCTCGTACGTTTTAGAATCGGCAATACAGTCACCGATACCGATAGAGTGACCTTCTAAGAGAAGCCAGTTGTTGACCACTGTCTGGATGTAGCCATACAATAGCTTGGATTCTTCGTGGCCTCGTTCCATGAATGAGACATGGACAAGAGAACCAGAAGATGTCCCTAATGTCTTCTTGCAGATGATACCAGATATCAGTTCACCATTTTCAATAAGAACCTAAATAAATATGTAAAATGCAATAAGCAATACATAACAAATTGTTTACCTTTAAACAAGATTTAAAAAAAACTTGATTAGCTATTGATATTTCCTCAACAATAAAGATTCCTGTATAATATCAAAGTATTAAATAAAAAATTCCTAGCTTTGTGCCTTAATACATATTTTAGTGCTAATGGCTTTTATTTGTAGTAAAAGCTTTGTCTATCATACACAACTGACTGTATCTTCACTGAGAAAGATTTTGGCTGTTGGTGTTATAATCAAAATCATTGCAATAAAAATATTATAGTGCTAATGGCATTTGTCTTTTGGCTGTTATCATAATTAATATCAATGTAATAAAATACATATTTTAGTGCTAATGGCTTTGTCTTAGTAAAAGCTTTGTATATCAAACACAACTGACTGTACCTCCAATGAGAAAATTGTTGGCTGTTGGTGTTATCATAATCAAAATCATTGCAATAAAAATATATCATAGATATGGCCTTTGTCTTTTGGCTGTTATCATAATCAAAATCAATGATGTAATAAAATACATATTTTAGGTAATCCTAATAAAGGCATTTATCCTAGCCAAAGCTTTATCAAGAACAACTGGTTATGGCCAATTCAATGACCAGTGAACGGATTAAACCCTTACCTTTGTATCTCCAGGTGAGAGCCATTTGTATGGGCCTCTATCCTCGTCATCTGGATGTGTACTGTGGGTACGGATCAGGTTAATACCACTGGGAATGATAAGTGTCATCAGTTGTTTTCCTGTCCATAGATGCTTGGGTTTCAGGATTGCTGGCTGCGGCATCTTTCCGTTCCAGGTTGGCAGCCACATCAGTAAGTTCATCACTTGTTCCTATTTGGATTAAATTTAAATGAAAAATAAAATTAATTATCAATGGGAAACAAAATGATAACATAGGAGCTGTAGCTTGGTGGTTAACGTGCATGTCATCCAATTCCAAAATCCAGGGTTCAATCCTGACCTAGTACTAAGGTGTCTACTACACTACTCCCTAAGCATCAAATCCTGACCTAGTACTAAGGTGTCTACTACACTACTCCCTAAGCATCAAATCCTGACCTAGTACTAAGGTGTCTACTACACTACTCCCTAAGCATCAAATCCTGACCTAGTACTAAGGTGTCTACTACACTACTCCCTAAGCATCAAATCCTGACCTAGTACTAAGGTGTCTACTACACTACTCCCTAAGCATCAAATCCTGACCTAGTACTAAGGTGTCTACTACACTACTCCCTAAGCATCAAATCCTGACCTAGTACTAAGGTGTCTACTACACTACTCCCTAAGCATCAAATCCTGACCTAGTACTAAGGTGTCTACTACATTACTCCCTAAGCATCAAATCCTGACCTAGTACTAAGGTGTCTACTACACTACTCCCTAAGCATCAAATCCTGACCTAGTACTAAGGTGTCTACTACACTACTCCCTAAGCATCAAATCCTGACCTAGTACTAAGGTGTCTACTACACTACTCCCTAAGATCCAGGGTTCAATCCTGACCTAGTACTAAGGTGTCTACTACACTACTCCCTAAGATCCAGGGTTCAATCCTGACCTAGTACTAAGGTGTCTACTACACTACTCCCTAAGATCCAGGGTTCAATCCTGACCTAGTACTAAGGTGTCTACTACACTACTCCTTAAGCATCAAATCCTGACCTAGTACTAAGGTGTCTACTACACTACTCCCTAAGCATCAAATCCTGACCTAGTACTAAGGTGTCTACTACACTACTCCCTAAGCATCAAATCCTGACCTAGTACTAAGGTGTCTACTACACTACTCCCTAAGCATCAAATGAGCTTAGTTCTAGTTGTTCCATGACCTAGATTTCTTATTTATTCCATTATTGTTTCAATCTTCAAATTGAAGTAAATAAATGTTGTATTGTTTGAAGGTTTGCATGGCGAAATCAAATGTTGATATGAAGTGTGCGGTACACCACGTATATTAGTTCTGAAAAGAACTGTTAGAGTTTCTCGACCTTTTCGATCAATATGCTTTGATCGAATGTGCATTCTCACTCCTGAGGATGATCAAAGCATATTGAGCGAAACGTCGAGAAACTCAACAGTTCTTTTCAGAACTAAAATATGTGGTGTGCCGCAAACTTTATATCAAGTAAATAAATGTTATTTTAAATTAAATTTAATCATCATATTCACCTTTGTGAGAAAGACGTCTCTTTTTGTAAACTTTCTAACAGCAGCAAGTGAATCCTGTACGATACCCATGACAGGTTTGTTTGACTGAGGTGTTACTATTAGTCTAGGCACTCTCATGATTTCACTAATCTCTGCCTTTGTATCCAGCGACTGCGGTAAATGCAAATTCATCTCATCGCCATCAAAATCAGCATTGTATGGAGTGGTCACACTATAGGATAAAGAATACATGGACATGATGATGTAATATCACTACCATATTTGGATAAATCATTACCATATTTGGATAAATCATTATCATATTTGGATATATCACTACCATATTTGTGCACATCACATTTTTGTCAAACCAGTTTGATAGCGAGTGTAGACAGAGCTTAATAAGAATATGTAATATTGCATTCATATTTTCAAAGGCTACATGAAAACTAGAGAGATCAGAGTTTTATTTTCAGGAACTGGAAAGAGAAATAGTGCACTGAAATGTTGTCTCTAAATAAAAACTTCACTTAAGCTCTGTCTACACTATCAAACTAGTGATGTGCTCAAATACGGTGATGTGCCCAAATATGGTAGTGATATGATTTCATCGTGTCCAAATATGGGCACATCACATTTTTTTTTGTCATATTAAGTTTGAGTGTTAGACAGAGCTTTAGATAGTGAATTTTTTATCCCTGATTTGAAGTTTATTTTTGTTCATTTAGGTCTTTTTTTTAAAGCATGATCTCTACAAAGTACTCTTCTTCTATCAACAATATGTTTATTAAAATAGCCTTACCTAAGATTAAGCCTGAAAGTAGACCAGGGAAGCACCTTGACACGATGCCCCATCATAGACATTTTGTGAAGCGTTGGCTGCCGATTGAAGACAACCAAATCACCAGTCACCATATGCCTCTCAACCTTATATCCACATTGTAGATGAAGGTCACTGGGCTTAGGATGATATCGCAGGTCAATCCTTTCGCCGTTATCACGTATGATGTACTTAGCGCCAGGGTATTGATTGTCACCTCGTCTTACGAGTTCCTGCAATCTATTCGTTAAAAAGACATTGTATACATTAATTTCAAACAAATCTTACATACAGGACAAATATTTCATGGACTTTCAACATGAACATATTGATTACACATACATTAAGAAGTATATTTAAATTTCTGTCTATACTATCAAACTTTATGTGACAAAAAAATGTGATGTGCACATATGGACATGATGATGTCATATCACTACTATATTTGGGCTCATCACCACCATATTTAGGCACATCATACTTTTTGTTGTCAAACTAATTTGATAGTGTAGACAGCGCTAGACAGAGAAGTACATGCACACCTTGTAGTCTTGGATTCTAAACCTCATAACAAAGATTAGTTCTCACACTTATGTCTAAGCCTAAATCATAGGTCAGAGTTCAACTTACTTGTCAATATTAAACGGTGTTACTATCTCAGGGTACGTCATCGTTTGTGCAATCGTACGTGGCACCCCAACTTGATCGATATGGAGATTTGGATCGGGTGTGATGACCGTACGTGCGGAGAAATCTACACGCTTACCCATCAAGTTACCACGGATACGACCTTCCTTACTCTTTAATCTTTGCTTGATTGATTTGAGAGGTCGTCCAGATTTTTGCATTGCCTACAAATGAACAATTTGTTTTTAGAATGTTAAATTACAATATTTACAATTATTATTTAACAATGGAAATACAAATCAAAGTGGAATACATTTCATGGTAACTTCCTAAACATCAATTAAGATAAAACAGAGTTCATGGAAAAATAACTGAATGTTCCTTACACGTGGTAGCCCGGGAAGCTCGTTGTCAGACAGTGTTGTGACGTGGAATTGAAGCATTTTGGCATTTTCTGCGATAATATGAGCAGCCGCACCATTCTGTTCATTTCTCTTTAATTCGTTGTTTATTTTGATGATGTCAGCTAGTTTGTGAGTTAAATCATCCTGTAATCAAATTGAAAAGTCATGAAATAAAATTGACACGTTTATGTCAATTAACAGTAAAGTAGACATGTAAAATTTCAACTAGCAAACAAAAAGTACGAAAAACTCCCTCTTAAATGACATTAAAGGGACTTTCACTTCTGCTCTAAATTTTCACGCGGCTTGCATCAATCTTACGCGAATGTGAACTGGAGCCGGGCCTGAGCAGATGCGAAAAGACCCTTTAATGTCATTTAAGAAGGAGTGAAGTTGTTTTATTATTTATAATCATCTATAATCTAAATTTATTTATAACACATATTAATTCCTATATATAGTCATGACTGTAATCCCAATCCACTAAGTTGTTGGCATTTATTTTGGTCACATTTTGGGAAAAGTGTTACCATATTAGGAATACAATATTGATACCTGGTTTCTTGCTGAACCAAACATAACCACAGCTGGTCGCACACAGAGTGGAGGCACAGGTAGTACGGTAATGACCATCCAATCGGGTCGTGCAAACTGTGGGCAAAACCCAAGGATCTCTGCTTCCTCATCACTGATTCGTTTGAAGATTTCATGCACACGTTCCGCGGTCAAATTAATCTTGCGTTCCTGTGAGTCTTCGTTGACGTGTTTCCACTCGGCAACTAAATCAATTCCGGTACGTCGAATCTTTGGTTGATATCGTCCACAGCCTCCGTGACCCTACAAGTAATTGAACAAATTAAAGTACGAGTTGTAAAAACATTTGTAGGCTTCATGAATTAAACTGTCTACACTATCAAACTTTATTTGACAAAAAATGTGATGTGCCCATATATGGATGATGATGTCATATCACTATCATATTTGGGCATATATTATCACTACCATATTTGGGCACATCACACTTTTTTTGTCAAACTAGCTTGGTTGTGAAGACAGAGCTTTAGAAAAAGTAAATTTTATTTTTACAATCTGAATACTGTACCTTTGACTTTGGTTCTTCATTCTCATCTCCATCTCTTTGCGACAGTTTGGCATCGAATTGGTTATCCATTTCGTCCCCTCCCTCACACAGTTTTTTACCCTTGACGAGGTCATACACATGACTCATACGTTTTCTAGGTTGACCTTTGGATTTTCTGATGACCTCTTTTAATTTCGGATGCTCCTAAATAAGGTAATGAACAAGATATTATATAAATTAGCATTATACATTTTATTTTTAGACAAGTCAGTAAAATCAATACAAATTATATTTAGAACCATTTGCAAATAATAAGAAGGAAATCTTATAACATAAATAAAGGTCTTAAGCTTTGATTTAAAGGAGTTAAAATGAATTTTCAGATTTAACATGTTCGAAAAGTTGGTTAAAAAGAAATGGAGCTGTATTTTTTGTTTAGTGTTATTAGCAGATCTCGAAGTTTGCTTCATCCACTTAACTTGGACTATAATACTTTTTTTGTGCATGGAAAAAGAAAAAACAAAACTGAAAGTAAGATTAAAGTACTTACTGGGTCAATTAAAAGCTTAGAGCAGAAAAAACATACACATCGCAGCGTTCGTATAATTTTAGTCATAAACGAGGAATGAAACACAGGTTTGGCAAGTTCAATATGTGCAAAATGGCCTGGGCAATCCGTTTGATTACACGCGCATGTCTGACAACGTGCACTTCTGTCTACGGCTCCTTGTCTTGGGTCCATTAATCCATTCAACTTCGGCTTGTTAGCTTCCATCGTCTCAGGATATTTAATTCCGCCATCTGGTGTAACCGACATTCGTTTCTTTGATTTGAAAAAAGTAAATAATTAATGACAAGCAAGGTATGTTTTATTATTGAGGACGACTGGACTAGAACTGGAGCTATTTCAATCAAATAGGCCTATCTATTACTGGGTAATATTTATTTAGAGAAAGAAACGACTGAATTAAGAAACAGGGTCGAACCGACCACTCTTTCTTCAGAGAGAGCAACCAAAAAACCCCCAAAAACATCGGCTAGAATAGGATGTGTATGTGAAATAATCATTTTTCAACTTACAACTTCTTCGGGACCTAAAATTCCGAATTGCACACGCTTAACTTCACGCATAGGCGCCTTCGAATCGTTGTATTGGAGAGTCATTTTTACTGTGTTGTTTTATACTCTGTATCTGCTGATAATATATACGCTACCGTTATATTGCTGACTTCGGCAATTTCCACACCATACGCAATTTCTTTTCTACCACACTTCTTGAGAGCTGAAAGCACTCGCTTGTTTGGTAGGCACACACTAAATTCAATTATTTTCAAAGAATTAAAACGTGAAACAGCCGAAAACTGAATCAGTTTTTTTATGAAAAGATGTGGAATAACATGAGTGTAAAATTACACTTACAAACCGTAGATAAAAACGTATTCTACCATTTATTTTCTCTCACTTTTTAGAAAAATGTTACAACGATAGCGCTCATTTGCGCTAATGACAGCCTCTAGAGGTCGCTGTATTTATATAGGTAGAAAATTAGACAGGTTTCATGAACTATTTTGCAAGGTATCTGAAAAAAATAAATGATTAAAAAACGAGGGCGCACCATTTAACAAACTTACCATGCCCACCATGGACAAAATAACATTACCGTAATATTATCCATGAACAAAGTACTGTAACTTAAAAGAACACTCTAATCCAACAGTTCTTGAAAATCACAAAAAACTAATAGTAATTATCATAATATCACAGAGGAAATAAATTATCTAAATCGTTATATATTCTATTTATTTTATTTTAATTTCTGCATGTTTTTGTCTTGTATTTTTGTGATAAGCTTTGGATGAATGGACCACCCTCGTAAAACATTGAAAACAAAACAAAAAACCAACAAATACATTCTTATTTATTTAAATGCCGTCGTTTATTAGTACAGTACTGTCAAACAATGCACCTACAGTAGTGTTAATAATTTATTTATATTAAATGACACTGTTTCCATTTTTAACCATACCATAAAATAAATGATTACTAAAGTCTTTAAAACAGACTCACCATACTTAATAATTAATTTACAGTCTGTGGGATTAGGACTTTCGTGGCCCAACACGGTCAATCAACACTTATGACTGCAAAGTGCAAAGAAAACTAAACTAAAGAACAAAAACTACATCTGCATGATTACTAGTTTTTGAGACAATTCAAGTAAAAAATGGAATATATTATAAATTATTAAATTGTCAGTATTTTTTACCTAAAATACTACTGGCCTCAAACCATAATATTATACTATAATTAACTGCATATCAAAATAAAATACTTAATTTAGTACGAAAAATGATATAAACCACACTTGATATAAAACGGATATAAAAATTATAATCTGACATTATTAGTAAAATTAAGAATGTTTTAAAAATCCCTGATTAGTCAAACCTATAAAATACATTAAAATCAATAACATACTTTAATCAAACATTACAAAAATATGTTGAATGTAATAATGTTTATTGGTACATATACAAAATAAAGGTTTTATTTTAACACAAAATATACTGTTTTTTACAACTCAATAAAAACAAAAATTGTACACCTTTACACAAAAATTTAAAAACTGTTTTTAAAATTCTAACAATAATAACTTAATACAATGATGATAAAATATATAATATTTTTGGATACACCAAAAAAACACTGCTTTAATGTGATAGTGATTAGTATAAAAAGACAAAAACAACAAAATACACCAAATGTGTTGCATTTCAATAAAAGTCATGCTGGACTTTTATAAAAAGCTGGGTGCTGCTCACCATAGGCACTTGAGGAGGGTAATATTTGTTAGGTTAGTTATAACCATAAATAAGCAGAATTAAAAGCACCATATTTATAGAGAAATTACTTTAAAAAAACTATCCTATTTATAGCTTAAAAACCTGTTAATTTAGCATCTAATTCTATGGTAGTCTTATATTATAAAGAAATAATATTTCTTGGCTTTGATTGAAGAAAAATTTGCTGGTATGAATTGCATTATTTCTTATACACACAAATAATCTCTGTTATCTCACTAAGTTCTTCCTCAAGGTTAAAATTGCAGAATAAAACTTCTTATATACCAAGTTTCTTCAGTTGTTCAAATGTTACAAAAAACTAATTAATTTAAGTTAAGGATTATAGAATAATTATTGAACAAAATTATTTAATATGTTGTCAATCTTATACAGCGTTTCTAAACGCTTCACATTAAAGCTATACAATTTAATGTTATAGCTTTATGATGGTAGTGTAGATAAAGTTTACTGGGAAAGATTAGAAAGAACAACAACCCTTTACTCGATCAAGTTTCAGACATAAAGGTGCAACCCACCATCATATAATGCAATGGACCTATGTACAGAACAATAGTCTAACCAACAACTCATATAGTAGTGATATATTATATAAATCCAAAGGCAAACTTATATATATGGCCGACTTCTGTCGTAAACGACAATGTCAATTAATCTTGCATTCATCTGAATGATGACTAAGCCAGGACTGTTTAAAGCACCTTCGGCTGGTCCCACCATTGACCAAAGGCTTCTCTCGTCCAGCGCCCACCTTAACCGGAGGAGAGGCATAAGCCAATACGTTTGAGGCAGATACTAGATGCAGGGGCTGCCAGCAGTGCTGATTTCAAATGCCTAATGGAACCCCAGCTCCATATACAGCACCCCAGATCGGTATTTCCAGATGGTCTCCTATCTAAGCTCTAACCGGGCCCAACGTTGCTTAACTTCGGTAATCTGACGAGAACCAGTGTTTCAACACGGTAAGGCCATATAAAATATATAAAAATATATTATATATAAATAAATGTAAAAGGATACAATGATGTTCCACGGCCCAAGGCGTACCCATGTAGGTATAAATCCCTTATATAAAGCTAAAAATCCTTCGTATCTTGCAGTCTGTAATAAAGTGACAATGTATTTAGATAAATATGTCAGCAAAGGCAGAATATTTCAATCATAATATAATACAATAATATAAAGCTCTGTCTACACTATCAAACTAGTTTGACAAAAAATGTGATGTGCCCAAATATGGTAGTGATTTATTTTATTTTTTATTTTAACCATATTTAATGAGGGTGATCCATCCAGCATTTGCTTCTGAGGGACCCTCAGAACAGATATGCCCAAATATGGCAGTCATATGACATCATCATGTACATATATGGGCACTTCACATTTTTTTGTCACATAAAGTTGATAGTGTAGACAGAGCTTAATATAATCAATTCAATATAATGATTTACCTTTATAAAGCAGTCAATTGTATTTTTGTAAATTTGTTGTTTTTGACCTTGTTTTAATTGCACACTTTTTCTTAAATTTTGCTGGTTCATCATTCGTGTTTTGACAACATCAATTGGATTTGACGCTATCGCTCCTACAAACCCAGCAAATAAACTTGCTCTGTAATAATAACAAACAAAAGCATTAATATTATTAGTTTACTACTAAAATCACAATTTTTTCATTGTACAGCAGAAATTTGTGGGTTTTTGTCTAGCTCATTTGTTTGTTTTTTAGGTGTATGGATTAGTTTTCATTTGGTTTTTCACAAGCACCTTGAGCATTTTGGTGGATATGTTCGTTTAACAAATCTTATCTTATTATTAATATTATACAGAATACTTACATAAAATGATTTGATATACTATCACCTAATTGTGTATGATTAATAATGAGTTTTTTTGACCAGTCGTAAGCTGGTAACTCAACCCCCGCCACCACAGCTGCTCTCTGAGCAGTTGGACCAACACCCTGAAAGCAGTAAAACAATCCAAATACTTTTAATAGATTTTGTTTAGTTAATATGACAACAAAAATGTATTGTGTATTTGATAAATTTGCTGGAATATTAATCAGATAATATGTATAAAGTTCTGTCTACACTATCAAACTAGTTTGACAAAGAAAGGGTGATGTGATGTGCCCAAATATGGTAGTGATATGATATCATCATGTTCATATATGGGCACATGTTGTTGTGATATAAAGTTTGATAGCGAAGACAAGGCTTTAGAATATGTAATATTACAGTATTAAGTCTATGATTAATATCAAATTTATATTACCACTCATATTATCTTTCCCTGTAGAAATGTAAGAGCATGGTTTTGGCTAAGGCAACACATTAATTATATTTCCACAATTCTTACCCTCCAAAGACCACGGGTACCTTCTTGTTGGTATATATTAACAAATGACGTCACCATGGTAGCATTTGCAAACCTTTGGCTCTGTGCTTGCATTCTAACCTATAAAAAGCAAAAAAATTAATAAATAAAAAGGCAAAAAAAAAACATGTTAATGTACACTATACCATTCTAAAGCTCTGTCTATATTATCAAAGTTTATGTGACAAAAAAATGTGATGTGCCCATATATGGACATGATGTCACATCACTGCTATATTTGAGCATATCACTACCATATTTTGGCACATCACACTTTTTTATGTCAAACTAGTTTGATAGTGTAGACAGAGCTTTATCCACTACATAATCCTGCTGCTCCTCACCTTCAAAACATCTGTTGGGTTAGCTATTGATGATGATATAATACCAGCAGCTATACCACACAACACGTTAATGGCTAAAGATTCATCTTCTGGTCTCTCAACTAGTAAACGTTTGAATGTGTGATAGCATCCTATTTTAATTGTTCCGTACGAGGCTTGCCGTAAAACAGCTGGACGAATTCTAGGAAAATACAAAATAATTCCATTTAATAATTATTATAATTCATTTTTCAATGTTGTTTGTTTATCTATCATCTATTACACACAGGGTGAAGAAAGAGAGGTAAAGAGGGATACTCTACTGAACAAGCTCCCCAGTATAAAAATAAAGAAATAAATAATAATATATAAAGAATGAAATCTATTTCCTTGAAATTTTTGGAAACAAAACAATATTCAGTTCAAAGGGAAGTGCCCCTCCTGGGTGTCTCAAAGTATTGGTTCGACTGTTGACCAATGTTGATGTAAATCTTACCCTGAATATAGCGCTTTGACACCTTCTTCTTTAGAAATGCGGACAAGAGCGTGAAACATTCCTCGATATTTTAACTCACGAAAGTTTGCTTCAGATTTTTGTCCTTGCACTTGCAGACGTGTTTTTGTCAAGTCTATAGGAAAGGTTCCTGAAAAGAAAAAAACACAATTTATCAATTGCATATATAACTTGCGTAGATGGTAAAAATTAGAGAATTTCGGTTTTTAAAATGTTACTCACCGAATTCTGCAGCGACTGAGCCAATTCCTCCAAACACAAATGGTCTCCAATCTTGCGGCATCTTTGTTGCTTGGTGTATACATAAAACAAAAATGTAAATTGGGTTTATTTTTTGCAGTAAAGAAACCTCACTACTAATTAGCTGACAGGTAATTTAAGGTGGAGGTTTCATATGAAAGTCTGAAATAAGAAATTGAGAATCATGTTACAAAGATTATATTTTATAAAATGAAATGAAATAAACATTTTTTTATTTATATTCTATTCCAAAAATTGTCAAGTTTTGTACCGACCATTCATGGTTCCCCAACCCCACCTCCACTCCCCCCCCCCCCCATATATGTGTGTTGGTGGATGACAGTGCAGTATCTCTACACATACAGTAAAATAGGATATACTGTACTACAACATACGGCATGTGAGAAACTTCTGCGTAAGAGAGGCCTATCTATCTTCTAGTAGGCCTAAACTAGGCCTATTCCTAGAGTTACGTAGAGTAGATCGGGAGCAAAACTTAAATAAACAACTCAAATTGTGTACTAGCTACTGTCTAAACATAACTACTAAAGTAATTAATTGTCTATTTTGATTTGTACCTACCAGCAGCTGCTAAGAACAGCAGCAACACACAGACAGTGGAAACTCAATGGAGAGAAAAGACAGATGATGATACGGTTGATTGAGTCCTCAAAACCTTATCTTTGTTCACTGTTCTGATTGGATAATAGTCAGAAAAGCTTCAAAACAAACCAATCGATAGTTCCGATAGTTATTTTACGATACGCATGACAGGTCGTGAATAGCACATTGACCGTCCACGCTTGATTGATTTTATTTTCTCTACTTTTCTGCATGCACTCTGGTGGTGGGGGTGTCACGAAAGCTCAGACCACGAAAGCTCAGACCCCCTAAGACCTAAGATCACGAAAGCTAAGACCCAACACCTAAGTTTACAAATACTAAGATATACTACAGATTAAAAACAATACTTGTTAATCCATACATAATTTTAAACACAGTAGGTTTCATTTATTACCATAAATATAATTTAATACTACCGCAAAACATAGATAAACTCACATTATTTTCGCCCGTTGAGTAAATGTATATTTTTTCTTTACAACAAACAAACTTGACGGGTTGTTTGTTGGTATATATTTACTCCATTGTGTTGGTTCAGAGGATGTTTTTCTTACGCACCTGCCTTTCTTGTATTTTGACTCCAAATTTGTTGACTAACTTTATCCTGAACACCACACTTTAAAATTAGGACTTATAAGTACTTTCAGAAGGAGAAACTACGAAAGCCTATTAGGGCCAACAAAAAAAATATTGCTTTCACAAATTCGAAATAACGAATTACTAATTCGAAATTTCGAATTAGTAATTCGAAATTTCGAATTAGTAATTCGTTATTTCGAATTAATAATTCGAAATTTCGAATTAGTAATTCGTTATTTCGAATTAATAATTCGAAATTTCGAATTAGTAATTCGTTATTTCGAATTAATAATTCGAAATTTCAAATTAGTAATTCGAAATTTCGAATTACTAATTCGAAATTTCGAATTATGAATTCGAAATAACGAATTACTAATTCGAAATTTCGAATTAATAATCCGAAATTTCGAATTAATAATTCGAAATTTCGAATTAATAATTTGAAATAACGAAATAAATAATTCGAAATTTCGAATTAATAATTCGAAATTTCGAATTATTAATTCGAAATTTCAAATTACTTAAATAAATTCGAAATAACGAATTAATAATTCGAAAAAACGAATTAATAATTCGTTATTTCGAATTTGTGAAAGCAATATTATTTTTTTGTTGGCCCTAATAGGCTTTCGTAAGAAACACATAATAACAAATAAATAAATCCTTTAAATTGATGATTTTACATATGTGTTTCTTTGTATACTGTAATGTATACTCGAGCTCCCACCATGCTCAATGTTTTTGTTTCCATGGAGCGCCAAAAGAGCAACAATAATAGTACAAGCATAAAAACAGAAAGAAAACGAAACAAAAAAACTTATCATGATTTTTAAATTAAAATTTATTTGCCAGTATTTATTTCTTCGTACTTGCATGATTATACTATTATCATTACAATTTTAATTTTACATTGTTCCATCCGCACTGTAGATGGACTCCACAGAGTTTTCAGCCCTCTATATAATTTTTGCTCTTTTGACGTTCCATAGAAACAAAAACATTGAACATGGGGTAGGCCTACTGTAGTACTGTAGGCTAGTCATTTTGTGTGCGAGAAAAACGTCTGTAAAATCATCAATTTAAAAATGTATTTGTTACTTTTTATGTGATTCTTTTTCATGAAAGTGCCAATTCTAAGGTGTGGTATTCAGAATAAATGTTGGGAGTTAAAATACAAGGCAGGTGCGAAAGATAAATATTTGTAATCTTAGGTGTTGGGTCTTAGCTTTCGTGATCTTAGGTCTTTGGGGGTCTGAGCTTTCGTGGTCTGAGCTTTCGTGACACCCCTGGTGGTGGTGTGAGGGTTGAGATACAAATTCTGCAAAACTTTTTTGCATCTAAACACACCTGATAATGATTCAAAATAAACATTAGAGGTTTGGAGTTTATAAACAGCATCATACATGTTGTGTAAGGCTGTACATTATACTGCATAGTAGAATTAAAATTACAAGATTTAAGGATTGTACGGTAATTGTGTTTTAAAATAATATATATAAATCAGAAATCATTTTTTTTCCATAGATTAGCAGATGTTATAATGACTTTACTAACCAAGTGGTCTGAAGGAGTTCACACAGATTCTATTATCTGTCTTGAACACAATAAAAACGACACATTATCATCTGGCGGTGAGGATCATCAGATTTGTCTTTGGTCAGACGAAGGAAAGGTGAAATCAAAATTAAAGCTTGACGATGATGTCACAAGTATTTGTTTCACGCCTTCAGACCCAAATATAATATACACCTCAAGTGGAAACAAACTCTGTTTATTGGATATTCGCGATTTTAACCATGTTCAAAATTGTAAAGAATTTAATTCCGAAGAAATTAATGAAGTTAGCATTAACTCCAAAGAGACATTTATTGCAACTTGCGATGACTCCGGTGATATAAAGGTGGTGGACTTGAGAGAGATGCGATTATTTAAGACTCTGCAACGCCATAAGTACATATGTTCATCAGTAAAGTTTCACCCAACGAAAGGCTGCGAACTCCTGTCTGCAGGTCTGGATTGCATTGTCAACTCCTGGGATTTTATGAAAGGTCGTAACCTCAGCTCATTCGATATGCGTGAGTGCCCATCTGGAGAGGATGGTGAAATACCTTCTGGGATGTATATGGTGAACCCTCCTCTCATTCATTCAATGGATGTTAGTAATGACGGATCTAAGATTATATGTGGTCTTGAAAATGGAAAGGTGCAAGTAGTGAAGTTGGTTGGAAGAGGGAAGTTTGAACCACTTTTTGACCTTAAAAATCACACAAGAGGTGTGTCTAAAGTTAAAATACTCCAGGTTGGGATGAAAGAAATGGTGATATCTGGTGGAAATGATGGAAAGGTTTTATTGTGGGAAGGGAACAAACAAAACACAAAAGTACAACATAAAAAGAAAAGAGTTAAAGAAGAGAGGGAAGGAAAATCAGATCAAAATGTACCGGATTCAGTCAGTGATTCTGTAAAATCTCCGGTGGCAGCGATTGAGCACGGCAGCAAGATAAATCACATGACATCAGCAGATGTTGGTGGTAAGACAATTGTTTATGTAGCTGACCAATCAGAATTGATCAGTCTGTATGATATATCAAAGCACATTTCACCTCAAGAATGATATTGAAGCAGTTACAGTAAATCAGTTTAATGTGGTGCATCCTGGAAATTTAATATTTCTTGGCTTAAAGCTTTGTCAGTCTACTACGCTATCAAACTAGTTTTACAAAAAACTGTGATGTTCTCAAATATGGTAGTGCTATACCCAAATATACAGTAGTAGTGATACACTATCAAACTCGTTTGACTGTCCTGTCTACACTATCTCAAATATGGTAGTGATAATATGCACAAATATGGTAGTGATATGACATATCCATATGGGAACATCACTTTTTTTTTTGGTCACATAAAGTTTGATAGTGTAGACAGAGCTTTAGCAAGCAAAAAAGTATTTTCCAAAATAGAAGCTAAATAAAAGGAGAACAAATAAACAATCTAATTTTTATACAGTATTTTATTTCATAGAAATATTAACTAATTCAGACATACAAAATTGGAATATTAAATTATGACAAATATTTTGCAGTCTGTTTTTCATATTATTTTATTCTACACTGTATAATGTCCGAGGTAATGAAAACACAAGACCACTAAGCATTAATCATTAATATTTTGGCGATTCAAAATTTAGCACAGTCAACTCTTCCAATACCGAAATCTTTGAAAGCTGAAAACTATCTCAGTACCAGACTTTTCTTGAGGTCCAAAAGGTCTTATCCATACTTCTTGTTTATATTACAGTACAAATAGATTTCTCCATGTTTCCTGCCCTTTGTTATTTTGAACTCTTCCGTTTATGTTCTATGGTCGGCATTTTTAGAATAAGGTCCATTTCCAAATAATACTTTGCCTCTGTGTCTGAATATGTAAAAAGATGGACAGTTGCCTACAGTCTCAAATGATCTATAAAAAAACAAATTATTGAAATAATAAAGAAATTATGTTTTATAGTAGGAAATATACCTCATCAATTCTTCATCTATTCTATTAAAGCTGAATCATTTCATTAACCAAAATTAATTCATTTATCAACAGAACAACAAAACAAAAACATATTGAATGCATATATTTTATATTTGCACCCACTTACTTTTTTTCCATATCATCTGAAATTCGTATACTTTTGTACTTTCCTGCAATGTGTAATATTCCATACGCTGTCAGGAACAAACTGATTAAACATTGCAATATTATCTGTAAAAATAAAAGTATTTATTTTTTAGTATTTAAAAAATTCATAATAGAAAAATAACGCTTAAAAAAGAACGACGTTTCGACTCCATTATGGGGTCATTATCAAGTAAAATGAATAAAATTTAAAAGAACAACTAATTTAATTAAATAACACAAGCCAATTAAATAATTACAAAATTATTTACAAAAATAACACTTTAAAGTCACTAATTCTAAATTGTTCTAAAATCAAGCAGTTTTACTGCAACCCTTTTTTATAAATCACTAAAAAGAAATCAATTTTCATGATACGGAAGAAATCATGGAGAGAAGTCTTATTTTAGAGTAGCTCACGAAAATCGTGTATCCAATAGCAGCACATGCATTCACACTTACATCGGCAGGTAAGTTTGTAAATTCTTGTTCTGTAAGTCTCAAATATGTCCTATCTGAAATGAAAGAAAAATAAATATTATTATTAATTAATATTAGGCCTAGGCCTACATGTTAGTTCTTGGTTGGGGTACAGTAGAAACAATAAATTAAATAACCATATTTACTTATTGAATATTGGGATGGCATTATGCGCAACACAAACCAATGAAAGCATACCGTATACTGAATTAAATTAACATTTTATTTTATTACAGTCAATTGTACAGTTTGGTCTAGGCTATGCCGCCTATCCCTCTAGCTGCGTCCTGCGGTAAACTCCTCTCGCCGCCACCACCAGTTTGGGACTAGCTAGCTAGCCTAGCTAGGCCGGGCCTAGCCTACTAGCTAGCTAGGCCTAACACATTTAACTTGCTATATAGAAAGTAAACTTATGGCGCAGAACTATTGAAAATATCATTTATTATAAATTATAAATAGTCTTTCTTTTTGTGTTTATATAAATACTAACGTTGTGCTGCTGAATAAGCAGAATGTGTTAAACTAATTATCCCGACGAACGCTAAAAAGTGATGGAACGACGCCATTTTGTATGTAGGCCTACACACTACCTGCAGAAATTAGTTTTTTTAACATTATATATGGCAGTATAAACATTGTAATATGCAAATTTAATTGCTATATAAAATCATTTTAAGTTTTAAAATATTTATTAAATGTTAAAACTAATATTTATTTTATTTTATGTTGTATCAAAATAGATTTTTCACAAAACTACCGTGGTTATGTCATAGTTCAAGTTTTTTGATAGCAATATTTTTGTTCATTAAAGTTCTGTTTCTGACGGTAGTATAGTCTAAAAAACTGCTTTCTTGATTATGTCTGAGGAATATAGTAAGTTAAATAAGAATTTAGAATAAGTTATAATAAAATTTATGTGAAAAAAGCATGGGGGAAAAGCTTCCAAACTTCAGCGCTGCAACAATGCTGCTGCTAGCTAGCCTACCTACTACACTAGGCCCACCATCCATTCAGCAGCAGACCAGGACCAGTAAATCAGGCCTCTGTACTGGCCAAGTCGCATCACATGTGGAAAAATCAGCTAGGCCTCTATATATATTTGCCATTTAGAACATCAACATCGCCAACTAACTTTGTTTAACTCATGCCTTATTTTTAGTAGCTGGCTGTCTGTGGATAATATTAATAATTAAAACTTAATTTAAAAAGGTTTAAAAGGATTTAAATTAATTATTTACTCCTTTTTAATTTGTAATTGTATTCACAGTAACACTTTATTTTACACTTTTATAAATAAAAAGGTAGTGATGATGGAGGTGGCACACCAGTTATGGATGAACGAAGTGATGGCGAAATTCAGGAGGATGTAGAGGTACTTTATTTATTACAATAATTAATATCAAAGTGTAAAGCTGCCTTGTTATACAAATTTATATTTCCTAAAAAAACCTTTTTTTCACATCCAGGAAGGAGAATGCTTATCAGAAGTTGAAGCAGGATCAGATAATGATCCTGTAGGTGAAGAAAATGAAGTTGGAGTGGAAGAGGTTGAAGAAAATGAAGGAGAGATTCAGGAAGACAATGACGAAGAAGAAGAAGAGGATCAGGAGGAAGAAGAGATTCAAGAGGAAGAAGGAGAAGTTCAAGATGAAGGAGAGATTCACGAGGAAGGAGAGGTTGATGAAGAAGAAGGAGAAGTTCAAGATGAAGAAGGATTAGTTCTGGAAGAAGATGCTGATGAGGAGGAGGGAGAGGTACATGAGGAAGAAGAAGAAAATGATGTAGATGATGGAGAGGTTGTGAGTGATGTAGAAGAAGTTGTTAGTGATGGTGAACAAGAGGAGGAAGCTGTTGCAGAAAATGAAGACGGTTTAAGAAGCGGGGATGAATATGAAGGAGAAAATGAAGCAGTAGCAGAGGAAGAAGAAGGAGAAATTGAAGAAGGGGAAGAAGAACAGGAATATGTTGATGGAGAAGATAATGGAGACGATAAAGAAGTTAGGTACGCTAGCAATCAAGAATATGAACAAATTGAATCTGGTGAAGAATTTGAACAGGAAGAACAAGAAGAAATCCAGGAACAAGGGGAAGCTGGTGAAGTTTATGAGGAAGATGAAGTAGTAGAAGATAGGGAGCAAGAAGAACAGCAGGAATATGAAGAAGAAGAACTTGAAGAAAGTGGAGAGCAATATGTAGATGAAACTGTAGAAGAAGAACAGCAGACTGCAGAAATTGAGGAAGAAGGTGAAAATGTTGAGGATGAATATGATCCAGAAAAAGTTGAACATTTAGACATAAATGAAGAAGCTGATGAATCTTATGAGAAAGAAGCAGTTAATGAAGAAGTAGAAGAAGATTTGACGATGACGGCGGATGATGCGAATGAACTTGAAACACCAATGTCTCCAGTGGATGAAATGGAACAAGATATGGAACAAGATATACAGGGAGATCAAGTGATAGAAGAACGTGAAGAGAAAAGAGAGGAAGGATTAGAAGAAGTTGCAGATGGTGATAATCAAAATAAAGAGGAAATAATGGCAGAAGGCGCTGTGCCATCACCAGTGTATGATGATGAGAAAGAAGACATCAAGGACGTTGAAGAGGAAGGCGAACAAGACACTTTAATTAATGGTAATTATAGTTTTTAAAAGATAAAACTTTTCCAAATAATTTATAAATATGAAGAAAATCTAAAATGTATTGATATATTTAGCAAAGCCAGTGAGAGGTAATTCTTTCAAGTCAGTTTGTAACTATAAGCAAGTCTTTTTTGTACTTATTGGATTAACAAAAATGAAAATGTTACTACTAAACTGGAAATAGGTAATATTTAATGTGTTCTGTATATATATATATATTTATTTTTTTTTGGATTTGAAGAACAACAAATTGGACAGCGAATAAAAGATGATAGTGGTGATGAAAGTGATGAAGAAAAGTAAGTAGTACATATTAATACAACTTTATCACACAGTTATATTTAGTTAAACTTTGGATCTAAGGTCATCCTCTGTCTAGACGGGATTGGGCCATATATATTCAGATGCATAGATATAATAATAATAATAATATAAAGATAGCAATTACACATCCTCTTCTTCTTCTTCTTCTCTTCTTCTTCGTATTAGGAGCCAACTTCATATGTGAAGACTCTGCTCCTCCAACTCTGTTTTGCTAGCTCTACTGTATTTGGTTGTGTATTATTATTCTATTTAGTTATTCTTTTACAGAGAGAAACTGACTCCCTTATTTATTTATAATTATTATTATCAATTATTATTATTATTATCCTTTCATGTTGACTCTTTTTCAGGGAAGAAGGTGAGAGAGAACTTATTGCTGATATTTTTGGTTCAAGTGATGAGGAGGAAGGTGATTTTGAGGTAAAACCTTGGGAATATTTATCCAACATGTATTTCTGGTCTGCGTACTGAATAAGTACAATATTTGGAAGTAAACAATTTTATGAACTTGATTTTTAGGGTTTTGGTGATGCAGAAATTGAATCAGCTCCAGTGAAGAAAAAAGCAGGTTAGAATTTCTATTTCTATTATTATTATTATTACTGCCTTTCCGCTGAAAAGTCTGCCGACATTTCCGCTTGGGCTGCTCCGTAAATCTCTTTTATTAGTTTCTTCCAGTCTGATCTTTCATTGGCTAGTTCTTTAAGTTTTTTCTATTTCTATTGTAAAATATAATTTTTAAATTATTCAATTTATAAATATATAGTATACCAGGTTCACTTTTTTTTTGTCCTGATTGTATTGATAAAAATGAAATATTTTAAATACATAATTAGAAATTAAAATTTGTTTACATTTCGTCAACTCTAATATTTCATAAATATTTAATTAATACTTTCTTAATAGCAATTATTGATAGTGACGATGATGATGAGGATGAAGGACTAGCCCCAGGTCTTGATGTTGAGGAGGAGACTCAGCAAGACACTGAGGATGCAACAGCTTTAGCAGCTGCAGGTGACTCATCTGATGATGACAAGCCTAGCGATGGAGGATCGTAAGTTGTGTGAAATTGTTATAAGTATTTTTACACTAGTATTTTACATTAATGTATGTGTTTTTTTATGCATAATTTATTTATTTTTAGCTCATTTGTTTCTGATTTTGATCTGATGATGGAACGAAAAAAAAAAGAGAATCAATCACGAAGAAGGAAAAGAATACATGATGATGTCATCAATGATAATGATGACATCATTGATGCCATGATAAAACAAATGCTCGAAGCTGCCAAGGTAAAAACACATATAAGCAACAATACTTTTCATTATTATTCTGGCTAAACACCTCATTATCAATCACTATTCATGTACAATTATTCATAAATTGACTATATTACTCCTCCCACACCCTTTTAATGTTAAATCTATAATTTTCATCATTAAATTGGTTTTTTTTTTAGGAGGACCGAAGATTAAATGAAAATAAAAAGGCAGCTACAACTAAGTTAGCTCTCCTTCCTACAGTTTTACGTCATTTAAATAAGTAAGTATTTATTCATTATAGGTAAGACTTGACAGTACAGTATAACATTAGTGTATCATATTAATGTATAGTAATATGTAAAGGATCCCAATGGCAATAAGCTAATACGTTTTTGGGCTATCCTGGAAAATCTTTTATAAATGTAATTTATGTTTATCAATTTTCTTAATAAATTCAAATCAAATCATGTTAATTATCCTCTTAAATTTTAAATGGATATATAGACAATTTCAAATGAATGTGTTTTTTTTAGAACTGATCTGCATATAGCATTTCTTGACAATGGAATTTTACATGCAATTAAAGAATGGCTGGCACCGTTACCCGATAAAAGTCTGCCTCACTTTCATATTCGAGAAGGTTTACTCAAAGCTCTTATACAGGTTAGTAACTATGTACTAACTTCACACTTGACTGATCTTGTGTACTAAATCCATGCTTGAATGATCATGTGTACTAAATTCATGCTTGACTGATCATGTGTACTAAATTCATGCTTGACTGATCCTGTGTACTAAATTCTCATATTTAACTATGGAATAAATTTGACTGGCGAGTTATTTAAATTACTTATTGGCCAATAAATGCACATTTGCCAATAATACAATTTTTTACCATCTTTGCATGTTTTTTTTTTTTAATTCCACCACTATTTTAAAAATATGAGTAAGTTTGATATTTTGTTCTGTAGATGCCAAATGTAGACCAACACGTATTGAAGACAAGTGGAATAGGGAAAGCTATTATGCTACTGTTTAAGCACCCAAGAGAGCTGAGACATGTACGAGAATTAGCCCGCAAAATCATTTGTAAGAACAATGTGAATATCGGGATAAAAAAACACCTCCCTTGGGACACACCTCTGCATGGGACACACCTTTGCATGGGACACTCCTATTAAGAAGGCACTTCACCCGTGAATGAATGGCAATATGTATTTGAACTCTACTACCAACATAATAAAGAGACAAACTTTTAGTTCTGGATGTGTTTCCTTAACAGAGGTTTTATTGTATACGACAATTTAGTTAATTGATATATTGATATATATAACACACGCTATTTAGAGAAAATGTATTGGTCCAAAAGGAAATTCGTTTTGTGGACAAGCTCAAACAGTATGATTCGGCAATTAAGAGAACACTCAATTATGTTCTTTTTTTTGTACACTGTTGTAACCCTTAAATAGAGAATGCAGTTTCACTATAATTTAATATACACCAAATAATGCAAATATTTCATTGTCAATTTGTAGATGAGTGGTCACGACCCATATTTGGAGTAGAAGCAGATTTCAAGTCGATGACAAAAGAGGACAGACAAGCTAGAGATTTAGCACAAATGCCAGCTTCCAAAAAGAAACGTCTTCAGTAAGTAGTATTTATTCTTCTTTTCATGTCATGTTTTTATCCAGGTAGGTTTGGGTTGTCCTCTTGGTCTCTTGGCTTTCCTTGTGGATTCTGATAAAGCTCTTTGCACTGTGATATGGCATTATGAGAGTGTGTAACCATTGTATTTACTGCATATTAGAAGTCTAGTTGTTACTACTACCAATTTGTTTTAAATTTCAGTTCTGCCGATGATGGAGAAATACAAGTGAGAAGTATTGATTCAGCATTAGCACAGGATGAAAAGTAAGTTTAAAGAAAATATATTATATTTCTATCTATAAAAGTTGCACTGTTGGTTGCTGACATCTAAAGGTGGCCTTATGTTGACATAGAACTCAACTGTGTCGACATAAGCGCTCCAGGCAACTGAACACAACTGACGGGCACAACCAAATATCGACAATTTCTAGTTCTTTTCAGTTGAGTTGGGTTGAGTTGATTTCCGTGTCAACATAAAGCTCGGCCTATACTACCATATTTAAGCATATCCCTACCATATTTGGGCACATCACACTTTTTTTGTCAAACTAGTTTGATAGTGTAGACTTACGGACCCCTTAAAGCACGAATCAAGTTCACTATAATTTGATTTAAACCAGTTGTTTATTCGGAAGGACACTTTGCTTTGGGATCCCAGCATCAATTATTAACTTTGTTTGTTTGCAGAGCTTTAAGGCCTGGAGATAAAGGTTTTGTTGGCCGTGCAAGAGTGCCAATGCCCTCAACTAAAGACTATGTAGTTCGGCCTAGATGGAATATTGAAACAGAGATGGGAAAGGTAAGCAGCAATGTTAATAATTATAAATAAAATAATTTTATTTGAGTTTGAGTTCAAAATTTCATTTCTAGCAAAATATATATGAATTCTCACAGATTTCATCTTTATCATTTAAAATTAATTAATTAATTTAATTTCAGAATAATTATCACTGGGCTGTTTAGAATTAATGTTCTGTGCCTGATGTGTTTATATCATTTGTGATTTTTTTTTTCCCGATTTTAGGCATCAAAGAAAAGTCTGACCAAACTTGAAAAACACATGAGAAAGTTTAAAGAAGCTAAAAGTAAGAGTAAAAACAAGGTGCAGAAAGCTGTAGCAATAAGTATTGAGGGAAGGAAGTTATCTTTATAACAGAGACTACTCAATAATAGGGAATAAAAAAACTAATTAAAAAACTCAATCCGAGACGACAGGATTCAGTTTGCAGGGCAGCAATCAGAGAATACTTGGTATAGTTTAACAGAATGGAAAACATGAATCAAAAACACGATCTGGGACAAGATTCAGTTTGCTGGGCAGCAATTGTTCTATAACTGAGACTGCAACATAATGGAAAACATGAAGTAGAATTCACTGAACACCACTGCTCTATACAGTTTGGTAGTTAAGAAAATGAGAAACAATGTATTCCTGAATCTGGGACACGTAAATTGTTCAATAAAGCCCTGTCTACACTATCCTGTATTGTACATAGTGATATCATATCATATCACTGTCATATTTGGCATGCAATTCACTAGGCATCAAAATACCAGATATATTATTCTGTATCATAAAGTAAATGATTGAGAATGTAGGATGTTTTTATTTGTATATTTTAATTAAACTGAAATAAAGTATACAGTGAATTCTAATTTTAAGAATTGGGGGTGGGGTAGAGAGATTTTTGGCTTGTATTATTTTAAAACATGGCATGCTGAGTGTAATTGATCAAGACCAGGGTCTTTCACACTTGTTCTGGCACGGTTCCAAACCGGCAGTGGCAAATCAACGTCTGTTTAGTTTTCATGCGGCTTATCACATTTATTGGCGTATTGCCGTGTGGAGAGTCAAAAAACAAATAATTGACGTTTGATTTGCAGGACCGTGAAAGATTTGTTGAGTTTGTCTTGACAGAATACAATTAACACTATATATATTATCTTGCTACTGTCATTATTTGCTTGGTTGGGTCATATATGAGTAAAGCTCTGTCCACACTATCAAACTAGTTTGAAAAAAATGTGATTTGTCCAAATAGTGAGTGAAGCAAGAGCTGCTGTAGTCTAGTTTCTAGCATTGCTACTTATATTTTGTAATGCCAACTGCTTCTACAGACAAGTCTATATACCAATTTATGTACAATATTTTTGTAATTTATGTGTTTTTCATACAAAATAAAAACTGAAAACATATGTACCGATTTATAGTGACAATTTATTATAGTCTTCTATAATCAACATTTAAAACCATGACAACACATCTACATACTAAAGCTATACTACTATTAGAGTGGATAGTGTTATTTACAATTGATCTGCTTTACAGGTATTAATATATGGATGGATGACATTTTATACATTTTTACAAAAACCATCGTTAATAAAACCTTTCATTCACTCGAACATTTCATTTTCACACAATCGTACATCACTTATACATCATTATCGCTTTAATTTGCTAATTGAAATAGAGAAACATTATCAATAAGAAGCACCAGTACATATTTAAGAAAGAAATGTTAAAATTAAAATCATTCATAAAAAGAAATACAGTACCCATCAATACATTTTCATAATCCACATATAAATGAACTAAACAATTGCCAATGATTGGAATATAAAAAAATGTTCAATATAAAATGTAAAAATGTTTTTTATAAAAAGAGCCATTATGAAATAGACTTTAAAAATTGTCGTACACTTATTGATAAAATAGTATATAAAATAAAAAACTTTCAACAATGATTAGAGTTTTGCATATTACGTTTGTACATGTTATATCTCGATTTTTAAAAATGTAGTTCACGATCAGAAAGTTTTAGTTACAAATGGCTATAGCTCGGTTAAAACATCAAGTGGGGCAATCTTGGCGACTTCATTGAAGACACTGAGAAAAAAAAAAGGAAAATGAATGATTAGAAAAAAGAAAAGAAAAGAAATTACCCTGGCCAAATTTGTTTCTCCCTGTCTACACTATCAAACTTTATGTGACAAACAAATTTGATGTGTCCATATATGGACATCATGCTGTAATCACTACCATATTTGAGCACATTACACTTTTTTTGTCAAACCAGTTTGATCGTGTAGACAGAGCTAACAGCAGAAATCACGAATTTATGTAATTAATATGAATTATATAATTTAAAATTTTTAAAAATTGTCGCGATATTTCTGTTTGAAATACTTACGGGTGTGAATATTTGTTTCGTACTGTCATTAGTCTCTCGTCAGGAGGCGACGAAATAAGTGCGTTCAACTGGAGTACTGTTGGCGCCAATTCTTTGTCTGTGTACCCTGAATAGTGCTCCAATGTTTTATCCTGTATATACAGTATAATAAAACAATTTATTTCAATAGACAGAAAAATCAAAGCTAAAAGTACTAAATCGAAATACTAGCCATATCAATCAATCGTTTTAAAACTAACAAAAGTTTTAACTTAAAATAAAGAGTACTTGACATACCCATTCGCCAGCCTTTTTCATACGGAATGCCAGGAGCAGAGCTGCTGATGCTACTTCCGAGTCTCGTTTCTCAATGAAGTCTGCATCGTGCAGAGAAGTTTCCAAGATGTACCTTGCTAATGTCAAAGTCTCCATGGATGAACGAGCACACTAGAGTAGAACGGAAAAAAGCACACATTGTAAGTCGGAACAATAATTACATACAAAGAATAACTCTCTTCTCTTTTGTTTATATTCATTCATTATATACATAGAAATTATACAAAAACAGTTAAATAAAAAAAGTGAAAACATTTACAAAGTGTCATCACTCACGTATGGTATACTGACAAGTATTCAGTGCCTAATTGGCAGCTGGATAAAAGCCGATACGACCAGTAACGTCTACCGCAATATAATTAATTTATTAATTAGTCAAACTTACCTTTGCAAATCGCCTGAGAAACCTATAGGATAGTGGGATGCCAAGATCAAACCCAATTGTCTTTAAAATACTCATTTCCATCAGAATAAAATCTTTTCTTTTGTACGCATCATCGCATATGTACTTAAAATCATCTAGAAGTGGAGGACATCGTTCCTGTACAAGAAAAGATTATATTTAGTACTACAGCAATAAATATGTTTATATAATACACAAGATTCTGAAGCTCTGTCTACACTATCAACTTCGTGATAAAAAAAAAAGTGATGTTCCCATATATGGACATGTCATTACTACCATATTTGTGCATATATCACTACCATATTTGAGATAGTGTAGACAGAACTTTAGCAAAAAGTGTCATAGGTTTCTGCAGAGGAGGATTCAATATTAACTAAAAGTAGTAAAGTAAATCATGTAAATTTCTTACATCAAATTTACATGCAATAAACAGAGCAGTGGCCCCAACCAGCTGCAGAACTTCACGCCCAACTTTCTTTTTTCGCATAAGATAGTGATCGACGAGTTTCACAGCTAGGTACAAAGTTTCGTGGTTGAGTTCAAAACTCTCCTGTATTTCTACCAACCAGTCCACCAACACGGCACGCATCTGTCTTGTTATTTCTACTTGATGCTCAAAATATGGTGTAATTTTAAATTTTATCTGCAAGAAAATATAATACATAGTTAACGTTATTATTACAGTTATCTCCAACCACTATAAAGTACTTAAATGTAATATTCTATCTTAAAACATTTTCAAATGTAGCTGTGCTCCGAGTGGACAATCGCATATAGGATATGGCTATTGGGTGACCCACCACAATACAGTCGAGTCTAATAATAATAAAAAGCAATCTAAAGCTCTGTCTAAACTATCAAACTTTATGCGACATAAAAATGTGATGTGCCCATATATGGATGATGTCATGTCACTACCATATTTGAGCATATCACTACCATATTTAGGCACACTTTTAGTTTGATAGAGTAGACCGTCTTAGGATAGGTTAATTTATTAATTTAAAAACAAACATGAAGCACTGTGGATACCTCTCGTTCTTGTTGGTATTTGAAAATATCATTTGCATACACAGGAGCCTCATATGGGTTGTCAATATTTTCTGCATCAATATCTCTAAAATCATCTTCATCATCATTTAAATTAATGGTTTCAACCTAGAAAAACAAAAACACCACATGGTGACTTATTTATGCCCTTTCCAACTTGAAAAACAGAAACTAAGATCTATACACTGTCGACTTAAGCTCTGTCTACACTATCAAACTATTTTTACAAAAAATGTATGATGTGCCCAAATATGGTAGTGATATGACATCATCTTGTCCATATATGGGCACATCACATTTTTTTTTCACATAAAGTTCCGATAGTGTAGACAGAGCTTTAAACAAGTAACATAATCCCACAAACAGCGTAGACATTAATTGGTATATTTTGCTTTTTATATCATTCCAACCCAAAAATTGAATTCAATATTAATCGTATGTATGTTTTAAAATTACTTACACCAACTTTTAAATCTATTGCTTTACTAATTTCGCTGTTTTTATTGTTCATGAATACTTCCATTTCACTGTTATTCGACCCCTGTGAACTATTTGACCCTTGCGATGATGATATTTCAGACACCTCCAAGTTTTCATCTTTAATTTTTAAATCTTCTTTACTGGTCTGTGATCTCGTTATCTTCTTTTTTGGCTGCTTCTTCAATTCAGCTTTTATTCCTCCTTTCTTGACTACATTGTTTTTAGTTACAAAAGCCTTTTGAAAAACAACAAATTTTAAATCACAACATATTTAAATTTGTGGAACAATAACTATCCCTAGATGTTCTAAAAAATCAGCAGACTGAATAAGTAAAAATGAATGATTACAGTATAAACGTCAATGTTGAAAATTGTAGAGGCAGCAGAAAATATGTGAGCAGATACCAAATGAAAAGAAAAAGGTCAGAGGGGCATAGAAACACTTCTTTTTAGCAGCATACGTACATTTGTAATATCCATGAAGGCTCTTTTACTAGCTTTTTGATTTTGTGGCGAGCCTTCGGACCTTCGTTTGGCTCGAGTAAGTGGCTTCTGCATGCCGACATCTTGGTGAATCTAAGAAACAATAAAACTTATATTACGATACCCGTAATCGTAATCTTGTTACAAATTTTTTCGATATATACCCATATATAAAGTTCAATAATATTTTTAAATAATAGTAGGCCTAGGGGCCTACTGTAGGCTATATCAAATGTTTATTTGGCCTGAGTAGAGATAGTGAAAAAGGCAAACTATTAAATCGTAATAAAAATGTATTGTAAACTGGGATGGGTATATTCATGTGGAATACAAAATTTAAAGATTTGAACAATGCACAAATCAATATGAATGATTTTTAAAGATTATTTTTATTGAATGATTGTCTTCTTCTTACACTCGTTAGAACTCCTGTTCTCTTATTATTTCTCAATACTGGTTGAGGCATGATTGTTGTTGTTGGGCGAATTGAAAATCTGAAATTTAAAATGTTTATTCATTTTAGTTTTTGAAAAGCTGGCTAAAAATAAATACCACTGCCGTGCATACACCAAATACAAACAACAGCTGACGATTCGGATTCCTCTTTCTTCTTCCAAACCCGAATCAGATTGGCCAGCGAAAGCCACACACACGGGGACGGAACGATGGTGGTGGAATCGATGTGTGGCTTCCGCTAAAAAGTAGTCGTGATTATTTACAAGATTCAAGCCAATAAATACCACATAAAAGTACACATTCATATAAACTATTATATCGTTAATCAACAAGTAACTACTTGTTACATATTTACCAAAAATAACGTCTGTTTCCGACAAACTTTCAGCACAGTACTGTCCTGTTGTTGAGCTGCATTCGAATTTGACGCCTTCTACAAGTTAATTTACATAATTTTCTTGGACGCGTGAATTGTTCGTTCTGATTGGCTTATTTCAAACCAAGCAATTTGTCTTATTTCTTAAGATTTTATAATAACCACATATATATTATATTTATTTAAAAAGTGATTTTCTGAAATTATTGAAAATAAATCTTTACATTTATGGTATTTTATTACTTTTAAAAGTGATAACATTTGGACAATTTGTAGCCTTTGTTTACATTATCATGAAATAATTTTTGTTCGTTTTTACATGGCCATTTAAATTAAAGATGGCAGCGCTCATGCTTGTTTCCATGTTTTCTTCCCTTCAAATAAATTATTTGGTTTTCTTACACAATAGTATTATTTATTTATGAGTAAAACATTGGTCCGCAACATATTTTATAATTATAGATTTTCAATCATGAGTTAGGCCCAAATAAACATTTGATCTAGCCTAGCTAGGCCTAGGCCTAATACTGTATAAGTGTAGGTAGTAGGCCTACTAGGCGGCCTACAAACACAACGAAAATCCCGACAACAACATGAACTAATAATAGGCTAGTGTATTATTTCCTGAACAGAACAACCTAGTTTGAATGATTTAAAAAAAATTTGCTTACTTTTATGTTGGTTTGTGTATCACTATCAATAATATATTATTAATTATGTTGGCATTTCTTTGTTTTTAATTTATATTTAATACTGTAATTCGTTTGGTTGCAAAATGTAGAATTTCTCGTCTTTTTTATCCACATTTTCTGTAAAATCAAATACTGTACCATCAAGTATGTGATGTGGTCCATCATAAGCACCACCAATACTTACCAGGCTATGTTATTTTAGAATTTAAACAAGTTTTTAACCTTTTTTGCAGGATAATTATACTGGACCATTTTGCAGGGTAGGACCATCAGTATATTGCTTTTGCAGCTTGATAATTTGATAGATTGTAATGTCTAGAATGGATACTAATAGCCTGTCTGAAGACCCTTCTGTTCACCAGGAACTAAACCGTGCTGAATACTTAAATTCACAAGATAGCCTTCTCAGGGTAGAGGTAATACGTCTTGCCTCTATATTTTATTAGCTGAAGTTCAATAGTCCATTTCAACTGGAAAACTACATTACAGGTACTTATCAATGGAAGGAGATCTCCTAGAGGACCAAGAACTACTCCAAACATTTTTAAAAAGCAATAAATTGTTAATAGAGCATTGAAAAAACAATTTGTATTTATTTTATTTTTTTTCAGATTTCAGATATTGAACGAAGTGGTGAATACTTCTATACTACAGGGATTCTTAGGCGATGCAACCAACAAGTTCTAAAACCTTATTGGCGCCTTTTGATTTTTGTAAGTTTGTTGCTTTGTTAATATGACTTCTCAACCACAGTATCAACAAATCAATTTTTTACCATAATTTTATTTCAATTTTGTAATTTCAGATTAGTTGGCGGCCATTTGCAAGAGATCGAGTGCTACGTACTTGCCGATATACTGTCTGGAATGTTTTCTATCCTTGCATTATCACATTGTTGTTGCTTTTTTCTTACATGTACAGTGTTCTTGTTTGTACAAGTCCCACTGTTGTTCTTAAGAGTCGAATAATTGTAAGTTAAACTATACCTTTTAAGTTGACATACATAGTTAATAGTAAAATAGTCAAACCTCTAAACAGGCTTGTATAAATACTAAGTATTCACTCTAAAGCTCTGTCTACACTATCAAACTAGTTTGACAAAAAAAAAATGAAATGAGCCTAAATATGGAAGTGATATGCATAAATATGGTATTGATATGACATCATCATGTCCATATATGGGCAAATCACATTTTTTTGTCACATAAAGTTTGATAGTGTAGACAGAGCTTAAGATATAAAATTGTTTTCAGGATCTCCAATCAGTCAATCTGACAGACCTGGAACACGCCCATAAAAGGGAATATTGTCGTGATATTTTCTCCATCTCTATCCTGCCAAACATCTTGCACTTTCTGGTGTTCTTGTATGGCTTTTGGTACATTAGAATCCAGGAGAATGAGCAGATCTATGCTTTGATTGAGCAAGTGTTTCTGCAGGCTAATCCAATGCAGCGTGGCAGTGTGACGCAAGGTGCTATTATCAAATCATTAAGGTGAAAAGCTAGTGGTTGTGCAGACAGTCTAAACTCTGTCTACACTATCAAACTTTATGTGACAAAAAAATGTGATGTGCCCATATATGGACATGATGATGTCATATCTCTACCATATTTGGGCATATCACACTTTTTTTGTTAAACTAGTTTGATAGTGTAGACACATCATAATAAAGTACAGTACAGTATAGTGTGTTATGTAAAAGTCACATTAAAAGTAACAACAACAATAATGATTTCCACTTTATATATTATGCATACACAACTTGAGAGAGTTTGGCCATAAGTAGGGCAAAAAATTCATGATTTTTTCTAAATATATAAAAACAATTTTTATTTTATGTAGATTAATTCTTGTCTGTGGCGCACTGTGGACATTTTCAACTGTTGGCATCAATGGGTTTTATTTACCTGTTTTTACATATAAAAAGTCTACCTGGAAACCCAGTCATAGTAGTAGGTAATTAATAAATTATAATACCTCTTGCGGACGATCTTTTGGCCTAGCTAGGTTTAGTTTTGTAGGCCTGGCTGGTAAACAGCAGTAACGTACAAACATCGTACGCTAGCTATAGGCCTTGCCTGATGTTGATGTTGTTGCTGCATTAATTGGCTTTCTGTCCATTAATACAAATTGGGGAAACCTGGTACCCCAAAAATGTCTGATGGATAGTATATGATTATATTCTATATGTAATAATGATGATTTTGTTTCCAGCAATAGTATGACCATTGTTCTGCTGGTCATTGAACTTCTAGGGAAGACACTGCAACACTTGATTGACACTGCAGTTGTTGTCAATTTCACTGTCCAGTGTGAGGTCATCATGTACTACATGAAAATAATTGGTACCAGAATGCAGGAGAAGTCTTCTGAGCTTAAAACCATTATGAATGTATGTTATTGCTCTTGTTTATTTTATAGATATTCAATGGATTTTTAATAAATGCAACAAATATATTTGTTGAGTGGGGTTGTAGTTAAAAGGTTTATCGCAAATAGCGTGAGCGATGCATGATGGGAAGTGAAAGCAATAGCGCCACCACCAGTATATAAAGTTGTTATACGTTGATGCTATTGCTCCCAAACCCTTCCCATTGTCTTGCCTTGTGCAATGACGTTTCTCTTGCTATTTTTGATAAACCTCATGGTTGGATGGGTAAGCTGTTTCCCTACCAATCTCATGGTCCATGGTTCAAATCCTCTCATCTAGTTCTAGGACTTTTTGTAGACCAACTTGTGTGTACAGAATCATATCCAGGTGTCCCCTGACAGATTTGTTGTTGTTAAAAACAAATATATAGTTGTTTTTGATATTTATTTATTTCATTTCAAGCACGACAAAATAAAGTAAATTTGTAACTATGTAAACCATCCTTTTAAGACTTAAAAGGATGGTTTGACACCGTCACAAATTTACTTTATTTTGTCGTGCCTGAAACTTAATAAGTAGTTATCCAATTACTTGTTTTGATGTTATTAATGCCCTTTTGTGTGTGTTTTCAGGATATTCTGAGAGTTAAACAGTCCGTAACCAGACTAAATGGACCAATCGGAAGCATGACGTCACTATGTATATTTTATTTTGCTCTTCGCTTTGTTGTTGGTAATTTTTACTTTACTAAATTTACCATTTAATTAATTTGGTGCGTTATTACACAAGGTATTCTGAAGAACTGATTACAGAGTTCTTGGTTCACATCCTGTCGGATGTCTGGATTTTTTCACATGACAAAAAAGTGCAACTTTACATGCTTATGTGACAAAAAAATGTGATGTGCCCATATATGGACATGATGATGTCATATCACTCCTATATTTGGGCATATCAACTCCTATATTTTGGGCATATCAACTCCTATATTTGGGCATATCACTACTATATTTTGGCATATCACTACTATATTTAATAGCGTAGACAGAGCTTTTGTAAAATAAATAGTATTGCTTGACTATCCAAAAGATGGTGACTATATTACTGATTGCTATTACAAATGAACATAACACCTCATTGTTGTATTGTGTGTTCAGGACTTAGTATTCTTATCAATAATCATGGTGAGCGCAAAACGATGGTTTGGATTTACTGGTGTTTATATTGCTTTATTTGGTTCGTCATTATGATATTCCCATTGTATCAAGTAAGTACACGGATTTATTTCATTCCAAAGCTCTGTCTACACCATCAAACTTTATGTGACAACAAAATGTGATGTGCCCATATATGGACATAATGATGTCATATCACTACCATATTTGGACATATCACTACAGGGCAGATCAGACTTCTTTTTGTCAGTAGTTCGATAGTGTAGACAGAGCTTAATAAGCATAGTTTAAACCAAAAAAACAAATAAGTCTTATCGGAGGCACTATTGACCTATAGTGTAATAACAAGACCATTCCATTGCTTTGTTTATCCTTCCATGTTATTATTTAGGCAGCTAGAGTTAATGCTACATGTGATATGTACCAGCAAGAAGGTCATGAGGTCAGAGTGTTTGGTTATCATTCCAGCACGCAAGCTGAATTGGACTCATTTCTACTGTTTATAACAAGTGCTAAGTTAAAGGTATGTTGTCTAAGAAATATACTGTAGTTTAGCAACTAATTGGTGAAACACACAGTATAACAGGCAAAAATAAGAAATTTGATACGTATATTAAGTACTGTACAAGCAATATGGTCAAAGTTCAAGCAATATGGTCAAAAGTTCATGCAATATGGTCAAAAGTTCAAGCAATATGGTCAAAAGTTCAAGCAATATGGTCAAAAGTTCAAGCAATATGGTAAAAGTTCAAGCAAAGTTAAATACCATATGTATTTTATATTTTTTTCAGGTTAAACTATTCTGTCTTCCAATTAAGCAGGCATACATTTGTATTGGATTTGTGGTTGGATCGTTTACGTTAGTTATACTACTTCTCGCCAACATCATCAGACCAAATGACTTGTTATTCTTTTAGTTCTTACCCATTCACCTAAATTCAGGCCACCTGATTGGTCTATATTACTTTACCTTTACGTTACTAAAGCTCTGTCTACACGAACTAGTTTGTGCCCAAATATGGTGGTGATATGCCCAAATATGGTAGTGAAATGACACCATCATATTCATATTTGGGCACATCAAATCTTTTTGTGACATAAAGTTTGATAGTGTGCAGATTGAATGAAAGTAACCACGCCCTGGTAGTAACCACGCCCTGGTAGTAACCACGCCCTGGTAGTATTCACTCAATTCATTTGGCATTCTCATTTAAATGCATGATTTTTTTCAAGGTCTTGTTTTAGTTTTTAACCAAAAATTCTGTCACATCTAGACATTTAGTGTTACAATCTAGACATTTAGTGTGTTGATAGAGGATGTAGTGATCATTATAAAGTGAATTTTTTAGAATTTGAATTCCAAATATGTTATTTTATTAAATCTCACCTCGATTTGTTGTAAATAACAGCTGGTGCAATTTAACTTGATTTATTTTGGATTTCATTTTGCATATTTTTTACAATAAATTGCAGTATTTCAAAGTAACTAGCTGAATTACAGTGCAGTATAAGATTGTTAATATGAAATTTTTATTTTATAAATATATTTTTTAATACAATTTAAATTTAGATTATTTTATAAGAATTTGCATAAATATTTTCTGGAAATATTATATATAGTCTTTATATTGTCCAGTATAAAATATGTCCCGTATAAAATAGTTTTGGATCATTATAAGCATTTTATTTTTAATAATTATAATACATAACTTTTATTTTTATAGTGGCCGCATACAATGAACCGCTACCATAACATCCAAAAGTGCTATTAGGTTAAACGATTAATAAATAACTATATTTAAAAAAAGGTAAATGTTTGTTATTAAATTTTTCAACATTCATAATAAACTGAAGCCTGAGCCTTTATTCAATAGTTTTTTGTTAACGCAATGTAACGCGTTTGTACACAATATGACGGTATGGGTGCGACTTTTTCACTAGAGAGCAGCAGCTAGAGCGTGACGACGAGAGTCGCCGCGACGCTGGAAAAATAAATAAAAGACGTGGTGTGAGAGCTCTTTTCAAATCAAATATGTTTTTTTAGGCTCCGGGAATTCCCTTTTACGGTATTTTCAGATCATAAGGTAAGCATGTGATTTATTGGATATTTGTTAGAAACGGTAGAATATTAAATGTTAGACGATCAGAACGAGTGTGTGTTTTTATAAATATAGCCTTTAGGCTAGTAGCCTAGTTAGGCCTAGCTAGGCCTAGAGTTTTATAGGCTAGCTATCCTAAAAAAGAAAGGTGCGGCTAGTAGTAGTGGCGCTGCACTGCCACTAGGGCCTACATGCATAGAGTTATACTGTATTACTTACTGTATTGTGTAGGAGCCTAGCTAGGCCCTTTTGTATTCGAATTTGTTTGGGATATAATTATTTTTAATAATACTGTACTATGTATTTCATTTCTATTATTTTATATTCCAATCAGCAATCTGCAGTATTTGGGGAAAAATTACATTTTTTTAGACTCCAGTCCAGTATCAAGAAATCCAGCAAGCCATGTCTTTGTGCTCTAGTAAGTGATGAATCGTCATTCAATTACTACTGCTATTTTTATTAATATATTACTCAATCAATGTTTTTATATTTTGTGCGTTTATATTTTGTTACCCAATATATTTTGTACTACTCAAAAGTGCAATCAATATATATTTGTGTGAAACACTAATTACTACACCATTACAGAGTGCTTTGGCAGAAATGCTGATGCGGAACCTACTCAAGATCCTGCCGCTAGTGATGTATCAGAAAATAGAGATTTTGTACGTGATGTGGAGAAGGCTTTAAAGTCGCATAAACAAGGTATGTTTGGTGCTAAAGTTAGTGTAAGCTAGTGTAAACTTGTACACCTGTTAAACAAGAAACATAGTGTAAAGTTGTACACATGTTAAACAAGAAACATAGTGTAAACTTGTTGACTACATGTTAAACAAGAAACATAGTGTAAACTTGTACACATGTTAAACAAGAAACATAGTGTAAATTTGTACACATGTTAAACAAGAAACATAGCGTAAACTTATACACGTTAACTGTAACATGTGATCCATAAAAATAAATTTATATTTACAGGTAATGAACGTGTTTCAAATTGTTGCGATGTGTTTATTCTTCATTGTAACAACATGGAGGACAAAGCCCTTGCAAAAGAACTTGGCGACAAGTTCCGTACCATAGAATCGCATCTGTACATTGTCCAACAGTCCGACTACAAAGCACTACGTTCCAAGCCACGCATCACTCAAGGGGCGGTCAGCTTCTGCCCACGTCTCATCGTCATCTTGTCCAATAAATACATCCAAGAGGATTACAGCTTTCTACGCAAAATACTAACGCACGACAGTAATGGTAACATCAAAAAGAAACTGATAATTATTCGCCGAGTTGAAAAGAGTAAAGTTCCAACAGAGTTACATGAAGGCGTTAATCAAACCGTTGAATATAACGTTGAAACCGACAGCAAATTCTTTTGGTACAATAAAAGTTTTTTTCAAAGATCCATTCCTCCTTCGTCCGATATCTTATTTTATACAAGTTAGTTTCTTTTCATTTTAATTTCTTCAAGTAAAAGACCAATTGTCACCCTTAAGTGGTTATGTTTGAAGATACATACTTAAACATAGTATAAGTAATATCTATATAAATATGACATGGCATTTATTAGAGGAATCTAGTTTAATATTCAATACTATTTTCGACCCAATGTCTTTTATAATATTTGTATAGTAACCATGCTAGATTTTAAATGTATTTTAATTATGCACTGACGTTGATATTTTTACATACTGATTTTGATAGTGTGTATTTATACAGAACTTACTACTGTACTGTATTTTAACTGTACAATATATATATAAAGTGAGGTTTTAGATAATGTATTCCAAATGTGTAATTTACTGTTGTCATTTAACCAAATGTCTTTGATATCTGCTATAATTGTAGCAAAATGCTAAACTCAGGACTGTTTTGCAAATGTATCAACAGGATGAATGTGATTTATGTATTGTTGCTAATTGTCAGCATGTTTTTTATAGGATTTTATCAGTTGTAATTGATCACATCTTTTGTGCTAAATTGACCGTTTCATTTTTGCTTGATTTTCATTTAAAGGTTTTTTAAATGTCTTGTTTTAGGAATATTTGCAAAATGAACATTAATATACAATGTCTTAGTTATGATTTTTGTGATTTTGCTGTTTTATAAATAATTGTCTTTCCTACCGCTGTGCGATACCATTACTTGGTAGAGGGCGGTTTGATTTTATTTTTACTGTATTTTAATTCATGTAATAATAACCTAAAATGTGTATATCCAGTAGATTTACTCTATCAGTTACTTGATTAGACCATATTACTGTATTGTGGTCTATTCATGTGTTTGTATGCTTTTTGGTTATCCGCAACGAAGTTGCAGGATAACCTCTTGTGATTGTACGAAATCATCATCATCATCATCATCAACTTTTTATTCTTCTTCTTTCTTTCTGTATGATTTTTGTGTAACGCTTTTCTCTGAAACTTGCAAACATAACATTTTGTTAACTATGTTAACATTTTGACATTTATGTAACGTCGTCAAGCGAAGCTTTTCATGATGTTTACAATTGCGCAACGTGACGTACGCGCGATTTAACGATTTTCTCGTATTTAACATATGTCGAAAACCAAATAACATTTCAACTTGAAACTTTGCAAAAGTTTAATTTATATCATGCGCTAACTTTCTGTTGAAAAAAAATTGCGTGTTTTACACAAAGTTACGCGCGCACGCGCATTTAAAATTTCAAAATGCGCGAAACTAATTTATAATCAACTTTCTACGCGTTTCATGTCGTTTTAAGCATGTAAAAAATTCCCACGCGTGCGCACATTTTTACGTGTGCGGTGCGCACGTAGCATTGAAAACGTATTTTTTTCGCGTGATTTATGTTTTTCCAGCCTTTTCATGTAATTTTACCAAATTTTTAACAATTTCGACTTAAAGATACGTCATACGAGCACGTCGAATTGGACAATTTGCGCGCGTTTTTTATGAAAAGGTTAAAAAATTCGTTTAAAATATGCCTTTTTTTAAACAGTCGTAATTTCTAAACTAGACGGTCAAATTTTTGTGGATGACATATTCTGGAAGTAGATGAGTTGTAGATATCGGATCATGTATTAATATGGCTAACCGGACATTGTGACGTCATCGTATGGCCACGCGAATATAAAATTTAGGATTTTTGTATCTTTCGTCATAGCTTATCACATTGAATAGAGCGCATCTCCACTTATCCGTTTTCCATTTTCATCCCGATTTTGATATTGTCTAGGTCAATCAACTATCTTTCGCATGAGTTAAAACTATTTTAATTTTTTTTACGTCATCATGCCTAAAAATTTAAATGACGTATGGCATCAATTTCATCTTTACAGTAAATTTTAATCTGTTATAGCTCGTAAGAATAAAATGTGATAATCACGATTACAACTTTTTCTGGAAGCTATTGGATTGCAGATATAAAATTATGTAAAAATGTTGCCAATCGGATGTTGTGACGTCATCATATGGCAAGTTAAATAAAAAAGGTCGTATTTTCATCTTTTGCGTCATAATTCATTACATTTAAAAGAGCGCGCATCAATATTTAACGTATTCAAATTTCTTCTACATGCTAATACGTTGTTGCTGAGATAATTTCCTTTCGGAATTGCTAACTTCGCGTTTCATTTTAAAACCGTCAACATGTTAAAAATTGCAATAAATAGCGGGTCCCGTAATTTCACCTATTCTACACTGTATGTGATATGGATACAAATTATACTGTGTATACTATATATGAATTTAAATAATAAAATTCAGCAATAACAACAGATCATATTCTTCAGTTCAGGTCATAATGCCAACGTGAACACTTCCTTTTGTCCTCAACCTATCCCCTTAATGTTAATGTTGCACCACTTGCGCGGCGGATAACCAAACTCGTCAAAGTGACGAGTTACATGTCTAGTTTTAATAAAAGATTATGTGGCTGATTTTTTCATTTTACAGACACAGTACTGTTAGCTAAATGGTGCTCTATATAGACACACTGTACTTTTACAATACACTAAGCTTTATTCACAAATGTGCAATAGATAAGTTGTGTGAATTTTCCACTTTAGTTGTAGTGCTTTTTGTACAGTAATTTCAATAAAATGTACCATACCACCTGAGAATCTAGTTGACATAGAGCTGTTTCTTCATATACTGTACGCAAGTACAGTATTTTAAATTTTATTCACACTGCATAAATTCCATCTCAAATGAAAAAATATTAAAATACAGTACTGTAACATGTATTTTAAGTTATGGCTTTCCAAAACTAAAGCCCTCTCTACACTACACTGACAAAAAATGTGATGTGCCCATATATGGACATGTCATATCACTACTATATTTGGGCACATCACACTTAAATGTAGACAGAGCTTAAGGGGAGTAAATTAATGTTTCCATGGCGATGTACTGTACGTTCACACTGGATAAACACCAGCATAAAACTGGAAGGCAGAATTTTCATATCACATGACCAGTATTGCAAATTATCTAAACGACTAGAGTTCACAAAACAAAAAGAGACATTGGTACAATATTCACATTTGTGGTTTAATTTATTGTGTTTCTCAAAGAGCTGGCTTTGCTATTTATATTTTTAATAAAAGTGTTTTGTGGAGAGAATTCTAACATCCATTTATCAGATCGTAACCGGTTAGATTCTTGATGGATACAGCATCTGGAAATAATAAAAATGAATACAGTTTAACGATAAATGAACAATTTACAGCAAGACTTTTATGTTTGGGCTAGGGTGTTTTTGATAAGCTTATTCTCCATTGTACAAGTGTGTATGTATTTTACGACAGTTCTGCACACTGTTGCTTAAAACATGGACAAATATAATGAAATACACCAACACTAATGTACTTACAACTCTAATACGTTTGCCTATAGCCTTGGCTGGTAAGTTTCTCCTAAATTTAGCTCGTACTGCTCCACTTTTACCGTGAGATCTGGTAATTTTACCCCAGATTACTCTTGTGTTGTTTGGCTTATCAGCGCCTGGTGTTCTGGTCTTGCTGCAAAATAAAAACATTGAAAAAAATGAAATAGAGAATTCAAATATACATATAGGTTAGAAGTTAAAGTAGAACCTGTGTTTTACGTACCATGATTTTACGTTCCCTTGATTTTACGTACGCTTAAAATAACCGATGACGTCATCATTTTCTTACATTGAGGGCGCAATTTAACAACAAAGCACACAAAGCCACAATCATGGCTGTGTGTGGAATTCTGCTGTGTGTTTGAGTCAAGCTACGCACGTGCATTAAATGCAGCGACTGTTTTTATTGATTATAGAAAATACAAGAACATTGATATTTTACACTTTATTTAAACATCTCACAGCCTGTATATACTGTACTTTTCTAGTTAGGCCTCACATCTTGCTAGGCCTGCTAGCCTGGCCTGAATAGTCTAGGCAAGGCCTCTAGCTAGTGACAACCTGCATGCTGTTCAATAAAGTAGACAAACAGGGTAGCCTTTATAGCTACGATCTCTACGTATTTGGGGTCAATTTAAGGTCAACCTTGATTTTACGAATCCTTTGTTTTACGTACGCCTTTCGGTCCCGTACCGTACGTAAAATGGAGGTTCTACTGTACTTGAAAACTAATTTAAATCTCAATTTGTTGACTTTAACAAACATTACTTTTTTGCCTTGTATACGTATGCACATCTTTTGCCCATGTAGAATTCAGTCTCTTCCCGATGTTCAACACCTTCAATTTTCAAGAGGGCAGTATTCTCATACTGATTTCGAAGACCTCGTTTGTAGCCTGTGAACACGGCCCTTGTGTATAGCCTGTATGATAAAAGTTTCAAAAGTATATTGTAATTTTAAAACACATTTGTAAAAGTTGTTTTTAAATGTAATCAACATAATTAAATTATTTATTGTACTGCTAATGAATTAAAACTTACCTTTTAGTAGCCACCATCCTAGCGTTGGTTCTCTACAGCCCTAAAAAACAAAAATATTTGTTGCATGAAAGAAAAAGGTTGTAAAGTACCAGACAGTAATATCTCTACGTCATGCATGGATGGCCTCTTTTTCAGGTAGGGTTTGTGCATTATTTTCCCTAACCTAAGGCTACTATAGAGAAAATATCTTTAAAATTGGTGTGGGTGACAACCCACAAGGACCCCGGACCACCGATAGCTTTGGTAAGGCAGCACTGTCATGCTACTATATTACTTTACTTAGGCCATGCCCATGATAATTAGCCTAGCCTACACCCTACACATGGATTGTACAGAACAGAGAGGCTGAGTACAGTCTGTATCATAATCCATGTATGTAGTGGTATTTACAATCCGTAAAAATCGATATAATCAGTTAAATTATTACAAAGTAAAACCCCATATGACAATTTAATTTAACCCAATGAGTAGTTACTGTTATATTTATTGTAATTTAGTACATAAAGCATTCAAACTTTAATAACAAATTTGATTCAATATTTTTTTCTATAAAACTTACAGAGCTAGAAAAAGAAAAGGAAGATGTTAGTTTGTAATTGTTTACGCCACCTAAAAATAAAAATTGACGTTGGTGTCGCTATATAATATCCTCGTTTGTTGCTTTTATTAATTTGGAGATTAAAATTCTATCTTATTGTAATTATTTTAGTATTGAAGTTAAAAAAATAAATAAAATAAAATATATTTAATATTGGTAGAATTAACAGAATATTTTATTTTAAATATAAATTATATAAATTATTTTAATTTAATATAGTATGAAAGAGGCAGCACCCAGGGAAACATTCAACAACAATTCCATAAAAAACAATGCGACACCGGTATATTTCTTAGGTATAAATTCATTTTTTTCGCCTATTATAGTGCTTGTTGGTGTATATAAATAATAACTGTGATAAGATCATGTATTTTCATCTAGGCTTGGCTTAGTTGTCTTATAAATATGCTACTCTTTACTCTACCTGCAGCGTAGAGATAATGAGCAGTTAGGCTAATTCATAATCATTCATAAATTGTCTGTATGTAGGCCTATGTACAGATAATACTATAATAGTAACTAGCCTAGTAGGCCTAGAGTAGGAAGGAGGCTAGTTAGATGCACTTTTTGTGTGGGCCAGCCCGCCCGACCGCTGTAGGCCTAGTGTCAGCAGGTGTACATAGTCCTAGGCTAGGTCCTAGTTAGTCAGACTAAGGTGTTTATTCTAAACATAATTAATACTGTAATAGGCCTAGGCTATGATCATATATAATAATTTTTGACGATATCACATTTAATTAAAAATTTTTAATTTCAGACATATAAAAACATGGCAACGTTACCACAACTAGATGCTATCCATCTGGCAACAGTGCTCGATGACACAATTGATCAACTTGCCGTTCTTGGAAAGATCATGCCACAGACGCTTGAAAATCGACCAGACGCTAACGATGTAAGAATTTGATTTCAGACCTTCATTTTTTTAAATCTACTGTGCAAGGAACAATCAAAAGTTTAAATGTTTGTAAGACGATGGTTTTTAGTTAAAATTAAAGCCCCATTCCCTACGTTTTTTAGATCTAATTTAAGACCACAAACTATATTTAATGTAAAAATAATACTATATGGTCCTATTGCGATAACTTTTTTCGTCTTTAAACGGTTAAAAATGTGAAAAATAAGTCGATTCTAATAATTATAGCGGCCCGCTATAAATCCCAAAATGCATTGCGCGCGGATTGATATTTTTGTTTTTCACCTGTAATTCGCCCACTTTTCGATCGATCGTGAGGCCAAAACAAATGGAAGACTCCTAACTTTTCAGCGAAAATACCGGGTTTTCCCCAATTTGTATCAACGGAGTCTGGCAAAAATAGAAAGACAATTAATGCAGCAACTATACAACGTCAGGCTAGGTATATAGCTCGCGTACGATGTTCGTACGTTAACGATGTTTACCAGCTAGGCCTACAAAACTAAGCCTAGCTAGGCTAGGCCTAAGACCGTCCACGAGAGGTCGATCGCCACGAGCTACTTAGGTAGTGCATTGTTTCTCACTTTTTATCATAATTTACCATAAAACGTACATTTAAGACAAGAAATGACATGGTTTAATGTTTTTAAAGTGATATATATGTATTATATTATTATGTATTTTCCAAAAAACGTCCAAAATTGCAGGGAAGGGGTCTTTAACTGTTTCTTTTGTCGTTTTATAAGTGAAATAATATTTTATTTATTTTTTTTTTTTTTCTGCAGAAGTGAATAAGTTTATTAAAACTGCAAAATGGCCTACGGTATTCAAAGTCTGATTTTATTAATCATTATTTTTCAGAGGGACAATATATCTTTATATAAAAAATATTATATAATAATAATAATAGTCTGTTCTTATATAGTGCATATAAGCAAGCTCTCAATAACATAACATTTACTTTACAAAAAGGAATTTAAGTTACTTTTTCAATCAACAATGTTAAAGTTTTCAATGCATGATATCTTGAATAATCTGTAAATTACTTCTTTTCTAGATTGTTGGAGACGAGATTGGGGATATACTTGAAAGTCAACGTAATCTTGAAACCCGCTATGAACAGCTGATCCTAAAGAGGGCAGAGTTGAGGGAAGGCGGAAGAAAAGAACAGCTGAAAGTACAAGAAAATAACCAGGAGATAGGGGATGTCATTGGGGGCCTACGATTGAAAACTAATCACTTCTCAAAAGCTTTGAAACAGAATCCACTAACGCCTGATAATCTAGCCAAAGTACAGAAAGACAGGTAATAGCAATGTTTACAAAAATAATCTTTTAGTCAAACCAGACTATCAAACTTTATGAGACAAAAAAATGTGATGTGCCCATATATGGACATGATGATGTCATATCACTACCATATGAGAAGGCTTTAAACACCATTTAAACCAAATTTCAATTATAAAATAATAATATAGATATAAATTATTGGATTACTGTAGAAGTAAGATAAATAAAATGTAATCTGTAGCTTTTTAATTAATTCTTTTCCTATCAATTAAAATTTAATTCTTGAAAAATATCAAATATCCTTCCAACAAGATTTATTTTGAATGCAAATGATGGAATGTTCTGTCATATAAACAATAAACTTTAACTGCATTATAGTCACTCACTACTAATACAATTTTTTAAAATAATCAAACACATTGTTCTTGTAGGCAGTATGTACAAGACATTTTAAGTGCCACACTACAGGAGATGCGTGAGCAGCAGCAATTCACGTCACTTGTGAAGGCTGTTACACTAGAACAGGACAACAAGACCCAACTGCAGAATACTATTCTCAAGTATGTATTTGTTATCAAAATTCATAGAAACTGAGCTTTAAGTTTAAAAAATGTCTTTTTTTACCATTAAAAAAACATACTTGGAATACCAGCCAAAGGGTGTCTGAAAGACGTCACTGTATAAAATAAATGTCTGTTTGATTTTATAGGGAAGAAGAGGGTAGAAAAAGGATTAAAATGCTGCAAAGACAGATAATGAACATCAAAACAGAAAGAGAAGAAGAGATTCAACAACGAGATGAAATGATAGCGCATCTAAAGGACCAACTGCAAGAGATGAAAGCAAAAACCAACATGGAAGGAAAATATGTACAGAAAGATGCAGAGGTCACAGTTCAACAGACACAGAAACACTGCTTTCTTACAGATAAGCAACTGAAAGAAGAAATAGATGTAAGCACAGAGAGAAATTTCCATCTTAGGATTCTGTACTTTATGACAACAATGTCATGTGGGCAAACCTAGGGAAGCACTGGATCTTAGACGTGCACTGAACCGTAGCCCAATTTGATAACTCTCCCAATTTGCTTATTAAATAAGCGTTAATATCAAAGCAACCAAATCAACTTTAATTTTATGGAAATTACATATCTATATTAAAATTTTGTTTCTAAATACTGGTTTTCTTTCCAGCGCTACAAAAAAATGATTGATGAAGAAGTTAGAGTGAATCAGGAAATAGAACAGTACTTGAAGACACATCAACTTGTAAGTTAACTTTTTTATATCTTCATACATATATAATACTACTATATTGTTAAATGTATTTTTTTTACAGTACTATACATCATTTAATTGTATATATATATATTACTTGTATATTCATATTAATGTCTTTTCTGCAGTTTTGAATGTGAATATGAAACCATTTTAATCCATTTAATTTTTGTTTCAACAGGAACTAGATCAGAGAGTAGAATTCTGGATGGAAAAATATGATAAAGATGTCGAGGCAAAGACCCACGAGTTAGATGTACTAAAAGCATCCAAAGCAAACGACCTGGCTAGGCTACAAGAACTCACTAAACTCGTACGTAAATATATTGCAGTTTGATTCCAGCGAATTTTCTAAACTGACATTTATTCAACTTTATTCAACAGTTGGATATATGACAATAAATGTAATCTTCAGCTTTGTCTACATTATCAAACTTTATGTGACAAAAAAATGTGATGTGCCCATATATGGACATGATGATGTCATGTCACTACCATATTTGGGCATATCACTACCATATTTGGGCACATCACTTTTTTGTCAAACTAGTTTGATAATAATGTAGACAGAGCTTAAAATCTGTTACTTAATATCTATTTTACCAGTCATATTTACTATATTCTAAAAAATCTGGTTTTCTTTCTTTTAGTATGGAAATTATGAGCATGTAGTTGTTGAAGACAGGATTGAGAAAGAAAAGGAAAGACGCAAGAGGGAACAAGAGGAGGAAGAATTGAAGTCCATCATTTCGGTATGTATTCACACTACATTATTATAGAGGGCGCCCTAAAAATAAGTATTTACACTAATGCAGAGAGCACCCTTAATTTGTATATATGAATAGGAAGAAGTATGGTATGGTATCCTGTATTGATAGGGTAATGAAACATCCGGTTTTGTAGACATTTGGTAATACATTTTATTGAAATAAAAACTGCAACACCTTTCTCTGTAATAATACTGTACTGTAGATAAAAGTTTAAAATATGATATTTGTAACTTGTAGGTAATTGGATAACTTCTACTGTGGTAAGCAGTAGAGTTGTTTGTTTATAATGTTTATATGAGGACCCCTTGATTGTCAGCATATGCTGTTTATGGTTACCCTCTATAAATAAGGTTAAATAAAAAATAAGCATTGACCAATATGATCACTTATTTTTTAACAGGTTCAGTCATGGTGGCGAGGCGTCATGGTCCGTAAACAACTTGGTCCTTACAGCAAAAAGAAGAAGAAGAAAGGTGGAAAGAAAGGAAAGAAGGGTTCAGGGAAGAAGAAAGGAAAAAAGAAGAAATAAATAGGCTGTCTGTCATGTGTTATCACTAAGATGTAAAATAAAATAATATGCAGTTAATTTGAATTAAATGAAACACTCAGATGTATTGCGTTACATACAGTAGTTTTATTTATGTATTTATGTCCCAAGTTTCCAAGATGAACACACTAATTACCTCCGCCAAGGAGGTTATGTTTTCACCCCTGTATGTTTGTGTGTGGATGTGTGTGTGTGTGTGTGTGTGTGTGTGTCTGTGAACAGCCTGGAGGCCACAGTTTTTATCCGATTCTCACCAAATTTGGCAACAATGATCTATGCCCCAAAAGCTCGGACGAGTTCGAATTTGAGGGGAAAAGGTCATAGGTCAAGGTCACAACTAACAAAAAACTATTTTACTGCCGAGAGACCACAGTTTTTATCCGATTCTCACCAAACTTAGCCACAATGATCAATGACACATCATATAATTGTGGTTAAATTTTGAAGGGTCAGGGTCAAAGATCAAGGTGCACAAAAAACAAAAAGAAATAAAAAAATAATAAAAAAAAAAAAAACCTCAGTGGGTCTTGAACCAACAATCTCAACTGTGAGAGGCTGGATACATAACCATTACACCACACTGTCATCCACAACTTTGTAGTGTGCAGTTAACATATTTAAACTTAGAACTAATAAAAAAAAATGTAAAAAAAAAAATATTCAGGGGGAATTTTACAGTAGGCGGAGGTTTGTACTCTCGGAGTACCCTCTAGTTTAATAATGTTATAAGTAAACTACATACTGATTATCAATAAAAAATGTAATAACTTAAAACTTGTATACCTTCGTAATAAACAGCCGAGTGATATACTGGAAATGCATTAAAAGATGAGGAAATACTGAAAAATGAAAATACTGAGCCTCCCCAACCGAGATTCGAACGCAAGTTTGGATCAAAGTGTGCAACTATTATGTGACATTAAAATGGCATATTTTAATTTTTTTTATTAAAAAAAAAAATGTTTAGGGGGAAAATATATCTTACATAATAATATCATGTTGTTCACAGCATTAATAACGTTTAACGATGAAATTCCTGCTAAACTAATAAAATTAGCAATCAACTCAATTGTACAACCCATTACATTTTTAATTAATTTATCTCTAAGAACCAGCGACTTCCCAAGTAAATGGAAAAATGCACGAATATGCCCAATTTTTTAAAATGGCGACCGATGTGAACCATCTAACTACAGGCCAATTTCTGTACTACCAATTTTATCAAAAATTATTGAACGCGCTGTCTTTGACCAACTCTATCCACAAATCAACCCTAAATTATACAATCAACAATCTGGATTTAGGCCAAATTACTCGACATCATCGGCATTAATAAATATAACTGAAGATTGGATTGACAGTATTGAAAATGGTAAATACATAGGACTAATAATGCTTGATCTCAAAAAAAGCTTTCGACACTGTTAATCACCAGATACTAATAAAAAAACTACACAATTTTAATTTTGCTAATCATGTTATCAAATGGTTTGAAAATTATTTAACAAATCGTACACATATTACTAATATTAACAATGTTGATTCGGTAAAGTCTAATAGTGTTTTTGGAATCCCTCAGGGATCAATATTAGGGCCCCTTCTATTTATCATGTATATTAATGATCTACCTAACTCAGTTTCTCATGTAAATGTAAGCATGTACGCAGATGACACTGCGTTATATTATGCATCTAAAGACATACACGATATAATAAGCAAAGTAAATACTGATCTAAAACATGTACAACTATGGTTAGCAAGTAACAAATTAAGTCTAAACATTAAAAAGACTGAATACATGATTTTAGGAACACATCAAAAATTAAATAAATTGATTAACATGGATATTAATATTAATATAGACGGTACAAAACTTGAAAAGGTAAATAACTGTAAACATTTAGGTGTTATTATCGATGAAAATTTAAAATGGCATAAACAAATAGATCAGGTGAAAAATAAAGTAATATCCGGTCTGTACTATCTAAAAAAATGCAGCAATATTTTCCCTCAAAATATTCAATCATTAATGTACAAATCTATCATAGCCCACCATTTTGACTACTGCAATGTAGTATGGGGTCGTTGTAACCAAACACTCAAATATAAACTCCAAGTACTCCAAAATAGAGCGGCTAAAATAATTACACATACATCTAGGTATGACTCTAGCTCACAGGCGCTCAAAGATTTAAATTGGCCTAATTTAGAAGAAAAACAATATTACAACGAAGCAGTCACAATGTATAAAATAATGAATAACTTGACACCATCCTACTTAAGAAACAGATTCTATGAACGCAAACAAACATATAATACTAGATCAAAAGATATTCTAAGTTTACATAAGGCAAACACTGAGTATAAAAAGAAAAGTTTCTCGTATTCTGGCGCAAAGCTATGGAATAGTTTAAATGCTATAAACTCAAATGCAATTACAGCTCCTAATATACATATATTTAAAAAAAATGATAAATGACCAAAGATAAAATATACTTGAAACTCTATATTTTTTCATGAAATCTTTTTTTTGTTGTTGTTGTTGTTGTTGTTGTTGTTGTTTTTGTACTGTAATTGATAACTTGTGTAATAGTATAAATAGTTTTGTAGTAAGTAACGGCCTTGTGAAAAACACCAATATGGTGATTCAAGTGTTGCATCCGTTTTTGAATAAAGTTGTTATTATTATTATTATTATAACGGAATCGATTTATTTCTCACCGGCATAGCAACAGGAAAATCTATATCGGTTATGTATCGGTTTATTTTATACAGTAAAAACAAAGTAAAAATGCATACATACACTAAGGCACAAAATAATATACTATTTGGTTAGGATTCAAAATTAAATCTCATAAGATTCTTCCTAAATAAAAAGAAATAAAATCATAAGCACAATGATGTCACATTATCAGCAGCGGGCGTATGAACCGAATCGATTTCTTCACTATGGCATTGTTGTCATGAACAGAATTAGATATTACAGGAAAATCTACATTGGTTATGTTTAGTCATAGTCCGTATTACCAGTGTGTATTTGGGTAAAAACAATTTTTTGTAAGGATATAGGCCTATACCTCGTTTTGATTTCCCCCGTTGCGATAAAAATGTCAATAAAAAGAGGAGCCCTTATTATACTCGAAGGAGTTGATCGTTCAGGGAAGACAACACAAAGTACAAACCTTGTTAAAACATTGAAAAATGAAGGCGAAAAGATAGAGCTAATGAAATTGCCGGGTAAGTAGAACTGCATTGAGGCCTATACCAAATCATTTTGATGTTGAGAAATTAAAAAGGTTAATTTACATACCTTTCAGCTTCTTTTTCATTCACAGAAACATTTTTGAGATTTCGTTGTTTTTGAATATGCCATTTTAATGTCCATATTAGTTATTCACTTTTACCAAAAATGGATTGAAAATTTCTAGCTGAAAAAACCCTGTAATTTAAAGGAAACATAGTCAAAGACAATGGGTTTGGTTAATTGTTTTTTATTGATTTTGTCTTTTTTTTTTATGAAATTATTATTTTATTCGTTTTTTCTCTATGCTACGGAAGTGAATAACTTCTATTAAAACTACAAAATGGCCTGTTCAAAGTGTAATTTTTTTTCCCTTCATTTTTCATGTTTTTTGGGGGGACAATAGATCAGTAATAAAAACGAGTAGGACTTGAAATGAGATGAAAGTAATTTTCTTGAGCGCAAGATCTGGGTGGACTGGACATGGCTGATTATTGTTGCCCTTGCCCATAACTTGATTTGTGAAAGAAAGATCGTAGCCCTACATTAATTTATCGTAGGAATCTGTTAAGTTTAAAAAACATTAGATACATGGTATCCCAATAAAGACCACGTTTGGAAGCCAGGTTTTAGCAGTCTTTCTGCTGTCTCTAATTGGAGACCACCACTATAAGTGGTCTTTAAATTAGTACTCTATTTAGAAGGAAGGGTTATCGTGCTCCCTTAAAAGTCAGGTAGATGTAATCTGGTCGGTTTGTCGGTCCTGTCAATTTGTGTGTATTTCAGAAACTGCAGTATTTGTTAGATTTTCTTCAATTTTCAATGGCTGTTAAACCTTAAAATATATTAATTCTAAACATTTAGTGGTCTTTAATTGGAGGAGAAAATGTTCAGCTGGGTACACATACAAACAATGGTCTTTGATATTTAATTGGCGGGAGACCTTTAAAGATGTATTGTACCCCAAAACATGAACAATTAAGATTAATTAAATCAGACTTTGAATATGTTATTTTGTAGTTTGAATCAAGTTAATCACGTCCGTAGAAAAAATGATAAAAAATAATGTTTTCACTTGTAAAATGGCAAAATAAATGGTTAGGCCTAAATACAACAAAAAAATCCACTGGCTGGCAGCAAATTTGACTATATTTTGCATTAAATTACAGTTTTTCCACGGTAAATAAATTTTTTTCGATCAAATTTTTGGTCAAAGTGGATAACTATTATGCGACATTAGAATGGCATATTCACAACAAATGTTTTTAAATTATTTTTTCTTGGGACAATACATCTTTAATTTAAAAAATTGTTGAACGCACATCTTGTATGAGCAGAATGTTTGATGTCTATTAAAGGTAGTCAATATTGTCACATCGCCTATTTTTAAACTTAGTATCTTTGATGTCTTTTTTTTTCAGATAGGACTACAGAAACTGGCAAAGTAATTGATAAATACTTAAAGAAGGAAATTGAAATGGAAGTTCATGCTGCTCGTTTATTATTTGCAGCAAACGTATGGGAAGCAGTGTAAGTCACTATGCATCATTTCACAATTTATGTAATGATACTTATTTATACGTAAGTGGTGAGCAACATATGTGGTTTTAGTTCCACTGACATAAATAGAACACTGAAAAGATTATTGTAAACTTGGTAAAGCTTGGTTCCCACTAGAACGTAACGCAAGGACGTAAACGCAACGAAAGCGTTTTAACCAATGACAAGCGAAGTTATAGACAGTTAGCAATCACAAGTGAATAAGCCATCGCTTGTGATTGGTCAATTCACTTGCGTTGCGTTACGTCCTTGTGTTGCGTCGCTAGTGGGAACCACGCTTAACTCTTGAACAGTGCACGCAACGTACGATATTTCATTAATACATTCTAAAAAATCCATTCAATTCAACTATTTGTGATAATACCATAGTGTGAAGAAGCATAACATCAACAATGCGAATATAGATATTGTAGTCCCTTTGTGTTTATTTCAACAGTTATAGTACATTTCGAATGGAGTTAGAACGGTGCTTTCGGACAGACTGGAAAATAATTGCTCGTCATAATTGCGATCAATTTTTGTCAATAGAAAGATTATGGACATAATATTATATAGGCCTACATTTTTTCTCGATCCAATCTGTATCGTACTTATTGAATTATTGTTAAAACAGTAGGCTTAATTCACAATTGTATATAACATAATTATTTATACATAGCACCGATGTAGGCCTACAAAACATTTACAACATGATCCATCAACCTAATATTTGAAAGCCACAGATCGTCTGCATCCCAACCACCATGGCACATTAGAAACCTCGCCCCTCGCCTAACCGACGTTGCTACTGACTCACGGGAACCCCTTCAATTTGTCCTGCAACTCCGCTGAACAATAGAATACTTTTAATATACCGTAAAACCTCGAAAAGTCGAAGCCCATGGGCTTAAACCTCAAAAAGAAGCCCATCTCGAAAAGAAGCCCCCCTCTACAGTTTGCAAAAGTACTCTCGAAAAGAAGCACATCTCTTTTCAAGATAGTATCGGCTTTTTCGAGATAGACTACTAATGTTAAGAATGTAGGTTTATTAACTGATCGTCAAAGGAACAGAAATAAACAATATACAAATACGTGATTAAGAGTTACTGTAGTAGGATAATTTAATGCCAGATACTTGTGATGCAGACTAATGATAATAATTAATATGTATGATCGTGTTTATTATTGTCGTCCAAATGGTGCTTTGATAGCATATCTTGTATCTTTTTCTTGTCTGCTTCGTTGGCAAATATGTAAAATCGGCAGGGAATTTCCACACCTTCACCACCAAGTACCCATTTTCCTTCTGGGGCCGTTTGTTCCATTCCAGTTATCTTGGCTTTAAAGGCCAAGTGCGGGCAAAAAATTTCTATTGATCATACATTCCAATAATTATCGATCTAGGCCTATAGTTTCCCCTATGTTTCATAATTTTTGGGATTTTATTTGTGTTACACGAGCTTGTTGAAAATAAGCACTTTCTTATCAGTGGGGGGATAGTTCAAATTACACAGTAAAATCTCTATTCTTTTGTACACAAATTTTGTAAATAGAGAGGCATTTTAAAAAGCTACGAAAAATAAACAGTGTGGTAAAAAATGTTATCAGATGACTAAGTATAAGTAATAATAATATAACTTGAATATTACATTTCTGGAATTTTTATTCAACTTCAAATTTTTATTTTCATGCTATAGCAAAAATTATCCACCGTATATCCACCATCTTTTTTCACATTCTAGTGAGTCACAAGACATGTTATTACATTAGGTTAACTACCTAACTACTAAAAAAAGTCTTCCTGGTTTTTATGGAAGAATTGTGCCAAATTTTGTATTTGACCATATTAAGGGAAATTCATGTTTTTTCGTCGTGATTTCTGTTACAAATATTTGATTTATATACAATTAACCAAATATTATATTTAAAATTCATGCCTAGGCCTATACCTGAGCTTTAAGCTGCACTAGTGTCCTATCTTTCATCAACGGAGCTATTATCTGAGCCAAACATTCAGGAACATGTCCAACATCTACACCATTCAACGAACATACATTGATTGCATTTCTGGCTAGACTTTTCATGTTTTTCAGGTTCCAATTTAAATATCATTTCTTCGTTTATTTCGTAATTGTACTGAAAAACATGGTGTCCTTTAATTCTAGATGAAAAGTCATAATTGTAGTAGAAATTCACAAAATTTACAGCATTCATTTCGAAAAGAAGCCCCCTCTACAGCTTGCAAAAGTACTCTCGAAAAGAAGCCCATCTCGAAAAGAAGCCCATCTCGAAAAGAAGCCCACCAAAGAGCACTAAAAAAAGAAGAAGCCCATGGGCTTCTTTTCAAGGTTTTACGGTATTAGGTCTATCAATATAATAAACCTATGTTAAAAAACAAAATAATAATATATAACAATATTCATAAGTATTCTTAAAAGTTTAACAGCCCTGTTTTTTCCTTTTCAGGCCAAAGATCACTAAACTTGTGGAAAGTGGAACAACCGTAGTTATAGACCGCTATGCTTATTCGGGTTTAGCGTACTCTGCTGCTCTGCCAGTAGTAAGTTCGGTACAGAGTTAAGTCTGAAATAAGTCTATAGTTAATTGGCCTTATTTCCTGGTTGTTTGGACAAAAAAAGGACCAACCATATTATTAGACAGATTTAACTTTATCAGAGACAATTTCACACTCGATGGAGTTCCGAATTAACAGTTATCCGAAAATGTAAAATAGGACGATTTAGGTCGTAAAATAAAATGCCCATATAATTATTGAATATTGTTAACAAAAGCCATCTAGTATACAGATTGACATGTTCCCATCCACTTGACAAATTTGCAACAACAAAAAAAACATTCATAATAGTTCAAATAACTTCATCATGAGTATTTTCACTTTTTGGTAACGCTATATTTTAGTAAAGAAAAATCAGTGTTTCTTAAATAAAAATAATGGTGGAAAGGCCTATTCCTGTCTTGGCTTTGTTCCTTCAGCCAGACTTTTTTATAGGCTATGTGTGTTCAATGTTGTATTGTCTGTAAATCAAGACATTTTTATAAATAAATATGCATTCCATTCCAGTTCGCGGCTGTTTATATCTCATAGGTTTGCTGCGATATCCGGGATCGTTGTGTCTAGCAAGTTGTGGTAATATATAAACTTTGATGGATAATTTTCCCATCTCCAAACCCACAGAGGGTTGAAATGTCAAAAATTTACATATTGAAACCTCACACCAATATCATACGAAAACCAACCTGTAAATGCAATATAACTAATAAGGGCTCCGAATAGGGCTCTATATAATTTGATTTTAAAGTATATTTTTATTTTACAGGGTTTGAACTTTGCCTGGTGCAAAGCATCCTATTCTGGCGTCCCTCGTCCAGACTTGGTGTTGTTTTTGGATATATCCACAAAAGATGCGGCCACCAGAGGCGGTTTTGGAGAAGAACGTTACGAACAAACTGAATTACAATCCAAAGTTTCCAAAAATTATGAATTGTTACGTGACGAAGACTGGGTTGTACGTTTCTTTTTATTAGGCCTACTGTTTTTATTAGATTGGAAAAAAAATTCCAATTTAATTTGATTTTAATAATTATGCATTTGTTTTTTATATTGCTGCTTATTTTTGTGTAATTCATTTGAGGAATTGTTAATTTTTTTTTAGACTGTTGCGGCTGGAAGAACTATAGACGAAATACATCAAGAAATTAAGGAAAAAACAATAAAAACAATGAAAGAATGCGCATTTAAACCATTTGAACGCAAACTATGGCCGATGACAAATATCCTGGGAGGAGTTTCCCCTAAAACTTTTTTTTAAAGAAAATGATTTTTTCTGGTAAACCCAGTAAAAAACTCTTGGAGTTTACTTTTTTTTTCATTTTTCTTTTGGTGAATGGTATAAATAATAATAATATAGGCTAATAATATATTATAAAGAACATGACATTGAATTATTTCAGATTGTAATGGAGGGCCCACAAAATTACAATGCATTTAATGGAATACCAAACTGTCAAACGGTTTACTAATATAGTAGGTCCTATTCATTCATTCATTCATTCCACTTTAATAATAACGTATATAAAACCAAGTAACACTTTGGTGGCCAAACTTTCTCGATTTTTTTGTATATTATATCAAATCAATGCTATATGAAGCTTGATGCAGTTGAACAAGATATAGAACGATTTAGGTTGTAAAATGGAGCATTATTGGCCTACGAGTTCTCTCATATTTTGCCACTCAACAGGATTGTAAAAAAAAAACCTTGTTCAATACTTCATAATCATGAAGTATTTTCACAGTACAATGTTCAGGAACATGTTGGAAAAAACGTAAAATTACTCATTCGATAAAAATACGCAATTAATGTAAAATTAGACTAATAATCAATTTTAAAATTCATTATTCATATTCATTGTTTATTCATTCAAGTCATAAAATAAAATGGGATGTTATTGTGATAGCCTCTTCAAAAAGGCTATTTCAGTTTACTAAATAGACCATAATTGTATTTTTATACAGCTCAAGAAAAACGATATTGAACGACAAATATAGTCCAAATAGGCATAATTCCACTACAAGGTGATTGATAATGAAATGATGAAATTAGACATTAGTACATTTACATTCTAAAAAGTTCATATTTTGGGTTTTTTTAATGGGTATTTATTTTCACGCTGCTGCTCTAGCCAGCTACGTCACACGAGATGACTCATTCATTAGATGAAATCAAGCAGCAGTATAGTACTACACTTTGACATTTTTGTTAAAATGGAAACTCGACTATTAAATTTATTGGTACCACCTGTTGAATCCAAAAAACGGCTGGGAAAAGAGTCTAATGACAAATCCCAAAGCATTTCTGGTATTTATGAGTCCCATGATATTACTATAATTCACTGTCAGATAATCATTGAATTATTATCAAAACAGTCCATTGAAGTTTTTGTTTGTAATAGGATACTTGAAGTATCTAGGCTTGATGAAGTGACCCCCAGACTTGACCTTAGCAATAACAATAAGCAAGCAGCGTTTTTTGTAAGAAATATTCTTGTTCAATATATTATAATAATAGTAGTATTATATAGTTGAATTGTGAAAGACACTATTTTGTGTGATTTTTCGAAAAAATCCTGTACTATTTATGTGTATTATAAAGAATTCAAAACATTTTATTGCTTAATTTTAGAATATTTTATGGAGTACTTTCTAGTCAATATTAGATGTCGCATTTAGAGTGCTTTTCAGGTTGTTTTATTTGTTTTAAAGCGTGTTTTTTGTCTTTTAAACACACTACTTTATGGTTAGAAAGTGAAGGTTCAAATAAAGATTATTATAGTAGTGCATCATAATTGAGTTATGAAGTCAACATTTTTTGAGTGATTTTTTTAAAGAAATGCGCAAATTTATATTTTATATATTATTTACATTTATTTTTCGACATAACTTGGTCCTATGACACTACAAAATGTCAATATATTCACATATATTATAGTTTACTAAACAAAACTTTTTTCTTTTTTTTTAATTTTTCCAAACAAAATCTGGGAAACTACAGTATATAGTACTCCTGCTACTTTCTGGCTGTTTTAATTTACCATTTTGATTTAGCCTTTTGCTTATTTTTTTTGCATCTCCATAGACATCCTGCCACTGATATACACAGCATTGTCATTATTTTCAGTAATGTGCCTTTGGATTTATATATATACTTATATTTCAATAAAAACTGTATAACATGCATCAAGATAGACAAGTTTCTTATCCTGCAGTGTAGAATCTATATCTTAGTAGATGAGACTTGCTATTTGTTACATCAATTCAATTTACATTCAAAGTTTGTTGTTCAATGTTTTCATTTGGCCGAATATGCTGGTAGATCTCTGATAAATGTGTCTAGTTTGCTTAGGAATATTTCACTCTCGATTGGTTTGTCTAGTGCACACATTGGGTTCTTGACGACGTATTCCACATAAATCTATAAATAGAACGACAAAAATATCTACAAATCTAAACAAAGGACAATTATCAGGGCCATAGCCATCATTATGGTTGGTAAGGTTTCAACCTGATTCACAAAAGCCTTTGAAAACACTGTGGCTTGAACAGAGATTGTTCTCTTTTTTCGCGAAAACTGCACTACTTTATTTCTCGTGGCTACATCCCTGTTGATGGTTACCATGATGCAGTTAAAAATTCAGTACTTTGGTTGTCATTTCTAATATTAGGTGGCTTTTGTATAACTTTGCTCGATGATTTGTTAATTAGTAACGTTGATTCAGTGGTAGATCTAGGATTTTGCATGACATTCGTGAAATGAAGTGCTTAAATGTAATATTCTATCTTATACATTGTAATTTTCAAAATTTGCTGGGCTCTTAGTGGACAATCACATAGGACATGGCTATTTTTTGGGTGACCCACCACAATACAGTCGAGTCTAATAATAATAAAAAGCAATCTAAAGCTCTGTATAAACAAAAAAAAAAATGTGCCCATCTATTGATGAAGTCATATCACTACCATATTTGGGCACATCACACTTTTTTGTCAAACTAGTTTGATAGTGTAGACAGAGCTTTAAATCTAACATAATCTTACATTGCTATATATCTGCTGAAGTGTTTCTCTTAAGCATCCAACATTCAAACTGGTATTGATGACAAATCTAAGTCCGCTAGGAGTTTCATAAAAGTGGAGTTTGTAAGAGTTTGTGCTAAAACTTAAAAACCCATCTTTACTGGTTTATACATTATCAAGGAGAATATTGTTTGTTTTTTATTTTCATTTACAATTTTTTTTAAATTAAACTGTTTTATTTATTCTAGTTTTAAAATGCTGACAATCAAGGGGCCCTCATGATACTTGTCTCAAAAGATGTACTAGGTTCTTTAAAGTGCACATGAGCTACTGTAGATATGGACTTACGGTTCATAGTCCTTATAGAAGACTCGTTCTACCACCAGAACCATGGAGTGAGTGAGCCTCAAACCCTTGCCGATGTTATTACAGTTCCACTGTCTTAACCGCTTGGCCACTCACTGATTAAGAGAATATAAAAACATAAAAGGATACGTATCGACTGGAGATATTCTATTGATGAAAGACTTGATAGAAAACAGCATCCCGTACATCAATTTAAATTCCTTAAGAGTAAAAAAGAAATAGAAATGATCACTAATACAATTACTTATCATCCACCAAGCAACATCTTCCCCTTAAGCTCACATAAACTTACTTTGGTTGCACTGTTTTTCCCAATTTCAAAATTAAGTTTTGTTTTCAGTTTGTGTTTCTTTATCTATACATTTTATGAATGTAGTACTGTATGTTTTTTTAATATTGTGTTATATATTTATATTATTAGACTACAAGATTAGGATATATCATGCAAATTTTTCTCAATATTATTTTTTTTTTAAGCCTGAATTATTACTTCGTCTTTGGTTATGCCAGACTGTTTCCTCCTCATCCATTCCTGGTAACACAGGCATGTTCCATTACGATCAAATATATACAAGTTGAATATTGTCATTTTCTTCACTTTCTATAATTTAAAAAAAGAAAAACTTAAATTATATTACTAGGCCTAATATTAGTATTTAAATAAACTAATAAAAAGGTACGAATATCCAGTACTGCACTGGCTATAGTCTACACTATATTATTTATAGATAGGCCTAACCACGCCTTCCTTGTACTAGCTAGTAGTAGTACTACTAGGGCCCTAGTAAAAGATTAAGAAGGGCAGGCTAAAAGGCTTATATGCCTACCTTATTAAAAATAATGTAGGCTAGTAGGGCTAGGCTAGGTAGCCAACCTACTACTAGTATGCCAGGCAGGCTCTTCGGCCTAGCCTACTAGCTAGGCCTACTAGAAGTTTATGATTTACTGTCAGTCACTGTACTGACTGTTGGTTTGTACTGAAACTGAATTTATGAATAATATATATAATAAAATGATCAAAGTATTATGAATGACTAATATGAAAGGAAAAGGAAATATCTGTCTATATATACCAGGGGCTCTAGGCTTAACGCAGGTGTGATTATCCTTTTTTTGAGCTTCTTGTTATGGGCTAAAAGTCATCTCCCGTACTCACGATTGGCATAATAACATGCTACATGCATCCTAGGCCAGTCCAGCAGATTGTTGATCGATATTTATTAACGCTCGAGTAGGTACAATAGTCCGAAGAGGGCGCTTTTTCTGGAGGCGTTTTCAAAAATGAATTTTATATCGTGTGGTTATTTATGTGTGCTTTGAAATATTGATTATAAAATACTTATTTTAAGGTGAATCTTTAGACATTTATCGAGCATGGTTAAAATAATGTGTAAAGAATCACTAATTGTTATAGTTTAAATGTTTATCCTAAGTAATATTTAGAAATATCAGTTTTTAGTTAGGCCTACTACTACTAGCCTAGCTAGTAGAAGGCCTTTTTAGGCCTAGCTAGGGCCAGGCCTACTCACACTCTACTTACTTTGCTTGGGATGATAGGTCAAGCCTACATTACTACCACCTTATTATAGTTAGGTCTACTTTACTACTACCAGGCCTAGAGTAGAGAAGGGCCTAGGCCTAAAAAAGGCTAGCTACTAGCTAGGCTAGGCCCAGGGCCAACAAGAGGAGTCTAGGCCCTATTCTGATCTACTAGAGGGCCTAGGCCTGTTGTGCTAGTGAGGGAAGCTAGTTAGTATACATTATCAGAGTATTATATTATTATTAATATTTTTCACTTCATTTAATATAATTACTTCTTTTCTCCTCCTACATTTGTTTATATAGGTAAATTATGGCTGAAATGTCAAACGATATGAGCGGAATTATGCCACTCAATCGGCAATCACACCAGCAAGGAAGCTACAGCAACAGACATTTAGAATCGATCTCAAACAAACTAGCAAATCTAGAACAGAGACTAAGTACAGATACTACCCATGATTCCCCTTCAAAAAGATCTTCAAATGCCCCATCATCGAGGGCGACAGATGCTGCAGAGTCCATTGTTGCAGGAAATTTTTCTAGAAACCGCTCACCGCACCACATTGGCATAGCAGCGTCTTCATCGGTCGTTCATAGTTCAAAAAAATATTCTTCCGAGGATGAAATTCGCAGGAAAAATGAACAGCAAGGAAGAAAAGATCATGTTAAGAAGGAGCTGTTTACAAGTAGTTTTGATAGGTCCATTGAAAACCAGGTTTGAACAATTCAATATTGAACTTTGCTATTTCTAAAACAGGATTTGCGACTACCGACCTAGGTCAGGTCACTTGGATCTAGAAACCATTAAAACTTTGTTGAGGTGGGAAAGCAAGGAAGTCCGAATATCCCCGTCATCACCAAAACCTCCCTATTGATGCGAAAATAATGGAAAAAAATATATTCATTTATTTAACTTTTAACACATTTTTTCTACCAAAGAAATGGGTCTTGTTCACTGTGTACTATGAATATATTTAACTTTATTACATAGATTGTAAAAGTAAAAAATATGAGATTTGAAAAAAAAATTTGACATCCATATTTACAAATGATATTACCACCCTAAATATTTGGTTAAACTGATAGAAATGGAATTCTGGTTTATGTCTAATAACATTTTGTTTTCTTTAGCATGAGTTGTCTGGAGACATTGCAAAGATGGATGATGTACGAGAAAGCCTAGATCGCATCATCTCACCTATCAATAACATGTTTACATGTAAGATACCAAAATGTTCATACTCCTTGTTATTGGACAGAAATGTTGTTGTTGTTGTTGTGGTATTAGTGCAGTATATTGTCTCATTTATCATTATACACCATTACAGTATATCCTCTAATCCCACCCTCATAGAACATGAAATTGGGCCAAATTTGAGGGGTGGGATTATTACTCTAGGGAAACCCTAGTTCAGTAAAAGAAAATGATTGGTAAGCATTTGTAAAATCTCGTCTGAACTGGCTAGAGAGAGGCTTGAATCTACTGCAGACCAAAAGTCAATACTTGGACTATACATTTTGGGATATGCCCGTTTGTGAAATCAGACATAAAGTAGTGGATAGGATTATACCTGAAGTGGGACTATACCTGGGGATATGGCTGTTTGTGAAATCAGACAGAAAGTAGAAGGTTGGGATTATACCAGAAGTGGGATTATACCTGAGAATATACGGTACTGATAACTATATAGTATAGAAAGTATGAGTGAATAATTTTGTTGAACAATCATTTTTGTGTGTTTTTTAGTTCAAAATAGAGATGTTCACCATGTAAGCAGCTCACCTGTGAGTGACCAACTAAGTATTGGATACCATGACAACGCTCAACACAATGAGTCAATGGAAAGCATGAAAACAGAAGCACTTCTAAGGTAATGACGAATATCTTTACAGAGTGTCTACAGAAATCAAGGGGTGCATGTCAAAAAGTTATTATAATAAATATTGATTGATTAGTTGAAATATTATCTAAAGCTCTGTCTACAATATCAAACTTTATGTGACAAAAAAATATGACATGCCCATATATTGGACATGATGATGTCATACCACTACCATATTTGGGCACATCACACTTTTTTTCTCAAACTAGTTTGATAGTTTAGAGCATAAAGCTCTGTCCACACTATCAAACTAGTTTGACAAAAAAAGTGTGATGTGGCTAAATACATTAGTGATATGCCCACATATGGTAGTGATATGATTATGTCTATATATGGGCACATCTCATTTTTTTGTGACATAAAGTAATAACGACAGAGTAGAGCATTAGATTGACACTTTGACATTTTTTTCTGTAGTATAAAGCCCCACGTGTCTACCGGATCCTTAGACAGTGGAATTGTCTTCCAACCTGCATCACAGCGCCACACTTACGTTCCTGATTCATCTCTGATGACAGAAAACCAGATTCTGAGAGACAGCTTAGAACGGGAACGATACAGAAGAAAGGTTTTTCACTAAAATAATTTTTTCAATAGATATTAGTAGTCTCCATGTGTTTCAAAATAAAAGAGAAATAATGTCTTGGAAAAGGCTAGGAAAGTAAGGGGTCTGGAGAAGAGACTGGACAAGTAAGGGCTCTGAAGAAGAGGAAAGTAAGGGGTCTAGAGGAGCCTAGGAAAGTTAGGGGGCTGGAGGAGCCTAGGACAGTAAGGGGGCTGGAGGAGCCTAGGAAGGTAAGGAATCTGGAAGAGCCTAGCGAAGTAATGGGTCTGGAGGAGCCTATGAAAGTAAGGGGTCTGGAGAAGAGGCTAGTAAAGTAAGGGGTCTGGAGGAGCCTTGGTAAGTAATGGGTCTGGAGAAGAGGCTAGGAAAGTAAGGGTCTGAAGAAGAGGCTAGGAAAGGAAGAGGTCATGTCATATTATTATTCTACTTGTTTACTTATATAGCTACTGATTTTTGTTACTGTTACTTCCTTAATTCTGTTGTATTTTGTAACCTTAGCATTGTGAAGACCAGATAAGTGGACTCCAATCCAAGTTGCTAGAGTCACAGCAGCAGTTAGCTGTGGCCGTCTCAACTGATCGTAAGAAGGATATTATGGTACAACAGCTGGACAAGGTAGGCTATCAGTACAATACAAGTTTATTTATTCTTCTTTCAAATATATACAAAAGAGAAAATCATAATTGTTTACATTATTTGTAGACTTTAGCAAAAGTTGTGGATGGATGGAAGAAAAATGAAGAAGAAAAATTAATTGTGATTGATAAAATGAAAGTAGAGAAAGAAGAAGCTGACAAGATGCAAGATAGACAAAAACAGGTAAAAAAGAGTTCAAAAATTAAATAATGTTGGTAAATTATTTATTGGATATAGATAATAAGTAAAATAATTATTATAATTAGATATCGATGTTGGACTACTACTAGTACTAGTCCCATGCCTGACCTTTGCCAGTGGCGAATTCAGACCCGGGGCCTAAGAATGATGAAATGAAGGGCTGACCTTAATTTGATGTCCTATCTTTTGCATTACAATTTGCGAAATTTAGGGTCGACCGGCTGCCCCCTTGGATCCCCCTGTGTTTGCAAGAGTTGCAATCTTTCACTGCTGTCACATGTCAATATCTGCATTATTGTGTCACTATATAAAGTTGAATAGGAAAGTAGATTATAACTAATATTGCATGGTTTTGATGTAATAACATTTTATTTTAACCAGTTATTAGCTACATTTGAAAAGGACTTATCACAAGCTGTTGATCAGCTGAGCAAAGAACAGAAAAGAGCAATATCCATAGAAAAGGAAAAACAAATAGAAGTATGTATAAAAGGAGAATTGTTTTGAAAGAATGAAATTATTATTATTTAAAGACTTGCTTTTAGTCAATATCACAATCTAAGAAACAAACACAATTCTTACTTACTTACTGTACTTACTTAGTCCGGGACATACCTAAACTTATATGACTAGATTCCTCCATAACTTCCTATCTGCCATTGTGACAGTCATCTCTCTGCATACCAGTATCCATCTCTAAACATCAATCAAGAACGTGACAGTTTATGTATATAAAATTATAATAAATAAATTTGAAAACATAGATGTATTAAATTTAAAAATTATAAAATATTCAGATTCAGACATTAAAGGACCAAAAGGAGGAAAGCTTAAAATTGGTTCAAGAAGAAAAACAGAAAAGACAGGCTACTGAGAAGATGAAGGAGGACTTATTAAAACAGATAAAGGAACTACAAGATAAGATTTCCCAGGTACTACACCTCAGATAAATAATACCATGTTGTCTTATAATCAAAATTATATTGCAGTTGCTAGAACCAAGGCAATCTAACAACAGGATGATCAAAGGGTTTATCTGTGGCTGCGACACGATCAGTTCCACGACCCTTAACAGGCATCACGCGCTACAGAGAATATGTACATAGTGCAGTACTGTTGGTATTTGTCGCAGCCAGACATAAGATCACTGTTATGAGTTTCTATCTTGACAAGGCGAGCTCAGTGTCCTGTTGTTAGATTGCCTTGCTAGAACAGTGCTATGTTTCTCAGTGTCCTGTTGTTAGATTGCCTTGCTAGAACAGTGCTATGTTTCTCAGTGTCCTGTTAGATTGCCTTGCTAGAACAGTGCTATGTTTCTCAGTGTCCTGTTGTTAGATTGCCTTGCTAGAACAGTGCTATGTTTCTCAGTGTCCTGTTGTTAGATTGCCTTGCTAGAACAGTGCTATGTTTCTCGGTGTCCTGTTAGATTGCCTTGCTAGAACAGTGCTATGTTTCTCAGTGTCCTGTTGTTAGATTGCCTTGCTAGAACAGTGCTATGTTTCTCAGTGTCCTGTTAGATTGCCTTGCTAGAACAGTGCTATGTTTCTCAGTGTCCTGTTAGATTGCCTTGCTAGAACAGTGCTATGTTTCTCAGTGTCCTGTTGTTAGATTGCCTTGCTAGAACAGTGCTATGTTTCTCAGTGTCCTGTTGTTAGATTGCCTTGCTAGAACAGTGCTATGTTTCTCAGTGTCCTGTTGTTAGATTGCCTTGCTAGAACAGTGCTATGTTTCTCAGTGTCCTGTTAGATTGCCTTGCTAGAACAGTGCTATGTTTCTCAGTGTCCTGTTGTTAGATTGCCTTGCTAGAACAGTGCTATGTTTCTCAGTGTCCTGTTAGATTGCCTTGCTAGAACAGTGCTATGTTTCTCAGTGTCCTGTTGTTAGATTGCCTTGCTAGAACAGTGCTATGTTTCTCAGTGTCCTGTTGTTAGATTGCCTTGCTAGAACAGTGCTATGTTTCTCGGTGTCCTGTTAGATTGCCTTGCTAGAACAGTGCTATGTTTCTCAGTGTCCTGTTGTTAGATTGCCTTGCTAGAACAGTGCTATGTTTCTCAGTGTCCTGTTGTTAGATTGCCTTGCTAGAACAGTGCTATGTTTCTCAGTGTTCTGTTGTTAGATTGCCTTGCTAGAACAGTGCTATGTTTCTCAGTGTCCTGTTGTTAGATTGCCTTGCTAGAACAGTGCTATGTTTCTCAGTGTTCTGTTGTTAGATTGCCTTGCTAGAACAGTGCTATGTTTCTCAGTGTCCTGTTGTTAGATTGCCTTGCTAGAACAGTGCTATGTTTCTCAGTGTCCTGTTGTTAGATTGCCTTGCTAGAACAGTGCTATGTTTCTCAGTGTCCTGTTAGATTGCCTTGCTAGAACAGTGCTATGTTTCTCAGTGTCCTGTTGTTAGATTGCCTTGCTAGAACAGTGCTATGTTTCTCAGTCTCCTGTTGTTAGATTGCCTTGCTAGAACAGTGCTATGTTTCTCAGTGTCCTGTTGTTAGATTGCCTTGCTAGAACAGTGCTATGTTTCTCAGTGTTCTGTTGTTAGATTGCCTTGCTAGAACAGTGCTATGTTTCTCAGTGTCCTGTTAGATTGCCTTGCTAGAACAGTGCTATGTTTCTCAGTGTCCTGTTGTTAGATTGCCTTGCTAGAACAGTGCTATGTTTCTCAGTGTCCTGTTAGATTGCCTTGCTAGAACAGTGCTATGTTTCTCAGTGTCCTGTTGTTAGATTGCCTTGCTAGAACAGTGCTATGTTACTCAGTGTCCTGTTGTTAGATTGCCTTGCTAGAACAGTGCTATGTTTCTCAGTGTCCTGTTGTTAGATTGCCTTGCTAGAACAGTGCTATGTTTATGACCTGCTATACATTCTGTATTATTACATAGGAATACAGTAGTTGTTTTATTAATTTAATCTGAATATTAAAGTTGCATTTTTGTTGTTTATTCCAGGAGAGAGATATAGCTTTGGAAATTCAGCATAAATTGCAGAAAGAATTATTAATGCTAAGTGAAAAACATCAAAAGGAATTGGAATCCGAACAGGTAAATGAAATTTAAATCTTATTTTACAAACAATTTAACTTTTTACATAATTAGACTCTCATAATACCAGACTCTGTGATAATATCCAAAAGATCCCAAATTCTTTGTTACCATTAAAAGCATATTAATTTGAGACATATTAGACCAATCCAAGGTTTGTAGTATTGGGAGATGAGTAATATAGAACTATTGTATGTGGCATAACTATGGGGTTTTTTTTTCCGTTTATTATATCTATAACAAAAAATGTTTTTGTTATTTTTAGCAAAGTTCTGCAAGTGTTGTGGCAAAGTCATGCAAGGCTGATAAGAAGATAAAATCTTTAAATTCAGAAATATCAGAATTGAAAGAGCAACTACAGGATTTTGAACAAGAAAGGGTAAGTACAAAAACAAACAAACGAAATAAACCTTAATATAATGAATGCATTGTTTGTTTAAATATTTAAAAGACTAAAGATCTGTCTGCACTATCAAACTTATGTTACACAAAAATGTGATGTGCCCATATATGGACATGCTGGTGTCATATCACTACTATATTTGAACTACTAGTTTGATAGTGTACACAGTGCATAAGATACGTTATTGTGATTTAACCAACATTTGAAAAAATTTAATAATTTTAAATAAATGTTTTTACTAGGAAAATTTAAAACTAGAGGTCGAAATGCAGGCTGCAAAATTTGAAGCCAGCCAACTTCGTCAAGAGACAGAACGACAAACAGAAGTGGAGAAAACGGTTGGTCAGCGAATGATAGACTTTGAGAAGAGGTTCCAGGAAGAACAGAAAAACTTAAAGAATATCCATCGACAGCAAGTACAGACTTTGTTGGATAACCACCAGAAGGAGATGAAGGTGATGGAAGAAAGGTCGCAAGAGAAGATGCAGAGCTTGACAGAAAGGTGGAAAAATGTTGTGCAAGATCTTCAACAAAGGTAATCCACTTGGTTTGCTCTTGTTGAGATTGTAGAAGACACTTTACACACAAAGAATGAGAGAAAATAATGTTATGGTGATAAAATACAATAATTTTAACAAAATTGTTTTTTGACTTTTCATTTATCACAATAATAAAGATTGCGGTAAATTACACACACACATTAGATGGTGAATTAAGCAGTATTGTATATTATCACATAAGGGGTAATGTCTTTATTTATATGTGTTTATTTTAGACTAGATAACAGTAATCAGGAGATGACGTCTATGAAGCAGAACATTAAAGAGGAAGGAGGTCACTATATTGATGTCATTGGACAATTCCAGACCCAGTGCCATCAATTGATGAACTGGATTCAAGTGCTCAGCAATCCTGATCAACAGGTGAGGATTCTATGTGCCCATATATGGACATGATGATGTCATATCACTAACAAATTTGGGCATATCACCTACATATTTAAGCATATCACTACCATATTTGGGCATATTCCACAGACCCCATGCCTTTTTTGGAAATATGGGACATCATTTTTCTCTGCCTTTTTCATTTTTCCGTGCTTCATTTCATAACAAACATTTACATAAATAATATAACAATTATATAAAAAATAACATAACACAACTTAAGTAAAATATACATTATATTGTTCTAAAAGAATAATTGAGGTATTTTATTAAGTTTTATATTACAATCTAAATTATATTTATATGTATTTAAACTTTTGTTTAATAGGAATCAAGAAATCAGAATAAATTAAACAAAGACGGTAAGTAGGGTTTTAAAAATCTTTATTTTCGTATTAATTATTATGTATATATGTATTATAGTATTGGAATAATATACATAAAGCTCTGTCTACACTATCAAAAAATTATGATGTGCCCAAATATGGTAGTGAAATGACATCATCGTGTCTAAAGTTTGAGCTTAAAAGCAGTCTTTTCTATTCTTTATAATTCATTCTGATTGCAAGACAAAGATGTTTGTTCAATAGTGTCGGTTTTTCAAACCTTTTGTAGTCTCTCACTTTCATGATATTTGATAATGTCATTTGTAAGTGTTATTGTTTAGTAATATAAATATAAAATATCTTATAGTTCCCAGAATGAATACCATAAGCAACTTAGCATGGACTCCACCAAAGCAAAGACAGCCTTTTACTTCATCCTCTACTGCTGTCAAACTGACCAATCAGCAACCATTTAATTCATCGACAACTACACCCAGTAAACATACATACCAACACAAAGACTTCATGCAGGAATTTCCACGAGCCAATGTTGCAGATAAAGCTAAGACAGACTCATCAGGTGTCTTCCAAAATCGTATATTGTTTAGCGACCCCACCCATGCTGATGTTCACTCATTCACCGAGGCTAAAACTAGGCAAGAGGTACCCATTGGAAGCTACCCCAGCAGTTTGATGTTTACCAAGCATGCTCTGTCTGATGCTAGGCCAGAGTTTGGCTCATACACAGAAGGGAAAGCAAAGCAGGAGGCACCTGCAGGGAGCTTCTCAAGAGGCTTGGTGTTTACCAACCAAGCACAACCAGAGGCTCAGCAAGAAGTGTCTGTAGCAGGTTATCCAGGCAGAAAGATGTTTTCCAATCAGCTTCATTCAGATACGTCTTCATTCAAACCTTTGCATCCTCAGTTTGATGATCAACAAACAAGTAGCTTCTGCTGTGAGATCATTATACTTCATTATTAGAGGATGTCCCCTTGAATATGGGGTATCCCTGAATAGAGGGTGAACCCTGAATAGGGGGTGAACCCTGAATATAGGGTGTATCCTGAACATAGGGTTTCCCAAGTCCTACTGTATTCCCAGTTTGCACAAATTTCCATTTTAAAGTGGACCAATAGCATTTCTTGAATCTTGAAAAAAAAAATCAAATGTATGCCATCCCAGTTTCAAGTGATAATTCAATGTTTACTTGTATTTGTTATTGTGTTTTGCTAGGCATTGTGAAAGGATATAATAATGTGATTCATAAATTAGTTAATTTTGAATGTATTTATTTTGTATCATATTACTGTATAGACTACACTCGTTTTGTTTATTTTACTAAGTTTCCATAATCATTTCAGTGAGTGAAACAATAGACCATGTTCCAGAGAAAGAAGATAGTATTACTGATCTATCAGTTGGTCCTCTAGAATCCACTGTGTAAGTGATTAAGATAGTTATTTGTCAACATTCAATTTTTTTCTAAAATAGAATTTTGCCAAATATAGTACAGTACTTGCTTTGTTTGTTATCACGATATCGTTCACAATTTTAAAGTTATCATTCTGAATTTTTTGGGTGTAATAGGTAACATCAGTTCATTAATAACTTCACAAATAAAAAAAAAAAAAAAAATTTGTATTCTTTTAGTATGCGCTCTCTGTGTCAATATTTTGCCAAGTACTTCACTCAGTTTCTGAGTGCTTTCATTGTAATATTAAATATGTTCTGTGTTGAAATTTACTGTCCGGAAAAATTCTTATACTTGTTTCAATTCCTTCTCCCAATTTATATTTTGTTGTCTATTTAATTTCAGAATTGAAAGGGACGTTTATAATTCACTGACAAATAAGTTTCAGAAACATGATGAGAAACAACAAGAGCTACAACATTACATACAGATGGTATTTAATATCTATATTACATAAGCACAAACCTGAAATATGTTACTCTACTCCAAAATTGTATGACCAGTTTAGATATGGACCTTTAGCTTGTTAGGACAGCAATTTGCAAAATATTTCACTACTAAGATCACATCACACTAAGAGCAATATCTATTGTACAAAAAACTGCTAGTCTAAAGCTCTGTCTACTACATTATCAAACTTTATGTGACAAAAAAATGTGATGTGCCCATATATGGACTTGACAATGTCATACCACTACCATATTTAAGCATATCACTACCATATTTGGAAACATCACAATTTTTTTTTTTTTTTAACTTGTTTGATAAGGCATTTAGTAAATGTTTGTGTTTACAATTTATATTTGTTTTTACCAAACTGCCCTCAACCATCATAACACATGGTTGTTGACTTACAAACATCTGTTTAAAATCACAAGACTTTAATAATTGATAGTGAGCCATGTGTCATATTGAATGTGTGTGATTCACTTGGATTTACCAATTGTAAAACTAAACCCAAATTAGAATGAACCAAAAATACTTTTTCCATTTGTCTTTTCCAATTTATTTTATTATTCATTCAAAACTAATTCAAACTAATTGAGAATGTTGTAAAGCTCTGTCTACACTATCAAACTAGTTTGATAAAAGAGTGTGATATGGTAGTGATATGACATCCAATCCATATATGGGCACATCACACTTTTTTTAAAGTTTGATAGTGTAGACAGAGTTTAAGATAATAGCAGGTGTTTCTGATTTTCCTTTCCTATTTTTAGTTTTTATTTATTGCGATACTCTAACCCGCTTGTTTTTTATTCTCAATCCTATGTATAGTATTTACCACTTTGACCTCGCATCATGTACTATAATTGCAGATGTATATTTTATTTTTTGTCATTGTATTGTAATTAAACTCAATTTTAATGTGAATTTTAACTTTCTATGAATTGTTAAATTTTAATATCTTGTTTTCGTTATTTTGAACATATTTAGAATTTGCGCAAATGAATAAATTATAACAGAATCAATTATTACCTTGTCCCGTCTGTGACAACAGATTGATTTACAGCATGTCATTTTCTTTGTGTTGATAATTTAAATATTATTAACTTAATGCAATACTGTACCACAATAGATCAATTGTAACAAATTGGATGAATAATATTTCTTATTTTTTTCACTGCTTCTTGTACAATTAAAAGTTAATAGCTGTAGCTTTTTGGTTGACTCTTGCCTTCCAAATATCAAGGTATTCACCAATCACACTTAAGTGAGATATTTTTCTTAAATATTAAGTATTTCACTTAACTCAATAAATATTTAAGTATTTCCCTTAAACTGTGTTCACTTAGATAGGAGATTTTTTTTTAATTTTAAGAGTAAGTGTTTCCCTTCGCCTAAGTTTGAATGGTGAATACGGCTATAGGGTTCTGACAGGGTGTATAATAATATAAATATCCATCCTGTAATTGGCAAGTTAATTTGCTGGTGGATTTGTTTAAATATGTTTTATTAAAAAAGTTGTTTATTTTTTCTTGTTCAGTTACTTCAAAGATCGCCAGGATCACCTGTCAGTGAAGAAAGTGAATCAGTAGAAAATCATCTGCAAGCTGTTACAGGTAATTTATAAACTAAAGGCTTAAGCTCTGTCTACACTATCAAACTAGTTTGATGTGCCCAAATATGGTAGTGATGTGTCTAAATATAGTATTGATATGACATCATCATGTCAATATATGGGTACATCACATTTTTTTGTAACATAACGCTTGATAGTGTAGACAGAGATTTAGAGAGTGTGCTGTTTTTATCCATTAAGAATATTCTAGTACTGTGGTAAATTTTAGTCAGAAAATTGAACCATGTGACCCGCCAATCACACTTAAGCAAGATACTTCACTTAAATACTTAAAAGTATTAAAGTCAATAATATTTAATGATTTTTCTTCAGGTTGTATTCACTTTTTTTAGAGTTTCCCTTATTTCACAGTAATATTATAACTTAATGATTAATAACAAATATATTGTGCGGCCACTATATACATCAGTGTCAGAAATGTAATAATGAAGTAGAACTAGTGTCTTGTAGATGAAAGGAATTGGAGGATTGGACAAACATATTCATAAGTTAGGCCTATATCTATCAATTTAGGGCTTTCAGGCGTTTTTATCAACTCGTCAAATCAACTGTCGTTTACCAGTATTTTACTTATGGATTTCTATTCTAAGGACAATATAAAACCTATTTCTGGGTAAAAATTACAGAGCCCCACCCAAAAACTCATTATCGACCCATTTAGTTGTATCCCTGGCAGTTAGCCACGTTTTTATCAGCTACAATGAATTATGATGTTTAATATGGGGGTAGCAATAACAGGAAATCATGTATCCTGGATGTTCATTCAACCATAACAAACAGGAGGATATTATTTTCATATTATAGTTTTTACCTTTTTTTCTGCTGAAAGAACAATTTTTTAAAATATGGATTTAAAAAAAACATTTTTAAAACGATTGAATTTTTTTCAATCTATGATGCACAAAATAATTAGTTTTCTTCACGTTTAGAAAATAAAGTTTATGCATTCCACAATAAGTAACATACTTCATGTACATACTAAATGGCTTTCTAGTCTGTTCTGGGATAACTATTGGTTGACAATCCAATACAAATTAATCACATACATACAATCCACCGACTTAATACGCAATACACCCCTATTTTTTAATGGAATAACCCACTATAACGGCCAGTACCTATACTGCGTGTAATCGTTACTATTTTATTTTCTTTAAACGTAAATATTCTTGAATATTCTGAGTGGGGTTGCATGCTACTCATCACGTAAGTTTGTCCCACAAAATAAGGTCACAAAGTCTTTATTTCCGGTTTTGAAAAAATGAAAGAAACCGCACATAGTCACTCTCAAAAAATGAAAAATCTTTCTGATCTGTAAAAATTGTTTTGAGAAATACTAATACAAATTTGTTTAAGGCGCCCTCTTGTGCCTCGTCCTATCAGACCTTCGATTCACATATCAATCTGATATAAATTTTATCTGAGATACAGAGGTGTTTTTTCGTTATTGCTTAATTTCTTGTATTAGTTAACTTAATATGTAATTTCCTTCTAATTAAAATATGTGATTAGATTAATTCTAACAATTTTTCTAGCATTATTTACCTATAACATTAAAGATGTCCTATGAAAAAATATTTTTTTAAATTTTTTTGTTAAATATGCCATTTTAATGTGCCACATAATATGTTATACACTTTGAATAAAAATTGGATTTAAAAAAAAATATTTACCTGAAAAACAGTAATTTTAAGCCAAAACAAATAGTCAAATTAGCTGCCAGCCAATGGTATTTTAGTTGAATTTAACCATTTATTATGTCATTTATAAGTGAAAACATTAATTTTCGTTTTCTTCTACGGAAGTGATTATTTATAAGAACTACAAAATAACCTATTCAAATTCTGATTTAATTAATCTTTATTTTGTTTGGGGACAATACATCTTTAATATTTATGAAGTAGTTTGTATCAGCTGCTGCTTTTACAATTTATTTTTATAGCTTTTCCAACTTTTATAAGTCCTTGATTGACACCGACATGTTTATGGTGATGTTTTGAATAATGTTGCCAAACTTCTGACAGCATAATCAAATTTAGATAAACTTTTATGACAAATTTTTTGCAAAAAATATTATAATAATATATTTATAAATCCAAAGGCAAATGAATGAAAAATGACAATGCTGTAGGTATCAGTGGCTGGATCTCTCATTGGAGGTACAAATAAAATAATCACAAAAGCTCAATCAAAATGGTCAAATAAAACAGCCAGAAAGATAGTGGCAAGCTTTTGGAAAACCTGAATGAAAATGCAAATTTTTAATTTAAGAGAATATTTCATACTCTACACATGTGTTTATTTCTATTGTGTTTAAAATTAAGAACTTCTTATTTATTAAACTTAAAGCAAAGTGGAAATTAGCACTTCCATGTTTTAAGATGATATTGCATCTGTTTGTGATTGACATCCATCATGACACAGGATGTCAAATGACCCTCCAATCAAAGACCACTTTGAATTAAGCTTTGTCTACACTATCAAACTTTTTGTTACAACAAAAATGTGATGTGCCCATATATGGACATGATGATGTCATATCACTACCATATTTGGGCATATCACTACCATGTTTGGGCATATCACTACCATGTTTGGGCATATCACTACCATATTTGGGCATATCACACTTTTTGATAGTGTAGAAAGAGCTTTAGAATATTTTTGGGAAAATATTACTATGTTATGCTAATTTAATTGTAGGCCTATATATTTTTATTTCAATCTTTTCTAAATTTGTTACCTTTCCCTCATTTTTACTTGAATAATTTCTTTATTTTCAAACTGTTTATCTTTTTACTTGAATTTTCTTCCATTTTTTACTAATTTTAACTTGATTCTCTTCTTTTTATTTTTAAACTATTCCTCTATTTTTTCATTACCGGTGTTTTAAACTGTATATTGTCAGCATGCCGCTGAAGCATGTTTCCGCGCCGGCCGGCATCAATCTAATTGCTTGGAGATTTCAACAGGAAGTTGCGAGTAACCTTTGCATTACAAGCGCTGGGGATTTATAATGTCAAACAGATTTAAACAAGAAGCAGTTTTTATTATTTTATTAACTAATAAATTATTGTTCATGTATTTAATATATTATGGAGTGAGCGCAGAATCTGTTTGGGCTTTTGCCTATTTTCAATCCTGAAAATTTGATAAATATTATTATTGTAGCATGTATTGTTAGTGTATGTAATGAATATATCCAAGGCTTACATTACAGTAGAATACAATGATGATAATAGTGGCTATTATAGTATCCCAGGGATGATTGTTAAGCTCTGTTTACACTATCAAACCTATTATAGTATCCCAGGGATGATTGTTAAGCTCTGTCTACACTATCAAACCTATTATAGTATCCCAGGGATGATTGTTAAGCTCTGTTTACACTATCAAACCTATTATAGTATCCCAGGGATGATTGTTAAGCTCTGTCTACACTATCAAACCTATTATAGTATCCCAGGGATGATTGTTAAGCTCTGTCTACACTATCAAACCTATTATTGTATCCCAGGGATGATTGTTAAGCTCTGTCTACACTATCAAACCTATTATAGTATCCCAGGGATGATTGTTAAGCTCTGTTTACACTATCAAACCTATTATAGTATCCCAGGGATGATTGTTAAGCTCTGTCTACACTATCAAACCTATTATAGTATCCCAGGGATGATTGTTAAGCTCTGTTTACACTATCAAACCTATTATAGTATCCCAGGGATGATTGTTAAGCTCTGTTTACACTATCAAACCTATTATAGTATCCCAGGGATGATTGTTAAGCTCTGTCTACACTATCAAACCTATTATAGTATCCCAGGGATGATTGTTAAGCTCTGTTTACACTATCAAACCTATTATAGTATCCCAGGGATGATTGTTAAGCTCTGTCTACACTATCAAACCTATTATAGTATCCCAGGGATGATTGTTAAGCTCTGTCTACACTATCAAACCTATTATTGTATCCCAGGGATGATTGTTAAGCTCTGTCTACACTATCAAACCTATTATAGTATCCCAGGGATGATTGTTAAGCTCTGTTTACACTATCAAACCTATTATAGTATCCCAGGGATGATTGTTAAGCTCTGTCTACACTATCAAACCTATTATAGTATCCCAGGGATGATTGTTAAGCTCTGTTTACACTATCAAACCTATTATAGTATCCCAGGGATGATTGTTAAGCTCTGTCTACACTATCAAACCTATTATAGTATCCCAGGGATGATTGTTAAGCTCTGTTTACACTATCAAACCTATTATAGTATCCCAGGGATGATTGTTAAGCTCTGTTTACACTATCAAACCTATTATAGTATCCCAGGGATGATTGTTAAGCTCTGTCTACACTATCAAACCTATTATAGTATCCCAGGGATGATTGTTAAGCTCTGTTTACACTATCAAACCTATTATAGTATCCCAGGGATGATTGTTAAGCTCTGTTTACACTATCAAACCTATTATAGTATCCCAGGGATGATTGTTAAGCTCTGTCTACACTATCAAACCTATTATAGTATCCCAGGGATGATTGTTAAGCTCTGTCTACACTATCAAACCTATTATAGTATCCCAGGGATGATTGTTAAGCTCTGTTTACACTATCAAACCTATTATAGTATCCCAGGGATGATTGTTAAGCTCTGTCTACACTATCAAACCTATTATAGTATCCCCGGGATGATTGTTAAGCTCTGTCTACACTATCAAACCTTATGTGACAAAAAAAATGTGCCTGAATATGGTAGTGTCAGATTTTTGTTATCATGTCCATATATATATATATATTACATTTTTTTGTCACATAGAGTTTAATAGTGTAGACAGAGCTTAAGAAAACATTGGAACACAATTTAAACAATTCTTTTTTTATATTATTATTATTATATTATTCCTTTTATGCTCTGTATTTTTATAATTAATTTACTTAACATACTCCCTCAAGTGGTATTTATAAATTAATAAGTTTTGAATTCTGTGATTGCAGATACTGGCAACCCATCAGCGGCAGAGGTCCTTACTCTTGATCAGTTAAGTGACATTTCTAAACTGATTCAAAGGTCACACATAACTAATGATGATGATGCGGTTGCTAAGCAACAGAAGCCAGCGACACCCGAACAGATGATGGCATACCTCAAGATGATGCAATCTAGGTTAGTTCTCGCACAGATTCATTTTTTAGGTCATTTTTTTACAAAATCTCACATTTTTTTGAGGTTGTTGTGATTAAAAATATTACTGAATATGATTGGGTATAGTCTCGGAGGGGGGGGGGGGGTTGTCTGTGTAAAAGTTAAGAAACTTGCCAATTACAGGATGGATAAACTATTTTTATAGTTTATCGTGCTTATAAACTAAGTCTCATTTGAGGCATAGGGAGTGGAGTTGAAAGAGTTGTGAGTTACAACCCTGGCACTAGGTCAGGTTTGAACCTTGGGATTGGAAGGAAAGCATGTTAACCACCAAGCTACAGCTCCTCTAGTATTTCTATTTTAAAATGGAATTTACCGAAGTGTTCATATTTAGCCTAAATTATTGGTTGAGTTATAACCAAGCATGAAATATACTCGGGTCATATATACTAATATTTTTGCAACACTTATTTCAAATCTCATTCTAAATCCTTCAACAATTTTCTTACAAGAATGCAGGAAAGTCGACCTATTACAGCCCATGGTCACTGTATAAAAGTAGACGTCTGCTCAAATTTAATAATCCGTTGGTTTTCCTGTCCTCTCGTAGTTTGGGGTCAAATTTGTTTTCTTCTCAATGTTATATATCAAGGTCTATCTAGTGGCCATGTCTGTGTCCAAATTTTTTATCAAATAACCCCTTTTTAGTTACTTTGTTTTACTAGAGTCGGGGAAAATACTGATAAGACACAAACAAAAACTATTTGGTTTCTTATTTACATTAAAAATTAAGCCTACTAGCAAACTGTTTCTAAAGTTTATGTGACAAAAAAAAGTGATGTGCCGATATATGGACATGATGATGTCATATTATTACAATATTTAAGCATATCACTACCATATTTGGGCACATTACACTTTTTATGTCAAACTAGTTTGATAGTGTAGACAGAGCTTAACACTTGCAGTTTGCAAAAGAAAGTTTGATCAAGTTTCCTAGCAAAGCCTAGTCTAGCTAATCTTGTTTAAAAAAACATGTCTTTCCATAATGTTAAGCTAAAATTTTAGGCCAATTTGACTACACTGAGCTAGGTTGCCTTGCATACTATGACCTATGTGAGTATTTTCTCATTCGATTAATGTTTGGTGATGAAACATGGAAGTTCACCAAAATGCTAGATCACAATGTTATGCTAAAAAAAAATGTACAATGTATTTGCTATGGCTTATATGTAATAAATAAAATAAAAAATGATTATGATGGTTGTAATATCATATTATTATATGTATTTATCTCTCTTATCTAATAATTTAACAAATACGATCTTGATATATTCTAAGGGTTGCAAGTGTACAGAAACAACAGAACCAATCAAGTGATTCAAGAACAAATCACATGATGAAAACAAGTACGGCCGTTGCCAAAGATAACCCTTTAATGGCTTCACAAGTAATAGTTAATTCTTATTATTTTCTTATTTACTATCTGTAAAATCATTTACCGGTCCCGAAAAATATATTTTTTTATTGCAGTTTTTCTGTTGGTTGTCAGACTAGCAAACTAGGCTTTATGGAACGGACAGTTGTTGTCTTTTTTTTTTTCTGTTTTAGCGAGAAAAATTGAACTTTACATTACCTACTTGATAGCTATTAAAATCATGAAAATCGTTTTAAGAGTGATTATAAATGTGAGCCTAAGCCTGAGTGAAGTGATTCATTGCTAGTCTACTTGTTGATAGGAAACCCCTGCTATATAAAAGGTTGCTTTAATAGAAAATGAAATGAAACCGTGGCTTATATTTGTAACCTTTCAAGATATGTATGTCATTCATTGTCAAGTTGTGAGGTAATTTCCCGATTGATCGTAATCAAATTGGTACTGGGTTTGGTCTACTAGCATTCTTGCTCCCAACCAGTACATCCATTCATAGAAGCCTTAAAGAAGTAAGCCTACCTGGTGGTGGCCATAGAACGGTCCCGAGATAACGACTATACTTCGGCTTTAGTCGATAGAAGATTGATTTCTAGTTTTATTTATCTTGTTGCAATCCGTTTGATTCAAAGTAAATATTTTAGGACATGAAATTAGAAGTTTAAACATTTTACAGTACAATGCATAAATGCAATAAAGAATACAAAATTAAAGTTTATAGAAAAAAAAAACTAATACAGAAAGGAAACAAAAAGAGGATACAAATGTCTATTTGTATAGCGCCATTCCAATGATAAATAATTGTGTGTGTCACTGTGTACAGATGTTAAACTTTTGAACATGCTTCTCCCCCAATTGTCATGTCAGTGCACTAGTGTGTGAACTAGTATTACAACCAGGTAACCGTCTACTCGTCTCGAAAGACGTACTAAAGTGTACCGTACATGAATATTTTGTCCATCCTTGACCTACGGTTTATAATCCTTATCTAAGAAGACTCGACTCGTATCACCAGAACCATGGAGTGAGTGAGCCATGAATCCTTGTCGATGTTAGAGGGTATAAATTACGTTTCTACTGCCACACGACGGACCACAAAGTGCCATGTCATTGCATAGTAGGACAATATACCAGTAAAGCTCTGTTTACACTATCAAACTAGTTTGACAAAAAAAGTATGATGTGCCCAAATATGGTAGTGATATTCCCAAATATGGTAGTGATATGACATTATCATGTATGGGCACATCACATTTTTTTGTCACATAAGGTTTGATAGTTTAAACAGAGCTTTAGATTGTTGTGTTGATATTTAATAGAAGAATCGGAACTAACCAATTTTTATATTTTTATTTAGGAGTTTAGTTCAATGGTACAAAAAGAAACACAAATTAAAAATAAGTCTACAAGTAAGACGTCGGAGGCAAAAACACGGACTAAAAATAAACGAGGGAGCCTACCACAACCAACAAGACAGTCACAATCCGCACGCAAATCTATCTGGAAATAAAACCTACAAGATAGTGGCAACATTTAAAATGTAAAAATAAAGTTTTAAAATTATGGTGCGATTTATAGAAAGCAAAACTACATTTAGATAAAGTTGATTTGATGACATCATCATCATCTTCCTATACTGTACAGAACCTCATTTGAGTATAGTCACACATGGGTTGGTCACATTTATGCAGCTGGCCTTCTTAATTTTCCACACGTTTCATATTTTTTATTTTTAAAGATAATTTCAGATTTCTAATTTATGTCAACATAGAAGATACAATGTTTGATACAATCCCTCTAGTGATGTTGTTGTTGTTGACATATATTACTGGGGCGTCTTGCGGATCACAAAAAAAAGAAAATAATCTTTTCAGCTAAAACACATTTAACTAACAGTAACAAAAACAACACTGTATACTACTGCATTGCAGTACCACTATCCCTGTTAAACCACTATCAAACTTTATGTGACAAAAAATTATATGAACATGATAATGTCATATCACTACCATATTTAAGCATATCACTACCATATTTAAGCATATCACTACCATTTGAGTACATCACACTTTTTTGTCACATAAAGTTTGATAGTGTAGACAGAGCTTTAGACCTAAAGCAGCGAGAACATAAAACAAAAGTATCTTGGAAAAGACCTACCATGTGAAATAACACACAATGCTGTCAATCTGGAAGTGGATAATAAATGCAAAATATATCAAGGTTAAAATAATCTTGGCTTTTGATTTGCTTTCAGACCTGTACCATCAAATGTACAATCACAGATACAGTAAAGCTCTGTCTACACTATCAAACTAGTTTGATAAAAAAGGTGTGATGTGCACAAATATGGTAGTGATATGACATCATCATGTCCATATATGGCCACATCACATTTTTTTGTCACATAATGTTTGATAGTGTGGACAGAGCTTAACAGGGTGCTGCTTTTTTTTGGTTTTTAGGGGATCCATAATTCTTGATTGTATTCCAAAATCTGTATTTAATATCCTGTTAATTGTTTTGATGTGAAGTCAATTAGGTTATCTTCCAATTTCCTAACTGCATCTCTACCCAACATTCCAACTAATTATTTAATAAATTTGGTAGAAATTGAGCATATTGGTGATATCTACTTGGAGGGGAATCAAATAATTGATATTGAATAATAACTGTTTAATTAAAATTAGTCTTCATTACCACTGATCATAGATTTTTGTATATATTTTTCATACACTCTGTTGTGTGTTCTACGAGTGCATAAAAAAGTTCACATAATTAGTTAACTACAATACATTATATTGTTTTGCCATTACTATTGTTGTTCTTGATATGATGAGTGGTAAAAATTCCATTCTGGGCAAACTTCCAATTTTTCTACTACTTCCTTTTATGGAAATTGTTGTTTCAATAAAAAGCAAACACATAATCATTTTTGGTTTTGAATCTTGTAACAAACAAGAAAGAGAGAACATTTATGGTTTTATAAATTAAAAGTTTTAACAAAACCGTACACAATGTACTGAACATTTTAAATAAATAAAACTGTATATATTTTTTTGACAATGATGTTTGTTGAAATTCATCATTGATATTAGTTTTATGATTGTCATAATTTTAAGCTCTGTCTAGACTACTACTAGACAAAAAATAAATTGATGTACCCATATATGGTCACGATGATGTCATATCACTACCATATTTGGGCACATCACACTCTTTTTAATAGTGTGGACAGAGCTTTAGATATTGTGATTTGTTATTGTGGTGCTTCCCAATGGACGAGCTATGCAGAATTTCTTTAAAAATATAGTTTTATTTAAAATCTTTTTAAAAGTTTGTACATAACGTTTTATAAATATTTATAATAAATGTGTGTGATGTGATATTTTGCTTTTGAGTTTTTTTTGAAAATGTACATTTTGGTTACGGCTAAATTTATTTGACCCATTCTGCTGCTTTTAGTGATTTATATTTTCCATAAGTTATATTTCTTCAATCAATCCAAGTTTAGAAAAAATGTCAACATTTATTTTAAAATCACAACAAATAGCAAAATAAATAATCATCCAAAAATGAAGTTAAACAAATTATCAAGAATCTTATTACCCGAATAATTTCTAAATTTTAACTGATCAGAGGTGTGTCACCTAGAACGATTCTGATTGGTTGATTCCTTGTCCCTGTTTTTGTTTTTCTTCGCGCGTTTTTTGACTCCTTCATTGCAATAAAAATGTCATTAAAAAGAGGAGCTTTAATTATACTAGAAGGAGTCGATCGGTCGGGAAAATCAACACAATGTAAGAAACTTGTTCAAACATTACACAACCAAGGCGAAAAAATACATCTAATGAGATTCCCAGGTAAGCAAGTAGTGTGAAGCTAGCTAGGCCTGCACCAACAGGAAGGTATGCAGCATAAATTGCATCAAACGCTGCACTGTGTAGCATTTGGTCTACAATATTCTGATGTAGTCGGGCCTCGCTGGGCCTAGCTAGTAACTATTCAATTCACGGTATCTGAATATCGTACTGTAGTCGTTAAATTGGTTTAGCTATCATCTGGATGGTCTAATATATTTGTTACTTAGGCTACTTTAATTGTATCGCAGTTTTAAATCCCCTGTCTGTCTGTTGGTCCAAAAGGCTAAAGCAAAAAAAGAGGGGGTAGGGCCTTACTTATGGCTGGGCCTGGCTGGGAGGTGAGGTATACCACCAACATTCATAATCCATTCTTGGGTATAACTTTAAAAAGTGGTTAGGCCTAAATATCGGTATAGATGTTTTATATTTATATTGTTTTTAATGTGATACTGTACTATTTTCTGGCGATTTTTTAAAATTTTTCTTTTTATATGATTGTTAATATTCCCAGATAGAACTACAGAAACAGGTAAATTAATAGATGGATATTTATCACAGAAATTTGAACTAGAAGATCACGCTGTTCATTTATTATTTTCAGTCAACAGATGGGAAGCAGTGTAAGTTATTGAGCCACCTCACAATGTCAATTTAAAATAAATTTGCTAATAGTACAGTAGGACACTACTGTACTTTCACACCTACTGAGATTATCTGGGGTTAAGTTCAGGTCACCTGCCGCAACACTAATGCACTTGTCAATTGTATGACTCACTATACGACCCCCGGGAGAGGTGCGTCATGGGTGCGTCATTTACAAATAATTACTGACGCAGGGGTGCGTCAAAAAACCTAGATGGTACGTCACATCAATGAACAAGGTGTGTCAATGTCCGTCACTTTACCACCCACCATATCATAAACAACATGGTCACAGTGCGTCAAAATGGGTGCGTCATGGTCACCTAAAGGTAAGTCACCTTTTTGACGCACGGGTGCGTCATGGTATTCAAAAGTATGACGCACATCGGACAAATGACGCACCTCTCCCGAGGGTCGTATAGTGGGTCATACAATTGACAAGTGCATAATCAGTTGTGAAAAATGAATGTAACCCTATATAAATGCAGTAGTGCCAATAATAGGAAAATTGAGAAATCAAGAAACGACAAAATTAGAAGAGCTGAGAATGTTTAAACTGACAGAACAAAGTTAAAAGTATATAAGTAAAGCAAGTCATCAAGATGATGAATCAATTTATGTAGGCCTATGATCAATATGAGGTCATTGAACTTATAAAGACTTAATTATTTAAGTACTTAGCAATAATAATTTTTAACTTTCAGGCCGAAGATCACTGAACTTGTGAAAAGTGGAACAACCGTAATAATAGATCGTTATGCTTACTCAGGCGTAGCATTCACAGCTGCCAAACCAGTAAGTGATTAATACATTAACATTTTAAAATTAACATCTACGATTTTAAACAAATTAAATAAAATGATTTTAATGATAATTCAGGTACTATGATTTTAACGATTAACATTCTGTTAAAGGGATTTACAATTGACTGGTGCAAAGCATCCGATTCTGGCCTCCCTCGTCCAGACTTGGTGTTGTTTTTGGATATATCCACAGAAGATGCTTCCACCAGAGCAGATTTTGGAGGAGAACGTTATGAAAAAACTGAATTCCAATCAAAGGTTTCCAAAAATTATGAACTGCTAAAAGATAAAGACTGGAAAGTATGTTTTTTTTTTTTATCAGGTTATATCAAGGCAATCTAACAACAGGACACTGAGCTCGCCTTGCCAAGATAGAAACTTGTACCAGTCTTTTGATCTTATGTCTGGCTGCAACAAATGCCAACTACATATTCTGCGTTGCGTGGTGGGTGGAACTGATCATGTCACAGCCACAGATAAACCCTTTGATCTCCGGAGCTCAGCATCCTGTCACAGCCACAGATAAACCCTTTGATCCCCGAAGCTCAGCATCCTGTTAGATTGCTTTGGTTATATTCAGTATTATTATTTATATCATGGCCAAATCAGACCTTGCCAATAACACTTAAAAGGAGATATTTCCCTTAAATATAAGTTATTTAATTAAGTCAATAAATAGTAAAGAATTTTAATTTTTATATGTAAGTGTGATTGGTGAATACAAACAAGTCAATGTGCTTGATTGTGAAACTTTTTGTTGTTTTATAAACTTTTTTGTAGATTGTTGCGGCTGGAAGAAGTATAGAGGAAGTTCACAATGAAATTAAACAACTAACAACAACAGCAATCAGTGATTGCGCCTACCAACCATTACGCAAACTATGGCAGACAACAACTGAATAATTCAATTAACTCACTGTAGTGATATAAATTGCATAATGACATTGCCTTTTAAGGCAACCCTGGATATGCTTTTAAAAGGCAGCCCTGGATATGCTTTTTAAAAGGCAACCCTGGATATGCTTTTTAAAATGCAACCCTGGATATGCTTTTAAAAGGCAACCCTGGATATGCTTTTTAAAAAGCAACCCTGGATATGCTTTTTGAAATACAACACTGGATAAGCTTTTAAAAGGCATCCCTGGATATCCTTTTTAAAAGGCAACCCTGGATATCCTTTTTAAAAGGCAACCCTGGATTTGCTTTTTAAAATGAAACCCTGGATATGCTTTTTAAAATACAACCCTGGATATGCTTTTAAAAGGCATCCCTGGATATGTTTTTAAAAGGCATCCCTGGATATGTTTTTAAAATGCATCCCTGGATAGGTTTTTAAAAGGCATCCCTGGATATATTTCTTTTAAACGCAAGGATATGACTTTAATTGGCAATCCTCGATAAGCCTTTTCAAATTAAATTGCCAATCCTGATTTAATGTAAAATGTACATCTTTGAGGTGTGAGCTGGTATCAGAATAAGTATGGTGTGTTGGTAGTTATATTTATTCACATTTCCTGTGAGTGACCCAGGGTCAAATTTTGAAAGATAATTATATTAAGATATCAAAATAATAACACATATATATCAGTTATTGTACTGTACTAGTAATATAACGTCATGAAACTATAAATGATTATTTATTTATATGCTCATATGTTGCATTATCATCATCTTATGTAGTCATAGCAACCAGTTATGTCAAAACATAAAAGTCAAAATTGTTCGAAAATTTTCCTGTACTATATAGTACAACAATTTTTTCGAAAATGGCCAAAATATCGACTTTTTAAAATTCAATTATTATGCAATAATATTGCCATATATGCCCATATATTGCTTTATCATCCTTTTAAGGAGTCATAGTAACCTGTTAAGTCAAAAAATAAAAACTGTCTAAAGGTCTTTTTTAACAAAAATGGCCAAAATATCAACTTTTAAAAAGTCAATAATTATGCAATAATATTGCCATTTTTGCTTTATCATCATCTCATGGAGTCATAGTAAAAAAAAATAAAAAAGGTCGAAATTTGGTCATTTTTCGAAAATTTCCCTGTACTATACTGCCCCGTCATGAAAGAACGACTCAACTCAACGTGTTCTTGTTTTAGCTCTTCAGGTGTGTAGATAATATAGACTAATGGGTTCTGCGCATGTTAATTGTGCTATAGTAACCAGTTTTATCGAAAAATAAAAAGGTCGAAAATTTGCCATTTTTTGGAAAAAATTCCTGCACTATAGTACAGGGAAATTTTCGAAAAATTGCCTATTTTCGACCCTTTTATTTTTTAACGTAAATGGTTACTATTGCATAATAAACATGCGCAGAGGCGAATAATGGGTTCTGCGCATGTTAATTGTGCTATAGTAACCAGTTTTGACATAAATGGTTACTATAGCATAATAAACATGCGCAGAGGCGAATAATGGGTTCTGCGCATGTCAATTGTGCTATAGTAACCAGTTTTATCGAAAAATAAAAAGGTCGAAAATTTGCGATTTTTTGAAAAATATAGTACAGTGAAATTTTCGAAAAATGGCCGATTTTCGACCCTTTTATTATTTGACATAAATGGTTACTATTGCAAAATAAACATGCGCAGAGACGAATAATGGGTTCTGCGCATGTCAATTGTGCTATAGTAACCAGTTTGACATAAATGGTTACTATAGCATAATAAACATGCGCAGAGTCAAATAATGGGTTCTGCGCATGTCAATTGTGCTATAGTAACCAGTTTTATCGAAAAATAAAAAGGTCGAAAATAGGCCATTTTTTGAAAAATCCCTGCACTATAGTACAGGGAAATTTTCGAAAAATTGCCGATTTTGACATAAATGGTTACTATTGCATAATAAACATGCGCAGAGTCAAATAATGGGTTCTGCGCATGTCAATTGTGCTATAGTAACCAGTTTTATCGAAAAATAAAAAGGTCGAAAATTGGCCATTTTTTGAAAAATCCCTGTACTATAGTACAGGAAAATTTTCGAAAAATGGCCGATTTTCGACCTATTTATTTTTTGACATAAATGGTTACTATTGCATAATAAACATGCACAGAGACGAATAATGGGTTCTGAGCATGTCAATTGTGCTATAGTAACCAGTTTTGACATAAATGGTTACTATAGCATAATAAACATGCGCAGACGCGAATAATGGGTTCTGCGCATGTCAATTGTGCTATAGTAACCAGTTTTATCGAAAAATAAAAAGGTCGAAAATTGGCAATTTTTTGAAAAATCCCTGTACTATAGTACAGGAAAATTTTCGAAAAATGGCCGATTTTCGACCTATTTATTTTTGACATAAATGGTTACTATTGCATAATAAACATGCACAGAGACGAATAATGGGTTCTGAGCATGTCAATTGTGCTATAGTAACCAGTTTTGACATAAATGGTTACTATAGCATAATAAACATGCGCAGAGGCGAATAATGGGTTCTGCGCATGTCAATTGTGCTATAGTAACCAGTTTTATCGAAAAATAAAAAGGTCGAAAATTGGCCATTTTTTTAAAAATCCCTGTACTATAGTACAGGAAAATTTTCGAAAAATTGCCGATTTTCGACCCTTTTATTTTTTGACATAAATGGTTACTATTGCATAATAAACATGCGCAGAGTCAAATAATGGGTTCTGCGAATGTCAATTGTGCTATAGTAACCAGTTTTATCGAAAAATAAAAAGGTAGAAAATTTGCCATTCTTTGAAAAATCCCTGTACTATAGTACAGGAAAATTTTCGAAAAATGGCCGATTTTCGACCCTTTTATTTTTTGACATAAATGGTTACTATTGCATAATAAACATGCGCAGAGACGAATAATGGGTTCTGCGCATGTCAATTGTGCTATAGTAACCAGTTTTATCGAAAAATAAAAAGGTCGAAAATTGGCCATTTTTTGAAAAATCCCTGTACTATAGTACAGGGAAATTTTCGAAAAATTGCCGATTTTCGACCCTTTTATTTTTTGACATAAATGGTTACTATTGCATAATAAACATGCGCAGAGTCAAATAATGGGTTCTGCGAATGTCAATTGTGCTATAGTAACCAGTTTTATCGAAAAATAAAAAGGTAGAAAATTTGCCATTTTTTGAAAAATCCCTGTACTATATATAGTACAGGAAAATTTTCGAAAGATGGCCGATTTTCGACCCTTTTATTTTTTGACATAAATGGTTACTATTGCATAATAAACATGCGCAGAGACGAATAATGGGTTCTAAGCATGTCAATTGTGCTATAGTAACTAGTTTTATAAAGGGTTACTATAGCATAATAAACATGCGCAGAGGCGAATAATGGGTTCTGCGCATGTCAATTGTGCTATCATAACCATATTTGACAAAAATGGTTACTATAGCAAAATTGAAATGCGCAGAACCCATTATTCGACTCTGCGCATGTTTATTTTTCTATAGTAACCATTTATGTAAAAAGTGGTTAATTTTGAAATAAATGGTTACTATAGCATAATAAACATGCGCAGAGACGAATAATGGGTTCTGCGCATGTCAATTGTGCTATAGTAACCAGTTTTATCGAAAAATAAAAAGGTCGAAAATTTGCCATTTTTTGAAAAATCCCTGTACTATAGTACAGTGAAATTTTCGAAAAATGGCCGATTTTCGATCCTTTTATTATTTGACATAAATGGTTACTATTGCCAAATAAACATGCGCAGAGACGAATAATGGGTTCTGCGCATGTCAATTGTGCTATAGTAACCAGTTTTGACATAAATGGTTACTATAGCATAATAAACATGAGCAGAGGCGAATAATGGGTTCTGCGCATGTCAATTGTGCTATAGTAACCAGTTTTATCGAAAAATAAAAAGGTCGAAAATTGGCCATTTTTTGAAAAATCCCTGTACTATAGTACAGGAAAATTTTCGAAAAATGGCCGATTTTCGACCTATTTATTTTTTGACATAAATGGTTACTATTGCATAATAAACATGCGCAGAGACAAATAATGGGTTCTGAGCATGTCAATTGTGGTATAGTAACCAGTTTTGACATAAATGGTTACTATTGCATAATAAACATGCGCAGAGTCAAATAATGGGTTCTGCGCATGTCAATTGAGCTATAGTAACCAGTTTTATCGAAAAATAAAAAGCTCGAAAATTGGCCATTTTTTGAAAAATCCCTGTAGTAAATTTGTATTTGTAGTACAGGGAAATTTTCGAAAAATGGTTGATTTTCGACCCCTTTATTTTTTGACATAAATGGTTACTATTGCAAAATAAACATGCGCAGAGACGAATAATGGGTTCTGCGCATGTCAATTGTGCTATAGTAACCAGTTTTGACATAAATGGTTACTATAGCATAATAAACATGAGCAGAGGCGAATAATGGATTCTGCGCATGTCAATTGTGCTATAGTAACCAGTTTTATCGAAAAATAAAAAGGTCGAAAATTGGCCATTTTTTGAAAAATCCCTGCACTATAGTACAGGGAAATTTTCGAAAAATTGCCGATTTTCGACCCTTTTATTTTTTGACATAAATGTTTACTATTGCATAATAAACATGCGCAGAGTCAAATAATGGGTTCTGCGCATGTCAATTGTGCTATAGTAACCAGTTTTATCGAAAAATAAAAACGTCGAAATTTGGCCATTTTTTGAAAAATCCCTGTACTATAGTACCGGAAAATTTTCGAAAAATGGCCGATTTTCGACCTATTTATTTTTTGACATAAATCGTTACTATTGCATAATAAACATGCACAGAGACGAATAATGGGTTCTGAGCATGTCAATTGTGCTATAGTAACCAGTTTTGAAATAAATGGTTACTATAGCATAATAAACATGCGCAGAGGCAAATAATGGGTTCTGCGCATGTCAATTGTGCTATAGTAACCAGTTTTATCGAAAAATAAAAAGGTCGAAAATTGGCCATTTTTTGAAAAATCCCTGTACTATAGTACAGGAAAATTTTCGAAAAATGGCCGATTTTCGACCTATTTATTTTTGACATAAATGGTTACTATTGCATAATAAACATGCACAGAGACGAATAATGGGTTCTGAGCATGTCAATTGTGCTATAGTAACCAGTTTTGACATAAATGGTTACTATAGCATAATAAACATGCGCAGAGTCAAATAATGGGTTCTGCGAATGTCAATTGTGCTATAGTAACCAGTTTTATCGAAAAATAAAAAGGTAGAAAATTTGCCATTTTTTGAAAAATCCCTGTACTATAGTACAGGAAAATTTTCGAAAAATGGCCGATTTTCGACCCTTTTATTTTTTGACATAAATGGTTACTATTGCATAATAAACATGCGCAGAGACGAATAATGGGTTCTGCGCATGTCAATTGTGCTATAGTAACCAGTTTTGACATAAATGGTTACTATAGCATAATAAACATGCGCAGAGGCGAATAATGGGTTCTGCGCATGTCAATTGTGCTATAGTAACCAGTTTTATCGAAAAATAAAAAGGTCGAAAATTGGCCATTTTTTTTAAAAATCCCTGTAGTATAGTACAGGGAAATTTTCGAAAAATGGTTGATTTTCGACCCCTTTATTTTTTGACATAAATGGTTACTATTGCATAACAAACATGCGGAGAGACGAATAATGGGTTCTGAGCATGTCAATTGTGCTATAGTAACCAGTTTTGACATAAATGGTTACTATAGCATAATAAACATGAGCAGAGGCGAATAATGGGTTCTGCGCATGTCAATTGTGCTATAGTAACCAGTTTTATCGAAAAATAAAAAGGTTGAAAATTGGCCATTTTTTGAAAAATCCCTGTACTATAGTACAGGAAAATTTTCGAAAAATGGCCGATTTTCGACCCTTTTATTATTTGACATAAATGGTTACTATTGCATAATAAACATGCGCAGAGACGAATAATGGGTTCTGAGCATGTCAATTGTGCTATAGTAACCAGTTTTGACATAAATGGTTATAGCATAATAAACATGCGCAGAGGCGTATAATGGGTTCTGCGCATGTCAATTGTGCTATAGTAACCAGTTTTATCGAAAAATCCCTGTACTATAGTACAGTGAAATTTTCGAAAAATGGCCGATTTTCGACCCTTTTATTATTTGACATAAATGGTTACTATTGCAAAATAAACATGCGCAGAGACGAATAATGTGTTCTGCGCATGTCAATTGTGCTATAGTAACCAGTTTTATCGAAAAATAAAAAGGTCCAAAATTTGCATAATCGTCGAATAATGGGTTCAGTGCATGTCACAAGGTGATTTAAAATTCAATAATTATGCAATAATATTGCCATATATGCCCATATATTGCTTTATCGTCAGCTTAAGGAGTCATAGTAACCAATTATGTCAAAAAATAAAAGGGTCGAAATTTGGTAATTGTTTGAAAATTTCACTGTACTATAGTACAGGGATTTTTTTTGAAATGGCCAAAATATCGACTTTTTAAAACTGAATAATTATTCAATAATATTGCCATATATGCACATATACTGCTTTATCATCATCTTAAGGAGTCATAGTAACCGGTTATGTCAAAAAATAAAACTGTCTAAGGGTCTTTTTTAACAAAAATGGCCAAAATATCGACTTATTAAAATTCAATAATTATGCAATAATATTGCCATATATGCACATATATTGCTTTATCATCATCTTAAGGAGTCATAGTAACCGGTTATGTCAACTGTCTAAAGGTCTTTTTTAACAAAAATGGACAAAATATCGACTTATTAAAATTCAATAATTATGCAATGATATTGCCATATATGCCCATATATTGCTTTATCGTCATCTTAAGGAGTCATAGTAACCAATTATGTCAAAAAATAAAACGGTCAAAATTTGGTCATTGTTCGAAAATTTCACTGTACTATAGTACAGGGATTTTTTTTTAAATGGCCAAAATATCGACTTATTAAAATTCAATAATTATGCAATAATATTGCCATATATTGCTTTATCGTCATAGTAACCGGTTATGTAAAAAATAACATTGTCGAAAGGTCTTTTTTAAATATCAACGTTTTAAAATAAGTAATATTAGTAGGGCATGTAGTTTGAACCTTGCAAACACTTTGGCCTTGTGAAAAGCAAGCGTTCTACAGCCATATTCTCTAGGTCGTAATAAGGTCGCAGCGAGGTAATAATGAATAGTACTAATTAGATAGTACAGATTCATTAGGCGTGTAAACCGGTAGTAGGCTCATGTTGTAATCATAGCAATCTGCTTCACTAAAATACATATACAAACAAACGCAGTTTATTGAAACCATATATTGGTAGTGATGTTTAATAATTCTAAAATCAATTTTGAGATTTAACAAACCAGAATAGAACAATTTCTTAAATAAAATATTAGTGATTCTACTTGTGGAGTTCAATTCACATTGTGCTGCGATTGGTATGTAAATATTGTGGTATGTATAAAGATGATTTTGCACAATCAATACACTATTAACATTGGTATCGCCACACACTACACAACCATTTACAACTTGCAGAACTTGCAATTTGGTGATTTTGCCATTTGGTGAAAAATGGCTGTTGCAACTTTGATGGTTGTTACATTGTTCAGATTTCAGCGCATGAAAGCACATTGTGATCACACACAAAGCAAAACATTTCACAAAGTGTTTAAAACCTTTGGCATACTTATTACAGTTTAATCATAGAGTAATATAACTCCATACAACCTAAAAGTCTTCCCCTAAAAATAACCACAAAAGCATAAAACATTATAAATCAACATCAATAAAATCATTTTTTTGTTTTCCATATCTACCTTTGATTTACACTAAGAAAAACCACAACATCTACAAAATGTCTCAAGCATTAACATCAAACATTGATGAAGTATAATTAGTATAAAATTAAATGTGAATATTTTTAATTACATACTTTTCTACATTGATTACATCCTTCTGATAAACCAAACATTTTTAATGTTAATATTTTAACATATTGCAACATTGTAATGTTAATATTTTAACATATTTCAACATTATGTTAATATTTTAACATATTTCAAATATTTTAACATATTTCAACATTGTAATGTTAATATTTTAACATATTTCAACATTGTAATGTTAATATTTTAACATATTTCAACATCGTAATGTTAATATTTTAACATATTTCAACATAATGTTAATATTTCAACATTTTCATGTTAATATTTTAACATATTTCAAAATTTAATCTATTTATGGTTATTTTTAAGGGGACAGTAAATACCATATTAGGAAATTACATGTTTTGTACCATTGTTTAACAAAGTTGTGAGACTGTATTCAAATAGATTAAGCCATCCTACAAAATATTGAATAAAATGTATTATATAATACACGCAAGACCTAGTACATAATACTGACAAACAAACTTTATTATTATCAATTAAAATATACAGGGCTTACCAGCAAATATACAGGGCTTACCAGCAAATTAGCCGTAATCATTTTAACTCATGTATTATACTAATAATTAAAATTGAATGGTTAACCGGTTAACTAGGTCAACAAATATAACGTAACTTATGTATCTATTAAGTTTTTGGAGTGTTGTTTGCCTTATATAGACATGGATATACCTTATATAGACATAGATATGCCTTATATAGACATGGATATGCCTTATATAAACATGGATATGCCTTATATAGACATGGTGTTAAGTACAGATAGATGCCGAGTCAATTCAACAGGTTATACGCAGAAGCCATTTGGAATACTACTTTCATACAGTATAGATATACTATATGGCCATACTACTGTGTGAATGGGAGCTTACAGTATAAATATACTATGTGGCCATACTACTGTGTGAAAGGGAACTTACAGTATAGATATACTATGTGGCCATACTACTGTGTGAAAGGGAACTTACAGTATAGATATACTATGTGGCCATACTACTGTGTGAAAGGGAACTTACAGTATAGATATACTATGTGGCCATACTACTGTGTGAAAGGGAACTTACAGTATAGATATACTATATGGCCATACTACTGTGTGAAAGGGAACTTACAGTATAGATATACTATGTGGCTATACTACTGTGTGAATGGGAGCTTACAGTATAAACATACTATGTGGCCATTTTTACATCAATAAGCTTCACTCTAGTTTCAAATAACAATGATACAATATAAGTATACGCTTTCAAAATTTAATCAAAGCATTAATTCTTTAAAACAAAACATTATTTTTCTACTTTTTAATATGGCGACTTTTATGATATTTTATTGAAACAATGAATCCATTTTACTGTTAACATATTGCTATACAACACTTACTTGTAACATTCAAAACAACAGACGCATATTTGATTAATAAGTCAGCTCAAAATTAATTATCATTTATACAAATTCTCATGGTCTGATAAATGCTAAAAAAATTACAACATTTAAATAATACACATCTTTCTTACTTGTATGTAATCTTGGGAAAAACATTTTTAATTTGTTAAACTATAGATGAAAAAAATATTCAGGTTTTGAAAAACGTCTAAACTAGCCTATTCTAAAGTGCTGCCTATTAACACAGCGCCATGTCCATATAAAATTATACTGCAGATGAAATAAAGAGGCTAAATGCGAATACCGATATTAACACAACTACATGTCCATATAAAATTATACCGTAGATGAAGCGAGGTTTAATGCTGACACCAATATGGTTTCCTTTTCTTTTTTTACAAATATCTTATATTTATTCAAGATATGACTAAAACTGTTATCTTTATTTTAATAAATTTTGTAAACACCGAATTTGAATCAAGATTATACAGATTATAATGCAATATATATCTTGATCATAATGTCATCTCAAAAACAAGTTAAGGTATACATATTAAACTAACTCCCTATACAAGGTAACACGCCTTCCTTTATTCAGCTACTTTCGAATCGTTACACATCAATAAACACGCTCTGCATAGATTTCAACTAACAAGATCCGATTATGTTGTTTGGGGATTTCATTTGATTCAAAACAGGGAATATACGGGGTATCATATTTGGTATTTAATGGGACAACTCCTTCTTCTGACACAGATGACAGATGAAGACAAGGTCTAAAAGGTTTTATTCATTTTTTTATATTTTTTTTCTTTGAACTTTTTCAAAATATTGATTAACCAATTCCAAGACATTTTTTGATTGCCAACACAACCCCAAAGACTAGGAAGCAACCGGGCGTGAAAATTGTCTGCTCATGCTCACAAACATTTTAGAAAGCTTCCTAATATGCTGAAATGTTAAAATTAAATCAGAGATAGGAAGCTATTCCATCTGGCTTTAAACATGTTTAGGTTTCAGTCTAACCTCACTCCTTGTGCTTATTCAACCATATCGAAATAAGAAAAAACAAACATTAATTTGAGAAGAGATATTCATTAGTGACCAAAAATAACAAGTGCAGATATTAATGACACTGTGTTGATATTGATATGTTGCTTCTTAATCTTTAGGGTTGTGTTGGCAATCAGTAAATGCCTGTTATTTGCTGTTATTACTTTGTATTGATGGTCAAGTCTAACCTAAGTTCTGATGGAAATCCTGTGTCGAACAGCCCCGTACCGGGGGTGATGTTGGCAGCATAACTTTTACACACAAGGCGAACTTCGGTGTTCTTCTTAAAGAGGCTAAATCGAACTGCGACTAGAGGCGAAACGTAATCATTCTTGTAATTGTCATTGGCGGCGCCCAAGTACGGGTAATATTTGAATGATATCCCCGCCTTTGGTGAGATTTCAGTATTGTTTAGTTGGGTTGAGACATCTTTCTGTAAAATACATAACAAAAATATAGGTAATGCATCTAGAATCATTTATTTACTCTCATCATACTAAACTAACATCTAGAATTAAAACATACAGTTTCTATATTGAAAAAAATTGTTTTATTGTAATCATACACAATGTTTACTGCAGTAACTGCCTCATAAACATACATTATTGCAGTAAAAAAGTAGTTACTGCAGTAACTGCAATAGAATAAGTTTCACATGATCCCTTATATTATATAACAATGAAATGTAATAATATAACAATGTACATGTGCATGGTATAAATAAAATCCAAAAAAATAATAACATTACTAACGTAAACATGGAATGTATTAAACATGTTTAAAAATTCATTGCTTTTAAAAAACAACCCTGTAATAAATTACGTTATAATATGACAATCAGTAAATTTACATATGAAGTAGCAAGCGTAAGCTAAGTAAGGATTTTAGTCACCTGGAATACATGACTAATATGTATAGAGGAAGTGAAACACCGGCAAGTAATTTCTCTACTTGGTCATACTACACTATGGTTTGTGGTTTAGCTATGCTACGCCCAGATCAAAACTAGGCTAGTCATCCTAAAACCTTCTTACTCTCACATTCAGGTCATAGTGTTTGTCTCATAATATAATAATATATAACATAAATATAACTTAATAATTTGTTTTTAATGTATACTAGTTCTCTAAATACTTACATTAATGCCTTGTCTACAATATCAAAATGTGATGTGCCCATATATGGACATGATGTCATATCACTACCATATTTGGGCATATCACTACCATATTTGGGCATATCACTACCATATTTAGACACATCACACTTTTTTTGTCAAACTAGTTTGATAAAGTGTAGACAAAGCTTTACACTCACATTCAGATCATAGATGTCTTATAAATGTATTTGAACGCCGCCGCATGCACACAGCATTTGCTGTTTTACGTCACCCACTAATGCTCTAAATGGTCTTTCAAAAATAATTAAAAAAAAACTTACATAAACTTCACATCCTATTGTGATAAAGTTCTTCATATAACCATTATCGACAATTTCTTTAGGAACATCATCCTCGTCATAGTTTTCCGGTTCCCATCCCCAAACCTGTCGATAAAATAAAACCATATTTTGAAACAAATAATAACTTTAATTAAGTTTTCACAAAAGTGAATCATTTGTGATTTTTATATTACTTGAACCATGGAATATTGTAAAAAGATTTTTTAATAGCAAAAAACAAAACTAACCCTATTTAGGCCAATGAAAATACAGGGTGTGCCCAATTTGTAACCAAAGTCATTCTCTGGATTACACACACCATCCCCAAAAGCTTCCTCGATATCAAATTCACAAATTGTATCTCTGTCATCTGGACGAACACCACCATCAGTACAATTTACAGCATCACTATTTTTCATATTTTCTACATACTCTGAAAGTGAATGAAAAACAATTGCTACTGGTGCTTACATAGTATTAACATTCACACTGTATCAGCAATGATAGCTAAATACAGCGTTAAATGGTATTAACATTCACACTGTATCTGCAATGATAGCTAAATACAGTGTTACATGGTATTAATATTATGACTGTATCAGCAATGGTAGCTAAATGCAGTGTTACATGGTATTAACATTGAGACTGTATCAGCCATGGTAGCGGCTAAATACAGCGTTACATGGTATTAACATCCAGACTGTATCTGCAATGGTAGCTAAATACAGCGTTACATGATATTAACATTGAGACTGTATCAGCAATGGTAGCTAAATACAGCTTTACATGGTATTAACATCCAGACTGTATCTGCAATGGTAGCTAAATACAGCGATACATGGTATTAACATTGAGACTGTATCAGCAATGGTAGCTAAATACAGCGTTACATGGTATTAACATTGAGACTGTATCAGCAATGGTAGCTAAATACAGTGTTACATGGTATTTAGCATTGAGACTGTATCAGCAATGGTAGCTAAATACAGTGTTACATGGTATTAACATTGAGACTGTATCAGCAATGGTAGCTAAAATTTACAGTATCAGTAAATGTATATAGTATTAATTAGTACTTACGATCGTATAGCTTTCTCATCGGCTTTGTATATTTTTCATATGATTTTTCATCTTTCATATTAAATCTTATCATATTTAGTTTCTCTTCTGGTTGAGGTATCTGATATAATCCTAAAAAAAAGCACCACATATGGTGTTTGAGCTTATACTTAGAATTTGACAGTGAATAGAAACAGAGTGATTACACATATAGGGCAATTGGCAGTAATCAAGCACTCATTATATTTAAACAACAACAAAAAAAATTGGAAGTCATGCATTTAAATCTTTATTTAATCATCAGGAATGGTATAATATTGGTTTTGGATATGAGTGTAATATTTTGGTTGTAGCAAGGCGATCTAACAACAGGATGCTGAGCTCCAGAGATCAAAGGGTTTATCTGTGGCTGCAACACGATCAGTTCCACGCCCCTTAACACTGCGCGCCGCTAAGAATGGGTCCATAGTACAGTACATTTGGTATTTGTCGCAGCCAGACATAAGATCAATTCTGGTACTCTGCGATTTCTTTTGGAAGATACACAAACCAGTGTTACTGTAAGTGTTGTTAGTCTATGAGTGCTAGCTTAACTGGATAAACCAACATTGCACGAAATAGAATATGATTAACAACAACCTACCTGGTGTTCCAATATAGGAGGTCCATTTTGGTTTATCTTCAGTAATGGTCTGCAAGAATACTATTAACATAATAGCCCAAAAAATGGCTAAACAGGCGTAGAATACCAAGTAGAACAAGCTAATTTGAGCTGTGGATGAAAAGAAGAAATAAAGTTATAAAAGATACTGTATGTCATTTCAGTTTACATACAGTAGTTCTTGATAGTTTATATTACATACAGTAGTTCTTGATAGTTTATAAATATCATTGCTATCAAACGTAAACGTGCAGAGATCTGCGGATTTTAAAACCAGCTTAATTGGGCCAGTCAAAGACTGTCTAGGACAATTTGGCCAGCACGAAGATGTACGGTACAGCCAGCCTAAAGGTGCCAGGGACAAACACCAGATTGTATGACATATGGGTAACATTCTTACTCTTAGTAGGCCATGATGTAATGTATTGTATATATTAACTACAGTAGCAAGAAGTACAAAATACCTCTATAGCATTTCAAAACAAGCTCCATGCAAATGAGACTAAATGATGTCTATAATTTATACATTAAAATCCTACTATTCATAAATCTCCGCTGAGATAATCATAATTAGCCATTATAACCTTGATCATGCCATTACTAAATGTATTCAACTGCTAACATACTGTAGCCACACAACCAGATAGTGTTTTTATACTAATGCTAAAATGGAATATGATTAACATTACTACCTGACTAGCTATGTAACCTACTTCACCACAACACATATATTTCACTTTTCCCTCTGGGAGAATTTATTACTACAGCGAATACGGTCAGTAATTAACATTTTTCTGAAAATCGATAGAATTTTAAAATTGTTGCAGATGTACACACAAGTTAAGTAAAATCTTTGAGACGCTAGAATCCTAATAAGACACAACCACCAACTGTACACAAGTTAGGTAAAATGTTTGAGACGCTAGAATCCTAACAAGACACAACCTCCAAATGAGATGCATGGAAATCTGGGGCGGATCCAGAGGGGGGGTCCACGGGGTCCGGACCCCCCCTAAATTTTAAGGGTGCCCTTTTTTTAGAGGTTCAATATTTTATTCGTGTGACATATTTGTGTGTATATTAGTATGCACAGAGTAGGCTACACTAACCCCAAAAATAAAAACAGAAATTTATCACAATGAGCGCGATGTTAAGTTACGGCGGCCGATCAAAGAGCATCGTGAGAGGTGGTGACGCGTGATGATCTCTACTTAAACTTCTAAAAATAGATCGTTTCACATACTACAGAGGGCGCATGTAAACTTTTTACGATTCAACTCCGCGTACGTTACCATGCGCGCTATGTCATTGACGTGATTTAATTTGTCCATTGGTAAACACATTTTGATGTATTATTATTCTGAAAATAATTGAACTGTAAACATAATTCTTTTGAGTATTTGTTTATTTACATATCATTCCATCAGATCAACTATTTTTTATTTCCATTACATCCAACCAAACATGTAAAAAATGTATTTAAAATATCGTACTATCTAGCGCGTACGACCATACGCGGTAGATTGTTTACTCAAAAATCATCGAACGGTCATCCTACACTATTCAACTTTGTTCTTGTAGTTGAGCCTCTCATGACCTGGGATTTGTTTGACTTCCTACGCCAAGATAATATAGTTCTACAAGCCATGTGCTTTTTTCTTTGAGAAATATTTATTATAAGTGCAAAAAAAATGTTTTTTTCTCGATATCAAGCCTTTATTATTCAAATCTTTTAAAGAAAAATCACACATACCATAAAGAAGGTTCATTTATTTCATTTTTGAAACAATTATTTGTGAAAATTACGTGAGGCTCAACTACAAAACCACCATTTTGTGATATGATGTCATCGTAAGCCAATCAAAGCTGAGCTTTCCCGCGATCGGCAGAGCTCACGGCCGGTTGAATGATTTTGGATTCTGGCTATTTGATTGGTGGACGCGAATCACCCACAGCGGAATGTTTTCTCTCACGTACGTGTACCAAGAAGTCACGTGATCACTCTGTACTGAACGGTACTACACAAATTTAGAGCAATGAATTTGTACGAACTCCGTTAAATAAACAACTCTATATATTTTATAAACATTTAATAACATATTTTATTGATATTTCCAATGTTGATATATAAAAGAAATTACTATAAAACGTAATTATATGTAATTATTTTAGCGAAAAATGGCGCAATTTGTTTACAACGTTCGTGGCTAAAAACGATCATTTTCGGCAATGTTTTAGACCCTATATTTCGAAAACTACAAGTCAGATTTTCGTAATTCTTTCTTTATTAGAATATTGAAACAAAATACCAACAGATAATGTTTAAATTGGTTGAAAAATAACAACTTTTAATTTTGCATCGTTATCCCTGCTAATAAAGTGTCATTTCCGGCGAACTAGAAAGGTGCCATTTATCATGGATTTTGCGTGCGAGAGTGCCATTTCCGGCCATCTAAGTGTGTCCTGTAACAAAATTCGCTTCGCCACAACCCCCACCATGGGGGGGCTGTGGCTCAAATACTCAATATCTGATGTGCCCTTTTTATCGGCGGACCCCCCCTCTCAAAAATGTCTGGATCCGCCCCAGGAAATGATTACTTTATGGCAACAAAGTGCATGTTGTACACTAAACAATACAAGTCAATCAAAGCACCAATTAAGAGTGTTGAAGTGATTACTCTAGGCTACACCTTCAGCATCATTAATTTTAGCTTACATGTTGTACTGACCCAACATTTTACAGGCATCCCAGTTGGTAGATCAAAACATTTGCCTCGATTCATAAAGAAATAGTAATTTTCCCGAAAGCTTAGCTTCAGTCACTGATAGTGAATTTACCTTTTGGGTTTAATAATAAATATAAGTAAACAAACTTATCATATCTTTTCTTGTTTACTGTTGTCTGTTCAAAATATTCTTTTCAGCTTTAAAAGCATTAAGCAAATCATGAAATAATTATTTATCCAAATTTTCTAAGATTTCTAATGTAATTTTCCTGTCAAAAAATGTGCAACAACCACTGTCAGTGTCAGTACTTTCCATTAAATAAACATTCATAACATTCTTAAGAGTGACATTTAAAGAGTAAATATTACAACATATTTAATGTAATATACGTGTACATTGATGACATTCAATGGCAAATGACTCAAAATGGCCAATTTCAAGGTAAATTAATTATGAATGGGATTCGTCAACAGAAAGCCATGCAATTATCTCGACTTCATAAATGCTTATGTCATACAAGTTATATACAGTATTAAACTGATAGCATCAGACCCCACCATCTTAATATCTATCTCAAGTAAATTGATTTGATGGAATTTAAAGGTCCATTAGAATAGTAAAAGCTTAGTGTTATCCTCCAAACACTATAGAATATAGGCATTTTTTTCCCACACCACAGTACTTTCAGGATTTACCAATAGTGCTTTCAGTAGAATGTTCAGTACACAATAATAATAAAACAGCCAAGGTCGCCATTTAATAAATAATGTCACATATAATGTAGAGGAGGGCGCTATGGTTCAATTGCATTGTGCGTGTATTCAAAAGTGTACAGTACCACTGTATATCTTATTTCATACAAGATTCAGTAGAATGTTCAGTTAACAATAATAAAACAGCAAAGGTCTTCATTTAATTTTAATAATATCTACATATAATGGAGGGTAATACAGTTCAATAGCATAGATTCAAATGCGTACAGTACCACTGTCTATTTAAAGGAATGCAGTATTATTTCTTTTAAAATGTGTAGCATTGTAGATATAATTCATATAAAACGAAGTGCGGTAAAATTTTTTTGAAATTTATTGTTGTTTAGAGTAAAATCGATTTTGAAGTGTAGATTTTTCAAAAAAACCGCGGATTCTCTATGAGCCGCCATGTTTAACACGAAAACGAGGTTGTGACGTCATTGGTTTGACAGAGAAAATCATCCAACTGTGAGACTGCCCGTAGAGCGTGGATGCCTATATATACACAGAGCTAAATTAAGATGAATCACGGATTACAACCTTACCAATTAGAACCCAGAAGAAGAAGAAGAAGAAGAAGAGATGTGGAGGAAATAGAAGGTTTAGATAATATTGTCGCACATGAAGGAGAAGATATAGAATGGAGGAAAGTAAACAAGGAGGAATGGTGCCAATGCGGACGGTGTGAATTGATGGACACTGCTGTGGAATGCCTTTGTTGTCGGGAAATTGAAAATGTACGAGCGAAGATGAACATAGGATCAGAAAACGAAATGGCATGCATTTTAGACCATTTTGAATTCGAATTTGTATGTTTACATCCTGCAGTAATTAGAACTGCACTTGTTGCCCGGACAGACATTAGGCGAGACAGCATCGTTGACCCGATCCCGAACGAAACATTTCGCCTTCAGGCGTACAGGCAGTTCACCTACTGGGTGCATGACCGCCTTGGTAAAGCCGTACGACGAGTCATCCCAGCCTGCGTCGTAAACAAAATCAGAAAGGACTTTCCTAGCATTGATGGAAATTATGTTGGATTTAAAGAAGTCGAATAAATCGAATGGTATCAAGATGTTAATTCATAACATTTAATTATCGAATGCATCAAATAGTAACATTTTTTATAGCTAGGCTATGCCTACCTAGTTAGGCTAAATAAAAGCCATTTCCTTGATTATAAATTTTGTAATAGACATTATTAATATACTGTAACAAGAAAGAAGGGCGATTTATTTTAATTCACTTAACAAGGGTATGTAAATAAAAATTAAAAGCAACAAACAGTAACAAGTGTTTTCTGTTTATTATTTGTATGCAAGCATTGTATTAAAAGCTGTTCCAAAACAGGGAAGAATCAAATCCAATCAAAATGTAGTTATTTATCATCTGGCCGGCCAAATATGTGAAATATAATTCGCGAATATAATTAGACGTATTTTGCAGAAAGTTACTGAGCGTCATCTTACAGCAATTGCACAACAACACAATAATTATTATAATAAACATTTTTGCATCGGTAAAATTAGTTTATTCACTATTTTCAGAGAATTTCCTTCAATGCCTTTTTTTTATTAATTCAACCAAAAACTATACACTAATAATTGCATCAAGAAAATATTTAAGAAATTGTTTTTATAGTAATATAATATGTAAGGTTTCATCTTTAGCAGTTTAAAAAGATTTTTTTACAAAACAAAATAAGCATAAATTAGCTTTGTTGGTTTTAATGTAAACACACTATGAAAGCAGAAACCTAGTTCTAAAATCTTCAATCGCATCTTCTTTCTCTGGTTTCTCAGAAGAAGCAATGTTTGTTGGAAGATCTGGTCTGTCTACATAACGTTGACCTAGAACTATAGCGCTATCTTCACGTCGGTCACACACCATTTCCATCAGTCTCTTTCTAAATTCGAAGGTTTTGTCTACATAAATTTTCTTCAATACCCACTGCTTCTTGCGTTTGGGAAATGCCAGTCCAAATCGAAGAGTGCCTGTTAGGAAATGCACATAATTATTCCTCATTGTAAATATGTCTTTATAGATTACTAATCAACAAATTAAAGAAGCTTTTATAAAACTACTTACCTTCCTCAGTAGTTGCTTGCTGTCTACCAACATTCTCATTGTGGTCCATAATTGCCAATTGATGACGGGCTCTCATGCCTTCATAGCTGAAGTGTTCCCTCTTTGGACAATATTTTAACAACATCCCATGAAAAACCTCTAGCGATCCTGTAAGAAGGTTAAGCATTAATTTTATTATAAAAATTGTTATATTATAGTGTTTATTATTGTATGTTAAAGAATGTAGTATAGCAGGGCTTCTTTTGCCTTTAATTTATTCGAATGATCCCACAGCAAAAATAGTACATTTCATATATCTTTTTACATACATACCTGTGTGTTTAAAAAGTGCCATCTTGTGCATATCTTTTAGTAATTTAGTGTTCATAACAACACCCCGAAGTGCATCATGAGCATCGCTACCTGGTGTCAGCCATTCAATTTCATGCATGTCCTCCAATAGTGGGTCGTGACTGCACTTGTGGAATTTATCTGCACTAGCCCATTCATGGATGTTGCAGACGTGCTGTAGTAAAGAAAGCCACTTGTCCTTAAGGTCCTAAAAGTGAAATATAGTATAAACTATTAAATGAAAACTATTAACATAAATGAATGTTAACATAATAATCAATAAGAATGTACAACACATACTGTACTTCAATACAGTATATACAAACAAATCGTGATAAAAAAACAGCTTTAATATAACTTACAGCATAATCGCCATTGCAGGAAGCACAGCACCACCACAGATGATTTTTTATGGACGGTATCCAAAATCTAAGGTCTTCGCAACCTTTCTTCTTCGATTTTTCTCTAAGCTTCTTGGTGACGCTTTTAACAACATGAAAAATGTCAAACTCATGTTTTAATTCGGGGTAGTTCTTATTCATGTCGCTTGCAATTTGGACATGTCTATCTGTAGTCACTCCCACGACATTTACATCTTCCTCTAGAAGGTAGTCAATTGCCCTTGTGAAACCGACTCGCTCCATATTTGTTGAAGCTTGGCCTGGCGCTTCCGATACTTGGACAAGCTCAAAATGAATAATGAGCTCACTATTCTCCTCCATCAGAGAATATCCCAAATACTTAGCACTATGGCCAGGCGTGTCACTGCGCCCATCCCCACCAACGAAAATATCTTGGTAGCGAAATGCATCTATCCATATACCATGGTTTTCATTGTACAGATCATTTATTACAGGGAAAAGGTAAGACCTCTGAATATTGTAAAAATGTTTTTCTGAAAGCATGTGTAGTTTCATAGTGGTTGCAATGTCAAACATTTTTTGGTATGTGCCACCTGAAAACAAAATCGATGCCGCTAACTCAAGGTTTCCCTTTGCCATGTTTCGCACAAGTGGTTGTGATTTCCACCTTCCTCTGTGATTGTTGTGACATGTCCATTCAAATACAATCATTGTTCCCCGGTACAGTTTATGTATTTCTAATAGACTACCACACTCTTGGCATGTATTAAAAAGATGGTCCAATGACGACTCATAGACGAGGAAGACTCCATCACTCTTCTTTCTTTCAGCCGTATTAGTTTCAGAGTCACTATCAGAGCTGCTCGGTGAATATGAGCTATCAGAATCAACATCTGAAAAAGGCATGTTAGATAGAAAAAAATTATTTGATATTTTCAAGTACAAAAACCTCATCTTTTTTTTTAAAAACCATTCAAATCTTAGCTTTCTTGGTCATAAACAAATAAATGTATTGTAAATGTGCCCATAGTTTTGAGTTGCAGAACAAATAGTAAACATAAAAAGAATAAATAGTACCTTCATCACTGTCATTATCAGAATTATCTACTTCTGAATCTTCTTCTTCTGGAACTTGTGGTATGTTTTGTGGGATGCTGGCTGTACTTGAGGCCGATGGACATTTGCGAGTTTTGGCTACAGACTTGGGCTTTTTTTTAAACAGCTTCACATAACTATGATCATGCTGGATCTTTAGTGGATCTGCGAAAGTGTCTGTCTGGAATGTACAATTGTAATATTTTGATAAAAAATAGCATCTATATGTAACAATCATTGCATTCCATTATTTATTAAGAGCCTTATTTGTATACACTTACTTGTGTTGATGAGTTGACCTTAGTTACTTGTCCACATTTACACCCTTCCGAAAACAAAATCTCTGGCTGAATTACTTCTACCGAATCTCTTTGTATTGATGTTTCATCTAATTCCACTTGGCCCATATCCAAAACTTTCTGAAAATGAATGCATAAGTTAACCATAATCTGCATGTTAGACTTGATGAAGACATGAACAAAATACTCGATGTTACAAAAGCCAAGTGTAGCACCTGATGATCCAAGAGTAATTTTTATCACCTTAACTCAACTTCATTCATGAAACAGTAAAATGTTGAAATTTATTTTATATCTACATATTTTCATTTCGTTTTGTGGGAAGATGTTATTTTTTAACATAACTAATTAACACCACTAGGCCTAGCTTTAAAATTAAGGGCAATCAACTCAGAATACACAAGCCGTCTAGGCCTACTCCTACTACGGCAGTGCTGGCTAAAGCAGCTAGCCGCCTAGTTTAGTTAGAGGAGAAGAAAGAGAAGGGCCTCTCGCCTATCTATAGGCCTAACTAGAGCCTGTTTATAGTTTAATAAATACACAGTATTTTAATTATAATTATCAACAGAGCCGCGCATTATTATTTATATTTTGCTGTAGATTTTCGTAGCTTACCTTTTTAGGCCATCGCTTTTGTTCCATCAATTTTTGACGATCTTGTCTTCTTTTCGATGCTTCGCTGGCAGGTTTGATATGAGCAAGCTGTGTTGGTACAGCGTCCGGCTTTAATCGCCTTGTTGGTTTTCGACCGAGTGACACTTTCACAGAATTGTCTTCAAACATATCTTTCTCAAAATGTTCACTACACACTCGAGAATGTACATTTACATGAGGATTCTCTAACTTCAAAGATGCCACCCACTTACGAAGTAAATCTTTATTGTGCAAAGGCAATCGATGAAAGCTGACGTTAACTTTGTTGGTAGATTTCCTGTCTTTCCTACTTGATGCATTACTGCAACCGAAAGCCATACAAAATACCATAATTTTTGCTGGACGTACACGGTTACTACCGTTTAAATTAATAAATAAAAAATCAGCATACACTATAAAACGCAAAACTTTGAAGAAACGGGAAAAAAGCGAGAAATTACGGTGAAAATTAGCTGGACAAATACAGTCAACTGACACTACAGTGATATTCGCACGTGTACAAAGTATACGAAGATCCCGGATGAAGGGACTTCCGCCCCACCACCGATCGTAGCTTCCTGGTTTTTTTCCAAGATGGCGGAGCACCATTACCGTGGAACAAAAATAACTAAAAAATCGGATTTTTGCTATTGGTTTCAACTTTTTAATTTATCCTTTGTTTATTTTTATATACATTTTACTATATACACTAGTTTAAAAGAAATAATACTGGATTCCTTTAATTCTATACAGATCCTAAGATCTGAAATAACTAAGAGCTAACGAGAGAAATTGTCAATAAAATTTAGTTGAGTCATTGTCGTAGATCTTGTTCATTGTTGTACAAGTGGACGACCGCTAACTACATTCTACTCCTCGTTAAGAACAGCTTAACTACCACACTAATGTGTTGGGTTATTATTAATCCTCAAGATGATAGTTGTAAACAGAGTAAAGCAAATCTGACAGTATTTTTACCTGATGTATTATTATTAGCATTTTGAGGAAACTTGAGATATGCTTGAGATAATATCAAGTCATGTATATTCATTTGAAATAATGAGATGGCAATTGGTGTATACTAAGAAAGCCTATGAATATTCATTTGATATCATTAATGAGATGCCAATTAGTGTGTACTAAGAAAGCCTATGAATATTCATTTGATATCATTAATGAGATGCCAATTAGTGTGTACTAAGAAAGCCTATGAATATTCATTTGATATCATTAATGAGATGCCAATTAGTGTGTACTAAAGAAAGCCTATACATATTCATTTGATATAATTAATGAGATGCCAATTGGCGTATACTAAGAAAGCCTATGAATATTCATTTGATATAATTAATGAGATGCCAACTAAAGAAAGCCTTATAATCAAATACAACAGTAGATCATGGAGGTATAGAAATGTACTATAATAATTACTAAGCATAAAACTTACGATTTACTATACACAACAACCCAATGTATTAATATGCGAGACAAAATGACAATATATTCAATTAAAATATATTTTTTGAATACAAAAATAAACCAACAGGAAGAAGAATATTAATATTTTAATTTGAAAATTATTTTTTTCATCATATTTACAATAAATTCAGCAAACCCATATCATAGATAAAATATTCTGTGATTGAATTAGTAACTAAAATAACAAATTGAAAATAAAAGCAGGTGGGACACCACAGATGTGATTTTCAATAATCAATAGCAGCATTCTAATAAAACAAATCTTCATGTACTGTGTAACTAAATGTTCAGTTCATTAAATAATTGCTTTTGGTCAATATTCAAGTATGCCACCAACTTCATAATGTAATTTTCATGATTTGATTGAAGTAGTGTGGAATTTGTAATGAGCTCAGCAGTACAGTGATGTTTGCTAAATTATTCCACTACAAAAACTAAAATGATCAAATAATTTTTTTTGTAGTAATAATCCAACTAATATTTGCAAATAAGATTTGTTAATTACTGATGACTGCAACTTGACTGAAATTTGTGACTGATGGGTGGAAGTGTAATAAGATGACAACATCAAATTTTAATACCTTCTTGAGCAATTATTAATTGGACAAAATTGTAATTTGACACCCAAACTTTACTTGTTAAAATGACAACCTGTGTAAACATGGACTTCATAATCAACATTGATTAATTTCGCAAAATATCAAATAGAAATCCTTGAAGAATAAGAATACCACAGCTAAAGTCAATACTATGACAGCATACTTGTCGTCACGGTAACCATCCACATACAATAATTTTATGAATGAAAGGACAACGTCTACTATATGAATTACAAATTTAAATAAACACCTAAAACCTGTACTGAACTATTGTACTATACCTGTATGTTTGTAATCATAGTATTATTGTTATAAAAATTAATTGAAAATGTGCTTATACAGTATAACTAAATTATAAATAAAATCTTGGTGAGGCCAACTAAATATAAATTGTGAGATTCTAACTATTTAGATTCTCAACAAACATACAATTTTACTCAATTTGTGCAAATGCACTGTGTATACAGTATGTTGGATACATTTTATTTTAGCATGAATAAAAAACGACACTGGGAAAAACCTAGCCAAACCAAAGGCTAAAATTATTTATATTCCAATTCCAAAGTGCATTTAGTCATGGTTCTACAGCAGATACAGTAAACAATTTGGGAAACCGTTTTCAGACAAAAATACCAAAACTTCATGATCCACTGGTGGTGCTAGTAAAAAGCACTTAGCTGTAAAACTAGTAATTTCACCCACCACCTCACGAGGGTCAACCTACTCCTAGTGACCTGTTAACCTTTGACCCAATTGATAGGTAAATTCAGGTATTTGTAATCCTATTCATGAAGGCAATAGTAATTCATCCAACGATCTACTTATCAGCTTTTGTGTTTGCTTGCTTCACCTAATTCTACAGCCTGGTCAAACAATACACGCTGTTCCTGATTGAATACAATTTGGACAATTCAAGTGAAGCTATTTACTACAGTATACACCGGCATTCTAGAAAAAGCTGCGGCCTAATCTTCCTTTAACTAGCGAACAACAAAACCAAATAAACAATATTTACAGGCTAAAGTACGGTACTTATCAACCAATCTTTATACTGAAGTTAGTTTTAACCATTTTCGGATTTTTTTCAGAAATACCTGCACTATTTTTATATTCAATTATTTATAATAATAAAGTATTTTATTTATAAATAAAAGTAGAAAAGTATAATTTATTATAAATACGTGTACAAGTGTAATAGTACAACATTTAACATTTTTTCCCAGTAAAAAATATTGATTAATTGTGCAAAATAATTTAAAAGACATAATTCCGAACACTAAGCTACATTTAAAATTCGAGTTCCCATCAGCGGCGGAATCATGCTACATTTTAATGATTCAAGTGATCCGATTGGCTCACCATTTGCTAAGCTCTTAAAATATAAAACATGACATCACAAATACCTGGCTCAATAAAATAACACTCTTTCACATTTTTAAAACATCTTGACGCTACCAAGAGTATTGCTTTTTTTCTGCTGTTGTGGTAAAATATTTTTCTAGTCATTAGAGACTGAATTCTTACGACATAATAAAAATCTTAATGAGCTAGTGGGTGTTGAATGTATGCACAGCAAGTCTACAGGATGATGTATGCTTATGACATCACAGGGTAAACACAAGGTTTTTTCTACTTCTTCAAACACATCGCATATTGTACTCTACTAATATTATTTGCTAGCAGAAATTTCACAGTTCACAAATGAAACTACTGTTTATTGTGCAATATCAAAATATATTACAATGACAATTAATATAACCGGCTTTTGAGACAATTCATATTATAATGACGTTTAAATTTAAATGCAACTTGCCCAATGGAATACCTTAGAAATTAATGATGTATGTTTTTAAACAATACTTTAATTCTAGATAATAATATTTTACAAAAACTACAAAATATATGCATACAGTACAGAAAGAAAATACTGCAACTTTACCTACGAAGTAGCTTCGTAGATAGAACGTAGGCTACGTTGTTGGCTTCGTAGGTTCCATTGTTTGGCTTCGTAACCTCAATAAACAACTTTCAATGAGCTACGTTCTGAACTTCGTAGGGAGTTCGTAACCTAAATAAACAACCCTACGATGTTCTTAGTGAAGTAAGGTGTGAAATTAATGTGTTAAATTTAACTGGCGGAGGACAAAGTTGTAAATTAATAAAAAATAAATAATATTTTGTAATCGTAATCTTTTCCTTCGTGCGTGTTTACCTACTCAACGGCGAATATAAATATAAATTTCCCACGATGTATAACGTAGAGAGAGACACGATCCAACACAGGTGAACCGCGACGAACAGGCCAACTAATAAACATAATATAGCGAACGTCCAGTCCCATCAAGAAACGATGGCGAGAAAAAAATACATTGTTTGTTTGCATTGTCCATGCTCTACGAACCACCCTACGATCGAGGCGTAGCCTAGATTTCATAACAATACATCATAGGCTACGAACAATACATCGTAGGCTACGAACAATACATCGTAGGCTACGAACAATACATCGTAGGAGAGAACAATACATCGTAGGCTACGAACAATACATCGTAGGAGAGAACAATACATCATAGGCTACAAACAATACATCGTAGGCTACAAACAATACATCGTAGGAGAGAACAATGACCTACGTTCTACCTACGAGTAAATACGAAGCAGTAATTTCTTTCTGTACTGTAAGTCTAAAATGTGCAGTACAAATTATGTGTACATATAATTTATTTTATTCTTTACCTAACCAACTCAAACACACAGCACATTATTTACTGTAAATTATTGTGATAAATACCAATGTCATATTTAGTTCTGTTTGTAATCAAAATATTACAGAATATTTTGTAAAATGATATTTAAAAATCCAGGGTCCGTTTAAGGACAACCCTGGGAGAATACAGTGAATGAATAAAAACAACCTGATTGCATTCTTCTCAATAAATAGACAGTTAAATTATAATAATAATAAGTTTTAGATATAAAAGCTGAAAATGCATTTGTCCTAGATGTGTATGATTTAATGTTGTAACGTCGTCGCTATAATCAGTATTTTTGTAATATAAAATTACAAATCATTTTATAATTTAATACATGTGACAGAAAGTTGTTACCATGTTAGTTACAATACTACATGAACTACATTACAGTGTGAAAGGTGTAAATTGCAATAGCAATGAAGAACAGCAATGTAATAATTGTAATTGCAAAAAGAAGAACATTTCAATTACTATGTGAAATTCTTCATATTCATATCATGGTAGTGATATGCTCAAATATGGTGGTGATATTCCCAAATATGGTAGTGATATGCCCAAATATGGTAGTGATATACCCAAATATGGTAGTGATATACCCAAATATGGTAGTGGTATGACATCATCATGTCCATATTTGGGCACATCACATTTTTTATCACATAAAGTTTGATAGTGTAGATAGAGCTTTATGTCCACTTTGCATTTTAATTTAGATGCTTATTTTTTTTAAATAATTAAAACAACCAGCACCAGCACCAGCACCAGGAAGTAAAATGCATTGTTTGTTAAATTCTTCAACTGTATGACATGACAAAAACAAGTTGAATGGGAGCCAACAAACAGGATTTCATTCAGTAGTTGAATGGTGTGACAATCTATTGATAATAGTAGAATACTTCTGAGCCATGATGAAAGAAAGGCTTAGGAGGGAAATAATCACTATGCAGTACACATAAAGTAGGAATGACATGGACCAATGTTAGACTATAAAGTAGTCGCAGCTTGGACCCACGTTAACATAAAAGTAGACGTGGCTTGGACCCACGTTAGCATTTAAAGTAAAGTTTTGGTAAAAAATAGGGCTAACTCTTGACAATTTTTTGGCAGTGTATACCACAGAGAGAGATGGGTAGCCTAAGTACAGGTAACCCTGGAGTACAGTGTATACCACAGAGAGAGATGGGTAGCCTAAGTACAGGTAACCCAAGATGATTTAAAAGATGCAGGTCAGTTAGTGATCAAAGTACACCAACCACAATTCACTGGGACAAAGGTTACTACAATAGTTGCTGCTGTTCTCACAATCTACAACCTTTCCCATCACTAAACTTTTAGTACAAACTTTAACTTCTCATTAGGGAATCTACGATGTCAATAAATCTCCAGCAAGCTTTTAAAATGTACTCCATGTCAAAATACAACCCAATCCTACTAAATATTTACAACAGTGGTAGTTATTTAGTAATAAAAAGATTTTTTTTTTCTGTTCTTTTTATAGAACTTGCACATTTAATCTAACACTTAATAACTCTATCCTGCATGTCATTGCTAAAGTACACAAGATAACGTCATTGCAAAATGCAAATAAGATAACAAATTGACAAATTTCTTGAGGTACAGAAGATGACATAAGTAAAGATGGCGACTGACAAAATGTAGATGGCATATTTGAACTAAACTATCTTAGGATTCTCTGGGTGGGGTATTCTGTCCATAGGCCACATCAACAAACTACTCTACTACATAACAACAATTCAGTAGGCTTAGCTACTGTACATGAGAAGAAATATATTCAATAGATCAAATTAATATTCATAAGTTTAAGTTAATATAATATTCATTAGGTAAAATTAATATTTATTAGATAAAATTAATATTCAGTACTATAATTATTCAAAAGGTAAAAAGATATTCATCAGGTAAAATTAATATTCATGAAATAGGTAAAAATATATTCATTATTAGGTAAAATTAATATTCATGAATAAAAATGTATTCATTAGGTACAATTAGTATTCATACAAAGTAGTAGATAGTATAATACAATTGATGCTGACATCATCAGCTGTTAGTGCACATCAAAGGGTTTCACCTGTGCTACTGCTTGGAAGAGGAAGAGGATGGGGAATATTTACTGTTTCCTCTCTACACCATCAATCATGTAACATCCATTATACCAAGAATGATGAGAAAATGAATCAAAGGTGAACACAATTACTGGTATTAATAATATAATATCAATGTACATTTGAATGTAATAATAAAGAATCAAGCAAAATAGCAATAATAAATAAATGTTGAATAATTCATTTGATTAATATATTAATAGGGATTGGCTTGAAAGTTTGGATTATAATATTGTTAATTCATAGGAGATGGCAGAAATCAATGAAGAAGATCCCTTTTAAACCAATTGAACATGTTAATAATATATAATTAGCCTGCCTCTGGTTCATAATTTAAATATTCCAAATAGAAGTAGGTACAATTTATTTATGTTCACTTCAACGTCATCATGTTATTATACATTATTGATTATTTTCAGCTAGCAACTGAGTGACCAATCTGGAATAAATGTTAAAATGATGATTTTATCCAATTAAAAATAGCTACACTCAAATTAATTTGTAATAAATTAAATATAGAGTACAATATACAATATATTTAAACTAGATAATAATAAATGGTAGTCTTATAAGTAGTGCCTAATACAATGAATCTATAGTAAGCACTTGTAGTACCTAGTATAGCTTTAAAACATGTATTGTACTGTATGTGTACAACTTTATTTTAAATATTTGTTTTTGAATTATACATACATACATACATACATAGTTGTTTTATGTAATATACAAATTTATAGATAATAAATATTACTTTGTCAAACCAAGTTAAAACAAACCTGATGAATCTATTCTCCGATGTTATATAAACTTATGATGGTTATGATTCTGAATATACAATTTGTATACTACCTACTGTGTATTGGTTGAATTCAATAATCTAAACGTGTCCATGAATTAGCTAATTATGATGTAACACTAATAGACATAACGACAGTGCCTATTATAAATGTACATCGTACAGTAAGCCTACATCAATTCATTAATGTTTTAAGATCATTTGAGAACACTATTGATTGACAAACATTATTACCAATGGAATAATCAAACATTCATGTTATATGAGAATCATGTTTCCTCACGGTGTTTTGTTTACATCTTAACTCACTCAGTCATGTGACAGTTACGTTAATTGTTTTGCTTCTCTGAAGCAGGCGATATAGATCTTCATTAAATTAAAGCCATGTCTACAACTGTGATAATCCCAAATATGGTAGTGATAAGCCCAAATATGGTAGTGATATGACATCATCATGTCCATATATGGGTACATCACATTTTTTTGTCATATAAAGTGTAGACTAGATATATTAAACTGGCTCGTCATTGTAAAATTGAAATTAATGGTTATGAAATACAAACAAGTAATTGGCCCATACTACTAATGTTCACACATCATGAATCGCAAATACAGTACCGAAATTTTGTCAAAACTGTTTTTTAGTTAATTTTTAAAAATTTCATACACATCAAACAGCGAGTAACTCGCCAATTACAGGATGGATAAACTATTTTTATAATTAATCGTACTTAAAACCTAAGTCTTATTTGAGGCTTAGAGAGAGTGAAGTTAAAAGAGTCGTGAGTTACAACCCTGGCACTAGGACAGGATTGAACCCTGGACCTTGCGATTGGAAGGCAAGCACGTTAACCACCAAGCTACAGTTCCACTACAAATTATCCTCCTAAAAACACATACAATTTTTTTTTTTAAACATACAAAATAAATACGGAAAAATAACACATGTTCACAAGGTTAATTGCGATAAACGTGAGAAGGAAACTCAACTATGCGGTGTACACTAGTACAACAAACAGTACCGTATATTTCGGTGTATAAGTCGCACTTTTGACACGCAAATTTGACCTCTAAATTAAGGGTGCGTCTTATACACCGAACATAAATGCCTCACCACACAAATTGTACATAGGCCTAGGCTATCGTCACCTCGTTTGCTAGGCCTGAGTAGGCTAGGCCTAGCTACAGTAACTAACTAACGTAACGGCAACCTGCTTCTGCCTAGGCCTAGTTTTCAAGTCATTTTAGTATGATGTTATACTAAATATGATGAAAAGATTTGTTCATTATGGCGCTCCGATAAAATTTCATTTGTAAACGTTTACGTCGTACGATTGGAATAGTATTTATTTATACAGTAGTTATACGCACGATCGCCGTACCCCAAGCGCAAGCCCTTCTTTTGGTGGCACATGGTGTACGGTATTCGACTAGTATATTCTCCAGGTGATTATAGCATGGACCTAGCGTACACACTTCTCGGATACATAGATACTAATCGAATACGATTGTCCGTGAAAACGTGCGCCCTCTCGAAATGATCGAGCGAGGCTAGCCCACACACGTGCGTGTTACACACACGGTCATGCACTCGATGTTGCGGCGAAACTCATGAATAACAAGTTAGAAAGAACTTGTTGAGGCTGGGCGCGGCCGAGCCTAGGTAAGAAAAAACCTAAATAAAGGACGCCGTTGTAGATATAACAAAATATATAATTACAATAATATTGATTACAATTTAAAAAAACATTGTTTTGATGAAATATAAGGTGCGTCTTATACATCGACGATATAAAAAATACCGATATTTTACTCTCAGTTGGGGGTGCGTCTTATACACAGGTGCGACTTATACACCGAAATATACGGTACATTGGAATCATACACAGTAGAAACCGGTATTTTTAGGCACAAAAAACACTTGTTGTTGCAAGGAAATAGACGCATAAGTACAGTTCAGTCATATCCCTTTACTAATATCCTCAGCTATCAATGAAAATCCTATGATGCAAGGTCAGGCAAACACCAAAGACTTTACACAATACAGAATAAAAACCACACAATTAACACTTATACCAGCACACTGTATCTTTACACAGGGTTTTAAGAGGTTTATAAAATTTCAGATTGAATAGGTTTTGGTAAATACAGCTACTAGTAGTAGTACTGTCAGTTCTATTCAAATTTAAGTCATAAAACTAGCGCTATCTTTGTTCACAAGAAAGGTACTCTGTACACTACTTTGTAGGGTACAGTATGTTAGTACTGCAATGGGTACAAGATATGAGTATTTTAAACACACTCGGAAACAAGGAAAGACAACTGGCACTAGAATTTGCTAAACTCTCCAAAGTTTATACCGGGATAAAGCATATCAGTATTCCTATCATCCTTTTATAATAATTAAAGAATTAAACACATAATGTTCTCGGCTAATAGTTCATAGGTCATGTCACTTTTAAAGTCAGCACATTTTGTACACAATGAGTTGTGAGCCATTCAGTCTATCATACAGTCCATCTACCATGTTAATCAATACTTCATAACTTACTGCAAAGGTCAATTAATCATTCTGCCAGAAAGGTCAATTATTAACAGCACTGTACCTGCTATAATATTAATAGCAGTTTAGTAGTTCATATGATTATCAATGTTAACATTTATCAAAGATGATTATAAATATTAAATATGATTATAAATTATAAAAGACAACAATAGTGTAATTACTAAAGTTGTCAAATTTATTACATAAATTAAATAATATAGTTTTTTTAATTCGCAAAGGTATAACATTGTCAATTTGTTTTGTTGCTGTATAAAAACATAAAAATATTTTTTTGTTAACAGAATTATCTTAATTTTCAATTAATGTATCGCTAATATGCTATATTGCATTTAAACTATTAATTTATCTCTCATCATTTTTCTAGTGAATGCCTCAGCAGGGTTACATTGCTAAACGAACTTGTATGGAATTTGAACTTTTAGGATACGATGCTGCTACGTAACACGACCAGTAAATTGTGATGTAACATCCATACATTTGACAGGTGTAACAATTAACATACAAGAAGCGGTAACTAATGCACTACTGTAGCTCAGTTTATTACTACTGTACGCTGTAATATTAAAATATTAAATACTGTGGTACATAAATTAGTTACCATATTTAATAAATTTTTGCTTTGTTTCTTAAATTTTATGACAATTTTATCAATTTCAAAAATATTTGTACTGCAACATAAAGAAAATACTGTATTACCAAATTAAAATATTAAAAACAATATTTCTCCTCAAACAAACAAACACATTTTGTTTTTGTGAACATTCTTATATTCATAAATAATGAGATCTTACTTAGAGTAAATGACAAATTCTAGTTCAATTTTATATACATATTCAATATAGCCAGTTATAGCGCAATAAATCATTCAAAAATGAAAGTGGTCACATGATCAAGGATAATGTAGTCTACTTATGTTAGTTGTTACTTTTCAGGATTAATAATTCAACAGGAATATGGCACACAAGTAACAAACACAATCACATGACATCAACGTAGTCTCTCTAGTTTGAAATTATTTTTACTTGTTCCTCATACATATTCCCGATTCATAGGAATATTCAGAATTGTTTGTCTGGGTGGCGACCATCGGTAAAGTAAAGGAGGCGTTTCTTGTTTGTTTAATAATTTTTACAAAATATTATTTGGGCGATATTAAAAGTGTGCTGTATATATATATATATATATCCAGTACAGAATATTATAAATAATAAATATAAACACAAATTTAAAAAAAAAACTAATTCAAAATTCCAGTAGGCCTAACTAGTACCTAAAATATCACACCCCTACTACTACCAACTTTACTTGACTAAGCATAAGTAACCACTACACTTGTACAACTTAACCTAGCTAGCAGCTAGGCTTAATACATTTTGGAGTCGGTCCAATTTTACCGGCTTAATGTCAAAGTTCATTGGAAAATTTCATTTCTAGGCCGGTGCGGTGAGTAGGCCTAGTCATCTTCCGCAAATAAATTAAATTTAAATGTGTGCCATCCAAATATGTTGATTGTAGAAGATATTTAATAAAAATAAACAAGCTGAAATAAAATCCCGGTAGAAATCGGTTCCCATAAAACGCCTAAAAACTGAATTAAATTGACACGTAAAATACCTAATCGATATCACGATAGCAAATAATGGACAGTGTTTAAACAGCGTCGAGGTCACCACTGTGTTCCCCCGGTTGATCGTAGTATGATAGACGGGTCCATCAACCGGCTTCTCACTCGGTCCGCCGGTAGCAGCCCTACACTCACTTACCCCAGCTTTTTCCATTCCTTCCCAGCACCGTTTTTTCTTCACTGTTCCACAGGAATTTCCTAAAGGAATTCCATTGTATGCTCGCTTTTTGCAAAAACGTCAATTCGTTTTCTTTTCCCATTATTGTGATGTTAACTTTCGTGGCTCAAGAGCTGCACTACAATCTATTTTAACGCGTGCACCAAAGAAGGAATTAATATGTATGAGCCTAATATCCCGGATGTGGTTAAAATAAAAGAGGGCGTCATCTCTGTAAACAACAGGATACGAGACCAAAAAGTACAGTTCTTCGACATGGGTTTTAAATTAATCTATATTTATTTTGTAGGGCCTATACAGGAAGATGACAACAATATGTAATTTAAAATTGAATAATTGTTTTCCATATGCTTTCCATATTTATGTTACATAAAAAGTATTGTATTGCTAGAAGAGACGATATGAAAAGGAAATAGTAGTGCCTAGTAGGCCTAGATAAAAATTCATTTTATCATCGGAAATTGTCTTTCAGATGTGTTAAACTAAGCATGTCAACACATTATTTAAATTGATTTTTTTTTTAAATCTCGGGCTAAAGAATAAATAACACATTTAGTTTAAACGTATTTGTAATGTTAGGGCCAGACTAAAAAACGGAATCGAAATAGGCAAGTTTCTAATTAGGCAAAAGGACGATGAAAATACAGAAATGAAACAAAATATATTTACGAGTCATAAGCAGATAATGATGATCAATAAATTCAAATTAAAACAAACATAAATGAAATATTGTTTGAGAAGTTTCGAATGCCGTTTTGTAATCCGCAAGGACTTCCCCTCTGATCCTATATTGGTAGGATAGGAAGTCGTAGAAACAAAGCATTATTATATTTCTTTTACACTTTCTTGTCGCAATCGGAGTCGAGTAATTAGGCCTACATCTTACGTTTCCGCGACAAGATATTTTAACTTTAGTAATAACACACAACTGTGATATTATGCCGATCTTTTTTTTCGGCCTTCTAAACTTTTTTTTACATTTTAATTCCCTACATCCCCGATTCACATGAACATTTACCACTTTCGGTAGCTCATTCATTCATAAAATCGTCATTTCCTTCCAACCAATTAATATCATCATCGTATCATAAATCGACATAATTAACATATTATACCATTTTATATATATTTTTCTTATATTTTATTTATGTGTTTTCTATGTGATACATGACGTAGGGTGCGCGAGTCAATCAAGAATTGAATTGAATCAGTTATCGTTATAATCATTACATCATCATATTTAAAATTGTAATCTAAAACAATACGCAACATTATTTCATTTTCGGAATCTAAATATAGCATCAGTGGGCATATCGACCGATCCTGTTTTCTTTAAACTTTCACTATCGGTGATGAAGATAATACAAATAAAACGCGGCGGCCATATCGTATCAATATACAATGTATCTATGGTTAGTACGGTCAAGTTATACAATTTAAATGAAAACAAAACAGCCGAGGGCTTATTACATCGCCATGGCAAAGGGTGGTAGGATCAGAGGGTGAATAATCATCTATGGTTAAAGTTTCGGTAACCATAGCAATTTATGTCACTGGAGTATAGAGGCATTTATAAAAAGGGGCACTTATAATTCGATAATATATTGTCGTTACAAATTATATCGTTTATCTTCTAAGGGAACATGTCAACATTGTTTTTATTGTAATGCATGTTATTTGTTTATTTCAATGTTTACGTTTATTATTTATGGTCTTGTGTGCGATTTTTTCTTTCGCTTCGTGACCACTTTGTGTGAAAGGTAGCTAAATATAACTAAACTTAACCCTCTAAACAATCTCTCCTCACTACAGAGTAAAAGAAGTAGCTCATGGGATTCGAACCCCATACATCGTAAAGTTCATAGTCTAATTGTAGTTAGTTAGCTCAATTCTTACGTCACACCTATATTCATGTGTATTTTGTGACGTTTCATGAGGGGTCCCCAACTTATGTACGAAACGAAATATCGCGCCCCGCGTATGGTTTAGTATGAATAAACAAGGATAAAGTAGTAAAGTAAATGAGTAAACAAGATGTAGTTACTGCAGTAACTGCAGCAGAACAGTCATTGTCCCTAAAACATTCTGTCATTAAAATAGTAATACACGTCACATACAAATACCGTAACAAATAAATAAACTACTACCACATTGAATTAACAAAAGAAAGTTGTTTATACAAAATATATACAAACAATATAATAATAAGAAATCTGGATACACTTGATCAACAAGACAAGGCATCCGACATGCACTGTACAATGAATAAACAATCAAGATCTCAGTAGCATGCATAATAATGATAAACAAAAACATTGCAATATAATACCTATAGCTTGGTTCACACTAAAGACGCAATGCAATGACGGAGACACAACGCGAGTTAACCAATGACAAGCAATTTTGAATAATCCATCGCTTGTGATTGGTCAAATCAGTCTCATGTTCTTGCGTTGCGTCTCTAATGGGAACCACCAAGCATTTGGTATACCAATAGGAACGCAGCGCAATGACGTAAGCGCAACGTAAGTAAGTTGACCAATCACGACGCGTGGATCACCGTTCATGCGTTGCTTCCTAGTGGAAACCAAGTTTTATTGACGGAGATATTCCCCTCCCTCCCACCTGCAGATCGGTTTCATGCAAAATGATTTTGTCACCATGGAGATATAGAATTCCCCATCCATAGTTGGTATTGTGTATTTTGGTCCTTTCTTTGTAGCCAAATATTTGTTTATTTATATAATATACCCAAGTTAGTATGGTAATTAACAGTAGTAATAATTATGAAAAGTTTAAAACAACAATGTTACTAAAACATATGCTATTGGAATTTAATAATTTAGGTATAACAATAAACCACATTTAGAAGATAAAATTAATTTCACCAATCGCTATGATTCAATGTTTTACACATTAGTTTATTAAAAAAAAAAAATGCTCTTGTAGAACTTATGACACATTTGGCGCACCATACATATTTTAACAGTTTGAATTGCATAATGCTAACATACTTAAAAATGTAGTAGATGCTTAAAATTGACAGACTCTGCCGAGCATGGAAACAGTTTATCCAATCTGTTTTAATTATCAGTAGCCTGAGGGGTCTCAATTTTAGTAGTCCTTAAGAAATTAGAAAACCTAAATATGGATTTCTACAGTAACCATGACGATAGTAAACAACATTATGTGCGCCTGGTAGTCATGGAAATGCCAGGGTTGTACATTGCCTAGAAAATAAAATATTTTTTATTATATAACTTTATGAGAACAACCTAATCAAGTAAATTAATATTGGTCCTCTTTGTAAATGTGATTGCTATTTATTTAATGAAATTTCTGATTGACAAATGCAATATTTCAGATATTAGCATAATTGACGGTATCCATAGCAATGACCTCATCATCAACCATCAGTTTCAAAATATACAGTAAACAGATATAATAATAGATTTTGTAATCAAAATCGACACAAATTTAACATTAATATTCCATTATTATAATTAAGATGCTGTAGTAATACATTTACCAAGTAAACAACACATTAGGAAAATAAAATATCTCTAATTGCTTATATTTAATTAATCGGTGGACCAATCTATCATCTTAAATAATTTTTTTGTTACTTAAATAAGATTTGTCAAACTGATTTGGATCATCATAAGGCAAGATTGTCAGGGAGTCCGGAAGCGGCGATCCCAGGGTAGCGCATGAGAGCCTTGCATAGACTACCTGGTAATAACAATGTGTATATTATATGCAAAAATAAACAATACCAAAACCTATTGAAACGATCGTGGATATTTATAAAAAGAAATATTTATATAATATATATTATATACAGTACAATATAATTTTCAGAAGATATTCCAGAAATTTAATAACTTAGGTTTTAAATAAACATAGTTTTCAACACAATATACTGTATAGTCTATTATTAATTAATACAGTACAGTATTATATTTAATTGATTTCTTTCAGATAAACATAAAAAAAAAACCCAGAGAACTGGGGAGAGACAAAATTATCACCAAAGGGCGTGTATCTCCAACTCCAAAGGGCGTGTCTCTCCAGTTCCAAAGAGAGTGTCTCTCCAACTCCGAAATGAATAATATACTAAGAATCCCATTGGTAATAACATATTTTAAAAGTCACATTACATAAAAAAATATTTAAAATACTGAATATAATATGTAGGCACAAGTGATAAGAAATAAAAATGTAACACATGGTGGGTTACGGTACAGTATACCACAATTCTTGGTTCAACCAAACCCAGCACCAAACTTAGGCACTTGTTAACAGTGGGAAAACAAAACATCAAAAATAGAATATTTGCATACTGTAATTAAATTACATTTGTGTTTCTTAAATAAGTTATATTCTTAAAGTATTAAAACATGGCACTATTAATACAACATATAAAAGATCCAACTTGTTATGTTATTTCAACAGGGTGCTTTAATACAGATATTTATACCTGATGCTTAAAATATTAAGACAGGTGCTTACAGTATAGAATGGTCTAAACTCTTACAGTAAGTCGCTTACAGTCTTTACTGTGCTTACAGAATAGCATAGTGTTTACAGTATATAGGCATTGCGCTTAATGAAATGGTGCTTCTTACAGTATAGCATGGTATAGAATTTAAGCATTCTGTAAGCTTTTACAGTATTTAAGCATGGTGCTTACAATATTTACGGTGCATACAATATAGCACGGCGCTTACAGTGTAGGACGGCGCTTACAGTGTAGCACGGCGCTTACAGTATAGCACGGCGCTTACAGTATAGCACGGCGCTTACAGTGTAGGACGGCGCTTACAGTATAGCACGGCGCTTACAGTATAGCACGGCGCTTACAGTATAGCACGGTGCTTACAATATAGCACGGCGCTTACAATATAGCACGGCGCTTACAGTGTAGGACGGCGCTTACAGTATAGCACGGCGCTTACAGTATAGCACGGCGCTTACAGTATAGCACGACGCTTACAGTATAGCACGACGCTTACAGTATAGCACGGCGCTTACAGTATAGCACGGCGCTTACAGTATAGCACGGCGCTTACAGTATAGCACGGCGCTTACAGTATAGCACGGCGCTTACAGTATAGCACGGCGCTTACAGTATACTATAGTGCTGACAGTGTAGCATGGCGTTTTATATTTTAACATGACGCTAACTTGTTTAAGCCTGGTAGTGAAAAGGAGGAATGTATTCATATTTCATATTATAACATCTATTTGATATACGTAAGGCACATATTTTAATTATAATTTATTATTAACGATCTTTTAAGAACAAACACTTAAAAAATGTAGAAAAAAGATAAATTAAAGGCAATATAAATACTGCATTTATATCTTACTGTTATAGTAAACCTCTTTAACAAAACCAAAGAGTCGCAGGAATTTAAGATAGATTGATAGATATTGATAGATATAGATAGATATTGATAGATATAGATAGATAGATAAATAGCTAGATATTCTCATTCTCTCAAAATGGCAGATTTAGGTTTCAAGAAATTTTAATGACAAAGACGAATAAAAGAGCACCAGGAAAACGGCTGAAAGAAGTACATGATGAAAATCTGAATCTAATTAGCAAGAAGAAGGTTTTAATTCTCAAAGATGGCCAGTAATGGAACGGTACTTAGAGTAAGACAGTGAAATGTCATTCTTAATGATAATTACTTAGATAACTCTAATTGGAGATTTTTAATGTATACCTAAACAAATTAAAATGAAAGAAAATAGGCATATTAATGAAAAATCTTAGAATATAGTAAATATAATTAACAGCTAATATCCAACAATATGTACTGAACACAGACTTGAACATTGTGATCGAGTGCTCCAATAATGGCTTATTTCGTAATAATAATTATTACTCAATGTATTGAACACAGACTTGAACATTGTGATCGAGTGCTCCAATAACGGCTATCATTTTGCAATATATAACTGAATTTCCTGTCACTTGATATAAAATGTAAACAGCTCTTGAGCAATAATAATAATGTTCTTGATAGCGAATCAATTTATAGATCTTGAGGACATTAATGTATAGCAATGGCACCACTTTTTATCATAGTGAATCTAAATATATATTATTGGTATTTTAAAAGTCTTCGAGTATAATCCCACCCTGGGGGTATAAGTTTATTCTAAGTATGACTGCTTTTCCATTGCCCTCTGTGTGTCAGTTCAGTGGAGGATACAGGCGCTATACTCTTCTTTAATTATTACACTCATATTAAATTTTAAGTAATTCTTATACAAAATAACTATTTTGGTCCTTAGGTACTAGCCCCAACTTGACCTCAATTGGTGGAGAAAAAAGGGTGTGGGTCACAGGCTTAAACACAAGTATGCTACATTAAGCAGTACTAAGTATAAGTACTCAAGAATAAAAACCTGTGAAGGGATAAAATAAATACCTATACTAGTGCTGCTTAGAATATCTTCACAATCAACATTATAAATATAATCATAAAACAATAAAACACTTTAGGAACATCAACAAATTAAACACCACGCAAAAATAAAGCAGGAAACCTGGAAAGAACTGAAAGTGGGCGTCAACGTTCATGAATATAAAAAAAACACCTTAATAATAAAACTGACAACCATTTTGGTCTTATTTTCCTATAACTAGCTTTCTTTTTATTCTCCGATCCTAGATACATACATTTCTATAAAAGCACCAATTAAAAAGCAGTATTGCTGTATCTATATTTCTAGGCCTCCAATAAGTTCAATCTTAAATACGAGAACTGGAAAAATGCATTTGTATTACTGGATAGTCAGCAATCACATGCACTTGTACAGTTGGCCTTTAGTATAGGCATCTTTATTTCTTTACATCTTGAAACATGATCTGTTCTGGAAAACAATACTGTGTACGCAAAGTGATTCACTGTATAATGTCTTATTATGGTCCATTGTTATGTAAATAAAGACTGACAAAGAAAACTAAAAGTCTCTTTTTCTATCAAGATCAATATCCTACAATTGTAATGTATTCATTCGTGGGGAAAACTTAAGTCTTTCAACTGCAGCTAAAGTATTCATTCGTGGGAAAAAATTGGTCTTTCTGTAGCAAGTCAAAATAAAAATCCACTAGCCCAGTAACTGTCATACACAGTGACTATTTGCTTTAGGCCACTATTTCAAACTGGGCTAGTAGCAATGGTAGCTTTATAGTGGCAAGAACTAGGAGTAGGGGGGTATACAGAATTGTCCCGGGTGTTTGGTAAACTAGCCAGGTCAATATTTACTTCTGCTCCACTATAGTTACCTAGGTCACATGGTCTCTATGACCGTGAGCCACTCTTGACCAATGAAAATGTGACCTAAACTAGAAGAAAACTTTTTAAATGTTTCATTTTATCAGAATATGTAAAATTTTAAAAAGATTACACTTTTAGAATTTAATATTTTCCGACTAGAATTTAGTTATTGCACCAAAGTTTAATCTCATCCTTCCTAACCCTCCTCATTCTTCTTTTTAATATTTCATAAACTTGTTTACAACAATGAAATAACGTTACGTTGAATGATGTTCCACTGGGCATGCTCAGACAGCTTTGTCTGATCCACTTGACATGGTCATACTGTTGAGATGGCCTTGTTTGATCCAGGGTATAGCATTAGTAAACATTGAACAGTGTTTGCTACACGTAAAACGCCTTTTTCCTCTAACACGTCTGAGGCAGAGCATAACTTTTCCTGTGTATAAAAATGTAATAAAAAACATCAAATGATTGAGGCGAGTTTATAAATGATTTATATACAGTCAACTCTCTCAATACCAAACTATTCAATTCAAGGTTTTATTCCAATAAAACGAAAATTTACATTGTAGCCAAAGGCTAAATTGAGTAAAATTTTACAAAATATTGCACATATAAAAAAGTTATCACATAAAAAGAAAATCTTATATCAAAATGGAATTAGATAAAGCACATAATACTCCAAAACGTCCCAAATTATTTTGTCACCATTAAAAACACATTCCGAATACCAGACTTTCCTGAGAACCAGACATATTAGGTCAGCTCAAAGGTGTTTGATATTGGGAGAGTTGACTGTATAACAGTATATGATATATGATATATATGATATATACAGTATGATATATATGATATATATGATATATATGATATATATGATATATATGATATATATGATATATATGATATATATGTATATTTTATTGTTGCCTGTTTTCTATGTTGTATTCTTATATGTTTCAAACATGTAAGTGGCGGTAATTATCGCTGTTGGTTTTGAATCAATAAATAAAAGTTAGTAGAAAAGTATTTGTATAATATTGAGGCCCCAATTATATTTATACTTTATACACGAATGAGATTTCTTTCATTCAATGAATAGTCGACCTACAGTGACTGGGAGGTTAAAAACAGGAAATGCCAGCTATATCAGCATAGGTAAAATCTGGTGGTAAAACAAGTTGGATAAGGACCACAGTTGGTAATCAATGCATTGGGCTAACAACCCTACCAGTTAATTGTTACAGAAACCTTGGAGGAATTCCTCCACGCAGAAACCAACAATAAAACAGAAAACTAGACATATGTTGTAAGGTGTGTGGTTTGAGCTGGCATCTAGTATAATAAAAAGCAACATTGTAGGCACCTCAATTATAGTGCCATAGCATGATTCCTTACAACAGAGGATGCATTTTAATTCACCGGTTTACTAACAATGAAACTTAAGCTTCATTGAAAGAAATCTCAACAAAAGAAATTTACGGTCTGGTAACTTTAGAAATCACAACTATGTAAATAATATTCATGAATTTAAACTATTTAATAGTGATTACTTATTGGTATGTTTGAAAAAAAAAAACCACTGCACTGGTATAAGCTATTTAAAAGCGATAGTTTTAGTCTTGGCCAATACGTCTATTCATGGACAGAACTATTTAAATGCAATTTTGTGTTTGGTTTAGTTTGAAAAAACACACTTAAGTAAACAATATGTATGTAAAGTAGGAATAATGTACAAAAATGGTATGATCAACAAAGTGTTGAACGTTAGAATGGGTGACAGGGTTCATGTTTGCACTGTGTACAGGGTAGCAAGGCAATATCTCATTTAACAAACAAGTTATGAATGGAGTTTGTGTACGCGAGATTGGTTCACAATCTATCTATTATTAGATAATTATACTAACAGATAATACTTCATACTAGCACTCATGCGCCTGTTCAATAAAAGGGTCACCTTTAGATTGTATTACAAATAGTTAGTAGTAGTAGGCGAGTCATATCATTGTGGGTGCATATCAGTCAGCCCATGCAACACTAGGCTTAGTTCAACCAAGCTTTCTAGGCCTAGCAGTTAAATCAAATCTACTACCACTTCAAAACATGTATTTTAACAATTGTATTAGTGGTAACTAAAACTAACCTAAGTCTCACTTAGAAATTCAAAGTGATATTTCTTTTCTTTTAAAACAAATGTTTTTAAAAACTTTAAAGAATAAAAATCATGTTTCATACCCGAGACACGCCCAGTTGCCGACATGCATCTATAAAATTTTCAACATTCTTTCTACTTCTTGCCATTGATAACTTGCCCTGAAAAAAACCACCCAAAATATCTTGTTAAATTTGCATAATAAGTAAAGTGGAAAAATCAAATACATTTCGCAAGTCTACAAATAAAGGACCTACAAGTTTGAAGAGCCTATACACAAGTGAACAAGAAATCTGAGGATAAAAGTACGAAAAAATTGTGATTCTGTATTTAAAAGATGAACAAATTGTTCAAGTATTATACGTATGAAATGCCATATGTGCCAAAATATCTTTTTGCTTATATTAATTCGAAATACTGGCTAGAATCTATACTAAAGAACTGGTATACTGAGTAAGTACTTACTGGAGAAGGTGGCGGAACATGTACCGTTGTTACGATCCTCTGTTTGATGCTGTTCACGAGATGGCAGAGGGCATAGCCATCTTTAATGGCGCCCGCAAGATCATCTGATAGAGGGTGCTTCAGACGTGCTTCAAGATTCTACAAAACAAATTTATGCCTTAATGATCCAAATGTCTCACGATTGGCTAGATTTAAAACCAATTTTTTCAATATACCAAAAAGTTTTAATCATTCAAATGTGTCCAAATTAGGATAGGTTTAAATCTTAGAAAACAACGCCATCTTTTTCAAGAAATCAACACAAGCAGGTAAAGCAGCAGAGCTTCCTACAATGCAATTTGAAACTTAATAAAAACATATATTTATTTAGACTAATTCTATTAAATTTGCTCTTATGCAAATTAATATTCCATTTAATAATTTATATTCACAGAGATTTTTAATTAAACAAAAACTTTACCAACCATAATTAAAGATACTACTGACATTCAGTAGTTTGCTAAGCAGCTAAGGAGGGCATTAAACAATTTGAAAATATCTTAATAAATCAGAATACAGCATATGTGTGTGTGGAAACAGACAGCTTGTTATAACAACAGCAACGTTGAGAGGTTATCAAAACACAGTGAAAATGTCTTATATGACATTAGTTTACAAATTGAACAATCTTATTATCTTGTGAGTAACCCATCATGTTGTAACCTAAGAAAGCAGTCGCAAGAAATTACATTTTTACAATTTTTTTTTTTACAATTAAAATAACAGTTCACCATTTGTTTCATACACATGCTATCAAAATCAATTTAATGACAAAAGTAATAAAATTCAAAAGTAGCAGCATTAACATTCATCACCAAATGCAGGCATATCAGACTAGGTTTGCGTCAGAAAATTCAGTGCTGTTTGAAACATCCATGAAAATGTATTAATGCTTGGGATGAAGATCTGATCTACATTGCAAGCAGCCAGTATATATGTACTAGTAAGATGCATCAGAAAAAAACCATTTCAAATATCTTAATCTCTGTCTACACTATCAAATTTTATGTGACAATGTGATGTGCTCATATATGGACATATGGACATGGTATCACTACCATTTTTAAGCATATCACTACAATATATAGGCACATCACTTTTTTGTCAAACTAATTTGATAGTGTAGACAGAGCTTTACATAAAAACAACTTTATAGTAATACTACAACTTTTTAACTAATGCTTTATTTACATTGCCTAGCAAAACTCCAAAGTTTAAACATCCAAACGCACACCATACAAAACACAGTGTTACTGGGCTAAATGAAAGGGGTATTTGACATCTGACAAATCATCAAAGCAACTTTATAATTACTACAAGTTTGTAAACCATAATTGTACCTAGATGTCTAGATTTGCTAAGATGTGTTCGGGCCCCCCCCCCCCCACTTTTTTTGTGTGCTATATCACCAATATATATATTTTCATTTGTTACTAGAGAATTATAGGCTAATGATGCGCTGGGAACTCGGATTTTTGCCTCTGAATTCTTCAATTCACATCAGGCTAGGGATGAATTTAGGGCAAAAACCTCTGATCAATTCCTTGCTCCCTAACACATACATAGCCACTTCACAGTAGTTATATAATCAAGTATAATGAAAACATATTTCAATTAATTAATTAACGTAAACTTTCATTAGCAGAGTGATAGACTTCCATGTCTGTCTGTTACATGATTTGTGGTCATACAATATATATTAAAATTACTAAATTAAAACGACTAATAACATTGTTATTGACTTTATAACCTCCATTTGTTTCTTTTATAGACAACAGACATGACTTTGTATCATCACACTTATTGATCAACTTGTTTATTGTAATTGATCATAAAGACTGATGTGTGTCTACTGTTGTGTGAATACTAACAAGGACACATTATCTGCCTCCTCATGCTCCAACACACCTAGCAAGCAAACAAGGTCTCCACAAGCCCCAACACACCTAGCAAGCAAACAAGGTCTCCACAAGCCCCAACACACCTAGCAAGCAAACAAGGTCTCCACAAGCCCCAACACACCTAGCAAGCAAACAAGGTCTCCACAAGCTCCAACACAACTAGCAAGCAAACAAGGTTTCCACAAGCCCCAACAAATCTAGCAAGCAAACAAGGTCTCCACAAGCCCCAACACACCTAGCAAGCAAACAAGGTCTCCACAAGCCCCAACACACCTAGCAAGCAAACAAGGTCTCCACAAGCCCCAACACACCTAGCAAGCAAACAAGGTCTCCACAAGCCCCAACACACCTAGCAAGCAAACAAGGTTTCCACAAGCCCCAACACACCTAGCAAGCAAACAAGGTCTCCACAAGCCCCAACACACCTAGCAAGCAAACAAGGTCTCCACAAGCCCCAACACACCTAGCAAGAAAACAAGGTCTCCACAAGCCCCAACACACCTAGCAAGCAAACAAGGTCTCCACAAGCCCCAACACACCTAGCAAGCAAACAAGGTCTCCACAAGCCCCAACACACCTAGCAAGCAAACAAGGTCTCCACAAGCCCCAACACACCTAGCAAGCAAACAAGGTCTCCACAAGCCCCAACACACCTAGCAAGCAAACAAGGTCTCCACAAGCCCCAACACACCTAGCAAGCAAACAAGGTCTCCACAAGCCCCAACACACCTAGCAAGCAAACAAGGTCTCCACAAGCCCCAACACACCTAGCAAGCAAACAAGGTCTCCACAAGCCCCAACACACCTAGCAAGAAAACAAGGTCTCCACAAGCCCCAACACACCTAGCAAGAAAACAAGGTGACCTCACGCCCCAACACACCTAGCAAGAAAACAAGGTCTCCACAAGCCCCAACACACCTAGCAAGAAAACAAGGTGACCTCACGCCCCAACACACCTAGCAAGCTACAAGCAAACAAGGTGACTTGACGACGGAATGAATAACATTACACCACCTCATCCTTCATTAATATTTATAGTAGCTAAATTATAATTGTAAATTGTGAAAACAGAAACTCAAGTTAATTAATTTTACTATAAAAAAACACTGCATCAATATGAAAATTTGGTAATACATATACCCTGAGTGTAGTGTTATATATATTTTCATGTTTTGCAAGTGGACCCCCGTCGGGCTATGTGACCACTACTAATACCATGAAAAACCATGTTTACTCTTTCTACAGTACGCTATCAACTTATCTAAAGATCTGTCTACACTATCAAACTTATATTACAAAAAAATGTGCCATATATGGACATGATGATGTCATATCATTACCATATTTAAGCATACCAATACCATATTTGGACTAGTTTGATAGTGTAGACAGAGCTTAAGATGTATTAGTAGTAACAGTAGGTAGACTTTACTTCATTATAATATATGTAAATATCTTTGTAATTCAGCTTTGGCTGCGATGACGATATTTGAAATAAATGAAATGAAATAACGTCAGTGCGTGTCCCTATTATTAAACACATTTTTGTGTACACTCTGTTGTAAAAGCATAGCATGATGAATGTTGATGACAACTAAAACTAATGAAATGTAAAATGTAGAATTATTAAAAGCATGAAAAACATGTCAAGCAATGCATGACTTAGCTCTCTTATACCCTTTTCACATCTGCGTAAATTGTAACAACTTGTAACCAGGTTTGATCTCCAGATTTATTACATGTTTTCATACACGAACCTTGAGAAATCTCGGGAGAAAGCATAGTTTCGCGCTATTTGATTACTATGATTGGTCAGTTTAATACCAGGGCAATACATGCGCATGCAGTAATAATTTGCCACTGCACGGAACAAAACGGGCCTCTCATCGGTGTGTTTTACTGCTGAGATTTCACAGGGGTCCCTTGTGAAACATCAGGAGCATTCCTGAAAATTGTCTTCACACTATGCAAAACCTGGTTACAAGTTGTTACGTTTTGCAGATGTAAAAAGAGTATTATATAATGTATGGAAGAAGAAACCTTGTTTAATAAAAGATGTGCAGTAACTATGATTAAAAGTAATGACTCTCTCTCTTTTGGGGAATGACAGATACTGCTGATCAGAGAAATTTTATCCTAAACACAATAATTAAAAGATTAACTACAATCAAAAAAACATTCAACTTTTTTTATATTCATTTTACTTTAAAGCTCTGTTTATGCTATCATCAACGTTTATGTGACCAAAAAATGTGATGTGCTCATATGGACATGATGATGATGATGTCATATCACTACCACCATAGGTGGGCATATTACTACCATATTTGGTAGCACATCACACTTCTTTGACTTTCTTGTTTGATAGTGTAGACAGAGCCTAATAGATATGGCACAAGGAATGTGAATGTCATGTGAGAAACATAATAAAGTTTGGAATATTGTTGAAATCTTGGTACTGGGATTGATATACAGTACATTGTAACCACTAGTTAAATGCATGTGAATTTGTGTTGTATACGGTACATTATTATGATAGTCTGTTTATTCACAGGATTCGAACTACAACACCTTTTTATAATTGATAACCACCAGGTTACAACCACAATGGAATGAACTTTAACCACTTGGCTAGATTTACAGTTACACACTATAACGCTGCCATATCTATTAAACACACCTAATAAAACCAGTAATTAATTCTTCACTCAAAAAGCAGTAATTACTTCTTTAACGAAAACAAGCCTAATAAATGGTGACCTTTAACCTTTGCGCAACAATAAAATGTCCTTCTCAAACACATAATCCAGAAATCCAACTACTTGAACAATACATTGACAATAGGTATATAGTCTAATAGGGATCAATAAAGTGTTGAATAACTAATGAACTAACAGAAAAAATCAATGTTAAAATGCTTTATGAACTACTGCAGGTAAATGTATAAGACTTGTGTCAAGTAGGCCTACAGAGGCTCCAACAATGTATAAGCTTTAATAGGCTACTGACAGTTGATTGTAATAAGTGCATCTTGAGATGAAATTATAAAATTTCTATACTATTTATAGATAATTGATTGCTATGGAAACATATTGATTAAAATTCTCTTCAGAGCCAATATTAATAAATAAATTGAAAGATAATTTCAAAGGTTAATTATCTTTTTAATTTGCAATAAAATCATAGAAAATAGACACCAATAATGTGTAATCAAGCACTAAAAAACGGCCATTTTTATTAAACATTATGAAGTTTTCAATTTGCTGAAGTAAGATGTAGGAACTACGTATTGATGTTTTATCTGGACCTAGAAACAATCAAACCTGGAGGAATAGATAGAGTGAGAAAGCAACTTCAATGCAGAAAAATCTACACTCGCAAAAACAAAAATATACTGTAGACAATCGCTTTAAATCTCTGTCTACACTATCAAACTTTATGTGACACAAAAAGGTGATGTGCCTATACTGTATATGAACATGATGATGATGTCATATCACTACTATATTTGGGCATATCACTACTATATTTGGGCATATCACTACTATATTTGGGCATATCACTACTATATTTGGGCATATCACTAGCGTTTTGGGCACATCACAATTTTTTTTCAAACTAGTTTGATAGTGTAGACAGAGCTTAAGTCTCAGCACTTGCAATCTACCAAAGCCAGCCTTAAAATTTATTTTGACAATAAAGTACCCAACAATACTAGCCCATAATAAGATGTCTGTGGGTGTACTAGGATAGAGAGTGTTCACAAACTCTAAATTATAGTTTTTGACGAGTTCATTAAGGCTGACATTTTACAAGAGATTAACCAATTCAGGTACACTTTCCATTAAAAATATTTACTGTTTCTACAATCAGGATGTAAGTTATCCGTAACCATAGAGACAAGCATAAATTAATAATAGTAATAGTTAGCATTGCTTTAATGGACTTATGTCATTTAAGGTCATCAGTAGGTCTGCTAAAAAAAATAAATTTCATTTTTCATCATCTTCTCTTAATCAAAGTAACATATTCATAATTAAAAAAATCATAGAGACTCTATTTTACAAAATCTATAATTTAAAAATAGCATAGGCCTACGATTGATTGTAATTTGTGTATGTTTAAGGGTTCCCAACTCGTCAGTGATTTCGTTCACTTTTGGTTTCCCCTGTCTCATGTTTCTCTGTAATTTTATTGTTGTACCTTTCTACTGTTCTCGTTTTTGTAGACGAATAAATGAAATGAAATATCAAAAAGTTCTTATTACTATTACTATTATTATCAAATCATTTGTTTTTTAATATTTTGAACAATTATTTATTAAATCCTTTAATTGACTTAACTATAATAATATTATATTGTTTGAAGGTTTGCATGGCGAAATCAAATCTTGATATCAAGTTTGCGGTATACCACTTACATTAGTTCTGAAAAGAACTGTTGTTTTATAATAATATTCAAAACGAGTTCTACTAGCAAACATGCTTTTTGGGTTAATACATGAAATCAGAAAAAAAAGTTATCTTGTTAGTATCGTAGGGAGGGCATGCTTCGTGTCACTCACCACTCGCAGCATGTTTCGACGATCAGGCTTTTTAGCCGTACTCTTGTTATTGTTATTCTGATTACGTCTACTTGTCGAAGACTAAGAAGGGCATGAAATTGCGGGAAATATTTACAAATAAATGATACACGAAGGAAAGTAATAATTGAAATACAAAAAATAATGACGATTTAAAAAATGTTATATTAATTTATAATTATATATAGTGAGAAATAATGTGAAATGGCCCAAAAATATATGTAGCAATATTAAAAAAAATATTCATAAATACTTATATACTTATACTACTATATAAATATATCACTATCAAATATCTATAAATAATATTTCAGAATTAAAAAATCAATAATTATTTGAGATTCTGAAATATAATATAGTATTATATAAATGAATATGGCAAAGGATAGGGAAGGGACAGTAATGGTTGCCTGCTGTTAATCTATATATTTTTTACTGCATTACTTCATTCATGTACTGTAGTAGAAGCCATACAGTGATAAATGTATTCTTAAACATCTCACAAATATTACTAATTACTCCTCAAGGATATGATAATTTAACTCTCATTTTTTCCAAATATATTTCCAAATATGGTAAATATTACAAGTTCAGTGAGGTTACGCTCTTACTGAGTGCCTACTACAATCAGCGTTGTTCTTAATATTTTGTCACGTTTTGACAGGATTATAAAAAATATAAGGAGGATGATGAACAAATAATATATTCTCTCTCCAGAGGGCAGTGTTATATATTTTCTTCTTTGCTGATATAAATGCCGTTATAGATTATTTGTTTTTTTGGTTTTTTTGGTATTAATATTTTGTCCTCAGTGAGGAAATTCGGATTAGGCCCTCCACGGACCCACGGCAGCCAGCAGTGCAGCACCTACCAGATTAGGCAATGAGAGTAAAGCATCTTGCCAAAGGATGCAATTAGTATGGTACAGATAACCTCGAACCCATGCCTATCACATGCTAGTCCGATATTACCATTACACCATCACTCTCCAGTATATACAGCACCCGCCACGATATTACCGGTTCATTTTAAATTTAAAAAAACTAAACAAAATCAATATAATCTTATATAATTACCCAACAAAATAGAGGGTGCTGTTGTATCTATCACTAATGTCATAAACGAATAATAAAAAAACACATAAAACAACAACACTGACAGATTTTAACATATTATTATTAGACTGTATTGCTAATAGAGTTCCAAGGTACATGGAATGCAAAGAGATTCTGCATTACAATTATTAATGTTTGACAAATATACTCATTATGGCAATTAGTTAACTAATTAGCGTCACAATAACTGTGGTTGGATATAAAAGGTATTGCAATTGGAGCAACACTATTGTTTTCAGGTTAATTAATCATTTAGTTAAATGAACAAAAAAAAAAACAACCCAAAAATCTGCACAGAAGTTAACTTATATTATGTTGTCGACTCACCTTTCTGAGCATGTCTAATTGAGCAAAGTCTTCTTGCATCTTTTGCGCTTCTCTTTTTAGTGTGTACCGTGGGTTCACGCCATCTATACTTGATTGTTTTCCACTATTTAATGCTAAAAAATTTAATAAAATGTTCAAGGCTTATATTTAATATTTATAAACATTCATTTGATATATCAACGCTTCAATATGAGAGATACTTCGGCTATGGCTATTTCTAAACTGTCTAGATCTGACCCCTGACTCACATGAACGTGGTTTAAGTGCTGCTAGACCAGTGGTATGCCCTTGGTATGCCTTAGAGGTGGAGGATGAATTTACACTACCCCCTGGACCATTTCCATTTAATCTTTTTGTCTTGTCCTCACTTGTACTCGGTGAACGTGTCTGAAATATGAAACAAAAATTAATCAAAAGAACCGTTGATTGTAAAAAAATTGAGCTGCTCCACTATTTTTTTTCCCAACCATTTGTATTCATTTAAAGATGTATTGTCCCCCAAAAACATGAAAAATGAAGATTAATTAAATCATACTTTGAATAGGTTATTTTGTAGTTTTAATAAAGTGAATCACTTCCGTAGAAAAAAATGAAAAAAATAATGTTTTCACTTATAAAATAACATGATAAATGGTTAAATTCAACCAAAAATCCATTGGCTGGCAGCCAAGTTGACAATTTTTTGCTTTAAATTCCATTTTTTTCAGGTAAATACATTTTTTTTCGATCCAATTTTTGGTTGAAGTCAATAACTATTATGTTACATTAAAATGGCATATTAAAAAAAAAATTGTAAAAAATTATTTTTCAGGGGGACAATATAAATAAAAAGCGTATACAAACATGTCACAAATTTACACTTAAATAACAAACGTTTAACAACAACATAAACATATAATTAAATAGACCCTTGGGTACATTCTTACCTTAGGCAAGGACCATCCAAGCTTTAGGGGCATGGCAAGGCACAGAAAAATAAAAGAATAGTTCTATTTTAAGTTTATATGATCAAAAGCCCCAGTTGTACAGTGCCTGTAAGAAGCAGTTGAGTGAGAGTTTGAACCTCCATTCTGCCAGATGTTCTCCTCTTTACAAATTAATTACTTCAACATTTATATGAAGCTTAGATTTTTTCTCATTCCGGTAAATAGTTTGTAAAATAAAAAGAAAATATGTGCCTACCTTGACGTGAGAATTAACTGTTGATTTTTGCATTTGTTTTGTCTTTGCTTTTGCTTCTTCCAGTCTCCGTCTCGCTAGTTGAGCCTCGTGCCGACTTTGTGATATGATGTTCTCTCGGCGCTTCGTTTTTTCTTCTTCGGTTTTCGCTGGGATGGTTCTACCGTTGATTAAACTTCCATTTCCACTGAAGAAAAAATGAGAATTGAAAACAATGACTACACAAGCAGATACATAAAGCTCTGTCTACACTATCAAACTTTATGTGACAAAAAAATGTGATATATGTATATATATATATATATATATATGTTAGGTGATAGGTTTGTAGAACATTTAAGGTCTATTAAATTAAAGACTCCCAGATTACCTGTAGCCACCCATTTTTGTAATAATGAGCATTCCCTTTCGGATATTACAAATTCTGGTGTTAAGGTATGTAATAGTTCTGAGACATCTCGTAGAATTATAGAAGAAAGAATAATTGTAAAGCTTGGCACTCTTGCCCCTACCGGCATAAATGTACAATTTAGATCTTTTAAACATTAATTTTGCCAGAGACATTCACATATTAACAATTATTTACACTTGAAGCTTTTGTCTTTGTTTTAAATTTCCTGCTTTATAAGCAACCATTCCTGCTTTGTACCCCATAGCTTTTGGAGGCGTGCCTTTATAACTATACCTTTTGTTTGTTAACATCTTTGATTGGCTGATTTGTTTTATTATGTAATTTTTTGACTTATATATGTTATCCTTTGATTAAATCAAAGAGCTGCATAGGCAGGATATAGAAAAAAATCAAGATCAAATAAGTTAAAACTGCCTCAATATAGATTTATTTTTACGACATGTTTCGGGCATAGCCCATCATCAGGTGAAGAGAATTGTAACAAAGGATAACATATATAAGTCACAAAATTACATAATAATATATATATATATATATATACAAATCGTGGTGAATTTAACGCAGACCATGAAAGCGAAAGTGCTCGATACAAAATGTAGAGCCAAATATAAATAAATGATAAAGACGCTAGTAAATTACCAACTGAACATTTTATTGCACTACAGGCTGTTTCATGAGTATGAACTCAATCTTCAGGTGCTTGGCTCTGAATGATACTATTGTTCACATAAACAGTTTGCCTTAAGACTTCATTATAGCTTTTTGTATTCACTTGTGACTATCATTCAGAGCCAAGCACCTGAAGATTGAGTTCATACTCATGAAACAGCCTGTAGTGCAATAAAATGTTCAGTTGGTAATTTACTAGCGTCTTTCATTTATTTATATATATATACATATATGTACATGATGATGTCACAATACAACCATATTTGGGTACTTCACACTTTTTTTGTCAAACTAGTTTGATAGTGTAGATAGAGTTTTAGTCATCGTTCACATTACTCAATTTTCAACTTTGACCTTCAGCACATCTTTTGATTTTGTTTAAATTTAATATTAATCTATTTAAGTTTATACCATAAATGTATTTCTGTATATTCTGCTCTGCATTTGATTCAAAACTATACTTACCACAAATATTTCTAATACTAATTATAAACTGTCGCTCAAATATTTCCAATCATGAGAAGTTTCTTGCATGTTTCTCAATTTATTTTTCTACCATTCTCTTTTGCACTTTTCTTGCAATATTTTTATAATAATAATAATATTTACAAACTATTTCACAACAGTACCAAAATCAAATTCAAAAACATGCAAATGAAAAAGACAATGCATAACAACATGCAAGTATAAATACCTCACGACACATTTCAAATATTATATACAAAATATAGCTTTATTGCATTTACACTACTAACTTTGTCGAAGCCTTAGAGGTCGCTGTTGGCGTCCGTGGTGGCGTAGTACGTTTTGTATCAGTCTCACCAGAAATTGTTGCCCTGCGATTTTCACGTTTATTTTGACTACGATTAGAACAACACATACAATTAAACAATGCACTAATACTATTACTGTATGAGATGCATAGTATTAGTAATACATTAAAACCTCCAATTTACGTAAGAAACTTGAGAGAAGGGCAAGAATGTAAGTCGCTTTGAAACCTCCTCACTTAGAGACTTTGCTATTAATATTTTAAAAATTGTTTTAATATGTTTTTTGGCAACCACCGTGAGCTTTGCCTCTAATAAAGTCAAAACAATTACTTGAGAATTCTATGGAAAGCTTGAAAAACATGCATCCTTTAAAACATAAATAGGAGGTCCTAATGTTTATATTATCACCATGACAACCATACATCATGCTGACATAACAAGATAACAATGCAATACTTTATCAAGAGTGTTTACAGTGAAATATAGAAGCATACAATATTATTGCAACACATTTAAACAATGTAGAACATTACATAGTACAGTATACAGTGCAATGGTTAACGGTAGCAGTATTCAATATATAAGATATGTAAATAAGGTTGGGATGAAGGGGAGGGGGGGGGGGATCTATGCCAAATCAAACTAAATGTGTACTGTATTAGCATAGGCAGTGATTAAAGGCCAATTTACACAGACGAGCGGTAACGGTAAGCGAAAAAACCGTGTTATATATAATTTGTATCTATGCTGAGCGTAAACCGCCCATAGGCTCTTCGTCGTGTGGAAATGGTCATAAGGAATAACATATATATTTTTATTACCGTTACCGCTTGTCTGTGTAAATTGGCCTTAATGGTTGAAGTGGATTACACAATTAATTGCGTCAGAATTGAAAGGTAACATCCATAAAATTGTCAATTCTTTCTCACATTTCTTTTAGTCCAACAACATTGGTGAATTTGTAAACGCATTAATGATCACAAAACATTGCTATTACACACACACACACATAAAACAGTGTTAACTGATGAAGGACAATATAAAACCACTTAGATGACAAGACCAAATGCACAAGACATCAGTAATGAAAATACATTTTAGACGTACGTGTTAAGAGTAGTCGGTCGTCTCGTTCTATCATTAAAAGAAGAGGATGTAAGTGGATGTCTCCTACGGATAAGAAGCATTGTGTTGTTGATGTGTAAACAAAAACAAAATTAATGAAATGAAATTGAAGCAACAATTATTAAGCTCTGTCTACTCTACACAAACTTTATGTGACAAAAAAAAGCAATGTGGCATATATGGACATGATGATGTCATATTACTACCATATATGGGTACATCACTACCATATATGGGTACATCACACTTATTTTGACAAACTAATGTAATGTACTGTTGTTTGATTTATATAGCGCTTATACAATCAAAAGATTGTCCCAAAGCGCTGAGAAAAAAAACAGAAAGAAAATACTAGTTTGAGTGTAGACAGAGCTTTATAAATTTTAAAATATATATATAATGAAAGCATAAATGTTGGCAAAATGATTAAAATGAAATAAAATAAAATATAATTTTTTTTAGATTTATCGAAAGTATAATAATAAATGATATTAATATTTTTTTAAATAAAATTTGTTGTAACAACCCGGCCACCAATAATATTTCCAATATAATGTGATAGATATATAATTCTGCTACACAAAATACAACAAAATAAATGCATAGAAATCATATATATAAAATGTTATTTTACACACAGTGCAAAATGTGTATTTAGTAATAAAAACTAAAATATAATAAAAATTGTTGCAAGAAAAAAACCAATTTGTATGTGTAGTGAATGATAGTAATATTTGTGAATAGTAAAATTTAAGCAACTGCTTAAATTTAAGTGCAAAAACTAATCTTGTGTTTGGTAAGACTAATTTGATCATTGTAAATTTGTGAAAAGTAACTACTTGAATTTCAATGCACAAACTAACCTTGTGTTGTTTCGCATCGATTACGATTATTGTATATTAATATTATATTAATATTTGTGAATAGTAAGCAACTGCTTTAATTTAAGTGCACAAACTCACCTTGTGGCTGGCAACCTTTCTGATGACTTCTGTCTCTGCATTATCCTTTGTTGTTCCTCCTGTACTTTCTTTGCTGCCTTCCTCCTTTCATCTTTCTCTTGTTCTTCTGCTTCTTCTTTTTCTTTCTCTATCTTCTGTTTCTCCTCTTCAACTTTCTCCTTCTTTCTCTTTAACTCATGCTTTCTTTGTTCTTCTTCTAATAGTCGTTTCTCTTTTTGTAAGCGAACTTGTTCTGCCTCTAACCGTACCTGTTCTTCTTCTAAGCGGCGTTGTTCTTCAAGTCGTTCCTGTTCCTGAATACGTCGATCGTTTTCTTCCATTTCTGCTTGAATTCTCTCGCGTTCTAATTTTTCAAGTTCTAATTTCAGTTGTTCTGCTTGTAGCATTTCTAATTTTAATCGTTCAATATCTGCAGGCCTGTCATCTTCAAAATCCATGCCATTTCCACCCATTGACTATAAGATTAGTAAGATTAAGGCATATGTACTTTGTACAGTATTTGTATTCGTATGTTATATTGGTTATTTTTTTTTTGCTGTTGGTTTAGGTTTCGAAATAAAAAAAAGAAACAAATATTATATTTCTAATTTTGGTCACAGTAACATGGTGGTTAACATGCTTGCTTTTTAAACCCAAGTTCATTCCTGATCTAATACTAGGAATAAATTAAATCTTTATTTTATTATAATATAACTTATGACTCTTTCCACTTAACTCCTTAAGCCTCAAATAAGACTTTATAACCTAGTACATCTTTCAAGACCAGTAGGGGGTTACCCTGGTGTACTAGTATACACACAGCCACTGTCACACACACGACACTTATCATAACTAATCACGAGGGCCCCTTGATTTTCAACATACGCTGTTTAGGGTCACCCTCTATAAATAAGGTTAAATAAAAAATATAGATATAGTTTAACCAATCCACATCTAGCTTTGCTTCTTGGTTTCGGTATCAATGTAATAATAATAATAATAAAAAACAATATTAATATTAAAGTTGAAGATTTTGTATAACGCCATCAACCAGCAATTTCTAATTGAAAGAAATCTTCAATTTAATAAATGAACACAGAATATATATTACCATTGTGAAATCGTCATCTGGAGGGTGAATCTGTGTCGGTGTAATATCACCATCAGATCCGTCAACCTCATCGGAATCATGGAAACCATTGTCGTTAGGAATCACGAGAGCCGAAGGACGCGGCAAGTTACCTCGTCTTTGATGCCGTTGATTTTCTGCTCTTTTAATAATATATTCTTCATTATGGTTCATCTACAAAAAATAATTTATTATAAAGAAAAATTAGAAATTACAGATCTTTATAATCCAGGTTTGTCCTAGAGTGAATACGATTGCCCTAGAGTGTCCAGTAGAGTGTCTACGATTGCCTTAGAGTGTCCAGGTTTGTCCTAGAGTGTCTACGACTGCCCGATAGTGTCCAGGTTTGTCCTAGAGTGTATACGATTGCCCTAGAGTGTCCAGTAGAGTGTCTACGATTGCCCTAGAGTGTCCAGGTTTGTCCTAGAGTGTCTACGATTGCCCGATAGTGTCCAGGTTTGTCCTAGAGTGTATACGATTGCCCTAGAGTGTCCAGATTTGTACCAGAGTGTCTACGATTGCCCTACAGTGTCTACGACTGTCCAAGAGTGTCTACAATTGCCCTAGAGTTTCCACGATTGCGCTAGAGTGCCTATGACTGTCCTAGAGTCTCCATGATTGCCCTAGAGTGTCTACGATTGTCCTGCAGTCTCCATGATTGTCCCAGGATTTATCATCTTCAGTATAGGAAACCCAATCTATCCTAGGCTCTTAACATTTACATTAGGTTAAAAAAAAAACAACCAGTTAGAACACTACCTCTGCTGGCCATCGTTTTTCGCCTTCAACATATCCTGAATCAGTAATGCCCTGTGCCCTCCGTAGTTCTCCTGGTTTTCCATGGAAATATTGAAATTGGTCTCCTGATAAATTAGAATGACTAAAAGGAAAACAAAAAAGAAGATTAGAAACAATTTTGAATGAAGTGGTTGACTTCTGTACTGTAAAAAGTGATGAATGTTTACTTTTACATGTAAAGTTGTTGTGTTAAAATAATTCTACTGCAGTTACTGCAGTAACTACATTCTATTTTATTGCAATAACGTATGATTTTAATTTGTATGACCTTATGAAGCTTGTATGATCTGATCTAGATATTTACTGCAGTAACAGCAGTAGAAAAATGTTGAAATGGTCCGTAACATTGGTGGCATTGCTATACTTACGACTGTTGTCTTGATATCCTATCCTCCTCCATTGCTCTTTTTCTTCCCTCTTCTTTAAGAGCTTCATTGGCTAAGAATTTAAATATGTGTATCATACCTCTCATGCATATCTGAAATAAAGATGAAAACATCATAAGGCATATTAAAATACTGTAGTAATGGTCTAGTTGTCAAGACAATTGCCTTATTAGAGGGAGATCACATGTTCAAATCTGTTAATATAATAGAGGGTTATCCGGTGTAATACAGTCAAATCTCCCAATATCGAATACCTTTGGGCTGGCTGGCCTTATATATCTGGTTTTCATGGAAAGTCTGGTATTCTGAATGTGTTTTTAAGACAGTAAAAACGAATTTTGGGAGAGTTTCTGGTTTTCCTGGTATTGGGATAGTCAAATAGTCAATATCAACATATTATTGTGGACAGACAAATGAGCGCCTCTTAGAGAATATGACTGTTGTTGTATTGTGACATGTATTCCACTCCACTTTGAATGTACAGTATAATGCATTATAAATACAAATCTATTGCTTATTAGAAATAAATTTCCATTCAAATCAATCAAAGTTCATAATTTGTAAACTGTTCCTTTTATTGACGTATGAATAATTTACAGAATGTTAATGCCACAAATAGATTGAATAAAGCTCTGTCTACACCATCAAACAAGTTTGACAAAAATAGTATGAGGTGCCCAAATATGGTAGTGATATGACATCATGTCTATTAAGCTCTGTCTACACTATCAAACAAGTTTGACAAAAATAGTGTGATGTGCCCAAATATGGTAGTGATATGACATCATCATGTCCATATATGGGCACATAACTTTTTTTTTTGTTACATAAAGTTTGATAGTGTAGACAAGGCTTAAGTTTAATAAGTTTAGTCTGAGAAAAAATGCAAATCCTGGTGGACAAAAATATCAGGCTCCAGAAAGACTGTATGATAGGAAATTGAATAAAATTATTATTCAATTACTGTTACATCATTAGATAAACATATGTTTTGGTAGATTGGAAGCAATATAAATTGACATAAAAAAGGGTCGATTATAGGCTATTTTAAATTATATATACTCAAGATCTATATAATGTAAATATTATAATTAGTTAATTTGACAGGAAAAAATTTCATTAAAAACTTTTGTTTAGCAATATTGCTACAGTCGACTCCGCTTAAGTCGAATCTAATGGGACCGGTATAAAAATTTGAGTTACACGAACTTCGACTTACAGATTTGCAAAAAAAATTCTAGGCCTAGATTCACTCACTAGCTAGTTAAAGATATATTGTCCCCGTAAACAATTTTTTTTCCAAATTTTTTACATGCCACTTTAATAGTTACTTATTACTTTCGTATCTAAGCTCCCCTTTGGAGAGCACGGGCTATCGCCGGTTTATCCAGGGAAGCTAGGCACGAAATATAGACTAAACATTTCTTTTGTCTTTTTATAAGTAAAATCATTTTTGTTTGTGGTTTTTTTTTACAGAAGTGAATAACTTTATTAAAACTGCAAAATGGCCTACTTAAAGTCTATTTTATAATTCTTCATTTTTTATCTTTTTACATCTTTAAATGGGCATTCCACGACGACCTCTTCAACATCATTCATCATACATGTTAATAAACCAAATGAACAACAAACATAAAAGTTTATTGAGCAATTCACAGAAAACATGCATTGTTTACCTTCAACAATGATTATATTTACTTACATTTAAAATATCTATTCTTAGGCCTGAGTAAACAGATCAAGGAATATTCTTGACATGTACAGGCAAAAATGCAATAATCCCCTGGGCCTAATTGATTGATTGAAGCCTGCTTACCTGTGGTGATGGAGATACTAAAGGATTGTGATCCAAGATAAATTTTTCTAGTGTACATATTTTGCGATAGGAAGCCGGGATGTGCGTAATCTTGTTACATGATATATCTAACATACGCAGTTTTAAACGACTTAATTCTGAAAGAAATTGAATAGTTAATATATTAAACATGATTTTATGAACATAAAGCTCTGTCTACATTATCAAACTTTTTGTAACAAAAAAATGTGATGTGCCCATATTATAGTGTCATAACACTACCTACCATAATTGGGCATATCACTACCATATTTGGGCACATCACATTTTTGTCTAATAAAGTTTGATAGTGTGGACAGAGCTTAAGATTAAAATCCTTAATCTTCATTTCATTGTTTTATATTATTAAATGTTAAAAAAGAAAAACCAAAAATATTTAGATTACTTTATCATTATTATTATTATTATTATTATTACTAATAAATATAGTAAACTTGATATATACAGTACTTTATGTAATACTGTGTGGCCATCTCCAAATATGGCAAATATTTGAGTGGGTGCTATTAGAGAGCATTTAATATGTGGAGAAAATTGAAGGCCTAGCTATACATAGTTTAAGAGAAAGTTTTATTTTTTGTAGAAATCAAAATTTGAAATGAATTTTAGGACACCAAGGGGACACTTATATTAAGGGGACACCCTCATTAAGGGGACACTCTCATTAAGGGGACACTCTCATTAAGGGGTAACTCTCATTAAGGGAACACTCTCATTAAGGGGACACTCTCATTAAGGGGACAGTTTTCTGTGAAAAAACATGGGGAAATATGTTTAAACACTATGGCCAGCCACAATTCAAGGGGACATTCTTATAAGACACTTTTCTTTGTGTCAAATTAGAGTCAGACCTTGATTTATAAATATAAGAGGAGAGCTCCTAATGGCTCTCCTCAATATGTTGAGGAGAGCCATTATTTTGATTAAGTATCCGAGGCACAGGCCCACCATGGTTGGGCCTGCGGCGAGCCGAATTTTGATAAATGACACCTCTAGATGGCCGGAAATGGTACTCTCGCACGTAAAATTCATCGTAGGTCATTGTTCTCTGAACGTAGTCTACGATGTATTGTTATGATAATTATCTAACTACGCGTCGATCGTAGGGTGGTTCGTAGGGTTAGTAAACACCATTGTCATCGCCTTTAGAAGCATGGACAATGCAAACAAACAATGTATTGTTTGCCACCCTAGCTAGGCCTACGCATAGGTTATCCTAATTTGGACGGAAATCCGCCGACGAGACGACATCGGGCCCGTGGACCTCAGCTCACGCAGAGAGAGAGTCGAGGCTATCTAGTCTAGTTTCGGCGGCCTACACTATTATTTAATCCTACCTTGGGTTAGCGAATTATAAAAACAATGACACCTAGCCTAGGCTAGGACACCAACAAAATATATGCAAAATAAATATATATTCCATATTAATTAAGGCTTAAGAAAAGGCCCGACCAGAATTTGGAGGGGAAAACATGTGAGCAGTTTAAGATCAGATCAGAGAGTATTATGTTTCATGTCATGTGACACAAAATCCAGGTACACGATCTTAATTACTGTTTATCGTCGGCCAGCCACCCTCTCGTACTGAGTTAAAAAAAAAAACATGTGAGATGTTGCGGTTAAAAGCAGAAAGTATCGCGTTTCATGCCATGTGACCAAAAAAACTAGGTTTGTATAATTACGGTCTTCTGTCGGCAGTCTTTTTGAGCGACCGATTAAACGTTCTGATACTATATTTACAATGAATTGTTTACGATATTTTTCTCGCAACATCAAAGATCGTAGGCGCGCCTAGCCTATCGGGGGTAGCCATAACAAAGATCGTTTGCGCGACTATATATTATAGACTGTGTGTTGTATTCGGGGTTAATATTCTTATCATATATATTTTTATGACGCACTGTAACAGGTTGGGGAGCGCTATTTTAGGCGCTCCTTTGATCGTTTTCAGGAGCGCCAAGGAGCGTCAGCGCCATGGCGCTCCTTTTAAATCAAGGTCTGTAGAGTGTACACAATTCTTTTCCTTATTGGATGTAATTTGACCCTTTTATTTCGGTTTAATTCTGTTTTTGAATGAAACACACACAAAATATTGTACTTTACAATGAAGCTTCTTTCAACAGTTATCGTGACACAATGTACTATTTGTGCTTGTCTTTTCATGTAGATAGTGTATTCATCCCAGATAAATGATACATCGTGTAAATTAAATATAAACTGAGAAATTAGAAATGTATATCAAAGAAATTCTTAGATTCAAAACCAGGAAATGTATATTTAAAATTAATATTTCCTTTGATAAGATCAAAGTTCATCATCAACTATTAATTGACTATTAATTTCAACTACAGTATATAAAGGAAACAAAAACACAATAAAAAGATTGGGAAAAAAACAAAAACAATTTGTAACACTTGGACAGTATTAGGCAGGGCTCACAGAATGTTCGAAAATTAGGGCAATCAATGCATTAAATTTAGTTGAGGTTGCCTGGAGGTTGCCCGTTGGGACAGTGAAATTGTACATGCCTGACAAACATGATTTTTTGGTGGGCCCAAGATGTTGGACAGGTGACTGCGAGCCCCAATAATTTTTCCCAATGCTCACAAGTACAATATCTCACAATTTGAGGTAGAGGTTATACGTGGACGAGTATGGGGTCATTCCTGGGCTGGGATTACACAGTACCTGGGGTTATACCTGAGTTGATATACTATTACATTTAAATAAATAAATTGGCATTATCTTACCTTCAGGCAGATTTTCTAGACGGTTATGACGAACATTGAAATGCATGAGTGACTCCATGTCCGACACGCTGGATGGAAGTGTTGATATTTCATTACAACTGGCATCCTGTAATTTACAATTTTTATACAATATTGTTGTTCAGCTTTTTATTTGTATATACACTATCAAATTAGTTAGGCAAAAAAATGTGTACCCAAATATGATGTAGTTGATGTACCCAAATATGGTAGTGATATGACATCATCATCTCCATATATGGGTACAACACATTTTTTGGTCACATAAATTTTGATAGTGTAGACAATGCTTAAAAAATAACATAAAATTAATTTCAGCCCCCAATGTTAACCTTTTGTAGGTATCCCTTATGTAATGGTAAAATTACTTACCAAATTCCTTAGTGAACTTAGATGGCGGATGTCTTCTGGTAATGAGACCAATTTATTATTGCTAACAATTAAAACTTCTAATGAGAGATTGCATAATTCGCTGGGTAATATAGTCAATTGATTACGACTAGAAGAAAAAAGTAATATCATGACATTTAGCAATACTAGGTCAATCAATTAAAAAGATATATTTTACTTTTGTTATTTAATATCATATTTAAAAAGACTCCGCCATTTTGACAGCTAAAATGAAATTATAATATAAACTACATATATCTATTTTTTACAAACTATTATCAAATAATAATGTTAGCCCTCCACGTTTTAGGGCCCAACAAAGTGTCCATTGAATGTGGGTTGGATGTAGTGTTAACACACATTGCCTCTTGTTTCTTTTAAGGGTAAGTGGTCCTTTAATTAACATACAGGTAGGGGCATCCCAAAAAAAAAAAGGGAGGGGTCCACAAAAAAAAAAAAAGGGGGGGGGGGGGGGGGTTTCCAAAGTGTGGTGGGGGGGGGGGGGGGAGATTTATGGAGGAGAATCTTGCAATATAATTTTGCAAATTGTAATGCAAAAGATTGTAGGACATCCAATTAAGATCACCCTTCATTTAACCATTTCTAGGCCGTGGGCCCCTCCATCTTATTTCAAAATCCTGGGTCCGCCATTGTGTTCTACTGTAAATATTAGCAACTAATAAACTATACATCAGGCTTAAAATGGACCTGAAATAGAATTTCTATTTTCAAGAAATTCACACATGTTATTTAAATTAACACAAACCCATACAAATAAAAACAAAATGTATAGTATTTTGAGTAAAAACGAAATTTTAAGATACCATTGTAAATTAGCGAAAATTACTCACGCCATTGCAATATTCTATTTCAACGGCCGTCGGAAGCCTCTATATTCACGACGTCACATATACACACGATGATATCGAGAGCGTGTATGCCGCCCGATAGTCAGTGAATGATCGACGGCCGGGTCGACGGCCTGGAAAGATACGCGAAGCGTTGACACTAATACTAATTTATTCAATATCTAATGTTGTTGAAATATAGGTCCCTAAAATGTACTTCGTTTGTTATAAAACCCGAATTTAGAAGGCCTACCTCCCAAACCTTTACTAGGCCTAGGCCCCAATCCAGCGCGTGGAGTCGATCCACCACCCACATCATGCGGCGAGACTCCGTTTCATGTGCATCCAAGGACCAAAGCGATATCAACAACTTGCTGCGCTCATTGTCAAGCCAAAGTAAAATATGAATAAAATTCGTTATCGAACTGCCTGATTCGTGACAAATAAATTATCATCTCATATTACTAATTTAATTCTGCTAAACTAAAAACTAAAGAAACTAACACATTTTAGCAGTATAAATTACGAACGATATACAAAATACACGAACGGAAAATATGGATACGCATCATTGCGCACGGAGCTGTATCCCGGACAACGTTGCCAGGCCAACTTCGGTATTGCCAGAAAAAAACCGTTGATTTTAAGATTTTAAATCGTCATTTACTCGATGAATAACCGTGTATACGGTACTAATTTTATCTAAAAAAATTCTAAATACGTTTCTGCAAATGCACAAGCATTTTTTAGAAAATACTCCATAGATTTCAAGAGTTATAGCCAAAAAACTGCAAATTGTCCATTGGAGGGATAGGAATATATTCGCAAAGTGACGTCACCCGCGAATTTTTTTGATTTTCAAATGGGGCTTTCCCCAAAAGGGCCAATTTATATTTTGTAACAATATACATTCTAACAACACCTAATAGCCCCCAAAACATCATTCTAAAATGAAAAAAATCGAAAATCCATTTTAAATGATGCTGTATATGTTTAAAGCAAGCCTTATACATTGACAGAGTTTACTATAAACAAAGTTTCCTTCCTGTCTAATGTGTATCATTGAATATTTCACTTATTAAATTCCACTTCCTTTAAACTTCAAAAAGCCTCATTACTATTAAGTAATGAATTATGCCGTCAATTTCCATATCCTACCGTTTATCATTTACATAGCTCTACTGTGATTGAAAACATTTAGCAGTTTCAGCAAAAAATCTAAACACGTCTCAAGCTCTGTCTACCCTATAAAACTAGTTTGACAAAAAAAAGTGTGATGTGCCCAAATATAGTAGTAATATACCCAAATATGGTACTGATATGACATCATCATATCCATATATGGGCACATCACATTTTTCTGTCACATAAAGTTTGATAATGTAGACAGAGCTTAAGATACATATTAATATATCCCAGGGCCATAGCCACCAGTACGGTTTGTAAGGTTTAAACCTGACCACATTTTCACAGAGGTCTTTGACAACCAAGTGGCTTGAACAGAGATTGTTTCATTTTCTTGTGAAAACTGAACCACTTTATTTCTTGTGGCTACAGCACTGTATACATTTTCGTTATCGTAAGGTTGCGATACCTCCCTTATACCACTTTCACACCAAAACTCTACAGTGATCTCAAAGACACACTGGGGTTTGTGACCTTTTTCAACTTACCTTAAATTTAAAAAAGTTAACGAAGATAATTTGTTTACACTTGGTGGAATACTCTTCAAAACATTCTTGTAACAATTAAGATTCTCTAGTGATAAATAATCGCAGATCTCCTCTGGTAACTCCGTAAATCTATTTTTTGATAAATCTGCAACAAAAAGATAAACTTATAAGAATTAATCTCATTGGATAAAAAATAAAAGGCAAAAAGAGAAATTGAAATGAATGCTAAAAATTAATGTTTCAAAGAGATTTGGAAGAAAAACATTTCACCCTAGCCGATTCGACCATTAAACGTCCATTTACACAGATGAGTGGTAGCCCTGAAAACCGCATAGCTTGACCCCTGTAGAATTTGTATCTATCATGAGCAATAATCGTCTGTCCCCTTCACATTGTGTGTCATGAGGAATAACATAGAGTAGATTCTAAATTTGTATTAATGTTACTGTGTAAATAGGACCTAAAATTGATTGCATTGTAAAAGATTAAAAATTAATTTATTAATTTATTTCATCTCATAGTTTGATGATACTTTCAAATTGAACTATATACATTGATAGGCATGTTCAGTGAAGCGTAACACTTGTTATGTACTGGCCAACCTTGTTCTTATCCAATTTCATAGACCGACCACAACTAGAGTTTCCTGTCTCTAGTTTTTATTAGCACCATTTTTGTAATACACTATATAAGCACACAAACTATAAAAATATGTACCTGCGTGATGGAAATCTACAGCTTAATTAAATATGTCTTTTTATAATTTACTTATTTTCAACAAACACATAAACAAAATCAATTAACACTATAAAGCTCAAACATACTGTTTTTTAATACAAATTATGAAGGTCGATAATTAATTACTTTAAACATACAGTAAGCACAAGAGATTATAAATATTTATAAGTATGAAATTAATGAAAACTGTCTTCTTCCTAATTATCCAGATAATCAATTCCAAAATCAGTAATCTGTTTTTAATGAAAACAAACCAATATTATTTTGTGTAACCTGCCATCAATTAATTTGTGCTACCCTTTTTACAATGATTCATGTAACCATCATTCCATTATACATTACTTACTGCCGCTTCTCAGAACATCCATTTATACTAATTAAAATTATAACTAGGTAAACGAATTATCCACGGTCACAAAGGCATTGTTAATGTTAACAATGGAGAGTCATCTGTTGCATGTATGCAATTAATTTAATTACAAATATTAATAACTTGTAATAACAAAATGAAGAAGTTAATAATGGATTATGAGATGTTAAGCTCTGTCTACACTATCAACTTTATCTAGACACCCAGTATAAAGATAAAACAAACAAAACAAAACAAACATTGAAAAATGTGATGTGCCCATATATGGACATGGTGATATCATATCACTACCATATTTACGCATATCACACTTTTTTTGTCAAACTAGTTTGATAGTGAAGACAGAGCTTAAGGATTAATATGGAATTGTTGCTAAGAATTATATGATGGGATTGTTACTAAGGATTATGAACCAACTTCCTCTTTTAAATCCCACTCTTTTGTTGATTTAGTAGTTCAGTAGTAGGCGTTCAGATTTGTAGTAAAATATGAAATCAAAACAGTAATAATATTGTTGAAGTCTTTGTGCATGAATAAATACCATGTTTTCATTTATATTGTGCAGTTGTATTAGTTATCAAATTTAGGTCAAAATGGGACTCCCTAGGACTACCCGGGCCCCCTTGAACTAGCCAGGCCTCCTAGGATTACCCGGGCCTCTTTGGACTACCCAGGCCTAATGGACTACCTGGCCCCCTCTGGGACTATAATCGGCTATAAATCAAGTCTATCCAATGTGAACAAATGATAAAACTTTTTTCTTAAAGAGTGGATTTTGTGGTATTTGAAAGCTTTTAACAACAATCAGTATTTTAAACTCTAGCATTGACATAGATTAGTGGTGTATTAACATTCAATGTCAGCCTATGTATATATTCTATTATTACATAACAATAACTGTTGTTGTAGATGGAAGCAATGGATCTAGGCTATGTCTACATACTTGATAATATCAAGGTTCTTTTAATACAGACAGCTAGAGTCTCATCTTTATCTCTAGGCCAAGAATTAAGATCATCTAACAACTCTCATTTTTTATCTATTGCATGGAAAATACACACGCTTAAAGATGTATTGTCCCCCAAAAACATGAAAAATGAATTAATTAATTAAATCAGGCTTTGAATATGTTTAATGTTGTAGTTTTAATAAAGTTAATCACTTCAGCAGAAAAAAAATTATGTTTTCACTTATAAAATGACAAAATAAATAGTTAAATTCAACCAAAAATCCATTGGCTGGCAGCCAATTTGACAATTTTTTCGCTTTAAATTACAGTTTTTTTAGGTAAATACATTTTTTTCGATCCAATTTTTGGTCAAAGTGGATAACTATCATGTTGCAGTAAAATGGCATATTCAACAACAATTTTAAGAATTATTTTTTCAGGGAGACAATAAAGAGAAATAGGTGGATATGAATGGATGACTATACCAAAGCAATAATTCCCAACTATAACATGTGGTTCCTTGGGATTTAAGTACATAATATGAGAGCATACTTTGTTTGTTTGTAAATACAATTACTGCGCATTCACACAATAAATTCTCTTTAGTCAGACGTGTGTACATTTACAGATACCGTAAAACCTCGAAAAGAAGCCCATGGGCTTAAACCTCGAAAAGAAGCCCATCTTGAAAAGAAGCCCCCCTCTACAGTTTGCAAAAGTACTCTCGAAAAGAAGCCCATCTCGAAATGAAGCCCCCCTCTACAGTTTGCAAAAGTACTCTCGAAAAGAAGCCCATCTCGAAATGAAGCCCCCTGGGCTTCTTTTCAAGATAGTATGGGCTTCATTTCGAGATAGACTACTCACACTGTATTGAGATGATGACAAAATTATTGTATTTGACGGTGAATCATAGGACTGTTTTTTTGCTTTTTATATTGTATTTTAACTGTACAATTAAGTAGGCCTCCCTGAACAGAAACCTGTTCTAATTTCCGCGAGTGATGCAAAAAAAAAACGTTGCTGATAGGCAAGTAACACAGTATCTCTATATTGCTATCACTTATAGGCTGCTGGCAACGGCGTCGAAGTCATTGTGGTTTACTTATAACTTTATTCGGAGCCTAGACAGGCGAAAGTTTGAGTTTTTAAAGAAAAATTATTTTCGCAAGTTTTGCGAATGATATCAATTTTTTTTTCTTGTTGACAACTACAATCCCTATGGTTAGTGTGAGCATATATCGAATATCATATCACTTTTACAAGATCAAATATAAACAAATTAAATAATAAATACAACTTCCTTTTCAGTTTCAATTGAATCATGAATGTAATTGTTCATTAATTAAGGCTTAATTTCTGTAATTGTAGAGTAACCACAACCAGAATTTACAGTTATTCAGTGAAATTAATGAGCCACTTATTTTGTGAATTCTCAGAGCTTTCTTTAGAGAAAAAAAACACAAGGTTTATTTATTACAATATCATTATATCGAAAAAGGGTGCTGCTGTAAAAAGTATGGTGGTATTGATTTGTGGCACTCTGCACTTTCTTAGGCCGAAGATATTAGACCCAATATACTAGACCCATGGCAGATGGTACCGTACTATAGATATACAGACACATACTTTAGGTTACTGACGAATAATATTAATAACTTACAACACTGTCAGATGATAGGATTTTTCCCATAAACCTTCCCATCATACTTTGTAACTATTATTTGCGATATACCTTTTAAAAAGATAAGGTTTAGATTGCTTATCATTATTTACATGTTTCTACGAAGATTGGAAATATTGAAAATTCCAGTAGATAGAAGGCCTACGCACACACCTCCTCATTTTATTCGTAAAGGTGGGGCACACCACCACAGACAGTGCAATTTATTACTTGGAATTATTTACTGTCATGCCAATGCCCTACACGTAGTGCTCTGGGTGGGGTAAACCTAGGGAATAAACAGTCTTCGGAGTACCTCACTGTTAAGTGTTAGTAAATTTAATAAAATGATACTAACAAGCCTAGTTAGAGTATAGAGGCCAGTATTTGTTTTGTTATGTTTTTATATGAATGAGGATATCAATTTAACTGCAATAAAATTAATAAATTCTCAGTTTATAGAGCAACTATACTGCACACTACTAAACAAAATATTTTAATAATAAAGGCCCCATTCAAGAAGAAGGGAGTAATATATTTATGAGGCCTACCCTTGTGTTCCGTTCTTATAATTCGACACTGACTTCCGCATTTTAAGCCAGAATAGTGTCATGTTTCTGTACACACAGTGTGGCCTCATCGAACAATCATCAATTGACTATCCTGTGTGTTTACGTGTTCGAAACTTACCTACATCGACGGTGTCTCTCAAATCAAATTTATCAGCAACTTTTGGAAAGTCTTTTATTTTTCTACTACTTAAGTTCAAACGGCCAGATCTTTGAGCATCGTCTAAAACCTTTTCAAGTGATCTAAGTTGAGCTCCAGTCGACTGAGGAGAGCTCAACAGAACGGCCATTTTCACTAAAGCAATTCGTTTAGTAATCCTCCACTGCGCAATCTCAGAATCTGTCACTGATTAAACGCGCCAAGAAACGCATTTTGAAAACAAAACGCGTTTCTTAATAATAGACCTTGGATGAAATTGGTGGCGCTAGAGTCATTAGTTGTACGTTCCAGTTGATTGAACATGCAGTACACACACAACACAAAGACTGAGAGCCTCCCTAATTTACCCCTAATTGTCCAAGTTTCCCCAAAAGTTATACACATTTTATTAAATTTTAGTGTCATTCTGTACACTTTGATGTTTTTTTGTTAACAAGTTTTTTCGAAAGTCACAAAATGGTCTAAAACGTCTCCAAATGCGATTTGAAGTTATTCTAAGCACAAATGTTTTCTTTTGTCATTTTATAATGAGCAGGTTTGTATAAGAATTCTGTAGACCTATTTATAGCCAATTAATACTCTTCTCTGTAGTAATAATAAGTTTTAAGTAGTGTAATGTAGGTCCCCACCTTTTTTTTTCAACCCATCATAACATCAACATCAACATCCCCCCCCCCCCCCACACACACACACACATAGATGTACCAACACCAGGGACCAGTAACAATGCTTAAGTATTATATAACCTATAAAATTGTGGCCATGTCGAGTTGCTAAAATATTTTTTTTGCAGTGCAATTACAAAAATAAAGTAATAGATGAAAAAAATTCATTTATTTATTTTTATGATTTGTATTTTGTCTAGTTCATAGAATGTCGGAACTACCGAAAAAGTTGACAAGTACTACCGACTGTAAACAGGGAGTTGTACGCGGTGTTCGTTTTAATGCTGATGGCAATTACTGCCTGACGTGTGGGAGTGATAAGTCAGTGAAGTTATGGAATCCGCATCGTAAAATACTATTGAAGACTTACCAAGGCCATGGGTGAGACACTTAAAAAAAGGGGACCCCTCAGGATTGAAATCCTCTTTGAGAATTTAGAGGATTGTCCCTGGTAGCATACAAAATGTTTGCTTTTTTTGTTTTCGTTTTTATCTGTTTTTGTTTATGTATGGTATAATATTGAAATAAATCAAAATAAAATCAAAGTAAAATCTCAGACAATGTCATACTTAAAGTTTTCTCCAAACCACAGTATTTAAAAATGATTTTATTTTGCGTGTCAGATACGATGTATTGGATGCAGTGTCATCCTTTGATAACAGTTTAATAGCGTCTTGCGGTACGGATAAAATTGCGATTCTATGGGACGTTGCGACAGGTCAGTCACTACGCAAATTTAGAGGACATTTGGCAATCGTCAATAGTGTTGCTTTTAACGAAGAAGCTTCAGTTATATTAACAGGTATGCCCTCTACTATATATACTTTAGGGGAGAAGCATGTTATTGAAAGTGTAACCTTGAGCACTTTAGTGAATATGTATGCTTTACAAAAATTTGTTTATTATTAATGATACCGACGGTACAGTTTTTCTGTAAAATTTCATTTATCGTCCTTTTTTAAGGGTCGGTCGATTCGTCTACAAGAATATGGGATTGTCGATCCAAGAGCTTCGATCCCGTACAAGTGTTGAAGGACGCCAAAGACAGCGTTACGTCAGTGAAGACATCTGATTACGAGCTTCTGACTGCATCAGCGGATGGATATGTCAGAAGGTATGACCTGAGGAACGGACAGATGCATATGGACTGTGTTGGTAGTGAGTATTTAATATTGAGGCCGTGGCCATATTCCCTCAAGTACTCAAATAAAAATGACTGAATTCTTCTTCTTAGAATTCTAAGTGGTATAAGAGGACAACTACCCGTAGTATCATCAGACTGTGTCCATCCATTTTGCATTGTCTATTTGGATAACTAACATGAAAACAATTTCTTATATTTATAATTAGAACCAGTAACGTGTGTAAACTTCACCAAAGATGGTCAGTGCATGTTGGCCTCTAGCTTGGACAGTACCCTAAGACTCTTGGACAAGGACAATGGCGAGCTTCTCGGAGAATACACAGGCCATAAGAACTCTGAGTTCAAAGTTGAAAGTTGTCTCAATCATACAGACAGTCACATTGTCAGTGGTTCAGAGGATGGGCGCATCTGTTTTTGGGACCTTGTGGAGGTATGGGTTAATGCACAACTTGAATATTGTATCTGTTTTTATTTTATACATTTAGGAAAATTGCCAACGATAACCACAATTCATTTACTATCCTCTTCTTAAAGGTGGCAATCCTGTCCACAAGACAAACATGCACAAGATGCTCTACATAAACAAAGTCTTATTATAAGTCTTTGGGAGTGGAGTTGTAATTTGACAGAAAAAATCCAGACATATGTATACATTACATAGATGATATTAAAACATTTAACAATTATTCATGTTACAGGGCACAATGTCAAGCACAATTGCTGATGCAGGGGATGGTGTGGTTCATTCTGTGACCTTTCATCCAACAGAAGCTTGCATGTTGTCGGCTGCACAGGGATCTTTCAAAGTATGGCGGACGGAAGATTATGAATCTGAAGAGAGTTAAACTCACAGAATGATATTCACTGTTTGTTAAAAGGCATCGATAATAAAAGATTATTTTGTACTCTATCAGTGAATTAGACTTATATAGCGCCATCTATAATAGTAATGTTTAGAGGCGCTCGACAAAGTTAAACAAATAAATGTTAAATGGACGTAAACATGTTCATAAATGGTGTCTAGAAAGCAGCCATGCCGCTAGTCTAGGTTTTAGACCGAAATTAGTAAAAAGATAAATATTTTGGCACATATGGCGTTTTATACGTATAATACATGATATTTTCAGACAAAAATGGAAACGCCGACCATACAGACTTGGGGCAAGTCTACCATGCCACATATGTTTCAAGATTACACAAAATTTATACAAACAATTTTTATGTATTTGGAAATATTTATTCATTTGTATAATTTGTTATACTCATAATATAAACTCTGTGTATTTTTTAACATTTACAACAGAAACAAAAAATATTAAATAATGTTTACATTGAATCTAAAATGTGTTATAAGACCAAACAATATGCTTGCTTTTAAGTTTCAATTTTTGAAGATGGAAAAGATTGTTTGTCTAGTTTTAAATATTGATGGCAGAAAACGGGAGTTTTTTACTTCACTGCCAATATAAACATTGAACAACATATTTGAAGAAAGCCCTGTAATAAATGTATTCTGTATTGCATTATAGGGGCAACATAAGAAAATCAGGTTATTAAAGCTTTTTATCATTTACATAATAATGTACAATATACACAATATCTATACCTGCAGTACAATGATATGTAGTAATAATAATATGTAAAGGCAATTTACTGAAAAAATTGATAATGCTGTGGGTATCTCAGTGGCTGGATTTTCAATGGAGATACAAATGAACGAAGCTGTTTTTTTAAAGAGATCTTCAATGATAGACTATCACTACTATAGTAACTCTTTGATTGTGCACCACATGAACATCTTTATCTAGTGTACTGCAAGCAAATGCCTTATTAACTGAAAATACATAAATTATCAATGTTTCACTTGGTTTATAAACATGTTAGTATCCCTGTTCTGTGACCTTAAAATCATAGTATTTTAGAAATGGATTTCTCATAAAGCTCTGTTTACACTATCAAACTAGTTTGACAAAAAAGTGTGATGTGCCCAAATATGGTAGTGATATGACATCATCATGTCCATATATGGGCACATCATTTTTGTCACATAAAGTTTGATAGTGTAGACAGCTTTAGATACCTCACACATGTGTAGCAACTGACATGAAAAGAATTTATGTATTTGTACACTTTTAGATTTTAAATTAACAATTATTTTGAAGAAAGGAGTATCAATGATTGTCTATTTGTTGTTATATTTTCTTATTAAGCTAAATATATAAATCTAAAAAGATTGTTCATTTAATAAACATTTGGTATGTAGTCGTATGCCTATCTATATACATCATGTACATTTAGTAGTTTTTCTAAATTTATTTATTATTTATATAAAGAACATGATATAATGTTCTGGAAGTATAACGTTTTAGATAGCACATTCTGTATTGCAAATTAATTGTTGAAAACTTTCCAAAACATTACCACGGAGCAATTACTAAACTTTACAAAGATGAAGGTGTTTGTTTCCTTCAAGTATCCTTATCAAAATAAAATAATGAGTTGACTTTGAAAGAATAAGCGACTTCGATAACTCCAGAAGGCGCCATATTAATAAGGTAAATCGGGACAAAAAAAGTTCCATAGACGCGAGGCTAGCGCGACAATGTAAATTTACATCACCGCGCTAGGGCCTAGATGGACATTTTTGTCCTGATTTACCTTGTAAATATGGCGCCCTCTAGAGTTATCGAAGTCACTTATATTAACCCATTCAATTACGGATTAAAATGACATAAAATTAGATAAAAATTGGACAGAATTTGGACAGAAAATGTTTAAAATCTACAAATTGTTGACAATAATTGGCCTTTGGAGGACGCCATCATAACTTCTTGTTGTCTTTAGAATTCTTGGTAGCACTCTCCAGATTCCCTCTAAAACTTGAGAAGCTCTGTCGATGATGTTGCAAAGCATCTGCCCGACTATGAATATCATCGAAGTGGAGAATATCATCAAGTGTTCTGGAGAGGTTTGATTGACCAGTCAAATTATCTTCTAATTTCTCTTTACTGGATTCTGTTAGTGGATCAGAGATCCTGACATCGGTGCCCTCTTTGACACCATTGATTTGCTGTTTAATGTCCTGAGTTTTAGAGTCTGATTGTGAAATATTCTCTTTCGATGTGTTAGTAACTTTATCAGGGCTATGAGCTTGAGAACCAGAAGAATTTGAATGGTCTGTAACCTCTCTTATACAAACATCATTCTGGTTCTTTGGATCACCAGAAGAAGGTGGATTAGTTAAAGCAGCAGCTTGTTTCATGTGACCTTTCATACTGGATTCATATGAAGGAGGTGGTGATACAACGTTCTTTTCGTTTTGACTGCCACTTGCGCTAGGTGGCGCTGCAACCTGCACATCACTTGATATAGTAACACGCTTTTTCTTTTCTTGATATATAGTTGACAGTCTGGGATTTTCACTGAAAAATAAAATTTATACTTGATTATGATTTTATTTTAATTCATTTTGTAAGTGTCAGTATACAAACCTGAATAGGTGGATGCTAATACTAAAGTGCCTGTAATACAATTAAATATTATTATTATATTATAAATTATGTTAATATTGCATTCTTATTTGTGTTTGGTTATTTGCATGATGCTCACAATGCGTTTTCACAAACCTAACAGCTATTAGTAAATTCTAGATATCAAACCAGTATTTTTAACCCAAAAAATTCAATTATTTTTTTACTTGCAAATGGTTAACCTGTTTTACACCACACAATATACAACTCCTCGAACTGGACAGCCTTGGGCTGTGAAAGGACATAGAGTAGATATAAAAGGGCTTTTTAAGCTTTTTTTTTAGAAAATCCTGATCGGAGGAATTGAACATTTGCTAGAATGTATAAAATTGTCATAGAAATTCACAGGTAATAGAGGTCGAAATATTATCTCTATGGATGCACAAGATTAGGTCAACTACGATTTATTATAATCTTTCTAACCCGCCCTCAGCTTCTTTCTACCTCTCATATTCATACTCATGCATATCATGGTCTATGACACATGCTAATAGTTAAGAGCATGCTGTAACAGACATGTGCATAATATCACCTTTCTTCATCATCATCATTTATGACGTTTTCACCTTCATCATAATCAGTATCATATTTTCTACCAAAACAAATACAAATTATTTAATCACCAAAAATTAAACATACAGTAAATGTCAAAATATCTTAACTAACTTACTTATCCTAAGGTACTTACTTATCCTAAGGTACTTACTTATCCTAAGGTACTTACTTATCCTAAGGTACTTACTTATCCTAAGGTACTTACTTATCATAAGCTATTTACTTATCATAAGCTAATTAGTTATCATAAGCTACTTACTTATTTACGCCCCATTTCAGCTCCAGAAGGCTCTTCAAATTTGGAAGCGTGGCTCTCAAGTCAGAGGTGGCGAGACCAAGTGCGTATCTTAATTGTGCAACATTGCGGTTTAGAAGATAAACAGCGTAACGAAATTGGAAACGTTCCTTTCCTTTTGTATACAACGGAAAACTAAAACAGATAACAAAAATGCTTTTAAACGCAGAAAATAAGGAATTATATAAAAAATGGGTATGTGGCAAAAAAGTATATAAAATATATTTAAAAAAAAAATAAATTGAATTTTTTTCTATTTATTTAAACTTTTGTATTATTGGCCGATAATATCTATTAATATTATATTATTACTTACTCTCGGTCCTTGTCTGCCAGTAACTTTGTTATATGATCTCTGATGACAGAGCGCGAACTCAGGTGCACCATGGGATACCTGGAGGGTAACATCTGTATTTGCGAAATCATATGAAGCAGGTGGCAGGTGTGGCCGAGGGCGACTGCAATCGTTGTGTCATCTGTGCCTAGAAGATAATAATGTGATTGGTAAAACAAATTTTCAACTTAACTGGATTTTTCCAAAATAGGGACCAAAGAAAACCACACCAACTGCCAAAAAAAGGAGATCTTTCTTTCCCTTGACTGTCAGCATCTGCTGTTTAGGGTCACTTGGACTCCTTGCAATCAAATATGGAAAGCCAAACAGTGAGTTGGACAAAATGTAGATTTAATACTGTCTTTTACACAATTTGACTGTATACATCCATCAGTTATTCTACATTCTTTCTTCTACTTTTCCCATCATGCAACTTACCTTTACCTGAATAGTCTTCAGCATTTGGTAACTTGACCCCAAGTATTGACATGCTCCCGTCTGTCTGTTCTGTGATTGGATAGATGTACGATAACTCACCAACCAGAGATCGTTTCCTTATTGCTAAATTTCTATTGGTTTCAATGAACTCCTCTCTGAAAACAATGAATGAAATTAGCAATGTACCGGTTTGGGAAGTAATATTGACGATGATAAATTACTACAATAATTGTAAAAATATAAAGATGACTGAAGATGATGATATGAAGTTGATAAGATGAAAACAATTGGATTGTAATTGTGGAGTAGCTTTACGTCAGAGTGTTGAGTAATTGGTCAGATGTTTGCCCAAACACCTTGATGCAAAGCTACTCCAAAGTAGTTACAAACAATTACAATCATGTTGGTGCAGTACCCGCTGCCTACTTGGGCTCGAATCTAACCCCTAGACATCAGCGGAAGCTTGGTGGTCTAGCGGTATGAATGCCAGGCTAGTGATCTGGATGTCATGGGTTCGAATCCCACTTAGTATAAAGTACAAATTACATCAGAGTAGGGCAAACATCTGACCAATATAAAAACAATTGATAATTACAATGTGGTGATTTTAACAACGATAATAACACTGTTGACTATTGACAATGACAAACCGATAATTATTCACACAAACCTCTTTTTATATAATTCTGTTTTCTTTTCTCTTAACTCTTCTTTTTCCTTGTTAAATTTCTCTTTACTTATGCTAAACTTATTTACTGAAAAATAATTGCAATTTTAATAGGAAAATTAAATTATATCAGGTGAAAATAACATAAGTAATGCATAAATCTTTTACATTATTCAAATACACTCTTAAGCTCTGTCTACACTATCCAACTTTATCTGACAAAAAATGTTATGTGCCCATATGGATGTGTTGATGTAATATCACTACTACTATATATGGGTATATCACTACCATATTTGGGCACATTTCACTGATTTGTGTAAACAGAGCTTTAGTACACGTAGTTTTGAAGAAGAAATAAATAATTGAATAAACCTACATTTGTCCTGTATTGAATTCTTGCTAGCATCAGCTTTTTGTTTTTGCAATTTTACTAGATTACGTTGATGGCGCACTTCATTTCTCAACATAGACACTCTTAATAACAAAGTTTCTTTTTCTGAAAACTAGACGAATTATACAAAATATAACATTAACAAGAGACAACCTAAATGGGAGTCCAACAACACCACTCTATGCTAAACTAAAGCTCTTTCTACACACTATCAAACTCTATGTGACAAATGTCATGTGCCCATATATGGACATGATGATGTCATATCACTAGCATATTTGGACACATCACACTTTTTTTGTCAAAATAGTTTGATAGTGTAGACAGAGCTTAACAATACTAAGAGAGACAACTTAAATGAAAGGTCAAACAACACCACTCTCTCCTAAACATAATAATAACAAAATATCTAGTTTTGATACTCACTACTTTTGTTTTTGCTTGCAATTGATCTAAATGGTTTTCTATCTTATGCTGCACTTTACCAACTGACACTTGTGTTTGTTTTATTGCACGTTGCGCTGTATGGACTCTGTAAAAAAAAAAAAAAAGATCAACAAGTTTATACCAACAATCTGCTAAGGAAACTTGTTATTGTTTGATATATGTAATTAGAAAATGAATAACAAGTAAATATACTGTAAGGTTCTGTCTACACTATAAAACTAGTTGACAAAAAAAGTGTGATGTGCCCAAATATAGTAGTGATATTCTCAAATATGGTAGAGATATGACATGTTCATCATGTACATCATGTTCATATATGGGCACATTTTTTTGTCACATAAAAATTTATAGTGCAGACAGAGCTTTGATGATGATCAATTATTTAAACTGAAACACATAAATCATTAAAACATTTTACCTTGAAAGTGAATAAGTTGTGTAACTCAGTCGTACTGAACTCTGTTCTACTTCTAATTTCCTATCTAAACCACTCACATATGTTTCCTAAATCATGAACAAAATGATAATCAACATATTTTTTTTTAATTATTTACCACACTATTTTAATACAAGATGTTTTCTTCATCTTTCAGGGCATCTGTCTTCAAACTCTGACCTCATATCATTTTTTTATTGCATTTGTATAATGGAGAAATAATCTCTATGACTGTACCTAATAATTTTTTATGCCAGAGTATGTAAATAAATGTTTTGAAACTTGAAATTAATCATTCAAATCCAGAAAATCGTCATTTCCGTATTTTAAAGTGAAATTCTGAAAACTGAAATCATAGACAAATCAAATATCAAATGTTTCCCACCACAGTCTAAACTTTGTTATTGTATCAGGCATTTTACTTACCTCTATCCTTTCTTTTTCTGTCGCTCCGTAGAAACCTTCAAACATTCCAAATATGAGTGAATTTGGTTGGTATTTCAAATTTTCATTATTAATCTGCAAACAAATTGAATTATTAATTACAGTACCGAAATTAATTATTACATAAAATAAATAAATTTACTTTATTATTAAAATTTCACTTGCATATTCTATTAGATATGCCTTGTAGACAGGCCTGCTTGTAGATTAATAGATGTACTTTAGTTTTTAACACCAATTATAGACTTACATATTCTCCTAGATACCGTAACCCTTGTAGGTCTACCTTCCATTCTATGATCAGTTTGAATTGCTCGTCGGTCCCACCCCACACTCGGACAATGAGTCCAGGAAGCGCCGTGTCAACGTCATCACATGACCTAGACAGGTCAAAACTTCTCCATGTTGGATTCTATGAAAGAAACATCATAATGTTATCATATGTAATTTATTATATTACTGTAATTACTTGCAATGAACAATAGATTGTTATAATGTGTTTTCAAAGAATCAATGGAGCGTGACAAACATCTGAGCATGCCTACTACAGTATTACCAAACCTTTGTTGATTAAATATATACAGATACAGTAGTTGTGTAGCTGTTTACTAAATGTGATGAGTGAAGTCCGATTTAAAATTAACTTGAACTATTTCACTGTTTATTTTTTTTTTGTATACTGTTTTTTGTAACTTTTTTTCACTTACCAATGAATCTAGAATCTTTTCACTGGTGTAGATTGCTAAAATACAAACAAAAATGTGTTAATCCCTGTTTACATTATCAAACTTTATGTTACAAAAAAATGTGATGTGCCAATATGGACATGATGTCATAACACTACCATTTGGGCACTTTTTTTGTCAAACTAGTTTGTTCACAGAGCTTTAGATTAAACTGGCAAATGAAATTGTTGTTTAAATTGATTACAAACAAATAACTTTACAGTTTCTTTACAGTAACATACAGTTACCGTAGTTGCACATCACATGTTATATCACACATATCGCACTTAATTTATCCCCAGTTTATTCACCTTCTTTATTGTCAAATGTGTGCAGTGTGAAGTAAGTTTCAATCAGCGCATCTTTCTTTCCATGTGATTTATCAGTTTGTATATTTCTTGCAGATAAACTTCGCAAATGACGAAGTCGGCGCTGTAAAAAAAGTTTAAAAAAATCTAAGTAAGTAAATTTGGTATCTAAATTATTAAATTTATTTTAATGAAAAAAAAACAGAACTTGAAAATTAAGGTTAAGACTGCCTTATTTTAAATAATTAATAAATTAGGCCTAGGCCCCTATGCAAAAAAATTGCAAGAAATGGCAAAAATGCATCTTTTCTTAAAATCTCTTTTATAATTAGCAGTTACTATAAATAAAATAGAAGACACAACTTATACTATAAAAATGGCAATACTTTTACATTCTGGCAAATTTGATTCACTCAAACTAGGCTAAGGCTAGGCCCTAGATAGTAATATGCGTATTTGTTATGCTCCCTAACATATCATCCAGCTAAAACTAGCAGCCAGAGAGTGGCCAGCACGCAGCAGAGACAGAACAGAGAGAGGGGCCTTCAGTAGCCTAGCTTTGATGCTTATTTTTACTCAATAAAACCAAATACAAATATCAAACCTGTTGTGTTGACAGATTAACGTGCACCAGTCTTCCAATATTTTCAGAATTGGACATTTTAAACACTTGCTAAGATCAAATTAAATTAATTATAACATATCCGCAACGAAGCGGCGCAACGGCGACATTTTATTTTTTCCTCGATGACCTAAAAAATAATTAGACTTGCATCCGATTGTTTTATTGCTATTTTGATTTCCATGTACATGTAAACGACCTACAGAATAAAATATGACGTCTGGATTTCAGCTCTAGTTTTACTGTCAGGTGACGTCTCACGTGCAGGTCAATTTTACGAACAAAACAACATTTCTTTAAATTGGAAAATCTAAGTTGATATTAGTTATTTTTTTAAAAGAAAATTCAATAGTTTAAGCAAAAAATATACACAATAAGTGCAGTATTTTCTTCACAAGCGCAAGAACAGCTTGATAATGGTATGCTCCATTTTTTGCATAAAACAAGGAACTAAAACTTACTAGGCATAGCTAGGCTCTAAATAAGTTAGTTATTAGGCTTCCTGCCCAGGCAGAGAAGTGTACGGAGGAGTCGATATTGATTCTGTTACGAACCGGTATTCAGCTATTATAATATTATAAGGCCATCCGAGCAGCAGGGGGCTTGGCTTCACAATTTTGTCTTTTAGTACGGTTATCAGAATATTTTACAACAGATATTCCTATACATTTTACATTTATACTTTCAACAAATTATATGTATGTAAAAAAAAAAGAATGTAACAATTTAAAATAATTTTTTGTTTTTATATTTGCAGAGTGGCCCAGGACCACTTAATCTTGACAGAATTCCGGACCAGCTGGGATACCTCGTCCTTAATGCTGATGGTGCTGTAATGGCCGTAAATATATAAATGAAATATTAAATTTATAATGCGAAATAAAAGATTGAGAAATAAAATATATTCTAAAATAAAAGTTTATTAATTTAAATTTTATTTTTTTTACTTGTGGTTCCCTCAATAGAGCGCAGGTGAAATGGAGAATGATGAAAGAACAGCGGGAATCCTTATGACTATGGTACGGATGGCAAGTCAGATTCACTTCTCAAATAACAAACAAGAAACATTCAAAAAGTTATCAGGTTCGCAAAATAACTTTGTTTTGTCAATTGCCAATATATAAGATACATTATTATTTGTTTAATAACTTCTAGCATGTCTTGAAAAGGGTTCATGGAATGTACCATTATCTGATAGGTGTGTTTCATAAATTTTATATATTTATTATAAATTTATACAGGCATGCTAGGCATAGAAATAGACACCTATTTAAAAGTATAAAACAAATTTAATATTGCAAATGTTTTAATGTTTTCTTTACAGTGGTATTTGATGACTATCTTTACATGATAACTGTGTCTAGCAAGAAAGTGTATGTTGTAAAGAGGCGGTATAACCCACAAGAACCAATCACGGCGTAGCATATTATCATTTCCAAATAAGGCCTGCGTTCAATATAGAACATTTCCAATACCATTACTACAGTATTGGTGTGCTAAACAGTGTACTGTAGGCTTTGTTGTACAGCCTGTCTATTACATTTAGTCAGGTTTTCAGGAACAGTTTATATATAAACGATCTAACAGAGTCCAACCTGATAGTTTAAAAAGAATACTGTATTTATTTCTAAAGGGACCATGATTTCTAGCTTCCATTCATGAACCCTCTTTATATTATTACATTGAAATACAAACGCATGCATTTAAGACAAATTACTGTATATAAAAATATTTAGAAGAATTTAATGAATTATTAACGAATGGCAAGTAATCTCTTCATTAATGGAGCCTAAGTACGGTCTTAAAAAACAACAACTTGGTAGTATTGTACCAAGTTAATATTTTGAATATTGACTAAAATTTGTAAAGGGAAATCTAGTTAAAACTTAAATAAAGTAAATAATTTTTCATTATTGCATCAGTGTGCTTGTTGTCAACAGTGGATATTGTATATATACAGTATAATGGTGGGATCCCTGATTAATTCAACACACAGATTTATTTTAGTCCATCATTTTTTAAATTCATTTGCAATACAGTACAACAAACATAATCTAGCCAACATGCATTACAAGGGTAATACACAGATTGTATAAAAACATATGCTGGCTAGACTATTGGTGTACCTACAATACTCAAATCATCTAATGATTAATATTAAAATCTTTATAAAATGTTAATTATTCTAAAATGAAAGACTTAAAACTCCCCTATACTTAGTTAAAATAAAAGTGTATATAAACCTATCCAAATTGCCTATCAAAACAACATTACCATATTAGGTATAACTTTGTTGGAAGTTTAAAAATTAAAATAAATAAATAGTATTCAAATATCTAGCCTATTCATTATATCTATGCTTAATGATAAAATATCTTGTAAATTAAAATCCATTTTTTAATAAAAAGTACTGTAGTACTGTATAAAGTAAAATATAATATACTGTTAACATAAATTGCACAAACAAAAATGGCTTGAAAATAAAATATTTTTATAAAAGTAGTATAATTTTAGTAGAATGGCACCATAGTACCACTTTGATATACAGTACGGTAAATTGAAAAACACTATTGAATTGCACAATACATTACTTATAGAGATATTCACTCTATTAACTAAAGTACACTACAATACTACCTGGCATGGCAGTATTAAATGGATGATAATAATATCCTGGACTTATATAGTGCCTAATGTTGTGAAACCTATCCTGGATTTTTATATTTATTTTATTTCAACCACATCCAACAGCAAAAAATCGCCAATTACAGGATGCCTAAAGATTTATATAGCGCATAATGTTGTGAAACCTCCAAGCGCCGAACATTATTAAACCGGTCATTTTTTTTTATCAAACACGTATGAAAACTCAAAATGCAGCTAGTAATAGGCGCAAAGTTGTTTCTTTCTAACCGGGGCTATCGGTCAATTATGCGTACACGTCCGTGTGTGTGTAAATTGGTATTTTCCATCGGCGAAAAGGACAAACTGTGCGTCTAATGCCTATTGCCGAGCGCTTTTATTCTGTTGTCTATTGGCACAGATAACTAGGGTGAATAGAACAGTTTGCATTAGAAACACGGTCAACCATGCCAATAGAAAATACTAAATTAATACTGGAGTTGACTGTACCAATAGACACTTTCATTATAAATTGCACCCACTATTTCGTAGGTATGTACCAATACATCCTATTTGGTAAAAACATTTTAAAATGTTTTCGTATAAACAATATTTTCATTAGTTTAAATTAAATTATTCCTCCGATATAAGTACTGAAGTTTATCGTTAAAATTACTAAATTAAACCTTACCTAAATCTAAATTACCAATTTTCATGCAGTAACTAACAAATTCATGCATTCTTATAAAATTCATTCTGTTGATAGTAACTCTTTTGTATATCAAAAGGAAAAAAGGGTTTTGTTAAGCTTTGTCTACCTTATCAAACTAGTTTGACAATAAAAGTGTGACATGCCCAAACATGGTAGTGATATGACATCATCATGTCCATTTATGGGCACATCACATTTTGTTGTCACATAAAGTTTGATAATGTAGATACTGTAGTTCATTTTGACCATTAGAAATACATTCAATATGTCCAGGTGTCTGGTATTGGGAGAGTATTAACAGAACCTTATATTTCATATTAAATGAGGATTTCTTAATAACTCCTCGTTGGATCAGCTTTGCTTAGCCATGATGTAGACTTGACAGCGGCGCTTTGTTATCTTGTGTACGTTCACGTTTCCTTTTCTCTGATTTCCTAAGGCATCATCTTTTCGTGTTATAGTTTTCTTTGGTATTCTAAATAAAATATATTTTTAAAACGTTTTTGTTTAAAAAATATCTATTGTTTTATTTATTTATTCCTTTTAGTGAAACATAAAAAGGGAGCACTGAGGAGAGACAAGAGCGGTCAAAGATAACTATTGCCAAAAGGCGTGTCTCTCCAAGTACGCAGGTTATAATGTAAAATATAATAAATAAAAACACCCAAAACACCAATGTCATTTTTTTATGAAACTTCACTTTGCTCCCAAAAGTATATTTATTTGCCTATTTTAACTCAAATAAACTATATTTGTTGGAAAAAAGGCACTTTAGAAAAAAGCCTGTTTAATAATGTTTTTGCCACGCTTTTGTGGAAAGAACATTTGTAAATGCCAGCCCTAAAGCAGGATTTAAACAGGATTCTCATCGTGGAGCTATTTCCTCACCTTGCGTTAACGTCTTGCATAGATTGCCATCTGGCGTCGCTTCCATTCGTGTTTAACGGTGGCGTACTTACGACACCCATAGGTGGTCTGCTAAGCTCCTTAAGCGCAGGTGTACTCTTGGAGTGGTGCATAGCGGCATCATGTGATGAGGATGACTGACTGGGATTGGTTGATGCATATTGTAACTTTAACTTCATAAACTTTCCAAGCTAAGGTAATTCAATAGTTTATTATATATCAATTTTAGAATTTAGATGTTTTGACATTTGGATTGTTATGCTACAAGTCTTCTGGAAATCGCATGAAAACCTTTAAACGATATTATATTATCATTGTCAACTGCCTAAAGGTTGAGGTTACAAATACATTTCTAGCCATCATTTCAACCCTTCTTTTTACACACCAGTACATTACCTCATATAGGCCGCACTTGAGTGCCTTAAATACAAAAGTAATAGTAGCAGTTGAGCCTAGCTTGCACATGCCTACATGTTGTACAGGATCCTGACACAGAACTACATCTTCTATACTTCCATTCTCTCTACGACCTTTTAAATAAAATCAATCACTTTACTATCATCTAAAAATACATATTATTACAATCCATATTTATACAGTAGTTAAGTACAGTCAACTCTCCCAATACCAGACATCTTTGGGCTGGTCTAATATGTCTGGTTTTGGGAGAGTTTCCGATTTTGAGAGAGTATGGAATTGGGCGAGTTTACTGTATATATATAGAACACAATTATAGATACATTAATAAAAACTACTTAAACTTTACTTAATTTAAGTTTAAAGTATGATTATTTTACCAGTGTACTAACATACCTGAATCCCCAACCAGCCTAGGTGCTGGAAGCCACATCAGTCCTATATCAGTAAAGTCCTGCAGTTTATTTACTAATGTGTAATGCACCGAAAAACTGCAAAACATTATAATATAATTAATATTTACACATTTAATAGTAATACTGTAATTGAGAATTCATCAAATTGATTGGATTGAAGGAATTTGATATGTAAGACAAGACAAAATGGAGAGATGGTCTTAGCAGCATGGAGTTAACGAGTCACTAATCAAATGGAAGAGGGAGAAAATTTGATCAATAAATGAAATATTATGATAAAATTTGAACAAAATATTGCAAGTATGCTAAAGTATGATTGTACACTATACTTACTTCTCCCCAATTGTAACTGGTGAGCTGCATTTCGCTAACATGACAAACTCTGGGTAGTCTAGACGGATTGTTGGTAGCTCATAGTGAACAATGAGGGGGCTAGCTTGGGAGGAAGGCAAAGGTTTCCACCGAAGACTAAATGACAAAGGAACATCTAAACTCTGAAAAAAGAAAGACGCAAGATAATCAAATAAACATTATACATACTTAGACATATTTGTTTGTAATTGTGCCTCTTTTACTTTTAATTATGTATATTGATTGTAAACAAACGTTATCAGCCAATGGCTGCTGTTTTGTACGTGTTTTTAAACCGAAATAAATAAATAAATAAATAAACATATACTGTAATATTGATAATATTCAATGAAAAATGTGGATAGATGGGATACCTCAAAATGCAATATTATGATTCTTTCTTAAAACTATTGAAATGTATTCGTAAAATCAATTTACAGTTAACACTGACTGACTGACTGACCTTTAGGTCCCTTTTCAGAATGATCCCTCAGAGGTCCCTTCTATACAGAGTAACGTCTATCCCCTTTTACTGACTGACCTTTAGCCCCTTGTACAGACTTACCCCTAGGCTCCTTTATAGACTGACCTCTAGACTCCTTTACAGAATGCATTAAAGCTAGTTCTTGCCTAATCTTCATTCTATATGTCTTTTGCCTTACCTGTATACTGTCTACATTAATATTATCTAATACGTCTAACTGGAAGATGAAGCAATTTTGTTCTAGTGGTTGCAGAGTGATGGGTAGCTTGGTGCAAGAGTTGGCTGCTAGGTGTACTGCATTGGCATGAATGAAATCTGTCACACTGCAAAATATTGATAATTAGTAACCATAGGTTTTTTTTTATAGTTTAGTAAACCAAAAGGGCCTAGCAAGTAGAGGCTAAGGTAAATTTATGAATTATCTAGATGTTTTTTGCATATAGTCAAATTAAGCGGGAGAAATTACTTTAGAAAAAGACAATGAATCAGTGTTCACTCGTAATTCCTACGATTATCAGTATATTTGGATGTTTACTTACTTGGATGGTGTTGACTGATGTGTAGAGCCATCAGGGCTGGGTGGCAAGAAGTGGTTGTTCCTATTTACCATCACCATTGCTGCCTCTACCAGGATGGCTTCACAGTATTTGTTACTAACTGAAAATAATAATATTACCACAGACAGTTATTAAAAATGCTTTAAACTTTAGTAGCACACACATCAATTTGTTTGCATGATGTTTGCAATGAATAACGTTCCCTCATTCTATGAATATTGGAGGAATTCATGACAGTTAATAGTCTGATTAAGACCATAGTTAACGTACTTGCACAATCCAACCTACATCAGCATTGGTGAAAATTGATATTTTATGATATTTTAGGTTGGTTTTGTTGTTGCTATTTTTTCTCTTTTTGTTTTGTATGATTTGTATATGGATGTACTATCCGAAATAAAGGAAATGAATGAATGAATTTGTATTGAAAAGCAGGACTGTATTAAAGAGATATTGATTACATTGGAATATTATGCATTTTTGGCTTTTCTGGCATGATGAAATATAGCACTCTTACTAAGACTAATTACAGTGGAAATTGATTTTCAACATTCACCTGATTACCATTTTGTCAGTGACCTTTTATTTTATCTCTGTAACTTCAATATTAACAGTTAAAATTATTAATATATTAAATTAATATTGCTTACCTTGAATGATTGTGTATTGCTTTTCTCCAACAGTTAAATGTCTACAGCATACATAGGGTGGGGCTACTAAGTCTAAGGAAGCACACACTACAAAATTAAGCAATTATAATATTAATAATAACAGTTTACATTACATAGGCCTACGATAGACATTTAAATAAATTTATCATGCATGACAAGTAATTTCTTCTTGCAAGATCCTCTATTAATGAAATTGTAGTATTATTTTTTTTAAAATATATGTACCGTATATCCTCGGGTATAATCCCACCCCATACTTTATAGTCCCAGTCTTTTGGTCTGAATTTACAGTAGCCAGTTCAGATGAGATTTTACAAGAAATGCTTACCAATCAGTTTTATCCTGAATACCCTTCAAAGTCTGCCCAATTTTGTGTTCTAGGTTGGTGAGATTATACCAGAGGATATACGGCATTTTTTGTATCATTGATAGAAAATCAATAAAACTGTTGAATGATGAAGATAATGATATTAAATGTATGTCTTAATAATTTAGCTTTTTCAAACTTTATTTTAAAATAACATTATATTGATAGTCCTTTAAAAGTTCTACAATCATATGACATTTAATACTCATGACTACATTTTATTTTCATTCTGTTTGATCAAGTGGATCAAACAAGGATAAAAACACAGAAAAGTACAAAAAGCAACTTATTTGTACCTTTAGGTTGAAATGTTTGATGGTGGTTGTTGGTTGGAGATGCTTTAGTTGGCGAATCTTGCTGTGGTCTTGATACGAGCCATGGTGGTTGGATAACAACGCTAAGTTTACACGATTCAAGTGGCAAGTTTTCAAGAGGGAGACAAACAGGAAAGAGAATTTTGTTCTCACTTATTTGTACCTCTGCTTCGTTACATTTCTAAGAAAAAGGTGAAAATACCGTGAAATAATTGAAGCTTGATTAAAATTAGTTTTTTGGGGTTTTAGGTGAAACTTTTGTACTGTACTGTATCTGCAATAATTTCGGCATATCATTGATTTATCATTGATAAAATGTACAAAATTGTATAAAAAAGACATATTGTATTAATTAATTGTCTGCATACGCCAAAAAAAATAAAGGCAACATGACACAACAGGATGTCTATATACTGTACCAGCAGTTGCAAGAATAAATTACAGGAAACCGTTTTTTTGGCCAATGATTCATGAATACGCCGGGTCTATGTACTTTGCATATGGTACCCTCCCTACCTTAGTACTCGGGGGAGGGGTTGACCGTTCGGCGTTAAAAAAGACAGGTTTAATCTAAGAATATCTTGCCTAATTTTAATCATTAATTTCCTAATTACCTCAAAAGGACGACAATTTATCAAATTAATTAATTATAATACGAAACGAACAAGAAATTACAAAACAGGAAATAAATGAAAAATAAAGGTATTGTTTACCTGAACATTATTTACAGCATTCATCACTAGCAAGGGGGTGCACGTTGCGAAGCCGTCGGGACAATCATCCACTTCATTATGTCTAGGCGGTGCTATTGAGGACGATGGCTCACGACGTAAGTAGGATAAGCACCTCTGGCCCCGCGAGTGTTTTCGAAAAACATCGCGCTGGCCATGGCCTGGGTTTCCATTCTCAGTTGTTGCATCTATGGTTGCTTCCAATACAACATGAAGACATTCCCCAATGTAGGCGATGTTTTTACGTGTGACATCGTTAAAATTTGTCCAATCGTCCGGAAATTTCTGCACAAAATGCAGTTGAAAACTGCAATTTTGATCCTCATCCGGCGACTTGGCCATCGTCTCAGGTATATAAACTATACCAAACTGGCGAGTAAATCATGTTTTACTTTTTAAACCTCGCAACGTCTGGTTGAAAAGGCTACTCGGACCAATAATTTCTATTAGCCTAGGGGTTATTGCGATTTGGACGTTTCTGATTGGCTGTAGCCATGGACTATATTGATTAACACTGTTCTGATTGGTTGTAGCTTTGAATACATCTTCTCGGAACTCGTCCTTAATACAATAGCAATTTAGCACAGTGTTTTACTATATAACCAGATAAATAATAGGAAACATTTAATAATTTGATAAATGAAATTTAAATATTAATTTAGGTAAATGTCTTTTGAAATGAAATTAAATAAATTATAACCAATTTGGTTAGAGTAAAACACAATGATAAAGAATAGGAAACATTTAATAATATGATAAATTACATTTACATAGCAATTTAGCACTGTGTTTTACTATAACCAATTTGGTTAGAGTAAAACACAATGATAAAGAATAAGAAACATTTAATAACATGATAAATGACATTTAGCAATTTAGCACTGTGTTTTACTATAACCAATTTGGTTAGAGTAAAGCACAATGATAAAGAATAGGAAACATTTAATAACATGATAAATGACATTCACATAGCAATTTAGCACTGTGTTTTACTATAACCAATCAGATTAGAGTAAAACACAATGATAAAGAATAGGAAACATTTAATAATATGATATATAACATTTACATAGCAATTTAGCACTGTGTTTTACTATAACCAATTTGATTAGAGTAAAACACAACGATAAAGAATAGGAAACATTTAATAACATGATAAATTACATTTACATAGCAATTTATCACTGTGTTTTACTATAACCAATTTGGTTAGAGTAAATTAACACAATGATAAAGAATAGGAAACATTTAATAATATGATAAATTACATTTACATAGCAATTTATCACTGTGTTTTACTATAACCAATTTGGTTAGAGTAAAACACAATGATAAAGAATAAGAAACATTTAATAACATGATAAATGATATTTGCATAGCAATTTAGCACTGTGTTTTACTATAACCAATTTGGTTAGAGTAAAGCACAATGATAAAGAATAGGAAACATTTAATAACATGATAAATGACATTCACATAGCAATTTAGCACTGTGTTTTACTATAACCAATCAGATTAGAGTAAAACACAATGATAAAGAATAGGAAACATTTAATAATATGATATACTGTATAACATTTACATAGCAATTTAGCACTGTGTTTTACTATAACCAATTTGGTTATAGTAAAACACAATGATATAGAATAGGAAACATTTAATAACATGATAAATTACATTTACATAGCAATTTATCACTGTGTTTTACTATAACCAATTTGGTTAGAGTAAAACACAATGATAAAGAATAGGAAACATTTAATAATATGATAAATTACATTTACATAGCAATTTATCACTGTGTTTTACTATAACCAATTTGGTTAGAGTAAAACACAATGATAAAGAATAGGAATTTAATAATATGATATATAACATTTACATAGCAATTTAGCACTGTGTTTTACTATAACCAATTTGGTTATGGTAAAGCACAATGATAAAGAATAGGAAACATTTAAAAATATGATAAATGACATTCACATAGCAATTTAGCACTGTGTTTTACTATACCAATTTGATTAGAGTAAAACACAATGATAAAGAATATGAAACATTTAATAATATGATAAATTGCTAGCACTGTGTTTTACTATACCAATTTAGTTTTGGATAAAGAATATGAATTTAAAGAATGGATATAATATGATATGATACAATATGATTTTCTCCCAATTAGTAAGACATTTTGGAATACTGCGTGCGTAGTGCACCTAACAAGATCATGTTCGCTATTTAAAACTCACATTTTAAAACCGTAAACGCATAAATTTGCGGACATACTCGTAAAACACACTTCCAGAGATTTAATAATTTTAACAGTACTACAAAATCCATAATATAAAGTAGTATAGATTTGTACAAAAAGAGCAGAACAATTAAATTAACTGTCATTACATCTACTGAACTGTCTCATTACATCTACTGAAAAATTCATCGCGATGAATTTATTTATAATACACCAATCAGATCACACGCAATTAGTATGGAATGCCAGTTTAGGCGATGATAAAATCGCGTCGATGATGCAATGAAAATTGCGTCGATGTGATGAAAATTGCGTCGATGAATATAGTATTGATGTAATGATGTGATGAACATTGCGTCGATGAAAATTGCGTCGATGTAATGAAAATTGCGTTAATGTGATGAAAATTGCGTCGATGAAAATTGCGTCGATGAAAACTGCATCGATGAAAACTGCATCGATGAAAAAAAAAATAATTTTCATCGATGCAGTTTTCATCGATGAAAATTGCGATCTCCCTGCCGGTATGATTTGAATATGATGTCATGGATGCTGGACATCTGGATTTTATGTACTGAACTGGTGGATTAACGGAAGCAATTAGCTAGAAGATATAATGTGTCCGAAAGGACAATAATGGATCCATTGCTAAAATGTGTTGACAATAAATCACTAAAATGTTAATCAGTGCATATATTTCAACATTGTTTTAGTGCGCGATCACTGTGCGCTTGTCTATAACGCGCGCTAGCGCAAGCGGTAAACATGTTTATCATATCAAAATATTCAGAAACCGTCAATTTTTAGCAACATAATAACATTATTAACATTATTATTAACATCAACATTTACTTTACTAGTAGTCATTTTCATCATTGATTGAATTAAAACCATTTGGAATTTTCATAATCAATTAAATTCATCACATCAATTTTCATCGATGCAGTTTTCATCGACGCAATTTTCATCGATGCAGTTTTCATCGACGCAATTTTCATCGACGCAATTTTCATCGATGCAATTTTCATCGACGCAATGTAAATTGCGTCGACGCAATCTACATTGCATCGACGCAATCTACATTGCGTCGATGCAATTTTCATCGACGCAATTTCATCATCGACGCATTTTTTATCATCGCCAAAAACTTGTGTAAAACGGCGTTCCATAAGTGACGAATCGCATATTCGCCGTTTATTGTTGAGGCGCGTAAACAGTGTGCGCAATGCACGTTTTCTTTCCATGACGAGACGAATCGATATTCGACTCTTCGTGTGACGAATAATCGCCAAATTATAATTAATATAATTAATTAATGAAATAAGATACGCAGTTGATGTTTGCATCAATTGTTCTTTAGAATAAATACTTTCGAAATACAAAACAAACAAGGCCAACAGCCATTAAGTCGTGTGCTACAATGCATAGTGATACCGGACCGACAGACAAACAGACCGACAGACAGACAGACCGTCAGAGAGACGGACCGACCGACATAGTGAACTATACTGACCGAAATTACTGAACATGTTTAAAAATGTTGAAATGTTTAAAAACATTTATATTTGTTTAATTTACACGTGCGTAGCCTGTCACTTTTGACGTGCTCGTATAACGTAATTTCGAGTTGAAAAGTAAGTCAAGAAAACAGAAATCGGGCAAAAAGAGTGCGCAATAACATTTAACGCGCAGTGCGCGCGCAAAAATCTGCGCACTCATGGCAATTTTGTAAACGCTTAAAACGCCTGAAACGTACTCTTATTTCATCGAAAATAAATTTTGAAAATTTTAAGCGCGCGTACGCATGCGTTACATGCGCTACGCACGTAATTGTATTGCCATATGATGATTTATGCCCTGAAATTTATGAGTACCAAATTTTATTTAATTGTGATTCATGGTTGTTAAGATATGATTACAAACGTGATTTCGTTAAATCGTGCGTAGACCGCGTAATTTTTTATTGCGCACCGTGAAAACATAACCACATCGATTCCTGGCCATAAGGAATATTCTGTGAAAAATTGACTTAGCTAGATTAAACTGATATCAAGATAAGGTCATAAAGCGATAAAACGCATAGTGATACCGGACCGACAGACAGACAGACAGACCGATAGACAGACCGACAGACAGACAGACAGACCGACCGACCGACATAGTGAACTATAGAGTCGCTTCCACGCGACTAAAAATGTGTGGTGAGTGACGATATGTTCAATCATGGACCTATAAATTACTAATTTATAGGTCCATGATTCAATATCTGTAGCTTCAATTCAAACATAATGTAACAGAAAATTCGAAGCGTAAAAAACGTTCGTTTACACAACACTTTTTTTTATACTTTATTATTGATTATTATATTATACAGGAATACTATTTATTTCCTCATTTCTACCCAAGAATAAACAATTTTTGGATACAAAACTTTATGTGAATTACATTACCAAAATATTAAAATGAGGATAAAAAAACATCGCGTAAAATACTCGTACTCAAAAGCTTCTGAAATTTGTAGATATATGTCATGAAAAAGAAATTTGACATTCCCAATAATTTTTTTTGGCAAAAATGTAATATATGAAACATACAATTTACATAGTTTATCATTGTTTTTTATTAGAACCAATATGGTTACACAGTTAAACATAGTGATAAAGAATAGATACTTGTTAGGTTACTACCCTACCCTCTAGTTTGAAGCGACATTATAAATTCATCGAGAAAAAAAACGTATCGTATTCAGAAACGTTTGACATTTTGTATAGATATGTTCAATAAGACAAAACAAATTATAAATTTCAAGACAAATCGATGATTTCCATTATTTGCATTTCAAAAAATTCACACTTATGAAAGACCATACATTTTCAACATTTCCTTTTTTCTGTGTACCGAGTTTAGAAACTTTTTGAATACCAGACGTATTTTTTTGTGATGCTTTTTCATTTGAATTGTAGTATAAAATGTCATTGAAACGAGATAAAAATCATACAAGACATGTTATAATAGGTTGCTCTATATACATAACAAAATTAGTTCTTTTTTTTGGTAAGAATCGCCAATGAAGTAGAAAGTTATTTCAGATGTAGTGTGCATTTATACGTCATTAATAGTAGGCCTAAAATATAATATTAAATATTATAAAGAATATCAAACATTTTATGTTATGAAAAATAAAATTGACATATAAGTTTATCATTGTGTTTTACTATAACCATTTTGGTTAAAAGTTAAACACAGTGAGTGATAAAGAATAGAACTGTTTTAGTTTATTTAACCCTAACCCTAGTTTGAAGCAATCACATATTTAATATTCATCGCTAAAAATACGTATCGTCTTGAAAAACGTTTGATATTTGGTAGATATGTTCAATATAGGTTCTTACATCTATAATGCAAAAGAAATATCCTAATAGTTTTATTTTGATTTCTGAGAATCATCAATGAAGTAAAAATGTGTTGGAAATGTATTGTCTTTCATAAGTGTAAATGTTTAGAAATGCAAATTATTAAAATCACGAATTTGTCTTGAAACTTTTATTTTTTGTTTGTTTTATAGACGTAAGAACCTATTGAACATATTTACCAAATTTCAAATGTTTCTGAATACGATACGTATTTTTTCGCGATGAATTAAGTATGTGATCGCTTCAAACTAGGGTTAGAGTTATATAACCTAAAACAGTGTCTATTCTTTATCATTGTGTTTAACTGTGTAACCAAATTGGTTCTGTAAAACAAGATGATAAACTATGTAACTTGTATTTATTATTATTACATTATATGTATCCTATAATGTAATATGAAAAATAAAATGTACATAGTTTATCATTGTGTTGTACTAAAACCAATTTGGTTAAAAGTTAAACACAGTGTTAAAGAATGAACTGTTAGGTTATTTAACCCTAACCCTAGTTTGAAGCGATCACATACTTAATTCATCGATAAAAATACGTATCGTCTTAAAAAATGTTTGAAATTTGGTACATGTTCAAAATAGGTTCTTACATCTATAATGTAAAAGAAATATCATAATTTGTTTTATTTTGATTTCTGGGAATCATCAATGAAGTAAAAATGTGTTGGAAAATGTATGGTATTTCATAAGTGTACATTTTTAGAAATGCAAATTATTAAAATCACGAATTTCTTGTGAAATTTATATTTTTTGTTTGTTTTATAGACGTAAGAACCTATTAAACATATCTAACAAATTTCAAAAGTTTCTAAATACGATACGTACTTTTTCGCGATGAATTTATTATGTCGCTTCAAACTAGGGTTAGGGTTATATAACCTAAAACAGTATCTATTCTTTATCACTGTATTTAACTGTGTCACCAAATTGGTTCTGTAAAACAAGATGATAAACTATGTAACTTGTATTTATTATATTATTACATTATATGTATCCTATTCTTTTCATAACGTTTAGATAATAAGATATGTTTAATATAATATTTTGCTATGTAAATAACATCATATAATAAATGTTTCATTATCATTGTGTTTTACTGTAACCAAATTGGCTAGAGTAAAACACAATACTAAATTTGTATGTAAATGTATCATATTATTATATGTTTCCTATTCTTAATTTGTGTTTTACTGTATCCAGCACAGTGCTAAATATCATTTATCATAGTTAAAATGTTTTACTCTAACCAAATTGGTTATAGTAAAACACAGTGATAAATTACTATGTAAATGTCATTTATCATATTATTAAATGTTTCATATTCTTTATCATTGTGCTTTACTCTAATCAAATTGGTTATAGTAAAACACAGTGCTAAATTTCTATGTGAATGTCATTTATCATGTTATTAAATGTTTCCTATTCTTTATCATTGTGTTTTACTCTAACCAAATTGGTTATAGTAAAACAAAGTGCTAAATTGCTATGTAATGACATTTATCATATTATTAAATGTTTCCTATTCTATATCATTGTGCTTTACCATAACCAAATTGGTTATAGTAAAACATTGTGCTAAATTGCTAGCTATGTAAATAATCATTATTATTAAATGTTTCCTATTCTTTGTCATTGTGTTTTACTCTAACCAAATTGGTTATAGTAAAACACAGTGCTAAATTGCTATGTAATGACATTTATCATATTATTAAATGTTTCCTATTCTATATCATTGTGCTTTACCATAACCAAATTGGTTATAGTAAAACATGGTGCTAAATTGCTATGTAAATAATCGTTATTATTAAATGTTTCCTATTCTATATCATTGTGCTTTACCATAACCAAATTGGTTATAGTAAAACACAGTGATAAATTGCTATGTAAATGTCATTTATCATAATTATTATTAAATGTTTCCTATTCTTTATCATTATGTTTTACTTTAACCAAATTGGTTATAGTAAAACACAGTGCTAAATTGCTATGTAAATGTCATTTATCATATTATTAAAAGTTTCCAATTCTATATCATTGTGGTTTACCATAACCAAATTGGTTATAGTAAAACACAGTGATAAATTGCTATGTAAATGTCATTTATCATATTATTAAATGTTTCCTATTCTATATCATTGTGTTTTACTATAACCAAATTGGTTATAGTAAAACACAGTGCTAAATTGCTATGTAAATAATCATTATTATTAAATATTTCCTATTCTTTATCATTGTGTTTTACTCTAACCAAATTGGTTATAGTAAAACACAGTGCTAAATTGCTATGTAAATGTCATATATCATATTATTAAATTCCTATTCTTTATCATTCTGCTTTACTTTAACCAAATTGGTTATAGTAAAACACAGTGCTAAATTGCTATGTAAATGTCATTTATCATATTATTAAGTGTTTCCTATTCTTTATCATTGTGTTTTACTTTAACCAAATTGGTTATAGTAAAACACAGTGCTAAATTGCTATGTAAATGTCATTTATCAAATTATTAAATGTTTCCTATTCTATATCATTGTGTTTTACTCTAACCAAATTGGTTATAGTAAAACACAGTGCTAAATTGCTATGTGAATGTCATATATCATATTATTAAATGTTTCCTATTCTTTATCATTGTGTTTTACTATAACCAAATTGGTTATAGTAAAACACAGTGCTAAATTGCTATGTAAATAATCATTATTATTAAATATTTCCTATTCTTTATCATTGTGTTTTACTCTAACCAAATTGGTTATAGTAAAACACAGTGATAAATTGCTATGTAAATGTCATTTATCATATTATTAAATGTTTCCTATTCTTTATCATTCTGCTTTACTTTAACCAAGTTGGTTATAGTAAAACATAGTGCTAAATTGCTATGTAAATGTCATTTATCATATTATTAAGTTTTTCCTATTCTTTATCATTGTGTTTTACTTTAACCAAATTGGTTATAGTAAAACACTGGGGCGGATCCAGACATTTTTGAGAGGGGGTGTCCGCCGATAAAAAGGGCCCATCAGATATTGAGTATTTGAGCCACAGCCCCCCCCCCCCCCCCCCCCCCATGGTGGGGGTTGTGGCGAAGCGAATTTTGTTACAGGACACACTTAGATGGCCGGAAATGGCACTCTCGCACGCAAAATCCATGATAAATGGCACCTTTCTAGTTCGCCGGAAATGACACTTTATTAGCAGGGATAACGATGCAAAATTAAAAGTTGTTATTTTTCAACCAATTTAAACATTATCTGTTGGTATTTTGTTTCAATATTCCAATAAAGAAAGAATTACGAAAATCTGACTTGTAGTTTTCGAAATATAGGGTCTAAAACATTGCCGAAAATGATCGTTTTTAGCCACGAACGTTGTAAACAAATTGCGCCATTTTTCGCTAAAATAATTACATATAATTACGTTTTATAGTAATTTCTTTTATATATCAACATTGGAAATATCAATAAAATATGTTATTAAATGTTTATAAAATATATAGAGTTGTTTATTTAACGGAATTCGTACAAATTCATTGCTCTAAATTTGTGTAGAGTACCGTTCAGTACAGAGAGATCACGTGACTTCTTGGTACACGCGCGCGAGAGAAAACATTCCGCTGTTCGTGTCCACCAATCCAAAATAGCCAGATTCCAAAATCATTCAACCGTGAGCTCTCTGCCGCCGATCGCGGGAAAGCTCAGCTTTGATTGGCTTACGATGACATCGTATCACAAAATGGTGGTTTTGTAGTTGAGCCTCACGTAATTTTCACAAATATTGTTTCAAAAATGAAATAAATGAACCTTCTTTATGGTATGTGTGATTTTTCTTTAAAAGATTTGAATAATAAAGGCTTCATATCGAGAAAAAAAACATTTTTTTGGCACTTATAATAAATATTTCTCAGAGAAAAAAGCACATGGCTTGTAGAACTATATTATCTTGGCGTAGGAAGACAAACAAATCCTAGGTCATGAGAGGCTCAACTACAAAAACAAGGTTGAATAGTATAGTGTAAGGACCGTTCGATGATTTTTGAGTAAACAATCTACCGCGTATGGTCGTACGCGGTAGATAGTACGATATTTTAACTACATTTTTTACATGTTTGGTTGGATGTAATGGAAATAAAAAATAGTTGATCTGATGGAATGATATGTAAATAAACAAATACTCAAAAGAATTATGTTTACAGTTCAATTATTTTCAGAATAATAATACATAAAAATGTGTTTACCAATGGACAAATAATCGCGTCAATGACAGAGCGCGCATGGTAACGTACGCGGAGTTGAATCGTAAAAAGTTTACATGCGCCCTCTGTAGTATGCGAAACGATCTATTTTTAGAAGTTTAAGTAGAGATCATCATGCATCACCACCTCTCACAATGCTCTTTGATCGGCCGCCGTAACTTAACATCGCGCTCATTGTGATAAATTTCTGTTTTTATTTTTGGGGTTAGTGTAGCTTACTCTGTGCATACTAATATACACACAAATATGTCACACGAATAAAATATTGAACCTCTAAAAAAAGGGCACCCTTAAAATTTAGGGGGGGTCCGGACCCCGTGGACCCCCCCTCTGGATCCGCCCCAGAAAACACAGTGCTAAATTGCTATGTAAATGTCATTTATCAAATTATTAAATGTTTCCTATTCTATATCATTGTGTTTTACTCTAACCAAATTGGTTATAGTAAAACACAGTGCTAAATTGCTATGTAAATGTCATTTATCATATTATTAAATGTTTCCTATTCTATATCATAGTGCTTTACCATAACCAAATTGGTTATAGTAAAACACAGTGATAAATTGCTATGTAAATGCCATTTATCATATTATTAAATGTTTCCTATTCTATATCATTGTGTTTTACTATAACCAAATTGGTTATAGTAAAACACAGTGCTAAATTGCTATGTAAATAATCATAGTATTATTAAATATTTCCTATTCTTTATCATTGTGTTTTACTCTAACCAAATTGGTTATAGTAAAACACAGTGCTAAATTGCTATGTAAATGTCATATATCATATTATTAAATTCCTATTCTTTATCATTCTGCTTTACTTTAACCAAATTGGTTATAGTAAAACACAGTGCTAAATTGCTATGTAAATGTCATTTATCATATTATTAAGTGTTTCCTATTCTTTATCATTGTGTTTTACTTTAACCAAATTGGTTATAGTAAAACACAGTGCTAAATTGCTATGTAAATGTCATTTATCAAATTATTAAATGTTTCCTATTCTATATCATTGTGTTTTACTCTAACCAAATTGGTTATAGTAAAACACAGTGCTAAATTGCTATGTGAATGTCATATATCATATTATTAAATGTTTCCTATTCTTTATCATTGTGTTTTACTATAACCAAATTAGTTATAGTAAAACACAGTGCTAAATTGCTATGTAAATAATCATTATTATTAAATGTTTCCTATTCTTTATCATTGTGTTTTACTCTAACCAAATTGGTTATAGTAAAACACATTGATAAATTGCTATGTAAATGTCATTTATCATATTATTAAATGTTTCCTATTCTATATCATTGTGTTTTACTATAACCAAATTGGTTATAGTAAAACACAGTGCTAAATTGCTATGTAAATAATCATTATTATTAAATATTTCCTATTCTTTATCATTGTGTTTTACTCTAACCAAATTGGTTATAGTAAAACACAGTGCTAAATTGCTATGTAAATGTCATATATCATATTATTAAATTCCTATTCTTTATCATTCTGCTTTACTTTAACCAAGTTGGTTATAGTAAAACACAGTGCTAAATTGCTATGTAAATGTCATTTATCATATTATTAAGTTTTTCCTATTCTTTATCATTGTGTTTTACTTTAACCAAATTGGTTATAGTAAAACACAGTGCTAAATTGCTATGTAAATGTCATATATCATATTATTAAATTCCTATTCTTTATCATTCTGCTTTACTTTAACCAAATTGGTTATAGTAAAACACAGTGCTAAATTGCTATGTAAATGTCATTTATCATATTATTAAGTGTTTCCTATTCTTTATCATTGTGTTTTACTTTAACCAAATTGGTTATAGTAAAACACAGTGCTAAATTGCTATGTAAATGTCATTTATCAAATTATTAAATGTTTCCTATTCTATATCATTGTGTTTTACTCTAACCAAATTGGTTATAGTAAAACACAGTGCTAAATTGCTATGTAAATGTCATTTATCATATTATTAAGTGTTTCCTATTCTTTATCATTGTGTTTTACTTTAACCAAATTGGTTATAGTAAAACACAGTGCTAAATTGCTATGTAAATGTCATTTATCAAATTATTAAATGTTTCCTATTCTATATCATTGTGTTTTACTCTAACCAAATTGGTTATAGTAAAACACAGTGCTAAATTGCTATGTGAATGTCATATATCATATTATTAAATGTTTCCTATTCTTTATCATTGTGTTTTACTATAACCAAATTGGTTATAATAAAACACAGTGCTAAATTGCTATGTAAATAATCATTATTATTAAATGTTTCCTATTCTTTATCATTGTGTTTTACTCTAACCAAATTGGTTATAGTAAAACACATTGATAAATTGCTATGTAAATGTCATTTATCATATTATTAAAGCCCCATTCCCTACGTTTTTTAGATCTAATTTAAGATCACAAACTATATTTAATGTAAAAATAATACTATATGGTCCTATTGCGATAACTTTTTTCGTCTTTAAACGGTTAAAAATGTGAAAAATAAGTCGATTTTAATAATTATAGCGGCCCGCTATAAATCCCAAAATGCATTGCGCGCGGATTGATATTTTTGTTTTTCATCTGTAATTCGCCCACTTTTCGATCGATCGTGAGGCCAAAACAAATGGAAGACTCCTAACTTTTCAGCGAAAATACCGGGTTTTCCCCAATTTGTATCAACGGAGTCTGGCAAAAATAGAAAGACAATTAATGCAGCAACTATACAACGTCAGGCTAGGTATATAGCTAGAGTACGATGTTCGTACGTTACCGATGTTTACCAGCTAGGCCTACAAAACTAAGCCTAGCCAGGCTAGGCCTAAGACCGTCCACGAGAGGTCGATCGCCGCGAGCTACTTAGGTAGTGCATTGTTTCTCACGTTTTATCATAATTTACCATAAAACGTACATTTAAGACAAGGAATGACATGGTTTAATGTTTTTAAAGTGATATATATGTATTATTTTCCAAAAAACGTCCAAAATTGCAGGGAAGGGGTCTTTAAATGTTTCCTATTCTATATCATAGTGCTTTACCATAACCAAATTGGTTATAGTAAAACATTGTGCTAAATTGCTAGCTATGTAAATAATCATTATTATTAAATGTTTCCTATTCTTTGTCATTGTGTTTTACTCTAACCAAATTGGTTATAGTAAAACACAGTGCTAAATTGCTATGTAAATGTCATTTATCATATTATTAAATGTTTCCTATTCTATATCATAGTGCTTTACCATAACCAAATTGGTTATAGTAAAACACAGTGATAAATTGCTATGTAAATGTCATTTATCATATTATTAAATGTTTCCTATTCTATATCATTGTGTTTTACTATAACCAAATTGGTTATAGTAAAACACAGTGCTAAATTGCTATGTAAATAATCATTATTATTAAATATTTCCTATTCTTTATCATTGTGTTTTACTCTAACCAAATTTGTTATAGTAAAACACAGTGCTAAATTGCTATGTAAATGTCATATATCATATTATTAAATTCCTATTCTTTATCATTCTGCTTTACTTTAACCAAATTGGTTATAGTAAAACACAGTGCTAAATTGCTATGTAAATGTGATTTATCATATTATTAAGTGTTTCCTATTCTTTATCATTGTGTTTTACTTTAACCAAATTGGTTATAGTAAAACACAGTGCTAAATTGCTATGTAAATGTCATTTATCAAATTATTAAATGTTTCCTATTCTATATCATTGTGTTTTACTCTAACCAAATTGGTTATAGTAAAACACAGTGCTAAATTGCTATGTGAATGTCATATATCATATTATTAAATGTTTCCTATTCTTTATCATTGTGTTTTACTATAACCAAATTGGTTATAGTAAAACACAGTGCTAAATTGCTATGTAAATAATCATTATTATTAAATGTTTCCTATTCTTTATCATTGTGTTTTAGTCTAACCAAATTGGTTATAGTAAAACACAGTGATAAATTGCTATGTAAATGTCATTTATCATATTATTAAATGTTTCCTATTCTATATCATTGTGTTTTACTATAACCAAATTGGTTATAGTAAAACACAGTGCTAAATTGCTATGTAAATAATCATTATTATTAAATATTTCCTATTCTTTATCATTGTGTTTTACTCTAACCAAATTGGTTATAGTAAAACACAGTGCTAAATTGCTATGTAAATGTCATATATCATATTATTAAATTCCTATTCTTTATCATTCTGCTTTACTTTAACCAAGTTGGTTATAGTAAAACACAGTGCTAAATTGCTATGTAAATGTCATTTATCATATTATTAAGTGTTTCCTATTCTTTATCATTGTGTTTTACTTTAACCAAATTGGTTATAGTAAAACACAGTGCTAAATTGCTATGTAAATGTCATTTATCAAATTATTAAATGTTTCCTATTCTATATCATTGTGTTTTACTCTAACCAAATTGGTTATAGTAAAACACAGTGCTAAATTGCTATGTGAATGTCATATATCATATTATTAAATGTTTCCTATTCTTTATCATTGTGTTTTACTCTAACCAAATTGGTTATAGTAAAACACAGTGCTAAATTGCTATGTAAATGTCATATATCATATTATTAAATTCCTATTCTTTATCATTCTGCTTTACTTTAACCAAATTGTTTATAGTAAAACACAGTGCTAAATTGCTATGTAAATGTCATTTATCATATTATTAAATGTTGCCTATTCGATATCATTGTGTTTTACTCTAACCAAATTGGTTATAGTAAAACACAGTGATAAATTGCTATGTAGGCCCTAATGACATTTATCATATTATTAAATGGTTCCTATTCTTTATCATTGTGTTTTACTCTAACCAAATTGGTTATTGTAAAACACAGTATATTTTACCTCAACAACATCGCCGCAAAATTGTTTATACGTTTATTTTGATTGGCTAACTAAAGTACGGTCTAATGAATATTGATATCAGAAGATTCCCTAGCTTAGTGAAAAAGTTTTTTATTACCAAAAATATGCTGATTACGTCACTACCGGAAGTTGTAGTCTAGCATGATGCAGACGCAATTGATTATGTACGTTTGTTAAACATATAAAAAGCTGTAAATTACCACAAAACGACAATAGGAAAGAATTCAAAGAAATGCCCTACGTGTTCAAAATCATTGTTTTAATATAGTCTGTATGTATAACTAACAATTGACCTTGTGGAAGAGCGTATAAATTTAATTTAAAGTAAAACATGATTTACTCGCCAATTTGGTATTGGATATATAGCTCATCGTCTCGTACAATGGTTTACAATGGATCCGATATAAATAATTCGCACGTATGGCAGTACTTGTACAGTATTAGATTATCCCATGCGTACGAATGAAAAACTTTTTTTCTAACTTTAATAAAATAAAACATTTTTAGTCGCGTGCAAACGCGACTCTATAGCTCACTATGTCGGTTGGTCGGTCCACACTCAAATTTGCGCATGCGACTGAAAAGCCATGTATATGGCCATGTTCTTTATACAGAAACAACAAATAAAACACATCAATAACAACAATGCACGTTTCTTTGAATCTTTAAGTAACACATAAATATATAAATCTAAATTATTTCTGTTTTAGTGATATTTAAACAAAGATCCAACATTAACTTTAAACATTTAGGAAACGGGAATACCTTTTAAACTGCTAGTAAATATTTAGGTATATTAAATATAATATAAACAAAGTATCCTATTTAACACTTGGTTAAAGTTAAATAAACTTAGACGAGACACAAAGCTGGTCTGAAAAACCTAAGAACAATAGAATACTTGTGCTGTACACATTTTGCTAATACCACTATGATAATATGACCAGTAATATGAATGTGCATAATAAGGATGTGTCTATTTGTCGGTAGGATTTATCCAAATAACATTAGGTTTCTATATGTGCACAATATCTCAATATATTATAATATATTTAAGTACATACTATTGAATCTTATAATTGTATAAGTCTAACCTTATACTATTATATATAAGTACAATATAAGTATCAGTTGACTTGGTATCTATCTATACATCAATCTACTTTATAAGTATCTCTTAACTTATTTAAGTACAATCCACTTTAAAAGTATCAATTAAACTGGTTTTAATCCACTAATTATATATACAGTATAAACATATATACCAATTTATACTCTGTATAGTAGTTGAAATTAATCAAATATAACATGGTGAAATTGCATAATAGATGCTTAGCATCAATAACACCATCGGCATAGCAACATGGAATGTATCAAATTTGAAGAAGACAATGTACAACAGCCAATGGTATATCAGAAATGAAAGATAACAGAAACGTCAAAAAATAAAATACAGTGTGATTGTTGTTTGGGCAATTTAAAGGAATCAATCAATGAGCCTATTATGAAAGATTAAGCTCTGTCTACACTAGTTTGACAAAATAAATGTCATGTGCCCAAATATGATAGTGATATGTCCAAATATGGTAGTGATATGACATCATCATGTCCATATATGGGCACATCGCATTTTTTTGTCACATAGAGTTTGATAGTGTAGACAGAGCTTCAATCAGAATAATAGCAATATTAGTGATGAGGTCTGTTTTTTGTGTACATCGGTGAAGTAGACTATAAAAAACAATGTACAGATATACTCTAATTGCAGGTCAAAGTTCAAAATGTGGATGAATTTTACACATAAAACTAAATTAAAATAAATCTTTTCAAATGCTGCATTGCAGCAACACTATAGTATATAAAATAAAGAGGATTTTAAAATATATACAGAGCAGCAGGTAGATAGCAGTTTAGAGTACTTAACAATTTCTATTTTTTTCTTCTTTAACTAACCTATAAACATCACAATTTAACATAATTTTCTTTTGCTATACTGCTTTAAAAAAACACCTTTCCAATAAAATGATAAATAAAATAATTACATTTCAAAATATTTATATTGTATGTAGATTCCATCATTATTTATTACATTCAACATTGATATATTTTTACACAATTTGTCCAAAACGATGGGAATTTACCACAAAACTTTGTGGGATTTTACACATAAGGTTACATTACAACTAAGGCACATTTTGTGCATATTATTCTAAATATTCAGCAAATTTAAAACTCTCACTTTTGATTAAACGCTATGTTGAAGAAACTACGAGATATAACATATCAATACAACAATGATAATTCACTAAAGCTCTGTCTACACTATCAAACTACCAAAATATGGTAGTGATATGTCCGAATATGGTAGTGATATGCCCAAATATGGTAGTGATATGCCCAAATATGGTAGTGATATGCCCAAATATGGTAGTGATATGCCCAAATATGGTAGTGATATGCCCAAATATGGTAGTGATATGCCCAAATATGGTAGTATTCATTTTTCTAGCTGTTATTATTAAGATGCTGCGAGTATTCAATGTATGAAATGGTACATACACTTAGTGTACAAGACTGCTTGCTACAGGAGGCACAATTTCATATGCTTTGGTGTTGATCATTTCTAATTTCTTGATTGAAATTTAAAATAAATATTTCTACACACTCTGCCTTAAATAATATGAAATGAGAAACTAATGAATTAACACCCTTCCCAACAATCACCTCCCTGAGCTGAGCCTGATACGATTCTCTCTAAAAACAAATCTAAATATACATACAAACAATTAAATACATCTGAATACATTATAAATGAGGTTAATTATAAATACCGTTTGATTAAAATGACTTAAGTATTTATGATAAAAGAAAATATTTTGTTTAAAAGTTAAATAAATAATAAATAATATTTAAATAATAAATATTAATATCAAAATAATAATTATTCTAATTTTCATGAAAAATTAATTATAATAAAATACATATTTCAGTTTAATTCCTTATATTATTTATAGGAAATTTCAGTTTTGAGTTTTAAGAACCTCTTAGTCTTATTTACCACTCTGTCTAAGTCAGCTCTTACTAACACCCTTACATGTTGGTAATATCTTATACCTTAAATCATTTTCAGTATTACAGAGGCGGATCAGCGCTAGGGACGTGCACTCCCGCTTCAGACAGCTAAAATAAAACCATAGACTACTATTTGATATTTCTGCCACGTTCCTGGATCAGCCCCTGTAATATCACTGGCCTGTTTGGAGTTTTTCTATACCTGTCTAATTTGTATATTTATATATTCTTAAGGCCAATAAATTAATAGGCAGAAAATTAAAGGTACATGAATTAACCACAAACTGAAACAATAATATGATATTTAAATTGCAATAACAAAATAAATACTAATTAATCTTATCTAAATAAATTGAATAATATTGTTGTGGTGATGTGAAAACATTTGTTTAAGCTAATAAACTTATAAAACTACCCTTTTTCATTGTTCTGTACTTGCATAGAGCACTTGATCTATGCGGAAGTGTCAAGGGCAGTCAAGTGTGTCAAGTGCAGCCAAGCATGTCAAATGTAGTCAAGCGTATCAAAGCAACCAAGCAAAAACAGATTTACTATTATATATCAGGGATGGCATTTATCAATCTTTTTCCATAAGTCATTTATTTAATGAAAAAAATATGCACAAATATTTTCTTAAGTTATTTTGAAAATCATTAATTTTTTTTTTATGAAGTAAGTAGGGCAAACTGACCGCAGGTATATATTTATTTAAAAAATGGTGGGTACTTAATGTTCATGGCACTCATGTTATGTAGGGTAGAAAATCTAAAAATAAATTTTAAAGCTGCTTTTATTAACTGCAATAATGTGTTTTTTTTTGGCATTTAATTGAATTTTAATTTGGCAATTTTGGCAGCAGAAATAAGGTGGTATTTATCAAAGCACCTTCTATCACAACATAAAGCAATAATTGTGTTCCCATTTTCTGATTACATCTGTAATTTCACCTCATTGTACGCCCCTTGTTCTACAACCTGATTCTCCACAAGTATGGACTGATCGCCATCGGCGGCGGCTGTGGCTGCTAATGGTGCTGGTATTGTGGTACCATTAGCAGCTGCTGAGTTACCTTGCAGGTCGTACAATGGGTTAACATCATCTGGTGTTCGTCCGCTGTTGTAGCGTTTTCTTTGCATGTTGATAGAGACAGTCTCTTGGTCTGCAATTCTACTAGGATTTTGCAACCTTAAAAACGAAACAAAAAGAAAAAGATTACTAACAAATTCATAATGGGATACTCTTGAAAAAGATTCTGAGCACAGAAATAAGATCAACTACAGATACACAGAAGGTAAAGAGAATTGTTGCAGCAAATGTTTAGAGATGTCTTACAAAAGGAGAAGCCAACTACCATCATCTCTCAAGCTGCATAATACTACTACTAATAATAATAGTAGTGCACAGTTTAGAACATATTTACTATTGGTCCGGATCTTTAGTTTTTGATTAGGCCCAATGGACCAACGGCAGCCAGCATTTCAGCACCTATACCCAGCAATTTATTAGTAAATAGATGTAAGGACCAGTCAATCTATGGCAACAATAGAATGGACCAGAGACCTGACTTTCTTCGACTTTTAAATAATAGAAAATAACACATTACTTTCAGCTTTTATGTATGTACATTTCTAATTTTACATCCTGTGTGAACAGCGCATTGAAAAGCATAATGAAAGCAAAGCCGCATAGTTGTAAAACCCCAAACAGCAAAGGAATGACTTTACCTTTGAATAACAAATATAATAAGAACACAGAGAATTGAGACTCCATCTACAACAGTCCAGATGATGAGGTAGATTGATGGATCCTGTCAAAAATAAGGTAGAACTCATGATTAAATGCTCACAAAGGTCAAGGGCTGTAAAGCTCTGTCTACACTTTTAAACTTTATGTGACAAAAAAATGTGATATGCCCATATATGGACATGAAGATGTCATATCCCTACCATATTTGGGTACATCACAATTTGTTGTCACATAAAGTTTGATAGTGTAGACAGAGCATTACTGATGATGACAATGATCACAATGACCATAACAATAACATGAGATAATAGCAACATTTTGTTTTTCACAGCACGTACAATATGAAGCTATTGAGTCTAACTGTCATTCTGTGTGTGCTCTCATTTCATGAATTTTCCACTCAACAACTGTATACTTGTGTGGCAAGTTGTGAAGAAAAGTCGCTCAAGGGACAAATAAGATCATTGTAAATACAGAAATTGAGTCCCGTCTTAAATGTTGAGAACATACTTACTAGATACCAAGCAGGTGAAGATACATCCTGTAGTAGTTGAGGTGAACCAGATGTAACTGAGTGCGCACCAACACACCAATACACTGAGAACAACCACCACTTATTCACTACATACACTGAACTATTTATACTCGCATTCTTGAAAGACCTTAAAAATATCAATAATTAAATTGTGTTATGATCAACCTTATTATCACTGGCGTAACATTGAGACATGAGGCTTTCTTTTTCCATAACTATTTGATGACATATTTGTACATATCCTTAGTTATAAATTGATGCTGATTGAAAATTAACATCTGTAACAAACAATTATTTTAACAATTATTTCAAACTACCTTATTTGTTCATCTTCTATTTCATAAAATGCAGCATTGACTTGACTCAGATTCTTTTCTTGCATTACTTCAATGCTGTATTTAGCGCCCTCAAGTGTCTGTATAAAACCTGGCGCCTGTTCTTCAACCCAAGATCTATTTGTTTCCGGTAACCACCATACCTAATATTCAAGATAGGATGATGTAAAGAAGTAGAGAATGGAAATACATATAAAACAACAAAAATACAGTACTGTATAACCACTCAATTCGCACACACCCCTAAAAACTTTCTCATGAAACAGGGAAACATATGCTGTAACACTATGGCAAACCTCTATTCAGGGACAACCTGTATTCAAGGGACACCTCTATTCAGGGGACACCTCTATTAAGGGGACACCCCTATTGAAGGGACACCTCTATTAAGGGGACACCCCTATTGAAGGGACACCTCTATTAAGGGGACACTCCTATTCAGGGGACACCTCTATTCAGGGGACACCCCTATTCAGGGGACACCTCTATTAAGGGGACACCCCTTTTAAGGGGACACCCCTATTCAAGGGACACCTCTAATAGAGGACACTTTGTTGGGTCCAGAAGGTGTCCCCTTAATAGAGGTTCTATAGTAAAATACAAAACTTTCTAACCTGATCTTGTTTAATACCAGACTTAAGCGTCGTATTAACAACAAGTTCTAACCATGTTGAATAGTATGGATGATATGACGGCGGCTGACGAATGTCAAACAGAACACTTTTGTTATTCATCATTGCTATGTTTAATAACTCCTCATACTTCAGAATCTTCTGGTTCGGAAACGTGTTTTTGATATCGTCGGGAATTGATTTTACTGTACGGAAAGGATCACGCTGAAACCAAAACATAATTTATGTTAAAGTATTGCACATTGTATTTACTACTATATACTGTATTGAAAGTGATTACATAAATAAAAAACAGGGAAAATATGGAAATGTCTACATCCTACTATTAATAATCAAGAAATGAATGTTTATGAGTTGGTTTTACCTCAATAAACCAGGATCCCGCATCTAGTTCTTTAAGATCCGAGATGTTAAAGGTGCTTGCAAGTTCCCATTCTCGACTGGGAAACATCTCTTTTACATTTGTTGTCCTTGCAAGATTGGAATCATGCATCAGGAATGGTACACCATCCCAACTAAGAAATGAAATGATCATTAATAATGTAACATATTTATTGTTATTAAACTGTATATTAATTAATACAAGTTATGTTATATTTAGAAACAAAGGAGTAGTACCAGAATTACACAGTTGTCACACCTCCATCAAGGGGACACTTTGCTGTGTAAACAAATAAAGGGAAATATGTTTTAAAACTATGACCAACCCCTATTTAAGGGACACCCTTATTCAGGGGACACTTTGATGGGCCCTTAAGGTGTCCTCTTTAGGTGGTTCTACATAAGTATACAACTCTCATATTGTAATTGTACATGAACAAATACCTGTAAGGCAGCTTAAAGTGGACCTCCACTCAGACTTTCTCAGCTTATATTATGTTTAAGTATGTTTAATTGAAAGTGATTACATTAAAAAAAACAGGGAAAATAAGGAAAAACTTTCCAAAAACTCATTTATAAAAAATCGGTCAGAAAATAGCGTTTTTTAATACATTACACTTTTTTCAGTAACTTAGGGAATACTAGTGTACAATTACTTACCTTATTGACACGTCACTTTCCAAACCAAATACATTATATTTCAGCGCCTGTTCAAAAGCTACCCTAGTGTTTTCAGGTGCTAGCTACAAAATAGATAAATATGACAATGCAACAAACACTTTATACTGATATAATAATTGAATTTCTTGGCTTAAGCCTTGTTCGCACTGGAAATAAGGCAGCAACTCTGTTCAAATTTGACAAAATTAAGTCCAGTGTGATCAAGGCTTTAGTAATCAAGTAAACTAAGACATATTAATTATTAATACAGAATGTAGTCAAAATATGGATAAGTATTTAAAATAAGTACCTGTTGAAGGCCTCTATGCGCCAAGATGCGTGGCCTAATCGGTAGCTCATCCGACGATATAAAGCAAGGATTGTGAATCAAGAGCGGGCTAAGGTATATAAATATCAGCACAACAAGGTATATGGTAAGCTGTAGAATTTGAAAACCTGAGAAAAACAACAAAGTTATGTTTGATTATTTCTTCATTTTACTTTTATTTCGGAAACGGACGTCTATAGTTACAAAACCAATTGCATAAATAAGTTTAAATAAAAAAGGCAGACATAAAAAAAAACCACTAGTATCAGATCATCTCAGGATCTCCATCATTATTGATTATTATCATTAATTATAAATTATATTGCTTGTTAGGAGAAATGTAAATTACCTGGGGATGATTTAAAGAATAACTTAGCAAAAGGCCATGTGAGAAGTGTAAGCAGAACCACAGTAACAAGTTGAAGTATTGGTGCTGATATCTACACAAAAAAATGTTATCATTAAAAATCATTATAGTGTTTTAATTAGGTACAACAAACTAAATGTGCTTTGGTAGTTTTGGTTTGCCCTAACCTATAGTACAAGCACCCTAGATTACCATGGATGACCTTATGTCATGAGTGACCTTTTACCATGGTGACCTTATATCACAAGTGACTTTTTAACAAGGTGACCACATACCCAGATCTTATAGCATGGGTGACTTTTACTGTAGGTGACCATATACCACAAGTTTCCTTATAGTATGGTTGACATTTACCCCAGGTGACCTTATAAAATGAGGTGACCCAGCATTGACCTTTGACAGTATCGATTTACCTGTAATGATTTATATAGTAGTTGCCATTCATCCTGCCAAATTGTTGTGATAATGATAATTGCAGCAACAGCGCCCACTATGGTGGCTATGACCAAGATCTTGTGAATCACATGTAAATGAACTTGTTGTCCAAGAAAAATATGAAATATTCCAAAAATCTGAAATAACATGTTTTAAAAGTTTAAAAGCTTTTACATAACGCAGTATTATGCCTTCAATTTATATACAATGGTATTGTTTATGTACTACAGTAAAGCCTTGTCCACACTATCAAATTTATGTGCCAAAAAATGTGATGTGCCCATATATGGACATGATGATGTTATATCACTACCATATTTGACCATATATCACTACCATATTTGACCATATCACTACCATATTTGACCATATCACTACCATATTTGTCACATCACACTTTTGTTGTCAAACTAGTTTGATAGTGTGGACAGAGCTTTACACAAAATTTTTATGAACAAAAACAAACAAAAAAACTTACTATTAAGAAAGAAATATAAGAAAATACAAGAGTTGTCAAGGTGAAGAGAAGCAAGTACCAGTTAAACCAACTATGCAAATCTGTCCACAAATACCTAGAAAAGTTTAATTTAATAATTAATAATCATTGATTGTTCATATTTTCCACAAATAATACATATATTTCATTTATAAATGTGGATGGTGGTCAAAATAAGTCTAGAAATAGATTTTATCATTATTGTTTACTGGGTGAAGTGGTTTTATTTTCAAACTTCAATCATTGCAGATTGATTATGAGATGTAAGGGGTGACAGTGTTCCCCATTCTCCCTCTCTCGTCAATATTAACCAATTTTCTGCCCTCCCAATTGATATTAAAATTGCACTTAATTGTAATTTTCTATTATGTCTTTATATTGTCTGTTTATGCGTATATTTACCATTGATGGCATCAGTAGCTTACCCAATTGGATTTAAATAATCTGTTTTGCTTTTTTTTGTCAATTTATCAAGGCACAGATTTCACTGTCATTATCATTAAACTATTACTAGTACTGTATTAATTGATTTCATTAATTTAATATGTATACGTTACCAATTGATATCATTTGCGTCATTGCCAGCTACAAACCAAAAATAGAATAATATAGCCATCAACATAAATGCTATAATTAAGATAATAAAGAACGCCACTTCCACCTAAAAACAAACAAAAAAGGATATTAGGATATTAAGTTAAAATTCGATATTTGTAAAATTAGTAAATATTTTTAAATTTCAGTATTTTTTTATAATTAATTTAAATTTAAAGAAGTTTAAATTAGATATATATTTTTAAAATTAGTAAATACAGTATTTTTAAATTTCAGTATTTTTTGTAATTAATTTAGATAATAATGATGACATGTTTAATCCATCCTTTTAGTACTGATGGATAAAACATACTGTTTTCATGTTAAACTATAAATCATAATAACACTACTAACTTAATTTCAACAATCAATGTTAATTAACTCTTTCAACATGTTTTTTGACTGACATTTAGTACATCGTAATAAAACACTTCTTTCTCATCATCATCAACAAATTGGTGGCATATGGTATAGACACAATAAAGATTACTACAATAGTAGATATAATGTGTACATCACGTATTGTGCTGACTTGAAATATGAGATGGGATTGATACTTATAACACTAAGCGTTGCCTGTATCCTAAAGCTCTGTCTACACTATTAAACTTTATGTGACAAAAAAGGTGATTGCCCATAAATGGACATTATGTCATATCAACCATATTTAAGCATATCACTACCATATTTGGGCACAACATACTTTTTTTGTCAAACTAGTTTGATAGTGTAGACAGAGCTTTACCTGTAGGAAAGACACTTACGTTTGCCTCTCTCACCCAGGTGTATAAATGGGTACCGGTTAGATCAAGACACAACATTGCGCTGATTACTAGCTTATTACATGGAAGTAATTACCTCCATCCTTATTATTAGCTGCATTATGGGAGTATGTTTCTATGTGTGATTGATCTAATAAATAACCGGGGTAATAATGTGAAGCACTTAGAAGCATTGTGCAATAAGCGCTATATAAGAACTATATTATTAATTATATTTGCATGTAGACCATCTACTAATGTTGTTATATTATGTTAAATATGAAACATGATTTTCTTACTTACCATTGTTGTTGGTTCAGTGGACTGCCGATAGCGTTTCCATCGACACCCATACAACCCAGTGATGCATGACAAACATGCATGGTTTTTATATTTTTGTTGGTTCTCTAGTTTGATATGAGAAACCATATTCGCCAAATGGCGAGGTATTTCTTTAGTTATTTCTCAAGCTCTCCCTGATTCTAAAAGACAAAAAGAATAATTGCTTGCAATGACAAGGTACAAACATACCAGATTAACCACTATTAAATAAATGATTTTAAAAACATGATTAAAAAAAAAGAACTAGGATTGGCCGTACAGTTCTATGAATAAGCTGAAATTGAATGAGAAATGTGTGAAATTGTAATAGTAATGTTATGTCATATAAAACCAAATCCAGAGAAAGAGTTAAAATTGCTAAATTACATGTCTTATTGTGACGAGGTCTTTGGCAAACTCTCTTAAAATATTCCTCTACCGACGTGAAATCAAAACAATTAAGCTCTGTCTACACTATCAAACTTTATGTGACAACAAAATGTGATGTGCCTAAATATAGTAGTGATAAGGCCCAATATGGTAGTGATATGACATCATCATATCCATATATGGACACTTCACATTTTTTTGTCACATAAAGTTTGAGGGTATAGACATAGCTTTAAAACTAGTTTGAAATCAGAAACTATAAACATAGCTAAGTCAATTATTTTATGTACAGTCATTATTAGATTCTTTTGGCTTGTTTACATAACCTTTAGCAAAGATAATCTGATGTTTCTATATAAACCGGCAGATTCTGATAAACTTATCAAAGATAAACATTGCAAATCAGATAAGGAATCATCTAAATAACCACTTATCATGTTAATACCGTACTTTAAATATCAGGAACGAAAACGCATGTTAATAAGCAGGTAGTCATTTTTTTTTATAAACAACACGATTAAAATCAAAATCATTATAGAATCTGTAAATGTAAGGTATTATCATTGATTTTGTTTTGGTCGTATTTCGTGTACTCTCTATCAACTATCTTTCAGTAGGGTCTTTATTTTCGAGGTTTTTGCTTTCGATACACCCAAAATAATTGTGCTATAATCAGCTTTACATATGGGACATTATAATAAGGGATTGTTAGCCGATAATGCTGTACATCCAGACTTCTGCACTACAAACTGATTTAAATTTAAGGTCTCCAACCGGTCTCGGACAGAAATGTCAAACTTTAATTTCTTCCATGTGTCACAAATATTACTGGCTGTACTGTAGTGAATGAATGAGAGAAGCAACTAAAATTATGGTCGACAGATACTGAATACTGAAATGCTTTATTTGTCCATCATCATCATAAAATAACAACAGAAATTCTTCTTGAAGATTGACAATTATTAGTAAAATAATAAATAGATATACAATATAATATATTATGTACACACACATAGATGGAGTTGGTCGCCTTTTTATTCTGGTCGCAGTAAAATAAACTTTTTGTATTTTTTGTATGGAGAGCTGTAATACAAATGTTTTTATTGGTTTTTATTGCCTGTGTAATTTTCTTGGAGGGTTCATTACATGACCCACAAAAATTGTTATTGTAAACTCTGCTGTTAATGTTATGTTACTACATACGGTTATTTATTAGAAAAATTGGAGTAAGCATACATTTGCTAAATACATACAACATACATATTCTACTCTACTACGATATATTATAAAATATAAAAATTAATATTAATATTTGCTTCAATTATTGAGAAATAATTTAATTGATCGCTGTACAAAACTATGTTGCTTGGTTTGGCTTGACAGTATTTATTAATAATAATATTATACCTATATTTAGTAATTTCATCAAAATCACAAATTAAATTCTACCCACGCAAGTCACACAAACAAAATATAGGTCGTCCTACTCAAACCAGTCACTGATTCACCAACGCATTCCGACTCACCGTATGCTACGCTACGTCAACATCACTGCCTGTCACTACTCTACACTACTAGCTAGTAGGCCTTAGCATATAGCCATAGCTAGGCCTACCTTTTTCACCAAGTAAAACTAACATTTTAAACACTGCAGTTGATTTCTAAAGATTACTAAATATACCTAAATAACATTGATAACTTTTAACTGGCTAGTCTAGTTAATCTACAATTTTAACTTACTGGTGGTAGAAACAAACGGAATGTCAAAAAGGAACCTCACGTTACTAAAACTACCATTATGATGATTTTGATCCTATCATTTCAGTGGATGTAATTATTCGCACATTTGCGGTCGGTCCAATCGCACTACTGGTATTATTACGTAACTATATACTACTAAGGTGTGTAATATAAATTATACTGTGCAGAATTGTTCGCACTCATAAAAGAAGCCCTCTGATTGATATTTATAATTTGTATTATTTAATGTCTCTTTCAGGTCAAAATTAATAATTTATATATAGATTATAGTAACTGTGTAAATGTCACGTGTCATCATCAACAAACAAAAGCACAAAAAACCAAGTAAATCATTTTTTGAATAATTTATTTAAAACATCTTTGTATCATTAGGCATATTAATAAATAATGAAAAATATATTTGTCAAAGAAAGCATATTTCAACAAATAGTTATCAATAAAATTAAAAGATTAAATAAGAGGCAAAAAAACATGATGCTTTTGACACCATAAAATGTTGTTTCTTATAAAAAGAAAAATTATGTTCTGGGCATATTGATGACTAGATCACAATCTAAATACAAATCATAAAAAATATATTAAATATAATATATAATTCATACTATGCTTTAATTTAGTAATTGCTAACAAAATTACATTTTTTTTTCTTTTAACAATTCAATCCATTAATACAATATTAGAAATTGACTCGTTTTGGGAACTAAACTGCGCCCCCATGTGTTTATGTCACACCATACAAAATTAGAAATTGTACAAAATAAGTGAAAAACTGTCTTGATCCCAAATTTTACAAAATCGATAGCAAAAAGTACATATTAAGCATAAAGTACTATTAGTACTAGAAACACTTAGGACGACAATGAATAAGTAAACATAATACACCACAGAATGTACATTGAATGAAACACAGTAGAACATCAAACTTATAGGGACACCCCTTTTGGGTCAACCATCTTGGGACACTCCCTTTTGGGTCAACCCTCTTGGGACACCCCTTTTGGGTCAACCATCTTGGGACATCCCTTTTGGGTCAACCATCTTGGGACACTCCCTTTTGGGTCAACCATCTTGGGACACCCCTTTTGGGTCAACCATCTTGGGACACCCCCTTTTTGGGACACCCTTATTAAGAGGACACTTTCCCTTGAAAAGAACAAGGAGAAATGTATGTTATTTCAAGGGAATCTAACAACAGGATGCTGAGGATGTGGCTGCGACAAAATCAGTTCCGTTCCCTTTAACAGACATCGCAAGCCGCAGAGAATATGTACTGAATATAGAATAGTACTGTCGGTATTTGTCGCAGCCAGACCTAAGATCAAAGAACTGTTACGAGTTCCTATCTTGGCAAGGTGAGCTCAGTGTGCCTTGGTTTTTTTAAAGAACTCCCACTCAGTGGACAATACTAAAGCTCTGTCTACATTATCAAATTTTATGTGATAAAAAAATGTGATGTGCCCATATGTGGACAGGATGATGTCATATCACTACCATATTTGGGCACATCACAAAACTAGTTTGATAGTGTGGACAGAGCTTAAGGTGTCTTCAAGTCGTTCTACTGTAGTCATGTATGCACTATCTGTGGTGAATTCTGACGATTTAATGACACACACTAAAATGCTGCCAACTTCATACAATCGAGACATTGAAGATGTTCTGAGGATATAGATAGCAACCAATTATGGATCTATTTGAGAGGGAAAAAGACCAAAGTTGGATTTAGATATCCAGTAAATACATTTCAAAAAACCTAACTCCCAAAAAGTGGTAAGATAGGTTTTACTGATAGAAATATTGATACATTTTGATTACATTTTTCGGACTGTAATAAAGTTGGCAACACTGTCTGTACAATTTGCATATACAATAGCAACTAAAGCTATAGAAAGGTCTACCAGCTTTGTTCACCATACACGGCGTAAAAACTAAGGCCTGTGCTACGATCCAAAAACGTCAACGCTCGTTGCAACGTTTTCCGTAACACACAGTACTAATCTTACATAGTTTATTTATAAGAATGCATTTTCTTCTCTTTCGTACGTCTAGGCTTTCAAATAAGTTCAGCTTTGAAATTGGTGCATAGATTTCTAAACTACAGTCACATAAAATATCATATAAAACGGTCCATTTGTTCACGCGTCAAATGGTTTTCTGAATATATCTCATAAATATTTATCAGTACTACACATTTTGTAAACATATATTATTATGAAAGAAGTATAAAAGATAATAAATATTCATTGTTATTTTGTAATATTTATGAATAGTAATAAATATTCATTACATTGGTTGATATAATGAATATTAATTACAACAGTACAATATATACAGCTGCTTATTGAATGTAGTAGGTCCATTTAGTGGTCATGAATATTCATTAAAGATACCAATAAGAAAATGAATATTCATTACATTGGTTGATATAATGAATATTAATTACAACAGTACAATATATACAGCTGCTTATTGAATGTAGTAGGTCCATTTAGTGGTCATGAATATTCATTAAAAATACTAATAAGAAAATGAATATTCATTACATTGGTTGATATAATGAATATTAATTACAACAGTACAATATATACAGCTGCTTATTGAATGTAGTAGGTCCATTTAGTGGTCATGAATATTCATTAAAGATACCAATAAGAAAATGAATATTCATTACATTGGTTGATATAATGAATATTAATTACAAAACAGTACAATACATACAGCTGCTTATTGAATGTAGTAGGTCCATTTAGTGGTCATGAATATTCATTAAAGATACCAATAAGAAAATGAATATTCATTACATTGGTTGATATAATGAATATTAATTACAACAGTACAATATATACAGCTGCTTATTAAATGTAGTAGGCCCATTTAGTGGTCATGAATTTTCATTAAAAATACTAATAAGAAAATGAATATTCATTAGTGATTCTCTTCTAAAGAACCTGTAATTACAGTAACACTTCTTTGAAGAGTACTCTTTTAAACAAATCATGAATATTCATTAAATATACAAATAAGGAATAAGAAAATGAATATTCATTAGCGATTCTCTTAAAGAACCTGTAATTACAGTAACACTTCTTTGAAGAGTACTAGTTTCAAACAGATCATGAATATTCATTAAATATACAAATAAGGAATAAGAAAATGAATATTCATTAGTGATTCTTTTCTAAAGAAAACATTCTGTAATGTTTTTAGAAACAAAATTACTTTTATTAGCATATTTAATGAATATTTATGATCTGTTTGAAACCAGTACTCAAAATGTTGAGGAATTCTTTCAAACAGATAAAAACATTGTCTGAAAGTTGAGTTGACAACAAGTTAATATTGCACTCTGTGAATAAACAATAACTCTACTATGAAAACTACGATAGGCCTAGAAAGCTGAAAGCATTGTAATACTTAAATAACAATAAAGAAACTAAATTCTCTTTTACTATAAAGTTAAAACTAAACAATATCATCTTTATAAAAGACAATAGAAAAATGAAGGTGAAAACAATTTCGTCTGGTTTCAATGTTAGCGAGACGAAATTGTTTTGACGTTTATTAGTTATTACAATAAACAAGGGGGTTTATTGTCGTTTGCAACTTAACTTATACCATTGTCCCAAAAATTATCACCCTTAAAGATAATGGAACAGTCAACATTAGCATAAACAGTGTCATAAACTTTAAAACATACATATTGTAACAAGGTAACAGCAGAAATTGTAGTATTTAACATTTTAAATACTGTTATGATTCAGTTCAAATAATCATCAGTAATAACATACAGGATAAGAGGTTACTATGACAATGGTACGATTGTCAGTATTGCACCGATTCATTGCTGACAAGTCAAATATTATCACCATTATTATTTTTTCTCAATCAATTTAATAAACTATTATTTTCGTTCTTTTAAAAAAAATTAGCATCTGAAATAAAGGATAAAAATGGTTATTCAACATATTAGAGTCCATTTGGGAGAGACCATTGTATGTAAAGGTAATTGAAGAATGATGCAATCAAATATTTGATATTAAGAATTAAGTGCAGCATAAGACAAAGTAGAATTGCTCATTAAAACTAAAATGGTAAAACATAGTTTGCCTTTTGTAAAAACAAAGTAAAACAATCATAATTTATTGTTTCATGGATATTTAGTTGCTGTTCATTGGTCAATTAGGTAAATTCCACAGTGCTGATTAGACAAGCAATTCACCAATTAGAACTATCAATTACATAAACACTTCTGATTGGTCAAATGTTTTAGCAGAAATTCACCAATCAGAACTATCAATTACATAAAACACTTCTGATTGATCAAATGTTTTAACAATTCACCAATCAGAACTATCAATTACATAAAACACTTCTGATTGATCAAATGTTTTAACAACAATTCACCAATCAGAACTATCAATTACATAAACACTTCTGATTGGTCGAATGTTTTAGCAGCAATTCACTAATCAGAACTATCAATTACATATAACACTTCTGATTGATCAAATGTTTTAACAACAATTCACCAATCACACTATCAATTACATAAAACACTTCTGATTGATCAAATGTTTTAACAACAATTCACCAATCAGAACTATCAATTACATAAACACTTCTGATTGGTCGAATGTTTTAGCAGCAATTCACTAATCAGAACTATCAATTACATAAACACTTCTAATTGGTCGAATGTTATATAAACAACAATTCACTAATCAGACCTATCAATGACATAAAACACTTCTGATTGATCAAATATTTTAACAACAATTCACCAATCAGAACTATCAATTACATAAACACTTCTGATTGGTCGAATGTTTTAGCAGCAATTCACTAATCAGAACTATCAATTACATAAACACTTCTAATTGGTCGAATGTTATAAACAACAATTCACTAATCAGACCTATCAATGACATAATCACTTCTTATTGGTCGAATGTTTTAACAACAATTCACCAATCAGAACTATCAATTAAATAAAACACTGCTGATTGATCAAATGTTTTAACAACAATTCACCAATCAGAACTATCAATTACATAAACACTTCTGATTGGTCGAATGTTTTAGCAGCAATTCACTAATCAGAACTATCAATTACATAAACACTTCTAATTGGTCGAATGTTATAAACAACAATTCACTAATCAGACCTATCAATGACATAATCACTTCTTATTGGTCGAATGTTTTAACAACAATTCACCAATCAGAACTATCAATTAAATAAAACACTGCTGATTAGTGAAGTACACATATTTAAAACTTGTGATCAAACCTGTTTTGATACAATTAAAGTATAAATAAAATAAATATATATTACTCTATTACTGTACACTTACACAGTAAAAGAGAAAGTTCCACACAGATTGCACACAACATATAAATAAAGATATATATACCACATAACAAATAAACACTATCTGTTGTGAAAAAATATACCATATTACCTAATAAACATTATCCATTGTGAAGAAAAATACCATATTAGCTAATAAACACTACCTGTTGTGAAAAAATATACCACATAACTAATAAACACTAACTGTTGTGTAGTAAAATATCACATTGTAACTAATCTGTTGTAAAAAATAAAATAATGGTTACAGTACAATATGAGTTGATAAAATATTGAGTATTCTAGTTGAGTAACATTTGCACCTTTCCACATGTTTGGTGGGTAAGACAGGAGGTGGGGCATTTCGTTCTCATATGGAGGGTGAGTTCCCTCTTAGGGGTTTCCCTAAACAAATTACGAAAACATAGTTTATCTTGATTTTTTTCCGGTTGTATTTAATCATAGAGATTTTATTAATGATAATTAATATCTCTATGATCTATAATAAAAAATAAAAAATGTGTATTATTCAAATACTGTATAAAATTTTATCTTCACAATTCAGTCATAAATGAACTACAAAATCTATCAGAAATATTGCAAGTGGGTTTTCCAGTAATTCATTCTCTTCATAGAGATACTGTTTTTTTATGGCGTTGCATGACTTGTTGAGCTGGTCCCTGCTGCTTGCGGATATACATGCTGGTCCAAATGTTTGGTATTTAAGTCTTTAATTGCTTGAAGTATTCGTTTAATATGTCCAACTTTACTAATACCAAGATCCTGTACAGAAAATAAACATTATTATGGCAAATTTTCACTTTACATTGCTCACTTTAACATTGTCTACACTATAAAACTTTATATGACAACAAAATGTGATGTCATATCACTACCATATTTGGCACGTCGCACTTTATTTTTGTCAAACTAGTTTGATAGTGTAGACAGAGCTTAAGTGAAACTAAAGTGCGAGTTCTAAAGTGTAGCATCTTTCAAATGTGACATTATTATCATTATTATTCATTTCATCTTCAATTGTGCACACAACCACTGCAGAAAACATAAACTAGTTCACATTGACATACAAAGTAGGCACATTACTAGAATAAAGCTATGTCTACACTATCAAACTTTATGTGTCAAAAAAATGCGATGTGCCCATATATGGACACGATGATGTCATACTACATTTGGGTTATCACTATCATATTTGGGCACATCATACTTTTTTTGTCAAAGTAGTTTGACAGTGTAGAGATGTTAAGAGATGCGTAAATCAGAATTGTAAGGCAAGTTCGTAATTGAATAGTTGTTAAGAAACACATTATACTATACTTACTTTCAGGTCACGGCGTTCCAAGTTCAAAAGCTCCGCTCCTCGAATGTCATGTCGTATAAATGTGTCTTTATACTCTCCAAATGACAGATTACTCAACCAAATGCCGACCTCTTCTACACTCCATTGCTGTATAGCTAAAGCTATTAAAAATAATAATAATAATCATAATAATTAATCATATATATGCATGGTTCTTAAATTTCATACTTCATACAAGTTTGAAATCAATTAAAAGGAATATATTTAACATAATAATGTACATCTTACAGGCTAGCGACGGTGAATGTTTAGACTCCTTATTCCGACTCTTAAATCGTGCCGGCATTCGAAAACGACCTTTTGACCTCTTTGATAATGATCCTGAACTCTGAAAACAAAAATTCAAGAAACAAAATTATCAAATGTTTTGTGCCAAATAATATTGATAATAAAAAAATGCAAGAAATGTAGGCCAATGTTTCAGTGTAGCAATAGAGAGTTGATTTACCTCTTCATCATGACCTTTGACATGAGGTTCAACCATTGAGATATGTCGAAGTTCATTGTCTACACAGCTTAATGACTTGTACACATTGGAAATGTTTTCTTCTTGTAATTGCTGTAATAAATAAGAAATTAACAAGTAAAGAAATTACATTATATATTTCAATTTAATCATATTTCATATAGACAATGAATGAGAACAACTCTATGATACAAATGATGTCACTATTAGGGAGATTTTGATGACTGACGACCTATGACCTACACATTGATGGAATAGGAAGGGTAGAGTGAGAAAGCACATCTCAAGTTTCATGCATTGGTTATCACAAATCAAAAGCTTGTTGCTAGTTTGACCAAAAAAATGTAATGTGCCCAAATACCGTAGTGACATGCCTAATTATGGTAGTGATAAATGACATCATCATGTCCATATATGGGCACATCACATTATTTTATCACGTAAAATTTGATAGTGTAGACAGAGATACGACCTCAAATAGGTATACATAACAATGTAAATATTTACCAATGAGTAGGCCTTTCTAGCCAAGAAAATACTGGTTTCATTATGCAGTAGTTTAATGCTATTGACAAGGTCCATGACACTCCTACGGTTTGGTCCCTGTAAGTAAACACAACGGTAAGTTAGAAAGACTGTTACAAACGGCCTAGAAGCAGCACATTGGTTACACTATTAAAAAAACTTGGTCTGTACTCTTTCTCAACATATGTGACACTGTATTATAGAATATGCCTGACACTGTATTATAGAATATGCATGACACAGCCTGACACTGTATTATAGAATATGCCTATAGTACTGGAAACATATGTGGATGAACTGACGTATAAAAAACAAAAACTCCTTTCATTTAGTCTTTCTTGCATTTCTAGAATTTAGTTGACAGTTGATAATTATTCCTTATGCTCTGTCTACACTATCAAACTTTATGTGACAAAAAGATGTGATGTGCTCATACATGGACATGATGATGTCATAACACTACCATATTTGGGCATGTCACACTTTTCCTGTCAAACTAGTTTGATAGTGTAGACATAGCTTTAGCAGGATTGTCCGTCATGTGCACCAGCATTGCCTGACTTAATTTACTTTGTACTTACTTCTAGCAGTTTGCCTGCTGGGTACAACTTGTCCAGCTCTGATGAGGACGAGTTTACAAAACCCATTAGTTCAGTATCAATACTGGAGTGACTCATACAAAGAACTTGAACACTAAAGAAAAATGGTTTCAGAATTAATGGTATTACAAGTGTGTTTTAATGTTTAAAAAAGAACTACTTTAGAAAAATGACTTTTAGACAACCAGCTAAAGTTTAATTTTTAAAGTTCACTTATTTCTATAGAATGCTATATAGGCCAATATAAATATTTATTACATTTTAAATTTTGTGCAATTGGGAGGTTTTAGAGGTGTTTACCAGCTGTTGGTCCTATCCTTCATTGTTTATTCTGTATGTGCATTTTAGTGAGAAATTCAATAAATTAAAAAAATAAATAGACCCCAAGAAAAGTCTGGTCGGAGAGAGATATTCAAAAGTCTGGTTTTGGGAAAGTTGTTGGTTTTCAGAGTCTGGAATTGGAAGAGTTGACTGTATCATAATTATCACTTTTAACCAATACCAACATTGTGATTATCCCATTAACATCATTCCGAAAATATATCTGGTTTTCTGGAAAGTCAGGTATTCAGAATATGTTTTTAATGGTAAAAAGAAATTTGGGACCGTTTGGACCGACAAAAGTCTGATATTGAGAGAGTTTCTGGTTTTCAGAGAGTCTTGTATTGGGAGAGTTGACTGTACTAACCTTCGTATAAGTCCAGCTGACATTTCACAAAATTGCTTCACATTTCCAAGTTCAAAATCTTGTAGTTGTTGTTCTAGTCTTTGCTTGTCAGTCCACGACTTTAATGTGCTCTCAAACACCTACAAACAAGATTGAAGATCATTTCATAACCTACTATAATGCAAAATTAGATGTACAACACATCTTATAGCGACCCTTCTAAAGCTCTGTCTACACTATCAAACTTTATGTGACAAAAAATGTGATGTGCCCATATATGGACATGATGATGTCATATCACTACCATATTTAAGCATATCACTACCATATTTAAGCATATCACTACCATATTTGGACACATCAGTATTGTTCCTGTGGACTAAATACCAATTGTTGATAGAGCCTTTAAGCTCTGTCTTCACTATCAAACTAGTTTGACAAAAAAGTGTGATGTGCCCATGGTAGTGTTGTGACATCATCATGTCCATATATGGGCACATCAAATTTTTTGTCGCATAAAGTTTGATAGTGTAGACAGAGGTTTAGAAGGGTCGCTATAAGATGTGTTGTGACATCATCATGTCCATATATGAACACATCACATTTTTGTCACATAAAGTTTGATAGTGTAGACAGAGCTTTACTCAGTGGCTGATCATTAGGGACCCTCAGAGGTTCACAAGACAAACATATACACAAGATGCTCTACATAAACAAAGTCTTATTACAAGTCTTTGGGAGTGGAGTAATTTGGTCCTTAGAAAAAATCCTGACATGTGACGGGACCTGAACCCAGGACCCTTGGACATGTAGACAAGCATCATAACCACCAAGCCACAACTCCACTCCAGTAAAGAAGGATCAATGTAATATAATGAGTTGGTTGAAGTGGAGAGCTGAAAAGTTGTAGAAGCTTGGAGACAGCACTTTTGGTTATAAAACTCTAACATTGTATATGAGAGCATCAAGCCTTTTACTAAACCTTATCTCTAACTAACATGTGTGCTTTATTCTTATGAATTATCTTTAGCATTTTTTTTTGCCGGTTCAGGTGGCACATGTGATACATATGTGACAGTGTATTTTAGAATATGCCTAAGACACTGTATTATAGAACATGAAATGAATACTTTTACTAACCTTATCTCTGACTAACATATGTGCTCTATTCTTATGAATTATCTTCATATAGCCTGGACTTTGCATCCACGCTTCACCGTCAACTTGAACCGGAACAGGCTCATCTCCGAGTATCGTCACCTTCACAACGCGGCATTGAGCGATGCGATGATGTTGCAAGGTGATTAGCTTTGACACGGCCATCTGCATTCCGCCGAAGACGGCGACAACTTCCAAGATGCGGTCATCGAATGAAGGTGCAGCAAATGTCTAGAAAACGATCAAAGAAACAACTTAATTTTTATTTGACATTGCAATAATGCTGTGAGTTTATTGTACACATTCAAAGTAACATTTATTTTCTTCAAATTAAAACAGTATACAAAATGGTGTAAAGAAAGGTAATATGATTGAAGAAGGCATGTTCAAAAAAGCTAGGCATGTTCAAAAGCACATAGCATGCAGCCACATAAACCTGTATCTGTGGTAATTAAAAATTAAATTTTTTTTTTGTAAAATAAACAAATTTGAAAATTATATAAAAAATTAGCATAACTCGATTAAGTCTTACCTCGTCTTCTTTGCTGCCTCCCCAAAAGTTGGCCCCACCCATATAACTGGGTATGTTGAGTACAACAATACCCTGAAGACTTGGTAATGAGATCCTATATCCGTCGCATTCCAGTTGAACCTTTTGTTCCAGATTACGATACGTACGATGAAGTAGTTCTTTACCACCTAACATACCATACCACATTATATTTTTTGTTCTGCTCCTGAAAAGTAAATCAAATCAATATTTATTGTCTTCAAAAACAAAAGAAAATTGTCTTTTAATACAAAAAAACACTACCGACAAATGGTTAAAACAAAGAAAAATAAGTAAAAACGGAAACAATAATTGGTAATATAGGGTTTGCACTACACTGTATATGTAAATTTTCATTAGGCCTACGGTAAATAAATACATATCCTCGGGTCTAATCCCACTTCAGGTCTAATCCCACCCCTTACTTCATGTCTGATTTCACAAACAGACATATCCCCGGTATAGTCCCAGTATTGACTTTTGGTCTGAATGTAGACCTCTCTCTAGCCAGTTCAGATGAGTTTTTACAAGAAATGTTTAACAATCATGTTTTTTCCTGAATCAGGGTATTATACCAGACAATTATTCTTACGTACTTGCACTTTTCTGGATGCTCTTCCCTCCTAGTATGGAAGTCAAGAGCAATCTTCGCATCAAGTCCAATACCAAAATAGTTATTCATCACACATTTCTCAGTATACCCAATTCTACAAAAACAGTTTAAGATACATAATTATTCTACTTAGCAAATATCAGTCAAAGGCAGATCCAGGAGTTGGGTGTAGCAGAATTCCGAACATTTTGAAAATTACAAAAATAGGACATTATGTTTAGCACTTTACAATTGTTATGCCTTGTTGCTCTTCGATTTGATGGAACCGAACTCGTGCCGGAACACATGTGAAAGATGCAGTCTCAAAGACTTTCCAACAACAGTGGAACCTCACCATTCATAATATGTGGACACTCCTATTTGGAGGACAACTCTATCAAAGAGGTTTCCCCTCCCTTAATAAGGGTTTACTGTATATTAGTTTTGGCAGTTTAAAGTGTATGCCTTGTTTTAGTAGCGGTGTACAGGTACTCAGGCAGAGCATGTGTTACACATAAAAACATGCTCACATCATAGTCAATTATTATAACAACAAAATGAAGCATTCAAATAACATACACAAATATTTAATTAGAAACAAAATAAATGTTAAACATTCAATTTTTGAACATTTGTAAGAAAAACAAGCATTGTTTTCATACACAAACTGACACGTCCAGATTGTCTGTAATTTGGAAACAAAGATTAGGTATTAAGCTCTGTCTACACTATCAAACTAGTTTGACAAAAAAAAAAGTGTGATGTGCCCAAATAATATTGTAGTGATATGCCTAAATACGGTAGTGATATGACATCACCGTACCCATATGGGAACATCACATTTTTTCGTCACATAAAGTTTGATAGTGTGGACAGAGCTTTAGGCTTGACAACAGACATACTGTACTGTAGATGGTGTTTGACAATATGCATGTGGTGGGGGAGGGGGCGGGGGGATTGTTATGTAGGCCTACTGGAATATATATTCAGTGGCCTTCTACAATGATTAAACACTGTATACACACTACATTCAACATTGACCCCTTGTTTGACACTTTTCAACAAACATACTAAATTAAACATAGCATTCCATAAGATACATTCACATATAGTGCAAACACATTATTATGTTGTCCAGTCACTGAGGGGGGTCCCTGAGCATGTAAATTAATTTGTATGTGTCGTAAGCCCACGTGATGCTTGTCAAATTCACTGTGTTGAATGGGCGTTCTGTAGGGGATGTTGGGGGGTGGCAGCTTAGTGAGGCATGCAACATCAATGAAGAATAAATTGAGTAAAATTAAATATGAAATGAATCAGACACAAAAAACAAAAATTAATGGGTAAGAGGCAGGTGTAGCGGCGATGGTGGCACAAACCTGTCTTCTAATTTCTGTGCAGGAAGGGGAAAAAGTCCAAGGGCGGCATTACGCAAACCAAACCTAAAGATGTAAGAATGGAAGAAAAAAAAAAGAAAATATACAAAAGAATGAAAATGGTAAACAAAGATGGGAATCAAATTGAAAAGAATAAACATGATGGAAAAGGTGTGATAATAATAATAATAATAATAATAACAAAAATGATCAAATTACTATGATAAAATTTGATATTAGGTGCAAAAAAATATTTTAAAATAAATTACATATTGACTGTAAGTTACAAAAGTTTTTGCCAGAGTGCCATGGGACGTAGTTGAGCGGAGCGGATTCCAGAAAAGGAGCGCTCTTTCACCTACCCCTGGATCTGCTACTGAAAAGCCTCGAATTCTATTTTTAGAAACAAATGGTGGCGCTTTTGATAGCAGTCAACATGTTATGGTGAAAGTTTCATTCTCACTTGGACGCAACGCAATAATGTAAGCCTGCTTATTGATGATGGATCAGCAGAAACCAAGCGATTGGTCAACAATTGCGTCTACGTTGTTGAATTGCGTCCAAGTGGAAAACAAGTTTCTTCAATCAGTGGTAGGCACATACCAAACCACCACGTATCAACAAGCTGCAAGGTCCAAACCTAACCTAAAGCTCTGTCCACACTATCAAACTAGTTTGAAAAAAAAAGTGTGATGTGCTCAAATATGGTAGTGATATGCCCAAATATGGTAGTGATATGACATCATCATGTCCATATATGGGCATATCACATATTTTTTTCACATAAAGTTTGATAGTGTCGACAGAGCTTAATGTGGTATTCATAAGGTGTCTGGTACTAACATCTGCCTGTATCTATATCTGTATCTCTCAAATTGGTAGAAATTAGCTATTTCAATTGTGTCTAAACTGACCTAGACTGTTTATTTCGTTAATACTTACACAGACTCAAGGTTTTTATCCATAAGAGGAGATACAGCAGCACACAGAGCATCCGCGTTTGCTAACAACACTTTGCTTACGAGTCCACCGCATAAAGCATTACCCCCAACGCCTGCACAACAAAAAAAAGAGTTTATTTGGATATTAATAATATCATTTCATCATCTATTATTAAATCAAAGATATATTGTCTCCTGAAAAAATAATTATTTTAAATTCTTGTTGTTGAATATGCTAATTTTAATGTCACATAATAGTTATTCACTTGACCAAAAATGGGATCAAACAAAAACTTTTACCCGAAAAAATTGTAATTTAAAGTAAAAAATGGTTTTGGTTGGCAATTTATTTTGTTCTTTTTATATTATTTTTTTTATATTAATCTTTATTTTTCATGTTTTGGGGGACATTACATCTTTAACATATATTTTTATTGATTTTATTTATCTAATTTCTGGCAAAAAGTTGGTTAACGCAGAACAATACAAAAACCATAAAAACAAAGAAAGGAACTACAACTAGATATTTCCAAAAATTAAAGTTATTTACAAAATAACTATTGATTTACGATTCATGACAGCAATTTACTTGTGCGCGCTGTTTAAGTTCCTAATAATTAGGTTTTTCGATCCAATAATGATTTACACGGATATCTATTTCTTGCTAAATTTATAACCTGTGTCAATTCTGGTTATCTAAGACGGTGTTCATCATTTATTGTTAATCAAACATTGACTTACTTTTACTAAGCACCGGATTACTTCTGCCTAGCGTGGGCGTAAATAGTGTGTCTAACCCTGTAAGAGATAAAGATAGATAAATCAAATAAAATAGAAAACAATCAAACTTAAAGCCCCATTCCCTACGTTTTTTAGATCTAATTTAAGATCACAAACTATATTTAATGTAAAAATAATACTATATGGTCCTATTGCGATAACTTTTTTGGTCTTTAAACGGTTAAAAATGTGAAAAATAAGTCGATTCTAATAATTATAGCGGCCCGCTATAAATCCCAAAATGCATTGCGCGCGGATTGATATTTTTGTTTTTCACCTGTAATTCGCCCACTTTTCGATCGATCGTGAGGCCAAAACAAATGGAAGACTCCTAACTTTTCAGCGAAAATACCGGGTTTTCCCCAATTTGTATCAACGGAGTCTGGCAAAAATAGAAAGACAATTAATGCAGCAACTATAAAACGTCAGGCTAGGTATATAGCTCGCGTACGATGTTCGTACGTTACCGATGTTTACCAGCTAGGCCTACAAAACTAAGCCTAGCTAGGCTAGGCCTAAGACCGTCCACGAGAGGTCGATCGCCGCGAGCTACTTAGGTAGTGCATTGTTTCTCACTTTTTATCATAATTTACCATAAAACGTACATTTAAGACAAGGAATGACATGGTTTAATGTTTTTAAAGTGATATATATGTATTATTTTCCAAAAAACGTCCAAAATTGCAGGGAAGGGGTCTTTAATATAATACTTAGGAGGGTGGTCACATCCCACTGATAAGCAAGTGTGTTAGTGTACACTTGGGTAGATGTAACTCCTACCAGTGAAACAAACTTGCACTTGCTAAAGCACAAGTCCGGTGCTAAGCACAAGTCCGGTGCTAAGCACAAGCCCGCTGCTAAGCACAAGCCCGCTGCTAGGCACAAGCCCGCTGCTAGGCACAAGCCCGCTGCTAGGCACAAGCCCGGTGCTAGGCACAAGCCCGGTGCTAGGCACAAGCCCGGTGCTAGGCACAAGCCCGGTGCTAGGCACAAGCCCGGTGCTAGGCACAAGCCCGGTGCTAGGCACAAGCCCGGTGCTAGGCACAAGCCCGGTGCTAGGCACAAGCCCGGTGCTAGGCACAAGCCCGGTGCTAGGCACAAGCCCGGTGCTAGGCACAAGCCCGGTGCTAGGCACAAGCCCGGTGCTAGGCACAAGCCCGGTGCTAGGCACAAGCCCGGTGCTAGGCACAAGCCCGGTGCTAGGCACAAGCCCGGTGCTAGGCACAAGCCCGGTGCTAGGCACAAGCCCGGTGCTAGGCACAAGCCCGGTGCTAGGCACAAGCCCGGTGCTAGGCACAAGCCCGGTGCTAGGCACAAGCCCGGTGCTAGGCACAAGCCCGGTGCTAGGCACAAGCCCGGTGCTAGGCACAAGCCCGGTGCTAGGCACAAGCCCGGTGCTAAGCACAAGCCCGGTGCTAGGCACAAGCCCGGTGCTAGGCACAAGCCCGGTGCTAGGCACAAGCCCGGTGCTAGGCACAAGCCCGGTGCTAGGCACAAGCCCGGTGCTAGGCACAAGCCCGGTGCTAAGCACAAGCCCGGTGCTAAGCACAAGCCCGGTGCTAGGCACAAGCCCGGTGCTAGGCACAAGCCCGGTGCTAGGCACAAGCCCGGTGTTAGGCACAAGCCCGGTGCTAAGCACAAGCCCGGTGCTAGGCACAAGCCCGGTGCTAAGCACAAGCCCGGTGCTAGGCACAAGCCCGGTGCTAAGCACAAGCCCGGTGCTAAGCACAAGCCCGGTGCTAATCACAAGCCCGGTGCTAGGCACAAGCCCGGTGCTAAGCACAAGCCCGGTGCTAAGCACAAGCCCGCTGCTAAGCACAAGCCCGCTGCTAAGCACAAGCCCGGTGCTAGGCACAAGCCCGGTGCTAAGCACAAGCCCGGTGCTAGGCACAAGCCCGGTGCTAAGCACAAGCCCGGTGCTAGGCACAAGTCATAACTGAATACAAATAAAATAAATATAAAATAATAATACAAAAAAGGTAATGTATACAATACAAAATAAATATCCATTATAAAATCAATAAAAAAAAAACAAGACTTTTATGGAGAATAATATTATATACATCACTGCTGATAATCACGTGGAATTGGAAGGAGTTCAATGAAACACAAAAAGTGCATGTTGTTGTGAAATTATTTAACAAGGTGACACAATTGAATTATTTAATGACAATATTTAGTAAGTTTACATACTACAATATTATCATGATTACATACATAAAACCTATTCATATAGTTATTCATATTGACATCACGGTAAGTATGAAACAGAGTCTACAAAACAACAAAAGGGCAAATATTGATATGTATAATACTACAAACTGTGGGTTCTCTAATGCATTTGACATATACCATTGATTGTGTATAATGTATGTATAAAATCATAATACTCATAAATAATGCTATTAAAGGGAGAGGTATATGTAATGGTTATCGCACATTGAACCACAAAGTATGTTTTACGCCGGTTATTATAGTATTAAAAGTCATTATTGTAACCAAATACTCTGTATAATAATTATCGGTGAAACTAGAGCTCTGTCTACACTCTCAAACTAGTTTTACAAAAAAAGTATGATATGCCCAAATATGGTAATGATGTGACATCATCATGTCCATATATGGGAACATCACATTTTTTTTATTTAAACATAAAGTTTAATAGTGTAGACAGAGCTTTAGAAGCAACTGAGCATTTATAATGCCCATGTTTAAAAAGAGGTCAGAGTTCAAACTTCTAAATTCTAGAACTGAGTGATGTGAAGGAAAGCAATCACAAAATTGATTAATTGATTATTAAATTGATAATTTTATAAATCTGTTTTTGTAGTTAGTGTGTAATCAACATGTTGTTTATAAACAGATAAGACTTTGTGAATCGTATGCAGATGACCTTTGACCTTTACAAAGCGTGCAGAGGGCTGGCAATTCCGGTAATGGGCAGCTTACATCTCGTAACATTTCAGTTTCTTGCTCTTCCTTCTTTCGCGCCGTTCAGGTGGTGAAAATAAATAATGTGTTATATTACAGTAAGTTTATTATTAGTAAAATGTAATCATCATTTATTTTTAGGTACACTTCCATAAACTACATTTATTTCTTTAAAAAGATTATATAAAATTAATGAAATAGAACTAAAATAAACACTTATAAATTTGACAGAATCAAACAGCAGACACACATAGCATGATTGGAATAATAACAAGAAAATTGCGACACAAACGACAGAAGAAGGTCAGAATAATGATATACGATCATGCTACATGTAGGCCGACAGGTTTACACTGTGGCTGGAGTATAGCGACTAATCAAATATAACACAAGCAGGTGATGACAGCCAATCAGAGAAGGATATACAGACATGTGACAACTACAAAAGGATTCTATTGTATCTGTTGTTATTATGGGATGCTAGGCTTGTGTGATAACATCAAACTTGCCTGGTAGAAGTGATAGACTTTCAGTGCTTCCATAGCGATGGGCAATGTTTACTGGCGCTGTTGATGTGGTAGCGTACGTGCTACCCTGACTAACGCGTCTCATCGCGCTAGACACTGGAGACTTTGCGTAATCTCTTCCTGCGAAACAATAGGCTTTACTTAAGAACAAATTATTAGTAATACAATAGTTATTAATAGTAGTAACAGTATTGCAGTATCTCCAAATGTACATTAACGTAATGGTAATACAGTGTCCATCCTGCTTATACACTAAAACAAACTGATTCAATTAAAATGATCTTTATATAAAACTTAAAACTAACAAAATATGACGCAGATGCAGATGGAATGTTGCCTAGCAACATACACACAGCATCACATACAGTTGAACCTCCTCTCGTAAGCGGCCACCCTCAGGACCGAGAAAAGTGGCTGCTTACGGGAGGTGACCGCTCAACTGTATTTAGAAAGAATAATTCAAGACCTTTTTTACGTTCTCTTGATTTTGCTGAAGTAAAAACCGAAAAGGGTTTTACGTCCGTTTCTAACTTGTTTGATTCGTCGCCTTTTTCAGTGCTTTCGTCGTCCTTCTCCTTGATATCCTCGTAATGTGTTGCTGACGTTGAGGGCATCATTCCATGCACCCTCCGCGATCGCTCTTCATGCACTTTGGTCTGTTCGTTTTGCTCGTCAACAGCTAATTTAAAAGAAATTAATAATAAAATACTAGCCTGTCTTTGTTGATAATATTTTATTTAAAAGTGTGTTAACAATGGTATTGCCTCTTTACCTACATTTACATTGTGGCAACTGAACTTATTGAAAAATTCAAAAACCATATGTATGCTAAAGAAATTATAAAGTAGATTTATACAGATGAACTTAGATACAGGACAGGACGTCTGAACGTTGAAAAAATTCATTATAAAAACATATTTTTGATAAACAGATGAATTTATTACTTACTTGCAAGGTGAAATCCCTGCATTTACATTTGTACAAATAAATATACCAACAAATCTAAAACCCAGATGTCAAAACATCTGAAAATTTGCTTCGGAAACAAAATCAGATGACAAATAAGATTTTTTTCGAAAGTAATGGTAAAATCCCAGATTTTGTTTACCTTTTTCTGTTTGTTCTATAATTTGTCTAACAGCTTTCTTAAGGCTATTTGCCCTGGACATCAAAGCATCTCGTGGTTTAAACACCTTTGTCGCTGGGCCTTGCATTTTTTCCACTCGGTCGTTGACCTCTGATACTTCCGTCGTATCTCCTTCGTGAGTGGGAGGTATTACAGGAACTGGCATTCCAGGGGGTATTGGTGTTGCCTGGGCTTCTTCGTTCAACGTTTGAAGTAATGAGTTCAGTTTTTCATTTAAAATAGCACACTAGCAAGTCAATGAAAATTATAATAAACAGTATTATATTATTTTGAAAGCACATATTATCTTTAAAACAGATATTTTTATTTTTTAGCCAGTTTTTATTGCACATTTTAACTAATTATTGGAACCAGTAAAATAAAAATATTGTTTATAGTATTTTTGATGTTCTTATATGCTGCTTTTAAAATATTGTATTTCTGTAGTATTTCATGTCTGTTTTTAAATATTGTTTTAAAATAATACATCTCAAGTATGCTTAAATATTTTTATATAGTAATAATTTTGTTAATATGCATTTTGGAATTTAATGTTGAAAATGTACTCATATTATTTCCATTTTAAATTGGCAAATAAAATTGAATCTTGAATTATTTTAAAACAGAATAACGTCATAACAGAAGTTCACAAGAAGTTCCAGCTCAATTTAGCAAACAAGACTTAATATAGCAAGAAAGATAGTAAAGCCAATGAAGAAGTTTTTAATTGTTCTATATTCATGTACCTAGCTGTATGCTGGCAATAGACACACAGTAGCCATGTATATATGTGAGTTGACCAATCATAAGTGTTTTGATGCTCCATGCAACGTGACTGGTCAGTTGCGCCTAATGCTCTGTCTACACTATAAAATTTTATGTGACAAAAAATGTGATGTGCCCATATATTTTATTTATTTATTTATTTATAAACTTATTTTACATGGATGACATTTTCATTAAAAATAATGTTCTTACAAATGATGGTTCATGATTAAAGAAATATGGACATGATGATGTCACATCACTACCATATTTGGGAAAATCACTACCATATTTGGGCACATCACTCTTTTTTTGTCAAACTAGTTTGATAGTGTAGACAGAGCTTTAGTGGTAACAAATTTCAAATAAGTGCCTTATAAATATATAATAATATATAAATAAACAATTGTTGTTATTGTATATTTTATTGAAATCCTTACTTTGTCCTTCATTGTGTCGTCTGACTGGGTGTCAGAGTCATAAGATTCTCCAATCTTTTCCAGAAAATCTTTCACTGTTTTGCATAATACTCTAAACAAAAAAAAAAGAAAATTAGGAGTGAGTTATTACACTTTAAAAAGACAAAATAAATGGTTAAATGTAACAAAAAAAACATTATGTTTTGCTTTAAAGATGTATTGTCCCCCTGGAGAAAAAAAAGTTTAATGTCGAAAATTTAAAATTTATTTTCAGGAATAAAATATAAAGAAATAAAAAAAATTAATGAAAAAAAAACAACAAATTTGACATTATGAAATTTAAAGCCCAGTTAATGTATAGAGGAAGATACATGTATAATAGATATAAGAGCTAATCTTAAATCTTACATTAGCTGATTCACAGTATCACATGTATCACATGTGATGCCAGTATCATGTCATAAACCCTAAACTTAACATAATACTGTATTCCTGTATTATAGAATTGGCTTATGATACTAAACTGTAATTTTATATTGTAGAAGTTTTTTTTTACAAAAATTAAATGTAAAAAGATATTTATTCTTAGATATTATTATATATTCCTATAAAAAAAAGTCTTTTATTAGTTAAGAAATCTTTTAAGGAGTTTTTCCGGTGGGCATCATTTTAAGATTACATCGGACTCTGTTTCAGAATTTTAATTATCATCATGTGCCCGCAGCTTGAATATTAGATTTCATACTAAGCCAAGGAGTAACATAGTTTGTGTAATCATTTATATCATATACCTTACTTCACTTTTGTTTTAATATCGATTCAAGTATCTTCTAACATCTAATTGATAATCAAAGTTTAAAACGCATTAAAGTTGATTAAATCTCTGATTTAATATTCTGTATAATTTTTTCTCAAGGATTTTGAGCCTCAGGGCTATAGGATTGATATGCTAAATCAAGTGCTTTCATCGCAGAGTTACATTGCGCAATGTTCGAGTATCAATATCTATGTGTCTCTCATTCTTTTTTCCTTTAATTGCTAAACATACATACAAATTACAAAAACTAACTTTAAAAAAAACTTACTAAAACAAAAAACTGGCATGATAAACAGGGACACTACAAATATTTTTACAACTTACTGTGCTGATTTTATAACTTCAGAGTTTTTCTCGGATTGTAGAATATTTGCAAGATGAAGTGCTACAGAATCTTCGTAGGCCGTAATGTTCTCGGTTCTTTCGTTCTGCTCCTCCAATTGGTCAGTTGGTGCTGAGTTGTCTGTCTCATTTACCCAAATACTCCATCTATAAATAGACAATGACATAATTAATTTAAAGGGAAAAACACCTTTCTAAAGACTTGTCTACATTATCCAGTCCAAAAAAAGTGTGATGTGCCCAAATATGGTAATTATATGACATCATCATGTCCATATATTGGCACATTACATTTTGTTGTTACATAAAGTTTGATAGTGTAGACAAAGTCTGTCAGCTGGATTGCTTCAATAAGCTTTTAATAACAAATCCTACAGAGAATTCCATTTTGTAAGGGGCGGGTTTCCCGCTGTTGAATGAGTTTGAATAAAATAAAATAAAATATAGAATACATATTAGTGAAGAATATGAAAGATAAACATTAATAACTATTGTGGGTTTATTCTGCCCATGTCAAATATTAGTTGAAGTCTTCTAACCTTTCTATAGACAAATATTACATCATTCTTAATGTTATTAACTTAAGAGATTAAAGTTCTGTGTACACTATCAAACTAGTTTGACAAAAAAATGTAATGTGCCCAAATATGGTAGTGATGTACTTAAGTATAAGTATTAAATGACATCATCATGTCCACATATGGGTATACATAAAGTTTGATTGATAGTGTAGACAGGGCTTAAGTATGATTTACCTGTCTAACATCTTGGTACCTGAGTGCTCAAGTTTTTCCAACATAGCTGGCAGAAGGGTGTCATCATCACAATTTGTACCCCATCCAAGCACCCGTGCTAAATCATTGCCAGTACCTAGAGGTAAGACACCCACTTGACACTGTAGGAAGACGAAGATAAAAATACACATTTTGAAATAGGTATAAACAGGTGTAAAGCCGTTGCTCACTATCAAACTAGTTTGACAAAAAAAGTATGATTTGTCCAAATATGGTAGTGATATCCTAAAATATATATCATCATGTCCATATATGGGCACATCACATTTTTTGTCACATAAAGTTTGATAGTGTAGATAATGCCTTACTACCTCATTAAAACTATCAAAAAAATTCCTGTAATTGTAAATTGTAAATTGTAATTGTAATTGTAAATTGTTGTTCCTGTAATTGTAAATTGTTGACCCCTTTAACTGACCCTATGACCCAGCAATAAGACATAAAAATAAGTTGATGGTAAGATTTGTTTATTAAGACAAAATTGACCATATAAAAAGAAAAACAGGCTAAAATAAAATTTACGATTGTTGATATGTGAACTAATTACAATGCTGGTAGTCATGGGAACCACAAACAAACTAGCATGCAGGCTTGTAATTGGTTGTTACATATTTGTTATCATCACTGCTCAATGATTATATCACAACCTTATAGCAATCTAGATGATCTTAAAAACAAAACAAAAACAGCACAGGTCGTGGAATTTGTGTGATTAACTTGCGGACATGTACTTCGTGACCATTCCTGATTAAGCATAATGAATCTGTCGTCAGTCATCACAGCATGTTGTTACCTGTTTGTGAAGATCCATTTTATCTATCTGAGTTAGTACCCAACCCACACTGCCATCTCCACCACAGACAAGGATACGGAATGTATCAAATTTCTTGAATAATCTCAGTCTACAAGTAAATATAAAGAAACAAATACAACAAATATTAATAAATAGTATTTCTTAAAATAATTGCCAAAAGTTTTTTTTTGTTTTTATCATTAAATAGTAGAAAGCTATTAAATAAATTCATCTCGTTCCGAATATAATTAACTGGAAAATTATTACTTTTTTGCTGAACCAAAGGTATTTATACCAACCTTGTATGCATTATTTTAGTTAAATATAAAAGTAATGATTTTCCATTATTATTTTTTGTTGAACCAAAGGTATCAATCTTGTATGTATTTTTTTGGTTCAATATAAAAGTAATAATTTTCCAGTTAATAGAGTAGAAAGGATGCACAAACACAAAATAAATAAAATCTTGATTTGGTAGAATTTCAGGTTTTCTGGAAGTAGTTTTGTCAAAAAAGTTTGATAGTGTAGACAGAGCTTCGGAAAAGTGGACTTTACTACATACAAAAATAAGAGAATTATTTAAATTTTTTAATGTTTTGGTAAAATTTAAAAAAAAAATGTTAGTTTCCTGTCTAGGATTGATTTTTTTTAATAAGTGGATTTAAATTACTTTCCTATTTACCTAATGATAAAAACCTGTCTACACTATCAAACTAGTTTGACAAAGTGTGATGTGTCCAAATATGATAGTGATATGACATCATATGTGGGCACATCACATTTTTTTTATCACATAAAGTTTGATAGTGCAGAAAAGGCTTTATTGAATATTTTTACTGAATACGACCATTCAAAAAAAAAATCAAAAACTTAAAAATAATCATGCAGCTTTGCTGAGGGAAAGGATGCGATTTACTAAACATCTTTTTTATTTGGCCTACAGATTTTGTAAGACGAACTTAATACTATACACCGACCCAGTACATTATCAGTCTTTGCGAATGTCTCATTTAATTAATGTTTAATTTTTACCTGTCACTTTTACTTTCTTTACCAATCAACAATCGGCAAAGATCTTCCCATGAATTACAAACATTAAAACTCATCACATTTAATATCAGGAAAATCAGGATTCTTGTAATGTACTTAATCATGAAGATTAGTTTGTAATCCTAACAGATTAGTTTTAATCCCAAATCATTCTGAAATGTTATTCTAGAGTTAAACAGATCGACTACATCACATGTCAGGGCTCGATTTAGTGCTAGCCCGGCGTACAATGGCTAGTAAAAACAGCTCCGGGCTACCTAAAGTATCTTCCTTTAAGCCCGGATGGCTAGTAGGTTGTGGGAACTCGAAATTGGGACGAAATGACCTCATAAAAATAACTCCAGAATAAAAGACATGTCTTGGCAACATCAGCAAAAAAACCACTCGCGCGCTGCTGTGGCCGTAACAAGTGATGATGTAGGCGGAGCCTCTCATAATCAAGCAAATTTTCCGAATTATGATTGGCCATTTATGTTTTTGTCACCCAGGTTATTGTGAAGTAGGCGGAGCTTCATTATCAGGTCAAACGTGTCACAAAAATATGACCATAAATAACGAACTGTGATTGGCCAAATGTAGTAGAATTTTGTCAATGTTAAAAATAACTTGTCTAGTCTTGTCAGGCCTGGTTGTCACAGATCAAAGCTAGGGATATTTTGTAGGGCCGGGTGGCTGGCTCTATCCCTGTAGGTAGGCCATGGAGGCCATATTTTATAATATGCGTAGGCTTAGATAGAATCAAAAGCCATCGTTTGGCATCGTGATGGCTGCTCAGCAGCTAGGCCTAGCTAGATACTACCATTTTGGTAACAGTTGAGTAGAGTAGGCCAGGTGCTCCAATGCGATCTAGGCTAGCTAGGCTAGGTAGGCCTCTACACGTCTATCCTAGCTACCCTACTATAAATAATAGGCTCCCTAGGCCTAGCCTAAGGTAGACAGAATCTAATTAGTTTTCTTGGCTAGGTTGAAGCCCAACAACAAAAAGACCTCAATAAATCGATTCTGTGAATATGGTGAGCATGAAATAGACTATGCGTCGCGACGCAAAGTTAATTTTTATAATGTGAACAATAAAGAAATACAATTTTGTGTAATTTTTCATGCAATATTATTAATAGTTTAATACAGTTGTTATGCGCGATTTGAACGATTTGCGCAATTTGAAATTGCGCAAGGATTTTTTTGCGCAATTTTAAATTGAAACATGTGTTTCAAATTGCGCAAGCAACGTATTAAATTGCGCAAGTAATCTGCAAATTGCGCAAGGTTTTTCGACAGATTGTGAAATCATGCACACCCATATTTTGTTAGTAATTTCTAAGAATGATTCAAAATTAAAGATAATATCGCATTTCCTTACCCTCCCGGGAGCCTCCCTCCCGAATTTTTTTTGACGAATAAAAAAAATCTCGAATTCCCAATGGTTCAATAAAATACCATATTCACACATAATATGAGGAGAAGGCATAAATAAATACCAATAGTAATATAATAATTTCAATTCAAATATCAGTACTAATGACGATTAATAAGACTAATAACGATTGGATTTTTTTTAGAAACAATAATTATTACGAATTATTAGACGTTTACTATTTAACTTAAAAATTAAATTTAATGACAAAAAAGATTGACCTTTCGGTACCATTTTCAACAACAAATGAGTACAATAATAAAAATAACAAACAGTTAGCAATTTAATATTGCGCAAGAAAATCCTTGCGCAAAGAATTCTTGCGCAATTTTAAATTGCGCAAATCGTTCAAATCGCGCATAACACAGTATTTATGTAAATGTTTAGCAATTCTCGAGCGTTTAGATTAGTGCGCCCTCTATTGTACAAAATGCCTGAATTCATTTATATGGCGGCCCTGCTATCACGGTGCGATAATAAGAGTGGGCTAGTAAAATAATGTATGGGCTAGTGAAATCTACAGTGAACTAGCCCAGTGGGCTAGCAACATGAAAAAGATAAATCGAGCCCTGCATGTCAGGTGAATATTTAACGTAAAGTGTAAAACAATCATGTAATTAACAATCATGTCTTATTTACCAGCAGTATCATCAGCCCACATAGAGGTTACATAAACACATGTCCTTACAAATTGATATGATTAGTATGTTATATAAGCAGAATTTCCTCGCCAATAAATTGTTAATATTACTTTGCGAGCAACATAATAATATTAGAAAGAGTTATTAATACATCACATTTCCTCAAACAGAGTGCTTAGTGACAGTACAGATAATTAAAGTGAAGATGAGAAGAAGCATTAGGGACTTTCCCTTTACATCAGGTACAGCAAAGATGAATAAAGTATATATTAACCATGTATTTTAAACCATGTATTTTAAACCATGTATTTTAAACCATGTATTTTAAACCATGTATTTTAAACCATGTATTTTAAACCATGTATTTTAAACCATGTATTTTAAACCATGTATTTTAAACCATTTATTTTAAACCATGTATTTTAAACCATGTATTTTAAACCATGTATTTTAAACCATGTATTTTAAACCGTGTATTTTAAACCATGTATTTTAAACCATGTATTTTAAACCATGTATTTTATTTGTGTTTTATGAAATTTTAACCTTTCAAATTTTTATGGGAATTTTAAACTTTAAACAAACAAAAATAATTTCAACTTAACCATGTACTATATTTGACTGTGTTTGACCATGAATATGAATATGTTTCAGTTTACCTTACCCATACTGGACTATCTGAAAGCTGGAAACTTGAACACATTTGGAATACCAGAACAAAATTTGTCCAATATTGACTGTACTATTACCGCTATGACTGTACCTCTCACTCTTATGAAATTGAAAAAGTGAAAAAATACGTACCCTAATCTCGGTCCACTGTTCATGAGGTCAAACACTTGAGCCGGATTCAGTAACTGTTTGAATCTACGCAGAAACTTTACACCTTGGTTGTCTCCACTTTTCGAGTTAACAAACACTAGGAGGGGGCTATTGCATCCGTGTCTACTAGCCTGCCAGTAGCCATCGGAGTCAATACAGTTTAAGGTGATTGGTGGGATGATCGATAATTTACATTGACCTAGGGGGCACTTTTTGGCAAAATGTGGTTTACAAACTGTATGCACCTAAGGAGGAAAGAATTAGACTTAAGACAATTTAAATTGCACTTTTTTTATGTATAAAGCTTGGTTTCCATTTGGACACAACGCAAGTATATGTACGCACAATGCAAGTAATTTGACCAATCATAGGCGATAGATTGTTTGAACTTTCGTTTGTCATTCCACATATCTGTAGTGTATGTACCATAGCTTCTGATACAAACTTTGTTTTGGTTTTTTGAAGTTTCATTTTTTTCTGGTAAAACCATTTTTAACGTTGTTGGGACTTTGTTTGATATTATTTTAGTAAAGAGTGTCTCTTGAATATTTAGATTATTATCATAAAACAGTTTGTTTTTACTCACCATTGTTTTGCACCATAAACATCGTGAATCCTGCAAGCGTAACACGCTTCCACATGTTTTCTCACAGACAGCACATTTAGCGCTGACAGGTAAATTACCCTCTAACCATTGATGAGGCATGGTTAACTAAAAAAAAAAACAGGAATTAAAATCACTAATTAAATCAAATGCAATTATAATCAGTTTTATAATGTGATAAGACAAAGTTAGTTATGCTCTGTCTGCAATATCAAACTAGTTTGACCAAAAAAGTGTGATGTGCCCAAATATGATAGTGATATGACATCATCATGTCTACATATGGGCACATCATTGTTTTACATAAAGTTAGATAGTGTAGACAGAGCTTAAGAAAGTAGTTACAGACAGATAGATAGATACAGTAGATGGATAGAATGGAATGAGTGGGTCGGTCGGAAAGGACAGATTATTGGATGTTTGGATGGATGGGAGATAAATATTTTAGTTTATGTAATTGTGACCCTCATTTGTTTAAGAAATTATCCTATTAATAAAAGCAAATTAAGATTTCTGTCACATACTAACTAGTCATAGTGAATGCTACTTTTAAACATGGGAATGTAATAACATGATTTAATGTTCTCATTTTACACACTATACACATTCAGCTCTAGACAATATTATTTCCTTTTTCATGTTTACCTTTGATTTAAGAGAATCAAAATATAAAATATGTTGTTGTAAGAAGTAGAGTAAAGTTTCTATTAAGATTCTGACAGAGATTGCAGAATGAAAAATAGATGTTTTTAAGCACAAAACCTGTCAACATAATATAATTAATAATACTTTATATCGGATTTACTTCAAGTTAATGTTACTAATAACAATCATGTAATTTTCTTGGAAAAATTATTACTGAAGCCACTGCTAATCTGTCTGTTGATAATCTGATGGGCAATAGACTTTGAAACATGTATAATATTCGCATATGAATTATAACAAAACCACAGACCTCACAACTTAATGCTGACAATCAGTACACGTAATATTAATCATTTTGGACTTGTTACTACTAAATACTTCATAATGTGTATTAAATTAAATAATAGAAATTGATAAAGATTACTAAAAAAACGAAACAACGCATAACAGTCAAATATCAATGACTTCAACATCCACATGATGATTTGTTTTCAAGTACAGTGCGTTATTCTATCAAATGTAGTTTAGTTGCGAGTACAGTGCGTTATTCTATCAAATGTAGTTTAGTTGCGAGTACAGTGTGTTATTGTATCAAATGTAGTTTAGTTGCGAGTACAGTGTGTTATTCTATCAAATGTAGTTTAGTTGCGAGTACAGTGTGTTATTCTATCAAATGTAGTTTAGTTGCGAGTACAGTGCGTTATTCTATCAAATGTAGTTTAGTTGCGAGTACAGTGTGTTATTGTATCAAATGTAGTTTAGTTGCGAGTACAGTAAGTTATTCTATCAAATGTAGTTTAGTTGCGAGTACAGTGTGTTATTCTATCAAATGTAGTTTAGTTGCGAGTACAGTGTGTTATTGTATCAAATGTAGTTTAGTTGCGAGTACAGTGTGTTATTCTATCAAATGTAGTTTAGTTGCGAGTACAGTGTGTTATTGTATCAAATGTAGTTTAGTTGCGAGTACAGTGTGTTATTGTATCAAATGTAGTTTAGTTGCGAGTACAGTGTGTTATTGTATCAAATGTAGTTTAGTTGCGAGTACAGTGTGTTATTGTATCAAATGTAGTTTAGTTGCGAGTACAGTGTGTTATTCTATCAAATGTAGTTTAGTTGCGAGTACAGTGTGTTATTGTATCAAATGTAGTTTAGTTGCGAGTACAGTGTGTTATTGTATCAAATGTAGTTTAGTTGCGAGTACAGTGTGTTATTGTATCAAATGTAGTTTAGTTGCGAGTACAGTGTGTTATTGTATCAAATGTAGTTTAGTTGCGATACAGTGCGTTATTCTATCAAATGTAGTTTAGTTGCGAGTACAGTGTGTTATTCTATCAAATGTAGTTTAGTTGCGAGTACAGTGCGTTATTCTATCAAATGTAGTTTAGTTGCGAGTACAGTGCGTTATTCTATCAAATGTAGTTTAGTTGCGAGTACAGTGCGTTATTCTATCAAATGTAGTTTAGTTGCGAGTACAGTGCGTTATTCTATCAAATGTAGTTTAGTTGCGAGTACAGTGTGTTATTGTATCAAATGTAGTTTAGTTGCGAGTACAGTGTGTTATTGTATCAAATGTAGTTTAGTTGCGAGTACAGTGTGTTATTGTATCAAATGTAGTTTAGTTGCGAGTAGAGTGTGTTATTCTATCAAATGTAGTTTAGTTGAGAGTACAGTGTGTTATTGTATCAAATGTAGTTTAGTTGCGAGTACAGTGCGTTATTCTATCAATTGTAGTTTAGTTGCGAGTACAGTGTGTTATTGTATCAAATGTAGTTTAGTTGCGAGTACAGTGTGTTATTGTATCAAATGTAGTTTAGTTGCGAGTACAGTGTGTTATTGTATCAAATGTAGTTTAGTTGCGAGTACAGTGTGTTATTGTATCAAATGTAGTTTAGTTGCGAGTACAGTGTGTTATTGTATCAAATGTAGTTTAGTTGCGAGTACAGTGTGTTATTGTATCAAATGTAGTTTAGTTGCGAGTACAGTGTGTTATTGTATCAAATGTAGTTTAGTTGCGAGTACAGTGCGTTATTCTATCAAATGTAGTTTAGTTGCGAGTACAGTGTGTTATTGTATCAAATGTAGTTTAGTTGCGAGTACAGTGTGTTATTGTATCAAATGTAGTTTAGTTGCGAGTACAGTGTGTTATTCTATCAAATGTAGTTTAGTTGCGAGTACAGTGCGTTATTCTATCAAATGTAGTTTAGTTGCGAGTACAGTGTGTTATTGTATCAAATGTAGTTTAGTTGCGAGTACAGTGTGTTATTCTATCAAATGTAGTTTAGTTGCGAGTACAGTGTGTTATTGTATCAAATGTGGTTTAGTTGCGAGTACAGTAAGTTATTCTATCAAATGTAGTTTAGTTGCGAGTACAGTGTGTTATTGTATCAAATGTAGTTTAGTTGCGAGTACAGTGTGTTATTGTATCAAATGTAGTTTAGTTGCGAGTACAGTGTGTTATTCTATCAAATGTAGTTTAGTTGCGAGTACAGTGTGTTATTGTATCAAATGTAGTTTAGTTGCGAGTACAGTGCGTTATTCTATCAAATGTAGTTTAGTTGCGAATACAGTGTGTTATTGTATCAAATGTAGTTTAGTGTCGAGTACAGTGTGTTATTGTATCAAATGTAGTTTAGTTGCGAGTACAGTGTGTTTATTCAATCAAATGTAGTTGGTACAGTAGAAGCACTATCATGTACAGTACTGTATCTCTACTAATGTTTGGATTAATCTTGACATAGCAGCAACATAATTACATGTACTCTAAAAAACAACCATATAAAATATAATGACGGTAATGATGCGACTGATAAAACGGTTGTCTTCAAACTGCTGAACACATCAAACGGAAGTGGATGCATCCAAGCGTGACAATGTGCTTTATTGTATCAGTAACAACGACTGTCAGAGAGAAATGGGAATCTGTTGCCATGACGTCAATAGCATCTATCGTTGATGACAGGTAAGGTTTGATATGAATGGTGTAGATTAGTTTAAACTAAGTCAGATAGAAGTCGCAAATGTTTGAATGTCATCTACTAGATAGTAGCCAATGCGATTGTATAATATTACATGAATTAATAGGCAAAAAGAAAACCAAACAAAAGATATAAATAAAAAAGCAAAAGAGAAAAAAATAAAAGAGAAAGAATAAACAATAAAGGGAAAGAAAAAAATGGAAGAATAATTTGAAAAAAGTGCTGGCAATATTCTAAAAATAAATGCAGAGCTTATCAATTAGAAAATGTTAGCTTAAAAAAATGTATTGTTTGAATTATTCTCTCCTTAAAATAATGATTACATAAATTAAAAAAATAAAACAATAAATGATACAAAATATGCATCATAAAAGATTTAATGTTCTTAGAAATAATCTGTTATACATGCAATATTTGTTATTTGATATTTAGGAGTGATCAAATTAAATCAGTTTTGAGCCATAAGTTTTTGTTATGTAAATTCTAATAGGATCAGAAAGAATTAGGATTACAGTATTTAATATCCATTCAATAGAAGGAGTCTAAAAAGTCTACAACACACAAAAGAGAAATTATCATTTTTATGACAAAATCTGCAAAAGGAAACAATGATATCACTTTTATTTTATTTATGTTGTGTCGTCTTTCTTGCAAAAACAGAATGGTTAACTTCTTTTATACAGGATCTTAATAATTATATACAAATGTATTTTTTTGTTTTGTTTATGGGTCTTGCGTGACAAGTATTCTCTTCTTGCAAGATCCTCTATTAATGGTATTTTTTGTATTTTCTCATTATAAATTATCATTCTTTTTTATTATATTGTTATACCATTGATAGAAACTAATAAATGTTGAATTATTATTATCCTTGCAATCAATTATATATATTGAAATTGTGAAGTTATAAATAAATAAATAAAATAAATGTGAATGAGTAAAACCAAGTTTGATCAAAGAGTGCTTTAAACATTAATTTGTTGCCTAAAATACAATGGTCCATTGATTGGTCGGTATTTATAATTATTTATTTTACTGATGAAGGGCTATAGTGTTGCCCGAAAGCTCTGCTAATTTTTCTGGCTGTTTTACTTTATCGTTTTGATTTATCTTTTCGCTTTTTTTTTATCTACATTGAGATCCAGCCACTGATACCCACAGCATTGTCATTTTTTCAGTAATTTGCCTTTGGATTTATTTATTATATTTCTTATATATTCTAGTATTTACTTTCAATGTACAGTATTGATATTACTTATTTTTTCATTGAAATTAGAAGTCAAATGATTTCTAAATTTGAAAGCAGACTGATATTTAATATTGCAGTCCTCCTCCACCTTCAGATAGAAATTATTTTCAATAAATCATCCCTACTTCCAACCAAATCGATGCTCAGCTTAAAAAAGTAGAGCAACGAACTGTGGGGGTGTGCATACTTGTTGTAATAGCATAGTATGGTTTGAAGTACCGTGCCGTAATATCAAATTTACATGCCCACAAAGTCACGTTCGATCTGCGATTCAGCGAAGTCTATTTCTCAATCGGGTCATTATCCTGATAATGAGGATTATCATTGGACTAATAACGCATCATTTAGCCAATAAAATGTCGAACTCATAGAATGTTTAAATTTATAAACGTTGGCAAGAATACTTAATGTCTACAATCATGCAACCCCCTGATGAAAACGACCGTAATGAAAACCAACGATGCTTTTTGCTTAAGTCACTCTAGCTGAGTTACAACGCAATTATTATCGACTAAAAGTCTCATCTCTGCATGTGATTCGTGTCGTTAATGTACAATCAATATGAATATTTGTCAGTTGCCTTATAGATTTTAATTTAATGGTAACGACACTCAACGTGGTGGTTTCCAAGCAGACGTACTAAATAACTTGTATCAATATATGTACACAAGCTAAGCAATCTACTACATACTTCTTATTATATCCATTAAGTAGCTTTGAATCTATCATGTTAATATAAATTACACTCATAACAATAAATTAATATTCTCTGTATTTCGATTCCAAAGCTGTACAGCCTTCAACAGGTAAAACAACTGAAGTTTATAACTGATACATGTAACAGTGAACAAGTTATTGTTAAGCTCTGTCTACACTATCAAACTAGTTTGATATCATCATGTCCATATATGGGCATTTTTTTGTCACATAAAGTTTCATAGTGTTGACAAGGCTTTATAAAAGGTGATGAGATGCTCAGGATTTAGCCAATTAAAGCTACACCAACAATGTCTTCATGATTAAACTTGCCATAATTTTACAATAAATGAAAATTTACATAGACGAGTGTTAACCATAATACAAATAAAGAATATATGTTATTCCTTATGACCATTTGTACACAACGTGGAGCGGATGGGCTGTTTCCGCTTAGCATAGATACAGATTCTATGTGGACAAGTTATGCAGTTTTGCACCTACCGTTACCACTCGTCTGTGTAAATTGGCCTTTAAACTACACAGGATATTCACTTTAATATCATTTGTGGCAAAATCATATTTTAAAGATAATGCTAATGATGATTATGATAATGATACAAGATGATGATAATGCTACAGGGTGATTAAGACAAAAACAATTAAATAAAGATAATGATATACTTACTCCACCATCATCCTCTTCAATGATGTCCTTTCCAATGGATGCTAAAGTCGTCCATTTGCAGTTGTTTCCAGCACGCACAGCGCATCGTTTATGTGCTTTAAATTTACAAACTGTCAATAAGATAAGTATAAGTCTACACTATCAAACTTTATTTTACAAAAAAATGTGATGTGCCCATATATGGACATGATGATGTCATATCACTACCCTATTTAGGCATATCACTAACAGTAACCATATTTATGCATATCACTACCATATTTAGGCATATCACCACCATATTTGGGCACATCACACTTTTTTTTGTCAAACTAGTTTGATAGTGTATGTAGACAGACAGAGCTTTATGTATATTATGCATTTATCAACATCCCAAGAAATCGTACAATAAAATATGCATCTTTAATATACTGTGGGTATAGTCTTGAGAGTTTCCACAGGTGTAGTCCCACCCCCTAAAGTCGGCCCAAATTTTGTGTTCTAGAGGGGTGGGATTATACCAGGGGGTGGGATTATACCAGAGGATATACGGTAATAGAGTACTTTTTTAATTATAATACCTTCACAGGACAGTCCGTGTGATGTAACACCAGGTAGCGCTTCCCGACATACATTGCAATAGGTCGGTCTCGCATGGGAGCACGCATACCAATTGTGCATCCCAGAAAGCATATCACCGATGTGCTCACTACCAGACTGAAAAAAAAATAATTAAACAAAGATGAAGGTAATAATCTGATAAGCCAAAAATATATTTTATAACGGAAACGAAGAAACATAAACAATGATAACACTGCAATAAAAATGTTATTGTTAAGGGAAAAGAAAGAAGATATTACAGTAGGCTAAACGGGCCAGTAGACAATGCTGAACGAAATATAAAAGTTTATAAGTGAAAATAAAAAAAAAAACATTGTTATTTTCGTTTAAGATTTATTATTAGTTGTGCAGTGAATGGATTATTAAGTTTATTGTTAAATTTATTGCAATCTTTGAATAAGTTTTTTATAAAGAGTTAATACAGATATTGTGTGAACTACTGTGTAATCGAAAAAAAAAGAAGGGTTTTCCCCTATTATTTAGGACATGACTTAGTAGTAATCTCAACCATGGGCTCTACAATTCATTTAGCTTTCACAGAAAATGAAACAACATACTAGTCAACTAGTCAACGTTTATTTCTTCTTATTTTTTAGTATTATTTATTATGTTATTTTTTATTGTATTATTTCACATCCAACAGTGTATACACCAATTACGGGATGAAAATATAATAAATTTTAAAACACACATAAAAATAACAAAAAGAGAATTAGCCTAAAAGTTAATCTAATCTATAGATTGGCAGCAGTGTTAAGACAACTATGGAAATATTTTCTTTTTTTATTAATATTGTTATGATGAAGTTATATGTAATTACAACTTTAAATTGATATGTTATTTATTATAAAGTTAAACAGTATTAATATAGACCTTTTACTCATAGCTTCATTCATATATTTCTAAAAAACGTATTTCCTCTTTAATACAAACTATCACAAATCACGTTGGAAATAAGATGTCACAAAGTTCTGAGGTAAAATGATTGCGAAATGTCTTACAAATTGCTTACAGAATTGATTCCGACATTGCTATCTTGTAGCAAATATCAACTTTAATAACTGTATCAGATCCAGGATAAGACACAGATACGGCTAACCTTAGTTTGTCTTCGCCGTAATTGCAAGCCTAGATATTTTACGTTTGAAGGTCGAACTACTGTAATTTGTTATCCTTAACTATATAATTATATACTCTAGGTTTATTTTTTATTTTTTTACCTCCGCCAAGGATGTATATGTAATCGGTAGCGTGTGTTTGTTTGTTTGTTTGTTAGTTAGCAGGATTACTCAAAAAATAATTACAAGATCTTTACCAAAATGAATATACAGATAAATATGTGGTCAAGGACCATTCCATTTTGGGACCATTTGGGACCATGGTCCCAATTCTGGACCACTTTTTAGTATACGTTTCAGACCTGCTAGTGTTAAAAGATAGGACAGAATTTTTCAAAAGCCGGCGAGCAGTCTTAAAGTAACAAGTAAACTGAAGTTGCATTTTCTCGAGAACTACTTGTCCAAAAAACTTCATTTTTGTACAAGAGGCAAGAGTTATAATTTGTGATTTGTAATTTTCAAACATAATTTGATTTAATGTGCAAATTTGTTGATGCTAGTAGTTTCAAAAACCTATTTCTTTTCAAGTTCACTCGTTTGATTTTCGCGTTGCTGTTCTATTGTTAGTCAACTGAAGCTATTGTTAATTGAAAGGCTTGTTACATAACCATTACACCAAACACGCATACACATGCTTGTAGTGAAATTAGCCTAAATCACAAACAACATTAAGACACACACAAATATATATTTTTTTTAACCGGAGAAATCTTATGTAGGAGAATTTTACAGTAGGCGGAGGTATGCACTCTCAGAGTGGCTTTCTAGTTTAGTAATGTGTTTTGTTGTGGGTCCCTGCGAGACAAGTTTTTAACTTCTAGAAGGGATCCATGATAATAATGATTAACAATTCCTGCTTTATCTATGTTCACTTTAATATCTTTTTTCTATTTTGTATATGTTCATTCATTATTATCTAAATAAATGTTATCTGAATCTGAAATCATGACAGTATCCTTGTTTCCTAGTTTGTAGTGCGTTTATAATTTCAAGTTCAAGTTATAATTTATTGTCCTATTGGTATATAAGTACTCTTGGCGTTGTTTTCTGTTCTGATCATGAGAATAGTTTCTCGAAACATGTTAAGACATTTTAAGGCAGTTTGCCTATTTATCAGTAGCAGTATGCCTTACAATTGGTATTTTAACTCGAAAGTTTGGTGGAATCATTCATGATATATTTATTGGGTTTTCACAAACACGTATAAAAAACAAAATTGGTTTGCAGCTTGCAGTAACAACATAAAATAAAGATTTTACGCATATCAGGTTTCAGGAAAAAACAACTTGTTAATAACACACATATGCAACAAGAAGAATGCGTGTTCTAGTGTGTAGTGTGAATTTATAATTTACAACTTGCAGTACCAAAAATATATTTTATATTACATGATATCAGAGGATTCAGAAAAAAAACAACCTGACACATAGGATTGCATATATGTGTAGTTTCTTAATATGAGCATTTAAAGATTTGAACTTACATCATAGAAATCTTTATTACTTGCAGATCTAATGGCACTTATCCAGTCTTCCATATCTTTGCGTGAATCTGCTATCAGGTGCAAGGTTCGAAAAGGATTTATCACCTGTGTAAAAAAAATGAAAACAATAATTATTTGCAAGCACGCGACTCTACAGATCACTACTGTATGTCGGTCGGTATAACCACAAACTCAAATTTGCACAAACGACTGCAGCCATGTATATGGCCTTGTTTTTATCAGGGGCGGATAAATGGTATTGGAAAGGGGAGGTTGAACAAAAAGCAATTTTAATTTTTTTTAAATAAAAAACTGGGAGGACAAGGTGGCTTATAAATTCGCTTCCTGTTAGATAATGAAAATGAATAAAAGATATTTACCAATGGGAAGGCTTTACAAATACACAACAAGGTGATGGCTTATGTTTGATAAACTTAAGTCTCCTCAATATACAATAATACCTTGTTTATAAATACTTTTTTCAACTTTATCATAGCTTTTTTTTGTATTTAATTTTGTATTTGTAATATTTATCTTAAATTAAGAAAATTTGGATTAGACCCTCTATGGAACCATCAACCAGCGCCTATTACGAAACGACAGTGTGCACAATTGTTCTCCCTTATTTTAAACTCCTTTATTCATCTCACATTTCCAAAAACAACATCTAATCTAAATGTAGAGCTAGTCAAAGCTCTGATAATATTGTATTTAACCAAAATACTACCTAGGCAAACAAACATTTTTGTACCGCGCGCTCTACATAGTCATGAAATATAAACCTACCATATGACACAACAGCCAACTTTGAAAAACACTACACTAGCAGCAGAAGAAGTGTAAAGAAATAAATGAAATTGTAAAAGCAATATTTATTTATAGATACACTTCTCATCACAAAATATGAAATGCTTCAAACTAGATAGTAAGTAACTCAATACAATATTCAATTCATAAAATTGTGTAATTTATTCCCTGAAAGTGACAAGTTATTTCTAAAAATAGACACAAATCGACATTTTCTGAAGGCAAAATAATAAAGTGTTTCTTGGATAAATCGAGAAATTCTAAGGGAATACAATCTCATAGGATACCTAATGCCTAGAGAAATAATAAGAAATTCTAAATCATCTCATGATATCTAAATACCTAGAAATAATCAATTCAACACTGTTTTTCAACAATCTTAAATATTTTTTTTTTTAAATATAAACAGGACAAGATCAGAAAAAGCAATAATTTAAAAAAAAAATGTTTAAATGTTTAATTGATTTGATGTTTAAATGTCAAAGGACCGGTGGTTAATAGTGATGATTATCTATGACCAGTTTTTGCTGCCTTAACACAAAATTGCAATTATTTATTGACATTGTGACCTTAGCGTTGGACAGTTCAGATCAAGGTTTGGAACAGATCAATGATAAACTTGTCTACTATTGAATATACCGATGCCTGAACCAGAACAAAATTGTAAATGATTTCAAGTGCATTTACAAAACTTGAATTTCCGGGACTAATCATTCCTTAACATTTTTTTTTTTATTGCGTCCGGATTTAGCAGGGCTTTGGAGGCTGGAGTTGACCCGACCAAGGTAAACACTGGTTCTTCTGGACTGTGTAGTGACCTTTCAGATATAAACAAAGGATTTTAAAAAATTTCTATGTAAATCATACTAAATTTTCACAAAATTGTCGTCCGGTGCCATTCAGTTTTTCGTGCGGACAGATTTCGAAACATAACCAAAGACTCCGAGGTATATCTGTGACATGCTGTACACGAGGCAGTTAAAGACCTACAGTAGGACGTAGCCTATGTTGGAGAATACAACACGTCAGCACATCGTTACAACAGAGATCCAAAATTTTGTCAGATCAACAATTATTAATTATTTCAAAGCATTACATACAGATTGTCAGCTGGTAATAGCAAACTTTATCAATCAATAATTTGTAATTAACAAATCTTTTAAAAATTTTATTTTCTGACAAAATTATTTCAGTACATTCAGTAATTAAAAAATTATATTGGGGAAGGGGCGTATGTGATACACCCACATCAGTTACTGATATACTCTGAAGAAATTTGTTTTGTTAATGTTAAGGTTTCCAGCGTGAATTTATAACGCTGGAATCACCTTGTCTCGCAATATACAGAGTTTACCTTATCTGTTACTTATACATATAAACAATTTCACTGTAAAATCTGTTAGATGAATTAGTACTGACTGTGTTGATACGATAAATATACGCCCACCTCTAGAGCAGCCGCCACCGATGCAACGTTTCTCACAACCCACTCAGCACTAATTACCGCTGTTGCCAGGGCAACTGCAGACGAACAGACGGCTGATATAACCTTTTCTGATGGACAGAGTATACTCGTAGTAAAATGCACACATTTTGAAGAATAGGGTATTTACACAATAATCTCAGATTGCTATCGTTTTGTTGAATGGTTGTTTAATATTATTTTATTACCTCGATCATCATAATGTACAGTAGGACAAACTAATGAGTTACAAATGTGAATGCAAATTATTACATGAAAACATTTATATAACTTCATATGAACAACATTTTGCATACAACATGCATCAGAATTCATATTTAAAAAATATTTATTGAACAATATAATAACCATTTTATTATGAAATCATGTTTGAAACGTGTCTGCCTTCTTTTATAATAAAAAATTTGAGTCTATTCAGTTTATTATCATTCAATAATAATAAAATGTATTTTAAAATGCAAATCTCTTAAAAATAAATTGAAAACAAACACATTATTTTTAATTAAAAATAAATGCCATGTATTGTAGCACGATGCTCAAATTTGAAAAAATATCACATTTTGCGATTAATGAGAATACAATACATATTAGGTAAAATATTCAAGATTCAATTTTCTAAGAAAAAAATTAGTTAAAATCATAGAAAGTTTACTTTTATTTTACCTAAAACAATAAATTGAAATCTTCATTAGGAAATGTAATTAAAATCTTTACAATGTATAATTAACTGTATTCTTGGTTGCTAACACATACTGCAAAATCAATTGATTTCTTGAAAAGATAATAAAAAACCTCATGTCATACTGACGAACGCTTGACAGAAATACAAATTTTCAATGGTCTTAAATTTTTGCATTTTGATCCGAGAAAATTACAGAAATTATTAGTGCATGAATATAAAGGATTTTACAATCATTTAAACTTTTTTTTACAAAATAACTTTTAGAACACAAATCAAAAATGTGGAAACTGCTATTGATTGGCTTAATAAAATGTTTAAAAGCATTAAAACTACATAAAATTGTACTAAATTCCCGACATTTACTATTTGAAATTCAATAATAATCACAGAAAAAAATCGTTAAATTACACTTTTTAAAGAAAGGACTTTAAAAAACATTTAAAAAAAAGGAACATTGATAGAAAGGCATACTAAGAACCAGCCTAAAGCTCTGTCTACACTATCAAACTTTATGTGACAAAAAAAATGTCATGTGCCCATATATGGACACGATGATGTCATATCCAGGCCTTATAGGTGAGCTACAAGCACTTGTATTTTGGTGTGTAGAAGTTTACTAACTTAAGGGTAAATCGCACTCCTCATAGGCAGTTCAGTATTCAGTATTCAGTATTTATTGGTACTTACTTTCGAATCAGTGGCACACACCTTTCGGTGGTGCGTCCATACAAATATAAACAACAACATATAAAAGGTAAATGATAATTAAACTTACATAATTAACTTGCATGCATTGAAAAAAAAAAACAAAAACAAATGTACACTGTACAGTAGTAATTGCACACTTGAGTAGATACTTAAAAACAATTGTATAACGAGCAAATCAATAAATCGATGCAATAGGTCAGTAGTAAATACACATTAGGGCCTACTTACAAAATGTCAGACAGAAAAAAAAAATACTTATACATGTAGTAAATAAAAAAACAACTAAAAAACAAAAAAAAACAAAAACAGAATAAAGGTACAATAGGTGAACAGTATAAATAATACATAATCATGATAAAATTACTACATAAATCAAAATAAGCACAAATATATGTTTATATGTACTGTACTTGAAATTATAGATATAGCAAACAGCAAGTACAAGATTTTATTTGTTTAATGATTAGTTATTGGTAGTTAGGAGTGTTAGGTGAGTGACTGCTCTTGCTCGCCTTAAAAGACAAGGCTTGCATATCACTACCATATTGGGCACATCACTTTTGTCAAACTAGTTTGATAGTGTAGACAGAGCTTAAGAAAGAGGATAACACAAAAACTAGAGGTGGGTGAACTATGTGGGTAGAGCAAGGAACAGAAACGATTGGCTGAAATACATCATCAGCATCCAAGAACAAATCAACAGCAGGATACAACAAGAAATAGCTTATCTTTTGTGAGCATAAATCAAATGCATCTTAATAAATTCTCTTTCTCACAATCATCACGTTTTTATCATTTTTAAAAAATTGTAATTTACAACGTGAAGCATTCGACTGTCACATCAGTATTCAATTTTTATTGAAAAACTAGTAAATTAAATTGAGAATACACTCGTCATCACGTAGAAAACTCAATCAAAAGAGCAGGTTTGAAATTCAATTTAATATCATTAGCAGAGTAATCAGTAGTATTAGTACAACTGTAGACTACGGAGTCAACTGATCCCTAGGGTTATTCAATATCCTTGTACAGTAGCTAAATTCTTATCATTTATTAATACAAACCATTGAGGATATAAGGTAGCCAAAGACAAGATTAGAAGCGCCTCTTATTACCAGTAATTTAATATTTCATTGTACAAAACTCTGTAAACACGACAGATAATACTCGACAAATACAAGTAATAATACTGAACATTTAATCATCAACTTATTAAAATGATTGAATATATATACAGTATCTCTTTCTGAAGCGCTCAGATGCGGACTGATTTAGACTACGTTTACACATACGCCATAAAGGCTGGCACTATACTTATGCAAGTCATAGTAGGGTATACCGGTAACCCAAATGGAAATAAGTTTTATATTATTTACAGTAAAACTTTCTTTGCTTATCCTTGTTCAATAAGTTTTGTTTTATTGTCTTTTTTTTGTTTATGTTATTAACCGAATATATCAAAACAAATCGATCTCAAGTATGACTGCCGTTAAAAACAGAAATGCATTCAGTTCAGATTAACTTATTCCATCCTTTACATATGTGTGTGAACATAACCTTAGTTGACTGAATGTGCGGTAGGTCTATTAAATGACATGAATACCGTCTGAAACAGGGTCTAAAAGCCTCATAGTTGAATAAACCCTGAAACAAATGAACTTCTTCAATCTAAACAAAATTCTCGATCTTCATAATGCTTATTTGGTCATTTACGGTAATTAACAAAAATCCAATACTAATTTCATTTTTGCATTTAAGTACCTTCTTAAACGAACCAATTAGAATGGTTTTCATAACCTTCACAGTGTTTACTTTTGTCTTTTTCCAATAAACGTGAACGGTCTCAAGTTGCGCATACCGCAGAATTATTGAGGACAGTCTCGATATAAACAGTATAAGATTAAATGAACCAATAACCAAACAAAAATTGTAAGGGTATTTAAATTTGCATCTAATATTTACGTATAAAGTGCATTCGGAAATTAGAATTTACTAAGCTACTTAACGTGACCTTGAAGAGGCTTATTGGTTTACTGAAACACTTCTCATTATCTTGGAATTAAAGATTGTAGACTAATTAGAAAATGTATGTTTTCATCTACTAACTTAACAATTGGTTTACTTCTATTTATTCATGAGAATAGTACTGTATTTTAGCTTGCGATATTGGAATAAGGTAGAATAGAGCTTGAAGTTATATTTTAATATTTTCTCTTCAGTTTTAATAGGTCAAACCCAAATATCTGGACAAAATGTAGTTATTAAGAACTTGGTTTGGTAAAGATTACTGTATTGTATTTGGAAAACACATCTAATAATTGGTCATAGTAATAGTGGTGCATCCTGGGTACTCTGGCGCATTGGTTTGGACTCTCAAATCCAGAGGTCTAATCACCGCAGACACACATCACTCCTCCCACACAAGGGAACCGAAATGGGTACTGGTATTTAAAAAGTACTTCACACTCCTTTGTAAGAGAGGAGCAGAGTATACCCTAACAAACATAGTAAGGTGGAGTCTTTGGTTTTCAAGTTTATATTTTGCGCATCTTTTTGTAGTTATAGAAAGGAAGGGGGAACAGAGTGATAATTATTCTGAGATAATGTAGTGGCAACCGTACTACTATGTGCATCATAGACGTATTGCCATTATTCCCTCTAAACTAGCTTTTAAGCTCTGTCTACACTATCAAACTTTATGTGACAAAAAAATGTGATGTGCCCATATATGGACATGATATGATGTGCCCATAATATGGACATGATGATGTCATATCAATACCATATTTGAGCACATCACACTTTTTTGTCACATAAAGTTTGATAAGCGTAGACAGAGCTTAAGGTGAAAATACTACTACTTACCCGAAAGCTATTATTTGGGTTTTTAGTACTACTTTCTGCAACGCTTACATCAACCAGTTCAACTTCTTCATAAATCTCAGACTGTATAAGATAAAATGGTATTAATAAGTAATAATTTCCTAACAATGTTTAAACAAATTTTAAAAAATCTTTAAATTCTATGGAAAATAGAGACAAGAAACCAAGACACCAAATCATAACTGTTCAAAAAAATAAACCAATATTACAACTTGCGTCAAGAGAGTTTGGTTATTTATTTCTTTGAAATTAACAATTACTATTTTAAAACAACAGGAAAATGTTTTTAAAAATACAATATGTCCGTATTATATTATTCAATAAAAAATAGGGTTGTTTATGCCCTCTGTGGTGGCACATGAGAAGTGTAAGCAGACAGAAGCATTTTTTGCCTCATTAAATCTAGCAAATCTTTGACTTGATTCATAATCTCACAAGCACTTTAAGCACTGCAATAATTACGAGACAATGAACGGGCAATTTGACGGTTTAAAGTGTTATTTGAATGAGGTGACGTCACTATTGATTCTCTGCACACATCAAAGTTAAAGTGTTTGTTTGCATAGCAGATATCGCCTAGACTTTATTGCTATAGGGAATAAATGTAACCGGCCACTAACTCTTTTTACACTGTATATATTCTCGTATGGTAATTCTGTCCATGGGGATTTAACTGTTCGTTAAAAGCTAAATACAGTATGCAATGGCGGGTTTGGAAAAGAACAAAGCGCATCGCTATGGGCTCGAGTTTCAGGAAAAATATCGGCATGAGCCCACAAGGGATGAAAGGAAAGGGGGAAGGGTGGGGGTGTGGTATTGGGGGAGAGGTGGTATTGGAATGAGTCATATGATAACTATGTATTACTATTATCACAGTATTTTTAGCATGAGTATGTGTGCCTCTCCTTTCTCTCTCTCAAAAGAATAGAGAAATGGCTTATTTAAACATGCACATGCCCAAAGTGTCTCATTTCCAGGTAGGGATGTTCAACTAAAAATTCCTATTTGATATTGTTCTCTCACTTTAGTAAGTAAGGGCTTATGTCGGTTTATCCAGGTAATATATGCACAAAACAAACAAATTTGTATTTGCGATTCATCTTTATTTTTAATACTAATCTAAATTTAAATTCTAAAATCTTTTAATATAATTTAATTAAACATACTTCCATATTATAAATAAGAATCATATTTTAGATAATCTTTAAAATTAATTCCAGCATAATTTTTTAAATATTCAATATTATTTAGATTGATGAAAAGAAATAGAAACAAAATATTGTTTCCTGTCGATTTAATCTGTTTCCTCTTTGTTATACAGGACGTTCCAACCTTCTTTGTACAAATATCAAAACCTTAATTGATCAATAAGGCCCTGTTTCTGCTGCCAACTAAATACCGTATATTATACGGTATTTTTTGAATACCGTATATATACGGTATATTTTTGGCAGCAGAAACTGCGCTCTTAAAAAATATACCGTATTTTGTATACCGTATTTTCCCCACAAAATTTGTGGATAAAATACGGTATTTACAAATTTATACCGTATTTTTTGTACCCATTTCTGCTGCCAATAAAAAATACCGTATTTTTTTTTTACATGACAAAAGGCCAACATTCGTGTTTTTATTTTCTGTCGCTGTCAGCTGTTTTACACACGTGTATATATATATTCGGCGAAAATGAGGAGCGAAGACGTCACAGTTTTACTAAATAAATTTGTGTGGGGAAGTTAAAATGTCTGGCGAACTAAAAGGTAATAAAAGGGACAACCACATTTATAAAGACATTTCTAAAAAAATAAAAGCAGGAGTATGGAATAGACTTGTCTCCAAAGCAAGTAAATTCAAAGCTGAACAGCCTGCGAAAGCAGTACAACATTGCAAAATACAATAACTCGGGGAGGGAACGAATTAATTGTCCCCATTACGATGTTTTCTGTGCTCTCACACCATCTCTATCACTAGGGCTAGGCTGTTGAAAGTGAGACGTAAAACTTCCATCATCAAATAAATGAATGGCAATTTGGGTAAAAAAGATGAAATTTAACACGACCACCCAAGAAGTATTGTTAGCAGAAACGGGGTACTAAAAAATACGGTATAAAAAATACCGTATTTTATACCGTATTTTTATACCGTATTTTGAGCAGTTGCAGCAGAAACAGGCCCTAAAAGCATGTGTTTGTGGTTTGTGCATTGTTATGTTAGAAAAAAATGTTGATTCTTGGAAATACAGATAAATGTATGAATAAATTGAACATATATAAAATTAACATTAATCCTTTAGCGAACATTTCTTTAACATTAATCATAATCAGTTGAGCTTTCCCACTAATATCACAACATTGATTAAAATAAGGTGATTTTATTATTATGTATATTATTATTTTGGATTTAAACAAATAAATAAATGAATGAAATGTTTGAAACTGTTTTATTCAGGGTTCGTACACCTGTGAGCTAGTAAAATTCCAGGACATTTCAAGGACATTCAATGTCAATATTTTAAAATTTCAAGGACATTATTATACCTAAATATTAAGTTCAACAGATTAATAAAAAAAAATGAATTCGTAGTTACGATGTTTTTCAGAAATTCAAGTATTAACTGTAGCCACTAAAAAAACATACAGTACTGAAAATATAGGCGTGGGAAATCGAGTAAAATGACACGTAACGGTAGTAAAGCGTAAAGAGTTGTAACAACTCCCTGGTAAAGCCTTTGTGGAACCGCGCCAGACTTCCGCGCCTATCGAGGGTAGTCACGGCGTGTATTGAACAAAGGCTGATGTTTCCATAGTCACTGCACTGTCGACGATATTTGGTAATTTGATACTACTATAGGATGACGTTCTACAATTCGTTCGGAATTCGGAGTTTAAATGCCGTTTCTGTATATCGTATGTTTTTTTTAGAAGGTATAAATAAAAGAAATCAAACCATATTCTAATTCACTCTGAACTTTATTCAAAACGATCATAAACACATGAGATTTTTACATTGTTTATTTTTTACAACTTAGCAATTTCTGCTAATTTAATCTACACAATAGCCTAGCTATTTTTGATTTCCTCTAATTTATGTCTAATGTCTTCCTCTAGTTGAGCTAATTGCTCTTTTTTTTTCAGAAGCGGTTCTACGCAAGCTATTAGCTTTGGCAATGAGGGTAAGACTACCTTTACTTTCAGCTTGATCGGAAAACTTTGCAGATGATTTTTCTAAACCCATAATATCAGCAATACATCTTTTTTTGGCTTTCTTTAAGTTATCTAACTCATCGATCGTCGATTTTCTCTTAATAGCCTTTGAAGATTCTGCCGCTTTACGTTTTTCATTATCAAGATGGAGATTATAGCGTTGCCTAGCCCCACTCACAGAAGTAATTAATTGGGGCGTTATCTTTACAGACAAAACACCACCAACTGAAGCTATGTGACCGCATACAACGCGCTTCGAAACATATGTACTCTCTGACATATTGACAGCCGCTACCTCCTTGTTTACACTAAAACCTCTCTCAACAGTCGCCTGGCCATGGGAAAGCATTAGAATCAATTTTACTACCCCCCAGAATGCGTGATACTTAGTGGTTTTGCTAAGGCGGTCATAGTAAAATTCGTCAATTCTACATTTAGGATCGTATTCAGTGAAATCTGATAAATTATTTAACACAACAAAATCATAGAATTCGTTTGCCTGATTAACAATTTCATCACACATGTCATGGTTGATTTTTTGGTTGTCTGCTAATATTTTTAATACAGCCTTTAGTCTACCAACATTAAGAGATCGCGCATTACCACTTAAACAAAAATTTCTTGGATCGAGAAATTTCGCTTTTTGAACGATTCTGAAACCAAGTGGGCATTTAGATAGCACTTTCTTAACAATTGTAAGAACCATGGTCTTGCACTCATTTTTAAACCTGAGTTCTTGTAACTCGGACACCTTCTTTTTCTTGATCAACTCCTTTATATGCTCTGAAGCTAATATTCCACAGTCTACTTTGTTAGCAAGTAAATGGTTTTTCGTTTCATCTATATTAAAGTTAGTGAAACTTTGGCCATTCACGAGCCCGGAAAGGACGTCTGGTTTAATGACCAATCTCAATAGCCCTCTCAAACATGCCACTAGATCTTTCTCAAGAAACGGTATCATTGGTTGATCTGTTTGATATTTTTTAAGAAACGTTTCCATTTGTGTGGCCACCATCACAAAAAAGTGCATTCTGGGCACCGTAAATAAGTCTACTGAAGCAGCCTTCAGAGTGTCATACGACTTTGTTTTTGGGTCATTTATTTTCTTTTCGGTCACCTGCTTGATGTACGTTTTAAGGTGCGGAAAAACACTGAGAAACCGCTTCGCAACTGCAGCATTCTCCACCCATCTGTGTTTACAAAACTTAAGGCCAAACACATGTGTGCCAGTAGCGTTCTCAAAATCTTCCCGACGAGCAGGGGTGTCTTTGAACAGTATTTGTAAACTAGACAGTATGTCGTAGACCTTCCAATCAATTGACTGCACACCACTTTGAAACCCATTGTGCATTACATGAAGGCCACACGACCCAATGTTGAGAACTGATGTATTGTAATTCGTCTTTATATCGGCAGAGAGAAGTTTATAAAACTTCTAATTGACGTTTGGACCATCCATACCGATTTGAAGTAATTTTGCGAGATTTAGTTTGTCTGCACATATCTTAAAATCGGTGACGACTTTCTCAGCGGTAGCATGACCCATGAATGTACTATCAAAGAATCTAGTTTCCACGTGGTTGTTAGCCCAAAATCGGACATGGATATCCATTTGCTTTAGTTGTGTACCTTTGTTTAGACTTTCATCAAATAGTAGAACGTAATCTGACTCATCCGTAACACGTTTCAGAAGTAATGACCTAAAATGAACAAAACTTAGACTAAAAACATTTGTTTTTCATACTCACCAGGCTATTACTCAATACAGAAATGCCTATTACAATTATTTATTTAATCTAAATTGTAGGCCTATATCAATCGATATCAAACAAAACTTACCTAAAATATGGCGCTAACCCATAATTAACAACATAAGCAGACTTTTTTTCACCACAACTAAATTTTGCAGCTATTCCACTATCTGGAAACATCGCCTGGAATACTTCATTTATTTCATCCATCGACTTGTTCGAATAGTGCCGGTTAGTCATGAATAAGGCCCACAATATTTCTGCTTTACGAATCTCCTCACTACTACTGAAATACTGCATCGTCGCCGGGCCACTTGGGTTCGTACGTTTCGGTATACTATTATCAACACTAGTTCCTGGTATGTCTTGTTGTTCAATAATACTGGTGATGGTACTATTAGATTTACTGGTGGATGTTGTTGGGTTGGACTTACTAAAAAATTGATTAACTTCTTGCGTCGTATTGTTAAACCTCAACTCCATTTGTTGTTTATGCTTTTTTCCGTTTTGATGAGATATTAACGCCGACCGTCCCATGTTGGAGATATCTAATGTTTTTCTACATAGTTTACACTTTGCCTCCGTTTTTATTGACGCACGGTTAATCCACGGGGAAAATTTGCTATCAAAAAGCCAGGACTCTTGAAAAAAGCATGTACGCGGCATGTTGGATAGATTTCCACTGACGAGAAACGCACGATAAAAAACTCATCGGCAGCCATATAGAGACCGCTAATATACGCGCTTGCGGTGTGAGAGAGCCTCGCTGAGAGAGGTCACTATACTCGCATTCTATTTATAGCTTATCAGAGGCTATAAATAGAATGCGAGTATAGTCACTAATTAAAGTGTAATGCTAAAATGCTATGCATGTTTGCAATATTACATTCGTTAAATTAATGTTTAAACAAAATCGGAACACAAAAAGGGCCAAGTATTTATTTCAATAGTAATAGCTATTATGCAATAATGTACGGTGGGGGAACAAAAGAATAGTTGGGCAAAGTTTTTTCAAGGTGATTGTCATCTGAACATCACTGGCCAGTGGCGTTCTGCAGTCAACAACCAACCTGATAAGAAAGCCTATTTCATGTACGAGCATTTATCGGCGGCGGAAAAGTCGGCACGTACAAACGTTGTTATCTTCCATGTACTTTCATACTTAATACTTTTATTGTTCAGTGTTTTCAAAACTTTATTAAAAAGAATTCATATAACTTTATTGTATTTTAACAATTTTCAGGACATTCAAGGACAAATGCCAATTTCAAGGACTTTCCAGTACTTGAAAAAAGAGATTTATTTTTCCATGACTTTCAAGGAATTTAAGGACGCGTACGAACCCTGTTTATTAAATATTTTGTAATACATTCATTCTTCATTATTTAACAATTTATACATTCTTAAAAATAATATGATGAAAAAGTCAGTGATTTGAAACTAGAACGCGAAACTAAATAAATAATTCAATACTTTGCAATTAATCAAATTAATAAGTAAACATATATTAGTAGGCATGCTTTAAACTATATAATAATAAGCTACAGTTGGCAATGTGATTATTAAAAGCTATAAATAAACAACTCACATTGCTTTCCTTAGCGTAGAACAGCTTCCTCCCTTTTAACTTGAAATACCTGCTTCGCCATCTCTGTAATAAAAATAGAACAAGAAATAATTTCTTACAAAAAACGCCACTCATCTCACAAAAACTACAGTATGCACTTCAATATTTATCAGCAAATGTTTTCGTAGACTCTATTTTCCCAGACGTGCTTTGGGGTGTGCACATGCCCAGTGCCAAGTTTCCAAATACCCATTTTTCAGCCTTAGTATTACTATAAGCTATCGCATGTTAACTGTTTCCTAATGCTTCCGTTCTCTTGAATATAACTGCCTAAAGGAGCAATTTAACCCGTTTTATACCTTCGATATTCTGCACATAACATTTTAAATGGAATATAAATTAATATTATGACCAAGATCTTGAAATATGAATTTCCAATCATTGTTGAAGAATTTCATGTTTCTCACATTGGATATACATCAGTATTAATATCTGTATTGGTTTTATTTTGTATAATATTTTGTTTTCCAATTGTTTACTGTGTAATATTAAGTGAGTGCAAAATCTATTTATTTTTTCCCCCAAGATAGCCTACCGAGTTATTATCAAAAAGACTAAGGCATCATGCTGCTACACTTGAACGCAATAACTTGTGATTGGTCAAGTCACTGGAGTTGCACCTAAATGGAACCAAGCTTTATATCTGACTAATAAACATAACTTTGTAAATGACGATATTTTATCAAATAACTTACTTGGAATGAAGATGTTTGCATCGACAGATACCCTTCTTTAGTACATGCCTGCAAAGACAAAAATGAAAACAATTATTGAATTAAATAGACAGTGTCTGCTGAAGAAATATTTGCTAAAATAATATTAATTTCAATACAAAATTGATTAATACAGACTGAGAGATCAACATTTCGGAACCAATTTCAATCTCTCTGTTTGTTATAAAATTTTGTATTGAAATTATAAAGTAACGTCTATAGAAATGTTAAAAGTCACAGGGGTAATACCACATGGTGGTATAGGGTGGTAAATGTCCACAATAACCTTGCATCATTACACTTGAATTATTTTGAATCTAAAATGTACAAAAGATAGATAGATTGACGCAATTAATCCCTATTTAAAGAAGAATTAGTTTCCAATGGGGTCATAAAAAAAGCATTTTGAAAACAACTAACTTTCCTGTCAAAGAATCATCAACTACGAGACCGGTATGGGATGGTATTTCTAGCGTGTTTTATATTGATGGAGTTGGATAGCCGAGTGGTTAGGACACTTGACTGTCATACAGATAGACCTGGGTTCAATTCCCGACAACTCCCAGTCCACTCAGCTGTAAATGAGTACCTAGTTGAAAATACTAGGGAGAAAAAAGGCGGCGTGGAAAGGAACTGGCCACCCTACCACATAATGCCGAGGCTTAGTACAATGAGCTCCTAACAGCTCATTCCCCTACGTTCTACCACATAATGCCGAGGCTTAGTACAATGAGCTCCTAACAGCTCATTCCCCTACGTTCTACCACATAATGCCGAGGCTTAGTACAATGAGCTCCTAACAGCTCATTCCCCTACGTTCTACCACATAATGCCGAGGCTTAGTACAATGAGCTCCTAACAGCTCATTCCCCTACGTTCTACCACATAATGCCGAGGCTTAGTACAATGAGCTCCTAACAGCTCATTCCCCTACGTTCTACCACATAATGCCGAGGCTTAGTACAATGAGCTCCTAACAGCTCATTCCCCTACGTTCATAGAACACGGGACTCACCTTTACCTTTATATTGATACTACTGTATTTTATGTGGCGTTTGTTAGTTTGTTAATAAGCGTCTATATGGCGTCATAACAAGAAACAAAGATAGTTCACTTCACATTAAAGCACTCAATTGTATCAATTAAATCATTTTCTTTTTTTGGGTTACTATATTTAGATCATACCTTAATTGAATAGTAATCCACTCTATGTTTATTTAATTAATTTACTTTCAACAAAGATGCAAATATAACATTTTAACAATTTAAAAGAACAAATTTGGTAAAATATAATCCTTCTTAACACCTTCGGACGTCAAGCGATGCTTGAAAGAGTACAGTACAAGACAGATCGCTGTATTTATTTATTTATTTATAGTATCATGAAATAAATACGTAAACATTGTTGGTAGTAAAGGTTCTTTTTATTACGTAACAAGGGTAAATAATGATATATAAATAATGAATATTTATGAGTGCAATAGAGCAAATAATTTCCTGAGGTGAAAAGGTTATATTTTCATAAGGGAGAACATCTGAGATAAGGTGGGTATCCAGGAACAAACATCCTACAAATGTTTACCCCTGCTTATCTCAGAATTTAACATTAATATTTACTGTATATTAACGAATGATATTCTGTATATTCTTGACTAAATCAATTAGTATTTGACGATAATACACTAGACAATGAACGTCATATGGAATAGAAAAAATAAATCTTGCGACATATTAAGGAGCATTAAGAATCACTGACGTGATTACACAAACAATCTTGACATTATTACTGGTCGCAATAAAGTCTCTTTTATTTTTATAGTTTATTTGATTGATTTTAGAAAGAAAATGAAAAGTGATAAACAAAGACAGGTTTAACATTTTATTAATATTATTATTTAATATTTTATTTTATTTCATAAATCATTGAAATCCAACATTATTAGTGGTCGCAATAAAGTCTCTTATTTTTATAGTTTATTTGATTGATATTAGAAAGAAAATGAAAAGTGATAAACAAAGACAGGTTTAACATTTTATTAATATTATTTAATATTTTATTTTATTTCATAAATCATTGAAATCCAACATTATTAGTGGTCGCAATAAAGTCTTTTATTTTTATAGTTTATTTGATTGATTTTAGAAAGAAAATGAAAAGTGATAAACAAAGACAGGTTTAACATTTTATTAATATTATTTAATATTTTATTTCATAAATCATTGAAATCCAACATTATTAGTGGTCGCAATAAAGTCTTTTATTTTCATACTTTATTTGATTGATTTTAGAAAGAAAAAGAAAATCGAAAAACAAGGTTTTAATATTTTAATTTATTTCATAAATTATTGAAATTGGTTAAAAAACAATATATAAAACATGAATAAAATTTAGCCATTTATTATGAACATTATTACCATATGAATTAATTTAATTATTAAATGTGTGTATACACAGTGTTACGCTGGTTTTTTTTTCTAGTGTCCAAACAATATTTATTATTTATTTATTCTTTATTCTGCAGGCATTTTCAGTACTAGTGCACGGATTTCAAAGTGGTACAGTAATTGAAAATATCATTATCATCATAATGGTAAAGTAATTGGAAATACACAATGGCGTATTTAGAGTAAAATAATACAGTAAACTTTTCAATCAATCAAAATAACATTTATTTCCTACTGTACATTCATTCATAAACATAATTTCTTACACAACATGTAGGAGGCACTAATGGCCTATATAGCAACAAGCATCAAAACAGTACTCGTTGTTGGCGTCCTGCCCTCTAAAGAACTCAGGTCAGAGGTTAAGTAAACCTCTTAAAAGAGGGTCCCTGAATATCAGTTAATTCGCTGGGCTAAACTGGAAGGGGGACCCTTTTTAAAGATGGTTACACAAACCAACAGTGGTGTTGGTAGTCTAGGAGTGCTAGCTTACCTGGATAAACCGACAATAGCCCTTTCATTTAATATTCATTTACCAACACCAATACCAAGCGGATCTTACCATCCTTAAACTACATACTGTCGGAAATTCCCAAGTTTGTTTGAAACAGTCTAGAAAGAGAGGCTTCCATCATTTTATTCGAACAGCTTGCATTCAAAAAGTAAAAATAAACAAAATATTGTTTATTGCATAATAATTTTGAACAGCCAAAAGAAAAATACATCAAATTTAGATTCGCAACTTGCTGCCAAGTCTTTGTTTTGTATGTTCGTTGCAAATTAATGTTAATCAACCTCAGCTCGGAGGTATTATTACTACTACAGGCATTTAACGATATACCAGTAAATTCAATAATATTCATAACTCTTTATTACATCAATTATAATTCTAATTTTAGCTTTTTCTTTAACCTGTTGGCTTATTGTATACTTATCAAGCATCATTATTAAAGAATAATTTATTAAATAACACAAAAATATTAAATTATAAATTATTCGCTAGTACTGTAGATCATAGCTCCAATGCCACTCCATATTGTAGGCTTAATGTTATCCCCAAATTTTTACCTAATTTCGCAGGTAGGCCCCATGCAGTGCTGTAACAGAGAGTAAAGGTCATTTACTTTTCTGGAGTAATTCAAATGTTATTATCATCAGAGTACAGTATTTCCATGTGCTGTATACAGAATGTACTATTATAAAATAGGTTTAGTACCAGGTTTATATAATGATTAATATTTACAATTAAATCAAGGATTTTTCTCCTTCATTTAGGCCTATAAATGACACATTGCTATCATAGACATAGTGTAGTTTTATTTTCTCTTTCCTCACGCTGATAACGCCGAAAAATTAAAACAAACTGACGCTTCAATAATTTGTATACAATTTTGTCATATTCTTTAAATGTTCTTAATAAAAATATATTCATATTTTATTTTTATTGCGCTAAATAACAGTATTCAAAAAAGGTAATTCAATGTCATTTGTATCAAAATAAAACCATATTTCAGCATTAGAGAAAGCTAAGGCTACCTCATCCTATTTTTCAATCTCATCAAATTTAATTCCACAAAGATTTGATGGGAATAAATGCAATGCCCAATGTGACATTAATTGAATCAGATATTTTATATTGACTGTATCATCTGTCATTTCAATCGGCCTAGCAGTACATTAGCGTTCCTCTAGCTCACTCACTCCCATTGTTTTCAATCTCTGCCCGACAACAAACAACATTCAGTTAAATTTATTATAGAAATTAATTCATACTCATGTTACATGACTCACATACAGAAAAAAAAGTATAATATTTCAATAAATTAAAAAGAATTTAATTTAAAATATTGTTGATTATATTGTTGATTAAGCGTGTTGTATTAAAAGGATGGAAACATATTTACTTACTTATTGTATGGGTACATTTACATGATAAGTTCGGCTCGGCAAACAAACTAGTTTGAAAAAAAATATGGCAGTAATATGCGCAAATATGGTAGTGATTTGGCATCATCATGTCCATATATGGGAACATCACATAAAGTTTGATAGTGTATACAGAGTTTTAGAGTATTCAGTACTTTAAAGTCCGATTTAAACACTTTAAAATTAGGTACAGAACACCTCTGTATATGGATCGCCATATATCTAACATTTAGGGAACTTGCTTAACATTTAGTAATGTTGCACATGTAGCTTAATGTTGTTTATGCATGTCCTCTGCATCATACCAGATGATGGAAAATGCAATACCCTAGCCTCAATGTGAAATTATTGTATATGACATATAATAATAATAATAATAATTTACATGCAGCAGACTTGAATTTTTATCCACATTTGAAAACAAAGGCGTAGTAGTGCAATAAAATTATGAATAAAGATTGTATAAATATTGAAGGTTAAAATTTCTGATTTCTGACCCTGTACGCTAAAAAAAATACTGATAGTGATAACGTCATAAAAACAGTGAGTTGAAGCATTTACTGTTGAAATTCAATTGTATTGCATGACATGTGGGCCAGAGAATGACAGAGTATGCTTTTACGCTTGTGTATAAATTAGGGCAAAGTTATATCTTCAAATTACTTTAAGGAGCTACTGTAAGAATTAAATTTGTTTTTAATGCAAAATATGTAGGCCACTAGAGATAAATGTTTGAGATATAAACTACATTTACAGGATTACAGAGTTGGCGTATGTGCAATCTAATGTCGTCGGCCATTCCACCTATCGACCAATAATTGATATAATGATAAATTGTTGCCAAGATACTGATGTACAAACTGCAATATGCGGTAGTTTGCGATGGCAATGACCCAAATAACTCTTCATTCTACTACCCTTGATTTTAATGGCCGTATAATGGACAGTGCGCAATATACATGAGTATTTACTGACCATGCAACGGCAGTTGTACTAATAGTCTCGGTAATAAAATCTCAACTCGTCGCTATAATTAAGATGATTAAATTGCAATTCTCACAACCCATAAACCGTAAGTGTAATGTGTAGTGTAGCATTTGCTGAACAAGTGTAAGAATCTCTCCGTGATTAATCATCGTAATCCAAATTTTCGGCAATATTACTTCACATGTAGGATTCTCGTTTGTACATGATCAACGAGTGTGAACGTCCGTCGAGTCTCTCGAAGAATAATTACACGGGATTCAACACATAACCTGTAGGTTCCGTAAATTATACACGGTTATTAACTGCCGTTGCTATGGCGACTTTCAAGGTTGATGAATTCGTAGCCCAGTTGTTCATTACTCAACACTTATTTAATTTAAAAAACTACAGTAGAAATTTTTATAGAAAATGCTCATCAGCAAATGAAAAGGGACAATTTTTATATACAGTTACATAATATGTTCGTATTAGATTTGGAATGATGTCATGACAACAATGGTTCAACATCTTACAGTTTGAGATTTAGTATGGAAATGCCAACCAGAATAAACCTAAAGTTCGTAACCGGCGTCTGTAAAACTTCAGCTTCCAGGAAGCGGCAGTTGAAACCAGGATTTTCATATTGCAATCTGTCAGCGCCGTTGTAGCAGTTGAAGAATAGCCAGAGCAACACAACATCTAGATTACTAATTAGGGTTGAAAAAGACGCACATTAATCTAACTTTGTTTACAACGTTCTAATCATTCAATACAGCACGTAATCCATTTCTCTCAATCAACAGCATAGTGTAAACCACCTCATCTTAAAAAACAGGCCTGCTAGTTTAGTGTACTGTCAGGGTTGTAGCTAAGAATTGTTGAGGGTGGAAAAAAAAATTGTGAGGGTGGTTTTTTACTAAGCTTACGAGCGAAGCGAGGAACTTAGGCTGGGGGCCAGGGGGCCGCCAAGGGCCCCCGGTCGGGGTTCAGGGGCCGAAGGCCCCTGAAAAAATTTGCTATATTGACCTTTATAAGACTCATTTTAATGATGGTTTATATGTGTAATTTTTTACATTTTTTTTTATTAATAATATTATCATTGTTCAGGTGAATGATTTTAATAAAGCAAAACATTACTTTTAGTACCATGGACGTAATTATACGTACCTCCCGGTTTATACCTCCATGCTTTGACAGTGTAAGTGTAGGCCTACCATTTGGACCTAAACATAACTGCCTTTGTGGTTAACTTGCCCCTGAAGAACGCCTAGGCCTAGCTAGCTTGCATGAATTAAATAAATTTGTTCGATTTAGCCGAGAATATTTTTTCAAGATAAAAACCTCTTATTGATATTCATGCCGCACAACAACCACGTAGAAAAACATCACGATGTACTTACATGAACGAACGTACATTTCGCCAGGTCTGCGGCCTGGGCGATGAATGATCTAGGCTATCATCCGAGCCATACTACAGTATACTCGCGCAAATGATGTAATTCACAAAATAAAAAATAATAACAGTACAAGATATATAGTATGTTTCAATTCAATGTTTTTTTAATAAATACACGTAGTCGGGAAGTTACTCCACAAAGCAGTCGGCGTGGAACGGTTGATTAGCCTACAGTTTAATTCGCCGGTTTTTTTAAATATTCTCCATGATTCATTCATACAGCAGAGGAGATAAGAAAATCGCGCACAGCATGCATGCAAAGCTAGCTAGCAAGCTGCATGCTAGGTTGTGATGTTCACTCAAGTGGAACTTGAGCGTACCGTCCAATCAGCATTAAGTACATGACAGTTCTGCTTGGTTGATTTTCAAAGCTGTGTGTTTTGTGCTAGGCTAGCTGCATTGTGCGATGTGAGCTTGTGTTAGCTAGAATATGCCCGATATTTCGCGGAAAAAAAAGGAATTTAGGGTGGGCGGACAGGTACGTCTGACGCTGGGCGGAAGGCCTTAAAATTAGCTTTAGACTGGGCGGGAGGCTTTTAGGCAGGGCGGCCCCGCCCGGCTCCGCCCTGCACAATTACATCCCTGTACTGTAAACCAACTCATCTTTAGAAACATAACAGGCCTGGTAGTGGTAGTCTAGTGTGAACCACCTCATCTTTAGAAATATAACAGGCCTGGTAGTCTAGTGTAAACCAACTCATAAACAAAACAAACAGGCCAAGTTAAAAAAAATTATTTTAAAATTTGAAATTTGTCAGAGAGATTATGTTTTATACAGCAATCTGTTCATCTAAAGCTCTGTCTACACTATCACATATTATATAACAACAAATGTGATGTGCCCATATATGGACATGATGATGTCATATCACTACCATATTTAAGCATATGACTACCATATTTGGGTACATCACACTTTTTATGTCCAAACTAGTTTGATAGTGTAGACAGAGCTTTACACCAGATTGTATGTTTATCTCATTGTAATTTCATCTCCCCTTTCTATAAATTATGCAAAAAATATGATGATATAAATCTGAGATGAGTCAGGTGATAAATAAATCAATTCATTTTTTAATTAACAAGTCACTAGATACACCAAGGGAATGAAACATTAACGAACCACAGGAGGTCACATCAACTATGTTACTCAATCACTCATATTGTTATATTATAATACAGAGTTCAAAGATGCTACAGTCCTTCAATTTTGCATAGTATTTCAGTTGAATTAATTGATATATTGATTGGGTAGGTTGATTTACGGCAAAAGTATATAATTAACTTCACTTGACTAATTTTAATGTTAAAGATGTATTGTCCCGCAAAAACATGAAAAATGAAGATTAATAAATTCAAACTTTAAATAGGCCATTTTGCAGTTTTAATCAAGTTATTCACTTCTGTAAAAAAAAAAATAATTATTATTTTACTTATAAAAATACAAAAGAAACGTTTCATTTTAACCAAAAAATATTGTCTCAAGTAGTTTTTGCTTAAAATTACATTTTTTTCAGGTAAATAATTTTTTCTTAATCCAGTTTTTGGTCAAAGTGAATAACTATTATGTGACAATAAAATGGTATTGTATATTGAAAAACAAATCTGGCAACAAATAATGTTTTTAGGAGAAATATATATCTTTAATTGGATGATTTTTTGTTATTGAACGTTTTTATGTGTTTAAATTTTAAATGTAAAATATGTATGTTTGTATGATGTAGTATGTTTAAAGCTCAGGTACAGGCAATAATTTTTAATAACATTTTTGGTTAATTGTACGTAAATCAAATATTTGTAACAGAAATCAAGACGAAAAAACATGAATTTCCCTTAATATGGTCAAATACAAAATTTTGCAAAATTCTTCCATAAAAACCAGCAAGACTTTTTTTCAGTAGTTCGGTAGTTAACCTAATGTAATAACATGTCTGGTGACTCCCTAGAAGGTGAAAAAAGATGGTGGATATACGGTGGATAATTTTTGCTATAGCATGAAAATAAAAATCTGAAGTTGAATAAAAATACCAGAAATGTAATATTCAAGTTATATTACTTATATTTAGTCATCTGATATCATTTTTTACCACACTGTTTAGTTTTCATAGCTTTTTAAAATGCCTCTCTATTTACAAAATTTGTGTACAAAAAAATAGAGATTTTACTGTGTAATTTTAACTATCCCCCCACTGATAAGAAAGAGCTTATTTTCAACAAGCTCGTGTAACACAAATAAAATCCCAAAAATTATGAAACATAGGGGAAACTATAGATCGATAATTATTGGAATGTATGATCAATAGAAATTTTTTGCCCGCCCCTGGCCTTTAAGCGGATATTAGCCCTTGATAGCATTTGCAGCAACAAAGAAATTGAATTGAATTAAATTAAATTACTTTTATAATTATGATAAATTTGTATTTCTTTGAGTAAACATTAAAGCATTGACAGCAAAAATGTTATAAAATATTAGTTGGCACTAAAGTATTAGTTTTCTTAATATTAATAATATTCTATCAGCAATACTAAAGATTGAAACTTTGAATTAATTGTTGAAACTAAAGTATCAGAGTTATATGATTCATGTAATTAGTAAGTTAGACATTCTGGAATTAAGATATCTAATGATACAGAGATAAAGAAAGACAATGCTGATAACCTGGGATATAAATATACCCATATAAGGTAATGAACAAACTTACTAACTACCACAGATAAAATTGACAGCAATGTTGTAACGGACTACATGATGGAGCAAAACCGCTAATTGTATTAGAATATGAAACAATACAGCAGCACGAAATGATCTCCAATAGATATTACCGTTTAATTATTGATAGACTAATTGATGTTAATAAAAGAAATCTCAAATTTGATGGCGTCATATTGAGTGGGACAAAGGTTTCTGCTCTACAGTAACTGAATAGCCTACTGTAATAAGTATAAAGCTCTGTCTACACTATCAGAAAGAAAAAGAATGTGATGTGCCCATATATGGACATGAAGATATCATATTCCTACCATATTTGGGAATATTCCTACCATATTTGGGAATATCACTACCATATTTAGACACATCACACTAGTTTGATAAGTGTAGACAGAACTTAACACTACGTCCTCTTGATACAACACAGAAATACTTGATGACATAACTATTTTATTTTTGTAATCTGTAAATATGCATTGGATTGAATTCAGAATAATTTATATAGTCCAAATATTTACTGAAACAAACTTTTGTTAGTATACAAAAAGAGAGAGAAAAAAAGTATTAAAAAAATTAGTTACCTTTGCAAAATATAACAATTTTGTGAATTTCATCTTTTGGTGTCTCTTTTATAATAATGTTATGTAAGCCAACTATTTACTGAAACCAATTTTTATCATTATTACTTTTAACCAAACACTGAATTATTTTTGCAAATTGAGTGAATTTCATCTTTTGATGTCTCTTTTAAAATAGAATGTGTCCTGTAGGTTTACCTAGAGTAAAAGTAAGACACAAATAAATTGCACAGATCAGGGAGTTAAATGAAATCCATGGTATGGGAATTAGGAAACTATTATTTTCCAGAGATAGACAGATTTTATGGAATAACTAGAAAATAATTAAAATGTGTCGAGAGACTAAAGCTCAACCTACACTATCAAATGTAATGTGACAAAAAAATGTGATGTGCCCATATATGTACATGATGTCATATCACTACCATATTTGGGTATATATCACTACCATATTTGGGCACATTACACTGTTTTTGTCAAACTAGTTTGATAGTGTAGACAGAGCTTAAAATAAATCCACAGCAGCGTATGATAATTACACATATCAGTTTACGATTTCTCCTTTTTATGCTAAACATATAATATTCATACAGCCGTCTCTATTCATGTATTCTATTCAATCATAAAATGACTTTATAGATGATCGATCAAATGCAGTTCAAACAATATACTATATGAACGCTCACTGCTGCTGACTTGACCTTTGTACATAATCACGGTAAAAAAGATTATATTTATACATTTATATGGATAATAATGATATTTTTTTTAAAAATATGAGAATATTTTAGATCAATAAATAGCTTTCACATAACTTGGCTTTGGCTATATTCTTTGCAACCTGAATAATTTGAAAAAAACATAGGAAAAAACATAGGAAAAATTTTTTTTTTTTAAATTTATAAAAGCAGCTATGGGGTATAATATTAGGCTTTACGCTTTTTTTCTCCTGAGTATTCTCACTTGCACAGATGAACGGCTAGTGTTGCCCGAAAGCTGTGCAAATTGTTCTAGCGGTTTTACATTGTCGTTTTGATTTTACTGTAGCTTTTTATTTTAGTTGCATCTTTTTTTTTTACCATATTTAATGAGGGTGATCATTAGGGAACCTCAGAGGTTTACAAGACAAACATATACATACAGTAAGATGCTTTACATAAACAAAGTCTTACATTTTACAAGTCTTTGGAGTTGAGTTTTAATTTGGAAAATTAGAAAAAATCCTTAGAAAAAATCCTGACATGTGACGGGACTTGAACTCAGGACTCTTGGAGTGGCAACCAAGCATCATAACCACCAAGCCACAACTCCACTCCATTGAGATCCAGCCACTGATACCGTACCCACAGCATTGTCATTTTTTCAGTGCTTATTTTATTTTGTCTACATTGAGATCCAGCCACATCATTTTCATTTTTTCAGTGATTTGTCTTTGGATTTATAATAATAATAACACCACTTTTATATAGCACCCTTCTCATGAGTAATCATGCTCAAAGGCGCTTTACAAGCATTATTACCTCAGTAATTTTTTGGATCAAACACATGGAAACATACTCCCATGATGCAGCTAGTAGTAATCAGCGCAAAGTTGTATCTTGATCTACAGTAACCGGTACCCATTTATACACCCGGTTAGAGAGAGGCAAATGTACAGTAAGTAAAGTGTCTTCTTGCCATGGATACAAGCAATGCGGCGAGAGTTGGATTCGAACCACGACCTCACGATCGGTAATCCAAGGTCCAACACACTGCGCCACACGCCTTTTGTAGATAAATATTAAGTTATCAATTATTCCAGGTACAATTATGAAATTCACATGATTAAAAAAATGACTGGTACTGGATTATTTATAGACATGAACACAATCATTATATCAAAAACAAATCTAATATATACTTACTACAGTATTAAAGTGGATTGGGCTTGGGCTATTTATACTTTTTAATTATAAAGGTAGATGCTAATGTATACGTCTGCTACAAATTAATTTATTTTTAACCATATAATTGGGCGCAGCTGCATTAGTATAAGAGGTTTATTATTAACATCCAGTATTTTACAATACAATATACTTTAGTATAGTACTTAGTAGCCTAGTGATTAATATTCCAGTGACTATATATTATCACACAGTATAGGTTTGTTTAACAGATTTGACATTTGTCTAGTAATGTAAAATATAAATATTCATTTGTAATTCAGCAACGTCTTGGGGTTCAATAAAGACCTGGTAAAGCTAATAATAGATTAAGGTAAATACTGGTAATGAGAAGTCAGAATTTTATTACTAATTTACATGTGACTAAATTATATTTGAATTGGCCATTTTTAATTGGGATCCAAGTCGATTGTAACTTTAATTACAAATTGAGTAAATGTGAACGCTATCTTGCGTCAATCCAGTAACTGTCATTAATATTGCGTGACCTAATTCTGTAACTAAGAGGAAAGCCTACGGCAAAAATGAATTTATATTGAATCATTACCCAGTTATCCTGTGAAGATGGATATTGCTAAATGTAAAAAATACATCAAAGTACATTAGACTTTATTAATTAAATTGACATTTGGGGGATGAAGTTAGTCAAGCTGTAAGTGAGTAACAATATTTGGTGGGTGGCACTGGCAGTCATTTTTGTTAAAAGGTTATGAGAATTTGTTTTAGTGTGGGTGTTGGTGCTGTTATTCACACTACAAATTAAACTACACAAACCAATGGTATACGTGTCCAGATCCATGGAGTTATGTTTTCGTATCGCAAGTAAGGTCACATGATTAGCGTTGTAACAGAAAAGTGTCGACTCGATTAACTAACTCTTTTGTTACAAAGTGTCGCGGATCGGGGCAAACATCCGGTATAATGAGTATATTTGGTGTGAACAGGCCTTTAGGGATGAACATCCAGTATGGTGTAAACAGGCATTTAGGGGCTAACATTACGTATGGTGTAAACAGGCCTTTAGGAACGAACATCCAGTATGGTGTGAAGAGGCCTTATGGGGCGAGCATCCCGTATGGTATGAACAGGCCTTTATGGGTGAACATCCGGTATGGTGTAAACAGGCCTTTAGGTGCGAACATGGCTGAAAATGACTTCAGTACACATACTGTAGGCAGACTTTAAAGCTAAATTTAGATTTGGTTGAATTATTTAACGCCAAAAATGTCTGTACCTGGTGGAGTTATAAACTGCTAGTAGGAACAACTTTAACATCCTGGTGGTGAAGCAATGTTAAGGCTAGGTGGGGCTCAAACTCAGTACCCACTAAACTGTATAATTCAAAGACTATAAATACAAGTGATGATAATCTATTTTTAATACTATTCTATGAACTGTAAAATACTATAACATACGTTTTCCAATAGATCTTGCATCGCCGTAGTATTCCTATAGCATTTCTGTCAACCTCTGTTACAGGGTGTGTGGATCAGGACCAACAAACAACATAAACAAATTAACTATCACCTCTATTCACTTCAAGCATGGCTTACTTTAAAATCTATTTAATGTAATCACTGGAGCATTTTACTATTCTTCAAATATGATAAGCTTAAATTTAACAATATAATACATTGAAAGATTTAGATTTGATTGGTTAAATCATCAAGTCACAGTGTAGATAAATTTAGCCTTTATTATTTGATAATTTTATAAATTTTTGTAAAGATGTCAAAGTTGTTATTCATCTCACAGACTCACGTGGGGCAATTAAAAAATAAGACTGAATAATATAATCAATAACACAAACATAACATTAATTTAAACACATACATTGTTCTTTTTATATTATATATTTCCAGGCCTTAAAAAGGAATGATTATTATTAAACCATTTCTCTGTTATGCAAGTTATTATTTCTTTTCAAACATGGAAAAGTTTCAGTTTTCTTAAAATAACGCACAGTACGTCTAATTGTGATGATTTATTTTTTCAAATAATATATTTCCTACCTTAAAAAAGGAATGATTATTTTTGTATATTTTAAAAACATTTCTCTGTTTATATAAGTTATTATTTCTTTTCAAACAAAAAATAAGTTTTCATAAAATAACACACAGTACTGTACAGTACATCTAATTGTGATGATTTATTTGCAAATTATTTATAAAAAGAAAATACTATAATAATGATATTGATCCAGGTTAAGCTAGACACAAAATAGAAAACCTATGGAGTTTATGGAACTTAGCAAAACGAAAGTATAAAGTTAAGCTCAGACAGAATTTTCATAATCGTTTTCATCACATATATGTGATATAAGCCTGGAACATCTAAGGCATTGTATGTTCACCAAGATCTAGAGGTGATTTACTTATAGGATAAATACTGAAATAAAGTCACTAATTCCAAAATTAAAGTTCCTTTACCAGTTGATTTACTGTTACCTAGGCTCAGTAAACTTTGACATTAATTCTCTGGTTTTAGTACTTTCCTATCAGACCTTTTTACAGCATAGAACAAAAGAATAAAACATGGAAGAACAGAAGAATAAAACAAGGAAGGACTAAATAAATATAATATCGTTTGCTATAGAATTTTGGTTTCACTTATTTCATTATCATAACAAAACCTCAGCCAGTTTAAAGTTGTTAAATCATTAATAATTGGGATGGCTTAAAATATTTGATTACAAAAAAGTGTTCCGAATGAATTTAAGAGTTCAGAAAAAAATTGATTTTAAAAAATTATAATATTATTGTACCATATTAGGTATAAATAGGTTGTTTCAAATGATAGTAAATAATGAAATAATTTCACACTTTTGATTGTTTGTGAGCTCAAATTTGGAAGGCGGGAATAACACTGTTGATTTATACTAAACCTAAAATACATCGTCTTTTTACCATTTGATATAAAAAAAAAGCATTTTATTTCTTTACCGTGTATACGCATGTATGTTAATTAGTTTGGTGAGTTCTATAGTATAGAACTGCAAGCCTACAACAAAGCTTATCAAACTCAAGGCCTACTTTACTTAGTACTTTAACACCAACAGAACACACAATGCATGCATACAATGTCCATGACATGTCATTTAATAATAATACCTTATCCATTAGATATCATTATGGTCGTATACTATGTATGTTAGCCGTGATCATGTAGAAATACTGGTTTCCAAAAACACTTTCTTTCTGGCTGTTTTACTTTTTACTTTAATTTTAGTTTTGATTTAGGTCTTTGCTTTATTTAAATTTTTTTTTACTGAATCTTTACTGGATCTTTTTTACCCCAGCACCCTAATCAAATAAACATCTCACTTTCCTCCGTCCTGACTCCCTCCCTTCCCCGAAAGTTGGGTTTTTAATTGGGGGATTTTTATACTAAATTAAAATACAATTTGTTCACATTGTTTTATTATAGGCCTACCATCAGAGAAGTCGGAATTACCCCCGTAATCGCCTGAAAATGAACACAATACTTCATTTCTCGTAAAATAGCAGTAGAAAGTTTAGCTTGTCTAGGCTAGGCCGCTTCACACGCCCGTTGCAAAACGAAATCTGGCGGTGCCTGGGCCTAGACATAAAAATAAAGTGAACACGTTACCTTGTGTTTGATTTGTTTTGAGGTAGAAACTCGACGATGAAAGGCCTTAGACAGCCTTACTTCTTCACCTTCACTATCAGACGACTCATCAAACGAACTTGCTTGTACAGTATTCTTTGAATTAACACCATGTCGTGAACTTGAAGAACCGCATTTTTCAGACAAATCAGCCATATTTTTTCCTCTTGTCGTTCGTCCCAGTCGACCGCAGTCGCGAGTCTCATCTGCTGAGTGAAAGTGTTTCGCGTGCATGCAGCAGAAGACTAGATTTATGGACGCCTACACAAACCGGTTAGCAAATATCACACTACTAACAATCACCATCATATAAATATAAAAACCTGTATACTGTTATTAAATTCATGTTGTATCATGTATAATTAATAGATTAAACACAACGTATTTGAATAAGCAGCCTATCACTGTATTGGGCGCGGAAACCACAGGCAACGGACGGCCAATCTCCGGTGATTCACACGCGGATGTTACCAGTTCATCCGCATCATCATCATCTGATATTAACATGGAGAAAAAAACCATGATTACATCTTTTTTTTCACGGATTCATGAACAAAATAAATACAATTCATGAAAAGTAATATATTATAACTGGTTTTTTCATTTGTTTTTCTTTTTACTAAAAAAATAAAACGATCATGTTTTGTTATAATAGGCCTACTTTTGATTGGTTCCAATTTAAATCGTTAGTGTCAAGATGGAATTTTTTTCTCTCGTAATATATTTGTTTGTTGCCTATGTGGTATTAATGTCGCTAAATAAAAATGACATTAATATTGTCCTCTTATTGATGAGTGAGCGTCATCAATGAATTGTTGTGATAATTGGAGTAGGTCCTGATGCAGATGCCCCGCCGTGTCACTAACATTTACAGATGCGCAGTTTGGGCCTCCTCGATCGATTGATCCGCCGATACACCATTGATTGATAGGTCAAATCACTACTTTAATTAATTCTGTTTAAAGTGTAAATTTGGCTAATTATAGTAAATTGTTTATATTGTGTAATGATATAGGCCGCAATTGTCGTAGGCCCTACATTTTGACAAGTCGTTCAGTTCAGTACGTTCAGAAACAAATCAGAATCATTTAAATAAAACTAACAATGACAACAGAAAAAGAAATATATATAGAAAAAAAATGGGCAAGAACCCAACATATTTACAAAATGGTAAACATTTTCTTAAAACTTTGATTTATTCATCCAGATTAAGGTTGAAATCGATGTCATGAGCTGAGGAGGAGGCGGAGGAAGGAATTCCTGTGAAATCTGAAACAAATAATAGTGTAATTTACAAACTGCAAAGTCATCCTCATCATCAACACGTCAGAGAGGAGGATGCAATAATGATAGACATGCCATGTAGCAGCGTCATTACTCAAAGGGAATTCCCCTTTCTCATTCATAAAGACGTACCAATAGAGGACGCTGTCATACTACACTATCTTTGATATAAGTTTGCGGTACAACCACGTATGTTAGTTCTGAAAAGAACAGTTTTCTCGACGTTTCGTCCAATATGCTTTGATTAATATGTAAATAATGTTTTTAAGCTCCGTCTAAACTATTTTTTACGGTTATTTTTATTTCAATATCATATTGAGTAGCTATACCTAGAAGAATAAAATTATTCGTGTCACGTATAAGACCCTATCAAACTTAATAATATAGTTAGCAAGTAAACACGTATAAGACCCTATCTAACTAAATAATATAGTTAGCAAGTAAACACGTATAAGACCCTATCTAACTAAATAATATAGTTAGCAAGTAAACACGTATAAGACCCTATCTAACTAAATAATATAGTTAGCAAGTAAACACGTATAAGACCCTATCAAACTAAATAATATAGTTAGCAAGTAAACAGATAAAGTAATTGAGACAAAAAAAAATGAAAACAAACAGCAGTACGACATCAGCTTAATCATTTAATATAAAGAAATTAAGTATTTTTTAGCATTGGCCCGAAACATAATAATAGATTGTGGTGTCTTAAGGTTGTCATTAAGTCCATTCCATAATCGTGGTCCAGCGACAGTATACTGAAGAATTCTGAAGTTTGACAAAAAAAAAGTGTGATGTGTCCAAATATGGTAGTGATATGACATCATCATGTCCAAATATGGGCACATCACATGTTTTTGTCACATAAAGTTTGATAGAATGTAGACGTACATAGCTTTATAGCCTTTTATGAAATTGTAGGCCTAATATTTGTTGCATTTATTATACTCTGTTTCGTGTCTATTTTTTACACAGTCATGATCTTTTTGTTTTTGGTGTTTGTATTTGTTATCCGTGACAAGAAATGTTTAATAAATTAAATTGAATTGACTTTCTGATCCTGATCTTCATCAGGAAGATAACATAATTGTTTTGAATCAGAACAGACCGTAGAAAGTGAATATATCAAACTCCATAAATCTATCTGTGAGTGGGTGGGCTTAAACGCAATGGTGATGAAGGAGACGTTTTGACTATGACATCCTTTTTCTGTCACACTTTGTTAGCTAACTCCCCTCATTATATTTTTCAATTACAAAAACGTCTCTCATCTAATTTCATATAATAATCAGAAAATTACGCTCCAGTGATAAAGACGAAATTAAAGATTAGTAGAGTAGGCTATTTTAATTGAAGTTCAGTTTATTAGTACAGAATTTTACCGTAGCTTACAACATGCAGACATTAAACAGAATATCGAACCATTGCAAACGTGGACATTTGCATGGCGTGATTAGCAATATTCTATGAAAACTCAAAAATGGTTATGCTCAACAGTCTCAGATAAAGTTCGTTTCCAAAACTTGGACGCAACGTAACGTAACGCAATAGACAAATCACAAGCGATAGACTGTGATCGATCGCGTCGTTGTGATTGGTCAACTTGCGATTGCGCTTAAATTCTTGTATGTCACGTGTCCAAATGCGAACCTAGTTTAATATACTGTACTTCAAACTGTTTATGCTTTATTTAGTGACGTAAATTGCGTCATAATTACATCTGAACCAAGTTCGGCCATCAGCAGTCGGCGGTAAACTAACTTGGTCAGTTTTGACATACTCAACGACCTCGTTATAAAATGCCTCTGACCTTTGACTCTTTAAGTAAGCGACCTGTGTTATAAAATCGATTAACAGCTCAGCTTCTTTCGAGTCTTTAACGAAGCAACCAGTAGAATCCATCCTTGCCTCTATCTCATCCGTTGCAAATTTGATGCCGTTTGCCGCTAATATCTCTTCGATATGTTTAGTACAAATACCGAGTTGTTTCTCGTTTTGAAATTCAGGAAACCTATTAGCAATTCTCCACATAACGCTGTTCTCTGGAAAAATTCAAGAAATTTTTTTGTTAAGATTGGTTCCCACTAGCGACGCAACTTAAGAAAATGCCTTTCAAATAATTGTGTTCGCCCCCGCCTGCGTGAAATCAAACTTGCGATGTTTGCAGCACTATTGCGTCGTCGGTTCCCACTTGTGATTACGCAATACAGCACTTTGCGTCAATACGTCGCTGCGTTGCGTTCTAATGGGAACCACGCTTTAAACTTACGTTGCGTCATAGTGGAAATCAACAGCTTTAAAATAGATACCTACCAGAAACCATTACTATGACCATCATACCACCCTTGGCCAACAGACTAGTCAGGTACTTCAGAATTCCTTCCAGATCATCGACGTAATAGATACTTTGGACAACCATTATAAAATGATATTTTGACGTCTGATCAGCAGATTCCTGCTTAAACTCTTCTACTGTCTTCTGTTTCCAATCGAAAGACACGCCCGGGAGGTTGTCCTTTTCTTTGGCAGCAAGTTCTTTAAACTGGTCAAGGAGGTCAGAGTTTGGCTCTAATACGGTGTGAGTGACTTTCGACCACTTAGTTACTAGCTGCTTCAACGCGCATGTTTCAACGAAGCCTGAAATAATGTTAAATCAGTTATTTTTCATTATTTTTTACTTTTCTTTAATTATATTAACTTTCGTCGCAATCATCATGATTCAATAAGGTTTATCGCAAATAGCTTCTACAATGCATGATGGGAAGGGTTTGGGAGCAAACGTCACGACGCGTACGTACAAACAACAAATCACGTACGTACGCGTTGTGACGTTTGCTCCCAAACCCTTCCCATCATGCATTGTAGAAGCTATTGCGATAAACCTTGCATGTTGTTGGTGAGGTCGTGTCGTGTAGTCGTACGTGTCTTGTAGGCCTTTCGTTAGGCCTATCGCTCTTAGTCTTATGATCATCATTACACAACCCATTATCATTTAAGGAAGATAAAGGTCGTGTAGATATGTACTACAAAGAAAACTTGAAACTTATTGTGTGTGGGTATATATAATATCCACTACCGACCCCCAACATCCGGGCAACATGCCTACCTGATCCACTACCGACCCCCAACATCCTCAACTCTTCAATGTCTTTGACCCCGAGTGAGTTGACTACTTTCTCGGGGAAATCCGAACTGATCCAGTCTCGGAGAACATCGTATTTCTTGGTACGTTTACAATATTCGGCAAATGTCGTCACGTACCTCTCATGGTCGCTCATCAGCGTTTTAATCTTCGAAGATTCTGCCATCGTAACCGCTGTCTAAAATCAAATTTTTTTAAATGTTATTTAATAAACCACGGAGGAAAAACCCTTCATGTTTGGATGAATTTAAGTTATCCTGGGTATAGAATTAAGTCTTTTTATTTTTAAATAAAACTTGAATTTTATCTGTTTTGTTTTAGAATAGTTTTTTAGTTTGTTCAGGGAGTTGTGAACAATTCCCTGGTTTATTGGACCGATCCACATTTTTAGCAAGTACCCAGAAGTTCAAACAAGGGCGAATCGTCTCAATTCCAATCCGAAGAAGTATGTAACGGTAGCACGTCCCTCTAGAAGATCCGACAGTTTTTAAAATGATCAAAATGGGCGCATTTCTAATTTTGTCAGAAACTAAAACATGTCCTAAACTGCTCCCCGTACAGGTGCCAGGTTTATAGTCAATCACGATTGTATTTGCTGGTACAGTATGGCATGATACTTTTCTTCAGTTTTATTAAATAGTCAGATCCCTGTCTAACCTAAACTCCTGTCGCACACGTGGAGGTGAATAAGTCCATTGTCAATTGACATGGTGTTGTATTGCTATGTACATACTATAACACTCCCGTAATAAACGTGGTGGACCCAGCCCAAACCAATCGCTGAAATGAACAAGTTACGATAAAAACCGACATCTTGATTCTTGAACAAACTGAACCTAAATTATAATTCTTGCATGCCTGTATTGCTAATGGATATTTTATACTTAAAGCTAACAAAACTACTTAAATGCACTTACTTACGTTGTAAGAAGATAAATTGATCTGTTACTACCCAATACAGTATGAATAGAGTTTGAACAACTGTATTGTAAGTATTTATATTAAAATTATGGTACAATTATGACCTGGTTTATCCCATTATTTAAACAGGGGTGTTTTTTGTGTTTAATAGTCCTCCTGTAGGTAATATGTACAATATCACCACGGTCATCATAATTGAATTTCCTAGTTCGTACAAGGGGCATAAACAGGAACCAGCAAGCACCGATAACACAATAAGACACGTGGACAATAATGGTTTAGGGAATGTAGGCCTAATTCCCAGTGGAAATTGAAATTAATTCACCCTACCAACAAGGATAAACCTAACTTGTTGTATGTTTTCAAATCTAATAAACTTGCACACATATCTTGCATCTTAGCGTGTAAAGTTGCAACTTATTCTGTGATAGGTTGATTGCAACTTAACTTGGTTTGCAACTTAACTTGGTTTGCAACTTAACTTGTAAACGTTGTTGCAACTTAACCTGCAAATGGTTACTTTGCAACTATACCTGCAGACGTTCAGTTGCAACTTATACCTAATGCAAAAATATTAGTTGCAACTTAACTTGGTTTGCAACTCACTTTTAAACGCTGTTGCAACTTGCAAATGGTTAGTTTGAAACTTAACCTGCAAATGGTATAGTTTGAAACTTTAACCCGCAGAAGTCAACGTGCAAACCGGGTTAACAACTTAACTTGCAGTTACGTGATGACATGAGCATGTGCTGCTGGACATGCAGCTGGCTACGTTATCATCCTATAACCCAAAATATGTCAGACCACCAAATTGATACAGGAGCATGCTTAAGCTCTGTCTACACTATCAAACTGGTTTGATAAAATGTTATGTGCCCAAATATGGCAGTTATATGCCCAAATATGGTAGTGATATGACATCATGTCCATATATGGGCACATCACATTTTTTTGTCACATAAACTTTGATAATGTAGACTGTGTCGTTTGCTGTCGCTGCACGTGTGGTCGACGCTGCTCGCAATTTATGTGTATTTCTAAACATGTATTACGACTTCTCCTCTGCGTTTACACCATTCAACCCCATTTACTGGTAAATAATGGTAAATAAACTGTGTAAGATGGCCATTTAATATGATTCTATTTATTCTGAATTTTCTAACAAACAGAAAGCAGTATGTGAAGCTTAGCACAACCAGGGAAGAGTTAAATTTTAACTCTTCCCTGGCACAACAGTATGTTCTGATGTTAGTGTTTTCAATACAGGCGCGCCACAAGGCACTGCACTGTCTTATCCCCTTCGTTGTTTACGTTGTGCGTGATTGTAGATCTAAATACGATTCTTGCTCGGTTGTACGATTTGCTGACGATACGGCGATGATTGGCTTGATTGCGAAGGACGATTGCACTTCATATTTAAATAATTTTGTAAAATATAGTAATGATAACTTTTTAGAATTGAATGTTGAAAAAACAAATGATTAGGCCTACAGATTTTAGAAGAAAACGAATAAATGTGATCTAGTTAACATAATGGGTCGACAAATTCAGAGGGTGGAAACATATAAATATCTGGCCTGGGGGTTGTATTTAACAATAAATTGACATGGAGTAACCATTTGGATCTCATTATGAAGAAAGTCAATACTAGAATGTACTGTTTAAGACAACTAAACAAGTTCAGTGTAAATAATAATATTTTGATTACATTCTATCAGTCTATTATTGTTGGGGTTTGGAAATATTGTATTGCAGGGTGGGGTGGAAATGTTACAGAGGGAGATAAGGGTAGAATTGATCGTGTGGTAAGAAGGGTTGAGATGATGTCAGCTAGGTTTGTGTCAGCAGTCGTTGGATTCAGTTTATTGCGAGAACCTGGACAGGCTTTTTGGAATTGTGTTGAGGGATGAAAGTCATCCTTTGAATTCCGATTTAGGCAATTTTTAGGAGTGCTCGCAGTGGAAGATTGCGATCCGAATCTGCTGACACAAACCGATATCTTTTCTCCTTTAGGTATCAGGAGACATCAGCGAAATTCACCCAGATGAGCACCATGGAATAATATGTTTTTGTTGTGAGTTTTTAAATTGATATTTTTTCGTGTTGTTATAGGCCTAAATATTGTAATTATGATGTATTTTAAGACGAGCAATGTAATTTTCTCCTTGTGGGAACGAATAAAGATTATACTTGATACTTGATACAGAGCTTAAGTAACCTGCAATTGTTTTTGTTTATTCACCACGAAACGCTCCACGCGGCTATGCGCCAATCGACATGCGCGTACATTGACGTTCAATTTGATGGCGCCGAACCGGAACCGTGCCGGAACAGATGTGAAATATATATTTATCTTTCGAAAAAATTACTACCAACACTTAAAAATAATGTTATTAAATTAATTTTTTTTAAATTTGTTTGTTGTTGGGAACCAATGTTGATCCGGATTTTATACAATGTATCTGAAATGAAATGTTATTGTAATTGAAATGTGTTTCTAGACGAACGAATGAAAAGATTACATTATACAATCTAACGATTTAATCTTAATTTATTATTTAAAAAAATGATGTATTGATATTGATAACCATAATAATATTACGCTCTAAGTTATACTAACTTAATAATAATTAATTGCATACGGTAAAATTGATGGTGGGTGACTGATGCATTATGGGGACATCTAGCTGAACTGAACAAAGTGTCGCCTTAAAGGGTCTTTCACACCTGTTCCGGTCCGGTGAGGAATCGAACGTCATTGTTTAGTTTTCACGACGTTCCACGCGGCTATGCGCAAATAAATCGATATGCGCGTAACCGCGTGAAAACGAAACAAGTGACGTTTGATTTTCCGGAAACGTGCCTGAACAGGTGTGAAAGACCATTTAATAGGCTACTGCAATATGATGAATAAAATAACACTTAAAAGTTTAGCTCCCAAACATGTGTGCGGGAAACCAACCGAGCCCACAACAACAAGACACCGAATGGAAACTAGGCCTTGGACACTCTAGATGATAGTGTTCTGAAGGCGCGTGTGTGAACTCAATTAATACCAAACGTATGCATTTTACGAAAACAAATATCGTTTAAATATAAACATATATGTTTCGGGAAAAAAAGGGGACTATTATAATTTTAATATTGCCAGTATAATACACAAAACAACAGTGGTATATGACACGGGGCGCAAGAAGCGACAAACTAAAAACAAGGAGCTAATTGCGCCCCATATATTTATACTAAATACTGAAAATTTGTATTTTTACACAATACAAATACAAAATATAATAAAATCGAACACATAATCTAAATTTTAAGTTTATTATTAAGTATAAGACATTTAAAATGATAGATGTTACCTAGATACTTCGTGTGTTATATAGGGCCTATTAGTTTCCTGCAGTATAATCATGGACCTACACATTTACAGATCATGGTATAATAATCCAATTAATGAACAAATAGGTTCACTAAAGCGTGGTTCCCACTAGCAACGTAACGCTACGAAGTTTTGACGCAAAGTGCTGTATTGCGTAATCACAAGTGGGAACCGAAGACGCAATAGTGATGCAAACATCGCAGGCTTGGGCAAACACAATTATTGGAAGGGTATTTTCGTCGCTAGTGTGAACCAAGCTTTAAAGAATGGAGAATAGAAAAAATATTTTGTTTCTTTCATACTTTAAGCTTGGTTCTAGGACGTACACATGCAAGTGGGTTCACCAATGACGCGCAACAGTTCAATCTATCTTCTGATTGGTCAAATTACTTGCGTTGGGCTTGTGACCTTGCGTAAAACCAAGCTCTAAAGCTTGGTTCACACTAGGACGCAACGCAAGTACGTAAGCGCAACGCAAGCAATTTGACCAATCATAACGCAATGGATCATTGAACTGTCGCTTGCCACTGGCCAACTCGCTTGCGTTGAATTTCGTCCTAGTGGGAACCAACCTTAAGCAAGCTGGTTGACAATTGGTTGCAAGATTTAGCTGGGGAATGTGATAACACACAAATACTGTATATACTTAAAGTAATCTTTTATATCAATGTTTACTCTTAATGATAATGTATCATAAAGATATTGTCCCACAGATCGCTGCCCAAAATTAAATAAGACCAATATCAAATTGTTTCGACATTTCAACAGATTCGTGTAGTTATCTATCTTGTTCATTGCAATCACTGTGGACAAGGTTGTTTCATCACATGCCCTTATTTGGAGTATAACGTTTACTAATGCCTTAAGCGCTGTCTACACTTTCAAACTCAAGACAAAAAATAGACACGATGATGTCATATCATATTTGAGCATATGACTATTATATTTGGGCACATCACACTTTTTTTTGTCAAACTATTTTGATAGTGTAGACAGAGCACTAAGTTTCTAATCTAGTACAGTATTGTTATATTTAGTAGTTGTAGTTCAATAGGAATGTCCTTCTAGAAATGCATGTCCACACAATGTTATGAGTTTACACATGACGTTATAAAAGAAAGTCCTTTTAGGGTGTGTCCACACTATCGCCTATTTTTAAACTGGACTCTTGAAAAGTAAGTTCTTAATATGGCTTAAATGCATGTGATCCTTAGAAACCAAGATAAATCATGGAATATAGTTAGTAAAAGATGTTAACCCTGTAAATATTAAGGTTGCACCCTACCAGGGATAACTGGACTCAACCAATGGTGCACAGCTCTCCTACCAGTGATGTATGGCAATACTCTACCAGGTATGTCCCATCAATATCAAAAGGGGTATTATGGATATACCCAGTTTCAATATGCTTATCTACAGACAGTTTATACTCTATGTATAAAATACATAAGCAAAATCAAGTACAATGTTAAATGATGGAAGTGTCTTTCACACCTGCTCTGATTCTAGCAAATAAAATTGGGTTTTAATGATTCATTTTTAAGACGCCCCACACGGCTCCTGCAAATCTTTTTCCTAGATGTGCGCGTATTGCGTCGTAAAAACTAAGTCCATAATACTGCAAAATTATACGTGGACCTGAACTGGGAACTGGGACCGGAGCTGAGCAGGATCGGGAGAGGTGCGAAAGACCATATGGGGTACTGTACTTGGATTTGTAATGCTAAATTTAGCTATCTTTATTTAATGTATTCTTCATACTGTATATATGACAACTATTACAGAGAACTGGATATAAAATAATAATCCAGTTTATTAAAAAATGAATATGTCTTTACAAATGGACACACAGACAAACAGACAGAAATAAATGGAAGCTGTTAGTGTCCAAGACAAATAGTAATATAATATATCAAACATTTTGTGTTTTGTTTTTAAAAACTATTTCTACATACAATACTTTACAAAAACGTGCATATCTAATCGTCTTTTTTTTTGTCATTATTTGTACAATATAAGCAATATTTGTATCTACTTTGAGCACCCTATAGTGACTCGGTGGCGCGTACGTCATAGCATCGAATCGCTAGAATGCCGATCTACACTACGGAAAGATTTTCTAATCGTTGTTTCCAGTTTGTGTCTTGCCTTGCGCTCTTCGTCTAGGTCTCGTTTTAAACGCTTGGTTTCGTCGACTAGATCCTTCACCTGGTCACGTAATGCGTAAACTGTATCAACTAGGCTTCTGAAAAAACAAACAACACATGCAATATTATTGCTCACTTACAAAAATGTAATATAATGCGCATTAGATCATGATATCCAGATAAAGCATTTACGGTACATACACAATATTACTAATGTAGAACGTTTTACATACAACACAAAACGTTAGTTCAGCATCTGATTATTATATTGAAAAATGTATTTTGTGAAAACAATGTCCCATGCTAGTATTTGTGATATTATCTGTATAAACTAAATTCCATAATGATAATGAAATTATACAAACACCTAAAAAAAACGTTACAATACACAAACTTGGTTCGAACTAGGACGCAACGCAACGACCGGCGCACCGCATTAAACACTCGCAAGTGACTGTTTGAATGATCTATCGCATCGTGATTGGTCAAAATGCTTGCGGTACGCTTACGTCATTGCGTTGCGTCCAAGTGCAATCAAATCGTTAACATACTCGTTCCCTGAAACAATGAATAGTTAGTGATGAAGGCCTACAAAAATTACCGATGCACCAAATTAAAATATTTTGTGCAAATATTACTCATACAACATAAATGAACAAGATCACAAAGTGTTTGCTATTTTGAAACAGTACACATTTCTCTCCAAATAGACAAAAATACAAAGAAAAAATACAACACAAAAATATTGATGAATGTAACATAAAAAAAAAACATTATGACAAAAAAACAATATGAAGAACATAAAAAACGTTGAATATTAAATCATTATTACCTGAAATAAAACTACTATTTATAATGACTCAATAGAGTATGGGGAATTATACCATAGGAGATGGTAGGCCTACACAAAACTGACATCTCTCTTGTTTGTGTGGATTTCACTATTTAAATACACAACAATGGAACAAATGGACAACAATGCATTGTGTCTGAGCGGTTAAAACAGTGGAACCGTAATTACGTAGCCATAACATCGGCAGGGGTTCGAGGCTCACTCACTCCATGGTTCTGGTGGTAGAACGAGTCTTCTCGGATAAGGACTATAAACCGTAGGTCCAGTGTACACATAGCTCACTTGCACTTTAAAGAACCTAGTACAATTTTCGAGACGAGTAGAGGGAACCTCCCAGTGTACTAGTACATCACAGCCACTGATCATCACTGGTCCCTCTGGGTCAATTCAATTCAACCATGTGAGTAGGGGGTTATCCCGGTGTACTAGTACATCACAGCCACTGATCATAACTGGGCCAATCATGTGTGACTATACTCAAATAAGGTTCTGCACAGTATAGGATGATAAGATAAGATGATGTGTCTGTACCGACTGATTGTATACAACCTACTAATTCACAAATCTACAATGTTTAAGTACATGCTAAAAAATAATATTAAAATAAAACAAAGCTCAAACAGTAAACAAGGAATGATACTACAAACACAATCTGATACAAACAGAAACAAATAAATACGGCAGACATGGTTTGTCCCTGATTTACATACTAATATGAATAAAACGAATAAATTATACTAATTTACATGCTAATGAAATAAACAGGTACATCATGTTGATTTACATAATGAGTACTGTACTGTTTATAAACTACTAAACAGTACAAAACTGTTTGCATGCATTGTTTGTAGCAAGAGTAAAACTCTCTTTGGCAAGCAAGTGGCAAGCTAGTGTCGTAAGCCCATTTAATCTTTTATCTTAACCTTGCAAGAAATTTTATTAAGTATTTTAAAAGAAAAACACTGTATCAGTTGTTTTTTTTTATTGTGAGAGGTTTATGATTCAACTCCTGCATGATCAAATAAACTTTAATAGTGAAGAAGTACTGTAAATATAACTGTTTATTTCTGCTTATTGAATCAACGTTTTTTGCATGTGTAGGTCAGCATTTTAATATTTTATTAAATTTTCTTTAGTATTTTTTCACCTAAGCTTTCATTGTGCTAGATGTTGCACCTTAAAATTTGCATCCTCCTGCATTGTGGTAAAAGAAACCAAAATAAAAATTGAATAAAATTGTGCACATTTAATGGTTTTTTTGTGCAATATATGAATGTGTTTCAACATCTTTTCCACCCCAAGACACTTTTAAACTAACAAGAATTGAATAGTTTTTGTAATAGTTGATCATTCTGTGTAAAGTGCCAACATTTCTTTTATCTGTATTTTGCCAGTGTGAAAGTTAATTAAAAAAAATAATTTGCAAATGTAAGAAAACCAAGTATAACATGCATTTTAATTGCAAATTCACTAGCCTCTGCAACCCAGCCATCTAGTTATGCACTATAAACTTCTGTAAAGGAGACCAATAAACTTGCTTGCCACTTCTTACCATAGGGGGCGGTATGACAGGAACTTACTTTTCCTGCAAAACCGTTTCGTTACCCCGAGTTTCCTCCACTATGATTTTCTCTTCTTCGACCAGAAAAACGGGTGGAGTATTGTCCATTTGAACTGCAAACAAATAGAAAAAGTAACTAATTACTCTAATTGAAACTAAGCCCAGTGAAGAAATAATTTCAAGTACCCAGGGGCGGATCCAGAATTAAAGAAAAACATGATAAAAAAACACATTAAATGCAATTTATTGAGCAAAGTGGAGTGGGGGAACATGTCCCAATTGTACACCTCAAATCCGCCCCTGTAATCCAAAAACAAACTATTTATATAAAAAATGGTTGGATTTCAAAATATAATTATTGGAAAGTTCAAAATTAAGAAAATTAAACTTTGTGCAAGTGAGTAAATACTTATCACACATGCGTGACATGACAGATTTTAAATGTTAAGTTTAATTTCTCCTTTGAACATTTCATCTTAAAGATTATTAGAGAGAATGGAAGTGTTAAGTTTCTCTTAGAAAGAAACTTAAAAATTGGTATTTTATTTGTGGTAATCTATAATAGGCCTTTGTATTACATTAGGGAGGAGTTAGTCATAACAATAGTAACAAAGTATGTAAAGGTATTTTTAGTGGCAATATCTGCTTTAATTATTAAGCGGAATACTTTAAAAAAACTGTTTACAGTTGGTAAATGTTATGTGTTAAGGCCAGGGCAGTATAAGGTTAGGAGTCTATTTTCATCTCATATCTGTCTGAAACAGTTCATCTGGAAACCAAGTATAAGAAAAAAAAAACAACATTGAGTAGAACACATGAATCATGTAATGAAATGTTTTTTTTGTTTCATATTGGGAAATTGCGTCAACTAATCGTACAACCTAATTTGGTATTAATAAAGACAACTTTTAGACTTTTAAAATTCTGAAAACTAGGACTTTTTTTTACTAAGCTTTTAAGTGTTAAGTTTAAGCATTTAATAAGCAAAAGCTAAAAAGTTGATAGCATGGATCCAACGAAACAGATGAAATATGTTTTAACTATCAACACCCCTATTCAGGTTGTGAAGGTGGCCTCTTAAAAGGGATTCTACTGTCGCTAAAACCGTTTAAAATATGTTCAAAAGATGTTTCTATACTCGTTTTCTTTATCAAGTAAACTGATATACAAACATACATTTAATTTTATCCAACAATATCTTATTTTATTATAATTCTTAGACTGTCTAACTCGCAAGGGTCTGTAACAAAATACAAGGTATAGCGTGTAAAATAAAATCACTAAAAATAACACATTCTTTACAAAGAGTTACTGTACTTGTTGGTTGATTGGTTGATTGTACATTACCAAATTTATGACAACTAACAAAAAAAAAGGTGATGCTTTTAAAAAAACAGTCTTTAAGTTTTTGCAAACTACACATGGAACAAATCATTATTCAAATTAGAACAATAATTTGCCTATTTTAAAAATGAAACTAAAATGAATATTAAGCATTATTATTATTATTATTATCCAAAATTTGTTTTTTAAACAATACAAAAATAAGTTACTTATTTTACAACAGTTTTTCTGATCAAAAAAGACAACAATTAGCAATTGTTAGAAACCAATTTGCATAAATAATTAATTATTATTAATTAATAACAATTTATGTGTGGCATCCACAAGTGATATAAAAACAAGCTATTAAAATAAAACACCAGAAATAAGTCATTATTATATCATACAAAAGTTAGTTTTCCAGACCATATAAATAACAGGACATACGAAACAAGACGAATTGACATACTACTATACAACAGACATACAGTATATGCTAATGATATGCTAATGAATATGAATATGCTAATGTCATATGGTGAGCGGTCATCCATGAAAAGCTATGCAAATTTGTGTTTAAAATAGTTAATAATCAATATTCTCAATTCATCATTTTGTTCTCAGCTAAAAGCGGTTACAATAATAAAAAAAAAATTCATCAAAAAAGTGATTAATACCGTGGACTACCACCAGCGGCGGCAGCGCGCACCGTGAGGTTGGCCATTTGCTTGTTAGGCTGGGCATCAATGGTCCTTACTGGAAAAAAGAAATTCTACAAATGAGATATGACTTTATTTTGCATGAATATTCAATCAAACTCATGCATAATTCATATCCTGCTATTTACCAATGATTCTATGCACGAGTAGGTTCAAAGTGCAAAGGTCAAACAACATGCAACAATTTTCAGTGTGACCAAAAAAAAAGTTAAACTACTTTTTTTCGCGATTATCGAATTTGGTAGTTTTTTTTTAATATTAAGAATTTTCTTCACAAATGACATGCGTAGTCCTATTTGCAACACAAATCTGAAACACTTAAGAATAAAAAACGCTACTTGTGAAATAAAACAAAAACGTTACACAAAATGAATAAACATAATTCAAGAAGAAAATTCATTGATAAACATAAAATATGAGATCATATAAACAGATAAACAAATCACAAAAAGTAAATTATAAAAAATGTCAAATCAAATGTATAATAAATATAACAAAAGAATTGTAAACTTAAATTCTATTGTCACCAATTATCTGGTTAAGATGCATGGCAGCCAGACGCTAGGTTCAAATATCCATTCCACTCATACAAACTTATTTTTTCTTTTTTTGTAGAGCAATGTTATATTTCTGCACTCTAACAACCTAACCCAGACTTTGCTTAAAGTCCAAACGATCCAAAATTCTTTTTTTTAAACATTTAAAACATGTTTGAAATACATTTAACTCTTTCAATACACATTTGTGCTGGACAGGTCTGCTTTTCTGGAAAGTCTGATATTCAGAATGCATTTTTATTGGTAAAAATTAAAAGTCTTGTTTTGGGAAAGTTTCTAATTTTTAGAGAGTTCTGTATTGGGAGAGTTTATTGAGAGATTACCAGAAAAATCAGACATATTAGTGTGTATTTTATGTTTGTCAAAACTGATTTTGTATTTCTTGACCATTTAAAAAATGGTTTAATCCAATTGTTTTTTGTTGTTTTAAAACTGTATTAATTACTAAAAATTCTTTCAAGTCAAACGATAAACTAAATACAGCACAATCCTCAAACATAACAACAATTCAATGAATGATGACAAGAAGATGAACAAACATGACCTTACTATTAGTTTATGAAATCAAAGTAGATTGATTAATACAAGCACAACACAAAGGTCAAATGTTTCACGATACTTAACTTAAGCTCTATCTACACTATCAAACTAGTTTGACTAAAAAAGTGTGATTTGCCCAAACATGGTAGTGTTTTCCCAAATATGGTAGTGATATGTCATTATCATGTCCATATATGGGAACAAAACATTTTTTGTCACAAAAGTTTAATAGTGTAGACAGAGCTTAACTTCTGTCTACAATACATTATGTACAGACTTATCAATACATGCAACAGCATACCATAGATGTATTACGCACTAATTTATATACCGTGCTGACGCGGGTATAAGCCCATACTCGGGTATAAGCCCACCCCCGACTTTTGACTAATTTTCATGAAAAATGAGGCACTCGGGTATAAGCCCACCCATTAATTTGAAGATCTACAGTGTGTGTCGTAATACATTATTTTGTATTTGGCGACGTCTATACACCGAATACACCTTCCTTTGATCATAACCAAGCTAGGCTAATATACGCTAGGCCATATGAGGCCTAGCGGTCCTGTTTTGTTTACACTCCTCCATCGCGGTCGAAGATCGCTTCACACACGACGCTACAAGTCGCCAAAACGGAAAACCACTATTTGGTATCGGCTGCCATAAACAAGCTTATTAAATTTCTTTGGTACATTTCTATTTAATGAACATTGTATACTTGCTTTTCTGCTTGATAAATTCTTGTTCAATTGATGTTTAAAATAAGATATTCTACGATAAATTACACGAACTATAAGCTTAATATTCCGACACTCGAAACCTTGTGTATTTAGAGGCAACGTCGTACATGTGAGGGCGCTCGCTCGCATGGTGGAATACACAGTGTACATGTGCTGTTTTTGACGATCTGCATTTTTGGATCCTCGGGTATAAGCCCACCCCCAAAACTTGACGTGATTTCATGTTCAAGGGGGGTGGGCTTATACCCGCGTCAGTACGGTAGTATCATACATAATAAGCAAAGACACCACTGCTTAATACCCCAATCCCAGTATAGCTTTGTAGCAAGGGGGTCAACGAACCAAGTACCCACCCCACACAACCCGATCGCTATGATGAAAGACACTAGAGACATTTGTTAAATAAGCAAGTATAGAAAAACCAATACTGTATTTGAAAAAGATGGCAGGTGGGACACTAAACTATTAGGCTCTGTCCACACTATCAAACTTTATGTGACAAAAAAATGTGCTGTGCCCAAATATGGACATGATGATGTCATATCACTACCATATTTCGGCATATCACTACCATATTTCGGCATATCACTACCATATTTCGATACATCACACTTTTTTGGTCAAATGAGTTTGATAGTGTGGACAGAGCTTTAGTAGTGTTTGAATGAATGTATGTAGTTCACAGGCCTTTCTAAGAAGCACCTGTTAGTGATATTTGATTGTTTGTTGGCTGTAATGGATAAAACTGTTTTGACAAAACAACACTAACTCTACAACTAAGTTACTAAGTAGTTACTTAGTCAATGTCAATGTAGTCTACAAATCTACATCACTAGTAAACTCTACTTCAAACTTAAAAACTTTGTTTAAACTCTACATAATTATTATAAAGTAAATTTGGCATACACCCTATATACGATTGGAATTGCCAACCAAACAGAATTGAATGACTCCACCCAGCATATCAATTTCCTAATAGAACACTAAGAACACTAAGAACACTAAGTGAAAGAAAAACACTGGAATAAAAAATAACACCAACAGAAGGTGAACACTAGAAGCAGAAATAAGTGAAACACAAAAGTTTAAAAAAAAAAGAAAAAAAAAAGAAACACTAGTTTACAGATTCGAAAAGTTTGCCATCCGAAGTCAATAATTCTGAGACCATCGATGCATTCGAAACCTCTTGGTAATAAAGGCCTGCTTAAACTTAACCAAAACATCTAAACTCTAAACGAAAGCAGTAACACTATTGAAGAGAGACCCTGGGAGAACAAATCAAAGTAGAAAGCAGAAAGACTGGGAGAAGAAATAACACTATACGAAAGCAGAAAGAGTTAAAACCTATTATAAGAAAAACACTGGGGAGAAGTAACACTATTCAAAAGCAGAAAGAGTTAAAACCTATTATAAGAAAAACACTGGGGAGAAGTAACACTATTCAAAAGCAGAAAGAGTTAAAACTTCCTAGAAGAGAACACTGAGAGAAGAAATAACACTATTCAAAAGCAGAAAGAGTTAAAACTTCTTAAAGGGGAACACTGGGGAGAAGTAACACTATTCAAAAGCAGAAAGAGTTAAAACTTCCTAGAAGAGAACACTGAGAGAAGAAATAACATGATTCAAAAGCAGAGAGAGTTAAAACGTTTTAGAAGAGAAACACTGGGAAGAAGTAACAATATTCAAAAGCAGAAAGGGTTAAAACCTATTATAAGAGAAACACTGGGAGAAGAAATAACACTATTCAAAAGCAGAGAGTTAAAACCTATTATAAGAGAAGCACTGGGAGAAGAAATAACACTATTCAAAAGCAGAAAGAGTTAAAACCTATTATTAAAGAGAAACACTGGGAGAAGAAATAACACTATTCAAAAGCAGAAAGAGTTAAAACCTATTATAAGAGAAACACTGGGAGAAGAAATAACACTATTTGAAGCAGAAAGAGTTAAAACTTCTTAGAAGAGAAACACTGGGGGAAGAAATAACACTATTCAAAAGCAGAAGGAGTTAAAACTTCTTAGAAGGAAACTCTGGCAAAAGAAATAACACTATTCGTAAAAGGTCTTAGAAGAGACATACCAATTGAAATTGAAGATTAAGGTTAACTTAACAGTACAATACATCCTACAAATGCAACCTTTATCATACATTATCATTTGTTTCAACTTTTAGCATTACATGCATTTTGTTACCTGATATGCGAGCGTTTCCGGATGAGAAACAATAAGCTTCTATCACTTTCAATATCTGGGTGTCCTCCTCCTGGTTCTCTAACCGATGAACTTGAAAATTTGATAATTTCGCAGCTGAAAAAAAAACAAAACAATTGTTGATATTACGATTTATACTGTAAAATTCCACATTTATTCGCAACAAACTAGTATATAACTACAGCAAGTTTGCCTAATGAAGAACAACAGTCGGGCAAAATATAATTTCATGTAATCAAGTACTTTTCTGACAAAAAAAAGTATAAACAAGAAATAAAAAATACATGTTTGGCAGAACAGAACATAAAATGTTAGACAGGTGTAATATAAGTACAGAAATACTCAATAAACATACAAATTACCAGTGATATGTGTAAAATTAAACACAAAATGATTCAACCAAAATAAATTGCTGGAACAAAGTGTTACCCTCCTGTTTGAATTATAACCTCCATGACACCTGCTCAATTTCATAATAATATTATGATAGACTATTACAAATGGAAAAGTCTGTTTAATATGATAGTTAGTCTATGGAGACAATAATGAAGAGGTCATGCTTTATCAGGTCAAATTATTGAAACAATTCTGACGACAGAAAGACTCTTGTAAAACAATGGAAAAGAAGAATAATTTTCATAATAATTTGTTTCATTAGGAAGATTTTAATAAGTATCATTTTTAGATAATTTAATAATGTTTATTTTAAATAACAATGGTACTTTTTTAACTAATTGTATTTTGAATTGTCAGCAAATTAATTGCTATATTTTTTTTTTATTTTTTGGTATAATAATATCATTAATATTATTGTACACTACAATCCATTAAAAGAAGAATCACATTAGTGTCATGATTTGTTTTTGCAGGGAACAATCATAATGACATAACTTTTTTTTCCAAGTTTAAATAAAAATTAGTCTTAAATATTACTATATAATATGAGTGTAGTCCCATAGGGCCGGGTACCAAATCTGGTGAAAATTAGAGGGTGGTATTATACTCGGATTGGATTAACAATGATCTTGTGTCTAAATGTAGCTTAAATTAGGGGGTGGGATTATACTCGGATTGGATTAACAATGATCTTGTGTCTAAATGTAGCTTAAATTAGGGGGTGGGATTATACTCGGATTGGATTAACAATGATCTTGTGTCTAAATGTAGCTTAAATTAGGGGGTGGGATTATACTCGGATTGGATTAACAATGACCTTGTGTCTAAATGTAGCTTAAATTAGGGGGTGGGATTATACTCGGATTGGATTAACAATGATCTTGTGTCTAAATGTAGCTTAAATTAGGAGGTGGGATTATACTCGGATTGGATTAACAATGACCTTGTGTCTAAATGTAGCTTAAATTAGGGGGTGGGATAAAAACTTGAGCATAGGATTATATTTTTAAAAGGTTTGCATGATTGACGAACAAAATTTACATGGGATTATACGCAGGTCAAATGTTAGGTTAGTAACAAATGGGCAGTAGATCCAGGCACCAATTTAAAAGACAATATAGGTTTATTAAATGTACAGAATCTATGTAGATCAGTGGTCTAGTTGATAACAAAGGTTAAGGCGCGACCTTTTGTATGTGAATAGCAGAAACTAGTCTTCAGGTCTAAACTCAGATACTCTAAATCATCAAGTCTGAGTAATGCTTTGGCTGTTAGTCAAAGAGGTTTACATTAGGTTATACTACCAATAGATGCAATAACAAGACCAGGTTTTAAATAAGTTATACTATTTTTATATTTAATTTATCTATTATTGGTATAGAAAAAATGTATAAAAAAAGAAAAACAATAACGAAAATATGTCTGTAAGTTTAAGGTACACCACATTTGTCGTATTCGAGTGTACCGTTAAGTAGTTTTTCCGTTGAGTACTTCTTTAACGGAGTATTTTGAGCATTGAGATTGTTCTTAACTAAAAAGCTTTCGTTGTCAACGTTTTCTATTCGAATGACTTTCTGTTACAAAAAGTACTCAACGAATCTTTATGTTGACAACGAAAGTTCCCAATCGAATACGACAATTTTCTAACTCCTGATCTTAAGGACAAACGAAGCATATTACATTTTTAAAATTTATCATTACTGTTAATAATGAATGTATATATTTTATAATTAATATTTTTTGTAAAAATCACTGTACTATACACGTTATCATGGTTAATATTATTTACGATACGATTGAACGATACGATTGATTGAATAAAGTTCAAAAGAAACAAACATCAAGAAACTAAACAGTTTTTTTCCAGAACTACCAAGTGATTTACTGCAAACTGTTGCTATGCAAACATTCAAACAATAATATCATAAAAATTTCCACAAACCTTGCTTTTTTTTAACAGACGTGAGTAGTTTACGAGAAGCCTTTGGGCTTTTACTCGGACCATCACGTAAATTCCATACCACTTGTGGGCTGATCGGTGGCGCTGGTCGCAAGAAACTAACGCTTTTTAACTGTGGCGGTGACGTTGTGTCCTGATTTCTTGTGTTATTTACATTTTCAACGCGAGTTGTGATCTGAAAAACATAAAAAAGCCAATCAACTGCAGACTGATTGATTGATTGATTTTATTCGATATTCATAAAAATAGTTAAAATATACAATGTACATATTAAAAAGAATACCAGGATAACCCATTAAGTCGACAAATAAAAAGTAAACTTATTTCCAATGGGGTCCAATCCATATTAACTGAAAAAGTGAGTGGTTGGGCCTAGTACAATATATGATTAAGTTTGACGCAGTAAAAATTGAAAAACAAGAAAATACATATTAATGGGCCCTAAACTTGGGCCTTCAAATTTATAACACAAATAATACCATTCTTTCGTAGGCTATTTTTAGATTCTTTTTCTAACAAAACTTGCATCGGGGCTTTCAAGCTATTAATGGAAGCCATCCTTATCTGTGTAAATTTAGTTATTAACAAATTTTGTATACTGTATTTCCTAAATAAGACGAAAAATGTTCAATAATGAAAAAGGACATCAAAAAACAATATAAAAAAATAACTTAATTAAACTGATATTCCAAGATTTCTTTTTAAATCTTTTTATATAATCATAATAAAGGAAACATGGTATTTACTGTAGTTTCAGAATATCATTTACCTATAACTGAAATATTCCAACGCAATTTCAATAGAAACACAGAAAAAAATAAACATCTGATTTTGATATTTTTTAATCCAAAGGCAAATTACTGTAAAAATGACAATGCTGTTATTGAATTTGGCAAATAGCCCAAGATGAAACGATGGGCGGATGGCCTAACAAAGAACTGGGTACCTCTTGAATTTTTTGAAGATTTTTAATAGAAATTAAATTTATGAATTTATGTTTCATTATAGGTATATTGGTTAATCTACAAAATCACAATTTTTCTAGATTTCTCCATTTATTATAATACTAGATTAGTAAGTAAATTCTTTAGATATTTTAAATTAACTGATGGAAAAAAAATTAATTTTTTAAAGAGAATAAGAATAATTTATATTTTACACATTGTCACTAGTATCAGTAGCAATAACAAAGTTTGTGATAAGAAAACAGAAAAAGACCTTGGATAGAAAGGTTTAAATATTGGAATATTGAATTGAATAATAAAATAAATAATAATCTTCCATTGTGTATTTGGGACTTACCTCTCCAATAAAGGTTAAGAAACAATTTACCTCCTGTTGGATATAAGCGAGCCAAAGCTTTGTTGCAACCATTTTATATTAAATCCAGACAAACGCGACTGATCACAAAACACTGTATCTTATTATCTATAACCACAACCGACAGGGAAATGTAGACAACGCAAAAATTTAACCAGTCTTTGATACAAATTTTTTTTCTCAATAAAATAATTACATTATGACAATGACAATCTTATGAATATGGTGTCTGTCATCATATCCTGCTAGCCACCTGTGTCTTAAAATATCGCCAAACAAAATGGCCGCCGTGTCTCCGGAGAGGTGAAATCAGTTGTTCCCCTTATTAAAGGCTTAGGCGCTGTTTAGCGTACATGTCGAAGGAAGTGGAGAAATTGGATTACACACAGGATAGATAATGATAATTTGATGGGCTTCGCATTGACAGATCAGTGTCTCAACTTATGCCAAATATGATTGTTAATATTTTAATATAATAAATTGGCTTTTGGCAAAAGTTTGAACAATATTGCTTAATCACTGATGCAAGCATTGGTGTTATAGGAGGAAATATGATTTTATTAATGGTAAGTTTTGTCATAAAACACATAAAATTCAACCAATTTTAGCAAATACGCAAGCAAAACAATAAACTATATTATCAATCAATCAATCAAAGTAACATTTATTTCTCTTATAAAATCATAATAATAATTTATAAACTAAGAGGGGCAAAATTCCAAAAAAAAAAGCAAAGCTTGGAGAGGCAGCCCATGAAAATATTCATAGACAATATTTGATTATTATATTGGATAATAAAAATCTTCACTTACATCTGCCATTTGTGTTTCTTGTTGCTTTTTATCACGGCGCAACACAACAGCTGGAGTAGAAACCGGTGTGACAGTTGGAACCGGTGTCTGATTTTGTAATCGTTCCGTTTCGTCAATAAATTCTTCCTTCTCCATCAATGTCGCTGCGGATAACAACACTTTGTCGGTGCCGTTATTTGACATTTCAAATGCGTTCATTAACGTCTCTGTGTCGTCAATTCGTGTCAAACGTAAATTTGATAAAGTTATTCTCCCCTGCAAATATAAATATATACTGTAAATAAATATGTGATAGATGTGATCCAAATCACCCACTCAGGAAATAAATAAATTTATAAACAGTGTACTTCCGACTCTAAATAATTAAATGACTTTTAACCGGGGAGCTACCTTTTTTTGAAAAAACATTCTTGAAACAACACTGTAAAAGAACTTTTTTTTAAATTTTTATTTTATTTTTATTTATTCAATTTTCTGCCATATACAATACAAAGAAGACAAAACAAATATAAAAGTCAAGGAAAGACCAAACAGGTGCTAAACACCAACAGAGCACAGAAATAAGCAAAAAAATAAAATTCATTCATTTCTTATACACCAATACAGAATATTTTACACCAAGAAGTGTTACTACTAGTGTACATATTATTAGAAATGTCGCAAAATTTATCTACCAGGCTTCAGAAGCTGTCTAAAGCCCTGTCTACACTACCAAACTCTATGTGATGTGCCCATGTACATGATGATGTCATATCACTACCATATTTGGGTAAATCACACTTTTTTGTCAAATTAGTTTGATAGTGTAGACAGAGCTGAAGTAGATAATGGATACATAATCGTGAAGACAAACTTACCTCATAAGTAAAACCACTCATATTCCCATCTGGTGATAAAATAACTAATAAATTTGGAAATAGCAGAAATATCCTTTCTTCTTTGACGTTGTCTAGGATGACAGAGAACTGCCACATTTTAATAACACCTCCAAGATTGTTGATATTCTGAAAAAAGAAAACAAACAGTATTCTTTTATTGAGAGAAGTTAATATTTAATAATAATAATAGTTGGTTAAATTGTGTTGAGTATTCTTTATTTTTCAAACAAAATTCATAAAAGTGTGAAACACAGGATTACCCCAAGCAAGCAAAAGCTTTTAATATCTGGCACCCTTAAAGATGTATTGTCCCCCAAAAACATGAAAAATAAAGATTAATTAAATCAGACATTGAATAGGTTATTTTGTAGCTTTAATAAAGTGAATCACTTCCGTAAAAAAAAACGGGAAAATATAATGTTTTCACTTATAAAATAACATGATAAATGGTTAAATTCAACCAAAAATCCATTGGCTGACAGCCAATTTGACCATTTTTTTCTTTAAATTCCAGTTTTTTTAATGTAAATACATTTTTTTCGGATCCAATTCTTGGTCGAAGTCAATAACTATTATATAACATTAAAATGGCATATTCAACAACAACAATTTACAAAAATTATTTTCAGGGGGACAATACATCTTTAACTTAAAATATAAATTTACAAATAAATTACAAACAAAATGGCAGTGGGTCTATATAAACAGTAATTTGAGCATATGCTAATTATCTCATTTTTCCTTTCACACCACCCTTAGGAAATATTGGTTTCAACAAATCATTATTAAAATCAATATCACCAATACTGTTCAATCAATCAATCAATGTTTATGAATTAAATCAATAATAATAATTCTGATCAATATCACCAATACTTTCCAATCAATCAATCAATCAATCATTGTTTATCAATTAAATCAATACTTTATTATTCTAATCAATATCATCAAACCAATTCAATCAATCAATGATTGCTTATCAATTACATCAATACTTTATTATTCTAATCAATATCATTAATACTATTCAATCAATCAATGTTTATCAATTAAATCAATACTTTATTATTCTGATCAATATCATAAATACTGTTCAATCAATCAATGTTTATTAATTAAATCAATACTTCATTATTCTAATTAATATCATTAATACTATTCAATCAATCAATTTTTATCAATTAAATCAATACTTAGTCTTTATTATTCAAATCAATATCATTAATACTATTTAATCAATGTTTATCAATTATTCTAATGAAAGATAACCAACTTACCTTTCCATTATTTAAACATTTGGTGCTAATCAAATGCCGAATCAAATTGAAATATATACAGCACTAAACAAATACTTTTATAATATTCATAGCATACTGTACAGCTGTTATTGTTTAATAGCATAGAATTGTCTCTAAAATAACTCATCCATTAATAATGGGTAGTGATATGGAGGTCACACAACTGGTAGAGAATACCAACAGTATTTTATTTTATTTTATACAAAAGAAAGAATTTTTTACTCAAATTTGTATTGTTAAAGTGCTTGTTGTTGTATTTAGTTTAGTTTCGGACAAATATGTTTTGACAAAAAAATTCAACATGGGAACAGTAGATATCTCATTTCTGGTTTTATCATCCAACCATGATCCAACATGCTATGTAACATATTTAAACTGGTCGAAAGGTATTTAAAAGTCTCCGAAGTCCCTGTTAAATTCATATTTGTTAGAATGGCACATTGTTTTATCTTTGTTACCCCTTTCCGCAGAAAAGTTATTAGCTTGTTTGTTTGCCGAAACAACAATAAAAATACTTATAGATTTTAGGTTACTTTTGTTGACACTAAATAAAAAGGTGGAACTGAAAATAATTTAGTTGAAAAACTAGAAATATATATTCATTGAAGAAAGTTTAAACTTTAAAATATTTAAATAGGAGCCAAATAAATTGAAATACTTTGGAGGAAAAATATTATAACACAATAATTAGTATTTAACATAGTTGAGTTACAACATTTAAAAGTGATGCAAATGATGCAAGATGATTGGTCAATTACCCAGAACAAATTGAAATAAATGCGCATAAATTTCATGCTTGACCAGTCAGCATGACATGGAATCCAATGTTTTATTATTCGTCTAGTCATATATTGTCTAGAGGTAACAAGCTAAACTAATCTATAGTCAAACTTTTGAAATAGAATCTGATAAGCCTTGATTGCATTGTTTTAAAGTTCAGTACATCAATTTAATTAAATAGTTAATACACTTGAGAGAATGCATAAACCTATTGTTAGATTAGATATACTTTATTGCAACAGGAGCCAATAGTTTTGCAATATCATGCTCCAAATATTATAACTAGTTAATATTTTTTTCTCAGCTAAATCTGCTTCTTGGCAGTATTGACTCTTATAGAATAGATAATAAGGTAGCTTGGTTCAAACTTGGACGCAACACAACAGCTTAGGTTCAACGCAATGTGACAAAAAATGTGATGTGCCCATATATGGAAATGAAGATGTATATACATACATATCACTACCATATTTGGGCATATCACTATCGTATTTGGGCACATCACACTAGTTTGATAGCGTAGATAGAGCTTAAGTTGTTGATCAAAAACAAGCGACAGTTTGGATTATCCATCGTGATTGTTCAAATTAATTGCCGCATGCTTACGTCCTTGCGTTAACTCCAAGTGGGGACTAAGTTTGTAACAGATAAACAAAATACAGTGGTTTAACCTATATTTATTAGTTTTCCAGAAAATTGTAAATGAGAATTTACAATTTAAAAGTGGGTTGGTACCAAAGAAAATGTGATGTGCCCATATATGGACATGATGATCGCATATCACTACCATATTTGGGCATATCACTACCATATTTGGGCATATCACTACCATATTTGGGCATATCACTACCATATTTGGGCATATCACTACCATATTTGGGCTTATCATTACTATATTAGTCAGATGTTTTACTTTACTCACTTCTCCTTCCCATCCTTGTATTGTTCCTGTCATTATATCATACTCCATTTCTTTTCTTTTCCTGAGTTGTTTACAAAATTTCTAAAAAGAAAAGTAATTATTTAATAATGTAAAATATAAAATAGTTATAGCATCATCAAGGTGTATAATACACTAGCATTTATTTTATGACCTTGGTTTACATTTGTGTGAGATCTTGTACATGATTGGTAATAGGTTAGTGGCATAAAATACAGTATTCTAAATTCTGTCCACACTATCAAACTAGTTTGACCAAAAAAAAGTGTGTTGTGCCCAAATATGGTAGTAATATGACATCATCATGTCCATATACAGTATGGTCACATTACATGTCACATACAGTTTGATATTGTAGACAGAGATTTACATTAACTAATAATTAAAAATAAATGAAATAATTGTTAAACTCACAGCTATATCTGTGTAGACAGAAACCGCCGTCGTCACGTCAATCCTGTCAGACTGGCCAACCTATAAATCAAAAGGAAATTCATTTGACATGGAGAGAGAGAAGAACATGAAAAAAAGGCACATACTGTATGTGATTGATAAACATTACAAAGTAAAAGAAATTATTGAAAGTTGTGGCTAAATTATACTAGGAATAGGAAATACAATAAACGTGACTATGTCGAATATGAATGGTTAATGTGAATTATTTCATAAGATAGTTGAATATAGTATAGTTTGTATGGCTTATGAGTTTGGTCACATGAAGGTCACTATTATAATTACTTATTTATGATATTATACATTTTTATTGCACAATACTTTGGTCAATGCATTACTAATGCATTCTGAGTATAATCTAAGTTTATCCAAATGTTGTGCCCAAAGACTATACTTGGGAAGATATAAAGATACAGTATAAACTTTTCTCTCCTCTGTCTTAAGCTCTGTCTACAGTATCAAATTTTATGTGATGTGCCCATTTATGGTAGTGATATTATGTCATTATGTCTATATATGGGCACATCTCATTTATTTGTTACACATAAAGTTTGATGGTGTAGACAGAGCTTAAGTTTGTTCAAATTTTGTTTGTACCAGACCTATAGTAGGACTTTACTTGGTAAGATATTGTATATAATATCGAATGAAATACAAAAAATATATAAATTTCTCTGCTCCATCTTGGAGATAACTTTGAATAAATTGAATAAAATTTAATTGAATTACGGAATAAGGTCAAGAGAAAAATATACAATAAGGTCATCGACCTTCAAATGCGTGTTTTATATATCACTTACTGCTGTATGTCTTTCTAGTTCTCTTAATGCGTTTGTATACTGGTCCATCCATCGGAAGGGATTACTCAAACCTGTTGTTAAATTCATCAGTGATTCTCCCTTGCTTTCCATATATTTTCCAAGCTCATCCCTAGAATTTAATGAAATAATTGAATATAAAATATTTGTTTATTTAAAGTTCTGTTTACACTATCAAACTTTATGTGACAAAAAAATGTGCCCATATATGGACATGATGATGTCATATCACTACTATATTTAAGCATATCACTACCATATTTGGGCACACCACACTTTTTTTTTGTCAAACTAGTTTATATAGTGTAGACAGGGCTTTAAACCTTCACAATTTTAAAGAAATAAAGGAAATAGAGGGCAGTAGATACTTTTTTTGGTAATAAATTAAACAATTTACAACCATGAAACAATAAATCAAAAACACAAAGGTCTTTATTTCAAAATCTATCACTAATGACAAGAAGCGGTGTATGTTTTATTACATATTTGTTCAAAAGTTATTACAGTAGTCCTAATGTCGGAATTGAACAAACAATCAACTGTTTCTAACTCTGTAAATTTTTCTCTTGTGTCATCCCATGGAGGTATTCATACCTCCATGGTCATCCAGAGCAGTAGACCGAGCACAAGATGTTGTAAGATTTATTGACGTACAGATAGCACATTAAATCAACAGGAGCAAAAGCTATCAGGAATTTAGGATATAAAATGATGGCTCACATTCAATTAGATTGTCATTATATCAACCTATCCTAAAGCATAAACAACATTTCAAAAGATTTTTGCAGAATTCTCTTTCAAAAAGTAGAACATAAATGTAAATTGGGCAGATTTAAACTTTATGTGCCCATATATGGACATGATGATGTGACGTCACTACTATATTTGGGCATATCCCTACCATATTTGGGCAAATCACACTTTTTTTTGGTCAAACTAGTTTTATAGTGTAGACAGAGCTTAATACTAGTTAAGGAATAATTCGAAAAAAAGACTCATTAGTATAGTAGATTGCTGTTTAAGATAATTCTACCGTAGTTTTTTGCCATAATACGCTAGTACAGAATGATAACTTGTTGCCTTGATTTTTCATTTTATCAGATCTAACTAGCCCACATACATGTAAGTACAGTAGCCCAAAACATGTTACAAATAAAACAAATTTTATTCTTTCTACAGATCTCTTTATGTAGAGCTACCACCAAATGGTTCTCTTTTCTGTCCACACCACAAGGGCTAAGATGTACCAGAACACTGGGGGTAAACCTTACTCTAGCATCAGGACTATGGTTGAGGAGAGCCTTATACCTTGGATTTGGTTTGAACTACCCCTGGTTTAACTTCTCGGCTACTGTATACCGGGTTATCGCTAAATTTGAATGTGGCTGAAATGATTAAAAACTATTTTACCCATGTTGCGTAAGTACAGCAACTGCTTTGGGATGATTTGCACAATAAGTTGAATAGATAGCCTTGTAGTCAGCTGCTGCTTTGATAAAACACTGTCCTATTCGTTGTTTTGTGTCTGATCTGAAAGAAAAGCAATGCGGCACAAATTAGAATGTAGCAATAGAACATGACAGTATTATTAATGTTCAAACAAATAAAACAACTGGTGTTCGGGACACCTTTATTCAGGGGAATCCCTTAGTATTAAGGAAAAACTTTTTTTGTGAAACGAGGCAATACATGTTAAGGGGACGTTTGCTGTGACTAGAAGAATACATGTTAATCTCTGTCTGCACTATCAAATGTATGTGACAAAAAAATGTGATGTCCCATATATGGACATGATGATGTCATATCACTACAATATTTGTGCATATCACTTCCATATATGGGCACATCACATTTTTTTTGTCACATAAAATTTGATAGTGTGGAGCTTTAGCTATTTGCTATTTGTTTATTTAAATACACTATTTTTTTTTATATGAATTATTTTTGTTTTTTTTAATGATAAAAACTACAAAAACAGTTTAACACAAAAAATCAAAGAACCAGTACTTAAAAAAATTTCATGCAGCATTTAAATAAAATAGATATGAAAATTACAATTAAAATTGGAAAATACAATACTGTATATTAAAACAAGGTGTAGCACATGCAACACTGTTCACAATATGAATCAACATCCTGTTCACGTGCTAGCCGATTATCATTACTGTATCTGTAACTTTCCTATTATCATTAGGGTGTCACATGTGATCACATGTGACTGTATTTACCTAAAGCTCTGTCTACACTGTCAAACTGCCCATATATGGACACGATGTTGTCATACCAATACCATATTTGGGCACATCACACTTTCTTTGTCAAACTAGTTTAATAGTGTAGACAGAGCTTTAGATACTGGACAGACGGTGGAGACACAGTTACACTACAGAATTTGGTGCATTTGATTTTTTTGGTGAGCACAATTTGTTCACAATCAGCATGTACAGTACAATGCCTTGCTCACTATGAGAATGTACTTAACATAGTAAATTCAAGCTTAGTGGGTATTTAAGTTTGGTCGGTGTACTTAGTGTAATACTAATAGAAGATTTTTTTTTTTCTTAATGGAATAGTCTAACTGTTAAATAAACTAAATCAAATCAGCTCAGCAAATTCTAAAAACCTATTTTTTCTGACAAAGTCATAAAAAAAAAATCATGGTCTATTTATTAGTGACTAGCTTACCTGGATGAACCGGCGTAGGCCTTTTTCCCTTCAAGGGGAGAACATAACCAAAAAGTAAAAATTTAAATTTTCTCATCTGAAATACCACAACACAACTATTAATCAACTCAGAATTCTACGCTCATTTTCTGAACCAATGGAGTTGAATGCTTTTGTGCAGTAAAGCAGAATTTAGCCTGGGCATTACTTAAAGTGTGTCAGTAGTGATGGCAAAATGTTGCTTTAAAATTAGGTGCATTTAATTTTCGTTTAAACTGAGCAGGTTCTCAACTCAACTAAAAGCAAATATTTGATGGCGTGGAAGACAATTCAATGATTTCCTCTGTTGTTGCAACTGCCTTTAAGTGGCACAATAGAATTTGGGATCCCTGGGTATACAACCAATGCGAATACAACAATTCTGGTCTTCTTAAGCTCTGTCCACACTATCAAACTTTATGTGAAAAAAACAGTGATATATATATTTATGGACATGATGATGTCATATCATTACCACCATATTTAAGCATATCACTACCATATTTGGGCACATCACTTTTTTTTTGTCAAACTAGTTTGATAGTATAGACAGAGCTGAAGAGGATTAAACCAAGTCAAATTTTTTTTTTTTTTTTCCCGGTTTCTAGTTTGGTTTGAGTTGAGTTTAGGATTAGGCCGCATTTAGTAAATTCTGTTTAGCTGCATAAATACAAAAGTATAGAATTTGAGGTGAAGTAGTCATGCTGTGGCCTAAAATGTGATGCACTAGGAATTTAAAAAATCTATTGGTAGAAAAGACGAGAAAACGCTAAAAATGCAAGTGGTAAGGGAGCTTATGTACAACGTATAACACAGCATGCCACAATGTTGACAATAACCAAATAAACATTTTACAACTAAAATACAAATAAACTTTGACTGCTGATAACGATTAAGGATAAAGAAAAGACCATTATATTTACCGTACTGACGCGGGTATAAGCCCATACTCGGGTATAAGCCCACCCCCGACTTTTGACTAATTTTCATGAAAAATGAGGCACTCGGGTATAAGCCCACCCATTAATTCGAAGATCAACAGTGCGTGTCGTAATACATTATTTTGTATTTGGCGACGTCCATACACCGAATACACCTACCTTTGATCATAACCAAGCTAGGCTAATATACGCTAGGCCATATGAGGCCTAGCGGTCCTGTTTTGTTTACACTCCATCGCGGTCGAAGATCGCTTCACACACGACGCTACAAGTCGCCAAAACGGGAAAACCACTATTTGGTATCGGCTGCCATAAACAAGCTTATTAAATTTCTTTGGTACATTTCTATTTAACGAACATTGTATACTTGCTTTTCTGCTTGATAAATTCTTGTTAAATTGATGTTTAAAATAAGATATTCTACGATATTAATTACACGAACTATAAACTTAATTTTCCGACACTCTACACCTCGTGTATTTAGAGTCAACGTCGTACACGTGAGGGCGCTCGCTCGCATGGTGGAATACACAGTGTACATGTGCTGTTTTTGACGATCTGCATTTTTGGATCCTCGGGTATAAGCCCACCCCCCAAACTTGACGTGATTTCATGTTCGAGGGGGGTGGGCTTATACCCGCGTCAGTACGGTATATATAAGCATAGGAAAATGATTGATTTTGATCTTTTTAGAACTTATGGTAATTTTGGAATGTTTCTGGTAAATTTATTCTAAATCTTTTTAGTCTAATTTTTTTTTGCCACTACATTTTAACTAAATTTTAGAGAAAATTAGGTAGACACACTGTAATAGCATAGGTCAGAAATATCTTGACTAAGGTTTAAATTTTACTTTTCTTGCACCAATAAACAAATTAATATCAATCAGGCTGATCTTTCTAGAAAAAATGCTTTCATGTGCAAAAACCCTGTTGTGCTACAATATTGGAAAAATAGTTTTGTACATTGATATTGGAAGGGGTGAACACTAAAGCTCTGTCTACACTATTAAACGTTATGTGGAAAAAAATGCAATGTGCCCATATATGGATATGATGACATCATATCAGTACCATATAAGTTTTATAGTGTGAACAGAGCTTATATATAATAAAAATATATAAAATAATGATACAAAAAGCTTGATATGAATAGACTTACTTTCTTCTCATCTTTCGAGAGACTATAACTCTGTAAGCAAAATGTAATTACAGGTTCTTTTGTTTTACTTGTGCATTATATGAGTTGAATAGAGAATAATTATTAAGCACCTTACTCTAAATTCTCACTCCTGAGGACGATCAAACCCTATTGATTGAAATGTCGAGGAACTCAACAGTTCTTTTCAGAACTAATGTACTATCAATAATATATCAACACTCTACTAATATTATCATCTTCATCATCTTAAACACTAATAGTTGTTAGACATTGTGCGTCTCACTTGTGTTCACCACTCAGTACGTTTATCAGAAAGCATGTGAAAGGTTTTCTTTCCTTTTTGAGGTTTGTCATCCATGTTTTTTTGTGGTTTTCCTTTTGGTCTTTCGCTGAGACTAATACTATACAGTCTCAAAACTAACCATCATTTCAATTTGTTTTTTAATTTGTCCAGTTTAGCATGTACAGTACAGGGTATTCCAGTTGTAATAGAATTCATATGTTTGTAATCTATATCTAATGTAAACTAACCAGAATACATATTTATTTTAATATCCAAGTACCAATGTTGGATTTTATTATTATCCTCTTTATTTCTAAATTATACAAAAATACTGACCAGGTTTACAACTAGTGGCCAAATTTTGTGTAAAAAAAAACAATATTGCCAAAAAAATGTATGTATAAAAACCTAGACAGCACATAAAGAATTTATATTGCATTTTACTTACAGTGCGTTTTCTTCGATAACTTTCTTGAGTGATTGATGGAAGGGCAAGAACTTGTCGATGTTGCCTTTTAAAGTGGCATATTCAACTGGGCTTAGCCTACACAACCAAGTAAAAAGAACAAGAATTAGCAAACAGTATATGAATGGAAACGATATGGTAGAGGCATGGACCTATAAACTAGGTCCATGGTAGAGGGGTGCTCAAAGAATTTTAACAGTTTATTAATGCCCTCCTTCTGGAGAGCATGGGCTATTGTTGGTTTATCCAGGTAGGCTAGGCACGAAATAGATCTTTCTGAGAACATATGTTAGTCACACATTAATTTTGGAGTTTGTTTTAATTCTCTAGGAGTTGATTTTTTATGTGTTTACCCAAGCATAAATGACACAATTATGTAACAGAAAAATAAATGAATAAAGTTATGACTTACTTCTCTGTAGCTTCTAACGGTTTTAAAATATTTGTCAATAAATTTTGTATATCATTATAATGTTGCTTCTCAGTTTCAATTAAACTTTCTATGACCTGCAAGAAAGAAAAAACAATTATTCATAAAATAAAACAAAAATCATATCAATATTATTTCAATTTTCAAAATTAGGAAAACTTACATATTTTTTTTGGCACCTTCTGTAAGATAAACACGGCCCCATAAATCCAGTAATATGGTGGTCTTTTAAGCATCAGATTTTAAGATTAGAATATTTAAATTTAAGTACAGTATGCAAGACTCCACGCTGATTATGACCAGATATTGAATTCAAAATCATTTACCAAAACTTCAACAAGATGCAGTTTCAATTTAAAACCAGTATTAAGATCTTTCAAATTCAAGTATACTAGATACTCATGCTGAATTTTCCAATATATTCAATTCAAAATCAAAAAGCACAATGGTTTGGGTCTGAAGCAATAGAAACCTTGTTAAAACCGACAATCAAGAGCGGAATAAAGCCAATGAATCCGACGCTTACAATGTTTTAATGAGATGATGTAAACAAGTTATTGTGAGCCAGCTGTAGGCTGAGCTAGCTATGCATTCTTTAGTACAACATCTGTCTTCCTATTAATCCTTTACACAGGCCTAAGAAATGTTAGCATTACACTCGCTAAGGTTCATTTGCAATCGGGATAATTTTATTCCGTGCACGCTTCGTACATCTAGTAAATTATGTACGAGTACAATACAAAGGATTTTAGTTGTCACAAAACTATCAATTTCAAATCTAATATTTACATTATTTTATCATTATTTTCTCAAAAAAATATTGTAATGAGTTCACAATGTTTAAGCATTAAGTATAAATACTTTGTTCTACCTGATTTAATTCATTAAGTTTAGAAATGGAATTTTGATGTTTATACTGTACCTGAGCATGGTACTGCGATTTTTCTTCGTTCGATGAGGGCGACGCTCCTTTGTTGGCTGAATTCGTTGATCCTGGAGATCCTGTAAAGAAAAGAATACTATGTTTAAACAGTTCAGATACTAATAATATTATATATCCAAAACCCAACTTTTCATTTCCAACCTATAAGTATTTCTACTCTCTACTTTATTGTAAAAAATATAGTACTAATAGATTAAGAAATTCATTCACCCACAACAACCATGTACTGTAATACAGGTACTATTTCATTTTAATCTCTAAGTTTTGATCTAATTGTTTTATTTTGTATATCAATAGAAGATAATGAAAAGAATGAATAAAATGGTTCCTTGTGCAATACATAATGTTTTAATTGTTTTTAGGTTTTGTCTGTTTTTTATAATTTGTATACTGTATTATTTATAGCATCACGAAAAAAAACCCAATAAATATGATATCTCTATCATATTATAAATCTTGTATCTTGTATTGTACTGTAACTGTACCACTTTAGTAAATAAAACTATCATAATGCTGTAGTTTGATTTATTAATAATCTGTTGTCTCCCGTGACTCATCAATCTCACATTTATCATCTCTCTTTCTAGTTTAAGGGCCTGTTTCTATAGAGCAGAGAATACGGTTTTGAATACCGTTCTTTTCAAGAACCGTTTTTTCTTGCCAGCAGAAATGGGTCCCCACAAAAAACCACAAAAAAGAACCGATCTTAAAAACGGTTTCAAAAACCCCAATTGATTGCGGTCTCGATCGCAAAGAACCGTTCTGAAACCGGTTTCCGCGGAGCAATTTTTAGCTGCAACACAATCGCGGTCTCAATTTGACCCCAAAACTGAACTCTGCAGTCTGCTGCACTGGGATGATTGCGGTCAACTCGCAGTCAAACTCGCGCGATAGGACCTAGGCCTAAGTCATTTTTATTTCTCTAGATAGTGAGTATTTTATTTAACTAAAAAATGTTGACCGATGCTATTACGAGGTTCGTAAAAAATATGTGAAGGAAAGAAGATGAGGGGACTTGTCGGGAGTCGGAAGAAAGACTCGCGTATAATTAATAGGCCTACATGTTTTTAAGAATATTGTAAAGCGTGTGAAAAATAGACGAGTTCAACTTGACAATATCAGAGGGTGCAACGTAGGCCTACCTATACTTTAACCAAGGACCACAATAACGTTTCAGGTAATAATTCCCCCTTCTATGATGAAATGGATGCTATTTCTTGGGGATCGCGCTATGCGAAAAAAAGTAAACATGACCTCGATCAAATCGCACTTCCGCCTAACGAACTGCATTGTGGTGTATATAATGACGTCATTCATAACGAACGCACATGGACGGAACCGGTTTTATTGGAGTAAAAATTGAGCTGCAACGCGATCTTTATTTATAAACAACAGCCGAAACCGGTTTCCAAAAAACCGTTCTTTTTTTATTTTTCAATAGAAACAGGCCCTAAGTGTACAGTAGTTTAAGTGTACAGTAGTTTAAGTGTACAGTAGTTTAAGCATGGTTTCAAAATTCTACTGTATCTGGTCTTGATTTGATATGAAGAAAGTCAAATTATTTATACAATATTAAAATATACACATAAAGATGAACCACATCAAAAATAAGGATGAAAAGTTTAAAGATATATTGTCCCCTACAACATTGGGTTTTTTTTCCAATTTTTTTTAATATGCCATTTTAATGTCACATAATAGTTATTCACTTTGACCAAAAACTGGATCGAACCAACATTTTTTTCCTGAAAAAAATTAATTTGAAAGCAAAAAATACTTTAGACAATGGTTTTTGGTTAAAATTAACCGTTTCTTTTGTCTTTTTAAGTAAAATAATTTTCTACAGAAGTGAATAACTTTATTAAACCTGCAAAATGACCTTATTTCAAAGTCTGATTTTATCAATCTTTATTTTTCATGTTTTTGGGGACAATACATCTTTAAATAAATTAGTTTGTTATGATACAATTCCAGCTGAACTCATTATTATAGAATTCAACACCTTCTTACTGCCTAGTCTTCATTTTTCCAGACAATTAACCAGAAAGCAATTTCCTACTCAACACCCGAGTTCTTTTAATGAATAGTGTATAATTATAAATAAACAAACATTATGGAATATTCCCAAAGGCTATGACGATGAACGAACGCTTCACAAGGTATATGTTTCATTCAACAAGATAGTGATATTCTTTACCAAAAGAGAATTGACTTGAAGATGATTATGATGCAAGAAAATGAAAAGTTTTATTCTAAAGCTCTGTCCATGGTCTATACCAGCGGTCTACACTAATAAAGTGTGTGTGACAAAAAAGTGTGATGGGCCAAAATATGGTAGCAATATTCCCAAATATGGTAGTTATATGACATCATCATGTCCATATAATGGGCACATCACATTTATTTGTCACATAAAGTTTGTGAACAGAGCTTTAGTTGGAAAGTCAGAAGAATCAGATGATGAATTTTCTCCCAAAAACATAATCAGGACATGTAGTGTAGTTTTAACAAAGTTAATCATTTCCATAAAAAAAACCCCCGAAAAATGTTTTCCCTTAAATAAAATGACAAAATAAACAGTTAAATGCAACCCAAAACACATGGAGGAGCAGCCCAAAACACACGGAGGAGCAGCCCAAAACACATGGAGGAGCAGCCCAAAACACACGGAGGAGCAGCCCAAAACACACGGAGGAGCAGCCCAAAACACATGGAGGAGCAGCCCAAAACACATGGAGGAGCAGCCCAAAACACATGGAGGAGCAGCCAAAAACACATGGAGGAGCAGCCCAAAACACACGGAGGAGCAGCCCAAAACACATGGAGGAGCAGGTGAAACCTACAACTTGGCATCTATACAACTAATGCAAAAATGTCTAAATAATATAATATAAATAAGGAGGTTTAATTCATACAAAAATGACAGACCTGACTTCTTGGAAACTATCTATGACTAATAATTTAAACACATTTCAAGTACAAAGGTGATCACAAAGCTGAAATTAATTATAAATTAGTTACTAAACCTCTAAATATATATTTGTATAAATATTGAAGGCAAATATACTGTATATTTAAACCAAGGTGGAAACAATTGGTTTTTATCAATATCAATTGTGATGACGAAATTCAACATATCCAACAATATATATAAATCGTACATATTTAAATGCAAACCAACACAAAAAGATGAATTTTTAGTTGAATACCCCAAGGTGAAAATGGTACAGTCTAGTGGGATCATCCCAATGATGTACCATTAATTTTTATTTAAAAATGTAATCATAACTCCAAAAACTATGAAGAAGTCCTCTTTTCTAATCCTTGCTTTTTTAAAGTCAGAAGTCCATTAGTTTTTGGTAGTCGGTAAGTTGATTAAACTTTAATATAAATTCAGACTTACTTTCATAATAGAATGATGAGCGTTTGTCTCCTGTGTTGGTGTTTACACATAAACAACTAGGCCTAGGTATTCTACGTATAATCCACATAGATGACTCCTCTTATAGCAGTAGTCTTAAGCATTCAAAAGGAACTAGGCATTTATAAACATCTCAAAGATGGTTTTTAAATTCACTCAAATTAAAACAGTGTTGTCTACAGTACTTGTTTATTCCAATGGAGGCTTAGCTCCAAAATAGGATTGTACACCCAACTGCTTGAACCCTCGGAATATGATAGCTGCAGTCAGCTGCCAGAGGTATGCTACTAGTGTAGTAGGCCTACAATCCTAGACAACACCTCAGCCAAGAAGAAGATTCCAGTGCAGTAACCATGAAACATCCAGTAAAACACAAAGATAATATTTCTCAAAGCACAAGGGTGATAAATTTGTTTGACTCGTTCACCGAACTCCATTAAAAGTGGAAGTATTTTTTTTAAAACATCCTTATGAGTTATTATGGTGTAATAATGATTTGAGAGCCAAGCAGAGGACCAATCATGACTAACTCTCAGATGGGTATGTTTAGAATTTAAACAAGCATCGTTGTTTAACAGTTGTTAATAATACAAATCATATCAGAAGAGATAACGTTTGTCTGTCTGTTGATGTCACTCAAAAAATATCTGCTACTGTTTCAAATGTTATCAGCAACCAATGAAGGAGATAAGGTATGTTTATTTTACAACATGAACTGCCAACCACTTAAAATACAAATTGATAAAAGCTGACATAAATAAAACAAAAATGAACTCAACAAACATTAAACGCTCTACTTCTTGCAAAAACAAACTTTATAATAAACATTCAACAATTTATTTTGAGAGTCAACCAGACCAGAAAACCGATAGATAACATTTCTTTGTTTTTTACAAAGACAAATCTTGTTATTACAATTTTTTAAATGACAATTAAATATTCTTAGTATGTATCACTATCATATCATGAATTGTTTGACGGGTTTCTGTGAAATATACTACATTAAAAAATTGTGTAGTGCATGAATATTATATATACAAACATATAAAAATAGATTAATATTTTGTTACACTAGGTTGCATATAATATTAGATTTAAATTATTAGATTTAGAATCATCTTCATTTCTGTACCTTGCTGCTTTGAGCCAATTATCCATATTAAAAATTGATATTCCATAATTTTTTATACGGCAACACTAAAAAAAAACACCAAAAGTACTTTTGAATCTGAAAAATCCATGCAAACATTTATAGATTCTTGGTACCAACTAATTTTGTTGAAAAGGAATTTTCAGATTTCAAATATCATTAATAAACGTTATCAACAAAAGCAATGAGAATGAAAAATGAAAAAACACCCATGAGGGCAGCAAACAACAAATATTTAAAGTTACAAGTTTGGAAAGGTTCCAGAGGGCAGTATTTACATTTTTGCTCTTGACAAAAAAGAACATTAGTATACATGTAGTAAGCTGTTAAGCCCGGCCCATGTGTGATGACATCATATCACTGCCATATTTAGACATATCACTACCATATTTAGACATATCACTACCATATTTAAACAATTCATTACCATATTTGGGCACATAACACTTTTTTTGTCAAATTAGTTTGATAGTGTAGACAGAGCTTTAGACATTAAAATGTACGTAGTATTGTATTCGTATTGATTGCACAAATATTTTCACCGAACCTCCTTTTGTTCACTACTGTACTTGCGTAGATACATGTATGTAAATGCTGATTTAATTGTTCAAATTTCTTTTTATAATAGTAAAAACACATTATAAACACAACCAGGAAGTTTATACGAAAAAACATTTTAAAAAGGAACAGAAACCAACGAATATAACTTGAATGACAATTCAGCGATTGTTTATTTTCATATTTTATTGTTACATTCACACAATAAAAGATTCAACAAAGTGTTGAAAAAGGATGCATTGTAAAGAAGTTTTAATAAGGTCATAACTGAAAACCAGAAAAAAAAAGTGTGATGTGCCCAAATATGGTAGTGATACAGTATGCTTAAATATGGCAGTGATATGACATCATCATGTCCATATATGGGCACATCACATTTTGTTGTCACATAGAGTTTGATAATTTAGACAGATTGTTATGGTCAGGTAACCTACTGTACTACAGTATAGTACTGTAATGTATTTTTTTAACCATATTTAATAAGGGTGATCCATCCAGCAATTGCTGATCATTAGGGACCCTCAGTGGTTCTTAAGACAAACATATACACAATATGCTCTACATAATAAGTCTTTGGGAGTGAAATTTTGTCCTTTTAAACAATTCTGAAATGTCTGTAATAAATAAAAAGATGATTGGAATGATAATTAACAGATTCCATGAAAAACTTTCACAAACAATTTAAACAATTGCTTGATAATAATCTATAGAATAATTCTGCTTATTTGAACAGCCTGGTACTTATTAGTGCAGTAAATGTCATCTAATGACCTTTAGTTTTTTAGGTCACCAACGACACCAACAAGAACTTTATAATATTTCTGTAAAGTTTCTAGAACAATATCAATGACTATACTTGGTTTACTGAAATTCATACAGTGTACAGTATTACAGTATAATATTTTTGAATAAAACAATATTAATATCTTATCAATTAATTTATAAAATAGTAATCCTTACAATTAAACTATTGTTTACTTCAAAATTATGGTGTGGATAAGACAGTTACAGTATACAGGGAATAATTTCGCCAGTGTAGCATAGCAAAAAGCTATACAAAACAACCTTTTTGCTACACATTTCTACAATTGTGTAGCAAAAAATACAATACAAAAATATGTTTCTTGACTAAAAAATCAGTTTGATTAGCAATTTTCAAATGAAATTTTTCCCTGGTATATGACAAAAACATAGTCTAATATTTTAGGCTTTTATAGGATTAGTAAAGTGTCTTTTCAATAACATGATTTGAAAAACATTTTTTAGGACTTATAGTAGAACCCCAACTTATTAAGAGGACACCTTTGGGACCCAAAATAATATCCCCTTAATAGGGGTGTTCCTTGAATAGGGGATAAGCATACAGTAGTGCTATATCATTTGTTCCCCTAATTCGTATCACAGGAAAGTGTCTCCTTAATAGGGGTGTTCCTTGAATAGGGGATAAGCATACAGTAGTGCTAAATCATTTGTTCCCCTAATTCGTATCACAGGAAAGTGTCCCCTTAATAGAGGTGTTCCTTGAATAGGTGATAAGCATACAGTAGTGCTATATCATTTGTTTCCCTCATTCGTATCACAGGAAAGTGTCCCCTTAATAGGGGTGTTCCTTGAATAGGGGATAAGCATACAGTAGTGCTATATCATTTGTTTCTCTCATTCGTATCACAGGAAAGTGTCCCCTTAATAGAAGTGTTCCTTGAATAGGGGATAAGCATACAGTAGTGCTATATCATTTGTTTCTCTCATTCGTATCACAGGAAAGTGTCCCCTTAATAGAGGTGTTCCTTGAATAGGTGATAAGCATACAGTAGTGCTATATCATTTTTTTCCCTCATTCGTATCACAGGAAAGTGTCCCCTTAATAGGGGTGTTCCTTGAATAGGGGATAAGCATACAGTAGTGCTAAATCATTTGTTCCCCTCATTCGTATCACAGGAAAGTGTCCCCTTAATAGATGTGTTCCTTGAATAGGTGATAAGCATACAGTAGTGCTATATCATTTGTTCCCCTCATTCGTATCACAGGAAAGTGTCCCCTTAATAGGGGTGTTCCTTGAATAGGGGATACGCATACAGTAGTGCTATATCATTTGTTCCCCTCATTCGTATCACAGGAAAGTGTCCCCTTAATAGGGGTGTTCCTTGAATAGGGGATAAGCATACAGTAGTGCTATATCATTTGTTTCCCTCATTCGTATCACAGGAAAGTGTCCCCTTAATAGAGGTGTTCCTTGAATAGGGGATAAGCATACAGTAGTGCTATATCATTTGTTTCCCTCATTCGTATCACAGGAAAGTGTCCCCTTAATAGAGGTGTTCCTTGAATAGGGGATAAGCATACAGTAGTGCTAAATCATTTGTTCCCCTCATTCGTATCACAGGAAAGTGTCCCCTTAATAGAGGTGTTCCTTGAATAGGGGATAAGCATACAGTAGTGCTATATCATTTGTTCCCCTCATTCGTATCACAGGAAAGTGTCCCCTTATATAGAGGTGTTCCTTGAATAGGGGATAAGCATACAGTAGTGCTAAATCATTTGTTTCTCTCATTCGTATCACAGGAAAGTGTCCCCTTAATAGAGGTGTTCTTTGAATAGGGGATAAGCATACAGTAGTGCTATATCATTTGTTTCCCTCATTCGTATCACAGGAAAGTGTCCCCTTGAGGTGTCCCAAAGGAAGGGTTCTGCTGTCATACAGTAGTGTAATTACATCATACAACTTTCTGGTTTAGTATGGTGGTTGTTTGTATTGTGTTCCTTTACTGTCATATACAATTTGTGATGATTTTAGTTTTTCTTGCAAGTACAGTATCTAGTTCTTAAAAATTAATAAAAAATTAAAATGATGGTGGTTTGTGGGCAGGTTCCCACTTGAGGCCATAGTTTATGTACTATACCATTTGTGGAGGGGGGATTCAATGAAATCTTCTACATTTCTCTTCGAGGAGAAAGCCTATTGTTGGTTTATCCAGGTAAGCTAGGCACGACTAATAGACTAATAAATTCTAGTTTATCAGAACATGAATTCATACAATTCATTGAAGGTCCTTGAAACCTTTTAAATAATCAACTTCTAAAAAGCACTGGTGACGATAGGGAGAAGAATTAACAACAATACGTGTTAAATTTGTAGATGGCGCAAGCAGTTCACACGCTGCTGAACGAAAGCAATACGTGACGCTCTTTAACAGAGCTTAAGAGATGCAAGAAATTAATGGAATTTGTCATCCTAGGCTTTGTGCATTAATAAATTAATTTATATTTGTAACTGATCCGTATAAATACCCGACAGACAACGAGAGCACATTACAAAGTTGCACATTAAAATATGATATACATAGCTTTAATATTTCACACAGCTTCTATGCAGAGATGTTCCATCGCACTATTTCAAGGAAAATTATTATTAATTACTGTCCTCTAATGACACGGAGAACATTACAACGCTGAACTTTAAACATGAATGTATTAATCTCCTGACATTTCTGCAGTTTATACATCTTTTCTATCTATTGAATATATTCATGTTTTATCAATTAAACCTATTACTAATTGTTCTATAAATGAACAACGGCACAGAGCACATTAAAATTTTGCACATGAAAAACATGATTTATAATTTTGACTTTTACGACATAAAAAATGTTTCTATAGAATGTAACATTTATTGTTCTACAGTATTCAATGTTTGTTATGCTATTCAGTTGTTCTTCTATTAAATGTTTTTTGTCCTACTGGAGGTTTGTAGTTCTATTCAATGTTTGTAGTTTTATTCAATGTTTGTAGTTCTATTTAATGTTTGTAGTTCTATTTAATGTTTGTAGTTTTATTCAATGTTTGTAGTTCTATTCAATGTTTGTAGTTCTATTTAATGTTTGTAGTTCTATTTATTGTTTGTAGTTCTATTTAATGTTTGTAGTTCTATTCAATTTTTGTAGTTCTATTTAATGTTTGTAGTTCTATTCAATGTTTGTAGTTCTATTCAATGTTTGTAGTTCTATTCAATGTTTGTAGTTCTATTCAATGTTTGTAGTTTTATTCAATGTTTGTAGTTTTATTCAATGTTTGTAGTTTTATTCAATGTTTGTAGTTTTATTCAATGTTTGTAGTTCTATTCAATGTTTGTAGTTCTATTCAATGTTTGTAGTTCTATTCAATGTTTGTAGTTTTATTCAATGTTTGTAGTTTTATTCAATGTTTGTAGTTCTATTTAATGTTTGTAGTTCTATTCAATGTTTGTAGTTCTATTCAATGTTTGTAGTTCTATTCAATGTTTGTAGTTCTATTCAATGTTTGTAGTTCTATTCAATGTTTGTAGTTCTATTCAATGTTTGTAGTTCTATTCAATGTTTGTAGTTCTATTCAATGTTCGTTGTTCTACATTATTCAATGCTTGTTCATTATAGTATGTGCTTGTCAAGATTTTAATTACTGCATCAATACAATATGACAACAATGTGATAACAATTTATCATTGATCTGATGTCACAGAAAAACAAACTATATTAAGTAAGTGAAAGTAATTAACCTGTTTGCTAGGAAAAAAGATGTTACGGTCTGCCTGTCTGAATTAAAACAATTATATTATATATTATTATTATCTAGATTTTGACAGTTTGTCTTAAAAATAGCCACAATGATACTAAATTGTCACTAGCCAACAAAGTAAAATATGTTGGCTAGCCCGACAGTGTTTTCACTAGACATTGTATTCTATTACAACTGCGTTAGTTCTTTATTATTATTCCTATAAATAAAGCATCTTAGAACACCACTTAAATGTGACGCTTGTCTTATAATGCAATTTCAAGTTTAATGTACAATCTTGAAGAGTAATTATGCAAAATTTATGCGCAAAATGCCGAATGTATTAACGGGAGCGAGACATTCCCAACGCTTAAGTAATCCCCAAACACAACATTAGTCATCTTAATGGCACAAACGAAAATATTCCGAGGAATGCAATTTTACGGAATTAACTAAAAGAAAAAATTATTTGCCAACTACCAACAATGACAAGTTAATTTATATATTAATTTGAAAATTTAAAAATAGAAACAAATTGTGGAAAGCGTAATGGCAGAAGACGGAAAACGTTAAGAAGAAGATTTTTTAGAAATTTATGTACATATAAATTCTTATGGCTTAGCAAATAGAAATTAATGTGGCATGGTTACTTATGTACAATGATTAATGTAACACTTAAACAAAACCTGCTTTAGTCTATGGTTGTTGCTTACCCGGATAAACCAACAATAGTCCTGGCTTTTTAAAGAGAGGATACATTTACGAAAAATAAGGAATTCAGTTAAGCACACCTATCCGATAATGGAGTCGTCTGTGAGACCATCCCACATACAGTGAGTATGTGTGTTTGGTAACAAAATTAAAACTGTTTTTAATTAAAATTATTTGAAGTTACATAAAAACTTGATGATGAATGTAACTTAAACTTTCTTATAAAAAAAAGAAAATTAACTAAAAACATAAAATCTATATATTTTTGTAATGGTTTTGCTCAGTTTATCATGTCAGCTAATACCATTATAGTCGCTCCTTAATTTATTCAACACTGATATTTAATCTTTTGATTTAAACTCAATCAAATTAAACTAAGTATGCATCTGTTTCTTCAACATCTCAATTAAACCAAGATACAGCACTCTAAAAATTCAGGTTCATGATTAAGTTTTATGTAATATGAAACATGTCCCGGTCATCATAATGAAAACTTATATTGATTTGTATTAATATAAAGCTCATCTGTAGAAAGCAAAGAACTTGAGGTATTGGGTACTTCTAATATTTCAATCTTTAATGTTATTGATTGTACAGTACAACAGTATATTGCAAACATCCTATTTTGTACAGCGCTTACAAATTTGTATAATATAATTTATAAAGCTCATCTCTAGAAAGCAAAGAACTTGAGTTATTGGATACTTCTAATATTTCAATCTTTAGTAATTATTGATTGTATCACAGTATATATTGAAAACCTCCTATTTTGTTCAGTACAGTTGACAGTTACTATTAAATAAATTCTAAAACTGTCCACTTTTCACAATTTTGTAATTGTTTCCTTTTAACCACTGTACACCTTCGTTTTCTGGATTAAAATACAAATAAAGCATCAAGCTGGCTGTTTATGCTAAATACTGTATTTTCTTTGGGCGATCATGTCAAAATTATTTTGCGGACATACTGCATTTCCTTTCCTGCAATAATTTATGCTTTTAGTAAACAAGCTGTGTTAGCTTGAAGTGCCATTTTGGTTCGTTGTTTGAATACCAAATAAAACAAACAAACAGATATAATAGTTAACATTTTAAAATACCAATTAAATTGCTGATAATCTAGATAGAAGCGAAATTGACTGATAGAACATCTTATGTATTTCATCAGGTTTTACTGAAATTTTAACTGGTCAAGCAGACTTGTTATTTGGCTTCTTACTGGTCCGCCACGCATTTAACTGGCCATTGGCCGGCGGACCAGTGTTATTTCGAACCCTGTTATAGCCTTATGGGACACTCGGCCCGAAGAGGAAAGGTAATGTGCGCGCAATAATAAAAACATGAAATGTAGTGCTGAAGCCATGGCAGGCAAACATAAATCATACGAGATTATGCCAACAAAGTAACATAAATATTGCTGGAGGCAAACGCTTTTAAAGCAGCTTATAGACGTCAAAGCATCGACTGTGATAGATAATGGTACGGTATGTGTCAAGAAAATGCTGACCTACATAAATTAATTATCCACAAATTTTTCATTTATAATTAATGTAATCAGAACATTGTAAAATATTAAAAACACATCCTCAAATCCAACCTTTTTAATTTGCACTTTTAACATTGTTCAGCACTTAGAGGTGCCCTGCATTTTGCACTATATAAATTGGACATTATTATTACATCAAGTTTTAAATATTTCTTTTTAATTAAATCGAGAAGAAATTGTTTTTCTGAATCTTTGAAACATGTACAATGTATTAATGATAAAGACACATATTTTAATAACAATAAACAAATCATAAATACATTTTTAAAACAAATAAATCGTTAATATTCAAATACAACTTGTAATATCGTTCTGATAATCTAAATTTATAAAAACACTGTATACGGTTCCTCATAACTATTATGTTCCAAGGTCAAAGGTTATTGTTGATTAGGAGTTTCCAACTTCCTGGTATTTTAACTAAGAAACTTCCTGAAAATGCTTTAAGACTTCTACTAAGTCTCTGCTGTATTCTGTAGCCTACAAAATAGTCTTATATTTGTTACATTATGGTATACAGTATGACCCAAGTATAATCCCATCCTCAAATGTACAGTAATCCCATGCTCTAATTTAGTCTACATGTCAAGAGGAAAGGAAAATACATTCAATTTAATATTTATTTGAACCAAAATCAGTATCACCATATTTTACATTTAAAAAACAAATATAAAAACAACAAAAACATTACAAATGCAATCATTTTTGCCAAATTTTGTATCCAGTTGAATTTTTGTATTCAGTCTTCATGGGGGTACTATGGGTACTATGCGGTAATAATAATAATTATATCGATTCAGTTGGGTTTTCAAGATGTTGGGGTTGTACCCATAGAATTTGAAAAGCATGTTGTTATAGGAATATATTTCAACACTAACCATTAACAATTTGACCACTACGACACACTCAGTCAACTGACCACTACGACACACTCAGTCAACTGACCATTATGGCACACTCAGTCAACTGACCACTACGACACACTCAGTCAACTGACCACTATGACACACTCATGTCAACTGACCACTATGGCACACTCAGTCAACTGACCACTACGACACACTCAGTCAACTGACCACTATGACACACTCATGTCAACTGACCACTATGGCACACTCAGTCAACTAACCACTACGACACACTGTCAACTGACCACTACGACACACTCATGTCAACTGACCACTACGACACACTATGTCAACTGACCACTACGACACACTATGTCAACTGACCACTACGACACACTCTGTCAACTGAGGCTTATTAGCAAAAACATTTTTTCCCATTATTTAGGTAGAAAGTGTAGCTTGTGCATCTTTTTTCTTATTGTAATAACATGAATGTCTGCATTATTATGTTCATTAGCATTAACATTATTGCATGCTGTTATTAAACATTGGCACTATAATGATATGAGTCACAGAATGTCATTATAATGCAGCATACTGAAAATCAAAATACAATAACATAATGGATATTTTGCTGTGATGAACAACTTGTTTGTGAATAAAGTTATCTGTGTGTATTGTGTATTATTGTATTGTTGAGGGCCCAATGATCAGCTTTGCTAGATGGGCTACCCTCATCAAACATGGTTCAATAAAAATAATAAAATCCTTTTTGGCAGTAAACAAATTTAAAATAAGCATTAAAATGTTGTTAGAACATCTTTTAATTGGTTATTAGTGAAGTTTTTTAGTTACTGTACAACTTAACTGGTTACTGACCCTGACCAGGATTTTGAATTAAGGAGTGTCAAGGGCCTAAACATGTGCTGACCGGGTTAAAGCAAAATTACAGCTCAGAAATAAATGTAATATATTAGTTATTACATTCTCCAAATAAAGACTGTGGTTGCAGATGATTAGCTGCACCTTCCAATTAAAGACTCTGTCTAATAGCATAGGAGGGGGAGGGGGAGGGGGCGCATCTTTTTGTTGTTGAAATGGGCTGTAAACTGTAAATGCAATAGACTAACAATCTGATTCCACACCCCCGCCCCCCCCCCACCCCCATTTTGCCTGAATGCGATAGGAAATTTAGAACTCACCACCAGCAGAGGGAATTTCTTTGACGTAGTTGCTAGGGAACCATCCAGTTTTACTGTTTAGCGTTCCTTCCCACCATCCGCCCTCAACCTGTTGGGTGACCATAACGATGTCACCTTTGTTAAAGTTCAGTTCATCTGTGCTAGTGGCTTTGTACGCGAAACGTGCTCGCACCAACTTCATGGAATCTATATTGGTAGCCATGATGCAATTCAAAATACTACTACTTGCTAGTTGGCGTATCTACATCATCTAAATAAAAAATAAAAATATGCTTTAATAAAACACCACTGAAAAAAATTTAGTTGGCCAACTTTTAGCAGACAAATGGTATTACCATATTTAGGCATTTAAATCTTGTTCTAAAGTTTTTAACATTAATATTATTGGAATGCAAGATTTTTGGATTGCCATGAAGTATGCATAATTGTTGTCTTTTATTCTATTAATTATTATAATTCTGCGGGGTTGTTTTAAAGATAGATCGCAAACCTCTGAAATTGGCCTGCAATCTCAAGAAATTGGACTGCAATCTCAAGAAAAAACCTCAACTCAAGAAGATTCTTACTTCACAATCATCTGTTTCTACTCCACTCTCTAAACCTAAACTTAGATCTTTACAAAACATGAGATTATAGATTATCAATCACTGTAAAATGTTGAGTTACTTGCTTTATAAGTATGAAACAAAAAATATAATAAACTATAGGCCTAGAAAGGAAAAAGTAAACAAAAACAGTTGTTTGGTAATAGAATAATTTCCGATTTGAACAAATTACAACCAGACGATATAATTTCTGCAAAAACTATGAAATCCTTCAAAGAAAAATTGAGGACCCTTTCTCAAAGGAATACAGGGCCTATCTATCAAGTAAGCAAGTAAGTAAAACATTAAACGCCGTGGCTAAAGATACAGTACCGTATTGTAACTTCTGTTTACTAGGTACGGTAAAATTGCATTACGTCATAACCAGCCAATGGGGTGCTGGTACGTGTGTGACGTCATCGTATAAGGACTTTGTGGATTTTTTTCATCTCGCGAAAACAGTGATCAACCGCATTTTCTTTATGCTTCATTCATCGCTATTATCGCAGTCGTGTGTGAAAAAAACTAAATGTAGCCTACGTCTGTTATTATTATTGAAAAGCCAAAACATTGATTTTAATTCTAGATTACAGAAAACCGTTTCAACAGAGGCCTAGGCCTACTTACTACGTACTATAACCTCATGAGTTTGTTTGTGTAGGGAAAGCGATGCCAGGCTGGAGCCAGCTGCATGTGTGCGCTGATTTCTGTGACTCGTCAGCCCTGGGGCTACTGTCTAAATCATAGTATTTGAGGGCCCCTTTATTGTCCGCATTTGCTTGTTGTTTATGGTCACCATTGTAAACAAAGTTTAATAAAAAATATAGGCCTAAATAGGCCATTTGGAATAAAAATAAAACCCTCATCTACAGCGCACACACATCCACGCAGTCTGGCGCCGCCGATAGGAATTCTCTACATATACAACAGACGCGATATGAAAAAAAGTCCTTATACGATGACGTCACACACGTACCAGCACTCCATTGGCTGATTAATATGACGTAATGCAATTTTACCGTACCTTTAGTAAACAGAAGTTAGAATACGGTACCGTATCTTTAGCCACGGCGAACATTAAATACGTACAGTAGTAAACAATAACACATCATGGCAGTAGCTTTTATTAGTCAATAGTTTAAGCCTAAAATAAATAAATAATTCATATTGTTCAAGATACATAACATATTGAAGTAACTGTAATGACGGTAGATAGAACCTATATAGGATACAGCATAATAAACCAAGAGCATAGTGTACTCGAGGATAATGTTAATTCACTTGAGCAGTATACATCTGTAAGCCCGACTTGATAACTACCGGAAGTAAAATACTAGCGGCTAATCGTCTCTCTTCCACCGTCGGTGTGTGGTGGGAGTTGATAGCACACCTCTCATTCGTTCTCCCACCCAAGAATCTTACAAACAAAACGTAATTATTATAAACTAAAAAGCTATTTTTTGTCTTCAAAACATACTTACAATAACATGATGGCTGTTCCCGAGTTGTTTTTTTTACAATAGGTTTCAATTACTTTACTTTTCGAGGAATTTACGTCCAAGTCTGTAGGCCTATCTATCTGACTGAACGGCCAAGCCTCACACCGTGTCCCCGGTTTTGAGACAGAGTTCAGGCCAATGTTATGAGAAAATGTATTAAATGTCTTTACTCCCTCTGGATTAATAATATCTCGCATGTTGTAAATAGGGTGTGAGTTTATTAACTGGATTTTTTTATATCTCAAACATTGGTGGTGGCAGACAGAAAATTCCTTCCTTGCTTTGGAGAGAGATCAAGTTATAGACAGTAGAATAGGTGGTTGGGGAGGAGGAGAATTGGGAGAGGAGAGTGGGAAGTAGGGAAGGGAAGGGATGAGATATGATGCATGGTAATCGGTAGGAATATAAACTTGACTAGACAAAAAAAATTAGACCTTACAATTTTTCGGTTTGTATTGTTTTTGTTTTTTCGTTGTTTAAAAATCGCGGTACATTTTTTTTTCATGAAGCTATCATCATGGAGATGTTTGCTATTAGAGGCGTCATAGGAAATGTCAATATGCCACTCTCGTTTTCGTTTTGTCGGTTCCGATTGAAAGAAGGAAATACATCAGTTTACTGCAATATATTCTATAATATCTCTATGATCGGTCAAAAATGTACTTACGTGTTTTGTCTGTGACAACATTTGTAAGCCTAGTAATCCTATGTGCATTGGTAAGTACTACCCATGGTACCAACAATGAGAAGAAATGTCATGGCTGCGACTTTCACTGCGATTTTATAATAAAAGATTGTGTTGAGGAGGTTAAATGCTCTTGTTCTTTTTGTGAAAATGATTTGCAATGTTCCCATCAATGTAGTTGGTATGTAAACTGCACTTCAAAGGATCTGAACAAGATGCCACGACTCCAAGTTGACACCAAAAACTTATACCTTGGAAGCAACGCTATAACGACGTTGGACGCATACGGGTTTTCGAATTTGTCCATTATCTCTTTGGACTTGATCAACAACGAACTGACGGAATCTAGAATTGACGATACCGCTTTTAGTGGCTTGGATGAACTTTCATATTTACGTATAAGTTATAATACCTTAAAAAAGGTAAATAAACGTTGGTTTGAGGAGCTTCGTAGCTTAACTATCGTCGTTCTTCGTCACTGTGACATCACATCCGTCGACGGAGATTTATTCGACAATAACTTGAATCTTAAGTGGGTTAATCTCGGCGACAACAACATACGGTTTCTGCCTTCTGGTCTATTCAAGAAACATACAAAACTCAATCTTGTAGCGCTTTTCAACAATGAAATCACGTACATTCCACCTGGATTCTTTAAGGCGTCAAGTGCCAGTATTGAAGTACTGTATATCCACGACAATCTACTAGCAAATATAGGTCCCTCGGCCGGATTGCAAGATTTTCCCAATTTGAATAAGTTATCAGTTTTTAGTAACCCATTCACATGCAACTGTGACTTGGTCTGGTTTATCAATTGGATAAAATTAAATGAAGGGATATTGGCACCTAAGGGACGTAAAGATATCATACCGCGCTGCAATGATTTAGGCCTAGATAATAAAATAATAACAAAGGTAGACATAGGTGCGTTGCACTGCAACTGGATTTGGTGGGAACTTGCAGTTGGTGGAACCCTCTTCATACTACTGGTGTGTCTTTACTTAAAGATACCACAGATCAGGTAAATACAGCAGCCGCTCATTCAAATCGATTTATTATCTCCCTCAAAAAAAAAATGTTATTCACTTTGACCAAAAATTGGATCATAATTATCATCAGTTGTTTCTCAAACCCAACCCACCCAACCCTACCACCCACCCACAACATAACTCAACCCACCCAACCCTACCACCCACCCACAGCATAACCCAACCCACCCAACCCTACCACCCACCCACAGCATAACCCAACCCACCCAACCCTACCACCCACCCACAGCATAACCCAACCCACCCAACCCTACCACCCACCCACCCACAGCATAACCCAACCCACCCAACCCTACCACCCACCCACAGCATAACTCAACCACACAGCAATAACATACTCCCTGTTGTCAACGATTTGTTTCACTCTCTCTGAGCGTTGATTTAGGCCTAATACAATCATTCATTTTTGTCCACAGGCGTTGTATTTCCAGTTACAGGCGTCGAAAACAATACATACAACTACTAGAAAGAACAACGAAAAAGGAGGAAAATGAAGCAATTGATAAGGATTCTACATAAATATTTAGCAGCAAAGACGTTTATATTAAAGTCTAAAGATTAAATAAATTCCAAAGATTAAAAATAGATTTCTATAATAAATGTCTATACTAGAACCTCTTTGCGGGATACCTCTTTTCAGGGGACATCCCTATTGTTAGTGACGCAACGCTTTATTTCTGCTATGTTATCTGCACATTATCATGAAGCAGAACAGAATATTAGGGGAAATATACGTTTTAACACTAACATCCAACCTGCACCTCTATTCAGGGGACACTCCTATTATAGGGAAACTTGGTTTAGTCTAGAAAAAAATTGCTTATAATTTGTTTAATAAACATTTCCGAATATATTATATTGTTTTACATTTTATGAATAAGTATATGCTGTGTTTACTGTATATCAAACGTATTATCTGCAAATTCATACTCGTCATGATATATTATTATTATTATTATTATTATTATTATTATTATTATTATAATCGAACAATTTCACAATAAATTTGATTTATTTTGCAATTGGCAATCTTTCAAAAGATCCTGAAATTAAGCTTAGTTAATCGTTCTTAAACTACTATCGAAGATGAGAAAGCCTTGCAGTTGTTAGAGCAAAATCTCAGGAGATTAAATATATAAACATATGTTTAAACGTTTAAATAATAAAAGTTTAAATCAGTTTGACGTGAGGAGGGCTATTCACGCACTTTATACCAAACCAGAAGAAACGTTATTCATTGTTGGTGGAAGTAAACACAGTACCAAGCGCTGATTGGCGGTGGATTGGCAAACAATACAGCAATTCTGGAAAAACTATACATAGGCCTAAGTGTTGGTGTATAAAAGCAGTGAAGTATCAGTTGAATTCTTAATTGGGTTTTGTCTGGAATAACAGTGTTGTTTTAACTACAGTCGGTGGCCCAATCGGAAGTGGACATCATCCCAATTGGTAGTTTGAAGTCTTTTATTTAGCAGGCTAACAGTACATTGACTATTTCCGAACAGACAGTGTGAGGTATATTCTTGAGTAGCATCGGGACTTTACTTGGAGCAGATGGTAAGTTTTTAGCCTTTCTGTTGGTAGTATAGGCCTAAGACATTTGGAATTGTTTTTTTTGTTGGTTTTTTTATAAATTATATTTTGAAATCTTATTTACCGAATTTATATTGATTTATTTAAACATAATATTAAAGAAATCAGATGAATTAATAATAATTTTGAATGCTTTTGGCGAAATTAAATTCCAGTTCTATAGACTATCATTATTATGGTAGGCCCTATTATTATAAATTGGTTTTAAGATAAGGTCCTGTATTTTGCACTAATTTGGTGAGCTACTAAACTAAATAGCATTAGGGTCTAATCAATTTTACATCTTATTGGTCTAATAATATGAATAATTCAAGCGCGGAGGTCCCGGCTATTTTTTCTTTGGCGACCAAAATGGAATTATTCCAGTCCAGTTTAATGGATGAGTTTTGTCCACAAGTTTGGATCTTCTTACACTGATCGTTTCCTACTACTCTTGTCAATGACGTCATAAAATATAACGCGGGCGTGCTCAATCTGATGAAAATGGTACGCGTTGACGCGCGCGTCAAATTTGTGTCTCTATGACGTCATTAACAACTATTAGCAGCATGAGAATACGAATTTGACGCGCGCGTCAACTTTGTGTCTCTATGACGTCATTAACAACTAATAGCAGCATGAGGATATATTGTGTTTATGGTTTGACACCTTAATGAATATAACATTGCCACGTATTTCGGTGTATTGCACTTAAAGTGGGCTTAAAGTTCATTGCCTTGTTTGTAGGTCAAAACCAGCAGCCTGAAAACTCTAGAGGGTGGTAGGAGCTGGTAACAGGTGTAGGTCCTAACAGTTGGCCTAGGTTGGCTCCCAGTTGGACATGTTAACTACAATTTAACACATTTTTCATATGTTAAGGATTAAAAACACGTCCTTTGATTGGGAGTGGCAGGGTTTGAAGTGTACCAGAGTTTATGTAATATAACTATCGTTGAAATGTGTATTAGACTCGTTCAATAGTTTCGAAAGCCTCACTATAACTTATATATACAAAAGCAATTACAGAGGAATAAAATAAATACTAAAAATAGATATAGCTGTAATTATTTTTTAATATATAGTATCGGGAAATTAAAGGAATGCATTGTATTATTTATATTTTTTGTCTAGTATATATATATAAATTATCATTTTTATTCAAGTAAATGCATAACGTTGTCACTAACCAATCCAGTTGATTTTATTTAACTTTGTTTACTTATATTGATATTGTTTTATATTTTCTTTAGGCAAAGATGCCTACAAAAAGCTCTTTAATTGTTCTCGTGATTTGGCTATCCGGATGTATGGGACAAAACGTTTCCCCGAAGGTCGATTTAAAGTCTACTACGACGACACCTAAACTTTGTTACCGTTCTGCTTGTTATCTGCAACCTGCCAAATGTAACCCAGAAGACGGCAACTGTCGATATGCCCTCTCTGTCAAAGAAACCAGTGATAAAAAATCTTTTAAATTCAACCTACGAGGTAGCGCTGATGGCTTTGTAGCTGTAGGCTTATCAAAGGATAAATTTGTGGTGAGATTAGGACAAACGAAATGGTTTGTTTTACGTCTATGTTACGTTTAAATTATATGATGCTTTAAACTGATTTTTGCTTACAATCCACAACCGGGTACTATTTGTAATTTAGATATTACTGATCTTCTGTGTAAAATTGGTTGTAATTCTTTCGATTTATATACCTTTTCCCTAAAGCTCTGTCTACACTATCGAATTGTATGTGACGACGTCATCTCACTACCATATTTGGGCACTTCATATTTTTTTTGTCACAAAAAGTTTGATCAATCAATCAATCAATCGTTCGATTTATATTTATATTTTATTTATAAATATGCAATAGTGTAGTGTTGTGACAGTCAATTCTTCTTATAACATATGAAAAAGTCGGTTGCACTCACATTGGAAAGTTATTTTATAGGCTTTATTACGATGATCTTTTTACTTTTTACCGCTGAAGAAAAAATAAGTGGGATTGTTAATATTATAAAGTTGTTACAAAATAAGTTTAATAAAAACTAAAGGTCTGTCAACACCATAAAACTTTACGTGTCAAATAATGTCATGTGCCCATAGACATGATGATGTCATATCACTGCCATATTTGGGTATATCACTACTATATTTGGGCACCTCACATTTTTTTTTATCAAACTAGTTTGATCGTGTAGTCAGAGCTTAAAATGGTATACATGGAGCTAGCCTTTAATTTTTGTTTCACTAGGGCAGTGATGACATGGTAGCCTGTGTCTTAAATGAAACGAAAGTGCAAGTAAAACACATATATGGAGAATATTCAAGATTACACGTTGATGATTTGGTTTGTTATTTTCAGGAGGGAAGAGTATAATTTTACTCTTCCCTGTTGTATTATTTTATTGTAGCTGATTAGTCAGATGTTTTCCTAATTATGACGTAATTGTATGGATACTCGGGGTGAAATTTGGGCAAAACATCTGACTTCAGCACCTTGAACGCGGGCAAGAGTTCGTAATAGTTAATTTACGATTTGTATTTAGCATGATACAGTATCAACTAATTAGAATAAAATTGCACTACCGGTACACGTTTTTGTTCCTGTTTCTTTATTGAAGATGTATTGTCCCCCTAAAAAAATAATTCATTCATAATTTTTTTTTTAATATGCCATTTTAATGTTACATAATATTTATCCACTTTGACCAAAAATGGGATGGAAAAAATGTATTTACCTGAAAACCTGTAATTTAAAGCAAAAAATAGTCAAATTGGCTACCAGCAAATGGTTTTTTGGTTGAATTTAATCATTTATTTTTTCATTTTATAGATGAAAACTTTCAATTGTTCCCTTTTTTCTACCGAAGTGATTAGCTTTATTAAATCTACAAAATAATCTATTCAAAGTCTTATTTTATCTTTATTTTTCATGTTTTTGGGGCACAATACATCTTTAAATGATATCTCATCGCAACCAAGGCTAAGATGAACAATACAATCAATGAAGATCTTTTTAAAATATAAAATTGAATTGTAATTATTATTAATTATTTCATATTCAGATTGAAGGAGCTACGATATTAAAAGCAACATACGACCGTAAAAACAAAATGATACATTGTGTATTTACAAGAAAGAAGATATTAAAGTCTGTACCTCAGTATTTTAACATGAAACGAAAATGGTATTTAATTTTTGCTAGTGGTGCTCTAAAGAAAGGTATGCTTTTGACATTATTCTGATGTTACTGTTATATTGACGCACAAAGTTGGCGCGCGCGTACAAAAGGCGTAAGATTTTTATCAACATTAGAACGCGTTCCTGCTCAAAGTTTGTGCTTATTTTTGACGTTACAGATAGGCATTTTTGTTCTTAACTTTGTTATCTTATACCTTGTAACTCTTAATACTTAGACTTGAATGTTGTTAACAATTATTAGTGCCTACTGTTTTTATGTTTTTTTTTAATTTCGTAGGCATGCCATTAATGCAAGGACCTCAAAGGGTTACAAAAAGAAAAGTATCTTTAGCAAAGCATGTACTTTATGCTGAAACAGACATAAAACCAGCTGGAAAACCAAAAACTGACAAACTAGACAAAGGAGGTAGTACTGACCCTTTTCAACCACCAGATTTTCTGAAACTAAACAAATGTGGAAAATACGAACAGTGTGCAAAAGTACCTGATGATTGTGATTGGAATAAATGCGATATTAGCGTACGAATTAAGGAAAATAAGACGGGTGACTCTCTTACATTTCTGTTAGCTGGTAAATCAAATGGATGGATTGCACTGGCCTTTTCTGAAGATAAAAAAATGGTTAGTATCAAACACCATTTTAAAGCTTTGTCTAAAAGTGTTATGTGCCCAATAATAGTGATATTCTCAAATATTGTAGTGATATGGCATCATCATGCCCATGAGCACATAACGTTTAAAAGTGTAGACAGAGCTTTAGTGTTGTTCACAATATACGTTAAAACTCTATAGTTCGAGTAACTTCGACTTTTTAGTTCAAGCAACGCAAGACGTACGCACAACGCAAATAATTGCGCGTACCGTACATAATTGCGTTCCGTCCAATGCGAACCTAGCTTTACGAAGCTGCCGCTTGGCTGCTCCATTGACGATGTCATGGTGAGGAATATGAAAAGGTAAATTAATGATTTGCAATATGTTTATCGATGAAGATTTGTAATTGATCATCTTTGTAATCTGTAGAATGAAGACGATGTTGTTTTTTGTATTAGAGGGAAAACAGAGGGAAGGACGGATGTAAAGCAGGCGTACTCCGCTCGACATTACATGGAGGAGATCACCAGTCCGGTAAGTCCATACCAGTATTTTGCCATCAAGCCGATTTCCCACTAGGCTTGGCTTATAGAGTCAACAAGAAGACTAGGCGAATTTTCCATCTTCAAAATCTCTCTCTACGCGTAATATAAGCTGACGTTTCGATTCGCGCGAACAAATTCGCCTAGTGGAAAATCGTCTTTAGAGTATCTAAAACTACAATATGTTGAATGTACAGTATAGAATAATTGTAACGGTTTTGATGAATCCAAAATTACTTCGATAACTTCTATTTCATGCTTACACATGTTGATTTCTTTAAGGACAATTTGATGGTCCATAGTTCTTCATATGTTGATGGATATATATCTTGCAAATTTACAAGAAAAAAGAACATACCTGAAAACGACAAGACGTTCAATCTGTATCGACCACATTATATGTTTTTAGGTTACGGACCTATAACTTCATGTGAGTATGTTTGCCTTACTCTGTAGTGGTTCGCGAAGCCTCAGCATTGATTATGAATTGGGCCACTCACTAAGGCTTGGTTCACACAGATACGTAGCGGAGGTACGTAAACGCAACGCAAGCGAGTTGACCAATGACACAAGCGGCATTTCGAATAATCCATCGCTTGTGATTGGTCGAATCATTTACGTTGCGCTTATGTCCTTGTGTTGCGCCAGGGTAGGAACCAAGCCTAAAGTTTGCTTCTATTGGACGAAACCCAATGACGGAATTTGACCAATCACGACGACGCGCGCCTATGGATTATCCTAACTGGTCAATTGTGCCTTGCGTTGCATTGCGTCGCGTCCAAGTACACACCAAGCTGGTTTGGTTGGACATTAGTGAAACAAAGCTGTACAAGAAATACAATGCGACATGGGGAAACTTACACCTTTTATTGAACCGCTTAGTTATTTACGGTACTACGCATGTCGCCAGCAAGATTAATCTGAGACATTTAGAAAGGGACATAAAGAAAAAATAATTATTTTAAAGAATTGTTTTGGCAGGGGACACAATGATACATTTGTATTTTATACGATAATTATTTCAAATGTACATTTCAGCTATACACCGTCCAATGCAACACAGTGTAACTCCTGTCATTTCCGAATACATGGTGAACTTCAATTCCTCGCGTGGCGTCATAACAATGACGGATGGATCTGACGGGCCAGATGGCGGGACAGGACCTCTTCCGTTCGGTGCTTGGCCGTTTGATATCGACGAGGACAGTGGACTTCCAGCAGCATCTCAAGAGTTTGTAGACCCTCCAAGTGCGTGAACAAAAAAAATAAATGAATAAAAAAGAAAGAAAAAAATAAGATTAGAATTAAACTTCTATAGCTACCGTATAGTTTGGTCTACACTATCAAAGTAGTTTGACAAAAAAAGTGTGATGTGGCCAAATATGGTAGTGATATGACGTCATCATGTCCGTGTTATGTGGGCATTTTCTTTTATCACAAAAGGATTGATAGTGTACACAGAGCTTTAGTGATATACCTTATTCAAATATTGACTTGGTTAACTCTGGGTCTAAGCACGGAGTTATCGAAATCTGCAGAAAGAAACGATTACAATAAAAGACAGACGCAGGGATTAGTTGTAACTTTAAACCAATCAGATGGCGTGAATTTAACAATGACGTATCTAATAGTTGTTTTACTAATCTATAGATCTTCAGTTGATTCCAGATAAAGCGGTGATATCATACAAGCCTACCGTACCGTCGACCTACATGAAGTACGTCCGCGCATTGTCGATGTTTTTGCCAGATTCTAGTGCACACGCCACCTGTAATCCGGCTACTAAATTTGGATATGCAAGTGGTTGTCCATGCGTTATAATTACTTTTACGGGAGTAAGTACAGAGGAATTGATATAATTCAAAATAGGTTCAACAATGAGTGTGTTTATTTTCTTATCAAGTCAAGTGTCATTTATTGTCATTTGTTTTAAGAAAAAAATAATAAAAATTCTGTTTGCTTTGTTTGAATTGGCAGAACACAATATCCAACGGACACAACACAAACTCAAAACAAAAATATAATATATACATTTTAATAATATAACTTAAACATTATAGGTATGTTATAATCAGCCCATGACCCCATCAATATTAAATATCATCATCAATATCATCATCATCATACATCAGATTATAATATCATCGTTGCCTTTTTGTTATAAATGCTGATTGTTGTCAATGATTATCAAGTTTATTTATTTTTAAAATAATAACGTATCTTTTATTTTTATAATAATAATGTCTATGTTCAACTATATAGAACCCCAAGGAGTGGGCACCGTTGCCATACCTACCAATGCTGATACCAACCACGATTAAAGATGTCTACGTTGACTCTCACCTGCCTCTAACGTGCGAGGGAAAGGTAACTGTATTTATAATTGAAAAACGAGAGAGAGAGACCACTTTTTGTGGCTTAAAAGAACACAGCCATTACTTCCATTGATATCATAGTGTTGAATTCATACCCATATATGGGCATGATGATGTCATATCACTACCATATCTGGGCATATCACTACCATATTTGGGCACATCACAGTTTTGTTGACAATGCTTTATGTCTTACTTTGCTCTCTATTGGTAAATGGAAATTTAAGCTCTGTCCACACTATCAAACTAGTTTGACAAAAAAGGTGTGATATGGCCACATATGGTAGTGATATGATTAAATGTGGTAGTGATATGACATAATAATGCCCATATATGGGAACTTCACATTTTTTTGTTTGATAGTGTAGACAGAGCTTTGACCATACGTGAAAATGAAGTCACAGTATATGTATTCATTATTTTTCTAGACAAACGCTGACAAACGAATACTTGGATCTGTCGTGGTCACACCATCGGCGGGATTTTTATCAGACGATCTTGTCAACTCTTTTGTAACCGTCCAAATGATGAGTCCGGTGGAGAATGTATCTATCCGTATCGTCTGTTTCACATGGGCGGCAAACATTGACCATTCGCGATCTGAGGGTAGAATAAACTTCACGGTGAAAATCAAAGGCTCAGCCAAACACTGAGTTTTTCATTTCTCCTCCTAAGATCAGTCCACGTCATCTTCTGGTGTATACCACCAGTAGTATAGAAATGATTCATCATTTTACGGGTTTTGAAATCTATAGTCAGTTTGTAAATACATTTTAACGTGTATTATATATTATAAACAACGTTTTTACTTATGTATTAAAAGTATAGTGAATAAAATGTTTTCATACATTTACTTCTTATCTAGTGTTATGTTCTTATATAGAAATCTCAGATCCCTCACTCAACAAAGTTGTAAATGCTATTAAATAAGTTAGCTCTATCTACACTATCAAACAGAACTTTATGTGATAAAAAAATGTGATGTGGTCATATATGGAAATAAAGATGTCATATCACTACAATATTTGGGAATATCACTACCATATTTGGGAATATCACTACCCTATTTGGGCACATCACACTTTTTTGTCAAATTAGTTGATAATGATAGTGCAGACAGCTTAGCGTCAAAAGTACTATACTTTGTCTAGAGGGCGCTTCAAAATTATTAAGATTGACGAGGTATATTCAGAGCGTCATTTCGACGATCGAGCATTCTCTACTTCTCACGGAGCGCCATGTATGCCTTTATTTACTTCCGAAATAGAAATAGTACTACGGTAACTGGTTCAGTGGACCAAATTTAGCACCAGTGGAGCACAGTGATATAAAATAGAAATAAGTCACTAATTTTAATATCTTTTCGTATGTTAATACACTCTGCTTAATTGGACCCAATTTGGAGCCAGTGGAGCACAGTGATATAAAATAGAAATAAGTCACTAATTTTAATAATCGTTTCGTATGTTAATACACACTGTGCTCAAGTGGGCCCAATTTGGAGCCAGGGAGCACAGTGATATAAAATAGAAATAAGTCACTGAATTTTAATATCTTTTCGTATTTTAATACACTTTGCTCAATTGAACCCTATTTGGAGCCAGAGAGCACATTGATATAAAATAGAAATAAGTCACTGAATGTTAATATCTTTTCGTATTTTAATACACTGTGCTCAAGTGGACCCAATTTGGCACCAGGCGAGCACAGTGATATAAAATAGAAATAATTCACGGAATTTTAATATATTTTCGTATGTTAATACACTCTGCTCAAGTGGACCCAACTTGGAGCCAGTGGAGCACAGTGATATAAAATAGAAATAAGTCACTGAATTTTATTTTATATCACTGTGCTCCGCTGGCTCCAAGTTGGGTCCACTTGAGCACAGTGTATTAACAAAGGAAAAGATATTAAAATTCAGTGACGACTTATTTCTATTTTAGATCACTGTGCTCCACTGGCTCAAAATTGGGTCCACTTGAGCACAGTGTATTAACATACGAAAAGATATTAAAATTAGTGACTTATTTCTATTTTATATCATTGTGCTCCACTGGTGCTAAATTTGGTCCACTGAACCAGTTACCGTAGTACTATTTCTATTTCGGAAGTAAATAAAGGCATAAATGGCGCTCCGTAGAAGTAGAGAATGCTCGATCGTCGAAAATGACGCTCTGATTATACCTCGCAGACAGAGGGGGTCGCAGGATTTGGTTCACAATATGGAGACCCAACCAATAATGAACCTGGATTTGTGAGTATGTAACAATAAATATGTTTTGTAAATAAAGTGGGTGTGATCTCTACAAGTGGTGCACAATTTATACTATACACTAACTAGCTAGGCCTAGTAAAGTAAGCAGGTAGGCCTAGCTAGGCTAGCTAGGCTAGGTAGTAGGCCTAGTAGGTCTAGTAGTAGGCTAGCGGCCTACTATAGATAGCTCATGGAGGTATAGCTGGGCCTAGGGCGAGTAAGTAGATCTAACGTGCTCTAGCCTGGCCTTTATGAGTTACACAGGTATGACAGGTCTGTTGAATTGAGAGGGGCCAATAGAAACATTTTACCATACCACCAGTACTAGGTAGTGGGGGGATCCAGTCAAGTCGCCCCATCGCAAAGTCGCCCCATACAAAGTCGCCCAATACAAAGTCGCCCCATCGCAAAGTCGCCCCAAAACAAAGTCGCCCCGGCACAGTCGCCCCATCGCAAAGTCGCCCCATTACAAAGTCGCCCAATCGCAAATTCGCCCCATCGCAAAGTCGCCCCAACGCAAAGTCGCCCCATCGCAAAGTCGCCCACGGTTTTAATCATATTGGTTGCGTTTGATATCGATTGCGTTGTTACTTTGCTCGCGCTAAATGTCGTATACAGTATAATGTTTATCCTATTATATACATAATTTGTGTTTTAATTTTTATTTTACAGGTTTTAATGGAGTGATGTGCTTTTTATTAAAAATCATTAAAAAAATAGTCCCTTGTTTGAAAGTTCTAAAAAGATTAGGCCTATCCCTGATTTATAGTTTCGAAAATGTTAATTTAATATGATTTTTAAATTAGTTACCAGAGCCACAATTACGAATCTTTCTTCAACCTACGCGTGGATACCAGCTAATTTTTTAGGATAATATAATAAATGTATAAATGTGTAGTAGCCTAGGCCTTCCTATAGATTTACAGTAGTTAAAACAATAACAGTGTTGTAAGACAATGAGTGTTATAGGCTACTTATTGATCATTTTGCATTTATTGACAAGTTATGTGTCTTAATTTTATAATGACTTTTCAAAATAAAGAAATTTAAAAAAAAGGATTTCATCGCCGATATGATTGTTTTACATGCAGGTATTTTAGTAAAATTAAAACGCTACATTTTGACCATGGAAAAACCATCGTACAGTATCGTGTGCGTGTTTTTTAAAAAGGGGAATCCCCGATGGTCAGCAGAAAGACGGCGCAGTTCCGATTGGTTTCAGAGAATGTTTCAGATGGCGAGTCGCCTTTTATTCAACAGCACAATGATCATTTTACTGAAGAAATTCTTTTCAACCCTTTTGGTTAGGCCTAGAACATTCTAATTATCATGCCTAATAAATATCCTCATATCGGGTATTTATTTAATTTTAAATTAAACAAGACCGTGAAGAGGCACGGAATAATACGTACACGGACGTACGACGAATACACACACGCACGTCATCATTTACGACATAGTGGTGATATGATGCAATTTTATAATGGATATAATGATGGGATTGCCTTTCCAGGCTTACAATCAATGTTCATTACGTAATACTATGTATATAATCTAGATCGTATAACATCATTTTATCGCGACCAAATTTAAACGCGACCGATTTCGAACGCGACTGATATCATCGTAAAACTCCGGCGGGGTTTCCCCATCTATGGTGCGTTGTAGTGCGACAACGGCGGAGTAATTACGGGGGTTTCCCTCTGGTAAGCTAGCACGTTAGTGCGACCGCGGAGTGATTAGTCGGGGGCTTCCTCTCTGGATGGTGGTGCGTGCCGATCGTGTGACCTGAGATCGACTACATGGCGGGGCTTCCCCTTTTTATGCCTACACGTTCCATGTTATTTTGTGTATCATTGCGACATTTTACGCACTTGTAAACTATTTTTTAACGTTTTGGGGCGACTTTGCGATAGGGCGACTTTGTGATGGGGCGACTTTGCGATGGGGCGACTTTGCGTTGGGGCGACTTTGCGATGGGGCAACTTTGTGATGGGGCGACTGTGTCGGGGCGACTTTGCGATGGGGCGACTGTGTAAGGGGCGACTTTGTATGGGGCGACTTTGCGATGGGGCGACTTGACTAGCATCCGTAGTGGGTATGGGGTAGGCCTATATCATCGACATCAGTGAATCAAAAGATTCAGTGGACCATGGAGGTTCCGGCTTGTGCACTTTTTGTTTTAACATTTTTTTTCTTCATATTTAGTAAGTGATTCTCATGGTAGCGCAATAATGATTCAGTCTCAAAAAGACCGTTTTATATCAGTAGGCTTAGCTGCCCTTATTATTAGTCTTGGATCAGCTCGTCTACCACTCACAAGATTGTCTTCAAATACAGGTACAGTATTGACAATCTATAACATCTTGCAACCTTCTAACCCCTAAATATACTTAACCTACATGTAAGTAGCGGGCCCATGCCCTGAAAATGGTGAAATGAATGGCTGAGCTTAATTTGATATTTTATCTTTAATTTAGTGTGGAGGACGGGGCCCCTTGGATCCGCTCCTGTATAGGGCCCTCAATGAATTTAATTCATTGAGTTGTTATTTTACTTATATGGCGAACATTATGGTTCATTTATAAATTATATAATATGGTATACATGATCTTCACATTATCTCCTGTACTTTGTACAGCATTTTATTTGTAATACAACATATTTTCATTAGTTTTTCTCTCCAACAGAACATAAGTATGATTACTTACCAGTAACAGTGAATATATGTGCAGAGACCATTAAATTTGCAGTTTGCTTTTTACTTTCAATACATTTGCTTTACAAAGGTATGTATAAAGCATGTTTAACTAAAACATAGGATGACTGTAATCAACTCTATGGAGTAGTTTGTCAATGTGGCTTGTCATAAACATAACATGAATATAGAATAGTATGGTGCTTTATGATGAAAATGATGAACCCTGAAGGGTTGGCTGTGGTGTTTAAAGCTCTGTCTACACTATCAAACATTATGCGACAATAAAAATGTGATGTGTCCATATACGGACATAAAGATATCACTACCACATTTGGGTACATCACACTTTTTTTGTCAAACTAGTTTGATAGTGTAGACAGAGCTTAATATATTTTCCCTCATTCATGTCAGGGGAAAGCATCCCCTTACTAGGCATTTCCCTGAATAGGTATTTCCTAATACTGTAATACATTTTTATTAATTGTCACATTTCTGTCTATACTAGTCTGTCCACTAATTAAATTCAGAACAGATAACAGATGTTGTTATGTTTAATAAATTGATGAACAAAAGAATTGGCTTTTAATTGCTATACACTAATTACAACTCAAGGTCATTGTTGTTAAGCCTTTACCTGGTCTGCTAACGTGATATTCAATATCACAATACAAATAATAACATCTTTTGTGAATGTGGCTAGTGTTTCAATTCACTGGTTTATGGTATTAATAAATAAAATAAATAAATAAATAGTAAATACTATAGTATTTGAAGAAAGATAAGAAATTGACTGAATATTTATTTTAAAGAGGGACGCCAGATTTCTGAAATATTCAGCAAGCCATCGCACAGTACGGCACATTTTCTAAAATGGAGTATTCCAGGATTGCTGTATTTTTTGGACAATCTGATTGGATTCTATACTCTAACATACTTGGAGCCGGTAAGTAAAAACAATCAAAGATTACAATTAGAAAATACTAGCATATCTTTCTGTTACTGCATGGGGTGCATCTGTCTATTTACTGTATGAAATGTATTGTCTATTATGAGGTGTATTTACTGTCTGTTACTGTATGAGGTGTATCTATTACTTTGATATTTCACACTCCATCAATTTGTCTCGGAAATTATATGCAATAGTGGATACAGGATTTTGGAAAATGGGGGGAGGGGGGGGGGGGGGCAGGGTCTATAAGTAGCAAAATGAAGTGCTGAACTTAATTTGATGTCTTATCTTTTACAATTTGTGAACTTTAGAGGCGGCCTGGACTCGTGTTTTTTTTGTATTGTATTTTTATGGAGACAAAAATAAAGTAAATGGAAAAAAAAAACACAAATCATTAAATCAACCCAATATCATTCTTATGTATATTCTTTTTGTATAAAATGTTTTTATTTTATTCATCTCAGGCAGTGGCAGTTTTATTGAATAACTTTGTTATCATTTCAACATCAATTTTATTTCGATTTATTTTAAAGTAAGTACATCATTTTTTATATTTTTCTGAATATTTGTAAAATACGGTAGAGATGGGACACCCTTTTGAGACCCAACAAAGTTTCCAAACTAAATGGGTGTCCTGTAAATAGGGTGCCCAAAGAAGATTTCTATTGTATTGGCTATAATAGAGTTTGAAATTATGAATACATTTTCTTTGCTATTTGTTTAATAGTTTTAATGTTTTTATTTTAGAGTGAAGTTTACCAAGGTCCAGTGGGCGTCAATTATTATTTTATTTTTAGCAATTGTTTCCTTGTCAAATGAAAGCAGTCATAGTTCTGAAAGCATACATCATCAACAAGATGTCAATTATTTACAAAAGAATACATCATCAAAATCTGACAAAGTTATATGCAGTTATGAAAAAAACATTAAAAATGAATTATTACCAACAAAACACATCTCAACAACTGAGCATAAGGATTCCAACGAAAAGGAAATAAAAATATTTAATACAGGGCACGTTTTGATCATCGTAAGTTGTTTTATTGCTTCGTTCGCAAACATCTACAACGAGAAAATATTCAAACAAGATGGCGGACTGCAAGAAAGTATATTTTTTCAGAATACGAAACTATACATGTTTGGCGTGTTCTTTAACGTTGTTACGTTACTAACTCATAGCGATTACAGACAGCGTGTCTGGAAATGTGGCTTCTTCGACGGATACAACGTCTTCTCGTCGATTCTGATTTTTGACATTGCGTTTATTGGATTAACTGTGTCAATAATTTTAAAATTTAAAGACAATATGTTTCATATACTAAGCACTCAGGTTATGACAGTTGTGGTGATAACGTTTTCGATATTTCATTTTGGTTACAACCCCACGCTGAATTTCTACTTGCAAGCACCGATTGTACTTATTTGTATTTATATTTATAACGTGAGTAAAGACAGTGACGGTGTACACTTATCTAAATTAGATGAGCATGAAAACGATACTGTTTATGAAGAGTATGCCGGTAAAGAAACTACGCAAAATGGGGTGAGACATTGTCACTACAATCGACTCTCCCAATGCCGGACTCTCTGAAACCTGGAAGTCACCCAAAACCAGTCTTTTCGTGAGATCCAAAGGGTCCCAAGTTCCTTTTTACCATTAAAAACACATTCCGAATATGAGACTTTCTGGAAAACCAGACATATTAGTCCAGCCCAAAGGTATTGGGAAAGTTGACTGTATTAGTTTTTAGAAATAGAAAAGCTAGAAGTTTTGTTTTCACTTGTAACATAAGTAGTTTGACCAATGACAGGCCAAACTAACGCTAATGCACTCGGTAGCATTGTAAACTGTAAATTTGTTAATTGCGCAATACCTGTTCAAATTTCTCAAGCCAACAACCCCATCATAAGCCACGCCAATTCAATTGTCAATCCAGCATCCCTGTTCCTACCGCCTTTAATTGCCAAGCCAGCACCCTTGTTTCTCCCATCAATTGTCAATCCAGCATCCCTGTTCCTACCGCCTTTAATTGCCAAGCCAGCACCCTTGTTTCTCTCCCATCAATTGTCAATCCAGCATCCCTGTTCCTACCGCCTTTAATTGCCAAGCCAGCACCCTTGTTTCTCTCCCATCAATTCCCAATTCAGTCTATTCTATTCTTTTTCTAACCTGCTTACCTTCCTTTTCAGATTGTCTCGGATCAAATGGAACTTCTTCTACGGCATAACTCAGCAGGGAGTGGTTACGACAACGATGATGATTAAGTCACCGGTTACCAAGTTGTTTTCATTAATACTTTATAAAGTTTGGACTAAAATATGTGAATGTATTGACAATCGATCAAATTGGAAACTCCGTCTTATTATTTTATTATCTTAAAATTGTAAAAATATATTGGTAATAGTTCTAGTGGTTTTATATAAAAAGGTGCTTTTAAACATGTTTTTCATACTTTAAACGGGTTTATATTAGAATCTTTTATTGAGACACGCTTATTAAGGGGGAACTTTCCTGTAAAAAAAATTAAGGGCTTTCTTGGGTCTCAAAGTCATCCTGTTAATATGGATTTTGCTGTAGTTTAAATTATATATAGATTTTAATTGTATAAAGTGTATGTGTTGATACAGTACTACTGTATATATAAACATAGTAATTATAATAGTATTGTATACATTAAGTTTAATGTGTTGATATGGTATAATTGGTTTTATAAGGGATTATACAGTATTACTTTCCCATGACATGTACAGTATGTTCTAACACTATAGTAATCTCTTAATAGGACATTTATTTTGGGTCCTGAAGGTGTTCCCTTAATAGGGCTCCTACTGTATTCCGTGTATACTTGACGTCTTTTTAGCATTTTACTGTTACTGTTTTCTGTATTAATTATATAAGTATTAAGAAACATTGTTAATGAATTGAACGGTATAATAAATTGATATATTTTTATATATAAAAACGATATTTGCTTTTTAATAGGACAGAATTTGAATACAACTAGACTAGAATTGTCTACGATGTGTTTTTAACAATATTAATCTGTTAAGGTACTTAAACTGGACAGAAATGGTAGATACAGTAATACAAATATGCATGGGGGATTCTTATAAAACCAAGTACAAACTTACAGTATACTAATATAGCTTTAGTGACTTGCGTTGTTAGTATTTGAAAAGCTTTGACAGGGCAAAGATTTGAACAATTAATTTAGTCAAGAAACCACCCACATATTGAACTGACACAAATTTATGGTAATGGCCCAGTTAAATAAAACTGTGTTTATTTTAAGCAAATAAGATTTACAATTTATAGATTTATGGTAAGGTGAGAGAAAGTGAAACAAATGTAATTCTAAAATGATGAGGTTTATGGTGTGGAAGAGTAAAATAAAATAAAAAACAAAACTTGTCTAAAATTATTTTATTTTAAATACCAACATACTACCTGTAGTTGAAATCAAATAAAATGTGAACAAGTCATTTATTAAATAAATTATTACGACAAAATTACTGACAAAATATATGAATTACATTGAAATTAGATATTAATAATATTTAATTGTATTCATTTTACATTACTGTTTAATTATTGTCCATTTTAATTACAATATTAATTATTACAGACTGCTCCAGTGAAAACGTGCCAAAAGCTCCAACTGGCAAATTATTCCAGCTTGAGATATTAAAAGTCTTGAGCTGTTGTTATGGTATAATTGTCAATTCCTTTTTCACATGGTTAATTCCATATTGCCATAAGTCAAAGCGTAATTTTGTTTTTGTTTTGTTAATTACCATTACCATGGTAACTGCCAATGTTACCTTTTCACTGTAACATTCATAAGTTTCTTTAAATGTTCAATTTCTTCTAACACATCTGATTCTGTTTCAATCTTCTTCAACTAAAAACAAAAAACAAACAACTGAATAAGCGAATAGATAAAATATAAAATAAAGCTCTGTCTACACTACTGTATTAACTTTATGTGACAAAACAATGCGATCTGCCCATATATGGACATAATAATGTCATATCACTACCATATTTGGGCACATTACACTTTTTTTGTCAAACTAATTTGGATCCATCATTAAAATGTTGATCTCCATCAAATAAATAAAATTAAATAAAAAAAAGTTTTTCTGCTGCTAAACTTACCTGATTACTTTCTAGTTTCTCTCCAGCTTCTTTTTTTACTTTCAATTCTTCAATCTTTTTGAGTTTTTTCTGAAGGTTTCTCATCTTTTTTTCATCTTGGTCGGCAGTAGAAGTTACAGAGGGCGCTACAACTTGTACAGTATCCTTCTGAGTTCCTAGTCCTTCATTCGTTACCGTGTTCAGTAATTTCCGAGCCTTGTCGTCGTCCTTGTCAATGGCAGGTCTAAGACATAGTTTTGGTTAATACTTTTTTGGTCAATAATATGAATTATTATTAGCTACACACTAATAAAATAAAAATCAAATTAACACAAAAGTCTCCAAATGATGAACTCTTTGAAAATTGCAAATTCTCCTAATAAACCCAGACATTTTTGGATGTCAAAAAGTTCCCAAATTATATTTTATCATTAAAAACACATTTAGAATACCAACATTTCTCGAAAACCAGAAATATTAGGCCAACTCAACTTTCATGATGTCTGGTATTGAGAGAGTTGACTGTACTATGATGTGGGTTTCAATAGACTTACTTCAGTCCTGCATTTAAATCCTGAGCTATCCACAGCTTCTGCCTCAATTCATTAGCCAGAGCATGATCCTGTAGAAAGTACAATAGTTATATATTTTTGAATCACAATATTAACTTAAAGAAATATCTGAAATGAAAGCTAAATGAAAAGCATGGTAAAAAGTGGATCCAGGAAGATGGGAAAGGAGGTTTATGTGAGCAGGGGTGTGAGGTCCTCCCCCAGAGAACAAGTCCTTTATGTCTTTTTTTTGTATCCCTGGCCTTTTGTTTTATGCTGACTGTAAATCCTTCTGTGGGAGATCCAAGATTGTTAAGCATATATAAAGGCCCAAGGGTAAAATGCATGTTTAAGCAAATTGCAAATAGCTTGATTTCGCGAGGAACATCATTGCACAATGCATGATGGGAATACGTACACGTACAAACAACAAATCATGTATATGCGTCATGACGCTGCTTTAATATCCTTCCCACCATGCATTGCGCATGCTATTTGCGATAAACATGGCACAATGATGCTGATGAACTGACTTTGTTAGTCTTGGCCTCTGTTAGCTGATCTCTAAGATTTTGAATCAAGTCTACTTCATTTTGTTCTCCGGTTCCTCGTCTCTTCTGATTCTTCTTGGCTGCTTTGCTAAGACCGGTACTGTCTGAAATATTAAAATTATTAAAAAAATTATTAATATTAGTATTACTAATAATAATATTAAAGTAGGCATTTTTAAAACTTTACTAACTACACTAGACTACGTACCTACTCTACTTCTAAACTATAGTAATAATAGTTTTATCTATATATTTTAAAAAAACATATGGTAAAAATTATTATTTTAAATCAACTGGACAAAAATCTGATGAAAATTTTTTTTTATAAAACATAGCAATTTTGTTAAAAATTGTGAATAATTGTAGGCTAGCCGGCATTAATTCCCTAAATTCCAGGCAATCGATGCTCGCCAACTTTTGACACTCACTCACTGTCTCACATGGTCGAGTCATCAAAAGGAGGTGTGTCGTAATACAACTCCAGTTTTACTATTTTAAATTTTAACATAATAATATAAATAATGGTTAATGTTAGCTAGGCTTATATGTTATATAAAAAGTGAATAAACCCTTTACCAGCCATCAAAATGTCAGTTATTGTTTCAATTTTTCTCACACTCCGTCCACGAAAAAATATTAGGGCGCCTCTCGCGTCCAGTAAAATATATTTCATACTTTCCTCCACCACCACCAGAGGGTAGCAAACCACGATTAAATAACGTATGGGAAAAAATTACATCGTGCACGTACGAACAGCATGTGGATTTTGTCAAGAACTTTTTGGTTTGTTTTTTGCATTTATTATTGTTTGTTAGTTTGTTGAAATATCTGTTTATAGTCAAAGGACCTAGTCAAATATGTGTCAATTATTATAGATTGAAGACATCACAGACTGATTTGGTTATTGAGCGTATTATTTATCTCAGCCTGAGCTAGGCCGTCTGCTCTGCTGTCCTGATGGGTTGGTGTTTAGATTTGTTAGGCGGAGAGATCGCTTTTTAATGACTAGTATTTTCTCGTTTTGCACCCACCCATCTGGGCCTAGGCGTACTTAGATCGCGTATTAGTGTAGGTGGCTAAAATGAATTCTTTATGAATTTATGAAAAATGTTAGATTTACAAGATTGTTGTGACAGTGTGGTGTCTACTGGCGGCCTAGATTGTAACATTTATTTTCACTTTTTAACAATTTTAGAATCATTCATTGTCTGAAGAAATATAGCAGAAGGAGTAACATTTGTGAATGGCAACAGTTGACAGTAGATGTATTAGAATGTTAAACCAACAGGAACCAAGTGTTCTGTCTTGCAAAGGATGTGACCAGCTTCAACAGGTACAACCTTGTTTACCATCTTCTTCTGCTTTAAAATAAAAGCCTTGCTTATATCTCTTTTCTGTACATAACTTTCCTTATTAGATGTAATAAATTTATTTGATTGATTGATCTTACGATTTAGTTTTTTGAAGCATACATTTTGCCTCACATTGTCTCTTTTATCTTTTATTTTGTTTTATATTATACATTATTACAAATTATTTATCAAAAATTATCTTTTTGTAGGAACTGGAACAGTGCAAGACAGAACACACCTTGAAATATACAGCACTAAAAGAGAAAATGATGTTAGTTGAGTAAGTATTGAAGAAAACATATTTATACTGTAATTTTATATGGTATAATTTCTAATTATTGTTCATTAATGTTTTACTGATCTTTTTTCTCAACAGTGAATTAATCAGACAGTACCAAACAAAGACACAAGATATCCTTTTATTTTATTAAATTAACCTTTGTAGTAATATAAAAAATATAGATAAGACAAAAACAGTGATGATTTAAATAAAGATTATGATGATGAAAATGTTGAGGCTTAGAATACGTATGTTGATGGGGATAAATATGTTGATGCAATGTTGATGAAAATGTTGATAAAAGTGTTGATGAAAATGTTGATGCAATGCTGAGGAAAATGTTGATGAAAATGTTGATGAAATGTTGATAAAAATGTTTATGAAAATGATCAGAATATTAATCCAAGTATTGATAACAATAGCCATTTTAATACCTTTTATTTCTTAACTGTATGTTTACAAAATACAGTCTTGAAGAACAAGCTGAAGGAATTAGCCAATCGTGTGTCATCGTCTCGCAAGTAAGTTGATAATTATAATGCAACAATTTTGTCTTGATGCATTTTTCCGCAATGTCGTATAAATATATGTGAATTTAACAATTGTTACTATGTTTTTTCCTTTCAGAGACTGCAGAGTGCTAGAAGAACAACTCTCCAATACATTAAAAGAAATTATTCCAGTACGATCTGTAAGTTTTTTATACTTATTCAATAATTAGGAAGTTGTTTTGTTAATTTTCCTACCAAAAAGGATAGTATACCAATATAATGTTTTTAATCATATAAATTTCCTTTGTTATAATAATAATTGTGAAATATTATATTTTTAACTTTTAGGAAAATGGAAAACTGAAGCTTGAAAATCAAAAATTGAACAAGAACGCAGAAGAACGTTCAATCAACCAAGGTGCAAATGATGCATTATGTGTCCAGTTAAAAGACTTACTAGCAACAAAAGAAACTGAATTATTAAAAGTAAACGTTAAACTGGACAAATACAACAGGTTTGAAAGCCTTTATATTGTATTTTTTTATATTTTATATTTTTTTTAATTTCGACAATCACACAAAACCATTATTTTATGTACATTTAATTATTCTAAAATGAAATTTAAAGAGACATGTTTATGGAAGTTCAATATGATATTGTTATGAAATTGTTTTTTAAAATATTTTTTTCAGTGATCTAAAGAATGTAGCGAAGATAAAAGAAGACAATTTGAATCTAAAGAAGGAAAACTCAGAATTAAAAAAGAAGAACTGGACAACTAACAAAAGATTGACTTCATCTAAGGTTTGTATTGTTTGGCATTATTTTAAAATGAATAATCCTTTTTACTGTATATGACAATGTGATTTAATGATGTATTGTTGTTATTTTAATCTTTTTATATGGCCTTTTATTGTTGAAACAAGGCCAACAGCCATTAAGTCGCGTGCTACAATGCACAGTGATACCGGACCGACAGACAGGCCGACAGACAGACCGACCGACCGACGTAGTGAACTATACTGACCGAAATTACTAAACATGTTTAAAAATGTTGAAATGTTTAAAAACATTTATATTTTTTAAATTTACACGTGCGTAGCCTGTCACTTTTGACGTGCTCGTATAACGTAATTTCGAGTTGAAAAGTAAGTCAAGAAAACAGAAATCGGGCAAAAAGAGTGCGCAATAACATTTAACGCGCAGTGTGCGCGCAAAAATATGCGCACTCATGGCAATTTTGTAAACGCTTAAAATTGCTTGAAACGTACTCTTACTTCATCGAAAATAAATTTTGAAAATTTTTTAATTGTATTGCCATATCATGATTTATGCCCGGAAATTACCAAATTTTATTTAATTGTGATTCATGGTTGTGAAGATATGATTACAAACATGATTTCGTTAAATCGTGCGTAGACCGCGTAATTTTTTATTGCGCACCATGAAAACATAACCTCATCGATTCCTGGCCATAAGGAATATACTGTGAAAAATTGACCTAGCTAGATTAAACTGATATCAAGATAAGGTCAGAAAGCGATAAAACGCATAGTGATACCGGACCGACAGACCGACCGACCGACATAGTGAACTATAGAGTCGCTTCCACGCGACTAAAAATATTATTTTATTCTTATAAATATTATCTATCTTTAGAATATAGGACAAAAGTTACGTGAGCTGTTAGTTTTCCACGGAGTGTCAATACCAACTGTAAAAAAACTAGAAGCTACAAAGACAGCCAAGGAGCCCTGCAGTGAAGAAGGTAAGACATTCTACAGATTGTAACTTCTGAGTATGCATTAAATACACAAATATTTTTACTGTATGTCTTAGATTAGAAGGTAGAAAAAAGGTAAGAGTGAGCCTTGTATTCATTCTGGAATTATTATTGGAGTAAGTCTCGGCATTATGTGGTGGTGTGGCCTTATCCTCTTTAGTATTTTTTAACCAGGTAGTTATCAGGAGTTGAACCCAGGCCTTTCTGTATGATAGTCAAGTGTCTTAACCTCGTTTCTGCAAATATTTCTAATTATCTTACTTTTTTCTTTAGACCAAATTGATGATGAAGCTTTACAGGAACTATTAAATAAGAAAAATGCAGCATTATCGAAGAACGTATTGCAAAATGATCAAGAAACGCAAACAGACTTAGTTGAAGACGAAACAAGTTTTATAGAAGCCGTTGTAAATGTGAAAGGAAATCAAGACAGCCATTACCAGCAAGATCATGTTGAAACGATAAGAAAGGCAACTAAGATAAAGCAGCAGTCTGTGTTGGACAGATTGAGAGATTTAGATATGAGAAGGATGCCAGTGTGCCTTTCACCTATACCACCATCACCATGTAAATACCCTGTAAAGGTAAGTAACAAAACAATATTTGTTCCTATTTAATTGTGTCTGATTCAATTGCATACTAATATGTTATTATTTTTTATTTGTAGGATCTTGGTGACAGTAGTTCCAGTGAAGAAGAAGATGAGATATCAGAGATTGCAGATGAAATTGATAACGCATTAGAGATGTGTCAAGACTCTCTACACGATGACTCTCATTTCGAAATACCAAACAATGGAGAAACATCACCAAGGTCATGTCAAGGGTCAGTAAATGATGGAATTCCATTAAAGATCCCAAACCAACATGAACATCCACACGGAACAACTCAAGATTTGTTGAAAGACATTCCTTCTGTAGAGACACTCCATGAAGTTAAATCGCCAACAAGACAATTTCAAGATATCACAGAAAACATAACTCCCTTAGAGGGAGCAAATGAAGTAGAATCTCAACCAATGGAAGGTATTACAAATGAAAGCCAGGCTTCTTTAGAGATACAAAATCCAGTTAAATCACCAACTAGACAATGTCAAGATATCACAGAAAACATAACTCCCTTAGAGGGAGCAATTGAAGCAGAATCTCAAGATATTGCAAATGACCACCAAACTTCATTAGAGATATCAAATCCAGTTAATTTACCAAGAAATTGTAAAGATATCTCAGACAACAAAACTTCCTTAGATGTACCGAAGGAAGTAGAATCTCAACCAATAGAAGATATTGACCACCCGTCTTCTTCAGAGATACCAAATCCAGTTAAATCGCCAACCAAAGGTATCTTAGACAACACAACTTCCTTAGAGGTACCGAAGGAAGTAGAATCTCAACCAATGCAAGAAGGACCATCAAGACTCTGTTCCTTAGCGGTACCAAATGAAGCAGAATCTGAACTAATTGAAGATATTGAAAATGACAACCAGGCTTCTTCAGAGATACCAAATCCAGTTAAATCGCCAACCAGAGGTATCTTAGGCAACACAACTTTCTTAGAGGTACTGAAGGAAGTAGAATCTCAACCAATGCAAGAAGGACCATCAAGATTCTGTTCCCTAGCGGTACCAAATGAAGCAGAATCTGAACCAATTGAAGATATTGAAAATGACCACCAGGCTTCTTCAGAGATACCAAATCCAGTTAAATCGCCAACCAGAGGTATCTTAGGCAACACAACTTCCTTAGAGATACCGAGAGAAGTAGAATCACAACCAATGCAAGAAGACTCTTCAAAATCCTGTTCCTTAGATTTATCAAATGAAGCAGAATCTCAACCAATAGAAGATATTGAAAATGACTGCCAGGCTTCTTTAAAGATATCAAATCCAGTTAAATCGCAAACCAGACAATGTAAAGATATCACAGAAAACGTAACTCCCTTAGAGGAAGCAGTTGAAGCAGAATCTCAAGATATTGCAAATGACCACCAACCTTCATTAGAGATATTAAATCCACTTAATTCACAAAGAAATTGTAAAGATATCTCAGACAACACAACTTCCTTAGAGGTACCAAATGAAGCAGAATCTCAACCAATGGAAGCAACCAGACAATGCAAAGATATCACAGACAACCCAACTTCCCTAGAGGTACCAACAGAAGTAGAATCACAATTAATGGAAGAAGACTCAACAAGATCATGTCCATTAATAGTACCAAATAAAGCAGAATCTCAACCAATGGAAGATATTGAATATGACCACCAAGCTTCATTAGAGATATCAAATCCAGTTAAATTGCCAACCAGACAATGTAAAGATATCACAGAAAACTTAACTTCCTTAGAGGTACCAAAAGAAGTAGAGTCCGAACCAATGCAAGAAGACTCATCAAGATCACGTCCATTAGAGGTATTAAATGAAGCAGAATCTCAACCAATGGAAGAAAATGACTGCCAGGCGTCTTTAGAGATATCAAATGCAGTTAAATCGCCAACAATAAATTGTAAAGATATCTCAGACAACACAACTTCCTTAGAGGTACCAAATGAAGCAGAATCTCAACCAATGGAAGCAACCAGACAATGTAAAGATATCACAGAAAACCCAACTTTCCTAGAGGTACCAAATGAAGCACAATCTCAACCAAAGGAAGATATTGCAAATGATTGTCATGCTTCATCGGAGATACCCACTCCAGTTAAATCTTCACATAGCGAAGTCTCCAAATCCAAAATGCCATTCATTAACAACACTCCTCCAAGAATGACTAGATCTAGAACTAAGAATTCTAATAGCAATTGTACAGAAAACGTCCATATTTCATTACCAATGAAAATCAAAAAGCAATCTCGAAGAAAGAACAGTAACGACCAAGAATCGGATGCTTCAGAAGATGTAGAAAAAGAAAGTAATTTTACTTTAGAAAAAGCTGTGAAAGTTGATGTAGTAAATAGTGAAGTGAAGAATAATTTTAGTGAATTGGATAACTCCAATTCTGCTTCAGAAGTTATAGAAAATCAAGCAGACAATTTTAATGGACCTAATGTTATTTCTACTTTATCAACCGATGTAATTATGAAAAATAATAAGGCAAATAATCATTCCTCTACAAATACAGTAGTGGAAAGTGAAAATACAACGCAACCAAAATTTAATTGGAATTCAGAAGATCTGTTGATAAACGTTGACAATGAGATTGAGGAAACTACTGAAAATGTGTGTGAAGACATTTTGAGAAAAATTGTTAATGATGTAAATTGTGAAAATGAAGAACAAAACTGTAAATCAATAACAAATTTGAGTCCATTACAAAAACTTGTTGAAGAACCCATTGCTGAATCTGATAACAGCATTTGTTCAGCAGATGCTAAAAGTCCAGTAGAAGATCATGATATTATGCTTTCTGAGATGAGTGATTTAGACAATGGTGACTCATCAAAGACAGATGTAAGAGATGACCAAGTCCATACTTCACTAGTATCACCTAATATTGATGGTATAACTTCCGTAAAACAAGATTTTCCAATTGGTGGCACAACCAAAGATAATTATGGAAACCCGTTGAATTCAAGTGATCTCTTTTGTGATGCCGTTCATAGATATACAGAAGAAGTTGCAGATGAGCAAAATTCAGCTGAAGTCATTCTATGCAATCAGGTAGAAATAGAGAATACAAAATATGATGATATAAGTAAGTCTGAATTACCACCAGATCTTTTATTAGAAGAAGAACTAAATGTACCAACAAAATTGGAAAGTTCCACAAGTGAAATTCCTGACATTTTATCGAAAAATTTAGAATTAGAAGAAGATTCGGAAGTGACAGAACCAACTGTTACAAATGCAGATATTAATGGACTTGAAGAAAATCTAAAAACAGTTGAAAAGAATGTAAATACTAAATTCAAAACTCTCTCAAATCTTAAGCAGTGTCTTCTTTCTCTGGATCTCTCTGATAGTGATGATGATCTGGTGAAAAATCCTGCAAAATCTTTTGAAACCCTAGAATTAGAAAAAGATTTTGAAGTGACATCAAAAGAACTCACTGTTTCAACTGCAGATAGCAAACTTGAAGAAGATGAAAAAACAGTCGAAAAGAAAGTAGACAATGAATTAAAAAATCTCTCAGATCCTAAGAAATGTCTTCCTTCTCTGGATCTCTCTAATAGTGATGATGATTTTGAGAAAAATCCGGTAGAATCGTTTGGAACCCAAGATTTAGAAGTAATTTTAAAAGAACCTACTGCTTCAAATGCAGATATTAACGAACATGAACAGGTTGGTAAAACAGTTGAAAATAAGGTAGAAAATGAATTTAAAAATCTTAAAGAATGTCTTCCTGATAGTGATGATGATCTGGAGAAAATTCCAACAGAATCTTTTTTAACTCAAGAATTAGAAAAAGATTCTAAAGTGACTTCAAAAGAACCCACTGCTCCAAATGCAGACATTAACGAACCTAAACAAGTTGGAAAAACAGTCGAAAAGAAAGTAGAAAATGAATTAAAAAATCTCTCTGGAGCAAAGGAATATTTTCCTTCTTCAGATCTTTCTGATAGTGATGATGATCTGGAGAAAAATCTGACAGCATCTTGTGTAATGGAATCTAAATACATTGATATGAACCTACAAGACTGTAGAGATGCCGGTTTGTTTAAAAAGAAAGATAGTTTGCAGACGAATCTTCAAAATAGTCCAGAAAACAAGCAATCACTCTTTAAACAAGAATCTGAAACTACCAGTGATTTAAAAGAGACACAAACATTTAAGAATTCTAGCGGTACCAAGAAACTAAATATATCTCCAGAGCTTACTATTGCAAAAAATAATTTAGATTTTTGTCTTGAAAATGTGGAATTACCACTAGAGGTTGTTAATCAGGACATTGATCTAAAAAATATTACTGTGAATATCACTGTATTACAGAAGAATTATATTGTAGATTCTGAAACAGTTACAGAAAAAAGAAAATCAAAGACCAGTGTGATCAAAAGTATTGAAACTATTTGTCAACAATCAAATAACTCTAAAATAGTTAGTAAAGTACATATAAAATCTCCTGATAAAAAAGAATCTACCACCAAAGCATCATCAAAATGTACTTCAAGAATTGGTCTTAAAAATAAATTAGGTTTGAAACTTTTCAATTCATTTGTGAAGGCTTCAGACAAAAAGGACAGTTCAAACATTGTTGAGAATCTTGCAGTTAATTCAGAAGCTACTGTAGAAACAAAGCAAAGACGATTAACAAGATCAATGTGTGACAATGAACAAGTGACATCTAGACAGAGGAAAACCAGTGGCTCGACGTTCAAGCGACAGTTGACTGATGGCGGTCAAAAAACAAATCACAAGAAACGCAAGCATTCAGTTTCTACCAATTCTCTAAAGAATTCAACGGATTTCATTCAAGATTCTTCAGAAAATATTTCTGAAAACATTCCTTCTTGTTCTAAATCAGTTGTCAATCCAACTGTTTCTGGTAATCTTTCAAATACACGCTCTTGTTTTTCTAAAAATGATAACAAAGATACTTCTATCAACAGTTTACCTTCTCAAAGTCTAAACAAATTTCAGAGTTCAGCTGCTTGCAAGTGTTTGCAGTTTGGCGTTGAAGAGAAAAGTAAGTGCGATAAATTCAGTAATCAGTGTCCAAAGAATATTATTAAGCATCCTTCAAAATTAAATAGTGGAACTCCTCAACAACCTCAATGCCCTTTTACACGTGCTCAAAGAAAAACTTCAAGACTTGTATCTCCAATTCCTACTTCACCTAACTTCCCATCAACAAAGGGCTCTTCTAGAGGGAGTACACCAGTACTTTCTTCTTCTTACAGGAATCTTCCATCACTTGTTCCTATTCCAATTCCTATATCACCATTGCCAGTCTCTCCAAGAAAATATTCACGTAGGAATCGTTCTCCATTTCCTAACCAGTTACCACGCATTCCTATCTCTCCTCTGACATTACCATCATCTACAAAACGCTTGGTCCGATGCTCATCATTGTCTGTAGAACATTGTATATCACCAATTCAGGATCCTCAACCAAGTACTCCTTCTCAAGTGTCAAGAAAAAGGAGAACTGCACATCGGCCAACATACTCTCCTGGTATAATACCTTACGGATTAGCAAGCTCTTCTTCTTTACCAGTATCACCACCTAGAATCCATGCATCTGTGCCTGAAGGTGCTGTAACTGTAAGGGCCAGCAGATCAACTGGGCAACTATCGGCCTTTAAATGTCCTACACCAGATGCAACTTGTAGTAATTTCCAGAAAATGCATCCTTCTAATTTTAATCCCAATTCATTTTTGAAAAGTAGTCCCACACAGAGTTCATTCACAAAACCTATTCCCGAGTTCAAACCATCTGGAGCTTTAAAAAGAAAGTCTGCAGTGTCAAGTCAACAAAGTTCTTTGAAAAGATCAAAACAGCAGAAAAGTTTAGATGATCAAGAACAATCAGCAAAAGTGACGCAACAAACATATGTCAAACAAGGAAAAAGTCATTCAAGCGTGATGGACGAAATGCATAAACAAAATAATGCACGTTCTCGAAAAATCAATGGAAATATTTGGTGTGAAGTTGCAAACTCTCAACAAAATTGGGGATCGAAGAAGCAGACAAGAAAGAAAAAGAAAGTTAAAGAAAAGAAAATAACAGCTGATGTGCAAGTGAGTACAGAAAATTAAAATACATAGAAAAAAAAGAATTTAGGATAAGATATTTTATTTACTAGTAGTTGCTCACTGTATTTCGATTATTATTATTATTATTAAATTAATTTCCCAAATTTGCTTTTTTCCTAACAGAGGTTAAATTATCAAATTAATGCTGAAAGAACACTTGCATTGAATGTTGAAGATCGTCTGGAATTTCTGGTTTCTCAAATATCAAACGTAACCAGCGATGTAACAGCCTCACAGGCAGTTATGCGACTTATCTCGGTAAGTACTATGTGTACACAATACTTGTGCAAACTTAAAGGTCAGCTTCTTGATATAGTACTACTATGTAGAAAGTTGTTGTTATCAAAAAGAACCAATTTCACCCAAGTTTTGGACAAATATTTTTTTTCTTTTTTGTATTATATTTCACACCTGTGGTGTAATAAAACAAACCCAATTGTGTTTTTCTTTTCAGTTTCTGGTGTTAAATGATGTAAACCTTTTACCAGTGTTGAAGTCAATGAGTGAGAAAAACAATAAATCAACAAAATTGCTGATTACACCACATGAAGAAATGCTGATTAAGTCTGTCATGGACAACAAGGTTAATATTATAGTACCACTTTTACCTACTCCTACCACTACGTAACACCTCAAATACATTATGCATGGGATGAGTAGAATCTTGCAATATAGAATGTGTTTTCTTAATTAATCGATTTTCAAAAACAGATTCAATAGATTCTGCTCAATTCTAATGATACGTGATGCATACTTAACGAAGCACTTTAGATCTGAACCAGGAAACAAAACTCAAGTTTTAGAACTAAACGTTGAAAGCATTTCATAACATACGTGTAATAACATATAACACTATGGCCAAACCTACAGGGAACACTCCTATATTAGGGTTCTACACCGTATACATACTCTCTCTAACCAATTTTTCAATCTTCTATCGACTAAAGCCGAAGTATAGTCGTTATCTCGGAACCGTTTCTATGGTTACCACCAGGTAGGCTTACTTCATCAAGGCTTCTATTCTATGAATGGATGACGAGTTGGGAGCAGAAAAGCTAGTAGACCATACCCAGTACCGTTTTGATTACGATCAATCGGGAAATTACCTCATAATATTAAAATTAGAAATGGGAATATTAAAAATGACACATATTATAAATATTTTATTCAAACATATAAAACTTCCATTTTCTTTACAGAATATTAATTTGAATGGAATAGTTCTTGATGATTTGAAACGAGCCATATTTTCTCTGAAAGACCTGGAGGTAAATAAAGATAAAATAGTGGTTGCAATGACACTCTGTCGCTGGTACACTGCCCTCTGTTGTTCTAAAGGTATGCGTCTACTTTTTATTTACTAAATGACACTATATATTTAAATATGTATAAAAAACTAATAATGATTTAACTATTTCAACACAAAACAATTGAATCTAATATAATTTATACAAAAACAATATACACTGTAGTTAAACATCTCCAACAAACAATTTAGTCTTCTATCAACTAAAGCCGAAGTATAGTCATGTCCCAGGACCACTCTATTAGTCACCATGGATAGACTTTCTTCATCATTGCTTCTATGAATGGATGACTTTTGGGAGCAGGAACGCTAGACTAAACCCAGTACCGTTTTTGATTGCGATAATGCGGGAAATTACCTCACAACGTTATACTGTAATTACTATAACTTAATTAATGACTACTTTATTTATTTGCTTCAGGAGTGGAATATGAAGATCATGTGAGAATTCTATTGTATGACATCATCAATGAGAAATTGGATAATGTACCTCAGATTGTCTTGTCTATTGTCTCAGTGTGGCCTGCCATCTTAAAGGTGAGTTATACAAATATACATTGTTTCCATTTCCATTGACTAAAGCTCTGTCTGTGTGATGTGCCCATAATAGACTTGATGATGTCATATCGCTACCATATTTGGGCACATCACACTTTTTTTGTCAAGCTAGTTTGATAGTGTAGACAGAGCTTTATATTATTACAGCCAACTCTCACAATACTGGACACAAATTATTTAGAAGAGTTAATTGAAGTTTGTTTTGTTTTGTAGAAGGATTCTTCATCACCTGTTGATGCTACTATCAAGAGCATTGTGTTACATCAACTTCAACGGCAGATTGAGCAGGGTCAGTACAGCGCCATTGTCCTTCAAAACTGTTTTAAGGTGCTCTATGATTGGCAGGTAGTTAGTATTCCGTGTCTAAGTAAAGTGTGTATGGATCTGGTATCCAAGCTGATGAATGATAAAACTTGCGGAGTCTTCACCAATACAGGTAAGCAGTTATATATATAACTCCGTGTTTTATAAATTATATTTTTTTGTGCAATTATGTGTGTGTACATAATATATTATATTGTATATCTATTTATTATTTTACTAATAATTGTCAATCTTCAAGAAGAATTTCTGTTGTTATTTTATGATGATGATGGAATAAAGCATTTCAGTATTCAGTATTCAGTATATATACAATTCAAATCACTCCTGAAAACTCACCTATTTAAATAGTTAATCTTTTCATGTTGCGCTGTAAGACTCCGGTAATGAGCGCTTTATAAATGTTTGATATTATTATTATTATTAATCAACAAGCCTGGTGATATCTTGAAAATGTATTAATGTCCTAACCATTAGACCACTGGGGCTTTCATGGTATTGTTCAAATTTGATTGGATAGCAACTCTTTAACACTCTCTGCATGGTACAGAGGAATCACCCATTATAAGAGCATTATTTACAACCATGTACAATAATTTTCCCCTAGCCTATTCTACATTGCCAAACTTTTTTATTTGCTAATTTGAACAAGCTCCAAGTTTTCAAGAAAAGTTTTCCAAAGATTGCTAGTGAAGACATACACTGCAGAAAACTATAGAACTTAAGCTGACGTTTGAAAACAAAACAAAATCTTTTCCAAACAACTTCCAAGGCTTGCAAATGCATCCTTTTGAACCTCAACCAATATACCAAATGTTAATATACCAGATTTCCTTTCTTTTGACAGAGGGAGACAGTATCTTATCTCCGACAACCTATGATCTAGTGAAAGCAATAGAACTGGTTGCTTGTCAGCTCAGCTGGGATTGGAATAAAAACCAACTTATTGAGCAGAACCTGTGGCCTATGATAGAACACTGGAAATTAAATCTAAAAGAGTCAGATGACAGTAAGGAGGGTCTAATCTGTGCTGCATTGCAAATTATAGGTAAGTTAAAATATATACCATTTGAAAGGGAAGATTGAAGAATGTGGTTTTGTGGCCCTTTTCCACGAAGTGCGAAACAAATACGAAAAGAAGAATTCTACCCGAATTCACATCATAAAGAATGGTACATTCCGCTCCAGCGCCCTCTCGTGGGACCACCCCCACGTGTTACCGTCATCATTTCTCAAGACCTCTTGTCTGAGGGGACGGCGGGCGGGTGTTTATCCAGGTAAGCAGCACTTATAGACTACCAACACCATTTCTGGTTTGTGTAGTCTATTACGTGCCTGCTTACCTGGATAAACCCGACAATAGCCAGTGTAGCACCGGACTAGGAATCTAGTCGGCGGCGGGTGACAAGTTAGAAAATTGACTTATACATACCTATAGTCGAGGCTTTAGTATCGCCGTTGCCACTGGTGCCACGTTAGCGGAGATGTCCGACAGGTAGTGTGAGGTGAATGTCGACTGTGTTCGCCACCACGCCGCTTCCATGATGTCAGCTACAGGGACGCCCGAGAACAACGCCCACGAAGTGGAAACCGCGCGCACTTGGTGCATATGTGCCGGTGGCGGTGTGTCTGAAGAAGTGTACGCGTCTTGAATAGTTGCAACGACCCATCTCGCTATTGTTGCCTTAGCGGCCGCGCGGTATGGAGGAACAGAGGCGACGAAGAGGTGAGACACTCCGTCTCTAATCGTCTTAGTGTGGTGGATATACCACTTAAGAGCCCTGACTGGGCACCAAAGTTTATCTCCGTCTGCCGCTGAAAAAGATGTGATGGTGGGAACGAACACAGCAGGCGGCGAAAATCTTAACGTCTGTGTCTTGGCAAGGAAATCTTTCCTAAACACTAGCCTCACGCCGGCCCGCTCAAACCTAACATGACCTGGTTCCAAGGAGAGAGCGTGCAACTCGCCTCGGCGTTTGCATGATGCTAAAGCGAGCAAGAACGCCGTTTTCAGCGAGACATTATACAGAGTAGCCTTACTCATAGGCTCAAATGGCGGGCGTGTAAGTGCGGCTAGGACGACGTTAACATCCCATCGAGGAATCAAGACCTTGACTGGAGGTCGTTCTCTGAACATTCCCCGTATCAGTTGAGTGATAACGGGAGATGACGATATAGAGGAACCGTCTTTAAGTGTTGGCGTGATCGCGCCAATGGCGGATCTATAGCCCGAAATGGTGCGGACCTGAAGACCTGACTCGTACAGGTAATGCAGGAAGGCGCAAACTTGTCCGAGGGTGATCGACCCCGGCTCTACCTGTTGTCGCCTGCACCATGTAAAGAAGTGTTTTAGTCGGCTATTGTAGACGGTAAGAGTAAATTCCCGACGAGATTTCACCGCAAGGGCGGCAGGGCCATCTGGAATGCCTGAGTCTCGGAGCTGATCCCTGAAAATGGCCATACAGTTAGGCGCAGGGATTGTAGGTTCTGTAGTGAGAACAGAGCTCGGCCCTGCGTCAGCAGATCCTCTCGAACTGGAAGACGCAGGGGATGATCGTAGAGCCGGTCGAGAAGCAGTGGATACCACACTTGTCGAGTCCAACCCGGCGCGATCAGAAGGACCCGGCAAGGATGGCGCTGAATGTGTGTCAGAACAGTTGGTATTAGTGAGATCGGTGGAAACGCATAAACCCATAGTCCGTCCCACGGTATGGATAGGGCATCCACCGCCCACGCACGTGCATCCCGAAACCTTGTGGAGAAGGTCGGGAGCTGTGTGTTGTCTGACGTCGCAAACATTTCTATATGAGGCCGCCCGAAGTGGTCGAATATCAGTGTGGCAATGCTGGGTAGAAGGCGCCATTCCGTGTTTGTCAGGACAGAGCGTCCGCAACAATGTTGAGGCTGCCCGCATTGTGGGCAGCAAGAGTGTGATGTTGTTGTCTACGCACCACAACATCAGAGTCCACAGGTGAAAGCATAACGTCGATTTATATATGCTACCCCTGATGAGTTGTCGGAATGGATGTGACGACCAGCCACGTGAGGTCGAAGACCCTTTCGACTGCACAGAGTTCTAGGAGGTTGATGTGGGAGCGCGCCTCCTCGACCGTCCAAAGGCCGGAGGCGCGGAGTGCCTTGGAGCAACGCCCCAGCCTGTCTTGGATGCGTCTGTCTCTATACGGACGCCCGGCAATGATTTTTGAATTGGCATTCCCACAGTCAACCTGCCTTCTACCAGCCACCATTTGAGATGCGTTCGGATGAAGGCATTCATCGGACCACTTTGAGTAATGAGTCTAAGTGGGACCATGTTTTAGCCATAGTCTTAAATATATATTGGGAAAGTATCCTCTTTGGGGTCTCAAAGTTTTCTGTATTTGTTTGCTTGTATTATTGTTGGTCAACATTTATTAATTTTTGTTTTTTTCTCATTGAAATAGGAGAGCTGTCTGCCATTGGTATACTAGATACACTGGATTCTGAGTTGCTCACCAAAATAGGATTATTACTACAATCAAACATCACACAATCTGGTAAATATTGTTGTATTTTACATTCATACGCTTGTTTTAAGCTAGATTTTAGATATTTTTAGACAAGGGAGACATTATTTGATTTATACTATAAACTATGATATGCAATGTAACATTGTTCACATGTTTGATTAATAGTATGTTTTGTTTTTTTTTTAGTTTCATGGAATATTCAGATGTTTGCTGTGAAAACTGTGATTGGTTTATCTCCATGTAACCCAAAGTTGGCCCGCAAGGTGATTGGTATTTGGTTATCCCATTCACAATGTTCCTTACCTGATGCTGTACACAAGGCTATCTCAATTTTGTCCGGAGATTCAACTTAAATAATTTTTGCAAGGTCAGACAGTGTGGTCAGCAGTATGATTGTCTACGATCATCGGTATCTTCATCAATATGTTCATTAAATGATCGTCTACATTGGTTTATGTGTCATCTAAAGTGAAACCATTTTTTATTTATTTTTTTTTTTATACTGTACCAAGATATGTTAAATGAAATAAAGGAAATCAAAAGTACACATAAAATATTTCAGTATCATTTAATGATTTATAATCACAAACGGTTTTTCATTCATTCATCATGCACAGTAGAGCTGATTTAAACGATTTAAAAACACACATATAAAATATATTTGCAGTTTATAAGAATAATTTAAAATTGTGAAATGACTATATCCTTGATATTGTCCAGTAAGTAAATCATGATTTAAGCTTGCATTTTCTGTATTGTACAAATAAAGTGTTTGAGATGCCTATATAGAAGGGAAATAGATATCCAGTATTTAGCTAATAAGCTGCAAGTGCTTCAGATGCCCTTTGACCTCACTTCAAATACTTTGCATGATGTTTGATGTGATTTTTCATGAAAGTTGAGATGAAGAAGTAACTGTGATCATAATCCTAGAAAAAAAAAGTACAAATTATAATGTTGGCATATATAATTTACAATTTCTTTCTGGCTGTTTTACTTTAATCATTTTGATATTTGCCTATTTTTATTTGTATCCTTTTAAATTGTCATTTTTCCAGTAGTTTTTGATTAATATTCTACATATTCCGTAATAATAAAAATAACTTGAAAACGGAAAACTTATCACTTAACATAGTGTTTTTAACAAGGCTATTTCAGTACACAAAACAATATCAATTCCTGAATACTGTAAGATGTTTGGTTCTTTACTACCAAGTCTTACCTCTTGCATATTAAGCTGCACTGGCATTTTACTTTCAGTACATGCTGCCACAAAGTTGTCGGGCAGCAGCTGCGATTCCTTCAAGAAGTTATCCGACTTTCCTTGGTCAATGTAAATATCAAGAGGAGGACCATTGTAGACCTTTACAAGCTCGCACGCATCGTATTCCTAGAAAATTGCAAATTAATTTGAACCTCAAAACATTTTATAAATCCCTGTCTACACTAACAAACTTTATGTGACCAAAAAAAAAGTGATGTGTCTATATATACACATGATGATGTCACATCACTACCATATTTGGGCACTTCATTTGAATATAAAAATGTTGAAATCTACTTACTTTCCATGCTTCTTGCTTCGGTCCAAGATAGCCAGTGAAAGCTTTTTTACCCCAGGGACACTGCATAGGGTTACATATTGGTGCATAAGCTGATACGGACTGAAATACAAAATGGATTTTAATATATAATATATATATATAACTAAACCAAATTATACTATTTATTACACATTTTTGTTTTTTTTCCCTAAAGCTCTGTTTACACTATCAAACTAGTTTGACAAAAAAGTATGATGTGCCCTAATATGGTAGTGATATGACATCATCATGTCCATATATGGGAAAAATGTTGTTGTCACATAAAGTTTGATAGTGTGTAGACAGAGCTTTAGAAAATTGTGTTTGGTAAAACTTACCTTGTACATGCCTGGATTCTTTAAGGCACAAATCAGCGCACCGTGGCCTCCCATACTACAAAGTAAATTCAATATTTATAAATTATATCAAATTCTTTACTGTTACTAAAATATGTTCATGTACAGTTGTTGTACAAGATAACAGCAGACCTTTGTTTTAAATTTCTGGAGGAGATAAATATTAATTATGCGTTACCTATGCCCAAAGATGGAAGCTTTTTCTGGATCCACTGGAAAGTTACTATTAATAATTTCCGGCAGCTGAAAAAGAAAGTTATTTTAAGGTAATAATGATTCCAGCAATAATGCATCAAATCATCTCGAGATGAAATTACTCAAATTGTGGAGAAGCTACAAACCTCTTTGGTGACATAGGAATACATTCGATAGTTGGTCTTCCATTTATCCTCTGTTGCATCCACATAGAATCCAGCGCCTGAACCAAAATCATATGAATCATCTTCACCCTCAATGTTGCAACCACCTTTGTAAAATTGTAACAATCAAAATTAACATTTCACTAAAGCTCTGTCTACACTATCAAACTTTATGTGATGTGCCTAAATATGGTAGTGATATGACATCCTCATGTCCATATATGGGCACATCACATAAAGTTTGATAGTGTAGAAAGAATTTAATACACCGATTGCTTGTTTTGGTCGTTTACTTACGAGGACTTGTGTCGGGATTAACAATGATTACTCCATGTTCCGAGGCATACTGTTGAGCACCACCTTTGCCAACAAAATTCTGCTCTGTACACGTAAGACCTAAAACAAAGAAATAAGAAGAGAAGGATTATTCAAGTATGTCAATATTATTTTTTTTAATCAAATTGATTTGTTCTATATAACACATAGAAAAGGATCTTTTTCTTCAACATACAGTACACAATATTTATTTTTTTAGGATAAAAATCAATAAAAATGTTTCATTACATTATCAGTATTTTACAGTACAATAAAATTGATCTAGTATTGTAATTGATCTAGTATTGTAATTGATCTAGTATTGTAATTGATCTAGTATTGTAATTGATCTAGTATTGTAATTGATCTAGTATTGTAATTGATCTAGTATTGTAATTGATCTAGTATTGTAATTGATCTAGTATTGTAATTGATTTAGTATTGTAATTGATTTAGTATTGTAATTGATTTAGTATTGTAATTGATCTAGCATTGTAATTGATTTAGTATTGTAATTGATTTAGTATTGTAATTGATTTAGTATTGTAATTGATTTAGTATTGTAATTGATTTAGTATTGTAATTGATTTAGTATTGTAATTGATCTAGTGCAATTGATCTAGTATTGCAATTGATCTAGTATTGCAATTGATCTAGTATTGTAATTGATCTAGTATTGTAATTGATCTAGTATTGTAATTGATTTAGTATTTTAATTGTTTTAGTATTGTAATTGATCTAGTATTGTAATTGATTTACCTGAGAGCCAGTAGATAACAGGGCACTTTTCTGTTTCAGCTTTGGGTGGCAGGTAGACGCCAAATGTCATCTTACACTTAACTTCAGAACTGAAAAAAATAATTATAAAACAAGGTGTAAAATCAACAGATTTTATTATTATTAGAGCCATTCTATATAGTTAGTATATTATTATGAAGTATTGAATTATAAAAATAAACTAATTATATATAGTAATAAGTTGCAATGCATATGCTTCTGTAATATAATAGTAAATGGACACACGATAGACAGTGTTTTTGAACATTTAATTTGAAATGCACCCACCTGTCATGAGTGTACACCTTTTGCCAACCGTTGAAGCTCTTGGACTTGCTTTTTTCTTCTAAGTTAGTCATGGCTGAGTAGCTGAAAAAAAAATCATCATCTACTACCCTAGGCCAAGTACTACTACTACTACTAGGCAAGTCTAGCTTAATAATAGGGCTAGGCCTACCTTGTAGTAGGTAGTGAGCTAGTTAGGTCATATTTATAGGCCCTATGATGGATCCCTCTAGCTAGCTTGACAAAGCCTATTTATGCCTAGCTAGATAGAATTATGATAGATGCTACTTACTCCAGCAGGCCTATAGGCTAGCCCTAGCCTCTAGGCCTAGCTAGGGCTAGGCCTAGGCCTAGTTAGTACTTAGCTTAGAGTTAGACTTAGTATTACTATTAGATATTAGGCTAGGCCTAGTACAATATTATCTTAAATTAGCTTAGCACGGAGAGGTTCATGAAAAGTACCCGCACTAAAAAATCACACCTTTTTGACTTAGCAAAAAACAAATTATTGTACTTCTTGCAAACAGAAAAACCGGTGTTCCTCAGGAACCAAACGTGCATGGATTCTGCGCCACCCACCCCTGGATTTGCAAAATCTAGTGATGAATGATAGGATAGGTGGCGCTATAACAACACGAGAAAAAAAAAATAAAATCACGACGTTTTATTGTTAAAATTAAATATGGATTACAAGAAACATGAAAATACCGAAGATGGAGAAATTAAGAAATCAAATAAATATGTACATTCGTGGAAAAACATATGGATATATGTACAATGTTGTAAGTGACTATATTATAACATTTTATAGTTAAGTTTGTAGATGCTACGTATGCTAGGCTACTCACTCAGTGTGTCTCTCTGCCCCGCGGCCTACGTCTCCATCATTCTGAGGCTAAATCATTTCATACTCATTGTTCAATGACCTTGGTTCTAGTCTTTGTTGATTGTGTTATGAGCAATTTTAACTGTGTATTTAAGTGCGTATGTGCATTTTGAAAGTATTTCCGTGCCTAGGCCCTATACTTTTCGTTGTAAAAACAAATCTTTTTTTAAAGTGCATTTAACATATTAATTAATTATTAAACAATATATAACCCTTCATTTCATTGATTTTTTTTTTCTTGCAGATTTTGTGACCATAGCTTCCATTTTGGGGACTGGAATATTAGGTTTGTATTAAATAACTTCTGTCATCATTTTAAAATTAAAATTAATATTAAACAGTTTAATAAAAAATATATTTCATAAAAAAAAACTTTTTAATATTATTTTTGTATTGTTTTTTTTAATGAAAATGCATGTTTATAAAAATTTTAATTTTGAATAAAAGTGTTTTTTTTGTAATTATTGTTTTAGGATTACCAGTTACTGCAGGGGAGTCTGGGTTCACGCCATTCCTTGTGTCATTCTTGTTGGGTTATGTAATGCAGGTACGTTATATAATCATATCAAAATCATCATTAACATTATTTTTTTTACAAAGTCAGCATCATTATGTCATAAACACAACACAACATTTCTATCACCCTATCATCTATATCTAAATCATATTTTATCTATTTCATCTATAAATAAATCAAATTTTGAACAAGAAACCATAATTATTATAAATGATTGATGTAATTTGTTTGTCTCCCTAAGCTCTTGGTTTTTTCTTCTTAATCTGTGGTATTTTTTTGCTCCCTAGGCTGTTGGTCTTTCTTCATAATTTTTTTGTTGTATTTTCTTGCTCCCTAGGCTGTTGGTCTTTCTTCTTAATTTGTTGTATTTTCTTACTCCCTAGGCTCTTGGGCTTCTATTCTTTGTAGACTTGCTTCAAAAAGCTCAATCCTATCTGCTCAATAGTTCACAGGTAAGTGTTTTTACCTTGATTTACCTTGATCTTGGACATCTAAAGCAATGCTTGTGTGTCCCTCCGGTATATTCTATTACATGTTCTATCATTATGGGGAAAACTTTAGTGGGTGGTGTTTCCAAAACTTTTCTAGTCGGTTTTTAAATTGATTAACATTTGCAGCTTTTATTACATCCTGAGGCAAGTTGTTCCATGTGTCGATAATAGAGTTTGTAAAAAATTTCTGCCGTATCCTTAAGTGAGTACGAGGTTTACTCACTTAAGTGGTTAACCTAAAAAAATCCTCATTGTTACATTTAGTGAAACCGTAGAACATTTTGAATACTTGAATCATTGCGGATCTCAATCTTCTGTATTCTAGAGTAGGAAGGTGCATTTTGGAAAGCCGTTGACTGTACTCATACTGATATAAATCTGCTATCATTCTTGATGCACGCTGTTGAACCTTTTCCAACTTATCAGATTCCTTCAAAATAACATGCTGCCAAACAGTACTGCAATATTCCATGGATGGTCTTACTCTTACAATCGATTTGTACAGAAGAGATAAGGAGTGACAGGATAAATAATCAAAAGACCTATATATGATGCCCAGCTTTTGATTTGCTTTCATAGCAACTTGAGCCACATGGGATTCGAAAGTTAATTTATCGTCAATTACGACCCCGAGATCTGTCATTTTGGAGACCTATTGTAGCAGTTTCTTGTTTTCTGCATGGCCCATTTTGTATTGAAATGTAATGTTCTTCCTACCAAAATGCATGGCACTAGATTTTTACGGTAGTTGCCATTTTATAGACCATTTAAACAGCTTGTCAATGTCATCTTGTAACTTTTTGGTATCATCTAAATTATTTATTTTTCTAAAAATCTTGGTGTCATCAGCAAAAATTGTTATCTCGGAATCGATTTGATCAGGAAGGTCGTTGATATACAAGTTGAAGAGCAGTGGTCCTAGAACACTTCCTTGAGGTATTCCACTTGTTACTCTTTTGCTGTTTGACCTAACACCATTTACAACAACTACCTGTGATCTATTAGTAAGAAACGCCTCTATCCACTGCACTAAGTTTCCTCCTATACCATATGATTTCAGCTTGTTGATTAATCTTATGTGGAACGCTATCAAAAGCTTTCTTGAAGTCCAAGAAAACGCAATCGAAACTCGAACCTTCATCTAACCATTTGGTCCACTGATTTATCGCTTCTAGTAGTGCTGTATTACATGACCTACCCGGCCGAAAACCATGTTGACTTTTGGTGAACAAATTGTTGCTTTCCATATAATCCATTATATTATTCCTAATGAATGTTTCCATAGTTTTAAATACTAGTGAAGTCAGTGTTGTTATACATTATATTGTAAAATTGCTTTCCAACCACACTCTTGTATGACACTGTGTACTCATGTACTATTTTGATATTTAGAAAGATCTTGAGGCTGTTCCATTGAATGAGTTACATAGTGAGGATGATGACGATGAGAAGGAAGATGAGAATGGTGAACAGGCTGCAGATGGTAAGAGGGTTTAACGTACACTCAGTTTTATAGTCTAGACTTGATTAATACAGTGAAAACCCTGCTTTGGGACACGTCTAAAGATTGGTTCTCACTAGGAAGCAACGCAAGGATGTAAGCATAACGCAAGTGAGTTGACCAATCACCAGCAATGGGTTATTCAAACTGTCGCTTGTCATTGGTCAACTAGCTTGCATTGCGTCCTAGTGCTGGCATTTTGTCTGCAGTGGGAACCAAGCTTTAGGGGACACCTCTACTAAGAGGACACCTATTCAAGGGACACCTCTATTCAGGGGACACCCTATTCAAGAGACACTTCTACTAAGAGGACACCTCTATTTAAGGGACACTTTTACTAAGGGAACAGTTTCCGGTGAAACAAACAAGAAAACAAATTTTACTGTTACGGCCATCCAACCCCTAACAGTGACACTTCGTTTGGTCCCAAAGGGTGTCCCCTTAATAGGGGTTCTACTTCCTACTTACTAATTCTTGTTTGCGAGCAAAACTTCTCTTGGTTAGCCAGTCTATCAAAATCCACTTTTACCCCAAGGAAAATAGGTATAGTTTATAAAACCAGATGAATTTAACAACAAGAAGCACATGCTAATTCATTGGTGCTTAATTGCATTTGGACTAATAAAAAGCAAATTAGGCTAATTTATAATTAATTTTAAAATATAATAATAATAAAATTTATCTGCTCTATTTGATTTTGAGACATCGTATCCATTGAGGATCCATCAAGTGCGGCGCCCTCTATTGCCAAGAGAAGTGTGTCGGCTAGCCTGCACACCCTTGCCCATTTGTTTCTTCAATCGCCAGTGTTGGTAACGGCCAATGATACACTACTATTCTCGCATTTGTAAGTCCAAAGCATTATATAATATTTACAGTGTAGTCAGTAGTAATTCATTTTTTTTTCTTTTTTATCATTGTAAAATTCCTGCATGTTTGTTGTCAAGTTACACCACTACTGTACACACATAGAACAAGAATTTAAACAAAAAATAATGCTGCATTGAAAAATATAATGCAACAGCAAAATGTGTATCTGTTAATTTGTTTTCCATAAAAAAAAAATTAAATAAAAAAAAAAAATTAAATAAAATTAATTTAAAAATATTGTAGTTTGTAATTCAACAGAAAATTGATTGCAAATGATGTTGATGTTGTCAGAGAAAGGAAGAGAACAGTGGATATCCAATGGTACATTATTCACAAAGATTCTATAAAACTCTACAGTCTAAAAGTCTACACTGTCAAACTTTATGTGACAAATAAATGTGGTGTACCCATGGAAATGATGATGTCATAATACTATATATTTATATTTAGGCATAGCACTACTATATTTGGGCACATCACACTTTTTCGTCAAAATAGTTTGATAGTGTAGACAGAGCTTAAGCATCAAAAGTACTGTACTGACTGAAAATAATATTGTTCACATTACCTAGGTGTCAACCGTAAAATTAGAAGATACGAAGAAAGTGATAACGTAATAAATCTGCACAGTATGTGTATATTGTACCTTCCGCATTATTTATGGATTCCCTTTGATGCATCTGTGTTCTTTCTTCTGTGAGTTTTATTGTACCGTTTGTTGTTTAAATTAACATTACGCAAACTAAGTCGATGCATTGCAAAATAGTAATTGCATCATTCAACAACCGTCGCAGTAGGTGGTTGATTTCTACCCATGAAGCACTCCAAATTTACCTTTTTATCCACAAACAAACCTTTGCTAGTTTTGTGAGCAATTATTTGGCAAATAATTAAGTTGAATTTACAGAGATTTAGCAGATCATAGTCATACCTAAAGTACACTGTTAGTGTTAGACTAAAAAAAAACAAAAAAGATGAATGAATTTCAGTCCTTCAATGTTGCTATACACAGGATTGCGTAGTATGTCAAATGGGTCTTGTAAAGTTTGCGAAATGTTAATTTTAAAAGAATTTTTATGGTGTTCCTTTCCTTCCACAACAGTAGTCATTTGACATGGCAGTCAATACAATACTTTTAAAGTTGTAATTATTTAACCAATAAATGTTGATCAGGATATCATAGGATTGGATATACAATGTATAATATATAATATGATTTTTTAAAAGATATAAAATTAAAGCAAAGAATAATTATTTTATCTTTATAGCATGGCAGCCATTATTGGTTTCTCATTGGCTGGGAGTGAAGCCTTTGCACAGCTCTTCAGAATAGAGTAAGTCCTCCCTCCTCACCATACCACATTCTTGAGAATAACAAATACAAACCCACTACAAACTGCAATTTCTATTTCTATTTCTATTTCATTTATTTGACAAGTTAAGCTAATTTTAAACCATTTTTCATTGGTTTGACCAAATAAATTGCTTACGGTATATACATAATAGTCAGTAGGCCTACAATTCAAAGATGATGTTGTCAAAATTGTGAAGTTGTATGATAGATAATTCAATGTTCAACTGGAAAACTAACATAGTACCAATGGTTCCACTTAGCGTAGCTCGTAGCTGATTGTAGTCCCATATATTTAAACACCGTAATGTTTAAATCTATCTTATAAGCCAGTTCAATAACACAATGCAATGTTCTATATATGTATGTCTATATAATTCACTGTGTTTTAATTCGTCAACAAATACATATACTGTACAACAATTGTATTATATTGTATTAAGCTCTACCCATGGTATTGAGCACTTCTCCAGTTGATCTGGCTTTCTACTTAGTATACTGTACAAAGACATATACAAATTTATTTAACTTCATTATATAATATTTGATTACTAGGAATTATGTGAATGTAATCCCATTCTACATCTGGTTGCTAGCCTTAAGTATTGTGTTTCTGGGAGATTTAATCAAAGTCACTATATCAGTGATGACACTCTTCAAAGGTGGTGTTCTAGTAGCAGTGGTATGTAATCTATTTGTTTAATAACATCGCTGATAAATTGTGTGTTGGCATATACAGTAGAACACCTATTAAATCTTTGTTCCCACTATGACGCAACGCAAGCGCAATGTAAGCGTGTTGACCAATGACAAGCGACAGTTCGAATAATCCATCGCTTGTGATTGGTCAACTCACTTACGTTGAGCTACGTCCTTGTGTTGCATCTCTAGTGGAAACTAAGCCTTAGAGACACCTTTGAGACCCAACAAAGTGTCATCTGTAGATTGTCCCCTCACTGAATAGGAGTTGTCATTGCAGTCAAGTTGTTGTTTTTGTTATTGCAGGTGATAGCCACGACTGGAGTTGGTGCTGAGGTGGGCAACCCTATTACTAATGACTTCAGTAAAATAGGCTCATCCTTTCTCATGGGAACGGTTGCTTTAGGTACATATTATAATTTAAAGATGTATTGTCCCTTTGACTAATTCCAAAAAAATAAAAAATTAAAGATTTCGAAAAAAGGTGGGTCATTTTGAAGTATCATAATAGTTATTAACTATCACCAAAAATTTTTCGAAAAAAAAAAAATTTTAACTGAAATACAGAAGTTTTTTTGTTAAAAAAATAACTTTGACTTCCAGTCAAAGTTTTCAATCAAAACAAATCCCATAATGAAACGCGCTTGTTTGGCTACTCTGTATGCATAATCATAAAACTTCCTCATGATCTGTGTGAAAATACCTTCTTAACCGTGACGAGTTGTAAACAATCCTAATTTAGCATATGCATAGTGCGTACTCATGGTTTGAAATCTTTGTTTACTTTCGCTCGTGACGATTTTCCAGATGAAATGTAATCAAACTAATTTACCTGTTAATTACGTAAACTTGTTGTTTTTGGCTCAAATTTTTGACTTAAAGTGAATAACTTTAATATTACTTTGATATGGCCACTTTAAATTTAGAATATTTTGACCTTCATTTTTTTGTGTTTCAAGGGACAATACATCTTTAAATAGTTTCTATAATAATAAATATGTTAAAGTACAACAAGAAGCTGTAGTCTAAAGCTCTCTCTACACTATCAAACTACTTTGACAAAAAATGTGTGATGTGCCCAAATATAGTAGTGATATGCCCAAATAAGGTGGTGATATGACATCATCATCATGTCCATATATAGGCATATCACATTGTCATAAAGTTTGACTTATTTCTATTTTATATCACTGTGCTCCACTGGTGCTAAATTTGGTGCACTGAACCGTTACCGTAGTACTATTTCTATTTCGGAAGTAAATAAAGGCATACATGGCGCTCCGTAGAAGTAGAGAATGCTCGATCGTCGAAATGACGCTCTGAATATACCTCGTCAATCTTAATAATTTTAAAGCGCCCTCTAGACAAAGTATAGTACTTTTGACGCTAAGCTGTCTACACTATCAAACTACTTTGACAAAAAATGTGTGATGTGCCCAAATGGTAGTGATATGGTCAAATAAGGTGGTGATATGACATCATCATGTCCATATATGGGCATATCACATTGTCATAAAGTTTGATAGTGTAAACAAGGCTTTATAGAAATAGGTGAGCATGTTAATGTATGTTATCACTCATTTTTTAAATTTAATTAACATATTGATGTGTAAATACTCTACTTGAAAAAACTTCATTAATTTTATTTTATTTTATTCATAAAATAATAGAAACTTCATTAACAAATATGACAAACAAGACCAAAATAAATCAGCTTCTGCTACTTTATTAAATAATACTTTATGTGACAATGTGATGTGCCCATATCACTACCATAATTGACCATTACACTACCATATTTGACCATTACACTACCATATTTGACCATTACACTACCATATTTGACCATTACACTACCATATTTGACCATTACACTACCATATTTGACCATTACACTACCATAATTGACCATTACACTACCATAATTGACCATTACACTACCATAATTGACCATTACACTACCATATTTGGCCATTACACTACCATATTTGGGCACATTATACATTATGATATATGTACTACTAAGACTATGATAAACACTTTATTTCTTTTCTTTTTCAGGTGGTGTTATAAATATCCTTCCTATTCTATACAGTAAGGTTGAACCTGTTAAAGAACAGGTAAGTTGTATTTCCTCCTCACCCAGGAGTATAAATAGGTCCATAACAGGTAAGCTGTCTGTTTGTATTTCCCCCTCACCCAGGAGTATAAATAGATCCATAACAGGTAAGCTGTCTGTTTGTATTTCCCCCTCACCCAGGAGTATAAATAGGTCCATAACAGGTAAGCTGTCTGTTTGTATTTCCCCCTCACCCAGGAGTATAAATAGATCCATAACAGGTAAGCTGTCTGTTTGTATTTCCCCCTCACCCAGGAGTATAAATAGGTCCATAACAGGTAAGCTGTCTGTTTGTATTTCCCCCTCACCCAGGAGTATAAATAGATCCATAACAGGTAAGCTGTCTGTTTGTATTTCCCCCTCACCCAGGAGTATAAATAGATCCATAACAGGTAAGCTGTCTGTTTGTATTTCCCCCTCACCCAGGAGTATAAATAGGTCCATAACAGGTAAGCTGTCTGTTTGTATTTCCCCCTCACCCAGGAGTATAAATAGGTCCATAACAGGTAAGCTGTCTGTTTGTATTTCCCCCTCACCCAGGAGTATAAATAGATCCATAACAGGTAAGCTGTCTGTTTGTATTTCCCCCTCACCCAGGAGTATAAATAGGTCCATAACAGGTAAGCTGTCTGTTTGTATTTCCCCCTCACCCAGGAGTATAAATAGATCCATAACAGGTAAGCTGTCTGTTTGTATTTCCCCCTCACCCAGGAGTATAAATAGATCCATAACAGGTAAGCTGTCTGTTTGTATTTCCCCCTCACCCAGGAGTATAAATAGGTCCATAACACCGTAACACTGTTCAATTATTAGCATCTGAAACCCATGTTTTTTGCCTTCTTTCAGGTAAGGTGTTTCTTTTTGGCTTCATTTAGTGCGTTGACAACGTGCATGGTGCTTAATGTTCTGTGGTAAGTGTGATTGTATGTTTGCAATTTGTACAATTTTTTCATTTCATTTCATTTTATTGCATGAATTACATGATACTATATAAAAACATTTAAAACAGGCATAAAACAGAATATAAAGTGCACATAGAAATCAAAGAACAAATAAAGTGGAATCAAACATATTGCACAAGAAAAATACATAAAAATACAAATTTAGCTAAAATTTATCTACAAATTTAAAAATTTAATTAAATAAGGGAAATATGGAAATTCATTATTTATTTACAAGATTATGAAATTTGATAAAATTAGAAAATTTGAAAATTATGGAGTTATTAAGTTATTTACAGTAGTATTTTATTTGTACATATTCACATATTATGTTTAATTTATTTATACATCTTCAAAAAATGTCTTTAGTTTTACTGAGTTAAAACCTACTGTATCTCTCATTAAGGAGGCGTGTAAGATAAAGCATAGGGCTATTATAGTATCGGTTTGTTTTACATAGGGGCTCAACAAATTCTTTTCTTTTCCTAAGTCTAACAGAAAGCTCAGGATTTCTAATAAACCAATCCTTGAATTTATTAGATGTAATACAATCTGTAGCAAATTTACGACATATGATATAGTTCAAGGTCAGGTCAGGTCATTTGTTTGTTTGACCTCCAGTATGCAGGTGTATTTGTTTTTTTGTTCTTATGTATAAAAATATATTGTACTTTTGAATGGTTGAAGTGTGGAGAAACAAGTAAAGCAAAACAAAATGAAAATGAAAACTACTATTTCTGAAGTTCTTACATCTGACACAACACAAGCAGTGTTTTCATTGTCTTTGATGTTGCATGGTTGGTTTGATTGTTCCATTTTCTTGTGAAAACCGCACAACCCCATATCTTGTGGCTACGTTACTGTATTTATATTAATAACAATGTTTACAAACAACACATATATTTTGACCAACAGGGTGCTAGCAGTTCTTCGTATTGTACCTCAGACTGATTCAGAATGTTCTCCGATGTATTCAGTCGTAGTTAATGAGACAACGCAACATCCATTGCCAACCATCTTGTCATCATGCTCAAACTACTCATTAGAGAGGTGAAATAGTCATTTCTTACCCTTAAAGCTCTGTCTACACTATCAAACTTTATGTGACAAAAAAATGATGTTCACACATTTGGGCACCAGTGACGGATCCAGGATTTTGAAATACCGTAAAAGACTACCAAAAGTAGTGAAATGAAGTGCTTAACTTAATTTTATTTTCCCTCCTTCAATCCATCCTGGGCATGATGATGTCATATCACTACCATATTTGGGCACATCACATTATTTTTGATAGTGTAGACAGACATTAACAATTACATAGTTTATGATACTGTTTTAGATAACATAGCTTTATGAATGTAAATTTGGGATTAGATAAATTGAAATGGATTTGATTTGTTTGATGTTGAATTTGATTTATTTTACATTTTGATAAAGATCAAAAGAAATTGGTGAAATTGCTACAGTTCCATTGACTTCTGTAAGTAAAATTGTAATTGATTTGTATTTTCTTTTGATTTTGAGGGATGTACAGTATATCATCATTTTACCTGGAACTGTATTCTAGGCGCTCTCAGGTGTATACCATCATATTTATAACTCAATATTTAGGCTTAATATTTTGGCTTAATATTTTTAAATTTTAGGCTGATAGTTGACAATAGAAAAATAATTGATTTTTTCAGATAATTCTTGAGGATTTTCCAGAATTTAGTTGGATTGGAGAATCTATTCAGATATTTATAGCTGTAAGCGTGACAGTGTCCTACCTCACTTACGGCACAGCAATGAAACACATGTGTATGTATGCAAATATTAAACACATGTATATGTATGCAAATATTAAATACATGTGTATGTATTCAAATATGAAACATGTGTATGTATGCAAATATGAAACACATGTGTATGTATGCAAATATGAAACATGTGTATGTATGCAAATATGAAACACATGTGTATGTATGCAAATATTAAATTGATGTGTATGTATGCAAATATTAAATACATGTGTATGTATGCAAATATTAAATACATGTGTATGTATGCAAATATGAAACACATGTGTATGTATGCAAATATTAAATACATGTGTATGTATGCAAATATAAAACACATGTGTATGTATGCAAATGTTAAATACATGTGTATGTATGCAAATAATAATTACATGTGTATGTATGCAAATATAAACAATTCTTTTTTGTTGATGATGTATTCAATGTATTTGCAAATAATGTCGAAGTTTATAAATTTGAATGTTTGATTTCTTGTTAGTGGGAGGTGTACTGGAGGCTACGATTGGAAAGAAGACGTCTTCTGATAATGAGGCAATTAACAAACTTCACAGAGTAACGCAATTAAGGTATTTCATTTACTTGTTTCACTTCAATATAGCCCAGCTAATTTAAAAAAAATTAGATGCTACCAGGGAAGAGTAAAATTAAGAGAAGTTAAGAGTGTGATTTTACTCTTCCATGATGCTACTGTATAATACTTAGTGGTGCTTGCCTTGTAAACCCAGAATCGTGGGTTCAAATCCTGTCAAATTCTCTTTAGCTATTAATGTAGGGAATGTTGTTAAACCATACAGTGTACATTTCATTTAAAAAAATCTAAATTTAATGTATGCTAAACTAAAGTGACTTGTTCTAATAGTTTTAATAAACAAAGTGTTAATTTTTTTTCAGAGTTTTCCAACCTGTAGTGTTCCTTATGATATATGCCATCATTTGTGTTGTGTGTATGACAAATCCAACGGTAAGGAACAAAACAAAATAAGGACATTAACAAAAATATTGCTTAATATATTTTGAATATAAAGTTGTAAAATAATATTGTTTCTTGAAATAAACTGTGCATGTATTATTCATTTTATGTAAGTATTTCGATGTGGAGAGCCTCTCGACGGTTATTTTTATTTATAACTTTTAGGTTTTCCGGCCTCATTGATTTACTTTTGTATTGTTCTTTTTTTTTTGTACTGACGAAATAAATGGTATGATATGATATGATAGAATACAATAACATAATATTTTGTTATTTTCAGGGCTTTGTTAACATCTTGGAGTTCTTTTCATCTGCCTTATTGAATATTGAGCTGGGTTTGTTCGTTTTTCTAATGATACAGGGAAGCAGAAAAGAAAAATATAGGTTAAATATGTTTTTATTGCATATCTCTAAAGCCCGGCGCACACTCAACTGAGCCAACTGGCACGAGTAACACTTGACTCACAGTGTGCGCCGGAGAATTAGTGTGCGTCCGATAGAACGCGATCACAGTTTGCGGCAAATTTTTTAGTGAGCCAAGTGTTACTCGTGCCAGTTCTAGTGTGCGACAGGCTTAAGATTCTTTTTGGTGACTTTTCCCTCTAAAAATGGGATTGCAACCAGAATATGTTAAATATATGTAATTTACTTTGATTTGATTTCTAAAGCTTATTTATTATGCTTTTATTCTTAGGAATATAAACACACCTTGGAAGCTACCTGAAATGTTATATTATTTACAGTATGTGATGGCTGCCTTCTTTATCTTTGCTGTTGGATTTGCCATAGTTGAGGCTATATCGATTCTCTAACCATGTACAGTCCTATGATTATTAAGGCTATATCGATGCTCTAACCATGGACAGTCCTATGATTATTAAGGCTATATCGATGCTCTAACCATGGACAGTCCTATGATTATTAAGGCTATATCGATGCTCTAACCATGGACAGTCCTATGATTATTAAGGCTATATCGATGCTCTAACCATGTACAGCCCTATGATTATTAAGGCCATATTGAGATACTCTAACCATGTACAGTGATGCAATAATTAAGGCAATATGGATGCTCTGGGATTTTTAAAGTTATATAGGTGCTGTAACCATGTACAGTCATTTAATTATTAAGGCCATATCGGTGCTCTAAACCATGTACTTAATAATCATATTACTCAATACTTAACGACCAGTGTACTACTGTCCATGTCTTGAGGGCAGCAACATTTAGAACAGTTGTATTTGACGTCTGGTGTTTGGTTGAAATAAACTGTGATGTTTTAGTAATGTAAGTAAATTATTTGAACAAAATATTATATAGGGTATTTTATATGGGCATTCTTCAATTAAACCATTTTTGAACAAAATATTATAAAGGTTATAATTTCTATATTAGGGTTAATAGTATTTTATATGGTGGTATTTTAATATAATTTTACACAAATGATTATGTTGAAATGTTTTGGTTAAATAATCAAGTTACATGTGAACAGGCATTTGGTAGTAACAAAATGTTGTTGATACTGTACATTCATGAATATGTAGGTGTATGGTGCTTGTTCACACCAGTGACTTTGTAAAGCTATTTTTAAGTCACACCTTGGGGACTGGTGCTCTAATTTAAAATTTGTTATAAAGACAAATTGTGCAATATATTGTGGTAAAAATAGAAACTGCTATTTTAAGCAATAATAATATTAAATGTTTAAACAATACAGAAGAGTTTGTTGTCAGTATTTTATTAATTTTTTTCTCTTATCACAAAAAAGACTTACAGTACCGCTATTCCAGTCATATTCAAGGTTCTAGATGGAGTTTTGACTCAATATTACCATAGTAAAAAAGATAGATATTTTGGCACATATGGCGTTTCATACATATACTACTTGACCTCATAAACTCGGACAAACATTGATTCAAACTACCAGAAAACCTTCATTACAGTGATTTTATTTATAGATTATCACACAACTTCTGTCTACACAAACTAGTTTGACAAAAAAAGTGTGATGCGCCCAAATATGGTAGTGATATGACATCATCGTGTCCATATATGGGCACATTACATTTTTTTGTCACATAAAGTTTTATAGTGTAGACTGAGCTTAAGATACACTCTTGTCTTTATAATTTAAAATATAGTATAATTTAAAGAGTACATTTAAAATCAATTATTATAACTTACTGTAAATTATCATTGCACTAAAATCTGAAATACTGGTTTATTTTTACAATCATTTCTACAAATAGTAAAATATACAGTATTTAACAGCAAGTTAAACATTTAAGCATAATTGACTCCCCCTCCAGGGAAGGTGAGAGTCTCTCCAGGGAAGGTGAGAGTCTCTCCTCTCCATTGAAGGTGAGAGTCTCTCCTCTCCAGGGAAGGTGAGAGTCTCTCCTCTCCAGGGAAGGTGAGAGTCTCTCCTCTCCAGGGAAGGTGAGAGTCTCTCCTCTCCAGGAAAGGTGAGAGTCTCTCCTCTCCAGGGAAGGTGAGAGTCTCTCCTTTCCAGGGAAGGTGAGAGTCTCTCCTCTCCAGGGAAGGTGAGAGTCTCTCCTCTCCAGGGAAGGTGAGAGTCTCTCCTCTCCAGATCCCACCCTAAATTTTGAAAATTACAATGCACAAAGTAAGATGTTCAGCATCCAATCCTTGATGCTTCACTGTATTTAGGAGCTACTTTGGTCGGTTAAAATAATGCTTGACTTTATAATTGCCGAACTTAAGCATCATGACAAGTGTACTTCTTTGTTTTTTATTTATTATGTCTTAACAGAATAACGTCACTAGTTTGTAGATAACATAAAGTATTAGTAATAATATACAAGTTGAAGAAAACTTATAAAGGTTTGCTATTGGCGTGTTCCTCACGGTCTCGCTAGCCCCAGACCATTGGAATGGCCCTTGCAATCGCCACTGGGCTGCTCCGCAACTACTCAGTAGCAACCTAAAAAGTGAAAAAAATGATAATTAATAACTTGACCATAATATATTTAATAATAATAATGGCAGTCTAAAGCTCTTTTTATTTTTTTAATTCTCATTTTAGGCAAATTGCCAAGGATAACCACAAGTGAATTAATTCACTATCCTTCTCAAAGGTGGCAATCCCATTCACAAGACAAACATATACACAAGATGCTCTACATAAACAAAGACTTATTATCTTTGGGAGTGGTTGTAAATTGTCATGAGAAAAAAACCCTGACATATGACAGGACTTGAACCCAGGACCCTTAGATTGGTAGCAAAGTATCATAACCACCAAGCCACAGCTCCACTCCAAATCTGTCTACACTATCAAACTTTATTTGACAAAAAAAGGTGATGCAATATATGGACACAATGACATCATATCACTACCATATTTGAGGATATTGCTACCATATTTGTAGGTGCATCACACATTTGTTTGTGAAAGAGTGTAGATAGAGCTTTATATAGTGCCTAATACAATGTTTCTAAGCATGTTACACACAAAATTTAAGAAAAGTAGAGGAACCTTTTACGCCTCTCCGTTCGCCAGCACTTAATATTCATAGATCGCTAGTCATCTTTCTCCAGAGACAATTGATCATTTAAAATTGTGTCCATATGCAAATGAAGAGTTCTCAAGCATAATCAAGAGAGACAAACAAGCTTAGTTGAGGGTAATTCAAATTCTGTTACATCACATTACATTGTTTTTTTGCCTGTAAAGCTCTGTCTACACTATCAAATTTGTTTCACAAAAAATGTGATGTACCCAAATATGGTAGGGATATGCCAAAATATTGTAGTAATATGACATCATCATGTCCATATATAGGCACATCACATTTCTTGTCCCATAAAGTTTGATGAGGACAGATAAGAAAATAAAAAATTGTCGATTTGAAAGCAACATGATGACAAACCTAATCGCCATAGTTGGATGTCTCCATAATTGTGGTTTTGAACCGATAAGGCTTGCTATTTCATCGTTGTATAGAATCGGATCTTTCTGAATTGTGTGTCGGGCAGACTTGTAGTAACGTCCTTCATTGTCTTCCTGAAGATAAAACACCAAGAACAAGCCAATAAATCAAGAAAATAATAAAGAAATACTGCTCACACTACCACCAACACTCAATAAGCCTCACAATAGCACAAAATCACAGAGAAATATTAAGATGTAGCAGTTTTCATTAAAATTAGCTAAAATAAATAAAAACATGCAAGAATATTACATTTTCTTTTTTTATTGCTTTTTGCATTTGTTTCGGACTTGGTAGTTTGACCTTTTGCCGACACAGCTGGGTGAACCACATCGCTTGTGTTTCGGACATGGTCAGAATTCCTCCAGAAGCTGGCTGTACAAAACCTATGAATGCCAAAGAACTTCCCACTCTGGGTGAAAACACATTCTTATATAGCTGCAATATTAAAAAGAAAACTTTGTTAAGCTCTGCCTACACTATCAAACTTTATGTGACAACAAAATGTGACGTGCCCATATATAAATGGACATGATGACGTCATAACACTACCAAATTTGGGCATATCACTACCATATTTGGGTACATCACACTATTTTGTTAAACTAGTTTGATAGTGTGGACAGAGCTTTAAAATGATAAAATAAGTGTAGCTTATTTAATTAGTTTTAAATTAAAATGTTATCACAGAGCAGTACATGACATTAAAAGTGAAAATCACCGTGATTTGGTTAGTTTCATTATCCAATATATCCCTCTTTATATCTTCGTCAAGAAACGGTAGACTTATACTGTATCCTGTACAGTACACAATACAATACGTGTCGATGGATGTTCCGTCTGTAAAGTGTACAGTAGAACCGTCAATCTTGGTAATGTTAGGTTTAATTTGAATGTTCCCTCGCTGGATGTGATGTATAAGAGTTGGACTAACAGTCGGCTGTGTTTGTAAGATTTTCATTTTTGGGTTTAGTTTCCATCTAAAAATAAAATATTAATGTCGATAGGATAATTTATATAAAAAGTGTTACTAACAAATAAGTGAACTTTATCATACTGTCTCTCCCAAAACCGGAACTTTCTGAAACCGGAAATTCTCCCAAAATCAGATTTTTCTCCAGGTTCAAAATTTCCCAAATTAATTTTTACCATTAGAAACACATTATGAATACCAGACTTACAGAAAACCAGACATATTAGTCCAGCCCAAATCCATAGACTCATCTTTGTATTAATGTTATCTGATACTGTACCTAGAAATATATTCAAATGCAAAAGTTGGCATACTTTTCTGGTGATCCAGTAATTATGGATACAACTTTCTCAAAAATAAAGTTGGAGACTTTCCATGGTAACCATAAGAAAAGCCGAGAAGCGTAATGGTCAGTTGGAAGTCCAAATATGTAGTTAGGGATAACCCATGCTCCTGACCGAGTGCTTATAACAACTTGTTTACATCTGAAACAAAAATGGAAAAGTTAATTTTTAAAATAAAACGTTTTCACAATTTATTTAATGAAAATTTCTAATTTTCAAGTTATATCTCGGATCTAGGAAAAAGGGCTATTGTCAGTTTATCCAGGTAAGCTAGGCATGAAATAGACAAAACATTTCTACAATTTGCTATAGAAGGGAGACTAAAAAAACAAAGTTGATTATGTCGGAGAAAGAAAACCCAAGAACATATAGCAAAAGACAGAATTGAATGAACAAACTTTGATGTAACTTTCTGTCCCAGAGGATAACTGATAACTAATAATCTGCTAATAATAGCAATCAATTAATCAATATATTTACCTGCCAGTTGTTGCGCAATCTACAGCAGCATCAACAGCGCTGTTGCCAATACCAACGATTAAGACTCGTTTACCGGTAAAACCATTAGAAATTGCATCTTTATAGTCGACACTATGTATTATCTGACCTTAAAAAGATAAAGATAATATTATATTTAAATTAAAACTTGTGGATGTGTATGAAACATTAAACAATTTATTTTGGTGCAAAACAGCAGACAGTTAAAATAATGCAAATTTGTTTACTATACAGTACTGTATGTTACTATGTATCTAAGTTTGCTTAGTTTGTTTAATAGATTCAAACTTGTGGCTTGTATGAAACATGAAAACTTATCTAGTGCAAAACAGCAAAAAGTTAAAATATAGAAACTTTATACAGTACTATACTGTATGTTACTATGTATTGTTACAAGTTCCCCCCCCCCCCCCCTTTACCTTTGAATGTGTTTTGTCCTGGAAAATAAGGCCTTTTTGGTTCTGCATGATGCCCCGTTGCAATGGCAACGTATTTGGTGTGATAAATTATTTCTTCTGATACTGAGAGATGACTGCCGCCTTTTTCAGTTTTAGTAGCTGCTATCTTCCAACCATCTCCTTCAAAAAGATCATTTGCATACAAATTACAAATAATAATAAAATCAAATTATTACTGAATGTTCTGCTGCAACCCACTCAAAACAGAAAAAATATGGCTGAGCCAACTAAACTTTTGTTTATAAAGCTAAAAGCCTTCTTAAATACATTATACAGTACATTTATATAATTAATATTCGATTCCTAACTTTTTAGACAAACATACCTGACCTTTCAACTCTGTCAACCTTGGTGTTAAAATGAATTAACTTATCAAGGCCAAAGTTGACAACATAGTCATTGATATACTGAGCCATATCCCGATTATGAGGGAAATCTGGTACATCCTCCGGGAAGGGAAAATCAGAAAATGAGTAATTGTGTTTTGAAACATTTCTATAAAATAAAATGATAAAAATAGCATATTTATTGCAATAGATCATTGTATTGTGTTTTTATGATTGTTTTGTATTTTAAAAGGAAAAACTTAATTACAAGATCACAGTGGCAGATCAGGATTTTGAAATTTGGCCTAAAAATGATAATTTGATGTACGTCTTTTGTATTACAATTTGCGAAATTTAGCGCCCTTAAATCCGCCCCTCAGATCATAGTTGTTGCGTAATCACTTTTTAACGTACATGTGAGTAAACCTCATAACGCCATAACCGTGATCTCTATAGCACCACAGTCCACCAATCAGCTCCGTCTGCTCAAGGATAACAACTTTAAATCCCTTTTCTTTCAAACACTTGGCTGTCACAAGGCCAGATATTCCTGCTCCTATCACACATACATCTGCCTCACTCTGATGCTTTACCATTTCAGACTCTCTGAAAAGATTTATAGAATAAAAGTGCAGCATGGTCAATTGGGTGTCAATCAGTCAACCATAGAAAATAATAATCATCATTATTTGCTATATATTGGCATGGATGGTCAACTATAATATGCCTATATATTTACCTGTGTGCAGACAACAGGAGCATAAACCCTTTTCATTGCAAACAGCCAGTCTCATCCATTATTTTCTAGACCTATCTATTATTATTTTCTGGACCTATATAATTATTTTGTACCCTATAAAGGCCTACGTGCAGATTCGCTGAAACAATGTCAAATACATCAAAAATAAGAAAAAATCAGGCTGCTGCAGTACGTGTGTGTGCACACTCATTTTGCTTGGCTTAATTATTAGGCCAAGGCCTAATAGCTACTCCGGGAATCATGTTTTAAACTCCCTGGCTAAAGTTCGTATTATATAAGTATATGTACGAGAAATATATATTGCAGGATATAAATTCTAAACAAATAAACACTTACACTTGGTTATTTGGTTATCAAAATATTTTACAACAGAGTACACACCGTGACCGTGTGTCACAAGAGAAAAGTCAACAAAAATTGTTTTTTTGTTGTGCAAAAACCCTAACTATAGAGGGCGATATTATTTTCATTCTTTCCTTATTTTTTCGTCGTCGGCGACGAGAAAAACCCGAAGACTGCTACTCTCGATCGTACTCTCTCCTCTCAGATCCTACTACACTGGAAAAATAGGGTGAATAGAGGCTGGTCATTTACTCAACTCTTACTGGATTCGTTTATTGGTGAAGTGAGTGTAATTTCAATGCTTTATTTGACACATAATGTATTATATTGTTTAGGGTGAAGCTATTTAGTTAGAGTAATCTTTGTTAAATGTGAAACTAAAGTATGAACGAGCCTCTTCCTCACCATCCTGCCTAACTAGGCTAGGCCTAGGCCTAGGCCTGTAGTCCTAGGCTAGCTAGGCCGGCCAGGCCAGGCTTTCTCTCTTGTTGGTAGTATGTTAGTAGATTGTGGGAGAGGCCTCTTCATGTTGGATTCATGTTAATGCTGGTGAATAAGCTAGACAGTATTCCCATACTTTTGTAATTACTTTGTGCAGTAGGTAGATATGATAGACCAATATTATAATTCATGAAGATATTCTTTCCGTTTTAACCACACGGTATTTAAATAAATATGTAATGTACAGTAGTAGGCCTATTATTTAGTCAAATTGATTGGTTTTAAACCTGGCCTAGTGTTTCGTAAACCAGAGACTTGAATTAGTGTAGTAAAGTTACAACTAAATTAAAATTAGTTTGGAAGAAATTTTTCTTGAAAACAATGTCATGAAGTGACAAGAAAGGTACTAGGCCTATTAAATAAAAGTTACTAAAGGTAAGAATTAGGTTTAAACTACACTTTAGTCTGTCCATTATTATGCAAATTATATATAAATTGTTTTAGTACTGTATATGCGTGAGAATTTTGTAAAGATGTACTTTACTGTTATATTATTATGTTTACTCTTGAAACTTTATACTTTTATTGTGTGTGTTCAAACAAAATGATAAATGAATGACAATTAATAATATAATATAGCAAAATAATAATAAAGATAGTGTAATATCAATTATTAACTAAAAATTGTAAATAACCTTTTTTTCTACGGGTCTATGCTGCTCTGCAGTTAGGCTTGGGTCAGTGATAAGCCAACAGTATATAAATTGTTCAGTTTTTTTGTTATTTTATTTTTATTATGTGACAAGTGGTAGATATCGTCTGCCGGCCTCCCGCACTGAACGATATTTTCTCTCCTTCTTTCCACAAGCCATTAAACTTTTTAACAAAAATTACAAACGATGAAAATTATAAGTGTAATATACTGTTATTCTGCATTTTTAATGTTTTTATATACATACTGTATATCAAATGTGTTGTAATGTAAAATATTGTAATGTAATTTCAATTGTTGTTGTTATTTAATTTTAATGCAAGCAATGGAATTTCCAGAAATGGATGAGAATAAAGTTTGAATCTTGAATCTTATTAGGAATCAGTTTTACCTCAGGCTCTTTTTAACCTACAGAATATAAGAATACATAGTTTTCATTGATTTTTTATAACAAGTATTTACTTATTCACGGCTTTTTAAAGTGTTTGGATTTCATTATGGTCCTATTTTATTCAATCCATGTATTTTATGGATAAATGTTTTTATTTACTAGTACCTACTGTACAATGCATTAAGTGCAAAATTGTACTGGTGTAAAAGAGGAATCCAAGTAGCACAGCCTGGTTTCCCTATACATTTAATGTTATCCAGGTTTGTCATTAATATGATATTCTAATCGTCCCATGACATCATAATCTCGTCCCATTTTACTGAATGCAGTGTATGGATTAATTAATTATTGTTAAATTATTAAATATGCTTCCCATCAACTTTCATTTCATTTTACATTTATCATGTCCTAGGACCCCAGAGTCACCATAACATGAAATGTCTGGGGCCTCAGAAGAACTTAACTTAAGATTAAAAATCAGTTTACAGGATGTAAAGTTGCTAGTTATTTATAGACACTATCAAAAAAAAAAAATGTATCAAAGTAAGTGTACAATATATGTCAGATAGTACAGTAGGCCTTATTTGTAGGTGCTTATTTGTAGGTGCTTATTTGTAGGTGCTTATTTGTAGGTGCTTATTTGTAGGTGCTTATTTGTAGGTGCTTATTTGTAGGTGCTTATTTGAGGCTTCCTTCAAATTTTGATAAACATTCTAAAACTTGGTGCAGTTTATTTATTGGGATATCAAAAACATAAAATGGAAGGGTTGCTCAAAAGTGGTCAGGGGAAAGCAGCCATCTTGGATTTCAAAATGGCCGAAACAATCCACACTAAACATTGTCTGTGTAGAAACAACAAATAAAAAAAAATGTTTATATGATAATAAATGCTGTGCAAGCAGCGGATTCAGGGCATCCATGGTGTGATTGGAAAAAGAATGACACAAGATTATGGTCAATTCCACCTCCTAATTTTCACCTAGTCTGCTATTCTACAGTACATCCTTCTAATTAACTATTAAACCAAGTTGTTGGTTATTAATATTAATGATTTAAATTAAAATGATTAATAATTTATACCAAATTATACTGTAACATTAAAATATTATTTTGTAAGATTTCAAGTGTGTGTAGTAAGATGTGGCTGAAATCAAATTTAAGTTTTTAATATATATTAATTCAATTCAACTGTATTTAAGTTAATAATGAATTAGATAGTTACTCATATGTACTTATTTTGACCTTTTAAATGCTTCATTTGAAATTTCCCAGCGGATTGATTATGTCACAATATTGTAAAATGAAACACCTTGTACAGTAGATCTATATGCCAAACCCAACCCAGTATTTTGAGTTTACACTCTTAATTTCAATATAAAGATTTGTCTACACTATCAAACTTTATGTGACAAAAAAATGTGCCCATATAAATGGACAGGATGATGTCATATCACTACAATATTTGGGTATATCACTACCATATTTGGGTACTGTACATCGCACATTTTATATGTTTGATAGTGTACAGTAGACAGCTTTACATTTCAAAGTTATTCATGTATACCAGAATGATTTAAGATAAATAATAAAATATAAAGGTATTGTACTGTATCTGTAGCTTGGTGGTTGAAATCCTTTACTAACCAATCCCAGGGTCCGTGGTTCAAATCCTGTTAGAGTTCAAGAATTTTCTGATGGTCAATACAGTGCCGCTACGTAAGCCTCTTACCAGGCTTAAGTTTAGTAAAGCATGTGAGAGTCATGTATTTTTGTTGGATGAAGAAAGAGTATTTACAGAGAATTCAATGTTGATTATATTTTTAATTTTTAAATCCAATTCAGAATTTTGTCTAACAATTTGTTAACAAAATATTAAAAATTCCAAATTTATTTTTCATTTACTTATTTGTTGTATTGTATATGATTCTTTTGTATATTTATTTTTGGTTATTGATTTTTCCAGAATATAAACAGATCTCTGGTTTTGGTGATAATTTTTAAATGTGTGTCAAAATATGGAAAACAAATAAATTATTGTTTTTTTTTAGTTTGATGTGAAAATACACAGCTTCAATAAAAGGCTAATGTGTTCAATTTTAAAAGAGATTAAATTTTGTAGCAAATGTTTCACCAGTGCCTTTTTTGTTTTTTTTTTCTACACCTTCCTGTGACCTTAAAAGTCCCTGTCGATGGGTGTGGTTCTTTGATTATTCATAACACATGCTAGTGAAGAAATTTACAGTCTGTAAGGAAACGTTTAGGTTTTTTTAGGGCTGTAGGTTAATCAAAACTAGAACACGATTCTAATTGGGACTACCTTTTATAGGAAACTGTTGAAAAATAAAAGTAAAATATAATTTTGTGTCAAAATGAAACCAATAAATTAATTTTTTATAGAAGTAGTTTGTTTATTGATTTTCAACAAATAATACACAGTAGTATACTGTAGAATTGGTATGCAGCATTAACAATATTCATAAAGTGTTTTTAATGGTATCTTAATTTTAAATAAGTCTATATTTTCAGTAAAAAAACTCACAACTAACGAGAGCTGGTGATTGGTTGATTGCTTTGATTGAAGCTGCAGATGAACAACCAACACATTGAGAAATGCTTTTAATTAAGATAATTTCCTTCACAAATTATGTGCAATTATCCTTCTTATTACATAAAATTTCTTTTTTGAACAACCAAAAATAGTATAAGCGAACTTACAGTACGTTTCGAAACCTATCAGGTTTCATTCTCAACTGGCGTTTCATCGTCTAGCGTTGTTAATCCCATGACGACGATGAGTTGGTATAGCGCCACCAATAGGTCCAAAAGGACGTGCCCCCTTCTCCAATAGTTGATCATAAATGTGTGACAATTAGTCAACATCTTGAACAGGCACTTTAATGATAAGAAAATATCAAGGAAAGAAAAGAATGACATGTTTCCCACAGCTGAAAATGTACCACGCCTCTATTGCTTACCCAAAGTACACAAACCTAATTGGCCCATCCGACCAATTGTTGACAGTATCAACACCATATTCTACGGAGTGTCACGCTACATTAAGGAAATCCTCAAACCTCTAGTAGGCAACTCAAAACATCATGTTGAGAACTCCAAACAGCTAGCGAAGGAAATTAGGAACATAAACATCCCTCCTAATGAAACACTAATATCATTTGATGTGGTTTCTTTGTACACAAAAACACCAGTAAAAGAAGCAATAAAAACCGTAGAACATTGCCTAAAACAGGACAAGCAACTTAACACAAGAACCAAATTAGAAGTGGTTGACATCATTGAGCTATCACTGATTCTCAACGCCACTTATTTCAGTTTCAAAGGCAAAATATACAAACAAGAGGAAGGTTTAGCGATGGGCAGTCCCATCAGCCCCATCATAGCAAATTTGTTTATGGAATGGTTAGAGTCGGAGGCGATTGCTACAGCTCCAATGGAATTCAAACCCTCCATATGGTATCGCTATGTCGATGACATTCTTGCCAGCATTCCCGTGCATGCAGCTACTGATCTAAACACTCATTTAAACAACATTGATACTACCCAAAACATTAAATTCACCACCGAATGCATGTCCAACAACACCATTCCTTTTTTGGACATCCTCATAACACTACAAAGCAACCGATCATTAACAACTTCAGTCTACAGAAAACCGACACACACAGATCAGTATTTAAATTTCAAGTCAAATCACCCATTACAACACAAACTCAGTGTTATTAATACGCTTGTGGACAGATGTGAAAACATAGTTTCAACACCTGAAGGACAGAAACAGGAATTGGATCACATCAGACAGGCTTTGAAGAAATGCGACTACCCAGATTGGTCATTCAAGAAGGTAAAAAAACAACGACTCCAAAAACAGCTTGATCAAAATCGCAGCAAAGGTACAACATCTACTAAAGAAAAGTCACGTTGTAACATCGGGATCCAATACACCAAAGGTCTGTCTGAACGCATAAAAAGAGTTTTCAACCAACATCAAATTGACACCTTTTTCATCCCATCTAATAAGATCAGGCAAAACCTCGTTCATCCGAAAGACCACATCGAAAAAGACCAAGTATGCGGTTGCATCTACAAACTACAATGTTTGAACTGTCCACAAGCTTACATAGGGGAAACAGGGAGGGCTTTAAAAACACGCATAAAAGAACATCGCACAGACACAGAAAACAACACGGGAGGGATTTTAACCAGGGCTCAAAGATCGTCTACATCTTCAATCATACATAAATCTGCAATAACAGATCATGCTCTACAATACAATCACCTCATTGATTGGAACGCTGCTATCCTTGAGAAAGAATGCAACACTCAAAAAAGGCAAATAAAAGAGTCGATCAACATCAGAAAACATGGAATAATCATAAACAGAGATGAAGGAGCCCACGAATTGTCACACATTTATGATCAACTATTGGAGAAGGGGGCACGTCCTTTTGGACCTATTGGTGGCGCTATACCAACTCATCGTCGTCATGGGATTAACAACGCTAGACGATGAAACGCCAGTTGAGAATGAAACCTGATAGGTTTCGAAACGTACTGTAAGTTCGCTTATACTATTTTTGGTTGTTCAAAAAAGAAATTTTATGTAATACCTATTCCACAACCAGATGAAATTCTTCCAACATTATCCTTCTTGTTTTCAAAGTTGATATATTTTAACAGTGACCTCCAATTAAAAGGCCATTTTTCATTAATTTTTAAATTTGTTTATTATGTATTGTACAGTACCGTAATAAAACATTGTAGTTGTACCGGTACAAACTATCTTTTCCTTAAAATATACTGTAAGTGTACATTGTTGTAGTTGTGATACTGTAAGTTCTGAGTCCCAGTCACGCCTTTGTAGTCAAGGTAACAATTTGTTAGCTGTAACTTTACAACTTGGGAATTAGCCATGATTTGTTTTACCGTAGGTGAATAATTAATTAATTCAAACACTCCCAAGAACTGGGGAATATTTATGGAAATGAAAATTTGTTTTTGATTTAATTAAATTAAAAGAAGAGAAAAAAAAAGGAAAGAAAGTGCCAAGCTACTTAAGTGATCGTTGAATATTTGCTGTCACAACATTTTTTTTACAGTAGTAGTAGTAGGTACTTACTGTAGACTACTTGAATAAAAACAGGATTGTAGCCACAAGTACGGTTGGTAAGGTTTCAACCTGACCACTTGTCCACAGAGGCCTTTGACAACCCAGTGGCTTGAACAGATATTGTTCCCTTTTCTTGTGAAAACTCGGCCGTTTTATTTATAGAGGCTACATCACTAAAAAAAAAAAATAATACTATTAGTAATAGTAGTACTCTATAATAGAGTATACAGTAGTACCAGACACATCCTGTTGACTGAATAGGTGACTAGTTTTCCAAATTTCAAAGTACTTTAGAAAGGAAAGTGTTGGAATCTTTTGAAGAAACTCCTGGTTTTGGAGACTGTAGGAAACTGTTGGAATCTGTTGAAGAAACTCCTGGTTTTGGAGAGTTTTTAGCTCCCAAGTACTGTTGGAATCTGTTGAAGAAACTCCTGGTTTTGGAGAGTTTTTAGCTCCCAAGTACTGTTGGAATCTGTTGAAGAAACTCCTGGTTTTGGAGAGTTTTTAGCTTCCAAGTACTGTAGGAAATTGTTGGAATCTGTTGAAGAAACTCCTGGTTTTGGAGAGTTTTTAGCTTCCAAGTACTGTAGGAAATTGTTGGAATCTGTTGAAGAAACTCCTGGTTTTGGAGAGTTTTTAGCTTCCAAGTACTGTAGGAAATTGTTGGAATCTGTTGAAGAAACTCCTGGTTTTGGAGAGTTTTTAGCTTCCAAGTACTGTAGGAAATTGTTGGAATCTGTTGAAGAAACTCCTGGTTTTGGAGAGTTTTTATCTTCCAAGTACTGTAGGAAATTGTTGGAATCAGTTGAAGAAACTCCTGGTTTTGGAGAGTTTTTAGCTTCCAAGTACTGTAGGAAATTGTTGGAATCTGTTGAAGAAACTCCTGGTTTTGGAGAGTTTTTAGCTTCCAAGTACTGTAGGAAATTGTTGGAATCTGTTGAAGAAACCTCCTGGTTTTGGAGAGTTTTGGAGAGTTTTTAGCTTCCAAGTACTGTAGGAAATTGTTGGAATCTGTTGAAGAAACTCCTGGTTTTGGAGAGTTTTTAGCTTCCAAGTACTGTTGGAAATTGTTGGAATCTGTTGAAGAAACTCCTGGTTTTGGAGAGTTTTTAGCTTCCAAGTACTGTTGGAAATTGTTGGAATCTGTTGAAGAAACTCCTGGTTTTGGAGAGTTTTTAGCTTCCAAGTACTGTAGGAAATTGTTGGAATCTGTTGAAGAAACCTTCTGGTTTTGGAGAGTTTTGGAGAGTTTTTAGCTTCCAAGTACTGTAGGAAATTGTTGGAATCTGTTGAAGAAACTCCTGGTTTTGGAGAGTTTTTAGCTTCCAAGTACTGTTGGAAATTGTTGGAATCTGTTGAAGAAACTCCTGGTTTTGGAGAGTTTTTAGCTTCCAAGTACTGTTGGAAATTGTTGGAATCTGTTGAAGAAACTCCTGGTTTTGGAGAGTTTTTAGCTTCCAAGTACTGTAGGAAATTGTTGGAATCTGTTGAAGAAACCTCCTGGTTTTGGAGACTGTAGGAAACTGGTGGAATCGTTTGAAAAAACTCCTGATTTTGGAGAGTAGTAGTACTGTAGTCTACATAAGTTTAATAGTCCAATATTGCAAAAAATTTTCATCAAAAAATAATTAAATGTATTAATCTGTATTTATTTGTTGGCAGATTCAAGAGGATTTGTACTTGACCTCTTGACCTCTTGAGGAGTGCACTTGATACCACACCAGTTGTGCAACCAAATTTGAAAATGCCACTGTTTGGAAAGTCGCAAAAAAGTCCAGTAGAACTGGTGAAGTCTCTCAAAGACTGTGATAACATCCTAACCAAAGAAGAAACTGGAAAGAAAGCTGAAAAGGTAAGTGGTTATAAAGTCTGTTATATTGTAACGTTTCTATTTATTAGACAAAATGTGGTGTGAAGATCAAGAAGTGCCATTTGAGTATTCTAAAGGTCTGTCTACACTATCAAACTAGTTTGACAAATAAAGTGTGATGTGCCCAAATATAATAGTGATATGCCCAAATATGGCATCATTTCCATACTGTATATGGACACATTTTTTTGTCACATAAAGTTTGATAGTGTAGAAAGAGCTTAAGATAAAATTTAAATCAAAATTCTGTATGTTTATGGACCATGTCAATGTTATGCTGCTGCAGTTTGTTATTGCAATACTACATTTTGTTTTTTCTTTAAACCTGTTTAAGTTGAGGTTGATGTTTCTTACTTGTAATAATTACAGGCTCTGGAAGACATAGCTAAGACATTGGTTGGTATGAAAAACATTTTGTACGGTGTTGGTGATCAGGAGCCACAGACAGAGTTAGTTGCCCAACTGGCACAAGAGTGCTATAATCATGATGTACTTTTGTTTTTGGTGGAGCACCTCGGCAAGCTAGATTTTGAGGTATGAGAAATGTTAATCATTCATTTTCTTTTAATTCTTTTTGCATTTCTTTCCTAAATGTTCTGCTATTATAATATGCAATAATCCTCAGACTGAGAACTTATTTATAATCTCAGATTTAGCTTCCTTTTCTATAACATGTGTACAGTATGTTACAGTATGTTTTTATACATAAAACATTACCGTATTGCAGACATACAGTATCAAAAACACTTTTGATTCTGTATGCGTGTAAATTTCAAAAATTATAAGATTGATATTATAATACATGTAATAAAATTGTCTATCTATATTTTATATGTGATGTTGTAATTTGTTGTATTATATATTGGATGTATTACTATTACTTCTGAAATAACAAAAATTAATTAAATTATCAACACTTTGATTTTCATTACCTTTTTTATTAGATAACTTTATATATAAATTAATTTTCAGGCCAAGAAAGATGTTGTACAAATTTTTAATAACATGCTTAGGAGACAAATTGGTACACGCTCACCAACAGTGGAATATATCTGTCAAAAAAATGACCTCCTATTCATTTTAGTGCAAGGGTAAGTCAGGAGTCAAGCTATCAATCGGTATAGTCCTCCAATTGGAACGCAATGGCTTCAAAGATGTTAGCCCAATCATAGGTAATTTTCCCAATCATTGGTGTGATGAACAGAGTTCTGGTTGGTCAACTTCACCTGACCTTGTTGTGTCCATGTGGTTGCTTTAATCATGCGAAATGATATACAATGCTAATTCTAGATTGCGCCTCCTAGGATTATTCCAATCAAATTATTGTAAACTGCAGTCTAATACCCTTTTCACATCTGCAAAATGTAACAACTTGTAACCAGGTTTGCATAGTGTGAAGACAATTTTGTGAAAAATCTCCAGAGATTTCACACCTTGTGAAATCTTGGAAGAAAAACAAACACCAACTAGAGGCCTGTGTTTTAGTTCCGAGTTCTTACTGCGCGAGCGTGTATTGGCCTGGTATTAACTAACCAATCATAGTAATCAAATAGCACGCAAATATTCTTTCCTCCCGGGATTTCACAAGGCATGCGTATGTGAAAACATGTTATAATTCGGGAGATCAAACTTGGTTAATGTTAGAAGTTGTAACAATTATGCAGATGGGTAAAGGGTACAAGTGACTGATCTTTCATAATCTTATGAATAAGGTTTATTGCAAATATTCCCATCATGCGTCGCGCATGCTATTTGCGATAAACCTTTATTTACCTACAGTTAGTAGTGTATTGTTTTAATTTTTAGGTACAAGAGCTCAGAGATTGCTTTAAACTGTGGTATGATGCTTAGGGAATGTGTGAGGCATGAACCACTGGCTAAGATCATTATTTGGTCAAAAGAATTCTATGACTTCTTTGGATATGTGGAGATGTCAACGTTTGATATAGCCTCTGATGCATTTGCAACATTTAAGGTAAATTAATTAAATATTTGATAGTTTGTATTGTCTTCATGTAATTGTTACACATATTAAACCTCTGTCCACACTATCAATCTTTATATGACAAAATAAATGTGCCCATATATGGACATGATGATGTCATATACCTACCATGTTTGAGTATATCACTATCACTTATTTTTGTCACACTAGTTTGATAGTGTAAACAGAACTTTACAGTTATTTATATTTTGTAGTTTTTAAATGATTAAATGTTTGTAATGAAATGACATTTTAAAAAGCATTTCATAGCTGCAATTCCAAGTAGAACTTTAAAAAAAAGTATTAATCAAACAGATTATATAATTAATCAACTAGGCTTTTTGTTCCAATTGTTCCAAAAATGAAGATTAATAAAAAAAAAAGACTTTGAATATGCCATTTTATAGTTTTAATAAAGTAAAGTTTGAATAAACTTTCGTAGAAAAAAAACTACAAAAAGACAAAATAAATGGTTATATTCAACCAAAAATTCATTGACTCTCAACCAATCTGATTATTCTTTGCTTTAAATTACAGTTTTTCAGTTAAATAACTTTATATATAAATAATATTATTATATATTAAATATATATAACATTTTCACATTTTTTTAACAGGATCTTTTGACTAAAAACAAGCTGTTAGCCGCAGAGTTTCTCGAACAAAGTTACGATAAAGTTTTTGAACATTATCAAAAACTGCTTGATTCTGATAATTACGTTACAAGAAGGCAGTCACTAAAGGTATTTTATCAGGATAAAAAATAATATAAATATGAGCTTTTTAAGTATTCATTCTGTGTGCAAAGATTGTACGAAGTATTCGAAAAATCATCCTTACAGTACGTTAAAGATTTTCATCGCAGTTTTATAATATGCCGGTCGCGAATGGATCCCAAAATGTGTACACTCCTTTTCATGTGATATTCATGTTATTTTTCATGTAGATTATTATTGTGGAAATTGACAGGAAGAAATTTTTTCTGGAACTAACATTTTTTTTGCCCAACTTCAACTTAAACTTACTTTTTTGTCGATTACTAATTATCATGTGATTTAATTTGTATAATGCATTTTCATTTCATTTTCAAAGTTTGTATATTTTGATATATTTTTTAAATCATTGAACAAAATTCAAAGATATGCATTTTCAGTTTAAATATTTTCTTTAATTTTTATATATCTTTTCCTGATTTAGAAAGCATCACATTTTTAATTTCTTTATTACTAACCCATTCTTATTTTTCTGCTTATTTTTGTTTTGTTTTCTAACTGACCAATCATAGCTGCTCGGAGAACTGTTACTCGATCGTCACAACTTTACGATAATGAAGCGTTACATAAGTAATGCCGACAATCTGAAATTAATGATGACCTTATTGCGAGATAAAAGTAGGAACATACAGTTTGAGGCCTTCCATGTTTTCAAGGTAATGTATATGTATGTTTGTTTGTGTTGCCATAGATAGAGGCTATTTATTGTTGTATATGCATGTATGTTAGAGTACTGTTCATGTTGTGTTATGTCATGATATAAAACATAGCAAATTATTCTACCATTCTCATAATCAATCGACTGCTTATGAGTTAATTTGAAAGACTGTAGTACTGTATTACATTGTATCATAATGTTGTCTGAATTAGGCTCATTGATTGCAAAAATGAGAATTAAGAATAGTTTTATTTTGTCCTTTTTGATATACTTATGTCTTATATCCTACAATTGTTTATATATATATATACACTAATTGATTTGGAGGTCAAAGTTAAGACTTTACAAATCTTTGTGTGCTATGCATGTTTGTGTTGGTAATGTATTTGTTCATGTAGTCTACTTTCAGTGCATGTAAGTGGAGTAGATTGTTAGCTACAGTATTATTCTCTTATAAAGTTTGCGATTGACCATGTGCTTCCAAAAAATAAGTAAATAATAGTAAACAAAAACAGTGACAGTACATATAGTGCCTTTGAGCATGTTTTTTTCATGAAAAGTACGCTATATAAATGTGGTATATTATTATTATTACATACTATCCTCAATACTTTAAATTTTTGAATAGAGAGACATTTTATAAACAGAACTACTTAGTACATGCTTTGTAGTCTATACATTATACTGTAAATAGTATTAACTACACATTATTCGAATTGTTCATAAAATTACATTTGAATTAATTCGAGTATGTTTTTGGACATTTCAGGTTTTTGTGGCCAACCCTGACAAGGACAAGTCAATTCGACATATACTGTACAAGAACAAAGACCGCCTAGTGGACTACCTTGGGAAATTCCAAACTGACCGCACGGAAGATGACCAATTCAAGGAAGAGAAGCAATACCTTATGAAACAGATAGCTGATTTAAAAATCGAGTGAAAAAAAATAATGTTGAGACACAAAGGTTATGGGAGCTGAATTAGTGTACACCAGCAGTATGTACTTATTGACCAATAGTACACTGGTCTGTATGTTAGTGTACACCAGCAGTATGTACTAATTGACCAATGGTACACTGGTTAGCACACACTAACATAGTCAAGTTATACACAAAATACTGCTTGTTTGATTATAACAATAGTAATTTTTTGCTGTGCAATGATCATACAATTTTCTGAAAATGTTTTGAAAAGTTTAAGAAAGGGAGTGAGTGCAGGCAATTGGGTAGTATCATTGGGTATTTTTTGATGCGGCAGGTTATCAAATTATTACTACCTTTGATGAGCTATTGCATATGCTTAAAGGTGTACAAATGGGTAATTTAATATTACCTTCAATGAACTATGATATGTTTAATAATTTGAATGAGCCTTCTTCAGAATTATTGTACATTGTTAAATTTATATTTGTTAGAAGCAGGTGATGTTGAAACCACGGCACCACGTCCTTCATCGTGTATGCTTAGTATAGCAACCATAACATTTTGTGTCCAAACATTACCAAAGTACTACCAGAAACGTAGTTGTAAACACCGTATGTCTTCTCACGATTCGACAAATTATAGTTAAGTATAGCTGGCAAAAATTGTTTATATGCAGGGCTAGGCGTTAAATATATATATATATAAATTAAATTCAGACATTGTAGAGATTAGGTTAAAGCTTGCTTCCCACTAAAAACGCAATGACGTAGATGCAACTCAAGCGAGTTTACCAATGGTAAGCAACCATTTGGATAATCCATCGCTTGTGATTGGTCAAATCACTTACGTCCTAGTGGGAAGCCAGTTTTCTGATTACAGAAACATGTTTTCAGTTTATTTCCTTCTATTGCTGCAAATAGATACTTGGAAGCTAGTTTTGTTACTGGTAACTGATAAAAACTATAATTAAGTGTAATAATGAATCAATTAAAATGCAAAAATAACTTGATAATTGAAATAATTATTACAAAGCTGTATTTCAGATCAGCAATGGTTAAAGTTGGATGAGCTATCATTTTATAGTTCTATTGTCTTAAGCTCTGTCTACACTATCAAACTAGTTTGACAAAAAAAGTGTGATGTGCCCAAATGTGGTAGTCATAGGATACAACCATGTCCATATATGGGCACAGCACATTTTTTTTTGTCACAAAGTTTAATAGTGTAGACAGAGCTTTACTGTAAAAAATAATTAAGTAGTATTTTGTATGGTGGTGGGACATTTTTCAACCTTTTTAGTTTTACTTAGGGTGCTTATTTACTTGGAAGTATATTATAATTTGTTATGTATTTAAAAAGTTAAATTATATTATATAATGTATTTGATTTATTCAACACAAGGTAGGAATTAGCATCATGTGTTACTGCATTACAACTTGATACCATGACACAGCTAATATTTGGTTCCCACTAGAGACGCAACGAAAAAAGGACGTAAGCGCAATGTAAAGCTTGGTTTCCACTTGAACGCAACGCAGCGACGTATTGACGCAAAGTACTGTATTGTGTAATCACAAGTGGGAACCGACGACGCAATAGTGCTGCAAACATTGTAGGTTTAATTCCACGCAGGCGGGGGAAAATACAATTATTGGAAGGGCAATTGCTTACGTTGCGTAGGTTGGACCAATCACGAGCAATAGATTATTCGAAATGTTTGTGTTTGGTCAACTCGCTTGCGTCTTATCTACCGTCTGTGGTAAACTAATACAGCTCTGTCTGTATTCTTCACCCATGTATATAAATGTTATCAACTGCTGTCCTGCTCAGTACACACACATCAACACAAGAATGTCTTGTTCTAATTTTTATTAGTGAATTCACAAAATGCATCCGCTGATACGCTTTTAAATAATACTTTTCGTCTTTTTCTTTTGTTATTACTGACGATATATTATAGCAAGACCCTTATTGTATATTTTATTAAAATATTTAAATTTATTTTCAGGGAATGAAGCTTGGTTCACACTAGGACGCAACGCAAGGACGTACAGTAAGAGCAACGCTTGACCAATCACAAGCGACAGTTCGGTTGATCCATCTCGTCGTGATTTGCGTTGCGCTTACGTATTTGCGTTGCGCTTGCGTATTTGCGTTGCGCTTACGTCTTTGCGTTGCGTCCTTGTGAATCAAGCCTTAGTGATTATTGAGAACAATTACAATGTATCACCCAATTTTCTTCTAATCAATTCAGTAATTAATGTTTATGTAAATGTACATACCGTAGTTTAATGTAATTGATGTACTGAGCTGTTTGTATGTATGCAATGAATGACGTCATTCATTATATACAGGTTACCGAAATAGAGATTGGCGGGAAAAAATACAGAGGCAAGACAATGCATGTACACATTGTATATATTGTTTTTTAGTTTTATGCATTATATAGCCACTTTAGCAAATTATTCAATTTTTGACAATTTCCACACGGTCAAATCTACTTTGACGTCATTCATCTTTAAGCGCACGACGCGTGCAATATGCATGTTCTAATAAACGCGAACAGTGCTAAACACGACGGTATTTTAGACTTAGGCCTACTGATTGTTAAAATAACTTTGTAGATGCTATGCATTGTAAACTTTCACACCTGTTCCGGCGGTCCGGTTCGAGATGGCGCCGGTCCGGTTCAAGTTGCGCCGGTCCTGTTCCAGATTGCGCCGATCCGGTTTGAGATTGCGCCGGTCTGGTTCCAGATTGCGTCGGTCCGGTTCCAGATTGCGCCGGTCCGGTTCCAGATTGCGTCGGTCCGGTTCCAGATTGCGCGTATGCATAAGCGACTTTTCGTTTGCGATTTTATTTGCGGGCGGATAGACGCTTCAGTATGTATACTCAAATGCTTTATGTCCTCTTTAAGTTTAAGTACTTAGATACCTCTGTACATTTACATATTTACATTTACACAGTAACAAATGATTTTAATACTATGTTTATATTAAGTCCTCATTGTTGTATAATCACAACACATGTGTAATTACATCATATAGTTTCTTCTTTATAGTTAATAGCTTATGTCCTGTTTTATTTAGAAAGGGGTTTCGTAGATATCACTTTACCTATGATTTAAAAATAATTTAATATTGATTGTGTTTTGTTTAAATTATTAATTTAAAAAAAACTGCTCCTGATTTTTTTAAAACAAAATATTAAACATTGTCCATACACAAGATGGTAAGATACGAAATAAACGGAACTGCTTTTGTCTCTATTGACAAAAAAAAGAGCGCCTACTAAAAGAAAAAGCAAAAACCTTTTAGATCGCATTATAAGTTATATTTCTCAATTTGTTTGGGTAAATAATCATCCACATCTGTTTGCTCTTTCTCTAAGATAAGAGACGTTCCATACCAAATTTCATTGACGTTCCATACCAAATTTCATTGACGTTCCATACCAAATTTCATTGACGTTCCATACCATATTTCCTTTCTAAATCTTACCAGACTAGGTTATGATGTGCACGCCCTTTATCTCTCATGTCACAATAAATAAACAATTCAAAGAAATGTTTACGAGTTTTCTTCATAAAGTACGAAAGTGTTGAATTTATATTTGATATATTTATAACACGATCTTATTGTAGTTCAACAAATTATCTGTATATGCTTAGCAATAAAGTATCAATTCCATTTGAGAAGAATTCGGAAATTTGAAACCTAATTTTATATATAAAAAATAGTGCAGCTTGTAGCCGCATTTTGCATCATTTTGCTTCCTTGTAGCCGATATTTCAAAAGTTTGAAAATTGAATATAAATTAAATTTAATATTTGTTGACTAGTTTAATTTTGTTTGTAGCTTCTTGGTGAATTGCTTCTGGATCGGCACAACTACACTACGATGTCAAAGTACATCAGTAACCCAGATAACCTGAAGCTGATGATGAACCTCCTTCGAGATAAGAGTAGAAATATTCAATTTGAAGCATTTCATGTGTTTAAGGTTTGTGTATTTTTTACAGGATGGATAAACTATGTTTATAAATTATCGTTCTTAAGTAAGTCTCATTTGAGGCTTAAGCTTGGTTCCCACTAGGACGCAACGCAAGTACGTAGACGCAACGCAAGCGAGTTGACCAATCACACGCATCTGTTCGAATAATCCATCGCTTGAGATTGTTCAAATCACTTTGCGTTGCGTCCTGGCGTTGCGTTCTAGTGGGAACCAAGCTCTAGGGCCGGGAGTGGAGTTAAAATAGTCATGAGTTGAAAACCAATTGAACCCTGAACCTTTCGATTGGAAGGCAAGCACGTTAACAACCCAGCTATTTGTATATACTTTATAATTTAATATTGGTCGTTTTCATAAAATGTTTTTTCCCAATGCATTTTAAAGCATAATTACTTTAAAGATCATGGAACATGGTATTTGATGTATAACGTTTTTTGGCTGATTTGGGTCTGAATATGTTGATTTTATTAGTACGTTTTGATAAAATAAATTCTATAAGCGTAAATTATGATTTTTTAATGATTTACATACATCGGAGTTTATATCTCCGAAGTCGAATTTGGAAGCAGGAAATCCAAGGCGATAAATCGTGACGTCATAAGATGAACACACTGCACTGCCCTGGTCGCGACGCATCTCTCTTTGTATACAAACTGTACTGTATCGGCAAGATGTCAACACGTATTGTGTACGATCTCGACAGTTCGGAGTCTGATTTTGAAGAGGAAACTATCCATTATGAATTCGAAATTGATGAAGATGAAGGAGACGACGTTATGGATACGCAAGAAAGTGTTATTGAATGCAATTAATTCAACCGTAGGCCTATATGAGAGCCCGATCTCACCGATTCTGAAGGCGAGGCGGACCAACGCGAAGGCGGCGAAGAACGTCGTGGGGAAATTGACCAGACCAACAATACATGGTCCTAGGCCTAGGTTTACATTTTCAATTACGGACCCAAACTTTGGAATGGTTAGTTACAGTCAGTTATACGAATGCATTATTATCGTGTTTTTAAACACAATAAAAAAATTAGTAAAACTGAAGTTGTTGTGTCGTCGATTAACTAAATAAAAGGTAGGCCTAGGTAGTACTTCTTTCTAGTATAGTAGAGTAGTAGGCCTAGGTGATTAATTCGGTTTTAAAATCAGCAACACAAAGGGCCTAGGCTAGTAGTACTGTGTTGAAAGCCCCAGCATAATAGTTCAGGTGGGGAGTTGTTCTGCCCTCATAAAAATAAAGCTTGTGCACAAGCTGACTGCAATAATTTGTAAGTTGCATGACAGATTGCACTATATTCTCTATTGATTTGAACAAAAATTGAACCATTTGAAATTTGCTTTAGAAAAGTCAAATTATAAATTATAGGTAAATCTTATTGTACTTTTACAAATGATTTTGTTCTTACAGTACCGTATTATTATTTCGCAGGGTATGTGGATGACCTCATCTTGGAGGTAATGAGCATTGTTGAAGGGACAGCAGAAGATGTTGATGTTGTTGATGCGCCACCCCAACTCTGTTCAGGATTTGAACGCCCCGACAAAGAGACCGCTATTGCCAACCACTTCACAAGATTTCCAAATGTGAACAACTAAGGCAAAAATTATGCAGTAAATAAATCAGCAGCCAAAAGGTCCACTGATCAACTTAAAATAAGAAGTATAATACATACTCCAAGAAATGAGATACATTCCATCATGCTTTTTATTATAAATCATTATTTCGTTTTTTTAGTGAAAGATTAAAAGCCATTTGTTTATGTGGATACAGCGCCACAATCCAGAGCCAACAGTTTTATAAACAAAATAATCACTTGTGTGCATAATTTTTTAATAAATTGTGTCAGAGAAATGTATATTTTATTTCTATGTGATCATTTTATTTCTATCAGATACAGTGTACAATACTTTCCTATATGAAGTACAGTAAATAATTGTATGTGGTTAATTGTAATCTCAATACAAGTTGGTGCTAAATGTTTACTCAATCCAAAAATCCAGCAAACTGGAAATCATCTTCTATACCTGGTGGTGGGAAGTGGGCTCTTATGCAGGAAACGGCACATGATGGTAAGACTACCCTTAGGTTTCGGCCCAAAAACCCCCAACACCATCTGGCGAGTTGCCGGTACGCAATATGTCTCAGACGTTCATGTTTTGAGGCTTCAACAGGTGTGTCGTACTGTTGGTGGTAATGCAGCCATGCAATTTCCAACACATGCAAATTCAAACAGGCAGCAGTGAATCCAGGATGTTCAGTGATGCATATGTAGGCTTCTCCGTATTGTAAATTGTCTGACCTTCCTCCAGCCTATGATTAATAAATAATAGGGCCTACTTCCTGGCAACATCGACATTCGCGATACGTGGGTAGCATCTGGCAATGGCCACAATCACACCTGTTTTATAAAAACAAAAATATTTTGTAATAATAAATAATATTGTAGCGCTCTAGAGCGCTACAATATTCTGAGATGTCACAATTTATAGGGCGCTATATTAAATATTTTTAAAGTTTTAGTGATTATTAATGATTAATTTAATGTATTGTGTGTGAAATAGGAAAATAAATCTGCATCTTGGCTAGCCTTAGGGGTGGGCCTATCTATCTAGGCCTACCCTAGGCCTATTTCAAACAACAAAGTGCAAATTTGTTAAATAAAATGGTCAGTCTAATACCGTAATGTACATTTTTGCTTTCTACAATTCAATTTAGCCTAATCTTTATTTCGTTAAAAAAATTCAATCTAGGCCGTAGGCTTATAGACGATAGCCGACCGTCGCCGGTGAGAGGGCTAGCCGCATGAATTGGAGTAAAGTACAGTAGTAGGGCCTAGCCTCTATCTAGGCCTAACTAAGCCACAATACACACACTGGCATGACGGAAGAATATCGTAGTTATCTACTAGGGAATTGTTAATTATACAATAAAGTTATACATTAATTTTTAATAAAAGAGATAGTACTACTAACCAATTTAATAACTGGGTTTGAAGTTGAATATTCTCTGCTTGAATTGTAGGTAGGCCTAGGCCTACTAAGGTGACGGTCACCGTCGCCATCTTCTGATGATGAATGAAGAATCGTCAGAACTACAACCGGGCTCGTACATGTACGGCCGAATTAATTTCATCGACATTCCATTCAATATTTCGATTGTTAAACAAAATAGTTTCTCCTTCATTCTCCTCAGTTTCGCATTCCACTATCAATGTTTCCTCTTCTAATTCCTCTAACGAAGAACTGTCAAAATCATACGCAATACGTGTTGACATCCTAGTTTGTACAGTACAGCTCAGGCGGGCGAAAAAGTTTCTTCATCTTATGACGTCACTATCAGAGGTTACCGGAAAATGCCGAAAAAACCCGAATAGTCGTGAACTGAGAGCAGTTGCGCGAAATAGCAGAAAACACTTTAATTATGTCCTGAAAACTTTTAATTTATTGTCTGTTTAATATCCATCAAGGAGAACAACTATAATACTACTATTTTACATAAACATCAAATACCATGTTCCATGATCTTTAACTATCTATTGCTACCTCGTTAGGTATTTGTGGCCAATCCAACTAAATCTCAACCGGTGCTGGACATTTTAGTTAAGAATAAGGAGAAGTTGATTGAATACCTGACGTCATTTCATATCGAGAGGACAGAAGACGAACAGTTCAATGACGAAAAGATGTACCTAGTAAAACAAATCAAAGAACTCGAGACTAAAACCAGCTAATGATGTCATATCATTATTTCTAAAAATAGATTATAAATCACAAACTTATAAAATTCAGAATCATTTATTGAATTGGAACAAACATTTGAAATTAGGCCTTGCTCGCTTCTAGATGTTTTTAAAGCTATAGGCATACGTGTAAAGATCAACTTACATTTGCCTTGGATCACTTTTGAATGTAATTCTATACTTGTTTTATATAGTTTTTATGTAATATAACATTCACTCGTACTTGATGTTTTGGTTAATTTGCGTTTAAATAATTTGTATATTATTTTTCCTCTCTGAGGAATAACTTTTCTTCTAGAATCTTTTTTCTTTTAGTCCTGATTAATTTCTTCTTGCGAAATGATAGCCGATGTTAATATCAATGGTAATATAAAAAAATTGATAATTTTAAATGAAATAGCATATTAGTTTAATGTTCGGCTTTTAGATTAAATATTTGATTGGTAGAAGGCTGATATACAGAAATAAAAATATTATAGAAAATATTTAGACAAGGAATCTAGTCAATAGACAGAAGTACCAGAATTATTTGTCAATATATCGCCAGTAGGATACTTTTAATCCTAATCTCACATGAGTGAGAACCATCAACCAAAACCCGGTAAATAATCAAAATGTGTATTTAATGCAATAAACTCAAAAATATCACTGAATTATTAATTGATTAGTACGTAAAATAATAATGAACTAATTTTGAAAATAAGTTTAACTACTAATACATTTTAAAAGTAATACTGAACGCCATGATCTTTGAAAGTTGTCTTGACATTACAATGGAGAAAAAGAAGGCGAGCACCTCAATATCATAGAATTGTTTGAAAAAATGTAAAATTTAATACCATATTCTGGTAAGACCTGTTATTGATATTTATTATTAAATACATAGTTATTAACATAAAAATAAACTTTATATTTTGAATATATTAGTAACAGCATCTGAAGAGTGGCACTTAAAATTAGATGACTTTTATAAAACGAGTATAATAAGGCCAATTAAAGAGCAAAAAGGGGTATTACGTAAGAATCCCAGTAGTAATAATAATAATTGTTAATCAAACGCTCCTATGTTTAAATTTAATTACATAAAGGAAGTACAGTATGAGAGAGTGCAAGTATATTTTGTTTTGGTGATTAAAATAGTTCATCATTCTTTCACACCACACACCATGATATCTCTGTTGTGTGGTTGTGTTGTCAATCAACAACAGGGTCTAGCGCGTATACCATTGTCGCGCGCGCATAGATCATTGTCGCGCGCCTTACTGTCCACCACCACCAGCAGACAACAGTTTTGTTACTGCGTGTTTTTAAATTCTGAAAGCATCATTCCGCCATATTCATTCCATGCATCCATGAACACGACGTTCTTTTTGTTCGGAAACTAAACAAGAGTTTCTACGTTTCCATTAATTGCGCGCAGAAAACTTTGAGGTTCACTATAAATAAGGTAAGATGTTGGGTTTTGTCGATCTCTGTAACTAAAATACATTTTTTTAGAAGAAAATAGTTTTAATCCCTACCTTCCTAACTAGGACGGCCGAGCTAGTCTCCGACCCTAGTCTACTCTAGGTTAGAGAAGAGAGACTTGGCCTAGCCTAGCCTAGACTAGCTAGACTGGGGCCTAGCCTGTTGCTCTCGGTAGACAGGTGTCAGAGGTACCGTATGTCAGTGTGTAAGGAGAAGTCGTGTTTAAAAGTTTCTCAGTAGGCATAGGGCCCTGGCCATTTAGTATTATAGAATACTATTACTAGCCTAGGCCTAGCCTAGTTCCAGTCTAGGATAGCCTAACCTTTAAAAAAGGGCCTGCCCTTAAAAGTGAGTTTAGGTAAAATTTGTATCTAGGCCTACGACTTTTGATTTTAAGTATGCTTAGGCCTAGTCTAGGCTTGTTAAACTATAACTTTTTAAATACAACTACTGTATGGCCAATTAAACTATTCAAATAATTATACTTGGTAACTTTTCATCCAAAAATTTGCATTAAAAAAATTAAATGGCCGCCGCCCAAAAATTAACAGTAAATAAATGGTGTATTTTGAAAATGATATGAAATTAAAAAGAACAGTGGAGTTTAATACAGTACATGTATTACTAGGACTGTACAAGATTTTAAAACTGACACCCAAAGATCCAAATAAGTAAATTGGAGGTTATTATGTTATTATAATTAACTTTCGATAGACCTTTACTTTTGTCATTAAATGTAATTTAGAGGTAATTTAAGTAAATACCACAGTAGTGTGAGGACAATTGGGACTGTTTCATAATTATCTACCATAACAATCATAAACGCCATGATTATATATTTACAGATGGCTTACAAAAAACAGATATACGAAAAATATAAAAATGACAAAGGGAATTACAAATACATGTACGATGAAGTTGATGAAGAACAAGTTACATTGATGAACATTCCTTCTCCAATGGAATCTACAATGTGTTTTTATACCGATGCGCGCGGCGATTGTGTAGGAAATACACATCGCAATGAAGTTTTGTCTAATGACCGTAGATGCCCAGCTGAGGAAAAAGTTAATTTCATGAAACAATTAGGTTTAACTGAGGCTGGTGTACCGGAAAATAAACGGAGTTCCTTTACCCCGAACGTTAGGGATACAATCGAATACCATGATTTGTTGCCGTTTTCTGATAAAAGAAATCCGGATCGTAGTGTGCAATTTAAAAAAAATAGTAAAAATGGATTTGAAAGGAATCTTGATGGCAAGCTTCGTAAAGTTGGAAAGTCAACAAAGAACAGGCATACAGTGATCGCTACAACGTCTGACATTGATTTAACTAAACATTCGAATACTGAAAAGCGTACCAGCAAAACCCGCGCAAAAGTAGCTTCCGTTAAATCTTCAACAGTTAATATTAACCTGGATCCTCCGAGTGATATGTACATTAGACGAAAAGCATCAGTAGCTGCACGCCTTAAAATGCGCGAACAATTGCAGAGCGACGAGAATGAACATCAGGATTGTAAGCAATTTCCCACGAGTCACACTCCCTCTGTCCCTGTTAATATTAAAAGACACGCTGCGATTTTGGCACGGATGAAATTGCGCACTCACAACGACGAACCCCGCGTAAATGAGGACCTCTACAAGTACGCGATTCAAAATAATTGTCTTGCTAACTTCTACAAGTCAACGAAACCAACTCGGACGCAAAAGAGGAAACGAGGTAATGATAAGCAGATAAGTGGTTCAAGTGATAATTCTGTAATAATGAGTCCGTTGTTGAAGAACGAATCTCGCATAGACAGGCACATGTCATCTGCTGATGCCAAAGCAACAAACTGTCAAATCTTGTATACTGTTGAAGAGCAGAAAATGAGCTTGCATCCCGTCGATCAAACAGACAAAGGAAAGGAGTCGTATGAAGAGGGACGAGAGAAAGTAATTATAAGCAAAAAACCAAATGAAACTGAAGCTGATGAGCACTTGAAAAGTGGTGGTTTGGAGAAAATAATTATCAAAACAGAACCAGAACAACGATCAACAAAGATTCAGAATATTCAAAAAGTCATACCGTCAGATAAATTAAAAATTAAAACGGAGTCAACAGGTGATGTGACTAATATAGTTAGACAAGAGAAAACGGGTTGTATAAAATCGAAGCCAGCTTCACAAGCCTTAGAAGAACAGATTGACATTGGACAAGAGGTTGTTGATGTGGCAGAACCTACTCATCAAATAAAATTGAAGACTGTTCAAATACGTTTGATGAAAACTGCACGTGTTAAGATTATTCGAGATGTCATTAAACAATGGCGAACGAAGAACTTAAAAAAGCAAACTGATGGTGATGTTAACACCAAACCACATCAACAAGGAAAATCCCGTTCAAAACGTCTGAAGATTGAACAGAAAGAACTTAAACAGAAAGAGTCTCGAATTGATACTTATAACGTCACTGACGAAAGTAGGGGAAGTAGTAGTGCACATTGTTACCATCCAGCGTATAATATGGGCGATTTTAAGTACAAACCCGTTGTCAATGATGTTGATTTACACCCAGACGAAACAAAACGCTCTTCTCTTACATCAGGTGATGTGCATTGTCATGGATGTCAAATACCAGGCTGCCTGCCAGAAACAAATGATATGACATTTAACAAAACGGCGGCGGCACCTGATGGCAGTGACAAAATGCCTTTACTTCATCCATATGAATCAGAGCCATGCTCGAAAGATGACGTAGAACCTCCAATGCATACCAGTACGGACAACAAAAATACGAACGGACGATGTTCTAATCTGGAACTCACCCGCAAAAGGTTCAGTGAACTTATTGCTTACCAAGGGAGGTGGAACGCTATTGCTAATAAATGTAGACACACGTTTTAATTGTGAATATGTGATCCTTTTTTTCCAAAGAAAATTATGTAAAGATGATGTTTATTTGATAGATATTTATTATGACATTGTAAATTGTTTTTTTAAAATAGATAACCAGTATACATGGCTTACAATTGATATTTCCTTTTCTGTTAAAATAATTGTCAGTGATTTGGTTATACGTGTTTATTTTTGAATGGTTATATTTGGTATAAAACGATCATGCTTTTTCTTTTAATAAAAATAATTTCGACAATGATAGTATTTTTTTTTAAACTGTCGATATGTTATTATTATGATCACTTATTTGATATATGCACGCTGTTGTTGTCTATAATACTAGGCCTATGTTATGTTGAATTACACAGCCTTTACAAATATATAGTTGAGATTTTATTCAATAAAAACAAATTAAAACAAACATATTTCTGTATAATTATTGTCGTACGGCCGTCATCTCTTTTGTAACGAAGAACATACCTTTATTCATAATTATGATGATTATAAATACATAATTAAATTATAAACAGTAGTACTATGTTTCTATGTTTGAAACGAACATTTTCGTTAATTGATGATTGTTAGGAAATTAACCATTTTCCCATCAGAAAATTAAATTTTGAGAAATGTGCAGTTTCTCGATGACCAGCAGCAACAAACTTATGCGATAATAATTGTTAAAATTATGTTATTTAAACAAGATTTGAATAGTTCATTTTGAAATAGTTTGAATTGAACCACGTGTCCCGTCAGTATTCCCATGGACCACCTTCATTTCATAAGCAACAGACTTTCTTGATTCTTTGACGTCTACAAATAAGTATGCCATCATTCCAATCACTAAGAAACTTACTAAAATGGCCAGTTTTGTTGAGACACAAATGAAGTTGCTGTATCCAAATGACGCGGCAAAACCAATGGACTCCCACAAACGATAGTTGGAGAATGCAGATTCTTGTTTCTCGTTGAAGTATACGCCGTAAATGGCTAGAGAAGATGAAAACAAATTTTATTATAAACACCTAATTGTACTGTATAGTTCAAATAGTGATAGCCGAGAAATGTATCTGAATTGGCGTTAATGAAAGTGAAAGAGTTGTTCCGGCCAGAACCCTGAATTAAAGGAGAATCGTCTGAATGTAGTAAAGAGAAGACAATATTGTTCCAAACTATTGCATATATGTAACCAGGGAAAAGTGAATTTACAAGTTGTAACCATTGGATCATCAGACCCCTCCTTCGGAAGCGTCCTATTATTTTAGCGATCCTAATTTACTGGCCTGATTTATTATGAATTGTTAAAAGTTTACCATTTATTTGAGTCTGCCAAATTGCATCACCGAATCCCCAAATAGCTGCTACAACAAACAAAACCGGCAAATCATCGTATTCAGGCGTCCATGTAAAGAACACAACTATGATAGCCATGTGAGCGGCCGCTCCAGAAAGGAAGATTGGAATTCTTCCAGTGTATTTAGCGACACGGCCACTTAGAAATGAAGATATTGAGTCGGTCAGCCCGTAGCAGATCATCACATAGCCAACCCATCCAACACCACGTGTGCATGTTACGAAAGACTGCAAAACAATATATAGACACATGGTTCAGTATTCAATAATGAAAATTAAACTGGAATTCGGATTGGGAGACCAAAATTGACTCGCATATGTATAGATTAATGTGGTATCTATCCGTCTCGTATCACCGATGATTCGTCAGCAGTAGGCCAATGTTTGTCATTATGGAAGAAATGTGTTTCCAAATTTTAAGACGGGAAAACGATGGTTTTCAGGATGACTGAGCTGGTGGAAAATTAATCGATAAACAAGTTTATAAGGAAATATGTTAGTAAGCACGCAACTGTTTAGTGTTATGATTGTATGTTGATTGCTTGATTGAACATGTTCTTCTATAACAAAAAAAGTTCATCTAAAACAACGCATTAAAAAGTAAAACATCTCTGTTTGAATACATGACATACCTTTGTAAAATCTCCAGCTATAAAAGCTTGCTCCAGACCACTATACATTGTAATTGGTATGAGCATCAGCAGACGTTTATCCTTTAACAAACGTAATGTTGCCATGAATAAGTCGAATTTTTCACCTTCTAATGTCTCGCGAGAAGGTGGCATTGGGTCAAGAAAAGCTATGATGAGAAGTATCGCCACTACCCCACAACCTGTATAGATCCCCATCAAAGTATTGACCAACGAAGAACTTATGTCATCACCGCAATCGCTTTCACTCGTATTTCCACTGGCTGCAACAAATATTATTATAAAGCTATTCAATATTTGCCTGCCTAATGCAAATCTCTCCGCCGAGTACTCTCATTAGCTCTGCCGAAGAAATAGTGGTTTCTGAAAGATTGGCACTTTCTTTCTGGCTGTTTTACTTTACCGTATGTGTATCGCCATTAAAATAGGCCTACAGTAAATTATATCATACTCACAGCATCATAATTTGCCATCGTATCATTGTTATACTTATTAGAATGATTCTATGGTTTTCCGGTATGTTGGCAAAACTTTTTTGGCCTACAGTGTCGAAACCAAAGACGACACATATTTATGTTGCATTATTTTCCTCATACATGGTATTTTGTTCAGTATGTTACATTACTTACCTGGACAATCTTTAGAACCACATATCTGAGATCCAGTATTGGTGTAATTACTATCAGGGGCTTGTTGGAGCACCAGTGACGAAATTAGATTGCCCCAGATTTGAGCCGATTGAAACATCAAGAAGAAAATCCCAAAGAATCTGTTTATTACTGCGTCACTTGCTTCTCCACTTAGTATACCATACTTCATCCCAGACGTTGTTAAATACGTACACTTTGCCGACCAGAGAGGGGCAGCACTGAAACCAACGAGCGCCGAGGCTGGAATCAGTGTACCCCAACCAGGCCAGAAATTGGCAACTGAATACAATGTATAACACGCCATGCTACAAACGAGTGTCCACTTCAGACCCAGGTTTCGAATAATGATAGATGGCAAGAACATAGATGAGATAATGATTGAAACGTAGATGGTACTTAAAGACGCTACGCCAAGACCATCATCGCAGTTAATACTACTTTGAAGGTTTGACAGCGCCTGGAAGGCAGTGAAGAGAAACAAGAACGCAAGGCTAGCTACTAGTACATTTTTCATCAGTTTTCTTTTGCTCCAATCGTCGACATCCTGAGATGTTGTTGTTACTTCCATTTCAGATCAATTCTATAATAGTGAATTTAAATAAAAAGATTTTATGTTTCTGGATTGGATTTTCTGGATATTTACCAAACACGATTTAGTATAAACTATAACGAACATGAGTAAACTAATGCTTGGTTCTCATACTAGAGACTCAATGTAAGCGCAACATAATTGATTTGACCAATCACAAGCGATGGGTCATCAGAACGGTTGCTTGTCATTGATCAACTCGCTTTTGTTGCGTCTACGTCATTGCGTTGCGTCCTGGATTGGGAACCATGACAACCACTGTGAGCTCAAGTGCCAGTTGTATCTTGTTAAAATCTTGTTAAAACTTAATTTATACAGAGAAACAGTACAATATAATAATACCGTAACTCAGCGCTAAAATACCGTAACAGTTTTATCAGTATGATGAACAAATATTACTACCTACTTATGGTAATATTATTGCGTAGCAAATCAAACTCTAGATTTGTACATCGACCCCAAACACAAGATACTCTGTGTACACCATTTGTAGTAAGCTATAGTAAGCTATAATTGATGAACATTAGAGTGTTGCCATTGAATGCCATAGTACCGATAGAGTAGGCATATAAAATAACAACAAAACACTTGTTTAATATTGTGAACTTAATGTATCTGCTGCAATGAATAAAATATGCTCGTTAATGGAAAACAAAGAAGGAATATCACAAGAAAATAAAATGTACTGGTATAGCCTACTGTGTGTGAATGCCCAATGGGAATACGTTCGAGTGGGTGGGTTAGTGGTGGTGGTCGGAGGAATTTGAAAGGGCATCTTAGGACAGGAGTGACCCCCCCCCCGGGGGAGTAGATCGGTGAGGTACGTACATTTCTGAAATTATACAGGCCAATGCAATTATTGTAATGCCAAGGTTGTAATTGTTGTGAATTATAATGTTGAATTAAATAATAAATAATCAAAGTAATAGATTACCACCAAGCATTTACTTACGCTGAATATGCCTAGGAAATTCCTGTATTGTTTGCTACAATTCCTTTAGCTAACGTCGTCATCAGTCCCTCCTTAATGCAGCAGGTCCACAACTGATGGCAGGTAGGCAATGGCAGATCCACTCTTATAGACAGTTATGAACGCCCGTTGACCTAAATACACAAATATAGTTTTGTCGGTGGGATCTGTCACTGCTGGTGAGTAAACATTGAATTCCTGTCAATAAGATTCGACAAGAGTGTGTATCTTTTAAAATAGTATGACAATTAAATGTGTTGTAAGTTGAATAAAAAGCACCATATTTATAGTAATAAACAGCAAACTATAATTTATCTAATATAAACATGTAACATCTTTTTATTTAAGGAAAGGTTTGCCGCGAATAGAGTACTTACTAATATCCGAAAATATTATATCTCCCTCTATAGTCCATATTCTTAAACTTAGGGTTAAAACGTACGTAAACTAAAGGAAAGGTTTGCCGCGAATAGAGTACTCACTAATATCCGAAAATATTATATCGCCCTCTATAGTCCATATTCTTAAACTTAGGGTTAAAACGTACGTAAACTAAACGTAAAGATATGATTTGGGTATGTTGGTATATGTAACAAATTACACAGCTTTTCAACAGAATTACAGAAAAAAAGTGTATCGCACAATATACATAAATTAAATACATTATACAATATAGTTATTTGTTCTACATTACCGTATAAAACCTCAAAAAGAAGCACTCTCCTTTTTGCAAAGTAATCTCGAAAAGAAGCCCATCTTTTATAGATATTAATAACGAATGAGGATAAACTGAACTTTATTGAACAAATGATTTTGTATCAGCGGCACACGGTGCGTTCATTTACAAGGCAATATAAAAACAAAAATAAAAGTATCAAAAATAACATTTAAGTCTTAAATAAGAAGCAAATTATACAAGAAAAATAAATAGTAAAAACAAGATAATGGTAAATATCGAACAATATTTAACCTATATGATGAAGTTAATGTTATGAGGAATATCAAAAGAACAACAGGAATAACAATATACAAGACTCCAAGATGTTTTAATATTACCTCTATTCGTACGATAAGTACCGTACTTACTACCAAAGCCATGTTTGAAGTAGCCTACTTAAGAATAAGTATATAACAAATTCCTTATTAATTTATAATATTAACAAACTATCTTTATTAACAAATTATCTAAATAAATCACATGACGTTATTTACCGATCTGTACCTGTAAAAAAAAGTTAAAAAACTCTCTTCACGGTTCAGTGGAAATAGCTGATGCATATTCATTATCCCAGGTCAAGGTACATCTTGCTTTGTGTACAAAATCTCTAGTGTTGTCTGTTCAACATTTTATCGACCACACACTCAGCAGCGGTAAACTTGGTATATAGACCAGGCTAGCGACATCAACAACGATGTAATCTAATGGAATTTTGTAAAACTATCACCAGCACCATGTTTTTCAGACTATTTTTGGTTTTTAGCTGTTTCCTGGAAGCCACAGGACTCATCAATTTGTACATGAGTACAAAAGAAGTGGACAGATTGTTCGGTAAGTTTATACACTGAGAATGAGTGCAGACGACATACAGTAGATGGTGGTATTTGGTGTGTAGCATCCTGGTATAGGCTACTATACAGGTTACCAATGTGTTTATACACTAGCCTAGTAAAGCATGAGCACTGAGTTTTATGGAGGGTGTACACTAGGATTCTGGTTTCTTAAATTACCTCTGCTGAATAGGTGATCAATCTAGTTAAAAATAGCATATAGTTTAATTAAATTAAAATAAAGTATAAAATAAAAAATTGTGAATTTTAATTATTTCTTGCATAATAATTTTTTATTGTTTGCAGCTCATGCAATTTTTGCAAATTCAGCAAGGATTTTAGATAGGATTCTTGATAATTAAAATAATAGTCTGAATATTTTAACTGTCAATATTTTTTAAACTTTAGTTTCAGACAGCTTCTTTTTGTATATTCATTTTTATCCATTATTGTCTTTTATCCTTTGTATATATATGTATGAATGAATAACCTTGGAAACATGAACTGAGTGTCTTCTGTTTAAATGTTAAAAAAGACATCTCTTAACCATGGTATTATGTCCTTTAATGTGTTGATATGAGGCTACTTGCACTGGACCGATTAAGAACTTTCAGATTAATTAGTTGGGAAGAGGATTGATTGCGAATCCTGTATAACAACCGGCTCTCATTACAAACCCCACTCAATACTTTGATGCCACTGACTATACATAATGAATATATTATACATCCCATTTGCATATTAACTGCGTATTTTTGTTTGTACTATGATTATTGTACCATACAGTATCTGTTGCCATGATAAATCTAGATTTCAAATTCTTAGAATTAAACTTAAACCAACTTTTTGGTAACCAAGAGAGACTGTAAAACTGTAATTTTGTTTGTTTCTTCTTCTCCTCTGTAATGTTTTAACTGCTAAATATCTGACGGCAGTATTGAAATACTTACATTATGTTTTTATGTGAAGGAGATGTATTTTTAAAAACTTCTCTAAAATTCCCCTTTAAATGGCTATCTGATTTTACTGATTCTGTACAATTTATTTGTTACTTTTTTCCCTTTGTAGTACTAAACTAAAGTAAACTAAACTTCTATCAAAAACAATAGCTATATACTTGTGTGTACACTTGTGCTTCTATTTTAGAGATCCATGATTGAGTAAAGTACTGGAGCTGCCTGGAATGCCTAATACTGAACTTAAGTTGCTTATTGTACCCAGTCTAATCCATAGATAATTAGATCTATAGTTAAAGCATTGTTAACATGCCCTGTGGTACTTTACCATAAGCAAAGTAATTTCCTAAAAGTTTAATTCAAATTACTTAATATACATTGAATGACTTGAGGGTGATTATTTCTGATACATTGTTAGCTTGAGTACAGTAAACTTCAATTTTCCACGTTTTAGTTGATCCATTGTTGTAAAGATTTTGTTAGATCAATCTATTTGTGACATACTTAGGAATTTACAATAAATTTAGTTTTTCTTATTTGTGAGGAAAACCCTTTCCATAAGTCAGGTAAAAATCACTATTAATATGCGAGTTTAAAACAAAATTACAACAAATTATTTGTGTATGTTACTATTTAATTTACATTAAAAAAATTTAGTTTTGGCATTAAATAATAGTTAATAATTATATTAATCTAAAACATAATTATATTCTGTATCTTGTTCTTTTAAATCAAATCTTGTGTTCAAACCAAATATCATTCCTAAAAATCAGATTCAAAAATAGGATCTAAATATGATTTATCTATATCTTCATCTAAATCCGATCTTAGCAAATACTTGAATTTGTTGTTTTTAACTATAGAAGCCTGCTGTTATCATCTGATAGCTTGATTTGAAATTTGTTGGTTTTGATTGCCGTCTTACTGGTTCCGTCAGCTCCACCTGTCTATATGATAACAGTAGCTCTTCCATAGCTTTACCTTACAAGATATAGTGCCTATTGACTTTAGAATAGAAACTTTGTTAAGCTCTGTCTACACTATCAAACTTTATGTGACAAAAAAATATGATGTGACCCATGAACATGATGATGATCACTACCATGTTTAGGCACATCACACTTTTTTGTCAACTAGTTTGATAGTGTAGGTAGACTTTAGATCTTGCTACTACATTTCCGAAACCAAGCCTTCTTTGTACTACGTAGGAATTTTTCAGTGGAAACTGATATTTGATATTTGTCTACTACTACTACAACAGGGCCTAATGTATGTGAGAGCTAGCTTCTTTTCTTGTTAATGATACGTCTAATTTGTAGTCAGTTTTGATAATAACTGTATACAGGCTTGTTGGTGGTAGCCACGGAGATGGCGATTCATGAAGATAAACAAAGATTATTCATTTTAATTGTTTACAAATTTCCAAGCTTATAAATGTAACGCATATTCTCAAAGAGGTTTTTGATAGGAATTATCATTATGACAATGAGAATCAAGTAAATGAGGAATGAATACAAAGATAACAATTACATTTTTGTTGTCACAGTGGTTTATACTAGAAAATACATTAGTATAGGTGGATACATTTCATTGCTTGCTAGAGTTAAAATTTAAAAAAAAAGTTGCACAATCTACAATATAAGATGCATATACATGTACAGTATAAGGGTGAATATTTGTAGCATACAATTCTAGGCCAACATTCCATCTTCAATGATTATATAACTACTATAATTTTGTATTATTGTGCATTTTGTCCTGAACTTGCAAATCTAATGTGTTCTAATCTATCGTATGAACTACTGTATAATGTACTTTACTGTATTTGTCTCCTTACTTGGTGTTATTATGTGTTTAAAATGGAATTACATTCACATGATGTTTTAAGTGCCTGCATTAGTAATTGAGAGACAACATTAATGAGTTTAACATTTTCAAACAATTAAAATAATCATTTTGATAATGAATTTATAATTGACTTAATAGGAACTCCAATATATTTATAAAGGGATCGTCCAAAGTAATTTAAGTTTCAAATTAGAAAATTAGAATTACTCGTATTAAAGCCAACTGTAATTACTATTCTATATATTACACTGTTTACAGAGTCATATTTTTTTTTTCTTTTGTAATGCTCTGTCTACACTATCAAACTAGTTTGACAAAAAAAAATTTGATGTACCCAAATATGGTGGTGATATGCCCAAATGTGGTAGTGATATGGTGGTAAACATCATGTCCATATATGAGCACATCACATTTTTTTGTCACATAGTGTGATGTTGGCAGATCTTAAGATCCATGCTTTTTTTTAATTAAATAAATGTGAATTGAATTATAAAAATGTATTAAAAACATTATTATTAGTTCTAAAAAGAAAATAATTAATCCCCCATTAACTCGGAACCTTGCTCTTCATGTAGCGATAGTTGCCGCCCAGATGATTCAAAGTGATTCTACTGCCATAAAATCATAGCACTCAATCATTTCTGCTATATTTCTCCTCGATAATATTGATGGATTTGGTATTCATTTGGTACTTAGCAAACTATAGAATTTCAAAAAGCCAAAGGTAAACTGTTCATCTTGATTACTTTGTAGACAGGCATTCCGCCATGATGAGTTCAAAAGTGTTTTCAATGAAAATAGTAGCAGGCTATGACATTCTGTTTTGAATTATGTGATTTGTTGTACAGTCAACTCTCCCAACACCGGATTCTTTGAATCTGAAAACCCGAAAATCTTCAATAACTAGACTTTTCCAAAAGGTCCCAAATTTCTCTTTACCGTTAAATAAAATAAAACACATTCTGAGTACAATACTTTACAGAAAACCAGACATGTTTAGCCAGCCCAGAGGGGTCCAGTATTGGAAGAGTTACTGTAATATAAAAGGTGAAGGAACAGATTAAGTACTGAAGATAGGGGGAGAATCTAAATGGGTCCTGACGCCTGTATTCTACTGGATAACTAAATATGATATACACTGTATTACAAAACCTACTGAGATGTGTGTCATGTCAGTGTTTGAATGATTTGTATTAAGAACTTTTTTTTTATCAGATATATAAAAGGAAATAGGCTACACTGTGTATGTCTAATAAACCTACATGCCAAATCTGTCCTCATTTTTACATCATCCAACATACAGACATTTTCTAGAGGTCTACTGTACTTTCATGAACTGTACAAAAATCAGGAATGAAAAACAACTAAAATGTTCAAACCAAAACAGACATTTAAAAATCAATACGGAAACAGATTGAACATGGGAAATTATATTTAAGATGCATTGAAGATTATGAATTGATTTTTAGAAAATATCAAACTGTGTAATTTGTAAAGTAAAGTATATAGTATATATGACAGTTAATGTAGACTTGTACACTTTGAATTACAATGACTTTTTGTTTTCATTTAAACTTTATGAACTTCTAATGGCATTAAACCTTTCAGTTAGCAAGTCAAATTGCCAATAGCAATACCACATACTTGATTCTGCTACTACTATCATTCAATAAGCATGTAAAAATCTTGGATATAATTTGATTTTTGAAATATGATGAGAACAAATGAGTGACTTGTGGACATCCATTATTGTAGATGAGCATCAATCAACCGATTTGGACATCTTTATGGGGTGTGCGGTCAAACTTGTTAGGTCAGTGTCATTATTGACCTCATACTAGCCTACGATTTATGATACTATCTAATGGATTCAGCTATGTGGAGAAAATAAATCTATCGCCTTCTGCTTGTGTGCGGCCCTTTTGACTAGACAAGCCAGCATAGATAGCCTATTTAATTTATATTTTAGCAGGCAGAAATAAATCTCTTTACAGATGCACTTGTGGGGACCTTTGGTACTAGTTGGTAAAGTTTTCATAGTTTTCATTTGTGGCAAAAAAGCAAATCTCTGCTTTGATTTTGACTAGAGTATACATTTTTCTAGGCGGACGGAGTCAAAGCATTTTGTTTTGTCGGCTAGTAAATGCATTTTCAGCAGTGCTTAGAGGGAATGGTTTTGCGTACAGCTGTGAATATTATATCAAATGCCTTTGTTAGTTGACACAGGATAATCTTCTTAATCTAGGATGAATTATGGCTTATATTTGCAAATCATAAAAGATGAAATTATGAATTTTACATCACATACAGAATCCAATTCCATATTTTAAATTTGATGTGATTTAAATTTATGTAAACAATACTAAATACGCAAACATTAATATCATTTCATTATGAAATCAATAAAAATATAATTTTTTAAATTTTCTGGCAAGATTCGAACCCCAGCTTCTTGATATTAAGATAGGTACCCTACCACAAAGCCACATTATTCTACTGAGTACCGTATCTATATCACAGTTTCTAGACACCTATTTTCATCACAATGTGAAGGCTATTTAAAATTGTAAGTCTCATTATGATATCTCTATAGTGACTGCATTAACGCAATGCCATTTCTACCACAAGTATATTCTGGCTATTAAAGGACTAATTTAACAAATTAGCTCTGAATGAAAGGACTTTGGATTAGGTACTATAAGCCAAAGAGAGGAGTGCCCTTTTAAACTACGAATCATCAACCGAAGTAATGGTAAATAGGTCTAAAACTAGCCTAGCTTTTGATGTTTTTTTACCTATTTGTGGAAATACAAACGGGCTGTAAAACCTGATTATATTGGCTATGTGTGAACAGGTCCTATTAATACTTTAATGCAAATGATATGAGACTTTTATGGATATTGCTAACACTTGATTGTTCTATGTTTATCTAGCCTTTGTGCTCTGTGTGTAAACAGTATTATTAAAGCTGTAATTGATAGGATTAACAAGATCTTCACCATAAATGAGTCTATCACATTCACCATATAAACAACACTGCAATACTTCTCCTCAATACTGTACTATTTCCCTTAGTAGTATTCATTATACTGTTCTAATTCATCCATCAATGGTTTCAGTTACTAACTGTGTTTATGTCTATTAGTAACTGTTTACGTTTGTTTATTTCAGCTGGACATTTTTTGTTATAATACAGCTACTGTATAGAACTGTTGGCTAGTATTTCTAGTAAGAGTTTGGTTTCAATTAGCAGAATATACAATACTGGTCGTATTGTCTATTCAGGTATGGTAATTAATCGGCCTGGCCTACACTGTAGCCTCAAGTCTGTCATAAAATTCCATTAATCAACTGAAGCTAAAGACACCGACACATCTATAATTTAATTGTGTTCAAAATGCATTGTCTTGATAAAATTCTATAATTAAAGTATTTTTATTCTTTTATTTTCATCTTTCATATTAATCATTTATCTTTAATAAAAATATTTTATTTACTACTTAATGTTTAAATTATTCATGAGCACATTTTAGACAAGGTCAAATATTCAAAGGTTATGTAAGGTCAAGTGACTCATAACAATTAATATTGTTATGATAACCTTGATGCATATATACATCACATTCAGAATGATTATTTTATGTAATAAAAATAGATTAAACACAAAAGCTGTTCTTTACTCCAATTATCCTCATCCTCATTATAATTTTTATGTAGTATTTATCTTTTTTATGATTTTCTAACCTTCAGTATAATACTAATAATAAAATAATATCAATTACACTTGCATTGTGCAATTTCTATTTCGTTCCTATGTTTTTGGATAAACCAATAACTGCCTATTCTCAAAGAGCTAGAAACTAGTAAATTATAAAATTTATTGAACATCTCTCTTTATAAATGGTACAGTCTTTGAACCACACCCTCAAGAAGACTCGGACAACCAACACCATTGTACAATATAAAGGATGTATTTTCAGTACCATTCCACTCATCTTATGCTTGTGTAAACTTCTATTACATTTTAATTCTACAGACAGTACACAATACAAGATACTTTCTTTTAATTTGATGTGTTTGCAATAAAATCTGTCACTGTATAGAAAATAGGAAGCAAGTTCAGCCTTTAATCATAAAGAAATAGCTATTAATATTGATAATGTATAATTACTTACAGACATTTGTGTCTGGTTTTCTGTCTATTACACTGTACAGTTTAACTGTAGGGTAATGAGTTTACTCTGACCTGAAGTAGTTCACATTATGTCGATCAGAAAATAGCATGAATACAACATTACATTTTTATGTTATGTTCTACAACATTTTTTTTTTCTACAAAAACCAAAATTTCAAAGCTTTTAAGCATCATTAGGTCAATTTTAGATGATAATTTTGATATTTGGAAATAACTTTTTCTTTAATGTAAATGGACATTGATTATATATAATATATAACATTAGATTAGCTTGGTTTTGGTTGATAAATTAAGACCTCTGAATATAGTCTAATCTTCAATGCATTTATACTATAGAAACATCTCTACATCAACAGCTATTTTGGAATACAGTCAACTCTCCGAATACTGAACTCTCTGAAAACCAAAAACTCTCCCAAAGACTTTTCTCAATTAAGGTCCAAAAGGTTCCAAATTATTTTGTCACCTTTAAAAACACATTCCGAATACCACACTTCCAGAAAACTAGACATATTATTATCTCAACCCCAAGGTGTCCAGTATTGGGAGAGTTGGCTGTAGTAGTTCTCATTGTATTATCTTGCTGTGTAGATCGCTTCTCTCTACAGTACCTAAGCATCACCTGTGATAGAGACTCGTTAATCTCTTTACATGTACTTCTCAACATAATTAATTGATACAGTATCACCAAAGCATGAAACACTGTGTTATTAGAATTCCGCTTAGTGTAAAGCATTGACTGTTGTATTGTAGAATTGCTGTAGAATTGTTAAAGCATTGTATTCTGCTAATGCTACATGTGTACATTATTTGCTGTATGTATAATCAACCTGGGTGATTTGTTTGGTCTTGGCAATTATTATGACACAAAACTATGTTAGTGTAATAAAAACATTATCGATGTCACATAATTGATTGGTTTTACAATGTTTGTTCAGGGGCCAGTTGACAACAGTGACTGACTTGTAAGGTTCTTGTGTTTGATTTCCATTGATGTGTTTTAATATAATTATGTTTGGCTTTAAATTAAATTACTTTACACATTATAGTGCGTAATGTACATTTTAAATATTTAGGAAATTCTGGATTAGTCAACTATTTTTTAGGGATATTCAAGCAACTTTTATCTTTGTATTGGCACTCTCCCTTAGGTTTAGCCAAGTATTGGCTTGTTACAGTATATCTTCAAATTATCATAATTTTCCAAGTGAAACCAACAGATTCATTACTAAATCTCACCTTGGTAGACTAGAAGGTTTCTTTGAACAATTAATGGAAAATGATGTGAAAAAGAAAATAGCTTTAGGGTGAGAATGACAACAGATAGATTCAGGGTGGCATTAATTGGGACTATTTGGAAGTAAACCTCACAACAAGAGCTTGTTCTGCATTTTGCAATGGAGATATCAGGGGTGAATCCAGAAGGGAACACTAGGAGCACGCACTCCCCCTTCTTTAACAGCTAAAATGAAATTATGAACTAGTTTTTAATATCTGTTTTTGACAACTATAATAATTATTCTATGTTAGCACTCCCCTTGATCCAGATTTCGGCAATTGATGTCTATACTGAGATATCTCTGTCTTCCAAATATGACAGCTTTGTCGCCCCGTATTCTGTATGTACAGTAGTTAAATATATGCAGAAGTGGATATTTGTGGATCTTTGGTTCAATGCACTTCCTGTTGCAAAGTTGTTGACAAAATGTAACTAATAGACTTTTAAATGTGGTTTAAATATAATATATTTTTAAATATAGAAAGTCTAGACAACCAATGATAGTCATTTGAAATGAGTACACAGCAACATAAAACTTTCAGGACATTTGACTATCAATCATACTGAAGGACCTGGGTTCAATTCGTGATCAGAACTCATTGTCCACTCAGCTGTAAATTACTACCTACCTTTATACTAAAGGCAGTATGGAAAAGAACTGGCTATCCTACTACCACATAATGCTCAGGCTTGGTACAATAACCGCTCATTCCCAATGTTCAGAAAGAATATATGTATTCACCTTTACCGTTACATATTTTAATATTTAAAAACTACATTTTGTACTTTTTCAATTCATGAAAAGAGAAAGAAATTCAGGAAGAGGTTTAGGGAAATCAGGATTTAAGTACACTAACAGCTCATTCCCCATGTTCAGAAAATGGAACTTAGGAGTCACCAAATACATATTAAACAACATTTTCAATTCATGTTGATGGAAAAGACTTTCAGGCAGAAGTTTAGGAAAACCCCAAAAATGGGAGATTTTGGTTGCAGCGAGTGTTGTGGGTTAGGGGTTAGTTATGTAATATTATTCTACAAAACAATGTGTGTTAACATGATATTGATAGTATGTATCATATTTTATTAGCAATTTGTATGAAACCAGCTATGATAATAAACCTGGATTCTGTGTTAGACAGTTCATTTAGGCAAGATATATAATATATGCAGTCCACTTTATCTAATAATACCTTTTGTATTGTACAGATTACCAAATATGATAAAAGAATGTTTCAACAAATTTTGTTCTCAAATTGTTTTAAAATTATTTTTTTTTATGAAAAAAAATGATATCCAAAATGAAAATATAATTTGGTTCTATAAAACTTTATATTGAAGATTTATTATTTGATGTTGTATTGAGTATTACATCTAACACCTCTTGAAAAATATGTGTGAAATATAAGCAGATAATAATTGAAAATATAAATTTTAAATTTAAAAAGTAGGACAGTTACATTTGTTTTAAGATATTCAAGGGAAATATGTTTACCGTAGTTGGATTTTAATTGAAACAAATAATAATTTGTTTTAATATAATAGATGATTTAAATGTTATATTTTCATAATTGTGGAATTTAGTCTTTTTAATTGCAAATGCGACCTTAATATGGTTTATCCTCCATGGACATTTGGATTGATTAATGTTAATTTCTTCAAGTGAACCAGAACACCTGACTTTAAATTAACCCTTTTCTGTAGATGATCAATGTTCAAGCTTATGAATAAGATAATTAGTCAACCTTCCAATATATACAGTATGATTAATACTAGTATTATACTGTGTAGTTTAAGTAAATTGCTGCAATTGAAAAAACAAAATTAATTTAACATTTCTTTCTTAATTTACAAATAAAATGGAATATTTTTATTTTGTAAATTGTGGACAATTCCCTTCTAGAAACACCTACTAATCGATTAAAGGCAACACTTTCCCGTCAAATGAATGAGAGAAATATACATAACACTACAACCAACCTATAATTCTGGGAACATTGTTCTGTCTAAACAATTTTATATTACTATACTATACAGTATTTGAAAATGAAAACTACAGTATTTGGCCCATGTCTTCTCAGATATACTACAAGTACAGTAGTCTGAACATTAAGGAATTAGATTGAACTGAACCATTATTTTACTCTCATCTTTTGCCAGTTTCCATGGTTTCAATAATCAAGATAATGTCAAAGAATGATGATTGATTGACATGTTTTGATATATAAATTTCCAATATTTTGTACAATACCAAAATTGATAATAAATCAACAATCTCTGTGATTGGTTGGGATGATTTTACATCTGTCCTCATTTGTAGTAATTTTGTCTGACAGGCCTGTCTCATCTGAATGGAGATAGCCTTGGATATTCCTTCAAACCACTACTTTATATTGATCATACCTGTCACATAAATGACCTACATGCAAGCCTAGGCTCAATCCTGTCACTCACTAATAGATTGGAGATACAGTGTCTGTTTTTTAGGAGACAGGTAGCTTTTGTATTAGTTTTTGATTATTATCTATTAAATGTTCTGTATAATGAGAATTATCATTATTAAAAAAGTCGACTCTCCCAAAACCAGACTTTTTTACCATTACTAATAGAAACACATTCGGAATACCAGACTTTCCAGAAAACCAGACAATAGGCCAGCCCAAAGGTGTCCAGTATTGGGAGAGTTGAATTTTTATTTACATTTTGCAAGTTACCAATAATATTGGTCTATAGTACTAACAAAAACTTTATTTATCCTCATATTGTCAATTGTGGTTTGTTGTACCGAATCGAAGAATATTCAAGAACCAGATACTCTATATTGTTAAATGTAGAGCAAATATGTTGACCAGTATATTAATATCATATATGAACTTCATTCAACCCTACAAGATATGCTCACAAGATACTCATAAATATATTTTAGTTTTTATTGGATACCACTGGTAGTAATTTACAGTAGATAGAGGAATTATACAGTTAGTAAACTTAGAAAGTAAGAAGTGATTGTACTGTATGCTCTGTGTACCAAAGCACAATGCAGTATTACAACAATTGATGGATTTGGATTAAAGTCATGAATATTAATTAGGGTAAACATTTGCCTTTTCTATTACTGTCTAATACTAGTCCTCAAGGTTTAGAAAGTACTATTATAAGATTAGACCAATGAATACAGCAATACAGTAAAAGGATATTAGTAATAAATACATGTTTAATACTGAGTAATAACAGGGAAAGAAACAGGAAGGAGAGAACCTAAATATTTTGCCTCATCCCAAAGATGTCCAGTTTTGGGAGAGAAGGGTGTCCAGTTTTGGCAGAGAAGTGTGTCCAGTTTTGGGAGAGAAGGGTGTCCAGTTTTGGGAGAGAAGGGTGTCCAGTTTTGGGTGAAAAGGGTATCCAGTTTTGGGAGAGATGGTTGGATGCTTTAGTATCACATGGATTTTTTCATTGAAGTCAGGGTATAACTGTGATGACAATGGTTTATATTCATGTTGTTCTTTTTGCTTCTATTTTTAGTATTTTCCAACAACTAAATAGCCAATTTAAAGAAAATTTCTCATAAATACAGGAAGGAGTTATTATATATATTAAGATTGAGAAATAAAACACAACACAATAGAAAACGAAAGCTATAGGCAATCAATATGTGTATTGTCATTTGAACCATTGAACTTAATTATTAAAACATACCATTGTCTGTTACATTTGGTAATATTTTACATTAATATTAATAATAAACATCTGGCATTGTGATTTTTTGCTATAATGTAGGATTTGTATAATGTAATTTTTAATTTCAATGATGGAAGATTCAAATACTGTTGTAGGTAGACATTAAAGACTAAAGTAGTTTATTTGTAGAAATAGTTACTTAAAATACTACCAGTTAATATTATTTAAAATCCTTAACCCATTAGAAATAGTAATTTGTCAGTTGTCATGGAGAAAAACCAATTAAACTAAACAATTTATTACCATAGCAACCCAATTAATCACATGTTAAGTTGACCCATATCTTTGATAGATCAGATGTTAATTAAAATTTACAGGACAGGTGATAATTAATGATTCGGCTTGGAGGCATCCCTAAGTCATCTATAAGGTGATCAGCCACACAAGCTTCCTATAGAGATCAAATTATGACATCAGAAAAATGATAAGTTAAGGAATAGATTACTTCTATGAAATTAAACGAAAGAACCGTCTGTGTGTCCATATATGGACACGATGATGTCATATCACTTATCACTACTATATTTAGGCATATCACTACCATATTTGGGCACATCACATTTTTTTGTCAAACTAGTTTGATAGTGTAGACAGAGCTTTAGACTTGCTGTTGACCAGTTTTTCCATCATAAAATTGTTCACATTGGTTTAATCGTAATATTTTAACATAAACCGTCTACCATATGGTGAACTTTGAGGGAGCTGCAGTTTACATATTCTATGTTTTTACACAGGAAAAAATGGTTTGAAATTCATTCAACACAATATTGAGTTTACATATCATGGTTACATATTCTCAAGTAGCCCTACTTAAAAGGTACATACATTCTAGTGACCTCATCAAATATTATTGACCTCTCAGTAATACTGTTGTTAGATAAAGGTGAGACCTTTTATGTTTCACAACTTGTTTTAATCAATTTATCATAGGACAGCTGTCAAAAACTGGAAAAAACCAAGTGATTGCAACATGCTAATCTAGTGTCTATCTATTAAGTGTTGAATTTGGAGAACGTAATTTCAAAGTCCAGATAGATAGGTTAAAATATAGGTTATTTAAGTAGTGAAAATCTTATTTAAATATTTGCTCCAATGGAGATAAAAAAAAAATACTACTACTGTACTCCATATTTTTCTTCACTAGTAATTTATTAATATATAATATATTAATGCATTATTAGTTAAGAAAAATGCCTTTTGTATGAGATATCAAATTGTGTCTTGGATCTAAAAACATCAAAATAATGAACACAACTGGGTTAGATAATTTGAATGATCTAGTACTACTAAGCAGGTTTATGCCACTGTTACTTAGCAATGGTAAATTGGAAACATGGGGTGAAACGGTGATACATGGGTAGACCTGGCAGCATCTAGTTAACATAGATGATTTATACAACTACCTCTTCAGTTAATATTTCATAATTCCAATGCCTTGGTAGTAGTTATAGCCAAATGCCGCAGAGAGCTGCTGCAGCTCACGATGGAATGTCAGTGTGTTTTGGTAATAATATGTGAATGATAATTTACAATAACATTTGAATTAAATAGCATGCATGCATTTTGTTACTATTGAACAGATGTTTGTGGGACTTGCTTCTTCCAAGTTCATTTGTTATCATTCTTTTAAAGCTAAATCATAGGGTGCATCATTAATTTGATAATAATTATGTACGATTATATTCACCATTTGATAATTAAAAAATATTTCTATAAAAATAGAAAATTATCTGGCAGTATTTTAAAATGTTTTACTTTTAATTATTTATAGTAGGATGCTTTTTAAAATGGTTTATTACTTATTATATTAACTAGATATTTTAAATTTAATGAAACTGAGCAGAATAAAATTCAGATAGCGACAGCGGCTAATTAATATTTTGGTCCATATTGAAGATTTTAATGAGCTTCTGTGAGGTCCCCAAACATACAAAGTAAAGCTCTGTCTACACTATCACCAAACTAGTTTGACAAAAAAAAAGGTGTGATGTGCCAAATATGCTAGTGATATGACATCATCATGTCCATATATGGGCATATCACATAAGGTTTGATAGTGTAGACAGAGCTATGATGATTATCATCAATGGTCAATGAAACAAAACAAAAACTTTTGTAGGGAATTCGTCGTGCATCAATCAAATTAATTTTTAAATCGCAATAAATATATATGAGGCTGAATATGCATAATTAATATTTATGTAGCAGATGTCACCCATATTTTATTAGTATTCTAGGTCCCTGTGGTGTATAATAATTCATGTATCTTTGCATTGTAATGAATTATGTAAAACATCTTTAGTATTGGCTTTATTGAGGATTTCCAGTAATCCAGTTCTTTGATTGTAACATTCTCGTTGGTAGGTCTAACAGCAAGGGTTCCCAACAAGAGACATTCAGGCCAAGTGCTGCCCACAAAGACCTGCTGCTAAAAAAATAAAATAAGAAAATGTGTTTAATGTATGTGACTTATGCTGTATCTTTGTTCTGTTCAGTTCTCATTCATTTTTTTCCAAGCAATTGGTACAACTTAATACAGTATTGCTTCTTTATCTTCCAATTCCAATTCAAAACATACTTAGTGAGTTTGATGCCATAATAGGCTATTATACAACATCTTCTATATGCGCTTTGTTCTGTGTTAGAGAAGCTATTGCAAAGAAGGTATGCATGATTTACTGTGTAAAGCGTTTGAAATTAATGATTGAAAATTGAAAATGTGAAGGCTAATGACTAGAAGCAAATTCACTGTACGTTTATAGTGCCGATGCAAACCACTTTAAAATGTTGAGTTGGACAGTAGCCAATCCTATACAAAATACTGACCGCTATAATAAGCTGGACATTACATGATAGCATGTATACAAGTACTGACCGCTACACTAAGCTGGACATTGCATGATAGCATACATAAATACTGACCAGTACAGTACACTAAGGTGGGCATTACATGATAACATGCTTACAAAATACTGACCACTACCTAAGGTGGACATTACATGATAGCATGCATACAAGTACTGACCGCTACACTAAGCTTGACATTGCATGATGGCATACATAAATACTGACTGGTACAGTACACTAAGGTGGGCATTACAAGATAACATTCTTACAAAATACTGACCACTATACTAAGCTGGACATTACATGATAGCACGCATACAAGTACTGACCGCTATACTATTAGCTGAACATTGCATGATGGCATACATAAATACTGACCACTACACTAAGCTATACATTACATGATAACATGTTTACAAAATACTGACCACTACACTAAGCTACTGTAGATATTACATGATAGCATGCATACAAGTATTGACCACTACACTAAGCTGGACACTACATGATAGCATGCATATTTGATAATAAAATGATCTCATATTTCAAGACAACATTCTGTAACTGATTTATGAATAAAATAAACCGCAGCAAGTTGATCATAGTAAATGATGCATACCATCAATATACTTGTATGTAACGTATATTGAATCAAATTATGTGGTTCCAATAAATATTACGTTTGATTTATTTTTTTTTATATATCCTAACATTCAAACATCCCATATTGACTTTGCTTGTATCAAACCCGTTAGTGGCGGTAATTATTGCTGTTGATTTCAATTGAATAAAAAAAAAATAAAAAAATTTACCTCTTTTTCGTTTCTACTCATTTTTTAGACGTAATAATAACACGTTTCTGATGCATGTACATTATTCATTTGTAATCATCATGTTATCTATTGTTTCAAAGATAAACTAAGACAATAAACCTTCACGAGATTACTTGTTTTTGAGTAAGCCGTAAAAATAAAAATTGCCATATTGACAGATAAAGTATACATTTCAATTTTATCAGAGCATAGCTATACCGACCAGTATTCTGTTTTACATTACAAATTTACTATTCAAATACTTTATATGCATCACATCATACACGAATCCCTATAGTGTTTGTGTACTTGAATTGTGCAAATTTAAGTACCATTAGATGCATCTTTGATATCCAACATCGCTCATTCTAGCTTCAGGGAAGGCTATCTGTAGCCAGAGGAAACATGAAAAAAAGCCGCTTCTCCCAAAACAACCATTTTCGTCTTTATCTACTCTGTGTTCGTTCATTAATTATTTACTTTATCACCGGTGATATCTCTTTGTGAATGTAGTTTTTTCCTCCAAGCTATCTGTTTTTAAATCTGTTTTTAAAGTTGTCTGTAAAATATTGAAAATTATCAAATGACAAAATTGTCATAATAAACAATCTACTAAAAGCAAAATTGCAATTTTTTTTTATTACAGCAGTAAAAATAAATTTTCAATTTTGTAATATTTCTTTGGTTGAAAACATATGTTATATAAAATATATAGCTACTTTATAATCATGAAGGAGAAATGATATATAAAATGATTAAGGTACTGCTTTTGTAAACTATATAAACTAATATTTGTATGAACTACACAGATGTTTCATGAGGTCGAGTACCACAATCTTCAGACGCAGGACTAGTTTCGAACCTTTTTTTTTTTAAACCTTTAAAAAAAGCCCATGGGCTTCTATTTTCAGGACTTTTAGGTGGGCTTATTTTCAAGATTTGTAAACCAAAGAGTGGGGCTTATTTGTTAGATTTTACTATACTTAGTAACACCTGAAAAAAGATCAGGTAGTTGTATTCCTCACATCTGTAAATATTTTACGTTTAAATACAAATTTGCTGCATAAATATTATATTTCTGCTGCTGCTTGCTAATTGCTAACTCTTTCTTCTTGAGCGGTGTTGGTTGAATTTTCTGTAAAAATGTTTTGCTACTTAAGCCAAATTATCCTTTACTCTTTAATTCTTAAAAATACTGTACTGACAAAATTAAAGGTAATGACAACATTAAACATCAAACCTGTGTATTTGATGTATCAGTAGTTAATCTTCATTTGTAAGGCTAAATTCAACAGGGAGGTCATTCACTGTAAACTAGCACATCTGCTCAACATTCACTGAACTCCATATTCAAACATGATTTACATTCAAGAACAAGACTTGTGTACAGCAGCAACTGTACATCGCATAGTGTTACATACGCACCTACAGTATTGTAGGTAATGGTTGGGAATAGTATTTTACTACGGTATTTTTCATACAGTAGCTCTAACAACTATTTAACCTTCTTTGTGTCTTTTTGCGGTACTGACTATACTTCAGTATACTAAAGCTACTCCAAAATTTAGTCTTAAGCGCTGTTTACACTATTAAACTTTATGTGAAAAAAAAGTATAATGTGCCCAAATATGGTAGCGATATGACATCATTGTGTCCATATTTTGGGCACTTCACATGAAGTTTGATAGTGTAGACAGAGCTTTACAGTACTGTACCAAAATATGTCACCCACACAACACAGTGGGAAAAGGCTGTTTAGTTTTCCCTCTTAAAGGGGCCTTTCAACGCTGGATGGTTGCATTGGTTTTCTCAGGCCCCTTAAGCCAGTGAGAAATCATAGCCATTTACGTCAATGCACCCACCTTCATCATTTTCCATGAAATATTCAGGAAGTCAATTTTGAAGGTGTGCCTCCCAAGTGAGGGTGTACGCTCAATTCTGAACATGGCCATAATAAAAATCAATGAATAATATCAGAATGTGCCTAAACAAAGTGTCAAATACAGCGGCATTAATCAAATGAATCATGTACAAGAAGGTAGTTTATCTTATGGATGACACATGATAAAGACAGCAATGTTTGACAGGTATCCAATGATGACATTATTTCTGATATTGTGTTATTAAATTTTCCTTATAGAAAAATATTCTGGTGAAGATTTTGTATAATATAATAGCAATAATGTTCTGCAAACTGTGGTTGCTATGGTAGTTTGTAATTTCAGCGTAGAGAGTTACTACTATGAACCGACCACACGGTTTAGATTCATTAAAATATGTATGCAGGTTTGAATTTTAATTCATTATGTGACATTAGTAGCCTTTAGGGCACAAACTATTTTAGCAAAGTGCACTATAGTAGAATTTGTATAGGTTCGATAATTATAAAGAGATGGCAAAAAAAAAATATTGGTAAATTAAGTCTTCAGACTTGTGTTAAAGTACACACTAAAAATAACAAGAGGTTGTAATTTAACAAAATCATAGCCTAGAGTAATTTAGGACCTTTTAATCTGTTACACTCACATTTTACAAGCTGGTCATTCAGAAACTTGTTGTTCATTACTGTTGAAAAAGAATTGAAGTAAAAGTACATGGGGAGTATCATTGAAGTGAAGTGTTATTTTTTTCATGCGTTTTTGATTGAATTCTATTGGAAGCAGTAGTGCGAATGGAAGGCCTGCCCAACAATAACACCCTTGCTTACCCAAATAACAAGTCAAAAATTGAACATCAATAGCAGGGTCTAATGTTAGCCCTAGGCATTGATTTCAATCTGCTTTACCTTTTCAGTACGGAATTTAATTTTGTTTTTCTTTTAATTGTGAATATGTGGTCCATTGAGCCGACTTTGTTTGTATTGCGTTCTCGTTCTGTTTTCTAGTTTTGTCTGCCAGGGCCATTAATCATATCGGTATTGGCTAATGATAACAGATAGAAACCAAAGCTCTTGTGTTCACAGGCTACGTGTTGTTTTCCTTGTCATATTTCACAAATCACAGAAACTATTTTGTTATATGTTTGTGCCTAGCTTATATGGATAAACCGATAATAGCCATCTGTCTCCCAAAGAGAGGAGTGTAATATAAAAAGAACAATACTGTATTGGAATAATAAAACCATACCATACGTACAGTTCTTTAAAATGTCTTCTTTGAATTTATTTTTAATGTTGTTTTTTAAAAAAATTTACAAAAGTTTCTGATTTCAGATCAAAGAAACATAAGCCTATTTCAAACGGGGATTCATTAATCTAAAATGTCTAACGCATTAGTAGAGATTACAGCCTTGTCTATTGCACATGATTTATGTATAAGGTTGCTTTTGAAGAAGTTTATAAGTGGTTTTCAACCATTGCAACCTTTCTCATATTTCATATTTAGCATGATATTATTTGATGTGAAATTGCTTGATTTGTCAGGATGTGAATAGGACACATAGGAATCTCAAGTAGACAACAGAACAAGTATTGTGAAAAGAAAACGCTTTAATTTATGAGATATGTTAACAAAGACGCCGGAAAAATGCATCAATGGGTTTCTACCATTACATTGTGTATAATATAATATTCTTTGATATAACTATCGGATTATTTAAACTTTTTTTTTAGATTTTTTTTTCTGCCAACACTTGTTTGCTTTGTGTATTACATCCATTGCCTATCCATACTTGGAGTACTGTATAGGGTTTATTTCTAACGTGCATTGACAACAAATGACGCAAATATGGCATTCGATAAATGATGAATGAATAAAAGCTTCATAGGGGATTTTTCGCGCCGCTCCTTTACGCAGTTATCAAAAGAACGGAAGCATTAGGAAACAGTTACTATGCAGTAGCTTATTGTTTACTACGGCTGAAAAAAATGGGTATTTGGACACTTGGACTGGGCACACATTAAAACACGTCTAGGAAAAGAGAGTCTATAAATATCTGATAAATATGGAGATGCATGTAGACAGTAGTTATCTTGAGCAGCATTTTTTGTAATAAATATTTCTTGTTTATTTTGCAAATCTGGGCTGCAACCTTCTGCCTATATTTGAAACTATCCTTGCATAGAAATAGGCCGAATCTATTCTAAGGTTATATCAATGATGCCTTGAACAAAATGCCCTTAATGTAATGGAAAATGCTGTATAGCAACCAATTAGAGGTCAGAGTTCAAAGAAAAATTGATTAATCAGCACTAATCAGATTTTCTATCTCCTGAGTGTTAAACCTCACAAAACATCAAATACACAGCCACATAATTGTGTGTCTGGGAAAGCTGCTAGGATCTGATCAATTAGATTTACCAAGTGAAGAAGAACCGAAGTTATTCCTTGGAGATTGTCACTATTGATTCTCGATACATCAACCAGGATCAAGCCAAGATTGTAACTTAAATGAAACACTGTATCAGGAATATTTACTGGGTTGCGTCTCCAAACAAGATAACCAAATTAAATACGTTGGAACAGAGAATTTGAGATTTTATCGATATTAAATATTAATATGTATTTCATGAAAAATATTTGATACAGTAATGTAATTTAGGGTAGTGTTGCATTCCTGTCGGAGAAAATCTCAATAATTAAAAGTTTGCAAAATGGACTGAATCATTTGTCAAAGAAAATATACTTTGTATTAAATATACAGAAACAACATTTTTATTTCACTAGTCAATATTGTTGGATTGTTGTACTGTATAGATCTGTTTGTCATGTAAAAAGCTTTTTTGCTGTAATAAATTTAAACTCATTAAAGTTGTGTTCAAACCATATATATATCTACACAATGATAAACTACAATATTCTATATATCTGATAATGGATTGTATAGTAATTCTTCCTCAGAATTTCAAAATTCAATTTCTTTGATTTCAAAAAAACCTATCAAAACCAGATCATCTTGTGCATCAAAGAAATTTTAGTATTAAAATTATGAGAGAATAAATAATTTATTTTGATTTGGTTTCCGTAAATGTAATTACCAAAACTGTATGAAAAGATATGTTAGATGCTTCTTTGACCTACGTGGACTGGATTTACAAGAGGTTACATCTTCAATTAAACCGAGTAATTACATAGGTTAATATGTTATATGAGATGCAGCCATCTAGGTATCTGCCGTTAAATTTATGGTTTAATATAGTGCCGGTAGTTGTTAATAAAATGTGCAAAATGATAGTATATTCTAAGATAATTAAAATGCATATATTAGAAAGGGTTAGCATAAAAAATAATTAAAACACATTGTACTGTATACATGATTCCCTTAACATAATTGAAATACATAATATACTGGAATTACATGAATATTATGTTTACACACATTAGTATGTGATTGCAATTAATTTACAATTCAAAACGATATTGAACGCCAGGTTAGTGATCTGGAAGTCGTGGGTTCAAATCTAACCTGAGTATTCGCAATGTACTTGGTATAAAATAAGATAATCTTTATTGTCATAAACACAACAAGGCGAACATGAAATTTGTTTTCCTTTGATGCTTAAAAACGCATACAATATATAAAACATAAAAAATATTAATACAATACATTAAAACTATTAGTAAACGAGTTATATTTACAGAAGGAATAAAAAACAAACTATCTTTGAAATGTTGAGTTGGAAACAAATTAAAAGTACAAATTATGTCAGAGTATAAGCAAAACATCTGCCCAAATTTCTCATTAATTTTGATGTTTTAATACAGTTTAGTAAATTACATTATAAATACAATAACATGATGTAGCCTTGTTAAATAATTAGAAGTTTATTATTATATTACATAAACTTTGATGGCGTAACCTTTTATAATAATTGAAAATTAATTAAAGCATTGGAAATTGAAATGGTTTTGATACTTGTAAGCATTTGCCATGAGTCAAAGTCAGATGGAGACAGGAGTATATTCTAGTATTGATTTTGCGATTGGCTTTGGCATGCTTTTGATAATAGGTCATTGATTGTATCTGCAATCTGCAGACATATTGGAGTTTTCTGTTGGCTTTTTTGTACAAGTGCTCTAAAAAAAAAACCAGATAAACTTACTGATTGGTTAGAGGTTATTCAGGTTTCTCCTCTTTTTTCTCCACCCTTCATCTCCCCTCCATCTCCCCTCCCTATTCTAAATACTGTATAGGCATATCAAATTGAAAAAAATTATAAAATATTGAGAATTTTTTTTTGTTTTACAGAAAAGTTGACGCATAGTCAAACGTAATCTTTGTTTGCCATTTCAACCCCATGTCTAAATCCTGACGACGCCCATTTAAGATATTTTTTCTTGCGGCCTTTGTAGATATGCCGTACGATAGACATCCTTCTTCATCCAATCTATTTAATGCACATGTTGCTATTACTATAAATGTTTGTCTTTAATACTATTCATTTAGCTACGGCAGTACATCTTTAAGCGGATTTGATGTTGGAAATAGAATATTAAAGAGATATTAAGTGATTTCCTGAACGATTGAACTACATCTGATGTTGTCTTAAATTATCTTTTACTGATTTTTGCCAATTTCCATTACTAGCTACGTTCCCAGAATGCATCATTATAGCAGTCAGGTGATCAAACATTAGAATGGCTCTTAAAATAAGTTAAAATAATTAGATTTTTAAAATTTTAATTAACTATCAGATTAAATTTGTTTTACCTCTGTTATTTGTTTAATTACATTGAGAAAAAAAAGTAGTTTCATTTGTCGTTTTTGATATACCATCCTTTTTATTATTGATGTTTTTGAAATATAATGTCTTTATATATTTGCTTGATGTTGTTAAATTGTAATTAGGCACTATAAAGAAAATAGTGTACTGCGAGTACTACTAGCAATTTACATTTAAATTATAATTTTTTTGCCTAAAGAAATAAGCTAAAAATATCACTGACATTCTGAGAAGATTGCCACTATTTACAAGATTTGTTTTTATTAGTTGGCGTGGGACATGTTTGACACAGATTATTTCTCCGACGAACACAGCAAAGAGACTTTTAACATTTTCTGCCGACGACATATACCTTTTAGAAGTCCACTGGGATTTTTTTTATTAGGCATTGCAAAGCGTTTTACGAAACGAAAAGAAGATGTAGCTGAAGATGGTATTAAATGATTCTTTCCGTTTGTATGCTTTCACCCTATTATGTATTTTTACCCAGAGGGTAGTTTCCATTTATTCTGTGTTATTATTAATTATATGATTGTTTAAAAATGTATTGTCCCCCAAAACATAAAAAATAAAGATTAATAAAATCAGACTTTAAATATTATTACATGACATTAAAATGGGATATTCAACAAAAATGTTGAAAAAAGAATGTGATTATTATAGACTATAGTTCTATTAAAATCAATATTCAGAAAAGAAATCTTAATTTTATATCATAATAGTACACTATACTTTTCCAAAACAATTTTGTTTTCTTTCAAAGTATCAACTTCTTTAATTTTATTTTTTTTGTATACTATGTGTTCTTCAGCTTTACTGTATATGACATGTATTATATATTACTTTGTGTTTCTTCATCTAGTTCATTATTACTTTTTTGTATGCTATCTTGTATACAAAATGATACCTGGCAAACTGTCATGTTCTCCTTGTTTTTTAGCGTGAACTTAATATATCCTGTGTTCTTAAACAAATAGTATAAGTATCTATATATCCTATATTGCTATTAACATTTGAGTTTGAACCTGGGAATATATGAAGAAGACAAGAAATAATGAAATGAATTTATATAGCAATTTGTGATCGTAAAACAGAATTTTGCTTATGGGGTATTAAAGAATATCGAATGGCGCCAGACATACTCTATATATATATTCTATTGTGAATAAACTGCATCGCAAGGGATGTCTGGTAAAAGATATCGTAGTTATATTTTTATTGGCGTCAATTTTCATAACCGTAGCAGCATACTGTTGTTGGTATACCGTGATCAGTCATATTTTAATATTATAGAAAAATTATTTTATGTTGTATTGATTACTAAATGACCTTGAAGGTTTTCTATGAATAGTTTTCACAAATTTCATACAATGGGATGTTTTAAATTAGTACATGTTATTACTTGTTGTAATTGTAAATGATAATGTTTGTGCAGATATACCATAATGTGGTAGACAAAAGTGGGTTTGTTTCTTCCAACCTGTATCTTGGGTTTTAACTTATAATCTAATAAGGTTTACTTATACACATGATCAATATAAAACTAAAAAAAAAAAATAAAATGAATATAAATATTTGACTTGTTTTAGAACCTAGGAACATCATGTTAAATTGTGGGACAATGTGCTTCCTAAATGCCAATTTACACAGACGAGCGGTAACGGTTAGCGAAAAAACGTGTAGCGTGTTCCACTGAATATGTATCTATCCTGTGCAGTAACCCCCCGTCCGCTCCGTGTTGTGTGTAAATGGTCATAAGGAATAACATAGATTCTATATATATATTACCGTTACCGCTGCTCATCTGTGTAAATTAGCCTTTACTAGATTCTTGACACAGTTTTAAAGGATTCTAGGTTCAGACAACGACCACTGAGAAAATATACAGAGAATATCTTCCGATTTTTAATAATGTTCTTCTTTCTTAATGACATTGTTTTTTTAAAAATTTTCAACAGGTATAAATGCTGAGATGTACTATGTGCGTGACAGTACATTGAATAACTATGCTCTTCAGTTTAGTGTGCGTATACCAGCTGACATCAACAGCCTCAATTTCACCTGGGAATCCTCAGATACTCCTCAGGTACCGTATGAACTCTTTTCACTTCATGTTTTTTACAGTGGTTAAGACCATCCATTTGGCAAGGGGTTGCGACGCACTCGCTCCATTGTTGGTGGTAGAACAAGGACTATAAACCAGTCCAGTGTACAAAGAGTATTCATTTGCAGTTTAAAGAGTACAAAACATCTTTGAAGAGGAGTAGGGTTACCCTGTTGTATTACTGTAGATCATACACTGCCATGAACAGAAGATGCTGCTGAACTGACGCCGTGACACTTCTAAAGTGTACACCGCCACAAGCGTTGGAATGGCACTATATAAGTATACAAGTTCTGCTTTTTGAAAACAGTGTTTCCTTCATGTTGTATATTTTAAGAAATTTTATTTATGTTTGTTTATGAATGAACGAAATAAATGCCATTTTGATTGATTGATTATCATATATTAAAATAATTTTTAATTTTAATTTTGTTTAGGTGTCGTACAAGATAGCATTGTTCACACACAATTCAAGTGTTCTAAAAAAACCGGTCTTAAGTATTCCTCCAGAAGGCAAGATTCCAGAAAAGACGTCAGGTTAGATTTTGTTTGTCTACTAAATACTTAAATACTCATTTGTAATAAACTTAATGATTTAATACACTGCATTCTGTTATTGTACAACTTTGGTGCTAACTATGAACAGATTTAATATACTATACAAGAATCAATATCATTGGCCATGTTTGCTTTCACATACTCAAAGTACCACTTTAAGTACTTGACTCAACTCAATTTATCAGAGTTTTCCATAGTAGTGAGGGAGGTATAAATGTATCTTGAAAATGTGTAATCAATATCATTGCGGTATGCCTAGAGATTTTTGTTTGAAGTCTGCGTAATGACACACAACAAAGTAGATAATTTGTATGTGGGCTCTTCAGGATACAAAGTAAATGGCAGCCATTAAAAACTAATGTAAAATGAATTAACCTGTTTAGTAATCAAACAGTAGGGTTTGATGATAGTCAGTAAAGTAAAATAGACAATTTTGAAAAGGAAAAATAATATAGTTTCGACCTGCTTTTCTGTAACGACTTTCAGGTAGGAGAAAATGTCATGTATTTTCTATAATCTCTATCTCTTTTTTATCTATCCTCTTTTCTTCATAGTTTAGTCACTATTTTGATTGATGTTTCGTCAAACTAGCTTAGTACCATTTTGCAGATTTATGTGGTATATTATTAGCAATATCATAATATATTTTTAGTATAACTTTGTGTGAGTAATAAGATTCAGATCAACTTTAATGGGCAATGTTAAGCTAACTTTTGAGGGCTGAGTCGTTTCAAGATGGCCTCGGGGAAAGACATCAATAATTTTTATTTTCAAAATGCTTGTAAAATTGATAAGGATCAAGTTTATGCGTTTCTTTTTAAAGTGATTGGTTTTGTTGTGTAGGATAAAATGATTATAAGCTGATATGTAGAGATTATATTCAGCTGATATGTAGGGATTATATTCAGCTTATGCTGTTGCAGCTTTAAAGTGTTTTTATTTTGCTGAATAATGAACTAATTCTGGTGAAACTAAAGTCAAATCTATGTTGCTCTAACTAATGCACAATCTTTCATAGGCTTAGGTAGAACATTATGTTTATTAATTTTGAGTATTTTTTGTCGGGCGCAGTGAAGTGAATGACATGAATCAATATATAAGGAAATACAGTATATGCAGGCCCGTATGCAGAATTTATAATTGGGGGGTGCGAGCGAAGCGAGCAACAATGGCTGGGGGTCCAGGGGCCGAAGGCCCCGGCAAAATTTGCGTTATTTATTTTATTTATTTTATTTTATGTCTTTAGGCAATGTGGCCAAGGATTACCAATAGTGAATTAATCACTGTCCTATCAGATAGGTGGTAATCCCCCTGATACAGGGGCTATTGTGTGAACCAGTTCACCGGGGTAACCCCCTACTCTTTTTCGAATAATGAACTGGGTTCTTTAAAGTACACACAGGTTATAACTGTGTACACTGGACCTACGGTTTATAGTCCTTATCCGAGAAGACTTGTTCCACCACCAGAACTAGGAGCGAGTCGGCGTTCTAAAGACTGATTTAAGACTCTGTTGTGGCTTGGGCTAGTTGAACGATGGACACCAGAACTTAACGCTTTCATGATGTTTAAAGGCCAACTCAGACAGCGTCGTTGGCCTTCCTTCCCTTGTTTAGGCGCCGTATTCGATAGTGTCTGTATTTCCAGACACGTCTTTACCGCCGGTTAAGTTGTCTGTATTTCCAGCAAACACTTTACCGCGTACCGCGTACATGAAGCGCTAAGCTATTTAAATAAGACAAGAAAAAATAACAACAAAGGAAATAGTGGACCTTTTGGGACTTGGGGGGGGGGGGGGTGCGTTGAGTGCAGACGGCCCTGATATGTTTGATGCCGTTTAATATTAACATGCGCCTTTCAATCCCAAGGTCCAAGGTTCAATTTTGACCCAGTTTATGAAATAAGAATTTGTTAATACTTAAGTAACATTGAGTAGCCTAACTATCTTACTTAACAAAAACGCCGATATCTCCGTTTTATACCCCTTTTTGAGCACATCTTTATTTTTGTAGGAAATGGGAATTTGTTAATCATTTATTATGGTTGAGTGAATATTTTTTTTTTATGTTGATGTTTCCGTCTCATATCTCCATTTTTAGAGCACATTCTTTATTTCTGTTTAGCTAAATGAGTAGTCTAAATAATAAAATAAACACCTTTAGTTGTTTGGCCTACATGTGTATTTGGGATATTGCTAGATCATTACTGTAATGTTATCTTTACAGAATATTATAGATGTTTTGTTGTTCTATCTACTGTAGTTTCTTCCTATGTCAATATTAAAGAAACGTGCGATATAAACGCAAATAACGACTGCAATTAATTACAAATTATATTAAGTACATCATAATGAAGTAATGTATATTCGTGTTAACATTAATTTAAACTTAGTACTATTTTAGGTCCTATATTCTGTAGTACAATGTTATCCTTAATATTGCTTGTTGATGAGAGTCAATATAGAGTAAGGACTCATTAAATAATAAAGTACAATAGTTTAGTTGAGAATTAGATAAATAACTTGAAACAATAAGAGTGAAGTACATTGACAGGAAGTTTCTTTCCATGCTATAGATCCAATACAACTTTACTGTAAAATAGCAGCTAAAACTGTGTCTAAAGCTACACTATCAAACTTTATTGTGACATTTTGATGTGCCCATTTATGGACAATCATGATGATGTACTGTAATATTTGGACATATCACTACCTTAGGCACATCACACATTTTTTGTCAAACTAGTTTGATAGTGTAGACAGAGCTTAAAATTTGAAAACATTTTAGTGCTTGGCATGTTTTAGAGGTTGACACCAATGTTGCAGTTATACATTAAAACACAAATCTCCCCTTTTAACTGCAAATACTGTAAACCATTCTGTTCAGGAGGGTTTCTTTTCTGCGAGTTGCGAGTTGCGAGTAGGAAAATGTGAGTTGCGAGTCGAAAAATGCAAGTTGCGAGTCGGAAAATGAGAGTTGAGAGTCCGAAAATACGAGTTGCGGGTCGGAAAATGAACACTCTCTATTCAGAAGCTTTTTGTTTTTAGACCTACTGTACCAGTAAGCTTATACATGAGAATTTATAAATGAATATATGAATATAAGAATTGAATTATAAACTAGAATAAGAAGAATGAGTTTTGATATAGGGATTTCTTATGACAAACCTCGATGATGTTTTGCTGTGCGACACATGTAGGCCGTATTATGACATTTGAGTTCTACAGTAATCTTTAACCCTCTAGCGTTTATTCCATTCACATCCTTCATTTCAAACAATATACATTCAAAAACTTTAAAGAAACTAAGCTAGGTTGAAATCTTATTTGGCAAGTTAATGTCGCACGAAGATAAGTAATCAATAACTACGGAAATAAAGACGTGCATAGAGATTTATTTCGGAATTAAAGAAGATAAATTTTGATGATCTAGAAAAGTGATAAATATTCAATTTCAGCGTTTACCCGACTTTGATTCTTTTTGCTTCGTTATTGCAGGTAAACTGATAAATGACTTTTTTTTTTTAAATATTTCAACCGTTTGACTAAATTGATTGATTTCTTCAGAAATAAGATGTTCAACTAGCACAGATTTAAGATTCTTTCTAGCAAACTGCCTCACGGCGTTTGCTGAACTCTCTTGTCAGCATTTTCATCATCAATTAAGATTTTTATTTTTGATTTATTAAATATACTTGCAGAGAATATATTTACTCTAGTTTATTTTTATGATGTAACTTGTATTAAATTCTTCATACTTTTTTATTTAAGCTAAATGTTTATTGTTAATTGTTGCTATTTGTCAATTATTACTATTATTCATTCATTTAAATTGGATCATGTTTTTATCTCGAAATGTAATTTTTAAAGATAGGCTGCAGAAGTTTAACAAAATAAGACTTAAACTAAGATTTGAACTAGGGGTTTCTGCTTGGCAGATTTCCCCTACTTTTAGACCAAAGAGGGTTGTAAAGCTCGATCTGTCTACACTATCAAACTTTATGTGACAACAAAATGTGATGTGTTCATATATGTACATGATGATGTCATATCACTACCATATTTGGGCATATCACACTTTTTTTGTCAAACAAGTTTGATAGTGTGGACAGAGCTTAAGTTCAAGTAGAATATGATTTCATTGGTATTTCAAAAAATGTTAGGTCGTGTTCGTACGGTGGTTAAAATAAGCGCTTAATTTCACCCATGCCTCGGGTTATAAATTGAGCGTTGTTCGTACTTGAAATATTTAACCGCTTAAATGCTTAATCGACGAATCACAAACCGGAAATTACGTTTTAAGGTCAGTTGTCTTTACAACCTACGACCCCATTTTCGCACGCTAGTTTCGTGTTGTATATTTTTTACTCGCGATCTTTCTTTACAATAACAATTACTTGCTACCTTTTACACTGCTTATCCTTGCGACAAACCTTATGCCTCTTAACGCCGATAATCCTGCCGAAATATGCCTTCTCCTGACGACCATTATTTTACTCATTGACGAAGAATTTGAGCCCAATGTTACACGACGGAAACACCACCGACCAGCGGCTCCCCGACCAGCTAGGCCTACTAAGCGGTCTACACCAACAAGGACAGCACCAGCTGACGATCGCTCTCGAAGCGTGTATGGAAGAGCTTCGTAGGAGAAATGACGGGCCTAGGCAGCGAACGTTTGTCAAAATTTACACATTGCCTCTATCGGAGATTTATTATCCTCGAAGGCCGAGTATAATTGGATTATCGCTGAAATAACCTGCAAATTTGGTGAACATTTTACCTCGAATTTTTTGTAGCCTGAGGCAAAAGTTAATTGGATCACGCGAACGGAAATCGGGAATAAGCTGGTATTTTCAACCCCTACGAACAGGCCCTTATATTAAGCTTATGCTTCTTTAAACTATAATATTATTGATGTCTACTCTACCAACATAGAACGTGAATGTTGTTTTTCTCCTCCCAATTGAGTCGGCGTTAAAGAACCCGTTCTTTAATACCATAAAGCCAATTAGACGTTATTAGTAAACTTGCAAGCTAGATCAATTAACTGTACACATATTTGATCACATTGCCCCTAGGCTTCATTCTTAGCAATACCCTTCATTAACATTATCTGTCAGTGCCATATTGTTGGAACTGTGTTGTTGATATGATCTATAAGGTTAATATAGCTTTTAAATTTATGTTACAGCATGAAACTAGTTCTTTTTTATTTTATTTATTACGGTATATATAAAATTACAAAAACAATAGCACATAGCTAATAACGTTTGTATTACAATAAAAAATATTGAAATGAAATCTATAAAAACTACAAAAATAAATTCGGAATATACAATTACAAAATTTCACAATTATTCACTAAAATTTAAAATATTAAGAATCTTAAAATATATACACAATTTTGGAAAATACAATTGCACTTTTATTTAAAAAAAACGAAAAATTTACATTATAATATACTAAAGTAAAACCTATCTGCACTGTTCTTTATTTGATTATTATTATTATTATCTTTTAGTATAGGTGGCAACATTGCACAATTATTCACTAAAATATTCACAACATTAAAAATCTACAAAAATATATTAAATTTCGGAAAATAAAAGTTTACAGTATATATTAATATTAAACGTTGTCTGCAGTGCTCTTCATTTGATTATTTTAGGCGGTAATATTGCACAATCATTTATTATATATTTTTTTAATTTAATTTTTCACAGGAGAAATTTAATTTGTTTATAATATAGGGAATCGTTGAATTTTTATATCGGTTAGTTTTTATTTTAGGTAATGTAAATCTATTGGGGTTACGTAATCTAGATATATTAGGTCTTTCAGCAGGCAGCATATTACGATGTCTCTCTGACTTAAGGATACCTTCTCCAAATTTTAATGTTAATTTTTCTCTACGTTCAGCAAGGCTGGTAATTTTAAGTTGAGTAAGGGCCGTATCATAGCTCTCATAGTCCTGGCCAAGTATAATTTTGCATGCTCGCTTTTGCAACCTCTCAATTTCATTGGTCTGATGTTTTGTAATGCTAGAGTGCCAAACAACACATGCATACTCAGTCAGCGGCCGAATATAGAGTTGATAAATACTTAACATGTCACCAATAGGTGCACTATATCCTCTCAATGCATAAAGAAGAAACATTCTTCTACTTTTCCCTTGAAGATATTAGGTTTTAACTGTTTGTCAATAGTTTTTCTATGGACCAGAGATTCAGAAATAAAATAATAAATTTAATGGGACCCCTACCTTGTGTAATTCATTCATTAATTTATACACAATTATTCAGTTATTTGACAATAATAATTGATGCCCGCTCTAGAAGCAATAGTAATTAAAAATACAGAACAAATTTTATTTTAACAGGGAGATCGTTCCACAATTGAGGTCCAGCTAATAAGAGACATGATGCACTATATAAATCTACACCATTATTATTACTCACAACATTTTTAATTTATGGGAATTGTAAAATAAACCAGTGGGTGTATAGATTAGATCAAATAAACAGCCAGAGTTTAAACTTGTCACTGGTTGAGTTGAAATGTTGTAAATTTTGCACAATTTTTTTTGAAAATTATTTTTTACAGATAAACTTTTGTTCATTCTGGAATTCTACCAATAAATCACAAAAACCACAAATTCTAAGGAAAACATAAATAATAAATATTGTGTTTCCGTTTATACTTTTGATCTCTCTGTAATCAACTGTTACAAAAGGTTATAAACACTGTAGATATCCAACTGTTTACTATATTTTAAGCAAATTTAGATTTTTTTGTAAATTAAGATTTAAGGAGGAGGCCAGTAAATCAGCCACTAACCTTAATGGCTAAGTTGCTATCTGGCCTCTCTGGTCTAAAAAAATTTTCATAAAATGAAATAAAAATAAAATATATGTCATTGACAATTTCCATTATCAATTAATAATACAAATCTCTTCCAATTAGAAAAAATACATAATTTTATTATGTTACTGACTCTAATATTTTACATCATCACGGTTCAAATGTCGGATGGCTTGTTTTTTTATGTTGTTTAAATGTTAATAGATGTAAATTTGTCGTGTATCCTATGTTTGTTTATATCTCAGACTGTTTATTAATTATATTATATTACATTGACATTTATTGAGATTCGCTCATTAACCACGTCAATCACATGGCAACAGACAAATATCTGCTGTAGCTAAATAAAACAAGACTCTATGATTTAAAATAAATCTAATATCAAAAATACACTGAAAAAACTTTAAAAAAAGCCATACTGTCATATATCAAACTTATTATTCTAATTTATAAATTATAATAAATGTTTTAAACATACTATTAATATTTAAATTTAACAAAATTAAACATTGGTGTATTTATTTATTTTCTCAACAGAAAATTTCCTTTTTTATTTAAATGTTGAAAGTTATTGCAGTCTTGTTCAAGATTTTACATAACATTAAACATATTGCTTTTACTGTACTTAATATTCAACAGAAATTAAACACCACTCAATGCTAAAGTCCCAAATCGAATATTACAAAATGTTGTGTAAAAAATGATTGAATATGTGTTTTATGGGTTAAAATGCTAAAACCTGATGAGATCATACAAGTACTTTACATTTATAATCCCTAAAGTATCATAAACAATATTAGTATAATATTTGTGTTTTAACAGACACTATTAGGTCTATCAGTGTAATCTTCATGAAGCGATATGATATGATTTTATCGTTTACTTTAGACTCGTGCTTCATTTCCCCGTAAGCTATTATTATTTCAGTGCTAGGCCTGGCTTCAGGGGAGATGAATGCTTTTATATGATCATTTCAAAATATATGTTGTTGCAGCATATGACCTTCTTGTATTGCATTTATTATTATTGCCAGATAAATTTGGTTCATTTCTTACAGCACAGTTGACTATGAAGACTATTGTGAGAAGAAAATATATTTAATGTGAATGATTGTTTCTGCTCTACTATTTTTCAAAATCATATTTTAAAATATACGTTGAAAAACAGTTCAATACCGGTATGTTAAAATTGCCAAAATTGCTCTTGTCCCACTAAATTTCATAGCATAAAAGCAGTAATTCTGTTTGGTCCATGCATATTACTTGCTGCTGAGAAATAAGTACTTGTTAGAACTTGCCGAATAAATTATAACAATTTGCAACAAATATTTCATTCTTCTTTGATCTTTTACCAACAAATTCTACATTTACCAAATCTCTGCTGTAAACCATTTTCTTTCCAAGTAAATCAATCCACAAGACGTTTTACCATCCTAATTATTTCACTCCTCAGGACATGTTATAAACAGGACATTTTCGGAAGACATGAATCAAGCAAAACCACACCATACAAAGACCTTTTTATTACTCTGATATTTTCACTCCTTACTACAAGTTGTAAACAGGACATTTTTGTTAAACATGAATCAAATGAAATTGAAAGTTTTACTACTTTGTTAGTCTGGTTTTCACCATTGAACCTTTGGAAGGGCAGTGTAGTACTAGCTGAGACAATCACTAACAGTAAATCATCAGTAGATGATTAACGTGTTATGGAGATACTCACAAACTAGCTACAGTTGTTCATTAACAAACTACGATTTAAGACGATAGGTTTATCTTAATACTAATTGTTGATCACATTCACTCGTAACTCTAGTAAGGTTAACTATGTATATTTTTCAGTCACATTCTCTGTTAAATTATCAGAAAAGGATGATTTCCGCAACTTTATATGACTCATAATTTGCTAAAATGTTGTAACTTGGGGTTATTTCTACATGAATAATAACAACATTTATTCAACATCAACAGATGGTTTACATTGTTTATGGTCAAGACACACAGAAGCCAAAGTGGCTTGTCTTTGTAGTCCCTAAGCATAAAACATAGATGCATTAAAATTACAAAAAAATGACATTTTGAGACAGAAAAGCCGTGATATTTCATCTTTTGCTTCCAGTAGTTAAAGTTAGGAGCAACCAAACATATCTCAATTTGGTAGTCACAGATACCCTACCAGGTGACATACAATGTTATAATGTGTATCACCCAAGGATACAAATTAAGAAGATTCCCTGTGTTGTCATCTTAACCACTGGGTCAATAACGTGATAAAAGGTTACAATTTTCAGCAATACAATATACCTTCTTTTTACTCTTAAAGCATGCCATTTGCCCTGCAGTTGGCATATTATTGTTCATGTTGTCGCCATAAAATCATTTGCACTTCACGTTTACTAGAACCTTTATAACAAAATGAAAAGTCTTGCAACAATTTTTTTGCTGGTTTCAGCCCCAGAATGTTTTTATTTGTCTTGACCTAGATCAAACATTTGGTTTTATCTGAACTCTCTGAAAACCCAAAAATCAGACTTTTCTTGAGGCCCAAAAGGTCCCAAATTCATTTACTATTAGAAACACACTCCAAATACCAGACTTTCCAGAAAACCAGACATGTTAGGCTAGCACAAAAAGATGTCCGGTATTGGGAGAGTTGATTGTATTCCTTAGTAACAAGAGCAAAATCGTCTACATTGTAGTATAGAAATGTATTTTGATGGATAATATGAAAATCTATATATTGATTAGATTGTCTTCAACCTTAATTAAGGTATTTTCCATAATAAGATTTATGAAACTGATTTCCCCAAGGAAATGGTCTTTAATGTCTTGTATGATTCCAATAGATTTGATTGTTAGATAACAATATATAATATGCATACAATGCAGAGTATTATGTCATGTTGAAGATAATTGATCTTGATTTGTTTCTGTATTCAATGTCTTTATTAGTTTCTTCATCTTTGTCATAATTTTGTATATCTTAATTCATCTTATCTATTTGTCTACAGGCTTTTTATTATTAAATTATAATAACGTAACTAGTTGTCTATTACGTGATAAGCTTACCTGGATAACCCGACATAGGCCTTTTCCCCTTAAAGGAGAGAACATAAACCGAAAAGTAAAAGTTTCTTCCTGAACTCCCCTCCAAGACAGTGGTTTCGTCCATGAGCAACGCCATCAATGGGCCTCCTTTTACATGCTCATTGGTGTTTCTTGGAGGTCCCTTTCATCTTCTTTAAATTGTTTCTCCTTTTTGTTATGTATATTGTTTTGATGAGATGAATAAATAGATTGATTTATTATTATTATTCTTACATTTAATAATATTTTAACTGCAAACTAACTGCATCATAATTAACTGCTGGTTGTATGTTCATGTGATATAATTTTGTCAGACAACTTTAAAGCAAATGTTTTTGTTTTGCAGAATTTGTAGTTTATCTGGAATGCCTAAGTTCTGGCAATGTGAATTTCTTGATGCAAGTCAACTTAACTTACACAGATACCAACAATGTTACCACGTTAAATTTTAAACGTGAGAAAAAATGTAGAGTTGGTAAGTTACCAGCGTTAACATTTATTTTAGAACAAAAAAGAAAATGTGATGCCAACAAAAATGCTTCATTCTTCACATCACTGTGATGTGGCTTTCATTTTTAAAAATAAATGTTGTTTATGATATGAGGCACTTTGGTAACACAATGTCTTCATCCCACACCAGAAATTGGATATTGAAATGGGAATCCCATAGACTAAAAAATAATGTGATGCTGGTATATTATGGTCCTATTATGGTCCTATTACGGTCCTATTAATATTACAGTATATCTTTTGCATTGTACAGTACAGTATTTGCCGAAATTAAGAGAGGTTCCACCTGAGCCGCTTTTTTATAGTGCAGGAATAATATCACAGTGATGTTAAAGATGGATTATTTTTCTCACTGCCGGATCTAACCATTTTATTTAAGTATTTAAAGTTACTACAGTCCTGTGGAACTGGGTTAGAAATGAGTTCACCTTTTGAGTAATAAAAAGAAGATGATGATAACAGATTTGGCATGACTGATGGATTATAGAGGAAAAACCAACAACAATGAATGCATTTATCAATAAATTATGCAAAAACCGGAAAATCACTCAATGCAATTCAAATTTCCTCGACTAAATGTGTTAGAAAATTATAGATTTCAAGAACAGTTCCTGAGGCTGAAGAGAAAATGTTAAAATTGCTTTGATGAAGTTAGACCCATTTGCTTTGTGAGAATTGACATTGTTGGATTTAAATATAAGTTGTCTTCTATTTAGACAGCTCTGAACTATTCAACTTAGTTTTCATATGTAGTTCTCAACTGTTGTTGCATTTGATGCTTTTACATATTGAAATCCTATATCAATGAAAAGAGACTATGTTGAAAACTTTGAAAAATTGAGATTAAAATTGACAAATTGGCTATCTAAAACATTTTGTTCTGATGATCAATTTTGTTTGTATTTAAGCTTTTTAATGTAGAAATGCATTTTGGGATAGATCCTTCTGAATAGACTGAACGTAATTGCTTTTAAAATGATGGAAGTTGAACCTAAAATTGTTGGTACAAAGTGTTTCTCTTCTTCCTAAGGGTCTGTTTCTGCTGAAAAAATCAAAATAATCGATTTTTTCCAGTCACCGCAAACCACAAAAATAATCGCGTTGCAATTGAAAATTGCTACGACTTTAATCGGTTATTCAGGTAATCGGTTTTTAAAATCACGTCATCATTCCCCCACAGCGCAGTTCAAGTTATGAAAGGCCGATGAGAGTTGGTTTGTTTACATCCTATCGCTGCCTAAAACTCTCACATGTAGGATTAAAAATTACTCTTACCTAAAGCTATATTATTTGTAAAATAAACATCTAGGCCTACTACCGTACCACATACAACAGAATAATGATGTTATATTAATAAGGACACGTCGGCGAAAAAAGTACGTTTCGCCGTTCGTTGGTTCTACCTCCGGCCTATATAGGCTATATATTTCTACCGAAACAAGTCAACAGACAACAGGCCTAAACAATGTAAAACATCGTTAGCCTGGACTGGTGGTATGTAACGGGTGTACTTGTAACACAGAATCCTGGAGTCTCTCGGTATAATTCACCCCACAAAATAATAAAAATCAAATGTTTAACATTAATTGATTGTTATTCGGTCTACATCGCGATCGTGGTTTTGCTGATCGTCGTCGATATCGCGCAAATAAACAGCATGCTTTGTGAAGTGAAGTTTGTCATACTCTAGAGGTCAAAGTGAGGTCAATAATCGCTATTTGTGTTGCAGCTCAAAACTGCTCCGCAATAATCGGTTAAAACAAGAAATAATCGATTAAAACACGCAATGGATTGAGTGTTTTTAATCGGTTATTTTTAAGCGGTTATTTTATTTTGCGCCGTTTCTGCTGCCCAAAAATAATCGATTAAAAAAATAAACGGTTAATAATCGATTATTTCTGCTCAGCAGAAACAGGCCCTAAAGCTCTGTCTACATCCAACTAGTTTGACAAAAAAAATGTGATGTGCCCAAATATGGTAGTGATATTCCCAAATACGGTAGTTATATGAGATCATCATGTCCATATATGGGCATATCACAGATAGAACAGGCAGACTGTATACCAATTGTTGCAAAAGTAGAATCTCTATTAATTTCACGATTGACTATCTATGTTTCTTTCACCTGTCAATCAATTATGCAAGCTAGTTTTCTCTTTAAAAGGTATTGTGTTTTTTATGGAAGCAACACCTTAAACCATTCATTCCGTTTTCCTTCCTTTATTGATTTCAAACAATTAACACAAATTCCATCTTTTGTCTCTTTATTCCCGATGATTTACAACCATCAAATTGTATTTATATAATTATTATAACCAGACATCTACTTATATAACAAAATTCTTCATATTTTTATAATTGACAGCTGACAGCTGCTGTTTTTAAAATTTATTGAACTGATGCTACAAATAAATTATTTCATGATATCTAATAAATCATTTATGATCCCAAAAAGGTGGTTGTTGAAACAATGTGACTCTGTTAAACTGTTATAAAAAGATATTTTTGAGTCATATGAACGGAAAAGTTTTTTAATATGCTTTCGGTTTGCAAAACATATGGTAAGATCCGACAAAAGGAATTGTATAGATATTTCTGCTGATGTGCTCTGTACAAATGTTTCTGTTTAATGGGTGTTTTTAAAAGCTTTAATGGAAGTATGGCATTCCAATATAAGAGTTGTCATGTGACTTTAATGTTTATGTTCAAAATCTGTTTTTTTTTACTAATCTCGTCTGAAGAAACTTTTAAATAGTCATGCTGTTTGTAGGCAATGCTGATTTTAAATTTCCTTTTTTCGTCTCTTGTCTTTGAAAATATTGCTGATGATTATAGGTTCATGGACTAGCCATGTTGTTCACTTAACCCTGAAGGAGGTACATTTCATACATCACTGAGGAATTTGCATTTTTTCATATTTTATTTTTCTAGGAAATGGCACTTTGGTACTTGATAGCAGTCCAACTACAAATGGTAAAGAATTTCATTTATATTTATTATCGTTTTTAGATTATTTTAGTGTAATTTTAAACATAATTTTGTTTCAGTACCATTGAATACAAGACTTCTTTCTTAGCTAAAGTAAATTATGTTTCCTTGTACTCTTTTGTTTGTATGTTAATGCATTGAAGACAAAATGACCCACTGATCTTGTAATATATCTATATAATACTACAATATATCCTTGGTTATAATCCCACTACGGGTCTAATCCCATCCCCTACTTTACATCTGATTTCACAAACAGGCATACTGTCTCCCCGGGTTTAGTCCCAGTATTGACTTTTGGTCTGGATGTAGGCCTCTCTATAATCAGTTCAGATGAGTTTTTACAAGAAATCCTTACCATTTTTTTTTTTCCTGAACCAAGGTTTCCTGGGCCACCCCCAAAGTAGGCCCAATTTTGTGATCTAGGTGGGTGAGATTATACCAAAGGATATACGGTATAAAAATGTATTAGATGGCAATATAATTAGGTATTATACACTTTTTTGTCATTATTATTAATAATTAGTCAATTTGATCTTTCAATTAAGCCAACTTTTAAAGCAAACACAATGTCAGAATGTGACTGTGGTTGAACTGATTTATGTTATGTGATATTAGAACATCACATTCATTAACTTAGTATTGCTTTGAAGGAAATGAGAGTCAGCATCAATAAACACAGACGGCAAAAATTGATTTTCAATTTTTTTTCTTTTTTTTCAGATAAATTATCAGAAGAAAACAAGTTGACGAAAATGAAAGTGTTCTACATTTCAGTGGGAGTCGTTTGTAGTTTCATCCTGCTGTTTGTGTTTTTTATTGCTTTTTTTGCTCTGCGATCTATCATGAAAAACCAGCATTATCCTACCATGAAGTAAGTTTGTTATAGCTTTAGCCTACTGTTTATAAAGTCTCTATGTACTAACAAACTACTTGTGAAAAAAAAATTGTGATGTTCCCAAATAGGGTAGTGATATGCCCAAATATGGTAGTGATATGCCCAAATATGGTTGTGATATTACATCATTATGTGTATATATGGGCACATTACATTTTTTGTCACATAAAGTTTGATAGTGTAGATAGAGCTTAATTAAGAAAAAAACTCTCTCTTAAAGGTACTACCACATTATTTCCTACTATGTGAAATGCATTGCTGAAAAGTCCAAGTATATTATGTTTTAGGAACGTAGATGTATAAAGTATTAAATGGTTTTACTTCTCGTACACAGCTCTTATTCAGCGTACACATCAAGCAGCGCAGGTGTTTTGCACAATTCCATCAACAGCGTTTACTCAAAACCAGTGACGAACGGCACCATACCGAATGGATCAGGTGACTACTTAATTATAGCACTTAACAAGTTGTTAGTGATTTCTTCACATTATTGCTGAATCATTTCAACTAGTTTAACACATTCAATGGCTTAGGGTGTGTTCACACATGCAACTTAAATTACATTATTCAATGGTTTAGAGTGTGTTTACACAATTTTAATTTACCTTAATTTATTTCCACATTATAATAACATGCATACAGGATAATAAATGCAATGAAGTATTCATGTGGGGGGAGGGGGGAGGGTCATATACTGTAAGTCATAAAGTATTCATGTGGGGGGAGGGGGGAGGGTCATATACTGTAAGTCATAAAGTTTGACCCACCCAAGATATACACATGTATACTTAAATTACATACAATGGTTTAGGGTGTGTTCACACATTAAACTAAATCAAAAAGGTTGAATCTTTGTTGGATGTCTAATAAAAAGCTACCTTTAATACATCTTTAGTGTGAATGTAAATTTAAAAATACATTTACATAAAAGGATGACGATCTATTGGTACAACATGAATGTAATTAACATGCAATTTTAACATTAATTGCTATTTGCTTGAATCTGATGATGCAGTCTTTGGGGCATTTAAGTCATAACTTAAACTAGGTCATTCATTAAGCCGATTTAATCATTTGTACAAATGAGCACATAGTTGTTAGATTGCACTCGGCTATTTCATAATGTTCAGTTTGAATTATGCCTAATTGGATTTTACACTCTCTGTGTTGAATCTGCTGGTAAATTTCAACACCTTTTCGCACAAAATATGTGTGTATTAATTATAATTGTCAAATTAATCTTTGCTATTCAACAATATAAGTTTAATTAATTGCAAATAAAAATCAATGTTTCATATTGTGATTAAATATCGTATACTCTGAATGTTGAAGAGGGATGAATCACAGAGGGATATAAACTCCTCTCTTCCTCTATAGTTTTTTGAAAGCCATACTCCAGTTGTCTTTCTTTCTTGAAACTCAGTATACAATAGAATTGGAAGTCCCCATTAAAGGGTCTTTCACACCTGTTCTGGCATGGTTCAGGTCCGGCGAATCAAACGTCAATGATTTATTTTCATGATGCTCTACACAGATATGCGGCAATCGATATGCGCGTAACCGCATGAAAACAAAACATTGACATTTGGTTTGCCAGCGCCAAACTGGAACCGTGCCGGTACAGGTTTAAAAGACCCTTAACGTGGGACACTGTTGGGTCTAAAAGGTGTCCCCTTAACATTGGTTGTAATATAATAGTCCTAATTATTGAATCAAAATAATTCTTATTTTGTACAGTGTGTGCTGGCAGTATACACAGCTACATGCCTGTACCCCAAGAAGCAATAGAAGACATCAAAAACCGGCTACGCCCCATAGCCGTTGAGTATTCGCAAATAACTGTAGGAACTCTACTATTGGAAGGAACATTTGGACGTGTGTTCCAAGGAATTTACCAAACCTGGAATGAGGACGAAGAGAAGATTGAGAAAGAGGTTTTTATTAAAACGGTAACAGGTGCGTTGAAGCATGAAAGCAATCTTTTTTTGATCTACTTACTATTGTTTCATAGATTGATGCTAAAATTATAATTATTTTATAATGTTACTTACCACATTATAATGTAATACTTCCCAAAATGCATCTGGGTATTAAAGCGTAATTTTGTAAACAAACCATTGTGATTTGCAGCAATACCTTTTCAGTACCCAATCCTCACTTTACGATATTAATTTCTTACATATGCTAAGATCAAGCATCAGAAGAGCAGAGGAATCTATTGGTTAAAGAAAGCTGTATGTTGAAAGGGTTAAGCCACAAGAATGTGTTACCAATTCTGTGTGTATGCCTACAGGATGAGACAAACCCTATGATAATGTTCTCATTCATGGGCCTAGGCAACCTCAAGCAGTTCCTAAGGAATGGTCGTATAGGTCCTGGTGATACGCATCAGGTAGGTGGATAGAGCTTATTTAAATCAAATCAATTATTATCTGCCTTCATCGTCTAGTGTCAATCTTGATGACAATCTTGATAAAAATCTTGATAAAAATCTTGATAACAAACTTGATAAAAATTTTGATGACAAACGTGATAAAAAAAACAGTCATTATGTCAATCTTGATACCAATAATGTCAATCTTGATAACATGATGTCAATCTTGATAACTATTATGATGTCAATCTTGATAACAATCAGGGTGTCAATCTTGATGATAATCTTGATAACAATCATGGTGTCAATCTTAATAAAAATCTTGGTGCCAATCTTGATAACAGTCTTGATAACAATCTTGATGAAAAATATGATCACTATTGCAATTGTCATCAATATTATTCTTGTTCTTCATTTCACCCAAATAAATGAAAATATTCACTTTATTTCAGGCAATATCAACGAGAGACTTAGTGTACTTAGCCATTCAACTCACACATGCATTCATGTATCTGGGTAAAAAGAAAGTCATACACAAAGACTTAGCAACAAGAAACTGTGTGTAAGTAATTTGTAATATGTTTAATTAAAAATTATCAAATGAAATTGACAATGATAAAATTCATACTAATTGTAATGTATAATTATTATAGATGTATTAAAAGACTACTATTGTAATTGTTTATCAAGTTAAGATCATAGAAATCAATGTATTTGCAACAGATAAGCCTAAAAATAATAAAAGCCTCCAAAGATAGGCTTGTAACTTTTTCATTTGTATTTTTTACCTAGATTGTTATTATTGTATTAACTGTTTTATGGTTGTTTTAAACAAGTTTGTTAGGTCATCAACCACGTACAAGCTTTTAGCTTTTTGTTAATGGACCTTTTCATCTTTTTATGTATTTTATTCTATATTTTAAATAGTATTTTTCTTCTCTCTTTGATGAATAAAATTAATGAAATGAAAAAAATAATAAATGAAAAGAATACAGTTTTAATGAATGATTTACAATTGCTTGTAATTCAACATTCTAGTGCTATGAAAGTTTTCCTTTTCTTTAATAAAAAACAAACATAAGATTAAATTTCTAAAGGAATCCGTCATTTGTACGTGCCTTCGCTTGACCAACGAGGAATTGTGGACAGTAAAACAAGCTAATGGTTTGACGTGATACGTCCCTTGGGCTTTGTTTACGAGAGTTATTAGCCGACGATCGAGCGCAATAAATTATTTTGTTCCAAAAGCAATGCTGTCCACGATTCAAGATTTAAAACATTTAATTTTCTATTTGCACATTAAACAAATGCAAATATCTTTACATTGCTAAATTGATTTGACTTGATAGTATTTGGAAATTATTAAAGTTAAGGGTAATTGAATTTTATTATTTCATTTAATTTTTATAAAACATAGGTAATGACATAATAACACAATGTGGAAATGCAAAGAAAAGAGCAGAAAGCATTATTTATGTCACCTATCCAAGAATTATTATTGATATTTCTAAAGGAATTAAAGTTGTGATATTTGTACATAATATACCTACATGCACCTGTCCTACATTAACACGTAATTACACAATAAAATATGATAAAAAAAATATGTTATAAAATATATTTTTATGAGTTTTCTACGTGTTGGTGCACATAATTTAACACATACTGTGATTAACCACGTGTTAAGTTACACTGCGTATTAGATTTAGTCTGTCACATATTAAACAACTTTTTCCGTCATATTAAGCGTTTAATAGCGCGGCTAAACTGCAAGTTTTTACGATAATGGACTTGGTGTTTTAGTTCATTTTTATAAAAGCTCTCATTATTATAATAAAGATCAGGTTTCATTTAAGAGTTTTCCGTTGGGATTTAGTTTCAAAATCTTTTTAAATACTCATATTTGATGTCTGACCGTAGGAGTAGCAGTTTCATTAATGTTTGAATTCTTTGAACATCTAAAGCTCTGTCTGCACTATCAAACTAGTTTGACAAAAAAATGTGATGTATCCAAATATGGTAGTGATATGCTTATGGTAATGACATTTTTTTTCAAATAATGTTTAATAGTGTAGACAGAGCTTAATAGTAGTAATGAATTTTTATTGTGCGAGTTTATTTTCTGTTCTTAAAACTTGGTCTACATACGCACACTGACATATAAGGCCACCTTTATGTATAATGTAAGCCCTTTGGCATGTCAAATATATTTTTTAAATAATAGTACCTTATTTTTATATTTCAGGATTGACGAACATTATAACTTAAAAGTAACAGACAATGCTCTAGCTAGAGACCTGTTCCCGGGGGACTACCATTGTCTTGGAGACAACGAGAACAGGCCTGTCAAGTGGATGGCAATTGAGAGTATTATTCATAGGAGTTTCACCCCTGCAAGTGATGTTGTAGGTCATTTTGATATTTTCATTAGGACATGTCTTAAGCTCTGTGTACACTATCAAACTAGTGAGATGTGCCCAATTGGCAGTAGAATTATTTTAACATGATCTCTAAAGCTCTGTCTCCACACTATCAAACTAGTTTCACAAAAAATGTGTGATGTGCCCAAATATGATAGTAATATGCCCAAATATGATAGTGATATGACATCATCATGTCCATATATGGGCATAAAAGCTTTTAAACCATAAATGATAAGGTTTTAATGGAAATAGTGAAAGTATAATATTTCAGAAGAAAACCATTTCAAATTGCATATTTTGTTCAACTGACCAATTAAACATTCCTCTATTTATACTAACTTGAGGAAAAAGAAATACATTATTATAAGGACTTTTAAAATAATGGTGAATAAAGATTTTTAAGTACTTTCCAAATGTTATTCAGAGTGTAATAATGTAGGGTTGCTTATTACATGGTCTAAGTAGTGTACCTAATCCAAACAGAGTCATATCACCACAATTTACTGTACAACAGTTGTCATACAACACTCTGTTTGTTGCTATTATAGCCTGACATTACATCAGTTTATGTCAGTTAATTACGAGAATGATAAAGTATCGATTTTGAATCGCCCAACTAAATTTATTTTAAATGTCAACACAAGCAATATTTGTTAAGTGAACATTTGTGAATAAAATATCAAGCTCTAATATGTCGTAGTGTAGTGAGAAATTTGCATTCATATACTGTACCATATATATCTAAATTACTGATAAAGGGCTAGTGTTGCCCAAAAGCTCTGACAATTTTCAAGCTGTTTTATTTTATCGTTTTGATTTAGGTTTTTACTTATTTTCTTTTGTATCGCCATTGAGATCCAGCCACTCAATCATTGTCATTATTTTCAGTAATTTGCCTTTGGATTTAAATATAGTAATGATAGTCTCAATGTTGATACCCTTCCAAATTCAGTTAAGTTGTTTAAAACGTATCTGAAAATTGCATTGTAAAACATAATGGTATGGTAATCTACGATGGTGTACATCCAACTTTTAAAATGGCTAAATACTATGTAAAATGTGTGTTTTATCACTAATTTATTTTTTGGTAAATGAAATGAAAAAGATTTATTATGTATTACAGTAGAATCCCCATAAATTATACACTTCGATAAGGGTTTCCGTTTACACGGGAAGTACCGGTATGGTGTACCCTAAATAGAGGTGGCAGATGAAGGGGATTCTGCTGTAATTTTGTTTCTTTTCAATTTCAATTTTTTCGTTTCTGTCGTATTTATATGGTGTTGATTTTTTTTTTGTAATACAGTATCACGAACTTGTGTAAAAACAATCAATATTGATTGAACGAGTTGTACTGCACATCAGTCTCGTGTCTAAATAAAGTTTATATATATATATTTAATCAATAATAAAAAATCAATATTATATTAGTATTATGAATTATAAATATATATTGATATATGAATTTTGATATTAATTCGGTTTTATTTTTAATTCTGAGATGTCCATCCACCCTTTTCATTTTGGTATCCATTAAATCATGAATTGTATTATTATTACCAATGTTCTTTATTTTTCTTTCTAGTGGTCATTTGGTGTTACCCTTTGGGAGCTGATGACACTCGGTCAAACGCCGTATATTGAAGTTGACCCGTTTGAAATGACCGCATTCCTAAAGGCCGGCTACCGTATGCCGCAACCGCCAAATTGCCCGGATGAACTGTAAGTTGAATATGATGTTATAGTTTTTATAGCAATTTGTGTTTAAAATTCTGAAATGTATTAATTCTTTTATAAGGTTAAAACTTGTTAGTTTTATCTGTGTCTATTTTAATTGCTATTTATATATTTGTTCACTCATAAGCCAGAATTGGCTGATCTTGTAAACAAGACTGTGATTAAATAAATAAAATAAAATAAATATGTTTTTGCAGGTTTTCTTTAATGGCATACTGCTGGGCTCTGCTTCCTCAAGACAGGCCTAAGTTCACACAACTCTGTTCAGCTTTGACAGACTTCCATCGGGCATTAGGTCTGTTCATATGATCTGGAAAGTCGTGAACAATTTGGTCGAGTGATTAGGCCTAGCATGATGATCAAACTGGCTAGGCCTACAGAGGACTACAGAAGGTAGCGGATATCAAGTATCGTAGGCTTATATTTAAAGCCATTGAACATCATAAAGCTCTGTCTACACTATCAAACTTTATGTGACAATAAAAGTGATGTGCCCATATACGGACATGATGATATCACTACCATATTTGGGCATATCACTACCATATTTGGGTACATCACACTTTTTTTTGTCAAACTAGTTTGATAGTGTAGACAGGGATTAAGAGTGCAGAAAGAAAATAAAGTATGTGTGCAACGCAACGATACATGATGAACTAAGAATTTGATCATGGCAGTTGGTTGTTTACAATGTTTTAGATAACTATGGAAACACCAATGTAACCATTACTATGAATATTTACTTTATGATAAATAAAGAAATACATAATAAATATTTAAATAATTAATGCTCATTGGTTAAATACTTACAAATTATAAAATGTTCTCACAAAAGGATCAAGTAACTGTTGCTGTAAAGCTCTGTCCACACTATCAAACTTGTTTGACAAAGAAAGTGTGATGTGCTCAAATATGGTAGTGATATCATCATGTCCATATATGGGCTCATCACATTTTTTTTGTCACATAAAGTTTGATAGTGTAGACAGAGCTTAAGGGGTGCTTAAGTATTAAGTACATGTATAAACAAAGTGGTTGACAGCAGTAATGTCTACATTCTATATAAATTATATTCTTGCAAATATTAAAAAAGAAAAATACATGTATATATTATATTGCCATGTTATAACTATTTAAAAAATGTACAAACATAACAGTAATACATTAAAGATTTAATTAAAATATAACAAAATTACCTTTTATTTTATTAACATATTATTACAAAATTAAACTTATTTTCAACAATGTGTTTGGTCTATTTTTATGCCTACCGCCCTCTATGTCGGAAAAAGTTTTAAACTGGAGAATATCCTCCTATTTTCGTATATCCTCCTATTTTCGTATAAAAACAATATTTGCCACTATTTTTTGTGGATAAAATAGATAGTTCTATCACATTGATTAAATTATCTGTTTACTGCCCTCTATTTAGGTCTAAGTTTGTTATTGGAGTAAACTTTTTTACGAATCGTTAAAGAGAGGTTGCTATGACAACCCATACTATACGTGTACATAAAATCGACACAGTTGCAATAGTAAGTTATCATTGTATATATACATATTGCAAATGTTTTATTCAGCTTGTATATAGTGTGTAGATACATATTACATGTAATTACCTATTCTATTTATAAAGAACATTTAGTTCTTTTGTGTTGTAGTATGTTTTATATTGTTGTATACATGCATTTGATTTAATATTCGTTGAATTAGCATTCCCGTTTTCATTAATATTACTGTTGAAAATGCTGTAATTTGGTGCTCATACCACAGTGAATTTAATTTCTTAAAAAAAAAACCCCTTCAATTTCAAATTATATTGTAGTAAAGCTTGGTTCTCGCTTGATGAAACGCGAGGACGTAGACGCAACGCGAGTTGACCAATGAGCGGTGGAATAATCTATCGGGTGTGGTGATTGGTCAAATCACTTGAGTTGCTTACGCTGAAAACATTGTGTTGCGTCAAAGTGGGAATCGGTCTTTAAGCTTGGTTGTCACTTGGACGCAACGCAAGTGAATTGACCAATTTCAAGCGGTAGTTCGGATGATCCTCTACGCGTCTTGATTGGTCAAATTACGTGGCGAGCTTACGTCATTGCGTTGGAACCAAGATATTTAGATTAAAATATGTCATTTGTCTTAATTAATTATATTTAGATCACTTTGTTTCGTTCTCTAACCACACTTTGCAACGGGTTCGCATTTTATATAATGTACATTCCCTTGTGTTAACTCATAGCTGCATAAACATTTTCCAATCAGAAAAGAAAAGTGTAATTAATTGTTTAAAAAAAGTGTTATGGATGGAAATATACCGGTAATAAAACAAAAGAAGAAGTTGTAAATTGTGTTTACAGCGTTTTAGTATAGTATTACACGTTTTACCAAATTAGGACCTTTTACCAGATAAGATAAACAAGAACTCTAATTTCAGGAAAAGTCATTTTAATTTTAAAATATTTCTTTAAAAAAAAAACGCCGCTCATCTCACGATAACTACTGTCTACATGCATCTCAATTCTTATGTTTTCATAGACTGTATTTTCCCATAGTTGCTTTGGGGTGTGCGCATGCCCAGTCCTAGTTTCCAAATACCCATTTTTTTCATCCGTAGTAAACTATAAGCTAGTAACTGTTATAATGCGCTTCCGTTCTCTTAAATATAACGGCCTAAAGGAGCGGCGCGAAAAAACATGATAATTATATTCTACGATACAAAATTTAATTACAAATTGTAAATAAATATAAATAAATCAGATGTTTTGAAATGAAAACCTTGTACGCGATTAAAATAATTCCATGTTAATTATGTTTATAACTAAACATTAGGCCTATATTCCCGTTATGAGTTAGGGCTGTCATAAAACTGTTACAATCTAAAGCTCTGTCTACACTATCAAACTTTATGTGACAAAAAAGTGCGATGTGTCCATATATGGTCATGATGTCATATCACTACCATATTTGGGCACATTACACTAGTTTGATAGTGTAGACAGAGCTTTATTTAATGAGATTCCCTTTACGAGTAGATTATTAAGTGTTGTACACAATTGGAAGTATGAATTGTTGGGTCTTTGTCACCAAGACACTGTGCTTTACCACCATCCGTGAATGCATTGTTATTAGTACAATATCCGTATAATCAATGCGGGATCTCAGCTGCTGTTTGTAAGGGTTCCTTTTGCTTTCGTGAATTCGGGCGTAAGGTAACGGTATACGGTGGGTTTGTGCCACTCCAGTACGCGTGCGCGTGCATGATGACAGACCCGTCAAACATCTGTCGACAACACAGGACGTCATATAACATAGCTACAGTGTGTTTTATAGTGGAAACAAGTCGAGAATTATTTAGGACACATTTTCTATAATCGTAGCAAAAGAAGTCACTATTTTGTTGACACAATTTTGTGGAATAGTCGGTACTCGATTTTTAAGGTGAGTTCAGATTAAGTGTATGATGCTTTAGTAGGAATAATGATTGTACCGATGGTTTCTGATTGATATACTTTACTATAGGCCCTACTTTGCTTATTTTAAACATTTTGTACGGAAGACTCATTAGATTTTAGGTCGCGAAATTAGCTACGTATTTTAAACGATCATAATGGATATTATTTAATTGTTTTTTCAATTTTTAAATCATTAATTTCATAAGGTGATTATTATAAGGTATTATTGTATGCCTGTTGACCATCCGTAATACAGGTAGTTAGTATTTCGTATATACTATAGAGAAATTTATCTTTTTGATTTGTCCATTTAAGAAGAATAGTAAATGCGTACGTTTTTTCATTTCCATGCTGCGATGTACTTGGACATGAATTCTCAATATCTTAAAGTTTATTTCCAAATCAAGTTGTTATTTTAACAAAATCTTACATATCGATTTAGAACCACAATTGTCAATTATCAATTGATTGACAGCTTAATTTACTAGAATTACGTAATCATGTACTTGATAAAAAGCAATCGCAATACGTAATTACGAAGGCCAATTGTTTAATAAGGGGATCATCGAATTATCTTGTCTTTTATGCGTGACAATCAAACTCATAGATAGCATACAAGAGTGAGTGACAGAGGAATTCGGATTGGTCCACTCCAGACACGTGATTTAGTATAGACTTACTATTTAGTAGACCCTGTTGTAAGTCTAGGCTACGATTTATATAAAAGAACAGAAGTGATACAGTAACAAATGTATCGTTACAACAAAAAAGACGATTATTCGCCGAGGCCAACAGAATCTAAACCCAATTGTTAGGAGATTTTTATTGGATAATTGCTGTAAGAAAATAACCGAGTTCTTGTTAATGATTAAACCTTTCTAATAATTATTGGTTATATTGTGAATTGTGTAAATTTAATTAGAACGTCATCTTATCGCCGCAATTGATTGTCAACATTATCGACTGTTAAATTGATGCTTCTTTTTTCTTTTAGAAAGCAGCTTAATTCAAGAATTTCCACCAAAGGATATACGCCTATGATCCAACAATCAAGTGTTCTACTATACAATACATTATTTGAGTTCCGACGTAACACCTATGTGATCATCCAGTCTGAAAACATTTGCAATTTGTTGTCGTATCGTCGTGATGGGATCGACAGTAAGAACATTCGGAAGGCCCGCTCTCAACCACAAGTGTTTCTTCAGAGGATATATGTTCGTTAGTGTTGTTTTTCTTCTAACTTTGATCTTCACTTCGCTGTTATGCGTCTTTACCATTTTGGATATTGATGGGACGAGAGAAATAAGTACAACAGATTCTACCGTTGATCAGATTCACCATTCAATTCATCAGGATAGATCAGAGGATATAGTAAATATAGCAACAACATCAAATGTACACGGCGGCTCAAAAGGAATTGAATTACAGCACAAACAGAATGATTTGAAAGATGTGGAAATTAAAAATCTCAAAATGGAGATTCCTTATGACGAAAGACTTTTAACGGTATTTAATCGTTTAAAATCTGAACAAATATCACCAAAAGGGAAGATAAAAGATGGGGGAGGATTACATGTAGCCACGGGGTACGGATTTGCCACGGGGTACGGATTTGCCACTTCAGGGAATGCTTTATTGAATAGGCTGCCAAAAGTGGGCATACCGATTGAGCAACCAACATCCATTAAAGAAGACTCACATTTAGTAACATACTTAAGGAGATTAAGAACAAATAAAGCAAAAACACAGAGGAACTTTATTGAAGATGGTATATTTTGGGGTAAGGACGCTGAAGATCTTGTTCCAGACGGACTGAAGAGTGACGAGTGGTCCGAGAAAGCCAGATCTAGTTTAATTAAGAATGTCACTAGCGGGTGCGGTAGAATGCAGAACAGACTCGTCATCACTGACGTCGGCATGACGATGTGCGCGCGTTACCGAATTAACAAAGACCAGATTCAAGGAGAGGTGTTTTCATATTATTTAAGTAGAGTACTAGGAATAAAGAACGTGCCACCATTGGTTTTAAGCACCGTTGATTACCGCAGTAAAGAATGGCAATCAGTTCGTACTCAGATACAAGAAGCTGAGTGGAAGGATGGGAAACTTGTCGTTCTGAGCCAGTGGGTATCCGACATGGTACTATCATACATCCCCTTAGAATTTCGTGATGAACGAAAACAGTTATACCCGAGTAACATCGTTAACCGAACACAAGCTGAGATTTCAGAGTTAGTCCAATGGTCGGATATGGTGATCTTCGACTATTTAACCGCTAATTTGGATCGCCTTACGAATAACATGTTCAATAAACAATGGAATAAAAACATAATGAACAGCCCTGTCCACAATCTTGGTAAATTACGATCCGGGTTACTCATTTTCTACGATAACGAGTCTGGATTACTTCATAGCTATCGTCTGCTCGACAAATTCAATAAATTTCAGACGGAAATTCTGCATTCACTTTGTATTTTTCGCGCGCAAACTGTTAAAGTTATAGAAATGTTATATCATAATGGTAATATTTCTGATATAATTTCAGAAGAGTATAAGAGAAACGAACCATTATATGCTAAGCTTGTTGGCTTACCAGAAAGAAACATTGATATACTGAATGGAAGGATCGCCGATGTCTTCAGTCAAATCCAATCTTGTAGAAATATGATTAACTCATCATAAATGATCTTATTATTTAACAGTAACAAGTGATTATTGTTGACATATTTATTAAAACAACAAATTAATTACAATGTATATTTATAAAATGAAACTAGTGCAATAAATATGTAATAAGACTGTATGACGATTATTTTGACAAATAAAATACTGAATAACTAGGAAATGCGTTGGTTTTTACTTGTATAGTAACACAAATATCGCACTTTTTGTATACTCACAGCCATACTACGATCATGGCGATGAAAAAAAAGATCTTCATGCTATTATGCCATCATTTATGCTATGAAATTATATTTATAAACGATGAGTAAATAAATGTGAATTGAATTAAATTTACCTTTTTTTTTCATCATCATCTTGTTCATTTCCCGAACTAACATGAATATAATTTGAATAAAACCTTGATCTGATGGTCTATCAATTATGTATTTTCAACAAAAAACAATAGATGCATATGCACTGTGATATTAAAGATTATAGACGGCGATTCGGCTTAATATACGTAAATTTTGTCACACACGGCGTGTCATACCTATATAGTACTTGAGCTTTAAAAAAAATAATCAAAACGCCCGTATATACTAGTTATTCGGACATTTAACTTTTAATAAGATAAACAACATTATACAAATAATATACAGATACTGTAGTGTAAATTAAAGGTTATAACCAATCTTCATTGTATCTGGATGTTTATATCAGATTAAATCAATGCATGTTGTATAATCACTACACCACAAAGTAGAAACAGCAAATGGCTGGAATAGTATTAATAAGTTAGGTTAAAGTAGTCCAATGTCTGACATGTCCCTTATTCACTGAAGCAGAACGAACTTACTTCACAATTTCTGCAAAGTACGGAGTTTAAGCTGCTAACCGCTGATGATACTAATATAACTTAGCAATCAATATTGAGTGTCTTCAACTCCACTATTCTTTTGTTAACCAATGTTAAAGCTTCAGTTGTAGAATAGTTGTATTTTACTATACATTTCTAATTTATTTTTCTTTATAAATTTCAAGTGGCACCTTCAGCCTCTTCTATTCGTTTTCTTCTCCACATCTGCAGCCTGTCAATCCAACGATCCATCTTCTCCTTTGGTGAGGCTCTCAACTGAAATAAATTTAATATTTCCATATTAGAAAATTTACACCAAAAAAAACTAATGTATTTGAGCATGATTTGTATCATTATTTGTTATGGACTTTGCAGCATTATGGACCACAAGGCCTGAAGAGGTTAGGTTAGGCAAGGACTGGCATGTATGATGAATGAGAAGTCAGTCTGTGCTATCTTGTTTGTAAGATGCCACAGCCTTGTCCTTCAGATAGGAAGTGAAGCAGTTATCATACAACAGGGCCGTAGCCACCAGTATGGTTGGTAAGGTTTCAACCTGATCACTTTTTCAGAGGTCTTTGACAACCCAGTAACTTGAACACAGATTGTTCCCTTTTTATTCTCGTGGCTACATCAGTGCACAAATACAGTATGCATAGAGTTTGCTACACTAATACCATTGTTTTTTTGTTAAAGTCTTAGCAATATAATAATTGTAAAAGTAAAGTTATCTTACACTTTCACATGTTAATTTCCAATTAGGCCTGTAGAGAATAGCAGCAATATTAGGATGCTGTAATATCTGATGTGTCGATCCGTTCATAGCTGACCCGCCGAAGATTGCGGAGTCATGGCTTTGATCAATTGATATATGTTTATTGGTCGAAGAACTTGTCTGAAAAATTAACAACAATTATTATTATTAGTAAACTGTTATTTTCTTAAGCTCTGTCTACACTATCAAACTAGTTTGACGAAAAAGTGTGATGTGCCCAAATATGGTAGTGATATGACATCATCATGTCCATATCATGTCTTATAGTCACATAGTATAACACAGCGTTTAAAAAAAAACTGTTGAAAACCAAAATAAAGAGTTTTCTTGAACCTTTGGTGCATTGAGATCCCAACGAGATGATTTGAAAGCTGCTTGTCGGAAACTGTCCTTATCTAGTCGTTTTAGTTCCTTCTTCATGTCAGGATCATCTTCATCTATTTCTCTGTGTGTGCTGGAAGTACCTTCTGTAGGAACTAAAAAATAAAGGAATTATTGAGCACTGGCCTGGCTCCTCTATTTCAACCCTGTATCAATCACTGTAATTAAATGCATTACCTGCAGCAGACCCTGATGCATTCTCAAGCGCCTTTTGCATCTTGGACTTCAACACATCTGATGGTGCCTGCAGAGGAAATAAATATATATAAATAAATATAATTGTCATTATCTATCAACTTGATAGGATTAAACTATTCTGCAGATGTTTGTTAAAAAAAGGAATGTTAGGTTAGAATGGTATTATATTATGGAAGTTGGTCTAGTTACTTTAATATATCTGGGAATTTAAACAAGATTTATACAAATTATTACATGAACAAAAAAACAAACAATAACAAACAATTTAACTTTATTTCAATAATTTTAAACACATTCTGAATAACACTTTCTACTGAAACTGAAAATCGGCATTTTTTTTCCAAAGAGTATTTTGTTTGTAGAATGGTTACAAGTATATTATAAACTTTATTTATTCACGAGACTGATGTATACAGCACAACTCGTTCAATCATCATTGATTGTTTGATTGTTTTTACACAAGTTTGTGTGAAGAATGAAGCAAAGTTGACAGTTCACACAGGATCTGCAGTTGTCAAAGCTAAGAAGCTATGCTTACCGGATCAGAGCTAGATTTTTCGTCCTTAGCGTGCTTACCCTTCACTTTATCTCTCTCTGACGGAGAGCATTTCCTTGACGAATGATGGGAACGGCTGCTAGAACGGCTCCGCCGTCGCCGTTCCCGATGAAGACTACGTGAATGACTTCTTGACCGCCTCCTAGAATGAGATCTACAAAATAAAAGTAACTTTTATTTTATGTCTTTAGGCGCATGTGGTCAAGGATTACCAAAAGTAAATTAATCACTGTCCTTAGATAGGCGGCAATCACTGATACGGGAGATATTTTGTGAACCAGTACACCAGAGTAACCCCTAATTCATCTCAAATGATGAACTGGGTTCTTTAAGGTGCACACGGGTTACAACTGTGTACACTGGACCAATGGTTTATAGTACTTATCCGAGAAGACTTATTTCTCCACCAGAACTAGGAGCAAGTCGCCCTCAAACCACACAATGCTGATATCAAACCCACCTTCTACTTCTGCTATTTGAACGTGATCTTCTGTGTCTTCGTCTTTCCTCCCGGGATCTACTTCGAGACCTACGCCTAGATGGGGAGTGTGAACGTGACCTGCGTCTAGATGAGCGGCTGTACCGGTGAGATGAATCACTACTCGATGAAGATGATCTTTTGTGTGATTTTCTGGATTTCTGTCGTGATTTTCGATCATCACTACTTCTGCTACGTGATCGTGAACGACGCCTGGACTTCTTTTTATGGTTTCCCATGATTTATTTTTATGAAAATCTAGAAGTAAACAAAAACATACTGTATTAAATATTATTTTATTCTGTTCTAGGAATAATAGTAATATATGAAATATTTTATTATTATTAGACCCTCCCCTCACCCCTAACCAACGTAATTAGTGAGAAATTATTATTATTATTATGCAAACATAAATAACTGGTTTCCGTAGGCCCTCTTCAAATAGCCTAAACATAGTACCGGACCTAGCCTAGCCGGCGCTAATGCAGTTTCGCCGCCTAGCCTACTAGTGAGGGATGATGATTTCAGGGAAAAACAGCGGACAAACCACTTAAACTAGGCCTAGCCTACTAGGCCTAGTATAGACTAGCCTAGGTGTCCAGCAGCCTAGGAATCTAGCTGACATTTTCAGTACTAATACATAATGTTAAACTAGCTACATTTTATTTTAACACCTTTACTAAGTAACTAATTATTATAACATAGGATCGATCCATAACATATGTTATGTAACTAATTAACCAACAATTTAAAAGATAAAATCACATTGACATCACTTTTCACCACACCAGCGGCTAAAAACATATCGGAAGAAGCCGGCCATTAACTGGCTGTTATTAATTTTATCCTTCAAATCGAAAGAGGGCGCAACATAGAAAAGTTAGATCATCAACAACGTAACAGGCTGCTGCTGCATGTGTTTGGCTGCAGCACAGGTGGCACAGGTGTGCCGGGTGGAAGCAGGCGTTCACACGTCCACATGGATGGCTGTGTACTTACCGCCAAAGAATATACCATCTCACATCATGGAAGAAAAAGGTTTATGATTTAATAATATTTATGGAACAAGAATGAAAGTGCAGTATGTAGTAAGGCCGTATGTAGTGTTTGCAGAAAACAGGAAGGTAGGCCTACTATTTTAAAATTAATTTTACAGCCGTCAGTCAGCCTACTTTTCACTATAAAGTGAGGTCCAATTAGGATTGGTTTTCTTTGGCGCGCAGTGGTGTGAGTGAGAGGCAAATTTAAAAGGGTGATTTGCAATGCTGAGGTCAGAGGCCTACATTTATCAATATTATTCTAGGCTTTAAACTTTTTCATATTTGCTGAAAAGTTAGTGAGGTTCGACATATGATAGGCCTATAAGACAAATTAGTAGTAGCCTATTGTCCATTGACTATTGTGTACCATATTTTATTTGCTGGAAGGAATAGTTTTTACATTTTTAAGTTACCAAATTTAATTTAACTGACTGTTAGTGTTAGGCCTACTCTAGGCCAATGCCCAAAATGTAGGCCTACCTAAGCCTATCTATATTGATAATTATAAATAATTATTAACAACTCTCTTAATTTAATATTGATTTAAAATTATACACTTTTATTAAAATTTCGTTAAAAAAATTACTTAAGTAATTTCATTCAAATATTATTATTAGGCATTTTCGACTGGGCTGTTTTAAGCAGATAATCAGCAAATCTAGTGACCTTTTCAAATTCCTCGCTGTGTTGCAAGCAAAGGGAGTAATCACTGCAAGGTGTTTACAAGCACTGACCAGTCGAATATGCCTGTGTAATACTGTTTTGGTAAATTTTTTTTAACACCAGCTTCTATCAAACGGTCATGGGAAATAGTATGACCGGTTCTCATCAGCTGCCCAAATACAGCCATGCATAAAAAAAGTTCATCTTTGTTTTTTTTTGTAAAATAAAGGTGCTGATGAGAACTGTAATGTATGCCTCATGGTGTATTAGAACTTGTGTGTTGCACACGCAAGTACCCAACATGGGACTTTAAAGAAACTCGGTGTACAGGCTGCCAGCCACGGATGGTGGTACACAGACAGTACATCTTTAAGTCTGCGGTAGTTAGGTGGCATTTTCCCGTCAACATCTCTAAATCCATATTCTTCAGCGATGTCTGTGGTAAATAGAATTCGACCTGTTTTCTTCATAATCTTTGGATCTGTAACAAAAACAATAATCTAGTTCAGGATTTTTACCTGGATAGAGTCCAGTTACAATTATGATAAAAATAAATACAGGTAATATATTTAGGAATTTTACCTGGATAGAGACGGTCCTGTATACATTTTGATTTTCAAGTGTGTTCGAGAGTAGTCATAAAATTACAACAAAAAATGGTTGTGTGTTTGATAAAACTTGCTTATAGAAGTTGTATATTTACCTGCAGCTAGGTGGGCAATGCATATACCAGGAAATTCAATAGTTTCACCATTTGCAAATGAAGATTTCATGTTCTAAGTGATAGAAAACTTTTTTATTGTCTAATATTTGATGGCAAAATTAATTTTATTTAAAAAAAAGACATTGTACCTTAGCCTATCTACAAATTGTTAAATTAAATCAGAAAGATGTAAAATATGTTACGTCTCCCTGATTAAATTAAATTGGTAATCCTAATATACTCTCAACATTATGGTGGCACCATGGTAAAGAACATGTTAGATTATAGTTAGGTTTCATGTATAGTTCTTTGATCGTTATAAAGGCAACATAGAAATAATTAATATACAGTCAAAATAATATTCAAATTACGTAAATAGAGGAACAGAATAATTTAAATTAACTTACAGTATTTATTGATGTATCTTCTATCTTATCCATGACTGTTTCTGTAGGTACAGGGCCAGGCCATAATGATACAAATGCCACGTTGTGTTTCTTTAACTCAACAGCACAGTCTGCAGCCATTCTATCACACTAGGTTAAAAATCAAAATTGATGACTTTTAAAAGCTCTGTCTACACTATCAAACTAGTTTGAAAAAAAGTGTGATGTGCTCAATTATGGTAGTGATATGCCCAAATATGGCAGTGATATGACATCATAATGTCCATATATGGCCACATCACATTTTTTGTCACATAAAGTTTGATAATGTTGACAGAGCTTTATTTAATTTATTTTTCCTTAGATCCTAACTGTTTTCTGTTGCAAATTAGTTACACTTAGCCTAAAATAATTGCCTGATATTTTAGTAAAGCAGAAACAAGTATAAAGTCTATAATTATATAGAAACCATTCATGATTAAAGCTCTGTCTACACTATCAAACTAGTTTCACAAAAAAAATGTGATGTGCCCAAATATGGTATTGATAATGTTATGTCATCATATATCCATATTATGGGCATTTTTTTGTCACATAAAATGTTCTTTAAACATACCGCTTCTTTGCCGACACCATATGCAACATTGAATAAATAGCGCATACCACCAGGGGATGAGATATTCACTATTAGTCCCTTCTTAGCAGGAGTCATTAGTTTAGCTGCCTCCACAGCAGCCAAATAGTGCCCTCTATAAAAACAAAACAGATCATTCTCTTTATTTTTAATTACCATAGAGAACTGACTTAAGTCAAGACATACACCATGGCAACAAACATTGAACTCCAAAAACTGCAGATACTGGGAGAGTAGGGTTAGTTCCTCTCATCTACAAACCTGGTGTGCTGATCTGGTACAGCCGTGGGTCCGTGGAGGGCCTAATCCAAATTTCCTCAGTTTCCAGTTAAGCTTGAGGACCAGTATAAATACCGCCTTTATAATTAGTTTTTACAGGTCATAGTACCCTTGCCAAAAATGTTAAAACCGAGCAATTACGAGTTTTATTATTAATCCCCTTTGTTGGTGGTTTCATGGATACCTCAGAAGGTATGTTAAGGAAGTTGATTGTGTTAACCAATGCCAGGTCATTATGATTGATAAGATGCCAAATGGCTGTTTCTGAAACATCTGTTTCTACAAACACAGACTGAATTATAATTACTTAAACTGCTCAATCAGTGTTATGTTTAATTCTTTAATGTATATTGGATTCTCACCTTAATCCTACATTATTGGATTCTCACCTTAATCCTACATTATTGGATTCTCACCTTAATCCTACATTATTGGATTCTCACCTTAATCCTACATTATTCACAATGTCCCACATTTCGTCACCTTGTTCCCAGAATGGCTTACCAATGCTTGAAAAAATTGCCTATCAAATAACAATATCCAAATAAAAATACACAAATACACCAGCTGATGAAAGCTATGTATAACTTAAGGCTCTGTCTACACTATCAAACTTTATGTGACAACAAAATGTGATGTGCCCATATATGGACATGATGATGTCATATCACTACCACTTTTTTTGTGAAACTAGTTTTATCCAGGAGTTGTTACAACTCCCTGGTTTGATAGTGTACACAGAGTTTAATATTTTGAATAAATATTTTTTCGGATTGTTTTGGATATTGAAAAAAACCCCATCCCCAATTAAATGTTACGTTAAGATAAAATTACTAATTTTGTTGCGCTATGCTGCATTTTTTAAATAGCACAATCTTTAGTTTGATTTAATTTTTATAATTGTTATAGTGCCCTCTATTGTCTGACAAAGGTTTCATAAATGTTTCTTGATATTTTAATTTTACAAGATGTGAAATAAGAAAGTTTCAGTTATCAAATAAGATGTAAGTACTTACATTAACTCCCGAGTAGGCGTTATTGACGAGAACATCAAGGCGTCCATTTTGTTCTGATTTGACTTGTTGAAACAGCTTCTTAACCTGCTCATGGTCACTATGGTCACACTTCACAGGTATACATTTACCTCCTCTACTCTCAATCTAAAGTTTGATTATAAGTGGATAATTTTATATAATATTTAAGGCTCTGTCAAACTTGTTTGACAAAAAGAGTGTGATGTGCCCAAATATGGTAGTGATATACGCAAATATGGTAGTGATACGACATCATCATGTCCATGGCACATCACATTTTTTTGTCATTTAAAGTTTGATAGTGTAGACAAAGCTTTAGTAATTGTAAAAATTATTACCGGATGTAATTTGTTAATTGCAACTGGGGTTATTATGACAAAAGAGCTTAAATAGTTTGGCTGGAGGCTGAACTACAATGTTTATGCAGTTCAGAAAGTGCTGATATGTTCTGTTATTAAGTTCTAATTTACCGCTATTACATTTTTGAACAGATTTCTGCCTTGTTGGGAATGACTTTGAGAGTTTGCACCCTATATATAAGCTCTATAATAAATCTTAGGACATACCTCAGTTGCGGTTTCTTTTAGGGATCCACCAACAGAACATCCAGGTTTAGGGTCAAGAGTGCGACCTGTAAGGAAGAAAGGCAATAAACAGTAAAATCAACTGGTACTGTACATGCAATTTAATTGAAGTATTATGTGTACAGTATATATGTGTGTCTGGGTGTTGGGGGGGGGGGGGTGTCGGAGCAGGGACAACCCTACAAATTACAATGCAATTAGGAAAAGATAGAAAATTAGTCTATGTATGTTAGGTTTAGCTCTTTTTGGTCTTTCCCCCTCACCCACTATTTTAAAATCCTGTATCTGACCTGTTATATAAACAGTTGCTCCAGCTTGTCCAAGTTGCAAGGCAATTCCTTTACCTATTCCTCTTGTTGCACCAGTGACAATGCAAATGCTTCCTTTAAGAGATACCATTCTGTTTCCTAGCTGCCAAAATAAAAAAAAATGTTTATTTTTATTTGTGTGTGGGCCTATAGATTATCTTGGAAAAAACAATTTTCAAAACATTTAATACTAGTAGGCCAAAAATTAGTCAATATAAATGACGTTTAAAAGCACTTTCTATTGTAAGGATAATTGATCCATTTTTGCACCTCTCTCTCAACCTGTGTAGTTCATGATCATAATGCACCGTCACCTCTCAGCTGGTGGGTATTCCAAAGGTCAATGTCTTGATCGAGTAATGTTACATAAGTCGGAACATTTAATTATTACAAAACATAGTATACCAACCACCAGTGTATGATTTTACCTATATTCTTACCTTACTAATTCCGTAATTTGTAAACAAAAAATACGTATAGTGCAAAAATGTTTAAAAAAATCCAGTTTAATCTGAAAATTATGATTCTATACACACCAATGCGTGCAAACCTTCTATCACCGTCTTGAGTACATAGTGAGTGTGAGGGCGGTGTTCATCAAAATGATAAAATAATTCACATTTCGAGATAAAATAATTCACATTTCGATGAGTTTGTGCGGATAAGGACATTTTATTTTTTCAATTATTTATATATATTTAGTTCACTGGTATGCGTCGTGCTAAATTGTTGATGACCCCCATCCTGATTGAAAAGAGCCGTTTCACAACCCCGTGCTAAGTGCCGGATTATCATACGTTTTATTGTTGATCATTAATGTTTCAAGTGTTACCTGATTTCTATAGGTCTTTTGTAAATATTGTACCCTTTGTAAACACCTTACTAGCCTGGGTGCAGAACAATTATTATACACATTTGCGGGAAAAAAGTATAGGAAAATTTTTTTGGGGTTTTTCTAATAGAGTATACCATATAGAATGTCCGAAAAAAAATCCCCATCCCAGGGTCTTGGGGAAATTTTTTTTTGGCACTTTTAAATTTTGGCCTATATAACACACACAAATTCCTATTAACATACACAAATACCTATATATAGGGGATAGGGAAAATCAATTAACAGTTTTTGTTACTTGCAGTTGTGTTTTAATGATTAAAATTAGTAGAGGCTTACTTTAATAACTACTTCTCATAGTAGTTGATGAATCAAGTCGATACGATGACATCATCATGCCAGAATCCAATATGGCGTCCAATTTGGCGGGAAAAACAGGGTATTGCTAAACCCCCGCAAACCCCTGGAAACCTAAAAAAAAAACATAGAAAACCCCACCGAACCGACATAAAAGTGATTGAATCATGGAGTGTACGAACCACTGGGTATGTCCATCTAAAAAAAAATTAAAATTTCTACTGTTAACTACTTATTTTGGGGATAAAACATCATTTTTTGGTTAAAAATTAGCAATCATTTTTTACCAAAAAATGATGTTTTACCCTAAAAATAAGTAGTTAACAGTAGAAATTTTATTTTTTTAAAACATGGATATACCCAGTGGGTCGTACACTACATGATTCAATCACTTTTATTATGTTGGTTTGGTGGGGTTTGCTATGTTTTTTTGGAGGTTTGCAGGGTTTAGCAATCATTTTTGACCAAAAAATGATGTTTTATCCCAAAAATAAGTAGTTAACAGTAGAAATTTAATTTTTTTTTTAACATGGATATACCCAGTGGGTCGTACACTATATGATTCAATCACTTTTATGTTGGTTCGGTGGGGTTTGCTATGCTTTTTTTTAGGTTTGCAAGGGTTTTCGGGGGTTTAGCAATGCCCTGTTTTTTCCGCCAAATTGGACGCCATATTGGATTCTGGCATGATGATGTCATTGTTATCGACTCGATTTATCAACTACTATAAGAAGTAGTTATAAAAGTAAGCCTCAGCAAATTTTAATCATCATAACACAACTCCAAGTAAAAAAAAATGTGAATTGGTTTTCCCTATCCCCTATATATAGGTATTTGTGTGTGTTAATAGGCATTTGTGTGTGTTATATAGGCCAAAATTTAAAAGTGCCGTAAAAAATTTTCCCCAAGACCCTGGGATGGGGATTTTTTTTCTGCCATTCTATATGGTATACTCTATCAGAAAAAAAAGAAAAAAATTTTCCTATACTTTTTTCCCGCAAAATTTGTACTGCACCCAGGCTATACTTAAACAGATTAAGGAGTGTTAACCTTACATCCCACAAAATGATGAACTTGATATTGTATGACAGTTGTGTGTGCATTAATATTTTACAATAATTAGGTTGAATTATTGTCCGATGAGACAATGTCGGGTCTTAACACACCTGCTCCGGCACGGTTCCGTTCGATTCGCCTTTATGCAGTCAATTTAGTCCGGACAGCAACCAATTCTGATTTTTTTGGACACACAATTGGATAATAGACAAACAAAAAGTGTTTGTGTTTTCACGGTTCCTGATTGAATTCCGTTGATAATGACATACATTAACCTATTTCAAACGAAAATAAAACATAAAATATTTTTTTACGGTCAAGAAAGACGAGTCCTTGTATTACATACGTTTTGTAGGACCAAAGCATACAAACGTTTTATCATGGTCTCTTGTCTATTTCTTATACAAACGTTCCATAGCAACATGACAAAGGACTACAAGGTTAATTGTACAATCTTAATTATCGATGAGAAGACAAATCAATTATTCTAAAGTTTGTTGTAGAATGGAGGGTCTAACTAATTCATGCAGGTTGTACATATAAAGAACGTTTAAGAGAATTTATTTTCTTGTTGGGCCTTCAGTCTAAGAGGGAAGGAGATTTTAATAATTGCTGCTGCTGTGCACAGTACAATTTGCATCGTAATGTAAGTAATTATCATATCAATGTTATTCTTCACTAACTACGTCCTTTCCGAAACTTGGTTCCCACCAGAAGAGACGCAACGCAAGTGAGTTACCCAATTGACGAGCGACACTGTTCGAATAAGTCATCGGTGTGATTGATCAAATACTTACGTTGCGTTAAATCCTAAATATTGGTTCCCACTAGAGCTACGCAACGACGGCAGTCGCACAGTGGCTTGTCATTGGTCAACTCGCTTGCGTTGCGCGTACGTCAATTTGCGTCTCTATTGGGAACCGCGCTTCTTAAGCACAATTACGCCAAATACATGGTTACGTGTGCGCGTTAATATTGTGCGATCTGTGTTTGGAGGGACGTTTTTACATGACAACAAAACCGCGCGTATTTTTCGAATGGAATAATTTGTAAACTCACAGCACACACCACACAGCAGTCAGTTCAATTCCAACATGTAGTCTTTGAAAAGGGGGATGGATAGATTGATGGTAAGTATAATAGGCACAGGCTTAAGAGTGTTGATGTTTATTTTATTTTTATATTGTATAGTTATTAATTATTGTTTTAATCGTATTTTCCTTTTTTTTGTGAAAACCAATGGAATTCAATAACTTTTATTAGGCCGGGCTTGGTCTGTGATTGATGTTAAATAACGAATACATTTTGAATACAACACAGCTACAGTAGATAAAATAATTATATTTTCTTAAATAGCAATTAGGCCTAGGCCTAGACCGTAGGCGCCTACTGTAATCATAGGCCTAGGCCTCGGCCTACATTAGGTAGGCCCTAGATTATTTTACCAACTGAAAGGAAGGATTGAACGAAACCGAAGTGCGCGCCTAAGTTTAACACTTAATACTTGGGACATGCTCACCTGCAGTGAGTTGTATTCAGAATTTTAATATAAATTGGTTGTTTTAATTATAAATTGGTTGTGACTTGTAACATTTTTTACGTTTTAAGTGCGCACTTTTCATATATTGAGTGCCACTATGTAGGAGGCCTCTATGTTGTCTGTCGATAGATATTATTAGGCCTATTAATATTATTATACCACAACCGCCTTTAGATATAAGTAAGCCTACACTAGGCTAAGTATTCGCTGTAGTATTAACAATGAATTCATGTACCAATTTTGCCTAACCTAAGCGTTACGTCACAGCTAATAAGGCTTTGTTGTTACGAATCACTGCTGCGTAACGAACATAGACTGCCGATTCTTCTATGGCCTGATTTGTTGTTTTCGTAGCCATGGTAAGGGTAAAATGGATTCTTCGATTAAGATTTATGCTATAGGCCTAGATTCAAATCATCGATCATGATTTATGTATCGGGATGATTAAAATTACATTGGAAGCTAGAGAACCTCTGGTTACAAACACGTCTTGAGGTGTACATCCGGTTTCGTGCGAACTTTAAGCCACGGATGTAGTGCATTTGACAGTGGAAACTTAATTACGGTGAAGCTGCACTGGACTTTCTTAATCGGGCTACGTAGAACGTTGTTAAGATGTCATTGATATCATTTATTTATTGAAAAGTAAATGATGGAAACATAGCCTGAATTTAAACAGGTAGGCTAAGATCAGACGGTTGTAAATATGTAAAGCTCAATACATATCTGTATGTATTACGAATTTGCACTGTTTTTAGTAGGCCTCGGTAGTAGTAGGCCTACTGTCCATGGCCTACAGTAAATCAACTTTGAGATCACTGTGTGTGGATTTATTGACTTAAGATGTATTGTCTCCCAAAACGATTAATTAAATCAGACGTTGAATAGGTTATTTTTGTAGTTTTAATAAAGTTAATCACTTCTTTAGAAAAAAAATGAAAACAAATTATGTTTCCCTTTAAAAATTACAAAATAAATGGTTAAATTCAACCAAAAATTCATTTTCTGGCAGCCAATTTGACTGTTTTTTGCTTTAAATTACAATTTTTTTTAATCTAATTTTTGGTCAAAGTGAATAACTATTATATGAAATTTAAATGGCATATTAAAAAAAAAAATTTTTAATAATTATTTTTTTCTGGGGAGAATACATCTTTAATATTCCGTTTGGTAATGTGTAATGAAACAATAGATTTAGGATGGGAAAATTAGGATGTTTTGAGGAGAAATTAATTATTCCAAAAGGGCAAGCAAGATATTAATTTCAGTTCAACAGGACAGGATTAATTAGCAGGGCATAACTAACACTGTGACGTATACCCTCTTCATTTGAGGCGATCATCTTACGGAAAGGCGAGGACATTTAACAATGGGTCTATTCTTTTGCTTTTGTTTTTTTTCCTGGTTCGACTTAATCTTCTTGTTTGTAGACTACTTAGTAGTTTAATATTATCATGATAGTTCGAGTGTTGGGGTCATTATTTGCCTAAATATCTGAAATTAACTTGATTCATTCAATGAAAATCGTAAAATTTTAAAAATAAAATGTACATGGAATTACGGGTCAGATTCAGGTTAAACTTGAGCATTGGACTTCAATGCTCAAGTTTAACATTAACAACATTTTGATGAACCTAGTCAACAAGTGTAAACACACATGGCTACAAATAAGACCAAGTATTTTGAAATAATATGTTTAGTACGTTGAAAAATATCAAAACATTCTAATACTACAATAGCACGTGTAGTTTGTTTGTTTTAATTTCTGCTTTTTTTTCTTTATTTATTATACGTTAACCTTTTGTAGGGTTTTTATAATAGTAGTACCAGTTTTTCATTTATTCTAAAAAATCACAGCATTCTGCAGCTATTGTGATAATAAAACTTTGCATTCAGTTGTAAACTGTTATTGTTACTTGTTTGATACTGAATATAATTAATTAATTAATTTGGTTGTATCGTGTGGTCGATGATTAATTTCCTTGTCATTGATGTGTTTCAGTTTAATTAGTGAATTTCGTTATATTCTTGTAATCCAATTCTTTAAGTTCGTTATAATTTGATTTCAAAATGTATCTACCGAATGATATTTAGAATTAGTTGAGTGAAAAAGTTAGTTCGTTTGGTGAATGAAATCATAATTTTTTTCGAAGTTAGTATTTAATGATAGAAACATATTTTTTGGGGACAATACATCTGTTAAAACATTCTTAATATTATAATTGAATACAAACTTACGGGCCTAAATAGTTAGTATTTAAAACTGAATATATTTAGAACTCTCGATACATCATCCGAACTAATACGTAAGTGTATTTATTCAATGTCTCACAAAATCTTGTTTTTTAAGCGCACCAGTTGGTAATTATAATCTTGTAACATCAATTCTTCGTGATTATCGTCATTATTTATGAAGGATAAATTAATTAGTATTTAATGTTAGATAATGACTTTACCGTTATTGATTTTGTATAAGGCAACATCACTGAATAATGTGTGTATAAGTAGTTTGCTAATGCATTGTTTTAAAAGATTACCTCGAAATATTTATACAGTGTAGTAGATACTTTTGGATTGAATCATAGAGATATTATAGTGAACAATATCTCTATGATTGAATACAGTGCTCTGTTCTTACGTTAGTTTATGTTGCGTATTTTTAGAACATGTTTGTCTAGGCCCAGTGTATTTCAGGTTTTACCACGGCGTGTTGTCAGAATAGACCTATCTATAGTTACCATAGGTAATTACTTAAACCTGAAACGCGTAAGTGTGTTGCTACAACTTAATTTTAATTCAATTAAGTCTCTGCGATGTTGAGGAGGAGCAATTCTCATGTTTCGTAGAATTAATTGAATGAGTTAATAAACACTACAGAATCGATTGAGAGATAACTAGAATAATTTTCACTCGCGTATATTTCGAAAACAGTTTTAGACGCTTCATGTTATCTGAATTATGTTTGTGTTCTCTAAAACATGTAATTAATTTGATAAAATTATGAACGTGTGACGTCTGTAATGTCAAGGATTAATCCTGTTTTTTTATTTTTATTAGAATTTTCTTTGCGTCGTCAAGGAAGATGACGAAACGAATGTGTGTATTTGTTTGTAATTTGGAAAAATGATTTATCATGTTTGTAATTGTGTGTTTGATTTTCAACAGTTTTTGATGTTTGAATATTTACGTCATTTTTTTTCTTTCAGTAATGGACGATATACATGTTGGCGCCCGACCCAGGTGGTTTCCGCGTCGTCGTCGTCATCAGGGTGCGGCGGTGGCTTCGTCGGCGGCGGGGAAGCGCTGGTTGTTACGGATGACTATTACACTTGCTGTATTCTTCACATCCTCCATAGCGTGTGCCAAATTGGTATCATCGTCTCAATACCAACATGAGGGTACGTTTGGTTATAAATATTATAAAGATATTTCGGTTATTAATTTTATATCATTATAAATAAATTCTTTTCGCATCAATATATTAAACAACTAGGTTAATTACTTGGAAACTAATATTCGTTCAATTTATTTGGTCAAAATCATAGATAGACAATTACAAAAAACAATAAACAAGCAATATACACGAAAAGCAGTTAAGCTCTGTCTACATTATCAAACTTTGATACAAAAAATGTGATGTGGCCATATATGGACATGATGATGTCATATCACTACCATATTTAGGCAAATACAATTTTTTTTGTCAAACTAAGTTGATATTGGTAGAAATTTATAATAAAAGTTAATAATAAAGCAGAAAAACGTGGTAAAAGGTGTAATAATGTTTATAGCAATGTCAACATATGAACGTTTTACAGCTGTTTAATTAGTTTGCATTGGTAGCAGGTGAATGGACATGTACGTGGTAGCTAGGCTTACGACTGCACGAATGTCAACAGTCTTCTCTGACTTAGTTTTTTCGAAAAAAAATCTCTAATTAGGTCTTCTTTGTAGTTTGGTAATAATAGTGTTTTCTTCGTAATGCATCCACGTTCATTGTGTAATCAACTCGAACTATGGCAACACTTCGGCGTCGGTTTTCATGTAATTAGGAACATTTCTGTAGCGAAAGGCTAAAATCGACAGCCGTGAAATTGGTGAAATTTAATTAAAATACGTACAAGTTAAAAAAAAATGTTTTTAGAAACGTACGCAACAAACGTTTTTCTGTTCCTATCAACCCCTGCAAACAATCATTTCATTAATGTACGCCATTGTTTTGACGTTTATATATATCTTCCATTTATAGCCTACGTTTGAAATTGTATTTTTTTTGTTACACAGAATCGACATACTTTTCTCGCCAACTTCTCTCGACGTCAGAAAACTCCACCGCCAATGTAGCTGTCTGGGAACAATGCGACTACGAAACGGAACACTTTCCATATTTATTTGTAATATTTTATGCATTGCTCATATTGGTACTTTTTATTGGTAAGAATTTAATTCAGACTGTCCATGAATGAGGGCTTGAAACGTTTTCATTTCCAAAAATTGAATCATAAAGTCTGATAAATTTAAGCTCTGTCGACACTATCAAATTTTATGCGACAACAAAATGTGATGTGCCTATATAATATAGACATGATGTCATATCACTACCATATTTGAGCACATTTTTGATAATGTATACAAAGCTTAAAAGTGGTCCAACTTTAAATAATGTTATGATTTCCTTTTCCATTAATAGCTCTTGCCATCATATGTGACGATTTCTTTGTACCGTCATTGGAAGCCATATCGGAGAAACTTGAGTTGTCGGAAGATGTTGCCGGGGCAACGTTCATGGCTGCTGGTTCGTCAGCGCCTGAGCTGTTCACGTCCATTGCGGGAGTGAGCGTCGATAGTGACGTGGGCGTCGGCACCATCGTAGGCTCAGCAGTATTCAATATTCTTATTATCATAGCTCTTACTGCTGTACTTGCTGGCAAGGTTAGTAGTATAGTAATCATATTTGGAGCATTTTTATCATTTGTAAAGCTCTGTCTACACTATCAAACCAGTTTGACAGAAAAGTTTGATGTGCCCAAATATGGTAGTGATATGCTTAATATGGTAGTGATATGACATCGTCATGTCCATATATGGGCACATCGCATTTTGTTGTCACATAAAATTTGATAGTGTTAACAGAGTTTAAGAAAACGGACAATATTTTAGTCGGAATAACTCATTTTTTAAATTTTGAAATAACATTTTCTCTCTGTCTGTTCTTAGGTTTTGAATCTTGATTGGAGACCCCTAATACGTGATAGTACCTTCTATGGTATATCGGTGGTACTCTTTATTGCATTCTCGTGGGATGGTGTGTTTGAAATATGGGAAGCTATCATTTTACTTGTAATGTATGCGCTTTATATAGCCATCATGAAGTTTAACGGCACTTTAATGGACGCAATGGATAGACTAACATGGTAAGTATGTCGGATATTTTAAACGTTGACATAAGCTCTGTCTACACTATCAAACTTTATGTGAAAAAAATGTGACATGCCCAAATATGGACATGATAATGTCATATCACTACAATTTTTCGGCAAATTACACTTTCTTGTCACATAGGCCTACACTTGGATAGTGTAGACAGAGATTTATGGTGGCGTATTGAATTTTAATATTAACATTCAGTGCCATTCTAGCGGTCAACAATACATATTCGTCAAATATTTGTTTTTCTAGTTTGGTTTGTCGTCATCCGGAGGTTTCTCCTCTGGACGGTGGCTCGATTACTACAGCCATCGAAGGACAGCTACCAAAGGAAGACAGTGTTATAATATTATCTGCTAAAAATCAACCACCGGTAAGCTAGATAAACTGTATTATTTTTGTGTCAGTTTTGTAAAAAAACTGTAAATATAAGCACGAATAAAACTATATAGTAGACAGAACGCAGATATACTCCGTGATACTCACATGTGTCGATTTACTGTGTGGTACGTGGTATCATGGCATTTACACAGATTTATAGTAGATATAACGCATTAGCTGCTCCGTGATACTCACATGTGTCAATTTACTGTGTGGTACGTGGTATCATGGCATTTACACAGATTTATAGTAGATATAACGCATTAGCTGCTCCGTGATACTCACATGTGTCGATTTACTGTGTGGTACGTGGTATCATGGCATTTACACAGATTTATAGTAGATATAACGCATTAGCTGCTCCGTGATACTCACATGTGTCGATTTACTGTGTGGTACGTGGTATCATGGCATTTACACAGATTTATAGTAGATATAACGCATTAGCTGCTCCGTGATACTCACATGTGTCGATTTACTGTGTGGTACGTGGTATCATGGCATTTACACAGATTTATAGTAGATATAACGCATTAGCTGCTCCGTGATACTCACATGTGTCGATTTACTGTGTGGTACGTGGTATCATGGCATTTACACAGATTTTACCCAGAATACATTTCAATTTGCGTAGAAAGAACCACTTTTTTTTCAGTTGAGCACTCTTAGTTAAGGATTAGTTATTTACCCGTATGTTAGTAACTACTTCATGAACTAATATCGTTAAACTGTTGATAGGTAAATCACCAACTTACCTTGGTAAATAATTTACATTAAGCCGATTTTCCACTAGGCGAATTTGTTTGCGCGAATCGAAAGCGTCAGCTTATACGCATGCGTATCAATGTTTCCATCTGACAAATCCCTCTCAACGCATGCGTATAAGCTGATGCTTTCGACTCGCGCGAACAAATTCTCCTAGTGGAAAATGGGCTTTATATTAATGTTTTACTAACGTCTAATACACCATTGTCTAATTCAGCTTACCAGAGACTCGACATTGTCTGGGGCTAGCCTCTCTGCGTCTCAAAGCAACAAACACATTTTTCACCATGTCAAGCACGGAGAACTTTCGTCTAATTTTGTAAGTGTTCTGACTCTATTCTAAAGTTCTTCCTTGTAAGTCTTTAATATAATTCGAGACTTTGGGTCTCTTAATTTCAACTGTATGAATATGTGTTATTCAAGTAGCATAAATGAATATTAAATGGGTTATAACAATATTATACACATTTACCGTGTGGTGAAAAATCTTAACATTGATATAATAACAATTATACATTTTTTTTCTTTTTTTCCTCCATCCACTAACACTTTGCACCATCATCAATAACTAATTCTTCTTATTTTCTTTAAATTAAATACTGTATATAAAATTTGCATGAATAATATTCCTTCTTTTAATAATTTCCCTACTGTGCATGTATTCCCATTAACATTCCGCATGTTTTTAATTATATTCTGTTTTACAAATAATGTTTTATTTATGAACTTTACAATGTTACTTGCATGTTTTCTGTGTCCTCTTTGATTCTTACGGGTCGTGTACTTGCGCCCCCCCCCCCCTTTCTATGCGATACTTCCATATATATAAACCACAATAGACCTCATCACAAATTGACCTAAAGAAATGTTTAGAAAAGACCGAATTGTCTTTGGTCAAAGTAGAAACGCATGCGCACACTAACGGTACAGTGATAATAACGAGTAGTAGTCCAGATAAGGAAGATACTGATATCGACGCGGCCGTCGAACTTGAAAGTATCGGTGGGTTAAGTCGGCAAGGTTATGGCAGCCAAAGCCGCTTAAACGTACAGCAGCAGCAGGGTTGTTGTCTGGGGGATGCAGACTCGGGTATTCACAGTGCACAAGGTCCGTCTCCCAATCCTTATATAGATGATCTTTCTTCTGATCCTTCTGATAATTCCGATCTTAAGACAAAAAGGCACTCTCTTGTACCGACGGCACACGTGTTACCAATGGCACAAGAGGCGACGCCAGCAGAAGATGCGTCAGCGGACAGCAAGAAAGAGGTACAATAGTGCTTTTTCGTTAGCTATTCTAGTAGTAGTTAAGAACCAGCCGATTCTCGGTACTGTATCTATTTCCAAAGTATCATAGGAACATTTGGTAATACAACATCACACGTGCACCTTACTTAGTAACCTAACCCTTAACCGAACTTTACATGATACAGGCACGACATGTGATATACATGAGATGCTGTATTACCAAATATTCCTATGATACTTCGGAAATAGATAGCATGTGGAGATATAGCACACTGAAAACAAACTTAAATTAGACTTTATAAACTCCGTACGATTTTTTATATTGAATTTCAATTAGTTTGTAAAGGTTTTTGTTACAAAGAAGTTTTGTTTTGTGTTCAGGACGAAGAACCTACGTTAAAACCATTGCCGTGTCTTCCGTCTATCAACATGTATTATCCAGACACTAACGTCAGGAAGGAGACGTGCGGTAACATGTTCTATGCTTTGAAATGGTTAATGTTCATTGTTAGCTTCCCTTTCATGTGTCTCTTCTCTTGGACTATACCACCTTGCAATGAAGAACACAATCGGTAAGAATTAGAAAAAATAATAGTTTGAATCTCAAGTTCATGATAATTTTCTTAATTTCTTTTTCCGATCAAGAGAGATTTATAGATACACAGGAGAACTACTCCAATTAGATAGTTGTCAATTGGAGATGATTTCCAATCAAAAATAAATTTCGTTAAGGAGTCCCGGTAATTAATTATCTTGTAATCACAAATTGACCAATTAAAGAAGATCGATTTTTAAGATGACTTTGCATTGCTGGATTTGAAAACTCGCTTTTTAAAGCTGCTAATAAAAACAGTGGGATGCTCGTAGGCCACATAAGGTTCTGTTCCCACTTGGTGCAACGACGTAGGCACAACACAAGTAGTGAGCTATAAACCAATCACATAAGCGTCCGTTCAGATTACCCATAGCGTCGTGATTGGTCAAATTATTTGCGACGCGCTTACGTCATTGCCTTGCGTCCAAGACGCCAACTGGGAACTAATCTTTAAAAAATGATTAGCATTGCTGTTGCGTTGTGATGACGTAATTGCAATTGAAGCTCTTGATTGGTCGTCTGAGTTTACGTATTTTATTCTCCGTAGCAAATGGTACCTCGTGTCATTCCTCATGTCAATTCTTTGGATTGCTATTCTGAGTTTTGGGATGGTGACGTTGGTTGCGAAGACTGGCTGTATTCTGGAGGTTGATCACTATACAATGGGTCTAGTTGTGGTCGCAGTGGGTACAAGTGTACCCGTGAGTTATCAAAATCAGATACTAATACTGTACTATAGTTACAGACAAACCCTTTATCAATTACCAAATGTTTATGTAAATAATAAGGTTAAAGGTATATACTAACTTGTAATAAATGTTCATCGCAAATACCTTGATTTCGCGAGGAACATCATTGCACAATCACATGATGGGAAGAGTTTTGGAGCAAACGTCACAACGCGTACGTACATGATTTGCTGTTTGTACGTACGCGTCGTGACGTTTGCTTCCAAACCCTTCCCGCCATGCGTCGCGCACGCTATTTGCGATAAACCTTATGAAAACACTTCATATTGTTTGTCTTTGCAGGACGCTCTTAGTTCAATCCTTGTGGCGCGCGATGGGTTTGCTGACATGGCTGTCTCGAACGCAATAGGATCAAACGTGTTTGACATTAATCTAGGACTTGGACTACCGTTCCTCATCAAAATACTTATCGACCAAGGACCAATGCAGCTCATCAGCGATGCTGAAATGGTACGACTATCTTTAAAATAAAGTCTATAACAATCAGGCTAGTGTCACTGTATTCACTCAATCACCTACCCAAGCCATACGATAGTATGGTACAAATGAACTTCGGTTGGTTGATTTACATATAATATAAATAAATAAATACAAATATATAATAAAGCAATATCTTAGGGTTTCAATGTGAGGTAATGTCTGGTAATGGTATACAGTCAATAGTTTACTTAAAGATATATTTGCTTCCTACAATTTTTTTTACAAATTTTGTGTTGAATATGAAATTTTAATTATTCACTTTGACCAAAAATTGGATTGAAAAAAAAATATTTACCTGAAAAAATGTAGGCCTAATTTAAAGAAAAAAAAATTAAATTAATAATAATAATAACAGGATTTTTATAGCGCACATACCACTCAAGAGTGCTCAAGGCGCAAATTGTCTGTCAGACAATGGTTTTTGGTTAAAATTAACCGTTTCTTTTGTCTTTTTATAAGTCAAATAAGTATTAGGGGTTTTTTCTACAGAAGTGAATAACTTTATTAAAACTGCAAAACTGATTTTAGTAATCTTCATTTTTCATGTTTTTGGGGGACAATACATCTGTAATATTATGCAATCAACTTTCAGTAATAGCTACCGTAAATAACTGTTTGATTTGCTTTTATGTTCTTGTAATTTCTAAACACGTTGTATTTCTTTTGTAGGTTATGCTACAGAATGGCGAGATACTTATCACTCCTCACGCCAAGTTTGGATTCGCTTTACTGTTGATTCTGTTTATGACACTGATAGTATTTTTTGGAGTTCGATTCAGACTCAACAAATTTGTTGGAATAAGTTTCGTATTAATGTATATATTATTTATGATATACGCTTTCGTTCAAGAACTTGTATGTGATTACGATTGCTAACAGAAACCAAAGAAACATATTTATTTTAGGAATAATAAGATGTAATAATAAACCACCGAAATATGAATAATTGTCTTTCATGTATTACGGTTTTGTTGACGTCGTCAATTATTTTTTCTAATTAATTTATACCAAAAAAATTTCTGAACAAAAAATCAATTGGAACAAAGTAGTTTGTACGAGTTTGTTGAACGGTTTAATTTTTGAATGTCATCAATCATAACTGTAAAACAATTGGCAACGTTTAAAAATATCTTATCTTTTGTTTGGTTTGTTTAGTGTGTGAACTTAAAATACGGGTTTCAATAAGATCACTGGTTGGTCAACTTTATTTCAAATTCTATAAAAACTAATAGTTTGTAAATATATGAAATAATTTTGTAGAGATTCTTATTGTATTGTAAAATAAATATACTGTTAACACGTCTGTAACTTTGTGTTTGTTTTCTTTTTATCATCTTAAGCTCAGTCTACACTAGTTTGAAAAAAAGTGTGCCCAAATATGGTAGTTGTATGACATCATCATGTCCATAAACTAGTTTGATAGTGTTCATTTCATCAATGAAGATATTTTAGGACAGGAAAAAATGACAATTCTAAAATACACAACAATAATAATGAGTTCCGAAAAATGCACCCCACTTTGTTGGAGCATGATGGCTGTTGAATTTCTGTTTTTCTCAAACTACTTGCCATTCTGCGTGTTCGCTCAGCATAATGCAATTCATGTTTTATCATCCAAATGTAAATTTTACAATTTTAATTTATCAGTTTATGCCCGTCTTCGTCTCTGGAAATATACACTATGCGTATTTTTCTAATTATTGATCATTTAATGTGTATTTTAAGTCGCAATTCTTTCAGCCTTCGCACTAAAAATAGATTCGTGGAAAGGTGAATCACAGAACGTGTTCCGTTAAAAATTATGTACTGAATTTATTCGGGTTTAATACGACGTCGTGGAATTTTAATGTGTAGTTTTATTTGGGATGGTGAATGATATGATTGAACTGTGTTTTGTTGATATCCTTTGAGGAGGAATTGCATAAAGTAGTTTGAGTACATATAAAGCTCTGTCTACACTATCAAACTAGTTTGACAAAAAAGTGTGACGTGCCCAAATATGGTAAATGATATGCTCAAATATGGTAGTGATATGACGTCATGTCCATATGGGCACATCACATTTTTGTCACATAAAGTTCGCGTGGACAGAGCTTAAGGATTCAAAATTGATCCGCATTGAACAAAAATGGAAGTGACCAATATTGGATAGATGAAAATTAAACTGGAAAAGTTAATACGACTGTACAGAAAGGAAGAATTTCAAACTATAAAAGAGAAATGTATTAGGCTAGCTATCCAATGTGAATAGTACTTTAAACTCCTAGGACAATTTAAGTATTGCCTTTAGATGCAATGCAGGTTTTAATCTTAAGTTAATGGCGGCGACACATGGCGGGATCTTAATGATGCTTAATTTTACTTCACGTCGACCTGGTTCTTAAGTTTAAAAACACTTAAAAGGTAAGTAATTAATAAAAGAAATAGGAACATTCAAGGAATCAATGTATATATATATATATATATATATATGTATATATATATATATATGTATATATATTAAATTAAATTAATAGGTGTCCAATAACAACAAACACATTACGACAAAATACCATTTACGTACTTGTAATGAAATAAAGTTATTGCATGGTTTGTGGTTTTATTCGTCAATCACATTTGATTTGTAAAATGAGATATTAAATTATGTTTCTAGGATAAACAATTCGAGTTTAACAACGTCATATCATAGTGTAGTAACCTTATGAAAAGGTTGCCCTCAATATTAAAGTGCATTCCAGTATACTCATTGCGTTATGCCAAAGCCGTATAAGATCTAATGTTCTGTCTACACTATCAAACTTGTTTGACAAAAAGAGTGTGATGTACCCAGTATGGTAGTGATAATGCCTACATAGGGTAGTGATATGACATCATCATGTCCATATATGGGCACATCACATTTTTTGTCACATAAAGTTTGATAGTGTAGACAGAGCTTTAGAAAGCAAAACGTGAAACAGTAAAAACAAATATAGAAAAATCACATTAAATTATAGTTTTTCTTTATAAAATCCAAAATATTGAAAACAAATCTTTTAATCAGAAAATATGTTTTGCGACTGAAGAGTTTGTGCAGTGTTTAATTGAATGCAAGTAAGTATCAAGTATCAATTTATTTGTTCAATTTTTCGGATCCTGTTAAATTTTAAAGAAATTCTTTCACATGTAATACTATTTTTAATTGAATAAGCACTTCATTCGTTGCTTTTGGGTACAAAAGGTTTAAGAAACGAGCCTTAAGTATAAATAAAAAAATAAGTATATATAAACATCTTTTACAGAATATAATATTTTGTGTCAACAGAGTCTAGAACAAAAGAACTAAAGCCTTACATAAGTAGATTATGGTATTAATATTGCAACTAATGCGTGAAACGCTGCCCCCGTCGAAATATACTGTATATAACATTAGCAATTATCATTCACCATTTGTTATTTCACTGTAATAAATAAGCACCATATCGATATGCTTATATAATAACTAATAACATATTTCAGTTATAGGTCTATACAGAATCGTATAAACGCGCCCCTTGGCGGGACCATGCCGGAACTCCCTCGACACAAACCCATCTTTCATTTGGTGAAATATCTTGTTTATTTATGTTGTTTTATTTTTAAATTGATCGATAGAGAAAGACATCCAAGGTTTACAAAGTGGCAAAGTTTTTAATATTTAGGAAGTAATTTCGCAAATAATAGCCAAAGGAAAAACAAACAATGTGATCTGTCTTTCCTTTTTTTATGTGAAGATATTAGGATATCTTCTAGAAACTAACAATGTAGCAATGATGGATCAAGGATTTTTAACCGAGTGCGTACAGGGGCTTAACTTAACCAGGGAAGAGTTATATTACTCTTCCCTGACTTACCTAAATCTAATGTTCTATCTTCGCATTGTCAAATCACCCTGCTAACCCCGGCCTGAGTTTAGTTCTTCAGATCTGACAAATATGTGTGATGTGCCCAAATATGATAGTGATATGACATCATCGTGCCCATATTTGGATATATCAAATTCGCTTGAGTCAAACTGGACAGAGCTTTAGTTTAATCGTCACATAATCGTGAATGTAGACTGACAAAAAACAAACCAGAGAAAATATAACTGTAGTATTCAATTAAAACATTGTGTACAAAATAACAGTAGTTGTACATAGGTAGGTATGTCTTATATGATTCGATTTATATAATGTGTTGGTATAGAATGAGAATGCGGCGGCTGATAAAATTGACATTGATGAAAGAGGTTATTATTATTCAATACTCCGACGACGACGACACGGTAAATATAGAATAATTCATCTATTTCATACAACCATCGTCATAGTATTTATAAGCATAAATTCCTCTTCTGTCGATTCCCTTATGTAAACTAATTAGCATAATCAACACGTCAGGTTTGCCACGCCCAAAATGATATGATTGACAGCACAACATATCTGTGGCGAATGGTATCATCGCTTGTATCATGATCAAAGTATGCTTTTAGAGACTTGTGCGCATCTAATGGAGCGTTCAGTGTGTATGTGCAAAAATGATAGGATTGGCGCATCAGTGATTGTCCAACTTTAACTTAGATTCACAGTTCATATTTAACTGAAATGCTCTATGGTGTTACTAAACCATGACACTAATGGTCAAGCATTAAAACCACTCTGAGCCCCCACTACTGTTGAAGTTGTCGGACTGTGTGCATTTCTCTCTCGGGGACACAACGCGACGCGAGGAATAAGTGTGTTACCATGGCTGGTTCGCCGCCGCCTAACTCAACATGGTATATTATTTGTACATGCTTTTTACTATGTTCAACTATACAAGGTAAGACATGCACCCGATTATCTTTATACTACATAATACATGTTCAGTTTCCCAGACAAATTCTGAGTACAGTGTCACATAATTATATCGCGCCTATACAGTATTAGGTTAGGCTTATGGCAGGCCTCGAATATAGGTGACGCTGTATTACGGTACAGTAACAATAAGTTACATACTTTGATTTAGACAATTGTAAAGATTACCGAAAACGGCACCGAGATTCGCATTAATATCAATCTTTTACATTTATCATTATTTAATTTATTATATTAATAATGTAGTATAGTTTATTTTTCTTATTTCTGCACAAAGAAAATAAATATAATTTGTTCTCAAGAGATTTATGTTATACTATTACTATTATTAATACTTTTCTTTATTTTTTTTCTATATTTGATTACCAACCCATTCGATAGATAATGTAATCAGACTATTTGTACCACGTTTTCCTTCGATTTCCTTTTTTTGTACTGTATATTTTTGTTTTGTAAAAATAATGCTGCTAGTATTAACAACATCATACTACCTTTTACCAACATTTCAACTTTTGTTTCGTGGTAGTATTTAACAATTCAATTATCTTTTTATTCTTTTTTTTATGTCATAGGTTTAAATCTGAATAACAGGAATGACCTCTTATAGTCATGCATAAACTTTGATGATGTTAATTGGATACATTCATTAGTAATTAATACCATGCAAATAACCTTAATAGCTTTAATTCCATTTTAATATTTTGAATCTTTAAACATTATGAATTATTTGGCAAATATAATTGAATATTATACTGTGTTTAATGACGTATAACATTTCTGCTTGCAATCGTTTTTTTAATTCTAGTTTGAAGATTGCTGGTTCATTTTGAGAATAAAACACTTTTTGTAAATTTTATTATAGAGATTGACCCGCGCGTGTAATATTCGTGGGTCACGCGGGGTATACGCGGGGTACACTTTGTGTATTCGCGGGGTACATGCAGGGTATACGCGGGGTATACGCAAGGTATACGCTGGGTATACGCGTTGTACACGCGGGGTACACGCGAGGTACACACGCGTACTAGCTAGTTTGTAAAGTAATCTTTGTTTTCTTTCTTCATTTTATAAATATACAATGATTTCAAATTATGCCACAATCGTCACTGGAAACAGACACTGACGTCACGTAATTCTTGTTTACTGACTTTTTCCTTATTATTAATGTGTATGCAATGATATAGGCCTAATGGGATTTTATCACCTTATAATAATAAACAAAGACAATTTATGCAACTAGTGTAATAACTGGATCATCATGATGAAAATCGTACCTTCGTGTCTACGTGATTGAATATGAATGTAATGGTACGCAATAAATACAGTGATTACCTTAATTTAATTGATATATGCATATAATAATTTTAGATTTCGTCTCGTTAAAATCAACTATTTGATATGTTAATTTTTAGCTGTATAGAAAAATCTCAGTCCTCCATAATTTATTTTTCTCGGTAGTTTAATCAAGGCAAATAATAAATATTATTTCAAATACATGTCAAAAGTTTAATATTATACTGCGCGGTAAAACATTGTAGGCCTATAATGTCGTCACTGATGAAATGAATAATGCGAGCAATCGCAACAAACGAAGTTATTACAAATAGCAAATTAATTAACTATAAACTTACACATTTATTGACAATCAATCACATGTTTTAGCGGATATATACATATTTTTTTAAAAGCTAAATAAAAATAACTGGTTTACTTATCAATTTACATTACTCACTATTATTTCCATCGCTTAAAAAACTAATATATTTTTATCCTGATAATGTTATTTTAAAATTGATATAATATATTCATTGTATAAATTCTGAAGTTGAAAAATGAATTATTCTATAGTGCGTAAGTAACTAAAAAGTATGCTTATCAATTTGTCACGTAAACTGATAACACGTGACATGTTCGTTGTCTTAAATAAGTACTGTACTTTGTTACCAAACACTATAACACGATTGAATGTGTGTATATTAATATATTGGACATTTGCTTGAGGAATTGTTAAAAGGTTTTCCACAATTTATCAAGCACAAGAAATAATATTTCTGAAGTGGTATAGATCTGAGTAAGGGGATGATGGTTCATTGCACTGTCATGCATAGAGCCAATACTATTTGTTGTGTATACTCACGTAGCCTATCTCCCTTGGGTTCTAATTCGTTTCTCTATCTATTCAATAGATATGGCTAATCAAGCACACCTCTTCTGGTTCCCTCGTGTTACTTATTTCTATGCATTGAAAATTATATTTATTTTAACCACGATCACAAAGTAAAAATACCAAAAGATATCGGTGAATGTTTTAAAGTTATAGCGCGCCAAGTATTTAATGCTTACTTCCTTCTCCCCCACCCACCCCATCCCACTTAGAGAGGAGGAACATAGGAAACAGTTCAGCCAATCACCGACGACGGACCATCCGATGTCTGGCGCGTAGGCCTATGTCACTGCGTTCCGTCCTAGGGAAACACGTGGAAGCGCACCAATCATGATGCGATGGATAACACTGTCGAACTGTGATTGGTCATCGCACGATATTTGTGAAACGCAAGCGAGTTGACCAATGGCTAGCGACAGTTTGAATATTCCTTCTGATTGGTCAAATTACTTGCGTTGCGCTTACAGGTTAACAAAGCGTTTTCAAGTCACGTGTCCCCAACACCTTTGCTAATCTAGAATCGTGTTTCCGTTTTTTTATAAATCAGATTAAATCAAAGTAAATAAGATTCTCCAAATTAGCTTGACTAATATCGGCTAACCAAACATCTACAAAAGACAATCGAGTTTAATTGCCTGGCAGCATCGGATAATTTAACGGTTCGCTAAATCAACATTGAATGGCTTTTATCCGAATAGTTTTAATTATACCCGAGTGATGGAAATGATAATAATCAATGTAATTGAGATTTCGAGCCGTAATAAATTTCCTTTCTATAGGATGAATAATGCATTATTTAATCCTTACTTCTTTTCTACTGTTTTTATATAATGATTAAGACTTCTTATGATAAATCTCTCTCAGCAACGCAACAAAATAAAGTGTCTCTTTATAGGTTAACACACTACCATGATACAGACTGCAGTAGAACATCTATTTTATAATGATCAAATAATTATTGTTATTTCTTTATTCCAATCCAACAACAATAAACAATACAGAAAAATCAATTTCCAATTAAATTCTTTTATACGCATCTTCTTCTTAATGTGCCATGTTCAACAAGAACATTGGCGGTTATTTCCAAATAGTCTGCAATATTTATTTCCATTGTAATTTGTTTCACAAACATGATTCCCTGCTTTCCCCTAGTATATAGGTCTCGTCCTTTGTATTTCTGTACAATAGCACGGTGTAGTGTTACTTTACAATAGCAGTGTGTTGTGTTACTGTACAATAGCACTGTGTAGTATTACTGTACAACAGCAGTGTGTAGTGTTACTTTACAATAGCACTGTGTAGTGTTACTGTACAATGGTAATGTATAGTGTTACCGTACTATACAATAGCATTGTTTAGTGTTACTGTACAATATCAGTGTTTAGTGTTAATGTACAATAATACTGTTTAGTGTTACTGTACAATAGCAGTGTTTAGTGTTAATGTACAATAATACTGTGTAGTGTTACTGTACAATAGCACTGTGTAGTGTTACTGTACCATGGTAATGTGTAGTGTTACTTTACAATAGCACTGTGTAGTATTACTGTACAACAGCAGTGTGTAGTGTTACTTTACAATAGCACTGTGTAGTGTTACTGTACAATAGCACTGTGTAGTGTTATTTTACAATAGCACTGTGTAGTGTTACTGTACAATAGCACTGTGTAGTGTTATTTTACAATAGCACTGTGTAGTATTACTGTACAACAGCAGTGTGTAGTGTTACCTTACAATAGCACTGTGTAGTGTTACTGTACAATAGCACTGTGTAGTGTTATTTTACAATAGCACTGTGTAGTGTTACTGTACAATAGCACTGTGTAGTGTTATTTTACAATAGCACTGTGTAAGTATTACTGTACAACAGCAGTGTGTAGTGTTACTTTACAATAGCACTGTGTAGTGTTACTGTACAATAGCACTGTGTAGTGTTACTGTACAATAGCACTGTGTAGTGTTATTTTACAATAGCACTGTGTAGTGTTACTGTACAATAGCACTGTGTAGTGTTATTTTACAATAGCACTGTGTAGTGTTACTGTACAATAGCACTGTGTAGTGTTACTTTACAATAGCACTGTGTAGTGTTACTGTACAATAGCACTGTATATAGTGTTAATGTAACTTTTCCAGAAGTTAGATTAACCTTGATGTATAAAACGATTTTTTAAAATAAATTCCGTTATGTCAAAAAAAGTTAGTATTAAGTAAATTTCTCACGTATGTTTTGATAAAAAGCCGTCGATAAATATGCAATGATGGCAAAAATTATGCAACGAAACATAGGCACGGAGGAAATGTGGCAATTTGGTGTCAACGATTGACTATTTTCAGTATAATCTATCGTTATTTGTTACATTTAATAGTTTCAGCTTCTCAATTTTGAATTTATAAGAAAATAGATCCGAAATCTGTTAACTGATGGGCATAAATAGGTCAACAAACATTTTAATGATGACTTTGAATTGATTGTTGGAAGTGTCTATAATTATGGAAACAGCCTCACAGGCTTAGAAAGGAATGCCACATATCTAGGGATTATAAACTAGTATAATTAAAACCAATGAAATTCAATAAATGTAAAGTTCATTATCCTTGCTTACAGAGGAGACACATGGGTGTTTCAAAATCTCTTTCAGTCAGTTTGTTCCAATCAGTCTGTGTACAGGTCTATGAAACTCTGTCTACACTATCGCACTAGTTTGACAAAAATGTGATGTGCCCAAATATAGGTGTGGCTTTATGTCAGACACCAGTTGACGTATGCGTAAAAACTTGTAGTTTTGTTAAATAATTGAAATCGTATAAATAGTTGAAAAATACAGAAAAAGTGCAATGTTATTCCTTATCTCGCTGCTGAATGAATGATTTGTTCTTTTATAACTTGCAATACATTATAAGCTGTTTTTATTTCAATAACCCATGCATCCTGTGTCATTAAAATCTGTTTTACCTTTGTATTTGTATCGTTTTATACATTTTAATGTAAATACAACGTAATTCAGCTTCGGCTGCGACCGTGGTATAAATAAAAGAAACTTGAAATAACTGAACTACACTTTCTTTCCTTCTGAGAAACAGAACAAGTGGGAATGCAGTTTATGGGTATACATCAGAATTTGTACGCGCACGTGCATGCAAAAGGAAAGTATAGCATTGTCTCAAGCTTGCCGAGGTGTAATTGACTAAATACAGTATGAATTTAAATCTTACGTTCGGAGTAAGAGGTTCTTTAATTCCCCTTTTAATCTTCATTACGCAAAATGCGAAAGACGGCAAAGTATAAACGGTATTTCTGTCATTTTTGCGAATTAGGTAAACATCACAGTGAGATGTTTTTCATTCATTTGATGATATATAATTTTAGAATCGAGCAATTTCCTAATTAAAAGTGCGATATCGATTATCGTCGCTAAACTCTGGTAATAACTCATGTTATAAGCATTCAAGGACTGTATGCTAGAGGATCTTATTCTATAAGATTGAGAGCGACGGAAATGACATGAACTGTTCCTATCTTTGTTATCACTGGTTATAGAGTTGAGTTCTATAAATTGCATGCGAATCTCGGTGCGCGCGCGTACAGTACCCGTTGAGCGCGATTTCACCTCGAGCACGAATTCCGTTATCCATATTTTGTCAAGCAAGGTCATCATTCATGCTCACTGATGATTCGTCAAAATAAAAACAAATCGTACGATTTCACCAAAATTCTTGATCCATTGGATCGATTCAGAGTCCGAATCAGGTACGAATTCAATTGTACGAATTTGGTGTGAACAATCCTATGCTTTACAACTTAACCCATTTTCCACGATATTTTTCTCGGGGCGCCGGACCGGATCCCGCCTTGATGTGAACGCAACTAAAAAGAGGCAAGAAAAATCGGGTGCTTCAAGAATATTACCAGACATGTGTGACTTGTTCTTATCTTAAAGGCCAGGTGCGGGCAAAACATTTCTATTGATCATACATTCCAATAATTATCGATCTATAGTTTCCCCTATGTTTCATAATTTTTGGGATTTTATTTGTGTTACACGAGCTTGTTGAAAATAAGCCCTTTCTTATCAGTGGGGGGATAGTTCAAATTACACAGTAAAATCTCTATTCTTTTGTACACAAATTTTGTAAATAGAGAGGCATTTTAAAAAGCTATGAAAAATAAATGGTGTGGTAAAAAATGTTATCAGATGACTAAATATAGGTAATATAACTTGAATATTACATTTCTGATATTTTTATTCAACTTCAGATTTTTATTTTCATGCTATAGCAAAAATTATCCACCGTATATCCACCATCTTTTTTCACCGTCATGTTATTACATTAGGTTAACTACCTAACTACTGAAAAAAAGTCTTCCTGGTTTTTATGGAAGAATTTTGCCAAATTTTGTATTTGACCATATTAAAGGAAATACATGTTTTTTCGTCTCGATTTCTGTTACAAATATTTGATTTATGTACAATTATCCAAATATTATATTTAAAATTCATGCCTGTACCTGAGCTTTAATTTGTTTTCTTTTTTGTATGTTTGTGTTCTCTTTGTGTTGTCTCTAATCACAAACACTTTCTAGGATCTTGCACTTTTGTAAATTAGGCCTATATGTTTTAGATGAATTGATATAAAGGATTTCGATCTTTTAGATATTTATAGTGCATTTATTGTATCCTTCGAGAAGAGTAGGGGGTTACCCCGTTGAACTGGTTCACAAAATAGCCCCTGTATCAGGGGATTACCACCTATCTGATAGGACAGTCATTAATTGGTAATTCTTGGCCACATTGCCTAAAGACATAAAATAATAAATAAATAAATAGCTTTCAAATCAGATTCTAGTGCTAATTTGAATGTCTACGTCTACTCAATTCTCCTCCACTTTGATTGAACTATGAACTCAAATCATAATATAATAATATTCTATATTTTTAAAATTGATTTTTAAAATAAAAAATATCAATATTTAAGGAATGCAATTTCCAAAAATGAATTATTCTGATGAATATTCTTTTTTTACGATAAAGTTTAGTATTTTTAAGGAAATTTATCGATTGAAATCGAATGCCATTGTTAAAACATATGGATGGCACTCGTACCGAAATACACAATTCATATTTATATATATTCATAATATTTAATAGAGAAGCCTGTATTAATGGCGTGTATTATATACACGTACAATATTCATGTTCGCGCTTCTTGCTATGGAATATTAGTAAATTACATGTTGAATTATTGTTATGCTTTGTTTATGGTTATGATAGTGGTAATATATTTACCATCATAACGGACGTACGTAAGTACATTATAATTATAAACATAATCAAAACAGTTCTATAGTACAATCACAACAAGATTTTGAATCTACAACCCGCGTAATTTACAATTAACCAAGTAAACATAAATCTTCACTGATAAAAGTACAACTATATTCAACAAGTAGGCCTAGGCCAATTTATGTTTTCGTCGTTTACGATTGTCTAAACTATTCAGGGAGATAAAAGTGTGTTGAGAGGAGGTTCGGCTGGGAGAGTTGAGGTGTCAGAACACTATTTGAAGCATGCGCAGAAACTGTTTACGCTCTACTTCTGTGCTGCAACGTGGTGTGCAATGCAATTAAATATTCAAAATTATGATTTTCTGGAGGGGATTTAATTTATTTGTTTAAAATTTCTCTACCAAATTTGCAACGCATTATATGATAACACTTAGGCTACACTTAGCATGATAGCCTTTATGGTAGATGTCATAGACAGTTGATGCCTTCAACACAAATTGAAAGACAACAGTTAAGACAAAATCAATACACAGCCGGTAGCGTCCAAACTCCGACAGTGATTTTTCATTAAGTGAATTTGAGTTGTAGTTTTAGATTGTAAAGACGGATATAAACGCAAGTTAAGCAGCTTTTCTACATAATTAGCACGTCTCGGGAGAATTCGCTCAGAAGGGACACTTCGATTATCACGAGTAATTTAACAAGCATTGTACAGCTTTATTTATTAATTTTCTGTAATTAAAATTAAGCTAATACACTTTTTTAAATCGTAAAAAAATCGTTTTTTTATCGATAAATCAAATCCCATGTACACTTATCGTCGCAAATTAGAATAAAAAAATCATTGATCATTCAAATATAAGATTATTTATTTCGAGTTCTAATTCTTAATTTCATGTAATTTAAATTACGGAATACTAATGTCCACAATATTAGATTATTATAGTTATAAGTGCATCTAAAATTCCATTTTCTAATCTTTTAAACAAATTAAGTTTTATAATTAGCGAATTGAAGACACAAATTGCTGTAAATCTGAATTTGCATTATTAGTATCCAAATTAACTATTAAAATGTTATTAGTATTTATAACCATATTTACTTGATCGTCCTCCAATTTGTCAAATTATGGAATTAGTAAAACATGAGAAGGAGAAGTAGTATTTGACATTTGATTTGATTTTATAACCTTTGATTCGATATTACCACAGCTTTTAATATATCTACTGCGCATGTCCATGTGAGCGTGCGCTAAAGGACGCGTGTTCATTGCGTGTCATTACTTGTGTGCCACGTGATTTCCACACCTTTATACTATTTTAAAAGTTACATCTTTTTTCATGTTCTTAGATTGTCGATAGGTTTGCGACATATATCCTTTTTAGTATCTTCTGATAGCTTGTTTTTCACCAAAATCTATGACTTCTTACGCAGTGGCCTAAAAGTAGTGAAATGAAGTTCTGAACCTATTTTGATGTCTTTTCTTTGGCATTATAACTTGTGAAATTTAGAGGAGGCCCGGTCCGGCTGCCCCTCCCCATCCCATTGAATCCGCTCCTGCTAAGTTGTATCTCAAGATTGGTGAAAAATAGGCTTGATTAGTTAAAGTAAAGACCTATACTGTTTCCGCTACTTGTTTCACTAGTGGAAAACAACTTTCCTGTAACCAGGCCAGCCTCATGTAACATTGTATTTATCGTTATTCTGTTTAGGAACACTTGGATCTCGTCAGCAGAAAGATCTTTTGTATGATTTATTTGAGAAAAGTAGTTACAATAAACTGGTACGACCCGTCAAAAACGAAACGGATAACATCACAGTATCAGTGGAACTTTACTTGAGTCAAATAAATAATGTCGTAAGTAGCTCATTATCACTGACTAAGAGTGTAGAGTGTGTCTTCTACAAAAGTAGTCTCTGCCATTGTGTTGTTTATGTGGTTAGTATTTCTACGAGTGCTCCACTAGTATACTATTTCACCCCATGTGCGCCAAAATGTTAATCTTTCCAATATCAAGCCGAATCACCGTGTAACATAGACAACATTAAAAGGAAATGCGATTCCTTTCTGGAGGAAAAAGGCATTATTTACGGCAAGAAAAACTGCCAAAAGTGATGGTTATTTTGGTTCTATCACGCATGCTCTCTGCTCCCTGGGGTTGTATATGATTCTGGAGACTATATATGATCACCATCATTACAATGATGACCATCATCATAATGATCACCATCATTACAATGATCACCATCATCACAGTGATCACCATCATCACAATAGGTCACAATGATTACCATCATCACAATGATCACCATCATCACAATGCTCATTATCACAATGATCGTTATCACATGATCACAATCATCACAATGATCACCACCATCACAATGCTCATTATCACAATGATCACCATCATCACAATGATCATTATCACATGATCACCATCATCACAATGGTAATTTCACGCTGATCACTATCATCACAATGATCATTATCACAATGGTCACCATCATCACAATGATTATTATCACAATGATCACCAGGTACAGTATCCAGCACACATACCTGTATACTCATATTTTATTTTTCCAGATTTTAGCAAATAAACGGCTGTAATTACTGGGTTTAAACTCTTAATGACATGCTATAATTGCACTAGTGTTTAGAATTTATCTCGAAATAAAGGAAATGACAAAACAAACTTATCTTATATTAAAAACAAACAGATGATGCAATGAGAGAGATCTTTGCCTTTCGTTTTCGCTCGTCAAATCTAATTTTAAGTTGATGCGTATATATTTCTTTCCAACAATCCATGTGCACATGTTTTGTTATGTCGGTTTAATATTGATGTGTGTAGGGAGACGGATTTAGTGCGTTATTTTAGTTGACATGGAAGAATAATAATTAAACAATTTTAAAACAGGCCTGCTTTGAAATTGTAAACTGTGCCTTTGTATTTCCTCTTAGTTTTGTAATTCTAATTGCTTACAAACATTTATTTCTTTTAATTAGAACGAAAAGTATCAATACCTTAGCATGATGGTTTGGCTGACGCAGGTAAGTAAGATATTGAGAGCTGATTAAAAGTTACCTTTGATTAGTAGATACACTTTATAAAGATCGGTCACCTATGTGCTAACGGCATGTACACCATCGTCCCGCTATGTACGCACTCACGCTATGTACGCACTCACGCTATGTACGCACTCACGCTATGTACGCACTCACACTATGTACGCACTCATAAATGTACATGCACACACGTTATTTATGCACATACTAAATGTACGCACTCACATTATATACGCACACACACAACATGCGCACTCACAATATGTACGCACCCACGCTATGTTCGCACTTACACAATGTACGCACTCATACAATGTATGCACTCGCACTATGTACGCACTCACATAATGTACGCACTCACACTATGTACGCACCCACGTTATGTTCGCACTCACACTATGTACGCACTCACACTATGTACGCACCCACATAATGTACGCACTCACACAATGTACGTACTCACACTATGTACGCACTCACATAATGTACGCACTCACACAATGTACGCACTCACACTATGTACGCACCCACATAATGTACGCACTCATACAATGTACGCACTCACACAATGTACGCAATAATACAATGTACGAACTCGCACTATGTATGCACTCACGCTATGTACGCATTCTCGCTATATCTCCTCGTAGTATAACATCACACATATTGTATTCATTTTCTGTATGTATATTTCACAGCCAGGTGGTGGTCGGTTTTAATTAAAGTTTGTATGTAATGTCTTATTGATCGGCACTTTGGATTTAACGATAGATAACGACAAGTCAAGTGGGCCTATAGTATTTTAACGATTTCTCTTGTCAATGTTTGACCTAATCCAAATGAAATATCCACCAGAAGTCTGAGTATATTGACTAGGCAATCTCAGGTATCACGTGGAAAGGTGTTCTGAAGGCACTTAGTTGATAAGCTGTTTAATCCAATCAATGGCTAGCAATATTACACTGCCGCGAAAGGTATACCGTACTTTAACTTTCTATAATTACTAGGCCTATACAGTAAATTGTATCTTGGCCAAGGTTAGATAAAAAGATTTTTGTATCATCGATTTTAAGCCCCGTCTTTGACAGCATTGCTTAAAGCAGAGCTGAAATAGCACATCTATCATCCATTAAAGCTGGTAAAATGATACGAATTAGTAAGACGATGATGTTTCAATGAGAAATCGAGACATGAATACAAATTATAAAATGATATTTAACACTAATCTTAATTTTATTTACTAACTATTCAAAGAATACAAATGACAATTATCACAAGCATATAATTGCATCACTCTTGAGACTGATTGGCTATCAATTTTCACGCGTACGCGCGCGTAAATGATCGCTAAATGACTCAAAAGTTAATTATTGATTGTCATTCTTGGTATCATTTGGGATTTCAAGCATTATATCAAATCTCACAACACAATATATATTCATGTGCTGGAAAAGTAGGTGTTGAATTTAATCTGAATGTGTAAGTACTGTCTACAGTATCAAATGTTTTAGAAAAAAATGTGATGTGCCCATATATGGACATGATGATGTCATATCACTACCATATTTTTTGGTATATCAATTATACCATATTTGGACACATCTTTTTTTGTCACACTAGTAGACAAAGCTGAAGACGGATGAGATGAAGTATGTACCGCAGTATCTTTTTCATTATACATCATCATCAATTATCTCATCACATTAAAGCGTTCACACTGCGCCAGCCCGGGTCGGTTCGGTACTTGGCTGACCACTCATGGTCTACGTTACGTTTTTCGAGCACTGCGTTCACACACGGAATCCGAAATAATGGGAACGATCCTATTTTTAATTTTTTGTAATCATTCTATTACAAACGTCATCGATTCGTTCTTATTCAAGAAGCCCGGGCCTGACCTTTAACATATATTTGTATGACCCAAAGAGTTGATACAGCCGAAGTAGGCCCTCTAGCCTTCGGCTTATTACACCTCTCTTATATGACGACAGATTCTGCCCACAATACTCACTCACAATTTGCAAACTCTTGTACTGACGTATATCCTATTCAGCCAACAGTTCATTGACTTTTGGCGCTGATTTATGAACAGTCAAATTATAAAAAAAAAACATAATCAGTCTGCGAAAGTGATTTTTTGGTGTAGTTTGTTTATTTGGCGACGTGTGCTGACGACATTACTCAATGTTCTACACATTATATTATTGACTTTCACAGTATGAATAATGTATAAAGAACAATAATGGAACAATAGGCCTAATGACTATTATTTTAAAATTGTGTTCTATTAATTGTAGCGTTGGAAAGATGAATACTTAGTGTGGAACTCAAGCGACTACCAAGGCCTGGACGTCATCCGTGTGCCTGCAAGCAAAGTTTGGCTTCCCGATACAATATTATACAACACGTAAGCACGTCGTACCGTTAAAGCTTGGTTCCCACTGGTACGCAATGCAAGGACGTAACGCAACGCAAAGTGGTTTGACCAATTTCAAGCGATAGATTATTCAAACAGTTGCGTCTACGTCCTTGCGTTGCGTCCTAGTGAGAACCAAGCTTAAGGCCAATTCACACAGACGAGCGGTAACGTTAATAACAAATAGAATCTATGTTAATCCTTAAGACCACACAACGCGGAGCAGACGGGTAGTTTCCGCTCAGGATAGATACAGATTCTACGTTGGACAAGTTTACGCGGTTTTCCGCCTACCGTTACTGCTCGTCTGTGTTAATTAACCGTTACTCGTGCATTTAAAATCGAATGAGGGGTGAGGTAATTGATTACCCCCCAAAACACTCAGACATCACCTCGAAGTAATTTTATTTTTTAAACTGTATTCATTATTATTTGTTAGCTTTTTTTTCATATATTTGATGTGGGTAATTAATGGGCCTGTTAAAAGGGGAACAAAAAGAATTACGAATAAAAATACATGTTAATTTCTAAAAATTGAAACAAAAAAGTGTTTCATAGAGGGAGTTACATTACATATGTTAAGCACTAAGAGTTGCAGCAGCAGTGCCACAAACGTAATAATGACATTTGTTGTTTGTAATGTTTTGTAATTTTTCAGTCGTGATGAAAGTTCTAACGAACCGTTCATGACGGTAACCACTAACGTAATCGTAACGGAAAATGGTAGTGTGGATTGGAGTGCGCCCCTTACGATCAAATCTCATTGCTCTGTTGATGTCTACCTCTATCCGTTTGATAAACAGGTGAGAGCTGATTACTGTATTATAATAGTATGTGTTATAAAACACTTAAATAAATTCCTGCCATTTGATTAGAAGATTGTGGGTCACATGGCGTGCAATAGTACGCACTATTAAACATTTATTATTTGTATATTATATCATTTAGCATGAATTAATTTTAAGCTTTATATGTAGGAATACATTTGAGACTTTAAGGAAGTAGGCCTATACGAACATGTCCTCGTAATATATAAATCCCCCATGCTACTCAGTAAACTATAGTCTGTGTTCCAGACGGAGTTTTGACTTAATATTAGTAAACAGATATATATATTTTGGCACATATGGCGTTTCATACATATACTACTTGAGCTTGTAAAAAGCCTCGAAATTACTACAGACTTGTATTCAATTTCTATTGATAACATTTGTTGGCAGGTATGTCGATTGAAGTTTGGTTCGTGGCAACACGACACCAAGTACATTGACTACTTCGATGATACAGCTGACGCGTCGAACTACAATCATAACGGCGAATGGGACACACTTGGTAAGTTTATTTAATATGGACGAAAACGGATGACGCGTGCTAACGCTTACAGCTTTGTTCTCATTTGGACGCAACGCACTTGACAAGACAAGCGACAGTTCGAATAATCCATTGCCTGTGATTGGTCAAATCAGTTATATTAAACTTTATGTGACAATATATGGACATGATGATGTCATACCACTTATGGTGGGCACGTCATATAAAGTTTTATAGTGTAGACAGAGTTTAAGGCAACGATAAGTAATTTGACTAATCACACGCGATGGATTATTCGAACTGTTGCTTGTCTTTAGCCGGCCAACTCTACGTCCTTGTATTGCGTATATAGTGGGAACGAAACGTTACGCTTACGTCATTGCGTTGCGTTCTGTAAAACAAGCTTTAACGAACGCGCACTGTTAATATTATGGAGTTAAGTATCAAAACGGTACTCTATGTAAGCGAATAAAAGAAACCAACTGGGTGATTGTTACACGGAGGCCTGGTTGTTACAACCAAGGCTATTTTAAGCTTGGTTCCCACTGACGCAACGCAACGACGTAGGCGCAACGAAAGTGAGTTGAGCGATCAAGCGATACTTGGGATGCTTTGCATCTAAATGGAAACCAAGTTTTAGAATTGGTACTTGGCAACAAACCTATCAATATGCTTTTCTATTGATTTGAATGTATTAATTGTATTTGTATTGTTTCATTAATTTGTAGAAATCGCTCACAAGAAAGAGTTAGAAACATTTAGCTGTTGTCCTGATAAAACATACGCCAGTGTAACTTTTAGATTGGAAATCAAACGACGCCCTCTGTTTTACTTTCTGAATCTGGTTGTGCCGTGTTTGGTGATATCTGCAATGTCATTGGTGGAATTCATTTTACCATGTAACTCTGGAGAAAAAGTTTCGCTGGGAATCACAGTACTTTTGTCATTAACAGTGTTTATGTTAGTTGTGGCTGAGAATATGCCAGCCAGCGGAAGTGATATTCCAATATTGTGTAAGTTTTCTGTTCTATTTCAATGTCAGCGCAGGTGTAATTCAACATGAACGTTACGTAAGGCTTGAGACGCAACACAACGACGTAACGCAACGTAAGGGATTTGACCAATCACAAGCGATGGATTATTCAAACTGTCTCTTGTCATTGGTTAACTCGCTTGCGTTGCGCGTACATCCTTGCGTTGCGTCCCCTCCTTGGACACAACGCAAGGTTGTAAGTACACCGCACAAGTCACGACGCAGTGAATCCGCCACTACATCGCGTCGTGATTACTTTTGTTGCACTCACGTCCATGCGTTGCGTCCTAACACTTGGTTCCCTCTAGCGACGCAACACAATGACGTAACGCAACGTAAGGGATTTGACCTATCACAGCGATGGATTATTCAAACTGTCTCTTGTCATTTGTCAACTCGCTTGCGTTGCGCGTACGTCCTTGAGTTGCGTCTCTAGTGGGAACCACGCTTAATATTAATTAAACTTAACTCGTCCTGGTGACGATCGAGTTCAAATCATATACTGTACCTATACGTAATAACAAATGTCCTTTTCTTCTTTGCAGCTCGATTTTATATCATCACAATAATGTGTGTTTCCATATCTTTATTAATGACTATACTAGTGCTAAACTGTCACCATCGACAAACTCCACTTCCAAGATGGATGCAAGTGGTTTTCTTGCAATTTCTTGCTCGCCCTCTATGTCTTCATGTTCACGTTAAAAAAATTCAGCGAAGCAACTCGAAACGAGTCTACGAGCCCATAACACAGACTATTTACACGGATATGGATATGGGCCCACAGGAAGACCCGATCGATATAACTACGCGCGAAAAACGTTTGAATGGTACGCGCAACAACATGCGATCACTTTCATCGATGGAGTCGGCGTCTGATCCTGTATGCCGAGAAATGTTGCGTAACCAGAGATTTCTTGTGGAACATTTTGCAGAAAAAGAGAAAACAGATCAACTAATAAGCGATTGGCAACTGGTTGCTAGCGTTCTTGATCGTCTTTTTTTGTGGATTTACCTGATTTGCATTGTCATCATTGATTCCGTTATTTTCACTCAGATGCTTTAACTGAAACTCAACGTTATTGCTGGTTTTGGTTCGGATATTTAAAAATGACGATGTACCCGATTATATGACGTCACAAAATCCGTGACGTGTAGACTATTTGATAACTATAGTGTGAAAACTATCCGAAATGTTGTTGAACCTTTAAACTTTTACATAGACAAAATATATGGAATGGGCACTCAACGCATCATCATAATGTTTGAACAGTTGACTTGATCACTTTAGTGTCAGAACTTTCCGACTAAAACTTTATATATATATAATCATGGAATTAGGAACGTACGATTTTAGAATCAGAAAAACAATATACAGTACATTATTAATAAGTGTATAAAAAAACCTTATTTTAACCATTATGTTGGTGGTGATGATGACCACCACAACACAATCTATGGATTGGGGAACACTTATATTTAGAACCAGAAAATTAAATAGTATCATAGGTGTAAACATTCATTTATATAGATCGTGGTTTTTAAATGCCATTAGGTAGTATGATACAATTTTAACGATTAGACTATCATTAATTAATAGATTGTTAGACTTAAGCTTGGTTTCCACTAGCGACGCGACGCAACGTAAGCAAATGTCCTTCTAGTAATTGTGTTTTCCCCCGCCTGCCTGAAATCAAACTAGCGATGTTTGCGTCGTCGGTTCCCACTTGTGGTTACGCAATACAACACTTCAGGCCCGTATCCAGGGGGGGTGCGTTGGGTGCAGACGCACCCCCCCAAGTCCCAAAAGGTCCACTATTTCCTCGGTTGGTATTTTTTCTTGTCTTGTTTAACTAAAGACAATATCATTATATATATACAAAATTTACATTATCAATGGTATACAAACAAAAATATGCTAATATAAAATGAAAAAATACCGGTAATTAAATTACGGAATCTGAACTGACTACAAACTCGATGTAAAACATGCGCAGTCGATCATGTGACGACAAGCAATAGCTTAGCGCTTCATGTACGCGGTACGCGGTATAATATACAGTAAAAACGTTCGCGTTCACTTCATATAGCTTCAGCGCCTAGAAAACCACGATGTTCCATTGACCGTGAGAGTACGTCAGAGGGCTAATATGCACTTTTATGCATTCATTATTGCCAGCGATCTAACTTACTAATAAACATTAGCTAGGTACGCACTTGTCTGGCGGTATCCTTTTGTACGAATCGTTCAACGTTGGGTCGAGACGCGTGATATCAAGTTTCATCCAGGGACCAAAATGTGTAATGTAGTTATTTTCCAGGCGAAGTTTACCGACGGTTACCGAAGGGAACACGTGTACTTTTTGTCGGGGAATATAATATACAGTAAAAAGCGTTCGCGTTCACTTCGTAGCTAGCTTCAGCGCCTAGAAAACCGCGACGTTTCATTGACCGTGAGAGTACGTCAGAGTGATAATATGCACTTTATATGCATTCATTATTGCCAGCGATCTAACTTACTACTAAACAATAGCTAGGTACGCACTTGTCTGGCGGTATCCCTTTGTACGAATCGTTCAACGTTGGGTCGAGACGCGTGATATCAAGTTTCATCCAGGGACCAAAATGTGTAATGTGTTATTTTCCAGGCGAAGTTTACCGACGGTTACGTCGTGTACTGCGTCGACGTACGCTACACTACAGCAAAAACGAATTATGTTAATTGTTCGTTTGTTCACCAATTTTTTAATTTACAAGTAACCTTCTGTACCGTGGGGCACCTAAAATAAATTTTTCATCTATTACTAAACAAAAAAACATGCCATTTTCGCTTAGCCAACATTATAGCTATAGTTATTACATTTTCAATATCCTGTATGTCATGAATTTCTCACCACTCGGAAGTCCAGATGGTACGCATGCATACACCTGGGAGGAATAAACTTTTTTCCCCGACTGAAAAAGGTCTACGCTTGCGTTTTTTAAGCCTCTAGGCCTGATGTTTCCAAAGTATAAAATGCAATTTTTTGAAGACCTGCAGCTCTAGTTTTAAACATTTTCTTAGCTCAGCCCCAACAATAAAGCTGGTCATATTTCGAAGAACAAGAAGTACATTTTCCGAGACCTAGCATCTCTATTTTTCAAACATTTCTTAGCTCAGTCACAACCCATGATAGGGACTTATATATTTTTTTTCATGTTTTGAAGTATAATAAGTCCAATTTCCGGGACCTCCAACTCTATTTTTCTAAATTTTCTTTGAACTTTTATTTTTTAAATTGAAAAATATGGATTGAAACAGTCATCGCGCATCGTTTTTTTGCACGCAGTATTTTATTTATGCATTATAAAAAATGGAAAAAATGGCTACCCTAAATCTGATTAAAAAGACCTCAAATGACGCTAGAACGCGTTGCTTCCGGGGGCTTCGCCCCCCTGGACCCCACCGGGGGCTCTTGGCGGCCCCTGGCCCTCAGCCTAGTGATGCTCGCTTCGCTCGCATAGCCCCCTCATCGGGGAATGTAGCCCCCGCGTCGGGAAGATCCTGGCGCCACCCCTGCTGAGTTGGCCTCATCATGAAAGCGTTAAGTTCTGGTGTCCATCGTTCAACTAGCCCAAGCCACAACAGACAGTCTTACATCAGTCTTTAGAACGTCAAATAACGCAAATTTTTCCAGGGCCTTCGGCCCCTGGACCCTGACCGGGGGCCCTTGGCGGCCCCCTGGCCCCCAGCCATTGTTGCTCGCTTCGCTCGCACCCCCCCATTATAAATGCTGCATACGGGCCTGCACTTTGCGTCGATACGTCGCTGCGTTGCGTTCTAGTGGGAATCAAGCAGTGACCTATCGCAAGCTATGATCCATAAAGCGTGGTTCCCACTAGCGACGTAACGTAACGCAACCTACGTAACGTAAGAAAATTCCCTTCCAATAATTGTGTTTGCCCACACCTGTTGCGTCGTCGGTTCCCACTTGTGATTACGCAATACAGCACGTTGCGTCGATACGTCGCTGCGTTACGTTGCGTTCTAGTGGGAACCACGCTTTACGATTGGTCAAATGTTACTTGCGACAGCCTACGACGTCGGATTAAGCTCGCGTCGAACGGATTGCTTTAAAAATGTGTTTGATGCTTGGAGATAGTTTTAAGCTAAGGCACTATTTATTTTGGTTGTGGTGGTGGTATCATTATTTTGACCTATTATTTTTAAAACGAATTTGGTGTTATTAAAGTTAAGGTGTATGTAATTTAGGATTTGAAATAACTTATCTTGTGTGTGCTGCTAAATTGATGATAAATCTGCACATAACGCATTATTTCATCGTTTGAACGCATTATTTCATCGTTTGAACGCATTATTTCATTGTTTGAACGCATTATTTCATCGTTTGAACGCATTTCTAATCCAGAAAAAACAAACTATTTAACTTAGCCCAGGTGTATATTGTTTGCATGCTAATTATAGTATTGTAAGCATTATATACAGTTGGCAACATTTCAGGACAGTGTTCGAAGAATTTGAGAGTAGGAGCTATAATATAGGCTGTTGAATGAGCTTTTATTGTAATGTTTAAGAAATCTCATCTCCTAGATACCTTTCCGCAATACGTCACTGTCAATAATAATATTATTATTAATAATTGACTTTGTTAACATTGGAAACGGAATGATTCATGTTGAAATAGGAAATTAGTCAATTATCACGTGACAGACTACAAGTATGGCGTATGGTTTTAACGAAAGTTTACACTCGAAGTTTGTTGAATAAAACAGATACGTTTAGTACGGTAAAGTAGGCCTACCTGCTGGACAGTCTGATTCAAGAAGTCTAAAAAAACAGTAATAATTAGCCGATAATGTAAGTATCGTAATGTTTGGTTTGTAGTAATGTCACTAAATATTGTAAATATCCGTAAAAGTTCTAGTAACATGATATGTTTGGTGCTGGATTACCGCTAGTTGGTGCATTGTATTTCTGCGATGTAATTACATTACACAATAAAGACTAATGAAATATGAGTTGATACATGTGATTTTCATTTATATTATTGCTAAAAACAAATTAAAATTAAAGTTTAAAAAAGAAAACCAAAAGTAATGACAGGACCGTGAAATCTATGAACTCGGAGTGAAGTCACGCCATTTTGCATACAAATTGAAAATCTTGATACGGGTCTGGTGATTAGAGAGATTGAAAAAAGAAATATATGGATAAAAAAAGGTTTTCACATAGAACTAACTATATATTTAAAAAGGTAGGGCTACCTAGGTCAATAAGATCGCCATTTAAATAATAAATACTCACTCATTCAGGTAGTATTAATTGTAGAAAGATATAAATCTAATCCACTGGACTTAAAGCTCTGTTTACACTATTAAATATGATGTGACAAAAAAATGTGATGTGCACATATATGGACATGATAATATTATATATGGGCATATATATTTGGATATATCACTACCATATTTGGGCACATCCCACCTTTTTTGTCAAACTAGTTTGATAGTGTGGACAGAGCGTTACTTGTTACTGTTGACTAAACAAGTAAGTCCAGTGGATTAGATTGTAAAATTGTTATAATCATGACAATTTAAATTATGGCATGAATCAGAGATGATTTTTAGCAAAGCAAGTATCATATCCGAAAGCTAATGGATGAATTAATACATCACTCTGGTGTGTCTTTATGGACGTGTTTCCGCAGCCAAAATTTACCGGTAATTAACTGATAAAAATTAACCGATAGTTAACCGACAAACTGCCTGTGGAAACGGGGTTGAACCGATTGCTCGAGCAAAATTAACCGATAAGTCATTCAAATCGGATAATTATGCGATCATTTTTAACCTTTGACCTGGAGGACAAATTGTTGCGTTGTGATTGGGCATCTGGTTGTTTTGGTAATAACTGATCATGCGCACTTGATTGGTTCAACAATTAACCGATAATTTTGTTTTGGCTGCGGCGCGCCTATAAACAATATTGTTCGTCCACACATTGAATATTGTTCAGTTATTGTGAATTCGATATCTCCAAGTTGTATAGAGAATATAATCCAAAATAGATTTTTATTATTTCTAGGTAAAACGTGTCCTAATTATAATATTAATTTAAAATTAAATTCATCAAATTAATCGAAGACTTTTTTTCATGGTATATTTTTCAATTTAAATGTATGAATTCCATTTTTTTTTTATTGTGACCTGGTTTCATTGTTTAATTCAACGTTCTTGGTCGTACCCGCTCAGTGAGGCGAGTAGACGTTACAAAAAGAGATTTATTTCAGAGTATTAGCTCAAATCTATGTGGCCCTATATGCATATGTATAAGTGTTTATATACTTTATTGTCGTTAGTAAGTACATTCTGAAATAAATAATAAATAAATAATTGAATATTTAGTCTTGTCTTAAACCAACTTTTTGGCCGGATCGATCTACAGTATTCATTAATCTCTTATACTTTTACGTTATTAATAGGCCTACGTCATGTGAGTAGTTCTGCCCTGTGTTACATTTTCGTTCGAAATATTATGGATGACACAAAGAATAGTTTTAACGTCAAAACTCTTCTAGTAATTTTGTTTTATTTATTACAACGTGCTTTTTAAAAAGTCGAAACTTTGCTATAACTTTTGTCCAGACGTCGAGACAACAATTATTCAAAAGACGACTGGACAAAGAACACTACACCAACTGCAGTATTGTTGTGTGCTTGGTGGGGGTATGTAAGTATGGCTCTCCTTTTTCGACTTTTGTGAATTTATTGTAAGTTTAATTGTATAATTGTGCCTTTTTTACCCCTCTAAATTAGTAAATGTTATCAACTATTATACCTTTAATTTGTTACACCAAATTAGATAGATATTAGATGTTGAAAAGCCTCATAATATGTCATTAATTCAAGCCTAGGCCGGCCTACCTACACAACAAGCGAATTAAAGTTTTTTTGATTGTAGGCTAGCCTTCTTGTCTGGGACAACACAACAACACTGGACGAGGCAGACTCGTTCGCCTTTTTTTAAAAATATTTGGGAATAGGGCCACCGTGTAGCCTAAGCCTGGTAGGTACAGATGATCCCGGTACAGATCATAAGTGAGAAATACATGGAAGAAAGGACCTTGCTCTCCCTGCTGGCCCACAATTTTGGCTCTGGCTCAAAATTGATATTAATAAAATGAAGTGAAGTGTTTTTTTTTCTAATGGCTAGGCCTATACCTAGGCCTAATGCTTTAACAAAATTATTTGTAGATAAAATGAAAATAATTGCGATCGGGTCCATCTGTTGTTCAGCAGGCCTGTTAACTGTGGGTACCCAAACTGAATCAGACTATGAGTATACAGTATTGACCATCATCACGCTATCTACCCTGAAAGACAAAAACAAACCAAATTTTATTGTATCATACACCTTTTTCATGAAACGCAAAATATCTTCGATTGATGAAAAACAATGCTGTGCAGGGAAGCACATTCAAAGCCATCAAGTTTAGTTTCAACTAGATGATGTTTTCTTTCTAACATGTCTGGTAGTCATTAATGCACTTGTCAATTGTATGACTCACTATACGACCCCCGGGAGAGGTGCGTCATGGGTGCGTCATTTACAAATAATTACTGACGCAGGGGTGTGTCAAAAAACCTAGATGGTACGTCACATCAATGAACAAGGTGTGTCAATGTCCGTCACTTTACCACCCACCATATCATAAACAACATGGTCACAGTGCGTCAAAATGGGTGCGTCATGGTCACCTAAAGGTAAGTCACCTTTTTGACGCACGGGTGCGTCATGGTATTCAAAAGTATGACGCACATCGGACAAATGACGCACCTCTCCCGGGGGTCGTATAGTGGGTCATACAATTGACAAGTGCATAAACATAACCATTATCGGTTACAAACCTTGTTGTTATAAAGCTTGTTTTTCCTAGGCTGGTGAAAGTGTTGATGCACACACTACCAGTAACAGCAAAGCACTAGTCCGGTGGACCACTAGTCTGGTGGACTGTTGGCAGTAACAGTCCATACCAGTAACAGCCAAGCACTAGTCCGGTGGACCACTAGTCTGGTGGACTGTTGGCAGTAACAGTCCACAGCAGTAACAGCCAAGCACTAGTCCGGTTGACCACTAGTCCGGTTGACCACTAGTCTGGTGGACTGTTGGCAGTTACAGTCCACAGCAGTAACAGCCAAGCACTAGTCCGGTACACCACTAGTCTGGTGGACTGTTGGCAGGTACAGACCACAGTAGTAACAGCCAAGCACTAGTCCGGTGGACCACTAGTCTGGTGGACTGTTGGCAGGTACAGACCACATCAGTAACTGCCAAGCCTTTTTGTATACATCAAGTGTGTAGATCTACAAAAAAAGGTAATTTGTTTGTTTATTAATCATTTTGTATTGTAGTTGTCCTTTCAGATTTCATCTAGCACATTTTGTTTGACCTTTGTCAGGTATCGATCCAGGGATTCCCAGATCCAGAAGTGTATATGAGATTGTTTATTTTTTAAACATTATACATTTTCCTCTGAATGATAAACACAAATATGAATGGCCTTTGATGCTAAATTAAAATATGCTTTCATTATATTTATCATTTTGTGATGCATTTGCCTTTCCAAATTTCATAACATATTTTGGTTTCTTGAATATTTACAAAACCTTATGTTTGGTTACATTTGAATAGGTAGCTCTGGTCTTTGAACATGCTTAGTAATATTAACTAGTATTGGGATTATTATTTTGCAGACTTTACCATATGTATTGATACAATCGAGGAGACCATCTTGGAGGCACTGTTTTGAAGACGTGAGGTGTACCGATGCAAGGAATCTCATCACCAAGTTCCAATCACTCTTGCTAACTCCAAACAGATCTGGAAAAAGGTAATACACCTACTATATTATTTTAGTGTTTTCATGTGAATATTTCATGGTATTTACCAAATAGAAATATTTATGTAATTGTCATTGATAAATTTGTATTCTTGAATGTTAACATGAAATGATGGACTTTAACGTACTATACAACAAACGTTAAATAATTAAAAGACATACTCTTTTAATTATTTATCGCCTTAAATTGTGGTTTATTAATGTGGGATAGTATCGTCCACTTTCAAGAGTTTTATAAACATTATTATCGAATTTGTATTATACAGGGTAAACTCTTCAGTCAAAGACTGGTCTCAAAGAGCCCAGTTATGACCAGTGACTTTACTGTGTCGAAAGATGTACTAGGTTCTTTAAAGTGCACATAAGCTATGTACACTGGACCTACGTTTTGTAGTCCTTATCCAAGAAGACTTGTTCTACCACCAGAATCATTGAGCGATTTTAACAAGTTTGGCATATTACTAACCTTACCAATTCCCTTTCTTTATATCCTTAGCCCAGCTGTTACTCATACCTGTTTTCTTCTCTTTATACCGGTATTGACTGAAGACGTTCCACTTTGTACACATGCCATAGCACCCTCTACAAGACGTTCCACTTTGTACACATGCACCCTCTACAAGACGTTCCACTTTGTACACATGCACCCTCTACAAGACAACATAACTAAGTATTACTTTACAGTTGTTTCCTTTCTTTATGTTTACAGGCAAATTATTAGCATACTAATTGAAATCGAACGATGTTGATTATGAAATTAAATTGATTAAAAATTAAACACCTTGATAAATAAAACTATAGCTACAGTAGTGCCAAATATGGATAAATTATATATGGTAAAGTCTGCAATTGTTAGTAGGTCTACCATATGATATGTTGCTTCTACTCTTTATGTTTCTTTAGGGATCTTATGATACAATTTTTTTTTCTTCTAATTTGATTCCTAAAAAATAGTAATCTGTATTATTTACCTTATTTTATCGTTTAATTTAGATTTTTTGTTTTGAAGACTTTTTATGCAAAGTAAATGTTTACGAATGAATGAGTTATATAAATTTATAAAAATATGTTTTTTATTTTCATGCAGTATTTCAAGATAAATTAAACAGACTATTTTTGTTCCCATCAGATACATTAATGTGTCTGTGAATGAGCACATCTATCAATCTCTCAAAGATGTTAAAGGTAACTTAATGTAAAAGTTTAAAACTCTTGTCTACACTATAAAACTAGTTTGATGTGCCCAAATATGGTATTGATATCCTCAAATATGGTAGTGATATGACATCATGTCCATATATGGGCACATCAAATTTCACATAATCACATGAAGTTTGATAGTGTAGACAGAGCTTAATAAATATTAATAAAAATTGATTGGGTTCATTGTGTAATACAAAACACTATCTATTTTGTATATTGAATTCATAGCAACCATGCATACACATTAGTGAATAAGCCCCCTAGCCTAATCACCACTACAATATACATACAGCAATGCTCATTGGCTTAAACAAAAAATGTAGTTCTCTTGCTTCACCAATGATGTGTTGTAAATTAGCATTTTAAAGGATAATTCTAGAAAGAAAGTGACCCGATGATGTCAATCTATTTTTGGGATAATACATACAGAGGTTATACAAACATCAGATTGCTATCGAGTGAGCCCTCTCCGTTAGCCTGATCACTCCAAATACATACACAGATTTTTTATTGGTTGACAGACTAAGAAAGTAGTCCCTTTGTAGCCAATAATTACCGCATGAACACAATTAATCTACCGTGGACTGAAATGATGTAATTGTTCTATTTTCAGATGTTTTGGAAATACAGAGATTCAATAAAAGATACACACGTGGTACAATTGTGAAATAACAAGTAATTTACAACAATAATTTTGTAATGCATGCATGAGGAGGTAGAAACAAAAAAATAAAACACACCATCTGAACATTTTACATACAGTATTGTAAGAATAGAATATTGAATAGTGAAAATCAAAATATTAATATTCAAGGTTTATTTATTAAAACTGCAGTGGCAGCAGCAAAAACTGAATCGTTAAAAATTGCAAAAGTTATAACAAATAAACATCAAAAACATATTTATACATCGAAAATATAAACTATTTAAAAACTGGATTTCATTAAAACGTACTGTCACCCTAATAGTACATGTTACATAGTTACAACACTGGATTTCATTAAAACGTACTGTCACCCTAATAGTACATGTTACATAGTTACAACACTGGTTTACATTAGAACGTACTGTCACCCTAATAGTACATGTTACATAGTTACAACACTGGATTTCATTAAAACGTACTGTCACCCTAATAGTACATGTTACATAGTTACAACACTGGATTTCATTAAAACGTACTGTCACCCTAATAGTACATGTTACATAGTTACAACACTGGATTTCATTAAAACGTACTGTCACCCTAATAGTACATGTTACATAGTTACAACACTGGATTTCATTAAAACGTACTGTCACCCTAATAGTACATGTTACATAGTTACAACACTGGATTTCATTAAAACGTACTGTCACCCTAATAGTACATGTTACATAGTTACAACACTGGATTTCATTAAAACGTACTGTCACCCTAATAGTACATGTTACATAGTTACAACACTGGATTTCATTAAAACGTACTGTCACCCTAATAGTACATGTTACATAGTTACAACACTGGATTTCATTAAAACGTACTGTCACCCTAATAGTACATGTTACGCAGTTACAACACTGGGTTACAAGTATACCTTAAAGTAAATCTAAACGGAAGGATACATTTTAAAGTTAATAAAAAATGTAAAACATATCAGTGGAGCAGTTCACAACAAAATCTATTTGATAACTTGCCGCAAATACCTTTAAAAGACAAAATTTATTTTATTTATCCTGCCATTCAAATCTAAGAAATGATATTAGTGATCTTTCGATTAGACCTATGACGAATGATGTTTGGTTTAGTTTGGCAATTTTTTGTCGTGCCAATTCCAGAACGACCCTGAATTCTGTTACATGCACATTTCAACCTCATTTGGGTTACTTCATTAATTTATCTTTGCTTGTTTTTATAAATCTATTTTTCAGTTGATGAACATGAATAGTAGGATTAATATGTTTAGATCTGTCTCAGATGGATTTCCATGGCATAAACGTAAGTAAAGTGTTGATTTTCAAGCCACCTCTGTTAAAACAAAAACAATTCTGATATAATCGTAAACAGGAACAATTTTATTGCATGCTTAAAGTTGTAAATGTATGTAGTGATTCAATCCGTTTATTATAGAAAGATTATGGTAACATAAATTAATGACTATTTAAATATATAAACTGCCATCCCCTAAAATGAATGAACTAAATATATATTTATTTTCGGCTTAAGTGTTGTATACACAAACATTCTCATTATAACATTGACTTTTTTCATCAAGGGCCACAGGTTAAAGATATTTAATACTAGAATAATATTATGAATGATACACCGATGGACTTGGCTAACATTTACATTTCCTTAATCAAATTTGTTTTTGCTGTGTAGCCTGATTACTCCAGGAACACAAACGCCATTCGCACAAAAATATAGGCCTATGGTGGGAGTTCAGAGTTGATTTTAAATAAATTATGTTTATGAATGAAGAATATTCTAGATACAGAATGATGTAATTCTCAATCTATTTTTGCCGTTTTGGAAAACACACGTCCAAATGGTATGATTGACTGAGCCCTCTCTTGTAGAACCTGATAACTCACAAAATACACACCACTGCTTAACGGTGCATGAAAAAGTAATACCTACGGCCAATGGTGAGAGTTCAGAGTTCAGTTTGAATTATTGTGTTTATGAATGAAGAATATTCTAGACGGAAAATAATGTAATTACCAATCTATTTTTGGTGCTTTGGAAAGTACACGTCAAACTTGTATGATCGACTGAGCCCTCTCTTGATAACCTGATAACTCATAATAATACACACCACTGCTTATCGGTCCATAGAAAAATAGTTCCTACGACGACCAATGGCGAGTGCGGTTTCAAAATAATTATGAATGAAGAATCTGACGTAACTTATATATTTTTGTCTGTTGGAAAATACCGTGTATGCGTCATAAACAGCATGCATGTTGTGATTGTGCTATAATATATTTTGTTTGTTACATTTGTTCTCTTGCTATAATATAAAAATAATATAATATACAAAATCCAGACATAGTACTTTCCATGCCAATGCATTGTTTGTATTTATAAATCCAAAGGCAAAATACTAAAAAAATAACAATGCAGTGGGTGAATATCAAATGGAGATACAAATATAGCAAAAAGCTAAACGATGAAATAAACAGCCAGTATGAAATTACAGAGCTTTCACTGATCCTACGTCAGAGTAATATACCTTTTAAATCCAATGCATCTACAATGTTATTATATGTCTTTAGGCAATGTGGCCAAGAATTACCAATAGTAAATTAATCGCTGTCCTATCAAATAGGTGGTAATCCCCCTGATACAGGGGCTATTTTGTGAACCAGTTCACCGGGGTAACCCTCTACTCTTCTCGAATAATGAACTGGGTTCTTCAAAGTGCACACAGGTTATAACTGTGTACACTGAATGACATGAATTGTGAGTTACAGAAAAAAACAAGAATCCTTTATGTATCCTTTAATGCACTGTAGTTGTTAAATAAAAACTGATAATACATTTTAAAATTCAATTTGTCTTTTTATAAATATTTTTCAGATGATAGGATTGAGTTTGAAAATGGTCATTTGAGATGGTTGTAGTGCTAAGCAGTTTGCTATGAGCAGGTTTTTTTCCTTACTTATATTCAAAGTAAAACCATACATTTTGGTCAAATGTATGGTTTTATACAACAATCATTCACATGGTACTGTACGAACATAAAAATAAGAAATTATGAAGGAGAATGTGTAATTACTTCATGGAGCTATAAATGATTACGTCTACAAATCTAAGCTCTAAATATCTGTTATAAAAGTTTATAAAATATGAGGAAATATAACAATTTTAAGATTAGCTTCATGAACTAGACATTTCAGAAATCACTTCAATCCTTAACCTTTGAGCTACAGCACAGTTTGCTATGTATTGGCCAGTTTAATGCTAAATAACAGACTTTAGGGTTGGGTCAACCGGCTCAGCTACAGTAAGTTCACCTGGTCTCCCCAATTTCATTTTGTTTTTATGTATATACTGAAATAATAAAATAATGAAAATGAAATAAGTTCAATTCAACCATATTCAACAGCCAATTATTGGATGCCTTTGTCCAAGCCATGTTGGCTTAGCACTGTTTGGATGCCTTAAGTCCAAGCCATGTTGGCTTAGCACTGTTTGGATGCCTTAAGTCCAAGCTATGTTGGCTTAGCACTGTTTGGATGCCTTAAGTCCAAGCTATGTTGGCTTAGCACTGTTTTTGGAAAAAAATACTGTGATAGAGATTTTGACCTAGCACATTGAGATTATTAAGCAATCATTCTAAACCCCATCTACAATGCCACTACATTTTATTTAGTAGATACTTAAACTTATACTGCATTATATAACCTATTGTTCTTTAAGGAATACATGAATGTCATAATAGTAATATCAACTAGAAGATTTTACCTGAATAAGGTAAGGTACAAAAAGCTACTACTGTGTGTCCTAATGTCCTGTACATTACAGTGGTTGACACTGTGATTGACCGTCAGGCGTCCAATCATATGGTTGAATGTCTGAACCAAAGCACTTGTCATCTGCTTGTATGTGCAAAAAACTTCAACCGCATTGTAAACCACAACTATATTACATTAACTAATTATTAAATACATTGATGAAACACAGAAATATTCTGTAGGAAGTTTTGATGGGATTCCTTATATGGGCCTCATTATAATTCATATTCTGATGTTATGTTATAAATAGGTTATCTATGTTCCGCAACATATGTCCGTTTTTATCGTTTATGAAATATTTAGCCCCCGCTAATCTATAATGCAGGATCCGCCCCTGTATGTGTTGTGACACATTGTTTTCCATGATTTAGATTCCGGGTCAAAAAGGTTTGCATAACGCTGATCTACAGTAAATGATGTGGATAATGTTTATTCATAGCATTGTGTGTTAAGACCAGTCTTGTGTGTCTTTACACTCACATGTATTGTGTGTACCTCAGTGTGTTGAGACTCCAAAGTTTTGCTAGGAATTGTAAAATAGGTGTATTTTTTTAGGCATTTTTAATGAATCAATTTTCCAGGCTTTCTGATTATTGTACATTTGTATAGTGCTATTTCATGAAGATTAGAGTGCTTTCTGGCGTATCATTATAACATTAGAGTGCTTTCTGGCGTATCATTATAACATTAGAGTGCTTTCTGGCGTATCATTATAACATTAGAGTGCTTTCTGGCGTATCATTATAACATTAGAGTGCTTTCTGGCGTATCATTATAACATTAGAGTGCTTTCTGGCGTATCATTATAACATTAGAGTGCTTTCTGGCGAATCATTATAACATTAGAGTGCTTTCTGGCGAATCATTATAACATTAGAGTGCTTTCTGGCGAATCATTATAACATTAGAGTGCTTTCTGGCGTATCATTATAACATTATAGTGCTTTCTGGCGTATCATTATAACATTAGAGTGCTTTATGGCGTATCATTATAACATTAGAGTGCTTTCTGGCGTATCATTATAACATTAGAGTGCTTTCTGGCGTATCATTATAACATTAGAGTGCTTTCTGGCGTATCATTATAACATTAGAGTGCTTTCTGGCGTATCATTATAACATTAGAGTGCTTTCTGGCATATCATTATAACATTAGAGTGCTTTCTGGCGTATCATTATAACATTCTATCCAATCTAAATTTATTTTTTTTCAGGAGTTAGAGTAGAGTAACATTATCGTCCTCAAGCATAACTAAAAACTTAGGAAATTTGGATATTTTAACTTGATTTTGATTTGTGTCTTTTAGAAATAGGTTTCTTCATACTGCTATTTCAATAGTGACAATCATTTTTCAAAATAGCTCCTTGTCAACAAATAATTCCACCCAAGTCTATTTATTTAGCGGTATTCAGTGAATACATAATACGTCATTTATTTGATATACAAATGGCGCTAAGTTTGTATTTCACAACCTATGATATCTAAAACATAATGTTATGCAGGTTGTATCCAGAAAATACAACCTTGATATAGTATCAGAAAACAGTTCAATGGTTCAAACCATTATGCAAATTAGGTTTTGTGGTTGGAGAAGACAAGATGGCCAACTTACACGTGGGGTTTAACTGTGTTAGGATTAGTTGGTATTAATATACCTTCAGCTTTCACATTTTAAAACTGTTACAACTTTTAAGACAGTCCCTTATCCACTATTGATGAGATGATGCTTCCAAAAATAACACATGTTCTTTTGAAATAATTTCTGTTGGAAATTCCAGAACTACGAGAAAAGGCAGATCCTTTGTCAAATTCATAGTTTTTTTCCACAAATTGCTGGTATCGTATCATTAGTAACTTTATACTGTCCCACGTTTTCAGTACAATTACAAAACGACCAAAACAAGTTAATTTCATTCACACTAATAACCCTTTTCACATCACTTTACACACACACATTGCAGCATCAACACCACCTGCGTTTTGTATGGTGTGCCTCCTGCTGTGTGTAAACTCATTTTTTTTACCTAATATGTTAGACACAACAGTGTCTCTCAAAAGAGATACATGAATATAACGTTTTAATATGATATGCATTGATATTTATACATCAAACACATTGGTATCCAGCTCTATACTATAAAGCAGTTGAACAGCTCTATACTATAAAGCAGTTGAACAGCTCTATACTATAAAGCAGTTGAACAGCTCTATACTATAAAGCAGTTGAACAGCTCTATACTATAAAGCAGTTGAACAGCTCTATACTATAAAGCAGTTGAACAGCTCTATACTATAAAGCAGTTGAACAGCTCTATACTATAAAGCAGTTGAACAGCTCTATACTATAAAGCAGTTGAACAGCTCTATACTATAAAGCAGTTGAACAGCTCTATACTATAAAGCAGTTGAACAGCTCTATACTATAAAGCAGTTGAACAGCTCTATACTATAAAGCAGTTGAACAGCTCTATACTATAAAGCAGTTGAACAGTGTATATAAGGAAACATGAAACAAAAATAGACTCTTTGTTCATTCCATGTTTGTGTTGAACATAAACAGAGCACACTAAGGGAAACATGATGAAGACTGTTATTAATTTTGTTCATTTCATAGATATTACAAAACAGTGCAAACATTTGTAAACTGTACATTAGACACTCTTAAAAAGATGAAGTCAACAGTCAACCCAACAACAGTTTTATTAAACATGCATTCTAGTTTTAGTGGTAGTCTTCTTTGATAAGGACTGTAACCTATAGGTCCAGTTTACACAAAATGCTGTGTGCACTTTATCAAGACAATGAGAGGGATACCCTAGTATATTAGCTCACACAGCCACTGTCTCACACAGTCACCACTTAGGCCTCTTAGTTCTGTAATAATCATTAGTTGATTGTGAAACGTAGGTCGATGAAGTAGTAATATGTTTATAGATTTGAGACAGAGAAACTGATACTAAATTCATGTGCAATAATAGAAAAAATAAATTATGCGCTTTTTGTATGAAATGCGCACATGCTGTGCAAGGATTTGTGTTTGATAATCTAATAACCAGGGGGAGTTCAAGATCTAATTTACGCCCCCACCCCCCTCTTAAGAATAGTCTAATCTAATGCAGATTGTGTTTAGGAACATCATTTGCATCATTTGTTCAAACTATGGAGACTTAAGCTCTGTCTACACTATCACACTTTTTGTGTCATAGTAGTTTGATAGTGTAGACAGAGCTTAATGTATATATTGTGTTTTAATTCATTGCAGAACACGGTCTTATAATAGCTAATAACAAAACACATACATGACATAACCACACCCCCACCCCCTCCAAGATTTCAGATTCTACAATATATTCCATTTCTTCTATATATCTTATATCATTTACATGTACCATGTAAAACAATCAAATCATTTCTTAACATAGAAGGCTGTCCCTAAATGCTTCAGGAATGTGGCATGTTTTGATTGGATGGCTCTCTTACTGAATTGGGGGAAAAAACCCAAATCTATAAACAATCTCACCGTCTCTATGGTGATGTTATTGTTATTATTAACAGATGTGCACTCCTAAAAATGTCGATTCTTTTGTAGTGTACTTTATGAGAAAATATTGCTGATCACCTCTAATAGATAATGCCATGATTGCATTGTGTATTGACCAAAAAGGTCTGTAATATCCCAGTTTCTATATATAAATTTACGTAAGGGCAAAATTCGGTAAATCGCGCCTTACTTCTAGAATTTTTACTCGATGGTATATAAAGTTGGTTCGTACTTTCGGTACTGATTTTAACCACCTGATGTAACCCTGTTTACTAATTAAATTAAGTTAGATAATTAGTTATTGACGATTAAAACGAATTTAGGTTCAACGATTTGCCCCAAATAGGGGTGTTTTCCGATCGTGGTATACACTGTCTAATGGATGTCCATCTTGAAAAATACCCGCCACAAAAATGTGAGGAGGCTTCGCATTTTCCTATCTCCTCCTACGATAATTGTTTTTAATAGCTGAAAACCGGTTGAACAGCTAGAGTACACCATCATAATGTTGAAGACAGGCCGATTTTCTTTAAAAAATACTATTTTGATAGATTTAATATACGATTATACAAATGTATTCAGATAACATTCAGATAATATTTATTTGCGATGAATGGAACATCCCAATCTCTCAGTCTGCCAGAGTTTGGTTTAACACAAGTAGGTAAATTTATGAGCCCTTGGTTTAACACATACGATAGGTAAATATATGGGCCCTTTGAGAATAAACTTGCAATACTTTGACAATACTGTAAATACCTATTAACTATTTTTAGTCCTCATTTGAATCGAACATTTCTTACTGTGAATGTTCGTACTGTTAGATGTAATATAAAAATATATACAGATAAACTTTATTACTGAGATTGTGGATAAGATCTACTGTTAGATATATAAACACATTATTATATACAAATAAACTTTATACTGACAGTTCCTTCTCAACGTTTGTATTAATTAATAATTACCAATAAAATAAACGTCGTAGTGGTGTATCGTGACATGTACTTTAATATTTCAATCGATTATGACAGTGACAGTTTTAACAAAGTATTAAATTGCAAATGTTTTACTGTATTTAGAGGTATATTATTTAGGGGCCTATAAAACACGAAAAAAATATTTCGTTACTGAGTGGATAAAGAACATATTTAAAAATTGTTCCTTTTTGTACCTATCCGCTTTCCCATCCCTCAACCCTAATATAAAAAAACCCATACAAAACACAAATTGGGTTTCTTTAAATGAGTCCAAATCAAAAATTTGGACTCATTTTGTGATAAGTTTCTCCTTCGGAAGTAATTCCCAGGGTGCTAATTTTAGTTGACTGCATAAATCATCGTGTCTATTTATTCGTTTCTGTAAACGACAATGTATTATAGTCCTGCGGTACGTACATTTGAAATCGCCAGTTTCGTTACGCTGAAATTACTGTGTATTCCAGAACCATCTGTGGGCACGACCTAGATGGTACGCGAGCGAAGCGAGCGTACCATCTAGTTGTATTAATTAATGTAGTCCTGAGAAAGACTATAACAGGGTTGAAATTCATCAAGTTTTCATTTATGATTCACAAAGTAGTTCACTTAATATTGGTTTATGCAATACAAGGAAATGTAGTTTCAAACCTTCCCAGTAAATTCTGATGGTATTTGATCACTAACTACCCCACATCAAGAATTATCTCCAAAATGCATTTTTTAAAATTTTACTGTAATTGGCAAATCAGTCACATTTGCCTACATGTCTTCATTCTGTGAGATGGAACAGGTCTGACTGTGAGGTTGTAGGGTTGTTAGGGTGTACACACTTTAGAGATTTGACAGTAGTAAATATAGTTGATAGTAGATAAAAATAATAGGTGTGTCCATTTTAAATCTTTCTGCCAGTAATAGTTGGTACCAGAGTGCTTACTATTAACTTATTACTGTTCTTGTAGCCGTCTTCTTCTAAAGACACATGGCCGTCATTGACGAATACTTAGTATCAGTTGACTTCACTGATGGTGTACTTGAGATCTACGTTTATACCATGCTATACACTTTTATTAAAATTTTGTTCAGTCATTTTAAGGCTAATGATTAAAAGCTGATGGTGTTTGTTCTATATTGTGAGCTTCAGTTTTGTTATGTTGTTTCATAAACTTTTTTTATGCTGTGTTTAAAAATATTTATTTGGAAATTCCAGATCTATGAGAAAATGCAGACGGATAAACAACGTAAACGGTTTCTGTAAAATACATGTAGTTGATGCAATAATCGGTATTCTACTACTAATTTCATTTTCTCTTAATACCCTATTTGATTAGTCCACTTAAAAAAACAGATATGGTTGGATTATGTTGGGAGCTGGTCAAGTAGATATTAATAATAATAGTTAATTCTTATATATTAACATTGGTTGAGACGATCGACATGGTCAACCGTTCATATATTTTCTAGTTTTGTGTGGCCATGATGGCCGTGCATATAAATTAGTATTTTCTATCGACACGGTTGCCATCAATATTTGGTGTGGAGGCTATATACACAGTTGACTATCCTATTTAACTCCCTATTACTTATAACTGTAAAACATTCTTTTGTTATGCTGTGTTTAAAAATATTCATTTGGAAATTCCAGATCTATGAGAAAATGCAGACTGATAAACAACGTAAATGGTTTCTGTAAAATACTACTGATTTTATTGTCTTTGAATATCCTATTTGATTAGCCCAATTGATTTAAAAAAACAGATCTGGTTGGATTATGTTGGGAACTGATCAAGCAGATAACTCATTTCATTATTAACTTCGGTTGAGTCTATCGACACGGTCATGCATGTATATATTAGTTTTGTATTGCCATGATGGCCGTGCATGTAAATTACTATTTTCTATCGACACGGTTGCTATCAATATTTGGTGTGGAGGCTATATATACAGTTGACTATAAGTCAAATTCTTGGTTTCCTATTTAACCTTGGTACAGTCAACTCTCCCAATACCGGACACATTTGGGCTAGCCTAATATGTCTGGTTTTCCGGAAAGTCTGGTATTCACAATGTGTTTCTGATAGTAAAAATGAATCTGGAACCTTTTGCACCTCAAGAAAAGTCTGGTTTTGGGAGAGTTTCCAGTTTTCAGAGAGTTTGGTGGTAATGGGAAAGTTGAGTGTAATATGTTAATGGTTGTCGTTTGTATGATGGTTCACTGATTGCGACTCAATCATACGCATCATGTTGAATACCTAGCTTGTTCATTTGACTTGATAACTAATATAGAGGCATTAGTTTGCGACTCAATCATACGCATCATGTTGAATACCTAGCTTGTTCATTTGACTTGATAACTAATATAGAGGCATTAGTTTGCGACTCAATCATACGCATCATGTTGAATACCTAGCTTGTTCATTTGACTTGATAACTAATATAGAGGCATTAGTTTGCGACTCAATCATACGCATCATGTTGAATACCTAGCTTGTTCATTTGACTTGATAACTAATATAGAGGCATTAGTTTGCGACTCAATCATACGCATCATGTTGAATACCTAGCTTGTTCATTTGACTTGATAACTAATATAGAGGCATTAGTTTGCGACTCAATCATACGCATCATGTTGAATACCTAGCTTGTTCATTTGACTTGATAACTAATATAGAGGCATTAGTTTGCGACTCAATCATACGCATCATGTTGAATACCTAGCTTGTTCATTTGACTTGATAACTAATATAGAGGCATTAGTTTGCGACTCAATCATACGCATCATGTGGACTACCTAGCTTGTTCATTTGACTTGATAACTAATATAGAGGCATTAGTTTGCGACTCAATCATACGCATCATGTTGAATACCTAGCTTGTTCATTTGACTTGATAACTAATATAGAGGCATTAGTTTGCGACTCAATCATACGCATCATGTTGAATACCTAGCTTGTTCATTTGACTTGATAACTAATATAGAGGCATTAGTTTGCGACTCAATCATACGCATCATGTTGAATACCTAGCTTGTTCATTTGACTTGATAACTAATATAGAGGCATTAGTTTGCGACTCAATCATACGCATCATGTTGAATACCTAGCTTGTTCATTTGACTTGATAACTAATATAGAGGCATTAGTTTCCACACACTACCAAAATATTAGAGCATTCAAAATTAGCAAATACATTTGTAGCATTTTGGCGCAAACACTGCATTATTTCTAAACAACAAAATGGCCATTGATCACGTGTGTCTTGACAAATCTCTCAAGTTCATCTATTGTCAAGCTAATTAACATTCGACCAGTTCAATAAATTCAATTGTAAATGACCAAATTAGGAAATAGACTATTCAACTTAGTTGTTTTTCTAAACTGTTGAGGCAATCCCTATCAATTAATGGATTTTGTTTCAACAATAATAGATACTTTCTTTTGTGACGTCGTTAAAAAATTTCCATTGGAAATTCCAGAATTATGAGAAAAAGCAGGCGTTTAAAAAAAAAAAAGTAGTTTTAATTCAAGATATTAAAGTATGATTACCGAGATTTTAGCGTTTTTGTTTTCAGACAATTTACAACAATCGCGACACAGACTGAAGGCCAATTTCCACTGACGAGCGGTAATGGTAAAAAAAATGTAAAATCTATGACTATTTACAGTTTTCGCTCAAGTTGGGTACATATTCTACATGGGACAAGCTACATGGTTTCCTCTTACCATTACCGCTTGTGTATGTAAATTGGCCTTTAATTTACACTTTGGGTCAGCCCTGGAGCTTAGCTCCCATGATTGGCAATTGATTATTGAACGCGCTCAATTTATTTAGGCCGATCGTTGTGCAGCCCACCTAAAGGTCTGTCTACACTATCAAACTGTATGTGACAAAAAAATGTGATGTGCTCATTTATGGACATGATGTCATATCACTACCATATTTAAGCATATCACTACCATATTTTGGCACATCACACTTTTTTGTAAAATTCAGAAGGTGCTCCAATATGCATTAGACTGGCTTATGCATTGAATCATATCACAATTTACATGTTGATTTGATCGTATGGAACGCAAAGTGTAAACACTCGGGATCAGCTGCAAACAATGAAATTTTTCCCCGATTTGGGACCAATCCTTCTACACCTAGTGTAGCCACAAGGCTTAGCTGTGGTTTGCAGTTGCTGAGTAATACTCCTCACAATTATGGTATGAAGAGAACAATATATCAATGAAGTTTTTCTTATATGGCACTCAAAGCCTCTAAGCACTTCACATTATTACCCTAGTCATTTTGAAATAAACATGTATGGAATCATACTCCCATAATGTTGCAGCTAATAATCAGTGAGGTTGTGTTTTGACCTTATCAGGTACACATTTATATATATATAAAAGAGATACATGAATATAGCGAATATAGTATGCATTAGAAACGCACAATGGTATCCACTTCTATACTATAAAGGTACATGCAACAAAAAGAGGCTCTCTACTCATTCCATGTTTGTGACATTGTCAACATAAACAGAGCACACTAAACAAAGGCTTCTTATGTGGCAAAAAAATGTGATGTGCCCATATATGTACACAATGATTTCATATCACTACCATATTTAAGCATATCACTACCATATTTGGGCATATCACACTTTTGTTGTCAAACTAGTTTGGTAGTGTGGACAGAGCTTAATACCAAGAGTGTGGTAATAGGAATAATTGTTTGAAACAAGATAAATCATGTAGATAAGTTAGTTAGTCCTTCTCATTAAGACTAATATAATTTTACCATAGTATATACAGAGGTTAAGGGAAACATGAGGCTGTTATTACTGTTTTTCATTCAATAGCTACTACAAAACAGTGTATACATTATGTAAACTGTACATTAGTTAGACACAGCATTCAAGACATTCATAACAAAGATGAGGTCAACAGACAACAGTTTTAGTAAACATGTATCATAGTTTTAGTGGTAGTCTTCTTGGATTGGATTATAACCCATAGGTCCAGTGTACACAAAATGATGTGTGCACTTTTATTAGCTCACACAGCCACTGTCTCACACAGTCACCACTTAAAGTAGGCCTCCTAGTTCTGTAATAAGCTTGATTGTAAAACTTTGGTCGATGAAGTAGTAACATGTTTATAGATTTGAGACAGACAAACTGATACTAAATTCATATTCAATGATTTTTAAAATAAATTGTACGCTTTTTGTATGAAATGCCCACATGCTGTGTAAGGATTAGTATTGTTAACTTGTTTACTAATAACCAGGAGGAGTTTATCAGAATTCCCAGGTTAGCCATTCCGGTTATTGGAAATTGCTGATTCTGTATAATCTTACACCGCAAGAGGTTGTTGAACCTTTCAACTCAATATATTTATTTCTATCCTTCCTTGAAACCGGCGTTCAAGATCTAATTTACGCCCCCACCCCCCTGTTAAGAATCGCACTTGTTTGTCATTATGTGTTCAGTATATCTAGTTTATAATGCTATAGATTTCATGCAATATCATGATCAGTACGTTTTTAATGAGGATTTGATTTAATTTTCTCTCCACTATTCCACTTGGTTTGCTACCTGTTGATTTTCTAGGTTTATTTGTTCATCTTGTTGCATAAATTTTACAACTATCAGAATAGTCTAATCTAATGCAGATTGTGTTTAGGAACACTAGTCAAAGAAATGTAGTTCTTTGCATCATTTGTTCAAACTATGGAGACTTAAGCTCTGTCTACACTATCACACTTTTTGTGTCATAGTAGTTTGATAGTGTAGACAGAGCTTAATGTATATATTGTGTTTTAATTCATTGCAAAAAACAACAAAACACACATGGCATAACCCCCCACCCCACCAAATTTCAGATTCTACAATATATTCTGTCTGTCTTTTATATATCTTATATTGTTTACATGTACACTGTAAAACAATCAAATCATTTCTTGGCACAACATAGAAGGGTGTCCCTAAATGCTTCATGTGGCATGTTTTGATTGGGGGGCTCTTACTGAATTGTGGAAAAAACCCAAATCTAAAAACAATCTCACCCTTTCTATTGTGATGTTATTGATATCGGTAACAGATGTCGTTTTTTTGTAGTGTACTTTATTAAACAATATTCTCTAGTAGATAATGCCATGATTGTATTGTGTATTGACCAAAAGGGTCTGTAAAATCCCAGTTTTAAAATTAAATAATTTAGTCCTGAAGTGGGCTGTAAAGGTTTTCTTCCCTTGACATTTGTCTAAATTGTTTTTATTCATATTTAAGTTGATTACTTTTATTTACCTTGATAGACTATAACAGGGTTGAAATTCATCAAGTTTTCATTTATGATTCACAAAGTTGGTTTATACAATACAAGGGAATGTTGTTTCAATCCTTCCCAGTAAATTCTGGTAGTATTTGATGAATATCACTAACTAACTACCCCACATCAAGAATTATCTCCAAAATGAATTTTTTATTTTAACTATTACTGCTAAAGCAGTCACATAATATGTCTTAATTCTATGGATGGAGTGAACTGTGAGGTTGTAGGGTTGTTAGAGTGAACTGTGAGGTTGTAAGGTTGTTAGTGAACTGTGAGGTTGTAGGGTTGTTAGAGTGAACTGTGAGGTTGTAGGGTTGTTAGAGTGAACTGTGAGGTTGTAGGGTTGTTAGAGTGAACTGTGAGGTTGTAAGGTTGTTAGTGAACTGTGAGGTTGTAGGGTTGTTAGAGTGAACTGTGAGGTTGTAGGGTTGTTAGAGTGAACTGTGAGGTTGTAGGGTTGTTAGAGTGAACTGTGAGGTTGTAGGGTTGTTAGAGTGAACTGTGAGGTTGTAGGGTTGTTAGAGTGAACTGTGAGGTTGTAGGGTTGTTAGAGTGAACTGCTAGCCTAAGGGTGTACACACTTAGGCTTAATTTGACAGTAGTAACTGATCAAAATAATAGGTGTGTCCATTTAAAATCTTTCTGCCAGAAATAGTTGGTACCAGAGTGCTTACTATTAACTTATTACTGTTCTTGTAGCCGTTGTCTTCTAAAGACACATGGCCGTCATTGACGGATACTTAGTATCAGTTGACTTCACTGATGGTGTACTTAAGATCTACGTTTATAGCATGCTACAGTATACACTTTTATTTAAAATTTTTTCAGTCATTTTGAGGCTAATGATTAAAAGCTGATGGTGTTCTATATTGTGAGCTTCAGTTTTGTTTTGTTGTTTCATAAACTGTTGAGACAGTCCCTATATCAGTAACACCTCTTTTGTTATGCTGTGTTAAAAATATTAATTTGGAAATTCCAGATCTATGAGAAAATGCAGAATGATAACCAACGTAAATGGTTTCTGTAAAATACATGTAGTTGACGCAATAATCTGTATTCTACTACTGATTTTATTTTCGTTCAATATCCTATTTGATTAGCCCACTTGATTTAAACAAGGCCATATACATAAATTTGAGTTAGTGTTTACCGACCGACCAACAGACCTGTAGAGTCGCGTTTGCACGCAACTAAAAATAGATCTGGTTGGTTATGTTGGTCAAGGTTGGTGAAGCAGATCCACCTGTTCCGAACTCATTTATGATTAACTTTGGTTAAGACTATCGACACCGTCAGGCATATATTTTGAAGTTTTGTATGGCCATGATGGCCGTGCATGTAAATTACTATTTTCTATCGACACGGTTGCCATCAATATTTAGTGTGATGGTTATATACACAGTTGACTATGAGTCAAATTCATTGTTTTCTATTTAAATCCCTATCACTTTTAACTGTAATACATTCTTTTGTTATGCTGTGTATAAAAATATTAATTTGGAAATTCCAGATCTATGAGAAAATGCAGACTGATAAACAACGTAAATGGTTTCTGTAAAACATGTGTAGTTGATGCAATAATCGGTATTCTACTACTGATTTTATTTTCTTTGAATATCCTATTTGATTAGCCCACTTGATTTGGAAAAAAAACAGATCTGGTTTGGATTATGTTGGGAACTGATCATGCAGATATTCCTAACTCATTTCGTTATTAACTTCGGTTGAGACTATCGACACGGTCATGCATGTATATATTAGTTTTGTATGGCCATGATGGCCGTGCATGTAAATTACTATTTTCTATCGACACGGTTGCCATCAATATTTGGTGTGGAGGCTATATACACAGTCGACAAATTCTTTGTTTCCTATTTAACCTTGGCATTAGTAGTACAGTCAACTCTCCCAATACCGGACACATTTGGGCTGCCCTAAGATGTTTGGTTTTCCGGAAAAGTATTCGGAATTTGTTTCTAATGATAAAAATTAATTTGGAACATTTTGGACCTCATGAAAAGTCTGAATTTAGGAGAGTTTCCGGTTTTCAGAGAGTCTGTTGGTATTGGGAGAGTTGACTGTAATATGTCAATTGTACAGTGGTTCACTGATTGCCACTCAATCATACGCATCATGTTGAATACCTAGCTTGTTCATTTGACTTGATAACTAACATAGAGGCATTAGTTTGCGACTCAATCATACGCATCATGTTGAATACCTAGCTTGTTCATTTGACTTGATAACTAACATGGAGGCATTAGTTTGCGACTCAATCATACGCATCATGTTGAATACCTAGCTTGTTCATTTGACTTGATAACTAACATAGAGGCATTAGTTTGCGACTCAATCATACGCATCATGTTGAATACCTAGCTTGTTCATTTGACTTGATAACTAACATAGAGGCATTAGTTTGCGACTCAATCATACGCATCATGTTGAATACCTAGCTTGTTCATTTGACTTGATAACTAACATAGAGGCATTAGTTTGCGACTCAATCATACGCATCATGTTGAATACCTAGCTTGTTCATTTGACTTGATAACTAACATAGAGGCATTAGTTTCCACACACTACCAAAATATTAGAGCATTCAAAATTGGCGAATACATTTGTAGCATTATTTATTACACAATATAAAACAGCGATTGATTATGCGTGTCTTGACAAATCTCTCAAGTTCATCTATTGTCAAGCTAATTAACATTCACTTAATAAATTCAATTCTAAATGACCAAAATTAGGAGATAGATTATTCAATTTAGTTGTTTTTCCAAACTGTTAAGGCAATCCCTAATATTGGATTTGTGTTTCAACAATAATAGATGTGGTCTTTTGTCAAGTTGCTAGAAAATTTCCATTGGAAATTCCAGAATTATGAGAAAAAGCAGGTGCTTTTTTGAAAATGTAGTTTCAAGATATTAAAGTATGATTACCGATTTTGTAGATTTTAGCGTTTTTGGCTTCAGAAAATTTACTACGATCGCAACAAAAGGCTAATTTACAGCAGAGCAGCAATGGTAATAAAAATATAGAATCTATGTTATTCCTTATATTATTATGACCATTTACGGTTTTCGCTCAGGATAGATACAGATTCTACATGGGACAAGCTACTCGTTTTTACGCTAACCGTTACCTCTCACGAGTGTAAATTGACTTTTACACTTTGGGTCAGCCCTGGAGCTCCCAGGATATGCAATTGAATAAAGTTTGATAGTGTAGACAGAGCTTTAAAAACCTTTTAGGTTTTGTAGCCACAAAGCTAAAAGTAACCGGCTTAGCTCTGGTTTGCATTTGCTGAGTAATACTTCCCAATAATTATGGGATGAAGAGAATAATATAATAATAAGGTTTTTCTTACATGATACTTAACGTTCAAAGACTACAAGCGCTTTACATTATTACCCCAGTCATTTTGAATTAAACACATATGGAAACATATAATGTTGCAGCCAGTAATCAGTGCAGTTGTGTTTTGACCTTACCAGGTACACATTTATACACCTTCTTGCTAAACAATACAAGCAATGCGATAGGTGTTAGAATCGAACACCTGATCTTTGGATTAGAAGCCCAATGTCCAACACACTGCGCCACATCCTCTCACATCTTAGGAAATTTGATGTTTATTTTGTTTTACAAATTTACAGTTTAATATCATACTGCTAGCAAAATATAAAATGTATTATCAACTAACCCTAACACAACTAAACCACATGTGCAAGGTAAAACATGTCAGCCATCTTGTCTTCTCCAACCACAACAGAGTGTTGACAAAGTGCGAGGCAGCGAGGCACGCGAGGCATGCCAAATATTTGTGCGAGGCATCATTTTATCATTTCCAAAAGTGCGAGGCATGCGAGGCATATAGTTTACAATTTCAAAAAGGTGCGAGACATATCTTAACGTGCTATTATGCTATATTATAGGCCTAATAATCAATCGATACAAGCGTATCTAAATATATTCGTGTATACACTCATCATGTTGTTTATTTTTATGTAACGATTGTCTTTTCATTCAAGTCATATCGTGTCAAATTTTACTTTTACAAAAGTGCCCAAACTACGGTTAAAAAATCTGAACGACGGTCTTCAACTTTCGATAAACAATAATTGTTATAGCGACACACTCATCAAATGCGTGTTCACTCACATGTCTCTCGAACATAGCAGAGTGAAAATAATATTTTGTCACACCCCTGCGCCTAGATCCGGTAGACCCGAGAGATGGAAAATCCCTCTTTACTATTTAGCAGGTAGCGGAATGATTCAGCCCTCAGCTCAGAGGATTGTGGTGCATTCCCCTACTATAGCACGTGATTTCAGCAGCAACGCACAGACTTCTCTCTGAGCGGCGTGCCAAAGACATTTTTGACATTCCATTCTCTAGGAACAACACGTGTACCTCTCTCGCAAATAAGGTGAACAGCGATTGCCAGGACAAGTTCAATAACTGGCGGTGAATAAAAGGTAACTGATATGGCGATCCAATAACATGCCGCAAAGAAAAAAGACTTACGTCCGACAATTGTAAATTAAACTTTAGCTAATATGCTTAGCCCTAACCTAGATAAGAGGCCTATGTAGAAAATAATTTAATCAATTTTGATATAATAATAATTGGTGTAATATTTAATAATGATACACTATTCCTGTTTTAGTAAGCTAGGTATATTACAAACGATTTTTATTTATTGTTGTCCATGTACGTACTAATAAACCTGGAGCTAGTTTCCTTCGCTTGTATTTTTACTCCAAATTTGATAACTAACTTTATCGTGTAGTGTGAATACCACACCTTAGAAGTATACCTCATGAGTACTTTAATGAAAGAATCACATAAAAAGTAACAAATAAATCCTTAAATTAATGATTTTACAGGCGTGTTTCTCGCACACTGTTCGCGAATTTCACTTATTCAATGTTCAATATTTTTGTTTCTATGGAGCGCCAAAAGAGCAACGATAATAGAGGACTAAAACTCAGTGGAATGCGTCAATTTCTCATGCATTTATTGGTGAAAAACACGTTTTATTTCAATATATTTGTTAATTTGTCAATAAAAATGTTGTAATATGTTACTGCTGATACTGTTCTGTTTTCAAAGAATAATAATCGATCCTAAATCAACATCACTACCTAGTCTAGACCTAGGACATCCTACTAAGGATATTATGATGAATTTTTCTATTTTATTCTTTAAAAGGTTAACGAAACCGTGTACATTATCAACAGTAACATTTTTCCTTACTGACAGTGACAAAATCTATTGAAATTGTACTTGATTTTCACCAAATAATGCGTTAAATATAAATGGATTCCACAGAGTTTTTAGCCCTCTAATTAATTTTGCTCTTTTGGCGTTCCATAGAAACCAAAATATTGAACATTGAGTGTGCGAAATGCGAGAAAAACAACGTGTGTAAAATCACCAATTTAATGGATTTATTGTTACTTTTATGTGATTTTTCTTCATTAAAGTAGGCCTACTAATTCTAAGCTGTGGTATTCAGGATAAAGCCTTGGTTAAAATACAAGGCAGGTGCAAAAGGAAACTAGCCTAGCGGGTCTAGGCTAGGCTACTTCAATTTCGGTGATTTCCTGCCTTGCAATTTTGAGAAATGATAAAATGATGCCTCGCATTTTTTGATGATGGTAAAACGATGCCTCGCATAAATTTCTGACTTGCCTCGCATGCCTTCCCTGCCTCGCGTGCCTCGCTGCCTCGCACTTTGTTACTACCCACCACAACACCTAATTTGCATAATGGTTTGAACCATTGAACTGCTTTCTGATTGTAATTTTTGCATAAAACATGCATGACATTTTGTTTTAGATATCATAGGTTGTGAAATACAAACTCGGCGCCATTTTTATATCAAATCAATGACGTATTATGTATTTACTGAATACCACAATAGAATAAAATGTCACTATTGAAATAGCAGAATAAAGATATGTATTTCTAAGACAGACATTATCAAATCAAAATCAAGTTTTAATATCAGATTAGTAACCCACCTTGTAGGTCAATCTATAATAATAACCCACTACTTTAATAGTAACCCATGGATGTTACTATTAGAGTCACAATAACTTATGATGCAGCCGTCTTTTGAAAATGCATGTTAATCTCGGGAGTGGGGGAGGATTGAGTGTTTTTGAGTTTATATAAAAAAGTTCAAGAGTTCAACCAAATGTGTTTATTTGTACTGTTTTATTATTTTGTAATGAGTTGCTGACCGGAAAAGTTGGGGGATGGGTTACTATTTTCATATGCCTAATTTAAGGGTTAAAAAAAGGGCCCTTCAAATTATTCTTGGCCTTAATCATAATTCATATAAATTAGCTTTAAAATGTTTTAATTTACCTTTGCTAAAAGTCAGACATGATAATCTTGTACTGACATTTGGCAAGAAGCTATCGAACATAGTTATTTTCTCTCTACTATCCGTAGTATAGCGCGTTTGCTATGGCAAGGTCAAATATCAACAATTCAATCCGAGAACCCAAAGATTTAAAATTTCACCCATCCCTACAATAATTAATATGCTAAACATACTTCATAGAACCTAAGAGACAAGGCAATATTGTTGTACCTTTTTTAAAATTTAAATTTAAATTTGTTTTTATTACATCTTTTTTATTGTTATGTAAGTCAATTGTACATTACTTTTGTAAATGCAATGTTTTTTTTAGTTATTTTTATTTTTTTTGTATTTTAGAGTTTTCCTTTTACAAACGGTAGTTTCAATGTCAGTTAACAACAGGACCAGCAGCCATCTTAAATTTCTCTAGGTAATGTTACAAGTGTAAACATCATGCTTAAAATATATATTGTATTGTTTGAGTGGAGTAAGGATGTAAAGAAAAGAAGACTATCTCTCAAAAACATAAATTATATAAAAAGTACAAACAAAATAACACCACTACTAATAAAAGTACGTACATACATTTTAGAAACAAGTTAACCACTACTATTAGAAATCGGAAAAAAGAATATTATATGGTCCAAATAAACAAGATATTAAAAAAACGTGGACAATCCTAAATGATATAATGGGTAGGAAAAAGACTACCAATTTGCCTACAAAAATAAAATTGGGTACTGAGACTTTCTCTGATAATGATGAGAAAGCTGATGCATTCAACTCTTCTTTTATTAATATTGGAGAAAAACTAAATAATAAATTTAGGCATGAATCTCAAAATGAAGAAATCACCCACAGAACTTTCTTAAAGGGAAATTTTACCTCTTCAATGTTTTTTAAGCCTGTTACTGAACATGAACTTAACCACTATATTAAAAACACAAAGAATACTTCTCCTGGCCATGATGGTATAAGTGCCCAACTCATAAAATCTGCTTCCCCGTTTATTTTAAAACCTTTATTGCATATTATTAATACGTCATTATCATGGGGCTGTGTCCCGGCTGATATAAAAATTGCTAAAGTTATCCCGGTATTTAAGAATGGTGACATCTCCGATATAAATAATTATCGGCCTATTTCCATTTTACCCTTTTTTTCCAAAATATTTGAGAGGATTGTGTATGATCAAACGATTTGTTACCTCTCAAAATATAACGTACTGAGTAAAACACAGTATGGATTTAGACAACACCATTCAACTAGTCATGCTTTAATACAATCGATTGAAAAAATCACAAACGCTATTGAGAATAAAGAGTTCACACTAGGAGTTTTCCTTGATTTATCAAAAGCGTTTGATACAATCGATCATGATATATTATTAGATAAGTTAAGATTTTATGGTATAAGAGGAGTTCCGCTAAACTGGTTCTCAAACTATCTTAAAAAAAGACTACAATACACATTTATTGTTAATACTGCATCTAGTAAAATGACAGTAAACACTGGAGTTCCTCAGGGATCCATATTGGGTCCATTATTATTTCTTATATTCATTAATGATATTAGTCTAGCATGTAACCATGTAGACATGATTATGTATGCAGATGACACAAATGTGTTTTATAGTCACAATGATATTACTCAAGCTTTTGATACAATGAACCAGGAGTTATCTATACTTTCGGACTGGTTTATTGCTAACAAATTAACGCTAAATGTAAACAAATCAAAATATGTTATATTTAAGGCTAGAAATAAGTCAGCTGACACTACCTCACTAGAATTGAGGATGGGAAATGAATGTATAGTAAAAGCTACTGAAGTTAAATTTCTAGGCTTATTTCTGGATGAAACTTTATCGTTTAATTTTCATGTAAATGAGGTAGCAAACAGTATTTCTAGAATAATTGTTATCTTGTTAACGGTATACAATGCACTTATATTACCTAGAATAACGTATGCTATCACAGTATGGGGTGCTACTTCTGCTACAAACTTAAACCGTATACATATTCTCCAGAAAAAGCACTTAGAAATATTTGTCATGTTCATTTTATGCATCCTTCTCATCCACTTTTTATTTCAACCCAAACATTAAATATTTTTGACCTTTATACGAAACACACTGCTATATTTATGTATCAATATAAACATAATCTATTACCTGAATCATTTAATAACTTATTTAGTACATCTGCCTCATTCCATAATTACTCAACTAGAAACAGGTCAAACTACTGTCCACAACTAAAACGCACCAAAGTCGGACAGCAATGTATTTTCTACCAAGGAACACATATTTGGAACAATTTAACAGACTATATAAAACAATCCCCCACTTTAAGTTTGTTTAAACAGAGATTAAAGCAATATTATAACAATAGAAATATTTAAGTTAAGTAAATCACATTATGTTATTTTGGTTTGTTCTTTTTGTTTGTACTAATTGTTTGATCTTTTTGTTAGGGTTACATGCTTAAAGCACTTGTGCTTATTTTGTATCCCATTCCATTATCTTATTATTTGTATTGTATTTGTATATGTTTTTATTTTGATTATGGAATAAAAATGTCGATGAATTGAAAAATTGAATTGAACATGGTATGGTCATATGCTCGGTTTAAATGAAAACACACCAGCTCACTCGGAGAGGCTCACTTGGTGACCTATACACATGCTTGCTCAAAAAGTGAGACGCGCAATGTCTAACGACGATTAGTGTTTGAGATAATGATATACTGTACATGTATACATACATAATGTAATTAATTTGTATTATTTATTTAAAACATGATGTTACTACTACAATATTTCATGAATTACACTTTAAACTGTGAGTGGCGATTAATCTGATAAAAGATCATATACCTTTTCTGACTAATTTGTAACAGAAAATTTCCATTGGAAATTCCAGAATTAATATATTCAATGTATTTTAATGTTTTAATGTAGGTAAAGGAGGTTGTAGTGACTTTGGACATAAATTATAAAACATGCAGCAGGGCAGGTCAACAACAAGCATGCAAAAGTAGACAGAGAGTTGCCCAGAGAGTTGCTCATGTAACAGAGTCAACAAAAACAGGCAAATGTCGCATGTAACAGACAGAGGTCAACATGTAGCATTTACAGGTCAACACATACCAAGCAGAAGTCAACACGTACCAAGCAGAGGTCAACACGGAACATACAAAGGTCAACATGTAATAGGCAGAGGTCAACATGTAATAGGCAGAGGTCAACATGTATTAGGCAGAAGTCAACATGTAACAGACAGAGGTCAACATATTGTAACAGACAGAAGTCAACATGTAACAGACAGAGGTCAACATGTAACAGACAGAGGTCAACATGTAATAGACAGAGGTCAACATGTAATAGACAGGTCAACATGTATTAGACAGAGGTCAACATGTAACAGACAGAAGTCAACATGTATTAGACAGAGGTCAACATGTAACAGACAGAGGTCAACATGTATTAGACAGAGGTCAACATGTACATACTGTAAGAAATCTAGCATATAGTAATTTTCTTGAATGTCACATTTTTTATGTTTGATATTCAATGCGAGTACGACTTCAGTTTTAATTATCACTATAGCAAAAAAAGGCATTTATTCTTTGGCATGATTCAGTTATTCATGGTACAAACTAATCGTGATCAATTCCAATGGTAAAAAGATAATTATAATGGCGCTAATGCCGAAATCCTAATACTGTATGATAGTGTGTACTGTTTGGTTTATTTTGGGTTTCATGAAGATGAAGCTATCGCTAAAGTGTTACTAGTATATTCTACATCAAACTATTGATTGTGTAAAGAACAAAGTTTAGCTGCGATGGTGTATGTAAACGAGAACGAACGCTATCTAGGTTTATAAACACAATATCTAACTATAATCACTTGACGACGACATGTCTTGTGTGCATGTTCGATATCCTGCCTTAGCATAAATACCGACCTGATTTTGACCTTTCAAATAGGTTTTTACTCTGTAAATGATCAAACATTTTTATCTGACAAAAGTTTGCCTTATGCGATGTATGATGATGATTGGGACATCATTTAAATATTGAAGACCAATAAATAGTTTGTTAATCTTGCTAAATTAGACTAAATTCAATTCAAGTTAAATTGGTAAAATGATATCGGTCATAATGAGTAGTAACTAACTAACTTATCTACATGATTTATCTTATTTCAAACAAAATTATTCCTATTACCAAACTCTTCGTATTAACCTCTGTCTGCACTATCAAACTAGTTTCACAAAAAAAGTGTTGTGTGCCGAAATATGGTAGTGATATGCTTAAATATGGTAGTGGTATGACATCAGCATGTCCATATATGGGCACATCACATAAAGTTTGATAGTGTAAACAGAGCTTTAGATGTTAGCTGTTGCTAGATATATTATATTATTAAAATATTATACCAATTGTCAATCCACACACATTTTTACTGACTTTGTTGGCAGTCTAACTATTTCTATGTTAATCCTACACTGGAAAATAAGGCATTAAAAGTGTGATTTGTTTTTATTTTCAGGAATATGGTTGTAGCCTTCATTTAACTACACTATTCTCTGAGGAGTATTTGCCATATTTAATTAGGTAAGACTGTAAAATAAGTACTTGTTGAAATAGCTAAGAATGTCAAAAATACCATGTTTGTAACGGACCATTCAAAAACTTAATGAAGTTATCTCAACGAGTTATACAATATTTAAAATTTTTGAAATAAGAAAGTGATAACAATTACAAAACATATTGAGGGTGTTTATTAGCTTAAAGATTTGCGCTTTACGTTGCACAGATCTTAAAATATGCATCCTTCATGTACATGCTTGTAGGTGGTGTATGTGGAAAATAAATTGAATTGAGAGGGAGTATTATTAGTTAGAAAACATGAAGTATAAAAATGTGTTTTTTTCTTTGTCCTAGAGTGTTTTATGAGAGGCACTGTATAACAGGTGGCAGATGAACAATGCTGGGGTTTTTCATCTGTTGCTGCTGATAACAATGATTCATTGTCATGTTTACTTTCACTACTAGTGTTGTTTCAAAAATATGAGACCCCTTGGAATGTGTGAACTCATGTATAAAGTTATTAACTATGTTTTAATTGTTGCCATGGATACCATTATTACATATATTTTAAATGTTACCATGGAAACTATTATAACTTATGTTTTAAATGTTTCTATGGAAACTATTATTACTTAAAAGTTGTATGGGTTATTGTGGATACAATTATTGCTTCTGTGCGTCTTTTACTTATTTTGGTATCAAAATTAAACAAAGTAAAGATGTGAGTTTGAGTTGATTTGGTGAGTGAGAAGGGGATTTTTTAAGCCAAGCTGATTTAGTAACTGAGGAGAGGACTATTTGAAACTAGCCTATTGTTAGTCCCCTCTAAGCCTCAGTAGACAGCTACAATGATATGCGAACCCATGTATATGTGTATGCGGACAACTTACTTTCTATAGAGTTATCGGAAAATATTATTTTCAAGATGTACAGTACTAAAAGTGTATAATGTTCCTTCCCACTTGGTTGAAATGTCTGGTTGTGATTGGTCAAATTACTTATACTTGATTGCGTCATAGGAACCACGCGCGCGTAAAGCTTGGTTTCCATTTGGACGCAGCACAAGGATGTATGATCTATTCACAAGCGACAATTCCGATGATCCTATCGCGTTGTGGTTGGTCAAATTTCATTTGTTGTGTCTACGTCGTTGCGTTATCACTCCAAGTCTATAGGCCATATGACTTCTACACCGAAAAGTAAATTATGCTAATTTGCGGAACTAACAAGCCAATTTAACTCAGTGGTTTACTTGTGTGTGTTAAAAATAGTCAAAATTCAAGTCAAATCGCCGCTGCGCAAGTAAGCCTATCACCCAGCCTTCTAGCGCCCGTCGCATTGTTTCAGATATTGGGTTGGATTACTTTATTGGCAATGCGGAATCTGTTACAGTAGTAGTAGTAGTAGTAGTATATAATTGATTGTTACAAAAAGTATTGCCGAGGAAGACGATTCCACACCAAACAACTATCAAGCTTCTTTCCCGCTAGGACCTAAGCGCGCCCAAAATAATTTGACCAACTGTCTTATGATTGGTCAACTCACTAACTTGCGTTGTGAATACTTCATTGCGTTGCGTCCAAATGGAAATCAAGCTAGCGGTGTTCACCGTCTTGTTAAACATATTTCTGTTCGTTTGTTTGACGGGTAAGTTGTCTCCTAGAGGGGTCCCAATGAAGAGGTGCGATAATATGTTTACAATTAGTTTATGGCCGAAGGCGTATTATTTTATTTTCATTGTCGTTTGTATTTTAAAATTCATACAAATAGAATTATTGTCGCATACTGCTTACGTTTTAACTTCTCTCCCTTTTTTCATGTATTGTCAACAACAATACAAAACTATTTGTCGCGGTTTATATAAAATCTTGTTGTGTGACGTATTGTTCGTGGGTTATTCTTATATTCAATTACACACTCGATGTCTATTTAAACGCAATGGTGCGTGTAATAAGAATAATGCGTGGTTGTACCCTTTTTGTTAGGGGAAATCTTTGTCCCCAAATTCAACTATTCATTGCTATGCGATCCGTAAAATTAATTAACCCACTAGATGCGCAACGCAAGGACGTAAGCCAAGTGAATTGATAACTAGATCAACGTCACTTATGGTTGGTTCTCACTAGAGACGCAGCGTGAGTGAGTTGACCAATCACAAGCGATGGATTATTCGAACTGTCGCTTGTCATTGGTCAACACGCTTTATACGTCTTTGCGTGCGTCCTAATGGGAACCAAGCTTTACGTAGCACAGATCTTCAATTGCGCATCCTCTATGTATGTGCTTGGGGAAAATAAAACCAATTGAATTAAATGATGACCTACGGTAATAGATCAGTGTTTGAATATTAATTTACAGTTCTCGCACGGAGAATCTCCATGTCTGTATAACTTTTGTTCAATCCATAGACTAATATGTAATTTACTTTCACAATCCAACTTTCATCAGCGTTGGTACAAATTAATATTTGATGTTTTAAATTAGGAAGATGTTATGTTAATTTTCACAATCCAAATTTCATCAGCGTTGGTACAAATTAATAATTTGTTTTAATTGGTTATCCGCACTTTATTTATTCATTTTCTGGTTCCTTTGTTTATGGATGTACTATCCGAAATATAACAATGAATGAATGAATAACTCTAAAATAATAATCTGATAATTTGTGTCGCTTATAACATCTCAGTAGACCTACAACTCACTGCCGTATTAGTAATGACTAAATGTCTATTGTTACTATCCTTTTGAAATACTATTGGGCTATAATATTTTGTTTTCTTTTACTTACAGATTTTTACTTACAGATTTCTACAACTAAATTGAGTCGTAATTAGTGCTGTCACGTGATCAAGTGAAAATCGTCATTAGTCACGGGTGATTGAAGATTAGTTTAAAATAAACGCGTGGGTCTCAGGGGAGCAATTGACGCGATAGCTTTATTAATTATGTTAGGATCATTTCTCGTAATCATTGAGAGAAGACGAGTTTTTGTTGTGAATATTCTAGCTACATGTTGTTTAAAAAAACTGGAGTGATATGTTTACTTATCGGCCTATAGACATATACGCAGGCTGTGATTCGCGCGATTCGAAAGCGCCAGCTTGTACGCATGCGTATTCATATTTTCATCTTCCAAATACCTTTCTACACATGCGCGAACAAATTCGCCTAGTGGAAAATCGGCTTTAGAAACTTGTATATATAAAAATATAACAGCACCAAAGGTGTGGAATTGGCATTTTGTCCTATCATGTAATGTTATACTATATCATTTTAATCTTAACGTTTTGATCTACTTGTTTTATTTTCTTATATTAATTATGGAAAATTAATGAAATAACAAATGGTGTAATAGCCTACTATTGATGGTGTCTTCGTTTCAATAAATTTAATTATTATTCCTTGTATTAAATATAACATGTCTAATAATTGTTTGTTTTTATTGGATATTCTTGTCATTTATATAAATATCATACGTCACATGGTGGTATGTCGCTTGTCGGTATTTCATGAATGTTGTTGCCATGCTTACTTGACATGCGCAGTAATCTTTTTTAAATGTCATAATTGCATAATGATATTTTTGCAATTTGATTCTTTTAACTTTGACCTATTTGTAATTTTCGAATAAAATTGTATTTTGTGTACGAGCAATCAATTAAATTTACACGGACGTAAGCGCAACGCACGAACGTAAGCGTAACGTATGGACGTAAGCGCAACGCACGGACGTAAGCGTAACGTATGGACGTAAGCGCAACGCACGGACGTAAGCGCAACGCACGGACGTAAGCGTAACGTATGGACGTAAGCGCAACGCACGGACGTAAGCGCAACGCACGGACGTAAGCGCAACGTAATGACGTAAGCGCAACGCACGGACGTAAGCGCAACGTATGGACGTAAGCGCAACGCACGGACGTAAGCGCAACGCACGGACGTAAGCGCAACGTAATGACGCAAGCGCAACGCACGGACGTAAGCGCAACGTAATGACGCAAGCGCAACGCACGGACGTAAGCGCAACGTAATGACGCAAGCGCAACGCAAGGACGTAAGCGCAAGGCAAGTCGACGCGATGGATCATCATTCCCGTCACGATTTTTCAAATTACTTGCGCTGCACGTACGTTTTCGCGTGCGTCTCGGTGGTGTGATAGTAGTCTGTCATTAACTTATCGATAGATGTAGGCCTATTTACATTTTAGGATTTCTTTGTTTATGTTTCCTAATAGGTTGTCAGATCTACCGGATACTATCTGCCAAAGCTAAAGCTCTGTCTCTACACTATCAAACTTTATGTGACAAAATCAAAAGTAAGGTGCACATATATGGGTATATCAATACCATATTTGGGCACATCAAACTAGTTTAATAGTGTAGACAGAGCTTAAGAGTATCGAGTACATGACCTTAATACCACCGATAACAATTCGTATCATAATTTATAAAGATCAAAAGAAATGCAAATTTATTCGTTAACCTTCATAACGCATTTAAAAACTAACCTTCTTTTATACAAAGAAATATCTATGAATAGACTTATTGTCCTTGCTATTGTCGCTATTATACGTACACAATAGGGATATTGAATTTATTCAATTATTCAATTATCGCTCTATTATTGATGTTTATCATGGTGAAAAGAAAAGAAATTATTTAATTAAAGTTATTTAAGAATGACATTTTATGAATTGTATACATTGGTTAGTAAATGAATACGTTTATAAATACCTGTTAAGTCATGTTAATGAAAATGAGAAGAAATTAAAATAAAGGTGGGTGATTCCCACGAAAGAAAGTTATTTAGAATTGAATTAATTTATAGAACTAATTTAAACACATAATTTAACACGAAAATGTATAGAAAATGAACGCGGCTAATGATTTGATAATCCTATTACAATGTCCCAAGTAAGCTATACGTGATTTGTCTTTCCATGCATAGCATAGCAACCGGTATGTGGGAAGTGCATAACCAAGGAACCGGAAATGGTTGAAATGTCATTCCTGCCTGCACTGCTGACGTGACATGAAGTAGGAAACGAACTTGAACGGAAATGAACAAACGCGATTACGAATTAAATGAATCATTTCAACGGAAGTTCCCAGATTAATAATAACAAATCCACTACATAGCGGTTGACTGTCTGTACTTTACCGTATAACGGTTAACTGTCTGTACTCTACCGTATAACGGTTAACTGTCTGTACTCTACCGTTATAATAACGGTTAACTGTCTACTCTACCGTATAACGGTTAACTGTCTGTACTCTACCGTACATAACAGTTAACTGTCTGTACTCTACCGTTATAATAACGGTTAACTGTCTGTACTCGATCGTACATAACAGTTAACTGTCTGTACTCGATCGTACATAACAGTTAACTGTCTGTACTCTACTGTACATAACAGTTAACTATCTGTACTCGATCGTACATAACAGTTAACTGTCTGTACTGTATCGTACATAACAGTTAACTGTCTGTACTCGATCGTACATAACAGTTAACTGTCTGTACTCTACCGTTATAATAACGGTTAACTGTCTGTACTCTACCGTTATAATAACGGTTAACTGTCTGTACTCTACCGTTATAATAACGGTTAACTGTCTGTACTCTATCGTACATAACAGTTAACTGTCTGTACTCTACTGTAACCCTGTGTACTAACCCTTTTTGTATATATAGAGAAATAATACATGTGAGACGCACCCACTATATAGAGAAAGTAAAAATACGCATTGTACGTTTACAAACCGAACACACTTTTGATAACAAACATAGTGTCATTTCCGCGTGGGGACACGCGAGTAATCCTCGTATAATGCGGAAACCAATATACCTTGTTTTCAAGATATGTGAAATTTCTATTCTAAAAATATTCCCATCGAATAGAACACTGAGTATTCAATACGTTTTAGTAAAATATTTATTTTAAGTATATACTTAACTACTAAAGATTAATATATTTGTATACACTGACAATGTTATACGTCACGTTACGTTACGTCACGTCACGTTATAAGTTCACTGCCAACCTAATGATTCTTTTCCACATTTAGTTACAAACATCAAAATGAAACATTTTCATTGATGATCTTGCCAACATGTTTTTGATGAGAAAGATGAGTGCGGGAAGATAATTAATGTGCATATTTTAACACGAATTATAACTAATTGCTATGAACATTTTTGTCACGGTTCAATTTACTTGATTAACATACAATTTTCCATGCACGTGTGTAAATGCAAATACAATGATTATGTAATTTACCAATAGTCAGTCACTATCAATTTGCATCACGAGTTCCCCCGACTTCTTTCAAAATCTCAAGTTGGCCGGTGAATAGAAAATAGAAAAACTCCTATTGTGTCTAGTCTTAATACTGAATGTTGGACGTGAATTATCAAGAATTGTGTTTGATGTGGGTAAAGTAATTACAGATAAGTATAAACCTAATACAACCCCACCCTTATATATGTATATATATATTCATTGAGTGCTATACATACTGTGTCATAATAGTGCTTATAAGTAAGACTTCTATATTCAAACAAAAGGCCACAGTTAACGTATACCCTCATAATTTGACATAGTTTTAATACTTATTTCATGTATTGTGTAATACTACTGTATATATATACGTAGCTTAATATTAATGTTTAAGCTAGGAAAAGTCGTCAAATACATTTCATAAAAGCGGAACAAGAAAATGTTGAGTAATACACGGACAATGGTTTGATAGTATAGTACACGCAATATATACCACGGAGTGAACATACCTTTATAGATTGTCATCGGAGTGAATTTACAAATTCTCAAACGAACCAATCAACGTTTTGAACATTATAAACAGACACGTATTTTTTCCAATGTAAATTATTCGTTAAAGCAAAACAAGTTGACATATGAATATCACTCTTACCTTTTTTTTGTCACAGATAACCGTTCGTGTTCTCGCCATTTTGTATTTTTTACTTGCTTAATTTGCATACGTAGTATTTGAGCTTCGACCCACACAACAATTCATTGATCCTAATATGGTTATGCATATAGACGGGTCGGCAGGAGAAGCGGATCAGCGGATCAGCGTTCAGTATAAACAACGGGAAACGGAACAGTTTTATATTCGCTACTAAATCAAACAAATCGTAATTTTTGTTACAAGTTTGAAACAGTTGTTACTCATGTAAACTACACTGAATTTATTTATAAAAACCGGCTTGGATTTCCGTTGGTGGAACGAATATCAGTTTAGTGAACGCCTTTATCAAGTTCAATATTACAATGGAACACAGCCATTTGCGGACGTGTGCAAATAAGATCATAAGTATTGCTGAAAAAGATGGCTTGAACAAAAACAAAATGGTAGCGGTAGCTGAATTGGCAATGAGACCTCAAATATTTGAACCAGAACCAACGGTTAAACAGTCAGGTAAGCATTGTTGTTGTATTCCAAACCAGAAATATAAAAAAAATAGTAGTTTTGGTAACTTTTATATATTATTATTATAGATCTGTACTAAGCAGTTATGTATATTACTAGTAGAATAACGCGTTGTTCTATATCGTCGCGTATTATCATCTTGTGTGTATCGCCATAATAAATGTGTCGTTATTCCAGTCACACTGTTCGAAAATGTTCATAGAAATGTTGCTTTTTTGTTGATTATATGGATATCGGTATTGAATATTTACTCGAAACATAGATATAATGGTTCATTATCGTTCATATTTATTCTTAATACCATATGATCGAAATGGACTTTATTTTAAAATGATAGTTTTGTCCATTTATTACCGTCATAAGATTAAATAAGGGACTTAGTTGATTAAATATACAGTTTGGTTTGACATTATCATACCGAAAGAGTAAATATATGGAACATATTTTAACATAAAAATACATAAAATGGTTCATTGCCGCCCATATGGTGGAGTTACATACGGGACATATTAGCAGAAGCATTTGGTGTCATTATCGTCCATTTTGATGACGTATGTAATTCTGTATACATAACACGTGACCCGTGTCGACAAATATGTTAATATTACGTTTAAGAATGTACATATTATTAATAGTCTTTGATATATTGAATTGATTTTTAATAAATGATATCAATTGATGATATAAATTGATATTACAAAAATAAAATAATGTTTAAACTCTTATATATTATTTTTAAATTATTAATTAATTACGTATTATTTTAATGTTATTCCTCCCGTAAATAACGTAAATAACGTAAATAGTTGTATAATAAATTACACAATATTAATTTAATTAATGCAGTATTTAATATGAATACTATTTCATTTAACTTAAATAAAATAATATTATGATAATTTTCTTTCAGTTACTGAAGAGGAGGAACGACTGATACAAGAAATGATTGAATATGCCGAATTTATGGAGAAGTCCTCTTGTGGTGAAATTAATAAATGAAAATTAGAAGAACATTGAACAATATCGTCTGAAAACAAGAATGAAACTTAACCGAAGATATCATTTAACATTGTCTTTGTCTCAACAACGTTGCTTAATATATTATTCTAATTCCTAATAATTACTTTTATCCGGCCTTCTAATTGTAATTAGGTATAGGGGGCGTTGTTGGATTTTACGTCCTGCTCAAATCATAATTTTATTCCATTCAAATGCTGTTAAAATTAAGGTTGTTATATGTCATAAGTTACTGTAAAACGCAAAAATATGTTGAATAGTTTAATTATGACACAATCGAGCTTACATTTAATTGTTTTATATTTTAATAAAGTAATTAATTGTTTTGATATCATAGCCAACAGCACGATTTTCTTTTAAACTTTGGTTGTTAGCTTTGTTGCTGTGGAGTTAAGATAGACCTCCACACGTTAAACAAACTACCAATCTGAGCGTGCGCAAACCGTTACAAAAATTACAATGGTGGATGCTGTGGTTTGTTGTTGGTACTGTATTTTCCTATAAATCCTATAAAATTCGTATGAATTTAAGGAAAAGTGAAGTATTTTTCTGTATCTATATGGAGATGTTTATATTAGTGTTTCAATGTATATGATTGTGGTAGTTTATCTTAAAAATCAACAGTTTTATGGTACAATTACTATTATTGCCCAGTGTATTGCAGGCTGTGTAGGCCCTTTTGTTTAGCCTTGTGTTGTTGTAGTAGGCCTACAATATATAGGCCCACTAGCTTGTCAGATGAGTGCAAGCTGTTGAAAATGAGTAGGCCTAACCCAGAAGCTACTCTAGCTTCGAGTACAGTAGGCCTACTCTACTAGCTTGTTTGTGCCTAAGGATAAACCCCATTTGTATTTGACTAAAAGTATTTATTTTAATATAAGCGTAATGATTAATAAATAATATACATTATTATCGACATTATTGGAGGCTTTTTCTATGTAAATATTGTATACATAACTGACACTGTTTGTATATATATAAATTAAAAGTACTTTTTGCAACTGATTTTAGTACTATTTAAAAAAATAAAATAAACAAAACATGTACCATGTTGTATTTTTTTTATTTCGTTGTGATTGTAAAGAATAGAGATCTTAGTATTACCCTGACTTTGACCTTTGACAGTAAGACATCACTAAATGTAGTACTGTACATACTGTATATGTAGCAGCATATAGTATGTTACAGATTGTCAAAAAAGTGCTTCCTTTCCCACAATGCATACGCGCGCTATTGATAAACTGAGGTGAATGCACTTATTGAACTAGACGTGAATTTGGGGAAAAGTATATATTTGACGAAGTCTGAAGGTAAATTTATTGTTAAACCACTAAGAGGGCATACTATTATATATATTTGTATCGACACTGTTGTATCAACATAATAATCCTTAGATGTCAAATTATGATCATTCTTGATATCTTTGTAGGCCTATCGTCATCACCTCAATCATCATCACCCTGCCTTTTGCCATTGATAGATTTTACAAAAAATGAGATTAAAGAATCATCTATTTTAATGTTTAAACTTTAATTTATCCATAGTTCAAATAGTATAAACACATTTACCCCCGGAATAACATACATTTTAAATATAATTTTTAGAATCAAATATATAATGAACATTTTTTATATATTTTAACATAGTACTTTACTAATATAAATAACCAAGGCTATCCGATAGCTGATTTCGTACAAGATATCGTAAAGGCTCTGTCTCGTAGACTTTGACATGTAATAGCGGGTTTTTTCCTTTTGACCAAAGATCATTCATTCAATATTCATTTTACCATAAAATTGTACATCACTTTGAATTATTCAATAACATCGCTGTATCATTCTTATATCCGTTTTATATTCTTTTTCTTTAAACCATTTTAAAATAATAATAATGATAGTACAATTATTCTTCAACCATTCCCTAATAAACAAATCTTGAATTTGTTACCTTTTACTGATGTAAATGTTTTTTTTTTATGTAATCCTTTCGAAAAATATATTTCTAAATATATATTCTTGTTCACCAGCATTTCAGGGTAATAAAAATTAAGTATCTACGACTTAACTGCGAAATGTTGTTTTTACACTATTCTGATTTTCCGTTAGTTCAATTTTCCGTTAGTGTTCAGTTTTATAAAGCCTTCAGTTACACTGTATACACACATTATTAATTAGTCTTTATCCTCCTCGCAGTCGTAGAAGCAAGGTGATTGTTGCATCCTTTCGAATACCATGCCATTCCATTGTGTTATGGTCTTCTAACTGTTTATCCTGATACGTTAAGCGTTGAGATTTGATTGGAACCTGAAGTCGTTCATTTATCATCCGTTTAAGGTCTAGTACTTTTGTCTCAGCATATACGTCAAATGTTGTACTCTTTCCTTTCAGATCATTCACAAAAATCTGAAATCTAAAAAAAAAAAGACATGAATAAAAAACACTTGTTTTCAAATTCTTTGATTTAATTAAGTAATAATTTATCTCTTTATTTGTTTCAATCTACAATTAATAAAAATAAAATAATCTATTTTTTTTTATAAATTACAGAAGGAGAGAAAGGTAGGAAAAGGAAGTAAAACTTCTTTAATTTCCCCCAAATTCTTTATATAAATAAATTGCATAATTATAAAAAAAATAAAGTTATTTTATTTATTTATTTCACCTTATTTATAGAGAGTGACCCTAAACAGCGTATGCTGATAAGAGATAAGAGATAAATATTGAAATATTTATTTGTGTAAATTTGATTCCCGATAGTTACCCTATGTATGTAAGGATAAATTTATTTTCCGTACAACAACAAATAATACCTAATTCAAGTACAAATAAAAAAAGGTGTATGGAATTCAGACACAAATACAAATAACGTGTTCAATAATTATTTATTCATTCTAATATCTAACCACACGCTGTACTATTTCGTTTAAATGGTAACTCACCTGTGTTTTGGATTAGGGCTTGGTTCAAAATCAAACGCCATAATGTTCTTCAAATATACCTCTTTTTAAATAATAACTTAGATCTCCGTTTCCCAAGAAAGTGAGTGTTGTAGAATAAAAAGTGAGTGTTTTAATAACGAAAATATTTTTTCCCAATATCTTTTTATAGTATAGTATATTGACTCATAGAACGCGCAGTAATACGGTAAACAGCGAATCGTTAAAGAGATAATATTGCGAAATAGTAATGTCATTGTATAGAGATTTATTCAATAGATGAATGTACTACATATTCTACCATTGCAGTGATTATTTGAAATGTGCACTTGTTAGGTTTAAGGCATGCTTTTATTTGGCAGTGATGCTGGCAAATTTGGTAGAATTACGAACGGGCATGTTAGACAATTATAATTGTGATGCGTTGCTATATCATAAGGCGAAACAGTTGATTACAATTCGTTCGGGTCTAACTGGCGTATATCTTATGAACAAAATAAAACCGCGATTTAACAAGGCCATATACATGGCTGCAGTCGCGTGCTCAAATTTGAGTTGACCGACTGACATAGTTTGCACGCGACTAAAAACGGATTATTGCCTATATCCGGGATTTTTTAACATTACAAGCATGCCTGTAAATTCTCGATACCTAGCTAGGAATATATAGCTCGATCATTCCATTCTTTTTTAAACAATAAAATAAACAAAAGGGAATTTAACATGTATTTCTTTTATTTCGTTGTGAAAATAGAGGCAAACGTCAATAATGTATTGTACAGCATCATCCAATTTGTTATACATTTTGAAAAGGTGTTTCCGATTTCCTTTCCCACAATGCATACGCTGTTGATCAACTAGGGTGACACCAGAATGAATATACATGTGAATGCATTTTTTGACGAAGTTTGATGGTAAACTAAAGCCTTGTCTACACACAAAAAAAGTGATGTGCCCATATATGGAGGACATGATGATATCATATCACTACCATATTTGCACATATCACTACCATATTTGGGCACATCACATTTTCTTGTCAAGCTAGTTTGATAGTGTAGACAGAGCTTAAGATTGAACTTAGACTTGAAGAAGGCGTATAATCTTCTGTATTTTGTATCGACAATATATCAACTCGTCGTGATCATTAGTCATCTTTATTTTGTCACTATATTACAGTAATTGTCATAATCATCATCGCCATATCATATCAACTTGTTATCATCATCTTTGATATTTTGTAACTATCATCACAACATCATCATTGCCACCACCATTTATTCTGTCATTGCTGAATTTAACATAAAATGAGAATAGAGCAGCGTGTATTTTATACTTTAATATACATTTATTGAAATAGTGATACATAATAGTGATACATAATAGTGATACATAATAATTTAATTAGTGTAGTTACTTCTTAATTATAAATTAAAATGGACATGGAGTATTATTTGAATATAAATATAAATCGGAATTTTGTATCATTTTATTTTCTGTGCAAACTTAAATTTCGCGATAATAAAATGATAGCAAAATCATATTGAACTGATATGAAAGAAATTATAAATGTCAAAATATGAATTATTTGTACATTGTTTATTTAAATTTAATATAGAGATATTTTAGTTTAACAAAATATAAACAATATGCAAATATTTACACGAAATGGAAACTATCATATTTTTACATATTCTTACGATTGTCTGTTTTACTTAATATAAATAACTAAAACACTGACAACCGAAACACAGAACGTAACATAAACATTTATTCTTAAAGATATATTCTCTTTAAACAAGGTGAAACAGGTTTAAATATAGGCATATACCTAGTTTAACATAAACAAAAACAATGTATATTAATAACTGATTAACAATAACCAATATTTAATTATTTTCTATCGACTCTACCATTTTCATATAAAGATATTGTGGAACCACATCAGGTCAAGTTCAATATTAAGTATCGAAACGTGGCAGGCTATAGGCGCTTGACCTTTGACAAGATCGCTTAACATTTTATAATTTCAATACTTAGTATTGTATACTTATTAATAGCCGCTCCATAATCCCTTTGCTTTTCTTCTGTATATCTAAATTAACTTAAAACTGTTTATTTGTATGTTACAAACATGACATAATTTCATAAACATCCACGTACAACTCTTCATAACAAATTTTTGTCAATATTCTATCAACTAAAAGTCGTGGTAAGTCATGTCTCGTGTCCATTATATAGTCGCCGTACAGATAGGCTGCTACATCAGTACTTTTATGAATAGATGGCTAGTTGGTGACAAGTCGATTATACCCAGTATCGTTTTGCTTTTACGATCATTCGGGAAACCACCTCACGACGCCCGTCTTCATATACGATGTGACAATGCGATTTTACGGTGAAATATAGTTTTTCAAACAATCATGATATTCCATTTTGATAGCGTTCAGTTCAGTTACACGGTATACACATCAATAATATTTATCCTCCGCGCAGTCGTAGAAGCAAGTGTACGGTTGAGTGCTTTCTGATGCCGTAAAATTCCATGGTATTCTCGTTGATCAACGGTTTACTCTCATATGTTAATCGTTGCTGTTTTATGGGAATATTAAGATCACTGTTTATCTTATATTTAAGTTCTAATACAGTTGTCTCCGAATATACATCAAAGGGTGTACTTATTCCTTGAAGTTCTTTCACAAATATCTGAAAGCTAAACAAATAAACATTTGTAATTCAAATTACCTATTCGGCTTTATACAGATAAAGTAGTGAAAAATATTTTAGAATACAAATTTATTTGAAGTAACAATTGACCTAATACAGTTCAGAAATTGATAAACAAATAAGTTGACGCGTTTAGTACTTATTATTGCTATTATAAACTGTACGGTACTATCGGCATGTGTAAACTTACCTGTTTTTTGGATTTGGGCTTGGTTCAAACTCATCCGCCATAATGTTCTTCAAATATTCCTTTTAAAATAATAACTTTGATCTCCGTTTCCCAAGAAAGTGAGTGTTACAGAATAAAAAGTGAGTGTTGTTATAATGACAATATTTTTCCCCATGATCTTTTTATAGTATGGTATATTGACTCATAGAACGCGCAGTAATACACAGCAAACAGAGAATCGAATGAGAATGAGATAATATTGCGAAATATAATTCAATAGATGAATGTACTACATATTCTACCCCTACCATTGCAGTAAACACTCGACATGTTCACTTGTTAGGTTTAAGGTGTGCTTTTATTTGGCTGGTAGATTTGGTAGGAATACGAATGTTAGAAAATCATAATTATAATGCGTTGCTGTATCATAAGGCGAAACAGTTGATTACAATTCGTTCGGGTCTAACTGGCGTATATCTTATGAACAAAATAAAACCGCGATTTAACAAGGCCATATACATGGCTGCAGTCGCGTGCTTAAATTTGAGTTGTTTACCGACCGACCGACATAGTGAGCTGTAGAGAATATTGCCTATATCCGGGATTGTTACAAGCATTCTTGTAAATTGTCGATAGCTAGCTAGGAATATATAACTCGATCATTGCAGAGAAATTCAGATACAGGATTACTAAAAGGCTACCAGTGTCAAAATATGTTCTCATTCTTGTTAACCAGGGTGATAGAAAATTACCATACGTTTGGATGCGTTTGGCGAATTAAAAGTATATGTAAAAAGTGCAATCTGAGAAATCATGTAATCAATATCTGAAGGCATTGTAATCAACGTTGACGTCATCGATAAGTTATATTATTTTTTCACCATTGTCATAACCATTATTGTCATCTTTAATTTGTCACTTATATCATGACCATCGCCTCATCCCTGTCAACTTGTCATTATCATCATCATATTTCTTGATATATCATCACCTTATCATCAACTCTATGATTTTTAAATAGTAACTATATATTGAAATAATAAAGAGAATCATGTTTTCTTAGATTCTAATGCATATTTATTGAAATAATATTATCATTTATAGAATAAAATGTATTAACTTTAAGTTAAGGATTTAGGTAATTTCCACATTTAATAATAAGAACAGAAAACAACGCATAGAGTACAACTTGTCCTATTGGTATATAAGTACTCTAAGCGTTGTTTTCTTTTCTGATGATAAGAATAGTTTCTCGAAACGAATACCCCTCGAAAGATGTCACATTTTAAGGCAGTTTGCCTATTCATTAGATGCCTCACTATAGTTATTTTAACTCGTAAGTTCGGTGGAATCATTCATGATTTATCTAATTATCTATAATAATAATAATATTGTTTACACATAATGAAAAGAAACTTTAATGGTATAGCACAAAAAATATTGTTGTCTGATTTGCTTAATTAATACATAATTAATAATGAAAATAATATTAATAATTAATAATAATATTAATTAATCTTCACATTTGCATAAGTAATTAGTATAGTCTAATTAAACACATTTAATATTTATTTACGTGACATTAAAACAAAACAATAATATATAGTATTTTTTTGTAAATAATATGATATTCAATAATTAATAATAATATTAATTAATTCTCACATTATGCATAACTAATTAGTATAGTCTAATTAAGCACATTTAATATTTATCTCATGGTTTTTACAAGCGCCTTGAGAACTTGGTGGATATGTGCGCTCTATAAATATTATTATTATTATTATTTACTTGACATTAAAAAAAATACAATTATATATAGTATTTTTTGTAAATAATATGATATTCATTTTATTTAAAGATGTATTGTCCCCCAAAATCATGAAAAATAAAGATTTTTAAAATCGGACTTTTAATAGGCCATTTTGCAGTTTTAATGAAGTTGTTCACTTCCATAAGAAAAAAAACGGGGGGGGGGGGGACAAACATTATTTCACCTATAAAAAGACAAAATAAACAGTTAAATTACCCAAAAATTCATTGTCTTCCAGACAATTTGACCATTTTTTGCTTTAAATTACATTTTTCTCAGGTAAATAAATTTTTTTCAGACCCAATTTTTTGTGAGAGTGAATAACTATTATGTGACATTAAAATAACATATTCAACAAAAAAATTTAAACAAATATTTTTTTAGGGGGACAATATATCTTTAAAGTCATTTTAATACGAACGATGACCAACAGGAACGTTGTAGTTACACAATGCAATCAAAATCCTGAAATGAAACAATACATTATTTTCAGTAAAAGTCATGGTTATTAGTTAATTAATAATTGATATATATTAATATTACCAGAATTTTGAACAACTTACCCGGTGAAATTCGCAATTTAGATATTTCTTTTAAAACCTAAATTATTAAATTATCTCAATATTTATTTTAAAAATAACTTTGATATTGAAAATGTGTGTAGTTTTCTTGTAGATGCTTTAATTGTAGAACGTAATTTTGTTTCTTTGAGATTGTATTGGTTTATTTCTGTGCTCTGTTCTTTGTTGACCAACTAGCATAGGTGTTTAGCACCTGTTTGGTCTTTCCTTGCCTCTTATATTTGTTTTGTTTTCTTTGTATTGTATATGGCAGAAAATTGAATAAATAAAAATAAAATAAAAAAGATATATATATATATATATATATATATATATATATATATATATATATATATATAAATCCAAAGGCAAATTACTGAAAAAAATGACAATGCTGTGGGTATCAGTGGCTGGATCTCAATGGAGATACAAAAATAAAAAGCGAAAAGCTAAATCAAAATGATAAAGTAAACAGCCAGAAAAGTTAGCAGAGCTTTCGGGCAACACTAGCCCTTCATCAGTGCAAGTGAAGGAATTTGGATAACGTCAGAGTATAAAGCTGGCAAGTGCTGCCTGGGTGGACATATATATATTGTTTAAATATTTCTTAGGCAATAGTAAGGCAATTAAATCAAAGCCGGTGGAAATATTTTGTACAATAACAAAAGTACCCTATATTGTGTACAACGGTACCCTATATTGTGTAATAAGTATTTTTTTAAATTTTCATTTTTATAATCAGTAATCTTGATAAAACCGGAGCACTATGTATTATGTTATTTTTCAGCCTTAGACAAATATTTTTACTCACGCTATCCTAGTCTGCCTAATGTGACCAGTTGAATTATATTACTCTATTACTTTAATACAGAGCTTAGTATATCATCCTCTTTTTGCAGTTTTTTATTGTAATATAACTTCTTAACTTTGCCTTTGCCGTTGCCCTCGCCGTTGCCCTCATCCTCATCGTCGTCTTCCCATTTATCCTGTATCCGTTCAATAAATGTTTTTACTTTCATGGTTGAATCAACGTTTTTAAGTATGTAAGTTTTCCTGTTGGCATCAATGCTTTTCTTCAGTTTCACCTTTATTTCCTTATATCTAATTTAGATAACTGAAATTAGTGACGAATGACATTCTATAACTAGGGAATTTATTGAAAAGGACAATGTCTATGACAAATAGAATAATGCCCAAACATCTATTAGTAGTGATTTGCTAACTTTTTAAACTAAAAACACATTGCATTTGATATCATTATTTATAATAATACAATTGTATGTATACTTTGGCAAATTACAGGTCTAAGGTTACGTGTACTCACTCTACTGGTGGTGGCTTTGGGTTTGGACTTGGTTGAAACACTTCAGCCATGTTTTTAAAATGTGTACAAAATAGTATTCCTTGATTATAAATAGAATCCGCTTGCCAAGAAAATGAATTTGTCTTTTAAAATGATCTTTTTATAGTCTCCGTACATACATACGCGTATTAATATATATTAATAATGCAGACAGGAAGATGATTGTATGATAATTAAGAAGTAACGTCAGTGAGCCTGACTTTAAAAACAATGTTAGTATACAAAGTATAAATGAAAATGGTTGTCAAAATGTATAGAGTAATGTATAACTAATTAATGTAATGTTTAGGTTTCCGTCGGCACCACCCAAATAATAGGGTCTGAATACATTGACAAAGATCAAATTTACGTTACCGTAAATGCCAACTCTTATGTTTCTAAAAGATAACGGCAACAATGAAATATATGAAATCGGCAATAATCATGATGATAGAAATAAAGATTATTACAATAAAGAGCCAAAACCAACACGATTCATCTTCCTTATTACTGCACAAATAGACACATAATAATATTAGTCAATGTCATAAAATACATCAGTGTATTACCTTCACACTATGAATTTGGGCTCTATGAGATAGAACCTCTAGATCACATTAGTAAATAGTAATCTAGTAAGTGTATCATGGCGCGACCCACAAATAACTAAGACCAATCTCTTCATATTCTCGATAGAATGGCCAGTGAAGAATTAAAAAATTGATTAGATTGAAATATATATTTATACTGGGTAACCTCTTCAGTCAAAGACTGGTCTCCCAGAGGGCCCAGTTGGTGACCAGTGGCTGTGATGTACTAATACACCTGAGTAACCCCTTACTCGTCTCGAAAGATGTACTAGGTTCTTTAAAGTGCACACGAGCTAGATGTGTACACTGGACCTACGGTTTATAGTCCTTATCTGAGAAGACTCGTTCTACCACCAGAACCATGGAGTGAGTGAGCCTCGAACCCCTGCCGATGTTATGGCTATGTAATTACGGTTCCACTGTCTTAACCGCTCGGCTCACAGTGAGTTAAAAGTTAAAAAAGAAATTATGGAATAAATGTTTGTGTCCTAACCACTTTTAACTTACTTGGTTTAAATATATACATCTTCATTGTCTCTTTTTAATTAGAGAAATGGTGAATATATTTGTACGTGTCTTAGTTTAGAAAGCAAACCGTCTTTTTACTATTATTATTATTATTATTATTATCACCGAAGCCATTATTTAGCCGTTTGCATCATCATATCATTATTATCACTTTTTCACTATAGCCGACCATGATTATGGATATTTAATATAGTCATCATCATTATTACCATAATCACCATCTATTATTATTATCATCGTCATTGTCGTCATCATCGGGTATCCTTATCACCAACGATTTTATGTGTTATCAATAGAAATAGCATTTATTTAAAAATAAATTGTAGAAATGTATTTTTATATGTATATTTAATTAGGTAACTTTTATTACTGACCTACAGCATTTTAAAAAAAATTGTTAAATGCTGTAAACAATTTTATTTATTCATTAATAAGTTAATTAACAGTAATAGTACCGGTAATGATTATACTGAATACTGAATTGCTTTATTTGTCCGTTATCAGCTGCATTTTTCCAATTTTCTGGTACGGCTAATCAGCAATTACTTGTATTCACTTTCCATGGTAACTGATTACGAAATTCTGAAATTAAACAAATAATATACATTAATAGGCCATGATTTAAAGACACCATTTTACGTTAGTTATTGCAGTTTTCAAGTAGTTTTACATATTTAAAATAGATCCCATTGGGAAATATCTTCACTCTATTCCAAATTGCCATAGTGTTATATTAAAATAACAAATAGTGTATTTTAAAAATAAAACACATGAAAATGAATGAATTATTGAATGTCTGGTTGGAAAATGATTAATCAGTAATTACAAAATTTGAAAACGCGTTTTGGATTGACCTACCTACAGCATGATGAATCGTGCAAGGTAATGTTGGACCCTACTATAATATTGCACCTTGCCATGGTGTTACCATTCACTAGTTCTACACCATTAAAGGTTAAACTTCCATCATCAACTCCGAAACTATTGAATGCCATTCTTTTAAGTTCTTCTACTAATGTTTCAGGAAATACGTTGAAGTGTCTCTGCATTCCATTAAATGTAACATGTATCTGAAATCTAACTTTAGATAAGCTACAATTAGTGAAAACGAATAAATAATAAATAATACGTAATACGCAATACGCAATACGCAATACGCAATACGCAATACGCAATACGCAATACGCAATACGCAATACGCAATACGTAATACGTAATACGCAATACGTAATACGTAATACGTAATACGTAATACGTAATACGTAATACGTAATACGTAATACGTAATACGTAATACGTAATACGTAATACGTAATACGTAATACGTAATACGTAATACGTAATACGTAATACGTAATACGTAATACGTAATACGTAATACGTAATACGTAATACGTAATACGTAATACGTAATACGTAATACGTAATACGTAATACGTAATACGTAATACGTAATACGTAATACGTAATACGTAATACGTAATACGTAATACGTAATACGTAATACGTTATACGTAATACATCAGCAAAATCATGAATAATAAATCATGAATAATAAATCATGAATAATAAATCATGAATCATGGATAATAATAAATCATGAATCATGGATAATAATAAATCATGAATCATGGATAATAATAAATCATTAATCGATAATAATAAATCATGAATCATGGATAATAATAAATCATTAATGATAATAATAAATCATGAATCATGGATAATAATTAATCATTAATGATAATAATAAATCATGAATCATGGATAATAATTAATCATTAATGATAATAATTAATCATTAATGATAATAATTAATCATTAATGATAATAATTAATCATTAATGATAATAATAAATCATGAATCATTAATCATTAATGATAATAATAAATCATGAATCATGAATCATTAATCATTAATGATAATAATAAATCATGAATCATTAATCATTAATCATTAATGATAATAATAAATCATGAATCATTAATCATGAATCATTAATCATTAATCATTAATGATAATAATAAATCATGAATCATAATAGATCATAAATAACAAATCATAATAAATCCTAAATCATAAATAGAAAAATAATAAATAATAAATAATAAATTGTTCCGACTCTGATGAACGATGTCTCTGCTGAATATACTTTATTTGAACATTTTTTGAAAGAAAGGATATTGATGGTGATGGTAGACCTACAAGTTATGTATCTTATTTTGATCACTTTAAACCAGTGTAGCCTAAAATGTAAAGGGGTTGCGTGTACTTACCGATTTATTTGGTTTGCACCTGGTTCAAACTGATTAGCCATATTTTACCTCGAGTAGTTTTTGGACTATATTTCCGTTTACCAAAAGATTATTTATTTTTCATAAATGATCTGGTTATACCCTTGGAATATTGATACATAGACGCGTAGTAATACAATGTATAATCTTAGTGTGATAATGCTGTGATTAGTGGAAGTAAGTGAATAATAGTATATCATAGGCCAGTTCAATAGGTAGAAATCGTGTTAATATACAAAAAATTAACTCTTCCCTATGGCCATGGACTAAAAGTACAGTACTTTTAATAAGTGCATATTTGAGAAAAAGCTCCAAGAATCTTAAATCATGATAATCAATAAGATCAATGTGTCATCGATGGCGATTCTTGTTTTCCGTATTATTGTCGACACTATGTTGTATCACCATCGTCATAATCATTATTGTCATCATTCTTTTTTCACTTATATTACCGTCATGATCATCACCTCATCCTGTCAACTTGTCAATATTATCATCATCATCACCTTATCATCACCTCTATGATTAAGTAGCTAGATATTAGGCCTACACCCATAAATAAAGAACAAAATCATGTATTTTTAATTCGAATATATATTTATTGAAATAATAATAATATCGATGAGTTTTAGAGCATTCTATATATTAGTTTAAATATTATAAATTAACTACATAATTGCCTTTAATATTCTACATTTATAATATTCACTAATTATTTTTAAAAAAAAACAGAACAATAGCTACATTTGAAATTGATATCTAAGATAACTATACAAAATAAAAGGAATATGAATTTCCTTTACAATATTAAAATTTAAAAATTTAAGGGCAACTATAAAGTTATTTATAAGTTATTAACTAAATATTTTATAATTACGTATTTATGGTTCACAAGGTAGAAATAACGAGTTTTAAGAATACTAAATACTTAATAATTACGCGATCTTAAAGTATATGATAAATAGAAAAATACAATAACTTAAAAAGAAATATCCTATATAAAGATGAGGACCCTACCCCAAGGAATGAAGAGTCAATTACCAAGTACCACGTACCAACAACAGTGAAAAAAAGTCAACATATATAATTAAACCCGTGTAACTTAACTTATTCTTAATTAAAAGAATGAAAGTAAGCACAGTATTAATACCATGGTAATATCGTATGTTTTACTTAATTAATATAAATATCACATAGGACCTATATATATATAACTAATTTAGCAAAAGAATTCTTAAAGTCCATCTTCAATGCGATAACAAAAACATTATCTCTTTTCTATGTCATAATTTGCAGTTTTTAATCATTACTGTTTTACTATCCTCCGTGTACTCGTAGAACTAAGTGAATTGTTGCTTGCATTCCCATTCGAATGCCGAGATATTCCATGGTGTCCCCGTCGTTTAACTGACTACCACCATACAATAGTCGTTGATTTCCTACGGCAACCCCAAATCTCCGGAATATCATATCTTTTAGTCCCATTACATCTGTATCAGGATATACGTCAAATGGTATAGCTTGACCTTGAAGATTGTTCACAAATATCTGAAAACTAAGTTCAACAATAGAAATTTACGAGTATGATTTTAGGCATTTTGGAATTGGGTGACGTTCAAATCTAGTATTTTGTTAGAGACACTAATCATAGAAGCTAAAAGTTATAAGTAATCTTTCCAGAACCATAATAATTTAGAAAGCAAAGGAACCGGTGACATTTTTCTTTTGCTTAATTATTGTCTTTAAAAAAAAAAAAAAATCTGTGTAATTATGATTAGTTTGTCTAGCTAACAAGTATTTATGTTTTTACTAGGCCTATGTAAACTTACCCATTTCTTCGGTTTGCACCAGGTTGATCCCTGAAAGCCATACTGTTAAAATATTTCTCTTTAACTATATATAGATTATGTTGTTCAGCAAGTGAATTGTACACACTAATGATAATTATTTTTCAAAAGGTCTTTTTATAGTATGGTATTGACGTACACAGAGTACGCGTAGTGATACGAAAACCCCCAAAATAAATAACGTGTCATAACGTAGACCAGTGAGGTAGATATAATTGCATTGCATAGATAACAATACTGTGTTTGCACTTTTATTCATTTGAGGAAAGACGATCAACAACATTATTTAAATAGATCAAGTGAAAATACATTTTCTCAGATATAAAAACAATTTTCCAGAAGAAAATGAAAATGTACAATAGTAAAAAATGACTACAGTATGATACAGTATGATACAGTATGATACAGTATGATACAGTATGATACACTGACCAAATTTGAAGACGACTCTCTCGAATTCCATGAAACAAAAATGAATTAATACAAAGACAATAAGTTAGATTTAGGGAGATTTAATACAATTAGTATTGGTACAAACAAAATGAATTCCATGAGCTCCTATACAACATTGTTTAAACAAATTATTTTTTGAACAAAATGAGAATTGTATTATGATATACTGAAAGTGTATTTATATATGATTAAACACAGTCCTTAATGTGTATTTATATTCTTTTAATGTGATATTAACAATAATGATAATCATAATAATTTATAGATGGTTTTCTTTGGTTTTAATTTAGAAGATGAATTGATACTTGCTAAGCAGGAATGTTGTTTTGTCTTTCAACTAAAATTTCAGTTTGTCTGTTCCTCGTGACTATAGTCCAGTCAATCTAGTGATATTTAGAGGTAAACCCACCACAAATTGCAATAGTAACGAAACATTGATTTTTTCATTCCAACTGTAGTTTAGAATGACATATTAAAAGTCACCGAAAATTGAAGCATTGGAACACACTATTTTTTACGTAATCTCAACAACTATATAGGGATTTTATTCCGTAAATATTTTTGGGGTAGGGGGTAACATTTATGCCCGTAACTTGTGGTTTTATAATCCAATCTCAATAATCTTGATATCAGTGTGTAGAATATATATTTCTTTCTAATATGCAATTTAAAAAAACAAAATACAACACTTATTTATATAACTAGAGGTTAAAAGGTTATTGACCTTTTACAAAAACTCATTTTTTTCCTTTAAAAAATGATTAACTGTTATATCGTATGCCATAATTGTGGATGCATTTAATCAAAATTGTGTTTTTTCTGTACTTATCGATATATAAAATAAGAAACATGATGTTAACTAGAAGAATTTTAAAAGTAATGATGTACTATTCTTATTGAAATTGATTCTTGATCAAATGTAATGTAAACAATTTTTGGGTAGGGGTAGCGTTTATGCCTATAATCCATTGTTTTATAATCATATCTAAATAGCTTTAGTACCAATGTGTAGAGTATATATATCCTACTAATATACATTAAAAAAACAATTAATACAACAGTTATACTTAACTAGAGGTCAAAAGGTCATTGACCTTTTACAAAAACTCAAATTTTTCCTAACAAAATGTCTTATTCCGTAATTGCCGTTGCATTTGATGAAACTTGTGTTTTTTCTGTACCTATCGTCATATGAAATAGGAAAAATGATGTTAAGTATTTTGAATTAATTATGTACTCAAATAAAAATAATAATCCTATAATAATGATAAATTGTTATCAACAACAGGTAGTGTAGTAGTAGGTAACATTTATGCCTGCCAATAACATCTAAATAACTACAAATGTGTATAATATGTATTTCTTACTCTAAAAACTAATTGATACAACAGTTGTTCTGTAACTATAGAGGTCAGTGACCTTTTACGAAAACTCAAATTTTCTTTAAATAGGGTAAAACTAAATTATGTTTATGTATATTTTGCAAGTATTTGGTGCAAATAATGTTTTTCCTGTACCTATTGTATCGTTATGAAATAGGAAAAATGATGCTAGCTAGAAGAATATTGAAATTCATTAGCGGTATGTACTATTGTTGATTAATTAATGAGTCTTGATAATTTGGAATCAACTCATGATTTAACTATAGATAGATTTTTGATGATTTTAGTATCAATGAATGTACGTAATGACAAGTATTGGATCGCCCCAGGGTTGCGTCCTCTCTCATCTCCTGTATATTATATACACGGATGACTGTCGCAGCAAACAGGACAATAGTCATCTTGTCAAATTTGCTGACGACACTGTCTTGCTGTCTCTCCTTAAAAATTCACAGGACGGTCATGGTCCCGCATTAGAAGGTTTTATCTAATTTTATGGAAACTCCTACTTGGAACTCAATGTGACCAAAACCAAGGAGATGATTGTAGATTTTAGGAAGGAGAAATGACGCAGCCCTCTGGTATCCCTCATAAATGACGAACCAGTGATATTGTCCATTCCTAAATACCTAGGTACTATATTTTGAGGACAATCTCAGCTGGGAATTAAATACAGAGGCAATAGTAAAGAAAGGACACCATAGACTTTATCTGTTAAGGAAGCTGAACCATTTTAATGTCGATAAAGTAATTCTCAGGTTTTTTTATAATTCCTTTATTGAGAACGTTTTAACTGTTTTCCTTTATATGCTGGTTTTTTAGTCTTAATAGGGTCAAAGAGAGAAACTCACTACAAAGAATTGTTAATTTAAGTTCTAAATTAATAGGTTGTCAACTTCGTAGCTTGTCTTCCTTCTGTGACATGCAAACTCTAGAAAAAAATAGAGCTATTCTAAAAAATGTTAACCATGCCTTGTTCAGTGATTTCGAGCTCATGCCTCATGGGCGTCGCTTTCGATGCCCGGCATGTAGAACAAACCGGAAAAGAAATTCTTTTTTGCCAGTTGCCATCCGACTCTTAATTTCTTGAACTTTGACTCTTGTTATATTGTACTGTGTATTGTGATATTTTTGTATATTTTGTAAGATCATTTTAATCCAGAACTTTTTATTTGAATTGCCCCGTGTGGGATGATATTCTTTAATCCTTCAAATAGAAATGGACTCACAACTATGTCATCAGTATCACTTTCTTGTTCGGGTATTAGTACAGTGCAATGCCATTGCATTCATCACATGTAGTTCTAGTTACCCCTGAATGCTTCAAGGAGATACTCAGGTGCTGGCTTTAAGTCTGTGTGTAGAGAAACCATGTTTCCATCATCTGATCTTCCATCCCCAGTCCTCGGTACACATATCAACCCCACTCCATTGCTAAAAGATAACTTGAACTTGAACATGATGTTAAGTACCTTGGTTGTGGTACGACTATGAAGTTGGCGATATGCGAGGTTGTACTTGTAGATGGGATGGAGTCAAAGGCATTCCACGCTGTCCAGGTCATCCATTGTACAGACACACTAAATCATTTTCTCTAGCAACCACAATGTCATCCTTTGTATCTTGTTTGCATCTGAAGACTGAAGAAATAAGTGCAATGACAAGCTTTTTTTAGAGCCACTTGTTTTCCAATTCCGAAAACTCTGGATGTTGTGTCACCAGTATCGCATGAGCAAACAGAAGGTTATCACAGATGTCTCTAAAAAGTCATCGGATACAGATGTTTTCCTGTTTGCTGATTCAATGGTTTTTTTGTACTATCCGAAATAACATCTGCATCAGCAGCTGCATTCACTCATTGCCATGTTGTTCAATTACTAGTTACGAAGATTTATAAATTGTTGTTTGTTACAGAAAGTGATCCTATTTTGTGGAACATGTCACTGGTAAAATGTACAGGGACACTACCACCTGACCCGCCTTACCATGTGCGCCGTCTTTGGCGCTTTCATAATCATCAAAGACTATGATGGCAGGGCAATATTTTTTACAGATCGCATCATAAGTCTCTACACTATTCCATGGAATGCTGTGAAGTAGAGTACTACCATCTAAAATGTAGGCTTACTGGACAGCATTCTGTGAGTTGGATGTGTTAGACTATTCATAAGAAGTTGTTTCCACATGGCATCATGTTGGTTTATTAGCTGAAAGTATTGTAAGTTGGTAGTTTCAAAAAGTGCTGGTGGATAACAAAGTTCATGTTCAAAAACTTCCTTGTTGTCACCTCGAGTCTCCTCTGGAACTGTAGGATCTATGCACACATATTTGCCTGTATGTACTTTATTGCCAGGATCTTGAATACATTGCAAGACTTTCTGGCCTAACATCCTTCCAAAATATTCAATGCTTAATACCGCATTGCCAATATTCCGAGTCACCTGCAGTAACTCCCATGTCAATGGTATGAAGTCTCTGAGTCGTAACCAAATGGATTTTTCAATTGCCATTGTGTTCCTGACGTGTGGCCACAAGGTCTTATGTTGGCCGCTGTTGGAGTAACGCCCTGATACTATTGCAAAGGCATTACATACAGCGCAGATTTGGTCTGAATGTACTCATTCCTAAATCTCTTGTCAAACCTGGTTTTCTTTGAGGCTTCTCATAGAAACCTTTTCAATCACCAGGTCTGTTGACAATCCAGCCCAGATGGTTCCGAATGTCATACAACATGGAGGTCATTGTCAAACTGCTGTTGAACATCTTTGTATTTCTACTGGTTAAAAAATCGTTAAAATACTTATACGTCCCAATATAAATAGTGTAACCATGGCAACACAAATGCCATCTGGAAAAAATGGAATGTAGATCATCGAGAAGTAACAGGAACGGAGATGTCACTCATCTGCATCTTGAGCTGGTCATGTGTATCGCTTTGGACTGAAATGTTCACCCCATGGGTATCTCTGTGTATATACCGTTGTTGTTTACAGCGAAAACAACATTTTTAGCCAAAATTGAAACATTTTGTTGTGTTTTTCCGCAAAAATGACATGCTAAATAAAATGTTATGACTATAAGTTTGATATCACTGAATAGGAAATTTAATAAGCTTTCGGATGATATAAATCACACTTGTATATAATGTATTTCAAATGGTTAAATATATGTAATTAATGGGGCATATTAATCTTGACTTAAAATGACCTTTATTGATCTCTGACCCCTTGACCCAATGCTTGGATTTTCGGTGACTTTTAGTATGTCGTTCTACACTTTATATGGAATTCAAAAATACTTGCTTTGTTACTATTGCAATTTGTGGTGGGTATATCATTAGATTGACTGGACTACTAGTAGTAATCGAAATTACCTGATACAAAGCAGGAGGGCAAATTGATAGAACGACATAATATGATTCGAGATCTGTTAGTTTAGATACACATAATAATTATGTGTAAACTTTAGCACCACCCTTATAGGTACTACTGAAAATGAGTGATATTCAGCTTAAATATCCTAATATAGATCTAGACTCAAATAATGACACAGATGATATTTTGATAATACAACGTTTAGACCTATTTTATATGTGAAGAACTTATACTATTTTAGTATAACAGTGTTACATTATATAGCAATTATCATATAATATATTATACCAGTAAGTTGTTTGGTGCTAACCCTTAGACATAATAAATATGCCCCCACCGCCATCGCCACCGCCGTCGCCACCGCCGCCCCCGCCTCCGTCGCCCCCGCTGCCCCCGCCACTGCCGCCACCGTCGTCATTATTATCATCGTCGTCGACATTATTATCATCTTTATTAACATCATTATTATCATTATTATTATTATCATCATTATTATTATCATCAGCATCATTATCATCATCATAATTTTCATCATTATCATCATCATCATAGTCATCCAAATTATCATCATCATCGTCATCATCATCATAATTGTCATTGTCATAATCGTCGTCATCGTCATTATCATCATTATCATCATCATTATCACCATCATTATCATCATCATCATCTCATCATCATCATCATTATTAGTATCATCATCATCATGATCATCATTATCATCATCATCATCATTATCATCATTATCATCATCATCATCATTATCATCATTATCATCATTATTATCATTATGATCATCCTTATCATTATCATCATCATCATTATCATCATTATCATCATTATCATTATCATTATTATCATTATCATCATCATTATTATCATCATTATTATCATCATTATCATCATCATCATTATCATCATCATAATCATCATCATTATCATCATCATCATCATTATTATAAGTATTAACGCTACATTGCATAGAAATAAATTGTAGAAATGTACATATTATCTAACTTTATTTTATTGATCTACAGTATTTCGTAAAGATGATATTGTTATTTATTATACATTCTTTATATTTTAGAGGTTTTATTTTTTTTCAATAATGTGTATAATTATATTATTCTGTTTCCATAGATGATTAGTATTTGTTGGTGCTTAAGTTGGGTTTGGTTAAGTACTACCTTTGCTGTAGTCTTGCATATGTTGGTTGGCCTCAACAGACTCTGATCAAGCTATTTATTGTTGAAAGATTAAACATAAAACAGAATTGTTTTTATTCTTTAAATTATGCCCAATTTAGGGGTTTCTTCCAGATATTACGTTGTTTGTGTGCGCTCCATAGTTAAATAATTACGATTTCCTGAAATTAAAAACATACTCAATAATAGGTCTTGATATTTACTTTATGTAGAATGTAGCGTTTTGGTAATTTTTTTAACAAGGTAGAGTTTGAATAGATTCTATGTTAGGGTTGGTTAAGCATTACTGGTGTGAACGAGTGTTTAATGGCCAAGTGTACAAAAATACACTAATTTATAAAAAGGTAATCATTAAAAAAAATGTTTATAATGTAAATAATTATAATACTGCATGTATTTGTTCATAGTCGAATAATTACAAAATAGTAGTTTTAGATGTACATACCTTGACGTGACGTAAGCACACATACTAATGTTTTCTTTTTAAAACTAAACAATGACAGAAATGAAATATCCAAAACCACAACACCAATATATTGCAGCTAGAATGACGACGACATAAGCAAGAACTTTACAACGTGGGTATTTTCTCAAAATACTGCATAGAGATATATACTATTAGTCAATATCATAAACACATTACATTTCATCATGACATTATTATGATTATAATGCGCATAATTTATTGATATACGTACACACTATTAATTTAGGCTTTCTCTCAGATAGTATCTTATTAAATCACACAAGTAAAATTCAATCTGATAATTGTTCTGTAATATATCTTTGTGTGACGTACACATAATAACAATATTTTAATATTATTTAGTAAAAGATAAGTTGTAACTTACTTTGGACTTGGTTGATCTATACATTGATTACTCATCTTCACAAAGAACTCGAAAGAATTAGGAGCGTAAAAATAAGATATTTTTTTCTTTATTAAACAGTCGTCGATATGTATTAACTTGTGTAGGCTTTCTATTACCAATGGTACAATTGGCATATAAATAGACACTTTTCCAGTAAACAATTGGGTGCATTTGCTTGAATGCATTTGCGCATTGATATTTCTTTCGGAGAGAGATATCAAAATACTATACATTTATAACATAATACTTGTAGTAAAAAGATTGCTTCCTATTTGTCTTTAGTTTAAAGTTGGAAATAGGATTTACCAGAACTTTACAATGTATAGAAAAGGTCACGTAGTTTTCGAATCATTTATTTGAAAGTTCAAAATCACCACTGTATTTAGATTTCTTCAGTATTTGGTAATACAGCGTCTCAAGTGTTTCATATGTATCTCCTACTACCATATACCATAACCTACCTTTACATGATACAGCCATCACATGTGATAAACTGAGATACTGTATTACCGAATATTCCTATGATACTGGAGATGCTGTATTACCGAAAATCTTATTAGTGCTTTCATCTGCATCCTCACTCTTTAGATGGTGATGTGAGTTACGTTTTTAGTCGCGTGCAACTCGACTCTACAGTCGGTCGGTTGGTCCGTCGGTCCGTTTGTCGGTCGGTTGGTCGGTTGGTAAACTTGAGCATGCAACTGCAGCCATGTTTTTATTATCATTAATATTGAATATACAGTGAAATCATTGGTTTAGTATGGAAGACAAGTCAAGTTATTTAAGTTTAAAGTAGAGCAGTAGAGATGCAATGTTGCTCTGTCAAGTTTATGAAAAACATATATTTTTGCTAGAGAAAAAAAAAACAAATTATGACAAACAATTTCATAAAACAAGGTTTATTTAGCAGCAGTCTACTTTTGAACGCTTACAAATTGTCAAACTTAATAATCATACCGGAAATATTTGAGAATGCTACGAAGCTTTTGCAAATAAATTAAATACTAAAACCGGGCATCTGAATTTAACGGAATCACTAATAGATAAACAATGTTACATTGAAATGCTAGATTTACAACTATAAAATTGCAATCCAGAAAATTGTTATAACTACTGACTCTTCTAATAAAAATGTTCTAATCATAATCATATGGGCAATTTTTTTTTCATAAGATTTTAAAATAATGTATGATGTACAACAAAGTTACAAAGATGTTCAGAATATTTGTACATCATTTGATTCAAATTTGGTCCAGATATCTGTAACATATAGTATTATTATATTTCAATGTTATGCACATAAAATACTACAGTAATAATGTGTGTGTTATTGTATTACAAATATTGTTGCAGTTACAAATCTCGGTAGGCCTACCATAAATGGTGTAAATAGGCGTTTGTAGTTGAGAAATATAGTTGTCATACTCCATAAAAATAAATATCTGTACGTATGCCTGGCGATTAGGTTTTCACTCAGAAGTTAATCCCATATTTGCTTTTCAGTGTATTGTTATATACCACTATACTACTGTACTATGAAAGTTATACACATAGTGTATTAATTGCTTCGTATCCTCTGTGTTCCAATTTCTCTTTTTTGGTTGTCAATATCTGAAAGATCATGGTTTCCCACTGCAGAAGAAAAGACGGTGAATCCTATAAATCCAATACTTCTTGTGGCAGTATTCACATCTGATGTTAAAAAGCAAAGAACAATCATGTAGTAACGTTTATATACATCTTAACGTAATATATCAGTGACTATCTTGATTGGTATTCTCTAACAAACTAGCTAACAAACTAAAGCAAAATTAAACTTAATGTAAATAAATTAAGGCTAAATACAAAAATTAGTTTTATTTTAGTTTTTTTTAAATATAAGTGTATACAAACAATCGTATAACATATCCTCCACTGTGATTTAATACATTTTGTTTATATTTTTAATTAAATGAACTGAACTATTACAATTATGAGTTAATATTTAATAAAAATTTTATTTTGACATTAGAGTAAAATTTAACTTTCATTCAAATTGTTGATGAACCCTTCCCACATAACGGTATATATTTAAAAGGCAACTTAATATAACCTTTTTAATCTGTAGATATATCGTAAACTATTACCGACAGTAAATAATACTGCTAAATATACTAGGCCTATAACGTATTACTTGCCTTTCATTTGGCGATGGCTCGTCACCCATTTTTGTTCAGATTAATGTCGTTTAAGAAATATTATCAGAAGTTAGTTTATGAATTGTTTTTTCATAAGAGAGAAAATATGTTCGGCTTAATGTTTTTATAGTATTTTTGCGTAATGATATCGTATTTTATAATATTGAAATAAGTCTCTTAACAATACTTCTTTTTTATTTTAAATATTCATTTTTAACTATAGGTGGATTTCCGTTTAAAAAGAAAGTGAATGAAAACAATTTATATATCTTTTTATAGTATGGTATATTAATTCATAGCGCGTCGAGTAACAGCCAATGAGATTGTTCTAAGCACTAAATTAGAATGAAAATTGCATCCAATTAAGATAGTGGTTACAACTACTATTTATTTGTTTTACTTGTATAATTGTTGTTGTTTTTGTTTTACAAAATTAAATGCAAAGTAATATAAACTAACTTAACTAACTTTTAATTTCAACTGTTTTTTGTAACTCAATAGTTACATAGTTCAGGTCCATGTAATGTAAGCTTATATTAAGTAAAACAGAGAAAAGGATTAAACTTTTATTTATAATGAATTTTCTCTATTTTAGTATAAATGTATCACAAAAATGTTTCAAAATACCAAATTGTTCTTATTTGAATTAACTTTCCCCTTAAGTATTATTTACTGTCATTTCATTTAATTTATTTATTCGACCAACAAAACATATATACAATGTACAAAGATGAAATTGGTCAGGGACTTCTAAAGTAATGATTACTGTCACTACAAGAGTCAGCAGTCCCATGTCACCATATTTTCGAATCACTTCGTCTAAAATAGACCACCCGATTCTCGGTACTGTATCTAGATTGCCTCAGTATCATAGGAATAGGAAAATCACATGTGTTTCACATGTATCTCCTAGTATCATACTCATACACTGACCTTATATGATACAGGCACCACATGTGATACAAATGATATGCTGTATTACCGAATATCTTATTAGTTTGTTCTTCATTTGCAGCAGTAATCACTCTTTACAAGATCATCTGTGTTACACGTCAATTTAGTTATTAATATTATTGAATATAAAGTCAAAAAATCATCATCATCATCATCATCATTATCATCATCATCCTCTTCCTATACTGTGTAGAGACTCATTTGAGTATAGCAGCAAATTGGTTAGGTGTGGCAGCTAAAGTCAAGTTATTAAAGTTTAAAGAATATACGTGAAGTTATTCTGCTGCAATGGTGCAATGTTGCTCTGTCGAGTTTAAGAAAAATATATTTTTTTGCGATTGAGATGTTGATTTATGTCTTCCTTAACAATCTCTTTAAATTCTCTGTTGATAGTTAATATTGATATGTTGATTAGACGTGATCACTGTAAACACTATTTTATTATAAATAGAGATAATGAATGCTTAAAAAGACACGAGACACGATTTCATGAAGCAAGGTTTAATTTATCAGCAATATTCTAAGAACTAACAGTGTCAAAACTTTACCAGAAGTTACTACAATGAATTTGTAAAGAAATGGCATAGTAAAAGAATATCTGTAGGTTCTTATTCATTTATATATTCTTCAATAGAATAGAAATGGAGTAGGAATAAAAACATAAACCAAGTTTATACTATAATGTCAACATCAATAAATTAACATACGATAAATAGATTTATTTAAATGTAAAAATGGTATTTAAAGAAGGAGAATGTAAAAATAACGTACTCTTGAAAATCATGCTATAAACTCAAACCCAATATGAACTCTAAGAGTTAGCGTATTAAAAAAATCATACCGTTAAAATTGTGAATTTAACAACTATAAAACTAAAACTACGCATGGAGAAACACATAGGCGCAGCTTCAAAGTCGCAAGACCATGGTTTATCAAGGTATATCAAGGTACACCATGTTTTATCAAGGTGCATCAAGGTATATCAAGGTACATCAAGGTATATCAAGGTACACCATGTTTTATCAAGGTGCATCAAGGTATATCAAGGTACATCAAAGTATATCAAGGTGCATCAAGGTATGTCAAGGTACACCATGTTTTATCAAAGTGCATCAAGGTATATCAAGGTGCATCAAGGTATATCAAGGTACACCATGTTTTATCAAGGTGCATCAAGGTATATCAAGGTGCATCAAGGTATATAAAGGTACACCATGTTTTATCAAGGTGCATCGAGGTATATCAAGGTACACCATGTTTTATCAAGGTGCATCAAGGTATATCAAGGTGCATCAAGGTATATCAAGGTACACCATGTTTTATCAAGGTCCATCAAGGTATATCAAGGTACACCATGTTTTATCAAGGTGCATCAAGGTATATCAAAGTGCATCAAGGTATATAAAGGTACACCATGTTTTATCAAGGTGCATCAAGATATATCAAGGTGCATCAAGGTATATCAAGGTACACCGTGTTTTATCAAGGTGCATCAAGGTATATCAAGGTGCATCAAGGTATATTAATGTAGTTATAAACTAAGTATACTATTTTAACGACGAAACAAGGATTAGTAATTAATAACAATTGCTTAAAAAACTAAGAATCAAAACGCTTTAAGAAAAAAACCCAAAGAAAAACATTGTATATGCATATGCCTAGGCAATCTGTAGTAGAGCAGTATATTAAAAAGCAAACAATGATATAATGGATACATAACTAGTTACATCAATATGAGCGGTACATACCTATCAAATATGATGACAAGGTAAACCAAAAAACCGCAAAATTACAGGAATAATATTTTGACAATTGTTTAAATTTACCATTTCCAAATCTGCGATAATTAAGTGAGAGTTACGATGCTAAGTAACCACAACACTTACTTCAGTAAAATAATTCATAAACAATATTTACGTATTCAAATCACATTATTGCAACATCTACAATTTACGTACTATTCAGTCTGGTGTGAAATAGAGAAGTCCATTAGTCCCGAGCGTTAGTTATTTCTATGTTCATAGTAATCTTCATTGTAGGCCTGTGTCACAGGGACTTATTCATATTTGTTGCTTTGTTTTCTTTAGATGTTCTGAGAGTAAACATATATCAGAAACATCCACAAATTACTTGCAATTGAGAAGTTTATAGTTGAAAAAAGCTCAAAGGTACCTGTCATACTTTATATATTTTCATAGCGGATAAAAATATATGAAAGTAGGCTTGACGATCAAAATTTATTCACGATGAAGTTGGTGTCAAGTATTTTTTAAAGATGAAACGGGAAACCATGGCCATAATAATGTAATTAGGTTGTATCCATTTTTTCTTTACGATTGGTGACATTTACTGAATCATTAAATCTACAGTTTAACATCAATATCTGTAGCCGGCCATTCGGAACAATAGGTGAACAATGTCGGACATCCACTGCGTTTGCTCGTGGTGCTTCCGGTGTTTTCACCACCTGACGTATCGGTCGTATCTTTGTCATCTCTGTCAAAAGATAATTAACGTTTTACACATTCGAAACAACTAAAAATACATTTCAAAATTGTCAAAATTAAACTTTTATTAAGGCCAACTCAGACAGCGTCATTATTAAGGTCAACTCAGACTGCGTTGTACGACGAGGCTATCCGAAGACGACTGGTCTCTCGTCGGGATTCAGTTCAGACAGCACCGACGAGTCGAGGCGTTTCGTCGGGCCTCGTCGTACGATGCTGTCTTAGTTGGCCTTAACAAAAGTTGGCCAGCAAAAACCTTTATTGATGTTTGTATTAAAAAACAACAAAACGGCTTGGATCGAAAAAAAATTAATTATGTTTATTAAAATTGTATTTTAACGATTTAAGTTCCATATTACTGTTAATATGAAATAGTTCAAAATTGTTATCATTGAATATTTATCTGCTAAATATAAATTTCAATAATCTGCTTTACTAATTAAAGACGATATTCTTACCCCTTTTCAGTTGGTGATGGTTCGAATGTTGGTTGGCCACTACCACCCGACATGTTTTCAGAGTAAAAACTTACGTATATAATTTAGATGCAGAACTAGAATGTTCTCTAAAATGAGTGTGTATAAGTGTCGTGTAGTTTATTTTATGGAATAGATACAATTGAACGTATTGGGTAAATGCAGTTCGCGCATTGATATTTCATTGTGAAAGATGAATCAATGAAATATTCATAAGATGCATAATTTAGACAATATGAACAAATTAATATTATCACCCATGTAGTAGTGTATTAAAAATCACCAAATAGTAGATCTAGATAATATATACCTTGATGCGTATACTAATTGTATAACGAAACAACAAAGGATGATAGAGATAATCAGATATAATGCAGCGAAAAGTTCATAATAACTATTAATGTAGGCCTGTAGCTTTTGCTTTTTTAAAGGTTTTTTAGTCAACAAGATATAATATAGAAACATTGGTCGTACGACAATTAGGAAGTTTATAGTTGGATATTATAGTAGCTGTCATTTTCATAGCGTATAAAAACAAAAAAAGTAGTAAAAAGTGTTCTAGGAATTACACATCTTAAAATAAATATAGACTCATAAACAAAATTACAAAAATGTTCAAATTGTAGTACTGTACTGACAATTATTTTGGTCTAAATATCAGAATGTTGTAAGTAGAGAACTTTTAGTTTGAGAAATATTTGTCATCCTCCACACTTGCAAGATGGAACAAGTTAGTAAAAAAAGTTATTTACGGTGTATTGAATCTCCCATTACTATTAAAGGTACTTACACAATGTATTTGGTTTGTATCATTAGTGTTTCAGTTTCTTCTTCTTTTTTTTTTTGGTTTCTCTCTCTTGATAACTTACTGACTGTCCCATTGATGATTTGGTTGTATATTCCTAGTCCATATAGCATGATATTTAAACGTGAAAGATCATCTTTCTTAGTTGCAGTTGAACAAACGGTGAATCCAATAAGTGTAATACCAATACGACCTGTGGCAGCGTGGGCATCTGATGTTAAAAAGCAAAGGACAATCATGTAGTAACGTAACATATCAGAGACAATCATGTAGTAACGTTTATATACATCTTAACATATCAGAGACTATCTTGTTTGATATTGTATTACAAACAAACTAGCGCAAATCTAATAGTTTTTTCTAAAGTAATTTAGAAACAGTTAAATACAAAAAGAATTTTAGTTATTTTTTTTTGTATTTCTTCTATTAAGGTGGTAAAGTGTGACTTTCGCAAACAATCTTGTTATATGCCCTCCATTGATTTGATCAATTTTGTCTATTTCATTTAAAATGAACTGGACTAATAATATTACGAGTAAATATTCTATAAAAAGTTTAGATGGAAGTATAATATAATTGAAACATTCTAATTCTTGATGAAATTAGTCAAATGTATAAGCACCATCCTTACTACTTATTTTAATATTCATCTACGTCTCTTGATCTTCAGTAACGGTATTATTTGAAAGGTAACGAATATAGAACCTTTTAACCCGTAAAAATAAGTCAAACACTTGACAGTAAATATTACTGTTAAGTATACTAGGCCTATATCTATATAATTTACTTTTAGATATGATTAGCATCTTACCCTTCATTTGCCGCTGGTTCGTCTCTGGGTTGATCAGCCATTACCCCCAGATTAGTATCGTTTAAGCGTGTTTATCAGAAGTTCGTTTATGAACCGTTTTGTCATAAGAGAGAAATTCTGCTCTGCTTTATAGTTTTCGCGTAATGATATCGTATTTTATATACTGAAATAAGTCTCTCAACAATACTTCTTTATTGATCAATTTTTCATGCATATATTATTTGCAAATATGGATAAAACATAATTATAAAGAAAAACTCAGAGGCCAATTATACGAAATATTAATTATAGACATAAGTATCTTAGCTTTGTAGTTTCCATTTTCCTAAATCTAAACTTGACCCAGTCTACACCCCTTTTGCAGTGTGGTATTATTTCTTAATATATATTCTTGTTAGGTAAAATACTAATATTTTACAATCTATGATATTTCCATCTATCTGATTAAATTTACAGAATTAATTTCCAAAATCCCATCTTAGTTTAGTTATATTAAGTTATTATATAATAGATATACTAATGCATGTATTAAATGGTGTGATAATCAAAATTAAATTAGTGAATTATTTTCTACATAAGAGTAAAACAATCAAAGACTGTATAGTTCTCAAACAGCACAGTTTACCGTTAAACAAAATAAATGACATAGAAATACACATTATTATGACAAATGTTTTCATAAAGCAGGGTTTATTTAGCAGCAGTCTATTTGAGAGTTCCCACACTGTCAAATCTTAATATATTCTGGCATGGAAATTTTTCAAATACTTAGAAACTTTTTACTTTTTTTAATTATCTAATCAATTATTCTATATATTCCCGTCTCTCTTAGTATAATCTTTAAGGCCATTATAAATATTATCCACTGTATACTACAGTGATACATTTTTTTGTCGTGATTTTTGTTACACCTTCTTAATTCATGTACATTTAACCAAATATTATATCTTAAATGTATGCCTGTACACCAGCAATCGAATTAAAATGTAGTAAGTATCTCTACGTAAATAGATAATGTCAATTACGATACGCGTGTTGGTTTGTTACAAGTATGAACCACAAACAGTTTAGGCTCATAGTAAACATAACTAACACCATGTTTATATGGAACAGTTCTGTAATTGTATTTTTCATATAATTCATATTTATTGAAAATGTGAACGAAGACGTGTCTGTAAGTAAACTTTACGACAATTCACGTTGTACTATAACTGTTGCTTAATTTTGAAATTAGGTCCGGGAATATCAATTTACGGTTGTTGAGTTCATAGGCGTCATAATATATTTAGTTCGTATCCAGTTTATACTTTGGCTCTTCGGAACTTTTGGTAACAATCCTTAAACCTTTGTTTTTTATATCACCAGTCCATGAAGCGTGAGACATACTAGTATACATACTTCATGCATGCAGCGTGACACATATTATACGGTAACGTAGAATCATAAGATCTATGGTCTTGATGGACAGTTTCGTACGTGTGCCGCTATGTTTCTTGCATAGAAATACCAGTGACAGTGTGGGCATTGGCTGTTAAAAATGAAAAAAAAACCCGTATTAAAACTTTTTATAATTTTCTAAAAACATTTTGAAAACAAGTATTTCTAAGTTTAGTAACAAACCGACCAAGAAGCTAGGGCGATATAAAACGATAAGTAATTATATTATCAATAATTTGTGAATTCTAAGATTTAGGCTCAATAACACAGGTGAGAATTTTAAAAAGAGTTACTTGGAAGTCCAATTAGGTTAAAAATTAGATGGAACTTTATAATGTTATGTTGCCAAAATTTATAAGCAATCTCTCATCTCTTTATTATTCATCGTGCTCTTGATTCACAGTAACGAATTTTTAGTTATGCTCTATTTAATGTAAAATTTTACCTTATAGATTACATGTGAACAATATTCCAAACTATATATTGCCTTCTTACCCTTTTTCGTTCGCTGATGGTTGGTATTTGTCAGCCATATTTTCGCCACTATGACTATGAAGCGTTTTAGTTTAGAATAGAAGTTCTGTATTTTTATAGTTATATATACGCGTAATGATATTATATCTTAACCAAAGTAAGTCACTGCTTTTAACAAAAGGGTGAAATATCGATCATACTCTATTGTAAATCAATTTCCATTCTTTTTTTAAAGCAACAATCGTCATTTAGTTTTACTCTTTCTTTTTTGTTTCAATATCATGCCAGTTATAATGATTTCATTTCTCTTTAAAAAAAAAAGAATTTTAAAGAAAATATTCTGATGTTTCTCTTGTTATAACCTATAAAGTGAAAATTTAATTAATCCACAGTGTATTGGACCACGTGTAAAAATGCTGTATTTAGGTTCTCTGCTTACTGTGGCATGGAAATTAATCAATTGAGGTTATTTAACAGATCCAGAATATTTTGACCGCAATTTATAGCTTATCTTTACCTAATTATAGTTTAACTATAATTTGATATAGGTCTATGTTGTTTTAGAGTTGTATATAATACCTACAAAAGTATAAGTAGAAAAACTGTCTTTCCGAACTTAGAAGACAAAACATTCTTTTTCTGGATTCGTCTGCCTCCACTATATCATGAAACACTCAACAACACTTGTTGGTTGAACGTTCTCTATGTAAACAGCGTATTTTAATTTTAAACAAAATAAATGACCAAAAAAAGACACATTATTTTGACTAAATGATTAAATAAAAGCAAGGTTTATTTAGCGGCAGTCTAGAGAACTCACACACTGTTAATAAAGTGGAGATGTTTTCGGACGCTAGAAAGTGTTTGTAAATACAGTAAATGAAATTAATTTAATAAAATGGCTCCTATCCCACTTTGTCCACCCTTAGAAACCCACCACATGAATCTAATGAAATAGGAATCTATTACAAATCCCTAAATCAATAAAAATGTAAATAAATGTAATTTAAAAGTTCATAAGCTGTGAGAATTCAAACATTGTCAATTCTTAATATTAATTAAAAGTTTAAATGCGATTTTGTTTGTAAATAAATGGATTACCAATTATTACATAATTATTAATTATTCTACATATTGTAATAAAATAGAATCCAAAAATAATAAGAAAAAAAGTAAACATATTTATTTTAAAAGTTCATAATTCAGTTTGTTATGTATGAACCACTTACTTTTTTTATAGGACAAGTATATAAATTTCATGTTTGAATTGAACAGTTTTGTAATCGAACAGTATTTGCCGTATAATCCATATTAAAATGTGAAGGTATTACTGTATCTTTAAGTAATCTTGACAACATTAACTTGCATCGTAATAATTTTGCTTTTAAGTCCCGGAATATGGCTTAGGTCAATGTGGAGAATGATCTGGAATATTTCTTTTACTATTGTTGAGTGCCTTGAGATCATCGCATCCAGTTTATCCTTTCATTGTGTTTTTACTCTCTTCACTGTAACTGTTACTAACGAACTAACAACTTATTTGTATAACCAGCCCATGTCGTGTTACGTATAGCGTAATTTTATTTATTTTTTTTTCGGTAAACATGTTTTAATATGTATCTTAAAATCTTTTGGAGAGAACCATTGGCGACAGTTAGGGCATATCCTGTTAAAAATAAAAATACATTATTAACGCTTTATCTAAATTACAAAAGTTATAAAAATATATAAACAAATTTTGGAATGTTCAAAATATACATTTCGTAGAAAAAATTTACTTTTTGTTTCACAGAAAACCAATTAACATACTTAAAGGAAACGAAAGGTAGCTAAACAAAAGTAAATTTCAATCAGAATTTTTTTTTTCTACTTTTTATTGTTACTTTTTATAACAATAATTAATCCTGAAAAAGTGATATTTATTAGTCCATTCCGAACTTTAAAATAATATTAACTGTAATAATAGCAACTATAATTAACCCTTCGTTACTAATTATTTTCTTACTTTTTCTCATTTGCAGCTGGTTGGAATTTGTCAGCCATATTTCCAGAGTAAGATAGTTCACTTTAAACGTATTTATCAGCACTGATATCTATGAATAGTTCTGTTTTAAATTAGAAAATCGGTATATTATAGTTACGCGGAATGATATTTAATGGTACCTGAAGTGAATTCTCTCCTCTAGTAAGCGGATACCTACGATACCGGACACCCATCCAAACCCCATTTGTTCCTTCTATCTAATCGGTGTATTTGGTACCACTCACATTTTTTATATAATTTAACTCCTGTAAGTTGACAGTACAAATACAATTTCTGTACGAATAATGACTATCATACTATTGAACTTAAATTATTTAAAATAATGAATGAAAAGTTATAAATATAATTATTACAATGCCTGGAGAGTTAGAAGCCATCGTAGTTAGAGCACCGAAAGGTTAAACTGTAATGTTATTAAATTCACTCTATGTAAATGGTTACTTTTGCATTCTTCTTGGATTTAATAACAATACCATAATCGATAAAAAAAAAATATTATTTCTATGATGTTCACATTATTATTTGTTAGATTAACAAACTTATTTTAAACATTAAAACATTTAAGAGGTGCTTATAAGTCATTGGTATAGATTGTGGGGGCGTTTCAAGTGAAGGCTGCATTTTGCTATTGCAGAACACAATTGCCTATGCTCCAGAAAAAAATATTTTGTAATTTACAGTAACCGTTTAATTAAACAAATCCTTAAGACAATTTTGTAAACAGTGCATCCCATTTGCCATTCTCAATGAATAGGAGCTTTGTCGCAATAAACACATATTTCCTGGTTTTATTCGCGTGCAACGCGACTCTACATGTATCTCACTATGTCGGTCGGTTGGTCGGATGGTCGGTCGGTAAACACTAATTCAAATTTTAGCACGCAACTGCAGCCATGTATATGGCCTTGTATGGCGAATCTATCCACACGAATCCTACATTATTCTCCTGAATCTGCTGATGTTTGCTGGGCCTTTTTAAAAATCATCACAACACGTAAATAAAAAATACAAGTTTTTTTATCACAGGAATAGATTCACCTCGTGGAAACAGACTTTACTATCGTAACAAACAATAACACACAAGAATAATTTATTTGTATATATGTTATTAAATTTAATTCATTAATTGATTTGTTGAGTAGACGTAATCAATGTAAATAATACATTTATATTTTACTATAATGATTTCATGAAGCAAGGTTTAAATAGCATTAATTAACAGTGAAAAAAACTTAAACAGAAGCTTTTGTAAATAAATGGAAAATCTGTTGTTGTTGTTGTTGAAGTACTTTCTTGGAGAATCAAGTCAGCAAAAACAACGACATCGACACGACTAGCGCCGCCTAAAATAGAAAAAATATATTGACACATTAAAAGCAGTCATTGCTATTACAAAGTTACCTTTATCAAAAACTAAAACTAAAATACTAAACTATAATGTGTTGGTAGATATATCTGGAATTAAGTTTTTTAGGATATAGACCAGCAAATTAATAAAAAAAAAAACAACGGTTTGGGTTTACTAATAAACGCCAATTTTGTTTAAAAAATGCAGGTGCAGATGATGTTTCAGATGATGGTGATTATAATACTGATGACGAGTAAACGTACCTTAGGTATAGAGTTTTAGATGTAAGATTTCTTAGTTGACTGTATTCATTAATGATAGCCCCATTAATATATTCTGCTCTGTACGCGCCTAAATGTATATTTTCTAGAAACTGGCTGATTGTCCAATGTCCAACACCACTTTCAGTGAGGTATCTATTTTCTCCAACAATGTGTAATTTTAAATCTATGCTGTTAACAATGAATAAATATAAATTCTTAAAATGGTAAAAATAATATAATTTCAAAAATCCAAACATTACAGTTCTCAAATAATAGTATATGAGAAACATTGCAAAGAATGTTAATAGCAATCTTTAACTTATGCCAAAATTCATTATCAAATTATTTTTAATATTTTTATTAATGAAAGATTAATTTGTATTAATAAAAGATACCAACCAATTTTTATATTATGACTATTATGCAATTTGCCTGATATTTACCTCTGCTATAGATTAATGATTAAGACAAGCCTACATCTTGTTTCTTGATTTAATTTATTTGAAATGACGTTACCAATTTAATAAATTTACTTCTTTGTATACATTAACAAATTAGACAATGTATTTAAAAATAAATGTATAAAACAATGTATTTAAATTCAAATATTTTTTTTCTGATGATAAATATGAAATAATGAAATATGTTTAAAATTCTACAAAACAATATACATTTTAATATGTATACATTTATTTGGAGAATTTTGGTATTTATTTATTTATTAAAACACAATTACGGAATTCAACTGATGTGAAATTAGTGAAAGAAACATCGAATCAGTTTTATAATAATTGAGTATTAATTACAGTACAGTACACAACCGATGAAGATATTTTAAATCTTCAATTTAATTTAATTTTCTTACCTTTGATTGGGACCGGGCTGGTCTATTCCCGCCATTATTTTTCCTGAACCCTATTTACCTTTTTCTAACAACGTTATTGGTTCTACGACCATGCGATCTGTCACATCTACTATAAATCTGTTTTACTTTATAGGCTAGCGCGTAATGATATCAATGCAGCGATTCAGATATTGAAACATGAGAATCTTGCAACACGTTACTTCAAAACAAAAAACAACTAAACATAGTGTAGTAGTCATTTTTTTTACATCTATTATACCATCATCTAAATTGTTTCACCATAATTCCTGATATATAATTAGGCATAAAATTGTTTAATGAATTTTTACAGTATACGATAACTGTAGGACTAATATAGGCCTAATACGGTATACTATGATAATATATATATATACACCCACAGCATTGTCATTTTTTCAGTATTTTGCCTTTGGATTTATATGTTCACATTCACCTACATTAATGCTAGGTATGGAGAAGTACTCAACATAAGTACATTCTGTTCTATAATCATTTCCTTCTTTTTTTTCAGAAATCGTTCATGAAGGAATTAGTTAATTTTTTTCCATGGTAAATTGCATGTACAAGAAGTACCAACAATCATACAGTTTTTTTTTTTAGTTTTCTTAACGACAGAGGGCGACAAACAGTTTAAATAAGTAGTCAACATGATGTGCACTTTGCGAGAAGTTAGTAGGCCTACTAAACTCAACTTACAGAAATGTCATTCCTCTCTTGGTGCATGCTGGGAGCCGGGTGACACAAAAATATACAGTAATGTTAGAGAAGAGTGAAATTGCAATAATAAATATTTAAATCTGGCGTAATGCTAATTTATATTATACATCGAGAATTAGCTGCTGTTTTAGTAAAAAATAATAAGACTAATCTCATTTCTATTTCAGTTTTTAAACAGAAACAAAGTAAATTTATTCATATTTCTATTGATTTCACGTTCTAGTATCTTAAATTTATATATTATTGTTAAATCACCTTGTTTTCAAAGTTTCTTAACGATAGGGGGCGGCAAACAGCTTGAATATAAGACTCGACTCTCCGCCGTTAACTCTTTTGTGCAGTTGCTTCTCATACTCCATGGGAGCCGATGGTAGGTTACTGCTTTTAAAATTCCACTGATTTATTTTTAAAACACTGATATTTTTTTTTTATTAAAAGCGTATTGAACCTATTACAAAAAAAATTCCAGTACCTATAATGAAGATGCAAAAACCGAAATTGCAGAAATTAGAACAATTGTGAAGTTTTTTTGTGTTTATTTTGCCTTTTGTGAGGTCACCATTACCTTTTATTTCCATTTCAAAACATGTTACATAATTATTTTATTAAGTAAACTTTCTTTGCAATCAAAATTGCTGTTTTTGTTTCCATTTTTATTATGTTTGTATATATAAACTATATTTAAATCTATTTATAAATATTACGTTTCTCATTCATCTTTAAAATCTCATTTCTCTCATATCGATTAGGAACCTTGGTCGTATTCGCGGTAATCTTAACAAGAAAACAGCTGAATTGATTGTACACGCATTTGTCACTTCTAAAATTGACATTGGTAATGCCTTGTTGTTTGGCATACCAAAATCTCAAATACAACGTTTGCAGCGCTTGCAAAATATGGCAGCTAGAATTGTAACTTATACAAAATCAAACGCTCACATAACTCCTGTCCTGATGGATTTGCATTGGTTGCCTGTTCAACAACGTATTAAGTATAAACTTGCGTTGTTTGTATTCAAGATCCTAAATGACAGTGCTCCTGCTTATTTATCTGACCTTGTGGATCGTTACGAATCATCCCGCAGAGGCCTACGATCATTGTCACAAAACCTTCTTCAAGAGCGTAGAGCGAAAAATCAGTGGGGTCAGAGATCTTTTTACGTTGCGGCCGCAAGTGTATGGAACAGCTTACCAGCAACAGTTAAATGCTCAACTAGTCTAAACAGTTTCAAGACCAACCTAAAGACGTCGCTATTCGCTGATGTTCTCGCACGTTGTTAATGCACAAAGCGCCATGAGCGCCACATGGGTGGAGGATACCGGCGCTATATAAGTTTTCATTTATTATTATTATTATTATTTATTACATACAAATTTAAATAATATGTATACAACCTAAATATAGATAAAAGTACTTTTTTTCTTCCATTCCCTTTCTCTTTTTTTGTATCTTTTCTTTAAAGAGAATAAAAAACAACTCAATCTTATAGAGTAAATCTCCTTTAGTATTTTCCTCTTTTAGTATTTAAATTTGGTGACCGTCACTTTTTACAGCAGCAGATCTATTATAGATATTGATGTATGTATGTACACAAATTATAAATTAATTATTTGTTTGTTTTTTAAAGATTCAAATTACACAAAAAATCAAGGTCATAATGATGATGTCATATCAATATCATATTTGGGCATATCACTACCATATTTGGGCACATCACACTTCTTTTGTCAAACTAGTTCGATAGTGTAGACAGACCACTACACAATATTTTTTAAAGGAACAAACGTTGAAATGTCTTTGAGTAATTGATACTTTTATCAGAATAACCACAATAGTCTTCAATAGTATTCAATAATAATAATAATAATAAATGAAAACTTATATAGCGCCGGTATCCTCCACCCATGTGGCGCTCATGGCGCTTTGTGCATTAACAACGTGCGAGAACATCAGCGAATAGCGACGTCTTTAGGTTGGTCTTGAAACTGTTTAGACTAGTTGAGCATTTAACTGTTGCTGGTAAGCTGTTCCATACACTTGCGGCCGCAACGTAAAAAGATCTCTGACCCCACTGATTTTTCGCTCTACGCTCTTGAAGAAGGTTTTGTGACAATGATCGTAGGCCTCTGCGGGATGATTCGTAACGATCCACAAGGTCAGATAAATAAGCAGGAGCACTGTCATTTAGGATCTTGAATACAAACAACGCAAGTTTGTACTTAATACGTTGTTGAACAGGCAACCAATGCAAATCCATCAGGACAGGAGTTATGTGAGCGTTTGATTTTGTATAACTATAGTATTCAATAGTATTCAATAGTATTCAATAGTATACAAATAATGAATGTTTATGAGTGCAATGGTACAAATAATGGCACGAGGTGAATGATGAAAGGTTATATCAACGAGGCAAAGCCGAGTTGATATAACCTTTCATCATTCACCAAGTGCCATTATTTGTACCATTACACGAATACAAAACATTCATTATTTGTTTTATATAACATCTAAATAACAAACAAAAATGTTTCAAAAAGTACTATTTAACGATCGTTGAATAGTGCGTACTATTGCACGCCATGTGACCCACATTCGTCCAATCAAATGACAGGAATTTATATAGGTGTTATATAATATTCAATAGTATTCAATTCCAATGTGCATACCAAAGAGAAACACATATAATTGTTAACATGTTCTATAAAGCTTGGTTCTCACTAGCGACGCAACGTAACGCAATCTACGCAACGTAACGCAACGTAACGCAATCTACGCAACGTAACGCAATCTACGCAACGTAACGCAATCTACGCAACGTAAGAAAATGCCCTTCCGGTAATTGTGTTTGCCCCCACCTGCGTGAAATCAAACCTGCGATTTTTACAGCACTATTGCGTCGTCGGTTCCCACTTGCGATTACGCAATGCATCACTTTGCGTCGATACGTCGCTGTGTTGCGTTCTAGTGGGAACCACGCTTATTCCCAAGCCAAACCCTACAATTATCGGTCTACTGTTTTACTAGAGGCCGGTTTATAATTATAATCACTTTTATATGAAACTAATAATTTTCTTTTCATAATCCTTTGGTAAATCTGTTCCTTCTTATATTTTACTTACTTTTAAAGATGTATTGTCCCCCTGAATTTCATTCTTAAAATTTAGTTGAATATGCCATTTTAATATCACATAATAGTTATACACTTTGATCAAATATTGGATCGAAACAAACTGATTTTAAATAAAAAAAATTGTTGAATTTAACTATTTACTTTGTCATTTTAGTGAAATAGGCCTAACGGAATCACTTTATTAAAACTAAAAAATAACTTATTGAAAGTCTTTCTTTCTTTATTTCCATTCACATAAGCATAGCATACATAAATGGATCATTACAAAACAAAATAATAAATGGGTAAATTATATATAATAATGTTTATACTTTTTTTCGCTAAAGAAAATACTTTTTTTAAACTACAAAATTGCTCCAATCTGAATTTATTCTTCTTTGTTTTTCATTTTTATGGAGACAATAACACATCTTTGAACCACGCATTTGTAAAGAGAATATTTTACTATTAGAATTGCATTTATTGATTTAGAATTAAACTGTGGTTTAACATTTATCCACAAATTCTCATCGTTTAAATTAAAATAAATTGTCGATCGTAATCGGTTTCCTGTAAAATCCGCATTTCTATAAGACAAATCGATGTAGTTCACAACAAAAGTGATATACGTCGACAGGAAACCAGGCTCAAGTATAAAAAATCCCGGTTGTTTTTACAGGAGTTTCCGAAGTAATGATCGATTCCATCTGTTTTGCTAATAGGCCTACAAAAAAAAAATACAAAAAAACACAAAACAACAAACTTAATTATATTAAATGTATATATTTAACTAAACAATTTAATATTTTTTACTTTAAATCCACGATCATTTTTTAATTATGATCATCGAGGCAAAAAGTTTAAATGTCGCAATTTCAAAAACAATCTCGTATCATGCAATAATTGGCTGATCGACAATCAACTTTCGCTTCATATGGGTAAGACCGAATGCATCCTGTTTGGTTCTAAACGTAGATTAAGCAAAGTAAACGAATTCTATATTGATTGCGACTATAAATGGATCAAAATCTATCAAATATCTAGGTATTGAGATTGACCAAAATGTATCAGGTGACGTCATTGCCCGCTCTGTTATAAACAAAGCAAACGGCAGACTGAAATTTCTGTACCGACAATCATCATTTCTTAATTCACATTGTCGCAAAATTCTTAGTTTTGCTTTAATCCAACCGATGTTCGATTATTCGGTTTGCTAACGACTCAAAACAAAATGGTTCGTTTTATAAAAAAGTTAGGTCCCCGATCTCATGTTGGTCAATATCAGCTAAACGACGTTGGTATGTTAAAAGTCCAAGACCGTGTCGAATTTCTTAGAGTCTGTCATGTTTTTAAAATATATCATCATTGTTGTCCACCTTATTTATGCAATCGTTTTATTAGAATTTCAGACAGTCATAATTACAATACTAGGGGATGCAATTTTAATTTTAGAATCCCAACTATCAAGCCAATGGCACATGTGACCTTTTTTTACAATGCTATTAAAGAATGGAATAATTTACCAATTAACATTAAGGAATCACAAACTGTTTGTTGTTTTAAAAGTAAACTTAAAAAGTATCTACAGGAACGTTCACTAGCTCTAGAAACTATTTAATTAGCGCTTCTTCTTTTTTCGATTGTCCTTTTTGCTGTTTTTTGTATTTTTTTTATGTAGCTTTGTTTGTCTTTTTTGCTGTTCTTTCAAAGGACCTCATTGGAAACAAGTCCGTAGAGGACTTTTATGAGTTATCCTTGGCATCCTTGTTTTATATTGGTATTTTTATATTTGCCAATTTTAATTGTATGTCTGTGATATTTTATGTACTGATGCCGAAATAAATCAAATCAAATCAAATCAATTTCGCTCAAAATGTGGAAACAAAAAATAATATTCACCGTTCATAAGTCAATCATATTTATTTGGAAATTAGGCTATACCTTTACATTGGTGGCATAATAAAAATTCTGTGTACAACCATAGAGATCTCTATGGTACAACAGTACAATTAATAATTAAATGTGATGATTGTAGGCCCTGGATGGATGGTTGTACAACCGTTAAGCTTCAATGGTTCCACACAAAACAAACATAGGCCTGTAACGCGAAATTTGGTCCGGGGCCAAAACTGGTCCGGTCGGATCGATTTTAACGTTGAAACAGCCGCTAAAACAGGTCCGGCTAGGCCAAAACTGGTCGGGCCTTTAAAATCGCTTATTTATCCTTAAAAAAGTCCAAATGGGTGAAGTAAACTAAGAAATTATCGAAACGGAGAGATTAAAAATGTGCAAGAATAAATCGGCGTTCTGTACATAATATAAAATTACTAGAGGGCGCTATTAGTTTTAAACGAACTGAACATGCAATAGAATATCCCAAAAGCCGATTAGAGTTTCTTTAATTAGTGTGTCGATAATTTCTTTTCGCTTGTACGGTAATATTTAGTATATTTACTTTAAGCATAGTTTACTTTAACCATTTGAACTGTTTGCAACAGCACAATTTAAAGAATAAATAAGCGATTTTAAAAGCCGGATCAGTTTTGGCCTAGCCAGACCTGTTTTAAATTTAGCGGCTGTTTCATTCAACGCCAAAAGCGATCCGACGTGACCGGACCAGTTTTGGTGCTTGATTACGACCAAAATCGATCCGGCCGGACCGATTTTGGCGTGACAGGCCAAGCTTTCCAGGCCTAATAAAATGGCGTCGTCAAACGATCCAAGCTCAATTAGTCGTTTTCGATGGCTTATCGTTTGTTTTGCGAACGGGATTACTAGTGAAGAATTGAAGGCGGCAAAATCACTCGTCAAAGACAGACTTGGGGCTAGAAATTATGAAGATATCAAGGATACGTTCGACTTTTTCGATAAGCTACAAGAAGGAAATCATTTCCACGATGGGGATACTCTCTTACTACGACACATCCTGTATGAGATTGGGCGGAATGATTTGATAGAAGAGCTTAATAAATATAACTCGGAATATGCCGTTATTGCTAGGCATTATCGGAAGCATCCTGCAGCTTCACAGGGTCCATTTATTGGTAGGAAAGATCGTCTTGAGCAATTGTTTTATCTCCTTGGAGAAAAACATGACGGCGATGGTGTGGCAACAATCTGCACCAGTGGACTTCCGGGTATGGGTAAAACTAGGCTAGCAAAGATAGAGAACCATGAGTTGCTGTTTGTTGACCTCCGGGAGCTGTCATCGACTGAGAGCATCTTTAATGCAGTTTTACATACGATGGGTGAAGATACAACTTTATTGGTTGATATTGATAATCTAATTTGGAAGTTGAAAAAATACAAACCAAAGAAAGCTGGTACGTAACTTATGGAATACCAACCCCCTGCACTCTCCCCCTCCCAATTTCTCCCATCCCTATATAACCAACGGTCAGTCTGTATTTCTGTTGTTAGTTTGTCTGGAAGATTGCAATACCAAAGAGTATTTGTTTCGTAATGTACTTTTATTGTAATTATGTTTTTTTTTCCATATAGGTGGAGCTGTACTTTTGTTTGACAACACCGATCGCCCTCTAAGAACACCAAAAGAAGGAGTAAAGGACGACGTGTACAATAACTTTGTTGAACTTATAGAAAGAATTATTGAATGTGGGAACACCTGTCTAAAGGTTTTGATCACAACCAGAATGGGGCTTCCTCGAAAACTTTGTGCACGTTATGAGAAATGTGTGGAGTCTATTTCTATAAAAGCAGATGAACTGGAGTACGATGATGCAAGAGACATCCTGCAGTATTACGCTGGTAGGACCGATATATCTGATGAAGAAGCACAAAAGCTTGTACACATTTGTGGCAAGTGTCCATTGGCGTTGAAAGTAACAGGTAGTCGTCTGCAAGACCACACTATTCCACCTAAAAAACTGATTAAGTATTTGGAGAATCGCTCAGATGATGTCACCCAACTGGGATTTTATGGAGATGTCAATTTAGAAACTTGCTTGAAGAACACAATTGACAGCTTACCAGACAACCAAAAGTTCTGCATGATTCGACTTGCTACTGTTCCTGGTACTTTTACAAGTCGAGCAGCTATGGCAATTCTTGGAATGAAGCGATCACAGCGAGTAGAAGTGAACCTCCAACTTTAGGATCTCAAATACAGAAACCTGATTGAAACATCGATAGATGACAATGAAGATTTTCACAAGTCTGATGTGCGTTATGGAATGCATCTGCTAATGCGACAATTCCTTCAGAAGATTGCCCAAATAGACAAATCTGTCACGAGTGAATACGAAATTGGAGAGCAAGAGTTTATTGGTTACTTTCTCCGGAAACTTAAGAAAATTGGACAACTGAGTGAGAAACGATACAAGAAAGCAATGAAACGAAAGAACGAAGATGCTGCTAATTTTCAAGAGCTTCTTAAACTTCTGCCAAAACAAAAGAGAGGTGTTGATACTGATGAATGGCGAGTAATATCGTCTACTGTGGAGTTGTTTTATTCAACCAAAGAAAGATTGAAGTTTTTCAAAGCTCAACGTAAACTTGAGTACGAAAGTCATAATTTTCTACAGTTTGTTGAAATGTCAGCTTATGAAGGATTGCAGATGTCCAGAATTAACTATCGATATGAAGAAATTCTACCATTGCTAGAAGCAGCTGAGCAAGAACTTCTGAAAACCAAGAAGCCAGAAGAAACCTCTAATCAAATGTCACTTACAACAAAGTTTTTCAGAGAGAAAGTCGAAAAATATTTTGCAGCAAAGCATGTCAATTCTCTCACTGATGCTGAAAAAGAAAAATTGAATTTGCTTTACCAACTCTGGGGCAATGTTTGTACCACATGTTTGAAAGATATTGACAAAGCTGTCGAGAGAATCAAGATTGCATATGATCTCTTGAAAGAACTGAAGCTGAAGAATACCAATACAGCTCGTTTCTACAGCACTATGGCAGATCTAATATTGAACAAATCTCGGCTTCAGCAAGGTAATGCTTTGGTTGAAAAGAGCAAAATAAAAGAAGCGCTAGGATTTTACCAGAAGGCATACGAATTAAGAAGGGATCTCACCCAATCAGAACATCACCCGGATATTCCAGTTTACCTTGCAAATATTGGTTCATGTCATTATCAGCTGGAAGAAGGAGAAAACGCTATTGAATATTACAGAAGGTCTTTGCGTGTGGAGGATGAAATGGTTATTGATAATGAGAAAGGTTATCTGAAGACTTTGCGAAATCTAGCACTCGCATTGAGAGATGTGGACAAGTAACTTTGCAATTTTTCTTTGGTTGAATTAAATACTTAATTAAGGGAACATCTTTGGGACCCAACAAAGTGTCACCTTTCAGTGGTGTCCCATGTAAGCATTGACAAACATACTGTCATTTGATTTACAGGAAAATGTCCCCAGAATATACTTTAATTCCTTATTAATTACATCAATACAAATTTGATAAAATTAACATCAAGAAAGTAAGCAACAAAGAAACAACATTGGAACTTTCAAAAACAATTAATTATGTCTCCTAAAAAGGTGGAGTTGACATAATTGATAATAAATAAAATAATATTAAAGTCACATTTATCCCAAAAGAGTGCATAAAACCACATCATATTTGTATTCTTTTTCTTCACAGATATGAAGATGCTATTGACTTTGGAGAAAGGTGTGCGAGTAGGCGTATGGAGTTGCTAGGCATTCATACAGACACAGCACGTACATACTACCTACTAGGTCTGTTCTACTATGAACGCGACCACAGAGGTGATATGCGGAGTGCAGAGGAGAATTTCAATGAGGCACTCAAGATTGAAGAGCAGCTGTGGAAACAGGGCAAGCCTCATTCAGTGGATTGGGAAAATTTAAAGAAAAGAATACAAATGGTTCTTGCAAGAACTGAACAAAAGATGAAGTATCCAGCATATAAACGACGTTTTGATGTATGTGAAGTTTTTGTCTTCTTAAATAATTAAATAAAATTATTATTTTTATTAGCACAATGAGATTGGTCTATTCAATTTGAAATCAAGTATAATTATAATTTATTTTAATTAACTGTTTTTGTTACTTTTGTGATATGCTTTTATATTTAGAATGCAGAGCGAAAATCAACACAGGAACCAAAAGAAACAGTTATTCTGTCAGATGATGACCCTGAAGTAGACTCTTCAGGTGAGTCTATCATTAGTAAATGAGCCATTTTATAAAATTGTGATTTTGTCAAAAGGGGTTTCACTAGCAGTCTCTTAATAAATACAGTATATCTCATCTTTTTGTATTTTGAGTAGTATTGTTTAGAGGCTGTGTACAAATTATTCTACTGCAGTTCTGTATTATTTTACTTCAGTGCTATGTTATTTTTGTTTCAATGTAAAAGTGTATAAGGCAATCAATATAGTGTGTATAATTATATTAAAAAAATCCTTGATAAATAATTGCAGGGTAAAGATTAAACAAAATTTTGTTAACTGAAGTAAAATAATTTTTACATGGTCCCGTTGGATAGTTTAAACTTTGGGTTAAGAGTTTCTTTGCCATTGACATACTTCATGAACTTTTGTTGTATTTGACAGATGATTTTGTAGATGAAGTAAAAGTGGAACAAATGGAAGAATCGAACCTAAAGAGCAAATGTCACGACAGTAATTCATCAGATTCCGATGAGGGCGACACAAGGTCTGTTGTATCCAAGTACAACTGTATTTCAAGCTTGGCTTTGTTTAAAGGACAAGGTATGTTTTCTTGTGTTAAATTTAATAATTTAAACAAATTAGTAAAAAATTCCCAAACACAGGAAATAGTGGTAACATAATTATTTGTTTGTAATTTTAAAAACCTACTTTTCTATCTCTTTCCCTTTTTTTTGCACAGGAGACAAATTCAATAAACCAAAAACAGCAAGAAAAGAAAATCTACATTCATAAACTAGTTTAACTAAACGCTGTTTCCTTGTGTAAATCAACCATGAGGTGATTGTCTTAGTCATGATTGGAACCCAGGATCACAGACAGACAGGTTAACCAGTATGATGCAGCATTATTAGATAAATGGCTCAATATCAGCATTATCATTTAAGGCCTAAACAAATTGTAATGTTGCCCACCCAATCAATTGAAAAACAGGGTCGATCAATTAAAAAAAAAATTTGATTTTGTGTTAAAGACTATTAATTTATATTGGTAGCCGAATCTGATAAAAAAAAAATTAGGGCGCTATGGATAATTTAAAAATTGAAAATTAAATTGCCAGTCTCATCAGATTTAATACATCTTGATTTTATCTTTTACGCACATTTTAACTTTTTTTTAGATATTCAAAAGTGTATGATATAAGAGGTAACTAATTTGATACCATATTGGTAACATTTGCAATATGAGTACCTTTGTGAAAGCTCACCGATTAGTAAATAATATATTTTTAACAGCAGGAATTTGCCAGCACTGATCATCATATTAATTTAAATAACCAAATTGTAATAACACATTCCTAAGAACTGGTTCATTGTGAAAATGTTTAATTCAAATTTGTTATAATGTTATTATGATCGGTATTAATAATTGTCGTCGTTATCAATAATATTCATATTTGTCGATGTCAACATTTTCATATATTTTTAAATTTTCATATTAATTCTTAGCTTTCAGTGTCACTGTGTTTGCACTATTATCGCCAAAGTAACATAATGTATCGTTGATATTCATACACAGTATGTATTAGACATTCCCCAATCCTTACCAAAGAAGAATGCTTAAATAGCCTTCTCTAACCATTCGCTAGGCATTCGAATGCTAATTTACAGGTGATTTTTAGAATTTAGGCATTCATGGTTAAAACCACTTAATCGGAATGCTAAGAAAAGTTTCCAAGCATTCTTTAGGAATGCTTACAAGAGTCAATAAGCATTCAGAAGCTATCCTGAATGGTAGTGCGAATGCTAAGTTCATTGGTAGCATTCAGGGAGATATTTTGAATGGTAGTGTGAATGCTAAGAACATTGGTAGCATTCAAGGATATACAGTATTTTGAATGGTAGTGTGAATGCTAAGATCATTGGTAGCATTCAGGAAGAGATTTTGAATGGTAAACAGGGAAATAATTGAGTGCTCAACCAATCAGATCAATCCTCACCAACTGCCAAAAAACAACAACCAATTCAAATTCAAGAGACCAATGGCTAGAGAAAGGCTGAGTTGAGTGAGTGAGTGAGGAGGCCTACAGTAGACTGCAGCCTTACTTCTTTTTACAGCTTACCTGCTGGCAACCCTAACACAGATTTTGCTGATATAAAAGGTATTGTAGCTAGTAGCTATACCTGTTCTTTTATCATTCTGTATTTGGCTACTAACTAGCTAGGACTAATAATAGGAGGAGTAGGCCACACACAGCCTACTACTAAGTTGAGTTCAGCAGAGAGGGACCATTGAGGCTAGGCTACAGTAGATAGCGAGTGGTTTGGAATTCAGTAACATTTGCAATATGAGTACCTTTGTGAAAGCTCACCGATTAGTAAATAATATATTTTTAACAGCAGGAATTTGCCAGCACTGATCATCAGACTGCAGCCTTACTTCTTTTTACAGCTTACCTGCTGGCAACCCTAACACAGATTTTGCTGATATAAAAGGTATTGTAGCTAGTAGCTATACCTGTTCTTTTATCATTCTGTATTTGGCTACTAACTAGCTAGGACTAATAATAGGAGGAGTAGGCCACACACAGCCTACTACTAAGTTGAGTTCAGCAGAGAGGGACCATTGAGGCTAGGCTACAGTAGATAGCGAGTGGTTTGGAATTCAGTGGTAGTACCTATAAATTGGATCCCCTAAGTCACTCCCTGGTTATATTGTGTAGCTAGGCCGAGGCTAGTTATAGTATACTCTAGCTATAACCACATTTATCACTGATTAAGAGAAGGGCTACCCGGCTAACTAAACTATATATAAAAGCACTTTTAAATAAAAGCAGTTTTCAATTTCTTTTATTATAAACCATGGGATGGTGGAGGCATTTTTTATGCCATGGCAGATTATTTCCTAATTCCAACATTTGAAATGAATACAAACAGTAACTGTACAGTAACACACAACATTACATTACTGGCAATGATGAAACAAGCTATAGACAACTAGGATGTGATTTTTATCACTGGTGCTGCAATAACAACCTGAAACTAAACATAAAGAAAACAAAAGAAATGCAAATTGATTTTAGGAAAATTAAAGAACCCTTAGAACCTCTGATTATAAATGAAAATGAGATTGAAGTAGTAAATGAGTACAAATATCTGGGTTGTATAATTGACAATAAGCTAAATTGGATAAATAATGTAAATAAAGCCACATGCAAAGCCAACCAAAGGATGTTTATTTTAAGAAAAATGAAGTACCTACAAATTGACAAAACTATACTTAAATTGTTTTATAACTCTGTAATTCTCAGTGTAATACTTTTTTGTAATGTTTGTTTTTATGGTAATACAATGCAAAAAGATAAAATTAAACTTAATCGAATAGGAAATAGAGCAATTAGACTAGTAGGAGAGCACTTACCTGATTTTGAATCCTTGTATAAAGAAAATGTGTTAAAAAAAGTAAAAAGTATCATTGATGATGAAACACATCCTCTTCACAAACAATTTGCTCTCATGAATTCTGGCATAAGACTACGTGCACTTAATACCAAAACAAAACGGTTTAGGTGCTCGTTTGTACCTAATGCTATACACTTATATAACTCCAGAGTACAAAGGTAAAATGTAACCGATAATTTTTATCTAATTTTAACAATTTTTAGCCTCTTAACTTTTTGTGTGTGTTTTTGTAAATTGTATTTTATATTTTTGTATTTTGCCAGTTTTCAAATCACATTTCTGTTTTTTTTAAATGGACAATAAAGTATATATGACTATGACTATGACTAACAAGTATTTATTTTAAAGGGTAAATATTAAATAAATTCCTTTTTATTCAACCTGAATGATACTATATAATAGTCCTCCTTCAGACTAGAGAAGTGCATAATTCAGTTTTATCTGCTATATACTGACTGTACATAGAGGAACAGGTCTCCTTTGCAAATCACTGTCTTGATTTTTGTTATCTTTCAGACTGATTCTCGGAGAAGAATGCCAAAGTAGAAGCGAGTTGTTGAACAACAAATAAAAAATAGATTCAGTATTCAGTATTCATTGATTATCCAGAAAAATAAAACAATAATACAAAAAGCAGAAATAACATAAAACAAAAACAAGCATAGAAAAATATACATGAAAAATAATTTTAATCGTTAATTATTAGAACAATATCAGTATTAATTTAACAGTGAAGTATATTTGATTAACAACAAATAAAATCTTCAAAATATATTTAGGAACCATGGCGGTACGGTAACTTTTATATTTTCTAGGCCCCCAACAAAGTATGATCGCCACGAACCACGCACTTCAAAGCGTGACAAGAAAGCGCTAGGCCCCCTAAACATTCCATCGCGTGGTGAATTGCCGCATCTCCCATTGTCGCTATGGCGTGACGTAGCTCAAGTCGGACTTGCGCGAAGAAAATAATGTAATTTGTATAGGCCTACAGTTGTAAATAAAGATGATTTTCATTATTATAACTTATACCAATGTATATTTAATTAAGCTAATATAAGAACTTTGATGAAGGGGCATTCTTGCATGATATTTCCCATTCTCAGAAATTACAAAATATTCACAATATTAATAACGTTGACAATGCATGGGGTACGTTTAAAAATTGCTTTCTAAATTTAAGTAATAAACATGGGCCTATAAAAAATTCAAGAATAAAAAATAGATTCTCTCCCTGGATAACTCCTGAAATTATAAAGTTAATGTACAAAAGAGATTATACTAAAAGCAAAGTAAATGTTAATAATCCAGGATTAAAAACTGAGTATAGAAGACTTAGAAATCTGGTTAACACTAACATTAAGAAAGCAAAGTATAACTATTTTAATAATGTAAATATAAAATATAAAAATAATCCAAAAAAAATGTGGAACGAGCTAAATAAACTAACTGGTAAAACGAAATCTAACAAACTATTGATTGCGAACATTTTAATGAATACTTTACCAACATAGGAGTTAAGATGGCGCAGTCATTTGACGATACGCTGCCAAGTTGGAATAATCCACCTAGTGAATATTCCTTTAATTTTATAAATGTTGATGTAAATACCATTAAAAGGAAGCTTTATAATTTGCCAGAAAAAAATTTAGATGTTCTTGATTTTGATAGTAAATTGTTAAGGTTAGCAGCTCCGTACATTGCTTATCCATTGTGTCATATTGTGAATCTCTCTCTCATGTCTGGTCTTGTCCCAGCTGATTGGAAAGTAGCAAGGACAACTCCTATATATAAAGGAAAGGGTAGTAAAGACAGTATGAGCAACTACAGACCAATATCTGTCGTTGCTCATATCGCAAAGATTATAGAGAGAGTGGTTCAGGAACAAATCATTTCTTTTCTTAGTTTGTTTGATTTGATTAACATTGATCAATTTGCCTTTTTGAAAAACCATTCTACTGTAACATGCTTGCACAGAGTAGTTGATGATTGGTTAGAAAGTTTTAATGACTCAGAGGTCGTCGGCGCTTGTTTCTTAGATATATCCAAGTGCTTTGACACGATAGATCACTCAATTTTGTTATTTAAGCTTTACAAATATGGTTTCCATGAAAATGTTGTTTACTGGTTTAGTAATTACTTAAAAAACAGAAAACAGTTTGTATACTGTAACAATAACAAATCTACACTTAAAGAAATCAATATTGGTGTTCCACAAGGAAGTGTCCTGGGACCCATCTTGTTTCTCATTTTCATAAATGATATTTCGCAGTCTATAGTAAATGGAACTTGCAGCGTTTTTGCTGATGATGTTGTGGTTTACACCTCAGGTGATACTGCTAAGATAGTAAATGATTCATTACAAATAATTATTGATAACATTGGTAAATGGTATGATGACAACCACCTCTCTATAAATACTGAAAAAACAAAGGTTATGTTACTAAGAAACAATCATACAGCTGACAGTAATGATTTAAATATACAAATTGGAACCAGTAAATTAGAACAAGTTGATAGTATAAGGTATCTGGGAGTCGTAATCGATGAAATGTTAACTTGGAAACAAAATACTCAATGTATTAGTAAAAATATTGGATATAAAATAACAATGCTAGGTAAAATGGCTAGTAGTTTAAGTAAACCGTTACTTGAAACTCTATATATAAGTACAATTCAGCCTTGTAGTGATTATGCTATAACAGTCTGGGGAAATACGACAGAGTTAAACAAAAATATTTTAAAGCGACATCAAAAAAGAGCTGCTCGAATTGTAACTAACAACTTCGATTATATTAATGTAAGGGGTGACAACATCATCCAGAACCTATCGTGGCAAACTCTTGAAGAGAAACGAGATTTCTCCCTAGCATGTCTAATGTATAAATGTGTTTACGGCCTTGCACCAATTAGATTAGTAAATGAAATTGAATTGATTCGCGATATTCACACCCACTTAACACGTGGAGTAGAAAATTTGAATGTAACAATACCTAAATACTCCCTTAGTAAAATGAATTCGTCCTTTAAAGTTGCAGGCGCAAAAATATGGAACAATTTACCAATTAATATTAAATCGGCACCAACAATTACGTCCTTTAAGGCTAGATACAAATCTCATTTCTTTTCATAAAAAACTGACATGTATTATATTTAATTAAGTTTCTCTTTTGTATATTTTGATTAAGACAGGACCACAATGTAAAACAGATACACTGTTATCTGATTGTTTTATCCTGTATAAATATATTATTTATTATTATTATAAATATAGATATTTCATTCTTCAATATCTGGCCAATATAACAACTCAATGACTGTTAAGTTTTTTATAAACATCGTTTAAAAACCATTTAGTCGACCATTTAGCCTGCCCTCTCCAGGACTAAAAAAATCGATCAAAATCCGTCTCGATTTAGTCGAGGTTGGCCTGATTTTAGTCGGTGATTTAGTTGATGTTCGGTTTATGAATTAAAATGACGTCATTTTTTTAGTTTTAGCTCGAACTACGACTAAAGTCCGGTTTAAGAATACGGACGTAGGTCCCAACACGGAACCTTGGGGTACCCCCGATAATACATCTTTCCAATCTGAAAGTGATGTTATAAGGCAAAAGGCCAAGTTTATCAGCATGAGAAACCATGTGCTTTCCAATAAAGCGCTCAAGCATTTTCCCGACCACTGACGTCAGGGAGATGGGGCGATAGTTTACAACATTGTCACTAGGGCCTGATTTATGTATTGGTACTACATGGGCTACTTTCCAGTCAGCTGGGACTTTACCGGTTTTAATTGAGATATTAAATATCTCAGTCAAAACACCATGAAATGATTGTGTAAGATGACAGTTTAAGCATTTTAGGGGAGATACCGTCAGGCCCTGGGGATTTATTCCCATCTAAAGAAGTAATCAGACTTTTAACATCTGCTTCATTGATCAGCAGATCAGAAAGAGGAGGATCGACCAATGAAGCTATCATCTGGTTATCATTGGGTACAGGTTTAGAAAAGTTACTATGAAAAAATGTATTAAATTTATTAGCAATTACACTAGGATCATCTGTTGTGATGTTATCAATCTTAAAACTTGTTGAAAGCATTTATGTCGTTTAGCTTTAACGAACGCCCAAACAGGTTTTTGGTCTTTTGAGTTTGTTGCTAGTTGTTTTACATATTCATAGTAACTCTTTTTACACATATATTTTACATTATTTCTAATTACCTTATACCTGTCCCATAGATTAACATTTTCTGGTTTTGCTTTAGCCTTTTTATAGGCTCTTTTCTTTTTTCGACTTAACCTGACAACCTCTTGGGATATACACGGAGGTCTTTTTTTAACACTACCTTTGCCTTTAGGTACGATCTTTATGCTTTTACTGCTACTTACATTTAATTTTATGTAGGCTTATTATTTTGTATTATGGTACTTGGGCCAGTGGCCTACTGTTGAATAATGTATAGTTAACCTGTTGATCAGCTTATTGCTAATGTCGGTAACTTGATCATACATTACAAGAATGTAAGGTCGTTAATTTCCAGAAAGCCAACAATTACAGAATAAAGTATAAGGTCAACGTTATTAACTTGTACAAGTAAATCTAAAGATAAAAGCTGTTTATGGGATGTTCTATCCAATAAATAAGTAAATTTAAATTTACGAATAAAAAGAAATTCAGTTATTAGGCTCTAGGAATAGTGATAAATATCTATATGTAGCGATATTTCAGACAGTCATAATTACAATACTAGGGGATGCAATTTTAATTTTAGAATCCCAACTATCAAGCCAATGGCACATGTGACCTTTTTTTACAATGCTATTAAAGAATGGAATAATTTACCAATTAACATTAAGGAATCACAAACTGTTTGTTGTTTTAAAAGTAAAGTTAAAAAGTATCTACAGAAACGTTCACTAGCTCTAGAAACTATTTAATTAGCGCTTCTTCTTTTTTCGATTGTCCTTTTTGCTGTTTTTTTGTAATTTTTATATGTTGCTTTGTTTGTCTTTTTTGCTGTTCTTTCAAAGGACCTCATTGGAAACAAGTCCGTAGAGGACTTTTATGAGTTATCCTTGGCATCCTTGTTTTATTTTGGTATTTTTATATTTGCCAATTTTAATTGTATGTCTGTGATATTTTATGTACTGATGCCGAAATAAATCAAATCAAATCAAATCATATTCTAAAATCAGTATTGTTATCTTATTGTATTTAAGTTCATATTTACTTAGTAGCTTGTATATCCTCAATGATAGTTTGATTTTACACATTCCACACTCTGAATTAATTAAGATTGTACCTCCTTTATCTAGGTTTCCATAACAACTGGCTCAATTTTGTGGGTTTTGTCGTGGGGAATAAGAAAGTTTTATAGCCTGTACTGTACGTGTTATCATGGAATACTGTGAAATTGGATATATGAGTCAGATCTGTGTAGTTAGTATTGAGTTTTAAAAGTAAGCAGTTGTGTTATAATTAAAAAAAGCATTTTCTATTGGAATTCTGTGTTTCATCGATTTTGTAGCTGAAATTGAGAACCTGGGTTTAAGTTATTATTGTTATTATTTTGTGAAGAGCTACATATAGAGTATAGACTAAAGTTTCACATAATATAAAATCTACTAATAAAGGGTTATGATAATCATAAATGAAGCGCAATAATGCTAAATAGGGAATGCTAAAATAGGGCTAAATAGTCTACAATAATACTGGGTTGATCAAACCATGGATCTATAAAGTATAGGTTCAAACTATAGAAGTCTAGTCAATTTGTTTTAGAGCTACAAACATTATTTGTTCAAAATAAATAATTGTATTCGTGGAGGTGAAACGTCGCCATTTAAAAAGCTTGCTTGAGTCATCGGCACTGCGCCTTCTTTACATATCAGGGGGTATCAACCAATCACAGACGGAGCTCAGAATAATAAATTCGACACGGCGCGGGATTGAAATTCTAAATACATACGTGTCACTTGCATTCTGCTGCGGAAAAAGAGAAGCTCGTTCAAAAAATCAAGTAAACTATCCTAATTATTATCAACAACAACTTCTATCAAGCCAATATATTTGCGGTGAGTTATTGTTTCATTAATCGTTATATATTGAGGCTTTTTAATTTTTGGTTAATCGACGATGCTTTGTATCTTTTCCTACAGAAAACAATGCAATGTAGGTTGCTTATGTAATTACTAGCATAGAGATATTATAGTGTATAATAGATAATAGATATTATAATATCTCTATGTTACTAGATATTAAAAAATCCGTGAATATTTATTTAACATAAACATGGTTTATTTATTTATTGTTTGGAATACATTATCAATAAATAATACAATTTTGCGATGTTAATTTATACTACCTTTTTAGAAAACCAAATCTAATTAGGCTTACTACTAGGCCTAGCCTAGACCTGGTTATAAACTGTTACAGTTTTACAGTGATCACATTTGACGTTTAATTACCGTACTTATTAAACTATTTAGTATTTACAAAGGATGGGCCTATAGACTATAGGTTTCGTTTATATTATCATTACTTACTAATGTTATAAAGTTGTAAATTAACTTAATAGTTAGAAATGGTCATGATGATGGAGTGAGATCCATTAAATATAACATGCATATGTTTTTTTGCTAAATGAATAGTACAGTAGTTTCTAAACCATGTAAATTGTTCACTGTTAGCACGACCTTAATGACTAGCTTTGACCAGAGCCATATATATAAAGAGTTACGACATTGAAAATTAGAAGCCATTTTTGTGTCAAAGAATTCGCACGCTGAGGGCGCGCCCGTCTATTTTGTATCAGAGCCATATATATAAAGAGTTACGACATTGGATTTAAGTCACGTGATATGCAGATCAATTTGTGTCAAACTTGTCTCCGTTAATGCATGTAAAGTATAGGAGCAAGAAATTACTTTAAACTTTTTCTTATATTAAAAAAAATGTAATTGCACATTTTACGGTGGAATATCGACGTGCACAGCGTACAGAACCACTTGCGCCAAAGAATATTGCGCGCGCGTAAGCTAGTACATTATAACGTTCGATTGATTGATTTTGGAACAAAACATCCCATAACTACGTCCCATTAATAACAATTATGTAATATTTTCAATTCATAATGCATGCTTTGATGACTAAATAAAATAATAAAGTGTCGTGGATATATTTGTTAATATATTGAATAGGTATGAACAACATTAAAATAATAAAGGCAAGTTATTACAAATGAAATGATGAACGAGTCTCTGAAATTTTGTGTCAAAAACACACAGAGAGCCATATACTGTATAAAAAGAGGGGTGAATTTGTGTGTTTTTTGTATTGGTTCATGCTTTGATGTATCCTGACTTGCATGTAGGCCCTAGCATTTATTCTTTTGTTATTATAGACACAATATATATATGTTACCAAATTAATACCATTAATAACTTTATTTACTAAAATAAAAACGGAATCTAAGCGTTATTTCATTGACAACAAAATCTAAAAATAATGCATGGAACTACAGGAAAACGCTATACAAAAGAGACGCGCGCGCCTTCAGCGTGCGAATTCTTTGACACAAAAATGGCGTAACTCTTTATATATATGGCTCTGTTTTGTATCAGAGCCGAGCATTTTCCTGTAGTTCATGCATTATTTTTAGATTTTTTGTCTATGAAATAACGCTTATATTCCGTTTTTATTTTAGTAATTAATTTTATTAATGGTATTAATTTGGTAACATATATATATATATTCATATTCATATTCATTTATTATCCAGAAAAAATAATACAAAAACAATACAAAAAGTATATAACATAGAACAACAACAAGCAGAGAAAAAGCGCAGAACACTATCCTGGCGGATTGTCAAAAAGCAAAAAATATCGCTATAAAAGACTCTCCTGATAGTGCTGGTGGCAAAATAACATTAACAAGGATAAACATTTAACAACCCGGTAACATAGAATTTATATAAAACAGAATAAAAATTGCAATCATTATAAATATATTGGGTCTATAATAACAATAATTATATTTGTAATAATTTGCCTTCATTTTAATATTGTTCATACCCTATTCAATATATTAACAAATATATCCATGACACTTTATTATTTTTTTAAGTCATCAAAGCATGAATTATGAATTGAAAATATTACATAATTGTTATTAATAGGACGTAGTTACGGGATGTTTCGTTCCAAAATCAATCAATCGAACTTTATAATGTACTAGCGCACGCGCGCGCAATATTCTTTGCCGCAAGTACTTCTGTACGCTGTGCACATCGATATTTCAACGTAAAATGTGCAATTACATTTTTTAAATAATTATAAGAAAAAGTTTAAAGTATTTTCTTGCTCCTATACTTTACATGCATTAACGGAGACAAGTTTGACATAAAATTGATCTACATATCACGTGACTACAGTATAATCCAATGTCGTAACTCTATATTTAACTTTATATATCTGGCTTTGGCTAGATTAATTCGGCACCCGATAAATTCATCATTAAAAACATTCTTGAAATATGAAATAACTCAAGACCTTTACTAATTTGAAAAGGTAACTATGACTATCAACATTTTTTATACAGATTTTAGAAGACTGCATAGCCTAAAATAACTCAAAACCAAATCATCATCAACTTCTATTTTATAGACACATTTTCGGTGAGTTATTTTTATTTATCATTCACAAAATTGCACTTGTTTGTTGTTTTAAATATGCTACAGTACTAAGTTAACATGCTGACAATTTACTGTTTTTTTGTGCTAAAACATTATGTCATTTTTATGTTATATGATTTATTCAGTTTAAAATGAGTCCGGACTCCCTTTTGTAGATGAATATTTAAAAATAAAAAAGTCGCTTACTTGCCAACTCTTCCATGCATTTCCTTAATTAAACAATCAAATGTATTTCTACATTTAAATAAGATTTCAATTTGTTTAATTTAAATATTAATTTAAACATTTCAGTTAAAAGTATTTTTACAACAATTTAATATTTTGTTTTGTCTTTTTACCCCCAAAATAAGTAGTTAACAGTAGAAATTTAATTTTTTTTTACATGGATATACCCAGTGGGTCGTACAGTACATGATTCAATCACTTTTATATTAGTTCGGTGGGGTTTGCTATGTTTTTTGGGAGGTTTGCTGGGTTTAGCAAAACCCATACTGTCAATGTTTTCTCTTTCTCATCTTGGGAATACTTTTGGAAAAAATGGAACCAAAAAGTAATTAAGTTAAGCGTTTAAAAGAAAATCAATTTAAACAAAGACTTATGTTAAATTAATAATGTGTTATTTTTAATTTAATTATAGATGATAGTGAAAGTGATGACAGCATGGCTCAAGAGTCGGTAACAATACATAGTAAGTCATAGTTGCTCTAATTTAAACATTGAGTTACCTTCATTATTACAGTACTTGCGAAATAATGTTGTCAAGTATACAGTAGTAGTTGCTAATATTTATACTTTGTTTTTTGGCAAGTTATAGACCAGGGGGCTAACAGGTATATTCTCACAGACTATGCCTATTGAAATATTTTTTTTTATTATCGTAGCAAATGACAAGATAGAAGAAATAACGGAAACATCGGTCGCTTCTCTGTAAGGACTCTATGATTGGTAATATACCCCTTTTTTAAGTAGCCGTTAAAAATTTGTATTTGAAGTTCAATTTTTCTTTCTTTTCTTTTCTTTTATTCAATTTTTTTCACACACAAGTTATGTGAAACAATGATAACAGGTATCATAGTAATAAACAATAAGGTAATCAAACTAATTTGAAAAAAATATATAGGGATACTTGTACTTTAAAAAAAAACCAAAGAAGTGTGAAAGGAGGTCAAATAAGACAAATAATACTAGACGCTTAAAACCAAATGTGCTCATGCACATTAGTACTTATGTGTTCGGCGCGCGCATAATGTAAAAGTACTGAACTTTCTAAATTATAAGTCGTTTATTTACTAACAACAATTTATGTCATAATGGCATTAATGTTTACTGCTAATACAGAATTTTAAAGTTTTAAATGTGTACATTGTGACTAATAACTCTCATTCAAATTGTTCATCTTTAGAATCGTGTATGCGAGCTCACCCACAAACGATTGAAGCAATGTGAGATAGAGATTGCTGAAACACTGAAGCACGCTCCCAACAGACCAGGTGGCTCAAGATACAAGGTAAGAATAAATTTAATTTGATTTATCATTTTATTTTTTAACATGGCGAAATAACTTATTCCTCCATGCTTTTACGTATCACTCATATTGTAATGATGAAGTTTACTATAGTCCGCATCAGTTTAAAGACTAAATAGTTTACAAACTGAAAGATACTAGTCATTATTGTTCAGTTTCACCAAGTGGTATATAAAGCAATAAAACCCATTCGTACAATCGCACTCAAACGAATAATTAATGTAAAGTTACGGGATACAAATGTTGGAATAAAGTAAATTACAACTAACGTCTGGTACTATACTGATAGGACTTGGTATTTAGACCCAACAACACTATCCAATTACAACTAACGTCTGGTACTATACTGATAGGGCTTGGTATTTAGACCCAACAACACTATCCAATTACAACTAACGTCTGGTACTATACTGATAGGACTTGGTATTTAGACCCAACAACACTATCCAATTACAACTAACGTCTGGTACTATACTGATAGGGCTTGGTATTTAGACCCAACAACACTATCCAATTACAACTAACGTCTGGTACTATACTGATAGGGCTTGGTATTTAGACCCAACAACACTATCCAATACGAAATAAACATAACAACTACATACTGTAATGTAAATTTTATAGGGAATGTGCAACCACATAAAAAACACCAAATAGTCAATAGCCAAAATCATTTATAATTTAAACGTGGGGAAAATTCGATTAGAATGACAATAATTAAATTTTGTAAACTAGTAACATTTAAAATTTTTTTTTAAAGACTTGCTGCTAAGAGATAATTTTATTTACCTAGTTTTACAATTTGTTATCTTTTCAGGAACGGAATGTGCCAGACAGCAGAGAGGAGGACGACTTATAGGCAAATTTGCTCATTCTCGTTTAAGAACAATGTTTCTCATTATCGATCTCCGTATCATCGAGAACGGGTAATTACTGCTGGTTCTCGTTCCAGATCAAAAATAGCGAAAGCTCTCTAATAATAATCAAGTTCCTACCTCTTAAGCTATTTGCAATACATTATGTCTTTTTTTAATCAGATAATAGAATAAATCAAAAACAATATTTCATTTTAAATTGCTTGTTTTTATATGTCTTATACAGTACTAACTACATGTTTTAACAAATAACGAGCTATGTAACGCGTATATCTGCAGAACACTATATATAATAATATGTGGTAACGTTAGCCAAATCGTTGTATATAACTAAGTACAGTATTACATTTTCAGGACGTCAAATATGGACGTTATAAATACGTCGTCAGTGGTAAAAAGTTTATGATGTAACATTATCAAACTACGATTTGAAAATGTATCTGGTACGTTATAATGAACGTTACTAGTTCGTATGTGCGAAAGTCATAATTAATTCAATTCAATTCACATTTATTTACTCATCGTTTATAAATACAGTTTCATAGCATAAACGATGGCAAGGATCCTGCATAGAGAAGTTTACACTTCTGTTTTCGCATACGTTATTTAAAAACATTGAGAACGTTAAAAACACGTAGCAAATACGTCATTTACAAACGTAGAAGGCACGTTCCTAACACTTTAATTGTGAACATTTTTAGGACGTTATAAAAACGCGTTGCATACGTTATGTATGAATGTTATTTTGGACGTTAAAAACATGTTGCAAACACGTCATTTACAAACATTACATAAAACGTTAAAAAAACGTTTAGGACACGTTTTTTATCAACGTTATTGCAGAAGTTGTATATACGTTTTGAATACGTTATTTATGAACATTATTGATGACGTTCAAAAGACGTTATAAACACGTTATTTTGAACGTTATTTTGGACGTTATAAAGTCGTATAAAAAGGTCGACATTTTCTCGTTCGTGCAACGTTATTGTAGAAGTTATAAATACGTATTTAACACGTTATTTATGAACATTATTGAGGACGTTCAAAAAACGTTATAAACACGTTATTTTGGACGTTATAAAGTCTAAGAGGGTGTTTTGAATGCACTGATTGGCAAGTATTTTATGAGTCGTCACCAAATCTAAACGAAATGGCGGATGTTATAACATCATATGTAAATTATTGTGTTGATTCAGTATTACCGAAAAAAGAGGTTGTCGTTTTTGCAAATAATAAGCCGTGGGTTACGAAAGAGTTGAAAGACATATTAAATAAGAAGAAACGGATTTTTTACCAAGGCACCACTCACGATAATAAGCAAATAAATAAAGAAGTTAAAGTAGCTGTCCGTAAGGCTAAAGACATGTATAAGAGAAAAATTGAAAATAAGTTTAGTAGTGGATGTATTCGTAGTGCTTGGCAAGGAATTAAACATATGGCGTCTATAAACACAGCTGATAAAACACAAAGAAATAAAATAAATGTAGAGGGTATTGATGACCAGGCATTGCCAGATAGATTAAACGACTTCTTTGCTAGGTTTGAAAAACACGATTTAAAAGACGACACTGTTGGCAATAATGATCCGCATGTAGATGAAATTATTATTTCTGAGGATCATGTTAGAACATTACTCAGGAATATAAATGTAAATAAGAGTTCTGGTCCCGATGGTATTGAGGGCAGAACATTGAAGTCGTGTGCGGATCAGCTCAGTGGTGTCCTTCGGTACCTCTTCCAGACCTCTATAAACCAGTATGTAGTTCCTAATCTTTGGAAAGAATCGATTATAAAACCTATTCCTAAACAGACTGTCATAAAACAACTGAATGATCTGCGCCCTATTGCGCTGACATCTCTTGTTATGAAAATCTTTGAAAAGATAGTTAAAACCTACATCACGTCTGTTGTAGAGTCTAAACTCGATCCACTGCAGTTTGCATACAGGTCTGGAAGAGGTGTTGAGGATGCCAAGCTTTTTTTATTAAACACATTGTACAAGCACCTTGAACTGCCTCGATCTCACGCCAGAATGTTATTCGCCGACTTCTCTTCTGCCTTCAATACCATGCACCCTTATATTTTAGCAAACAAATTAATTTCGAATTTTGGTTTTCAACGTGATTTTGTATTATGGATTATAAGTTTTCTTACGAACAGATGTCAGAGGGTCTTAGTTAACCAAAGACACTCGAATGTACGTATGACAAGTATTGGATCCCCCCAGGGTTGCGTCCTCTCTCCTCTCCTGTATATTATATACACGGATGACTGTCGCAGCAAACAGGACAATAGTCATCTTGTTAAATTTGCTGACGACACTGTCTTGCTGTCTCTCCTTCAAAATTCACAGGACGGCCATGGTTCCGCTTTAGATGATTTTATCCAATTTTGTGGAAACTCCTACTTGGAACTCAATGTGACCAAAACCAAGGAGATGATTGTAGATTTTAGGAAGGAGAAAGGACGCAACCCTTGGGTATCCATTATAAATGACGAACCAGTCGATATTGTCCATTCCTTTAAATACCTAGGTACTATATTTGAGGACAATCTCGGCTGGGAATTAAACACAGAGGCAATAGTAAAGAAAGGACACCAGAGACTTTATCTGTTAAGGAAGCTGAACCATTTTAATGTCGATAAAGTAATTCTTAGGGTTTTTTATAATTCCTTTATTGAGAACGTTTTAACTTTTTCCTTTATATGCTGGTTTTTTAGTCTTAGGGTCAAAGAGAAAAACTCACTACAAAGAATTGTTAACTTAAGTTCTAAATTAATAGGTTGTCAACTTCGTAGCTTATCTTCTTTCTGTGACATGCAAACTCTAGAAAAAAGTAGAGCTATTCTAAAAAATATTAACCATGCCTTGTTCAGTGATTTCGAGCTCATGCCTCATGGGCGTCGCTTTCGATGCCCGGCATGTAGAACAAACCGGAAAAGGAATTCGTTTTTGCCAGTGGCTATTCGACTCTTAAATTCTTGAACCTTGACTTGACTTTTTTTCTATTTTGTTCTGTGTATTGTGATATTTTGTATATTTTGTAAGATCATTTTAATCCAGACCTTTTTATTTGAATTGCCCCGTGTGGGATGATTAAAGAATTTTGAATTGAATTGAATTGAATTGAATTGAAGTCGTATAAAAAGGTCGACATTTTTGCGTTCGTACAACGTTATTAGAAAACGTTTTTATAACAAAAAAATAACGTAATTATAACGTTACCAAAACGTAAAATTGTTTGCTGGGTAAACACTTTCAAAAGCATATCCCTAAAATGTATCCATGATGTATTAACATCATTTACAACTAGGCACGAATTCCAATCTGCAGATTCTAATTCTTCGTGTAATAGGTTAAGTTTTGAGTACAGAAATTTTGATCGATTTTGTAGTTTTCGAAAACCAGTTAACTTTACATTCATATTAAATTTCACACCCACATGATCACTTTTACCCAGACCTTCAATTTGTTCAATATTGAACAACTCAGGCCTATTGCTAAAAATTAATTCCAAGGTGTTGCCTTCAACAGTATTGTTAGCTATTCTTGTATGAAAATTAACCATTTGTACAAAATCAAGCGACTCCATGGAGTCAAAAATAAGATGTTCAAACTTATTTACAAGATATTGTCTTTGGTGACGAATATTAAAATCCCCTAAAAGAATGATGGCTTTGTAGTGATGATCTAGTACTTCTTCCATGGAAATAAATAATTTTTTAAAGTTTGAATAGATGTACTTCTAAAGGATGCTAGTCAAGTCGCCCCATCGCAAAGTCGCCCCATACAAAGTCGCCCCATCCCAAAGTCGCCCCAAAACAAAGTCGCCCCGGCACAGTCGCCCCATCGCAAAGTCGCCCCATTACAAAGTCGCCCATGGTTTTATTTCGGTATGACTATACTATGAAGCGCCGCACAGTGGGCCAGAATTGGTTCAAAGTGTGTCAAAAGTCTATACGCATAAATAAATACTGATTACCTTAATTTTTAAAGGATCTAAGGGGTTTTCAGACCCGTAGAATTTAATGGAAGTATTTTTAAATAGGTATGACGTAATAAAAATGGTGTTTTCTGATTGGTTGAGGCGAATGTGCTTGTAATTCTTATGTCGATTGATATTACATTCATTATTGAAAGTGTAAGGGTTTCTATTACACCCAATAAAAATCCAACTGGAACATTTTCTTAATATATTAGACGTCATAACATAATAATTTTTGATAGATGACTTTAATTCTCATTGCAATATCGTGTGTGATTAAATTGCATCCATGATTAAAACGTACTTAAATTATTTAAAGATCCACAGAGTTCAATGAAACCATCTTTTTAATGTACAGTATTATGTCATTACAAATACTGTTTTCTGATTGTGTGAATAATATTGATATTGAAAATAGGTTTTTATTGCATGTTACAAATAAGGGTTTAAATGACTGAAATACATCACTTATGTTGTCGTTTGTTTTCATTGTATGTTTTCGTCGATAGACTCTTCGCTCATCATACCTATCAGTAATACAGAACTCGAAATAATTGATGAACCATGAACTAGGAGAACATGTACACTCACTGGCATTTTATACCATGGATAGAGTTGTATATATAACTCTGCTGTTTTTCGGCAGTAGTCCCTAAAAAGGGTCTAAACACGTACTAGATTTACATCCAACCCGCAAATTTCAGCGAAAGTCTCCTTTTCCTGAAGAGCTAGCTCTGCAAGCTATGTTGCCATTGTTTTCCTGAACCTTGTTTTAAGTTCATCTACTTTCATTCCTATATCTTCTTTAAACCGATTGTGTATTTTTTTTCTTCATATCGGCAACGATGGCTTTTTCACTATCAGGCAGACGAAATACGCCACTTTTTTTACTGGCATTCTGTACCAATATGAATTAGCATTTTGAAGCACCTCCTCCATTTGTGTAGTGGCGAGAGCCATAGCTGTAGGCTTCTTTACTTAACGATGGAAGTTTATCCAAATCATTAAACTGTTTTGGAGTAGCTTCACATATATAACATCGCATTGAATACTTGGTTTCAGTCAAAGCATTCACGACCTTTTGGTCAACTATGGTGAATTGTAAATTGTAGTGTATTTAGATGTTGTCTTTTCTGTTTTCATCTGCAGCCAGTTCATAGTTAATTAATATCAAATAATATATTGAATTGCAGGTGTAAAGGTCGGCAAAATCACGAGGAAGTATCTTTATGTTCAACTACTTCTTTAATTTCTTTTTTTTTTTTACTGAACAATTCGAAGTGCAGTTTGGTCCAGCAAGCTTTGAAGGGGTACTCTTGCCGAATCTTCTTTAACCGTTATATTATTTACGTAGCATCTTTGCTTAGCTTCCCTCACGTTCCACACACCTGTTTGGTATGACTGTTTTATCATATCAGTTTCAACTTAGAGCTAAAAGTGACAAAGCTTTTTCACTAGTAAACTTGATCGGTTCTGGTTTTTTTTCGGATATTAAATTTCTTATTTTATCTGGTCTTAATGGTGTAACTAGCATTGCAAACTTTAGCACATATTTTAAATGTGAATTTTGCTTATAGACGCCTTGTGTAGCAACATAGAGAAGTTCTTCTGGTTCTCTGACTAATAATAGTTGATGAAATGAACCTTGTGTGACGGCCATACTTGTACCATCTTCTTCGTAAATAATAAAGAAAATGGTTTGATAGTTTTAGTAGTATACTCTAAAAGTTCTTTTGGTATGTTCTCGTCATTCCTTACATTGTAATGTAAACGCAATTCACGTAAACATACATTGCAGGCTAGTTCAATGTTGGTAATTAAACCAGCCGAATGGACAGCTTTAAAGGTTGTATTTTGATATGGAGGCCATGTTTCCTGTACCTACATTTATGAATGCTTATTCTCACACTGGTAGCATTCTCTTTTCCAATACAGACGCGTCGTGGAAAGGTTTTCTCTTCGTCAAGTTCGTGCGATTGCGGTACATCAATGTGTCAATGGAAATGCATTATACATTTATTTTAAAACGGGACATTTAAATAGCTTCCTATATGCAATGTCGCGAATTTTCGCAGCCAAATATGGTATTAACGTAAAGCTCAAGTTTTGCTCGAAATATTAATGTCAAAATTAGCGCGCGAATCGACGCGAATCCAAACTATTTTAGTGGTTTTACTTTAAAAATATGATTTTTTTGTGGCATTTTTGGGATATATTTTGTGACTTTTAACCCTAAAATAAAGCAATAATCGAAAATGTTATTTTACTGCCTAATAGTATTAATAACAGACAACAATTTCATGCAGTATCAAATCCATTGCTTTTTTCTAGAAAAAATAACAGCGAATTTATCAAAACTGTTGTTTTTGCTCATTTTAAGTGAAATGTCATGGTTTCTTCAAGTTTCCATGGTTACAAGACACTATTAAAATTTACAAAAAATAAAATTATTAGTGGATTTATATAATTTAAGATGTCTTCTTCCTAATCCAATATTAAAAAGTTCGGAATGCCACATTTACCATTTTGGACTTTTGGCACACTTTGAATTGATTCTGGCCCACTGTGCGCCGCCGCTAGTAGTTAGTACGCTGCTTTAATCATATCGGTTGCGTTTGATATCGATCGCGTTGTTACTTTGGTCGCGCTAAATGTCGTATAGGCCTACATTTAATGTTTATCCTATTATATACATAATTTGTGTTTTAATTTTTATTTTACAGGTTTTAAAGGAGTGATGTGCTTTTTAAAAATCATTAATAAAATAGTTCCTTGTTTGAAAGTTCTAAAAAGATTTTCCCTGATTTACAGTTTCGAAAATGTTAATTTAATATGATTTTAAAATCAGTTACCAGAGCCACAATTACGAATCTTTCTTCAACCTACGCGTGGATACCAGCTTATTTTTTAGGATAATATAATAATGTATAAATGTGTAGTAGGCCTTCGTATACTATTAGTTAAAACAATAACAGCATTGTGTAAGGCAATGAGTGTTATAGGCTACTTTGATAATTTTGCATTTATTGACAAGTTATGTGTGTGTTATTTAATTTTATTATGACTTTTCAAAATGAAGAAATAAAAAATATCGCCGATATGATCGTTTTATACATGCAGGTATTTTAGCAAAATTAAAACGCTACATTTTGACCATGGAAAAACCATCGTACAGTATCGTGTGCGTGTTTTTTAAAAAGGGGAATCCCCCGACGGTCAGCAGAAAGACGTAGCAGCTGTGAGGAAACAGATATCAGAAGGCGCAGCTCCGATTGGTTTCAGATTGCGAGTCGCCTTTTATTCAACAGCACAATGATCATTTTACTGAAGAAATTCTTTTCAACCCTTTTGGTTATAGAACATTCTAATTATCATGCCTAATAAATATCCTCATATCGGGTGTTTATTTAATTTTAAATTAAACAAGACAGTGAAGAGGCACGGAATAATACGTACACAATGTTAATTGTAATACTAATAGTAAACTGAATGTTTATAAATAAATTGTTTTACGTAATTTGTTGCATATAACATAAAAGACACAGTACAGCCTACGTTCCCTATAAAATATTTCACATTTAAATAATTGTAGGCCTACTGTTAAATGACATTATGCTGAATAATACTATAATCTTAAAATGTTTACAAATTGTCATTTTTTAAGGCACACATCTTTCTCATCATATTACCGTTCTTAAGCCAATCATATATATTTGGAAATTAGGCTATACCCAATACATTGGTGGCATAATTAATATTCTGTGTACAACTGTTACCATAGAGATATCTCTATGCAACAACATTACAATTAATAAAATTATGTGATGCCCTGGATGGATGGTTGTACAACCGTTACGCTTCAATGGTTCCACACAAAACAAATACTCTAGGCCAAGCTATCCGGGCCTAATAAAATGGCGTCGTCAAACGATCCAAGCTCAATTAGTCGTTTTCGATGGCTTATCGTTTGTTTTGCGAACGAAATTACTAGTAAAGAATTGAAGGCGGCAAAATCACTCGTCAGAGACAGACTTGGGGCTAGAAATTATGAGGATATTAAGGACACGTTCGACTTTTTCGATAAGCTACAAGAAGGAAATCATTTCCACGAAGGGGATACTCTCTTACTACGACACATCCTGTATGAGATTGGGCGGAATGATTTGATAGAAGAGCTTAATAAATACAACTCGGAATATGCCGTTATTGCTAGGCATTATCGGAAGCATCCTGCAGCTTCAGAGGGTCCATTTATTGGTAGGAAAGATCGTCTTGAGCAATTGTTTTATCTCCTTGGAGAAAAACATGACGACGATGGTGTGGCAACAATCTGCATCAGTGGCCTTCCTGGTATGGGTAAAACTAGGCTAGCAAAGGAGGCATGTTACCGGCAGATAGAGTACCATGAGTTGCTGTTTGTTGACCTCCGGGAGCTGTCATCGACTGAGAGCATCTTTAATGCAGTTTTGCATACCATGGGTGAAGTTCCTACTTTAATGGTGGATATTGATGTTCTGATTTTGAGGTTGAAACAATACAAACCAAAGAAAGCTGGTACGTACTTATGGCCCCGACTCTCCCCCTCACACATAACCATAATCTGTATTTCTGTCACGTTAGACTAGTTTGTCCGGAAGATTGCAATACCAAAGAGTATTTGTTTCTTAATGTACTTTAGTTGTAATTATGTTTTTTTTTCATGCTATAAATAGGTGGAGCTGTACTTTTGTTTGACAACGCCGATCGCCCTCTAAGAACACCAAAAGAAGGAGTAAAGGATGACGTGTACAACAACTTTGTTGAACTTATAGAAAGAATTATTGAATGTGGGAACACCTGTCTAAAGGTTTTGATCACAACCAGAATGGGGCTTCCTCGAAAACTTTGTGCACGTTATGAGAAATGTGTGGAGTCTATTTCTATAAAAGCAGATGAACTGGAGTACGATGATGCAAGAGACATCCTGCAGTATTACGCTGGTAGGACCGATATATCTGATGAAGAAGCACAAAAGCTTGTACACATTTGTGGCAAGTGTCCATTGGCGTTGAAAGTAACAGGTAGTCGTCTGCAAGACCACACTATTCCACCTAAAAAACTAATTGAGTATTTGGAGAGTCGCTCAGATGAGGTCACCCAGCTGGGATTTTATGGAGATGTCAATTTAGAAGCTTGCTTGAAGAACACAATTGACAGCTTACCAGACAACCAAAAGTTCCGCATGATTCGACTCGCTACTGTTCCTGGTACTTTTACAAGTCGAGCAGCTATGGCAATTCTTGGAATGAAGCGATCACAGCGAGTTGAAGTGAACCTCCAACTTCAGGATCTCAAATATAGAAACCTGATTGAAACATCGATAGATGACAATGAAGATTTTAACAAGTCTGATGTGCGTTATGGGATGCATCTTCTAATGCGACAATTCCTTCAGAAGATTGCCCAAATAGACAAATCTGTCACGAGTGAATACGAAATTGGAGAGCAAGAGTTTATTGGTTACTTTCTCCGGAAGCTTAAGAAAATTGGACAACTGAGTGAGAAACGATACAAGAAAGCAATGAAACGAAAGAACGAAGATGCAGCTAATTTTCAAGAGCTTCTTAAACTTCTGCCAAAACAAAAAAGAAGTGTTGATACTGAGGAATGGCGAGTAATATCGTCTACTGTGGAGTTATTTTATTCAACCAAAGAAAGATTGAAGTTTTTCAAAGCTCAACGTGAACTTGAGTACGAAAGTCATAATCTTCTACAGTTTGTTGAAATGTCAGCTTATGAAGGATTGCAGATGTCAAGAATTAACTATCGATATGAAGAAATTCTACCATTGCTAGAAGCAGCTGAACAGGAACTTCTGAGAACCAAGAAGCCAGAAGAAACCTCTGATCAAATGTCACTTACAACAAAGCTTTTCAGAAAGAAATCTGAAAAATATTTTGCAGCAAAGCATGTCAATTCTCTTACTGATGCTGAAAAAGAAAAATTAAATTTGCTTTACCAACTCTGGGGCAATGTTTGTACCACATGTTTGAAAGATTTTGACAAAGCTGTTGAGAGAATCAGGATTGCATATGATCTCTTGAAAGAACTGAAGCTGAAGAATACCAATACAGCTCGTTTCTACAGCACTATGGCAGATCTAATATTGAACAAATCTCGGCTTCAGCAAGGCAATGCTTTGTGTGAAAAGAGCAAAATAAAAGAAGCGCTAGAATTTTACCGCAAGGCATACGAATTAAGAATGGAACTCACCCAATCAGAACATCATCCTGATATTCCAGTTTACCTTGCAAATATTGGTTCATGTTATTATCAGCTGGAAGAAGGAGAAAACGCTATTGAATATTACAGAAGGTCTTTGCGTGTGGAGGATGAAATGGTTATTGATAATGAAGAAGGTTATCTGAAGACTTTGCGAAATCTAGCACTCGCATTGAGAGATGAGGACAAGTAACTTTGCAATTTTTCTTTGATTGAATTAAATACTTAATTAAGGGAACATCTTTGGGACCCAACAAAGTGTCACCTTTCAGTGGTGTCCCATGTAAGCATTGACAAACATACTGTCATTTGATTTACAGGAAAATGTCCCCAGAATATACTTTAATTCTTTATTAATTACATCAATACAAATTTGATAAAATTAACATCAAGAAAGTAAGCAACAAAGAAACAAAGAAACAACATTGGAACTTTCAAAAACAATTAATTATGTCTCCTAAAAAAGGTGGAGTTAACATAATTGATAATAAATAAAATAATATTAAAGTTTCATTTATCCCAAAAGAGTGCATAAAACCATATCATATTTGTATTCTTTTTCTTCACAGATATGAAGATGCTATTGACTTTGGAGAAAGGTGTGCGAGTAGGCGTATGGAGTTGCTAGGCATTCATACAGACACAGCACGTACATACTACCTACTAGGTCTGTTCTACTATGAACGCAACCACAGAGGTGATATGCGGAGTGCAGAAGAGAATTTCAATGAGGCACTAAAGATTGAAGAGCAGCTGTGGAAACAAGGCAAGCCTCATTCAGTGGATTGGGAAAATTTAAAGAGAAGAATACAAATGGTTCTTGCAAGAACTGAACAAAAGATGAAGTATCCAGCATATAAACGACGTTTTGATGTATGTAAAGTTTTTGTCTTCTTAAATAATAAAATTATTATTTTTATTAGCACAATGAGATTGGTCTATTCAATTTGAAATCAAGTATAATAACAATTTATTTTAATTAACTATTTTTGTTACTTTTGTGATATGCTTTTATATTTTAGAATGCAGAGCGAAAATCAACACAAGAACCAAAAGAAACAGTTATTCTGTCAGATGATGACCCTGAAGTAGACTCTTCAGGTGAGTCTATCATTAGTAAATGAGCCATTTTTATAAAATTGTGATTTTGTCAAAAGGGGTTTCACTAGCTGTTACAATCTATCTTTCCTTATATTAATAAATACAGTACTGTATATCTCATCTTTTTGTATTTTGAGTATAGTATTGTTTAGAGGCTGTGTACAAATGATTCTACTACAGTATACTGCAGTACTGTAATATTTTACTTCAGTGCTATACCATGTTATTTTTGTTTCAACGTAAAAGTGTATAAGGCAATCAATATAGTGTGTATAATTTAATTTAAAAAAACCTTGATAAATAATTGCAGAGTAAAGATTAAACAAAATGTCGTTAACTGAAGTAAAATAATTTTTACATGGTCTCGTTGGATAGTTTAAACTTTGGGTTAAGAGTTTCTTTGCCTTTGACATACTTCATGAACTTTTGTATTTGTCAGATGATTCTGTAGATGAAGTAAAAGTGGAACAAATGGAAGAATCGGACCTAAAGAGCAAACGTCACGACAGTAATTCATCAGATTCCGATGAGGGCGACACAAGGTCTGTTGTATCCAAGGACAGCGGTATTTCAAGCTTGGCTTCGTTTAAAGGACAAGGTATGTTTTCTTGTGTTAAATTTAATAATTTAAACAAATTTGTAACAAAATTCCCAAACACAGGAAATAGTGGTAACATAATTATTTGTTTGTAATTTTAAAAACCTAATTAAATATCTCTTTCCGTTTTTTTTTTTGCACAGGAGACAAATTCAATAAACCCAAAACAGCTTGGAAAGAAAATCTACAGTCATAAACTGGTTTAACTAAAGGCAGTTTCCTTGTGTAAATCAACCATGAGGTGATTGTCTTAGTCATGATTTGAACCCAGGATCACAGACAGACAGGTTAACCAGTATGATGCAGCATTATTAGATAAATGACTCAATATCAGCATTATCATTTAAGGCCTAAACAAATTGTAATGTTGCCCACCCAATTGAAAAACAGGGTCGATCAAATTTAAAAAAAAAATCTAATTTTGTGTTAAAGATGTACTGTCCCCCAAAAACATGAAAAATGAAGACTTTAAAATAATAGGTTATTTTGTAATTTTAATAAAGTTAATCACTTCCGTAGAAAAAACAGGTTTTCCCCAATAAAATGACAAAATAAATGGTTAAATTCAACCAAAAATCCATTTGCTGGCAGCCAATTTACTATTTTTTGCTTTAGATTACAGTTTTTTCAGGTACATAATTTTTTTTAATTAAATTTTTGGTCAAAGTGGATAATTATTATGTGACATTAAAATGGCATATTTAAGAACAAAAATTAAATAATTATTTTTTCTGGGGTACAATACATCTTTAATGATACAAATAATTAAAAACTGATATTGGTGGCCAAATCTTGAAAAAAAAATTGAGGCCGATATAGATAATTTAAAAACATGTTTACGCTGAATTACCAGTCCTCATCAGATTTAATACATCTTGATTTATCTTTTACTCACATTTAAACGATCATTTAATCATCATCATTTAAATGATATAAGAGGTAACTATTTTACTATCATATTTAGATGTTTACATTCCATTTGGTAACATTTGCAATATCTCACATGAGTACCTTTGTGAAAGCTCACCGATATTAAGTAAATAATATTTTGTGGACAGCAGGAATTTGCATATTATTTTCATATTAATCCATATTGTAACACATTCCTGAGATCTGATTCATTGTAAAAATGTTTAATTCAAATTTGTTATAATGTTATTAGGATCAGTATTAATAATTGTCATTGTTATCATTAATATTTGTCACCATTTTCATATTTTTAAATTTTCATATTAATTCTTAGCTTTCAGTGTAGCACAAATTTAAAATTGTTTTTTATTATCGCCAAAGTAACATAATGTATCGTTGATATTTATACACAGTATGTATTAGACTTGCCCCAAGTCACTTTTTATGTATAAAGTACATTTTATGTACCAGTACCGTTTTGATTTCAGCTCAAGTATTATACGTATGAAACGCCATGTGTGCCAAAATCTTTTTACCAATATTATGGCCATATGCCATCTAGAACCTTGTAATTTAATGATGTTTTTCCATATTAATTGATATTGCTTTTTATTTTAATAATTGTATTGATTTACAAATAGGGGCTAGGTCATGTCAGGTCATGTCATGTAAGGTCATTGTGCGCATGCGAGATACAGTATTTTGGATGTGATTCCTCGCTTTATTCATTGGACAAAGTTAGTTGTCACAGGGAGCTCCCTATACGCTTTATATAGTGCTTTATATAGTGTTGACTGACATGTATTTTAATCTAGTAGAAAGATGGTAGTATCTTTTTTCATAAGTGAATCTATAACTTTTAAACATTCCTTTTTTTTATTGGTTGTGAATTTTTTCACAATGCAAAACAGTGATGCTATTTGTGCGAATGAATTATAGCTACTGGTATGTGTAATACCGGAAGCTAAATGCTGTAGAAAGTGCTGAAATGGGTTTGTGCGCTTATAGACATTAGTTTTGTGATGCCTTGACAAAAATGCAAATGAAATGAAATTGTATGTTATTTGAAATTTTGTTTTAATCATACCAGCAAAAAATAAATGGAAATAATAATCCACTAAAATTACTCTTCGGGTTTAATTAGCAAAATCCTGTGAAGGATAATTATAGATGCATTATGTGAAGAGAACCACGTCTCCCCCTCCCCTTTCCGCGCCTCCTTCCTTTCCGCGCCTCCCTCCCCCATTCCGCGCCTCCCTCCCCCATTCCGCGCCTCCCTCCTCTCTCCTTTTCGCGCCTCCCTCAAATTGACGGTAAACGCCATTTAGTGACCAAATCTAGCATAATTATGCCGTCTAGCATAAGTTTGACCCATCTGGCATCTACCATTAATGCTAAGAATAACTTTAGAAAATCTAGTATAATCTGGAATAATTGTGAAAAACCTATTTTGAAGGTTGTTACCCATGATTTACCATTTTTGCTAGCATTTTTTTTCGAAAAAAAATCCAGCATAATTTTAACCAAATCTAGCATAATATTTCCAAAAACCCGAAAACTTTTTTTGTTTGCATTTCCTTTTTGTGGTACATACAACATATTCAAATACCCCCCTCTTTACATCATGTGTTTTGATGACTTCTTGCTATAATTGTGCCTAACATAATCTGGCATAATTTTGTGCTGCCACCTAGCATAATGTTTTCATCGCTCTGGCCACACTACAGTACAAAAAGCAAGTAAGCACAAATTTAATTCAAGCAGAGAGGTGATAACCGTCTTTTGAAGTTCGCAACGACCGGGGGTGGTGGTGCATTCTTGATCACTAGGACAATACAGAATCTAACAATTACACTGCACATAACACTGGTGTTACCAGGGAAGAGTGAAAAAAAAAAGAGCCATTATAGCTTTTTAACACTGGTGTTAACAGGGAAGAGTGAAAAAAAAAGACTGGTGTGGGGTGCCTTCACAATAGGTTTCATTGTGTTGGATCTGTGATAGTGAAAAAAAAAGAAGAAAATTAAGAATTTGACCGTTTCGAAAATAAATCTAAAATGAGTTTCCAATTAAAGATGTATTGTCCCCCAAAAAACATGAAAAATGAAGATTAATTAAATCAGACTTTGAATAGGTTATTTAGTAGTTTTAATAAAGTAAATCAAGTCAGTAGAAAAACAATGATGTAATGTTTTCACTTATAAAATCACAAAATAAATGGTTCAAAAAAATAAAAATAAATTCAGCCAAAAATCTATTGGCTGGCAGCCAATTTTGACTACTTTGTGCTCTAAGTTACAGTTTTTTTTTTCCATCTAATTTTTGGTCAAAGTGGATAACTATTATGTGAAATTAAAATGGCATACAAATCAACAACAACAATTTTTTTTAGGGGGACAATACATCTTTAATTCAACAGCGGCCACCAGATAATAATTGATACAGAAAAAAAACCTTTTAAAACTACAAAACTTATTTGGTAGAATTCAAGATTGTAATTTATTTACGATAACAATTAAAATATAATATATAAATAACATTAACAAAGAGCAATAGAAGGATCGTAACTGTAATCGCTTAGAGACATATTTAGTAACATTCAAGCCGACCATCTAATATTCAAAACCATCAAAACTCGCGCATACAATGTTTCCACTTAATATGCAAATTGAAATTACCATCTTGGTTAGACGTTACTTATTATGTACTGTACATCCAAGCAATGGACTGCACGCCGCCATCATGAGGATTCAACATTATTATATCATCTATAATGAAATGTGTAGGCCTAGCTAAATACAAGGTTTTAATTTCATCAATGGTGTGCGTGAGTCGTCGTCGTATAAGTATCATGAGAACGTGAGTAATAATATTATTTTCACGTAGGCCTAATATCTCTATTTTCGAACTAGGACTAACAATTTGGTTTAAAAATTCGTGCAATAGGCTTTAAACAAATTATTCAGTCAAATTTTAATAAAATCAGCCATTTGTATGCTTTATTTATTAAACCAGGGAGCATGTTTTTTTTAAAAACTTTGTACAAAGTTACGTTTGTTATTTTTAAAAAGTAACAAACGTCTTTCTTTCTTTCTTTCATTTATTTGGCATCTCAATACATAACATTAAAAATACATCAATAATATATATAATCACCTTAAATATTAAAATACATCAAAAAAGCAAATAAAAATGGCGGGATTAATGAAGTCTGACGATGCACGGGAAAACACATAAAGTCGTTTAAAGTAAAACAACTTAATTCCAATGTGGTCCCTAAAGAGATAGTAATTATAATTTTAACAAAACAAACATTATAAGATGGGGTTCATAAATATATAAGCATATAAGCAAAACATCGGATATAATGGCACAATAATAATTTATCTATGTTTAATTTTGTAATATTGTTTCAATTCAGTTTTAAATTTAGATGTGTTGGAAATTTGTTTAATATAGTCAGGAAGGTTATTCCATTCTCTGATTGCATTAAAATAGAATGTATTACATTCTATGCCTTGGACCTTAGGTACAACAAAATTGAGTTTACTACCACGAGTGAAGTGACCATGTAAGTTATTAACTCTACGAAAGTTTTCGTTTAGGTATGAAGCACTTCTGCCCATAAATATCTTATGAACTTGGCTAATTTGAAAGAACTTTACTCGATATTTTACATTTAACAATCCATAATCGTCTAATTGATCAGCACCTATATGTCTTCTGGGTTCAACTCCTTTTATGAGTCTAACCATTTTGTTTTGAGCAATTTGTAGTTTTCTTTGGATAGCTTTACTGGTTCCACAGAACCAAGAAGATTCAGCATAATCAAAAACACATTGGATGAGAGCAGAGCATAATAGTTTCTTACAACTTAGTATCTTACGTTGGCGGTACATAAACTTAAGCCTATTATTAATTTTCTTAATGGTTTTACATGCATATTCAGAACACGTTAAATTTTGATCTATTTCAATACCAAGATACTTGACACAATTACTAGTGTTGATATTGTTACCATTTGTTGAGACATTAAAATTGTTAACATTTTTAGTTTTTTTCTTAGAACCAAATAGTATACACTCAGTTTTATCCAGGTTAATTGTTAATTTATTGTCTACAAGCCAATCACACAAGGAGTCTAGTGTTGACCCTAGCTTCTTAGAAATAATATCTGGATTTCTGTGTGAATAAACAATTGCACTGTCATCAGCGTATAGAAGGAGTTTACAATCAGGATCAATACAAGTTACCATGTCATTAACAAAACATAAGAACAAAAGGGGTCCAAGGATACTTCCTTGAGGAACCCGCATGTAACAGTACAAGATTGAGAGCAATGATCATCAACAGTTACTATTTGCTTTCTTATTGATATGTAAGATTTGAACCATTCAATAGATCCAATACCCATTAATTTAAGCTTATTACATAAAATGTCATGATCTACAGTGTCAAATGCCTTCTTTAAATCGACCAACACCATACCCGAGAAATTTCCCTTAGAAGTTTGGGTTTTAAGGGAATCAACTAAGTCTATCAAACATGTGTCAGTAGAGAAGGCAGCTCGAAATCCAGATTGATATTTATACAATACGTTGTTTTCAGTAAGGTATTTTTCGATTTGAATAAAAACAGCCTTCTCTAAAATTTTAGACATTGTACTGAGTATACTTATAGGGCGATAGTTTCCAATATCGGTTCTACTACCTTTTTTATAAAGAGGTATGACCTTGGCCTTTTTCATGTCTTCTGGGACTGTACTGGTACTAATTGATAAATTAATTATGTAGGTAATGGGAACTTTTAGGATTTCAGCCCCATCTTTTATGAAGCGGGGAGGTATCTTATCGACACCCGTGCTTTTTGTCGCATTAAGTTTGTTTAATTCACTATATATAAAGTCTTCGTCCACTGAGTTGAGCATAAAGTTATTGCCACTAACGGTTCTATAGAAATCCTTAAGTTTGGACGACGTACAGTCATACACATTCTTAGGGGATGGAAGTTTACTGACCAAATTGGCTGCAATAGTAGTAAAATATTCGTTGAAGCAAGAAGCAATTTTGGCTGGGTCGAAACATTTAGTACCATTGGGCAGGTCAATAACCGTTTTAGCACTATCCTTAGATTTATTACTATAGCCTAGTCCTTTAAACATTTTCCATAATTTTTTAGGGTTATTTTTATTTTCTTTAGCCTTGTTTAACAAATGATTTGATTTAGCTTTATTTATATCACGCTGTAATTTATTTCTTAGTTTGCGAAATTGTATTAATAAGTCGGTATTATTCTTGTTTTTATTATACATATTTAATAATTTATCTCTGGTTTCAATGTCTTGTAATATTTCTCTAGTTAACCATGGTTCCGTTCTTTGTTTCATCCTAATGTTTTTAAGGGGGGCAATGGAATCAATAGCAGCCAAAAGTAATGCATTAAATTTATACAGAGCTTCATTTACATCTCCGATAGAGGTAACTACTGACCAATCGATATCTATTAGTATGTTTCTAAATTGATCAACGGTATAGTTTTTTAGTGATCTGATATATACATTTTTATGTCCATTGAACTTAAGTTTAATAGTTTTCCGTGTACAAAATGTCATTAAGTGATCGCTTAGACCTGTTGCGATTGTACCCGATTGGCTTATCTTATTCTCATTATTACATAATATATGATCGAGGCAAGAAGCAACTGTAGAGCATATCCTAGTTGGTTCAGTTACTTTGTTACTTAAACTAAACATACTTAGAATTTGATTATAGCTATTCAATAAAGATGACTTTGTTAAAGTACATATATTAAAATCGCCAACAACAATTAATTCACTGTCCATTCCAATTTTAGATAACATATTTTCAAACAGAGTTAGAAAGTTTGTTCAAACAGAGTTAGAAAGTTCGTAGAAGATTTAGGTATATCATATCTTGATTGTCAGTATACGCTGTTTAGGTTCACCCTCTATAAATAAGGTTAAATAAAAATAAATAAAATGTGCTTGGTGGTAGGCCTACAATCTAACAACTATTTGATTTTTTGTTTTAAAGAAAATGCCCGCCCGTTTAGAAAAGCCGCTTAAAGTTACTATAGTACTTGGTCTACTTTTGTTTGCAACAATCGGAATACAGCTTCGTGCAAGTCAAGTTAATGAAAAGGGTAAAATGTTGTTTGTTGTTTGATGTTATAGACCATTATCTAGATATGACGTGGTCAAATTAATATTATTATTATTTATTCAGGCAAAAGATACATTTTACAACATATAATACAAATCAACAAATTAAACAAACACAACGCAAAATAAAATATAAAATCATAGTCACTAGCTGCCAGGAAAGCACAAAAGCAGCCTAAGCCACTGTCACCAATTAGGTGTGTACCTCCAACCAGTGACTAAATAGTGACTAGCTGCCAGGAAAGCACAAAAGCAGCCTAAGCCACTGTCACCAATTATGTGTGTACCTCCAACCAGTGACTAATTATTACAAATAATATTATAATATAAATGATGATAAAGTTAATATCTAATTAAAAGAATAACTTACTTATATTAAACCTATAGTTTATATGTAAATGTTAAAATAAAATAATTGTTAATTTACAATATATGTTTTAAATGTTAATAATAAATTAAGTACAGAGTACTGTAATATTTCCTCCCAATTGTTTATTAACTTAATCAACGGGTAAGTAATGTTCCCTTAGGTTACTTTTAAATGTACTCCATTTTAATAAGATTTCTTAAATCCATGGATAGTGCATCCTAAATTCTACAGAACCGTACAGATAAGCAATGCAGTGCACTATCAGTCCGAGCATTAAGTTTTTAAATGTTAATATTTCCTGATGACGATGATTGATATTAATCAGTTCATTTAAGTATTCATTGTTCATATTTAATGCTTTACATACAAATAATATACTAATAAAATCTCTAAGGGAGTTTAAGTCTATCATTTTTAGCCGAAGAAGTCTCTGGTCATATGGCTGCTGTTAATATTTGTCAATAAGTGTCAAAGATATATTGTCCTCTTAAACATTTTTTGTTGGTAAATGTCATTTAATAATAGTTATTCACTTTTTGGATTGAAACCAACAATTAATTACCTGAAAAATTGTCATTTAAATCAAAACATGTTTTGGGTTGAATTTAAACGTCTTATTGTAAGCCTTAGTAAAAACATTATTTTATAAAAGTGTATATTTCTAACTTTATTTAATAATATGTAATGTGCTCAGGCCTAACTGTTTAACAGAAGCGCTGAAGCCTACTATATAAATCAGGATGACATGTACAACATTATTAACATTTCATTTGTATCACCAGGTCGGCTACCACGTCACCAAATGGGCAACAAACGGATAAGATATTTGACAACCAAATCTCCGGTGTGTAATTCAATTCAAATTCTTTTATTTCGGAAAAAATTCATCCATATCAACAAACTTACAAATAGAAAAAAAAAGAAACCTTAAATATAGGATACTTCTCCATCTACAATACACTTTTGAGTTATGGAGCATAATGTTTGCAAACACAACCAACAAGAATATTACAACTATTCAACATACGTTGGATAAAACCATAGGTAGATTTTCGCATGTACTCATTAAAGGAAGGGACACCATGTTCAATAAACATTTCACTACTGGCACTACTACTTCTAGAGACATTAAGTATACGACGCAGAGCATTATTATAGTATTCATTAAGTGATCTAATTGTCTTCATACAATAGTCACACCAAAGGGCAGCAGCACAATACCAAAATACCAAAATTAAACTTAATGTTCCTTGTGTTAACCGATCATCTGATGAACATACATTTCAAAGCTTGGTCAGACTATGTGGAATAACCTAAAAAACAAAAACGAAATCATACACACATTAAAATCTTAAAAACGCACCTCTTTCCCGAAATAATATAATGTAGACCTGGTAATCATTTTTTGTAAAGAGCTTTGGATAGGCAGTAATGTTTATCTTAATTATCCCAGCAGGTTTCATCAGAAACAAAAAGGAACTCCACACATAACAGAGTTGAAAACACCGTGGAGTTCATGAAACGATATGCAAAGATACACAAAGATAGACAAGAACATACGAAGAAAATGTGTGAAACGTACAGGAAGAATATCCCTAGTAAAAAGATGGTGCCGAGACTTTTGGTAAATGAAAAACACAAAATCGTCTACTGTCAAACGCCAAAAGTCAGTACAACCAGCTGGTGTCGAATAATGTTGGTCTTATCTGGGTACAAGAACTATACAGAAGTCATGAAACTAAGCGTTGCAGAAGTAAGCAAGTCATGGAAAAAACATGTTCCAAGAATTACACGTTTTTCTGCCTAGAAACGGAAGCACATAATGGCCACCTACACGAAATTCATGTTCGTCAGAAATCCTCTGTCACGTTTGCTATCCGCTTACACTCAGAAATTTGCTACTGACGATGGTAAAAAGGAAAAAGGCATAAATAAATTTAGAAACATAATTAATAAAAATTTCAAAGAGAATTCCTCTTCCAAGAAAATTGAATTTGTAGACTTCATCAACATGGTTGTTGCTGGTGCAGGGAAAAACGTTCACTGGAATCCGATGTACACGTCATGTTATCCTTGTGACATTCACTATGACGTCATAGGTCATTTTGAAGATATTGAAAACGAAGCGAAATATATTTTAAAACATGCAAACATAGATTTGAAGTTCCCAGTAGCTACTGGACAACACAATACACATAGCTCTAGTGAAAAAAAGCTCACTAAGGCTTATTCTACGATCTCAGCCTCTCATCTAGCAGGTATATACCACAAGTATAGATTCGATTTCGCTCTTTTTGGATACACAATTCCTTCGCAATTCACATAATTAAATCAATTTGAACACATTCTTAAAAAAATGTAAATATGAAAGGAAAGATAAGTCTTTTACACATGATATCATTATAACTTACATGACCTTTATAAAAAGACTAGAGTGAAGATAAAATCAGTTTGATTAGTCAGTCATTGCAAAACAGAATATGCCTACAGTTATAGATATAATTAGGAATGAAATGTTGACGCTTGTAATGAATGTTGACACTTGTAATGAATGTTGACGCTTGTAATGAATGTTGACGCTTGTAATGAATGTTGACGCTTGGAATGAATGTTGACGCTTGTAATGAATGTTGACGCTTGTAATGAAATGTTAACGCTTGTAATGAATGCTGAAGCTTGTAATGAATGTTGACGCTTGTAATGAATGTTAACGCTTGTAATGAATGTTGACGCTTGTAATGAATGTTGACGCTTGTAATGAATGTTAACGCTTGTAATGAATGCTGAGGCTTGTAATTAGGCACTCCAATTTGATACGTTTAATCGTTAAAATAAAATTTATAATTGGTTAAACATTTTCGGGAAGCGTTCATTTTATCCAATTGAAGGACTTTTTAAAAGTTAATTGTATTTATAAGCAGTTCCAAAACCATTATCATATTTTTAAAAAAACCAATGAAAAATGTATAGTTGTTTTAAGCGTTTGTTGCTTGTATATTTTAGATGGTCTTTTTAAAAGTTAATTGTACTTATAAGCAGTTACAAAACCATTATCATATTTCTATCATTTTGAAAAAAAAAACCTAATGAAAAATTTATAGTTGTTTTAGGCCTTTGTTACTTGTATATTTTAGATGGTCTTTTTAAAAGTTAATTGTATTTATACGCAGTTACAAAACCATTATCATATTGAAAAAAAAAAACCAATGAAAAATGTATAGTTGTTTTAAGCGTTTGTTGCTTGTATATTTTAGATGGTCTTTTTAAAAGTTAATTGTATTTATAAACAGTTAAAAAACCATTATCATATTTCTATCATTTTGAAAAAAGACCCCCAATGATTACCGGAAATATTAACCGGAAAAAATGATGTTGCCATGGAAACACAAATTGTGAGTTTTCATATAAACTACTAAAACACACAATAACAGAACAATAATGAAAAAAACGTCCAATAATCACAAATAAGAAAAAAGCTTAACGTTTGTTTTAAATGAGGTCTTGGCCAAAACTCCTAAAGATTTTTTGTTTATTTCTGTTGCTAAAATAGATCAAATCAGTTATATACATTTTAGGATATATATACATTTTTTCATTTTGCGGGTTGCTTTGTTACTTGACGAACACTCGTGAGAAGTGGGTAAATGTAAATACTGTGCTGATTTTGATTTTTCAATTAAAACTTTTTTGCTGTTCATCGGTTTTCCCTCAATTTATTTTGGTGAAAAAGTGATTTTCTACGTTAAGTAATAGTATTCAGATGTAACAGATGTAACATGGAGGGTGCGAGTCCGTGTGTTATGGTCCTCCTTTTTGGATCTTGTTTATTTGGTAAGTAGTCATTTTCTTCGCAAAGCGTCGTTGGATGACGTCATTGCAACAGAAACCTGAACCAGATTTGAACTTTTTTTTCTTATTCTTTTACCGATCTATCTGTTTTTTTTAATGCTCCTCGAACTCAAGTTTAATTTTTCTTGCCATTGATTGGCCCAATATATAGGTTTCAGTGCCAACATAATTAACCGGAACGTTTCCACAGATTTTTTTTAATGAATTTGGTTATTTGTTATATTGATTTTTATTCTAAAGGTTTGGGTAGTTTCTCCACTACAAGTACAGCAGTCACAAGACGTCAACACAATATCAAAGGTACTTTATCGAAAGTTACCCCACGCAAAGAATGTTCGATTTGCAACGAAATAGTACATTATGTAAATTATGCAATACGTCATTTTTCCCAAGTCGTCGTCGACCAATAAAATCGATATCGAGTTTTTTGGTTGAATTGCGCAATTAGATTTAAGCAATGGAATTTTTTAAAATTTTTAATGAAAGTTGTCATCTCTAATGTTATTTTAAAATATATAATTTTTTAAATATTATTAATTTTTTTTATTATTTTTGCTTTAATTCAGCTGTACTGTTGTAATCCCTCTTGAAATAACGTTGAAAAATAAATATAATTCAATTTATATTTTTGATAAAATATAGAGCCTAATGCTACAACTATTTCTGTTTTAACAACCCAATCATCAAGAACCGTCACGGCATCAGCACATTTTACAAAACGTGGTATGTATTTAATTTAATATATACTGTATTTATTTGTGATATTTTAGCCAGATAATAATAATGGTAGTCTTTGATTTATAATAATAATAATAATGGTAGTTTTATATAGGGCATAATACCATGTTTATAAGCGCTTTATACACAACAAGGCCAACAGCCATTAAGTCGCGTGCTACAATGCATAGTGATACCGGACAGACAGACCGACAGACAGACCGACAGACCGACAGACAGACAGACAGACCGACCGACCGACAAAGTGAACTATACTGACCGAAATTACTGAACATGTTTAAAAATGTTGAAATGTTTAAAGACATTTAAATTTTTTTAATTTACACGTGCGTAGCCTGTCACTTTCGACGTGCTCGTATAACGTAATTTCGAGTTGAAAAATAAGTCAAGAAAACAGAAATCGGGCAAAAAGAGTGCGCAATAACATTTAACGCGCAGTGCGCGCGCAAAAATATGCGCACTCATGGCAATTTTGTAAACGCTTAAAATTGCCTGAAATTATTATTATTATTATTATTATTTTATTTCTTATTTCATCGAAAATAAATTTTGAAAATTTTAAGCGCGCGTACGCATGCGTTACATGCGCTACGCACGTAATTGTATTGCCATATGATGATTTATGCCCTGAAATTTATGAGTACCAAATTTTATTTAATTGTGATTCATGGTTGTGAAGATATGATTACAAACGTGATTTCGTTAAATCGTGCGTAGACCGCGTAATTTTTTATTGCGCACCGTGAAAACATAACCACATTGATTCCTGGCCATAAGGAATATACTGTGAAAAATTGACCTAGCTAGATTAAACTGATATCAAGATAAGGTCATAAAGCGATAAAACGCATAGTGATACCGGACCGACAGACAGACAGACAGACCGACAGACCGACAGACAGACAGACAGACAGACCGACCGACCGACATAGTGAACTATAGAGTCGCTTCCACGCGACTAAAAATGATCCCATTAAATACCAAAAAAATTTAAGAAAAAGCAGTAAAGCTCCAAAAATTGCAACGCTTTAACGATGAAAAAGAAATGAAATTAAAAAAAAACAAAGACAAACGTGGGTTAAAATATAAATGTTGTTGAAAAGAATATACCATGACGTCATCTACGTTACATTCGTGTTGGTATAATGTTGAAATGACTGTTATATTTCTAGTTGATTATATTGGATGCTTCTCAGACAGTTTTGTTGCTTCTGACACATACACGTCAACTCAACAAGACCTAGGTATTGACATATGCATTAGATACTGTCATGATAACGGTCTCCTCTACGCCGCTTTGCATTTTGGTTTTGAGTGTATCTGCACAAATGACGTCGACTTCTCGACCAGAGTAAACAACAGTTATTGTGACGTGCCATGTTTGGGAAATGTAATGGAAACATGCGGAGGTGTAATGCGATCACAAGTGCACAGTACAGGTAAACCTGGTTCACATCAAGCTCCAATCAGAGTGACACAATCTTACGACTACAGACAATTACCCTGTAATGTAAATAGTTATATTGCTGATTAAATGTGAATGTGTTGTAATAAACACAACATTTGTGAACTGATTGTCTTAGTGTACTTCAGCTGTATTCAAAGCATTTTCAATTTTTGCATATTTGTATTGTAGGGGCCCTCATGAGAAAAGCTATTTCTTCTAGTGCTGAATAGTGTGTATGAATGAATTGAGATCGAGCATGTGACATATTTGCATTAATTTAAGTAACGACTAGGTTTGGTTGATATTTTGCATTTATTAATGTCAATTTAAAAGATCGATTTACTAAGTAATATAATGTATCATTCTTCTTTTAATCACATTTTAGGAATTACTTTGACGACAAACAACCCAGGAACACCCTTACATATGATTTTCAGCGATAGAGGTACGTACATAACTAATATTTTCTTAAAAAGCAATGTGTGCCTAGCCTTTATAGAAACAATCTTTCTGCCCTACTTTTGAGATAATCAAAGTATTGCAAGTCGTATCCTCGTGTTTATTGTTTAGTATTTCCCGATGATCTTATAAAGAGAACTACATTGATAACTCATAATAACTATGGTTTATCTTCTAGTATTATTTTAGTATCTCTATGGTATTTTTCCAAACTTCTTTATGTCAATTTTGATAAATTCACAATAACTATGGTTCATCCTTTAGTATCATTTTAGTATCTCCATGGTATTTTTCCAAACTTCTTTATGTCAATCTTGATAAACTCACTATAACTATGATTCATCCTATAGTATCTTTTTAATATCTCTATGGTATTTTTCCAAACTTCTTTATGTCAATCTTGTTTACAGATGATTATGTAGGATGCTTTAGCTATTCCTTCGCTTTTTCTACACTTTTAATAGAAAGCGTTTTCATGGATATTGACATGTGTGTTAAACACTGTACAGCCATACACTATGTATATGCGGCACTGAATTATGGTTTTGAGTGTAACTGTTTTAACAACGTGTTCATGGAGAATCGAATAAACAGCACGAATTGTGACGTTCAATGCCCTGGGAACCTCGAGGAAACCTGTGGAGGGAAGTGGGCATTTCAAGTACATCGTACCGGTAAGGACAATTATTTCTGTATTTCAAGCTTACGATAAAAGTCTAAACTTGTAAGCAATCTAAAGCTCTGTCTACACTATCAAACTTTATGTGATGTGGCCATTTATGAATATGATGATGTCATACACTATCATATTTAAAAATATCACTACCATATTTGAGCATATCACACATTTTTTTGTCAAACTAGTTTGATAGTGTAGACAGATTAACAACGAGCTTGTCGATTGGTCCCTTTGGGTAATACGATTTGGTTGGGCAATGAATGCGGACAACCAGATAACATTAGTGGGTTATTGCTTCTATTGCAAGGTGTGGCCGCCAGTAACTTTATTTTAAATATTTATTGGTATTAACTGATTTCACGTAAAACGTGCAATACACTTTAACTAACGAACACAAGAAGAAACCTACTTTGTTGTTGTTTGTTGGTTCATTACTTTTAAATAATAATAATGAATATGGAATGTGTGAATCCGTGTATCGGTTTTATCATTGTTGAATTTTTTTTTATAATGCTAAGTAATACGGCACTTTGGTTAAGAGAAATTGTAGATATTAACTACCAACCTGTATTTGCTTTATGCAAGCTCTTTTTAAGATATTGCATACAAACATAACAAGGGTGTTTGTATGATTTATATTTGCATTTACTTATATAGGCAATAATATTTCCAAAAACTTTGAAGTGACTACAAACAAACCTACACTACAGAAAACCACTTTACTTAGTAAAACTATTATAAGAAATGACAGAGGTACGTACATTTTATTATTGACCTATTCTGAGGAGAAGAATCCACATTTCCCTTGTTTGTATATGTTTGTTATTAAAATCTATATAGCCCAGTTCTTCAAAGTTTTGACAAATATAAACCAACAGGTCAACATTATTTAGTGTGAGTGAGATCATTCTTCTTTCTCTGTTGCTTCCCGTTTTTGTCATCTAATGTAATAATGTGCGCGCGCGTACCTGGTTTGTACAAGGTCAACTTATCTATGATTTCTGATATGTGGCGCGAAACACGCAAACACTTGATCTCACTTGAACTGACCTTATAATTCATTCTTTTTCAAGAACCATTGTTGAGATCATTAACAACCACTTTTACGCCGATTTCAACGGATGAAATGAGTAGATCGGAAATTGGAAATAACTCGATCAACATTCTGTCAAGTCCGCCAGCTGATTTACTTAGAAAGAGTAGTCTACTAGATTTGTTTACGTTTCCGTCAAACGTTACAGAGAATACATTTCTCTCCACAAATAACTCGATCGTCAATCCCTCAAGTCCGCCAGCTGAGTTACTTCTACCAGATGTGTTTCTGTCAAATGTTACAGAGAATATGTTTCTCTACACAAATAATTTTGCAGTAAGTCGATATAAAAATATTATGTGCGTGCGTGTTTATATTATGTTTCCATTCACTTTTTGTGATGCGACAAAAATGAGTAACCAATCAGGAATGCTTGGATGCAGCGCAACACACGTTCGTGTGAGCTTAACAAAATAATAGATAAATAAAAACAAACCAATTCAATACATAACCTTAAGCTTGGTTGCCGCTAGGACGCAACGCAAGTACGTAAGCGCAACGCAAGTGAGTTGTCAAGCGACAGTTCGGATAACCCATGCACGTCATGATTGGTAAAATTACGTGCGATGCGCTTACGTTCTTACGTTCCGTCCAAGTGAGAACTTCGCCTAGTGGAAAACAAGGCTTAGTGGTGTAATCTGTGACTTCTTGTGATTATAATTGTTTTTTCTAGATAGAAGATTCTCTGATGCCATGGATTGCGTCTCAAGAATCAAGTATTTTAAGGCAATTGAAGAGTTCTTCAAAATATTACATTACAATAGAGGATCAATCGAATTGTAAGTTATAGGTTACTTTGGTTCTTTCTTTTTAAAGATGTATTGTTACCCAAAAACATTAAAAATGAAGATTAATTAAATCAGACTTTGAATATGTTATTTGTAGTTTTAATAACGTTAATCACTTCCGTAGAAAAAGCGAAAATAATATTTTCACTTACAAAATGACAAGATAAATGGTTAAATTAAACAAACAAAAAACTCATTGGCTGGCAGCAAATTTAACCATTTTTTGCTTTGAATTACAGTTTTTCAGGTAAATACATTTTTTTTCCGTTACATTAAAATGGCATATTTATCAACAATTTATTAAGAATTATTTTTTTCAGGAGACAAGAATTAAATTGTTTATTTTGATTTTAACTTACCTAAACATTAACATTCCTGTTTCATTCAAATTTGTAAAAATCGTTTTTTTACATTTGGATTGGGAATGCGACTTATATCCAGAAGGAGATCAATACCAAGTTTAACCAATCAGCTTTTGCTACCGTGCAGATGTTGGTCAATAACGGTGAGTTTAATATATTCATTCATCATTTTATCGTTTTATTTCCGAATACCATAATCCCATAATATACCCATAGCAAATAAATAAAAACACTTAAACTAAGAAAACCGTAAGTTTTAATATTTTAATATATATCCATTGTAACTGCAGTCATCCTGATTCTTAAAAAAACAAGTGTCGAGAAAATTCTTTAAGGCAACTTTAAGTTTGGTTACCACTTCCTAATCTAAGTAATTTGAACAATCCTGATGTTATCGTTTGTCGCAGCGAAGAGTAAATTTACGCTTTCCTGGTCGCTTGTGATTGGTCAACTCACTTGCATTGAGCGTACGCTATTGCGTATCAAGTTCCCTTTTAAAGGACTGCATGTTGTAAAGATAATCTCACTTTGCTAATGTTTCTTCTCCATGAAAATCAACCTATATGATTTATCTTTTTCAAACAGATAATCTAGCAATTGTTTTCTTGTATATTGAGAGTGACAATGTACTAACTGGGCCTGGTAATGACGTACCTGTAGAAGACATCACGTGAGTATTACATATAGGCATCCGTAGGAATACATAGTATTTAGTAGGCAGCCACAACTCAAAACAAGTGAACAATTTGAACCTCTATTTAAAAAAAAATACCACAATTCGCCTTTTAACTATACTGATGTATATGACTAACTATTACTATTTCTTAATGTTCCCAGTTTACTGTCATATGAACATCTTAAAGAAATAGGGTTTTATTTTGTTGCCTTATAACACAGTTAAATCAGGGAAGAGTTATTAACTTTTCACTGGTTAAATTTACTTTTGCACAAAATGATGCTTTATGTTTTTCTTGACGGATTTTAGATCAGGATCTGGTTCAGGTGACGTCATTCGTTCATACCTAGTCAGTGGTGTGCTTTCAATAAGTATTTACGACGAGGACAATAGTACGGCTGTAGATGCTGCTCAAATGATGTACACTCTTCCAATCGTGCCACTAACTGTAAGAAATAATTCGAGATAAGATAAGATATAATTTTGGATCAAAATACTAATCCGATTATCTGGATCAGCATCTTCTGAATTTTGATGACAGTTTTATTTTGTATCGGAACACATAGAAAATATAAAAAAACATCAAAGTAAAGTTAGGATAATATTATTATCATAATTAAATGTCATGTTTATGAAACTAACGTCACACCCTCTTGAAGAATCACTCCTCTACATTTTGGTTAAACATTTTATTTACGTCATTTGTAGGATTCTGTAGAATATGAAGAGACGTACGCATGCGTGTTCTTTGACATACAAGCTAGGTAAATTGCTTTTTACTAACTAACATCTATGTACTATTAACCAATCGCTGGTATTGTGATTAAGTTACATTCTGAAATTCAGGTAGCCGTATTTGTAAAAACCTTTTATAATTCAGAGGAAAATAATAATATTAGTGGCTTTTACAGTGTGCCAAACACATTACGCACCCTTTATTTTGGTTGCTAATATTCTTCATGTAGCCTCTTCCTCGTCGAATTATTCTAACGTATTTGTTTTGACAAACAATGATAGCAAATGGTCATCAAGAGGTTGCCATGTGAACAATGTCACAGAAAAGTTTGTTCGTTGTTTTTGTTCTCACCTGACAAGTTTTTCCGTGTTGATGCAAATTTCAAAAAACGTGGTAAATATTTGCTTTACTTTGTTGTAAACTCACAAGAAGCGCTCAATATTAGAACCATGGTATATACTTATTACTGTTTACTATTATATGTATTTTTTCTCAGTTACCAACAGATGACGAAGTTATCAACTCCTGGATTACAGTTGTTGGTCTAAGCGTATCGATCTTTACGTTGTCTATCAATCTAATAGTGTACTTGTTATTAAGGTTTGCGTTCTGTACATTTTGAATGTGCCTATTTCTTTTCGTTGGGGAGGATTTACAAAGATAGCGTTGTGTTGTTGGGTCACCATCATAAAATCACAGCTAGCAAAACCATTTTGGAACATTTTTCCTCCTTTATTCGTGGTTTGTTGTGGTATCTTTTAGAAACGTCTATAAATATATCAAAGACGAAAAACTGATAATCCGCCAGAATGGTGTTAGTTTTCTTGTGTTTGTATGTTTTATTGTATTATATATTTTATATGTCTTCGGGAAAATAATTGAATTGAATTATAATAGTTTAAATATTCTAATATACTATACTTACAATAGTAAGCTCGTGTTTTTATTTTTGAAGACGGATGATAGTTTACAAACTTGGTTTAGGAAATTGTTTCCCATCATCAGTGTCAAGCTTTTCTATCTTATTAAAATTAAACATGAGATTATTACTATTGAAACGAGTAGTGTTATTTATAATAATATACCTACAGTGTTTTGTAAATGTTCATTCAATAGAAACAAGATAACTTTGCGTTATAAGATCCATATCAACCTCATTGTGTGCACACTAGCAGTTGATATACTGTTTCTAACAGTTCTCAACCAAACGAACAGAAAGGTGAGCGTTGTTTCTTTTAATTCATTGAAAAATAGTTTCGAAGAATTATCAAAAGTTCAAGCAAAATTAGTGTTTGTACTTTATAAGTTCTCCTTTTTTCCTCTTTTTTTCTTTTTTTCTCTTTTTTTCTTTTTTTTTTTTCCTTTTTTTTTTCTTTGTTTTTCCTTATGTAAGGCAGTGTCTATACTCCTGCATTATCTCTTTCCTAAAACTTGCTAAACTATTGTCTTTCTTTTTCTTAGGTTTTATGTACGGCCGTGTCTATACTCCTGCATTATCTCATTCTGTGCATGTTTATGTGGATGCTGGCAGAAGCTGTTTTCTTGGTTTTAAAAGTAGTATACAACAAGTCTAAAAGATTCAAGTACATACATTACACATTGTTCTGCTACGTGACGCCTGCGTTCATCGTTGCCGTGGTTACAACATTTAAACATGAATGTTATGTCACTGATACCATGTATGTATTTTTACTTTATTGCTTTAACCCCAAAAATGTTGTATTAATAATTGTCATTCTTTTGATGTTAATCATACTAAATAATTACTTATTTTAGGCCTACACTGTAAAAATAGTGTTTAGATCTTAAACCTCTATTTTGAACCCACTTTTTCCACACATTTAGTTTTAAAAACGAATTACATGTTTAGTGTGTTTAAAACCTAAACGTGTTAGCAGTCAGCATGTCACTATTATGTTCAGTCAAAATGTTTTACTATGGCGAAAAAAAGCTGTGTATTGGTCAATGCAAGGTAATAAACTAATACTTTGAACGATATGTTTTAGATGCTGGCTTAAGTTGTCGTGTCGTCTGTCTGTTGCAATCCCAGCTTGTTTGATCATTGGGGTATGTTTAACACCAAATATTTAAAAGCAAGCGAACATACATCTGCTCATTCTTACTTTCTTTTTTTTCAATTCACATTTATTCAGCTATATAATAATGTTACATACAATATTGCAGGAATCTTACAGAGAAGGTTTTCTGTAGTCCCCTTCCCCACAAATCACAAAGACAATCATTGAATAAAGTTTCATACAAGTTGAGAAAAAATGTGTTATATATAATGTTATACATCCCAAGTAAACGTAAACACTAAATATTTTTACATTTGCTAAATATTCCAAATACAATACAAGAAAATCGACAAAATCAAATATGTCAACATTTCTATGAGTTATCGATAAAATGAAAGTGAAATTGATTATTTTATGTTCTTCATAAGTATAGAAGAATAGTATCTTTCTGTTTTTAGATAAACATATTTGTGTTGGGAAAAATGATCCACGTGATTTACAGAAGATCAGGATCGGTTGTGACAAAGCCTCCTAAAAAGCAAAACGAGTACAAACAATTGAGGTTAGGAGACAACCATAATAATGTTATATACGTTTAAGTTGTTCAAAACTACGACTTGTAATTTTAAGTCTAAACAACAATATATTGAAAGTTGTATAAGAAACAATAGATAATTGCAACTAAGGTTACATAGTAAGTGGGAACAAACACCAGGCCGGCAGTACTGTCAGCTAAAGCTTGGTTCCCACTGTAAAAAATTATGCAAAAAGCGACGTACGCAAAAAGCAGAAATCTGTGTTGACCGGTAGTGTTTGTACGGCGTCGGTTGTGATATCATACGCAAGGTTATGTTCTTAAGCTCTGTCTACACTATCAAACTAGTTTGACAAAAAAGTTCAAGTTCAAGTTCAAGTTTGCATCGTCCTAACAAACTATTTTAATCGACCACGGTATCTCCTCGACGGAACTATTGACTAAAGAAAATCTGCAAAAAAACAAACACTTGGAGAACCCATGGAAATTATTTAAAATTCCAATCCTCTTTTTTTTTAGGAATGCCGTTAGAGGAACTTTTGTTCTTCTTCCGATTCTCGGTCTTACATGGATAATAGGAGTTTGGAACATCGACGCCACCAGTCACGTGTTTATGACGTATCTGTTCAATATACTCAACTCGTTACAAGGGCTATTTTTGTTTGTCGTTTGCTGTATACTGGATAATCAGGTATGTAGTATTTACACTTGAAGCTTATTGTGAGTGGGTATATAATATTACATAGGCTGATTTGTCTCTTGCCCCACAGTCACACTGTTGGCAATATCTTAATTACGTAATAGCAAGAACAAGCAAGATAGTTTCACTATGACACGCGTGTATTGTTCGAGTAGAATATTAATAATTGGTAACGTTTATATAGTACTGCCCACGCGTCGCATTAATGATACGCGTCTATTGTTCGAGTAGAATGTTAATAATTGGTGAATATTATCTAGTACTGCCCGCGCGTCGCAATAATAACACGCGTGTATTGGTCGAGTAGAATGCTAAAATTAGTAAATATTATCTAGTACTGCCCGCGCGCGCGTCGCATTATTGACGTGCGTATATGTTTCGAGTGAAATGTTCAATTTCTGAATACTGTATATCTATAACTCCTTCGAGCGTTGCTTGAATATTAACTTGAGCTGTAGCGTATTACTGTACTTGTTTTAGATTATGGATCCAATGATAACAACTATTGCGAAATACATTCCAGGCAAAAATAAAGTAAACATCACTAATCAGGTAATGTATTTATTTTAGTATTTCTTATTACTATACTATACTATTATTTTTATTAGTATTATTCATATGACCGAAGCATATTATGCAAAAGCTCTACTATTCAATATCAAAATAAATTTAAAGATGTCTGTTGATTAAAAATAAAAACAGGAAAGTGCGATTCGCAGTAGGCATACAGTTTCTTTTACTGATCGTCCACCAAAGTTTGTAACAAGCCACGTGTAAGATGTCGCAGGACGATAGCAGGAGCACCGTCCACCTTCTGAACCAGCACCGCTCACAAACATTGGACCATCCGCCCACAAATATTGGACCAGCCTGCTCACAAATGTTGGACCAGCCCGCTCACAGACATTGGACCAGCCCGCTCACAAATTGGACCAGCCAGCCCACAAACATTGAACCAGCCCGACCAGAACAAACATTGGACCAGCCCTACCACAACAAAAATTGGACCACCCCCAACCGCAACAAACATTGGACCAGCTCACACACAAACATTGGAGTCCGCACACAAACATTGGACCAGTCCGCACACAGACATTAGACCAGCTTGCATACAGACATTGGACTAGCCCGCTCACAAACAATGGACCAGCACCGCTCGCAAATTAGACCAGCCCGCTCAAAAATATTGAACCATCTCGACCACGCAAACATTGGACCAGCCCGACCACAACAAACATTGGACCAGCCTGCCCACGTCCCTTCTATTGTTATTGTGTATTATAAAAACTTATATATAATATATTTTTGATTGTACATGCTATTGAATATTTACAATTGAAGTGAATTACGTTTAGTTTACGTATGTGTTTACGTTTGATTTACGTATGCGTTTCTTCACGTTGATGAATGTGTCTCCGTAAACGTGTCGTTAGTCGTAGAATTGCTTGAATAATCTGAAATAAACGTAACGTATATTTGATATTACATTTTGATTTATTTATTTTCTAGCAACCAGATTTTGCAACTTCGTCGTTGAAAGTATGAAATTGTACTACCTACCTCCGTCTTTAGAGTAACGTTTGTTTATGTTTAAATCAACCATTTCAGGGGTATCGCCCTTGTCACGAATCCTGTTGAAAAAGGAGTACAAATTGACTATAAACTATACATTCGATCAAGCAAATAGAAGATGACGTACATTGTTTGTTTCTTTTGTATTCTCCATAAAGCTTGGTTCCAACTTGGACGCAACGCAATGACGTAAGCTCAACGCAAGTTAGTTGACCAATCACAAGCGGCATTTCAAATGATCCATCGCGTTTTGATTGGTCAATATACTTGTGGTGCGCTTACTTCGTTGCGTTGCGTCCTAGTGGAAACTAATCTTTAGGAAGCAAAGAATAAAAAAAAAAACTAACTATCTAATATTTTACGGGCGTTTTAGGGTTTATTCCCAATGGTTTCAGTCACGGGACAGACAGCATCTGATGATAAGCCTAGGTATGGGCCTACCTGGAGTTTACTTTAAAAAGGAAAACACGTAGGCTCAGTGTTCTTACCGCGATCGTATAACGCGTATACAAGACATTATGATGATGATAACCAAAGCACTACCAACTACTATTGCGATTATATCGCCTCCTATTCAAAAGACAAAAACAATAAACGTTATAACATATAATTATAATAATATATTCACTCAATCAAACATTTTATTTCTTTCAATTCTAATTTGGTGTAATTTCATATTGTGAAAATATTTTTAAGAAATGAAAGAACTAAAAACTAAGAATATAAAATTGTATCATAAGAACGGAATGTTTTATTATCAATATTACTAGTACATACCGACTATTACATCTGTAGTTGGTGACACTGTTCCGTTGCTGGTGGTACTTAAGTCAGATGAATCACTTGGGATAAGTGTCGTAAAATCGTACGTTGATACGGGAGTTGATACCGTTAATTCTGACGAATATGGCCCGTAACCGTTATCGGTAATTGCAGCAATCTACACAGGAACAAAGAAAACAACGTTTAGATGTAACACGGATTTACGTGAAATCCGTTTGAAACATTGTTTGTTTTAACATAAATTTAGGAGTAACTTTTGTACCTTAATTGTAAACATAGAGTTTGCAGACACACCATCTTCTTCATCAAATACAACGTACACGTCACTTGTATTCTTATTTTTATCAAACCCAGTCCCATTCAATACCACGTGATATCCAGTAATACGCGTACAAGTAGTCTGTAACCATTTTACGTATATCGATGACGTAGTTACTTTGCTATGGTCAACTTGTGGTGCAGCCGGATCTTTAAATAATTGAAATTTACATTGGATTATTTGAGAGATAAATTCATTTTAATTAGCAGGACTTCATCACAAGAAACCTTTGTTTTGTGACTATTCTAAGTAAAGATAATGACGCAATAAATGTTTAAGAGAATGAAAAATAATTTTCAAACGAGAATCTCTTAAATTGACATTAAGTACTAAGTCTAATCCGATGTAACGTACGTGTGATCACACTAATTGTAGAACTAACACCCGTGACATCATTTGCCGACGCAAATACGGTGACGTCATACCGTGTACACGGCGTGATTCCTTCTTCAAATACGTGTACAGTATCAAGCGTTGAACTCTCAGCCAAAGTGACGTCATCATTCGTTAAGGCGTAATTGTATGACATGTCGCCCTCGCTACATGTCAAAGTTTCCCACTGGATAGTGAAAGAACGGTCTTTTACTTTCGAATCTCTGAGATTTTTTGGAGCTAAAATAAATGAAGAAAGTAAAATAATAAATAGTATTATATCACACCACATGCATCCAGTGTCCGTATTTGTTATAAACTAGCAAAAAATTATTTGTTGAATTAAAAAAAAACTCGAGTTTGTCAAGAAAAGTTAGACCAGTTAACTTTTTCAAAATGAAGAAAATAAGTTTTCCAAAGTCTAGTAACTAGACAGTAACTAGACAAAGCAGTATTTATAAAACAAATTTCATTGGTAAAATTTGTTTATTTACCATGAAGAATTTATATAACCTGTGTATTCATAATATGGTGAGTGTTAAGCGTGGTTCCCCACTATGACGCAAGGAAGTACGCGCAACACAAGCGAGTTGACAAATGACAAGCCACTGTTCAAATCACTTACGTTTGTAATAATTTACCATTCCCTAACATATACAGTAACAGTATCTACATAAACATTCTAGAATAAGAGTATGTTTAGATTTAAGAAACCATGTATAATTAATATAAAAACAATCAGGAACATTCCAGAAGTATACTATTAATAGAAACTGTAATCCAATAAAGTATAAGGAATTATCTAGAAGGTTATGAACATCTTGTATATAAGGGGAAGTATGACAATTGTACGGAGGGAGAAGGATTTTTGATTGAAGAATTTATATTGAAGAAGGTTGGATATTAGAGGTTGGATATTCGAGTGTAAAAGTTATTATGAAGCTGTTGTTTAAAGTGCTTACTGGATTGTTGAAAGTTGAAGTTGATTGAAATTAAAGCTTTGTTATTTGAGTTATTTTACATCTTTGTGGATTTTGTGTGTATACTTTTATGTCACGGGAGTTCCTAAAGTATTTTTAACCGCTCGGAAACATACTTAAAAGGAGTTCGTGACATAATTTGGTGGCAGCGGTGTGTGACAACGTTACGTTATGTCCTTGCGTTGCGTCACTAGTGGGAACCAAGCTAATAGCAGCATCCTATTACCTGGTAACGTTCCTTCTGTTTCAACAGTATTACTCCATGGTCCCTTGAACTTTTCATTATTAACAACTCTTGCATCTATCTGATATGCCAAACACTCTGACAAACCCGTGATTGATACGTGCTTGTCATAATCATAATCAACTGTTATCATAGATTCGTCCATATCATATGATCGCATGTACCTCACTTCATATTCGATGATCCGATCACATCCTATTCGTTGGATTATACTTTGAACACCCTTTGTGAAAATATTACAAAATAATTATGCAACTAACTGAATACTACCGTATAACTTATAACTGCGTTCCAAACACTAAATGTGTATATACCTATAGAAACAGGTTTTTTCTGTTAAAGGTATAGCAACAACAACTTACCTGTAAAGTAATCTTTGCAGTATCGCCTGACCGTAACACCGTAATGGAAGGTTTGTCTTTCGGCTCTGTAATAACAAAATGTATAGGGACACAAATAACAGTGGTGAATCTACAGCGAATGTATGATGTTTAATAGGAAAAATAAATTTTGTAATGTTATAAACATGATTGCTTACCTGTGCAGGTAGTAAGTGCAGTACCAACTGGACTAAGAGGACCATGTAAGTTAGAATTATTGAAAACTTGTATATGCTCTACGTAGAATGATACTAACGAGTCCGCAGGTAACTGTTGTATCGTATATTGATTTTTACTTAAAAACTCCGTGGTCATGTCGTCTGTAGTCAGATTGTAGTGCAAGAGGTGAGCCGAGACGTCACCAGTACCGTAGTCTTCTTCTGGTGACCATGTGAAATCGATGGTAATGGAACTTTGGTTTCGTGAAACCACGCGAGGCGGGTGACTAAGGACTGCCAGGGCTAGAAACAAAAAGAAATCTGATATAAACTAATTTGACCAAAAAAAAACCGTGATATGCCCAAATATAGTAGTGATATGCCCAAATATGGCAGTGATATGACATCATCATGTCCATATATACATTTTTTGTCCCATAAAGTGTCGACAAGGCTTAACAAGTTAAAATCGATGACATAATAGACAATGCATTTACATCATAGTGTTGAATCTCGTTGCTTAATGTCGGGGGAAATACTTATATAATAAAGTTAAAAATTATAATCTAATTATTACAAAAGAAGACAAAACAGTCTGGTTCGTGTTAAGTATATGATTAATTACCTATACTACAGTCAACACTGCCACTGCCATGGTTCCAGTGGGTATCACAACCTCCACTACACTTTCCATCTCGATCACATCTTGTGGAATATTTGCAGTGACATTGATAGTTGCATAGTACGCCATAGTAACCTTCTGGGCACTCACTCGCTAACGTTAACTCTAAAATTAATAATAATAGAGAAACCTATATAGTAAGAAAAACTGGAAAGAATGTATACAAACATTTGTAGAAATTAGATTTAGAAAATACGTCGAGTGATTTGCAGTGTAGAATTTTCAAATAATATTATTGAAAATAAACATTTACAAAAGTATTTTGGTAATGTTTCTGTTGCTTATTATTTTATTTTTGTTTATTTTGTATTTTTCACTTCTAATTTCATTTGTTTGGTCTTTTGTGGGATCATCCCACTTTTATTATCATCAAATGTAATTTGATCTTTAAAAAAAAATGTTGTTTTATTACTTTCTTCCTTTTTTGGAAAGAAAAAATTGAATGAACTGAAGTGAATTAGGGAAAAACACCTTTAAATACCTTGGCATTGTGGACCGGTATAGCCCGGTAAACAGTTACTGATGATACAACCAGATCGCCTGTCACAAAATTCAGGATCACAGTTACAAACACGATTACATCCAGCACCGTACAAACCAGGCTCACACGCTGTCAACAAAAGAAAGAATATTGATGCCATCATCGCAATGCACAAGTTAGAAACTGTGAGTATCAAATAATGTTCAAATAATTTATATTTTATTGTTTACAATTTTCGTTAAATACCCATAAGTGAATTTTTTGTTTTTGTTTATGATTATTCTTTCTTTCAACATTATAATCTTCATCCTTATTTCTTCGTTTCATCTGCGCGATTTTTTGTGGTGTGATCAAATTGTGGTTTAGTTATTAAAAGTATCTGTACACACTCGCAATTGGCGTGGTCATTTATTATTTTTATCATCATGTTCTTTTTCACCCTTATCCCCATCACCATCAGCAATGTTTAATATTAAAATAATAATTATTACTTTCTGTGCAGGATTTTCCGCCAAAACCATTTGCACAACTGCAGCCTACTGGATCAGACGGGCATATTAGTGAACCACGGCAGCCTTCATTGGATAAAGCGGAACAAGCAGACAAACAGTCACGACTGAACGTATCAGATGCACACACTGAACATGTTAAGAAAAAAGAAAAAGAATGTTTGTTTAATTTGTTGACTGAAAGAGGTAAATAAGTTAATAAACTAAAGTGATGCAGATTATGAGGAATTTTCAGGCTTTTGAGGGACAAAACATCTTTAACGATGGTTCTTCAGATTCAGACCACCATTGCAAATAATAGTCTAATCATGAGGTCCCAACTTATATGTCTCCATGGTATGATGGATACCAATAGTGCTTTACGTCCAATATCATTGTAGTACAATATTATGTATGTGTCATACGGTATACCGTAATGTTCAATACGTTCTAAATATGATCGTACCTATCAGTTTTATACATACCAATAGCACAATCATGCCCCTTAAACCCCGGTAAACAGATACAGGTTCCTGAGACAGCATCACAAACGCCACCATTGTAACATACGGGACACATCTTATCACATACAGGTGGATTCCATCTTGAAGATGAACACTCTGAAAAAAACCACATGAATCTCAATGTTTCACGAGGCATTATTAGGCCTACTATAAAACACGAAACTTTTAAAGGGTAATTTAAACATAAGGTAAATTCGAAACCTAAGCTAATGCTAACGGCCACTCCTCCCGCACAAACGAGTCTGATTTACCTTCCCAGTACTTTTTACATACCGGTACCCATTTCGATCACCTGGGTAAATATACCGTACAATATATCTTTCTAAACATGTGAAAACTCTTTAAAAATCACAAACAAAAAATATGTTAAAAATATAATACCTCTTACAATAAGACGTGTAAAACCAGCATTTTCATCAGGACTGTTTTCATGGAAACATTCATAGATACCATCGTCTTTTAACCGAACAATGTCTATTGTAACATTTGACAAACCGTTCCATTTAGTGACGACGTCACCATAGTTATGTCTCCATCTTAAGTCGTTGTTTGGCAGATCCGTGGTCATTTGTATGGTAACTCTGTCGCCAAGACCAGAGGTTATCGTCCTTTCTACTGGAACCGTGCTTGCTAAAAATTAAGTAGAATTATTATCGTAGGGTTTGTTGATTTAATGAAATCAAGGTCGAGATTTTAAAAAACAGACGAGGCAAAAATGGTTTAAATATAATTATTAAATATAAAATATGACGATCTGTGTTGGAGATTTCAGACGTTTCATGCTGGCTACGGCCCTGGAAATGCTTTTAATTTGTCAATGATTTGCATAACTTGTATTTTCCAACAAGGCTTTCGTCCAACATATCTGAGATTTTAACAAAAAATTAAAATATTTCCCACCTCATTTGTTTTTGTCTTTTGTGGGTTCTTCCCACTTTTATTTCATCGAAAAAAAAGTATCATTCTTTAATAAACAGGTATTTACACATTATTTAAAAGTAAATTGCATATATTTTCCTTCTCATGATTGAATATTTATTATCGAAATGAAATTGAATTCAAAGTTATATTAGATTTTAAATTATATACCTGAAGATGATTGTAAAACAACTCCCGTATAACCAGAACCAACTCGGTTATCAACACGAAAATAAAATCCTCCTATTTTGTCTTTTGTGTCCACGGTGCCGGGAATACGAACTGACAGAAAATCGCCGTCTGCTCCTACTGTCGTCTGCGTTCCGGCGGGAAAGTTTGTGCTTCCTGTTTCTGCAACGCCATTTTCTGAGATGACAGTTTGAACTGCTTGATTCTGAAGTCGACTAACCGTCAGATTAACAGGTTTTGATACATTTTGTGTATAACCTATAATAATTACTTCCTCAGCTGACGAACTATCAATTGTTGCACGAGGGCAAAACAAATCCACGTTTAGTAACTTTGCTTTATGAAAAAAATAAAAATGTAATTCTAATGTTAACCGACAAGGTAGGCGTATTACTATTATAAATATCATAAGCTACTCGTCCAGTCATGTCATAGTAAAGTCTTGCTGCACAGAAAGTAAAGAAGGGTCGTATAAGCTATATATTATAACCCTTACCATGCAAGCAACTTAGACCTAAGTTATGTAGGACTAGCTCTTTGAGTCAGCCATGTTGCTTTAGCCACCTCTGGTTGGCTTATTTATCTATCATGCCTATAGGTCATGGGTGACTGTTGATATCTTTAGAATTAACATTAGTGGCGTGTCATCTTCACTAGGCAACAAATAAATTTATTTATTATATACATTATATACCCAGGAGTTGGTGATGATTTACAACCACCTACGGGTCCAAACAAACAAACTCGGGTACTTTGCGCGGTAGAAGTAAGAAAAGTTTGTAAGCCCTGCTGTTTATGATGATCAGACTTGGTATTCAGTAGAACAAAAAAGTATCCATACAATAAGCATGTACGTACGTCCACACTACAATTTTACTTACCATTTTGTGCATACACCTGTGTGGATATAAAAAATAATATTACTTTACGAAGAAACATAATTCTAATACGTTTTTGGTGTTTTTTATCCAACAAGTTTTCTATATACGTTTTAAAATATTGTGGTTACTTCCTTGATTCGATAAACCATAACAAAAATAGCAACACTATTGTTCTCATTGACGCACGCTATCTAACTAACTATTCAACCTTTTATATTTGGATTTATCGTATCAATAGCTATGAACTACTGCTTTTGTAATTGTGTTTTCAATATTCAATCCAGATCACGGTTGACACACACTCTAATAAAAAGAAAGGGCCTTTGGTTCCCCTTTGTATGGAAAAGAATGCACCAATCAGATCAAGGCAATTTAAATCAGTGGTACCAAAATAGAATAAGCTAATAATAAACGGGAACTCGAGCGCGCCACTTTTTGGATCACATTCTCCAGAACGATTAATCACGATCGGATCTTCGGACATGTTTGTATTTTTTCAACGCTCCATCTGCACAATGTTCACATTCATGGTGTCTCTCCTGTGTGTATTTTCAAATGTATCTTCAACTCCTTTTCTGGTTGAATTTATTCCCACATTGTTCACAATTATGGTGTCTCTTCTGTGCATATTCTCATTGAATGTATTTTCAACTCTCCATTCTGTTTAATTTCTTCTCTAATTCTAATAACTTTTTCTAATCTTGCGATGTGTATACGAACGACTGTAACTCCAAACGCTCGACGACGTCTCGTCAACGCGTCGTGCTGACGTCGCGACGTATTTAGCGTCACTCTCTTTTCAATTCAAGAAGAAGAGAGACTCAATGGTGACTACTTCTTCGCATGCAGCTAAAGTAAAATGACGTCACGTTAAAGCGTGTCGTCACAGAGTCTCATGCATATGCAAAAGAATGTTTTGTCTCTGCTTCTTGTGCGCTCATCATGATTTTACAAAATGTTTTCAGAGTGATATTAATGATGGTGCGATCGGTGGTACAGAAAATAATCCGATATTGTTCCTGATAACAAAGAAGCAGATTAAATATAGTTGTTTATTCGACCCATTTGGCTTAGATGCCTAGGCCTAGACAGACTTTCTATGATACCTACTCCAGGCCCGTAGCCAGGGGAAGTTTTTATGGTTCGGGCGAAACCCCCCTTTACAGCGAACCCCCTTAACCAACTGCGAACCCCCATCCCCGACATGCCCAATACCTCACCCTCATCTCCAAAAATCCTCCAAATACGTGCCTCACAGTACAAAAAGTTGTTTGTAAATTGAAAAATTCGTAAACTTGTTCGTGAACCTTCTTCTCTGTATGAGCGTCAACTAGTGATACGTGTCTGTAAATTTCTAAAAGCTGCAAATGAATTGCCGATTTTAACCTGAAAAATAAATGTTTGGTCCCTGCATGTAACATGATATTGACGCGTCCCATAGCGAGCTGGCGCACGAACGATTCGTACAAAGGACACCACCAGACAACTGCGTACCTATTGTTTAGATCACTGGCAGTCAGAGGCAGCATGCATAAAGTATATAGCCTTCCGACGTACATCAATATTTATGTGTGACTATGAAGTATAATGTATCATAGAGGATTATAGTGAATATTAATATTTTACACTATCTATGGTATCAAGTACTGTAGTTCACATTATGGCATCCGATTATTTTTTTCTAGACCACCAGCCGATACGTACTAAAATGTATCAATATCACCTATTTACATATTTATATTCCTCAACAAATTGCTGTAAATAAATATTATAGATAGAGCTAGCAAATAGCATTTGCCTTCACCCAGTGTGCTTTTTTCGGGGCGGCTCCTAGATATACGTTCACATTGAACTTGAACGCAAAACAAAATACGGAGTAAATGATCAAACAATCGGCGGTTCCGCACAGAGCACGCGCATCTAACGTACGGCAACAAATAGTTATCGTCATTTAAATTATCGACGTGTTTGAGGAGGAGGAAAAAAGTACGATCTTTTTGCTCATTGGTTATATAGGTGTATACGAGTGTCTTTTCCGGCCATCTAGGGGTGTCATTTAACCAAATTCGCTTCGCATCAGGCTGGGGGTTGACCCAAATATTTAGTGTCCGAACCCCCCCTTGACAGATCCTGGCTACGGCCCTCCACTCACTAGCGGCCTAACTAAATTAAAATACAGTATACACTGCCCACTATCAGGCCATCCATATCCTCCCCTTCATCGTTACCGCGTGGCATCGTGCAGATGTACACTAACCCGGTATAGCTAACTTCCCACCCACCCTAGCTCTCAGGTATGCACTGCGCTGCCACTACAGTAGGAGGCCTAGGCCTAGCCTATTTCGGGTCTCATGTCTTGCAGCATTTGAAAATACGTGACTAATATTGTACATTATTATTATTTTTTATTCGCACTGGAAGTATATAGGCTCTCCTGTCATGTTAAAATTAAAGTATATTATTTATTATCCACAGCAGTGAAAACAATTAATATTTTTCGATAAATCTCGCGTCGCGTGTGTGAAAAAACTCTCAGCAAGTTTGCTTCATTAATATGCATGAGACTCTGTGACGACCCACTTTAACGTGACGTCATTTTACTTTAGCTGCATGCGAAGAAGTAGTCACCAGACTCAATTGTATTTTCAATAGAGGGCGCAAAACATCAACATAGTTTTGAGTTTTTGTTATAAACAACTTTTGTTGTTAGGCAGTTAAAAGGTATTTTTAGTTTTTTTCGAATTTAAAATGTATGTTAAACCTTAATGTGTGCTGGAGTGTTTCTTAATTTATGTAAGAAACGTTGTTTATTTATGAAGGCTAGGCCTAGGCTCGCCTCCCTCCGGCTAAAAAGGTAAAAAGCTTAACTGGCTAGCCTAGCCTAGGCCTAGCTAGCCTAGATAGAGGCCTACTCTACGGATTCCCTTCTAGGCCCCGTACTACACGTAGCTAGGCTAGGTAGAAGACAGTGTAGCCTAGGCGGTTTAGGGCAGTTTAGTTTTAGGACTGGTCCTACTAAACACCACCAGATACCCACAAGCAACACATCTTACTTACCACCTGTTTCAGGAATTGGAATTGCTTAATTAATGATAGCCTATATAGGCCTAGGCCTGGGTTAGGCTATATAAAGTATATAATAATAATAATATTATTTCAAATCAAAAAGCTTAAATCTTTTCAAAAACTAGTTAAATTGAAGTTTAAAGTTAAATTGCTTGCCGTCGTATTCCAGAATCGAATGCTTTTGATCATAAAAAAACTTTGAACGTATACATCCGTGTCTCTCTCTCTCCAGCAGTCACTATGCATGAGGCGCTAGCTACCAATTCTTTTTGCTACTCAGCGTTTATTTGGTCAAATAAAATCTGAAATTCTTTTCCAAAAATGAAAAATAAAAAAATGTACAACATTTATATTTAAAATATATAAAACTTAAATACAAATATACTTAATTAAAAATCGTTGAGTATTGAAGAAAGAAAGAGAGATTTATTTAATTGAGACTTGAATTAGCATCACTTACAAAACATACTGTAACATTACTAACAGTGCATTAGTATTATATGCCATCATTATATTAAAATAATAATTAATTCTCAGCATTCAATCAAGAAAGTTGAACCAAAAGGAATGTATCGACATGCAAAGTGAATACTATACTTCAAGCAATGGTTTTCCACACACCACCACCAATAGTCAGCAGCAGCAGTCTTCAATTCAAGGGCCTGGTAATCGAAGAAGCTTCCGGTTTTCACGTAGGACTGAGCGTTTAGATTGGCGTAAAATAGGTAATAATAACAACAGCCAGAACCATAGAGTATGAGTCAACTATCTGAAAACCTTTGTGCTTATATTTAAAAAAGTATCAAAGGTTTTTGAAAAGTTTACTGTAGAGTAATAATATTTTAAAACTTGTTTTGCAATTGTTTTTAACTGTATAATGAATGTTCCAGGGCTTTGGATGGTTTGTGAAGGGAACAATAGCAAGGCCATAACCAGGGGGAGGAGACCCTCAACCACCAAAAGAAGGTGTGGTAAATAGGCCTAACTTAACCAGTCTAGCTCATAAAGAGGATTTTTGCGTGAAAAAGTAAAATACCTATTTTAAAAAACACACCAAAAACTGGGCTATGGGCTGGACAGCATGAATGTAAAGAACTGACTGTTATATAAAATAGTGTAGTAACTAATCTATTTTCTGCAATTAAAATTTAATCAAGGGAATTCTGAGAATAATGTAAAACGGCATAAAATTAACTGAAACATCTCATCCAGCTTCAAAAACACTGAATCATAATGATAATAATAATAATAAAATCTAGCAATAAAAAAACTCGTTCACCAGAAAGGTTTTTTTTCCACAAGGCCGTACAACAACGTAACAAAGTATTATAATATATAAACTTTAACTTTTTTAATACACAGCTGCTGTGGATGTTGATCGAATTAAAGCTGATGCTGATTGGAGCGTTCTGCAGCAGAATATACAGCATGTGACATATTGTAACATTGACCAGGAGCTTGACCTCCGTTCAGTTGACTCGACCTTTGTGAAATTATTCAAATTAGCTCAGATGATCATTGAATATTTAATGGTATGTACATTTTTAATATAGTGTATTTTTTGTTAGAATCTGAGGTGCAGATTAGGTAATGTGTAAGCTCCTCGTCATAGACTAGAATCTGCCTATGTGAGTGATCAACTTACTTGCAGAAAAAAATCACATTATCGTGCACTTGTACATGAGTTGTAATCCTTTCCTGTTTAATAATATTATTCTTGGACATAATGTCTCAGCTAAAAAGATTTATTATTGAGTATGTATGGAAAAATGCTGTTAAGCTCTGTCTACACTATCAATCTAGTTTGACAAAAAAGTGTGATGTGATCACATTTTTTGTCACATAAAGTTTGATAATGTAGAGACAGAGCTTTAGAAAGAAAGGATTGACTCTGGGTATTGCCTCCTTTTTTCAATTGCTTAATTTTAGATTTCTCAGGAGCATCTTGGAAGTGTTGTCAGTACTTTAGAACAGAAACTCGCAAAAATGGTTGAAGCTCACAGCAACGTCACAATGAAAATAAGCAAACAAACAGAAGAACTTAAACAAGTTAAGCAAGAAAATAAACGACGCAAAAAAATGTTAGCAAGCCAACAAAGCTTTATACAGTCCAATGAAAACAACTATCATAAAGTAAGTTTTCAGAGCAAAGACAATTAGTTAGACTGCCCTCTACAGTTTAAAGTTGCATTTGAGATTTTTTGAAAATTCAAAATTAAAATCAGTGTAAGATTAAGTAACCTTTTTTGAATGTAATAAATGTTTACTTAAGCTCTTTCTACACTATCAAACTAGTGTTATGTGTGATGTACCTAACATGGTAGTGGTATGTCCAAATATGGTACAGTAGTGATATGACATCAGCATGTCCATATTTGGGCACATCACATTTTTTTGTCGCATAAAGTTTAATAGTGTAGACACAGCTTTAGTTTTCTTTTTGTGTGTGTGATTTTTAAAAACATAAATATAATTTTTTATTTTAAATCCCTGTATTTATTTACTGATTTTCTTTCTATATAGTGCCTCTACTGTCCAAAAGCATTTGTTCATGTCGGTTATCTTCAGTCTCACGTCGAACGCAAACATCCTGAATCTGGATCATCAATACAATCAAAATTTAAACAAATTAGCGAAAAACAAGAAATTGAATTAAATGAATTAAAAGACAAATTGAAGATGACACAACATCAGTTGGAAGAAGAGAAGAAAAATTACCAAGAAAAAGTTGCTGAAAAGGTAATACAGTATATATAAAATACCATTGCTTCCCTAAATCTCCTAGACCGTATTCCCAAGCCTTTTGCAAATTCATTTCCTACAGTTTTCTATACATAACATGAGTATTGTTAACATTGTTGTAACATTTTTCTGCTAGGTGGCCTTTGAGAATTCTAAACAAGAGGAGGCACAGATACGGCAATTAGATGCCATTAGACAGGAGCAAATGGAAGCCCAAAAGGTAAAAGAACCTCAATAGAATTGATTGTGAATTATGATTGTATAGATACTCAAGCACATCATCCACTTTTTTTCTGTAATACTTATTATGTTCTGACATGAAAAAGAATGGCCTTAATGGTATATTAGACCCATTTACACTTACGATTTTTACCAGCCCAGGGCCGAATGCCGATCTGGACCACCTCTCGAGTAGGTCCAGGAGCGACTTTTACGTTTAGACCAGGCTTATGCAGTGAACCGTGACCAATGACTTGAGAAAATGCAGTAGATTAATCTTTAGGGCCATAGTTTGGAAAGCAAGTGTAAACACGCTGGATCAGGCCCAAACAATTAATTTGGACCTGGGCCGGCGTAGTACCCAATCATAAGTGTAAATGAAGTCTATGACTTCTATAAGTCAATATCCATGCCACAGAAAGCAGTGTTCACCAGCATAGGGGCAGACATTTTTCATGACCATTTTTTTTGTTTGTTTTTTTTTTATTTCAGCATGAAATAAACAGCTTACGTGACATGTTTATGACTGAGTTGAAAGAAATAAACGCAAAATACTCTGAATCCCAGCATGCTTTAGTGGAGCTGCAGCAAAGACATGGTAAGTAATAATAGATTTGTACGACAACAATATAAACACGTCAACAGTGAACCAGACTGTACACTTTAGGAGTTGACAACAATATGAACACATCAACAGTGAACCAGACTGTACACTTTAGGAGTTGACAACAATATGAACACGTCAACAGTGAACCAGACTGTACACTTTAGGAGTTGACAACAATATGAACACATCAACAGTGAACCAGACTGTACACTTTAGGAGTTGACAACAATATGAACACGTCAACAGTGAACCAGACTGTACACTTGAGGAGTTGACAACAATATGAACACGTCAACAGTGAACCAGACTGTACACTTTAGGAGTTGACAACAATATGAACACATCAACAGTGAACCAGACTGTACACTTTAGGAGTTGACAACAATATGAACACATCAACAGTGAACCAGACTGTACACTTGAGGAGTTGACAACAAGCTGTATGAACACATCAACAGTGAACCAGACTGTACACTTTAGGAGTTGACAACAATATGAACACGTCAACAGTGAACCAGACTGTACACTTGAGTAGGAGTTGACAACAAGCTGTATGAACACATCAACAGTGAACCAGACTGTACACTTTAGGAGTTGACAACAATATGAACACGTCAACAGTGAACCAGACTGTACACTTTAGGAGTTGACAACAATATGAACACATCAACAGTGAACCAGACTGTACACTTTAGGAGTTGACAACAATATGAACACATCAACAGTGAACCAGACTGTACACTTGAGTAGGAGTTGACAACAATATGAACACGTCAACAGTGAACCAGACTGTACACTTTAGGAGTTGACAACAATATGAACACGTCAACAGTGAACCAGACTGTACACTTGAGTAGGAGTTGACAACAAGCTGTATGAACACATCAACAGTGAACCAGACTGTACACTTTAGGAGTTGACAACAATATGAACACGTCAACAGTGAACCAGACTGTACACTTTAGGAGTTGACAACAATATGAACACATCAACAGTGAACCAGACTGTACACTTTAGGAGTTGACAACAATATGAACACGTCAACAGTGAACCAGACTGTACACTTTAGGAGTTGACAACAATATGAACACGTCAACAGTGAACCAGACTGTACACTTTAGGAGTTGACAACAATATGAACACGTCAACAGTGAACCAGACTGTACACTTGAGGAGTTGACAACAATATGAACACGTCAACAGTGAACCAGACTGTACACTTTAGGAGTTGACAACAATATGAACACGTCAACAGTGAACCAGACTGTACACTTTAGGAGTTGACAACAATATGAACACATCAACAGTGAACCAGACTGTACACTTGAGTAGGAGTTGACAACAATATGAACACGTCAACAGTGAACCAGACTGTACACTTTAGGAGTTGACAACAATATGAACACGTCAACAGTGAACCAGACTGTACACTTGAGTAGGAGTTGACAACAAGCTGTATGAACACATCAACAGTGAACCAGACTGTACACTTTAGGAGTTGACAACAATATGAACACGTCAACAGTGAACCAGACTGTACACTTTAGGAGTTGACAACAATATGAACACATCAACAGTGAACCAGACTGTACACTTTAGGAGTTGACAACAATATGAACACGTCAACAGTGAACCAGACTGTACACTTTAGGAGTTGACAACAATATGAACACGTCAACAGTGAACCAGACTGTACACTTTAGGAGTTGACAACAATATGAAGACGTCAACAGTGAACCAGACTGTACACTTGAGTAGGAGTTGACAACAAGCTGTATGAAACAATCAATGCTATTAATAAGTATAGGTTGTTTTCTAAAAAAAAATATATCAGAGGAAGAATATCGTACTGAATGGTTTTAATTGATATGAATGAATTGATGTTGAATGGTATTACTTAAGGAATTTTGGCACACTTGGATTGCCATAGCAAAATATTTTACCTATTGCAATGTTTTTGAGGCATTTCACTGGTATGAATTGATGAATTTTGGCATACTTGGCTTGCCATAGCAGAATATTGTACCGATGGTCTTGCAATGTTTTGGAGGCATTTCACATTATCCGGAGAGACCACTTTTTTTCAATTTTATATTTTCATTTATTTTCACTGTAGGTAAAGCATCAATGCTAGGAACATTACAAGATGACGATGACATTGCTGAATATAAAACAAAATTAGATGAACAACAGGAAGAGTTTGATCAATTGAAGAAGCAACTAGAAGAAGTAAGACAGTTAATAGTACTTATTTTTTGATAGAATAATTATGACTCTAAAATAACTATTTTGAATAAAGACCTTCAAGTTGCAATTCTATAGGCTCCATAGTAAGCTTTGTCTACACTATCAAACTAGTTTGATAAGTGTGATTTGCCCAAATATGGTAGTGATATGACATCATCACCATGTCTATATATGAACACATCACATTTTCTTGTCACATAAAGTTTGATAGTGTAGAGAGAGCTTAACACATGCTTTGTTAATAATGTAAATGGTTATGTTTATGATAGGTGAATTTGATGAAAAGTAGCATGCATAAAGAAATGAAAAAACAGGAAAAGAATTGGAAAGAAAAAAATAAAGAAGTGAAAGAATTATATCGAAACAAAATAAATGACTTAGAGAGGGCGTTGGAAGACGCTCAGACAATGATGGATTTAGAAAGAGAGGGCAGTAAAGACGAGATAAAAAATCGTTATGAACAACAGATGCTCTCCATGAAAAAGGTATTTTCTGAAGTCTAATTGAAATTTTAATATCCCAGTGTTCACCAATTACATATTGATATTTTCCTTGAAATACAAACAAACAACTGAATTGTAATTGTAATTGTAATTGTAATGATTGTGAAATTGTTACAACTGTTAAGTTATCCTACACTTATAATTATCTGATACTCTTATTGAGGGTGTTCTCAGATTTAAATTTTTTTCGTTTTGTTTTGTATATATTAATTTTTTGCTTTGTAAGTTGGATGTATCTCCATTTCTGGAAGCATTTTTTAATAAATTAAATATTAAGTATTTCGCTTAAGTGAATATAATGTTTCAGGATTTCCATTAAATTGTTGTTTTTTTTTTTTTCAGAAATCCAAACAACAAGAGAAAGAACTGAAGGTTAAAGAAGCTGAAATCACGCAACTGCAGAAAAAAATGGTCCGAAACATTTTCCAAAAATCAGTTAATATTAATCAACTTTTTTTTTAATATTTTATTCTTAAAATGTTGTTTTCATATTTTTAGAAACAAGCAGTTGATCAAGTTCAAACTTTAAAAGTGGAAGTGGAGGCAAGTCGGGGGAAAAGGTCAAAGGTAAACCCAGTTATTTTTTAACTGTAAATTATTATTTTTTCAATTTTATTTTTTTTGATATTCAATTGATTCATTGTTGTCTTTATTTTCATTTGTGGTACAGTATTAGGTAACCAAATTCGATGTACGTGATGTTATCAATCTCATTCAATCTTTAACGCAAAATTAGTTTGTACATTTCCTGATTTATGTCATTTTTATAAAATTCTTCACATGTTTGTCATTTTTTCATTTCATCATAGTATTAAGAAAGTTATATACAGCATAATATGTTGTATACATAAATACGTTAAGTTGTGTACTAACCATAATTGAAAATAATTACCTAGATGTCACAACCGAAGGACATCGAAAGGCATACTCTATCACCACCTCCAGTCATCAACACTCAAGCGCCAAGTGAAACAGAAGATGAGACAGAGGATGATGATGATTCAGGTAAAAATAATTAATTTTATTTATTTGTTAAAAATCTTGATTGTAAAAATGTTGTTTGCTACTTAAATGCAGGTTTGATTTTGAAAATATTTTGAAAAAAACGAATAAAATTATATTATAAATAAGCTAATCTGATTCCAAATATATTATTACATGTTGAATTTTAATTTTTTTATTGAACTAAAATAACATAACTTTAGTGATGTTTTTGATGACTTCTCCAAACTAGCTTTATAATGCTGTACAACCGTACACTTAAAAAATGCTTTTTAAAATATATTAATACCAGAAAACATGTTTAAACCCTAAAACTAAAAGCAGCGGAAGATGCGCTTGATTCCCCTGAATTGCTTGGTACCACATTAGAAGATTCGATGCTTGCAACCCAAGATGATGAAGATGGTGAGGCTGCTTATGTAAAGTCTTCTTCTGCCTGCCTTGCTTCTCTGCTTTTTTCCTCTTATATATTATTTTGTTTATGGTGTTGGGTTGTAAATCTTTTTATTTCAGTGGAGAGCTAGACTCTTGCTTCTCTGCTTTCTTTCCTCTTATATATTATTTTGTTTATGGTGTTGGGTTGTAAATCTTTTTATTTCAGTGGAGAGCTAGACTCTTGCTTCTCTGCTTTTTTCCTCTTATATATTATTTTGTTTATGGTGTTGGGTTGTAAATCTTTTTATTTCAGTGGAGAGCTAGACTCTTGCTTCTCTGCTTTCTTTCCTTTTATATATTATTTTGTTTATGATGTTGGATTGTGAATTCTTTTATTTCAGTGGAGAGCTAGACACTCTTGCTTTGCTATCTTTCCTCTTATATATTATTTTGTTTATGATGTTGGGTTGTAAATCTTTTTATTTTAGTGGAGAGCTAGACTCTTGCTTCTCTGCTTTCTTTCCTCTTATATATTATTTTGTTTATGATGTTGGGTTGTAAATCTTTTTATTTCAGTGGAGAGCTAGACTCTTGCTTCTCTGCTTTCTTTCCTCTTATATATTATTTTGTTTATGGTGTTGGGTTGTAAATCTTTTTATTTCAGTGGAGAGCTAGACTCTTGCTTTGCTATCTTTCCTCTTATATATTATTTTGTTTATGGTGTTGGGTTGTAAATCTTTTTATTTCAGTGGAGAGCTAGACTTTTGCGTCTCTGCTTTCCTTCCTCTTATATATTATTTTGTTTATGGTGTTGGATTGTGAATTCTTTTATTTCAGTGGAGAGCTAGACTCTTGCTTTGCTTTCTTTCCTCTTATTTATTTTGTTTATGGTGTTGGGTTGTAAATCTTTTTATTTTAGTAGAGAGCTAGAGCTAAAAAACTATTGTTACAATTCATGTGCAGAAAAACTTGACAGTGTAAAATTGTTTTAACAATGTTATTTATTTATTTGGATTTACACTGTCCATTGTTAACATATTACTACTCCTCCCCCACCCCATCCCTCTTCCACTTTAAATGTATGTAACACACCACTGTTAGCATTCTTTTGTTTATGTGAAGTATTATGAAACTGGAGATTTATCTGACTCTAATTTATATATTTTCTTTTTTTTCATTGACTTTTAAGAATACATTTAAATTACAATTGAACTGTAATTCTCTTTCATGCTTAGCAAAACTATCATCTTAACTTTGTTTTAAGTCAATGATTTTGCTTAAGTTAATTTCAAGTAAATTTAAGTTTATTTTTTAAGTCTTTAATGACAAAGTCCATTTCATATGATGAAACAACCTGGTTTGATAAATAAAGCCCCAGTTTTAACTTAAGCACTTACTTACAGTATCTTGACTTAAGCAAAAGATTGATAAATGCCAGCCTACTTGTTATTGTTGCATTCTTTAATTTTTTGTATATAATTTTGTATTAAATGTTTGTGTTTTCTGTATTTTGTCTGCTTTTCTTCAGAAGATGAGAGCACAGCAGTTTCTTTGCAACAGAAAAAACAAAGAATGACTTTAGGTAGATTATGTTTTCGTTGGTGAATGAGAATGATTATACTAACAACATTTATATAATAATAACAATATCATAAACAACAAATAATAATAATAATAACAATATCATAAACAACAAATTGATATGAGAGGAAAACTTATATCTTAATAAACGTATTAAAAAAAATGTTGATATCATAACAACAATATTGATATGTTAAAAAACATTGATATCAGAAAAAAAATGTTGATATCATAATAAACATATTAAAAACAATATTGATATCATAACAAAATTGATCTAATAATAATATTGATATCATAATATTAATATACATTTTGTATCTGAGATAACTTTTTAATTTTGTTTCTCAATAATTGTCTCTTATAATTATGCATTTGTACTTGTTGTTATCCTTGCTACATTTGCTTCAAGTCTCTGTTCATTTTACACTATTTTAATATGCTTGCTCTGTTGATTAAAATTTATTTTATATTTGTAATTAACGGTTTTTTTTCACTAAAAATATGTAGTAGCTAATTAATTTTGGAATTGATTATTAATTTTGATTTGTTGATAGATTCACATCCAAACAGAACGAGGATACTTGATGGGATGAAGTTAACGCTCGACAACGAACTTACCAAAAATCTACAGAAAAAAGGAGTAGGCAAGGTATTCTTTATTATTTATTCTTTATATAGGGTAGCTTCTTCCGTCAACGGTTTTATTTTCAACCCTAAATATTATTTTATATATATCATGACCGTATATTAAATTGTGCTTTTGCACAAACGAACACTGAAGAGGACTTCATTGCAATAGTTTACATTGATTTCTCATTTTATTTATTCCATTACTTCAGAATGTTGAGGGAATTTCCTCACATTCATTAGAAAATAAACTACAAAACTTAAAACGAGAAAGACAGCAACTTGCAAAAAAATATCCAAAGTTCTACGACATCCGTGAAAAGTGTCGACGAGAATTAGATGAAATGACGAAAAATCAAAGAAAAGGAAAGAAATCTTCAATGAGCAGACCTAAATCAAGTACGTCTTTTTTACTTTTTAAAACGTTAAATGTTGACATTGTTTCTTTCCACATATACTATGTTTTATTAATTATTATGTAACACCTAAATAAATTCCTGTCATTTGATTGGACGATTGGGGGTCACATGGCGTGAAATAGTATGCACTATTAAACGATCGTTTTGTGTATAAAAAAAAATTTTTTTTTTGTGTTTGGAAAATATTATATAGGTTTCCTTCCATGCATGCTTTTTTAAATTTCTAATGAACGTGTTAATATAATAATTATTTTTAATATAATATGTGTGGAGAATGTTTATTGAATAAACAAATTGTTTTTACTGTACAGCTGTTAGTCTGCCCCCAAGATCGCCATCTCCAATTGCCAAATATAATCCAAGACTATCCAACACAGCTTCACTACCAAGAACAAAGCCTTTAGACAGCCATGGCATGTATGGGGTGCCAAAGACAAAACACACAGCACCCCCTGTTGTTTCTAGGAGTATGCAGCCTCCACCCGTTGCTCCCCGTACATCAGATGTAGGCGGTAGCAACAGCGTTCCACAGGACAGAAGAGTGTTAGAAGAAAGTTTTTCAAGGTATTTTGTTTGTTATCTTTTATTTTTTAGTTGTTTAATTGTTATAATTTGAGTGTTAGCGATTCTGATTTTCATAGTAAAATTAAATGTTGTTCTTGTAAACTGAACTACTATACCTTCAATATTTTATTTATTTATTTTTTTTATTTTAATCTGGTGGCCATGACTTAAAGTTTGTCTCCAAGCTTATTTTGGCCTCCTTTTGCACACCTTTTTTTTACTAGTGTAATTTTGTTTTTTTTAATTCTGTAAATGTTATGTGTGCGTGCTGAGAAACAATAAAACAAATAAACAAACAAAGCATTTCTGAATTGTTTTCCCCCAGTGAGGACGAGGACAAGATAACATCGATGGATGGTGATGATTGGGATTCAGACGAGGTCAGTGAACTGAATGAAATAAGTCCAAGTAAGACAGAGACCGTTGGGGGTAAATCTAGGCCTAAGTCAGCTGTCAGACAGAGTCCCTCACCACAATTTATTCAGGTAAATATTAAAGTATCTTTTGATTTTTAATATCTAAGAACTATTTACATCATGTGCGATTATGTATGCAAGGACATTGTGACATGCTTTCTCACTCACGCGCTCGATTCCATGACACAGTTTTCGTTGATTCTAGGTCAACCAATGACATAGGTCGTAGTTCACTGCAATAATATTAAATGTTAAGCACTTCTTGTACTTACAGTACTTACTTAACAAAAACCTTATTATTTTTTTAACCTGCATTTCATACCATTCACATTAATCTAATTGGTTATAATTTTAATTGCATGAATATTCATTAGTCACCTGACTTGACATTGGATAGTTTAAGTGACACTGGGGGACAGAATACAGCAAACTTTGTGAAAGTAAACTACTTAATTCATTCATAAAATCAGTTATCATTTTTTTTTATTTTGTGGTCATTCATCTAAAACTCACTTGTTTAAAACAGCATCGGTTTAAAAGAATGTATGTTGTGTGGTTGGATTGTTCTATTTTGGTAATCTTTGGTAATTCTATATACCACCATAATACAACAAAATATTATTTATCTTAAAGAGAGGTCAAAATGTCAATCAACTAGCTAGAAGTATAGAGTTCCAATTGAGTGGACGAAAAGGCAACACAAAGCCAGTAGGAGGAGTTGATATGAGTGGAACGGCCGGTGCAGACCGACTCGGACCACCAGTTACAGGAGATGCAAGTAGAACACCATCACCACAAATACCAGTAAGTAATAGAAACGTGAACTTTGTTTAGCACTAGATGTGGGGGAGTGAAATGTCATAGGTTCAAGTCCTGTCAGGATTTTTTCTAATAACAATTTGCAACTCCACTCCCAAAGACTTGTAATAAAACTTTGTTTATGTACAGCATCTTGTGTATGTTTGTCTTGTGAATAGGATTGCCACCTTTAAGAAGGATAGTGAATGAATTTGCTTATGGTTATCCTTGGAAATTTGCCAAAATATATAAAACCAAAAATATCATCCGTCAATAAATGGCAATTTAAAGCGGTAAAATTTGGAATTTTTTTGGCTGGTTCTCGCTTTTCTAGCACGAAAATTTATGCCGGTTAAGCGAACCTAGGCTTACCTGAACTACCTACAGATCTACATTCCTAGAAAACTACAATGCTTACAAATACATTTATTTTTACCATTTCAAATATGTTCATAATTTGTAGACGATACCTGATAAGTTTGATAGTGACGATGAGGATAGCTTTCTGCTTTCTTCCATTGAGGAAAGTGAAAAGGTTGTTCCAAAATCAAAACCACAAGCAGCGTAAGTTTATTCAATCTAATTTTGTAAATTTTGAGTCACTGGATTCTATCTTTTGCTGTATATTTTTTCTCTATTTTTTTTCAAAACCAGTTTTTTTCTTTCTTTTGCCTTTGTTTATTTTATTTCTTTGTGTCATTTATTTTGTGTTTTTTATTCGTTTACATGTCTTATTTTCTAGGCCTAGAACAGGGCAATTCAATGGTGGAAAGAAGCAGATGGGAGATACAGATATTTCCAGTAACACATTTGGTACAAGCATGTGGGGATCATCTTCAAAAGGTGAGTCTAAAATTATAATTTTTAAACAGATAAACAAAGATATAAGTGAGTAATTACAAATGATTAATTGAGAACACAGGTAAACAACACAGATGTAGTTTTATTAAACGCAAGTGTCCCTTTGACATCAAATAACTGTGTTACTACAGACGTCACCAATTGAAATGCTTTTTTTTTTCAGGTGGAGATAAAGTTAGTACACACGGTGAAGGCAGTACGGCCAAGAGTTCGTTAGTGTCGGTCACGGACTGGGACGATGATGACGATGATGATCTAGGTCTCAGTGACCTTTAACCTAGGATGATGATAAGCTAGGTGTCTGTGACCTTTAACCTAGGATGATGATAAGCTAGGTGTCTGTGACCTTTAACCTAGGATGATGATGATCTAGGTCTCAGTGACCTTTAACCTAGGATGATGATAAGCTAGGTATCTGAGACCTTTAACCTATGATGATGATAATCTAGGTGTCCATGACCTTTAACCTAGGACGATAACGATCTAGGTGTCCGTGACCTTATAACTTAGGATATTGATAATAATCCAGGTCTTGGTGACCTTTGACATTCCTTTAATTAATTTACTTTTAAATGTATAACATTTCAAAATCCAGAAATATAACCTCATCACAATAATGTATGTAATAAAGTAAAATACAGTAATATAAATAAAAACAGTTGTATATATGTAAAGTACTGTAGTTAATTGTGATTGTAGCTAATGAATACTTTTTTTATTTCAGTTTTTCACTTTGTAAATTAAAAAATAATTAATTAAAATGTTGTCGAGATGAATAAATTACGATTCATTGTACTACTGTATTTATATTCTTCTGTAGTCACGTGTTTTTTTTATCTTTCGTGTGGTAATCTCTTGTACGAGAAAACGTTGCATAATTATCCGTGACATCGTTCAAATAATCGTCGTTGAAGCGGCTTATGACGTCGTACGCACAACCTCGGCGGCGCACACACACACTTTTGACGTATGTTGTTTGTGTGAAATACGCGCGCGTATTTAATGCGGCAACGCGCACGTACGTACGAATCAAGAAACGTGAATACACAACAACCGGCCGCGCCGCCACGTAGACTGCATCATCCACACCACGTACAGCGGACGACCACCAGCGTTTGTTTGAAATAGTCAATTATTAACATAATGCCATTCGTTGTACCTGTAACACACTGCAATTGATGTGCCCTGGGCGCGATTTCAACAGTTATTTACAATTATACGTCCTAAGTTATTTTTTCTTTTAAATTTGAAATAAATTGTTATTGAAAATTAAAAAAGATAAATAGTTTAGATACAGTAATCCTGTTGCGTCTTTTGCTGTCTTCAACTAAGATTCAAACTTATTTGATAGTTTTTCCAGTGATCTACTGCTGTGATTTTGCCTTCCATTCTTCGTAACTTATTCCATCCCATTTTATATGAAAACGGTGTAGTACTCGGAGATATCTGACATTGCATTTCCTTGGTGCGTTTTTAAATTCGCTAAAAAATATAATGAATGGGTCGATATGCCCATCTGTGTACTAAAAACGTCTTGTTCTTAGGTAGACTAATATAGTTAATATAGTCCAAAAAATAACACATGCTGGTAAGACTACTCGCAAAACATTGTCCTTATTTTGCAAATTGTCCAACTTTCTTTCCCGTTTTGCTTTCCGTGTCTCTTTTGTTTTTGATTTCATTTTTCTTGTTCTTACAGCCATTCCTCTAACTAAAAAGAAATGTTTCCATATTAATATGTTTACTGTTTGACGAAATTTAGGATGTATAAAATATGGTATATTGTTTAATTGATTATTTATTATTTGAAAATCCATGCCTAATATAAAGCTTAAACAAAACGTAACCCTAACTAATGTAAATTTTGAAAAATAATATTTTAAAATATATCATTGCAATGAAACATGTTAAAATACACGAGATAATAATAATAATTAATTTAACAAAATCAAAATTAAACACAATTTTAAAACTACTTACCGAAAAGAGCTCTTTCAATTAATAATCCCCGAGATGAGTACTTCTACCAAAATACAATGAAACTTACCGAATCCCCATCCATAATACCAAAGAATATAATAATCACAGCAGTTATCGCGCCCTCTACACCTTATGTAATTACCTGGCGGTGGTGTTTTTGTGTATCGGTAGTATTCCAAGTATATATCGCGCGACGTTTAGTTTGGGTATTCAGGCGAGAAGGAGGAAGGAAAAAGAGAAACCAAAATATTACTGGGTTCTAGTTTAAAGCATGGTAAATTAATTGTCAAATAAATTAAAGTTTTTAGATTGTAGAAGACTGTACTAGGCTAGGCCTACATGTAGGGTAGAATAAGTGGTCTTATTATGTTAGAAGAAGTGTCGTTTTTCAGAATGTTTTTCAAGCCCAGAGTGTCCATCTCTGAATGAACTGAAAGCGAGCCACCACAAACCAGCAGGATGTCCAGCAGCAACGGAAGCATTAAGCCCACAACAAAAGAAGGGGATGCAGGAGGAGGAGGTGTTGGAGCCAGTAAAGAGGACGACAGTAACAAAAGTGAGTGGAGTAATACAGATAACGCTGCCTCATACCATCCTTATCTTCACACCAACTGGATTTCAAAACTTTTCTTTTGGTAAGTGTTTTAATTCTTTATTAGCGGTATTAAACCGTGACATAACAGTTTTCACAATAAATAATGCAATAAAAAACAAATACAGTATATAGCCTAGGCCTAGGCCTAGGTCTGTAATAAAAATATATTTATTTTTTTCTAGTTGGCTGGCTCCATTGTTCAGAACGGGTTATAAAAGACCATTACAGATAGATGATATGTATCCACTGCTTGACAATGATAAAACCCAACATCTAGTGGATACCCTGGAAAGGTAGGTAGGCTTCATTATGTACAGATTTAAATTTAAGGTTTTTAATTCGGACATTGCAAATTTCTGAATTGTTTGGTTCGAATCATCCAACCTTTTTTGGATATTTGTTTTCACCACTATGGTTTTCTTATATAATAATTAAAAGTGACAAATTGTGATTTATTAACAGGAAACCCAAACTGGCAGGAAAATAAGTTTGACTTTTTGAATACTTCATTTAACTTAACATAAAGGAAGGTTACCATTTTATGTCTAGACATACTGACTGTATTCTAATGACATTTTGGTAATCGTTAGTACGTGGATAGTATCACCGAGCTGTCGAAATCCAGTAAAGAAACAATAAAAGATAGAACCAAATCGTATTTTTTATTACATGATTACCATATTTTCTTGAATAAATGCCCCGACAAGGGAGGCATTTATTTTTTTTTAGTGTAATATGGTGTATATAATAACATTTAAAATACTCCCTAAATATACAACACAATAAATTTAAAAAAATGATAAAATACAGTAATAATTGTTTCAATTGTTGATGATGGCAGTCAATGAATACTACTATCTGAGTACTATAATAAAAATGTGTTATTTTAATGTGTTAATACAAAGTTGTGTATAAGATGCATGTAGAGGGGGGGGGGGGGGGTATTTATGTGATGAAATAATAAATGTCCAGGGCATGGAGCCATTTGTTCAAAGTGGGTGTTTATTCAAATAAATAGGTAAATGGCATTTAGATAAACAACATTTATACAATAATAATGCAGTAGTATTGTAGTATATTGTATATATTTGTGTTGGTTTTTCTGTATTTAACTTTATTTCATTTGTACACTTTAGGGGGTCGGAGAGTCATGCAATAGTGTTTTGTTTCACTTTTTGACAATCCTGTCTACCCCCTAAAGTGCTCTGTACCTTGTAACCTGTTGGTTTTTTATTATTTATAAAAAGATGAAATGAATAAAATGCAATAGTGTTAGTAGTTGCTGAAAACAACAAACAATACAATGTAACGCTTGAAACTGTTCAATATTTTATTAAATAAGATTATTAATGTGTATAAACAATCTTTCTCAGAGAGTGGGAAAAAGAGATCAGGAAGAGTAAAGATAGCAGTGCTGATCCCAGCCTTGGAAAAGCAATAGGTAGATGTCTCTGGAAGCCTTTCAGCATTACTATGTTGTTTGTTGTTCTTGAGGTAAACTTCTTCACACACAAATTATATGTAAATGTATCAGTGTAAATAATCTCTTTGTTGCAGCCTGACTGCATTGTGAACTATTGCACTAAGATAAGATAAGATAAGATAACTTTTATTGATCCTCAAAAAGGAAATTCATTGCTCGTCATAATAACAAAGAAAACACTATAAAAACAAATATAGCATAAAACCATTCATATAAAAACATCTAAAAAATTTCATTATAAAATTAAAATTAAAATTTACATTTAGGATGTATAATAAAATAATGGTATATTGATTAATTAACTCTTTATTAATTAATTTAATTAATTTATTGATTAATTAACTCTTTATTATTTTAATATTCATGCCTAATCAAATTTGAAACAAAACGAATGACAATTTTATTTGATTAAAATATATTATTGAACTGCAATGTAAATGCCATGTTAAAAAAATACACGAGATATAATAATTAATTTACCAAAATAAAAATTTAAACATGATTTTATTTTTAACTTACTGAAAAAAGCTTTTTATTAATTAACGTGAACCGCACAGGTGAGACTACCAAATGACTACGTATAAACTTACTTATATACTCCCCATCCATAATATTTTTTACCAACAATCAATAAATTGTGCACAATTAGCTATGCACTTGTCAATTGTATGACCCACTATACACGACCCCCATTTACAAATAATTATTGACGCAGGGTTAAGCTACCTACCTACTGTACTGAAAAAATTCTTCCTGGTTTTTATAGCAGAATTTTGCCAAATTTTGTATTTGATCATTTTAGGGGAAATTCATGTTTTTTCATCTTGATTTCTATTACAAATATTTGATTTATGTACAATTAACCAGATATTATATTTATAATAATAATAATATTTATTCGGTTATCAATGTAAAAATAACCAGGAATGAGAATAGGCTAAAGCCCAAACAGATTCTGCACTCACTTTAAAATTCATACCTGTACCTGAGCTTTAATATTAATTTAAACACTTTTTTTAAATATACTGTAGGAAGCATGTCGGACAATTCAACCTCTGTTTGTAAGTCTATTAGTCATGTACTTCACGGTAGATTCTGATATCACAACACAAGATGCGTATATGTATGCTGCAATGGTTGTCTTATTATCTGCTGTAGCCATTACCGCACATCATCCTTATTTTTTCTATAATTCACTACTTGGCATGAGGATACGAGTAGCGTGTAGTGGTCTTATTTATCGAAAGGTGAGAGGTCGTCTTTTAGTTATTTAAATCCTCATCATGTCATTAATCATATCACATCCTTGTACTGTAACGTCATTGCTAACTAAGTGATCCTGCAATTATATGTTTTTTTTTATCTACTTTTTTAATTTTCTTTTGTATATACTGTATGTATGTCTTTTTATACAAAAGAAAATTTGTTTATAATTTTTCTGTATATCTTTCAAATTATTTGTTTTATTTTTCTATAAATATGCTATAGATTTTCTTTGCATTTAAACCGTTTAACTGGATCATTTTGAAAAGCAGTACTACAGTACGTGTCTGAAAATGCAATTCAGTCTAAAGAAAAAATAAATGAATAATAAATAATACAGCAGTATATACAGGGTATGTTGACTTTGAAATGTGTGTGGAGCGGTTCTAATATATCACATAGGACTCATTCAGCAGTATATACAGGGTATGTTGACTTTGAAATGTGTGTGGAGCTGTTCTAATATATCACATAGGGCTCATTCAGCAGTATATACAGGGTATGTTGACTTTGAAATGTGTGTGGAGCTGTTCTAATATATCACATAGGGCTCATTCAGCAGTATATACAGGGTATGTTGACTTTGAAATGTGTGTGGAGCGGTTCTAATATATCACATAGGGCTCATTCAGCAGTATATACAGGGTATGTTGACTTTGAAATGTGTGTGGAGCGGTTCTAATATATCACATAGGGCTCATTCAGCAGTATATACAGGGTATGTTGACTTTGAAATGTGTGTGGAGCGGTTCTAATATATCACATAGGGCTCATTCAGCAGTATATACAGGGTATGTTGACTTTGAAATGTGTGTGGAGCGGTTCTAATATATCACATAGGGCTCATTCAGCAGTATATACAGGGTATGTTGACTTTGAAATGTGTGTGGAGCGGTTCTAATATATCACATAGGGCTCATTCAGCAGTATATACAGGGTATGTTGACTTTGAAATGTGTGTGGAGCGGTTCTAATATATCACATAGGACTCATTCAGCAGTATATACAGGGTATGTTGACTTTGAAATGTGTGTGAAGTGGTTCTAATATATCACATAGGGCTCATTCAGCAGTATATACAGGGTATGTTGACTTTGAAATGTGTGTGGAGCGGTTCTAATATATCACATAGGGCTCATTCAGCAGTATATACAGGGTATGTTGACTTTGAAATGTGTGTGGAGCGGTTCTAATATATCACATAGGGCTCATTCAGCAGTATATACAGGGTATGTTGACTTTGAAATGTGTGTAGAGCGGTTCTAATATATCACATAGGGCTCATTCAGCAGTATATACAGGGTATGTTGACTTTGAAATGTGTGTGGAGCTGTTCTAATATATCACATAGGGCTCATTCAGCAGTATATACAGGGTATGTTGACTTTGAAATGTGTGTGGAGCTGTTCTAATATATCACATAGGGCTCATTCAGCAGTATATACAGGGTATGTTGACTTTTAAATGTGTGTGGAGCGGTTCTAATATATCACATAGGGCTCATTCAGCAGTATATACAGGGTATGTTGACTTTGAAATGTGTGTGGAGCTGTTCTAATATATCACATAGGACTCATTCAGCAGTATATACAGGGTATGTTGACTTTGAAATGTGTGTGGAGCGGTTCTAATATATCACATAGGACTCATTCAGCAGTATATACAGGGTATGTTGACTTTGAAATGTGTGTGGAGCGGTTCTAATATATCACATAGGGCTCATTCAGCAGTATATACAGGGTATGTTGACCTTGAAATGTGTGTGGAGCGGTTCTAATATATCACATAGGGCTCATTCAGCAGTATATACAGGGTATGTTGACTTTGAAATGTGTGTGAAGTGGTTCTAATATATCACATAGGGCTCATTCAGCAGTATATACAGGGTATGTTGACTTTGAAATGTGTGTGGAGCGGTTCTAATATATCACATAGGACTCATTCAGCAGTATATACAGGGTATGTTGACTTTGAAATGTGTGTGGAGCGGTTCTAATATATCACATAGGGCTCATTCAGCAGTATATACAGGGTATGTTGACTTTGAAATGTGTGTGGAGCGGTTCTAATATATCACATAGGGCTCATTCAGCAGTATATACAGGGTATGTTGACTTTGAAATGTGTGTGAAGTGGTTCTAATATATCACATAGGGCTCATTCAGCAGTATATACAGGGTATGTTGACTTTGAAATGTGTGTGGAGCGGTTCTAATATATCACATAGGGCTCATTCAGCAGTATATACAGGGTATGTTGACTTTGAAATGTGTGTGGAGCGGTTCTAATATATCACATAGGGCTCATTCAGCAGTATATACAGGGTATGTTGACTTTGAAATGTGTGTGGAGCGGTTCTAATATATCACATAGGGCTCATTTAGCAGTATATACAGGGTATGTTGACTTTGAAATGTGTGTGGAGCTGTTTTAATATATCACATAGGACTCATTCAGCAGTATATACAGGGTATGTTGACTTTGAAATGTGTGTGGAGCGGTTTTAATATATCACATAGGGCTCATTCAGCAGTATATACAGGGTATGTTGACTTTGAAATGTGTGTGGAGTGGTTCTAATATATCACATAGGGCTCATTCAGCAGTATATACAGGGTATGTTGACTTTGAAATGTGTGTGGAGTGGTTCTAATATATCACATAGGGCTCATTCAGCAGTATATACAGGGTATGTTGACTTTGAAATGTGTGTGGAGCTGTTTTAATATATCACATAGGACTCATTCAGCAGTATATACAGGGTATGTTGACTTTGAAATGTGTGTGGAGTGGTTCTAATATATCACATAGGGCTCATTCAGCAGTATATACAGGGTATGTTGACTTTGAAATGTGTGTGGAGTGGTTCTAATATATCACATAGGGCTCATTCAGCAGTATATACAGGGTATGTTGACTTTGAAATGTGTGTGGAGCTGTTCTAATATATCACATAGGACTCATTCAGCAGTATATACAGGGTATGTTGACTTTGAAATGTGTGTGGAGCGGTTCTAATATATCACATAGGGCTCATTCAGCAGTATATACAGGGTATGTTGACTTTGAAATGTGTGTGGAGCGGTTCTAATATATCACATAGGACTCATTCAGCAGTATATACAGGGTATGTTGACTTTGAAATGTGTGTGGAGCGGTTCTAATATATCACATAGGGCTCATTCAGCAGTATATACAGGGTATGTTGACTTTGAAATGTGTGTGGAGCGGTTCTAATATATCACATAGGACTCATTCAGCAGTATATACAGGGTATGTTGACTTTGAAATGTGTGTGGAGCGGTTCTAATATATCACATAGGGCTCATTCAGCAGTATATACAGGGTATGTTGACTTTGAAATGTGTGTGAAGTGGTTCTAATATATCACATAGGGCTCATTCAGCAGTATATACAGGGTATGTTGACTTTGAAATGTGTGTGGAGCGGTTCTAATATATCACATAGGGCTCATTCAGCAGTATATACAGGGTATGTTGACTTTGAAATGTGTGTGGAGCGGTTCTAATATATCACATAGGGCTCATTCAGCAGTATATACAGGGTATGTTGACTTTGAAATGTGTGTGGAGCGGTTCTAATATATCACATAGGGCTCATTTAGCAGTATATACAGGGTATGTTGACTTTGAAATGTGTGTGGAGTGGTTCTAATATATCACATAGGACTCATTCAGCAGTATATACAGGGTATGTTGACTTTGAAATGTGTGTGGAGCTGTTTTAATATATCACATAGGACTCATTCAGCAGTATATACAGGGTATGTTGACTTTGAAATGTGTGTGGAGCGGTTTTAATATATCACATAGGGCTCATTCAGCAGTATATACAGGGTATGTTGACTTTGAAATGTGTGTGGAGTGGTTCTAATATATCACATAGGGCTCATTCAGCAGTATATACAGGGTATGTTGACTTTGAAATGTGTGTGGAGTGGTTCTAATATATCACATAGGGCTCATTCAGCAGTATATACAGGGTATGTTGACTTTGAAATGTGTGTGGAGCTGTTTTAATATATCACATAGGACTCATTCAGCAGTATATACAGGGTATGTTGACTTTGAAATGTGTGTGGAGTGGTTCTAATATATCACATAGGGCTCATTCAGCAGTATATACAGGGTATGTTGACTTTGAAATGTGTGTGGAGTGGTTCTAATATATCACATAGGGCTCATTCAGCAGTATATACAGGGTATGTTGACTTTGAAATGTGTGTGGAGCTGTTCTAATATATCACATAGGGCTCATTCAGCAGTATATACAGGGTATGTTGACTTTGAAATGTGTGTGGAGTGGTTCTAATATATCACATAGGGCTCATTCAGCAGTATATACAGGGTATGTTGACTTTGAAATGTGTGTGGAGCTGTTTTAATATATCACATAGGGCTCATTTAGCAGTATATACAGGGTATGTTGACTTTGAAATGTGTGTGGAGCTGTTCTAATATATCACATAGGGCTCATTCAGCAGTATATACAGGGTATGTTGACTTTGAAATGTGTGTAGAGCGGTTCTAATATATCACATAGGGCTCATTCAGCAGTATATACAGGGTATGTTGACTTTGAAATGTGTGTGGAGCTGTTCTAATATATCACATAGGGCTCATTCAGCAGTATATACAGGGTATGTTGACTTTGAAATGTGTGTGGAGCGGTTCTAATATATCACATAGGGCTCATTCAGCAGTATATACAGGGTATGTTGACTTTGAAATGTGTGTGAAGTGGTTCTAATATATCACATAGGGCTCATTCAGCAGTATATACAGGGTATGTTGACTTTGAAATGTGTGTGGAGTGGTTCTAATATATCACATAGGGCTCATTCAGCAGTATATACAGGGTATGTTGACTTTGAAATGTGTGTGGAGCGGTTCTAATATATCACATAGGGCTCATTCAGCAGTATATACAGGGTATGTTGACTTTGAAATGTGTGTGGAGCGGTTCTAATATATCACATAGGGCTCATTCAGCAGTATATACAGGGTATGTTGACTTTGAAATGTGTGTGGAGCGGTTCTAATATATCACATAGGGCTCATTCAGCAGTATATACAGGGTATGTTGACTTTGAAATGTGTGTGGAGCGGTTCTAATATATCACATAGGGCTCATTCAGCAGTATATACAGGGTATGTTGACTTTGAAATGTGTGTGGAGTGGTTCTAATATATCACATAGGGCTCATTCAGCAGTATATACAGGGTATGTTGACTTTGAAATGTGTGTGGAGCTGTTCTAATATATCACATAGGACTCATTCAGCAGTATATACAGGGTATGTTGACTTTGAAATGTGTGTGGAGCGGTTCTAATATATCACATAGGGCTCATTCAGCAGTATATACAGGGTATGTTGACTTTGAAATGTGTGTGGAGCTGTTCTAATATATCACATAGGGCTCATTCAGCAGTATATACAGGGTATGTTGACTTTGAAATGTGTGTGGAGCGGTTCTAATATATCACATAGGGCTCATTCAGCAGTATATACAGGGTATGTTGACTTTGAAATGTGTGTGGAGTGGTTCTAATATATCACATAGGGCTCATTCAGCAGTATATACAGGGTATGTTGACTTTGAAATGTGTGTGGAGCTGTTCTAATATATCACATAGGACTCATTCAGCAGTATATACAGGGTATGTTGACTTTGAAATGTGTGTGGAGCGGTTCTAATATATCACATAGGGCTCATTCAGCAGTATATACAGGGTATGTTGACTTTGAAATGTGTGTGGAGCTGTTCTAATATATCACATAGGGCTCATTCAGCAGTATATACAGGGTATGTTGACTTTGAAATGTGTGTGGAGCTGTTCTAATATATCACATAGGGCTCATTCAGCAGTATATACAGGGTATGTTGACTTTGAAATGTGTGTGGAGCGGTTCTAATATATCACATAGGACTCATTCAGCAGTATATACAGGGTATGTTGACTTTGAAATGTGTGTGGAGCGGTTCTAATATATCACATAGGGCTCATTCAGCAGTATATACAGGGTATGTTGACTTTGAAATGTGTGTGGAGCGGTTTTAATATATCACATAGGGCTCATTCAGCAGTATATACAGGGTATGTTGACTTTTAAATGTGTGTGGAGCGGTTCTAATATATCATATAGGGCTCATTCAGCAGTATATACAGGGTATGTTGACTTTGAAATGTGTGTGGAGCTGTTCTAATATATCACATAGGGCTCATTCAGCAGTATATACAGGGTATGTTGACTTTGAAATGTGTGTGGAGCGGTTCTAATATATCACATAGGGCTCATTCAGCAGTATATACAGGGTATGTTGACTTTGAAATGTGTGTGGAGCGGTTCTAATATATCATATAGGGCTCATTCAGCAGTATATACAGGGTATGTTGACTTTGAAATGTGTGTGGAGCGGTTTTAATATATCACATAGGACTCATTCAGCAGTATATACAGGGTATGTTGACTTTGAAATGTGTGTGGAGCGGTTCTAATATATCACATAGGGCTCATTCAGCAGTATATACAGGGTATGTTGACTTTGAAATGTGTGTGGAGTGGTTCTAATATATCACATAGGGCTCATTCAGCAGTATATACAGGGTATGTTGACTTTGAAATGTGTGTGGAGCGGTTCTAATATATCACATAGGGCTCATTCAGCAGTATATACAGGGTATGTTGACTTTGAAATGTGTGTGGAGCTGTTCTAATATATCACATAGGGCTCATTCAGCAGTATATACAGGGTATGTTGACTTTGAAATGTGTGTGGAGCGGTTCTAATATATCACATAGGGCTCATTCAGCAGTATATACAGGGTATGTTGACTTTGAAATGTGTGTGGAGCGGTTCTAATATATCACATAGGGCTCATTCAGCAGTATATACAGGGTATGTTGACTTTGAAATGTGTGTGGAGTGGTTCTAATATATCACATAGGGCTCATTCAGGTTTTGTTAATGTGTAAGTTTGTGATCCATGGATCCACCCACCAAAGTTAGCAGTAATAAACTAAACCAGAACGTGGCTGGCAATAATATTACCTTGTCCAGCGTTTTTATTGTACTTATTGAGATACAGGAATTTTAACCAGTATGTTATGAATAACTAGAACTCGTCACACCGCGTCAATGCATAATAAAATGAATGAATAAAAATACCTGTATTGTTTGGTTTCAGTCTCTTAGATTGAGCAGTATAGCTTTAGGGCAGACGACAGTGGGACAAGTTGTGAATATTCTATCTAACGATGTCAATAGATTTGATCAGGTCAGTTTCTCTCTTTTGTTACTATTGGAAATATCGCTTTGATCATACACATAAAGCTCTGTACTATGAAACTGTACATATGTAACAAAAAGGTGATGATGTCACTACCATATTTAGGCATATCACTACCATATTTGGGCACATTACGCTTTTTGTCAAACTAGTTTGATAGTGTAAACAGAGCTTTAGAAAGTAATAGAGTAACACAAGTGATAATGAGGATTACTGGGAGAGGTAGAATAGGGAGTTAAGCTCTGTCTACACTATCAAAGTTTATGTGTGAAAAAAATGTGATGTGCCCAATATGGTAGTCGTACAGTATGAGATCATGTCCATACAGTATATGGGCACATAACATTTTTTTTCTCGCATAAATTAACTCACTGAAGATTAAAATTGGTTTTTGTTTGATATGAAAGAAAAATTGATGTTAACCTAAGAAATTACAGGGCAGAATTTGCACAAAATGATTGTTGTTTTTCATGCAGGCATTGTTGTTTATTCCATACCTGTGGATTGGACCATTACAAGTGATAATTGTTACTGTGTTGCTATGGTATGAATTAGGACCATCATGCTTTGCAGGCATGTCAATTCTCCTACTGATGGCACCGTTGCAGGCTTGGTTTGGAACTCTTTTTTCAAAGTTCAGAGCAAAGACTGCCATCCTGACCGACGAAAGAGTTCGATTTATGAATGAAATTATCTCTGGTATGCGTGTCATCAAGATGTATGCATGGGAGAAACCTTTTGGGCATCTTGTTTCTGAGAGTAGAAGGTAATAAAGATTACAATTATGCTAATTCTACCATTTATTTTCAAGATTCGAATAAGCGATAAAGCCCCATTTGCAAAAAAGTATATTTAGGATTTGTAAGATGAAGTAAATGGTTAAAATTTTCTCAAATTAAATCTAAAAAAATCTCAAAGAAAATATTTTAGTTTTAAGTTTTTTTCTATTTTTGCTATTGTTATAGCTCAGTACACGGTCAAATCTAGACCCTTCATGTCTATTAAATCCTAATAATTCTTGTATGTAATTTTTTTTCTATTATTTGATGAAATCAATATTTTGATTTGTTAAATGTAGACGTGAAATTTGGAAAATTCGTAAGAGCTCTCTTCTACGGGGAACAAATCTGGCGTTCTTTTTCACAACAACCAGCCTTGTTAGTTTTGCTACATTTGTTGTATATTCTTTGACTGGAAACACTTTGACGTCAAGGAAGGTGTATCTTGCCATACCGCTGTTCAACGTCATACGACTCTCAATATCCTTGTTTCTCCCTTTTGGAATCATGATGACAACAGAAGCAGTGGTTTCAATACGTAGGATCAAGGTGAGAATTGTTATAACGCACTGATTTCAATTTGTGATGACAAATAGAACAAGCTAGGTCGTGTCAATCGTTGTTCCACCGGTGGATCAAGGATTTTAAAATAGAGGGGCCTAAAAGTAGTGAATTGAAATGTTGAACTTAATTTGATGTCTTATTTTTTGCACGGGCCGACTGCCTCAGCCCTGCCTCAGCCCTGCTTGAATCCACCCTTGTGTTTGATGCTTCTAGACCTAGAAATCACCAAAACTTGGTTGGGAACGATAAAGCATGTCCCATTTGGTTGCCGCAAATCAAACAATACCTATTGTCTGGATGATTATACGACAGACGGATATATTGATATTTATTAGATATTTATATTATTTGATATCTAAAATATTTCTTGCCAAGTTTAATCCCAGGCCATCAATTGTCTTAATGCTTTGCCTTTCTATAGGAGTTTTTAATGTTAGAAGAACTTGATCAAGCTGCTATTGAAAAACAACATTGTAACCTTCGACCTAAGTCAGAAGATATACAGGTGAACGTTGAAAATCTCTCAGCTTCTTGGGATCAAGTAGGTTATAATTTAGCATATTTATATAAAATTAATTATTTATTTAATACATACTGTACTTACTTGATCCTTGACCCTTTATTCCTAGGGAAGGGTCCTTAGTCTTCTTTTAAAAATGCCACTGATGGTGTAGAGACAACTTTTAAAAATGCCACTGATGGTGTAGAGACAACTTTTAAAAATGCCACTGATGGTGTAGAGACAACTTTTAAAAATGCCACTGATGGTGTAGAGACAACTTTTAAAAATGCCACTGATGGTGTAGAGACAACTTTTAAAAATGCCACTGATGGTGTAGAGACAACTTTTAAAAATGCCACTGATGGTGTAGAGACAACTTTTAAAAAATGCCACTGATGGTGTAGAGACAACTTTTAAAAAATGCCACTGATGGTGTAGAGACAACATTTAAAAATGCCACTGATGGTGTAGAGACAACTTTTAAAAATGCCACTGATGGTGTAGAGACAACTTTTAAAAATGCCACTGATGGTCTAGAGACAACTTTTAAAAATGCCACTGATGGTGTAGAGACAACTTTTAAAAATGCCACTGATGGTGTAGAGACAACTTTTAAAAATGCCACTGATGGTGTAGAGACAACATTTAAAAATGCCACTGATGGTGTAGAGACAACTTCAGGCTTTAGTAAATTCCATCAAAAAAAATGGATTGCTACAAAGGTTGTTTGTAGCAATTATTAACATACTTTTTTTATTTTATTTATTTATTTTTTTGTATATTTCAATTAGATCAATTTCCTTTTCTCAAGTGTACGCATTTTTATTTCAGTTAGACAAAGACATAGACATTTACTCTGCACCTTTTCATTTTTCATATTGTTAGAATTAAACATTTGACAAAAAAAGAGTAAATTCTTTTGTTTTATTCAACAAGGTTGACGGTGAAACGTCTATGACAATGGTGCTAAAGAATATTAATCTATCAGTAAAACCTGGAGAGCTATTGGCAATAGTAGGGCCTGTTGGCTGTGGCAAGGTATGGCGGACTTAAATCTGACTGATTTAATTGTGGTTGACTTAAATTCAATTGATTTAATTTTTATTGACTTGATTTTGACTGACTTACTTTTTGACTGACCTAATTTTGTTTGAATTAATATTGGCTGACTTAATTTTGACTGACTTAATATTGGTTGAATTAATATTGGCTGACTTAATTTTGACTGACTTTATTATTACTGACTTTTATTAACTTATATTCTAGTCTTCCTTGTTGATGGGGATTATGAAAGAGCTTCCTCATATGACTGGTATCGTAGAGGTTACTGGCAGGCTAGCTTACGCATCACAACTACCGTGGGTTTTCTCAGGCACTATCAAAGAGAACATTCTATTTGGAAAACCATACGATAAAGAGCAGTTTAACCATGTAATTGAAATATGCGCCTTAAAAAAAGTGAGTACTGTATGTTTGTGTACTGATCCAGTCTTATCAACTAATAGACAAATGATTTTCATCAAGTATGGTATTTGCAATATTATGTTTTCGGTCTAACAGGACCTTAAAGTTTTACCAAAGAAGGAGGAGACAATAGTTGGTGAACGTGGAGTAAACCTTAGTGGAGGTCAAAGGGCAAGGATTGGTCTAGCAAGAGCGATATACAATGATATGGATGTATATCTTCTGGATGACCCCCTAAGTGCAGTAGACACTGAAGTTGGAAAACACCTGTTTGACATGTGAGTTATTTATTATCTCATTGATTCATTGTATTAAACAAGATTGTGTCTGATTCTTTGACCTAGGTCACAGGTCTTATTTCCTAGGGGTCATTTTGAGGGGGTGAACTTTTCTACCCAGCCAAGTGATCACTTTGAACTTGATTTATTGTATTTATTAATATTTATATTAATCTTTCAGATGCATCAGAGATGGTTTAAAAGACAAACCATGTATCTTGGTTACACACCAACTTCAATATTTGGAAAGTGTTGATAAGATTCTTGTTATGACTGACGTAAGTTCAACCTTATACTAATACATTTGTCCACCAATATTTGTATGTTTTTGTACTGTTCTGTTATATACATAGGCAGTTTTATAAACAATTATAATGCAAAAGATAGGATATTAGAGTTCAGTACTTAATTTTACACTTTTTTGATATTTTTAGGGTGAGATTGCAGGATATGGAACATATAAGGAACTACAATCTTCTGGAATTGACTTTGCTTCGTTACTTAAGGAGCGTAAAGACGAGAACGAGGACTCGGTTAGCCATCAGGAGTCAACATTTGGGTCAGAAAAGCAACAGTACACTTCACATACATCTATAACTGAATCTGTAGATTCAACAGTAAGCATCGTTTGCCATTAAAATATCCATTTCAGGTCCATTTTAAACATTACAATTTCAAGGCCGTAGCCAGGGAAATTTGATGGTTTCGAATGACCCCCCTTTACCTGAAGTGACCTTTTCAACTAGAGACCAGGAGCATAAAATAAATCCTCACTAGCCTAGCTTGTGATGGTTTTTGCCCATTTTTTTTTAAACAAACCTTCCTACTGCAAAAATCTTAGCTACAGTATTACTGTATAGTAAAAATTTGATAACTCTTACTACTAGAGAAAAGTTTAGCTTAAACATTAAATTTCTGTTTCAACATAGTTTAAAGAGAGAAAAGAAACCGAATTCCATTGTTTGGTGGTGTGGTAATTAACAATTACTCGAAAACATTAAGCTACAGCCTTGTCTATACTGTCAAACTTTATGTGACAAAAAAATGTGATGTGCCCATATATGGACATGATGGTGTCATATCACCACCATAATTTTGCACATCAAACTTTGTTTGTCAAACTAGTTTGATAGTGTAGACAGAGCTTTAGACTAAGTGCAGAAAATAAAGCCTATTTTTTGTGTTCAGTTTGCAGAAGAGGGTGAAGAGGAGGAGACTAAGGCTGTTGGTACAGTGTCCAGCATGGTGTACAGACGCTACTTTGCTGCTGGTGGCGGTATTTGCTTCCTACTCTTCTTTACACTTGCAAATATTGCAGTTCAGGTACTTGGCTCTGTTTTTTGCTCATGAAATCCTATGTACTTGGCTCTGTTTTTTGCTCATAAAATCCTATGTACTTGGCTCTGTTTTTGCTCATGAAATCCTATGTACTTGGCTCTGTTTTTGCTCATGAAATCCTATGTACTTGGCTCTGTTTTTGCTCATGAAATCCTATGTACTTGGCTCTGTTTTTTGCTCATGAAATCCTATGTACTTGGCTCTGTTTTTTGCTCATAAAATCCTATGTACTTGGCTCTGTTTTTGCTCATGAAATCCTATGTACTTGGCTCTGTTTTTGCTCATAAAATCCTATGTACTTGGCTCTGTTTTTGCTCATGAAATCCTATGTACTTGGCTCTGTTTTTTGCTCATGAAATCCTATGTACTTGGCTCTGTTTTTTGCTCATAAAATCCTATGTACTTGGCTCTGTTTTTGCTCATGAAATCTTATGTACTTGGCTCTGTTTTTGCTCATAAAATCCTATGTACTTGGCTCTGTTTTTGCTCATGAAATCCTATGTACTTGGCTCTGTTTTTGCTCATGAAATCCTATGTACTTGGTTCTGTTTTTTGCTCATGAAATCCTATTTACTTGCCTCTAGTTTTTGCTCATGAAATCCTATGTACTTGGCTCTGTTTTTTGCTCATGAAATCCTATGTACTGGGCTCTAGTTTTTTCTCCAAAGCTTTGAATTAAATTTTATCAGTTATAAATTTCACAAACAATACAACAATTTATAAAATAAAAGTAGATGAAAATTTTAGACAAAAGTAAGTACTTAATAAATTAATTGTCTTTTTATATGTTAAATTTGCCACAAAAGACAACAACCTGTGACGGCGGGGAATCACCTGTGACGGCATAGAAAATACATGTGACGGCATAGAAAATACATGTGACGGCACAGAAAATACATGTGACGGCATAGAAAATACATGTGACGGCATAGAAAATACATGTGACGGCATAGAAAATACATGTGACGGCATAGAAAATACATGTGACGGCATAGAAAATACATGTGACGGCATAGAAAATACATGTGACGGCATAGAAAATACATGTGACGGCATAGAAAATACATGTGACGGCATAGAAAATACATGTGACGGCATAGAAAATACATGTGACGGCATAGAAAATACATGTGACGGCATAGAAAATACATGTGACGGCATAGAAAATACATGTGACGGCATAGAAAATACATGTGACGGCATAGAAAATACATGTGACGGCATAGAAAATACATGTGACGGCATAGAAAATACATGTGACGGCATAGAAAATACATGTGACGGCATAGAAAATACATGTGACGGCATAGAAAATACATGTGACGGCATAGAAAATACATGTGACGGCATAGAAAATACATGTGACGGCATAGAAAATACATGTGACGGCATAGAAAATACATGTGACGGCATAGAAAATACATGTGACGGCATAGAAAATACATGTGACGGCATAGAAAATACATGTGACGGCATAGAAAATTTATACAGCAATTCAATTTGCTTCTGTTTTTTTCCCTCACCTTCACAGGTTTTTGTTACGCTTCTGTCTTGACGAAATAAATGAAAAAAAAAATGAAACAATTGTATTAAAATTTTGTTTTGGTTTTAGTCGTTTTTTAACGCTTCAGATTGGTGGCTGTCTTACTGGGTGTACCAAGAAGAACTGGCCTTCTCTGAATATGAATCAATGAATTTAACAAATGTTGTAAGTGTAGTAATTAGCTAACCATTAATTATTATTATTTTACTAGGTGACCCCTTCAGTCAAAGACTGGTCTCACAGATGGCCCAGTTATGATCAGTTGCTGTGAGTGAACTAGTACGTCGGGGTAACCCCTACTTATCTCGAAAGGTGTACTAGGTTCTTTAAAGCGCACATGAGCTAGATGTGTACAATGGACCTGTGGTTTATAGTCCTTATCTGAGAAGATTTGTTTTACCACCAGAATCATGAAGCGAGTGAGCCTTGAACCCTTGCCGATGTTATGGCTACAAAATTACGGTTCCTCTGTCTTTACCGTTTAGAATTTGTGATAGTGTAAATTAGTAATTTATTAGATGGTATTTGTAGACTATTATATTAACCATTTAATACTTACCATGGGTTTATAGAGGGCCTAATCCGAATCGCGTCATTTTCCAGGACTCGAGGACGATTACTAAATACCTTTATCTTACCCTTTTAAATGGTTGTATATATCACTTCTCCTATGGAAATTATGTATATGGAATACACAAAATGTTCCTTCAATTTATTAATAAAAATGTTGTTGTTAATTTTAGACTGCAGAGCCGTTTGTTGAAGAGTTTGATTCAAATTGGTATATCTATATATTTTGCGGATTTACCACCGGTTTGTTTGTTACAAGCTTTGTCAGATCATTTATGACCTTTAACCTGGCGGTAAATGCTTCCGAAAATTTGCATAATGAAATGTTCCAAGCCATAGTCAGAGCACCAATGAGATTCTTCGACACAAACCCTATTGGTAAGATTTGAATATATCTTTAATTTTGGAGATATTCCAGTTTTCAGAGTGAGAGTATTTAGGAAAGTCAAAATATATTTTATATAAATAATCATTTGTTAAATGTGTTTTTAGGTCGAATTCTCAATAGATTTGCTAAAGATATTGGATTTATGGACGATCTTCTTCCATTAACATTAGCAGATGTTGTTCAGGTAAACAGAGATTATTTTTGAATTCAATTTATTTAAACAATAACACATACATGACACCTTGACCTTGGCCCTCTATCGCTTTCTATGGGATGTCCCAGCCAGCAATTCAGTATACACTAGAAGAACTTCTATTTAAGGGGACACATTCAGGACCAAAGTGGATCCCCTTAAAGGTCTCCTAACAGAAGTTTCTACTGTACTGTACTATCTGTGTAACAGACATCTTTGGGCAGTCTAAAGGTTTTCCGTTTATCAAAACTTAACATTGATAACATCATCAAATTGCTAATGTGAAATGTATGTTAATATTTATGTTTAATACATTTGTTCATCAGATTTCATTGATGGTTTTTGGGGCCATAGTTACTGTTGCCGTCTTCAATCCAATTGTTCTCATCTTTGTTGTACCACTTGGTGTTGTTTTCGTTTTTGTGAGGCTGTATTATTTGCATACATCTCGTGATGTCAAACGAATGGAGGGATTAAGTAAGTTTATTGTTAAAGCTCTGTCTACACTATAAAAAAAAAATTGATGTGCCCATGGACATGATGACATCATATCACTACCATATTTGGGTACAACACACTAGTTTGATAGACAGAGCTTTAGATATTTTATTCAGAACTTTCTTCTCATCATTATCAACATACTGTACATATGTTTGAGTATAGCTGGTCACATTTATGTAAAAACAGAGTTTCCCAAATTCTTACATTTTTATATTTTAAACATTTTAGATCTTGTTTATGTGTTTGTTTTCTGTTTTAGATAATATTAACTGGTATTTAATTTGATCATTTTGTCGTACAATTAAAAAACTAGTGACAGATCCAATTTGTTTATAGCACGTAGTCCAGTTTTCTCACACTTATCAGCAACGCTACAAGGCTTAAGTACAGTGAGGGCGTTCCAGGTACAGCAGTCGTTCACGGATCAGTTTGAGTTTTACCAGGACCGTCACTCGCAGGCATGGTACTTGTTTTTAACCACGTCAAGGTATTTTGGTGTCTGGTTGGATTGGTTAGCTGTCATTTTTGTTGCAGTGGTTACTTTTGGATCTCTGATTGTATCGAGTGGTAATTAGATTTGGCTATATTCTCGTCAGATCACCAAAGTTACGCAACGTTGGGCATGGTTAGAGCTTGGATGGGAGACCATCTGGGAATATCGGGTGCTGTATATAGAGATGGGGTCCCATTAGGCATTTGAAATCAGCACTGCTGACTCCTATGGCAGCCCCTGAATCTAGTAGCTGCCTCTGGTTAAGGTGTGCACTTGACGGAAGGAGCCCAACAAAAAAATTAGTTTCATAGTAAAGTATAATCATAGTCTTTAAGGGTAACTCTAGGTAAAAAAATTCTATTGTTTATGATAAACCCTTGCAACAACATTGATAATAATGGAACACAATAAAAACAAGCTGACCGCATACATTTTGCTCTGAGCTGGTCTTAAACCGTAATTGTATTTGTTTTCAGTTTCTGAGAATCTCAATTCCGGCGCTGTCGGTTTATCATTGAGTTATGCGTTGAGCTTGATGGGAGCTTTCCAGTGGGGTGTCCGACAATCAGCCGAGTTGGAAAACTTAGTAAGTAACTCTAAGTAGATTGACTTTGACTCTCAGACTGGATTACTTACTCAATTGAGGCGCTCATTTAAAACTTAAATTGTGGCTTACTTAATGTTTTATGTGTGCTGACTTGTACTTATCTTTACCAGAATTCAACATTGCCTTCCTTCACCAAAGAGTGGGCATATTATAATTGAAAAAATAACCAAAATTATACAATATCTATACTGTATTGCAAATATCTTTAGATGACGTCAACCGAGCGTGTCATTGAATACACCGACATTGAGCCTGAAGCGCCGTTCGAGACAGACTTGAAGCCGTCGCCAGACTGGCCTAAGTATGGTATCATAACATTTGAAGGAGCTTCATTGTCATACTATGAAGGTGGACCACCAGTTTTAAAAAGACTCTATTGTTGCATACGAGCTAAAGAGAAGGTAATCTTATAAATTATTTAAAAACTGCATTTTCCCACCTACTTATTTGGTGTTAAGCTCTGTCTACACTATCAAATTGTATGTGTAAACAAATGTGATGTGCCCATCTATGGACATGATGATGTCATATCACTACTATACTTGTGCATAACACTACCATATTTGGGCACATCACACTTTTTTTGTCAAACTACAGATTCTACGCGGGACAAGCTATGCGGTTTACCGCTTACCGTTGCTCCTCGTCTGTGTAAATTGGCCTTAAGTGTGGATTGGCATTTTCTCTCCATTAATAGCCACTTTGAATTCAATAATTGTTTTTCAGGTGGGTGTTGCAGGGCGAACTGGTGCTGGTAAAAGCTCTTTAATGACTGCTCTGTTACGCTTGGCTGAACCTACTGGCAATATTATGATAGACGGTGTTCTAACCAGTGACCTTGGTTTGCATGACCTACGAAAAAACATTTCAATTATCCCTCAAGTAGGTGAAATATGACTTTATATGAACCGTATACATTAATAATGCGACATTTCATTCATTCAATCTTTTATTTCGGAATCTCTGGTTCATAGAAAGTAAAATTACATATAAATTACTACTGTAACTACTACTGTACTACTCATGGCATTCCACCTGGAGAGCATCTTTGACTTACTGTATATAAGATGTTTGAAGTTGTTTTTTGCACTTGAATTGATTTATATAGCGCTATTTATATAGCGCTATTTCGTAAAGATCAGAGTGCTTTGAATGTTTGTTGATTATTAAAATTGTTTTGTTTTAAAAATATTTCTATCTTCTTTCAACTAAAATTTGTGGTAAATCATGTCTCGGGTCACATTCTTTAGTCTCCGTTTAGATAGGCTGCTACATCAGTACTTCTATGAATGGATGGCTAGTTGGTGACAAGAACGCTAATATATATAATGTCTATCAACATAAATTATCTTCATACTACTACATGATAGGCATTGGGTATGGCATACTTATTTTTTGCATCATTGAATTTGTAGGATCCAGTATTGTTCAGCGGATCGCTTCGCAGGAACCTCGATCCTTTTGAAGAGCACACGGAAAGTGATTTATGGAAAGCTTTGGAAGAGGTTTGATTGTTTTAATTATGACCATTTTAGTTTAGTTTAGAAGTGGTTTTTTAACAGTGATTTCAAGAAAATTGACTGCTGGAGTTAGAACTCCTTAAGAGGACAATTTTAGAACCCAACTATAATATTATTACCTCTCATTCCTGGGAAAGTGTCTCCTTAATAGGGTTGTCCTAAAGGAGGACTTCTACAGTATAATTATTCTTCGATTTTTATTAACGAATCATAAAAGATAATGAGATAGAGTTGATGTATTGTAAACCAGTAAAATAACTTGCGTGTCAAGACAGTTTCGTCAAGCTGTCAGCTAGATTTTGTCAGTTTTTGTTACCATGCCGATTACTGATTTACAAAACATCAACTTTATCTCATTACTAAATCTAAACCAGATGAAAAGGTTTTCACATCATAAAAGATGTTTTTATTTTCCGTGTGTAATTTACAGTAGATCATTTGAATACAGTATTTAGCTTTTGCTTTCTCTTTAATCTCTGTCTATACTATGAAACTAGTTTGACAAAAAAAAGTGTGCCCAAATATGGTAGTGATATACCCAAATAAGGTAGTGATATTCCCAAATATGGTATTGATATGCCCAAATATGATGTCCATATATGCACATCACATTTTTTTGTCACATAAAGTTTGATAGTGTAGACAGTATAGTAAATTTTTTACTCAGGTTCAACTTAAGGTAACAGTGTCGGAATTTCCTGAAAAATTAGAATCACAAGTAACAGAAGGTGGCACTAATTTCAGCGTAGGTCAACGGCAACTATTGTGTCTTGCTCGTGCGGTGCTCAGACACACTCGTATTCTGGTTGTTGATGAAGCCACTGCCAATGTGGATATCAAGTAATTAAAAAAAATATTTAGTTTATTACATACATTTAAGCTCATTTATTTTGATTTGAGTTTAGAGCGACTTATTTTCGAATGTATTTCCGACTTTGTGCTCTTTCTCTATTTTAAGTAATAAAAGCATACTGTAGTAAACAGAATGTACCCTCTTTAGTTGGGAGTGAAAACGCGGCAATAAAATGTTATAGCAGCGGCATCGCTAAGAGAAACAAGCTAATGCGGATGTGTAAGCAAAGATTTTTCAAATTTGCTGCCCTCTAGTGTTCAATTTTGCGCATGTGCCATATAAAATTTACCCAAGACAATATTTCTGCTACTTTGCAGGTTTGATAAATAAGCGCAAGTTATATGCTTAAGCCTTTCTTAAATATTTCAGCTTAAGCAAAAATATAAGCAAATATTGATAAATGCCAACCCAGGAGAGTCAATGAAGCTCTCTGGCTCACAAGCCAGAAGATCCAGTCAATGAAGTGAAATAATAATCTTTTAAGTAAATCTATTATTGTGGCTTATTGTTTTTTTCTATTTATCAGAACTGACACACTTATTCAAGCTACTATTCGTGAAAAGTTTAAACACTGCACTGTGCTAACAATTGCACACAGACTAAACACAATTATGGATTCAGATCGGATTCTGGTAATCATTATTATTTATGTAATTTTCATTTTTTAATAAATTATTGTTCTTGCAATGGCCCAGGACTGATCCGGGATTTATTAAATGTCGGAGTGCTAATCATAATATTAATACAGTAGTAGTAGTATGTCAAAAAGTGTAGCAATATTCTGATTTTACAATCAAGTTAAATTTATATCTCAAAGATAAGCAACAAAATAACCAATATTTGGTACCTTTACATGAACTTTGTATGATGAATGAAGTTTTATATTTTAATGAAATTTAATGAATTTTAAACATTTTTCTAATTCATTTTTTAATCTGAATTTTAACTTTTATGAATCCTTTTGTATCTTTGTTTGAATGTTGTCTGTATATTTTGTATTGTTGTTAAGAGGGCCTCTTCAAGTCAGCTGTACTGCTGTAGTACAGCTGTTAGAGTTACCCTTGTAAAACAAAGTTGATAAATAAATAGTGCTACCACCACCTAGATCCACCATTGTGGCCATCTTGAAAACGATATTTTAGTTTCATAATTAAGCTCTGTCTACACTATCAAACTTTATGTGACACAAAAATGTGATGTGTCCATATATGGACATGGTGATGTTATTATTAACTACCATATTTAAGCATATCACTACCATATTTGAGCACACATTTTTTGTCAAACTAGTTTGATAGACAGAGCTTTAGGCTATAGGAAATAGATGATATAGCTGTTGTCAGTTACCAGCATGCAAAATTCAGTTCTGCATCTAAAAAGTTTATTTTGGTTTCTAAAGAAATTATACTGTACCGACTTTTCAGATTCTAGATGAAGGAAAAATCGCTGAATTTGATGAACCGTACGTTCTCCTACAAAAAGAGGACGGGCTTCTGTCGAAAATGGTTTATGAAAGTGGACGAACAGAAGCGGCAAATTTACTAGAAATTGCAAGAGAAAAGTATTATCATAGTAATTCAAGTGATCCATACGGATTTAGTGAGAAAGACATTCCAACATCACCTCTTAGTAAGCTCATTCCGGAAGGAGTTGTGAATCTTACAATAGAAACAAACTTATGATACTATTGTACTGATACTCCCGTATTTAGACTCGTCTCCTGGCCTAACATCGTGCTCCCGAATTCCCACATTTTCTCTTGAATTGTAAAGATAACTGAATTGTTATGTATGTGTTGTTTTCTGCATTCAATATAAAAAAGCTGACACGCAAGTGTATTTACGATATTTCAGTTATTGTACAACCATTTTCAGTATTCCCCTCACATAGCCACCATACTGTACATCATATATTGCTATGTGTTACATAGATCAATGTACACTAAAGGTATTCCCCTCACATAGCCACCATACTGTACATCATATATTGCTATGTGTTACATAGATCAATGTACACTAAAGGTATTCCACTCACATAGCCACCATACTGTACATCATATATTGCTATGTGTTACATAGATCAATGTACACTAAAGGTATTCCCCTCACATAGCCACCATACTGTACATCATATATTGCTATGTGTTACATAGATCAATGTACACTAAAGGTATTCCCCTCAAATAGCCACCATACTGTACATCATATATTGCTATGTGTTACATAGATCAATGTACACTAAAGAATTTTGCTTATTAATAATTTTATTATGTTAACAATATTATTTTGCTTTTATTTGTTAAAACTAGTGCAAAGATGAGTTACTTTATGTTAGTTTTAATGATTACATGTTTAAAAAAATACCCATTTCTAATGATTAAAAGTAAATCACCAAGGTATATAATGAACATTTTAAAAACAGACTACTAAACTATTTAAGCAAGCACTGAAGACAAAACTACTCTATTTGGATAGCCATCACCAGGGGATAAGTTGCCCTGGGTGTAGTTGTCCAGTTTTCTGTGTGGTAGTTGTCCAGGGGGTAATTTGTCTGCACGTTTTAAGTAATTGACCAGGTTATCATAATTCCAGAATTATGAAAACAAATATTGTAATAATAAATATGCAAATTATTTATTAACTGTTAAAGAAATAACATGGCTGCTATCAGTAATTCCTTCTATGTGTGTTGTATATATTATTGTACAGTAAACTTGGTATTTTTTTAAACATCTATTAAAACATTTGGTACAAAATCATGTGATGTCTCTCCTGTGTGTATTATCAAATGCATTTTCAAATACCCACTCTTTTTGAATTTCTTCCCACAATGTTCACATTCATATGATGTCTTTCCTGTGTGTATTCTCAAATGTGTTTTTAAAGTCCCATTTTGTTTAAATTTCTTCCCACAATGTTCACATTCATATGGTGTCTCTCCTGTGTGTATTCTCAAATGCATTTTCAATTCCCCACTTCTTCTAAATTTCTTCCCACAATGTTCACATTCATATGATGTCTTTCCTGTGTGTATTCTCAAATGTGTTTTCAATTCCCCACTTCTTCTAAATTTCTTCCCACAATGTTCACATTCATATGGTGTCTCTCCTGTGTGTATTATCAAATGCATTTTCAAATACCCACTCTTTTTGAATTTCTTCCCACAATGTTCACATTCATATGATGTCTTTCCTGTGTGTATTCTCAAATGTGTTTTCAAAGTCCCATTTTGTTTAAATTTCTTCCCACAATGTTCACATTCATATGGTGTCTCTCCTGTGTGTATTCTCAAATGCGTTTTCAAATCCCCGTTTTGTTTAAATTTCTTCCCACAATTTTCGCATTGATATGGTGTCTCTCCTGTGTGTATTCTCAAATGCATTTTCAAATTTCCATTTTGTTTAAATTTCTTCCCACAGTGTTCACATTCATATGGTGTCTCTCCTGTGTGTATTATCAAATGCATTTTCAAATCCCCACGTTTTCTAAATTTCTTCCCACAATGTGCACATTCATATGGTGTCTCTTCTGTGTGTATTCTCAAATGTTTTTTTAAATGCCCATTCTTTTTAAATTTCTTCCCACAATGTTCACATTCATATGGTGTCTCTCCAGTGTGTATTCTCAAATGCATTTTCAAATACCCACTCTTTTTAAATTTCTTTCCACAATGATCACATTCATATGGTGTTTCTCCTCTGTGTTTTATCAAATGCATTTTCAAATACCCACTCTTTTTGAATTTCTTCCCACAATGTCCACATTCATATGGTGTCTCTACTGTGTGTATTTTCAAATGTGTTTTGAAATTCCCATTTTGTTTAAATTTCTTCCCACAATGTTCACATTCATATGGTGTCTCTCCTGTGTGTATTCTCAAATGCATTTTCAATTCCCCATTTGTTCTAAATTTCTTTCCGCAATGTTCACATTCATATGGTGTCTCTCCTGTGTGTATTTTCAAATGTGTTTTAAAATTCCCATTTTGTTTAAATTTCTTCCCACAATGTTCACATTCATATGGTGTCTCTCCTGTGTGTATTTTCAAATGCATTTTCAAACTCCCACTTATTCTAAATTTCTTCCCACAATGCTCACATTCATATGGTGTCTCTCCTGTATGTATTTTCAAATGTGTTTTTAAATTCGCATTTCGTTTAAATTTCTTCCCACAATGTTCACATTCATATGGTGTCTCTCCTGTGTGTATTCTCAAATGCATTTTTAAACTCCCACTTATTCTAAATTTCTTCCCACAATGTTCACATTCATATGGTGTCTCTCCTGTGTGAATTCTCAAATGTGCTTTTAAATGCCCACTGTCTTTGAATTTCTTCCCACAATGCTCACATTCATATGGTGTCTCTCCTGTGTGTATTCTCAAATGTCTTTTCAAATCCCCACTTTTTCTAAATTTCTTTCCACAATGTTCACATTCATATGGTGTCTCTCCTGTGTGAATTCTCAAATGTATTTTCAATATCCCATTTTGTGTAAATTTCTTTCCACAATGTTCACATTCATATGGTGTCTCTCCTGTGTGAATTCTCAAATGTATTTTCAAAGCTCCATTTTGGGTAAATTTTTTCCCACAATGTTCACATTCATATGGTGTCTCTCCTGTGTGTGTTCTCAAATGCCTTTTTAATTTCCCATTCTGGTTGAATTCCTTACCACACAGTTCACATTCATATGGTGTTTGCCCATGCAAGTCGATATCATCTTTATAAAATGTATATACACGGCGTGAACATTTGTTGAACTCTTCTGTCTGAGACTGTGTATGTATTCCTAAATGTAACTTCAAATCACTGAAATCAAATTTATCTCCACAGTGTTCACATTTATATTTCATGTTATTGTTTTTATAGGCCTAGGTATGTTTTTGTTTTGTAATGCTGTGAATGTGATGGTATTCAGGCCTATACTTGGAGCCTATTGCGATTTCGTTTCATATGCAATAATAATTTTACAAAGCAACTGAGTACGAACCGACCCGGTCCACAGGTTGGGTTGGCTGGTTTTCAATTCAGGCCAAGTCTAATGCCTATCCTGATAGTACCCTTCTCACCTAGAAAGTAGGCCCAGTGGTAGTACTAGCTGGATCAACTAGTAGGCCTAAGCTTATTAGTAATATTAACTACTACACAGTCATAAAATGCCCTCATTTTAACAAGGATATATATATTGAGAAAAGCTTGAATGATACTACTAGCTAAGCCTAAATCTATTTCAACATTTTTAATTGTATGTTTTCATTTTCAATCAATAATCCGCTCCGATCCTCCTTTTTCAAACCAAAAATGAGGGCGTGCTGGACGTCATATTTTACATTTCCGGGAATAATGAATGTTTCACCAAGCGAAGAAAGAGTGGAAAACGAAGGCCTAGAACAAATAAATGAACGAGTGAAACATGTATTTAATGAGTATTTAAAAGAAAAAGAAGAAGATGGAGATTTTGTTATTGGTTATGTTGAAGGAAGTGAGATTTTGTATACCTTTTTGGAAGATTACAAGCGAGCTGGAGGGGTTGGCTTTAGCATTCGAGACTCGTGGAGGCGAAGTGGCCTTACAACCCAGCTCCGACTACGAGAATTTGAACCAGGAAAGAGCCTAGCAGATGTAAATGATAATCGTAGCCCTGACGAAGATACTGCAAAACCGCAAACAGACGTACGATCAAAACAAAGTGGGCAGAAATGCCCTGGAGCATTAGAGAGTAGGTTAAAATATAACTAGTTAAGGGCCTAATTAATAGTAATTATACATAATACTCTACTATAGGCCTAAAGCCTATTATAGGTGCGCCTATTATACAAATAATGAATGTTTATGAGTGCAATGGTACAAATAATGGCACGAGGTGAATGATGAAAGGTTATATCAATGAGGCAAAGCCGAGTTGATATAACCTTTCATCATTCACCAAGTGCCATTATTTGTACCATTACACGAATACAAAACATTCATTATTTGTTTTATATAACATCTAAATAAATTCTAGTTATTTTCAAAAAGTACTATTTAACGATCGTTGAATAGTGCGTACTATTGCACGCCATGTGACCCACATTCGTCCAATCAAATGACAGGAATTTATTTAGGTGTTATATAAAACTGTATATATATAGGCCTATATAGGCCTAGTCTAGTACTTTTTAGTAAACTAATAGTATAATGATGGCTATCTAGAACGTGGTAGGCCTACTACATACATTACAGAGGCCTAATCCTAGTTTGATAGTGTTAGTAGAGTTTTAGTGTAGGATAATGTTATTTTTTTAACATTTCTGCTATATTACTGATAAAGCTAAACTTACTTATTTATGTATTAATTAATATTATTATATATTTAATCAAGAGTACTAACTACTACTAGGGGCTAGTAAGTCCTTATTTATTTTGAAATGATGGTGTGGTTTTTTTTCAGCTCAGTGTCGAATATTATGGCAGAGTCGAAATGGGTGGTTAAAACTACCAAATCTTGGCATGCCATTTATCATACAAGCTTACGAGAGACGAGTTTGCTCATTTAAAAGTACACGACGGGTAAAAAAGGATCCTAATAAAACAAGTGACGATGCCGTAGATGTGATTGAAACAGATGCCTTAGAAGTGGAAGAGCAGGAACCAACAGATGCTTGTGGCAGCAGTAGAAAAAGACATTGCAGCAAAGTAATAATTTATTGTTGTGGAGTGGTTGACTCTGAATCTTTATTTCCATAATAATATAATTACATACAGCTAATATTATGGAATTCTCATTCAATATCTGAGATCAAATTTTGGGTTGTTGGGGTGGATAAAATTTATACTGTATGTCATTAAATTTATCACTTTGGTAAAAAATACAGAAGGAAAGTAGAAACTGTACTCTGTATACCCTGTAATAATATGTGTAGTAAAACGGAATATTTATTTTTGTAGATTGTTGATAACGAATCATCAAAGAAAAAAAGAAGAAAAAGAAAGTCAATTAAAAAAGATTGTAAAGCTGTTATTGAACTGAAAGAGTTATGGATATTTGCTGAATATAAGGTACTGTAAATCACTTTTTAAAGATATATATTCCTCCTAAATTTGTTTTTCAATATGCCATTTTAATGTCACGTAATAAATAATAATAAACCTGGATCGGAAAAAAAAAATTTACCTGAATACATCTTTAATGTCACCAAATTAGAGTTTAATTAATTATAGACGTTACACAGATAATAGTTACACATTTTGATGTTTTACAGCCTACATTTGCAGAGGATTCAACCGATCATGCAAAAAGAAAGGCAAGAGAAAAAATAATTAATCGTTTGCAGAATGAAATGAAATCTGGGAAAGTAAAGTACCTTAAGCGGTATTACTTACGATTACCTTATCCAAAAGTACACTCTGGACACGACATCGGTATGAATAATAAATTGTGTAAAATAAACCCGTTTGTGGTGACGTGCATACAGAATTTAGTCAACGAGGGGATTACCGCCATTAAAAATGTTCAGCATCATATTAACCAGCTTGTTGAATTAGAATGTGCAAAAAAGGGTAAACGTTATTTATTTGGTTTGAGCTATGACAGGTCATATTACCCAGATGAGAAAACGGTGCGAAATCACATTTACCTTGCTGTGAATGCACAGAAAGCACAATCACAGGATGAAACTGAGCGTCCTTCATCGCCTAAACATGTTCGTTTGTTGAGCAATACAGCTTCGAATGTACGGTCTGAGTTGAAGGAAATTAAGAATCTGACACAAAAATGCCAGGATGTCCAATTATTGACAGAATTGCTGCAACAGATTGAAAATATTCGTAAACAGTTCCATGAGAAATTGGATAAAAAATCTTCATTACCTAGGAAACCGATTCCATGTATTTCAACACAAGATTCACATGCTGGTTCCCATAGGGATTTAAATGAAGATGGAATTTGTAAAAATTCAGAAGAGATGGATATGATAAATACGGATTTAGCAGCTGCAGAGGTATTGCAATCTTTGACTACGCAATCTTTCACAAATAGAGATGATAGTGGTCCAAAAAGTTTTGACAACATAACATCAATGCCTGACATGTTTCAAGAAATAGTGGATATGATGCCGCAACAGCAAAACAACCAGCAATCACTACTACAAAATCATCAAATTAACAATCTACAACAACCAATAAGTCTACATACTTCTCAATCACAAAAACAAAATTCCCAACTTTTTTCGCAAAATCCACAAGAGCAGCTTTCAAACAATTCAGTTCAACTAATGCCAAGCTACATGGCACCACCGAGCAACAATGACATCGTCGTGGCAACACCAATAGCTCTACATTGCTCAAATTCTTACACAAAAAATGACATTTCTTCAAAAGAAGCCATCCCTTTTACTAATCAGTAGGCCAACTAACAGACATAACATAATTCAAATATGTACAATCAAATAGCACATGGCTTAATGCTGTTTGGAAGAGGCATGCATGAGGACACAGTTGTTAAGGATTTGAATTCTATACATGCAAAATTGTTTTATTTAAATCGGCAATTTAGACTCGTTTTCAAGTTGTGGTTACGGAAAAAAAGAATATCAGTTGTTCAGACACAAACATTCTGAAATTTGTCCATTTAAATGTTGTACATTTTTCTGAACTGTAATAATTCATGCAGGCTGCAATGCTAAGACATGAACATTCTTGTGTAAGCTACCTAGAAGCCAGTATTGAGCATTATAAAATATCCCAATTATATTATATATTATTCTATAAGCACTACTAGATATAAATAAAATGTAAATTATAAATAAATCGAAAGCACTTGTTATTCAATTACTATTAGAATGAAGTACTATGGATATATTTGAAAAAATATATTTACATCAGAACACAATTTAATTAATTGTATCGCATTCCCAGATAGCAAGTAAACGGCAATTTTGGTGGGATCCGTTGTTTTATGAGTTAGGTTTTACATTTACAGTAGTGCGTATAAGAGTAATGTTAACTGTAGGGTGTCACGAAACCTAAGATAACGAACCCAAGACCAATATTTCTCTTTCGTCTTGTATTTTAACTCTAAATTTGTTAACTGTACGTTGTATCTATTATTTGAATTAAACCACTAAGAAAGTAAAATCCTAAGACAAATTTGTACCTTAAGCGGGGCATGGCAAGGCGCGAAAAAAAAAAATATTTAAATCCAGCTATTTACAGTACAGTATTTGTAAAAACAAGGATTAGTATACAATACAACGTTTCCCATAACCATTGAATCAAAATGATGTCGGCCCAACGTTAAATAACGGCATTACTAATGCTAACAAAAATACAACATGGGAACGTTACTGTAATCAGCAAAGTAACGGTTGATTGTACAACGTTATTTAGTTTAGTCAACATAAACAGTCTCCCGAGGGAGAGGAGCATAATGTACAGGACAGCATTTAAAGTACAAAGAATAAAATGACATAACAACAACAAATAAATTAGTTTTTGTATACATCCGTATCAGTATAAAAAATAATGAAATATAAATTACCGTAAATTCTCATTGTTGAATTAGTTAATCGTTGTTTGACCTAAAACTTTTACTGTTGGAATAAAATGATGACGATTTATTATCTGTTAAAAAAAAAGAAGTAATAAAATGCAATGGATTCTGCTGTCAAGATGTTGTCAAGCTAACGTATAAGACACCTCATCCACTTATTCTCCAAAGCATTCTGCTGTCAAGATGTTGTCAAGCTAACGTATAAGACACCTCATCCACTTATTCTCCAAAGCATTCTGCTGTCAAGATGTTGTCAAGCTAACGTATAAGACACCTCATCCACTTATTCTCCAAAGCATTCTGCTGTCAAGATGTTGTCAAGCTAACGTATAAGACACCTCATCCACTTATTCTCCAAAGCATTCTGCTGTCAAGATGTTGTCAAGCTAACGTATAAGACACCTCATCCACTTATTCTCCAAAGCATTCTGCTGTCAAGATGTTGTCAAGCTAACGTATAAGACACCTCATCCACTTATTCTCCAAAGCATTCTGCTGTCAAGATGTTGTCAAGCTAACGTATAAGACACCTCATCCACTTATTCTCCAAAGCATTCTGCTGTCAAGATGTTGTCAAGCTAACGTATAAGACACCTCATCCACTTATTCTCCAAAGCATTCTGCTGTCAAGATGTTGTCAAGCTAACGTATAAGACACCTCATCCACTTATTCTCCAAAGCATTCTGCTGTCAAGATGTTGTCAAGCTAACGTATAAGACACCTCATCCACTTATTCTCCAAACCATCTTCACTCCTCTCATGCTCTTGGTTCTAGCGTTTGAAAATAAACGTTTAAAATCCTTACTTCCATAGTATAGTGTAACCTTTCTAACCGTAGCCAGGATTTTTGTAGGGGTTCTTTTTCCTGCAAATAGGAAAAGTGCAAGAGAGTAAGCAACTGAAGAAAAGTGCAAGAGAGTAAGCAACTGAAGAAAAATGCTTTGCTGGCTGTGTCCCTGTTACAGAGTTCTGATGTCGTCTTTCAAGTAAAAACAATAAATATTTTTAACAATAGGCCTAAATCTTTTGTTTTGTTTGTTTTCTTTTCACTTAAAAAATAAATTAATCTCGGCAATCAATTATATTATTATTTTATTGTTCAATAATAAATTTCATTTAAAAAATATAGAAAAAAATAAACATTAGCATTAGCTTTGTTGAAATGTTGACATAGATTTTGTTTTTTCAATTTACTATCTCAAAAATTTGACTTAATAGTAAGTAAAAGAAAAGGGACTTCTTTTCGAAATGAATGCTGTAAATGTGAATTGCTACTACAATTAGGATTTTTTAGAAATTTACCTGCCAATTTAATAATAAAAAATACCATTTTAAACTGTATTAAATGTATGTACTACAATATTAACTTGATCATACATTATATCTACATCACAAGTTATCTGGCATTAAATCAGATTGTTCCTATAGGGCCTACTAGTTAAGTTAGTCACTTCTGCAGAAGAAAAAAAAAAGACATTGGTTAAAATAGACCAAAAACTGGCTGGCTGCCAAGTTTACTATATTTTGCTTTAAATTACATTTTTTTCATGTAAATAATTTGTTTGTTTCGATCCAATTTTACAGTATTATAGAACATTAAAACATAAATAAAATTAATTCAAAATTAGTTTTGCTATTCCTCAATAATCAGTATTTTAGTATTGTATATTTATTCACATAATAAAATATAAATTACCGTACATATTAAACTTATCATTGTTATATTAGTTCATCGTGGTTTGACATGAAACTTTTACTGGTGGAATAAAATGATGATTTATGAAAATTTATAAAATGCAATGGATCCTGCAGATGTTGTCAACCTAAATTCTTGCCGTAGGCCACATAAACTCATCGACATATTCTCTTAACCATTCTCTCTTCACTCCTCTCATGCTCTTGATTCTAACGTTTGTAATATGTTTCAGAAACGTCCCAAATACATGTAAATCTTGACATACCAATAGTGTAAATAAATAAAACGTTATAGTGTAACCTTTTAAACACAAGCCCGTAGCCAGCAGGGGCGGACACAGGGGGAACACCCTTAATTTCATACTAAATGTTTTTTTTGCCAAAAAATTAAAATTTAGATCCAATTTCATCATTATCAAGAGCCTATATGTAAATTGACAGACCGCAGCGTACAATTAACTAGCAGTCAACAATACCGCGCACAGATATATTATATGTAGATATAATTATGTTTCTAACATGCTCAGAATGAATTTCTGACTGTTTAGATTGCTTGTGCATCATGAGAAGGTATATCTTCAAGTTTCCCATGTCCGTAATAATTGGCCAAATTTCGATATTTTCTTTTCTGGAGTGTGGTTTAAGCAACACTGTTTTACAGTTTATAGTGGATAATTGAAATTTATTTTTTGGAAATTGTGGTTTTACTGACTTATTTAGCATTTATTTCAAAAGGGGAGTGCAAGAGTCTGGAGAATAAAGTAACTGAAGAAAAATGTTTATACCTAAATAATTTGCCTGATGGCTCAGACAGGATTAGCCAAAAAATTATAATAAGTCATTTACTAGAACTTTCACTGCTGGTCTCTGGTGTGAAGGAGGCACTGTAGGAAAAAAAGGTGCTTCTTTCAAACCCTCGTTCGCTGGCTACGGGCTTTGTTTACATGGTCTTTAAAAACGTTTTTGAAGGTTTGTAAGACATTGAAAGGACATGGACTTTTAAGACAAAAAGTTTAGATAACTTGATTTAAACCTTTTTTAAGACAAATCAAATTAAAACTTTTAAGAAGACGTCTTAGAAATAGTTTTATAAACTTTGAAAAGACATAATGAAAAAAATTAAATGTTGATCTTGATTCAAGAAAAGTTTTACAAATATGGTGTTTAAAACGTTTTCAAAAAATAAAGGCTAGGAGGACAATAGAAATGTTCGTAACGTCTAATAAAAGAAACGTGTTTTTATAATTACGTATCCAAAAAATGCCTTTACTAAAATATTTAAAACATAGTACTTTTGTAATCCTTTTATTAATGTTTGTAAATTTGTAAATTTATATTTAATGTTTGTTATTGTGATAGGTGTAGTTAATTAATTGTACGTTTTATTTATGGAGAAAACTGTCAAAATACTGATTAGGTTTATTCCGAAATTGAAGAAGACCGCCCTCTGTGATAAGCGATTTGTGTTTCAGTTGTGGGGGGTGGTGGGGCGATCATCGTGTCGGCGGGCGGTGGCTGCTGCGGGAATCTGCTGCTGCATGCGCTGCCTGCTGATGACAATTTAGTCCAGATCCCTATGTCAAAAAAAGTGCCTTCGTGTGCAGATCATGGGGAAAGTGTAAACATTGTGTTTTATGAATATTTGAATCATGCTGATTATAAAAACCCATGTTGTCAAATTTCTAAAATTCATCTTTGACCTCTGACCTCAATTTGAATGTTTTGACCCATTGAAAACAAAATGACCATATCTTTGCAACGCTAAGATTACATTAAATAATTTTAGTGTCAAATTATTTGGGAGATGCATATTAATATTCGTTCTAATGGAAAAGTTTGTCCAAAAATGGCTGGAAGTATGATTTTTGGCATATTTGACCTTTGACCTACATATCATATAACTCCGTAACTAATAGTTGGACAAACTTTAAATAGGGCTCAAATTAATCTGAACGTATATGTTTCTATTCAGTCTAATAAGAACTTTTACAAGAAAATGACCCGAAATATTTTTATTGACCTTTGACCTGTACTGGTAGTACATATTTCTATAATCTCAAAAACTATTGGCCGTAAAATGGTTGTTTTTGTGAAATGGTTTGAACAATTTACATTTATATGTTGTATAATAACAACATTTTATAGAAATGTAAAAGAATTCTATTTATGATCACTAACTTTATAATTTATTAACATCACTAGCATTTGTTATAATATTAAAATGTGTTATATTTGCTGATTTTAAGCACTTCACATGAATTTATCAGAATTATGTGTATTTAATATAAAGTTTTTTTTTTTTTATATAAAGAAAATTTAATTGTCTATCAAATAAGACTATTTTCAAATTATTATGGCTAAAACTTAATTAGATACAGGCAAAAAAGTGTATTTTTACTTGTGTGAACAGCGCCCTCAATCTTCATTTTTTCCCAAAAAATACCACATTTTTATGTGTTTTCCTGAACTAAACAGGTTATAACTTTGTTTTAAAGACTTTTTAAAGTAACCTCTAATTTACATACCTCTTTTATAACGTACTAGGTCAGTTTCTGAAAAAAATGAGAAAAATATTCCGATAGCTTGATATTTTTGTTGAGGTTATTACATGATACACACAAAAAAAAAATTTTAATTTTGAGCTAAAAGTCCATCTTTTTGGTTTAATAAAAGCTATCTAGCAGATATAATACACAAAATTCATATTTTATTGGATAGATATTATGATTATCTTTCCAATAAAATATGCTGTTTGTGTAAGAATGGCTGTACAAGATTGTTTGTACTGGACCAAAAAGATGGATTTTTAGCACAAAATCAAAATATTTTTAGCATGCACCATGTAATAACCTCAGGAAAAATATCAAGCTATAAAAACATTGTTTTCATTTTATCTCAGAAACTTACTTAGTATATGGTAGAAGGTGTATGTAAGTTACACGTCACTGACAACAAATCTTTTAAAAAGTTACAACCAGCTAAGTTTATGAAACCACATAAAAATGTGGTATTTTTTGGGAAAAAATGAAGATTGAGGGCGCTGTTCACATAAGTAAAAATACACTTTTTTGCCTGTATCTAATTAAGTTTTAGCCATAATAATTTGAAAATAGTCTTATTTGATAGATAATTAAATTGTCTTTATATAAAAAAAAAACAACATTATATTAAATACACATATTTTCTGATAAATTCATGTGAAGTGCGTAAAATCAGCAAATATGACACATTTTAATATTATAACAAATGCTAGTGATGTTAATAAATTACAAAGTTAGTGATCATAAATAAAATTCTTTAACATTTCTATAAAATGTTGTTATTATAAACATATAAATGTAAATTGTTCGAACCATTTCACAAAAACAACCATTTTACGGCCAATAGTTTTTGAGATTATAGAAATATGTACTACCAGTACAGGTCAAAGGTCAATAAAAATATTTCGGGTCATTTTCTTTTAAAAGTTCTTATTAGACTGAATAGAAACATATACCTTCAGATTAATTTGAGCCCTATTTAAAGTTTGTCCAACTATTAGTTACGGAGTTATATGATATGTAGGTCAAAGGTCAAATATGCCAAAAATCATACTTCCAGCCATTTTTGGACAAACTTTTTCATTAGAACGAATATTAATATGCATCTCCCAAATAATTTGACACTAAAATTATTTCATTTAATCTAAGCGTTGCAAAGATATGATCATTTTGTTTTCAATGGGTCAAAACATTCAAATTGAGGTCAGAGGTCAAAGATGAATTTTAGAAATTTGACAACATGGGTTTTTATAACCAGCATGATTGAAATATTCATAAAACACAATGTTTACACTTTCCCCATGATCTGCACACGAAAATACATAGGGATCTGGACTAATTGAGGAACAATTGACGCGTTTAATTCAGAACCAATGAAAAGTCTAATAACAGTAGTTTAATTGATTTTAAATTGTTTCTGGAAAGCTAAGAAAGAATATACAGAATGTTTATATATGTATATATATATATATAAATTTACTACTAGAGCATGTTAGTAAACGTGTACTTGATATCATTGTTATCATAAAACACAGGTCTAGCTAGCTAGCCTACCTAGGCCTGGCCTACCGCCCCGGAGGGTTAACGGCGGCAGGAGTCTGATCGGCGGAGTAGTACTGTACTAGTAGGCTAGGCCTGTACTTCTAGTAGTAGTAGTAGTAAACTAGGATCTACTATATATAGCCTTTACGAAGTAGTACTCTATGCCTAGGTATATGACTAGTTCCTAGAGATAATATGTCAAGTACTGTATGACTCGCGTGTATAATAATTAATATGTTGCTAGTACAGTAAAACCAACAAACATGAAATTTAAATGTGAGCACTGTGGAGATAAATTTGAGTTCAATGATTTAAAGTTACATTTAGGAATACATACACATTCTCGGACAGAAGAGTTTAACAAATGTGTAACCCATTTGAGAATACACACGGGAGAGACACCATATGAATGTGAACGTTGTGGGAAGAAATTTAAAAATAGTGGGAATTTGAAAACACATTTGAGAATACACACAGGAGAGACACCATATGAATGTGAACATTGTGGGATGAAATTTAAAGATAGTGGGCATTTGAAAAGACATTTGAGAATACACACAGGAGAAACACCATATGAATGTGAGCATTGTGGAAAGAAATTTAAAGTAAGTTGGAATTTGAAAACACATTTGAGAATACACACAGGACAGACACCATATGAATGTGAACAATGTGGAAAGAAATTTAAACAAAGTGGGAGTTTGAAAACACATCTGAGAATACACACAGGAGAGACACCATATGAATGTGAACATTGTGGGAAAAAATTTAAACAAAGTGTGCGTTTGAAAACACATTTGAAAATACACACGGGAGAGACACCATATCAATGTGAGCATTGTGGGAAGAAATTCTACCAGATTGGGAATTTGAAAATACATTTGAGAATACACACAGGAGAGACGCCATATGAATGTGAACATTGTGGGAAGAAATGTAAAGCAAGTTCGCATTTGAAAAGACATTTGAGAATACACACAGGAGAGAAACCATATGAATGTGAACATTGTGGGAAGAAATTTAACCGGAATGAGCATTTGGAAACTCATTTGAGAATACACACAGGAGAGACACCATATCAATGTGAACATTGTGGGAAGACATTTAAACAAATTTGGAGTTTGAAAAGACATCTGAGAATACACACAGGAGAGACACCATATGAATGTGAACATTGTGGGAAGAAATTTAACCGGAATGAGCATTTGGAAACTCATTTGAGAATACACACAGGAGAGACACCATATGAATGTGAACATTGTGGGAAGAAATTTAAACAAAGTGTGCGTTTGAAAACACATTTGAAAATACACACGGGAGACACACCATATCAATGTGAGCGTTGTGGGAAGAAATTTAAAGTAAGTGGGCATTTGAAAAGACATTCGAGAATACGTACAGGAGAGACACCATACGAATGTGAACATTGTTGTGGGAAGAAATTCAGAGAAAGTTGGAATTTGAAGAAGCATTTGAGAATACACACAGGAGAAACACCATATGAATGTAAACATTGTGGGAAGAAATTTAAAGCAAGTGGGAATTTGAAAACACATTTGAGAATACACACAGGAGAGACACCATATGAATGTGAACATTATGGAAAGAAATTCAAACGAAATGGGAGTTTGAAAGCACATTTGAGAATACACACAGGAGAGACACCATATGAATGTGAACATTGTGGAAAGAAATTCAAACGAAATGGGAGTTTGAAAACACATTTGAGAATACACACAGGAGAGACACCATATGAATGTGAGCATTGTGGGAAGAAATTCAACCGGAATGGGAGTTTGAAAAGACATTTGAGAATACACACAGGAGAGACACCATATGAATGTGAACATTGTGGGAAGACATTTAAACAAAATGGGGATTTGAAAATTCATTTGAGAATACACACAGGAGAAACACCATATGAATGTGAACATTGTGGGAAGAAATTCAGAGAAAGTGCGAATTTAAAAACACATTTGAGAATACACACAGGAGAGACACCATATGAATGTGAGTATTGTGGGAAGAAATTCAACCGGAATGGGAGTTTGAAAACACATTTAAGAATACACACAGGAGAGACACCATATCAATGTGAGCATTGTGGGAAGAAATTCAACCAGATTGGGAGTTTGAAAGCACATTTGAGAATACACACAGGAGAGACACCATATGAATGTGAATATTGTGGGAAGAAATTCAAACAAAATGGGGATTTGAAAATGCATTTGAGAATACACACAGGAGAGACACCATATGAATGTGAACATTGTGGAAAGAAATTCAAAAATAGTGGGAATTTGAACACGCATTTGAGAATACACACAGGAGAAACACCATATGAATGTGAACATTGTGGGAAGGAATTTAAACAACATGGGGATTTAAAAATGCATTTGAAAATACACACAGGAGAGACACCATATGAATGTGAACATTGTGGGAAGGAATTCAACCGGAATGGGAATTTGAAAAGACATTTGAGAATACACACAGGAGAGACATCATATGAATGTGAACATTGTGGGAAGAAATTTAAAAAGAGTGGGTATTTGAAAATGCATTTGAGAATGCACACAGGAGAGACACCATATGAATGTGAACATTGTGGGAAGAAATTTAAAAATAGTCGGAATTTGAACACGCATTTGAAAATACACACAGGAGAGACACCATATGAATGAACATTGTGGGAAGAAATTTAAACAAAATGGGGATTTAAAAATGCACACAGGAGAGACACCATATGAATGTGAACATTGTGGGAAGAAATTTAAAAATAGTGAAAATTTGAACACGCATTTGAAAATACACACAGGAGAGACACCATATGAATGTGAACATTGTGGGAAGAAATTTAAAAATAGTGAAAATTTGAACACGCATTTGAAAATACACACAGGAGAGACACCATATGAATGTGAACATTGTGGGAAGAAATTTAAACAAAACAGGGATTTAAAAATGCATTTGAGAATACACACAGGAGAGACACCATATGAATGTGAACATTGTGGGAAGAAATTTTGAAAAAGTGGGGATTTAAAATGCATTTGAAAATACACACAGGAGAGAGACACCATATGAATGTGAACATTGTGGGAAGGAATTTGAACAAAATGGGGATTTAAAATGCATTTGAAAATACACACAGGAGAGAGACACCATATGAATGTGAACATTGTGGGAAGGAATTTGAACAAAATGGGGATTTGAAAATGCATTTGAGAATACACACAGGAGAAACACCATATGCATGTGAACATTGTGGGAAGAAATTCAGAGACAGTGGGAATATAAAAACACATTTGAGAATACACACAGGAGAGACGCCATATGAATGTGAGCATTGTGGAAAGAAATTCAGAGAAAGTGGGAATTTAAAAACACATTTAAGAATACACACAGAAGAGACAGCATATGAATGTGAACATTGTGGGAAGAAATTTAACCGGAATGGGAATATTAAAACACATTTGAAAATACACACATCATCATCATCTTCTTCTTTTTAGTTATCCGCACTAGGTGGGATAACTCATTCACGTGAAGTTGTGCAGCTAACATTTTCATGACGTTTACAATTGCGCAACGCGACTTATGTTCGATTTTATGAGTTTCGCGTTTTTAACATAGGTCGAAAACGAAATAACATTTTGAATTGAAACTTTGCTAACTTTCTGTTATGATGTTATTTTTATCTATGCTGCACTGTATGTAGTATGTATACAGTATAAAGTGTATACTGTATATATACTTAGACACAAATGAAGAGCACACTAACAACATTTTATTTTCTTCAGGTCACCATGGCATAATCGTTTTTCTGTGCGCAATATTCTAACGTATGGCGTGCACGTGGTATTTGCGTGGCGGATAACTTAACTCGTCCATCGTGACGAGTTCAAATCTAGTTATTTTATTCTATTGTTCAACAATTTCATTTTTGTCAAAAAATATAGAGAAGAAGAACCATACTTTATTAGCCGTGTCAAAATTTGACATAGTTTTTGTTTTTTTCAATTTGACATAATAGTGAGTAAAAGAAAAGCAGCTTCTTATCGAAATGAATGCTGTAAATGTTGTAATTTGCTATTACCACCGCAATACTCTAATGGGATTTTTTAGACAGTACCTGCCATTTTGGCATGTTTGTGATCAAAATACCATTTTAAACTGTATTATATGTATGTATTTTAAGTAAAAACAATAAATATATGTAACAATAATCTTTTGTTTTGATGTATTCTCTTTTATTAATTTCAGCATAAATTCAATTTTTATTTTATTTTTCAATAATAATCTTCATTTTTGTTGAATCAAAAATTTCGACATAGCTATGCCAAAATGTTGACATAGTAAAAAGTTATAAATATAATATATATTTACTACTGTAAAATCTCGATAAGAAGCCCATGACCTTTTTTAATTTTAGTACTCTTGTTGTGTGGGCTTCTTTTCAAGATGAGCTTTTTTCCAAGATGCTGATCTTTTCAGGATTACTTTTGAAAACTAAAGAGTGGACTTATTTTGGAATGTAAACTCGAAATTTTAGTAAAACAAAAGACTATGTTGAAATTAATTGAAAAAAAGAAGTTTAAAATCATTGGTTGCGATATTAGATTGCTACAAGAAAGCCGCCCTCTTTCATAAACAATAAAAGTAGATGCACTCATTAATTACAACCAATAAGGACAAACCTCTGTAAGTTGGTCCATTCGTCACGCTTCATTAGATTTCAGATTTACTTGTAGAGTGTCGACTGTAGAGGTATGCGCGGTACACTGCCTGCTAAAAAGTGAAATAATGTAGTTTTCGGCCGATTTTGCATATTTACAGAGTTCACAATGGATATAAATATTTTAGCTGTTTGTTCTTTATTCATTTTATGTATTTCTTGCTCATATGGAGGGATTTTGTCAAGTCAATGTAAAGCAAAATGTATGACAGAAAATGTTCAAGTAAGTGTGATGATACTGATTATTATATATACGCTCTCTAACTAACAGGGCCCGGAGTCCTGCTTAGCCTACTGAACTGCCTTTTGGTGGTCGGTAGGTAGTTTCCCCCTGCTGTGGTTGTGCTAAAAAAGGAAAGTACTCAGTCGAGTGTGGGCTTCGGTACAGTATTAGATCTACCCTTTAACGTATGTGCTGATTCCAATATTATACGTCTATACGCGAATCGATTCCTATTTCGTGCTCCTAGCTACATTATAGGCTAGCTAGGCTATAATTATATAGGCCTATTGAGTATTATAGGCCTAGTATATGTTATTAGCATATTAATTATATTTTTAGCATGATCTGACTTAATAAATAATTAATGGTATGGTCTATGCATGAATGGATCGTGATAATAGTTTAGTAGCTAGGCCTACTAGCCTAGTAGAATTAAAGTTTTTTTTACAAAAATTTAAACCATCAACTAAAGTATAGATGAATAAAGACTCGACCTGTAGACTCATTCCACAGGTACCGGTAGGTAAAATTAAAGATTAAATGTTGTGAACATGCTGTCAAGATTGAGGTTTCTGCTGACTTGAGATTTCTCAATTAAGATGCCATCCCCCTGTCTCCAATCCTAAAAAATAATTATTGCTAAATTGCGATGAAACGTCCAGAGCTGAAATGTTGGCTTGAAACGTTCCTAATTTAATTCATTAACACACATACAGTACTTTTAAGTTTACATTGTAGGATTGGTGATAAACAATTAGAATAGAATATGATTATGAAGTTTTCAAGTAATTTGAAAGAAAAATTTGAGATTGATAAAAAACCAAAATATTAGGTGCGTGGCATGAGAACTTGAGGTTGGGCCAAAGAGCTTCCTCATGTTCTGTTGAATATACTGTACATTATTAACATTTGTCGTATTCGAGTGGACCGTTGAGTAGTTTTTCCGTTGAGTACTTTTTAACGGAGTATTTTGAGCGTTGAGATTGTTCTTAACGAAAAAGCTTTCGTTGTCAACGTTTTCTATTCGAATGACTTTCTGTTGAGCACAAATTTACAATTCGAATACAAAAAGTACTCAACGAATGATCTTTACGTTGACAACGAAAGTTCCCAATCGAATACGACAATTATATTGCCAAGGTAGCTCGCATATCTGGGGAGTTAAGATATTAAGTGATGTTTAACACTATCTACAGATAAAATAATATTTTAAGGCAAAAACAAATGGGGTATATTTTTTGCCCTTACTTACAATATTAAAAAAGTCTGTAGATAGCCTGCAAGTCTGTTAAGTATACTGTACCCAACTTAAACTTAACATGTCTTTGTTGTATTTCTATTTCTCTGTTAACGGTTAATACCCAAGTGTTATAATGACCTACAGCTCTGTTCATATTATCAACGTTCTATCTTACAAATGTGCAGTAATGGTTTCGTAAATAATACAAAAATCAGTAATTGATACTTGGGTTTGTTTGATAGGCATATAGACTGAGTAATGTCTCAACGGAAGTCCTAATTATAATCAAAATATGAATTTACTTTGAATATACCATTTATTGTACAGGTGGGTAAACAACAAAAGAATGGTACAACCCAAAGGGGACTTTTAAGTCCGCTATTCATCTTAAGTTGCAACTTGATAGTTCGCTCTGTTCTCAAGTTCAAACTTTGTATAGAAATTTAATTCCAAGCATTTTACATTGGTATTTATTCCTGGGGAGTTGAGGGTTTTCTGATATTATACAGTAGTTTAAATCTGAATTGCTTCGGGGAGACAATTATTTCACATTCATTACGGTACTTTGTTTGGTAAATAATGTTTTTGTAGCTCAGGATAGGTTAAAATTTGAATACAATTTTTACTGTAGCTGACAATGACATATAAAAGGAAAATCCTTTTTTGGCTAAAAGTTTCCAATTTAGGACTCTTGTTTTAGCACATTGGTGGAGGACGAACTTAACACTTTAACATTAAACGATGGAGGAGTATTATAAATATGTGGAAGATGACCCCAAAGATGACCCAAAAATTATAGAGCTTGAATTGAAGGAAGGCAACTGAAGGGAATGACAAGTACTGTAAGAGATGCAGATGATTGGCATAATATTGGCACCAAAAACACAGTAGCTACTGTACATATGATAAGGCTAAGCTGGCTAGAATTTAAAAGCCTTGAAAAATGCTTTAGGCTGAGTGGAAAAACTTCATTCTTTATCCGCCCAAGACAATTACATCCCTGTAATGTTAAAAAGTGAAACAGTTGTTAGCACATTGGTATTAGTTAAAAGAGACATTTATTTGAATATAAACATGTTCAATCATTTATCCAATTAATTCTTTCATCCTGTTTTTCAATGCTAGCTGTTGATAGTAATCAGAATGTTAAAACTGAAGGAGTTACTCTTTCAATTTGTTTTTTAATCTGTGCAATTCTGTATCCAGCAGGCAGGATATTTTTAAGTGGGTGGGGCTAGGGTGTGAAATTATAATTGACATGGCTGGAAAAATAATTTTTAGAAAGATGAATCCGAAAACTGTTGGCCAAGAACTGTAAACATGATTGATCTTAGTCTATAATCAGTTCTAGACGGCGATTTGGCTCAATATTGATAAAAACATTTTGGCACATCGTGTGCAGCTATTGGATTTTAATCGCAATCTTATTTCCATTAATATATTGACTTTACTATTGTGTTTGCATAGTTATGAATGATATCTTTGACTCAACCTATTTTTAGCACCACAATGTTAATAAATTCTGGTGTGTGTGCCCCCATTCCTCACGTAGTACTGCCTACTAACATATGGCAAAATCTCTATAATTTAATTAATCACTTTAATATCAATACTGTACATTTAATCTTCCATTTGTGTGACGTGATATTTATGATGCAACACACAGTAAAAATATCATTTTAGATATGATCACGTCATGGTTTCTTGGCATAGTAAATTGACAATATTGTATGTAGTTTAGTAAGTATGAACAATAATAATAAAATGAACTTAAAATTAAATATATTGCATTGATTACAGTATTAAAAAAAACATGAAAAATAGATTTTTGAGAAATTATGAGAATGGTATTAAAGTTACTAGTGAACTTGCTGATTAGGATTGGATTAATTGCTATAGGTAATCACAGTTAATCACCTATTTAATCCCAATTTAATCCCTATTTAATCTTATTTTATTCTCTGTGTAATAAACCTCCCATTTCTACACAAACAATTGTTTTGATACACTGATGTGAATTTACTACATATCCTGAGCTGTAGATATTTAGCCGTTCCCATCTAATTCTAACACTTTGGTGTTGGTTTTACAAGTTATTGAAAAGTGTATTCAGTATAGTCAGTGGACTAGTCATGATCATAAATTGATTGGTATTGTTCTCGTATTTGAGCGGCTCGACATATTTCATTGGGTTTTAGCTTTGTGCAACTACACTACTCGACTATTTTTAATGATAAGGCTATAAAATCAGTTTTAACATTTTGTGACTAAGCTCTGTCTACACTATCATTCAAACTTTATGTGCCAATAAAATTGGTGTGCCCATATACTGTATGGACATGATGATATCATATCACTACCATATTTTGGCATATTACTACCATATTTGGGCACATCAAATACATTGCTATTAAAATGTTTATTAATTACTGTAGTCCAAGGTCTTAATACTGTACAGGTATAGAAAGGTCTTAATAACAAAATAAATATATTCTTGAAATTTTGATTGGTTGATTTCATTTTTTTTCCATTTCTAATATAATAATAAGGTAGAGCATGTTCTAGGGTTGGAAGTAGTTCGTTCACTGATTGCAAACTTGACTGATTGATTTTATTGACATTTAATACCCTTAGCTTATCATCAATACCCTTAGCTTATCATACCATGCACATTTAATTAACCCAGAAAGATACAAACTAGCATACAGAGGAGCCACTATTACTGTAAGTGTCATATGATGATTTGTGTGGTGCTTTGCTACCCTTACCCAGTGCATGGACCTATGCCGCCGCCTAATGACCCCTATCTCCTACTCATCTTGGCAACCAGTTTACGCATGAGTTTGTGTTGAGATGAACAATCTATTCAGATTTCCTTTAATTTCTGTTTGCCTCGTTAGTTTTTGGGTTTGTTTGAGTTGATCGACCTTATTAGTCAAAACAAGCGACTTCAAGTCCCTGATGTGGGAATTGAGATATCATTGCAATGTTTAGCCCGTTGTTAATGATTACTACTTCATTCATTGAATTATTACTTTACTTGAAGTCCTGTAGATACAATAGAGAAATATAGCCAAAACATTCTTAAGCTCTGTCTACACTATCAAACTTAGTCTGGGTTCCAGACGGAGTTTTGTCTTAATATTAGTTAAAAGATAAATATTTTGGCACATATGGCGTTTCATACGTATACTACTTGATTTTGGATACTCCGTCTGGGGAAACATGCGCTATGATACGTTTAGACAATGTGTACTTGGGTACATTTATGAAAGTTCTGAAGGCTAGAAATTATTTTATATGCCTAGTAGTCTGGTAAACATTTGATGGGATCTTTGAAACATGAAAACTCGTCTTGATATATGATAGGCTAGCTTCTCCGCAAATCAAACATACATTGAATGGATCATTTATTACGCGGAGATAATTTTGATTTAATTCCCACCCAGACCCTGTCCTGTTCTGTGTGGTGGTGTAGCCCTGTTGTGTGCCGGTGGTATGTAGGCCTACTTCATTGGCGTTTTATTTGGCAGGTCATACGTGCGAGTTGAGTAGGACCTACGAAAGAGGCCTAGGCCAAGGACTAAAGAATTAATAAACAAAACAACTTGGCATTACTATTTTATATTTCAACAGTCTCGATCGTACATTAAGCACTGGTAGGCCTACGCGACGATCTCTTTCATTTTGAAACAAAATGATTATTGGTTGATTCGAAATCCATATTTACATACCGCCCCATATAGCCAAATGCGGTATGATAACCTACGTCATTCTTATCGTATGTTTGCGGTCTGCAAATCGATTTCTATACGTGTTTCACAAGTCTGTATTTTCAGACAAAAATCGCGGTTCAAAATAAAAACAAATAAATAAAAAAAAGAAGATAATACAGACTTGGGGCAAGTCTATATCAAACTATTAAACATTCTTAAGCTCTGTCTACACTATCAAACTATTTTGACAAAGAAGTGTGATATTTGGGCACATTAAAGTTGTAGCAACAAGTAGGGAGCAATCCCCTGTACAGGCCATAGGGTCATCAAGGCCTTTGCCAAAAAGTGGTCAGGTTGAAACCTTTACCAACCATCCTGGTGGCTACTGTATGACCAAGCATGTACAGTTGACAATGAATTGATATGACATGTTTGAGCATGCGATTAAAATGATAACAGTCTTATACTGTAAGTTAGGTCAACATTTTGGTGACGAAAACTATTTCACTAGGAATATTAAAATGTCTGTAGTATCAGCATTGAATACATATTAAGTACCTTTGCAGTTTATTACTATCAGCATTGAATACACATTACAGTAAGTACCTTTGCAGTTTATTATAACTGTTGAATGCACTTAAATTATGTATTTTAAAAATGTAAAAAAAATGCATTTAAATTCTATTCTAATTTTAAAATCCTACGGATTTCTAGAGCAACAAAGCGCATCCCAGCGCGATGTAAAGACAACTATTATGTTGTATACCCCACTCATTTTTAATGAATGTGTTCTGGCGACACAAAGCCGAATAAGTTTCTTGGCTCATTTGAGCCCCGTCGGTCTCCAACCAACTCTTTTATTGAAGTCATTGCAATTCCAGAAGGATTTAGGCGATACTTGTCAATTTGTGGAAAAGCTTTTAGGTTGTCTCTATGCTAGCATTAATCCCAAACCACATTGTAGTAAAGGAATGAACAGCAGATGGCTACATATTTCAACAATGCTGAATAAAATATAAACTATATTAGATTTTGTTTATCAGGCAGAGAACATAACGAATTTGCAGTAAAATTGCTGATCAATTTCTATATTGTGTAGCAAACAATTAAAAAGTTGAAAATCAAAATACCCTGTAAATACTACAATGGTATTGATGATAGTGAGTTTAAATAGACTGACTATGATTGTTTAATTGTAAAGTTTAAAAATTAAAATAATAAGAAAAGTTTTAAAATCAGAAATGGTCCTATCCTTAGTCCTTAAAGGGTGTGTTCTGATCTCACTTTTCTAGATTTTGAAAACTTGAATATTGTTTGAATTTCTAGTTTTGTTTTATCCAACATCTGATACTATACTTGAGTTATCAGTATCATCACGAAACAATCAAGATGATTTTACTGTAGATAAAATAAAATATTTGTTTAATTTTATTTCCGAATTTACAATAAACAATGTATTGTGCATAACTGTTACTGATTTTACTACACTATAATCCGGTTTTTTTTTTCCATTTTCAAAATTGTTATTTGTTCAATTAATAACCTTCAAAATTGTTATGAAATTCATAATTGATAAGTGACAGATTGCTTATATCCTTGCTTGACCCTTTCAACTTTTTAAATATTCGACAAGCTCAGGCTGTTGACGTGATAATAGATTGCTTATTCTGCTTCAACGTGATAGAGAGAAAAAATAAATTTAATGTCTTTTGTGTGTGAAATAAATTATATTTAATTTTTTTTACAAAATACTTTTTAACTGTTCCATTAATAAATATTTTATAAATCTCATTGTTTGGTCTATGAAGAAGTTATAAATCTCTTTGTTTGGTCTATGAAGAAGTTCAGGGTTTTCCTGGAAATTTTTTTTAATGTTTTGTGATAATGTTCGAAGTTTTTTAAATATTTTATTTTTTGTATGGGGTAAAGTTTTCGATGTTGGTGACATAAACAGTGAACCAACTCCAAACAAAATTCTATTTATTCAAAAAACAATAATCATCATATAGGAATTGAGGAATACAATGATGACATAATATATCCATGGCAAAAAAAAAACTTAATCTAATAAATCGTACATATAATCGTCCAATACATGCAGTACGGTAGTACAGTAGATAAATAGTAGTATTTCATAGTCAGTATGATGGTTTAAATGTGCTGTATTCTTCATGTATTACAGTATACACAGTACTAATCATTTGTTTTTGTTATGTTTCCTTTAGTGGAAGTCGAGTACACTTCAAGCCATAGAAGATTGTGCTGATGACGTTAACTGCTCTTCTGTAAGTAGTACATGTAAAATTTACTGTTATAGGTTTTTATAGTACTGTATAATATAATGAAAAATTATCAAACTAAATTGTAACTATTCAAAATTTGTTTCAGGACGAGTTACCCATTCAATTACAAACAGATGGGATATCCTAGTTGACTTTTAACAACTAAATTAATTGAGTCAAAATTTCATGGGTAAAAATTTAGTAGTAGTAATTTCTCAATGTCTGTAAATTGCTGTAGGCATCCATCCCACTCAATTCCTAAAGTCTTTTCAAAGAAGTAACAAGTACTGTATTATGACCCCCGACATTTGGTTTAACTGATGCATATCACTGTTTCACTGATTCTGGTTTCTAAATTAAAGTATAAATTAAGGGAAGTCACGCCAACCCTCTTGATAATGGGTATGTACGCTATAGGCGATGGAAGTTCAATACAATCAAACCACGAAAGGATTAGTCAGTATATAAAGTCCTTTGAAAAAGTCTTTCACAAATTCATCATGCACTATATTTCTTTTCAGAGAACAAAACAATTCATAAAAATGCAACAAGAAACGTTTTGTTTTGTGAATGATTTTTATCTATGTACTTCAATCTCTATAGAAATGGTTATTTAAAGGAAGTAGGTCCCGTTACAAATACTAGTATTGATTTGTTAACTCTGAAAAGAATCGCTGGTAATCCCTCGTCGTAAGCTTTATTTTAAAAGATAAATTTATGATAAGCTTGGTAATAAAACTGATAGATAGTTTCTTTGTGATATGTAACAGGGCCGCCCGGCCGTCTTAACTTCATTTTTACCCAAGTTCAGCAGGATTCTCTTTGATCTGGTTTATTACCTTGATACAGGTGTATCATTGTTTCCTTTTAATAGCACAGCTCATTGAAAGTGTTAGTAGATGCTGGCCTCCCCAAAGTACCTGACCTCCCCAAAGATTGACCTGTGTTATGAATTTTAACCTTTTTTTTATAAGTCAGTTGCATTAATTGGATTGTCTTTCTTAGAATGCATTTTACATAAGGAGTTACACTAGTAGGGAGTCTCCATTCAAAAACCTTCTTCTTACTTTACTTTATATTGTAGTTGTACCACTATTGAGACCAGCTTAATTTGGGTATTGCTAAACACCGCAAACCCCGCAAACCTCCAAAAAACCATAGCAAATCCCACCGAACCAACATAAAAGTGATTGAATAATGTAGTGTACGACCCACTGGGTATATAAATTATTAAATTTCTACTGTTAAAACTACTTTTTTGGGGATAAAACATCATTTTTCTGGTTAAAAATATACTGTAGCAATCATTTTTGACCAAAAAATGATGTTTTACCCCAAAAATAAGTAGTTAACAGTAAAAATGTAATGTTTTTTTTACATGGATTACCCAGTGGGTTGTACACTACATGATTCAATCACTTTTATGTTGGTTCGGTGGGGTTTGCTATGTTTTTTTGGAGGTTTGCGGGGGTTTGCGCGGGGTTTAGCAATCTCTTAATTTTGAACTACCAATACTGTACTAGTACCCCGACTTAAAGATTGGTTTTAATAAGTAACATACTGTAGTTGTTCTTCTAAATGTTATATAAATAAATAAATAAAAGTGTATAGCATGGTATAAACGTAGATCTAGAGTACTGTACACCATGGCATCAGTGAAGTCAACTGATACTAAGTATCCGTCAAAGACGGCAATGTGTCTTCAGAAAAAGTAGTAAACAAATAAAACAAACGAATAATCTTTGACATTATCCATTAATATTTTAATTTTTAGTATACAGTACTGTAAGTTAATAATTTTATCAATAACTGCTAAGTAAATATCTCCAAGGTGTCATGAAAGTATTGTAACATTTCCTACCCACTGTGTTATAGTTTCATCCAGGACATATGGTGTACAACGAAGAAGTTTATAATTTCAAATGTGCCCTATTGACTCCAGAGGGTAATAAAATGAAATATGATAACAAACCCTATCCCTCTGAGTGAATAGTGATAGATTAGATTTTAATGAAACTTTGTAAATTTAATTTAAAAACAATCAAAGTTTATTACTAACATCTGTTTCAGCTGGTAAAGACAAATATACTGTACTTGCATGGGCGCATGGGGTGATACTGTATATTGGTTTTTGAGCTTCTCAAAATACAAACAATTTATACAGCTTAAAGTACGAAAAGAAATGACGCTACTACGTTGGATGGCTCCCTCTGGAGGGCGTGGTTTACGGATGCGTGCATTATCCGATAGGGGTGCTATTTTATATATACGGATTTTTCTTTTTCGTAAATTGTATCCTCTCTTCGGAGAGAGAGGCTATATTGTCGGTTTATCCAGGTAAGCAGCACTCATAGACTACCAACACCACTGTTGGTTTGTGTAATATACAGCTTAAAGTTCAATGATTCAATATTATACTATTGGTCACTTTAGTATTTTATATTGTAGAGCACTGTATGTACTATGATTTATTTATTCTGTTGATCAAGGATAAAAACACAGAAAAGTAAACCGAAAAAGCAACTTACAGTATTTCCACTGTGGTCCCTAAAAATGATACACCAGACAACAACAGAATTGTAGAAAAAACATTTAAAAATATAAAATGAATACAATAAGAAAATTAATATTTATTATTATTATTAGTATTGTAAGCCTTCTTTGATGTTAATTAACCAATCAATTAATGTTTCCTGTCACCCATTGATGTTTGTTGTTTTTGTATAATTTGATTACTTGATCTTGTAAATGGTTCCATAATGGTTCCGAAACGTCGATCTTCTTGTTTTTTGTCATTACATTTTATTGTAAAAAAAAAATATTATTATGAATCAAGAAAATAAATAAAACATCGTACAATCACGTTATCGACTCTATGGTACTAACCTGTATACTCTACATTTACGAAAAGACTTACTACAGTATATATTATGTACAGTTTATATACTGTATGTACAGTTATATAATATAAAACCTTTATTCAAATGATATCAAATCATCTTTGTCTTCGTTGCCCTTTCCCTAAAATGCTATAACAAAATCCACCATAAGCGCATAAATTATCATGACCAAATTTGACCAATAATGCACATACTGCATATTGTTACTTTGCATTACTTTGCAATTGGTATATTAAAGTAGATGATTCAGTTCATGTACATACATAAATGCTAATCCCATCTAATCCTACCTAATCCAGTACATAGAGGATAAAAGTCTAGCAGGTTGTACAACATAATGAAGTATTTCATATTCAAGGTTGTATGTAAGCTATGTCGCTGGGAAGCAGTTGTTATGGCGAATGACACAAAGCAGGCTGTATGATAATTTTAGAACCGGCTCGAACCTTGCTTGCGTATCTCATTTTTCTTAATTAATAGCCTTTGATAACTTAATATTGAATCCAAGAAATTGTATGAATATCACGTTTTGAAATTAATTACCAAACCAAGAAAATTTAATTTGTTGATATTTAATTAAAATTCAGAAATATTAACAAAAGAAGATGTTTCTTGTGGGATTTGGACAAACAACCTGTTGCTTAAATGGTGGTTGTTGTCTTTTAGACCACTTAATTAAGAATTACCATACAGTACGAATATTGCATCTACAGTAGCCTACAGTACTGTATATAATGCAACATTTTAAAATTATTTTTTTTTTAGTTGATAAATCGAATTCGAAGTGTCATTTTAAATATGACATCTACTGTACTGTACAACAAATACTAAAAATTGTTTAATAATTTCAGTCACTTATGCTTGAAATAAAAATACAATCTAAGTTCGGTCTAATAAATATTTATAGATTTGAAATGAAACATGCCTCAGTGTTACTAAGCGCCATGACATTTCGTTTCTTTTGAGGTAAATTGGCTGTCGTACTTGCGGAAATGCAATACTGAAACTCGTAAAATTTCTCATTGCATGCTCAAACCGCTGATTCCAGCACTCGTAAATGGCTGAAGGGGCATTATTATATTAGAAATTAATCCAGAATTTTTGGTCGGTAAATCATTTCAATGAGTGAAATGCAATGAACTTTGTTAATACGGCATGTACCGGGTTTATAGGCTTTGCCGTGAATTGATGATAACGGCTCTTTAGAGGTAATTCACTGGAATTATGGATTTTTCTAAATATAAATGATGTCATACACATAAGGAAAACTCACCAAGTTTACTTTGTCTGATATGGGACAGACAGACAGACAGAATGACTGAAATAGATCTTTTTTTAAGAAGCTCATGTGTACAGCAAAATCATGAATACGTAATAAATTTCAAACGCTACAACATATGCAAAGTTTTTGCTTCTTATTCGGCAATATACTGTATTCACCTACATATGTACATACAGTAGAGATATCTATTTATTTTATTTATTTAGTCAATTTTCTGCCATATATACATGTAATATAAAGAAGGAAAAACAAATATAAAAGGCAAGGAAAGACCAAACAGGTGCTAAACACCTTTGCTAGTAGTTGGTCAACCCAGAACAGAGCACAGAAATAAAAAAATTAAAACAAATTACATTCTACAATTAAAGCATCTACAGTACAGTAAAGTGACCAACTACACACATTTTCAATATCACAATTATTTAAAAAATAATATGATATGTACAAACAACAAGATTGAAATCAGTTGTCTTTAGTAAAGTAGTATCGGAACTGTTTTCGGGATTAGAGAGAAAAGAAATTAAGTGTTTGGATGGCTTAAGTCAGGATCTAAAGTAGATTGCTTAATTTGACCAAACAATAGAAACATATGTAACATGACTGTGACGACCACATGGAAATGTCGTAAACATACATGTACATTGAGATGAAATAATTAACTTTATAGAAGAATAAATCCTTATTAATATTCTGTTGTTTGGTGTAAAAACTACTTGACAAAGAAATTGAAAATTTGAAGTTAAGACCAAAAACCACAAGATAAAAATGAAACTTTAATTGTGAAATTTTCTGCAGTCAATAAAAAATAAATGTACTTCAGTATTGTACAGTACTGTACAAAGGAAAAGAAACGTACTTTACTGTACTCTATGTGCTGTTTTGGTTTGGAATATTATGTGTTGCCTCTATTTTTACATAAATAAAAAAAACCTTCAATACAAAATTTAATTTCAATGAAATTGTATAAATGTTTATAAAAATAATTCATTAAAAAAAAAATTAAAAAAAATTAAAAAAAATTTAATTTTAATGAAATTTTATAATATTATAAACATTATTTAATTCATTACAAACATTTGATTATCTTGATGATTTTCACACAAAAAAAAAGAAATAATGTATTGTATTATTACAACGTCACATGTAATTAAAGTTTTCAGTAAAGTACAGTAACTATTATGTACGTTTACTATCAGGACAAACTTGATAAATGCTCAGTACTGTACTTTAAATAGAGTTTGTTACACATGGGGTATTTTGTATGGAATGTGATGGCCAGTGATTCCCTGAGGCTAGATAATTAAAATAAATAACCAATTGATGATGATAATCATTTTGCAATATATAGAAATTGATCACGCAGGGCCGCACGCAAGACTCACAGGTGTAATTCGTTAGTTTGATGTGAATTGATAGGTGAAAACCACTTTATGCTATTATAAAAATTGAATGAAGGGTTTTTGTAAACACCGCTTTTGAAAACTGATATCTCAACAGCATACAGAGTTGCATCCTGCACTGTTTTTTTATTAAACAATTAGTTTGTGGTTGTTGGCACTATTTTGGCAATACAGTAATAGTAGAGTATGTGCTTTAAGTACAGAAGAAACATTTTTTTAATCATTTTTAAAAATTATTTTTTTATGTTTATACACTATTTTGGAATACTGTATTGCAGTACATCCAAATGACCCACTATTTCTACAGCAGTAGTGTAATGTACTGTATTAATACATTAAAAACTTTTTTTTTTATCGTGTTTATGTTAGCAATCACAGCAAAAAGCAATTGGCTAGTGATTTCTTCATTTTGCAAAAAATGTTGAAAGTAGGTTGTAATGTAATTGTTGAATAAATTAATAGTTACTTTTCAAAGACTTTATTAGAGGCTTGATTTCCAATTTCTTTTTATAGAAGTAATTAAATTATGAAATGACCCTGTGAAATGATTGGTTTGCAATTACAATTCATCATGCATTAATATACTATTCTTGTCATTAGTATACTATGCATGCTATACAAAACAATTGCAATTTGACAACAAGAGGAAAGTGAATATACCCATCATCTCCTTCTGGGTAGTTTAGTAGTACAATGAACTTAATTATTGTAGGCTAAGCAATTATAAGATACAGCTAGCCTAGTTATGGTATCTATAGAAACAGGTTAAAGGCTGCAAGATTGAGGTTAATAACTATATAGAGGCCTACTGTAGTAGTTAGTAATAAACACATCATTGTTTACCCTGATACCTAACTTTAAAATCTCATCAGCTAACTGCATACATTTTTGAATGTGTAAATTGTTCTCATTGGCTATTTATTTTACGTCAGAATGATGTTTATTCGTCATTAGGACGTCATTTATATTTCATTAGCAGGCGAAACAAACGAAAGTGAGATTAATTGAACCAATTACAATCACTTTAGATGTCATATTCCAATCACAGACTTTATATTAAGTAATAAAAATCTAGCATTTAATCCATCTATTGACCAAATAACATGCTGGGATGAACTACATGATGACCAGTAGTGTAGGACACTAAAGCCAGTCCCTATGACCCATACATTATCTTGGTCAGTCTCCTGCCTAGCTCCGTGCAGTGAACCCTAGAAAACTAGTTGCGCCATAGGGTAGAAAATGTCTAGCATAAAAAACCCTGTGTTTGGCTTTTCACGGGTAAAAATACAAATCTATTGATGTTTATCTGTATTGAAATTAATGTTCATTTCCTATAAATCCAGTAACAAGAATTTGGAGATATTGGTCTAGTTGGTCATTTTAAATTCAATTTAAATATATTTTAATGTAACCTTGACTATTTTGGTTGAACATATACAGTATGTATCCACTTTTTCAAGAGTTCATTGCTAAACTAGCCTTGCATTTAATAATAATAGTACAGTCACAGGGGGCAGGAAAGTGATTCAAACACCACTGTTCAAAACATTTTAAAAAAACACAATTGGGGACAGATTTGAATAAATTTAAGATAATAAGATTTATAATCACAATAGGTTCAAGAAAAATATTTAAATGTTTATGTTTAAACATTAATGTAAAACAATATAAGTTGAGTAACACAAGATTTTGAATAAAATTATTCCAATGTGTTTAATATTTAGTTGGTTTTTACATCTGTATGGTATGAATGTATCCATACTGTACTCAACCTAGTTTCATTTCTTAACTTATTATTACTGAGTGAAAAGAGTGCTGCAGTAAAACTATAAATCTCTCTTCACTTTTTGATTTAGTGCACTTGATTAATTGATAATCTTGGATCAGTGATTAGAGTGGTCAAGTCTGGCCATATTAATAAACCAACAAATGACCCGCTGTCACCGCTTCCTTTTATCTACGTTATTTGACCGCAGACTAATTGGTTATCTGTTATTAACCATTCAGTTTTGGATTTGTTATTATTCTTCAATCTATTGCATAAACATCGGATCTTTTGAAAGCTGACGAGTGTTTTGAAGTTGCTCCATTACAGTATGAATTGACTTGGTATGGCACGCTGCATGAATCAATAAACTAAAGCAAGCTTTATCAATAAATATTCAACAACATTTGACATTAAAGTTCACTCATTTGCATCTACTATACAATGATTAAACATGATCCAATATCAATAATCAGCAGCATTCCACTGGTTGAATAATAATAGCAAGCAGATTAAAGTCATCATCCTCTCTTCCTGATGGTTATCATCTTCTATTATCTCTTTTATCATGAAAAAACATATTATAGTAATAACTTTCTCTTTCTATTCTCCTTTTCTTGTGTCTTCTTGGCACAATTATTCTTTATTGAACCAACTAGATCAAAAGTCCTTTCTGATGTTACTCTACTTCTTTTCTAATAATAAAAAGCAAGAAGATTTTAATAATTTTTTATTTCTCTTTTTATTGTATCTCGTCTTCTTGTTGAAGCAACCAGATCAAAACATCATCCTCCTGATGTTTCTCACGTTTGACGTCTCTTCTAGTTTTCTCTTTTTTTCTCTCTCCTTCTGATGTCCCTGAAAATTATGAGAAGCAAGCAGTAAGATCTTTTTTCTGATTTGTGTCTGCTACTGATGTAGACTTCTCTTCTTGTAACCATGTGATAGAAACTATCAGAAAGATACTTTTCTCTCTAAAGTTTCTCCTTCATTTTAATATCTCTCCTCTTTATGTGGTATTTCTTCTCTTTTTGTGGTATCTCTTTTTTAATAATCATCTGAACTCAAAAGATACAGAAAACAATCATTTTGTTGGTAAATTTTGCCCTTGTAATATATTTTTCATAATATTTTTACTGAGTATTCTTTTCCCAATAACCTAACCTCTTCGGGCTGCGTGGCCCATCCATAAGGTTGCTCTCTACCCAGTTGCCATAGTTTAATCATTTCCTCCATGGTTTAATAAATACTAACCTGTAGGTTTTTATGTTAACCTTCATTCATACTAAAACATAATTAACATTATTCACTTTGTGAAGAGAGTGTTTGGCAAGTGATCAAACCAAGTAAGGTTTATTACCTACCAGTAAGTAACAGTAGAGGACAACTTCACTTCCAATGAACTTTGTTTTTTTTTTAGTTTCCAAAATGTGCTTATACTGCATCATTAAAATGCATTGCTATACTGACTGTATCAACCTTCTGTAAGGTGTAAGTTCATGTAAAATTGTTTGTAAAATGAGCTTGTGTGTGTACACTTCCCCCTTTCCCCTCCATTCTTTATCTTCTGCCTTATATACACAACTAACAGTAAGTATAGTACTGTAATAGTCCAAGGCCCTGTTTCTGCTGCCAAGTAAATACCGTATTTAATAAGGTATTTTTTGATTGATTGATTGATTTGGGGGATTGAAAGGCAGGTTAGGTAAAAAAGATGAAATTTAACACGATCACCCAAGACAGTACTTATAGCAGAAACAGGTACTAAAAAATATGGTATAAAATATACCGTATTTTAACAGTATTTTTGAGTGACAAGGATAAGCAATACATTAGTTATTTTTAATTAAATTCTTGAAAATAAAATCTGTATTTTTCTGCAAAAATGTTTTTATGATTTGGGAATGTGATGCAAACTTCATATGTTCATTTTCTTACTAGAAAATCAACGTGAATCCTTATTAACTGATTACTATTTAGATGGTTTTCTGAGAGGCGTTTCATCTAAGAGAATTGTAATTCGTTCCAAAAGCCTTAAGCTAAAACCTTGAGAAATCTAATTCATCAAATAGGAAAATTAAATATTCCATTCATTGGAGCCAAAGGGGATGCGACTCTATGAAAATTAGTATTAAATCCTCGGCCAATGTCTTGGGGATATAGGATAATAGGAAACTGCTATTTAGTTATTCCTCCATGGTTCAACTATGACATTTTAGAGTATTGATTTTTAAATTTCAATATTGTGAAATAAGCCTACAATTATATTTTTTTGGTTGTTTTACTTAATAAAGAAGACTGTTTTTCCTGTCAACAGCTTCAAATTCATATTTCACATTATTATCCTTTGAATATTAATAGACTAGAGTATAGTAGATGGAAAGGGTTTTGTGAGTCCTTATCACTCCTTTCTCTGCCCTATTCTAAAATTCTTAAAACATGTGTACCCTGTACTTCAGATTTGAGTCATAAAGTGCAGTTCTTCCCAGGGGTGTTGGAGATAATACATGCATCCAATTATCTAGACAATAATTCTAAGAATAGGTCTTACAGCTGTTGTCTGTGGGAGGTAGTTTTATAATAATTTTTTTTCATAACTTACAAGTTTCTTCATATTTACAAGACTTATTATAAGTTGACAAGATAAATACAGTGGTGATACAGATCGAAAAAAATGATCCAATTTCCAACCACTAATTCCATGCTAATTCCAACAAGTTAGTTTACTAAAAGATGTTAGAATGTTCTTATTCTATTTACCCTTATTCTATTTACCCTTATTACCCTTCGACTCAATATAAATAATATATTAAGAGTTATAAACTTTTATTTGGCAGCAGAAACAGGACAAATTTTCAGTAACTGGTTAAATAGCAGCCTGAAAATATTTGGTTAACAATGTTAGAGAGAGACTATGCAGAACACGTTTCTACTTATTACTGTACAGAGAATAAATAAGAATGTTCCAAATAACATTAACAAATGATTTCATTGGTTATATATTATTTGGAATTATTCTTAATCTGACTCTTTTCAATTCAATACTGATATAATCCACTGTTATTGTTAATACATTCTATTTTTAAATCACCTCTGTACAGTAAATGAGTCTTTACTTTTTTCTGTATAGTCTCTCTTTAACATTGTGTTATAAATCTAAATGAAATAAATAATAACACCTAATTTGCAAAATAAGTAATACAATTTATGAATCATTTTTCACTTCTTTCAGTCAACCTAAACAAGTATAGAACAAGTTGTTGGATTGCTAAAATAGTAATTTATCATTTTGCAGGTCAAAGGTCAACATAGTTTTGATTCAATCAATGTACTTTACAGCATTATACGAGTTTATCAGGATTAAGTTTGCACTATAAATTTGAAGCTGTGTGATTTATATTTTAGGGTAAAGAAGTCAACATTATGGAATTTGGCATTAAAATTTGATATGAACATATTTTATAAATTTAGTAGAGAGCTTCAACATACTAATATTTTGACAAAAAGTTATTTAAAAAATGTAAAATAATAGACTGGTGGTAGTGATTTAATACTGTATACCGTACATAGTTTTATTTTATAAGCAAGTCATTTTAAAAATATTGTTGCCATATCGGTTGGTTAGTGTGATCCTTTTAAATATATAAAGTTATTACAAATTGCATTTATCTGTGATTTTAATACTGTCAGTATCTGTAGATTTATATATTTTAGTGTACTACTTGTACCATGGAGGTACCTCCATGCTTCTACACAACCATGTGGACATCTGGTAACACAGTGCCTACCATCTACTTCACTCTATCCATAGATATTGATCACTATCATATATCTTTCTCCTAAAACTAATGGCCAATGATTACATTCCAAATCTAATCAGAATCTAATCAGTGTAGAATGAAGTTGTAATCTTTATCATGTAGAACCAAGTTTGTAATCGTTATCTATTGTAGAACAAAGTTGTCTTCGAATTGAATAAAATATTTGACTACTGATGTCATGGGAAAGTCAGTTAAGACTAGAGGGTCATGTGTGATTGTTAGTACTTCATATTGATGAGTGTGCAGATAAGTTGCATAGATTATCTTCATATCAATCTCTGTTAATCCATACATCAAATAAAACCAGTAATCAAACTGTTTGAGGAGATTAGTTGACCGATTACTAACTTTGATATAAGCTGTAGATTGATATTGGTATAACAATTTCTTGCTTCAAGTTTGTTCTGTTTTAAGGTGACTACCATTAATATGGTAGGTGAAAAATAAATACTATATCTTCCTTCCACAGTTCGGGGAAAATGGCAAAATGGCAAAATCAGAAGAGTTGTCAAAAACAATAATAGATGATAAAACTCCTATAAAGTAGGAAGCCTTTTGCCATTTTTCTCCCGACTGTCCATGATCAGATTAGAAAAAAAAAATTCAACAAAAGTTTAAATAATCCAATTTGTACTTTACATCGGTGAATTGTTAAAGCATGGATACACGTACAACCGTGAGGAAAAAAACTTTATTATCCAACGTGTTAAAGTACTCTGAAATAAGATACTTTGTTGGGCATACTTATTAAGCAAACTGACCGGAGTTGTGTGAACGCATTCTTCTGCGTTCACACTGAATAAAGACAATATTTGTGTTGCTTTGTTATTGGTACTTTAATGCACCACTTATGGCTCCATAGAGCTTGTACAGTCCGCCACTGTATCACAGTATTTACTTCAGTTAACTCTTTGCATAAACTCATTTTAGTCTTTTACTATGAAAATTGATTTTTTATCAACATTTTCTTTTCAAATTTGTATGAAACAGTGCAAGAACATAGACTAAACATGTTGTAAGACAATTTGACATACAGTTTAAACTAGACTACAATTTTGAATTTTGAAAAGGGCTTTTTTTTCATAATTTTTTATATTACCGTATATAATACTGTACATATTTTTTAAGTATAGTCTCTCAATATCATCATGTTTAATTCTTGTTTTCAAATCCAGTAATTTAGTATTGGAATTTAGAATTTCATATTTAATATTATTCTAATAAAAAATAATAATTATCTTGTTCAATATTCATTTTAAAAAAATGATTTGTGTAAAGAGTTATTAGATAATTTAATTTGTTTTGAGGTCGTTTTTTTGTTAGTAGCGGTGAGTAAATGGCGTTACTGTTCTAGAAGAATGGAACCCATTGCATTATCAAAACTATCATCCAGCTGAGGACTTGTATAGGCATGATAAAATTGTACTCATTGTTCAGCGTTTTCGCTAACTGTTGACCAATGAACCGTGACTAAATACAACAAGAATGCCTGAACATGAAAAGGCTCCAGCTATTAACGTTCTTTGTGTCCTTCAAGAAAAGGGGGCTTAGCCTTCACAATAAAACCCTTCTAGAGGGTCTTGGTTAGTGGGGCGTTTCATGCTGAGTATGACCTAAGTTGCCTTAGGCTTACAAAAGTAGTACTTTAAACTGTTAATGAATAGAAAAAGAAATAATTCTTGAAACCTTTTCTATTGTTCTCTAATCCACAGAAACCATTACGTTTGGTCAAGGTTGCTTATTGCATTTGTACAAACCAGTTGTCTTTCCAATTTTAACCGTTTTTCTTTTAAGAATAAAAACTGCCAGCCCACTTTCATTGTATATGGAAATTTGCATTTATCAGTGTTAATATTGCAAAAAGAAAACTGTATGAAGTTTTATTGAATTTGATATATAATAACTTTGTATTTACTATACTATAGGAGTTGTTGATAGCCGAGTGGTTAGGACACTTGACTGTCATACAGATAGACCCGGGTTCAATTCCCGACAACTCCCAGTCCACTCAGCTGTAAAAATGAGTACCTGGTTGAAAATACTAGGGAGAAAAAAGGCGGCGTGGAAAGGAACTGGCCACCCTACCACATAATGCCGAGGCTTAGTACAATGAGCTCCTAACAGCTCATTCCCCTACGTTCTACCACATAATGCCGAGGCTTAGTACAATGAGCTCCTAACAGCTCATTCCCCTACGTTCAGAGAACACGGGACTCACCTTTACCTTTTTATACTGTATTAAAAAAGAACACAACCTAACAATAACATGCTATGAACATTTTCAATAACTTAATAGTTTGCCACTAACTAGTGTTTTGGTTAACTATACAGTATTTTATATACAGTAATGTTAATGTTTGAAAAGAAAAAAAGTAAAATTTAAAAAAATCTATATGTAAAATTAAGAGGTTTTAACCAAAATGGTCACCGCACACCAGTAACAATTTTACCTTGTACCAGTACAATTTGAACTCGATTTGCTTTAGTTCATCACAGACACCTGCTACTAATATTTGTCATATCTAGACAAGTAATCTGTATTTGGTATCTAATAGTATTATAATGTAATCAGGTACCAGTAGGATAACTGAATTCGCTACTTGTATCAATTTCAGGATTTAAATCTAATTGTTAAATGAACATTATTATCTGGTCTTATATCTAAATTGTAAAATAATTCAAACACAAAATAACATGGCAGCTTATGTAATTTGGTTACAGTTGCCGATAATTATCATATTGGACGTAGATATACTACTGTAAATATGATCCCTTATCTTCTAAGTAAGAACCATGGAAGAAGCGCTATTTTTACACTTTCCCTTCTACTCTTGCCCAGTTTAAATACAGACAATCTAGCTTGTTCTGTATGAACACATTTGTATTAACTCTTGATGTGATTTGGATCAGCTTAACTTTACCCCATGCAAGCGTACAAGCTTAGTGTATGTGGATGTGTGGACATTTATCTATCTGTGTAGTTTATCAGCTCCCCCTCCGCCCACCTACAGATATTGAGAAAATACATAAACTATATTTATTTACAATTTACTGCACTGCTTTATATCAAATTAAATACCCATACAACTTGTTTATAAAATCTGCGGATAGCTAGTGGTGTTAAATTATGTAAATTATTTTTAAAAAAAACCATGAAATAATTTTGGTTCATTGCTGTTTAAATTGTCATACCTCTTCACCTAAAATTCATTGTGTGGTGTAAGAACAATGCCAATATTTCCAATTTTTTTTGGATGGATGGGTGAGAATAAGGGTGCTCAAATTGACCATGGTTTTCAACTTTACTGACATGCTATTCCACCTGTGCGCTATTGTGTTGGTAAAAATCTGCACAAAATACACAATTCAGAGAGAAATGATGTTGTAAAGATTCGTTATCCGCTTATTGATTAATTAGCCTCAGGATAACAGCTTACAACTTTATGAATATTAATACTGGTGTTTTTTGACTTTTTAATACAAAATAATAATCATATATAAATCAATAACTCATGAAATGACAGTATTCAACATTGATTTTTGTTTTTATTTTGTAGTGTTTACTGCCATGTATGATTGAATATAAAAACCAAGCAAGTTGCAGATTTAAATGCATTGTAAGTATATTATTACAATCACAAATATGTGAAGGATAATATAAAACAAAGAAACCATTTTTAAAATTTTAAATACTTAGTTACAGTACAAGTTTTAATTTTTAAATTTATCCAATATTTTGTAAATAAAATAAAATTTAATGTTAAAAAACACAAAACCAACATATACCTTGGTAGTCCGTTACCACTACTGTATACTATTCCTAAGCTATGGGATATAATTATTAACATTAACAATTTGAACAATTTTCTTATCAGGAGAGAAATGCTAGCTAGGCTAGGCTACTGTAGGCTAGGCTAGGCTACTGTAGGCTAGGCTATTAAATATTATATAACACCTATATAAATTCCTGTCATTTGATTGGACGAATGTGGGTCACATGGCGTGCAATAGTATGCACTATTCAACGATCGTTAAATAGTACTTTTTGAAACATTTTTGTGTACGAAAAAAAAACGTCTAGATGTTATATAAAACAAATAATGAATGTTTTGTATTCGTGTAATGGTACAAATAATGGCACTTGGTGAATGATGAAAGGTTATATCAACTCGGCTTTGCCTCGTTGATATAACCTTTCATCATTCACCTCGTGCCATTATTTGTACCATTGCACTCATAAACATTCATTATTTGTATAATATTTGACTTGAGAGAAATACTATATTAGCCATTTTGTCCTGAGGTAGAGCCATCATCTTTTTTTTCATTTAATAGAAATTGTTCATTTTCAGTATGAATTGAATTAACTTTATTGCTTTTGTTTTTTAGGGGGAAGTAGAGAATGAAAATAAATGTTTGGAAACCTGTGAATTTTTAAAGTTGTGGCACAGCTGTAAACTAGGTGTATGTCCAAAGCCGACAGACGCCAAAGGGTTTGAGAAAGCGTGCTTGCCAACGTGTAGTAACGATTCCGATTGTGATGGCCGAAAGAAATGCTGCTTTAATGGTTGTGGAAGAACTTGTCAAGAGCCATTGAAAAAATCTGATGGTACAGTATAATAATTTGATAATTCAGAAACTGGGGTCAGATTTCTAAAATATGCTTAGCAAAAAAAAAATCATCATCTAAACTTTGTTATTTTAATGATTTTGCTTAAGCTATGGCTACACTATCAAACTAGTTTGACAAAAAGTGTGATGTGCTCAAATATGGTAGTGATATGCCAAAATATGGTAGTGATATGACATCATCATGTCCATATATGGGCACATCACATTGTCACATGTTTGTTTTCCATTCAAACTTATTTGATAAATAAAACCTCTGTTTAACTTAACTACCTTGAATTAAGCAAAATGATTGATAAACACAAGTCCTAATAATCTGTAGATCAGAATCAGAATTGAACCCAGTATCTTTGAAATAAAAGAAAAGCATGAATACCATAAAGCATTGACCTTTTATCAAGTCTCACAGAAGATCTTAATTTGCGATCTGTTAATCAGTGAAGCTCAATTAGTTGATTACTGGTAGTTAATTAGTGTACATGTAATATTACCATTGTACCTATAGTATTGCTATCCATCTGAAGACACATAGCTGTCACCAACTAATATATTAATGATAGAATCATTAGAAAGCGTGATATCAATTGCCTTGTTATCACATTATTGTTTGTTGGCAGTCATTTTGCTTTTGGTTTTAGAAGATTGAAATAAGTGTTATATATCAGAGAAAAGTCTGCAATGTTAGCTATCTATCTATTATATTAAATTGTAAGATTGAAATAAGTGTATCAGAAAATACATACTTCCCCAGGACCAAGTAATAGGCATGAGTCCAAACAAAATACATTCTCTTCGTAATCAATAAACACCAATAAATTATGAAAAATAATTTATATATAGAAATTGTACAAAGTTAATTATATTTATTGTGTCTCTTAATCTATCTATATAGTCTTCTATACAAATTTTCATTCAAACAAAATTTTTATAATCGATATAGGCAAGGCAACAAACATACTGTGTTTTACAAAATACATTCTCTTCGTAATCAATAAACACCAATAACTTACGAAAAATTATATTACGTAGAAATTGTACAAAGTTAATTATATTCATAGTGTGCCTCTTTAACTAATTTATATATTTTTAAGTCTATACAAATTTTAATTAAAAAAAATTACATTTTTTTAATCGATTTTTATCGCATGATAAATAAAATTTAATGATAAATTAAATTTGATTTTCTTGACAGATATTCCATCCAAACCTCGTAATACAGTAGAAGTCTCTGAAGTTCCTGGTACAAAAGAAATACTATTAGCATGGAGTTTACGCAAGAATCCATCGCCTACCGAAATTATATATTTTGTGATAGAAGGGCGTAACAATACGGGTCATCATCCCAGCTTGAATAGAATGGATACTTGGTATCATGTTGCAGATGTTAGTAGTATATCTGTTTAATTCATTTGCTTCTTTTTTTTGTTAGTGATTCTTATTGTTGTTTTTATTGCTTAAAAAAAAAGATTTATTCATCAAATCAGTTGCATAATAGTCATATAATTAAATATTCTTTATGATATATTCTCTTTAGACTCTTGAACCGCATTACAAGCTGAAGGCAAGTAGAGGTGTATTTTATGAATTCCAGATTGCGTCAGTCAATCACAACGGAACATTAGGTTTTAGCAGACCGACAGAACCTTTCAGGCTATCCAAGGGTAAGTATACGAAGCCGCCGTTCATTATGTAATCAACTAATTGACTGATGATGTGTGACAAAGAGAGCTATGATATGAGATCCATAGTAGACTGTATGTCTAGGTAGCTTACTGCTAAGGGCAGGCATTGAAAGGCATAAATTGTAAAGGTATATCATATCACATTAATTGATTATATCCTATGGTAATTGGCTTTATTTGGTTGTTGGATGATGTCTGATACAGTTTTAGTTGGAAGCCATGAGGGATGGGGTAGAAGTTTGGAATTGATTGGTTGGGGGGCGGGGAAGAGAATGTGGGAGGTATAGATGTTAAAGACTGCCACCACTTGGGAAACCTTCAACCATTTGCGAGAACTGCCACCTTATTCATATCTAGTTCAGATGGCTTTTTTTTATAATTTAAAATAATTTTAAACATTTTCATTTTTTAATATTTTTTGACAAATTTACAACACAGCTATAGTATGAAATTTCTATGGATTTCATTCCAAAAATCTGCTTGTCATAATCATCTTTTATCAGCCAAACCATTATACATTAATACCATATACAGTCAACTCCCAATATCGGACACCTTTGGGTTGGCCAAATATGTCAGGTTTTCTGTCAAGTCTGGTATTCAGAATGTGTTTTTAATGTTAAAAATGAATTTGGGACTGTTTAAACTTCAAGAAAAGTCTGGTATTGGGCGAGTTGCCTACAAGTGACATAGAGTAAACATTAATATGCTAATATTACAATTGATTAAAATCCAAATAAACATTTAAATAACAATAGATAGTGTACTGTACTGTATATTGAATCAATTTACATTCTCCATGCAGATCCTGACCCTCCCAACATGCCACAGAATCTGCGAGTGGGCGAATCAAAGATTGTGAATAAGACCGTGACGACATGGATCTATTGGGATCCACCGAAGGAATCGGACCTTGAGGTGTTGAGGTATCGCGTGTTCTGGAGCCCAAGGCTAAGCAGTATATCACCAGTCTATGTCACGTTAGATGTACACAAAAAAAATGTACCTGCAGTAAGTTAGTCTAAATATACTGTGATTAAATAAAAATATTTTATTAAGAAAAAAAAAAAAAAAAAAACGGCAACAAAATAATGATTTTTTAAAAAGTGAAATGACATAATAAGAAGGCATTAAAACCACTCCCTCCCACTTTTTGTATTAAAAAAAATGTTCAATTAAAAGCATACTTATATATTTATCTAGCTAAATGGGTCCGTTGACCTTAAGAATGACCTCTACAATCTATATAAATTTTTTCCCACTCGAGACGAATACCACTATTTATTTGTTTGGCCCTTAATTGTTGCCATGCCCAAAATATATATTTAAAAGTATTATATCACCCGCCCAAATAGAACCAAAATGCACCAGATCCAAAAAAAAAAACTCAAATTTTTTGACAAAATGTTGTATTTGTTTAGTTAGTTGTTGCTGTTCGATATATAAATTATGTATAACATAGATACACCAAATATTTATGTTTGGAAATTGATGTGTTTAGTTATTTTTTAAGGTTGAAAGAACGTTCTTTCATACCCTGAAAAGGCTCGCGAAAGAAAAAAATTATATTTTCATTGTCCTTGTCCCCGACTTTTCTGAATAAATTCCAACTTGGTATTACATTTTCATTAAAATGAAATATTTAACCTTTTATATAATTAAAAAAACATAAACAACCCTTTGTCATGGAAGTTCATAGATAAGTTATAGCAATAATTAAACATTGAAAATCTGAGTTATGTAGAGTTCAACCGTGTCCTACTTAATAAAAACCTATATTTAGGTAATGCATTAAATTCCTATTGTAATTAATGTATTCATAATTGTAACCTGACAGTAAACACAAATTATATACGATAGAATGTAAACAGCTGGTAGCTTAGTACAATTCAATCATAATTCATTTCAAAACTATTTTTAAAGTAGTAAAACTGTAGATTGGTGACTGGTATATCAATCAAAAGGGGTTTGTTGTTGCCCAGGGGCTTGTTGTTGCCCAGGGGCTTGTTGTTGCCCAGGGGCTTGTTTTTGCCCAGGGGCTTGTTGTTTTCCATGGGTTTTTTGTTTTCCAGGGATGTTGGTGCCCAGAGGCTTGTTGTTTTCCATGGGCGTTGTTGCCCAGGGGCTTGTTGTTTCCCAGGGGTGTTGTTGCCCAGGGGCTTGTTGTTGCCCATGGGCTTGTTGTTTCCCAGGGGTGTTGTTGCACAGGGGTGTTGTTGCCCAGGGGCTTGTTGTTTCCCAGGGGTGTTGTTGCCCAGGGGCTTGTTGTTGCCCAGGGGCTTGTTGTTTCCCAGGGGTGTTGTTGCCCAGGGGTGTTGTTGCCCAGGGGCTTGTTGTTTCCCAGGGGTGTTGTTGCCCAGGGGTGTTGTTGCCCAGGGGTGTTGTTGCCCAGGGGCTTGTTGTTGCCCAGGGGCTTGTTGTTTTCCAGGGGTGTTGTTGCCCAGGGGTGTTGTTGCCCAGGGGTGTTGTTGCCCAGGGGCTTGTTGTTTCCCAGGGGTGTTGTTGCCCAGGGGTGTTGTTGCCCAGGGGCTTGTTGTTGCCCAGGGGCTTGTTGTTTCCCAGGAGTGTTGTTGCCCAGGGGCTTGTTGTTTTCCAGGGCTTGTTGGTACCCTGGGTTTATAGTTTCTATTGAATTGTTTCAAGTTTAATTTCACTACTAACTAAATTGTTCCTTCTGGTATTATTTTTTAGAATCAACATAGTTTTGCAATCGAGGGTTTGTTTCCCAATACAAAATATTTTGTGGAAGTGAGCACCCTAGCTCAGTGGGGCTCAACGAGGTTGAATAGTGAACGAGCTGACATCTACTTGGTCACCATGGATACTGCACAACCTAAAGGTACTGTTCAAAACTGTTGGTGTGCATGCAATGAGATTTAATTTTTGGGGAAAATTCTGAAATTATTTAGAAGAATTATAATACAGTTTTTCCACCAGAAAATTGTAACAAACTCGGATTATTTTTTTAAAATTTCATTCTAAATCATTTTATTGTCAACATTTTATTATTTCTTCAGACCAACCTGAACACCTTCCAGTTTATGAACACCCATATTATGAACTATTACCAACACCACGTCCAGTGCGTGACATCGTCAACGTTGATCCACCGTTTTGGAGTAACAATACTTTGAGTACAAAAATTGAATGGCGAAAACCTCTAGGTAAGTTTGAAAGTTAAATTTTGAATGATAGTGTTTTGTGAGAGTAAAGTCACTCTCATTGATGTGGAGGTTTACATTTGTGACAGATACGGCCTATGACGTCATGCAATAACCTACGACCTATGACATCGTGCCAATTTATTGTGCGCATGCACTTGAGTTTGGCAAAATTCGTCAAGTCGTCTGAAACGGGAGAATAAGGAAATTTGGATTAGACCCTCTACAAACCCATGACAGCCAGTCAATAATTTGTAATATTACATAGCCTATATAAATACGCGAACGTGATTGGTTGAAACTGCATCACATGACTACCGCTGCGAGGATCGTAAATCGTATATATCCTCGAGAACGATGATATTGACTGTGTAATTTTCGCGTAATAATCGTGTCCCCTGTCATTAATCATATAAATTCTTGAGTACGATGATATTGACTGTGTAATTTTCGTGTGCAACACTCGAGTTTGCCGATAAATAAACAAAAGTCATCTACTCGATCTTGAACTCGGGTGGAATTGTCACTCCATCGCAAGACAACGTTTCATCCGCTGGGCCACGGAATTTGCTTGAAGAAATTAATCTTCTAAACTATTTAAGCTATGCATACATAGCGCCCTCATTTGTTATAAGTCCACCCTAAATGTGATGAAACACCGTTTGTGATTGGTCAATACTCACGGTAGTAACCTAGTAACTAGTACGCGCTGAACATCCGGTGATTCGGCTCCTCGAAGATCGAGAAAAGACGAATTGTTTATTCGGCCTACCTGATTATAATATTATTATTAATAGGCTTATTGATGGAAATTCTTCTGTTAATTTAAACGACCTAGGCCTAAGTGAATATTTTATTGCCAAGGAATCATTAATTAGTAATTATCTGTATATTATTCTTCGCAAGGTAAGGTGTCTAGGCAGGCTTGTTTTAAATACAATACAAATACTATAGGAGGCCTAGCCTAGCTTCACCCAACCCAGCAGACTTGTTCTTGGCTATATAATATAACAGATATTGCCTTTTATATCGGTTAAATATAAGATTTGACATCCCCGAGGGAATGATATTAAGTTCTCGGGGAATATATATTTCCCTCAGCTGGCGCTTCGGGAAATATATATTCCCTCGAACTTAATATCATTCCCTCGGGGATGTCAAATCTTATATTTAACCTCTAAGCAGTCAATATCTGTATAAAATATTATTCTTAATATCCTTATTGTTGTGATTTATTATTTATAAACTATATTATATTATATTGTTTTATTATTTATATAATGTAGATGATGATGTTAATAGATACATGTTATACTGGGAGCCAACATTATGCATCTCACTATCAAACAAGTTGACAAGTTATTCTAAGAACGCTACTACCCATGTAAGTACAAATACAGCAACCACTTTGGCCAATTTCATTGCACTGTTCCCCCCCCCCCCCCCTTTACCTCTCTCTTTCTCTCAAATTTCGTGAAAACTATACTTCCAAATTTAAAATACTCCATTTGAGATACTTGTTGTTGTTGATTTCACATTTGCAACAGCCTGGTGCTCCTTAACTCGGTGAAAAAAGTGTAAAGTTAGTTTGTCTGTCAGTGTTTAGCAGTTTTGAAATAACTGCTCTGTTTTAATTTAATTCTATACTTGTGCATGTGGTTCTGCTTGACCAATTGTAAGAGCTGGTCTGGTTATGAAAACAAAGCTGCTTTTATTGTGTTCCAAACACTTAATTGTAATGAAAAGTTTGTTCCTTAGATCTATAATGTGTAATGAAAACTCTTGGATTACATGACTTGTAAACTTTGACCTATGACCTCTTTATCTTGCATTTTAAAAGTTGGGTGTAGAATCTCGATGGCCACACAGCTTAAACCTAGAAGCTACGACACATGTAAGTGTAGCATATGGCATGATGCAAGAAAGTAGTGCCATGAACATCTTGCAGACAGCCTTGATATGCCTCCCTCACTCTGTCAGACAAACATTCCTTTGTTAAGCTCTGTTTACACTATCAAACTTTATGTGACAAAAATATTTAATATGCCCATTTATGGACATCATGATGTCATATCACTATCATATTTGAGCATATCACTACCATATTTGGCAGGCACATCACAATTATTTTGTCAAACTAGTTTGATAGTGTAGATAGAGATTAACATTTTCATGCCATTCCTTTTAGTTCATTTTTTTAGATGAAACTGCAGACAATAAGCCTTTTTTTATCTTCTCCTCCCTCAATGCTTGACGTGCATTTCTTGCATGTTCATTCCAAAAAGAAAATACATCATGCATGATTCAAAAGGTCATCTCCCATGGCGATGTCAAGTGTCTTTCTTTTTAAATGTAAGAGTTTAACTTGTGCATGTTGCAACGTGATTGTTATGTCGTAGAAGGACAAAAGCATTTTTAAATGTCACTGATGTCAAATGATTAATGTATAAGATATGAATTGGGAAAAAATAACATGTTACAGTTGACTGCGACATAGTCACATCGAGTAAAGTTAAAGACCCCTTCCCTGCAATTTTGGACGTTTTTTGGAAAATAATACATATATATCACTTTAAAAACATTAAACCATGTCATTCCTTGTCTTAAATGTACGTTTTATGGTAAATTATGATAAAAAGTGAGAAACAATGCACTACCTAAGTAGCTCGCGGCGATCGACCTCTCGTGGACGGTCTTAGGCCTAGCCTAGCTAGGCTTAGTTTTGTAGGCCTAGCTGGTAAACATCGATAACGTACGAACATCGTACGCTAGCTATATACCTAGCCTGACGTTGTATAGTTGCTGCATTAATTGTCTTTCTATTTTTGCCAGACTCCATTGATACAAATTGGGGAAAACCCGGTATTTTCGCTGAAAAGTTAGGAGTCTTCCATTTGTTTTGGCTTCACGATCGATCGAAAAGTGGGCGAATTACAGGTGAAAAACAAAAATATCTATCCGCGCGCAATGCATTTTGGGATTTATAGCGGGCCGCTATAATTATTAGAATCAATTTATTTTTCACATTTTTAACCGTTTAAAGACGAAAAAAGTTATCGCAATAGGACCATATAGTATTATTTTTACATTAAATATAGTTTGTGATCTTAAATTAGATCTAAAAAACGTAGGGAATGGGGCTTTAACTGAAATTTTTATTTTTAACAACAATTATGAGTTGAAAAAATTCATCTCCTTCCAACAATATTATTTGAAACCAAATTTTTGTTAATAGTGAAGGACAACATAACCTTGTCCTTCACTATAAACGAAAATTTGGTTTTAAGTGTAAAATTTAAATCTCTAAAAATGTCCCAAACTCAGAGTTGGGGTTGCTTCTTCAATTGCAACCTCCCCACTATGCTATGGCTCTGCTGCAGTTAACATTATATTGTATACAATGTGTGGCATGTTGTGCCCTTGATTGTAGGTCTGTGCTTTATATTTGTAGTAATGGTATTGATATGATAATTCAGTGTTCATTCAAAGTGTGAAAATGGCAATGTTATTCTAACAAGATTAGTTTATTATTATAATACTTGTGTAACATACCGCCCTCTCTGGTTAGTTCCAAGAATCTTTTAATCGTAGTAGTGCATTGTATCATGGACCTATAAATTATCTATCTAATGTATAGGTCCATGATTGTATTACTCAACTGCATAGCATGCTTGGCTTACTGTATGACTTTCATAAAATGGAGGAACATGTTTTTGATCTTTTTAAATGCATGTTTTAAACTAAACATAATGAGAAAATATTGTTTAGTAAACATGTTGTTGAATGCATGAGAGTTGATGGGTATGATTTGACAGAAAGCCGAGTGAAAAGAATGTGTGACATTTAAAATGAAACTGTTAAGAAAACCCTATACGCTCCATCATCCTTAATTGATTGCTTCGGATAAATCAAATTTCCGCAATTAAGTTTTATGAAGTGAAATTGAAAGGTGTAAACTGATTATCAATCTATGTTGTGTAGGATTTAGAGTTCATGCTTTATGGCTTGATGTTTGATTGCCAGTATAAAGTCACTATTCATTCAGTGGACAGCAACTTCCGGCAGGGCGAGCCAACTACCCGGTTTTTCTACACACCTCTTTGTAATGAGGTTATTGTTAAGGGCAAACAAAAGCCAACTTGCCCTACTACAGGTAAGATTTATTATTGATTTCTTGATTTATTGATTGATTTCTCTCGATTGATTGATTTCTCTCTCAATTGATTGATTTCTCTCTCGATTGATTGATTGATTTCTCTCTCGATTGATTGATTGATTGATTTCTCTCTCGATTGATTGATTGATTTCTCTCTCGATTGTTTGATTGATTTCTCAATTGATTGATTTCTCGATTGATTAATTGATTGATTTCTCGATTGATTAATTGATTGATTTCTCGATTGATTGATTGATTGATTTCTCAATTGATTGATTTCTCTCTCGATTGATTTGTTCTGACACATATTTTTATTGGATAATAAATTAATAATATGAAATATAATATAATAATTAATTTTCTTTCTAACATAAATTAAAACCAAACAATTGTATTTTTCAATAGCGCCAGATGTTCCATCAAATCCTATGGAATTAAGTCATCATTTTAGTCTTGGAGCTAAACTTAGTCTTTCAATTGATTGGAAAGTGCCCTCACGCAAACCAGAGATGGTGACAGGTTACCAGGTCACATGGGGTCAACGGCATCTCTCACCAGAGAAACATGTTGTTGAAAGGTTTGAGATGATTAAAAGTGAAACAGCACTGACCAAGACGTTACCAAGGGTAAGAAAAATACTAATCCATATAAGAGAAAAAAAATCCAAATAGGGAGTAAAATAATCTAATATGGAGAATAGTTTCAACCACTAACTTTTTTCTTTACATAATTTTGTTTATATATTGTTGTATTTGTCCAGGATCAGCATTGGTTCAGGTTAGACAACATGCTGTCAGGTGTACAGTATGTGATTAAGGTGCAGTCATTGTGTGAGATAGGAGGAGGTGGAACATCAACAATCATTGTTAAACCTCCTAGGGTTTATGATAATACACCCCTTCCACCAACAAGTAAGTGCTAATATCCTTGTTCTTGCAGTAAAATGTAAGAATCCAATTGCTTGTTTATGTCTAAAGCTCTGTCTACACTATCAAACTTTATGTGACAAAAAAAGTGATGTTCCTATATATGGAAACAATGATGTCATGTTACTTATGGGCGGCCATTAGGGCCAAAATAGACAAACGTTGCCGTACGAACAATTCCGCTCCCGTAAGGCAAACTAATGGCGTTAAAGACATAATTCCTCGAGTGACAAACAAATATTGCCGTACGGACACACAAACACATTGCCATATGAACAAATTGCCGTATGGTTAAACTGGCGTAAGTACAAAAATTGGCGTAAGGACACAAATTGGCGTAAGGACAAAAATTGCCGAAAGGACAAATTGGCATACAGTCTAACTAAATATAAACGTTGAGGGCAGCATAGTATTTTAAAACCACGTGACTGAAACCACTCTGTGTCCAGTCCTGCCAGCGATTTTTTTTTCCGTACGAGAGTTCCTCCATCGGTTCGTTTCGGACTCAATCGACTCTCTTCGGTATTCGGTAAAGTCAGCTCACTGATGCGTGACAACATAATACAATTTACATTTACAAACCGCGAGCTTACTTTCACACAGGCTCTCACAATAGTAAAATAAATCTACACTAATACGAGTTTTGATTTGATGACATTAATTAATAAATACTAGGCCTACTTAGTAATTACATTAAGAACCCAATAGCATATTGAAGATATTTAGGTCTACGACCCAATAGTAGGTCGTATCAGATATTATTTTTTGAAGTTGAACGACCTTTTGTCACGAACGAGAGGCTCTTTTTCTTATCGTTTATGGTATTGTAGCTAGCCCATGGCTAGGCTAGCTTGTGTAAGCCTATGCATGGTATTACTTTTGAATTTAAAATGATTATGTACAGTAGGAATTCCTATGCACAGTGTATGTTTTTTATACCTTTTAAAATAATATTATTAAATTAATATTTATATTGTAAGGTAATGGAAATTTTACGTTAAAGGTGTACGTATTAATTATCCCCAATCTTGAAAAAAAGATTTCAGACTTTTAATAATAGGCAACTTTGGAGTATAGGCCTACAACTAATATTATTGTTTATTATATGTAATTTGGAAAATCATAAAAAATACATGCAAAGTAAAAAACATTCAATTACGGTACTGACAAGACTGCAATAGTACAAATACATTTAATAATAACACATTTTCCAGGAAGCTTATAATTATATGTGATACTATCATCAATTATTAAATTAACACGATATTAAACGCTTTATAAGCAAGCGTGTGTTTCTATACATTACAACTTACAAGAATACATGTTACTAATACTAGGCCTAAATGTATACAATTTTTCAAATGTTACACTTAAAAACCTGAAGAAAATTGTAATTTTCTTGATAAAAACATCTGTTAGTGTTACTTCTGTACATATAATTTCTAACCTACTACTTCATTTTATTAAAATAAAAAATAGTACTGTAGATGGAATGTACTACATTGAAGCACACGTACGTAGGGCTAGGCTAGCTGGCCTAAGTTGCTAGTGTGACGACCAACAAAGTGCTGCTGCTGTGTGTGTGTGTTACTGTTTGTGAATCTGATGGTGTACATACATTGGTTTGTGGCTGCCTATACAGTATTATATTATTAAAATTCTAGGACTATTATTATTATTACAATGACGTTCAGTACTACTATTAATATTTATTATTATATTTACAGTGAGTATAGTATTAGGCCTCTAGTATAGCCTAGTATGTATAAATTTGTCACTCGTGCAAAGAAGCTGCTCACGTTTTGTGGTTGCTGTCACGCATCAGTGAGTATCGGTGGCTTACCGAAGAGTCGATTGAGTCCGAAACGAACCGATGGAGGAACTCTCGTACGGAAAAAAAAATCGCGTCCTGCCAGGTATATAAAATATACCAAATTGACTATTGAGAATTCTCAACTATTACCACTGTACGACGAAGTTTACTGGTATATTCAAATAGGCTGATTTCCTTGTTAACTTAAGGGGTTCATTCATTTAATTACTGAATTCTGATTGGCATGGTAGTAGGCCCTAAAGGAAACTTACTGGAATCCTATTGGATGGTAAGGTGGTAGTAGGACCATTTCCATCCCATTGCAGTAATAAATAAAGTTGAGCCACCTGCGACCATTACAGTGTCTTACCATGCTAATGTAGAAGTGGGGAAATGTTATGCTTACTACTGTTTCTTTCTTAATAATTTAGTACAATTATTAAGAATAAAGAATACACTTAACAATATAACAAATAACATTAATGTACGATGTTACAAGTTTAACACTGTTCTCAACTATAGTCATTTTGGTATACTTGAGAACATTGATAAAGAATAGGATAAACTTAACAATATACAACAAATAAAATTAATGTATGATCCCGTTTAACACTGTTCTCAACTATAGTCATTTTGGTATACTTGAGCACAGTGCAGTGATAAAGAATAGGATAAACTTAATAAAATACAACAAATAACATTAATGTACGATACCGTTTAACACTGTTCTCAACTATAGTCATTTTGGTATACTTGTCCAAGTCATATTCATCTAAAAGATAAATGCTGAGTAAACGGGACTAGTGGTCCTACTCTAACATCTGGACGACTAAGGAGGTACCCCAGTATAATCCCACTAAGTGACTACCAGGAGCAATCCGCCGTTTTCTCACAAATACAGTATCGAATTTCACTATAATATTAATAAATCGTAATTGAGTTACACTCAGATTTAAAAGATGAGGCTGAGTAAACGGGACCAGTGGTCATACTCTAACTTTTACTGGACGACTAAGGAGGTACCCTAGTATAATCCCAACAAGTGACTCTCCCAGGAGCAATCCGCCGTTTTCTCACAAATACAGTATCAAATTTCACTATATATAAAAAAACGTAATTGAGTTACACTCAGATTTAAAAGATAAGCCGAGTAAAAACGGGACCAGCGCTCCTACTACCCTAGTATAATCCCACCAAAGTGACTCCCAGGAGCAATCCGCCGTTTTCTCACAAATATTTATTTTCTAATACCATAAAAACCATAAGTAAGACATGGCTTGACACAGGCCTTCAATCATCGATTATGTTTTTAATCCCCAGCAGGACTCTGGACACAGAGTGGTTTCAGTCACGTGGTTTTAAAATACTATGCTGCCCTCAACGTTTATATTTAGTTAGACTGTACGCCAATTTTTGTCCTTACGCCAATGTTTGTTGTCCTTACGGCAATGTTTGTCCTTACGGCAATTTTTGTCCATACGCCAATTTTTGTCCTTACGCCAATTTTTGTCCTTACGCCAATTTAACCATACGGCAATTTGTTCATATGGCAATGTGTGTGTGTGTGTCCGTACAGCAATATTTGTTTGTCACTCGAGGAATTATGTCTTTAACGCCATTAGTTTGCCTTACGGGAGCGGAATTGTTCGTACGGCAACGTTTGTCTATTTTGGCCCTAATGGCCGCCCATATTTTTTAACTGCGCAGGTCACTGAGCATCGCCAAGTTATAGTGACTTCCGGTTCGCTTTTCACTTCGCGGCAAGCATTTTGCATGGGAATACCCTTACAAATCTGCTGCAATTTCTACCATCCGGGTTAAATTATATCTTTCTATATTTGGAAATTGTTACTCCTAATATGGAAGATTATTCCCGCCACAAAATTTTGGTATAAATAGCCCAGGAAATGACGACAGAGCTTATTGAAGAAAAAAGTGCAGACGGAGGTGTTCGTTGAGGTATATGGGCGGCCATTAGGGCCAAAATAAACAAACGTTGCCGAACGAACAATTCCGCTCCCGTAAGGCAAACTAATGGCGTTAAAGACATAATTCCTCGAGTGACAAACAAATATTGCCGTACGGACACACAAACACATTGCCATATGAACAAATTGCCGTATGGTTAAATTGGCGTAAGGACAAAAATTGGCGTAAGGACACAAATTGGCGTAAGGACAAAAATTGCCGTAAAGACAACAATTGCCGAAAGGACAAAATTGCCGAAAGGACAAAAATTGGCGTAAGGACAAATTGGCGTACAGTCTAACTAAATCTAAACGTTGAGGGCACATGGTATTTTAAAGCCACGTGACTGAAACCACTCTGTGTCCAGTCCTGCCAGGTATATAAAATATACCAAATTGACTATTGAGAATTCTCAACTATTACCACAGTACGACTGTACGACGAAGTCTACTGGTATATTCGGATAGGCTGATTTCCTTGTTAACTTGAGGGGTTCATTCATTTAATTACTGAATTCTGATTGACATGGTAGTAGGCCCTAAAGGAAATTTACTGGAATCCTATTGGATGGTAAGGTGGTAGTAGGACCATGTCCATCCTATTGCAGTAATAAATAAAGTTGAGCCACCTGCGACCATTACAATGTCCTACCATGCTAATGTAGGAGTGGGGAAATGTTATGCTTACTACTGTTTCTTTCTTAATAATTTAGTACAATTATTAAGAATAAAGAATACACTTAACAATATAACAAATAACATTAATGTACGATGTAGTTTAACACTGTTCTCAACTGTAGTCATTTTGGTATACTTGAGAACATTGATAAAGAATAGGATAAACTTAACAATATACAACAAATAACATTAATGTACGATCCCGTTTAACACTGTTCTCAACTGTAGTCATTTTGGTATACTTGAGAACATTGATAAAGAATAGGATAAACTTAACAATATACAACAAATAACATTAATGTACGATCCCGTTTAACACTGTTCTCAACTATAGTCATTTTGGTATACTTGAGAACATTGATAAAGAATAGGATAAACTTAACAATATACAACAAATAACATTAATGTACGATCCCGTTTAAAACTGTTCTCAACTATAGTCATTTTGGTATACTTGAGCACAGTGATAAAGAATAGGATAAACTTAATAAAATACAACAAATAACATTAATGTACGATACCGTTTAACACTGTTCTCAACTATAGTCATGTTGGTATACTTGTCCAAGTCATATTCATCTAAAAGATAAATGCTGAGTAAACGGGACTAGTGGTCCTACTCTAACATCTGGACGACTAAGGAGGTACCCCAGTATAATCCCACTAAGTGACTACCAGGAGCAATCCGCCGTTTTCTCACAAATACAGTATCGAATTTCACTATAATATTAATAAATCGTAATTGAGTTACACTCAGATTTAAAAGATGAGGGCTGAGTAAACGGGACCAGTGGTCATACTCTAACTTTTACTGGACGACTAAGGAGGTACCCTAGTATAATCCCACCAAGTGACTCCCAGGAACAATCCGCCGTTTTGTCACAAATACAGTATAAAATTCCACTATATATAAAAAATCGTAATTGAGTTACATGACTCAGATTTAAAAGATAAATGCTGAGTAAACGGGACCAGCAGTTCCACTCTAACTTATACTAGACTAAGGAGGTACCCTAGTATAATCCCACCAAGCATGGATTAAGGAATATTATTCTTTTCTTTAATTCATGCACCAAGTAACTCCCAGGAGCAATCCGCCGTTTTCTCACAAATACAGTATCAAATTTCACTATATATAAAAAAACGTAATTGAGTTATTACACTCAGATTTAAAAGATAAATTCCGAGTAAAAATGGGACCAGCGGTCCTACTCTAACTTAGCCTATACTGGACGACTAAAGAGGTACCCTAGTATAATCCCATCAAAGTGACTCCGAGGAGCAATCCGCCGTTTTCTCACAAATATTTATTTTCTAATACCATAAAAACCATAAGTAAGACATAGCTTGACACAGGCCTTCAATGATCGATTATGTTTTTAATCCCCAGCAGGACTGGACACAGAGTGGTTTCAGTCACGTGGTTTTAAAATACTATGCTACCCTCAACGTTTATATTTAGTTAGACTGTACGCCAATTTTTGTCCTTACGCCAATTTTTGTCCTTACGGCAATTTTGTCCTTACGGCAATTTTTGTCCTTACGCCAATTTCTGTCCTTACGCCAATTTTTGTCCTTACGCCAATTTAACCATACGGCAATTTGTTCATATGGCAATGTGTGTGTGTGTGTCCGTACGGCAATATTTGTTTGTCACTCGAGGAATTATGTCTTTAACGCCATTAGTTTGCCTTACGGGAGCGGAATTGTTCGTACGGCAAAGTTTGTCTATTTTGGCCCTAATGGCCGCCCATAGTTACTACCATATTTGGGAATATCACACCTTTTTTGTCAAACTAGTTTGATAGTGTAGACAGAGCTTAAGAACTTTTAGGAGCAGAGTTGTAAGTAAGTGGAAATATCCTTGTTCTTGCATAAGAAAGGGAGAATTAAAACACTTGTTTATATCTATAAGAGCATCTATATGTGGAGTTGTAGGTTGGTGTTTCTGTTGTGACACAATATCTACAAATAGATAAAACTCTATTTACTAGTCGTTCAGCCACATCATTTTAAAGTAATTTTCCATAGAATTCACACTCGTATAAGCATTTACATGTATGTATATATTTCAATAATATTTTATTTATTTTTCAGGTTATCGTAATCATTTATTTAATGGTGACTCGACACGAGATGTTCCAAGTTCATGTTGGCGGTTATCAACTAACTGTCCGTTCGTACTGGTTTTATTAATCACAATACATTGGCTTTGCTCATGATATTTATTATAGTTTTATAATCTATTATTTATTTAATATGTGAGTATTCTAAGTGTGAATGTGATTTTATGTTTATTTTTGTATATCTTTTGTGTGTGAACAAATGTAGTGAAGTGGATATTTTAGCAGGTACTTACAGGACAGACAGACAGACAAACAGATAGACACATGGCATGTTCCTACAAATAGAAGTAGTAATCATAATACATGGTAATACAGGCATGATGAAGATATAAAACTTCTTTTATATAAAATATGTCTGTTCTTTATTGACTAGTCTATTCAATGTTTGTGTTCTGTGATGTGACTACATAGGCCTACAACATGTATTTACCAATGTATCTCCACTTTAATCTCCTATTGGTCTTGCATAATGTTAATAATCTTGAGTTAGAGATATCCATGACAACCAATATTATCCGTGAATGTTGTATCATCCATTAATGTCTCTCAGTTCAGGTGTACAAGTATTGTATATACAGTACCCACAGGCCATATGCATAGATATACTTATAATGGTTGTATTTGACCTATTTATATTATGAACTATAATTTACTCTGAAGTTTATTAACCTACAGTATAGAAAATGCATTAATATAATTCGGTGCACTAAAGCTTGGTTCCCACTTTAACACAACGTAAGCGCAACGCAAGTGAATGACCAATGACAATCAACCATTCAAATTAGCCATCACTTGTGATTGGTCAAATTACTTGCGTTTTGCTTACATCATTGTGTTATGTCCAACCAAACTTAACTCACAAATTTTAAAATTTAGAATATCATAAAATAACAGTAAAATTTTCGTGTTCAAAATATATTTTTAGAAAAACGTTTTAACATTGATGCCAAATTATCTTTGTAATGGATTTGAATTTATATATTTTTGGATGAAATATAAATTTAAAAGCAATATAAATTCCCATAAATAAATGTTTTATTATTATGAATAAAAACATAAAAAAGTATATTTTACAAATGATACTTGAATATTTTATATACCGTAAATTAAATTACAAATAATTTATCATGAAGTCTGCTTTGTGGGTGAAATGCTGAGAGGTCTGTAGTATATCAACAATTAAGCTTGTTACTGTTTTTTTATTTAGTTTTCAGAATGTTATGTCATACATTGTTTGCTGTTGTTTATTATCTTATATGCAGTAAATAATGCATGCATATTAACATCTGATAAAATAAGTTTGGGTGTTTATTTATTATGTAATTCTGAATTACATAATAGAACCATGTGACTTACCATTTTACTGTATATATTTTGTTTGTACAAATTATGCCCGTATCTGAAATTGTGTTTGTTGCTATGCATTCAAAATCAATATAATGACATAACCTTAATGGCGCTTACTGGGTTTAAACATGTATTACCGGGTTAAAACTTGTATTATTGGATTTAAACTTATGTAACCAAGTTTAAACATGTGTATACCGGGTTTAAGCTTGTATTACTGGGTTTAAACTTGTATGGTACTAAGTTAAATCAGTTAAAACTTTTAACAGGTTTAAAATTCTATTACCAGTTTTAAACTTGTATTACCGAGTTTAAACTTGTATTACTTGGTTTAAACTTGTATTACTTGGTTTAAACTTGTATTACTTGGTTTAAACTTGTATTACTGGTTTAAACTTGTATTACTTGGATTAAACTTGTATTACTTGGTTTAAACTTGTATTACTGGGTTTAAAGCTGTATTACTGGGTTTAAAGCTGTATTACTGGGTTTAAACTTGTATTACCAGGTTTAAACTTGTATTACCAGGTTTAAACAATGTATATATTGTATAGAAAGGCAAGATTAAGGATAAATACTCTGTAATGTGAATATATCCACTGTATAGACTTGTACATTATATATTATTAATAGAATAGAGATATAGTTTTAACCAGTTGATTTGCTAAGTATTAGTGTATATACGTTTATTATAACTTTAGCAGCATTAATATTGCGTCTGTTTATATAAGAAAGTTGTTGATGCAATAACAATTTGAGACTAAAAGCGGGTAATATGAAAGGTCAAAGTTTACAGTGTATTTTGTGGTTTAAGTTTTTGTAGTATGATGATAATGTCATTGATTCCGAAGAATATTTTAATATTTGACAAAAAAAAAAGTTTTGAACATTCTTAAGTTTGTTGCAATGTTGATTGTTTAGAAAAAGACAAAAGTGAAATGAAAACATTTAAATTGTAAATTTTTAGGCCTGTATTGGTAACTTTTATAGATAATTGAAATTCAAATTCAGTTCAATTTTATTTATATTTATACACAAACATGATATTTATTGTGAAACTAATTTATAGACAAAACAGACATGACAATTGTTAAAAAAGAGAATGAAAATTAAGATTTATGTGATGGGTAGAACAGGTTGTGGAGAATGTCTAAGATATAGTATAGAAAATGAAAAAAAAACACAGTATTACATTAATTCATTGATTTGTTATTTCATCACGTCCCAAATTTGTTATTTGATTAAGTTGGTGTTGTTCATAAATTAGTATTATGTTTCATTTATAGTTTGATTAATAATTATGATTATCCCTTATACAGCAAGATGATCAGTGTCTTCCAGCCAAGAGAGGGCGCTCATTGGTGCCATATTAGGTGCTGCTATAGCTGTTTTTGTTCTTTTTCATTTATTCATAGTTTCATAATTTATTTGTTTAAATTATTGAAGTCGAATTACTTAAGCTCTGTGTATACACTATCAAACATGTGACAAAAAAAATGTGATGTGCCCATATATGGATATGATGATGTCATATTACTACCATATTTGGGCACATCAGACTCTTTTTTGTGGGGGTGGGGGTGTTACTGCTGTCTAATCTTATAGACATTACAATCTGTTATTGAAGTCCACATATGTTTGTTTAAGCAGATGCTTATTCTCAGCCTTAGTCATAGATTGAATTGATAATTGGTTATTATACTTCTAATTAGCTTGGAGCAAGATAGTGTTCAAACCCACTCAGATAGATATCGACCATAAATTATATTATTAGGATTTGTAAGTTGACAAATGATGGTTCTTACAATATACAATAGCAATGAAAATTTAGCCAGTTTGTATCAACACCATAAAGCTTGGTTCCCACTAGAGACGCGAGGACGTAACAACGCAGCGTAAAGCTTGGTTCCCACTAGAGACGCGAGGACGTAACAACGCAGCGTAAAGCTTGGTTCCCACTAGAGACGCGAGGACGTAACAACGCAGCGTAAGTGATTTGACCAATCACGATGATTATTTGAACTGTTGCTTATCATTGGTCAACACGATTGTGTTGCGTCTACGTTCTTGCGTTGAATCTACGTTCTTAAGTTGCGTCTCTAGTGTTAACCAAGGTTAAGAGTTAATAACGCAGCGGCATTCATGCTTTAGTTTATTATAAAAAAAGTAATTAAGTACACTAAATTACACTAAATGCCGGTGCGTCAACATTTAAACGCATACTACAATGGGTATTAAACGCGTTTCAAAAAATGCAATTATGTTATCTTAACAACGCTAAACGCAGCCTATTGCATTACTAATCATGGATGCAGAATTCTCCATATCGTCGCGTTACGAGTTGACGCATAATAAGAAAAGTAAACTGGTTTATTAAACGTGAAACCTATTTTACTGTAATTTTGAAAAAGGTCCGTATAATTAATTATGTAAGTGGTTCAATATTATTATGATTTTTGATTTATTCACGATTTGATATGGCATTAATACCCATTATTCGGATCGTATTCTATATAATCATTGTACAAAACAAGTATATAATGTGCGTTGTAATCATGATACAGTAATAATGATATGGGAAGTGATAACAAGGCAAATTTTTAGGTTAATGGTTAGTAGCCTAATGATATAGATGAGTAGGCCTACGTGCATATCCCCCAGTTGTGATAAATATAATATTCATGAGTATTTATGAATATTTATGATGTATGCCTAACTATGTATCAATATACAAATATTAATTGTAATGTGACTTGTACAAATAATTGGTGGTGCTGCAAAATATGACCTAATATAATTTTAAGTATAAGTTTAAGTAATACTTTAAAATTAAGATCGGTATTTGGTTTATGGGTGGGAGGGGAAATCTTAACGTCATGTGGTACACATCCATTTTGTGTGTGGCCGGCCTAACTGGATAAACACTAAGGCGTGACTGGAACTTGGAAGGCTAATGAAAATACTGTATTATTAAATTGAAATATTGATTGACATTATAACCGCTTAAAATAAAAAATGCTGTGAATTTAAGTTATAGAAATTCCTTGTTTTTATGTACCGAGAACGTTTTATATTGTTGGTCTACATCACACTAATACCAGTCCAAATGCGTTGAAAATCACCAATGCATCGCTCTTGGCTAAATCTGGGATACGTTACGTTCACACTGGGATCGATCCGATGGCTTGATACAATTTCGGGAAACTGAACGTGCGTTAATTTCAGAGCTCGGATTCGGTCCGATGGCTAGAGAAAACTACGGGTTATACGTTATTTCTATTAACTACATTAAACACCAATAATACAGTTTCACGAGTGTTTCTCCTTACCGCAACGGGCTCAAATAAAGAACGTATACCGACCTATACGTATAATTCGCTCGGGTAAAAGTAAAAATGACGATCGAGCCAAATACTCGCAAGGTTGATGAACTGAGTTACATTTTATGGAATCTCAACGGTGTTTTTATGGCTTTTGCTTGCGGCGTCATTGTTTTTGTTCTTCTCAGCACTAATCTACAGTATTTAGTGGAAATGCTAACGTTGCCGTTTTCCATTATGATAATTACTTACGGATCTTGTTTTATTAGTGCTAAATTGGTGCTGTAGTAGTGGACCGAATCGAAAATCTATCGGGATAACATCTTCAAAGATTCAAACACGCGCGCGGCGACTCAGCTCTTCGTCTTCAATCAGGTGCATTACCTCCTTTTTGGCACCTGCCATCTTCCTCCCCTTTTCCCCTATCAGACTCAGCTCTTCGTCTTCAACCAGGTGCATCATTACCTCCTTTTTTGCACCTGACATCTTCCCTTTCCCCTATCAGACTCAGCGCTTCGTCTTCAACTAGGTTCATCCTCCGTTTTGGCCCCTGATATTTTCCACCCCTTTCCCCACACACAGGTGAATAATTCGTAACATAACTCGTCTGCTGCCAATACTCAAGAAACTCATGATATTAATGTGTTATTGATTGGATCTTGAATACATTAAATTGACAATGGTACACCACGCAATATCCCAACGCTTTCGTGTTGCAATGATTGTATTATGTTTGTTCGTTATATTACAATGAAAAATACAATTGAAATTAAAATACTGTCCAACTCCCAAAATAAGGTAGCCCAAGCAATGCATTTATTATTTATAATTTAAACCCTTAATATGAATATTCTTTATAACAATGTAGGGATGTTCTATATTTTACCAACACGTCTATTGAGAACATTTTGTTAAAGCTCTTTCTACAACACTATCAAACTTTATGTGACAAAAGAATATGATGTGCCCATATGGACATGGTGATGTCACATCACATCACTGCCATATTTAAGCATATCACTAACTTGGACACATCACACTTTTTTTGTCAAACTAGTTTGATAGTGTAGGCAGAGAGCTTTAGAATCATTTATGAATTCAACAACATATTTTAAGCGATCGATTATAATTAGAGTGAGCTAGCTAACTTTAAACGACCACAAAACGATAATAAAAGTTGAAATTAATTGGAGATGTGCTCTTCACAAACGACGTTTTGCAAACGATAATTTCGCTTAAATTACCACGTGTATAACGTCACAAATTACCATAATGAGAATTTTCGTATCATAACGACTTCATGTTTTGAGAAAAAAATATTAGAAAGTGTATTTTGTTTCATTGATGAGGTTAATTCGGTTTGTTCCTTCCAGCAGTGATTCACTTTGACCTAATCTTAAATACATAGTAATGCTATGTTGAGAAAATTATTTTTAAAGATGTATTGTCCCTTGAAACACAAAAAATGAAGGTCAAAATATTCTAAATATAAATTGGCCATATCAAAATAATATTAAAGTTATTCACTTTAAGTCGAAAATTCGAGCCAAAAGCAACAATTTTACATAATTAACAGGTAAATTAGTTTGATTACATTTCGTCTGGAAAATCGTCGCGAGCGAAAGTAAACAAAGATGTCAATCCACGAGTACGCATTTAGGATTGTTTACAACTCGTCACTGTTGAGAAGGTATTTTCACACAGATCGTGAGGAAGTTTTATGATGCATATACAGAGTAGCCAAACAAGCGCGTTTCATTATGGGATATGTTTTGATCGAAAACTTTGACTGGAAGACAAAGTTATTTTTTTAACAAAAAACGTCTGTATTTCAGTTAAATGTTTTTTTTTTTCAAATAATTTTTGGTAATAGTTAATAACTATTATGATAGATCAAAATGACCCACTTTTTTTCGAAATGTGTTATTTTTTATTTTTTTGTAATATAGTCAAAGGGAAAATACATCTTTAAATATTGCAGCACATAAGTTATTAAAATATTATATTTGTGACGAAAAGAAAAATTTAACGATTTTAGCCATCACATAGCAGAATAAATAATCATAAACATTGAGGAAGCTCTCTGTGGCCACTAATACGTCGCGTATGCCTATTATGGTGACGTAAGATGGTGCGTGCACGCGCGGGTAACGCAACTTCTCTTCGTGAGTCTGCTATAAGCAGTGACGCATTGTGTAGCACTGTACCGTCCGTAGATGGTATATTCTTAGCACACGTACGTAAATATTTGTTTTAAAAGGTTGAAATTGATTGTATATAATAATAAGCAACTGTGGCTGATCTGTACTGCAGCAGAATGTTATGTACTGCAGCAACACGTGACACAGTGCGGTCAATAGTGATACGAATACGGTCCAGCATTTGAAAACACAGCAGTCAAACAATCAATACATGCTTCAGTACATTCATCACTTGGTAAATCTTTTTGTATATCTTTCGTATTTGGGGAATCAAAGACTAATGCTTTACCGGTAAAATACATAAGACATATCAAAAAGGCCGCAAAACTCGTCTGACAAATGAGAGAGAAAATAAGGTCAAACAACGACCCGTTGTTTAGAATGTCAACGTAAAACGTACATCCAATTTGTACCATCCAATTACCTTGTAATAGCAGTAAAATACATCTTAGCCATGGTAGTTTTCCTACAATCCTGAATGTAGCAAATGTAACTGAGATATCTTTTAACATGTCCATTAGTATAGCTGCGGCACTAAGTACGATAATTATCACTAAAACATTATGCATTCGTACTTCTATCCTGTCGTTTGTATAAAATAAAAACTTTCTGAACAGGTACAGTTCATTTAGAAACGTTGCGAGCAGACATGATCGCACAAACCAAGACATCACTACGCCAGAATTGGCGGCACTTCCCTGGTACAATCTCGCAAGTCCGTATAAAAATGACGTCATGAATAATCCGCGCGTACACCAATCTTCGTCATCATCTACGCCGTTATTGATTGGTGAAGCGTCTTTTGACGTTTTGTGCGCGGTTATTTCTATTTTATACGATGGGAACGAGAATTCTTTGATAGATAGGCATATTAAAGCAGCGAGGCAGAATATTCCTTCCACCCGCGGCCATATCGATGTCTGATGACTAGGCGCATGGATGATAGTCAAGTGTGCTTGTTGCCTTTTCAAACTGGCAACAATATTCTCAAATTTATGATTAGTGTAGCCGATAATCCATGTTAGTGCCAGCGTATCTAAAAGCAACCCTAGTGTAATGTAATTCGCAGTTTGATGATGGTCGCCGGATGCCATCGAACTCTGACACCGTATACCAAATAAAGGTCTTTGACACTTAGCTGGTAACTCAAGTTAATACTTAAGCAGGTACCCGTTGCTCCTCAATAAATATACGGGTAGGCAATCTGGAAGAATAGAACAATTTGTATTACTGTACTGATAACATTATTCAAATGCACAATTACATTTTTGTAACAGCTTCTTTCTAGTGGGTGGCTAACCCACAAGAAACGTAATTGTTTGTCGCTCTTGTTGTACGGAATGTCTTTACATAAATTACTTAACTGTATACAATATGCCAGCCCTAACAATAAGGAAGGAAACAGATATGGTGAAATGCATAGCATATTTACAGTCCTAATTTTAAATACTTTTTTACACAAACTTAGTAGGATGTGTTTGCTTTAATTTTTGGTCAACCCTTTTATTATTATTTTTTATAGATGAAAATATTTAAATCACTCACGAAGCGTGACGCCGGATTACAAAATGTTAGCGCCAAAAAGTATTAAGTTTTATAGTGCGTTTAACTTTTAAGGGACAATCATATGACACTCGTGCTCTAGAAAAACAATATGGTAATTGTTAAACACATTTTCTTAATGATTGAATAGGCCTATATTCAATCAATTCGCCCACGCCCTACCACTATGAATCAATTACAGTAATTGTCTAATTTCAGGTTGAAATGACGTCGTCCTCTTCTCTCCGCCCTGGGAGGTGCACAAATGAATTCAATGCGCCGGCGCGCGTCAATTAAAAATATGAAGATGACTCGCTGTGGAGGCCTATCATATGTCTCACTCAGTCTTGAATATATTTACCATGATCCAAGAGTCGTGTTTTTTTGTTTATCCCCTCTGAACCTTGGTATTAATATTCTAACAATAAAACTAGTCTAGTACAATCCGGAGGCCTATGCGAATACACATAATTTGGAAGAACTGTAGGTGTTGTACATAAATTACTAGTTGTAACATATGGGAACACTTGGGCCTATAAGAGAGAGGAAGTGTAATGTGGATGTCTTTGTTAATATTGGTCCGGGCCCGTCCATGGGTGCTAAAACTTATTAAAAACTGTATTATACTCTCTAGTACACCCGAACATATATCGCAAAAATAGTATCATTTCTATTATAGATGCCGGATCGATCATAGAGGCCTAAGTATTCTATAATACACATCAAACAATAATCCGTCCCGTTCCATTTTTTTCAAGCATATTCCTAAGCAACGATCCATATACATACACGCGATGTAGCCAGAGGTGACAAGGCAGACAATATCCGCTGCATACAGTAATCAAATTATTACGTGGACTGAATGAATGTTATAATATATCCAATCATTTCAATATTTCAGACACTGCCAAGCTAAATAATTTCATTTGAAATAACCGATGATATTGACATATTGTATAGTATACTTACCCCGTGCGTGTTGTCACGTGCGACTGAAGGTTGACTGACACAGAACGGTCAAGGTGAACTTAGTCTCTTCATTACCTCTCATGCTTAAGTCACGCTTCATTGATTTCGATTATTAAATTACGCGCACGATATAGGAAGTCGGCAAGTCACGAACTTAGGATATTGAGAATTTTGTAGCAATAATTTCATAATACAAACTAAAACACGTACGTCTGTCGGTTGTATCAATGCATCTACAGTATTTCACGACACGTAACATGAATGTTGCCTGAATGACATTCAGGAGCAAAGAAATTATCCATAAAATGCACTGTTTTTTTTACTCAGTTGAAAAAACGCTCAATGCTGTAAATTCACTTAGCGCCCTCTATATATATGTACTTTTCTTGATAGGAGGAGGCATGACCAAACTGCCGCTTACTGTGTTGGCCTATACTAGAGTGAGTGAGCCCCGACTTATACTTTTAATTCCAATTGATTAAATACACTATCCGTATGTATTATATATATTATATAAACGTCTAATGAAAGTGTCAGCATAGGCGCGTACAAAGAGACAGATCGAGAGCCCAAAAGCGGCCGCGAATGTGAGCCTTTTCCGTGCGCGCGTGCACACGGCGATTACATGCGTCTGATGGCGATGACGTAATGATTGACAGTAGTACATCTGACGTCAGAGAGAGTGTACCACATTGTTGAAAAGTGTACAGCCAGGCGCATTGACAGCTGAGCCTGAGCTGAGATCCATGCGTCCACACGTTTTGCACGATAGGTTGGTGAATTTTGTATTTACTAACTGAGCTTAGTCTCTAACTCGGTCGGCTCTTTTTTAGGGATAGGAGTAAAGTATTCATGAATTACATCTCTTTTTTTTCTTGTAGTCTTCAATCAATATATTATATTATAATATATATTTTTATTAATTTAATTAGTATAGACTTATTATTAAGACCGCGTAAGTAGGCCTAGTAGGCTAGCAAAACTACCTACCACCAGGCCTCCTCTAGCCTGGTTTGCTACTCACATGCTGCAGGTTGCGGGTAGTACAGTAGTAAATATTATTCAGGTATATTTATTCATAAAAAGACATAAAAAATACAACGGCAGCCAAAAGGCTGAAAAGTAGTATTTTACAAAATTTGATAAAAAAAAAGACATGTATAAAAGACTAGTTTAAAAAAATTAACACATTAAAATTTGTCCACCGGTATGCGGTAAGTTAAATAGTGCCAGCGGGTCAGTCTAATTACCGAAAACAACCGAAAACAACCGAAAACAACCGAAAATAACCGAAAACAACCGGAAACAACCCTAAACAACCGAAAACAAACCGAAAACAAACTAAAACAAATCTAATTACCGAAAACAAATTTTTTGTTATGTCGCCCTCTATATTAATGATATATTGAAGTAGATAGCACTGCGTTATTACACGTGAGCCTTGGTTTGGTTGTCAGGATCTGACGAGTATTCGGCACCAAAATCAGGGGCGGATCCAGGATTTTGAAATAGGGAGATGTGGGGGGGGGGGAGCAAAGGTAAAGTTTTCCCCTATGACATGTTCATTTCAAACTGAGAAGCAAAAAGCAAAGCTAAATACGTCAGAGGTGTTTTTTTGTTTTATAGTAGGCCTATACCCCCAAGTACCCAACAAATAATCCACTGAAAATTAATTAAATAGTCTATTATTTATTAAACTTTGTTATTCGGTGGCCATATAACAGCTAGAAGGCCTACTAAGAAATTTGTAATGCCTGAGATGATCATTGTGGGTGGGTGGGTAAGTTTAGTTCTGATAAAATGATAAGAAGTATTGGAACCATGGTGGGGCCTGTGACGAAGCTAATTTACTCCCATGACACCCCTAGCTAGATGGCCGGAAATGGGTACTCTCGCGCGTAAAATTCATGAAAAATGGAACCTCATAACTCATATCATTTGACGTTATTTTAATGTTGATTCTTGAATTTATTTGTTCACTAAACGAATAACTGTAATTTATTTGAATGCAAATAGAGAGAAAATGATGCCTATGTGCTCACGCATGAATTTGTTCAAAGTACTTGTTTCATTAAAAAATCAATTTGAAAGAAAGAGTATAGCTAGCCTTCTGGTGTAATGCCCAATTCACCACTAGACTAGACAAGTATTGTAATACAAATTAAAATCAAGGTTAAAATAAAAAAGAAAAATATATAAACATTTATTAAATAAGTTAAATTCTTAATTCCAGCAGTGTGCGTTTTAGAGAGGATTCATTTTAAGTCTTTTGCAGCGACAGCTTAATTTTGATTAAGTTGTTTAACAATTAAACGTAATGTTGTTTCCCCTGATTAATGAGTTAATGAATGTTTTTCTCCGTTGAAATATATATATATATATAATAGTCTGACAAAAATGATGACAGGAAGTGAAAACACAAACATGTTTCATTAACTTGTAAATCTTTATTAACCTTAGGCCTAATCATATTGAGAGAACATGAGAACACAACTCAAGTCTGTAACATCTTTTTAGTACTAAATTTCATTTTGTTTTCGAGGTACAAACTCGATTCAAGATATCAGATGTATTATCAACATCTAGCCATGTTTGTTTAACTACAACAAACTAAATTTAAATAACATAGTGTAGTAAATAAATAACATTTTTCATGTTTTAAATAATACATGAGAACACAACTGAAAATCTGTAACATAATTCCTTTTTTATTTTTTTATTTTTTATTTTATTAAAATAAAAACCAACAGCGATAATTACCGCCACTAACAGGTTTGATACAAACAAAGCCAGGACTGTTTAAAGCACCTTGATTGGTCCTAACATTGGTCAAGGGCTTATCTCGTCTCTTGACCAGAGGAAAGGCATTAAATATAATGTTTTTGAGGTATACAAACTTGATTCAAGATATCAAATGTATTATCAACATCTACCTAAATTTAATTTGTAAAAAAAAACACACAAAACATACTGAAATCTAATGTTTTTTTAGGTATAGGTTGAAACTCAATAAAATATCAATTTGTGAATTTTTTTTTGAAAAAGAACAAACTTAATACACATGTTTGTTGAAGGCAAAGTGATTTATATTCTATGTGGAGAAAAAATACAAATTATCGAACAAAAGTTTAAAAGAAAAAAGAAATTTTATAACTTAATGCTAATTGCAAAACTGAATATTTACAACTGCTAAGTTGTCAATCTAAATCGGATACGATTGCATTGCTTTTAAAAATTGTTAGACAGAGAACGTATGTTTTTAGGAAGTAGTGTTATACAAACCATGGAGGACCTCCATGTACAAACCAATATAAACATATTTAAAATTGCAATAATAATCTGTAAATGCTATCTAGTAAATGCGTTATTAAATAATAAAAATTTAACACTGTGACAAATACTGGAGTAAATACATAAGTATATTTAAAATGCGACTTAACTTTAACAATAATTAATATAAAAAGATAGATTTAATAAGTGCAAACAGAATTAATAACACGAGAAACTAAGGTAGGCCTACCTTTAATAATAAACGTTTCATTGTTAAAGTAATAGTAAAACGTACGAGATGTGGAATTATTAAATGTGCGACATAAAACACAACTGAGAACATTTAATCAAATTACTAGCTTTTGACACATTGATGGCGTGGATAATGGGGTTCTTCGACAAAATTTAGGGAAACCGATTGAATAAGCTTAATGCACTTTTTATTTTTTTTTTTTGGTGTAAAATGGTTCAATAGATATCTCGGAACCTCTTCAATATGAAAACTACAATACAATTACATCACGACGTGTTAAATAGAGTAAAAATTAGTTTGTGTAATTGTCGCCCTAATTAGAGGGGTTGGGTTGCATTTATTCAATTTATTCGAATAAATACGGTACTATTTTTTTCACATTCAAATCTTTGTATTATACAAGTATATACTGATTTAATATAAATGATATTAAGTTAAAAACATATACAAAACAATATTATTATAAAAAGAGTGTAATTATTGTAGATTATGAGTTTCAAATAAGTGTGAATATAAAATAGCCTAAGTAAAATCTTCACCATTAATTCTTTCAAGTCTTGATACAACTCTTATTTCTTACTGAATGATGTGGTTTTTGCAACTCTGGTTCTTTTTTTTTGTCCTGGTTTTTTAGCACATTGTGGTGTTGCAGGAATAATTAATTTCCCGTCTTTAGATGTTGTTGTTTTTGCAACTGTTTTGTTCAGTGATATTTTCAAAAATCGTAAAACATATTTGTTTTTTTCATCTTCAGATTTCCCTATCCAAACCGAATTTGGCACTGTATATTTCTTTAATCTAGGGATAACGTAAAAATTGCCTTGTCCGTGAATTGCACGCCGGGCGTCTGCATATTGTAATTTCGCAATTTTGTGTAGAATTTGTACTAAATCTGGAAGCCTTTGTGGTTTCCAGTTAATGGATAGTTTTAGAATGTGATTTATGCTTTCGCAGTTGTTGTTTGTCCAACGGTCCGGAATCACTCGGTCGGTAATATTGGGTCTGAAAACCTTTTCTTTTAAGGTTGGGCACAGTTTATCTCTAAAATAATTTCCAAATAGTGGAACTTGTTTTTGGAAATCTATTTCCAATTGTAGTGAACGTTTGTCAAATTGTGAAATGTTTGTACTCCCAAGTAATCCGGACGGCGAAAAGATTTTGTTTAGTATTATTTGTCGGTACTTATTATTTGCTCCTTGCTTTTCAAGCAAGTAACGAGATGCATTTTGCTTGATATGCCTTGTGCACAATATGTGTCGCGAATTGGGGAAAGAAAAGTTTAAAGCTTTCAAAATTGCCTTTTCTTCGTCGGAACCTATGACCATATTACAACTCATACCAACTTCGGAATTGTTTATGTCACTGTCAAGCTGACAACGCAAATGTGTAAAGAAATCAAGATACGTGCTGTACCGACCATCCCAGTGTAATAGCATCGGGCCGACAAAAATGGGATGATCATTTGCTTCTTTTTTAAGCAATAGAGTGTTTTTAAAAACAGTAACCGTTAAATAGCAAGCCCCCAAGTTAAAAGTCCTATCGATCCCTAGTATACTTTGAGAAATATTGCCACAACAAAACCTTCGTAAGTCATTAATTTGATTGTTTGTGTACAGAATTACACAAGGAGGCTGATTAGGTACAGCAAAGACTTTTTTTACAAATTCATGTTTTGTTAATTCGGTTATTAAATTTTGTATATCATCGGCAACATTAGACCTACTACCTGTGGTGAGTTTTTTTGATCGGTTATATTTCAAATTTCTCAGTTGTTTCATATCTCTGGGTGCGCTTTCGGGGTTAGAAAAAACCATATCTGCGTAAGTATCCCTGGGTTTGGAATGGACAAGTCTACATTCAGCATCACGTAGAACTTTCGGATGAGTACGTACGTATTCTGTGTGTGTATGTCTGTCATTACCATGTGACGAAATGGTAAAAGGAAAATTGCCAATGTATTCAACTACTGCTTTAGGCCTATTGAAGTTGTTCATTTTTTCGTTTTCGTTTTCTATCCACGACACTCGTTTTTTGTACCCTTTGTCTCGTTTTAATTTACAATAACACCTATGCAAAGTTATAATATTAGTCGGTTGTGGTACGAGCGGGACCCAAGTACCGTTTTTTTTAATGCAAAATCTATCACACTTAAAGACAATGGTGATAAGCCTTCCAGCTACTCTTGTGAACTGTGTCTTCGGAGTACTACTACTTGACGAGTCCCATACACCACAATCATCAGGAAAGAAGCTACGACCACCTCCAAAACGTTGTTGTACATTGCCTTCATTGTTGACAACAAATAACATATTTTCTTTAACACCCTGCGGAATGTCTGGGAATGTTGCATTTTCTGATGTTTTCATGAGGATTTGGTATAGTTCAGACACCTGAACAAATTTTTTGTTTAACAACCGCTTTGTGAACCTTTTGCACGACATTCGGTCACCTAAAACGAAGCATATTGAAAATTTCAAAATATTTAATAACAGTAATAGGCATGTTTCCTTTTTTGCGGGCACTGTTTATAAACTTTATTTCAATAGTTACTTTGGAGCAAATGTATGATGCATGCATTTTCTATTTTATATGTAATATTTTCACAATAGAATATTAGTATATTAGTAACATGTAATTGTACCTTAAGAACACGCTAAAACGTAGTCGATACATCTAAAGATAGTTTTATTTGGAAAATAAAAGATATCAGCCGTCACAATTTCCCACAAAAATAAACAGAATTATTTTAATTTTAATTGCATATTGGAAATGATAATGAATTTTGTTTTCGAATATTGTGTCACACAAAGATAATGTAGATTTTATTAATATAGTGTTTCAATTAGGTTGTGTAAATTAAATAACGAACCTTGCTTTTCCAGATCAGAACTAAATGAATTGTTTATGTGACTGTATCGTGTTTCGGAATTACTTAGAGCAACTTCAGACTCGGACGAAGAAAATATAATTGGTGAATTATCGCCGACGTCTTCAATCTTGACAAATGCAGTGTGTCCCCTCTGTTTTTTTCCTTTTTAAAAATATATAAATATTTGTCAAACCATAAAGCAATACATAACTTACAAATGTATTCCCCTATATTTTCATGCTATTGCTGGGAGCTTTTCTTTTGCTTTTTAACGGTAAATAACATACAGTACATGATAAACAATCAGACATTGAATCGTGTTCTATATCATGATACATTTTATCCGCATTTTATGCAGGTTGACCGCAGTACTATTGCAAATAACAGTACTTACAATGATAGGTGTATTTTAAACACTACCCTCTTATTAATAATGACACGATTTACTGTATTTGGTGATTTGAGTTTTCTATTTGAATAATGAAACTCGAATCTTGTTATTGAAATATCATAAATTTAAGAAACTCAAATATCTGAGTTTTTTAGATCTAGGAAACTTAGATATATTTAAAACTTGTGTTTTCTAACACAGATCTTGTAATGCGAAGATCAAAACGAACAAAACACTTACTTTCATGTTGCATAGTTTTTGTGGTTTTCGAGTCGGGCGTTGTCATCGACGTGCTTTTTTCCTTTATGATTTCGCTGTGGGGGTTACAAATTGGGGATTGGAAAATCACACTATCGCCGGAAGGCCTTCCTGTTATAGGCGTATGCAATACATCATTACGATTAGGTAGTAACTTTTCATTGGTGTCTGTATGATCACTGCTGTCGTTGTTGGAGTCAGAAAATTGATGTGATAATGAAATCAAATCAAAATCTATATCGGAAGATTGGCTAAAAAAAGAGGTAGCTGGAATGCCCTTAAAATTAGCCATCGTGGCATTTGTGTCTGTCTTTTTGCTGTTGTCGCTGTTTGGTGTGGAGCGTGGAGATATGGAAATCATATCACGTTTATGGAAAGGTTGTCTATCAACAGAAGTGGAGGGAACGTCTGTAGGATCAACCTGTGGTGTTGAGTCAACGGAATCAGATGATATGGTTGCGATTCGTTGCTTCTTCTTCGGTCGCCTTGTTTTCTTTTTCCGCACTATAAAATGTAGATTCATATCGATAAGTAAAAACACACAATGTTATATGATCTAGATACATTCAGATATCTCAGTTTCCTATAGACACCTACACTTATTGAATAAAACATTACTTTGTTAAAAAAAAAACAACAGATCAAAACACTACCTCCTGCATGATTCGTTACTTTCGTGGTTTTTAAGTCGGGCGTTGTCATCGACATGGGTACGTTGTCGCTATTTGGTGTGAACAGTGGAGATATGGAAATCATATCCCGTTTATGGAAAGGTTGTGTATCAACAGAAGTGGAGGGAAAGTCTGTAGGATCAACTTCAGACTCGGACGAAGAAAATATAAATGGTGAATTATCGCCGACATCTTCAATCTTGAAAAATACAGTGTGTCGCCTCTGGTGTTTTCCTTTTTGAAAATATATAAAATATTTGTCAAACCATAATGCAATGCATAACTATACATGTATTCCCCTATATTTTCAGGCTATTGCTGGGAGCTTTTCCTTTGCTTTTTAAAGGTAAATAACATACATGATAAACAATCAGACATTGAATCGTGTTCTATATCATGATATACATTTTAGCCGCATTTTATGCAGGTTGACCGCAGTACTATTTTTGGCAAATAACAATGAGTACTTACAATGATAGGTGTATTTTAAACACTACCCTCTTATTAACAATGACACGACTTACTGTATTATGTGATTTGATTTTTATATTTGAAGCTTGAAACTCGGATCTTGTTATTTAAATTTCATAAATATAGGAAACTCAAATATCTGAGTTTTTTAGATCTAGAAAACTTAGATATATCTAAAATTTGTGTTTTCTAACACAGATCTATTCTTGTAATGCGAAGATCAAAACGAACAAAACACTTACCTTCATGTTGCATAGTTTTTGTGGTTTTCAAGTCGGGCGTTGTCATCGACGTGCTTCTTTCCTTTATGATTTCGCTGTGGGGGTTACAAATTGGGGATTGGAAAATCACACTATCAGAAGGCTTTCCTGTTATAGGCATATGCAATACATCATTACGATTAGGTAGTAACTTTTCATTGGTGTCTGCATGATCACTGCTGTCGTTGTTGGGGTCAGAAAATTGATGATCAAAATCTATATTGGAAGATTGGTTAAAAAAAGAGGTAGCTGGAATGCCCTCAAAATTAGCCATCGTGGCATTAGTGTCTGTCTTTTTGCCGTTGTCGCTGTTTGATGTGGAGAGTGGAGATATGGAAATCACATCACATTTATGGAAAGGTTGTCTATCAACAGAAGTGGAGAGAAAGTCTGAAGGATCAAGTGTTGAGTCAACGGAATCAGAAGATATGGTTACTGTGGTTGCGATTCGTTGCTTCTTCTTCGGTCGCCTTGTTTTCTTTTTCCGCACTATAAAAATGTAGATTCATATCGATAAGTACAAACACACAATTGTATTTGATGTAGATACAATCAGATATCTCAGTTTTCTATAGACACCTACACTTATTAAATAAAACATGTCTTTGTTAAAAAAAAAAAAAACAGAACAAAACACTACCTCCTGCATGTTGCGTAGCTGTTGTAGTTTTCAAGTCGGGCGTTGTCATCGACAAGGGTACGTTGTCGCTGTTTGGTGTGGAGATTGGAGATATGGAAAACATATCACGTTTATGGAAAGGTTGTCTATCAACAGAAGTGGAGGGAAAGTCTGTAGGATCAACCTGTGGTGTTGAGTCAACGGAATCAGACGATATGGTTGCTATGGTTGCGATTCGTTGCTTCTTCTTCGGTCGCCTTGTTTTCTTTTTTCGTACTATAAAAATGTAGATTCATATCGATAAGTACAAACACACAATGTTATTTGATCTAGATACAATCAGATATCTCAGTTTCCTATAGACACCTACACTTATTGAATAAAACATTTATTTTTTACAAAAAAAAAAACAGAACAAAACACTACCTCCTGCATGTTGCGTATCTTTTGTGGTTTTCAAGTCGGGCGTTGTCATCGACATGGGTACGTTGTCGCTGTTGGGTGTGGACAGTGGAGATATGGAAATCATATCCCGTTTATGGAAAGGTTGTGTATCAACAGAATTGGAGGGAAAGTCTGTAGGATCAACTTCAGACTCGGACGAAGAAAATATAATTGGTGAATTATCACCGACATCTTCAATCTTGAAAAATACAGTGTGTCGCCTCTGCTGTTTTCCTTTTTGAAAATATATAAAATATTTGTCAAACCATAATGCAATACATAACTACAAATGTATTCCCCTATATTTTCAGGCTATTGCTGGGAGCTTTTCTTTTGCCTTTTAAAGGTAAATAACATACATGATAAACAACCAGACATTGAACAGTGTTCTATATCATGTTATACATTTTAGGCGCATTTTATGCAGGTTGACCGCAGTACTATATTGCAAATAACAGTACTTACAATGATAGGTGTATTTTAAACACTACCCTCTTATTAATAATGACACGATTTACTGTATTATGTGATTTGATTTTTATATTTGAAGATTGAAACTCGGATCTTGTTATTTAAATTTCATAATTCTAGGAAACTCAAATATCTGAGTTTTTTAGATCTAGAAAACTTAGATATATCTAAAATTTGTGTTTTCTAACACAGATCTTGTAATGCGAAGATCAAAACGAACAAAACACTTACCTTCATGTTGCATAGTTTTTATGGTGCTTTTTTCCTTTATGATTTCGCTGTGGGGGTTACAAATTGGGGATTGGAAAATCACACTATCGGAAGGCTTTCCTGTTATAGGCATATGCAATACATCATTATGATTAGGTAGTAACTTTTCATTGGTGTCTGCATGATCATTGCTGTTCTTGTTGGGGTCAGAAAATGGGTGTGATAATGAAATCAGATCAGAATCTATATTGGAAGATTGGTTAAAAAAAGAGGTAGCTGGATAGCCCTCTAAATTAGCCATCGTGGCATTTGTGTCTGTCTTTTTGCCGTTGTCGCTGTTTGATGTGGAGAGTGGAGATATGGAAATCATATCACGTTTATGGAAAGGTTGTCTATCAACAGAAGTGGAGAGAAAGTCTGTAGGATCAAGTGTTGAGTCAACGGAATCAGATGATATGGTTACTGTGGTTGCGATTCGTTGCTTCTTCTTCGGTCGCCTTGTTTTCTTTTTTCGCACTATAAAAATGTAGATTCATATCGATAAGTACAAACACACAATTGTATTTGATGTAGATACAATCAGATATCTCAGTTTTCTATAGACGCCTACACTTATTAAATAAAACATGTCTTTGTTAAAAAAAAAATAACAGAACAAAACACTACCTCTTGCATGTTGCGTATCTGTTGTGGTTTTCAAGTCGGGCGTTGTCATCGACAAGGGTACGTTGTCGCTGTTGGGCGTGGACAGTGGAGATAGGGAAATCATATCCCGTTTATGGCAAGGTTGTGTATCAACAGAAGTGGAGGGAAAGTCTGTAGGATCAACCTGTGGTGTTGAGTCAACGGAATCAGATGATATGGGTACTATAGTTGCGATTCGTTCTTTCATTTTCGGTCGCCTTTTCTTTTTTTGAACTATAAAAATTTAGATTTATCTCGGTCAATAATATAAACACACCTCTGAGATAACTTCGTTACAATAAAAAATAACAATGAACCAATCTATTGCGTACACTACGTACGGATAAGTTTTGTGTATTCTTATCCTAAAATTTTATTTTTTTTAAATTTGTACAAATAAATAAGAAACCATTTGTCTAAATTAGTAGAGTAGGCCTAATTTACCTTTCCTTTTGATTACTTTCTTGTGACCAATGTCGTCATACGAAGTAGATGACAAGCAAGATGACAATATTTCGGGTAAACACACTCTCTCATCTATTAAAGAACTGTCCAATAACGGGACAAAGTGGTTAGGAATCCACGTACCCTTTGAAGAAGGTAATAGTGTACTAGTCCACATAATAAAAATCGGATGTCTGTCAGCTGTTTCTTCGCAAGGATAAAAACTTCTATTCAATATGCGATGTGCATTGTCAGTAACGCCATTATAAGGAGGATACACAGAAATAATTTCTTGCCCTATAACACTAGACAACGCCTGTATCTGCCAAGCTGAAGAATAACCGCTTTCACGACTACAATCTGAACAAGCGAGATTGTAATCAGGACTGGTTAAAGCAATTTTTGAATGTTTGTGCAGTTCCTTGTAGAATGTTTCTTTTTCTACCATATCAACAAATGTTCTTACGCGAAGTTCAGTAGCAATGTTTTCATTGCCAGTCAAAGCAACAGCTACGGCATTAAACAAGCAGCTACCGTCACCAGCGACAGATACAGGGATTAAACGCCCACCTCCACATTTGTTCATTATACTTGTAGAAACAGCATCGATGACATACTGTTGAGATATCGTAAACGGGGGTTTACTAAAGCGATGATTACGTAGAAATAAACGTTCACTTTGCGCTATGTCAAGTATATTGTAATTGTTTTTGGTAGCTGAATCAATACGCTCTAATGAGGCCAAAAAATCAAAACTGCCATTAGGGCTACAGCATTCGGAACAAGTGAAATGCAAAGGAGAGTTACCTAAGCTATGCAAGTTTGCTTTAGTTAAGTTTTCGCACAATATGTGGAACCAGCGTAAGCAATAATCACAAAATATACTGTCATTGTTGCACGCAAACTTACAAACACCACAAAAGTATTTCCCCGTTTTTTTCTTGTCACAATCAAAACAAGTTAAACAAGGTCTAGTTTTTTTGTGCTGCCTTTTTTGTCTGTACATATTCTGAAAGTAAAATAAGAACAATTGGTTTGAAAGCAATTGTAAGGTCCTATCATTAGCAAGTACACATTATATTTATCAGATTATATTTACACTTTTGCAGCATTTACTATTTATAGAATAAAAATGTTATCTGCACTAAATAAGCCAGTCGGTAAATCTTTATGGAATTCATTTAAAAGCAATATGTTATATAACATTGAATGTGAAACATATAACAATAAAGAAAAAAGTATAGAAAAATGGGTAGCTTTAAGAAATAAGATTATGATAATATAATTTCTAATTTGATACGATTAACAGAAAAAGAATTACAGTGATACGGGTTACTGGTGGTACTGAGCTATTATTGTTTATTTTTATCATGTATATAAATATATTGTATAATCCGGGTTGTAAAATGAAAACAAACAAATGAAAATGTGTGAACTATTTTAAAACGGGATAGATGATAATGATGATCCTGTCAAGTGTATAACAAAATATAAGAAAATTAATGAAAAAAGGAGTAATACAGAATTCATATATGTAAAAATGTTACTTATGAACTGTAACGACATTTACAAGTTAAATAATACGATTTTATGTAATATGAGATAATATGAATGTGAATAAAAGTGGTGTTTGCGCCACAAAAGAGAAAAAGAAAAAAAACAAGTACACAAATCAAATTGCTTAACTTAGGCTTTATTGTTTTTCAATTCTTTATATCATTATTAGTCAAAATGATTAGTTTGATGATTTTTGGGTAAAAATTAAACTGCGAATGCGTATACGCGAAAAATTGCGATTCGCACAAATAAATAACTTGAATACCGTTGTAGATATTTAAATTAAAGCATTCTTTATACACTGAATAATGATTAACTATTAAAAAATGAACTGTAAATAATTATGAATGACTTACCACTGTGTGCTCGTCAGAACCGAACGGTTAAGTAAAAATAGACTGAACTGTTGTACAACTGAACTGAACTGTACAAAAATAAAGATTTAGATGGATTTTCTCCAGTGAGAATTCAAGAATAAAGGTATGATGTGTTTTTTTATCGCTTTAAATAGTGGAAAGAAACTTCAGCAGAACCACGCTTTTTACATAGTTGCATGAAGGTCTTTTTTATTGGCTTATTTTCTGAAGCCTAACACCGTCAAAGTTCTAGACCAATCGCAATGCACATTTTGCCAAAGCTGCTCTCATATTTGGGACCATCTTTAAGAAATCGGAAACCAACAGGCTGCTTTGATAATAACCGCACACGGAACCGGTGCTATCGCCATATCAAACACTATTTTGACAAAACCGTCCGACTCCGATAAAATGCCAGTTATTCCACTGACATATTGCAAAATAGGTTACCGTCAAGAATAAACATGTAAGGAACTCCTTTGTATGATCTTGATAAAATTACTAAGGTTCTTCGAACACAGAGACCAGAGACTAAGAGATAGGTCGAAACGGGTGTCTCAAAAACAGAGACCAGAGACCCGAGACCCAGGGTCTCTGTTTTCGAGAAAATCTGGAAAACAGAGACCCCCACTAAAACGTCTAAATAATACGTTATATAGGGGGTCTCTGTTTTCCAGAAAAACTCGAAAACAGATACCCCCATTAAAACGTCTCAATATTAAGTCAATATTACGTTACATAGGGGGTCTCTGTTTTCCAGAAAAACTCGAAAACAGATACCCCCATTAAAACTTCTTAATATTAAGTCAATATTACGTTATATAGGGGGTCTCAGTTTTCGAGTTTTTCTAGAAAACAGAGACCTCCACTAAAACGTTTCAATATTAAGTCAATATTACGTTATATAGGGGTCTCTGTTTTCGAGAAAAACTCGAAAACAGAGACCCCCACTAAAACGTCTCAATATTAGGTCAATATTACGTTATATAGGGGGTCCCCACTAAAACGTCTCAAAATCACAGAATGACGTATCAGTAATAAACGGTAACTGATATGCCGATATCAAAGAACATGCCGCAACGATAAGAAGATTGATGAATTCTTGAACGCGTGTGAAGAGACTGTCATTTTGGAATACAAGGTCGACGTCCTAGAAGTTAAGTAAGATGTATAAATGCATGTTAGAAGCTAAAAAGCGGGAGATTATTTCAAAAACTGACACTAGTTTCGTAACCTTTATTAACAAGCATAAAAGATAATAACGTACAATGCAATAACAAAATGATATGAGGTCAGACTTTGAGGCAGACTGGAGGATGAAGACAAATATATTGTGTTGGGCGAACCTTTAAAAAGAAATGAATTAAAAAAATAAAAATAAATTGATAAATAAATAAACATAAATTCACGGTTTTTGCGATAAAAGTTGGGTTTTAATAATTTATGACCAAGCTCGTTGGTGGGTATTTGCAACACTCTCAATAAACAGGGATTATATTAGGGGGTCTCGGGAAATCTCAAAAAAAGAGACCCCCAATATAATGAGACGTTTTAGTGGGGGTCTCTGTTTTCGAGTTTTTCTCCATTAGTATTTGTTTTATTATAAGGTTGTTGACATTATAATGTGTCTATTGTATATTTTAATGGTATTATACATATGCCTACATCATTATAATATAGCTCATCCCCACCCTCCTACCTCCTCCATTAGGCCTATTCCCTGCCCCACCGTTCGATAGAGATTAAATATAAATATATGAAAATTCACTAAAATTAGTTGTGAAATTAGGTTCTTTTTTCGTAAAAAAATTAGATTTATGAATAACTTATACAAATTCTCAAGTGTCAACAATAAATCGTCTGTGTTTTTAAACAGTGAATAGTAGCCGATAAATTCACGTGCATCCTTCACAATAACAATACAAAATATAACAATATACATACAGAAAATTATAAAGGCAAAAAACAACTAACAACCCCTAAAATATCCTCTACCCTCCGCAACACCCCAACCAATTTTAATCGATACATAGGGACATAGGGTAGATCATTACTGTACAAAAATGAATAAAGAAATATAGTGAAATTGTATTAAATAAAATCAACAGAAAACACAGCTTATTAATAATACAAACGATTTGTTTTGTAATTCAATTCTCCATTCATCTATCATTATAGAGTTAAGTTTCTTAAAATTTTAGACATTTAAAAGGAGAGAGGAGAAAATATATTTGGATTCACAATTACACTTCCATCTTTAGTATTTCATACAAAGAGCGTTATGGATCTCAGTTAATTGGAGACCAACCAGAGGTGCTTTTTTTAAGGTATAACGCGCCATTTGGAGCTTGATACGCTTTAGCTTATCTTTATCTATTCTATACTTAAAGAGCACCAAATAAATGAACAACCATAGTTGATAGAACTATCGATCTCCACAGAGTATCTCCATAATATACTAGTTCAAGTTACTGATACCGTATCTATAAGAAACTGAAATACACAGCATGCTTTATACGTGTGTGATTGCATTTGATTGTGGGAATAGACATTTCTCAAATGTTGTGGTCTTCATGACGTGCTCTTTTGAAACATCATATTCATACTGGTTCAATAATTTTGTTAACGCTAGTTTTTGCAGGTTATTTATCCTTTTGATACGATAGATCACGACATCCTGATCAGTCGTATGCAGAAGGAATTTGGCATTACTGGCTTTTCTTTAAATTGGGTAGATAGAATATTGATGGATCCATTCTTCTTCCTTGGTAGTTTTAATATTTGTCTCAGTCGAGCCTTGTATTTCAGGACCTGGTACCCAAGCTATAGTTTTCCAGAGGTTCTCCCATGTTGAAAATCTCAGACTGACTTATTTTCATTACTATCTATGGGTGCTGCCTCATCGATAGTTAGTGTCATCAACTACAGAAACGCTGGCCCTTAATTATAGCATCTAAAAAAGGGTGTAATTCGCTCTCGCATACTTTTTGTGTTGTAGTTTGTAACATATTTCATGCCTTCTAAGTTCATCTAACCAATATTCCATTCGGATTGGATGGTGCGAGGTATTGCATCATCCCAGCCAAGTTCTTGACGGCATCAATTCTGTAAAATAAGTTAGTAAATTAATTCGATGAGTTGCATAGGCCTGTCAGTTATGGCCTTAAGACAGATTTCCGAGGAACTACGTAGAATTGTTTGCCGTGATTAATTACAATTTTTGTATGAAACGTATATACAGGTTCGAATCCCGCCAGAGACATTTTTTCATACAACTAAAAAATACGGAACTTTCGCCAATGACGCGTTTATGAGATCATGTTCCGATGAGCACTGTAATTTGACAGTATTTATTTATATATAATTTACACAGTGCTTCGCAATACAATTGTATAAATATAAAAACACATCAGGCATAGAAATAAATTCCAAACCGCCCGGTGATACACTGAAAATTATTTAATTAATTTTTGAAATGATAAAGATGAGGAAATCTGTGAGAATGAGAAAAAGTCGACCCAACCGAGACTCGAACTCGGACCGTCTGCTTGATATGCAGTTGCCCTAACCATTAGACCATTTCATGGTATTGTTCTTTAACTCGATTGGATAACGACCCTTTAACATTCTCGGCGTGGTACGGTTGGAACACAACTAGTCCTCAGTATATATATATATATATATATATATATATATATATATATATATATATATATATATATATATATATATATATATATATATATATATAATCATCAAAGTAAAAAAAAATGTATAATACAGCGCAACACATAATCCTTGATGTACATAAAATAAAGGTAACAACAATATCGCCAATGCATTTAATGTAAAAATATTATATCGTCATTCACCTCTGGAAAGTAACCTGGCATGGTTATGACGAATTTAATGAACATGCAATCGTAAAAGTTTGTAAACAAATCAACGTATAGTTAGAAATAAATACCCAAATAGATATTATGTTTTTCTCCTGTCATTTGTTTAAATCGGGCTATATACAAAATATTTGTACTGTGTATTTGACCTCCATTTTTAAATGTAGCAATATATCCGTTTTGCCCATTTTTATCCTAATACATTTTAAATAAAAATAAAAGTTTTAAAACACAGAATCGATTGAATTTATATTTATACTGGGTAACCTCTTCAGTCAAAGACTGGTCTCCCAGAGGACCCAGTTGGTGATCAGTGGCTGTAATGTACTAATACACCGGGGTAACCCCCTACTCGTCTCGTACTAGGTTCTTTAAAGTGCACACGAGCGAGATGTGTACACTGGACCTACGGTTTATAGTCCTTATCCGAGAAGACTCGTTCTAACCACCAGAACCACGGAGTGAGTGAGCCTCGAACCCCTGCCGATGTTATGGCTACGTAATTACTGTTCCACTGTCGTAACCGCTCGGCCACTCACTCCCTACGAATGTCTACTAATGTTGATTTGCGAAATTATTGGTTTAGGTTCCCGACCAAATCAACATTAAACTCAGATTTTCGCCCAGTTTCTAACCTTCATACGTTAGGTAAGATTATTCAGTATCTAACCATTTCCTGTCTACTTTATGAAACATATCAGTCGGTATAAATAATATAATAAATCTCATAGTACGGAAACTGCTCTATCGCGTTAAAAGTGATATATTATGTTGATGAAACATGATAAAGGGTGATATATTATGCTAGTTTTGGCAGTTTTTTTTTTATCCTTTTGATACGATAGATCACGACATCCTGATCAGTCGTATGCAGAATGAATTTGGCATTACTGGCTTTTCTTTATTAATTGGGTAGATAGAAATAAAATTACTTCAGCATTACATAAAAGGGATTTTTTTATTGGCGTCTTTCTTGATTTGTCAAAGTCAGTCAAATACCACAATACTTCTATCACAATTAATTGATTGGTTTAAAAGTTATTTATTATTTACCTCCGCCAAGGAGGTATCTCTAATCGATCGCGTGTGTCTGTTTATTTGATTGTCTGTCTGTTTGTTAGCAGAATTACTCAAAAAAGTTATTGCAAGAAATATGTGGCCAAGGACCACTCCATTACATTTGGAGGCAATCCGGACTACGGTCCCAATTTTTGACCACTTTTTAGTATTATTTTCAGACCTGCTAATTTACGATTTGCACCGAATAGAGGTGTTTTTCACAAACTGTTTTACATATAAACACAATATACACAAATAAACGTCGTAGAAGTGGTGTATTATTGTCATGCGGTAAGTACATTTGAAATCGCTGAAATTATACTATGTATTCGAGAACCATCCCTAGTTGTTAAAATTGTTATAAAATACTAAAAAATATTTTAGAAGTGATTATATCGAATTACAGTATTTAAAAATGCTTATATATTAAAATGCTTATATATTATGCGTGGTGCGTGTTAGTGTTAGGCTACTATTATGTAGTTTCTTTTATATTATATGTAGGAATACTTTAACTTTCCAACCTGTATCTTTAAAACCTTATTTCATGTTTTTTTCTATGATAATGTTTTATTTTTCAAAGGGTCTTACGACTACAGACAATTCCTTGTCTCCGTAAGATTCATGTAACATATATATTAAATATCTAACATATTGTAGATTCTGTAAGTAAATGCACGGTGTTATCATTGAGTTTGTACGATATTGAGTTAAATTTTGTGCACACTTCCATTTCGTATGGTCTCTATCTCCTTGGCTTTGCGCGCGCGGTCTTGTTGGCTTTAGAAACACCTATCAATAGAGGGCGACATTTAAAAAATATACTGTAGAAATTTGTTTGGCGTGCGAGGTCAATATAGTAGCTGCATCAAATTTGTTTTCGGTATTTAGATATTGTTATTTTGTTTTCGGTTTGTTTTCGGTTGTTTTCGGTTGTTTATGGTTGTTTTCAGTTGTTTATGGTTGTTTTCGGTTGTTTTCGGTTGTTTTCGGTTGTTTTCGGTAATTAGACTGACCGGTGCCAGCCTATTCAATATTCATTGAAACATCATCATCATAGTATACTATACTATAGTACAGTAGGTAGAATGCCTTGCAGCAGTGTAACCTTCTCACCTTCGAGGTTGTAATTAGCCTTCAAGGGCTTATATGAGTTCGGTTTAAAATCGGTCTCGGTAAAATCGGTCAAAATAACTAGTATACTATTTGTATAGTATGGATCGTTGCGCTATAGTAGATAAGCTAACTATCCACCTTTTCATTACCTATATTATGTATAGAAGAAGGTGTTTTTTTGGTTAGTACGTTCTTTATTTTAGCTAGCAGCTCTCCGTACAAATTTACCACATTATTGCGACTAAAGTTAAACAATGGAGCTGACAATATAAAGTTATGTGTCAACCAAATATTTGGAGATGTTGTAAGAAATTGCCGACTAGTGCTGCTCGTAAAGACAACCATAAAGATTTGGGCAAGTCTATGCATAATCATTGTATATATGTACTTGATGATAAATCGTACTTCATACCTGTAGCTGTATTTATTTCACAATGTGTTAGTTATTATTGTTATAGCCCCCTCATTCTTCTCTCTCTTTCTCTACAGTGGAAATTAAACAGCAACAACTCCCAATCAATACCTGTTGAACAAATGCCACACGTAACGGCTACCGCACAAATACAATCAGGGTGCAACAAGGCAGGTCTAGCCCACTGTAGATGAGTCATCAACGAGGTAATTTGCATATACTGAATACCAGAATGAGTATTTTATTTGTGTTTGTATAAGTCTTTATGGTTTGAGCTCAGTGTAGCGTAACTCAACTGTAGCTTATTAAATATAAAGGTTTATCGTTTATGGTCCAACCCTTTCTGACTGGTGAACGTTTATCTAGAGACCGGTTGTGGATATTTTTTATTCGATTTATGACTTGGCAGTTTGGGGACATTTATGCCATATCTGAGGTAGATATTATTATATTAGTGTTTTATTTGTCACTAAATGACTAATGATAAATTATATAACGTTTGTTGTTTATTGGTTTCTTCCTCTGTGGCAGGCAAACAGGTACATTCCAATTTATACTTTAATACTTATATAATTATATGATAATGCACAATTCTATAATGTGTCTGAGAGAAAGTTCCGTAACGTGAACAAGATTTACTAATTGCGTTTTCATTTATAAAAGATGGCAAACTGAACACATCAAACCAATATTTGGATCAAGAATTTCCTCATCATAAATGAGGGCGTAGGGATAAAAAGGAAATATGACACTAATAACAAAAACATTAAAGCCTTGTCTACACTATCAAACTTTATGTTAACAAAATGTGATGTGCCCTTATATAGACATGATGGTGTCATATCACTACCATATTTGACAATATCACACTTTTTTGTCAAACTAGTTTGATAGTGTAGACAGAGCTTCAGAACATCTAACATGCAGAATTTAATAAATTGTGTACTGTGTTGATATCAAAATTAATTATTGTTTTCTGTTCTGATGATGAGAATAGTTTCTCGAAACATGTCACATTTTAAGGCAGTCTGCCTATTCATTAAAATAATGTCTCACTATAGTTATTTTAACTCAAAGTTCGGTGGAATCATTCATGAATTATTTTATTGTCCTGGATGAATAAATGTCAACAGGAAGTGCCCTATTCTCCACTGGTCTGCCACTAAATCTAATTCAGATTGTGGTACTGTAATTTGCCAATTGGCATGGTATAGCCCTCTGGATCCAGCACTGTAGATTCATTTAATATACATATTTTAGTTAGATATACATACTGTACATACTATTACTTATTTTGTTTAGATATGTCTTTTAAATCACTTTTCACATTTTTGTGAATTTCTGTGTTTTACATGTATCGACTATTGACCTTTGATCTAGAGTACAAAGTACTGCATATCATATAGTACTGTAGGCCATAATCATTCAAGTAGAAAATTATACAACATTGATACATTGCTCTATACATATTCTAATAAAATACACATCCTAAACTAAAACCTGTTTGATTGGACGATGATAGGTCATATGTCATAGGTTAATTATGTTAAATATTTGGCTGATTATAAGTTAACATTCAAGTATTGAAAATAATGTTCGTTTGTTAAATATTTCAACCCCCCATTTCAAAGAACATTAATGCATGTATATTAGCTGTACATTTGGCATTCAATTCCGAAGACTTTGTGCTCAACAGAAAATATGTTGTGTACTTATGATTCAAATAATAAACACATTATTTAAGCTTGTTTGTTGAGTGCTAACTAAATGCTGAGAATATTCTCAAATAACGGAAAAACAAAACTCAATGTATCAAAATACACTAATTATAAATTCTACAGAATTGTGGGTTTTTGTAACAATGAACCATTTAACAATAATAAGCAATTTGTTAAAAAGGTCAGAAAACTTTTATACTAAAGAAATATACTACAGGTACTGTGGTGCTTTTTAAAATTAAAATGCAACATTATTAAATATAGTAGCTGTTGTATTTCCTGGTAACCTATGATGCATGTCAGACCTCCCAAGTCTCCCCCAATAGGCTACAGGTATTAGGTCCAGCAGACCCTGGAAGTCGTGACAGATCATTAATAGTATTGTACCTATAAATTGCTGAAAAATTGGCAATATAAAATAGTAATATAATTCAAGAAAATATTATTATTTTTAATTTTATATTTTAATAAAATATTTAATAATAATATCTATTTGGTAATTTAAAAAAATGTATATAATTTAATATAGGAGCAAGTACAGTAATTTAAGTATCGTAATCTATCATCATCACCAATAAAATATTCAAAAATACATAGGAAGTAGTAAAGAATGGATAAAACAGTCAAAAGAATCGTTGACAAAAATATTTTTAAAATGAAAGCAGTTTTCATAGAAATATTCATGAAGTACAATGCACATCATGTTGATTTCTTATGAAATGTATTTGGTCTTATTAGAGTTGAATCGCATCAAGTATCTGGTCTTCTGAGCATCTAAGGCATCAGTACCACGTTGATCTCAAAGCTGTAACAAGCTCCTGTCATTCTCACAAGAGAGTCAATATTTTGTTACACATGTATGGTTACATCTGACAGCAACAATGGTCGTTTTAACTAAAGTAAGTTTTGATGTTTTTTTTTTCAGAATAACTTTTACAAAATAGCATATAATTACAGTACTGTGCATAATATGAATAGTACATCTGTGAAATATCTTACTCTGGTCTAATGGTATGGTACAGTATGTCATTAAGGGAATCAGGTTCGAATCTTGCAGAAAGTTTTTCATACATCAAATTTATTATTAATCCTAAATGCAAATCAGACACAACTGATGTATGTAAAACGTGTAGCAGAGTTGTTAGGACTGCCCATTTGGCAAACAATTGCCAGCACATACTACAAGGGGTTAACATATAATACAACTGATACCAGTCAGTAAGTAAATAACATAAAGAACAGACTTACTGTTTAATCTGAGTCACTCCCTACTCTGTAGCTCTGCTTTAATTTCAGTTTCGTTCAATTTTCTTAATTCTTGAAACTTATTGAAAACATTTTAATATTTTACTTACAGTATTTGTAACTGACCTTCACAAACTTAAAATTTTACTTGATTCTAAAGAATAGTGGATAGGCAAAGCATACTGTAAAGGGTGTGTACGTTTCCTTAGCAACCTCTCCTCTACCTCAATTGCTAATTTCTTTCTTATACATTGTATAATATTACCAACTAATAAAGACTATAATGTAAAGACATAAGAAAATGTTCAAACACATTCAAAATACGACTGAAAACCCACTTGTACTCAGAAGCATTTCCTGTTTAACTTTGTCATTTGATAATTGATAACGTGCATGGGGGTAGATCCAGAGGGTAAGGCGTGTGGTGCGGGGTAAGGCGTGGGGTGCGTGCTCCCCCATTTTGACAGCTAAATAACATTATTTTGTATCAATTTTTGACAGATATTAATATAAAATGTTTTCCTGTATCCACCTCTGATGTGTTCAGTACTTCACTTCCGTCACCTCAATTTATTTATTTATTTTATACTCAATCACACCCAACAGCCGTAGGCCAATTACATGATGTCTTTTAAAGTACAATTTAAAATTCAATTCTTTTTGCATACAGTACATTGACTACCTTCCACATATTAACTGTGTAATTGTCAATATTGGCATTTTCAGTAATTTGATAACTTTACCATATTAATAAATGAACAATGAATATATTAGAAGCCTATAATAATATCCTAATATCAAATAACAATCAAAGATGGGCAACATATGTTGTGACGTAATTAATATATTTTAACGTGAAAATGTAATTACATTGACAAACCAAGTTATCATTTTCTTTTTGGTCTAATGGTAAAACTAAAATTTACAACATTACACTACAATAACAACAACATAACGTTTTCGTCAATCATGTCCGTACCCATGATTTTATGATGATGATTTTACAGGAGACTTTTTTGCTGCAAAAAGTCGTCAGGAGATAAGATAATTAGGCATATTTCATAATTTCCGGCCTTTAGTTTTAAAGGGCACAAGCGTTTGTTTAATACTTTGAACCCCTCTCTCTGTGTCTACCAGCTTGGGTTTAATTTCCGCATTATACTGTACAGTGTATCTAAATTGACTAAAATGGCAAAACCTTTGCCCTTGCTTCGACCATTTATTTACCTTTTTGTTATTGATTGATGCGGAGTAAATGTTTATCATAGATAAGCATGAATTCACTGTTACAAAGAAAATAGATTTTCAATTAAGTTTTGCCTTTAATGTCAATAGATACTAAAATATGGAATATCTGCATTGGTATCAATTTTTTAACAAATAAGTCTTCGTAATTGGTGAAAACAGTAATGCATGCACGGAGAATATTTATCTTCAGTATCATATGTTTCTTATTGTAGGTCTCAAACAAAATTTCAATCTTTTTAATATGTACTATATTCAGACGACCAGATTCTTTGCCAGAATATTGTACCAGCCAAAGGGATGAAATATACCTAATTTTATCCATGTATTTATTATATTGGGTCTCCCTACGAAGTAAGGAATTCCGTTAAGGCCGTTATCATCAAATAATGACACACACCCTTTTTGCACTAATCCTAGCACCAACGCACAGCGTCAGCCGTATTAAAGGGAGTAGTCGTTTGTGTGCGTTCAACCGTGATCAGAGGTACTGTGGCAAGAGGTGTCACAAACCACCATCGCACGCTCCACTGAGTACATTCAACAAAATTGTGTTGTTACGATATTTGTTGAATGAATGAATTGTGCTAATACAGGGACATGAATGCTATTGTATTTTTGTAGAGTTATTAGTAGTGTAATGGAATTTATGGAAAATTACAATTCTAGTAGTTTTCAAAACCTGTGAGATTTAAATTCTAGAAAGTTGGACTGCAAGATTACAGAGAAATCACCATAATTGTTGATGATAATCAATTATTAGTGATATTAATGTTTTATTATTGACATTCCAATCTGATTCACATAAAAGTCTTTCAAATTGTAATATAGTGGTATCACACAGTTTTTTACACGGCGATTACATTACAAACTAGCGTGTGTTTTTAATTATTAATAATAATTATAATTAATTATTAATTGTAATTATTTGTAAATGACGCACCCATGATGCACCTCTCCTGGGGTCGTATAGTGGGTCATACAATTGACAAGTGCTTAATTGTAGGAATGATTCGTTTGTTTACAGGGTGATTATGTGTGGCTGGAAGATCCACGTAAACAGAACAAGAAACAGTCAAATGATGTACCCATTGGCGCTCGGGTCAAGATTGCCGATTCAGGTCAACTTCAGCTGCAAGACGATGAGGGCAAGGTAATCAATTATTCCTAATTCTATTTGGATAATATTTATCCTCCATTCAACATTGTTACTGCCTCATAGTATAAAGCCTATTTTTTATTATTTATTTATTATTATTAACTTCATGAGTGTATTCCCTTCCCCATCTCGTGTAATTCATCAAGTTTCATCAGTAATCTTCATTAATTTATTATAATAACACTTTTTATGTAAGTTTTGAGCTTGAATTATTCAAGAAAATGAGTCTAATAGTGAGCAAGTTACTTTCTGTAACTTTCTTTTAATGTATGTGGTTTCTTCACCATAAACAGATCTGATAATTTGTATCAATAATTTTTTTTTTTTCAGGATCATTGGATGTCAGCAGATCTGGCACAGAAGCTGCGGATGATGCACATTACATCCATAGAGGGCGTTGAGGACATGATACGTTTAGGTGATCTCCACGAAGCTGGAATATTGCGTAATCTGTTGATCAGATATCAAGAAAACTTGATATACGTAAGTATCCATAGGAATAAAAACTTTATATTAGGCCAAATAAAAAAACATACTTGTTAAGCGTCACCGCCCGCTCCTGATTATCCAGCCGCCTCTCTTTTTATTTTTATTTTTTTTTTACCGATATACAACGGAAAGTTCAGCGGCCCGACCCAGCTCCAGAGTAGGGCTCGAAATTCACGCTAGCAAACTAGCATTTTGCTAGTAGATTCTTCATAATTGCTATTTGAAAATTTCAAAACTAGCAAATGTTTGTTAGGCTAGTGTAATTTTTGAAAAAATACATACTTTTTAGCTTAGACAACGCTAGCCGCCGATCGCTCTATGTCGACAACGGCAAATTGGTGAAAACAATTGTTTCATTTACACGCCGCCGATTTACGTAAAGGAAACGCGAATAGCACCGTGAATCATGTAATGTGGTAAACAGCAAGCTTTTTCCCCAACACATTAAATCATGTGCATTTAGTACGTCGCTGATGATTACATCATCAGTCACGTGATTACAGAATACGCGATTATCAATTTAGGGATTTAACGAAATCAATATTTTGCCTACACAGTGGTCGAAGCGCGTTTTTTTATAGGTTCGTAAATAGGAAACACCCTATACATAATGGACTCTACCAATTTTGTTTACGATGATCTCGCGCTCGAGATCGGCACACCACGAGGTCCTGTTGGGCGATGGGTTTCCTTATGCCTGGTTTACCTGCCTGGAATAACCGGAATAATTACATACACTTTTTGCATCACAACTTTAAATACTGATTTACACAGCAATTGGCAAAGGATTCATCAAAGAAGAATGAATACGTTGAATAAAAATTCACTTAAGAAATGCCGTAAGCTGTTTTCAAACTATAAATCAGCCCACTATTTAGTATTATTGAGACCAAATCATGCTTCTCGCGATAGGGAATTTCTTGATAGATGAGTCGAGCGAGAGTCGGCGGATGGCCGATGAGTGAGGTTGGGGTAGCACCTTGGACGGATTAGTTAGCCTAAGGCCTACAATTTCGCTTGGTGGCAATTAAATTTAATGTTTTAATTACGTCTGGATATAAACAATACAAAACTCAATTTTGTCATAAGCAATAATATTTCATACATAGTCAATTTTGTTCTGTTTCGCATTTTAAAAGTTTGACGTTTCGTCCTAAAAAAGTGGGGAAAAACGTCCACCGCGCAAAAATATACCTCTATAAAAAGTAAAAAAAAAAAAAAAAAAACCGTCCCCCCGCCCCTGAAAATGTATGAGGGTGTGACGCTTAACAAGTATATTTTTTTATTTGGCCTTATTGTAAAAATAAAATGACTACATTATTTTTAAACGTGCATATAACACCTGCATCTAGGGACCATCTCATTCTTCAATCATTCTTTTGTCACCTCCCGGGAAACTAGGGATCAAATTAAAAGAGTCGATATTGATTTTTCTCAATTTGTATTGGAGTATTTAAAAGTCAATAAAAAATCTAAATTCTGCATATTGAATGATCATAAACCAAACATAGAGATATGTATTATTTTTATGTATTTTTATTTTGTTGCTTACTTTTGCTGTCATATGGAAATATAACTTTTTTTTAAACAAGCTTTGTATTTACTATATTATATATATGTATTTATTTCCTATATGTACAGTAATTTTAATTAATAGAGATCTTTATTTTTATATCTAAAAATTGTAAATCAAAATTGTAGACCTAATCATAATGTGTAGTGCTTTAATCAATGTGGAAAAGCACTATATAAGCAATTATTATTATTTATTTATATTTATTGTGAAGAATTCTAAGGTTTTTAAAGATGTATTGTCCTAAAATTTGACGTATAAATACATCCATCACGATCCATCTTGGCTTTGTCTCGACCCCTCGCTAGTAATATTATATAAACATGTTTTCATCCTTTTTGCCATTGGCTGTGTATCTTTCTACAAATCAGTTGAATTTGTATTTATTAAATGACAGTGAAAGTATTAGCAGGTGCTGTCTTTGTGATCATCTTGAGAAATTAGAGAAATAGTTGTTAGATATCAGGCTTTATGTTATTAAAGATATATTTGTGTTGGATATGCCATTTTAATGTCAAATAACAGTTATTCACTTTGACCAAAAACTGGATCCAAAAAAAAACAGCAAAAAATACTTAAATTGTCTGTCAGACAATGGTTTTTGGTTACAATTTTGACTTTTTATAAGTGAAATGATAATTTTTTTTCTATGCAAGTGAATAACTTAATTAAAACTGCAAAATGGGCTGTTAAAATCTGATTTATAAATCTTTATTTTTCATGATTTTTGGGGATCTTTAAACAAAATATGTATTTAGTATAGATATATATAATATAAACACAATAGACAAAGAACATTCATTATACATTTAACTAATGTCCCAATGTCGGAAGTTAAAGGTAAATTCAAGGTAATAAAGAGCTGTACTGTATATCAATGTTTTACTTTGAATTATGTGCTGGTAGCTAATACCAAAATAGATCCTTCAATGTTTGGTTTAGGATATTTATTATTATATTAGGTTGACTTTAATTCTATTTAATGCTAATATACATTTTAACTTTTTATTAATTTATTAGGGAAATGTGTTATTTGCAGTATAAAAGAAAATGTTTCCAAATTAAATCTATTTAATTGTAGATGTGAATTCTAACAATTGTCTCAATCATACATTTAGTCTCTTGTATATCGTATGAAGACTTTCACTGGATCCATTTAATCATGTATTTTCTCTTGTATATTTTATAAAGACTTTCACTGGATCCATTTAATCTTAATTTTTTCTTGTATACTTTATAAAGACTTCCATGTATATTTATTTTTTCTTGTAGACTTTTACTGGATCCATTCTAGTAGCAGTGAACCCCTACCAGATCCTACCAATCTACACAGGCCAACAGATCACAGAGTACAAAGATAAAAAGATTGGTGAGAAACCACCGCACATCTTTGCCATCGCTGATAATGCATACTATCGCATGCTGCGAGGGCAGCAAAACCAATGCGTCATCATTAGGTACGTTACGCTCTGTCTACACTAACATACTTTATGTGACAAAAAAATGTGCTGTGCCCATATACGGACAAGCCTTACATCTCCAGCATTGTCTTTTCCTATAAATGCAATCTTCTCTTATAGTGGTGAGAGTGGAGCAGGCAAGACTGAGAACACTAAGCTCATCCTCCAGTTCTTAGCTGCAGTCAGTGCTCAACACTCGTGGATTGAGCAACAGATTCTTGAATCTAATCCAATCCTAGAAGGTGAGATATAAAAACTATGCGTCAGTCTTTTGCTGTTGCTCACCATTGAGAACACATTCAAGTTCCCACTCAACAAATGAGTTCCCACAAATATTCTAGACTAATATTCTCTCATTCCTCCAAAAACAGCTCTGGGAAATGCTAAAACTATACGAAACGACAATTCTAGTAGATTTGGAAAATATATTGACATTCACTTCAATCAGCAAGGAGCAATAGAGGGCGCTCAAATTGAGCAATATCTGCTTGAGAAGTCACGAATTATCGGCCAACTTGAAGAGGAACGTAATTATCATATATTTTACTGTATGCTTGCTGGTATGTCATCTAGCGAGAAACAACAACTGGGTCTTACCAGGGCAGAGGACTATTACTATCTTACTCAGGTACTACTTTAAATATTTTCCTGAAAAGTGTAAAATGTTTCCCTTTTTAGCATGATTCCCCCTAGAGATGTAACGCAACACAGCAATGCATCAATGCGAAATGCTGTATTGTGTAATCACGAGTGGAAACTGAAGAAAAAGTACTACAAACAGTTGCTAAAGAAAATAAATTGATTTTATGCAACAATGCCTGTTACAGCACGTAATCAAGTACGTGAGGTGAAACAAGTCAGGGTCTACGTAGCAACGAATGGCGACCAACCCGGTTTGATTTTATGCTGGCGGGTCCAAGCACAATTATTGGATGCGCATTTTCTTACGTCAGTTAATGATGAATTCGCTGCTTGCACAGCATTTATTATCAAATATATAAAATATTGAAAAACTTGTTGTTTGTACACCGATAAAGCTCTTGGGATTAAATAGAAAAAACATTAAAAATTACGAAGATAATTAAAATGCACTTTTTTCATTTTGTAGGGAAACTGTCTGGTTTGTGATGGTCGTGATGATGTCAAAGACTTTGCAGACATCCGATCTGCCATGAAAGTGCTCAACTTCAGTGACGGTGAGATCTGGGAAGTCATGAAACTTCTAGCATCCGTTCTAGAGTTTGGAAACATTGAGTATGACGCCATTGAGACATCGAACTTGGATGCCATTGGCTTCAGGAGTCACAAACAGACAGAAGCAGTCGCCAAAATTCTTGAGGTTAGTAAGGATTCATTGCGGTAGCTACATTCAGCTTCAATATTCGCAATCTTTTCATATTAGGAATTAGGGGGGCAGAGTTAGAGATGAGGAACACTGCCTTTTGAGAGCTAAAAATCGGAAATTATGAACGCCTTATTGGTATCTATTTTGACAGACTATTAAGATTATCGTATCCTCTGTAGGTCACGAAATTGGGCCGATTTTGGGAGGGTAGAACTATACCCAAAAAACCCTGGATCATGAAATGATTATTATGCAAAACTCATCTGACCTAGATAGAGAGAGGCCTACATCCAGACCAAAAGTCAATACTGGGACTATACCGTTTGGGATATGCCTGTTTGTGAAATCAGACATAAAGTAGGGGGTTGGATTAGACCCGAGGATATACAGTATATGTTAGCCTTTCACATGTTTAATAAGTCTTGCAATATGACTCATTATAACTGTTCTATTCAACATTTTATAATGTCTTTTTCTTTTACAGGTTGACCTGAATGCTTTAGAGACAGCTCTGTCCACAAAACGAACGGTAGCTGCCGGAGAAGTAGTTGTATCTCCTGTCAACAAAGCAAAGGCTATTGACATGCGAGATGCGTTTGTCAAAGCCATATATGGACGAATGTTTATCTGGGTTGTGGGAAAAGTAAACGATGCTACATATCGCGCCAAAACGAGCTCCAAAGATTTACGCTTAAGTATCGGTGTGCTAGACATTTTTGGATTTGAGAATTTTGGAAAAAACAGGTAAACAATTTTGTTGTAAACATAAAACAACAATATATAGTTTAGATACTAAGATTGCAAAAAAATGTTTGATTTTTCATGTTGAAATGTTGGATTTGGATTGTTCCCTTTATTTATTTTAGTGAAACTTAATTAACGCATCAATTGATATAAGGCCTTTCTATAACAAATTCTCCAAATTATTTATATGTATTGAATAGAATTTGTTAGATATGTTTAAATTCTCACAAGTATTGATTTTGTTTATAATGTTTGAATTTGTTTATTTGTTTGTACTATTTATATTTATATTAATATTTGTTATTTACCAGTTTTGAACAAATGTGCATAAATTATGCTAATGAGAATCTGCAACAATTCTTCGTTCAGCACATTTTTAAACTTGAACAGGTAATATATTTAATACATTTAGTTTTTAGTCTATTTAAACTATTTAACCCTTATATTGTAAACCTGCTTTCAGACTGAGTCTGGAAAAATCATGAAACATGAGTGTAGTGTCTAAGAATAGAACCATTCACACTAAAGCTGAAAACTGGTATTTCAATATCACACACATGTTTTGTATGGAATTTGGAATGAGTAAAGCTCTGTCTACACTATCAAACTAATGGATAATGTCATATCACTACCATATTTGGGCATATTACTACCATATTTGGGTGCATCACAGTTTTTTTTATCAACTAATTTGATAGTGTAGACAGAGCTTTACTCATTCCAAATTCCATACAAAACATGTGTGTGATATTGAAATACCAGTTTTCTCTTGGTCACTGTACCGAATCCGTTATCAATGTGAACATACATTTATAATTAAATTAGATTAAGAAAAATGATTTCTCTATTTATTGTAGGAAGAGTATGAAAGAGAAGGGATCGAGTGGCAGCATATCCAGTTTGTAGACAACCAAGAAACACTGGACATGATAGCTGTCAAACCGCTTAACATCCTTGCACTCGTTGATGAAGAAAGTCGCTTTCCGAGGGTAAGATTTGCAAACATTCTCTTCCTCATTGATTCTTTTATATTCCATGTTATAGAAACCTGTTTTACACTTGTGTGATATCATTTCATTTTACTTATATTTCGGATTCATGTCCATAGTTACAAAATTACTGCAGCACATAAGAAAGAACATGTATAAAGATATAAAGACTAACAACAAAAAAGGCACAGGTATATAATGGAATATAAGGGGTAAATTTGCACAAAAGCAGTAATGGAAGCGGAAAACCACGTAGCTTGTCCAACGTAGAATCCTGAGCAAAAACCTCTGTGTTTTGTGTAAATGGTCATAAGGAATAACATAGATTCTATATTTGTATTAACGTTACCACTCTATCTGTGTAAATTAGCCTTTAGAAGTACTTCAATTTAACATTATTTACATTCGCATAGATTTATAATTGAAAAATCTCCAAAAACTACACCAACCATAATTAAAGATACAACTAACTCCGCGTTGTGTGTAAATGGTCATAAGGAATAACATAGATTCTATATTTGTATTAACGTTGCCACTCATCTCAACATGCACATAAATATACCAAAAATATGTATCATTTATATAAAGCCTGGTTTCCATTAAAATCGCTACATGCGCAGATGTCGCCGACGCAATCGGGAAGGCTCCCCGATTCATCGCAGTCAAATCGGCAAAGTTCAACCATGTTCAACTTTGCCAATTTTGTCGGCGATGAATCGTATACACGTACCAAAAAATATTTAGCGCTCGCGTACTCGATCCCCGATAAATTCTAGCGTTTCCATAGAATCGCTACGCTCTGTCGTGTAGCGATTTTATGGAAACCAGGCTTTAATGATTGTGTGAATGTAACAATTCTCTCCTTCGTTGATTCTTTAATAATCCATGGTATAGAGCCTGTTTCACACTCTTGTGTGAAATAAGGGGTAAAATTAAGTAAAATAGCATGTTGAATCAAATCTCTCATTATACAAAGAAGGGTGTCTGTATTGCAGAATGTGATAATATTGTATGTTTTAACTTAACAGGGTACAGACAAGACTATGTTACAGAAATTAAATCAACAACACAGTAAAAACCCACTGTATGTAAAGGCTCGGTCCGCAGCAGGAACGCAATTTGGAATCAACCATTTTGCTGGACAGGTGTTCTATGAAACTATTGGTAAGTTATTGTACTGCTACCAAACTTGGAGAAAAGAGTTGGTAAGTTATGGTACTGCTACCAAACTTAGAGAAAAGAGTTGGTAACTTATAGTATTGCTACCAAACTTAGAGAAAAGAGTTGGTAAGTTATCGTACTGCTACCAAACTTGGAGAAAAGAGTTGGTAAGTTATGGTACTGCTACCAAACTTAGAGAAAAGAGTTGGTAACTTATAGTATTGCTACCAAACTTAGAGAAAAGAGTTGGTAAGTTATGGTACTGCTACCAAACTTAGAGAAAAGAGTTGGTAACTTATAGTATTGCTACCAAACTTAGAGAAAAGAGTTGGAATATATATCAGAAAAGAGTTGATTATAGCCATTTGAATGCCAATATCAAAAGTGGAAATCCGTAATGGTCAATGAATTTATTTAATTCAGTATTTATTGCATCGTTAAATTAATTTTGTATTGTGGCTAAATAAAAAGAATCTTTTCTCTTTCAGGCTTCCTGGACAAGAACAGAGACACATTTAGCCCAGACTTTTTAGAATTAATTAAGAAGAGCAAAAACGGCTTCCTCAAAATGCTCTTTAAGACTGATCTGGAATCTAACAGGGACACCAGGAAGACGTCCTCAACGTTAGGAGCGCAATTTAAGAAATCACTTGATGCGCTTATGAAGACGCTTAACGCATGCCAACCATTCTTTGTGCGTTGTATCAAACCTAATGAGTTTAAGAAGCCAAGCGTAAGTTGAGACTATGGTACTGAAGTCAGTTAAACCAAGACAATCTAACACCTTGATAAAAATAATAACAGTCTTTTGATCTTATGTCTGGCTGCGACAAATACCAACAGTACTTTACTATGTACATTTTCTTCGCTGCACACTGTATCTGTAAGGGCGTAGAACTGATCGTTTCGCAGCCACAGATAAACCCTTTGATCTCCGGAACTCGGAATCCTGTTGTTAGATTGCCTTTGTTTAACCAAGATACTATTTGTATATCTAGGAAATAACAGGTTTGACATTTTGGCTTGATGATAATGCTTCAAACTAATTATTACCATCATTTTATTTTCCTCCAGTTCTTTGAGCGTGAACTTGTTGTAAGGCAACTACGTTACTCTGGTATGATGGAGACCATTAGGTACGTCTTACGTTTCTTCTTTACTCACTCCTTTATTTGATTGTACATTATCATTGATTAATTCCATCTTGGTCCTGTCTCCATGACGGTTGTCACATAATGCTTTGTATTTCTCTTCTTTTTATTGTATGTATATGTTTCATATGAACAGTTTGTCTGAAATAAAGTTGAATTGAATTATATTGAATGAAATAAACAAATTATGAATTAAACACAATATTTAAATCTTGTTTCTTCATAGTATACGTCGTGCTGGATATCCAATACGTCACACATTCTATGATTTTGTAGCGCGGTATAGGATACTTGGACACGGAATAAAACCAGCACATAAAGAGAACTGTAAAGCGGCAAGTAAGAGTATCTGCTCAGACATGTTAGGCGGCCAAGACTGGCAATTGGGAACTCAGAAAGTGTTCTTAAAGGTATAGCTTTTTAAGATTAATATTAAAGTTTTATTTGCAACTGGCTTCATTAATACAGTCAGTTAAAAAAAATAGTTATAAATCAGACATAGTAGGAGAGCCTGAGTGTGTCTGGGAATTTGATAGTAGACTAATAATTTTAATATTTCTGATATTATGCACATACAGGATGCACAAGATTTATTGTTAGAGCAAGCTAGAGACCGAGCCTTAGCTGAGAAATGCATCATAATACAGAAGGTGGTGCGTGGATGGTTCTACCGCAAACGATACGTAGCAATGAGGAGAAGCGCCATCTACATCCAACGCTCTTGGAGAAAGTTTGCAGATCGAGTACGCTTTTTAAAGGTAGGTTTATCTTAGTTCAAAGTGGTTTGATGCCAACATGAAAACCGACATGTTGTTGCTATTTGATTTATTAATATACTGTTTATTAGTATACTGTCAAATTGACACTTTTACATAGGATAACTCTGTGTAAGTATTTCTGTTGATATCTTTGTTTTAGATGAGGAAAGGTTTCTTGAGGTTACAAGCCTGTATCAGGTCCAGAACACTATCATTCAAGTTTCACTTTATTCGTCACAGGATATACCTATTCCAGGTTTGTAAACAACTTGATTGTTTCTGATTTATTAAACACAATTTTTGTTATTTTTTATTGCAATGCTAGAAAACATTCTGACCAATTGTATATATTCAACAATAAATATTTATTGTAAAATAAATAAGAAACAAGAGAATAGATACTATTAAATAAGTTAGAATAATTGAATAATAATTTAATAAGTTAGAAGAAAGAATGAAGTAAATTTGTTGAATCATTCTTATTTTTCAACACAGCAATTTATCTGACGATTAAAATTTAATAGACAAAACATTTGAAATATCTCACTATTTAAATTTCTTGTTTTTGTCTATGTTAGGCTCATTGTCGTGGTTACTTAATACGTAGAGTAACTCGCAAGTATCTTGGTAGCGTTGTCAAGATTCAAGCTGGATTCAGGATGCTGCTGGCAATGAAACAATATCGAAAATTCCGAAATGAGGTAAGTAGATGAATTTCTCTTAAAATGTATTCAATAACAATGACAAACATTGTTGTGTTTCGGTATTTAAACATTTTAATTCACGTTTTTATTTCAGAATCGTAGAAAAATAGAAGCTTTGAAATACAGGAAGAAGATGGAATCACAACTGAAGAAAAAAATGGGGAAAGCTCAAGCGAAGGAAGAAGCAGAAAGGCTAATGCAGGTAAATACTGCACTATATATAGGATATGTAAAATAATAATTAATAATTAATTTGAAATGATAAAGATGAGGAAATCTGTGAGAATGAGAAAAAGTCGCCCCAACCGAGATTGGAACCCAGAATGTCCTAACCATTAGACCACTAGGGCTTTCATGGTAGTGTTCAAACTCGATTAGATAGCGACTCTCGGCGTAGTACGAATGAACAACACTAGTCCCTCAATTGTACACACACGCACTAGAGATAAAATTGATACGCCCACAGCTTTCAATAATTAATTAATATATGATTCAGTTTCAATGTTTTATTTTTTATCTCACCAGGCGCGACTTCTTGAAATGGAGCAGGAAGATGCGGAAATTGAATCGAGACGAAAGAGAGAACGACTCGACAACATCCAGAAAATAGTTGATGCAGAAAAGAGACGAAATCGTGACATTAGTGATGAACATCTTGTTGACGAGGTCTTTGGCGAGATTCTTGCAGAAGATAACAGTAGTGGACAAGCACCAGTGGGCTTTGAGGTAGATATCATGCCATATTTAGTATTTTTTAAAATAAATTTGTTGTTTGTATTTTGTGGGAAAATACAGATAAACTTAGTAGACATATTGATATAATAGTTGTATTGGACAGGAACGCCTAACATTCTTTCTTAATTTCAGACCAAGGGGTATGTAAATAAGAAGGTCGAATATATATGAAATAAATGTTAATTAAACTTATTGATGTAATTTGCATTTTGTGATGTTATCTATTTTAGAATTTGGTATTGATATACAATAGTTTTATTGGACAGGAACCCTTTATATTCCTAATTTAAACATTATTATTTTTAACCAGTTAAAAGACAGTAGACAATTGCAAACCTTTTAATTAACTTATTAATTACATTTTGTTATGTCATCTATTTAAGGACTTGGAAAGGTCAAGGCAGGAAGCCATTGAAAGAGGTCCAGATGACCCTAACCAACGTCTGCCGTTACCAGATCAGGAGGAAGACATCTCTGACTACAAATTTGCCAAGTTTGCCGCCACTTATTTTCAAGGTGGTGCGACAGCTACATACGTTAGAAAGAAGCTTACAGAGCCTTTGTTAGCTCTCAAAAATGAAGGAGATCGACAGGTAAGACAGGTGTGACAGGTGTGACAGGATTTTGGTTAATTTTTATGTATGTATGTCAATTCTCCCAGACTTTCTAAAAACCAGAAACTGCACCAAACTAGACTTTTCTTGAGGTCCAAAAGGTTTCTAATTCATTGTTACCATTAGAAATACAGTACATCCCAATTACCAGACTTTCTTTCTGCAAAGGTGTCTGGTATTGGAAGAGTTGACTATATAATAAGTGTACATTTAATAAAGATAGTGATTGTGTTTTACTTGCAGGCTGCAATGGCTGTGTGGATAACTATACTGAGATTCATGGGAGATCTTCCTGAACCTAAAGCACAATCCTCATTGGCTGATAGGGTAAGTGAGAAATTTGCATTGTATGTTACTTAGTACTTTCCCAGTTAATATGCTTAGTGTCTGTTACAATAGTTTACAATAATAATAATAATATATATATATATATTTAAACATATTTTGATGAAATACCTATTTGTTTGCAGGATGGAAAGTCTGTGATGACCAAGATATATAATACACTGGGTAGAAGTAGAGGACAAAAAGAACTTGCTGACATGAATGAAGATTCTGCTATGGCTGTAAGTTGGTTATCAAATTATGACCTACCCATCCTCGAATGTAATCCCACCACCTAATTTATGCTAAATTCAAATAAATATGGTAAATAAAAGAAAGTGTTAATGCAATCCGAATAATTCCACCATATAAGTTTCCCCAAATGTAGTATCCAGGCACCCTTGTACCATACTTGGTTATATACATTACGTTAATACACCTTTTATACTGCAAGTTATTCCGATACGTTCTTAGATTATCCACCAGGAATCAAGCACAGGAATGTTGGAGTCAGTGGCGTAACACGGAGGCCTGAGGCCCCTGGTTTAGGGACTCTCCAACAATGGATGCCTCAGGCATTTTTTGACATATTTAATTCCTGTTTTTGCTCTGAGTACTGCTTCAGAACCCCTCGGTTTAGCCAGTGAGCGCTCATAACCGTTACGCCACTGGTCTGAGTGTCTTGTTTATGAGAAATATTTTATCAATGGATTCATTTTGAGGGCAGAGATGGTCTCATTCTACATTCTACTATGAATTTTTTTAATAATCACATTTAAATTCCTCCATTTATTCAAACTTTACTGTTTTCATTTCCTTTAAATCTCTCTTTTTTTTCAATTTTTCTTCTCTTCATTACATTCCACAGAGGAGTTTATATGGATCCAACAAAATGGTAGACTAACGCTTCATTTTTACAACCTTTTTTCTTTTAAAATCCTTTTTGTATTTTTTTGCTCATACTATTTATCTGCTTCATTGTGAATATAGTGTTTATGTTTTTCTTTTAACAATATTTGACTTCCAGTGAATGATAAAAAAGTCATTTAATCTCCACAAATTCTGTTTTGCATTTTTTATGTATAATTCTAACAAGTTTAATTGTAGTTTTTTTTTTTTTTTTTCTTAGATGGCTTTGCAAAAAAGAATTTTATAAAAACAGAAACAAAAGTCTAAAGCTCTGTCCACACTATCAAACTTTATGTGATGTGCTCATGATGATGTTAATCACTACCATTTTTAGGCATATCACCACCATATATGGGCACATCACACTTTTTTTGTCAAAGTAGTTTGATAGTGCAGACAGAGCTTAAAACATTTGAATTAGTATTCAGCATTTAGTATAGTTTTACTTAAAAGTTAAAATAGATTTTAGTTTGATTGAAACTTCTTGGCAATTATTAAGACACAATCCTGTGTTCTATATGTAACCGTTTATATCAACTACGGTATTAATTTACTATATTATTTTTTGTGTCATACTTTTAAATATTGTTTTTATAGGCATCCATGAGTACTACTACAGCTTCACAACGTAAAAACACTGTTCGCAGAAAACTTGTATCGTTGACGCTGAAAAGAAAATCAAAGATCTCGCAGGACGTCGCTGAAAGAATCCGAGACGGTGAAGAAATTGATGTAAATCAGAGCATGATTATTGACAGACCAACATCGAATTTGGAAAAACTACATTTTATTATTGGACATGGAATATTACGACCAGAGTTAAGGTAACATACATCATGAGAAAATCACATTCAGTTTGAAATACAGTACTCACATTGGTTTAGTACACTAGACCTACACAAATGTATTAAGCTCTGTCTACACTATCAAACTTTATGTGACAACAAATCTATCTATATATATCACTATATATATCACTGCCATATTTAAACATATCACCACTATGTTTAGGCACATCACACTTTTTGTCAAACTAGTTTGATAGTGCAGACAGAGCTTTTAGAATTGATATAGGTGGCCTGCTGTTGGTGTTAATTAAATCTCCTTCTTCTTTACAGAGATGAGATTTACTGCATGATCTGTAAACAACTGAGTGCCAACACAGCTAAAGGAAGTCATGCCAGAGGATGGATTCTACTCTCACTTTGTGTTGGATGCTTTGCCCCAACTGATCGGGTAAGACGCCTCAATTAATCATTCCTATTGTTTAAAATTACAGACATTTGTTGCAATGGCTTAGAAATTATTGATGTATTCACAAATTAAGCTAAATTTAAATTCTTAATAGGAGGCATAAGTACTATAGGAATTATTTAATAAATCTTTTGTAGTGGAGCTGTTGCTTGGTGGTTAACATGCTTGCCTTCCAATCCCAAAGTCCATGGTTCAATCCTGACCTAGTGCTAGGGTTGTAACCCACGACTCTTTCGACTCCATTCCCTATGCCTCAAATGAGACTTAGTTTATAAGCACGATAAATTATAAAAATAGTTTATGCGTAATTGGCAAGTTTGTGCTTGCTGTTGGATGCTTGGGAAATAAAACCAAAAAATAAGCATAGTTTACACAAACATGAGAAATCAAAATTCTATCAATTTGCTCTTTAGTTTGTCAAGTACCTGCGTTGCTTCATAAGTGAGGGTCCACCAGGTTATGCACCATACTGTGAAGAACGACTACGAAGGACGTTTGCCAATGGCACCAGGAATCAACCTCCAAGCTGGTTGGAGCTACAGGTTGGTTGGTCAAATTTGTTTGGATTATTTTTGTTTGTTTGCTTAACACTCTGTCTGCACTATCAAATTTTATGTGACAAAAAATGGATACAATGATGTCATATCACTACCATATTTGTAAATGTCACTATCATACCTTTTTTGTCAAGTTAGTTTGATAGTGTAGACAGAACTTTAAAGTTTAATATTATGAATACATTCTATGCTATATAACATGAATACATTTTTCACTAGTCAGTATAACATTATTTTGGACAATCTTATAGGCCACAAAATCCAAGAAACCCATTATGCTGCCGATAACATTCATGGATGGCACAACAAAGACACTACTAGCAGACTCTGCAACTACTGCAAGAGAACTCTGCCAGATGCTGGCAGAGAAGATTGGACTTAATGACCAGTTTGGATTCTCTCTTTATATCGCACTCTTTGACAAGGTACTGTTTTCCATTGTAGTTTGACAAACCATGAGAAACAAATATACCGCTGGTATAATCCTACTCCCCTAAAACACGAAATTTGGGTGACTTTGATGGGTAGGAATACCCAGAGAAAGCCTGGTTCAGAGAAAAAATTATTGGTAAAAATTTCTTGTAAAAACTCATCTGAACTGGCTAGAGAGAGGCCTACATCCAGACCAAAAGTGTGGGACATAAATCAGGGGTGGGATTAGACCCTAAGTGGGATTATACCAGAGGATATACGGTATTGTTTTTTCTATTTCAAGACAACCATAGAATAACTAATTTAGCTTGCTTTCTCACTGCTAAACACATTGCACATTTTTTTAATAGGTGTCTTCACTTGGCAGCGGTGGTGATCATGTTATGGATGCCATCTCACAATGTGAACAATACGCAAAAGAACAAGGTGCCCAGGAGCGCAATGCGCCATGGCGACTGTTTTTCCGTAAGGAGATATTTGCTCCGTGGCATGATGCTCGTGAAGATCCTGTTGGCACAAACCTCATCTACCAGCAAGTAGTCAGAGGGATTAAATTTGGAGAGTACAGATGTGATCGGGTATGTTATCTATTGGTTATCTAATCAAGCTTTTTTTTATTTGAAAATTAAAAATACATTATTAAAATTGAGTAAGCTGGTAAAAAAATTGCAATGAAGTTCAAATAAAATGTAGAGATAAGAAATCTGTGAGATTAAAAAAAGTTACTCATAATCGCTACCATTGGATAAATTCTATAACAAAAGGTGTAACAAATAAACCATAAATTAATAATTGTTTTTTGACAGGATACTGATTTGGCCGCAACAGCAGCTCAGCAGTATTATGTAGAGTATGGTCCTCAGATGGTGACGGATCGGCTGATTGGCTTACTGCCTATGTACATCCCAGACAGTGCAATGACTGGGTCCAAGACAATTGAAAGATGGGCTGAGTTAGTTCGACAAGAGCATAGAAATGTAAGCTATAAATTCTAATGTGATTTCTTGTTTGACTTGACACCCCAATGTAAATAATGGAATATGCTATTTTAATCGTAATTTACAGAGTTACTATGTTCGTGATAACGTTGAAGGCATGCGAGTCAAAGAAGATGTAGTGGACTACGCTCGCTTTAAATGGCCGCTGCTCTTTTCACGATTCTACGAAGCCTATAAATTCTCAGGACCGAGCCTGCCAAAAAATGATGTGATTGTGGCTGTGAACTGGACCGGTGTTTATGTGGTAGATGACCTGGAACAGGTGTTACTTGAATTATCATTCCCAGAAATCACACAGGTGTCTAGTAGCAGGTAAGGTATACAACAACATGTGTACGCCCATGCTTATTATAACAATGCTATTTTCACATGTGTTCTGGGAACTACTGTATAGGCGCTGCATATAGAAGCTGTTCCAACTTACTTTATTTAAAGCTTGGTTCCCACTAGCGACGCAACGCAAGGATGCTTTACTAAATGCACATCCAACTGTAAATGTTTGAACTGTTTTGTAGAACTGGTAAACTTCATGGTCAAAGCTTCACCTTGCTTACGGTCAAAGGCGATGAATTCACGTTCACATCATCAAATGCGGAAGACATTCGTGACTTGATCGTAGGATTTCTCGAAGGCTTGAAAAAGAAATCACGATTTGTTGTAGCTCTACAAGACAATCCTAGCCAAGGTAAGTTCAATTCAAGTTTACACAATGAACAACTACTGCAGAAACAAGATGCGACAAGAATTGGTATAAAAACATTCTTCAGGTTTCTCAGACAAATTCAGTAAATAGATACTTGATACCAAATTCCTAAATAAATGTAATTTTATTTTTGTTAGGAGAAGGTTCATCTTTCTTGAGTTTCCAGAAGGGAGACTTGATCATATTAGAACACGAGAACGGAGACTCTGTAATGAACAGTGGCTGGTGCTATGGAGAGAACGACAGGACAGGCAAGAAAGGAGACTTCCCTGCTGACTGTGTATACGTTCTTCCAACAATGACTAAACCTCCCCGTGAAATAGTGGTATGTTCCAATAGAATGAGAAATTTGTTATTTAGTCAACTCTCCCAATACCAGACTCTCAGATAACCAGAAACCGGACCTTTCTTAAAGTCCCAGAGGTCCCAAAAACACATTTGGAAACCAGACATATTAAGCCAGCCCAATCTTGTCCAGTATTGACTATTCCAAGTTGACTGTAAAATTGACCAAAATATTAACTTTTCTTTGGGAATTTGTATTTAAACTTTCTATTTTGTAACTTTCTCATTATTACTAACTTATTTATTATTGTTTCTAAATATGAAAACATATTATGAAAGGCTCTTTTTTTATTTTTTCTATATTTTAAATATGGAAACATATTTTCATAGGCTCTTTTTATTATTGTTTTTTTGTTAGGCTCTTTTTACAATGGACAGAAGTCAACTAGCTGAAAGACTGATGTCACCATCAGAGATGGCCATCAGCAGTCAAGATTCACCAGAGAAGCCACATACATTAGAAGAGTTTGCTATTGATCATTTTAGGTAAGTTCAAAAAGACTGAAAAAGACATTGAAGAACCATTGTGGTTGTAGTGGCTTCTCCAAGTATGCCTTGACAAAGTGTATTTAACTAATATTAAGAATCCCTTCTCTGCATTGCTAGTAACCTCAATTTGATTTGATTTTGATTTGATTTGATCACTTTATTTCAGAATAAATATTCCATATATACTTATACAACAAATAATACAAAACCGGAAAATCAAACTAAAATAGGAGTTTTTCCCACTTAGTGTAGAGATTTGAATATCGGAACAAATAGTTTGTGGTACACCTAACCAGATCGTTTTTACTATTCACAATTCTTAATCTGAAACCATAGACGCACTAGCGTACATGTAGAAAGAGGGAATTCTCCTCGTGGCAAACATATTACTATCACTACAGTGCGTAGGTAAGCCTAGCAACATTCTCAATGAGTTGTTGTAGCACACCTCCAAAGATTTAATAATCTTAACAGTGTGGTTAGACCATAACATACAACAGTACAGATTAGTACAGAACGACCTGAACAGATTACATTTAACCTTCTCATTACATCTACTAAAACGTCTACTAAGAGTGTTACCTCAAAGAGCTTGATACTGGCGATTAATGTCATTAGAATCATCTAAATTATTACGTAAAATATGACCTAGGTAAGTCACTTCATTGATGTAACATAATATATCATTATTTAGCATAATATTTGATACCACTTCACCATGTTTCTTCTTTGGAGAAAAAAACCATACAGACAGATGTTTTGCGTTATAAATAAACATCATGTTCTAAACCATACTGCTCACATATTTTAACTATATTTTTCAACCCATAAAAAGATTGATCCATAATAGTCATGTCATCAGCATAACATAAATTATTTAGGACAGTATTTGAGGTTCTACACCCATACCCACATCTACTAAGTGCTACATTCAGATCATCAATGTAAACATTATACAGTAACGGAGACATGATTCCGCCCTGTCGCACTCGTTTCTTACATAGAACCATCGGGAGATGGATCTTCCCCATTTAATACAAAACTGTTGCTGTGAGTACCAACACGATAACAATTTTACAATTGCGGTTGGCATCAATTTCAGTGAAGTCCAGTGAATTTAAGTAGCTATATCAAAAATAGTGTTTGCTCACTGTCTATGAATAGGTTTTACCATGCTATTCTACACTTCTAACAAGTATGGTCTAATAAGAGCATTTGTAACAAAGACGATTCTTTACAATATGTTAGCAAACATTGATAATCGTAATTGCTACTGTGGAGTAGCTTTACGTCAGAGTAGGGCAAACATTTAATCAAACCTTAATAATTCAATTGTAACACAAATATTTTACAGGCCGCCACCAAAACGAACATTGAGTAAAGCTGTGAGGTCTCTAAGAGGGCGCCAACAAGACGAGTTGTGGAGTCACAGTAAGGAACCAATCAGACAGCCCCTTCTGAAGAAGCTGATGAGCAACGATGAACTAGCGAGGGAGTCTACAGAGTCTTTTATGGATATCCTTTTGTATAAAGCCAATTTAATTAATGAGTTCTGATTTTAAACTCTTACTTTATCCAATCATTTCACTATATTATAATCCTTAATTTGTTCTGCACCTATCATGAAATATATGGGAGACTATCCTACCAGGAGAAACTACCGACATGGTAATGAGCTCACCGATCAAATATTTGAGGGCGCTTTAAAGAATGAGCCTTTAAGAGATGAGATATATTGCCATATTATTAAGCAGCTAACAAACAATAAAATAAAGTAAGTGTTTATAATATTTATTTCTATGCCATAAAACAGTACATTAACACAAGATGACAAAAAGGATATCTTAAATATGACATATTTTAGAAGTGGTCAACTTCTAAAGCTCTGTTTACACTATCAAACTTCATGTGACAAAAAAATGTGATGTGTCCATATATGGACATCATGATGTCATATCACTACCATATCTGGGCATGTCATTACCATATTTTGGCACAAAACACTTTTTTTCTCCAACCAGTTTGATAGTGTGGACAGAGCTTTAGTTATGTTAGTTATGAACTTATATATATTTCATATTTATATTGTATATTTTTTATTAATGATTAAAAATACAAAAAAAATTGTTTATTTGTTTAAATAGATTCAGTGAAGAGCGAGGCTGGGAGTTGATGTGGTTGATGACTGGTATCTTTGCTTGCAGCCAGACTTTACTTCCTGAAGTAACTAAGTTCTTGCGCTCAAAGCGCCATCAGTTGGCCATGGATTGTATACACAGGCTGCAGAAGACGATCAGATACGGTCAGCGCAAATATCCGCCGCATCTGGTAGAAGTCGAGGCAATCATTCACAAGACGACACAGATATTCCATAAGGTCTATTTCCCAGACGACACGGATGAGGTTAGTATCTTATATAATTTTTTCAGCAACTTTTATAACATTACTTGATTTCTTCTAATACAAAATTGGGTTGGATGCCTTGCATCTTTAATTACCAAAATGTTACCGTTACTGTGGTTATTTTAAAATTTTAGAATGACATATTATTGAGATTGATTTTCATGATGTTAATTTTTTTAGGCTTTTGAAGTTGACTCCGGTACAAGAGCAAAAGATTTCTGTCAAAACATCGCACAACGTCTTCGACTGAAATCAGCAGAGGGTTTTAGTTTATTTGTAAAGATTGCTGACAAAGGTATAGTAAACCATTTGGATATACACCTTCTAAAGCTCTACACTATCAGACTAGTGTGATACGCCTAAATATGGTAGTGATACGCCTAAATATGGCATCATCATGCCCATATACTGTCTGCCCTTCACATTTTTTATCACATAAAGTTTGATAGTGTAGACAGAGATTTAAATATAAAATTCAGTGTAATAAAAAATAAATAAAATATTTTTATTTGATAAATATTCTCTCTCTTGCAGTTATTAGTGTCCCAGAAGGAGACTTTTTCTTTGATTTTGTGAGACATTTGACTGACTGGATCAGAAAGGCTAGGCCAAGTAGGGACGGTAAGTAGAGCAGCATTATTCATTTTGATACTCATACCTCTTGTAACAATATTTACAATTGTATAATCTACATCTTAAACAGTGAATTACCTCTTGTTCTTTTCACTTTGAGTATACAAATGAAACATAAGCAGAAAGTAATAGTAAAAGTATGATTATATATATATAATAAGAAACAATTTAAAATGTTATGTTGCATTTTTTTAGGAACAATGCCGGTTCTAACCTACCAAGTGTTCTTCATGAAGAAACTGTGGACAAACACTGTTCCTGGTAAAGATCCAAATGCTGATTGCATCTTCCACTACCATCAGGAGTTGCCGAAGCTTCTCCGTGGTTACCACAAGTGTACGAAAGACGAAGCTGCAAACCTTGCAGCTCTCCAGTATCGTGTCAGGTTTGGCGACGATAAGTCTGAGTTCCAGAACATTCCAAAGGTCATGAAGGAACTCTTGCCAACTAATTTGGTGAGACAACAATCGCCTGATGACTGGAAGAGGGTGAGTCTAAAATTCCTCCAATATATCCAAAATTCTCCCTGCTGTATACTCTATTCACTTATTTTGATAAATGAACTGTGTTTTTATGCGTTTCTCTTTGCATGCATTAATCCAGTTATACTTTTGAATACAACTTTTAAAAGTTTAACTTTAAAACTTAGGTTATACCAAATATCAAATAAACAGTGTACAAACTAAATTTGTAATATTCCTACAGGACCTTGGAATACAAATTTCAATTATTGTATTTGAAAATAAATTTTAGCTTAACCTGGAACTTAAACATTATGTATCTTTAAAAAGCTCAAATATTTTCGGCACTCTAATTTACTTAAATCTTTTGATTTGATTATCAGAGCATTGTAGCAGCGTACAACAAGCATTCTGGGAAATCACGAGATGAGGCAAAGGTGGCCTTCCTCAAGATCATCTATCGATGGCCTACATTTGGCTCTGCATTCTTTGAAGTCAGGGTAAGTATTACCTTTATTTAAATCTAAGTATTTCACTTTTTATTCCATGATATTAATCTTCTATTCATTATTATGTTTTTGATTTGCTAATATGTTGTCCATTTTTTTTTTCAGCAAACGACCGAACCAACTTATCCAAAGACCCTCTTGATTGCCATAAACAAGCTGGGTGTCAACTTAATAGATACAGAATCAAAGGTAGGATTATGTGATCTACTACTATTAGCATTCAAAAGTGCCTAAGAGCACCTTTGGTGGCGAAGTGCGCTCTAGAAATCTGCATAATTATTATATTATTTAAAACAAGGAAGATTCACCTGATCATTGCTGGACAACTTGATTGTCTTTGGCAAAGCAATGTCTGAATATAAATGACAAAACAACTACAAATGATATATTAGTTGACGATATGTTAATTGGATATTCTTTGCAGGATACTCTGGCAACCTATCCATTCACCAAGATCTCCAACTGGAGTAGTGGTAACACTTACTTCCACATGACAATTGGTAACCTTGTCCGAGGCACCAAGCTACTTTGTGAAACCTCACTGGTAAGCTGTTTGGTATTTTATTATTTTATGATATACTATATGGCAGAGTAGTCTCATGCTTGAGTAGAATTATCCCCTCCTCTAATTTAGGATATATCTAGATAAAATGATATTACTTTACAACTTGAGATTACAAACACTCTTGCTATGTGTGTGATATTTTAACAATACATATTATTCTGAATTGAAGGATTAATTTTTAAGTTATCTTGTTGTTGTCTACTGGTTGTTAGTATGTTTAAACTATTTCGGATATATATTATTATAGGGTTACAAAATGGACGATTTGCTAACGTCGTACATCAGCCAAATGTTAACCAACATGAACAAACAGAAGACATCAACGCAAGCAAAGTAACATGTGAAAAGAAAATAGTCAGCGTACAAGTTAAACAGTAATGTAAAGAAATAGAGAGATAAAACACAGTTGAAGAAAACAAAGAAAATATGAACACAGATGTTAACAGCAAAAAGAAAATGATGATATTACACAAAAAAATTTAAAAAAATGGATGATAGCATCAATGTAAACCAGTAACATAGACATGCAACATAGTAGATTGTTAATTGTTAGCAATTTTAATTTAATTTATTTTCACAATATTATAACATACATACAGGATAATAAGTATACAGTAGAAAGGCTCTATTAAGGGGACACCCTTGGGCCCAACAAAGTGTCACTTAATAGAAGTGTCCCTTGAAAAGGGAATGGAGGTAAAAATAATATTTAAGAGTATGGCTTCTGTGTTAAAACATACAAGCTCATTTTGTGAGAGGGTGTCTGTTTAATAAATGTGTCCCCTAAATGGGGGTTTACAAAAGGAGGGGTTGTTGTAATAACACATAATAATATTTGTTTTAATTTACTTATTACAGTACAAGTACAGTGTCTTCCATCTTGTATGTGTAAAGATAACCTTTTATGTAGTAAGCGCATTCCATGTGAAATTGTATTAAGTTATATATTTATAACGTGATGGTGATTACAATATATATTTCAAAGATCATTATATAATATATTTATATATTTATTAAAATATATTTAATAAATGTCATGAATACATTCCATTATTTGAATCACTCCAAAAATATTAGAATAAAACCCAAACGTAGTCTGTATGTTTTTTTAGGTAAGTATTTGTTTTCAAATTTAAAGCAAAACCATTTATATTGTTTTTTTATCCCTGTTTTTGTATTGATTTGATGTTTATAGGATTTTTTGTACTGGTAATTTAGAATATTTAAAACATTGTTTTTTAAATGTATGACAATAGACTATTTTGCGCTGACTAGTGATGTTTGAAGTATCAACTTAATTTAAAGTACTCTAAAAGGAATGAGTGGACTTATAGCGGAGAATTGTAATTAGAATATTATGATGATAAAATACCATAATATTTGTAACTTTAAACATAAATTAAATGAAATAATGATTAAAAAAAATATTTATATTAAGTAATGAAATAATTAGAATTAAAATAAGACATTAGTTAGAATTTAAACATTCCAGAATAGTACATTATATTTGTACAATTATTTAATTAAACACAGTACAATGGGCTATGTAGAACTCATATTTGTTTAAGAGAAGTAAAAAAATGTTACCATATAATAGCGATGCCAATAACTGGACCTATGTGAGTAGAAGACAGGTCAGAGAGTGACAACAATGTACTGTATATTATTATGGTGTGTGGTTTTTCTTATATAATTCCAATATATCTTATCACCTTGTTTCGCAATGCCTTTCTTTGTATACCAGGTTTATTATATTATTATATATCTATTTGTATAAATTTGAATTTAAAAAGCAGACATATTGAAGATGACTTAGCTGATGACGTAGAATGTATATAGTGATAATCAACTTAATTACAATGTGTTGGCCTTTATAAAATATTGTAATCGTCTAAAGGTCCTTCTCACATCTTAGAATATTAATAATATCAATTTAATGAAAATTTATCCGGACTTGTATCCCCTGCTGGCACTTAGCAATCTGACACTTAAATATTTTTAAATAATTTATCTGATTCACAGCTGCAATATGCCTAGGACGGTATCGTTGTTTAGTAAATAATAGTATGTAAAATATTGGTGTGTGTTTATAGAAATAAATTGTTTGATAATAAATCATGAACTATACACAAGTAATTGTCTGTACGCATATTGATTATTTACCCATTTATATTATCATTGAAAAGTGAAATATTAATTTAGAATCGTATAGCGTCCTCTATAATATTTAAAACCCATTGAAGAATTCTCATATCCCCGACTGGTTTGTATCGTCACGTGATACTATTTCGCGCCAATGTTTGTACTCGGAAAGTTTATGTTCGATCGACACGACATCGACAGTGCTTAGCCAGAACAGAAGTAGAAAGATTGCTTAGAGATTGCATTAACTTTACAGAATAAAAGATACGAATAGGCCTACATACTTTTGAACGAGTTGGTAATTATTCAGTAGAAAATGGCACCACGAAATTATGCCGATGATAAAGGTTCGTAAAGTATTGTTTTTGTTTAGCCCACGACTTTTTCGCTCTTTTTATCGTTATTCAAAATGTCTGACCTGTTTTGCGGCTTTCGCTGTGGCAAAAACTGTGTCGATTTCCCAGCCGCCTAGCCTAGGAATTTTACACTAACACTACAGTAGTATTATATAAGTAGCCTAGGCCTATAACATTTCTATTTTTCAGCCTAGGCCTAGCCTATATTATATATCATTCACTGTAAGTGTAAATGCTTTACAAAGGATAAATAAAAAATGAAAGAAATTAGAAAGGAATTTGTTTTTTTTTTCTTACACAGAAACAGCAACAACATTTCTAGCAGAGTTCCACACAGATTTAGGAAAAGGTGGTGGCAAGAATTTTAAATATGCTAACACATTGGTAGGTTTTAAATGTTTTTATATGTTCAAGATTATATAACACCAAGCTTAACAAATTTCTGACTAGGCCTAGGGCCTACTAGGAAGGCCCTCTAGGCTTATTATTTAATATTATTAGTATTGTACTGTAGGCCTACTACTACTAGGCCCTAGGCTTATTATTTAATATTATTAGTATTGTACTGTAGGCCTACTACTACTAGGCCCTAGGCTTATCCCTAAGAAATATAATAATTTTTAATGTTGTTCACTAGTTTCTAATGATAACTTCAATAAATTAATAGTTGTATTGTTTATTTTGATTACAGACCAAGATTGCGCATCGAGAGGAGGTTGCAATGACGATAGAGTTGGACGATGTTGCGGAACACGATCCCGATCTGGCTGAAGCGATTGAGGACAACACATGTCGCTACGTCAAAATATTTGCAGATGCAATTCAGGAAATGTTGCCAGACTACAAAGATAAAGATGTAAGCGCAAGTTAACAAAACAAACTAATGAAATTAGTTAAGAATTTCATGAGCTATTTAATCTGACAACACACACCTATATTTCTTTCACCCAAGTTATGTGCCTTCATAAAGTTGTAATTGTAATATTGTGTTAACACAATGTATTGTGAGTAAGGTGTAAATGCTATCCTTTCAGTTTTTTAAAAGGGTGGGTGGGGCTAAATTATAATATGTTTTTTAAATTTATTTTCCGCACATTGAACAAAAAAGAACAGATATTTAAACGTTAGGAAAAAAGATGACAATGTGTGAAAAGGATATCAAAATAAGTAAAAATTACTCTAAGCAGTTGTCGACATGACAAGAAAACTAAAAACTCTTAAAATATTGACGCTCTTTCTTTAGCGTATCAATTTTTACTCGGGGTACCCGAGTCTAGTACTTACTCATTTTCTCCTTCTCTTCCTCCATCTGGACACTATTGAGTAAAAAGTGCGATTTTTAAAGTACTACTCCTCCCTTATTCGTTATAGTATTGAGCTGGGATTTGGCATGAACATACTACAGGGACATGTCCTCAAAGCTATAGAGCCGGATTTTTTATTTTTTGTTAATTAATTTGTTTAATTAAGAAGCCACAATGTGTGACACACACCACAGCGTTATGTAGTTATATGGTTATATGCGGATTCTTGGCGTAGTGGTTATCACGTTTGCTTAACACGCAGAAGGTACCTGGTTCGAGCCCGGACGAAACCTTTTTTTTAAACTTTATGGTGAAAAGTACTGTATACGCAATATGATAATTATACAGAGTATATCTTATTTTTATTATTTTTTAAAATACTTATTTTGTGTAATCGGTAATTATCACTTTTACACATGTTTATTTTGCTTTGTGCTTATTACCATTTATTTGTAATTTAAATGGATTAAAAAACTTTCTGTAACCCACATTTTTAATGTAAGAGGTTTCGTAGTGTAGTGGTTGTCAAGTCTGCTTAACACGCAGAAGGTCCCGGTTCGAGCCCTGGCGAAACCTATTTTCTTTACTTTCTAACTGTATACGTCTGTATACAGCTTCTTTCGCTGTACCCCGAGTATTGCACATTCGTGCTTGTTTTATCATGTTCAAAAAAAACAAAAAACAGTTCTTTTCGGAACTATATATATGTGGTGTACCGCAAACTTTATATTAATATTTTATTTCGCTATACAAACCTCCAAACAACATAATAAAACACTTACTTTTGATCATAATGAGATAAAAGATTTTGATTAACTAAAATAAAGTATTACAACTATTTTACCCTACAGGCTGTAGTCAAGGATTCTCTGGATGTTTACATTGAGCATCGTCTTTTAATGGAACAAAGAATTAGAGGACAAAATCCAACGGAACAAAGAGCTCCTAAAAATCAGTTCCCACCAGAATTAATGCGTCGATTGTAAGTATACACACAGGCAAACAAAAGCATATTAGGTTATTCTTAGTTTTTCTTTTTAAATTCTTATATAATATTCATTACTTTCCCATCAGATTTTCATAAACCTCACCAAAATGCGAAAAACTTGTTGCAAATATCATTATACTCTTGCAACAGTTATGCAGAGTTTTAATTATATTTACAATGATGCTGTTTTATACTAGCTAGTAGTGCGCGCTTTTCAACTTCTTACCATAGATTTAGTTATCTGTAAATTATGTTTATTTTGTAAAGTGAGGTATATTTCAAGGCATCATCCCTGCAGAAGCCAGCCACTATACGCGATGTCAAAGCAGAGAAGATCGGAAAGTTGGTGGCTGTACGAGGAATCGTTACACGTACAACAGAAGTGAAGCCAAGGATGACGGTGGCAACGTACACGTGTGATCAGTGCGGTTCCGAGACCTACCAACTGGTATGTACTATATTTCTGGTATTTTACCAAAGTATGTTCAATTTTTTTTTAAACCCATAAAGACAGTTTGGAGAAAAATAAAAATAATTTCAATTAGTTTTTTTTCCAAATTGCATGAGATTAAATAACGTAATAATGGATTTTAATAAAATCCTAATATGATGGGAAGGATCCATTTGAATTATAGTTGATGTTTACATCTGTGATTTTATTTGATTACAATTTTTTTTTGCAGATCAATTCACCAACCTTCATGCCTCTTCTAATGTGCCCAAGTCAAGATTGTACCACAAATAAGTAAGTTTTGTCACCAAACATGTAATATAACATTTTTTTTGTCCACATAAAGTTTGATAGTGTGGACAGAGCTTAACACTGTTTTAAAAGGGAACTTTAGTTTGATAGTGTAGACAGAGCTTAACACTGTTTTAAAAGGGATCTTTAGTTTGATAGTGTGGACAGAGCTTAACACTGTTTTAAAAGGGAACTTTAGTTTGATAGTGTAGACAGAGCTTAACACTGTTTTAAAAGGGATCTTTAGTTTGATAGTGTGGACAGAGCTTAACACTGTTTTAAAAGGGAACTTTAGTTTGATAGTGTAGACAGAGCTTAACACTGTTTTAAAAGGGATCTTTAGTTTGATAGTGTGGACAGAGCTTAACACTGTTTTAAAAGGGAACTTTAGTTTGATAGTGTAGACAGAGCTTAACACTGTTTTAAAAGGGAACTTTAGTTTGATAGTGTGGACAGAGCTTAACACTGTTTTAAAAGGGAACTTTAGTTTGATAGTGTGGACAGAGCTTAACACTGTTTTAAAAGGGAACTTTAGTTTGATAGTGTAGACAGAGCTTAACACTGTTTTAAAAGGGAACTTTAGTTTGATAGTGTAGACAGAGCTTAACACTGTTTTAAAAGGGAACTTTAGTTTGATAGTGTGGACAGAGCTTAACACTGTTTTAAAAGGGAACTTTAGTTTGATAGTGTAGACAGAGCTTAACACTGTTTTAAAAGGGAACTTTAGTTTGATAGTGTAGACAGAGCTTAACACTGTTTTAAAAGGGAACTTTAGTTTGATAGTGTAGACAGAGCTTAACACTGTTTTAAAAGGGAACTTTAGTTTGATAGTGTGGACAGAGCTTAACACTGTTTTAAAAGGGAACTTTAGTTTGATAGTGTGGACAGAGCTTAACACTGTTTTAAAAGGGAACTTTAGTTTGATAGTGTAGACCGAGCTTAACACTGTTTTAAAAGGGATCTTTAGTTTGATAGTGTGGACAGAGCTTAACACTGTTTTAAAAGGGAACTTTAGTTTGATAGTGTAGACAGAGCTTAACACTGTTTTAAAAGGGAACTTTAGTTTGATAGTGTGGACAGAGCTTAACACTGTTTTAAAAGGGAACTTTAGTTTGATAGTGTGGACAGAGCTTAACACTGTTTTAAAAGGGAACTTTAGTTTGATAGTGTAGACAGAGCTTAACACTGTTTTAAAAGGGAACTTTAGTTTGATAGTGTAGACAGAGCTTAACACTGTTTTAAAAGGGATCTTTAGTTTGATAGTGTGGACAGAGCTTAACACTGTTTTAAAAGGGAACTTTAGTTTGATAGTGTAGACAGAGCTTAACACTGTTTTAAAAGGGAACTTTAGTTTGATAGTGTGGACAGAGCTTAACACTGTTTTAAAAGGGATCTTTAGTTTGATAGTGTGGACAGAGCTTAACACTGTTTTAAAAGGGAACTTTAGTTTGATAGTGTAGACAGAGCTTAATACTGTTTTAAAAGGGAACTTTGTTAGTTTTTGAAGCAAACATAAATCATAGCTTATTTATCTTTGATTTTTATTGCGTTTCAGATCTGGTGGTCGCCTTTACCTCCAAACTAGAGGTTCCAAATTCGTAAAATTTCAAGAGGTCAAAGTTCAGGAAAACAGCGATCAGGTTCCTGTTGGCAACATTCCAAGAAGCGTGACTATCCATGTACGCGGTGAGACAACTCGCAAGTGCCAGCCAGGAGATCATGTCAGCATAACTGGAGTATCCTTTGAAATTATGGCAATCTAAGTGTACATTCTAATTTAATTTTAATTTAAACCAAAATGCCCTCAAATCTTGGAGTTCTCGGTTCAACTCTTTTATTGTACCCATACTTTTGTTTTGTAAACTAAATATACATTTTTACACCAAAACAGAAGAATAAGTTGTTTTTCTTAGCGTTTGTTTTTAGGTATTTTTACCAATGTTGAAGGTTGGTTTTGGTCAGATGACACAGGGACTACTCTCAGAAACATACATCGATGCACATGTAGGTTATTTGTCACCATTTGCCTTCCATATTGAATGGCCATATCTTTCAATCACAAGCAATATTTGTATATAATAATTTTTAAAAAACGAAATTTGGAAAAAAAATTAATTTATATGTAAATTATTTATAATGTCTTGTTTTACAGAGTATTGAAAAAATGAACAAAACAACAGAAGGAGAAGATGACATGCCAGATCTTAGTGAAGAAGAAATTGCCCAAATTGCAGGTAATTTATGTTGACAGGGAAGAAGGGAATGGAAGACCATCTCGTTTTTGTTATCACATGATTTAAACTAACTGCAAAAATACTAGATTTAGCCATAAACAAAATGTTCATATTTTCAGCAATTGATACATAATAATGTAAACTATATATTTATTTTATAGAGGATGATTTCTATGAGAAGTTGGCTTCTTCCATCGCACCAGAAATTTACGGACATGAAGATGTGAAGAAAGCGTTGTTGTTACTGCTTGTTGGTGGTGTCGACCAATCACCGCAAGGCATGAAGATTAGAGGTGAGGTTATATAAACAGATTTATTAAAAAGATTGGTTTCGCACAGTTTTAGAATTCTTGCCTACCAAGAAACTAAAGTGGAGTGCTCTTTATTCGATATTCATATAAGAAACCAATTTACAATTTTTTTTTAACCCAAATTTAATTCAATTTGATAGGAAACATAAATATTTGTTTGATGGGAGATCCTGGTGTAGCAAAGAGTCAGTTGCTAGGATACATAGACAGACTAGCACCAAGAAGTAAGTCTATATTTATTTTACTTAAATTATTGATTGACCTAAAAGCTATAAAATAAAAATATTAAATTGATTTTTTAAAGATTTTCATTTATCAATTTTATATACATTTCAATTTTTCAGGTCAGTACACAACAGGTCGTGGGTCATCTGGCGTTGGTCTCACTGCAGCCGTTATGAAGGATTCAGTGACTGGTGAGATGGTTCTAGAGGGCGGTGCTCTTGTGTTAGCGGATCAGGGTGTCTGTTGCATCGACGAGTTTGACAAGATGATGGAAGCTGATCGTACTGCCATTCATGAGGTCATGGAACAACAAACCATCTCTATTGCAAAGGTAACCTCATCAAATGTTGTAGCTGTAGCTTGGTAGTTAACATGCTTGCCTTACAATCCCAAGGTCCAGAGTTTAATCCTGACCTAGTGTCCGGGTTCAATCCTGACCTAGTGCCAGGGTTGTAACTCACAAATCTTTCAACTCCACTCCCTAAGCCTCAATTGAGACTTAGTTTATAAGTATGATAGATTATTAATAGTTTGTCCATCCTTTAATTGGCGAAATACTCGCTAGTGGACGTCTAAGAAATATAAAAAAATTAGTACAATTATGGTAGTTAATTAACATACTATAAAAACTAATCGTCATCATAGAGAAAAAACAACATGACCATGGTTGCATAACATCGGCCAATCAAGTAATCACCTTTTCTTTTGCTAACAAACAAAATAAAAACTATCAATTTTAAAACAGTATTCTTAAGCTCTTGTCTACACTAACTATTTTGACAAAAAAGTGTGATGTGCCCAAATATGGTAGTGATATACCCTAATATGGTAGTGATATACCCTAATATGGTAGTGATGTACCCTAATGGTAGTAATATGGTCAAGTAATGGTAGTAATACGACATTGTGTCTATATATGACATCACATTTTTTTGTCACATGATATAAAGTTTGATAGTGTAGACAGAGCCTTACAGCACTGACAAAGTTGTTTTTGCAGTAATTTGTTGCAATATAAATGATAAATTTTTTTTTCGTAGGCTGGAATAATGACATCTCTGAATGCTCGTGTGTCAATCCTTGCTGCTGCTAATCCTGCCTACGGGCGCTACAATCCAAAGAAGTCTATTGAACACAATATTCAGCTGCCTGCTGCGTTGCTGTCACGATTTGACCTTTTATGGCTTATACAAGATAAACCAGACAGAGAAAATGATTTAAGGTTAGTTTCTTGGGATGAAAATTTAGCAGATTAATTTAAATTTTGTTGTAGTCTCTGTATTAAATTTTATCCTGTATTTATAGTTACAGGCTGAGTTCAGATTTCTCTTTTAATTGTTGTCCTCTTATAATATAATTGGTGTCCTCTTATAATTGGTGTCCTCTTATAATTGGTGTCCTCTTATAATTGGTGTCCTCTAATAATTGGTGTCCTCTAATAATTGGTGTCCTCTTATAATTGGTGTCCTCTAATAATTGGTGTCCTCTAATAATTGGTGTCCTCTAATAATTGGTGTCCTCTTATAATTAGTGTCCTCTTATAATTAGTGTCCTCTTATAATTGGTGTCCTCTAATAATTGGTGTCCTCTAATAATTGGTGTCCTCTAATAATTGGTGTCCTCTTATAATTGGTGTCCTCTTATAATTGGTGTCCTCTTATAATTGGTGTCGTCTTATAATTGGTGTCGTCTTATAATTGGTGTCCTCTAATAATTGGTGTCCTCTAATAATTGGTGTCCTCTAATAATTGGTGTCCTCTAATAATTGGTGTCCTCTAATAATTGGTGTCCTCTTATAATTGGTGTCCTCTTATAATTGTATTTTTTTTTGTATTTTGTATTAATATTTGTCCTCAGTGAGGAAATTAGGATTAGGCCCTCCACGGACCCACGGCAGCCAGCAGTGCAGCGCCTACCAGATTAGGCAATGAGAGTAAAGCATCTTGCCTAAGGATGCAATTAGTATGGTACAGATTGGTACAAATTTTTAATTGTATTATTTTTATATATGTAAACAAATCACAACTGATTTTTTGTCCTGTTTAATTATTGTGTTTCTTTTTTAGGCTAGCTCAACATATTACATTTGTACATCAGCACAAAAAGCAACCGCCATCACAGTTTGAACCATTGGACATGAGTCTAATGAGGTAAATTAAACAATTGTAATTAGGTGATCATTTAGAATAAAATGATCACCTATTGTTATTGTATAAAATCTTTATTAGTTATCCGCTTAGTAGCGGATAACTTCTTGTAATCGTCCTGTTACTTTTTTTTTTTTTTTTTTTTCTTATTTCTTTCTCCTCCATTTTTGTGCCTCACGTATCTCAAAAACTTGTAAACATAACATTTCATAACTTTGTCAACATTTGTCAGGTTAAAAATGACAAAATGCGCAAATTAATTGCATCAAAGTGATGAAAATGGTGAAAAATAGGGACCGTTTAAAATGAATATAACTCTTCAGAATGGAAGATGACCCCCAATTTTTTTAACTTAATATGGAAGCCAATGAGTTGCAGATACATATTCATGTACACATTAGACGTACAAAATGGTATGACGTCATCAAATGGCCACTTCAATTTAAAAATTAGTAATTTTTATATTTTTGTGTGGGTTATCACATTCAATAGAGCACATCTCCGTTATTTAAGCCCGATTTTCGCAGATATTTTAGTATGTGCTTGCTCAATTAATTATCTTTCTCATGAGTTGTCAACATTTTTATTTTGATGACTTCATCACGCGTAAAAGCTTGAATAACCAAGGTCGTGTAATTTCAGCTACACCATACATTTGAATATCTTATAGCTCTTCTGAATTAAAGTTGACCTTGATGTTTGTAACTTATTATGAGAGCTGATAAAATGTAGATATGAATTTATTTAAAAATTATGCCTATCGGATGTTATAACGTTATCATATGGCCAGTTGAAGTTAAAAAGTAGTTTTTTCATTTTTTTCGTCAAAGTTAAACAAATTTGAAAGAGCGCGCACCGCGCTTCTACGTGTCAATTTTTCTTCCAATTGTTATATTTTATTGCTCAATTCATTATCTTTCGATATTGTTAATGTTATCCACAATTTTATTTTGACAACGTCATCATACCAAAAAATTAGAATATGATGTGGGTCCCGTAATTTCACCTATGCTACACTGTATATATTTATACAGTATAATACTGTACATAATGTATATGGCATATAATAGGTACAACTCAGCACTATAAGTGTATATGCATCATGTCATAGGATGGCGTACGATCGTATGTTAACGTACATGCATGTTTAAAAAATGTTAATTTCATTAAAATGATAAAAATGATCACCTATAATTCGTCAAAGTGACGAATTAAATTCTAGTTTTATTATAATTTTTAAATTATAATATTCCATTTTGTAAATATATGAAAGCCCTCTTTTAAAATGTTTGGAGACTCTGGGTGAAATATTAAATAAAAAACTAAAAATTAGTATTAGTGATTCTTATATATACGGATATGTATTATAATAAAATTATATTTTATTGTAGGCGCTACATAGCACTGTGCAAGAAAAAGAAGTCTGTAATCCCAGAATGCCTCAGTGAATACATCACGGGTGCTTACGTTGAAATGCGCAAAGAAGCGAGGAATAACAGCAAAGATACAACGTTCACATCGCCGAGAACACTACTCGCTATTCTACGACTCGCCACTGCTCTTGTATGTTGTATAGTATTTGTTTATTAAGCTTCGTTCCCACTAGGACGCAACGCAAAGACATAAACGCAAAGCAAGCTTGTTGACCAATGACAAGCGACAGTTCGAATAATCCATCGCTTGTGATTGGCCAACTCACTTACGTTGTGTTACGTCCTTGTGTTGCGTCTCTAGTGGGAACCAAGCTTTAGTCTGAATAGGCTAAAGGTCAAAGACAAATAAATACTCCTAGCAATTTTCCATTCCGACATACTTCTGTGTAAAGTCACCTACAGTGTGAAAGACTGATAAGAATGAGTATATTCTCAACATATATCAGTGCTATTACATATATTTTTTCAACCTGTTAGTGGCGGTTTCATCGCTGTTGGTTGTCAACTGAATAAAATAAAAATTAAATATATTTTTAGTTACATATTTTAATATTCAAAATGCTTTGTGTGTTTTTTTTCTTTGATAGGCAAGGCTAAGATTAGTTGATGTTGTCGAAAAGGAAGATGTGAATGAAGCGATGCGATTGATGGAAATGTCAAAGGACTCCCTCACAGGTCAACAAGATGCGACTACAAGGTATGACTATAACATCATAATATACAGAATCGATATTTTAACATAAATTCTTTAATGAAAAAGATAGTCTGTCAGTATTATTGATTTTACCAAAACAAATGAAACAATTATTTTCAGAAAACAAAGGTCAGAAGATGTCATATTTGGCATCCTGCGTGACATGGCAACGGAGGGCAAGACAAAGAGAGTCAAATACACAGAGGCGAGCGCTTCATGTCTCGCAAAAGGCTTCACGCCGAATCAATTTGAGGAGGCTCTGGAGGCGTACGAGGAACTCAACGTCTGGCAGGTTAACAACGCTAAAACTACTATTACATTTGTTTAGATTAAAAGAAGTTGTAACAAAGAAACAATTAAGTTATTACTTTCTAATGGGTTGTAATTAATTTCTTTAAAAAATGATTTTATAGGCATAAATGAAAGGGCAACAACTATGGACAAGATAACATAAAATGACAATTACATACCAAGTTTAAAATTGTATAAAATCGTTTGACATTATTACTGGTATTTAAGGAATCACATGATTTCTCAGTTGTAGTTAGGGTAGCGCATTTCTTTTTTTTTTTGTATTTTAAATGTCGAACTAATATTGTGTAATAAAGAATGAGTTTTTCAAATATTGTTTTTGCTTCTGGTAACTAGGTATTAGTGGGAAGAAGACAAGTAATGTCTCCATTGTTCATTTGGTTTGTGTGCTACAACCCCCCTCCTCCATCCCCCACTAAAGCATTTTGACACGAGACAGTTTTAAACCAATTCTTTCGTCACTCAAGTGTGGCCATATTTCCGTTTATCGTCTTGTTTTTCTCCTCTGACCAAACCCCTACATGTAACCTTATATTAGCGACCTTTTTTGCGTGTGCAGAATGACTTGTATACTCAACAGTTACGTATTCGCGTGGCTATATTCTCGTTTATCGGCTGGTTTTTCTCCTGTGACCAAACCCCTACAGGTAACTCTATAATAGCGACCTTTTATGCGTGCGCATAATGACTTTTGTGCTCAACAGTTGCGTATTCGCGTGGCGTCGTCGAAAGATCGCTCTAACCGTGACGACAGAAACGGTATAATAATAATTAGTACCTAATCGAATTACTTCCTTTCAATTTATGACAAAACAAATCGAAGAACTGTGGAAATTGATCGGTGTTTTAATTATACGTCTTATTGTGCTGAATGTTTTATACAATATCCGACTATTGTGCCTTCTAAGTTAGCACGCGTCAGCGGAGACTAAATACAATAAGTCATATGTCGGACATTTTGTGCGGAAACTGTTTTTATTTTATTTTTACGTCTACTGAATTATAACAAATTATACTTTTCAATGCTTCGCGACCGAATTGCGCATGCCTTCCTATCACAAAAAAGTTATTTTGCGCATTGCACATATGTAATAGCGTGAAACCTGTCCTTGGACTACATCGACACCTTCATTTCGTATGTTGAGACAAGCGGTGCTGTTGGCTGAATACAGGTGGTGAACCAGGTGGCCAAGAACTTAACTTACGCGCATATGTAATCAGTATATTCCGCTTTTTGTCGACGCGTACGCGCTCACGATGTTAACATCGTGAATTGTGTACTTAATGCCGGTGCCCTGCTTTTAAATCGATCTTATTTTAGAAAATGTATTATAACATACATGCAGGATACTAAATACAATGAAGTAATCATGTGGGGGGAGGGGGTAAGAGAGTCATATAAATCAGAAAGACCCACCCCAAGATATAACATTATTAAATCCAAATACGATAAAGAAAAAAAATATATACATAAACTAATAATAAATAAAAGGAAACAAAGCTACAATTGCTGTTTAAACCATATTATCCAATCTTAACTGGACTTATAAAATATATATTAATGTTTGTCTTTTGTATACTTTCCCCTTTTCAATGATTGCGACTCAATATGAATATACATCGTTACAATCAACTTGTATTGATTTTGTTACCGTATCTAAGCAATATGAAAAGATCTGTTACGATTCAACTCACAAGCTTCTTTAACTCTCTGCTGTTTTTATATTTATCTAATATAAGTATACTAGGACCCAGCACTGCTTTTTATCGCTACTAAAATAGTAAAGGAGTACTAAATATAGGTAAGTATAGAAATAGAATTAGACACTACTTAATATTTATATATCCAGTATACTATACTTTCAATAGAATTATATTACTAGGGTGACATTTTAATTTTGCACAGTCATCAGTATTAATAACAAACATTAAGATATTCGCTTTTTAAAATTTGAATTATAACGTAATATCGAATGGAAAAAGTTTACTTCTAACTAGGTACCGTGTCCGAATGGAAACTTAGTTTATAGGCCTATACTTCACTTCATTATTTGTATTCATATCTAAACATTAACGCCTGTATTCTGACTGTTCTTAAACCGGACTAACAATTTAAAAATGAAGCGATTTTAGTGCTTATTGTAATGCTTTGTTGTCAACAACACTCAACATTAAATCATCGTTTTAATCAACCGTATTTCTTCATAATCGTCAGTATTACCTACGACATCTTTCATCATTTGTCATCAGTATGTTTTATCTGATAGTTACTATATATTACAACTGTATATTATGTATCGGATATTTATTATTCTACCTGGTACAAAACACATTTTAATTTTTACAAGTTAAAAATTCAACGCTGAATTTATTTATCTGCAATATTAATATTTTTATAAACCCTTGCTCCTACTAGATCCGATATGACAACACTCCGTGATCGTATCAAACGTCTTAACTTGAAGAGTCTGCAGAAAAAGTCACAGGAGGACTCTGACGATGATGAAGAACTTGCTAAAATGGATCCACTGGAACGCCTAGCCAGGACACTTGAGCTGACAGCAACAGTTCCAGTAAGTATATTTAATATTTTGTCATTCGCGAAAGAAAACCCATAGCCCTATATTTTATTCCCAACTTTTAAGATTGAACTTTTCTTGGATTTCTAAAACTAAACTAAAAACAAAATTACCATGAATAATGGACTATATTATTTCGCCGGCCTGTACTCCCAACAAGTCACTGTTGTGATTTATAAATTATTGTATTATGTTATAACAACAATGCTAATTTTCTTCAAGATGCAGTAAGAATATAAACACAAAGAAAATACCGCAATAACTTATTTCAATTTTTATTAATAAGCTCTGTGCAGTGCAATCCATGTATGTTTATTTTTAGTTTTAATTGGTTTCTAAACAATGCTGTTCGTGGTAATAATAAGGCCTAAAAAAAAAATTGTTTGTTTGCTGTCAAGTTTTTTTTTTTGGTAGGGGGGGCGGGTGGAAAAAAGTTTTTTTTTTTTTTTTTTTTTTTTTTTTTTTTTAATGTTAATTTTTCTGTTAATTGCTCGCGAATTTGAGAGTAACAAAACACACTGAATAAAACAACGAGCTCAAACATCTATTCATAATTTGTTTCACACTTTAATTCTGTTTTGGGCGCGTTAGGCCCCGTGTCTAAACTAGCCTAGGCTAGGCCTACTACTACACAGTAGGTCGTTGTTAGCAGGCCTAATTAAATATTTAAATTTTAGAGTGTACCGTATATTTCGGTGTATAAGTCGCACCTGTGTATAATAAGACGCACCCGACCCCTAACTGAGAGTAAAATATCGGTATTTTGTATATCGTCGATGTTAAAGACGGCCGCGCCCAGCCTCAACAAGAAGGGAAGTCCCCCATTCCGTCAGTTCTTTCTAACTTGTTATGAATGAGTTTCGCACCCGCAACATCGAGTGCATGACCGCACGTGTGTGTGGGCTAGCCTCGCTCGATCCTTTTATCGAGAGGCGCACGTTTTCACGGACAATCGTATTCGATTAGTATCTATGTATCCTAGAAGTGTGTACCCTAGGTCTATGCTATAATCAACTGGAGAATATACCAGTCGAATACTGTGTACACAATGTGGTTGCCAAGAAGGGCTCGCTCGCGCTGGGGGTACGACGGTCGTGCGTATAACTATAATACTATTCCAATCGTAAACGTCGTTTTCAAATGAAATTTTATCGGAGCGCCTAAAACAGCTCCATAATGAACAAATCTTTTCATCATATTAGTACAAAATCACGCTAAAATGCCTTGAAAATTAGCAGGTTGCTGTTACGCTAGTACACTGTAGCTAGGCTAGGCCTACTCTTTAGACTTTAGTAATACTAATAGGCCTAGGCCTAGGCTAGGCCTAGGCCTAGGCCTTACCTTAAAAAGCCCGGCCTAGCCAACGAGGTGGCGATCTGTGTGTTGAGGCATTTATGTTCGGTGTATAAGACGCACCCTTAATTTAGAGGTTAAATTTGCGTGTCAAAAGTGCGACTACACCGAAATATACGCTACGTTATTATTTTTATTGTTTCATCCTCGCACACTCGATTTTTACACCTTTTCGGCCAAAAAAAATCATTTAAAAAACTTTTTTTTTAAAGCGCCCTCAACGTAAAAAAAAAACTTTTTCTTATTTCCGCCCCAAATTTTTGGCGAAATTAGGGGCGGCGGATGACAGCAAACAAACTATTTTTTTTTTTTGGCCTAATCATGGCAAGTTTGATTGTTTTGTTGACACTGACATTCAGTCAAGAAATCATTTATAGCCAGGCGTTGATGCATAGCAACGGTCACATACATGCACTAAAGCTCTGTCTACACTATCAAACTATGTGAAAAAACCATGCCCATATATCGACACGATGAAGTCATATCACTACCATATTTGGCCACATCACACTGGTTTTATAGTGTAAAACTTTAGGAGAAATTAATTCCTAATTATTAATATAATATTATATTGTTTGGATGGCCAGGTAGCCTATACCATGTATTTCCAAAAACGTAAAGCTTACGATGTAATACTTCAGAAGGCGGTTTGTAGCATAGCAAACCGAATTAAAACTACACGTTTATAGTTTTGTACAGTGTACCTCAAACCCGACTTGCTAATTGTTATAATACTGTTCACTTTAAAACATCTTTAATGAACATTTTCAGAAATTTCAAAGGTCGAACGGATATATCCGCAAAGTAAGGGTTGGTTATTTAGATTTTGTCACACGGACTTTGTGAATAAGCACACTGTTTATTCGGCACAGCAGTAGGATTTAATTAGACGCACTTCAAAAATAGACATATTTCTATATATAGATATAAACATTTTAATAGTTGTAATCACTGTTGATAGGATACAGAAGAATCTGTTTTGTAGATTTGTTTACATTCATTCAGTACTTCAGTATCTTTATTTAAATGTTTTTTATGTCTTTAAGTTCTGTCTACACTATCACACATTATGTGACAACAAAATGAGATGTGTCCATATATGGACATGATGATGTCATATCACTACCATATTTGGACAAATCACACTTTTTTGTCAAACTAGTTTGATAGTGTAGACAGAGCTTTAGACCTCATAACTGTGTGCAAATCTGTCCTTTTCTGTCAATATATTATTATTATAGGTACTTTTGAAAAAGAAGAGAGGCGATCCGATTTAAAACTTCCTTCTTAGAAGAGAACCTTCTTACGCCTCTGATTTTATGAATTTTGACGTACTCAGCATGCAGTGAAATCTCAAATGCTTTAGTAGCGGCATCTTTCTGATAATATAACTCATCATCATATCTTAAGCACATTCTTAATTGTATGGATTACATCTGCCTTATTGTTCTTTTATACTCAACCGCTGTGGGCTAATTAATTGCTATTAAAGCATCTCCTATTGATTATTTCATTATTTTCAGGAAAATCCTCGTTCTTTTATACTTGAAAATGTAAATAATCGACGCAGGTGTTTTGATGCAATATTGTGTATTTCTTTGACATCAGGCTCTGAGGTTAACACTGTTAAAATCAATAGCAAAGAAGTAGTAATGAAGTAGGCCTAGTTGTCATACTCTAACAATCGATGTGTTTTGACATTCAAACAGTAAAGAAAAGAATTTATCGGTAGATACACACATCGTGATAATATTATTGTAGATTTTTAACGAGCATCCGAGGTTTTGGTTCAAACTTGTACGCAACGCAAGGATGTAAGCGCGCCGCGCAATAATTTGACCAATCACGCCGCGATGGATCATCCAAACCATCGGTTGACACTGCGTTGCGCATACGTTGTCGTTTCGTTACGTCTACGTACGCTTTGTGCACATTGTAATTTCTAAAGCTTGGTTAATTCCCACTAGGACGCAACGCAAGGACGTAAACGCAACGCAAGCGTGTTGACCAATGATAAGCGACAGTTCGAATAATCCATCGCTTGTGATTGGTCAACTCACTTACGTTGCGTTACGTCCTTGTATTACGTCTCTAGTGGAGAGCAAGCACTATCGTTTTGCACTCCTGTATTATGTAGCCATGTATAGTATACTTTTTAAATAATTGTGACAATCTTTGACATGTTTATCTCGTGTAGTGTTCCATAAACTCTGTTTGAAAAGCTGTATTGATTTTGTGTAATTTAAATTATATTCTTAAGTCTCAATTAGACGAGTATTGATCGAAATAGCCTATATCAGGCAACTAATAATTGGATTGCTTAGCGCGAAAGGAATATCATTACAACACTTTGGTCGTTTCCTAATGTTCATTGACTGTAGGGCATATCTTATACTCGACCTGTTTTCGTTAAACGTTACGTGCAGTTTATCAAAAGTTAACGCAATATAGCGTTCCTAAACCAAAGGGCTCAGGCCTAGCCTCTGCGTTACTCCACTACCCTGACGTTTTACCCAGTCGTGGATATTGCGTTTGATGGTTCAACAAATAGGTCACGTGTTGCACTAAAAAACGCCATTGACACGCGCCAATTTTCCCGTGCTTTACTTCAGTAACTCAATCATAATTGGCCACATGCCACGTACCTATTTTTAGATTTTCGCAGGATTGTTATTGTTGGTTAATCTGCGCATGTCAATTAACTTTTCATCACAATAAAGGCGCGCATGTGTTTAATTTCCTTCTAATCACAGTTTTATCAATTACGATAACATTCTGCTGACAACAATGTGTTGTAAGAAGCTGACTGTAATATACTTACCAGACAGACTATAAATACTTTTTTTTCGCGCTTGTTTTTTTTTATAAATTTTACTGAGAGTTTTTGCATCAATGATAATGTACTCATCTGTTAAAGTTACCAATGGAATTGTATTTCAGAAAGAAGAAGATGAAGAATTATCAGACGACGATGGCGTGTACAATCCGTTTACTCATCCGTCTAAAGGTATGTATTTATTTTGGTTGATATTCCAAATATACACTGAAAAAACGGAGATCACTATAGATGGAAAACCAATATGGATGAGAAACTCGTTTCTCCCTATTATGTCGGATGAGTATACCCTCTCCACCATACCTCTTTAGTGTACCCAAGATGAAAAGCCAATCGAATAAGAAACTCGTTTCTCCCTACTTTGATTAGGCAATTAAATGAAACGTTGATTATTGTATACTATACCCTTACACACGGCAATCTTGCTTGTATTTTCTATTTTAAACAATGTATCTGTATTTTAAATAATCTGTATTTTGCAAAATTTTAACCTTTTTAACTCATTTTTATATTTTTATGTGAATTTTTAACTTTGAGCAAACGAAAATAATTTCAAACCATGTACATGTATTACTGTGTTTGACCACAAATATATGAATAGTGTGTAATATTGTAATTACTTTGTTTTTTTAAGTTGACTTGCAAATTGGGCCTAAGACTGTGATACCAAGCATGTATAAACCGGTACAAATCAACATAACGCCTCAACCTGTCGCCCTTGAAACAGCTGCAGTAAGTAAAATACACTTCATTTTGGCCATTTCTTGGAATTGATTTTTATTTTTTCATTAAAAATCGATTACAAGCTATTTTTAAATGAAAATATTAATATATAAGATGTGTTTTCAAGATTTATTTTACAGTTTAGATTTTTACCATAGACATCTTGCATTTCGATTAGAACCTATTTCAAATAAAAAGCTCTGTGCCCAAATATGGTAGTGATATGCCCAAACATGGTAGTGATATGCCCAAATATGGTAGTGATATGCCCAAATATGGTAGTGATATGCCCAAATATGGTGGTGATATGACATCATCATGTCCATACATGAGCACATCACATTTTTTGTCACATAAAGTTTAATAGTGTAGACAGGTTAACGTTACCAAATAATGCTATTTCAATGATAACATATTATTTCTCAATTTCCGCTCATATGCAGACGTCTGCATATATTATGTAGATTAAGAAAGTTCAATCTTCCGAAATTTGATCTTGTAGATGTATTTAAGAGTTACATAAGACCAAGTGTTGAATATGCTGTCCCAGTATGGCATTCTAGTCTCACTAAGAAACAAAGTGATATGATAGAATCTGTCCAAAAAAGGGCTTGCAGAATAATATTGTGTAATGACTACATATGTTATGACCAAGCACTCAATGATCTTTCTTTAGACACTTTATCTGATAGAAGGCGTAATCTATGCTATAAGTTTGCTCTGAATTGTTCAAAAAGTATTCATTTTGGAAAATGGTTTCCAGTGAAGAATGTAAGTAACATGAAACTAAGACGTGTAAAGTATCAACAACCCAAATGCAGAGTTGAAAGATATAGAAAAAGTGCAATTCCATACCTTATCTCGCTTCTAAATGAATAATCTGTATATATCACCCAGTACAGCTTTGCGATTTTTATTGATGCTTTTAGGTGTTTTTTTTTTCTATTTTAATATTTTAAGCTAAACTTTTTGAATGTTCCTGTATTGTATTTCTTGTGTAAATTTCCTCCTTTTTTATATTTTTTTATCATTGGTTTTATACTTTTTTACAAATTTTAATATTGAACAAATGTAAATATCTTTGTAATTCAGCTAAGGCTGCGATAATGATATTGAAATAAATGAAATGAAATGAAATGAAAAAAGATATTAAGTCCAGCTGTTTAAATTTAGCAACATATTGTATCTTCATAGAAACTACGTGATTGCCTTTTTGGAAATCGTATGTGGTCGTTTAGTCCAGAGTGGAAAAACGACAGTTTTCAATTCCAAGCGATTGATTCTGCTTTCCCGTATGGATTGTGGACAACCGAGGTTTGTTTACAACTATTATACTTATTAGGGAATAATAAGAATCGTTGTGCGCCTGCTTAGAAATATGAGCATGCGCAGAAAGAACGTTGGACTCAATAGCGTAAGCATGGAGCTATAAACCATGGTATAAGTTGTGAAAACGAAAGGTCGACGTAGTGTTAGTATTGTATACACAACAGGCGACGCTTGACTACTTACATATATTGCAACTTGTATTAGGCATATGCAATGCAAGAGACTGTCTTCCCTATTAATTAAATCATTCAGTAGCCCGTTTTAAATAGCGCCCCATAACATTGTTTTGTTCAACAAAATTACAGAGGGCGGTAGATTTACCAAACATAAATCTCTGTTTTATGTAGCTACCGTTCTTTTAATTTTCGGATATAACTTCATATCTGTATAATATTATTAAATAACATAGGGCAAGTTGTTGGTAACATATATTTGTTTATCTTCTTCCAGGACGGAACACGAAATGTCATAATATGTGTACAAGCATTTATAATGAAAAACTTGTTATTTCGAGATGAGCCTACGAAGCATGTCATGGGTGTGAAGGCAAGGTACATTATCATAATATTGTACATTGTAAAACAAATTAAAACAAACAATTATATTGTTAACATTATCTATGTAAGCCTAATTAATGTGTATACACTAGTCTGCGTTGTACGGTGTCCTAATTTGTTACATTACAATTAGTTACAGCGACTTTACAAGAACTCCAAGAACTTTACTGAACTTTATTGTATCTCTGTTATATCAGAGGCACAGTCTCAATGATATGTGCAACAAGTATACAGTGAATAAAAATTTAAAATAAACCAGAAAAACAAATTAGGAAATATTTTAAAGTATGCTTTATCATTAGGCCTAAAAAACACCAAAAAAAAGTTGAGATCCTCAAATATTAACTTGTATTATATTCATTCCATCCAATACCATTTATTATCCGTATTCAATCATAAAACTGTTTCAGCAGAAAAGAGTACAATATTACTCTTTCATGGTTTTATTTGTTAAGGCGCTAAATTGTGTAGCCTACATTGTAACATTTGTAATTTATATATTTTTTTGTGATAGCCAAGGACAACCCTCACAAGCAGACAAGTTAAAACCATTCGAACAACAACGTTGTGATGCGCTGATCAAGGCCATAAGTGATATGCTGTGGCAGGCGGGGGAAGAAAAACGCGCCATTGTTGTTCTCATGACGGAACATTCCAATTTTGGTCCTTCTGCTGGGTTTCGTATAGATCATTTTGTTGAGAAGGTAATTAAAGGTGCCACAGTATTTGTTACTTCTCTTGTAATTAAGAAATGCAGTAATTTCAATTATTAATTACTATTATCTCACAGATTAATAATGTTTTTGTGATAAAACAAAGTATTTTAGTATTATGTTTGTGAGCAAAAATATAGGGATATCGGAAATATTTATATTATAAAATAACATAACTTTTGAATTTTACTACAAATTATAACTTTTTAATCTTTTTCAAAGCTTGAATCTTACGAATTTGCTGATTTTCAAACTCTTCTAATTTTCATTCGTAAGCACCTCGAATCAGTAAGTGTTTTTAAATTAGATTTTCATCATTTACTGTACTTTTATAATGAAATATTGTACGGAATATTACATTCGTGCTTTGCAATTTATGCAACTTAAAGTACCATTACCTCCCATTGAAGAAGTGTTACGTTGTCTTTCGAGTTGGTGTCGTCCATGTGTACCAAGTTATATATATCTGTACATAAACTCACTTATATATATCTGTACATAAACTCACTTTCTTTTCTTTTTAAATGTTTAGTTCCAAAGTACACATGGTGTACTTATTTTTATCTATAGTATTCTACTCTCACGGTCTGCAAAGAAGTAAGTTGCATTCAAGTTATCTTGTAATTATTTCTTTCTTCCTTCTTATTTTTTTCTCCCTTCTTATTTCTTTCTTCCTTCTTATTTCTTTCTCCCTTCTTATTTCTTTCTTCCTTCTTATTTCTTTCTTCCTTCTTATTTCTTTCTCCCTTCTTATTTCTTTCTCCCTTCTTATTTCTTTCTCCCTTCTTATTTCTTTCTCCCTTCTTATTTCTTTCTCCCTTCTTATTTCTTTCTCCCTTCTTATTTCTTTCTTCCTTCTTATTTCTTTCTTCCTTCTTATTTCTTTCTTCCTTCTTATTTCTTTCTCCCTTCTTATTTCTTTCTCCCTTCTTATTTCTTTCTCCCTTCTTATTTCTTTCTCCCTTCTTATTTCTTTCTCCCTTCTTATTTCTTTCTTCCTTCTTATTTCTTTCTTCCTTCTTATTTCTTTCTTCCTTCTTATTTCTTTCTCCCTTCTTATTTCTTTCTCCCTTCTTATTTCTTTCTTCCTTCTTATTTCTTTCTCCCTTCTTATTTCTTTCTCCCTTCTTATTTCTTTCTCCCTTCTTATTTCTTTCTTCCTTCTTATTTCTTTCTTCCTTCTTATTTCTTTCTTCCTTTTTATTTCTTTCTTCCTTCTTATTTCTTTCTTCCTTCTTATTTCTTTCTTCCTTCTTATTTCTTTCTCCCTTCTTATTTCTTTCTTCCTTCTTATTTCTTTCTCCCTTCTTATTTCTTTCTTCCTTTTTATTTCTTTCTCCCTTCTTATTTCTTTCTCCCTTCTTATTTCTTTTTCCCTTCTTATTTCTTTCTCCCTTCTTATTTCTTTCTTCCTTCTTATTTCTTTCTCCCTTCTTATTTCTTTCTCCCTTCTTATTTCTTTCTTCCTTCTTATTTCTTTCTTTCTTCTTATTTCTTTCTTCCTTCTTATTTCTTTCTTCCTTCTTATTTCTTTCTTCCTTCTTATTTCTTTCTTCCTTCTTATTTCTTTCTTCCTTCTTATTTCTCTCTTCCTTCTTATTTCTTTCTTCCTTCTTATTTCTTTCTTCCTTCTTATTTCTTTCTTCCTTCTTATTTCTTTCTTCCTTCTTATTTCTTTCTCCCTTCTTATTTCTTTCTCCCTTCTTATTTCTTTCTTCCTTCTTATTTCTTTCTTCCTTCTTATTTCTTTCTTCCTTCTTATTTCTTTCTCCCTTCTTATTTCTTTCTTCCTTCTTATTTCTTTCTCCCTTCTTATTTCTTTCTCCCTTCTTATTTATTTCTTCCTTCTTATTTCTTTCTTCCTTCTTATTTCTTTCTTCCTTCTTATTTCTTTCTCCCTTCTTATTTCTTTCTTCTTTCTTATTCTTTCTTCCTTCTTATTCCTTCACGAGTAATCACACATTTCAACAAAGATCACTGCACTGTTAGATTAAATAACTTTATATAGAACATAGAAATTATTGTAATATTACACTTGTGTTTTGTTGAGGAAACAGCCATGTATTTCATATTAATATTGGAAACGCAATATTGAAAACGCAATATTGGAAACGAAAATTAGCTGTCTGTTTGTCAGTTATTTGTATTTGACCGAAATGCAAATGGTGATATATGTATCTTTTTTTATGAATTTTTTCAATTTAATGTGTTATTCTTTGCATTTTTGGTGGCATTTCTGATTAAATAAAATCAAATAAAATCAATTATATTACTTTAATGTTAGACTGGCTGAAGATCTGCAAAGTGAACGACTTATACTGCCGTCTGACAGATGTAGTACCAATATGGTGAAGTTGTTGCTAACGGGTAAAGCTACACCACATCTGTTTAATGGCTCCTTTGAATATGACGATCTGGGAAACAAATTGGTACGTTTATTCTTATTTATTTATTATTATTATCTTATTTGTGCCTTGAGCACTCTTGAGTGGTATGTGCGTTATAAAAATCCTGTTATTATTATTTAATCAAAAATACAATTTGAACCTGCAGCGCTAAAGTTATATTGTTAAATTATATAATTATTTTTGAATGCCCAGTTGGTTCCTGAGATCGGTCTGTTTCGGAGGAGTGATGTCGGATTACTGTATCTTGATCGAAGAGATGGACGCCATCAACGGCAACCAAGCTTAGAGGTTAATAAACAATTATTAAACTTTCTGCAAATAAAACAATAGATTATAAAATTGATAATAAATCAACATTTTTCTAAATCATTTCGATTAATAACCCATGTTTTACTATAAAGGTTGGTACGATGCTGAAGACCCCAAAATACCCAGTATGGGTGACGTATATTAATGGAAAGTGCGGATTGCTGTTTTGTCTGAAACGAAACCTGCTGAGGGAAGCGCGATCAGAACACTGCTTTGATCTTCGGTACTATACTGGGCAACGAAGTCAGACAGAAGAAGCAAAAATAACTGTCGGTAGGTATCAAAATACGACATTCATTAATTCATTTACATATATACATATACATCAAATAGTCGGTATCGTCTTCCTTAGGTTTGCATGTCATTAGTAAAGTTGAGAAACTGAAACGTCGAGAACTTTTCAACTTTACTGTATTGTATCGCAAACCTTAACATTACAAAACTCAATTTACATCATCTTAACCAAAAATAACTATCGTCAAACCACTATATATTAGAAATATGAGCTGAATCTTTATGAATTATAGACTATTGATTGCTTTATTGTAAGCTCTGTCTACACTATTAAACTAGTTTGACAAACAAATGTGATGTACCCAATTATGGCAGTGACATCATTGTGTCCATAAATGGGCACATCACATTTGTTTGTCACATTGATTGTATGCAGACTAAATGGTTGCTCAAATTATTGATTTCAGACAACATTTCAAAGCATGGGGAACGAAAGAAAGGTATATACTACTCAAAAGGAGAACGATTGTCGCTGCTAGAAGAGTGCATATCATCACGGTAATAAATTCATATTCATCTCTCAGAAAGTTCGTATTATCTAGCAAATGGTATCCTACACAATTAACACAATATCATAAATATTGATTTATATATTAATATTATGAATGTCTATATCACACTCAACGTAATTGAGTTATGTTATTAGTTTTTTTATTGTGTTCATAATTTTCTATTTTTATTAAAGATGGCCTGAGGGGCTCATCGATTGGCATGGAACATTACCGTTTATCTAGAAAACCTAATGACGTTACTACACAGCAGAGAAGCCGTTTTTTAGACAGCTTTCAATGATACTACGTTACTACACAACAGCAGCTGTTTATCTGGATAACTTAATGACGTTTGCTATACGACAGAGAAGCCGTTGATATGAACAACTTGAACGTTTAGTTACTATGGAACAGCAGCCGTTTATCTAGACAACGTAATGTACACGTTACCCGACAGCAGTTGTTTATCTAAATAACCAATGATTAACGTTATTACACGGATGGTCCACGATCACAAAATATTGATGTTTATCTAGACAACGTTTAATGATAAACATGGCTTGCATCAGCATAGTTTTATCGTTTATCTAGACAACTGAGTATTATTGCTGTTTTTTCAGAGAAGTTAACGCACACACACATGCAATCATGTTAAAGAAACAAAGCTAAACGCCGAATAAGAAAAACTAATCAAAAGAAAGAAAATGGAACATATTTTTCATTTTCTACCAATGATCTTTTTTCATGGTTGATTTTATTGCAATATCACACAAATCAGTATGTTTTGTATGATGTTTCATTATGTAAACAGATTTATAAATTCAGTGCATTTATTTCAGAACTAAACTTTATTTTATATGTTTATCAGCATCATTCTTTTTGTTTTTAATTATTTGACAAATGTTGTAAAGTATAACTTGCATTTTATATGTAGGCCTAATTTGGGTTCGATAATGTCCAGATTTTTCAGGTTATCTTCCTGATTTGTTGAACGATATCAACAGACCATATTTACTATTTTTCGATTTATTGGTTGTCACAAAAGCTGATCAAAATCTCGATTTATCTGCATCTTCAACATGGACCAAATTACTCAAGAGCACGCCCTCTATCATTTTCTGCAAGTATTTCGGAAGATAGATGCTGCAGCAACTTACTAATTGTTTTATAATAATTACAGTGTGATACATTCACAAGGACATACGCTTACTAAGATTGTGTATTATAACGTGTAACAATTTAATTGGTATTTTGTATTTTTGTACAACATTGTAAAACTTCTTTATTGAGCTTAACATTCAAATGAAAATGATAATTAATATTGTTGTATAGGCCTAGTGAAAATGTACAGAAAGTATTTAATAAACATAAAAATGAGGATTATGGTATTTGAAATTTCTGTTTTTGTGTGTGTTGTTTTGAAAATTAGAATATCAGTTGATACTTTCACTGCCTGAAGCAAAAGGTATCTTAATATCTTAGTCAATACTTTTTTAATCTTAGATAAAGGAGCGTTTATAATTAGCGATGGATATGCGTATTCACTTTAAATGATTGTGTTTATAGGCAGTAAAAGTGAATTTTTTTTTATTACAAGACACGAACCACAACAATACAACTATCCAATAATTGTAGAAGGAAGATAGGTAAGTTTGGTATGATGATCGTGTATCGCAATTTAAATGTATTAAGATGTAAGTGTATTATTTCATATTTTAAAGATAATACATCTATACTTTTTTTCACATTTAGACAAAGATGATTTATTTACTGTAATTTATGTAGGCCTAGTCATGTGTTTGCTACATAGCAGGCCTAGCGTCAAGTTTGACGAGATTTTGATATACAAGATGAAGCATAATAATGTTTGCTCGATAGTTGTAATAATCTGCAACTCTAAAATAAGCAGCCGAAGTAACCTTCGGAAACAGCCCAATTTCGAAATGTTATTAAAAAAAAACGATTTTAAACTGCATCACGGTATAAACTTTAAAAATAAGTGTGTCAAAATATTGTTTACTTTTTTTTTTATAGAGAGCCATTTGATGCAAGGTTACAGAGCAATGAATAATGAAGACTGCGACAGCGTTTCATCAATTTCTTTTTCTTATTCTGTGTTCCAAAAGTTTTTGTGTGATATCGTTTTGCAAATACCAGTATTGTAAATTTAATGTCATTGAAAACAGTCACAATACAGGTGACAATATTCCCGTAGTTCTTACTATAACAACTACATTGTCTAAATTTCAATGTGCGTCGTATTGTTGTGTCTTTCCCAACTGTACCTCCGTACACTTTCGTACTAGTTCGCACCAATGTCGATTATTGGGAAATGCCGAATTTGGAGCACCTCCTGATAAGGACGTCACGGGAATTTACTACAGAGGTGAAAAATCGGTAGGTGTATTTTAGAAGAGGAAATAATAAATAATACAGTATCATTAGAAAGAATATAACAATCGTTTTCCTTTTTGATAGATAAGAGTTTGCAATAGTTCTAATAGTGAAACATCGAATGAATGTAGTAGAAGTCCACATTCGAGTGTTGTTGATATTCATCCGTTTTCAGGTATTGTACCGTATATCGATATGATGTAATCGTCTTAAACTCGTCTACACCATCAAACTTTATGTGACAAAAAAATGTAATGTGCCCATATAATAATGTGCATGATGATGTCATATCACATTTGAGCATATCACTACTATATTTTTGTCAAACTAGTTTGATAGTGTAGAAAGAGCTTTAAACATAGAATCTATTTTGCGCGCGTTTAACGTTTTTTTTTAGTCACAAAAAATAGATGAAAGCATGAATACGCATGTGTAAAACCATGAAGGAATGGGATTTTTGTCTGTTTTTGTTTTTTGCTTATAATTTAGCTTGGTTCAATTAGATATTAGCCTTTCTGTTCGGTATATACATATGTTGTACTCTCCGCTTTACTATTCTAAGCACATACTAATACACATTATGATATTTTCTACAGTTTGTTATGTTGGAGTGTCCACTACAATACCAGACTCATCATTCAGCGCATCATGGATGCAGACCCATTCTTATTATGGTAGACTTGGGTGCCACCTGACGTCTAATATAGGAGGTTGGTTTGCCGGTGATGTTAACGACTGGATTATGGTAGTGGTTTTTTTTATCAGTAAAATAATATGTATATGTATGTTGTTGTTTAGTAAACCTACAAAAGTATAAATAAGTTAAGTTCAGACATAGATATTGAAAACTATTATTGATTGGCCATCGAATTGTCAATTGTACTAAAAATGTTTAGTCAATTATAAATTTGATAAATATACTATCGCAATATTTGCCTATTTATTTCTTTTAGGTAGAATTGATATCTTCTTCAACTGTATATGGAATAATAACACAAGGCGGAGTTTGTGATTCTATTGTAAAATGTCCATACATAACCTACGACGGTAGCAGCGGCAAAACGTACTCTACAACGTCTTTCAAAGTCGAGTGGACAATGGTCTTGATGTCCACTTGGTCATGTTTTCTTAATCCTTTAGATTCTTCTCAGGTAAGTTGATAAATATTTTTACTGATAATTCAATAGTGTTAAAACAAAGATCGTTCATACACAAGCTGTTCTACCATCATTAAATTAGTAAGATCATCAAGTGTGTCTCTTGTTAATTGCTTTCTGAGAAGTATTTCCATCTAGAGAGTGTGCGCGAAGAAACATCTCTTCACTTCACCTATTGAAAAGACACATAAGCGCGGTGTTAGTAATTTGACCAATCACGACTCAAAAGTCATTCGAACTGTCGATTGTGATTGGTCAACTTGCGCTGTTCTGTGAACCAAGCTTAACATAAAACTTACATTAATATAATATCAATATTCATCACAATAATAAATGTTAAAAATTATAAATTCTGTTAAAAATAAAAAATAAAATGCTTTATGTTTTTTTTTATTTGAAGATATTTGTAGGAAACACCGACAATTCAACGCCTTTTATAAACTTCTTTGCAAACCAGGAAATGGTGTTATACGTCAAAGTGACGGTGATGTCATTTATAAACAGTCCAGCTCTACGCTTTGAGTTGCTGAACTGTTCGTCAGACTACGAATCAATTATGACGTCAACAGATTTGACAACTTGTGAACCATCTACTACCAATGTTGGTAGCGATGATGGTGATAATGACGACAGTAATAGTGATGGTGACGATAGTAATAGTGATAATGGCGACAGTAATAATCACGATGACGACGATGATAGCGGTGGTGATAGTGATAGTGGTGGTGATAGTAATAGTGGTGGGGGTAGTAATGTTCAGGATAGTAATAGTGGTGGGGGTAGTAATGTTCAGGATAGTGATAGTGGTGGTGATAGTAATGTTCAGGATAGTGATAGTGGTGGTGATAGTAATGTTCAGGATAGCGGTGGTGATAGTGATAGTGGTGGTGATAGTAATAGTGGTGGTGATAGTAATGTTCAGGATAGCGGTGGTGATAGTGATAGTGGTGGTGATAGTAATAGTGGTGGGGGTAGTAATGTTCAGGATAGTAATAGTGGTGGGGGTAGTAATAGTGGTGGGGGTAGTAATGTTCAGGATAGTAATAGTGGTGGGGGTAGTAATGTTCAGGATAGTGATAGTGGTGGTGATAGTAATGTTCAGGATAGTGATAGTGGTGGTGATAGTAATGTTCAGGATAGTGATAGTGGTGGTGATAGTAATGTTCAGGATAGCGGTGGTGATAGTGATAGCGGTGGTGATAGTGATAGTGGTGGTGATAGTAATAGTGGTGGGGGTAGTAATGTTCAGGATAGTGATAGTGGTGGGGGTAGTAATGTTCAGGATAGTGATAGTGGTGGGGGTAGTAATGTTCAGGATAGTGATAGTGGTGGTGATAGTAATGTTCAGGATAGCGGTGGTGATAGTGATAGTGGTGGTGATAGTGATAGTGGTGGGGGTAGTAATGTTCAGGATAGTGATAGTGGTGGTGATAGTAATGTTCAGGATAGCGGTGGTGATAGTGATAGTGGTGGTGATAGTAATAGTGGTGGGGGTAGTAATGTTCAGGATAGTGATAGTGGTGGGGGTAGTAATGTTCAGGATAGTGATAGTGGTGGTGATAGTAATGTTCAGGATAGCGGTGGTGATAGTAATGTTCAGGATAGCGGTGGTGATAGTGATAGTGGTGGTGATAGTGATAGTGGTGGTGATAGTAATGTTCAGGATAGTGATAGTGGTGGTGATAGTAATGTTCAGGATAGTGATAGTGGTGGTGATAGTAATGTTCAGGATAGCGGTGGTGATAGTGATAGTGGTGGTGATAGTGATAGTGGTGGTGATAGTAATGTTCAGGATAGTGATAGTGGTGGTGATAGTAATAGTGGTGGGGGTAGTAATGTTCAGGATAGTGATAGTGGTGGTGATAGTATTGTTCAGGATAGTGATAGTGGTGGTGATAGTAATGTTCAGGATAGCGGTGGTGATAGTGATAGTGGTGGTGATAGTGATAGTGGTGGTGATAGTATTGTTCAGGATAGTGATAGTGGTGGGGGTAGTAATGTTCAGGATAGTGGTGGTGATAGTAATGTTCAGGATAGTGATAGTGGTGGTGATAGTAATGTTCAGGATAGCAATAGCGGTGGTGATAGTGATAGTGATAGTGATAGTGGTGATGATAGTAATGTCCAGGATAGTGATAGTGGTGGTGATAGTGATAGTGATAGTGATAGTGGTGATGATAGTAATGTCCAGGATAGTGATAGTGGTGGTGGCGGTGATAGAAAGAGTGATGATGATAGTGATAATGATAGTGGTGGTGATAGTGATGGCGGTAGTGATAGTGATGGTGATAGTGACGATAGTGATGGTGGTGGTGATAGTGACGATAGTGATGGCGGTGGTGATAGTGATGATAATAGTGACGATAGTGATAGTGGTGGTGATGGTTATAGTGATGGTGATAGTGATGGCGATAGTGGTGGTGATAGTGACAATAGTGATGGCGGTGGTGACAGTGATGATAATAGTGACGATAGTGATGGTGGTGGTGATAGTGACAATAGTGGTGGAGGTGGTGATAGTGATGACAATAGTGACGATAGTGATAGTGGTGGTGATAGTGATGGTGATAGTGACAATAGTGATGGAGGTGGTAATGGGGATAGTGGTGGTGTTGGTGGTGAAGATGATAGTGGTGGTGGTGATAGTGACAATAGTGATGGCAGAGGTGATAGTGGTGGTGATAGTGACGATAGTGATAGTGGTGGTGTTAGTGACGATAGTGAATAGTGATAGTGATGACGATACTGATAGTGGTGGTGATAGTGACGATATTGATGACGGCCGGTGATAGTGATGGTGACGATAGTGATGGCGGAGGTGATAGTGGTGGTGATAGTGACGATAGTGATGGCGGAGGTGATAGTGGTGGTGATAGTGACGATAGTAGTGGTGATAGTGACAATAGTGATGGCGGAGGTGATAGTGGTGGTGATTTTGACGATAGTGATAGTGGTGACGATAGAGATAATGGTGGTGATAGTGACAGTGGTGATGGTACTGACGATAGTGATGGTGGTGGTGATAGTGATGGTGATGACGATAGTGGTGGTGATAGTTATAGTGGTGGTGATAGTGGTGATGATAGTAACGATAGTCATAGTGGTGATGATAGTGACGATAGTGATAGTGGTGGTGAGGGTGACGGTAGTGATAGTGGTGGTGATAGTGACGATAAATGATAGTGGCGGTGATAGTGATAGTGACGATAGTGATGGTGGTGGTGAGGGTGACGGTAGTGATAGTGGTGGTGATGGTGACGATAGTGATAGTGGCGGTGATAGTGATAGTGATAGTGTGGGTGATTGAATTTAATTGTGGTGATAATGATGAATAAAATTATGACAGTTACACTGACGGTTGTGACATGCTGAAATCACAGTGACATGTGACAATACAACATTAAAGGATTAGCCAGGACTTTAAATGTCAATAGGCGGCAACATAGTGACGTGTTCTACGCTATTAAAACATTGATAAATGTCACTCGCAAAATACTCGAGTGAATTTCCGTATATATGCCTATTGATTGATTGATTGAAATATATATTTATACTGGGTAACCTCTTCAGTCAAAGACTGGTCTCCCAGAGGGCCCAGTTGGTGATCAGTGGCTGTGATGTACTAATACACCGGGGTAACCCCCTACTCGTCTCGAAAGATGTACTAGGTTCTTTAAAGTGCACACGAGCAAGTTGTGTACACTGGACCTACGGTTTATAGTCCTTATCCGAGAAGACTCGTTCTACCACCAGAACCATGGAGTGAGTGAGCCTCGAACCCATGCCGATGTTATGGCTACGTGATTACGGTTCCACTGTCTTAACCGCTCGGCCACTCACCCACATTGTATGCCTTGACTACCTTAATTTCACTCGCCTATTATATAGCTTGAATATTACCGAATAAAGTTACTTCACTTGGTTTGGCTTCAATGTTTAAATTATTTTTACATGACAGAACTAGTTTAGTAGACCTACAAAATAATATCCATATCATTTTCAATTGGATTATATTAACAATTAAGGACTACTTTGGACGCAACATGAATTTATATTAATGTTTGGTTTCCACTAGGACGCAACGCAAACACGTAAGCGAAAAGCAACCGAGTAATTTGACCAATGACGACGCGATGGATGGCGTCGTGATTTGTCAAATGAGTTGCGCTAACGTCTTTTTGGTTGCGTCTTGAGAACCAAGCTTAAGAAAAATTATACATTAAGTATGACGGAAGCAAACTTTGAGAAGCATAATGCACTCAAATATGTGAATACATTCTATATAAATTTGCTTAAAGCCTGCATACGGTTTAATAATATTTATACTAAAAAACCTCAATGTATATGTGAAATAAAAACTCAGAGGTTATGGGAGAATATATATGTCATGCATAACAAAAAATCACTATTCTGTAAATCTTGGGTGAAATCAGGTATAAAAACAGTAGGAGATATTATGGATAAGTCTAGATTTAAGCATATTAATGAAATAACTCCACTGTTGAAACGAAGGGAAAATGCATTTTAAAAATATATGGCACTAATTGACGCTATTCCAAGAAACTGGAAAGTTATAGTGGTTGAGAAACCCTATTGTTATATACATAAAGAGGTTGATACAATAGACAAAAATGTTAATGTTACTTCAAATTATACAACTGTCAAACAATTCTATTTCACTTTTACCGAGGTAGCATATACAGCGTGCATACCAAAAGCACAAGATAAATGGGAAAACCAACTTCAAAATTGTTTTATCGACTGGAATCTATGTTGGAAAAACAAAGTTAACATAAAAACATGGTTTCCACTAGGACGCAACGCAAACACGTAAGCGAAAAGCAACCGAGTAATTTGACCAATGACGACGCGATGGATGGCGTCGTGATTTGTCAAATGAGTTGCGCTAACGTCTTTTTGGTTGCGTCTTGAGAACCAAGCTTAAGAAAGGTACTCCCATATCAATTGTGGAACATAGTTTCGCCGGACGACAATTCGGAACACAAGGTAACACATGTTTAGGAATTAAATTTGAATATTGAGTGACGTCAGCATACCGTGTACGCGACAACTTTAAGCAAGAATGCTTTAGTTTAAATTGTTTCGCTGAAGAGGTGAGACGTACAAATATGGCGACGATAGTAAGACAATGTGAGTATAGAATAGTGTTTAATCACCATCATTCACAGGTTCATTACATAGCCAGATATATGAATTAAAAAGAAATTGCGGACTTTAGTCAGTAACTATTGCCTATCATAATAGAATATGTGTTTGCAGAACCCATAGACTTACCCATATTAATCGAATCTAAAAGAAGGGGTGGGGTGAATGAATGGGTAAGATCTGGCTTTACGCATATCACAATCACACTTACTAGTATTAACTTCTTTTAAACTATATTAGTAGTAACTGGCGAGTTGTGTGTAGGGTTTTTTGTTATATTTAGTGGTCATTACATTTCATCACAAAGTGAACGTTACGTTATGAATGCACCTTCACGCAACGCCATCTAAAAAAACTTGTATACATAGCTACGTTATTTGCATTTCCTTGAACGCCGCCCGGTGTACTACATAAAATAAACTATATAATAACAAAATGTTATCACTTTTTTATTTGTTTTGTATAGGTCATTAAAAGAAACTGGAATCAAATTCGCGAGTTGTTTAGGTCTAATTTTTGGATCACAAAGTAATTTACATTATTAACAATACCAATGTATTGGCTTACAAAAGTCTTAGATGATTTAGCGTTTTGGCGGTTTCCGATCTCCAAAACAAGATTTTCTGGGATTTATATATATGTTTTGTTTCATCGAGCTTTGGACATCAACGTTTTTGATTTTGTTTCATCGTAGCTTTGGACATCAAAGTTTTTGATTTTGTTTCATCGTAGCTTTGGACATCAAAGTTTTTGATTTTGTTTCATCGTAGCTTTGGACATCAACGCTTTTTATTTTGTTTCATCGTAGCTTTGGACATCAAAAATAGTAAGAACTAATACTACTGAATCAAAATATTAATTTGTATTATATTATTAATATAAATCAATGTGTTGGTTCAAACTACTAACACACATAAGATTGGCTACCGTGAGTATTATTTGGACGATTTTGATTGGTCTTTGACAGGTGGAGTTAACAAGACCGATCTCTTAAACGGATTATACTGATCTCTTAAACGGATTACCGATCTCTTAAACGCATTACCGATCTCCAAACGGATTACTGATCTCTTAAACGGATTACTGATCTCTTAAACGGATTACTGATCTCTTAAACGGATTACTGATCTCTTAAACGGATTACTGATCTCTTAAACGGATTACCGATCTCTTAAACGCATTACCGATCTCTTAAACGCATTACCGATCTCTTAAACGCATTACCGATCTCTTAAACGCATTACCGATCTCTTAAACGCATTAAAGTACGGGCTTACCTATAAATTGACATAAAACAGGAGAATTTATTTTCACGTCCGAATAATAATCACTGGTACAAAGAATTATAATCTTAGCGCGGTTATATTTCTTTGATCTTGTGTGGTTTTTTTTCACAGCGCAACGGGTCAACAAGAGACATCCATTTCTTTACAGGAAAAAACCCAATTAATTTTGATTAATTGGTTGTATCATGCATGAACAGAAGTCTGTATGCATTAGGCATCAACCCTTATCAAATATATTGTAACATTATGTAATATAATTTGTGTCCAAAATATATTGCAAATATATTATGGGTTGCGAATTGTATTATACTATTCTATTTATCATATAATTATTGTGATTATATATTATTATTATATGTATTATATGTCATGTTTATTTCACAGCTAGCTAGTGACGCATGGTAGGCCTACACTTCAACTGATTCCTGAATAAACGAATTAAAATTGTCACCATGCGATTATGTGAGATATGTCCCACAACTTATCTTATTTAATTGCATTGGTTGAACAAAAATATAGATTAATTAATTTATATAATGTATATAATGTTAATTAATATTCATCATCATAATACTCGCATTATAAACAGATGAAATGTTATTTACTTTATATTTTAGTTAATACTTTCGATCTGTCTGTAATATCACGATTGTGATTTGTAGACAGAAATGTGAACATCATCAAAACACATACAATTAAAAGTTCAATTACAACTGTAACTAATTGAGATATTGTTCTATATAATACAATGTCTTCGATAATTACATTTGTCACTGGTCTTTTCGTTTTCTCTGGTTTGATTTTCGGTGACAAACTCCTATGAATTGTCCCTTAACATGTCATAGATTTGTCACTGTGAATACATTCTAGAGATTGTTTCCAAGTGTGACATCATCACCGTCATTACATCATCATACGCGGCACTCCTCCCCCCCCCCCTCCCCACCATCACGTGGCATCATCAACAAAACCTTTTTTTTACAAATGAATGCTACTTGGATTAGTGCCAAGTAGTGTATATTGTTTATGTTTACATCATCATACATCGATTATTATGTGTTTTAACTAACAATGTTTAGTCATGCATGATACAACCCCAGTTGTGCAACTTAAGTATCCTGACATGCGCACTGGTTTATTGTGATTTATATTATGTATAATGTACAGGTGACCAAAGGTATGTTACTAACGCAGCAAGACATCTTGTTTCACCTGGATTCATACCTCATGGTAGTGTTAGGCTTGTAAATTTACTTTTCAGGAACTATGAACAGCGAGTGTTTGATGGTTGTTGGAGGAGGGGTGGGGGTGGGAGTGGCGAGGCGAAGTTTGCTGTGCGTGTACATGTTAATGCAGTTGATGCGTTTATACAAAATTGGATTGAATTTAAATAAATTAATAAAACTAATTTATTTAAACTAATATAATAAGAAAAGAGTGTAATTTCACTCTTCTCTTATATAATATATAATTATATTTTTATAAATCCAAAGGCAAATTACTGAAAAAATGACAATGCTGTGGGTATCAGTGGCTGGATCTCAATGGAGATATAAAATAAAAGCGAAAGGCTAAATCAAAACGAGAAGTAAAACAGCCAGAAAAAAAAATTATATTTTTATACATATCTTCAACAGATGCAAAAGGATTTAATCACTTCGATTTTTTGTACTGATGTTTTTTCTTCGAATATTTTTTCTTCGAATATTTTTTACAAGATTTTTCATCACTTCGATTTTGCTTTCATTACAACGTTTCTTCGAATTATTTTTCTTTTATCAACACTTTGGTTTGTGTGTCATCGTTTATTTTGAACTTGAATGGAACTAAGATCCAGAAGTTATTGCTTTTGTCTTCGAATTCACAGGATTTTTTCATCTCTCCGATATTTTTTTCATCTCTCCGATATTGTTTTCATCTCTTCGATATTGTTTTCATCTCTTCGATTTTGTTTCTCCACTTTGAATTTGTTTTCATCTCTTCAATTTTGTTTTCATCACTTTGATTTTGTTTTCACAACCGCGTTTCTCCGAAATTATTTACACTAGGTCGGTATTAAAGTTGGGTATAGGTAAGTATAAACACATATGAATGCGTAAGTATAATATTCACTTTTTCACAGAATATAGCTTTGTACTATATCTTAGTAACATACATAGGCTATACTCGTAATTTACTATTTGCATTCTATTTATTGTATTATAGTTCTAAGTATATAGCTTTGTACTATATCTTAGTAACATACATAGGCTATACTCGTAATTTACTATTTGCATTCTATTTATCGTATTATAGTTCTAAGTATATAGCTTTGTACTATATCTTAGTAACATACATAGGCTATACTTGTAATTTACTATTTGCATTTTATTTATCGTATTATATTTAAGTATATTTGGTAATAACTCTTAATGATGCTTACTAGATAAAATATCAGGCTCTATAGCCTATTTTATAGGCCCGTGTCTAGAATATGCTATGATATTACTGTTTAAAGCTCTGTTTACGCTCTCAAATTGATGCGACAAAAAAATGTGATGTGCCCATATATGGACATGATGAAGACATCAGTACCATATTTGGGCATATCACTGCCATATTTAGGACCATCATACTTTTTTTGTCAGGGCTCTAGTCTATTAACACATGCTTTGGCATATGTTCTAGACTAAATACCTAGTGCTAAATACATAGTTTCATGATAGAAGTAGACTGTAGGCCTATTACATGAATTGACTGCTGGCGGAACCATTTGTATTTTTAGCTAGGCCCGGAACATACGATAGGCCTATTGAAAAGGCATCAACCTTTAGGTCTATTACACTCTTTCAAGGCAAGCTGTTTATGAAAAACGGCTTTGAGTAAGCCTACATAGGATAGAGTATGAATAATTGTGATGTTTTTAATCAATTTCACTAGGTTAGTATTAGCTAATTTTTGTTGGCGCCGCCGCGGTTTTAACTACTAAAATCTATATCGTGATTGGCAAGCATTGTTTAAATTCGAAATATTTTCCGTTTAAACAATATTTTTATTAAACGCGTTTGTTTGACCAAGGGCGCAGCTTGACCAATATGTTGAAATAAAGTCTTGACGAGCGCCGAAAATATAAGCGATGTTTAAATTTAAAGTAAATCTATTCTGAACTCAACGTTGTTGTTGGTGGTGTCAGCGCTCCCAGAAGACCAAGACGAGTGGAAACATCGGATTGTGATTGTTTGAAGATCAGAAGGAACAAAGATGCGACCACAGCAAGCCAGGTTAGTTAACATGGTTTAATCAGCGAGATTATACCTTCATATTGTAATCATAAAGGTATACCTTCTTGGTAATCTTCGATTTAATGACACAATTGTTGCATTGATAGACATAGCCCCTACATATTTAATTACGAGGCGCATACGGAATTCCCGTCTTGGTTCGATTTCTATCTGAATGATTGATATTAACAACTGTGTATATACTGATTTTTGTAGGTCATTGCATGAAACCCACACAAACATACTCTGGGAGTCTGCGCTTTTACTTTTGCTTCATCGAATCTTTGGACATAAAAACATAGTACGTTTTATCATCGGAGTCTGCGCTTGTTTCTTCAAAACAAGTCTTTGATCTTTTGTTTTGTTTCATCGTAGCTTTGGACATCAAAAACAGTAAGAACTAATACTACTGAATCAAAATATTAATTTGTATTATATTATTAATATAAATCAATGTGTTGGTTCAAACTATTACTAACACACATTAGTACTGTGAGTATTATTTGGACGATTTTGATTGGTCTAGGAGTAGACAGGTGGAGTTAACAGGACCGATCTCTTAAACGCATTAAAGTACGTGCCTAAATTGTCATAAAATACGAGAATTTAATCGTTCGAATAATAATCCCTGGTATAAATAATTATTGTAACGATATGCATGATACAACTTCAATTGTGCAACTTAAGCATCCTGACATGCGCACTGGTATATTTGATTTATTATAAGGTACTATAAGTTGTTATGGTTACTAACGCAGCAAGATCATTTTCGCGCTTCATATTTTTCGAAAAACACTTTCTTTTTTCTCCGATGTCGAGTCATCACAGCTTGGAACAACACATAGCAGATCGAGACAAAGTTATTCCTTTGTTTTTTATTATTCGCCGATTTTGTCATCACTTCCATTTTATTTTATTCATCGTTATCTCGTTTCTTCGAATTATGTTATGTTTTTGGCTATAGGCCTACAATGAGTTTTATCTTCGTAGTTGCATTTCTGTCTTTTTCTTTACACACTGTGATGTCAAGTGTCGTTTTCAGCCTGCGAGAATTCGCCGATTTTGATCACTTCCACAGGATTTTTTTCATTGTTTCGATTTTTTTTTTCATCGTTATCGCGTAATTTTAGGTTTGAGTCATATATTTGACAACATATCTTGGAACATTTCTAAATTCTAATTTTGCAATTTCTTCGACGACAGATTCGATTATTGTTTTCATCATTACCACGTTTCTTCAAATAATTTTGGTTTTTGTTCCATCTCGATCTATAAAACAACTCAATATACTGATGGATGTCAATGTCGATCAGGCACCATCCTCACCAGGTTGAGACTGAGGTAATACTCTCCTGGGGATGTTAAATATTGATACGGAGGTAAGTATTTGTATAGGCCTACCGGTAAGGTTTGGAGGTGGGTATTTTTTTTTATAAAGGAAAGTTTTTTTCTATTTTGTGGCGCAAACACCACTTTTATTCACATTTATATTATCTCATGTCATTACATAAAATCATTATTTAACACATTGTAAATATATATGAATTCCGTATTACTCCTTTTTTCATTAATCTTCTTATATTTTTCTATACACTTGACATGATCATCATTATCATCTATCTCGTTTTAAAATATTTCACACATTTTCATTTGTTTGTTTTCCTTTAACAACCCGGATTATACACAATATATAAAAGATAAAACGAAATAAAAAACAATAATAGATCAGTATCACCAGTAACTCGTATCACCAGTAACTCGTATCACAATAATATAAAGGAAAGTTTGTATTTAACCATCTGTTTACACTTGAGGTAAAGTAAATTAATTTGTTACATCTCACTGGTAAATTGGATTGGTACACAATGTGTATTGTTATTGTAATGCCAACATTATTATTATATACCGCAATAAATATAAAAAACATATATTGACGGTAAGTATTATATCAATGGTAAGTTGTGTGGTTTTAAATTATAGTACTGAGAGGTAAGTTTGTGTATTGTACTGGTAAGTTGTGTGGTTTTAAATTAATTATGGTACTGAGGCAAGTCTGTGTATTGTACTGGAAGTTGTGTAGTTTTAAATTAATTATGGTACTGAGGTAAGTTTGTGTATTGTACTGGTAAGTTGTGTGGTTTTTAATTTATAGTACTGAGGTAAGTTTGTGTATTGTACTGGTAAGTTGTGTGGTTTTAAATTAATTATGGTACTGAGGTAAGTTTGTGTATTGTCTGGTAAGTTGTGTGGTTTTAAATTAATTATGGTACTGAGGTAAGTTTGTGTATTGTACTGGTAAGTTGTGTGGTTTTTAATTTATAGTACTGAGGTAAGTTTGTGTATTGTACTGGTAAGTTGTGTGGTTTTAAATTAATTATGGTATGTGGTAAGTTTGAATGTGTATTGTACTGGTAAGTTGTGTGGTTTTAAATTAATTATGGTACTGAGGTAAGTTTGTGTATTGTACTGGTAAGTTGTGTGGTTTTTAATTTATAGTACTGAGGTAAGTTTGTGTATTGTACTGGTAAGTTGTGTGGTTTTAAATTAATTATGGTATGTGGTAAGGTTGAATGTGTATTGTACTGGTAAGTTGTGTGGTTTTAAATTAATTATGGTACTGAGGTAAGTTTGTGTATTGTACTGGTAAGTTGTGTGGATTAAAATTAATTATGGTACTGAGGTAAGTTTGTGTATTGTCTTGTAAGTTGTGAGGTTTTAAAATAATTATGGTACTGAGGTAAGTTTGTGTATTGTACTGGTAAGTTGTGTGGTTTTAAAATAATTATGGTATGTGGTAAGTTTGAATATGTATTGTACTGGTAAGTTGTGTGGTTTTAAATTAATTATAGTACTGAGGTAAGTTTGTGTATTGTACTGGTAAGTTGTGTGGTTTTTAATTTATAGTACTGAGGTAAGTTTGTGTATTGTACTGGTAAGTTGTGTGGTTTTAAATTAATTATAGTACTGAGGTAAGTTTGTGTATTGTCTGGTAAGTTGTGTGGTTTTAAAATAATTATGGTACTGAGGTAAGTTTGTGTATTGTACTGGTAAGTTGTGTGGTTTTTAATTTATGGTACTGAGGTAAGTTTGTGTATTGTACTGGTAAGTTGTGTGGTTTTAAATTAATTATAGTACTGAGGTAAGTTTGTGTATTGTCTGGTAAGTTGTGTGGTTTTAAAATAATTATGGTACTGAGGTAAGTTTGTGTATTGTACTGGTAAGTTGTGTGGTTTTTAATTTATAGTACTGAGGTAAGTTTGTGTATTGTACTGGTAAGTTGTGTGGTTTTAAATTAATTATGGTATGTGGTAAGTTTGAATGTGTATTGTACTGGTAAGTTGTGTGGTTTTAAATTAATTATGGTACTGAGGTAAGTTTGTGTATTGTACTGGTAAGTTGTGTGGTTTTTAATTTATAGTACTGAGGTAAGTTTGTGTATTGTACTGGTAAGTTGTGTGGTTTTAAATTAATTATGGTATGTGGTAAGGTTGAATGTGTATTGTACTGGTAAGTTGTGTGGTTTTAAATTAATTATGGTACTGAGGTAAGTTTGTGTATTGTACTGGTAAGTTGTGTGGATTAAAATTAATTATGGTACTGAGGTAAGTTTGTGTATTGTCTTGTAAGTTGTGAGGTTTTAAAATAATTATGGTACTGAGGTAAGTTTGTGTATTGTACTGGTAAGTTGTGTGGTTTTAAAATAATTATGGTATGTGGTAAGTTTGAATGTGTATTGTACTGGTAAGTTGTGTGGTTTTAAATTAATTATAGTACTGAGGTAAGTTTGTGTATTGTCTGGTAAGTTGTGTGGTTTTAAAATAATTATGGTACTGAGGTAAGTTTGTGTATTGTCTGGTAAGTTGTGTGGTTTTAAAATAATTATGGTATGTGGTAAGTTTGAATGTGTATTGTACTGGTAAGTTGTGTGGTTTTAAATTAATTATGGTACTGAGGTAAGTTTGTGTATTGTACTGGTAAGTTGTGTGGTTTTAAATTAATGATGGTACTGAGGTAAGTTTGTGTATTGTCTGGTAAGTTGTGTGGTTTTAAATTAATTATGGTACTGAGGTAAGTTTGTGTATTGTACTGGTAAGTTGTGTGGTTTTAAATTAATTATAGTACTGAGTTAAGTTTGTGTATTGTACTGGTAAGTTGTGTGGTTTCTATATATAAATTTACGTAAGGGCAAAATTCGGTAAATCGCGCCTTACTTCTAGAATTTTTACTCGATGGTATATAAAGTTGGTTCGTACTTTCGGTACTGATTTTAACCACCTGATGTAACCCTGTTTACTAATTAAATTAAGTTAGATAATTAGTTATTGACGATTAAATTAATTTGTTACATCTCACTGGTAAATTGGATTGGTACACAATGTGTATTGTTATTGTAATGCCAACATTATTATTATATACCGCAATAAATATAAAAAACATATATTGACGGTAAGTATTATATCAATGGTAAGTTGTGTGGTTTTAAATTATAGTACTGAGAGGTAAGTTTGTGTATTGTACTGGTAAGTTGTGTGGTTTTAAATTAATTATGGTACTGAGGCAAGTCTGTGTATTGTACTGGAAGTTGTGTAGTTTTAAATTAATTATGGTACTGAGGTAAGTTTGTGTATTGTACTGGTAAGTTGTGTGGTTTTTAATTTATAGTACTGAGGTAAGTTTGTGTATTGTACTGGTAAGTTGTGTGGTTTTAAATTAATTATGGTACTGAGGTAAGTTTGTGTATTGTACTGGTAAATTGTGTGGTTTTAAATTATAGTACTGAGGTAAGTTTGTGTATTGTACTGGTAAGTTGTGTGGTTTTAAAATAATTATGGTAATGAGCTAAGTTTGCGTATTGTACTGGTAAGTTGTATGGTTTTAAATTAATTATAGTACTGAGGTAAGTTTGTGTATTGTACTGGTAAGTTGTGTGGTTTTAAATTAATTATGGTAATGAGCTAAGTTTGCGTATTGTACTGGTAAGTTGTATGGTTTTAAATTAATTATAGTACTGAGGTAAGTTTGTGTATTGTACTGGTAAGTTGTATGGTTTTAAATTAATTATAGTACTGAGGTAAGTTTGTGTATTGTACTGGTAAGTTGTGTGGTTTTTAATTTATAGTACTGAGGTAAGTTTGTGTATTGTCTGGTAAGTTGTGTGGTTTTAAATTAATTATGGTACTGAGGTAAGTTTGTGTATTGTACTGGTAAGTTGTGTGGTTTTAAATTAATTATGGTACTGAGGTAAGTTTGTGTATTGTACTGGTAAGTTGTGTGGTTTTAAATTAATTATGGTACTGAGGTAAGTTTGTGTATTGTACTGGTAAGTTGTGTGGTTTTAAATTAATTATGGTACTGAGGTAAATGTGTTTATTGTCTGGTAAGTTGTGTGGTTTTAAATTAATTATGGTACTGAGGTAAATGTGTTTATTGTCTGGTAAGTTGTGTGGATGTAAATTAATTATGGTACTGAGGTAAGTTTGTGTATTGTACTGGTAAGTTGTGAGGTTTTAAATTAATTATGGTATGTGGTAAGTTTGTGTATTGTACTGGTAAGTTGTGTGGTTTTACATTAATTATGGTACTGCAATAATTCATTTTGGTACGACAGTAATTTTTTGATGGAATCTATAAACTGGTAAGTTGGTGTGTAAATTAATTAATACGGAGGTAAGTTATGTTGGTACAATTTAATTTTGGTAAAATAAAATACAAACTAGTAAGTTGGGTATGAATTTCTGGTAAGTTGGGGTTTTTCTCCGAGAACTTCGGTTTCTCCCCACTAATTAAAAAAGAGGAGGATAAAGGTGGCCTTCACGTGGCCCTCCTTGTGAGTACCAGTAAATAACTGGGAAACCGACACCTTTATATAGATTATTATTAAAAATTCGCATTTAAAAAAGTTTATAATACGAGTTGACAATAGGCTTTTGTGTATTTTAGTAGGTCGACAGTGCGCCCCCATCGCCCATTCATTTTTGTGGAGCAACCATTTTGTGAACTTGTGATGATCGACACACTCTCTCTGCCTGCGATACATATTGTCGTTTGAAACGAAAGAGAAATATACCTAATTGAACAGGATATTTCCTTTGAAATGCAAAGGTATTGGTAGATATTTCATATTTCTTAATGTTGATTTGCTTTAGGTAAATAAGTTAGACTTAATATTGCGTATTTATGAAGTATCAGTTGATTGATCAGGCTAGGCCAGCACGCACGGCGGCGGTAGGCTTTTTATTTAGTCACAACAACCGCGAGATGCTTTGTTGTTGTTTTGTTGATTGATGTGACGTTTGGGGTTACACAGTGTTACTTGATACTGTAATCTAAAATTGTATTGTTTTAGGAGTACTCCTAAAGCTAATAATTATTAGTTAGTAGGGTCTTGATTAATGTGATATCCCATAAAATAGCAATATTAAACAAGGTCTTTATTTACTAGTAAGACTTATATTAAGGGATCAACTGCCGTTTTGGCTCCGGAGTTTTTTTTAGGGTTATTCCATTATTAAAGTGGGGGTGTGTGGTTATGAATATTGTGTGCAGGTACGTCAATAGAAATGACATTGAGAGCCCTCTTCTGTCAGTTGACTGGTTCCCGGTCTACCGCCTTGTATACATGAATGATTTGCATTTGTATAGAACGCCTTTGTCTTAAAATTCCGTCTCCACCCTGCTTTGACGTGATTTCTTTGTTTAACATGCCTAGGTCTATTGTTCCATTGTGGCAGTCCAGCAAACACATAGTGGTTTTCTAACGTTAGTGTTTGGTTAATGTTTAGGTTCACTAATAACCGTTATTTTATTACATTTCTATAACGTAAAAAGAAACATTCAGATAACATTTTTAGGTTAGCATTTACAGGATACATACAGTAACGCTATAAAAACGGTACTTGAATTTTAAAACTATAAAAATCTGAAAAAAAAATCAATAAAAACATTATTAGATAATGCCTCATTTCTATCATTTTATTATACATAACCCTAACCCTTTATTTGTTAATACTGTACTAACTTAATTATTTAGATACACAAAGGCGCTAGGCCGGCAAAAGTTATTAAAATATGTTTCAGAACACCAGGTTTATTTCATTGGTACATTATATTTTATCAGTAAACCGTATATTAAATGCCTGGAATTTTTATCATTTTATTTTATTGATGATCCTCCTTTATCTGCAAAAAAATAAAAACATTATTAGATAGATCTACATTGTTATATAATTATGTAAACATTTTGTATATTCTTAAGTTGTTGGAATTCGATCATGATTAAGTCAATTACAAGGCGGTAGACCGGGAACCAGTCAACTGACAGAAGAGGGCTCTCAATGTCATTTCTATTGACGTACCTGCACACAATATTCATAACCACACACCCCCACTTTAATAATGGAATAACCACAAAAAAAACTCCGGAGCCAAAACGGCAGTTGATCCGACTTAAGAGTAGGGTCTTATTTTATTATATAATTTACATATCTATATTCTTATATAGTTAATGTGTTATATAATATAACATTATATAATTCTAAATTTATAAGTTTCTAAAATATAGGCTAGGGCTACCGGAGTACCTACCAGTTCATTTTTGTTTACCTACCTACTGTCATGTACCCTGTAAAATAGCCAAATATTAAAAAAATATCTATCAATCAATTACATAACATTACTACTAAAACAGTACAATAGCTGCATTATAGTCTTTGTGTCCACATGCCTTAACAAAAAAACACTGTAATTGAGTGGTTTGCATTCTGTTTGTTATCTATTTACTGGGGTCAAATTCTACTGTACATTTGATCGGTAATCTTCAATAAATGAACTCTGATTTGTTCTTTGGTTAATGGCAAGTCACAAATCAAATATTGATGATAAACTTAGTGGTCTAGTATGGTGAGATCCTGGAGGGAAACATTTTACAAGTTACAAGACCCTACTTAGCACCACAATGGAAATAAGTTTGCCGTATCGGTACTTTATTGTGTTTTTATCCTATGATTTTATGTCGGAATAAAGAAATAAAAATAAGTTATGTAATTTGCAATATAGGCCTACTTTATTGAAAACAATAACATGGTTGAACTTTCCACTGGCTGCATAATAAATTTGTAATAACGGTCAATTATTTCCTTATTGTATAAATCAAACAAAGTTAAAAATAAAAATCAAGTAACTTGTTGCAGAATTCCAGATTTTAATTGTTTATTTGAAGAAATTAAAATATTAGTATTTTGAAATTGTAAAACTGATAAAAAATACTTTTGGAAATTTAGTAAAAATAAAATTGGTTTACTTTAAAATAAACTTTGAAAAAGCATCTTGTTTGTGGTAACCCCAGGCCTTGTCTTTTAAGGCGGTGATTGTGAGCACTCGCCTAACACACTCCTAAACTGCCCTTGAGGAGTGCTATTTACAACACGCTTAAATTTGGTAAACTTCTACACACCAACATACAAACAGCACACCTACAGCACCCCTGGATGTATTGAGGAGTGCAATTTGTAGCACACCTTTTCAAAAGACAGGCCTGTTGCCCATTTCTGATTCTTATGATTTACATTTTCATAATGTTGTTTACTTGTTTATCTAAAGCTGGTACCTTTTCTTTTTTCCAGTAATGTTAGTATTCATCCGTAGCATGAAAACAAAATGAAGAAGTGTTTACTAGTTAACATTTTGAGCATCGTATTGTGCGTTGTTCTTAGTCAGTACAGTGTGTCCGCTGATGTGTATCTTGTGAGTATGATTTAAAATTGCAATAGTTTGTTGTCATCTAACAATACAGTCCAATCTCCCGATACTGTACTCTACGAAAATAAAAAAAACTGAACCAAAAAGTCCTAAATTCTAAATTTTTACTATTAAAACACATTCGTAATACCGTACTTTCTGGAAAAATAGATATACAAGGTCATCCCTAGGGTATGTGGTATTGGCAGAGTTAACTGTATTTCAACAATGCATTCCAATTAAAATAGATATACAGTATGAAGGTCATCCCTAGAGTAACTCTGCCAATACCACATATGGTATGTGGTATTGGCAGAGTTAACTGTATTTGAACAATGCATTCCCATTAAAAAATACAATGTTTTTCTTCTTCTATTGTTTGTTTTTTTTTGGAGAATTTACCCTATTTTTAAGGCTAAAATTAAAAATGTTTGTTTTGTTTAACAACTCACTGATCTTTTTTGTAGAAAAAACCTAATGGCACCGGAACGCAGGAATTACCCTCATATCCTGCGACGTTTGGTACTAAACTACCCCAAGAAGGCCTCAAGGTATTCAGTAGTTTTGTTTTATTATTTGTTTACAACGGAATTAAAGCATTATATAAATCAAGGGTCAGTGCCAAAAAGATTACATAACAATAATTGGTATGAGCATGGTGCTCATTTAGCTTTATTATTGCAATTTATTATATATAAATAAATTGAAGTTGAACATAAAATATCACAAAAAAAATACAAAGCATTACATATAACAACAAGAATATAGATTTATTATTGCAATATTAATGCAAGTTGAACATACTGTAAAATATTGAATATAAACAATACAAAAACTTGCACTCAAACATAATATAAGTTGGAATCCAAGAATTACATTTCTAACATTGTATCACCTGATAAAAATATATAATTGGTGTACACATGGTATTATGCAATGTTGTCCGTTTAAAGTATTACCAGATGACTGGCAATCCATACTATTTCCTCCAAACAAGGAAGAAGCATTTGTAAACTTGTGATGTGTAGTAACAGTCCAAAGGGAAACAATTTGATATTGTCAAGTCCCTAATCTTGCAGTTAATGTATAATAATAGAAAGTGAAAGTTGCCATAGGAAGAGTATGACAACCTGGTTTTTAATGGTCACACTTAGTGGCATATCACAGGGGCAAAGGGGAACACTTAGTGGCATATCACAGTGGGCAAAGGGGAACACTTAGTGGCATATCACAGTGGGCAAAGGGACACACTTCCTGTAGTGGCGTATCACAGGGGTAGTTGCATTGTGGTTTCTCCCCTTAAGCTCTGGGCGCATGGGTTTAGCCATAGCTGTTACGCCACTGGTGGGCATACTGTTTCCAAACACATCTTATTCTTCAGAAATCAAACTAGTTTGAGACAAAGTGTGTGATAACCCAAATATGGTAGTGATATGACATCATGGGTATATATGGGCACATCACATTTTTTTGTCACATAAAGTTTGATAGTGTAAACAGAGCTTAAGGCAATGGGTGTATTGTTTAGTGGAGTGTTTCATTATGTATTTGTCTTTGTAGGGAATGGTTGTAGTTGTTGAGCCTATCGATGCTTGTCATGATGTGCTGTCGCCGCCAATCATTAATCAAAGTTTGCCATACGTTGCATTAATCCGTCGTAATAATTGTGAATTCGATGTAAAGGTAAGAATTCTACCGGTCTAATAATATATTCAAGTCTCTTTTATATATTTTCTACAAATGTCTCAACTTCATTCTTTCATTATCAATGTAAAATTACTTATTTCCTGAGATATATATACAAAAACAATTATAAAGTGTCGCATACTGAAAAGCAGGCAGCTGGAAGAAAGCCGTTATGAAACCTATTTGTACGAGAGATGATGGACCTGTACCACTAAGTTGCACCTCAAATACATTATGCATGGGATGATTACAATCTTTATGTATAAAACAAAATTTAATTTCCTTACTCCATGAAAAATTGAGAATGCTATACAATTTAAACTACTAAATCATCATGTATTTAATGAACTCTTATTTTTGTGCAGGTATTGAATGTTCAGACAGCAGGTTATTTAGCTGCCATCGTCTATAATGTTGGATCAAATGCTATACTGCCTATGAATCCTAGTAAACGTAAGTTATCAACTCTTTTATTTTTATGTCAAAAAGTAGACATCGCTCAAAATTCATCCTAGCAAATTGCTAGTAGATTTGTCATAGTCAATTGCAGGTTGAACAATTTTTGCAACATTTATTTTTTGGTCTATCAAAGTTAATAATTTGTAAAAAATGTGCTAGTTGCTGTTTTTGATAGAGATTGGATATACAATATTAGTTTCCTTATATTGTCTATTTGTGCCCAGCTTACAGTACATTTATAAACATAATTGGCGATTCCCTTGCTAATGCATAATTCGAAAAGTAACACCCCTTCAATACAGTGGTATCGTCCATGAGCTGCACCCACTTGTAGGTTACCACGCCCATACAGTACCTGACTCATTTTCCACAGGACAAAAGAAATACATACATAGTATTGTATGCATGTTGATACAATTACTTTCACAATTACTCAATGTTGTGTTTTTTTGATGTAAATTTGAAAATGGACAATAAGTGAATGAAATCAGTGCATTCATTAATCTGTAGAATTTGTAGAACTTGCAATTAAAATAATGATTCATATACCAGCATGTTGTAACATGTTGTGTGTTGTATTTGTTTTGTTTTTATTATATTTCAATTGGAATTACGTCCACCTTCAATTAATCTATTTACACTAAATCTATATTCATAAATTGTTCAAAATATACTGGTTTAAAGAATCAATGAAATCAATGAGTAAATCTTGTGCTACAGTATACTATGTATATTTTGGTATTATGTTTCAATCAATTTTTATTCAATTTTTATTCAATTTTGTTTTCCTTTTTTTTTATTCATATATAACCAAATTATAAATATTTAATTTTATAATAATGAGGTTACTTTGACAAAATTCAGTATATGTTGCAGAAACAATAAATATTTATTATCTCAAATAAAAAAAATTGTTGAAAAAATAAAATTTGAATATTCCACTGTTCCAAGAAAGCTGACAAAATATGGTCTGTATGTATGTAACCTATCATAGCATCAATATAATTAGCCTGTCTATAATATACAGATGTACTGTATAAAATTAAATATATTGGGTATTTATTCAAATTCAACATAATTATTAAAACATAGCAGCAAATTGAGTTATAATTTACAACTATAATGTACAAATATATATACCGGTAGATATAAAAAAGCAACAATATTATATAATCGTAATACAGTGGTTTGACAAATGACATAATGTCATTTTTAGCTTGACAGTTGTCTAGTAGTTGACTTTCTTTTTATTGATTTTTGCAGATGGAAATGAAGTTGTTATACCTTCTGTGTTTGTAGGTGAAGAAGATGGTCTTCTATTGACCAAGAGTGATTATAAAACAGGGTAAGATTTTTCACAATAATTATTTGGTTTGTGACTTCACGATTCCAGGATGTACTTGCATTGCTCTAATCCTCTCAGAAAAAACTGAATTTATTTTTAGGTAGAAATTATTCTACTGCAGTTACTGCAGTAAACATTGGCATGTATGATTTTACTTTTTGTTCAATATAGCTTTATAAGTAGTTACTGCAGTAACTAATTTAAATAGTTTTGACGTTTTTTTTATAAATTACCATGGTAATACTAATCTGACACAATGAAAAAGATCTGAATGGAAATTTGTGTAGTATTTACGACTAGGATTAAATTAATTTTCTTTTTTTTTCTTAGACCTCTCCTTTCTACCCATCATCCTTCATTATTTCACAATAAATAAAATTCAATTACTGCAGTAGAATAGTTTTGACATGAACATTTCTTAAATCACCATAGTAGTACAATAGGACAGAAATACAATAATCTGAATGGATGTGTATAGAATAAAGCTCTGTCTTCACTATCAAACATTATGTGACAACAAAATGTGGCCATATATGGACATGATGATGTCATATCACTACCATATTTGGGCACATCACACTTTTTTTGTTTGATAGTATAGTGTAGACAGAGCTTTAGAAATAAAGAATTCATATTCTTTTGCTATCATGTCATGTTTCTTTGTCCGCTTGTTCCATCATCCTCTACGCCTTATTATTTCACAGGTATAGTGTTGTAATATATGCGCATAACACATTCCCTATGAATCTGTATACCCCATTCATCTGCATTGTTGGTTTCTGTGTGCTTTTAACTTTTACATTTATGGTAAGTTTAATATGATTAAGAATGTTGGTACGTGGTGGATAACGTTGTAATTTTCATAAACAAAGGTTGCAAACCAATAAATAATTTACATTTTTTTTCTGATTTTGAGAAAAATATTGTATGGATCGTATATTACAAAATGCCACCCTAAGTTACTGAAAATTGCAAACGTCATCACTACCATATCATTAGTATAAGCATATCTAATCATATTGTGCTCTTTTCTTTTTATTTTGCTAGGAGTACAGTCACATTGTATCCATATATATCTTTTCCTTCCCCTCTCTACTATTTTGTACCATTCTTAGCAGTCTGTGGTACATGTTTAATATTCCTGCTTGTTTATATTGTGAGTATTATTATTAATAATATTATTTTTTAAAGGGTGGGGAAGGTTCTTTTGATTCATAAATTTATAAAGCTAAAAGAGGAAAAGAATTAGTAAGCAACAGGAAATACTATTAATAACCTATGTACAGTTAGTTATTCATGCTGGGAAGTTGACTTGTTCTTTGTAATTAGCTTCCTTGTCCTAAATACATTGAGATCTAGTTAATACTTGTAGATTGATTTTACGATTGAATTTTTCTTTGCTATTCAGATTGTAAAATATTTACGTGACCGACGTAAGCTGAGACGTTCACGTCTCTCAAGAGAACACTTGAAAAAATTACCCATCAAGAAATTCAAGAAAGGTAGGCTCTCTTTTTGCAAAACTAATTTAATATTAAGCTCGTCTGCACTATGCTAAAATATGGTAGTGATCATCATCATGTCATATATGAGCACATCACAAGATTAACAAACATAATGATGGTTCTCAAAGTATACCATTTTTCTTTTTGCAGGTGAAAATTATGATGTTTGTGCCATATGTCTTGATGAATATAATGAAGGCGACAAGCTGCGCATTTTGCCTTGTAATCATGGTGAGTCTAATATGCCTAGGGTTTATCTAGTGTTTATCTAGTGTTTATCTAGTGTTTAGCAAGTGTTTTGATATTGTTTACCAAGTGTTTAGCAAATGTTCACCTGGTGTTTAGCAAGTTACGATGACTAGTGACAAGTTGTATGATTTGTTCTAACTATCCAGTTACATAATTTGTCTGGTATTTTATGTTTAAATTCCAAATTGTTTGTTTTATTTAGCTTTTCATTGTCCATGCATTGACCCTTGGCTGACCAACAACAAGCGTACATGTCCGGTTTGCAAACGTAAAGTCATTCCTGGAGACATAGAAGATGACTCATCAGACAGTGATGACAGCGATGGCGAGAACACCCCTCTGTTATTTGGTAATCGTGGTGGCGGCAGATACGTGCGCCCCACAGGCGATACAGACCCGCTAGAGGGAACGTCGTCTCAATATTCCGCTGCTGAAGAGGAGGAAAGTACGATAGATAATTCGGTTGTGGAGAGCACCACCATAGTTTCGTTAGAAGTAGAGTCCGACGGCGAATCAAACGACAGTTACGAGATGCAAAATACAAAAGCAGAATCGGATAACGATTCACGGCCTTAGTTTCTAAAACGTTTTATGAACTTTTGTACATTAGTTATTTTTAAAAGTAAGGATCGTTATTGGCGCTAATCTATTTTAAACAATAATAAACATTCTTATAATAGTGTTCATATTTTATTATTCAATGTATTTTAGCATGGAGGAATAAGTTTCACCAGTCTATTTATTGTATATCCTCTAGTTAATCCCACCCCCTACTTTATGTCTGATTTCACCAACATGCATATCCCCGGGTATAGTCCCAGTATTGACTTTTGGTCTGGATGTAGGCCTTTCTCTAGCCAGTTCAGATGAGTTTTTAACCATCATTATTTTTCTGAACCAAATTCAGATTTCAGATAATATTTATTCCCAGGTGTAGTCCCACTCCCAAGGGGTTGGGATTATACCAGAGTATATACAGTAATGTTTACTTGATGTGTTCATATGTTATTCTATATACCACATTTGTTCAGTAGTGCCTTCATTTTATGACTATTAACATTTATAACAATTTTAAAGTAGTTCTTATTGCAGTAATACTTTTATACAATAATGTAGGACAGGTACATTAAATAGTTGTATCATTAAGTGTGATTTTTAAGAAAGATATTTGCTATTATTTGTCTGCTTTATATGTTATCTTTGCTGTTTAACTAATCTAATGCCAAACTTATCATGGTGGATTGAAATAATTGAATGTACTGACACAAGAGAAATACAGCAGTGACATCTAGAAATAGTGCATCAACAGAATGCATGCTTGGTATTGAGGTTTGACTGCCAGAGAGTACTATTATCAAGAAAAATTAAAGAAACATATTTACTTAAATTAAGTAATTGGAGTATCTATTTTAGATAGTAGACTGCCAATTAATAGGGGTGTGTCCTTTAATAGTGGCAGTACTGTTAAAACACAGGGACCCTTAATTCTTGGGAAAATGTCTGTCCCCTAAATAAGATTGTCCCTCAATATGGCTTGGCTGTATTGTTAAAACATTGTTCATTTATTGAGGAAGTTTTAGGACATGACTATATGGTTGAAACATAATAATTCCCTTTTACTTTGTGTCCCCTGAATACAGCTTCTGCTGTATTACAACCAAGATGCTTTGTATTGTATATAATATTTTGCATGGACTTCACTCAAGAGTAACTATTTGAAATTAATATTTGGAATTGCTTTGAAAAAAAAAACTATAAATGCACTGTACGATATTATATAATGACAATAACATATATATAATAACATTGACAATCACTCAATTTTCCTAGCAGAAAAAACAAAATCGACATTTCTTTTAAAATTTATTTTTAGGAACATTTTTAGTAAAGTTATGTTGTAAAGATATACGTTCCGTTATGAGTATATATTTTAAATTCTGAGTTTATTATTAATGTTGTAATGTTTCCACTGTATTGGAAATTAATGTATAATTACATTTGGCAATGGTTTTAACATAACACTACATTTTTAGAAATATATAGGTAGATTTATAAGTCACACTTTCTTGATTAAAAATGTTTTATTAATGTTATTTTAGGATAAGAAATAATTGTCCTATAACTGTACTGAAGTGAATCTATTATTATATAAGCTAAGTATACTAGGTGAAAAGTATATAAATACTGTATATTGTAAATGATGGAACACAGTAGTAATAGTAATATTACCACATTTTTAGTTTTTTTTGTAGAATACCTAGCTGCTATACAATCGGGATGGGGGATAATTTTTGTAAATAAACTTCATTTTAGAAAAAATACATACATATGTCAGTATGATAAATCATTTTATTTACAATAAAATATTTCTGAAACAAGTTAACTATGTTGTCCTGTCATTGTGGTGTTACTTAGCAACCAAGCGTTTGTACACCATTTTATCGAGAGTAAAGCAATACAGAATATATTGTTGTCTTGTTGGTACGTTCCTTGTTCGACCTTCTTGCTCCCTGTTTTGTTCTTCTGGCCCTTTTGATTTCAAAATCTTGAAGAACATGAAATTCTGCAAAGAATAAAAAAAAAAAATGGTACATTGTCTGTGTAAAAAATGGATCATTTTAATGTCGCGTAATAGTCACGTTTACCAAAAATGGGATCTAATCAAATTTGTAAAAAGCAAAAACAGACTACCTAAAACCAAACAAAATTGTCAGCCAAAAAATGAACTTATTTGTATTAAATTTAAGCATTTATTTTGTCTATAATTTTGTCTTTATAATTGAAATCATTTTGTTGGTTTTTTTTTTCAACGGAAGTGAATAACTTTATTTAAACTGAAAAAGGAAATTTCAAGACCCAATTTTGTTAATCTTCTTTTGTTGGCATATTGAGAGATTTCTATATTTATTTGCTTTGAAACGCAGTAAGAAAAAGACCATTCTCTTAAATTGAATACAGTACCAGGCTTTTAAAAAATTAATCTAACGATAAATAAATTATTTATTTATTTAGTTTATTTTCAATATAAAATTTAATGACAAAAAGAGAAATCGACGTTTCGGTACCATCATAGAACCATTTTCAAGATCAAGTGAATACAAAACAATAATAAGTTGGTGACAGGAAATGCTAATTGAGGGCTAATTAAGTAATTAGCTCCTCCTACTGAGTTAGATAAACAATTTAGCTTTGATGGAATCCGATTGTTTATTGAGTGTAGGTTTTATCTCTTTGATCCACAACATCTCCTTTATTATAATAAATACTTTTTTCAATAGTCTCAATATCTGAAAGTCTTGAAAAGCTATCTACTTTAGCTAAGTATGTAATATTTATTTGATTTATTATTTTAATTTCTTGCTGATCGTTTTATTAAGTTTAATTTTAGTTTTTATGTAATTTTGTTTGTAACTTTATTGTTAATTTTAAAACTTTCAAGTTTACTTTTACCTTGTATTTCACTTTTAATAATACTGCCCTCTATATAATTTAAATGCCAGCAGACTCCTTAGACTTTTCTCCCATACACCAAAAAATGAAACATTGATTTCCTGTATTATAATGATTATAAGAAACCGTTTAACCAAGTTATGTTGGTATTTGTGGAGTACCAGATATTCAATAGAAGTTTTCACTTCAAAATATATAATTTAAGAAGCCCTTTTGTCTATTGGGACAACAAAAGATCGCATCTGTCAAAATGCGCAGCCGCAACAATTTCTGAAACCATCAGTAATTGACCAATCAACAACATCCTTACATCGCCACCGCCAAGCTCAGTTTTCTATAGCTTGACGATTGGGGTACCTACAAAGGAAGTTGCTGTAGTGTTTTGCTTTTAAATTGCACTTAAATTGAGTGAATTTGTATTTCTATTCTGTAAATTAATTCATTAAGTTTTGTTTTATTTGCTGGTGCGACGATGGCTGAAATCAAAGTTTATTAAGTTGAAAAATTAACATTTGAAAACAGTAACGCTCCCCTGTTTCGCCATTTTTATCTCTGACGACGACCCAGGTGCGTGAGAATTTGGGATAATTTTCCACCGATCGATAGTGGCCGTCCGTGTGGTGCACATCATTACTCGCCTCCTGGGAGATAGTGAGATTTAAATGCCAGAATTTTAATGATTAAATGCAACATTCGTTAATATGACGACTACTTCTGCTGCCACGTTGACAAGTCTCTGGGTGGACGAAGGTTTGTTTAGGCTAGGCCTATTATTATTGTTTTTATTTTCCAAAATTATCTAGGCCTAGGCTAGGCTAGGCCTAACCTAGGCCTAACCCAGGCCTGGCTGGGTCAATCAAGCTTAGAAGCTTACCAGCTCGGTAATAAGTTACAGTAATCCCTCAGCCCAGGCCTATATACAATCTAGGCTTATCCTATTGTATGCCTATATACAGTGATTTTACATCATCGTATGAGCTTATTAAAATCAAAGAATTATTTTGTATACCCTCCTCCTACATTTAATTATACAGCCATAATTTGTAAATAAAAACAATGTAACATGGAAAATTAAACCTGGTTCTTGCATAGATTGTAAATAACTGGGGCCTATGCCTAGGCCTCTATTTAATATTAGTAGCAACAGAATGGTAATATATCTACACCACACCTTGTTGGACATGAAAAAAATAATGTAGGCCTAACATAATGCATGCCATTAATAAATATTTGTTTTGATTCTCATACAAGTTATGTTGTCTTTTTTTGGTTGAATAAGAGATTAAAATAAAAGTATGGTATGATTATATATTATATATATTTACTAATTAATATAGAAGTGTATAACAATCAGTCTTATGTTATTGTGTGCGCGTCATCCTTTAAGTTGTGTTTTTGGTCATTACAATATTTTTAAAAGGCGTGTTCTTTGCTACCGTTACATTTAGTTGGGTCTGTCTGAATGTATAATCTATGATGAATATTATCCTACTTGGGATTGATTGCAATTTTTTTTTAACAAAGTGGAAATTTGGCTTGATTTTCATAGAACATTCAATGTCTTGTTAACCGGATAAATAGACATACAGTAGCCATATCTGAGAAAAGAAAACTTAAATTTCCGTACAGCAAGACACCCCTAAAAATAAAGTCTAGTTAATTACCAATGTCATGTACTGTACTGTAGATGATTTTATTGTTCAATACTACTAGACACAAGTCAATCGTCTGTCTAATTTATTTTGCTTTGTTTGTTACATTGATATTAAAAAATCAGCTTCATCAATAATTTATAATTTTCCTTACAAAAAAGGAAGTGACTACAGTAATTGGGAATTTCCTTATACTGTATTACAGTAACTGTATGTTGTTTTGATGATGCAATAACATCAGTATTTTATAGAGACGTATTTAAGCAGATTGGAAGTTTTCTTAGGGTAAATTGAAATATTTTATACATACTGGCCCCAGTTTCTGATCAGTGGCTGTGATGTAGTACACCAGGGTAAACCACTACTCTTCTCAATGTGTACCTGTACTACAGTAGGCTCTTTTAATAGTGCATATGAGCTATCCAAGAAGGTGGGTTACTGTACTGTACATGGTTCGATGGTCTGACCTTTGATCCTAGACCTATGTTTCAAATATTTAAACTTTGTCAATCTAGAATCATTTTGCTTGCCATTGCATATCTGGGTTGTGGCTTAAATTCTATTGTAGTTATTAATTTTTACTGATTTAGTAGATTTTAAGTTTTAATCCTTTAGCTCATATCTGATGCAGTGTGAAATAACGAAAAAATTAATACATTAGAACTCGTCCCCATGACAAGTTTGGATCCGCGCAACAAACTACACAACATGCACAACCAGGCATAGTCAAAGTAAACAAAGGCTCAGTTTTTGAAGATTAAACAGTATTTCATTAACAAGATATTTCCTGAGCCCTTTTCACCGACTTCTTCAAGGGCATTTAAGAACGGAAGCAACCTGATCTGCTGATCTTTCACAGTACAATGAATTAATACGGCACAAGTCTCTCTTATTTCAAGTTCGATAAAAAAAATTGACATACAAAAAAATTGAACAGTTTTTAAGAATAAAAAAATAATTTTATAATATTAATAAAAAAAATAAAATCCAAAAACTCATCTGACTCCTTATCCATATTTAAAAAAAATTATTTTAAAAATTATGTTTACTGTCATAGTTTTTACCAAAAACACAGAGTATTAAGTAGCATTACGGTATGCATGCAAGCTAGACGTTCTGATCCTTTGTGAATTGAAAGTTTTGTTTAGTACATACATAGCTAAATTCTACTAGTCCTAAAAGTTAAGAATACTATCGTGGTTCACTTAAAGTTTACTATCCCCAGTGAATTTGGACACTATTGGCAAAATTGCCTAAATTTTTTGTTAAGTCAAGCAAACAAAAACGATGAAATAAAACATTACAATTTGTAGCCATTTGATACCACTCAAGTTTAGTCTAAATATCTGTTTCTTATTTTATATAATGTTTTGTTAATGATTATACCTGACCCAACATTAAGGTTCACATACAGTCTCTGTATGGTATGCATTCTGTGTTAAAGGTGACGCTATTGGAATTTCAAACATTATTATCTGATGGATAATTGCAGTTTAAAGGGATATACCAGTATTCAGTTTAGATTTGTCAATATTTTGCCCTTTTGTTTCCTCCTTGATTATAAAGTTCCTAAGGCATGTTTGTGAGGTAAGACATTAACAAAAATGATAATAATGAATAAATAATCTACAGTGTAGTACCTCCCTTGATTGTACAGTAATTAGGTCAAATGTTGGTGGCCATGTACCCAACATTACTGTATGTATTTGATAATATGTGCAACATTGATGAGTAGTGTGGTCTATATTCCAACGCATTTTGCATTGGAATTTCCCGAATCAGTACTGTACTATTATGTACTATTTTTCTACTTCAAAACTCCGGCATGTTTTGAAACATTCACCAACTAAAGATAAATTATAATTATAAATTATAAATAATTATAAATTAGAAAAAGTAATGAAATAATCTGGAAATCTGTAGTTTTGTAGATTAGAGATTACATTAATTGTGTTTATATACAATTTACAGTGTAACTGTGGTTACCACAATACAGTAATATAGTACTGTACACAGTGGCCATGGTTACAATCACTATCTCTGTGTTCAATGGTGGATATTTCATTTCAGTCCTTCACATTTTTGTTTTAGGATAGATTAGAAGGTTTGGTAACTGTTACAGTGAATGTTAATTATTGATTTATATACAGGGTTAATTCAATTATTTAAAAATACCTTTACTTTTTTAATTTGAAGTGAGCTCTTCAATTCTGAGCAATGCATAATATGATGTTTATTTTGTTTTTTCTGTGAGGTCTCTAGTGAGGAATCAAAGGTCAAATCTAGTGACCTCATTTGTACATTAATTGCTAATTCTCCTCTGGCTATAAATACAACATTCTGCATTCTTTAGAAATTAAAAACAAATGCATAGCTAAAGTCATGTTTGTTTATCGTCATTCATCTCTGTAACTTACTACCATGTTGTAGTTATTTGTATAACAGTTATTTACAATCGACATTTCTTTTGCACACAAAAGTATGTTCCACTGTGAAGGTGGATTAGTTACTGTATTGTGAAGCCGCCATTAATCTGTCATTGCCTAGAACATCAGGGTTGACTTTTCAGTATTGGTAATCAATACTGGGCTATAATATCTCAACATGTAGCAATAAACACATTCTGTGTATGCGTTACAATTACTCTCGTCATTGGGGCTATATCATCAGTGTTCTGGGGCGAATTTGAAAAATTGTAATAAAAATAATATTATATTATTATTAAAGATTATTTAATATTTAAAAAAAATCTATATAATTTAAATATAATGTACAATAATAATGATCCAATATTTAGGGCATTTAAAAATAACTGACTTTTGAAAGTTGTTGAATTTGAACTAGAAGAATAACTATAAACACATGTCCTAGCTTATGTTATCTCTCTCTTTAAATTTTAAAGCCCAAAGTTATTAAAAGGCAAACTTAAACTCAGAACAAAATATGGTCAGCTGTCTTTAACATTGTGTATTTTAAAATTTGTTTTAAGATTAATTTTTCTCAAGACAAAAGAACCGGTTTGTGCATTGGCATTTAAATCTTTACTGATGCTGCTAAACTTAATGAACAATGCCTTTGTCTAGCACCCAAGTTCCACAATGAAGGAATTCTAGTTAGCCAGGTGCTTGGTGTAGTGGAAACAATCTTTTGTGTTTGACTAAGCCATGACATCACTATGGTTGGGATAGCTGCTTGTTATAAACCCTGGGCCTAGCATAAAATAAAACAATTTTATATTTGTTTATATAATGCATGCTGTCTGTTTACACTGAGTGAAGTTCACCAATTAGGTGCAAACCATTTCAAAAGTAGGAGAGATTCTCTCAAATGATTGGCTTTGTATTTCTATTCATTATTATTAATCATAAAGTGGTTTGTTGATTTTCAAAAACCTTTGTATTGTTTGTTTTTTAATAGCATATTTATTTTATCCCATGAAGCTTCAGCACGAAACAACAATTATATTATCAGTTTTTGTTCGTTTATAAATTTATCAAATTTTAGCTTGCAGCTGCACGATGTACAAACAAATATTTTTTTTAGGTCAATATTGATAATATTACAGTTTTTTATTAAAATTATGTTACAAACCTATTATTATTATTATTACCAATAATATAATTATTATTATCACATTATTTAATATGTTTGTTATTTAGTATTAACTTTAGTACCAAGTACATTAGGATTTTTATGGAGTAGCAACATTTTACAAATTTGTTTTTAATAGTACCATTGTTTAAAAGTTTGCATGGCGAAATTGTTGATCTTTAAATGTGTTTTTTTAATAGGACAAGGCAGCCCCGTAAAGAGTGCACCAACAACGCCATCCAAGGCAGCTGGCCATCAGATAGTACAGGATGATATCCTCAGTTTCTACAAAGAACAAGGCCTGGAGAGCATAGCCAAAGAAGTTTGTACAACATTTTAAGATATATTTTGGTCCCTGAAAACATACTTGTTTTGTCCCCTGAAAACATACTTGTTTTGTCCCCTGAAAACATACTTGTTTTGTCAAATACAGTATGTCATTTTACTGTAATGTCACATAATACTAATATTAATACTAATAGTCACTTTGACCAAAAAATGGATCTAAAAAAAATTATTTACCTAAAAAAATGTAATTTAAAGCAAAAAATAGTCAAATTATCAATGGGTTTTTGGTTGAATTTATTGTTGTTATTTGTGTTTATATTATTATTTTTTTTTATTGAAGTGATTAATTTTATTAAAACTGCAAAATGGCCTATTCAAACAAAGTCTTTTTATATTAATCTTCTTTGTTCATGTTTTTGGGTGACAATACCACTTTTTGTTCATTCAATTCATTGTTTGCTTTCACAATTCTTAATTTGCTATCATTCACATAACGACCTACTACATGATTTGAACCATGCATTCCAATACATACTACACTTGTTACATGTGATTGACCTTTTGAAGGTCAACTTGCTGCCCTTCTATTGTGCTGCTGTGTAAATGCATTTTCCTTTCTCAACTATTACAGTATATTATACAATAGGAAACATTTATATTACATCCTGCAATATGGATTATAACAGTACAATTTGTCTGACTGACGTTGACCTTGTGATATTTTATGGTATTCTACAAATGTTTTGACCTTCCGTTGACCTCTCCCCCCCCCCCTCCCGACAAAAAATTAAGTAAACAGTAGTTTAGAATATTAATAAAGACCTCATATTAGAGTGCATTATTATTGTCACTATTTTAAATCCAGATCAAATGAAGTTTTCAGATTTTATTTATAGTGAATTTAATTTTAATATCAGTGAATCAATTGAATTAATCTATTTTAAAACTGGCACAGAACAAGTGTGTACACCAACTGTATAGTGAATTTACATTTAATATTTAAAAAAACCAAATATCTACATGTGGTGAATTAATCTATTTTAAAAACTGGCACAGAACAAGTGTGTCCACGTATTTCTTGGACATCGTTATCATTGTACTATAGCTGAGCATTGATATTAAAACAAAATAATACAAAAGAATTTTATCTTTCAAATTAGAGTTTACAAACAAGGATACCATCCTGTCTATGCAAATAACAAGCCTTAACAAACACTACGTTTTAAAGCCCCTATTTACTAGTTGTGTTAACCTAGTTAGACAGAGAAGAGCCTGTTTACACTTGGTTGGTTACTCTCCTGTGGCCCCTACTCAATCCTATCACTTCATAGTAGAATGCTAATAGCAGCATTCATAGCAGTTAACACAATTATTGAAATGCATTGTACAATGATAATGAATGAGATCAATACTGGTATACCACCAGAGTAATATCCCATCATCTATTGAATGAATGACATAAATAAAATGGTAGTAATTGGTTTTACCAATGGCGGTAATAGATTATAAAACATGATAATATACCTTATACTGTACTAATTTCGCCAGTGTAGCATAGCAAAAATCTGAAATTGTGTAGCAAAAAATACAATACAAAACTATGTTTCTTGACTCAAAAATCAGTTTGATTAGCAATATTGCTAAACAAAATTTTTTAATTAAATTTTCTCCTGTACTGTCCTGGAAAGTCAAGGGTTAACCAGTTTACACTTTATCATTTGACGTCCCAAGGGTTTTTTCTTCAAAATACAGTAAATACACAGCATAAAATAATGGTTAATTATGTACCATTATTTTCAACATTTGTACTGTTATAGGGTAATACTTGGCCTGTGTCCGTTTATTATACAGAAAAGCTTGGCTGTGATCCAGTGTGTTAACTACACTGATATGATTTACTTGAACTTGGTTGTCAATCTCTAGCAATTAAAACTTGTATTTTGAATAAGACATTTGTGTCCATAGGTGGATCCATTTAAGGACCCTCATTGTAGCCCTTATTTTAAAATTCAAATTGTCTGTTTGATCTTAAAAAGTAGAAAATACAGTTTATTTGAAATAAGCATCTTGGTGCTTGCATGTTTTTATATGAATATTTTGTTGTTCTTTTAGGCTGGTATGTTGGATACACACAGTGGACTACAAACGCTAAAGGATCACAACTTACAGCCAACAATTACAAGCAAAGGTGAGGAGAGCGGGCTGAATTATGTCTACAGTGTAACACTATCAAACTAGTTTGACAAAAAAAGTGATATGCCCACATATGGTAGTGATATGCCTAAATATGGTAGTGATATGCCTAAATATGGTAGTGATGTGCCCAAATATGGTAGTAATACGCCCACATGTGGTAGTTATATGACCTCATCATGTCCATATAAGTTTGATAGTGTAGACAGAGCTTTAGACTTAGATTTGGCAAAAAAAAAAATAAAAAAATTAACAAAATGGCTTGTTATTTAAATATTTTGATTGAGTACAGTAACTCTTCTTCTTAATAACATTCTACTATCATTAACTCAAATCAATCCAAGAACATTCTTAGGATTAAACAACACTATAACATTATTAGATTACAGTGAGAGCCAAAGCTATATGCAGATTATTGTACAACTTGCACTAAGTAGCCCATCCATAGTCTTGTGAATACATGTAGACCATTCAATACATTCTAGTGTGTATTCTTTTCTTTTCTGTAAATCGAACTAGCAGTGTATTTACACTGATAGATGAATGGAGCCAGCAGCAGCATACAGAATGTAAGCCAGTGAGGCAGTGTAACTGGGGATTAGCCTACATGGCTTTATTCAATCACTAGATCATTTGCATATGAAGGGATTTGTTGCTTGTTGCTGGTTGTTTCACTTTAGTTCCACATGCTGTACATACAGATAATTGTACATTTACATTTGTGGTTTATCATTCATGATACTTACAATTGTACTTTTACATTTTGTGGTTTATCATCCATGTTTTTACATCCTGGTAGGTAAATCCGCATTTAAGCCATTTGCGTTATTATACTGGAAAAAAAAAAAGAATTTAACCAAGGTACTGTAACTTTACCCATGAAATATTATAATTAAAGTCCAGTGTGATGAAAGAGGCTTTAAACTTCCATCCAATACATACAATCTGAACTGAATGTTCTCTCGTGGACCCACAAAGACATACAATCTGAACTGAATGTTCTCTCGTGGACCCACAAAGACATACAATCTGAACTGAATGTTCTCTTGTGGACCCACAAAGACATACAATCTGAACTGAATGTTCTCTCATGGACCCACAAAGATAAATAAATCAACTTCATCCTCTTGTAAGACACAGAATCGTGGACTAGCCTAGCGGTGTCTGATTTTAGAACAGTACTTTAAAAAAAAATCATTATTGTATTGAAAATATAAAGTGCTGAAAGTTTAGAATTTGCAGGTCGTATGTTTTTCACTGAAATTGTCAAAATGTATTTGTATTTTTGACATGTTTTACATGCAATTTGGCCACAAGATGTAAATTGATCATTATTTTTTAAATAAAGAGAATATACAGTCTAAAATACAGTATTACACGCTTATATTATAATCTCTTCACTGCCCTGTGTTTCATTCAAATCTCATATCTCAATACAGTATTACACACGCTTATATTGTAATCTCTTCACTGCATGCCCTGTGTTTCATTCAAATCTCATATCTCAATACAGTATTACACTGTTATATTATAATCTCTTCACTGCGCTGTGTTTCATTCAAATCTCATATCTCAATACAGTATTACACTCTTATATTATAATCTCTTCACTGCCCTGTGTTTCATTCAAATCTCATATCTCAATACAGTATTACACGCTTATATTATAATATCTTCACTGCCCTGTGTTTCATTCAAATCTCATATCTCAATACAGTATTACACTCTTATATTATAATCTCTTCACTGCCCTGTGTTTCATTCAAATCTCATATCTCAATACAGTATTACGCGCTTATATTATAATCTCTTCACTGCCCTGTGTTTCATTCAAATCTCATATCTCAATACAGTATTACACGCTTATATTATAATATCTTCACTGCCCTGTGTTTCATTCAAATCTCATATCTCAATACAGTATTACACTCTTATATTATAATCTCTTCACTGCTCTGTGTTTCATTCAAATCTCATATCTCAATACAGTATTACACGCTTATATTATAATATCTTCACTGCCCTGTGTTTCATTCAAATCTCATATCTCAATACAGTATTACACGCTTATATTATAATCTCTTCACTGCGCTGTGTTTCATTCAAATCTCATATCTCAATACAGTATTACACGCTTATATTATAATCTCTTCACTGCTGCTCTGTGTTTCATTCAAATCTCATATCTCAATACAGTATTACACGCTTATATTATAATCTCTTCACTGCCCTGTGTTTCATTCAAATCTCATATCTCAATACAGTATTACACGCTTATATTATAATCTCTTCACTGCCCTGTGTTTCATTCAAATCTCATATCTCAATACAGTATTACACGCTTATATTATAATCTCTTCACTGCCCTGTGTTTCATTCAAATCTCATATCTCAATACAGTATTACACGCTTATATTATAATCTCTTCACTGCTCTGTGTTTCATTCAAATCTCATATCTCAATACAGTATTACGCGCTTATATTATAATATCTTCACTGCCCTGTGTTTCATTCAAATCTCATATCTCAATACAGTATTACACGCTTATATTATAATCTCTTCACTGCTCTGTGTTTCATTCAAATCTCATATCTCAATACAGTATTACACGCTTATATTATAATATCTTCACTGCCCTGTGTTTCATTCAAATCTCATATCTCAATACAGTATTACACGCTTATATTATAATATCTTCACTGCCCTGTGTTTCATTCAAATCTCATATCTCAATACAGTATTACACTCTTATATTATAATATCTTCACTGCTGCTCTGTGTTTCATTCAAATCTCATATCTCAATACAGTATTACACGCTTATATTATAATCTCTTCACTGCCCTGTGTTTCATTGAAATCTCATATCTCAATACAGTATTACACGCTTATATTATAATCTTTTCACTGCCCTGTGTTTCATTCAAATCTCATATCTCAATACAGTATTACACGCTTATATTATAATCTCTTCACTGCGCTGTGTTTCATTCAAATCTCATATCTCAATACAGTATTACACGCTTATATTATAATCTCTTCACTGCTCTGTGTTTCATTCAAATCTCATATCTCAATACAGTATTACACGCTTATATTATAATCTCTTCACTGCCCTGTGTTTCATTCAAATCTCATATCTCAATACAGTATTACACGCTTATATTATAATCTCTTCACTGCTCTGTGTTTCATTCAAATCTCATATCTCAATACAGCATTACACGCTTATATTATAATCTCTTCACTGCCCTGTGTTTCATTCAAATCTCATATCTCAATACAGTATTAAACGCTTATATTATAATCTCTTCACTGCTCTGTGTTTCATTCAAATCTCATATCTCAATACAGTATTACACTCTTATATTATAATATCTTCACTGCTCTGTGTTTCATTCAAATCTCATATCTCAATACAGTATTACACGCTTATATTATAATCTCTTCACTGCCCTGTGTTTCATTCAAATCTCATATCTCAATACAGTATTACACGCTTATATTATAATCTCTTCACTGCCCTGTGTTTCATTCAAATCTCATATCTCAATACAGTATTACACGCTTATATTATAATCTCTTCACTGCCCTGTGTTTCATTCAAATCTCATATCTCAATACAGTATTACACGCTTATATTATAATCTCTTCACTGCCCTGTGTTTCATTCAAATCTCATATCTCAATACAGTATTACACGCTTATATTATAATATCTTCACTGCCCTGTGTTTCATTCAAATCTCATATCTCAATACAGTATTACACGCTTATATTATAATCTCTTCACTGCTGCTCTGTGTTTCATTCAAATCTCATATCTCAATACAGTATTACACGCTTATATTATAATCTCTTCACTGCCCTGTGTTTCATTCAAATCTCATATCTCAATACAGTATTACACGCTTATATTATAATCTCTTCACTGCCCTGTGTTTCATTCAAATCTCATATCTCAATACAGTATTACACTCTTATATTATAATCTCTTCACTGCCCTGTGTTTCATTCAAATCTCATATCTCAATACAGAATTTGTGATAATGGAATTATAGTTTCTATTTTCTTGCGTGTCATTCCAAATCAGTGAACATTTCAATATTAAAATTTCTGACTGAATGATTATATTAATTTGATGCCTTTGCATAGATTGTTTAGTATTTTACACATTACTTGCTAATTTAAAGTACAATAGCAAAATGGTACACTGCACATGTACCTTATACATAGTGTCAAGATAGGCATTATGCTATATACTACAATACAATACAGTTGGTTTCCCATCATACTTGTACTGTACATGGCATTTGAATTATATTCTGTATTTAAATATAGTATACAGTAGTATGCACTGTGTTCTTCTTGCAGTAGCTGCTAATGTCAACCACCCTTAACTTTTGAACACCCACTCTCTCTTTGCAATATCAATTTCACTGACAATAAATATATTTTAAACAACCAATAGAAATAGCCAATAGATGCACTGATTATGTTTAAATAATAGAAGGGTCATTCCATCTCAGTTCACCCAAAAAAAATGGAATTTTAAACCCTACCTCTTCCAATTTTGATGAAATTTGGTATATGGGTGATTCATAGCAATTAAAACCAAATTTTCAAATTTTAACCTTATCGGACCAACGGTTTTCGAGATATCGCAATTTCAATTTTCGGTTTTTACGCAAAAAAGCGCGCGGCCGCCACGTTTCAAAGAGCTGTATCTCGGGAACTATAGGTTCGATTTTAAAAACAAAGGTATTTTTGTAAAGGGGAGACCATAAGGAACCTAAATATACTAATTGTGTGTGTTTTATGTTAATTTTAAGTTGAATAAAACTTTGACATATATTTTGACCTTGAAATTGACCCCGTGGAACACGCCCAATTTGTTGGTGACTATCACGAAAAATGTAGCCCTACGTGTCAACTACAACATATAAAAAAATTGGAGGGGTTTTTTTCTTTGTTTCCATGAAATTACAATTTGAAGTTGACATACCTCTTCCTTTTAGTGTATTTTTGGTGTTGTTATACTTATACACAGTGTGAACACTAACTGTTAAGGTGTCTTATTGTTACGCTTTCTCATCAGGCCCACTTAAACAGTAGATATATTTTGATATGAGAAATACTGGGTAACTCACATACTTTTAAAATCAATTTTGACACATAGTTTAGTGTCCTTACTATGTTATTATGCACATTAACATATGCATAATAAGTGATTGCAGAGAACATACAACAGTTACTGTATATGCCTTTTTAAAGGTTGTCATCCCCTATAGAAAAACAAAACTACCAACCATGAAAAAAGTTCATTATTTCACAGATGGATGTGGCGGCCAATACAAAAACAAATATAACTTTATTAACCTTTGCCACCACCAGGAAGATTTTGGTTTAGACGCCGAGTGGAATTTTTTTGCTACATCACATGGCAAGAGTGCGTGTGATGGCATAGGTGGAACCGTTAAGAGGCTTGTCACTATGAGAAGCTTACAGCGTTTGACTGAATGTCATATTATCACATCTCTCAGTATGTTCGACTACTGTGTAATTTTTTATTTTTATTTTATGTCTTTAGGCAATGTGGCCAAGGATTACCAATAGTGAATTAATCACTGTCCTATCAGATAGGTGGTAATCCCCCTGATACAGGGGCTATTGTGTGAACCAGTTCACCGGGGTAACCCCCTACTCTTTTTCAAATAATGAACTGGGTTCTTTAAAGTACACACATGTTATAACTGTGTACACTGGACCTACGGTTTATAGTCCTTATCCGAGAAGACTTGTTCCACCACCAGAACTAGGAGCGAGTCGGCCTCGAACCCTTGCCGATGTTGTTGTTGGCTCTTTTAGGTACGGTAAACGGCGCCCCTGCCTTAACCGCTCGGCCATATGACTCGCTCATATGGACATTCCAGGCATCAACTTTTTTCATGAGGGAATAGATGAGGTATCTACTGTGGAAAAAGAAATAAAGCTGAGATTCAACCTCGCCCAGACCATCAAGGGTACATTACAATATCATCGCTTTGTTCCCGTTTCTCTGGCACAGATGCAGGTCTACAAACTTAGTACCCAGATAAACCCTCCGGATGTGGTAGTGATTCAAGAATCTTTCAGTGATGAAAATGAAATTGTTGCTGATACACAACCCACCATTATTAGACTTCAGAATTTTGTGTGCTGTAGTTATGATGGTGTCCCATGGATTGGTTTGGTGGTGGATGTCTCACTCTCAGAAGAGTTTGGGGATTTTCAAATTAAATTTATGCATCCTCATGGGTCAGCGAAAACCTTTTATTGGCCCTCCAAAGAAGACTGTTGTTGGATTCCTGAATCAAATGTACATTGTATTATAGCCTCTCCGTTTATAAAATCCTCTTCGACTAGGAATTACAGTATTTCCCAAAATGAGTAAAGGCCAGACATAGACAATTGTAACATTATAATAATATTTAGTTTGTAATAAAATTAATTTTGGAATACATCAAATTGACATTGAAGTAATGCATGGACAGACACCAAAAATACACTAAAAGGAAGAGGTATGTCAACTTCAAATTGTAATTTCATGGAAACAAAGAAAAAAACCCCTCCAATTTTTTTATATGTTGTAGTTGACACGTAGGGCTACATTTTTCATGATAGTCACCAACAAAACGGGCGTGTTCCACGGGGTCAATTTCAAGGTCAAAATATATGTCAAAGTTTTATTCAACTTAAAATTAACATAAAACACACACAATTAGTATATTTAGATTCCTTATGGTCTCCCCTTTACAAAAATACCTTTGCTTTTAAAATCGAACCTATAGTTCCCGAGATACAGCTCTTTGAAACGTGGCGGACGCGCCCTTTTTTGCGTAAAAACCGAAAATTGAAATTGCGATATCTTGAAAACCGTTGGTCCGATAAAGTTAAAATTTGAAATTTTGGCTTTAATTGCTATGAATCACCTATATACCAAATTTCATCAAAATTGGAAGAGGTAGGGTTTACCTCATTGGGTGATCTGAGATGGAATGACCCAGAATTAAAATAGAATAGGATGTATATAATAATTAACTAATGTTGAAACTGTTCCCACTGCCATTGATTGCTATACCAGCGAATTAAAAACAACTCCCTTGTTATACTGTGCAGGGAAAATTTTCGCCAGTGTAGCATAGCAAAAAGCTATACAAAACAACCTTATTGCTACACATTTTGAAAATTGTGTAGCAAAAAATACAATACAAAACTATGTTTCTCGACTTAAAAATCAGTTTGATTTAGCAATATTGCTAAATAAAATTGTTTAATGAAATTTTTCCCTGACTGTGTATATATCTCTGTTATTACAAAATACAAATATTATAGTATCACGTACTACTACAGTATACTATAGTACAGTATAATACTACAGATATCCGAGTTTTCTAGATCTAGAAAACTCAGATATATCTGAGATCTGAGTTTTCTAGATCTGAGTTTTCTAGACACCCTAATACTATACTAACAGTATAATACTATATGGTTCTGTTCTATGGGGTTCAACCTGCTGCCTTCAGGTTGTGGCCTTGACAATCAATTGCTTGCCATGTTTTTACTGTTGCTGCTAATTATTAAGGGCACATATTTGTTATTTCTGCTACTACAGTGTACTGTAATTTTACCACTAAGGCCTAAGACTTGGAATTTCGTTATACTGTATTTCATAAAATAATCGGGAAATAGCCAAGAAATAGCTGATTTCTTTTTTGTATTAGTTGATAATAGATTTAAAGTGTTACTGTAGGTTCATTTATAAACATCACAGGCACAGAATAAATTCTAAACCGCCCAGTGATTAACTGAATTTTAATTAATTAATTTGAAACAATAAAGATAAGGAAATCTGTGAGAATGATAAATAGTCACCCAAAGAAAAAAAAACGAAAGAACGAATCCAGAGCCTCCCTCAAATTCACAAGAGAAATTTAGACTTTATTCGGTTAAAACCACCATTTTGTTGTTCTTGTTCACATGCTGTAGCTTGTATTAAATGTAATCAACATAGACTTGAATATACTGTAAATATATTCATTATGTTGCTTGACATACAATATAGATAATACTACCACCACTAGATGTATTATGGTAATTCATTGTAAGCTGATATTCTAATGTGTGCTAAAACCAATCTAAATGTCGTCAGAAATCTTATTAATAACAAGTGTTTATTATTTAAGGACTGTGTTTATTATTCAAATCTGACTGTGTTTATTGCGAAATTTTAACCTAATTTATTTTTTAAATTGCTACTGTATCATCTGTAAATGTATTAAGAAAAAATATTAAAGTTTGGAAACCAGCCTTCTGTAGAGGCCAGATACCCTCATAGCCCCTACAAAAGGCTAGTGGCCTCCTCATTAGATCAATCTTAAACTTCAACAGAAAAGGGTTAAACTTACCTATAAATGCTAACTCTTTCTTAAACTTGCAATATTGTATGTGTTTTTTTTATATATATATATATATGTTAACAAACGTTTTCAGACTTTTCAGTGCTGCTGTTTTGTATGTTTTTTATATATACCGAAATAAATAAATAAAAATTCACTGTAATCTGTATACATTTTTCTTCTTCTTAGGAACATTAGCATTACCTTTAGCGGTGATTCCTGGAGGTATGTACAAGACGTCTCCTTTGAAGACTGAAGCACAGATCTTGCCTAAGAGCCAACACAGGACACTTACAACTACAGGATCACCTGTGGTAAGCAACAGTAGTGAAACGTCACTTGATCAGGATTACTGGTGTACCAAATACATAGATCATTGGATACATACACATTAAAGCTCTGTCTACACTATCAAACTAGTTTGACAACAAAATTGTTATGTGCACAAATATGGTAGTGATACCCAAATATGGTATTGATATGACATCATAATGTCCATATATAGGCATATCATATTATTTTTGTCGCATACAGTTTGATAGTGTAAACAGATCTTAAGAACCAAGTTATTTAAGAGAATGTTTTCATGTTCGTATTAACAGTTGATGAAATTCAATTTTTTATATTTTCTTCAGATTCTTGGAACCCAACAGCGTACAGTACCAACGGTTTTAGGTGGCAGTCCACATATATTAGCCCCTGTTGGCCTGGAGTCACCATGGGGGTAAGAATAATTAGTGCCTTAAGCTCTGTCTACACTATTAAACTTTATGTAACAAAAAAATGCGATGTGCCCATATATCGACATGATGATGTCATATCACTAACGTATTTGGGCATATCACTACCATATTTGGGCACATCACACTTTTTTTTGTCAAACTTGTTTGATAATGTAGACAGAGCTTTATTCTAGCTCTTTTTTTATTTACTTAAAGATGTATTGTCCCTTTGACTAATTCCAAAAAAATAAAAAATATAAGATTTTGAAAAAAAGTGGGTTATTTTGAAGTATCATAATAGTTATTAACTTTCACCAAAAATTAGTCGAAAAAAAAATTATTTAACTGAAATACAGACGTTTTTTTGTTCAAAAAATAACTTTGACTTCCAGTCAAAGTTTTTGATCAAAACATATCTCATATTGCAACGCGCTTGTTTGGCTACTCTGTATGCATATTCATAAAACTTCCTCGCGATCTGTGTGAAAACACCTTCTCAACCGTGCAAGTTGTAAACAATCCTAATTAGCATCATGCATAATGCATACTCATGGTTTGAAATCTTTGTTTACTTTCGCTCACGACGATTTTCTAGACGAAATGTAATCAAATTAATTTACCTGTTAATTACGTAAACTTGTTGTTTTTGGCTCGAATTTTCGACTTAAAGTGAATAACTTTAATATTACTTTGATATGGCCGATTTAAATTTAGAATATTTTGACCTTCATTTTTTTGTGTTTCAAGGGACAATACATCTTTAATTTTAAAGATTGAAACATTGTGGCTACTGTTTATATTAATCCAAATATTCTTAATTTGGTTTTGCAGTAGGAAAAGAACAATTTATATGGACAGCGATAATCAAGAATTCTCGTAAGTAAAGGCATTTTTTTTATATTATGTTAAGAATAATTGTTACTGTGGTACTATAGTAGTACACATACATTCAGTATTGATGTCATCTATGCAAATCTGTTTACATTTTTTATAGGGGAAGTGGAAAGAGGCGAAAACGAGAGAAAGAAGGCAAGGGGCTTAGACATTTTTCAAATAAGGTTTGTGAGAAGGTTCAGAAGAAAGGCGTAACATCATATAATGAGGTTGCTGACGAGTTAGTGCAAGAGTTTGCAGGTATTCCACCGCACCACAGGTTATCACCATCAGAACAGGTTAGTACTGTAATCTTAACTACCATTTTTTACTCTTAATTTTAATTAAATACTAGTTAAGTAATGACACTTACTAATTATCTAAGATTGTAAAGACAAATAAATGAAATTTTAAAATTTTTTTGAATAGGCACAGTATGATCAGAAAAACATCCGAAGGAGAGTTTACGACGCCCTCAACGTCTTAATGGCCATGAATATCATTTCCAAAGAAAAGAAAGAAATCCGATGGATTGGCTTACCAACAAACTCGGCGCAAGAATGTCAGAATTTAGAACAGGAGAAAAAACAAAGGGAAGAACGAATACGGCAAAAGACTACACAGCTACAGGAACTAATACTACAGGTGATTTTACAATTTATGCTGTCTACACATCACTGATAAACTTTCATACTAAATCTCTGTCGACACTATCAAATTTTATGTGCCAAAATGTGATGTGCCCATATATGGACATGATGTCATATCACTACTATATCTGGCTACATCACACTGTTTTTGTCTAATTTGATAGTGTAGACAGAGCTTTATAGTGTTTGTTGATTTTTTTATCATTAATTTCTCTTTTAAATAAAATTATTCTATTATTATTTTTTCATCAGCAAATAGCATTTAAGAACCTTGTTCAAAGGAACAAATCAATGGAGCAGTCTGGGTCAGTGAGTGCTCCTAGTAGCAGCTCAGCAATCCACTTACCTTACATCATTGTCAACACCAGCAAAAAGACTGTTATTGATTGCAGTATATCAAATGATAAGTAAGTATAATAAAAGCTACAACAGGACGCTGAGCTCACCTTGCCAAGATAGGAACTCGTAACAGTCTTTTGATCTTATGTCTGGCTGCGACAAATACCAGCAGTACTGTATGGTGTACGTATATTTTGGCCATGGTGTTCGTAACCAATCATTTGAGCAAACCAATTGGCCAATTGAAATTCAGTTTAGGGGATGTGGAACTGATCATGTCACAGCCACAGATAAACCATTTGATCTCTAGAGCTCAGCATCCTGTCACAGCCACAGATAAACCATTTGATCTCTAGAGCTCAGCATCCTGTCACAGCCACAGATAAACCATTTGATCTCTAGAGCTCAGCATCCTGTCACAGCCACAGATAAACCATTTGATCTCTAGAGCTCAGCATCCTGTCACAGCCACAGATAAACCATTTGATCTCTAGAGCTCAGCATCCTGTCACAGCCACAGATAAACCATTTGATCTCTAGAGCTCAGCATCCTGTCACAGCCACAGATAAACCATTTGATCTCTAGAGCTCAGCATCCTGTCACAGCCACAGATAAACCATTTGATCTCTAGAGCTCAGCATCCTGTCACAGCCACAGATAAACCATTTGATCTCTAGAGCTCAGCATCCTGTCACAGCCACAGATAAACCATTTGATCTCTAGAGCTCAGCATCCTGTCACAGCCACAGATAAACCATTTGATCTCTAGAGCTCAGCATCCTGTCACAGCCACAGATAAACCATTTGATCTCTAGAGCTCAGCATCCTGTCACAGCCACAGATAAACCATTTGATCTCTAGAGCTCAGCATCCTGTCACAGCCACAGATAAACCATTTGATCTCTAGAGCTCAGCATCCTGTCACAGCCACAGATAAACCATTTGATCTCTAGAGCTCAGCATCCTGTCACAGCCACAGATAAACCATTTGATCTCTAGAGCTCAGCATCCTGTCACAGCCACAGATAAACCATTTGATCTCTAGAGCTCAGCATCCTGTCACAGCCACAGATAAACCATTTGATCTCTAGAGCTCAGCATCCTGTCACAGCCACAGATAAACCATTTGATCTCTAGAGCTCAGCATCCTGTCACAGCCACAGATAAACCATTTGATCTCTAGAGCTCAGCATCCTGTCACAGCCACAGATAAACCATTTGATCTCTAGAGCTCAGCATCCTGTCACAGCCACAGATAAACCATTTGATCTCTAGAGCTCAGCATCCTGTTGTTGGTTTTTTTTTGTTTATCTTTATACTGGGTGACCTCTTCAGTCAAAGACTGATCTCCCAGAGGGCCCAGTTGGTGATCAGTGGCTGTGATGTACTAGTACACCGGGGTAACCCCCTACTCGTCTCGAAAGATGTACTAGGTTCTTTAAAGTGCACACGAGCAAGTTGTGTACACTGGACCTACGGTTTATAGTCCTTATCCGAGAAGACTCGTTCTACCACCAGAACCATGGAGTGAGTGAGCCCCGAACCCCTGCCGATGTTATGGCTACGTGATTACGGTTCCACTGTCTTAACCGCTCGGCCACTCACTCACTTGGATTGCCTTGGTATAATATGTACACCATAAATACTTCAGTTTCTTAGCACGATTTCAGTCTATGTTATAAAAGCTAATACAATGAGTAAATCAATGGAAATCATTTGTTGTTTTTTTCTTTAGATTTGAGTATCTGTTTAGTTTTGATAATGCATTTGAGATTCACGATGACATAGAAGTACTAAAGAGAATGGGCATGGCATTTGGCCTAGATAAAGGTGAATGTAAAGAGGAACATTTACAAGAAGCAAGGAACATGGTACCAAAAGCATTAGAACCTTATGTTATTGGTGAGTGTAACTAGTATCTGCCTCAGACACATTGGCTTATGCCTTTCCTATGGTTAAGGTGTGCATTGGACGATAGAAGCCCTTGGTCAGTGGTAAGACCAACCAAGGTGCTTTAAACAGTCCTGGCTTAGTTTCAGCTAATTGACATTGTCGTTTGCGGGAAAATTCAATACAAGATAGTAATTAACGTGGATGAGGACCTAGATATTAGAGAGCTTTAGATTTCCTAGAACCTATGTATTGATGTGTCGTCAGTCGTCACCTAGGCAAAGAAATCACCGAAATCGTAGTGGAATAGGGAGAGGAAGTACGTCCTAACTTCTCCACATGCACACAATTAATTACCATGGCCCAAATTGTTCCTAGGTCGTTTGAAATCGAAAAACTCCCTGTTAATGAATTGCAATAATGTTTATTTAATTAGGCATATACTAGATCCAAGATTATTATTAAAAATGTTTTACTTTCTCAGAAATGGCACAACAAAATAAAGGCCGAAACAATAGTACATCGATAATAGCAGGACCAAGCGGTATCCAAACACGCACATCAACTAGCGCTGGGTCGTCCAGCCAATCATCCTCACAAGGATCTTACTCGCTAGATTACGAAGTTGCCATGGCAAATAGACAGACTATATCCCGTACGCCAAGTATCGGGTCACATTCTAGCATGGGTCCGTCGCGCGGTGCCACGGACACTCCTTCGTCTCTGCTTGAAAGCGACATCGACGGATCTGATGATGAACTGAGCGTGGATCAGTGATTAAGTGTTATTTAATTATGAAAAATCAAGGAATATTTATCAAAACCCACTTTGACATACCTACAGTATGCTGTGATGAATTATATACTGACAAATGTGCACATGAGTTGTGTGCGCTGTACATGAGTTGTGTGCGCTGCACATGAGTTGTGTGCGCTGTACATGAGTTGTGTGCGCTGTACATGAGTTGTGTGCGCTGTACATGAGTTGTGTGCGCTGTACATGAGTTGTGTGTGCTGTACATGAGTTGTGTGCGCTGTACATGAGTTGTGTGCGCTGCACATGAGTTGTGTGCGCTGCACATGAGTTGTGTGCGCTGCACATGAGTTGTGTGCGCTGCACATGAGTTGTGTGCGCTGCACATGAGTTGTGTGCGCTGCACATGAGTTGTGTGCGCTGTACATGAGTTGTGTGCGCTGTACATGAGTTGTGTGCGCTGTACATGAGTTGTGTGCGCTGTACATGAGTTGTGTGCACATGATGCTGGAACATTACATTACAGATGATCATAATGAGACATAACCATACAAGAAGTTGATTTAAATGTAGCATAGCCTATGAAAGAAACATTACAGTGATCATAATATGACATGGCCTATGGAAGGCATGAGTTATATATAACATGACGCAGCCTATGGAAGGCATGGTGTATGATTTGGTAATCATAGTAAAACATAGCATTTACAAGGTGAGGTGTACCAAGACACAGCCTATGGAACGCATTACACATGACTTGGTGATAAAACGCTTGAGGTGTAACATGACATAGCCCATGGAAGGCATTTTATATGATTTGGTGATCTTATAACACATAGCATATACAATGCTTGAGGTTTAGAATGACATAGCCCATGGCAGGCATGCTGTATGCTCAATGGCAGGCATGCTGTATCTCCATGGTAGGGTGAATTCATCACCTTTGTGGGGACAATCTATATTTCTACATAAACTCTTAATTCACCAAATGCAGTTAAATATTATTGTATTTGTTTTTTTATTTATATAGCATCAAGGTCGTGTATGATGCAGGTTTCATTTAGTGAGTGCATTAGTGTGGATTATTAATATATACTGCTTATGTTGTGTCAAACATTTCTGGTTTTGTTTATAGACAATCAAAGCCTTTCACACCTGTTCCGGTCCGGCGAATCGAACACCAATGTTTTGTTTTCACGACGCTCCACGCGGCCAAGCACCAATCGATATGCGTGTAGCCGTGTAAAAACGAAACATAGACATTCGATTGGATTTGCCGTCGCCGGATCGGAACCGTGCCGGAGCAGTTGTGAAAGGCCCTTAAATCAGTTTCTTCATTGAATATTATCTTTTAATTATTCAGTGAATGTACAACCAGTTTTTAGCTAACCTCTGACCTTTGACATTGATGGTTTTGAGTACTAAGTCACATCAGTCACATATATTAAATTTTTTCTTTTACTCTTTATTTTTCTTTATATTATAACAGAGTTTTAAATTTCAATATTTTTTAATATTTTATAAATTATCGATCATCAACAAACGAAACAAAACAACAAAAATAAATGAATAATTTCATTTACAGAGATAGTTATTTTGATAATATGTAAATACAATTAGTTTTTATTTTGATATCATTTTTAAAATGTGATATTCTATGTTTGCTGCCCTCATCCCTATTATATGCTTAATATTATTTAGTAATGTGTGTGTGCGATTAGTTTTTTTTTTGTAATGTTATGTTTAAATTACGGGTGTTACTATTAAGAATGTTTAAAGAAATGTGAGAGGCCAAATGATGGACTAAAATGAATGTAAAGCTCTACACTATCAAACTATATGATAGCGATATGCCCAAATATGGTAGTGATGTGCCCAAATATGGTAGTGATATGCCCAAATATGGTAGTGATGTGCCCAAATATGGTAGTGATATGCCCAAATATGGTAGTGATATGACATCATCATGTCCATATATGGGCAAATCACATGTTTTTGTCAGATGATGGTGTAGACAGAGCTTAATTTTTACTACATTGGCACAAAACTATGTTTGATCAATGGGATCAATGGGTTGTTCAGTGGATGGGAATTTAATAATGAATAAGAAAGTTGGCCAGGGGGGGGGGGAGGGGGTTGTTGGTGTTCAAATTGATGGTGAGGGACTACGCCTTGTTGTATTCTAAATATACCAGTTGCAGTGTTTTACATTCAATGTTCTACTTTCATTCTATTTTCTAAACCACAATGCAATTCTTGGCAGGCATGTTTTAAAATCACGTTTTTGAATTAAAAATTATGAGTCTGGTAAAATCTGCCAAAACAACACAATTTGTAACAAGTGTATACTCAGAACAAACAGGCCGCCTTTAATTATTTTCCCATTAAGTATATTTTGATAAAACGACATCTGTAAAAACAATTATGAAATTTGAGTTTTTATATTCAGCCTAGCTCAAGCCCCTTTCAACCACGTATCAACATAATTTTGTAATGTATGTACATATACTTTTCAAGCGACTAAAACATTGTCAAATTTGTCAATGTTTTTACAAAAAAATGAAATCATTGTTGTACTGCTGAATTATTTATGTAAAACATGGAAAATTGATCTTTTCAAGCAGTGACATATGTAACTAATCTTTATACGAACATAACAAATTATCTAAAATATAGTTATTGTGAGATAAAATGACATTTGTATTCTGTTTCTTTAAAAGTGAAGTGTGAATTTATATAAATGAAGAGATTTTTCTGCAGTAATATATTTGTATATTCATTCTCTTCCAATCAAACACATTCACGACGAAATGATACGTACGCTTATAATTAATCTTTATTCTCACTCTACAGTGAAGACGGATTTGCAAAATTTCGACCCTTTTATTTTTCGACAAAACTGGTTAGTATGGCTCTATAAGATGATTCAAAGCAATATATGCGCATATATAGCCATTTTTGGAAAAATCCCTGTGTACATGAAAATTTTCGAAAAATGGCCGATTTTCGACCCTTTTATTTTTTGACATAAATGGTTACTATAGCATAAAAAACATGCACAGAGTCGAATAATGGGTTCTGCGCATGTCAATTGTGCTATAGTAACCACTTTTGACATAAATGGTTACTATAGTATAATAAACATGCGCAGAGGCGAATAATGAGTTCTGCGAATGTCAATTGTGGTATTGTAACCAGTTTTATCGAAAATTAAAAAGGTCGAAAATTTGCCATTTTTTGTAGTACATGGAAATTTTCGAAAAATGGCCGATTTTCGACCCTTTTATTTTTTGACATAAATTAATGGTTACTATAGTATAATAAACATGCGCAGAGGCGAATAATGGTTCTGCGCATGTCAATTGTGCTATAGTAACCACTTTTGACATAAATGGTTAGTATAGTATAATAAACATGCGCAGAGACAAATAATGGGTTCTGCGCATGTCAATTGTGCCATAGTAACCAGTTTTATCAACAATTAAAAAGGTCAAAAATTGGCCATTTTTTTGAAAAAATCTCTCTACAGGGAAATTTTCGAAAAATGGCCGATTTTCGACCCTTTTATTTTTTGACATAAATGGTTACTATAGTATAATAAACATGCACAGAGTCGAATAATGGGTTCTGCGCATGTCAATTGTGCTATAGTAACCACTTTTGACATAAATGGTTACTATAGTATAATAAACATGTGCAGAGGCGAATAATGGGTTCTACGCATGTCAATTGTGCTATAGTAACCAGTTTTATCGAAAAATAAAAAGGTCGAAAATTAGCCATTTTTTTGAAAAAATCCCTGTACTATAGTACAGGGAAATTTTCGAAAAATTGCCGATTTTCGATCCTTTTATTTTTTGACATAAATGGTTACTATAGTATAATAAACATGCGCAGAGGCGAATAATGGTTCTGCGCATGTCAATTGTGCTATAGTAACCACTTTTGACATAAATGGTTAGTATAGTATAATAAACATGCGCAGAGACAAATAATGGGTTCTGCGCATGTCAATTGTGCCATAGTAACCAGTTTTATCGACAATTAAAAAGGTCAAAAATTGGCCATTTTTTTGAAAAAATCCCTCTACAGGGAAATTTTCGAAAAATGGCCGATTTTCGACCCTTTTATTTTTTGACATAAATGGTTACTATAGTATAATAAACATGCGCAGAGGCGAATAATGGGTTTTGCACATGTCAATTGTGCTATAGTAACCAGTTTTATCAAAAATTAAAAAGGTCGAAAATATGCTATTTTTTTTAAAAGATCCCTGTACTATAGTACAGGTTACTATAGTATAATAAACATGCGCAGAGTCGAATAATAGGCTCTGCGCATGTCAATTGTGCTATAGTAACCACTTTTGACATAAATGGTTACTATAGTATAATAAACATGCACAGAGCCGAATAATGGGTTCTGCGCATGTCAATTGTGCTATAGTAACCACTTTTGACATAAATGGTTACTATAGTATAATAAACATGTGCAGAGGCGAATAATGGGTTCTACGCATGTCAATTGTGCTATAGTAACCAGTTTTATCGAAAAATAAAAAGGTCGAAAATTAGCCATTTTTTAAAAAAAAATCCCTGTACTATAGTACCGGGCAATTTTCGAAAAATGGCCGATTTTCGATCCTTTTATTTTTTGACATAAATGGTTACTATCGTATAATAAACATGCGCGGAGTCGAATAATGAGTTCTGAGTCAATTGTGCTATAGTTACCACTTTTAACATAAATGGTTACTATAGTATAATAAACATGCGCAGAGGCGAATAATGGGTTTTGCGCATGTCAATTGTGCTATAGTAACGAGTTTTATCGAAAAATAAAAAGGTCGAAAATTTGCCATTTTTTGAAAAGTCCCTGTGCTATAGTACATGGAAATTTTCGAAAAATGGCCGATTTTCGACCCTTTTTAATTTTTGACATAAATGGTTACTATAGTATAATAAACATGCGCAGAGCCGAATAATGGGTTCTGCGCATGTCAATTGTGCTATAGTAACCACTTTTGACATAAATGGTTACTATAGTATAATAAACATGTGCAGAGGCGAATAATGGGTTCTACGCATGTCAATTGTGCTATAGTAACGAGTTTTATCGAAAAATAAAAAGGTCGAAAATTAGCCATTTTTTTAAAAAAATCCCTGTACTATAGTACCGGGAAATTTTCGAAAAATGACCGATTTTCGATCCTTTTATTTTTTGACATAAATGGTTACTATCGTATAATAAACATGCGCGGAGTCGAAAAATGGGTTTTGCGCATGTCAATTGTGCTATAGTAACCAGTTTTATCGAAAATTAAAAAGGTCGAAAATTTGCCATTTTTGTGAAAAAATCCCTGTACAGAGAAATTGTCGAAAAATGGCCGATTTTCGACCCTTTTATTTTTTGACATAAATGGTTACTATAGTATAATAAACATGCGCAGAGTCGAATAATGAGTTCTGCGCATGTCAATTGTGCTATAGTAACGAGTTTTATCGAAAAATAAAAAGGTCGAAAATTTGCCATTTTTTGAAGGAAATTTTCGAAAAATGGCCGATTTTCGACCCTTTTTATTTTTTGACGTAAATGGTTACTATAGTATAATAAACATGCGCAGAGGCGAATAAGTGTTTTTGTTGGTGTTATTTATTATTCCAAAATAAAAATATATTTCCATTATAAAATAAAAGTCACTCGTTATCGTGAATGTGTTTGTATTATCAACATTGTTGATCACGAATGGAGCCTCGGGTATTTGAGCTGCTCAAAAATGATTACACACTTCATGGATAAACCCATTTTGGGCGAGTTCCTAAGAGTTTGATGTTTGATGATTTGGTACAGCAAACAACTGCTCTCTTTATTTATTGTTTTATCATTCTGCTGTGTATTTATTGTCAGTCCGAGTCCGTATCACGTATTTCTAACTCAGCTGAACGCCATAAGACGACATACGCGCCGAGTATATAGCCGAATAGGGGGAATCTGCGGACCTTTAGGGCTGCTGTCTGAGCTTATGTACAGGATAAAGTTGCTGTCATTGGTGTTTTTGTCATCCCCAATATGTACTGCTGCCATTAAAAAAAGATTCAACCTTGTATCGCTTCACATGAATAAACCAATTTGGGCGTGGCCCTAAAATGTTGCTGTTTGGCGCCCCGTACAGGATAAAGTTGCTGTCATTGGTGATGTAATCATTAGTAGCCCACTGCGAATGATATCCAAAAAAGTTTATCCTTGTATCGCTTCACATGAATAAAGGCATTTTTACCCCCCTATGTTATGATCCCCACAGGCCCCATGTACAGGCTGTGACCCGGCAGCAATGTCGAATATTGCATCTCGCCCTAATACGCACCTAACTACATCATCAAACCTTTTGTATCTTTTCACATGAATAAATCTTCCGGGCGCCCGGTCTAATATTATTGCAAATTATATAACACCTAAATAAATTCCTGTCATTTGATTGGACGGTTGTGGGTCACATGGCGTGCAATAGTACGCACTATTAAACGATCGTTTAATAGTACTTTTTGAAACATTTTTGTGTACAAAAAAAAAACTAGTACACAAATTATCTTATGATATGGCTCTGTACTGTGAAATACAACAGCGCCACCTGTCGTCTGGCCTCAGTTTCGTTTTTCTTTTAAACATTTGTGTACGGAAAAAAAAACGTTTCGCGGATGAAAAAAAATCTAGTACACAAATTACCCTATGATATGGCTCTGTGTACTGTGAAATACAACAGCGCCACCTGTCTGGTCTGGTGAATGATGAAAGGTTATATTTCAACTCGGCTCATCGCCTCGTTGAAATATAACCTTTCATCATTCACCTCGTGCCATTATTTGTACCATTACACTCATAAACATTCATTATTTGTATATTATTAGCATTATTTTTAAAACGTCGATATCCAATAATGGCAAAATTTCGATATTTTGGGCATATTTCGGAAAAATCCCTGTACTAGTACAGGGATTTTTTCCAATAATTGCAAAATTTCGACCCATTTTATTTTTCGACAAAACTGGTTACTATGGCTCTATAAGATGAGCAATATATGTGCATATATAGCCATATTATTGCATAATAATAGCATTTTAAAACGTCGATATCCAATAATGGTAAAATTTTGACCCTTTTATTTTTCGACAAAACTGGTTATTATGGCTCTATAAGATGATACAAAGCAATATATGCGCATATATAGCCATAATAATAGCATTTTAAAAAGATATTTTTGGCATTTTTCGAGAAAAGAATTTGTATTAAGTACAAAGATTTTTTTATGCAAACGCAAACGATGACCTATGACATCGTAAAGGTGATGCAATTAGAATTAACACATGCAACAAATTGAATTTTAACGAGACCATTGTTGGTTTGTTCTCTAACCTCCCTCATACAAAATAAAAACTTACACTTACAACCTTTTTGCCTCATCTACAAAAAGAGAATATTTATGGCTAAAAAACATGTTTGTAGAGATTCATACAATTAAATTAAACTTATTTAAAAAAAATATCTTTACACTTTTGTTAAAATAAAACAAAAAAGTCCAATATGTGAAACTATTTTTCCCTTTCCCATTCTAGGATGCACCACAACACTATTGTACAGTTTTATAAAATAGACTACCATTAACTTAAATTATTAGCGTACATATTAGTTATAAGAATCATAACTAGTGACGGGTTAAACGTAGTGTTAGGCTAATGAATTGGCTTAAAACATCTTGAGAGCAACATACATACAATATCTGAGACCCGAACCGGATATGCAGACCATGTTGTACCACATTGCATAGCTTTTGACATTCAACATTAAATATTTATTCTTAGCAAACAATTTTATTTGTTTGTTTTTACTAATTGTATTTCTTTATGTTAAAACATTAATGTTAAACCACATGAGGCGATAAATGAATTTTCAATTTTGTAGAGTTGAATCAATTATAATTAAAACTAGAATTATAGGTGATCACTTTTATAATTTTACTGAAAACATAAAAGCAAACATGTCAAAGGTTAATTAGTTCTATTAAATTATGTAAAAATAGAGGATACGATAGAAAAATAGCATTAAATGGAATAAATATATGCACACTACCTTTAAACTCTGTCTACACAATCAAACTAGTTTGATAGTGTAGACGGAGTTTTACAGTCCCTTATAAAACTTTAGAACAATGTTATATGTATAAGGGGAATGCCTTAGTATACTGAATGCAATGGTGTTTCGTATCTATTTGTACTCCACACATTGTTGGCCAATCAAAGTAAAGTATTGTATCAACAAAAACATCTACTTTTTATGGCTGGTATTTTGTAGATGAGGCTCATAAACAGAGATTAACTAAATACCTGTTGTTTAATACCTAAATATACAGATCTGACATAGCAGTAATTATTTATACCATTTTAGAAATACATAAATATAAATGTACTCATAGTGTGTAATGAAAAGTTATTGAATAAGTAAAATTTTACCGGTTTGACTAAAAACTTAAAATATTTAATTATAGTGGAATTTAAATGAATGGCCTCCTCCGCCTCCAAATGGGTTGAAACCGAACGGACTACCCCAATTGCCCCGATTACTCTGTTGTTGTTCTTCTGCGTCCAGTGGATCCTCACCACGGTCAAACTTTTCACGCATTTCTGAATTACAAAAAAAAATTGTTTAAAACATAACTACAATAATTATAATCAACCGATTTAAGAGAGAGCGTTTGATGATATTACACACAAATGGGGTGTCAATTGACCTGTCCTGGGAAGGTTCTAAAATACATTTGAAATGGAGGCCAAAATGGTATTTCCCACCCTGAGGCATGTATCGGTTCTAGTTATAATAGTTAAAATAAATGTTGGACTGACTGACTCTCTCACAGCAGATACCAACTTCTCATCCAGTAGGTTGATCCCTTCAATTAACAAGACTGAGCATCATAATAATTCATTCTTTCCATGTGCAATCAGACTACAGTATTTTCAAATTGCTTATTTTAAACGGTAAGTATTCTCTATTTTAAAATCTTAACTATATCATAGTGAAATTTTATCAAGTCCAGTTTTTAACATGTTTTACCATTTTAATCTTTAATGTTTTTACATATCTCAATTTTGCATTGTTTTGGTACAATAAATTTGAACTTGAATACAACAAGTGACAACCTTACCTGGGTTTGTTAATACTTCCTTAGCCGCTGCAATATCTATAAACTTTTTCTCTGCTTTTACTTTTTCTTCAGCATCCTCAAATTTATCTGGATGCCATTGGACTGCTAAACTACGATATGCCTTTATTATCTCTTTCTTATTTGCATTTCTAAAAGTGGAAAATAAAAACATCAGAAACAAATTACTTGCATTGAATACACATCCTACTGGTAACTTGAACTCTGCCCATAAAACTATCAAACAAAAAATGGATGCAACCATATATGAACAAAATGATGTCATATCACTACCATATTATTTGGGCATATCACTACCATATTTGGGCATATCATTACCATATTTGGGCACACTTTTTTTTTATTTTTGAGTTTGATAGTGTAGACAGAGCTTTAGCGTTCAAAATAACCTTTAAAAAGTGTTACCTTATTCCTTTTAACATTTCTTATTTATAACATTCAATTTTAACATACCTTTTAACTCCTAAAATTTTATAGTAATCTCGTTTTAGAGATTGTTTAAGTAATTTATTGCCTCGTTTTAAAGCATCCTGTGTTCGTTGACTGTCTTCTATATTATGTGCTTTTGTAAATTCATCAATGGCTAAAATATTAACAAGAAAAAAAATATACAATTATAACAATATTAATGTGTGTAAATGTCAGATTTCATTTTGATAAATATATTCCATATGAACTTCCAAGAAAATAATAGTAAAACAAACAATAACAAGCCAAACAATAACTAAGCAGTCAGGAGACACGATACTGGGTAATGTATTCCACCATGAGACACGATACAGCACAGGGTTTATTGTTGCTCGATATGATACCATACAAGAATCTGCTAAACAAATAATCTATGTTAGCAATCATACCTTTTTGGAATTCTTCATTTTGTATATAAGCTTCTCCAATATCTAATAAAACATCAATATTCTCTACATCATCAGCGAGTACTTCATTACATTTAGTAATAGCTTCTGATGTTTTAAAAGATTTTACTAAACAATGACAGATGCCTCTGTCTGCTCTTGATACGTATGCCCAATTATTGGGTTCAGTTTTCTTTGCAGCTTCGTATTTTCCTATAGCATCTTCATAGCTGTACATAAAAACAAGACGTGTCTATTAGCATACAATGTTTTCATCTTAATATGCCTATCATCATAAAAACAAGACGTGTCTATTAGCATACAATATTTTCATCTTAATATGCCTATCATCATAAAAACAAGACGTGTCTATTAGCATACAATATTTTCATCTTAATATGCCTATCATCATAAAAACAAGACGTGTCTATTAGCATACAATATTTTCATCTTAATATGCCTATCATCATAAAAACAAGACGTGTCTATTAGCATACAATATTTTCATCTTAATATGCCTATCATCATAAAAACAAGACGTGTCTATTAGCATACAATATTTTCATCTTAATATGCCCATCATCATAAAAAGCCTAGTATTGTTAATAAGGAGAAAGTACTTATCCTTATGAAAAACAATTATAGTACAGAATTTTATGAATACAATACAATTTTAATAATATTCCACAGTCCATTAAAAATCATTGTAGCAATTATTGATTTTAATTTAACTTTATTTCGTCCTCTAATAGGAAAATATTTTATTAGGAATTTCATACATACAAATACAATTTGGAACTTTTCCATTTATTATTCCATTATTATATTTTCTATTGCAAATACACTTGCGTTATTGATGTTGAGTACAAAAAAGGACTCACCTTTCTTCATTTTCGTAATCTTTTGCTTTCATTAATTGTTTGTTTAGCTTTTTCATATTTTTGTAAAATGGAAAACATTCTTTGTGTTCAGGATCTAACTTCAAACATTCACGAATATCACTGAAAATAAAAATAAATTTAATTATTAAATGTATGAATGATTCACTGATGATATGTACGGTACAGGTTTATACATATTGATAAGCCTTTCATTATTGAAGTTATTACTTACAACTTTTAAAGCTCAGGTACAGGCATGAATTTTAAATATAATATTTGGTTAATTGTACATAAATCAAATATTTGTAACAGAAATCAAGACGAAAAAACATGAATTTCCCTTAATATGGTCAAATACAAAATTTGGCAAAATTCTTCCATAAAAACCAGGAAGTTAGGTAGTTAACCTAATGTAATAACATATCTGGTGACTCCCTAGACGGTGAAAAAAGATGGTGGATATACGGTGGATAATTTTTGCTATAGCATGAAAATAAAATAAAAATCTGAAGTTGAATAAAAATATCAGAAATGTAATATTCAAGTTATATTACCTATATTTAGTCATCTGATAACATTTTTTACCACACCATTTATTTTTCATAGCTTTTTAAAATGCCTCTCTATTTACAAAATTTGTGTACAAAAGAATAGAGATTTTACTGTGTAATTTGAACTATCCCCCCACTGATATGAAAGTGCTTATTTTCAACAAGCTCGTGTAACACAAAGAAAATCCCAAAAATTATGAAACATAGGGGAAACTATAGATCGATAATTATTGGAATGTATGATCAATAGAAATTTTTTGCCCGCACCTGGCCTTTAAGTTAACCCTAAACTTACATGTTATTTCTCCAACTATATTACAACTTAGTCCAGGGTAACCCTAAACTTACATGTTATTTCTCCAACTATAATACAACTTAGTCCAGGGTAACCCTAAACTTACATGCTATTTCCTATATTCCTACAAAGCATATACATATATTTATTCTGTATGTTGTTCTCCCATCCAATTGTGTATAAACAACACTTACACTAAAGCATCGTCTAAATCTCCAATTTGATAGTGAAGTCCGCTCATTTTATAATAACCTTGTGTGTTGTCATTGGTCAATTTTACTATCACTTTGTAGTCGTCAATTGCTTTATATACTTCTCCAACTTGAAGGTAACATTCGGCACGATTTATTCGTACATCTGGAAACCATATACAATGCTGAAAGAAAATCAATTAATAAATCTATTTAAAAATTGGTACAAACAATATTTCATATTTATAAAATTCTTCTTTTGAGGCAGTGACACACACAGAGAACAACAAAACAATAAGATAGTGCAAAGCAAAAATCTTGATAAATTCTAAACGAAATTATTGTTGAATCTCTTACATCTATAACAGCATTATAATATTGAAGGGCCTCTTGAAAGTTCCTGGACTTCATGAGGGCGTCGCCTTGCTTTATGTTCGCAATTAATGGATCAACCAGTCTTAGCTTCTCATTGGCTTCTTTATTGCTTGGATCGTTTGCTATCTGTAGAACAAAACAGAGTATTTCTTTCACTTACAAATTCCGATACAGTAGTCCATTCATTAAATCACATACATAGGTGTCACGGTGAATCTTAAATTTTGCAAATGGTAATGCAAAGGATTGGACATCAAATTAAGTTCATAACTTCATTTCACCACTTTTAGGCCCTAGGCCCCTCTGTTTCAAAATCCTGGATTCACCACTGATACATATATTATATATTTAACCTTTCTGAAAGTTTGACCTCTTAACTATGACCTTCGCTCCAAATAAACTTACAACTGCTTCGTAGTCTTTCTTAGCGGCTGCCAAATGACCTTGTTTCATTAGGATGTTGCCATGGTTAACAAGAGCGGGTGAAAATGCTTTATTTAATACACTGCTCTTCTTCAAGTCCGGTAACGCCGACTTGGAACGGCCCATTGCCAAATAAACAGTTGCCCTCCTGTAGTATGCCATGAAATTATCTGGGTCATTCTCTGTAAAAGAAAGAAAACGGAATGTGAATTTTAGCTAAAAACTTTTAGCGAAAAAAAACCCCATTTTGAATGTACAATTTCAAGTAAAATGTAAGCATGAACAAAACAAAATTGTCTTTTATGCTTGAATAAACATACCAATTGCTGAATTGTAATGGTTCAGTGCCTCGGCGAGCTGACCAGCGGCCAATAAGGCATTACCATTCTCCATATGCCTCGAGGCATCCTTCTGAGTGGCATCAACTCCTACGAAGTAAAACATAATAAAAAATGATCAGGCTTTTTTATTTATTATTGTAGAAACGTGTTCTATGTATAGTTTTATTTTATTTGATCACCCCAGCGGCCAGGTCTAAGGTTTCGCAAGTAACACAGTACACCATACACCAACCAGAATCAGATTTTAAATTAAATAACAACAGAAGTAAACAAGCAGAAGACACAAAACAGACATAAAACGAGAAATATAACCAACCATAACCAACATATAGGCCTATCTATTATACAAACTAACCAAGCACTGGTTTTTATTATATTAAACAACCATGCTAGGTCGAGGAGGCATACTGAACTAGCCAATATACGCCTGAATATATAAAAAGTAAAGTAAAACAGATTATTTATAATATTTATTATTAGAAATTCATTTTCCAAAAAACAAAAATAATTTTTTAAGTAACTTAAGCAAGCCTTGCTAGCTAAGCCCCTACATTAGGCCTACATAATTATTCCTAATGAATATATACAGTAATCTATTTTCACCATACAGTGACAAGCCCTTCCACCTACACTACACTACATACAAGCAAGCTGACGTGTGACAGGTGGTGCCCTGCTGACTGAAAATGTTGGTCGTTTAAAAGTTATGTTAGGCCTACCTTTTTCATGTCCAAGACCAATAGTTACTAGTAGAATTGGAAAAGAAGATAAAAAATTATAAATGTTTTTCATCTTGTAAAATTCCTCAAGAGTACTGGGATACTGACACCATGCAGTAGTGACAAGGAATTCAACTAAATGAAAAGAACACTACAAAAACATAACCCTCATTCACAATTGTTGTCGAAAAACAACCACGTCGAATTCGCAACCTGATGTGTTGTGATTTCATTGGTCAGTTTTGACCCTAAACTTGACACGAACTTGTTAACTATATGTCGTCTAATGATAATATTTAATATTTTGCTTTACATTTGAATATAAATCATTTTTATTCATAAATAATAAACTTACAAATATATTTTATTTGTTAGCCTATCAAATACATTTTTTTGTCAAGCTAAAAGTAAGTTAATAAAAATGTTTATGAATCAACGAAAACAATAATGGCGGCGCCCATGAGAAGAACATTTGCAAGACATACTCATAGATTTTTTAGTTATCGTTCTTATTATTTAAGTAATTCTTGGAACAAAGATTCCAATGCTACAAGCGGTGATCTGTGGCGCCTTTATAAATTATCAAAGGATTATTGCGAAAAGCTAGGTAGCTATGCTAGGCCTAGCCTGTCTTTTTCGTTTTGTGTGGCGGCAATCATATTGTCTGGTCCCTGGATGCATGTCTGACTGGTTGAAATACAATTATGCAGGCCTAGGCCTAGGAAATAATGAATGAATAGATGGATTTACCGTGTATTGGTTTATAATGAATACACATATATTATGATAATATAACAAATACATATAACATATATCATAATAATAATAAAATAGGCCTCAAACTTAATCTGGCTTCTCTTGACTTGTTACAAATGGCACATCAGTGTGCGAGGCATGTGAGCCATCCCATGCAAAATGTATCCAAAAAGAAATCGAGTTACCGTCCCCACAAATATGAGGCATCATTTGACCATTCCCCAACAAGTGTGAGGCACACACTTCTTGTTTCAGTTTCTTGTTCAATTAAAAAGGGCAAACTTTGTTTATTTTTTCAGCAAAAAGTGATTTACATCACATAAACCCAAAGGGCGTGTTTTCAAATAATGAGTTGAATCTAGGAGATATTAACATCTATGGATTTGATTATGATTACACACTGGCTGACTATACTGTTGAGCTTGATCAACTTATATACAAAATGGCACTACAGATATTAATGGAGAAAAAACTGGTAGGTTGATGAAAGAAGTGGTGCAATGTTCAATTCAACTTTATTTCAGACAAACTGTCCATATGAAACATATACATACAATAAAAAAGACAAGAAATACAAAGCATTATGTGACAACCGTCATGGAGACAGGACCAAGATGGAAGTAATCAATGATGTACAATGTACAATACAAAGCATTATGTGACAACCATCATTGAGACAGGACCAAGATGGAAGTAATCAATGATAATGTACAATGTACAATACAAAGCATTATGTGACAACCATCATGGAATTACTAAGAATTATTTGTTGACATATAGTGCCTCTCTTCACTTAAATACATTTTGGAATCAAACAATAAATATTCATATATACAATTTAACATTTTGTTTTTCATTTTCATAATTCAGGAAAGAAAACTATAAATTGTCAGCTTCAAGAATTCATAAAAAGATAGAACACTATTTTCCACAAACCATTCTACATTGGCATGTTTGATTCTTTCTATTTTATACATATCAAATTACTATTTGTTTTAATTAATTTTGTTTTAATTAGTTTCCACCAGGAATAAAAGATGTGCCCTATGACCCCACCTTTGCTATAAGAGGCTTGCATTATGACATCCATAAGGTATGTGTAATATTTTTTAAATACAGATCGAAACGTTGAATCATGACTTGCCTCTCTTTATTTGGAGTCAGTTTTATACTATATTATTTAAACATAATCAGTGCATCTATTGGTTTTTGACAGTACTAGTGAATTGATTTTGATTTATAGTTTTATTTATATTTTTTTCCCCAGGGATTACTTTTGAAGATAGATGCTTTCCATCGAATTCAATTTGGTTCTGTATTCAAGTACTTATTTTAAATTTTTTTCATTTTGCTAAAAATGTTTGTAAAAAAAAATCATGAAAGGTAGAAAATTTACTTTCCATATCAGGCCCGTATGCAGCATTTATAATGGGGGGGGTGCGAGCAAAGCGAGCAACAATGGCTGGGGGGCCAGGGGGCCGCCAAGGGCCCCCGGTCAGGGGCCGAAGGCCCCGGCAAAATTTGCGTTATTTGACGTTCTAAAGACTGATTTAAGACTCTTTGTTGTGGCTTGGGCTAGTTGAACGATGGACACCAGAACTTAACGCTTTCATGATGTTTAAAGGACAAACAACTCAGACAGCGTCGTACGACGCTGTCTGAGTTGGCCTTCCTTCCCATGTTTAGGCGCTGTATCCGTATTCGCTGTATTTCCAGACACCAAAGATTGTATAGCGCCGCTACGCGGCGCAAGATAGGTAACTGGGTGAGACCTTTGTAATCCATGGACGCCATTCCGCCGTTGTCAAGGCAATATCCACAATGTTTCGGTTAAAGAACGAAGTTGTCTAACCAAACGTATCAATGTAAACACACAGAATTAATCGGAAAGTGTCCAGATCCCAAAGAAACTTTTATTTTACTTTGTGTACATAATTTCTTCCCTTTTCCATGAATCATTCATCAAGATGGTTAACCACAGATACTTCGAGGCGGACCGCAAAATTTAAACCATTTACATTTAAATCACAATTTAAATAACCTGTCCGCCCGAATGGCGTCCATGGATGATTTACTGGGCGCGTAGTGTTATAAGATATGAGCTTGGCAACAGCTACCTATACCTATCTTTACCGCCTGTTGTACGTCTGTATTTATTTCCAGCAAACACTTTACCGCGTACCGCGTACATGAAGCGCTAAGCTATTGCTTGTCGTCACATGATCGACTGCGCATGTTTTACATCAAGTTTGAGTCATTTCAGATTCCGTAAATTTAATTACCGTATTTTTTCATTTTATATTAACATATTTTTGTTTGTATACAATTGATAATGTAAATTTTGTATATATATAATATTGTCTTTAGTTAAACAAGACAAGAAAAAATACCAACAGAGAAAATAGTGGACCTTTTGGGACTTGGGGGGGAAGAAATAAAACAGAATTGCAATCGATGGTCTAACACAGATGCCTGAGGCCCCCTTTTTTAGGAACCCTAAGTAGCCCTCCAACGCTGGAGGCCTTGGGCGTTTTTAGCCTTTTTTGATGTATATTTTAATTCCTGTTTTATCTTCTGGACACTGCTCAGGCCGGGCCCTTGGGTTTAGCTAGTGAGTGCTCATAGCCGTTGTGCCACTGATTGCGTAGAAGTCTTGTTAGATAAACTCACTAATGCAGGTCTAGCCGTTGTGCCACTGATTGCGTAGAAGTCTTGTTGAATAAACTCACTAATGCAGGTCTAGCCGTTGTGCCACTGATTGCGTAGAAGTCTTGTTAGATAAACTCACTAATGCAGGTCTAGCCGTTGTGCCACTGATTGCGTAGAAGTCTTGTTAGATAAACTCACTAATGCAGGTCTAGCCGTTGTGCCACTGATTGCGTAGAAGTCTTGTTAGATAAACTCACTAATGCAGGTCTAGCCGTTGTGCCACTGATTGCGTAGAAGTCTTGTTAGATAAACTCACTAATGCAGGTCTAACCGTTGTGCCACTTGATTGCGTAGAAGTCTTGTTAGATAAACTCACTAATGCAGGTCTAGCCGTTGTGCCACTGATTGCGTAGAAGTCTTTTTAGATAAACTCACTAATGCAGGTCTTGGATAGTGTGTTCAATTGATATGTATAGTAGATTCATTTAGATTTTTTAAACCATTTTACTTCAGGGGTCACCGACAGTTAAGCAATGAGGAGGTCATTGAGGAATATGACAGTGTTCACATCCCAGTAACGTACATGAGCTCATTTCATGGCAAGGTGTGTAATCAAATCTTTTGCATAATTAAGTATAACCTTTGACCTTAAACAAATAAACATGAAGGAAAAGGCAAGCAAGCTTTCAGATTCAGTGAAATTTAATTTATTTTTTCTTTACAGGGACAAAATATGCGACAGCTTATGGACATATTTTCAATTCCTGAAATGGCTTTACTCGCAAACGTTATAGAAGTAATGTACTTTAAAATTAATTAATTAAATTAATTATCAATGCATCATCACTTTCTCATCAACAGCAAGTGTCATCATCATCCAGCTTTCTGATTATAAATCATATATTGTATATCCCACCCCACTAGAACACAAAATTGGGCCGACTTTTGGTGGTGGAACTATAGCCGGGATAAACCTGGTTCAGGAAAAAAATGATTGGTAAGCATCTGAACTGGCTAGAGAGAGGCCTACATCCAGACCAAAAGTCAATACTGGGACTATACCCACCCAGGGATATGCCTGTAAAATCAGCTGAAAGTAGGGGGTGGGATTAGGCCCAGAGTGGGATTATACCCGAGTATATACGGTATTTAAAAAACAATTAATATTGTTGTTTTCATTTCTTCCTTCAGTATTTAGAAAATCACAACATTGATTACTGTCCTGCCAACTTGTTTGATGATATTCATGTGAGTATGTGAACTTAACAAGATAAGATTAACTTATTAAATAGTATTAAAGTATTAAGTCTGTAGTTCTTGTCTTTTTTATGTTAGTCAACGTTTTAATACACATGATTAAGTGTGTAAAAAATATATTTTTATTTTCATTATAGAATTCAGTCAAACAAGTTCATTTTGCTGGAGAAATGCATAATGAAGTCATGGAAAATCCAGGTAGTGTGATACTAATAAACATTTATAGCAATTTGATCTTACCCCTCGATAAGAGATCGCGAAATGAAATGATACAAGGCCATAGTCTGAATTGTGTTAAGACTGTAGTACTGTGTTTGTATGATTGTCAAACTTTATTTGACAAAAAAATGTGATGTGCCCTTATTATATGGACATAATGATGTCATATCACTACCATATTTGGGCATATCACTAGTTTGATAGTGTAGATAGACTGTTTTGAGCAGATAATCCTCACTGTTTATATATGTGAGCAGTTTGAGTAGCTCAGTGCAAGTTGTTTGCGAGTGACTAGTCAAATATGCCCTTTAGTTTGGCTCAACTTGACCAGTATTATTTCTTGGACACTTTTAATTTTATCATATTTGCTTCCCTTTATTTGCAGCTAAATACCTAAAGAATGAACATCAAGTTGTAAAGCTGTTGAGCAGACTACACACAGCTGGCAAGAAGCTGTTTCTCATTACAAATAGTCACTTCCATTTTGTGTATGTAAACAAACTTTGCTATAATGCAGTCAGACCCTGGCCCCCCTAAATTTCGCAAATTGTAATGCAAAAGATAGGATATCAAAATCTGGATCCACCACTGGCAGTTGTAACGAAAGGCTTTTAAACAGAGTGCAATGAATTAAAACACACCTCCAAACTTGGAAAAACGAAATATCTAGTTTTTCTTAAAGCATAGATGGCACTATTAAGAAAAATAAAGATATTAGAATCTATAGGATGGAAAATTATTTCAAAATGTATGAATTTATTATAAACAGACAGATATTTTTCTCTTATCTCTATCTAAAGAGAAAGTACAGTAGTATAAATTATAAATTGTTGTACATTATCTGGACAAATATTTGTTTATCAAAAATAGTCTTTCATATTTAACTAGTTGTCAGTTTCTTTACATCTTCCCAAAAATATCGTCCAACGATATAGACCATAATTTAACAGATGCATACTCAATATTATTTAATGTTTTAGGGATCGAGGAATGCAATATTTATGCGGCCATAACTGGCGAGAAATGTTTGATGTTGTTGTAACCCAGGCAAGAAAACCATACTTCTTCAATGACACATCAAGGTATACACCAAGTTTCAGAAGTTTACCAAATCTCAACCAATATTTTGAATGTGAAATGTTAAGAAAAACATATTTTTTAACATATTTTTTGGGAAATAGAATTTATCCAACAGAATCTTTCTAAAGCCAAAGCAATAATGTAATACATTTCACTCATCCACAATAATGACAATATTATAAGCTATTTCAATCACTTTTGAAAATCTGTAGTTATGTATGAATATAAGGTATGCTGCCCTCTTCAGGTCAAGTTTTTATACCATTTACAGTGAAATTGTTTATGGTATTTTTAAAAAGTTTGTTTTGTATTTTTAGACCTTTTAGATGTATATCAACCAAGCTTGGTATACCAGCTTGGTCAAAGGTCAACAACCTAGAAAAGGGCAAGATTTATTTAGAGGTATGAATATGATTACACAACAGTTGAAAAGATGTTTACAATGCATATGATAAACTTACAAACATATTTACAGTTTTTACCTAAATTTATTTTTACTTTAGGCAAACTTTATTGACATCCTCTGTCGTCGGGGACATCGAAAACCAAAAACTAAAGCTCTCTCTACACTAACTTTATGTGGAAAAGAATGTGATGTGCCCAAATAAATGGTAGTGATATGACATATGGGCACATAAAGTTTGATAGTGTAGACAGAGCTTTATAAATGGTAGTTCTACTTTGATTCCTAATTTGTATCCTTATGAATGAGTAAAAAATCACCCTTTTCTTGCAGGGTAACATTGAGAAATTTGTAAACTCAATTCATTGGAACGAATCTGGTGTGTTATATTTTGGAGATCATGTGTACAGTGACCTTGCTGACCCGTCACTTAAACATGGATGGAGGACAGGAGCTATCATCCCAGAATTAGAGGTGCGAATTCAATAGCCCCTCTACGGGGAGTACATTTACACTATCTTTGATTTTCATAATACTCAGTCAGCCTACGGCATGGATCTGAAAGTTTTCAGTAGTAGTTATGCATTAAATTGTTATTAGAAATTATTACTACAAAAAGAAAAAAAATCTACAATCGATGAAAGGGGATTACAAAAATCTAAAGGTCGTAAAAGTCACCTGTTTCCACCACCCCAAGGACCTGCTCCCCTTTTGAGCTTTATTTCACCTGCTTCCACCACCCCAAGGCCCTGCTCCTCTTTTGAGCTTTATTTCACCTGCTTCCACCACCCCAAGGACCTGCTCCCCTTTTGAGCTTTATTTCACCTGCTTCCACCACCCCAAGGACCTGCTCCCCTTTTGTGCTTTATTTCACCTGCTTCCACCACCCCAAGGCCCTGCTCCCCTTTTCAGCTTTATTTCACCTGCTTCCACCACCCCAAGGCCCTGCTCCCCTTTTGAGCTTTATTTCACCTGCTTCCACCACCCCAAGGACCTGCTCCCCTTTTGAGCTTTATTTCACCTGCTTCCACCACCCCAAGGCCCTGCTCCTCTTTTCAGCTTTATTTCACCTGCTTCCACCACCCCAAGGACCTGCTCCCCTTTTGTGCTTTATTTCACCTGCTTCCACCACCCCAAGGCCCTGCTCCCCTTTTGAGCTTTATTTCACCTGCTTCCACCACCCCAAGGCCCTGCTCCCCTTTTCAGCTTTATTTCACCTGCTTCCACCACCCCAAGGCCCTACCCTTTTTGAGCTTTATTTCACCTGCTTCCACCACTTCAAGGCCCTACCCTTTTTGAGCTTTATTTCACCTGCTTTCACCACCCCAAGGCCCTACCCTTTTTGAGCTTTATCACACCCGTTTCCACCACCCCAAGACCCTACCCCCTTTTGAGCTTTATTTCACCTGCTTTCACCACCCCAAGGACCTGCTCCCCTTTTGAGCTTTATTTCACCTGCTTCCACCACCCCAAGGACCTGCTCCCCTTTTGAGCTTTATTTCACCTGCTTCCACCACCCCAAGGACCTGCTCCCCTTTTGAGCTTTATTTCACCTGCTTCCACCACCCCAAGGACCTGCTCCCCTTTTGAGCTTTATTTCACTTGCTTTCACCACCCCAAGGACCTGCTCCCCTTTTGAGCTTTATTTCACCTGCTTCCACCACCCCAAGGCCCTGCTCCCCTTTTGAGCTTTATTTCACCTGCTTCCACCACCCCAAGGCCCTACCCCCTTTTGAGCTTTATTTCACCTGCTTCCACCACCCCAAGACCCTGCTCCCCTTTTCAGCTTTATTTCACCTGCTTCCACCACCCCAAGGCCCTGCTCCCCTTTTCAGCTTTATTTCACCTGCTTCCACCACCCCAAGGCCCTACCCTTTTTGAGCTTTATTTCACCTGCTTCCACCACTTCAAGGCCCTACCCTTTTTGAGCTTTATTTCACCTGCTTTCACCACCCCAAGGCCCTACCCCCTTTTGAGCTTTATTTCACCTGCTTCCACCACCCCAAGGCCCTACCCCCTTTTGAGCTTTATTTCACCTGCTTTCACCACCCCAAGGACCTGCTCCCCTTTTGAGCTTTATTTCACCTGCTTCCACCACCCCAAGGCCCTGCTCCCCTTTTGAGCTTTATTTCACCTGCTTCCACCACCCCAAGGCCCTACCCCCTTTTGAGCTTTATTTCACCTGCTTTCACCACCCCAAGGCCCTGCTCCCCTTTTCAGCTTTATTTCACTTGCTTCCACCACCCCAAGGCCCTACCCTTTTTGAGCTTTATTTCACCTGCTTTCACCACCCCAAGGCCCTACCCTTTTTGAGCTTTATTTCACCTGCTTCCACCACCCCAAGGCCCTACCCTTTTTGAGCTTTATCACACCCGCTTCCGCCACCCCAAGACCCTACCCTTTTTTAGCTTTATTTCACCTGCTTCCACCACCCCAAGGCCCTACCCCCTTTTGAGCTTTATCGCACCTGCTTCCACCAGCCCAAGGCCCGACCCCTTTTTTAGCTTTATCAGACCCGCTTCCACCACCCCAAGGCCCTACCCCTTTTGAATTTTATGGCACCCCCTTCCACCATCTTATTTCAGAATTCTCTGTACAGTACATACACTCCACGTATGGAAAACCATTCAAAATATTTCTATACAGTAGTCAACAGCCTCCTACAACAATAATTAGCAATATTTATATAACTTTTACTGGTATAATATTCAATTGTTACTTTTTCCGGAGTTGCTGTTTACCACCTACATGGTTTCAGCTGTGTAAACACACTCACTCTATTTGCTACCTGTAGAAACAATTTGACAATTTATTACAAGTATTACGTACATGTAAATGACATATATTATGCTATTATTATTCCTGCTGGTTGCATCAGTTATGAATATAATAATTTATGGCTTTGTTAATTAGAATATTTTTCATGGTTAATGAAAGATGCCTACCCAACAACTGTCAATGGATCTACAAAATACTCAGAATGTAGTGAAGTTGTAGCTTGATGGTTAACGTGCTTGCCTTCCAATCACAAAGTCCGGGGTTCAATCCTGACTTAGTGCCAGAGTTGTAACTCACAATCTTTACTAATTACGGGCTAGAACCTAGTTAAGGGAAGATCTAATTAAATTGTCCATTTGGCAGTTATGAATGCTTTATTATCTTATTATATTTTTCTTTATATTATTATATCTATTTTGACCTGGATATATAGAAGAATGTTGAGTTTATGTTTTGTGATTTTTAGTTGAAATACATCCTGTTAATATGAGGTTAAGTATTCAATATGACTATAAAGGCTTTATTGTCAAACAATGTCAAGATACTATGCTCATTAATAATGTCAACTACAATGATCCAACTTAATATTGTTTATCATACAATAAGTCCTGCTTTATTCAAATTGGCAGTGGCTGAACCAATGTATTGCAATGTGTATAAGTCCTGCTTTATTCAAATTGGCAGTGGCTGAACCAATGTATTGCAATGTGTATAAGTCCTGCTTTATTCAAATTGGCAGTGGCTGAACCAATGTATTGCAATGTGTACAAGTCCTGCTTTATTCAAATTGGCAGTGGCTGAACCAATGTATTGCAATGTGTATAAGTCCTGCTTTATTCTAATTGGCAGTGGCTGAACCAATGTATTGCAATGTGTATAAGTCCTGCTTTATTCTAATTGGCAGTGGCTGAACCAATGTATTGCAATGTGTATAAGTCCTGCTTTATTCTAATTGGCAGTGGCTGAACCAATGTATTGCAATGTGTATAAGTCCTGCTTTATTCTAATTGGCAGTGGCTGAACCAATGTATTGCAATGTGTATAAGTCCTGCTTTATTCTAATTGGCAGTGGCTGAACCAATGTATTGCAATGTGTATAAGTCCTGCTTTATTCTAATTGGCAGTGGCTGAACCAATGTATTGCAATGTGTATAAGTCCTGCTTTATTCTAATTGGCAGTGGCTGAACCAATGTATTGCAATGTGTATAAGTCCTGCTTTATTCTAATTGGCAGTGGCTGAACCAATGTATTGCAATGTGTATAAGTCCTGCTTTATTCTAATTGGCAGTGGCTGAACCAATGTATTGCAATGTGTATAAGTCCTGCTTTATTCTAATTGGCAGTGGCTGAACCAATGTATTGCAATGTGTACAAGTCCTGCTTTATTCTAATTGGCAGTGGCTGAACCAATGTATTGCAATGTGTATAAGTCCTGCTTTATTCTAATTGGCAGTGGCTGAACCAATGTATTGCAATGTGTATAAGTCCTGCTTTATTCTAATTGGCAGTGGCTGAACCAATGTATTGCAATGTGTATAAGTCCTGCTTTATTCTAATTGGCAGTGGCTGAACCAATGTATTGCAATGTGTATAAGTCCTGCTTTATTCTAATTGGCAGTGGCTGAACCAATGTATTGCAATGTGTATAAGTCCTGCTTTATTCTAATTGGCAGTGGCTGAACCAATGTATTGCAATGTGTATAAGTCCTGCTTTATTCTAATTGGCAGTGGCTGAACCAATGTATTGCAATGTGTATAAGTCCTGCTTTATTCAAATTGGCAGTGGCTGAACCAATGTATTGCAATGTGTATAAGTCCTGCTTTATTCTAATTGGCAGTGGCTGAACCAATGTATTGCAATGTGTATAAGTCCTGCTTTATTCTAATTGGCAGTGGCTGAACCAATGTATTGCAATGTGTATAAGTCCTGCTTTATTCTAATTGGCAGTGGCTGAACCAATGTATTGCAATGTGTATAAGTCCTGCTTTATTCTAATTGGCAGTGGCTGAACCAATGTATTGCAATGTGTATAAGTCCTGCTTTATTCTAATTGGCAGTGGCTGAACCAATGTATTGCAATGTGTATAAGTCCTGCTTTATTCTAATTGGCAGTGGCTGAACCAATGTATTGCAATGTGTATAAGTCCTGCTTTATTCTAATTGGCAGTGGCTGAACCAATGTATTGCAATGTGTATAAGTCCTGCTTTATTCTAATTGGCAGTGGCTGAACCAATGTATTGCAATGTGTACAGTATATAACAACTAAACTACAATTGCCTCATATAAAAACTCTGTCTACACTATCAATCTAGTTTGACAAAAAAGGTGTGATGTGCCCAAATATGGTAGTGACATGCCCAAATATGGTAGTGATAACATGATTATGTCCATATATGGGAACATCACATTATAATACTTTCTATGATGTAATCTTGTATCACAATGTTTTATATTTTTCAGTCTGAAATAACAACAAGCAACTCTGTACCTTTCAAGCAAGCTGTTGTTTGGTTGTTAACGCTGCAGGCCCTCATTGAAAAAAATCAGGTAAGCTGACGGACAAGGGACCATCCAGCCCTCTAAATATTTATAGGGTAATACATAAGTCAGCCCCCACCCCTCCCTGGATCCTGGATCTGTCAAAGTTTGTAAACCACAATGCAACGCTACTCTGGAGAGTGACATAGGCCGTATTTCCGCAGAACAATAATTAACCGATACAACTTCCTGTTTGTGGAAATGGGGTTTGACTGATTCTGCTCAAGAAAAATTAACCGATAATTATCTCATTCAAATCAGAGAATTTTTATCGGTTAATTATCGGTTCAATTTTGGCTAGGGGAGAGGAGTTTTGGTTGGTTGGTTAAGAGTCAATGTGCTTTACATAAAGGAAAGTCAAATATACAATTTAAACAAATTTGTACTAAATTTGGATTGTGCCAGAATAGCATTTTCTGTGTATTTTGAAGTCTTGATAGCAAGCAATCATACTGACTATTTTAAGATTAATAATATTTGATGAGGTCTAGTGATCTATTGAAATATCCATATCAAATGAAAGACCTAAAAACACATACAAATATTGAGAAGACAAGGACAATGGCTTAACCTGTGGTTTAGGGGTCAAATGATATCACATTAGATAATAAACAAATAACATACTGATATTACCCATAGTTCATTGTTATCGCAGTAGTTAACAGTTATTAATAGACTTGTTATTTCCATTGTTGGTCGTTTTAGAACTCTTTCAAATCCTGTATTACTTTTCCTATATCAAACTTTTTAATTTTAGCACATCAATTGAAAATGTTAATGAAATAATAGCTTATACAACCTGGTTTTAAAATATTAAATGTGTACTGTATATGTATCCCACAGTATTGTCATTTTTTCAGTAATTTGCCTTTGGATTTATATATGTATATATAATAGAATAAAGACTAATAGAAAAAATATACAAAATTATCACAAAAATAAAAACATCTTCTTTTTTTGGGGATGTGTACAACAACACTGCCAGTGTAAATACATATAATAGTAAAAACTGCTGTAAAAGTTGTTTACCAGGAGTAGTATTGGTAAATATAATCAGAATATAATAGTAACGTAACTATATAGATGAATAGATTTTATTATTTTGTGGTCAGAAGAAAGTCATTGTCTTATTGTTACTACATGGTCAGTGTAAAAACATTAAAATGGGAGCATTGTACTGTAGTGTGAAAGGAAAACTGCTATTGTATTTGCACAATGGTATTGTTCTTTGACAGACACAGTTGTACAATACAAACCTCAAAGAAGAGTGTAATCCATGATAAATTATACACTAACTGTGAAAGGCAAAATGTGCGACAAATACAAATTGGTTTTTTTTTGTCAAATTATAATCTTATCCTTTTCAGTTGTTTCAATCCTATCATTGAATCAGCTGTTCAGTGACCTAAATCACTAATTCAGTCTTTGCAGACATTGAATTCTAGTCCCGGATCTAGACGGCGATTCACTTAATATTGGTAAAAGGATAAAAAGTTGGCACAAAATATACTTTAGCTGGAATTGCAAACAAAAATCAAAATGCTGACTGGTGGAGTAACAACATTAAAAAAAGACAATAACTAAACACATTTTATTTATTTATTTTTTTCTTTATTTTTTTTTTTTAATCGTAAACCTTTCACTAAATTGGGTCTGAGCCTAGTGACCTCAACCAAGTCACAGGAGATTAGAGTGTTTTGTAATCTCTTTTTTCTTTTATCCTTCTTAATCTTAGGATTATTCTTTTGTTACCAATTTAATCTTAATCTTTCCTATCTTCCTTTAACTGCCTTTAATTCAATAAACTAGATCTCTACTTTCTGATCATATTTAATAGAAATTGTGGGTATATTAAAATGACTGCCAACACCCCCTTTAATGCATAACAAAAATAAATTATATACAATACATTTAAAAAAACAGTTGAGCGGAATATTTGTTTTTTTCTATTATAGGTTTATGAGAATTCAGAGTGTCAAGCAGTTTTACAAGAATGGCTGAGAGAGCGTCACCAACTTAGGTATGTCTATCGGCCTTTTTTCCTAAGCATTTTAATAAACATAATTAAAAGAGAATTAAATTTCAATAAATTTCAAATAAATGTTTGCATTAATTTTCGTAATAATGTTCAATGTCAATATTCTTAATGTTTTTTTTTTCAATTCTTTTTCTAGAGTTATAACAAAAACATTGTTTAACCGCCAGTTTGGTAGTATCTTTCGCACGTACCACAACCCAACGTATTTCTCCCGTCGTCTTTCACGCTTCGCAGACATTTACACATCATCCGTAGACAACCTGTTGTCGTACTCGTTACAACACAGTTTTTACCCACAGAGGGCAGCGCTACCACATGAGATGAACTTTAACTTGCATCCGCATATTGAGGATGAGACCGCACAAGGGCCTTGGTCGGGAATTTTTGAATAATATAATATGAAATCATACCGGGGTTTGTGATAAATCAACACCTCACTCACCCATCTATCTGAACGAAAATTACTGAAGCTTAAAAACTGCGAACGCACAAAAACTGTGAGCGCACAAAAACTGTGAACGCACAAAAACTGCGAACGCACACAAACAGTGAACGCAAAAAACTGCGAACGCACAAAAACTGTGAACGCACAAAAACTGTGAACGCAAAAAACTGTGAATGTACAAGGCTATAAAGTATATAATCATTGCTGACTGTACCCACCATAACTTATAAAACCTATTTAGTAATACTAGTCTTTCATTAATAAAAGTATTATAGTGTCAGTGTGATTGGTCTTCAATGCCCCTGAAATAAACACCCATTTCATTCTGTGTGATTGATAGATGTAGCAATGTTTAGCCATTAGCAATAGTAACTTTGTGATGCTGCCAAGTAATGAAGTAGTTTTATCTTATTTTGCTCACGTAACATGTTGGTGCATAACTAAAAATGTATTCACCTTAAAGCTCTGTTTACACTATCAAACTAGTTTGACAAAAAAGTGTACCCAAATATGGTAGTGATGCTTAAATATGGTAGTTAGATGAAATTATCATGTCCATATATGGGTATTTTTTTTGTCAAACTAGTTTGATAGTGTAAACATTTCAAAATGGTGCTCCACAGTGTAGACAATGTAATAGGTAATAGTGTGTAGGAATATGGAGGTATAACACTGTTTAACCTTGTTTAATACCTTTCCTTTAGTTCTCTTCCAGGGTAATGTTAGTGTAACATAGGTAATGTCATTCCCGTCCACAGTGTATAATGTTATGCTAACTTAAATCAAAGTATTCATTTTTTCGGTACTTCTTAGTTTTAAAGTACATGTTTGGAATGTTTTTAACATGGAGTATTGTGAAGAATAGTGATGCTATATAATACAGTACAGTACAGTAGATGTGTGTAGTGATATTGGTATGTTATACTGTATAGCATCAAACCTTAATTTTATCATGGAGTAAGTTCCATGATTTTACATTGTAAATTATTTAATTAGAGGCCTAACAGGGTTGTTCAGTATTTAAACTAATATTTTAGATTTCTTCAAGTTTGTTTTATTCATGTTCGACAATTAGTTTTATCAAGGACTTGGACAGTTATAGGTCCTCCATTTTATCGATGAAAAATTGAAAACAAAAATATATTCAATAAATGTATTTCCTTATTGGAAATGATGCAACATTGTTTGTAACAGAGTTATTTTTTTGAATGGATGCCATAATTAAACATTATAATACTGTAACTGTCTACACTATCAAACTAGTTTGGTAAGAAAGTGTGATGTGCCCAAATATAGTAGTGATATGCTTAAATATGGTAGTGATATGACATCATCATGTCCATACATGGGCACATCACATTTTGTTGTCGCATAACGTTTGATAGTGTCTCCCATGGTGCTGTGAGCTTCAGGTTGCCAATGAAATCCTAAACTATAAGGAGAAAAACATCTGCAATTAAAATTTTGGGAAATCCCCGCAATTATTTACTGTATTATGGATGTTTTTACGTATTTATTGTCTGCATAAAGTATTTCAACATAAAACGAACGTTGTCGCGACTTTAAAATGTATCTATTCATCCACTTTAATAATATTAGGCCTCAATATGCACTGTACATTGCGAAACATGACAAGACATCAACCGGAAACAGCTGATCGAGTTCAATTATGGTGTTATTCCTCCGTGGTTGTTGTACTGTACCTGGTGTTATGACAAAACTCCTAGGTTTGTCTATTTGTCCGGTATTAACATTAAACGAGTGTATTGTGTCGTCGATAGTATTGTTATATACAATAGTACTAAAACCAAGGCAAGGCTTTAGTACTATAGCTCCCTATTTACAGAATTGTATTCGTTCACAAAGATGGAACAAACGCAGTAACAGACTTGACGTATTTTACCATTGAAGTCGTAATAATATAACTAATAGCAGATTTGTTTTATATCAATGGTTTCTGCTAGAAAGTTTTACAATGTTATATTTATATTTATTTGTTATATATTCGTAATCTACTCACATTCACAATTCAATTTTTATTGCAAACGGTACGAAAATAAAAAGCCTTAATAACTAATAGGTCGGTATACGTCCCTGACGGGTATCAACAACACATTTCCTTGTCCCTGAGACAGAAACAAATCACACGTGTGTATCCATTGCATCATTCAAGCGATGGTCACTACTAATTGCTTGACCATCAAACTGTCAAAACAACGAACAACGAACAATGACGTCATACCAGTAAGCCCTTATACTGTCACGTTCCTTTCTCAAAGTCCAGGGTGTGATGTCAGAAATATCGAATTATCGTTTTATGGAGATAAAATAAATGACCATTACTGCCTAATTTGAAGGGAAACCCCCAACACTTGTTCCTTCTTTGATGCTGATCCATTCTATTTCTTAACGATCTTCGAAAATATATATTTAAAAAATCGTCAACATCATTCTTATGTTGATTCAAACGGTCGGTATTAAATTGGAAAAATTATTTTAAAGTTTGATGGTGTCATTATTTCTAGGTGGTTATACTAACTGTACGTAGGTAAAGGACAGGAAAGAGGGAAATCCATTGTGGGTGTGATCAGTCGTTTAAATTACAGGCTTCCTTGCTTCAATTACGCAATCAAATAAGGAGCCAGAATTTGGACACAGCTTTTTGCAAGAATTGCATAATTTATGAAACGGATATCAAAAACGCAACGTGATGTCATAGTTGTGTTTTTTTTCTTAATCACGCATCCGACAAAATAATAAGCGGACGGCTCGCTGTCCACACAGTACAAAGAAATAATAAAATATCGGTTCCCACTTGTAATAGTTTGAGTCATTCGCGTTGCGCCTATGACGCGCTGCGTTGCGTCATGGCAACCAAACTTTATTGAGTCAATCCGACCAATCGGTGGCTACCATGAAGAAGTAAAAATAATTTAAGAGAAACACGTTGGTTGACGTGTGTGACCAGGGAGTTGTAAACAACTCCCTGGTGTGACGCGTCAAAGTTACAAGGCCTAAATTATCGTTGATCTGTTTGCTGGTTCATACAATACATATTCAATTATTTTTTACCTGTATTGTTTTTAATTTACCTTACCCATTACATCATATTTTATATTGATTATTTTCATTAACTAACGTATTATCATATTATTATTATTATTATTATTATTATTATTATTATTATTATTATTATTATTATTATTCATTATGATAAATACGCTTTAGAGAAAATACAGGTAGCAACTTATTGTAGGCCTAACGGATTAATATTAAGCCGATTAGAAAACAGTGAGTGCTGCGACCTACCTGTATACCTGGTATTTTCGTATCCTAGTAGGCCTATACCAAAAAATAAAACTATAAATGTTCAAATAAAGTTGTGAACAGTGGATCATGATAATTTCAATTAGAGAGCTCCCCTGCTGTGACGTCATCTTTTGTTGTGTTTTTTTTTAATCCTGATTGATGCATCAGGTCGAGATTATGTTGGCCATTGTATAGATGATAACACTTGTTATAAATTAGCGGCCATGCTAATGCTAGTCTACAATATCAAACTTGATGTGAAAAAGAATGTGATGTGCTGGTTCTCACAATGGAATTAACACCTCATTATTGTCCATAGTAAATACTTAATTAAAAAAAGTTCCACAAAATAATTAGCAGATGACATGTATCACCTGCCACATGTAGTTCACAACCTTTCATGTCTTGAAAGATCACATGAAAAATTATTTTAGACGAACAATTATACAGGGGGAGTTGTAAAATATAATTATTACAACTCCCTGTATAATTGGTAGGCCTACTATACACCTTGAATTCATTGTGCAATAATTCTGACAGCTAACGATGTTGCGACATCACGTCGATTTAAATCGGGTAATAACACGTCTGGCCTACCTACCAGGAATTTTTGAACATCGGTGCATATAAATTGTATTTTAGGAAAGGGGAAAAAGGGACAGAGAATAAATGAAAATAGATGATAAAGAGAGATATCTATAATAAATAGTGACTGGATTGAAGTAAAACATGTGTTATGATAAGTTCTAACCAGGGTTCATGTAATATAATCCTCCATCCGCCGGCTGCGTGCATGCGTTTTAGTGGTTTCCAAGGACGAGGGACATCCCCTGTTATGTCTTGAGGTCAAGTTGACCTTGGAATTATTATTTCATCATCCAATTAGAATGTTCATGCATGAAGCAAGTGAGCCGCTCACGCGGTTACTTATCCAATCAGGACACAGCATGAATGACCCTCATTTGCATAATTCCAAGTTCACACCCTTGCATTTATAAACAGTTCGTTACATGCCAAAGCTGGATTACTTGTTTAAAATTTACATCACGATTAACCAGCACAAAGTAAAGTATATTTATGTAACTATTATTGGATATACATGAAGTGGCAGGTACCCTGTGAATTTTGACAGAAGGCTGAGTTATATATTTCATATTTTATGCGTTTTTGATTCTGTATCCGCCAACACCGGTGTCAACGTGTAGCAGGTATACGACGACGGTGCTGTACTTAAATAACACTTTGCTAGTTTAAGCATTGACTTTAGGCCTAAAGAAGGATGACTACTGGTACTATGGACCTAAAGCTTAGCGACAATGAGGTGGCTCAGACGACCTCATTACTTGGTGTCATGAAGGATTTCATCGAAGCCGTAAATGACATGGACGAAACCGTATTAATTCCGAGTCGTTTACAGGACATGAAAGCTGATGCTCCGACGGAATCGGCAATCGTACGATCGTCATCCTCATCAACGGTCGTATCAATGTCTTCTTCGACGACAGATTCAGAAGTTTCATCAGACGATGAGTCCATCTCAAAACCAGCTATCCAATCTGTACAACAGAATATAACACTGCATTCCTACTATTCCATGTTGAAGGCCGTAAAAACCGAACTTGTACGAGGAACATCCGAAGACGAATCGAACGGCAATAATGATGCCGTCTACGACCAATGCGCCTCTGCATTTAAACAACATCTTACTGGTCTATACAACTCATTACAGCAAATGACGGACTTGTCCAAGCAGCTGACCAGTCAGTATCAACAGGAATTGGGTGACGATCAAAAATGCATCAAACCAAGAACATTTACTGTATAAGAAATACCAAGATGTGTGTGTGAACGGATGCTAGAGAAAACGAATAATTCCTACCTCCATGGTTTGTAAAAAGCGGTTTAGTTTAACCCAGTGAAATGATCGTTATATATGAACATTATTGTACCAGTGCAGTCAGCATAAAACTTTTCTACTACTGTGCTGTTTTATATAGTCATTTCATGTCTTTGCTGTAATGGAAAAAAACAATACAATCATTTATAGCGGTGCTTGTCCCAGGGAGTTGGACATTTTGTACTAATTTAAGTTATTAATAAACGATGTAAACGCAAACTAACTTTATTATAGGCCTATCATAGTGCATTGAAATGTAGCCTTCCAAGTTATATCTACTGTATGACATGTTATCCATGAGTACCCACGTTTAAAAAATCTCGTCTGATATTGTATGTGACGTCACACTGAGTCACTCTTATATCGTACGATATTATTCTATTATTGTTGGGGAATTATTAACAGCGTGTGGACACGCACAACGGAGTAGGGTTACAACAACTCTACAACATTAATTTACGATTATAATCTTGATGTAAACTCTGTGGCCTTCTTTAAAAACAAAATCTGTATTTTGTATTTATTTACTAATTAAGATGTGTATCCGTTAAAAATGGCTTTAGCCCTAAATGTTAAAAAAAAAGTTTATGTAGATATCAGTGACACGAACGGAAAGTTGACGCGCGCGTACAAAACACACTGTTAACAATGTTTGTACGCGCACGCGAGACTTCTTAGTCGTATTCGTCACTCTCTTCAACCTATTACTGTGAAATGTTACTATTATTCAGTATAGTGGGTTTCTAATATAAATGCTTTTTTACTTTTTGGTGTCATTTTTTATAACATTATTTGTTGGAATGCCTGAAAGTATCTGATAGTCTTGGAAATTGAACGTTTATGATATTCTATGAAGTTTGATTACGTGCAATATAAATTGTATTATTATCCAAATATAATTATGCAAATATATATTTTTTTTTGTTATTTAGAGAATTTCTATATCAGATCTAGCATGACGGCAGTGAGGAGTTGTGTCTCCCGCTTTTTCGAAATGAGACAACCATTTGTCAAAGTTATGTACATTTGTTACGAATAAACTTGATACCAAATTGTATACTAAATGTGTATTTTTTTCTTTCTAAAAAGTGTTTGAGAAATTATGAATGAAAAGTTCCAAGTTTACAAAAAAAAAAGCGTTAAGAAGAATAGAAACCACTTTCAGACAACCTTACTCTTTCAACTGAATTCAGCCCGGTGAAAATACGACTGTTTTAAAAGAACGTACCAAGGGCCTACTCAAATCAGGGAGGTTAATCAGGATTTTGTTTAAATCTCTGCTTCGAAATTGGAATTAATCGCCAAATTAAACGGTACAATAATCCGGTGAAAATACAGTTTGTATAGTATAGGGGGCGCTGTTGATGATTCGGTTGATGTGAGATTTTGATTTAACAAATAACTAACAACTTTTAAAATAACAATTAGTTTATCTTGAAAACATACAGTTTTTTAAAATAAATGATAATAACTTACTATATACATCGTTTAAATTAATTCAAACACTAAGTAGTCTTACAATTTACAGATATACCACCAACAAAAGACAGATTAAGTTTCGCTACCGTCGTAGGCCTATGTGATCCTTAAAGCTTGATTCCCACAAGGGACGCAACGCAAGGACCTAACGCAATGTAAGTGATTTGACCAATCACAAGCGATGGATTATTCGAACGGTGGATTGTCATCGGTCAACTCGCTTGCGTTGCGTGAACGTCCTTGCGCTCCGTTTCTAGTGACAACCAAAACCAAGCTTCATGTATAGGACCATTGCGATTGATGTATATGACCATTGCGATTGATACTGCTTATTTTGTTTTTAATTTTAGCTGAGGCAACAATTTTCTCTTTATATTTTCTCGCTAATCAACTCATCTTCTTATCTTGAGCGCATAAACCATTGCTTTATGCTTTATTTTACGGGTTTACATGGCAAAGAAAGTTAAAACTCGCATTCACTTTAGCAAAGAAACAATAACATATACAAGCTTACTTTAGATTCATGTGCGTTTTCAGAGTTTGCGTTCAGAGTGCGTTCACATTAATAATCGTTTGTTACAAGTTTGCGCCCAGCGCATAATGCAACAATTAAACATCATACTCTTGATAACGCGTTATAACAGCTTGAAAACCGCGCGTTCGTTGCAACCAGAAACTGACGTATAGTAATGGAGCAATTGCTTCCACGAATGGCAGGCAGGAGTCTAACTCTGACATGGAACCAAATCACAATACTGCCATCTACGTCTCTTTTTCGTTGTAAAACACCACGGTCTTGCTCTATTATTAGGGTTCCTGCAAAAGTTGTGATCTCCCAGTCCCTTATTCTCTATATTCGATTCTGTATAAAAAGTGTGACGATGAGGCCAGTTTGCGCTCCATCTCTGGCAGGTTACACCACTTACGGTATAATCAAGGGTGCCACGATACTCTGTGCCGTTATTCTTCACACAATCACCTGAAAATATAAAAAAATAAATAAAAACCTAAATTAAAATTGGGATAACAAAAAGAAGAATATTCATTTTTAGTCATTGTTTTTATGGAGTTTGACGTACAGTCCGAAATATTGGCTAAGTCTATTTACCTGGGTAAGTTAGTATGCACATATGGAACCAATTTACTCGGGTAAATATCTTAGGCCTGAAACGGACCAATAGACCAATTGATAAAATAGTTGATTAAGTATATACTTACTGTTCACTGGTAGCTTATTACACGAGTACATGTCTCTAGCTTGTGCTACGTCTAAATCGCTTATTTTGCTACGCTGCCCAACAATAGATTTGAAATCAGTTCCAATCTTCCTAATTTTGAAGCTAGGCCCCTCACCATTGGAAAATGCAAGGGTGCCATAGTGCATAATACTCTCATAGTCGTACGCATAACCAATCGTCCGTGTTTCAGATTTCGGAAATTTGTCAAAATTGTCCTTAAATTTTGGTTCAATATGATCATCAAATACCTTTATGTATTTATCTCTATCGGGCCGATTCTAAAATAAAAAATATTAATAGCAATTATGCTTATGATCGGCCAAAAGTTATATTTATGGGGCCTTATTACAAAAGTAAATAAGCGACAGTTTACCTGTTCATGGTAGAATCCTATAACATGTCCTAGTTCATGTATAATATTTCCAACTCTTCTAGCGCATGCACCTAATTTTGTAAATTGTTTGTTTCCAACGCGACCGGTTTTTGTCTGACACCTAGATACAAAAATATGAATTCAGTATTCTTAAAAGAAAAGAAAATATTGGTGGTAAATATGCTCAATTTAAAAGACTTATGAATCAGGGCGTGTTCAACATCGTTATTAACTATCAAACATATGAACTTGCGAGCGGCGTACAAAGGCGTTTACTTTTGAAATGCGCGCGCGTACGTAATAATTACAGTAATTGCTATAACGTATTGTAACTTACGAAGCTTTTGTTTCTTTGAAGCTGACAAAATCCCGGTCTTCTGGTTCCCGGTCGACGAATCGTATACATGTGCGATTTTCCCAATTTCGCATTGCCTCCAGTATATTATTTTTCTTCATATCATCTGATAAAGTACATAATAATATAATAACCGTCAGCCAAAAATTGTATTGAAATAAATAATAATAGTTGTATTATTATTTAAAAAAAACAACTGTTATAACTCACCAAATAGCGGATCGAGTACAAAGGGAATTCGTCCGCCTGGCCAAAGACACCGTTTGAGTCTGCTTATTGTTGCTCTCTTCTCTATTCCATTTTGATTTTTAGGATAACATGGATTAGTATCCTCTTCTTGATTTAATTCTAGCAACGGATTATTAATGGTGAAAATAAAAAACACATCTCCCAAAAACAAATAGCTAGATTTTAGCTTTTTTTTAAATATAGAAATAGTAAATAATGATTATTATAATTGAATTATTTTATTGATATTTATAGCAACAAAAACATGACACCTATCTTACACTAAGAGGGAACTCATAAAAACAAGGAGAATCCTTATGTTTGAATTTTTGATTATGTTGTCGTCTTGTTGTTTTTTTTTTGTACTGGGACTTAAAACCACAGAAAATTTCTTTTTCTTTTTATTGGCTAAATTAATATATTGAAACTAAATGTTTGATAAATAATATTTCTTGATATTCCAGACAAACATAAACGAAAAACGTACTCTTCTTGACATTGCCAATTGTTCCATATAATTAACAATGTTGAAAAAACTGTATTGAAAATACAAGAAAATACACTGTCGTCAGACCATTTCCAAAAATATAATATACACATTTAAACAATACAATACTGGTATGATTAAGGCCTATAGTCACAAATATAGGTAAGTATCATTATATATGTGTATCGAAAGAAGCCTCTACAAATAGTTCCATGTTATAACAGTTATTAAATATTTTTGAACAACCTAACATTTGTATCAATATTATTTAACTTACCATTCTCGTTTAAAATTGTAGCATCTAATTGGCTGGATATCAAATTACAGGTACATAGCAAAGTTGATACGAATAAGCTTAGCTTTAGCATCTTAATGTCCTGACAAATGTTCAGAAGATAATATTTGAGAAATCAGTCCTTTTAACAGTTTCTACAAATTTTTCCAATTTTTAGATAAACAACAGATTTTGGAACAAACTTGCTGAAGTTGATATTTAGTAAATGCAACCAATTCGTTCTCTTTTTCTGTAATAAGCGTTAAAAATTGAGACACCAATTTATTGATTTTAAAAAATACTAGAAACACTTCCAAGCTGAATTGTACAATTAAGTTGTGATACTTTGACGTCTTGTTGCCAACATAAATATACATCTTGGATCACTTCCTGTTCGATTCCGATTGGTTGAGCAAGTTCCGACGCGCGCGCACGCCGCCGCAGTAAGGAGCAGTGGGTAAGTTCAATGATTCAATGATTCAACGATTTACACTTTTCTAACGTCATCGCATTTTAAAATCGATGGGTAAACTAATCTTGTTATGGCTGAAAATCTATATTCTATCGTCATCGCATTTTAACGATAGTCTTGTATAATGTACACGTTTGTGTTTTGACGGATGTGACAATAATGCCATTAAAACATGACAGGAATGATGACAAATATTTTCGACGACGGCGACAAAAGATGACAGTTTAAAGAAACTGTATTAAGTTTTACAACATTTTTGCGTCGATAACTAGATCGTAAGGTCATTGCCTCCAGCGAAAGATGTTAACTAAAGTAGATAATAATTAATTGATTCCAATAGTGATACTTATACGTCGTATCGAATTAGATATTGCATACATTTTGTATGTATATTTAGCTCATCAGCAACATAAATTCTTGGAAAGTACAACCACCTTCCATTCTATTTTTTAACGGAACGAATGCATTTCAACTGTTTTTAAAACTATTTATAACAAATATATTAAGCAGCCATACTCTAAGTTTCTATAAATTGGTAACAAATATTGTCGCCGCATCCGCTTCCCTTACTCATGCGCATCCGTACTATCTAGCAACGCTTGCGCAGCCCAAAATTACACATTGGCCAATGCGCAACAACTCTCTGCATCATCTGAAGAAAAATGGGCAACCACACTTAATGAGGTTAATAATGTTCCACAAAACCATAGGCCTAAACCGACGATACTAAAATAAAGAAACCACCAAATTTATGTGTAAAATCCCAGAAAAGGTGTGTAACACGACTTAGTTTCAAACGGGAAGCGATAACGTAATATTGATTTTCTATCAAAAATAGTAGTTGCAGAAAACTAAATTTTTATATTGATAAAATAAAAAAAGACAAAATTAAATAACGCGTAAATACAAATTCGGTACGGTAGCTTTTTATCAATATAAATGGAAAATGCATGCCTACTATTTTTCTATAGATGAAGTCCGAAATAATGAGAAATTAAATGATGACATTTTTGTTGAATTTATTGAAAGTAATTTTCTTTTTTGGGTGTATTTTTGTCTAGATTAACTGAAAAAGAATTACAGTGATACGGGTTACTGGTGGTACTGAGCTATTATTGTTTTTTTTATCATGTATATAAATATATTGTATAATCCGGGTTGTAAAATGAAAACAAACAAATGAAAATGTGTGAACTATTTTAAAACGGGAGAGATGATAATGATGATCCTGTCAAGTGTATAACAAAATATAAGAAAATTAATGAAAAAAGGAGTAATACAGAATTCATATATGTAAAAATGTTACTTATGAACTGTAACGACATTTACAAGTTAAATAATACGATTTTATGTAATATGAGATAATATGAATGTGAATAAAAGTGGTGTTTGCGCCACAAAAGAGAAAAAAAAAAAATACAAATTCGGTACGGTAGCTTTTTATCAATATAAATGGAAAATGCATGCCTACTATTTTTCTATAGATGAAGTCCGAAATAATGAGAAATTAAATGATGACATTTTTGTTGAATTTATTGAAAGTAATTTTCTTTTTTGGGTGTATTTTTGTCTAGTTTTGTTGACATTGAATTCAATTGTAACCATCTGAATTCGAACTATTTTTGAGTTATCGATATAAATATATCAAATTGCTGTAGGCCTAGGTCTACACAATACAACAAAGATTTTCCCAAGATGTATAAATACGTTATATGTTAGTAAGAATGATACAATTAGTCTTACCAATAATTAGTTCCTCTTCGCGAAGAACAAAGACGATGACGTAATCTCTTTAAATGATCACACTTTAATTGAGTATCAAATCAAGTTTTTAAGATATTTATCCTCAGGGAAAATGCAAATCTTAAAGCGAGCGCGTACTTGTATGCAAATTAGCTATGACTAACGCGTTGCTAATGTATGTAATAGGTTGAAGACAATAACAAGCAGAACGTTTAGCCAGGAAATATCGTCTAAAATAAATAATGATTGTATTTTTATGAGGAAATTATTAAAATGAATGAACGGAAATTTAGCCAAGGAATATTATGTTTTGAGAATTAATACAACGGATGTGGACTGATCTATCAAGAATCGATAAGAATCAATAATCAATCGTTGCCAAGTTGAGTATTATCTTATAGAATGTGACGACGACAAAGATAACACTATTTGTATTTTCTACAGTATGATTTCAATTTTAACTTTAGTTAGTTAATATTTTGACTATTTCCAATCTAAGTTGCGGTTTTTTCTCGCGGTTGGATGTGATTTTGAATGGAAAACTAAATTCAAATAAACGTTAGGGCCAAATTTGGTGTAAAATATGCGGATAAAAATAACGTTTTTGCGGTAAATCTGAATTATTTTGATAAAAATATACGTTTGTTACAGGATGACTGTATTCCAGAGAACATTATAAAGCTTGGTTCCCACTAGGACGCAACGCAAAGACGTAGGTTCTTCGCTGTGTAACTAGTGTACTTTATAAAGCTGGTTTTCCACTAGGCGAATTTATTCGCGCGAATCGCATGCGTAATATTGTCATCCAGTTTTTGTGACGTGGAAAAATGCGCAACCAATCATAACTCAAGAATATTCGATTCGCGCGATATATTCGGTAATGGAAAACGGGCTTTACGCAAATAGAGCGTTTGCTAAACGTAGTTAGTAAGTAATTTTTGTACTAATTACAATTATTTACTTATCATTGGATCAATAAATTTTTCCTCTTGAAATAAACGTTGTATTGTCTAGATCAAGTGTAGGCCCCTAATAAAATTATGAATATTAGCACATTGTCGAGATAATCACACAAAAGTTATTAACACAATAAAACTGTCGCCTGCTACAATTAACACTCACTAATTGTGATATGATCTATGAAACATTCGAGGTAATAACGCATTGTGTGGTCGGCATATCGTTATTACAGGGGTGTTTTGCGTCAGAGGTAGCTCAGCAGCTAATAATATTCTGAACAGAGATCTCATTCAATGATAATTATATAGCTCTGCTTTTTACAAAATATAAATATGGTATTGATATGCTTAAATATGGTACTGATATGACATCATCATGTCCATATATGGGCACATCACATTTTTTTGTCACATAAAATGTAGGCAGAGATTTATACTGAATAATTGGCAGGTTTCATTTGTTAATGATCATGACGAAACTATCGAGCAAAAGGAAGAAAGCGGGTGGGAGACAAAGTAGTGTTACGTAATAAGTACAGACACAAAATAAACAATTACATTAATTATATTTAAAAACATTTTTTTTTCTATAATACACAAAAACAATTTATTTATACAATATAAATATGTTTAATTTTATAATACAAAAAAAAATACGATTGAACAAAGTTAAGTATCGGACTTGGATGTTGGAATGTAGCGACCTATCGTCTCATCTGTTCTATTCTCAAGATCTGTGATGTGATGGTTCAGTAACTTCTCCAATTCGTTTGTGTGTTTCTTGTTTTCTGCAACAAAACTGCTTGTTACAGAAACCCTTGAGTTTGGACGCTAACAACATTGAAAAAAAAAACCAAAGTTATCACAATTTTTATTATTATATCATTTTATTATTGTTTGTTTGTTTGTAATATTTATTGCTATCCATAATGTACACAATACAATACAGTTTGAAATTAACAAAATCATACAAAAACTAAATAATTATACATTATGGTATAGCAGAGGAACCCTTTAAGCTGGGAAGCTTGTTTCAAATACTACACTCACATTAAATACTACAATATAATACTTAGTGATAACTAAAATGTATAATATTTTACTCATTACAGTATAATACTTAAGCGTGGTTCCCACTAGCGTCGCAACACAAGGACGTAACGCAACGCAAGTGAATTGACCAATCACAAGCGATGGCTTATTCCCTTGTGATTGCTAACTGTCTATAACTTCGCTTGTCATTGGTTAAAACGCTTGCGTTGCGTTTACGTCCTTGCGTTACGTTCTAGTGGGAACCAAGCTTTAGTGATAACTAAAATGTATAATATTTTACTCATTACAGTATAATACTTAGTGATACATACAAATTATAATATTTACCTCATATTGAAAAGAATCCGATTGTGAAATAAGTTCTGGAAAGCTGAGTAACTCCTGCGATATATTTGGATTCTGGAAGAATTTGTTGCGACTTGGCGACCGGACGTAAGAACTTGATGCAGTTACTGTTCCAGAAACTGGGCCTGTAAAAACAATGTAGTGGTGGAATAAGTAAGTGCCCTGCCTACCATTACCAGGGTGATAAGTTCAATTCAATTCTCTTTTAACGCCAGAATACACAATAACATGTGCCTAAAATGTATTAAGCCTTGACTAGACTATCAAACCTTATGAGACAAAACAATGTGATGTGCTATATTTAAGCATATCACTACCATATTTGGGCACATCACACTTTTTTTGTCAAACTAGTTTGATAGTGTACATAGAGCTTTACATACGTTGTAAATGAATAGAATGCCCTGATTGACCTTTGACATTATGTAACTCTCCTTCGTATTGGTTGACAGTCTCGCTCAGCCTATTTTTTAATTCCTGGATTTCTATATGATGTTCAAGATTTAAAGCTTCAATCTTCCTAATAAGGACAATGAGAGAAAAACAATGAAAAACAGAGGTTATGAAGATTGTGTCCAATTCATAATATTCAGCACAAGATTATGAAAAAAAAGTAAAAAGTAACTAAATAATATATTTTTGAATATATTAACTGATTATATGAAAGAAGAACTGTATCACTACCATAGTTGGGCACAAATGATAGTGTAAACAGAGCTTCAATAATTATTAAATAATAATAACAACATACCTTTCTTCTTCTTCCTTCATGTCAGCGATGACTAAGTCAGATTCTCTTTTTTGGCTGCTAAGCCTTTCTTGCAGATTGCGTTCTCCTGATTCCACTTGGTGACGTAGTGTGTTTAGGTGCTGTCTTAAAAGGCTGTTCTCCTTCTGTGTGTTGCCAAACAGAAATTTGTTTTGTACAGGGAATTTCATTATAAATACATGAGAACTTTTAGTTAAGTTATCTTTAAACTTAGGCAGTCGGTCTCTTTAATTTGATGGGTCTTTTATAATATATAGATAAGCAACTTTGTTTTATTTACATCTCACCTGTAATTCACTAACACCATCTTCCGATTTGGAATTATTATCAGTAATTTGATTTTGTAATAAAGATATCTTATTCTTTAAGTAAGCGACAGTCTTATCTCTTTCATGGAGGTTAGTTGTAAGTGATGTGACTTCTTTCTTCATTCCTTCTAATGTTGATTGAAAGAAATCCTCCTGGCCTGAACATTTTTCAGAAAGCTATTTTGACAAAAACATAAATTATGGTAAGAAACACAGTACTACACTACAACTATTGTTAAATATGTAAAATAAAATAAATAACTAACCATGTTCATTAGAATTAGACAGAATTGGCCCTCTATACATCAATCTGTTTAATGACTTATTTGTCATTTATTCTGAAAAAGTTGCCGAGCAGGACAGTTAAACTGTCAAGCACGTTAGTTTCGGTATTTCTTTTTTGTTTTTTTTCGAAAAGAATTACTAACTAACCTTGTTGTATTTGTCATTCAACTCTTTCAGCTCGACTCCTTCAAGATGACTCAACTCATCTATCTTATTTGCCAATTCCAGATTGAGATGAGCACATTCTCTGCTTGCATCATCAACACTGAAACACAAACACAATGTATGAAATGTTAAAATCCTCAGAACAACATTGATACACCGACTGCGTTATTTCCATGTTGCACTAACCTACGTTGAAGTCGCAGCACCTCATCTCGTAGACCTTTCTCATTTTGTCGTAACTGTTCATTTTCTCTTTCTTTATCTGCCATCTGACTTGCATGATGACCTTGTTCCACTGATTGGTTGATTTTATTCTGTGACTTCAACGTCCTAAAATCAATATCAATATAAATGTAGAAAATAGCAAATAGCATTCATACAAAGATAATCTTTAAAAAAAGTCATAAATTTTAAATCATTTGGCAGTTCAAAAGTAATTTGATTACTAACTGTATAATGTCCTCTTTCAATGCCAGACTCTCTTGTAATTGTGTTACATCTCTACTTTGGTAGCGTGCTTCATGTTCGCTAGCCTTTAACAGGTCATCACGAGACTGAAGTTCAACTCGTAGTTGATTTAAGTCTTCCTCAAGTCGCTGTCAAGAAAAATAAAATAGAAAAAAAATATATAATTAATGTAACCTGGTGCTTATACAACCCTAGTCTTACGTGAAATATGTTGGTTAATAATATGTAAATGATACATTTAAATAAACTACCTGGATATTCAAATTAGCATTCTTTATTTCTGATTTCAATCTCAAGTTTTCATCAGAAACTGTCATCCTCTTGGCTATGCTGTCTTTTAGGCTGCCCTCTAGTGACAATATCCTGTTATTTCTTTCGTTCAATTTGTCATGAGTGCGTTTTAATTCGGTCTCACAGTAAGCAAGTTTGGATTTTCTATTGTAATCCTGCTGCTCACTCATGTTCCGTGTTTTGTCCAGTTGTGACCGATAGCCATCTGCTTGTTGCTTTCAATTTAGAATAACAATGTGTTTCTTTAATAACATTCAATTCAAAGTATTCCGGATTATACAATAATAAACAATAAAACACACATGCTAGACCTGGAGGACTCTAACAGCGAACTCAACCACTTTCGATGGGACGTCCCAGCCAGCATGCAAACATGACAACAAAATCTTAATTATTATTTTTAAATATGAATGTAAGCAGTTAATTAAATACAGTAAATTAATATTCCCACATTGAATTTAACATCTTATTTCTTTAATTTACCAGAAGAACTTGATTTTTCTCGGCAAGAGTCTTCCTCTGTGATTCAAGACTTTCAACCTGATGTCTGTAAACTCTCCTTTGACCTTCCCAAACTTTTGACTTTTCTTCAAGTTCCTGCAATCCAGAAAAAAAAATATTCAAGGAACCTTTTCATGTATCAATTTTAACTTAAATGTTTAGATTAACTTACTTGAGTTGTAAGGGAGAGAAAGATGCCTACACAAAATCAAAAACTATAAAATTAATAATAAGATAATTAGAATACTTTAATAGTTGATTCGGCATTGATTAAGTCCGATTGCAACCTGCTTGCTTCTTCTACTTTGTCGTCTGTTGTCTTCTGTGCCGTAGCAGCTTGTCTACTGTGATGTTTCTGAAGTCGTTCATAGTCTCTTTGCAGAACACCAAGCTGTAATTAAACATCATAAAATATTAATAATCTACATTGATTTTAAGTACTATATATAGAGGAAATAATGCTTTTAAATATCACAGTAGAGTTGTCAAAATATTCCAATAGAACTGATATATTTTGTTTTTTTTAAGATAAAATATTTTATATACCTGGTTTCGTAACTGTGATACTTGCTCATCGTACTGTTTTGTAATATTCTGTTGTGAGCTTTCTGCTAACTGTAAATTATGTCGTAGTTGGCCAAGCTGAGAGAAAGATTGTTAAAAGCAATTAAGAATCAATGAAATTAATTAACTAAAAGTGTGCTTACAGAAGGTAAATGTGAACAAGGAAAGGTCAAGAAACAACTTTGCGCTGATTACTAGCTGCATTATGGGAGTATGTTTCCATATGTGTTTGATCAAAAATGACCGGGGTAATAATATGTACACCGCTTAGCTATTTTACAACACTAGGAGGAACAAGGGGAATGTTTCTCTGGACATAAATTCTAGGAATTTTAAAATTTAAATTGAATTAATTAACTAAAAGTGTGCTTACAGAAGGTAAATGTGAACAAGGAAAGGTCAAGAAACAACTTTGCGCTGATTACTAGCTGCATTATGGGAGTATGTTTCCATATGTGTTTGATCAAAAATGACCGGGGAATTTTCTTTTCACACCCTCCTTTATATCTCTTCCTAAATCCCCATAGATGTCACCTCTTTATGTTTAATTTCTATGTGACTTCTTGAGGTATTTAACTCCTTGCTCTTGATGTCTAGTCTGGCTTCCAAAGCATGGATCTCCATCTCCCATTCCTTCTTGCGACCTGCCATCATTATGTCTATTTGCCTCATTAATTCCTGCAGCTCAGCTTCACATGATGATAGCGGGAATCCGTTGAACAACCTGCACATAAAAAAATTTAAAGTGAAAACTCATTTATTATAAAAATAATTATTATTATAATATAATTGATGATTATTATTAAAATTATTAGGCATGCCTTGGCTAGGATAGATTTCTTTCCCCTTTATTGTAAACTTTTTAAAATACAGTAGTTTTCAGACGTTCCTGGATACAGTAAAGTAGGGTAATTATAAAATGGACAAAACGACCAGCTAGTAGGCTAACTAAGCAATGTGCCTGGAGGCAGCCTACATTTATCTAGGCCTAGGTGTTTGGGTACGGTTATCCAAATGAAATGTACAAATACATTATATACTAATCTAATAACAAACTAATAATATTAAGAAACATATTATTACCCAGCACGCTGGGCCTCTCTCTCGAATTCACCCATATTATTAGTTAAAATTACGACATAATTATTTCTTCGCGGGTGGTTTTTCAAATAAATTCTACAGTCTTGATTAACTTTGATTAAAAATGGAACGCCGGGAGCGCCTGCCAAATCTTACATATAAAAAAATAATAATTTGCAGCAGATTGTTTGTGATAGAAACCTTATGATTACTATTTTAATAAAGGTTTTTTACATATTAAGCTAAAACGTTAAACAATTGTTTAATGCATGCCATTTTTAAAGTTATCTTCCCATATAAAATAAATGCTCATTTTGCGTTCCACACCTTCAAATTAATGTTTACATTAGTTTCCGCTCGACCCTTAATTTCCAAGAGGCTAGGCATAATGGAGTCATTCTGCATATCTAAGTAGTTTAAATTAATTATAAAGGTAGTATATATATATATAAAGGTAGTATATTGATAATTATGTTAGAAACACCTTACTTACGCCAAAAATAGCTTTCCTAGCTAGCCTTGGCCTAGAGCTAGGCAAGAAGAGGAGACTAAGATTGGTCTTGGTTGGTAGCTAGCTTGCGACCCTCTCCGAGGTAGCAGGACGATTCGGCCCATTTATTTGAATTACAGTATTACAAACAAATTATTTTTTATTTGATGACATATTTTGTTTAACCATAACTGCTTCAAAGTAAGTGAGCAAATAATAACTATGATATAAATACAAATATTGAATGAAATATTAATAACAAATTTTTTTTTAGAGTTAGGCTAATTTTTAAAAAAATACGGCCAATTATAATTAATGTCACCTGACCTTGCTTGGAAGTATGAAAATAAGGACAAGAAACTTTGACCATGGGACGGACAAAACTGATCAACATCACGAACAACCGAGTGCGTTGCTTGTTCTACGCCATCATCACTTTCAGCCTGATCCTTCTCGTTGTTTCGTTCCGTAGCCTTCAATCAACTACAAAGACGACTGGTGCAATGCCAATATCCGTCCATCATATAAGTAAAGGCCGTTTACGAAAAGCAAACTATTCTAGATCTATTGGTTTTATCAATGCCGAAAAGCAAAGGCGGCTGCAAAAACTACTAAGTATGCAGAAAAATAAAATTGTGGATAATCCGACAGATAAAAATAAGTCAAGTGACCTTTATTCGGAAGTTACAAATAAAACATTTATTCCTAATAAATTGAGTAAATTCTCAATCACAAGACAAGAAACTAAAGCAATTAATCCTGTAAAAATAAAAACAAATTTAGAAAACAAAGTTATTTTTAAAGAAGCCTTTAACAGTACTAATGACCAAGTTTGTAAGATGCCAGACTTGGAGCCTTTTGATCTTGAAATCTCGCACTTATTTTACGAACCATCACCTTTAGAGTGCAAAGGTCATTTGAACAGTTATATAAAAGATAATAGTATTTTTGTCCGGTATGATGCTTTGGTTAAAGAAAAGTATGAAGTATGCCAGGTGTCAACCATTGAAAGAGACTCGGATATTTTATCTTTTATAACAGATCCAGTGATTGTACCAGTTGGACGCGCACAGGATGGTAAAGACCTCAAACTTGCGTACAAAGTCGATTCTGATTTTATTATCGTTGGTTGCGACAATCCTGACATTTCCGCAAATGAAAACGATGACCAATCATTGATGGAATACGAAATGGACATCCAAAGAACGCATGTTGACATTCATGCTCATATCAATCCAATTGATAAGGTCATGAAGCATGCTCAGTCTAAACACGTGTCGGAAACATCCCTCGGGTTAAACGTCATCATGTTTGGAGTTGATTCAACATCAAGATTAAACTTCATTCGTAAAATGCCAAATACTTACCGTTACTTGACTGAAAAAATTGGTTCGGTGGTTCTTAAAGGTTACAACATAGTTGGAGATGCGACTAATGGAGCGGTCACTCCAATGCTCACAGGCAAGCACGAAAAAGAGCTGCCAGAAACTAGGCGGAGTTTCGCTAACTCCACTTACGTTGATGTTTATCCGTTCGTGTGGAAGGACTTCAAGAAAGCTGGTTATGCAACCCTATTCGCGGAGGATACACCTGAAATTTCTACGTACAATTGGAGATTAAAAGGATTTGATCATCGACCGACTGACCATTACATGAGAACGTTTTGGCAAGAGGTCAACATTGAAGGTCAATGTCTCGGACCAAAGCCGGTCCATAAGGTTTTACTTGATTATCTACAGGACTTCATGTTTGATTATAGAAAGGTTCCACACTTTGGTTTTATGTTATACACTGGTCTTACACACGCTGATATTAACAAATTGTCCCTAATGGACGACGCGTTGGTCACATTCCTAAAAAAAGTACATTCTGATGGTTTACTTAATAATACGCTACTCGCTATTTTCAGTGATCACGGAGCGCGATATACGAAGATAAGAGCAACGCTTCAAGGAAAGCTAGAAGAACGACTTCCTTTTATGTCTATTTATATCCCAGAATGGATACGCAAAAAACACCCTTCTATTTATAAAAATATCCGATTAAATTCAGATCGGTTAACTACGCCGTTTGACATTCACGAAACACTTAAGAGCGTTCTTAATTATAATTCTGTTGGAAATAAAAATCAGCGAGGGTTGAACCTATTTAATGAAATACCACTCACAAGGAGCTGTTCAGGTGCGGGCGTGGCACCTCACTGGTGTGCATGCCTCAAGTGGGAAATGGTTCCAGATGGAAATCAACTTGAGGTAATAATATACAATTCCTTTAAAGTCCAGAGTGTGTGGATAAAAGTATAGGGTCTATAGATAAACGTGGCACAGAATTATTTTTAAAAAAGTATGCGCTGACTGATGCATTTTACCTCACTCCTTTATAAGTCCCCCGATGTTTTTATGTGATGAAATGTTTACTCATTAATAGTATTATAATAAATAATAATAATAATATGACATATATTATTTTTTATTTTGATCAGATAAATACAATAGCCGAGGTTGTCATAGAAGAGCTGAATCGTTTGGTGGTGCCCTTCATTGAACACTGCGCTCACATTGTTCTGAAAAGTGTAAAGTTTGCTCAGAGAATGATTCCAAATTCGGAGGTAAACATTAGGACCTTCAGTAATACTAAATAAAAATGATGCGCCACAATGGCTATGCAGCTGTTGAGTCTAAAATTCATTTTGTGGCAATCTTTCGTTGGTTTCTATTGATGTATTCATTTCTAATTGCTTCTTTATAACAGAAATGTTTAATTATTCTAATCTCACTTTTCTCTATACTAATAATAATACCATTTTTTTTTGTGTGGCAAAATCTTAGATTCTAAAGTTTGATAAGACAGTAGATTTTGACCAAAGAGAACCAGGATTTTTGAAAGAAGCCAATGTTGACGTCCATGAAATGTCGCTTCTCTACCAAGTTACCGTGGAAACAGCTCCTGGGCCAGGTTTATTTGAAGCGACAATAAAAATGTCACATGACGAGAAGAACATCACCCGATATGAAATAACTGAGGAAATTAGTCGAATAAATCTCTATGGTGACCAACCTAAATGTATTGTGAATAAGTACCCAAAAGTTGCAAAATACTGTTATTGTAAAAATCAACTAAACTCAGGTAGAGATCAATAGGTTACTAAAATCATAGCAAAGTTAATTTTAAATTAATTTTTAATCACTTTGATAGTTATTTAATTTTTGCAATACAAATTGAATTGTTGCTATTAATATGGTAGTTAGTATTCGAGTTTAAATTTTACTATCTTGTAAAAGTTGCCTTTCTGTAGTATTATAGAGGGCGCTAGACTGAATCTAGTACAGCACTTCCAAAATAGTTCTGTGTACAGTACTGTACGCTTATGTAGATTAGGCCTATAGCAATTTTCTTAATTATGGGCATTTTTATTGAAAACAAAATTAATTCGTGATTTTTAAATATATCTTATCTATTTATATAATGTTTATAAAGACATTTTATAGAATGAATAATTGTTTAAATAATGTGCCAAATACAGATAATGGGTAGCGTAGGACAAAAAAAAAGGACCTTGAATATATAGTTTAGTTTCAGTCGTTCTTCGATTATACTTATGACGATTTTGCAATCGACATTTCAGTCTCCCGCCGATTGATAAAAAATATTATTTTCGGAGCTAAAAGCTCGAGTGCTAAGTTTTATACTCAGTAATTCAAAATGTATGTATGATTTTAAATCACAACAGTAATTTATTTTCTATGTTGATGTTCATGAAATGAGACAAAATCGACAGTGTATTTAAATTAAACTTTAATTATATTTAATCAATCGTTGTAATCTATTATTTATATTTTTTTTTATACAACTTCTCGATTATTTTAACCTTGGTTCCCACTAGGACGCAACGTCCATGTGTAAAGCAAGTAATTTGACCAATCACGACGCGCGCGGGATGTATCACCCGGAACTGTCACCAACGGAGTTGCGTCCTTTGAGGAAATGTAGTACAGTAGCTCTTCGTTTTTCGCGCTTTATTTTGGTGTGATTTTCTTTATATCTAAAGTCAGTTTATTTACATTCAAATCATCGTTACTGTTTTTCCGTATGGTTGTCTTTACGTTGCCTTTCGGTTTACACATTTCTTCCCATATTTGTTTTTGCATTCTTGGCCACATATGTTCTGGTGGTGTATAACCAACGAACCTGTGATCAACCGGCCTCTCAATCGTTACATGTGAGGTCCCGCTTTTACTTCTACTCTCTTTGACTTGAAAATTAGACCTACTTTTGTGTCGGTCTGACTTTTTAGTAGAGACATACGTAAATGTTTTTTCTATTGGCGGGAATGTTATCTTAGATGACGTCAAATGACGTTTATCAAACTTTATTGAAGAATCGTCAGTTCTATCACGTGATTTGGCAAAAGCACCAAAACTTGAAACTTTGTGAACTTGTATTCGTTGATCTTCGCTGTTGACAGTAAATCTTCCCGCTCGAAGTTCTTCCTTATATTGTTCTAAACTTCTAGATATAGTGTGTTGGTAAGCTGGAATAAGTTCCTTCCTCAACGTATTGACTTCATTCTCACAGCGCCGTTGGTTCACTCTTGCAACGAAGTACTGATTGTACCAGATTGGTAAGTCGGACGGAGTGTATGCGGACATGGATGTCTGGAATAATAAAATTGAAATAATTATTAAAATACAATATTTTAAATAAAATATGATTGGTATCAACCCTGTTCAATGGTTGACCTATTTGACCTTTCTAATGAAATTGATAATTATTATAATAGTTTTGAATAAAAGCTCATCTGATTGGGGTATAGGCCTATAAACCCTCTGCCAGTCAATCAATGGTTGACCTATTTGACCTTTCTTATCTTATTACATAGTAGTAACACAGGTATATAGATTGTTAAGAGTATATTATGAGTAAATATTAATATGAGTATATGAGATAATAGTTAATGATATCTGTGCATTGCATTATCACTACTGATAACATTAGTTCAGTAGGCCTATAGCATGCAATACAAAATAACATAGTATTGAGTGATTCGTGCTCAATTACTAATTAGAATTAGGCCCTAATTAGTTACATTCTTCATTGACACTTAGGCCAACAGTGACCATCACTCAACTGGGGTGTAAAAACTTGCACATACATTTAATTGACTAAGTAAGTTGCGATTGGCAAAAAAAAAAGCAAATTAATTTAGTGGGGAATTGCAGACTTCACAGTCTAAGAAAGTACCATAAACTTCCAGAGCAATTTTCAATTGCCTCTAAGTTTTAAGTTAATGTTTAAACAAAATGTGAAGAACAAACTTACTTTAGATATTATATCGTCGTGCAGAACATTAATACATCAACATATCCTGTATACCATATTAGGCCTGTACAACATCCTGTGCAGCTCGTTGTATCAAAGTCTGCAATATAATGCGTCTACTTTGTACCTATGCGTTCACCACTACTCTGAAGTCAAGTGTTGGTGTAAACAGACTACATTGATACCGTACATCAAATATGACCCTAAACAGCTTTTTAACTTATCTTCTTTATATATATCTTTCGCATTGAACATTCCAAAAGTGCTTAGAAACAATACTGAAAATGTATCCATAGACTTGAACTTTCTCTTGAAAGATTGTGTTGGGTGTTCATCTAGTAAGAGAATGCAACCGGTTCTCTCTTTTCCATCTTAAATGTCCAATAGGTAATAATAGGCGAATCTTCCCCTGATTTGTATGTTTATCAAGTCACATTTCGTGATAGTAATAGGCCTACCAGTGACCAAATTAATCTACATTTCAATTTCTAATAATGATGACTTTATTTCATGATTTTCGTTATATTGTCAAGATTTGTCTCTCTGTGTTTTTTCTTTAGAGTTTTCTTCAGTTTTTCTTTTCGTTTGCTTCGCTTTTCGTAATTCTTATTCATTTCAACATTGGTGAAGGAATCCGTATTGGAAGGGTTTTGATCCGCAACGTGCACAGTAATGTCTAGATCTATTTGCGCGCACGAATGTGCTGGAACGTTCACCACCAAATCGGGTACGACGGCTGACGAGCGCGCGCGTGTTGGTGATTGTACTACTGTTTGCGAGAACGTACGTGGTGGTGGCGGTGGTGCACAGTCCTCCTCATGGGGACGTGCAGCTGGTGGTTCAAGAGGAGGAAGTTCCTTCAAACGATCTTTTTTCAACATAGTGTCTTCAAATAAAAATGATGGATACTTTAAACCGTTGTCAGTAAACTTCTTATTCCTTGATTGTATTGGATATGATTGTACCAACCTGCCTCGTCTTGTTCTTAACTTATCTGTTCCCTTCAACGTCAATTGCTTTAAGTTTGTTCGTAACGTTTCAGCTTGTGGTTGAACTACCGATCGCCCTGCCATACGGCGCTGCATGTATCGGTTCGAAGCATAATCAAGGAACCGCTGCTCATTGGATATCAACCGATCTCGAAGCGTCTTCGCTGCCCGGAAACACTCTATTTCATGTCGTCGGACTTCAATATATTGTTGGTACCAGGGTGGTATTTTCAGGTTATTTCGTGTGCCCATTGCTACATATTTTACCTGCGATTTAAAACGGAAAACAATTTAGAAAAATGATATTATTATTCACAATGCATATTCTTACTGTAATACCTGATAAGTTTGACTATTGGTTACTTTTTTTGCTAACCTGAATTCATTCCTGTACTGTTTTTTAATGTTATTTTGAATTAGAACAAAGAAATGAAATGAAAAAATGAAAATTAAAGCAAGAAAGATAATTAATTTTCTTACCTGTAATCTTGAATGAAAACTCAACTTTTATAGACTCTGTAGTCAAACACAGACTGCGTTATAAACGCACTACTTCAGTTGATATTCTTATTATTGATATACAAACATTATCATTGAGTTCTATGAATTATATTGCCGTCTATATAAACATTCCGCAAAGTTATCAACTGTTGTCTTGACGGCCAGACACGCACTGTAGAAAACAAGCCGGGATGTGTGTTTTAATGAGACAATTCGTCCAATAGGCTTTAATCAAATTATCGTCAAGTATGGATGAATACAATAAGTAATGATAAAACCCTTTATTAAGAGTACCAATTAACGGAACTGTTTCCAATCGCCATGAAATAGCTTCAATACAAGTCTTTAGTAATCTAAATTCAATCACGTACAGTAGTCCAATTATAGATTGAAATTTAAAACATGAATTACATTTCAGGGACGGTTTGATAAATCAATACCGATCGATTCTGGACAATAATTACGTCATAATCGCATTTGTACTTATTTTTGTTCCTTCGAATACCAAAGATGTAAACCTTTATCGTCAGTCAATGATAGCAATGATTGAAAACATGTTGTAATAATCACATTGGTAATTGCTCTGTCATTGGATGAAGAAATAAAAACAGTAGGCCTACCACAGAATATACCATACAAAAGATAAACATGACGTGACATAAGCGGCTTACCATGTGTTCACATGGAGTCAAGATTCCGGATAAAATATCGTGAACAAATGTTTAAAGAGCCGTAAACGGACAGAATCCGGGGTCAGTGTAGATACTCACTCGTCCTTCAATCGGATCGTTAAGCCGTTGGTTAAATGTAAAGCAATATTTTATATAAATATAATACCACATGCACAATAAAAAGGATACATTATATTTTAAAACTTTGTATATAAACAATATATCTTTATTTTACTATTTTGTTGAGTTCCATCATATCGCCATGATTAAATATTCCCAGTAACTCACTTAACAAAATACAAGACAGGTCTAAAGCTATTAAACTTTACGACAAAAAAAAACGTAATGCGCCCATATATGAATAATTATGAAGATGTCATATTACTAACATATATTTCAGCATATCACTACCATATTTGGGCAGAACACATTTTTTTTGTCAAACTAGTTTGATAGTGTAGACAGAGCTTTACTCCAAGATTGATTTGCCCATATTTAAAACAAGCACATACTGTAATTGTAATTATAACCAGCTTAGCTTAGCCTCTAGGCTACTGATGAATTATATTTGATAGGACAAGACTGCTAAAACCTGATTCTCACTAGCACGCAACGCAAGTAATTCAACCAGTCGACTATCGCTTGTGATTGCTGCTGCTTAATATAATGTAAAAACTATTACTGTTTTATATGAAAAGATGATGTAAAATCAAAAGCAAGTTCCAAATATACCACAATTTCCCTGACAATTTTAAATAAGTCTCAGTACGAGATAAGTTATAGATTCATTTTTAATTTTGATGCAAACCAACAATATAATATACAGAGGTTTTGTACACCAGCCCCAGGAGTTGCTCTCTGGTTCCATAATGCCTTTATCTTAAATAAATAAATAATAGTAACCGATTCAGAGTGGTATATTTCCATGTTTTTTCCATGGATTGCTAAGTTGTTTTGTAGAAAGTAAATCCAAGTCTCGGCAAAGTCGTTTCCTGGTCGTACTTGGTTCAATGATGTCATCAACAAAACCTGAAAAAAATAAAACAAGAATTATAGATGGCAATTGTGTTGGAAGGTAATATCAAAATTTAAAGAAAACTTAAGAAATCGTAACCCCCCAATATCAGTGATTGCATACAGAGAACCGAGACCATAACAGTAAAAAAATAGAACATATTTTTGTTACAATTCAACGTAGCTCTGTTTATAAAATAGCTTATCCAATATATTTTATCAGCAGAGGTTATTTCTATAAATAGCGCCTCTTCATATCAATGTACCTCTACCATTATAGCCTTTTTTCTATCTAATATATATTAGCTATACTATATTCTAAACTGAGATCATATTTGTCAGTATTACCTCTTATTTACAATACAACCCTGTCTATCAATACAATCCTATACAATAAAATGTACCACCCAACAATATGAACACCCCCTCTATCACTATAGTTTGTTTTCCATCCAATAGACTCAACTGCACCAGCACTACCTTACCTTTAGAAGCTGCTGGGAAAGGGTTTGCAAACTTCTCTATATATTCTTGTTCAGCCTCTGCAACATTATCATCTCCTCTAAAGATAATTTTAACAGCACCCTGCAAATGACAATATTCTAAATGTAAATTTGTTCATCTTTTCTTTAGCCTCATTAGTAGTGTCAAGAACGTTTTTTTTTGGCCACATTCGTGTATCCCTTTAAGTGCAAGACTTGCCTGAGCCCCCATGACTGCTACCTCTGCAGTAGGCCATGCATAATTTATGTCCCCTCGTAAATGTTTTGAGCTCATGACGTCATAGGCTCCTCCATATGCTTTCCTGGTAATCACAGTCAGCTTGGGTACAGTGGCCTCGGCATAGGCATAGAGTAACTTGGCTCCATGACGGATTATCCCGCCATGTTCCTGGCTTGTACCTTATGGAACAGAAAAAAAGTACATACTTAATACATATTTTAGTAATTTAAACTATAATATCATTTGCTTAAATGTGTAATAAAGCAACATTTAGTAAAAAATATTTGGGAACTGTATAGTATAATCAATAAATTAAATTTCACTCAATATTAAAACTTACCTGGTAAAAATCCAGGTACATCTACAAATGTGATGATGGGGATATTGAATGAATCACAAAAACGAACAAATCTTGCACCCTTCACAGATGCACTTATATCAAGACAACCTAGAAAATCAAGAAACTACAACTAGTCACTAAAATGGTCAACAGAGGAACTACCATTATTTCAATATGTAATATAGAGGATGTTTACGCTATAGATACTCTACTACAGGTAGCTAACAACACAATACTTTGAGGCAAAATTTCAAATCAAATGTCAATTCTGACTTCACAAATGGTAATTATTTGAGCCAATAATCACCTGATGCAACTTTAGGCTGATTACCCACAATGCCAACTGTTCTTCCGTTCATTCTTGCAAAGCCAACTACAATATTTTTTGCATAATCTGGCATAATCTGGAAGAACTTGCGATCATCTACAGTCTAGAAAAAAATGTCGCAAAACTACGTAAAATTCAGTTTTTCCGAAAATATTCTCATTATAAAGACACTTGATAATTTAGAAGAAAAACAATATTAAATAATGTTTATAGTCATTTTAAAGGCACAACTTTTGAATTGTACTTACTGCAAGGACAACATCCATTATATCATATGGCTTGTTTGACTCCAACGGTACTACTGTGTTTAATACTGGTACTAAGCGATCTCTTTAAAAAAATAGTAAGAAAATTGAAATATTAACTTGTAAAGAATCTGTCAACATAAAATTCTTTCATGTATGAAACTAATTATCTGAACGAATTAATCTAAATTAAAAGAAGAACTTGTATCCAGCATGATTACTTACGGAGAATCATCAGACTGCTGTATAGGTGCTTCATCTTTGTTACTCAGAGGTAAATAATTAAAGAAGTCTCTTAAATGTTGTAATGCCTCTATGTCATTAGAAAAAGCACCATGTGCACAGCCTGTAGGAACAACCAATAGAATTGTATAATCATTTATTCATCTCATTATTGCAATTTTAATAATTTTTATTAATATAACGGTTATTCAATCTTAAAAATATATTGTAACAATTATTCATTGTTGTAATTCAGTGAAAGTGAAAAATTACCAGATTTTTTTGTATGCGCTGTGGCTCCACCTAAATCTTCAAATGTAACATCTTCATTGTTCACAGCCTTTGAAATATATAATAATTAATAAGATTAATTACTGTAATGCATACTGTTATTGGAATTATACCATATACACTTATTTATAATGTAAAAATAACTACATTTTATCTAATTAAAACTGTCAACATTATAAATACGGCAAACAAACCTTTACGACATCTGGTCCTGTTATGAATAAGTATGAGGTATCCTAGAGAAAATAAAAAGAGATTAACTTATAAACTAAGTATGAGGTATCCTAGAGAAAATAAAAAAACATTAACTTAGGGCCTGTTTCTGCTGAGCAGAAATAATCGATTATTAACCGTTTATTTTTTTAATTGATTATTTTTGGGCAGCAGAAACGGCGCAAAATAAAATAACCGATTAAAAATAACCGATTAAAAACACTCAATCCATTGCGTGTTTTAATCGATTATTTCTTGTTTTAACCGATTATTGCGGAGCAGTTTTGAGCTGCAACACAAATAGCGATTATTGACCTCACTTTGACCTTTAGAGTATGACAAACTTCACTTCACAAAGCATGCTGTTTATTTGCGCGATATCGACGACGATCAGCAAAACCACGATCGCGATGTAGACCGAATAACAATCAATTAATGTTAAACATTTGATTTTTATTATTTTGTGGGGTGAATTATACCGAGAGACTCCAGGATTCTGTGTTACAAGTACACCCGTTACATACCACCAGTCCAGGCTAACGATGTTTTACATTGTTTAGGCCTGTTGTCTGTTGACTTGTTTCGGTAGAAATATATAGCCTATATAGGCCGAAGGTAGAACCAACGAACGGCGAAACGTACTTTTTTCGCCGACGTGTCCTTATTAATATAACATCATTATTCTGTTGTATGTGGTACGGTAGTAGGCCTAGATGTTTATTTTACAAATAATATAGCTTTAGGTAAGAGTAATTTTTAATCCTACATGTGAGAGTTTTAGGCAGCGATAGGATGTAAACAAACCAACTCTCATCGGCCTTTCATAACTTGAACTGCGCTGTGGGGGAATGATGACGTGATTTTAAAAACCGATTACCTGAATAACCGATTAAAGTCGTAGCAATTTTCAATTGCAACGCGATTATTTTTGTGGTTTGCGGTGACTGGAAAAAATCGATTATTTTGATTTTTTCAGCAGAAACAGACCCTTATAAACTAAGTATGAGGTATCCTAGAGAAAATAAAAAAACATTAACTTATAAACTAAGTATGAGGTATCCTAGAGAAAATAAAAAGACATTAACTTATAAACTAAGTATGAGGTATCCTAGAGAAAATAAAAAGACATTAACTTATAAACTAAGTATGAGGTATCCTAGAGAAAATAAAAAGACATTAACTTATAAACTAAGTATGAGGTATCCTAGAGAAAATAAAAAGACATTAACTTATAAACTAAGTATGAGGTATCCTAGAGAAAATAAAAAGAGATTAACTTATAAACTAAGTATGAGGTATCCTAGAGAAAATAAAAAGACATTAACTTATAAACTAAGTATGAGGTATCCTAGAGAAAATAAAAAGACATTAACTTATAAACTAAGTATGAGGTATCCTAGAGAAAATAAAAAGACATTAACTTATAAACTAAGTATGAGGTATCCTAGAGAAAATAAAAAGAGATTAACTTATAAACTAAGTATGAGGTATCCTAGAGAAAATAAAAAGACATTAACTTATAAACTATGTGATAAAAGAAATATAAAATTTACTATTATAATAATATGTTTATTTTACCTGAACCATAAAAACAAAATCTGTTATTGCTGGTGAGTACACTGCACCTCCTGAAATGAAAGTAAAAATAATATCTTATGAAGAATGTATTGCCACTTTTAGAGAAGATCTAAATTTGAGGACAACAGGAAGATATTATATCATGGGGTGTTGGTTTGTAGAAATTACTGTATTTTTCCTATAAATATATTACCTGCACATGGGCCCATTATAAGTGAAATCTGTGGTATAACTCCAGAACTCAGCACATTTCTCTAAGGGAAAAACACACCAAACAATAAACATGTTTTTGCTACCATACAGCTACCATGTAGAATACTTATTGAGTCTCTCTCTGTTAACTTACCTGGAATATATCAGCATAGCCAGCTAGTGATTCTACACCCTCTTGTATTCTTGCACCCCCTGAATCATTCAGACCAATAACAGGTGCCCCTACCATCATTGCTTGGTCCATTATTTTACAAATCTTCTGGGCATTAGCACTAGACAGGCTACCACCATGAACGGTAAAATCCTTTTATGAACAAGGAACAGTTATGTTTTTGTTACAGTTCTACAATGTTATTCAAATTCTTAATCAAATTCTTAATAGTGACCCCTCCTGATTTTATATCATGTCTGAAGCATGAACTTTTTTCTCACCTCAAAAATGACTTTTACTTTTGTTTTGTTTTGTTTATTAATATGAGTTATTTGATGGAAATGTTTGTCTTATGGATGGATGGGAAAGAAAAAGGTGTACTCTTGGATTGAGCTGCTCTTCTTACCTGGCTAAACACAAATGCAATTCTTCCATTGATATGTCCATGCCCAGTCACAACTCCATCGCCTGGAAACTGAAAAATAAACAACAAACTTGTTTAGTTCAAAATAGTTTAGTTCAAAATCCATTCAAGTTTCTTCCTTGTTGTAATATGAGAACAAAATATGGCCTAGAAAATAAATTTATTTTGAAAGATTTAATTTTGTTGTGTTTCGTAAATTGTTTCGTAAAAGAAATAATATGCAATGATTATTATTTCTTTGATTAATATTATTAAGTTGTTGGATACTTGCTGTGTTTTTTGGTTCAGCCATTCCAAAGTCGGTGCACCGATGTTCAACAAATGTATCAAACTCAACAAAGCTGCCAGGGTCCATCAGCAAATTCACTCGTTCTCTTGCAGTCAGCTTACCCTGTGAAATTTAAACACTTTAAAATAAATAATATTAATAATAATGACAGCATTATAATATAATGCATTTCCAAACTGCGTGCATTTTTGAAAAAGTTAAAGGTAAAAGTAAACTAGCCTAGGCTAATAAGAGGCAAATATTTATTCAAAATAAAAATCTTTTTTTACCAAGATTAATAATAAAAATAATAATATTAATAATATTTAATAATAATTTATTTTAATCTAGGCCCTCTAAGCCTTTTAAGTATTATCTATAATTATAATTATTTAGGCCTATAAATAAATAAAATAGTATCCTAAATGCAATAAATTAATTCATCAATTGTCTGTAGCTGCCACCCATCATCCTCTACAATTTCATGCACCTTTCTATACTACTACTACGCTACATCTAAACTAGTCCACTACTAGTACTACTAGGAGGTACAGGTACTATCTACTTTACCACCACAACGTCAACGTCCTCTCCGTGTGTGCGTCCTCCGATGAATTGAAACATAATTCCCTGACCCTCCCTGGCCTAGCTAGCCTACCTAGGCTAGGGCCAGGCCTCTCTAGGCGAGGGAGGCCTACCTTTTTGTGCTGTGAATCAATTCGGTGTTGGCCTCCTCCTTCATTTGCAAGTTGTCTCTTTCTTTCAATCTTTGATTTTACATCTTGCAAAAGCTGATGACTACATGATCGTGCCGACAAATTATTGAAATTTTTATTTAATAAATTTGTTTGGGTAAGAGCTCTCCGAGAAACTCTCCACATGATGGAAGCCATCTTGAAATTGTGTCCAGCCGTCAAATTAAATTAGAACTCGGGGTACTTAATAAAGCTTAAATGAAAATGTCACAATACAATAAGATTAATTGATTTTAACCAATTAGTTAAGTTGAGTAATGTTCAGTTGGTCAGATATTACTAAAAGCATTATAAACCATTGTTAAAATACAATTTACGACTCTGTTAAAGACTAGTATGATGTCAACGTAAACTTTTCGTAAGAGAGGGCGCTAGTCAGTAAAAAAAATTAGTCCAACTTCCGGTTAGTTACGAAGACGTACACGACACAGAAAGCAGTGGAAAATGTCAAATTAACGCAATTTATATAGTTTTATGACTTCAACTACTTAATAACAGTTATTGTCATGGACGCTACAAGTCTGTACATCACAACATGTCGCTATATTTTAAATGCGGACTTGAATAATGAAAATTCTGGTGGCGACCTGTATCGTTTGCTTCCGTATTTACGTCAGTCTTTGTCGTGTTGTGTTTGTACAAAACTACTGAATGGACCAATGGGACCTTCGAATCCAACATGTCAACATCATGTATGTCAAGGTTGCATTGGAGGCAAAAAGAGACTTCGACCAGCCTGTGGATGGTGTACAGATTACTCACAATTTGTTGAAAAGAAACAGCTACGAATTCTTCTCTTATGCTATAAAAAGATGTGCGAATATATTGCCGACACACCCATCTCTAGAAATCTTGTTGGCACAAACGGAGGAACCAGTAACGTCCTTGCGCTCTTGTACGAGGGAATGGCCATCAATGTCAATGGATCAGAGGACACTGGCAATGCGTCTTATTTCGATATAATCGCTCTATTACAATCCTCAAAATCAAATTGTGTTTCAACTTTAACTCCAAAGAAAAGAGGACGAAAGAAAAAGGTGAAATTAAACTCAGAGGCTGCGAATACAACAAATCAACAAACAGAACAGAGTTCTTCAGCAGTTTTGAATGATTGTGGCACTTCGCCAAAGACACAAGAAGACGTCACAACACCAGGGAACCAATTGCCAACGTCAGATGATATGTGCAGTAGTGAAGACGTTGAAAAAACTCAACTTCCATCATCAGATAACAACAAACAAAACGGTTTATCATTTCGTAAAAATAAATATAAACGACACTCGGCTCCTGCAGGGTCGCTCAAATTCATGAACAAGAAAGAACGTGGTCGTGGAAGGAGACTCAGAAACTTTCGAGGATACAGAACGAAAAGTGAATCGGCCATAACGGATAACAAAACAATGCGATCAGCTGCCATTAATTACGCCAAAACGAATAGGAACCTGCAGAAGAAATTAATCATATCTGGTCGACGGGCTAAACTATTGAGAGAAGGAAGAAAATTGGTTATTCATCAGGGTTGCCGTTGTGGAACCTGGTCACCGGGAGGGGGGACGTCAAGTACTTGCCAGGGACGGCGATGTCCGTGTTTTATGGCAGAGGCAGGATGTGAAGACTGCAAGTGTAGAGGCTGTAGCAACCCATTAAACATAAGTAAATCCAAAGACGACAGCTCGAAAGGCAGTAGTGAAATCGGTGACTCAAGTGCAAGCGGGCAAACTTGTAGTAGTCGGAGCCGTAGCAATTCACAATAGTTTTCAATCGGTTTCAATTAATAAAAGTGGCAATAGACAGAAGAATGTCATGAATTATATAATGGTTAGAATAGTGTGTAAATGATGTATTTTTATATTATCCATTTGTTGAAAATAAAGTTCTCTTTTTCTGGTAATAAGTTGTTATCGGTCGATAAGTGCGGCTATGATGTTATTGATTTAATTTGTATACGTTTTGTATTCGTGTCTATTTAGTTTTAAGATTATATTTCTAATGAAAATGTTAAAATGAAATATATCTCATCCTCATATTTAGATGACTGTAAAGCCTTGTCTACACTATCAAACTTTATGTGCCCATATACGGACATGGTGATGTCATATCACTACCAAATTTGGGCACATCAAACTTTTTTTTGTCAAAAAAGTTTGATAGTGTAGACAGAGCTTAAGTCTAACATAATCTTATGTATCCAAATCACACACTATAATACAATTAATTGATGTTTATGGAATGACTGTTGTGTTTAGTGTTTACTATGTTTAGCGATGTAAAGCTTGGTTCCCACTAGAACGTAACGCAAGGACGTAAACGCAACGCAAGCGTTTTAACCACTGACAAGCGAAGTTATAGACAGTTACCAATCACAAGCGAATAAGCCATCGCTTGTGATTGGTCAATTCACTTGCGTTGCGTTACGTCCTTGTGTTGCGTCGCTAGTGGGGACCACGCTTAATGATGGTACTGTAAAAATTAAATGTGTACAAATAACCTATTAAGCATCTTGTGTTATTTGATTGTACGAGTTTATGATACGTAATAATACTGTAGTATACTGTCGAAAACACATGGTGACTGTGTCGCAATGGTTTAGGCATTGGGCCGAATGTAATCTTCACATTCGATCCTCCTATCCTTTTCATAACTTGTAATTAAAATCGTCATATAGGCATAAATAGGCCTACAGTATAAAGATTTGTCTACACTATCAAACTGCTGATTTGACAAAAACAAGAATGTGATATGTCCAAATATGGTAGTGATATGACATAATCGTGTCCATATGGGCACATCACATTTTTTTCATAAAGTTTGATAGCGTAGACGTACATAGCTTTAAACACTTTACCAATGATGACGCGATGGATCGACTGCTCATTTGTCCATGATTAGTCAAAAACGCAAGTGATTATTTTGGCCAATCACAAGCGACGGATTATTGGAACTATCTTATTATTGGTCAATTCGCTTGCTACCGTACGTCATTGTGTTGCGTATAAAATCCTAACCAGCAATAGGCATTAATTAATTGATAATACCGCAATCCACAAACTGATGAAATAATGCATTTTCTATAATCTCTAATTTGGATTTAACAATAGTAATAACTTGGATAAACATTGATATTGTCAATTAACGCCCAAAGAACTTGATTAACTTTTTGTTTATCTTTCGTGGGAACCTTTATCATTTCCACTCTTTTTTTTCACTTCTTACAAATAAGTTGACACAATTAATAAGACTTTTTAACATGGTAAAAGGTCTAAATACTTAATTTACAGAAATTGTACTTGAAATAGAACAGTGGCGAGAAAATGGTCCTCAACTGGAAGGATGGATGCCAAGACACAAGCGCTAAACCGAGTGAAATGGAGATCAGATGTTGCTGCCCAATGTTCTTTAGAGAACAGGAGGAACTAAGTCTAAGTAAGTAAGTACTTGATTATCTTAACATAAAAGCAATCGTATTTCTTTATGACCTTTAACTAATCTAATCGCAAATCGAATGAAATCATTTTAAAAATGAAGTCTTAAGTCATCATGTGCGTCGTCGAGAACTGCAATTACTGAAGGATTAATGATATATCACCTTGCTTGTAAAAAATAATCAATTTGGATTTAATAAAAACATTTTCAATTAGTACACGACAGATTAAATTATTCAACAAAATATGTCAACTAGCTATTTTAGTTTAAAAACTTCGTCTAGAACCAATTTTTTTAACAATGCAGATGTTCTATCTAGTTTCAATCTTAATGATAATCAGATGGTTATCAATCAATATCAATCAATATAAATCATTAATAATATGGTTAAATCGTGGTTCCCACTACTAGCGACTACGCAACCTAGGCCTCCCATATGTCATGTAGGCCTATAATTGTGTCACTTCCCCCCTCCTCCATTTTTGTGTTGTGCTTCAGAGAATAACACCAATTGACTCAGAATAACACCAATTGACTCAGAATAACACCAATTGACTCAGAATAACACCAATTGACTCAGAATAACACCAATTGACTCAGAATAACACCAGTTGACTCAGAATAACACCAATTGACTCAGAATAACACCAATTGACTCAGAATAACACAAATTGACTCAGAATAACACCAATTGACTCAGAATAACACCAATTGACTCAGACGTGAAAAGGATGAAACATCATAGTTAGTTATTTAGGTTTATTTACACATTATTTTTTTGTTAAAATTACGGAATTTTGTGTTTGTTACATAGTAAATGATCGGATTCATGACACAATTCAAATACACAAACGAAGATGAAAGATAGAAGCCAATATTGCAAACCCTTTCGGCTATTTTACCAGTAATTAACTCATAGACTATTTGAAGAAAATACGGTATCATTGAAATACTAAAAGCTCCGAGAATTATGGCGGTAGTTCTGGTCGCTTTGAAGTTTTGTGTTCTTGTCTGTCTTTGGTGATGGTTGCCAGCTGGATTGTTACTGATACTCATTGACGTAATTTCACGGAACACCTTTCCAGCTTCGAGGTATATTCGAGTATGGGAACCATACATAGGAAGACAAGTCAATCCTAAAAATATCAAAATAATCGGGAAGAATTCATCAATGGAATATTCTAGAGTTACGGATACTGCAAGTGCAATCCACACAGCCCAGGAGATAACCAATGCTATTGTAACCGATTTGTTGTCTATCTTTGCCACGTAGAAGTAAGGGTAGAAAATCGCTAAATATCTCTCAGATACCAAATATATGTGATGGATGTAAGAGAATAAAATGTGAAACGTTGTGACGTTGAATGCTAGGCTTCCTATGTAATCTTCAGTGTAGTAGAACTGTCCAGTTTGAGTCCATTTACCAAGTCCTGTTAGCATCCAGCAAGCCGTGGAAAAATCAACGATCGCAACGCTAGTCAAAATGATAAAATTCGGTTTTTGAAGATCTTTTACTGATACAACTGCAGCAACCGTCATGCCATTCGCAAGTAAAACTAAAATTGAGATTATAAAATGCGACAAAGCGAACACTACTGGAAGTTGGCAAAAGATCCAGTCAGTTCCGTTAATCATCTTGAGAATTTTTAAGCTTTGTTTTCTCACTTGTTAGACGCAACGCAATAATGGCGTACGCGCAACATCGACCGATCACATAAAAGCGAACGGGTTAGCATTGCGAATTGTGATTGGTCAAATTAATGGGGTCCACCTACGTCATTGCGTTACGTTTAAGAACTGACAAGCTTTAGTCCAATTGTCATCAACGAGCAATTTCTTTAATTTCTTTAATTGCAAACCAACTTAATTGATTTGATTTCAATTAGAATCCATTTGTGTGTAATTGGCTATGTCTAGGCTATAGCTAATAACCATTTGAAGGTTTACTAATTCAGATCAACATTCTGTTGATAATTATTAATTTGTTTATAGAAATTACACCTGAGATTAGTGATGCAACTATTAGCTGATGAAAAAGAACCAAACACGTTTATAGATTTAAGTCTGATCCGTTTATTAGAACGTGTTTAAGTTCATATTTCTTTAACAAAATCGAGGCCTACAAAAACAACAATGAAGTCGTAAGTACAGCAGTATAGATAAACCAACAAGCATGCATGATCTGAGTGGTTGACTTTAACTGATGGCACAACGCATTGCTCAAAGTTACAGAGAATTTGGAGGAAGTTTCTTGCAAAAACATGCTCCTGAACGTCGAAACATGATTTGTCCGACATCGGCATCGTGGTAGTCTAAAGCTTGGCTCCCACTAGAACGTAACGCAAGGACGTAAACGCAACGCAAGCGTGTTAACCAATGACAAGCGAAGTTATAGGCAGTTAGCAATCACAAGCGAATAAGCCATCGCTTGTGATTGGTTAATTCACTTGCGTTGCGTTACGTCCTTGCGTTGCGTCGCTAGTGGGAACCACGCTTTATTTGCAAAAAATAGAAATCAAGGCAGCTAGATATAAAGGAACATTATCTTGTTGAATGTTTACTGTCAGCTTATCGCGAAATGTTTGTACAGAAACTGCAATCATTGCAATTTTTTAAATGATGTTCTTATCAACCGATAAAAGGGGCCGATCCGAGTTTTCGACAGACTTGCGAATTTTTCAAAAACAAATAATTTCTTGAAGGCAATTTTTGGAATAAAAAAAAGACAAGATGTATTAAAAAGTAGTTTAGTCAAAGGCATTTTGGAATTATTTCTATTTATTGGAATAAATTCTCATTTACAATTAACGAATAATATTAATTAAGTAATTATAAATAATGTATATTTCATTTTATATAAACAAAATTGAAAAATAATAAAAAACAAATAATGAAAGTGGTCCATGTCAGGCATGCAACTGATTACTGCAGTAAAACTAACTGCAACTATTTACTTCAGTAAATGCAACTATATAAATACAATAAATGTTATCCTGTTACAATCTTACAGACAAACTCTCATTCAAGACAACTTGTTGTGGACCAAACTAACAAATAAAAACAAAGTTTACAAATCAAAGATTAAACCTGTATCTAATGAAATTTATATTACAAAAAACTAATCATAAATTGTTAAAATGAGATTATTTGATCAATATTATTATTATAAGATACATTGTGTTCTGTTTTAGGAAACATTACATTGACATAACCATGATAAAAAGATATGATGTATAACCATTCATATGATGTATAACCATTCATATGATGTATAACCATTCATATGATGTATAACCATTCATATGATGTATAACCATTCATCATCAGCAGCAGGAATGCATCAAACCAAATATAAAGCTCTGTCTACACAATCAAACTAGTTTGATAAAAAAAGTGTGATTGTACCCAAATATGGTAGTGATATACCCAAATATGGTAGTGATATGACATCATGTCCATATTTGGGAACATCACATTTTTTTGTCATATATATAGTGTTGACAGAGCTTTACAACAAATGATATGAGGAATGTGAGTCTTTCCGAGCTAAATCTCCATGATTGTGACTTTGCCAGCTTTCTTCTTTCTAATTTTCACCCTAAATTTTAGATAAAGTGTTTCAATTTTATTTATTCTTTATCATTTACACAAAGATACTCAACAGGATTTTCACAATTTATTTGATGGCTGAGCGTGTAAGAGTCTTGCATATGATGTAGGTATGGACCTCAAGTGCAAACACTTGTCAACTCTCCTCACATCAATGGAACTACATCTCACAATAGTTCTGATTTCCCAACAAAAGCCTTGATTTTGTTTCTCAGAGTAACACCTAATTAGTCATCAACTGATTGTAGTGTTGTTATTGTGGTTCCATGTTCTGCTTTCTGGGGGCTCAGAGGCTGCTAATTTCTTCATTGCTTCATCAATTGACATGATAGCCTCATCATCCTCATCATCAAGCTCAAAATCGTCTTGGTATTCTCTATTGAATTTGAACAAAATAGCATATAAAAATAATTCATAAATGTATACTGTATGTGTAGTTGTACTAGACTTGTCTCAAGTTACACAAACCAACAGTGGTGTGATAGTCTATGAGTGAGATACCTATCTCACAAAGACCTGTAGTTATTTTGATTTTTGTCTTAAGTGAGCTCAATTATTATACGTATGAAACGCCATAATTGGCAACATATTCATCTTTTTACTAATTACAGTCTAGAACCTAGACTAGTGTAGTTGTAAAGATAGAGGGATTTCTCAAAACAGGACCATAATGTAACACAGGAGCTACATCTATACCTGATATATTTTATCCTGTATAAGATTCAAGATTCAAGATTCAAGAAATTTTATTTGTCCATAAAAATGGAAATTCACTTTGCTTGGTAGATTAAAACAACAATATTGCAACAATTTAAAAACGTGCAGTATTATAACAGATTAAAAATACAAGATAAAAATAAAATATGTCAAAAAAAGTTCTAGCTTAAATTAACTGTGTCTTTATTCTTCTGTATTTGGAATTTTAATACAGTATATCATGAAGGGCAGAATTCTTTCCATGATTGATATATATATCTACTTCTACAATAATTTTATAGGCCTATATATTGTATATGTAGGTAAAATGTTGAATATGTTGGTTGACTTACACATCAGTAGCATCTAAAGCAGACTGCTCTTGGCCTGCCTCCTCAGCTACCAACAATTCATATTCCTCTGCAGCATACTTTTCCCAATCTGATGGCTCAGCTAAATCTGTCTCTTCATTCTGTCATTTAAAAAGTTTTTGTAATAACACAAGTAGTTTGTAGATAAAATAAATTAATTATACTATATATACAGTGTCTCCCTTTTTTTTTTGTCATAGAAAAAGAAAAATTGCTGATTTTTTGTGTGCAAAATGAAATAAAAAATGTTGTTACCCTGATGTTTGCAAAAGGATCTCGTTGTTCATGGTCTAGATACTTCTCCAGATTGAAGAATGTATCAAAGAATATATAAGCTAATTTACAAGCTTTCAGATCACGTAGACTTATTCTGTCGCCCTCTAGAGGCTTTACAAGATCTAACATCTGCAAGAAAATAATATTATTATCAGATTAACGCCAGAGCATTATTAAAAAATGAATGGTTATGGGTTGAATGGGGAGTAGTATTCAATGAATACTAAGGCATTAGTAAGGTTGTACTGTTTTATGACACAACTGTTCTATAGATCTGTCTACACTATCAAACTTTATGTAACAACAAAAATGTGATGTGGCCATATATGGACATGATGATGGCATATCACTACCATATTTGGACATACCACTACTATAATTGGGCATACCACTACCATATTTGGACACATCACACTTTTTGTAATACTCCATCTTGAATCCAATTGGGATTGAACAGCTCTCTTCTAACTTACTTGGCATAAGCAATCCTCAAAAGGAAGAGTTTCAATTCCGAGTCCTTCCATTTTGGCAAGTTGCTCTTCATAAAAATACTGTAACTCGTACATTGATAAATATCCATCGCCATCAAGATCCATGCAACGGAACCAGTATTCAATGCTGCCAAGAAATGATATAACAACCCATTATTTTATTTCAAGTGCTTGGGATGGTGAGGCAAGTAAAGCTACCATGCCACTACTGTACAATCATGCAGCACCTCTGCACTACAACATGGCCACATACAATCATGCAGCACCTCTGCACTACAACTTGGCCACATACAATCATGCAGCACCTCTGCACTACAACATGGCCACATACAATCATGCAGCACCTCTGCACTACAACTTGGCCACATACAATCATGCAGCACCTCTGCACTACAACATGGCCACATACAATCATGCAGCACCTCTGCACTACAACTTGGCCACATACAATCATGCAGCACCTCTGCACTACAACTTGGCCACATACAATCATATATACAGTCAATTAACAGCAGGGTGTTTAAACTTTACCCTTATGTGACACCATACATAGAATTGACAAGATTGGGGTCATTTGCGATTGTGAGACCATCAATTACAATAAAAAGGACATACAAAATATACCTCATTGGTGTCTTTTTATCTTCTTCAGATAACAAGAACCAGACGAATTCTGTGTAACTCATCAAACCTTCCTGGACAGAATTTGAACTGAAACGATTAAAAGAAATAAAAGTAAATTTAAATTTAAACTTGTCTTGAAAGATGTACTAGGTTATTCAAAATGCACATGAGCTAGATGTGTACACTGGACCTACGGTTTATAGTCCTTATCCAAGAGGACTCATCACCAGAACCATGGAGCAAGTGAAGCTCGAACCCAGGCCAATGTTATGGCTAGGTATTACGGTTCCACTGTCTTAAATTTTAGGGATGAAATGCAATTAAGTTAGGAAAATAATTTCTTTTACCTTAGTACTGATCCATGTGAAAATATACTATCTATGATCCTGGTTGACAGAGCTGTGAAATGAACAAAACAAACAGTAAAACAGGAGTCAGCATAATTGAACAAAAGTACAATCTGAATGCTGGCCTGGGTTAAATTAACCAAGAATAATGCTTATTATTCAGTGTTAATTTTAAATCTCACTGCTCATAAAATAAAAAAAGTAGTAGGCTTTGGGTAAATTTGGGTTAAATTGACCATTTTCAAGTGTAGTGTGAACAATGCTTTAGAGAAACAATATAACTTTAAAAATAATACATTTTCTAAAAATCAAAAAATTTAACTAAATTTAATGAAAGAACGTCCTAACCTACAATTCAATGTACTTACTACATGTATACGGCATGCACTAAATATCTTGAACAAAGTGAAACATTATCTTAAATGTTAACAATGGAATCTTTCACTTTTGCTATGAACAAGGGGACACTTGTATGAATGATATTGTAATCATATTGTATTCAAACATTACAGATATTTAATATCATCATTATGATGTACTCTAACCAACGTCAACATGGCATTTTCTATTATGCCAATTTTTATTTATATTTAATACATTTACAATTTTATTGCATGAACACTTTATTATAATACATTTTACACTAATATACTTTATTTATGTAATAATTATAAAATTTGAGAGGCAGTAATACTGGTGTGCTCTCCGCTGTTGAATATAAATTAAATAAAACTGCTTGTATTCCAATACAGCCTTGGAAGAATACAATATAGTATTAGATATAGAATACTAGAGATGATTATTACTAACATTAAAATAATGACGATAATGATGTTGATGATAATGATAATGATGTGACAATAATGATGTCAATGATAATGATGATAATGATGATGATGATAATGATGATGATGATGTGGATGATGATCATAATGAATTGATATATTAGTGATATTAATGAAGATGTTGTGATATATCGCTATAAAGCACAATTTCTAGGTTGATCCTATATTTCTCACAGCTGTTTCTTGGATAAAATATTAATAATGTTGACTTGTTTTGTCAGTTGTCCCCCTAGGGGTACCCCACAGGGTATAGTTGTCCCCCTAGGGGTACCCCACAGGGTATAGTTGTCCCCCTAGGGGTGCCTCATAGGGGATAGTTGCCTAGTTGCCCATAGGGGGTATAGGTTGATCTATCAACATGTGTGATCTAATTGAAAAAAAATTGGTGGAAAGTTGGATTGGAAAAATAAATTATTAGGTGTAGTGTTGTAGTCAACTTGTGAATAATTGATAAAAAAACTTTACAAATACAAGGGACCACATTGTAATTAATTTGTATGTGTTGTTTTGCATCACTTTTGACTTCAAACTCCTACTACTTTTTTCATTTGTTTTTATTGATATGATATTGAGATGGTAAATAGACTAAATTGAAATGAATTACAGCTACAAAACTGACCGCTGACCGCTATGATTGCTTTATCATCCTCAAAGGGCAGCTGAACATTTTTAGTCTAGTGATTGGATTGTTTAACTGCCCTTGACCATGCTTTGCTATTGCTTATTTTGTTTGTTTCAAGTACATAAATGATATGGAGGGACTATAGAGTCTGTCATTTTCAATTTTCACCCCCACCCCAATTCCCCAGCACAGATCGCCATATTTTATAGTAATAATTATATTTAAAGCATATTTGACTTGTCTGTTTTTAATCTCTCGCTACGGCCTTACCACTGATATAACTCCAATTTATCTCCGATATGTTTTAATCCGATAAATGCGGAACAAGCTACTGTAAATCAAAATATAACTGTGACAGACCGCAATTTAAATCAGGTAGAGAAAAGATTGTACAAACATAGTTTTTATACCATTTATATTTAAGTTTATATCAGAACTTCGTCTGAATGGCTGTCTTAAGCTTGGATCACACTAGGACGCAACGCAAGGATGGAAGCTCAAGGGAGTTAACCAATCACAGTTTGGATGATCCATCATGTTGTGATTGGTCAAAGTTTCTTGTTAACCTACCATGTTCATTGTGTCTGCTCAAATCCTTCTTGTCAATAAATAGATCATGATTGGAATCTAACTCCCAAAATTTGCAATAAATTACATAAAAATGTTCATAAGAAAAAAAATCTGTGATTTGGTTGATATCATCTTCCTCCTCAAGTAATTGTAGTACCTATCAAAAGTATCAAAAAATATTTAAAAAAAATCAAAATTTGGCATAAATAATATTTGTCATAATATATAGGAGTAATATTCAAAGAGGATTGAACGCCCCCCCCCCCCCCCAAAAAAAAACAGATTAACAATGCTGTACATATATATATTTTTTTAGATACAGATACAGTGTTTATTTACATATTTATTTATTTCTCAGAGAAAGAACAAACATAATTTAAAAGCACAAACATCAGATAAGTTAAAATTATACAGAATATAAACGGTAATAATAACAGCTTTGGCCGAATACTAAATATATCAAAAACTGAATTGTTCCTTTGTTTTGGTTAATCAATCTTGATAATCTTTTCATAGTTAATTACTTGCTGGCTCAATATTTAGTTTTGGTAGTAAGTTAAACATGACCGGGTCAACTCATCATGCTTTCAAAATGTGTATTTTTAGTATGAAATACATTAGGGTAGTTATTGGGTAATTTTAAATTAAGTGAGAGATGATTTTGACAATATAATGAGGTCATTTGAAGGCCAGGTATTGTTGCATCAACTATAGTTCAGAAGTACATAAATAATATTTACAGTATATCATATAAATATATAAACACAAGGCACATAATATTAATTCTAAACCGCTCGGTGATAACTATACTGAAATTGAGATACTTTAGTAATTAATAATTAATTAAATTGAAACAACAGATGAGAAAAGTCTCAATAGTTTTCAAATGGTCAGAAAGTTGTCATTCAAAAGTGTGAGCATCATGTCTTAACCATCTGCAAACTGCATCCACATATGGTGCAGCAAACACAATAATATCATCATGATCAGCATGTGAAACTACCGCTATATAACTTTTACCAGAGGACAGACACCTTAAGGCAAGCGTAAACATTTATGTTTATTATACTCACAGACAAAATGTTAGAACGACGGAACTCTGGTAATGTTATCTTTCCCGTCCAAGATCGGTTAACAACATAAATAATTCTTGCTATAACCTAAAGGTAAAGAAATGAAAAATCTATTTTTATTTCACTATAGAGAAAACGAATCAAACACAATCTGGAAGAAAATGGTAATTAAAGGAAAATATATATTCTCAGTCAAAAATTGTTGCATAATTTCTAAAACTCTATCTGCAGTACGCTATCAAACTAGTTTGACAAATAAAGTGTGATGTGCCAAAATATGGTAGTGATATGACATCATCATGTCCATATTATATGGGCACATTTTTTTTGTCACATAAAGTTTGATAGTGTAGACAGAGCTTAATATCCTTTTTAAACCTGCAACAAGTAACAACTTGTAACCATGATGAGGTTGGCATAGTGTGAAGACAATATTCTGTGAAAGCACACCTATGAAAGGCCTGTTTTTATTCTGAGATGTTCTGAGTTGTTACTCTGCGTGTGTGTATTGCCATGGTATTAAACTTACCAATCAAATAGTGCGCAACTATATGCCTTTCTCATGAGATTTCACAAGGTTTGTGTAATGCATGTATGAAAACATGTAATAATTTGGGAGATCAAACATTGTTACGAGTTGTTAAAATTTAGGCAGATGTGAAAAAAGGGGTATTAAGCTATGTCTACACTATCAATCTAGTTTGACAAAAAAAGTGTGATGTGCCCATAATGGTAGTGATATGCTTAAATATGGTAGTGATATGACATCATCAGGTCCATATATAGACCCCATACATTGTTTTGTTTGATAGCATAGAAAGAGCATAGACTTTGGCTGCCTTATGTATTTTTACAGCCATGTTTTTTGAAAACAAAAAACTGTAATTAATAACTTAAAAACTTTCTACAATGAATACATCATGACAAAAACATTCAAGATATTTAATAATTCCAAACCAGAAATTTTCTATTTTACTTGAGTCTGTTAAAACAATCAAGGACTTACTGTGAAGTAAGTACACATGTTAACTTGAGAAAATCTTCACTAACTTTTACACAATATTTGTACATAAAACTATAGTGTAAAACCTATTATAACATGTTAACATGTTTGTACCAAATAAATTAATATATGAAAAACTAAAAATTAATCATATTGGGCCATTTATGGAGAACGCTAAACAAATAATTTGTTTAAACATGGCTTTTTATTGGATTTAGGATAATATTATAGCATTAGGTTATTGTTGATCCACATACACTAGATGCTGTGTAAGGGGATTATGTGGTGAAGCCTATTGAGTCTATAGATCAAAACATTGCACTAGGTCAGATCAATCACTCAAATCCTATTGCTGGGGAGACTGGACTGGAATACGTAAAAATACATTGACGAAGTTCACAAGAACCAATCACATTTTTTAATGTTGGATTTATAAAAAAGATAAACAATTAAAGAAAATATTAATAGTGGAGTCAAAGGAAATGTATGAATGAACTAATCTCGGTAATCTACAATCTTGTAGATTTTTTTTTTCTTTTTGACTATAATTCATATAATTTAGTTTTATAATGAACAAGTACAGTATAATATGGTTCCATTATAAATGTTTATGAAATCATCAAATTAAAATCATCAGTTTAATTCTGAAAAATTAATTTAATGAACATTTTTATCAGAAATGATCAGTAGTAATTGAATTCTTGTGGTCAATGACCTCTGGTGAACTTTGCAGGTAGCTAACATTGTATATTAATCTTATCCATCATCACCACAGGGTGTATGTCATCACCTAGCCACACTCAATAATAACATTATTGGTGGTGGTCAATAGGATGCTCTCCAATGACCAATGTGAGGTATATGGTCAATGGTGTCAGTAGGCCTACCTTATTAGTGGTAACACACTGGGGAATTTTAAACTGATTTTCATAGAATCTACAACAAAATACCTTGAACTTACTAGTGTAATTGGTCAATTTATACATTTTCATCGTTTTATTCAATTTCATCATTATTATCAGGGAAGAGTTATATGGTTTTATTAACCATTTTATTGTATAAATCACACAGAAGAGCAATCAGGTTGTAATTTTAAATACATTTTCTGGTAAAATCAAATTATAATGACCAGTTGGGCAACAAACTGGTTAGTATAATCTGACCAGTTTGTTATATTGATGATAAGATGAATATAGTGTAAAGCTCTGTCTACACTATCAAACATTATGTAACAAAAAAATGTGTAGTGTCCATATATGGACATGATGATGTCATATCACCACTATATTTGGGTACACAACAATTTTTTTGTCAAACTAGTAGACAGCAGTTTACATTTATTTTTAGGGTAATAAAATACAAATAGGAAATTTGAAACAGATATGAAATTTTTTTTCAAAGTATATTGAAATAATTACAATCAATCAATTGATTGAGAAATTATTATTGATTAAATGATGGCATACAAATTATAAGTGTTACGTTCATTCCTGATCATTCAGAAAAAAGGATTACAATTTCACTGAAATGCTGCAAAGATACCTTATCAAGTAAACTTTGCATGACTCCCATTGATACTTTGAAGGTTATGTTATCTCTTAATGTTATGAAACAAAACATTATAATATGTCATACTGTACATACAATAGCATTCCCCTTTGTATGGTATGATCAAACTAACATTACTACGGTTTATATATTACTGTACTAAACATATATACTTTCTTCATAGCATGTAATGTTACATGTGAACATGTATGACCGTCTGCAGCTACACCTCTGTCTACACAATCAAACTAGTTTGACAAAAAAATGTATAATGTGCTCAAATATGGTAGTGTTATGCCCAAATGTGGTAGTGATATGACATTAATGTGCTCAAATATGGTAGTGTTATGCCCAAATGTGGTAGTGATATGACATTAATGTGCTCAAATATGGTAGTGTTATGCCCAAATGTGGTAGTGATATGACATTAATGTGCTCAAATATGGTAGTGTTATGCCCAAATGTGGTAGTGATATGACATTAATGTGCTCAAATATGGTAGTGTTATGCCCAAATGTGGTAGTGATATGACATTAATGTGCTCAAATATGGTAGTGTTATGCCCAAATGTGGTAGTGATATGACATTGTCATGTCCATATTATGGGCACATCACTTTTGTTGTCATATTAAGTTTGATAGTGTAGACAGAGCTCTTAAGTACAATAAACTATCAAAATATTATTTCAACACATATTGCATCCATTCACATCTTCATTTATTTTATTGTCTTCTGTTCATTTTCATTTGGACAAAAAATTGGAATAAATTTAAGACAAGTATACTTAAATCAGGGAGTTGTAAAATAATTATTTTACAACTCCCTGCTTAAATTAAAGTCTGCTAAAAAAAGTATCATACTGTATTTGGTTTATTCAGATATTCCTTCATGTGTGTTTAATTTTATCTCAAGATGCACACTACTATACTAATTCTACAAGGTTGTTTTAAACACAATTTGAAAGGAACACACATAACTATACCCTGCAGGTATTCTCTTTTAACATAATAAAGATTTTATAGTGACATTGATACAATGGAAAAACCTGTTTGGGATGAGGTGGGCGTTCAACTAATGTTTATTGAATGGGTATTACAGAAAAATACCTGTTATACCACTCGCATCAGTGGGAGTGGAACTGAATGCTTAGTTTTAATACATTTTAAAACTTGTTCAATTTGTTTTACAGGTTTGTTTAAGTTTAAGAACACATTTATAAGAACACATTTATAAGAACATGATCACTTAATAATTTGAAAAAAATTGGAAGAAAATTAAACGGAAGGCTAAAAAAAATTGTACTAAGAATAGGTACCTAAAAACTGCTTTATAAATAGAGTAAGATTACTATATTATAGCTGTCATCATCATGTTTATCCAAATTATATAAAAGTGGGAAAGCTAGTTCTATTTCAATACAAGTTAATTAAAGCTGTGACAAAAAAATATATTGAAATGATGATGTCATACAGTATCACTACCATATTTGGGCACATCACACTTTTTTGTCTAGTTTGACAGTGTAGACAGAGCTTAAGAAATTTGTTTTGGGATTAAATTTGTTTTAATAGCTAGGGCAACAACTTGACATACGTAGGTCGGAAACGATCATCAATTCTCCTTATGGTTGACGACGTCATTTTCCCACATGATTGAGTGAGTGTTGGGTGCTTTCTCTATTAACTACAACAATTGCTATTGCTTAGTAAATAAGTTACAGAAAGACATCACTCCAAATGTGTGACTGACAGACCCTATTAGAATACAGTGTTAGTCATTGTACTATTAAGTACTTAGAAATGAGTTGAGTAGGCGATAATAGTAAGTGGGATTTTGACAAGATTTTTTCCCAAATCATTTAAAAATAAAAAACATTTTCTTGCATAATTTATGAAGTTAGAAGAGAACTAAATGTTACTTTTGACATGATTCAGTTTCTGGGACAGGTCCTGTATTCTGGGACAGGTCCTGTATTCTGGGACAGGTCCTGTATTCTGTGACGCACTCAACTTGTTAATCTACCAAGATAATCAAAGATAGCTTTGGATATTAGCGTATTAATCTGATTTAATGTGAACATGAATCGGTCGGAAAGAACTATATCAACGGATCAAACGCCTTAGAACATTTAAACAACAGAAATGACAACAACCCAGATTGTATCATTATTTAAAATTCAATTCTAAGCGCCCTTCTCATCATAATACCATCTGAACTCGCTGCTAACTTTATTAAGCATTCTGTTTCGTTTGTTAAAATCCCTAAGAGACACCTGAGGCAGTCAAGAAGTAAACCATTTAAACGTTGTAGAATTAGTTACAGAATGGTTCTAGTGAGAGGAAGAAACAAACCGTGCCTCTGAAGACAAGGATATACAATGGTTTAACTTGTTTGTTATCTTCCTAAAAGGCTTTAGACAGATCAATATCAGCAACCAATCACATACAGATACCACTGTATTCTTGTAAAAGACACACTTTTCAAAACGACTCCAATTGAAGACCATATGTCCAGAAACCAATTTCGTTGCCTTAAAAACATGAGAAGAAACATCCAGAGGGGCATAAGCACTTGCTTTTAAGTTCATAGGTGTTTAGCATCTGTTTGGTCTTTCCTTGCCTTTTATATTTGTTTTGTTTTTTCTATGTATTGTATATGGCAGAAATTGAATAAATAAAAAAATAAATAAATTTTTAAAAAAGTAAAAAGGACTTCAAATAAAGACCAGAGTGTTCAGAAACTACTCTCTTAGCTTTAAAAAAGATCGAACGGACACCCTAAATTTGAAAAAAATTGAGCAGCACTTAATTTCACAATTTTTAGGTCCCTGATATTGATAATGAATCGAACATAATTTAGGCCGTCTGATATTACAGTATAGTTTCTTTTCTGAAGGACACACATCATTTATCACAAGATAGAAATAAGAAAGTGTAACAACTACAGTACGTGCATTTTGTCATGAAAAAAATTGTAAAATATACAAAATATTAAACCATATCAGTCAGTACTAGTATTATGTCTATTGATAAAGTCCACCCTGAAATTCTATCACATAATAAAATTATGAAACAATATACAATGCAAATTCACATAAAGATATTCAACTTTTGAGGCAAAACAAAGATTAAATTTTAGCAAAAAACATTGTTGTAAAATATATCTTATCTTAAATAATAAATAATTATCAGTATGGTATCATAATTCAAATCAGGTAACACAATCCAACTAAATGAATCTGATTGGTTAAACGTCACTTAAAATTTACTAAGCACAGCATCTGATTGGTTAAAAGTCACTTAAAATGTACTAAGCACATCATCTGATTGGTTGATGAACTAAATGGGTGGGATTAGGTTAACATTAACTTTTTGGTAAACTCAAAGAAAGTTTCCAATTAGTAGATTTGGAAGAGAAAGCTAAAAATGCAATCTGATTGGTTTTCATTGGCCTTGGGACGGTCTAGGGTAAGCTATAAGGCTGTTTGTTCTCTGTTTGTCACTCATTCTCAATTCATTCATCTGTTAGTTGTTAACTGGTCCACTTCTTCCAACTGTTGGATCTCACATTTATCACAGGTAAGAAATACACTATTATTTATGCCATGTAATAATATTGTATAGTAGATAAGACATGTATTAAAATTGTGTACAGTATTTATATTCATGTTTTAATAATTTTATTATGTTTTTAAATTCTGTATCTGGAACCCTCTGCCAATAGACTTAAGGGAACTAAAGTCGATAAATCTATTTAAGAAAGGTCTTAAAACTTACTTCCCTAGGCATTAGAATGTGAAGCGCCTTGATCAATTTGGAAAGGCGCTATACAAATTATATTACTATATTATTATAAGATATTTATATTTGAATGCTTAGTAATAGTAGTAGTAAATAATAAGATATTTATTTAAATGCTGTATTTTGTATTTATTTTTGTTTGTATTAATATATTTTTTTAATGACTTTGCTTGAAAAAAAAATTAGATAAATATACTACTAAACTTTTGACTAAAAAATAAGGCTGTTTTCTTTTCAATATTTTTTGTGTAATAGTTGAACTGCAACCAATTCCCTGCTACAACATGTATATAACATTACCACTACAGTGTTAGTTTCTTTAGTATTAAATTATTTAGTTGTCAAGGAAAAGTGTAGCATCTAAAAAAATCTTTTCGCAGCAATTAAAAAAAATAAAAGGGTATACAAGTACAACTATTAGACAGAACACAATCGAGAATTTAAAGTTTTATTTTCATTGTTCAAGAATCTGATGAGTTTGAAAATTTATCAAATTTTTCTTCAATTAGTCAAACTTTCTTCCAACTCTTAATTTGGAGTTACCCTTGTTTTACTTTTATCTGATATCATTCAAGGGATATCCTAGTATTTGAATTACTGTAAATAAATACTGTAAAGTGTAGGTATACAGTAGCCACTGTTTAAAGGTAACTTAATACAGAAGCCTGCAGGCAGGTCTACACCCATTTTTTTTGGAGGATGACTAAAAACGTTCTCCTAAATTGATTTAACATTTACCTATTTATCAACACACAATCGACACAAGTTAATAATTTGAAGCTTTAACACATGATTTTATTATGATTTCCCCATAATGAAATTTTTTCGTCATAAGTTAATGCTTTTTTTTTTCTCTGGGCACTGCTCAGGGGCTCCCATAAGCTCCAGGGCCCCTGGGTGTAGCCAGTAAGTGCTCATAGCAGTTACGCCACTGTATGTACACAGTGTACCTGGGTGTAGCCAGTAAGTGCTCATAGCAGTTACGCCACTGTATATGTACACAGTGTACCTGGGTGTAGCCAGTAAGTGCTCATAGCAGTTACGCCACTGTATATGTACACAGTGTACCTGGGTGTAGCCAGTAAGTGCTCATAGCAGTTACGCCACTGTATATGTACACAGTGTACCTGGGTGTAGCCAGTAAGTGCTCATAGCAGTTACGCCACTGTATATGTACACAGTGTACCTGGGTGTAGCCAGTAAGTGCTCATAGCAGTTACGCCACTGTATATGTACACAGTGTACCTGGGTGTAGCCAGTAAGTGCTCACAGCAGTTACGCCACTGTATATGTACACAGTGTACCTGGGTGTAGCCAGTAAGTGCTCATAGCAGTTACGCCACTGTATGTACACAGTGTACCTGGGTGTAGCCAGTAAGTGCTCATAGCAGTTACGCCACTGTATATGTACACAGTGTACCTGGGTGTAGCCAGTAAGTGCTCATAGCAGTTACGCCACTGTATGTACACAGTGTACATGGGTGTAGCCAGTAAGTGCTCATAGCAGTTACGCCACTGTATGTACACAGTGTCCCTGGGTGTAGCCAGTAAGTGCTCATAGCCGTTACGCCACTGTATGTACACAGTGTATATCCAAAAAACACTTGCTAAATAACTTCATAAACAGGTTAAAGAATTAAACAAAATATAGTAGTAACTTTTAATTTTGACATGACCCCTTAAAATTCTTAATAAATAATATGACAATGCGAGCATTGTTTTGATTCTATTGTTAATCATACATGATCATGTATGTAGGAATAGACATGGTATGTCAATTCTTGAGTATTAACTACATGTGTTTATTTAGATAGGTTTAGCTTGGACCTTAGGTGGTCTAATTATCACCATAGTACATGGAGCTACCAGCTGATTATGCTAATTTAAAACATGATGCATCAACACTTTCTATAATTGATTAAATCCTTTCATCAGTTCATTTGACACATTAATGTTAACCTTTAGGTATCATGTTTGACCTCTGGTATCATACTGTATATAACATTTACAATATAGTTTGGTGGTTAATGTGCTTGCCTTCCAATCTCAGGTCCTGACCGTAGTACCAACTCACAGCTCTTTCAACTCCACTCCCTAAGCCTTAAATTTTGTATTCAATATTTCAATGAGAGGCTACTCACAAAGGCACAATAACAAATATGAGCTAATAGCAACAGAAGGTAGAATAATATAAAAACAACAAAATCTAAATAGTAAATCTTTTGGTATCAAATAAGACTTTAAAGCTAAGCTACAGGCATGAATTTTAAATATAATATTTGGTTTATTGTACATAAATCAAATATTTGTAACAGAAATCGAGACGAAAAAACATGAATTTCCCTTAATATGGTCAAATACAAAATTTGGCAAAATTCTTCCATAAAAACCAGAAAGACTTTTTTTCAGTAGTTAGGTAGTTAACCTAATGTAATAACATGTCTGTTGACTCCCTAGACGGTGAAAAAAGATGATGGATATACGGTGGATAATTTTTGCTATAGCATGAAAATAAAAAGCTGAAGTTGAATAAAAATATCAGAAATGTAATATTCAAGTTATATTACCTATATTTAGTCATCTGATAACATTTTTTACCACACCGTTTATTTTTCATAGCTTTATTAATGCCTCTCTATTTACAAAATTTGTGTACAAAAGAATAGAGATTTTACTGTGTAATTTGAACTATCCCCCCACTGATAAGAAAGTGCTTATTTTCAACAAGCTCGTGTAACACAAATAAAATCCCAAAAATTATGAAACATAGGGGAAACTATAGATCGATAATTATTGGAATGTATGATCACTAGAAATGTTTTGCCCGCACCTGGCCTTTAAAAGCATGATAAATCATAAAATAGTTTATATATCCTGTAATTGGCAAGTTATTTCGCTGTGAAATAACAAATTTTACAAATTAAGAGAATTCATAATTCAGAACTTTGTTTTCTGTTCAAAGCAAACCTCCTACTCATTATTTCAATATCCTGACAGACAGACAGCTTAATTTACATCTATTAACACCTGTTGACATTATTTACATCTACTGTATTAACACCTGCCTTTTAATTGTTTTTCCAAAGAAGTCAACTTGTAATTAGGTCAATAAAATGAAAGGTGCAGCCATGTAATTAACAACTCAGTTTATTGGTTTGGCAGGCAGGTCAATTTCCTGACCTTTGTTGACTTATATTTGACCTAATCACCTGACCATGTTTAAATTAAAAGTTTCAATAGATTTTCTTTTGAACACAAACAAGTTCCCAATCAGAATTATATTTATTAAGTTAAGTTTCCATAAGACAAACTATAGAGGGCAGTATTAAAATACACTTAAATCTCTGTCCACACTATAAAACTAGTTTGACAAAACAAGTATGATGTGCCAAAATATGGTATTATAATATGCCCAAATATAACATTATGTCCATTTTTTATCACATAAAGTATGATAGTGTAGGCAGGGTTTTAGATTCATGAATCATAGATTATTATTTCTTTAAAATATTACTTACAAAAGGAATTGCAGCATAAATTAACTTTTTATTTTTTTAAATTTTGTGCAGATTTCTAAACATGAATACATTTTGGTTAATAGTCGTCAGCAATTGCCTGTTGTTTGTGGCAAGAGGCTTACCTGTACCAACTGGTGAAACATTAGCTGCAGACGAATATGAAACGCTAGCAATAGTGGAAGGACAAGGCGACGAGCTTGAAATCGAACACAATGAACAAGTAGTGACAATGACTGAAGTGGAAGAAATGGTCACCGTGGTCCTAGAGGTAGAAGACTCAACAAATGCACCAATGGAATCAAGCTCAGAGGAAGAGGTAGAGGAGATTGACACAAAGGAAGGTACAGCAGCAATCACATCAACAGAATCTAGCTCAGAAGAGTCAGAGGAGATTGAAACAAAGGAAGGTACAGCAGCAATCACATCAACAGAGTCTAGCTCAGAAGAGTCAGAGGAGATTGAAACAAAGGATGCTACAGCAGCTACAATTGCAGCAACAGAATCTAGCTCAGAATCATCATCATCGGAAGAGTCGTCGGAAGAAGTTGACACAGAAGATGTGACAGCTACAATTGCATCACCAGAATCTAGCTCAGAGTCATCATCTGAAGAAGAGCAGGAAGATGCCACACAAGACAAAATGATTCGCCCTCGCACATCTTTGCTGTTAAGTACATCAGACAGTGAAGAAACAAAACCAGAAACAGCTACACAATTAGAAGAGGAAGAGATTGATCAGGTATCCACTACAGAAGAAACTGAAGAAATTGAAATCTCAAGCACTGATGCCACGACAATGGTAGAAGAGATCGAGGAAAGAATCGTTGATGAGGTCGTTGACCAAGTAAAAGAAGCTGTTGAAGCGGCAGTGGAGGAAGCTCTGGAAGGAATGGTTGAAGAAATTGTTGAAGAAGTCGTTGAAGAGGTCATCGAGGAGGTAGTGGAAGAAACAGAGGAAGAGATAGCAGAGGAAGAGATAGCTGAAGAAGATGTGGTTGAAGTGATCATTGAGCTTTCAACAGATTTGCCAACAGAGACCATTCATCCTGAAGATGACAAACAAGCAGAGGATACGGATGTCCATGAGGGCGGTAACAATGGTGGAAAGGTCAAAGTTTAAACACTTTAAATGATGAATTTTTTCCAAGTAACATTGATAAAATGCAATATGTAAATCATATGTATTACTACGTACTAACCAATCAATTTGCCACTTAATTCTTCTTAATATTTATTTTAATTAATCAAAAAAAAGTAAATTTATAAAAAATGATTTTATAATAGTAATGTACACCTGGTACCTACATATTTTAACACCAAGCACTAATAATGTTTTTTTAAATATCAAAAACGGTCTTGTTGCTTGATAACACTTAATTATGAATTATTTTGTACCTTTACTCTAAAAGACCAAGATATCTCTATAAAAAAACTTTTAAAATAACTCTAAACTATAAATTATTAAACAATCCATTGGCTGGATGAGTTTTTGTATTTAACAATTTATTTATATAATCTAATTTTCTTACGTTTTTCAAGTAAATAAACGAAACTTGACAATGTCTGCCAAGTAGATGTTCTGATTTATTTCCTCCAAATGATTTATTAGTTGCGATAGAGGGCAGCAAGCATTTTAGTATTTTATCACATTTTTTACCTGTAAAAATGTTTATCTTCCAAAGAATTATGTTTTATATTCTTTCAAAACTGAATAAACATTTGTGAACATTATAATTGCTTATTTTGTTGTTTTTTATATTTTAATTTGTATCGTAATCGCATTGAGATTAAAATAAAAATTGAATAAAGGATTGAGAGTGAGACACACAAAAACAAATCCTAGAAAATCTGGAAGGACGGGAAGAAATGTTCGACTTACCGTGTGGATATAACGAGAATGGAATTCAGGAGCATCCTGCAGGAATGACAATCCAGGATGAGAATTTACCACATCCTGCAAAACAAAGCAAATGATTGGCTAATACCGTATATCCTCAGGTATAATCCCACCCCCTACTTTATGTCTGATTTCAAAAACAGGCATATCCCTGGGTGGGTATAGTCCCAGTATTCACTTTTGGTCTGGATGTAGGCCACTCTCTAGATAGTTCATATGAGTTTTTACAAGAAATGCTTTACCAATAATTTTTTTATTGAACCAGGCTTTCCCTGGTATACTTCATGTTCTAGAGGCGTGGGATTATACCAGAGGATATACGGTAGTAATTTAATTCATGTTCTAGAGGCGTGGGATTATACCAGAGGATATACGGTAGTAATTTAATTCATGTTCTAGAGGCGTGGGATTATACCAGAGGATATACGGTAGTAATTTAATTCATGTTCTAGAGGCGTGGGATTATACCAGAGGATATACGGTAGTAACTTATTACTCTACACTTATGTACTTTTGATTCTTTAAAATTCACAAAAAATGGAATGGTAATTGATGATAACGAACAGAATAAAAGATGATAAATATTATGATGATTATAAATGATGATGACAATGGTAATGACATTACATTGGTCACTTAAGTGACGTTAAATGACTTTTAAACTAAAACCACATTCAGACTTCTGTGACAAAAATGATGAAGTCTCCTTTACAGACCACTAAAACAACTTTGGTCAAAGGTCGGTTCAAACAAACTGGAAGGAGTTGTTTACCGATGGGGTGATTGAATTGAGACCAGTATCAAGGGGTGTTCTTTACCTGAATCATTGGGTACCAGTCCTCAGCTGATATGTAATTGAGACCGGTATCAAGGGGTTTTCTTAAATATTTACCTGAATCATTGGGTACCAGTCCTCAGCTGATATGTAATTGAGACCGGTATCAAGGGGTATTCTTAAATATTTACCTGAATCATTGGGTACCAGTCCTCAGCTGATATGTAATTGAGACCGGTATCAAGGGGTATTCTTTACCTGAATCATTGGGTACCAGTCATCAGCTGATATGTAATTGAGACCGGTATCAAGGGGTGTTCTTTACCTGAATCATTGGGTACCAGTCCTCAGCTGATATGTAATTGAGACCGGTATCAAGGGGTATTCTTAAATATTTACCTGAATCATTGGGTACCAGTCCTCAGCTGATATGTAATTGAGACCGGTATCAAGGGGTATTCTTAAATATTTACCTGAATCATTGGGTACCAGTCCTCAGCTGATATGTAATTGAGACCGGTATCAAGGGGTATTCTTAAATATTTACCTGAATCATTGGGTACCAGTCTTCAGCTGATATGTAATTGCACTTGGGTTTGACTAAAAGACGAAATAATCTTGAACTATCGTCATGGCATTCAGAAATCACTCTGTAAGAGAAATTACAAAAAATAATGTTAAGTTCAGATGCAATAAATATAAAAGATGGCTCAGAAACTGATAAGGTCAATTAGAGGTCAACTTTTAAATGCACAAATGGGAAAAAGAAATATAAAAACAAATTTCAATGTTAAGTTCAGACTCAATAAAAGATGATTCAGAAAGATGATGTTGATTGATAATTAATAAATAAATAATAAAATAGTTTCTAAAGCTCTGTCTATACTATCAAACTTTATGTAACAAAAAATGTGATGTGCCCATATATGGATGTGGTGATGTCATATCACTACTATATTTGGGCACATCACACTATTTTGTCAAACTAGTTTGATAATATAGACAGAGCTTAACTTTATGCAATCGAAAGGTGCTGCAATTGGTTGAAAAAATGAATATACTGTACATTAAAGAATGTATTACAAACCTCTGCCACATTGTTACAAACATTTCTTGTGTAAGGGGTACATCATCCTTTCCTCCAGCTGCGTGATAGAGGGCCATCCTCCAGTATTTAGGGCAGCCACATGCCTGTAATGAATGATACTGTAGTAATAAATATGAGGTCAATGACTTCTGATGATTTCTGTATTTGTATTTTTTATTCACACGATAAAACAAAAAATATTTTAAATCAATAAAGCAAACTGAATGCATGTATCCTTACAAATAAATCAGTTTTGTCGTAGCATTCAAAAAATCTGTCTCAAACTTTAGAATTTGACTTTAAAAAAATATATTTAGGCAAGGATAACCATAAGCAAATTTATTCACTATCCTTCTTAACGGTGGTAATCTTGGGTCATATACAAACATATACACAAGATGCTCTACATAAACAAAGTCTTATTACAAGTCTTTGGGTGTGGAGTTTCTTGTCATTAGAAAGAAAAAAATCCTGACACATGACAGGACTTGACCCCAGGACCATTGGATTGGTAGCCAAACATCATAACCACCAAGCCACAATTCCATAATTGCATAACTATAATAAAAGTGAAAATGTAGGCCTACCAACATACCAATGTTAACTCATCCATTTCATGTTTTCTAATAACTTGTAATGATCTAAAAACCTCTGACACTTTTTCCAACACCTTTTCATTTACCCCCGCGTCAACCGGTCGGCCGTACGGAAAGTAAAACTGTGGAACGTTTACTGGTTGCCGGTTACTCTCAGCTGCTTTACGATCTTCAAAAAGCTAAAAAAAAAATAGATGACATAACATTTATTTTTGTTTTGATATTAATGTAATCCACTGGACTTAGTACTAACTGGATGAATGAGAATATTCATATCTAATAATTATAAATATTACAGAATTTTTGGCTTTAAACTTTAAACTCGCACGGACTAATTATAGTTTATTTGCAGGATATGTTGTATAAGAAGTTTTCAATTATATTTTAGAATTATTAATTAGAAATGCATTTAATCTGATTGCTACCCTTTTTTTTCATGTAATAAACATTACTGTTTCAATACAATACAATTTACTCAGTACACATACAGTATGAGAGATAGGTAAACAAATTAATTCTTGGCCCATTCAAACCCCAGAAAAAAAATATATTTGAGGTTTTTTAAAATGTTTAAAATCACAACATTGAGATTTAGTGAATAGGTGCCATGTGTGTCTCAGAGTTACACACAGTGTCTGTCAGGAAATGATTTAAGCTGTATGGATCTGTAGACGGAGCACAGGCAATTTCACTCCTTATTTGTACATACAGTATCAACCAAATCTCTTCCCATTGTTCCTAAAGGGTGTCTAGAAACTTAAATCTTAAGCTCTGTCTATACTATCAAACTTTATTATAACAAAAAAATGTGATGTGCCCATATATGAACATGATGTCATATCACTACCATATTTGGGTATATCACTACCATATTTGGGCACATCACATTTTTTATAGATATATCCATATTCAAATTTGGTCGGTTGGTTCCTACTATCAATTTAAGGTTTTACTACTAGCAAAAAATACAATTACAGATTAATGAATTTGGATAGAACATTTAATTGTCCACTAACTTTCTTAAGTTTGGTAGGATGGTACTTATTGCACCAGATAAGATCACACTGGGAATAAAACCCTTGTAAAGTTTGTTGACCTTCATATCCCACATGTACACATAAGTCACTACTGGTGGCTTACCTTGTTGTAATCACTTAATAAGTCATTACATGGAACTAATTATACCATCTTTTTTAAGTTTCAACTTAGAAAACATTAGTCCATGTGCCTGGTCACTAATATTACAGTACCATGTTTTTATCCTCCATACAAGGACATTATTATTATAACCATTCTGTTTATTATTAAGAATTACTTACAATTGCAGGATTTTCCCGAATAATAGTATTTACTACAAATACCATACACAAAAGATAATTTTTTTTATTAATATAATAATCAAAATGTTTAAAAATAAATAAGAAAAACAAAAAATTTCTAAAATGTAGTATCACAACTTAACTATCATACTTTGTGATGTTGAGAGCAACATTCCTATTCACACGAGAAATTCTTTGATAAATATTTAATGAGTTACAACTTGTCTTTTGTAAAGGCTTACTACATACATGACAATTACATTACTCATCACATCACTACATGTGATGATATTATTAATGAAGTAGTTGGCTTTGAAAAACTTTTATAATAAAAGCACTTGTATATAACTTAAGTAAATATATTGCCATTTACATGTTGATATTTCGGACCATGTTACTATAAATAATACAAAATTTTCTTTGTGTTAACTGTTATTTATGACGTTATTATTGAACTATTTTTCTTGTTTTTCTATAGGCTGTTCTTTGTCCACAACTCTATTCATGTTTCCAACTCAACATTTCAAAGATAGTTTGTTTACTACTGTATATAGTTTTAATGTATTGTATTGATATTTTTAATGTTTTATATATTGTATGTGTTTTTAAGCATCAAGGAAAACCAATTTCATGTTCGCCTGGTTGTGTTCATGACAATAAAGATTTATCTTATCTTATCTTATATAAATTTTGCTAAGCAAAAAGTACACTGGGCTTTAATAATTAGTTAATTCATTCATTCATTTTACTTTTATTTCAGAAATGGATGTCTACAGTTACAAAATCAATTGCATTTAAATAAGTTAGAAAAAACTAAGCTAATTTAAACTCATGCAATGATGTAACTACTGTGTGGCTGGGGACCTATTCAAATTCTTGCTGAAAGGTTATCTTTTTATGTTTTGAATTGTGCCACCCACCCCTAAATTTCTCGAGCTACATCTGTGTCATGATCATAAATTTGATGAATGCCTACCTTGATATTGTTATTAGATTTACTAATGATACAATTTTGATTAACATCCAGAATTAAATCTTTGGAAGTAAAAACATCAGAACAGAATCCGAAATGAACGGCGTCACACGGCTTGCCAGACGAGTCTTGCTTCTGAAACGGACAAGTCTTATGAAAATGGTGAACAATACGAACCGGTCGTTGATCGATGAAAAAACTCTCATTAATGTTGCGAGATGAAAATACAAGGTGATATGGTGCTGGCTGAGGACATGTCTGCATATTAAGAATGGCTGGCATTTACAAAACACCACAATTACACGTTGAAAACGACTATTTATTGTTCAATAACTAATAGTCCGGTTGCAGCAAAAACCACAATTAACAATCAAGAAAAACAATGTTAATGACAAAACAAATTAAAAAACTTTAAAATTCTATAAGAATAACAGCAATACAGTTGACATGTTTGTAGGGTATTAAAATGCATAATGACGTTGATACAATTAGTTTATGCAATAACGATGTGTAGGACAAAATTGAAACATGAAACACAAAGTGGGCTTTAGTCTTTGACACAAAATGCCTGCAAAAAATATTTCAAGTTCTTTGAGTAACAGCTACATTTAGTGTTTGTATTGTAAGAGTTCATACAACTAATAAACAGCGTATGCAATCATTGATTGGTGATTCCTTAGAATCTAAACAGTCACACCATGTGTCAATCATTTCATCACCTTACATACATGACAAATTACATCCTGGATTGGAGTCCAACATTGTACAAAACCACAAATAAAAACATCAATCATCGCTGATGACATCAAATCAATTGAAAAGCTTTCTATTGCAGAAAAAAATCAACAAAATCGTCTTTGCTTCTCTGGAAAATTATAAACATTGTTGCTAACAGTTAACGTTAATTGATGCAGTACCCATGTAGTCACCATCAATATAATACAAATTCACTTTTGATTCAACAACAATAAAAAAACAAAATATCAATGATTGAAGTATGTCCTCCCTTCTGATACTAACAGTATGCCTCTTTGTAGGCCTCATGTACCAGCTGTTTCACTTGATTCATAAGATCTCAATGGCCTTAAAATTTACCATTTGGACTGATCCACTCTGCTTGCTAAAGCTACAGTATAGGCCTAGATGGCATGCCCTTATAAGGAAGCAAGCATGATGAGAGGCCTATGACAGAAGTCGGTGATTAGATCTGGTTACCATTTGTAACATCATCATCTTTCATTTCATAGTCTATTTAAAATCGGGTCATTAATAGATTTTAACTAACAGTTGTCTCCGCATGTGGTAGCCTAATTTATCAAATAATAACAGTGACAGACAGTCAATTATCTAATATTGCACGATATCAAATTATTGTTATTATCTTTATTGTGTCATAAAATTATCCCCAGAAATTCTGCTAACAATATTTTAATCAAAGTATAGTATTGAATAAATAGAAAATTAAACAGTGTCTCTAATGTGTTATATTAAAAAAAAAAATTGTAATAAAAATGGTGCATAATGTTCAGTGATTATTATTATTATTAATACTATTGGAGGCTATTTGAGTGTAGGATCAGTACAGTATGTGGTAATGTTAGTGAGTAAGAATGTTAATCACTTTGACCTCAATCAACTTTTTGGGTCATGTGACAAATACTGTAATTGAAAGTTGTCTCCGTGGAAACAGGAAACAATACATCTTTAACTAGCAACATAACGTTTATTTAAGTACAGTATCTATGAGAGAACAAACAAAATGTTGCAGTGACTGGTTTTTCCAAGAAAAAAGGAAAAACCATTTTTCGATATTTAGTTTACCAAAATAATCTTACAAAAAGAAAAAAAAATGTCCGTATGGTCAAGTAGGGAGACCACAGGGGGACCTGAGTATGAAATTTAGAGAAAAAAAATTAGTGGTGGGATTATACTCAGATAGCATAATAATAATTTAATATTGGTGATTTTGTGTCATAATTTAGCTTGAATTTAATTTGTAGGGAATGGAGCATGGATTACATTATCAAATATCATTTCTCTTGAAATCCTAAAAATGTCAAATATCTTTTATTTATACAAGCATAAACAGAACATCTTTTACAATAAATGATTTACTTGGTCGTTTATGTGTTTAATATTGTGGCAGGTGATAAATATAAACTGTTTTAAAGTAAGACCGCCGCCTGAGGAATTTGAGCTAGATTAGAACATGCCTGCAAGCTAGTAAAATTCCTATCATGCCAATTAAAGAGCAATATCAAACTCTTTAGGGTCAAGCCTGAAAAGACGAAGCAAGTTTAATCTTAGCACTTAGCACGAAAACTTAATATCTTATTTATATCAACGAATGCAAATAACTCAACAATCATTAAATGCTTACTAACTTTAATTAATAAGCTTGAATTTCACAAATGTGTGGCACTATTGTACTGTATACCAGAGTATGCAACATCTAGTGCCAAATAAACTATCTAGGGTTGAACAAAGTAATAATTATATAAATTCCTATGTATTTAATACGATTCAAGAAAATGAGCTATTAGTAAATTACATTAGTTATATTGAATTAAGTCACTAAATACTGTCTAATGATTGGTCAAATATTTTGGAATGTTCTATTATTATGTTAGGGGTTACAATTATTTCCTTCAAATTAGTCAGTCTAATATTTAAACAAAATACTGTTTTAATAATTTTCTATGAACACAAGATTGGATGTAAACAGCACAACAATCATCTTTCATTTTCAATACATAGATTTGTTGCAGCATTAATAAAATAAGTATTAATTTCATACCATCATGTTAGGTTATTACTATACTAGAATTAATACAATGTGTGGTTTGTTACTTACCTTAGCAGTGAGTGACTTGGATAATGATGTTGACAGTTTGTTAGTGCTTCGTCTCCGAGGACTTGGAGTACTGTTTGGAATTGGTGAACAAGGAGGAGTTGTTGGTGATGAGACCCTGAGTAAGGGTGATGCAGGGCTACCATGGCTCTTATACTGAAATGCTGACGACGGAATGTAGTCTATGTTTTCTCCCTTTTTGATGAGTGATAGGTTTTCACGCAAGGTTTCTTGCGTGTCCGCTTCACTCAACCACCGTAGAAATAGTTCATCGATTTTTAGACGTAGAAGTGGCTTTAATTTTCCCATGATTTTTGTTTCTACCTCATGATTGAAAAACACAACATTAAAACCAATTTTTGGCAATCATCTGAAAAAATAAAATTTAATTTTGTTTGTACTATAACATTGATTCAATATAAGTTTACAATGGTAAACAACAAGTGCACTTCCTTAAAAAGAAACAATAATATTAATAGAAAAGTTCAAGTTAAATAAAAGAATCATTAGTATTTAGAATTAGAAGTATAATTTTATACACATTGCCAATATAACACTTATCAGTAACTGAGCATACTTTATAAAGAACATGGCAAGGCATTGGAAATATTAAAAATTAAAATAAAAACAAAATTAACCAAATGAATGAGTATTGCCATGGCATGATACGTATTAAATTAATATATTATTTATTATATATACTATCAATATTAAAAATGAAATTAATTATTCATTAACAATAATAATGAGCCATTTTTGTAAACCTGCAAGAAAATTTATAAATATATAGCAATAGGCCTAATATAGCCTAAAATATAATATTTATTAATACTGTAGTGTAAATCATTAAAATAAAATGAAATTTATTTTTATTTAATTTTCACATCATCTCAACATCACTCATCAGTATTCATAATGATAACCAAATACTATAGGTCGAGCTACTGTCTTCATGGCTACAAGTAGGCCTAAATGTATTAGCCCTCCCCCGACGTATTATTACTCATGGTTTAGCCTCTAGGCCTACATCAATTCCTCATTTTTGACAGTCAACAGAGAGAACGTCTGATGGAGTTGAGCTTATGATGAGACAGACAGTCAACAACAAAATTGTCAACGACGTGGGCCTCGATATAAAAATAGGCATAAATTTTACAGACACATTATTTTTAAAATCTTATAATGCGTGGTTTTTAATAGAATACTTATCTACCTCATACAACTCAGAATACTGACGAAATGTGCTTATTTACATGACAAAAAGAAGTCGAAGACAATTAATTTCGGTACCTGGAATTTGTAATTGGCGACCGGAAATAAACATAGAGTTGAAAGTTTAAACTAGCTTTGAAATTATGAATCATTTATTGCTCTAAATTGTATTTTTCTAATATTGAATACACAACTAATTAAACTTGAAAAATGTTATTAGGTTTTTTTTTATATATAAGTAAAGTATTATATTTTTTTATTAGCTGAAATAAACAGTTAACATTTAAAAGTTATAGAATGAGGATAAAACATTCTTAACATTCAAAATGGCTTCTTCAATATGTCGACTCGGGAGCAGATTGATTGCTGCAAAACAGGGATTACAGCATCATACAAAGGTAAGATTATGATTTACTGATTATAGGATTATTTTGGAAATATTCTTGCATTTTATTTTTACAAAATTTAGTGAAAATAGTGTCTAGGCCTAGGCATACTAACCTAAATTAATATGACCGCAAATCGTAGCTGGCTGACAACGGGATTCGCTCCGGTCGCGAGAAGTAGAAAGTGCGTAGGGAGGCCTAGGCCTAGCCTGTCATTATGACATAAGTTAAGAAAGTGCACATTTGGACACGCAACAACCAGCCAGTATTAGGTAGGCTCAAGTTCTATTTATTGAAATAGTGATGACAAACAATATAGGCCTACTATCTATTTTATATTTTTATCACATTAATTTATTATTTATTTTTATTAATTTCTGATAAAGGGCTAGGCCTAGTCTATAGTACTAGTAGGCCAGTGTTGCCCGAAAGCTCTGCTAACTTTTCTGGCTGTTTACTTTATCGTTTTGATTTAGGCCTAGCTTTTTTTTGTATCTCCATTGAGATCCAGCCACTGAATTTTGTCAGTAATTTGCCTTTGGATTTATTAATATTATTATTAATTAAATAAATTTCTTTAAAATTAATGTTAATATTAGAAAAAAAAATTAGCAATAGACCAGGGATGATAGACCAAACATATTCTTGTTGAGTAATCATTCAGTTGACATTGAATTTATATCGTTTGTACATTTTACTTTGTCTTTCCTAGGTCGCTGCAGCCATTGGTAATGGGTTTCTGTGTGGACAACAGCAGCGTAGACATTTATCGCTTCATGAGTACCTAAGTTTCAACCTACTGCAAGAAGCAGGTGTCTCAATCCCTGGGTCAAAGGTTGCTATGACACCAGATGAGGCATTTCAAGCAGCAACAGATCTTGGTAAGAAGGTTTACGATGTTTGGTGTCAAAATTATATTGTAAAGCTCTGTTTACACTATCAAACTAGTGTTACAAAAAAAAATGATGTGCCCAAGTATGATAGTGATATGTTTACATGATAGTGGTATGTTTACATGGTAGTGATATGACATGACATTTTTTATCACATAAAGTTTGATAGTGTAGTAGACAGAGCTCTAGAAGCGGCGTAGTTATGAAAATAAATAAATATATCTACAGTATTTAAGATCTGCAACTTTATGTGTATTTTTTTATTTTGTACAGGAGGGAATGATGTAGTGGTCAAAGCACAAGTACTGGCTGGTGGAAGGGGCAAAGGTTACTTTGAGAGTGGTCTTAAAGGAGGTGTTAAATTAGCTTTCTCGTATGTATTTTTGTTCATAATACCTATACAACATTTTTTTAATCAATACTACAACAATGAGTTAATTGGTATTTCTGGAATTACAAAATTAAATCCAATAGTGATTTATATTTTCCAACTCTAAAAAATATTTTGAAGATGTTATTATTAAATAATCTTTGTGTAGCCCAACAGAAGTACGTGAATTAGCATCTCAGATGATTGGAAACAAGTTAATAACGAAGCAAACCGGAGCTATTGGCAGGCCATGCAATTCTGTAAGTTATTAAAAGTAGTAGTAAGTAGTAAATCTCTGTATAATTTCTGTAAATAATTCATCTACAGTGATAGCTAATATATAATAGTTTATTTGTTATTTCAGGTTTTAGTGTGTGAACGAATGTATTCAAGACGTGAATATTACTTTGCAATAACATTAGATAGATCATATATGGTAAGTATGCATTCACACCTAACATTAGATAGATCATATATGGTAAGTATGCATTCACACCTAACATTAGATAGATCATATATGGTAAGTATGCATTCACACCTAACATTAGATAGATCATATATGGTAAGTATGCATTCACACCTAACATTAAATAGGTCATATATGGTAAGTATGCATTCACACCTAACATTAGATAGGTCATATATGGTAAGTATGCATTCACACCTAACATTAAATAGATCATATATGGTAAGTATGCATTCACACCTAACATTAGATAGATCATATATGGTAAGTATGCATTCACACCTAACATTAAATAGATCATATATGGTAAGTATGCATTCACACCTAACATTAAATAGATCATATATGGTAAGTATGCATTCACACCTAACATTAAATAGATCATATATGGTAAGTATGCATTCACACCTAACATTAGATAGATCATATATGGTAAGTATGCATTCACACCTAACATTAGATAGATCATATATGGTAAGTATGCATTCACACCTAACATTAAATAGATCATATATGGTAGGTTTGAGTTGTAAATGTTGAGTTCCTATGTTTGATTGTTTATAGACTACATTCATAATCTTTCAGAACATTATTCTCATCTACTTTTAAATGTTTTTCAAGATCTTCTATTTTATAATATAGTTGGTGTAAATCTACATTTCATCTTCTAGCTGTAATAAAAGTTAACATTACAGTATATCTATTTGCTATTGTAGGGTCCCGTAATTATTGCAAGTTCAGAAGGAGGAGTTAATATTGAAGAAATAGCTCAAGAAAGTCCAGATTCTATTGTTAAACAAGGAATTGATATCAATGAAGGTAGGCTGTTGCATCTACAGTATTTACTAATATTCATTCTGACATTCAATCAGATATTAAGCTATGTTTTCATCCCTCTCTGCATTCTGCTGATTAGTAAATAATTTGAAATTAGAGTCCAATGGAAATGTAGGGTAGAATTTAACACTTTGCACACTTGTATTATTCCTAGGATTATCAAAAGAAGTAGCAATAGATGTAGCAAAAAGAATAGGTTTTTCAGGAGCATGTATTGAAGATGTAAGTATGTTGTAATGTATAATTGTTATTATTTGACTGAAATACAGTAGTTGTTCTAAAGCTTTGTCTACACTATCAAACTTGATGGGACAACAAAATGTGATGTGCAGATAATATGGACACGATGATGTCATATTATTTTGTTTTGAAAGAAATAAATGTTAACTTGAATTGAATTGAAAAATATCACTTATATATTTAAACATATTATTACTACCATATTTGGGCACATCACACTTTTTTTGTCAAACTACTTTGATGGTGTAGACAAAGCTATACCCTGCTATGAAATAGTATTTTGGGATTATGACAAAAATACTTAATTTGTTTGTAGGCTGCTGATACCTTTATTAAACTGTATAATCTTCTCATAAAATACGATGCAACAATGTTGGAGATTAACCCACTTGCTGAGGATAATACAGGCAAAGGTAGGTTTCAATTGAATTACTACTGTACATACTATAACTAATACTGGTCCCACTGGCCACAAGATTCCAATATTTGTTTTACTAAACTGTTGCGGTGTATTATGAATGTATGATCTCTTTTTATCTGATATAATGCTGTCTACACTATCAAACTTTATGTGACAAAAATGTGATGTGCCCATAATATGGACATGATGATATCATATCACTACCATATTTGGGCACATCGCACTTTTTTTGTCAAACTAGTTTGATAGTGTAGACAGAGTTTAAGCACTGTTTCTGTGTAGTATGAATGTATGTTCTCTTTTCTTATCTGTTTTAACTTGATTATCAATTAAAATGGTTCTTTCTTCAGTTATATGCATGGACTGTAAAATCAACTTTGATGACAATGCGTCATACAGACAAAAAGATATTCATAAATTGAGAGACAATACTCAAGAAGATCCACGAGAAGTAGAAGCATCAAAATCAAATCTGAACTACATTCAACTTGATGGAACAATAGGTTGTCTAGGTAAGTGTCACATAAAACATCTGTCATTTATATTGTGTCAAAAATGCACAGTACAGTGGAATGCCTTCTTGTTTTAACTATATATTTTTTTTAACTTTTTTTGTTTTTTATCTGTACAACGATTTTTTAGATTAATCTTTTTCATTTGCTGTAGATGTATATGTTATCATGCTAAAAAGAAAAAATAATTAGATGAATTTATTTTAATTTTTATTAAACCTTATTTAAAGAAGGTAACACTAAATAGCATATGCTGATAATCCTGGGGCCGTCATATAAACATGAATGAATGAATTTAATGGTCATAATTCCTCAACATTGTCAAAACCTCTACTAAGTATGGACTTACTATTTGCAGTGAATGGTGCTGGTTTGGCTATGTCTACTATGGATATTATCAAACTTAACAAAGGTTCACCAGCTAACTTCTTAGATGTTGGAGGAGGTGCAACTAAAGACCAAGTAAAAGAAGCTTTTAAACTCATTACATCAGATCCAAATGTAAGAAATGATCTATCACCATGACTAAATTTATTGTTAGCCAATATGCCCTGCCAAAAAAGAAACATTTAAGCTAGCATCTATTCCATCACAAAGCGTAAAGTAATTGGGCAAGCGAAATGGCATGCAAGTACTAATGACTGAAAGTAAAAAATCTACCGTAACATCTGATCTCATTCCCAAGCTTATTTAATTGTTTCATATATATAAGTCAAATGTACAGCTTGCCATGTTTGCATGTGATGTGCCCGTATATGGGACATGATGATGTCATAACACTACCATATTTGGGCATATCACTACCATATTTGGGCACATCACTACCATACTTACTAAATGAGTTTGTTTGTTTTGAAGGTGAATGCAATATTGGTTAACATATTTGGTGGCATTATGCGGTGTGATGTGATTGCTCAAGGTATCATAGCAGCTGCCAGTGATCTTAGTCTTAAAATACCAATTGTATGTAGGTTACAAGGTAAGTAAGTCATTTACTTAAGTATTCATTAATATCACACTGTATCACACTGTATCTTGATTTGAGTTGTTAACATTTATTAAACCAATAGAACATTAACAAAAATACCATTTGAATACAATCAAAGATATCATTTAGAAGATGATATACTAAATTAATATAATAGTTATGAATTTCTCTTGTGGTACTGTAATTACATAGATGGGATAAATTTCCTTTTGCCTGAAGTGTGATTGGTGAATTCCAACTGTCATTGGAGTCTTCGTATCTTCTTTAAAGCCATTCTGTCTGGTGCTAGCTTACTTTTGTTTGCTTCTACTGTTGAATGTGTTTATTGTATTTATATAGGAACACAGGTTGAAGATGCTAAAGCACTAATAGCAGCTAGTGATATGAGAATTATTGCCTGTAATGACCTTGATGAGGCAGCTAAAATGGTGAGTTACAAAGCCCTAAACATCTTGCTCTTGAATCAAGCTCTGTTTACACTATCAAAACTAGTTTGACAAAAAAATGTGATGTGCCCAAATTTGGAAGTGATATAATATCATTATGGTCGCATCTCATTTTTTTGTCACATGAAGTTTGATAGTGTAGAGAGATCTTGAGTAAAACTCATGGTTGTCAAAAGGCCCAGAGAAGATCCATCATGAGGATAAATTTAATTGAAGAGAAACTTGGTTATGTGTGTTTTAGAATAATACTCTATACAAATTGTGATGTTGTATGTATCATCTGTCCATACTTTATCTCTGTATTATATGTATCATCTGTAACTCCAATCTGTTTCTGTCTATAAAGCTCAATCTAAACTTTCTTTTTCTCCCTGGTGGAACCAGTCTCAAATCTCTTTGAGGCTTATTTGGACTCTCCAGACGGCTAAACATAGTGTATGTCATGTATATAATAATTTCTGTTTGTGAATACATTTATCTTGTTATTTTAGTGAAAACATTTTCCTCTGGTTTTGCTCAGTATCTCGATCTTGTTTTGTAGGTGGTCAAGTTGTCTGCAATTGTTGAGTTAGCAAAAGAAGCGGCAGTAGACGTTCAGTTTGAATTACCATTGTAATTCAACATAATTATATGAAATTATAAATGCACAAATTATCGCAAAAGAGACGGAAAGTTGTTTTAGTTTGGAATGTGTATATAGGTAATTAAAAAAGACAATTTTCTTTTATCCATGCATTTGTACAAACCTAGTTCTTAACAGTATAAACAAATAGATATTTGTTGGTGTTAATGTAGACATAGTTTGGTATATTTATGTGTACATTACCTAATGTTAAATTAATTTAATGAGAATGTAACATGTTTGTATTTTCATCAATATAATTACACAGTGATAATAAAAAAGAATTATATCATATAATTGTCTCTTTAATAATAAATTTGTACAGTGTTGCACAGATACAAACACAGGACAGCCCATACTGGCTACTTGTAAATGTGAATACACCACAATGGTTTTAATATTTTGAAATATTGGCAATCTAAAGCTCTGTTCACACTATCAAACTAGTTTGACAAAAAAAAGTGTGAAGTGCCCAAATATGGTAGTGATATGCCCAAATATGGTAGTGATATGCCATCATCATGTCCAAATATGGGCACATCACATTTTTTTTGTCACATAAAGTTTGAGGCCTAATACACAACGATAATTTTGTTTTGGAAATCTTATGATAAAATAAACAAATCAACAGTATGCAGTGAATACAATGGAATTGTATTTATTCTATATATCACACACATAATTACTATAATACGATAATACTAACATTTAATAAGATTACAAATCAACGATATATCAGCTATATAGCCTTTGGTTTAAAGCTTTGTCTGATGATGTCATATTACTACCATATTTGGGCACTTTTTTTGTTGTCAAACTAGTTTGAGTGTAGACAGAGCTTAATACAGTATAGATAACATATTTGCAATGTTTTAATAATAAACTTCTGTTAAAATCATCTCCACATACATGTGTTACATTACAGGATTCTAATATACAATACAACAAACTATATAGATTTAAAGCATCCACTTTCATTCATGTCACGTTGTGGACAAATGATCGGTCAGAAAAACGGCGAAAGTCACAGCAAAAGATTATCCAATGTCCATATCTGAAACTTTCACCATGCCTCTTGTAGATTACCTATAATGAGGAAGAAATTGCGAATATGTTACGGTATTCAGACAGCATGTGTCATAAAGCTTGGTTCCCACTTTGACACAACGCAACTACACGTAGACGCAACGCAACTACACGTAGACGCAACACAACTACACGTAGACGCAACGCAACTACACGTAGACGCAACGCAACTACACGTAGACGCAACGCAACTACACGTAGACGCAACGCAAGCGACTGTTCTTTTGATCTATTTTAACATTTTTTACTATTTTTAAAAAACGATGTATTATATAATATATTTCATATAATATTCATGCTCACTCTGGTAACTTTTCAAACTATCTTAAGAACCCAATTAAGAACTCAATCTTTTTCTCACCTACATCTTGTAAAGAAATTGTTGAAATCACTTCCAAATTTAAAAACGGAAAAAGCCCCGGTCCTGATGACATCGATCCCAAAGTTATCAAAGATATTGCTCCTTTCATTATCAAACCCCTCTCTCATATTTTCAATCTTTCTTTGTCTTCTGGTACATTTCCGTCATCTCTTAAAACTGCCAAAGTCATTCCAATCTTCAAAAAGGACGATCCCCATTATTTTGCCAACTACCGTCCAATATCTTTATTATCTTGTTTTTCTAAAATTCTTGAACGGCTAATTTATAACAGACTCTACAACTTCCTCTCTTCTCACAACATTCTTCAAAGCAATCAATACGGCTTCAGGCCTAATCATTCTACTGAACTTGCACTTTTAGATACCCAAAACACAATTTCTTCCGCTTTGTCTAAAAACTACCACACCATTGGCTTATTTCTTGATCTGTCTAAGGCATTCGATACAATTGACCATACAATCCTCCTATCTAAACTTAAATATTATGGCATCCGAGGCATACCACTTTCTCTTCTTACGAACTACCTGAATAATAGAACGCAATTTACTTCCTATAACTCCCACTTTTCTGAACTCCTTCCTGTTACATGCGGCGTTCCTCAAGGATCCATTCTGGGCCCCCTTCTCTTCTTAATCTATGTTAATGACTTAATCCATGCTTCAAACTCTTTTTAATATGTTCAATTTGCTGATGATACCAATATCTTCCTTTCCCATCCTGATTTCAACACTCTAACAAGAACCTTCAACAATGAAATCAGCAATGTTTCAAACTGGTTCAAACTAAATAAGTTATCCCTTAACATCAGTAAAACAAACTACATTCACTTCTCCACTAACAAAAAAACTAATAACAATCCGAATGCAAATATATACATCGATCACACCCCTATCAAACAAGTTGAAAGCACATCATTTCTTGGTGTTCAAATAGACAACAAATTAAACTGGAAGCTTCATATAGCTCAAATCTCCAATAATATCTCCAAAACCATTGGTGTACTAAATAAACTGAAATCTACATTACCTCCTAAAATCATCACTTCTTTGTACAATACACTCATCTTGCCTCACCTCTTCTATTGTAACACTGTCTGGGCAGCAACAGATTCAACGCATCAAACTCTTTGTCCATGGCTTAGTACTGAAACAACTAAACTTGACAGACTATTCAAACTCCAAAAGAAGGCAGTCCGTATATGTACCCAATCAAATTATCTCTCACATACTAAACCGCTTTTCCATGATCTAAACACCCTAAATATCTTTGACATAAACAAATTACAGACAGCCCTTTTCATGTATCGACTTTCCAATAACACACTTCCTAATACCTTAAAAAGATTTTTTTCAAAAAAATAACGAGCTTCACAAATATAATACCCGAAATTCAAACAAATACGTCCAATCTAACCTAAATCGAAACTCTTCCCGAAATTCAATTATCCACACAGGCCCCTTACTATGGAACTCCCTTAACAAGTCTTTATTTGATTATAGTTTCATCATATTTAAATCAAAATACAAAAAATACCTAATATCAAAATACAAACAAACTTAATATTTCACCCAAATTTTGACCTATTTCAAACACCTCTTTTACCCTTATTTATTTATTTGTTTGTTTGTCTTGTCTTTGTCTATACTTGGTCTCTTGCGTAGTGTATGTACCGTCTGTAACCCCTGTTTGTCTCTGTCTATGAACAGTTGATCCAATTTTTTTTTTATACAACTTTTTTCTTGGTGGAACCTGTCGTAAAGCTCTTTGAGCTTATTTGTGTTTTCTCCAGATACAATGCATTTATATTAACTTGATTCATACTTTGTCAACATATTTTGAAATTTGCTTTGTATAAATAAAATGAATGAATGAATGAATGAATGAATATAATCATGTATGTTGTTAGGTTTTATGCTGGACTTTTTGAAAAACAACAATGTCCCCTTTGTGGGACAACGTTGATATTGTCATCCAGTAGAAATATGTTTATAAAAAAAAAAGAAATCTATTGCGACATGATTGGTCAAATTACTGCCCGTTTACGTCCTTGCGTTGCATCCATGCCTCCTAGTGGGAATCAAGCTTAATGTGAGAGTAAGGCTTTATTTACACGAACGGACCCTGTCTTCTGCTCTTCCATGCAAACTAAGTAGTTTTTAAATTAGTTAGCATTGATTACTCGTACTATGTGACGTTGTTTCATTGATCACTAAAGCTTGGTTCCCACTAGGACGCAACGCAGGCTAGTTGACCAATTACAAGCGACTTTTCGAATCCATTGCTTGTGATTGGTCAAATTGCTTGCGCTGCGCGTACGTCCTTGCGTTACGTCCTAGTTGGAACCAAGCTTAAGGAAAAAATGCGCAAGCCTACCTTCATTTAACTGTTTCTTCAAACAAATCTGAAAGAAGAAATTAGTAAATGTTATTTGATGGCAAGTCAGTATATAATGCTAGCTCTGTCTACACTATCAAACTAATTTATGTGACAAAAAAAAGTGTGACGTGCCCAAATATCGTAGTGATACGCTTAAATATGGTAGTGATGACATCATCATGTCCATATATGGGCACAAATATTTTTGTCACATAAAGTTTGATAGTGTAGACAGAGCTTTATACTCAGCAATAGTCGTAATGGTTTGAAATAATTGTGTAGCCGCACATGATTAACGTGTTTTCGTTCACTTTTACTCAATTGTGACGTGCTTGTTACGTTTCGCCTCGTGTATCTCTGATTAAACATTCTCCGGATCTGAAATTGTGAAAACAAAATGATAAAATAATACATACATTTATTAAGTTTAATTTTCTCAATTATTGCCGTCGTAAATAATATTTATTATTATTAATCGTATAAAAACTACAAACCTCATCATTCAGCAGAATAAGTTGGCAAAAAATGAATACTCCCTATAAAGACAAAATTGTGATTAAATTTTTTTATTGTGTTTAAGTGCTAAAAACGCAAAAAAGTCAAACTGCAAGTAAAAACGTCATACTCAGTTGCGGGCTCAGTTGTTAATATTTTATTTGGTGGTCAGGGTAAGGCTTACTTGTGACGAGTTAAAGATGACGAATACGTATGCAAAGAAATGTGTATCATCAAAAGACGCCACCAAGCCAAATATCCAGGTCAGTCCCATCAAGGGTAGCATCAACAACACTGCACGAATACTGGTTCTGTAAAAATATGAATAAAAAGGAAAATAGCCAGCTTGTAGTTTTCACATTCATTACATCATGAACATCTCCACATAGAAACCGCAGTAAACGTGTACCTACATATTTGTTTGTACGTCATAGCCCTACCCCTACTACAACAACTAAAATAACAATTTCCATGTCTTACCTCATTCGTTCTTTCTTCCTTTTAGTTGCATTTACTTTTAAATTTATAAATCGTCTGATAACTGCGAGCAGAATAATCGTGTTCCCCTGCAAGGACAATTATTGCATGGGTATTTTCACTACGTCTTTATTACGTCATTTGTGTTACTACACCACGTCATTTGTGTTACTACGCTCTAACTACCACGTCCTTTGTGTTACAAGGCGCCAACTACCACGTCATTTGTGTTAGGCCTACTACGCGCCAAAAAAAACGTCATTTGTGTTACTACGCGCCAACTACCACGTTATTTGTGTTACTACGCGCCAACTACCACGTCATTTGTGTTACTACGCGCCAACTACCACGTCATTTGTGTTACTACGCGCCAACTACCACGTCATTTGGTGTTACTACGCGCCAATTACCACGTCATTTGTGTTACTACGCGCCAACTACCACATCATTTGGTGTTACTATGCGCCAACTACCACGTCATTTTTGTTACTACGCGCCAACTACCACGTTAATTGTGTTATTACGCGCCAACTACCACATCATTTGGTGTTACTAAGCACCAACTACAACGTCATTTCTGTTACTAAGCGTCAACTACCACGTCATTTGGTGTTAATGTTACTACGCACTAACTACCACGTCATTCAATAAATTGTACTTACAGCAATCACCATGAGGATCGGTACAACAAATGCCCAAATAATGGGCGTTGAAGTGTCAAGCCAACAACTACGGAGAAAAACAAGACAATTATGATTTAACATTTCATGACGTAGTTCTGTCTATCAAACTAGTTTGACAAATTGTGCCCAAACAGTGATATGACATCATCATGTCAATAGGAACATCACATTTTTTGTCACATAAAGTTTGATAGTGTAGACAAGGCTTAACTGTTAACAAATACTGTAAGACTTACAATTGTTGAGTTCCATAACCAGATGGTTTAGATGAAAATGAGATCAACACAATTCCAAGAGGTGGCACTACAATTAGAAACATGTTAGAACAAAAGTGAAGTAGATTTAATTAACCCATCTGGTACATCTAAACATCCCCAGAGAAAGTTGATGAAACTTACCCCAACCGGATATGACGTAAACATAACTTTTCGGGTTCCTTTGATGAAGGTTGATGTTGGACATCATCAAAAGATGAACGCCCTCTAATAACATCCAGTTAAAACTGACGGTAAACATGTATTGTAAAAGAACGGCTACCAACGTGCACCCATGCTACAAATAAGTCCAACATTGAATTATTTTTGTAACTCAGAAGGACTAGACGTTATATTTTGGGTATTTTTTGATGTTTTTATTTTTATTCAAGAAATTTTAGCTGAAGATCACACACTTTCCCATTTAATATTGTAAGTACTGTACTTCCGTTTACGTGTGATCGTGTAGCTAATTACGTCACGACACAATCAATTAATTAAAACTCTAAAAAGCACAGAAAGTTTTAACTGTGCTTTTCGAACACACTGCATTTTATTTTAACAATAGGTCTATTACAATGAAGGTCATATAATGAAAAATGTGATTTTTAAAGTGTTGAAGCTTTTAAGTAATATCCTACAAGGACAGATATTGATTAAATAACGTGAAAATATCAGTGTATTGTACGATATTAATTGTAAGGCATTATACAAAGTGATTTATCTACGGTTATAAAATACATGTATAGTCTATTCGGATTATAATCTGATAATGCAACACGCTTAGAGTTAACAATACAGTACTTTTGATAATTTCTTCATGACATTGGAACGATGTTATTATGAGTATCATACTGTTACCTTATTTGCAGTGGCATTGACAAAGCCAATGTACAGTAATTGAGCCAGTGCAAGTGATATGGCTAAGTTTATATGGATGATGTTTCTTCTTAGGTGCCAAGCTCTTTAAAATAAAAAAAGTAAAACGTAAAAGGAAGAAAATAAACCATTTAGTTTCTATATTTTAAGGCAATAATGGGGCGGGTGCGGTGAGAAAGCTGTTTTCATCTTCAAAATGCCTCTGCGACGAATTCTAGTTCCTTGAGTTTTTCGCTTCTTCAGCTAAATTAGCAGCTATTTGCTCTTGTAGTGGATAGAGTAGCGCAATTTGTTTTTCTCTGCGAAGAAACGTTGGATTCGCGCGCGCGAACAAATTCGCCTGATGGAAAACAGGCTTAAAGCTCTGTCTACACTATTAAACTAGTTTGACAAAAAAGTGTAATGTACCCAATTTGTAGTGATATCCTTAATTATGGTAGTGATCTGACATCATCGTGTCCATATATGAGCACATCAAATTTTTTTGTCACATAAAGTGTGATAGTGTAGACAAGGCTTAGGTATAGACCACCACGAAAAGCAAATCAAGTGTAAGGGTAAAATGAAATATAAAAACTTACCGAAGCCAAATGTACGTGCAAACAGTCAGAACAAGACAGATGATAGAGAGAACCGTTAAGAAGTATGTTAGAACATCTAATGCAAACGTATCTCCTTCGGAAATAACCTAGAGGATAAAGTGGAAGAGGAATTACTTTTATAACGTTTTATTGTACGCTCATCTATATATTTATATTATTATAATAATTCATTTATGCTTCTTTATCATTGTTTGTTTTCTTGTTTTGTTAAAGACCACAACAAAATCAGCTCACCATTAGTGAATGATATAAATAACCAAATTAATTTCCGTATAAATACATGCCTTATTGTCAACTAATTTAAAGATTATGAAATGCTGGCGAAAGAAAAGCAAATTTTTTAAACGAACAGCAAATCTTATTGAATTTAACTAAATTATTTGGTTACCCAAACGAAGTTTACATGTTAAATATAGTATAATGATGTTTTAGCATATTATATTATTATATTTTAACATTAACATTGTCATTTATACAGAGCCTTTACAAAGGTCAACGCACTACTCTAACCTGAGACGGGCCTGGAACTCTCATAAGTATTGCAAAATTTGTCAAATGATCACAGCTAAAGACGGATTGGTTTGAATTTGATGAAGAAACCAAGCACCCGTCCTCTGACCATACACCCCCATCAAAACTACACAAATTACAACAAGACAACAAATAATTGTTATGCTTACTGTAGTTTTAATTTCACATTAATGTTTGTAAAATTAATGTTCGCGTACACATTCACTCCAGTCATTTAGGACAGTATAATTTTTTTTATTTTGTATTACTTTGTAATGTAACCAAGTTAAGTAATGTATGCTGTTTTATGAAATACAGAAAATAAAAAAAAGAAAAAAAGGACAGTATAAATTATGTAAATTAATAGTAAATTAACTAAATAGAAAATCATTTAATGTATTTAAAGGACCTATTTATTATGTGTGACGATTAGGCATGCTTTATCAATACGCATGCGTATGCGCGCAGTTTCTAGTGTTGAGTAATAGATTTAGGTCCAACATTTAGTAAACTAGCAAAAGTAGCCAACTACCAACCGATAGAGTCTACTTACTTATTGTCAGTAAACTTCCAAAATGAACACACAGACTTTTCATTTTCTCTTAATTGCTGAAATATAAACACACTTTTAAAATATTACAAACAATGTTATCTATGCCTTTAGTATTTAATTGGTTCTCTGTGCAAAAAGCATGGATCCTATGCTAAAAAAATACATCTACGGCACGTTCGTGGTTACGTCGACGGTTCCTACGAAAGGTTATGATCTTACGGCATTTGGCGTCGATATGTATTATTCTTGGTCTTTAAGATTGGATGGAAACTGAGGAAACTTGATTTAGGCCCAACATCATCCAGCAGTGCAGCGCCTACCACATATCAGCACATCGGGACACGATCCCCTACTCTTTAAGAATATTGTACCAAGTTCTTTGACGTGCATTTTGTACATGGGACCAACGGCTTTACGTCCCATCTAAAGAACGAGGCAATGAAAGTAAAGGAAAGGATGCAATCCGTATGGTACAGATAGGCTCATACCGTCTGGCGTTGCGACCTAGTGGGAATCAAGCTTTACATACTTTTAATTGGTACTTACAACCACGTGATCAATAGTTATGTAAAGTGGATCATTGCCATCAAAATGATTGAACACTACGTCATTTGCCGTTACAGTTATTGATACTGTAAATGATCCTATCCTTGTGGCGTGTCCACTTTGGTCTCCCTCAAGTACGGTTGGTAAAATCACATGCAATGTCTTATACAAGATTGTGATCACTTTCACTGAAACATTTAGAGAAATAGTATTGTTAGTAGGCCTATTAAACCGTATATTCTCACCTTTATCTCCATCATCTTTTTTAGATTATTATTACCGTATTCCAACAACATCATCATAGCCAATTTTGTCATCATTGTATCCACATTTTCAGTTTTGAATTGCTCTTATTTTATCACTTATCAATATTCTCGTTTTTTTCGTTGCCGTCGTTTTGACGCAACGCAAGAACGGTGTGCACAATGCAAGTATGTCAACCAATCATAAGCGACAGATGATTCAAACCATCACTTGTGATTGGTCAAATTACTGGCGTTGCGGGTACGTCCTGTAAACCAATTACCTGACTTGCTCTTCAAGTTGACCATGGGTAAGCTAACGTGAAAAGAATCCTCACTGGCATAGATCTCCATTCTATCAACTGACAGTGTGACGTCACTACTTCCAACAGATTCCGTCTCTACAACTGCGAAATTAGATATGAATAAATGATGTTTTGTCGATAATTATATCGTTCTGTTTAATACCAATGTTTTTTTCCTCACCAATGTTCTCATTCGCAAAACTGAGGACCGACGATTCGTTTGCCTGGACCAAGTTAGTAGAAACGGCGGCCGTGTATGTAAATATCATTGACATGATGTCACTAGCAACACCCTATAAAATAATGGAAAATAGACAAATTAGGATCTAAAGTTTATTCATTGCACAGTAAAGCTCTGTCTACATTATCAAACCATATTTGGTCATAACACACGTTTTTTCAAACTAGTTTGATAGTTTAGACACAACTTTAAGGGATGATGCTGATAGTTCGTGCTCTAAACCTTGCATATTCAACGGGCCAGTATGGAGAACTTACAAACAGACAAAACAAATGACGGCATCATGCGCAATCCGTTACTACTGCTGCTGCGGCTTAAAGATTCACTAGATACATGTATATGTTAGTTATGTTATTATACTGTAATTTTTTATCCTAAATTATATAATTATATATTCTAGGTTATTTTTATTTTTTTAGTAATGTGTTTTGTTATGGGTCCCTACGAGACAAGTTTTTAACTTCTAGAAGGGATCCATGATAATAATGACTACCAATTACTGCTTTATCTATGTTCACTTTAATATCTTTTTCTATTTTGTATATATTCATTCATTATTATCTAAATAAATATTATCTGAATATTATCTGAATATGAATACTTACCTCACTTTCATTTGATAAAGCGAGTGTATCCATGTTACATTCTCGTAATATGTCATCATACACCGACAGGTACAACTGTCAGTAAAATAATTGTTCATGAAAATCAACAAGAAACAACAAGGTATCATTTGGTCGACATAAAGACTCAAATAAATCCGTTACTGTCACCCCTCTGTGGCCTCATGGCACATCATCATTACATAACGTGTAAACATAAAATCAATTTTACAATCAATCATAAAAAAAGTTCCCTCTTAAGCTTGATTCCCACTAGCGACGCAACACAAGGACGTAATGCAACGAAAGTGGTTTGAACAATCACAAGCGATGGATTATTCAAACAGTGGCTTTTCATTGGTCAACTCGCTTGCGTTGCGCGTACGTCCTTGAGTTTCTTGTGGGAACCATGACGTTTTATACCTCAACACAGGATTCTGATGATGTCGCTGAATCTGCAATAACTTCTAACAGTCTGATTACATTCAATATGTCATTTACGTCCAAATAGTTGCTATCGTCTGACGTAATATCCTTAGTGGACTGTAGGATACGCAAAACCTCCGATTCACTCAAAGAGTCACGTGATTCCGCGTAATTCAAAAGATGCTCGATCTGTGGAAACCATTTACTACACTTAATTAAGATTAAGATATTTTCTTACATAAAGAAATATACCATGGACCTAGGCCCATATCTAATTATAGGTCCATGGTAATGAGAAGAATATTAGAAACAAAATACAAATTGACTGATTAAATAAATCGTTTATGTCTTGTCATATTGTATTTTTGTGAGGATCCCTAATGATGGATCACCCTCGTAAAATATTGTTGAAATGAAATAAAATAAAAATCAACGTAGAGGCTAATCATCTCTTGCATCTTGAACCAGACATGCACAATTTAATCAGGAGTAAAATATTAATTCGATACCTGATAAGAAATGCTAACAGAAGCGGACGTGGAACTGAACCACGTGGCATCAAACGATGTCGTTGAATCCGACGTTGACGTTGCATCAAACGATGACGTTGAATCCGACGATGACGTTGCATCCAACGATGACGTGGAATCAGACGATGACGTTACATATGACCTTGAATCCGACGATGACGTTGCATTAAACGATGACGTTGAAACCGATAATGACGTTGTATCCGTCGACGAAGTTTCAGTAAATGTTGCAATTGTATTAGGGTTGGTGATTGGATGTAAAGTTCCGGTGTCGAATGTTCCAAAAAAGCCAGTAATTGATGTAGGTATATTATTTTCTAAAACAAAATTATTGAATTTTCAGTAACAGGACAAATTCATTTCAATATCTATTTCCTCAAAATGTCACCATAAATCATTATAGTTATTCACCATGAAAATTCACCAACCTGTACTAGTGGTGGTACTTTCTTCTTCTTCTGTGGTTAGGTTAATATCGCTTGTTGAAGCTACAATGATTAAATAGTATTTAGTCATAATACGATTCTGAGTGCTAAAAACGGGTTTGGTGGAAATAAAATACATTCTGCTTATTGCCTATATTTTTCAATACTTGTATTAATATATAGAGCTGTAGAACTATAATATAGAGCTGTAGAACTATAATATAGAGGTGTAGAACTATAATATAGAGCTGTAGAACTATAATATAGAGCTGTAGAACTATAATATAGCGGTGTAGAACTATAATATAGAGCTGTAGAACTATAATATAGAGCTGTAGAACTATAACATAGAGCTGTAGAACTATAATATAGAGCTGCGAAAATATAGTATGGAGATGCGGAACTATAATAGGCATATTGAGCTGCAGAAAAGACCCGAAATAGTACTGCTAACGATTTTTCAAAACGGTACTGTCTTGTTGTGTAAGATATATACCATTTTCTTAAACTCCGTTGTCTACACTATTAAACTAGTTTGACAAAAAAATGTGCCCAAACATCACATTTTTTGTCACATAAAGTTTGATAGTGTAGACAGAGCTTTAGACACGTTTTAATTGGACGTGTGGTATGATTCATATCTATCTGTTTAATTTTGTTGCAATAATGTAACAGATACTGGTAACTTACAAAGCTGAGGCGTTACATAGATGAGAAATCCATATTTCCTAATAGATAAATCGGTACACATGTACAGTTGCCAGGACTCAAAATACTTATACTGTAGATCAAGCAGTAATTCATCATTTTGACTGGATACATCCTTTATAATTATATTGGTACCACCAGAATCTTCGTAAACAAAATACAAGAAATCGCTACCCAATTCGTAGTTAACTATCTCGAAAACAACGGTCATTACATAGCCTGGCGCAGTGGTTATATTCCATCCTTGAAATTCGCAGTTCCGGTATTTATCAGGGTAGTTTTTGTGGGTAAAAACGTCAACGGTTCCAGGTACAATGTACCGATCAGTCAGAATCCAGTTTTCTGATAAATAAACAAAATTGATAATTAAAAATGTTTCTAAAAGTAACACTGATTATTAGTTTAGGTTTTGGTTTTGGTTTCTTTTAAAAATAATTTTGCACCATAAATATAATGTTTATATTCATTAATTGGACCCTTCTGTAAAGCGCCTTTCACGTCCTGCTTGAGCACGGATTCGGTCCGGCGCCGGAAAATCTATTCGGACGCCAATGTGTTGTTTTTACGCGGCTACGCGCATATCAATTGACGCATAGCCGCGTGGAGCGTCGTGAAAACGAAACATTGACGTGCTATTAGATTTTCCGGCGCCGGACCGAAACCCTGCCTCAACAGATATGAAAGACCCTTTAATCATTATAATAAAATAATATACCATTAGAACACCCTATTTCAGTCGGATCAGCCGGACAATTTCCATAGGAAGAAGATTCAACAATGACAACAACCTGCAAGAAAGCAAAACAATTAAATGAAATAATAGGGCTTACTTTATTGAAGGTTTACATCGGTACGTTATAGGAATTGGTGCCAACAACAATGGGTTTTCAAAATAGAATCATTTCATAAAATCTATAGATGTTTTAGAATGTTACCATTTACAATCGCTAAAATAATGATCTTGTCTATTTGAGCTTTGAACAATAATAGTACTTGCCTTGAAAGTGAGAAAAAGACTAAACACTATGTTGCGCATTCTGTTCTGCTACCTTCCTGTGTATAAACTCGATTTACTGAAATCAAGAAAATAATTATATCTATGGCATTATTTAACGATTTCCTATTGGCTGAATACTTACAACGTTTTTAACCAATCAACGCGTTGTAGCGAATGGAAAAAAGTAAGAGAGATGATTGGCAGCGAAGATAAGATATAGGCCTATAAACGACAAGATCGTTATTTTAGCACTAGCGACGATGGTGAAACACACCCCAAGGTCTTAGAGATTGGAGAGCTAAACCAAACAACGCTACACTTACGTCGATCGAATTATTTGCTGAGAAATGAGCTAAATTATTAAAACCGAATTAATAAACGTAGTATTACGGTTGGAAAGTTCTTCCGGACTCTTCTCTAAATACCATTTCTCAAAATGGCATATTTAACAAAAAATAAATAAATTTAAGGGGACACGTTATATCTTTACGTTTGTAACGTTTAGAAACTTAAATTAATATTTGTCAAAATGCACATCCATCCTAGTATAGTATAGGGGTCTGCACGTATCACACTATGGCATATAATAGGCCTATCTATATAGAGAAGGATTCCTGTAGATAATTCACAAAGGTCAACGTCATTGAGAGAAATAATAACTATTAATCCTATTATACTACTTAACTTTTAGTAGTTTCATTTTGTTTACCTGCCAGTCCCGTCGAGACTGGATATATCTCTGGTTCCAGATATTTTATTTACTGTAACAAATACTATAAAGAAGAGTAGTAAGTATTAGACATATGATAGTTATTTCATTAGGCATATGTACATTGTTTAGGGAGGTCTTTAGGTTGGCCTTTTCTCGCTCCCTCTATCCCCCGATCCCATTTTCATGCCGATGGCCTCCTTTTGCTACTGAACTCATGAGTGCCCAGCTAACACTGACATCTGGCTATAAATATGATATGAATAGAACTCAGATTCAATTGCATATCATGGCAGGGGGCGAACGCAGGGGGTTGCCCCGATTGCCCGGGCAACACCCTTAATCTTATGCTAAATGTTTTTTTCTGTCACTAAATTAAAATTTAGATCCCATTTAATCATATCTAATAACCATTAACGTTATAAAAGTCCAGTTTTGGAAGAGCCTATATGTAAATTGACAAATAGCAGCCCAAAATTAACCAGCATTACAATACCGCGCACAATTTACCGCCGGCTGTCAGCGTATTTGTGTGAGTGGATATATTTCTGAACATGCTCAGAATGAATTTCTGACTGTTTGGATTGCTTGTGTGCGTCACGAGAAGGTACGAAATGCCACTACACACTGTGTTCGTGGTAAACCCCGTCATATGGGTCGTTGATTTGTCCATAAAGCGTGGTTCCCACTAGCGACGCAACGCAAGGACGTAACGCAACGCAAGTGAATTGACCAATCACAAGCGATGGCTTATTCGCTTGTGATTGCTAACTGTCTATAACTTTGCTTGTCATTGGTTAAAACGCTTGCGTTGCGTTTACGTCCTTGCGTTACGTTCTAGTGGGAACCAAGCTTTATTATTGCATTTACCGGAGATGCCCCATCATTTAAGTATTTTCGTAGTACCCTATTTATCTTCATCTTATGTAGAATATAACAGTGAGAAATTGACAGTGTTGAAATAACAGCGTTTAATTCATTCATTTATTTATTTACAAAAAACAAAATTCAAAATATTTTAACAAAATATGTACAATGTTATATATCAGGAGTCAATATTTCGATGTTTATTTATTTCATTGGGACGGAATATCATGTTAAATTATTATATATATTTGAGGTTTTTTTCTGATTTTTATGTCAACAAACAAAAAATGCATTTTCAGTTTCACTAGAATTTAAATATGAGTATAAACAAAGAGTATGGCAAAGTATGTGTGGTTGGCTGCGGTATTATAGGGCTATCTACCGCCATTGTCATCCAACAACAGAACCCCAATACACATGTCACTATCATTGCTGACAAGTTGTCACCAGATACTACAAGTGATGGTGCTGCAGGATTGTGGGAACCTACGCTGGAAGGTGGTGGATCTCACCAAGATAATCAAATGATGAGGTATTCATGCTGATTCAAGATATAATTGTCCCCCTGAAAAAAATAATATTTTAATTTGTTCATAATTGTTCACTTTGACCAGAAATTGGAAATTATTTATTAATAGATCAGGCATTAGGCTACAACTTCCAAGAGCAAATCTTTGTAGAACTAAAAAATCCTTCGTTGTAAATAGCATTCATATTTTTAATTCTAATGTAAGACGTTAATGCAATTTCTAATAGTTTTACATTTTTAACAGTATTTTTAACTTTTTATCTTGTATTTTTAATCTGTTATTATACTGCACGTTTTTAAATTGTTGCAATATTGTTGTTTTAATCTACCAAGCAAAGTGAATTTCCATTTTTATGGACAAATAAAATTTCTTGAATCTTGAATCTTGAATTTACCTGAAAAAAACTGTCTAACGCATACAATAGTCAAATTGACTATGGGTTTTTGGTTAAATAAATTTTTTTTAAAACTTTTTTTTCCTTAATGAAAAAAATTGCATTTCTATCGAAGTGAAAGCTTCATTAAAACTGCAAATTAGGCTATTAAAAAATCTGATTTATAAATCTTTATTTTTCATGATTTTTGGTGGACAATACATCTTTAAATAAACAAGACATTTTCGAGCCTGAAATTATATAAACGTACATAGGCAGGGCTATCACTTAAAGAGTATAATCATTTAAAGAAAAAAAAAATACTTTTTCTTATTTTTACTTTTATCTAAATCTCTCTGTACAGTTAAAATGTACATAAACATAATTGACTTCTTTTGATCACAACAAGTTTTTATTTTCCACGAATAACCGAAGAACTCTTTTCTTTAAGTGACTGGATTTTACGGACTGGAAAATATCTGGAATCAATTACACGGAGTAAAGAGTCAGTAGCGGCCAGTGTGACAATATTATCGGGTTATTATCTCAGCAATAAGCAAGAACAGGTGAGAATATGCAATTTCTCCACAACACAATAATTTGAATTTAATTCTAAAAAGTGGAATTATTTTACAGTGTGCTCTCTTTGTAGTTGGACGACTGTTCTGAAAAGTTTTATGGCTGCAGAAAGCTTGATGCGAAAGAGATGACTGCATTTTTTCCAAACTACAGGTGAAAAAAATATCTAACAAAATAAACTATTGTGTAAATGCCAGGCCAATTTATACAGGTGAGCGGTAACGTAATCGGAAAACCGCGTAGCTTGTCCAAGTAAATCTGTACCACCCGTCCGCTACGCGTTAATGTTGTGTGTAAATGGTCATCATAAGGAATAACATTGTATGTTTATCGCTCGTCTGTTTAAATTGGCCTGTAGGCCTATACTATTGTACCATTTATTAAAGTTTCGTACTTAGTAAAATCAACTGCACTGTGAGTGTGAGTGTTTCAATAATTTTTTAATTTTTTCTTTTTAGCAATGGATGGCTTTTGACATCATTTCAAGTGCATGGTAGAACATACTTACCATGGTTGTTGAATAAGTGAGTTATGCCTACATTTTACAAAATAACTTGTTCATAGTATGTGTCAGGGAGCACGAGAATGAACAAAGTTGCACATTATTGCTGCAGACCCAAAACTCTCCCAAATCTTGTACCAGCCCAAACAACTGTTTCCAAAATGAATGTTGACATTTTGCGACTTTAAGAAAATTCTATGCATTAAAAAAAATCTGATTTAATCGTTTCTGGTTGAATTGAAAAATTGATCAACATCTTTTAGATTTAAAGAAAATGGTGGCAATCTTGTGAAAAGAAGACTCAATTCCATGTCAGAGGTTAGTATGAAATGACGTTATACCAGGGATATTCCTATACTATATTTCTGAATAGTCTCAATGTCAATGCTGGACCATTGCCTGCATTGGTCAGCCAGGCACATGGTGGTCAATGCTGAACCATTCCCTGCATTGGTCAGCCAGGCACATGGTGGTTAATGCCGGACCATTCCCTGCATTGGTCAGCCAGGCAAAGAAAATTCGTGATTTTACATCATTTGGCGTCTCTGACTTTAGTATTAGCCCCGCAAAAAAAGGTAGTTCATTTTAGTTACACTGCGCACGTGTTGCTTTTCGTAGGGGACGTTCGCCACTTTAAGTTAGGGAAAATCAGCACCAAACCTAGAAAACATTATTTACAAAGCGATTTTTATGGGAAAACCTTTATATGAATCTAAAATACCACCAAAAAAAAGTTCTAAGGATTTGGCCCATGGGAAACTTTTTTTTGGCGCCATTTTCAAAATGGCCGCTTACAACTTGACATGCTTGTATCTTGGTAACCATTAATCATGGAGACTTGGTTTTGGTCTTAAATTGTTTAGAAGATACATATTCCTGTTCTTCATAATGAAACATTTTGTCCAAAAGTGACCAGAAATGATATTTCTGACGTTTTGACCTTTGACCTCAGCTTATTATATCTCAATAACTACTGGTCGCATAATCTTCATATTGGTCTCAAATTGTTAAGAACATGTATGTTCCTATTTGGTATAATGGAGCATTATGTACAATTGTGACAAGAAGTATGGTTTTATTAACTTTTAACCTTATATGTGAAAAGAGCACCAAACTTGAGAAAAAAATCACATTTTAAATGTTTTTGAGGGTGGGCGAGGGGATTATTCATCATGTAATAACACCGAAACTTGGATATTGCTCCCAGTCGTTTACTTACTAAAGATTCCTTATTATTGGTAATAGTTTAAAATCTACATGTAATTATAGACGTACAATGATATTATTTTTACCAAATAATCAACTTTCTTTAAAACATACACCGTCACTTAGACGAAAGCTGATGATTTTTTTGTTGTTGAGACTAGCCAGATTATTACTGTGTCAGTAAAGCCTAGGTGTCTTCATCAGAAAAATGAATGAAAAGTTACATGAGCCATTTTCACATTTGCCCATACATGACCCACATGCACTTAAGCATTTAAGCTTACTCTTTCTACAATTACATCTATTCGTTGTACACATCTCATTACCATTTCCAGATTTACAGTTACAACAGATAAACTTTAAGAGTGACATAGGAGCATATTCGTCTAATGTTGGGACTGGTGTTAGTTCACCATTGAACCGTATTTGGTGGAATCAATTTCATGATGTGCTAATTTCCTCCAGTCCAGTACTTGAAACCATACCCTCAATGAGTGCTGTAGGATGGCACCTTCAGTTGGAGAGTGACGCTCAATTGTTAAGCTACCCCTCGCTACCATTTTGGAGTACATACGTACTCTTAATGTTGTCATGTCTTCATCAGCACCATACATTAGTTGCATCAATGAGATGCCTGCTTTGTGTATCCCCTCATTTGTGGGGGTGTCTGAATAAAATACATCAATTTTCTCTAGATTACTGATTTTTTCAAGCTTTGATGCTAGTTTAACTTTTCCCTTGCCAAACACAGAAGATGTACTATCACATCCACTGAATGCATGAATTAATATTATATACTTAAGAACAGTCTTAGGTAGTTTCTCTTGTATTTCTAACACATTATACATAGTTAATTTTGTTTTAAGATAGATGTTATTTCCCTTATTCCAGTGAACCAGCATAACCAAAATGTCCGCGTCCTCTGCTACAACCACTATATTGGAACTTAGTTCGGTTGATTGTATTGCACGTTCAACTATGAGCATGTCAGCATCTGCTGAATAAGCATGGTAAACATTAACTCCATCCTCGGCTAAAGTCGATCCTAATAAGTTAATTAGTTCTTGCTTATTTTTCAAATTTGAAAGAAACTGTGTCTTTTGGACAATACATCTTTGGTTTGTTGACACCTTATAATTTGCACATTTAATCTTTGTTCTGCGTTTGTGTTCATGGTCTTTTATTGATGCATGTGTGTAAGTGTAAAAAATGACTTCTACAGTGTTCCTGCCTGGAAATTCTTTTTGATATAATTACTGTAGGATTTAATTATATCTAGGAATTTTTAATTTGGAGTCCATGGAATCTGATGTATCAACCATCCTCCATCTATAACGTACACACTGGGTTGGATTGTTGATGTTTGAACACTGGCTGACTCAGATATGGTTTTGAGATAGTTCCCAAGTGACGCCTTGTCAGGCTTCTGTAAAAATTCAGAGGTATCATACAGGGATGTTGGTAGAGGTGTCAGTTCATATTTTAATGTTTCACGTAGTGAAAAGTTATCACGTTCACTGAGAAGGACAAGTCTTGTAAATAGGGTTGTATTGTTGACATATGCATTCTTTTCTTCAACTTTCACACATTTTTGTAGACATGATAATGGTTTAATGTTTCGTGTAGACATTCTGTGATTCAGAGGTTTAGCATCTACTTGTTTCTGTATGGTGAGACCTATATTGTAGCAATTGTCACAATTTACTTCGTTCAGTGGATAAACCTGTCGACAGTGAAACGATGATTTTACTATTCTGTGGATCTTCAAATGGAGAACGTTCATTGAACCAATTGAGTACTTGACCAAAGGTAGATGTGTCAATTTTCATTGCACTTTGTGAGCATTCTTTGTTTGGCAGGTTTGGAGTATTTCCTTTGTCTTCTAGTAGGTGATGGATCTCAGAAACATGATTCAAAGTCAGTACCCAAGGCAGGTATGTTGCTCCGCTTGTAGTTGAAGTACCCCTCATCCGGCCCATAGACAAACCGCCCTGTGATTTTGAATGTCTCATAAGGGTCTGTTCAATTGCTATGTCACTCCATACACCTGCCCACTGTTTTTCGATTTGATATGCTGTTGCTGCACTCTTTCTAACAAACATTTGAAATGTATCCTGCTAGATGGCGCTTCCTGATTGGTCAAAAAGTTTAGCCTATGTACAGCCATGTGGTGGCGGTGTTAATACTTGAACTATATTATTAATAATAATTGAATAATATTGGTTAATTGGGTTCAACGGTCAATAAATGGTATTTCTACTTGCTTTATAGAAAAATGTGTCATTACTGCAAATATAAAGTTGTACATTATAAACAAATTAAGACCAAAACCCACTCTCTAGGTCAAATAGTTATGTAGCTATGAAACTTCCGGTCAAGAAAGGTCAAAGGTCAGAAATAGCATTGCTGGTAATTTTTTAGAAAAATATTCCATTATTGCAAATAGGAAATTGTACATTGCGAACAATTTGAGACTAAAATTAAGCATCTACACTGTGTGGTTAATGAAGTACTAACTCGTTACTAAAAATAGATTTGACCTTTATATAAAAGGTCATAACTCCTTCCCCCATAGAGAAAATCACTAGAACTTTTTTTGGTGACCCCTGGGACTTATATGTTAAGTTTGATGATAAAAATCCTTTGTAAATAATTTTTTCCAGGTTTGGTTAAAAAATGACGTTTTTAACCCTAACTGCATAGGGAGTTCTAATTAAGAACTCCTTGCTTAATATTGATGTTTCTTGCGTAGGTCTCCTCTCTGTGACCATCACTCTTTTTACACAATAAAAGCGAATTTCCGAAAGCGATCAGTCCATCATTTTTACGGATCGCCTGCACGATCCTGTTCCTCAAACCAGCAATTAACGTCGCTAAACCAAATGGTTTCTTTTATTAAACAAATCAATTTTTATGTAAAAAAATATAGTTAATAAAAAAAAAAATTTAATAGTAGGCCTAAATAATATGTAATAAGAGATTCTTCACTTCTGTCTTTGATGATTCTTTTCCCCGAAAAGTGTCAACCATTTTGGTTACTAAAATACAGTGGAAAAACATGTGCTGTCATCTTTCCAGTTGCTGCTCTTCTAGTATAGCCAAATAATATGGTATAGCCATAGCGTGTGTGGCAGCCCTTTGTAAACACAGCCAATTGACAATCAAATAACCCCCTTTAAGGCACAATATTAACTTTAAAATGATTGTATTTTATTATCAATATTTTGTTGACTATTTTGCTATATTTTGTTATATTTGTACTGTATTAGTCAAATACATGTAAATAACTCCACATTTTCTTACCGAGAGCAGGGAGATGTATCTCTCTCTTGATGAGAGGTATACGAAAGGAGGCCAACACACACTGTGTTCGGGAATAACCCGTCCTATGGGTCGTCAATTTGTTCATTATTGCGTTTTTCCATAATTTAAGGCCAAATTATAGTTTTGCGTATAGTTTTATTTTTCCGTGTAGTTTACCCACTTTATCTTCATTTCCGTACACGTCCGTCATATTAGGGCGAATTTCAGAATTAACAGGTAATTATTATACCGCGTCGGTAGCTGAGCAAACTCGGACCTTGATAGACTTAGTCATAAAGTAGTTACAGAGTTTTACGGCATTTTATCATTGTTCCATGTTTTGTTATTAGCTTATTGTTAAAATTGGTAAAAGAAGTCTGGCGCCAACAAATTTAGCGACCTTCACAACCAAAATATTTCACAAGAAAATTTATTTTAAATGGAACGCTACAAAAACAATCCTCCGCTTCATCACTGCACAAATACCAGACAAGGTCGTATCTTTGTTAAATCAATCCATTTTGACATCACGCAATCCATTTTGACATCACGCAATCCATTTTGACATCACGCAATCCATTTTGACATCACGCAATCCATTTTGACATCACGCAATCCATTTTGACATCACGCAATCCGTTTTTCAACAATGGTAGTATAATAATTTTTGATTGAATAGTGAGGGTTACAGTGGACCTTAAACAAACCATTGGTAATTTACTGAAAATCGAAAATGAACTTGTGTTATAATACAAGCAATAAAAGAGCGGGGTTGGTGAAATCTGTCCATAATAGGTTACCTTTCTCTCCATAATAGGTTACTTTCTGTCCATAATAGGGACTGGCAATAAAATCCCCTATTGTGGACAAAAAAGTCACCTATTTTGGACAGCCAATTATGAAAGTTACCTATTTTGGACAAACAACAGCGCCCTCTAGTCCCTATTATGGACAGAAAGTAACCTATTATGGACAGAAAGTAAGCTATTATGGACAGAAAAGTAACCTATTGTGGACAGATTTCACCAACCCTATATTGCAATAAAAACTATCACAGATTACTTCTAATGGATCAAGCATTCACATATGAACTTTGGGACAAAACAAAAATATAGCTTATATTCATTCCTTTTAAATATTAGGCGGCATATTACCAATGCTGATAATCGATTTGTCCATAATTGTTGCGTTTTGCCGGAGATTTTCCATAATCTAAGGCCAATTTTTAGGCGAAATCATAATTGTGCGTATAGTTTTTTTTCCGATGCGTGTAGTACCCTATTTATCTTCACTTCCATACGTCCGTAAATATTAGGCCGAATTTCCGTATTAATTTATGGAAGTTCCGAAATTTGAACCGTGTACTTATACCGGTAGCAGAGCAAAGTTTGCTTCCTTCTGCAAATGTCATATCATAATTTTCTTTGTTTTATTTTGGAGTGTGGTTTAAACAACCCTTTTTTAAAGTTTATAGTGGATACATAAACAATGAATTTTTGAAATTGTGGTTTTAAAATCTGACTTTATTTAGCATTTAATTGAAAATAACACAATTTAACGTTTTGCGCAATATATTTATAGCAGCAGCTTCATATTTTTTGTATAATAATAATAATAAATGAAAACTTATATAGCGCCGGTATCCTCCACCCATGTGGCGTTCATGGCGCTTTGTGCATTAACAACGTGCGAGAACATCAGCGAATAGCGACGTCTTTAGGTTGGTCTTGAAACTGTTTAGACTAGTTGAGCATTTAACTGTTGCTGGTAAGCTGTTCCATACACTTGCGGCCGCAACGTAAAAAGACCCCATTGATTTTTCGCTCTACGCTCTTGAAGAAGGTTTTGTGACAATGATCGTAGGTCTCTGCGGGATGATTCGTAACGATCCACAAGGTCAGATAAATAAGCAGGAGCACTGTCATTTAGGATCTTAAATACAAACAACGCAAGTTTGTACTTAATACGTTGTTGAACAGGCAACCAATGCAAATCCATCAGAACAGGAGTTATGTGAGCGTTTGATTTTGTATAAGTTACAATTCTAGCTGCCATATTTTGCAAGCGCTGCAAACGTTGTATTTGAGATTTTGCAACAAGGCATTACCAATGTCAATTTTAGAAGTGACAAATGAGTGTACAATCAATTCAGCTGTTTTCTTGTTAAGATTACCGCGAATACGACCAAGGTTCCTAATCGATATGCATGCTGCTTTGGATACCGTTGTTATTTGTGCTTCCATAGTGAGATTACTATCCAGCATGATTCCCAGATTCCGGACCACCGATGAGGGAGCGATGTTAGAGTTTCCGATTCTGATATGTGTGATGTTGATTTTGGAGATGTTACATTTAGACCCGACGAAAATAAACTCTGTCTTTCCATCATTCAACTTTAGGTAATTTGTTGTCATCCAATTGCGAACATCTTCTATACAGGCTTCCATCTTACTGATTGCTGCAGCAACATCCCTTTGCACTGGATTTACTGACACATAAATCTGTGTATCATCTGCATAGAAATGGAAATGTAGACTGTGTTTGCGAATAATGTCACCAAGGGGAAGCGTATAAATGGAAAACTGGCCAGGCCCAATTACTGACCCCTGTGGTACACCATATTCCAGGCAAGCTTCATCTGAGAATACATCATTGATACAGACTAGCTGACGTCTTCCTGTAAGATATGACTGGAACCAGTTAAGAGCAACACCATTAATGCCAATGCGATTTCTCAGACGGGTTATCAGTCTTTGGTGATCAACAGTATCAAACGCTGCTGACAAATCCAACAACACCAATAGCGTTATTTTCCCATCATTCATAACTTTTTAAAATTATTAATTGCTAATAAATTTACTATAATTGAGTACAGTTATTAGAATGTAATACCGTACCAGAAGTAGGCCTACCTTCATCGGGAACTTCCCCGTGATATGACGTTCGCATTGAACGAAAACAAAAATGTTATCTTATAGGCCTATTGTTAGTCGCGTATGTTTTATTAACGGTCGAATAACATTATACTACGATCCTCTGTTTGCTAGCGCACTATAGAGTGAGTGACATTTCCGTTGAACTAGAGGTGCAGTTTATTATGAATTTTACGTGCGAGAGTACCATGTAGGGGTATCATTTAACAATTTTCTTACTCAAATACTCATTGTCTACAGCACTGGAGTCTTTGGGCAATTCTCTTAAAATAGTCCTGCGAGTCTGCGACTGCCCCTGTAGTGCTCTATCTTTTCCAATTTTTTTGGCCAAGGTCCTGGGGCAGGAAACTCTTAGGAGAGGGGTGCTCTTGTGGCTGGTGACCAATATCATTGGTGTTTTGATCGTTTGATATTAAATCATATAAGCTGGTTACACCGGAGGTAATTCCCATAAGAGGGGCCTTTTTGGGAAAAAAGAACCCCCTGTAAAATCCTGGCTACGGGCTTGAGTGGTCAATGAAAATAGTGTCTATAGACTAATTCATTCATTCATTCACATTTATTTAGTCATTGTTTATAACTTTACAATTACAGTATATAATTGATGGCAAGGATCCTGCATAAAGAAGTTTACAATTCTGTTTTTACAGGACCCTTTTATGGAGATGGAGAATAACAATTTAGAGATTAATTTATTTAAATGTTTTTTTTAGATATTTGGTGAATATGATATCATAGTGAATTGCTCTGGATTAGGAGCGGGCAAACTAGTGAACGATGATTCTGTTTATCCAATCAGAGGTCAGGTTATACGGGTTAGTTACAAATTAAGATTCTGTTTATCCAATCAGAGGTCAGGTTATACGGGTTAGTTACAAGTTAAGATTCTATTTATCCAATCAGAGATCAGGTTACGGGTTAGTTACAAATTAAGATTCTGTTTATCCAATCAGAGATCAGGTTATACGGGTTAGTTACACATTAAGATTCAGTTTATCCAATCAGAGATCAGGTTATACGGGTTAGTTACAAATTAAGATTCTGTTTATCCAATCAGAGATCAGGTTATACGGGTTAGTTACACATTAAGATTCAGTTTATCCAATCAGAGATCAGGTTATACGGGTTTGAGATTTATAATACTGCTATTTGCTAATCATAGGCCTACACTTTATTTTATTCAATTTATGACAATCAATTTTTTTTTTTTCAGGTCAAGGCACCGTGGGTGAAACATTTTGTAATTGACATCGATCCTAAGTATGATGGCTCATCTCTCCATATTATACCATGGTAAACATTGTTGTTATTCTTAAATGTTCCTTGTTTTCAATTTCTTTGATTGGACAGACGAATTAGCGCCGCTAACTGGCTGCTCAACACAAATTATTAGATTTTACATTATTTTAGTTTGTTTTGATGTCGGAGTTTATAAATAAATACGGTGTGTACAGTATTAATAATACATTATATATAAAAAAAATTTTATAAATATGATAAATAATTGCATAAACAGGTTAAATCTATCAGTAAAATAACTGAATTAGAATAATTTTGACATGGACGTCCTTAGATAGGGTGATCAACACTTGTGTGCATGGACGTCCTTAGATAGGCTGATCAACACTTGTGTGCATGGACTTCCTTAGATAGGCTGATCAACACTTATGTGCATGGACGTCCTTAGATAGGCTGATCAACACTTGTGTGCATGGACGTCCTTAGATAGGCTGATCAACACTTGTGTGCATGGACGTCTTTAGATAGGCTGATCAACACTTGTGTGCATGGACGTCTTCAGATAGGCTGATCAACACTTGTGTGCATGGACGTCCTTAGATAGGCTGATCAACACTTGTGTGCATGGACGTCCTTAGATAGGCTGATCAACACTTGTGTGCATGGACGTCTTTAGATAGGCTGATCAACACTTGTGTGCATGGACGTCCTTAGATAGGCTGATCAACACTTGTGTGCATGGACGTCCTTAGATAGGCTGATCAACACTTGTGTGCATGGACGTCCTTAGATAGGCTGATCAACACTTGTGTGCATGGACGTCTTTAGATAGGCTGATCAACACTTGTGTGCATGGACGTCCTTAGATAGGCTGATCAACACTTGTGTGCATGGACGTCCTTAGATAGGCTGATCAACACTTGTGTGCATGGACGTCTTTAGATAGGCTGATCAACACTTGTGTGCATGGACGTCCTTAGATAGGCTGATCAACACTTGTGTGCATGGACGTCTTTATATAGGCTGATCAACACTTGTGTGCATGGACGTCCTTAGATAGGCTGATCAACACTTGTGTGCAATTCAGGCTACAAGCCACTGTTATCCCCAACATTCTAATATTGATATAATTGAAGAATTTCTACTATGCATACAACATTTATAAAAACTTACAGAAAATAAAGAACATAGCACCTGACAGAAACTCTGGAGAACTTCACAGCATGAGAAAAAGCAGAGCGGATGAGGTGGAAAAGTCAGATGACTATTCTGCGGAAGGCGTTAAAATAAGTAATAACATGCTTATGATCAAATGAAGATCGAATCATGACTTCCCTCTCATATATAAATATACACAATTTGTTTTTCTAACTTTTGTTTGATTCACTTTCTAGTAGAGACACAGTTGTAGTTGGCGGAAAATATCAAAAGAACAATTGGAATTTAAAAGTCGATAAAGAGGACAGGGAAGAAATTTGGAGAAGAGCTGTAAACATGTTCCCAAGTGTATCTGTTAGTAATCTCTGTTTAGTTATTTTTCTTGGAAATTAAGACCCATAGTCAAGGAATATCTTTCTTCAAGGCACACCCATAATCAATTAAAGGACAATGAAAATATTTTGTAACCAAATGAGTCACCATTTTAGTGAAATTTGGTGGCAGTTCTCGACACAAAGGGACCCTGGGGAGTGCACAATTCAGCCCAGTTGGCTGCAAGTTGCAGTTTATTCGCCCATTTACAATAGAAATATGATTTTTTCGTAGCACGCTGAATTAGATCATGAATGGGTAGGACTGCGACCAGGCAGGCCAACTGTTCGTCTTGAACGAGAAACCATCAACATAGATGGTAACATTGTACCGGTACGTACAAAGTTTCATCATGGATTGTTTTACCTCTATGGTTTTATTCACTATAGCCGGCCCATAGTAAATAGAAACACTGTAATGTCAGTTTTTATATAACAGTACTTTTTTTAAACTGCCAGTTTTGATATGTTATTGGTTTTAGTTTAGAAATGTTTTCTTGAAAAATACTTTATATTATAAATTTATTTACCACATTTGGAAACTCAGCCGTAAAGCCCCGTTTAGATCATTGTCTCCATAATACAATAATTTACCAAGGTTTGCTAGTATAGGTCCTTTTTATTTTACTTAACTTTGTGAAATAATTAATAAAACCAAACGAATTTGCTTTTTGGAAAGCCACCTCACGTTTTGTTGTAAATGAATTATAATGTTTGTATTTTGTAGATTGTTCATAATTATGGACATGGTGGACGAGGTGTTAGCATGTCATGGGGCTGTGCCGAAGATGCTGCTAAACTTGTTCAAGACATCATAGACGAGGAGAAACAAAAGGCCATAAAGAGAAAGCTATAGGCCCTTGTGATAGAACACAGTATTATTATATAACAAAAATAAGTTTTGTTGTTGTTTTTGTTTAGGGGTTGGTGTTTGAAAAGTTCTTTAAATTACTTCTTTTTCTGATTCCTGAAACAGATCCTATTTAATGTTACCATTTTAAGTTATTATAATTAATGTATGCTGTTTTTATTTCATGAACTGTTTCTAAATAAATGTTGTTGATATATGATATATTTAGACTAAAGGTGTATCCAACTTGCTTCATCTTACTATTCCTTCAAATTTCTGCCCAAGAACCATCTTCTTGTTTAGTTGCTTCCTTTTTCCTATCTCTTCTTCTGAGAGGGCCAATTGATTTAATCTATTTAATTTTTTATTCTAAATCGTTTGTACATTATTTTATCTTTATAAATTATATTTATTTTAATTTAATTTTTATTGTTACATGTTTATGTCTTGTAATGATGTATTTCTGTGAGGGTCCCTAAGGATCAGCTTCGGCTGGATGGACCATCATCGTAAAATATTGTTGAAATAAAATAAATAAAATAGACATGAAAAAGTCCCTGATGCTCTCTATAGATGTTTTCAATTTATTTCTAGTGTGATAACAATATATTTCAGTTGTTAGACCTCTTCTAGTGTTTGTTTGTAGAAATTCACGTCTACATTAGAACACATCTCCTTTAAAACACTCCCCCACCCCCCTTATTCAGGGAACACATGACAAATGTGTTCCGAATATAGGGGTGGTACGTGTGGAGGAAGCGGTAATTTTGGAAGAGAGGGCACTGTGAATAACCAATTATTTTAAAAACACTCACATGACGTCATGAATTTCTTAACATTTTGTAAAATGAATTATACGTTTTATGCCAATGAGTATCTTTAGACAACTCATTAATAAATGCTCAGACTCATATATATAAAGAGTTGCGACTTTTTACAATAATTTTACACCATAAATATAATGTTTATACTAATTAATTAGGGTCCTTCTGTAAAGCGTCTTTCACACGTCCTACTCAGGCAAGGTTCCGGTTCCGGCGCCGGAATAAGATTCATTGAGTAATTTAAAGTTTTTATATTCGAATGGTATCAGATTGTGCTGAACAAACAGTTATTTGAATAAAAAACATTGACGCAAACTTTTTTTTAAAGAACAATGTCAACGCTTAAAATACTCTGTTAAATAAGTACCCAACGGAAAAACTGTACTCAACGGTAAAAGTCCCAATCGAATTGTCATATTTTTGTGCTGCCACCTAGCATAATTTTGTTTGCATTGCTGGTGGCCACCATGCACATGGTAGTTAGTAGTCAGTCAGGCTTCAACTTCCAAAGATTACAGACTTATATATCATGATTACTGCACTGAATTAGCTAAAACTTGGAAATACCTCATTTTTAGGTAAGCATTACATTATTATTGTGTACTCTATTGAAGTTGAAAGGATATAATTTAAGATCAGAGAACCATTTAGCAGAACCATTTAAAGGAGGTGGTCGTTCAATAGAGGTTGTCACTTACAAGAGGTGGTCGAGGTGATCCTGACAGGATTTTAAAATTTAAAAAAACTATTTTATGTTTAGGTATGCTGATGAGGGGTTTGAAGTTGTACCTCTAAGATACTAGAAAAGGCTGTGTATGTCCAGCTAGCCAGACACCTGGAAGAAATGATGTGAAAACAGAATCTCAGTCTGGTTTCAGAGAAGGGTTTTCTACTGAAACCTGTTCTTACTCATTTATCATGATCATGTGAAATAAAAAATGGCCAATGAGTTTCTTACAGGTATGGTTTTGCTGGACATTCGAAAGGCCTTCGATTCGGTCGATCACTTCATTATTTGTGATAAACTCTTCATAAAGAATCGGATGCGATTAAACTAAATGGTTCCGTTCTTATTTATCTAATAGGAAAAAATTGTTGAAATAAAGGGAGGTAAATAAAAAAATATGGATATTGCACATGACGTCACCCAAGGGAGCATATTGGGACCTTTGCTGTTTCTCGTCTACATAAATGATGTTGTTTCATCAGTTGAATCAAAATGTAAAATGCTGCTATATGCAGAAGACTGTCCCTTGTATTCAGACCGAAACCCTAATACTATTTCGGCTGTCCAAATATCTTGATTTTGGTAGTAGGAAACTTCTCTCTTCAGCTCTAAATCAGCCTATTTTTGACTATGCTTTCCCAGCATGGTATAATGACTTTTCTCAGGTACACAAACACTGGCTTCAGACTACTCAAAACAAAATATTCAAAACAAAATATTCAGATTTATTACTCAATCAGATTCAAGATCTCATGTTGGCCAATCTGAGCTGAAATCAATCGGATATCTGAATTTCCCAGAAAGAGTTAAGTTCAAAAGTTTATGCAATGTATATAAAATTGTTTTTTTTTTTATCTTTTGTGGTTAACTACCACCTTTATTCATTCAATATGTTACATAAACAACAATTACAGAATCTCATATATATTTACATTATTTTCTGCATATTTTTTTTTTATGTTTTCTATTACAAAATATATTGCATATTTAATAAAAAAGTTGTTTAGTTATGAAACGTTTCTTAACTTATTTATCATAATTTGTGCGTCTTTCAGTTTATATATTTGTATATTCACACGTATATATATAGAAGTACATAACATATATCAAACATATATATACATACAAATATACATATATATATACATATATATATACATATACATATATATACATATAAACCCATACAATATATACACATATGCATAAAATTAACAGTAAAACCAAAAACGATAAAAAATGTACACAAATATAATACATTAGACCTATATACATGGGCTTAAAAAACCTATAAAAACTGTCAAGTAATAAAATGGAAATGTATATACACAGATTACAAGTATAATATACATATACATACAGACAATATACTTTATTTCCATTAAATTACTGAAAAAATTCTGACAGTTTTTCTTTGACGTTAGCCCATTTTTTTCTAGCATTGATAATGTTACATGAGTATTCATTCTTAATTAAATTAAAAAGTTCTATTCTGTATAGGTTCCATATCATTTTTTACACATTCTCGTTTTTCAACATTATTTTATATGTTATACATGATTTATATATTAAAAAACAAAAAACAGAAATTAATTCATTAATGAGTTTGCTATTTGTATTTTGTATATAAAATTGTTAATAATTCTGCCCTAATGTATCTAAATAGTAACATTGTTGATTATCACTCTAGAAGGACACGAGTGCCACAAATTTAAATTATAGAATTCCAATAATTAAGGGCTGCGAACAAACAACTTTCTATTACAACTCAATAAAAGCCTGGAATGCTATACCATTATAATGTTAAAAGTAATATTTCATTAGAAAATTTTAAATTGGCGCCAAAAAAGCATCTCCTCAACATTTAATTCTCATGTGCAATAAATAATAAAAAGTTTTTAGGATAATGCAATAAATCAATAATTTTCTGTAATCTGTAAATGAAGAATAAATATGAAATAAATGTAAGATTAATTTTTTTTTACTTTTAGTGCATTAAATATATATTTATATATAGCTCTTATAATAAATCTTTTTTGAAAACTGTAAATTAGGATTAAATTTAGATAATTGTAAGATAAATTGTAATTTTTAACATCTATACGTTTTTTTAAGGATTCTTATGTTGTAATTTGTATGTTCTCTTTATCAGTTCCTTGTTTTTAGGACCCAAGTGGAAATAAGTTTTTAACTTTTCTTGGCATTCTTCCTGTAATCAAGGCTTGTTTTTCCGTGCAATTGTTTTTCTATTTTCTATGTACTATATTTTAGTGGTTTTTTTTAAACCTTGATTACCAAATAAAGAAATTCAAAAAATTCAAAAGGAACTCAGTTGTATATAATTTTTATATTGAAGTGAAAGTCCTTATTTCCCATTTAGAGTTTTTAATGGAATTGATCACAAAAGGTATGAACAAAAAAATCTGTTTTTTAACGTTATTTGCTGCGCGTACAAACTCGGCGCTAAGCATTCTGGAAAATGGAACATACCTACTCAAATTGGCCCGAAACATGCACTAAATTAGACATTAATTTTGCAAATTTTAAAATATTAAATATGCACTTGTAATTTATATCGTTGCACGCCATTTTTATTTCACAAAAATAAAAACAAGTTGATTTTGAAAAATTGAAAGAGGCTGTAGACAAGGAGACCCTCTTTCTCCATATATTTTTATAATTTGTGCAGAAATATTGAATAATTTAATAAAGCAAAACAAACTAATTAAGGGAGTTAAAATTAGAGATGAGGAATATACAATATCTCAATATGCAGACGACACTACCATTATACTTGATGGGTCTGAAGCATCACTGCATGCAACACTCGATACACTGGATACATACGAGAGTATTTCCGGTTTAAGAATAAATGAAGAAAAAACAAAAGTTGTATGGATAGGTAGTAAGAGAGGTAGCAATGTAAGGTTAAAAACAAGAAAAAAGATAAACTGGATAGGCAATGCCATATTTTCAATTTTAGGTATTGACTTTTCATTAGATGCAGTTCAAATGATTAATGTAAACTATGAAAGAGTGTTTTTAACGATAGAGCGTATGATAAACCAATGGTCTAAAAGAAACTTGACAGTAATTGGTAAAATAACTATTATTAAATCACTCTTGTTACCAAAACTCATTCATATGATCATGTCCTTACCGAACCCATCAAATGAATACGTAGTACGTCTTAATAATTTATTTTTTCGTTTTATTTGGCAAAACAAACCTGATAAAATAAACCGGCATCAGATGAAAAGTGATTACTTACATGGTGGATTAAGAATGGTAGATTTGAACTTTTTTTTTATGTCATTAAAAATAACTTGGTTGCGTAGAATTTTCAACAATAAATCCGAAGACAACCCAATATTTAAGCTATTTAAGTACATAACAAATTTGTCTAACTCTATGCAACTTGAAACGAATTGTAAACGTCTGTCCAGCATTAGAGATAATGTTAAAATTCTCTTCTGGAAAGAGGTAATAGATGCATGGAGTAATTTTATTTCTATTCATTATCCAAAGTCTGTTGACGAGCTATTACGAATGCAAATTTGGAATAATGAAGTAATAAGAATAGGCAACGAATGTATAAGATATGGAAATTGGGAAAAAGCAGGTATTTTGTTTGTTAATGATTTGTTTAACAGCAATGGGCAATTTATGAATAAAAAAGAAGTCGAAGATACCTATGGTATTAAGATAAATTATATAAAATTAATAGGATTAAAAAGGCTTCTTAGGGAAAAATTTAACAATTTAATGATATGTGAAATTAAAAAAACAGTTTTGCCAGATATTCCATTTCACATAAAAGTACTCTTTCAACAAAGAAAGGGATGTCGTATTTTTTCTGATGTTTTAAATAACTCAATGTTTAAATCATGGAAAGCACAAAAGAAATGGGCAGAAAATAAATTTGTATTCAATAACGAACAATGGAAAACAATCTACCTAGCTCCACATACGTGTACAATGAATATTGCTTTAATATATTTTCAATATAAAATTGTAAATAGAATAATTGCAACAAATGAACAATTATTTAAAATGAATATAAAAGAAACTTCAATGTGCTCATTTGGAGATGGTAAAATTGAAACCATTCAGCATTTGTTCTGTAATTGTCCAATAGTAAAAAGGATATGGAACCTCCTCCAGGAAAAAATTTCAGAAAAAACTGGAGTGCAATTTATTTTTAGTAAAGAGAGCATAATTTTCGGATACCAAGATGCGCATCAGTTTTTTAATTTAAAAGCCATTAATGCAATTATTCTAATTGTAAAATCATTTATTTATAAATGTAAACTAGTTAAATGTAAGCCAACTATCAAAATGGTTATGAACGAGTTAAAAAGGTTTTATGAAACAGAAAAATTTATTTATCATCAGAATTTTGAGGACAGTATTTTTAATAGAAAATGGATAAAATTAGAAGAATTTATAAATCAAATATAAAATGGTTTATAGAGTAGAATAATTTTTATGAACCTTTATTTAATTTGTTAGATGGATATCTTTGTTGTTTTTGTTTGTTGCTTTTTATTTTAATTTTTTATTTGATTATGTTTTTCCTTTGTAATGTATTATATGATAAAATAAAAAAAAAAAAAAAAAAAAAAAGTTGATTTTGAAATAATAGTTTGGTTAATAATTTCATAGAATTGCGCGTATGTTACGCCGCATAATACCGATGTTACCCAGAAAGTTATTAGAGAAAGTCCAAATAAGGGTCTAAATAAAAGTTAACAAATGTTCTGTTGTCAAGTAGAAAGGCTCTGTGTAAAAATGATACAAAGAATCAATAATAATAATAATAATAATTCATAGTCATGTTGAAAATATATAATATGGATAAATAATAATTAAATTATTACGTTTCTTACTTAGGTAATGTGTAGCATACTACGATACCTCGGAGATTAATGTAAGTATCATCTTAATTCAATCATTGACTGAATTTGATATTGAATGAGAAGGGAAAATGAGATAGGCCAGGTCAAAAAATAGTTTTCTTTACCTCCCAAAAAAATGTTAATTGTGGCATCATGGCCGGATAACTAGGGAAAACCGTACATCAAACAAACACACTTTTTTATTTAATGAAATTATGCTGTTTAATATTATTATGGAATTTTTCTATTGAAATCTTCACAACGGGTTTTAGTAATTTGAAAGATGATCATTGAGCATCATCATAATACTATATGAAATCAAACTTCTTTTTCACAGATTGTTCAAATCAGCACATAATAGATCCTACTAGATGAATCATGGAGGACTCTGTTGATTTTATCGGTAAATATTCGGCCTCTCTTGGCCTATCATTAGCCAAATTAGAGGCTGAAGAGCATGACTTTTGTGGGGTTAAACTAACAAATGGTGCGGTACTCGAAATGAGACAGCTGGTACGTACATTAAAAAAACCAATATCGTTACTTGTTCGATGGATTGCAAAGATTTTTAAAAGCAACGATGTGAATGTAAACATTGGAAGTTCTTTGTATTCAAAAATAAATAAAATCAATAAAAATAGACAAGATATCTCAAAAAGAAAGACTGATAGTGAAAGAAGTAAATTGGAAGTTTTTTTGGCAGAAGAATTTGTCCTTCCAGTACCTGTAGCAGAAAAAGTGAATAAAAAAGGCATCAAACGGAAATTTCCTTTCACTTCTTGTGCAGACTGCATAACACAACAATCTGTCAATCAGAAGTTAGCAGAAGAAATTAAACTACTTGAAGATTCTGTAAGAGAGCTAACAACCAAACTGGAAAAGAAGCTAACAACCAAACTGGAAAAGAAGCCGAAAAAAATCCAACGAAAAAGACTAAATCAAACTATCAAAAGAAAAACCAAGACAATTGAATCTTTGAAATGCAAGATACGTGGGATGAAGAGAGAAATAAAAAAATTGAAACCTGATGTTTTAGACGAGCAGTTAAAGAAAGCTAAGCTTTCACTGTCAAAAATCAAGAGAGAAAAACGAACCATAGTCAAAAATTTAAAGAAGAAAATTGACCAATTGGAATCACAAGAGGAATTAGTTAGAACATATTTGAAAAAGGAACGTGATAAATGCAAAAAAATGAATGAAGAAGTCCTCAAACTAAATGAAGAAGTTGCAGAGTTATCATCTCCTAATTTCATAAAAACAAAAAAAAATGGAAAGACTTTTAATTGGTGTGTTCGTCGTGCGGTGTACCATTGTTTGGAAAAAGAAGTTCCTGCATCAAATATTTCGTCTGTTTTACACCATGCTGTAACAGAACTAGCTGGCATTAATATTGGTATACTACCAGAAGCTGTCACCTGCTTACGAATGCTACGAGAGATGAGAGAACTAGCAAGAATACATGTGAGCGAGGTTTTGCAATATGCAAACAATACGACGCTCAAATATGATGGTACCACAAAAAAACGAAATCATTATTTAGAAGTACAGATTGCAGATGATAATGATACTTATACAACCGGCATATCGCTTTTGTCATCGGGCACATCAACTTCTAATGCCCAAGGTATTTTCAACACAATCAATGATTTAGGTGCAGCTAGCAAGGCCACCAGTGGATTCAATTCATCGCAGATGATAATTGATAACATTTCAAATACCATGACTGACCGTTGTATTGTAAATAAAGCTGTAAATCGTGAAATCAAAGAAGCAAAGTCTGAAGGTAATAAAAACCTCAACGAATTTTTCTGTGCTATGCACCCTTTAGACACATTCGCTAAGTCCTGTGACAAAGAAATTTCCACTTGGGAAGCGGAGAATTTTCCTGAAATTCACAAGTCGATGTTGTCGATGTCAAATAGACGACGAAGTCTTAGTGGGGCACAGAGTTTTATAGCTGCGGTGTGCCAGCTTTGTTTCATTAATGGAAGTGGTTTACCTAGTGAGATGCATTGTTTTCTCAAAGAAAATGATATAAAACTAGGCCAGATACTGTCAAAGGTGATGGGCAATCGATTTCATATTCTTTATAGAAATGCCGGCGCTGTTTATTATTTAACACCATATTTGCAAGAATTCTTCACCAAAGTATGGCTGCCAACAAATGACCTGCATCAAGCAGTCTTGGCTGATAGCAAAATCAGTGAAATTCAAATAGGTTGCCGAGCGCTAGGAATAGTAGGAAAATACATTTCAGGACCATGGATGACTTTTGTTGAGAGAGACCAAAGCATTCTTGAAACAAACGAGCCATTCATGCACGCAGTGGAGAAGTTAGAAGAGTGGAAAGTTGACCCTTCGTCATTAGTTGTTGGACGTGAGAAGACAACCATATTCAAAGACATACATGTCAATGAAGATGACGTGTTTAACAGCCTGACAACATCTACAGAGTATGACAGTGATGTAAAGGGATTGTTAACTGTTCTGTTAGATGTTGTCATTCGAGTATGTAGGCGCCAGCTGCAAGATCAACTGCCGGGAGGCCACCATTTTGAATGTGATGACGAAGTGGTGAAACAAGGGAGATCATGTGTCAGCAACAACATCAGTGGGGAAAGAATTTTTGGTCTTCTTGATCACTATATTAAGCGTGCACCCAATTCCAGAATAAGCTATATAGAAAGTAAAATCTTATTTAAGGCGAACAAAACATTTCAATGGCTCTCTCAGAAAAGTTATTTCCAACGAGAGCAACTGCTGTCTGCTGCTAGAGCAATGTGTACACAGAGTAAAAAAAATGATGATCTAAGGTACAAGTCAGTAATGGAAGCAAATATGTTATCGTTGAAAGAAAAACGTAAAGACTTGACTAAGGTAACCGATGACTCTTTAATTAAATAATAATTATTCAATTAAAGACGCTACACAGTAGAAAATAATTATGTTTCATAATGCCTCTATTTACAACATTGGTGTACAAAAGAATAGAGATTTTAATGTGTAATTTGAACTGATAAGAAAGTGCTTATTTTCAACAAGCTCGTGTAACACAAATAAACTCCCCAAATTTATGAAACATATGGGAAACTATAGATCGATAATTATTGGAATGTATGATCAATAGACATTTGCCTGCACCTGACCTTTAAGGAGAATTGGTATCATTAATATTGTACACTTGTTTGTTCGAATAATAAATAATGAAAAGTTTACCGTGCTAATATTAAAATTAAACTTTAAAGACTAGGCGACTTATTTATAAAAACAGGTGTCCCTATCAAATAGATCAGATTCACTATACATAGTATAACAAACTGGACATGTATCATTGATTTTACAGCAACTCGCTAGCATCAGTCAGATTTTATTTTCCCACCCAACCATCCCTACTATTATGTACAGTATTTGCCTGGGCTGGTATAATTCCTGGCAAATTATCTCGCCCCTAATAAAATAGCTGTATTCATGTACACGTATTAAATACCTTATAGACACTCATGGGAATTTCCATTGGTCCTACTTTTATGAAATATCATCCTCAACACAGCGAACTATAACAAGAGTAGCCCCGAAAAAAGCCAAATAATAATTAAAGAATTTCATTATTTAAGATGGACCACAGGGTAGTGGTTCTTTCTTTCTTTATTTCTTTCCTAGGAGCATTGCAGGTCATTTATTATACAGGCCATTGACCCGAATACATCAATATAAATTTAAACAGTAAAATAAACTTATGTGTGCGTTAAATAATGCTTTATCTTTTTATAAGCAAAGAAAATGAACTTTGCAAGGTTAGAATATATATTTTCTTTTTTACTTGACATTAATAAAATAATTTTTTTAACAGAAGGAAATTTGAAGTAAAAAGATGGAAGTAATTAGTTTCTTAAATTATATTAAGGAAATTGTAAAAAATAAAATCCGTTTTCAACTAAATTATTGTTACAAACTGTACACATTCTTTCCTCTGTTGGTGTTCTTGTCCACCAGTGGTTCAAATATGATGATGATGATGATTACTGCCTCTCCGCTGAAAAGTCTGCCGACATTTCCGCTTGGGCTGCTCCGTAAATCTCTAATATATAAAAATAATAATTAAGGAATTTAATTTTTGAGGTAAGGTTACCACGGTACTGGTATTAAATACATAATAAAAATGTTAACTATTGAATTATTGTGCTTATATTGATATAATTAAAGCCTCATGTGAAATCTATGTCCGTGACCCCGTGTCAACAATTTGCCTTAATTTGCCTTAATATAAAACATATAAAACCGTACTACAGTATATCTAAAGCAATAAGCTAGAGTTTTCTCGAATAGAAAATTAAAACGGACGCATTAAAATATGAAAACTGACGTAGAGCTATTATCGTTAAAACTTTACATCATCTGCGTCTCCTGAAGCTGAATGGATGTGGGATTTCCATGGAAACGAAATCTACTTGCTGTGAACCTCCATGGTATGACTAAACAACTTCCGAACACGGATCTTCCGAACGTCCGAACACGGACATCCGAAAATGGATCATCCGAACATCCGAACACGGATCATTCGAACATTCGAACACGGATCATCCGAACATCCGAACACGGATCATCGGAACACGGATCATCCGAACACGAATGGTAAGTATGCAATTAATTATCAAACAAGTGTTTATTTCTATTTCTTCAGTAACTGAGCTATACAAATGTTCTTAACAAACTACTGATTTTTACTGATTTTTTTTTATAATGCTTAGATTCCTAATCAATATATCAACTTAGCAGCCTTTATTGCCTGAATTGCATACTGTATGTATATTAATAAGATGCATGTGGATGCGGCGTAGGCATCTGCAGATAGGCCTACTTTCTAGAAATAAATTATAAAGATAGCAACCATACCAATCAATGCAACTACTACATGCTTCAATACAATGTTGAGTATTGGTACAGTGTAACAGTAGTACAGTAACTGGAGTAAAAGAGTATGGCTTCAAATAAATAATGTGATTTATTGGCTAACTCCTCATTTATAAATAATTATAATTCGTATAAAACAAATATTGTATAAAGAATACATTATTATGTATTTTAACAATTTAATTTGTGGTTTAGGCTACTATTCTATCTACTTTATACTTTAAGATCATGTCTGTATTAAACTGGAGCAGCTCCACAAAGACAATTACTATTTTTTCATAACTTTCGTAAAAACTGTTATTTAAAAATATCATTCCTAATACTTCATCTTTGCTTGAAATTGTTTTCAATGTGTACGATTTTCTTGAAAATCACGGCAATTTCGCGATTTGTGAGGATGATACCTTATAATTTCCAATTCTTTTACATTAAAAAAAGGGGTATATTCGAATAAGTCTAAACAATTAATTTATTTACTTAAAAAATGTAGTTTTTGTAAAATATTGCCATATTTTATCTGTACTTAAACATAATAAGAGAAAGTCTGAGTGGAGCTCTATTTCAAATTAATGGAGCATGTGTTTGTTATAACAAGGTCCATGGTTATAATAATCAATTATCTTCGAATATTTTTCCTTTATTGTATTTACCAGAGTATTGCATCAGTAAATTATCTGAAAATAAAGAACTTGCCATGGCGTTTTTACGACACTGTAAAGCAATCGACCATGACATATCCAGATTATTTAATTATGGAATCTGTGTCTCAGCACAAACGTTATCCCATAAACATTTTTCATAAATTTTAAACTTTCTAAATCTAATTATTTACTCCCAGGAGGTAGGCCATGCATTATTTTTGTCATGTAGCCTACAAAGACAATGCGATTATTCTCATGATAACAGATAAAACTTTTCAATTCGAAATACCTTGAACCAGCTCAAACTATTAGGCCTACATTCCCTTACATATTAAAATGTTATCCTCCTTATTACTACAACATGTTTATTTCATTAATTTAAACCGACTTTATTAGGATGTTTGATACATGGATGCAATGCACTTTAAATTGATTTAGATATATATATATATATATATATTATATATATTGTTCCCCAGAAAAATAAGCATTTTTGAGTTTGCCATTTTAATGTCACACATTTAGGCAGGATGACAAATGACAGGAATCTGTTTAGATGTTATATAAAACATAATAATAATAAACGTTTTATATTCGTGTAATGGTACAAATAATTGCATTTGGTGAATGTGGAAAGGTTATCTATCAACTCGGCTTCGCCTCGATCGAATTATTTGCTGAGAAAGGAGCTGAATAAAACAGAACTGTAGATGAATTCTTCCGGACTGGCATATGGCATATTTAAAAAAAAATATTAATATTAATAATATAACTATTAATATAATACTAGTCAACTTTTGTTGACCTGCCAGTCCGGTCGAGACTGGATTGTATCTCTGGTTCCAGATATTTTATTTACTGTAAGAAATATTATAAGGAAGAGTAGTAAGTATCAGACATATGATAATTATTCATTAGGCATATATTACATTTTGTAGGGAGGGGTGTCACGAAACCTAAGATCGCGAAAGCTAAGACCCCCTAAGACCTAAGATCACGAAGGCTAAGACCCCCTGAGACCTAAGATCACGAAAGCTAAGACCCCCTAAGACCTAAGATCACGAAACCTAAGACGACCTAAGATATGCTAATATAAATGTGGAATCCATCTATTTAACTCATTTTGGGTGAAAATCATGTTCAATTCAATATATTTTGTCACTGTTAATACAAATAAAATGTTACTAATTATTTTATACGGTTTCGTTAACTTAATAAAATCGACAAATTCATCATATGCCCTTAGGTCGCCCTTATGACTACGCCTAGGGTAAGTAGTGATGCTGATTTTAAGATCTATTAATATTCTTTGAAAATAGAAAAGTATCAGCAGTAACATATCACAGCATTTTTATTGACAATTTGACAAAATATATTGAACAAATTAAACGTGCTTAGTGGCACTGAACTCCAGGTTGTGAAGCATATTAAGCTTAGGAGATTTGGTCCAAGACGACTTGAGGTGGAATTCACATGTTAACGAAATAATTACAAAGGCTTCCCGTACGTTATAATACACTCTGTATTTTACGTAGGGCTAATGACGATATGAAATGTATTTATTTGAGTACGGTATATACTGTATTCGCCCTATATTGGAGTACGACTGCCCTTTATGGCATGGTGTCGTTACTCAACTCTTCATACCCAACTTATTGAAAGGATCCAAAAAAGGGCACTAAAAATTATTCTTGGCCTTAATTAAAATTCATATAAATTAGCTTTAAAATGTTTAAATTTACCTTCGCTAAAAGTCAGGCATGATAATCTTGTACTGACTTTTGGCAAGAAGCTGTCGAACTCGGACAAGTTCAGTTATTTGCTCCCCAACCCCCGCTATCCGTAGTATTCCTTGTGTGCTCCGAAGCAATGGCAAGGTCAAATATCAACAATACAAAACGAGAACCGAAAGATTTAAAAATTCATCCATCCCTACAATAATTAATATGCTAAACAATAGTTCATGGAGCCAAAGCGACAGAGTGATATTGTTGTACCTTTTATTTCATTTTTATTACATCATTTTTATTGTTATGTAAGTATTGTACAGTAATTTTGTAAATGCAACGTTTTTAAATAATAATGTGTTCCATCACAAGGGCCTATAGCTTGCTCTTTATGGTCCTTTGTTTCTCCTCGTCTATGATGTCTTGAACAAGTTTAGCAGCATCTTCGGCACAGCCCCATGACATGCTAACACCTCGTCCACCATGTCCATAATTATGAACAATCTACAAAATACAAACATTATAATTATTCACAACAAAACGTGAGGATGACCTTCTAGAAAGCGAATTTGTTTGATTTCACTAATTATTTAACAAAATTAATTAAAATAAAAAGGACCTATACTAGCAAACCATGGTCAATGATTGTATTATGGAGACAAACATGAGTTTGCAAATGTGGTAAATAAATGCATAATGTATAATATAAAGTATTTTTTAACGAATTCAAGAAAACATTTCTAAACTAAAGTAAATAACATATCAAAACTAGTAACTGTTCAAGTTCAAGTTAAAATTTATTGTCAAATACACAGTAAATGAAATTTGCCTTCTGGCATTACAGTCTACTATTAATATTACAATCTACTATTGGCTATAGTGAATTAAACCATGGAGGTAAAACAATAATATTTTATACCTCCATGATTAAACTTTGTACTTACCGGTACAATGTTACCATCTATATTGATGGTTTCTCGTTCAAGACGAACAGTTGGCCTGCCTGGTCGCAGTCCTACCCATTCATGATCTAATTCAGCGTGCTACGAAAACAAAAATATTTCTATTGTAAATGTAAATGGGCGAATAACCTGCAACTTGCAGCCTACTGGGCTGAATTGTGCACAGGTGTGGACGACACATACCATAACATTCTACTCCCTTAAAGGTCCCTTTGTGTCGAGTACTGCCACCAAATTTCACTAAAATGGCAACACATTTGGTTACAACATATTCTCATTGTCTTTAATTGTTTATGGGTGTGCCTTGAAGAAAGATAGGATGGTTCATTTCCAAAAAAAAATAAACAAGCAGAGATTACTAACAGATATACTTGGGAACATGTTTACAGCACTTCTCCAAATTTCTTTCCTGTCATTTTTATCGACTTTTAAATTCCAATTGTTCTTTTGAACACTTTTGCCAACTAGAACTGTATTTCGACTGGAAAGAGAATCATCATAAACAAAAAAAATCTGATGTGTGTTTTTACATAATGAGAGGGAAGTCATGATTTGACGTTTCGATCCTCTTAATTTGATCATCATCTGTGTAGCACTATATTAAGTATTAGGCGATCTTAAGTGACAACCTACGCCATTTGCCCACAATGTGGATGAGAAATCTTTCCCAAGGGACCCCATGTCAAAATGACTATACTTCAGTTAATATTTACAGTATAGTTTTAAACTGTTTATGAAATGATTTATTATATTTTTATCTATTTAATAATTAACAACATATTTATTGAATTGAATTCATCATAAAACAAACTAAAAAAATGTTGTATCATAGTAATGCATTTGTGTTGCGGTGCTAATTCGTCGGTTCAATCAAAGAATTTAGAAAAAAAAGAAAAATTGACAATTGCAAAAAAAAAAACATTATTTTTTACCATGGTATAATATGGACAGAGCCATCATACTTATCATCAATGTCAATAATAAAATGTTTCACCCATGGTGCCTTGACCTGAAAAAAAAAACCAAACACTTGGTCATCAATTGAATAAAATAGTGTACAGTATGATCATAAAATAGTACAGTATTATTAATGTCAGGTTTCTGTATTACTGTAGGCCTATACACATTTCAGAGGAAAGTTGTACAGTAGACCCTTCTTTTTAGATACCTTATATCCAGGTGACACTTCTATTAAGGGGACACTACAAAACAGGCAAGGGCAATGTAATGTTTTGACAGTTCCGCCGATATTAGGGATCAATACAATTTCTTGAATATATGTCTCTGTAAAAGATGGCACAACAATGTACAGTTCCACGATTATTAAATAATTTGTAACTAACCCGTATAACCTGACCTCTGATTGGATAAATAGAATCTTAATTTGTAACTAACCCTATAAACCTGGCCTATGATTGGATAAACAGAATCTTAAATTTTAACTAACCCGTATAACCTGATCTCTGATTGGATAAACAGAATCTTAATTTGTAACTAACCCGTATAACCTGACCTCTGATTGGATGAACAGAATCATCATTCACTAGTTTGCCCGCTCCTAATCCAGCGCAATTCACTATGATATCATATTCACCAAATATCTAAAGAAAAACATTTAAATAAATCTAAAAAAATTGTTTTCTCCATTTCCACATGTTGAAAATATATTTGTCGTATTCAATTGGGAACTTTCGTTGTCAACGTAAAGATTCGTTGAGTACTTTTTGTATTCGAATTGTAAATTTGTGCTCAACAGAAAGTCATTCGAATAGAAAACGTTGACAACGAAAGCTTTTTCGTTAAGAACAATCTCAACGCTCAAAATACTCCGTTAAAGAAGTACTCAACGGAAAAACTGTACTCAACGGTGGGAAGTCTAAATCGAATACGACAATTGTATTCTATTTTCATTGAACACCAAATGTTTGCCTGACCAATGCGGGAATGGTTTAGGACTGACAATTGTCGATGCGATAGTTTTTCCGTTGAGTACTTATTTAACAGAATATTTTGAGTGTTAAGATTGTTCTTAACGAACAAGTTTTCATTGTTCGTTTTCTATTTGAATGATTTTCTGTTTACAATTACCATTCAAAAACAAACAGTACTACTCAACGAATCTTTATGTTGACAACGAAAGTTCCCAATCAAATACGACAATTGAGACTAGTCACAAAAAAAATATATAGTATGGGAATATCCCTGGTATGACGTAATTTCATACTAACCTCTGATATGGAATTGAGTCTTCTTTTCACAAGATTGCCACCATTTTCTTTAAATCTAAAAGATTTTGATCGACTAAAGTTAGTTAACATAAGAATGTTTAGAATTGTCAAAACTTTCACTGCATTCATTTTGGAAACAGGTGTTTCGACTAGTACAAGATTTGGGAGAGTTAGGCCTATGTAGAATGTCACACAAAGGTCTGCAGCAATAATGTGCATCTTTGTTGATTATACTGCTCTCTGACACATACTATGAACAAGTTATTTTGTAAAATGTAGGCATAACTCACTTATTCAACAACCATGGTAATTATGTTCTACCCTCCACTTGAAATGATGTCAAAAGCCATCCATTGCTAAAAATTAAAAATTTATTCACAGTACAGTCGACTTTAAAACGAAACTCTAATAAATGATATAATAGTACTGTATAGGCCTATATCGATCGTCTGTGTAAATTAGCCTTACTACAGTGGTCAGGTATTTAGACAAATGTTTATTTTTTTAAATATTTTGTTTCACCTGTAGTTTGGAAAAAATGCAGTCATCTCTTTCGCATCAAGCTTTCTGCAGCCATAAAACTTTTCAGAACAGTCGTCCAACTGCAAAGAAAGCACACTGAAAATAATTCCACTTTTTGGAACTAAATTCAAATTATTGTGTTGCGGAGAAATTGCATATTCTTACCTGTTCTTGCTTATTGCTGAGATAATAACCCGATAAAATTGTCACACTGGCCGCTACTGACTCTTTACTCTGTGTAATTGATTCCAGATATTTTCCAGTCCGTAAAATCCAGTCACTTAAAGAAAAGAGTTCTTTGGTTATTCGTGGAATTGAAAAACTTGTTGTGATCAATAGAAGTCAATTATGATTGTAATGTACAGAGAAATTTAGATAAAAGTAAAATTACCTATGCACGTTTATATAATTTCAGGCTAGGAAATTTCTTGTTTATTTAAAGATGTCCACCAAAAATCATGAAAAATAAAGTTTTATAAATCAGATTTTTAATAGCCTAATTTGCAGTTTTATTATTAATGTTTTCACTTTGATAGAAATGCAATTTTTTTAAATAAAAATAATTATTTCATTAAGAAAAAAAAAGTTAAAAAAAAAAAAATTTAACAAAAAACCCATTGACTTCCAGTCAATTTTGATTATTGTTTGCGACAGTTTTTTCAGGTAAATAATTTCCAATTTCTGGTCAAAGTGAATAATTATGAAAAAATTAAAATATTATTGTTTTCAGGGGGACAATTATATCTTGAATCAGCATGAATACCTCATTTGATTATCTTGGTGAGATCTACCACCTTCCAACTTAGGTTCCCACAATCCTGCAGCACCATCACTTGTAGTATCTGGTGACAACTTGTCAGCAATGATAGTGACATGTGTGTTAGGATTCTGTTGTTGGATGACAATGGCGGTAGATAGCCCTATAATACCGCAGCCAACCACACATACTTTGCCATACTCTTGGTTTATACTCATATTTAAATCCTTGTGAAACTGAAAATGCAATTTTTGTTTGTTTACATAAAAATCAGACAAAAAAACCTCAAATAATCAGGAGGTAGGCCTACCTCCCTCTGAAATAATTATGTAATAATTTGACATGAGATGATATTCCTAATGACATTAATTCATAAATATCGACTCCTGAAATAACATTGCACAGTATTTCATCTTGTAGTGGAGTTTCTGTATAAAGTACATCAAGATTGTATTTAAAAATACGAAAAAAAACCCCCAAAATCTTAAAAAATCTTATTTTTATACCTCTCCTCCTGCACCACCGAGGCTGTCCTGTGTGGGGACGTCGTACTGGATGAAATCAAAGAACTTATAACACAAGAATCTCCTGTTCTTCAATTTTGCATTCAAAACACAGTATCGGAAGTACAGGGTTAAAAGGTCAAACTGGGCGACGCCATTTCACAGCATGGAGCAGCGCCCCCTCCAAACTAGGAAGTCAATTACTCTACCCCCCTAGAGCATTAGCAGAACCCCTCTATGATTTTGACTTTCTAATTTGATGCGGGCGCCCTACTCCTCAGTCAATTACTCTATACCCCCTAGAGCATTAGCAGAACCCCTCTATGATTTTGACTTTCTAATTTGATGCGGGCGCCCTACTCCATGGCTCACAATGGCGCCACCCATAGCTCTATTCTATCCCACAATGCCTTTCGAAATTGTTACGCGCTTCGGACGAACAGGAGATTCTTGTGTTATAAGTTCTTTGATGAAATCAAAGATCTTATAATGAAATGTAGTTTGAAATATAGAGGGCGCATTGTTAGTAAATTATTGGGCGGAAAATATTTGATTATTCTGGCAACAAATTATAATAGTCATTCATGCCGGTTTGGTAGTACACTCGATTATAAAATAAGTTTAAAATTCATTTTTATATTTAAATAAATTCTTTCTAAAGGAATTTGGGGTCATGAAGATAACATCTGCAGGTATAGTACATTTCTACAATATATAATTTTATAAAACTGTTTGAAAATGTTTGTGAAACTGTTTATGATGAGTGACCCCTCAAGATTTTCTTCAAATCTTGCTCAGTCACTCATTTTTAAGTGCAGTGGGCCGGGATGAGTCGAGGAGAAAGGGTACACAAGTCCAATCACTATAGGCCTAGGGGCTAGCTAGGTGGTTCCTAGAGTGAGATGGTAGATTTAAAGGTAAAATACTAAATAGTAATAGTAAACATTCTATCTAGGCCTAGGCCTAGACTTTTATGTTTAAAAACAGGTTTGGAGTTATTTAATAATTATATATTTATTATAATGATTAAATATAATATAGGGATAGGCTAAATAGGCCCTGGGCCTAGGCCTCCTAGCCTAGCCTATTTATTCATTAGGCCTATATAATAATATAATATATTACTATATAACAATTTATTGATTTTTAGCAGACCTTTATTTTTATTTTTTTAACAAATTGCTAACCTTTCTAGCTATTCCTAGGCTATTTATTATATTGTGAATTTTTTTTTATAGGGGGTGTGATATCCTTATTGGATGAAAAGGAAAGTGACCTAAAGGTATTTATGATTGATACATTCATAATATTATATAGATATTATTTACACTATTTTTTTGTTATTTTTTGAAGATTGAATTCAAGTTTTAAAAAAAAGGCACAGACAATCACGATATTACTATACAGTACCACCAATTATTTGTTCTTTACAGGTGTTTGCTCTTCAACGATTGAATCAAATTGTTGATGACTTCTGGGCTGAGATCTCGGATGTAGTTGACAAAATGTAAGTTAATAGCAATCAACTAGTAAGAATGTCTAGCAGAACTTATCAGGTTGTAATCAAGGATTTAAAGTGTTTAACACAATCAAATTAAATAATACCTGCTGTCAACAATGTATTTTTAGTTGAAAATGTCAATGACCTTTCCCACTTTAGCATTTGCCTTCTTATAGGCTAGACAAATTTTTTATCAACTTTATGTTTATAACATGTACATAAATAATAGTATTTTATTTTTAAATTTTCCCACTTTTTATATGATAATTAAATGTTGTTTTATTACTATTTGCAGAGAAGTCTTCTATGAAGATGATGGTTTTCCAGAAAGGAAGCTAGCCGCTCTTGTTGCTTCTAAGGTCAACTTTTCTCCCAGTAATTTTCAAAGTTTGATGCCTCAATATTATACTGTTAAGCTCTGTCTGCACTATCAAACTTTATGTGGTAAAAAAAATGTGATGTGCCCATATACTGTATGGACATCATGATGTCATACCACTACCATATTTGGGTATATCACTACCATATTTCGGCACATCATACTTTTTTTTGTCAAACTAGTTTGATAGTGTAGAGAAACATCAATGTATTTCCTTTTTATACTAATGTAAAAACACTAACATAAATTTTTTTGAATTTCTCAGGTGTACTATCACCTTGGAGCATTTGAGGATTCTCTAACCTATGCCCTCGGAGCCGGAGAACTCTTTGACGTCAACTCTACTTCTGAATACGTTGAAACAACGATTGGTAGGTTTGCAGTTATAGTTGTTTTATAGGTGTTTTGATTTAGCTTTTTGCTTATTTTATTTTTATCTCCATTGATACCCATACCATTGTCAATTTTAAAAATCAATTACTTTTTTTTGTAGCAAAATGTATTGATTTCTACACAAAGCGCTCAATCCACAACTATGAGAACCCTGACGATCAGCAATCTATTGACCCTCGCTTGGAGGACGTCGTGCAGAGGATGTTTGAGAGATGTTTCACAGACTGCCAATACAAGCAAGCAATTGGCATTGCTCTGGAGACAAGAAGAATTGATGTCTTTGAAAAAGCAATTTTACAGTCTGTAAGTTGGTAATTTTCTGGGTCACTTGAAATAATTGATAAAGTCTAGATGCTTACAGAGACCAATAAAGATACATCAGAACATACATCACAGTTAAGCACTCACTTATGTGATGTACCCATAATTATATGGACATGATGATGTCATGTCACTACCATATGTGGGCATATCACTGCTATATTTGGGCTCATCACAATTTTTTTGTCACTTACTTTTGGTATCCTATTTTAATATCAATCATTCTCCCAAGGAAACAAGCTTTAATTTAATTTGTTAACAGATTATAATTTTTGTTCTTTTTGTCTTAGGATAACCGAGCTGAAATGATGCAGTATAGCCTCAAAGTGTGTCTGTCTTTAATACAACACAGGCAATTTAGAAACACTGTAAGTAAACTTTTCTTGACAAGTTAGTGTAACAGTGTGGTGATGTGAGACTCCATTTTCGGACTTTTTTCTGTTGTCTTGGTCAATTTGTTTGGTTTATTAAACTTTTCCTGGTTTATTTAACAATAAACATTTTCTTTCTTTTTACACTTGTGTTAAACAGTGCATAGAGCCTATTTGTATTTAATTTAATTTAAAACCACTAAGGTAACGGCAAAGTACCAGTCATGATTAGCTGTGGGATATGATTATGACATAATTTTCCAAAATGAGCACTTTCTTTTACGTAAACATTAAATTAACCAAGTACATAATAGTTCCTTTCCTAGTATATGAAAAGTTACAGTGTAATAGTTTTTATCAAATTAACCAGACAGCTGTACAGAGAATTTATTTATTTATTTCAACAATATTTTACGAGGGTGGTCCATCCAGTCGAAGCTGATCATTAGGGACCCTCACAAAAATAAAATATGACAAGATATAAACATGTAACAATTAGAATTTAAATGATGCTTTTAATTTCCTTCAAGGTATTGCGTGTCTTAGTCCATTTGTATACTAGTCTTCAGGTTCCAGACTATATTAACGTTTGTCAGTGTTTAATCTTCCTTGATGACTCACAAGCTGTTGCTGATATTCTGGGAAAACTTGTCAAAGAGGGTCATGTATGTATACAAATCACAATAAAACACTTAAGCTCTGTCTACACTATCAAACTTTATCTGACAAAAAAAATGTGATGTGCCCATATGGACACGATGATGTCATATCACTACCATATGTAAGCATATCACTGCCATATTTAGGTACATCACACTTTTTTGTCACATACAATTTGATAGTGTAGAATAATAGAGCTTAAGGCCTTCAAATATTTTATGGTATTTCTATTCATCAGAGAAATTATGTTAAATGTTTTTTTTTATTTTAAAATATTTTTTTAAAGGAACAAACGTTAATGGCTTATCAAATAGGATTTGATCTGTATGACAGCGCCTCACAACACTTCTTATCAAAGGTGTTAGCTGCCTTGCGTTCGGTTGCTCCAATCCCATTGGCTACTGAAGCACCACATACAGAAAAACAAAGGTAACAATTTCCTAATTACTTCTTTTTTTGACATATTGGACATCTCTTTACAAACAGTCTACATGCAACACAGTTATTTCTGGATTTTCTTTATATAAGTAATACCATTACATTAATAAACATTTTTTTAAAGGAAAATATGTGTTGTGTTCAGAATGTGTGTGTAAAGCTCTGTCTACACTTTCAAACTAGTTTGACAAAGTGTGATGTGCCCAAATATGTTAGTGATATGACATCATCATGTCCATATATGGACACAGCACATTTTTTTTACATAAACTTTGATAGTGTAGACAGAGTTGTATTTGAATGCAGTAATAACTGCCTATACATTATATGTTGCATTCAACTTGATTTCATTGAAGCTAATTATCAGTTATGTTATGTTTTAGTGAAGCAATGGAAGTTGATTCAACAAAACCTGAATCTGATACAACACCAGCAGAAACACCAAAACCAAAGGAACTGGTATGTAAATATTTTGTTTTGCTTAATATCATCATTGATTAAAGCTTGGTTCACACTAGGACGCAACGCAAAGACGTAACACAATGCAGTGATTTGCATCTCAAGTGATGAATTAATCGAACTATCGCTTGTGATTGGTCAACACGCTTGTGTTGCATCTACGTCCTTGCGTTACATTCTAGTGGGAATCGAGCTTAAATATTGGGTATGAAAATAAATTGTCGTCCTCAAGAGATTTTTGGGGTTAAAAAATAAGCTTTAAGAGTTTTCTTTACTTTACCTCATTTAGAATTACATAATTTATATGATATGAAATAAATCTATAATAATGTATATATAATGATAACTTTAGTAAAAAAAAATGGTTGACTTTTATTATTTAGACTGATGATGAAAAAGAACACCAGGCTAAATTGGAAAAGTTAGCAGCTATTTTATCAGGAGAAACAAGTATTGGTTTAAAATTACAATTTCTAATACGAAGTAATCACACAGATTTACTTATACTTAAAAATACAAAGGTAAGTAAGTCAGCTTAATGAGGTTATGTTGAGCACATAGAGACTATGATATATAAGACATGTATGTGTTTAGGAATAGGCCCTGCTCATCTCGCACGCTGTTTAGGAATAGGCCCTGCTCATCTCGCACGCTGTTTAGGAATAGGCCCTGCTCATCTCGCACACTGTTTAGGAATAGGCCCTGCTCATCTCGCACGCTGTTTAGGAATAGGGCCTGCTCATCTCGCACGCTGTTTAGGAATAGGCCCTGCTCATCTCGCACGCTGTTTAGGAATAGGCCCTGCTCATCTCGCACGCTGTTTAGGAATAGGCCCTGCTCATCTCGCACGCTGTTTAGGAATAGGCCCTGCTCATCTCGCACGCTGTTTAGGAATAGGACCTGCTCATCTCGCACGCTGTTTAGGAATAGGCCCTGCTCATCTCGCACGCTGTTTAGGAATAGGCCCTGCTCATCTCACACGCTGTTTAGGAATAGGCCCTGCTCATCTCGCACGCTGTTTAGGAATAGGCCCTGCTCATCTCGCACGCTGTTTAAGGAATAGGGCCTGCTCATCTCGCACGCTGTTTAGGAATAGGCCCTGCTCATCTCGCACGCTGTTTAGGAATAGGCCCTGCTCATCTCGCATACTGTTTAGGAATAGGCCATGCTCATCTCGCACGCTGTTTAAGGAATAGGCCCTGCTCATCTCGCACGCTGTTTAGGAATAGGCCCTGCTCATCTCGCACGCTGTTTAGGAATAGGCCCTGCTCATCTCGCACGCTGTTTAGGAATAGGCCCTGCTCATCTCGCATACTGTTTAAGAATAGGCCCTGCTCATCTCGCACGCTGTTTAGGAATAGGGCCTGCTCATCTCGCACGCTGTTTAGGAATAGGCCCTGCTCATCTCGCACGCTGTTTAGGAATAGGCCCTGCTCATCTCGCATACTGTTTAGGAATAGGCCCTGCTCATCTCGCACGCTGTTTAAGGAATAGGCCCTGCTCATCTCGCACGCTGTTTAGGAATAGGCCCTGCTCATCTCGCACGCTGAATGGGTCTACATAGTGCCCTCTGTTGTAGTATAAAAATTTACAAGTTTATTATAGTAAAACAGTTTTATTTATAAGATATTGTTTGTCTTAATATTTAAGCTCTGTTTACACTATCAAACTTTATGTAACAAAAAATGTGCCCATATATCGACACTGTAATGTGATAACACTACTATATTTGGGCACATCATCACACTAATTTTATAGTGTAGACAGAGGCTTAGAAATGAACATTTTGTTTTCTCAGGATGCAGTTAGGAATTCAGTTTGTCATAATGCTACGGTTATATCAAATGCGTTTATGCACAGTGGCACAACAAGCGACGCTTTTCTCAGGTAAAGTAAACCGCTAAAACTTGAAATACTTTATTTTATATTTCGGAAAAATGCTGCTTTTACAGATTTTGTTGATTTTTCCAACTTTATTTACTTGCATTCACAATAATAAATACCTGTATTACCTTGTTTTACTAACCTATGTATGTAGTTTGTAGTTAGCCTCTAGATGAATTAAGTTTAATAATTCTCGTCACATTTAAAATCCATTACTTTTCAATTAATTTGTTATGGTTTTATTTATTTCAGAGACAATCTTGAATGGCTTGCAAGGGCGACAAACTGGGCAAAGTTTACCGCAACAGCTAGCTTAGGGGTCATTCACAAAGGTCATGAGAAGGAGGCCCTTAATCTGATGTCTACATACCTTCCAAAGGATTCAAGTCCTGGTAGTGCATACCAGGAAGGTGGAGGACTGTATGCTTTAGGTCTTATTCATGCTAACCATGGCTCATCTATCACTGAGTATCTACTTAATCAACTTAAAGATGCTAGCACTGATGTAAGATATTATAGCAAAGCAAATACTCATTGAGCTCTGTCTACACTATCAAACTTTATGTGACAAAAAAATGTGATGTGCCCATATATTAACATGATGATGTCATATCAATGCCATATTTGGGTACATCACACTTTTTTGTGAAACTTGTTTGATAGGGTAGACAGAGCTTTAAGTTTCAAAGTTGGTCAATCTTAGGGGTGACGTTATACTGACTTAGAGATATTGACATAATACAATGTGGTAACTCTTATCTGGACTCCACACTGTATGTGTATGTGCTTTATAGGCTTTCCTTATAATTCCATTATTCTTGGTTTGACTTGATTATTTATGACACTCCCTTAACCTGATAGGAGAAAAAATAATATTGTATTGTTCTGTTTCTGGTGTGTTTCTCTCTTGCAGATGGTACGTCATGGTGGTTGTTTAGGGCTAGGCCTAGCAGCTATGGGCACAGCACGTCTTGACATCTATGAACAGCTCAAGTTTAACCTGTACCAGGACGATGCAATTACTGGTGAAGCGGCTGGCCTAGCTATGGGGCTTGTCATGTTAGGATCCAAATCTGCTAAAGCTATTGAAGACATGGTTGGCGTAAGTGATTTTGATGGGTTTTTTCCCACTTTAATTTCCCAACTGATTTTTTTTTCATTCACTTAATGTATGCGATTGGTTTTAGGTAAATTTTAATATTTAAAACAGAATGTAATCTTTTATTTACTTAAATGTTTTTGTTTGTTTCAGTATGCGCAAGAAACTCAACATGAGAAGATTTTACGAGGACTCTGTCTTGGCATAGCTTTGGTAATTTAAATCAGTAACTCTTCCAATACCAGACACCTTTGAGCTGGCCAAATAAGTCTGGTATTTGGAATGTATTTTTAATGGTAACAATGAATTAGGGACCTTTTCAACCTCAAGAAAAGTCTGGTATTGGGAGAATTTCTGATTCTGGAATTGAGATAGTTGATTGTATAACTATTGTTTTGGTAATTGTTAGACAGTTATTTTAAATTCGATGCATTTGATATCCAATTTAATTTAATCGTAATGATTGTATTATGTATTTTGTCAAATTATGTATGTTGTGTTGTAGACAATGTACGGAAGATTGGAAGAGGCCGATACACTTATTGAAAGTCTTGCCAGAGACAAGGACCCAATCCTACGGCGTTCTGGTATGTACACCATCGCTCTGGCGTACTGTGGTACAGGCAACAATAAAGCAATCCGTCGATTACTCCATGTAGCAGTTAGCGACGTAGATGACGACGTCAGACGAGCTGCCGTCACTGCACTTGGCTTCCTACTTTTGAGGTATGTGTTATTTATATATTTTTTTCACATAACAGGGGTCACATTATCTGTCTGAAGTGTGTAAACAGTGATTGTACCTTTCAAATCATTAATATTTTTGATACTGTGATAATTTCTACAGTAACATAGGAACATTCTGTAAAACAGTGTCACATATCTATCACATATCATGCCAGTATAATAGACCATAAGCCTAACTTAACATAATACTGTGTCACATGGAATAAATATGTGATATTGTATTACAGAATAAGCCTATGATACTGGACAGGTAATGTTGAGATACAGTACAAGATCATCACCATGTTTACTTATTTGGTTCATTCAAATATTTCACTGAATTAGTTTGTAATAATGACCATTTAAGTACTTAATTATTTTATGTAATAGTTTAGAATGTTAAGCCTTAAAGTGGTAGATACTTAAGATTGATGTCAGCCTTGGTTTGTGAGACCTCAAGATTGCCAATGCTAAGCCTTACTAATCCAAGTCTCCTACTCATGTCCTCACTGTCTTAAACATTTAATATTTATTTGATTTTTGTTTTACTTTTACATAATGAAGGTAATGTATTGGGAACAAACAGGTGAATGTAATAAATAAATAAAAATGACAAGTCTTATTTATGTTTAGTGTAATGAGGGGAATATTCATTTAACAATTTTTTTTTTTTCAATTAAACTAATCATTACATACAATATATTCAAAATAAAAACCAACTAAATTTTGTTGATAATGCAACAAATTGCACACTGAGTCGGATGACCCTGTAATTAGACAGAATTTGACCTCTAGAGGTCATTCTATTTAATTTACAGCTAGGCATTCTAAAGTTGTTTTTAGTTTGAAATGTAAATTTAGCACTACTATACAAATCAGATAAACATATACAATCATGACATTCATAAAAAATGCTAATATAATATTCAGGTATATTTATTCATTCATAATAAAACCATACAGTACAGACAGAAGGCAGCCAAATGCTGAACAATTCATTCATATAAAACCATACAGTACAGACAGAAGGCAGCCAAATGCTGAACAATTCTGCACACAATGTCTTTGGCATTTTAATTTAATTTTGCTATATTTATTTAAACATGCGTCTCTTGCGATTGATTTATTTTGTACTTTAAATTTGTTAGATAATTTTCAAATCCTTTACTCGTTGTTATCTTTTTTTGACACAAACCCCCAACGGAAAGAAGTTTGCAAAAGGCTTTCTGGAAATCTTTACTAAAAATAGTATAAATGATAGGATTGACCAAGCTTGAAGACCATCCTAGCCACTCAAATGAAATAAATAACGAGTTGTTAGATATACATTGACTACACATGGCGTTGATAATGTTTGTGGTGAAGAACGGTAACCAACCAATCACAAATGATACAAATATTATTCCGAGGACCTTCTCCGCTCTCTTTTCGTTGTAATGTTTTGAATTTTTTCGTAAGAAATTTGGTTCATGAAAACATTCCTGCATTTGATTTAAATTTGTACTTTCAATTAACGTTTTCATTTCGATTGATTCGTGCGTTTGAAAAGTCTTTTTAATCGAGTTATTATTTACTTTCTGTTTGCATCGAAATTTATTTTGCATCTTTTCCACAATGTGTTTTCTCTGTAAAGTTCTAAACCTTCGTTTTTTCGACTTATCTGACTTTTCTACGGATTTTGATTTTTTGTGAAGTATCAAAGTTGTTAAAGAATATGTCACGATGACAATAAGTAGTGGTATAAAAAATGCGAAAACTGATCCGTAAAAAACAAATTCCTTCGTCATCGGCGCGCAAATTCCGTCGTGTAATACTTTTTCAGGATTTAAGAGACCAACGATGAATAACGGTAACGAGATCATTATACTCAAAATCCAAAGACTTGTTATCTTAGTGACGGTTTGACGTAACGTCTTGCGTTTAAGCGAATACTTAAGTGGGTTTTGTATCGCGAGGTAACGATCAACAAACAAGCAACACATATGTAGGATGGATGAGGTGCAACATAGAACATCAAGAGATACCCAGATATCACACAACACTAGTCCCATTGACCAATAACCTGTCAAGAAAATAAATAAACTATAATTATATTATAATATGAAATATATGAAATTATATAACACCTACCGTAAGTAAATTCCTCTCATTTGATTGGATTTTGGAATGAAATATTTAAAATATGTTTTAGCCTCAACAATTATAGACGTCTTAGGCAAAGATTCTCTCCAGGTGGAATGCCATCCTAATGAGTTGTAGTAATTAGTACAGTTTTTTTATATTCTATTGACCAGGGATTCTGAAATAAAAGATTGAATGAATGAATTTCAATATCTAACATTGAATTCTAGTATAAATATTAAACTTACCCGTTACATTGTTAACAACTCCAAATGGCATGACAAGCATAGCTACCATAAGGTCCGCAATTGCCAACGAAAATAAAAAGTAATTTGTAACATTCTGGAGTTTTTTGTTTTTAACTATTGCCAGACAAACCAATGTATTTCCAAGAATTGAGAGTAATATAACGGAACATAATGACAACATAGGCCAGTTGTACCATTCAATGTTGTCATGTTTAGTTGAATTTACGCTGGAATTCCAGTTAATGTTTTCTTCCTCGACAAATTTATACGTTATATTCTCGTACAACATTTTTAGATGAAAAATTCACTAGCGATTTCATAAAGTAGTTTAACCATCTCATTCAAAAATGTAAATTATGGTTTCCATATTTGCTGTTGTTTTAATACAGTAGTGTTGTAACTATCTCATGCATATTCAATAGATGCAAATCATGGTTTCCACTGTTGTTATACTGTAAATGTAAACCATCTCATGCATATTCAATAGATGCAAATCATGGTTTCCACTGTTGTTATACTGTAAATGTAAACCATCTCATGCATATTCAATAGATACAAATCATGGTTTCCACTGTTGTTATACTGTAAATGTAAACCATCTCATGCATATTCAATAGATGCAAATCATGGTTTCCACTGTTGTTATACTGTAAATGTAAACCATCTCATGCATATTCAATAGATGCAAATCATGGTTTCCACTGTTGTTATACTGTAAATGTAAACCATCTCATGCATATTCAATAGATACAAATCATGGTTTCCACTGTTGTTATACTGTAAATGTAAACCATCTCATGCATATTCAATAGATGCAAATCATGGTTTCCACTGTTGTTATACTGTAATTGTAAACCATCTCATGCATATTCAATAGATGCAAATCATGGTTTCCACTGTTGTTATACTGTAAATGTAAACCATCTCATGCATATTCAATAGATGCAAATCATGGTTTCCACTGTTGTTATACTGTAATTATAAACCATCTCATGCATATTCAAATGATGTAAATTTTCCATAATTGTTGCTAGATTATACCTAATTTATCTAGCAGCTGTTCTTTTATAGAATTCTTGAAATGTACAACACCAACATTATTTAATGTGAATCCAAACCAAACTTTCCACAAATAAATTTAATTTGATGTTTTGTCAAAATATCTCTTAGTAATTTTTTCTGTTAGCCAGCCAGAACTATCTGAAATAGAAATATAATATTTCTTTTAGCACACTCATAAAATTGTAGAAAATGCTAATTTGCTACTTAAAATTCAGATTAATAGGAATTATGATATTGGGTTTAATTAAGTTTTTATAATTAATGAGAATTTACCTGAATATTAAGTTACACTGGGACACAATGCCTGGAAATGAAATTTATCTATTGCACTATTTAATTGACAAAACTTAAATTGGCTCATACTGTCTAATATTCATTTAAGAGGGAGAGAGAGAGAGTTCTTTTTTTCCACAAAAGACTAGGTAATTTCTACTGGTAGTGGTAGTCTCTAGTTTAAAAAAGGACATATGTCATATTTAAAAAGCTGTAATTTAAAAAAAATGTTGCTCTGTCTGTCTGAAAATAAGGTACAGTAAACTTTCCCAATACTGGAAACCTTTGGGCTGGCCTACGGTAATATGTTTGGTTTATTGGTAAGTCTGGTATGGAATTTTTTTTTAATGGTATAAATGACTTTTGGGGATTTTTGGAACTCAAGAAAAGTCTGGTTTCGGGAGAGTTCAGTGGTTTTTGGGGAGTCTGGTATTAGGAGAGTTGAGTGTATTAATTGGTGTAATGCCACAACTTAATTTTCAAGTTACCCACTCTCAAACATGTATTCCTACTTTCGGGATAAAACAAAAACCATTGTTAAATTTAAATGAATGTCAAGGAATTTATTTTTGACAGTATCCTTACACAGAATTCTACATTGTCCCTTTAATTTTCCTATTAATTAATAATAATTATACATTAAACAACAATGTGATTCCTACCTTGTTTATAGTTTACAGTATATGTATTATTTCCAAATTGCTGTTTACATCTTTCAAGTAATAACATTTTACATAAAATAATGTTGTCATCAAGCACAGTCTGATTGCGCAAATACTGGCTAACGAATGAACTTGTTCTGTCTGTGATTAAAGCATTCTGATTGGCAGGTGGTCATACTAAATTCTTATTATTGGAATGAAATATTCTGATTGGCTAGTAGGTATACTAAATTCTTGTTAGATGTGAATGAAGCATTTTGATTGGCTAGTAGGTATACTAAATGCTTGTTAGATGTGAATGAAGCATTTTCATTGGCTATTAGTCAGTTGTATTGCTACATTAATTTGTATAAGGACACATTAATGTAGGCTGAAATCACTGAAAAATAAACAAAATAAGGCCTGTGAATTTTATCAATTATTTATGAGATTGATTGAAAAATCAAGGTTAGACTAAATCCGTGTCAGAAATTGATCAGTTTCATTTGTTCAATATTTTTTGAGGAGGAAACTTGCAAAGCTATTAACATTTACTGGTACTTAACATAATAAATGTAGAGTAAACTGGTAGGCAGGGGTTATTATGTATTCCCTCTTGATTTGTGTGGGTAGCATTCAATTTCATGAATGAGATTTATTCTATAGGCCTGAAGGACAAACATACAGAAATATACCCAAAAATGATGCTGAATATAAGGAATTTAAACAAAATTCATAACAATTAACATTACATTAATGATGTTTAATTTATTTCAATAAAACTTTATTATCCCAAACTGGGAAACTCATTTGATTGTGGTACAGAGATTCATAAAAATATGTTTAAAAAAGCACGAAAAAATATAAGAACGTTGTTCATTATAAAAATTAAAAATAATATGTTAAAATACACTAGTGGGAAAGTAGCTTCCCTTATGCCGCAAATCTGCTAAGGCATTTGTTGAGAATTTCAAGCTTTTTTAAAAGTTAATGTTATTCAATCAATCTAATTAGCTATCTACTTACCACATGTATTATATGTATCAACATCTACTGTAATCAATATTTTGAATTTTTTGATTGAAGATTTGAATACCTAATGAAATTCTTATTCTCTCTCAAGTCATACGGTGTCATTAAATATTAACTAGCGATTTTCTTGACCATTTGACCGTGTAATTATAATTATTGATTGCGGGATCCCAATGGAAATACACAATTTGTTACAGTAACTCCTGCTAAATTACATGACCAAGCTTAACCACTTTAATTTATCTAAAGCTCTGTCTACACTATCAAATCTATGTGATAAAAAAATGGGATGTGCCCATATATGGACATGATGATGTCATATCACTACCGTATTTGGGCATGTCACTACCATATTTTGGCATATCACTACCATATCTGGGCACATCACACCTTTGTTGTCAAACTAGTTTGATAGTGTAGACAGATCTATGTTAAAATGGCAATTTTTATTACAATTTAAATCTGTTTTTTAGACCATTTTCTTTCTGACAACCAAATTCCATGTTTGCTAATTCTTGACCAACATTAAAATAGAGTAAAAATACTATAAATCAAAATGTGAAAGTAAGCAAAAAGAAAAGAAATTGTAAAACTTAGAATGGCTAGAAAACTTGGTTGTAATATTCACACGGGAAAAAGAAATATTTGTCTGTGTTGACAATGTCGTAATACTGTCAGTGTTACAGAATGAAAAGTTTAATCTAAATCAGATTATTGTTTAATTAAATTAAGAAGGTTGTTTAATTAAAGTTAGATGAATAAGGCCGACCCTACTCACTATTATTAGACTGTACTAATGTGATCCACTTAACACTGTATATAGACACTTGATTTAATTTATTAAATACTTTTGTTATTATAGTAAGTTGATAGGATTGTCATTTTAGATTTGTATTGTTAAAGGAAAACTATTAAACTATTAGTTTAAAGATTTAAACAAAATCATTGTTTGTCTACTTTGGAATGTTATGTTATATTGTTTATTTAAACAAAATATTGTCTTGATTGATTAAGTGGCTTTATTTTTTATTCAATTCAGTTATAATACAGTATATTTGTCTTGGATTCGTCTATTTCGTTTCATGCATATTATAGTCGCCTCTATATAATCTATAGTATTTATTTTTTATTCATAATCAACAACACTTAAACAACATTTATTTAGAAACAGTTCATGAAAAAAACAGCATACATTAATTACAATAACTTAAAAATGGTAACATTAAATAGGAACTGTTTCAGGGATAACTTAAATGGAAGATTACAACCCTTTTTGGCAAGAAGACCAGTTACACAAGAATTAGCTCCAATGATTAGAAGTAGTTTTCAATACATTTGGTGAGAGATTACAATCCACTGGCTAGGCTTCTGTTGATTAAGATTGATGAAGTATATTAGGCTGCATTCTCCCATCTAGATCTACAATCCCCTTGGCTTTATACTAGCTTCTCACCTGCTGTTAATAGCCCTTGAATTAAACATTTAAGATAAATCGAGCCTTAATTTTAATTCAGCACTAGTAATAGTTCTTTGGATATATTGACTTTGACTGTGTTGCTCTATAACTCTATTTCTAATATTTATTAGTATTTTATTAATTTAAGAGTTAATCTCACTTGTAACCTTGATGTTAAGTAACCAGTTGTTCTTTTGTCAAATGAATAAATTGTCAATGACGATGATAAGACGCCAGTTGTATACATTTATCATTGGACAACCCAATGTACAGTTTGTGTGCTATGTGTTTATGTGACTATACACTCTTATCTGTTTAACAGTTAAAATTTCATTACCATCATTAAGCTCTGTCTACACTATCAAAATATTTTGACAAAAAAGTGTGATGTGCCCAAATTTTGTAGTGATATGCTTAAATATGTAGTGATGACATCATCATGTCCGTATATGGGCACATCACATAAAGTTTAATAGTGTAAACAGAGCTTTAAGGTGCAAGATGGGTTCTACTAGCATGTGAAAAATAACATAATAATTAAATTCAAATTTGCTACACTTGCTATAGCTGTTAAATAATCAATGCATTTTGGTCGGACTTTTAATTCATTTATTGATGTCTTTGAAGTCTTTACCTTACTGTTTACTGATTTATCTATTTACCCATAATGCAATGTCCTTTGGAGATTCAGCCCTAAAGCCCTTCTGGCTTATTTGCCATTTAATACATTTTATCTAGTGACGATACTAAACAATTTTCTCTTTGGGAATTATCTTATTTTATAAGACTTTATATGTTTATTTAGCTTCTTTAACTGATGTGTGCATTTACCATGTATTATGGACACTTGGCCCTAAAGCACTTTCTGGCTTATTTAAGTATCTACACATATAACACAACTTAGCAAATAAGATTTGGTAATTTTAAGTGCTTTTTATTTACATGAATTGAAACAATAAATACAAAAAAAAACATTTTATTTATTGTTTATAATCAAACCCCTCATTCCTCAAACACATCCACGTACTGTCTCATACGGCTTAATTTGTGGTGCCTGTGCTAAAGCTTCAATGTTTATGATACTGTACATGTGCAAAATGTGATACATGTGTGACACTGTATTCTAGAATTTACCCATGATACTGGACATAATACAATACCAAGAATTGGCTATTGAAAGATTTCTTTAAAACTATTCTTTCAATATTTTACAATCTAGTACACGTGTGTGAAACAAATTCAGCTTTCGTTGCATTGTAAAAGAAAAATCACTTTAACTCTTTTATCTTTATTATATAATAAACTGATCCAATGAATAGGAGGTATAATAGTTGATGTCTTAATACCACAATCCACTGTATAATAAACAGATTAAGTGACTAAAATGACCATCAATAGATATTGTGTCAACGCTGATTTATTTCAACAAATGTCACGTGTTGTTGGACACCAATCGTGACCTCCCCACGGGAGAATACAAATAAATTAATAATACGCATACTACCGCATTGTCTTCTGCGATCATTAGTAAAATATTAGTGTTTGTCGTCTTTGTTTATGGTCACAAAGAATAAAATTCTCTTTATTTTGTGTTATCTCCTTGATTGTATACATAGGGTCCTAATACTTTGTTTATAGACTGGTACTACCCAGACACCTTAATGATTTAATTGTCAAGATACATGGTAAGATTATGTATTTCTTTAGCTGTATTTAGAAACTTAATTTTCAGGGTGAAAGAATTCAGTGCTCATTGTAAAGGAGTATCGGCCATTTGTTAAAACTGAATTACTATCTGAAGATCATTTTATCTTAGATAAACCACAAGTCATAAGATAACTAGAAAACTAAATCTCGGGATTAACCATTTAGAGGTTGAACTGTAATATTTCACAATTGCAAGGGTACTGTATCAGTCAGTCTTGTCTGTCTTTTGTAATGACATGTAGAAATCTCAATATTTAACTAAATGTATTTGTTACGGTCTATCTCATTAAGATTACCACACTCGGCTTTCTCTCCTTTCTAATCTCCCCTTTCTAATCTGTGTATTCCTCTACTTCCTGTCTTCCTCTCCTTCTACTTCCTGTCTTCCTCTCCTTCTACTTCCTGTCTTCCTCTCTCTTCTACTTCCTGTCTTCCTCTCTCTTCTACTTCCTGTCTTCCTCCCTCTTCTACTTCCTGTCTTCCTCCCTCTTCTACTTCCTGTCTTCCTCCCTCTTCTACTTCCTGTCTTCCTCTCCTTCTACTTCCTGTCTTCCTCTCCTTCTACTTCCTGTCTTCCTCTCTCTTCTACTTCCTGTCTTCCTCTCCTTCTACTTCATGTCTTCCTCTCTCTTCTACTTCCTGTCTTCCTCTCCTGTCTACTCTATCTCTCGTCTACTCTCTCTCCCTTCTATTTCTTCTCGTGTCTACTTCCTTTCTCTTCTATTTCCTGATCTCCTCTCCCTTCTACTTCCTGTCTTCCTCTCCCTTCTATTTCCTGACTTCCCCACCCTTCTAATTCCTCTCCCTTCCCCTCTCTTCTAATTCCCCTCCCTTCTAATTCCCCTCCCTTCTAATTCCTCTCCCTTCTACTTTCTCTCCCTTCTACTTTCTCTCCTTTCGACTCTCTGTATCCTCTCCTTTCATTCCAAGCATTTTCAGCTCAGAATACTTATTTCATCCTTGGCCTTGGTATATACATGCTTGCTTGTTCTGTTTTATTTGTAATTTACTAAATATTACTGACGTATGTTTGACGTTCACCTTTGAAAACTGTTGTCCTAAAATACTTACATTTTATAGATAATCACATCGTCCTCGGAAAATTACTTTTTAATAGCAATAGCTTGAAAAGAAATGTAGATCTTGTGTTTATAGTAGAGTGAGTGATTGAATTAAGCATTTAAACCAATTCAGTTAAGAAGATAATTTATATTGTGGTAATTTACTGATTATTTATAACCTTTATACGAAATTCATCAATGTAAACATTTGTCAAATTTGACTGAAAATCTATGAAATACTTATTTAAAATGTTCAATAAATTAAAAGGTTTTTTATTAAAAATGATTAATGATTTTAATCACTACTTAATTATTACTTTAAAATTAAAATTTATTTAGACAACCTGAACAGTGTCCAAATGCTGTTTCATTGCTGTCTGAGAGTTACAACTCACATGTGAGGTATGGTGCGGCAATGGCATTAGGTATCGCTTGTGCAGGATCTGGAAACAAGGTAAGAGTAGATGCCATATACAGTATCAAAAAACATGCTTTAAATAAGTTACGTTCACACTTTAGCCCAGTTTAGTTTTCTACCTATAGACCAATCAGTATTCTCCCTATAGCTTTCAAAATTCTGGAGCGAGCAGTCTTTTCCCAGCTGTATAATTATCTGGAGGAAAATAATCTACTTTTTAAATTTCAGTCAGGATTTCTCAGCGCTCATTCTACTGAAACTTGTCATGTCATACTGTATTTATTTCTAACAAAAAATGTTACATATAGCTACTGGACTGTATATTGTGTGAATACAGCAATAGATAGAACTTAAAAACTAAAATAATAAAAAGTTTAAACAAATTAACTGCTGCTATAAACAAAGTTGGTTTTTTTTCCCATTCAGGAAGCCCTTGGTATCTTGGAGCCGATGTTAAATGATCCAGTTAATTACGTCAGACAGGGCGCCCTCATTTCCTCCGCAATTATATTGATTCAGCAGACAGAAGCTACTTGTCCAAAGGTATTTCACCTTTTATTATGTAAAGCCTGATAGATAAGTGAATTATTTCTGCATTATATGTGTAAATACTGCAGTTACTGCAGTTTCTGTCCTGCAATAATGTATGATTTGAACGTTTTTTTAATGCACTGCAAATACAAGCTGTTTCATGAGGAGTATCTCAGGTGCTAGATATTTATATATAAATGTATTCATTTTAATTTTCCAGGTAACATTTTTCAAAAATGTTTACAGCAAAACCTTATCTGACAAGCATGAGGACGTGATGGCTAAATTTGGCGCCATTATTGCACAGGGTATCATTGATGCTGGTAAGATTACATATTGCAATATCTATCCCAGCATCCTCCTCTTTCAAAAATATGCATGTTTGATTGTAAATGATGCTTCTCTTTTTATTGATAAAATATATTTTATTTTTGTAGGTGGTCGAAATGTTACCATCAGATTACAATCCCAAAGCGGTCACATGCATGCTCCCTCTATTGTCGGTATGTTTGTGTTTATTCACCTTTGGTATTGGTTCCCTCTTGCGCACTTCCTGTCCTTGTCGTTCTCACCAACCGCTGTGATAGCATTAAATGCCGACCTCAACATGCCAGTCTTAGAGTTGAAATCTAATGCCAAACCATCGATGTATGGCTACCCAGCACCTTTGGAAACTCCCAAGGAAAAGGAGAAGGAAAAAGTGACAACAGCAGTGTTGTCCATCACGGCAAAGGCGAAGAAGAGAGAGAAAAAGGAAGAAAAAGAAGAGAAGATGGATGTGGTAAGAAATTTTTATTTTGTTTCATTTTGGTATAATTTATTTTAATTTCATTAAAAAATAATCTGTTTCTATTTTGTATAAAAGGATGAATCTTCTGAAGACGCTGTGAAAAGTGAAAAAGATAAAGAGACAGAAAAAACTTCAAAGAAAGAAACAAAGAAGAAGGAAGGCGAAAAGAAAGAAGTGACTGTAAAGAAAGAAGTGAGTGTAAAGAAGGAAGAGACTGTAAAGAAAGAAGAGACTGTAAAGAAGGAAGAAGAGAAGAAATCCGAGAAAGAAACAAAGGAGGATAAGAAAAGTGGTAAAGAAAAGAAAGAAGATAAGAAAGAGAAGAAGGGAGACGAGAAATCAGAGAGTAAAGAGAAGAAAGTGGAACCTGCTTTTGAAATGTTGGCAAACCCTGCAAGAGTGATGACGGCACAATTGAAGGTGTTAACTCTAGAGGACAGCAGATACGAACCTCTCAAGTCGGTGAGTCTATCTTTAGTGTTAATACTATTTAGTGGTAAAACTGTTTAGTGTTAAGCTCTGTTTACACTATCAGACTAGTTTGACAAAAAAAGTATGTGCCCAAATAAAGCAGTGATATTCTTAAATATGGTAGTGATGTCACATTATCATGTCCATATATGGACACATAAACATTTTTTTTTGTCACATAAAGTTTGATAGTGTAGACAGCTTTATACTGTATGTGCTACACAGTCAAACAGTGCATAATGAATATGATTTATTGTATTGTAATTTCAGCTTTCAAGTGGTGGCATTGTGATGATGAAAGCTCGCAAAGCATTCACAGAAGAAGAACCTGAACAAGTTGTTGAAACTGTTGCAGGTAAGTACTAAATAATAACGGACTTGCATTGTATGCAAGATATACAGTTTTAGGATATGTAATTCATATTCCTCATTAATCGATTTACAGTAAAACCCCATTCAGCATTATGTAACATTACATAAAACTATGTCCACACTATGAAACTAGTTTGAAAAAAAAAAGTGTGCTGTGCCCAAATATGGTAGTGCTATGCCAAAATATGACTTGATATGACATCATTATGTCCATGTATGGCCACATCACATTTTGTTTGATAGTGTAGACAAGGCTTAACGAAAATCATTTGTGCTGATGATTTAAAATTATTATTTTCAGCTGGCGGTCCATCTCTCGCTGAGGAAGAAAAGGAACCAGAACCCCCAGAGCCGTTTGAATATGTGGATGAAGATTAGAGGAATTGAGGAGTACAACTCAGTCATAATGATACAAAAACATTACTTCAATAGATTTGCATCTCTTATGTTAAAGCATATATAATTATTCTGTTCTGTTGTTAAAATGATATTGTAGATTGAAAATGACCAAAATTCATAACTCTTCTTTGTCGTGAGGAAGAACCAGAGTTTGGAAGACTCTGACCTGAATGATATTTGACATTAAAACAACAATGTAATCATTTAATATATTAAGCCTTTTCTTTGTAAACGTTTTTTTTAATACTGTATGGGAATTGAGCCAGATTAAAATACTGAAAGCTTGTGTACCTTTTTGTATTATTTTTTGTATTTAGTTGTGTTGAATCAGGACACAGGACTGGGTGTTGTCGACCAATCAGGACACAGGACTGGGTGTTGTCGACCAAACTTTTACACAATAAAAAAAAAGATAGAGGAGATTATGTTGAAATATTCATTTTATTTAATAATTTATTATTATAATTTATTATTATACCAATGTGATCCAGTTTACCATTAATGTTGCAAAGACGACATTTTACGAAAATACTGATTATAAAGGTGACAATACCTTTTATATAAATTAAAAACATTAAACTTGAACTCAATTTTATCCCATACATAAAAATTCTATTTAATTTGTATCTCATAATACTGTAATATATGCTACTTATAAGGCGGCCTTTCAAAAAGATCAAAGCATCTTACATACATCAAATACATAAAATGATAAATATTAAAATTACAAGAATTAAAACTTATTGCATAGACAAAATTCTGTTTATAACAGAAAACTACAATCAAACCTCATCATCAATATTTTACCTCTTACAAAAGCACCAATTTAAAGCTCTGTCTACACTATTAAACTAGTTTGACAAAAAAAGTGTGATGACATGACACTTTCTTTGTCACATAAAGTTTGATAGTGTAGACAGAGTTTAAGTAATGCAAATGACACTAATAAGTATCCTGCAATTGGTAATTTAGTTTCTGCGAAGAGAATTAACTAAAAATATTAAAATTCACAAAATTATGTAAGCCCTAATATATATTACTGTAATTTATAATACTGTACCCTCATGTTGATAAACAAATCTTCTAAAGTTACATGATATCAATAGCTTACATGCTGCTAATTTCACTTGCTTTTATTTGGCTTGTAGGCAAGTAGATGCCTGTAGGAAAAATAACCAAACACAAATACAGATATCAACCATTTCCGTCTCGCTGGGTTTTCAATTGATTTATTTCTGACAAAAAAAACACCAAAGTTATACCATGAAAAAAATAAATAAGTGAAAGTCTATGCTTAAATATAGAAGTTTAAACTTCTGTACTTAAATGTGGAAACCATTGTGCTCAACAGAAAATGTTTTTTTTTTTTTACATTCTTATGGTTAAACCACTTATCATAAGAATTACTACTATACTGGTAGGTACATGTAATGCAAGCTAATTTAACATTAACAAAATACTTTTAAATACTTAAGATGTGAAGTAGATGAAGAATGGTGATATATCTTGTTTCATCCAATTGTTCATACAGTTTTTTCATTTCATCCAACAAACTTGCTAATTACAGAAACAAATCTCTGAATACTATACAGAGATCCAGATGAACCTTTTATACTAAGGATGGATAAATCTATTATAAACAATAAATAAACAACTTACTTAGCAGTGTTTACTGCACAACAAGCTTCTACAGTGTGTGATGCTATTGTGAATACCATTCTGCAATATCACAAGATTTTAAAAATTTAATTAAATATTAATGAAATCATGTACATAATTACTGTATACTGTATAAACTGTATTTCAAGTTTGTACTTACAATATATTAAGTATAGCAGGCCATTCATTGACTAAATATCTAGTTAACCATCCAATTGGTCCAAGGTACTCATGTGGAACTACTGCTGGAGTAAAAGTTGCTAGCTGTAAAAAAAAAATCAACAAGTAATGTTTTAATTTATCAAAATCTTTATTTATCAAAAATATTTATATAAAATTTAAAGAAGGAAAAGTAAATGACAATGAACTTACCGTTAATAGTGTAATGCCACTCAAGACAGTACCATCCAGAAAACACTGGGCAATGACAATGAACTTACCGTTAATAGTGCAATGCCACTCAAGACAGATACCATCCAGAAAACACTGGGCAATGACATCGAACTTACCGTTAATAGTGCAATGCCACTCAAGACAGATACCATCCAGAAAACACTGGGCAATGACATCGAACTTACCGTTAATAGTGCAATGCCACTTAAGACAGATACCATCCAGAAAACACTGGACAATGACAATGAACTTACAGTTAATAGTGTAATGCCACTCGAGACAGATACCATCCAGAAAACACTGGGAAATGACAATGAACTTACCGTTAATAGTGCAATGCCACTCGAGACAGATACCATCCAGAAAACACTGGGCAATCGAAAGTACTGATTATCAACCGCCATAATACTGAAAATAACAAAAATGTAAAAGCCGAGAGTGATAATAGAATTTGACTGCGGCACTGAATGTAATGTATGAGATACAACACTAAGTACAGTTCAGATAGCTAGCTTGGCAATAATGAAAACAAAAAATATTGTAGTTGATGGCTCATTGTTGGACAAGATTATTGAAATGGGATATATTACCGACACCAGATACTGTTACTTTTGTTGCGTTCTACCTGCATAAATGGCCAACCATTGACATTATTTATAAAATATTAATAAATACTATAATTTATTACTATCCATTTTGACTTTTGTTTAATGAAAAGAAAGGGATTTTTAAGGACAGGGAATTGTGAATTATTGCATTGAGTGTAAGTGCTGTCGTTCGTGCAGGATTAAACCAACTAGTAAGTGGTCCTGGTGCTGTTATCTCTCCTTTTATCCAACCGGTGGCTGAAAGTTGAGCAAAGGTAGCCTAGACCCAATCGTCTCTGTTATCATCTCTCCCCCGGATATATCGTCTATTTACCGGCGGTGACTAACCATGTGTGGCCTAGCACATCACTTACCAAGAATAGGCCAACATTTAGCCTGGGAATTTTATGAGAGTGTAATTCATTATTATATATTGGTATGATTCATAGACAAATTAGCGTCGATAACTTTAAATTTAAACTTACTTTTCAGTCTAATAACAACTTCTTTTGTTGTGACGTGTGCGTAGCGAAATATGGTCGATTAATAAAGTTAACTCACGTGTTACGAATAGAGGGCAGCAACATAATGTAGCCGAAATAAAGAAACTTGTTAATATTGTATGAAAATTGACATTTTTCACCGAAGAAATAAAACCTCCTTTTACCGATCGAATGTGGTTCCAAATACAAAATCAGAACATTATATAAGTGTTTATCTCCTTTATTAATAAATAAAAGTTAAATCCCTTAATTATAGTACCATAGTATAATTATATATCAATTAATTTTACAGTGTAATAATAATTTGTTATCAGTTATTAATTTACAAAGACCAAATATAGCAAGAAATTAAATGACCTGATTGGTTTATTAGGATTATTATGCTCTCTTCTGTTTTTTCATGTTCACACAGCAGTCTTTCATCATTTCTATTCACATTCTTTTCATTTATTTATTTGACCAACAAACCATATGTAAAATATACAGCAGCTGAAATAATCAGGACTGCTAAAATAAATAAGTAAAGAAGTAACTACAAGAGTCACCAGTCCCATGATCTAAACTAAAATAAATTTATAAAAAACAATTAATGTCTTAGACGTGAAAATACAAACAAAAATTACTTTACTGCAGTAGTAATTTGAATTTACAATCACAGCCGTGAATTTTGAATATTGAACCGCGATATTCTGTTATGTGATATATCAAACGATGGCGCTTTTCCTGAAGCCAAGTCCGACAGAATCTGTCCAACCACTGGTGCTAACTTAAACCCATGACCTGTAAGAATTAAGTATAACAGAGCATGTTTAAGTTGAACCACAAAAGCAATTATGGATTGTCATTTCATATCGTTTTCTAGTATAACATGACCATAATGTATATGACCAAGTATAGTCCCAGTGGGCCTATAAGGTACATGATTTGGAAAAAATTATGGGGATTGAATCTATTGGATTGAACTAACCTTTGTATTTATTACCTAAGTTTTGTGTCTGAATTAGCCTAAATTAAGGTTAGGAATTTGTTATTTTTTTATGTGATTTTTAATTCAAAATTGGTGAAGCCCACACAAACCTGAAAATCCACATCCTATGACAATGTTTGGATAAACTGGGTGAACATCCAGTACAGGCCCGTCATCAGGAGTAGTCTAAAGATATAAAACATAAGAAAACTGTCAAGGAAGAATGGATCACAATGGAAAGGGTTGTGGGATAATTGGTAGAATGGATCACAATGGAAAGGGTTGTAGGATAATTGGTAGAATGGATCACAATGGAAAGGGTTGTAGGATAATTGGTAGAATGGATCACACAATGGAAAGGGTTGTAGGATAATTGGTAGAATGGATCACAATGGAAAGGGTTGTGGGATAATTGGTAGAATGGATCACAATGGAAAGGGTTGTAGGATAATTGGTAGAATGGATCACAATGGAAAGGGTTGTGGGATAATTGGTAGAATTGATCACAATGGAAAGGGTTGTAGGATAATTGGTTTAATTTGAAAATTAAAAAGAGGAAGTATTTGATTAGAAACATATCCATAATTACAAAATACTTTTGTATTTTGTCTTTGTTAGATATAATTTGCATTTAGACAACAAAATCAAGGGAAAGACAGCAAGTTGGAGAGAGGAGGATTCTAACATATCGGTGCAAGCATTACTCATAATTGGAGAAAGTGGTTACAAAAAAAGTTTTAGCATGTGTAATACTATGGCTAGAAAGACTTACTGTATAGATACAGGTTTCAATAATACTGGGTTGTGACTCTAAACCTGGGAAGTGATCTTGCACAAATTTCTTTAATATTTCAATATCATTTTGTCTGCCACCAGCTTCAGCATCTCGTAGTTCAGGGTCAATGTGGTTGTTACCAATGTGGTAGCAGATCTAGGACAGAAAGTTGAATTACAGTACATTGTGCTGTTTCTAAAAATGTACCTCGCTATAAATACTAGTTAGCTTTCGATATGCGATAATCGGGGGGAAATTAAAACTTGTGCTTGTTTGCATATCAAGACAGTTTTTATGATTTCTACAGTAGGTCTAGATGATGACTGATGACACACCAATTGACCTGACCTAGCTGGCTCCTAGGTCGTAGGTCATTACAAATCAAAATCTCCCTATTCACCATAAGTTAACATGTTCCTCTTGCTTTTTCAAACTGAAAAACCGTTTAGTTTTTCTAGGTAACATACTTGCTTCCCAGGGGTGGTTTTCAAATGTAGTTTAAAACCATGATGTATGCAATAGCAAATGTTGTATAAGAAAGAAACATATTATACAACTGTTCAGTCTAAGTTTTACCAAAGGGGTGCTGTAGACTGTTTCTTCCAACATACCATACCTTCATATGGCCAGGGTATTCCAGACATGGTAAACCATATATATGATGGGTTCCAGAATAATCAATAAACACTGGCATATCTTGGAAATCTGTTGGATTCTTGATTTTCCAATAACACACATTGATACGCCAAACCTTTAAGGTTTTAAACAAATAACTGATTTTAAAGGTGATCAAAAATGTATTGTGTTATACGTAATATGTTTACTAACGTAATGTACTACTGTAAGTGTGTACTAAGTATATGTACTAAATAAATGTGAAACACTACATAAATTTGAGTAATGTTAACATGTTAAATGTTTCTTAAATATCATATACCTTCAGCTCTGTCTACACTATCAAACTAGTTTCACAAAAAAAGTGTGAAATATGGTAGTGATTTCCAAATATGGTAGTGATTTCCAAATATGGTAGTGATATGACAGCTTTATGTCCATATATGGGCACATCACATTTTTTTGTCACATAAAGCTTGATTTCGGCCTTAAAATATGTAAGGAAGTACCTTGAGAGGTAGATTCAAGCCAAGTGGCTTAAGTACCGCACTTGACCAAGCTCCTGGAGCTAACACAATGCTCTTGGCTTTATAACTTGATTTATTTGTTTCCACGGTTACCATCGTGCCAGGAATAATTCTCAATACTTTTTCAGAATCTTTTAGTACTCCTCCATTTTTTCTGAAAATTTGCTTTAAAAAAAGAGAAAGATTTTTTAATTAAAAAAATACATTGTGATTAAAATAAAGGTATATACAGAATGCAGAAACTTTATTCGTCTCACATAAAAACATCATACATACAGGGAGATATATATTTATTTTTTATTGGTCTCTTTTTTTCTCTTTTTGTTATCTTTTTCTCGTCTTTTCGTATTTGTATCGTTCCCATTTTTTAATTGTGAAGGGCCTTATGCATGTCAGCCTCGACTGTTTGAGTCACCCTCATTAAACAAAGTTTAATAAAAAAAAAAAATCTGCCGGATACATTCAATCTTTCAAGAAATAATTTGTTGTTCGTAGCTCATAAAATTCATACACAGTTAAAATATATAACAACTTTAGAAATATATATATAACAAACATTATCTGTACAATTTTAAATTATGTTATTAAAATGTTGCATTACATTAAAAAAAAAAGATAGGCCTATGTTTGATTGATGCATGAAATGTTTTTTACGTGAAAGGCTTCAAGACATCGGTCAGCTCTCAGGACACCGGCTTGTTCGTCAATAAACATTCCATAACTTGAGTTGAACTGCAATCCTGGCCACCTATTACAGGCCGCACTTGCAGTAATATCTCCAAATTCCAATTTGTTTTTTATTAACAGTTCACGAGATATCTGAAATTCTTCGCCAAAGTTCTTTTCTATGCATAGTAGGCCAGTTTTTCTGGAATAAAACAAATATTACAATTAACAAATTATAATTGTTCAAGTATCAAAGAACTATTATCTATTAATTTCATGCTGGTCCAAGGACAAGCTCTACGATTTAACTGAATTAATGGTAACATAAAATTTTACATTGATACATTTTTGTGTATTTTTAATGTACTTTTTTGTACTATAAACATGGTTGAAAATTTCAAAAAATAAAACAATAACTGTACAGAGTTTTCTATTGTTTTTTTTAATTAACAATCAATGATTGTTCTTGAATTGACCTGCACGTGTGCAGTGACGTAAGGCTATGAGCGCTCACTGACTAAGCCCAGGGACCAAGAAGCTTACAGGAGCCCATGAGCAGGGCAGAGAGGAAACAACATGCACTAAAATATGTCGAAAAAGGATAAAAACACTGAAGTCATCCACTGTTGGAAGACCACATAGGAAGGGGCTTCAGCGTTACACCACTGCACGTGTGTCTTTTTATTTTTGTGAAATGTAGTCATGACTTGGTATGTTCTCACATATAGAGCTCCTTGCCCACTTCATCCTGCAGGACTTTCCAGCATCTATAGTTCTCTGGCATCATAGCCATGTAATAATCTTGGGCGTACGTGTATCTCGTAATCCGTGATTTTCCATGCGAACTTCCTCGTGAATGAGGTAACGGAAACTACAAAATAAAAAAAAAATTAATCTGAAACACTGCTGTTTTTATGTTTAACCATGGAAGAAACCCCTGCATGCTTTAACAAATGTGATTTTATTTCTAATGTTTTTTAAGGACAAATTCCAGTCTTACAAATTATTGTTACCCAGGATAAAATTCCCAAAGTGAGTTATAACACTGGTGACGCACCATACCTTCCAAATAATTTATTGGATGGATGATTTCTCTTCTCAGATCAGGTTTTAACCAGTTAGTTAGACTAGACTAGACTACGTAGTATAGTACTTATACTACTAAGCTAATTAGGTAGAAAGCAAGAAGGACTAAAATAAGCCCGGGCCTGGCCCTAGCTAGCCTAGTAGGCCTACCTGTTCAAGAAGGAGCACGGATTTGTTGTCTTTTGCAAGTCGGTATGCAGTTGAAGATCCTTCTATACCAGCCCCTACTACAATATAATCAAATACGCCATCACCTCCAAAGATACTAGCCATGTTCTCAAGTTGTTTTTGTTTTGTTTTTGCAAAATTAATTACTGTACATCATAACCAAAGATACTATAGCGCCACTACGTGGCGCTATACGATCTTTGATCATAACAATCGACTTCTTCTCGAGTCTTGGTGTGGTCTGTCGCCCTCTTTATAGTTTTGACCAATCACAAGTCGAGAATATTGTTAGTGCAGAGATATGATAGGGTCTACTTATTTACACAGTTTTTATGATTATATTACTAAATTAATTTCCATTTCACTTATTCTTGTTTATAGTCATCAGTTACTATCTCTTTTGTATACATTGATAAATTATGGAGTGGTCTAATTTCTATAAATACAATCTAAACTATAATCAGCAGGGGGTGCATAGACAAACGATGTAATTCCAGTGTACAGTAGTTAATAGTGTGAACTCATCCATGCGGAAAGGACACGACCTCTGGACGTGTGTGTTTTTTTGGGCGTTTTGTGTGTGTACGACGACGCGACGAGACGAGACGAGCGTAGGTGTGTTATCGAAACTGTCACAGAGTGTTTTTGGACAATAAAACACCACTTTTCTCAACTGTATGTAAATGCATTTAATTGATTTTTTATACCTTATGTACATTTTAAAACTATTTTTATTATTTATACCGGTTATGACATGCCTAACTAAAGTTAAACCAGTTAGAGAGAGGCATACCCTAGCATTACATTAGCTAGGCTAGCTAGGTAGGGGCTAGCCTACTAGACAGCACAGTGAGGGCCCCGGCCGGCCCTTCCTACCTCACCTACCCTATTAACTACCTACTACATCTCGGCCTAGGCCCTATCTTTGTTAAAACTAGGCTAGCCTCCTAGTAGTAGTAGGTAGCAGCAGCACAAGAATTAAGTAGTAGGCCTAATCATTATTTAATTATTAATAAATAATAATAAACCATTTATAAATATGGAATATTCAATATGATTTATTATTTTATAAAATAATATTAATAATTATGATTATTAAACATTAAAATATTACTTTACTTAATTACATTGCCAGTTATTATTTAAGTTTTTGAATTTTTATTACAGGAATATTGAACATACAGTAAACTAATTGAAAAATGGCAGACGGTTAGTATATCATTATTCAAGTTTCTAATTTTATCTCATTACTAAGTTAATAACCTTGATTTTTTGTTATTAGCAGTTTTTAGATTTTCTTGGAATTAGTATTTTAATGAGTACTGTGTACAACACAACAATGAATACATTTAATAAGTTAATATTGATTTCTTAGCCTGCATTTACTTACAACTGTATTCCCTAAAATGTAGTTGTTAAGAGTTTTTCATATTCTATCAATTGTTTTAAAATGTAATACTGTAGAAACTCATTAACTGAAATTGATTATATTATATTTAAAATATAACTACTTGAAATAAACATCAAAATAATTTTGATGGTTATATCAATTCAAGACTGTTTTAAAAGAAGTTTTCATTTTACTATTCCATTTCATAATTAAAAACCTTTTCCTCATCCTTACAATGTTCTATTTTATTTAATAATATCATATATTTCTTTTTCATTCCATGTCTTCACATTCATTTCATGGTAAGTATAATTATGTCTCTCTCTAACATTTTAGTTTAAAATGTAAACTCTACACAGTTCACTCTTTCAATGCCAGACACCCTTGGGTTGACCAATTATGTCTGTTTTTGTATTTTAATTTTAAATTTGGGACATTTAGGACCTCAATAAAAAAGGTTTTTGGGACAGTGAACTGTAATGATTGTTGAAAACGATTTAATTTGAGAATTTCAGCTGTGACACATTGTCTGTAAACATTTGAGTATACAATGAATACAATGAATACAATGAATACTGTCAACTGTGTAAATATTGACAACAATTTGTATAAATTCTATCCATAGGCTATGGACAACAACCATTTTATCCTCCAGTACAACCAGTAACTGTAAACCAACCTTACCCTCCCCCTCAAGGCAACCAACCTTACCCACCACCTGAGGGACAACAGCCTAATCCTTATGGTCAGCCTCAGGGTGCTGGACAACCCCCTGCACCGCCAGGCACGGTGGCGTCAACGTGGATGCCTGTACCGCAGCAGATTTCAAACTGTCCTCCTGGGCTGGAATATCTCACCCAGATTGATCAACTGTTGGTACACCAGCAAGTTGAGCTCTTAGAAGGTAAATCTTGAACAAATGTTTATTAATTTAGGAGACATGATTATTTGTTTTTTAAAGTTCTGATGTTGTTTATTTGTTTGTTTTTTGCTTGCCTTCTTGATGATAAGGTTATTAAATTTGTTTTGATGTATTAATAAAGAATTGATTTTATACAGTTAAGTACAGAAACTTCTGTCTACACTATCAAACTAGTTTGACAGAAAAAGCGTGATGTGCCTACATTTTACCAAAATGTATACTGTACACATAATATAGGATCCTTAAAATTCAGGTTGACCCCCTTAAAATTAACCCCCTAAAATTAACCCCCATGTGCAGTAATAATTTGATTACTTTTTTTCAATAAACATACCAGCAAATTTCTAAGACAAAACTATTATATAATGTAAAGTTTAATTTAAAGTTTAGTTTTACGGTACACCATGTGTAATAAAGGAAATAGATTATTATATTACTACTCCTGTATTGTTGTGCTACTGTACAACGATCTTCAGGACAATGATAGGAAAATAGACATGAGTCTAATTAGACTATTATAATAAATATATGATGTATTACAACAAGGGATGATGTTAATGATCATTTTAAAGTCTCCAGGGAACGTAAAATCAGAAATGTAGGTCCTCCACTCTGCATGTTTGTACACAGTAGTTTGTGGAGCAGCTTCTGTTGAGATACAGTATCTCTGTCTTGCACCTTGTTAGCTTCCTGGTTCCTCCCTACCTAACCTCAAACCAGGAAGTTGTCCTTGTTGAAACCACACATGGTACACCCCCAGCTTTATTATAGACATCCTCTATCTACTTTAGACTAGAATGTAAGTAATACTTTATAGATTATTGACATGTTTGTTTGTATTGAATAAACTTGAAAGGTAGTTATTGACCAGGTGTTACAATTAAATAGTTTTAGGGGTCGTCTTGAAAATGTGTTAATTATATGAATTTTCTTTTCATATTAATATACAACACCTACCGGTATGCTCTATTAATGTTAAATTAACATTTTAATTGTTTAGAAAGAAACCAGTAATTTAGAAAACAGGATCTACAAGACATGACAGTTTGATTGATAAGATCCATCAACAAATTGATTATAATTTTCTCCTGTAATAATTCAGCAATAAAACAGCTACTCAATTCCATTTCACAATAACCAATGATGCATCTCTTTGTACTAGATACTGTAGTGCTACCATAGCCATATCAATTAGGTCTAATTTATAGGTTCATGGTACTGCAAATAAAATTTTAATAATTTAATGTCCCTGTTTTTATTAGTTTTGTGACGGAATAACGAAACTAAAAAAATGATAATGAAGAATACGTTTTTGTATTGAGGTGATGATACAAGCTTTTCCGTGTTAAAATAAAATATTTATTATTATTAATACCAGTAATATTTTTATATATGTGATTATCTTTTTACATAAATCAACTTTATGTGTTCCGTATGTTTACATTATTAAGTGTATATTTTTTCAGTATACAGCACTGTACATATATCCTTCACCTATTTGTTGACCTGAATTACAAAACTATTTACATAGTGCTATCTTTGACATTGTTATTGGGTGAGGTCATGTTTACAACCGGGTTATTATATTTATTCTCTACCCCTAGTACTTTATAATAATAATTTTATAATCATATTCCACTCCACTTGTAAGTATGTTACACTTGTACACAAATTAATTTATTTTGTGTTCATAAGAATGAATAATATTTAACATTACTTAATGTTAAACTGTTATGTAAATCAGCTTATCGCCATAGTTACTTGGTTACAAGTAGATTTATTCAGTAAACATAATCATAACACTAATGGAATACAATATTTACATAGTTTGTAGACTTCCATTAATCATTGATATACCAAGACGATTTCGATTACAATTTGTTTAATTCTTTTGAATAATAAAAAGGGATTTAATTGAATCACTAAAATATGATTTAATTTTTAATTCGAATGGATAAATTATGACTTTAATAATTAATCTTGTATTGTTGATTTCTTCAGTTCCACGTCACCAAAAAATGTTTTTCAGTTTGTGTACAGTTAATATAACACAGTTATTTGGCACTTCAAAGTGCTGCAGAACAGAGCGGTAAAAATGGTGATGGATTTTTTTGTAATATCACAATCTTGTGATCGATGTTGATTGAATGAGTTGTACTGTACATCAGTCTTGTGATCGATGTTGATTGAATGAGTTGTACTGTACATCAGTCTTGTGATCGATGTTGATTGAATGAGTTGTACTGTACATCAGTCTTGTGATTGATGTTGATTGAATGAGTTGTACTGTACATCAGTCTTGTGATCGATGTTGATGGAATGAGTTGTACTGTACATCAGTCTTGTGATCGATGTTGATTGAATGAGTTGTACTGTACATCAGTCTTGTGATCGATGTTGATTGAATGAGTTGTACTGTACATCAGTCTTGTGATTGATGTTGATTGAATGAGTTGTACTGTACATCAGTCTTGTGATCGATGTTGATTGAATGAGTTGTACTGTACATCAGTCTTGTGATCGATGTTGATTGAATGAGTTGTACTGTACATCAGTCTTGTGATTGATGTTGATTGAATGAGTTGTACTGTACATCAGTCTTGTGATCGATGTTGATTGAATGAGTTGTACTGTACATCAGTCTTGTGATTGATGTTGATTGAATGAGTTGTACTGTACATCAGTCTTGTGATCGATGTTGATTGAATGAGTTGTACTGTACATCAGTCTTGTGATTGATGTTGATTGAATGAGTTGTACTGTACATCAGTCTTGTGATCGATGTTGATTGAATGAGTTGTACTGTACATCAGTCTTGTGATCGATGTTGATTGAATGAGTTGTACTGTACATCAGTCTTGTGATCGATGTTGATTGAATGAGTTGTACTGTACATCAGTCTTGTGATCGATGTTGATTGAATGAGTTGTACTGTACATCAGTCTTGTGATCGATGTTGAGTGAATGAGTTGTACTGTACATCAGTCTTGTGATCGATGTTGAGTGAATGAGTTGTACTGTACATCAGTCTTGTGATTGATGTTGATTGAATGAGTTGTACTGTACATCAGTCTTGTGATCGATGTTGAGTGAATGAGTTGTACTGTACATCAGTCTTGTGATCGATGTTGATTGAATGAGTTGTACTGTACATCAGTCTTGTGATCGATGTTGATTGAATGAGTTGTACTGTACATCAGTCTTGTGATTGATGTTGAGTGAATGAGTTGTACTGTACATCAGTCTTGTGATCGATGTTGATTGAATGAGTTGTACTGTACATCAGTCTTGTGATCGATGTTGATTGAATGAGTTGTACTGTACATCAGTCTTGTGATCGATGTTGAGTGAATGAGTTGTACTGTACATCAGTCTTGTGATTGATGTTGATTGAATGAGTTGTACGGTACATCAGTCTTGTGATCGATGTTGATTGAATGAGTTGTACTGTACATCAGTCTTGTGATCGATGTTGATTGAATGAGTTGTACTGTACATCAGTCTTGTGATCGATGTTGAGTGAATGAGTTGTACTGTACATCAGTCTTATGATCGATGTTGAGTGAATGAGTTGTACTGTACATCAGTCTTGTGATCGATGTTGATTGAATGAGTTGTACTGTACATCAGTCTTGTGATCGATGTTGAGTGAATGAGTTGTACTGTACATCAGTCTTGTGATCGATGTTGAGTGAATGAGTTGTACTGTACATCAGTCTTGTGATCGATGTTGATTGAATGAGTTGTACTGTACATCAGTCTTGTGATCGATGTTGATTGAATGAGTTGTACTGTACATCAGTCTTGTGATTGATGTTGAGTGAATGAGTTGTACTGTACATCAGTCTTGTGATCGATGTTGATTGAATGAGTTGTACTGTACATCAGTCTTGTGATCGATGTGGATTGAATGAGTTGTACTGTACATCAGTCTTGTGATCGATGTTGATTGAATGAGTTGTACTGTACATCAGTCTTGTGATCGATGTTGATTGAATGAGTTGTACTGTACATCAGTCTTGTGATCGATGTTGATTGAATGAGTTGTACTGTACATCAGTCTTGTGATCGATGTTGAGTGAATGAGTTGTACTGTACATCAGTCTTATGATCGATGTTGAGTGAATGAGTTGTACTGAACATCAGTCTTGTGATCGATGTTGAGTGAATGAGTTGTACTGTACATCAGTCTTGTGATCGATGTTGAGTGAATGAGTTGTACTGTACATCAGTCTTGTGATCGATGTTGAGTGAATGAGTTGTACTGTACATCAGTTTCGTGAATAAATATATTCCTCTTCATCATTCATCATCATTTATATTTCTAATATTTCATGGCTTCTTTTGTTTTTTGTCATGGAAAACATTGTATAAGGCACTTACTCACTATTTTGTTTCAGGAAATAAAGTATTTATTGAACAAGACCTTTGCTAGGTTAGTATTAGAGGCTGTAATAATAAGTAAATGTGATCTCAAAGGGCAAAGGTTCTATACTGTAGGTTGCCATTTATCAGTCTCTAGACGTTCAGCAGTCAATACTCAAATCAAATTTAATTCCTACCAGTGAAGTCCAGACATCAAACAATTTTAGCAATATTTTACAGTACAGTATGATACATCCTAACCTACAGTATATAGGCAGGAAATTTGATTAAGATCTACTAGGAAGTGATGATGTCGCTTACCAGCTGACGCGATGTCTGAGGACACCGCTTTTATTCTGAAGCCGGGACGAGTTCATTGCGATTTTAACAAAATGATCTTGACCTGACTTTATGTCTATTTGTGATGACCTCGGCATTGAGTCGTGTCGTCGGTCATGACCTTGGCTTAGGAACTGCTTAACGTCTGTAGGTTCTGTACATCCCAACTTACATGCTCATATTGTAATTTTTTTTTTTTTTTTTTTATTTCATCATCACCCTACAGTGACCAAACGTCACCATTAACAGGGTTGAATTATAATTGTAATAATTTAACCTAAACTTACTCCTTTTTCTTTACAAATCGAAATCTTCCTAATGCTAGGGGTACCCTATTAAATCATAATTATATTCTATTATTTTGAGCTGTTACATTGTTTTGTATTGAGATTATGCCGCTCTCATGTTATTGTAATGTTGATATCATTTTCTTGAGCTTTCAGAATCATAGTGATAATCTTAAAACTTTAAATATTACTTGTTTTTTTTCTTGCTAGCTTTCACCAGCTTTGAAACCAACAACAAGTATGTGATAAAGAATACGCTGGGTCAGCAGGTGTACTTTGCTGCTGAGGGTATGTCATGACGTTTTTTTTTTCTCTTTTAAACCTCTCTTAATCAGCTTCTTCCTGAAACTGTAAACATTTTACCAGTTTTGTGTGTTGCTTATGTTAACAGTATCCAACCAATATCATAACATTTCTTATAATATTTATACTTTTTCATAATTTATAGACAACTTTCATTTTGATGTTTCATTTCAAGAACATGTAGTATTTTAATATTATGTCAATATAAACACAATTAATAATTAAGACATTTTAAAGGGTATGGGTATCTTGTATTGAAGCTTTACATTATCAAACTTTATGTCACAAACAAAATGTGATGTGCCCATATATGGGTATGATATAATGTCATATCACTACTAACTATATTTAAGCATATCATATTTGGGCACATCACACTTTTTATGTCACAAAGTTTGATAGTGTAGACAGAGCTTTAAAAGAAAACAATGTGTCACATGCAAGATCCTAAAGAAAAATATGGCAGAAATAAATAACTACAAAACAATTTAATTGTTGTATTTAAAGTTCTCATAACATCATTTAAATAGATACGGATTGTTGTACCCGTAACTGTTGTGGAAATTCTAGGCCGTTTGATATGAAGATTTTGGACAATGGTACTAAGGAGGTAATGCATCTATCCAGGCCTCTGCGTTGTACATCGTGTTGGTGTTTTTGGTAAGTACAGTGTCCTATGAACTTTCATTGAAAAATTTAATTTGAAAACAAGTGTTTATATTAATATTATACTAAATATATTTACTGTAGTATAAAATGTTATGTTTTTTTTTCCGCATAAGGTTAAGGACTCTGTGTTTCAGAAGATTTAGGGTATGCCCTTTGACACTTGAAATCAGTTATTTGGTTTATTAATATCTAGCTTTGTAGTGTTTAATTATTAACTATTTTACTGATCTACTATCTGTTGAAAACAATATAATTCTTTATTTTTTTTTTTTTCATATTAATACACAATTCAATTATTTTTACTGTAGCTTTCCCATGATAATTGCAATTATTACAGTAAATACATATGTGACCATGTATACGTAGGTTTTTTTCCCGGTCTACCCCTGTGATTCCGGTTTTTCACATTTTCTCCTGGTTTACTGAATTTTAATTATTGTTTTTTGCAATAAATTACTACAAAAAAGCTTAAACAAATGTACTATATTAAAGCCATTGTACGGCCATTTGCAGTCGAACTTTATTCATTTTTTAAAACAGAGGAAGGATTCTTGCACCTACAGTATTTGTTATTGCATTTTCTACAGTATCAAACTATGTGACAAAAAAATGTGATGTGCCCATATATGGACATGTCATATCATTACTATATTTAAACATATCACTACCATATTTGAGCACATCATACTTTTTTTTGTCAAACTAGTTTGATAGTATAGACAGAGCTTAATAAAAATGGATAGAAAAGTTTGCGCTTACTACTACAAATTGTTTATCTTTTTCAAAGCTATTTTTGTATACTTAAATAATATAAAATTGACAAGCCTTTCTGCAATTAAACCTCGTAAAGTGCCTAGGTTTGTTACCACATAATTCTGGTAGTTATCCATATTATATTAATACTTATCTTTATTATTATATTTTAGCTGTCTTCAAAAACTTGAAGTATGCGCACCACCAGGAACTGTGGTTGGCTACGTGAAACAATCATGGAGTGTCTGTTACCCACAATTTACAATTGAGAATGCGAACGAGGAGACCATCTTGAAAATAAGCGGCCCTCTGTGTACATGGAACATGTGCGGTGATGTTGAGTTTGATGTAAGTTTTAAAGATGATGTTTATTAAAGCCGGGTTTCCCTAAAATCGCTACAGGACAGAGCGTAGCGATTCTATGGAAACGCTAGAATTTATCGGGGATCTAGTACGCGAGCGCTAAATATTCTTTGGTACGCGTATACGATTCATCGCCGACACAATCGGCAAAGTTGAACATGGTTGAACTTTGTCGATTTGACTGCGATGAATCGGTGAGCCCTCCCGATTGCGTCGGCGACATCTGCGCGTGTAGCGATTTTAATGGAATCCACTGTCTACACTATTTTTACAAAAAAAAGTGACATGCCCTATTATGGTAGTGATATGCCCTATTATGGTAGTGATATGCCCTATTATGGTAGTGATATGCCCTATTATGGTAGTGATATGCCCTATTATGGTAGTGATATGCCCTATTATGGTAGTGATATGATGTCATTGTTTCCATATATGGGCACATCACATGTTTTTGTCACATAAAGTTTGATATTGTAGACAGAGCTTAAGAATGTAAGCCATTGTTCTCTGAAGCAAATTGAGATCACTGATCTTTTTTGTAATCATAAATGATGCTGTTTTATTGTCTAGGTTTTGTCTGCTGATGGTAGCACAAAAGTTGGAAAAATTTCAAAGCAATGGTCTGGTTTCGCCAAGGAAGCCTTCACTGATGCTGACAATTTTGGAATCTCATTCCCGATGGATTTGGACGTGAACATCAAAGCCGTAATGTTGGGTGCCTGCTTCCTTATTGTAAGTTATATATTTATTATTAAGTATATATTTTTATATTTAGTATATTATTTGAATAAATTTTATAAAATAAATAATCACAATAATTGAGTTAGTGGTCAAGCGGTTAAGACGGTTTTACCGTAATACATAGCCATAACTTTAGCAAGGGTTCGAGCCTCACTTGCTCCATAGTTCTGGTGGTAGAATGAGTCTTCTCAGATAAGGACCATATAAACTATAGGTCCAGTGTACACATCTAGCTCATGAGCACTTTAAAGAACCTAGTACTTTCGAGCCGAGTAGGGGGTTACCCTGGTGTACTAGTATACACACAGCCACTGTCACACACAGACACGTCATCATAACTCATCATGAGGGCCCCTTGATTGTCGGCATAGGCTGTTTAGGTTCACCCTCAAATAAATAAGGTTAACTAAAAAATAATAATCATATATAATCAAGTACTGCTGTATAATGTTTGAGTATAATGTCATTGGCATTCAAAACGAAAAAAACATAATCATATTTGTTTTTATTCTTTGTAGGATTTCATGTTCTTTGAGAGATCTGGAAATCAAAAGGACCAGAACAAAACAGGATTTTATTAATTAAATTATTACAAAATGAATTCTTCTCCTGAATGCTGTGCACTGTGATTCAGGACATTTGACCTTTTGTAATGTTGAGCCGTAAAAATTAAGTATGTGCTAATTGTGTGCATATCATTGTAGGCGTATTCTTATCAAATATGTATGTACAGTTACTATTTAGGTACAATACCTCATTAAGCTGAGACAAATCTAATGGTAGATGTAATCATCTTGCAAATGGTTTGTCTTTAGCTTTCTTTTTTTCTTTTCATTTTGTAATACAATACAGTAGGGCCCATCATTTGAAGCACCTCTATTTAGGGAACACCCCTATTAGTAAGACAAGTTCCTGTGAATGAGGAACAATATGTTTTAACATGGCCAACCCCTATTTAGGGGACACCCCTATTAAGGGGTACACTCCTATTAAGGGGACCACCCCTATTTAGAGTACACCCCTATTAAGGGGACATTTTGTTGGGTTCTGCTGTAATACTTTTTAAACTAGTAAAGTGGTGTTTCTTGAGGTTTTGAACTTTAATAAGAATAATTATATATAGTTACTTTATGCAAATTAGCTTTAAAAACCTATTTCATAATACTGACTTTGATATATGACTAATTGAAAAATGTAAAAGAATTTATTTTTCTTAAATTTGATGTCTTGATAATGATAAATTATTTGTACAAATTTAATTTACCATTTTTTAGTATCTGGCGTTACATTATGAAAATGTGTGTTGCTTAACACTGTTTGGCCAGCGAGCAAGTTTATCTTTAGACTCTAACATTAGAGGCAGCAACCAATATTTACACTATAGCTTTACATGATCTACGTTTCTTTACATGTTAAGATGTTTTTAATTTAATTTTGTCAATACAGCTAATAATATCAAAGTTTATCAATTAGTAAAAGTGATTAATAGCAGCCGTATCCAACAGTACGATTGGTAAGGTTTCAACCTGACCACTTTTTCACAGAGGCCTTTGACAACCCAGTGACTTTAGCAGAGGTTGTTCCCTTTTCTTGCAAAAACCGAAAAACAACTTTATTTCTCATGGCTACATCCCTAAATAGGCAGTCTTAGTTCTATTATTATTATTCATTCACATTTATTTGAAGCAGTCCAAAAATAACAAGCAATTTACAGTAAATGAAATGATACAAAAATAGGAACTTTTTCAGGGAACTTAGAACTAGAAGAAAAAGTCTTATACCAACCGGGCCTAAACAAGGAAAAACTGTTGAATACCAGGGTTGTACTTGTTGTATACCAGGGTTGTACTTGTTGTATACCAGGGTTGTACTTGTTGTATACCTCATTTTATCTCACGTCTGTGTGTCGCTGCTACATCTAGTTAATACATGATATTGGTTATTAGTACATTTTTAAAAGATGTCTACCTTGAAAGTTTATGATTAATGTAAAGTTACCTTTTACAACATTAGTACGCAATCTTAAAGCTGTAAGTTCTATGACTGCATTTTTATTACTTAACTTTACTGTTGCTAAATGAATTATACCAATGAAACTGAAATCAATTTGTGAAAAATATACTTGAATTTCATGAATGAGGTATTTAAGAGTACGGTGTCCTTCTTGATGTTATAAATTAAAATATACAATTTTAAATGTGTTTTTTACTTAAATTTTGTTTATTACTATGTCATTTAATTACTACAATTAAAAATATGTCTTTCAGAATGTCGGCCATTTTATTGTTTCTGGAATTATTTGTTAGTATATATTGACATTCAAGACTGTGATACAATACATATAACAATTCTTGTTATTTTATTTGCCAAATTTGTCTAGAAATTGAATATGCGAAGATGTTATCTTTTGTATTTAAGCAAGACCAAAGTCTTTGAATTACATTTAATGTCAGAGATGATCCAAGTAACAATTGTACATTATTTTCACGATTACTCTCCATTAAAGATGATGATGATAACACCACGATTATGAATAATTAATATGGTTTCTATCCAGTTTAAAAATATATAAAACATCATGTTATTTATAAAAAACCGATAGAGGGCACTATCTAAATCAATCTGCAGATTCGAGAGGTATACGAATAATATACCTCGATTCGAGGCATATTTAGATTACATTACATTTTGGCAACTGGAATGTTCCCTACTTTTATGGTGAGCGCCATCTATGTTCGATCCAGAGGAGAAGAGATTTTCGGCGTTTCATACTTGCCTTACTACCGTTACTGGTAGGTGGCGCATGTTCACCTCGAGGTACGAGCGAGGGGTCGAGTCGATCGAATTCGAAGATTCGTGTGTGAAAATAAAAATAATGGAATACTGGTAGCTAGGCTAGGGCAGGCCTAACTTAAATTCTATAGTCAGAGGTAACAAAAGTGACAACTGTCGCAATTCAAGAAACCAGTGATTCTTCTTGTTGTCGGCTTATTTCTCTAGTTAAGGCTAGCTAGGCTAGTAGTAGGCCTTAGACTTAGTAGTAGGCGCGGATTCCCGTAGGCGCTAGGCCCTAGCTAGGCCTAGCTAGCCGCCCTAGAGGAGGCCTACCTCTAGGCCTAGTAGTAGTAGGCCTAGCTAGCTAGTCCTAGGATGCTAGCCTAGGCAAGTACTAGGCCTAGTAGTAGTAGTAGCTAGGCCTAATAGCCTAGGCTAGGGCCTACCGAGGGCAGGCAAGAAGGGCCTAGCTGAGTGAGCCAGTGAGCCCATCATCTATCAAAGTATAATGTCAATGATGGGCTTATGATGCTACACAGTAATTAAGTCTGCCTAGCCTAGCTAGCTAGGCTACCTATACTCATAAATTAATAATAGGTGCCTACGACCTACTTGCTAACAATGATTATTTATAATCGTCGCCTTTTGTTTGAAATCGGTCACATTTTATTTTTGTCACAATAAAAGCAACATTTTTTTTATCTGAAAAAAATGTTAATTTAAAAATGCATTAAAAATTATGTTTTTTTTTACAGACAAATTGTATAATTATTGATGATGAATGGAGAACATACAAGTGAACAAGGGTCATTGCAGACAATAGTGACAAATATGAAAATGGAAAATGTTGAAGAAGAGTTAGTAGTAAGTAGTACACTAATAATTTTTTAGTTTAATATTTTGAAGTTTACCCTTTCATTTAATTACAGTACTTTTCTTTTAAATCAATTTGTAGACACCAAAATTGCTTGCCGGAGATGAATCGTCACATGACATTAATCCACCAATGAATAACAGATTGCATTCCGACTCCCTGAGTTTAACAAATACAGAGGAAGATGAATTGGATAGAAGAATTCGTTCTTACTTTGCTCATTTTGACGCAAGATTAGAACGCTTCAATACAGACATAAATTTGAAACTGGCTCTATTAGACGCCAAGCTGGACCTCTTACTGGAACAAAACAAGCAGTGTGAACAAAAAGAAGAAAATGTTTTTGTGGGTACCAGCGTTGCTGCCGAGGAAGAAGAGAAACAAGTTGTGGTGTTGTCACCGGATACGGTTGCCGAGGTACACAGATGGGCAACGTCACCGAGAAACTTTGCGTTGGGGTTGGTGCGCAAGTTATTCACAAAGGATGAAATGCGTAACAGTAACGTAAACGGAAAGCAAGGACGAGAGAAACTAGATCCGGTGCGGATACGGATCGTAAAAGATCTTGTAATTGAGTACTATAAGATTCCATTCATTGATCAGTCGTTTATTTGGAAACATTGCATCATTTCGATCGACGAAGGATGTCGACGACTGCGGAGGAAAAGAAAGACTGACATTAGCAAACTTTTTAAAAAGTTTGAATCGGAAAGTGATGCCAAACCAGAAGGAGATCCAGCTTAGATTGAATACTTGCTAAAGCGTAGTTCCCACTAGCGACGCAACACAAGGACGTAATGCAACGCAAGTGAATTGACCAATCACAAGCGATGGCTTATTCGCTTGTGATTGCTAACTGTCTATAACTTCGCTTGTCATTGGTTAAAACGCTTGCATTGCGTTTACGTCCTTGCGTTACGTTCTAGTGGGAACCAAGCTTTACTCTCTCATCAATGTGTACATAAAGAGAATATACACACTCACTCTCTCCCCAAGGTGTGCAAAATTATAATAGGAAGCACTTTGGGAAAAGCAAAAACAAACAAAACTGTTGATTATTTTAGAACTTTGCCATTAAAAGTTAATGTTTATATTCAACTGTATAATCAAGTTTAAATCATACACTGTATTTAATTCATTTAAAATCAATGATTATGACATCATTATGTACTAATTATGTTATTGGAGAATTGATTGATTTTTATTTTATATATTGTTTTTAAAACAAATACAAATGCTGTTTATGTTCTATTGTTGCCTCCTTTGTGTACTACTGTACTAGCGATATTAATCTTTCTTTTTGTTGCTTCAATAAATGGGAAAAAGTTGTAGCAAACAAGGTTTAATACACAGTTATTAAAAGTTTACAGTAGTATAATTGATTCTGTCTGCTATGGTATGTTTGCGAATCTTATTAATTTTGAGTTTTTTGTGTCAAAGAGAATTTAATAAACCCAGAGGATTTGTAGGAAAAGGTAAAACCACCAAGCTACAATTGTGTGTTGTCATGTTTAATACAATTATAATGTAAATATGCTTACAACTGTTATGTTTTACTATATAAAAGATTAAATTGTTATACTACAGTATATAGTTTGGTGAAGACCATACAAGAAAATGAAATACAAAAACATTTTTACTAAAAGAAAATCAATATTGCTAGTAAGGAATCACACAAACTTGGAATAAATAACTGAAGAAATATATATGATAGTTATAATTGTACTAGTTGTGTTTCAAAGTTTAGCTTCCTTCAAAGTTCTGAAACGGCATATTTTTCGTGCTACATATACTATATAAAAAGGCAATAAAAACGCTTTCCGCGTTCCATACATATCGGAAAAAGAAGAAGATAACATTCCCAGAACACCAAAACGGCTACTCAATTATGTTCCGGACAACACAAATTCCTTACATGGAAACGTAAAGCGGTACAGATTGTGTTGAATTAAACATACTTTTTACGCTATAAAAAACAAATAAAATTGAAATTGTTGGGTAAGTCACATACCTATACATTTATATTAAAATATAGATCGTGTTAAATTGCATAATAAACTGGTTCACAGCTAGGCTAGGCCTTTGTATTATTGTAGGCTAGGCTAGCCTAGCAAGTTGTTCGTTGACAGCAGCAGGCGCGGTATTCATATCATGCTGCAGCCTAACCCAGTAGTATTAGTAGTGGGTTGTGAATGGCAGAAATAGGCATAGCCTAGCCCCCCCCCCCCCCCCTACGAGAATTTTTTATTTGTTGTTATATATAAATTTGCCTAACTTAGCTATACCACTAGCTAGGCCTATCTAATAATTTATTAACTTACACCATCATCGATCGGCGTCCTTTTACCTTTCTCACGATTTTATTATTTTTATTTTCTTGATTTTTTTAAAGGTTTTGATTGATCCATTTAGACGTGCAGTGTAATAAATCATGAATGAATCTCTCAAGTACATTGTGGAGCAGCTGAACCAGCCTCCGTATAGTCGTAGCTACAACTTGATTAGCTTTGATTCACTTACACCCATCCAGCTGCTTCAAGTTCTCAATGATGTTCTTGCAGAGATCAGTCCACAGGTACAGTAATACTGGATTCACACAGCATGCTTATGAACCCTTCACTTGTAAAGTAGTTGGACCAATCACTACTCAATAAATCATCTATAATCGACTCGTGATTGGTGCTTTTACTTGATCCCTAACAAACCTTCAAAATAATTTCTCTGCAAAATATTTTGTGGTATAAAATATATTCATGTTTGTATAGATCTAAAATAATGAGATTGTGTATATATTTGATCTGAAAAATGTTAATAAACATTTGAAAATTATAATTATTTTTTTCCAGAATAAGATGGATATACGAGAGGAAGGAGCTGATCAAACGGCCGTGAGAGTCATGACGGAATTAAAATATCTGCGTTACAAACCATCTCAAGAAGTGTATGTACATTTCTGTACTCGAAAATACCCTATATTTAGACAAAAATTAAAGATTATAGAAATAAGAATCTACTGATATGTGATTGTTAATCAGTTATGTCAATACAGTTCCTGTCAATTCATTCATTCAACATTTGCATATAAAATATACACAGAAATTATGTTATTGATTGGAATCACACTATCTTACATTTTTTTTTGTAATTCCAACACTGCAAAACTATAACTTAAACTTAAGAGCCTGCTAAAAAGAATCTTACAATTTAGAACTACAAAGCAATTGAAACCTGCCAATCACTGCAAACTACCCTATGCTTAATGCCCTGTCTACACTATCAAAAGTGTTATGTCCCCAAATATGGTAGTGATGTGCCCAAATATAATAGTGATTTGCCTAAATATGGTAGTGATATGACATCATCCCGTCCATATATGGGCACAGACATCACATTTTATTTCACATGAAGTTTGATAGTGTAGACAAGGCTTAAGTCCACTAATAGATACACATTGTATGCGTCTAGGCTTACTGATGAGTAAACAACAATGATTGTTTTCACAGGCAAGCCTTTCGACAAGGACTGGTGACGGCCAACAAACCAGTTGTCTATGAAATATTAGTGTGGCTTTTCCAGAAGATGCCCGAAGTAAAGAAGCGAGCGTACTTGGCACGCTTTCTGGTGAAGATTGAATGCCCTCCTGATGTCATGTCAGATAGTAATGTAGCAGATGCCATGGCACAGGTAGAAAGGATTCACTAGACAAGTTCTAGAGCACTGTCAAACTAGGTGTGATGTGCCCAATTATGGTAGTGATATACCCAAATATGGTAGTGATTTTACATCATGTCCATATTATGGACAATTCAATTTTTTTGTCACATAAAGTTTAATAGTGTAGACAAGGCTTTAGAGTATTCCTTAGTGTAACAACTCAATTTCTGTAACTGAATATACTATTTTAATGATTTGAAACCAATTTTTTATTTTTTTTTTGAAATATATGAATCATGGTGATAAATAATATATTAGTACTACAAAAAGGTCCCAAATTTATTTTTACAAATAAAATGCATTCTGAATATCAGACTTTCAGGAAAATTTGACATATTGGGCGAGCTCAAAGGTGTCTGGTATTGCAAAATTGACTTTATAGTCTGCTATAAACATATACTAATATTTTATCTTTATATTGGTATAGTATGATGATATGATGGGCCAGTTTAAAGTACTTCACAAAGAAGCTGAAGAGTTGAAGAAATCCAACTATTCCACATCTGACATCAAGAAGGACATCTCGCACATGGATGAAGAGAAGGAACAACTATCAAAGAGAATTGAAAGACTCAAGAAAAAGGTTAAGTTTTTGGGTTTTTTTTTCTAAATATGTCCTACAATGTGGGTACAGTTATTCTGAACTCTCTATGTTCAAATTAGTCTTTTTAAAAAAAGGAAAAAAAAAAATATATATTTATTGCGGTATATTGTAAATACATAAACATTTTCAAAACAATAGCTCTAAGCTAAACATGCTATGAAATACATATTAATATTGTTTGAAAATCAAAAAAGTTATATGATTGTATTGTAAATTGTTATGATTAATGTTAAGTAAATAGAACTTTTATTGGATGGTATTAAATACAATTGTTTAAATATCATATCTGTAAAATTATTTTAGATCGATACCATACCAAATTATGAGAAGAATATTGAGATTGCAAGAAGCTTTCGGCTTGAACAAGAGAAACAGGCAGAACAAGGCCAGCAGAAGCTAGAGCAGAGAAATCAGGTAAGGTTGATGTAACTATTTTATTCCATTTGTTAGAGTTAGTAAGTAAGCAATTTGTGTTAGTATTGTATAATCTAAAAAAAGATTTAGATTTAGTAATAGTACTGTCGTAATGTAATTAACAACTGGCTGTGGTTAGCACTGCATTTATTAGTTAACATTTGACTAAGATATAAGACATCATCCAGGTATTTGAGTTGTACTCACTACTGTTTGTAACCTCTCTTAGCTTCACCAATCTGAACAACGATACAAGAGGATTCAACAACAACTAAGAGATTTAAAACAAGCAACAGTTGGCTCAACCCCAGAAGGTAATTCTTTTCTGCAATTTAAGATTTATTCTGTAAACGAGAATTTACAGAAAACGAGACTTTTGGGCCAATCCAGGAAAATGTTGGTAACACCTAAATAGATCCTTGTCCTTTGGTTGGTGTACCTTAAATTGATTAGTTGATTATTTCTTATTTGTCTTTCATACTCAGGTCTTATTCAGAAGCTTGATGAAGAAAACAAAGTAAATGCATATTTATGTCAAGATAAACTACCAAAGGAGATTGAGAACAAGCGGAAAGCTTGTAGGGACCTGGAGAAGGTCGTGCATGAGCCTGCAATGGGTCAGGCTGACCTGGATGATCTGTATGGACAGGTGAGAATTCATTATAATATTATTTAAAAAACAAACATTTTGGATATTTAAAAAACAAACATTTTGGATATTTAAGTATTGACACACGCATTGTTCAAGCTTATCATTATACGATCTAAAGCTCTGTCCACACTATCAAACGTTATTTGATGTGCCCATATATAGGCATGATGATGTCATATCACTACCATATTTGGACACTTTTTTGTCAAACTAGTTTGATAGTGTACAGCTTTAAACATTTAATTTACTTTCTTTACAGATTAAAGATTTGAACTCTGAAATCAATGGACTAATTGAAAAGCGGATGATGAGGAATGATCCCTTGGACGACAAAGTGTCACTGTTTCGGCAGCAAGCATCTATCATTGCACGCAAGAAAGAGGGCGCTGCTGAGAGCTTGAAAGATGCGAAGGATGAGGTTATGTCGCTGCGACAAGAGATAAATGAGAAGCGAGAAACCGTGAAAGGATTGCAAGGAGAAGAAGTGTTAAAAGGGGATGAAGTAAGAAGTTAATTTTGTTGTATCTTTATATTACTATATTAGGGTGATATAACAACGTATTAGGGCGATATAACACCATATTAGGGCAAGATAACACTGTATCAGTGCTATATAATACCGCATTAGTGCTATATATACCTCATACGAATACCTTAGTTTTTTTTATGTTATTACAATTCTACTTAAGAATTTGATGGTCCTAGATGTCATTGTGTTTCTCTTACTATTAACATTTTTGTCTTTCAGTTCAAAAGATATGTCAATAAACTACGAGGTATGAGTACGATGTATAAGAAGAAGCGGCAAATCTTGGCAGAACTCCGCTCGGAACTTGGCATTCTGTCGAGAACAGAAGAGATCTTGAAACAGAAGGATAACGCCATCCAAAGGAATCTTGTAAGTTTTACTATAAGATCGTAACAACACTGTAGCTTAGTGGTAAACATGTTTGCTTATCAATCTAGGGTAATGGGTCCAAATCCTGCCCTTGTTCCAGGATTGTCTTATAACCAAACAACTAGGCTCATTGTTAGAGATATTTTTGTCCGGTATGAGTTTGTTGATTTAAAAAAAAATTAAATTATTTTATTTCAGTCTGAACTTGAAGCAAAGAAAGGAATCTCTGGTTACCATGACACCCAGGAAGAACTAGAAAAAGTGTCAACGATGAAAAGTGAGCTGGACGATATGAAAGGACGAACATTGGAGGATATATCAGATATGGTGAGTAAAACGAACACATTTATTGTTTTTGACATTTATTGATAAAACTCAAATGTATTGTTTAAGTACTTTCATTAGGAAGTCTAGGCCCAGGAAGAGTGGATTTTTGTAAATGATGATCTCCTTAAATTGATCACTATTAGTGGCTTCAACACCTTCTTGATTCAGTTTGTCCTATTTTCTGTCCGTTCTTGAAAGAAATGAATTTATAGAAGTATTTGATAATTTCTTATTTTAAACTGTGTTCCTCATACAGGATTGCCACCTTTAAGAAGGATAGTGAATGAATTTGCTTATGGTTATCCTTGGCAATTTGCCTAAATATATAAAAACACAAAGCACATCTTTTGATGGCAGTTTTTTAAACTTTTGCTTTACCTCGACAGCCCCGTTCAACTTTTTTGTTTGTGATTGTCGAAAGATTGAAAAAAAAACCAAATAAATTTTTTCGTTTTAGGTTCATCGTCTAAATTCCAAGATCGCATCTAAGAAGTCTGCATTGGCACCAGTCATCAAAGAGCTGAGACCAATGCGACAGAAACATCAAGAGATACAAATAGCACACACAGAGAAGAAGAGCTCTTATGATACTCTGGCAGCTGGCTTGGACAGCAACTGCTCTAAGCTAGAACAGGTACAAGATAATTGTTCTCAAATTTACAGCAGTCATATTTTGGACGGCACCCTCAATATTTCGTTGCCATGCTTACGACAACGAATACGTGTGCGTGACGTATCCATTTTTGTAAGATTGCAAAACCTCACTATTATTAAGTTTTCGCAAAACCCAACTTTTCAAAGGGCCCGAATTTTCCAACACATTTGTATACAGCTTTGAACATAGTCTATCATTAAGAAATATTGTTATTTAAAAAAATGTCACTGCAGTCTGCATTAGATTAATGACACAGAACCATTCAAACTATACATTCAACTCTCCCAATAACTAAGGTAAAGGTGGCATTGGTAATTACCTGGCCTGCTGGGGGCTACTTATACGTCTATTAGGCCCTACTAGCTACTACTACAGTCAACTGATTTTATTTGTCATCTTTAGGACGTAAAAGCATTTCGAGAGGAATGTTCTCAGGAGGAAAGCAGATTCCATTATTTGAACTGTATGCGTAACATCTTGCTGCTTCAACAGAAACGAGTTGAAGAGGAAGTGAAGTCGTACGTCAACCCGCAAGACAAGAAGAAATCTTACAGAGAACTTTACTCCAAAAAAATACAAGAACAAGAGAACCTTGGCAAGGTAACTTTTAACAAACTTTTATTATTTTATAGGACCTAGTTCCACTATACCATATATAATCTCTACATCTTTTAGTTAATATGGTTTAAACTTGCTTAAACTCTACTTCATAAAGATCTGTTTACACTATAAAACTTAATGTTACAAAAAATGGGATGTGCCCATATATTGACATGATGAGGTCATATCACTACCATATTTTAGCATACCACTATCATATTTGGGCACATCAAACTTTTTTTTTGTCAAACTAGATTGATAGTGTAGACAGAGCCTAAGACAACAGGTCTCCAATTGAGCAAATAATTTTATTATATTTTTGGTATACTCCTTTATCCCTGATGTATTTTGGTATACTCCTTTATCCCTGATGTATTTTGGTATACTCCTTTATCCCTGATGTATTTTGGTATACTCCTTTATCCCTGATGTATTTTGGTATACTCATTTATCCCTGATGTATTTTGGTATACTCCTTTATCCCTGATGTATTTTGGTATACTCCTTTATCCCTGATGTATTTTGGTATACTCCTTTATCCCTGATGTATTTTGGTATACTCCTTTATCCCTGATGTATTTTGGTATACTCCTTTATCCCTGATGTATTTTGGTATACTCCTTTATCCCTGATGTATTTTGGTATACTCCTTTATCCCTGATGTATTTTGGTATACTCCTTTATCCCTGATGTATTTTGGTATACTCCTTTATCCCTGATGTATTTTGGTATACTCCTTTATCCCTGATGTATTTTGGTATACTCCTTTATCCCTGATGTATTTTGGTATACTCCTTTATCCCTGATGTATTTTGGTATACTCCTTTATCCCTGATGTATTTTGGTATACTCCTTTATCCCTGATGTATTTTGGTATACTCCTTTATCCCTGATGTATTTTGGTATACTCCTTTATCCCTGATGTATTTTGGTATACTCCTTTATCCCTGATGTATTTTGGTATACTCCTTTATCCCTGATGTATTTTGGTATACTCCTTTATCCCTGATGTATTTTGGTATACTCCTTTATCCCTGATGTATTTTGGTATACTCCTTTATCCCTGATGTATTTTGGTATACTCCTTTATCCCTGATGTATTTTGGTATACTCCTTTATCCCTGATGTATTTTGGTATACTCCTTTATCCCTGATGTATTTTGGTATACTCCTTTATCCCTGATGTATTTTGGTATACTCCTTTATCCCTGATGTATTTTGGTATACTCCTTTATCCCTGATGTATTTTGGTATACTCCTTTATCCCTGATGTATTTTGGTATACTCCTTTATCCCTGATGTATTTTGGTATACTCCTTTATCCCTGATGTATTTTGGTATACTCATTTATCCCTGATGTATTTTGGTATACTCCTTTATCCCTGATGTATTTTGGTATACTCCTTTATCCCTGATGTATTTTGGTATACTCCTTTATCCCTGATGTATTTTGGTATACTCCTTTATCCCTGATGTATTTTGGTATACTCCTTTATCCCTGATGTATTTTGGTATACTCCTTTATCCCTGATGTATTTTGGTATACTCCTTTATCCCTGATGTATTTTGGTATACTCCTTTATCCCTGATGTATTTTGGTATACTCATTTATCCCTGATGTATTTTGGTATACTCATTTATCCCTGATGTATTTTGGTATACTCCTTTATCCCTGATGTATTTTGGTATACTCCTTTATCCCTGATGTATTTTGGTATACTCCTTTATCCCTGATGTATTTTGGTATACTCCTTTATCCCTGATGTATTTTGGTATACTCCTTTATCCCTGATGTATTTTGGTATACTCCTTTATCCCTGATGTATTTTGGTATACTCCTTTATCCCTGATGTATTTTGGTATACTCCTTTATCCCTGATGTATTTTGGTATACTCCTTTATCCCTGATGTATTTTGGTATACTCCTTTATCTCTGATGTATTTTGGTATACTCCTTTATCCCTGATGTATTTTGGTATACTCCTTTATCCCTGATGTATTTTGGTATACTCCTTTATCCCTGATGTATTTTGGTATACTCCTTTATCCCTGATGTATTTTGGTATACTCATTTATCCCTGATGTATTTTGGTATACTCCTTTATCCCTGATGTATTTTGGTATACTCCTTTATCCCTGATGTATTTTGGTATACTCCTTTATCCCTGATGTATTTTGGTATACTCCTTTATCCCTGATGTATTTTGGTATACTCCTTTATCCATGATGTATTCCATTCAGTTTTGAGTGATTATTAAATTATTCATACCTCAACAAAATTATGCAAATGATAAATTGAATTGAAAATGAATAATTATTTTGATTTTATTTCAGAGTTTACGTGAAAAGCAAAAGGCAATCAAGGAGAACTACGGGCCGAGTATGAAACAAATTAAAATGTGGAAAGATTTCCAAGTGCTAATGGAGTGCAAGACACGATGTTATCTGAATAAAGGAAAACAAAAAGGAGACTCAGCAACCATGATTAGAGATGATCAAGAGGACAGACTTGTGCTTTAATGAGTGACTGACATGGAGTGCAAGACGCGATGTTATCTGAATAAAGGAAAAGGAGACTCAGCAACGATGATTAGAGATGATCAAGAGGACAGACTTGTGCTTTAATGAGTGACTGACATGGAGTGCAAGACGCGATGTTATCTGAATAAAGGAAAACAAAAAGGAGACTCAGCAACGATGATTAGAGATGATCAAGAGGACAGACTTGTGCTTTAATGAGTGACTGACATGGAGTGCAAGACGCGATGTTATCTGAATAAAGGAAAACAAAAAGGAGACTCAGCAACCATGATTAGAGATGATCAAGAGGACAGACTTGTACTTTAATGAGTGACCAACATGAGTACTTACTCATTCTCTAATGGACTGGAGGAATGAGGATAGACTTTTTATTAAGAATCAACAAGTTATGTTGGACAAATTATTATTTATTAAACCAATTGTAGGACATTTTTAAGTACATACTTAGATTTGATGTTTGACAGGTAAATGTCATTGTAATGTACTCATGAATCATTATGTTATAACCAGTTGTTAACCAGTTGTAAACCTCTTCTTGTTTAATTTTAGCTGCTATCATAAAATTGTACGTGTTTTGTAGTACTTACTTCAGCATTCATTGCTTAAGCTCTGTCTACACTATCAAACTTTATGTGACAACAAAATGTGATGTGCCCATATATGGACATGATGATGTCATATCATTACCATATTTGAGGATATCACTACCATATTTGGGCACATCAGAATTGTCAAACTACTTTTATAATGTAGACAGATCTTTATACCTGTGTTGCAATACTGACATTTGAAATATATATAGTTGGTCCTTTTCAACAGAAAGTAATTGTACATAATAGATTACAAAATATAGAAGCTATAGCTATGAATGACAGTTTAATTGTGAAAGTAAAACTAAAGCTCTGTTTACACTATAAAACTACCAAATATGGTAGTGATGTGACATCATTGTGTCCATATATGGGCATCACATTTAGTTGTCACATAAGACAGAGTTTTTCGTGAAACATCCCTTTTCAGCAGCTTAGTGCCTCTCCCCTTTTCTTCTAAAAAAGACTATTATTATATTCATTTATAAGCTTATTTGAATGATGCCCACTGTCAATTGTTGCATAAATCGATTAAATGAATAATTCTTGCTTTCCAACAATGCTGTTTCTCTCAGTTGATTAAATTGGTTTCCAGCTGTTTATTGTACTGTATGAATATGTATGTGAGTATTTCAGTACAAAATACACGAACCTTGCGTTTTATATCATTTTTTATTGAAAAATATAAATGCAATAGCCAAACAAATGTGTGCATAGTATAGCAATTAAATTGTAATTGCGTCGTAAAGTACCCGGATACAAACAGTTTCTAGGTTTTATCTTATTATTACAATACAATTATTTATTGACTCAAACCGTACGTGACAGTATTGTCATAAAAAATATTATTGGTATGTTAACGAAAATTATTATAGTTAATTATAAATAATTTATAATTCAGTGATTATTATATAATTCAAAAGAAACGTATAATTATTCTCTCGTGTTTGATCCAAGAAAATATTATCAATATGATACAGTTAATATTCACAAACAATGTCGATGAGAAATGATACGTTCGTAGCACCGCCCCTAAACCATATAGCAACCAACAGCACCCCCACCCCCATAATACAACCCAACCCGTAGCATTACCCCCAACCATATATAGCAACCAACAGCACCCCACTCCCATAATACAACCCAACGTGTAGCATTGCCCCCCCCCCCCTCCCCAACCAACCATATAGCAACCAACAGCACCCCACCCCCATAATACAACCCAACCCATAGCATTTCCCCCTCCCCCACCAACCATATAGCAACCCACAGCACACCCACCCCCTATAACACCACCCCGCTGTACCGACGTTGACTCGTATTCAAGTCCCCTCCCCCTCCCCATATATACACTGTTCAAACCGTACTGATTTAGCTCTCTGTATGGTATCTATAATTTGTATCATAGTATACTACACATAATCAGTATCATATAGGCCATAAGCCTCACATGTGATACATATATTACACTGTATTACAGAAATGTGCCTGATACTGTACAAATTATGTCAATAGGTGAAGATACGTCCAGTAGCCTACATAGAATCCATCAGGTGAAGCTGTACCCCCACTATGATTATAATTGAGATGTTGCTGTTTGGTTTGAGCCTGATCTGCTGTGCGTTGTTAAAGTCTGCTGTGAACTGCTTGTGCCAATTCGCCTTGCCCTTTTGTCACGGAGAAGTTTGATCTTTTTCTTAACCTGTAAAATGACGTCACAGTAATAATGTTACAGTAATTATGTTTAACTGTTTATCACCACCCACATATGATGAATAATGACAGTAGGCTATATTAGAATAGGAAGCTTTTAATTAAACTAAGGATGAATGTAGATTAGTCATGAGGCCTACGTCATTATCCCAGTCGTTTTTTACATTACAAATGCAATTACCGTACACACATCAGGCCAATTTACACAGACTTGCCGGAAAACAAAAATATATAGAATCTTATGTTAAATATTATGTATAATCATTTACACAAAGCGCGGAGCAGGCGGCCGTTGAGCGAAAATCCCGCTCAGAAGAGATACCGATTCTACGTGGGATAAGCAATACGCGGTTTTCCGCTAAATTACCGCTCGTATGTGTAATTATAAATCATTGTCTATCAATACATACCTCATTGTTTTCCAGACAATGAAGAAAAAATATAAATACACCCTAAAATTTAAAACAAAAACATGTTTTTATTAAGACATTTTCAAAATACACAATGTTATACTATGCAATTAACCGGCGTTACTAACTCTTGCTATAACACCAACAGCTAAACGTCCTTACCTGCAGGCCGTTGAAGATTACAAACATATACGAAAAAAGTTCATCGTCAGATAGTCCTGCTATCAGTCCGAAAATCCAGGTGAGCCCAAGTATGGGCTGTAAGAATAAGACGGCTTTAATGCAAGCTCTGTTAACAAATGATAAGTAATACCGACCGATAATAAATGCAAATATTAAATCTTATATTAATTAAAATTGAAATAAGGAATGGATGTGATGGAAAGGAGATGGATGGATTGATTGGGTGTGATGGAAGGGAGATGGATGGGACCATGGATGAAAAATTAATGGCGATAGATATATGACGATAACACCCTACTATGATATGATATTACGTTTAGAAAGGTTGCCTTTATTTATTTATTTATTAACTATTTATTCTTCTTCAATATCAGGGGCTGAACTTGATTAATCCTTCCCTTGATATTTTATGTTTTGTTTATATTTACATTATTTAGAATTTATTTTTGGGTAAATAAAAGAAAGAAAGAACTTCTTTATCCATCAGGTAAACAAAAAACCTGTTTTGCATTGTGTTTTAGATTAGATAGTTATTTTAATAAATAATATAATATAATATAAAACCTGTGGCGTTCCATAGTCTCCTTTCTTTGGTTTGTTTGTAAGTTCATGAATTGTCTGATAACTAGAAAGGTAGCAAGCGAGTTAGCCTGGAAAAAAAAAGAATGTGAAACAACAATCTAAACTTAATTTAATATGCTAATTAGTTGTTTCACTCAGCCATGCAAGAAGGAATGTCAAACAACAAAATGTATAGTTAGTTAAAACGTTCATCTGAATCTGTAAGACTTCGGGATATGGGTGCAGATGAAATGCCAGAAACAAAACTGCAAAAACCTATGTATAATTTACACTGAGGAAAAACAAAGGATGCATTAAAACTATGTAACAACAACCACCATCGGACAGCCGCCGATTGTAGTTGATGGAGAGGCTATACAACTCTCTGGTAGCTGGTTCTATATTTTGCTGGATGGACGCATTTTTAATATGTTAAAGCATGTGTTAACTAAAGACTGTAGTTGATGGAGCTCAGACGACTCTGGTAGCTGGTTCCATATTTTGATTGACGTATTTTTAATAAGGAATAAGCATAGTCGATGGAGCTTAGACAACTCTGATAGCTGGTTTCATGTTTTGATGGACGTATTTTTAATAAGGAATAAACATGTATTAAGAGCAAACGTAAGTTTAACGTATTTATTCATTGGATCTATAGGCCTGCTTGAATATTTTAAAAGGTGATCTTACCAGTACTACAAATGCAGCAGTTGCAAAAAACACAAAAATACTGCCACTCTCAGCGGAGAGCCAACACCTATAGTTAGAAAGAGTAAGCCTAATAAGCCTATAGGCCTATAAGTAAAACATTGACACCAACAACACCACCACACATTATTTATACTATATAGAGGATGAGGAAACATAAATATATTTTTATTTAACTTGACTTGATACAGGACACAAAATAAGCGCATTTTCCTTGTTTATGTTGCATAATATTTAAAGATTATTTACATTTTTGTATGTGCAAGGCCCATGATAGAAGGCAGGAGTTGATCTGGGTTTCTCTTGGACAAATAAAGTGGAATTGAAAAAGTATAGACCTGTAACTTACAATTCTGTCGCTCGATATTCAGTGGTAAATATTCCGTACGTACAGGCCACGAGTATCATAGGAACAACTGAAAGTATTAATAAATAAAGTCATAATTACTACAAGAATAAGTTGTAACTAGGATTTTTATTGAGTCATTGTTGGTGTGTTTTTTTTGTATTAAATTGTGTCACTGCATTGTTAGTATATCAATAACCAATGCCAATGGGATCACTCAACAAGAATTAATAACTTTATAGTGAAAATGAAAATTAAATAAAAACTCTTACCCCATCCGACGCCACTGAAAGTGTAGAAAGTTTTCCGAATTAGTTGATAGTTTCGTGAAGCCATGTATAAATGTACGCCCTCAAGTAGCATCCAAATCAAAGCAGACGTATACGAATAATGTGTTAATATTGCCAACGCGTCGCACACACCCTAAGGATAATAAGCAGTTGATTATTATACTATAAAGCATGGTTTTCACTAAGTCTTTTAAACTATAAATGTACACACAAATACCCCATGGTTAGGCCTACAGTGCTGATGTCATATCCGTGGTCGTATTCGCCTCACACTTAAGTGAGGTAGGCATACTTTACTTACATACTAAAGTATTTCAAGGATGTGTACTTAGTATATAAGTCTGAATGATGAATGCGGCCATGTATTTTTATAGAAGTAGCAGCTTATTATTCATGCGCTAAAAAGCATTCACTTGATCGTCATGATTTGTTTTGTTAGAGAAATATGCCGCAAGCATTATTTAACGTAGTCGTTCTCAATATGGACAACTTCTAACAAGATTAATGTAGTCATTTTTTACAAAAAATAAGTAGATAGAAACATAATAACCTTATTTTCTGTGCGCTCGATTCCAACTAAAAATAAAAACTGTGCTATTGCCAGTGCTACGCAGAGACTGAAGTGTACTTGTATGCTAAACGTTCGACAAATCCTAAATTAGAAAAATAGACATCATTCGGTAAAGCTCTTTCTACACTATCAAACTGGTTTGACCAAAAAAAAGTGTGATGTACCCAAATATGGTAGTGATATACCCAAATATGGTAGTGATATGACATCATCATGTCCATATATGGGCAAATCACATTTGTTGTCACATAAAGTGTGATAGTGTAGACAGTCTTAGGCTGCCGTTATTTTTACTTTGTAATTGATTATCTTCCACATCGGGGAAAGTGTGACCCTTGTATTTATCTAAATGCTTGCAATTGCCTCTCATATTGTAGGGTCTTTTGTAAACGTCTGTTCCCTCATAATTATTAACTTGATTTACGTTTTCATAATAGTATACAATGCATTAATCGATGTAGATATGCCTAAAGCCTTGTCTACACTATCAACTTTATGTGACAAAAACATGTGATGTGCCTATATTTGGATATGATGATGTCATATCACTACTATATTTGCGCATATCACTATTGATAGTGAGACAGACCTTGATATGCATGTAGTATGGATTCATTTTACATTTACCTAAAGCTGTTCTTATTTTGTTAACGAATATTTGTCCTTAGGTTAAACAAAAATTAAGCAATCGTATATCTTACCCAACATAGATAAAAATGCTCCCGGATGCAACGAGGCAAATCAGTGATGTACTGATGATAACTTTCGATAGAACAGAAAGCGATGTATCATTTGACTCTTGAGTCTGTGTGATAGAAAATTACAATATTAATCAATTTATCATTCCTTTAATAAAATGATACGGATACAAGTTTATACAATAGTATAGAATTTATATACCAAAATGATTTTTTTCTAGAAGAATCCAAATTTAATTAGGTAAAATAATTTATTTTATATAAATTTTTATTTTATATAAATAAATTCAATAACAAATTTGATTATTAGAAAGTTTATAAAGTGCAGCTTTTGGTCATTTGCATTCTGTAAATGCATGGCTAAATAGACAATTAAATAAAAATATTGTCCGCTGTAACAAGTTTTCGTGTACGAAGCAAAGTTTGAGAGAAAATTGTACGTGGTATAAAAAAGGACAAACTAAAACTAAATTTACGAGACGCAGCTTGGGACAAAATTTCAAATGTCTTAAATTTCCTCTAGTAACCATATACATACCGTGGATGAATCCAATGAAAATAGGACTGTAAAGCTGGTTAAATGGTTACATCTGCACAGAGTGTGAGTAGTGTTACTGGAAACGACATTGCAACCATACGTTGACCACGAGTTTCTATTTTTGGAGGAAAAAATAGTTCTCAAATTAACACTAAACCGAAAACTCTAAAATAAGAATTAATATAAGTACCTCTTCTTGATTTATTTGTTGATAGACTGTTTTTTTGCTCTTTTTTTGTCGAAAGTTAGTTAAGTTTGGTTCCCATTAGGACACAACGCAAAGGCGTAAGCGCACCGCAAGCGAGTTGACCACCAATCACAAACGACAGTTCGGATAATCCATCGTTTGTGATTGGTTAAATTGCTTAAGTTGCGTCGCTGCGTTACGTCATAGTGTAAACTAAGCTTTAATCATAACTGACCATTATTATTTGGAATAATAAATACCTAGACCAACCATGATGACATTGTCTCTTATCAAATTAAATTGAATTAGTTAAAGCAGCTATTTAGTCAATATGAAATAACCTTTTCCTGTTTTTAGTTTTTTATAATACAATTGTCAATTCATTTACAAGTGTGAACCATGGCAAATTAATAATATGTAATATTAAAAATAACAAATATCGTGGTAGTAATAAATTATTATTAGTGCTCAAAGCGCCTAATTTGTACACAATGGTTCGATCGCCTACGCAATTTTTTACTTGTTGACAAAATGACTGTATTTATGACAGGCAACATATTCCGGGCCAGAATGTGTATAGGTTTATTCCGGATTTCGTACACAAAACGTATACGCGCGCGTGTGATCGAAAAACGCAGCCCGGTCATGGCTACAGACCAAATCCCGGCTCAGTGTGAACGTAATTTTAATGTGAAGCTTGGTTCACTACGGACGCAACGCAGGGACGTATAACGCAACACAAGCGAGTTAACCAATCAAATGCGATGGATTATGCCAACTGTCGGTTGTGATTGGTTAACTCACTGCGTTGCATCTACGTCTTTGCGTTGTCTCCAGTGTGGAGCAAGCTTAAAGATTAGGACAATTGCAAGGTGTTAAAATTGCTCCAATAACTTACGACGAATATGTATCAGTATCCCAATAAACACAATAGAATGTTACTTCGTCGTCGGTGTTTAATTCCTGTATAAAGTATAGCAATTTAAAATCATTATAATAATAACATATAGATTACTACATGAACAATAGACACGCCGCAGTTATGCAATAACGGATGATTAGCACTATGACGTAAGGGCGATAACGAGTGTGGCGGGAAAAGCGGGCCTGAAGAAATTGTAGCTAAATTTGTTTGAGCATTTTTCCACCACACCACTTACAAACGAAATAATTTATTTGTTTTCAATTCGCAATCAACAGCGGGGAGCCACATTCGTAATGTACTTTAAGTGTACGTATCTTTACATTAAGAACATTGTTATTATAACAAAAAGTACACTGCAGTATAATAACAATATCTAAGTATGTTCAAATCTATCTAAGCGCTTTTTAATAAATCTATATCAATTTTTAATCAAAACCTGTCCTTTAGAAACAGTGTTATATAATAAATACCATAAATATAAATTAAGGAATAATAGTTAAGTTGATACGTATTCAAATACTATTGATCTGCAATTGGGTGAATAATATTCGCGTGCCTGCCAATCCATTTGCAAAAAAAAAAAACATTTGTTATTTAAAAAATGGCAATATAAACAATATAATACAATGATACACTTTCACTTAAAACAGTTTTTATTTTGTAACATTTGTTGGTACTCTGAAACTAAAAGTCTTCATGACAGTTTTGTCCTGTTTCCGGTTCCCGTGTTGTCCTGTTTTCCTTTTTTTGTTAATGGGCTGCCTCATACAAGCTTTGATTTTTTATTTTTGCCCCTCTTAGTTTATTTATTTATTTATTTTATTTTATTTTTATTTTAATCTTTAACCTATAACTTATCTAATTTATAGGTCAATGGTTTAAACAAATTATTGTTAATTTATTATTTAACTGTTATTGTGACGTCAGAACCACGCTTGAATGTGACGTCACTATTAGTATAATTAATTGAATGTAGGCTTACTTGTTGTACCATTTCAAAGAGCATCTCAACGTAAGATCCTTGGTTTATTTGTAATATAGTGCCGTTTAATTGCAGTAGAATACTAACTATAACAGCGACTCTGGTAGCAGTAACTTGAACAGATTCTAATTCATTAACTGTTGCCGTGGTTACCATGTTGTCACTTTCGGATGATATAATTTCAGATGATACAGTAACAATCACATCTTTAAAAATACAATTTTACGAAAACAATTTATATTTATATTACGCAAATGACAATAAATGGAAATTTGATTTTGACTGAATAAATGAATGATTTAATGAATTAACAGCATGTTATAATCTATATATCAGCACAACTACCACCATCACGTCAGCATCCATCATTGATAATATTATAATAGCATGCCCGAACAAGAAATGTCTTACTTCTAAATTAAAACCACGCCATAACCTAAAATCGCGCCGTTTGAGATGGAGCACCTTTCAATCCCCCTTTAGCCACAGTTAGAACTAAAATGGTCCTTTATACAATTTGTACTGGCAGAGTTCATAATGAATACACTAATTAGATGGAGCCAGCCCATTGGACGAAAAACTGATGTTTAGTAATGTCACATTTATAATGTAGGCCTAATATTAATTTTGTACATACCTTCATATGGGATAGCAAATGCTGGAAAATACACCGCCGTGGTATAATCGCCAGCGGGAATATTGATCGACACGGATTCGTTCACTTCCAAATATCGTTCAACAGTTGTAACTAATGAGAAAATAATTCATAAAGTAATATTAAAGATTTATTGTTCCTTCCAAATTATGAAAATGAAGATTAATTACATCAGACTTCGAATAAGTTATTTTTTAATCATTTAATCAAGTTAATCATTTCTCTGTAAACAAATTGTGATTGGGCATTTGGTTATTTTGGTAATAACTATGCGCACTTTATTGGTTAAAAAATTAACCGATAATTTTGTTTTGGCTGCAAAAACACGGCCTATGTCAGATTATACTGAACCGTATACCTACCTTGTAAGCAACCACTTGTATTTGTAGCCTTGTCTTGCTAATTTAAAGAAAAATTATTTATTATTGATTAATAACAAAGTAATAACAAAATTGTAATTACTTCGTAGATATAGCCTATCGTATTGATTAACGGTTTTATCAATGCGAGGACGAGTTTAAATGTAAATTACACCCGAATCGACCTTGATACTAAATGATAAATAAGTCTTCTCTCATCATTATTGCGTCGTTATCATGATTATGATTGATTACACCGTAATAATAATAAATGATTGTATTCAAAAAAATTAAAGTAGTAGAAGTCGCTTATGTGTTGCAAATAACTAATATAAAAGATCATAAACAGTGCGTTAAGATATGAACGCTCAACATCATCACGAAAATGGTACAATTGTGAACGTCAGTCGTGACGAAACGAATAAAAACACGACATTTGGCGCACGCGTACAAATACTGTTTACGCACGCATTTTATGGCGAAAGCGTACAAACACAGTTTACGCACGCATTTTAACATTTTTATTCTTGTGAAACAATAAATTAAAAATGAAATATGAAACAAGGCGTTCATCATAATAATAAAACAAAACAAACCTCTTTAAAAATGTCGATAATTTCATTTGATTCTTCTTCTTCATCATCCTGAATACCTAATGAGAAACATATATTACTCGTCACTATTTGTTCGGTAGAGGATTGACTGTGTAAAGTAGTCAGTTCAAGACTACCTCTTCCAGAAAGCATCTCAGCAGCAGACGTCGTTACATCAGAGGCCATTGTATCAGAAGGCCTCGTATCGCCGGTCGTTTCAGAAGTCGTCTCATAAAGCGTTACATCGGTAGTCGCATATGGCGCCGTTGCAAAAGACGTAACATCATAGGGTGACGTTATAGCAGAAGGAGTCACATCAGAAGTCGTCCCGTAAAGCGACGTTGGAGACATAACATCAGATGTTGTAGAATACGGTGACGTCATACTAGAAAAAGCCACATCGCCAGTCGTCGAATAAGATGACGTCATACTAGAAGACGTCACATCTGAAGTCGTCACAGCTGATGACGTTATAGCACTTGTAGCAGAAGATGTTAAATCAGAAGTCGTCACATAAGCCGACGTCATACCAGAAGTCGTCACATCTAAAGTCGTCACATGTGGTGACGTCATAGCATTAGACGTCACATCAGTCGTTGAAGAGGTAGTGGTTTCCTTTTCAGCAGTGGAAAATATAGCTTGTGATGTTGATGATTCCGTATATTGACCTTGATGAGAAATTAGACACAGGAATATACGTAGGCAAGATAATATGGAGTTAATATTTCAACTAATCTGAATGAACTAATGGGATGCTCACGTGTCGCATACATTCAAACACTTTGTATGTATGGGATGTTTTCTGAATGGGACGGATTAATGGTTTGCTGGTGGTGGACTGGCGCAGAAAACATAACGTGTCGGGAGTGGTATTTTAAGCTTGGTTCCCACTAGCCACGCAACGTAACGCAACCTACACAACGTAAGAAAATTCCATTCCAATAATTGTGTTTTCCTCCGACTTTCTGCGTGAAATCAAACCGATTTTTGCAGCACTTTTGCAACGTCGATTCCCAATTGTGATTATGCAATACATCACTTTGCGTCAATACGTCGCTTCGTTGCGTTCTAGTAGTGGGAACCACGCTTAAACATAGTACAATTGTGTTCACTGGAATATGAGGTACTAATGGTATACCATATTGGTGGATCCTCTACGAATATTACAATAATAGTAGTACTCTACTTACAATTATATTCAACATGTAGTACATTATTCGGATTTGTAAAACATGTGCTCAGTAAAGCAGATGTGGGGTCGGAGCAAGTCTGTTGACCATTACATATGTCTGAAGTAGCTTGCGTGCAATCATCGCAGGAACCAGTTACACTCCTCGTACAGTCGTTTCCTTGGTGATGACATGACTCGGCATTTACGATATTTACACCTCCGCCACTGGTACAGTCTAACTCTGTTACCAAGTCCTCACAAAGTATAACTGAATAAATAAAAGTTAGACAGTTTTTTCAAACAATGAAAGTTAAATTTGTTCATTTCATGACCTCTGATTGGTTGTTGGAGTTGGAGTTTTTGCTTCACAAAAAGTGAAAACAATTCGAACTACTATAATTTCGATGAAGCCAAAAACTCGAATGAACTATAGAATTCGTCTCGGATTAATTAGCAGATTAAAACACGAATACGCATGCGTATAAGCTGAAGATTTGTGGAAAACTAGCTTTAAATTCAGAAATTGATTTACCTTTTTAGTTTGAGAATAAGTGTGTTCTTAATTGTTTGGAATCGATTGAAATTATACATGATACAATGTTTATACTCACCACTGGTTGTTTGAAACGTTTGTGCTGACATTATACAAGTTAGCTACATCAATGACATACCAATAAAAACAAATTAAAATAATTACAATTACTCGGTTTTGTAAGTTTCAAGCGAAAACAATTAGCCTAACCTCAAGAAAAACAAATAACAGTTACTAAAACTATACACATGCAAGCTATTGTGAATGTATTAACTGCAACCCCGACTCTCGCAACACATGTATTGAATATACCCTACGCATAGACCTACTCTTTATTTTTTAATATAAAGCTATCCTGTAACATTACAGTGCTCAAATTTAAAAGTTTGTGTCGCCCTAAATTGATATTGAAAAACAGTATTAAAGATGTATTGTCTTCCAAAAACATAAAAAAATGAAGATACTGTCAATATTTCAGGCAATTATTTTTTTCGATCGAATTCTTGGTCAAAGGGAATAACTACCGCATGTAACATTAAAATAAACGAAATAATTGTTTTCAGGGAGACGATGTCTTTAAAATCTTACTAAATAAATCTTGAGCAAGTGTTGAAACTCCTTTCTAGGGCTAGGTCTCTTCGTTAACAATAACCCTCCACTCATCTTCAGTATGGAATCTAGATAAATCAAATTAAATCAGCAATCATATAGGATGCGCGTTTTAATGATGATGGTAAGACTTTATACGCGCGCGTGTGAACAATATTGGTGTCACCGCCGATGAATACAATTACAGTGCAGTAATCCATTTATCAGTTTCAGTTTAGTTTATTTCACACATCATATTATACATTTGTAATGATATAAATAATATTATTTGATTGTGCGTGGAGACTAATAAGTCTGAACCTCTATTCACTTATTTTAAAATTCGTGATCCAATGTATAACTGCTGAGCCATAAATTGCATTTCTCATAATGTAAATAACCAAAACTTTGGTTGTGTTGAGAGTGGTTAATTTTTAGTTAAAATATTTTTCTTGAAAGATAACATTACCCATTAATAACACAGACTGATGACTTATGTCGTTGTTAATTAAGTATCATACGCAATGTGTTATTGTAACAAACTTGTAGCTTCCTCAAAGTATCCTTATTGATAATTATACCATTATGACTCACAATACATTTAAGTAGTATGATCTAAAAAAAACATGAATTTTCAACCTTATCGGAACATTTAATAACATAATTAACCAGCTTAAAACATGTTGCAGAAGTAAAAGAAATAATGATAAAAACAAGAGGAATAACTAATAATTTTAATCGTACTTACATCGTCGGCGTGTAACAAAAGTTTGTTTTACAGAAAACGTAACACCGTCGTCGACGTATTTCTTACAACGCGTCTTCTTCAGTCTGAACGCTACTTTGTGTATGAAAGAGAAAATATTGTGTACAAACCAATGATAATCGATTATACGAGAGCGCCACCAAGCTAATGACTATCAAACAATCCAGACAATAGCATTATTATTGTTTTTTGACTTTTGGTAATGTTTGAACATTTTACTGATTTTCAATAACTTACAATCGTTAAAAAGGTAACTATTAATAATAAAATATTATTTTTTTGTGTAAAATTAATTGTTGTTTCGATTTGTATTTAGGGTTTTCCTTAAGATAATTTCTTCAAAATTGCAAAAATGTTGGTGAATTATAATATTATGAAAAATTACCGTAGCTCCAGTTTTTAGAAAGAGCTTATTCCACTCGCTCAGCTTCACCGCTGTTAAACAATATGTGTTTTGCCAATGTTGCATGTTGCCAAAGTTTAATAGTAAACAATGAATTTAAACCCGGAGCTAGACTTTAATCACAATTTTCATTAATGACTTTCATTGAATTATCAGCATGATGATGATTACAGAAAAAATAAAATTTAAAAAGTGACGTGAATACAACATTTTTTATTCATTAAACAAGTGAGAACTAATTAAACTCAATCTTTGTCTGATTAGCCATCCTATAAAACGATCGATAAAGCATGTCCTTGTGAACGATTTTCTAATTACTTAGTCTAAGTCTTACTCTAATAGCTCTCCGACTCTAATAGAGTGTTTAATCTTTAATCATTGTTAATTTACTGTCAAGTGTCATCTTCATATTTTAAGTGTGAATTCAGTATTGTAATAATTATTGTCGTTCAACGAACTATTAGGTTTATAGACCTAAAAATAGACTTAAAATCGATATTGAGTAGTACTACTAAGCATAAAATTGACGTTCAACACACTATTAGGCCAATAAACTAAAAAATTTAACTTAAAAAATCGATTGGAGTAGTATTACCAAGCATAAAACGCTTGAGTGTCGTTTAGGCTACCGCCCTTTGAATACTAGCAAAAATATCAATCAATAAACGGAACACACACATTATAAATAATCATAGTATGCTTAAATCATAAGGTTATTTTACTAACGAGTTAGTGAAATGGAACACATATTTTTCCTCTTTTGCATTTTTTTTGTCGAGAAAATTATAATTTTTACTCAAAAGCACGAACATGAAGAGTATAATGCAATTAGATGTCGGAGGTATGCTACAATAATGGGTTAAGAATGTTGTTGCAAAGGCCTCAACATTGTAGTTCCAGCCTCCTTCTTTTTATGATTTGTTTAAGTTATTTAGTTTCGCATTGAAAAAAATAGAGTGATTTGACTTATATACTGTATACAAAATAAACTGTTAAATTAAAATTTATCTCAGAGCCAATTTGACTATTATCTGAAATAATTTTTTTTTGTCAGATCATTTTTTTATCGATTCAATTTTTTGAATAACTATTATGCAACATAAACTGGCATATTAAAAAAATATGTGTTCAGGTAAGAGAGACAATATATGTTTGAAGTTACTGTATACGTCACAAAAATATCGGTGTGAGAACTCCGATATTTCAAAACATACATTTATATTATATTTACGTATAAATTGCCTTTTGTAAAACCTACATAAACATTGAGATGCTAAAATAGTAAATATTTTACAATAGCCCAAACGAAGGAGCGTGTCGTTTTGCTTTTAATCTCAAATCTTCAATACTTGCCGCCTTATGTGACGTCATTACCCCACCCATTAGTGTGGCAAGATGAAACGGATAACTAGCAGAAGGAAACATGAATAATGGATGCGGGAAGAAAGGTGCTGCGATAGGCCTAGGCTCAGGTGGCGTAGAGAGGTTCATTTGCAGCTGAGCCTGTAGACGATCTATTGGTAGCTTTACGGATCCTACGCTTAGATAAGGAGCCACGTGACATGAATCGATTGGTAACGGTTTCCCGACAAAGTTGCCCCCAAAACCTATAAGTAAATAAAACTTATGTTACTTAATATTAATATAAAGTAGAGAAAAATTGGATGTGATATCATTGGCGACAACTTGAAGAAACCCAAAGTCTTTACAATAAATTAATAGCTTTTGTTTTTGAAAAATATAGGCCTATACATTTTTTAGGCAATCTGGCAAGGAAAGCCGTGTGAATGTATTCAGTTTTGGTTGTAAATTGGTACAACTAACCCAAAATATAGATCTCTGTTAATATAAATATTGTTTAAGAAAAAGAAAATGAAAGCAGTGTTTGAAAGTGTTTGATAGCCGGCCTTGGTTTGGTTTAATTGAGATGTATTACATGAATTATTCAGTTTATTAATATTATAATTTTCCAATGGGGCCTCAGTATTAGATGAACGAAATATTTTTTTATTCTTTGCACATAATAATGAGAGTAAGCAAATACCTTTCCCTACAGTAGTTTCTTGCTTTCGACATTTCGCTCGTCGGTTTTGAAACCAAACCTAAAATATAATACAATCAGTATCATTAATGTTAAAGCAAAACATGTAGAATAATATTAATAAACTACATCGAATATTAGAGAGTTAATATGTAATAATAATAATACTATACGTTATTAATAGTTAGTAGGACTAATATGGCATGTATCATATAGTAAATACCTTAAAATACATATAGTTGGTAGCTAGATAGAAAAATAGCTAGGCAAGATAGGCTGCTTTAGGATATGCCTGATTTTTCTTTAAATGTCCAAATAAGGAGACACGTACAATAAATAAGTAAAACTACACCCGCTACAAGCATGTATAATGTGATTTGCCCAAATAATGAGTCAAAACTTACCTGAACCCGTGCTTCGGAAAGTCCAAGTTTACGACTTAGCTCTTCACGCATGAATGCGTCCGGGTAGTGCGTTTCATCAAAGAGTTTTTCAAGTTGGTTTAGTTGTTCCATTGTAAAGTTCGTTCGACTTCGTCGTTGTTTTATCTTTGTTTTTTCTTTGATAAGATTCGGATTTTCTATTTTATCTGATAAATTATTATCTATTGACGAATGTAATTTTTCTACAGTTTCTGTAAGGAATACAAACACCGAATAATACTTAAATAATATATGATAGTAAATATTAATATATTCTTAAGCTCTGTCTACACTATCAAATTAGTTTGACAAAAAAGGTGTGATGTGCCCAAATATAGCAGTGATATGCTCAAATATGGTAGTGATATGACATCATCATGTCCATATATGGGCACATCACATTTTTTTGTCACATAAAGTTTGATAGTGTAGATAGAGCTTAAGGCTCTGTCTACACTGTCAAACTAATTTGACAAAAAGTGTGATATGTCCATATATGGGTAAATCACATTTTTCTGCGTACAAACCATACTACTTTGTAAACTTATTTCACAAATATAATTGTGAAATATTTATTTTAAATAATGTTGCACAGGACAAACGAAAAATATAATTTCTAATGCCTATATTATTTTAATCGTGGTACCTTTATGTAGGCCTATTTTCAACTGGATTGATGTGATAAAACGATAGGCCCACTCCAATGATGCAACCATCCAAGACAAAATATAGCCATTACCTAATTGATTTCTTTGCTCTAATTTCTTCGTATTGCTACAATGTTCTACGTTTCTTGTTTCGTAAGTGACTAAATTGTATGATCCAGCATCAGAAGAGGTATCGTCATCAACTTCGTCCACCTGAACGTCACGGAGGCAACTCCAAAGTGTCTTGAGAGGTGCTACATTTTTTCTTGTAGATTTTGAATTGTCTTCATCTGCAAATGAGTTGGAAACAAAAGCTTGGAGTTGTTCCATATTTGAATATTTTATTTCTCGGTCAAATTGTTAATTTGTTTCAATAATCTGAATTATCTAGTCTATAACAACGGCTATAGTTTTTTGCTAAATTTCTACTCTTCCTTCTCCTTCTTCTTTCTTTCTATTTATTTCCTTAGTTTTGTTTTGTTCTCTTTTTTTCTTCTGTTGAACTCAATTAATTGGAAACCGTACACTAGGTTTAAGTTCTAACATAGATAAAAAAACAAACCAATCAAAGCAAGTTCGCAACTCAAACATGAAATCATTTACCAGCTTTAATTATTTGTTCTTCGATTTTCTTCTTTCGTTAGTTGTTTTCTTTTCTTTTCTTCTTCCGAACTTAGGAATGAATTAAAAATAACGACAGGCTTTAGTTTTACTAGAGACCGAAGCGAGAACAAGTTCGTAACTAAGAATTCAAATCTTTTCCACCAGGTTTTTATACAAATTTGGACAAACCATTAGTAAATTTAATTCAATTAATTACTTGCTAATTACTGATAAACGGCAGAGCTGTTTCACTTGGTTGGTTTGTTTGTTAAATATAATCCAATAATACACTTAATGCTCTGTACCAAATTTAATCACTGCTAATTGTTTGTTCTAGTAGAACGGGTGCCGATGTTAACAAAAGACTGCGGGCGTAATAAGATATTTGATAGTATATTTTTAATACGTAACAAATATTGTACGTTAACTTGTTATCGTTCATTAATATTACAAAGGAGATTCAGAAACATTTTTTACTGAACAATGTTGTTACCGGTATTAATGTTTAATGACTTCAATGAGTATAAGACGGCATGTTTTAAGTTGTACTTTTTAAATGTCAAATTTCTTTAATACATATGTTATTGTTTGTTTTGTTGTTTGCGAGAAGATCGAAAACAAATATTGACTGAATTATTTAAAATTTAGAACCAAGTACGAAGTTAGCCATTCTTACCAATTGTAAAAATCAACTCAATTGATCGATTTTCTCCTCTCACCTATTATAGGATCATTTGAGAATTTTGAATAAGGACAAGAATTTGCACACGAAATAATTAAATAACAAATATGCTGATGTATATTTTATATATAAATAATAATAAAATATTTTAATATTAATGGATTCTATTTGTAGTATAACAAACAATGGTCATATTATTATACAAAGCTTTTATGGTACACAAAGCTGTTTAGCCGTCGTCGTCGCTGACAGTTATATATTGTTATTATTCTTCATCAATAATTATTGAATCTAATAAGAAAATTGTTTAAAATAACAATAATAATAATCTATCGTTATGATAAGACGACAGTGTTAATAATACTATTGTAATAAAATACTTTCTTACAATCTTCATAATTGAATGACTCAGTCAGCCGTATGTCGTTGACTCCAATCCTGCAACCATTAACATGATTTTAATCGTTCCATTTTGTAGCTAATTAAATTCTGATGATTAGAAACAATAATTTGGAATAATGAAAACGTTCTAAGAGCAGTGAAGTCGAATTAGTAATTGGTAATCTTTGATTCTTAATCAAGTTATAGAATTAAAAAGCCATTAGGAAGGAGGACTAGGTGTAAATATATCGTATTAAGATCACAGTGGTGCAATCTCGGAGATTCATAATGTGAATGACGTCATTAATATCGAGTGATATTTAAATTGAAACGTGAATTCTTTTCATGAAGAAACTATAAAGACCCGTCTATATGTAATCGATAACCTATATAATTATAAGTACAATAGATATTATAGTAATAATAACGTTGATTTAGCGTACAAATGTGAACTTTACAATATTATTCCGTGCGTGACAATTGCGTGTGTTCATGCAAAACATCTGAACCAGCCAATTTGTATTTTAATGTTTAACTATATATTTCTGGTGGTAAGCGTATATTATTCTATACTACGAGCCACTAATTCAGTGGTAGCTCAATTAAGAACATGGGAGAGTAGTATATGGAAGGATATGGTCTACTTTAGAACCAACATTGTGGAAATGATAGTAACAATAACAGTTATTATGTAATCTTTTTAATTTATCGCTGACTTTACTTAACACTATAGACATTATCTAGAGAGCCCAAGTTTCTTTTAAGTTCAAAGGTCAAATATAATTTTCAATAACAATTGTATTTGTTATCAAATTGATAATTGCACACCAGCCATTTTGATGAACTTTGTTTCCACACTTATATATGTAAACTTTATTTATTCACGAGACTGATGTGCAGCACAACTCGTTCAATCAACATCATTGATTGTATTTACATTGCAGCTGCAACGCTGTAAATAGTTCTAAAGGTAGGCTTAAATATTCTATGAGTTCATGAATTCTAAAGGCCTATTGTTTAAGGTATATTGAAAATATATTTCTTCATAAAATTCAATTTGTTGTAGGCCTGCCTACATACCAATTAATTATGTAAAATACTGTTAAATTTTTCACCATTTAAATGGAGTCGCATATAGGTACATTTATAGTTCTCTGTATATTAAACTTAATATACTTATCATTTAAATAGGCAAAATGGTCGGAGATGGAGGTATACAGGGATTTTGGGAACCACATACAGCTCGGGCAGATTGGTGTGAGCAAAATTACGAAACAACGCTGTATGTTGCTGAATTCTGTGAGTAAATTTCTTATTTTATGTTCACAGTAATGAAAGAAAGATTCACATCATTTCGGACTCATTTTCATTCATAAAGGTTTCGACGTTATTTAACGAATATTGTTGATGTTTTTTTTCCTTTGTAGGGAACACAATATCAAATCTGTTTATCTTTATTCCTGGATTTCTGGGATTATTTCATAGTATTCGGAATGGAACTGAGTTGCGTTTTGTCGTGGGCTATTTAGCAATATTAAGTAAGTTGTCACTTTGTCTAGAGGGCGACGTACATTGAATGAACATTGATAGACATAATGTGAAATATCAATTTAGAATGACATTAGAATAGGCCTACCAGCACTATAATGAGTTATATTTAGAATGACATTAGAATAGGCCTACCAGCACTATAATGAGTTATATTTAGAATGACATTAGAATAGGCCTACCAGCACTATAATGAGTTATATTTAGAATGACATTAGAATAGGCCTACCAGCACTATAATGAGTTATATTTTTGGAAAAATATATAAGATACGAAAACTGCTTTCTTGCAATGTGTACCCCTAGGTTCTTGCAATGTGTACCCCTAGGTTCTTGCAATGTGTACCCCTAGGTTCTTGCAATGTGTACCCCTAGGTTCTTGCAATGTGTACCCCTAGGTTCTTGCAATGTGTACCCCTAGGTTCTTGCAATGTGTACCCCTAGGTTCTTGCAATGTGTACCCCTAGGTTCTTGCAATGTGTACCCCTAGGTTCTTGCAATGTGTACCCCTAGGTTCTTGCAATGTGTTCCCCTAGGTTCTTGCAATGTGTACCCCTAGGTTCTTGCAATGTGTACACCTAGGTTCTTGCAATGTGTACCCCTAGGTTCTTGCAATGTGTACCCCTAGGTTCTTGCAATGTGTACCCCTAGGTTCTTGCAATGTGTACCCCTAGGTTCTTGCAGTGTGTACCCCTAGGTTCTTGCAGTGTGTACCCCTAGGTTCTTGCAATGTGTACCCCTAGGTTCTTGCAATGTGTACCCCTAGGTTCTTGCAATGTGTACCCCTAGGTTCTTGCAATGTGTACCCCTAGGTTCTTGCAATGTGTACCCCTAGGTTCTTGCAATGTGTACCCCTAGGTTCTTGCAATGTGTACCCCTAGGTTCTTGCAATGTGTACCCCTAGGTTCTTGCAATGTGTACCCCTAGGTTCTTGCAATGTGTACCCCTAGGTTCTTGCAATGTGTACCCCTAGGTTCTTGCAATGTGTACCCCTAGGTTCTTGCAATGTGTACCCCTAGGTTCTTGCAATGTGTTCCCCTAGGTTCTTGCAATGTGTTCCCCTAGGTTCTTGCAATGTGTACCCCTAGGTTCTTGCAATGTGTACACCTAGGTTCTTGCAATGTGTACCCCTAGGTTCTTGCAATGTGTACCCCTAGGTTCTTGCAATGTGTACCCCTAGGTTCTTGCAATGTGTACCCCTAGGTTCTTGCAATGTGTACCCCTAGGTACGTTCTTCCAATGTGTACCCCTAGATTCTTCCAATGTGTACCCTAGGTTCTTATATTCAACACTAACTCATGTTCTCTTTGTTCAAAATCTAGCTGTTGGAATTGGATCATGTTTCTTTCACATGACACTCAGTCTCACAGGCCAGGTAAAATATTGTTCACTTTTTTTTCTATTACTTTTATGATGGCCGATATATATTATTTCGGTGGTCTTAACCGTAACTGTTATTCAATCTTCAAGCTTTTCGACCAGCTTCCAATGATATGGGCTATCACCGTCTACATGTTTTGCCTGTGAGTATCTGGAAAGTTTTTGAAATATAATAATAATTAATATAGAATGGTAAAGATATTCAATAGCAACGGAAACGAAATCAAACTCTTTTGTATTGCATTTATAAATAGTCTTTTGTGTCATTTTTAGAATTGAAACTCAATCATCTCGACAAAAACAGAACATATTTCTATCTTTGGTGCTGCTTGTTGGATCTGTAATAGTTACCGTAGTAACAGTTGTTAGTCCGACGCCATTCTTATTTAGGGTACGCCCATTTTAATTAGTTGCTTCTGAGTGTTGGCAGATATAATGATGATAGATGATGATAGATGATGATAGATGATGATAGATGAGGATAAATGAAATGACAAGATAAATGAATATCTATAATTTGATAATTGCCTTTTCCATTTAACATTTATTTAGACAGCATTCTTCATCAACCTACTAATAGTTGTCGTTCTATCAATATATTATGCAAGGTTAGTCACGTGACAATTACCTCACAGGCTTCTTTACATTTTTATTTAAGTCATTTAGAAACTAACTTGAATATTACAATCTATTGCAAAAAAATAGCAAAAGTTATTGATAACATCTTCTAAATTTCAGAAACTATCGTTGTAACAAAAGTTACTTGTTGTTGTCTTTGATGTTCTTTGTTCTTGCTGGATTGTGCTGGGTTGTTGACCGCTTTGCATGCTCAGAGTTAAGGTAATTTATTAAGCTCTGTCTACACTTTCAAACCTTGGACACATCACATAAGTGTGGTGTGCCCAAATACGGTAAGTGATATACCCAAATATTGTAGTCATATGACATAATAATGTACATATATGGGCATCATTCCAATACCTTTATTAATACCACAGTGAATCGGCATTTATATATTTTGTACTTGATTGATTGATTGATTGAATTTATTTGGTTCATACATAAATACATTATAAAAAAGACGATAAACTTTGTTTAGGGAAGTAAGAGGTTCTCTGCCGCAATTTATTCAGCCTGCTCTACAGCTTCATGCCTGGTGGCACGTGTTCTCGGGGCTAGGCACTGCTTTCCATGCCATTTTTATGTAAGTAAAAAGTGCCTTTATGTAACAATTTTTTTTTTTGAAAGACTATAAAGCGATTCACTTTCTTTTACATACCGTATGATTTATGAATATCAGGTTATTGATGCATGATTGGCATGGAGACTCCAAACGTAGACCTATTTTAACAACTTAATATTTTATTTAATTCCTTAAATTTAACAGTTACGATCTGCGAAGCAAGTTTTTAAATCACAAGCCGTTTTTAAAGGTATTAATATTATTATTATCTAGACAGACTTTGAAGAAGGCCGCAAACTCAAGTAATTGTGGCCAAATATGATAGTGATATGCCAAATTTGGTAGTGATATGACATTATCGTATATACTTAGGCACATCACATTTTTTGTCACATAAACTTTGATAGTGTAGACAGAGCTTAAATACAGTTTAACAGTTCAGGCTTATAATATCCTTCTTTACTTATTATATTTAAGCTAAATAATCTATTTTATTTGTTCCATAGAAATTTGTTGGATTATTTCCGTACTTGGATGTTAAAACCGATTCACATATCATCTAACTGTGTTCTTCGTAATCAGGCCTGAAGTAAAAAAAAAAAAAAACTCCGATGATAGAAATAATTTTACTTACGTAAAGGTTGCACATATAATACAATACTATGCTGAAGTATATCATATTTTATAATACAAAGGCCGACATCAGAAAATCAAGGGACGCCGTTCGACGGACAAATTCAAACGATGGCACTTAAGGGTTTCAATTATGACTAAAACAATAAATAACGAAAATAATTAATCATGGACAGGTGTGTTTTTATTCATTGTTAAAGAGGTCATTATAATAAAATACCCGTCGAGAAGACTATCCTGATTTAATATTTTGAGCAGCCAGATGTACAAATTATTAATGTTAAATTCTATAATTTCAATCTCAACTGTTATTCTTAGTGATATAAATAGGCATGTATAAACAATGAAGTATTGTGTAGCTTGCATGATGCTAACTGTGTGTAGTACAAAATAAAAGTTCAGCAGTTCTAGCATATTTAGCAAGAGACCAATCTGCGCATGCTCAGGTGAGGACAGCTCGCTCACAAAATACATTTTGTGCGAGGGAAGTTTACTTACTTCATAAATTGTCAGGTTTGTAGATAATCTACTGAAATTTCCCTTATTACCCACCCTGAAAGGTATAGTTAACAATTCACCTTATTCTCGTATAGACTTTTATTATAGATTATCCTTCCTTTAAAGAGAATATTACATGTTTCGCTAGGCCCATATAGGCCGAAGAGTTAACTAAACATCATGCTTCTCAGTTTGTGTAGCACCGGGAAAGTCCAGTGTCGTGCATGCTGCTCGTGTTTTGTTTTCTTAAAAACTATGCATAGCTGGGCCTAGGCCGTAGGCCTATAACTAAATATTCGTAACGTGTGTCCACATAAAATGTGTGCATATGAAATTGGCCTAGGGTCTAGGCATATTTTTTTTTTCGGTTTTTTCCAAAACTTATTTGTGATTTCCAATGTATTGTATTGTATTGTTGTTGACATAAAATTAAAAAGGCCTGGCCCTAGTAAGCCTAATCTAAAGTGTAGGCTAGGCTCCCCTAGCTAGTCTAATGGGATTGCTGACCTAGCCTGTGAGTGGCTAGTGATACTAATAAAATAATAATACTAATTTAATTAGTTAAAATCCTCTTATTAAATAAATGATCCTTACATTTATATGCAAGTATTTTTATGGAAGATGAAAGCTTTATATGTCATATTATTGGAAACAAAACATTTATATTATTTTTATATGATGCCGATTAATAGATTCATTCTACATCATATAAGGGCTCATTATCTTTATATCATATCCTTTTACATGAAGTGTTTCAAAACAGTAAAGCATGGGTGATACTGACACCAGCTCTGAAGAGAGTAGCAGCAGAATGGAGGTTGACCCTGTCCAGACCAGAGCACGATCTGCAGCCAGCATTCATGACTTTGAAGAGGAAGGACTGCTCAGAAGGTCAAATAGTGCTCCCATGATAAATGGGCCAAATATTAAGTAAGAGACGGAGTAATTCACATAGAGATAAGTAAAGTCCTGTCTACACTATCAAACAAATGTGATGTGTCCATGATGATGTCATATCATCACCATATTTGGGAATATCACTACCATATTTGGGCACATCACAATTTATTTGTCAACCTAGTTTGATAGTGTATGCAGAGCTTATGAGGCTTGTCTTCAAATTTGCATATCTGTTTAGCCAATCCTGAATCTTACCTGTTGGTATGTTGTTAATATAAATGTTTAATTATTACAATTTTGTTGTTATTTTCAAAGTGAGGAGTCAATTGTGTTCCAAGCATCACCTACAAGAGGAAGAGTGAGAAGGTTTAGCGCCAACTTAACACCAAATTCATCAAAACCGGTGTGTACCATCACTCGCTATAAATTAATATTGTAATAAAAAAACAAACTTATTAAGTTGCACTTACAGTCTCATTCATAAATCTAAGTGTAGCATCAAAACTAAAGCTCTGTCTGCACTATCAAACTAGTTTGACAAAAAAGTGTGATGTGCCCAAATATGGTGGTGATAATATGCCCAAATATGGTAGTGATATGACATCATCATATGGGCTCATCACATTTTTTACATAAAGTTTAATAGTGTAGATAGCATCAAAACTAACTTGTCACTTTTCTTTTTTTTAAAGACATCCGCACCTATTAGGATTCCATCTAGAATTAATCAGATCAAACAAGAAGAAAGCATCAACATCTCCCAACGTGAAACGGAACATGAAAGGTGAAATATTTTAACAAATTATTAGAATTTTAACTGGACTGGTTTCCAAATAAATAAATAAAATTAAGAAATTGATATTTCATTAACACAACTATTTCATATTTATTTAAGGGAGGTGCAGTCAGCATTTCATATGAGCCAGTCTTGGAATGAATTATGTTTGGTAAGTCTGGTATAAAAATAACGAATGTTTATCAATTGATGGGTGATAAATATTCTTGCCTTCAACAAAACATTATAATATTTATTTTTGGAAGAAGTCCTGGACGTGACGAAACATGAAGTGAAATGATACTCTGTAGATAAGTAAGAGCAGGGCCATGAATAAATTTTTGAAAAGTTGACATTTTGTAGATGGTATAGCGAGACAGCACTAGTTTGCAATTGTACGCACCATGCAAGGCAGATCAAACGTTTTTTTTTAACTCTCTAAAATATCGACAACACAAATAATCATCATATCTATTCACCTAACACAAATATAATTCACAAATATGGCACCAGTGAAGTTGATAAAATCTGATTTTATAATAACTCAGTAGTTTTATTTTTTTAAAGGATGAGAGTATTAAAACGTTACGGAATGAACAAAACCATAAAAAAAGTTTTGCGGATCCACTGAGTATTGCTACGTCACTATCTGTGTCTATTTGCTCTTCACCATCTCCTACTAGAATTATGCCAAAGGTCTGTTTGCTTTATTTTATTACCTGTATAATTTTATCTCATTCTCCTTAAAGCTTGGTTGCCACTAGCGATGCAACGTGGTTTGACCAATCACAAGCAATCACACTGGATTATTCATCTCGCTTGCGTTGCACGTACGTCTTTGCGCTGCGTCTCTAGTGGGAACCACGCTTTAATGGTAAAGCTGTTGGATGTTGTACTCGTAATATTTCAAATGTAATCTGTTATCTATTTCTTTTTGCCGTGTCAATGCTATGAAAAACGGATTCATTTACAATTGCATTTTTGTTGGCTGTGTGTGTTGTGTTATTTGTTCTTATTAAGATAAGATAAGATAAGATAACTTTTATTGATCCTCAAAAAGGAAATTCATTGCTCGTCATAATAACAAAGAAAACACTATAAAAACAAATATAGCATAAAACCATTCATATAAAAACAATATTACATTTATATAATCCTCTGCTCCTTTTACAGCCTGCCTTCTTTTTTAATACATTTCTTTGTTTCAATATTCTCCATATTTTAGCTCCTCATTTATCTGATCATTAATATTATTTTGTTATAGCAATGCTTCTCACCTTCTATGCAGCATCGTACCGGTATGTCATCACCCAGTCCAATACCAAGTCCAACAACTCAAGTCTTTCGTGCACGCAGTATGAGCCCAGTCCTACGCCCTGGAACTTTAAACTTCAAGAGAAAACGTATGGGTTTTTTTTGTCACAATTATATTCAAATTCTAAAATCTTTTTTTCAATGTAACATTTATTTATTCTTTTCTCAGTAATGATAAAACAGGATAACAGTTAATATGACCAAATTAAGAGAAGCGATGAAATCCCAGAAACCTAACCCTAAATTTACAGGCGTCACATGTGCCCATTTGTTACACTGTATTACAGAATTTGCCTATGATTCTGCATATCTTGGAATCTGTACATTGTTAGCACAATTTTCTTTAACTTTTTGTTAGTTGACAGTGATGGAGAAGCAAGCCCACCCAAGAAGCATTTTATGTACTCACCAAATTCACACATGCATTCACATATGAGGTAGGGATATAGGTAAAACATACACATGTATGCAAAAGAGGTAGGAAGATAGGTAATAGAATGCAAATGCATGCAAATGAGGTAGGGAAATAGGTAAAACATAAACATGCATGCAAATGAGATGTGAAGATAGGTAAAACACACACATGTATGCATATATGAGGTAGAAAGATGGGTAATAGAATACACATGCATACATATGAGGTAGGAAGATAGGTAAAATAATACACATGTATGCAAATGAGGCAGGAAGATAGGTAAAAACATATGCATGTATATGAGGTAGGAAAATAGGTAAATGAATGCACAAATAGATAAAATAACATATTAAAAAAAATGCCTGTTTTTCAGTTTACAAGTTGCAGGTAATCATATACGACAACCCAGCAGTCTAGTGCCCTCATCGAGGTCGATGGATACGAGCCCATCGGATCGTCTACCTATAGTCACCACCTCTAGCATATCTACCCAACCATCATCATCATGTTTTTCGTTCAGTGCTATCTCAGATGCAGGTGTATGAAGCAAACGACCTACCTGATGTTGGACCTCAAGGTTGGACCTCAAGGTTGGACCTCCTCAAATTGAGGAACTTCTGTTTTAAACCTTATATATACTTATATTAAATTCATAACTATAATAACAAATCAATAATCCAATAATTTTACTAAGGTGAGGTAATTTTAATCATTAGTTAACTGGTAATTTTTACAACTACAAATATGTAATGCAAACATTACACATTGGTGACACTGGAACTATCTTATACCTACCAATATAAGGTGACACTATGAACAACTTGTTTTATTAACTTAGTAAAGTAATACCTGAAGTTTAAGAAGAAAAACACATTAGATTTTATAATTTATATTAAAACTATAGTTAAAACAACCTTCTAAGGTCTATTTACATTTTCATACCATATTAACACTGATTTTAAAATTATTTATTATTAAGATTATTGTTTATAAAGCAACCAAATCAAGAGTTGGATGATATATTATGGTATATATAACTGTTTGAATTAAAGGTGCTAGAAATGCGTAAATATTATCCCATATTTTTGTAGGAATTTAAAGTCACTAGGAATATCCTGTGCCATCTCCCACTATCTGTAAAATGGTTACATTGTCTTATTTGTGATTCTGGAATTAGACCGCCAGGACATTTCAAATAGGACAATAGTACAAGTTAGTACTTTGCTATTATGTTATATATGTACCATTGATAATATGAACATATAAATATCAATGTACGGGATCACAACACAGATAGAGATGTACATAAATGGGAGATTTTACTGGAATATAGTAATATTTTTTATAAAGATTTCCTCAAAATCAATCTTGATGTTCATTTTATATTTTGATTGGTCTGTGAAAATATTTATGGGGCCATTTATTTGATAACCTCCGCCACTCTCGGTCCTAAAGAGATATAAATACTTAGGTGAAGGTGACACTGTTATTAGGGCATGTGCAAAAGCTGTTTGTAAATATTGTATATTTGTATTTTTTCAAGCTATACAGATAAAGATTTTGTGTTTAACTTTTTGTAATTACTTTTGTATTAAAAAGTTGTGATGTAGAATAGAAAAAAATATTATCTATTGCTCTAAACTTTGTATGGGGATGTTTCTTTAATTTTATTTGCCACTAAATAGTATTCATATAAAAAGTATACACTAAATCTATTAGGTTAATGATTGCATTGCTTGGTTTTAAATACGTTTAGGATACACGAAAGTGTAGGCTTATTTAGTCGATGACGTCACAAAAAGACACGTACAAATCGTGGTATAACTTGTACCTTTTTTTTGTCTATGATGTGACTAATACTGTAGATATTAGTAATGTGACACTTAAAAGGCATTTTGTTTTATAAAAACCAACTTTACATAAACAGTTGTGATAATTTATTTTATATTTTTGTTGAAATATTTCTGTCTAGTACAGTGCCTTATCTAACTATGTTATGTTTGTACTCTAACAACCCATACGGTGTTAGTTTGTTCTTCAGCTTCTAACAGAAATACTGTGATTATAACTAAGGTTATATTGCAGTATGTGTAATCTATTGCAGTAATAAATAATGAGGAATGTGAGGGTAACGCGGCCGCAGCAAACGATTGAAATGACTAAATTTGCGCGAGTCGAAAGCGAGAGAGATTTGGAAGATGGAATCATGAATACGCATGCGTATAAGCCGCCGCTTTCGATTCGCGCGAACAAATTTGCCCAGTGGAAATCGGATTTATAATATTTATCCGTTCCACATTGATTTATTTACAACATTATCGCTATGTGCTTTACAAAGGACAGGTCAAGGCACTTTCCTATATTGCTATAGTTAAATATAAAAATAGTAAGCTATTGCTAAAGATTCTGCTTATCGTCATTGTAAAAAGCATATTGAATAAAGAATACCATCTTAATACTATCTTTATTACTTTATTGTTTCCTTTGTTTAGTTTAGTTGAAACTTTATTTAACCACGAACTCGCACCTCATGATCGTTTTAATTAATCTTCTCGGATACCGTTTTGGAGGTCAGTTCGATCCTCGTAGTAAAGATACTTGTTGTATGTCATTGTTAAGTTTATGGTTCAAATTCTTATTGAAAAGTTAACGTTTTGTTTGACCACCATACAAGACCTTCGATCCGCCAAGTAAACGCCTATCTTTTATAAGATAAAGCTCTGTGTGTATATTTCATATTATAAAAGGAGAGATAGATAACAATATATTGTCTACTGTACTAAACAGTTTAACTAAACCCTGATTTCATAACCAGTTTTGGTAACATAACTATTCATGAATGACATACTTGAGTAGTAACGTGTCTAACTGTTATGATGCCGATTGACTACAACACACATTTATAAATAAATTAAGCTCGCACAGAGTTAATCTAAAAGGTACATTTTTCTTTCTTTACCGTGTAATCCGTATAAAACATTCTTTTTTTTGGTTTGAACAACACAATTATGAATAAAATTGATTATGAGAATTATCAACAAGACTTTGTCTTAGATCACATAAAATGCATAGTTTTGGTTTGAACAACACAATTATGACTAAAATTGATTACGAGACTTTAATCATAAATCATATTCATAGTTTATATATACAACCTTCGATCCCTATACGTACCACCCAGCATCAGATAAGCAAACTGAATTGACAACACAATACACACTGCAGCAACACTACTATACACAATTGTCCATACGGATATAATTCCGAAGCGGAAAAATGGAGAAGAACTCGATAATCATCATTGCCGTGCTAGCCGCAGCTGCAATAGCATTAGCAATAGGATTGGGTGTTGGCTTAGGAACCAAAGATGATACTCCAAATCCAGAAGAAGAGTATCTTAGAACTGTAAAAGATGTTGGCAGATTCGATTGTTATCCCAAGAACGGGCTTGAAGAAGATGTCGATAGTAACAAATGTAAAGCTAGAGGATGTGAATGGAGAAGTACGAGTGAAGATAGAAAAGCTCCGTGGTGCTTTTACCCTTTGAATTGGGGGTACGATGTTGTACGAGATGAAGTTACAAAAACAAATATTGGATGGCAAGCTAAATTACAAAGACGATCTGATCAGCCATCGAGGTACAAGAAGGACATCAACACCATTCAGGTGGATGTTGAGATGCAAACAGATTCACGGTTGAGAGTTAAGGTATGATAATCAACATAAGATTAAGGCATTGTTTAGCGCATTTCATTGAAAGTCTGAGATGAACGAGGTTGGAATTATAGGGTAGGCCTATCAGTTTGTCTAGTAGATTCAGTCAGAAAGTGGCGTAACAATAGTAATAGTAGTACAGTAGTGTAATGATCTTTTCACTAAATTCATTGATATATTGAACCCCCTAAATGTTCTAGATATTTGACCCAGCACGTGAACGGTTTGAAGTACCTATTGATGTACCAAAACCACCAACAACCAAAGCAAAAAATCCAATGTATGACGTGACATACCAAACAAAACCGTTTAAGTTTCAAGTTATCAGAAAAAGTACTGGAACAACCATGTATGTTATCTTTCTTTTATCTACGAATAAAGCATTAAAAGTCCTATTTCTTTCTATTTAATTTGTTAACTAAGGCATCCCATAATATTGAAATTATTAATTAGTCTTTAGGCCTATTATTGTTTGTCCAATTTTGAAGATGCTAGAATTCCCGAGTTAGTCATTTGTAAGTGTATACATTTCGTATTGTATAGATTCAACACATCTTACGGTGGGTTTACATTCGAGGACCAATTTCTTCAGATATCGACTGTACTACCATCAAAGAATATCTACGGATTTGGAGAACATAACCACAGACAGTTTAGACACAACATGAACTGGAAAACATGGGCTATATTTACCAGAGATGTCGCACCAGTAGTAAGATAAATAATGATATCAAATATCTTGCCAATATTAGTGATTCTGAACATGATTTTATAAAAGTAGTATTTTTATGGTTCTATAACGTGACTCTACATTCTTTCAAGAACCTGTTGAAGTATTTCCTTTTCAAACAAGTTTTTCATTAATTTAAATTATTGCCACTTGTCTATTTTAATGTATGTGCAGGGCATTGGGAGCTTGCTTATATGCGCAGCTAAATAAGATTGAACTATTATTATTAACTATACTTAGAATTACCATGTTTTTATTTATGGTATAATTCAATATTCATACACTTGGAGATGTTTCTGAATAAGTAATTTTCAATTCAATTCAATTCAATTCAACTTTTATTTCAGACAATTGTCCATATGGTATAATACATTACAGAGAAAACAAAAAAAGATGAAGGAGAGAGGACCAAAACTTTTATCTATTGGTATATAATGCCTCTCTCCATTTGTAGTACATGTTTGAATCAATCAACAAATACTTATATATACAAATTAACATTCTGTTTTCGCTTTTCATTATTTTTGTAAGAAATAATGTGCTTTTTAAAATATATAGGATATAATTTCTTTTAATTTAATTATATTTTGTTATGCTTTCTAGGATGAATGGAATGTGTATGGGGCGCATCCATATTATATGGCAGTCGAAGACGATGGCAATACACATGGTGTATTACTTATGAATAGCAACGCAATGGGTAAACATTTTTATTTTATTTTATTTTATTTTATGTCTTTAGGCAATGTGGCCAAGGATTACCAATAGTGAATTAATCACTGTCCTATCAGATAGGTGGTAATCCCCCTGATACAGAGGCTATTGTGTGAACCAGTTCACCGGGGTAACCCCCTACTCTTTTTCGAATAATGAACTGGGTTCTTTAAAGTACACACAGGTTATAACTGTGTACAAAACGGCGCCCTTGCCTTAACCGCTCGGCCATATGACTCGCTCATTCATTTTATTTACCTATCTCCAGTTTTACGGGGCGCCGTTTGGGACTGTAATTTTGAAGAAACCCCACCCCCAAATGTTTGTCAACGTGACTCGTTAAGATATATGGCAAAAAAAAATAGGATTCAATAATTGTTCGCCGGAAATGGTGTTTTATTTTTCTGTTTTACAATTTTAACATTTTCTTTTACGTACCGATCAGTGACGTATAATGTGCATTTTTTTTGTTTATGACAGACGTTGTGTTACAGCCTCTACCTGCCCTTACTTACCGAACAATAGGTGGCGTGTTTGATTTTTATTACTTCTTTGGTCCATCACCGGAGAATGTTGTCATGCAATTGTCTGAGGTAAAGAAATGTAATTGAGCAAAAACTACATTATTGATAAAAGTTACTTTGAGTTTTAAACTACAGTGTTTCATTACATATTTCTTGAACTTGAAATGATTATGTTGAGTAATAGTATAGGATTAATATTTATAGATATTAATATTCAGATAAAACCATTTTCTTTTGTGATTTATTCTGGTTATAGTTACTTGGAAAACCCTTGATGCCTCCTTATTGGGCGTTGGGATTTCAACTAAGCCGATGGCATTACGGTACTCTAGACCGACTTAAGGAAGTCGTACAGGAAGTTAAGGATGCTGGTATACCACACGTAAGTAAACGTGAGGGAACTGATATAAAAAAAACATTTATAATTAATTTTAAAGTAAAATTAGAAAGAGTACTCAGTAGGTACCTCGTATGTAAATTATATTCAGGACTTACTGACTACATATATAGTGTATAGCTATACTGACAGAGATGAGATATATTAACAGTGTTTACAGTTAGACTCGTATCTAGATGACTTGCGATAGTCAGTTAGAATCTATCGAACGACAGCTGCAGAATCTGGTAATATTTTCTTTAACCACTTTATTATTTCCTAGGATGTGCAATATGGTGACATTGACTATATGTCAGAAAAGAAAGATTTTACTTACGATAATGAAACGTACAAAGATTTACCTGGATATATAGATGAACTGCACGCAGATGGCCAAAGATTTATTCCCATATTGGTAGGGATTTGTTTTTATTAAAGTTCACATTCTTTAGAATTAATTACCGCGCCCATAATCAGTACGCGGCTGCCATTTAGGCCTAGTGACAAAGTAACGCATTTGGCACTCTTCTATAAATCTTTCTATTTGGCCAATAGGATCACGGTATCAAGGTTGAGAAAGGGTACGGGACGTATGATAGAGGACTAGAAGCGGGTGCATACATCAAATATGCGGATGGTGTGAGACCTCTTGTTGGAAACGTGAGTAACAACACTTATTTTTCGCGTCAATTGTTTTTGGTTCAGTTCGCCACACTTGGTCAAATACACCCTATATCTTCCCTCGTTGTATGCGCTATAGAACGTTCTTTTCTTTAGTATCCAAATGCTATCCTTTTTCTTTGCATGTATCGAATTAAATCAACAATCTATGCTTAGGTTTGGCCAGGCGATTCTGTGTACCCTGATTTTACCAATCCCATGGCCGTCGATTGGTGGAAGACAGAATGTGAAATGTTTAAGAAGACTATTGATTACGATGGCATATGGATTGTGAGTATTGCTTTAGTCGGCAACAAGTTTATAAACATAAAACAAATTAACATTAACTCTAATAACATGGTTACCACCAGGACTGAGTTAATTCACAACAGAACACTCCACAGAAATATGAATATATGGACATTTTATTTTAATTATTTAATTCGTTGAACCAATTACAGAATGATGTTGGTAGTTTACCTACCTGTATAGTCTATACAGGTAGGGAACTCACGAAATACTGTATGGTATTCGGTATTTCAAAGTTAACCGATTCTAGTGACATGAAGATCGAAATAATTACCAAATTTGGGTGGGGGAAAGAGCGGAGGGGGAGGGAGGGGGTGGGGGTGTCTACAGATAATGACAAAAAAGACACCTTTTTTTTAAATAAAACATTTCATTATACGTTTGTGAATGTTACGAATTGTTGAACTACGAATATGACAACTATATGACTATACTTTCATCTGTCATAGGATATGAATGAACCTTCCAACTTCTATGCTGGATCTGTTGAAGGGTGCGAAAAAAATTCCTTGAACTATCCCCCGTATGTTCCAAGTAAGTATCTTGCCGTAGTTTTGATAATCGCAATTTGCGCTGTCATCGCCCGATTTTCTCTGATGTATCTCCACATATGAAATAATTGTTCAATTCAGTACAGCACCTCGTGTTTATCACATGTTATGCCTGTATCATGTAAGATTAGGTTATACATATCACGGTATTTTTCTATGATACAAATTTAGATACATAATAGATACAATAATGATCGGCTAATATTAAGTACAATATCACTATCCTATCCTCTATAACCTCATCATTCTGTACATGTTAAATTTGAATAAAATAAAAGTAAAATCGTTATCGTCAGAGCACTAGAAGACAATCAAACAAGAACGTTTTATCATGCAAATTAATTTATTGCAGACATTCTTGGGTATTGGGATGGTCATCTGTATGATAAAACGATATGTATGGATGCGAAGCAGACTGGAGGTCTACATTATGATCTGCACAGTTTATACGGCCATGCAATGAGTGTAGCTACACACAGGTAATTATAATACTGTTATTTTATTGTCTGGAAATAAATAACATTATTAGGTTCACATTTATATGGATCCCTTTCCCATTCTCTAGCAAACTTCGGAGTTTAACACACACCACCGGAGCGTCCTGTGCTCCGGAGTTTAACACATACCACCGGAGCGTCCTGTGCTCCGGAGTTTAACACATACCACCGGAGCGTCCTGTGCTCCGGAGTTTAACACATACCACCGGAGCGTCCTGTGCTCCGGATTTTAACACATACCACCGGAGCGTCCTGTGCTCCGGATTTTAACACAACCACCGGAGCGTCCTGTGCTCCGGAGTGTAACACATACCACCGGAGCGTCCTGTGCTCCAGAGTGTAACACATACCACCGGAGCGTCCTGTACTCCAGATTTTAACACATACCACCGGAGCCTTCCATGCTCCGGAGTTTAACACATACCACCGGAGCGCCCTGTGCTCCGGAGTTTAACACATACCACCGGAGCGTCCTGTACTCCGGATTTTAACACATACCACCGGAGCGTCCCATGCTCCGGAGTTTAACACATACCACCGGAGCGCCCTGTGCTCCGGATTTTAACACATACCACCGGGAGTTTAACACATACCACCGGAGCGCCCTGTGCTCCGGAGTTTAACACATACCACCGGAGCGTCCTGTGCTCCAGAGTGTAACACATACCACCGGAGCGTCTTGTACTCCAGATTTTAACACATACCACCGGAGCCTTCCATGCTCCGGAGTTTAACACATACCACCGGAGCGCCCTGTGCTCCGGAGTTTAACACATACCACCGAAGCGTCCTATGCTCCAGAGTGTAACATACCACCGGAGCGTCCTGTACTCCGGAGTTTAACACACACCACCGGAGCGCCCTATGCTCCGGAGTTTAACACATAACACCGGAGCGCCCTGTGCTCCGGAGTTTAACACATACCACCGAAGCGTCCTATGCTCCAGAGTGTAACATACCACCGGAGCGTCCTGTACTCCGGAGTTTAACACACACCACCGGAGCGCCCTATGCTCCGGAGTTTAACACATACCACCGGAGCGCCCTGTACTCCGGAGTTTAACACACACCACCGGAGCGTCCTATGCTCCGGAGTTTAACACATACCACCGGAGCGCCCTGTGCTCCGGAGTTTAACACATACCACCGGAGCGCCCTGTGCTCCGGAGTTTAACACATACCACCGGAGCGCCCTGTGCTCCGGAGTTTAACATACCACCGGAGCGTCGTGTACTCCGGAGTTTACCACATACCACCGGAGCGTCCTATGCTCCGGAGTTTAACACATACCACCGGAGCGCCCTGTGCTCCGGAGTTTAACACATACCACCGGGGCGCCCTGTGCTCCGGAGTTTAACACATACCACCGGAGCGCCCTGTGCTCCGGAGTTTAACACATACCACCGAAGCGTCCTGTGCTCCGGAGTTTAACACATACCACCGGAACACCCTGTGCTCCGGAGTTTAACACATACCACCGAAGCGTCCTGTACTATTCCGGATTTTAACACATACCACCGGAGCGTCCTGTACTACTCCGGATTTTAACACATACCACCGGAGCGTCCTGTACTGCTCCGGAGTTTAACACATACCACCGGAGCGCCCTGTGCTCCGGAGTGTAACACACACCACCGGAGCGCCCTGTGCTCCGGAGTTTAATTAGGCGAAAGGGGTGTTAGAAGTAGTATCGTAGCTTAAATGGTGAAATGAGTTAGGCATCTGTTTGGGAAATAAAGCAATTCGTCGACGAATCTGCCCTCTCAATCACGTCTTGATGTAGTTTAATAATCTCAATTTTAAAATCTTAAACTTGTTTTAATAATAAACCAAAGTTATTTCTATATTTCTACAGTGCACTTCGTGATATAATGCCAAGTAAAAGACCACTAGTGATTACCAGAAGTCAGTTTACCGGAACGTCACCTTACGCCCAGCATTGGTTGGGAGATAACCAAAGTATCTGGGAACAAATTGCTTGGAGTATTGTCGGTGTGTGTGTGTTTTCATTATTTAAGTATTATAGGCCTTTGAATACAATAACGTCCACAATATAGTCATTGTAAAGCTCTGTCTACACTGTAAAATTTTATGTGACAACAAAATGTGATGTGCCCATGGACATAATAGTGTCAAATCACTACCATAATTGGGCATATCACTACCGTATTTGGTCACATCACACTGTTTTTCATCACTAGTTTGATAGTGTAAACAGAGCTTTAGACACCACGTGTCTCACCTGTGTTCGCCACTCTGTACGGTTTTTTATTTAGCAAGATAGGCCCTTTGTTTGAAAGTTTGGTTTCTCTTTGAATGATTACCGTCCATGTTGTGATCGATCTTCCTTGTGGTCTTTTAATATTTCGCTTAGCCTTTTTGCTTATGTTTCTGGTTAGGTATAACAAAAACGAAAATTTCAACCACCACTCATATTCTGTCAAAGCAACAGCAAATCCATACTCTTTTATAAATCATTTTATATCTTTCTCTTAGGCATGATGGAATACAGTTTATTTGGATTTTCTTACGTAAGTATAAAGCTTGTTGATTTGACGAATCACCAAGGCATAAATTGACCAATCGCAAGTTATGGATTATTGGAATGTCGCTTGTGATTGGTCAATTCGCTTGTATTGCGCTCACGTCCTGGAGTTGCGTTTAAGTGAGAACCAAACTTAACAGTTTATATTATAAAGATATATATATATATATATATATATATATATATATTATACTTTTTAACAATAATTAAATTACCTGAATGTATATTATTGTATATAAATTATTTATTTTAGACTGGCGCTGACATATGTGGATTTTGGTTTAACACAACGGAAGAGATGTGCACTCGATGGCATCAGATAGGAGCCTTTTACCCCTACGCTAGGAACCATAATGGCAAGGATATGATCGTAAGACTATTTGGTTTTTCGCCAAACAAGCTACGAAGGCATCCGATGGCACATTATTAAAAATAATAATAATATAATACTAGACTATAAAGACAATTCTATATATATTCTGTTGCGCATCTCCTCTTGCGACACGAGGCTTTCCATCATTTATTTCCATGTTCGTCTTTCATGGACAGGATGGTTTTTTTAAAGAACATTTTAACATTTAAAATAAAATTAAATATATCGTGTGTAAAGTTGATTTATTTTTAATATTGGTAAAATACATTCGAGTATTGGTAGGTAAAGACACTGCTGAATGCTGATGATCCACCCTTCTTTCTGGATATGCACTAAGTATTTCGTGTTATTCAGCTCTGTACATTTTAATCAGTATTGATTCTGAACGTTTGTTTTCACAGCCTCAGCATCCAACAGCTTTTAGCCCAGATACGACGAACATTGTTAAAGACATTTTGATGGAACGTTATAGGTTGCTACCTTATTTATATACGCTTCTCCACGAAGCCCACGTGACAGGTTCTACAGTCGTTCGTCCCATGATGCATGAGTATGTTTTTATTTACCAACAGTATTTTAATTTCTTTTGTAGAATGTGACAAAAATAATTATTGATTTACAGAATAATTTACAATTTAATTTTGTTTTATTAGATTTATTGGCGATGTAAATACCTTAGATATCGATAAGCAATTTATGTGGGGAGGTGGCCTCCTGATAACACCAGTTATGGAAGAGGTTAGTATCTCTCACTTAAACCATCATAGATAGAGGTTGGTATCTAGGTAGACTGGAGACTTTCAAGACTTTACTTTACGATATTTATACAAAAAAAAAGAACTACGTTAAGTTAATGCAATAATAAATATTTAAAAAAAAATAAATAATAATGTCCTAAAATGGAAAGGCCATGAGATAACAAATAAATATATATTTCGTGATGATCACATTTTCTTAGAAACTAAGATTTATGTTGTATGAATTAATATAACGATAGCTGACGCTAGCTAATGCTGACGAAAAAAGATAGTTAGTTCTAGAGAAATTTGAGATATAAAGCTATCGCTTTATTCAGAAAACGATACCAGATTTTTGTCCGCAACCCTGAAAGATATGTCACGAAAAGTACGAAACTGGTAAATTGTTTAGAATAAATTGTGATATTTTTTATTTTGTCAGAACAAAGCTGAAGTCAATGGTTATTTTCCAGAAGCTCGCTGGTTTGATTATTATACTGTAAGTGCATGGTGATTTTAATTAAAGATGCCTAAATATAAAACACTAAGCAAAATGTAATATTTTAAATCCTTCATTTTCGCCCCTATTCCATTTCAATGACAGTGAGTTTTAATGTGAACAAACGTTGATTTGTAATACGACTTTGTTTATGTAGAGCATCTTGTGTATGTTTGTCTTGTGAACAGGATTGCCACCTTAAAGAAGGATAGTGAATGAATTTGCTTATGGTTATCCTTGGCAATTTGGCTAAATATATAAAAACAAAACAAAACAAATGTAATATAAGTAGTAGTGTGGTGCTGTTCGCTAAATTCTTACCTTGATACACCATATAAAAAGTCTACAAAACTCTTGGTTTAATACATACATTGTTTGTAATAATCTGTATAATTGATGTTCAGGGTGCCGAAATGGAGAGTGTTGGATCAGGTACGAACAAAACCCTGCAAGCACCGATCGACGTCATACCAGTTCATCTGAGAGGTGGTTATATTATCCCTACACAGGAGCCTGCAATGAATACAAACAAGAGGTATAAAAATACATTATATTAAGATGTCTGTATGTACAATTCATAATTGTAGCATTTTGGATTTCCTCTTTTTTATTTGTAAAATTGGTATAGACTTTTTTCGTTCTACTATTGCTGTCTTTTAACCAATAATATCATGAGATAACTATAATCTTTCTCAATGTAAGTTATTCAATCAATCAAAAGTACATTTATTTGGAAACGGTTGTAGTACCAGACCTTCTTTTTTTACAGCCGAGAGAATACGATGGGTGTCCTCGTTGCGTTAGACTCGGACATGTCGGCAAAAGGCAGTTTGTTCTGGGACGATGGGGAGTCTATGGGTAAGTCAAAACAATGTGTAGTGATATTAGATGGGAGTTTACTGTTGCTGTTGTTGAGATGGGATGATCGGAATATAATGAATTAAGAATATGTTGATGAAGTTGGTCTGAGATCAAAGTTGCTTTACCAAAATATTTAAATGTAAATTGTAATTTACGATAAATAATAATAAAGTTCTAGCCTATTTCCAAACAGAAATATATGGCACAACAACAATTTTTTTGATAATGACTTAAAAAGACAGTATATTAAAAAGTTGAAAGAAAACATTGGATTGGACTTTAAATCATAATGGTAATTATTTTAATGATGATGGTATTATATTTTGTCTTTAATAGATACATATGCAAATGGAGAATATATAATGTTGTCCTTCCATTGTAGCAATGTAAGTAATTATTAAAAGAATTGTAGGTTGGAAAATATTTGTTGGAAAATGTTGATCGAACAAAGACCATAAAGTACACGGATTGCTATGATAATGTCTGCTCATATCATCGACCTATTTCTTGTAACAGTCTCGTCTCTTTCTCAACTACCCTCTCTGATAATATATCACTAAATTGAAGATCAACATTAACGAAACCTCATATTCTTCTAACGTTAACGATTTTGATGAGTTTGACATTTCAATTCCGAAAATAGCTTTCAAGCTTTTCGTTGCTTCAACTACATCTACATATCCGATAATATTCTGTGTCACTATATTTATGGAGGTAATACTAACTCCATAATTAAATATAAGATAATTGTATGATTATTTTATTATTTTCTATTCCGAATACAATTTACAGGGCGAATTAAAGATATCCGTGGAGGAGGGTGAGGGCAATTTCACAAGTGACTTGGTGTTTGCCGATGTAAAAGTGTACGGATTGGAGGAAAAGCCCAGCAACGTTATGGTAAACGAGAATTCACTAACTACCTATGATTTTAATGAGGAAAAGGTAAATATTAATGTGTTTTATTTTATCATCTAAATAATAAATGTCATCGTCTGTTACACCTGCATATTATTACCACATTCAGTATATAGTTTTTACTTCATTATCGCCTATCTTAACACTAGTAATAATACTTGTTTCTCATGATAACAATGTCTATTATTTTTTACAGGTTTTGGTTTTGGAAAACCTTACTCTGAGCATTATAACAAATCATACGATCAAATGGTCCTAAGCTGCACTGGATACATTTATACTTTCTTGATTTTAAAATATATAGTTTAATTGTAGTTCTCTGCTCTAAACTCACATAAGTAGTTGCTTAGTTATAATAGATATCCATAATGATAATTATATCGATATAAATATGTGTAACTATCATACGTTATTAATATAACACAAACGCCCCGTAAACTTACATTAATTAGCATTTACGTTGAATAATACTATAATGCACTCTAATAAACAACACGACATATTTCTACCAATGGAATCAATGTATTATTCTCTTTGTAAATTAATAATTATTTTAGTAATTTTGGTATGGTCTTTACTATTAATTAAAATAATATTCTGATTTTCATTTGTGCTTTTCACTGTGTTGATTGTGGTTTGTCTTTAATAGTAAACAGTTTAATGTTTGAATACGTGTGTTTGTGTGGTCCAAAGTACACCTTATAATTGCATATGATGTTGTTAAATATTAATCCACAGTCCATACTTATGACTGTACGTTTAATATAATATGACCGTTGTGAATCCCGCCTAAAGATAAGCGTAAAGGAGTAACGCTGTTCGAAGAGAGAGAAGCAGACGTACACCAAACCATGGCGCTGACGAAATTCGCCGAAGTAGTCGTAGGAGCTGTAATTTTAGTCGGAACAGGACTTCTAGTAATATTACCTGCTGTTTTAGTAACAAATCGATCTTTCTATTATTGGAGATATGCAGACGTTTCGTGCGATTTAACGTTAGATGAAAATGAAAGAATCAACTGCTACCCGGAAAGGCCCAACACAGAGGAAGGTCAAAATAAATTTGATTGTAACAAGCGCGGGTGCTGTTATCTGGAGGTAAATTGGGATCGGGATGATAGAGTTCCCGATTGCTTTTTCCCTAAGGACTCAAATGTGGGGTATAAGGTAGTAGGAAATCCGTTGACTCAATCCACTGGATATAGAATTGATTTGGAAAGGATACCTATGCCTCATCGATTTAGACATGAAGCAGAGAAGGCATGGTTTACTGTGGACATGCAGACAGAAGACCGTTTACATTTCAAGGTACAGTATGTGTGTAACATTATTTCAAATAGTATAAAAGTATACAGTAACGATCGTAATTGTGTGTTACACACTGCTTTAAAGAACCTAACTAACTTCTACCATTAATTCGATAGGTAATGTGACATATAAATAGGCTTACAAAGGCAACTCACTGAACCATGATAATAAAACCAATATCAAGATAGCGGCCCTATATTATTACCTTATTATAAGTTTATCATCAATTTTTAAACATAATTTGTTCTGACTAAAATTGTATTTTAGAGGCATTTTTCTGTAAGGTGTAGTAAACTGCATTCTTTACTGATTACTGGCGGTATATACGTGTTTGTTAATCATGGACTTTGATCTCTTGTTTAATATAAGTGTTCTTCAAAACAATGGCATATACTTCTCTATTTGCAAATTGTTATGGCAGTCTAGTAGTAATAGTTCCTTCGTATTTTTTACGTGAACAAATTATCAATAAAGTATATATTGTATTTTCCGCTGATCTTTTTTTAATGTCTGTCGTCGTGTAATTTTCTTAATGAATTGATATGTTTTGATGTATTTTGATATTCTTCATTTTTTTTATATAATAATATTGTATAATTCAGTTAAATTTGCAATGACAGTATTTTATCTTCATCTTTTCTAAACATAGGCCTAAACATTAAAACAATTAATAATAAATATTATATTGCAATAATTACAAGATCACTGTTTGACCAATTGCGTTGAGTCTATGTGGGAAGGAAGCCTCGTATATTTTCCGCAACAAAGTTCATATTATACATTTGTTATGTGTTTGTTTTACACGTTATTCTTATACATTTTTAAATAAACGACCATTTTATTTTGTCTCAGATGGCAGAGTACAGGTATATCGATCGATTCAACTCTAGAAACAGATTTAACAACAGGAGGTACAAACAAGAGTATGAGGAATGGGATAGGTTATGGAAGCCTAGATACGAGGTTCCTAAAGAAGCGCTAAACATGCCTAAGGTACTGAGAATGGCCAGTGAACGAGACTACATTGTTAATTATACTATGGACCCGTTTCACTTCAAAGTCATACGAAAAAAGACTGGCACCGTTCTGTAAGTTTATTTCAGATAATGTGCAATCTTTTAGGGTTAGTTAATAAAATAAACGGTAGTTTGGACAAAGATCAACGCGTGTGTACAACAACAAGTTGACGACTGCGTACAACAACAAGTTGACGCGTGTATACAACAACAAGTTGACGCGTGCGGACAAGAATAAGTTGACGCGTATGTACAACAGCAAGTGGACGCGTGCGGTCAACAACAAGTTGGCGCGTGCGCACAACAAGTTGACGCATGCGTATAACAAGTTGACGCGTGCGTACAACAATTTGTAAAATTGTCATCATCACCTGGTCGCGCAAAAAATTGTTCTTATAATGAAATTTACATTAACAGTATATATTTTTTAATAGTTTTGATACATCATATGGTGGACTCATCAACGAAGACCATTACTTAGAAGTAACAACCAAGCTTCCATCCGCTAATATCTATGGATTTAGTCAGATGCGACAGACAAGGTACAGGCACGAATTGGAGTTATGGAGAACATGGCCTATGTTTACATTGGATTCACCGCCTGAGGTTCGTTAACAACACATAGTGTGTGAATGATTATAAATAGTTATAATATATCATGTATACTTTAAAGAACACAAAATTCCTGGTTTAAACATAGGTCTACCGTAAGATTAAGGTTGCTTTTGCTTATGATTTTTATGTTTGTTTAGGGATCTTTCTTCTCATTTGATTCTTAAAAAAGTAAAATTTTCTGTTTTGAAGACTTTCTTTTTCAATAAATGTTTATTAATCATATTTTATATTTTATTCGTTTAATTTGTAATATATAAATTGGAAAACGTGGATGATAATAGCTCAGGATGACCTAATTATAACCATCATAAATTGCACTTCTTTAATTTTTCAGGAAAATTGGAATTCGTACGGTCAACATCCGTTTTATATGGTTGTAGAAGACGATGGAAACGCGTTCGGCGTTTTTCTATTAAACTCCAACGCACAAGGTAGATTACATCATAAATTACATGACGTGTAGGCCTACGTATTGTTTAAGCACGGAATAGTGAACATCTTCCGTAGTTTAAGTCACTCTAGGCCTACGTACCTTCAGCAGTATCGGTGTGGCAAGTACACCAACTAGGATAAAACATCTTTATTTAAATTATAAATTTATATTATCTAAATGTTTTCCCATTACAGACGTGTCTTTACAACCATTGCCCTCCCTAACATGGCGTAGCACTGGAGGCATATTTGATTTCTGGATGTTTTTAGGGCCAAAACCAGAAGATGTCATCAAAGCATTTACAGAGGTATACAAAATTGCTTCTATAAGAGAGATCCAAAATCGTATAAAACGTACATCTGTCCTTTATACTCTCTCTTAATAAATGAGCAGAAGGGAGTTGGATAGTCCAAATTTAAAACAATGCGATAGGCCTATTACTGTCCAATATGAGCACAGTGACTCATGTTTAATGATACAACCCAGTGCGAGGTACTATAATAGTAGTATTGCGATATTGTTTATTTACATTAAGATGTTATCATTACATTGTTGTTTGCATACGTACGTTTGTGGACACTTCACTGAGATGCCAAGTGTGTACTTTCTCTTTACATAAAAAGAGTAAACCACGAGTTTTGTTAATAAATGATTGATAAGAGACAGGAAAGAGTGAGTCACTTTACCCTGATAACAGACAAAATCAATATATTGGTAAATATGCTTCATTGGACAAATTTGAATTACCAGATGTCCACAAACTAACTTGCCTATTACAATAGTAAAAACAATTTACCGATAACCTTAAACATCAGCTTATTTTAAGACATATTTATATTATGTAATCTTAAGAATGTTACATTTTATCTATCCGTTGTTTTTGTAGGCATTGGGTAGGCCAGAGATCCCGCCATATTGGGCTTTAGGGTATCAGCTAAGTCATGAGAATTGGGGAGGTTTAGAAGAACTTCAATCTGTTGCTCTACGAAACAGAGAAGCTGGAATACCAGTCGTAAGAATTGGATAAATCTTGTTTTTTTTTTAAATAATAAATGTATTATGTGTTATTATAAATGTATGATTATCTTTCTTAAAACTGTTTCCAACTTTTCTACGAAACTGTTTTCAGTGTTTTGATTTTTAAATAAGATATACAAATTATTGTCATAAAATGTGTCACGAACTTTAACTAAGTTAAACATTAAAAAATTCGCATATAAATACGACGATGATGTAATAAATGATTATCATTGACAATGCAGAATGTTTTTTCAGATTATAAATGATTATATTTATGTTTGTGTTACTGTTTTGTCAACTGTAGGAGGCGTTCTATAGTGGTCTAGACTACATGGATAGATACCGATCATTTACCTATGACACTCGACTGGATGCTTACGAAGGTTTACCAAAATTCATCAAAGATCTGCACATGCGTAGTCAGAAATATGTCATCACTATGGTAATCATTACTTTTCAAAGCATAATGTTTCTTTGGTAACTTTCTGTAAATCTATTTTAAGCTAGTGACATAATAATCTGTTTCATAATCATAACTTATATTAAGGATTGTGTTCTTCAGCTACCATCAATTCCTTACGGAGTAAACAAAAAAGATTACCCACAATACCATGAGGGAATCTGGCAGGGTGTTTATGTAAACATGACGCTGGCACCAAGTGAATATTGGAAATGGGAGCAAGAGAGAGAGTTTAGACCCACAGTAGGAGAGGTACGTAACAAACCCTTGTAAGATATGACGCAATAAGAATAAGATGGGTCGTGCTGCTTTTGGAAACATTAATTCATATCATCATTGTGGACATTTTTTAAATGTTCAATTAGGCCTACAATTTCAAAAAGATTTTTTTAAAATTCTCTTTAAAAAGAAAGTTAATGTTTACGTACTGTACGTAACTTTAAACAATCAAGAACAACAATCGATGAAGTCTCTCTGGAAGGTAGAGAAAAATGTGCAATATATCAAAATGTATTATTTTTATCCGCATAGTCACGTGAAGTGAATGTTCTGAATTTACTAAGATTCATATACTTATGTATGTATAATGTGTTTTTCTATTATCAGTCTTTTTGTGGAGAGTGTGTGTTTGTAGACTTCACAAACCCAAGAGCACATGATTGGTGGGCGAAGAATTTACTGGAATTTCACGAATTGATCGAATTCGATGGCATCATGATTGTAAGTTTTCAAACAAAGAAATTAAGGGAAACAACCATGTAATCATTTGTATATAAATACTTTACTTGTCAAGTATCTAAATTGTACACTTTTCGAAACAGCTTGTTTATTTTATACCATTCTCATCTTTTCGTTAACGTTTTAATTATGTCGGTTATCTACTATACTAACACAGCTTTACATGTTAAGTAGATTATTTTTAAAATTATTTGATATTTTCTTCATAGGATTACAACGAACCATCAAATATGTTGAATGGTACCAGAAATGGATGCGAAGACACTTATCTTAACTATCCAGCGTATTCACCAAGTATGTCAACCAGTTTCCTAATCATTATGTTGTAGGCTATTCCTATATAACTAACCATTATCATGTCTTGTAATTGCAATATCGTCATCATACCATGTTTATTCATTCATTTATTTACTTATTTTGGAAACGGACTTCCATAGTTATAAAATCAATAGGTTTAAATAAAAAAAAAAGCAGACACAAAAAAAAACCACACCGGTATCATCTCAGGATCTCCATGATTTTGTAATGGAGCCTGGATGATTCATGATACCATAATACATTCTATCATTTCATTTTTGCTAGCAGACATTCTCTGTAACAATGAAAAAACACTGATTATCATATATGTTATCCTGTATAAATATGTGTTTAAATAAATAAAACAACATATAATGATCTTGTTATAGACTTGAAGTACGGACCAAAGCTGTTTGCTAAAACGCTTTGCATGGATTCAAAACAAACTTGGGGAGATCACTATGACGTGCACAGCTTGTATGGTCACTCAAGTGCCCAGGCGTCGCATTAGTAAGTTGAAACAAGTGAAGTTAATGCATAGACAATGAGACACATCAGACATGCAGTTAACGCAGTATAAAGCTCTGTCTACACTATCAAACTTTATGTGACAAAAAAATGTGATGTGCCATATATATGGACATGATGATGTCATATCACTACAATATTTAGGTATATCACTACCATATTTGGGCACATTACACTTTTTTGTCAATCCAGCTGATAGTGTAGACAGAGCTTAAAAAGTTAACGCGTATAAATGACGATAAGTTGACGTTTGTTAGTGACGCATTCGAGAGGTTTACATTGACGCATGCGTAGAAGACTATGTGTAATTGTTCTCATGGAGGTTGATAATCCAAGTCAATTACATATTTATTAGTTTCTACGTTTCTTCTCTTTAGCGCTGGGTCTATAGTGTTTGCGAATAAAAGACCTATGGTAGTTTCAAGATCCACATTTTCCGGTACAGGTAAATACTCTGGTGGCTGGATGGGTCATAATAGAGCGGAATGGGACGAGCTGTTCTACTCCATTCATGGTAAGTATATTATAGTTATTAGTATTAGTAATAAGTCATCCATCTTATTAATTGTATAAGAATAGCGGCCTGAGTGTGTCCACTGTTTTTACAAATCCGTAAGAACAAAGCAACTAAATTACACAAAATACAAATACTATACTAATATTAGTGATTAATAGTTCAACATTTGCTTTGTTTTGTTCAACAGAAATGCTTAGGTTGAACATCAACGGAATACCATTCGTAAGTATAGCTACATTTATTCTAAGTGGATACAACATTTCTTTTTTCCATTTCTACCTATATTTTACATTTGATAAATGTGAGTATTGGTCTCACTTGCTACCTATTTTGTAATGTTTTCTTTTCTCAAAGAATACCTGACAAATGCTGACATATTTTAATTAATTTTACTGAGAAATACATAATGTAGATATAGCGAATATAAGTAAACGGAACAATCTGCATCATCAACTGTGATTTAAACGTCTCACATGTACTTACATTTGCTAGGTTGGAGCTGATATATGTGGTTATTACAATGATTCCTCTGAAGAGCTGTGTACAAGATGGCATCAACTAGGCTCTTTCTACCCGCTCATGAGAAATCATAATTCCAAAGGCACAGCTGTGAGTAGAATTTGTTTAAGTTTGTATTAAGCCAATATGTTTTTTATTATAAAAAAATTGTTTGTAAATGTTTTTTACTTGTTTCCTTTTTAAGGTGGCCAAACTTTGCTCCTTTTTTTCTCAACCTTTCCATTTAAATGTTGTTGTATATATTCCTAATAATCTGTATTGTTTTGCCAACTGCTGTGTGTAAAGTTAATAGATGATTCTAGTAAAAATAAGTTGTATGTTTGTTTTCATTGCTATTTTAGGACAAAGATCCAGCCTCTTACGGGGATCCTCTGGTGAAAAACATCAAAGGTGCCATGGACGCCAGATACAGTCTACTACCGTATCTATATACGTTGTTCTATCACGCAAGATACGATGGAAATACTGTAGCAAGACCAATCTTCCATGAGTGCGTACCATTATTTGTTTTCTCCGTGTGACGTGTAAAATAGATATCTCACAAGATGTTATTATCTATATATAAATTATGGTTAATTCTGACATAGGCGAGCACAATGCAAAAACTTCTGTACAAATCTCCGCCTTGGATACCTACCTTATCTATCCGAGATGTACCGCGAAACGTAGATTTTATAACATTAGTGTGCACGCCGACGCTATTGTTCCATATTTATATCTTAGGAAGATATTATAAAGAGTTTTTTAACAACATTTATGATTTCAACATTGGATTTTCCTCTCAATTTCAATTCTTCCCGGTCAAAGTAATTTCCGGGTTTAAGATAAGTTCACCTTAGTTTCAAATATTTTCTCTCTTTTATACACAAGGGAGCAGTTAAAATAATAGATTTGACCCTAAAGGTGACTGGAAACAGGCACTTTCCATCAATCAATACAGTGTCCCTTTGGAAAAAAAATTGGCCATTAATCATAGCCATTTCAGTTTTTTGTTTATTTTAAAACATACCACACGTGTGTGAAGGTACAGTAGTTAAATAATAGGAATTATACTGCAAATTAATAAAGATCAAATTAAATATACGCCATAAAGAATCAGAATATATTGTGGGGAATAGTATTATAAAATTACATAGGGAGATTTGATAAGACATTTTTCGAGTGAAATCCCGATAGCTGAGTTTTATTGAGTAAGCTTGCAGGAATAACTGTAGGCTATCTTCCTGTGTCCCGTTAGGACCGAGATGTCTGCCCATGTTGCAAGTCGTAATGTCTTCTTTCTTGGGCCCACTCTGTCACGGCAGTTAGTTTCAAAAGATGATTAAATTAAATAATGTATTAATAATTATTAGGATGGTATTCATTTGAATAAACGCCTCTCCAATAAAACATCACTTTGAATAATAACCCCCTCCCCCCCCCCCCCCACAACCCAACTATCTAATAAACGTCCATCCACATATTTATAATAACACAATTATACTATTTGTAGTAGAATTCACCGCACTGTTATCTGCAATTTACCAAGCATTTGTTATTCTTTTTTACCACTTTTCATATCTATGAGAGGATTTCATTTGATTATAAATGTTACCATATTATTAGAACTAAAAAATTTAACATATATCCCTCGAATAAGCACCTCCCTCAAATGACCTCCGCCTCCCCAAAGGGCCCTACCAAACAATAAAAACTATACTTTAAAATGTTATTAATCATCTAAAACACTGTGAAACAAAGTAGTTCAGTTTTACGAATGTCAAGCATTTTCAATAATGGTAACCGACAGAAAATGTATAAGGAGAACATTATCATTCCGAGAACCATCGTCTACACTTCCTAGAGGGGGAGCGAGCGAAGCGAGCTCACCCTCTAGTTGTTTAAATTCTGGGCGCCAAATTCAATTTTAATCACTACGTTGGTATTTTACAGGTTTCCATTAGAAGACGATGCATGGGAAGTTGACTGGCAATTTCTGTGGGGACCAGCTTTATTAATTACTCCTGTACTAGAAGAGGTAATATAGGGAGGCTTTATTAATTACTCCTGTACTCGAAGAGGTAATATAGGGAGCTTAAGATTTGTGATGACCGGCGACCAAGAGCTTACGCATTGATATGTTGTCGATCGCGGCCTAGGCCTAGAGACCTTGTTCATATGTCGTCGGACGCCAGTCTTCAATACTTTGTATACTCATTTTTATTTTCTATTTTATTTTTAGGGGAAAGATACTGTCAACGCATACATTCCGGATGATCGTTGGTATGATTATTATTCAGTAAGTAGATACCTTCTATTAACATTAACACAACAAAGATGCTCTTAATCTACGCGTACAAATGATGATTTGATTTTTTTGCACGCAAGCGCCTGTCAAGTTTCATGATATCGTAGCTATTTACCTAAAGCTCTGTCTACACTATCAAACTACTTTGACAAAAAAGTGTGATGTGCCCAAAAATGGCAGTTATATTCCAAAATATGGTAGTGATATGACATCATCATATCCATATTATATGGGCACATCACATTTTTTGTCACATAAAGTTTGATAGTGTAGACAGCAGAGCTTTATAAGGACTGTCGCGTACTTTGTATGTGTAAACACGTAACAGTAATAACTGTAATATAGTAAACATAACAATTAATTTATGATATGTAATCATTTTGTAATCATACTTTTATTTTATAGTACGCTAGTCTTCCAAAAACGTATGAAGGAAGAAATGCTACACTATCTGCAGATCTTGATCATCTTAACTTACACGTCAGAGGAGGCTATGTCATACCAACCCAAGAACCTGCGAACACCACATACCATTCGTTAGTATTTTATTGTATCTTGATAAGACAACAAGATGTACAATTGAAGGCATTTTCAGTAGTTACGTACGCGCACGCGAATACTCGTAACATTTAGGTTCATTCAAGCGTGGTTCCCACTAGGACGTAACGCCAGGACGTAAACACAACGCGACAGTTCGAACAATTCATTGCTTGTGATTGGTCAAATCACGGTACGTTGCGTTTACGTCCTTACGTTGCGTCACTAGCGGGAACCAAGCTTACGTTTCAATAAGAGTGTGCAGATATGTTTATTAAGATATAACACTCATGATATGTGTTTTTGTCATCTCACAAACTTTCGTTATATCTATTATATATTTCGTTGTAATCTATTTTAGGCGAATGAACCCAATGGGATTGATCGTAGCCCTACCAGAATATGGAAACGACTTTGCTATCGGAGATTTATTCTGGGATGACGGTGAATCGAAAGGTAGGATATTTGTTGTAACGTTATTATTATTTTTAATATGTATATATATAGTATTTTCTATAAATAAAATATATTTATATTTGTTTGTATCAATAGAACATTATGAAAGGCGAGATAATGATGAAAGTGATTATGATGATATGTATCTTTACTTTGAAGCTGATGAGGTAAGATTAGAAATTACATTTACTCGTCCGTTTGTAATTTTTGTTAAAGTTTATATGTAAGTTTTAAGTTTAAAACATATTGTCTCATATGGTTAATACCAAATTGCTTATTCTTGCTTATTTCTAATTTCTCCTTTTTATTTAAACAGTTCTTATTTTTTGTTACCATTTAAGTTATTATAAATGTATGATTCTTTTATTTCTTGAACTGCTTCTAAATATTGAATTAATAATTTAAAAAAAAAATTTGTTTTGTCAATAATGAAATTAGTTAAAGGCAATATATTGTTTGACGGTTTTCATGGCGAAATAATGTTGATATAAAGTCTGCGGTACACTACATATAAACAGGGGCGGTCGTCGCAGGACTATTTTAAGAGGGTTGCCCAAAGACTCCAGGGCTGTAGACACTGAGTATTTGAGCAAGCAAATTGTTAAATGACACCCCTAGATGGCCGCAAATGGTACTCTCACATGTAAAATTCATGATAAATTGCACCTCTAGTTCGCCGATAAAGATAGTTCTTGTCTGGTTATTAGGTATTCATACAGTGATGAAGCGGAGGATTATTTTTGCTAGCGTTCCATTTAAAATAAATGTTGTTACAAAGAAATATTTAGGTTGTGAAGCTCGTTAAATTCGTTGGCGTCAGCATCACTTCTTTTACCAATTTTAACGATTAATAAGCTAACATCAAAACAACAACAACAATGATAAAATGCTACTTTGTGACTTATCAAGTTCCGGGTCCGGATGGATATTGTATACGATGAAATGGGACTCAATTTTAATTTAGTGGCAGAAACAACATTAAGTATGATGTTAAGGGTGTTGTGTCCGGGCCACTTTGGCAATACCCCTGGGTCCGCCCCTGATAAATATCAACATAGTTAGGCAGGTAGTTAAAGCAATTAGCTACCGGTATTTATGCAAGGTGTGGATTTTCTATATCCACATGTATGTACAAAAGGTTTATACGTATACACGTCTATAATTATAATAATATCATATACATTACACATCTAGTTCAGTAACGTTTTATTGTAATTTATTGTAACAGAATCAGCTGAGAATTCGTTCTGAACGTCGAGGTTTAATTGAAAGGTATCCTGACATGATACTACCAGTGTTCACTACCATCACCTTCCTTGGAGTGTCTAGTGAACCATCTAGAGTCGTTGTTGACACCGAGGACTTGGAGCCATCAGATTACAAATACATAGAGCACGCAACATCAAATGTAATAACTGATTCTAAAGCTTTGTCTACACTATCAAACTTTATGTTACAACAAAATGTGATGTGCCCATATATGTACATGATGATGTCATATCAATACCATATTTGGGAATATCACTACCATATTTGGGCACATCACACTTTTTTGTCAAACTAGTTTGATAATGTAGACAGAGCTTAGTTCGATCCCACGTGAACGCAATGACGTACGCGCAATGCAGGTGGGTTGACCAATCACAGACAGTTCGGATGATCGAGTCGTGATTGGCCAGATTGCCTTGTGCTTGTCCTGATTGCCTTGCGCTTGTCCTTGAGTTTCGTCCTAGTGGGAACCGAGCTTAATATTTTTATTTCTTACTTCAATTACTTTAATTTAAATGTTTTCTGAGATTATCGCCACCAATCGTTTCTTGTTGAGTAAGTAGACTTTATAGTACAGACGCGTCGATTTTGAGTATCAAGTTATTTAAAGAAAAATATACTTTTATTTAATAATTTATGATTATTTTATCTTTCAGACATTTATTATCAATAATTTGAAATTAGAGATGACACGAGATCACGTGGTTGATATCGGAGGAACAGCGAATCCCTAGTAGGCTATTAGTGTTGTGTCGTCATAAGCTGAAATACTTGAAATCGACGTCAATGCACCGAGTATTCTTGGAGTTGAGTTGAGTTTAGTTGGAGTTGTCTAGAGTATTTTATTATTGTGTTTAATTTGTATTGATCCAAAACATTGGTGTTTTTTTTACTTTTAAAATACCAAATCACGTTTATGAATGATTATTATATTTACTAGATATTAGGGAGGTTTCGCAACCATACGAATACGATAACGAAAACGGATACGTCACACATTTGTGAAACTTTTGAGCTGATCCCCATTTCATATTCGTAAGGCGTATTCGTGTTTTGACGAATATCACCAGTCATATTCGTAACTACAAAACGAGTATAGTTTTTGATCTATTTTGCACATTTTCTATTTGAATCAGGAATGATTCATGATTATAATATAATTATAGATTTATTGAAAGTAATTTACTAAAGTAATTTACTAAAATGCCAAGTCAATTTTGATAAATAGCAGTTTTTAAAGTCCTCACTCGTTTTGATGTTACGCTAGGCCTAGGCAGCCAAACACCAAGCAACACGTACCTGCGCTTAGCTCAAATTTACCGCAGTCATATTTTGGACGCGCCTCAATATTTCGTTGCCATGCGAAACAGATTTGTTTATGGCTTACGAAAACGAATACGTGTGCGTGACGTATCCGTTTTCGTTATCGTATTCGTAAGATTGCGAAACCTCTCTATTTGGTATTTTTGCGTTTTACACTTTTGAAAAGAATTTTGTTGTTTGGCCCAGTTTTTTAATTTGAAAAACAAAATCTCTATTTTAAAATATTCCAGAGTGAATTTGTAGTCGATTAGAACTGTTAACAGTTAATGTCGTACATAAATACAACATAAATTAATAGGAAAGGATTACCTACTTGCTTACTCAGAGGACAGTAAACACTAGACAGACAGTAGACACTATTGGTAATCCTTGGCCACATTGCCTAAAGACATAAAATAAATAAATAAAATAAATTAAGTAGTTTGTTAGCATTTTCTAGGTTCTAAAAGTTTATAATTTCCGCTAAAATATTGGCTGATGTCAAACAAATACACTGCATTGTTATATAACGCTTGTCTCTGCAAGTAGTGTATTTTTTTTTTTTGCACATGCATCCATTATATTGGCCTTCAGTCAGTGTTTTTTTCTACGCTTGTTTTTACGTCCAATTTAAAATAAATTTAGAATAATTCTATAATCAGTGAGTTGTTTAATTTCAACTCCCTCCTTTAATATTGAAATTTGGGAATAAATGTGAAAATAAAATCAGCGACAGAAGTTTACGCCTGAGTATAACTTGTATTATTATTATTCGTCAATAAAATGCGCGCGCCTTTGGCGTTACTGATTTAATGTAATCACTAACATACATACGTCATCATTAACTGACGACGTACGTTTGTACTGAGCCCGGATTCCGGTCAGAAAGCCAGATAGGAAATCGTACACAAATGAGTACAGTGTTTAGAGTTCACACTCACTCATTGTACACAACGTACGTGTTTATTCAAGAAAGTAAAGTAGAAAATCCGGTCTCAGTGTAAATGTAAGTGTATTTATATTTAACAGTAAAGACGTATTCGGCGAATAATCCATCGCATTTCCTATTTTAAAACAATAGCATATGCAAATCACGATCTGTATACACAGTGACATAATAATAAATAATAATAATAATAATATTTATTCGGTCATCAATGTAAAAATAACCAGGAATGAGAATAGGCTAAAGCCCAAACAGATTCTGCACTCACTCCATACAATACAATCAGTTAAAGATAAAACCATATACAAGAAAAATACAAATAAATTATACATAACATGAAATATAGTGTTTTGTTAGAGCAGCCTTAAATATTGAAATTGTTTGTGAATCTTTTATGTCATTTGGTATTTGCTCCCATAGTCTAGGAAAGGAAACAAATACAGAATTATGAAAAGTATTGCCTTTCGAATTCCAACGTAAAAGCCTACCCGGACATCTTTCACTAGTTTTAATATACTCATTGAAAGAATGGGGACAGTAACCTTTCAACACCTTAAATCCTAATGAAAGTCTATGTAATTTAAACAAGTCATCAATAGATAATAATTCAAGCACTTTCAACCTATGAAAATAAGATGTGTCCCAGGAACCTTCCTTTCTAAACATTATTATCCTTGTTGCTTTCCTTTGTATACTTTCTATTCTATTAATATTTGATTTCTCAAATGGTGCCCACATTAAAATGGTGCCTATATAATTTGATATATTTCCGCTTAAATATCAATAATAATATTGATATGCAAAATGTATTAATAATAATAAATAAATAAATAATAATAATTAAGTTATACATTAATGAATTATAGTTATTAGAATTTACTACCGTACCGGAAGTACCATCATCGGAAATTCCTCCTGACATTCGCATTGAACGCATGTTATCCTATTTTTAGCCGCGTGTGTTTTCTAAAAAAGGCACCTTTAAAGTTAATGGGGGAAGGGGGAGGGGTCCGGACCCGGACCTCTTTATAGGCTTAGTTATAACGTAGTTACAAAGTGCCATGACATTTTATCATTGTTGAATTTCTGTTGTTAGCTTAATTGTTAACATTGGTAAAAGAAGTAATGCTGGTGCCAAAGAATTTAACTACCTTCACAACCTAAGGAACGCTACAAAAATAATCCACCGCTTCTAGTCCTCAACTGCATGGACACCTAAATAATCAGACTAGAACGTATCTTTGTTACTACTAAACACTATCCATCCATTTTTCAACAATAGGCTTATAGTAGTATAATTTCAATAGTGAGGGATTAGTTACAGTGTTGACTTTGAATAAACCACTGGTAATTTACTGAACATCCAAAATGAACTTGTGTTATAATACACATGAGAAATAGATGTCGGTCGATAAACTTCTAACGACGACAAAAACAACGACAATCAGCTAATTGTATTCGTTGTTTTATCTCTGGCTTGTTACTTTATCGACACATTAGTGGACTTCTCCCTCCTCTCGCAATGAACGGAAGTACAGATCTTCCTATCTAGGCTCGTGTATGTAGCCAACTTCACAAATTCCCCATGGATAACAGTGCTACTAGCGCCATCACAAATTACCTCTAATGTATCAGGCATTCACACAAGCAATGTACTTTGTGTAAAAAAATTTCCTCGAGAAACTAAATATATTCATTCCATTCCTTAGGCATATTGCCAAGGCTAATAATCGATTTGTCCATAATTATTGCGTTTTGCCGGGAGTTTTCCATAATTTTAGGCCAAATCATAATTGTGCTTGATGCTTGTAGTACCCTATTTATCTTCATTTCCGTACGTCCGTAAATACTGTATTAGGTCGAATTTCCGTAGTAATTTATCTACGGTAGTAGAGCAAAGTTTGCTTCTTTCTGCAAATTTGTCATTATTTTCTTTGTTTTAATTTGGAGTGTGGTTTATAGTGGATAAATGAAATTTGTAAATTTTGTAAATTCTGGTTTTAACATCTGACTTTATTCTGCTTTATAACTTTTAAAATTATTAATTGATAATTAATTTGCATTAATTGATTACAGTTATTATAATTTATTACCGTACCAAAAGTACCTTCATTGGGGACTTCCCCGAGACATTGAACGCCAAAAAAGTGTTATCCTATTGTTAGTCGCGTATGTTTTATTACCGGAGGAAAAATATAGGCTACAATCCTCTGTTTGCTAGTGCACTATAGAGTGAAATTTCCGGCGATTATCATGAATTTAAGTGCGAGCGTACCAATTCCGGACATCTAGGGCTCAAATACTCAGCGTATACAACCCCGGACTCTTTGGGCAACCCTCTTAAAATAGCTCCTGCGTGCGACCGACCCTGATTTTCTTGCATGGCTCGAAGATTTTTTTCTCATTCTTTAATTATTAATAAAATCGGTCATTCAAAGTTTTATGTAAAGATTAGCTTTTATCCATTTTGTACCACTTCAAAAGAGAATTTTATTATCAACTGCGCATGAGCATAACAAACAATAGTCTGTTGTGCTTCATGGGTTAGACCTAACTTACATTTTGTAAAAACCAAACTATCACTGCTTACCCATTTTGAACTACTTCAAAAGAGAGTTCAACAATTTTATGATCCATTGTGCATGAGCATAACAAAACAATTAGTCTGCTGTGCTTCATGGGTCAGACCTAACTTTCATTATTATTAAAAGGAGACTAATATTGTGTTGCAACAGCCAGCCTGATAGAAATCAATCAGTATTTTGTGTGCCGCTTGTGCGTATAGCTAGCTCGCTGAAAACATAAAAATTCAGCTGCAACAAAATGGATGTTGATCGGTATTTGAGTGAGTTAGGTAGTTTTGGACGCTACCATAATGTTCTCATGGTGCTGTTCGCGATCATAGCATGCTGGTTTCCAGCTTTGCAAGTATTTTCGTTTATTTTTATACTTTACGAACCACCACATCATTGCAAGACAAGACATGATTACAACATCAGTTTACCAATTGGAGAAGATGGGGAGTATGAACAATGCGTCAGGTTTGTGTACGATAACACAAGTATGAAGTTTCTTAACGAAACAGAAACTTGTAAAGATGGATGGGAGTATGACGTAGAAGAAGGACAACGCACCCTTGTCACAGAAGTTAGTTTTTTTTTTGTGTTCATTTTATTTATTTTAATATTCAGTAAGCTTCTAGGATTTATTTAAGAATAAAAAGGATGTTGGGGGAGTGAATTTATTCAGGACAGGATTATTCAAACTATTACTATTTAACCTTCATTTTGCTTTTGTGTGCTTAGTCTGTATTTACCGTTGGAATGTATAGCTTTATTACAAATGTTATTGTACAATTTCTATTGTGATCGCAGCATTGTTGTTTTGTATAGTATATATCGGCCTTTGAACTATAAATCTTATGTTACCTTTTCAGTTAAATTTAGTATGCGATCAAAAGATTTTGTCCACCGTTGCGGTGTCAGTGTATTTTTGTGGAATTCTCGTTGGTGCCTTGATTAGTGGTCAATTGTCTGATACGATTGGTCGAAAGAAAACTGGTTTCCTAACAATTATAATAGGAGCATTTGCCGGAACAGTGTTGGTGTTCACAAAGACCTACATCGCTTTCGTCGTTGTTTGGTTTATACTGGCCATGTGTGAAATGGTAAGTAGGCCTATCAGACGTCGTGCACTGTAAACATGTATATCACCTCAACTCTCTCTGAAAACATCGCGCCAAAATGATTAATACTGAAGAGGCACGTGACGAAAGTCTACGTTTTGTGTCACTTTTTTTTTTGTGCAACGCGACTTTACAGTTCACTATATCGATCGGTTGGTCGGATGGTCGGTCGGTCGGTAAGACTGCAGCCATGTATATGGTCTTCTGATAACAATACCATACGAAATACCATGAACTTGTAAGTCATTAAAAAACATAGGCCTGATTCATTCGTCAAAGTTTTTTTCTAAAGTACAGTCAGCCCTCTGTGATCAATAATAATACTACAGGCCCGGATTTTAAAAACAAACCAAGATTATTGAAAGAAAACTGTTTCATCTCATCATAAACGTCTAAGTTTCCATTTACATTTTCTTTCAATATTTATAGTTAGAGTCGGTTTGGTAAGAAAACATTTTCAATGGGACATTTACACATATTATAATTATGTACTATTTTTGTTATTTTAATCTTACAGTCAATCCTGACGACACTCTTTATTTTGTATGCTGAACTTTGCGCGCCAAAAGAAAGGATGATTATTCTGGCAATTAACGCCGTGTCATTTGGTGTTGGTTTTTGTTTGATTACTCCAATAGCGTACATCTTCAAAGATTGGCGGCATTTTCAATTGGCAATCACACTGCCCATCATTGTATTCTTGCCGTGTTGGTGGTATGTAACAGTTTTACTATTGCTTGTAGTATCATCATCATAATATCATCATATTATCATTATTATCGTCATATTATCATTATTATTCGTCAAAGGGTTATAGTAGAATCACCGAGATGGCTTTTAAGCAAGGGAAGATTTGCTGAAGCGAAAGAAGTCTTCAAGAAGATTGCCAAGTTCAATAATAAGTATGATTTGTTTTTGTCTTGGAATATTCCTGATAACCATGGAAACGAGTTATTAGAAGACCTTACTAAAGAAAAGTTGGAGAAAAACACCACAGCTGATCCAACAACGTACACAATACTTGACACACTGAAAACACCGCAGATAAGAAAGTACACGATTGTGTTATTTTATCTCTGGTAAATATTACATGTATTTATATTTATAAAGCAACTTACTGAAATAAAAAGGCAATTGCAGTGGCTGGATCTCAATGCAGATACAAAATAAAATAAGCACTGAAAAAATTACAATGCTTTGGTTATCAAAGGAAATAAATAAATAAATACGCAAAAGGTTAAATCAAAACGATAAAGTAAAACAGCCAGAAAAAAAATGTAAAGCTTTTACTCTATAGCCCTTCATTTCTCAAGAAATATTTCACTAATATTGTTAATCCCAAACAATGTTGTTTTTTTACCCATTTTTGTCTTACTCAGCCTCCAAACTTGATCTACTTAACTTACTCAACTTAATCACAATTCGTTTACAGGGCTGTCAATAGCATGGTGTATTATGGTTTGGCTTTGAACTCATCATCTGTTGTAGGAAACTTGTACATGAATACATTTCTTTTAGGCCTAGCAGAAGTTCCTTCTTATCTGTTCATAATTTTTGCGACTACGCGGTGAGTTCAAAATATTTATCAAATTCATTTCATTTTTTAAAACACAAATCTAACTTATGAAATAAATTGATTTATCAAACAATCAAGAATTTTTTTAACATGAGTACAGTTAATTGATTTAATGATTTCATTTTATTTTATAATAATAATATTAATAAAAGCATTTAAAATGCGCCATATAACCAGTCAGTGATTGCTCATAGGCGCAGTACATATATATATATATATATATATATATATATATATATATCTATATATATATATATATATATATATATATATATATATATATATATATATATATATATATATATATATATATATATATATATATATATATATATATATATATATATATATATATATATATATATATATATATATATATATATATATATATATATATATATATATATATATATATATATATGTGTATGTATAAAACGATCATAGGAATTAAAACAACTTTAGAAAGCATGTTAAAATACCATAAAAGTTTACGATAAAACTACAGTACAATTAAAACAGTCTTTACATTTTAGATATGGTCGGCGAAAGTTGGCTTTACTGTTTCACATACTCGCAGCTGCTTCTTTGTTTTTGATCATTGTCGTCCCGACGGAAACAGGTAAGGCATTCAAAATGACATTACGAATAGAATACACATGTCAATAATCTTCACAACTTGTTTTTCATCATGTTTCACGTCAATCATGTTTAGCTGCCGCATTGGAACAACGTTTAATAGACATTCAATTTCCGTTTTAACCAAGCACATTTGGTGCAGTAATAATTCGAAAGTAAGATTTTTAATAGTGTTTAGCCTACCTGGTCTATTTCCAAGAATTCAATTTCGTTAGTTATACACCTCAATATTAGACTGCCCCAAGTCTGTATTTATTGTCTTTTTTATGTTATTCCACCAGTTTTGTCTAAAAATTAGTAGTAATATATACGTATGAAACGCCATATGTGTCAAAATAATTATCTTTTTACTAATATTAAGTCAAAACTCCGTCTAGAACCCAGATTAACCTCAATATAAAACAAATTCACGTATACAAATAGTTACATAATTGTTTTCCAAATGGAATCGTTCATTATATAATCACCACCAAACTATAATGTTCGCGAATTTTTTGAGTTTATAAGAAAATCACTATCTAACTTTTTTAAATGAGGATGATGGTTCCCCATATATTATAGAATATCCCGCTTTTTAATATCGACATGTCACGCTCTTTTTTGATGACCAGCAATGTCTGGTAACATATCCTAAATATTCATTATATTTTTATAGGAAGTGGAAAAGACCTATCAGTTGTGACTATGACCTTTGCGTTTATTGGCAAGTTCAGTATTACTACAAGTTACACCGTTATTTGGCATTTTACTTCAGAATTGTTCCCCACAGTTATCCGGTAAGTATTCAAACTGTTCAACATCTATAGTGACTGGATGAATACATGCGTTACCTACAACTATCTTATGATGTACCAAACCATAATCGTTTATATCTATATCTTAGGTTTTAGTAGTTGTTAGAAGTGTATGTATTTTTGTCAATGTGTTTATAGTAAGTACGTCAACCTTAAAATCAATATATGTTTTAACAATTGTTTTTGTACGTATGTTACGTCGCACTGTAATAATCTTCATACTTTGTAATACCTGTCGTACTTAGTAATAATGTTGTCGCATTTGTAATAATGTTCTCGCATTTTGTAGAAACTGCTTTCGCACTGTCTGAGTAAAATGTATCAAGTTAATTGTAAAATTTTTGAATAAAACACCCTTTACAAAGTGTGATAGACAGTTATTAAAAAATGCGACAATAGTTATAAAAAATTTCAGTTTACCAAAGTTATTACAAGGTGACCAGTACTACAATGAACGACTATTATTACAAAATGCGACGTACAGTAATACGTCATAGCGATACACACATCATTTCTGGTGTATTTTATATTCAGAAACATTGGTTTCAATGCGTGTTCAATGGCAGCAAGAATCGGTGGAATTGCTGCTCCATATGTAATGTACCTGGTAAGTGCAATAACACGACGTGGTCATGGAATATAAACATTATTATATACATTGTAACGTTACCTCATGTAGGCCTACTCACAGTGACGTAATACACTACTCCCTACTGTTAACTACAAAATGCGAACTGTCGCTTGTGATTGGTCAACTCGCTTGCGTTGCGCTTACGCATTTGTGTTTCGTCTCAGTGGGAACCAAGCTCTAGCGATGTGGTTTGCGGAGGTTACATCCAATGTTATGCCTTTATAGTGGAACATACATTGAATGAAACGTTTTGATTTCATTTAAGGGTAATTTTGTCGACTGGATTCCGATAGCACTGTGCACTATATTATCACTTAGTGCAGGCTTCATGGCACTACTGCTACCAGAAACGTTAAACCGTTCTCTACCTGAAACAATCGAAGATGCCGAAAACATCAGAAACATTGATGTCGGGGCAAGTGGATATCAAAAAGCAAAAACAGAAGACAAAAATTCAGATGACTTTGTAGTGACAAACGCTTAGCATGGGCACACCATACGAACGAACGCAGACTGACGATTGACGGGTAAGCGTACGCGCAGATGACTTACAAAGTGACTTTCTATCAAGCCTGTTTTATCTATATCTACTTGTTGTGACGAACAAATACAGGCACCGGGCGCTTACAAAGTGACTGGCGCTAAAGCCTATTTTATCTATATCTACTTGTTGTGACGAACAAACACAGGCACCGGGCGCTTACAAAGTGACTGGCGCTAAAGCCTATTTTATCTACATCTACTTGTGATGAACATACGCCGGTTTTCGGTCCTCACGGCAGGTTATTCGAACGTATACGGTACTCATTATATGCATTGATAGGTGATTACTTTCCGTTTTACGTCGATAAGAAATCATTCAGATTTAATCTCGAAAGGACTGACTCTTGGAGGAACGATAACTAATTGTATTATAGAACGAAATCTAAATAATTCATATTTTTAGTTATTGCTATTGAAAATAAAACAAAATCTTCGACCAGTCGTCATTAATAAAATGTTATTTACGTATTCCTGTAGTTTGATAAAATTAAACTATGCCTTGTATATTTTTATGACTTTATCTACCACATATACATTTATTTGAAAAACTTATATAGAAAAACACATTTGCAATGTCAATGACTTTGTTTAATTCAAGTTTCAATTTGCGAGACGACCTAAGACTTATTTAAATTATGCAATACGTCGTCGAGCTCTCTGAAATTTAATTTCTGTTTTCATGACGACCATTGTGCAAGTCGTCACCTATACATAAACTCGACGATAACTTGACACATATTGTCAATCCCACTCACAGCGTTAGCGAATACAGTGTAGTGGTACCTCCATATAGGCCTATGACGTAAACAATCTTATGTCTCAATAAAAATTCGACTGAATAGAACCACGGAGGTAACCTCCATGATAAAACTTAATAATATGATAACAATATTTTTTTACGTGTCATTAGATTGTATATTGTGCCCTACAAGAGTTAGCCTCAATACTCAATTAAGTATTTATATTTAATGACTTTGCTTGTTTAACTTGTATACTTATACGACCGTTAGTTAAATGATTTGTTAACCATTACCATATCAGTATCTAATAAGTAAACTACTGAAAAAATCAAGAACATCTTTAATCATGGAAATTGACGAATATTTTGAGAAGTTAGGAGAATTTGGAAGATATAATTTTGTATTAATTACTTTAGTATCGGTAATTGGTTCTGGAATACCCGCCATGCATATTTTGTCGTCTGTTTTTATCTTCTACGCGCCGCCTCATCATTGTCAGACGGACAGAGAACTTAATGTTAGTATCCCACTTAGCGATGATGGTGAATTGGAGAAGTGTGTTATGTTTCCTAATGACACCAAGGGTTACTTAAATGCTAGCACTATCCCGTGTCAAGAAGGCTGGACGTATGAGGGTAAAGCTGTTACTCTTGTGACAGAGGTACGGTAGGAACAACTTACTTATTAAACGGTTTGATAAAGGTTACCATAGTTAGTAGTTTGCTTAAGTTTTTCGTAGCTTGGAACAAAGTGCTTGGTGAAATCTGTAATGTATCTATAAGCCTATGTTCTTCATTACTTCAACTATCTTTTTTAAAATTGTTTCAATGTTGAAAATGCTGCAGTGGGCTAATATTCTGAACATGGTATAATTGTAAACTTTGAACTTTATTCAATCAATCGTACATTTTTTAGTCATAATAGTAACCATAATAACAGTGATTTTTACCCAAAACTTTTTTTACAAAAAGTACAGTGATTTTTACAAAAAAAATATTATTTCTGAAATATATACAGTGATTATTTACAATAATGATAATATTACTGTTTGGTATGTCCTTGCCTTTTATGTTCTGTTTTTAGAATCATCAGAAGAAAATAATCATAAGTTGTTTTCCTTTAACAATCTAGATAGATTTGGTTTGCGACAAATCGATTTATGTAGCAAACGCAGTTTTTGTCTATTTCGCTGGTATTTTAGTGAGTTCATTTATCGGAGGACATCTTTCGGACATTTTTGGCCGCAAAAAGATGGGTTTTGTTGGAATAGTTGGTGGACTAATCTCTGGAGTTTGTTTAACCTTCACACATACGTATCCCGCATTTCTCGTATTGTGGTTTTTGTCGGCAGTATTTCAATCAGTAAGCAACTTATTATTAATAATATATTATAATAAACATTTCTGTTTGTAAAAACCAAAAAATTATAAGTGAACTTACATAACGTTTCGAAACCTGACCGGTTTCATTCTCAAATGGCGTTTATTATACCTATTGTAAAACCATATGAAATGTTTCCAACTAGTGTTGACTGTTTTTAATTTGATTGAAATTTATTCTAAAAAGTTAATGAGAAACCAAATATATAATACGGAGATGTAGTAATTATTGCTTGTTATAATTGTAGAAGTAGAATGAATACGATATTAATTTGTATAAACCCTAATGCTGGTTTCTAGGTGTTGTGCAACACTTTTTTTTTAAAGCCTACACTATCAAACTTTATGTGACAAAAAAATGTGATGTGCCCATATATGGACATGGTGATGTCATATCACTACCATATTTGAGCATATCACTACCCTATTTAGGGACATCACACTTTTTTTTCGAACAGTTTGATAGTGTAGACAGAGCTAAAAGTGGAAAGAAAAGGAAGAAAAACAATAAAATTACAATTTGTTAGGAAATGTACAATAATCATGGAAAGAGTATAATGAAAGGCTTGGTAATTTTTGTGATAATTACTTTCATTATTAATGTCTAAATTATAATGTAACTTGTTTCTTCAGCGCGTGCTGTCGGCATTTTTTACACTTGTGATTGAGCTGTTCTCCTCTAAGCTTCGGTCATCGGCTGCATGCATTCTGGCAGTATTCTGGTCATTTGGTCTGTGTTTTATGACGATCATCGCCTACGTTTTTCAAGACTGGCGCCATTTTGAATTGGCAATAACTTTACCTTATATATTAGCTTTACCGACTTGGTGGTGAGTACAATAGTAGTTAAACTTATTATATCTTATTACAGTTTTTAGTGGTGTTTTTTTTTACAATTTTAGATTGTAATTACTGGATTGTAACAAAAAGCATAATTATACAACCTTTTTCACTGTTCATATTTTAAACAGGTTTATAGTTCAATCTCCGAGATGGTTGATGTCAAAAAGTCGCTGGCCAGAGGCCAAAGCGGCGTTTATAAAAATTGCCGAGTTTAATAAAATTCCGGCTGAGGAGCTGACCTGGATTGAGAACATAAAAGAGGCCCATGAAACGCACAACAAAAAAGACGATTCAAACCCTGCAAAGTTGTATACCATCTTAGATATAATGAAAACGCCGAAGCTAAGAAAAACATCTATACTCATGTTTTATTTATGGTACATTTTACTTTTTATCTTAAGACTCCGTATTTTGTAGGCAGTAGGCTTATATAAAATATATTAGACCCCTTTCGAAACACATATATAGTGAACAATAGCAATAGTATATCTATCCCTATAATCATGGGGAAATTAAAAAGAGAAGATGTATTACATCAATGTGCAATAATATAGTCATCTTAGTTAATTTATTTCGTTTCCTTATTATATTATTATTATTATTGAGTTCTACCTCTATCGATCTAAAATATTAATGTTTGCCTATATATTTATACTGTCCTTCCAGATGCTTACTTCGGCAACAGATATGATTGCTGGTCTTTCACTAATACTAACTTTTACTTATTTTCTATATTTATAGGTTTGTAAACAGTGTAATATACTATGGTTTATCAATCACTTCATCAACAATTTCCGGTGATCGATTTATAAACTTTCTGCTACTTGCAGTTGCTGAAATTCTAGCAATGTTTATAGCCATTTATGCACTACAAAGGTAATCATTAATAGTTAGCTTGGTGCTTACAAAAAACCATTTAGGCCCTGAATTAAATTAATTGTTTTTCTTTATTATAGATACGGTCGCCGTCATCTACTGTTTATCTTTCACACTATAGTTTCAATAGCCTGTATCATAGTAGCTTTTGTTCCGGGGAAAACAGGTTTGTTGGTTTTTTTTTTAACTAGTACGGTAAGGTATAATTACCTTGCAGTAAACAAGTTTATTCATATATCCCGTTCCCCTTTTAAATTTAATTATGTAAAACTATAAATAATACAAATATATGTATATAGATGTTAGTACCAGCATTGATAGCGACTCGAGCACTTCTAGTGGATATGTGTGCTTTATAAATTTGTATTACTAATAACTAATAATTATTATTACAATATCTCTGTATTCACTCTGTACGTCGCTTATGCCTGGTTCCTACTTGCATGCAACCCAACGACGTAGTGTGCGACAGTTTGGATCATCGCATGGTGATTGATCAAAATAATTACTTGTGACGTTTCGTTATTGCAAGCGATTTGACTAATGAGAAGCGACTGTTCGAATATTCCATCACTTGCGATTGGTCAAATCACTATACGTTGCGTTATGTCCTTGCGTAGCAACTCTAGTGCTAGTGCTAGTCTAAGCTCCATGCTTGTTCGAGTCGGTCGTCGCTTCATTTTCGACCGCGAAAATGATCATTTGTAGTTAACAAGGCCATATAGATGGCTGCAGTCGCGTGCTTAGTGTTTACCGACCGACCGACCAACCTACCAACTGACCGAAATTACTGAACATGTTTAAAAATGTTGAAATGTTTAAAAACATTTATATTTTTTTAATTTACACTTTTGACGTGCTCGTATAACGTAATTTCGAGTTGAAAAGTAAGTCAAAAAAACAGAAATCGGGCAAAAAGAGTGCGCAATAACATTTAACGCGCAGTGCGCGCGCAAAAATCTGCGCACTCATGGCAATTTTGTAAACGCTTAAAATTTCCTGAAACGTACTCTTATTTCATCGAAAATAAATTTTGAAAATTGTAAGCGCGCGTACGCATGCGTTACATGCGCTACGCACGTAATTGTATTGCCATTATGATGATTTATGCCCTGAAATTTATGAGTACCAAATTTTATTTAATTGTGATTCATGGTTGTGAATCGTGCGTAGACCGCGTAATTTTTTATTGCGCACCGTGAAAACATAACCACATCGATTCCTGGCCATAAGGAATATACTGTGAAAAATTGACTTAGCTAGATTAAACTGATATCAAGATAAGGCCAGAAAGCGATAAAACGCATAGTGATACCGGACCGACAGACAGACCGACAGGCCGACCGACCGACCGACATAGTGAACTATAGAGTCGCTTCCACGCGACTAAAAACTACCTTTGTGAATATTATTTCAATACATGTTGCTTTGTCTATAGATGGAGGGGTTAACCTGTCGCCATTAACAACTACATCGGCGTTTATTGGAAAACTCTCCATCAGCATAACCTTCATGATCATGTGGATCTTCGCTTCAGAAATATATCCTACGGTTATTAGGTAAGGTCATCGTAGATTCAATGTGTTTGTTAAACCGTCATTACAGGACTTGTGATCTCCCTACTTAACGTTAAAAATCATGAATTAACGTTTTAATATCTTATTTTGAATGATGCTTCCCCGTTAAAAATAATCCTGGATCCGCCCTGACAACAAGATAATGGAATATTCTTCCATATACACAAAGTATAATACCGAGAGGACACCTTCAGGCAAATCCAACAAAGTTTCTACTTTGTAATATGGTGTCCTCAGAATTGGCCGTAGCATTAATTGTCCTCGTCGAAATTGTCTCCTAGGTGTGTCTCACTGTAGTTCTGAATTGGTAGTATAATAGCGGGATAAGACAAAGTGGGATAGATTTGGAAACATTTTTGTAGCCAGCGATAAGATTATTTTAAACCGGTACATTTAAGAGAAGGGTTCGTATTGTATTAATGGGTATTTCTTGCAGAACAACGTGTGTAAACACATGCTCAATGTTTGCCAGGTTTGGTGGTATGGCGGCTCCTTATCTTATGCATTTGGTGAGTATCATTGCTAAATAAATGTAAACTTATAGTGTCTATAAAGTGTCCACTCTAAATTGTATTACGGTTCTTATTTTTTTTATTTTCAACTTGTAGTATGTTCATACTTCCATCAATATTTTTTGTTGGCATAGTAAATTGTTTATATCCAGGAAAAACAAATGTAATAGTTGTATATTTCTAGGGAAAGATATTACCTTGGTTGCCGATGTTTTCGTACGGAGCTCTGTCAATTGTTGCTGGGGTTGTCGCACTTCTTCTTACAGAAACAATAAACCAACCGTTGCCACAAACCATTGAGGACGTAGAGGGCGAACTCTGATTTATTGTTTAAATCCTATCACTGAAATATCTTTTAAAATAATATGAACCAATAGTTTTAAAATATGATTTATGTTAGTGTATATGCATGAGAAGATAATAATTATTTGTTGTGGGTATCTATAAAGCTTGTTTCCCACTAGCAGCGCAACGCAATGACGTAACGCAATGTAAGTGATTTGATCAATCACAAGCGATGGATTATTCGAACAGTGTCTTGTCATTTTTCAACTTGCTTGCGTTGCGCATACGACGTCCTTGCGTTGCGTCTCTAGTAGGAACCACGCTTAAAGCTTGGGTCCCGCAACGCAACGACGCATGCGCAATGCACTTCATTTAACGACACGATAGATCGTTAGAATTGCCGCTTGTACAACTACGTCACTGCGTTGCATCCATGGGGGCCAAACTTAATAGAAAATATAGTAATGTAGCATTAGGCCTATATATAAGATATAGCAAGTAACTCAAATATACCAATGTAGGAGTAAACCAGGTATAGCAAGTAACTCAAATATACCAATGTAGGAGTAAACCAGGTATAGCAAGTAACCCAAATATACCAATATAGGAGTAAACCAGGTATAGCAAGTAACCCAAATATACCAATGTAGGAGTAAACCAGGTATAGCAAGTAACTCAAATATACCAATGTAGGAGTAAACCAGGTATAGCAAGTAACCCAAATATACCAATGTAGGAGTAAACCAGGTATAGCAAGTAACCCAAATATACCAATGTAGGAGTAAACCAGGTATAGCAAGTAACCCAAATATACCAATGTAGGAGTAAACCAGGTATAGCAAGTAACACAAATATACCAATATAGGAGTAAACCAGGTATAGCAAGTAACCCAAATATACCAATGTAGGAGTAAACCAGGTATAGCAAGTAACCCAAATATACCAATGTAGGAGTAAACCAGGTATAGCAAGTAACCCAAATATACCAATGTAGGAGTAAACCAGGTATAGCAAGTAACTCAAATATACCAATGTAGGAGTAAATCAGGTATAGCAAGTAACCCAAATATACCAATGTAGGAGTAAACCAGGTATAGCAAGTAACTCAAATATACCAATGTAGGAGTAAATCAGGTATAGCAAGTAACCCAAATATACCAATGTAGGAGTAAACCAGGTATAGCAAGTAACCCAAATATACCAATGTAGGAGTAAACCAGGTATAGCAAGTAACCCAAATATACCAATGTAGGAGTAAACCAGGTATAGCAAGTAACCCAAATATACCAATGTAGGAGTAAACCAGGTATAGCAAGTAACCCAAATATACCAATGTAGGAGTAAACCAGGTATAGCAAGTAACTCAAATATACCAATGTAGGAGTAAATCAGGTATAGCAAGTAACCCAAATATACCAATGTAGGAGTAAACCAGGTATAGCAAGTAACTCAAATATACCAATGTAGGAGTAAATCAGGTATAGCAAGTAACTCAAATATACCAATGTAGGAGTAAACCAGGTATAGCAAATAACCCAAATATACCAATGTAGGAGTAAACCAGGTATAGCAAGTAACCCAAATATACCAATGTAGGAGTAAACCAGGTATAGCAAGTAACCCAAATATACCAATGTAGGAGTAAACCAGGTATAGCAAGTAACCCAAATATACCAATGTAGGAGTAAACCAGGTATAGCAAGTAACCCAAATATACCAATGTAGGAGTAAACCAGGTATAGCAAGTAACTCAAATATACCAATGTAGGAGTAAACCAGGTATAGCAAGTAACTCAAATATACCAATGTAGGAGTAAACCAGGTATAGCAAGTAACCCAAATATACCAATGTAGGAGTAAACCAGGTATAGCAAGTAACCCAAATATACCAATGTAGGAGTAAATCAGGTATAGCAAGTAACTCAAATATACCAATGTAGGAGTAAACCAGGTATAGCAAGTAACCCAAATATACCAATGTAGGAGTAAACCAGGTATAGCAAGTAACTCAAATATACCAATGTAGGAGTAAACCAGGTATAGCAAGTAACCCAAATATACCAATGTAGGAGTAAACCAGGTATAGCAAGTAACCCAAATATACCAATGTAGGAGTAAATCAGGTATAGCAAGTAACCCAAATATACCAATGTAGGAGTAAACCAGGTATAGCAAGTAACCCAAATATACCAATGTAGGAGTAAACCAGGTATAGCAAGTAACTCAAATATACCAATGTAGGAGTAAACCAGGTATAGCAAGTAACCCAAATATACCAATGTAGGAGTAAACCAGGTATAGCAAGTAACTCAAATATACCAATGTTGGAGTAAACCAGGTATAGCAAGTAACCCAAATATACCAATGTAGGAGTAAATCAGGTATAGCAAGTAACTCAAATATACCAATGTTGGAGTAAACCAGGTATAGCAAGTAACCCAAATATACCAATGTAGGAGTAAACCAGGTATAGCAAGTAACCCAAATATACCAATGTAGGAGTAAACCAGGTATAGCAAGTAACCCAAATATACCAATGTAGGAGTAAACCAGGTATAGCAAGTAACTCAAATATACCAATGTAGGAGTAAACCAGGTATAGCAAGTAACCCAAATATACCAATGTAGGAGTAAACCAGGTATAGCAAGTAACTCAAATATACCAATGTAGGAGTAACCCAGGTATAGCAAGTAACCCAAATATACCAATGTAGGAGTAAACCAGGTATAGCAAGTAACTCAAATATACCAATGTAGGAGTAAACCAGGTATAGCAAGTAACCCAAATATACCAATGTAGGAGTAAACCAGGTATAGCAAATAACCCAAATATACCAATGTAGGAGTAAACCAGGTATAGCAAGTAACTCAAATACTGTATATCAATGCAGGAATAGAAGCAAGATATAATAATTAACCAATGGCAATATTCAAGATTCAAGATTCTTTATTTACACATACATACATACAACATACATGATATCCGGTTTCCTGGGTATAAAATTCAAGACAAGATGATAAATATAGCAACAAAACAAACATGGCAGGCCAACTGGTTTGAATAAATTACAAATATAATATTTAAAGAAAATATATCAGTGTTTTTGTTATTGATATTTGTTTTAATGTTTTAAATTAATATGTACATTTCCACCGACTGAAACGTAATGACCACGTAACAACGTAGGCACAGATGCATAGGCTATTTAGATAACAAAGTGTAGAATGCTGTACTTGTTGAATTGCTTATCAGACCAGCGAACGATTGATTGCTTTAAGCATGCGTGTATGTTAACAGTTGGAGCATGGAGGTATAAAAATAAACCTCCATGGTTGGAGCTGGTAGAATCAGCTTATCTTTGGAATATAAAGATTCATATATTGTTTTGTTTTAAAGAAGCTCGAAACTATAGTGGTAAGTTAATTATATTTGTTTTTACTCAATAACAAACTTGAATAATTGTCAAACGACACAATTCACGAATATGATCCAGCATCAATCCTAGCCCAGCAGGCAAAAGCATTCGTTTCATGTGGTTTCTTTTAAATAAAGGTTACCAAGAAAATGGTTCACCCACTCAATATATCTGGTCCGATTATAGTATCTCTCGCAAAAGTCATATTTTAATGATATAATTTCCAAAGCTTGTCGATACAATATAGATTGATATCGATATATATATACCTTAAGCATTTTTTCATTAATAGAAAATGCCCCATGAGTAATATTTATTACTATTTCAATATACCTAATAATAAGACTAGTATTGCGAAAAGCTTTTGTAATGTATTATTAATCGAACGTTTATAATGAATACGTTTTTTGACATTTTCTGTCGTGATTACTATAGTCAACTTTGGCTAAATATATGAAAACTCAGTGGAATATTAAATTAAATAATGCACCCTATGGCCGTATAATTTCTCTTCCAGCGTGGAGATCTTCACCTTCTTTCATGGTCTCTGGAAGAGGTTTATTACGAGTTTCCGGTAGAAAGTAGACCAATATACCTCCTACTGCAGCAAAGATACCAAATAACAACAACGCACTACCGCCATAAAAATTGTTCTAGAAGTATAAACAAAACAGATTATCGTTAGTAAAATAGTTGCTAGAACGTAGGAATATTTGTCACCAATCATTTTTAACCAAAACGTAATCATATTTTTTTTCTTCAATAATCTTGTGAGACTGTAATAGATGACAACAGTATCAAATTGTTTATATCACAAATTTGTTTAGTTAGTTCATTGGTTTCCATTATATCACTGAGGTGTAGAGTTCCTTTATTTCTGTTTCCATAACTCAGTAAAGTAATTATATTTCAGTCATGTAATATACAAGTTTTAAAATCTATATAACATTTATTTAAAACTAAAAATACTATTTACCAAGTACAAAATGTACGGCGCAATAATGGATCCAATCCTTGCTGCAAATGAACACGTACCCAGTCCTGTGTTTCTAATAATACAAACAAAAGAGTGCTTTGAATTATTAAAGATGTATTGTCCCGCTGAAACTTTTTTTTTAATATGCCATTTTAATGTCACCTAATAGTTATTCAATTTGACCAAATATTGGATCGAAACAAACATTCAAAGTCAAATTGGCTGCCAGCTAATGGGTTTTTGACAATACATCTTTAAATGATTGAATTAAAGTATTGTCGAAATACGTGGTATTTCATTTTAATTTCTAACATTTATTTATGATTTCAATTTATTTTTGGCACGACATTTTTTGTTTTTTGTTCATAGTAAATGATACAAATTTCCTTCTAAAACTGAGCAGTAAAATTTCAGGTACCAGTATGGTATTTCTTATTTATATGTATGTATTCAACCCCTAAACTTTATACTTCTCTTTACCTTAATTCTGTTGGAAATATCTCATTTGCATAGAGCCAGACAGAATTAAACGATGTACCAATTGCGTATTTGCCCAAACATGCAAATGTCAGGATAAGAGGGTAAAGATTGGTTCCACTTTCTAAAAAAATAAAGAAGAATTATTGTTATTTGTGAAAATGAATATAACACATTTGACTTTAGGCCAAGATATTCAAATTCAGCTTAGAGTGTGAGTATGCGCAGTGTGTGTGCGTGTGAGTATGCGCAGTATAACTATCATCAGTTTGCATAGCTCATGTACTTACTTGTGACCTGAGGTATGAATGCTAAAGAAATTGAAAATACTGCAGCTAATAAAAGGAAACCCATGATCAGCGGCCGTCTATTAAATCTGCAAAAAATTATTTTGGGTCAGATTTGTTTGACCATTATTAATAATTATTTGCGTTAATATAGATAGATAATGCATGTATTTTAATAATGCGTTTTAAAAAATGCGTTTCCTTAATATTTACCTTTGCATTAAGTATATAGAAACAATCCCATTTGGAACATCAACAAGACAAACTAGGAATGTGTTGACGTACTTATCACCGAATAAATCAGAACTGTTTAATGATATTCCAAAATAGAATAGACTATTGACCAAACTAAAAGAAAAATTGATATTGCCATGTTTGCTTATTTTTAGTAGCTTTTATATCTTTGGAATGTTTTTATTACCTTTTTAAAAATATGTTGTATTTTCAATAATTCGTAAAAAGTGTAGAAGAACAATAAAAACTGCTTATGATTAGGCCTGCGTAACGTACTTACAATATATAGTAGATAACCAAAGTACTTCTACGCATTCTTGAACTTTTAAATACATCAAGAAATATGTTTTTTCGTTTTTTCTCAATTGGGAGATTTTCTTTGCGAGTAAAATAGTGCATCAGTTTATTTAATGACGTCATTTGTGTTTTTGTTTCTTCAGGTGTCCCACTTAAATCCTCCATTTCACGTACCGCTTCACCGTCATTGTTGATATACGTTTCCCTTTGTTCTAGTTTGTTGAATTTGGCAATTTTTTTAAATATGATGTTTGCCTCAGTTAAACGACCTTTCGATATCAGCCATCTTGGAGATTCGTAAACAAACCTGCAATTAGTGCATTATTTATTAGTTAGGCATCTTATGATTAAACAACAAAATGCTAATATATAGAAGATTTACCAGCAGTCTATAGGCCTACCCTGTATCTAAAATGGACATTTTGTTATGTTATGTTTTATAATAGTATTATATGACTGCCTATTTTGAAACTACATGTAATAACTTTTTCTATCTCTCTTTGGTTAATAGAATACTTATATTAACTTTAAACCTACAACAAAACATAGTTCTAATTAATATCTGATGTGTATTTAGATCTAACAGTTATTAGTATAATATAGGTTAGGTATTAACTTACCACCACAGAAACACAGCCGCAAAGCAAGGAGCAGAAATAGCCACGTGCATATGTCTCCAATCCCTTAGAAAGTAAGCGTAAATCGACAAAAGAACTACGCCAATACCCCACGCAAGGTTTGATATACACCCAGCAAGCGTTCGTTTCTCTGGCGGAAACATTTCTAACAGCAGCACGTAAGAAGAAACAGTTATACACTACAAAATAAAATACCACAACGCAGTTATCAGATTTTGTTTTAGTAGAAAAGACAGGTTTTAATAAATTTTCAGTTAACCAGAGAAGTGTATATCGTTATGTAACTGTTTGTATCTTATTGTAACGATGCATTTTAATGTTATAACGCACTCGCTTATGGCGCTTTTTCATTAGTAAGCACGCAGGCTTAATGCTTCTCAGAAATATGATTCAGATATTAGTGTTTACTTGCCTGTTCTTCAATAGCCGTGATAAACCAGACGGAAACAAACGTATAATAAGATGTTGTAAATATCAGACCTATCCCAGTTATACCAATTAAAATGATTGCTGTTAAAAACACATTCCGTCTTCCAAAATAATCGGATGTTATACCCGATACTATCGCTCCAACCAAAACACCACAGAAGTACACCGACATTGCCGTACTTGCCATAAGTTTCTTGTCACAAACCAAACCAAGCTTAATGAACAAAAAATTACTATAGGCCTATTACTTTGGTATAGGTCTTAATGCAATGCACGTGCTTTCTATATTTCTATTTAGTAGACTAAAGCGTATTTTACATTTAACAAACTACAAAATTTAGCAAAGTCTAAATTTAAAGAAAGTTTGCTAGTGTAAAACAGTTGAAACGTTCCTGAAAAAACTTTTGCACAAGTTTAACCTATTAATTGTTAAAACTTGAGCACAACCTGCAGAAGACAACAAGTTTACAGAAGCTAGCTTTAGCAAGTTTTAAAACTTGAGCAAACTCGGAGTTTGGCAAGAAACATTTTCCAAAATTTGTTTATGTAGACAAGTTGACAAACTTTGTCACTCTGTAGAAGAAATAAATAAGTTTAGTAAATTAGGAAACTTGGCAAGAATAATTTGTTGGTGTAGACACTAGCATAACTTGGAACTTTTTTTTCCAAGCTTTGCTAGTGTACACCAGGCGTATTATCATACTTTGTATAAGTTATGTCATTATTTAATTATTCTCTACCCCATTGTACCGGAACTTTTAGATTACTTTTTTACTTGTTTTCTCCTTATTTATTACGTAAATTGTAAATACTTTACCTCATTGACGACTGTTGATTCACCTTCACTCAATATGTACTCATTTCCATCCGGGCAACTTATCGTCTGATTTGTCAATGTACCATTATCCATTTGGTAGATCAAGCAGCTCTCATACTCCACTATCTCCTTGCTGTGGACCTTGCTTACTGGAATAGCATCTGATATACTGTATCCCTCGTAAGGTTTACATTGGTGTACAGGTGTATCCGTTATGTAAATTAACGAAAATACATGTAATGCAGGTGTCATGGTTCCAAATACACAGTTGATAGTTAGTAAGACAATCTGGTATCTGCCCCATGGATGTAGAGCTCTTAGGGTATCGTCAACGTCCATTGTTTTCACGTGTTCTCTATAGTTAAATTCACCAGGTAATAATTAGATACGTACCGTACCTCTGATATCTGTTTATCAATACCACTCTTTCACTGGCTGCTGAAAATACACTTGTCAAGTACCGCAGCGTCTAACATAATAGCGAGCTTTCGTTGTAGTACGGAGTTCAGTACGGTAATTTGAACCGAAATGTGATCCACGCATGCGCAGAAATTTGAGACTCACCGTAGCGTTAAATTTGAGAACGGTAGTGAGAAGAAATAGCGTCCTGTCTGAAACGTACATTCAGCTGTGTATTTTAATTATGGAGGACACGATGGAAGTAGTATCGTCAAGAGTAAAGCAGTTAATCAGTCGTTATTTTAACTTATTGTAATCAAATATGGACTAGGCTATAGCATATTAAATTAATGTCAAGTTTCAAGTTTATTGTTTAACACAATACAATACAATATAATACAGAAACATAAATTAATAAATACAATTGTGTGAGCAGGACGCATTACTAAGCCAAAGCTTTAAAGACCCCTTCCCTGCAATTTTGGACGTTTTTTGGAAAATAATACATATATCACTTTAAAAACATTAAACCATGTCATTCCTTGTCTTAAATGTACGTTTTATGGTAAATTATGATAAAAAGTGAGAAACAATGCACTACCTAAGTAGCTCGCGGCGATCAACTTCTCGTGGACGGTCTTAGGCCTAGCCTAGCTAGGCTTAGTTTTGTAGGCCTAGCTGGTAAACTAATGAGTCGGTCAGGGAGATATCATCATGTAATGTTTTCGGACAACCGATGGATGCTAGTATCATGTGACAGTTAAAGCCAATAGAAGTGGTAGGTGTTTGCAACCATGAAATGTTGCCGCCTGGCGTTTTGCTAAATATTAACTAACTCAAACCAGTATGTTTTCGTCCGGCCACTGAACTATTGCTGGTTTGACCTGGATTTGAAATCCAACAACACGATTTCAACAACACATACCCATCTGATCCATTTTACACCCATTAAAACGGTAATATGTATTACTATTTCAATAGAAACATGACACTTACTACTATTTTATTTATTCCAATGAAGGTGGATTTTTAAACAAATTTTTGAACAAAATGCTACACAGAGCACAGATCGACCTTTAAATTAAATGCACCATTTTAAAGGTGGACGGTTTGGTATTGTACAAATGGAACTTGTATCATGGTTAAATGTATTGCCTTTAAGCAAAAAATTTGGCAGTAGTCGCTGTTTCTAAAACGCAGTAGACACACAACAATTCAACAGTACGAACATCAGGTATATTCCTTTTATTGTAGCTGGCTTAACACAATACCACTGCTTACCGGCGAGCTGGCTGAACAACACCACTGCTTGTACCGGTTATAAAATATAAAATTATATCTACGTTAACGCTACACTGTAACACTTGTTCGGTCATGATATATAAAGTTCTTTGATAGTAAACCAATAAAACAGTAACTTACTAACATAGATTCCGCATCTCCGCTGCCTTTTATAAGCGGACACATTTGCTATGCAAATTAACAAGTGTGCGTGATGTTTTACAATACAGTATTAACTTTACTGTAGCAACAGTTTATGTTCAGACATAATAGGTCTTGATTAGTCAACCTGAATTAATTGCTGTTGAATATTGCACCCTATGGCCGTATAATTTTTCTTCCCGCATGGAGATCTTCACCTTCTTCCATGTTTTCTGGAAGAGGTTTATTACGAGTTTCTGGTAGAAAATAGACCAATATACCTCCTACTGCAGCAAAGATACCAAATAACAACAACGCACTACCAGCATAGAAATTGTTCTAGAAGTACAAATACAAAATAGATTATCGTTAGTAAAATAGCTTCCAGTATTGTTGTCCTTTTTTCAATCTAGTTAGGCAGTCATACGCCTAATCTAGGTAATTAAAATACCATTAAGCTTTAAGTTGTTTTTATCCCGTAAATTCATAAATCCGTAAAAATTAATAATCAAAATTGTTATAAAAAAAACATTTTATTGAGATAATCTACACTTACCAAGTACAAAATGTAGGGCGCGATAATTGAGCCAATTCTTGCTGCAAATGAACAAGTTCCGAATGCCCTGTTTCTGAGAATAAAACATAAACATTTTAGCTGATTAAAAATTGGAAATAATTTGTAGGGCATCTAGGAAATCCAAACGTCACGTGGTATAGTACTTTTTGTATTGTTTATGTTTTGTCATGTTGTAAATCTTCAGTTGATACATGATGTTATAATGTTAACAGATCATGTTGTAAATCTTCAGTTGATACATGATGTTATAATGTTAACAGATCATGTTGTAAATCTTCAGTTGATACATGATGTTATAATGTTAACAGATCATGTTGTAAATCTTCAGTTGATACATGATGTTATAATGTTAACAGATCATGTTGTAAATCTTCAGTTGATACATGATGTTATAATGTTAACAGATCATGTTGTAAATCTTCAGTTGATACATGATGTTATAATGTTAACAGATCATGTTGTAAATCTTCAGTTGATACATGATGTTATAATGTTAACAGATCATGTTGTAAATCTTCAGTTGATACATGATGTTATAATGTTAACAGATCATGTTGTAAATCTTCAGTTGATACATGATGTTATAATGTTAACAGATCATGTTGTAAATCTTCAGTTGATACATGATGTTATAATGTTAACAGATCATGTTGTAAATCTTCAGTTGATACATGATGTTATAATGTTAACAGATCATGTTGTAAATCTTCAGTTGATACATGATGTTATAATGTTAACAGATCATGTTGTAAATCTTCAGTTGATACATGATGTTATAATGTTAACAGATCATGTTGTAAATCTTCAGTTGATACATGATGTTATAATGTTAACAGATCATGTTGTAAATCTTCAGTTGATACATGATGTTATAATGTTAACAGATCAAGAACACCAGATTGCCCTATCAAACTGTGTACATAATAGAAGGACCAACCATTGGGGGACTGCTATTGCAGTATGTATACTCAACTAATTATTCTTACCTTAATTCCGTTGGAAATATCTCATTTGCATAGAGCCAGAAACAGTTAAACGATGTACCAATTGCGTATTTGCCCAAACATGCCAATGTTAGGATAAGAGGGTAAAGATTAGTTCCACTTTCTAAAAGAAAAAATATTGTTTTATAATGATAAATTCGTGAATACACCAAATTCTAACTTTAGGTCAAGGTATTGAGACTACTAATATAACTATAAATCGTGAACTTACTTGTGACCAAAGGCACGAAGGCAGAAGAAATTGAAAATACTGCAGCCAATAAAAGGAAAATCATTAGCAGCGGCCGTCTATTAATTCTGAGAATAGAGAGACAATAATGTAGCATCATTGGTCCTTTAAAAAACATGATATGACAAAAAAAACAAAGCACAATGAGTCAATGACACGATGAAACACAGAACGTTAAACTGTTATGCGTTTCTTTCAATAATATCTACCTTTGTAATAAGTATATAGAAACAATCCCACTTGGAACGTCAACAAGACAAACTAGAAACGTGTTGAGGTACTTATCACCAAACAAATCAGAACTGTTTAATGATATTCCAACAAAGAATAGACTGTTGACCAAACTAAAAAGAACAGAGAAAAAATAAATTACTTTTACCCTTCCTGAATGTTAATCAAGAATAATACGAATTTGTTTGTGAATGTTTTAAAATTAAGTTTGCTGAATGCATAATGCCTTGAATCTACTTTGATTAGTACGTTGATTTAAATGGTTTTAATACATTCTAGATAGAATGGGTTGAGTACTTTTCCCTGTGATTCACCAAACACTATTGTTTGCAATAACGATTGGGAAATGAACAACTACAACGTATACTTACAATATGTAATACGCAATTAAAGTACTTCTACGCATTCTTGGACTTTTTAAGATATCAAGAAATGTGTTTTTTCGTTTTGTCTCAATTGGCCTATTTTCTTTACGAGTAAAACAGTGCATTAGTTTATTTAATGACGTCATTTGTGTTTTTGTTTTTTCGTGTTTCCCATTCAAATCCTCCATTTCACGTACCGCTTCACCATTATGTTTATTGTTGATATACGTTTTCCTTTGTTCTAGTTTGTTGAATTTGGCAATTTTTTGAAATATGATATTTGCCTCCGTGAAACGACCTTTCGATATCATCCATCTTGGAGATTCGTAAACAAACCTGATTTCCAAATAGTATACAAAATGAATCATTAATATTAAATGTTATGAAAATGAATGTTAAAAAATGCTGGGTCCGCCCCGGCCGTACGTTGTTGTTGCTCAATGCGTGCGAGGCCTGGATTAATTACCTACTAATTAAATACTTTCTTGACTAGCTGCTGATGCCAGCTGGGCGCGGTGATCACAAACAGTTCGGTATTTTATTAACTTACAACAAGCATATTTCTAATGATATTTCTCCTATGATATTTAAACTTAAAACATTTAGCAGACTATTAACATACCACCAAAAAAACACAGCCGCAAAACATGGAGCAGAAATAGCAATTTGCATATGTCTCCAATCCCTTAGAAAGTAAGCGTACACCGACAAGAGAGCAATGCCAATACCCCAAGCAAGGTTTGATATACACCCAGCAAGCGTCCGTTTCTCTGGCGGGAACATTTCCATAAGCAAAACGTAAGAAGGAACGTTTACACACTACAAAATAAAACAGTTGTATAACAATATAAGTTATAATTCAGAGATTCCCCTTTCCATTCTTTTTGTACTATGATTATTTATGTTTGTTTATAATTATGTGAAGGGAAATGAAGAAAGAAAGACAATATCACAACGTAAAAATGTGGGTTCTTTGGGTGCAGGTCAACACGGCACTAAACCGTCTCGGTTAACCACTCGTCCGCTCCGCGTTCTGTGTAAATGGTCATAAGGAATAACATAGATTCTATTTTTGCATTTTCTGCTCAACTTTACCGCTTACCGTTACCGCTCGTCTGTGTAAATTGGCCTTTAAAGTTAAAATCTGAATTTTCACTACTTAATTTTTTGTTAAATATAATTCAGTGTTCAAGTTGGAAACCCATGTCAAGTCGGCCCAAAGTCAACTCGGCCTCAAGTCAACTTGGCCCCACATCATCTCGGCCTCAGGCCAACTCGGCAGTAAGTCAGTAAGTTACAATTTGGGGCTCTATAAAATCAAAACAATTTGAATTCTTCTGATTTGTAATTATATTAATTGGTCAACTGTTTGCTGATGTAAATACACCAAACTCTAAGTACATATTGAGAACAATATTTGTCAAATGTTTGCTGATGTAAATACACCAGATTCTAAGTACATATTAAGAACAAGATTGATGTAGAATTACAACTTTAGAGTTTACTTACCTGTTCTTCAATAGCCGTGATAAACCAGACGAAAACAAACGTATAATAAGATGTTGTAAATATCAGACCTATCCCAGTTATACCAATTAAAATGGTTGCGGTTAAAAACACATTCCGTCTTCCAAAATAATCGGATGTTATACCCGATACTATTGCTCCAACCAAAACACCACAGAAGTACACCGACATCGCTGTATTCGCCATTAATTTCTTGTCACAAACCAAACCAAGCTAAATGACAACATTTCAATTTATTTGATTTAATACAATTTTGTTTCTATATAAGTTTAACATAGTTTATGTTTCAGTTACTGTATACTTGAATTGACGAACTGATATAGGCTATATCACAAACGTATTATATGCTCAGACTTTCGTGTCGTTAAGCATGTTTAAACTTACATTCTTTACCATTTATTTTGTATTTTACCTCATTGACGACTGTTGATTCACCTTCACTCAATATGTACTCATTTCCATCCGGGCAACTTATCGTCTGATTGGTCAATGTACCACCATTATCCATTTGGTAGATCAAGCAGCTCTCATACTCCACTATCTCTTTGCTGTGGACCTTGCTTACTGGAATAGCCTGTGATGTACTGTATCCCTCGTAAGGGTTACAATGGTGTATAGGTGTATCCATTATGTAAATTAATGAAAAGATGTGAAGTGCAGGTGTCATGGTTCCAAATACGCAGTTGACAATTAATAAGACAATCTGGTATCTGCCCCATGGATGTAGAGCTCTAAGAGTTTCATCAACGTCCATCGTTAGTCCTATAGTTAATTGAATTTCCCTGATCAGTTTGTCAATACAAACAAATGTCTTATACGTCTACAGTAAGTTATACTTATACAACCACAATTGAATGCTAATGAATATGACATTTCATTTCAACCAATACAGCGCCTTCTGATATTTTTATGCACTACTGTACTTGGCAGAAATGTGCAACTTAATTTTGTATGATGAATTTTGGCACCTACACCTACACAAGTCCTCTGTAAGGTTTACGTTGCCACGTCACTTCGACAGTAACTGTAATGATGTTGTAGTAGGCCTACTGTATTTTAAAATGTATTATATCATGTACAAAAAGAATTGTAGATTTTTATGGTTATATAAATGAAAACACTATGTATAAAGGTTAAAAGTGTAAAAATCAGAAAATAAAGAAAAAAGTAGAAAACGGAAATTTATGAATGAATTGTGAACAAAATATGTATGAAAGATTGAATGAATAAAGGTGGTGGTTAACCACAAAAGAGAAAAAAAATGATGTTTTAGCAAAATAAATTGCACTAACATTGTCATTGTATTCGTTTAAATCTAAAAATAAGCAACTACTTACCAATGAAGTGAAATATAAGAATATAAACCGATTCCCAGGAAATGGTAGCAGGATGCTTGTTCTTAAGCTTACATGAAGTGGCATAAATTAAGTAAGATTGTTTTATTTCAACTTTTAGAGGGTAGCCCTTACATCTAATTCCGTTTTATATTCAGTAGATTAAAAGCCAAGGCGATTTTGCCCCTTGGTTTTTATTACATTGATGTTTTGCCAAACTTTTACCATTAAACTTTTGCAAAGTTTAAATTGCGGATGTGAAAAAAAAACCTGGATATGAAAACATACGACACGCCAATGAGGCCAAAAAACAATTTCTCAAAGCATATGCCGATCCACTTTTTTGTTTTTATTCAATATAAAATAATATACCACTAAAGCAATTAACTAATATTATTATTTTTTTGTTCAGTTTGGAGTTTAGTTTCCCGGCCCAAATACAAATACATTAGGATGAGGAAGAAGTAATTTTTAAGATCATAGTATTATCTATATTCAAAGCAGAGATCTTTGTGATAATGTTTAAAATTGCAAGGTTTCGCATTGAACCAATCGGAAACCATAAATTATGTTACGATATCATTGGGTCTAACGTCTCACTATCTAGATGCTTGTGACAGACGTGATTCATTGCACCCTATGGCCGTACAATTTCTCTTCCTGCATGGAGGTCTTCACCTTCTTCCATGTTCTCTGGAAGAGGTTTATTACGAGTCTCTGGTAGAAAGTAGACCAATATACCTCCTACTGCAGCAGATATACCAAATAACAACAACGCACTGCCCCCATAGAAATTGTTCTAGAAATACACATAAAATAGATTCACGTACATTAGTTACGTAGTTGGCAGAAGGTATTTTGTAATTTCTGGTCAATAGTCTCGCGAGTACAAAATGTAAGCAACGGTACGGTAGATGGCTAATGAAAATGATGTGGGTATCAGCGGTCAGATCTCAATTGAGATGTATCTGTAAATCCGTCAAATTATTTTCACTTTATGAACATTGTACCCGCATGTTATGATGACAAATGACTGTTATTGAAACAAGTTCTAGACTCAATACTTACCAAGTACAAGAAGTAAGGCGCGATAATTGAGCCAATTCTTGCTGCAAATGAACATGTTCCAAATGCTCGGTTTCTAAGAATAAAAAAGGGTGGTTTTGTTGAAATTCAAAATATTAATGATTACAGATTGTCAAATATACATACAAATACAAATACAAATATACAATTTGATTTCTAGCATTATTTTTTTGGGATGACGACATCACAAATTCCCTCTAAATCTTTGCATGCGTAATATTAATATCGGTATACTTTTTTTTAGCGTATAGTGCCTAATTGTGATGTTATACATCTAACGCCGGAACTTCATACTTCTTTTTACCTTAATTCTGTTGGAAATATCTCGTTCCCGTAAAGCCAGACACAATTAAATGACAAACCGATTGCGTATTTGCCCAAACATGCAAATGCCAGGATTAGAGGAGAAAGATTTGTTCCACTTTCTAACCGAATAAAAGAATTATTGTTAATAATTACTACCATTTCTGATAAATTCAGTGACTTCGCCACGTTGTGACTGAATTGGAGAACGTGAACAAAATTATAGCCTATGTACAGTACTGAAAATTGGTTACGAGCTTACTAGTGACCAACGGCATAAATGCAGAAGAAATTGAAAACACTGCAGCCAATAAAAGGACAGTCATGAGCATAGGTCGTCGATTTATTCTGTAAATAAAAAAGAAAACTTAATTTGAATATTGTTAAGAAAAGATTCAGATTTATGAGTTAAAGGATGTTTTAAATTTTCTTTTCTTCAAAAAATAAACCGAATAAAACCTGATAATAATTGTATTCAATGTTAAGAAAGAAATAGAAACCAAATAGTGAATGTGAAGATAATGCTTTTTAGTCGCGTGGACGCGACTCTATTGTTCACTATGTCGGTCGGTCGGTCGGTCGGTCGGTCTGTCGGTCTGTCGGTCTGTCTGTCGGTCCGGTATCACTATACGTTTTATCGCTTTCTGACCTTATCTTGATATCAGTTTAATCTAGCTAAGTCAATTTTTCACAGTATATTCCTTATGGCCAGGAATCGATGTGGTTATGTTTTCACGGTGCGCAATAAAAAGTTACGCGGTCTACGCACGATTTAACGAAACCACGTTTGTAATCATATCTTCACAACCATGAATCACAATTAAATAAAATTTGGTACTCATAAATTTCAGGGCATAAACCATCATATGGCAATACAATTACGTGCGTAGCCCATGTAACGCATGCGTACGCGCGCTTAAAATTTTCAAAATTTATTTTCGATGAAATAAGAGTACGTTTCAGGCAATTTTAAGCGTTTACAAAATTGCCATGAGTGCGCAGATTTTTGCGCGCGCACTGGGCGTTAAATGTTATTGCACACTCTTTTTGCCCGATTTCTGTTTTCTTGACTTACTTTTCAACTCGAAATTACGTTATACGAGCACGTCAAAAGTGACAGGCTACGCACGTGTGAATTAAAAAAATATAAATGTTTTTAAACATTTCAACATTTTTAAACATGTTCAGTAATTTCGGTCAGTTGGTAGGTTGGTCGGTCGGTCGGTAAACACTAATGAGCACGCGACTGCAGCCATCTATATGGCCTTGTTTTATTTACCTTTGCAATAAGTATATAGCACTGATCCCACTTGGAACATCAACAAGACAAACTAGAAATGTGTTGAGGTATTTATCACCAGATAGGTTTGAACTATTTATCGACATTCCAACATAGTTTAGACCATTGACGAAACTAAAATATAACAAGAAAGTAAAGTGTATTGCTCTGATAGATTACAATAACTAGGTATACTACGATACAAGTATTATTGGATGAGCATTTGAAATGTTAATCACCACTAGTTGCATATCTTTCTTCTATATCCCGGCTTCACCTCTGATTTTCCTTTTAAAATTAGGCCTATATTAATGTTATACTTACAATATGTAGCACGTAACCAAAGTACTTCTACGCATTCTTGGACTTTTTAAGATATCAAGAAATGTGTTTTTTCGTTTTTTCTCAATTGGGGTATTTCCTTTGCGAGTAAAACAGTGCATCAGTTTACTTAATGACGTCATTTGTGTTTTAGTTTCTTGGTGTGTCCCAGTCAAATCCTCCATTTCACCTAATGTTTTAGGATTATGTTCGCTGCTGATGTAGGTTTCTTTCTGTTCTATTTGGTTGAAATTAGCAATTTTTTGAAATATGATATTTGCTTCAGTTAGACGACCATTCGATATCAACCATCTTGGAGATTCGTAAATGAACCTGAAACGATCGTAAATAATTATGTGATAGTAAATCATGTGTTTATGTCGTATTCAAGATTATTAGTCACCTCCATATATGTGTCATATATTATAGGTCTCACTCTCGTTAATGCTTCATTTTGATATAGTAGGGTATGTGATGTGCTTTCAACAGCATTCATTAAGATACAAATAATGAATGTGTATTAGTGTAATAGTACAAATAATGGCATGAGGTGAATGATGAAAGGTTATATATCTATATTATAGATTTATATATTCACCAAATGCCATTATTTGTACTATTACACGAATATAAAACATTCATTATTTGTTTTATATAACTAAATAGATTCCTGTCATTTGGAATTGAATGAAATAAAATGTACTGAGCACTCCTCTAGCCAAGGCCGCATTTCATTCACATTGATTAAAACAGTAAACATTTGGTTTTTAATAATATTATATTAAATGTTATATTTATATGGATTTTATAAACACACCAACATTAGTGTTAATTATGTCAACAAATGACAGAGCAATCCTAGGCCTAGCCTAATACTAACAGGCCTAGGCTAGACCTAGGGTGTCAGATGAAATCGGCCGTGCTTGAAATCGGTCGCGCTTGAAATCGGTCGCGATAAAATCAACATCCGGTATTTTGTTTTTTTCGGTCGCGTTTTATTTTGGTCGCACTAATTTCTATGGGACGCACTAAATACATTTGTAATGAAAATGCTAATTACCGTATGTTTTTAGTTAATAAATGATCGAGGTAAAAAACCATTTTAATAGTATTATTAGAATTTCTAATAATATACTATTAACATTTTTTGTTACCTCGTTCGTTATTAATTTTTAAGTACAGTAAATATAAATATTTATCTCGTTATTTATAAATAATTTGTGTTTTCATTTTATCTTACAGGTATCAATGAACAATTGTAATGTGTTCGTTTAGAAAATCGTTTTAAAATTGTTTTATTGAATTTTTTAGTTTTAAGTTTTTGAAAAGATTGGCATGCCACAAACGCCTATTGCGTATTTTTTAATCACAGTTAATTACGAAGCTCGTTCTATACCTGCAAATGGATACCAGCTCAATGAGGTTTATGCAATAAAGAAATGCATGCCGATGAATTTTACGTTCGATATTAAAACATTAGAAATATAAATATACACGTGATTTGCCTCAACACTACAATAATCATTATATACTTAATATATCCTACATAATGTACGGACATAAATAAAATAGAAATAAAAGTAAGGTGATCGAATAGTAGGCCTAAGTTGTTAACGACATGGATATGATATATCTGCCACAGTATGCAGAAGTATAAAAATGGATACGCTGGCTATACGGGCTATAGGCCTACATTGTAACAATTATTGTTTTTATATAAATTGTTCTCTTTTACGTAAATGTTTGCATAATAAAAGAGATAGACGTATTCTCTATATAATATATTAATTACAGTACATAATGAAATAGAGGTAAATTATTATATCCCTAATATAATATTTTAAACGTAGTAGAAATGGCCATTTTGAAAAGACATAGTCCTTCTCTGAGACTTGTGAAATAAAAAAAAAATGATTGATAATAAATATTTATAAACCAAATAAAAAATATCCTCATAAATAATCTAGTTCCAAAAAAATATCAATTGAATCTATATAAACGAAAAAATGTATACACCGCCAGCATGCATCTCGCTCAGCTCCATACAAAATAGCGCGACCGATTTCATCGTAAACCAGACCTAGTACTAGCTTGTCTGAAAGGCAAAACTTCGACAGACAATTGGAACTCATCTAGGCTAATTATGGTTTTCCAACGATTCCACGTCTTGAAGATGTTCCCATTAATTAATTAAAATCCTACACACGATCTAAAGTTAATTTTTAAAATGCTTTTTTGATCTAAATTAGTACAATATCTCTCCAGAAATGTACTCCCATCGCGAAAAACCAGTCATCATAACATTCAAATCGCCGCGAAATTACAAAATAGGTGGCGCTGTTGTATTTCAAAAGCAATAGTATAAACAAAATATTTTCCAAACTCAAAAATATATTTTTTTCGTACACGAAAAAGTACTGTACTATTAAACGATCGTTTAATAGTGCGTATTATTGCACGCCATGTCCCCACATTCGTCCAATCAAATGAAAGGAATGTATTTAGGTGTTATATAATACTGTATGTGGCATACGTTTTGTGACGTCATGACTTCTTTTTGACTTATATATAAATAAATATGACCAGAGCTATCTGTGATTAAATCTTTTACCATCTTGCTTTTAATGGATGACGTCAGCGATGATTGCATTAATTATTATTATCATTATTATTATTAGTTCACTTTCTGTACTGTTCTTTAGAAACAATGTGATTCGTAAGTGTGCTTTAATGCTTAAAGCTCAAATATCTAATAAAATGTATTGTTGAATAGATAGATAGACAGATAAATTTACTTTTTAAAATCATTATTAATGATAACCTATATTTGTATCATTTATATTAACTTACCACCACAGAAACACGGCCACGAAGCAAGGAACAGAGATAGCCACGTGCATATATCTCCAATCCTTTAGCAAATATGCATACATTGGCAAAAGAGCAACGCCAACACCCCACGTAAGGTTTGATATACATCCAGCAAGCGTCCGTTTCTCTGGCGGGAACATTTCCATTAATAAAACGTAAGAAGGAACATTTACACACTAAAAATAATGTTGAAAGTAAAAATAAATGCAATATGTATTAGGTATTTTTTTACTACAGTATACGACATGTCGTGATTGCATAATAGGTATACAGTGAAAAAACTCTGTTCTAATCAATAATTATATAAATAGATGATAAGAACTGACAGTGTGTAACTATTCGTAATCTGTTAATAAAATAGTTTTATTAATAACTATGACGTGTTATACAGAGGTAGATGACAACATGATATAAAAATTACAATATATTTTTATTATCAACTCGTGATGTCTTCATTCTTTCAAATACCGTTCAGTTTCGCGTTGCAACGGAATGAAAAATTACTGTATAGTAGTATACAATTTAGTATGGAAGCGTACTAGTGACTACCCAGATGCATATATAAATAATAATTAATTAAGTGTAAATCCTTTAGAAGTATGGGTGGGTGGTTGCTATAAGTTTCCGTAATTTAGAGTTTCCTTACCTGTTCTTCAATGGCCGTGATAAACCAAACGAAAACAAACGTATAATAAGATGTTGTAAATATCAGACCTATCCCAGTTATACCAATTAAAATGGTTGCGGTTAAAAACACATTCCGTCTTCCAAAATAATCGGATGTTATACCCGATACTATTGCTCCAACCAAAACACCACAGAAGTACACAGACATTGCCGTACTTGCCATTAGTTTCTTGTCACAAACCAAACCAAGCTTAATGAAAAAATTTTACTATATTATAGGCCTGAATGCAATGCAAAGTGCTTTTTATGAATTTACATTAGTAGACTAAAGCCTATTTTACATTTAACAAACTGCAAAATTGAGCAAAGTCGAAATTTCGAAAGAAAGTTTGTGTAAAACTGTTGAAACGTTCCTGAAAACATATTCAGAAGAAAATTTGCACAAGTTTAAAACATTAAGTTTTAAAACTTGAGAAAACGTCAGCACAACCTGTAGAATAAAACAAGTTTACAGAAAGCTATACTAGCAAACTTTAGCAAGTTTTAAAACTTGAGCAAACTTGTGAGTTTAACAAGAAAAGTTTTCCCAAATTTGCTGGTGAGACTAGGATTAAATTAGCGTGCAAAACTTTTTGTTTGCCAAACTTTGGTAGTGTAGACCTGGCTTATTCTCATACTTTTTTTACATACATTGTTACATTATTCTCTTTGTTATAGTACCTGAACTTTTACTTTACCTTTTAACTTTTAGTCTTTATTTATTATGTAACTTGTAATATTACTTTACCTCATTGACGACTGTTGATTCTCCTTCACTCAATATGTACTCGTTTCCATCCGGGCAACTTATCGTCTGATTTGTCAATGTACCATTATCCATTTGGTAGATCAAGCAGCTCTCATACTCCACTATCTCCTTGCTGTGGACCTTGCTTACTGGAATAGCATCTGATGTACTGTATCCCTCGTAAGGGTTACAGTGGTGTTCAGGTGTATCCATTATGTAAATTAGCGACATAATGTGGAGCGCAGGTATCATGGTTCCAAATACACAGTTGACGATTAGTAAGACAATCTGGTATCTACCCCATGGATGTAGAGCTCTTAGAGTTTCATCAACGTCCATCGTTGCCCCTGTATAGTTAAATTTATCTCAATTATGTACTTACATTTCTCTGTCATGGCTGAAAATATAATTTCTTACACGTATACTCGGATATGGTAAAGATGATCACCAATGCTTAACAAGTGAACATCCCAACCAACGCAGGCTAGAATATAATGTTCCTAACATTTTAACATATCTAGTATCTAGTTAAGGGCAATCAAAAAATAATAATAACTTAACAAAAAGACAATAACTATAGAGACTTTGGGCAAGTCTAACTAACTATGAGAGAGGTATTTGGCAGGAATTTTTTTGACAAGTAGTCATATTTTTATAATGTTGAATTTTGACCACTGGTTATATTTTTGTATGTTGAATATTGGCTACTATTCAAATTTCTCGACAGCCTCTGGTAGAAATCGTAACCTTCGTAAGGTTATAGTTTTATTCATTCCTCCTGTTTGTATTTGTTTCTGTTAGTAAACGTAGTGGGTATTGCAGGTACTGATGTTCCCTGCTAAACACCTTACTGGCCATCCACAGTTTCTGTTAGTAAACGTAGTGGGTATTGCAGGTACTGATGTTCCCTGCTAAACACCTTACTGGCCATCCACAGTTTCTGTTAGTAAACGTAGTGGGTATTGCAGGTACTGATGTTCCCTGCTAAACACCTTACTGGCCATCCACAGTTTCTGTTAGTAAACGTAGTGGGTATTGCAGGTACTGATGTTCCCTGCTAAACACCTTACTGGCCATCCACAGTTTCTGTTAGTAAACGTAGTGGGTATTGCAGGTACTGATGTTCCCTGCTAAACACCTTACTGGCCATCCACAGTTTCTGTTAGTAAACGTAGTGGGTATTGCAGGTACTGATGTTCCCTGCTAAACACCTTACTGGCCATCCACAGTTTCTGTTAGTAAACGTTGTGGGTATTGCAGGTACTGATGTTCCCTGCTAAACACCTTACTGGCCATCCACAGTCCGACTGTAACTTATAAAACTGTTATTATAGCCAAACATGTTTACAAACACTCCGATTGTACTTAAGATAAGATAAGATTTATAAAGCGCACATATCCACAAAGTGCTCAAGGCGCTTAGTTATATTATTTTAATTCCATAATAAAATTACTACTTACCAATGAATTGAAATATAAGACCACAAGCTAATGCCTAGAAAACGGTAATAAAGATGCTGGTGCTAATGTTTACACGAAGTACAATAAACTAAGCACAATAAAAGTAGAAGCGAACTAAATAGAAATTATCTTACCAGCAACTACGCAAAAAAAAGAAATAGTAACCTTTATTGATAGGAAATTGACATCTGAAAAGGGATTCAATATCCAATAGAGACGTTTTAAGACGGTCGTATAGTAAGCTTGAGTACAGCCATTGGTCGAAATAAAAGTTGGAACTAATCAACTTTGGTCTATTATTAAGCCTATTGTTATTATTATTATTATTATTATTATTATTATTATATTAGGCCTATTATTAATAATAATAATATTGGTGAGGGTGTTGACTTTCCAAACCGAGAAAATTGGTCAGATTCATCAATTATTTCGGTTGTCTTGACAAAATAAAGATATTATTTTTTACAGTACAACATAATCACACGAAAAAAAAAGGTATGCATTTATACTAGTCGTTTATTCATAGTTTATTGTTTCATCTTATATTGTTATAGTTGCGTATAATATTCCTTTTTTATACTATTATTATTATTTCAATACTTATTCATGATTAGTAATTATTAGGAATGCATCAATAATTTATCCTTTGCTGTAGTGTTGTCTGTTACTAGCATTCTCTGCGCCTTTTCTATCACCTGCTTGGCTGGCAATGGCGGTAACTCTCTCGTATTTTTAGGCTAAAAAAAAACCCAATTTAACTTTCATAATAAACACCTGGATTCAACTACAGTACCAAGCATCCAAAAAACTAATTTAAATGATATTTTATTATTTTTGTTTTGTAATTGTTTAATTTTTTTTTTTAGCCGATATTTACAACTTAAATTATACGGTAAAATTTAAACGCTGTGAATGTACCTTAAATTCTACAATCTGTTGGCTTAGTTCCAATACAGTTCTAGGTCCATTGGTAAAGTCCTGTTCTGGAACACTCTTTGGTTTATAGACTCTACCAAGCATATCCTTTTGTTTAGCCAGTAGCTTTTTGTGAGAAACTGGCACTGGTTTAAAACGTTTCTTTTCGTCATACCCTTAAAAAATAATAAGATCCGATCATCAAATAATATTTGATGAACCAATGCCCTTAATGAGTCGGCTCCATTATTATTCAACAAAGATCCGCGCACAGTGTTTCTTTCTACGACGTTTTTATTTTAATAATATAAATTAATAAATTGGTCAATTTTATCAATTACTGGTATAGTATTAACCTAGTTTTTATGAGACACAAAAATGGACATGTCGTCCGAATGTTTACATGATAAAATGATTTAAAATGATTACAGTACTATTTTGTTATGATGCTTAACAATGTGAATGTTATGAAGAGATGTATGAAATAATATATCAAATATTTAATATTTAAGACCTTATTATAATACATTATACTTATAGTTTATTGATTTGTACAATATGGAATATTATTGATTATAGATTGAATTATAACGATCAGAAGTAACAAAGATACATTCAAATTGAGAGAATAATCAAATCCGGTATCGGACGGGTCCATGAAATGTTGATTTTAGAATGAAGTCTGTTAATTTCATTTTTTTTTAAATACATTTAAGAAATCCCTAATATTATACGCAATAACATTATAATAATGTCTGATTTTCTATGTTTTAACCATGATAGTGTATACCTTTATAAGATAGCTTAGTCTCTTCCTTTTGTAGCTGATTGGTGTGTAGCATAATAGTACCCTTCCTTGGTACCACTGCCTTCGGGATCTTCATTTCAGGTCTGTTCATATTATCAAGATTTTTATGGACCATCAACGAGGGTAAATATCTGTGCGAGTTCTATATAATAAAAAATATGTATATCTAGATGATTTATATATCCGTGTGCTATGGATGCCCTAGACAAATCCTGATTGACTTCATATATATATATAAATATATTAACTATACATATTTAAACTTTATCACCGTAGTTGGCACGAAAGGTACGTTGTAAAACATATATCATTGAACATTAATCTGTATCAGGTTTAACGTACGTAACGTATCTTAACTTGTTATTACCATTATTCATTTATGACAAATGTGGCCAAAGATTACCAAAAATAAATGAATCACTGTCAGATAGGTAGAAATCGTAGATTAATTCAATTAAATTTAATTTTATTTGAGAAATTTCATCCATACCAACAAACGTACAAACAGAAAAAGAATTCAATTATATTCTAGAAATAATTAAATAGTGTGTACATAATAGTATACAATATTAAATTTATCATTTTAACTCTGTATGGTTCTCTTACCTCTAATGAGCTTAAAGACTGAGTCGATCGCAACACACACAACGTCCTGCCATTCCGTTCGTTCTCCTTCTCACGGTGTCTTTCTTTTGACTTCAAAAGAAGAAATTAATTTAGATTATGGTTATGTTTAGTTAATTTAAACATAAATAAGTGGAACTAATGCTTCATTTTAGACTTATGGTGAGTTTGTTATTTTTACTCGTCTTTCTGGTTATTTTTGAATAACACCTGAATATTTAACTGGATAGCTAGCAACCCGTTTTCAAAATTTTATTTCATCTTCTGTTTATTTGTATCCTTTTTTGGAATGTATTGATAGTGATATTTGTTGATTAATAAATGTATAGATGAATATTAAAAAGAAAGGAAACAAAACTGTATTAAATGTTGAAAACTACTACCTCATCTATTCTCCGTTCAGAACTAGAACGTTTTATAACTAAAGGGTTTATATTAAGACCACCATCAGACAATCTTCCTTGTCGAAGTGATGCAGCAATGTTCTTCTTCCATTCCGGAATTTTATTTGAGCATGCGTCATGAAGTTGTGAATATTCTTTGATCTGTTCCTCAAAGCTTTCCTGGAAGATCAAGCTGGTTCCTCTCAAAACCCGGATGGCATGTTCACCTATCATAGTGACTTGTTTTTTCAGTTGGTCACTTAAGCCGAGGTCAACCGCGTCGATGCTGTTTCTTTGTGACCTGGCCTTTGCCTCACTCGCCTGGATGTGGGTCTCTGCTATGTTGTACCAGGGAGGTGGGGGAGTAACTGAAAAACAGAGGCAAATGTAAGTGTTTTGCCTAAGAAAGCAATGCAGCAAAAGTTAGATTCGAACCACACTGCGCCACAATTACTAATAATATTGCTGATGCACATCATCCCAAATTACCACTTCGTATTATTATATTATTTGTCAATAATAATAGTATAATGTGTAATTATCATTGATTTAAAAGTTTAAGAAAAGACAAATCAATAGAATATGAAACCAATTTAATGACGTACACTTTATTTTAAAACACATCGGCTTGATGTTTGATTTTTCAGAATCGCATGAAATTGTCGTATTGTTAATAATACTTTAAAAAGAAACATAAAAACGTTCTTACATGGACTTGCATATCGCTTGGAGTCGATCGGTGGGGGATGAGTTGGGTCGTCGACTTTTCTGTTGATTAGAGCATTATATTTATATGGGATAAAGTACCTAGTTTTAGTCTATAGTTAATGTAGGACTGGTTTTTTTTATTTGGCAAGAATTAGAGCTTTGTCAACACTATCAAAGTTTGTGACAAAAAAAATGATGTGCCCATAATAGACATGATGATGTCATATCACTACCATTATTTGGGCACATCACTACCATATTTGGGCACATAACATTTTTTTGTCAAACTATTTTGAGATTAACACATTTGTAGGCGTATGTAAACATTTTGACGTAAAGTAAGTACATGCAAGTACAGCAACGTAAGCTTACTCATCACAGGCGATGGATCGATCCTAAGTTTAGATTGGACAATAACATGCGTTCTTGCGTTTTGTCCAATAGTTTACCTCTTTCCAAACGAATAGCTTGCGAAGTATTTATTATGAACGTATTTGGAAGGTTTTGCATTAGTTGCAAGTTCAAACCGTCCAATCATTGTGGGTGTCTTTGAACGAGAACCTCTGCTAGCACAACCATCTTCCTTTTCTTGGCTCTTGTTCAATTTCTGGTTATAATACATAAATATTTATTATTTACTTATTTATTCTTTTCAGTGATATATAAAAATAAAGCACTGAGGAGAGCAAAATAACATTTGTTACGGCCGTTATTCTTTGACAACCTACCGTGCAATTGGTCCTCAAGGATATTGTACATCTATAAACTTTATCACCGTATTTGGTACGAAAGGTACGTCGTAAAACATATGGCATTGAAGATTAATCTGTATCAGGTTTAATGTACTTAACTATCTTAGCTTTTTATTATTATTATTCATTTATATCTTTAGACACATGTGGCCAAGGATTACCAAAAGTAAACGAATCACTGTCCAATCAGATAGGTGGAAATCATAGATTATTTCAATTAAATTTCTTTTTTTTTTTCGGAAAAAATTCATACATATCCACAAACATACAAGTAGAAAAATAAAAAAGAAAATTGTATTACCTGTTCAATGGCCATGATCGTCCTTTCCGACAAAGCCGTTCTCAGTTTTTTATTGACATTGTTTAAGCTATCTGTCTCCTTTTCAATCACTGAATTTAAATATTCTGTAAATCCGATGATACCTTGTACCATACGTTCCAGCTTTGGAAATATAAATAATTATAATGACTTACAGTAATAATTGCTACCAAGATTGGCAACAATTGGGTACGGGTTATTTTTTTTCTTATTTTTTTTTAAGGCTTGACCACCACAAGATGTTTGTCTTCATCTTTCCGGGCATCTGTTTATTTTCTTTATTTTATATGCATTGTATTTTTCCTTTCTTTTTTTGTCAGAGTTTGTAAATAAATGTTATGAAATGAAAATAGTAACATTTTATTCGTGCATTGCTAGCTGCGCTAAAGATTATAAACTCCGTTTTTGGCCACCCAAGTGCATTAATAAGAAATAGAGAATTCCTTTTACCTCCCTCTCAACAAATGCAATAACATCGTTGTTATTTCTGAGTTGATCCGGGTCTGGAAATGATTCTAGGTGTGACGTATGCATTTCGGTGTCGGCAATATCTGGTGTGGGGTCAAAGTTCTCCCATTCTGTTGGCGGTGCTGGTAGGTTATGTGTTTTTAGTGGTAGCTTCACACTTAATCTGGATGACATCTTGTTGACATCATCCTGTAGAAGAGATTCTCCATTTTACAATTTATAACACACCTCCTCCTGGTTCCTTTCATATGATTGGAGGAGTGTGCGTCACACTATATCCATCTCTACTTTGAACACTTACAAACATCATCAACATAATGACCATTGAATTTCGTTATATTCCCGTTAAATCTCGTATAATGCAGAGCGTATTCATTTTAAAGCTTGGTTCCAACTAGAACGTAACGCAAGGACGTAACGCAACGCAAGCGTTTTAACCAATGACAAGCGAAGTTATAGACAGTTAGCCATCACAAGCGAATAAGCCATCGCTTGTGATTGGTCAATTCACTTGCGTTGCGTTACGTCCTTGCGTTGCGTCGCTAGTGGGAACCACGCTTTACAGAAGAGCAACCACGCAAAACGCGAGGGAAATAGCAACTTTCATTCTTACCTCATTATCATTATTTATACCATTGCACTCATAAACATTCATTGTATAATATCTAATTTCTATAGTTCCATAGTTTTATAAAACTAATCTTTGTTTTAGTTATCTTACCTCAAACTTAAAATTGTACATAGTATTAAAATGCAGTTGATTGATAAAGTGGGCTACGACCAGACCTACTAAATGAGGTGAGAGAGTAGTGGGTTGGAACATAGTTCTTCTTTCAATTTATGAAAGTAAAATATAACTCACATTGACTACTTCAATACCATTTGACCATGCCCCAAGCGGGTCCATTGCTGGATCGGTCTGCACTCCCTATAAAGAAATTAATGCTTATAATAACTATAACAAAGAGTCTAAAAGAGACTATAATAAAATGTCAATATAGAATATCAAAAGTGGAGAACAAATTGTATGTACTTGATGTGCAAGATTAACTTGCTCGACCTCAACAGCACCACCAGCGTTAGGATCGTTGGATTGTTGTTTTATTCTGGACATTGTTATCTGTTTTACTGGTTGCTCAACTTGTTTAAGTACACTTGCGTACGCCTCAAACTCGTCCTTAAATGTCGCATTACGTTGTTGCGTAATAAACAATTTGTTTGGTGTTCTTGCTTGCATTTGCACAGGAGCTACGATCTTCTTAACGACACTTTTAAAGGTGATCTTTCTTTTTTTTGAATCCTTAAAATATATTTATAAGTTGCAATGTATTATTGTGTTCACTTTTACTATTTGGGGTTTCTTAGTCTACACTGACAAATGTTCGAGCAAACTGGATAAGTGTAGTTTGCAAGATAAGTGTAAGAAAACTGTAGAAAACAAATGTGCAGAGAGGTCATGCAAACAAGATTGCCAACGTCTGCTACATACGTGTTGTAAAACTGTAGAGGTCACGCAAACTACGTGTTCGCAAGCAAAAAAAACTTTTTAAAGGTTGCTATCTAGTGTAGGATATAGCACCATTTTATTTGATTTCATCCGTATTTTCCAAATAAATGATGCATGTGGACAAAGTTGAATACTAATCATACCCTCTTTGAAGTTTCATCCGTCTTCATTTCATACATCTTGTCCTCTTGCTTGTCAACTTCTGCGTTCTCTTCTTCATTGTTACCAGGAAAAGGTCTAGGAAGCCGCGTAGATTTATTATCCACGTATCTTAACGTGATTAGTTCCCACTTTGTCTTTGCTAGTTGTGCTCGATTTCCATCAAGTTCAGCTCGCACCCGTGCCAACTCGGCTCTCAATGCCGTGTTGTCCTGTTCAAATTTAGCTATCTTCTCCTGTTCTTTGGCTAGTTTAATTTTCTGAACTTGTGTAGACCCCTTCTCCTTCGTAACACAGTTACAATCTTTACAGATTGATCTGTAATAGACATTACTATTAATTTCCGTATGTTAAACAATAATCTTAAAGCTAATACTTACAATACCTTTCAAAGCCAAAATTATTTTTCCCTCTAAATTTTTTGGGTATAGATTTTTAGAACTTTTGTTATAAATACTTTCTAAATACTAATGTAGGAACAAAATAGAAGATTCATTGCTTTTGTTTTAAAATGACGATTCGCCGGTTCGTGTGACGAGTGACGAATTGTTTAGGGGTTGGAAGTCTAGGGATTTGTCCGAATTTTGTCAATGTATCTTACTTTGTGTTAAGTTTAGATTTATACTCATGCGTGTCTAAATCAAAGGGCAAGTTGGCAACAACGTTTGGGGAAGATGTCTTTACTACTTCAGCTAATTCCTGATAGTTGTTTTCAATCTTCATTATTCGCATTTCCTAAATGGAAAAATAAGATTTTTCATTTTTCTAGGAAATCAAAGTTCAACCGACTGTTTTAGTAATATTTTATATTATTATTATTTTTCAGCCAAGGAACGGCTAACAATGATTGTTAATGATTTGGGATGTTTTGGACCTTGGGAAAAGTCTTTCTATCTTTGAGAGAGTTTTACAGTCTGGTATTTGGGAGAGTTGACTGTAGTAGCAGATAGTAGGAACTAACATACGAAGCAGCAGTAGCCAGTAGCAGTAGTAGGTAAATGCTACCACTCGTAGGCAAATGCTACCACTCGTAGGCAAATGCTACCACTCGTAGGCAAATACTACCACTCGTAGGCGTTACATCGTTAGAGTTGACTGTATAGTAATGGTTCTGTGTAAATACCTTTTGAATGATTTGTTTTTCCAAAGATAATATTTTGTCTGTTAGTGCATCAATCATCTTTGACGGGTCATCAATGTCGTAGAATGTCATATTATTCGTTGTGGATTCATCACAAGATATGCGCGCATCAAAGTTGTCACTGGCGTACACCTTTAGTAATTCAGTAAAAAGTTATTTTGAATAAATCCAATATTGTTCACATATCAGGATCCAGTAGGCTAGTTTCACGATCTTGACAATACAATAAACTCAACATGGTTTTATAATTGATTGATGTCATGATGATGATTATGATATCTAACTTACCTACAAGATATTTACCTGTTGATATTGAATGTGTTCTGATTCGCTACCATCGTATCTTACGTACGCATGTGATTCTTCATCCAGTGGCGCCTCGTTTTCGTAATGAGTCATCGCATTACCGGCTCTGACAGCTTTCAATTTCTAAATTATATTAAGAAGGCTTAAATTGAATAATACCAACATGTATTCAAATGTATTACAAAATATGTTATAAAATCAATATGTGTTCACATTAGGACACACGCACTAAACGACATGGTACAAATCAAGTGAGTTCCACCACCGCGTCGTTATTGGTCCTTCTTGCGTAGCCTAACGCCGTTGTACTTATGGGATATCGAAATATTATTCAACTTTTCGATTATTATCTATCATTTGAAAGAACATCAAGACCACGGTAAAGTACGGTTTCTTTCTATACAATGTGTAATACCTTGATAAGAGAGCGCACACGGTTCTTTAACTTTTCTTTTTCATCAACTAACAGCATTATTTCTCCATCCATTCCAGATTGTTTTCGTTCCATCTCATCTATTACCTAAGTATACAGAGAAGTCAAATCAATAGAACATACTGTACGTACGTATGTGTATGTTGGATAGACATAAATTGGACGCGCGCGTGCAAAGTCGTTAAAAAAGACCATCTGAATTTATTTAAAAAAACTGTTAACTTACGTCATCTTTGTCTTTCAATTTACTTTGCATTCTGTAAGAGATTTTAAGTTATAATCATCTTGTTTCGGAATAAAAATGTGTGAAAAATATTCAAAGAGTCAACAGGAACAATGAAAATTCTGTCGTCTGTCGAATATAATTAGGCTTTTGTAAGCGCACAAAATGTGTCGCTAAAGACGTCTGTACTGATTTACTTAGATTTTACTGACTTACTGAGAAACGGTCTTAGTCTGGTCTTCAAGAATATGAATAACTTGTTCCAGTTTTTCTTCTAGAATTCCAATATCTATTAAATTAAAAAGTATATTGAATAACTTATATAAAAAAAAAAATTTTTCTTTACATGCGAGCAAATTATTTATTTTCATTTGTTGGCCTCAAATGCGCTTATTTATTTCCTTACTGATTGGGTCAGACAGAAGAAGAGCAAACTTAATATGAATTATTGAGGAAGAAGACTGGACGACGATCCTCCTCTAAATACCTTAGCACCAAACCCTGCAAGTGCACAATTTGTCTTCCCGTCTGTTCATTATTTGGTGCATCATGACGTGTCAAAAAATAACGTATATTTATACTTACTTGAAACGCCCTCAATCCGAACTTTCTTCAAAAGTGAGACGATTTCATTTGAGGCATATTTCCAGTGAACAGTTCGGTTAGCTTTTATATCTTTGATCTTTTTATCTAAAGAATAGAGAAATAATCTTTAAAATCACCGTCAAAATAGCACTGCGAATGCGATAATTCTTACTATAAGTTTATATATCGCCATTTCACCAACAACTAGAGTTATACACTAGATCCACCAGGCCCATTGTAGGTTATAAATAAATATTCTTTTTAATCACAGTCCTTAACTTACTGTTAAATATTGACTTGAATTTCGATACTACTTTCTGTTGGAGTGCAATCTTGTGACTGTAAGAAAATAGTCCATCATAGATTAATGCGCCTTGTCTCTTTCGTCTACTTTCTATTATTCTGAATTCCCCGTGACAGGTACACATCATCCATTGAAATAATGAATACTTTGTGTATACCAACATTTAAGGCGTACTACAGTTACGTTTTCAAAACTTTTCTGGTACCGTAGGCTTACCTTTTAACTTGATCGATATTTTGAACTTTACTAGAAAGTATTTTACGATTTAACATCTTCAGCTTTTCGAACCCCATCTTTGTTGATGTCATACTCTCTCTGTAAACATAACATATCTTAAAAGTTGTTGTAAAGAGTATATTCATGGACATATAAGTATTGCATGTATATACTTCCTAAAGAACAAACCCACCCCAATCGCGTGGCGCGGTGTTATAAACCAAAGGTCGCTATTACACTCTGGCTAAATAATGATCATTCGTAAAGCAACAATTTGTTATGCTTACTGAAGGTTTGATATTAAGTCATCCGGACTACAGATATCATCCTGAAAATAAAACGTTTTTTATAGAATATTGATTAATCGACTGACAAATGTTTATAATATAACATTTCTGTTAATAATAATTTTATCATACTAGATGGTGCGCTCGCTGGGGCAAATCGTTGAACCTAAATTCATTTTAATTGTCAATAACTAATTATCTAACTCAATTTAATTAGTAAACAGGGTTACATCAGGTGGTTAAAATCAGTACCGAGATTCTAACCAACTTTATATACAATCGAGTAAACATTCTAGAAATAACGCGCGATTTACCAAATTTTGCCCTTACGTAAATTTATATACAGATATGACGAAGCATCCTTCAGTCAAAATTGACAATGGAATGGAATGACGAATAGAGGATATTTAAATTTGAGAATAGAGAATATTTATTGCTGTTAATGAATGCAGTGGAAAATTGGTTTAAACTCACCATAACCATTTCATCCATGAACCACTAAAAAAAAAATAAAGTTATGCGTCCTAACATTAATCTATTAATACTATGCTGTAGTTTACAGAACAATGTAGAAAAAAAGATAAATATGGAAACAAATCGTGGAACGCGTAATATCGGAACGCGTAACGCGTAACGCGTAACGCGTAATATCGGAAAACATTATTTCAAGAGAGAGAGAATAATGACAATAAATACTTGCTTAGAACAATGTTTGTAATTCAAAATATCTCACCTCTGCTAACGAAGCCATTATCTGAAATTGTAATAAAAATTTGTCATATTTTAATGATAAATATGTTAAATGTTTGATGTCTATTAGGCCTATGTTTTATCTGAAGAATATAACGGACAATAATGTTATCAATAACCTGAGTATAGGCCTACACACCTCGTCTGTTTCATTGGTGTTCTCACTTCCTATCTTCAGACACATCTCGGTGTAATTTGACAAAAGTTGCTTCAGTTGAAACTTAATCTAAATTAGTAAGTTGTATTATAAATGGTATTAGTCCCATTAGATGACCTAATATGGTCCCTTGTATATTTCATTTTCTTTGTCCATTAAAGTCTGTGCATGTCTTTTTATTGTCCTTTTCTCCCTTGTATATTTCATTTTCTTTGTCCATTAAAGTCTGTGCATGTCTTTGTATTGTCCTTTTCTCCCTTGTATATTTCATTTTCTTTGTCCATTAAAGTCTGTGCATGTCTTTTTATTGTCCTTTTCTCCCTTGTATATTTCATTTTCTTTGTCCATTAAAGTCTGTGCATGTCTTTGTATTGTCCTTTTCTCCCTTGTATATTTCATTTTCTTTGTCCATTAAAGTCTGTGCATGTCTTTGTATTGTCCTTTTCTCCCTTGTATATTTCATTTTCTTTGTCCATTAAAGTCTGTGCATGTCTTTTTATTGTCCTTTTCTCCCTTGTATATTTCATTTTCTTTGTCCATTAAAGTCTGTGCATGTCTTTGTATTGTCCTTTTCTCCCTTGTATATTTCATTTTCTTTGTCCATTAAAGTCTGTGCATGTCTTTTTATTGTCCTTTTCTCCCTTGTATATTTCATTTTCTTTGTCCATTAAAGTCTGTGCATGTCTTTGTATTGTCCTTTTCTCCCTTGTATATTTCATTTTCTTTGTCCATTAAAGTCTGTGCATGTCTTTTTATTGTCCTTTTCTCCCTTGTATATTTCATTTTCTTTGTCCATTAAAGTCTGTGCATGTCTTTGTATTGTCCTTTTCTCCCTTGTATATTTCATTTTCTTTGTCCATTAAAGTCTGTGCATGTCTTTGTATTGTCCTTTTCTCCCTTGTATATTTCATTTTCTTTGTCCATTAAAGTCTGTGCATGTCTTTTTATTGTCCTTTTCTCCCTTGTATATTTCATTTTCTTTGTCCATTAAAGTCTGTGCATGTCTTTGTATTGTCCTTTTCTCCCTTGTATATTTCATTTTCTTTGTCCATTAAAGTCTGTGCATGTCTTTGTATTGTCCTTTTCTCCCTTGTATATTTCATTTTCTTTGTCCATTAAAGTCTGTGCATGTCTTTTTATTGTCGTTTTCTCCCTTGTATATTTCATTTTCTTTGTCCATTAAAGTCTGTGCATGTCTTTTTATTGTCCTTTTCTGCGAGTAGGGGGCCTAACTTGTATACGTTTCAACAATGTAATAATTCATGCATGACCATTGTTGAAAGTTTTCTATTGATTTTATAATTAAAAATTATGTATTTTGTATAGTCTACAGATTAGTCAAAATAGGTTTATTGTAAGCTCTGATAGAAACCGCTCGATATTTGGGACCGTTTATGCAGAAACAAATATTAGTGTAAGTTAAAATTTAACTGGTTTTATAAATCATTTCCTTCCTTTGGCAGACGTCTACGACCACAAATAGTTTTGCACCATTTTATAAGGTAAGTTTCAATGCCTGTTATAATATAATTTTTAATTCAGTTTGCTTAATACATACCGGTCCGCTGGGCATTCCGTTGACGTAAGACGTTACGTCGTCAATCGTAACGTTCTATTTATTCAAAAGCAAAAAGAAAATATTTAGAAGCCACTTGGTCTCAACTTGGTCTCAATACTCGGACTTGTTACATAATAAGCCAATACATAATAAATAGTGGTTTATCGTAAATAACTTTTGTTATGACGTCATTCTGCCTGTTCTACCGTAATTACAAAATACTGTGTTTCTTTTACTTACTTCTATTCTTTCCGGCTCATTATTATACTTTTCAAATTCTGTCAAAGTCTATATAGGAAAAAATTGTTTATTGAATTAAATTGGTTTTTTTTTTATGCCTAGGCCTACTTAAGGTCCCAGTCTCATCTGTAGTTGGAGGTTGTTTATTAATCACAAACACACGCCCACATGACATAACACAAAGATTAACATTTATTTAGAACGAATAATGAGGCGTTTTATGTTGTTATAACGAAGAATATATAGGCTATATTCATTCGAATTATGCATACCAAGGCATATTTGTTTTAAAGTTTTACCTGGTTTAGCCTGGTAGTTATGTCACCAAGTTCATCTTCAATCCGTGATCTCTTCGCATTCAATGGAACCGGTTGTGTTCCTAGAAGACTTTGTTCAAACGTAGGAATGGTAGTAGACTCCATGGTAGGTATTATAGGGTCCAGATTATCGTCTGATAATGACGGTGTGATCATTCTGCCCGAAAAATCAATTTCCGGTGGTGAAGAAGATGCCTTTTGACGTCTGATGGCAGGCCTACGCGTAGTCTTAACTGTGGGACGTGTTCTAGCTTTGTTCATCGTGTCATTCGAAGAAAATTTATTTAGGAAGTGTTATTCTCCCTTAGCAATCAGCGTTACATGATTATATATTCATCGTCTCTACGGTATCTCTCTCTGTACCTCGATGGTCCTGCACTCTCAGATGTGATTGTTCATTTTCAGTATTGCGTCTTTTGCGCATTTTTTAAGCTTTCTCACAATAGAATACGCACGTTCTTACTGTTACCCAGCACGCTCTTATTGTTACCCAGACAACAGCAGTTACACAATTTTGAGCGTGCGTGGACTTCCGTATTCCATCAACCAGTGAACCAATAGGCACCAAGATTTAAAATAAAGCAATGATATCTAGGCCTACTATGCTTGAGTATTCTAAGAGGATGTATTACCTATAGTATGACCATTTCCGTTGTATCTTTGGTTTATAATTTTATAATAACCTTAACTTTTGTTAATTTACATTACAGAAATAATAAATAATTGTGTGAAATCCAAATCGCAACAATGAGAACAAAATACTACTTTTTAGTGGCCCTTGCATGCTGTTGCCTACATCAAGATAACAGGTAATTAAAACATGTTGTATTTGTATATAACATGACTATATCGACGCATGCGTGCCAAATGTTTCAATGTGTATATCATTTTTCTTTCCATAATTCAACATGTTATTTGTTTTATACCATAGCAATTGATGTAGGCAAATTAGTTGAAAATATAAGAATTGGAAAATATAGTGAAACATCTTCAAATGCTGTTAGTGTCTCAGTATAATATATATTTTTTTAATAAAAATAAGAAAACGTAGCAAATCACGACATTTCATTCTGTATTTTATAGCGCTACAAAATGTAGATAATATCGCGTTTACAGTGCCACATCGTAATTAAAATGGATTAAATTATCCACTGAGAGGAGAGGATACAATATACAATGACGACGTAAGCTCACTGCATTTGTTGTTGATTCGACGCTTGTGATTGGTAAAAAGCTAATGTGTAGTGCGTATTCACATCTGTACGCAGTTAATGCAAGGACGTACGTAAGCTCTCCAGTAATAAAATTTGACCAATCATAACGAAATAATCGATCATCAGAATTACAGTCATTGTGATTGGTCAACTTTTTCTTGCGTTGCTCCTACGTCAATGCGTTGCATGGGAAGCAAGTTTGAATTGAATATTGTTATTCATGTCTAAGTTACTGTTTTACAGAATAAAGTTGACAAGAAAGAGAATATCCAGGCATTTATGAAGAGATACTTGGTTGTCCATGGACGAAGAATGAACAATACAATTAGGAATGAATGTAAAGTTAGCGCTGGAAAGATGAAACGTCTACCAAAGCTATTAATGAATGAAGAACACAAGTTAGTGTATTGTAAAGCGTCAAAGGCTGGTGATGACATGTGGTGTCAAGTATTGCTCATTGTACAACTTTTGCTGACATACAATAAAATATTATAACGCACTTGCAAACGTGTCCTTGCAAATATGGCCATACGTCTGTTATAAATATTTAATTTTAGGCTGGTCTAACTTCTTTAGTTTACCGGTAACTGGCATAGTAAACTTCTTTACTACTTTGACTACCAACGAACTGTCAAAGGCAGATCAAGGCCAAGAACAATCAGGTGCTTCCAAGAATGCGTGTTAACAATCAATGTTTCGCTTTACCAGTTTCGTATAATAGGCTGTGGTCTCGACTAAATCCAGCCAAGCATAATTGTTTTGTTTTGATACATGCTTTCACCGTTGATCAACCAGTATGAGTAAAGCCTTACAACGCTAGGAAATCTCCTTAAAAAATCATCATAAAACACTTGAATTCAAACAGAATGTGGAATCATAGAACGTACTGCCGGGTTGGATAAAAATTTCAGTTGAGACAATCACGTAGAAGATCACCATTGTACGTTAGAGCAATTAATCGTAAGTTTTTGTTGTATCATGGAAGAATAAACCAAACACTGAATATAAGAAGGAAAGTTTACGGACCAAACTTTGTAATAGTTTTAATTGCATCAGCATTAAGTTGGTGACATATAATAACGTTACGTAATAACGCATAATAACGTTATAATAACGTTACCGTCTTCAATAGTTTATGCAGTAAAACTATTATAGTACAATTTAAATTTCTCTTTATTTGTTATTACCTTGTTCTCAATTTTCAGAATGTGAATTATGCTCTGTATAAAAAGAATAAGAAATTTAACATGTCTACTATTCTTACTTGTGTTTACTGCAAGCCTCTTAGTTTTGATCTTTATCGGAGGTAAGAAATAAGACTATTAAGTATATTTAAGTTGTTGATAATAATTATAATAGAAAAATTATCCTAATATAGGCATACTATACTATACTAATATAGGCATACTATCCTAATATAGGCATACTATACTATACTAATATAGGCATACTATCCTAATATAGGCATACTATACTATAGTATGCCTATATTAGTATAGTATAGTATGCCTATATTAGGATAGTATGCCTATATTAGTATAATTCAATTCAATAAAGTTGAATTGAATTATACTAATATAGGCATACTATCCTAATATAGGCATACTATACTATACTAATATAGGTAAACTATACTAATATAGGCATACTATACTATACTAATATAGGCATACTATACTAATATAGGCATACTATACTAATATAGGCATACTATACTATACTAATATTAATGACACGTTTTAAGTTTGTTGTTTGTTGCTACGTATTTACTTCCATGGACACTATTATAATAAATTACTAACAAATTATAATGTTTAAGTGAATTAAATGAGTTCATCAAAATAAACATGAAAATTAAAGATAATTGTCTGAGCAAGGACATAGCAAGACCATATAAGGACATAGCAAGACCATATAAGGACAGAGCAAGACCATATAAGGACATAGCAAGACCATATAAGGACATAGCAAGACCATATAAGGACATAGCAAGACCATATAAGGACATAGCAAGACCATATAATTAATTGTGTATTGAAAATAGATAGTAAACTTTGAAAATCATTTACATTTAAAAAAAATATCGCAATATTATATACTAAACAACGATGATTACATTAATGCTGTAATACATTATGTTGTATTGTTTTACAGAAAGAACTATACATGGGGAGAAACGTATATCACATGCCTTAAACCATGTGGAAGAGGTCAGAGTTGAACCAACAGAAGAACCAATTGTAGATTTTATGAACAAATATTCAGACATTCATCAACAGCGACGTAAACACATTCAAAGAACATGTGATCTTCACAGAAATGAAATTCCACATATGAAAAATTCACCGATATTGTTGGTAAATAAAAAACACAAAATGGTATATTGCCAAACACCAAAAACGGGAACGGTTAGTTGGTGTCAAATTATGTTGGTCCTTTCTGGGTATAAGAATTATAATGAAGTAATGAAAATGACCGCACCTCAAGTATCCGCTGCATGGAAGAGCCATGTACCACGGCTGTCGAGTTTTCCAATAACAGAACAAGATAATATAATGGCTACATACACCAAATTCATGTTTGTTAGACATCCGTTTACACGACTACTATCGACTTATAATGATAAAATTCGTATAAGGGAGGATAAAAATTACATAATAGGATTTGCTGAATACATAAAAAAAATGAAACCGCTTTACAAATATACCAAGAAAAACGAAACTTCTGAAGTTCATTTTCATGAGTTTGTTAAATTTGTCCTTTCTGGAAAGCACCATAACACTCATTGGAGGGAAATGTATAAGGGCTGTTATCCATGTGATATAACTTATGACGTCATAGGACATTTTGAGGATATGAACAACGAAGCCAAATATATTTTAACACTTTCAAACATTACTGATCTAACGTTTCCAACTGCATCAGGACGTCACCTTACAAATAGTTCGAATGAAGACAAATTCAAGAAGGCCTATTCATATATTTCTGATAAAGATGAACTATATCAGAGATACAAACTCGATTTTATTCTTTTTGGTTATACAAACCCATTTTGAATCTTATTTTTCTCCCCTTTTGAAAGAACAATACAGATTTGATAGGCCATAACTAGTGTGAATAACTCCTTTTTTTCATTTCTAACGATTTAAAGAGATAGTTCAGTAATGTCCGAGAGGGTTAATCGGCCGAAGTAAAAAAGTTTAGGTTGGTGAATCTAGAAAGACAACTAGTTACAAACAAATTGGTATTTTCTTTTATTTTGAAAAGTGTTAACAAAGAGACAGCAAACATCAACGAAAACAAAATATAAGCCTGGATAAGCCGTTAAATTAAACTCCTTTCCAACTGGGTCCATATAGATTACTTAAAGTGATTAATTATAAAAGTAATTTACAATTATTTCGAAATAAAATACATGAAAAAAATGTACACTAAACTGTAAAATAACGATTTGGAGGATCAATTTATAAACAAAATCTATTTAATTTTATAATTATTTTCATAATTATAGAGAGTTTCTCAATAAAGTATTGTTTTAATTTTAATTTACAAATGTTGTAATGTAAGGATAATAAAATGTTGTAATGTTATGATAAAATGTTGTGATGTTACGGGTAGGCCTAAATGTAGTTTGTTCAACTTTCTTGTGAGTTAGTTTAGTATTATTACGCTTTAATTGATTATTGTTACACTATAGGAATGACATTTCTTCGTTCACATTCCTAATATTCGCATCGTTTTCATAGGATTTATATTATGCCCAAAACAGTTTTTTTAATCGATTTTGCTTCATACGTACAAATGTCTATCGTTTCCCTCTACCCTAATTCATAATGGTGTGACCTCATATCATTGTGTGCATTGTTTACTTCTGCAATTCATTGTTTGTTCGGGTTCGTAGGCATACGGGAAATCCGTGATTATAGTCTGTTAAAATGGTGAACATACAAAACGTTTTTGCTCTTTTGCAATTGTTTTTGTTTAGCGTATGTTTTGGATTGAAGCCTGTGATTGTGCTGGAGCAAGTATTGTTTGAAGGAGGAAGCCAGGGTGAAGTATACGCATACAGAATCCCGGTGGCTACCTTAACTCCAAAGGGAACGGTTGTTGTTTACGTAGAAGCCCGGAAATACTCAAGAGCAGATGCAAAGTCTAAATTCCTGGCCGGTAGGTCGTCTGTCGATGGCGGGTACAACTGGTCCGAAATGGCATTTCTTGTCTCGGACTTTGTTACTAATGATGGTATCAATCTCGGGGCAACGTTATACAATGCTGAGCAATCAGAATTGTTAATAATGTTTACTGTATGTGCTCATAGATTATGTGAAAATGGCGTGACATCAAATTACATGTTGAAATCTGTTGATGACGGGATATCATGGCAACCACCTGTTGACATATCAAAGGCAAACCCGGCCTTGTTTAACTATTCTTGGACTGCCGGACCTGGATACGGTATACAGAAGAAAGTGGAGCCACATAGAGGGCGTTTAGTTGTGTGTGGTCATACAGTTAATGAAAATTATCACGGTTTAGATTGTATTATAAGTGACGGTATGTGATTTTGTTCTCTTCATCTCTTACTATACGAAAAGTATATTAGTTACCGGTATGCTAGGCCCTATATAGCCTTTCTATTTAGTTTTGTCATAAAAGATCGAGTATGGGACAGACTTCGGTCCGGTTGTCCTTTACCAGTTGTCGCGTCCTTTGGGTGTGACGTAGAGTTTGGTTCTGTATTCACGAAGAGCATGTAAACTAAATCTGCCCATCATAAAGCCTCGGGTTTAATACAGTTTAACTTTGATTGGTGGTTCAGACGCTAATGATACGATACATGTCCACCAATGTGCCTGCCTAGATACAAAAAGAAGTTTCATAATATTTATTTTATCCTGTAGTATTTATGTTTTTGTTTATAATATTTGTTATTTGTAGACCAGGGTGTTACATGGAAGCGTGGTGCGTCTCAACCTTCTCTTCCGAAGTACGGGACAATAAAATCAGGTGGATTTTTTGCTTCTGAAGTTCAGGTGAGCTGCTTAAAAATTTACCGTTTAATCATCAATTTGATTTGATGATGATTTAGGGTTTTTTTTTTAAATACCCTGCATCAGCAGTATTTTTGTATTGTCATTTTTACTGTTTTGTTTAGTTTTTTTATGAATATTCTTTTTCTTCTTTTTTAGATTGTTGAATTAAAAAACGGTTCTATTTTGTTCAACGCTCGGAATGCATTAAAATACCAATGTGCTTGTCGTATTATTCTACGTAGCGATGACGGAGGTGATACAATTGCGTTTGACAGCATCTACTTCGATGCCACCCTGGTGGATCCGACTGATGCCGGAGCAATCCTTATGCACGGAGACTACCTATTCTTCAGTAACGCAGCTAATGCTTCCGCTAGAAAGAACATAACATTGAGATGGAGTGAAAATGAAGGGAAATCTTGGGACGGGACACTTAGTATCTACCCAGGGGAAGCGGCCTATTCGACGTTGACTAGTGTGGATGAGAACCACGTTGCTGTTGTGTATGAAAGAAGTATGAACGGGAAGAGTGATGCTGGTAGCATTTGGTTTACACTTGTAAAGATAAACTAGCTGGTGACGGATGCAGAACATAGGAAATGATATATTATAACAAGCATTTGTCTCTATCGTTAAGTTAATCTACGACGCGTTCAAAAGCTGCATGCGCTGTTAGGGTCCAATGGTCACCATTGGCGTACATGATGCAAGTTTTGCATAAGTTTTCTTTTATGTAATGAACTTACGTTGATGTACTAATACGATGTGTGACAATACATGGAAAAAGTCGTGCTAGTAGAATGGAGGACGATTTGAACTTATACCTACCTATGTGCAAAACTTGCAGGCTACGTGAAAGGTCAAGTTATGTTGAATTGAATTTCAATGCTTACAATTTACAGTATTATAAAACGCATAGAAAAAAAACCAATGTAAAATGTCAGTAACAAAAACTATAAATAGAATTGTAAAAACACACCACAGGTAGGAATCTATTAAGCATATATTTTTTTCTTACCAATCACAACAAAATCGAATACTAAGAGTGGATTGTTATATAGGCCTGTAGATAAAGTATATATTTATTTTGAAGAAGCAGATATTAAAGAGTATTATAAATGAAAATTAATCAAATCAAATGTCTTTTTGCAGTTTAATTTAAAAAAACGAAAAACAAGAATGAGTTCACTTATAATCCATATTTTTGTCAAAGTGAATAACTATTATTAAAATGAAACAATGTGTCTAGCTAGAATATAAATAGAGAACAGTCAATCTCATATTAAATATAACATCAACATTCATTATTGAATGTCAATGGATTGAAATAATATAAAAAATATCATCGCGCGTTGTAATAACACGAACTATCTATAAAGACCATTCATATTCTTTTTATAAGTGTTCAGCAACAAAAGAAGTCGTTTTGATGAAGCTTGTCCATTAAATTTGTTTTCAAATTACACTGTGATGAGCTTGTGTGTCCTCCTTTCTTTATTGTTGCTTGTATTCTCACATTACTTCACACTCATTTTTACTCGCATTGTTTGAACGATATTATTGATTCATCAAACAATGACATCAAGCTACTGTATACATAGTTACCATTGTTCGTTATTCACCAACTTAAGTGTACTGTTATAACACAGTAGTGTTATTACGGCCTCTTCTTCAGTCAGTTACAGTACAGAATTTTAAAATTGAAGTACAACAGACTGGTAAGTATTAAATATTAAATAATATTTAAATAAGTACGCACAATGTTGGAAGACTATACATTCAGTCGGGATTTCAGTCGGGATTTCATTCAGTCGGGATTTCATTCAGTCGGGATTTCATTCAGTCGGGATTTCTACTAAAAAACAGATGAAATGATTCAAAATTCAAACTCATTTGATTAGGATATAATTCTGGTCTGTAGACCTAACGTTAAGTTGCAAGGTTATATCATTACCATGATAAGTTTAGAATGATTTGTTGTTATATTAACTTATTACTTATTGTGTTATACCTAAGTATTGTAATACAAGATACAATTTATAACCTTTTAGGCCTAAATTTTCGCGACTCAAAAATTTATCTCGAAAATTGTTCCAAGAGTGTTTTGGTAAAACAAATACAAATTTTTTTTTTTTTAGTTACACGTCAGGCTGAACTGATATTAGTTTGTTCATGTTATATTACTTTGTTTTTCTTTTCAGAATTTGAATCATGTTCTTTACAAGAAGAATAAAGAATTTAAAGTTTCTACTGCTCATTCTTGTGTTTGCTAGTCTCTCATTCTTGATGTTTATCGGAGCTGGTAAGATAATAACAATAAGTATAATTTAAGTTTATAATAAACAAATCTCTATACATGGAGGTTTTTATATTATATTTATTTATTGTAATCGTTAAACAGAAAACAGTAAAACAAGCTTATTCATTTCTCTTTATTTCATCCATAGAATAAATAGTACATAATTAACCAAAGTTCTCAACAATCTGACAACAGTTTAAATTTAGATTGATTTAACTAAAAAAAGCTCATTCTGTTTTTAGTCGCGTGGACGGGACTCTATATTTCACTATGTCGGTCGGTCTGTCGGTCTGTCGGTCCGGTATCACTATGCGTTTTAGCACGCGACTTATGGCTGTTGGCCTTGTTTTGTGATCGTTCAATTCAGCTAGAAAATTGGTAGAAGTAATAGAGTAAAAGTTATTTCACTCCTTCCTGCAGACCGCAGTCGTGGGTTTATGCTTAACTTGTAAGAAGTTATGTGTCTAATTTCTTGAAATGACAATATTAAATATTGCATCCAAGAAGATACAACAAAAACATGATGATATCTAATAGAGTAATAGAAGTACAGTACATTTTAATAATGATGACCCGTCTTAAGCTTGATGTTTGTTGCTACCAAGCAACTGGATTTGTTCCATGGCCACTATAATACATTACTAAAATTATTCATTAAGATTATTTACGATTACGAATCGAATACCTCTATTCCTCCAAACATAATGTGAAAATAATGATTTTTTACGTTTGTTTAAATAAAGTAACTTAATTTTTTTTAAACAGACTTGTTCAATCACATAAACAGACAGAGACGTGATTCAAATATTGTGCATTTAAAGGTAGGCGATAAATATGGTCATATTTTATACAATTTTACACATTTTCAGTGCATTTTAAAAGGTGCAAACCCAAAATTGTTGTAAAATTTAACAGTGTCTCTATAAAATAAATGTGAAAAACAAAGTTAAAAAATAAAAAGAGAGAAATGTATGGATTTATACAATTTTATTTAGTAAATAACAGTAAAGATTAATTGTGTGTTTTTTAAAATTATTTAAAAAAATATTTCTTATTAAACAACCACGACTGTTAAAGCTAACTAATATGTTTTATTGTTATTACAGAAAGAACTATATGTTGAAAGTAACGTAGATGTTAATACAGACAGCTTAAATAATCATGTGGAAGAGGTCAGAGTTAAACCAACAGAAGAACCAATTGTAGAGTTTATGAACAAATATTCAGACATTCATCAACAGCGACGAAAACACATTCAAAGAACATGTGATCTTCACAGAAATGAAATTCCACATATGAAAAATTCACCGAAATTGTTGGTGAATAAAAAACACAAAATGGTATATTGCCAAACACCAAAAGCGGGTACGGTTAGTTGGTGTCGAATTATGTTGGTCCTTTCTGGGTATAAGAATTATAATGAAATAATGAAAATGACCGCACCTCAAGTATCCCGTGCATGGAAGAGTCATGTACCTCTGCTGTCGAGTTTTCCAAAAACAGAACAAGAAAATATCATGAATACATACACCAAATTCATGTTTGTTAGACAGCCGTTCACTCGATTGCTCTCGGCTTATAATGACAAAATTCGTATGAACGAGGATAGAACATACGCAAGGGGATTTGCTGGGTACAGAAAAAAAATACTTTACAAATATAGCAAGAAAAATGAAACTTCTGAAATTAAATTTCATGAATTTATTAGATATGTCCTTTCGACTAAACACAATAACGCTCATTGGAGGGAAATGTATAAAGTATGTTATCCGTGCGACATCCACTATGACGTCATAGGGCAGTTTGAGGATATGAAAAACGAAGCAAAATATATTTTAACACTTTCAAACATTACTGATCTAACGTTTCCAACTGCATCAGGACGTCACCTTACACATAGTTCGAATGAAGACAAATTCAAGAAGGCCTATTCTTATATTCCTGATAAAGATGAACTATATCAGAGATACAAATACGATTTTATGCTTTTTGGTTATACAAACCCATTATAAATATATATATATTTGCCGCATTTTTCTACTTCGAAAATCTTGTTTCAAGACTTTGTCGAGCATCTTATTATGTAAAAGGGATAGTGAACAATTAATCATTTTTTTAAAGTTTTGGTTGTTAATGTTCTTAATTAGGCCTAAATGGGCGGCAAATCGCCTAGAATTCAACAATTATAAGTTTCAGATGGTCATACTATATATGTATATAGCAGAAAGTAGAGGAGCGTAATATCCAATCTGAAGACAGTACTGTTTCGATCTTATTAGATCTCGTCAGTGCAGCTCAGGTTTCGAAATGAAATGTACCGCAGAACTAGCACAATATATAGGCTGAGCCAGGTATGCGGGACGCGATTTTTTTTTTCGTACATAAGTTGGGGACCCCATCATGAAACGTCACAAAATAAACATGAATAATTCATCAGTTCAATTTTCTTGTTCCGTGTGCACCCAAGCGTATATCAACAAGAAGTGATTACACAAGTGCGGTACGATTCTAGGCCCATCTCCGCTGTGGTTGCCGCGTGCGATTTCATAATTAATAGAATAGCGGAGTTTTGTGTGGATTGTCGAAATAATCAGCCTTTAGTTTATGGTGTTTTTAATATCATTTATTACTAAAGAATTACGTGTTAAAATTATAGTTTCTATTGATACTATTAGGCCTAATTACTAGTCTCTAAACCCCTGTATATTCTAGTAGTAGCTGTGTGGGTGTGTGTGACTTGTGTGTTAGGTATGACAGTACAGTCCGAGTAATAAGTCAGCAAAATTAAACAATAAACATTACACAAAAATACATTTTTTATTCTCGTGGGTATAATCTTCCCATCTCATGTGTTCATATACGCGAATTTTTAAAGTTCCTTTGAGTAGCCTAATGCATTATTGTTTGATAATAAAACCAGAATTAAAAAATTACAGTACACATTCTTTATTATTGTGGGTCTAAGCTTTCTTTGGGCTACGTCCAATTACTACTTAGTTTAATGTTTTGCCTAGCTGTCGATTAGCCTCGACACATTTTGCATAGTGGACGTGTGTGTGAAGAAGAGTGCGCGAAGGCAATCACGTGAATTGACCTAGAATCCTAGGCCTATTATTGTAGAAAGAATCGTATCGCAGTTGTGTAATCACTTCGTGTTCAGTTAAATTTGTTGTTCCGTGTGCACCCAAGCGTATATCAACAAGTGATTACAACTGCGATACGATTCTTCCTAGGCCTAGGATTCACGTGGTGATTGCCTTGGCGTACTCTTCACACACACACTACCACTATGCAAAATGTGTCGAGACTAATCGACAGCTAGGGAAGACACATTTCATAGCCCAAAGAAAGTTTAGACACACGAGAATAAAGAATGTGTATAATTTTGTGTACTGTAATTTTTTAATTCTGTTATTTTATTATCAAACAATATGCATGTACTCAAAGGAACTTTAAAAATGCGCGTATATGAACACGAGAATACATTTTGTGTAATGTAACTGTTTAATTTTGCTGACTTATTACTCGGAGTACCTAACACACACACACAGACACCCTACTAGAATAGACACGAGCTTTAGACTTAGAGACTAATAATTAGGCCTAATAGTATTAATAGAAACTATAATTTTAACACGTAATTCTTTAGTAATAAATTCTATTAAAAAAAAACCCAAAAACTAAAGACAGATTATTTCGACAATCCACAAAAAACGCCGCTATTCTTTTATGAAATCGCACGCCGCAAACACAGTGGAGAATCGCCTAGGCCTAGAATCGTATCGCAGTTGTTCCTGTTGCTATACGCTTGGGTGCACACGGAGCAAGAAAATTTAACTGATGAATTATTCATGTTTATTTTGTGACGTTTCATGAGGGGGTCCCCAACTTATGTACGAAAAAAAAAATCGCATGCGGGACATGGTACACTGTTTATGAACACAAAGAGTGCACAAGCTCAATGAGCGTGCTTTGCAAAATGTATAGGCCTATATTCAGCATAATACAAATATCATGACTGCATAAGACCTGCATGTACCGTACGACAATGTAAAACACCAGAAGGATTAAAGACGAAAAAAAAACTGGCTTGTTCTACTTTCTTTTGGAGTTATGTTATATTACTCATACTTTGTTACACCAGAGCCCCTTTCTCACAGAGTTGTGTGCCAGGGCGGCACCATGCCGGCATCGACATGACCTGCTTTAGACCTAGTAATATTCTAGAGATATTCCCCGCAATGCCAGACGGGCATTCTGTGAGAACGTATTGCCGTTACATTCCGGGGTTCCCCGTCGAGGCTTTGACACCTTGCGCAGTCAAGTGTATCACTTTGGCGCCTATTCAATTCAATTAACAATAATAATGTCGAACTGGAGGGATAATGAGATAAGAGAGCTGCTTAAAATAAGGGGACAAGAAGAAATTTGTAGCATAATCTATATAGGCCGCTAGGCTAGGCCAGCCATAGCTCTTTGTTTGTTGGTGCCTGACCTTTCGTCGCCTTGTTGTAAATTGTTGTAGGCCTACAGCCTTCTAAGGTGTTTTACAGATTGCCGATGACGGCAAACTAATTGCTATACCTGTATAATATATGCACAATATACTGTACATAGCATGTATTGCATAAATATGCTATAAAGGAAGATAATAATCTGTAACTTAACATTCGCCGCCATATCATCGCTAGACAAAAATAATAACAACTAGAATTTAATTCGTCACTTTGACGAATTATAGGTGATCATTTTTATCATTTTAATGAAATTAACAGTTTTTAAACATGCATGTACGTTAACATACGATCGTAAAAAGTTGATGTACGCCATCCTATGACATGATGCATACGCTTATAGTGCTGAGTTGTGCCTATTATATGCCATATACAATATGTACAGTATATACTGTATATATATACAGTGTAGCATAGGTGAAATTACGGGACACACATCATGTTCTAATTTTTTGGTATGATGGAATTATCAAAATAAACTCAAAGATGACAATTTCGAAAGATAATGAATTGAGCAAATAAATATAAGAATTGGAAAAAAATCTGGCACGTAGAAGCGCTGTGCGCGCTCTTTGAAATTTGTATAACTTTGACGAAAAAGATGTAACAACTACTTTTTAACTTCATCTGGCCATCTTTAATGTCACAACATCCGAAAGGCTTGGTTTTTATATGAATTCATATCTACATTTCATCAGCTTTCATAATAAATTATAATCATCAAGGAAACGTTCAATTCTGAAGAGCTGTAAGATATTCAATTTACGGCAAAGGTGAAATTACACGACCTACGTTATTCAAGGTTTTACGCGTGATGGCGTCATCAAAATGAAAACACTGACAACTTATGAGAAAGATAAATAATTAAGCAAGCACACACTGAAATTTGCGCGAAAATCGAGCTAAAAAAGCGGAGATGCGCTCTATTGAATGTGATAACCTACACAAAATTCAAGTGGCCATTTGATGATGTATTACCATTTTGTACGTCTAATGTGTATATACATTTATATCTACAACTCAATGGCTTCCCGAATAAGTTAAAAAACTTAGGGGTCATCGTGCATTCTGAAGAGTTATTTTCATTTTAAAAAGGCCTTATTTTTTACCATTTTTAGCACTTTTGTACAATTATAATGTGTGCATTTTGTCATTTGTAATGTGCTCATAGAGCACTATTTTAAGTGGAAATGGACTCAAATTTGGTGAATGTACTAAGGATTGTGAGTAAATTGTGATTTATACATCAAATTTTATTTTTTACGCTTTTTACGAATCGCGTGCGCAAAAACGTGTTTTTGCGCAGTAATTTTTTGAAACACGCAAATGGCCTAATTCATGCTCTAAATTGATCAAAACCTAATTTTGAGCTTTTTAAAATTTTAACGCGCGATTTCATGCGCATGACCTTGAAACTCGCAGGTTTTTATTTGCTAATATTTTTTACCTTGACCTGAAGTTTACATGTAGTGAATTTCATTAATATGTGATTATGAATTATGGAGATATGATTGATAATGTGATTTCACAAAATGGCGTATACGTGTTGTCACGGATGAGTGATCACGCTGAAAAGCTTATTATGGCTAAGTTAAAGTATTTGAAAGACATTGTGAAATTTTTGTGATCATTGCTATTCAACTTTTTGAGATATTTGACGAACAAAAAGTGTACAGAAAGAAGAAGAAGAAGAAGAAGAAGAAGAAGAAGAAGAATAAAGATTTGATACAATAACAATAGGTGATCATTTTATTCTAAATGATCACCTAATAAAGGACGCCCTCAATAATTATTTTGTCAGAGACTTTTTATTGGCCGAATATGCCCGACTCCTTTCTCACAGAAAGCCGGTATATACCGGTTATATTTCCGGCACGATAGTCCGATGAGAATGGGTATATGCCGGTAACGATACCGGCACGACGCCAGCACTGTACCGGTATATTGCAGGCACATCTGTGAGAAAGGGGCTCAGGAGAAGTGCCTGGTTAATCCTTTACACTGAATCCCGGTGGCTCCTCCTTACACTAGACAAATGGTGGTTTCTTTTACAAGCTCGGACTTAAATGGAACACTCAATGGTTTTCAAAAGGAAAATCTATAGTAGAGTAGAACTAATGAAAAAAAGGGGCCAACCTCAAAAAAATTGCAACAAAAGGTTTTTCAACGGATTTTGGTAGTATTGGGTCTACTAAACAACAGAAAAAAAGTCTCAAGAATTTCGACCCCCGGAAAGTGTTTTTTTTTTCAAGATGGCCGCCAAAATAGATAAAAAGTGAAAATGGCCATACCTCCTAAACTACTTGGTCTATTTATATAATTTTGGTACCAACATACTCAGAACATGCATATTTATATTCGCTATAATAGAACATTTTGGCCAAAATTGACCGGAAATACCATTTCTGACAATTTGACCTTTGACCTTGATATGTTGTATCTTGGTAATAACTGACCGTAGGGAAACAAATGATGGCTCAAATTGTTCAGAATGTACATATTTACATTTATTGTAATGAGACATTTTGTCAAAAAATGGTTTGAAGTAAAGGTTATTGACCTTTAACCTTTATCTATGTAGAATTTCCATATCTCGGCAACTATGTGTGGTAGAGATTTAAAATTGGGCTCTAAATACTGAGAATATACTTATTTATATTTACTCTAATGAAACAGTTTGACAAAAAATGACCAGAAATGACATTTTTTTTACCATTTACCTTGACATGCTATATTTCGATAATGACTGACTGAGATACACTATTTATGGCTCAATTTGTTCAGAATATAATTATTTTTATTTCGTATAATGGTCTAATCTACCCATGGAATTAAGAGCTTTCCTGGGAATCAAGTAACTGTAATATTTTACATTTATTATATTATATTTAGAATATGAGTTCAAGTTCAAATTGTTCAGAACATACTGTATACATTCTTAATAATAATAGTGAATAAAATACCCGAAAAGTAAACAAAAACGAATATAATAATAATTTTAAATTTCTAATTACGGTATAGCAGCAGTTGATTGGATATTGTGCATGTATTTAGTACGGCATCCTAAACAACTGTTCCAACTTCGTCTTCATCATCGTCATCAATCTCTCTATCTACGTTGTTCCATTCTTCTAGATGACTCACTCAACAAACTGAAGCACATGCCAATCCATAGCATCTACAACTGCAACATACAGTTTTACATCCAGTAGTGCAGTTACAATGGATGATTTTCAAAAGTTCTTCTGATGCAGCAGTTTCAATCGTCATTATTGGCACAAATGTTTTATTAAAAACTTCCCCGACTTGGCAGCATCCATGGTATTATCTTTCTTTATCCATTGCATGATTTGATAGTATACTCTAAGACTGTGACATTTTGTAGCAGATGAGGTTGGTGGTAGTAGTTGTTGAGGTTTGATAAATTATTTACCCTCAGCAACTTTCTTATTAAACAGCTTGCATCTGTAGCTATTTAGGAAATCCAGTGACTTGGCTCCAAAAAGAATAGACATGGCCTTTAATCCAAACTCCTCGATAGTTTGAAGTTTCTGATGCGGTTGAGTGAAAATATCGGCACACATCAGTGTCATATTCTAGGTTACTTTCTATCAATTTATTGGTTTATTTGCCTTCCTAAAGATGTCTTTGGCTTCGAAGAGTGAGGGTGGAAACGGACTTAGTTCATATTTCATTACATCGTCTAGAGAGATTTGTCCTAACTGAATTTGATGGAAAGAAAGAAGAATTCCTGTCAAGGCATGAGAACAAACACAAATTTATCAACATGTTTTCATATGAGCTACAGAAAAAAGAATGTCCTGTACGACATGCAGCCAACGAGTTATGGTTATGATGCTTGGCTACCACTCCAAGGGTCCTGAGTTCAAGTCCCGTCACATGTCAGGATTTTTTCTAAGGACCAAATTACTCCACTCCCAAAGACTTGTAATAAGACTTTGTTTTGTAGAGCATCTTGTGTAAATGTTTGTCTTGTGAACCTCTGAGGGTCCCTAATGATCAGCAATAGCTGCGTGGATCACCCTCATTAAATATGGTTTAAAAAAAACAAAAAAAACAATGCCGATGTTGACATTGCTCTGGCAACAGTTGAAGTCTCTGAACATAATACAGTAACTTTGATTGGAGAAGACACGGACTTACTGGTACTTTTACTGTATCATGTAAATACAACAAACCGAGAAGTGTACTTCAGATTAGACAAAGGAAAAGATGGGCCTACTAGAGTGATTAATGTAACCAGATTGAAATCTGTTTTAGGATATAAAATGTGAAATGCATTACCCATAGTGCATGCATTCACTGGTTGTGATTCGACGTCTAGGATTTTCGGAATCGGCAAGAAAGCGGCATTTAATAAATTGATTGAAAGTAACCCAGAATATGACATGTGTGCCGATATTTTCACTCAACCGCATCAGAAACTTTAAACTATCGAGGAGTTTGGACTGAAGGACATGTCTATTCTTTTTGGAGCGAAGTCACTGGATTCCCTGAATAGCTACAGATGCAAGCTATTTAATAAAAAAGTTGTTGAGGGTAAATCATTTATCAAACCTAGCCTCAACAACTACCACCAACGTCATCTGCTACAGAATGTCAGTCAAATCATGCAATGGCTATAGAAAGATAATACCATGGATGCTACCAAGTGGGGATGGAAAGTTTGTAATAAAACATTTGTGCCAATAATGACGATGGAAACTGCTGCTCCAGAAGAACTTTGAAAATCATCCTTTGTAACTACTGGATGTATGTTGCAGTTGTAGACGCTATGGATTGGCATGTACTTCAGTTTGTGGAGTGTGTCAACTAAAAGAATGGGACAACGTAGATAGAAAGATTGATGACGATGATGAAGACGAAGTTGGAACAGTTGTTTAAGATGCCGTACTAAATACATGCACAATATCTAATCAATTGCTGCTATACCGTAATTAGAAATTTAAAAGTTATAATTATATTCTGAACAAATTGAGCCATAAATGGTGTATCTCAGTCAGTCATTATCGAAATATAGCATATCAAGGTCAATGGTCAAACATGTCGTTTCTGGTCATTTTCTGTCAAACTGTTTCATTAGAGTAAATATAAATAAGTATATTCTCAGTATTTAGAGCCCAATTTTAAATCTCTACCACACATAGTTGCCGAGATATGGAAATTCTACATAGATAAAGGTTAAAGGTCAATAACCTTTACTTTTAACCATTTTTTGACAAAATGTCTCATTACAATAAATATAAATATGTACATTCTGAACAATTTGAGCCATCATTTGTTTCCCTACGGTCAGTGGTTACCAAGATACAACATATCAAGGTCAAAGGTCAAATTGTCAGAAATGGTATTTCTGGTCAATTTTGGCCAAAATGTTCTATTATAGCGAATATAAATATGTATGTTCTGAGTATGTTGGTACCAAAATTATATCAATAGACCAAGTAGTTTAGGAGGTATGGCCATTTTCACTTTTTATCTATTTTGGCGGCCATCTTGAAAAAAAACACTTTCCGGGGGTCGAAATTCTTGAGACTTTTTTTCTGTTGTTTAGTACACCTAATACTACCAAAATCCGTTGAAATACCTTTTGTTGCAATTTTTTTGAGGTGAAACCTTATTTCTACTCTACTACTATAATAAATCGATTTTCTTATGGCTCATTAAAAGAACATGTATTAATAGTAATACGTATACAGAAATCTAGGAACCATTTCAATAATAAATCGTTGTCTTTCATAAAACATGGTGCGTCTTTTACAAACCTTCTTTCCAAGTTTTACAACAATGGCAATACTGAGGTGAGGGACGCTATTTAACTCTTCCTTAATTTATAATTAAATAATTATCACTAAAAATAATTTCAAATAAAAGTTCTGCATAATTTATTAATAATTAATAAGACCTATATAATAGTATACATTGATGTACCGGTAAAAGAAAAAGTATTGTAGCCGAGAAACACTTAATGTACGAGGATGAAGCTGATAGTTTATCAATATCCAAATACGACTACAAAAGATACCTTCTCTGATGATGACGAACATAACACCAAAGAACTTCTTTGATAACATGACACACAACATAACACGCGGCACTACACACGAGTTGTCGTCGGGACTAGCAGCACGTAATAAGTAAAAGTCTAGGCCTAGCCCTATATTCAAGAAAGAAAGACGAATGATTCTAATTATAGAGTCCAGGTAATTAGCATATTGTTGACAGTTGGCCTAAAAATATTATTAGAACGATAGAGTCAGACTATACGATATGATTTGCTAGCTAGGCCCAGCTGGTGGCTAGCTTGTCCCACTGACTGAGTAGGCCACCCTGACTACTGTGAGTGTGTGGTGGAGCCTCTCTCTAGCCTAGCATCTAGGCCTAGCCTATTTCACGTTACTAGGGGTTGTTGATGACTACAGGAAAGGAGATATTTTAAGATTCAAGGCAGTGGAGTGGCCGGTGTCGGTGATTGCTAATTTATTAATAATAAATAAGGTAACTAAACATAATTAGGACAAAATGAATGTATTATGTTGGGACTAGGCCTATATGGGTACAGTACTTACTACTAGCCTCTAGGCCTAGCTAGGCTTAAACATTGAAACCGATGTTATACCAAATTATATACCTCCATGGTTATACTGGATACAACAAGGGATATAATAAATAATATATCTTGTTATTATAAATAGTCGGCCTAATTATTATTTTTTACTATGCTTAAGGGTCTTTCACACCTGTTCCGGCACGCTTCCGGTCCGGTGAATCGAACATCAATGTTTCTTTTTCATGACGCTCCACGCGGCTATAAGCCAATTGATATGCGTGTAGCCGCGTGAAAACGAAACGTCGACGTTCGAACAGGTGTGAAATACCCTTTACTCATGTTCAACAGATTACTAAATTTCACCTCAAAAGCCAAGTCACTGTCAAGTTGTAAGTGTTGCTATGTACAGTATGAGTCTTGTTGTCTGGTTGGCTTTAATTTTTATTTTGCAGAATGTTTTCTTTTTGTCGGTCACACTAGGGCCTGATAGTGTTTGACACAATCAAGTACATCTTCATTCATTATTATCTAATATTTAATTGTGCATTTTATACATTTTATTTTTTTAAATCAAAATTAGTTATTAGTCAAAATACTGTTTTTTCCAAAATTCAAGACCGCCCTCTGTGATATGTGATGTTTTGTAACGCTGACGTTTAACACGTTTTAGAATGAAAAGTTTAACAATATTTTAAATAATTTTAAGTTAAATTTACCACTAGAGCATGTTAATAACATGTTGTACTTGATATCATTTTATACCATAAAATCCTACCGGGTGTATATTAGTATGACTGCTTTTTTGTTACATTAAAAAACAATGTACTGTACTTTCTTTACTCACTTAAATTACTATAGTGCTAAGTTTGTTTTTAATTATGGTTTATACACAATTAATTTGCATGGTTATTTGTTAAATGTTTTTTTGCTTAGTTCTACTGTATGTTATGATAAGGTTTTTGAGTACAAAGCTAATCATGGCCGTAATTTTCTGTAATTGTGTAGTTTATCCGGTCACATTGTAAAACAACAAATCAGACAACAAAAATCTCAAGTAAATATAATATAATTTTGTGAATGTAACATTTCATTAACCTCTGTAGATTTTATATTTAAAGGCTGAAAAGTTATATTTGTTGACACCATTCTGCTTTCTCTAAAGCCTTGTCTACACTATCAAACTTTATGTAACAAAAAAATGTGATGTGCCCATATATGGACATGACGATGTCATATCACTTTACAGATATAACAAATGTTTTTTGCAGACCTGAATGAGTTCTCCCGAAATGGCAACTAGAAGAAAACGAAAGCCGCTTGAAGAAAGCGGGCAACCGCCACCAGCAAAGGTTCCATATAGAAGTGTATGTACAGTATATTAATAACAGAGACTTTGTTCAAACACAACGCATTCAGTTTTTGTCCGACTGCTGGATGTGCAGAAGCAGTGAAATGGCATTTTGATTGACAATTATAGCATCAGATGTTTAATACTATTTAAAAATTCTATGTATAATAACAGAAACTTTGTTCAAATACAAAGTGTCCGATATTTGTTGAGGGTTGACTTCTGGAACACCGTTGAAGTGTATGAGTAGAAGCAGTAAAATTGACAAAAATATAACCTCGGATTTCAAAAATAATGAACTATATCAAAAAAAAGTTCAGATATAAATAATACATTTTTGTTTTAGCATTTCATGTTTTTAGATCTTCTTACGCCATTTTTAATTTCGGTTGGGAGTGAGATTTATTACAATGGATTCTTTTCTTCTGATTTTTGTCATTATTTTGATACTTGATTAAGATTTTTAATTTTGTTTTGTTTATGTCAGAGTTCATGTAGACCAGCGGTTACTGCTTTGTCCCCAGAATCAGAGGCAGAGAAGGAACTTTGGGATTTCTACCCTATTGACATTGAAAGCGCGCGATTAGGAAATCATGGTAAGGTTCTTGTTAAGATATTTGTCACAGTACCTACTGTATCAAAGGATGAAATATATTTTTATTTCAGCCCCAACTGGCTTTTTCTAAGTCCGGCTTGTAATACAATAGCCTGATATCTATATATGGTATATTTGAAAAATCTATTTTATTTATTTTTTTTTAGGACCACGACCTGTCCGAGTATACGCTGATGGTATATTTGATCTCTTCCATGCGGGACATGCAAGAATGCTAGAACAGGCTAAAAATATATTCCCAAATGTTTATCTTATGGTTGGAGGTACAGTACTTATTTAAGTTTGTTTTATAATTCAATCTTCATTCTTGCTATATATAATCAAATCTACAATTTACTCAATTTAAAATGTTAAATTTTATTTTAGTTTGCAATGATAAGTTGACGCATTATATGAAAGGGCAAACCGTAATGAATGAATGGGAACGTTATGAAGGTCTAAGAAATTGTCGATACGTTGACGAAGTTGTAGAGGACGCCCCCTGGATAGTAACGCCAGATTTTTTAGAAATTCACAAGGTAATATTACAGCCATAAAGTTTTTAGTTTAATTTTTGTCTAGTCAAGATTTCTTAGAACTGTAAACTTCATTAATAATCTATTTTACGATAACCATGGTCTTTCATTTTTGCAGATTGATTTTGTTGCGCATGACGATATACCGTACGGAGCAAAAGGAGGAATCGACGATGTATATAAAGATATCAAGGCTGCTGGGAAATTTGTAGCAACGCAACGAACAGAGGGAGTATCAACATCAGATATAATAGCACGCTTAGTGAAGAATTATGATCAGTACGTTAGAAGAAATCTGTCTAGGGGATATACTGCAAAGGAATTGAATGTTAGCTTCTTTAATGTAAGTATTACATCTCATCAATTTTATATCGCTGTACATTACTGCAGTTTTATATCTATTTTACTGCAGCTTTATATAATTTATAGAAACTTTATAGTTTGTCTTTCTTAAAAATGTTCATGTGGAAATAAATTCAAGTTTATACTAACCTTCTGATAGCTTGTTCAAATTGAATTTTAAGATAATTTTAATTGTTTTATTCAACCAATGATTGTTATCTGTAAAACTATAGTGTCATGTGTTATGCAAATGACACTACTTCCATATTCACAATCAAGCTTATACTGTGTAAATATCATTTATTTAATGGTATCTGTGTGTGACCTTGATATCTGCAGAATGACAATGTCATTTACTGACTGTCATTGTACTGAGATCAGGTGTTTCCTATTGTATGCAATACAGTAGGTTAAAAAACAAAAGGTGTATCAGTACCTCACTCAGGCCAGAAAAGGATGATAAAACCTCAAAAACTCTTAAAGATAAAACATAGAAATTGGATAAAATTAGATTAAATTTAGTAGTGGAGGGTAAACTTGACCTACAGTGACCAAGTGAGTGTCTGACATGTGTACATTTAAATCTGTGTTTAGCTTTAAGTTTTTCAATTTGCAAACAGGTGCCCAATTTCTGTATCTATTCAAAAAACAAATTAAATTGTATCTTTTGCCATGTTTTCATTGGTTTTCAGGTTTTACGAAAAAAATATGAATGTCTAGAAATCATACTTTCTAAGTCTAATTTTTGTTATTAATTATTAAATGTACATTAACTTTTTGAAACTCAAAGGTCAAAGTTTATCATATGATGCATGATCAGTTCACTATGAGTTCAGTTATAATATCACCTCATAGTATCAGCTGATTGTTAATACCTCAGATTTAACCATGGGTGCAAAGATTACATTGTTTGTGTGTTTTCATTTAAAACATTGACAAAAGTTAATACTGTATAGTATTATTAAAGCCTCTAATTAGCATACAATTGAAAAAAACACAGATTTGAAAAAAAATATTTTTCAAAAAAATATTTATTTATTGGTATTTATTTTATGGGTACTTCTTTAGTTATTTATATTTATTGATATACAACGATATTAAAAGCCTGCAATTTAGTTATTTATATTTATTGATATATAACGATATTAAAAGCCTGCAATTTAGTTATTTATATTTATTCATATACAACGATATTAAAAGCCTGCAATTTAGTTATTTATATTTATTCATATACAACGATATTAAAAGCCTGCAATTTAGTTATTTATATTTATTCATATACAACGATATTAAAAGCCTGCAATTTAGTTATTTATATTTATTCATATACAACGATATTAAAAGCCTGCAATTTCAGTAGCACTTTTATTTCAGTACAATTACAATTCTCTAATACATAATTTACTGTACAATTGTAATTAATGATAATAATATACATTATATAATAATTAATGTACAAAATGATGTAGGTTTTTATTCCTTCCCGCATGCAATGTTGCTTATTTATAATTTATGTTCATTAATGTATTTTTTTTGCTATATTAACATAATTCTAAACATTAATCAAAATTTGTTTTAAAATATCCATACTTTTTTATATTTATTATTTAGAAAACAAAAATCAACATGCAAGAAAAGTTTGACCGAACAAAAAAGAAAATGAAGGACGTAAAGACACTATCAAAAGATTTAATGAATAAAGGACGAGACAAATCGTTTGAGATAATCAACAGATGGGATGAACGATCACGAGAGATCATTGGCAGCTTTCTAGATCTGTTTGGAAGAGAAGGTGCTATAGTGAGTTGTTGAATGAACTTTAATTTAATAAACAATGTACAATCATAATTGCTGAATTCATGTTTTTCACTGCTGCACCTTTAAAATAAACACAAGTTGTGACAAACAGATAATCATTGAACATATCACTTCACATGTTATCATATTGTATAATGTACAACATAATAGTCATTTTATAAGAGGCTAACCATGAAACAAAAATGTTTTTAAATGCTCTGAAAAAACGTTTTCTTCATAGATTTCAACTGTGTAGTTAACTTTGATTTTTATCTTTCAAATTGAAAGGGAAAATGAAGTTTAAACACATTGATTCATTTAAATGTAAATTCTAAGATACTATATTTAATAATCATTATGTCATCTGAATTTTGATTGATTTGTTTAGGAATATATACAGTACTTCATTGTTTTATCTTAGTTCTTTATTTAATCATTTTATATTGTTGCGTATGTATTTGATTATGTATATATCGGTTCTTTTGTAATGAAACTGCATACTGTAGGTTACCCTCTCTAAACAATGTTTGAGGTATTTTTCTTGTAGTTTTATTGTCTTAATTATGCCAAGCAAAAGGAATTTCCATTTTAAATGGACCAATACAATTTTTAAAATCTTAAATGTTTTTTTTTTCAACAGAATCGTGCACTAATAGACGGTAGAACAATTATCCAACGAGCTATATCGCCACCTAGAAGCCCCACCCACGCGTCAGCCGCTTACGGAAGTGACTACGATGATGATGAAGAAGATGATGATGATGAAGATAATGATATTGATGATAATGATGATGATGATGATGATTACGTGAATCAAGCACATGGCCGCCGACGAAAAGCTAACGATTACAGTGATGAGGATCTTCCATAGTATATATCAAAAGTAATTGTATGTTGCAAAAGTAAGAATAGATACTATTTTAAATTATAATCACCAATTATATCTAGTAATATTTGCACTTAGTTTTATTCCTGATGATCACATTAATAAATGTTGCAATATTACATGCATTTCAGTTTCACAAATATAGCTTAATGTATGACTATTCATGTAAACAAATAAGATACATTTAATCAGTGAAAAAGTATAGATGAATTAAATGTTGTCAGCCAATCAAAATGTTTGAAATGATACAGTAGATACAGCTGTAACAACTTCCTGACTTCCATATCGTAGGACAGTGCTCATAGATTTATATGTATATAGTATACAAAATAATTGTTTTAAAAATATTTTAAATCTTCTTGTTTCCAATATTGAACCTATGTGATTAAACATTATTTTTGTTTTAACCTCTTTCCTCAAACTATGATGGAAATTATTTATTTTATGCTCAAACCATCGAAGACAAAATAAATTTAATTTGTTCGTGTATTCTCAAACGATAAATACCTTTAATGGAATAATAACATATGGTGTGAAGTTGATAGTAAGGGTGTCTGCATTATTAAGCAGAAGAATAATTTTTTTTTTGGTTGACCTGACCTGGGATTACTTCATGACGCGACTTTCATTGTTTGTGCATTTTTATTTAATATTATTGCTGGGTAATTTCTTTCTGTATATGTAGCATTTTAGTTTGCATATTACATCTATTATATATGCAGGAAAATGGAAACATACTGTACCACATGCATATTTTTGGAATTTTTTTTTTTAATTGAATATTGAATGAATATCAATATGTTTTAATTATTCCAGCAGAATCCAAAATAATGGTAAAATAACAAATATTGGTGAGGGTGGCTATAAGAACGATGCACGTTTTTCGTGTCACTTCAGTGCTATTTTCCAATATTATGAGTGGAATCAACAATGTACAAATACTAATAGTGCTTAGATTAAACTATATATTCATATTGAATGTTTTATTTGGTTCGATAAATGAGTTATTTTATTTTTATTTATTTAGTTGTTATGTTGTAACTAAAATATTTAAAATTTAATTTATGTTAACAGAAATAAGTATAATATACCAGCTGGATGTAACATGTCGATGTCACCAACAATTTTCCTGAGCAAGGGTACATTGACTACAGGCCTAATATTAACTTTTGGTTTAATTTTCTTGGTTTTATTCCATCAAAGAAAACTATTGCACTGTACTATTGCACTGTACTATTGCACTGTACTATGAGCAGTATATATAATGTTTGATTGTTATTTTTAGTTAATATGTTTTATTAGCTGTTGTCAAATTATTTTATCGTCAAAGACAATGCAAGTTATATTACCGAAAATAGTTAAGGTATAATTAAGATATTAAATCTATATAATAGTGTAACCACCAAATTGATCAAGTATGTGGTAATAGATCATTAAAATATACATTCGTAAATCTTCGTTCCCGGTTTGTTAATTAAACCGTTTTTCATTGAGTGCAGTCTTCCTTTAATTGCATAGAATACATCTGTCTAATTAAGAACCATCTACAATGTACCATCTAACGAAAGCATGTTTATGTTTCTCATATCAAAATTGTGTAATTAATGAATTACTATTAATAATGTATTAAATATGAAATATCCATGTTTTGTTTGTTTGATGTTTTGTTTGTTATTATAACTAATAATAATTGTACATTTTTTTGCTATACACAGTCATTATTAGATGTATTGTATTCCACAAACAATTATTGTACGAGGATGACAACGGACGGATCATTGTGCTTAGCAAAAAACAGTACTCAAGTTTACCTCTACTTCGGCTTATTCTGTGTGTGTGAGAGTCGGATCGGAGTAAAACGTGTGTATTTTAGGCCTAGGCTAGGTGAATAAGCATAAATAAACTGTCATTATCATGATAGATGATACACAAATAGTGGCGGTTAAAAGTACGTTGTGTACACCCTACTCTACGGAATGGTAATTATGCATAATTTTACCTTACAGTATAGGTTAGGCCTACCTTTCTAGCAGGATATAGGCCTAAGCCGTCCCAGAGTGGCTAGGCTAGGTAACCGATCATTTCGGTCGCGTTTCACATCGGTCGTGGTGTTATACATTTCGGTCGCTGCAGCACGGCTTGACTTCGTATGTAAATTAGCTAATAGTATGGAGCGCCGTTAGCCAATAAACGAGCCTATGTCTATTATTATATAATTATACCATCTTTCCTTTGTTTTTATACAGTATTCCATGTAGTAGTTAAATAAAAATTCATTCATTTATTTAGGCCTTTGTTGAGTAAAGGAGATACACCAGAAATACTGAATGCTTTTCAAAGGTAAAGTAATCAAAATGTGACAATTTGATATAAATCATGTCTTATTTGTAAAGTTCAAAGTGGGTTCTAACTTCTAGGATTCTATTTTTCTATTGGTTGACATGATAAAGAAAAAAGAAAGAATTGACCGTCATAAAGATCTTGGTATTATTATCGACTGTAACTTAAATTTTATTCCTCAAGTTGATGCTGCTGTTAGTAAAGCAAATAGAATGTTAGGCATGATACGTTGTAATTGCTGGTGTTTTAAAAATTCTAATACTTTAATTAATTTATATGTTTCTCTTGTCCGTCCCCATCTTGAATACTGTAGTGTTGTGTCTAATTCGTTTTCGTCTGTTCATAGTACCCGTCTTCAAAGAGTCCAAGATCGTTTTGTTCGTTTTGTGTATTCTACTTGTCACTGTCCTCCTTTGTCTGTCTCTCTTCCTTCGCTTGTCTCTCGTCGTTCTATGTTCGATCTTCAGTTTTTGTATAAATGTATGAATTCCCGTTTCAATTGTAATTTTATCTCCTTGTTTTCCTTTCATGTTAAAGCTGTTGGTTGTCATACTCGTAATTCCAAATGTAATCTTCTTTATGTGCCGTATTGTCGTGTTAATGTCACCAAGAATGGATTTATTTCACGTATTTGTCTTCTTTTTAATAATTGTGTTGTTAAAGATAATTCTATTGATCTCTTTTTTGACCGTTATAATTGTTTTTGTAATAAAATTAGTAAAATTGTATAAATTTGTATTGTTAGATTTTAAGATTTATATATATTTTTATATGGTATAGTTTATTCCATTCTGTAAGGGGCGGGTTTCCCGCTGTTGAATGAGTTTGAATAAAATAAAATAAATAAATAAAGTTATTGAAATATTAAAGCTTTTATTTTTATCTGTTTAAAAAATTATTTTTAGAACATTTGAACCTTTAAAGGGACAACTTGGAAAAGTAAAATCAAGGATTCGAAAAGCATGTAAAAGTGAAACAACAATAACCACAGGAGGCGATAATGTGAATAAAAAAGATAGAGGATTAAGGTACAAGTTTGACTTAAAAGCCATTTGTTATAATGAACTATATTATAGGTAGATAGAAAACAAACCCAAAAATATATTGGTAAACTACATTTTTCCTTAAGCTCTGTCTATTCACTGTCAATACCTTATGTGATATGCCCATATATGGACATGATGATGTCCTATCACAACCATATTTTAGGTATGTCACTTCCATATTTGGGCACATCACACTTTTTTGTCAAACTAGTTTGATAGTGTAGTCAGCTTTAGTGCTTCTACAATCATTCCTAGAGGTAGAAAATGGCAGTTTTACAAGTGTTGTATTAAGATATTCAATTAAATCCATTCAAATAAACTTATAATTGACAACATTCATAAATGTAATATACTGTATGTGATTGATGTGTACCTATTTTTACAGATCACAAGTTTTTATTGGTATCAATGAGGTCACAAGAGCACTTGAAAGAGGATTACTATGTTGCGTAGTGCTCTGTCGTTCAACCAAGCCGAATCACATGACGAACCATTTGTACGCATTAAGTGCAACACGAGAAACGCCAGCTTTGTGTCTTTTCAAACTGAGTGAGGTTCTTGCACCGTTGCTCAATCTTAAAACTGTTATGGCTATCGGATTTAAGGTGTGTTCTTAATAACAGTAGTGTATACACATTTTCCAGAGGATACCTTAATAGAATGATAACATATATGCCATTTACCCATAATACAGTAATAAAAAAAAAAATATTTGTCCTTTTTGTCCATGCCTCAGTATATTTTATGTTATTATATTCAACATCTATATTATGAATGTTCATTAACATTTCAGAAAACAAATGGAGAAGACAGTGTGTTTGACGGTCTGGTGGAATTGATTATAAAGAAAACACCTTGTTTAAATTTACCATGGCTTCAAGAAAACAAGGTTAATTTAGAAAATCTTAAGAGAAGTCATCCAAGAAACATTGCCAGAGAACAACAAGATAACTCTACAAATACAAAGAAATCGGCGGAAGATTTAAAAGATGTAGAGGAACCAGAGAAAAAAAAACTTAAAACTGAAGATAATGTTGATACACAAGAAGTGAAAAGAACGCTTGAGCAGGGTTCTTTGTCGGACACTCAACAAAGCAAACCTTCTTATTCAAAATCACAATATTATGTAGAAGTCAACATTGATAAAGTTAAAGTTCTTCCAAAAGAATTAAAAACAAAAAGACGAAAGAAAAAGAAAGGAAATAAGTCAAAATCTTGAATCTGTTTAAATCAAAATTTATGTTATAGTTGAGGATTTGTTTTTTTGTTCCCCAAAACCTGAAAAATAAAGATGAATAAAATCAAACTTTGAATAGCTCATTTTGTATAACAATAATGTCATTCACTTTTGCCTACACAAAAAATATTTCACGAAGTAGTCTTGACTAAACCATGTAGCAATTATCACATTGTGCCCACTGCTTACTTTGGGATCGAATAAAACCAGAGAACATCGTGCGATTTTCTTTTCAACTGCGCATTTTGTTCAATGACGTCAGAGTTGTTAAACATAGCTTTTCCTGTATAATAGGCCTACTCATGTAACAGACATATCTTGCGTCACTCCATCATTGTTTGTAACAAGTAATTTTAAACATATTTATTTACATATACAGTATATATATTTTTGTTATTTTTTTTTTTATCTGTGTCTATTTTAATTGTTATTAATTTATATATTTGTTTACTCATAAGCCAAAATTGGCTGGTCTTGTAAACAAGACTGTGATTAAATAAATAAACAAATATCTTTGTTGATGCATAGAGATAGTGAACTATAATATCTCTATGGTTTTCGTTATTGTTACTAGTATGGACCCTGTGTATGAAAGCAAAGAATGACACCGTACACTATATGGACTGGTACCTATTGGTTGTGAAGATCCCATGTTACAATTACATCTTGGAATTCTTTGTTCTATATTGTTACACAATTTTTATTCTTTCATCGCGGTTGAATGACTTTCAGTGTCGCACAGATATAATTGTCACCATTTCTGAAACGCAATAAAAATAATATATTTATTTCCTCGAATTAAACACCAAGACTGACATCGCAAGATGCCGCGTGTAGGCCTACGCGTCATTTACGCGGCGCTTTGTACGTTAATATTATCATCGTGTATTCCAGTTACGTGTAAGTAAGCCAATTTGTATTAGTACTGTACATTATGTAATTTTGTATAGTAGGACAATAATTTATAGGCCTACCTAGTGCTTCGTATATCAAGTGTGTTGTAAGGCCGCAACGATTATTTATATTTACTATTACTTTACGAAACATGAAGGAGGTTAGAGTCGGGTATGATTGAAAGTAACTCCAATAAGATTGACACTATTATATCAAGTATAATGAGAGATCATTCCTGACAATCTAGAAACGATCAAAACTATGACTTCCATCTCATTATTTGTATTTGTATATAGATGCATTTTCCCCCACATCTTTAATTTCGTTTGTTTTAATTTCTTTTTTTTTTTAATTTATTATGTTAATCTGTACTAGTCCATCTATTGGTTTTACCAGAGATTCTGTTTCAAAATTTATTTACACACAATACCAATAGAAGCGGGTGATCTTAGTTTGGATACCATTTACATTATACACACAGACAACATTCAGAAACAAAGACATAAATACAGTTTACTCTTCCTTGGTTTACAGAAAACTAAGGAAGTTGAATTTGTTTTTATTTAAAGTTTTATGTGAGAAGCTATGCTATAGGCTGATATACCAAACATTTAAAATATGCTCCGACACCATTACCTCCGCGCTCATATAATTTACATGAGAAATTAAATGTTCGTTTGAATAATATGACAATTTATAAATCAACAGCAGCTAAATTAGGGCCAATGCGGCTTAAAAATGATGAGGGAAGGGACGTACTGAAACTGATACATTCCTATTTTACCTACAGATGAACAAGAACAAGATAGTGGGAACAACACTTTGTACATGGCATTGTATGATAACAAGTATGCAGTAGCGTATATTGGTTGGATTCCTGTTAATCAAAACATCTCTAAGACTGACTTTGCGAACAACCACTCTGCAGCCTACTTGTCACTTATCCACAATTGGAACGTGTTAGCTGCCGATTATAGTACAGGGAATGTCACCTTCCATGATACCGAGTACCATAGGATTTACTTAAGTGATGATCTCATCGGTGGTTTTGCACACACCATTGAAAGTGGTACATCAGGTAGAGTGGACGGTTTAGCAATTGACTGGTTGGCGAAAAATGTGTACTGGGTTGATGAGGGGTACAATTGGATCAAAATGACAGGTTATGATTTTGGAAGTGCAGAAATATTGATTGCTGATACCGGACTTGAGAGGCCTTCTGGCATAGCATGTCATCCTCTTAAAGGGTAAGAATTGTTCCTTCATTTTGAAGCATTATTATTGGTTGGTTCCCACTTGGACGCAATGCAATGACAAGGCGCAAAGCAATTCGATCAATCAGAAGCGACAGTCCGGGTGAATCTTGAGGTCGCGATTGGTCAAGTTACTTGTGGTGCGCGCTTACGTTATTGTGTTGCGTCCAAGTGGGAACAAGATATTTTAAAGGTAAAAACACGTCATGTACGTTGAAATGATTCACCAGCTGTAGCACGCAATCACGTACTTTATTTGTGCAAACTAATAATAATAATACAGTAATATAGATTTCTATTGGACACATACTCACTTAAGCCCATCAACTGTATAATATACAGTAAATTGGTTCTATAAATACAATCTTTTATGTTATTGTCTTTCCATTGGGCGCCAACGAATACCATTCGTGGTTGGTGCCTATCATTGTTTACTTACGTAAGAAAAATAAGGAAATAACCTAGTAAGTCCTGAAACTTAAGCAGATCCATTGACAGAATTAGCCAACCATTAAATAGTGCATTTCATGAACAAAACATTTTTAGTTACACAATTTGCTGGGTTATTGGAGGATCAACTAACCATGACCTAATACGCATTGTTCGATAAATAGTATTAAATGTTATTTAGAGTGTACAGGAATGGAACTCCAAACTGTCTAAATAAATAAATTTTTAAATCAAATCAAATCAAAATCAAATTCAAATCAAATTATCTTTTATTAATTCTTTCGGAAATGTATTGCTTGTTTTACAAATATATAAATTTATGTAAAATACAAAAGATAAACAATTACAAAACAGGAAGAGAACGTCATAAAACATGAGTAAAAATTTAACAATAAACTTATTGCAAATCATTCGTTACGTTAAAAATTGTTAATAAAAAGTTGAATGACTTGTGGAAGGAAGGAGAGAAAGTACCGGTTGGTGCGAGAAGTCGATGTCCGAAAGCGACAACTGCGGACTATGTAGTGGGAGTTAAGTTTAAAGAAAGCCGCCCCAACCAAGATTCGAACCAGGAATTGTCTGCTTGAAAGACATTTAGACCACTTCTAGGTGGGCTTTCATGTTATGGCTCATGCATTTAATATTTAATTGAGCGGGTAATAAAGTATTAGATTTTAATTTGTAGTTACAGTAGATCAATAAAAGTTATTCAAACTTCTATATATTTAAAATAGCAATCTTTTCTTAAAGGTATCTATTTTGGACTGAAATTGGAAATCCATCAAAAATCGAGCGATCATCAATGTCAGGAAAAAGTCGAAAAGCACTTATTTCAACAAATTTGAATGAACCAAAATCTATTACTGTGGATGTCACAACTAACAGGTATGTTGGTTTCTCTGAAATTGGAGATTTAAATTAGCAACCTTACTCACTAACCTGAAACCAGTCTAGCAAACTTTACAGTTTGCGAACTTAAATAAACTCTTTGATTTGGCAAGACAAGTTTGCTAGTATAAACCAGATGACAAACTTCGGCTAACTGCAGAAAAATATCATAGTTTACTGAGGTTTGTGAAACTCAGGGATTCCAATAACAGTCTCTTTAGTAGTCAGCCCCGTAGTCAGCGTCCAGGTAGGCCTAACCGAAACTGTAAAAAAAACCGTGAAAAACTAGGACTAGTTGATGAAGTTAACTTTATACCAGATTTAAACTAAAGTAAACTAAATAAACAGATGATAAAAGTTCTATAAATAATTCAAGATTAAAAAAACATCATATAAAAAACAGTGCTTTTATTGAACACTTTCATATTTCAATTTAAAAAATAGCTTAAAATAATAACACTTTTTAAATAATAATAATAATATATAATATACATTTCTCTTAAGAACAAACTATAAATAATTTCATGATGTAATAAAAATAAATCTACTTTTTCTTTTTTCTTAAAAACAAAGTCTATAAATAATTTGTTGTCAATTTTTTCTTTTATAACATATTTCAACTAAATAATTTAATTAAACATAAAACTTTCTTATTCAAATAAATAGTTATAACTTACTAAATAAACAGATGATAAAAGTCTATAAATAATTCAGGATTAAAAACATTATATAAAAAACAGTACTAAGTCCTTCTTCTTTTTTTTTTAATGCAAAGTTAAAGTAAAGTTAGCTTATTATTTTCCGATTGGATATTCATATAAATAGTATTTTAACATTGCCTTTTGCAATTTGATGTATTTTCCTTTGTTGTTTTATTGTCTTAATTATGCAAAGAAAAAATTTCCATTTTAAAGTGTACCAATAAAATGACTTGAATCTTGCATTGGAAATTGTTCAGAATCCCTTTTTCTTTCGCTAGTTGATTTACATTTTCCAATTTGGTTATAGAATTTATTGGATTGATATCAGCAACGTTGAAAATAAAATAGAATCCGCTGATCTTGATGGAAGTGGAAGGCGAGTAGAGGTTTCTGTGTCTTTGCCACATGGTGAATTTAAGAGTATCACAGTTGACGAAGTAAGTGAATTTTCTCTCTTACACTTCTCTCCTGGTATTTTCTTTGTATTTATCACGTAATATCACATATACTTTAGAGCATTAAAGTTGTCGAAGTAAGTGGATCTTCTGTCTTTTTCAATTCAATTCAATTCAATTCAATTAAAACTTTATTATCCCCATGGGGAAACTCTGTTGGCCTTTTCAAAAGTACAGTACATACAAATATAAAATGGATACAGTACATAAAATATAAAATACGATAAAAAAAAAAAGCCATACAAAATATACATATAAAATCCTAAAAAGTCGATTTAAAATACTACAAAAAATAAAACTAGCGCATAAAATACGATTATACGATTATATAATGAATGATATTATCATTCATTATATAATCGTATAGCGGCAGGGACGAATGAATTGCCATATCTATTTGTTTTAATTTTTCTTTGAAGGAGTCTGTCACAACGTTGACTTTTGTTAAATTTATAGTGCAGAGGATGAGCGTGGTCTTTTAAAATAATTTTCAATTTTTTAATTACTAATTCCTTATATAAAACTTCAGGTTGAATTTGTTCAGAGCCTACTATTTTACTGCCTTGTTTAACTATTTTATTAAGTAAAAGTCTATCTTTAAAACGTGAATTACCATAATAACATATTAGGCAAAAACTAAGTACACTGTTTAAGATAGAAGTATAAAAAAGTTGTAAAATAGTACGGTCAATCTTAAAAGAGTTTAATTTGCGTAGAAAGAAGAGACGTTTTTGTAATTTATTGTATATGCACCTACTATTTGCATCAAATTTAAGTTTATTATCAATTTCAACCCCTAAATATTTGTAAGTTTTAACTTCCGGAATGGTCTCACCATTGATTTTGATCTTGGAAAGGTAGTTTATCTTCTTCCGAAAATCAAAAACCATCTCTTTAGTTTTATTTATATTTAGATCTAAAAAATTATCTTTACACCATTTGTGAAAAATATTAATACTGTCTAAGAAGCCTGTCATTGAATCATCTTTTGAATCCAGATAACCAATCAGAGCAGTGTCGTCTGCATATTTAATAATCTCAGTTTTTGTATTATTTGACTTACAATCATTTGTGTATATTGTATACAATAAAGGTGATAACACACAACCTTGTGGAACGCCCGTGTTAACTTTCAACAACGAGGACAACGTGTGATTAAGCTTAACACGCTGTTCTCTATCTTTTAAAAAATTAAGTAGCCATTTTATAATCAGTGGGTTAACTTCTAAATCGATAAGCTTATTAGCCAGAACATAATATGGTTGAATATTATTGAATGCACTAGAGAAATCAACAAAAAGAATTCTCGCAAAGCAACCTTTTTTCTCTAGGTGCTCAGAAACATTATTAAGGAGCAGAAGCACTGCATCATCAACACACCTGTTTGGACGATATGCAAATTGATTTATATCTAGCAGATTCTCCACTGAGGCAACTAGCTTACTTTTAACAATTTTTTCTAAACACTTCATTGGTACACATGTAAGGGCCACAGGTCTAAGGTCATTCATTTCCTTGGGATTTGGTTTTTTGGGAATGGGCATGATTGTTGATTTTTTCCACAACATTGGAACTATTGAGTCATTTACAGAGGATTGAAAAAGTTTACAAAAAGGAATTTTACCAACATTCATAATGTTTTACCTTTCTCTTTTCTTCTCTTCCCTTTAAGAACTACATATATGTGATTTTAGTAGAATCTTTAGAAACCTATATCCGCTGCTATAACAAAACTGCGTCGAATAATCAGGTATTTCAACAGCAATTTCCTAACGAAGTTAAAGTATTCGATATTTCTGTAGCAGGTACTAGTGTTCAACCTATACCAGAAAAATGTAAGCATTTTTCAGTTAAAATTATTTTTATGTAGTTAATTTTGTACCACCTCAAATTATTCATTATAATATTTTTATAGTATTCAAATTGTATTTCAAATTGTCCGCAGAGAGTCTAATACCTTTATAATTGGTGTCAATTCATTTCAGTACCTTGTGTGACCCACACTTGTAGTCATGCTTGCGTATCAGCACGAGATGGCAACCACGAGTGTGTCTGTAAAATCAACTACGAGTTGCTTCCAGACGGAACGTGTTTGATCGGTAGGTTAGAGTTTGAGACAATCTAAATTATTTCACGAGTAAAGAACGTTAATCGACAAAATGCGGAATTAAAATTAACGACATTTATACGAGCGTGATTTGTTAAATTACTTAAATCAACGTTTAGAGCAGAATTACTGTCATTTTCAATTATGGAGAGCGTAAAACAACTCTTCAACTTAAAATAATTTCAAATATCTTCTCTTTTCAGACGATACCATTCTTCAACCACCATTCTATGTAATAGGTACAAACGTTTTGTCCCGATTCATACCCTCTCTTCTACATTTTGACTCTGAGGATAAACTGCAATACACAGGTGATTTTTTAGATGCAACAGTCACGGCATTAACTGTTGCCATACGTGCGAATCTGGTTTTTTTCGCTGATGAGGACTCTATCTATGTTGTAAGATTGCAAGAAGGGAACTTTGCTGTTCCAATTCGTGAAGGAATCGGTCATGTTGACGGTATTTTATTTGTGTTTATTATAAGGGGTATTCAAAAGTACTAGTCACATCCACCCATTTGGCCCAGATTTCTAGAAAAGTTAATGGTTCGAGGGTGTTGGTATTGGAACGTATTGTTGTAGTGTTGGTATATAAAAAAATAGGCTAGTTCCAATTTTGATACCTACAATCAAGATTTGCCTCGGATCCCAGATTGGTAGGCCTATTAGTCCTTGTTTGACCAATACTTGTCCAATTCTGCTTCAAAAACTGTCCAGCAGGAGTGCTAGCTGAATTTAGTGAGGATTGTATAGGAGTCGATTAGGTATCCTGTTAGCAGTCTGACCGTTCATTTAGACACAAACACGCAATAATAGTTTCTTTGAATAATTGAATGCATTTTTACAGGTATGGCGGTTGATTGGGTATCCGATGAAGTATACTGGGTTGATTATCAACAAAATATTTTGGCGAAGAATTCATATCTTTCCGAAAAATATAGTGTGCTCTTTTATGACGTCAATAAACCAACGGCTATAGCAGTGGATCCAAACGCAGGGTAACAGATAATAATTTCATTTTTTATATAATATGATTTAAAGGGTATAAAGTGTTGTGTATTTCTACACCATTTTGTTTGTTTTTTGTTAGGTTTATATTTTGGACAGAAGAGACATTCCCTGCCAAAATCGTAAGGTGTGATTTAGATGGTACAAATCGACAAATCCTTGTGCTGACCACTCTACAACAACCTTCTGGAATAGCTTTAGATCACGATCACGAAAGGTAACACTAAAGCTCTGTCTACACTATCGAACTTTATGTGACAACAAAATGTGATGTGCCAATATATGGACATAATGATATAACATCACTACCATATTGGGCAAATCACATCACATTTTTTGTTAAAAAAGTTTAATAGTGTAGACAGAACTTCAATATGCATTGACGCACTTTGACACAGCGCAAGTGGGTTGACCAATCACGATTGATCATCCAGTCATTCAAACTGTCACTTGCGTGAGGTGCGGTTAACTAGTGGAAATTAAAAATGATGATGATAATCAATGTATGGATGCTTTGAAATCATAATCATTTTCTCCAAATTTAGTTTATGCAACGTTCTGTATTTAAATCCGATGAAACTTTGATTGTTTGGTTGTCTGATTTTGTTTTTACAGAATTTACATTGCGGGCAAAGATGATACTCTTGTTTATTCTGTTAATTATGACGGTACTGGACAGACAGCCGTTGGTAGAAGTATGAATCCGGCATCAGACATCACCATTTACCAGGTAAAATCAAGTCAACATTCCGTACTACTCGTTCCTCTGCCATATCATTGCTATCTCGGTATCTTTATTTTAAAAAAAAATAATAATATATAATCATACAAAGGCAGCACAAGTCATTGAAACAATAAAAATAAAATCACAATTTACAAAGGAAAATCTGTTCCACTTTTTCGTATTAAGACTTTTAGTTTAAGGACTTTGGTCAGATTTGTATGCATTTAATTTAGGAAAGAGTATCTCAATTCTTATAGAATAATTTTACCCCAAGTAACAACATGAGATGTGTGCAAAATTTGCTATCCGGGGCAAACATGCCCAAAATCGGGGTCAAAATTGTCATAAATATTTGCTTTTGTGTCAAATTGTTCTGAATATACATATTTATATTTGGTCTAACACAACTTTTATCGAAAAAATAATCGGATATGCTTTAACTGACCTTTAACTCAAACAAGTTTGATGCGCATCTTCTTTAAAAAAAAAATATTTTGTTCAGCAAAATTCATGAGTGTACAAATTAATAATTCTTCTTCTTTAATTCGCGCATGCGTACAAACGTTTGTGTTTTGATGTATCACATTATCACAGTATCAGTATAAAGTAGTTCCAGTGTTCTGTTTTGATTTCATTAGAATATTTGTATTTTAGGATTTCATAGTGTTAGCCGGGTCACGTTTGGTCGAAGGAAAGGAAAAGGGGATTGTTGAAGCGCTTTACAAGGAGACTGGCGATCACGAAGGCTATTTGAAGCTCAACTACTCTGTTTCTGCTATCGACATATTTGATGAATCTTCTCAACCGATAGTTGGTAATTAATTATTAAATGTATTTTCTATTTGTTTGGTTATATACTTTTATATACTCCAAATATAGCAACGTTACAACTTGTGGCCAATTATCAGATTGCGTGTAACCTTTTAATACAGACATAAAAGATATAAAAACACCAATATATATACCGGTAGTTCATACAAAGATGAAATATGAAAAACAACTAACAGTAACTGTGACTTACTAACTCAGTAGTCACGTAATCTTTGTTTACCCCGACGCAACACAAGGACGCGTACACGCAACGCAAGTGAGTTGACCAATCACAAGCGACACTTAATCCATGTCACGTCGTGATTGGTCAAATTACTTGCGATGCGCTTACTGTGTGAACTAAAGCTTAGATTAATATTTAACGGGATTGATTACTGTTACTGTTCCGTCAAGTGAAAATGTGCATCATCAATTAATTCCGATATTTGAAGATAATCTGACATAGTTATCAACTATTTATGTAATAATAATTACACTCTCGCAATCTGTTGCTTTTTATAGTTCCTACTACGATTGGTCCTACGACTGATGCTATGACTACATTCTATTCTGCTGCGGCAGCATCGACCAACCGCCAAAAAGGTAAGTTTTTTTTCAAAGAGGAATGAATATCGGAAATAAAAAGGATCCTGCTTTTCTTAATCACGCCTTTAATCACATTTTTTTTACATTTAAATCCTTAAATATGAAACAACATAGATCGTCTTAAAACATTATTAGCAAATTTAACCAACTAAAAACGTGATATAATGATAATAGAATATTATTTTATTAACAGAATTGGAACCAACGGAAGGACCTGGCGGTAAGTAAATAAAACATACAATGTAAATCACATAAACGAAAACACCTCCTATTTCATATTATAACTGATCAATCAACGAAGAATAATCACAGGCCGTATTTGTAAAATGATGACGATAGAAAAGTTTACTTTTTAAATAAACTTTTTATTCTAGAAAGCCTATCGGTTAATTACACAATAGTGCCGGACAAGACCTACTAGTAACAAAAATTAAATAAGAACAAACTGGTCATTTTTTTCTTCTGTTTAGGAATTGATTTTCTTATCATCGCAATTGCCGCTGGTGGATCTGTATTAGTTTTATTAATGGTGTTTATTGTTGTTCTTTTCTGTTGTTGTGGAAAGGAAAGGTAAGATGTGACGTCACTTTGTATTACCGTCGCCATTTTACGTACTATACCAGGGAAGTGTGAAATTTCACTGGTTAGATAAAAACTTGGTTCCCACTACAACGCGACGGAAGGACGTAAAGCTCTGTCTACACTATCAAACTTTATGTGACAAAAAAATGTGATGTAGGCCTACCCCAATAATAATATGGTGATATGCTTAAATATGGTAGTGATATGACATCATCACGTCCATATAAAATTATGGGCACATCACATTTGTTGTCACATGCTATGTGATAGTGTAGACAGAGCTTAAGTCGCAACGCTTAGCTTAGACCAATCAAGCGATGAATTATTCGTACTGTCACTTGAGATTAGTCAATTCTTTTGCGTTGGGGCGTCGTTCTTACGTTTCCTCCTGGAGTGGAAACCTAGCTTTCATGTCCATGTATTTAAATATTACTTTTCAAATTATGATCATTCACCATTAAATACGTTTTCCTATAAGGTTTATCGCAAATAGCTTACACAATGCATGATGGGAAGGGTTTGGGAGCAAACGTCACGACGCTTACGTACAAACAACAAACCATGTACGTACGCGTTGTGACGTTTGCTCCCAAATCCTTCCTACCATGCGTCGCACACGCTATTAAAACAATCGTCACTATTTTATATAATAATTATTTTCTTTATGTCTCTGTTCTTTCAGAACAAAACCAGTCGTTTGTAACACTGTATCTCCAAATCAATACGAGACGGGCATTGCACAATTAAACGGTGGAGATCACAATCATATCTACGAAGCATTAGGTGACATGTTGAAACCACCACCGACGTACGAATCAAGTATCGGCGCAGCCGCAGCTGCAACAGAGTCACCATATCTGAAAGCGATGCCTCCTCCTCAGCATCAAGTTCACCTCCAGGACGATACCGCTTTCTATGTAACGAAACTACCACCGCAACAACAACAACAACAACAACAACAAAGAAAACAAAAACGACGACCAAAACGACACCAACGACAACAACAACAGCAACAGCAGCAGCACCCCCAGCACCCAGGTCTGTGGGAAAATAACCCTCCACCGCCATCTTACACTCCTTACGACACAGATTATCTTGACCTGCGACCAAATTTTCGTTATTAGTTTATCATCATTTCGTCCAAAACACGCAGTATACTCGCGTGCATTTGTCGCATTGTTCTGCCGTCTGCTGCTACGCGCAATATTATTATTATATATAGCGGTCCTATTTATTCCAAATTGAAGTTTTATCTGGTGTTTTGAATGAACATTGCTGTTGTATTATGTTTCTTTGTTATAAATAATTAAAGTTATATATTATTCACAATTTATTCTGATAGATATTGCATTTAATCATGCATTTTATAGAATTTTGTAACTTACAAGTATGTATAAAAAAGGAAGTTATTGTACGGTGGGGGTACTTTATGTAATCAAAATCACACGCAATCATTCCTGTGACGTCATTCATTATGTGATTGGGCTTTATATTACGGTTTCTGTTTTTATTGTCAGTGTTTTCTTGTTTTACTTTTTTAATTCATTGTTGTAAATTATTATCTACTGTGAAAATTGGTTTAATAAATATTGTATAGGCCTACATTATGACATATTTCCAGCCACAGTGTTATTGTTACATACACCAATATTAATATTTAAAAATGCTTGTTTAGTTAAAATGACATATTCTTGCCAAATAAATAAAAACAATGAAATGTAAAATTTAGTCATTGCTTCTTTTATTCAGGCCAAATAATTGTTTAAAAACTCATTCAAATTTATGCCAATATTTATAAATGCACAGATGGCGTTCTATACCGTATATGGGACGCAAAAAGAGCGGATCGTAAAATCAAAACGGTACTGTGTATGACCAACTAGCGTTATTGTCACAGACTAGTCATCCATTCATAGAAGTACTGATGTAGTAGTCTACCTGTACGGTGACCATAGAATGTGACCCGAGGCATGACTAACTACGACTTTTAGTTGATAGAAGATTGAAAAAATTGTTAAGAAGAGTTGTACTGTATGTGGATGTTTAATGAAATTATGTCAATAATGTTTACACACTAGGCATATAAATACAATACAATCATAATTAGCATCATGGAGATACTCCAGAAATACTGAATGCTTTTCAAAGGTAAAGTAATCAAAATGTGACAATTTGATATAAATCATGTCTTATTTGTAAAGTTCAAAGTGGGTTCTAACTTCTAGGATTCTTTTTTTCTATTGGTTGACATGATAAATAAAGTTATTGAAATATTAAAGCTTTTATTTTTATCTGTTTAAAAAATTATTTTTAGAACATTTGAACCTTTAAAGGGACAACTTGGAAAAGTAAAATCAAGGATTCGAAAAGCATGTAAAAGTGAAACAACAATAACCGCAGGAGGAGATAATGTGAATAAAAAAGATAGAGGATTAAGGTACAACTTTGGCTTAAAAGCCATTTGTTATAATGAACTATATTATAGGTAGATAGAGAACAAACCCCAAAATATATTGGTAAACTACATTTTTCCTTAAGCTCTGTCTATTCACTGTCAATACCTTATGTGATATGCCCATATATGGACATGATGATGTCCTGTCACAACCATATTTTAGGTATGTCACTTCCATATTTGGGCACATCACAGTTTGCTAGTGTAGTCAGCTTTAGTGCTTCTACAATCATTCCTAGAGGTAGAAAATGGCAGTTTTACAAGTGTTGTATTAAGATATTCAATTAAATACATTCAAATGAACTTATAATTGACAACATTCATAACTGTAATATACTGTATGTGATTGATGTGTACCTATTTTTACAGATCACAAGTTTTTATTGGTATCAATGAGGTCACAAGAGCACTTGAAAGAGGATTACTATGTTGCAATAGGGTTGGTGAAATCTGTCCATAATAGGTTACTTTTCTGTCCATAATAGGTTACTTTCTGTCCATAATAGGGACTAGAGGGCGCTGTTGTTTGTCCATAATAGGTAACTTTCATAATTGGCTGTCCAAAATAGGCGACTTTTTGTCCACAATAGGGCTTGTGTCAAGCTAGCCAACAATAAGCCAGCCAACAATAAGCCAGCCCACTTTTATTTTTTCCAGCCAACAACAACTATGAAACGCCGTTTGTGCATTCTTTACATTTTCATTGTTACTTATGGCTTTTATGGTATTAGGAATTAAATATTTGTGAGAAAAACGGCGGATTGTTCCTGGGATTCACTTGGTGGGATTATACTAGGGTACCCCCTTAGTCGTCCAGTATAAGTTAGAGTGGGACCAATGGTCCCGTTTACTCAGCCCTCATCTTTAAAATTTGAGTGTAACTCAATTACAATTTTCAAAATATAGTTAAATTTGAAACTGTATTTGTGAGAAAATGGCGGATTGTTCCTGGGAGTCACTTGGTGGGATTATACTAGGGTACCCCCTTAGTCGTCCAGTATAAGTTAGAGTGCGACCACTGGTCCCGTTTACTCAGCCCTCATCTTTAAAATTTGAGTGTAACTCAATTACAATTTTTAAAATATAGTTAAATTTGAAACTCTATTGGTGAGAAAATGGCGGATTGTTCCTGGGAGTCACTTGGTGGGATTATACTAGGGTACATCCTTAGTCGTCCAGTATAAGTTAGAGTGGGACCACTGGTCCCGTTTACTCAGCCCTCATCTTTAAAATTTGAGTGTAACTCATTTACGATTTTTAAAATATAGTGAAATTTGATACTGTATTTGTGAGAAAACGGCGGATTGTTCCTTAGAGTCACTTGGTGGGATAATACTAGGTACTCCCTTAGTCGTCCAGTATAAGTTAGAGTGGGACCACTGGTCCCGTTTACTCAGCCCTCATCTTTTAAATTTGAGTGTAACTCATTTAGGATTTAAAAAATATATTGAAATTTGATACTGTATTTGTGAGAAAATGGCGGATTGTTCCTGGGAGTCACTTGGTGGGATTATACTAGGGTACCTCCTTAGTTGTCCAGTATAAGTTAGAGTGGGACCACTGGTCCCGTTTACTCAGCCCTCATCTTTAAAATTTGAGTGTAACTCATTTACGATTTTTAAAATATAGTGAAATTTGATACTGTATTTGTGAGAAAACGGTGGATTGTTCCGGAGAGTCACTTGGTGGGATTATACTAGGGTACCCCCTTAGTCGTCCAGTATAAGTTAGAGTGGGACCACTGGTCCCGTTTACTCAGCCCTAATCTTTTAAATTTGAGTGGAACTCATTTACGATTTTTAAAATATAGTGAAATTTGATACTGTATTTGTGAGAAAACGGCGGATTGTTCCTGGGAATCACATGGTGGGATTATACTAAGGTACGTCCTTAGTCGTCCAGTATAAGTTAGAGTGCGACCACTGGTTCCGTTTACTCAGCCCTCATCTTTTAAATTTGAGTGTAACTCAATTACGGTAAAACATTTTAAATATAGTGAAAATTGATACTGTGTTTGTGAGAAAATGGCGGATTGTTCCTGGGAGTCACTTGGTGGGATTATACTAGGGTACCTCCTTAGTTGTCCAGTAGAAGTTAGAGTGGGACCACTGGTCCCGTTTACTCAGGCCTCATCTTTAACGTTTGAGTGTAACTCAATTACGATTAATATTTTAAAATATAGTGAAATTTGATACTGTATTTGTGAGAAAATGGCGGATTGTTCCCGGGAGTCACTTGGTGGGATTATACTAGGGTACCTCCTTAGTTGTCCAGTTTAAGTTAGAGTGGGACCACTGGTCCCGTTTACTCAGCCCTTATCTTTAAAATTTGAGTGTAACTCAATTACGATTAATATTTTAAAATATAGTGAAAATTGATACTGTATTTGTGATAAAATGGCGGATTGTTTCTGGGAGCCACTTGGTGGGATTATACTAGGGTACCCCCTTAGTCGTCCAGTATAAGTTAGAGTGGGACCACTGGTTCCGTTTACTCAGCCCTCATCTTTGAAATTTGAGTGTAACTCATTTACGATTTTTAAAATATAGTAAAATTTGAAACTGTATTTTTGAGAAAACGGCGGATTGTTCCTGAGAGTCACTTGGTGGGATTATACTAGGGTACCTCCTTAGTTGTCCAGTAGAAGTTAGAGTGGGACCACTGGTCCCGTTTACTCAGGCCTCATCTTTAACGTTTGAGTGTAACTCAATTACGATTAATATTTTAAAATATAGTGAAATTTGATACTGTATTTGTGAGAAAATGGCTGATTGTTCCCGAGAGTCACTTGGTGGGATTATACTAGGGTACCTCCTTAGTTGTCCAGTTTAAGTTAGAGTGGGACAACTGGTCCCGTTTACTCAGCCCTTATCTTTAAAATTTGAGTGTAACTCAATTACGATTAATATTTTAAAATATAGTGAAAATTGATATTGTATTTGTGACAAAATGGCGGATTGTTCCTGGGAGCCACTTGGTGGGATTATACTAGGGTACCCCCTTAGTAGTCCAGTATAAGTTAGAGTGGGACCACTGGTTCCGTTTACTCAGCCCTCATCTTTGAAATTTGAGTGTAACTCATTTACGATTTTTAAAATATAGTGAAATTTTATACTGTATTTGTGAGAAAATGGCGGATTGTTCGTGGGAGTCACTTGGTGGGATTATACTAGGGTACCCCCTTAGTCGTCCAGTATAAGTTAGAGTGGGACCACTTGTCCCGTTTACTCAGCCCTCATCTTTAAAATTTGAGTGTAACGCATTTACGATTTTTAAAATATAGTGAAATTTGAAACTGTATTTGTGAGAAAACGGCGGATTGTTCCTGAGATTCACTTAGTGGGATTATACTAGGGTACACCCTTAGTCGTCCAGTATAAGTTAGAGTGGGACCACTGGTCCCGTTTACTCAGCCCTCATCTTTAAATTTTGAGTGTAACTCATTTACGATTTTTAAAATATAGTGAAATTTGATACTGTATTTGTGAGAAAACGGTGGATTGTTCCTGAGAGTCACTTGGTGGGATTATACTAGGGTACCTCTTTAGTCATACTGTGTAAGTTAGAGTGGGACTACTGGTCCCGTTTACTCAGCCCTCATCTTTAAAATTTGAGTGTAACTCAATTACAATTTTTAAAATATAGTTAAATTTGAAACTGTATTTGTGAGAAAATGGCGTATTGTTCCTGGGAGTTACTTGGTGGGATTATACTAAGGTACCTCCTTAGTCGTCCAGAATAAATTAGAGTGGGACCACTGGTACCGTTTACTCAGCCCTCATCTTTAAAATTTGAGTGTAACTCATTTACGATTTAAAAAATAGTGAAATTTGATACTGTATTTGTGAGAAAATGGCGGATTGTTCCTGGGAGTCACTTGGTGGGATTATACTAGGGTACCTCCTTAGTTGTCCAGTATAAGTTAGAGTGAGACCACTGGTCCCGTTTACTCAGCCCTCATCTTTAACATTTGAGTGTAACTCATTTACGATTTTTAAAATATAGTAAAATTTGAAACTGTATTTGTGAGAAAACGGCGAATTGTTCCTGAGAGTCACTTGGTGGGATTATACTAGGGTACCTCCTTAGTTGTCAGGTTTAAGTTAGAGTGGGACCACTGGTCCCGTTTACTCAGCCCTCATCTTTAAAATTTGAGTGTAACTCATTTACGATTTTTAAAATATAGTGAAATTTGATACTGTATTTGTGAGAAAACGGTGGATTGTTCCTGAGAGTCACTTGGTGGGATTATACTAGGGTACCTCTTTAGTCATACTGTGTAAGTTAGAGTGGGACTACTGGTCCCGTTTACTCAGCCCTCATCTTTAAAATTTGAGTGTAACTCAATTACAATTTTTAAAATATAGTTAAATTTGAAACTGTATTTGTGAGAAAATGGCGTATTGTTCCTGGGAGTTACTTGGTGGGATTATACTAAGGTACCTCCTTAGTCGTCCAGAATAAATTAGAGTGGGACCACTGGTACCGTTTACTCAGCCCTCATCTTTAAAATTTGAGTGTAACTCATTTACGATTTAAAAAATAGTCAAATTTGATACTGTATTTGTGAGAAAATGGCGGATTGTTCCTGGGAGTCACTTGGTGGGATTATACTAGGGTACCTCCTTAGTTGTCCAGTATAAGTTAGAGTGAGACCACTGGTCCCGTTTACTCAGCCCTCATCTTTAACATTTGAGTGTAACTCATTTACGATTTTTAAAATATAGTAAAATTTGAAACTGTATTTGTGAGAAAACGGCGGATTGTTCCTGAGAGTCACTTGGTGGGATTATACTAGGGTACCTCCTTAGTTGTCAGGTTTAAGTTAGAGTGGGACCACTGGTCCCGTTTACTCAGCCCTCATCTTTAAAATTTGAGTGTAACTCATTTACGATTTTTAAAATATAGTGATATTTGATACTGTATTTGTGAGAAAACGGCGGATTGTTCCTGGGAGTTACATGGTGGGGTTATACTAAGGTACGTCTTTAGTCGTCCAGTATAAGTTAGAGTGCGACCACTGGTCCCGTTTACTCAGCCCTCATCTTTTAAATTTGAGTGTAACTCAATTACGATAAAATTTTTAAAATATAGTGAAAATTGATACTGTATTTGTGAGAAAATGGCGGATTGTTCCTGGGAGTCACTTGGTGGGATTATACTAGGGTACCTCCTTAGTTGTCCAGTTTAAGTTAGAGTGGGACCACTGGTCCCGTTTACTCAGCCCTCATCTTTAACGTTTGAGTGTAACTCAATTACGATTAATATTTTAAAATATAGTGAAATTTGATACTGTATTTGTGAGAAAATGGCGGATTATTCCTGGGAGTCACTTGGTGGGATTATACTAGGGTATCCCCTTAGTCGTCCAGTATAAGTTAGAGTGGGACCACTGGTCCGGTTTACTCAGTCCTCATCTTTAAAATTTGAGTGTAACTCATTTACGATTTTTAAAATATAGTGAAATTTGACTATATTTTAAAAATCGTAAATGAGTTACACTCAAATTTTTAAAGATAAGGGCTGAGTAAACCGGACCAGTGGTCCCACTCTAACTTATACTGGACGACTAAGGGGGTAACCTAGTATAATCCCACAAAGTGACTCCCAGGAACAATCCGCCATTTTCTCACAAATACAGTATCAAATTTCACTATATTTTAAAATATTAATCGTAATTGAGTTACACACAAACGTTAAAGATAAGGGCTGAGTAAACGGGACCAGTGGTCCCACTCTAACTTCTACTGGACAACTAAGAAGGTACCCTAGTATAATCCCACCAAGTGACTCTCAGGAACAATCCGCCGTTTTCTCAAAAATACAGTTTCAAATTTCTCTATATTTTAAAAATCGTAAATGAGTTACAATCAAATTTTAAAGATGAGGGCTGAGTAAACGGGACCAGTGGTCCCACTCTAACTTATACTGGACAACTAAGGGGGTACCCTAGTATAATCCCACCAAGTGACTCCCAGGAACAATCCGCCATTTTCTCACAAATACAGTATCAAATTTCACTATATTTTAAAATATTAATCTTAATTGAGTTAAATTCAAATTTTAAAGATAAGGGCTGAGTAAACGGGACCAGTGGTCCAACTCTAACTTAAACTGGACAACTAAGGAGGTACCCTAGTATAATCCCACCAAGTGACTCTCAGGAACAATCCGCCATTTTCTCACAAATACAGTATCAAATTTCACTATATTTTAAAAATCGTAAATGAGTTACACTCAAATTTAAAAGATGAGGGCTGAGTAAACGGGAAAAGTGGTCCCACTCTAACTTAAACTGGACTACTAAGGAAGTACCCTAGTATAATCCCACCAAGTGACTCCTGGGAACAATCCGCCATTTTCTCACAAATACAGTATCAAATTTCACTATATTTTAAAATATTAATCGTAATTGAGTTACACTCAAACGTTAAAGATGAGGGATGAGTAAACGGAACCAATGGTCCCACTCTAACTTAAACTGGACAACTAATGAGGTACCCCAGTATAATCCTACCAAGTGACCCCCGGGAACTATCCGCCATTTTCTCACAAATACAGTATAAATTTTCACTATATTTTAAATTTTTTTGTCGTAATTGAGTTACACTCAAATTTAAAAGATGAGGGCTGAGTAAACGGAACGAGTGGTCGCACTCTAACTTATACTGGACGACTAAGGACGTACCTTAGTATAATCCCTCCATGTGACTCCCAGGAACAATCCGCTGTTTTCTCACAAATACAGTATCTAATTTCACTATATTTTTAAAATCGTAAATGAGTTACACTCAAATTTAAAAGATGAGGGCTGAGTAAACGGGACCAGTGGTTCCACTCTACCTTATACTGGATGACTAAGGAGGCACCCTAGTATAATCCCACCAAGTGACTCTCAGGAACAATCCGCCGTTTTTTCACAAATACAGTATCAAATTTCACTATATTTTAAAAATCGTAAATGAGTTACACTCAAATTTAAAAGATGAGGGCTGAGTAAACGGCACCAGTGGTCCCACTCTAACTTATACTGAAAAACTAAGGGGGTACCCTAGTATAATCCCACCAAATGACTCTCAGGAACAATCCGCCGTTCTCTCACAAATACAGTATCAAATTTCACTATATTTAAAAAATCGTAAATGAGTTACACTCAAATTTTAAAGATGAGGGCTGAGTAAACGGGACCAGTGGTCCCACTCTAACTTATATTGGACAACTAAGGAGGTACCCTAGTATAATCCAACCAAGTGACTCTCAGGAAAAATCCGCCTTTTTTTCACAAATACAGTATCAAATTTCACTATATTTTTTTAATCGTAAATGAGTTACACTCAAATTTTAAAGATGAGGGCTGAGTAACGGGACCAGTGGTCCCACTCTAACTTATACTGGACGACTAAGGGGGTACCCTAGTATAATCCCACCAAGTGACTCTCAGGAACAATCCGCCGTTTTCTCAGAAATACAGTATAAAATTTCACTATATTTTAAATTATTAATCGTAATTGAGTTACACTCAAATTTTAAAGATAAGGGCTGAGTAAACGGGACCAGTGGTCCCACTCTAACTTAAACTGGACAACTAAGGAGGTACCCTAGTATAATCCCACCAAGTGAATCCCAAGAAAACTCCGCCATTTTCTCACAAATACAGTATCAAATTTCACTATATTTTAAAAATCGTAAATGAGTTACACTCAAATTTAAAAGATGAGGGCTGAGTAAACGGGACCAGTGGTCCCACTCTAACTTAAACTGGACAACTAAGGAGGTACCCTAGTATAATGCCACCAAGTGACTCCAAGGAACAATCCGCCATTTTCTCACAAATACAGTATCAAATTTCACTATATTTTAAAATATTAATCGTAATTGAGTTACACTCAAACGTTAAAGATGAGGGCTGAGTAAACGGGACCAGTGGTCCCACTCTAACTTAAACTGGACAACTAAGGAGGTACCCCAGTATAATCCCACCAAGTGACTCCCGGGAACAATTCGCCATTTTCTCACAAATACAGTCTCAATTTTCACTATATTTTAAAATTTTTTATCGTAATTGAGTTACACTCAAATTTAAAAGATGAGGGCTGAGTAAACGGAACCAATGGTCGCACTCTAACTTATACTGGACGACTAAGGACGTACCTTAGTATAATCCCACCATGTGACTCCCAGGAACAATCCGCCGTTTTCTCACAAATACAGTATCTAATTTCACTATATTTTTAAAATCGTAAATGAGTTACACTAAAATTTAAAAGATGAGGGCTGAGTAAACGGGACCAGTGGTCCCACTCTAACTTATACTGGACGACTAAGGGGGTACCCTAGTATAATCCCACCAAGTGACTCCCAGGAACAATCCGCCATTTTCTCACAAATACAGTTTCAAATTTCACTATATTTTAAAAATCGTAAATGAGTTACACTCAAATTTTAAAGAATAGGGCTGAGTAAACGGGACCAGTGGTCCCACTCTAACTTATACTGGACGACTAAGGGGGTACCCTAGTATAATCCCACTAAGTGACTCTCAGGAACAATCCGCCGTTTTCTCAGAAATACAGTATCAAATTTCACTATATTTTAAAATATTAATCGTAATTGAGTTACACTGAAATTTTAAAGATAAGGGCTGAGTAAACGGGACCAGTGGTCCCACTCTAGCTTAAACTGGACAACTAAGGAGGTACCCTAGTATAATCCCACCAAGTGACTCTCAGGAACAATCCGCCATTTTCTCACAAATACAGTATCAAATTTCACTATATTTTAAAAATCGTAAATGAGTTACACTCAAATTTAAAAGATGAGGGCTGAGTAAACGGGACCAGTGGTCCCACTCTAACTTAAACTGGACAACTAAGAAGGTACCCTAGTATAATCCCACCAAGTGACTCCCGGGAACAATCCGCCATTTTCTCACAAATACAGTATCAAAATTCACTATATTTTAAAATATTAATCGTAATTGAGTTACACTCAAACATTAAAGATGAGGGCTGAGTAAACGGGACCAGTGGTCCCACTCTAACTTAAACTGGACAACTAAGGAGGTACCCCAGTATAATCTCACCAAGTGACTCCCAGGAACAATCCGCCAATTTCTCACAAATACAGTATCAATTTTCACTATATTTTAAATTTTTTTTATCGTAATTGAGTTACACTCAAATTTAAAAGATGAGGGCTGAGTAAACGGAACCAGTGGTCGCACTCTAACTTATACTGGACGCGTACGACTAAGGACGTACCTTAGTATAATCCCACCATGTGACTCCCAGGAACAATCCGCCGTTTTCTCACAAATACAGTATCAAATTTCACTATATTTTAAAAATCGTAAATGAGTTACACTCAAATGTAAAAGATGAGGGCTGAGTAAACGGGACCAGTGGTCCCACTCTAACTTATACTGGACGACTAAGGGGGTACCCTAGTATAATCCCACCAAGTGACTCTCAGGAACAATCCGCCGTTTTCTTACAAATACAGTATCAAATTTCACTATATTTTAAAAATCGTAAATGAGTTACACTCAAATTTAAAAGATGAGGGCTGAGTAAACGGGACCAGTGGTCCCACTCTAACTTATACTGGACGACTAAGGGGGTACCCTAGTATAATCCCACCAAGTGACTCCCAGGAACAATCCGCCATTTTCTCACAAATACAGTTTCAAATTTCACTATATTTTAAAAATCGTAAATGAGTTACACTCAAATTTTAAAGAATAGGGCTGAGTAAACGGGACCAGTGGTCCCACTCTAACTTATACTGGACGACTAAGGGGGTACCCTAGTATAATCCCACTAAGTGACTCTCAGGAACAATCCGCCGTTTTCTCAGAAATACAGTATCAAATTTCACTATATTTTAAAATATTAATCGTAATTGAGTTACACTGAAATTTTAAAGATAAGGGCTGAGTAAACGGGACCAGTGGTCCCACTCTAGCTTAAACTGGACAACTAAGGAGGTACCCTAGTATAATCCCACCAAGTGACTTTCAGGAACAATCCGCCATTTTCTCACAAATACAGTATCAAATTTCACTATATTTTAAAAATCGTAAATGAGTTACACTCAAATTTAAAAGATGAGGGCTGAGTAAACGGGACCAGTGGTCCCACTCTAACTTAAACTGGACAACTAAGAAGGTACCCTAGTATAATCCCACCAAGTGACTCCCGGGAACAATCTGCCATTTTCTCACAAATATAGTATCAAATTTCACTATATTTTAAAATATTAATCGTAATTGAGTTACACTCAAACATTAAAGATGAGGGCTGAGTAAACGGGACCAGTGGTCCCACTCTAACTTAAACTGGACAACTAAGGAGGTACCCCAGTATAATCTCACCAAGTGACTCCCAGGAACAATCCGCCATTTTCTCACAAATACAGTATCAATTTTCACTATATTTTAAATTTTTTTTATCGTAATTGAGTTACACTCAAATTTAAAAGATGAGGGCTGAGTAAACGGAACCAGTGGTCGCACTCTAACTTATACTGGACGACTAAGGACGTACCTTAGTATAATCCCACCATGTGACTCCCAGGAACAATCCGCCGTTTTCTCACAAATACAGTATCAAATTTCACTATATTTTAAAAATCGTAAATGAGTTACACTCAAATGTAAAAGATGAGGGCTGAGTAAACGGGACCAGTGGTCCCACTCTAACTTAAACTGGACGACTAAGGGGGTACCCTAGTATAATCCCACCAAATGACTCTCAGGAACAATCCGCCGTTTTCGCACAAATACAGTATCAAATTTCACTATATTTTTAAAATCGTAAATGAGTTACACTCAAATTTTAAAGATGAGGGCTGAGTAAACGGGACCAGTGATCCCACTCTAACTTATACTGGACAACTAAGGAGGTACCCTAGTATAATCCCACTAAGTGACTCCCAGGAACAATCCGCCATTTTTTCACAAATACAGTATAAAATTTCACTATATTTTTTAAATCGTAAATGAGTTACACTCAAATTTTAAAGATAAGGGCTGACTAAACGGTACCAGTGGTCCCACTCTAACTTATACTGTACGACTAAGGAGGTACCCTAGTATAATCCCACCAAGTGACTCTCGGGAACAATCCGCCGTTTTCTCACAAATACAGTTTCAAATTTCACTATATTTTAAAAATCGTAAATGAGTTACACTCACATTTTAAAGATGAGGGCTGAGTAAACGGAACCAGTAGTCCCACTCTAACTTATACTGGACGACTAAGGAGGTACCCTAGTATAATCCTACCAAGTGACTGCCAGGACCAATCCGCCATTTTTTCACAAATACAGTATCAAATTTCACTATATTTTAAAATATTAATCGTAATTGAGTTACACTCTAATTTTAAAGATAAGGGCTGAGTAAACGGGACCAGTGGTCCCACTCTAACTTAAACTGGACAAACTAAGGAGGTACCCTAGTATAATCCCACCAAGTGACTCCCGGGAACAATCCGCCATTTTCTCACAAATACAATATCAAATTTCACTATATTTTAAAATATTAATCGTAATTGAGTTACACTCAAACGTTAAAGATGAGGGCTGAGTAAACGGGACCAGTGGTCCCACTCTAACTTCTACTGGACAACTAAGGAGGTACCCTAGTATAATCCCACCAAGTGACTCCCAGGAACAATCCGCCATTTTCTCACAAATACAGTATCAATTTTCACTATATTTTAAAATTTGTTATCGTAATTGAGTTACACTCAAATTTAAAAGATGAGGGCTGAGTAAACGGAACCAGTGGTCGCACTCTAACTTATACTGGACGACTAAGGACGTACCTTAGTATAATCCCACCATGTGACTCCCAGGAACAATCCGCCGTTTTCTCACAAATACAGTATCTAATTTCACTATATTTTTAAAATCGTAAATGAGTTACACTCAAATTTAAAAGATGAGGGCTGATTAAACGGGACCAGTGGTCCCACTCTAACTTATACTGGACGACTAAGGAGGCACTCTAGTATAATCCCACCAAGTGACTCCCGGGAACAATCTGCCATTTTCTCACAAATATAGTATCAAATTTCACTATATTTCAAAATATTAATCGTAATTGAGTTACACTCAAACATTAAAGATGAGGGCTGAGTAAACGGGACCAGTGGTCCCACTCTAACTTAAACTGGACAACTAAGGAGGTACCCCAGTATAATCTCACCAAGTGACTCCCAGGAACAATCCGCCATTTTCTCACAAATACAGTATCAATTTTCACTATATTTTAAATTTTTTTTATCGTAATTGAGTTACACTCAAATTTAAAAGATGAGGGCTGAGTAAACGGAACCAGTGGTCGCACTCTAACTTATACTGGACGACTAAGGACGTACCTTAGTATAATCCCACCATGTGACTCCCAGGAACAATCCGCCGTTTTCTCACAAATACAGTATCAAATTTCACTATATTTTAAAAATCGTAAATGAGTTACACTCAAATGTAAAAGATGAGGGCTGAGTAAACGGGACCAGTGGTCCCACTCTAACTTAAACTGGACGACTAAGGGGGTACCCTAGTATAATCCCACCAAATGACTCTCAGGAACAATCCGCCGTTTTCGCACAAATACAGTATCAAATTTCACTATATTTTTAAAATCGTAAATGAGTTACACTCAAATTTTAAAGATGAGGGCTGAGTAAACGGGACCAGTGATCCCACTCTAACTTATACTGGACAACTAAGGAGGTACCCTAGTATAATCCCACTAAGTGACTCCCAGGAACAATCCGCCATTTTTTCACAAATACAGTATAAAATTTCACTATATTTTCTAAATCGTAAATGAGTTACACTCAAATTTTAAAGATAAGGGCTGACTAAACGGTACCAGTGGTCCCACTCTAACTTATACTGTACGACTAAGGAGGTACCCTAGTATAATCCCACCAAGTGACTCTCGGGAACAATCCGCCGTTTTCTCACAAATACAGTTTCAAATTTCACTATATTTTAAAAATCGTAAATGAGTTACACTCACATTTTAAAGATGAGGGCTGAGTAAACGGAACCAGTAGTCCCACTCTAACTTATACTGGACGACTAAGGAGGTACCCTAGTATAATCCTACCAAGTGACTGCCAGGACCAATCCGCCATTTTTTCACAAATACAGTATCAAATTTCACTATATTTTAAAATATTAATCGTAATTGAGTTACACTCTAATTTTAAAGATAAGGGCTGAGTAAACGGGACCAGTGGTCCCACTCTAACTTAAACTGGACAAACTAAGGAGGTACCCTAGTATAATCCCACCAAGTGACTCCCGGGAACAATCCGCCATTTTCTCACAAATACAATATCAAATTTCACTATATTTTAAAATATTAATCGTAATTGAGTTACACTCAAACGTTAAAGATGAGGGCTGAGTAAACGGGACCAGTGGTCCCACTCTAACTTCTACTGGACAACTAAGGAGGTACCCTAGTATAATCCCACCAAGTGACTCCCAGGAACAATCCGCCATTTTCTCACAAATACAGTATCAATTTTCACTATATTTTAAAATTTGTTATCGTAATTGAGTTACACTCAAATTTAAAAGATGAGGGCTGAGTAAACGGAACCAGTGGTCGCACTCTAACTTATACTGGACGACTAAGGACGTACCTTAGTATAATCCCACCATGTGACTCCCAGGAACAATCCGCCGTTTTCTCACAAATACAGTATCTAATTTCACTATATTTTTAAAATCGTAAATGAGTTACACTCAAATTTAAAAGATGAGGGCTGATTAAACGGGACCAGTGGTCCCACTCTAACTTATACTGGACGACTAAGGAGGCACTCTAGTATAATCCCACCAAGTGACTCTCAGGAACAATCCGCCGTTTTCTCACAAATACAGTATCAAATTTCACTATATTTTAAAAATCGTAAATGAGTTACACTCATATTTAAAAGATGAGGGCTGAGTAAACGGGACCAGTGGTCCCACTCTAACTTATACTGGACGACTAAGGGGGTGCCCTAGTATAATCCCACCAAGTGACTCTAAGGAACAATCCGCCGTTTTCTTACAAACACAGTATCAAATTTCACTATATTTTAAAAATCGTAAATGAGTTACACTCAAATTTTAAAGATGAGGGCTGAGTAAACGGGACAAGTGGTCCCACTCTAACTTATACTGGACAACTAAGGAGGTACCCTAGTATAATCCCACCAAGTGACTCCCAGGAACAATCCGCCATTTTCTCACAAATACAGTATCAAATTTCACTATATTTTTTAAATCGTAAATGAGTTACACTCAAATTTAAAAGATGAGGGCTGAGTAAACGGTACCAGTGGTCCCACTCTAACTTATACTGTACGACTAAGGAGGTACCCTAGTATAATCCCACCAAGTGACTCTCGGGAACAATCCGCCGTTTTCTCACAAATACAGTTTCAAATTTCACTATATTTTAAAAATCGTAAATGAGTTACACTCACATTTTAAAGATGAGGGCTGAGTAAACGGAACCAGTAGTCCCACTCTAACTTATACTGGACGACTAAGGAGGTACCCTAGTATAATCCTACCAAGTGACTGCCAGGACCAATCCGCCATTTTTTCACAAATACAGTACTGTATCAAATTTCACTATATTTTAAAATATTAATCGTAATTGAGTTACACTCTAATTTTAAAGATAAGGACTGAGTAAACGGGACCAGTGGTCCCACTCTAACTTAAACTGGACAAACTAAGGAGGTACCCTAGTATAATCCCACCAAGTGACTCCCGGGAACAATCCGCCATTTTCTCACAAATACAATATCAAATTTCACTATATTTTAAAATATTAATCGTAATTGAGTTACACTCAAACGTTAAAGATGAGGGCTGAGTAAACGGGACCAGTGGTCCCACTCTAACTTCTACTGGACAACTAAGGAGGTACCCTAGTATAATCCCACCAAGTGACTCCCAGGAACAATCCGCCATTTTCTCACAAATACAGTATCAATTTTCACTATATTTTAAAATTTGTTATCGTAATTGAGTTACACTCAAATTTAAAAGATGAGGGCTGAGTAAACGGAACCAGTGGTCGCACTCTAACTTATACTGGACGACTAAGGACGTACCTTAGTATAATCCCACCATGTGACTCCCAGGAACAATCCGCCGTTTTCTCACAAATACAGTATCTAATTTCACTATATTTTTAAAATCGTAAATGAGTTACACTCAAATTTAAAAGATGAGGGCTGAGTAAACGGGACCAGTGGTCCCACTCTAACTTATACTGGACGACTAAGGAGGCACTCTAGTATAATCCCACCAAGTGACTCTCAGGAACAATCCGCCGTTTTCTCACAAATACAGTATCAAATTTCACTATATTTTAAAAATCGTAAATGAGTTACACTCATATTTAAAAGATGAGGGCTGAGTAAACGGGACCAGTGGTCCCACTCTAACTTCTACTGGACGACTAAGGGGGTACCCTAGTATAATCCCACCAAGTGACTCTAAGGAACAATCCGCCGTTTTTTCACAAACACAGTATCAAATTTCACTATATTTTAAAAATCGTAAATGAGTTACACTCAAATTTTAAAGATGAGGGCTGAGTAAACGGGACAAGTGGTCCCACTCTAACTTATACTGGACAACTAAGGAGGTACCCTAGTATAATCCCACCAAGTGACTCCCAGGAACAATCCGCCATTTTCTCACAAATACAGTATCAAATTTCACTATATTTTTTAAATCGTAAATGAGTTACACTCAAATTTAAAAGATGAGGGCTGAGTAAACGGTACCAGTGGTCCCACTCTAACTTATACTGTACGACTAAGAAGGTACCCTAGTATAATCCCACCAAGTGACTCCCAGGAACAATCCGCCATTTTCTCACCAATACAGTTTCAAATTTAACTATATTTTAAAAATTGTAATTGAGTGACACTCAAATTTTAAAGATGAGGGCTGAGTAAACGGGACCAGTGGTCGCACTCTAACTTATACTGGACGACTAAGGGGGTACCCTAGTATAATCCCACCAAGTGACTCCCAGGAACAATCCGCCATTTTCTCACAAATACAGTTTCAAATTTAACTATATTTTAAAAATCGTAATTGAGTTACACTCAAATTTTAAAGATGAGGGCTGAGTAAACGGGACCAGTGGTCCCACTCTAACTTATACTGGACGACTAAGGGGGTACCCTAGTATAATCCCACCAAGTGAATCCCAGGAACAATCCGCCGTTTTTCTCACAAATATTTAATTCCTAATACCATAAAAGCCATAAGTAACAATGAAAATGTAAAGAATGCACAAACGGCGTTTCATAGTTATTGTTGGCTGGAAAAAATAAAAGTGGGCTGGCTTATTGTTGGCTGGCTTATTGTTGGCTAGCTTGACACAAGCCACAATAGGCGAGTTTATTGGAGTAGTGCGCCATCCATTGTGTTGTCCATAATAGGTGATTTTGTTGGCGTACTCGTACGTACGTAGTTTATTTCGCGAGTAGAAGTAATAACTATTATTAGTTAATACTAATTTGCTTTCTCTTCAGACTTCGAGGCTACCTAGGCCTAGCTAGTAGGGTACTAGTAGGAGGCCTAATTAGTATAATTATTTAAGTCTCTCTAGCCTCTAGGGCCTATAGGCCTAGCCTAGGCTAGTCCTGTTTTAGTTAGGCTACCTCAGGCATAAAATAGTACTGTACTACTACTGTACTAGCTTTGGCCTAGCTGGAGTCCATTTGTTATTGTCCACTAATGAAATGTGAGCTTTTTTTTTTCTAGGCCTACCTTACAGCAGGGGGTACCTCCCTGCTACAGTAGGAATACAAATGACATGGGCTCATATTAGGTAGATAGGTTTCCTACTACAAACAACTAGGCCTATCCTCATTATCTGTTTTTTTATTATTTTAATATGAATATTTTACAGAATACTCGTAACTATACTGCCTAACTGCAGGTCAGGTCTGGCGGACTATAGTCACTATACAGTCTTTTACTACCACTGCCACCACCGCCCACTACTATACTTTGAAGACCGAAATCAGCTACTACTAGCCTAGTCTACTAGACCTATTGGTAGTTTGTCTTCAAATCAGACATCTAGATTGCTAGATTGACCTATTCAAATTTTTGTTTTTTTTTATTATTTTTTGAATGAATGAGTCTTATCCAGACAGTTCGGACAGTTAGTAGGTTGGCAGTATAGTAGAGCCAGAGCTATTGTTACTGTATGTTATTAATTATGTCATCTATTTAAATCTCAATTTTTCCCATATTTTTTGCATGTATCAAAGATTGTGTACAGTGTATCTTCTGATCAATGTTATAGTACAGTAGCATGGACATTTCTATTAACTAGGGTAAGTAACAGATAGGCCCAACCTACAATTGAAGAAAAATACTTTACATACAACCCACTAGGCCTACATCTTTTAGGACATTTTTCAATAAAATCCCAAGAAAAAGCCTATTTAGAAAAAGTATTTGTTTGCAAAAGTAATCTTCGGAAAAGAAGGATACAATTTAGTCAAACATTTTTAGAGAGACAAACTGAATTTTATCAGTAGCGTAGTAGAAAAACTGACAATACATGAAAATTAATTTTTAACATTTGATTTGAAATATTCTATTCATTTGAATTGCTAAGAAATTAAAAGGAGATATTTTTTTTTTTATTTCCATTCATTATAAACATTACAATCACAGTACAAAGAATAGATAAATCCACTAATAAATTCATGCAGAAAATATTTCAAAATTTAATTGAATGTTATATTATTAAAGCATTCATTCAATAAAGCATTTGTCTTTAAAACATTTAATATCAGTTTTCATATAGTGAGTATGGTAATAATTGACTCTAACAACTGGTATAAACTTAAATTTAGTAAAACAATCCTACATATCTTTTTTTAAATGCAATAAAATATTTAAACATAACTGTTTCCCACCATACAACATGAAAATTTGTCTCAGCATTACTAAGATTGAAGTTACTTGCATTATACAATACCATAGAGATATTATAGATATCTCTATGACAATACTTAAAGATTATTATAGTATTTAAATGCTTCCTTTTTTTATTATAGGCATACAGATGTTTGATATTCTGCTCATATACAGTATGCTGCTGAAATGAAAAAGTACATCACTTCAACATATTATTTTTGATCATAATCATCGATCAATAATTATAGTAATAAACATAATAATTATGGTGCATTTATTTATCCTTGCTATTTTTTAAATTGTAGTTTAACCATGTTTTTACACTTTTAAAATTAATATAATTCAGTATTTTTTAAATGTGATTTAGATTTTGAATAAACTGTTCTGAATACAGAACAAAGGTGTTGATTGTACACTGCGTGTATGTAAACTTGATTTATTGTTGTATTTCTTATTATTAAACATTAAAATTGATGGTTCTAGGACACCTACCCCCTAGACAGTTACCCCCCGGATGTTTACCACCCGGACAACTACCCCCTTAGGACAACTACCCCCCGGACAACTACCCCCCGGACAACTACCCCCTTAGGACAACTACCCCCTTAGGATAACAACCCCCGGACAACTACCCCCCGGACAACCACCCCCTTAGGACAACTACCCCTTAGGATAACTACCCCCCGGGTAACTACCCCCCGGTCAACTACCCCCCGGTCAACTACCCCCCCCCCCCATCCAAAAGTAGACAAATATATAGGACCGGTTTCTGTAAAAATGAAATCATCTGTTTTTAACGGGTGTTTCGAAACTAGAGATCCGAGACCAGAGACCTGAAACGAGACCCAATACGAAAAGGGAGACCTATATTTGGGTCTCCCTTTTCGTATATTAGGGTCTCCCTTTTCGTATAGTGTGGTCTCTCTTTTCGTATAGTGGGGTCTCCCTTTTCTTATAGTGGGTCTCCCTTTTCTTATAGTGGGTCTCCCTTTTCGTATATTTGGGCCTCCCATTTTGTATATTTGGGTCTCCCTTTCGTATAATTGGGTCTCCCTTTTCGTATATTTAGGTCTCCCTTTTCGTATATTAGGGTCTCCCTTTTCGTATAGTGGGGTCTCCCTTTTCGTATAGTGGGGTCTCCCTTTTCGTACGTGGGTCTCCCTTTTCGTATATTTAGGTCTCCCTTTTCGTATATGGTCTCGGGTCTCTGGTCTCGGGTCTCTAGTTTCGAAACACCCGTTTTTAACCGATTATTCTGTTTAACAGCACGCTAGACCCTAGATGTGCTAGATTTAAAGTACCGTATTTATTGAAAAAACGGCCTGGGCTGTTTATTGTTTAGGTGGTTTTTAGGTGGACATTTATTGGAAGAAAGTTGTTTATTCAGTGGGAGGGGGTATAATCTAATGGAAATAGACGCCGATTATTCCATATGATGTTTCATGGGAGTGACATGGTCACCGTTTATTTGAGGGGAATTTATTTAAAGATCGACGTTTATTCGGTGAGTGAACATTGAGGTCAAATATCAAAAGTGATATTATTCTTCAAGTGTACAAAAATACATATATGACAAATTTTAGACAAATATTAATTCTTTTAAGACCAGTGGTTATCGAAGCATTGTCCTGACGCAAAAATTATTATTATTATTAGCGAACCCAGTCTTTACAGTAAATACAGGGAGTACTATATAATACGTTCGACTATCCTATGATCATGTGTGACGATCTTCAGTTTATACCAGGCTATATTTATGTTCAATCTTTTACTTTTGCTTACAATAATGAATAGTAATTCGTCAAAGTAACGAATTAAAATATAGTTATTAATTCCTATTATACACTGTTGCAGAGTCAGGTTGTTGAATGGTCTGGGTGGTTAGGGTGTTCTAAAGGGATAGTTTTCTGGGTGGTAATTGTCCGGGGGGTAATTGTCCGGGTGGTAATTGTCCGAGGGGTAATTGTTCCTAGGGGGTAATTGTCCGGGGGGTAGTTGTCCAGGGGGTAGTTGTCCTAAGGGGGTTGTTGTCCTAAGGGGGTAGTTGTCCGGGGGGTATTTGTCCGGGGGGTAGTTGTCCTAAAGGGGTAGTTGTCCTAAGGGGGTAGTGGTCCAGGTGGTGGTTGTCCGGGGGGTAGTTGTCCGGGGGGTAAATGTCCAGGGGGTGAATATCCGGATACGAAATTGATTCATTTAATTAAACAATATAATAAATGGATGAGATGTGCTGCTGTTGATCCACTTTAGACTGGGATGGTTTGTCATTGAGCTATGTGGATCCAGAATTTTGAAATAGGGGAGGACCTAAATGATGTGCTGAACTGTGATGTCTTTTTCAATATTAAATTGATTTTTATTATTACTGTTAACAAAACAAAATAAGTCCAAAGAAAAAAAAATACAACAATTACATTGAAACACCAATGCATTTATAAAAATAACAGTTTACATTTTCATTATCTTAAAAAAATAAAACTTTATCAATATTATTATTAGAGTATTATGGGGTATTTTTTATTTTTGTAAAAGAACGTGTGGGTTTGGTGAATTATTTAAACTTGCAATAGTATGGTAAGTTGCGTAATGTCTGTCCGTCACATTATGACATCCGATTATTTTTTTCTATACGTACTCAAATGTATCAATATCACCTATTTACATTAGCATATTTAATTTCCTCAACAAATTGCTGTAAATAAATATTATAGATAGAGCTATAATAAGAATTGCATTTGCCTTCACAGGGCCGTAGCCAGGATCTGTCAAGGGGGGGTTCGCACACTAAGTATTTGGGTCACCCCCATACCCCCCCCCCCCCCCCCTTCCTGGGGTGGGGCCTGAGGCGAAGCAAATTTTGTTAAATGACACCCCTAGATGGCCGGAAAAGACACTCTCATGCAGCATGCTACCAATGAGCAAAACGATCGTACTTGGACTCGTGGACTATTTAAACGATAACATTTGTTGCCGTATGTTAGATGCGCGTGCTCTGTGCGGAACCGCCGATTGTTTGATCATTTACTCGATATTTTGTTTTGCGTTCAAGTTCAATGCGAACGTACGTCTAGGAGAAGCCCCGAAAAAAGCACACTGGATGAAGGCAAATGCAATTCTTATTATAGCTTTATCTATAATATTTATTTACAGCAATTTGTTGAGGAAATTAAATATGCCAATGTAAATAGGTGATATTGATACATTGAGTACGTATCGGCTGGTGGTCTAGAAAAAAATAATCGGATGCCATAATGTGAACTATAGTACATGATACCATAGATATTATAGTGTAAAATATTAATATTCACTATAATCCTCTATGATACATTACACTTCATAGCCACACATAAATACTGATGTATGTCGGAAGGCTATATACTTTATGCATGCTGCCTGACTACAAGTGATCTAAACAATTGGTACGCAGTTGTCTGGCGGTGTCCTTTGTACGAATCGTTCGTCCCCCAGCTCGCTGTGAGGCGCGTCAATATCATGTTACATGCAGGGACCAAACATTTATTTTTCAGGTTAAAATCCGCAATTCATTTGCAACTCTTTACAGACTATATCGCTCGAAGTACGCTCATACAGGGAAGAAGGTACTGTATGAGTTATTCCGAACGAGTTTACGAATTTTTTAATTTACGAACAACTTTTTGTACTGTGGGGCACGTATTTGGACGATTTTCGTAGATGAGGGTGAGGTATTGGGCATGTCGGGGATGGGGGTTCGCAGTCGGTTAAGGGGGGTTCGCTGTAAAGGGGGGGTTCGCCCGAACCATAAAAACCCCCCCTGGCTACGGGCCTGCTTCACCCAGTGTGCTTTTTTCGGGGCTTCTCTCCTAGACGTACGTTCGCATTGAACTTGAACGCAAAACAAAATATCGAGTAAATGATCAAACAATCGGCGGTTCCGCACAGAGCACGCGCATCTAACATACGGCAACAAGCAACGAGTCCAAGTACGATCGTTTTGCTCATTGGTAGCATGCTGCATGAGAGTGTCTTTTCCGGCCATCTAGGGGTGTCATTTAACAAAATTTGCTTCGCCTCAGGGGGGGGGGGGTAGGTATGGGGGTGGGTAGGTATGGGGGTGGGGGTGACCCAAATACTTAGTGTGCGAACCCCCCCTTGACAGATCCTGGCTACGGCCCTGTAGCCTAACTAACAGGACTAGGCCCTAGCCTAGCTAGGCCTAGGCTAGAAAGACTTAAATATTTATACTAATTAGGCCTCCTAGGTAGCCTCGAAGTCTGAACAGAAAGCAAATTAGTATTACTTCTACTCGCGAAATAAACTACGTACGAGTACGCCAACAAAATCACCTATTATGGACAACACAATGGATGGCGCACTACTCCAATAAACTCGCCTATTGTGGACAAAAAGTCACCTATTTTGGACAGCCAATTATGAAAGTCACCTATTATGGACAAACAACAGCGCCCTCTAGTCCCTATTATGGACAGAAAGTAACCTATTATGGACAGAAAAGTAACCTATTATGGACAGATTTCACCAACCCCGCTCCTATGTTGCGCAGTGCTCTGTCGTTCAACCAAGCCGAGTCACATGACGAACCATTTGTACGCATTAAGTGCAACACGAGAAACGCCAGCTTTGTGTCTTTTCAAACTGAGTGAGGTTCTTGCACCGTTGCTCAATCTTAAAACTGTTATGGCTATCGGATTTAAGGTGTGTAGTTCTTAATAACAGTAGTGTATACACATTTTCCAGGGGATACCTTAATAGAATGATAACATATATGCCATTTACCCATAATACAGTAATAAAAAAAAATATTTTTCCTTTTTGTCCATGCCTCAGTATATTTTATGTTATGCTATTCAACATCTATATTATGAATGTTCATTAACATTTCAGAAAACAAATGGAGAAGACAGTGTGTTTGACGGTCTGGTGGAATTGATTATAAAGAAAACACCTGTTTAAATTTACCATGGCTTCAAGAAAACAAGGTTAATTTAGAAAATCTTAAGAGAAGTCATCCAAGAAACATTGCCAGAGAACAACAAGATAACTCTACAAATACAAAGAAATCGACGGAAGATTTAAAAGATGTAGAGGAACCAGAGAAAAAAAAACTTAAAACTGAAGATAATGTTGATACACAAGAACCGAAAGATGTAGGAGTGAAAAGAACACTTGAGCAGGGTTCTTTGTCGGACACTCATTCAAAATCACAATATTATGTAGAAGTCAACATTGATAAAGTTAAAGTTCTTCCAAAAGAATTAAAATCAAAAAGACAAAAGAAAAAGAAAGGAAATAAGTCAAAATCTTGAATCTGTTTGAATCAAAATTTATTTTATAGTCAAGGATTTGTTTTTGTTCCCTAAAACATGAAAAATGAAATGAAAAATATGAATAAAATCAAACTTTGAATATCTCAATTTGTAGTTTAATAATGTTACTCACTTATGCCTAAACAACAAATATTTCATGAAGTAGTCTTGACTAAACCATTAGTACTGTAGTACCATTTATTTCATGAAGTAGTCTTGACTAAACCATTAGTACTGTAGTAGCATTTATCACATCGTGCCGCCCACTGATTACTTTGAGATCGAATCAAACACCCAGAGAACAACGTGCTATTTTCTTTTCGACTGCGCATTTGGTCAGATGATGTCAGAGTTGTTAAACATAGCTTTTGATGTATAGTAGGCCTACTCATGTAACAGACATATCTTACGTCATTCATATTTATTTACATTTCTTTTTCCACTTCTACTCGGGAAAAATTTAAAAAAAAAAGAATTTTTGAGGTTTGTTGCAAGACTGTTTATTTCATGTTTTTATCCGTGTCTATTTTAAATGTTATTTTAGTTTTTTTATTTTTAGTTTTTTATTCACTCATAAGCCAAAATTGGCTGGTCTTGTAATTTAAACAAGAGTGTGATTAAATAAATGAAATGAAAAATATATATCTTTTTTAATTCATAGAGATAGTGAACTATAATATCATAGTGAAATATAATATATTACTGAAAAAACTATTTTCAAGGCTCTATTGTCCTTGAAACCCAACAAATCCCCTGGACATGACGGGATTACACCTAAAATGTTATCCATGTCAGCTCCAATTATTGCCCCAGTGTTGTGCAAGATGTTTAACAAGTTCTAAACGGATGGCTTTGTACCAAAAGATTGGAAACTCGCGAATGCCACTCCTATTTTTAAGTCAAGTAATCGTAACGATGTTAATAATTATCGACCCATATCGCTATGTTCTATTATAGGTAAGGTTTTTGAACGTATTATAGCAGATAACATTCTTTTTCATCTTCAATTTTTTGGATTTATAAGTCCCACGCAACACGGGTTTTATCCAGGTAGATCGTGTATTACACAGGCCTCAGCGTTATATCATGATGGTCACAAACAATGGATGTTAGACAACCTCCTGTGATTGATGCAATATTCCTTGATTGGGAGAAGGCCTTTGACCGTGTTCCCCTTGATTTAGTAATCAAGAAACTGCACAACATGGGAGTATGTGGATCTCTCCTAAAGTGTCTTCACTCCTTTCTCAGTGACAGATTCCAACGTGTTGTTCTTAATAAGGAGCATTCTGATTGGGATAGAGTGGGCTCGGGTGTTCCTCAGGGATCAGTGTTAGGCCCGCTTCTATTCAATCTCTTTGTTTATGACCTACCTCTAAATAACTCTTCTGTTATGAAGCAGTATGCAGATGATACAGTAATTTATAAACCTGTATTCAGTCGTCATGATGCACTTACCTTACAACAGGATCTTTGTAAAATTTCCAAATGGTGTGAGGATAATAAAATGAAATTAAATGCAAAGAAGTGTAAAGTCATGCACATAACTAGGAAACGTAATTATATCCCTCATTTTATTTATACAATCGAATCCAATCCCCTTGAAGCTGTTAATTCACATAAATATCTTGGTATTAACTTCTCACGTGATTTAACATGGTCTGCTCACGTTAATGATGTATCGATGAAATCTATGAGAATGCTTGGGTTTATCATCAAACGGTTTGTAGGTTTCAATGACACCGAAATTTTACTATGTCGACCTGTTATTGAATATGGTGCTCCTGTGTGGGATCCACATCAAAAACAACATAATATAGCTATTAACAAGTCATTAAGACGGGTTACTAAATTGTGTGTTGAAGGCGATTTCACTGACAGGCTTAAGACACTAAATTTACCAGATATGGTTCAAAGAATGAAATTTCAAAGAATGAAATTTCATAGTCTGATTTTTGTAGTGAAGTGTTTGCATAAGTTAATTGATTTTGATATATTTGAATACCTTACAATTAATTCTCGGTATCCAGAGTCCCTCACCTTTAAACACATGTATGCTAGAACTAATGCATTTAAATACTCCCTGTTTGTTAATTTCCCTCGAATATATATATATATGTATCCCGCATGAAGTTCGTAACAAAGTCCTGTTTAACTTTGGGGGGTTTAGAAGGGATTTGAAAAAATGTATTACTGATATCGAATTCATCTAGACTATCTCTGTGTTTTTATGTCTATTGCGTTTTTCGTACTATTAGTTGGGAAAGCCACTCGACAGTGTAGTTCTTTTGAACTGATCCACTTTTGGTTACCCGCAGGTGCTGATAGTACTTTTGTTCTGTTTTATTGAATGATGCCGTACCTTGTTTATGATTTTTGTATGTTACCTGGAAATTGAATAAAATAAAATAAAATAAAAAAATCTCTATGGTTTTAGGTATTGTTACTTATCTATGGTGAAAGCAAAGAATGACACCGTACGTTATATGGACTGGTACCTATTGGTTGCGAAGATCACATGTTACAATACAATCTTGGGGATTCTTTGTTGTCATTCTATTAAAATATTATTGTTACACAATTTTAATTCTTTGTTCATCGCGGTTGAATGACTTTTAGTGTCGCACAGATAGATTTGTCACCATTTTTTAAACGCAATAAAAAGAATATATTTATTTCCTCGAATCAAACACCAAGACTGACATCGCAAGATGCCGCGTGTACGCGTCATGTACGCGGCGCTTTGTACGTTAATATTGTCCTCGTGTATTCCAGTTACGTGTAAGTAAGCCAATTTGTATTAGTAGCTGTACATTATGTCATTTTATATAGTAGGACAATCATTTATGCCTAGTGCTTCGTATTCCAAGTGTGTTTAAGGCCGCGAAGATTATTTATATTTACTATGACATGAGGAGGTTAGGGTCGGGTATGATTGAAAGTAACTCCAATCATGGAGGAAAAAATAAATTTATTTTTTCCTCCAATACGAATGACACTAACTCCAATAAGATTGCAAGTAACTCCAATGTGATTGAAAGTAACTCCAATAAAATTGCAAGTAACTCCAATGCGATTGAAAGTAACTCCTAACAAGATTGACGCTAACTTCCAGTATAATGAGAAATAATTCCTGATGATTGACAATCTAGTGACGATCAAAACCATGACTTTCATCATTTCATTTTTAGTTATCTTTTGTTTGTTTGTTGTATTTATTATGTTAATCTGTAGTCAATCTATTGGTTTTACCAGAGATACTTTTTATTTACACAAACACACATTTCATAATTACAATGTTCCATGTGTCAGACAGTCAGGATACCATTTTACACATACTGTACAACATTCAGGAGCAAAGACATAATCATTTAAATAAAGTACAGTTTTACAGAAAACGTCAAGGATTTGAATTTGATTTGATTTATTTTTACGTGAGGAACTATGCTATAGGCCTAGGCTGATGTACAAAACATTTAAAATGATGTTAGACATCATTACCACCGCGCAAGTTAAATTTCAATAGGAAATTAATGATCATTTAAATTCATACGTAACTGTAAATATGACAATTTATAAATCAACCGCAGCTAAATTAGGGCCATGCGGCTTCAAAAATATGAGGGAAACTAATACATTTCTATTTTACCAACAGATGAACAGGATAGTGGGAGCAACACTTTGTACATGACAATGCATAATAACATGTATGCAGTAGCGTACATTGGTTGGATTCCTGTCGATCAAGACATTTCTAAGACTGACTTTGCAAACGACCACTTGGCAGCCCACTTGTCACGTATTCGCAATTGGAATGTGTTAGCTGCCGATTATAGTACAGAAACTGTCACTTTCCATGACACCGAGTACCATATGATTTTCCTAAATGATGATCTCATCGGTGGCATAGGATACTCCATTGAAAGTGGTACATCAGGTAGAGTGGACGGTTTAGCGATTGACTGGTTGGCAAAAAATGTGTACTGGGTTGATGAGGGGTACAACTGGATCAAAATGACAGGTTATGATCTTGAAAGTGCAGAAATATTGATTGCCGATACCGGACTTGAGAGGCCTTCTGGCATAGCATGTCATCCTCTTAAAGGGTAAGAATTGTTCCTTTATTTTGAGTCAGCATTTTGATGCCGCTTTATCATTATTGTTATTAAACAAGCTTGGTTCCTACTTTGACGCAACGCAATGACGAGAACACAAATGATTCGACCAATCAGAGAAGAGACAGTCCGGGTGATTCTTCACTTCGCGATTGGTCAAATTACTTGTGGTGCGCGCTTTAAATGATTCACCAGCTGTTGCACGCAATCACGTACTTTATTTGTGCAAATAAATGGTAAAATAATAATTATATATATTTCTATTGGGCACATACCACTCAGGAGTGCTCAAGGCAAAATGAGAGGCCCTATCAACTGTATAATATACAGTAAATTGGTTCTATAAATACAATCTGTTATGTTATTTGTCTTTGTATTGGCCGCTAATACAATTCATAGTTGGTACCTATCATTGTTTCCTCAGTAAGAAAAAGAAGAGAAATAACCCAATAAGATCCATTGACAAAGTTAGTCAACCATTAAATAGTGCATTTTACGAATGCTGTATATTGTTAAAAATTGAAAACATTTTTAGTTGCAGTTTGCTGGGTTATTGGACATTAGCTAACCATGATATAATAAGCATTGTTCGATAAATAGTATTACATTGTATTCAGTGCAGGCATGAAAGCTCCAAACTGTCCGCTGATATGATGGAAATTAATTAAAAGGTTTTTTTTAAATTGACTGAATTACGCCAGTGATATCTTATTTATTAATCTTTCGGTAAAGATTGAAAGAGGAAGACCCGTGGAAATGCCACCCTAGCCAAGATTCGAACCCGGAATCTAATCTGCTTGATATAATAAATCCTAACATTTTACTTCTGGGCTTTCATGTTATGGCTCAAACAGTATTGCACTTAATATCTAAATGAGCGGGCAATAAATTATAAAATATATTGGATTTTAATTTTTAGTTACAGTAGATAGTTAAAAACAATTATTCACACTCCTTTATATTTATGATAACTAATATTTCGTTTGCTTAAAGTTATCTATTTTGGACTGAAATTGGAAATCTCTATCCATCAAAAATCGAGCGATCAACAATGTCAGGAAAAAGTCGAACAACACTTATTTCAACAAACTTGAATGAACCAAAATCCATTACTGTTGATGTAACAACCAACAGGTATGTCGCTTCTCCTTTATTTGAACTCTTTTGAAATTGGATTTTTATCACTAGCCTGAAGCCTAGTCTAACTTAAACTTGATTTTGGAAAGAACAGTTTGGTTGTACAGTATACCAGTTAACAAACGTCGGCAAACTGCAGAAAACTATTCAAGTTTGTGTTTGAAGAGGAATTCACATAACAGTCTCTTCAGTCATGTGATGACAAAATGACAGCATCCAGTTTCTAACCGAAACTGCAGAAAAACAGCGAAAAACACAAAGTTTATGAAGTTAGGTCGATACCAGATTTTAACTAAATTATTATTTCCGACTCGATATTCCTATAAATAATATTTTAACATTACCTTTTGCAATTTGATGTATTTTTTTTAATTGTCTTAGGCCTAATTATGCCAAGAAAAACGAATTTCCATTTTAAAGGAGACCAGTAAAATGTCTTGAATCTTGATGGATTATTGGAAACTGTTAAGATTCTTTTTTTTTTTCGCTATTTGATTTACATTTTCCAATTTGGTTATAGAATTTATTGGATTGATATCAGCAACGTTGAAAATAAAATAGAATCCGCTGATCTTGATGGAAGTGAAAGGCGAGTAGATGTGTCTGTGTCTTTACCACATGGTGAATTTAAGAGTATCACAGTTGACGAAGTAAGTGAATTTTCTCTCTTACACTCCTGATATTTTCTTTGTATTTATCACGTAATATCACATACTTTAGAGTATTAAAGTTAACGAAGTAAGTGGATCTTCTACCCTTTACCCTTCGATCTTTCTGTGTAAAATTTTTCACGCGTTACATTTAAAATTAAATTCCTTTTATTTTCACTTTGTAAATTTGAGAGTATTAGGCCCACTGTTAATATTTACTATTCTCTTCATTTCTTATCCTAAATTATTTTTCAAATCTTCATCACTCGTTTGTCTTCTTTATTGTCATTGTCTCCAATATTCATTATAGTTTACTTTTTCTTTTTTTCTTCTCTTCTTCTCTTCCTTTAAGAACTACATATATGTGATTTTAGTAGAATCTTTAGAAACCTATATCCGCTGCTATGACAAAACTGCGTCGAATAATCAGGTATTTCAACAGCAATTTCCGAACGAAGTTAAAGTATTCGATATTTCTGTAGCAGGTACTAGTGTTCAACCTATACCTGAAAAATGTAAGCATTTTTCGTTAAAAATTATTTTTATGTAGTTAATTTTGTGCCACCTCAAATTATTCATTATCATATTTTTATAGTATTTCAAATTGTCCGCAGAGAGTCTAATATCTTTATAATTGGTGTCAATTCATTTCAGTACCTTGTGTTACCCACACTTGTAGTCATGCTTGCGTATCGGCACCAGATGGCAACCACGAGTGTGTCTGTAAAATCAACTACGAGTTGCTTGCAGACGGAACGTGTTTAATAGGTAGGTTATAGTTTAAGACAATCTAAATTATTTCACGATTAATGTTAGTGTAAAGAAAATTAATCGAAAAACGCGACATTTATACGCGCGCGTAGAGGAAGTTGAAGCTTAATAAATGTACAGTATAGTATACAAACAGGGGGAGGCGTTATACGATGTACATCACCAACAGATTCGTTGCTACTTGGAATCACTGCAACAGGGTAAGGCGTAAACTTGCCCCAAGTCTGTATTCATTGTCTTTTTTTATATTTATTTGTTTTTATTTCGATACGTATAAAACGCCATATGTGCCAAAATATTTATCTTTTTACTAATATTAAAACAAAACTCCATCTGAAACCCAGACTAGGTGAGGCCCAACGCGATGGATCATTCGAACTGTCGCTTGTGATTGGTCAGACACTCTTTCGGAGGGAGCACCTCCTCTTTGTATTACATTGCGTGCAACATCCTTTTAGAGCAGATATTCAAATGAGAATAGGAAAAGTTCGGTTGGGTACTGTCATCTTAAAGTAATTCTAAATAACTTCTCTTTTCAGACGATACCTTTCCTCAACCTCCATTCTATGTAATAGGTACAAACGTTTTGTCCCGATTCGTACCTTCTGTTCTACATTTTGACTCCGAGGATAAACAACAATACATAAGTGATTTTATATTTGCAACAGTCACGGCATTAACTGTTGATATACGTGGTGATCTCTTATTTTTCGCTGATGAGGAGTCTATCTATGTTGGAAAATTGCGAGATGGGAACTATATTGTTTCGATTCGTTCAGGAATCGGTCAAGTTTACGGTATTTTATTTATTTCTTCTATCTATCCACCTATGTAAGGTTTTATATGGCGCCCTACAAAGAACAGAGCGCCTAAACATCTTAATAATTTTTATTTTACAGGTATGGCGGTTGATTGGGTATCCGATGAAGTATACTGGGTTGATTATCAACAAAATATTTTGGCGAAGCATTCATATCTTTCCGAAAAATATAGTGTGCTCTTTTATGACGTCAATAAACCAACGGCTATAGCAGTGGATCCAAACGCAGGGTAACAGATAGTAATTTCATTTTTTATACAATATGAGAGAAGGAGGGGCATAAAGTGTTGTTTATTTCTACACCATTTTGTTTGTTTTTTGTTAGGTTTATATTTTGGACAGAAGAGACATCCCCTGCCAAACTCTCAAGGTGTGATTTAGATGGTACAAATCGACAAATCCTTGTGCTGACCACTCTACAACAACCTTCTGGAATAGCTTTAGATCACGATCACGAAAGGTAACACTCTAAGCTCGGTTCCCACAGAGACGCAACGCAAGGATGTGTAGACGCAACTCAAGCGAGTTGACCAATCACATGCGACTGATTAATCAATCGCCTGTGATTGGTCAACTTCACTGTGCGTTGCCATGCGTCCTAGTGGTTCCCACTATGACGCAACCAGCGCAGGGACCAATCAGGCTATTGGATGATCCACTCTGCGTCGTGATTTATCAAATACATGCGTTTTGCGTTCAAGCTTACAATGCTTAGAAATATATAATTGGTACGTTATTGAAGTTAAGTTGTGCAATATACTTTTTGTGTTTAATATCGGTTTTTTCGTCACATTGGCTTATAATTGAATTTAAATCTGACGAATTATTAGGATATAAGTTTATGTTTATATTTATTTAAGTAGTTTAGACTGTACTGCTTGTATTGATTTAATCGCATTATTTAAAATGTATCGTAATATGTAAAAAAAAAAACATTATTAGTTACCGTGTCAAAATGTTGATTGATCTTTTTAAAAACAAGTGTGATTGTTTTAAGTTTCATATTGTTTTATAGAATTTACATTGCGGGCAAAGATGATACTCTTGTTTATTCTGTTAATTATGACGGTACTGGACATACAGCCGTTGGTAGAAGTATGAATCCGGCATCAGACATCACCATTTACCAGGTAAAATCAAGTCAACATTCCGTATACTACTACTCGTTCCTCCTCTTGCAAGTCATAGTCATAGTCATAGTCATAGTCATATATACTTTATTGTCCAATTAAAAAAAAAAATTGCTATCTGTTCCTGTTGGTGGTATCTAAGTCTTTCGATGCATCTTCTTTTTTAATACAGCAAAATTCAGTATAATGTGTTATTCTTTTTTTTAATTGGCGCAATACAAATGTTTGATAATTATTATTATCAACGCTTATGTTACAATGTATATTATCACAATCTTTATCTTAATCATTATAATCATAATTATGATTTTTTTATAATAAACTGTTCAGTATATGTAGTGCTAGTTATATTTTTTATGTTTATTATATCCGTTTGATTTTATTAAGATTGCTTGCATTTTAGGATTTTATAGTGTTAGCCGGGTCACGCTTGGTCGAAGGAAAGGAAAAGGGGATTGTCGAAGCGCTTTACAAGGAGACTGGCGATCACGAAGGCTATATTAAGCTCAACTACTCTGTTTCTGCTATCGACATATTTGATGAATCTTCTCAACCGATTATTGGTAATTAATTATTAAATGTATTTTCTATTTGTTTGGTTATATACTTTTATTAATTAATATTTAACCGGATTGATTACTGTTACTGTTCCGTCAAGTGAGAATATGCCTTAATTCCGATATATGAAGATAATCTGACGTACATTATTATTTATCAACTATTTATTTAATAAATAATTACACTCTCACAATCTGTTCTATAGTTCCTACTACGATCGATCCAACGACTACGTTATATTCTGCATCGACCAACCGCCAAAAAGGTAAGTTTTCTTCATGGAGGAAATGAATATCGGATATAAAAAGAATCCTGTTTTTCTTAATCCATGTCTCTGTCTCACGCATTTAATGACATTTTTTTTACATTTAAATCCTTAAATATGAAACAACATAGATCGAATTAAAACATTATTTTAGCAAATTTAACCAAATAAAAACGTGATATAATGATAATAGAATATTATTTTATTAACAGAATTGGAACCAACTAAGGAACCTGGCGGTAAGTAAATAAAACCATGACAAAACATACAATGTGAATCACATAAACGAAAACACATCCTATTTCATACTATAACTGACCAATCAACGAAGAATAATCGGAGGCCGTATTTGTAAAATCATGACGATAGAAAAGTTTACTTTTTAAATAAACCTGAGCCTATTGGTTAATTACACAATAGTTTCGGACGAGACCTACTACTGTAGTAACAAAAATGAAATAAGAACATACAAAACTGGTTGTCAATATCTTTAGCGGATGTGGTATATAGGCCTAACTTAAGATTTTTTTCTTCTGTTTAGGAATTAGTTATCTTATCATCGCAATTGCCGCTGGTGGATCTGTTGTATTAGTTTTATTAATGGTGTTTATTGTTGTCCTTATCTGTTGTTGTGGAAAGAAAAGGTAAGATGTGACGTCACTTTGTATCACCGTCGCCATTTACGTAGTAGACCAGGGAAGAATGAAATTCCATTGGGTAGACAAAACCTTGGTTCCCACTACAACGCGACGGAAGGACGTAAAGCTCTGTCTACACTATCAAACTTTATGTGACAAAAAAATGTGATGTAGGCCTACCCAAATAATATGGTGATATGCTTAAATATGGTAGTGATATGACATCATCACGTCCATATAAAATTATGGGCACATCACATTTTTTGTCACATGCTATGTGATAGTGTAGACAGAGCTTAAGTCGCAACGCTTAGCTTAGACCAATCAAGCGATGAATTATTCGTACTGTCACTTGAGATTGGTCAATTCTCTTGCGTTGGGGCGTCGTTCTTACGTTGCCTCCTGGAGTGGGAACCTAGCTTTCATGTCCATGTATTTAAATATTACTTTTCAAATTATGATCATTCACCATTAAATACGTTTTCCCATAAGGTTTATCGCAAATAGCTTACACAATGCATGATGGGAAGGGTTTGGGAGCAAACGTCACGACGCGCAAGCGTGGTTCCCACTAGCGACGCAACGCAAGGACGTAACGCAACGCAAGTGAATTGACCAATCACAAGCGATGGCTTATTCGCTTGTGATTGCTAACTGTCTATAACTTCGCTTGTCATTGGTTAAAATGATTGCGTTGCGTTTACGTCCTTGCGTTACGTTCTAGTGGGAACCAAGCTTTACGTACAAACAACAAACCACGTACGTACGTACGCGTTGTGACGTTTGCTCCCAAATCCTTCCTACCATACGTCGCACACGCTATTAAAACAATCGTCACTATTTTATATAATAATTATTTTCTTTGTTTGTTGTCTCTGATCTTTCAGAACAAAACCAGTCGTTTCATCTCCAAATCAATACGAGACTGATATTGCACAATTAAACGGTGGAGATCACAATCATATCTACGAAGCATTAGGTGACATGTTGAAACCACCACCGACGTACGAATCAAGTATCGGCGCAGCCGCAGCTGCAACAGAGTCACCATATCTGAAAGCGATGCCTCCTCCTCAGCATCAAGTTCACCTCCAGGACGATACCGCTTTCTATGTAACGAAAGTACCACCGCAACAACAACAACAACAACAACAACAACAACAAAGAAAACAAAAACGACGACCAAAACGACACCAACGACAACAACAACAACAGCAACAGCAGCAGCACCCCCAGCACCCAGGTCTGTGGGAAAATAACCCTCCACCGCCATCTTACACTCCTTACGACACAGATTATCTTGACCTGCGACCAAATTTTCGTTATTAGTTTATCATCATTTCGTCCAAAACACGCAGTATACTCGCGTGCATTTGTCGCATTGTTCTGCCGTCTGCTACGCGCAATATTATTATTATATATAGCGGTCCGATCCTATTTATTCCAAATTGAAGTTTTATCTGGTGTTTTGAATGAACATTGCTGTTGTATTATGTTTCTTTGTTATAAATAATTAAAGTTATATATTATTCACAATTTATTCTGATAGATATTGCATTTAATCATGCATTTTATAGAATTTTTTAACTTACAAGTATGTATAAAAAAGGAAGTTATTGTACGGTGGAGGTACTTTATGTAATCAAAATCACACGCAATCATTCCTGTGACCCGTCATTCATTATGTGATTGTTGGGCTTTATATTACTCTTTCTGTTTTTATTGTCAGTGTTTTCTTGTTTTACTTCTGTAATTCATTGTTGTAAATTATTATCTACTGTGAAAATTGGTTTAATAAATATTGTATAGGCCTACATTATGACATATTTCCAGCCACAGTGTTATTGTTACATACACCAATATTAATATTTAAAAATGCTTGTTTAGTTAAAATGACATATTCTTGCCAAATAAATAAAAACAATGAAATGTGAAATTTAGTCATTGCTTCTTTTATTCAGGCCAAATTGTTTAAAAACTCATTCAAATTTATGCCAATATTTATAAATGCACAGATGGCGTTCTATACCGTATATGGGACGCAAAAAGAGCGATGGAGGAGGAGCAGTCGAAAAAAAGTAACATGTAATATTTTGGTATTTTATATCTGTTTATTATGCATTTATAATGTCCGTATTGAAATTCATCATTCATATAAAGTATTGTATATACTGTATTAGTATCAGGCCTAAGCCTAACTTGTGGGCCCGCTCTGTATATACCTAGGCTAGCCTAGCTAGGCCTAAAGGATGCCATAATATGACAGTTGGTTTTCACCACCGATGTGGTGTCTGTGTGTGAGACCTGCTTCGTGCAAGGAGTCTAATGTTGGTAGGACTAGGCCTAGCTGTACTATATGAATGATCCGTATTAATGATTCAGGTCGTTTCGTACCTACCCCCAGGGGCGCAGCCAGCAAAGAATTAAAGGGGGGGTCAACCAATATGTGAGTATTTTGCGAGCGAAGCAAGCAACCATGGGCTGCTGGGGGCCAGGGGGCTGCCAAAAGGGCCCCCAGTTGGGGTCCAGGGGGCGAACTGGAAGCTTTGGCGGTCTAGGGCAATCTAGATCATTTGAATCGGTTTACGCACACACAAATATGACAATGTTAACACTAATAAACTGAAACAAAGAAAACAAAAAACAACTCTCATTTTCATTACAGAACATTTTTATATTCCAGGCTGCCACAGACAAACACTTTTTTTCTTGCTTGTTTGTTGATTTGTGTAGAGAGGCTGTAAACTCAGAGGAGGAATTATTTGAATTCCTCCCTTTTCACCAATACAAAAGTTGCATGAAATGAACGTAGAGATGCAAAAGTTTGAAAAAAGAAATTAGAATGATAGCATGGAGGGAGTAATATTTTTAAATGAGAACCGTAAGGTTAGAGTTCATACACTGTGCAAGTCCAAGAAGCTATCTTGGCTCCGTGTGTATGTGAGACGCTTATCATACCCAGTACATACAATATTTTGTTTAAAAATATACCTATTTTGTTCGAATGTATAGTATAGGTGATAGCTTATACATAATTGTAATAACTAACTTCTAAATTATTATCATACATTTTATTTTAGTTACTATAACGGCGCTCTTGACATCGCGTGATGCATCTTTAAACATAAGTTTGGAACATTCTTTTTGGCTTGGAGACAGAATTCGCGAATGACATTCTCTGTATTAATGTTCATGTTAAAGTGTATGTTCATGAGGCACAATCCCGAAAGCTGCTCATAAGACATGTGATTTCCCAAACAGGTTTTCGTTCTCCATAAAGTCGAAAAACTCCGCTCAGCTTCAGCAGACGTTACGGGCATAGAGAAGATTCGGGAACACATCTGGATCCGCTAATTTTACACAGTCGCTTCCATCACTGAAGCTCGGAATGAAGATGTTCGTGTCTTGGCAGATCATCGTACCAAATTCAAGTTCCTTGAAGACTTCTTCAACATTACACTTCACGATAGACTCGGGTGCTACGCCAAATATTTTAAAGCATGGCCTGTTATCGGCAGAAAAACAGGTTTTTAACTCGGTTTGTAATCAAGAAGTTGATTTGGTAATACTGCTCGGTAGTAATCTTCCACAGTATCTCCAGGATGATTTGATCTGTATTGTTGTCTCATGTTTTTATTTATTTTTTCTAAAAAAAAGGGTGGGTCAGGACCCCTGTGACCCCCCCACTGGCTGCGCCCCTGACCCCTTCCATCAAAGGAAGAGTATAATATTCAATAGTGAGCATCTCTCAATGCTTAAATTTGTGATGGAATGATGAAACACACACAGTTATTTTTTAGACTTTATTATAATTATTAATTTAGTTTAAGTCTAGCTAGGGCCTAGGTTAGGGGCCTAGTACTAGAAGAGCTAGGTTTCTACTAGGCCTAGGCCCTAGGCCTATACTGTATATGTCATGGAGGTATACAATATATGTATTAATTATCAATTTTGTTTTCTACCTATACAGCAGTGAGTAAAGTTGTGTAATAATATTATTAGCTGCTGTGCTAAGACTAGTCACAATGTCTGGGGCAATGGTAGCAGTAGTGGAGTTCTCTCCTGTCAAGAATTGCTTTGTTAGTCTTCCTGCATCTTGGTCTAAAGACTTATCACAAGTTCAGGTAGTAAACAACAGGATGTATTGTAAAGCTCTGTCTACACTATCAAACTTCTTTGACAAAAAAATGTGATGTGCCCAAATGTGGTAGTAATATGACATCATCATGTCCATTGGCACATCACATAAAGTTTGATAGTGTAGACACAGCTTAATACATTTGGCCGATTGTGTCTCTCGCTCGCATGTTATTGAAATTATATTTTGACCGGTTGTTGTTGTGTTTATAATCATCATAAGATAGTAGTGTCTTAATTGCCGTAACACTTCAGTCTCATCTAAATTGTTAATGTCATTATCGCCATCATTGGTTGCAGGGGTCCTATTTGAATTTCATTTTCATGTTTTCAACTTTGACATTTTTTTAATGGTCAAGCAGTTTCCTACATTTCAACTGGAATGGGGTGAGAATTTGAAGGCGTTTGTAAGCTGGGCTGGGGACATTACAAGACATGGTGATAATAAGGATACAGAGGTTATCCAGATAAATGGACTGTATGGGAACAAGCTGGGTCTTGTTCATGGACAAGAGGTAAACTTAACTTTTTCAATTTAGTTGGAACTTGTTGGTAATACAGTAAGTCAAGTAAAGTAAAGGTAAAGGTCCCGTATTCAATTCTGAACATAGGGTAATGAGCTGCTGGGAGCTCACATTACTTAGCCTCAGTATTATATGGTAGGGTGACCATTTCCTTTCCACGTCGCCTTATCCTAGTACTTTCAACCAGGTACTCATTTACAGCTGAGTAGACTGGGAGTTGTTGGGAATTGAACCCAATTCTCTCTGTATGACAGTCAAGTGTCCTAACCACTCAACTAACCACTCCATTAGTAAGTCAAGTACTATATACTAAATGTCTTGGAAGTACTAAGTATTTAAAAGCTTTAGGGATCTTATTTACTTTAAGTGTGCATTTTGATAACTTGTATTTTCTGCATATTAAGGTTCTTGTTCAACGTGTACAACCTGTCTTACCATGCACTCATGCTGTCATAGAACCTGCCTCCTTTGATGATTGGGAGATATTGGTAAGAATGCACTTAAATAATTAGTACACAAGTTGATGCCAGGTAAAGAAAGGAAGAAGCCTGTTGTCTTATCATTATTACTGATACTTTTTTTCAAGGAAGGAGAACTAAGAACTGAAAGGTATTTTATTCAATTTGCTTCATTTAAAATTTAATTTTTTTTCTTTTTTGATTAAAGGAATTAAATGCAAGTTATGTAGAAACGAATTTACTGAGTCAAGTTCGTGTTATCTGGCCAAATCAAGTTCTTCCTGTGTGGATCGGCAAGAAAATCTGCATTTTTATTAAAACTAGTAAGTTTTGCAAAGTGTCCAAATATGGTAGTGATGCCCAAATATGGTAGTGATATGACATCATGTCCATACAGTACAGTATATGAGCACATCACATTTTTTTTCACATATAGTGTAGATAGAGCTTAAATTAATTGCATTTTTAGTTTTATATGTCATAAATCAAAATTATTTATTTTATCTTACAGGTGAAATTGAGCCAGCTGAGAAATGCATACGTCTAGAGCCGTACAGTGAGTTATCCATCATCCCAAAAGATAGGACAAATACCCTGGCTGGCAACACACCTTCTCCTTCTACCACTGTCAAGAGTCTACAACAGGGCAGTGCAAGTGTAAGCGTTCCTTCTGATTTTAATGTAAAGAATGTTGGTAGCGGAGGAGGAGGAGGAGGGCGACCAGCTGTGAAGGCAGAAACTCCCTCTAGTCTTGCGTCAATTGGAGAAAGTATGACGTCGGGATATGTTAGTGATTTTGGTTCCACTGGGAATATTCCTTTATACAGAAGCCAGACTGATGAACAATTGGGTAATGAAGAAGAATTACCTAGTGAAGAGGTGACTGATTATGAGTTTGATGATTCACTGCCATGGGCGTACCGTTTATGGTCTTATATTAAGTCTTTCATGAGCATTGAAGAGTCGGGAGAGAGCGCCATTGAACAAGGAAAGTTATCATTAGATAAAGAAAGACAAAAAGCTATAGCAAGAGAGCTACTAAAAGACTGTAATATTGTTGCAAGAGTTCACACCTTAATTGACTCTTATGAAAGAGTGGAAGCTAGTTGTAGAAGAACAGAGAACCCTGACCCAGGAGTGAACTCATACTCGCATTTAATGCAACCGACAACAGTTTACTTATCGTCAACTGCTGAGGGCGCACTTATTGACCTGCCGATGGATCCTGGTAAACAAAATTTTCCATTGCAAGAAGAATATGTCAGTTTTTACGCAATTATAACCAAATTAAAGTCGCCAAAAGAGCGTCACGAAGAGGCTAGACAAAGGCAAGATTCGACGCAAGTGAACAAAACAGAGAAAGTTGAGGATGCAGCAGCTGGTGGGGATGTTAGTCAACAACAACCCACGGTGCAATACATTGATATAAACACAGATTATGCAGCAGTGAGGGTAGTGTTGAATAGCCAAGACATTCAAACCAGACGTGACAGTGAGTCTTTGATAGTCTTTGATGACACCAGTCCTTGGACACTACAGATCTCTGACCTGCTACGAAGACAGCTAAAGCTTGAGGTCACAGCGAAGGTGGTCATTCAACCAATCACAGAGTCACCAAGCGTGATGCAATCAATGACCTTGTGTCCGTTATACCATCTGGTATGTAATTGTAACTTATTTTAAAGCTCAGTTCAGATATTATTTGGTCAAAAATTTATGACATGCATTGTCACAAATTTCTAAATTTAGTTCCAAGTATGGAAATATTATCCACATAAAAAAAAAAATTATATATATGTTCTTTTTTCTGTGACTTTGTGTTTGTTTGTGTTAAATTTAGATCCAAATAAAGTTTCATTATTTTTTTCTGTGACCTTGTATTTTGAAATAGAAAAGAAAGTTGACAGCAGTCGAGATTGAGGGTGCATTTCAACAGTGGCTATCCTGTGTCAGTTGTATGGTATGGCCTATACCTGTATGTGGAGGCAGTTCCTTACTCAAGTTCCCAATAAGTTCTGATGGTAAGATTTTAACGTTTAGCCTTTTTCGACATATTTTAATACCTTTTTTTCCTCTGGGCACTGCTCAGGGCTCTCATAAGCTCCGGGACCGCTGGGTTTAGCCAGTTAGCGCTCATAGCTGTTGCTATTGCTTTATACAGAAATTTGTGGAAATAATTTAATGTTAAACGATGTTTGCTTATTTATAGGTGAGCAAGAGGAATTTGTTCTAACAATAAATACTGAACAATTAGAAGCTAACCAGAAAATATACTTCCTTCTACATCCATTCATTGCAAGGAAAGTCAAGTTTGGTGTCTGTGAGACTGCTCTGATTGATGTATCAGCTAGTCTCCCACCCAGATCTACCAGACAAATTGACTCTGTAGTGGCTGGATTCAGACTAAGAGATCTTGGGTATGCACTTAAAAATATATAATAAATATAAACCAGTTTAAAGTTTATTTAAACATTTCTAATCCAAGAGAGATTTTTAATTAATAATAGTTGCAGGCTGGGACGTCCCATCGAAAGCGTTCGAGTTCGCTGTAGGAGTAACCCGGGTCTGTGATGTATGTGTTATTGTTTGGAATTAATTAAATTGAATTAATATGTTTATTTTATTCATAGAGGTGTATCAGAGTTAGGCCAATCCGGTTTAAATCACATCAAGACAGCTCTAGCAATCAGACCCTTATCAAAGCAGATTTGTAGTGGCCTACCAGGTCTTCAACAGGGTGGTTTGATACTTACAGGACCTAAAGGAAGTGGCAAGACTACATTGGCTATGGCTCTTTGTCGTGAAGTAACATCTTGGCCTCAGCTTGTTTACGTTAACACCTTAGAGTGTAAACCTTTGAAAGGTATTCTTATATGGTAGTGATATGTCCAAATATGGTATTGATATGACATCATCATGTCTATATATGGACACATCACATTTTGTTGTCACATAAAGTTTGATAGCAGCCACTACACTATTCATATAATGATAGAGTTTATAACCAGGTTTTATTTCAATAGGGAAACGTGTTGAGAGTGTCCGTCGAAGGTTAGAGGAAGCCTTTAATGAGGCTGCCTGGAGACAACCATCTCTTATCTTACTAGATGATCTAGACCAGTTGACTGGTTCCCCTCTTGGGCCTGAACAAGAGATAAGCCCTGACGCCCTCTACAGTATGAGAATTGCCGAAGGTTTGTGATGTTTTATCCACAAAATTGTTTGGTTTTTGTGTACATATGTACAAACTAATGATGAATTTAGAGCAAGGTAAACTGGTTCATACCATTATTTAAGAGGGGTTTTCTTGTGGTCATTATTCTTCATCCCAATAGACCCACTATCAGCATATGTTGACTACTCAGCTACTTAGTACAAAAGTTAAACCTTCAGTGAATCTCTAAAGGTTAGATTTTGTATTCAATTTATAGTTTTAAAAGATTTAATGACGGCTGAAATCAGACAAGGAACCAGAATATGTGTAATGGCAACGTGTCGAACTAAGACGTCTCTACATCAAGGGCTGACGTCTTCCAGGGGTACACACTTCTTTCAACAATGGATAGACATTAAACCATTGGATACTGTAAGTTACTGGTTATTTATCTATGGTCCCATGTTCAAGTTTGAGCTCTGTAACATGCTGAAATACTACTAGGCTCATTTTAATGGTACGCTTTTGCCTTTTTTATCATGGGAGTGCGATCACGGTTAAAAATGATTCACAGCACACTTCAATTTGGAAACTTGCAGACACTAATATACAAACAGCGTGCACTGTGTAGCACACCTACAATTTCCAAATGACAAGGCCTGTTTAAAGACCAATTTAAGTGTCATTGGTTTGTAAGTTGGTTTTACACTGTGTTTAGATAATAATTAAATATTATATGTCTACAGAAAAAGAGGGAGGATATGCTGACATCAATGATTCAGAACAAGATAGAAGTTGACCTGGCAAGCCTAGAGCAACTTGACCTTACAGACTTAGCATCACGAATTGAAGGCTATGTTGCCAAAGACATGATGACGGTGCTTGAAAGGGCCATTCATGCTGCCTGTAGTAGAGAAATGACTGATGGGATTTGGGCTGGCACCACCCCTCGAGGTAGGGTGACTTATAAAAGAGTTTTTAGTGTCTGACAAGTTAATATATAGGAACGAACTTGCTATTATTTATATAAATTAATTCTACAAACATTTCTGTGATATTCTATCTAGATACATCCTCTGAGAATAATGGTATAATCCTAATTGATGAGGATTTTGAATGTGCACTGCAGAACTACACCCCAGCAACTCTACGGGATGTTCCATTACATAATTCGGGTGATTTGTCATGGAAGAATGTTGGAGGACTAGAAGAAGTTAAGAAGGTTTTGTTAGAGACATTACTATGGCCAGCAAAGGTAAATAATTATTATTATTTTATTTTTTTAAATTGCTCTTTTTTATTTTTGTTATTACTTTTACTTGTGAAGCACATAGAGGCTTTATACATTATGCGCTTAAAAGTCCAAATGTATTATTATTAGGTTATATGCATGATATGCATATAACCTCTTGATTCTGTCAAAATCTTTATTTATTTATTTATTTATTTATTCTTTCCTTAGCACTATTTTGTCCGTGCATTATCTTGGCATCAGTTTAATCTAGCTAAGTCAAGTTTTCAGAGTATATTCCTCATGGCCAGGAATCGATGTGGTTATATTTTCACGATGCGTAATCAAAAATTACGCGGTCTACGCGCGATTTTACGAAATCACGTTTGTAATCATATCTTCACAAGCATGAATCACAATTAAACAAAATTTGGTATTCATAAATTTCAGGTCATATTTCATCATATGGCAATAAAATTATGTGCGTAGCGCATATAACGCTTGCGTACGCGCGCTTAAAATGTTCAAAATTGTCAAAATTTAAGCGTTTAAAAAATGCCATGAGTGCGCAGATTTTTGCACGCGCACTGCGCGTTAAACGTTAATGCGCACTCTTTTTGCCCGATTTCTGTTTTACAATCTTTCTTTAATAATATCATCATATTTGATTCAGGTTTCAACTCGAAATTGCGTTATACGAGCACGTCAAAAGTGACTGGCTACACACGTATAAGTTAACAAAATGGTGAAAATATGCTAAATTTTTAAATTAATATATATCGTCAGAATGCAGGGGAACACCTATTTTTATATTTCATTTTCTTGAAGTGTATGTATCATATGTATGATTTATTATCAAATAAAGAGAACAAAAGTTGATTAAATCATTAATTGCATATTAAATTTTAAAAAAATAATTTCGACAATCAAACAAATTATGACATTTTCTTAGGCCAAAATATCAAACTTAACATTAACTTTCTTCCTTCAAAAATTCATATATTAAAGTTAAAAGTATGTAGTTTGACAGTGCATCATTTGTATACATTTTAAAGATGTCATCATAGTAAAAAATTATAATTCATTTCGGTATGTAATAATCTATTTGCATCAAAGTGGTTACTGCATAGTAAATACACGGAGAAATTTTTCTACAACTTTTAGTCAGTTGTGTACGGCTCGGTGGTCTGTGCTCGTGTCTATGGCATTCAAGGTACCGAGATCGAGTCTCACCTTGGGAAACGAAATAAGATTTTTTTTTTATTATCCGTATTGTTTGTTCAAATTTATTTCTTAGTGTATAGATTATACACATGATTTATAATGAAATCTAGATAAAAATTAACTTATGTCTTTATTATTATGTAACAACAAATGTGGTTTATGACATTATACGCATTATGCGTTAGCAAGGGCCTATCATATATTATAAATAATTAAAGATTCTGAGAAAATCAATCAATCAATATATATTTTAAAAATCAATTATCTTTATTTAAATCAATGCATATAACCTATAATTCGTCATAGTGACGAATTAAATCTAGTTATTATTGTATTAACTAATTTCATTATTTTTATTTAATTCCTAGAGTTGAATTTTTCACAAATACCATATGTAAAATAATAAAACAAAGTGGACATAACTACTGAATCATATAACCACAAAACATAGTATTTATATTTTTGTATAGTATCCACAGCTTTTTAAAAACTGCCCATTACGACTGAGGTCTGGTTTGTTGTTGTATGGACCTCCCGGTACAGGAAAAACCTTACTAGGGGGCGCAGTTGCTAAGGAATGTGGTTTGAACTTCATCAGTATAAAGGTAAGGTAAAGAAACACCACATCATTTTTGTTTTAAACTCACGCTGACCTCTGACACATACACCCACGGCGACCTCTGCATTGTAAACAGCAAGCTATTACCTTAGACATGACTAAAACAGATCATACTGACTCAAAAAGTGTAATGTCAACAGCATACAAATGTCATGATTGTTGTTTTTCAGGGTCCAGAGTTGCTTAGCAAATACATTGGCGCAAGTGAGCAAGCAGTTCGTGACCTCTTTAGACGTGCTCAAAGTGCAAAGCCTTGCATTCTCTTCTTTGACGAATTTGATGCACTTGCTCCTAGGTACATGTTTTAAATGAAACATAATTATTTGTATATGGTTAATTTTAACATTTGAATATGCAAATGTTATGTGGTTTTAGTACAATTTGGATACAATAGGTTACAGTATAATACTGTAAAACATTTAAAACACCATTTCAGTTAAAAATCTTGGAATAAATTGGACAAGAACTCTGCTTCACCATTAGGCAACTTTTGGATTGCAACAACCTATGAATAAGTTTGATCATTAAATTCATTGTGGGCATGTGAGGAAGTTAGGGTGTGCTTTCGCTATCGACAATTTATAAAGCGCTCTTACTGGAGTCTCACAGCGCAAGCACCTAAAAAAAGCGCTCTTTACCCCAAACTCACAGCGCAAGCACCTGAAAAACAATCTGACAACTGTGTTACTTTTGACAGGCGAGGTCATGATAGTACAGGTGTAACTGACAGGGTTGTGAACCAACTTCTGACTCAGCTGGATGGTGTTGAGGGTTTAGATGGAGTATACATCATAGCAGCTACTAGTAGACCTGACCTCATTGACCCAGCGCTGCTCCGACCAGGCCGATTAGATAAATGTCTCTACTGTCCAATTCCAAATAAGGTATAGTTTAGTATATTTAGATTTTTTTTTTTATTTCATATGCATCCAACATTGAGTATCTCGCCAATTACAGGATGGATAAACTATTTAATAAATTATCATGCTTGTAAACTAAGTCTCATTTGAAAGATTCGTGAGTTACAACCCTGGCACTAGGTCGGGATTGAACCCCAGACCTTGGGATTGGAAGGCAAGCATGTTAACCACCAAGCTACAACTCCACTTACCTTATTGTTTGATATTCCAAACTTCAAGCCAATCATTTTGTGCATATCTTTATTTGCAGTTTAAATACATGATACATAATTGGTGCAGTAGTTCTAATGTAATTAGCTTTTTCGATACAGTTCTGTACAATGTAAACACAACATTAATTCAACATACTTATGCTATTTTATGTTGGTAACAGTGTGAACAACTTGGTATACTACTTGCCTTGTCACTGAACATGACTTTAGATGATGATGTTAACTTTGATAATGTAATTGAACATTGTGAATTCTTCACTGGTGCTGACTTAAAGGCTCTGTTATACAACGCTCAGCTTGACGCAATCCACTCACAAATATCACCACCCCCAACGAAATCACTAAGTAGTGACAGACTATCGCCACTTCACATGAAGACGTGTCGCAGCATGGAAGCTGATGAATGGAAATTAACCTTCTTGGAAAGTGTGTCGTTCGACGAAGGAAACCCGCCCCAATTGGAGAGTCGTGGCCGAGGTAAGACAACGACAGGGAAATCATTGGATGCAGACGGTAATGTACATCCAGTCACCGAAAGCTCTGGGTCAGACTCGGATTCTGCGAGCTTCGTACGGCTTAGTCAAAGTGAAGAAGAATACGGAAACAATGGAAAGGGAACTCCAAGTTTGAGAGAATTTGCTGCTCTCAAGTTGGAAAGGTCGCCTCCACTTGTAGAAGTCGCAGGTTAGTTCTTTTGTGATTTATTTACAGTATTATTATCATCATTATTTTTGTTCTTTTTCAAAATAAATATAATACAGGTGACTCTTCCAAATTCCGGATTCTCTGAAAACTGGAACATTTCAAAACTTTTCTTCACTTCTAATGGTCCCAAATTCCCTTTTACCATTAAAAACAAATGCAAAATACCAGGATTTCTGGAAAAGTTTACTGTATTTATGTTGTCACATCAAATATCAGTAGAATTAGTAGACCATTTTATATTTTTTTATCTAGATTTAGAAACTTTAGACAACATTGAAGACAATTCATTCTATGACTTACCAGCTCTGTACCAAGAGAGACGACTGGAACAGAGGCTAATTTACATGCCAACATTACGCGAGGGCATTGTGGATGTTAGCACTGAGACACAGGAGAAGATTGCTAACCAGGTGTCTCTGATTAGCAAGAACAATCTCAAGAAAACAACTGGCTATACGGTAAATTAACTTAAAACTGTTTATACTAACTATTACCGTTAATTTTTAGAATGTAAATATTTACATAATTCAAAATGCATCTACGTACAACTCCTTATCTTTTTCTATCTTCTTTCAACTAAAAGTTGTGGTTAGTCATGTCTCTGGTCCATTCTATAGTCGTCATACAGAAAGGCTGCTACATCAGAACTTCTATGAATGGATGGCTACAGTAGTTGGTGACAAGAACGCAGTTGGTCATACCCAGTACCGTTTTGATTTCACGACCATTCAGGAAACCACCTCAGTGTTTATTATCAGCTATTTTTTATTTTTGTTTCTTCTTATATTAGGAACTAAATGAAGAAGGCGAACATCATCAAAGTCATGTGGTCAAAATTAACCAATTGAATCTTCTGAGGGCTGTTAATGCAATGAAACCCTCGGTGTCTGCGAAGGAGAGGCGACGATACCAACAAATGTAAGTATAATGGATAGTGTAGTCTTTCAACATCAGGGATTAGGCATAGCATAACAGAGAGACAGAGAGTGGCCGAGCGGTTAAGACGGTAAAACTGTAATACGTAGCCATAACATCGGCAAAGATTCAAGCCTTACTCGCTCCATGGTTCTTCTTGGATAAGAACTATAAACCATAGGTCCAGTGTACACATCTGGTTCATGTGCACTTTAAAGAACCTATCTTTCGAGACGAGTAGGGGGTTACCCAGGTGTACTAGTTCATTACAGCCACTGATCATAACTAGGTAGTCAGGAAGACCAGTCTTTGACTGAAGAGATCACCCAGAATATATAACAAGACTTGTTCTCAATAGCCCAACAGTTTCTAGGGGTTGGTGTCCAATGGGATTGCATGCCCCTTCTTTTTCACAGCTAAAATGTACAGTAAATAATAAAGCATGGTGAAAAAAATCAATGCATCTTAAAACATTTACCTCTTATAGATATGATTCATTTGTGAGCTCAAAAGGAGGTAACTTTACTGGACAAGAAGAACACTCTACTAAACGTGCTACACTTGCATAAAAAGGCAGCAATTATTAAGGATTGATATGTCCGGAATTTTAATAACATATATATATCATTGATGATAGACATAGAACCTGTACAGTATTATTATTATTATATTTTACTGTATGGTAGTGAAAAATTGTGGAAAAATAATAACAACAAAATTGACTATATTCAAAATAATGTTTGTAGATTGTTTTAGGGGTTCAAATGTTGCAAATAGAGGAGAATGTGGGCGAGTCAATCAAACGAAAATGTACTCAATGTTATCCATTATTGGGTAAGACTGGTAAATATGAACAAAGACAAAAAATATGCAAAATAAATGTTATAAATCTTAACTTCATAATGTGCAAAATAAATAACAATTGTTGGATAATTGATATGAACCTGTACAGTATAAATGAGGAATGGCACTCTGCTAAACTGCCATGTACTTGTATAGCATAAATATAAGATTGATGATGAACTAAGACATGGAACCTGTATGTGTCAGAAATATGGCTATTATCAACTTATAGAGCCATTTTAACCAATTTTGTCGAAAAATAAAAAGGTCGAAATTTAGCCAATTTTGTAAAAAATCCCTGTATTATTATAGTACAGGGATTTTTTCGAAAAATGCCCAAAATATCGACTTTTTAAAATTCAATTATTATGCAATAATATGGCTATATATGGCTATATATTGCTTAGTATCATCATATTAACCAGTTTTGTCGAAAAAATAAAGAGGTCGAAATTTAGCCAATTTTGGAAAAATGCCCAAAATATAGACTTTTTAAAGTTCAATTATTATGCAATAATATGGCTATATATGCGCATATATTGCCTGTTATCAACTTATAGAGCCATATTAACCAGTTTTGTCGAAAAATAAAAAGGTCGAAATTTAGCCAATTTTGGAAAAAATCCCTGCGCAAAGGGTACAGCTCAATCTTCTCACTCGAAACGGTAAAGAACGCAAAAATAAATGGACAAGAAATGGACAGAGCCATGTGGGGTCATTAAAACTGAATTGGACTGGGTCATTAGATAATGAGGAAACTAGACAATTGGCCAATGGGACCCAAGAATCTAGGAGGTTGTTTTGAATACCGGCATACTAAAAACTGTCAATTTTAGGGGTTTATCACATGATCGATGTATTAAATGAATAAAAATATTAAATAATAGAATAATAAGACTTAAATTTTTTGTTAAAAGTTGAGAAAGTCGACATTTTTTTTTCCAATTTTCGAAAAATCCTTGTACTACAGTACATGAATTTTGTTTTTTAAAACACGGTAAATTCGACTACAATATATATGTTGTATTAATTGTTAGTTCTTTTAATATGACGAGACGTTTTTTGTTGTGTTTTTAGGGTGTGAACAATTGTCAATCAAAATTGTATATATATGTTAAATACTATGTAACTATTTAAAAAACCCACCCTGACTTCTGATTGGCCAACCATATTCCAAGTAGTTTGATAAGTTAGCCTTTTTCAAAAATTTAGACAAAATTACCGTTAACTTTGTCTGGGGCTTTTTTTCTAGGCCACATGGTATCATAGGATATGTGTAACTGTAAGAGGAGTAACTGAAAGTTACTGGATAATAACCTCTATAGTATGAGTTATTATCAAAATATATTATTAGAATTGGTGGAATGAATTATTTGATTCACATCAAAATGAATTGTAGTGGAATTGCTCTTGAAATAAATATAAAATAGTTGAGAATTTACACTACTAAGGAAATAGTCTTGACAAGAATATAGAATTCACCATTTAATGTACACTCAACTGCAAAAGTTTCCCCTCTGCTTTTTTTGTAAGGGCTTGGGACCTTCAAATACAAAGTGCAATGAATGGTATAATGTAAATTATAATGTAATAATTAAAACTGAATGTAATTTATAAAAATTACAAAATAATTTACAACATTAATCATTGCTCTTTGGATTTGGCAGCATTAAAAACTTTTTTTTTTTTATTATTATTATTAACTTTACTGCACATTCAGAATACCATTAGATATGGTGGCCCAATGGCCAAATTGCATAAAATACAAATATTTTGTAAAAAGTGAATATAAAATCACAGAACAAATAAAAATTGAAGATATACGAAACAGTATAAAAACTATCCATGGCTACAACAATCATTTGGAATCATTCTTTTTGCTGCTTTTTTTTCCTCTCTTGACGAAGGCGACGGATGGCAACCATAGCCGATTTCCATTCTTTAAAAGTCACATCAGATGTTGCAGCACAATACCAATTTCCATAGTACTGAGTGTGGTTCTTATTTAATCTTGGTTGCTTACACTTTGAGCACACAATCGCAGACGTTCTTGGTTTGTATATTTTGATCGGTTTCCCTTCCGATATGTCTTTAGCCACTCGTTTTCTGTACAAGAGGGTAGTTCTAGGAATACGAGTACTGCTAGCCTCAGGGACTGATGGTGGTGGTTTTGCTATCTCGCCAGGAACTGGGATCGACGGTCTGTTTCCTAGAGTCGCTAGGCCGGAAGTGTTTTTCGGTAGGACAAATGTGAAAGATGGAGCGCTTGTATGAACGTTTAGCACCGCTGGCTTGGTTAAAGGTTCAAGTAGGGTTTTATCAGAGACAAGTTTGGGTATTGTTGCTGAGATGCCAGATTCCAACACTTGCCGCTCTTGCTTCTTTGACGTTCTGTTGTACCTGTTGAAAATAAATCAAACACAGTATTTATAAACTTTAATGTATTTACTGTAGCGTAAAATAACAATCAATAACAAGTAAAAACTCACCACTGGATGAGTGTCGTACGATTTATCTCCATCAACTGAAGCTTAGCAAACAACATCAGGTGTCCATTCGATAGCACTTTCCGACAAATGTTCTTGTAGCCTTTGGTAATGAGCGGCCAGCGCTGGAAACGTTTACCTTCGATAGATACGGTAGATGGATACGCTTCACATAGTTTTGTAATAATGCACTCCATATATCGATTGCAGTCCGGCCACTGAGCTGGCCCGGTGTTCTGACCTAAGAAGCATCTTTTTAAAAAAAAACAAAGAAACAAGTTAGATTTAAGACACATCATGCAACAAAGTAAAAAACGCTGGAAACTGCCTTACCGTCGAGTGCTTTCGACACCAGGTATTACGGAAGTAGTTTTACTTTTCTTGAACCTGCCTTTCGTCAGGTAATCTTGATGCCGTGCTTTGCGCTTAATGGTTTTGTCATAAGCATCCAGGTTGTTCCACAACTTTGCGACATGTTCAGCATGACTTTGACTTATCACTCCACTGTCTTCCTTAAACTGCATAAGGTAGTCTGCCAGGGCTTCAACTTTGGCGTAGCCTGGAATGTTGTCCGGTCCAGTGGAATCCTCAAGTTCCTAAATTGTAAAATATGAAAACAAAATATATAATCAGACTGGTGCATTGTATTTCAAAACAGAAACAAAATTTGTGAGGTAGAAGCTAATGATACAAATTTAACTCACTGTATCAAAAAGGGCTGCTTTTCCTTCACCATCATCCTCATTATCGTCACATGAAGGCAAGGGCTCCAGCTGGGGTGGCGAGGGTTCTTTAGCATTTCGAGGTTTAAAACAACGCTTAGGTGGTTTGTAGTCTGGTTGAGTCTTGTCATCATACCCTTCATCAACATCAAAAGTGTAAATTTCTTCATCAAAGTCTTCATCATAAATGGTATCTGTTTTGACAGGAAATTGAGTTTCGAGCACTTTGTTCGACTGGTTGTACAGGTACTCCACTCCGATGAGTTCTCCAGTGTACTTGTTTGGAATGATAAAACTTTTGTACACTTTTTTGCCAATCACTTGCTCTGACAGTATGTTGAGAGCATGCTGATGCAGTCCACTATATGTACTGGAGATGGGTCCTCCAGACTGGGTAGCGGCTAGTGCACGGTTTGCATTCCATCGAACAAGTCCATCCATCAGGTAAGCTTGGAAATGTAAGTCGCTAGCACGCTCACCTGAGAAAAAAATAAAACATCCATAATAATGAAATAATACAAAAATCTGTAGATCGGTTTGAAGATTTGGTAGATACCAAATAAAAAGTAATACTGTACCTGGAATAAACCTGTTAAGGTGAAGATGAAACGATTCCAACGAAGTGGAGCCTCTTGCGCAACGATATACTGGCAAGGTAACTCCACCCTTAAGCATCTCACTGGTTTTTGTGTAGAGCGGGATGCCTTCTGGATCCTGGATGCAGGCGATGTGTCGCTCTTGTGAGCTCCAGATATCCCAGGTCTGCTCAGAGTCTAAGAGTGGGACGCCCATTGTGTCACGGCCTTCTTCACCATCGAGGGAAGTCAGGAGCTCTCGGATTAGGTTGGCAGTCTCGCGAGTCCCTCGTGTTGTCCTGCGACAATGTAAAGCATACTCCTTCTTGCTGATGTTTTTCAATATGATGTCGTCTGTTGGGTTGGAATGCTTCTTGCTTGCAATGAGCTGTTCACGCTTGGCGAGCTTCAGACGTTCAACATCGTCAGCGCTCCACTCAAAAATGCAAGCGGAAAGACGTTTGAGAAATATCGGATACAACTGATGTGATTCTGTTGAACAAGCTGCAGCAATTCTCCTCATGAAGTGCCAGATGTCCAGACGAATTTTCATGTCAGGCCAGGCGCTGAACATCTTCCTTATGCTTGAATGACCGCAGCAGTCACGGTCAACGTAGAGAATCTCGGGAGGAGGTACGCCTGCCAAAGCATATCGGTTAATGATGCCGTTTGTCATGTTGTTTAAGCCACATCCTTCTGCAGCAGTCAGGACTGTAATGAGCACCTGGCCGTACTCATTTCCGACGTTTGTTGCCCACGCTCCTGTTCCACATGCACGACCGGCTAGCTTCCTTACAATCTGCAAAAAAACCCAAACAAATTTATTAGGAAGAAAGCTTCCCCACAATCTGCAAAAAAAAATAAAATTCAAATATTTAAAAGTAAATTGCAGAAATAGTATTGTTTTTAAATTATTTACCCTTTTGGTCGAGTCAATCTTCAACACTCTTCCGAATGTCGATGTGATAGAAGCCTTGAGTTCGTCGATTCTTCCCATTACTTCGTTGCAGTAGATGGTAAGGAACCATTGGACAGAGGGAACAGGAATCATTTTAGACACCTCATCAAATTTAGAAGCAGCAATGACATAATCATCACGAGAACCACAGAACTTCTTGCAATTTTCTAAGTAGAGAGCCACTCTCTCATTCCACCGCCTTGTGTGTTGTTCTAAGACTTGTTGGCGAAGCTGTGATGGACTGTTACCGAGACCGCGGTACTTTAGAAGCTGCAGGACCCGGTTGTCGCAGGCCAAGTGATACGAAAGTACAACAGGAAACTGAAGGCGATGTGCTAAATCAAGTTGCTTTAAAATGTTTTCACTCCAGCCAATTTGTCTTTGTTTGCAATTAGAGCACCTCAGTTGCTCTGTTGCAAGAAAGTAGTGGCAGTCTAAATCCAGGACCGGACGAACGATTCCATGGAGGCCGCCTGATGTTAGTGGATAGCTCTTGCATTCTGGCCGAGGGCAGACCAGCTTGACCTGCCAAGTCTTGCGGGGCAACCAAAGAAGAAGACGATGACCGAAGTAACTGTTGGCCATGGGTATGTTTTTGTTGAGCGGATCCGGTTGAGGTGGATAATACCAAAGTTGTTTGAGTTTAGTTGAATCCAACTCTGCAGTCCCCTTCTTCGATTTCTTGAATAAGGTTTTTGAAATCCACTGCTGATCGATCTCGGGCAAGTTCTTCTTCCATTTATCTGGTATGAGACAATCTGCAAGAAAAACCAAAACAAAATTGTATAATTAATGAAACTGCATTATGTAATTTTCATTTTCTAGTTTTAAAATCAAACAAAATAATTAAAATTACACTGAAATAAACTACCTTCACTCTGTTTGATAGTTATTGTAGTGGATGGCATAGTACTAACAGGTTCATAAGATGTATTTGGTTGAGCTGTAAGACGGAAAATTAAAGAATATTTAGCAGTAAACTACTACTTCATTCGCTATCTACAGTATGCTATAAAACAATGTATTTAAACAACACGATTTTATGATTGAGTATAAATGAATGCATAAAAAAAAACGTAAACCCAGCAAGCCTACAACATACACAGGCACTAAAAATGCAAAACCTGAAATTTGTAATTTAGAAAATGCACAAAAAACACAAATATGGAATAAGTCTTACCTGGTGCATATGAGGTTGATGGTTGCAAAGAAGCATCAAAGACATCTGTACCAGAAAGTGTTTCATCTGTGACATCCTCAACCTTTTGTAGCTTAATACCAACAGGTATGTACGATGTCTGTCTAGTTGGGCATTTCCTGCGGTGTTTTATTTCTTTCATTGCTATGGCTTCTTTGCCTTCTGGGAAAGACTCCAAGTACCTCTTAAAGTTGAATTTGTTAATACTAAGTGAACTTGTACTTGGAATTTCATTAGCCATTTTAATAACAAAACATACTGCATATTCCAGTACATTTTCGACCATCCACTTGAATGTTTGTCCACTGTATTTACTATGCTGAAACTTGTAGCAGCCCAACACATCACATTCATCTTTGGTGTTTCCACCCAGCCTGCACACCTCCTTCAAGGCATCTTGGCGTACATCATCAGGAGTTAGACACTTGCCAGTTGGTCGTTTTCTCAAGCTGTTAAATACTACAGCAGCAGATGTATCTTCAAGAATTAAGGCACCCTCTTCACTGCGCCGAAAAGTTGGTCTGAACATACTGTACTGTCTATTGAACACCTGCAAAATTAAAAAAACTGATCAAAGGCAAAAATATATGTAAGTAAAGTATGTGAAAAAAGAAAATTTTACCCGTATAATGCCACTGTGCACCGTGCAGTTGTAGTAAATGGCTGTAAATAAAAGAAAATCAAATCTAAATAAAATAAAATATCTGTGGGTTAAAATTTCTCAAGTAATAATTAATAGTAGACCAAGACTTTAAATGTAAAATATTAATAAAATGAATTACATATAGCATTAAAACATATCTACTAAGAACAAACTATTTTATCTAAATTAAATTAAGAAAATATTACATATGAATAATTATGTTTTTTTTTCAATTAAAAAAACTATATAAAGAATTACAACATAAATTAGAGTAAATTGAATAATCTTTGTTTATTAAACAGTGTATGTATCAACTCTTTGATCCCTGAGCACTTCCTTTAATGCAATCCAATTATTTGAGAATCTTATCTAAATCCACAAATACAGTTGATTGCCTAATTAAACGAATGCTTTAGATCAAAGAGTTGAAGCCTACACTTAATTAAACAATCATTATAATAAAAGTTAAATTGTTTATCTATCAATTAAAAGGGTTGACATGTGATACAGCACACATTTAGTTTTTTATAGTTTAAAATTATGTTTAGGCCTAAAATCTATTACAGGGTACATAGGCTAGTCTAACTAGTAGTAGGATTGTTAAAATATTAAATAAATTAAACTTTAAAGAATAGCTTAATTAAATTACTTTAAACTAAATTTATTTACTATGGGATGGTTCTACGATAAATACTAATCTAAGCCTAGGCCTAGTCTAAACTACTGTAGTAGATAAGTTTTGAAGAAAACAAATAACAGGGAGCCCTAAGTAGGTAGCATCTTACTAGGGCCTAGCCCTTACAGGCCCATGGTTTGACTTACAATTCATGGCAACCAAAAAAGATCTAGGCCTACCTAGAGGTCTTTCTATCTAGCCTACTAGCTAGGCCTAGGCTATATAGTAAATACATTAATTAAAGTAAGTGTCGAGTGACACTATCTAACCCTAACTAACCTATAAAGGCATGCGTTATTGTTAATACTTTATGAAATATATGTAGGCCTACTGGTAATTAGGGGGATAAGTAATAATAGCAAATGCATTTTACCACACACAGAGCAGACTACCGCCAACAAGAATTAGCGTCGGCACCCATACAAACACATTTGCTAGGGCTAGGCCATGGCATAGTTTCTATTGACTATGGCTAGGCCTAGGCCAAACAAGTTATCAACACTTTAAATGCCGATTTCAAGCATGAAATCAATTTCGCTCTTACCTTGCAAGTACACGTTCGAGTTGAATACAGCTACTACCAGAATTCGCCTTGAAATTAATAATAATAAGTCTAGAGGATATGTAAAAAGATGTTGTCGCATGTAAGTCTCTGGACAAAATCTCATCATTGTTTGTGTTGTGAAAAACTTGTTGAAGTCACATATTAATTACGTCACTTTTCAGTGTTCTGATTGGTCAAAATGACAAATTTGGAACAATTTTTCTAATGCTCTGATTACGTCACTTTTCAGTGCTCTGATTGTTCAACTTTTGGAACGCTTTCCGCTGCTCTGATTGGTCAATCAGTTGTTCAATTCATTGTCCAATTCTACAGCACATATTGGGTTATTTGTAGCGCAATAATAATACAGGGATTTTTTCGGAAAATTCCCAAAATATCGACTTTTTAAAATTCAATTATTATGCAATAATATGGCTATATATGCGCATATATTGCTTTTTATCATCTTATAGAGCCATATTAACCAGTTTTGTGGAAAAATAAAAAGGTCGAAATTTAGCCATTTTTGGAAAAAAATCCCTGCACTGTACAGGGATTTTTAAAAACATTTCCTGGCCAATTTTCGACCTTTTTACTTTTCGATAAAACTAGTTACTATAGCACAATTGACATGCACAGAACCCATTATTCGACTCTACGCATGTTTATTATGCTATAGTAACCATTTATGTCAAAAGTGGTTACTATAGCACAATTGACATGCGCAGAACCCATTATTCGTCTCCGCGCATGTTTACTATGCTATATTAACCATTTATGTCAAAAAATTAAAGTGTCGAAAATCGGCCATTTTTCGAAAATTTCCCTGTACTATAATACAGGGATTTTTTCAAAAACTGGCCAATTTTCAACCTTTACTTTCGATAATGTAAATTTTTTATATAATGTGCTACAATAATTTCAGACTAGTTCTGCTTTTTGTAATGTTTCATATACCGAAATAAATAAATAAATAAAAAAAAATAAAACTGGTTACTATAGCACAATTGACATGCGCAGAACGCATTATTTTTTTTTGTCAAAAAATAAAAGGGTCGAAAATCGGTCATTTTTCGAAAATGTCCATGTACTATAGTACAGGGATTTTTCCAAAAATGGCCAATTTTCAACCTTTTTATTTTTCAAAAAAACTTGTTACTATAGCACAATTGACATCCGCAGAACCCATTATTCGGCTCTGCGCATGTTTATTATGCTTTAGTAACCATTTATGTCAAAAGTGGGTACTATAGCAAAATTGACATGCGCAGAACCCATTATTCGACTCTGCGCATGTTTATTATGCTATAGTAACCATTTTTGTCAACAAATAAAAGGGTCGAAAATCGGCCATTTTTCGAAAATTTCCATGTACTATAGTACAGGGATTTTTCAAGAAAATTGCCAACTTTCGACCTTTTTATTTTTCGATAAAACTGGTTACTATAGCACAATTGACATGCGCAGAACCCATTATTCGGCTTTGCGCATGTTTATTATGCTATAGTAACAATTTTTGTCAAAAAATAAAAGGGTCGGAAATCGGCCATTTTTCAAAAATTTCCATGTACTATAGTACAGGGATTTTTCAAGAAAATGGCAAATTTTCGCCCTTTTTATTTTTCGATAAAACTGGTTACTATAGCACAATTGACATGCGCAGAACCCATTATTCGGCTCTGCGCATGTTTATTATGCTATAGTAACCATTTATGTCAAAAGTGGTTACTATAGCACAATTGACATGCGCAGAACCCATTATTCGACTCTGCGCATGTTTATTATGCTATATTAACCATTTTTGTCAAAAAATAAAAGGGTCGAAAATCGGCCATTTTTCGAAAATTTCAATGTACTATAGTACAGGGATTTTTCAAGAAAATGGCCAATTTTCGACCTTTTTATTTTTCAATAAAACTCGTTACTATAGCAAAATTGACATGTGCAGAACCCATTATTCGACTCTGCCCAAAATATCGATTTTTTTTAATTCAATTGTTATGCAATAATATGGCTATATATGCGCATATATTGCTTTTTATCATCTTATAGAGCCATATTAACCAGTTTTGTCGAAAAATAAAATGGTCGAAATTTTGCCATTTTTGGAAAAAAATCCTGTAATAACAGGGATTTTTTCTAAAAATGCCCAAAATATCGATTTTTTTTAATTCAATTATTATGCGATAATATGGCTATATAGTCGCATATATTGCATCTTATAGACCCATATTAACTTGGGATTGAGTTTCTTATGCCAAATAAATACAACCGTGTATTACCAAGTTAGCAATGTAATGTACCTCTAATTACAAATATTTAAACATTGGGATAATTATAGACCTAATTAAAACTATTAAACGATACGGTATGTTACTATTTTATCTGATAAAATGTTCTGTTACCTAGGCCAATATAAAAACTCACAATTTAAAAACGAATGTAGTCAGACCTGAATATCTATAAATATTTTTTTTAACCGACACCACTGTTGGATTACTCTGATCAATACGCGATAAAGATTTTCTTTTTCTTTTTTTTAAACCTAATAATATGTAAACACATTCCCTGTAGTTGGTGTTTTATTTGGAGTTAACTCCAGAAAGACTGGGCGGGTTGGAGTTGGTGGTGGTATTTCTTTGCCCGGTCGCTGAATGTTTGATGGTACTTTCCCGGTCGTTTTATTAGCCGATTCATTTCTATACACTAAAGGATCATAAAAATGGTTTTGTATTTGTTCCTTGGCTTCTTGTTGTTCCTTGGCGTTTGAATTATCAGAATTTACCGATCTGAAACCAAAATGAAGGACCATTATAACTAGAAATGTTCCTTGTTTTTGGAAACAGTGAACAATTTGGTGTTCCACTTACCTTCTGTGAGTAATACATAGCACCACAAGAATGACAACCAGTATGCAGACAAGCAAACCGCCACCACCACCAATACCGATTACAATCAGGAGTTCGTCAGCTAAAAAAAACCCCAATTTAGTATTTACTTACCAATAATAATAAAATAATATTAAATTCTTATTAATAACAGTGGTTACGTTTCACTTCTGTATGAAAACCATGGATATGATAATACAGTGTTAGCAATGTCCTCTTTTAATGTAGAAAAGTGAAAATACTCTTCTTTAAAGTGAATGTCGCTCTTTTTAACGATTGAACTATCGATTATTACATTAATTCAGATGATATGAACCCCTCTTAAAAAGTAAACATTCGCTCTTTCAGAGTTAGAACAACACTAAATTTATTTGCGCGAATCGAACATCCCAAGCTAATAAACAATGTAAAATATAATTTAGATTAGAAACTGGACCGGATAAAATTAGTTACAATATCACTTACATGATGTTTGTACATCAGTTGTTGTAACCACAGTCAATGATGGTGTTCTCTTCTGATCATCGTCTGAAAAAATAATGAATATGTTTTGCCACCAATATCATTGCTGTTAGCTAAAGCTCTGTTTACACTATCAAACTAGTGTGCTGTGCCCAAACATGGTAGTGATATGCCAAAATATGGTAGTGACATGACATCATCATATCATACACATAACTTTGATAGTGTAGGCAGAGTATAATATTTACTACTGTAAGTTAATCAGTTGGTACAATTCATTAACAATTCAAAAGAAGATACTTTACCTGTCTTCGCCGTCGTCTTCGTCCTCGTCGTCGAAACCAGTGTAGTTGTCGTATGTGTTAACACTATTCGAAAGAAAATTATTTAATTTAAAATAAAATGTAAGTAAGTAATTAAGAAATCAAAATCAGATTATTCATCGATTGCTGTCTTTAACGTGGTGGTTAAGGTGACCAATGTTATCGTCTATCGTCTACAGTAGTATAAGAAACAATTTATCTTACCTGTTGGTGTCGGTGTCAACACTGGCGTCGGTGTCAACACTGGCGTCGGTGTCAACACTGGCGTCGGTGTCAACATTGGCGTCGGTGTCAACACTGGCGTCGGTGTCAATACTGGCGTTTGTATTGAAACCTCTTGGTCTGGCACTATAAACAAATATATATATATACACATAAAACTTTAGATAAACTAATCTATTAACAGTACTACATGATAGCACAGAGGTCATGTATTACTCTAAACATGGACTTGTCTGGATATGATCCTCACTCATGTATCGCTCATACAGTAAAAATATTGCACAACGATCTTATACTTAAGCCTGTTTTCCTGTCGACGTTATTCAACGCTATCGTTAACAATAATCGGCGATCTTCTACGTAAACATTGAAATGTTAACGATTTACAGGAAACGTTATCATTTCAACTTGATCGTTTTCAAACGATCGTCGTTGAACTATCAACGACGATAGCGTCAAATAACATCGGCAGGAAAACAGGCTTTACGGCTCGTAGTGATTGATTTAGTTTTAGCAGAATAAAATGTGGTTGAAAACACTTCTTCAATCGGCACTATAACAAAATATTTATGGCAAAATAAAACTAGAACTATCTATTGCAGTATCATTAATCAACATAAGCAACATATATAGTTTCTCTATTTATTTGGTTTCTCATTGAATCAAAGATGTATAGAGAGAAGATGAATAATGGATTGATTGACTGATCGATCGAATGAGACAACCAACAACAAAATTAAACTATGCAATATTAATATAATAGGCTGGTTTATCATTCCCAAAACAGTTGCACTACGTAGCCTCATAAAAGTTCATGTGTTTTGTGTTTGCTGAAATAAATGTACCCGACATTAGTTGATAAGGACATAGCTGAGAACATTGTGTGTGGTACCTGTAACTGCCGATAGCGGCTGCGCAGATTCGTCGTACACATCTATGGCGGCCACGGTTGTATTCAGGGATGCAATACCTTCAAATTCACCAGTTGTCTTATGGATAGCTTCGATAATACCTAGCGTTAAGTACGGTTCCGCAAACAATATAAAGTCCTAGAAAGAAGAAGCAATAGTTTTGTTAATTCATGTCAAAGGTTATAAATTCTTGGTCAGTGTAGTAAGATTCGTGGCAAAAATGTATTACACAAACATTTACCTGGAATAAGGCAATATCTTTAGGTGGAAATAAACTTTGTCCAAGAATACCTTGACCAGTGCCATCATAGTTAACAAAATATACGTAAGAACTGTATTCATCCGCGATGTAAATCCTTCAAGAAAAAAAGAAAACATTTGCAACCACTCTCGAAAACCTGCATTCAACGATTTATTTTCTTAAAAGTCAATTTTATTACTATACTGGAACCATTGTAATTGTTTTATGATTCTGTTATGCATTATAAATAAAAAGTGCATAAAATTTGCCATATTTTGAAACTTTTTTAAGGTGTGGTAGGTATTCGTGTCAATTGGTAAATCAAAAAGTGAAAGAGCGATAACAATTTATTTATAAATAGATATATAGGTAAGATAATGATATTAAATTCATTGCTGTATATAATTATTTGTAATATTGTCTTTAATAGTACATACCGCCATAATATTTTTAAAATGTATAAATCTGTGGATTGTGTCAATCATGGTATCTGTGATAGCGTTAAGTCTGCCCTTTTTTCACAATGATTTTGACACTTTATTTAACTTGGTAAAACCATTTTAATCTTCTTTTTATGATTCATGTGAATCTTCATTCTGATGTGTTTTATTTTACTGGAAAGTTTTTATATTTTTCTCCTAAGGGAGGTCAATAAATTTGAATTTGAATTTTAATATTTGTACCTTCTGTGTTTATAATCTATAGTTATGCCTGATGGGTCTTGTAAATCTGTGTTCATCACATCTTGTCGGTTTGTCCCATCAAGATCACAACGCACTAGTTTAGCGAAGTGTGTAGGTCTCTCTGTCCAGAACAGCAACCTAGAAAGTGTAAACAAACATGTCTCGTTTTATGATTTAGATCGTAACATACCATCGTGATGATCAACTAGAATCAAACCATGCAAATTGTATTTGCTTCTAAATTTGTAGTTAGGTTTACGTCTTTTTTATGTTAGTATACAGTCGGCTTTTCGATTTCGATTACTTTTCAAGTAATATACGTATGAAATGCCATATGTGCCAAAATATTTTTTAATATTAAGTCAAAACTCCGTCTGAAACTTAGACTACGGTACACCATGTGTTTCAAAAGAACATAAAGTATAGTTGGGAAATGTCTGCTTTCTGTTCTGCAACAAACGTCTTCTATAGAAAAAAAACTATAACTACAAAAGAAATAAGCACACAAAAGACTATAATTTTTGTATTCGGCAAATCGATCAATTATTCTGTAGCTGATTAGCTGCATTTTTTGACTTGCGTGTTACAAAATACCAATACGCATGCGTACACCAAGGCTATCAACCAACGCTTAGGCGGTTCGTGCAAACAAATTCATGTCATGTAAAACAATCTTTGTAATCATCTTGCATTGATTACGTCTTCGAATAACGTAATTGGTATCATAAGCGAATATGGCCAATACATTAAATGATTGGTGTTATAATCAACCCAGTAAAGGTTTTTCGAAACCCAGTCAACAGCCATACCTATTAAGTGAAATATTGAGGTTATTAAGTATTGATTTTCGAACTACCTTATGCTGTATCTTTACAACAGCTGTACACAGACCAGTAAGCGAAAGAAGTTCGGTCCATTTTGAAAATTCTTAATCACGTTTACTGGCTGGGACTTCTCATCAAAAGTGACTGAGTTCGCTGGTCTAACATGTACGTGTTATTATCGTTTGTATTGTTTTCATGTAAAATCTGTAATAAGTTGAGTTGAATTACTGTGCTAGTAAGCTAGTATACGAGAGGGTTATATTTTGTACTACTTTTTGTTTACTCTTTAACATCTTTATGCAATTATTTACCAAGCTACATTTGTAAGCTAATTTTTCTAATAATAATACACTGTATACACACATCCATAGTTATTGCAGCAGTAACAATTTCATTGCAGTTACTGCAGCAACTATACAATAAGATTAATTTGACATGATTCCTAAAAAATTACAAAACTCTTATTACCTTCTACACGTCCAATTCCCTGATGGAGTACTGATGTATGTGATCCCACCACTAAGCTTCCATAAATTATATTCTTTGAAATGTCATCGGCATAAAACAAATAGTTACTGTGAAAATCAACGGCAACGGACGTCACTTGTATATTGCCTTTATAAATATCGGAGACGAATCTTTGTTTATCTTGTAGGCTATAGTGTAGAAGACGCGGTTCAAATTGTGATACGGCACCTGGACGGCCTATTACACCAAATGGTGGATTAAAACCTCTTGAATCTGTTTAAAAAAAGATAAAACATAACATCGATCAGAGAAGCAATCTCACTCATAACGTTTATAGCAAATAGCGTGCGCGAAGCATGGTGCGAAGGGTTTGGGAGCAAAGTCACAACGCGTACGTACGTGATTTGTTGTTTAAACGACGTACGCGTAGTGACGTTTACACCCAAACACTTCCCATCGTGCAATGTGCACGTAGACCTGTGAAAAAAAGAAGTTATGTTAGAAAAAATTATTATACATACCATCAATACATGTTCCATTTGATAATAAATTATAGTCGTCGATGCAGATGCATTCGTGATTATTTTCAGCTGCTGAGACACAGTAGTGGTGGCAGGTGTCATAGTCACAGGGCACTAACATTCCAAAAAGATAGAACCACATTTCATATTATTACAATTGATAAAAAAAAAATATGTTTCCAGTGTGGGGTTAGTGTGGATTTTCACTATCATATGTGCATCGGGAATAAACTAACTTACATGTCATGGGTTTAGGTTGGACTTCAGATCCCGTGACGCACAAATCATAGATGCGAATCGATCCACCAAAAGAGTGCTCAAATACCTTACTGCTTGGTATGGTCTTTGTATAGAATAGGAGTTTCGTGTCATCGTTGCTGTACACACTCACATATATATAATCCTAAGAAAAAAGTTGCCAGAATAAAATTAAAGTACCCTATATAAGTAGGTAGGCTATATTGTGTAAACCAAAATATTGTAAGCGCAGCAGAAACTTTGTCTATGCGCGATATCAGGACAGTGCGCGCGAAGCAAAAGTTTAAAAACATGGTCTCTGAAGTGTGACCTGTAACCATGCGCAGATGTTAAAACAATAGTGCAAATCAAATCTCTATGAACCTCATGCGACTACTTGATAAATGAAGGTACACTAACCTGGTCCACTGAAATACTGTCAAACATACCAAGGGATAAAGATTGAGTCACCTCTACACGTCTATCGTTACCATCAACATCCGAAGATTCAATTCTACTTTCTGTTGATGTTTCGTCAATCCAATAAATTCTTTAATAATAAAATAAAAACGTTGATTAATCTATATCTTTATTTATAAAATGATTCAAAATATACCTAACTGATATGTTAATAATAGTGTATCCGGGTTAGACTCAATATGGAAAGGCAACACTGAGTTTCAAAACATTAGAAATGTGAATTTCCTCACAAGAAGCGAACATTGTCCCCACAACATGAATGGACAATTTCACCCGATTCTGCAAATGTCATTAGGAACAACTTAACTGACTATCGAAAGTCACCTAAATACGAGTCATTGTGTATAAAGTACAATTCTGTATTTAGATGGCTCCAAATGCCAGCAATGTTGATATTAATAAATATAATATAAAGGAAACAATTAAATATACGGATATCATGGATATTGTCATCATCCAGGTAGTGTTAAGTTGTCGCTGTTTACTAAACAAGTAAGTCCAGTTGTTTAGTAGAAATATCTCTTTCTAAACAAAATATTATAATTGCATGTTAATTGTACCTATCAGTAGTGACGTCAACCGCTATAGCCCTTGGAACCGTAACATTCGTAATAATGGTAATTCTGTTTCCACCTGACATGGAAGATCTTTCAATTTTAGGAGAATACAAGTTTCCCAACTCTGTCCAGAAAAGATACCTTTAAAGATAACAATAAAAGTAATCAAAATAACAATAAAAATAACAGTAAACTACACTAAGTAGGCCTAAACTAAAAATAAGATAATTTCTGTTTTTCCAAGAAGAAAAGGTTGAGCACAAAATTGACTATACGCTCATTATATATTATCATTACACTTCTTATTAGGCCTATTCATTTCATTACAGAACTAGGACTAATTTCCTACCAGAAATGCTTTCCTAAATAAAAAAGGTATATGTTTCAAGATGAAATAACAACTTAAATCGATAAAAGCAGTAAACAGATATTATTGAAAGCTAACGACCTTGTGTTACTATTTGTAAGTCACTTTTGTGTTTTTTGTGTGCAAGCGTTTAACTTAATGGTGTGTTGTTATGAAACAACTTAAACAAACAAAACGATATCGTTTGAAGTTTGTCTCGCTTCAGTTGAAATTCTATTAAAACTTTCAAATATTTCGTCAAAAGTGTGTTCATGCTGTGCGCTTCAAAGACATCAGAAAATTGCATAATTTAGTTGAACAAAACCATATTTCTTCAAATAATAATGATTACAATAACAACAAAATCAAGAGCACAACAAATGTGCTTAAGGGAATGACTATCATTGATTCGTGTCGTTGAAGCATTGTCGTTAAAAGCATACTTCTGTTTATTTTCAAATCAATTGTCCTGTCTTACCATGGTTGACACTGCACTGCAATTTGTTGTTTCCACATCATAGAATACAATGCATTTATATTATTATTGTTTTGTTATCATATGTAGGGCTCATTCTTCAAAAATTGTTTACTGTTTATGCAAGTTATCACATATTATTTAGTATTTACTTCCTTATCATAAGTACCATAAAGTGATATATTCATTCGTTTTATTTATTTAACGAATTTCAATAAATAGTATTCTCATTTTGATCATAAACTTCTTAGAAACCAATAATTGTTCATTTCATCGATTTCGTTTCATTTATTTTGCTTCACTTCAATTAAAGAAACGTAAGAGAAAGAAGGATATAATGAGAACGCCAAAACACAATTTGCTTACTAGTTACAAATACGTAAGTCTATGAAATATGATACTAAATATAGAGAATGTTGGAGATAAAATAAAAAGTTGTTATATTTTTACGCAATTGATATACGTTTCTTACGCTTTCGAGGGATGACATGCTATTCCAGACGGCCTTTCAATACCCGTATCAGCAATCACAGTATAAACTCCCCCAGAATAATTCATCATTTTAATCCAGTTGTACCCCTCATCCACCCAGTACACATTCTGTGCCAACCAGTCAATAGTAACACCATCCACTCTACCAGATGTTCCACCTTCGATAGGGCTAGCCTGACCCCCGGGTTCCATCAAATCATCACTTAGATACAGCCAATGACTTCTGGCATCATGAAAAGTGAGATTTCCAGTATCGTAATCCGCTGCCACAGATGTGAAGTTGTGCCCACTCGATATAGCAGGGTTGCTAACTTCCATTTTTTATGAAGATTGTGCATTTTGTGACAAAAGCACCAAATTTGGCACAAACCTTCTTTAGGGTATATCTAACAATTCTAGAAGGGGTGCCCAAAAATCGGAACAATTTAACGACGTCATTTGGACCACGCCCTTTTTTTAGTATTACGTAATTAGGTGAAAACTTAAATCTTCGTATATACATACCAAGTTTGGTATCAAATTAAAACTCATGACATGTACATTGCAATACACACATAAAAAACATATGATTTCTCTTCAGACGGAATATATAGGTCAAATAATGTCATTTTCTGTCACATTGAAAGGGATTTCAATCAAAACGCGCCAATATTGGGCTATGTTATGAACATTGTAGTTATAAGAACAACAACATTCATTTTTGTAATACAACTACTAATATATATTTATCCTGTATCAGTTACTTTCCTTTAACATAATATTAGGAACCACTGAAAAAAAGTATATAAAACATATACTGTATCAAACTTGGCTCAATAATCACTGGACTAAGTAAACAGACAAAAGACCATTTGACTGACAATTATGGCGTTAGCATCCATAGCAATACATGGAGGTGATTATCAACTTTACTTTTATGAAATTATTTATCTGGAAACTAACACTTATAATGGTACAGAGTTGCTAGATGACGAACAGGTTCCACGGCATGGATAACAAAGACCAGTGCAAGAAAGACCTGCTGAACGGTACTTGCAGTTCCCTGAGCAATGCAGGCAACCAATTCCTCGATAATTGTTCAGAACTTCTGGTCTTGGATGCTCGAGATTGTGCCAATGAAAGTGCAGTAGTGACAGTTCGTACAATTCAGGATGTAGGTACTACCCAGTACCAAAAATATTTCAAGGAAGTTATTCTCGACAGAAGTGTTGCAATTATTCAACAAGCCATCAAACACCATGGTCAAAATCAGTGTCCAAAACAAAGCGACTGTATATTGCAAGTCAATCTCGTGATGGAGATTTGGAAGACTTCTTCATGCACGAAAACCAGCCATGGCCACCCTCTTTGGCAGTAAATGGAAAGCTTCGACTACCAACTAAGAAGTCTGAGTTGCTACAGCATTTGGAGACTGAAGGCCAGCCTGAACCTCCTACATATTTTGATGTAAAGGTGTTTGACGGAGCTGCTATTGTCCATGCTCTTTCCAGCAACCATGCATTTACATTTGATGACTACGGTGATAAGGTGAGTACATTTCTTTGCATTCAGGATTGTATCTATTGTTTAACCACCATATAATTGGTCACTTCTATATGCGGATCGTTATTCTTGTATCATTTGTATGACAGGTCTTTCTACCGTGGACCAGACAGCAGCTGCAGAATAGTAACAGAATTGATATAGTGTGGGACACTTACAGAACAGATAGTCTTAAGCAGTCTACAGGAGAAAAAAGAGGAAAAGGGGTCAGGAGGAAAGTTGGGGGACAAACAAAGATTCCAGGGAATTTTCCAGACTTTCTGAAAGATCCAGTAAATAAAGAGGAGTTATTTAACTTTTTAACTACAAAGGTGTCTACCCATGATTACTCTGACTGCATCAGGTAAGTTTTATTATGATACATACTAATTTGTTTTGTTTGTAACCAAACGATTAATTTACTTATACAGTTTCATACCAATAATTAATTAAAAAGGCATATTAAATAGTAAGTAATTCTTGATATATGTCCTGTAGGCGAGTCTTTTGTATGTTGACATCTACTCAACCTATGTCAATCTGCGACCATGAAGAGGCCGACTCCAAGATGTGCATTCACATTGATGATGCCTTAAAGAAAGGTAGCAGGGCTATTTTGGTGCGTACAGTTGATACTGATGTCATTGTTATCCTGGTTGGTATTTTCTGCAATCTAATAGCCTGTTATCCTGGTACGTGTATCTGGGTCGCATTTGGCATGGGTAAGCACTTCCAATATTTTAATATAAATACCATCTGCCATAACCTAGGAGAGGATAAGTCAAGAGGGCTGCCAGTATTTCATGCATTTACTGGGTCCGATACTACATCCCAGTTCTTTGGAAAAGCAAAACACTCCGCATGGGAGACGTGGAACTCATTTCCAGCAGTTACAGAAGCCTTTCTTTTCATGGCACATCACCCTTTCAAATCTCTAGGAGTCAACTCATCTCAATTCCAGTTGCTAGAGGAGTTTACATGTCATCTATACGACAAGACAAGTACTTTAAGAAGTGTTACTAAGCTAAGACAAGATCTTTTTTCAAGAAAGGCACGGACAATGGACAACATTCCTCCTACACAGGTAAGGGGAGCTTCCATATAATTGTCAATTGTCGTTTAATAATTTATTATCAGGTTCATGTTTTTCTTTCATTAAAAGGTAACACCAATCTTTAAATTGTTTATTGCAGGATGCACTTTTACAGCATTCCAACAGATCCATATACCAAGCAAGCATTTGGACCACCAGTCTACAGCCACAGCAGAATGCTCCATCACCAGAAGACTTTGGTTGGACTAAAACTGGCAGTACATGGACACCAGTCTGGACCATACTACCTGAAGCATCCAAGGCATGTAGGGAATTGCTAAAGTGTGGCTGCAAAAAGTTGCCTTTTTGCTCAGGGAACTGCAAGTGCTGTTCAGCAGTGCACTGGAACTTGTTCGTCATCTAGCAACTCTGTACCTAAGTGTTTGTTTCCAGATAAATAATTTCATAAAAGTAAAGTTGATTATCACCTCCATGTATTGTTATGGATGCTAACGCCATAATTGTCAGTCAAATAGTCTTTTGTCGGTTTACTAATAGTCCAGTGGTTATTGAGCCCAAGTTTGATACAGTATATGTTTTATATACTTTTTTTCAGTGGTTCCTAATATTATTTTAAAGGAAAGTAACTGGTACAGGATAAATATATATTCGTACTATTACAAAAATGAATGTTGTTGTTCTTATAACTACAATGTTCATAACATAGCACAATATTGGCACGTTTTGATTGAAATACCCTTCAATATGACAGAAAATTACATTATTTGACCTATATATTCCGTCTGAAGAGAAATCATATATTTTTTATGTGTGTATTGCAATGTACATGTCATGAGTTTTAATTTGATACCAAACTTGGTATGTATATACGAAGATTTAAGTTTTCATCTTATTACGTAATACTAAAAAAAGGGCGTGGTCCAAATGACGTCGTTAAATTGTTCCGATTTTTGGGCACCCCTTCTAGGATTGTTAGATATACCCTAAAGAAGGTTTGTGCCAAATTTGGTGCTTTTGTCACAAAGTGCACAAAAAAAGTGCTAAGTTACCCTGCTAATACATAGGATTCTTCAATCGCGAATGGTTGTGAACTGATCGAATAGAAACCGATGTAAGTTGCCGAACGCTGGTCATCATACATTGCTAAATATAACTCATTACCTGTATTGTCTCCACACACTGAAAGTTAATAGTATAAGTCAACAATTAACAATTTCCTTGTTTATCAAAAAGTTTGTTGTGTAGCTAAATAAAAGTTAAAAAATTGTAATTGTAATGAATTATAGGAGTAAACGTAAGCAATTTGACCAGTCATATGCGTGTAATGCATTGCTTTTTATTGGTAAATTCGTTGCGTTGCGGCTTACGTGCTTGCGTTGCGTACTGTTGGGACCAAACTTTAAAGTTTTAAAATTCATAATAACATGTAATTGTTATATAGTTTACTCTTTATGGTATCTCTGATTAATCAAAAGTTGAACCATTATTTAAAACTGTAATAGGCCTACATTTTCAATAAACTAAACAATTATAGATATAAAAATTAAATAAAAGAATGTTTAAACAAATGTCTTACCTTCAAATGAGAGGTGTGTTAATAAAATCAACACAAGTAATAAGCCGTTTGGCGTTCCTGATGTTGGAATCTGCATTGTTATAACATCAAAGTGATATGAGGAAGTAACAGAGAATATTATAGACAAGTGTGAATCATATTTGCCTAAATAGCATTCATCGTTGTTTGTTGCTTCACAATGGTTCAGTAAACTTCAACTAGGCCTATGTAACGTATAACTTTTGACGAATGGTAGCATCGTGTGAGAAGAATAGAACAAAAGGTACGCAAGAGGTTTTTATTTTGTCTACTAAAGTTTCACGTGATCTGAAACATTTGTATCATGTCTAGTTACAGTAGTTCTTTTTTATCACCAAATTCCTACTGAAAAGTACGGCCGGCACGTGATCGACTCACACTGATATACATGCAAAAAATAAAATCATATTAAAACTGTGCAAGTCATTGTCTTGCCCAATAACATCAATTTCTCAACTATCCAGCAAAGTTAAGACGTGGGCTAACTTCTTACACTTAAGTGGTCGATGGTAGTTGTCCAACTTAATTGTACTGAATATCGAGTAAAATTGGAGTGTTTTTTTAAAGGGAGAGCGATATCGGCGTAAATATAGAATCAGGATTGGATTTACGACTAGGCGTAGAGGCAGCCAGTTCGTTTTTTTTATGGGATTTGGCAACATTTCTCCGTCGAGCGATTTACTAAGTACTACACAGATTTAAATGGTCGCGTGTAATTTTATATATTTTTTATATTTAACTATAAACTATTTATAATACACCACGCAAATACTCTCATATGCTTATAATTGTAGAAAAATAATTCAGAAAATATAGGCATCCTATAAACTACAAAATAACATCATCCACGCCTCCATTACATATCTAATGCATGCACATTATCAGAACCTTACTTGCTTTCCATCTATATATCTATCTATATTCCTTTATATAATAATGCTCAGAGCTCCGTGCAAAACAACGGAGATCACACCAAACATTTGTCTTTTGAGAGTTAACGGGACTTTTAACAGGCATCTAATAATAATTATGCAAGTCTAAGCACCATGGTCTAAGTAAAGACTATTTTCCTTTATTAAACACAGGCGGTTCGAGTACATGCGGTGGAGGTTTCCAGCGGTGAAATGGTTTGTCAATTAAGGCCCGAGGACGCTCTGCAGAACTAGTATCTCCAGATGGTGTGCTTTGCCCTTTACTCTTCGGTGTGTTACCGGATGACTGTGAGAGTTCTGCTGAACTAGTATCTCCAGATGGTGTGCTTTGCCCTTTACTCTTCGGTGTGTTACCGGATGACTGTGGGAGTTCTGCTGAACTAGTATCTCCAGATGGTGTGCTTTGCCCTTTACTCTTCGGTGTATTACCGGATGACTGTGGGCGGACTGTGGGCTTTGTAGTAGTCATGTCAACGACGAATGCTTTATTATCATACAGGTTATTTTGCTCTGACATTTCACTTTCTGTGTTAGTCCGCTTCGATCTGAAATATATGAAATTATGTATATGAAATGGTTTCTAATTTCTAATCAAAACAAGAACAGCTAAACACACTCATGTTAAAGTCCTTGTAAAATCGCATTTTACGTACCTTATCATAGCAAAGATGATAGCCAACATGATAATGATAGCAATTATAGCACCTCCTACGACACCAAAATTCAGTCCACCGCTGTCTACATCACACAAAAAGATTTGAAATCATAATACAAAAAAAAAAGCTGAACTACTTCGGTTATTACTTTGTAGGCCTACTACTAGATATACTTTAGCCATTACAAAAACAAAACACACATCACATTCATCTCTCAAACCTTTTCTCCAAAACACCATCTCTCCAACACACCATTTGCCCAACACACAATATTTCAATATTTCAACAAAGTAAAACATGTTAAATACCTGATTCCTCGTCCTGTATCGAAGGTGCTGTAAAACAGAATAGTCAATTAGGCACTTTAAACTTAAAAAGTCAATGTATATGTCTAGATATCCGTTAAGTCATTTTCACATTAAAGGAGTGTTGTAGGCCTATAACATACCGTCATACTGGACGCTGGAACCCGTGTTTTCAGGATTTAAAATAGAAACCGAATGGGAAAGAGTACTACAGGAACATAGAAAACGGATACAAATGTAAAATCCATCGTCCGATTTTAAAGTGTTTGTTAGAGAAAAATGTTTGCAATACTTGTTTGGAGCATAGTGTACGTTCTAGATCTGTCCCTATAGGCCTAGTCGTTACCAGCATAGTGTACGTTCTAGATCTGTCCCTATAGGCCTAGTGTACGTTCTAGATCTGTCTCTATAGGCCTAGTGTAGGCCTACGTTCTAGATCTGTCTCTATAGGCCTAGTGTACGTTCTAGATCTGTCTCTATAGGCCTAGTGTACGTTCTAGATCTGTCTCTATAGGCCTAGTGTACGTTCTAGATCTGTCCCTATAGGCCTAGTGTACGTTCTAGATCTGTCTCTATAGGCCTAGTGTACGTTCTAGATCTGTCTCTATAGGCCTAGTGTACGTTCTAGATCTGTCTCTATAGGCCTAGTGTACTTTCTAGATCTGTCTCTATAGGCCTAGTGTACGTTCTAGATCTGTCCCTATAGGCCTAGTCGTTACCTAACATTAAGACCTAGTGTCTGGTATAACGAATTCATGAATATTATATGAAAAGTAGTCTCGTAGTACGTTTGACACTTTCTTACATGTTCTCGGTTGAGTTGACTCGTCAGCGATGGCGATAGCTGTGATAGAGGAATCCAACATTATGGAACCTTCGTGTTCTCCAGTTGGCTTGTGAATCGCTTCAACTATTCCGGTGGATCTACTGATTGGTTCAGCTAATATCAGAAAGTCCTATACAAATACAATAATTTCAGTATTAGACAATTTGACCAAGCTAAGAACATAACTCAGAAGTAACTCTGATGTTTCAATTATTGTTGTATTAGTAGTAAATTAAGATCTAGTTACTGGTTGTTTCGTTCAATTATATATCGTATATATTTAACTTATTCTAGCCTAGAAGAGCATGGAAAGTAATGCTATCGTTTGTTAATGTATCTGGGGATATTATGTCACTTACTCTATAATAAAGACAGAAAAGAAATCAATAAATGCATGTGATTCGAGCGGGTATGCGGTAGACCCTTGCTATTTTACCTGATAATTCGTAATATCAATGGCAGCATATTTACTTCTTCCAATAGTTTTTTTATTGTTTCCATCATAATCAGTTGAGTATATCACTTTACTATCTGATCCTACCATGTAGATCCTTTAGGAAAAATAATTTTAAAAATAATATAGCTCAAATGGTATAAAACGCGTGTTGAACGTTTGTCCTAACTATTCATCTTCGTTCATATGATATACGCACCTATTCAGCTTTAGATCAATTGTCATCCCTGTTGGTTTCTGGAGACCTATGTCCGTCAGATCTCTTTGATTTGCAAAATCTAAGTCACTTCTAACGAGCTTGGCAGGTGAGGTTTCCTCTGTCCAAAACATGTACCTGTTGAGTAACATTAATATAGATTGTTTTTTACATAAAACCTAACATTTGAGTGTTGTATGGTTCGAACACGGTAAACAAATAATCCCAAGATACCTTGCGAAAGGTTCTACCGCAATTGCCGTTGGTTTTATGACGTCATATTTGCATGTTAAACCTTTTCCATCATACGCCAAAGAACAGCGACTATCATTTACATAGTCAACAAAATAAAGATTAAGTGTCAACCAGTCTACCGCCATACCTATAATACAAATCATAAATCAGATTTGTATGATTATTAATAGAACAAAGATAACAGTAAAAAATATTTAAAAATAGTTTTGTAATTACAATTACATTGTTTTTAACAGTTAAATAACTAAAACAGATAGTTCAAACTCTTTTACTTTCTACTGGCTTTTACTTTACATGCTCTTTCTGTCCATAAAATTCTTTCTGTATAAAATGTATTAATTTTATTTTATTATTTATATTATATATATCTTTACGTTAAAAAATAACATGAAACTTAAAACAAATATTTACCCTCAATCTGACCCGTATTGTATTTATGTATTGAAACCCTGAACTCTCCTACTTTCACTTTTACGACAAATATTTCCTTTTTCAAATCATCAGCCAAAAACAACAAGTTACTGTGTATGTCAACCACTAATGCTGTCGTCTCATATGGAGGTGATCCACTAAAAATAGTGTGAATGTAGGCATCTACTCCATGATATGATAGCCAATCATGGTGCAGTATAGTTGGATCAAAAGAGGATATGGCGTCTGTTTGTCCTATCACGCAATACGGCGGGTAATATAATGAAGAATCTACAAAACGAACGGTTTATAGTTTTAGAATGTTAATTGTTATTTTGTAATGTTTAATGTATTGAAGCAATTAGGCCTACGTAATAACGTACCGATACTACACGTTCCATTAGGATTTAATACGTAATCATCTCGACATAAACATTCGTGGTTGTTATTGGCTGCCGATACACAGTAGTGTTCGCAAGTATTACCATCACACGGTGCTGAAATAGAAAAATTGATGGGCTAATATTTTAAAGCAATGTGGGATATAATTATGAGGAAATAAAGTCTCACAATAAATCAAACGATCACATTATTTCTCCACATTTTAGGAGCATGTCATCAAACTTAGTAAAGTAGTAAAAAATGGAGGAATCGTTAAAACAAACTTCCTTACACGTTACAGGTTGTGATTGGATGTTAGGACCAGCAACACATAAATCGTACAGATCGATGTCGCTACCAAACTCATACTCGAACACCAATTCATTTGGAGAAACTTTTCTGTAATAACGCATAAAATATTCGGAAGCCGATCCACCGACAAAAATATAAGTCTATTACGAAAAAAAAACAAGTTTGTTGAGATTAATGACATCATTGGAATTCAAGTACAGTATTATCTTTCTTGGTAAATAATACCAATAATATGATGATGAATAAATAATTATTATGTTACTCACTTCATCCACTGCAATACTATCAAATACACCCAGAGACTTTGGTAATTATTATGTTACTCACTTCATCCACAGCAATACTATCAAATACACCCAGAGAAGTTGGTTCTGATACTTCTCTTCGTCTTCCATTACCGTTAAGATCAGAAGATTCAACTTTAATTTCTGTTGCAGTATTGTCAGTCCAATAAATTCTGAGACAAAGAAAGTTTTATTTTAACGTACATTATTTGTCAATGTGGTATTATAAAATACTAAATGGATAAGTACAGTATGTTTGATGGATAAGTGTGTTTAGTATATAAGTTATGTGCAATAGTTTCGCAGTTGTGTATCTCTTAACAAAAGAATTGTTAAATCAAGCTGAAAATGTAAAATTATAAAGTTAGTAATTTCCAGTAATTTTGCACGCCAACTATTTCAAGTTTCTTACCCAAATAATGCGGATGAATAACAGTTGTTTTCAACCATAACACACTTTGTATGCTCTGATTCTTTCTTTTACTGCGATATGATTGTGGAGAGTAAATTACCCAATAAGCAAATAATTTCTGGTTTGCATACCAAACCTTTTCAGATAATTAGGTGCCTTGCCTAGATAATACCAAACAGTTTGTGTTCAACGATGCATAATTCTGTTCCCGTTACTCAACGAATCTATCGACACCCTCACTTCATTGTCATTTAAATTAACAATATTCGTACAAAAGAAGATTATTATGATTAAGTTATAGTGTAGGCCCTTGTCCATAATGATTTAGTTTTAGGTTAAAATTTGATTTTTTGGGGAGCTATCAAGGTTAAAGACTACATTTTAAATCGTTTATCTAAAGTTTTTATGCTTTTAATATTCATTAAAAGTTGTATACCATTTATATGTATTGTTTTGTTCATGTACTTCTTATGGAATTTAATTCATTTTAAATGAATGTTTTGGTGCACACAGCCTATAAGTTCCAAAAAGGTGTTACCTGTCCAATATCGTGTCTACAGCTATAGATCTCGGTTCAGTCAGCCCATCAACGATTGTAATTCGGTTATTTCCCGCCATTGTTGATCTTTCAATCTTCGGTGGATATTGGTCTCCTAATTCGGTCCAGAATAGATAACTTTTTAGGGGGAAAAGATGGAAAATCAAGCATATTAACCATCAAGCTAGATTGTTATACATAGACCAGTATAATGTTTTCTATGCATAGTTTTTTTCAGTCTTACAATCATTTATTCCATTTTTATCTGATAGGACTGCGCAGTTTACACGCATGACATGGACCTACAACTGTGACTACCTATTTCAAACAAAACGTTTCGTTTGATTTTCCATTGCTTTGTTACGGTTGCAGTTTTGCTCAATTAAGACATATACAACAGTCCTATCACCACCGTTGTTTCGGTGTAAGCCAACAATTAGTTGTGTTTACTTGTTATAAAAGATACTATCAACGTTAACGTTAAAGCTTATTACAAGCTTTTCTTTCTTTAGTTTCTCAATACTTACCCTTTGTAAGGATGACAAGCTATTCCAGAAGGTCTCTCAATATCCACCTCAGCAATCACCACTTCTCCTCTTCCCGTATAATTTGTCATTTTAATCCAGTTGTACCCCTCATCAACCCAGTATACATTTTTTGCTAACCAGTCAATCGCTAAACCATTAACTCTGCCAGATGTACCAGCTTCAATCCATGGTATCACGTAATCAGATTCTGATGTAATATCAGGAGTTATTTGTATCCAGTGGTTTTCCTGCTCGTGATACGTTACATTTCCTTCGTGGTAATCGACTGCCAACGCCGAGAACCGATAGATAGGTGATGATGGCATGTACATATTTATTGGAACTGTGTAAAGTTTTTCAAATTCTAAATTTCGGTCATTTTCATAAACTTCTGGATTAGCTGAAATCCAATAAATGTAAGCAAGAGAATCACTTTGGTCAAAGACTACTAAATACAGTCTGTTATCTTCTCCATTAACTGTGAAAAAAAATAAAAACATCTATTTTTATTAAAAATATATTATTTGTTCTTTAGAAAGCTTGTAAACAAATAAAACTCAAATCAAAAAAGGTTATAGATCAATAGTCAATAGTTACCAATCTTCACTTACATATTACATTTTTACCTAACGATAACGAATTATGAACAAAATAAGCAGAATAAAAAAATGTATGTTTTAAAAAAACGTTTGAGAAATAGATAAATAACGGTTACCTGTGTAAGGAAAATCTAACATTCCTGCTAGGAATAATACCAGCAAAGTATTGAACATGATGAAGGTAACACACAGGTACGTATAAACTTGGTTTGTGTGTTATACTAAAAACGAATTGTATACAGTACCTATAATCCACAGAAAGGGTGGGTCGACAAATTGGCCTATTGATATGAATAATAACAATAGCCAATAATTTCAGGTATTTTATCCACGGATAGCGACAGAAACCTATCAGAGCATAAAACAGGATTGGGATCGTGTGAAGGTAATGGAGGTGAACATAATTTAAGGGGATACAGCAACAAAGTTGAGAATGTACTGAAATTAAATCATATTTGTGCCTTCTCTGTTCTTTCACCATCAATATACAAGAACACTTCAGAGCAGATCGATCCATCTGTAAAACAACAATGACTTAAAAGAGACAAATCATCATTGAGTATTATTTATTAAATAAAGCATAATATAAAATAAATGTCGGTTTTTCAGATTGTTTGCCCTATACTTTACTTTACGTCATTTTACAAGAAATAATTATAGTATAAATGAGTACACAAACAATTTCAATATTTAAGGCTGCTTTAACAAAACAGTTTATTTCATGTTATGTATAGTTTTATTTGTATTACAATTTGTTTTTTACTTGTATATATATTTTAACTGTTTGGGCTTCATTTTTCATTTGTGACAGAATAAATATTATTATTATTACCAAATCCAGTTGATGTATAGTCAGATGTTTCGTCCTACTGATAGTAGAAAACAATTTAGGGCCTAAACAGCAAGACTTCAGGTACACAAACTCACATAATGCACGTCTTTCAAGGAAAATGAATGTGACACAGTCAATAAAATGTTCAAAATGTTCAATGTCACAACTTGGTAAAGAAGATCCATCGTTATGCCTTTGGATAAAGAATAACAAATCAGCAAAAACTATTTCTTGTCAAAAAGATGAAATAAATTTGAATCAATTACGATGATTAATAGTATTTTTTTAATAAAAAAAACCATCCCATACCTATTCATTGTAATTCTCCCATCAAAATGAACTACAAAAGAAGACTTAAAAAGCTACATATATATATTGCTAACTAAAGACTAACTATACAAAAATATTACACCAAAAAATTCAACTACCGAGAATCAGCTCGAACATTTCAATTGTTCCAGTATCCATTATTGTATCTATCCAGCAATGGATCCAATTCATTTTACTTTTCTCTTCTGTATAACCAATTGCATTGTATACCGTATATGCTTAATAAAAATCTAAATAATTTGACTTTCGTCTCAAAATATCCGATTCACTTCCACCAATTAATCAATGGATTTCGTATTTTGTTTAACAAAGGTCCGAACATTTGTTTCTTCTCAACTCAGAGTGCCAGACTACAGCAACATGCCTGAATAGACTGGCGTAGCTAATAAGGCTACGTCTGCGGTAGCCTAGGCCTACAATATACAACTTACCCGAAAACATGTCAACGATCTTTTTGAGACTATATTCTGAATTCTTAAGTTTTACTTACAAGGAAATTCTTCTTATCATATTGCCGAAAAGGTACTTGTTAATGGCCAAAAATAGACATAAAATAAAGGTACACTAAATCAAGTTAGTTGTACGTATAGACCTAGGATAGTCGAGTGGGACAAATAATATACGATATTAAGGCGCCAAACGTGAACATTAGTTTTATAACTTTAGGTCTTAAGTTTTTAAATAACTGAGTTGATATAAATTGAAATAAAATATTTATATAACAGAATGGATCTGCAAAATCTTAATTTATTATTTTCAATAAATGCTATCTTACATTGTATATTTATTTTCAAAGTGGAGTCACAGTCTAAACAAAAGGAAACATATCGAATACAACCGTATCGATTGATCGATTATTTATAGACTTGAAATAATATATAAGAAATACAAATTTACTGTTCAAAATATTCACAACTTGGGAGAAAAAGGGCCTTTGGATAGAGCCAACGATTTATTATCAGCAAGAACTATAGTTCTCGCCATAAAGATGAAAATAATTGAATGAATTATAACCGTTAATTAATAGTTATTAATAGTATTTCTTTAAATTTCACTTATTTCAGCCACCATGGCGCTATAGATGATCATCTAACGGCCGCTTTTGTGATCACTCACTTGCGTTGCATCGCGTCGAAAAGGGAACTAATCTTCAATCTATTGGGCTCTGGGATTTCCGGAACATCAGCTTGTTCTTTCTAGATACAGCAATCGTTTGCCAATTTCCAGTTGACTGCACAGACTATCAATTAATAAGGCCTAGCAATATCACTGATTAAATGTGCATTTTGTTTGTTCTTATCAATTGGATGTTTCTGACTTTTTGGAACACCTTGTTCTGTTTCGATAGAATTAATAGCTCCCTCATTATCAGCTACTGACCTCTGACGCTTTGCAGAACCAGTATCTTCATCACTAGGTGGTGGGTTTGATCCTTTCTCGTTCAAAATCCTTTCTGGTGAAACATCTCGTTCTTTGTTGATAACAGAATCAATCGCTGCACCATTACCAACTACTGTACACTGGGGTTCTGTAACACCAACATATTCATGAATACTACGTGGTGGGTTTGGTCTTTTTTCCTTTAGTTTCTTTTCTGGAAGTTTTGGCGGAACATCTCGTTCTTTGTCGATAACAGAATCAATCGCTGCACCATTACCAGCTACTGTACACTGGGGTTCTGCAACACCAGCATATTCATGAATACTACGTGGTAGGTTTGGTCTTTTTTCCTTTGGTTTCTTTTCAGGAAGTTTTGGCGGAACATCTCGTTCTTTGTTGATAACAGAATCAATCGCTGCACCATTACCAGCTACTGTACACTTGGGTTCTGTAACACCAGCATATTCATGAATACTAAGTGCTGGGTTTGGTCTTTTTTCCTTTGGTTTCTTTTCTGGAAGTTTTGGCGGAACATATCGTTGTTCTTTGTTGATAACAGAATCAATCGCTGCACCATTACCAGCTACTGTACACTGGGGTTCTGCAACACCAGCATATTCATGAATACTACGTGGTGGGTTTGGTCTTTTTTCCTTGGGTTTCTTTTCTGGAAGTTTTGGCGTAACATCTCGTTCTTTGTCGATAAAAAAAATAATCGCTCCGTCATTATTAGCCGACATAGATGGTAGACTTTGTTCTAACCCATTCAATTGATTGTTAGTTGTTGGTTGTTTTGGATCTTGCTGTTTAGCTCTGTACAATGAAAATGCATGTTTCTTTCTGTATTCTTTGCTGCGCTTTATCTGCTTTGATCTGGAAAATATTAAATTATGCCTATGAAAATGTTTCTATATTCTAATATTAAACACAAGAAATGATTATAAACGTTCTTGTAAAATTGCTTTTAAAATGTTACGTACCCTCTTTTAAAAACCACAACAACGATTATAATCAAGATGATGACAGCAATTATAGCGCCAACAACGGCACCAATGTTCAGCCCGCTGTTCTCTACAACAAAATCATTTAAGTTTGTATATAATGTGATTACATTGTAGGTCTAACTTACTTACTTTATAATAATTGATAAGTAATATCTATAGGGCATATATAGGCAACACATTCAGCTGTCCCCAACACCCTTCTTTCTATATATTTCAATTGAGTATAAAATGTAACGGCATACCTGATTTCATGTTCGGTATTGAATTTGAATCTGGTATTGAATTTGCTGTAAAGAAAACAGTATATACAATCAATTTCAAGCACTAAAGACAAACAAATATGCGTCTGGCAATGTATATTATTTACAAATAATAATAATAATAATAATAATAATATCTCTCTAAAGCACGTAGGTCTACATGTCGCTCAAATATGCATATATTTAAAACTCTTACTTCTTGGTTGAGTTGATTCGTCAGCGAAGCCGATAGCGGTGATATAAGAATTCAACATTATAGAGCCTTCGTGTTCTCCTGTTGCTTTGTGAATCGATTCAACTATTCCACTTGACATACCGAGTGGTTCAGCTAATATCAGAAAGTCCTATACAAATAAATTAATTTTAGTATTAGAAAATTTGATTAAACATTACTAAGCATCTCTCCTAATATTATGTAATTAATTAGCTTTTTCTTTATTACTATGTATCTAAATTAAGATTAAGTCACTGTTACCCTCATCATAAGGTATATTCAATTATATCTTTGAGAGTAAACTTCATAGCAGCATGTAAAGATCATCAAGTACTAAATTTAAATTGATAACATCTTGTCTTTTATAAATAACTATAACTACATTAAAAATAGATTGAACTTGTTCTCCTAAGATCCTGGTGAGTGGGTATACGCATCTCAAAGTAATATTAAGCCAATATGCTATATTACCTGATAGTTAGTTATATCTATGGCGGCATATTTACTCGTTCCAATAGTTTGTTTATTGTTTCCGTCATAATCGATTGAGTATATCAGTCTACTATCTGATCCAACCATATAAATCCTTTAGGAAAAATAAAATCTAAATTGTAACTTTGGTCTTATCCTTTTAAAAGTAGGCCTTATGCAGAAGTCATTATTAGACGCAGGTCACAGTCACGTGAGGTGATATTTTTGCATATTACTGTATATATTAGATTCTCACTTATTCAGCTTTAGATCAAGTGTCATCCCTGTTGGATTCTGGACACCTATGTCCGTCAGATCTCTTCGATTTGTAAAATCTAAGTCACTTCTAACTAGCTTGGCAGGTGAGGTTTCCTCTGTCCAAAACATCAACCTGTCGAGTAACATTAATATAGATTGGTTTATACTTAAATCTTGAGAGTTAAAAATGTGTTTTGAATTATGGTAAAGAATGTAAGTATACGATACCTTGTGATTGGATCCACCGCAATGGCCGTTGGTTTAGTGACGTCATATTCAGTGGCTAAACCTTTTCCATCGTACGTCATAGATCCACGACTCTCAGTTACATAGTCAACATAAAAAAGTCTAAGTGTTAGCCAGTCGACCGCCATGCCTATAATAAAAAAACATAAAATCATTAGGCCTAATAGGCCTACTATTTTAAATGAATTAACGAAGGAAAATAATACAACATTTACATAGAAATATATATAGGCCTAGTATTGTAGCTTCATTCTTCTCTATACTAGATTAAAAAAGGATGGTAATAAAATGTAGACTTTTATTTTTTTATTTATATATCATTTTTTTTATTACCTTTTGGTATAACATCATTTTTTATAAATGATATTGTATTGATATCTTTACGTGAAACAATAAACTGAAAATAGTTTACCCTCAATCTGACCCGTATTGTAACTATGTAATGAAACCGGGAATTCTCCTACTTTCATCTTTACAGAAAATATTTCCTTTTCAACATCGTCAGCAAAAAACAACAAGTTACTGTGTATATCAACCGTTAATGCTGTCACATACGGAGGTGATTCAATAGAAAAATCGGAGATGTAGTCAGATTCGTCCTGATATGATTGCCAATCATAATGCAGTAAAGATGGGATAAATGCGGATATGACGTCTGTTTGTCCTATCACGCAAAATGGTGGGTGATATATTGATAAATCTATAAATAAAGAGTTAAAGTTATTATTAGTGTGGTATAATCGGTATTGTTTATTATTAAATTTTAAATATTTGATGCATTAAATACTTAATACGCACCGGTACTACACGTTCCGTTCGGATTTAAGACGTATCGTTTTTGGCATAAACATTCATAGTTGTTATTGGCTGCCGATACACAATAGTGTTCACACGTATTACCATCACATGGTGCTGAAATAACAAAAAGAGCAATCATAAATTTAACTAAAACTTAACTTAAAATAAATAGAAAGATATTTCCGCCTTTTCGTAGTCAACATTATAAAAGGTACAATAAACTGTATATCGCATTGAGTCTCTTAATAGCCTTATTTTTTGGTTTTACTGACAACTTATTTTCAGTAAATTAATATTCATAATAGTAAAGTAATTCGTTTATGCATGTTGATACAGGTACACCGTCTCCAAAGTTGCTTCCTATACAGTAATACTGAATTGAGGCAATATAAATCAGTAATTCAAAATAATTAGCTAATATATATAAAAACAGCATTTTATAGTAATTTGAAGATAAAGTTTTTACAATAAATCATTCATTTGGATCACATTTGCCGAAAAGAAATTCAAAGCGTAGTGTCACATTGATTACTCCTCATTTAGAGACACATTGTGACGTCATAAGTTGTCACAGTATAACATTTAGAGTACAGTAGTTAAAATTGTAGGAGGAAATATTAATTTATTTCTATAAAAAAACAATTTCATACACGTTAAAGGTTGTGATTGAATGTTTGGACCAGCAACACATAAATCGTACAGATCAATGTCGCTACCAAACTCATACTCGAATACCAATACATTTGGAGACTTTTTCCTATAATAACGCATAAAATCTTCAAAAGACGATCCACCGACAAAAATATATGTCTATAAGATAAAAACAAGTTGGTTAAATCTAATTAAACCAATCTAATGGGATATACAGTACATGATAAGTACTGTATTACTGTATATCTGCTTGAAAAAAATATCAATGATTGTATACTATATTACTCGCATCATCTGCTGCAATACTATCATAATAAACCCAGAGACTTTGGTAATTATTATGTTACTCACTTCATCCACAGCAATACTATCAAATACACCCAGAGACTTTGGTAATTATTATGTTACTCACTTCATCTACTGCAATACTATCAAATACACCCAGAGACTTTGGTAATTATTATGTTACTCACTTCATCTACAGCAATACTATCAAATACACCCAGAGACTTTGGTAATTATAATGTTACTCACATCATCCACAGCAATACTATCAAATACACTCAGAGACTTTGGTAATTATTATGTTACTCACTTCATCTACTGCAATACTATCAAATACACCCAGAGACTTTGGTAATTATTATGTTACTCACTTCATCCACAGCAATACTATCAAATACACCCAGAGACTTTGGTAATTATTATGTTACTCACTTCATCTACTGTAATTCTATCAAATACACCCAGAGACTTTGGTAATTATTATGTTACTCACTTCATCTACTGCAATACTATCAAATACACCCAGAGACTTTGGTAATTATTATGTTACTCACTTCATCTACAGCAATACTATCAAATACACCCAGAGACGTTGGTTCCGATACTTCTGTTCGTCTTCCATTACCGTTAAGATCTGAAGATTCAACTTTAATTTCTGTTGCTGTATTGTCAGTCCAATAAATTCTAATAAAATCACATAAAAGTTTTAATGTTTTGAAGTATGGTATATACGCTTGTTTTGTAATAACTTCACAGTTCCTCACCCAGATAAGAGGATGAATAACAATTCGTATTCAACAAGGTACACTCTAACTCTTTCTTTTACTTTGAATACACTCAAGTTTTATTTACCTGTCCAGAATCGTATCGACAGCTATAGCTCTCGGTTCAGTCAGCCCATCAACGATTGTAATTCGGTTGTTTCCCGCCATTGTTGATCTTTCAATCTTAGGTGGATATTGGTCTCCTAACTCGGTCCAGAATAGATAACTTTTTGAAGAAAACATTTAAAGTCATATTAGCCATCAGGCTGATGACATCTAAGTTGAATTTATTGATCAATGTAACCATTACTTTTTAAAAAATACTTACCCTTTGTAAGGATGACAAGCTATACCAGAAGGTCTCTCAAGATCCACATTAGCAATCACCACTTCTCCGTAATACGTATAATTGGTCATTTTAATCCAGTTGTACCCCTCATCAACCCAGTACACATTTTTTGCCAACCAGTCAATCGCTAAACCGTTTACTCTACCAGATGTACCTCCTTCAATCGATCGTGTCCTAAACCCAGATTCTGAAGTAATATCAGATGTTATTTCTATCCAATTATTGTCCTGCTCGCTGTATGTTACGTTTCCTTTGTCATAATCGACGGCCAGCGCTGACCACCGAGCACTAGGATTTTTGGGTGTGTAAAGAAAAGTTAAGATTCGGTAAACTTTTCCAAATTGTAATTCTGTGTCATTTTGATAAAATTCTGGATTAGCTGAAATCCAAAATATGGCAGCTTTAGATTCACTTTTGTCAAACACTGCCAAGTACAGTCTGTTACCTCCTCCATTATCTGTGGACAAATAATTATTTAAATATACGTATTATTCTTTATCGGGAAGAAACATTAAAACCATTTTCTACCGATTTAGAATTTATCAGTTATATATATACGGTTAATAACGGGTTTTACATATGTATTCAATAGTAATAATAAAATTATAACTTTCAAAACAGCAGCAGAACTAATTACATTGAATAAATTCATCTGGTTCCAAATAATATTTTTGTGGATTTTTACTTTTATGTTAAACCAAGACAACGAAAAGGAATAAAATTACCTTCGTGACGTTTCGCCGACAATCTGTCAGCTGCTTCAGACTAATGCCTGGGTTGGAATGGTCTGGTTTTTTGTAAGTGACGCTGAACAGCGCCACCAGAAGACATGTGCGGGGTTATATACGAAGTGAACTGTCTAAACTGTGAGAAAGTATATATAGGAGAGACCGGAAGGGCACTGAATACAAGAATTGGGGAACATAAAAAAGACGTATCAACACACAACCAAGTAGTTAGAACACGTGCAAATAGAAATTCTTCGACATAAGTCAGCCATAACTGACTACGCTATAGGGAATGACCATATTCCAAATTGGAATGCGAGAGTTATTGAAAAAGAAGCACAGACAGACAAAAGAAAGATAAAAGAATCTATCTGCATAAGAAAAAGACCACATAATATCAACGAGACATTGGTGGGTATGACCTCCCACATACATATGATAGTTTGCTGGAAAAAGTTGAAGCAGGAGGGGGCCAGCGGAGACGCTCTACCGTCAATACCAACCAGACGGCTGGTGGCGCTGTTCAGCGTCACTTACAAAAAACCAGACCATTCCAACCCAGGCATTAGTCTGAAGCAGCTGACAGATTGTCGGCGAAACGTCACGAAGGTAATTTTATTCCTTTTCGTTGTCTTGGTTTAACATAAAAGTAAAAATCCACAAAAAAGCAGCAGAACTATTATACTTCCAATGGTACAGTAAGTCACAGGACTTAATTAGTGTTCATACAAAAATGTGTGTGTAGATGTTTTAATAATTGGAGTTTTTTTTTTTCAAACAAAACAATTTAGTATGCTTACCCGCTTCAACGTCCAATACCCAAGATGCTGTAAAACAGAATAGAGTCAGTTACAGTCACTTTAAACGTAATATACTTCTAGTTGGGAAAAGTAAACTTCCCTACTTCTGCAATGTAACTGTTTAAGTTGCCAGTAAATAATATTTCTTCTGACAAAAAAAGCTTTTTTGTTGACGACCAAAATAAGCACTGTAGGCCTAAAATATATATTACTTGATAATATTATACCATGAAACTCTGCCTTTTCACTGTTTAAATTATAAACCCGGATTGGAAAAAATGGTCTATCACATGAGTGCAAAAAAAGCAGATACGAGTCCCAGTCATAAATGTTATGTAATGTTTTGTGATAAATATATTGTGATACTGTGTATACCATTCGTTCAAACTTATTGAAACCTCTATTTTGTGTTTTTCGAAAATTCACCTGCCTATGTACACAGTTTGATTCTTGGATGTATCAACAAGGAATGGGATTGTAAACTTGGTTCTAAATTATTTAAAAAATAGTGTAAGATACACCCTTTAAATTTGACCAATCAATGTTTGATATATTCAAGAAAAAACAGATGATCATATGATAAATTCTGTAGTCATTCTTGTTTCTCTCTATATGAAATAAACCTATATGTGTATAAATAAGTATTTTTTGACCACACATGATTATACGAAAATTAGTTACGTAGTATATATTGACCATGGTGATTCTTACATGTTCTTGGTTGAGTTGACTCGTCAGCGATGGCGACAGCGGATACATATGAATCCAACATTATGGAACCTTCGTGTTCTCCAGTTGGCTTGTGAATCGCTTCAACTATTCCGGTGGATCTACTGATTGGTTCAGCTAATATAAGAAAGTCCTATACAAATATATTAATTTCACTGTTAAATAATTTGACCAAGCTAAGAAAATAGCTCCAGCAGATTTTACCTAATATTAGATAAAAAATTTAGTTATTTTAAGTTATTTTAACATTTCAACCACGTCACCCTCATCATGGTTTCTTTGTTCAAAAGATAAATATCGTTTCCTAGCATGGGAGATCATTTTTTTCTGAGAATATTATGTCGAACAGGACAGGTAAATCAAGCGGATACGGTAAGACTATTTTACCTGATAATTGGTTATATCTATGGCAGCATATTTACTCGTTCCAATAGTCTGTTTATTGTTTCCATAATAATCGATTGAATATATCAGTCTACTATCTGATCCAACAATGTAGATCCTTTAGGGAAAAAATATATAAACTGGTCTTATTTTTTCATGTGTTTTAAGATATGCCTTCCTTACATTTTTTATTAAATATGCCATTTTAATGTTACATAATAGTTATTCAGTTTGACCAAAAATTGGATCTTGAAAAAAATGTTAACTTGAATGGAAGTCAATGGATTTTGGTTGAATTTAATCGTTTATTTTGTGTTTTAATACGTAAAAATGTCTTCTATTTTTTTAGGTTTTTTTTCTACGTAAATGAACTATAATAAAACTGTGAAATGGCCTATTTAATTTTTAATGTTTTGGGGGGACAATAGATATTTAAGAGTAGGCCTATGCATAAGTTGTTGTTAAACGAGTTTTAGACGCGTGTCTAAAATTATATTCTAGCATGTTTTTTATAATTCTCACCTATTCAGCTTTAGATCAATTGTCATCCCTGTTGGATTCTGGAGACCTATGTCCGTCAGATTTCTTCGATTCATAAAATCTAAGTCACTTCTAACGAGCTTGGCAGGTGAGGTTTCTTCTGTCCAAAACATATACCTGTTGAGTACCATTGATATTTTGCTACTTTGGTGATCTCGCTTCGTGAAAAAGACCCATTGGTCAAATGGTTAGGACAACTGCAAATCAAGCAAAAAGTTCAGGGAATCTCGGTTGGGGCGACTTTTCTCATTCTTACAGATTTACTCATTTTTATCGTTTAAAATTAATTAATCAAATTTTCAGTACATCACCAGGCGGTTTAGAATGTATTCTGTGCTTGTTAATTTATATTGGTTTTTATATAAATAGGCCTATTATTAATTGAGGAACAAAATGTATTGTTTAAGTACGGTAAAGAAGTAAGTCTACGATACCTTGCGAAAGGTTCCACCGCAATGGCCGTTGGTTTAGTGACGTCATATTTAGTGGTTAAACCTTTTCCATCGTACGCCATAGATCCACGACTCTCGGTTACATAGTCAATATAATAAAGGGTAAGTGACTGCCAGTCAACTGCAATGCCTTTAATAAAAATCATGAAATGTATGAAATTATGAAATGAGAAATGTCCTTCTTTATAATCGATTGACTCGACCCTACTTTGTTTTCAATGAGTTTTATACTTTTCTAGGCCTATTCATTTATAAAAGAAACTATCTTACTATTCTTTTAAACTGAACATAAACAAATTACCCTCAATCACTCCCGTAGTGTATTTATGTATTGACACTCGGAACTCTCCGTTTTTCATCTTTATTGAAAATATTTCCTTTACCGAATCGTCAGCAAAAAACAACAAGTTGCTGTGTATATCAACCGCTAAAGTTGTCGCATAGGTAGGTGATCCACTAACAATATCGAAGATGTAGTCAGATTCGTCATGATATAATTGCCAATCTAAGTGCAGTAACGTTGGATCAAATGTAGATATGGCGTCTGTTTGTCCTATCACGCAAAATGGTGGGTGAAAGTGTCCTGAATCTGTTATAAAGATATTAAGCTTCTAGTATGTTGATAGGGTTTATCAATGTATTGAAATAATACGTGAATTATATACGTACCGATACTACACGTTCCGTCAGGATTTAATACGTAATTATCTTGACACAAACATTCGTAGTTGTTGTTGGCTGCCGATACACAATAGTGTTGGCATGTATTACCATCACACGGTGCTGAAAAACAAAAAACAAAAACAAATATATATTAAAAATTAGGAATCGTAAACTTTTTTTTAAAACATTTTTAGTAGTAAAACATGTTGCATGTTGATAAAATTAAACCATCTTGGTTTCTAATGCTAATTAGATAAAAATAACAAAGTATATAAATATCATTTACTGACATTTTAATATAATGTGGCGGTAATAAAGTCTCACAATGAATCAAACGATATTAATTTGAGTCTGCAGTCTGCAATTTTTGTCATAACAATCCAAGTCGTCACAATGGGCAAGAAAGCAGTTCATATAATAATTTAGCTTATATAGCAATGTAAATAGAGGAATATATTATTTTATAGTTTGCATTGGGAAATTAATATAAGAAAATTTTCACTAAAACAAGACAACAAACAATTTCGTACACGTTCCAGGTTGTGATTGAATATTAGGGCCAGCAACACATAAATCGTACAGCTCGATGTCGCTACCAAACTCATAGTTGAATACTAATACATTTGGAGAAACTTTCCTGTAATAACGCATAAAATAATTCCAGTGCAATCCGCCGACAAAAATATAAGTCTGTTATAAGATAATAAAAAAACAAGTTATAGTTAGATCTAATGACACCAACACAATACTGTATATCTGACTGTATATCAATGATTATGGTACAATGATTATGATAATGATTTAAAGATGTTGTATACATTACTCACTTCATCTACTGTATTACCATCAAATACACCCAGAGACTTTGGTAATTATTATGTTACTCACTTCATCTACTGCAATACTATCAAATACACCCAGAGACTTTGGTAATTATTATGTTACTCACTTCATCTACTACAATACTATCAAATACACCCAGAGACTTTGGTAATTATTATGTTACTCACTTCATCTACTGCAATACTATCAAATACACCCAGAGACTTTGGTAATTATTATGTTACTCACTTCATCTACTGTATTACCATCAAATACACCCAGAGACTTTGGTAATTATTATGTTACTCACTTCATCTACTGCAATACTATCAAATACACCCAGAGACTTTGGTAATTATTATGTTACTCACTTCATCTACTGCAATACTATCAAATACACCCAGAGACTTTGGTAATTATTATGTTACTCACTTCATCTACTGCAATACTATCAAATACACCCAGAGACTTTGGTAATTATTATGTTACTCACTTCATCTACTGTATTACCATCAAATACACCCAGAGACTTTGGTAATTATTATGTTACTCACTTCATATACTGCAATACTATCAAATACACCCAGAGACTTTGGTAATTATTATGTTACTCACTTCATCTACTGCAATACTATCAAATACACCCAGAGACTTTGGTAATTATTATGTTACTCACTTCATCTACTGCAATACTATCAAATACACCCAGAGACTTTGGTAACTATTATGTTACTCACTTCATCCACTGCAATACTATCAAATACACCCAGAGACTTTGGTAATTATTATGTTACTCACTTCATCTACTGCAATACTATCAAATACACCCAGAGACTTTGGTAATTATTATGTTACTCACTTCATCTACTGTATTACCATCAAATACACCCAGAGACTTTGGTAATTATTATGTTACTCACTTCATATACTGCAATACTATCAAATACACCCAGAGACTTTGGTAATTATTATGTTACTCACTTCATCTACTGCAATACTATCAAATACACCCAGAGACTTTGGTAATTATTATGTTACTCACTTCATCTACAGCAATACTATCAAATACACCCAGAGACTTTGGTAATTATTATGTTACTCACTTCATCTACTGCAATACTATCAAATACACTCAGAGACTTTGGTAATTATTATGTTACTCACTTCATCTACAGCAATACTATCAAATACACCCAGAGACTTTGGTAATTATAATGTTACTCACTTCATAATACTGCAATACTATCAAATACACCCTGAGACTTTGGTAATTATTATGTTACTCACTTCATCTACAGCAATACTATCAAATACACCCAGAGACTTTGGTAATTATTATGTTACTCACTTCATCTACTGCAATACTATCAAATACACCCTGAGACTTTGGTAATTATTATGTTACTCACTTCATCTACTGCAATACTATCAAATACACCCAGAGACTTTGGCGCCGATACTTCTGTTCGTCTTCCATTACCGTCAAGATCTGAAGATTCAACTTTAATTTCTGTTGCAGTATTGTCAGTCCAATAAATTCTGAGACATTAATTATTTTGTAATGTTTATTTTTAACAGTTGCAAAATTTCGCAGATGTGTTAACAAAGGATGTTTAAAATCAAGCTAGAACTCTAAACAAGTATAATTGCAGTTTGCACGCCAACCACTTTGCAAATAATGCAGTTGTATTCAACCATGAAGGACTTCATACGCTCTTCTTTTAATAGATTTACCCGATACTTTTAAGGAATTACCACAAACATTTAAAAGCAGAAACAAATTGAAGTTTCATTTTGAGGCTTTAAACTTTCGATATTATTGTGGTGTATAAACCAATCTTTCATTTAAAATTACAAAGCAAATAATTGCCATTTTCCACACAAACAATTTGCAGGTATGTATTTAATACAGGAAATTAAGCGAAATCCTAGAAAGCAAAAGCTTGTGAAGGGGTGGCAAAGGAATTATTTTATTATTATAATTCACAAATAATATTGATAAGAAATGTTCCTCGCCAAAAAATAGATAGATAATTGGTAATTATGCATTAGTATTTATTCATAAAACAAAAAGATTCAAACATCACAGCAAATATGCTGAGTCATAAAAACAAACTGAACATCAAAATAAATATAAGCAGAAACAGTAAAACTACATCAATCGAAATTCTCATTTCATTCCTTATAATTTAACGTATTCGTACACAAAAAATGTAAAATCATAACTTTAGATTATTTTCATCTATAATAATTAAGTTTTAAATCAATTTTTTAAACTTTTATTCTGCAGTTCAAATTTATAAAGCAGTTCTCTGAATCTTACGTTTAATATGGAATTCTTTCTGAATATACACAAAAATGACAAAAATACAAGGTGTACATATTTGAAGAACAATTCAGCAAAATAGAATTCAAACACCAGTGAAAATGTTTTGGTGTATACTATCAAGAAAATTGAATATAATGATTTCTTTCTAAAGATATATTTTGAATTAAATGTTCTTGTTACGTGAAGAACACACGAAACGTTTGGTGAGTTTCAATGTTATTTCACTTTTCCTTCACGTAATAAGAACAATTTCAATCAAAACACAATCAAGAAGTTTAAACAAGGTGTTACCTGTCCAGTATCGTATCTACAGCTATAGATCTCGGTTCAGTAAGCCCATCAACGATTGTAATTCGGTTGTTTCCCGCCATTGTTGATCTTTCAATCTTTGGTGGATATCGGTCTCCTAACTCGGTCCAGAATAGATAACTTTTTAGGGGGAAAAGATGGAAAAGCAAGCATATTAACCATTAAACTTATTACCCATCAAGATTGATGTTTGAATTGACAATCCTAGTTTTATACAAGAAATATAAGACATTTTGATACGTAATTCAGTCTGTAATTAAAACATGATTCAGTTTGTAATTAGTAAAAGGTGGTTTTTTTGTGGATATTTGTGCCGTTGATTTTACAAAGGCCTTCAACCGATCATACGGTCATTGTTAAAAACCTAGTCGACATCGGAGTGAGGACATCTATTATTCCCACCATCTGGAGCTTTCTGACGGATCGTAAAATAGATACTAAACTTAGTTCAACCTTTTCCCCTTATACCAACATCACCTGTGGGATTCCACAGGGTACGAAGCTTGGGCCAATTTTGTTTCTCATATTAGTCAATAATATTTCTATGGAAGGCTGCAGATGGTGGAAGTACGTTGATGATCTCACTCTTGGTGACACTGTTAAACATGGTAATGCCCCTAAACTTCACTCTTGTCTTGATGACCTTACTGAGTGGTGTGATACAACTCTCATGGTCCCTAAATCATATCATAAGAGTTCATTTTTAGAAAATAAATATTCCCCCTCCTAATTATTACCTTAGCGGTACAACACGCAATGTTGTTTCGTGTATGAAGCTCCTTGGACTTATTATCCAGGATGACTTGAAATTGGATAATAATGTCAGTGACATGGTCAAAAGAGCATCCAGAATGTTGTATACGTTTGATATTCTTAGAAGGGCCAATGTACCAGTTCATGATATGATATCCGTTTATGTTTGTTATATCCGCCCAATCTTATATTGCCCTGAGTGGCATGTAGGCCTAAGCATCAATAAGGCCCAAATACCGACCATTGAAAGAGTGCACAAGAGATTTTACGTGTTATTCTGGGTCCCGCTTTCCTCTTATGTATGAGTCAGCTCTTGAGCTTACAAATATGACCATTCTCGCATCCAGACGAGAGACGTATATTTTAAAATTTGGAGAAAGGCTCTTGAAATCGGAGTTATCGGAGTTTTGCCCGACTACCGCATTATTACTAGAGAGCTTAGATCAACCACGGTAGATAAACCCCTAATTAATATACCTGTTAGTAGAACTAACCGTCTTAAGACCTCGCCTGCCCTTACTATAAGTAGAATCCTTAATTCAAACAGTAGGCCTACTTAAAATGATCACGCTGAAGATGGCTATGTTATAAATATTTACATATAATAGGCCTATAAATTTGTATATACATTTTGGAATTTTTTAACACAATTTTATTTTTCAAATTGTTTAATGTTTTGTATAATAATAATAATAATAATAATAATATTGTATTATATATAATAATAATGTTGTATACATTTTATTTAATTTTTTTATATTTGTGTTTCCATATATATATTTTTCGGGCTGCATGTTTTTTACTATATAAATGATTAGTTTTGTACATGTTTTTCTTGTTGCCCAGATGGTTGTTCGGTATGTAAGCCTATTAGGCATAATACATACTATTTACTTATCGCAGGCCATAACATTCATCAACCATTAGATTAGAGTTTATTTAAGCTTTTCTTTCTTTTTTCTTCTCACAATACTTACCCTTTGTAAGGATGACAAGCTATTCCAGACGGTTTCTCAATATCCACCTCAGCAATTACTGCTTCTCTTTCTCCCGTATAGTTGGTAATTTTAATCCAGTTGTACCCCTCATCCACCCAGTACAAATTTTTCGCCAACCAGTCAATCGCTAAACCATTCACTCGACCAGATGTACCGCCTTCAATCGCTGGTATCGAGTAATCAGATTCTGAAGTAATATCAAGGGCCATGTATATCCAATGGTTGGTCAGCTCGTGGAATGTGACATTTCCGTCGTGGTAATCGACTGCCAACGCCGAGAACCGAACGGCAAGTGATGATGGCATGTACGGAGGACGTGGAACTGTGTAAAGTTTTTCAAATTCTAAATTTCGGTCATTTTCATAAACTTCTGAATTAGATGAAATCCAAAAAATGGCAGCATTAGACCTACTTTGGTCATATACGGCTAAGTACAGTCTGTTATCTTCTCCATTAACTGTAAAAAAAAAATGAAAACATCTATTTTTATTAAATATATATTATTTTTTCTTTAGAAAGCATGTAAACAAGTAAAACTCAAATCAAAAAAAAGTTATAGGGTTTTTAAAGTAAAATCTTCACTTACATACCAACATTTTTACCTAACAATAACGAATTATGAACAAAATAAGAAGAATAAAAAAATGTATGTTTTTAAAAAACGTTTGACAATAGATGAATAACGGTTACCTGTGTAAGGAAAATCTAACATTCCTGCTAGGAATAATACCAGCAAAGTATTGAACATGATCAAGGTAGGAACAACAAACACACACGCAGATACGTATAAACTTGGTTTGTGTGTTATACTAAAAAATCTACAGTTTTATACAGTAATGGGTGGATCGGCTAATTTATACTACAATAGCTAATAATTTTGGATGTATTTCCTCCTTGAATTGTGAAAAACCTATCAGAGCATAAAACAGTAAAGTGGTAGAAGTGTTAGCAAATAGCGTAAAACTAATTTAGGGAGTAAATCATATTGCGCATGTTACGGAAATAAAATAAACAATACAAATCACGTAGCATGGTACAAACAAATAGCGATAGAAAATAAACTTACCAACCTTAAATATTCTTTCACCATTTAATTCAGTGTTAAGAAGAATATTTTTGAAAGATGGATAAGAAATTAATAATTGAAAAGTAATATAAGTAGTAAAATAATTGAAAATTATAAAAGCATTGCTCGAATACTAACATACTAATGAGATGTGTATATCGGCTCATGATACAACTATCAGCCTGCAGGTTAATTTTGCTAAGTCCACTAGCTTAGGCCTACACAATATACAATTTACCAACTAACGTCATGCAAAAACATCTTGTTAAAAGACGTCAATTACTTGTATGCGTGTTACTTACTTTTACTAAGAAATCCTTCATCTCAGAATGGCAAAAATGTACGTGTGGATGGTTAAAACAACACATGGTAGAGCAAAATAAGTAACATACTTATACGTGCCTATATAAATGCGAACAGTAAATGAGAAAAAATAATGGTAAAGGTGCTAAATCTGAACACTAGTTTTAAAACATAACGTAGGTTTTTTCTTCTTTTTTTAAAAATTATTATGACTTGATATATTGATATACTGGAATGGTTCTGCAAAGTTACTATACTTATTTTCATTAAATTTACCTGGTGAATCTATTTTCAAAGCGATGATTACGTCAGAGTGAGATAGACAAAAGACCTTATCGAACCACTGCATGAACCCGTCACGAATGATTGACTAATATGATCATTCTCTACTTACATAATTCATCATTTGAGGTCTATATTGTATATAAATGATCAAAGTAATGGGTAGGAACAATATTCGGAAAAGTAGTCAATATTAGGTCTACTCATAAAATGCATGAAGGGCTTGATAATCACTTTTCAAAAAATGCCTGTCGATTTATTCGTGAAATGTCGCAGTGTTCTTATTTGCATCACCACCTGAAGTAAAACTGAGAATGTGCAGAACGTTGAGTTGTATTCTTTCGCATATTGAAATATCCAACAGCATAGAATATATGAGACGATGACTTTTTTCAGAGATTTTATTATTACTTTATTACCCAAGCTCCACACTTCTGTTCGCCGTGAAGCATTTTCCGGAATGATCAAAACGGTTCCTGTTTTTATCATGATTGTATATTTATATTTATATTTATAATGTACGAATACGGTTTCAGCCATTGGCTGTTTTTGTCATTTGACTTTTTTTTGAATAAAGATATACCGAAATATATGTATGATCAACTAGCGACCATTTCACCAAGTACTGATTAAGTCAGTCTGTATTACCACGATTTTTAATAGATAGAAGAATGGAATATATTGTTACGAACGAGTTCACCCAAGGAAGAGTAAAATGTATTTCACTCTTACTTGGTTATACGATTGATTAAAATGTGATGTTTGTATAATCTTGTATATAAATTTCAGTTTATTAATAATAACATTTGTTAAGTTTCAAAATTTAAAATTATCATATAGATATACTTATTACAACTAATATATTGACTATACGGATAATCTTTAACCTTACAACGTCTATATTATAAGTCATATTTGTATTTTAATGATATATCAACTCAACATTTTAAATTAAATAATTAGTATTTTAGCAAATCTTTTTTTCTCCACATGCTGGTTAATATAATATTTTAATCATTTTAATTATAATATGCGTACTTGAACTAAAGTCACGTGATGTATTAATCGAAGCCATATTGCTCTTTATCATAAAAAAAATATCACCGAACTAAACTAACTTATGTGAAACTTAGTATCAGCTAGGAATTTAATTAACCATTTTCATGTCACAATATTTTATGTGGTGCGATGATGCTTGTGTTTTAGAAGGGCCCGGGCTTCATATTAGCGAAATCGTGACTGATATCAGAAAAGGAACTGAAGTGTAGGCGTTTCAGACAGCACTTTTTACTGCACATTGGTCGCCTGTGGCATTTAAATTAGACTTATTTTTCTCCACAACATACACTACTAAAATGGTACTGATATTTTAATTTAATTATTTTTAAATTCTTGGAGACTCTTTTGCACCTACAAATCGTTTTATACATATTTCATCAAAAAACATCAAAAACTATATATAAATTATTGCATCTATTAGAAGTAGTTGTGGATTATGTTTGCATTCAACTCTATATTATTAGCCAGGCGGTGTTCTGGTGGTGGTGTTGGTGGATGAATCATATATATATCATTGTCAAATCCTTCTTGTCTTTGAACCAGCCGCTTTGAACTAAAAAATGCAAATAATATATTTTTAAAATAAATTTTTAAATAAATATAAAAAACAATTAATCTTTAAAGACGTATCAACAGATATAGGCTAATAATGTTATGCAATCGGCATTTAGAAAATATTGTTGAATGTGTTAATGCATCATAAAACCAAAAACTCCATGAGTAGTTCATTATTGTTATATGTTACAAAAGTAAACCTACTGTTTATAACAAATAATGACGATAATAAGAATTATGATGACGACAGTAACACCTCCAATCAGCACAATTGAACTGCTTTCTATTAAAGAAAATATTTGACATTCAAAAACGAACATTAGATTATTGTATTAATGAAACCAGGAAGTTATACTATGAAACGATATGAATTGAATCAATATGACTAATTTACCGTCTTTCGATTGGTTGAAGATTCTATTATTTTAGAACGTTGGACAAAATAGTAAATACAAACTAGAATAAACAAATAAAATTTGTATGTGTTGAATGGTGAGAATTTTAAAAGTTGAAAGATTAACTAGGTGTATCAGAAATAGTCAGGCATCCCGGTCCCTATAGTTTTAACCAGAAAGTTAACAAATCTCAAGAAAATGTATTTGTATTACATGAACAAGCAAGTTGAACGATGTCTATTCTTACCATCATTTGTTGTTGACATTGTCGAGATGACCGTCACTGTTTGAGAAATAAACAACATTAAATACAACATGAATAAAATTATAAACCTGACACCGATATTTCATTGTATTTGGTAAGCCTATTTTGGGATATTGATAATTTACCAATACATTTTCCTCGCCGAACGTGAAACGTGTATTTGATATACTAGAGGGTGTGCTCGCTTCGCCCTCTAGGGAAAGTAGACGATGGTTCTCAGAATGATGATGACTCGGGTAAAAAGGTTTTAGAAGGCCGTTCTGACTCGCTTGGACGTTTTTGGTAGGGCCCTTATAGATCTGAAAAGTGTAAAAAAGAATAACAAATGCTTGGTAAATTGTAGATAACAGTCGATGAATTCTACTACAATATAATTGTGTTATAAATATAATACAGTATTGTGTGTATAAATGTGGATGGGCGATTATTATTCCAAGTGATGCTTTATTGGGGAGTTGTTGGGCGTTTATTCAAATAAATACCATCCTAATCGGTATTTAATACATTATTTAGTTTAAACATCTTTTGAAACTAACTTCCGCGACACAGAACGAAGACGTTTTAGACGGAAGAAGCATCCCAGTGTCCTAACTGGACCGTGTGATAGCCCACAATTATTCCTGCGCTGACTCAACAATTTGGCTATTGGGTATCAAACGATTTAAAACAAAAGGTCTTATCAGTTCTCTCGATGTAATTTTATATACTATTCCCCACAATATACACCAATTTATGAATATATTTAATTTTATCTTTAATAATTTGCAGTATAATCTTTATTTTGCTAACTACTGACCCTTCACACGCGCGGTCCGAAAATAAACAAAATCTAAAATGGCCATTGCCACCACCAACGGCAAACTTAGTTGAAACCAGGAAATTGCAAGGTGAACCCTCGAACTCATCGTGAACCCGGTAAACCAGCGCACGGTTGAAATTTAACGATGAAATCAAAAATGTTGTTATAAAACCCTTTATAATATCTTCCTAATAGAGAAATATGGAACAATATCATATTAGTGAGAACTAATGTTATCAAATCTACGTTTCGCGGTACATCTGAGATAGATGAGGTAGGTATCCAAGGCGGATATTTGTCCCAAAGTTTTTCCACTGTGCTCGCCTATATCAGAATTAAGCATAAGTTATATATACTAGATGGTACGCTCGCTTCGCTCGCGTACCATCTAGGTCGTGCCCACAGATGGTTCTCGAATACATAATAATTTCAGCGTTAAAAAACTGGCGATTTCAAATGTATACGTACCGCAGGGCAAATACATGTCGTTTACAGGAACGAATAAATAGACAATGTGATTTATGTACTCAACTAAAATTAGCACCCTGGGAATTACTTCCGAAAGAGAAACTTGTCACAAAATGAGACCAATATTGTTTAAGTCAAATTTAAACAAACTTAATTTGTGTTTTGTATGTAACATTAGGGTTGAGGGATGGGGAAGAGGATGGGGAAGAGGATGGGTGCAAAGAGGAACAATTTTTAAATATATTCTTTATCTATTTAGTAACGAAATATTAATTGTTTTCATGTTTTACAAATAATATACCACTAAACACAGTAAAACATTGCGATGTAATACTTTGTTGAAACTATCACCATCCAAGTCGATTGAAATAGTACAGTACATGTAACGATACATCACTACGACGTGTATATGTTTATATAATGTAAAACAATTTGTGAAAACCACCTCTATTCGGAGAAAATCATAAATTTGATTTAATCGTCAATAAATATTAAATTATCTAACTCAACTTAATAAGTAGGCCTAATGGTTTTCAATTGTTTCTTAGAGCCAATTCATACTTAAGTTTGTTCCTACCCTACCCACCAAAGTTGTTCTGCGTTTAGGGCATGTGATGTACCGTAGGCCTATCCTCTACTGGTTTTACAACGCTACTCATGCCAGTGAGAGAAGGGTGATGATGTGGGTGGTTTAATTGCAATAATAAAGATTTGTACATAATATACGGCGAGTGAAAACTCTAGCTCATTATCCGTTTAAAAAAAAAATGTATATCCAACCACTGCAGCACAGATTGAAAAAAAAATGAATTTCTGTAATGAGTATACAGTACTTGCCTTTATAGCAGGGTAACTTAGCACTTTTTTGTGCACTTTGTGACAAAAGTACCAAATTTGGCACAAACCTTCTTTAGGGTATATCTAACAATCCTAGAAGGGGTGCCCAAAAATCGGAACAATTTAACGACGTCATTTGGACCACGCCCTTTTTTTAGTGATACGTAATTAGGTGAAAACTTAAATCTTCGTATATACATACCAAGTTTGGTATCAAATTAAAACTCATGACATGTACATTGCAATACACACATAAAAAATATATGATTTCTCTTCAGACGGAATATATAGGTCAAATAATGTAATTTTCTGTCATATTGAAGGGTATTTCAATCAAAACGTGCCAATATTGTGCTATGTTATGAACATTGTAGTTATAAGAACAACAACATTCATTTTTTGTAATAGTACTAATATATATTTATCCTGTACCAGTTACTTTCCTTTAACATAATATTAGGAACCACTGAAAAAAGGTATATAAAACATATACTGTATCAAACTTGGCTCAATAACCACTGGACTATTAGTAAACCGACAAAAGACCATTTGACTGGCAATTATGGCGTTAGCATCCATAACAATACATGGAGGTGATTATCAACTTTACTTTTATGAAATTATTTATCTGGAAACAAATACTTATAATGGTACAGAGTTGCTAGATGACGAACAAGTTCCACGGCATGGGTAAAAAGACCTGCTGAACGGCACTTGCAGCCACACTTTATTCCCTACATGCCATGGATGCTTCAGGTAGTATTGTCCAGATTGGTGTCCATGTACTGCCGGTTTTAGTCCAACCAAAGTCTTCTGGTGATGGAGAATTCTGCTGTGGCTGTAGACTGGTGGTCCAAATGCTTGCTTGGTATATGGATCTGTTGGAATGCTGTAAAAGTGCATCCTTCAATAAACAATTTAAAGATTGGTGTTACCTTTTAATGAAAGAAAAACATGAACCTGATAATAAATTATTAAACGACAATTGACAATTATATGGAAGCTCCCCTTACCTGTGTAGGAGGAATGTTGTCAATTGACCGTGCCTTTCTTGAAAAAAGATCTTGTCTTAGCTCAGTAACACTTCTTAAAGTACTTGTCTTGTCGTATAGATGACATGTAAACTCCTCTAGCAACTGAAATTGAGATGAGTTAACTCCTAGAGATTTGAAAGGGTGATGTGCCATGAAAAGAAAGGCTTCTGTGACTGCTGGAAATGAGTTCCACGTCTCCCATGCAGAGTGTTTTGCTTTTCCGAAGAACTGGGATGTAGTATCGGACCCAGTAAATGCATGAAAAACTGGCAGCCCTCTTGACTTATCCTCTCCTAGGTTATGGCAGATGGTATTTATATTAAAATATTGGAAGTGCTTACCCATGCCAAATGCGACCCAGATACACGTACCAGGATAACAGGCTATTAGATTGCAGAAAATACCAATCAGGATAACAATGACATCAGCAGTATCAACTGTACGCACCAAAATAACCCTGCTACCTTTCTTTAAGGCATCATCAATGTGAATGCACATCCTGGATTCGGGCTCTTCATGGTCGCAGATTGACATAGGTGGAGTAGATGTCAACATACAACAGACTCGCCTACAGGACATATATCAAGAATTACTTACTAATTTAATATGCCTTTTTAATTAATTATTGGTATGAAACTGTATAAGTAAATTAATCGTTTGGTTACAAACAAAATAAATTAGTATGTATCATAATAAAACTTACCTGATGTAATTATGTAAACTTCTTTGCAGTCAGAGTAATCATGTAGTTAAAAAGTTAAATAACTCCTCTTTATTTACTGGATCTTTCAGAAAGTCTGGAAAATTCCGTGGAATCTTTGTTTGTCCCCCAACTTTCCTCTTGACCCATTTTCGTCTTTTTTCTCCTGTAGACTGCTTAAGACTATCTGTTCTGTAAGTGTCCCACACTATATCAATTCTGTTACTATTCTGCAACTGCTGTCTGGTCCACGATAGAAAGACCTGTCATACAAATGATACAAGAATAACGATCCGCATATAGAAGTGACCAATTATGTGGTGGTTAAACAATAGATACAATCCTGAATGCAAAGAAATGTACTCACCTTATCATCGTAGTCATGTAAATGCATGGTTGCTGGAAAGAGCATGGACAATAGCAGCTCCGTCAAACACCTTTACGTCAAAATATGTAGGAGGTTCAGGCTGGCCTTCAGTCTCCAAATGCTGTAGCAACTCAGACTTCTTAGTTGGTAGTCGAAGCTTTCCATTTACTGCCAAAGAGGGTGGCCATGGCTGGTTTTCATGCATGAAGAAGTCTTCCAAATCTTCATCACGAGATTGACTTGCAATATACAGTCGACTGAAAAGGCTGCAGTCACTTTTTAAACTCTTAACTTGTTGCTTTGTTTTGGACACTGATTTTGACCATGGTGCGTTGAACAACGGCAGCTTATTCTGTTTGATGGCTTGTTGAATTGCAACACTTCTGTCGAGAATAACTTCCTTGATATATTTTTTGGTACTGGGTAGTACCTACATCCTGAATTGTACGAACTGTCACTATTGCACTTTCATTGGCACAATCTCGAGCATCCAAGACCAGAAGTTCTGAACAATTATCGAGGAATGGGTTGCCTGCATTGCTCAGGGAACTGCAAGTGCCGTTAAGCAGGTCTTTCTTGCACTGGTCTTTGTTACCCATGCCGTGGAACTTGTTCGTCATCTAGCAACTCTGTACCATTATAAGTGTTTATTTCCAGATAAATAATTTCATAAAAGTAAAGTTGATAATCACCTCCATGTATTGTTTTGGATGCTAACGCCATAATTGTCAGTCAAATGGTCTTTTGTCTGTTTACTTAGTCCAGTGATTATTGAGCCAAGTTTGATACAGTATATGTTTTATATAATTTTTTTCAGTGGTTCCTAATATTATGTTAATGGAAAGACAGGACAGGATAAATATATATTAGTAGTTCTATTACAAAAATGAAGGTTGTTTTTCTTATAACTACAATGTTTATAACATAGCCCAATATTGGCGCGTTTTGATTTAAATCCCCTTCAATATGACAGAAAATGACATTATTTGACCTATATATTCCGTCTGAAGAGAAATCATATATTTTTTATGTGTGTATTGCAATGTACATGTCATGAGTTTTAATTTGATACCAAACTTGGTATGTATATACGAAGATTTAAGTTTTCACCTAATTACGTAATACTAAAAAAAGGGCGTGGTCCAAATGACGTCGTTAAATTGTTCCGATTTTTGGGCACCCCTTCTAGGATTGTTAGATATACCCTAAAGAAGGTTTGTGCCAAATTTGGTGCTTTTGTCACAAAATGCACAATCTTCATAAAAAATGGAAGTTAGCAACCCTGCTATTACGACGCCTGAGGGAATAGACACTTGAGGAACAGAGATTGGAATGTTCCATTCATCGCAAATCAATACATTTGTATAAACGTATATTAAATCTATCAAAATAGTATTTTTTAAAGAAAATCGGCCTGTCTTCAACATTATGACGCTGTACTCGAGCTGTTCAACCGGTTTTCAGCCATTAAATACAATTATCGTAGGAGGAGATAGGAAAATTCGAAGCATCCTCGTATTATTGTCTGCGGGTATTTTTCAAGACGGACATCCATTAGACAGTGTATACCACGATCGAAAAACACCCCTATTTGGGGCAAATCGTTGAACCTAAATTCGTTTTAATCGTCAATAACTAATTATTGAACTCAATTTAATTAGTAAACAGGGTTACATCAAGTGGTTAAAATCAGTACCGAAAGTACGAACCAACTTTATATACCATCGAGTAAACATTCTAGAAGTAACGCGCGATTTACCGAATTTTGCCCTAACGTAAATTTATATATAGATATAGATTCTTATCTGTATGACATCCGGAAAAGGATGAACACATTACCAAGGCAAACTTTTGCCTAACAGGGTGTATTTTGGCTCTTTCCCAGACAAATTATTAACATTCCTTCTCTCATAACTTTATGAAAAATAAATTCTATGAATAACCAAAGACTAACGAGAATGTATTGATGTTTCCATTACAGTCATACAACAAACCTGTTGGCGTTTGTGAAATTGTTCTTAGTTGATTTGACTCATCAGCGATGGTGATAGCTGATATATATGAATCCAACATTATGGAACCTTCGTGTTCTCCAGTTGGCTTGTGAATCGCTTCAACCATTCCACTGGATATACCGAGTGGTTCAGCTAATATCAGAGAGTCCTAAATAAAATTATTTTATATCAGTTAGAATTTGAACGAACAATTAAAATTACATCAGTCCATTCACGAACCTGCTACAACTAAGAAGAAGAAGTTTATCTGAAATGTTATATTAGCTTAGTTAACTTTTTATTATTTACTTCTCAAATATACGGTAGAAGAAATTACAAAAGTAAAAAGTGTGAAAATTAAAACCACGAGTAAATAAGTACAAACATATACGCACAGTAATTGTCTCGCCCAATCTACAAATTCAAACTAAATCGCGCTCTAATAACTTTGCAACAACTTACAGAAGTATGCTACAAATTAAAAAATGCATCGCCCTATATGTCTTATGAAATGTCAAATGTCTGTATTGCGTATAGAAAATTGTGGGATTCTACATTGGGATTAATGTTACACACATTATTCATTTGTGTTTCATTCATTGGGCTTATCTTCTGGATTTAACTTCTTATCCTAGAATGGAAAGATCGAGTATATTATTGTCCATAATAAATTCCAGCTGAACCTTTATTGGGGTGATCACTGTTTTCAAAGCTTCAGTTGATAACAGTATGCTATTTTACCTGATAGTTAGTAATATCTATGGCCACATATTTACTTCTTCCAATAATTTGTTTATTGTTTTCTTCGTAATCAATTGAATATATCAGTCTACTGTCTGATCCAACCATGTAAATCCTTTAGGAAAAAATGTAAAAAAATAATAATTTAAAAAGTAGGCCTATGCGGGAGTTAAACATTTATATATTTCATATAGGAAAAACTCAGTGACATTTTCTTTCTGGTGGTTCATACCATTCATCTGCTCTTTAAATGTAGCAAAAAATAGTATTACACGTCTGTCTGATCCAACCATGTAAATTCTTCAGGAAAAATAAAATCTAAATTGTAATTTCGATCACTCAATAACACTATACTTCGGACATATTTCTAGAAAAGACATTTATGACGCCAAAAGTCAAGATGGTTTGATAGAATAAAAACCTACACGTACATTATAATATATCAACTTACTGAAGACCGAGTAGGCCTACTTGGCGATTCATCATTGCAGTCACGAGCCGTTAGCCATGATTGAATGGAATGATTAAATGAATGATAAAAGTAGGCTAGAGATCACGTGGCACACACGAGGATTGCCTAAATGATCTTGTTGCATATTATTATGGGATTCTCACCTATTCACCTTTAGATCAATTGTCATTCCTGTTGGATGCTGGAGACCTATATCCGTCAGATCTCTTCGATTTTTAAAATCTAAATCACTTCTAACTAGCTTGGCAGGTGAGGTTTCTTCTGTCCAAAACATATACCTGTTGAGTAACATTGATATAGATTTATTTAATTAGTTTTTACATCTTGACTGGATAATCTGTAGATCGGAAATATTAAGCCCTGTACCTTGCGAAAGGATCTACCACAAGTGCCGTTGGTTTAGTGACGTCATATTTGGTGGTTAAACCTTTTCCATCGTACGTCATAGATCCTCGACTCTCGGTTACGTAGTCAACATAATACAGGGTTAGTGTTAGCCAGTCAACCGCCATGCCTATAATAAAATCATAACATTATTTTATGCTGCTGTTTTGAAAGAACGAAGAAAACAATATACATATTATAACAGCCTATGTGTAAATTTTACACATAGACCTAAGGCCGTTTAGCTACAATTACATGATCTTGAAAGTAAAATATATTAATGTCTACTTTCTTCAACATCATTTATAAAATATATTGTACTTTGATACCTTTATGAAGCAATACAACGAAAAAGTTTACCCTCAACCTGCCCTGTATTGTATTTATGTATTAAAATTCGGAACTCCCCCGCTTTCACTTTTACGACAAATATTTCCTTTTCCAAATAGTCAGCAAAAAACAACAAGTTACTGTGTGTGTCAACCACTAATGCTGTCGTCACATATGGAGGTGATCCACTAAACAAATTGTGAATGTAGGCATCTACTCCATGAAATGATAGCCAATCATGGTGCAGTATAGTTGGATCAAATGTGGATATGGCGTCTGTTTGTCCTATCACGCAATACGGCGGGTAATATATTGATTTATCTATCAAACAAAGAGTTAAAGATTTTAGTCTGTTTATATACTGAAAACAAAATATATATAAACATGAACAATTACAGACATTAGAAGAAACTAAACATGGTATTTCGCTGCAGAACAGAATCGGTAGAGAAAATAATAAAGTATAACGACTAGCAAGAAAAGTAGGGCGTTTGATCCAAAATAAATTTGAGTATATTTAATTTACAAAACTTATAAAAAAGTAATTAAGCTGAGCTTGTTTATTATTAAATTGGTGGTCACTTCCCAGCGTTAGATGCATTTTGACTTCTGTATTAGAGATATTAAGTACCAAATGTTATTGAATATGTCATATTGCAATTGCAGCTTTACTTCCATGGTTTTCTCCTCCTTTGTAAAAGGAACATTCAAAGAATTGGTTTACGTTTTCTATACAATTTTATAACATAAGTCACATACCATTACTCTCAGGTGACCAATTACATTTTCTACTTTCTTATGATAGAGTAATTATATACAAGCATCATAAATTTAATTGTTTGCACCATCAAAATATGTATTATCTAGAAGGTAGTTTTTGAGCTAGGGTCTTTCGTTAAAGACATGTTTTATTCAACTCTTGGTTCCAATTAGCAATAGTTTATGTATAAAATATAGTACGCACCAATACTACACGTTCCATTCTGGTTTAATACGTAATCATCTCGACACAAACACTCGTGGTTGTTGTTGGCTGCCGCTGATACACAGTGTGTTCGCAGGTATTACCATCGCACGGTGCTGAAATGACAACAAGGAATTGTAAGCGCTGAGTCTACTAATTGTGTGTATCTGTATTTCTTATTGTTACTAAGGATTTATGATCAGTACATTTTTTAGAAGTAAAGCACTACACTAATGTCGTTTTTGCATGTTTAAAAAAGTGCACGGTAGTGCTTCCCAATACTTAGTTAAGACAAAAAATATCCCTCAATAACATTCATAAGTTTAAATTTAAAAGAGAACTGAGCAAAAGTCTAAAAATAAATCATTCATTTTTGTGGAAACTGTATGTCACATTACTTGGTACTCATTTAAGCATACAATGACGTCACATTTTGAAGTAATAAATCAGATTACATAGTTATAAATCGAGAAAGTGAATTTACTTACACGTTACGGGTTGTGATTGGATGTTAGGACCAGCAATACATAAATCGTACAGGTCGATCTCGCTACCAAACTCATACTCGAATACCAATACATTTGGAGAAACTTTGCTGTAATAACGCATAAAATCTTCGAAGATCGAAGATGATCCACCGACAAATATATACGTCTACGAGTTGGTTAAATGTAACTTTAAAAAATTGGTATAAAAAGTATTACTGGATATCATTGTCATATCTGCTTGCAAAAAATATGAAAGATTATAATATGATATTATGTTACTCACTTCATCCACAGCAATATACTATCAAATACACCCAGAGACTTTGGTAATTAGTATGTTACTCACTTCATCTACTGCAATACTATCAAATACACCCTGAGAAGTTGGTTCCGATACTTCAGTTCGTCTTCCATTACCGTTAAGATCAGAAGATTCAACTTTAATTTCATTTGCAGTATTGTCAGTCCAATAAATTCTGATAAATTAATTATTTTTTAATAATAATTTTGACAGTTGCATAATTTCGCAGTTGTGTCGAAAGGATTGGTTAAATCAAGCTAGAAATCACAGTTTTACGAAACCATTTTACAAGCACTCAAGTGCATCAAATAGTGCATTGTATTCAACCATGAAGAACTTTACCCGAAATTTACCCTATGCTTTTAGAGACAGGAAATTACAACATAAAAAACTAAAAGCATCGAAATTTCATTTGCAGGCTTTTAAGTGTTGGTATTATTGTTTAGGCAAAACTATCTTTCATTTTGAGTTAGCACTGTAAAATTATAAAGCAAATAATTGCCAGTTTTCACATGAACAATTTTCAGGTATTTTTTACTAACATTAGTAATCATTTAACAGTTTTTATGCAGAAAATTAGAAAGAGCGAAATCTCAGAAAGCAAAAACTTGTGAAGGGCTAACCAGTAACAGAACTTACTTAAAGCAAACACTTGTGAAGGGCTACCCAGTAACAGAACTTGCTTAAAGCAAACACTTGTGAAGGGCTACCCAGTAACAGAACTTGCTTAAAGCAAACACTTGTGAAGGGCTAACCAGTAACAGAACTTGCTTAAAGCAAACACTTGTGAAGGGCTAACCAGTAACAGAACTTGCTTAAATTTTTTTAATAGACCTATTTAACTATACATATAGAGAAGAAAACGTCTCTCGCTAAATGCCGAATATTTTCTTTCTTGGTAATTTAATGTATTCGTCAAAAAAAAAACTTAATCATAAATCTTAATTATAGATTCTTTCCATCCATAATAATTTAATTTTTAATTACAATCCATTAAAATCTCAATTGTTTTATTTAGCAGTTGAATGGATCTTACCATTGATCTTGGCATTTTTCTGAAAATACCCAAGAATGACATGACAAAAAATAATAATATGTCATAGGAAATATATGTGTTTTAGTGTACACAATCAAAGCGTTACCTGCCTAGTATCGTGTCTACAGCTATAGACCTCGGTTCAGTCAGCCCATCAACGATTATAATTCGGTTGTGTCCCGCCATTGTTGATCTTTCAATCTTCGGTGGATATTGGTCTCCTAACTCGGTCCAGAATAGATAACTTTTGAGACACAATTAAAAGTCAACCTTATTAACAATCAATGTTAGTAGGCCTATTTGAAGTGAAAATCCTGGTTTTATTTATTTATTTTTAATTTTTTTTTTTGTCTTTTGTGGATTCTTCCCACTTTTATTTAATCTAATATAAAAAACGTATCATTCTTTAACCATTTTTTATTTGTTCACTTCTTCTTCCCCATAGAAAATTTAAAAATTTCCTTTTTAACAACAGGGAATACATTGGTACATCTATTATACTATCGTTGTATATAATTTTTAATGTATTTTTTTTAAATTTTAAAATGTTATCATCCCAATTTGTTTGGTATCGTAACCAATAAATATCCCTAAAAACTTGATTGGTTCTTTTGTCCACAAAATGTTAAATGGTGCGGTGTCATTATCTACTAGAATCTTTTTTTGTTTTTTGTTTGTTTAATTTGAATTCCGATATGTTACATCCTGGTTTTATACAAGAACCGGTAATTTCTCTTCAAGCTCAAAATAGGTTATTTTCATTAAGAAAATAATTTATATTATATTGTTTTTTGTCTTTTTGCTTTTCAAGACTTTTCAATAAGCGTAATATTTTAAAATTTACTCTTGATATTTCAACAAAATACATCCCCTATTTACGCATTAATATTTTTATTATTATCATTATTTATTTATTTTATTATAGGCTACAAAATTATTAGTTTAGTTATGTTTTGCTCTTTGCCGAGGTGGTTTTACGGTGTTCATATGCCTAATTAATACATACGTTTGTTTACTTTTCATCAACCATTAGATTAGAGTATATTTAAGTAAATTTCTTTCTTCTCACAATACTTACCCTTTGTGAGGATAACAAGCTATTCCAGAGGGTCTTTCAATATTCACATCAGCAATGGTGACTTCTCCTTCTCCCATATAGTTTGTCATTTTGATCCAGTTGTACCCCTCATCCACCCAGTACACATTTTTCGCTAACCAGTCAATCGCCAAACCATTCACTCTGCCATATGTACCAGCTTCAATCGATGGTATTGAGTAATCCGATTCTGCAGTAATATCAGAGGCCATGTATATCCAATGGTTGGTCAGCTCGTGGAATGTGACATTTCCGTCGTGGTAATCGACTGCCAACGCCGAGAACCGAAAGGCAAGTATGTACGGAGGACGTGGAACTGTGTAAAGTTTTTCAAATTCTAAATTTCGGTCATTTTCATAAACTTCTGGATTAGATGAAATCCAAAAAATGGCAGCATTAGACCTACTTTGGTCAAATATGGCTAAGTATAGTCTGTTATCGTCTCCATTAACTGTGAACAAAATATAAAAATGTTTATTTTTCATAACAAATCATGAATACAATAAGAGGTGGAGGCCTATGATTTTTAAAACATTTGAGAAATAGATGAACAATGATTACCTGTGTAAAGAAAATCTAATATTCCTACTAGAAATATCCGGTAGGTACTGAACATGATGAAGGTAGGTACAAACACGTACGTATAATTATATAAAGTTGTGTGTTATAACTACAAAATCTACAGTTTTATACAGTACTCATAATGGGTGGATCAGCTAATTTATACTACAATAGCTAATAATTTTGATGTATTTCCTCCTTGGATTGTGAAAAACCTATCAGAGCATAAAACAGTAAAGTGGTAGAAGTGTTAGCAAATAGCGTAAAACTAATTTAGGGAGTAAATCATATTGCGCATGTTACGGAAATAAAATAAACAATACAAATCACGTAGCATGGTACAAACAAATAGCGATAGAAAATAAAAAGAAAATGACATACTTTTTAAATCTTAACTTACCAACTTTGAATATTCTTTCACCATCCAAGTGCTAAAAATAATGAAATTTACCAGATATCCATAACTTCAATTTTTTATCCTCAAAACAAAACCCATTATTATTAATTATCATATTATTAATGGAATAAAGCACGATATAAAATAGATGACTTATCCGTCAGAGAGCGAAATGGTTTTCCTTAAATGAGAGTTATGAATTTATTCTCAACATCAGCCATGTAACACGACATAGAACAAAAAGTGTTTCAAACTAATGTAATCGTTTATACCATTGATAGAACCATCAAAAGATTAAATATCAGCAAAAACTTGTAATTACCAAAGAGATTGAATTAATTTGAATGAATTACATGCCGTTCAATATAGTATTTACAAAACCATGCCATTGTTTTTATACTGTATGAGATTTCCTTCTAATGTCCAATTTGGATTCCATTAACGAATAGTTATTAATAACTTGACTTTTTGACTGTTCAATTTAGCCCAGTAATGAGATGTATTTTGCTTAAAGTTAGATTTGTCCTTATCGACTACAACAATCACTGCAGGCTATAACTTAGTGAAGTCGTCCACTAACTTAGGTCTACAAAATATACAATTTACCATCCAAAATAATGCAAAAAATCGTTTTAAGAAACGCCCGTTACGTTATATATATTACTGTAATTAAGTGTACTGAGTAGCAAAACAAACAGGTACGGGTGGTTTAAAAAGCAAAGAGGAGCAGTCAATTTAAAAAATTGGTAATGCGCCAAGTCTGCTAAATAATGTAAAAGTTACGTAGGCTAGTCCTCTTTAAAATATATCATCTGAAATCAAATATTTATATACTGGAATGGATATGTAAAGTGTCTACTTTCAAAGCCACTGCGTCACTCTAGCATACAATAGGTCTACATTAGCAAACCATTGTATAAAACCGTCACGAATGATTAACAAACATATGACCATTTTCTACTTACAATTAATAGTGCATCATTTGAGGCATATTTTACTAGTATTTATCGTAATATATAAATAGTCAAAGTAATGGGTAGGAACATTATCAGAAAAGTAATCTATATTACGCCCATCCTTGAAAAGCAAAAATTGCCTGCCAAAGTATATTGTAGGTGACAATTCTACAGACACAGATATTTGCATATCATCATACCACCTGAAAGTAAAACTGAGCATGTGCAGAAACGCGTTGTATTATTTGCATATCAATGGTATTAACAATAGTGCGAACTTTGTTCACAGGCTTTGTGTTACACAAGTTCCACCATTGTGTTGATCGGTTATTCGTCAACAAGTATTTTCACAAACCATCAAAGCGATGCTGGGTTCACAAACTATAGTTAGCATGATGTTTGTTACGAATACCGTTCCCTCATTCTATGATTATTGGAGGAACTCTATACATAGTTTTAAGAACATAATTTATGACAGTTGTAATAGTCTGATTCAAACCACAGTTAACGTACTTTCACAATCCAAACGACCGTATATCAGCATTGAAACAAATTAATATTTTAGGATATTGTAGGTTTTTTTGTTGTTTTATTGTTAATTTCCTGGTTAAATGTTTTTTCTTTTTTTTGTATGATTTCTATATTGATTTGCTATCCGACAAAATGGAAATGAATGAATGAATAGAACATAGAAGATGTAATTGATGAGGAAACATGGCGTCGATTTTAGACTCGTGAAATGACTTACTTCAATTTTTAGTTGATGGTGATTGGAATATTTGTTAGTAAAGAGTTATTATGATGCACATTTTTTATTACAATTATTATGTACGTTTTTAATGGTGTTTATAAATTGTTATGAGATAAATAGTTCATTATGATTTCTTAAGTTAAATAATGGTAGTACCAAAGAATGTATCACTATAGAGATCCTGAATATACAGTAAATGTTTAATATAAGGTAACTTTATAAAATACAAAATGATGATTATTATTATTACTACTAATATCATATCATTTAAAATGTATCATGGAGGAAATGTTTATTTATTTCTTCCATGCTAATGCTCCATGTATCGGTCTGTTTGGTTAAGGTCCGCGTAGTCTGCAATATGCTTATTTGTATCCTTCCACAATAATGTCGTTCCTGAATATAATGAACTATGCCTTTTTACATTTGGCGGTTACATTCTGCGTATTTGAACCCTTGCTACGTATTCTACGTCTTAAACAGTATACGTACACATAAGTGAATGTTTTGAGGTTTTTATTCATGTATGTTTTCTAATTTCATCGTACGATATTTAAAGACCCCTTCCCTGCAATTTTGGACGTTTTTTGGAAAATAATACATATATATCACTTTAAAAACATTAAACCATGTCATTCCTTGTCTTAAATGTACGTTTTATGGTAAATTATGATAAAAAGTGAGAAACAATGCACTACCTAAGTAGCTCGCGGCGATCGACCTCTCGTGGACGGTCTCAGGCCTAGCCTAGCTAGGCTTAGTTTTGTAGGCCTAGCTGGTAAACATCGGTAACGTACGAACATCGTACGCTAGCTATATACCTAGCCTGACGTTGTATAGTTGCTGCATTAATTGTCTTTCTATTTTTGCCAGACTCCGTTGATACAAATTGGGGAAAACCCGGTATTTTCGCTGAAAAGTTAGGAGTCTTCCATTTGTTTTGGCTTCACGATCGATCGAAAAGTGGGCGAATTACAGGTGAAAAACAACAATATCAATCCGCGCGCAATGCATTTTGGGATTTATAGCGGGCCGCTATAATTATTAAAATCGATTTATTTTTCACATTTTTAACCGTTTAAAGACGAAAAAAGTTATCGCAATAGGACCATATAGTATTATTTTTACATTAAATATAGTTTGTGATCTTAAATTAGATCTAAAAAACGTAGGGAATGGGGCTTTAATTTTAATTAAATGTTAAATTTAATGTTTCTATTTTTATAGCAATTTTAACTAATTTTGTCAGTCCTTGACTGTCATTTTGTAATATATTTTTTATATACCGAATAAATAAAAAAAAAATAGAGCTGCATAGGCTGGATATAGAAAAAATATCAAAATCAAAAAAGTTAAAACTGCCTTAATATAAGTTTATTTTTACGACATGTTTCGGGCATAGCCAATCATCAGGTGAAGAGAATTGTAACAAAGGATAACATAATTATATAAGTCACAAAATTACATAATAAAACAAATCAGCCAATCAAAGATGTTAACCAACATATTGTATTATACATAATATATATAATGTTATGAGATAAATTATATATATACATAATATCTATCTATCTATCTATGTATCTAAATAAATGTCTTCTTTTTACGGTACATTCTGCGTTTATATGACAAGGTGGGAGGCGTATGCGCCGACACAATAAAAGTCTAGCAGTAGGCTAATATATAAATAATAATGAATGAGATCAAAGATGAAATTCTATTTTTCATGTAATCTAAGAAAATTAAAATGATAGAAGATTTCAAATGGAATTTCATATCTTACCAAATGAAATTACTTGTAACATTCCGCGAATATAAAAGCATTATTTATTTATGTCATAAAACCCAGACGGTCTCTCAATATCCACCTCAGCAATCACCGCTTCCCTTTCTCCCATATAGTTGGTCATTTTGATCCAGTTTTACTCCTCATCTACCCAGTACACATTATTTGCCAACCAGTCAATCGCTAAAGCGTCCACTCGACCAGATTTACTGCTTTCAATATCTGGTATCGAAAACATAGATTCTGAAGTAATATCAGGGGTTAAATTTATCCTGTGGTTTGCCTGTTCGTGGTACGTTACTGCCAACGCCGAAAAACGCATAGACACAGGTGATGACGGCATGTACATATTTATTGGATATTTGTAAATTTTAGTCTAATTTTTGGTCATTTTCATAAAATTCTGGATTAGATGAAATCCAAAATATACCAGCATTCCTTTCACTTTGTCAAAAACTGCTAAGTACAGTCTATTATCCTCTTCTCCAACAACTGTGAGCGAATATAAAAACTAATATTTTATTTAAAATATATATTTAATTTTAGAAAGCTTGTAAAAAGCAAAAACTGAAATGAACAACTTTATACGGTTTTAAAGTCATCAATCGTGTGCTTCATTTACGTACTAATAGTTTTAACTAGGCCTACCTATAACAAATTATGAAACGAAAAAACCTCGAAAACTGCCTCTACTTATAAAGAAAAGTTCATAAAAACTGTAAATTAAATATTAAAACCTGTGCGCTGATAGAGAAATAAATGAATACCGGTTACCTGTGTAAGGAAAATCTAACAATCCTGCTAGGAATAATACCAGCAAAGTACTGAACATGATTAAGGTAAAAACAACAAACACACAGGTATGTATAAAGCTACAATTTAAACAGTACTTATAATCCATAAAAAAGGTGGATCGACAAAATAGGCATTATTAGCCAATCATCGTTTTAGGTATCTCATCAATAGATTGTGAGAAGCCTATTAGAGCATAACAAGAAGCGTGTGAAGGCAAGTGGTTGAAAGGGAAAATAATTTAGGAGGGTACAGCAACAATGTGGAGAATGCTAGGCCTACTGGAAAACTACTGGAATACATAAACCAAACATTTCTTTTTCAGTAACAGTACATTGTTTCATAACAACTCCCAGGTATACAACTTGAACAATATTTCATTGTTTTCAATACTGATCCAAATAATTTTGCTTTTCTGCATGAACTATATATTTCATTCCAATGTCCAATTTGGCTTCCAAAAATCTTCTTAAAAGTCCAAACAAGATGGCGTTCGACTCAGAATATCCAATTTAGTTTCCAGCAATTAATGGAATAATTGTTTCTCTTCTCGACTCAGACTACAACGATAAGCATGGATAGGCTAGCTTACTTAAGCCCCCTCTACCAGCCTTCGCCTACACAATACACAATTTACCAAAAATCATGCAAAAGATCTTTAAAATGACTTTATTGAATTAAGTATTACCTTACAAGCAAGGAAATTCTTCTTTCCGGATTGGCAAACAACGGTACTTGTGGATAACAAATAATCAACATAATAAAGAAACAGTAAGGCAAGTTACATTTTGACCCGTCATAGAAGAACCAGCGAGTTGTAATTAATTAGTTAGTTAATTACAACTCCCTGGTCAATGAGAAAAATTCATTTTTTATTATGAATTTTAAAAGAACAGGTTGAGTTCAAAAAATTGAAATCAAATATTTATATAATGAAATGAGATCTGCAAAATCATATATGTTATTTATTTTCAATGAATTCCATCTCAAAGCGGCTCCATCACAGTCTATAAATAAACAATAGGCCTTGATTATCAAACCATATCGAATGCAACCGTCTCGACTGGTCGATTAATAATGTGAACCTTTTGAAATAACATTATTATACAGGAATAGTAATACATCATTCATTGTTCATTCGGTTGAAGTGCACTACTGTTTATTATACTTAATAGATAAAATTTACACAAGATCTACAGTGTCAAATGCCATGTATAGGTCTCTAATTAAAAACTCCGAGTTTTATCATAAGTCCCTCATCAAATTTTAAGGTCCGGCCGCGATTTTTTTTTTCGTACATAATAATAATACCACATTTATATAGCGCCCTTTTCATGAGTAATCATGCTCAAAGGCGCTTTACAAGCATTATTACCCCAGTATTTTTTGGGATCAAACACGTATGGAAACATACTCCCATAATGCAGCCGGTAACCAGCGCAAAGTTGTGTCTAGATCTAACTGGGTACCCATTTAAACACCTGGGTGGAGAGAGGCAACGTAAGTAAAGTATCTTGCCTACGGATACAAGCAATGCGGCGAGAGTTGGATTCGAACCTAGGTCTGACGATCGGTAGTCCAACGTCCAACACACTGCGCCACACGCCCTCAAAGTTGGGGACCCCTTAATGAAACGTCACAAAATAAACATGAATAATTCATCAGTTAAATTTTCTTGTTCCGTGTGCACCCAAGCGTATAACAACAAGAAGTGATTACACGACACAACTGCGATACGATTCTAGGCCTATCTCCGCTGTGGTTGCGGCGTGCGATTTCATAAAATAGCGGCGTTTTGTGTGGATTGTCGAAATAATCAGCCTTTAGTTTATGATAGAGTTTTTAATATAATTATTGTATTACTAAAGAATTACGTGTTAAAATTATAGTTTCTATTAATACTATTAGGCCTAATTATTATTCTAGTAGTCTGTGTGGGTGTGACGTGTGTGTTACTGTTAGGTATGACACAGTCCGAGTAATAAGTCAGCAAATTTAAACAATTACATTACACAAAAATACATTTTTTATTCTCGTGGTTCTAATCTTTCCATCTCATGTGTTCATATACGCGCATTTTTAAAGTTCCTTTGAGTACATGCATATTGTTTGATAATAAAATAGCAGAATTAAAAAATTACAGTACACAAATTATAAACATTCTTCTTGTGGGTCTAAGCTTTCTATGGGCTATGTCTAATTACTATTTAGTTGAATGTGTCTTGCCTAGCTGTCGATTAGCCTCGACACATTTTGCATAGGTTGGTGTATGTGTGAAGAAGAGTGCGAGAAGGCAATCACATGAATTGACCTAGAATCCTAGGTCTAGAAAGAATCGTATCGCAGTTGTAATCACTTTTAGCTATACGTCCGTACGCTTGGGTAGACACGGAACAAAAAAATTAACTAATGAATTATTCATGTTTATTTTGTGACGTTTCATGAGGGGTCCCCAACTTATGTACGAAAAAAAAACTCGCGGTCCGGCCGGCACGTGAGCGACTGTATGGTACATAACGTTATGCAGATTTTTTATCCTTTTGCTGATAAAATAAAAGCAATTATTTTGCCTAATAACATCAGGCTCTCAACTACAACGCAAAGTAAAATAAAGGGTGGTTGGCTAATAGCAACTGACACTGGCAAAATATTTTTCTCGGGTGATCAAATTTTGTGCAATTTATGTTTACACTTCGCAAGTTATGGGGTGGATTTTACGCCCTGAACTGATCGGTTAGTGGTTCTTGCGCATGAGCGCTAAAAACAATTTCATAAAAGTCTGTAATTAATTCGCTTTATGCTCTGTTTTTAGTCATAGTGTATATTTTTTTGTATTTTCTGGCATTTTGTCAGCGGCAAAGCTGTTGGTCTTATTTTAACTCGTTGGCGAAATCAAGTTAGGCCTATAATTGTTTGTTTATTAAAGTTGAATAAAGAATGTATATGGAAGGATATGACACGGAAACAATTTAACTAAATATCACTATTATTATAGCTAAACAATACTAATAATAATGTAATTATGGCGATCATGATAAAGTTAATACGGATTTTATATATGTATACAAAACTGTGAAGAAAAACTGTAACTCCCTATAATGCACAAAGTACCGCGTATTCTATAAGCGTATATATTGTAGAGGTTTTAATTAGGAAAAAACAAAATTGAGAATACTTAAGAATCCCAAACTACAAAATAACATGTCAAGACATCGACATATAATACCAAAATTAAGTTTACCAGAAAATATTTTTAAAACTATATAATAGTTTATATAATAGAAACAAACTGTAAGCCTCCTAGTAGTAGCACCTCCTACAAAATGGTGGACTTGGTTCTACTTAATTTATGGAATGTTTGATGGTCTAGCGATACCACCAGCAATAAATACAACGGTAGTCTCACGAATTTCCACATTGGTTATCGGTTGTTGTGGTGGTTTAATATTGGCTGGGCTTGCTGCTGGCCTTGCAGCTGCTGGTCTATTAGTATCACCGATGAATACATTGTTATCATGTTCATCATTCTCTGTCAATTCCCTTCTGTTTTCTTTACTGCGTTTGAACCTGAATGAATATATCCCCTTTGATCTGAAATATATGAAATTCAATATAAAGTATTATTGTATATTTTCGAAAACCAAAAAACTTCCTTACAAATTTCTTTTCCAAAAGTTACCTACCCAAATTTATAAATCACAATAACGATGACAATCAAAATGATCACAGCAATTAAACCACCTACCACGGCACCGATGTTCAGTCCGCTGTTCTCTACATCATACAAAATAATTTAAAATAAATATATTAAACAATACAGTAAATAGGTTAAAATAGTATTTCCCCAACATCATCCTCTCTCCCGACACCATATATTCTTCCAAATATTTTAACGGAGAAAAAATGTAAAATAGGCGTACCCGATTCATCGTCCTGTATTGTCAAAGGTGCTGTAAAACAAAATATAATTAATTACATTTCAACGAACTGAGCTTATAACATACACACGATTATGCAACTACGCAGTATAATAAACACGGTTTACATGTTCTTGGTTGAGTTGACTCGTCGGCGATGGCGATAGCGGATACAAATGAATCCAACATTATGGAACCTTCGTGTTCTCCAGTTGGCTTGTGAATCGCTTCAACCATTCCACTGAATATACCGAGTGGTTCAGCTAATATCAGAAAGTCCTATACAAATAAATTAATTTAAATATTGGATATAAATTTGCTAAATTAAGAAAAAGTGCATACAAGCAAGGATAACTAACATTAGGATGAGAGGATCGAGAGTTTCGAAACTTTACCATTTTTCAATATATCTAAAATAGGATCTACATCATTGTTGTTGTTATTTCAACCATCTTATTTTTTATCGTGAAAAAGCCATAATACTATTTTACCTGATAACTGGTTATATCTATGGCGGCATATTTACTTGTTCCAATAGTTTGTTTATTGTTTCCATCATAATCAGTTGAGTATATCAGTCTACTATCTGATCCTACCATGTAGATCCTTTAGAAAAAACAGAATATAATTTATAATTTTCGTCTTATCAGCTAATTTATTTTTTTAAATGCCTATAATATTAATGAACGCGTTGAGTTTACTTGCATTACATTCTCACCTATTCAACTTTAGATCAATCGTCATTCCTGTTGGTTTCTGGAGACCTATGTCCGCCAGATCTCTTCGATTTGTAAAATCTAAGTCACTCCTAACGACCTTGGCAGGTGATGTTTCCTCTGTCCAAAACATGTACCTGTTGAGTAATAATAAGAATAAACACTAATAGGCCTATAGAGTTATATAAGGCTCTGTCTACACTATCAAACTGGACATGATGATGTCATATCACTACAATATTTGGGCACATCACACCTTTTTTGGGCACATCACACCTTTTTTGGCGAACTAGTTTGATAGTGTAGACAGAGCTTAAGGTTGTTTACATAAATCTTTCCACTTAAGTATTAAAATGTATTGTTTAATAGTAAATTTAAAAACAAGTCTTTAAGATACCTTGCGAAAGGATCCACCGCAATGGCCGTTGGTTTAGTGACGTCATATTTGGTAGTTAAATCATTTCCATCATACTTCATAGATCCACGACTCTCAGTTACATAGTCAACATAATAAAGAGTAAGTGTTAGCCAGTCAACCGCCATGCCTTCAATGACAATTATAAAACCATATTTATGCTATTTTGAAACAACGAACAAAATAATATACCCATTGAAATTATAAGCCTATATAGTTTTGTAGCTCCAATTACGTTGTTCTCATTAACATTTCGCACGGCCTGAGCTTCCACTGTAAAATTTGAAAAAATTAATTAAAAAAAAACATTTTACCCTCAATCTGTCCGGTATTGTATTTATGTATTGAAACACTAAACTCTCCTCCTTTCACCTTTACGACAAATATTTCTTTTCCCAAATCATCAGCCAAAAACAACAAGTTACTGTGTGTGTCAACCACTAATGCTGTCGTCCCATATGGAGGTGATCCACTAAACAAATTGTGAATGTAGGCATCTACTCCATGAAATGATAGCCAATCATGGTGCAGTATAGTTGGATCAAAAGAGGATATGGCGTCTGTTTGTCCTATCACGCAATACGGCGGGTAATATATTGATTTATCTATCAAACAAAGAGTTAAAGATTTTAGTCTGTTAATAAATTGAAAACAAAATATATATAAACATGAAAAATTACAGGCATTAAGAAAACTAAACATGGTATTTCGCTGCAGAACAGAATCGGTAGAGAAAATAATAAAATCTAACGACTAGCAAGAAAAGTAGGGCGTTTTATCCAAAATAAATAACTTATAAAAAATAATAGTTTATGTATGAAATATAGTACGCACCAATACTACACGTTCCGTTCGGATTTATTACGTAATCATCTCGACATAAACATTCATGGTTGTTGTTGGCAGCCGATACACAGTAGTGTTCGCAGGTATTACCATCGCACGGTGCTGAAATGACAACAAGGAATTGTAAGCGCTGTGTCTACTAATTGTGTCCCTTCGTGGCTTTATTTCTTATTGTAACTAACGATTTATGATCAGTACATTGTTTAGTAGTAAAGCATTGCACTAATGTCGTTGTTGCATGTTTATACAAGTGCACTACCGTGAACTTGTATAAACATGCAACAATACTTAATTAAGACAATATATATCCCTATAAATTTAAAAGAGAACTGAGCAAAAGTCTAAACATAAATCATTCATTTTTGTGGAAACTGCATGTCACATTACTTGCTAATCATTTAAGCATACAATGACGTCACAGTTTAAAGTAATAGTTTAGATTACATAGTTATAAATAGTGAAGTGAATTTACTTACACGTTACAGGTTGTGATTGGATGTTAGGACCAGCAACGCATAAATCGTACAGCTCGATCTCGCTACCAAACTCATACTCGAACACCAACAAATTTGGAGAAACCTTCCTATAATAACGCATAAAATCTTCCGAAGATGATCCACTGACAAATATATACGTCTACGAGATAAAAACAAGTTGGTTGAATTTAATTAAATTAATGGGATGTAAGTACAAATATACACCCAGAGACTTTGGTAATTATTATGTTACTTACTTTATCTACTGCAATACTATCAAATACACCCAGAGACTTTGGTAATTATTATGTTACTCACTTCATCCACTGCAATACTATCAAATACACACATAGACTTTGGTAATTATTATGTTACTCACATCATCTTCTGCAATACTATCAAATACACCCAGAGACTTTGGTAATTATTATGTTACTCACTTCCTCTACTGCAATACTATCAAATACACCCAGAGACTTTGGTAATTATTATGTTACTCACTTCATCCACAGCAATACTATCAAATACACCCAGAGACTTTGGTAATTATTATGTTACTCACTTCATCTACAGCAATATAATTCAAATACACCCAGAGACTTTGGTAATTATTATGTTACTCACTTCATCTACTGCAATACTATCAAATACACCCAGAGACTTTGGTTCCGATACTTCAATTCTTCTTCCATTACCGTCAAGATCAGAAGATTCAACTTTAATTTCAGCTGCAGTATTGTCAGTCCAATAAATTCTGAGACAATTAGTTATTTTTTAATATTAATTTTCACAGTTGGATAATTTCGCAGTTGTGTCATAAGGATTGGTTAAATCAAGCTAGAGATGTAATCGCAATTTGTACGAAACCATTTTACAAGCACTCAAGTGCATCATAAGTGCATTGTATTCAACCATGAAGAACTTTACCCGACATGTACTGCTGATGCTTTTAGAGACAAAAAAAAAACAAACTAAAAGCATCGACATTTTATGTTTAAGTGTTGATATTATTGTTTAGGCAAACCTACTTTTCATTTTGATTTAGAACTGTAAAATTATAAAGCAAAAAATTTGCCAGTTTTCACATGAACAATTTTCAGGTATTTTTTCTTTAGTTTGCGTTGTTTATCTAGCATTAGTAAACATTTAACAGTTTTTATGCAGAAAATTAGAAAGAGCGAAATCTCAGAAAGCAAAAACTTGTGAAGGGCTAACCAGTAACAGAACTTGCTTAAATTCTTTTAATAGACCTATTTAACTATACATATAGAGAAGACAACGTCTCTCGCTAAATGCCGAATATTTTCTTCCTTATAATTTAATGTATTCGTCCAAAAAAACTTAATCATAATCTTAATTATAGATTCTTTCAATCCATAATCATTTATTTTTAATTACAATCTATTAAAAATCTGAATTATTTTATTTAGCAGTTGTATGGATCTTACCATTGATATTGACATTTTTCGGAAAATACCCAAGAATGACAACAAATAATCATATATCATAAGAAATATGTGTGTTTTAGTGTACACAATCAAAGCGTTACCTGTCCAGTATCGTGTCTACAGCTACAGATCTTGGTTCAGTCAGCCCATCAACAATTGTAATTCGGTTGTTTCCCGCCATTGTTGATCTTTCAATCTTAGGTGGATACTGATCTCCTAACTCGGTCCAGAATAGAAAACTTTTGAGACAAGATTAAAAGTCAACCTTATTAACAATCAAGGTTGATATTTGAAGTAAAAATCTTGGTTTTATTTATTTATTTATTTTAATTTTTGTTTTGTCTTTTATGGGTTCTTCCCACTTTTATTTCATCTATAAAAAAACATCATTCTTTAACAATTTTTTATTTGTTCCCTTCTTTTTCCCCATAGAAAATGTAATAATTTCCTTTTCAACAAGAGGGAATACATATATTGGTACATCTATTATACTAGCATTGTATATCATTTTTAATGTATTTTTTTATTTTAAAATCTTATCATCCCAATTTGTTTGCTCACATAAGTTGGTATCGTAACCAATAAATATTTCTAAAAACTTGATTGGTTCTTTTGTCCACAAAATGTTAAATGGTGTGGTGTTATTATCTACTAGAACCAACCCAGATCCCTTTTTGTTTTTTTTTTTGCTTGTTTAATTTTCATCCCGATATGTTACATCCTGATTTTAATTTGATCAAAATGGGTTATTTTCATTCAGAAAATAATTTATATTATATTGTTTTTTTCAATAATCATAATATTTTAAAATCTTGGTATTTCAACAAAATACATCTCTTCTTATTTACGCATTAATATTATTATTATTATTATCATTATTTATTTTATTATACAAAATTATTAGTTTAGTTATGTTTTGCTCCTTGCCCAGGTGTTTTTTCGGTGTGTATGCCTGACCTAATGCATACTTGTGTTTACTTATCGCAGGCGATAACATTCATCAACCATTAGATTAGAGTATATTTAAGTAAGTTTCTTTATTCTTCTCACAATACTTACTCTTTGTGAGGATGACAAGCTATTCCAGACGGTTTCTCAAAACCCATATCAGCAATGGTGACTTCTCCTTCTCCATTATAGTTAGTCATTTTGATCCAGTTGTACCCCTCATCCACCCAGTACACATTATTTGCCAACCAGTCAATCGCTAAACCGTTCACTCTACCAGATGTACCAGCTTCAATCGCTGGTATCGAGTAATCAGATTCTGAAGTAATATCAGGGGCCATGTATATCCAATGGTTGGTCAGCTCGTGGAATGTTACATTTCCTTCGTGGTAATCGACTGCCAACGCCGAGAACCGAAAGACAAGTGATGATGGCATGTACGGAGAACGTGGAACTGTGTAAAGTTTTTCAAATTCTAAATTTCGGTCATTTTCATAAACTTCTGGATTAGCTGAAATCCAAAAAATGGCAGCATTAGATTTACTTTGGTCAAATACTGCTAAGTACAGTCTGTTATCTTCTCCATTAACTGTGAACAAAATATAAAAACGTTTATTTTTTATAACAAATTATGAATAAAATAAGAGGTTTAGGCCTATGATTTTAAAAACGTTTGAGAAATAGATGAATAACGGTTACCTGTGTAAAGAAAATCTAACATTCCTACTAGAAATATCAGGTAGGTACTGAACATGATGAAGGTAGGTACAAACATGTACTGTACGTATAAAGTTGTGTGTTATAACTAAAAAAGCTAATTATACTACTAGCTAATAATGTTGCTGTATTTCCTTCTTGGATTGTGAAAAACCATAAAGCATAAAACAGTGTTGGCAAATAGGGTAAAATTAATTTAGGGAGTAAAGCATTGAGCATGTTACGGAAATAAATCAACAAATCACTTATGCAAACAAAGAGTAATAGAAAATAAACTTACCAACCTTGAATATTCTTTCACCATCCAAGTGCTAAAAATAATTTCTGAAATTTACCAGATATCCATAGCTTTCACAATTTTTATCCCCAAAACAAAACAAAAACACCATTATTATTAATTATCAAATTATCAATGGAATAAAGCACGGTATAAAATAGATGACTTATCCGTCAGAGAGCGAAATGGTTTTCCTTAAATGAGAGTTATGAATTTATTCCCAACATCAGCCATGTACCACGACATAGAACAAAAAGAGTTTCAAACCCAAATCATCGTTTATACCATTGATAGACCCATCGAAGGATTAAATATCAGCAAGAACTTGTAATTACCTAAGAGATTGAATTAACTTGAATGAATTACATGCCGTTCAATATAGTATTTACAAAACCATGCCATTGTTTTTATACTGTATGAGATTTCCTTCTAATGTCCAATTTGGATTCCATTAACGAATAGTTATTAATAATTTGACTTTTTGACTGTTCAATTTAGCCCAGTAATGAGATGTATTTTGCTTAAAGTTAGATTTGTCCTTATCGACTACAACAATCACTGCAGGGTATAACTTAGCTAAGTCGTCCACTAACTTAGGTCTACAAAATATACAATTTACCATCCAAAATAATGCAAAAAATCGTTTTAAGAAACGCCCGTTACGTTATATATATTACTGTAATTAAGTGTACTGAGTAGCAAAACAGACAGGTACGGGTGGTTTAAAAAGCAAAGAGGAGCAGTCAATTTAAAAAATTGGTAATGCGCCAAGTCTGCTAAATAATGTAAAAGTTACGTAGGCTAGTCCTCTTTAAAATATATCATCTGAAATAAATATTTATATACTGGAATGGATATGTAAAGTGTCTACTTTCAAAGCCGCTGCGTCACTCTAGCATACAATAGGTCTACATTAGCAAACCATTGTATAAAACCGTCACGAATGATTAACAAACATATGACCATTTTCTACTTACAATTAATAGTGCATCATTTGAGGCATATTTTACTAGTATTTATCATAATATATAAATAGTCAAAGTAATGGGTAGGAACACTATTGGAAAAGTAATCAATATTACGCCCATCCTTGAAAAGCAAAAACTGCCTGCCAAAGTATTGGTGACAATTCTACAGACACAGATATTTGCATCACATCATACCACCTGAAAGTAAAACTGAGCATGTGCAGAAACGCGTTGTATTATTTGCATATTAATGGTATTAACAATAGTGCGAACTTTGTTCAGAGGCTTTGTGTTATTCCACAATTCTGTTGATCGGTGTATTCTTCAACAAGTATTTGCACAATCATCAAAGCGGTTCTGGATCACAAACTATAGTTAGCATGATGTTTGTTACGAATAACGTTGCCTCTTTCTATGAATATTAATTTGAGGAACTCTATACATAGTTTTAAGAACAGAATTCATGACAGTTGTAATAGTCTGATTCAAACCACAGTTAACGTACTTTCACAATCCAAACTACATCAGCGTTGAAACAAATTAATATTTTAGGATATTGTAGGTTGGTTTTGTTGTTTTTATTGTTAATTTCCTGGTGACATTTTTTCTCATTTTGTTTTTTTGTATGATTTGTACGATTTGTATATTGATTTTCTATCCGAAATGAATGAATAGAACCAGGGAGTTGTTGATAGAACCATCATGGATCATGGATTATCATGGATCATGGATTATCATGGATCATGGATTATCATGGATCATGGATTATCATGGATTAAAGAATTTAATCCATGATAGAACATAGAAGATGTAGTTGATGAGGAAACATGGCGTCGACTTTAGAATGGACTCGTGAAATGACTTACTTCAACTTGTAATTGATGGTGATTGGAATATTTGTTATTACAATTATTATGTACGTTTATAATGGTGTTTATAAATTGTGATGAGATAAATAGTTCATTATGATTTCTTAGAGTTCTACCGAATGATAGTAGTATAGCGTGTAGTAATAATAGAGATCCTGAATAATTAGGCTGTTAAACTTGAATCGGCTCATATGTAAAATTTAATATACGGTAACTTTTATAAAATACAAAATGATGATTATTATCATAATTATTACTACTACTAATATCATATGGTGATCAAGCCTTTGCAGTTGCAGCTTCTAAACTGTGGAACAATTTTCCTGACCCTATTAAAAATGCATCCGCTATCATAGTTTTCAAAACATTCTTAAAAACCCATCTTTTTTCTTTGTCATTTCTTTCTGTTTATTCTCTCAGCGCATTTGTATGATTGTATAATAATAATTATGATTTATAATTTATAAATCGAACAACATTACATTTAAAGCGCCGCTTTTTTCATGGAGGAAATGTTTATTTATTTCCTCCGTGCTAATGCTCCAAGTATCGGTCTGTTTGGTAAGGTAGTTTGCAATATGCTTATTTGTATCCTTCCACAAAAATGTCGTTCCTGAATATAATGAACTATGCCTTCTTAATTATTGTTGGCGGTTATATTCTGCGTATTTGAACTCACGTATCCTACGTCTTAAACAACATTATGTGTATTTGAACTCATACTACAGTACGTATTCTACGTCTTAAACAATATAAATAATATATATCTAAATAAATGACAAATGTCTTCTTTTTACGGTACATTCTGCGTTTATATGACGAGGTAAGGAGGCGTATGCTCCGACCACAATAAAAGTCTAGCAGTAGGCTAATATATAAATAAATAATGAATGAGATGAGAGATGAAATTCAATTTTTCATGTAATCTAAGAAAATTAAAACGATAGAAGATTTCAAATGGAATATCATATTTCACCAAATGAAATTATTTGTAACATTCCACTGATATAAAAGCATGATTTATGTCATAGATCAATATATTATGCATCTATGAGAAGAGATTCCTATTATAGGTTACATTTGGAACAGTCGGGGCATTCACATTCAAGTCCACGTACTCTGTGTCAGTCGCCGGTGTATTAACCGGCGACGGGGAGTATCGTGGTGGTGGAAGACAAGTCATATATAGTGCATTGTCAAATCCCTCTTTTTTGCCGAGATCTTTCTTGTCTATTATATTGGTTTCATTTCCAGTAGCAATTGATTCGTATGTCGGCGGCTCTATGACATTCACCGCCGCAACATTAGGATGTGGTCCATCCCTGGCGAATGGTTCCTGTCTTGGTTCAGGCCGTTTTGAACTATCAAATACAAAACAACATAATTAACGTTTAAAGACACAAGGTGTTATATTTAACTGTTCAAAACGATTATTGTAATAATTTTCACGCTCATTTTCTGTCATACCTTTACTCTGCCTTTTAATTTTCTTAGATTTTATGCCAACGTCATTTAGAAATATTTGAATGCGTTTAATCCACAAACGAATGTTTAATATTCAATGTTACAACAAAATATAAATACCTACCGTTTTGTTAAAACTACACAAATAATGACGATAAGAAGGATGATGATGACAACAACAGCTCCTCCAACGCCGCCAATCAGCACAATTGAACTGCTTTCTATTTAAAGAAAATATTTGCCGTAATATGCTGAACAGAAAATGGACTTGTTAAGAAGGGCCAAACAATCACAGCGCTGATTGGTATGTGCGTCTGCGCATATTGCGTGCAATCGTCGTCTTAACACTATCAAACTTTATGTGACAACAAAATGTGATGTGCCCATATATGGACATGATGACATCATTTCACTACCATATTTAAGCATATCACTACCATATTTGGGCACATCACATTTTGTTTTCAAACTAGTTTGATAGTGTAGACAGAGCTTTAGTGTCGCGTTATCGTTAAATAAATAACAGCATGCATCGTTGCAATCCTTGTTAACATGGAGTGCGCGCGGTCACCATTCGACTCTTTTTATTGATATACGGATTAAATACCAGTAATGTTTGCATTTTGAATATTAAATCATAATCAATCAAGCTAAAATGATCTCTCTTTCCTTACCATCATTTGGTGATTTTGCGACAGTTGTCATGGCAGCAACTATAAAGAAATAACATTATTGGACAAAATAAATGATCCTGATACTTTGATATTTGATTAATTATAATAATCGCAGTAACGCCTTAAAGATGTATTGTCCCCCTGAAAAAATAATTCTTAACAACATTTTGTTTAATATGCCATTTTAATGTAACATAATACTTATCCACTTTGACCAAAAACAAAATGTATTTACCTAAAAACTGTAATTTAAAGCAAAAAATGGTCAGATTGGCTGCCAGTCAATTGGTTTTTGATTGAATTTAACCATTTATTTTGTCATTTTATAAATGAAAATATTATTTTTTTCGTTTTTTTTCTAGTAGTAGGCCTATCTTAACTTTAGTTAGTGCTGTGATAGTCGACATGGCTGGAACTGTTGAAAAATTACAAACAGTGTTATAACACAAAACCAATTAATATAAACTAATATAAACACTGATATAAGCCACAACAGATTTACTATTTATATTTTACAAACGGAAGCGCTGTTCAAAACTATTAGTACAGCGCGTGTTGCGTGCATATCATACTGTATGGCACGCCAGGACGGACAAAACCATTTCAAATGCCAATTCCTAGCTGTTGAGTTTACAAATCCCTACTAGTCGAGAGCGACTAGACACATATCGGTCGAGTTTACCACACAGCACTAGTAGTTAATGACAAACTATATAGGCCTACACATCATACATACAGAAATTAAGCCACTGATATGAAAAAGATACGTAGATGACGTGTTAGCAGTTGTTCCAGAAAGAGCTGCTGACAACCTTAATTATCATCTTAACTCAATCGATCCCACACACAACATTACTTTCACAACAGAACATTATGACTAATAACACTATACCTTTCCTAGACGTCTCTATTTCACTCATTGACAACAAAATTACTACATCAGTTTACCAACCAATATTTACACTTTCAGTCATGTCACCCATTACAACATAAATTGAGTGTTGTGAGCACACTTGTGGACAGATGTCAGAATGTTGTTTCCCACGCAGAAAGAACAAGAGAATGAAGTTAAAATCATAAGAACTGCTCTATCTACATGCGAATATCCCAAGTGGTGTGTTAACAACATTTTAAAAAACAAAACACAGAACGACAAAGCAGAAAAGAATGAAAACATAGAAAGACAAAAAGGAAGTATTGGAATTCCATATATCCCAAATATGTCGGAAAGAATACGAAGATGCCTAAAAGAACATAACATTAACACATACTCTATTCCTGAAAACAAGTTAAGAAACCAGTTAGTACACCCAAAAGACAAAATTAAAAAAGAAGACACTTGTGGTGTTGTATATCAAGTGAACTGTCATAACTGCGATAGTATGATGTTGGAGAAACAGGACGAGCGCTGAAGACCAGGATTAAAGAACATAAAACCGAAGTTGTAGAACAATGCAAAGGTGTTTCAACCAGATCAAGCAGAAAGTCGGCGTCAGAAAAGTTTCACAGCTCGGCTATCACGGATCATATGGCGACTCTTGGTCACACACCCAATTGGAACAACAACAAAGTCTTAGCAAAGAAACTGAATGGAACACAAGAAAAAATAAAAGAAGCGATAGGCTACATATAAGATTACACCCTAATAATATGAATAGAGATGAAGGAGCATATGAACTATCGCACATACAATAACATTTAAAACGTAAAGAGACCGACCCCCGCACATCCCGCTTGGATAACTCCAAGCGGTAAACTTCACAATGGCTCCTTTCAACCATGTCACCGTAACGTCACCGCTACGTCACCAGAACGTATTCACTTGTGATTATGCCTAGACTTGCCCCAAGTCTGTATTATCTTTTTTTTTATTTATTTGTTTTTATTTCGACCGCGATTTTTGTCTGAGTATCCAAAATCAAGTAGTATACGTATGAAACGCCATATGTGCCAAAATATTTATCTTTTTACTAATATTAAGACAAAACTCCGTCTGGAACCCAGACAAGATTATGCCTTGCTGTTAGTAGGCGAAACGTCAAGTTCTCTGGAAATGTAAGTACCGACATCATCTTACAAACTTGACACTATATTGGATCATATAAAAGTAACTTTTTTTCATATATACACATCACTAATGGTCGAGATTTACACATCGCGCTACCGGTCGAGTTTTAAACACACATCGCTACCGGTCGAGTTGTTTTTATACACACATCGCAAGTTGTTGAGAATTATTTTAGTAGACATGCACAGTAAGGGTTTGTAAAACGCCACCAACGTTCAGAAAAGTTAAATATACTTGTTGCGCCCAGACAAAAACCAGAGTAGGATCATTTTTGGTGTTCGCATCAAAATGACGGATCGTAAATTTACGTGAAATATTTGACCAATATAAACAAAAAAAATATTAATATTTTTTTGTTTATATTGGTCAATAGGCCAGGCCTAGCCTAGGCCTAGTAAAAGTAGGCTGCCTCCTTTATTATATTTCTTGTTCCCTTAAAGATGTATTGTCCTTCTTAACAAAATTTTTGTTGAATATTCCATTTTAATGTAACATAATAGTTATCCACTTTGACCAAAAATTGGATCGAAAAAAAAATGTATTTACCTGAAAAAATGTGATTTAAAGCAAAAAATAGTCAAATTGGCTGCCAGCCAATGGATTTTTTGTTGAATTTGACCATTTATATTGTCATTTTATAAGTGAAAACATTTTTTTTGTCGTTTTTTTTTTCTATGTAAGTGATTAACTTTATTAAAACTACAAAATAACACACAGTCTGATTTAATTAATTTTCATTTTTCATGTTTTTTGGGGACAATACATCTTTAAACTTTCGCGGGCATATTGGTCAAATATTTCACATAAATTACGATCCGTCATTTTGCTGCGAACACCAAAAATGATTCTACTCTGGTTTTTGTCTGGGCGCAACAAGTATATTTAACTTTTCTGAACGTTGGTGGCGTTCTACAAACCCTTACTGATAACACAAGAATCTCCTGTTCGTCCGAAGCGCGTAACAATTTCGAAAGGCATTGTGGGATAGAATAGAGCTATGGGTGGCGCCATTGTGAGCCATGGAGTAGGGCGCCCGCATCAAATTAGAAAGTCAAAATCATACTAGGGTATCTGCTAATGCTCTAGGGGGGATAGAGTAATTGACTGAGGAGTAGGGCGCCCGCATGCGTAATTTTTTTTTCCAGGACGAACGTGGGCAGAAATCATGAATAATTCATGATTAATTATGACATAATAGGGAACATTATAGAGGGCGCTGTATAAGAATGCAGAGAGATTAAATAATTAGTGTAAACAACGTTTGCCAACCGAAATGTTTGGTCTAGTGGTAAAGGCTTTAACCTATTACGCTGAAGCCCTCGGTTCGAGGTCTTTCATGAACATGTTTTTTTTTAGTAGTTGAGAGAGATTATTTAGAGGGTTAGGTTTAGTATATTTAGGAAGTAGATCAGCTATCTTTCAATTCTTTATAATAAAAATAATTAAGGTAATGAATTATTCATGACTTCTGCCCACGTTCGTCCTGGAAAAAAAAAACACGCCGCCCGCATCAAATTAGAAAGTCAAAATCGTAGAGGGGATCTGCTAATACTCTAGTGGGTGTAGAGTAATTGACTTCCTAGTTTGGAGGGGGCGCTGCTCCATGCTGTGAAATGGCGTCGCTCAGTTTGACCTTTTAACCCTGTACTTCCGATACTGTGTTTTGAATGCAAATTGAAGAACAGGAGATTCTTGTGTTATAAGTTCTTTGCTACTAGTGCTGTGTGGTAAACTCGATGGATAGGTATGTGTCTAGTCGATCTCGACTAGTAGGGATTTGTAAACTCAACAGCTTGTAGACCGGGCGCCCGGAAGATTTATTCATGTGAAAAGATACAAAAGGTTTGATGATGAAGTTAGGTGCGTATTAGGGCGAGATGCAATATTCGACATTGCTGCCGTGTCACAGCCTGTACATAGGGCCTGTGGGGATCATAACATAGGGGGGTAAAAATGCATTTATTTATGTGAAGCGATACAAGGATAAACTTTTTTGGATATCATTCGCAGTGGGCTACTAATGATTACATCACCAATGACAGCAACTTTATCCTGTACGGGGCGCCAAACAGCAACATTTTAGGGCCACGCCCAAATGGGTTTATTCATGTGAAGCGATACAAGGTTGAATCTTTTTTTAATGGCAGCAGTATATATTGGGGATGACAAAAACACCAATGACAGCAACTTTATCCTGTACATAAGCTCAGACAGCAGCCCTAAAGGTCCGCAGTTTCCCCCTATTCGGCTATATACTCGGCGCGTATGTCGTCTAATGGCGTTCAGCTGAGTTAGAAATACGTGATACGGACTCGGACTGACAATAAATACACAGTAGAATGCTAAAACAATAAATAAAGAGAGCAGTTGTTTCCTGTACCAAATCATCAAACATCAAACTCTTAGGAACTCGCCCAAAATGGGTTTATCCATGAAGTGTGTAATCATTTTTGAAAAAATGTTTTTTTTTTTTAACTTTTTCCGGTACACAGCAGCTCAAATACCCGAGGATTCGTGATCAACAATGTTGATAATACAAACACATTCACGATAACGAGTGACTTTTAGGCCTATTTTATAATTGAAATATATCTTTATTTTGGAATAATAAATAACACCAACAAAAACACTTAAAATAACCAAAAGCAGATTTGTATTTTAGGGTATCATTTTGAACAATCAATATTATATCAAAATCATTATTTCACAACACAAAATAATATAATTTAAGAATATTTTTCAGATAAACTAATTAATAATTACACTCATAATGATCGACACCGGTACCGATTATTGTGCATTATTATTACTAGAGGGTGAGCTCGCTTCGCTCGCTCCTCCCGGCCCTCTAGGAAGTGTAGACGATGGTTTTCGGAATGATCATGTTCTCCTTATACGTTTTCTGTCGGTTACCATTATTGAAAATGCTTGACATTCGTAAAACTAAACTACTTTGTTTCACAGTGTTTTAGATGATTAATAACATTTTAAAGTACAGTTTTTATTGTTTGGTAGGGCCCTTTGGGGAGGCGGAGGTCATTTGAGGGAAGTGCTTATTCGAGGTATATATGTTAAATTTTGTAGTTTTAAATGGTAACATTTATAATAAAATGAAATCCTCTAATAGATATGAAAAGTGCTAAAAAAGAATAACAAATGCTTGGTAAATTGTAGATAACAGTGCGGTGAATTCTACTACAAATAGTACCGTATAATTGTGTTGTTATAAATATGTGGATGGACGTTTATTGGATAGTTGGGTTGGGGGGGGGGGGGTTATTATTCAAAGTGATGTTTTATTGGAGAGGCGTTTATTCAAATGAATACCATCCTAATAATAATTAATACATTATTTAATTTAATCATCTTTTGAAACTAACTGCCGTGACAGAGTGGGCTCAAGAAAGAAGACATTATGGTACGGCTTGCAACATGGGCAGACATCTCGGTTCTAACGGGACACAGAAAGATAGCCTACAGTTATTCCTGCAAGCTTACTCAATAAAACTCAGCTATCGGGATTTCACTCGAAAAATGTCTTATCATCAAATCTCCCTATGTAATTTTATAATACTATTCCCCACAATATATTCTGATTCTTTATGGCGTATATTTAATTTGATCTTTATTAATTTGCAGTATAATTCCTATTATTTAACTAGGGTATTGCTAAACACCGCAAACCCCGCAAACCCCCGCAAACCTCCAAAAAAACATAGCAAACCCCACCGAACCAACATAAAAGTGATTGAATCATGTAGTGTACAACCCACTGGGTATATCAATGTAAAAAAAAATATTAAATTTCTACTGTTAACAACTTATTTTTGGGGTAAAACATCATTTTTTGGTCAAAAATGATTGGTAAACCCCGCAAACCTCCAAAAAACCATAGCAAACCCCACCGAACCAACATAAAAGTGATTGAATAATGTAGTGTACGACCCACTGGGTATATAAATTATTAAATTTCTACTGTTAACTACTTATTTTTGGGGTCAAACACCTAATGACAGCGATATCGTGTATTAAAAGTACTTAATACAGTCAGATAGGTCTCTGGTAGACTGTCGACAGTCTTCCACGTTGAGTGTAGGCATACTAACAGCTACAGAATCGGGTGACAAAGATTTTTTTTTCGTCTTCCAAAGGGACACTGTATTGATTGATGGAAAGTGCCTGTTTCCAGTCACCTTTAGGGTCAAATCTATTATTTTAACTGCTCCCTTGTGTATAAAAGAGAGAAAATATTTGAAACCAGGTTGTTGCAAGGTGAACTTATCTTAAACCCGGAAATTACTTTGACCGGGAAGAATTGAAATTGAGATGAAAATCTAATGTAGAAATCATAAATTGTGTTAAAAAACTCTTTATAATATCTTCCTAAGATAGAAATATGGAACAATAGCGTCGCTGTGAACACTAATGTTATCAAATCTACGTTTCGCGGTACATCTCAGATAGATAAGGTAGGTATCCAAGGCGGAGATTTGTACCGAAGTTTTTGTATTGTGCTCGCCTATGTCAGAATTAACCATAATTTATATATAGATAACTCGATTTAAATATTGTTTTAATTACACACTAGACACTAGTGATATGTCTATATGAAAAAAGGCAATGAAATCTAAATTTGCAACATTTTTTACATAACATAACATAATAGTAAAGTAAATAATAGTTCGAATTCAACATAATCACTTAGAGAATTGGTAAGGTATAGATTAGACTATCGATTGCACACTATTACTGTATTTTTAATTCAATTTAAATAAAAAAAGTAACCGTTTTCATGTGAATTAGACTGATAAAACCCAACAAATAACTTAATCTGCCAACATTTTAAACATCGTTACTTGTCCATAATGGATCGACTACTGTATCGATTACTGCACATTGTTTTACTTTAACTGAAACAAAGTCAAATTTTTAATTGTTACTGTACTAATATTAGACAGTGATATCTGATAAAAGGCAACATTAATTAATATTAATAATACTGAACCAAATTAAATATCGTTACTTATCCACAATGGATCGACTAACTGTATTGGTTATTGCACATTATTTACTAACTAACTAAAGTGATATCTGATAAAACGCAACAAACTGAATCGAATTAAATATCGTTACTTATCCATAATGGATCGACTACTGTATTGATTACTGCACATTATTTTACTATAACTGCCCAAGTCAAATTTAAAATTGTTACTGTACTAACATTAGACAGTGATATCTGATAAAATGCAACATACTCAGGACCAAATTAAATATCGTTACTTATCTATAATGGATCGACTACTGTATCGATTATTGCACATTATTTAACTATAACTGCCCAAGTCAATTTTAAAATTGTTACTGCACTAACATTATACAGTGATATCTGATAAAATGCAACATACTCAGGACCAAATTAAATATCGTTACTTATCCATAATGGATCGACTACTGTATCGATTATTGCACATTATTTTACTATAACTGCCGAAGTCAAATTTAAAATTGTTACTGTATTAACATTATACAGTGATATCTGATAAAAGGCAACATTAATAATACTGGACAAAATTAAATATCGTTACTTATCCACAATGGATCGACTACTGTATTGATTATTGCACATTATTTTTCTCTAACTGAACCCAGGTCGAATATTTTACATGCAGTGTAACTACCGACACACTGTACAATTTACCAAGCATTTGTTATTCTTTTTTAGCACTTTTCATATCTATTAGAGGATTTCATTTTATTATAAATGTTACCATTTAAAACTACAAAATTTAACATATATACCTCGAATAAGCACCTCCCTCAAATGACCTCCGCCTCCCCAAAGGGCCCTACCAAACAATAAAAACTGTACTTTAAAATGTTATTAATCATCTAAAACACTGTGAAACAAAGTAGTTTAGTTTTACGAATGTCAAGCATTTTCAATAATGGTAACCGACAGAAAACGTATAAGGAGAACATTATCATTCCGAAAACCATCGTCTACACTTCCTAGAGGGCCGGGAGAGCGAGCGAAGCGAGCTCACCCTCTAGTAATAATAATGCACAATAATCGGTACCGGTGTCGATCATTATGAGTGTAATTATTAATTAGTTTATCTGAAAAATATTCTTAAATTATATTATTTTGTGTTGTGAAATAATGATTTTGATATAATATTGATTGTTCAAAATGATACCCTAAAATACAAATCTGCTTTTGGTTATTTTAAGTGTTTTTGTTGGTGTTATTTATTATTCCAAAATAAAGATATATTTCAATTATAAAATAGGCCTAAAAGTCACTCGTTATCGTGAATGTGTTTGTATTATCAACATTGTTGATCACGAATCCTCGGGTATTTGAGCTGCTGTGTACCGGGAAAAGTTAAAAAAAACCCCCATTTTTTCAAAAATGATTACACACTTCATGGATAAACCCATTTTGGGCGAGTTCCTAAGAGTTTGATGTTTGATGATTTGGTACAGGAAACAACTGCTCTCTTTATTTATTGTTTTATCATTCTGCTGTGTATTTATTGTCAGTCCGAGTCCGTATCTACTATCACGTATTTCTAACTCAGCTGAACGCCATGATACGCGCCGAGTATATAGTCGAATAATAGGGGGAATCTGCGGACCTTTAGGGCTGCTGTCTGAGCTTATGTACAGGATAAAGTTGCTGTCATTGGTGTTTTTGTCATCCCCAATATGTACTGCTGCCATTAAAAAAAGATTCAACCTTGTATCGCTTCACATGAATAAACCCATTTGGGCGTGGCCCTAAAATGTTGCTGTTTGGCGCCCCGTACAGGATAAAGTTGCTGTCATTGGTGATGTAATCATTAGTAGCCCACTGCGAATGATATCCAAAAAAGTTTATCCTTGTATCGCTTCACATGAATAAATGCATTTTTACCCCCCTATGTTATGATCCCCACAGGCCCCTTGTACAGGCTGTGACCCGGCAGCAATATCGAATATTGCATCTCGCCCTAATACGCACCTAACTACATCATCAAACCTTTTGTATCTTTTCACATGAATAAATCTTCCGGGCGCCCGGTCTATTGGGATTGGCATTTGAAATGGTTTTGTCCATCCTGGCGTGCCATAATACTGTATTCGGTCATAGAGAGAAATTAGAAAAAGGAGTTTGGTCCCCTCTAAAAAAGATGATTCGCAGAGGTCCCTTTTTTCATTATTTGGTGTTGGTGATTGAAGCGGGTGTTCGGTTCACTCTCCTCTTACATTTATGTGAGAAGGAATTAAGGCCCGTCATACTTGCAACATCTGCTGTGTAGGCCTACAAGAATGTTTGTTAGCATGGTTATTTGAACAGTAGTCCTATCGTATGTTACTATACTTTTTTCATGACCATAATACAAACCTTTTGTCGTCGGTATTGGCACAGGTTGAGTAGACTCGTCGGCGAATTCGATAGCGGTTATAGACGAATTCACATTTATAGAGCCTTCGTGTTCTCCAGTTGATATGTGTATCGCTTCCACTATTCCACTCGTACTATTGTATGGTTCAGCTAGTAGCATAAAATCCTTCAAACAATAATTTTAAGATAAGTATATCTTCTACTATGTATATATTATGTTTTAGCTAGCCTTTGTCATGTACACATTTATTCACAATTACATTTCAATATTTAAGTGAGTTAAGTGAGTTCTTGTCAGTTTGGTAACCATGGTAACCTTATAGTTATGTATTTTCTGTTTCATTAAAAGTATACATATGATACAGCAGGCCTTTAGTATGACATTTATACAGCATTGCCTGCAACTTATGCATTATTGGTTTACCAAATATGGTAGTGATATGACGTCACCGTGTCCATATATGGGCACATCACATTTTGTTGTCACAGAGCTTTACTATGTTCTGTAGCCAAACAATTGTTCTTATTTTACCAATATTTATTCTATTATTTTTACCTGATAAATAGTAATATCTATTGCAGGATATTTACTTCTCCCAATAATCTCTTTAATAGTTCCGTCATAATTGATTGAATATATCATTGTACTATCTGATCCAACAATGTAAATCCTGTAGGAAATAAACACATTTTATTCTTATATCACATACATTAGATCATTTTATATAACACGTAAATACATTCCTGTCATTTGATTAGACAATTGTGGGTCCCATGGCGTGCAATAGTACGCACTATTTAACGGTCGTTACGACGAAGTTTCCCCATATGAAATATAACCTTTCATCATTCACCTCATGGCATTTGTTGTACCATTCGACGAACATAATAATAAATGTTGTAGCCTATTTCCAAAACAGAAATATATGGCACCAACAAACATTTTGTTGGTACTGACTTCAAAATACAGTATATTGAATATAAATATAAATTGTTATGTTCGTGGAATGGTACAAATAATACATACTTGTGTATACACAGGCATACGTCAATACTACTGTATTTTTACCATTCACACAAGATGTCGAATGAAGAGCTAAATTCTAGTACACATTTTGTCTGATGTTCATATATCATTGACCTGCTCATGCTGCACAAAAAGGCTTATACACGCGTGATTGACGAAAGTCGCACGCGATGTTTGTCTAAAATTATCTTCTTGCACATTATATTAAATACTTACCTCTTCTGCTTTAGATCAACCGTCATCCCTGTTGGATTCTGGAGACCTATGTCCGTCAGTTCTCTTCGATTTGTAAAATCTAAGTCACTCCTAACGACCTTGGCAGGTGAGGTTTCCTCTGTCCAAAACATGTACCTGTTGAGTAATAATAAGAATAAACAATTGAAATAAAAGAAAGTTACAGGAAAGAAGTAGAAATTTGCGTACTAATTGATTCCATGAATTATTCATGAGTTTTGTCTTAAGCTCTGTCCACACTATCAAACTTCATGTGATGTGCATATATGGACATGATGATGTCATATCACTACCATATTTGGGCATATCACTACCATATTTGGGTATATCACTACCATATTTGTTTGAGAGTGTAGACAGAGCTTTAATGAGAAAAAGTATTAATGACCACAGGACTATTATGTCTCTTGTGGAAACATCGAATAGTTATGATATATATATAATTAGATTAGTTAAGTTTATATCTTATTCTGTATGTTCATAATAAAAGTGTTCCATACATTAATAATAATGATGTACATACCTGGCAAAAGGATCTATTGCAATGGATGTCGGTTTAGTGACGTCATATTGGATGTTTAAACTTTCTCCATCGTACCTCAAAGATCCACGAGTTTCTTTTACGTAGTCAACGTAATAAAGGATAAGATTTTCAGGTAGCCAGTCAACCGCCATACCTAGGAACCAAATTAGCGATGTAAGTGAATGATACTTGGAAAAAATAATACGTGATTTTCAGTTTCAATGTTTATATGTGTGTGTGACCGTCTGCAGACAGTACAATGGTGTTCACATTAGACCAAACTTTCCCTATCTAAGGTAGTAGGCCAACAATGTGTTACGATTTACAAGTTTACTTAAAATATATTCGTACTTATACCCTGATAGTTTCCTGAAAACATAAATGATTACTTCGCATAACAATTAACATCATCTCCTAGTTTCTATAATGTTCATCTTCATTATAATAATGATATTGTTTATGATAATTTTAGGTAAAACTCTAATAATATAAACTGATATATTTTTAAAATACCGTCAATACGTCCCGTGCCGTATTCATGAATTGCAACAGGGTACTCTCCTCCCTCCATCCTTGCATAAAATATTTTATTTTGCGAATCATCAGCAAAAAACATCAAGTTACTGTGTATATCAATTGCTATTGCTGTCACATCTATAGCTACTGATGTTCCGCTCAAAATCTCGAAAATGTACTCAGCTTTGTATGGCAAATCATAGTGCAGAAGCGTTGGGTGAAATGAAGATATGGAATTTGTTCTTCCTATTACGCAAAAAGGCTGTTGATACGTTGTTAAATCTATATAAGGAAAAAAAAAACAAATGAAAGCACTCGGAAACTGAGTGAAGTACTTGGCAAAATATTTCCACAGAGGGCGCATCCGCCGAGTGGAAACTATTAACTTCAGCTCCAAATTAATAACGGTTTGATGATTAATACCCAATTCATTTTAATCGTTTGGTTAGTTATTTACTTATCTATTTTACCCACCGATACTACACGTTCCATTCGGGTGTAAGACGTAGTTATCTCGACACAAACATTCGTGGTTGTTGTTGGCAGCCGATACACAGTAGTGTCCACATGTATTACCATCACACGGTGCTGAAAAAGATGAATTGAGCATTTCACCAAATACTGTTATTCTCACCTGTATATATAAGATTCAAAAGGTTCAGTTACTGAGTCTATTCAATTATATGCCTTAAATTCCCTCGTAATCAACAATTCAATTCATTTATTGACCTTCACCGAACGTGAAATAAATTAAATAGGCCTAAAGGTTGATTGAATTGTGTACAAATACTTATGTACCGTACAAATTCATTCATTATACTTTCAGATAGGTCCTGGTTATGTGACACATGCCTACCTGTCCATTAATGTATTCGCACGAATTGGAAACGTTGAGTAATGCGCATGCGTATTCTAATTTTAATCTAATTTTTATGACGCGAAAAGTACGCAACCAATCAGAACTCGGGAATAATTCGCGCGAATATATTCGCTATTGGAAATAGGCTATGGTTGGTTAAAATCAAACAATGTCTTACATGTCACTGGTTGTGATTGGATGTTTGGACCAGCAACACATAAATCTAGCAGTTTTACTGCAGTACCAACATTATACTCGTATACCAATTCATTTGGAGCGGCCTTTTTATAATAACGAATAATATTGTCCAAAGAAATGTGGTGGAGTACAACATAGATATAATCCTATTAAGATATAATACATATCAAATATTGTTATTAAACAAAATATGATTTCAGTTAATGGAGTACAACAACATAGATATAATCCGATTAAGATATAATATTAAATATTGTTATTGTTAACTAACTTCATCTACTGCAATACTATCAAATACACCCAGAGACTTTGGTAATTATTATGTTACTCACTTCATCTACTACAATACTATCAAATACACCCAGAGACTTTGGTAATTATTATGTTACTCACTTCATCTACTGCAATACTATCAAATACACCCAGAGACTTTGGTAATTATTATGTTACTCACTTCATCTACTGCAATACTATCAAATACACCCAGAGACTTTGGTTCCGATATTTCAGTTCTTCTTCCATTACCGTCAAGATCTGAAGATTCAACTTTAATTGCTGTTGCATTATTGTCAGTCCAATAAATCCTAAAACAAAAGGATTAAATTATTGTAAACTTTTTAATAATAATCAAAATAGAAATTACAAAACTAGTTTGTTTTTTTTCAACATGAGTAGAATGCTATAACATACGGTACCAGAATATGTTACCTGTCCAGTATCGTATCGACAGCTATAGATCTCGGTTCAGTCAGCCCATCAACGATTGTAATTCGGTTGTTTCCCGCCATTGTTGATCGTTCAATCTTCGGTGGATATTTATCTCCTAACTCGGTCCAGAAAAGATATCTTTAGGTAAACAAAATCAAAAAGATGTTTTGTCTGTAATTGAATGAAACGGGGAGGATTTTATTATTATCCTTTTGATTTAAATTTGTCTACTACTAGTACTACTTACCCTTGGGAAGGATGGCAAGCTATTCCAGACGGTTTCTCAAAACCCACATCAGCAATCACCACTTCTCCTCCTCCCGTATAATTGGTCATTTTGATCCAGTTGTACCCCTCATCCACCCAGTACACATTTTTTGCTAACCAGTCAATCGCTAAACCGTTCACTCTACCAGATGTACCGCCTTCGATGCTATATGCTGTGCCGTTGTCTTCTAAGACAAAATCATCGCTTAGAAATATCCAGTGGTTTTCTTTATCATGGAAGGTAACGTTACCCGTATGGTAGTCGACAGCTAGTGCCGTCCAGTGGTGGTCAAGTGACGCATACGATATAGAGAATAATGTTTCGTTTTGTAGAGGTTTCTTAGTTTCAATCCACTCGATGTAAGTAGCAGAATATCTATGATCAAACACAGCTAAATACATTCTGTTGCCTGCCGCCTCTTCTCCGGTAGCTTTAAAAGATATCACAAATCATAAGAATAACATAAATGTATTAAACTGCAACTTTTGATTCGGCTTTTTAGTCGATTTAGCACATCAAAATGGAAGTTAATTGATTAAATCGTATAAAGAATTTGGAGTTAAGTGAGTTAGGCCCCTATCTTTTTATTCTAATATTTTTATTCATAGTAAAAAAACAGAAATATGCATTTTATCTTTATTTTAGAAAGAAGAAGTTCAAGTTCAACATAACATTTATACAATAATGCTTAAATACAAGAATACTAAACAATAAGAAACAGTAATACAATACAAAAACAAGAAAAGGTAAAAAAGAGAAAGGAATGCCATCATTGGGTTCATGATTAGAAGTCAAAAACTTGTCTCACCATGACTCCGAGAGAGAGAAAAAAAAGATAAAAAAGGCTACCTTAATAAATGCTATATAAAATTATTGTTGGTATTTATTTTTTTTAATTTATTTTTTAATTTACTTTTAAAAGCTGGTAAAGAAACAGAAGTGAAGCATCGAGATTATTCCATAAATTAGGACCAGAAACAGAAACAAACAAAAAGACTTTTTCTGACGAAGGGAACTGGAACAGAATGATTTCTACAATTATATGAATGAGTTTTCTTAGTATAAATATTTAACAATTTTAACATAGGATTAGGATTTGTTTTCTTAAAATACTGAAACATAAATATTGATAATTGAACTTTATTGATATCAAATGGTATGATAATTATGGCTGAACGTTTCTGTAATTTAACAAGTTTATCTAAATTAGAGAGATAATCTGAAGCTCCAATGATATTGGGAATTTTGGTGACTGGTTATTTCTTTTTTTGGATTTGTACACTCCAAGAAATAAGGTTTCAGTTTTCCGCTCAATATTGTTTAACATGTTTTTTTTCTATTTGGTATAGGCCTATTTCATTTTATTCAAGCAACTGTTAGATGATGCCCGCTCCGGTGACCTTATCATACGCCCATACACAATTTGTTAAACCAGGCCTAACAGAAAATGGTGTTAAATCCGGGAGTTCTCCCTGGTGAAATCCAGAGCTTATCCCTAAACTAATAATAGTAATTACGTCACCATTTGAAACGGTTGGTCCGTGACACCAATCGTTTGCGTCAAAATGGATAACGCGATATTCTATATTACAGTATAGTAATAAGTACCTATACACTTTTATTTGTTTTATAAAGCTTGGTTCCCACTAGGACGCAACGCAAGGACGTAAGAAGCGCGCAGCAAAATAATTTTGACCAATCGCGATGTATCATCAGAACTGTTGCTTGGTCAACTAACTTTCGTTGCAGCCGCCATCCAAGAGTGTGGGGAAAAGCTTTAAAAAAGACTGGTGTCTTTACAAAATAAAAACATTAACAGAATATCGAAAGAAGAAAATAATATTAAAAATCTCAGTGATATAACAATAAATAATAAAAGTGAATAACAGAAATAGTATTACCTGTCATGATAACTGCAAACCCTGCTAGGATCAATACGACACAATTTGGTGACATATTGCCGACGACCATGATACGATCGCAATAACTAAACGTTACCTTTGTGCAAGGAAGTTAGGTTTTTTATTGTATATAAGGGAGTCAATAGCTAACAATAAAATACTATGAAAAGACTGAAGTGCATCGACAAACAAGGATAATACAACAGCCTAGACTTTCAGGATGTTCTTTTACAAACCAGCAAAGCATTAACTACTCGGATTGTTGATTTGTTCTTTTGTTAAAACTATGACAGATAGAAATGTCGAATAACATGTATTTGTCACTGAATATTGTAAATAGAACAAAATAACCACATAAGTGTACATTGCATAATGAGATTGTAATTTGATGAATGTTAGTATTGTTAATGGTGTCATTATTATTATTATTATACAATACTGTATGTTGATTTGTTCTTTTGTTAAAACTATTACAAATCGGCGCGGCCTAGATAGAAATGTCGATTATATATAACATTGTCACTGAATATTGTACATTTTGTATTTGTGCGTAAGTGTACATTGCATAATAATGAGATTGTAATTGTATGTATGTTAGTATTGTTACTGCTGTGGATATATCATTGTATGTTGATTTGTTCTTTGTTAAAACTATTTGACAAATAGATAGAAATGTCAAATAACTAACATTATTTGTAGTTGTCAATGAATATTGTAAATAAGAGAAAAACAATTTTGCAGAAGTGTACATGTTGATTGTGTATACGAGATTGTAATGTTATGCATGTTAGTATTACTGTTGCGGATATATCATTATCGGTACACTGCGAGAATGAATAGTAGAATGTTGGCCTATTCTTGATACAGCTTCTAAATTTGCCCAGTATCACAGGCAAATTCCGTGATACAGATCACATATATTTCACATGTGACGCCTGTATCATAAAAAATTGGAGTGCTACAAACACTGCATATATTCCAACTTAGCTACCAAAAACTAAGTAGCTACCAATAAAAAGATAAAATGCTTAGCTTAAAAAATGTGTTGAATTGAGAATAATGATGACAACATTACACCATATTATGAGTGTTCACAATACGTTTATTATATAGACATATTCAGAGTTGTCATTAAATAGATGACAGAGATTAATTGATACAATAAGATTCAGAAATAAAACTGTGATGTTTTCTGCCAAATCCCATTCTATATACAATAAAAGGGTTAGCCACCTGGCTAACTTTTTGATTTCATCAATTTACCGATTGCAGTTATTACATTATTTTAATTCCAATTTTTCAGTATAAATACAATTGTTAGCAAAGTATAAGTCAAGAATTGTTCCATTAGCAAGTATAAGCCAAGAATTGTTCCATTAGCAAGTATACGCCACATGTTTTCTTGCATTCAGTGTTGCTGTGCAAGTCCTTTAAATCCATTGCCATACATATTACTGAAAGATAGAGAAAATAAAAACACACTATAAGCAAAGCATTGATTAACACTGAATATTGTGATATGCATGTGTTGAATTAACGTCGGGCATTCAATTTCAAACATGAACATATTGGCTTCGATCTATTTTATGACATATGCAATTTATCTACTACTTTTGCAATATGTTCTAAACATTTTATAAAATGAAAACAAAAGAAAAAGAGTAGATCTTAAAAAGAAAAAAACGATTGGCTATCACCATTATAATGTTAAAAAATACATGTGATGAAAGATGAATGCTTGCATAAGATTGACAGATATTTTGGAACAAGATACTTACTACTTTTTCTTCAATAAAATCTGCTTTAATTCCAGTGAAATAAGGAGTTATACCATCTTCCCTGAAGTTGAGTAAAAGAACCGCACAATGTGAAGTTTCATCGTTGAAATCTGCCTTTTCACCGGTATACAAATCATAATCATCATAACTTTTAATTATCTTCATCAAAGCTGGTTGCGCTTTTGCTTTAAACTTGTCCGCTGCAGCATCACCTTCCTCAGCTTTTATCACGTCAACTAATCTAAATAAGACAAATAGTTTATATTAACCAGAAGCAAAACAAACTTGAACTGTGTATTTTTTTTCTTTACCAGGTCTAGAGTTCCTCAACCGGGTGTAGAGTTCCTCAGCCGGGTGTAGAGTTCTTCAACCGGGTCTAGAGTTCTTCAACCGGGTCTAGAGTTCTTCAACCGGGTCTAGAGTTCCTCAACCGGGTCTAGAGTTCCTCAACCGGGTCTAGAGTTCCTCAACCGGGTCTAGAGTTCCTCAACCGGGTCTAGAGTTCCTCAACCGGGTCTAGAGTTCCTCAACCGGGTCTAGAGTTCCTCAACCGGGTCTAGAGTTCCTCAACCGGGTCTAGTAACTATTAGAGTTTTTTTTTCTTTACCAGGTCTAGAGTTCCTCGACCGGGTCTAGAGTTCTTCAACCGGGTCTAGAGTTCCACAACCGGGTCTAGAGTTCCACAACCGGGTCTAGAGTTCCTCAACCGGGTCTAGAGTTCCTTAAGTTACAGTACAGAAAGAAAATACTGCAACTTTACCTACGAAGTAGCTTCGTAGATAGAACGTAGGCTACGTTGTTGGCTTCGTAGGTTCCATTGTTTGGCTTCGTAACCTCAATAAACAACTTTCAATGAGCTACGTTCTGAACTTCGTAGGGAGTTCGTAACCTAAATAAACAACCCTACGATGTTCTTAGTGAAGTAAGGTGTGAAATTAATGTGTTAAATTTAATTGGCGGAGGACAAAGTTGTAAATTAATAAAAAATAAATAATATTTTTTAATCGTAATATTTTCCTTCGTGCGTGTTTACCTACTCAACGGCGAATATAAATATAAATTTCCCACGAACGTAGACACGATCCAACACAGGTGAACCGCAACGAACAGGCCAACTAATAAACATAATATAGCGAACGTCCCATCCAGAAACGATGCCGAGAAAAAAAGATCGTAAACAATTCATTCTAAATATAGCATCAGGACGTTCAATCGGTCGCTCAAAAAGACTGCCGACAGAAGACCGTAATTAATACAGACCTAGTTTTTTTTTTATCACATGGCATGAAACGTGATACTCTCTGCTTACCGCAATCTCTCACATGTTTTTTTTACTTAGTACGAGCTCGACGAGGAGAGGGTGGCTACCGTCTGACGACGATAAAATATTAATTAAGATCGTGTACCTGGATTTTGTGTCACATGACATGAAACATAATACTCTCGCTCTCTAAACTGCAGCTCAGCTCACATGTTTTTTCCCCTCCAAATTCTGGTCGGGCCTTTTTCTTTATACATGTCGTAATCATTTTAAAAGGCCTATTTATGTATGTTAAATCTTAATATGGAATATATAATTATTTTGCATATATTTTGTTGGTGTCCTAGCCTAGGTGTCGTTGTTTTTATAATTCGCTAACCCAACAAGGTAGGAATAAATAATTTATAGTGTAGGCCGCCGAAACAGGCTAGGCCTAGCCTCGACTCTCTCTAGTCTACGTGAGCTGAGGTCCACCGGCCCGATGTCGTTTCGTGGGCGGATTTCCATCCAAATTAGGATAACCGATGCGTAGGGCGGCTACAAAAATTGACCTACTATCTTTAGGTAGAATTTTAATTAGCAAACATTACATTGTTTGTTTGCATTGTCCATGCTTCTACGAACCACCCTACGATCGAGGCGTAGCCTAGATTTCATAACAATACATCGTAGGCTACGAACAATACATCGTAGGTAGGAGAGAACAATACATCGTAGGCTACGAACAATACATCGTAGGAGAGAACAATACATCGTAGGCTACAAACAATACATCGTAGGAGAGAACAATGACCTACGTTCTACCTACGATCTATCTACGAAAGCCTACGCGTAGATACGAAGCAGTAATTTCTTTCTGTACTGTACCTAGCCTAGTAACTATTAGAGTTTTCCTCTACAGCCATCGAGTTTCTTTATTTTTAAAGTTCTTTTTATTTTTTCATGCCTCGATTTGCCTTTCACCCAACCTAAAAAGAAATAATACTTCCAATCCAATTGTAGGATTTTTAGTAATCGGGTACAACATTAAACTTTTTTAAAAAACACATTTACTTTTTAAGATGCCTTTTTATGTAACTTTTGAATTCAGCTTTTGTGGGTTTGGATTCTTCATATTTCACCCTATGGTAGATGACAATTTCATAGTCTTTTTTTTCAACTATATCGTCAACGTCTTCTGGGGCTTCCTCTGCTGATGCATTAGCTCCAATATTAACTGTACTCATGTCTGTTGTGTCGGTTACTTTCTACAATTTACAAACAAATTATTCATTAGCTTAACAAAATGATGCAGAATTTTACCGTTTTATCTCAAAATGATAAGAATTCATGATTTTTATGTATGTTATTCATTTTATGTTAGTATTTCTAGGCCTATGTGGAGAGCCTCTCAACGGTTATTTTTATTTATAAATATTAGGAGATCCTGCCTCATTGATTTACTTATTGTAATGTTTTTATGTCTTTCTTTGTACTGTATTGGCAAAATAAATGATATGATGAAATGTTCTGGTGTATTTAATTTAGTCAGTATTCAATACATACTTTGCTGTCAAATTCAATTAAAGCACCATCTGCTACCTCCACTAGTTTCAAGGAATCTGAAAACATTTCATCTTCTGAAATAAAAGAAATAATAAAGTTAGCAGAGAGAGGCTGCTACTACTACTAGCAGGCTAAGCCTACTATCTATATAATCTAAGTAGCGGCCCATGATCTGAGCCCTACCCTAGGCCTACTAGATCAGAGGCTAGCACTTTACACAACAATTTTAACAAGAAAACGTTCTTATTTATTAAGTCTATTAAAAGTGCTAGGCCTAGGCTAGGGCCTAGCACTTTTAATAGACTTTTAGACTAGCCTAGGCCTAAAGTTTAGGCTAGCTAGGCTTACAAAATTACAGAAAACATCGGGAAACCCTCACATTGTGACTAGCCAACGGGCACAGCAGTAAATGAATTTAGTTTGAATGGTTCTTTGTTAAAGTGTTTGGTAGGCTAAAATGATTCATCGACTAAGCCTAGGCGGCGCTACTGCAGTTTCGCACCACACCGTTATATCTTCGATTTCTCACCTAAACTTTCGTTTTTTACACTCACAACATAATATTATGTAACATGTTTATACGATTCGACCACTTACGAAGTAATTTTTTTTAAATAACAATACTTTTCAAAACATTTTAAACAATACTGAACTCGCTGTCAACACACTGCGAAATGTTGGCCATCTTATATTTATCAGTTAATTGCCAGAATTTATGCTTCATTTTACCCAAAAAATTGTAGAAACTATAGAGGGCAGTGTTATAAAATCCGATTACACATAGGCCTACCCTATTTAGTTTTGAAAAGCAAGAAATGTTTTCAGCTGGCGAAATAAAGGTTAAATTAATATTTAATTATTAGTATTACTATTATTATTTATATTAATGGTTCCTATCAATGTTTTATGTACGACGCCGTTTTGATGTACAGCTGGTTCTTTATAAAACCACTCTTTGCAGTTTAAAAATAAAAACAGAAAATAAAACATACATTGATTTCTGGCAATTTTCTGAATCTAAAATGGCCACAGTTCAATCGAAGTTTTCGCGAAAAAAGGAGCTGTTTTGAAAGGCATTTTTTATTGTGATAAAGGTAATATAACGGTGGCTAAATCATGGGAACATGTTACATAATGGCCCAAAATTGTATGATGTGAGTGCGAGAAAAAAATGAAGCAAGAAATCGAAGATATAACAGTGTGGTGCGAAACTGCAGTAGCGCCGCCTAGGCCTCCTCCTACTACATGCAAGCCTACGCTAACTTCCGGACAGACACTCAAGCAAATTTTACCAATATTTAATACAGATTTAAATAAATATATAAGCCAAGTGAAGTACATATAATGTTATATGTATATTACCTGTAAACCGGTCCTTGTAAATAATCATGTTGGCTGATTTTGTAGGATTTTACCCAACAGTTTTTATGAGACGAACCGAACGGACAGTGAGCCGACAACCAAAAGGAACGATGCTGCTGCCATCAACGGTAAACTTGTAAAGTTAAAGTTGCTGAAAATATACGTGTATACGTCACTTATGACGTAGACCTTTATAAAATACATGGATTGAATGCACACAGCAGGGCCAGTTCTAAGCAAACATTTTTTAATTATTAAGTATTTTAATTCTAAAATGTATTTATTATTATTTTACACAAAAAGTATGGTGGCCCACAACTGTCACGCACACTATATAAATCATATTCACACAATTAAAGAAGGAATCACACAATTAAAGAAGAAATCACACAATTAAAGAAGGAATCGCATATAAACAAAAGAAAGCATGAAAATATAAGACGAAATGCACAAATAAAGAAGAAACGCGCAATTAAAGAAGAGCTAAGCACAATTAAAGAAGTCCGCAACAAATTCGAAAGCTCCTCGCACAATTAAAGAAGTTCGCAACAAAATCAAAAGCTCCTCGCACAATTAAAGAAGTCCGCAACAAATTCGAATGTTCCTCGCACAATTAAAGTACAGTAGTCCGTATGGAACGCCATCGCTGCCTCCGGCAGCAAGCTTTAATTCTATTACGTTCGGCTCTTTTACCATTCGGCGCTATTCGGCCCATTTACCATTACGTTCGGCTCTTTCAGCATTCGGCGCATTTCTATTTGGCCCATTTACCATTACGTTCGGCTCTTTCAGCATTCGGCTCTTTTTTATTCGGCCCATTTAACATTGCGTTCGGCTCTTTTTGATTCGGCCCTTTTATATTCGGCTCTTTCTGCATTACGTTGGGCTCTTTTTAAATCGGCATTTTTTTATATGGCGCAATTAAAATCTAACCTTTGACATGGGGTCAAATGGAAGAAAATCAACGACTGGAAATGATTCTATGAAAAGTTTACAAACATTTCATCATCATGGCGCCAACCATGAGTAGCCAACCGATTAAAGATGTGTTGAATAACCTAAAATTAATTCATCTTTTAACAAATTTTGAGCGAGAAAGGGTAAATTATTATTATTAAATGTTAGGCTGACACTAGGCTAGGCCTAGCTAGCCTATGCCATAAATCAACCTTTTCTCTCTCAAAATGGTCAATAAGGTGGGACAATTGCAACTTCTCTAACACATTAATCATGTCAATAACATGATTAGTCATATTGAAATAGCTTTCAAATTCATTTAATTCAACCAACCAAACACTCTACATGCTGCATCTATTTGTTTTGTAAACTTTTCATAGACTCGTTTCCAGCCGTTGATTTTCTTCCATTTGACCGCATGTAAAAGGTTAGAATTTAATTGCGGCGTATAAAAAAGGGCCAAATCAATAAGAGCCGAACGTAATGCAGAAAGAGCCGAATAAAAAAGGGCCAAATCAATACAGAAAGATCCGAACGTAATGGTAAATGGGCCAAATAGAAATGCGCCGAATGCTGAAAGAGCCGAACGTAATGGTAAATAGGCCAAATAGAAATGCGCCGAATGCTGAAAGAGCCGAACGTAATGGTAAATGGGCCGAATAGAAATGCGCCGAATGCTAAAAGAGCCGAACGTAATAGTAAAAGAGCCGAATAGAATTAAGTTTGCTGCCGGAGGCAGCGATGGCGTTCCATACGGACTACTGTACTTTAATTTGTTGCGGACTTCTTTAATTGTGCGAGTAGCTTTCGAATTTGTTGCGGACTTCTTTAATTGTGCGAGGAGCTTTCGAATTTGTTGCGGACTTCTTTAATTGTGCGAGGAGCTTTCGAATTTGTGTCGGACTTCTTTAATTGTGCTTAGCTCTTCTTTATTTGTGCATTTCGTTTTATATTTTCATGCTTTCTTTTGTTTATATGCGATTTCTTCTTTAATTGTGCGATTTCTTCTTTTATTGTGTGATTCCTTCTTTAATTGTGTAATTCCTTCTTTAATTGTGTGATTCTGTGTTATAGTGTGCGTGACAGTTGTGGGCCACCGTAGAGCAAGGCAAAGCGAAGGTGGTAAATGCCAAGTTGGTTTTTATATTGTACCTCAACATGTACATAAAAATGTTTGTAAAGCTATGTCTAAAAAATGTGCCCAAATATGGTAGTGATATGCCCAAATATAGTAGTGATGACATCATCATATCCATATATGGGCATATTACATTGTTGTCACATAAGGTTTGTAGACACGTAGTACTGAAGAAAAACATTGATACACAAACAACTTTTATTTATCAATAAAATTCTTTGACATAGTTAGTCTTGTCTTTAAATGTTAATAATCTTTACCATTCTTAGCAGACTTTTTTCCACTTTCTGAATTATGATCATCAATCATTTCGTTAAGTTTTGTATTAACCCTTTTGTCTTTCTTGTGTTTTTTATGCTTCGATTTTTTATGTTTATTCATGTATTTCTCTTCTAGCAATTGTTTAATATTGCTTACTATAAAGTTTGTTTCTTTCTGACATGACCCTTTTGACCCTTCTAATGGACTGCTCCCAGATCTATCCATTTGGTTAGGTGATGCTTGTTTCGGTATTTTTTCAAGTTTTATTTCTCTCTCGTAAATTGAATTTATAGAATTACTCTTTGAATGACTTTGCTTTTTACCGTCTCTTTTTCTACTTTGTGATCTTTTTGAACGTTGAATTGCTTCTCTGCTGCAACTTCTAGATCTTCTAGAACGTTCTTCTGGACTTGTGGAATTACTGTGTATTTGATAATGTGCTGTTTCTCTACTTTGACTACGAGACCTTCTTTCTTTGCGCATCTCTTGCTTTCTTTCTCTGCTGTTACTTCTTGATCTATCTCTACTTCTGCTACTTCTTCCTTTTATTTGTTTTTTCTCTCTGCTGTTACTTCTTGATCTATCTCTACTTCTGCTACTTCTTTCTTTAATTTGTTTTCTCTCTCTGCTGTTACTTCTTGATCTATCTCTACTTTTACTACTTCGTCCTTTAATTTGTTTTTTCTCTCTGCTGTTACTTCTTGATCTATCTTTACTTTTGCTACTTCTTCCTTTAATTTCTTTTCTCTCTCTGCTGTTACTTCTTGATCTATCTCTACTTCTGCTACTTCTTTCTTTAATTTGTTTTCTCTCTCTGCTGTTACTTCTTGATCTATCTCTACTTCTGCTACTTCGTCCTTTAATTTGTTTTTTCTCTTTGCTGTTACTTCTTGATCTATCTCTACTTTTACTACTTCTTCCTTTAATTTGTTTTCTCTCTCTGCTTTTACTTCTTGATCTATCTTTACTTCTGCTACGTTCACTTCTCTTGACATCATCCCTGTTTGAATATCTTTCTTTACTTTGATTTTTCTTCCTTTTTCTGTGCCTTTCTCTACTCTTACTTCTATTTCTTTCCCTACTGTGACTTCTGCTCCTTCTTCTCTCCTTGCTCCCTCTACGCCGCCGGTCTTTGCTTCTACTTCTGTGTCGCCGCCTACTATACTCTCTTTCATCATCTCTTGAATGCCATCTATGGCGAGTCCTGAAACTTCTTTCACTTCCCATATGTGACCGCCGACTGCTCCAATCCCCTCTCTGTGAACCCCTCATACCTGATGCTCGATCAGACTCGAAAAACTCATTTCCTGGATTTCTGAATACATGAAGAAAATTGCAATTCTTTCCTTTTGGGCATTTCTTCTGGTAAAACAAACCTATAGAAGAAAAGAATTTATAAAGATTTGATGTACTTAAAATAATTGGTAAAATTTGAGCATTTAATCAAAATAAATTGCAAAATTAAATATTTTACCAGTACAGGAATTGAACCCAAACAAGTATCCGGTGCCACTCAATACCACAACAAAATATAAAACACATAGAATGCAGTACACAATTATTTAAATGCATTTGAATATTTATTGATAAGATATACTTACCACAAATAGCAGCTTTCCAATTAGTTACTGGGGAGTATTCACACGACATCTGTCTACCTGCGTAGAATCTGGCGTTAAACATACTGAAAGCACTGCTACAACTTGCCTCGCTTTCAAACTCAACATACACATTACCTCGCAAATGAGATTCCCAATTTTTACACACCTAGTTGAAATAAAATTTTAATAATTGATAATTTTTTGCTTTCTTTTTGTTATTGTATTTATGAAAATGTTATCATTGTATGCAGAAAAACAGATTGTATACCTTAAACTGAACAACCTTGCCAGCTTTTCTGAACTCTGCTAACACATCATCATAGAATTCAAGGAAGGCTGTGTGAGTTTCTGTTTCATCAAACTCTAGTGCAATATCAGCATCATACTCATCTCTATAGCTTTGCTCCATAGAATAACATGTGAACATACCTCGTATTAAAAGTGTTGTACTAATAATAGGGTAAGGATGATGACGTGAACACCTTCAGAACAAGATAAAATATTGGTTAATAATAGGGTGAGGATGATGACGTGAACACCTTCAGAACAAGATAACATATTTGTTAATAATAGGGTGAGGATGATGACGTGAACACCTTCAGAACAAGATAACATATTGGTTAATAATAGGGTAAGGATGATGACGTGAACACCTTCAGAACAAGATAACATATTGGTTAATAATAGGGTAAGGATGATGACGTGAACACCTTCAGAACAAGATAAAGTGTTGTACTAATAATAGGGTAAGGAGGATGACGTGAACACCTTCGGAACAAGATAACATATTGGTTAATAATAGGGTAAGGATGATGACGTGAACACCTTCAGAACAAGATAAAGTGTTGTACTAATAATAGGGTAAGGAGGATGACGTGAACACCTTCAGAACAAGATAAAGTGTTGTACTAATAATAGGGTAAGGATGATGACGTGAACACCTGCAGAACAAGATAAAGTGTTGTACTAATAATAGGGTAAGGATGATGACGTGAACACCTTCAGAACAAGATAACACATTGGTTAATAATAGGGTGAGGATGATGACGTGAACACCTTCAGAACAAGATAACATATTGGTTAATAATAGGGTAAGGATGATGACGTGAACACCTTCAGAACAAGATAACATATTGGTTAATAATAGGGTAAGGATGATGACGTGAACACCTTTAGAACAAGATAACATATTGGTTAATAATAGGGTAAGGATGATGACGTGAACACCTTCAGAACAAGATAACATATTGGTTAATAATAGGGTAAGGATGATGACGTGAACACCTTCACAACAAGATAACATATTGGTTAATAATAGGGTAAGGATGATGACGTGAACACCTTCAGAACAAGATAAAGTGTTGTACTAATAATAGGGTAAGGATGATGACGTGAACACCTTCAGAACAAGATAAAGTGTTGTACTAATAATAGGGTAAGGAGGATGACGTGAACACCTTCAGAACAAGATAACATATTGGTTAATAATAGGGTGAGGATGATGACGTGAACACCTTCAGAACAAGATAACATATTGGTTAATAATAGGGTAAGGATGATGACGTGAACACCTTCAGAACAAGATAAAGTGTTTTACTAATAATAGGGTAAGGATGATGACGTGAACACCTTCAGAACAAGATAACATATTGGTTAATAATAGGGTAAGGATGATGACGTGAACACCTTCAGAACAAGATAACATATTGGTTAATAATAGGGTAAGGATGATGACGTGAACACCTTCAGAACAAGATAACATATTGGTTAATAATAGGGTAAGGAGGATGACGTGAACACCTTCAGAACAAGATAAAGTGTTGTACTAATAATAGGGTAAGGATGATGACGTGAACACCTTCAGAACAAGATAAAGTGTTGTACTAATAATAAGGTAAGGATGATGACGTGAACACCTTCAGAACAAGATAAAGTGTTGTACTAATAATAGGGTAAGGATGATGACGTGAACACCTTCAGAACAAGATAACACATTGGTTAATAATAGGGTGAGGATGATGACGTGAACACCTTCAGAACAAGATAACATATTGGTTAATAATAGGGTAAGGATGATGACGTGAACACCTTCAGAACAAGATAACATATTGGTTAATAATAGGGTAAGGATGATGACGTGAACACCTTTAGAACAAGATAACATATTGGTTAATAATAGGGTAAGGATGATGACGTGAACACCTTCAGAACAAGATAACATATTGGTTAATAATAGGGTAAGGATGATGACGTGAACACCTTCACAACAAGATAACATATTGGTTAATAATAGGGTAAGGATGATGACGTGAACACCTTCAGAACAAGATAAAGTGTTGTACTAATAATAGGGTAAGGATGATGACGTGAACACCTTCAGAACAAGATAAAGTGTTGTACTAATAATAGGGTAAGGAGGATGACGTGAACACCTTCAGAACAAGATAACATATTGGTTAATAATAGGGTGAGGATGATGACGTGAACACCTTCAGAACAAGATAACATATTGGTTAATAATAGGGTAAGGATGATGACGTGAACACCTTCAGAACAAGATAAAGTGTTTTACTAATAATAGGGTAAGGATGATGACGTGAACACCTTCAGAACAAGATAACATATTGGTTAATAATAGGGTAAGGATGATGACGTGAACACCTTCAGAACAAGATAACATATTGGTTAATAATAGGGTAAGGATGATGACGTGAACACCTTCAGAACAAGATAAAGTGTTGTACTAATAATAGGGTAAGGATGATGACGTGAACACCTTCAGAACAAGATAAAGTGTTGTACTAATAATAAGGTAAGGATGATGACGTGAACACCTTCAGAACAAGATAAAGTGTTGTACTAATAATAGGGTAAGGATGATGACGTGAACACCTTCAGAACAAGATAACATATTGGTTAATAATAGGGTAAGGATGATGACGTGAACACCTTCAGAACAAGATAACATATTGGTTAATAATAGGGTAAGGATGATGACGTAAACACCTTCACAACAAGATAAAGTGTTGTACTAATAATAGGGTAAGGATGATGACGTGAACACCTTCAGAACAAGATAAAGTGTTGTACTAATAATAGGGTAAGGATGATGACGTGAACACCTTCACAACAAGATAAAGTGTTGTACTAATAATAAGGTAAGGCTGATGACGTGAACACCTTCAGAACAAGATAAAGTGTTGTACTAATAATAGGGTAAGGATGATGACGTGAACACCTTCAGAACAAGATAACATATTGGTTAATAATAGGGTGAGGATGATGACGTGAACACCTTCAGAACAAGATAACATATTGGTTAATAATAGGGTAAGGATGATGACGTGAACACCTTCAGAACAAGATAAAGTGTTGTACTAATAATAGGGTAAGGATGATGACGTGAACACCTTCAGAACAAGATAACATATTGGTTAATAATAGGGTAAGGATGATGACGTGAACACCTTCAGAACAAGATAACATATTGGTTAATAATAGGGTAAGGATGATGACGTGAACACCTTCACAACAAGATAACATATTGGTTAATAATAGGGTAAGGATGATGACGTGAACACCTTCACAACAAGATAAAATGTTGTACTAATAATAGGGTAAGGATGATGACGTGAACACCTTCAGAACAAGATAACATATTGGTTAATAATAGGGTGAGGATGATGACGTGAACACCTTCAGAACAAGATAACATATTGGTTAATAATAGGGTAAGGATGATGACGTGAACACCTTCACAACAAGATAAAGTGTTGTACTAATAATAGGGTAAGGATGATGACGTGAACACCTTCAGAACAAGATAAAGTGTTGTACTAATAATAGGGTAAGGATGATGACGTGAACACCTTCAGAACAAGATAACATATTGGTTAATAATAGGGTAAGGATGATGACGTGAACACCTTCAGAACAAGATAACATATTGGTTAATAATAGGGTAAGGATGATGACGTGAACACCTTCAGAACAAGATAAAGTGTTGTACTAATAATAGGGTAAGGATGATGACGTGAACACCTTCAGAACAAGATAACATATTGGTTAATAATAGGGTAAGGATGATGACGTGAACACCTTCAGAACAAGATAACATATTGGTTAATAATAGGGTAAGGATGATGACGTGAACACCTTCAGAACAAGATAACATATTGGTTAATAATAGGGTAAGGAGGATGACGTGAACACCTTCACAACAAGATAAAGTGTTGTACTAATAATAGGGTAAGGATGATGACATGAACACCTTCAGAACAAGATAAAATATTGGTTTTTACTCATTATATCAATCAAAACCACCATCAGCATTTCAATTTCATAATTAATCACGATTTTTTTACAAAACTGACCTGTTTCCGAATCGACATGCTCCTGTTTTAAGATAAAACATACACTCCTCTTGTTTCCTTTCCAGATGTTTTGGCGCTTCGGGATTATGTGTTGGTTGATTCTATTTAATGGAGAAAAGCAAAAAAAAAGAGCAAAATAAATTAACTGAATCAATATAAGGAATTTACTCCGTTTGAAGAAAAAAAAAAGCTTGCAATTAATAGACGGGTTGGTAATGTAGTTTTGATTGGCTAAAGCAAATAAGAATGATCAAATTACTTACCATGTTCTCCTCATTCCTATCATCCTCATCACTTAAAATATGCAAAGCATCCTGGGAAATATATAGAATGTACAAATTTCACAGAAGCTGAAGGAAATGTTAAGTATTGTAGGAAACCAAATGTGTGCAAATTAATTATTGGGAAAACATTATGTCGAATGTTATTTTACTGTAAATTCAAAGATGATAGTAACAATTTTACGATGAACATCAGACAACAGTGAATAGATTTTATGATCTATATATAATGAACAAAAGAAACAAAAGTAATAAAGTTTCTGCCACTGGTTAAAAAAAAAAAAGGTCCTTGATATTAATTATAAAAAGATACAGGAATCAGCTGTGAATAACTGGAACATTTCATTTGCATACAGGTGTAATTTACCAAGTATCCATTTCAGCAGTTAAGGAAATACATTGTAATAAATAGATAGTATTTAATCTAAAAACCAGACAATGATTATGATAATGATTTTGATAAAGATGATGAGTAATCTGACAATGATTCTGATCTCCTGTAATGCTGATGAGGAGGATAATAATGATGATGATGACAATGATGATGATGATAATAATGATATGATGATGACGATGATAATGATGATGATGAGGATAATAATAATATGATGATGATGATAATAATAATGATAAAGATGATGAGGAGGAGGAGGATAATAATATGATGATGATGAGGATAATAATAATAATATGATGATGAGGATAATAATGATATGATGATAAGGATAATAATGATATGATGATGAGGATAATAATGATATGATGATGATGAGGATAATAATAATATGATGATGATGAGGATAATAATAATATGATGATGAGGATAATAATGATATGATGATGAGGATAATAATGATATGATGATGTGTATGTATGATGTAGTGCCTATAATAATATAACACTGTATATAAAATAAACACATATAAAATACATTAACAAATAAAATTTGATAGTGGATATAGAAATCTTGTTATCCTTTTGTCCTCATTTTCACCTCAAGTAATTTCTCTTTCTTTGTCTTCTTAGCAGTGCTACTACTCAGGAACTCTTCTTCCATGGCCTTCTGCCGTTCCAATTCTTCCTCTATTTTTCTCTGAAATTATCATAAAATATTGTTATGTTGTGTTATTCATTTGTCTATGAAATAAGTTCACATGATAGAAATGTTATTTGTCTTAATGTCAGCATTACCTCAGCTTCCTTCTGCTGTTCTTTCCATTCTGTTTCTTGTTCTTTTTTCTTTTCAAATAAAATCTGTGCTACTCTTTCTCTCTGAAGCCAGGCACAATGAGCCCTTTCCCTAAACAAAAACAACAAAGAGAAGTATGTGATACCTATCCAGATATATCACAATATCGGTACTAAAGTATTTGAGACTAAAGAAGCTGGCTAAAGAAACACAAATCATTGGTAAGACACACACATTCAATGATTAATAAACAATATAATTTAAATATTGATAAGCCAAAGCAATCAATTCCAAACACATTCAATGATTAATAAAAAAAAATGAAATTGTTAAAACTGTTTTTTTTACCTTTTAACCTCCTCCTGTTCTTGTAAATCATTTTCTTCTTCTTCTTCATCTTCACTTTTTCCTTGTAAAGATTCTTCTAATAAATTACAAATATACAAACAATAATGTTATAAAGCAACTAAAAGTGTGTCTCAATAATTATTGTATTTTTCCTAGATAAAATTTATTGTTGACCATTTTATAAATTCATTTTTAACATAGTTTAGATTTTAATAATGTACTCTTAGTCTAAGATGATAATTTGTTGTAATTTTTGTCTCTATTTTTGATAGTGTAGACAAAGTTTTGTAGAAAATTTTTTTCGTCATAATAATACACAATTTAATATTACATAGATGTGCACAACTATAATTAAAAATAGGTGTTCAGAGGCAGGTTCAGGAGTTTGAAATCTGACCTTCCTGCCTCCTACCCATCAACCCCCTGGTGTGATCATCAAAGTACATTACCTCCTTGCCTAAGTCTTGCTGCTTCTTGTCTTTTTCTCTTTCTCTTTTCTTTTTTCAACAAAGCTCTGTATTGCTTGTGACTGAAAATATAAAAAAGATGGAATTGCTATAATTAATATGCTATGAAATATTAACATGTTGTCTTCCAAGAACAATCTTTAGCATTTTGTTTACTTGGTATAGTTTTAGTACTAGGCTAGGTCCACCTACTGCTAGGTAGGCTAGGCCTAGGTCCCTACCTAGTCTACCAGCTCTCTGGAGGTAAATTGTTACTTTCTAGACCACCAGCAGCCTAAACTGAGCCAGGCGAGACTCGCGGCAAGAGAGGGCCTAAAAACTAACTCTAGCTTAGCATATTATTTACAATTTTATATTATTATAATTTTAATTACAAGAACAATATTTTGAACTATTTCTATCTATTATTTATTTAATCTTTTGAAATGTGGTAGAAATTTACAAACAAAAATTTACTTTAATTTTTGCATGGAAGCCGCCATGTTTTAATTTTCATGTATCTCCTCGCAAGAGGGCGGCGTGTGGGTTGTGGTAAAAATAAATGTGATTTACGTTTATGCGTAACAACACGACAACGACACCATTGTATTCGAGCTATATATCCAATACCAAATTGGCGAGTAAATCATGTTTTACTTTAAATTAAATTTATACGCTCTTCCACAAGGTCAATTGTTAGTTATACATACAGACTATATTAAAACAATGATTTTGAACACGTAGGGCATTTCTTTGAATTCTTTCCTATTGTCGTTTTGTGGTAATTTACAGCTTTTTATATGTTTAACAAACGTACATAATCAATTGCGTCTGCATCATGCTAGACTACAACTTCCGGTAGTGACGTAATCAGCATATTTTTGGTAATAAAACTTTTTCACTAAGCTAGGGAATCTTCTGATATCAATATTCATTAGACCGTACTTTAGTTAGCCAATCAAAATAAACGTATAAACAATTTTGCGGCGATGTTGTTGAGGTAAAATATACTGTGTTTTACAATAACCAATTTGGTTAGAGTAAAACACAATGATAAAGAATAGGAAACATTTAATAATACTAGAGGGTGAGCTCGCTTCGCTCGCTCCCCCTCTAGGAAGTGTAGACGATGGTTCTCGGAATGATAATGTTCTCCTTATACATTTTCTGTCGGTTACAATTATTGAAAATGCTTGACATTCGTAAAACTGAACTACTTTGTTTCACAGTGTTTTAGATGATTAATAACATTTTAAAGTATAGTTTTTATTGTTTGGTAGGGCCCTTTGGGGAGGCGGAGGTCATTTGAGGGAGGTGCTTATTCGAGGGATATATGTTAAATTTTTTAGTTCTAATAATATGGTAACATTTATAATCAAATGAAATCCTCTCATAGATATGAAAAGTGGTAAAAAAGAATAACAAATGCTTGGTAAATTGCAGATAACAGTGCGGTGAATTCTACTACAAATAGTATAATTGTGTTATTATAAATATGTGGATGGACGTTTATTAGATAGTTGGGTTGTGGGGGGGGGGGTGTTATTATTCAAAGTGATGTTTTATTGGAGAGGCGTTTATTCAAATGAATACCATCCTAATAATTATTAATACATTATTTAATTTAATCATCTTTTGAAACTAACTGCCGTGACAGAGTGGGCCCAAGAAAGAAGACATTACGGCTTGCAACATGGGCAGACATCTCGGTCCTAACGGGACACAGGAAGATAGCCTACAGTTATTCCTGCAAGCTTACTCAATAAAACTCAGCTATCGGGATTTCACTCGAAAAATGTCTTATCAAATCTCCCTATGTAATTTTATAATACTATTCCCCACAATATATTCTGATTCTTTATGGCGTATATTTAATTTGATCTTTATTAATTTGCAGTATAATTCCTATTATTTAACTACTGTACCTTCACACACGTGTGGTATGTTTTAAAATAAACAAAAAACTGAAATGGCTATGATTAATGGCCAATTTTTTTTTCGTCTTCCAAAGGGACACTGTATTGATAAATGACATTTACATAGCAATTTATCACTGTGTTTTACTATAACCAATTTGGTTATAGTAAAACACAATGATAAAGAATAGGAAACATTTAATAATAATGATTATTTACATAGCAATTTAGCACTGTGTTTTACTATAACCAATTTGGTTAGAGTAAAACACAATGATAAAGAATAGGAAACATTTAATAATATGATATATGACATTCACATAGCAATTTAGCACTGTGTTTTACTATAACCAATTTGGTTAGAGTAAAACACAATGATATAGAATAGGAAACATTTAATAATTTGATAAATGACATTTACATAGCAATTTAGCACTGTGTTTTACTATAACCAATTTGGTTAAAGTAAAACACAATGATAAAGAATAGGAAACACTTAATAATATGATAAATGACATTTACATAGCAATTTAGCACTGTGTTTTACTATAACCAATTTGGTTAAAGTAAAGCAGAATGATAAAGAATAGGAATTTAATAATATGATATATGACATTTACATAGCAATTTAGCACTGTGTTTTACTATAACCAATTTGGTTAGAGTAAAACACAATGATAAAGAATAGGAAATATTTAATAATAATGATTATTTACATAGCAATTTAGCACTGTGTTTTACTATAACCAATTTGGTTATAGTAAAACACAATGATATAGAATAGGAAACATTTAATAATATGATAAATGACATTTACATAGCAATTTATCACTGTGTTTTACTATAACCAATTTGGTTATGGTAAAGCACAATGATATAGAATAGGAAACATTTAATAATATGATAAATGACATTTACATAGCAATTTAGCACTGTGTTTTACTATAACCAATTTGGTTAAAGTAAAACATAATGATAAAGAATAGGAAACATTTAATAATATGATAAATGACATTTACATAGCAATTTATCACTGTGTTTTACTATAACCAATTTGGTTATGGTAAAGCACAATGATATAGAATAGGAAACATTTAATAATAATGATTATTTACATAGCAATTTAGCACCATGTTTTACTATAACCAATTTGGTTATGGTAAAGCACAATGATATAGAATAGGAAACATTTAATAATATGATAAATGTCATTACATAGCAATTTAGCACTGTGTTTTACTATAACCAATTTGGTTATTGTAAAACACAATGATATAGAATAGGAAACATTTAATAATATGATAAATGACATTTACATAGCAATTTATCACTGTGTTTTACTATAACCAATTTGGTTAGAGTAAAACACAATGATAAAGAATAGGAAACATTTAATAATAATGATTATTTACATAGCAATTTAGCACTGTGTTTTACTATAACCAATTTGGTTAGAGTAAAACACAATGATAAAGAATAGGAAACATTTAATAACATGATAAATGACATTCACATAGTAATTTATCACTGTGTTTTACTATAACCAATTTGATTAGAGTAAAACATTTTAACTATGATAAATGATATTTAGCACTGTGCTGGATACAGTCAAACACAAATTAAGAATAGGAAACATATAATAATATGATACATTTACATACAAATTTAGTATTGTGTTTTACTATAGCCAATTTGGTTACAGTAAAACACAATGATAATGAAACATTTATTATATGATATTATTTACATAGCAAAATATTATATTAAACATATCTTATTATCTAAACGTTATGAAAAGAATAGGATACATATAATGTAATAATATAATAAATACAAGTTACATAGTTTATCATCTTGTTTTACAGAACCAATTTGGTGACACAGTTAAACACAGTGATAAAGAATAGATACTGTTTTAGGTTATATAACCCTAACCCTAGTTTGAAGCGACATAATAAATTCATCGCGAAAAAGTACGTATCGTATTTAGAAACTTTTGAAATTTGTTAGATATGTTTAATAGGTTCTTACGTCTATAAAACAAACAAAAAATATAAATTTCACAAAAAATTTGTGATTTTAATAATTTGCATTTCTAAAAATGTACACTTATGAAATACCATACATTTTCCAACACATTTTTACTTCATTGATGATTCCCAGAAATCAAAATAAAACAAATTATGATATTTCTTTTACATTATAGATGTAAGAACCTATATTGAACATGTACCAAATTTCAAACGTTTTTTAAGACGATACGTATTTTTATCGATGAATTAAGTATGTGATCGCTTCAAACTAGGGTTAGGGTTAAATAACCTAACAGTTCATTCTTTAACACTGTGTTTAACTTTTAACCAAATTGGTTTTAGTACAACACAATGATAAACTATGTACATTTTATTTTTCATATTACATTATAGGATACATATAATGTAATAATAATAAATACAAGTTACATAGTTTATCATCTTGTTTTACAGAACCAATTTGGTTACACAGTTAAACACAATGATAAAGAATAGACACTGTTTTAGGTTATATAACTCTAACCCTAGTTTGAAGCGATCACATACTTAATTCATCGCGAAAAAATACGTATCGTATTCAGAAACATTTGAAATTTGGTAAATATGTTCAATAGGTTCTTACGTCTATAAAACAAACAAAAAATAAAAGTTTCAAGACAAATTCGTGATTTTAATAATTTGCATTTCTAAACATTTACACTTATGAAAGACAATACATTTCCAACACATTTTTACTTCATTTATGATTCTCAGAAATCAAAATAAAACTATTAGGATATTTCTTTTGCATTATAGATGTAAGAACCTATATTGAACATATCTACCAAATATCAAACGTTTTTCAAGACGATACGTATTTTTAGCGATGAATATTAAATATGTGATCGCTTCAAACTAGGGTTAGGGTTAAATAAACTAAAACAGTTCTATTCTTTATCACTCACTGTGTTTAACTTTTAACCAAAATGGTTATAGTAAAACACAATGATAAACTTATATGTCAAGTTTATTTTTCATAACATAAAATGTTTGATATTCTTTATAATATTTAATATTATATTTTAGGCCTACTATTAATGACGTATAAATGCACACTACATCTGAAATAACTTTCTACTTCATTGGCGATTCTTACCAAAAAAAAAGAACTAATTTTGTTATGTATATAGAGCAACCTATTATAACATGTCTTGTATGATTTTTTACATTTTATACTACAATTCAAATGAAAAAGTATCACAAAAAAATACGTCTGGTATTCAAAAAGTTTCTAAACTCGGTACACAGAAAAAAGGAAATGTTGAAAATGTATGGTCTTTCATAAGTGTGAATTTTTTGAAATGCAAATAATGGAAATCATCGATTTGTCTTGAAATTTATAATTTGTTTTGTCTTATTGAACATATCTATACAAAATGTCAAAAGTTTCTGAATACGATACGTTTTTTTTCTCGATGAATTTATAATGTCGCTTCAAACTAGAGGGTAGGGTAGTAACCTAACAAGTATCTATTCTTTATCACTATGTTTAACTGTGTAACCATATTGGTTCTAATAAAAAACAATGATAAACTATGTAAATTGTATGTTTCATATATTACATTTTTGCCAAAAAAATTTATTGGGAATGTCAAATTTCTTTTTCATGACATATATCTACAAATTTCAGAAGCTTTTGAGTACGAGTATTTTACGCGATGTTTTTTTATCCTCATTTTAATATTTTGGTAATGTAATTCACATAAAGTTTTGTATCCAAAAATTGTTTATTCTTGGGTAGAAATGAGGAAATAAATAGTATTCCTGTATAATATAATAATCAATAATAAAGTATAAAAAAAAGTGTTGTGTAAACGAACGTTTTTTACGCTTCGAATTTTCTGTTACATTATGTTTGAATTGAAGCTACAGATATTGAATCATGGACCTATAAATTAGTAATTTATAGGTCCATGATTGAACATATAGTCACTCACCACACATTTTTTGTTTTGTATTTCGAAAGTATTTATTCTAAAGAACAATTGATGCAAACATCAACTGCGTATCTTATTTCATTAATTAATTATATTAATTATAATTTGGCGATTATTCGTCACACGAAGAGTCGAATATCGATTCGTCTCGTCATGGGAAGAAAACGTGCATTGCGCACACTGTTTACGCGCCTCAACAATAAACGGCGAATATGCGATTCGTCACTTATGGAACGCCGTTTTACACAAGTTTTTGGCGATGATAAAAATTGCGTCGATGATGAAATTGCGTCGATGAAAATTGCATCGACGCAATGTAGATTGCGTCGATGCAATGTAGATTGCGTCGACGCAATTTACATTGCGTCGATGAAAATTGCATCGATGAAAATTGCGTCGATGAAAATTGCGTCGATGAAAACTGCATCGATGAAAATTGCGTCGATGAAAACTGCATCGATGAAAATTGATGTGATGAATTTAATTGATTATGAAAATTCAAAATGGTTTTAATTCAATCAATGATGAAAATGACTACTAGTAAAGTAAATGATGATGTTAATGATGATGTTAATAATGTTATTATGTTGCTAAAAATTGACGGTTTCTGAATATTTTGATATGATAAACATGTTTACCGCTTGCGCTAGCGCGCGTTATAGACAAGCGCACAGTGATCGCGCACTAAAACAATGTTGAAATATATGCACTGATTAACATTTTAGTGATTTATTGTCAACACATTTTAGCAATGGATCCATTATTGTCCTTTCGGACACATTATATCTTCTAGCTAATTGCTTCCGTTAATCCACCAGTTCAGTACATAAAATCCAGATGTCCAGCATCCATGACATCATATTCAAATCATACCGGCAGAGAGATCGCAATTTTCATCGATGAAAACTGCATCGATGAAAATTATTTTTTTTTTCATCGATGCAGTTTTCATCGATGCAGTTTTCATCGACGCAATTTTCATCGACGCAATTTTCATCACATTAACGCAATTTTCATTACATCGACGCAATTTTCATCGACGCAATGTTCATCACATCATTACATCAATACTATATTCATCGACGCAATTTTCATCACATCGACGCAATTTTCATTGCATCATCGACGCGATTTTATCATCGCCTAAACTGGCATTCCATACTAATTGCGTGTGATCTGATTGGTGTATTATAAATAAATTCATCGCGATGAATTTTTCAGTAGATGTAATGAGACAGTTCAGTAGATGTAATGACAGTTAATTTAATTGTTCTGCTCTTTTTGTACAAATCTATACTACTTTATATTTAGATTTTGTAGTACTGTTAAAATTATTAAATCTCTGGAAGTGTGTTTTACGAGTATGTCCGCAAATTTATGCGTTTACGGTTTTAAAATGTGAGTTTTAAATAGCGAACATGATCTTGTTAGGTGCACTACGCACGCAGTATTCCAAAATGTCTTACTAATTGGGAGAAAATCATATTGTATCATATCATATTATATCCATTCTTTAAATTCATATTCTTTATCCAAAACTAAATTGGTATAGTAAAACACAGTGCTAGCAATTTATCATATTATTAAATGTTTCATATTCTTTATCATTGTGTTTTACTCTAATCAAATTGGTATAGTAAAACACAGTGCTAAATTGCTATGTGAATGTCATTTATCATATTTTTAAATGTTTCCTATTCTTTATCATTGTGCTTTACCATAACCAAATTGGTTATAGTAAAACACAGTGCTAAATTGCTATGTAAATGTTATTATCATATTATTAAATTCCTATTCTTTATCATTGTGTTTTACTCTAACCAAATTGGTTATAGTAAAACACAGTGATAAATTGCTATGTAAATGTAATTTATCATATTATTAAATGTTTCCTATTCTTTATCATTGTGTTTTACTCTAACCAAATTGGTTATAGTAAAACACAGTGATAAATTGCTATGTAAATGTAATTTATCATGTTATTAAATGTTTCCTATTCTTTATCGTTTAGTTTTACTCTAATCAAATTGGTTATAGTAAAACACAGTGCTAAATTGCTATGTAAATGTTATTATCATATTATTAAATTCCTATTCTTTATCATTGTGTTTTACTCTAACCAAATTGGTTATAGTAAAACACAGTGATAAATTGCTATGTAAATGTAATTTATCATATTATTAAATGTTTCCTATTCTTTATCATTGTGTTTTACTCTAACCAAATTGGTTATAGTAAAACACAGTGATAAATTGCTATGTAAATGTAATTTATCATGTTATTAAATGTTTCCTATTCTTTATCGTTGAGTTTTACTCTAATCAAATTGGTTATAGTAAAACACAGTGCTAAATTGCTATGTAAATGTTATATATCATATTATTAAATGTTTCCTATTCTTTATCATTGTGTTTTACTCTAATCTGATTGGTTATAGTAAAACACAGTGCTAAATTGCTATGTGAATGTCATTTATCATGTTATTAAATGTTTCCTATTCTTTATCATTGTGCTTTACTCTAACCAAATTGGTTATAGTAAAACACAGTGCTAAATTGCTATGTAAATGTCATTTATCATGTTATTAAATGTTTCTTATTCTTTATCATTGTGTTTTACTCTAACCAAATTGGTTATAGTAAAACACAGTGATAAATTGCTATGTAAATGTAATTTATCATGTTATTAAATGTTTCCTATTCTTTATCGTTGTGTTTTACTCTAATCAAATTGGTTATAGTAAAACACAGTGCTAAATTGCTATGTAAATGTTATATATCATATTATTAAATGTTTCCTATTCTTTATCATTGTGTTTTACTCTAATCTGATTGGTTATAGTAAAACACAGTGCTAAATTGCTATGTGAATGTCATTTATCATGTTATTAAATGTTTCCTATTCTTTATCATTGTGCTTTACTCTAACCAAATTGGTTATAGTAAAACACAGTGCTAAATTGCTAAATGTCATTTATCATGTTATTAAATGTTTCTTATTCTTTATCATTGTGTTTTACTCTAACCAAATTGGTTATAGTAAAACACAGTGCTAAATTGCTATGTAAATGTAATTTATCATAATTATTATTAAATGTTTCCTATTCTTTATCATTGTGTTTTACTCTAACCAAATTGGTTATAATTTATTTAATTTCATTTCAAAAGACATTTACCTAAATTGCTATTTAATTATAGTAAAACACTGTGCTAAATTGCTATTGTATTAAGGACGAGTTCCGAGAAGATGTATTCAAAGCTACAACCAATCAGAACAGTGTTAATCAATATAGTCCATGGCTACAGCCAATCAGAAACGTCCAAATCGCAATAACCCCTAGGCTAATAGAAATTATTGGTCCGAGTAGACTTTTCAACCAGACGTTGCGAGGTTTAAAAAGTAAAACATGATTTACTCGCCAGTTTGGTATAGTTTATATACCTGTGTATTCCGAAAAATAAAACAAAAACATCATAAGCAGTGTGACGAAATGATAAACAAGGAAGGTTGGCTTCTTTGTTGTGGACGTTTATTGTAAACAATACATTGTGAGTCAGTGATTAATATTTTAGGGAATGCATTAATGTTTGTGTAACTAGCCTGAACATTACTTGTACTTTAGGCCAATCTACCGAAGCTAGGCCTCTCTAGCTAGGCCTACTAACAGTGTCAGTAGGCCACCAGTAAAAATACAGTTGATTGATTCTTTAGTGTTGACGTGATCGATCAATCAGCTGTTTTTAGTTTTTACTCTTTGTACAGTGTGTGTTCCGACAAAAGAAATTATCGGATTTCCACCTTTGTTTTTAAACTTGATTGATAGGCCTAGTAGGCCTAGTCAAGACCAGTTGTCAATGCAACAATAATTCAATATTTATATATTAATAATAATTATTATTTAATAATCTTATCTAGGCCTAGGACTAGGTAGGCCTAGGCCTAGCTAGGCCTAGACCTATATATAATATATTATATTTTAAAAATTATATGGATATTTTCAATACTTATGATTGTTGATTATGAATAAATTACTGCAGTGACTGCAGTACAGCATTACTAAAGAATAACATCAGATACTTTATTTACTTTTTATGCATATTTTTCTTTTAGAAAAGCAATTGTTATTCTGAGCAGTACCTTCTTAGATTACACCGCAATAAATCACATGTTGCCGTCAGGTAATTCTATGAGGTGAAGAGAAAGGTGAATCTATGCTCGGACAGCGCCCCCGATTAATCAATGGAAAACTTCCTGTATTTGTGTTTCCTTCCGAGTTAAATTATTATGCAGATGACAGAAACACGCATAAGCAAGTAATAACCGTCTACAATCCTTACGAGTTCCCGCTGCGGTTTAAAGGTAATGTCACATGCAAGTGTCTTTCACTTACGATTTCCTTTAAAATATAAGTGCTTGGTTGTCTACAATTTTGTTGTACTGTATGTGATATTATCTGTCGCTCTCACAAATAATCGTATGCTTCTAGCTTTCTCCATAATTATATCATAAAACATTTTTTTTCCCAAGTAGTTTTGAGCACATCACCAAAGAAATACACTGTTGTAGAATCTGAAGGAATTGTACAACGTGGCTGCTGTATAGATGTGTAAGTAAAGGTCAAGATGGGTCACTGGAAAGGTCATTGATCAGCAGGGCAGTTTAAGACTCGTAATAATACTTTGTTTATGTAGAGCATCTTGTGTATGTTTGTCTTGTGAACAGGATTGCTATCTTTAAGAATAGTGAATTCATTTGCTTATGGTTATCCTTGGCAATTTGCCTAAATATATAAAATTGAAATGTCTGGTTTTAAATGTGTGTGAATAAACTTAGCAATGATGTTATATAATCTTCTTTCAGAGTGATAAGGTACAAAGATGTGAATCCAACGTACTATGGTTCACGGGATAAGTTTAGGTTACAGATCTACGAGCAGGGACAGCGAAAGGCGCTTGGCAGGAAGGACATAGTGTCAATGTTGTTTGAATCATCACGTGAAAAGTCCAGGGAACCTGAATTTGAGGAATCAGATTCCATGACGGAGATTGCTGCAGGACCTGCCAGCAGTAGTATACGTTTTCGTGAGCGTAAGTGGTAGCAGTTCTCTTTGTTCAGTCAGGTCCAAAAACTTAATTTTTCCTAATGTTGCATTGTCATACTGTATATATATTGAATGAAATAATAAATCTAGTCAGTCAAAACTCTAATAAAACTGGGATCTCTGAATGTTCTATTCTGCTGTTACTATGAATGCAAATTGATTAATTAGTGACTATACCTACTATACTTACTATACCTACTACTATACAATACCTACTCATTGCCAAATAAGGCATACAATGTTGTTTAAATAGCCAGAATTGTTGGTGGTTTTTTTGACATATAACAGTCAGCACATCCCTGTTAAAATTAAAAAGAAACTTTTTATTTTAAAAGGCACAAGACAAGAATCAACTGGTCCCAGTTTTCTAATGATCCTTGTTGCCATGGCATGCATGCTGGCATTGATGGTGCCAACGCACGGAGAAAAAGAATCCCGTCTTCCAGATTATTTACATCTCACCATAAACCAAAAACTCATTGCTGCATATATACTAGGTATGACAACAGTATCTAAAGAGTAGACCTCACGCTATCAAGCTTGCAAATTGTAACTTGTTTTGGCAACTACAGTTTTGGAATATTTTTTTCTAATTTCTATGGATTCTAAGTAAATTTAAGCCTTCATATCAGAAATAACAATCTCTTTTCTCTATTATAATTTTACTTTTTTGACTGATGGTAGTTATTTGATTTCTTTCAGGTTTAGTTACTATGGCTCTCTTGAGGACATGATGATTGGTTGCTTTGATCGACCTAGCAACCAATCAATGCAATTCATCATAACCTTAGCAACAGTACAGTCACAGCATATTTATTAATTGTGGAGGAGTGCTGGTTTTTGGACCTGTTACGTAACATTTGATCTAAAAGGACTTTATTTACAAATAATTATAAATGGAAATTTCTATGAGGTTATAATAGTGAGAGTATAATAGTATGGTTAAGAAGGATTTCCGACCATATCATTAAAATAGAGAGAAATGACACTGTAGATTGGTGGTGCTCGCATCCTGTGCGAGAGGCTTGGGTTCAATTCCCATCCCGACCCATACATACAAGATACAATAAACTTGATTTATCTGTTCACTTTACCTCATCTTAAATTATTTTTTAATTGATAATGTATTTTTCTTTTGATGCATGTTAATTGTTAATTGTGTGGAGTACTGTATATTTTTCATATTTCGCTTTCTTCTTTTTATTATTTTCAGGTGTATACAATTTATTTAAGCGTTTTAAAAAATTGAAAACTATAATCCTCTGAAATGCATAACAGAGGTGTAGTATATTATTGAAATAAACATGTCAGAAATAATTTTAAAATATTTTAGCATTTGAAAATTAGTATAAGCAAGTCAAAATCATTTAATAGTAAACATTATGTACCAGGGTGGGGGGGGGGGGTTGGATTGCGACTGCTATTGATAGATATCAAAAGTAGTTCATTTAGTCAAAAGCTGAGAATGTGCGCCTTTTAGCGCTACCCCGTCAATTGAGTGGAAGTTTTTGACATCTGAATTAACTAGTCATTTGATTCTGCAAACTATAAGAAAAATGCCAGTCTTCAGAAATTAATTGTAAAGCTCTGTCTACACTATCAAACTTTATGTGACAAAAAAAGTGTCATGTGCCCAAATATAGCAGTGATAATGCTTAAATATGGTAGTGATATGACATGATCATATCAATACATTTTTGTCACATAAAGTTTGGTAGTGTAGACAGAGCTTAAGCAACACAAACAATGCCCTCAGAAGTAGCAAACTCTGACTTTGCAACTTACAAAAGTTTTGTAGTGTAGACTAACTAACAATGAATTACTCATTAGCAAGAAACTTCAACAATCAATTGGATATAAAATAAGAGATACAGTAGTATAGTTTTTTTATTTTATCATAGAAAGTCCATTAAATTTTTTATCCAAATAATTTTGTTAAACAAATACTGTAATGTGTTACATTGTGTATTCAAACTTTTGTGTTAATTTGTGGCCAGTTGATTTATTTTATTGACTCGTATTCAATAAAAGGACTACAATATCAGCTGCCGTGAGTTCATTATTTCTTTCAATAAATCGCACATTTCTACTATACTGTACATGAATTAGGCCTAAAGGATAATTGGTTAAATGTAGGCCTACTGAAATTAAAAATGTGGATCGCACGTGACAAATTCACAAACTCTATTAATAGTTTTAGAATCTTTATTATAAATCAAAAAATGGAATTATGCTTATTACTACATGAAAAGCAATCATAAATTTCTTTTTGTAAAACCATTTAGGCCTCCTACGTTTTCACAGTATAAAGCAGTTGGTGGTAGAAAGAAAGCAAGCATACAGACACCTCCATCCTTATTCGACAGGTTCGTATATTGTGATCATAGGATTCTGAAGTAGTTATCTTTATAATTTTTAAATCTCATACATAAAATATCTTCCTAATCTAGAAGAACAGATAAATATACAATATTAAAGTAACTGGACATCATGGGGATACAAAGGAAGACAATGGCGTACAAGGACCACTGGACAATACTGACCAGACCACTAAATAACAACACTAGTGAACATGTTGACAATACTCTAGACCACTAATTAATCTAAATAGTGGACATTAGGCCTAAATAGGGTACAAGGACCACTGGACCACCACTGACCAGACCATCAACCACACTACTGGGCATTTGGCAACACTCCCGACCACGAGGACCACTGATCTCATCATGATAATGATGATACGAATTGCTCTTCCAAAATGTGCGAGATGGAAACAAGTTGTTTTACAAAACACCCTGGGAAAAGAAATTTAATTAATAAAATCATCATTCAATAAATATTATTAACAGTAAAAATACAAATCACATAACCTTTTTTAAAATGAACACTGTATTCTGTACTGTATCGCTACATATGGGATTAATTGTACAAATCACATAACATTTTTTAAAATGAACACCGTATTCTGTACTGTATCGCTACATATGGGATTAATTGTACAAATCACATAACCTTTTTTAAAATGAACACCGTATTCTGTACTGTATCGCTACATATGGGATTAATTGTACAAATCACATAACATTTTTTAAAATGAACACCGTATTCTGTACTGTATCGCTACATATGGGATTAATTGTACAAATCACATAACCTTTTTTAAAATGAACACCGTATTCTGTACTGTATCGCTACATATGGGATTAATTGTTCAAATCACATAACCTTTTTTAAAATGAACACCGTATTCTGTACTGTATCGCTACATATGGGATTAATTGTTCAAATCACATAACCTTTTTTAAAATGAACACCGTATTCTGTACTGTATCGCTACATATGGGATTAATTGTTCCGTATCATAGACAAATTCTGTAAAACAACGTCACATTTGGCGCCTGTATCCTGTTGCGCTTAGGTTGAGCATAAAACTATGATACAGATATTACATGTGATACATATGTAACACACAATTTACAAGTTACACTGTAACACACAATTTACCTACGATACAGTACAAATTATATATACAGTACAAAGAATTGGCTAAACAACAATATAAATATTACATCATAAGCTACCAACAATAAAAAATAGCAACAAGTTATAGCAATAATTAAAATAATTTTCGTAAACAAAATATTGCTTAAATATTCCTTTCAACGCATTCATTATAAAATTCTAATAAATCGTAATTTACAAACAAATATTTCTTGGTGCTTTAATAAAAAATAGTACAAATATGTAAAGCTTAAAATATATTTATATTACATTCACTCTGATGATTGTATTCTACTGTGTGATTTATTGTTTTCACTCGCCACCTAGCTAGCTGCTTTTGTACCTAGCATTAGCATCGCAAAAGTGCATATTATATAATTTATTATTTAGCTTAGAATTTATTTTGTGCCTGTTAATGTATTATATATTAATCTACAAGATAGCTAAGTGCAGGAAGTGGGGATCAAAGGAATAAATTGGGGGAAATTAAAATATAAAAGGTCAATGTACGACCCTCTTAAATTTAAATATAACAAAGAAAATGTTTATATTCTTTACAGCTCTTTTGCTCATAATACATGCACATCCCAAATATTTTTGAGGATCTGAACGAATCTGAACTAGATTATCCAATGCACCTCATCATTCTTACAATAACCTTTGACCTCTGTTCCCCACCCTGACTACTTTAAGCTTAGTTCCCACTAGGATGCAGGACAAGTAATTTAATCCAATGAGATGGATCATTGTCATCGCTGTCGCTTGTGATTGGTCAACTTGCATTGTGCCTACATCATTGCGTATAAGTGGAAACCAACCTCTACTGTCCTGGTTTATTAGATAATTAACATTTGTAAACATTGTGCTGTTAAATGCTGTACTTTGGCCTACTATTCCACACTAAAGTGTATCGATATATTTCTGATATATTACAATAATTACAATTACATTATTTAATAATTTGATAAAATCAATGACAAAGACACATAGACTTCGGGACAGACACTTGTAGAACACAGACTAGAATACAAATACATCGGACCATTTACGTCTATACAAGTTCACCAGAAAAACTCTTTTAGCAAATTACATTTTATTTATACCGTGATGATCAGTAATATATTAAGAATTTTTTAATAATCTAAAACATAATTTTCAATCAAAGATTGATTGATTATAGATTATTGAATCAATTCAATGAGTAATCAATAATTAGAAACAAATTAACAAGAGTTGTTCTTTGGAATGATAATATATATGTTTCTAAATGTTAGGATCTCTGCCTCTGTTTAGATAAATTTAGACACTTTGATGAAGAGGATACAAACAGCTCACGCAATTACAGATGACATATCCCAGAGCTGTGAAAGAAAACAACATTATTAATGAATAAATATCTAGTATTAGAGTCAACATCATTGTTTAGGTTCAATTTGGTTGAAGCTGTTCTCCATATTTGCACTTTTTATTCTTCAGTACTAGTCAACCACACACTCAAACTTGACCATATTTTGTATAATAATTAACTTATTACCTTAATTACTCTATCCGTTCCGCACGTTACCATTTGACCTTTGACATCATCTAAGTGCATGGACACTACAGAGTGTTTGGCATCATGAAAGCTGGCTAAAGGAGCTCGACTGCAAGAGAATAATAACAGAACAAAGAACACATAAAGAGTGCAAATTAAACCTCAAATATCAGTCAACTGAGTATCAAGATGCATTGCACTTAAGCTCTGTCTACACTATCAAACTAGTGCTATGCCCAAATATGGTAGCGATATGACATCATGTCCATATATGGGCACGTCACATTTGTTTGTCACCTACAGGTTGATTGTGTAGACAGAGCAACGACGTAAAGGATGAGCTGTGTGAATAATCTATTGTGTTTGTTATGAAACTTACTCTTCGTCGGTTATTTCACTGTAGCAATCACGACAAACCCGCACCTCAAATTCAAAACCCAAGACTGGTAACGTTGAACGATCTGAACTGCATTTATCACAAATTGCTTTTCCACATTTTCTGCAATGATGCTATAAATATAAATTATTATTTTATTATAAATATAACTGTATAATAAAAAGATTCCTCTACATTATACCAGACACCCATTCCTGTTTTTGTGCATAAATTGGAAAGATGAATTAAACTTGGTGGCAATTACCTGTCTTACGCCAAGCTCCTTTTTGTTCCACATTTCCTTAAAATTCCAGAAAAATGGCTGTGCACATTTCTCACAAATGTCATTTTCAACCCACTCTGGCGTCTGTAAAAGGAATAAAAATGTTAAATTAAATTAAAACAGAGATTACTTGGCACTTGGAAGACGTACATATTTAAATTTAATGCAAAGCCCTCTATGAATACCTCTTGTCTTTTAGCCTCCATATTCCAGAACACAAATCGTTGATCATCACCACTTGATATTAGTTGATTGCTGCGGTTTGAGTAGCAGAGTCCTTCCACCTTGCCGCTGAAATATTACACAGTTCAGTGAAATGAAAAATTGCTGTTATATAAAGTAGTCAACATTATATTTGATGCATAATGTATTTGAGGTGTTACGTAGCGGTAGACGTTACAGGTCCATCATCTCTCATACAAATATATTTTGTAACAGTTAATTGTTTTTGTTAGATTTTTATTTATCTGTTTTTGTATGTTTTATAGAAATTAGTTATTCTATGGTCAGAGCAAACATAATTTCTATGTTCATTTTATATGCAAATGACAATAAATAGAAGTAATTTTCCACTGAATTAATACACATAATGTAGAAGTAATAGGTAAATAAATATAGAAAAAATAAGAAACATACTCATTGTGAACAAGAATATACTGTATATTTCAAACAAAAGTGGTATCTTACAAAAGAAATAGTGTTGGCAACAAATATGAACTACTTACGTATGTCCCTGTAATTCGTAAGCTGTACCTTGGTTTCCCCCAATGTCCCACACAATAATGGATTGATCAAAGCTACCAGAAAAGAGCAGTCTCCGCTGCGGATCCCACGCAAGGGAACGTATACTTCCTATAAATACCAGAATGTATAATGTAAGTATGAATTAAAACATTCAACATGGCTTTACCACGTTGAAACACCGGTTCTCGTCAGATCACCGAAGTTAAGCGACGTTGGGCCTGGGTAGAGCTTGGATGGGAGACCATCTGGGAATAACGGGTGCTGTATACGGAGCTGGGGTCCCGTTAGGCATTTGAAATCAGCACTGCTGACTCTTATGGCAGCCCCTGCATCTAGTATCTGCCTCAGACCTCTGGTCAAGGTGGGCACTGGACGACAGAAGCCCTTGATCAATTTTAGGACCAATCAAGGTGCTTTAAACAGTCCTGGCTTTGTTTGTATCAAACCTGTTTAGTGGCGGTAATTATCGCTGTTGGTTTCGATTGAATAAAATAAAATAAAATATTTCATGATATATTCAAATGCAAAAAGACCAAAAGGAAGACCGTACGGTACATGGATGGCAAACATCAAAAAGGAAACAGAACTTTACACATGCTTGCTGAAAAACGTACATAGTAGCGAACACAAGTGAAGTGGGATGCGCGATGTCTAACGACGATTAGCTTTGAAGATGACAATGATTCAAGAAATGTTATTGGTACACTTTAAAATGGAAATTTGTTTGCTTGGCATAATTAAGACAATAAACAACAAAGACACAATACATCAAATATGATATTATTCAAATAAAAATCTAACTTACCAGAATGACCTTTAAGTGTTGTAATGACCTGATGGTCATTGTCCTCAACTTTCACTACTGTTATATTGCCAGAATAGTCACCAACAAACGCATGCCTAGAGTCTGAATCAAATCTATCAAAGCGTTTAGAAAAAACACCGCAAAAGAGTGCTAGAAATGGATGTAAAATATTGGTTGCAGATTAAAAATTGTGTATATATGTTTAAAGATGTATTGTCCCAAAAAAACATGAAAAATGAAGATTAATTAAATCATACTTTGAATAGGTTATTTTGTAGTTCTAATAAAGTTAATCACTTCCATACAAAAATACAAAAAAAAATTATGTTTTCACTTATAAAATGACAAAATAAACTGTTAAATTCAACTAAACCCCATTGGCTGGCAGCCAATTTGACTATTTTTTTCTTTAAATGACAGCCTTTTCAGGTAAATAATTTTTTTTCGATTCAGTTTTTGGTCAAAGTGGATAACTATTATACATGATATTTAAATGGCATATTTAAAAAAAAAAATGTTTTACAATATTTTTTTCAGGGGCACAATACATCTTTAAGGATGACTGGGCTAAAACCTTGTCTATACTATCAAACTTTATGTGACAAAACATGTGATGGACATGATAATGTCCTATCACTACCATATTTGGGCACTACACTTTTTTTGTCAAACTAGTTTGATAGTGAAGATAGAGATTTACATAGAGTATGGCTATGTATACACTGTATACAGTACTACACACATACTGTACATTCATAAAACATGGCATCACAATATGTTTAAAAAATGATTATGTCTACTTTCAGTTTTGTATTGTTTTGTTTCATATGCAAATACTTCCTAAATAATATAATTAAAACTTAGTTTCTATTTGCAATAAATTGCCTTTAAAGATTAAAATGACAATATTATTGTAAAATACTTTATTGTCCCATTTCCTTAATGTTCAAGATGGTTTTACTTCTGCAGATAAAGTCAGACTTTATTTGATTTTATTTAAGTGATTTGTTATAACTCTAAAAAACAAATGCCAAATACCTAGTTTAAATTGTTTAGGACATGGGTTGTATACTGCAATAGCATTTTATTGTAAATAGTGATTTTCCTAATCATCAATATATTTTTATACAGTATGAATGACGGACTCATTGAGTCATAGTGGCCTTTTGTCTGATTTGATTGGGTTTTTTGGTCAAATAAATAAATAAAATAAAATAATTCTAAATTTCTAATTGGTAAAATATTTTTATTGTTGAATTTGTAAAAAGAGGATACTCCAAAGCTGTGCACCAGGCTGATAGTTGATAACCTCCTAGTCTCCGTCCAGACTCAGCACAATGCCACTGTAAGTACTTATCTCTACCAACACTGAGCACGAGTTCAGAGGTCACAGAGAAGATTACTGAGGTCACTCGATTTTGATGAGCTATGTATAAAGTAAACAAAACAGATAAAAAATAAACAAAAATGAAACTTTACATAAGGTGAGAGCAAGACGACAACTCTATATAAGCTCAAAAGTTTGTTTCCATAGGGTCAGGTTAAAGTCACACTCACAGATATGAAACATTCATAAACTGTCTAAACCATTACCGGTATTTCTTTCATTAAATTTAAGGTCAGAAATAGTATCTAGCACAGTTGGGAACAGAGAAAGATTATAATTACTTACATTCAAAATATTAATATAAAAGATTATACAGTAATTACTTACATTACAAACAGACAATTGATGCATTAGTATCATTTTTTCATGTAATAGCAGTCTAGTCATGAGCAAAATATGATTTCCATTTCTAAGAATGTATATTTTTAGTTGCTTTTTTAATTGGTGACTTGACAGATTACTTACAGAATAAGGAAGTATGAAACATACACACTACCTGTATTATGTTTAAACATTATTCCTTATTAAGAACCATTACAGTACTTACATTTTGTGTGATATACAATATGTATTTTTTGTTGTTGTAAATAAAGAAAACCAATTGTAATTGTATTAATGCAAACTGGGGTCTGAATTAGTAAAAACCTTCCCTGGTATCCCATTTCATCCTTTCTCTTTTGTGAGTATCATTACAAACTGGGGTCTGAATTAGTAAAAACCTTCCCTGGTATCCCATTTCATCATTTCTCTTTTGTGAGTATCATTGCAAACTGGGTTCTGAATTAGTAAAAACCTTCCCTGGTATCCCATTTCATCATTTCTCTTTTATGAGTATCATTGCAAACTGGGGTCTGAATTAGTAAAAACCTTCCCTGGTATCCCATTTCATCATTTCTCTTTTGTGAGTATCATTACAAACTGGAGTCTGGATTAGTAAAAACCTTCCCTGGTATCCCATTTCATCATTTCTCTTTTATGAGTATCATTACAAACTGGGGTCTGAATTAGTAAAAACCTTCCCTGGTATCCCATTTCATCATTTCTCTTTTATGAGTATCATTGCAAACTGGGGTCTGAATTAGTAAAAACCTTCCCTGGTATCCCATTTCATCATTTTTCTTTTATGAGTATCATTACAAACTGGGGTCTGAATTAGTAAAAACCTTCCCTGGTATCCCATTTCATCATTTCTCTTTTATTAGTATCATTGCAAACTGGGGTCTGAATTAGTAAAAACCTTCCCTGGTATCCCATTTCATCATTTTTCTTTTATGAGTATCATTACAAACTGGGGTCTGAATTAGTAAAAACCTTCCCTGGTATCCCATTTCATCATTTCTCTTTTATGAGTATCATGTAAAAGTAATTTATTATTATTTTTTGTTTTTTTTTTAATTGTTTTTGATATAACTTCTTATTACCTTATTGTTTTTAAGGGTCTCGGCTTAAAAGCTTTGCTTATTTTGACTTCCCTTTTACTTTTTAATGACATATTTGTAATTATATCCTTAGTTTTATCCATGGTTTTATGGAATAAATTCATTTTGATTGATCGACGTAAATGTATTTGTATGTAAGGACACGTCTTCCTACTCATCCAGCCGTTCTCAATACATCTATTTAAAACCAGACCAAGAAATATCCTAGAGAAGCAACATCTATCTTACCTAAATAATCTCTTCTAAAAAGCAGTCTGTTATAATCATCTGAAAGTGAGAACTCAGAAATGGTTCCATTGTCTAATCCAACAAACAGTCTTCGTGTCTCTTTGTTGAAATCCATCGTGGAGCAACTTGCTATAAATTATTAAATTATACTTAATTAGAAAACATTGTGTGTTACAGTATGTTTCAATAGTCAAGACGATAGAGAAAGTGGTTGTTTTTTTAAATTATGAATAATGTAGCCGGCCTGTGAGCCTTAAATTGTGGGTTATGCAGGTTTTGTTAGTGCTATTTTTTTAAGATTATTTTCTTTTGGTTTTCCACAGGAACCTCTAGCACTTTGGAATTCCCACACTTTGATGGATATGTTACGTACGTATGCTTTATTTATACTCTTATAATCTTTGTCAAATATTATCGAGAAAGAGGCTATTTTAAAAATGATATTTATTTATTAACCCGCAAGTTAGTTACATAAGATTGGTTGATTGACAGCTTACATGGCATTGTGTGACATATACTTGGCCAAAACTGCCCGGAATCCCTCTTCAACCACACACGTAACGTTCTACAACAAATTCACAAAAAAGTAAAAAAATAAATGTATTTTATTATTATTATAATACAGACTTCCCTTCGAGTTTACTGGTAGTCAGAGTCAGACTCATATAGTGTGGCTGGTAGCCACCACCACCTTTTAAAATAATCCGTAAACTCGTATTACATAATATATAACAATATTACCATAATATTGATAGCAAAATTAATTCCGATATCTTGGTTGGTACAGTCAGTTCAGTATCATATCAAAATTAATTGACAAATTAAAACAAGAAAAATTATTTTATGTCGAAAGTGAATTATCTAGAGAGGCCTAGCCTAGACTCACTCTGATGGGAGGGAGTCTCTGCAGTATTGTAAACATCTAATTCAAGTATTCATAGCAGAGCATGTCTCTATCTAGGATAAACTAGCTAGGCCTAACTCTACCCTCTACTACTCCACCCCAATTACTAAACTGACCCCCGACCGAGACTACCGCCGCCGCGAGCTGAACTGACTTGAGAACGGAGTTAAGAATTACCTGTCTTCTGATACACTAATAACGCCATCTTCTTTCGGAATAATCACTGCTTTTGTCACAATGGCTCCACAACCTTCTAGTTTATTAAGTAATACTGGTCGCCGAGTTTTTGATTTCGTTCTTATTTCTGCCGCCATACTTTTATATTCCAAGCCTAGCTGCTAGCTAGGACTAACGTAACACTTCACAAACGTCGATGATCCGTGATAAATATTAATGACGATGACACATTACCCAAACAAAGTCATGTGATCAGACAATTAGTAATTGCTAGATTTTAAAGTGAGCCCTCAATATCAACTGATGTACTATTTTCTCTCAAATTAATTTTTCATCATTTTTTTAATCATAAATATTAATAATGAGATATATTATGACAAAAACACAACAATAAGCGAGTTGTACAACATTTTTGTTTTATTTATGTCTTTTGATAATTTCAGTTTTTTCTATTATTCATAATCTATATCGTTTTGTGAAAGTTATTTCCCAAATTATGGGATAAGAGGAAAGAAAATGTTTATTGGATTTCATAGCAGCACATGTTTAGCTCTATGCTTAAATATAGGTTAGGAATGTACATATTTATTTGAGAACATTCATATACTATAAGAATAATATAAAGTTGATTTGGTTACATTTTAATAGTATCCAAATTTGAAGCATTTAAAATGATCACTAAATATGGTTATTCAACAAGGTATATTTTTTTGTCTAAAAATTGAATTATATTTTCTGAATAAAAAAGATTAATGCAAAAAAGAAATAAGTAAATGTTAACATACAGCACAAAGGTAATACACATATTATACATATATTTAGTCATACATATCACCCACATTTACCAATACATTTGGATATGGTAACAAACTGTTGCTGATTACTGTATTTGTATTGGCAGTAGTAGGCTAAATTGATTGGAAAATGAGTTGCAGCTACACAGTATTACTATGTTAAACCTAGCTCCTCCAGTACACTTCGATTTACCTCTGCTTCCTGCAAACCAAATATATATTCATTTAAATTTAAATTATTATCACAATACGATAACAAGTGTGTTATATTTTAGTGGCTTTCTTTGTATAATAAATAATACCTAAATAATGGTCTAAATTATTTGATATAGTTCTAGATTGTTACTACAGTATTAACCAATGTTTTAGTCACAATACGATTAAAGTATGTTATATTTTGGTTGTTTTCCTTGTGTAGGACAACTAAATGATCCGATTGTCTAAAGCTCTATCTACACACTATCAAACTAGTTTGACAAAAAAAGTGTGATGTACCCAAATATGGTAGTGATATGCCTAAATATGGTAGTGATATGACATCATCATGTCCATATGGACACATCACATTTTTTCACATAAAGTTTGATAGTATAGACAGAGCTTAAAACTACCTTTAAAACTCTACTTTTCACATTGCTACTACAGTATTTACTACCAATGTTATAAATGTATTTTTTATGCAATATGAATAAAGTACAAATAATACCTCTTGTAAAAGGTCCTGAGCCTGGATTGCCTTAAGCACATTCTTCTTACTGGTTTCTTGTACCTCACCACCAAGCATCAATTCATCCAGCATGAAATATGCCTTCTCAAAGTTAAATATAATGTCCAATTCACAAACCTGTGTACAAATTTAAATAAAGTTTTAAGTAAAGTAGTAGTAGTAGTTCATTCAAGTTGCTTAAGCAAATCAAGGTAATCAAACAGGATACTGAGCTTAGGAGATCAAAGGGTTTATTTGTGGATGCGACACAATCAGGTCCACGCCCTATAACAGACACTGCGCGCCGCAGAGAATATGTACAGTACTGTTGATATTTGTCGCAGGCAGAGACATAAGATCAAGGTGAGCTCAGTGTACTGTTATAAGATTGCCTTCAGTAAATGCAGATCACATTTAGCTACATACAATAAAATAAATTTCTACATAGTTTTTATGCAGATAACATTCAAAACAGATTTCCCTCAGGGTTCATAATTTAATTTCAAAAATCAAAAGAATAGTATTCAGAGTGTTTTCTGTTAACAAACAAACTGGACACTGACTGTGAGTCAAACATTGTCAGATCATAAAACAGTGCATGATACACCAGGTTATTGAAAACAAAGTAATACTTACACTTCCAAAATATTTATCAAGAAGTTCCACATATCTATGAATAATTTCTAGGGTCAAGAGTTCATTATCTGTACTATCAATGGCACAACAGAAGTACAAGCTAGCATACCTAGACAAAGAATAAAACAGTTGATGATGAGAGTAGTACAAACTACTGTAGGTAGGGTGTCCAGAAAACTCAGATATATCTGAATCTGAGTTTTCTAGACAACCAATAAAAGAACATGTTCCAGTCATTACAAGTAGTTTTGAATTTGATTCAATTTGGAATATTTTAATAAAACTTTTCAGTTTTTTACTGATGGTCATATTTACTCACTCATTGGAGCAATACAGACTCACTATTCTGAAGAATTTGACATAAAATGACATAGTGTACTGTATAATAGTAATCATAGGTTATCATAGTTACCTTTTGTAAACAACTTTTAAATCTCTCCATTCCAAGAAATTACACATTTTTGGTTTCCTAGATAAAACTGTTGTAATGAGTTCCCGTGTTATCTTCTTCTTTGTCTTGTCTGGGTGGGCTTGGTACCATTTCTGTAGTCGCAACTTACCCTGGCGACTAAACAGTAGCATAAACTGCATCTAAAACACAAACAAAAAAAGACAAAACAAAGAGTTCATCGTTTCCTCGGTTTCTTAATATACACCTACTACTAGGCCCTAGCCTAGGCCTAACTAATATTAAATAAACTATAAAAATATGAATAATTATTAATATTAATTAACTAGCCTAGCCTATAGATTAGTACTAGTAGGCCTACTAAACTATCTTTAAAATAGAATATAGACCTCCTAGGCCTAGCCAATTATTAAAGCTTTCTTTCATTCTAGGCCTAGTCGGATCTCAGTCCATGATGATGTATTTAATACCTTGAACACGCCCCCTATAGGGGTGTAGGCTAGGCCTAGTCCAATTGTGTTGCACCGGTAGTGGTCTTCTACTGTACCCTCTCTACTCGACTCTCCCGTAACTCAGTCAGCCTAACTAGTTAGTAGGCTAGCTAGGCCTACTAACTAGGCTAGGCTACTACACTAGTACTAGGTAGGCCTAGCCGTCTACATAATAAGTATCCTAGTAGTAGGCCTAGCCAGGTAACAGACTAGTTAGCGCCTGGCTACAGATCAAATATATAATTTTAAATAAATTTCATACCATTTTGATGACAAAAAATGTTAACAAATTTAATAACAAACTGGTATTAAAACAAAGCAACACAAAACACGTCTACTGCCGAACTATGGCAGCCGCCCTTGTGTGACGTCGCAACAGTGTTGCCAGCGATAAAATTTAAATTATGCAGTAGCCTGTTTCAAATAATGCCAGATTGGGAAAAATAATGCCAAATCCCCAATATGTGGCCCTTAAAAAACGTCTGTAAAACCCCAACTGACACAACGTGGGCCAAAAATTTTATCCCATGTCGTTACAAATTTATATTTTTAGTTTTGTGTGTTTGACAACTAATTAATATAATACCCAATAATATCTGAGGTGCGAAAATGGTAATTGCAAATGTAACCAAACACCACCCACCAGCTACCCCCTCCCCGACCCAATTTCAAAACCTCCTACAGCCACGGAAATTTTGATTTTTAGCTGAAATATGTTTGGAAATATCATAATAATATATTTATGTCTTCAGGACCTCAGCCCCACTGAAAATTGGGGAAAATAGAGCTGCTCGATGGCCGGAAATGGCACTTAATTTCAAATGAAATAATTAATATAGGCCTATTTATTAGTACCTCCAGGATCTTAGCCCAACATGGTACGAAAATGGCACTTATAATTAAAAATAGGAAATAAAAATGTATATTAGTGTCCTCAGGACCAGGGGCTGAGGTAAGATAATTTGGAAAAAATTGAGCTGCTCGATGGCCGGAAATAAGACTCTAGGACCTCGGCTCACCATGGTCACTGGGGCTGAGGTAAGAACATTTGGAACAAGGCCATACATGGCTGCTAGCCTGCAGTCGCGTGCTAAACTTAGTTTTTACCGACCAACCGACCGACATAGTGAGCTGTACAAGTTGCGTTGCACGCGACTAAAAATAGGGCTGTTACGATGCAATAATGGAACTGAATTTGAAATATGGAAAACAAGAGAAAATGTTTTTGGTTATCTGCACTTCGCAGATAACCCCTTGTTATTTGTCAGGATCTTTTTTTTTTTCTTACTTTTCTTATTCTTCTTTCTTTCCACGAATTTTGTTGTGCGTGTATCTCTAAATCTTCTCAACATAACATTGTATAACTATATCAGAACATTGACCTGTATCTGAAGATGATGTCGTAATAAGGTTTTCGGTGCTGTCCAAGTTGCTCAGCGTTACATACGCATAATTATATATACCAAAAGACATTTGTTATTGAAACTTAAGAAAATGATAATTCATATCAAGGGTCAAATTTATATGGAGTAAAAATAAAGTGTTGCATGCAAAATTACGCGCGCACGCGTGTTTAAAATTTTAAAATGCGAACAATCAAATCAAAGTGCTCTAGTAACTATCGTTTGGATTCTCTCAGCTATACTCTAGCTGGGGTTCGAAAAAAATATAAAATGTTTTTCTTTTATTTTGAAAGAGAGATAAATAGAGAGTCAAGTAATTTAGGATAATAAATGTAAAAGAACAACATCAAAATTCAACAGTGTGCGTGTTGACCGCCGCGAATGACTAACAATTTAATGTCAGAAAAAAGGAATTATAACTCTCTTCGTTATAGTAGAGAGGCCAAATACACAAAAGTCCTCTATAAAAAGTTTGGGGGGCATTTTTTGTTAATAGCAGGCAACCATGTTGAATGTATCCTTTTTGGGGTGACAAAAACGATAGGGGTAGATGCCATCCTCAGTTTTGGGTTTTAAGGTCAGTTTATGTGGTCAAGAGGTCAAACAAGGTCAAAATATAGGATTTTTTTTTATTCACGGAAAATCATCTACATCATCAGATCTATCCACAAAGGTATATCTGAAGATCAACTGATGCTTCATATTATAGTAATTATGAGATAAACATTTAATTTTACACATAAAAACATAGGAAATTAAATATAAAAGTGTCATTTTCTCAAAATGTTGTTTTCACATATTTCTGTAAAGTAAACACAGTTTTTTAATAGGCTTTTCCCAGTCTGTTGTAAATTTGTCTTTTTCATGTTGTCCACCAGTCATCGTTTTGATTTTTGTCGGAAAAAATAGGTCAAGTGTTATATGTATGAAACGCCATATGTGCCAAAAGATTGGTCTTTTACTATAATATTAATATTACCTATAATAATGTAATACAGTAATATTTAGAAATTTGTGTTTAGAAAAATTATTAATATTACCTATAATAATGTAATAAAACTTAGAAATTTGTTTTTAGAAAAATTTCGAAAACAGAGACCCCCTACATGACCTAATGTCGAGATGTTTTTGTTTGGGTCAGAGACCCCCTATAATGTAATTATTTATACATTTTTTTAATTATTTCAATGATACAAGTTTTTATTGAAGTTTGTTGTTTCAAGAAATCTCGAAAGAGAAACCTGGGTATCGAGTCTTTGTTTTCAAAAACCCTAACTATTGGACTTTATCAAGGTTGGAAGGAGTGGTAATTGGGGACTTCTTCTTGAGGCCTTTGCATCTCTATGCTATCATGGCTGACGGTGATAACAAATATAAAACTCCTTAAGTAATTAAGAAGTCCTTTATACACATGGATAAAGACGGTTTTAACGTTATTTACAAACATTACGTTACATACTGTGTCCAGGTATGAAATCCATTTCTCCAAAAAGACATAAACACACTTGAAGAGGACAACGTCATGCGACAAATCAAATTGCAGCTATCCATTCTTATTCATATGAAGATCGTTTAAAGTTTCTTGGCCTGTATGACAGACGAATTCATGGTGACTTGATTGAAATTTTTCAAAAGATTTCGAGGGTGTAGCCAAGGAAGACTTCCTTCAAATGAGATGCAATCTAAGCAGAAATACACGAGGACATCAGCTTAGACTTTTTAAACCTGAATTTCACAAAGGACTGATAGGAGATCCACTTTTTCACAATTAGTAATTATATATTTTAATAGTTTGCCAACCAAAGTCGTCATTTCTGAAACCACCAACACATTTAAAAACCGATTGGATTCGTTGTAGAAATGAGGTTAAAAGGGTAAACAAATTTAAAAAAACTATCAGAACCAATATTCTAAACACTGAGTGGATGATTGATCAATTCAAAATAGAATCATTGGTATATAACAAGAAACGCTGTAATTCATTGATAGGTTCTGCATGACATTGTCAGACTGATCACGAATCACACATAATACACAATATTCTTTCGAACTGACAGATGATAAGGAAGATCTTTTATTTAAAATAACAACTTATCGAAAGAAAAAAAAACAGTAGAACTTAGAACTTCATGAGCTACTGAGAAAGCATCGCTCTAAACCTTTGCGGATTTCTATAAGGCAACTGTTTCGATAAAGTATATAAAAACTGACAGAAAGTCTGCTGATCAACCATTGGAGTATGATCATAGCCCAATTTTAATATCTTTAACCAAATATGACTTCACATATCTTGATGGATGGCGTTGAAATACCCACAGATGTTCCAGAAGAAAACTTACAGTAAAAACATGATGGTCATGCACTATAGGAATCTGATGCAGTAAACATGGCTGTAAACGTTTGGTGACTATGCAAGTATTTATGCAAGTTATTTTGTTGTATTTGATCATTACATTGGAAAGGGGTGGGTAAAAGCAGTGACACGATTAAAAGGATAGTCCCAATGTACTAATCTGTACTTCCGTATGTGTTTTGGGCCACACTCATCGGTTTGGAGGAGAACAAATATCACAAAGTTTTTAGACATTCTTTATGTCAATAACAAAGAGCTTGCAATTATACATGAAAGTTGATGTTAATTAATGATATGCACTTTGTAACAGTAGCCTTCAAAAGTATGGACGATGTCTGGTATAGTGAACAATAAAGTGGTTGAAAACCTATTAAGAATAATCTAACCAGCTTCCATGCCATTACAGGTTGCAGCACGTCATTATTTGCTGGTTATGGGAAGAGGTCATACTGGAAATCATTTGTAACCCATCCACTCCTTGTAAATGGAATTGATTAAGATTAAGACTTTCCACGTACAGTGTACACTAAAGTTTAATATTGCCAAATATATGGTACTCTTGAGCAGAACTGTATAATAACGACTACTCTTTGGTGCTACCTCCATCTAGACTCAGTGACCATATACCATTAACACTAGTGATATATATTTCCCTTAAATATAAGTATTTCACTTCACTCAATAAATATTTAAGTACCTGTATTTCTACTTACACTTAAAATAAAAAAAAACTCGCCTATGGTGAATACCGACATCATAGAACCTAAACATACGAGCCAACTATCAGGCAGAGCTATCAGTATGTGGCCTAAATGAATTGGGTTGTTTGGAAGCCCCTAACCCAGTTGTCAGTTTGGAACTTGTTACATGTGTATGTAAACTAAAGAGCCAGATGAAGTGGTTACAGAAAGCATGCATATGTGGTTGTGATTCAATCGTTTGCCGTTACCCAGATGGCCAGTAGGCATTATATATCAGTGCTTGAAGAAATACCCACCTCAGAGCGTTACCTCCTTCCATCCCAGAAAAATTTCTAATATTTGGCATGTGCCCATGCCGCCCATTACTCCCCACCCACAAACCTCCGTTTTTAAATGAAATTTAAGACATTCCAGTAGGCCTCCAATTTCGGTTATTTTGATACTCTAGGACTCATCCTCTCCATTCCTTGAACACCTTCCAGGAGTGACTCAAAAAGTTTAAAATCTTCCCAGTACAATTCTGGTCTTTTTGACACCACACTATAACCATCAGCCCCAGGCTATCATGAAAATTATATTTATTTCAATTATTAATACCGATAATTAACAGGTCTGTGCTCTATTTGACCTTATGACCTTGAAATGACCTTTAAACTTGTAAGTTGAAAAATTGATGAACTTCACCATCTACAGCAATATGTCAATAATGATCCAATAATGGTTACATTTCTTTTAATTAGCTTATATGTTGTTGAAAACAGCTTAAACCTCTATTTTACCATATTTGACCTTATAACCTTGAAAATGACCTTTGACCTGAAATTTGAGAGCGGCATCCACCCCTATCTTTTTTGTCATCCCATAAGGGATATATTCCACATGGTTGCCTGCTATTAACAGAAAATTCCCCCCATGATGAAAAAGCTCACATTGGCCGCCCTACTATTACGTGTTTAGTCATTCGCGGTCAACACGCCACACTGTTAAATTTTGATTTTTGTGCTAGACATAACATTTACAACATCAAAAATCGGGTGGCGAAAGCCACAGAAAAATAAAAGATGTTATCGTGTGCTCTTCCCGCCTCAGCACTAATGCCAATTGAAGCAAAATGTGCTCCTTCAATTCTTTTCCAGATGGACTTCTTTTCGAGATTACTTTCAAACTAAATGAGGGGATCTGAGGTTCCTGCCCGGATAAATTGTTTCTTACAAGATTTGAATAATCTTCTAATGTAAAGATCAACAACATCAACATTCAACAGTGTGGCGTGTTGAACACAATGACTAACAACCATCTTCCCCACTACACCTGAACCAACTCATTTGCATAATAACGTACGGCATACCAACTGTTCAATATTTGTATAGGGGTAGCATGCAATGGGTTGGTTAGATGGCCATGCTTGTTCAGGCTGCATTGTTCATCATTTAATCATTGTATCAGTTGTTTTGATTTCTCATTATCAATTATTCACTTAATTCAATATCATTTATTCATGCTCAAACACATGAAATCCTTTTCGTTTGTTCAAAGTTAAAAATTCACAACAAATTTCTATTTATTTGATCCTAATACTTTCTGACATAACTTAGGTATTCTTAAAATTGAAGGCGCCAAACATAAAATTTACGAGATCGAAAAGAGGCGGGTAGCCAAAAAAAAATGATTATGGTGTGCTCCCTTGCCTCTAGCACGGTAAGGCTCTCTAACAGCCTTGGGGGTACCACACATCAGATGCTTTGATGTTATTGCCTCATAATGTGTGGTGGAAAGGGGGACGTTTAAATCTCGCATAGCTTTAACTCTTTTCCACCGACCGGCATGGTGTTTGAACCCACGATAATCGTGTTCCACGACGCTCTACCGACTGAGCTATCCGGCCCTCTGGTTTATAGCAAGGTTAAAACTAGAATCGTTTACTCTAAATTACGTCATGAATATGCACATTTATGACGTAACGATTAGATGACGTAATATGAAGCCCGTATAAGACTATACTATTGTCACCGTTCATTACTCGTGTAGGCCTACATTGTGGCATAACGGGTAGTGCTCTAGTAACTATCGTTTGGATTGGAATCTCCCAGCTCTACTAGCTGGGGTTCGAACCTCTACGGATTTTTATTTAAAAATAAATGTTAAATGTTTTTCTTTTATTTTGAAAGTGAGATATATAGAGAGTCAAGTTAATTGAGTATAATATAATTTAAAAGATTAACAACATCAAAATGTAACAGTGTGGCGTGTTGACCGACGCGAATGACTAACACTTTAATGTCAGAAAAAAGGGAATTATAACTCTCTTCGTTACGTGTTAATTTAGAAAAAAATTATATCTCATCGTTGGTGGTATGTCGGCGTTGTTATACAAATGAGTTTGTGAAGGGGTAGTGGGAAACATGGTATTGTAGTCATTCGCGGTCCGTCAACACGCCACACAAATTTTGATTTTTGTGCTGAACATAATATTTACAAAATCAAAAATCGGGTGGCGAAAGCCACAGAAAATAAAAGATGTTATCGTGTGCTCTTGCCGCCTCAGCACTAAGGCCAATTGAAGCCAAATTTGCTCCTTCATTTTTTAGTATTCTTGGGCGGGCTTCTTTTCCAGATTTAGGCCTACTTCTTTTCGAGATTACTTTCAAACTAAATGATGGGATCTGCTAGGTTCCTGCCCAGAGAAAATTTTTTTTTTACAAGATTTGAATAATCTTCAAATGTAAAGATCAACAACATCAACATTCAACAGTGTGGCTTGTTGACCACAATGACTAACAACACCATCTTCCCCACTACACCTGAACCAACTCATTTGCATAATAACGTACGGCATACCAACTGTACTGCAATGGGTTGGTTGGATGATGGCCATGCTTGTTCAGTTGTTTAATTATATTAATTTTTTAGTTGTTCAAAAAACACAAAATTATGCCAGATTATACTAAAAACGGATAAATAATGTCGCGGCATTATGCGAGATGCAGTGGGCCTCTAAATAATTCCAAAAAGCATAAAAATGCCAGAAAAGGGAGCGACACAAACGTCGGAAAACTTTATTTATATACCGCCCTCTATCTATCAATTCCTAAAAAGTTTCCAAAATTATGATCTATCATCTAGAATAGTTTATTTTATGAGTTTAAATTAGTTAGTTCATGTCTGTCACTTCTCAAGTGTCAAGGCATGAAATACGGTACAAATTCATAGATTGATTTCTTAATCCAAAAACTTATAATAATTGGTGAAACTTCATTGACTTTCCGGTACCATAATTGTCATTTATCCAGTGTTAAGTTAGAAAAAATATATCTATTCAACTGAACTTCATTGCTTATCAGCACTTAACCAAGAAATGCACTATATGAAAAAATATGCATTGGCAAAATTATTGAAAATCCGCTGACTCCGCATGGGTCTGGTTTTTCTAACTTTCTTTCGTCTGATTCTGACCACAGAGCTCCTTTCTGTTGTCTACTTTTACACTACGGTATTTATCTATGATATGAATTTTTGTCATAAATTGTTTAGGCCACGCGACACATGACGACATAATAACCTACTCATGACGCCTTAAGCACTTCGTGACTGCTGTCAAGATTTAAGCCAATTCCCTTACGACGGGGAATAAACATCAATAGTAGATTCATTGTAACATAGCTGGTTGATAAAAATGTATAAAATGTTTGCAAAGTTATTTATCACCACCCCAGGGTGAGGAAATTATAAAATCTTATCAACAGAATGATGTTTTTTTTTTGCTATTTTCAGAGTCGGACTATTCTTGATCTGTGGCCTTAATATACGATTAGAAATTGGAATAAGAAAATGCTAATAATTCGAGACAAAAATAATTAAAATGTTTGAACTAACTATGGAGAAAAATGTTAACATTTTTGAAAAAGATAATGTTCAGAAAATATGTGCCAAAAATATTTGCCTGCGATTGGTTATATCTGAGATTGATGATAATTACCAATTGCGACGTTATGGATGATCCGAAACTGTTGTCAACTCACTTGCCTTACGCTTACTTTCTTGCGTTGCGCGCGCGCGTCCAAGTGGGGAGCACACGCTTTGTGAAAATCAAATCCCGCACTCTCTAAACCTTTTTTATATTGAACTCTTCAGCTTCATCAATTTCTCCTTATTTTTCTGGTTGTTGACGATTTAATATTTTTTTCTGAACTTTCACCGAATTTTTCAAAGATGAAAATGCATTTTTTAATTACTAAATTAACTTTATGTAAAACTTTTGGTAAGTTTCTTTGAAATTACGTGCTTTACTGATTGTAAACATCATGCCATTATTAGTAAAATTGTTTCTTTTAAAGTTTTATAAAAGTCCAAGGTTATTTGGATTAAAATTATTGAGGCGTGTCGTTGTGACAATAAACTGAATTGAAGTAGCCTGGTTAGAAGGTTAGAAATACACCAATCTTACAAAAACGCGGTCACAACAACTCAATCGACTATTGGTTCAGGTCAAACATTGACACACGCAGCTTGAGTAGAGATACCGTACACATCGAGAGAACATTATCTTCCATTTATTCCTGCAAGTTAATTTATTCCTTCATTTTCTATCTGCGATTTTGTTGGAATTAGCAGATGTGTTGTTCTGGCGCATGAAAGCATGCAGTTCCACAGTAATCGGTTAAACCATGCAACAATTAAGTTGCATGTGTTTCTTTGTTTTTGTATTGTTTACTGTTTCGACCAACGTGGAGTAGTAATGGCAATTACATCAACAGGTACGTACATTGGAATTTCGACTATTTTTTCAATTTTAAGTTCGATTTTATTAGTTAAAATGCCGATTTTTTTAAACTAAAAAAAGTAATCAAAGGAAAATTCGTGATTCAACATTTAATTTTATCGGAATAACAATCATGGATTAACCCTACCTAATTTATAAATTCCTTCACGAGGTTATTCACAGTATTATCCTCGCTCGGTGTCTCAAGAGCTAATTGTTCAAGTAGTATGATTAAATCGCAGATTTTCGATTATTTTGTGAGATCATAAAGATATTGTGAGATGTCTTATCGCATCATTAAAATGGTATGATCTATTTATGATTATCGACCAGCGTGACTTGAGTAAATGAATACATTCAGTATTTATACTTTATTAACCTCTTCCTTGACTCCGGATTTTCGTTCTTTTTGTGGTATAAAAAAGGTACAGTCTATTTTGATCAAAAATGATCCGGCTATTCATTTTAACTTAATCGGGAAAACAAAACAGAACAAAAGGTCGACTGAAGGAAGGGATAAACTAAGTAAAGCGTGCATTATCCGTACATGCTCTTCTTAACAATAGGCATAATAACCATAATGTCAGGCGCAATGAATCACATTAAATATTACAGATATTTAACTTCTATTTTAGTATATATTATAACTAAATTACTTATTTGCAGGGAATGAACGAGTAAAACCAACTGAACCAGAAACTGAATATTCCACAGTTACTACAATAATAGTTTACGAGGAGGACCCCACGAGGAGTAATGACAGGGAAATGAGTACAGAAACTGAAATAGGAGAAAGCATCACCGCAGGGAATTCCATGATGGAGGCATCAACAACAGGATCTACACATGCCTCCTTGCAATCACATTCTGCCAATTATGACGTTTCAACCGATAATGACTCACAGACTTATAAATATAAACAAACAATAACCACAATACAGATGTCAACAATCCAAGAAGAACTTTTAACGACTTCTAGAAGCAAGCCGGTTACAAAAATACGTACTTCTAATCCTGATCAAAATAATATTTCTCCTGAACCGGATCCGAATTTGTCCACACCTAATTCTACTCAAAATTCAGTTTCTTCAGATCCAATTCAACGTAATCTAACCTCACGAAACCTTTCCGATTCCGATGATAAAAGTACGTCTTCGGTTCCAGAATCGTTCAGTTATTTCTACACCAATGCTGATGATGATGATCAGAACGTAAGATTAACAACAACGGTGAAATCCAGGTCCGATAAAGGAACGATGTTCTCGTCGACGTTTGTGTTTTGCCTCATCGGAATTGTAGCGGTACTTACGACTATGTTCATTATCTTTCTTGTTGCAAAATTATTACATTTGTGTATTAAAAGGTTTGTATTAAAGTTTATGATTTATGATACAATTTTGAGGGCAACTCTCATTCGTCTATGATAAGCTAAAGATAAGTTATTCAAAATAAAAATAAGCTGAAAATCTGTTTAAAATAACTCAGAAAAAATAAATATTTACAAAGATACTGTAATTTATATCATTATGGATTGATTTGGTACCATGTGTCGTCGAAGTTAATATTGAAATATCAGGGAACTTTGTTGCCAGCCAAATGCTATAAAAAAATACTAAAATACAATACTACTATTGCTACACTAAGCATGTTTCCCAAATTTATCAGCAGTTATGTTCCCTGATATGTCACTCCGTTTAATGACGGGATAATCCCACATGCTCTAACACGTATACTATATATATCTCTTTACACGATCGAACTAATATCAGAGTATGATTATTTAACATTACCTTTTTTTTATCAACTTTAGGTCAAAAAGGAGCAAAAGAAAACACTCTTGGAAGGTAATTTTTTTTTACTACAAACTCAACAATCGTATACGAAAAGTGGACAAAAATGTTGCTATGGTGACATATTCAAAGTTGCAAAAAAATTCCTTTAGAAATTTAGAAACAATAAGCTATTCAAATGGATCAACGTAGATTTTGTAATAGGTATAACGGTATTTTACAAAAACTATCAATTAAATTGGCTTTGACGTCTAATATCGTTTTACGAGTCCCACGAAGCACTAGTGGCGTATATATTCGTGTCACATGTGTAACTAAATCATTTGAGTCATTTGCAATTACCTGGGATATAAATTTATTTTCAAATTAATTTTGATACTGTACATATCAGGAAATATGGTTATGAAAGTAAAAAGTTAGGAACGCTACAAAATACAAATTTGGCGCGCGTGCCTACTAAATCCGTACTATTTTCATCAGCATTTGTACGCGCACGTAAAAGTGCACGTATATCTTAGTGTACGCGGGTCACGCATTGCATATTAAAGTACATTGCACTCCTTAGTTAGATCAGACTTTCTTTTTTTGTTTTTAAAATTGAAAATATTTGTTACTCCCGTCCGATCTATTTTTTACACCCGTCCGATCTATTTTTTACAGAGAACTAAGACAAGCATTAGTGACACATATTTTACCATAATGAGCGGAAGAAGACCACCACTTCCACCGAGAAATGCCAGGAAAATACAAAATGAAGATGTTGAATCGCCATACCAGATACCAGTAGTGCTGCTTCAACATACAAATCTGAACAACATACGTAAAGAAAACTTAGTTTATCAAAACTCTGAAGATCCAACCATTCAGATAGCGTTAGAAAATTACGCAACAGACGATTTTAAATTACAGGAAGCAGCGTCGGCAACGATTGTTTATAAAATGGAAAATATATATGAAACAGCTTTTCACAATAACGGCTTCGCACCCGATGAAAATGAATCGGAAAGTACACCGCCTGCTAACGCAACAGACGAAGAATCACGCGCAGTAAAACGTTACATATCAATGCGTTGTCGGCCTGATAAAGACCTGCGAAGTAGCGCATGCTCAGAAGATAGCGCCAAAAGCGAAGTCGATGGCGATCAGTTAATTGACAATTATGTTAACCATTTAATGAAATCTGATTTAGAACCTGTTTCACCAGAGTATAATACGTATGACAGTCTTCCTAATCATTATTTTTTCAAACAAAATTCCACAATTTCCGACAATAAACTTAATACATTTCCAGGTAACACAAATATGCAATCGTCTGACTACAAAGAGTTCAAAGAATCGCCCGAGGACGCGCAACGAAACAACGATTCGTTGTCAAAAAATAGTGAAATTACAAAAACTGAAATGAACTCTACGGGCGGTAAGCCAACTAGCATAAATGAACTTGAAAATGAATACACGTTAGAGCCTACAGAAACTGTCGATAATATAGAAACGACAGCTCATTCAAAAGTTTTCACAGAAAAACAGTTGTTAAAACGTGGAATATCATGGAGTGTATGATGCTTTTGGGGGAAAGGAAGGGGAATCTGCTACTGATACTATTCTTGTAACCGTCTTCTTCTGAAGACACATGGACGTCATTGACTTAGTATCACCAGGGAAGAGCGAAATTACAATTGCTCTGCCCTGGTATCAGTTGACTAGATCAACGTTTATACCATGCCATACACTTTTAATTAAATGTTTGATTTATATAACAATCAGTTTGCGTTATAAAGTTTCGTTGAGCGAAAATACTTGAAAGAAGTTTGATTTGGATATTTGGGCAAATTGTAAGTGATATTTCACAACATACCAAGTACAGTATATTGTTTACACACTTTTTGACAACCGGGTCACGTCTAGCCAGTGAGCTATAAAGTTAATTAATTTTTCTAGCGCGATGGTCCAACAAAAAACATCATTCGATAATAAACTGTAAACCTTGAATATAAGCAATTCATGTTTTTATAGGAAAAGTACAGTACGTCAGTGAAACCATTGTGGTGGTGTTATTGCGAATACGGATATTTACTGCAATTCTTTTGTTAGAACTTCGAAAGAAACTTGTGTTAACCTCATTGTCATTATTGTGACGTCGTGACGTAGGTCAAATGTCTGATATTCTAGGAATGACCTCAATATTTTTTGTGACAATGTAAACAATGGTCATGAACTCGAATAATTCAACGTCAATTTGTTTCTCGTATTAATAGACCAATCACAGCGACGGATCTTCCGAACCAGTAAGCTTGTTTTTCCAATATGTAGACACATTTATTCGCGCGAATCGAAAAGTGTTGACGCATGCGTATTCTAATTTTCATCCACTTCTGTGACGCGAAAATGTGCAAAAGTGCCAAAGCACGACTTTCTATCATTACCGAAACATACGTAACAAAACAGAAGTAAAAAGTAGCTTTAGTTGCCATTATGAACAATGAAATATTATTATGCTAATTTATTATTATGCTAATTTTGTATGCTGTAGACTACAAACATTGTTATTATTAAATGGTTTATACAGCATGAGACTTTGTAGTGTTTTTTACAATATTTATTTTTACGTTTGTTTCATGATTGTGATGATGTTTGCTTTACAACCACTGACTGATTCCATCAATAAATTAAAACACAACTTTTTCTTGTTTTTCTATTGATTTTAATCACTGTTTCACTGCGCGTTAAATATATTGACATCCGTCATTTTGAACCTAAAAGTTAGATAAATAATAAAATATTAACACGCTCGAATCACTTCCTTTCTATCCACTTTAAATCGTAGTGAAACAATCATTACTATTTCTCTTATATATACATTTGTCATGATATATCAGTGATAATATGTACATATCAACAAATCTATCTACTCATCATATGGCGTTGAATAATACTATAATTTTACAATTTTTGTCAGCATACGAGCAAATATGGTTGTTATAACTATCCACAATATAATATGGTATTCTGTAATACTATTTAAAATAACAATTACTAATAAATAAATATTGATAAGCGCTGGTATTGTTGCCCCATATGCCACTCTCATGGTTATTGGCACGTTTGCAATAAAACTGGGAAACAAATTAAAATAGCCAACTAATTTACGGGGCGCCAATTTCGCCCCCGTATAATACGGTCTCAACATGAGTAAAATACCTATTGAAGGAGTATGATGCCAAAGCATACCCGATACTAGAGCCATGTACAAACGGCTTTCACATTTTCACGTACAAACCATGTATCATCATTGAAATCTAATATTCAACAAAACGAAAACCAAAATCATAACAATTACATGTATAAATCCAAATATACAAACAACACTGGATGTGGAATTGCCACATAAATACTTATATAAAAACAATCCAAACTCTTCAACGTTTAAATATTCTTCTTATAATCATTCAATAAAAAGTTTTGAAATCAATGAACACCTAAAAATGTCTCCCTGCTGTCACTGAGATGGATCTTCAGTAATGCTACTTTCTCTATTAACTTATTCAACGCAACGACGTACGCGCAAAATAATGCAACAACGTATGCGCAATGCGCGCAAGTGAGTTAACCAATCACAAGCAACAAATCGGATCCACCGCATCATGATTGGTCAAATCACCTGAGGTGTACGGTTACGTCGCGTCCAAGTGGTAGGTTTGTGAACTCAAATAACATAATGTAAAATATAGCCATGTGTTACATAATGTAATATACATAAATACATATGTGACAACTACAGTATATGTTATTCAAGATCTTCACATTATAAAACATCATTAAGTACATTATTTCGAGTACAGCATTCTTCAATGTTTTTCTACCTTCCAATAAATTACACAGCTAAAGTATTTGTTTCTATTACAATATAAAATCATTAGTTACACAATATTTATAAAATTAAGTAGATTTTATTTGAATTCCCATAAAGATACAAAAATATTGGGAAAAGATAAAAAAATAATTTAACTTTTTAGTGCAATTTATCATCAGTATTGAATATCATTATAATACAATATAATCAGAAATATAACTTAAGCCATCAGCAAATACTCGGTGGTTGAGAGGCATGAATGCCACGCTGATGATCTAGAGGTCGTGGGTTCGACTCCCACTCGTCAGAGAATTACTTCTTCAAAAGTAATTCTCTATACGACAAACGATCTGATCACTTAATATATTTATCTTAGGTAAAACAAAGTTTGAATAATTTTGTATGAATGGTGACTTTTTGAACACGGCACTCTATATTCATTAATTAAAAATATAGCAGATGCGATACGTTTAATTTGACCTTTGACATACTGCTATTAGAATCTGAATCAGTTTTTATTCTGTACACATTCAATAACCTATATTACCAGTTGAATCACTTATTACACTGAACACCTGACTTGCTGAAGACTTTCTCTTCATCGATGGAAGCTCTTCCAAAACCTGAAAGAAATCATTCATTTTCAAAAATACAAGAGCGATTGATCCATCAGAATTAGTACATTTTGATTTGTCATTGAGATAAGTGAAAATAGCATTAATACTACTTATCTGTATACTTCAACTTAATAGTTCAAGGATTATAACTAACAATAAACAATACACAACTATACATTAGGGTATATCCAATAACACCACATTTACCTATATTACTGTACTTACTTACCTACTTAAGAGTTCAAGTGTTTTAATAGACTAGAACCATCTTTTCATTAAAACTCAACAGTCGCAACCAACTAAAACTATCATATTAAACTACATTAATATACCAACCTTACTTCTGAGTTCAAAGGTCATAAACATCTAAAACTATCATTAACTACATTAATATACCAACTTCACTTCTGAGTTCAAAGGTCACAAACATCTAAAACTATCATTAACTACATTAATATACCAACTTTAACTCCTTAGTTCAAACTAAACTATTGATACCTACATTAACAGTAGGAACTTAAACTCTGAGTTCAAAGGTCGTAACCAACTAAAACTATCATTACAAAATTAATATACCAACTTCAACTCCTTAGTTCAAACTAAACTATTGATACCTACATTAACAGTAGGAACTTAAACTCTGAGTTCAAAGGTCGTAACCAACTAAAACTATCATTACAAAATTAATATACCAACTTTAACTCCTTAGTTCAAACTAAACTATTGATACCTACATTAACAGTAGGAACTTAAACTCTGAGTTCAAAGGTCGTAACCAACTAAAACTATCATTACAAAATTAATATACCAACTTTAACTCCTTAGTTCAAACTAAACTATTGATACCTACATTAACAGTAGGAACTTCAACTCTGAGTTCAAAGGTCGTAACCAACTAAAACTATCATTACAAAATTAATATACCAACTTTAACTCCTTAGTTCAAACTAAACTATTGATACCTACATTAACAGTAGGAACTTCAATTCCTGAGTTCAAAGGTCGCAACCAACTAAAACAATTACACAAAAGTAGCAAATTCAAGGTTACCAAATTCCAATTTCCTACGTATATACTGTATAATAATTATAATGCTACTTACATTTTCACCAACCAGTTCTGATATATGTTGTACCATTTCTTCAAAGTTATTCTTCATTTTCTCGTGGTATTCAAACTGATCGGATTTCACTAATTTAGCATTTACATCAAGGCATTCCGAACAGGCAATCAAGAAATATCTGCAAGGAAAAAGTATATTATAATAATAATAATATGGATTTCTATAGCACACATACTACTTAAGAGTGCTCAAGACTTATTGTAAGATGTGTATGGAAAATAAGCAATGTCCCATTTATTAGGGAAGACTCTTTAATAGGAGTTGGCCATCATGTTAAAACATACCACTCTTCATTCATTTCACAGAAAAGTGTTCCCTCAATGGGGGTGTCTCAAAGGAGGTATCTCAATGGGTGTATCCGAAATTGGGTATTTGAAAGGAAGGGTTCTACTATGTTTAAAAAGAGAAATTAGGTAAATGCATAAAAAATTAAAAATTAAATTAGTCTTACTTGAAAACCTGCTTTAGTTCCCATACATGTTGACTAGACCAGTTCTTCTCCTGGTTTTTGCCGAAGAAGGCTGCTGCATATGCAGTTGGCCCAGCGTTCACCTAGCAAATCATAGCAAACGATAACTACTAATAATAAAAGCTTTCATATTGTAGTATTTTAGTTTGTATATTTGTTTTAAAAATATTTTTTTTGAGCGATGAAGTCCGACATGAATTTCGAAAAGACCAATAAATCTTAATTCATTTTTCCTAAAAACCAGAACTTAAAGCGATTTCTAAACTTCTGTCTAAACAATCAAATCTTATGTTGCAAAAAAATGTGATGTACCCATATGGACATGATGATATCATATCACTACCATATTTGGGCACATCACACTCTTTGAGTCATCAAACTAGTTTGATAGTGTTGATAGAACTTTAGTTATTAAATCAATTAAACACAATTTTACCTGAACACTGACGCTACCCTGAAGTTTGAGTTGAAGTCCTTTGATGTCAGGAGATATCTTTGAGGTGACCTGTTGCAGTTCTTTTACTCTTGTGTTCATTTCATCTATGGCAACCTGTATTGGGCTCAGTTCTTGGTGGTTCTCGTACATCACTTTGATACGTTTCTTCACGTAAGGGAATGTGTGTGAGGCTGTCCAAACAAAAATATGCATTTAGAGAGTCAAATTCTTATTGTCTTATTAGTATGTTTAATTTCTTATGACAATGTGCTATATTTAAATAATATGTAGGGTTAAATAGTTTACAACAAAACTGTAAATTTATAGAAAAAAATCACCAAATTCTATGTCTTACATTGGTTCCCAATGAGGACTTGGTAATAAGGACTAAAAACATGAATATAATTTAAATGAAAGTGCATACGTGCTGGTAAATAGTGCATACGTGCTGGTAAATAGTGCATACGTGCTGGTAAATAGTAAAACTGATTTTTTTTAAACAAATAGTGATGAATATGATGAATACACGTGAAATGAAAATTCAATTTGTGAATTCAATTTTGTTGAATTTGTGCTGTAAGTTTGTTTAAAAACACTTATAATTATTAGAAACTTCAAGTTTAAACTTTACACTTACTTGTCAGAATTGTTTTACGCATACATTGTTGGTCCACTGATCCATGTGCCTTGCCTCCTTTGGTGTAAGGCGTCTCAAAGACAAAACGGCGAATATTGTTTGATCGTTCAAATTCTGTCTTTCGTTCTTCAAGATCCTTGTCATCAAAGTACGGTTTCACAAATGATATTTGGATGTATGCAATTTTGTCATCTAACTTTGATTGGTCAACCTAAGAAATAATTTATAATTCATTATAACATGGGTTCAAGGATGTAGCCAATCAGATGTGCTGAAATGAGTCATGTGTGCGCTCTTTATTTCATCGTATCAACATTGTACATGTACAATGCAAATTTAAGCAGTCTTACTTCTGTATCTTTCTTTAGTGAGTGGCCAAGCGGTTAAAACAGTGGAACCGTAGTTACGTAGCCATAACATCGACAAGGGTTCGAGGCTGACACGCACCATGGTTCTGGTTGTAGAACATGTCTTCTATAAACCATTTTATTGTACACATCTAGCTCTGTGCACTTTAAAGAAGGGGTAGGGGGTTACCGTGGTGTACTAGTACATCACAGCCACTGATCATAACGGGCCCTCTGGGAGAACAGTCTGAAGAGGCCATTTAATTGAATATTTGTGGAAAGATGAATTAAGCATTAAATACCTTGCCCGAGTCTCGAATTAACTCCACATTATCAACACCAAATTTGTTTCCAAAAAGACTAACTAGACGCTGTGAGATGTCTACAAGACCTGTCACTTTGGGCTCCTTATAAATGTACTGTTTACCGTCATCTGCACCAAAATACTAACAAATAAAACAAGCAATCATATTATTTTTGAGGCTAATATTAAATAACAGTGATAGTGACAGAATGGTATATCAAAAGTATTTAGTACAAAAAATATTTTGTTTACCTATTTTTTATTTTACAAACAGTACGATTCTTATTAATATATCACATATTTAAATTTGATTCTCACTAAAGTAACTTAACAGCACAATGAATGGGTAGAGCTGCACTAAACACGAATGCGCTTACCATTGCTCCAAAGAAAGCAACTCGATAGTAATTTCCTAGCCATCGTTTCTGTGACATCATAACCTTTAAGACAGTTTGGTAAGCTTGATGTAAATGGCCGTATGCTGCTGCTAGGCCCTACAAACGGAAAACAGTAAAAAACATTACAAAATGGTCTGTTGAGTCCTTATTGTTTTTTTTAATAATTTATTTGTTCATTCAAAATAAATGTATATTAATAAAATATATCATTTACTTACAGTACACTCTATTGAGTCTTTATTAAATTACTTTTTCATTCAAAATTTACTTACAGTAAAATCTCTCTGAGCCTCATAATACGGAATAGCCAACTTGTACACCTCACCAATCAGCTCAAACCTCTCGGCTTTCTCTAATGCTTTTGTAATTTTTTCCAACTGATCTACAAAATGCTCCTATTGTAAAAGAAAGTACATTTACATATATTTGAAAAATTAGAATGGTTTGGTATTAAAATGTTGTTTATACTCTTTGAACCTCTTTTTTTTTTCAAAATTCAATTTCCACATACACCACTTAAATGTACATGCATATTTTAATACTAATACACTATCAAACTTTATGTGACAAAAAAAGTGTGCCCAAATTTGGTAGTGACATGATGTCATCATGTTCATATATATATGGTCACATAAAGTTCGATAGTGTAGACAGAGCTTTAGATCTCTGCTACAGACACTCTTTATCTTCTCTACTACATTACTGATGTAGCCAATCTGTTTGATACAGGAGACATTCAGGTAAATTCAACCATTAATTCCTTGATGTGCAGCCATTTCTTACTTACCTCTGTATACTGTACATCCTGCATCCCACCATCATCCTTCACCCCTTTCTCATCCTCTTCTACATTGGCCGAGATCGACTTGAACACAGAACATCCTTTTGGGTAGACACCTTTTCGTTTTAAATACTCAGCTAATATCGCAGCAATGTGGATGTAGCAAAACGCAGCCTATAGTTTAAACAACAATCAGAATACAACAATAATTTATTGACATTACAAATAAATACATTTATAAAAGATTTTCCAGGATTGCCCAAAAAGCTTATTAGCCTATTTCTATTAGGATCCTTTTATAATCTAAAATAAAAAATATAAACGTTACAAAGTATGTCATTTTAATGTTTATTATGAATATTGAGTGGGAATAGTAACAAAAAGATCAGATATTTTGAGAGAATTAAGACATTTGTATACCTCAGAATAGTTGCCATGTTTGTTGTGCGTTTCTGCCATACTTTCCAACCAGGTTCTCCTTAACTCTGGCGTACTGGAATAAGACTTGGCCAGACTATACTGCAGATCTACATACATCTCTGGGTCATTTTCATGCTCTTTCATCTGTGCTGTTGCCATCAAGACCGTCCTAATTTTCTTGGTTAGGTCACGAACTTGTGAGGGGAAGTGAGAATTCTGTAGAAAGAGAGATATAATAATATATTTTTTATATGGGCCACACACTGTATGCCAACAAAACAAGTGGAAATGGAATTGCACCAGCTATAGCCAGTGGAGCAGTAGCCTTCAACTATGAAGTTTGCTCCTAAATAGAAGAATAATATTGACACTTTCTTTCTAGTTGTTTTACTTTACTGCTTTCATTTAACTTTTTGCTTATTTTATTTTGTATCTCGCCATTGCGATCCACACATTCAGGCCACTGATACCCACAGCATTGTATTTCAGTACCTTCCGTTTAAATTATATCATTTCTTATGCTATTTTATTGTACAAAACACTATATACCTGCATTGCTTTGTCATTGTTGGCATAATTATTCACAATTGCCAGTGACTCCTGGAAGCGGCCACTGTCAGCATCAGATATTAGCTTTGATACTGCTATTATCACCTACAAACAAAAAGTATAGATGTCATAATTTGAAGAACGACTGAAACAAAGTCTTGAAATAGTCTAAAGGCCAATTTACACTGACAAATGGTAACATTGGTGAAAAAGAAAAATATAGAATTTATGTTCTTTGTTATGACCATTTACACAAAACGCAGGATAGACACAGTTTCTATGTGGGACAAGCTTACCGTTAACGCTCATCTGTGTAAATTGGCCGTAATATTGTTATGTTATGATATCGAAAACTCAATCTCACATGTTTGTACTCAAGGACTAGTAAGTTAGATTTTTGTAAGTGTGACTCAGGCCTTAACCAACCTGTAAATGAACTCTGACAAATTCCTTGCGGCCAGTAAACTCAAAGTTACTCCTCATCAGAAGGTAGAGCAATGCACATGCTTCATTGCGTGTTGATGGAACACGTGAATTACAACACTTAAGAATCTCCACACACAAATCACCAACCAATGTTGAACTGCCTTTGAACATGGCAATTGGAAACTGTAAGTAAAATAAAGTTATTTTGAATTTTAATACTAAAATATAGAAATAATTAGATAAAATTATTATTTAAAAAACGGAATGATTTTAAAATTCTTTAAATAGGCAAAAGTTATTAATGTAGTTTTCATATGCAATATATATAAGCTATATTCATTCATTATTTTATTTCAGAATCTCTGTGGCCATATTTACCAATAACACTTAGATATTTCCCTTAGTATTTCACTTAACTCAATAAATAAGTACTTCCCTTAAATTGTACTAACTTAGATAGAAGATTTTCCCTTAAGGAAGTGTTTCCTGTATCCTAAGTGTGAATGGTGAATATGGCCACTGGCCCATTGAAAGTAACATAATGTAAAAATACACTGTACTCACTATTTACAATAAGATGCGCTCTCATCTAAGGATGGTAAGTATATTAAAACTGCTAGTAGAAGGATATTGATGTAAGCATTTTCACTTTCCACAATTTGGAATTGGTAAAAGATTAGAATGTATTTATGAGTATACTTTACCTTATTTACTAATGCCCTTAATGATGCAAATGTGTGCTTGTACAGTGTCTCTGATTGGCCAAATTGCAGGATAGTTATAAATATCTCTTTCACTTTCAGCATTAATGGGTTATCACCATCATTAGCATCAAGTTGGTTCTGCAACAACATTTAAAAAAAGTTTAGTTTAAATACAATTGTGAACTATTTAGTTTATTTGCAACACTTAAGGCTCTGTATACACTATAAAAAAAAGTGTGACGTTCCTAAATATGGTAATGATATGATGTCATCATGACCTTGTAGCTCTGCCTACATTATCAAACTAGTTTGAAAATGTGCCAATTATGGTAGTGATATGCCCAAATATGGTAGTGATATGACATCATCATGTCCATATATAGGCACAACACATTTTTTTTGGTTACACAAATTTGGTAGTGTATAAATAATTAGTTAGAATCTTCTAATCTTGTTTTTCTATTTACCTTAAAATTCATACAATACTGTCCAAGAACGTCTAAGACAATGAGACCAACTTCATGGGACATGTTTGCCTCAAGAACTGCTCTTTGACTTGCTTCGGTATCGGTGAGTGGAAGAAATGTTGCTGCTGCAAAAGTAGTAAAACAAACGTTTGGAATTAAATTAACAAGATGTAGGATTCTTATATCACATTTAGAAAAAAAACAAGATTATAAACAATAACTTACATGAACTTGTGTCAATTGCGGCGACTGAACGTGTAACTAGAGGGCGCTGTCTCTGAGCAGGTAATGTTTTACTCTTTTCTTCATTCCAGCTAGATTTTTCGCGAAACCTGAAATAAGACAAATTAAAATCATTAAATTAAGCGGTGATATTTTGAATTTTTTGTATTTTAAAAATAAAATTCTTTTTGTTTAAAAAATTGGATATACAGAGTAAGAACAGAAGGAATTCAACAGTAATTTATAGATGCTAAAATATTCACATTCATTAGTAATGAACTTTGACCTAACAAATAAAGCAGATTTACAATAATAAAGCTCGCATTGCAAAAAGAACAATAGTAATGAATGAAACATAGTTTTAGCAAATGATTTTCAAAAGAAGACAGAGAGCACAGCATTCAATGTCACTTTGTATGATAGCATACATTAACTCAACAACAGTAATAGTTTTGCTAGCAAATAGACATCATGCAGTTTACGTTTAATCAATGTTTACATAGCAGAAAAAATATAAATCATGGAATAAAGCATCTTTCACATCTGCTCTGCCACAGTTCCAGTCCAGCTCCGGTAAATTAAAACGTAAATATTTTGTTTTCATGCGGCTACGCGCATATTGACTGGTGCATAGCAACGTGAAGTGTCATTAAAACAAAACTTTGATGTTCGATTTGATCTTCCGGTGCCGGACCGAAAGCGTGCCTGAACAGGTGTGAAAGATCCTTAAGGCAGATTAGCTATTGACGAGGGAATGAGGGTGTTAGAATAACTGAAAAGTAGCAATTGAGTCTTTCTATCGTATACTGTGCTGCCATAGTCCTCCTCCATCATCTATTATTGTGTATGATTCAATTTATCTTCTGGTATTTGGAAAATTTGGATATAGCAAATTTGGAAATACGTATCATTTATAGAGCTGTAACCAGGAAAGTTACCGAACATGGCTTAAATGGCAGAAGCAGAAACCAATATACCAAGTGTAAAATTTATAATATTTATTATTTATTAAAAATTTGGCAAATAGCCCAATAGGAAACCACAAGTCAATGGCACAACACAGAAGTGGGTACCTCTTGAAACAATGTAATAAATATTTAAAACTTATTGAAAACCACAATACACACTACAGTAGTTTGTGTGCAGTTTAAATGTTCATTTTGAATTGGCAACATCTTCACTGCAAATAAAGATCAAGATATTATCTTGTAAAGAACTTAGTTGAAAAAGTTAGTTAAAACAAACACAAGAATACCAAACAATGATAATCTAACATGCAGACGTCGATAGGCTTACCATTGGAAAGGATTTGATCAAGATGACAAAATCATAAAAGAAAATATAAACAATGAATGAATAATGTTAATTGTGCAACTATCAAGTAAGTGTAACTATATAGTCTCACAGACCATGTCAAAATGAATTACTGCAGTTACTGCAGTACAGTACGACAGTTTGTTTACTCTTTCTAAACCAATTTATGCAATTATTACAAGTAATTCTTGGATAATTATACACACTGTTTTTTTATTGCAGTGACCAATAAACTATATTACATTGAAAAAACCTAAATCATACGTTACTGTTAAAAAGTTACTACTGCAGTAACTGCAGTACAATAATTTTGACATGGTCCCTCTTAAGGTCAGGTTTAAAGTTGCATTCACACCAAACCCAACATTGATCCAACATTCATTTCTTGTTTTATTTTGTTAGCAATACCGAACCAAATTTGTATTAGGTGTGAATCTACCTTCAATCTAAACATGTTAACCTTTAACCTTTGACATTACTAACATATTAAAATACCATAATCCAGCAGAAATGCCATAAATTAAGATTGTTAAATATATTTTATAAAGAATATAAGATATTATTTTAGTGCAAAATATATCTAACTTTAACTAATAATATAATAACCTACACCAAATTTAGAGAGTTTCAGAGCTTCATAAACATAAATGGTTTAATATATACTATAAAAGACATTCACATTTCAAATAAATAGACAAATGGTCATGTACAAGATGCATTTAAGTTAGATAGAGTGGGGAGGGGAGAAGGGGGGGGGGCCTGGGGGAGAGGAGGAATATCAAACATTTTATCATGCAAATTTTGAATATGTAATGAATATTTTATCTGTTTTTTATTCTAATTATTCAAAATAATTAAATTAAGGTTAGACAGTCTAATTTTCCAAAACCATTCAGCCCAATTCTCCACATGTATCATTATGCAAATTTCATGCAAATTACTTGTGCATGCTAATACTTCCTACATTGTGTATGAGTAACCAGCAAAGCAGCTTTTGTGCAATTTTCTGGTGAACGGCCTGGTAATGATAGCAAGCAAATGGTTGAAATAATAATATGCAAAACAAAAGGTTTAATTCTCCCAATACAAGACACCAATCGGCTGGCCTAATATGTCTGGTTTTCAGAATAAAATGCAATTTTGGAGTTTTTCCGATTTTCAGAAAGTGCCGTATTGAGAGAGTTGACTGAATTAGCATTTTGGATTATCTTATTACTAGAGGAAGCAAGAGCGTATAAGGTTATCATGGAATGTTCATTATTATGTTTTTTTTTGAAAATTATTTTTACAAACAAAATTATATTTCAAATGTTGCCGAGTAGTTTGATGTAATTAGGAGATTTGCATAATTTAATTTTGAGTTAATATTTAATTATGATAAACTACAATAGTTTGATGTGTTAATGGAAGAACAACCATGGTTAAATAAAGTGGAATTGAATTAATAAAAGAGTAACTAACTATAAAAATGTCACAAAACGATTAAGTTAAATAAAATACTCCCGAATATTTAAATTTATGGTTTATAAACTTAAATTTATTTGACAAGTTATTGATTGAGTTTTGTCAACCTTGTAACAGAATGCTACAATAAAATAATGTTTACAAAATCTAAGTACCATAATTGAAACCTACCTTGCTGAAATGATCTGTTTTTTGCCAATGTATCGGAAGTGAAATAAACAAGTCCTGTAAGGCAACATGTACATATTTTACAATATAAATCATAACATTAACAAATGTCTACACAAAAAAATGTGATGTGTCCATATATTGACATGATGATGTCATATCACTACCATATTTGGAAACATCACATTTTTTTTACATTGTACACAGAGCTTTAAATAGGGATTATAGGCCTGCAGTATTAGAGTCTGTCTGTATGGTACTTGCAGTACATAATAAGTTCAACACCCATCTTCTTCCTATGGTTTAAGAGGGCTACGCCAGTACCAGACTAAAAACTGGATAAAACTTTTAAATACCATCACTCAATTAATTTAGTCATTACTTACATCATTAATTCAAAAAATTGCAGAGTATCATCTTCTGACGCCTGTGCCCACCAGCCAAGCATCACCTCTGAAAAAAAACAATAAACAGTCCAATTAAATATAGAAGAAAATCGAACATTGTTTTATATGATTTGTAATCAGCTACAGTGTAATGTGTATTACCTTATATATAATAATAAAGTAAAATCATGTAAAATTGTGTTGAAATCCTTCAATATTGCATCAAATATATGGATGTCAGATTGGAGATTTCATGTTTCAGATTAAACAACCACCCCTTAAAGTTGAAATTTATGCTCTACCTTCATTGATATCCTTGACAATGGAAAGAAGACAGATAAGTAGATCTTTAATTTCAGTTTCTGCCAATCGATCAAACATGACAACAGATTTTGACCTCATGCTGCCCGGGCGCGTGTCATCTTTTTCGAGGAAGGGGACAGCAGATCCATTGGTCACAGTACTAGTCAAAGATGTGCTAGAATTACTGTGACTTCTGTCGAGTTTGTTGGGTAAATTTGGAGTTCCTACAACAAGAAATGATAGAAAGAAGTTAGATTAAAGAGTAATAATGCATATATATATATATATATATGGCACATATTTTGATAGCAAGTTCTACATATTTTATGAAGGCTATATATAGTTTAGTGTTGGCAGCTATTTTCATTCATTTTAATTCTTTTTATATGCTGATTATTAGACTTTTGAAGTATAATAACATATCTCAACATTAAAACCTAGTTGTATGCAAATATAAACCTGTCAGCCATACATACAGTGCATGCTATGTAAATTAGTTCCATATATATAAACACCACCAGTACATATAAACTGTTTATTATCAACAAATTATTCAAATAATATCAATTAATTTTTGTTTAAATTAGTCTCATGTTATATGCAAATATTCCTGTCAATGATATAAAACATTAATATAAAAACATTAGTATAAATGATACCTCAAAACATTCACGTGCAAAATAAAATACGTCTTGTTATGTTGTTAAGAAATAAGCAATGTTAATTGAAATAGATAATGTAAGCAGGGAGCATAGATTTTGTTGGGGCATGTTTTAAAATATATAGGAATATACCGGAAATTACATTTTCGATATTATACTGATATCTGATATTACTACGAAAAATAGTATATTTCTTATTAATCAAGAACTCAAATAGGTAGATGTTTTTACTCATCTCTGATGCAAATATTTAGTATATTTGAGATTAATTGCAGAAAAAGGTGAAATATGATTTTGCAAAATGTCTTTAATTTGTTTGCAAGTAAACTTGTTGTTGTTGTATTTCTTGAGTACCGAATAAAACAAACAAACTCGATAGCAGAGCATTATCAAAAATAAATTATTAGGTTGTCAAGCACTAATATAATATACAAGAATTGTATACAAATTCTCCTGTTAGCTCATCATTATGCTTATATATTTTATAACTGACAGACAGACAAACAGACAGACAAGCTGATGATGATTTCCTGGACTAAGCAAGTTTACTTTTTGTTAAATTATGAATAACAAAAGCTATTTTTTTTTTAAAAGAAAAACAGTTATTTATAGTAAAGCTACCGTTTTAGAAAAACTGCATGGAAATGAAGATATGATAAGTTTACTAAGCTGCACTAAGTTACATTATAAATGACAAATTTTTAGTGACCAGAGATTTTGTTAAAATTAATTCATATTAATCATTAATTATATTAAATAAACCAATTCACTTTATTGCATCATGTATACTTTGATGAAGTTGACAATTAGGTAAAAATATTTAGAACATTTAATGGAAAAAAATTAAACGAAGGTCAAAGGTTGGCTTCCTACACGTGTGTTTGAAATTTGTCATTTATAAATCAACTACTTATTATGTTTTCTGCATCGATATAAAATAGCCACAGCAATCAAAGCTTTTGTATCTACTACAGCACACAACAAACCTGGCAATGATCTAATAGCCGGTTTAACATTATCCAATTCTTTAAGATCAATTAAGTTTTCTTTGGATAATGTAAGGCTACTTCCAATTGGTGTACTCGGGTTTGATATAAGCGGACTAAAACTTGGCCGTTCTGGAAAAAATATTGAGAGCATCTAACTAAATATTTCTAAACATTTTATTCTTCTTTTTACATCAACTATTTATTCTATAAATGGCTGCTTACAGCTGTTTTTACCATAATAAAAATGAGCACATTTTTTAACTTGTTTTTGTGTCCACAAAAAAAAAAAGGAGCATTTCTGTCAGACTGAGGCTAATATGTTGAGAATGAAAAAGAAGTTTAGTAAAATTCATTCTTAGTTACTGATATATTAGATGAAGTTACAATGAGTTTAACCATGCAATGCAAGAGGTTTTAATACTACAAATTTCTAGCTTGATACGTTTTTTGTTGTGTTCATGCGGCAATTCTTAAAAACTATTTTCTTTTATTAAAAAGTATTACTCCTAAAACGCTATGATCTAGGACTCAGTGATGTGTACTTTAAAGATTCAATTTGGTTTTTATTCAAGGTTTGAAATACCACATATTTCAAATAGTAATTCAGGCACCACAAGAAACTTGACCAATCACAACGCGATGCATAATTCGAACTGTGGCTTGTGATTGGTCAACACACTTGTTGTGTTGGGTCCAAGTTGGAACCAAGTTTAAAGCTCTGTCCACACTATCAAACTAGTTTGACAAAAAAAGTGTGACGTGCCAAAATATGGTAGTGATATGCCCAAGTATGGTAGACATGACATGATCATGTCCATATATGGGCACATCACAGTTTTTTTGTCACATAAAGTTTGATAGTGTAGACAGAGTTTTACCCTCTTGAGTTTTAACTTTCTTTATTCACTTGTAGAGTCCTAGATCTTTACAATTCAAAGCATATATTACATCATGCAAATTTTAAATTGTTTATCAGTGCTAAGATATCATACATATGATATACAAATTTATTTACGTGTAGGCTAGTAGATCCAGATGCTATTATTGATAAGAAGCGGTTATCAAGTGAGATTTAATTTTTTTAAATGAGCAATTTATGAGAAATTTGCTTTTGAGTATCGAACCTGGAAGACTCCATGATAACCTATATTTATTCTTTTCACTTTGAGATCGCGTCTTCTTCTCTACGCCGTTGTTATTGAGCCCTAGGGGAAGGGAAGGGGTAAAGGTAAAAGTAATTGTTTTTGTATATTTATGATGTAATTATAATAATAAGTAATAATTTAAAAATTCTTGATTTTTTAAGTCAAGATAAATTTGTTTGTATTAACAAAATTAGGAATGTCAAATTAAAGTATCATAAAGCTTTAAATTAGAATTTCTAATAAATAACACTTTTTTTTCTGAAATCAAAACAGTAAAATTAATATGTTGATCCCTTTCTCTTCACAGTCTATCAAAAGAAGGTAGAAAAATTAATAATGTAAGTTTGAAGTTTTTTTAAGGTATCCACATTTTTGGTGAACCTATTAGAAATAGAAAAGTTATTCCATGATAAGTTAAAGAGATAAAAATGATTAATCAAACAGTTAAAGTACTAAGTAGTAGTAAGCCCTCATAAAGACATCATTACATACCAAACTTCATGAGACTTATCAGAAATGCTGCAACAATTAAGAGAGGGACATCACTGTCATAAATTGAATAATGGTGCAATTTTGTGACAGTATTTATACAAGCGACAACATACAGGCAGCATCCTTTTAAATCTCATGAACAAGGATTTTAATCAAACCGTCACCAATAACTCTTTTGAAATGAAATCGTGCAAATTATCAGCGAAAATATTAAACATAAATATGCTACACAGAATGTCATAAGCAATCCAATATATACCATAAACATTCATGAGGATTGCAAGCACAGACAACAGGCAAATATGAAGATGATCTGGATACGGAAACAGGACAAGACAAGAATGAAGTGTTTGGAACAAACTTCAACAACAAGATGAAAATGAAACAAGACAGACAAACCAAGATACACCAATGTTTACAGCAGATTACTCTTAATTAATCAGTTTTAATAAAATATTTCTAACTAGGAAGGAAGATATCCCCTACTAACATAGTCTATGTAGTGAGGAGTGGAGATTACAGTTTGGTTGACAATTTTGTATTTTTATGTGTTTTCTCTTATTGTTTGTGTGTGTTTTATTATGCTTTTACATTTGTATATTTTTTAAACTTCAATTTGTTATTAAAACCAAGTTGCAATAAAGAATATGATTATTGATTATTTGTTATTCAATATGGTGGATAATTTTCCAATAGTTTAAGTCATAATGTGTATGTGTATGGATGTGTCCAGTGCAAAAATGTCTATCAGAAAAATCGAATGAACTCTCTATCTTATGGTAAAGATACATGATTTGGAATTGATGTCTTTATATATATAACTCTTGAAATAATTTATAAGAAGTTATATATAACTTGATATGAAATCACTGATGAATTAAGAGTAAACACTGTTCATTGGGAGTGTCTTGCCGACACGTCATGCGACAATCATGACAACCAATCAACGTGCCCGTTACAAACCTGAAGAACTCATGCGTCGTATAACTGGAGAGTCTGATGATGCGTTCAAAACATTAATGTTGGATTGCGAATAATGTCTAATTCCTATAAAAGTAGAGTTAGTATATAATGTGATAGTATGTTGTACTATAATAAAAACATGCATGTTAGAATAGAATGCATCCCACACATATGTTCCAATAAATTATAATCTCTTAAAAAAAGAACATTAAAATGTATCTCTTGTAAAATGTACAAATACACATAAAATTGGAATAAAAATACTGTATTTAAATAGTTATATTTTGCTATAACATATATATATATATATAAGTTACCAAATCTGTTTAATTATTTGACATCATAAGAACATACAAGCTGATAAATAAACTGCAACACAACACATTTAACACAAAAAGGCACTCATTAAAAAAAATGGTTAAAGACACAAAATAAAAAACTATAACATTTTTTGTTCTTTAAGATTAACAAACACACATTGAGTTTTAATTCAAATGAAATTGAAAAAAAAAAAATTAAAAGCAATTCTTAGAAAACAATATTTACAACATTTCAAATTAAATAAAGTCAAAGTTATTTTGAAAAACAGCAAAAATAAAAACAAAACAAAAAAGTTTAAAAAAAATGAACAGTTTAAATTAAGATTAACAGTACACACATTGAGTTTTAATTCAAACGAAATTGAAAAAAAAATAGAAATTAAAAGCAAACTTTGAAAACAAATTCAAATAAATAAAAGTCAAAGTTATTTTGAAGAACAGCAAAAATAAAAATGAAATGAATGAAGCAACAATACCTGTGGGAGCCGTCATGATATTACAAGTGTAAAGCTTTTGGTCTTTTTAATGAATGAAAATAAACAATTTGAACATTTTATAATAAATTATAATTTAAATTAAGTATCCAGTGATTTCAAATAAAATTTCAATAAATAAACAATGTAATTTATTCAATTAAAATGTTGAACAAAAAAGTTTAATAAAAGATATTACTTTTTCACCTCATTTCAACTAATACTATAATTACTATTTTCAGCTGTGGAATGAAAGATATATTGTTCCCCTGAAACTTTTTTTGTTGAATATGCCATTTTAATGTCACATAATAGTTATTCATTTTGACCAAAAATTAGATTGATTTTGTTTTTTTAAATTGGTTTAATTTAACCATTTATTTTGTCTTTTTATAAGTGCAAACATCATTTTGCTTCATTTTTTTTTCTATGGAAATGATTTCCTTTATTACAACTACTAAATGGCCTATTCTTCATTCATTTTTCCGGTTTTTAAGGACAATACATTTAAACATTTTGTGAGATGAAGGACAAACACCATATAAGGTATCACCTAGGTAAATGCATACAAAATTAAAATACATACCTCTTCCAGCGATTGCATCTAGGACAGTTGAGTCACGGTTGAGTGAGCGTGACTTTGAACTAGACATGCTACCATGGCGTTCATGCTGGGGACCATCAGGAAGACCGGTAGAGATCTCCACAATGGAGGCATCTCCGTTAATATGCTGCCCAATTCCAGGAGTAGTCGGTACATCTCGGATGTTGAGACGTGGTGCGTTCTCCAGAATGATTGACACAAATGGAAGATAGAGGGTACCAATTCTGGCTCGATGTTGCTGAAAATTGAAATAAGTACATGCTTAAATTATGATAGATGGGGCTAGCCAGTTTTGGTAGAATAAAATTAGAATAAGTACATGGCCAAATTAATGAAAAAAACAAAGACTTTAGCACAATACAAACCATCCTGCCCAAAACCGAAAAATATGGAAACAATTCATGGAAAACCTATTGTTTGAATGACAGAAAACGTGTCAAGTGAGAGAGAGAGAGTTAAACTATGATAGAGGGAGCTAGTCTTGGTAGAAATTTTGTATGCATTATTTCATTACCTTTGTTGAATAGCGGTCATCAGCACTGTGTTTGGCGAGAAGGTTACGTATGACATTAATACCCATCTGGCGCACTTCTGGACCTTCGTGTAGGGTCGCTCCGACCTCACGTAGCAGGATTCCCACTAAGAAATGATTCTGACAAAATTCCTCCGTCAAGGTATAATCATATTGTAAATCTGTGAAAAGAAAAACAATTTCAATAAATTCTTAAAAATTCTGTAATATTTTGTATCAATAATAATAAATTGTTTTTATATAGCGCCGTTTTATACACAATATTATAATTTTTGCTTTGTCACAATGAAACATATTGTATTATTTATATTCTATAATATAAGCAAAGTAGATTAAAGGTACCATGTGATAAAAACTTGTTTAGACACATACAGTAGGCCATAGTGTATTCTCATCAATTAATTAATTCTGTATCAGACATTTTAATTTATATAAACAAGATTCTATGTAGGCGTTAAGTTGCCCTTTCTACTAAAATGTTTTACAGAGTAAATTTGTCTACATGTAAAAACAATGGGAACTGTATATGACAGATAGAGTGTACATAATCTATTCTTAAATTTAACTTATTTTAGGACAATATACATTTTTATTTCTATTTATTTAAATACTGGGTCCCTAATGATCAGCTTCGACTAGATGGAAAACCCTGGTTAAATATTAACTATTTCTTTTATTGTATTAAATTTGCAAACATTAATTTTCACTTCAGAAACAATATCAATAGACAAACATGAAAATCATATAAAAAACTTATTTTTTTTAACAGATTTTGTTTTTGTGATGCAAAGCAAGACATATTGAAAGCAGGAAGCACAAACCTTTGATGGTGTGTTTGCTGCTGGCCAGTGACACTAGCAAAAGAAGTAAAGAAAAGAGAGAAACATGCTTTAGGGTGATCATTGCAAGCATAATGCATTTCATGAGTAATATACAGGCAGATAATAATATAGGATAACATGAGTATCAACATGTTTACGCCACACATGAGGGTGTATGGCGCATTGTGTAGGTGTGTCACTGCTGGCTGGGACATCCCATCGAAAGCGATTGAGTTTGCGGTTGGAGTCTCCTGGCTCTAGCATGTGTGATGTATGTGTGTTTTATTGTTCATGTAAAATCCGCAATAAATTGAATTGAAGTGTGTTGGACTACTGAGCATGAGTTTGAATTCAACTCTCGTAGCATTGCTAGGCAAGACACTTAAGTTTGCCTCTCTCCACCCAGGTGTATAAATGAGTACCTGGTTAGATCAAGACACAACTTTGCGCTGATTACTACTAGCTGCATTATGGGAGTATGTTTCCATACGTGTTTTCTCCAAAAAATGACAGGGGTAATAATGTGAAGCACTTAGAAGCAATGAGCAATAAGCGCTATATAAGAACGAATATTGAAATAGTAATTTTGACATAAAATAGGAAAATTGTTAGTTGACAATGTCATTGATTGTGATAATGATGTCATTGAATAGATGATCACTGGATCTATTACGGTTCTATTAACAGGAACAATATAAAAATGAAAAATTGAAAGATTATTAAATATAGTTGCAAATAAATATATAATGAAATATAAATAATATAAGAGTGCAAAGCAAGGCAAAATGCAATTATAGTGAGCTCATGCAAACAAAGTGGTTTAAAAAAAATGTTTCCAAATCTAAACTGTCCTAACCATTAACTTGTAATATAAATTACATTATAAATATAAATATATATATATTTCTTAATTAAGAAAATGACAAATAAACATAATCTATATAAATATATAATTCTATGACCATTAATCTTTACATTTACAACTGTATTAAATAAAAATACTACCTATCACCAATAATGAAATTAATAATATAACTCCCATAATTCAAACTCTCCAAAAAACACATTTTTTTAAAGCTCAAATTCTTCCCTACCATGTAAAATATATCTTAAAAATTGAGACATGGTTTTGGGCCAGTGTTTGTTCAATATATACAGTAAAATAAATAGAATAAAATAATGTATAATATAATGAAATAAATAATAAATGTATCAAATAACAGAAAATATAAAGAACTAAAATAATAAATATATGTTGATAAAGTGAAAAGATGTATGAATGTACAAAAGTCTGAATAGTTTATCAAAATATTTGCTTTATAAATATCTTCTTTTTTTTTAATTTGTTAACAAAGGCAAATATAGTAACAGATTTATAAATAAAGTTTGTAAAATTCTCATAAAAATGTTTCATTATTAAGTAATGTATACAGCGAGGTAATGAAATATTTGTTTGGAAAATATAAATGCATTGCACCACTTATAACATATTTGCTCTGGTGACCCAAATAATTATAAAAGTGAGTGATAATTAAGAATATTGCTATGGTGATAAGTTGCTAATAGTGATATGTTTCCATGGTGATCATTGTGAATAAGAATGCTAATTGTTGCTATGGTAATATGTAGATAAAAATTTAGAATTTAAAGTGAATGAATGTAAAAGAATATATTTCACGACTGACCGAACACAAGAAAGTGAGAAAGCATGTGTAATGAGTGGTTGGACTTGAGTGCAGACTTAATGTTTGTAACTTAATAGTTGAGTGATTTGTGTGGTGGGGATGGCAGAATTTAAATTATACCCCACGCACCATCATTAGAACGGTAATAGTATGAGTCGGCGAATCCTATAAGAAAACAAATAAAATCACTCTTTCTAAAGTTTGTTCATAGATAAATAAGTTTAAATAAATTGTTTCTTTTGGACGAAACAACTATGCATTTGATTTCATTTGGTAATTTTCAGATATACATATATGGAATAAAACAAAAAATAAAACAAAAATTATATATTAAACAGAAATATAAAAAATGAAAGATAAAGACACTGTAATTGTAAAAGATAACAAATATTAAATAAAAAAATACCAAGAAAAAAATTATAAAATAGATATTAATAATAATTATTACTACAACCATGTAATAGCTTATCTAATATTTTGTACGTAGCATTCCCTATTACACACCATTTATTTTAGTTCATACCACTAGTGAGTAGTAGTACACAAGGATTTTTCTTTTCTTCTTTTACAAAGGGTAAAATGCTATTTACTAGTAAAGGTATATGGTTAGATTTTTGTGTTCTTTATATAATCTTTATATAAAAAAGAATTTGAACATTAAGGCAAATTGTTAAGAAATCAGGAAAACAACAGAAGTAATAAGATAAATATATGTAATTGAGTTTGACATAGGTTTATTCAAGGACATAGTTTGAAGATAAAAAGTGTAATAAAAAAAAACAAACAGTAAATTTAAATTCCAAAAAAATGTAAATTTCATTCCTTTTTATACCTCCGAAGAAAAGTTCCTTAGATTGAATATTCATAAGACCTGTATCGAATATTCATAAGAACTGTGTTAATATTCATAAGAACTGGATGAAAATGTATAAGGCCTGTATTGAATATTCATAAGGTCTGTGTTGAATATTCATAAGACCTATATTAAATATTCATAAGACTTGGATTGAATATTCATAAGATCTGGATTAATAATCAATAAAGTCACATCAATAAACAATCATGTTCAAATTCCCATGCTATATGGAAACAATTAGGATTTCTGGTTACAATCCCATCATGCCTTTGGATGCATCCCATCATGCTGTATGAGGATACGCACTCACCACGTAGTATTTTCATTAGGTGATCGTCATTTGTATCATCTGTTCCATCAATTGCTTCAGGAATAAGTACTGGTATATTGGAGTCTTAAGTAGAATTGTATAAATATACTTAACATAGACTTAATATTTAAGATTCTTTGACAGTTATTGATGCAATTTGTTTAGTTGTGTGCGTTAAATTACAAAGATTAAAATGTCTAAATAAGTAAAATACAAATACAAGCAAATAAAGTATTTTGAAATATACTGTGTTAGTACATCAGTTTTAAATAATGCCAAATGAAAAATATTAGAAAAAGAGATTAAAATATTTAAAAAATAACCTAATATCAAAATATTAGAGTGCTATTCTACTGACAAACATTAATATCTATGCTAACATACTAAATAATAGGAATTAATATAGGTTTCTACACTTGTGTATTAATGTCAAAGGTTATATTAACTTTCGACCTATTGGATGAGATACACAACGGATTAGTCCATTTTGGTAATTGGGTTTAGAGAAAGAGATATAACTGTTATTATTATGAAATCAAACCTTAGTACTGTAATATGTAGTTTATTATTATGAAATCAAACCTTAGTACTGTAATAATGTATTAAAAATGTATGAATAATGTAGTGTAATGATTAAAAATTACAAAATGTAATGTATTTTTTTTAAATGAATGATGAGGACAAATCTAAAAAGTGTAAAAAGTCAACAATAAAAAAAGATAGACAAACTGAACCATGCAAATACAACATAGGCACAACAGAATAATGATTACAGAAACACAACCATTGACAAGAGAGGGAAAGGAAGAAAGGGGTTCCATTTCTGAATATATCTCCTTCAATTTACACAATGTCTTCTTCTAACCAGTCATTTTTTGTTATATAAAAGTATGTTGAGAGCATCTAGTTCTCCTTAGTTATCATTTGAAATAATATTAGAATTACACAAAGCTCAATGAAGTTGGGATTTTCCTTGGGACAGACAGACATGTTTCCCAGATAAAATGTTTATCTCGAGTGTCAAGGCCATAGCAAGAGGTTTAAAACAGATGAGGCAAAGATGCTTTAAAGATGTATTGTCCCTCAAAAACATGAAAAATGAAGATTAATTTAATCAGACTTTGAATATGTTATTTTGGAGTTTTAATAAAGTTCATCACTTCAATAGAAAAAAAAATAAAAAAAATCACGTTTTCACTTATAAAATGACAAAATAAATGTTAAAATTCAACCAAAAATCAATTGGCTGGCAGCCAATTAGACCATTTTTTTTGCTTTAAATTTTTTTCGATCCAATTTTAGGTCAAAGTGGATAACTATTATGTTACATTAAAATGGAATATTCAAAAAAATAATTTTTTAAGAATTTTTTTTTCAGGGGGACAATACATCTTTAAATATAACTATTAATAGAAAATATGATGATCTCTGCTGAGGAATTTGGGTGGGTATTGAAAATTTAAAATTTCAGATGAGGCAATCGGCTTGTCTGCCTCATGCTGGCTACGGCCGGCTCTGAGTGTTTTATGTTGAGAATAGGACAGGATCAGAAAGTAGACATGGGGTAGAGTTCACTTGACACAATGGATGGATATACTGATATAACAACAATTAGTCACATTAACAATAGAAACATGAATTTATACATAAAGTGAACATTCCATACATAAAATAAAACAATAAAAGCATTCCATGTTGCAGCCTACCAATTTTTTTGAGTCCTGAGTAACCTGGGGTTAAGTAAAAAAAAAACAAGAAAAAGGGAGAAAATTAACTTAGACATTTGTGTTAAATATTTAAATAAAATCAAATCAATCAATTATGAGCAGTTAGATTCATAAATAAACCACAAAAACAAAAAGTTTTCTTGTAACTTCTAAATAAAAATTAAAAGCATTGGTTTTCTAAATGTGTACCATAGGCCACTTGCCTTGACAAAAAAAAAATCATTAACTTTTAAATTCATAAAAAAAGCTTACAAAGTTTTAGAATAAATAATTAAAACAGTAAAACTATTGTTAGTTTATTCATTAGCTAATTATCTTAAAATAATATAAAGTATTTTAATTTTAGTGATATTGTTTAAAGAAGAAAAACAGGAAAGAATAATTATTATTATAACTAAACTCACTATCATGCAGAGTAACCAAACATGTCAACAAATACATAAATATAACGTAAACATCGGATAGAGAATATTATATATTATATTCAACAACATTTTGATTAAGTCAATAACTAAATCTTGGAAATAACACATAATTTTCCTTCCTAAAGGTTAGGATTAACATATACAGATGACTAAGATTAATATAGGATAATCTTTAAATCCAGATAATCCACCAAAATTTAAGAATCCATCACAATACGTTTACATACAGTACCACAGTATATTATATATATACCATGCATGACTGTATAATTCCATGCATTTGATTTCAGAAAACAAATGTATTCCAAAGCGATATTCAAGTAATATATACTTATAAATAATCCCACCTGCTAATTTTGTAACCAGAATATACTCATATAAACATTATTTAATTCCAAGTTAAAATATTGTTGTATATAAGTAAGTACATATTGGAAATACTGAGACATTTACAAAGTAAATAGAAATATGGTACATAATATGACACTCCACAGAACACACACAGTCCCACAGAACATACCACAGGAATAAAGAATGAAACAAAAAAGAAAAGAATGGACACAGCTATTGAAATGAATGAAAAAGTAAGTTAAGAAAACTAGTATTTTATTAACAATGCATAATTTGCATTTTTGTTTTGTTTTTGTTAGCAAAATTATTTATTGTAAGAGAGCATGAACAATTTAAAATAAATTCTGAATTTGAAAAAAAAAAACACCAATGAATTATTTATTAAAATTTCTGAATCAAACTGTTTAACTTTGTTTAAATCTAAGAGAAGTATAAAGAAATCCAAAGTCACGAAAGTAAAGCAGAAAAAGAATTAAAGAATAAGATAATATTTGAATGTCATGCCAAAATCCTTACTCCTAAACCCAGAGGAAGAGACTGGTTTTGATTTGGCTTTTGTCTCTTTTGATTTTGTCTTCTTCCTTGCTGAGACTAAAAAGAACGAGGAAAGGAAATGATGGAAATGAAAATAAAGAAATGAAAAGAATTAAAAAACAATCAGCCCATAGATATATAACTAGTATATAGTTGTTAAATAAAACAATCATCCCATAGATAAACTACAGTATAATAATAGTTATTAAATAGAAGAAACTAACATTGTAATAGATTTATTTTAGTAATATACATTACTTGAAATCTAATACAGAATGTGTAACTTAACTATTCAGATATTTTTTCTTAAAATTCAATCATTCTTTCATTCAAGATCAAAATAAAAACAACAATAAGAATGATAATGGAATGGTTCTATGAAATGTCAACCCTCTTTTGTTTTTTTGTAATTAAATTTTATTGGAAAGTAAGCGTCTTTTAATTTGCTATTTATAAAATAATTCTTAGAATATTTAACCAATTCAATTGAAAACTTTTACAAGTAAAATATTTTAATATTGATATTCTTAGGTAAGAACTTACTAATGTCTACCAATGAAACATATAAGGAAGGAACTAAGTTCCTCTTTTATAATACAATAGTGAAAATGTAATACCGAGCATGTAAACAGTAGTACTAACATTTAAACAGTAGAAATGACATTTAATCTAAAAAAGTGAAATAAAAACTTAATGACATCAATCACATGGATTGTCTACATTCTAATACTGTTCCTATGGTGCAGAATAACTTTGTGATTACCCAACTAAAATATTTCATTCTTCTGTGACATGTAACATGTTAACTGCATGCTCTAAAATAGATTTACATGCCAGCATGTGTAATACATTTGAATTTAAACACAAAAAAAGCGCTTGATCATTCAAAAAAAAATGTTTACACTTGAATATAATCATACCAGTCAAACCCTCCAATAAACATTTAGAACACCAGAATTTCGAGAAAAGCAGACATTTTTGCCCACCAAAGGATGACAGGTTCTGAAAGAGTTGACTGTAGCACCCCTTACATAAAGAACCCCTATTCAGGGGACATGCCTAAAAGTGGCTCTTAATAGGGGGTCTCTACTGTACTGTATACTTCAAAATAAAAACAGTAATACAAATGGAAATGCAATAGTACAAATATATCATGATATACTATTTATATTAAACAAACAAATTTTAAATGCAATAGTACAAATATATCATGATATACTATTTATATTAAACAAACACATTTTAAATGCAATAGTACAAATATATCATGATATACTATTTATATTAAACAAACACATTTTAAATGCAATAGTACAAATATATCATGATATACTATTGATATATAAACATACAAATTTGAAATATGCAAATCATACAAAATATAAACATCTTAGATTCTTTTAAATAAAATAAAAATTTTACACAATTACATAATTTACAAAAACATAATGTTGGTTAATTTGCATACAGGTGGTTACTAACCTTTGTATTGTTTCTGACTTGTCTTTAGTAATGGTAGATTGAGAGCAATAAAATGTTCATGGCTACAAACTACTCGTAAAAACTCCCATTTCATCTCGACTAGAAGCTAAAAGAAAAAATGAAAGAATGAATACAAAATAAAATTCACTATGTATAATTTATTCAACTATTTTACAAGGGAGCTCTAACAGCTGAACTACAGCAGTACAATAGAAAAGGCCCTCTTAAAAACAATATACAAATATACAGACCCCATTCAAGCATAAACATACAAGAGGATTCATAAAGTTAAAATTCTCAAAAAGATTAAAAATCTTTAAAATCCATACATGTACAAATGAAAGTGACAAAAAATGAATAAAAAAGAGTGATATGTACTTTTTTAAATTATTTATTTATTTTCAAAAGATTTCCAAAGACAAAAAACAACACAAAAGCATCACAAAACACTTAAATAATAACATAAATACTTAATATAACTTGGTTTATAAACAGTACACAATTTTGAAAATCAAACCTTTGGGTCACCATGATTGAAGTTGTCCAGGTAACTGTTAATGATCCTAAACACAAAACCACGATCCATGTACGTAAAACAATGCTGAAAAGTTTAACCAATAATATTCATTATTTTTCTTAATAAATATGTGCACTGATACCAAATGTACCGCATGAAGCTTTGAAGATTTGGTGGTTTCACAAATCACTCATTTGTAACTTCAAAATAGGGATTATATACTTTGATTTGATTTGACTTTATTTAGCTATCAGAGTCACACAAACACACACAATTGATTAAAATTAGAAAAAAAAATATTTTAAAAGAACACAATTAAAACTCTGATAGCTAGGATTAGTTCGACAAGTTTTAAAATCCATTGGGATCCTGTGAAGTGGAAATGAAACATTCCTTTTTTCTAACTCATTAGCATTCTGCAAAACACTACTGTAGAGAGAAAAAACAATTTTTTAAAGAAGATTTCAGGAATTTAAATCAACTATTAATCAAACCTTGATAAAGTCTGCCAAGTGATAGTTAGCATTCTTAGCTTCCTGTGGTTGTTCTTTGTGTTTTTGTATTATGTGAGGCATCAGGACTTGAACCAGGCTACGCAGTGTGGTCTCAAAGTTTGGTGAGAAGCGTTTATGCCGCGGTAGCTTAAGAGTGTCGTTAACAATCAGGTACTGAGCCATGCACTTCACTAAGATCTTGAAGAAGAACCACAAGTGCTGTAGAGGGAAAAAACAAATATTTTATTGCATAAATTAAACAGTATTTCTATCAATCAACATCAGTATCATGTCAGTTAACATTAAATAAACATTACTACTACATTAATATCTACTACATAAATAAACTCACTTTCATAAGATGCTTAATGACGATTGGATCGTTACTTGGCCGAAGCGACGATGCAACACACTTCATTAATTCTTCATGTACAGTTTTGCGACCAATTGTGTCAGCTATAGCTTTCTCCTTATCGAACACATACTGTAAGATGAATTGTTTTGACAAATGATAATTAGGCCCTGTTTCTGCTGCCAACTAAATACCGTATATTATACGGTATTTTTTGAATACCGTATATATACGGTATATTTTTGGCAGCAGAAACTGCGCTCATAAAAAATATACCGTATTTTGTATACCGTATTTCCCCCACAAAATTTGTGGATAAAATACGGTATTTACAAATTTATACCGTATTTTTTGTACCCGTTTCTGCTGCCAATAAAAAATACCGTATTTTTTTTTTTACATGACAAAAGGTCAACATTCGTGTTTTTATTTTCTGTCACTGTACACACGTGTATAGATATATTCGGCGAAAATGTGGAGCGAAGACGTCAAAGTTTTACTAAATAAATGTGTGTGGGGAAGCTAAAATGTCTGGCCAACTAAAAGGTAATAAAAGGGACAACCACATTTATAAAGACATTTCTAAAAAAATAAAGCAGGAGTATGGAATAGACTTGTCTCCAAAGCAAGTAAACTCAAAGCTGAAGAGCCTGCGAAAGCAGTACAACATTGCAAAATACAATAACTCGGGGAGGGAATGAATTAATTTTCCCCATTATGATGTTTTCTGTACTCTCACAACATCTCTATCACAAGGGCTAGGCTGTTGAAAGTGAGACGTAAAACTTCCTTTATTGCGACTTTTAATTATCGATCAAATAAATGAATGGCAATTTGGGTAAAAAAGATGAAATTTAACACGACCACCCAAGAAGTATTGTTAGCAGAAACGGGGTACTAAAAAATACGGTATAAAAAATACCGTATTTTATACCGTATTTTTATACCGTATTTTTAGCAGTTGCAGCAGAAACAGGCCCTTAGAAACAACTAACTTACAAAAAAAATGGTTTTGACAGAACAGAAATACTTAGAAACAACTAACTTACAAACAAAAATGGTTTAGACAGAACAGAAATACTTAGAAACAACTAACTTACAAACAAAAATGGTTTTGACAGAACAGAAATACTTAGAAACAACTAACTTACAAACAAAAATGGTTTTGACAGAACAGAAATACTTAGAAACAACTAACTTACAAACAAAAATGGTTTTGACAGAACAGAAATAATTAGGAACAACTAATTACTTACAAACAAAAATGGTTTTGACAGAACAGAAATAATTAGGAACAACTAACTTACAAAAGAATGGTTTAGACAGAACAGAAATACTTAGAAACAACTAACTTACAAACAAAAATGGTTTTGACAGAACAGAATTAATTAGGAACAACTAACTTACAAACAAAAATGGTTTTGACAGAACAGAAATACTTAGAAACAACTAACTTACAAACAAAAATGGTTTAGACAGAACAGAAATAATTAGGAACAACTAACTTACAAACAAAAATGGTTTTGACAGAACAGAAATAATTAGGAACAACTAACTTACAAAAGAATGGTTTTGAAAGAACAGAAATAATTAGAAACAACTAACTTACAAACAAAATTTGTTTTGACAGAACAAAAATAATTAGGAACAACTAACTTACAAAAAAAAATGGTTTTGACAGAACAGAAATAATTAGGAACAACTAACTTACAAAAAAAAATGGTTTTGACAGAACAGAAATAATTCGGAACAACTAACTTACAAACAAAAATGGTTTTGACAGAACAGAAATAATTAGGAACAACTAACTTACAAAAGAATGGTTTAGACAGAACAGAAATACTTAGAAACAACTAACTTACAAACAAAAATGGTTTTGACAGAACAGAAATAATTAGGAACAACTAACTTACAAACAAAAATGGTTTTGACAGAACAGAAATACTTAAAAACAACTAACTTACAAACAAAAATGGTTTTGACAGAACAGAAATAATTAGGAACAACTAACTTACAAACAAAATTTGTTTTGACAGAACTCAGATAATTAGAAACAACTAACTTACAAACAAAAAAAGAATTGTTTTGACTGAAGAGAAATAATTAGAAACTAAAATAATGGATAGGTCACCTGGAATGGTCTACCAGTGAGTTACTGAAGGGCGGACTTAAATAAAGTACAAACTAACCTGTACATAAGAATGTAGCGTATCTTCTCGGCCCTTGTCATGCACACTGGCTACAATGTGTATGACAAGACGTACGATATTGAGTTGCACCTCCTCTACAGAGGCGATCGGTAAAATGTGGAAGAGCTGATTCAAGATGACGGGAAGAAAGTTGATCAGTGTTGATTCTTCAACAGCGTGCATTGCCTGTGTGGAAAAAAGTGTATTAATAAAAGTCATTCTTTAAAAGTGTAATATTTCCAGAAAAAGTAACAAAAGTATCTGCATATATATATATAGGCAAATTGCCAAGGATAACTATATAAGCAAATTCATTCACTATCCTTCTTAAAGGTGGCAATCCTGTTCACAAGACAAACATATACACAAGATGCTCTACATAAATAAACAAAGTCTTATTACAAGTCTTTGGGAGTGGAGTAATTTGTCATTAGAAAAATCCTGACATATGACAGGACTTGAACCCAGGACCCTTGGAGTGGTAGCAAAGCATCATAACCACCAAGCCACAACACTCTACTGTAATTACTACTTACCTTGATGCATTTAATGAGGTCAAGGCTATTAGTTGGTGACCCTTCCCAATCCTGACATTGCCTGAAGAAATTGTGAACATGTTGATCCTTCGTGTAAATCGTTGACACCAACTGTAAGTTGACCTTAAGTAGATTCTTACCGCCATCAACCCACTTAATTTCTGGACCTGCCATCTAAAAGTCATTTGATAACAATTATTATCATTTTAATCATAGTAGGTTTTTAAAAGCATCATTTATTTTATTTATTTAATTCTACAAAAATATACAAAACAAACCTTTCCCATTCCAAGAACTTGGTTGCTAAGGTAACCTGCAGGAAGTGACGATGATACAGACACCCCAAGAGGGCTTCCTACATTCACACGGTCTTCTTTTAAAATGGGAATCCATGCATAACCAACTAGAGAACAGAAAAGAGGTAAAGCATATTTTAAATAGTATTTATTTTATTATACTTCTCTGTCTACCATAAATACTGGGATAGAGTGAATTTGTGAGATCTACATTTTTTACATACCAAATGAATCCACTGTTTCTCGTTTCTTGATGGTACCTTTGCCAACCTCACAACTGACGTGATAAAACCGGAAGAGTAAATGATGTTTATTGTGTAGATGTACTGGAAGAGCTATCTTAATCTGAAATAAAATTTTAAGTTAATGAAAGATCATGAAGGAAAAATTAAAAATAAATCCAGGACATGATGTTGAGGTAAATTATAATTTATAATCATTTACCTCATTGTTGAAGTCAGGACATTGCTGATGATGTAATACTGATGTTGTCATTGATGAGACAAACGCTGGCCCACCTGGCCTTCCATAGATGCATCGCAGAGGACCAGCCCCTTCATCATCACTATCCCTTAACTCTACTTGAATTGAAATATTACGGGCCTGAAATATTCAAATCATTCAACATTAGTACACAACACACAATTTTGCTGATTTCATTACATCTTTTAGGTTAAATCACAAACAGTGAAAAACATAATTTTTACATAAAGATTTCTTTCTTTTAAGCTCTGTCTACACGATCAAATTTTATGTGACAAAAAACATGTGCCATAGATAGACACGATGATGTAATATCACTATCATATTTTGTCATATCACTACTATATTTGGGTACATCACACTTTTTTTGCCAAACTAGTTTGATAGTGTAGACAGAGTTTAAGGTGAACATATGTATATTATCTTAATAGTATCTTGTCCGCATAAGATTTGTTCCTTCACAAAATAGTCTGCAACTTAGACAACTCTTACATTATACAATGGACAAGAGTATATCAGCACCTCAGTCCCACTAAATAATACTTCATGATTACTAAAAAATTAAGCACCCACCTTAGCATAATGCTTTTGACAGTCATACTTCAAAGATAGTGGGTAAACATATAAATTGTTGGTATATGAAACAAATGGATACGCTGACGAGCCATCTGAGAGGTGCATCTCCTGGATCTCCAAGGAGGGCGGTCCATTCGGGGGTTCGGGCCACGGCATTATGGGTATTAATGATGTTGATAGACAATCTGAACAAAAAAACGACAATAAAAACTTGTATTCAATGTGTTTAAATAGCATTCAGTTGTCATAATACAAATTTGCTATAATACCATCACTATGATATAATGGCCTAAGATAACTATTGCTCTAAACAACTATCACTACTATACTGTATAATGGCCTAAGATAAGATACGGTAAACAACTATCACTACTATACTGTATAATGGCCTAAGATAAGATAAACAACTATCACTACTATACCATATAATGGCCTAAGATAAGATAAACAACTATCACTACTATACTGTATAATGGCCTAAGATAAGATAAACAACTATCACTACTATACCGTATAATGGCCTAAGATAAGATAAACAACTATCACTACTATACTGTATAATGGCCTAAGATAAGATAAACAACTATCACTACTATACCGTATAATGGCCTAAGATAAGATAAACAACTATCACTACTATACCGTATAATGGCCTAAGATAAGGTAAACAACTATCACTACTATACCGTATAATGGCCTAAGATAAGATAAACAACTATCACTACTATACCGTATAATGGCCTAAGATAAGATAAACAACTATCACTACTATACTGTATAATGGCCTAAGATAAGATAAACAACTATCACTACTATACCGTATAATGGCCTAAGATAAGATAAACAACTATCACTACTATACTGTATAATGGCCTAAGATAAGATAAACAACTATCACTACTATACCGTATAATGGCCTAAGATAAGATAAACAACTATCACTACTATACCGTATAATGGCCTAAGATAAGGTAAACAACTATCACTACTATACCGTATAATGGCCTAAGATAAGATAAACAACTATCACTACTATACCGTATAATGGCCTAAGATAAGATAAACAACTATCACTACTATACTGTATAATGGCCTAAGATAAGATAAACAACTATCACTACTATACCGTATAATGGCCTAAGATAAGATAAACAACTATCACTACTATACCGTATAATGGCCTAAGATAAGGTAAACAACTATCACTACTATACCGTATAATGGCCTAAGATAAGATAAACAACTATCACTACTATACCGTATAATGGCCTAAGATAAGATAAACAACTATCACTACTATACTGTATAATGGCCTAAGATAAGATAAACAACTATCACTACTATACCGTATACTGGCCTAAGATAAGATAAACAACTATCACTACTATACCGTATAATGGCCTAAGATAAGATAAACAACTATCACTACTATACTGTATAATGGCCTAAGATAAGATAAACAACTATCACTAGTATACTGTATAATGGCCTAAGATAAGATAAACAACTATCACTACTATACTGTATAATGGCCTAAGATAAGATAAACAACTATCACTACTATACTGTATAATGGCCTAAGATAAGATAAACAACTATCACTACTATACCGTATAATGGCCTAAGATAAGATAAATAACTATCACTACTATACCGTATAATGGCCTAAGATAAGATAAATAACTATCACTACTATACTGTATAATGGCCTAAGATAAGATAAACAACTATCACTACTATACCGTATAATGGCCTAAGATAAGATAAACAACTATCACTACTATACCGTATAATGGCCTAAGATAAGATAAATAACTATCACTACTATACTGTATAATGGCCTAAGATAAAATAAACAACTATCACTACTATACCGTATAATGGCCTAAGATAAGATAAACAACTATCACTACTATACTGTATAATGGCCTAAGATAAGATAAACAACTATCACTACTATACTGTATAATGGCCTAAGATAAGATAAATAACTATCACTACTATACCGTATAATGGCCTAAGATAAGATAAATAACTATCACTACTATACTGTATAATGGCCTAAGATAAGATAAACAACTATCACTACTATACTGTATAATGGCCTAAGATAAGATAAACAACTATCACTACTATACCGTATAATGGCCTAAGATAAGATAAACAACTATCACTACTATACCGTATAATGGCCTAAGATAAGATAAACAACTATCACTACTATACTGTATAATGGCCTAAGATAAGATAAACAACTATCACTACTATACTGTATAATGGCCTAAGATAAGATAAACAACTATCACTACTATACTGTATAATGGCCTAAGATAAGATAAATAACTATCACTACTATACTGTATAATGGCCTAAGATAAGATAAACAACTATCACTACTATACCGTATAATGGCCTAAGATAAGATAAACAACTATCACTACTATACTGTATAATGGCCTAAGATAAGATAAACAACTATCACTACTATACTGTATAATGGCCTAAGATAAGATAAATAACTATCACTACTATACCGTATAATGGCCTAAGATAAGATAAACAACTATCACTACTATACTGTATAATGGCCTAAGATAAGATAAATAACTATCACTACTATACCGTATAATGGCCTAAGATAAGATAAACAACTATCACTACTATACTGTATAATGGCCTAAGATAAGATAAACAACTATCACTACTATACTGTATAATGGCCTAAGATAAGATAAATAACTATCACTACTATACTGTATAATGGCCTAAGATAAGATAAATAACTATCACTACTATACCGTATAATGGCCTAAGATAAGATAAACAACTATCACTACTATACTGTATAATGGCCTAAGATAAGATAAACAACTATCACTACTATACCGTATAATGGCCTAAGATAAGATAAACAACTATCACTACTATACCGTATAATGGCCTAAGATAAGATAAACAACTATCACTACTATACTGTATAATGGCCTAAGATAAGATAAACAACTATCACTACTATACCGTATAATGGCCTAAGATAAGATAAACAACTATCACTACTATACTGTATAATGGCCTAAGATAAGATAAACAACTATCACTACTATACTGTATAATGGCCTAAGATAAGATAAACAACTATCACTACTATACTGTATAATGGCCTAAGATAAGATAAACAACTATCACTACTATACCGTATAATGGCCTAAGATAAGATAAACAACTATCACTACTATACCGTATAATGGCCTAAGATAAGATAAACAACTATCACTACTATACTGTATAATGGCCTAAGAACTTACTTAAAAACAAAAACTATTATATTATGGCCTAAGAACTTACTTAACAACTAACACTATTTTTTTTTTCAAACGTATGTAGACAGGATAAAAACATATCAGGTATAGATATTAAACCTGTTTTACATATGGTCCTGTGTTTTAGAGCAATAACTTAAAAGACATTCATAAAAAGACATTAAAAAACTTACAATAAAACATTACAATCACAATAAAGACAGATAATAATTACAATGTTTTAAAAAACTTATAATATTATGTCCCTACTGAAGAACTTAAGATCTTACTTGACAACATCCTAGTAAGAGGTTCCACGTGCACCACCAACGTTCCAGGAATCTCACTAAGCTTGGATAATTTCTCCGAACTTCTTGTGATATCCTGAAGGTATTTCAACAGATCCGACTCCGATAACTTTGAACTTTCCTGACGATACATTGGAGTAAACTCTGCCTTAAGTGCCAGTTCTTTTGTACTGTCCTTGAATACCCGCCTGTGGCAACAAATGGAAATATGCATTCACTAATTAAATTTTGTTGAATTCATCTATTGCAATGTCTGTGGTATGTCACTCTTAAAAAACTAAAAAAATATTGTGTGCACTTAAAAGTAGCATTATTCTAAATGCCAACTGTATGTATGTCAATGGCTACCAGATATCTCTACGCAGATCTGAACCAGTATTCAATCAAAAGTCCACCAACAGGATCTGTCATTTCTATGACCATTAAACCTTTAACACCTTTTTAATTTTGGACTCATTAATTTTTTGCTCTTTAAAAAAACATTTATTTGGTGCTTAGAGGCACCCTGCATTTATTGAACTTTATTATTATTATTGGGACAATATTTTGATTGTATAAGCGCTATATAAATCGAACAACATTAACATTATTAAACTATACATATATTCCTATACCTGATAAAATCTAAGACTGGATAGTAGTAGTAGTTGCAACTTACCTAGCTGCCCAACAAAAGGGCATTCTGTATTGTCCTGTTCGCTGACAACACACTTTACTCTGCTTGTAAATCTTTTGACATGTCTGTGAACATTAATGGAACAATATTACATTCAAGCTCCTTGACAAAATTTGCATTTCTTTAAAAGTAGTCAGGTCTCATAGGTACTTTCTATGAATGGAGAAGGTCCAGCAAAGAGCAACAAGATTGATTCCTAGGTACCGTAATATTCCTTATGAACAACGTTTGAGAATTCTTGGTCTTCCTACCATGAGATATCGAAGGCAGAGAGCGGATATTATCCAAGTTTTTAGGATAGTTAAAGGTTTCGATTGTATTTCGATCAACACATTTTTTGAATTTGATCTAGAATCTCGGACCCGTGGACACCCATATAAACTCAAGTTTAAAAGCTCTCGTCTTAATATTAGGAGGGACACGTTCTCCAGGAGAGTTATTCTCTTATGGAATGCTCTGCCTACGGATGTAGTTTCATGTGCTACGGTGAACTTGTTCAAAGCAAAACTTAACGTCGCATGGTCTAACCACCCGCTGAAGTTTTCACCCTATATAGAATATGATTTTATTGTTAAGAGGGGCTTTTAAGCACTGAGTGCTTCGCCTCGATCCCGTAGACGAAAGTGTACGGGAAACAAGTAAACAAGTAAACAAGACTAGTTGGGAACCATTTGATTTTACGATCATTTGGAAAAATCCTAACAATGGATAAATTAACAAATCTCAGTACAGGTAAATCGCTAGTTCATTGTTTACTATTGTGAGTTAAAGTAGATCACAATTGCTAAGTTACTGAGGTATATTTATTGTACCTTTGCAATGTCTCCTGTCTTGATGTAGGGCTCAGCACAGGCTGCTATACTACTCTGTAATACTTTGTCAATTTTGACTACAAGATATACTTCAGAATGAGGCTGCATCACTGAAAACAAACCCTGTAAAAAACAAACAAAAAATAAGTCAAATGAATTTTATACTCATACATACATTTAATAATATATACATATGAAGAGTTCTGAAGAATGATCACCAGGTACAAACGAGTGTAGTACTCAAAGTCCTACAGTTCAATGTAATACACCATTTATATTGCGCCTTATCAACAAACTTCAAGGCGCATTACAAATAACTAAAACAAAATGTTAAGCAATGTTATGAAAAAAGTTTGAGTTTTCTTTAACTCATAACAAACTATTCTCTCGTCAGTGTGTAAACTATAATCTACCTTGGTAGGATACTTCAACCAATCCTCATTTAGTTTACCCAGATCAGGTGTCCATGACGATGACGAAGACGTTGTGCTAGAACCATTTGGAATGTCCATTTCTCGGCCAATCAGTTGTCGTATTTTCTCGTCGTTTAGGTCCATGTGAAAATCTTCGGATAATTTTTTGTTGTGTTTTGCATCATATAGGGCTAGTGTCATGAAAAATGGCTCCATCTGGTGAAACAAAAAAAAGATTTTTAAATACATTGTGTATGCATAAATTAAAGACATGAATATACAGGATTGGTTTAAGTAAAGCTTTGTCTAAAGTGTGATGTGCCCAAATATGGAAGTGATATTCCAAAATATGGTAGTGATATGACATCATCATGTCCATATATGGGTATATCACATATTTTTGTCACATAAAGTTTCATAGTGTAGACAGAGCGTATTGTTAATACTAGTTAATTTCTTACATTGATAGATTTTTTGTTATCTCCAGATTCATCAACCTCTCCGTTTGTACCGACACAAGCTGAGAGACGGAACCGTAGCACCTTCGGCTCAACCACAAACCGAACTCCAAATTTTTCTTCATAGGGTTTGTAAGACTTCTCAGAAGGACTTCTGTCAGACCGTTGCTAAAATGACAGAAATTAGTAAAAGTTATTGATTGATAAGTATTTATGTCAACAAGCAAGGCAATAACCAAGGCAATCTAACAACGGGACACTGAACTCCCCTTGTCAAGATAGGAACTCGTAACAGTCCTTTGATTTCATGTCTGGCTGCGACAACTCCACGGCGCATGGAACTGATCATGTCGCAGCCACAGATAAACCCTTTGATCTCTGGAGCTCAGAATCCTGTTGTTAGATTGTGGTTGCAATAACTTACATGCATTCTGTTGTACGCCAGGAAGATGTTCTGCCTGTTATCTTTGCGCTTTTGTGCATTGTTTCGTTCATTCTCTCGTCCGTATCGTGTCAACTCTGGATGCTTACTTTGACTTAACCCAGAGTACAGGTCTTCTCCAGCTTCTATAAAGTAACATTAATAACATTAATATTAATTAAGTGTCATTAATAGCTGGTACTTCATAAATACCAGATAGGTCCAGATCTACTCCAGGACCTCAAATGTGGAAGTTTATTGGCAACCTTTTCAGTAAGATTATTTATATACACAAAACTGCAGAAAAAATTTGAAACTTTAAAGTAAATTATCTCTAGCCAATGCTACCAATGACAGATATCCCATAATGCACTGGTGATGACAAGTTTACATTGCTTATTCATCACCTTTGGTGTCATGCAATTGAAAAATACAGTACAACAACAACATGCCTGGTATTTCTCTATCATCCACTGATGCAATGCTAACTTTATCCATGTTGGTGAGTTGGTTTTGTAATTCAATCACTTTACTAAACGCAGCATACCATTCTTCCATCTCAGACTCACTCTCGGCGGCGATGTTGTAAGACGATCGATCCGACAGTACCAGCTCCATGCCAAATTTTCTAGCTTTAGTCTGTAAGATTAGATGTCACATAGAATAATATGGAAACTGCCAAAGAAACATGATGATTGATATGTTATGTTAGTTGTGAGATGAAACAGGACCTGATTATTTTCAAATGGCTACATAAAATGTAACTTTGGATTTCCAGGATAATTGATGTGTTCATATAACAAGCAGTAGGGAATCATAAAAAACGTTATTGTTGAACGTGTTAGGTTTAATTGGATAGATATACATAAGTATACAACGATCCTTGCCATCTGTCTCGCGGGACTATGTTAAAATGTTTCACCAAACACTTCATAATAATTATGTTGATGGATAGTATTATAAACAGATAAATTGCATTCAACTATACAGCGTTGTATATTGAGCTCAGTCTACTCTATCAAACAAAATGTGATGAGCCCATATATGGACATAATGATGTCATATCACTACCATATTTGGGCATATCACTACAATATTAGAATGCTAAGGGAGTGTCAGCAGCAATTATGTTATATTTGTGTTCCTGTAATGTCATTAATCAGATTGTCTTGGTTTGAATTCATAGCATTATTTTTTAACAAAATTCTGTGAGCCAAAAGAAAAAACAAACTTTATTTTTAACTAAAATAATTTAACTTAAATAACTATAATTTTCTTTTCAATTCAATGTTGTACAGTATGTATTTAATGTAATGTATTTGTTATATATTGTGCTTTATACGTGTTAACCATCTGAAAGCACAGTGCACCAGATATTACAAAGACAACAATCTCCCCTCTTCGTGGCAAGTGCTGCTACCAAACCCATTTGTCTATCCACAAAAAAATAAAATGTAACCTTTTGAATTGATGTTAAATCTGCCAAACTGATGGTTCCTTTTGCTGTTCCACTTTTCTCATCTTTGTGATATGATAGTAAGTAAGATTTATCTGCTAACTGTTTCAGGTAAAAGTAGCGACGTTTGTAAGTCTGAAACAGAGAGAATATTCAATAATAATAATATTAAATAGATTCAAACATTGTGGGTTGGTTGGTGTGGGTGTAATTGATTATTTCAGTACTTGGAAATTTAAATATTGCACTCAAGAAACAAAGTGATACTACTATGTACAGACAAACTTAATAGTTCAGAAACCAGTGAGTAAGCACCACCCATGCCATATTTATTTCTTACCTTCATAAATTGTAACTGATCATTTTAATACTTGGCAATTAAATACTGTACTTAAGAAACAACAGTGACACTACTATGTACAAACAAACTTAGTTCTAAGATCGGTAAACGCCTGCCCCACCCATGTCATCTTCATTTCTTACCCTCATAAATTGTAACTGATCATTTTTATTGCCAAATGGTGTTTTGTACATAAATCCTTGTTTCTGTACATTTTGATTTTGTTGATCGTCTAGTTTACAATCTTCATCCGTCTCATCTACTTCAAACTTTAACTCTGGATGCGTCAACGACTTTTGATCATTCCTGAAAGTTAGTGAAAATAAAACAAACTAGATTTAATTCGTCACTATGACGAATTATAGGTTATATGCATTGATTTAAATAAAGACTAGATTTAATTCGTCACTATGACGAATTATAGGTTATATGCATTGATAATTTAAATAAAGATAATTGATTTTTAAAAGATATTTTGATTCATTGATTTTCTCAGATTCTTTAATTATTTATAATATATGATAGGACCTTGCTAACGCGAATACAATAGCCGGTATCACAATCCGATCAAAGATCCCTCTGCGTATAATGTCATAAACCACATTTGCTGTTACATAATAATAAAGACATAAGTTATTTTTTATCTAGATTTCATTATAAATCATGTGTATAATCTATACACTAAGAAATAAATTTGAACAAACAATACGGATAATAAAAAAAAAATCTTATTCCGTTTCCCAAGGTGAGACTCGATCTCGGTACCTTGAGTGCCATAGACACGAGCACACACCACCGAGCCATACACAACTGACTAAAAATTTTAGAAAAATTCCTCCGTGTATTTACTATGCAGTAACCACTTTGGTGCAGATGGATTATTACATACCGCAATGAATTATAATTTTTTACTATGATGACAACTCTAAAAATGTACAAAAATGATGCACTGTCAAACTATATACTTTTAACTTTAATATATGAACTTTTGAAGGAAGAAAGTTAATGTTAAGTTTGTTATTTTGGCCTAAGAAAATGTCATAATTTGTTTGATTGTCGAAATGAATTTTTTTTAATTTAATATGCAATTAATTATGGCCTAATCAACTTTTGTTCCCTTTGTTTAATAATAAATCATACATAAGATACATACACTTCAAGAAAATGAAATAAAAAATATGTGTTCCCGAGCATTCTGACGATCTATATTAATTTTAAAATTTAGCATATTTTCACCATTTTGTTAACTTACACGTGCGTAGCCTGTCACTTTTGACGTGCTCGTATAAGGCAATTACGCGTTGAAAAGTGAATAAAATATGATGATATTATTAAAGAAAGGTTGTACAACCGGAATCGGACAAAAAGAGTGCGCATTAACGTATAACGCGCAGTGCGCGTGCAAAAATCTGCGCACTAATGGCAATTTTTTAAACGCTTAAAATTGCATGAAACGTACTCTAATTTCATCGAAAATAAATTTTGACAATTTTGAACATTTTAAGCGCGCGTACGCAAGCGTTATATGCGCTACGCACGTAATTGTATTGCCATATGATGAAATATGACCTGAAATTTATGAGTACCAAATTTTGTTTAATTGTGATTCATGCTTGTGAAGATATGATTACAAACGTGATTTCGTAAAATCGCGCGTAGACCGCGTAATTTTTGATTACGCATCGTGAAAATATAACCACATCGATTCCTGGCCATAAGGAATATACTCTGAAAAATTGACTTAGATAGATGAAACTGATATCAAGATAATTCACGGACAAAATAGTGCTAAGGAAAGAATAAATAAATAAATAAATAAAGATTTTGACAGAATCAAGAGGTTATATGCATGATAATGCATATAACCTAATTAATAAGCAAGTTATTAAAAATGGGTCTCATGTATGTTTGATATTCTAAATATATGGTAAAGATAATCAATCAATCAATTCAATCAAACATTGTTAGTTCTAATTGTTACGCAATTTTCCACGTCACAAAAAGTAGATGAAAATACTAATACACATACGCATTAGTGAACACTTCCGATTCGCACAAATAAATTCGGAAACCGGCTTTATTTGCATATCACAACAAAATTGAACAATTTAAAAAATGTTGAATTTTATTTGATTTAAAAGTTAATTTGAATTGAAAATATTCTAGGTTGTTCCTCATTTTTATTCTCTGTATTATTTGTATGCCATTTTGATGAAATAAATTGAATTTGAATTCAGGATTTAATCAAACTTGAAGATTACTACATACTGATTATTACTACATGCCGATTGAGGGAACTGAATGTATATCTTTAATTAATTATTTCATGATATTTCAATTTGGTATTTACCATTTTTGTAGATCTGAGTATTCACCAGAATATTCAGAATACTTATTTTCAATTAGTTTCCAGTCTGATGTGTAAGCTTCAATGCACTGAAAAAAAAACATGATTAATGTGATTACATGGAATGAATGAGTCATAATGTACTTTAGTAAAGGTAAGAACTAAGTACCAGACAAGTAAAGGTAAGAACTAAGTACCAGACAAGTAAAGGTAAGAACTAAGTACCAGACAAGTAAAGGTAAGAACTAAGTACCAGACAAGTAAAGGTAAGAACTAAGTACCAGACAAGTAAAGGTAAGAACTAAGTACCAGACAAGTAAAAGTAAGAACTAAGTACCAGACAAGTAAAGGTAAGAACTAAGTACCAGACAAGTAAAGGTAAGAACTAAGTACCAGACAAGTAAAGGTAAGAACTAAGTACCAGACAAGTAAAGGTAAGAACTAAGCACAAGACAAATAGGACGTAGCAAGTTTAATGTAGTCCCAAGGGACCTGGGTATGATGTTTGGTGAAAAGTAGCAGGTGGCATTATACCAAAGTCTTGTGTCTGAATTTTTCCAGGTGGGATTATACTTGAACTTCAGATTGGACTTTAAAAAAAGATAATTTTGTTAAACATTAATGTTAACATTATTCATGCACTGTCTCAAGTAAGGCCATACACTACATACATAGTTTTTCGCGCCGCGGCTCTAGCCAACTATGTCCCAGGAGGACACATTCATTAATAAGCTGTTTCATAGCGGTAGCTTTAGTATCTAAGGCTGACAGTTTTGTGAATTTGGAAACTCGACTATAATTTATAGGTAGCTGCTGGACCCAAAAAACGTCTGGGAGAAGAGAGTCTATATGAAAGCCTTTGCTGATAATACAGTATTATTGAGATGTAGACGGAAATCTGTAAAATCTTGTTCAATAAATAATAACTTCGTTTTTGCTGTCAACCAGGCCGGTATTATAATAAATCACTGTCAAATAATCATTCGATAATGGTCAAAACTTTATTTTGGCTCTGTCAACATAAAGGGAGGTATTTACAATAACTTTCTTTTGACTGTCAATCTAGGCCAATGTTATAATAATACGCCGTCAGATATTAAATCATTGAAACAGTCCTGGTAAATTTTTTGTTGGTTATCAGATGCCGTGGGGGGTCCAATCAATTATCGTCAGAAGGTGAACAATCAGTCTAGGTAGCAGCAGCAGATTATTAGGAACGCCTGCTCCATTAATTAATCCAGAAAAAGGTTTGTACATTATCTATTTGTTTATTAGCCTTCTCCTAACACAATTATATTTTCTTTAAAAAAAGGTTTTATAAGTGGTTTCAACATTTATGATAGTAATGTCACAGTTCTGTGTCTGGACGCAACTTCATAGACCTACTAGTTATATTATTCATATTAACTGATACTTACTCTTCATTTACCGTAAAGTTCAGTTTTAATGAAATATATAATATAAATTGGCTTCGTAACAATTAATTAGTGTTGAAAAGGTTAGTTTTTTGGTGATAGGTGAAAATGACATGTAACTTCGTAATCAATTTATTTTTTTTGTATAAAGGCCAAATTACACTATGACGATAACGACGGATGATAAATATATAGCATGCATTTTTTTTACATAAACCAAAAGAAATTAGAAAGGTTTTCGTTCTAGACCTATAGGATAATCATTTATGCTGCCTTTGATAAAAATAATGTTTTTCAAATTCCAATCAAATGACGTCATGATAAATAAAAACAATAAAATCGCTGTATTGTCACGATATTATTGGTCTTACTAATCATGACGTCATTTGATTGGACGTGTGAAAATATAATTTTCATCAAAGGAATTGTTTATATTTCTTTTGGTTTATGTATTAAAAATGCACATTTGTCTATTTATCGTCGATCGTTATCGTCCTAGTGTATGGGCCTTATGCTGTAAATGTTCAATTAATTGATCATTCCGTTTTCATTTTATTAGTTGGACTCTTGCACAGTTGCTGCCTAATCGTTGTTGTGTAATATCATTTCGAACCATATTAAAATCATAAAGAGATTCATATTCCTTAACATGTGGCTGTTATTATACAATTGAAAGCAAAATCCGTTGAATCTCAAATCATTAGGACTAGAAATTTGGCTTATCAATCAAATAAATACTTTCGTTCAAAATGAAACTCCAACCTCTCTAACAGATTGAACTCGAAAACGGACCGTTTTTTTTTAATTGGGTATGTTGAAACATTTCAATATTCATTTAAAAAAGTACATTAATTGTGGCATTGATCAGTGGTTATAGAGGCGTAAAAACCCTCGGTCAATATCATGTAAAATGCACTGTGGAAGGGTCATTATTAAGACTGCAAAATTGGGCTTATCAACAAATAAATACTTTCGTTCAAAATGTAAAATCAAGGGTGAAAAATTGGGCTTATCAACAACAAAATATTTTATTATTAGACGTGATAACATCAAGGATAATCAGTATAATTATTAATATAGCCACTGTTACTAGTTTTATTCTACATGCTAAAGTAAATAAAAATCCCGGAGAAAACAAACAAGTCTGAATGTTATGCTTATTAGCCATGTTATGTTTGTTACTGTAGGCCTATGATTGTTTGCAATGTCCACATATTATTTCCGTGGGCATATCCATAGTGTATCACTCACAAAAAAGACGTGTGAGGTTCTTTCTTTAGATTTTGAAGAATGATTTGTGTTACAGGTTGACACATGAGTCAAATGCTCAAGATATCAGCTAACGCCATGGGACCCTTGGCTTATCAATGAATAATAAATACAGTACTACTTTTGTTCAATTGAAATCGGAATCTGACCGTTTCATTAAATTGGGTGTGATTAGGCCTAAACATATAATAATTTATTAAAAAGGTACAATAAAAACAAATGCATCAGGGCGTAAAGAACCCACGGTCAATATCATGTAAAATATATATGGTATAAGCACTGTGGAAGGGGTCATTATTATTAAACTGGAAATTCGGCTTATCAACAAATAAATACTTTCGTTTAAAATGTAAAATAAAACTGCAAAATTGGGCTTATCAACAAATAAATACTTTTGTTCAAAATGTAAAATAAGACTGCACAATTGGGCTTATCAACAAATAAAATATTTTTTTTTCAAAATGTAAAATTAAGACTGGAAAATTGGGCTTATAAACAAATAAATACTTTTTTTCAAAATGTAAGAAAACATTTTTTAAATATAATCCTTAAGCTCTGTCTATACTATCAAACTAAATATGATGTGCCCATATTATATAGACATGACGATGTCCACTACGATATTCGGGCATATCACTACCATATTTGGGCACATCACACTTTTTTTGTTAAACTAGTTGGGCCAGTGTAGACACAGAACTATGTGATCGAAACATAAGTCGGAATTGGACTGACGCGATTGATTTAATTGGGTATTTTTATTAATGTAATGATTCATTAAAAACTATAATACCGATACGCGTTTGGTATTGATCAATGGTGCAAAAAACCCTGAGAAATAATGGTATAACGCGATTTGGTGATAGCTTATCAATAATACAACCCATATACTATTATTATAAATACCTATTACAAATCCATTCATATAACTTTTCATCGCGAACCGAAAATGTATAAATGTTATTCTACAGACAGTAATTATATATTCAAAAGCCGTATTATTATTATTATCAATACCTAAATGCGATAGTAATAACCACATAAACATAAATTATACCCAATACAAGTTTGTGCGTTTAATTCTAGAAAGAAACGACTGTGCTGACAGGCCAATGACATAAATCACAAGTAAAGTCCCAATTGTTCACTTGCGTTTTGATTGGCCGACCTATTATATTAGATTATTGAAGACTGTCCAGTCAAAAAGTTACGCAGCGTTTTTTGTAAGAAATATTTCTTGTTAAGACTTTCTTTGTAAGACTTGAGGATAGGCTTAATTTTATCTCCCAAAGTTAGCACTAAGTTAATATAAAACCGCTGTCAACTCTGTACTGTAATTTACATTCAAGAATGCAGTTCAACCAGATGTCAAACAAGACATTTTTATATTAAGAATTTCTGAAGAAAGATACTTTGTTTTTGAAGCATCCCAATGGACCTGGCATCATTATTCAAGTACACAAAAACATTGTTACATCACCATAAAAAAAAACTGTCATTCATAATACAACTTGATATCTCCCAAGATACACCAACTAGACAGTATAAAGCATTTGATTGGACAATAACACTCCCAAGATACACCAACTAGACAGTACAAAGCATTTGATTGGACAATAACAATCTCATGACAACTTTTGGAAAGATGTGAACATGATTGGACACATCTCATGATGATGTCATTAGCAAGAAGTATGTCATTACATACCATAATACCATGTTATTCAGGAAAAGAAACTTGGGAAATCAGGGATTGGACAACATTTTCATAATGACATTAAAACTGTCTATAAATAGTTGTGACCGAATCCAAGAATTTTAGATGAGGAAGGACATACAGAAAATGTATTACCTGTAAAACGGTGTAAATATTCTAAAATTATAAATGTTAATTCCTTGTTGAATGTTTGTTTAAATGGAAAGTTAAAAACAACTTTACTGAGGAATTTACTTGGAAACTGAATATGATTTTAGTATTAAAAATGCTTGTCATCTTTTCAAACATGGAAAACCTATTGATTGAAATTTCATTTTATATTCTTGTATTTATAGATTTTGTTTTCAGATGGCATCGATGAAAATATTAAATATTAAATCTATTGCACTTAACACATACTTGACATTTTAGCGAAATTGTTTTTCTTGTTACAATATGTACATATTAAAGTATGTCTAGATGTAGACATATCCCATTGTACATAGTGTAGAAAGATCAGCTTTTCACTTTGAATAATTCATATACCTTGAAGCCTGAACGGTAGACTCATTACCAAACCAGGTTGGATCGTTAACATAAGCGTTGGGGGTTATCTTGCAATCTCTAAATAGTAATGGTTATAACCCTTGTATCAAAGAATTAAAATAAAGCAAAATATGGGATTTTTGACAAGACTTGAAGCTCTGTCTGCACTATAAAACTTCATGTGAAAATGTGATGTGCTTACTGTATATTATGGACACTTTGGGCATGTCACATTGGTTTTGTCAAAATAGTGTAAACAGAGGGCTTAAGATTGTGTAAAGCTCTGTCTACACTATCAAAAAAGTGTGGTAGTGATATGATCAAATAATATGGCAGTGATATCACATCATGTCCATATATGGGCACATCACACTGTTTTTTGTCAAACTAGTTTGATAGTGTTGACAGAGCTTAACACTGTGTTAGACCATGGTGTTGTTTCCTCCTTTGAGACATCACAATAGGTCACCTAAAATGGGTAGCTACTGTATCCCTTTTATATGAATACTTACCTCTTTAACAAAAAGATTCTGTGCTTCATCCCTTGCTGTTTCAGGTACTGATATTTGGTTGGTTCTTGTTTTCCGTGGCTGTGTTGAGGACTAAAAATAAAAAAATTATTAGAATACAGTTTTTTTTTATAAAGAATTTATTTAGTGTCTGATTTCAAATACATTTCAAATAGAATCAACACATTTTGAACCAGAAACCAGATTTTTAGATTATACAGTAGTTTTCTGGAATTGCTCCTGTTTTGAAAAACAGAACTTTTTAATTGATCAAGAATATTTACATGTTGTCGTAATCTCAAATCAATTAAAATGTATGTCAAATGCATCATTAACAATACAACATGCTTTCGAGTATTGTAAATAATGTTATCAATAGTGAAGTAATAGATTTAAAAGATTATGAATGATGTCAGACAAACGACGTAATGAGGACAGTCAAAAGTCTCTTCATGTTGTGTTAGCATTCTTGAAGCGCACTTTATAGCGGACGTTTCACGTAATAATATGTTTAGATTTATAATGTTTAATCCGCTGTACTGACATGTATGCAGGTCTAACTTGTAAACTAACAGCATTGGTCACTGGAACGTTGTGAAATATTTGAAAGACTTTTTGGAAACAAATCTGTTTCAATTTAACTTGGTTACTTTCAATTGACAAAGTATTGTTTTAAATCTATTATTAAAGGAACATCAAATTGTCCTTTTAAGCTCTGTCTACACTATCAAACTAGTTCGACAAGAAAAAGTGTGATGTGCCCAAATATGTTAGTGATATGCCCAAATATGGTAGTGATATCATATGACATAATCATGTCCATATATGGGCACATCACATTTTTTTGTCACATGAAGTTTTATAGTGTAGACAGAGCTTAATAGAGGTTTCCTCTGAATAGCAGTTGGCTATAGTGTTAAAAGCAGATATTACACCACATTAATTTTACACATAAGTGTACTCATAATGGGTGTGTCCTCTGAATAGGGATGGTACAAAAGAGGAGATCTACTGTATATAATTGCACACGTTATAAATAAATAATAATCAACTAATATTAATTGGTATAATTTATAAATAAAGCAGTTAGTTTACAACCACTGTTTTCCTCGAAAGCAAATTAGTTTTTATGTGATTCAAAGAAACTGATTATCAAGATGTAATTATTCTTATTCAACTTTAACGCTACTAACTTTACTATAGAGTGTCTGGTCGAGGAAGTCTAATGGCGACAGTGTTTTATCCTGTAAATGCATCTATCATATTAAAGAGTCGTTGATGTTACCATGTCCATTAGTAGGAAAACATAGTCACAACAAATGGCATAATGTAACACACTCCATGATAGCAAGATGCTGCTATCATATTAACCTAATATTGTTAAGTACAAACATTTCTTCTACAGTAACAATAATAATATATAGAAAATATATGTTTATTTTAATTAGTTTAGAACATTTTTGTAGATTTTAAATACATTGTACTTAATAGTCAAAAATAATCAAAATATGTGTCTTTATTTGGTATTAATACAGTAAGTTTTAGCTATATTAAATTAAATTTTAACATATTTTGTTAAACCATTTGACCGCCTGACTAGTTTGTGCTGATGAAGAATCTTCGGATGAGGTTAACAAATTACACTCGGGTAATTTTTTGCTTGTGTGAAAAAGTTTAATTCAATCTTATGATTATGTTTTGTTATGTTTTAATCAATCCTTTGATCAGAACCCCGGAAATAGTATAAACTGCAAACAAATGTTATCAATTAATGTTTTCAATGCTTTACTATTTCTTTGATTCATATTCATTGTCGCAATTCTAATCAAAAGACTAACAACTTTAAATGCGCTAATGAGAAGAGGACTTGCTGATAATATTACAATTCTAACGAGAGGTCTCATTATCTATGCACGTTTCTGCTAAAATCCCTCATAAGTACAACAGTATGTCGTTTGATGATTAGTATAATAAATCCAAGAAAGGGTTTATTTCTACAGGAAACGTATGTAAAATATAGCGGTTAAACTTATGTTTGTTTTCCCAATTACTGAAGAAGAGAACGTGATGATGAGTTGGTAATGAGAGGTCAAAAGTCAAATTGCTTTGCAACTAAACTACAGTATCTTCTATTAAAGGATTATACAGTAGTTGTAGATTATACTGGATAGTTGGATAGATTCATGAATAATGAGGAAAGAATCTTTCTTTTGCAGCAAATCATTGTAATTAAAATTTGGGAATAATATTGTCTATTAAAAATAAAACTGTTTCCAAAAATTATTCAATAAAGTTGTGGGTGACAGGAGCATATATTTGTCAAGTGAAATTTAGGAAATTCAATGTTTTTTTTAATGGTTTTTGCTTTTTACATTACTTTTGCTTTACTTACTTCATTCGTAATATTGAGTTTGTGTTTACCGGTAATACTAAGTGAAAGTAAGGACATTTAGTTTATAAAATATGTTTAATGTCATTTTTCATTTTGTATGCAATGCTATGTGAAAGTAAGGAAATAAAACTTAAACACACCATCATATGTTTGCTCATAATAAAGTCTGTGGAGGAATCCTTTGAGTATCTTCTCTTAACCTAAAGCTGTGTATACACTATCAAACTTTATGTGACAAAAAAATATGATGTGCCCATGGACATGGTAATGTCATATCACTAACATATTTGGGCATATCACTACCATATTTGGGCATACCACTACCATATTTGGGCACATCACACATTTTTGGTCAAACTAGTTTGATAGTGTGGACAGAGCTTAAGATCATACTTACTGATACATCATCATGAGGGAACGTGAGCATAAGCCGTAAACCATCGTTAATAATTGCAGATTTCTTCTTGATTATTAATTCCTCGTAATCTACTGGTTCAATTGGGGCATATTTATCCTGAAAAAACAAACAATGGTTTCAATCAAAATAAACAGGCTTACTATTGATATTATGTTAATAGTTGGTAGACAGACCTTTAAACATCGAGAGCTATTAGAGACTTCGACTGGGGATAGAAGGCAATGCAAGTAATTTTACCATACACGATTTGTAGCTTGTAATCGCTTTCTGGTTTTTTACCGACTAATTGTATTAAGCATTCATCATCATAACGTTAGGATAATAATTTCCCTGAATTAAAGCACAGTTAATGCCATCATCCGCCTGGTTAGTAATTTCATTTGGAAGGAATACAAAATAAAATTTTGGTCTTTTTTTAGAGTTTGTTTAACTATGAATGCACTCTGCATTTAAAAAATCGAATCACTTTCAATACAGTGGTACTATCACAAACAAATGTCTAGACGTTTTAATGTACTTAATTAAATGTTGCTCATTTCCGATTAAACAAATAATTACTTTGTTCATATTTGATTACATCTCTTAAACTACGGTAATACATTAAATATTCCCTTGCATTTAACCTAGTGCGTTTTCAACTGTTGTGTATACACTTCAAAATTTCCCTCCTGTAGCCATTAACAACTCCCACAATCATTCTGCCCTTAAGCTCTGTCTATACTATCAAAGCAGTTTGACAAAAAAAGTGTGATGCGCCTAAATATGGTAGTGATATGACATCATCATGTCCATAAACTGTATGGGCACAGCACATTTTTTTTGTCACATAAAGTTGGATAGTGTAGACAGAGCTTTACACAAGCACTCCGGTTTTGGTGCATTACAAAATTCTATTTCAAAATTCATTTTTTCTTTAATAATACAGGAAGAAATACTGATTTTTAAAAAAAAAGGTTTATTTGTTTTACATTATAGATAACTGGGAAATTTTTAAAAATGTTTTACTTTAAGTGAAAATGAAATAATATGAAACCAACTGAATGTTGGTTGTTTGTGATTAGTTTTTTTTTATATTTGTTTTACAATGCTTTTCAAAAACATCAATAGATAAACTGGGAAATTATTAAAAATAGTTTACTTTAGTTGGAAATGAAAAAAATATGAAAGCAACTGAATGTTGGTTGTTTGTGATACTCAACTGGGTTAAGCAAGCATTCTTAACTATTACAAAAGACCTACTACCTAAGTTTGTCTATTGCCTATTGATAAGCACTAATCCATGTGAAAGGAATCTATAGTACTATATTTAAAAGGTAACAATAGGTTTTGAATCAGATGTCTTGTTCGTCTCATATCATCATACTACTTTATTACAAAGCAATATTGAGCTATTCCAATACATTGTACACTTCCTAATACTGTATCTAGATAGGACTGTCCTAGGAAATCTTAAACTCATGAGAAATAGAGGCCAAGCATAGGCTAACATTTATTTATTACAAGTCCAAAGGAAAATTACTGAAAAAATGACAATACTGTGGGTATCAGTGGCTGGATGTCAATGAAGATACAAATAAAATAAGCACTGAAAATATGACAATACTGTGGGTATCATCAGTGGCTGGATCTCAATGGAGATACAAAATAATATAAGCAAAAAGCTAAATCAAAACGATAAAGTAACAGCCAGAAAAATTAGCAGAGCTATTTCTTTGCTTAAATTTACTACAGTAATACTACTGTACATATGTGATAGCGTATGCTTACTGTAAATAGAAAATGAGGGCTTACATTATGTCTGAATACATCTGAATACAATAGATGAAGATGACAAAAAATACTGATAACAGTTTTTTAAGTAATTCCTATTATGAGAGACTTTCCACAACTCACCCAGGACATCTTGAAATGATTTCAACAACAAAAAAGTAATGTTTAAAGGAGACACCTCTTCTGAACATTTATGTCCAATTTATGTATCTATTCCTGTATACATTTTAAAAGATTAGATCCAGTAGAAAACAAAAAATAAACAGCTTTGAAGGGATACAAATAGTTCACACCTTGAGTGAACATCCGTAAATCTCTGCTGATTGTCCAATCATAAACACCGCATGGATAAGCAGACTAAGCCATCATGGTAAACTTCATGCTTCAAAAAGCAAATATTAAAGGATTGGAATTAAAGAAAAGTCATAAAAACAGCATTCCATACCATACATTAATTAAATATTTCATTGGAGTCCAAGTAACACATTCATTAAATATTTTCCTTTCGCAAGTTAGTCATTTGTATTTAAGAATGTTTGTTATTTTTGGACGAGAACAATAAATAAAATCAATGTATAAAATGACAGCCATAGACTGTATAATGTACAATTACATTTTTGTTGGTTAGCACTGTAGGATATTTCTATGGATAACATTAACAAACACATGATTTCATCAGATTCACTCACAAACAATCTTATGCACAATGAGTTCATATGTTGGTCTGTGGAGTAAAGCATGTTTTACAAAACTGAAAGCATATTGGCAGGCACATTTTTTATACAATTTTTTTCTATTTTTAACACAACATCATCCTCCATTCTGTCAAAAGGAATAAGTGTAAATGTAGATTTAATAACTTGGCCACTGTTTAGTTGTTACTCATTAATAAAATGCTGGTACTAACTTTAAGTGTCTATACTATAAAACTTTATGTGACAACAAAATGTGATGTGACCATATGATGTCATATCACTAGGCCTACTTCATTTGGGCACATTACACTTTTTTTGTATAAAACGAGTTTGATAGTGTAGATAGAGCTTAAAAAAGACAACACAAGGAAGGGTTTGAATAATTATCATAGATTGTTAAAATGTTCAGGAAATTAAAGGATCCATTCACTTCCTGATGTTAGCCAGGAAGTGAATATGGCACACGTAAAAGTACAGGCAGGTTTTCCCTCTGTACTCTACAATATTCCACACAGTCAAAGAAATTTAGGTCTTAAACAAGTACATTTTACATCATCATGGGCCAATATGTTACAGGGGTGTTCTACAGTAGAAAGGTTTTTCTTATCTAAGTCCGGCTGGTGACCATTGACTATTTCTGGTTCATCCAGGTAAGTTGGGCACGAAATAAACTACATAACTTAAAAATGAACATCTTTTAAAGCTCAATAGAAAGTTTGTGTCGGACACAGATATAAAAACACTATAGTCTTTAATGTCTATGAAATACTTAGACTGTAAATCCATCTAAACAAATTAAGGCTAAACAGGAATCAATTAATCCAAAATGAAAATAGCACCTATCATTAAACACAATGACAGGAAGAACTAACTAACCCATATAAGGATATCTTTATTATAGTTGTTCGAGGAGAATATGGCATTTATCAGTTTATCCAGGTAAGCTAGGCACGAAATAGACTATACCGTATTATATTTTAACTTGAACATCAAAAATGTTAATAAATTACTGATAAAAAGTCTACATTTTTATTACTGTATTTGAAGATTGGCATGGCAAAATCAAATGTTGATATAAAGTATATTGATCAAAAACGTTGAGAAACTCAACAGTTCGTTTCAGAAATAGATATGTGGTGTACCACAAACTTTATATAATACTACATTTTGATCTTTATACACTTGTGTTAAACAGCGCATAGAGACTATTTGTATTTTGCGCTATACAAATTTAAAACCATATCTATTTTTATGTTAGCGCTCTTCTGTTTAAAAAGTTCTGGATCCACCCCTGTTGCATATGTCATAGATCGTGCATTTTGGGAAAAACAACATTCAGAAACATTGCACACAGATGTCACTGACAGGTAGAACAGGATCATCCATCTGTCCCAAGAGGGAATGATAAATGCTTTGTTACTATGGTGATGATTAATACAACAAAAAATATGTATTTATATATTTTTTAAATAGGTCAATATAAATTAATAAAACCTGTTTAAAAATTATTTAAATTTTAAAATAAATTTCTTGGTAGATATTTACAGCAAAGTTCAGTAGAACAGGAGCCAACATTAAAAAAACACCAACACATGAAATTAAAATATTTTGAAAACACATTTTCAAAAATAGTTTCATTCCAGCAAACATGGTCTGTTAACTTTACCTGAACCAGGAAATATGTTTAACACACTGCAGTAAGTACTTTACTAACCTTAACAAAAAACTTAAAGCACCTATGTTATTCAATGTGCATACAGTAGGTACAGCACCTATGTTATTCAATGTGCATACAGTAGGTACAGTACTTGAGTAATAAAAGTCAAACATTGACAACAAGTATACACAACTAAAGGTATGTCTACACTATCAAACTTGTTTGACAAAAAAAGTGTGATGTGCCCAAATATGGTAGTGATATCCTTAAATATGGTAGTGATATGACATCATCATGACCCTATTATGGGCACATCACTTTTTTGTCACGTAAAGTTTGATAGTGTAGACAGAGCTTTAGTCATTTTCATTTTTTGTTTGAAAAGTTTCATCCTCAAAATATTTGTATTCCCTTTAAAAAAAATATAAATTAAAATTAATAAACAAATCTTTATTATTAATTATATTAATAAAAATATTGGAAATATTAGGAACATTACAAAACAACATTGGAGTAATTAATAATATGTCACATTAATGTATCATGGATACTTAGTTTATAAGCACATGCTACTTACCCAATCCGTAACATAACACACAATCTGTTGTGATGCCACCTGATCCGGGCAAACTATCTGCGGGATTTCCATATGGAATTATACCAAAAATTACGATATTTTGAACTAAAATCCTACAGAACTCATTTACTATGTGTCAAATTACTCTGCATCTATCCAGGAGTATCTATCAGCTGATTGCGGTAGGCAGGATAGTAAATAGGAACAACAATAAAAGAACTCATTCAATGGTCACTCCCTATCTGCATCCTATGACATCATAAAGTCACTTGAACTACAGAGTGCGACCTTATAATAATAATTCACTGCTGTTTCGTTTGACAACAGACTGCAGCTTTGGTGCTGGATGTGGTAAGCAATATTACAATGATTGGTGGTATATTGTGGAATATTATATTATGCAACCCTGAGGCGTTTTCATGGTCAAGTTAATACTCTAGAGGGCTTGACAAAATTAATACAATCTGATATGTGAAAATAATTAACATAAACAAAATGATAATTGTTTTGTTTTTTGTTGTTTCCCAACATAATAAGGTCCTACAGTATATTCTGCTACAGTAGTTGTAATGTTATTGTTAATGTTAGCAATAAAGTCCAACTTTTAACAATTCAGTAAACATTTTCACTAAAATGGACTACGGTAGGCCTACGTGAATAAATAAATAACCAATGATCTAATGGTATTTAGTTAACCCCTCACTCAGTTAGTAAACACACCCCTTATTATTGACAATAATTGGTGATTAACTATATTTTATCTATTTTGATAAAGAAGCTATTGCTAATGTAAACTAAAATACTATTTACATAATTACTAAATATGCAAGCAAATATTCAATTATCTATTTTTTATTTCTGCACATTTCATGTTTCTTGACTATAAAAATGTCAGCTAAATAATGTGATATTTTAAAGTTTAACAAATTTATTTTTTGAATTGCTAAAGAAAAAAATATTAATGTGTTTTTCTACCAGTGTAAAATATGAAGTGGAAACATTTCCTGCTAAGACCACTCCTCTCCCAACCCTCTTTTAGTCTTCAACTGATGAAATCTTCAATTATCAATAGCTTGTCATCTCTAAATTAAAACTATATAAATTTGTATTTTATCTTAATTAATAATAACGTTTCCTATCGTGTATCAATTAATCAGGTAACATACATTAATTATGTCAAGTTTTGATAATTGACACCATCATACTAGGAAATAATTAGGAAGTACCAAAAAATAAGAATAGAGGGCTCACTTCAAAAAATTACAAAAATGATGGATATACTTTCTGTGAAAATGATTTTATCTGTTTTTAAATTTTAGTGGATGAATCTGTTTTGCCTATTTCAATATCATTCATGTAGGGCAGTACAGTTGGAAAGGTTTCAACCAGGCTGACCACTTTTTTACAGAGGCCTTTGACAACAAAGTGACTTGAACCGAGATTGTTCCCTTTTTTCTTGCAAAAACTGCACCTTTTTACTCCATGACTGCACCACTTTATTTCTCATGGTTAACAAAATAACATGTAGATTAGACATAAAGTGCAGTAACTAACCATCTAATAATACGCTGCAAATTCTGTGTTTAAAAATCGAGACAAGCTAGTGAAGCTTAGCATCAAAAGAATTTGAGGCGTCCGCTTTCTAAAGCAAGTCTGCAACATGTGTTATCATTACGCAACACTTCATTAAACCTTCCCATCATGCAATGTGTTAACCTTGCCTGGAGATCTCTAGTTCATTTAATAAAAACAACCAACAATATGGTATGATTATAAAACATGAACAGATTATAAACCTTAAATGTTTACCTCGTACACAAACACACTAATATTTAATAAAATATTATTAACAACAGTATAACAAATAAGTAATAAAATGAAATGAACATTTCTATTTTTATTACAACTTTAAGAAAGAGGTTATGTACAAAAGGAAAGAAGAAAGGTATAAATAAAATAAAGTCTACAGTTTACTGTACCATTTTTGGAAAGAGATCTTTAAATTCATTGTCTAATTGGTGAGAATAGGCTATTGTCTGTTTATTCAGGTAACCTAGGCATGAAATAGAGTAAACTAACTAAATGTAAGCACCTGGAGCCACTCAGCAAATGGTACACAATATTTGTAATAACAATGTCATTTTAGTGGGAAAAGGGAAAATGTTTTTTTACTGTATAATGCCTACTATGTAGGCCTAAAGGAAGGAATGCATGTACAGTAAATCCAACTGTAACTGAATGTCAAAAAGTCAGTCAGTTGTTCGGTTTTCAACACAAGTAGACGTAACCACTTCCTTTACAATAATTGATGAGCAATTAACACATTAACAAAATGAGGCTATTGTCGGTTTATCCAAGTAAACTAAGCACGAAATAGACCGAAGACAGATTCTAAACAGAATGTTTTAAAGTACAGCTGCCAAATCCTATTAATTATGTAACAATTAAAACTCTGTTTTTGAAAAGTTAATTTTCACAAACCGAAAAACACCTACAGTATGACAATAACAAAAAAATAATTGGAAGTAACAACAGGTATTTAATTTAAATCTTCTAATCCACTTTATAGACTACTAAAATAATGCAATATTTAAGGCAGTTACCATCTACGACAATAATAACTTAAATTTGACTTCCTTGCGAGTTTTCTAGACTTCCGTTAGAAATTACAGGCCATGAATCATGCAATACACAGGAGCACTGCGCAGTCAAAATAAATTTATTCATTTCAAGGTGAATATTATAAAAACATATTTAAAATAGAAATGTATAGTTGTGTTTTATAATTACGAAGGTCTGTTATAATGTTACAGTATGTTATCTACGGTATTAGTCATTTGGTAATGGGATGAAAGTATTAGTGAATTACTGTAGTAATCAACCTTTACTGCAGTAAACTTGATTAAAATAATTCACCGATAATAACAGAATAAACTTTTCAACCAAACTATAAATCAAAAAATATACTATAAATCGAAAAACTGATACCGTATCATTTTCGATATAACTGTGATATAGTACATAACTTAGAATGCAAGCATTTGAACAAAAACTAAACTAAAGCTCAGTCTACACTATCAAATTCTATGGACATGATGATGTCATACCTGTATCATCACCATATTTGGGCACATCACACTTTTTTTGTCAAACTAGTTTGATAGTGTGAACAGAGCTTTAAATCTTGTTTTCAGTTGAGAGAAAGTTTCAACGCTTGCCAGTTGACAAATCTCCTAGGCCTACAGCATAACCAATATGCCAGACAGTGAGTAAACCAATGGCATAATGTACATTGTACTTGATACTGTTCAGTGGAATGTAAAAATAACAACCTTACCTGAATCAATCAATCAAAAACTGTACATAAAAAATGGTTTTAATATACAGGTATATTGTAATGAAAAAATATAATAAAAAAAATATCGCACCAGAACGTTGATTTTCTTTTTTGGAGGCGGACTCTTGAGAATAACATCTTCCGTTACTTCTCCTAACAGCAGCATATCAGATGATCGGTTACGAGTTAGACTTCCACGAGTCGGTAGAGCGCGTCCACTGCCGGTCCTTAACGTAGCGCTACCAAACGAATTGTTGGTGCTAAACGACACCTGCTTTCCACCTGATATACTTCGTCCTAACGTCAGTTTATTAACAAGATCGTCAGCACTTTTAGAATTAGAAACGATTGACGATTCAAATTCTTTTGCTAAGTCATTAACGCTCAGTCTGCTACCGGTAACCCCCGGAGACTTAGGTGGCGGTTTAGGGGGTTTGCCACGCCTTGATTCCAGAAGTAGATCGGAATCACTTTTCTGCCGCAGCATTCTACCATTTGAATTCTGCTTTTCATTCTTGTTTGGGTGTCGTAGTTTAGGAGAAGCAGAATTTAGAAAACGTAATATAGGACTTGATTCACGATTAGATGATAAACTTGGTGACGGTAGCTTCCTTTTGACAGGGGGTGGACTCATAGGACCCTCTCTACTACTAGGCGATAATGTCCTCACCGGAGATTTACTACGAATGTGCGGAAACCTCCTAGGTGTAGTAGATGGAGTGGGAATAGACGATCCAGTTGTATTGCGATTTGGTGACGGTTGCTTTGTTGCTCCAGTTCGTCGTAAACCAGACGTTAAAGACGCAATACCAAAATTATGACGTTCCGCTGATATGCGTCGAGCTCGAGGAACTGGAAGCTGTGAATCGGATGACTTGCGAGAGTTCATGTCGATGTTGTCACGTTGAATTTTTAAAATGTACTGCTTTACCAAAACTGAAGTGAAACTCTTTTTTAGTTTTAATACAAATCAAGAATTTTGTTTTCACATTTAGTTTTGTTTTGTAAAAACTAAACTGGAATCAAAAACAAATTGGCTGATGGTAGAAAGCAAACTTCCACAAAATAATAATTTAATTTGAATTTAAAATTTGAAAAAAAGTATTTTGCATAAATACAGTAGAATCCCAGAGTTAATTATTGCACAAAATTATATTCCACAAAAACTTCTTCAATGGTAACAAAAACAACTATCACAAATCCTCAATACAGTAGACTATATAAGCTTTCGAAATCTTCAATACACAACTCTTCCAGGAAAATGATAAATACCGTCCCAGATTGCAATTAGTATTGCAAAAGTTGATAGTTTTAGTTCCGGTTGGCCGGCAGTGAATAATAATGAGCACACCAAAATACACTGGTAACAAACAATGACAATTAGCTATCAGGCAGGAACAACTCGCATCACTGTCTTTGGTAATTGTGATTTGCTACAATAATTCTGCCGTCGGATGAATCATTCGTAATCCAATAAAGCAGCGACATATTAAAAGTTACTACAGTTCACTTGTTGCTCAGTTACTTCTATTACATAACTTTTCATGCTTGTCATTGAAACAGGTTCAACAAATTATCTCATTTCATTTCTTCGTCGCAAAAGAACAATAAACAAAACAATAAAATCCTTTCAATTTAGGCAACTTTATGAAGAAATGCTTCTCTGCAATTACTATTGTAGAGTACTCACTTTTTTACAGTCATACCATGAAAAAAAACCAAAACTTTGCCATAAAAATTAAACCATAGATTTACAAAACCTACATGCAACTACTGTATAGCAAACATTTAAATGTTTGAAAGACGCTATGCAAAGATACACTACTGTATGTCTTAGCCAGTACATAGAAATAATGTACTGTTGTTATACGATTAGGATTAAAAACTATTAGAGACAGGAGGTTCTATTTCCTTCCTAATCACATTCATACTTAAAAAACAAGAAATTTGATTAAGATTGTTTTAAGTCCTACAATTTAGAACTTAGTTCAAACATTTAGAAATTCTTATACTGCAACTTAGCCAAATTACAAGTAAAATTAATGTAGATTTTTTACGGTACATCCCAGTAATTTGCACACATACTGTATACAAAACAACTAAAGCTAGTATGGTATTATTGTTAGTCATTGTTTACAGTTTTTGTTTTATTTTCTACGAAAATGACTAAGTCTTTTAGAACTGAGATAACATCATACATAGTACCAGTTTGTGATAATTATAAGTTTTAAAAATCACACCATCAAGTTGTGAGTGAGTCATGACATTTGAGAAGGAAATAAAAAAATAAGGAAAAATTAGTAATTATAAAGATGGCAGTGAACAAGGATGGTGCATATTACTAGGGTGTACGACTACAATTCTATTTTCCCTCTTCTTCATTTAGTATCTGACTTTGAAAAAACATTTAATAGATATCCCTAAATTATACTATAAATTCTTTATTCTTGTTCAAAAAAATATAACCTCCTTCCTCTAGAAGTCTCCATTGCAAACCAATTTTTGTACTTGTTGCTTGGTACAATAACCTTCTATATATTATAAACATACAAAATGTGTATGTAATTACTCTTCACACTACATCCATGGCCCTTGCTAATTGGTATGCATTCGAATATCATTTTTTAAAAACAATTATGTTATACAGATATTGACTGCTTAGAGGTTAAATATAAGATTTGACATCCCCGAGGGAATGATATTAAGTTCGAGGGAATATATATTTCCCGAAGTGCCATTTAACCGATATAAAAGGCGATATCTGTTATATTATATATAGCCAAGAACAAGTCTGCTGGGTTGGGTGAAGCTAGGCTAGGCCTCCTATAGTATTTGTATTGTATGTAAACAAGCCTGCCTAGACACCTTACCTTGCGAAGAATAATATACAGATAATTACTAATTAATGATTCCTTGGCAATAAAATATTCACTTAGGCCTAGGTTGTTTAAATTAACAGAAGAATTTCCATCAATAAGCCTATTAATAATAATATTATAATCAGGTAGGCCGAATAAACAATTCGTCTTCTTCTCTTCGAGGAGCCGAATCGCCGGATGTTCAGCGCGTACTAGTTACTAGGTTACTACCGTGAGTTTTGACCAATCACAAACGGTGTTTCATCACATTTAGGGAGGACTAATAACAAATGAGGGCGCAATGTATGCATAGCTTAAATAGTTTAAAAGATTAATTTCTTCAAGCAAGTTCCGTGGCGCAGCGGTTGAAGCGTCTTGTGATGGAGTGACAATTCCATCCCGAGTTCAAGATCCAGTAGATGACTTTTGTTTATTTATCGGCAAACGCTTGTGTTCCACAAGAAAATTACACAGTCGATATCATCGAACTCGAGAATTTATATGATTAATGACAGGGGACACGATAATTACGCGAAAATTACTCAGTCAATATCATCGTTCTCGAGGATATATACGATTTACGATCCTCGCAGCTGTAGTCATGTGACGCAGTTTCAACCAATCACGTTCACGTATTTACATAGGCTATGTAATATAATATAATATGTAACTGTAGAGTACTGTAAGTGTAAAATGTTAAACTTTTTACAGTTGTTATTATTGCTATACTTTATTGAATTGTAGAGGGCAGCAAACATACTACAAAAGATATCAAGAGAAGGTTCATGTGATGTGGAATGAATAAACATATAACATGTTTTCTGATTATGCCATTCATTTATCCATTCAATCAATTATGCCATTCATTTATCCATTCAATCAATTATTCATTCACCCATTTACCAACTTAATATAAAGGATAACAGTTACACGTTGAGATTCTTTATTTAAAAAGAACTGATGTTAATTAATTAATTATGAAGATTACATGTGTGAGGGTGTGTGGCGCAGTGTGTTGAATGTTGGATTACTGATCGTGAGGTCGTGGTTCAAATCCAACTCTCGTCACATTGTTTGTACAGTATCCTTAGGCAAGACACTTTATTTACATTTGGCTCTCTCCACCCAGTTGTATGAAATGGGTACCCGGTTAGATCAAGACACAACTTTTCATTGATTTCTAGCTGCCATATACAGGAGTGAATGTTTCCATATTCTCATATGTATAGACTTGAAAGGGTTCAGAGAAAGGCCACTAGAATAATTATGTACAGAAAAGAAGGAAATTGGGACACTTCATATTTATATAGGTTAAAGACTCTAAATATTTTAAGTATTGAAGATATATTTAAAGTGTATAGACTCACATTAGGTTTTAAAAAAATGCATGGCCTCTGTCCCTCATCCTTTAATGAGTTTGTGAGATCAAGTGAGAGGTGTGAAGGGTGGTTAATACATTGGAAGGCAAAGACCAATACATTTATAAATTCATCATTTGTTATTTTCCCTAGATTATGGGAGCAACTTCCCAATGAAATTAAACAATGTGCTACAATTTCAGACTTTAAAGCCCAACTCACCAAACATTTGATCTCAAAATATTAAGTTGTAATTGTTTATATTGTTTATTCAATGCAGCTTATTTTTAATTGGTGTATCTCATTATAACTTTGTTTTGTTTTGTTTTGTTTTATTTTGACTTAATTTGTGCTACTTAGTTTTGTTATTTTTGTATTTTATAAGTAATGATGGAGTAAGAGCAGTTTTCTGTTTGGGCTCATGCCTACTGTATTACTTGCTCCTGGCAAGATGAATTGTAAAATGTACTTTATGAACTTTTGCCGAATAAATATTATTATTATTATTATGTGTTTGATCCAAAAAATGACCGATGACTGATTTAAAATATCAACTTGTATTTGTAATTTTATTTAGTTTCTTTCATTCAGTTCAATGCTCACTTACAACCTCAACACACTAAACACTGATTAGACAACTAAAGCCTATTGTAAAGCACCATCCACGTGTATAGCAAGACACGCATAAAACCATGCATGGGAACAAAGTGGATATGAATTGATTTGTTTGTAGTGCACTATTATTTTGTTATGTACTTGTGGGTCTAGTGCTACGTCAAGTAAATAAACAAACAAACAGTACAGATATTGCTGTATCCAGGTATACTAATAGTAATATTAGTAGTCCCAGGGGCCTGGTACTGTAATTTTTGAGACAATTTTTAATTTATATGTTGGTTAAATTTATTTATGTAATAATGGCTTATAAATCAAGTCTAAATTTGTCTAAATTAGCTGGTTGTACAGTAGGTGATGATACTCAAGTTATTTTATTATAATGGATAATTTACAAAACTCTTTGTTTCTGAATTAGCCTAAATACGGTATTGTATTAAAATTAACTTGAAACACAACCTAAACCTAAGATTCTTATATTGTTAAATACCAATCGCCTAAATATTGTTACCAATACCATTCCATATTTTCAATATCATCAAAATAGAACTACATATTTATATACAGTAGGTTTCCTAGCCTTTCTACTATAATAGTACAATAGCTAGTATAAGATGTTTGCTGATGTAATAATAATGTGTCATGAATTAAAAAAGGTCAGTGACCCTTAAATTAACTACTTATTAAAACCTTAAAACCACTAATTAGTAAGACATAATCTAGATTACAGATACCTGTAAGTACTTTAAAATAATTCAAAATGAATTTACAGAAAAGGTCATTAAAGTACTCGTCCTTCCAAAAAATAGATATTTGATTCTTAATTCTACACTATTTATACTTTTTTATACAAGTACAAATATTATTTTTATTAAGATGTAAAAATATAGTTCTTATCCAGTATTTTGAACTAACTGTAAAATATACAGTAAGGTAATGTACATGTGTGTGAATGTTTTCATTTGTTGGCACTAGAGTTGATCATTGACCTTATTTAGTGATGTCATCTCTAAGACAACCAAATGAAGAAACAGGTGAAAGGGATTCAAAGTGCATGAACTAACAATTGCAAACTGGGATACTGAAGATCTGATGATAAAATATTCCAGATGACAAAAAAGTGAAACACTGTGTACAGAAATGTACACAATCTCTAGGCTGTGTTATAGTTAGTGTTGAATTTGAATATCCTGAAATCCAAGAGTATTACCAATTACAAAATGAGTCACTATGGCAATCAGTGACCAAAAGATTACAAATGAGCTTTTGTCCAATTAATATTCAGATTCTTCGACTGTGCTGTGACTCAATGAAAAAAAACTCCTTAGGAAAGAAAAAAAATCTAAGAAATTATTAAAAAAGATCAATTTTAGTTTGGAGGTATGTTTTCCCTAAATTTATCCATAAATACCCAAATTTGACAATTAAAAGAATATTCCATCATAAACAAGGTGACAAATGCCACATTTCTCTCAGCATGGGGCAAAAAAAGTCACACTTACAATAGTAGTCCAAAGTTGATGGTGAGAGAGACAGGTGTGTGTACTTTTTACTAAATAAACTCAGTGCTCATAACAATGAAATGACAAGAATCATCAGTACGTGTACATGACACTGGGAATTAGCCATTCTCCGGTGTCAACATCATGTTAACACCTGATTCCCATTGTCATCTCCACACTATCCAAAAAAAATCCTTTTTCCAAAGTATCATTTAGGCATATTTGGTATTACAGCATCTCATTTATATCACATGTGATGCCTGTATCATGTAAGGGTAGGTTACTACTACAGTATACATATTAAACACATTGTGATGTTTTCCCAGATTCCTGATACAGTACCGAGAATCGACTGACGTCCACCTCAAAACAAAACATTCCAAATAAATAATGCCACTCCTTGAAATTATCTCCTTGAAATTATCTTTTAGAAATATCCCAATGATGAACTACTGTATTTGTAAATCTACTATACACTGCTGAACTTACGGAGATTATTATACTTGTTGCAAATTGAAGTCACATGTTTGTATTGTATTATTGTTCATAACAACATGTTAGTTCAGCCATTTGTAAAATAGTAGCAAAAGCATACAGGAAACAGCTCATCTCAGAGAAATATTATGCTCTAAATATTGTAAAAGTACTGTTTAAATTGACATAAAGTCTGTTTATTAAATGTTATACAAAAACTACAATTGTATACAAAAGTAAAATGGTTTAAGTAATAAAAACTTGTCACAATATTCTTGACACTAACAATTTTTTCTTAATATCTCCAAATAAAGTTATTATCCTACAACAGTAATTGCTATGCTATTGTATTAACATAAAACAAAGAGTAAAGAATAATGATATAAATCAGGTCTCTCAAAGGATTATTTATCAAACATTTTAAATCCATTTGTATTTTTATTGCTCTTTGTCTGACCAATACAACCAAGTTGACAAACTGAAACCAATTTTTCTTGGTATATTTTTGATTTTCAAAATTTAAGAAATAAATTTGTTGTGTTAATTGATTATTTCAAATGAGAAACAGGTTTTAAAATTAATGAAGAGTTTTTTTTTTTTGTATTATAAAAGCGTCACTTCTCATGCAAACAGCATAATACAGCATTTTGAATTTATAGAATTGTAATTCGTTGATGAACTGCAAAAGTTATAATGGCCTGTAATTAACACCTTAGGCTAGGAAATGTGCAGAAATATCAGTTATAATAAGTAGTAATATGTAGTTCACAATCAGGAATAAACAGAACCTATGCAAGGTGACCCTTTACATAACACAGATTATCCTTACAAATTTAATCAATTATTTAGATAGCCATATTATTTTTAATACACTTCCTGTACAAATATTCAGTCATCATCATATGCACTTCATAAGGCAGTAAATGATGCCCATCACATCAACAAATTGACATCTGAACTTCCTTCTCATCAGATTTTATTTATAAAACTCTTGTACTAATGTTTTAATCACTACTTCTGGTAATTAATTACATGACAAACACACAGTTTTCTGGGCATTAAAACTGCTGACTGAAAATCTGTATTTATGTAGTGAAAACTGATTTTTATTTTAACGTAAATTATTCTTTAATTATTAAAATTATTACATTTTTTCATATATATATTTTTTTACTGTCCGACTGGTTTCCTTTATTTTTTTGACAGTTTCCTTTTTTAAAAAATGAAATCTTTACAGTATGTGTTGTTGCACTAAAGTCTCGTAGATTAGGAAACATAATAGGCCTAGTGCTATATTAGGCCTAAAAGTAGAATGATATTAACAACAAACAACTGTAGGCCTACCTACTACTAGTCAATATACTGTATCTAGGCCTATCCCGTCAATCTCCACATCCTCTCTCTCTCTCTCATTTTCATGATCATCAATCAAGATTAAGAAATGTGTTTGTTCACTGTTTCATTTGTATCGGTAAACTTTGTTTTCTTAAATAAATAAATGTTAATCCTTTCAATAATTACACATCCTTTAAAATAATTACATAAAAACAGATACCGAATCCTGTTCCATGCGGGAACCATCCGGCCCACTCAAATCCTAGCCAGGCTTAGGCTAGGCTTCGAAGTTTGTTGTTTATTTTGGTTGGGCGTTACGCTTAAATCGGACACTCACCCCGATAAATCTGCTGTCCCGAACTGCTTCCGACACATTTTTCCTGACCACAGCAGCACTATGGTTCCCACTAATGTGTTTCCTTAGAAGCATTCCATGAGCCCTGCCTTGTTTTCCGGCCATTTTGACGGGCTTTAATCTTTAAAACGTGAACTTTTGTTACGTTTGTAACCGGTTAATTTCTTCTGGTTAGGCCACCTCCTCTACAGAATTGGTTAACGCCATCTTTCTTTAGGAGATTCCCCGACGAAGTTCGGTATGGTCCATTATTTAGTAGGTTGAAATAAAGTTCACTAGATAGGTACGAATGTAATTAATGTAAATAACAAACCTTTACAAGTGATTACATATAATATATTTTTTATAGCATTATAATCATGTAAAATTGATTATTTTCATTTTGGTTAAAAATGATTTAATTCTTAATTGCAATTGAACTCCCTGCACGTAAATGGATCAAGCCAAAGCAATGGGTCACCTGACTGTGTGAGATTATAGAAGGAAGGATTGTGTTTTCCTGCCCCCGTGCTAGGCCTAGTCATCAGAATACCTTCGAAATTATACTTTATCCGAAATTATATCTTAATCCGTTTTGGCAAATTAAACTATATTTCACTCGTAATATTCCTGTTGTAAAATGAAGAAAAAGGTTTGTTTAAATGATATTATATACCGTTATACAATTCGCATGTTTTGTTTTATTCATGACAAATTCTGGCACTGCTGTGTAGCCTAGCTAGAGCCTAATAAGTAAGGTCCAAGGATGACTGAAGTTGATCATTCCATCATATTTATTATAGTGTTTGTCTATGTTTTCATTGTGAATTTTTTGTGTATTTTGCTACAATACAAGTTATTAATACTTGACTGCATCTAATTACTTATGTCAAACTGTTTTGTTTGATCATTATTCTTGCCGCAATGCTTTAAAAAAAGGTCAGAAAGAAAAACAAAACTGTTATAATAAAAAAAAACGCCCAATCATTAATCAAACAATTAGGGCCGTATTAGCCAATGAAATTGCTACCATGCCCATTTAATCAAATAATTTCCTCTAATTGGTATGTTTCATTTCTCAACAATGACTTTTTTGTAACAATAATGATATTGTGCAAGTTGACCTTCCTCCCATGACCGGGCAAAAATCATTTCATACACAAAACTCACTTCTATCAGGTGACAGCTAAGTCTGATGTTGAATAATCATTCTTTACTAATATTTCAAATTTAACCAGGAGTTTATTTGCATTACTTTAGTTTTATTTACAAGCCAATAGGAATTTACTACTTCTGTCATGTATTTTGGAAGATTTGACGATTTCATTGCATGTGCATTTAGTTGAAGGAGAGCAATAGAACAGTACCAAGATTTTTTGATTTTTTTGTATATAAACTGCACAATAGGAACCTACATATTCTTGCATTTGTAGACAAATGTAATACCACCACAAAAAGGATTTTAGTGTTGTCTTATAATAAACCGTAGCTGTTTGATGCTTTTTCAGTAAAATTTTAAAGCAAAGCTAGACAATGAGTAGAATGGAGACTAGACGCAGGTCCCAAAATGGCAGTCGAAAGAAAAAGGTAACAATAGCTGCATGGCGTACGTACTTATAGGTTGGAAGAGATTTACCATTTTGATGTTTCAAAAGCAACCCTGTGTTTTGTTTTTGTTTTTTTCTTTTTATAACACTGGTATTTGTATACAGGCATGTTCTTTTACTACATGGTTAAGTTATCAAGTATTTGTATTTTCTTTCCAGTGGTTTACCTATGTATGTAAAAACATAAGTTAATTTTCTAAATAACATATCAAAAAGATGAGTTTAACATTAATTTGTCAGTATACTTTATATTAGTAGTAGTTAGGACCATACTAACTGATATAAGTTGAGTCTCCTCTGGAGGATGGTTTTATCAGGGAAGAATACACTTTTTTTATACCTGAAATGTAAAAGTGTGATGTGCCCAAAGACATCATGTCCATATACTGTATGGGCACATCACATTGTTTTGTCACATAAAATTTGATAGTGTTAATTAACAGAGCTTAAGAATTGATGGATATTGCTTGCTGCTATTAACCGCATGTTTCAATTGTTTGACCATTATAATACTGTATATACCATGTTGAATGTTTAGAATGCATAATTATAATTTCAATAATACTTATAAATTGTGATGTGTTTGATGTAATTGTACATATTTTTATTGTATTTATGAATATTAATAATTACTCTGATCTAAAAATCTTAAGAGACCAGTTGTACTTATGACAGTATAATTAATAATTATAATGTTTTGTATTTTAGACCTGGACAGGCATGTTGGAATGACTATAAAGATCTGTCTATATACTACTATCAAACTAGTTTGCCCAAATATGGTAGTGATATGACATGTCCATATATGGGTACATCACATATTTTTGTCACATAAAGTTTGATAGTGTGGACAGAGTTTTAGAGAAAGCATCTTGACTACCAATTATAAAATGGAAAGAAATAAAGCCTGATACTACTTTGCTGTCCCAGTCAACTTTTATGTTGTAACCTATTTTGCATGTTAATAATGTGATTGTTTTGTTACAGGTGTTGTTAATGGGTAAGAGTGGGTCGGGCAAGACCAGTATGAGGTCTATCATCTTTGCAAATTACATCGCAAGAGACACCAGAAGATTAGGAGCCACAAGTAAGTTTGAACTCTAGATTTCAAATCATCTGCCATGTTAGCCACTTGCCCTAAGAATTCTGGTAATAATGGTTATATTCGTCAGGCACAACCTGCTGTAGTAAAGATTTATTTAAAGTGCTAGTGCCACACTTTCGACAAATACGACATTTACTATTATCAGTATCAAGAATAATATATGTAGATACTGTGTTAAATTGAGTTTCAATAATAAATTGTTATATATATGGAAAAAAAAGCAATATGTGTGTCGTTATTTGGTCACGAAACGTTACCTTTCGACATTTGTATGTGACGTCACAGCCATAACACCGACGATCGCGAGGAGGAACTAACCTGCATCTTGCGCCTTATAACACACCCCGTCTTCTGCCTGTGACGTCACGCTTATAAAGTACGAGGGCATATTAACGTTCCTAATTAAGAGGTGATTACGGCCATACCGTTAAAAGTAGGTCAATGCAAATTTCGGTCAAGATTTATAGACATTAAATCTACCCAAAATATCATTAATATCTGAATTTAAAGTCTGTGGCACTTTAAGTTTATTTAGCAAAACCATACTGTTTTTATCTAATGTAATGTTGGACAAAAATACACACAATAATCAAAATTAATAGTAGCAAATAAAATTTACTTAAATTCATTTGTTTTTTTCCTTTTCCAGTTGATGTTGAGCATTCTCATGTACGTTTCCTAGGTAACCTGGTATTAAATTTGTGGGACTGTGGAGGGTAAGTCAACTATTTAATTGTCTACACCTAACTAACTGTAAAATAAAGTTGGCACAGTGTTCCAGTTTCTTGACTACATTTTTACTTACTTACTATAACAATACTTACTTAGTCCGGGACAAACCCGAACTTATATGACTAGTTTCCTCCATAATTTCCTATCTGCAATTGTGACAGCCAATCAATTCATCTATTTGCATACCAGCATCTGTCTCTAGTACATCAATGTATGTTATTATAACAATACACTGTAATATAAAACTTACTGTTTAATATTGTACAAATAATGACCATTTAATAGTGTGTACTATAACACACCATGTGTCCCACAATTGTCCAATCAAATGACAGGAATTTATTTATGTGTTATATAATACCTTTCTTGTAGCCAAGAAGCCTTTATGGAGAATTACTTTGCCAGTCAGCGTGACAACATATTCCGCAATGTAGAGGTGCTTATCTATGTCTTTGATGTTGAGAGTAGGGAGCTGGAGAAGGACATGCATTATTACCAATCATGTTTGGAAGCTATCCTGCAGAACTCACCAGATGCAAACATCTTCTGTCTCATACACAAGATGGATCTTGTACAAGAAGACCAACGAGATGTGGTATGAATACAAATAATAGGGTCCTCATAAACAGGAGTTTTATCTAATAAAAAGTTCAATAAACATCCCTCTCAATAAATGTTATATGTACCACACCTACATGTGGGAGCATACATAGGCAAGCTTAGTTTTCTATCTATACGGTACTATCTATTCTTACTGCCACAGTTAAATTCTTTACTTTCAATTTTAAAATATACACACTGTCACACACAGGCAGTTAATAACTCATCATGAGGGCCTATGATTGTCAACATAAGCTGTTTTGAGTCGCCCTCTGTAAATAAGGTTGAATAAAAATATATAAAAATATATTTTTTTTTCAGATTTTTAAAGAACGAGAGGATGACTTAAAGAGACTTTCAAAACCTTTAATATGCACATGCTTCCGCACATCTATATGGGATGAAACACTTTACAAAGCCTGGAGCAGTATAGTCTATCTTTTAATTCCAAATGTAAGGCAGTTGGAGACCAACTTACAAAAGTTTGCTGACATCATTGATGCTGACGAGGTTCTGCTTTTTGAGAGGGCAACGTTCTTGGTACGTACTGTATAACCACAAGTAGTTTCAGTAGATGGTCAGTTACTTCATTAATCCCTAGGGCTTCTAAACACGGCGTCTGATTGACTTGCGAGCTGCGCCATCTTGTTTTCCTTGTGTTAATAAAAATATTGTTCTTTTTCAGGTTATTTCACATTGCCAGCGTAAACCACACAAGGATGTACATCGGTTTGAAAAAATCAGTAACATAATTAAACAATTCAAACTGAGCTGTAGGTAAGAACAGTAATGTAATCTACCTGAACTTCAGGGGTTGATCCAGCATTGTGTATAAAGTTGAGGGGTGGGAGGAAAAGAGATAGACATTTTGTGCTAGTTAGAGTGATAGTTTAAAACGCTTATTTTTCAGAGCATCTCTTTTCTCGTTTTTCCATTTACAGTAATTTTTTTTTTATTTTGCAGTAAGTTAGCTGCATCATTTCAAAGTATGGAAGTAAGAAACAGTAACTTTGCATCGTTTATTGATGTGTTTACATCAAACACATACGTAATGGTGATCATGTCAGACCCGACCATACGTAAGTAAAAACAGTTTGTAATCTATAGAACAACTCGTTTAAATATCATCTGTATTGCAAGACGGATGGTTGTAGACCTTCATAATGTATACAGTAGCTCTACAACTTTACGATAAAGATGAAATTTAAACTTAAATGAGTTGTTTTATTTATTAATTGCATGTCAATACTTCACACTCTTAAAAGTTTTGGCAGAATAGTTTCTAAACTATAGTCAGTTAATTGTTACTACCCAAATGAAACAACTCCATTTGGTTATACATTGACGACTAGTAATATTATATTTTTATAACAGTTTATTTGGGCTTACAATTGAACAATAATTAAAATTAAAATATACCTTGTAAAAGTTACTTAAGCTTCTGTGCCAATGAAATAAAACACACCAGTGGCAGTACTTATCTTTTCAAAAGTGATCCGTTGAAGAATAACGAAACCTATGTCTTTTTCTACAGCTTCTGCCGCCACCCTGATCAATATAAAAAATGCAAGAAAACATTTTGAAAGGTTAGAGAGGGTAGAGTCGGGTTCTGTTATGTAACGTGGATCACTTGCTACACATTTGTTGTTTTTAGTTGCAAACAGGCCATGTTTGTGACTCTGGAAACTGGTTAGAAATAGACGTCAAACAACAAAACTATACTGACTTGAAGTTTGCGTAGAAAGAAGACAATTTCATTCAAGACCACATAAAGCATGCTCTGTGTGCAGTCAATTTGTTTCAGGGGAAGAATGGTAAAAGGCTTCCTACTTTATAGGAGTTTTATGTGGTTAATTAAATAGTCTATATTGTTTAGACAACTTTGTAATATGACCACAGTGCTGATTTTGTCATATTTCCCCTATGATGGCTAAAATTGCTTAAGAACTAAGCCAAATTGATTATGACTACAGTGCTGATTTTGTCATATTTCCCCTATGATGGCTAAAATTGCTTAAGAACTAAGCCAAATTGATTATGACTACAGTGCTGATTTTGTCATATTTCCCCTATGATGGCTAAAATTGCTTAAGAACTAAGCCAAATTGATTATGACCACAGTGCTGATTTTGTCATATTTCCCCTATGATGGCTAAAATTGCTTAAGAACTAAGCCAAATTGATTATGACTACAGTGCTGATTTTGTCATATTTCCCCTATGATGGCTAAAATTGCTTAAGAACTAAGCCAAATTGATTATGACTACAGTGCTGATTTTGTCATATTTCCCCTATGATGGCTAAAATTGCTTAAGAACTAAGCCAAATTGATTATGACCACAGTGCTGATTTTGTCATATTTCCCCTATGATGGCTAAAATTGCTTAAGAACTAAGCCAAATTGATTATGACTACAGTGCTGATTTTGTCATATTTACCCTATGATGGCTAAAATTGCTTAGGAACTTAGCCAAATTGATTATGACTACAGTGCTGATTTTGTCATATTTACCCTATGATGGCTAAAGTTGCTTAGGAACTAAGCCAACTTGATTATGACCACAGTGCTGATTTTGTCATTTTTCCCCTATGATGGCTAAAGTTGCTTAGGGAACTACATTTTGCTTACTCCCTTGGACTAATCAAACACACTGTTTTTTGCAATGACTGTCTCATAGACTTCTACATTTAAAAATAAAATATTTCATTAATGCAGTAAAAATTGCAGTAGAATAATTTTCCCTAAGTTATGCTATTTAAGCTTGGAAGTTAATGAAGATTATATAATAATAACACCAAGGACCACCAATTTTGGAATATCACTGATTTAAGAAAGTGCTCAAGAAAAACTGTTAGTATTTATTACATATTTTGTTTACTGGTGTATTAAGATGGTTACCTAGTAAATGCTTTTAGCAGACTTAACTAGTATACAAATATTTAAACGGAAACCATTTTAGGATATATTCTTTAAACAAGTTAATTTATTATGTAATGTTATTTTTAGATTTTTCGTATAAAGTGTGAACCCATTAAACAGGAATTATTACATTTTTAACTTGATGTTTTAGAGTTTAATAAAAAAAAAAAAGACAAAATATGGTCACATGGATCAATATAATGAGAAAACATTATAAAAGTAACATTAAATGTTGTAAAAGATATGTACAATTTCCCAATGTTTTTTACCCATTGATAGATTTAGAATTCTGTGTGCTGGTTTGAAAAAGGAATAGTTTAGAATTGGTTACACAGATAATTAAGAATTCTAGGAATTTGGTAAGATTTATGAAGTGAGATGTAAATGAGATGATTTATTTGCGAACTTGTGGGGGGGAGGGGAAAACTAATTTTAAATGTCTTAATCACGCCAATATGTGATTATTAATGTGTTTGTGCCCATTGAAAAATATGCTACTACTAGACAGTGGGATAATGTTAGGTTATTGCCACGATAATCCTTGGTTCCACCCACTAGGATGCAACTCAACAACTTAGACGCAAGTGAGTTGACCAATGACAAGCAACATTTTGAATAATCTATCGCTTGTCATTGGTCAAATCATTTGTGTTGTAACCTAGTGGAAACCAAACATAAAATATAAAGTACACGGAACTGTACTTTCCTCAAGCATGTGATATCTAAAATAAATACCAAATTTGGGGGATTGTAACCAATGGTTTATTTAGGATTTACTAACCTGATGATAATACACATTATAACCATAACAGAATTATCTGTTTATGTATTTTGTATCAGTTGTTTAAGTTAACAAATAGTAAAATACAAATCATATTTAAGCACTACTATCTTACACTATCATCAGTATAGTTATGGTATTAATACATTAATACTGATGATTATTAATGTTAAATGATTATTTTAAGAATGAATATTAACAAAACAATATTATGATTTAATAATAAATTTAACAATTATAGTTTATTTAAGAAGCTGAATAATTTCACTTTTTTGTAATTAAATTTTGTTTTCAATTGAAAGTGAAATATACATGTACAATTATACAATTAAATATAACTATTAATTCATGTTTATTGATATTACTTTCTTTATGATGATGATGAAGACAATCCTAAATTTGCCCTTTACTCTGGTAAAACAACAGTTGCAATGATGTCAAAATATATATCATTCCTGATCTACAGAATTGGACTACAAAGAGACTCTGTCACAGATTAAAATTAGACAGATGGCACTATATTACAAATTTGAATCAGCACATTTTTATGACCTCCACCAACTCCCCTTACAGTGGAGTAATGCTATGAGCGTTCACTGGCTAAACCCAGAACATAAGCAGCCTCAAGAAGGGCCAATGCTACCCAGGGCCCATTAGGAGTGCTAAACCAGGTGCCTTTGCCCAATGCATTACACCACAGATCAATTGATTTGGCCTAGGGCTTAGCTCTAGCCTAGTAGTAGTAGGCCTAAGCCTAAGTCTAGGCCTAGCAAGCAATTCAATTACAAACATACCTTTCTGAGTATTGAAAGCCCGGTAGCCTTGTTTTATTGTATTCACTTCCATATTCCGAAATAATTACTTTCTTTAAATAATAATCAATAAATAGGCCTAGCTAGGCCTAGTCTAATTCCAATGTATGAGAGCTGCCACACTCTTCTTGTCGTCTGCAACTTGAGAAAGTATCTGTGCTCTGATTGGTTTAATCTTCAGATGTTGGTTTGATCACTTTGAATATTTCTAAGTAGTTCCTAAACCAATCCATTTCTTTAATTTCTTGTGTGGGTTTGTAATAACTTTTAATATTTTCTTTGTAGTGTCTAATCCAATCCAATTCTTTAATTCGAGGTGTGGGTTTGTAATAACTTTTAATATTTTCTTTGTAGTGTCTAATCCAATCCAATTCTTTAATTTCTTGTGTGGGTTTGTAATAACTTTTAATATTTTCTTTGTAGTGTCTAATCCAATCCAATTCTTTAATTTCTTGTGTGGGTTTGTAATAACTTTTAATATTTTCTTTGTAGTGTCTAATCCAATCCAATTCTTTAATTTCTTGTGTATTGTAATCACTTTTAATATTTTCTTTGTAGTGTCTAATCCAATCCAATTCTTTAATTTCTTGTGTATTGTAATCACTTTTAATATTTTCTTTGTAGTGTCTAATCCAATCCAATTCTTTAATTTCTTGTGTATTGTAATCACTTTTAATATTTTCTTTGTAGTGTCTAATCCAATCCAATTCTTTAATTCGAGGTGTGGGTTTGTAATAACTTTTAATATTTTCTTTGTAGTGTCTAATCCAATCCAATTCTTTAATTTCTTGTGTGGGTTTGTAATAACTTTTAATATTTTCTTTGTAGTGTCTAATCCAATCCAATTCTTTAATTTCTTGTGTGGGTTTGTAATAACTTTTAATATTTTCTTTGTAGTGTCTAATCCAATCCAATTCTTTAATTTCTTGTGTGGGTTTGTAATAACTTTTAATATTTTCTTTGTAGTGTCTAATCCAATCCAATTCTTTAATTTCTTGTGTGGGTTTGTAATAACTTTTAATATTTTCTTTGTAGTGTCTAATCCAATCCAATTCTTTAATTTCTTGTGTGGGTTTGTAATAACTTTTAATATTTTCTTTGTAGTGTCTAATCCAATCCAATTCTTTAATTTCTTGTGTGGGTTTGTAATAACTTTTAATATTTTCTTTGTAGTGTCTAATCCAATCCAATTCTTTAATTTCTTGTGTATTGTAATCACTTTTAATATTTTCTTTGTAGTGTCTAATCCAATCCAATTCTTTAATTTCTTGTGTATTGTAATCACTTTTAATATTTTCTAAGTAGTTTCTAATCCAATCCTATTCTTTAATTCGAGGTGTGGGTTTGTAATCAATCCTATTGAGTTCTTTATGTATGGAAGATTTTTTAGCAGGTGTGACTGTATTAATGGGCTATTTTCATTTTCAATAGTTTCTAATCAAATACTTAGAGCTCACTGAAATCATATTTAGAAATAAAATAAATTGTGTAGAAAAAGTAAAGTAAGACACATACACAAATCAAATCCTTTGGTACAAAATCATTTTATTGAATTTTAAAAGGTACACATATTCAGGGTTATTATCTATGCCAATAATTATATTAAGCACATCAGTATTGAAGACTGGCTAGAAATATTACAGGTGGCAAAATATACAATGTTGCTACTGTCGCCCTCTAGTGGTTATGACAGTTTACGCCAATAAACCTGCCATTTTATAAACTGTTCAATTTGTATCAATACTATCAATACAAGTTACAATGATCGTTTTTTTTATTGATACATATAAATATATATTACATGATATTAATTTGTCAAAAGCTTTATTTTTTAAATTTTAACTATAAAACTGTTCACACTAATTTTTAATTTAACTTTTTTTCAAACTAACTTTTAACTTCTTTCACACATTGTTTGTAATGATTTCTCACCATGTTATTTTAAACAAGTAACTTTTTAAGTTGTTAATACTTTCTAAACTTGTATGGTTCATGATTATAATTATTTTGAAGGATTGTATCAATACATCATGTATAAATAATAACAGGCCTACCAATACATACTTTCAGAATTGGCTTAAATTATTTAGTCCAGTCTTTCTTTCTTAAATAGTTAACAGCCTACAAACTTAATTAACTCAAAACAAATAATAATAAATGTATTTTCTTTTTGTACTAAGATAAACTATACCATGTATACATATAATTATAGTATGTGTGTATTTATACAGCATACACATTTATGTCAAAGTGTATTGAAATGAGTAACATAACACACAGGCACATAACTTACAGCTTGATTCACAATTGGACGCAACGCAACGACATAAACGCATCGCAATTGAGTGACCAATCTCAAACAAACGGTTTGCATTATCCATCGCAGTGCGCTTTACATCTTTGCATTGCGTCCAAGTGAGAACCAGCTTAATTTGTGTAGAATAAATGAATTATAAAGTAATCAAATTTAAGACTATTTCTGCTGCTCCATGTTATTGTTTCATTTTTATACCGATGCTGTTGAGAACTTGGATAAATGTATGCAGTATGTATTAAACACACATTAACTACACATTACATACAAATTAAGGGTGTACCCAAGTTACACAGTATACATACATACAATACTGTTTAAATTAAAAGCTATTAACAAAAACCAACACAAGTTCATAATTAATACTGCTTTTTCTGATCAATATATATTATTTCTTAAAGAATGAAACCTTAAAAACATGGTGGATATTAATTAGGTAGATTTTAGATGAGGATGACCATAGGTGACCTTATGCTGACCCTAGGTGACCTTATGCTGACCTTAGATGACCCTATACTGACCCAGTCTTATATATAGAACTACATCACTAACTTATAAATTCAACATCATTTACATACAAATGCAAATATTACAGCTAAACTGAACAGAAAATGTTAAAATGATTTATGTTATACTTTATAAGATTCTGTACAATTTACATTTTAAGATAATTAATCTCAATCTACTAAGCATTAAAAGAAAAACAGTACCCCAGACAATAATCGGTGGATGAAAAAATTATAATACAAATAAACACAAATCAATTTAATGCTGTCGACAGCAAAGATAAATTATTATTTATCGGTCTCTGGATTATTTTCGTTTTTAATTTTGGGGAAACAAAGAACACTACACAGGGCCGTTTTCGTTTAAATACATTTTTGTAAAGATTTCTTAGATGTTTAAGACTTTTTACTTATTTCCTTGTCTTATATTAGCAAATGATTCCATTTTTGTAATATTTCCTGTAGACACAATTGACTTAGTACATCAACTTTTGAATTAAACAAACCAATGATTTTACTTAAATTAAGAGGCCATACCACCGTACTTAAAGTTTAAAATCTCAACTACATGATTCAATAAATGGTCAAATTGAAGTTTCATGATCAAAACAATTATGTAAAATCTAAAAGCATAAAGACTTATTTATTATATCAAAACTCAAGAACTGGAAAATCGGTGGAAAATACAACACCAATACCATGTTCCAAACAAGAATTCATATCAAATAGATTTGAGTGATTACAAAGCGACGAGGCACAAAAGGGTTCATTCTTGGAAGGTTGCTGTATATTCTACCAGATAACTTGGATATAAGTAATAATACATTATTATTTAAAAACATTTTTTTTCTATGTACAAATGAATGAGTTTTTAAAAACAATTAAAACCAACAACTGCACAATCACTTGAGATTAAAACTTTTCAATTTAAAATGTTTTAAAACAATATTACAATTCAAATTTTTTTTCATAAAAGGGGCTTTTAGTAGCATTAGCGTAACACTTGCTGATTTATATATTGTTTATAAAATTACAGTAACTACGTAAATTAAATATTCATTATAGCTACATTATTAAAAGAACACTGTAGAGAATATTATGATTATGTTTGCGACCAGAGCTTGAGTATCAGTCGATAGAAGGCACCCAAAATGAAGCAAGCCCGAAGCACTCAAAGGCACCTAAGCATCGACTTAACTAATCAACATAGGCAATCAATATAGCAAATATTACTAATCCTATTATTGTCAGTCCCATATATATATAACTGGTTAGAAATAATACTGAATTTCAACAAATGAATACCGATCTATAAAATGCTCCTAGCATCGAAACATTTGAAAGCTTTGGATTAAGTACAAATCAAATCTAAAAATATTTCTACAATTTCCATTCGCAATCCAAGATATTTAATATTTGGTTTAAGAGAAGTTCTTACTTTTTGAGTACTTATCTCAAAGACTAGGTACTTACATTGTTAAGTGCAAGTACTTAACCTGCGAATATAAAGCACCAACTTCAAGCATAATTTATAATTCTCAATTATTTTTAAAAAGCAAGGGACTTGGTTCAGGATTTATAAGGAATGAATATTAACATGGAATTTGTGTGCTTATTTTCAGTTTTATGAACCATTGGCCAATTGTGTTTAAAAAAAAACTCCCAAAATCCAGACTCAATACATAAGCCCAATCTTAATTAACATTGAAGTCTTTCTTAAGACATGCTATATAGCCACACCATTCATAGATAAACTACCTTCATTTTTCAAAACCACAATATCTCTATTTACAATTAACATTTTTCACATTTAAAATAAAAAATAAATAAAAGATATGTTACTAAAAACCATCTTTATAACAGTTATCACTAAATTGAAACCAGGCAGTGCTTCTGACAAACGTTGATTTCAAATATATCGCCAGCATGAATGTCTACTTGTGGCTCTAGCATTAAAGTCCAGTGACAAGCAACTTCACATCCGTTATTCCATATCAGAACATTTAACATTTTCATGTCGTAATGAGCATGATTTCTGTATTTTTTATTGGGAATTGGAAGTAAACATTAAGCATTTTGATTCTCATCAGAAGCAGCATTGTACATTCTCTATCAATTAATTTAAATTGCCCGTCATGTCTCTGTGTCAGCAGTGCTGTGAAGACTAACCTCTAGGAAAAGTTGACAGGAATTCTAAATTCCTAACGACTGTCTCGCTCTTGTTTGTGGACGTATTCCATGCTCTCTCTCTCTGATTTCTGGAGACATTCATGTCCATTTACCCATAATTCCAGAGGTACTATTTCTAGAGGATTCTTGACAACAGGCTGCTCCATACTTCCTGCACAGTAAACTGTTCTACACTGCTAATACATACGGCAGAGACACCTAAATGTACTACACCACTGTTGGATATGAAATGATATCCCAATAGAGGTATAGTACGTATTATGCTATGGTGTACACGCCAGAGTTTTGGTTCCAGTTCTTATTAGTACCTTTAGTTATTCATTATTCTTATATAACTAATCTTTAAACAGCTTCAGCAATGGTCATTTCAGCAATGGTTATTTTCAATGACCGCGGAAGAGACATGAAAATAACATAGAGAAAATTAATACAGATAATGTTATTGTTGCTTGCGAGGGTGCTGCATTGTCTGGGAATTTCGTCGGTCGATATTTAGGATCGTTGTCAATGGTTGTGACAGTGATATCGTTGACTGATCCATCACCAGAACCAGATCCACTGCCACTACCACTGCCTTCCTCATCATAATCTTCGTCTGAAAAAAAAAAATGATAGTACTGTATTTAATATTTTGTGTATTTTAAAGTATTCTGTTGGTAGCATTTGGATGTTGGATGCAAATAAATACAAATACTGGTTTATCCAGGAAAGCTAGGCACGAAATAGACTTGAGATTTTCTTCCATATAAACTAAATGCCTATGAGTCTGTCTGGTATATTTATTTATGTAAAATCTTAATGTCTGTGAGTCTGGTGTTATTTTATTCCATATAAATGTAAATCTTGATGTTTTATTTAATGGAACTAAGCTAGCTACTTACCATCAGGAACTAATGATATAAATTTTGTATTTCTTCCGGTATAAGCATGATTAAGTTGAGCTGTAATGTCTTTAAGCAAAGCCTTATACTCCAACGTAGAGGGCGATCTTATTCTGCTTACCATATCAACTTCTGAGTTATTGCCTTGGAATTCTAGCCCGCTTTTTACAATAGGCCGGTCATAACTGTGGGTTAATAAACACCACTATTTAAAAAAAATCTATAATCTTAATATATAATGAATAATATAGTAGTGTCGATACAAGTAAAGTTAATGATTAAATAATGCTATATTATATAATAAGATAATCTTTATGAAAATAAAGTAGGCAGCCACAATTATGTAGATATTATATAGGATGCATACAATTTGCATAACAGGTGAATACCAAGACCTAACATATTACAATACTAGTACCAAACTCAGTAGTTAATATGCAAACATTTACAATGCACAAATTAACCACTTAAAGCCAATGTTTTTTAAATGTGCAGTTTGTGTTTAATACTTACTTTCCGATCTCGATTCCAGTCCAGCAGTTCTGATTGGATGCTTCCGCTGCATAGTTATCATCATTGCACATGAGGTACGGCAGATCCGCCCAGAAATTAATAGAGTTCTTTAACATCTCTGCAGTTTCGGCAATGTAGCCGTTGAGGGTAGCTCCAAGAGCCGTCGATGATGGATTGTTATTTCCTTGAGGCCGGTATCTACTCCAATCCGATTTCTTATCCAATTTTTTCTTGTTTGGTTCGGATGATCGTCGTTTTCTTACTAGATGGCCACATTTTTCAAAAGACTACAACAAAAAACATTAAACCTTTATTAATAATAATAAATAGGAGTGTATGTGAATCAATCACTTTACACATAATATTAAAATGTTTTAAAAAAACCATGATTTTTCAAATGTTTTTTTAAATATGTGATTCTGAAATGCATGATTTTAGAAGTTGTAAATCGGCCCAAAGCCATCTACATATTGAAACGTTGAAACAATATCCAACTTCCTGTAAATCCATAAACTGCAGACATGCAAATATTCTGCACAAATCGCATTCTACTTAATCTATACAATCACTTTGGCATTCAAGCACTAGGCCTACACAGTATCTATTTAGCGATCATACCAACTATATTATAAATTAACATTCCACTCAGGATATCAACGACACAGATACAACTAAATGAACGACGGCAAATTGGTATTTGTACAGTCTAAATTAATAGGGTTTATTCTACAACGAGTGACATTATAAATGATTTGTGTCAGTTTATTACGGCAATCAACAATCTTGGTTACTACAACGCTAATTATAAAATAACGCTTACTGTCACATTAATGTTAATTATGAATTTAGTTAATGAAGCCAATCTTAAGAATATCATTCCAATTAAATTAAATTTAACTTAGAAGAATGCCAAGAATGTATTATATAACAAATAAATAAATTCCTGTCATTTGATTGGACGATTGTGGGTCACATGGTGTGCAATAGGACAATTAAATTACCTTAGAAGAATGTCATAGAATGTAATAATTATTGTAAGCTTTCATCTAAAATTAGAATTTGTGATGGAAATTTAGAGAAGCTGATAATTGACAAGCGATTACCGGTATCAATTCTTATTTACAGTAAGTCCTCATCTAAGAATCGGTGAGTCATCAAAAGGATGTAGGGGGATAAAATATATTAAGTTTGATTTTATAAAGGGAGAAATACAAGTAAAGACAGTGTGTGTTTAAATATTTCTCACATTAAGTATTTTATATATCTCTGCCATTGCCAAGGATAATATAATTTATAACTACAGTAGTCTAAGTGAACATACTTAAACCACCACTTATGCTCTCATCCTAAGTATGTTTCTTCTTTAATAATGTCACTCAGATAAGCATAGCACAAAAATAAATGATTTACACACTGTAGTGGTTAGCTTAGTCTCTAAAGGATAAGACCAAAGATCATCAAGTAGAAGCCATCACACATTTAAAATCTGGTGTGGACAGATGTGCAAGTGTGATGCAACTTTAATAACGCCAAGGTTACCTCATCTAATTAGTAATTCAACATTTAGAAAAAAAACACATGAACAAATGAACTCATGAGCATGGCATGGAGTTTACACAATTGAGTAGAAGTCTTAACTGAGTAGACTTGTTGTACTAAGGGTCTGTTTCTGCTGCATAACGCAATTTAACCGGTTATTTTAAAATAGATTAAAAATAGATAACAATAACAAGACCGCGTTTCTGCTCAATTTGTGCTCCGAAATAACCGGTTAAATCTATGGGTGGTCGTCGAGCAAAACGTCATCATTACCCAAAATGCAATACACTCAGACGGAAGTAGAAGTTGGCTGTTTGTTTACATCGACGTCGTGAGTACACACGTGTGTATTATATCGCCGAACATCTCACTCAAACATGTTAAAAAAATAAAATGTTGTCTCCAGGTCTACAAGTTTTGTTTTTTGTAAAGCCTACTTACATCGCTAATAAAATTAATTCTCATGGCGCCTTCAATAACATGATGGGGAGGGTCGTGCAGCGCCCGATCGCCTAAACTAGGATAATTTTTATCCTCAACAAAGGCGATGACATACGGCCCTTCCCACGTGAACGACTGTTGTCTTTCGCGAGCGCGGTCCTACAAAACACCAAACGGAAACAAAAACGAGACTCAGAATGTTGCAATACTTACCAAACGAGAGTAGATAATTGTTAATTAATTATGAAAACCCAACTTTTATAGCAAAAATCGTCCGAATTTATGTTAAAAACGATGAGTTTAGCCACAAAAACTTAAATCAAACGAGAGTATCCAAGTCATAGAATATCGCACGCATATAGTGCCTTTAATAAAATAATGAGTATTGAACATTATTTCGTATATTTATGTACTAACATAAATAACAACACATTTCTATGCTTAATAAAATCATATTTAATATATTATCAAAGGCTCTGATTACCTTTGTTTTCGGTCGATGTGATGTTTTTCTAAAAAATTATATTATGTAAAACGATCAAAGTAAGAATGTTCATTGTTCTCCTATTAAAGGCACTAAGGGCATGCCATAAATACGCTCGTTTGGATTAAGTTTTTGTTGCTAAATTCATCGTTTATAACATAAATTCGGATGATTTTTGCTATAAAATTTGGGTTTTCATAATTAATTAACCATTATCTACTATCGTTTGGTAGGTATTTGCAACATTCTGAGTTCCTTTTGTTTCCGTTTTGGTGTTTATATAGGGGACCATCCATACCCTTCGCGAGCGTGTACTAACGCCTCAAATTGCTTAGCTTGGGTAGTCCCCGGAACTCCACCCCAAACTCCTCTTTTACTTTCGCAAAAATGCTCTTATTTATTATCTGTGATTCTTTTCTATTCCCTGCCATCCTTCCCCGTACTTTCTCTCCCCCCACGACTGAATAACATATCTTGTGATTTCATTCATCCACATACATGTTCACTTCTTCGTTCGACTGTCAAAACCACGAGGAAAACACACATCGTATGCGACGGTATCTGACCCGGGGTCACAACTGTCAATCAAATAACCGTTATTTCGTGTTGCAGCTAAGAATTGCTCAGCGATAACCGGTTAAACGGCGTTCTAACACCGATTTAAATTGGTGTTTTTAACCGGTTATTTTGCGCTGCCTTTTAACCGGTTACCACAAATGTGTCCTGTTTCTGCTGCCAAGAAAATGGAGTTAATTTATTCACACTGATTTTAATTTATTCACACCGATTTTAACCGGTTATTTTCTATGCAGCAGAAACAGGCCCTAAGTCTCACTTGCGTAGACTTGTACTAAATCTCAATTGAGTAGACTTGTACTAAGTCTCAATTGAGTAGACTTGTACTAAGTCTTAATTGAGTAGACTTGTCCTAAGTCTGACATGAGTAGACTTGTACTAAATCTCAATTGAGTACACTTGTCACATGTGTGTTAACTTGTTTATATTTTTATCAATATAAAACAGAATCACCATCTAGAATTCAAGTCTGAATGATATGATAAACATCAAAAGTAATTGGAAATTGTATTAATTATATATAGGATTAACGCAGATGGAATGATAATACAGTTAATCCCATAACCTAATTAATTTTAGAATTACGATTCACACCATAACGTCTGAGAACATACTAAACATGTTTAAGTACAGGGGTAGGTTCAATTAGGACTAGATCAATTATCATTAGGGGCTGTGAGCATTTTTTGAGATGTTGACAAAAACGCTATAAGCTTCAATTACTATTGTCACACAACATAAAACAATGTATTATTAATGTTAGATAAGTATCCATAGAAACTGCTATGATAACATAACCTAGAGGCTATATCATCATTTAATATCAAAATTGACATAAAAATCCAAGCTGATAACATTACCAAGAAAAAAAATTATTGTAGATTTATTATCAATCATAATAAAACATAAGAATTCTGAAAACGAGGTCGTTTAAATGACTGCACAGATAAACAAAGAACTACTCTGTGAATTATTGAAAAGAGAAAAACAGAAAAAAAAAAATATTTTATAAGATAATAGTGAATTTATTATTGCCGTTAAATTCATATTGTTCTCCTGGTCATTCTTGTTGATGTTCAAGCTTTAAACAAAATATACAGTTTGTATTTCAATTTAAATTGGTCATTTGGGAATAAAAATTACGTCTACGTTGGTAAGTAATATTCAGGTTACACTGGACAATACCAATTACAAAATCTAGATAAATCATTTACGTACATAAATTAGTTTTCAAAAGTCAAAGTAATTTTTTATTTTAAATATATCAGGACATGGTAAATTAGTGTGTCTGGGAATCGGCAAAAATAACTAATAATTCATTTAAATTAATATAATTTAATTTGTCTGTCTGTGTGTTAATTTTACTTTAGTATTCGCTACAAGGAAAACATTTCACGAGATGTATTTATTAAGAAAAGCAATGCCGGTATGTATTTGCTACAATATTCTTAATTCAGTATGATTTAGCAAGTCACTCATCAATTATATCAATTATTTAGTTTTAGTTGATATACAAAATTGATATCTTCTGACATTGAAAGAAAGGTTTTTCAATTTTAAAATTATGGATTTACTTCGATGCTAAAAGTATATTAATAAATAATATGCACTTCTAAAGAAAAACAAAATTATGTAAAAAAAAACATTCATAAATGAAGATTATGCTTCTTTCCAGTCGTTTTGCTTATCTTGGAAGCCTCACTTAGTAACTATGGTAACTCATTCAATAAATGGCTCTTTTAGATATGTCTCTTGGTAATTTAACTTAGAATCTTGAAATGATCCGAAACCAACCTAAATCAATTCACTACACAGATGGTTATTAATGTCTTAAAATGATAGGTTACTGAATAATCTAGCCATAGATCTGTGCAATATTTATTCTTATATTGTTCAACTAAAATTCTTCTGTTTGTATTGTATCTGATACAGGAATTTGCTTTCTTGGTGATGCCACCATTATTTGGAAATAAATGTTATTGTGATGATGATCTCTCACTTTGGGGAGAAGGGCTTTTATTAGTTTATCCATGTACACTAGGCACAAAATATTTGCTAATAAATAGGAAGTGTTTACTGTTATTATAATGATGCAATAATAATTCAATCTTAATCTTGATCTTTTTCCAGACTATTTCCACTATACTTCAATCCAAGAATGACCAACAACAGAATCTAGCGCCCTCAGGGAGCTCCAAACGCATGATTCATTGCTGGGCTTCTACATCTAAAATGTTCTGAACGTGGCTACATGCGTGTGGGTAATTATCTCCAATATTAATTTCTCTATTGATTTTCTGAAGCCGTTTTGTAGCCGCAGTGGAATGTAAAACTGTAATTGTGATGAGGTCGCGTAGGCTTAGACGACTGTAATAACTATTGGTCGTGATGCCTGTGTTGACTTCACAAATACTTAGAATCAATGACATTGTCGGCTAAAGTTGAAATAGCACACACTATTTCACTGGCTTGTGATCTGATTATAAATACCGTGATATTCGTGATGACTTCATTTTGTATACACATTTTTTAGGCTCAAACAGTGATGTAATAAAAGTAACTGTCGTTTTTTCTTCAATAAATGTTGAATGTGACACAATTTTATTCAACTTTTTCATCTCACTTCTCAGCCACCAGCTCTAAATACAATGGTGAGTTGCGCCAGAATGTTATTTCTTCCTCCTTCCAAAAATACAGTAGTAAAATAATTATCATTTATACTATTGTAAATGGTAAATAAACTAAAAATCATTGTAATAAATAAATATGGTTACATAAACTCTAAGAACAATCCTATTTGTGTACAGTTGTAATACATTAATGCCTAGAATGCGCAGTAAGCATTTAAACGCATTCAATCATTAATAAACATGATGGCTGTAAGAAACGCTCTAAGGACAATCTCAAGGGGAAAACGCTCATTCATTTTCAGTGTAAAACGTAATTTACTATTCTGACTGCTTGTCAGGCTTGGGACAAAGCCAAATAACGTAACTTAATGCCACGAATGACGAGGCTAGTTTTGATGCAGAATGTGAAAGCACCTGTATCTACTCTATCATTCGCGGCATTAACGTAAGCCGAAATAAAAAATGAAAATAAATACACCTAAATACACCGTTTCTGTAAATGTTTTCATGTTCAATATTTTAGTAATTAAAGGAATGTTTAATGATTATTATTATGAAGATGAGATACAAAATATATTTTTTTCCTGATTTATATTTTGTTAGTTATACATACATACACAATCTAGCTAAAACTATCCGATACAAATACTGTATGATTTACACAGTGAATTTAGAAAGAATATTTAGTGAGAACTATTTAAAATACATCTCAAAACCATCATCTTGTCTATGAGGAGTCATCAACAATGGATTATGTTAAATGATGATGACATCATTAGGTCAAATTTGATGACATCATAAGGTCATCTATATTTGGAAGAGTCCATTATATTTGATTTGTATTCCTTTCATCAATTTTGCAGGGAATATACAAGATCATTTACTCTAGCTGTGTTTAAAATAAATAATACATTACGAAAATCTCATAATTCCTATTTAAAAGAAATTGCTTAAGGAAATTATGAAACTTTATCCACTTAATTACTGCGTCATTTGATTTCAAATTAAACCACTTTATAAACCACCACAGGTTACTAGGGACGATGAAAGAATAATCTCACTACATTGCTTTTCAAAACAATTAGACGATGATCATGTCTTCAGGTATCTTCTGGTTTTAAAACAGCCTTCAGTTTTAAAACAGCCTTCAGTTTTAATTGTACAGTAGGCGTAAATGTCGGGCAATAACAGGCAAGACATTTTTATAAAAGACATAAAAATATAAACTGTATTGTAGTACAGAGTATAATCCAGTGCTAGAGTATAATGCAATCTCAAATTGAGGCTAAATCCATTGTTGATTACATCCGGGTATAATCCCACCAACCTCCACATTTTGTACCCGGACATACAGTGTTAAAATAAAGTTTCATGGTAAACTGTAATGCCAATGGTACAACCATAATTTATAGGTCCATAGTACAACACTTATTTATAATGTAGGTTACGGCAAGTTTAAGTCAATTATTAGAGAATTTTAAAAAAAAGTATTTAGACTGTACACAATTAAATAGTAATTTATGATAATAAAATTCAAAAGTTAATAATAGATGAAGAAAAGGAAGAATTAATCGATCAGTAGCTTTGGGAAAATGTACGGATAAACTTTACATAGATTATGCAAGATAAATGAATAAGAATGAATACTTAATGTACTTAGACATAGGTGCTATGACTCAAGACGACAACGAATGATAAATGCAGAGAAGATCTATTGATTAGATTAAATAAGTAAAGTATATAAGCCAGGATCCAAGTAACAGATATACAGTATGTCATTGTGTTTGTAATATATGTTGATAATAAGAAAGAATTGAAAATGAAGTGGTTTAATATTGACAAGACTGTCAATTACTAAACTGGTGGTTAATTTGTAATAATTGAGTTTTTAGCATATTGACTCCAAAGTATGGTTTTGTGACATTTCTGGTTTTCAGAGTGTACGATATTTATAGATTTGACTGTTCCAGTAAAGCCATTTTCCAAGCATTTACTGTAGTGTAAAAAGTATGGCTTCATACTGTGAAGCACACCCATAACGTTTTAACCCTTTCACTGCGGAGCATTATTCCCACCTCTGTGCGTAATGTATATTTAAGAAAAACATATGGTATTTTAATAAATTGCAAAAAAATACTAATTGAGATAATTGTGTAATTATTTTTGTGGTGTGTGATGGGCAAAGGGTTAGTCTACAGTTAAGTATAAAAAAAAAGTAATTTGCATATTGATGACGTCATGTGACGTCATTACAGGTATTTTGGATTTCGTGTTTTTTATCGAATCAATGATAAAAACTATATTTTCTATAAGAAATTCTTATGGAATACGTTTTTCCAACTGGATATTGATGAAGATACGTATAACAAATAAAAATATTTAAAAAAATTGAATTATTTTTATTGTTTTATAAAAATTATGCACAAATCAAAGTTTTGGGGCAAAATAGTGAAAATAATGACATTTTCCAAAAATTCACTATAGTACAAAACTAACTATTGTTTCAGAATTTTTTTTTTTGCCTGTTGTGATAAATACAATGTTGCCCTATTGGGGCTGGTAAATTTTGGTTACTTTCAAAATGGCCGCCATTACGCTACTCAAAACAACTTTCCAAGATAGAATACTATTATATACACTATACTATATAATATAACTATAGAGGGCGCATGATTTTCAAGACAATAATACAGCTATAGAGGGCCGTTTTTTTTGCTGGAAAAATGTTTTAATGACTTGCAAAAATATTCAAGTTCATCGAACAAATATAGAGGGTGCTATATATTATAGGCAAATACGATTAAATCATTGTTTTGCCCATACCCGGTATTACCGGGTATACGCACTTCAACGACGTTTGTTTATACCCGGTAGTACCGTACCGGGTATACGCAGTGAAAGGGTTAATGTACGACACTAACAAATTTTGAGTGTTAGCATAAAACGTGTCTTGATATATGAAAGAGGTGGAAATGTGAACATTAGACATCGGTTCATACTGTGGATGGTTGTTAGTAAATGTTTGTGACTAAAGCCCTGTTCACACCCATGACATTTTAGCATACGACACAAACACATTTTGTGCCTAAACTGTGAAAAATGGAAGAGTTTATAACTAGAACTGTTGGTAAAGGTGGAAATGTGAATATGTCGATCCAGGAACTTACACTTGGACCATTAGACATCATTACACACTACACACAAAGAACATAAACAATCACTTCCACTTTGTCATTGTCTTTTATTGACCCGGGCTAAAGATCAATAAAAGAACAAAAAGTTATATTTATCATTTTTTATGATGAATAAAAAGCATCGTTTTCTTGGATTATGATAATATAATAAATATTGATAATAAAAAAAATCTATAATAATGAAATCAAATAAAGTTAAGCAGCAGTAATGCTGCTTTCATTGTATTCCTAAATTAATAACCATCATATGTGGAAGCATAGAGGTATTATATTGAACTCTGTATTGTCAAAGTGAAACTTACAGTAATAGAAACAATAATAATAGAATAGCTTACAAAAACAAACAGCACTAAAACACAAGTTAGAAGATATATGGAAGGTTTTTGTAGAAGATATACCAGAATATGAATCAGAAATATTTCATAGTTGAATGACCAATTTATTTGGTTATACAGGTATGTACTTTTTTTCTGTTCATACCATTCAATCAGGTAGTTGATAAAAGTGTTTTCAAAGATCTTGTAATATTATTATTATACTGATGATAGCAAATAAATTCATAACTGTACTGTACTATTGAAATAACTTGTCTGCAACAATCTATGTATTGTATACCATTATTATTCTACCTAGTCAAAGACAACAATTTAAATGTAGGATATTGAAAACTTGAGACAACACTAAAGTGTCTTCAAGTACCATCCATATGTGGGTGATAATGAGTTGAATATCCATAAAAGAACATGATTATAAACAATCAAACTGATTTATGATAGTATAGAGCAAAGAAACAATATACTGAATTATATCAAAGCCGACAATTGATGGATTGTTTATCAAACGGATCTCATTCTTCATAACAATGACAATCCTTCTCTGATTTGATCAACAAGATCACACATTTGATTCTTAATAACAATTACAAGATCACACATTGAACAATAAATTCATTCTAAAGCTTGCAGATACTTTTACTACCAAACTATAACAAGGAGATTATATTAAACCAGTATTTTTCTACTTGGTGCTATACATCTGAGAAAACCACAACAATGTCATATTTTTTCTGACAAAAATCCATAACATCCGTGGCTATAAATACCAATTTCATTGTTTGCTGAAGAAAAACTGAATCATATTATTTTTATCTGTATATAATTCATTACGTTAAACCATTATATTATTTTTGTCAAATGATATTCCAAAAATCATTCATTTAATCAGTTTTATTTTACATTCTCCATTATTTGCATCAAACAAAATGTCAAAGTGAACGCAACGATAAAACCTTAAGCCCAGCAAGCAAACTGACCGAATAAATGCTAACGTTGATTAGACTAATGTGTATACATAATGTTCAACTCAACAACTGAATATAATGGATTTATAAAACTAAAATCTAGTTTATTCACAGTACACACTATAGCAAGTCACTAGAGAGATGACATTTAGGTATAAATTTTAACGTATTGTTAATATAAATTGTCTGAAACTTTATGGTTACGCAAAATAGATCTCCACATATGACAAATAAGGCTTACGTCCTATGATGATACAGACATCACATGTGATACATATGTGATAGTGTATAAAAAAATTTGCCTATCCTATGATACTGAGGAAATTATAGATATGGAGAATCGGCTAATCAATAGACATGACACAGACATCACATGTGATACATATGTGATAGTGTATAAAGGAATTTGCCTATCCTATGATACTGGGGAAATTATAGATATAGAGAATCGGCTAATCAATAGACATGATACAGACATCACATGTGATACATGTGTGATAGTGTATAAAGGAATTTGCCTATGATACTGGGGAAATTATAGATATGGAGAATCGGCTAATCAATAGACATGACACAGACATCACATGTGATACATGTGATAGTGTATAAAGGAATTTGCCTATGATACTGCGGAAATTATAGATATGGAGAATCGGCTAATCAATAGACATGACACAGACATCACATGTGATACATGTGTGATAGTGTATAAAGGAATTTGCCTATGATACTGGGGAAATTATAGATATGGAGAATCGGCTAATCAATAGACATGACACAGACATCACATGTGATACATGTGTGATAGTGTATAAAGGAATTTGCCTATGATACTGGGGAAATTATAGATATGGAGAATCGGCTAATCAATAGACATGACACAGACATCACATGTGATACATATGTGATACTGTATAAAGGAATTTGCCTATGATACTGGGGAAATTATAGATATGGAGAATCGGCTAATCAATAGACATGATACAGACATCACATGTGATACATATGTGATACTGTATAAAGGAATTTGCCTATGATACTGGGGAAATTATAGATTTGGAGAATCGGCTAATCAATAGACAGAACACAGACATCACATGTGATACATGTGATACTGTATAAAGGAATTTGCCTATGATACTGGGGAAATTATAGATATGGAGAATCGGCTAATCAATAGACATGATACAGACATCACATGATGTCATACATATGTGATACTGTATAAAGGAATTTGCCTATGATACACTGTAGAAATCATAGATGGAGAATCGCCTAAACAAAAGACATCTTTTAAATCTAGATAATCAACATACATACTATACCAGCAGCAGTCATGTAATAAAAACACTTAATTGAAAACCATTAACTATTCCTTTTCATCATAATAAATAAAACATTATCACTTTTAATCAAAAGTTCTGTGATTAATTTTACATGACAATCTTCAGAAACTTTAATTGCCTCCTGTTACCAAGACAACCATTTTTTTTTAATACTCGATCAAATGTTTTCGGATTACAAATTTTAATTTCTTCAACATCTGTAAATTTCATAATGTGTAAAGTTAAATCATTTTAATATAAAGATGAGTAATGGATGTAGATGATGTGTTGTAAATACTAGAGGAATGATGGTACCAGATGGTAGCTATTGCATTATGACAATTCATTCTGATAGATTCCTTTGTAAACCAATATTTAATTCATTCATCTTCATTAACATTAATCAAATAAATAAAATATCACTACAAATGAAGTTATACACACAGCTGTAACGGCGCTTGTAACAAAATATTTAAACAAGAAGATAATATAAAACCTAGTTTCAACTAGAAAGAATAGAAACCAAAGCACAGAAAACAATTTAAATAGCATAGATCATGAACTATACCATTTGTGGAAAGGGGGATTCAATGAAAACTTCTACTTTTTCGAGAAGAAAGGATATCGTTAGTTTATCCAGGTAAGCTAGGCACAAAATAGACAAGTACATTTCAGGAATAATTTATTGAATTATTAAAAACTAATTTAATTTAGTTAAAAAAGAAAAAAGTGTAACTGTTAAATGTTAAAAAAAAACTTACCAAGAGCCATTTTCGAAAAATCTATATTTCAAGTAAAATATCTCTATGACACATTATCACAATCAATTATGCAAATCAGTATGCAAATTAAATGAATAATTACTGAACTGTTAAATGAAGTGATTAGTGGAGAGGTAATTAAGTTGACATAAGTTAACCTTCCAAGTAACTTAATACTAGAGGGAATTGGTTGTTATTTGGCATGCTTACCATAGGGATAGCAGTCATTTGTTTACATCTTAATACTAGAGGGAATTGGTTGTTATTTGGCATGCTTACCATAGGGATAGCAGGTTTACATCTTCAACTTCTGTATGCTAATGAATATTAAACAGTATCCTTAATTATTCAATTTAACAGCATCTGTTGTAATATCTATATGTATAACTATTGTCAGTACTTATTGCAATAATGTAATATATTATAATTTAGAACCTCTATTAAGGGGACACCTTTGGGACCCAACTAAGTTTCCTCTTGGGATCCAACTAAGTTTCCTCTTGGGATCCAACTAAGTTTCCTCTTGGGATCCAACTAAGTTTCCTCTTGGGATCCAACTAAGTTTCCTCTTGGGACCCAACTAAGTTTCCTCTTGGGACCCAACTAAGTTTCCTCTTGGGATCCAACTAAGTTTCCTCTTGGGATCCAACTAAGTTTCCTCTTGTGACCCAACTAAGTTTCCTCTTGGGATCCAACTAAGTTTCCTCTTGGGATCCAACTAAGTTTCCTCTTGGGATCCAACTAAGTTTCCTCTTGGGACCCAACTAAGTTTCCTCTTGGGATCCAACTAAGTTTCCTCTTGGGATCCAACTAAGTTTCCTCTTGGGATCCAACTAAGTTTCCCCTTGGTTGTTAAATATTAAAACATAATTATCAAAAAACTTAACTATTGATTGTCTGATTCTACATAAGTTGTCCACAATGTTAGACACTATCTGATCATTGCTTTATGTTTATACGAAGAAAAATACAAGTACAAGTTGCCAATTTAAGATTTTGTTTAAAATAACAATACAGTAACTAAATTCGATTAATATCATCTGACACTTATCAATTAATTGATTGGATATTGCAAACCCTATCCAACAATCTCGTACTGACATCGGACTGCTGATGAAAACAAAATCTTGTAATAAAACCAAGAATAATTATGATTGAAATGAATTTTCCAAAGTTACATAAAAATATAAAAAAGCTATCCAGATTTACTTACAATCAGTAATCATTTTTGACTGTCATTGGCAAACCACAATCAAATCTCATAATCTCAGTGAACTACACAAATAAAGTGGAGATGGACATGCTGAATAGTGAATTATTTATTTATGAAACAATGCTATTTTATATGAATAATTTCAAAGCAAATTCTAATTAAATAATACAATACATGAAAATAGTTATGAAAAAAAGAAATTAGAAATCTATTCTATTCTAAAAAGGAATACTATTATGGAGATGATTGAATATTTTAAGAGACCATGGCATTAAGACTATTCTTAATGAAAATAAATTACTTTGAGGAATATCTTGGCCAAATATGAAAGTTACACAAACCAACAATGGTGTTGGTAGTCTATTTTGTGCTAGCTTACCTGGATAAACCAACAATAGCCCTTTCTCCTTGAAGAGCGAGATACTGTATAACTCAAAAAGTAGAAATTTTCATTGAAAACTCCCTCTCTACAAATGGTATAATATATCAACTATGCCCTCAAATTTGATATTTTTAAAGGTTAAGAGGAATCAGTAACTCACAGATAATCCATTTTTTTCATAAAAGTTATAATGTACTCTTCTTTTTTCCACACACACTAAATTAACTGTAGAAGGAATGACTTAATGATTTAATCTGGTATAAGTTTGCATATGGTAAATGAAAAGAATACAATATGCAATGTACATCTTTAACAATAGCTAGAAGGTGTAGCTTCTTCTATTGTCTGTGTATTCTATTTATAGATGTATTTAAAGAGATATTTCAATACATTAAATATCAATAATAAATACAGTTAGCTATCCTTTGTATATAGTATCCTTAGTAGTAAGTATAAATGCACGTATAATGTATTAATACAAGAAACCTATTCATAAATTTAATGATTATTGATTACCAAATTTGTACTACTGCTGCAATAAATATCTAATGATATAACTCAATTCCTAGATTATTATTCATGTTATAAACATTTTGGTTAATCTGGAATATTCATAGTCAGATGTATACTAAATTAAGATCTGATAACATTTGCTAACCAACAAAAAACATTAAATTTGAAATCTGAGGCTTTTAGTTTGGACTACTAGTACTAGTAAGTAATGACAAATGAAATCTTTAACAAAAATGTATTAAATTGACTAAAAAACCACTTCACATCATTAATTAATAAAGATGAATCTGAATTATTAAAAATATCTTTCAATTCTCTTGCCACCTCGGAAATGAAGGTCATAATTGTACAGTACATTCCTCACACAATTTAATACCTAATCACTGTAGTACTACACAGGTATTTTATTGTTTTACATACCCTATTAAGTAAATGGAATATGCCAAATTATAACCTTGAGCTGGAGTAGTTTAGCCCTGCAGGCTTTTCATGCCATGATGAGAGCTGAATGTTGGTCACAGCATGAAGGTATAAAAGGGCAGAGAATAGCATCACATTGTACTATGACGCAGTATGCACTATGTGTGCTGAATGTAAATGTACACAAATTTGTTAATAACAATTCTATGTACTAGGATACTAGAGGGTCCACAAATAAGTGTGATATATTACAATAAACAAATTTATTTTATAAAGTTTTTTTTATAAATAATCATATATAGAATATGTATGATACTTTGGTAGAATTTCTTCTGTGCCTGTAAATTTATATAATAAATTATGGTTTAAAATTTGGGCTACCAATTCTACAATCAAACTTATTTGTAATTGGAAACTGTTAAATGCTTCTATATATAATATGATGTAATTTTCTTAAATAACCGTTTACAGATGTAGTACATACTGTATGGTTTATTCAAATTAATTGACACTACTCTCAATGCTGCCCTCTATAGTTTATTTTATACAAAATACTGTACATACAGCATTGTGTACAGTATGTGTTGACAATTATACAAATATTTTCAAGAACAGAAACTTAAAAATGTTCAAGCAACAAAACATTTATGTTGTGAATGTCAAAACACAAATTACTAAGCTAAAAATGCGTTCAGACATGTTAGCATTCATAAATCTTTGTTGAAGTTAAAACATCCTGATCCCTTTAATCCTCTCATTGGATATTTTGTGGCAAACAACATCGTTTAAGTCTTGTCCGACTGTTGCAGTACACACTTAACTCGTGTGACAACCGGTTAGAACACGTTAATGGTTTATCTCTGACTTAGAATAAAATGGGATGTTTGTCAAAAATTACAAACATTTATCCTATTTAAATTTTTAACATTTCAATTTTAATTAACATAAGATAGTAACGGTATTTAAGTACATTTGTTTAGATAGTACTTTACGTACCTTATTTGAGCATTATAAAAACATAACAAATATAAGTCTATTCATTGTGTTGTGTCTAAGTAGGAACCAAGCTTTATTTGTTATGAGAGATAATAAGAATTGCTAAAGGAACAATAAACTAGATAAAAAGAACTAATCATACAAAGCAATTTATATAAATTGCTGGAACAAATTATACTTATGATGATTCACAATTCTTGTGTTCATTACTTCCATTACATTTATTTAAACCGAGAAAATGAAAATGAACATTACTAAATGACCATCAGAAAATAAGTACTATACAGTATGGCACTTCAGCAGCAATAAATACTAAGTCTATGAATTGCTTTTACAAATTACATTTATGATTCAGATTTTAAGTTCTCTTGTTAGCATCTACTTAGCTGTCTTTCGATGTTGTCAAAATTGTCTATTTAAACTGTAATATGGCAGTACATTAGGATGAAGCTGAGGCTACTAATCAACAAATTAACATAATAGGCTGTAATCATTATAATGAATACAAAAGATACAAAACTTTGTCATTCTCAATTTTAGAAATGTTAAAACTAATTTCTAACATTTTTAGTAACCATTTCCAGTTTATAGACCAATAAACACTCTTGAATCTATAGATATACTATAGCTAGACTTAAAAATTGGATCTGCGATTAATGTCATACTACATTTTCAGAGAAACTATCAAACTTCTAAATACTGCACAATGCAGACGAATGCTAGCCGTAAGAAAGATACCTTTGATGGTGGCCTAACCAAGGGCCTTTTAGGCTGTGAGATGCCTTTGATGGTGCCCTAACCAAGGGCCTTTTTAGGCCTCAATCAACAGATAACATCATTGCTATCTTTCCTGTCTTTTCATTAACTATGACCTCACAGAAGAGAAAATACTAGTATGACCTCCTGCTGTTGCCCAGGTAACATTACTGCAGCATTCCCATACATCAAATGAGTAAACTTTAATATAGGAAGTTTCCTGGTTGGACACATCATCAAAGAGGCTTGCTAAGGGGGGATTAAATTATCAATTACAGTATCATAAAAACAGAAAACAAACTTGCCAATTACATAACAAGTGATAAATACTGTGTAATTGGATATTAATTTATGAAATCTCAGTAATTCCAGTTTTATCATTTATTACAGGAATCAAAATTATGTATCATTTGGCTGGAATCGTTAAAATGATATCAGATTTGCTTGCAGGAAACCTGAACTCATAATGGCAAGATGAATTTCAGCTGGTATGAACAATTAAACATTCATATTTGATGTAAATAATTCAGTTATCAGATAATATTTGCATTAAAAATGTTTACCAGATGGAAAATATATGGATACTAACGTCTACAAAAATGCAAATTCATAGACAGAAAAATGACTGCTTTATTAATGACAGAGTTGATGGCTTGCTTTATGCAAAATATGCATAATCTTTAAATATCAGCAACAATTTCAAAGGTGTTAAATTGTCCTCAAATATTAATCATGATTATCCACCATTGATCACAAACAAACATCGCCTTCATAGGTCCGATTATCTTTCCAAGCTTGGCGGTTCAACCAACAACTTACTTCAAAGAACGCCGGGCCCCATGACTAGTAGAAGTTACAGTATACTTATTGGTTTGAATTGAAAGTTTGTTAATAAGAGCATTTTGTTGTTCAAAATGAAAGGCAACAATGTAACATTGTTTCTATACTCCCTATTCAGGTGAAATCGCTGCCAACCACCATTCAATTCTTTGACAACAATGTATTAACGATTCCCAATTATTGTACCACACTGTTGACCTATATTCATCCATGATTATACAACTAAACATGGTCTAACTGAATGGTGGTACACATTTAAGTTTTGAACTTAATCACAGCTTGGTCTCATAGACTTGTTAGCTGTCTAAGATCATGCATGTAATTATGCTGGGTATGATATACCCATCTTCAAAGTCTTCATCTCTGGAACAGTCCTAAAGAATTTAACACTCAGCCTAAATCCAATACAACACCCAACTAAGAAACCTATTTATATGGGTACCTGTTTTTTTCCTAGACTAAGTATAAAGCTCTGTCTACACTATCAAACTAGTTTGACAAAAAACAATGTGATGTGCCCAAATATGGTAGTAATATGACATCATCATGTCCATATATGGGCACATCACACATTTTTGTCACACCAAGTTTGATAGTGTAGATAGAGCTTTAGATTTACAAAGCATACTATATATCATACATACAATATTATGGAATCTAATATACTACAGACGTGTTAAGGCGGTACTGTACAAAATATAGGTCTTATTACCCATCGAGGCATACAATATATTTCCAATGGTTTGTTCCTGTTTTCTAAGCTTGATCAGCAGGTGTAGATTATTGAATTGAAGTCAGCTGGAGGCATTTTAGATTGACAGAAGGTGGAGAAAGAAGAAGGAATGTTTCTACTTAAAGAGGCCTAAGTAAGGAGAATTTAAACACAATTATTAACGTTCTCACCAAATATTTTAATAGGAATCTTTATTTTTTATGTTATACAGTATATATTTTGTCTGTAATACTGTACAACCTCAACTCTTTTGTTTGTTATCTGTACAATGATTATGTGACCATGGTATCCCGAAATAAATGATGAATGAATGAATGAATAATCAATATAAAAAAGCAAAAAAATATGAGATTTTAAAATTATGAAAATTAATTATTTTAGGTGTTCAAAATTACTAAATCTCCTTTCTGTATTCTGTATTTTTGTATACTTTAAATCTGAAATTTAATATTTTTCTTTTTTATGTCGCAATTTTCTTTTTTGTAACAAGTTTTACATTTATATGTAAAACTTGTTAATTTTATTCCCAGTGTACATAAAATATTGGTATCATGTTAAATTTAATATCATTACTGACATACTATAAACATTTCCGCAGAGTAATATAATTTTATATTAATAATCCAGCTAATCTGACATAGTTAAATTGTAAAATATTAATGAAAAAATAACTTCAATTGAATGTGAGAAACATTACATTCTACCAGTGGTTGTGAAATTTATAGCACCATTGAACAAGCATCAACACATTCATTTAATGGTAGAAATATTGACTCCAAAATATGAAATAAGTTGAAAGGTCAATTTTGATTGACATATTTCTGAAACATACAAGGCTTAATTTCTATACTGTTAAAACTATGTTTTAAGGTAAATTGGCAGGGGCTGATACAGGATTTTGTTAAACAGGAAAGCACTGACATATAATATTAATACTGATGCAAGAAGACATTTTATTGGTCCACTTCAAAATGGAAATTTGTTTTGCATAATTAGGACAATAAAACAACAAAGAAAAAATACATTGCAAATGGCAATGTTAAAATACTATTCAAATGTAAAAATACTGATAAAAAAACAGAACAGGGAAGGGCTAACTTATAATATTATAGCTTGTCAAAAAAAAATAAAAATACTCAAAAGTAGTAGTCTAAAGCAAGGAGTGCTACTGTACCTCACTGAAATCTGATTGGATATTCAATAATTTTAGGAGGTCCATTATTCATCATACATTACAGTATGTTCAACATTAACAATAAAACATGAACATTATGATGATTAATTACTTTACAATGTGCTTTAGGGTTTATGGCTTAGTTAGTCTGTCTGTTTGTCAAACAAGCTTTGTTGTGTATACAATAAAGAAGAAAGATTAAAACATCTTTAAATTTGAACTTGAATGTAATAACATTGTCATGATAAACAGGCAAACACAGACATTGAACAATAAACAACGTTCACGTTCTATAGTCTATCTGGCGGCAAAGCATCAAATTTACTAGAATTTATTTTAGCATAGTAAGACTTATATTGAGTAATTTACTTTGCTTTATGCAGTGCGTATTGACTAAGACGATAACTTAAATGCTATTCATGCCAACTCACACTATTAAATGACTAATAAATTGTAACAAATGTCAAATATATTTTCCATGTAATACATTTGTTTTACAGTGTTTGCCTACGCTGGACATGACATGAATACAAAACATGGCGACGTTCTTTTTATTCTCTGATTTATTTATCTATTTCAAGACAATACTTGTGTTTGAACACTGAATGTTTTAACTGAAATCATCTAATTATTTTAATCTATCAATTTAATTAAAATCAATATAAATCACATTATCTATTTTATTATTCTACTATAATCATTATTGACTGCAATATATAGATATTGATTTTAAATAGAAATAGATTTTGGTTAAAGTCAATGACATTGTGTAAAGAGCTAAAGAAATCTAGAGATTGGGAAACAATATTAAATAAATTAAATAATTTTTTTTTTTTTTATCATAGGTACTACGAATAGGTACTAAAGTAAATAGGTGGAAATTAAGCTGAGTTTATGTCTAAGTAGCTGCATAAGAAGTACCGTATGTATGTAAAATAAATTTAGCCTGGCCAAGTACATCAAGTATCCAGTCCAATATTGATAACACAGGGATGGCGAAACAATATTAAATAAATTAAATAATTATTTTTATATTATTATAGTTATACTGTACAGTAGGTACTACGATTGAATACTGTACTTTAGGTGCTAACTGTACTATAGTATGTGGAAAGAGTTTATGTCTTTACATAAGAAAAATACAGTACAGTCGACCTTCTCATTTACACACTTCTCAATTACGAACCTTCTATTTTACGAACGCCGTTCGAACGATGACGTCATCAGTAATATTAATAAAACTTTTACGTACCTACTAATTTATTATCTTCTTAATTTATTAAACTACCCCAAAACAATTATTTCATAAATAAAGCAAAGCTTATTAAAAACGATCCACGATTTATTTCTAGTTTAAAAGTTGTCTATTCCTAGGCCGTTAGCTAGGCCGTTTAGTCTAGGCCTAAGCTAGAGATCATCATCCCCACTGCTGGAGTGCATGGAGAGCACCCTGCACGTGTTTTTGAAAAAAACAAAGGTTGATCGCGAACTGCAAAAAAGGCTAGCTACGATGACCATACTATCAATTTAGTTTTGTTTGTGCATGTGGTTACGATATAAAAAAACACTTATTTATTTATTAACATTTTAAAACTTTGTTGTCAGTCGTCGCATAGCCATTTTTCTGGGAATTCCATTTTACTTGCTGTCAAACACCACACATACATAGTAGCTTAAAAATGTAAATATTTGCGGTCCAGAACGGATTTGATATTATTACTTTAGGAACAAGTTCGTAAATTACAGTTTGTGTCAAAATATGCACAATAAAAAGTAAACGATGGAATTTTGGTACAGAGAATGTGTGTTAACGTAACAAAAAGCAGAAATATCAATCTTTTTGGCATTTAAGGTGTTAATTTACATGTTAAATCTAATTGTTTTATACTGTATTTTTAATACTGTTTGTTCTTTATAGTGTACTATACACAGTATAAGTTGTACATAGGGCATTTTGTTTGGACATGTTTTTACCACTGATTTAATAGAGGGCGCTTTTTTCCGAACCTTCCCATTTACGAACTTTTTCATTTACGAACGCCTCTCAGACCAAGGGGTACGTAAATGAGAAGGTCGACTGTATGTAAAATAAATTTAGCCTGGCCAAGTACATTAAATATCCAGTCCAATATTGATAACACAGTTTGTGTTGTTGCTGGTTTTATAATTCAATATTTTATTTTATTACTATTGACTATAAAACTATGTTTACAGATTTAATATGGCATTTTAGGATTGAATTACTGTAAAGTATAATAAATAGGGAGATTTGATATGAAAAAAAGCTACAGTTTATCACATTGATTAAATAACTGTTAACTGACAAATCTATAAAAGAGGTTAACGCTCAAGAGTTTAATACCAAAAAGAATTTGATACATAATAGAAAATTTAGCGAGATCTGATAAACACGAACAATGATGAAGACAAGAAAATTACACCAGATAGTCAACAGACTTTGTAACAAAATCCTACAACAATGATATCACGGCAAATATCTTGGCCGTTGAACACCTCCCAGCAATTTTGAATTCACTAGCCTGACTCCTATCATACTGAGAAAGGAATTTATGACGACGACTTTATACTAGGAAGACCAAAATTCAATTTCAATATTCTCTATGCAGTAGAAACGAACAGTGAAGATGTTGAAGATTGATGTTGTTGTTTCTGTGTCTATGTTCTTAGTAATGTCACTTGGTGTAAATTGCATGCTTATTTAATACATGAAGTAATGTTATCTATTTGTATGTAATCAATCAAGTTACACTTCAATGTTCATACTACTATATATAACTCTGTCGTCACTATTCTGCAATTAGACTTGAGTCAGATGAATCATATTTTGTTTTTTTAGACACAAAATCATGTGTCAAGAATAATTAAGAAAAATGTATCAACTTTCATAAAGAAATATAAAAATATTCATAATAATAAATAAACAAACCAGAATGGTGTTAGTAGTGCTAACTTACCTGGATAAACCAACAAATGAACTATTCTCCTCAAAGAGCAGGATATACTCAAAAAATTCATTGAACACCCCTCTTCATAAATGGTACAGTCCACAAACTATGCCCTCAAGTAAACTATTATTAACTTGATTGCATGTCCACAGTAAAAACATTTATTTGTTGTTTAAAATTCATACTTCCAAACTGCCACATTTTTATTTTTTTACGATAAAATTATAAAACAGAAGTTTTCTCTTGACGTATAAGATGGTGCTAAAACTGTACTTACTTTTTCTGTTACATGCTGTGTATTTTCTTGATAGTTCATGATTCCTTCCGATATTTTAACGTTGATTGAATCAATAACTGTTTCTATGTTAAAAGATGCTCCCATTCTTCCTCCTAGTTTCAACATATGTTCTAAATAAATAAAACATTTACATCATTGTTGTTGAAATAACCATCTATAGGCTTCAGTATATAAGATTTGTTCATTTGTTTATTAATAAATTGCTTTAATACAACATTGTAGCCATTACGGGAAATTATTGCTAAAGTAACTACATATAACTTATAGTTAATACCATATTATGCAAAATGCAGTGATACAATACAGTATATCTGGTTGTGTTTAGTAGTAAATTTAATGATGTAGATATAATGTTGATTGGATATAGCATTTGTGTATAGCATCTTTATCAGGTATTAAATGATATGTTGATAACTTCAGTCACATATTCTGTGGAATTATTTACAATTATGTAAATTAACTTGATATCTGTGTCATTGCCTTCTAAATGCCAATTACATGAATGCTTGTATCTAGAATTTAAAACTCGTTAAATCATTCAAATACATTTATCAATGAGTGTGCGTCTGTTGTGACCTAGTTACAGAGGACAGAGACAGTCAATGTTCTATGACATAAATGTTACAAAGGCAGATTCATTATCATCATCAATATTCAATTTGGAAAACTAACTGAAAGAAAATTGTCAAAATACACCGTAAATTAACAAAAATTAATTTCCAGTTAACATCAAAATTTAACAAAGTAATACAGTAACCTGATTACTTGGTCATATGTAGCTAAATAAAATAATTTTTTAAAAATGATGAAAAACAAAGAATAATGAAGTCGTTGACATCATAAACGTGTGAGAAGTAGATTTCCAGATTATACTTACCAATGAATTTAGTCCACTCTGTTTGTAGTTCGGCCTGTTGCGCTAGACATGCTTTCATGATGTTCGTACAAAGTCCGTCACATGGCGCAACATCTGATGATATTCCTTTACATGAGGAGCAGTAATCCATCTTCATCAAAGCTGATTTACATTCTTGTGTTGGCGATTCCTAGAAAACAATGAGTGAAATTTAATAATGGGGAGGTTGCCTTTATTAAATCTTTTGTAGGAGAGTTACCAGTCTCATTGTTGTGTTTTGGAGGAGAGTTACCAGTCTTGTCACTGTGTTTTTGAGGAGAGTTGCCAGTCTTGTCACTGTGTTTTGGGGGAGAGTTACCAATACCAGTATTGTCGCTGTGTTTTTGGGGAGAGTTACCAGTCTTGTCGCTGTATTTTGGAGAAGAGTTACCAGCTTGTTGCTGTCCCATTTTTCTTATATTTAGGTTGATGATGTAAATATACTGTATAAAATTACAGTATATAAGAATAGAGTCTGCTTTATTTTGACCGTTGATAATAATTTAATATTTTAATTTATTCCATTTTTGGAAATAATGGATGAATCTGTCCATGTCAATCAAAGATAATCCCTCTTTTAAATGGAATACATTATGAACTAATAATATCATAGGCTATCACAATCATAGTATAATCCTGGATAATGTAGCCAGGTGGTATACATGTTAAAAGCATCCAATGATATAATTTTTTTTAGCCAGGGTAAGATTTATTAATAGATTTGTCAGTTACCAGGGTAACAAAAACAGAGGAACTATAAAGAACAATTGAACACAAGATATATCAAAAACACAGGTTCGTCAGATTGTAGAAACGTACAGTTGGTGATATCGGGTTTTTTTTATACTAAATAGGAGGTAAACAATTCCTAGTACTGTAGTATTATGATTAAATTACAACTAATACCCCTTTGACAGTTTGGATAATGTGAGCCTAAAGAAAGATTTTATGAATAACTTTTTTCCAATTTATCACATTAACAAATTGAAATTGTTGTGAATTATGAATTTTGTTTGAGCAACCTACAACATCATACATGAATAATCCATCCTTACATAGCAGAGTGATAGTGTGATTGTATTACTATATTGATGCAAAGATGTAGTGAGATTGGTAACAGTAATTATTAATCACATTGTGATCGGTCATGCCTCTTTATGACTCACAACACGTACAATCGGTTTCATTAACATGTTGGTTTTGAAGATCATGGAATAATTGACGATAATTAATTCATTCTTAGTCTTTCAATCAACAATGTATGAAGGTTGTTTTCTAAAGCATCTCACAAATTTTAACAAGAGTTTTTAAACACAGGCATCTGGTCATCTGTAGAGTCCTTGTTTTAACCAATATATTTTGGATATTATTCATTTTAAGCAAACATACAAAGATTACGAGAACAATGGTGATTGAATGGTCATTATGATGGAACAATATCCAGCTATCTTGATCATTATGGCCATGTCAGTGTATGGCATTCCACCCATTGAATGACCCATTGAATGGACACAAAAGATGTGCTAATATGCCAAATAGCTTTTAGCACAATGATGTCATCATCCAACAGATTAGTACAGTATCTGTGAACCAGAATTTTAGTAGAAATTGCTGATGATTTTTTTAATTCTAAAAACATTATTTTAGCTGAATATTCAGGCTGAACTTGTTAAAAATTTAATTTGAAAAAAACTGTACTGTATGCTTCAATCAATTGTACAAAAAAAAATTGTATAACTTAAGAAAAAGATGCAGTATGTACTATAAAGCTCTGTATACACTAACAAACTTTGTAACAAAAAAAATGTGATGTGCCCATATAATATTATAGACATGGTGATGTCATATCACTACCATAATTGGGCATATCACTAAGATATTTGGGCACATCACACTTTTTTTGTCAAACTAATTTTATATTGTAGACAGAGCAGCTTTATACTGTAATAGATCTTGTATAAAAAAGGAAATTACTTTTTGACTTAATGCTAATTAAAGCCAGATTATAACAAAAGAATAAAATAACAGAAAAAAATAAAGGCGTAAAGCCGTGAGTTGCCATGGGAATACATACTTCTTTGAATTTTTGCGACACTTTATAGACAAAACGGAATAATGAGATTCTTTTGATTAAAAATCATCTCCCATGAGTCAACAAAATCTATTGATGTTGAAATTTGCAGCTTTAAGATTTTTACGGACGGGTAGAAAAAACGTAAATTGATAATTTATTTTAGTGTATGTTCTTAATGCAATGTACAGTATTTTATTTTAAGTTATCATATCTTACATTCTTTTATCATTTTTATTATACTGTAGACTCAGTACAATACTAAAGAAAGATGTTTTTTTATTTGTATCAAATGGAAATGATTTTTTCTGAAGCATGAAGCATTGCTTTACAATTCAATGCTAATTACTAGTACATAGGAAACCATAAAAGGAGAATATGTGTATTAGTGTGAACTACTGTAAACAGGTGCAAGAATTGTATACAGGATTGTATGTTGAGTTGCAGATCACAATTTGGAACACACATTTTCCAACTACCATTTACCATTTTTCAACTCGTAACCAACATTTTCCAACTTGTAACCAACATTTTCCAACTTGTAACCAACATTTTCCAACTCATAACCAACATTTTATAACTCGTAACCAACATTTTCCAACTTGCAACCAACATTTTCCAAATCGTAACTAATATTTTTCAACTCGCAACTTGAATTTCACAAATCAGCAGATAAGAAACTCTCACAGATAGGATTTATATTTGTATGAATCACATGATGGACTTTATTACCTCAAGTCGCCTAGTGTTAGATAAAATAAAGAAACTGCAAATGCACCAAGATTTAATTGAGCCCTAAGCCACCGTAATGACACTATTAAATTTGTTAACAAAACTGAGTCACTTAATTGAAAAACGATGAGTTCCAGACTAGGGATGACTAAATTGCTTCTATCAGTATAGGACCGGTTTCTGCTGGCAAAAAAAACCTTTTTTTAAAAAGAAGTGGTAGGCCTACTAGTACATGGAGAAGAAGAAGTGGTAGTAGAAGATGGCTGTAAAAAACATTTTTTACCAATTGCAATAATACAATTGTGTTTCAGCATGACCTTCTAGTATTGCAGTTCTATCTATCTTAATTTACATCTCCTACAGACTGACTCCAAATCAGAAAAGACCAAACACAGCTGATTCCACATTTTGGTTTGTACAGTATTCTGCAATTCAAGCTTCATTGACCTCAATTTTAAAGGCCTTTTTTCTCCACATCATTTTCACTGTATGATTCTTTTCAATAAGAATATTTTGTACATATTACGTTACAGTGTCGTTTCCATAATTATTGGTCTGTGCAATGAACAATAGCCGACCTAACGTTGAAACCTTCCTTCATATTAAAAGATGATTACTCTAATTTGGACAATTCACAATTTTTCCTAGATAGAAATAATATTGATAAATTTTGCTCAGCAATTGATTATGAAATATTTAGACAGTAGTTCATCTACAATTTTGTAGTTTAGAAAGAATGGTAGTTTTTTAATTCAGAAAGTCATACATCATATTAGATCTTGAATCATTATTATAAACAACAGTAATCATCTATGGGCCTGTTTCTGCTGCAACTGCTCAAAATACGGTATAAAAATACGGTATTTTTTATACCGTATTTTTTAGTACCCCGTTTCTGCTAACAATACTTCTTGGTGGTCGTGTTAAATTTCATCTTTTTTACCCAAATTGCCATTCATTTATTTGATCGATAATTAAAAGTCGCAATAATGGAAGTTTTACGTCTCACTTTCAACAGCCTAGCCCTAGTGATAGAGATGTTGTGAGAGCACAGAAAACATCGTAATGGGGACAATTAATTCGTTTCCTCCCCGAGTTATTGTATTTTGCAATGTTGTACTGCTTTCGCAGGCTCTTCAGCTTTGAGTTTACTTGCTTTGGAGACAAGTCTATTCCATACTCCTGCTTTATTTTTTTAGAAATGTCTTTATAAATGTGGTTGTCCCTTTTATTACCTTTTAGTTGGTCAGACATTTTAGCTTCCCCACACACATTTATTTAGTAAAACTGTGACGTCTTCGCTCCACATTTTCGCCGAATATATCTATACATGTGTGTAAAGCAGCTAACAGCAATAGAAAATAAAAACACGAATGGTGACCTTTTGTCATGTAAAAAAAAAATACGGTATTTTTTATTGGCAGCAGAAACGGGTACAAAAAATACGGTATAAATTTGTAAATACCGTATTTTATCCACAAATTTTGTGGGGAAAATACGGTATACAAAATACGGTATACTTTTTATGAGCGCAGTTTCTGCTGCCAAAAATATACCGTATATATACGGTATTCAAAAAATACCGTATAATATACGGTATTTAGTTGGCAGCAGAAACAGGGCCTATGAGTAGACAAATGTTGTGATATAAGCTGGAGTACTGTTTGCAGTCAATGATGTATTCATAATTCTTCTGATCCACATAAATTAAAAGTGCAGTTTACTGACAGCCATGCACAATTTTAAATATAATGTCCCACATGGGTTTAATATCAAATCCACAGCTGGTTGTTAGGAATATGTCTAGGCTATTGAATTATCCCCTGATGGGAGGTACTAAACAAGAGCACATCTGCTATATTGGGCTTAATTATTCTGCCAGTCAAAAGATGTCATCAAGTGTAGGCCTAGAGTAGGCTTGTCCATTGGGCATAATTATTCTGCCAGTCAAACCATGGTCAAACTAGGCATAGGCTTGAAGAAAATATGGGGGAAATTGTGTGAAGGAAGCAATGGATCAAAGGTAGATCAAAAGGCCAAACAATTTCCTTTCAACATTCTAGAGACAATACTTGTTGTAATGTGCAATATAACAGTAACTAAATCTTATGTTTTTTATTATGAAGGATTTGGTCAAAAGCTGGCTGAGTTTTATTACGCCGTGGTCAAAATGAAGATACAAGTAGACTATTATTATTGTTTTAAATATCATTTTGACTGAATATGTGTATACTGATGAAATCATGTACACAATAGGCCAATGTAAACTATTGTATTAATTACAAAATTGTTTAAAAGTAGAAATAACCAACGAAATATTGATGCCAATGACTATCATAGTTTTTCCAACTGTGCAACTATTTGTTCGCCACCAACAGCAATGATACAATAAATGATTTATGATTAAAGTTCAATATGAAGTGAAGCCAATCCAACCATGTGCAGTTCATTGCATTAAGGAATGAATTATGTAAAGATCAATATTAAAATGCCCCTTTAACCTATAAAGAACTTTCTTACAACCTCAAAACCCAGTGGAGAAAGAGGAAAAACAAGAATATAAGTATAACAATGAATGGGCTGCCATATTGCTGGCACAAGCTGACATGATAGATAGGTTTGTAAATTAAAAATCACTGGAATCCAGGCACTTGGCAGTGCATCATGATGAGTGCTTTCATATCCAACGCTGCTGCCACATTTATTTTTGGATTTAAACAAACTATATTCTTTTACAGTTTGTGTGTTGGTTTATTCTTTTCATAGATTTTAAAATCATGCCTCCATTATTATTCGATCTACAGTTGTGATCTGTATGTTTGGAAAAATTATTTATGTTCAACATTTGATAAACATAAAGAAACTTCTTTATTTAATAACAGCTTGTGAATTGAAAATAAAAACAATATTTCAGGATCTGGGATAACTATAAATAAACAAACAAACTGCATGACGACAATACAATACCTTTGTCGCCTTTATGACGATGTCACGAGCCGCATCCAAACCTTGAACATACGTTCTAGCTGCATTTAAAGACCGCCTCATTTGCGTCGACAGCGCTTCTGGTATCGTTCCAAAAGGTTTAAGTTCATCCATATTTTCGGTAATACAGACCATGAACTCATCTGAGTGCACTCCAGGATTAAGTAACGTAAACATTTTAAGTAAAAGACTTCCAAAAAAATCATCCAAAGCTTTTTCCAGATCATCAATTTTGCCTTGGTAGAATTGGCGAAGATCCACGTAAAGATCGCTGAAAATATCTTTATGGTCTTTATACAGATCCCCATATGTATGTTCAAACATTTTAGTGAAGTCACTTTCTGACTGATCTAGTAATTCTAGAAAGTAACCTGCAAAATATAAAATAACAACACAATTATTTATTTATTATAGATTACAATAATCCAAAAGCAAATTACAATGCTGTGGATATCAGTGACTGGATCTCAATACACTAACTAAAGATACAAGAAAAAGCTAAATCAAATTGGTATATAATTAAACAGGCAGAATTTAAGAAAGTGTCAAGCTTTTGGAATGCATTATTCCATCGTCAGGTAGGCTAATATTATATAAATAAGGATAATTCCACATTTCAATCACAAAGTTTGAAAATGTAATTTGTTTAAATTTAATTGTAAAAAGAGCAAATAATAAAATACGATGGGCACATTTGCATAATGAGTATATTATGATGTTAAGCAATGATGTCACATTTTCAAAAACTGCATGAACAGGCTGAATTTGAAATTACCAAAATTGGTATCCTTGGCAATGGTACTCTTTCCAATTAAATTTAAATTGATTTGTAAACCACTTCCTACAGGATACATACAATGACAGCCCTGTTGTGTCTGTTTTACTTAACCATTGTCAATACACCATTTTAAACTTCCTTTTTAACCTCATTACATTGCTGAGTATGGCTTATATTTCTTTATCTAACAAATTGTAGAGGTAATTAAGTAGGGCTCGATTTCAATTTGTGGTAGTTAAGTCTACCTATTGGTAGAATTAAGAATTCCAGACTTTAGACTAATTATTGTATGGTGATTACTAAAGTATGTAAATGTGCATTTATCTGGTATGAATAGTTCAGAACAGACTTGAAGCACATCAGATTAGAAGGAAAATGATCTGGAAGTATAAAGGAAAGTAAATGAGTAATTTCTTTGATTGGGACTAGACATCACCAAGATATCAGTACAATATTTACACCAAAAGAGAACTGTTTAAATATTCCAGAGTTTAAAGGTGATCATGAAGTAGTCTCAATAAATAAACATGTGTAATGTACATATATTTCAACAGAATGACTTTACACACATAAGTTAGGAATTTTAACATTTACAAAAGGAAGGTTTAGCCATCAATGAATACCTGTGGTGTACAGAATAATATACAGAACACTGCTAAAACAACAGATAGGAACAAGATGTGTCATAAAGCACTGGATGTGTCCTATAAAATACCCTCTTGTGTAAATAAACGCCACTGTTTAAGTTCAAAGAGAGAAAAGGAAATAAAACATGTCTAATGCCAGACTACAGAAAAAAAAAACATTTTATGAAACACCTGAAAGTGGAAATCCAAAAATAGACATTCATTCACATTTAAACATATTTGATGAAAGATTGGTTTATATTCTCTAAACATGTGTTTATATAAATTAGACCAATAAGAGAAAAAACAATAAATACCAATGGAAAATTTTAATTTAGCCATTTTGATTTCAAATTGAATTCTAAGCTAGATTCAAGTTATCCGACAGTCTTTATAGAAAGTGTGACATATTTCAATTATAATATCTTGATACAATATACATTACTAGGATCATCATACTTAATTGGAACACATGCTTTAGGGATATAGACTCATACGCAAGTAAAGTAAGCAGTCAATTATAGGTTAATTAAAATTTGTGACTTCATTTATATGCTACAATGGTTAAGATGAATAACAATATTTATAGCCTGAGAATCAAAATCACAAATTTGCATTTAAGAACAAACCAATTTACTGTTACTGTTTTAATTTATTTTTCTTTATTCATAATAGCATCTTTCACGTGTGAACAGACTTTAATCTTGAGGCTTGTTGTTAGCTCCATGCTTAAACTACAGTGTGTGAACACATACAAGTACTTTCTTGAGATCAAGGTCTACAATTTATAACCATTAAATTAGCTTTTGACATTCTTGATCTTCCCCGCTGGCCTCATTAGCAGTACTCTTGTTTACATGTACCTTATTTTATATTACCAATTCCATAAACAAACTTAACACTTTATTGCTGAAAGTATACCAAGGAGTCAAGATAGGAACAACCTGATAAGAGTAGTTGAGAATACATTAGACTATTAGGACTGTGATATATATCCATTGTGTCTACAGATGATATTAAATCCTCCGGTTATAGTTTTGATAAATTTAAATAATATATTTTAAAGCTCTGTCTACACTATCAAACTGTATGTGACAAGAAAATGTGATGTGCCCATATATGGACATGATGATGTCATATCACTACCCTCAGACTTTTTTTGTCAAACTAGTTTGATAGTGTAGACAGAGCTGTACTTTTTTTTCTGTGTTTCATTGAAACCAACAATATACGGTACATTTTCATTAAGTTCTTATTCTTAAAAGGATTCATCAATCGAATAATTGTTCTCATATATACAGTGTGATATTCTTCACTGTGAAAAATAATATATTATTCCAAAAGAACTGCCTTTGAAATGAATGATTAATCAGTGCACAAAACCCAGTAGACAGCTGGTTGGGATTTTAAACAAAACAGATGAATATTGTGACAAAACTGAAAAGGAAGTCAGAGTGGGATTAGAAGTCTTTTGTGCTTACCGACACGAAAATGAGGTACCGGTAATTATGTTTGGGTAACGTTGCCAGGGGGAAGATTGCTTGGGGGAAAATACGAAGGAAGGGGCAGACAAACATGGTCAATATGTATATAGGAACTCATCATCATTTTATTATCTTCACAGCATAGCACAGAAAAGGGAAAGTTACAGGAAAGAATAAATCAAACTTTAACTTTCTTCACGTAAATTAAAAGAAGAGGTGAAGACACAAGTGTTTCATTTTTTTTAAATTTCTCATCAACTTTTATTACATCAATTCAATGGTCATAATTTTAAAGGATTAATATTCTGTTATGAGAAAAGGAAGGAGAATCATAAGCGGAGCAGCAGCAAGATAATCTGGCAGCTAAAAGTGAACAACGGTCTGTTCATACAGTATGTACACAGACATATCATGTTTTACCCCATGTTAAGAGTCTGTACTGTATTTCACAAAAGGTACTAGCATATTAACATGACTCATCATAATGCCTTACACAGTTGTGTAAATGTAGATCATACAGTAGTGAGGAGTGTTGATTAATCTACTAGTCTATAAGCACAGATGCAAACTATTGAAAGTGTTCTTCTACTACCATTGATTGCTATTAATGACGTTGGTGAGGTTTACCATCAGCAGGTGAAAGAGGTACTAATGACAAAACATGACAATTAACCAATTTGAGACAAAATAGTCAAAAACCACATAAGCCACTAGACAGATTTAAATTGGCAGCAGAATAAGAAGTAGACAAAGACTGAACCATGCTGATTGCAACAGAATTCATTCAGTCACATTTAATCAGTGTACCATCAAACAGTTGTTAGGGTAAATGGATGTAAGGATAATTGTGCTAGATGGAGACAACCAGCCTAAAGCATGTTTGGCCTCATAAGAACCAACCCAAAACAACTTAAGTTTACGTGCCTAAAAGTACTGTTTTATATTTTTTTTATCCATACACCCATAAGTTTATTATAATTACTTTTCTAGCTACAATCCTGAATTCTCATTTCATTTAGTGGACCAATCATTTTTTAAATCTTGAATCCCTGGAACACTATAAAATATTATACATTTTGTACCATAGACTTCTAATTTGAATATTTGATAATCAAATTACTTTATGGAACAAAATTTAAATTCAATTCAAAAGACATTTATTTTAAAGAATGACATCATTATTAAATACACTTCTACATTTTAACTGGACCACAAATACATACTGTAGCTATCAATCAGTCAGTCACCAAGACTATGGGGTAAAACATTGTTTCCATATTCAGTGTGGTGAACTATGTTGTTAAAAGGCTACACAAACAACAAAATGCAAGCAGCCTATTGTGTGAGCTGTGATAAATCAACATCAGCATACAATAATGGCAAACTAAAGTATTCTCACAACCAAAGTGTGGTCTTCCTTGCTATTCCTATTAGACATTTGTTTATGATTTTCTGCTGTTAAATCACTGCTTTTGGTTGTAAATTTGAATTCTTCAGCTTTTGTTATGAAGCAACTTCTACCACTAGTGTCAGAATAAAATAATGGTAAACAAAAACATCTATTAATCAAAAACTCGCTGTAGGTAAAGTTTATTGTAAAACAACTTTATGAGGTAATTAATCATAAAGTTTAAATGTCTAAAATATGTAATACTGTTTTTGATTGTTCATAATCTGGAACATAAATTAGAACATAAGGGTAAATGTACTATATCATTTGAATACATTAATGTTTCTTGAATATGTTTTTAAATGACATTACACAGTCATCTAACAATAACTTAGTTCATCACCATACAATGACCTCATTATACATTAATAAAATGTACTTTAAAAGTCATAACCAGACAAGTATAATAATACAGTATACAGTAGAAGTACACATTCTGTTGGTTTGGTACATACAGTATTGTTTCCATTTGTCTGTGAAATAATGCCAACAAGTATGTTTTTTTAATGAAGTGATAAACAGGTATAACAAAATGATCAATAAACAATTACAACATGCTAATTAGAAGTGACTAATTGGTTAACTGATTTGCTTGAATCAAGTTGAGACATGTTTTTCCTGAAGCTCTAGTATTTGTAGCAGTCTAGAGAAACATAGACATTACTGGCAAAATATTAAACTAGGATGATATACCATATGTACTGTACAATGAGATGAGCCATGATACTGTTGATATTAACAACTACAGTACAGTGGCTGTTCAGAGCATTGAAACAATACAATGCAATACTTTCTCACATTACAACCATAGACATTAATTAATTTATGAAGTGTTAGGTGCCTAAAAAATACCAGTTGTTATTCTTGTTAAGCTAAGTTAATCGTCACACCTGCACAAAAGAATAATCATGGCTATCTAAATCATAAACAATGGTAAATACAAGACAACTCAATATTTTGCACTTTGTATCTACACGTAGATATTCACCCTGTACTAAATCCATGTTAATCCTCTGAAAAAGCTGCAATATGCTTGACTTTAAAATGGAAAATAAAAAAAAAAATCGCTTTGAAAATTGTATGATTAAAAGATAGAATGATGCTTAAAAACGATAAAAAAAAATTTTAATCGGAGATTATAGTTTTATCTACAGTAAACCTTGATAATGCACAATATCTTTACAGGTAATGCACTGTAAGCACCTCTAAAATATTTACACAGTTCCATTACAACAAGTACAGTATAATCTGTACCGGCAAGTCCTTCTCGTTCTGTGATGTTGAAGAATGCAAAATCTTATAGTGGCCATATTTGAATTCAATTGAGATAGACAGCTCAATATGGGTAGCCTCAGGGTACAGGCATTTTCATATGACCTCATGAAAGCATGATATCTAAATATGCAAATGAGGTCAATGATATGCAAATTAAATGTTGAGACCCAATACTGAGCACAAGTTTGCAAGTTGATAGCTAAGCATAGTACTCTCTAAAGAAACCAGGTCAACAAGTCTTGGAAAGGTTTAGTCCTTACTGTATAATATTACTATATTTACATTGGTTATGATAAGGATATTTGCAATACAAAAAATTGGTATGAGAAAATTGAAAATCTAAAAAAGATCCTTAAAACTTGGGAAAAAAGAAAAATATCATCCTTTGGGAAAATAACGGTAATTAAAACGCTAGCGTTATCAAAACCTATTTATAATGCAAGTGTCACAGACTTGCCAAAATCTATTATTCCTGAAATAAACAAGATTTTATACAACTTTTTATGGAGTGGTAATAAAGAAAAAATTAAAAGAAATACTCTGATACAAAACATTGAAAATGGTGGGATTAAAATGATAGACTTTAACTCTATGATTGAATCTTTAAAGTTAGGCTGGGTAAAACGTTTACTAAGCCCGGATCCAGGAAAGTGGAAATGTATTCCATTATACAATTTATATCCAATTGATTATACATTAAGTATGACGGAAGCAAACTTTGAGAAGCATAATGCACTCAAATATGTGAATACATTCTATATAAATTTGCTTAAAGCCTGCATACGGTTTAATAATATTTATACTAAAAAACCTCAATGTATATGTGAAATAAAAACTCAGAGGTTATGGGAGAATATATATGTCATGCATAACAAAAAATCACTATTCTGTAAATCTTGGGTGAAATCAGGTATAAAAACAGTAGGAGATATTATGGATAAGTCTAGATTTAAGCATATTAATGAAATAACTCCACTGTTGAAACGAAGGGAAAATGCATTTTTAAAATATATGGCACTAATTGACGCTATTCCAAGAAACTGGAAAGTTATAGTGGTTGAGAAACCCTATTGTTATATACATAAAGAGGTTGATACAATAGACAAAAATGTTAATGTTACTTCAAATTATACAACTGTCAAACAATTCTATTTCACTTTTACCGAGGTAGCATATAAAGCGTGCATACCAAAAGCACAAGATAAATGGGAAAACCAACTTCAAAATTGTTTTATCGACTGGAATCTATGTTGGAAAAACAAAGTTAAGAGTATGTTGCACATAAAAAGAGTGGCTTTCTTTAATTTTAAGTTGCTACATAAAATTTTACCAACTAGGTGTAAGCTAAAATTATGGAATTTGTCAAACAGTAATTATTGTGAATATTGTAATGAGGAGGTTGAAAATGAAAAGCATATGTTATTTACATGCAAAGAAGTAAAACATTGCTGGGTAAAATGTTGCGCTATGTTGAAAACATGTTTTGCATTTACTCAGGAAGTTACATGGGAGAAAATTTTACTTGGAAAATATGATGTCAAAATTAATGAAATATTTTCCATTTTAACTTTCTGTGTTTATAAAAATAAAGTCAAACACAGACTAGGACTTGTTAAAAAATGTCCATGGTTAATGTTCACTGCGGAGTTAGAAGATATAATCAATTGTGAGTTTTTAATAAATAAAGAAAAGGCAAAAAAAATGTGGTCAGATATGGACCGTAACAATTTAGCAAGGTATAAAATTAACGTTTATAAAATTGATATTTAGGTAAAGTAAAATATAACTTTTTTTTTTTTTTTTTTTTTTTAATGGCCTGAAAGAGATAAAAAGAGTTATAAAATTAAGAATTCTGTGGTAAATTATACGTACATTGTTAAGGATTGAAAAACGTGTAAAGAGTGTATAACATAGAGGAATTTTTTTTTTCTTTCCTTATACTATTATATATAAAATGCAATGGTAGGAGTGAGATATCAGTTGTACTGAAAGTTAGTTAATGTCAATTATATTGTATTGTATCATTACATTACTCATGTGCTCAATGTACTCATTGTAAACGAACATTTTATTGATGAAGAAATAAAAGTGGGTCGATCCTACATAAGACAAAAAAAATATTACTATAATAACACAAGTTCAAACAAGACTATAATGGCAAATTGTAATCACCCACTGAAATTTATAATTCTACATTGAGCATTATCTTTTATCAGAGACTACTTTCTTAAATGACATAATGATGATACATTTAAGTGATTAATTACAAAAACATCACTAAACATTTACAAGCAGCTGAATAAACTTGAATGTTCTAAGAATGTTGTACAATAACTGGGTTAGTACTAGTAGAATGTATAAATTAAATAAATGTAAGCTTCTTAACTTTTGGGTCACGTCAATATCTATTTGAAATCAGGTCAAGTCATACACCAATGGTGAATATGAAATGGACCAGTTAATTCTATAATCTCGTCTATCATAAACTATTGAACATTTCTAGCTTAGTTACTGCTTCAAAACATTTCTAAAAAATCTGCAGGATACATGAGAATGGTTAGAAAACTTTGACCTCTTGCTCACTGACCTGTGACAAAAACATCCTATCTAACATTGATAAGTAGTTTGAAATACAGACTATCGCAATGTAAACTGTGATCAAAATAATACTAATTCTACAGGAAAGTACTGCAGTGTGGCAGTGAACTGGTTAAGTCAGGACACAACGCACAAAAAACTTCATTACTTTCCACGTAGTTTTCAATGATTGGTGAATGATCAGGAACTGAGTTATGATAAGCAAATTGTAAACCCATTTTTGTTTGTGTTGCTGGATGTACTATGATGACCATTGAAAGACTGATTTGTGGACTATGATATATTTTAGTAACTTGTTTGGTTTTTGTTTTTTTTGTATACTTTTTTTCAAATATTTATGTCAACTTCATCACTGTTTACTTGATGCAATAAAAGGAAGGAAATAAATAAAATATAATATAATTGAAAAAGACCAAGCTATATTTGGGAACTAATTGATAATTAATACTGTAGATACTGTACAGTACATAATACATATCTAAGGTACAGTACAGTAAGTTCAAAGTACAGGTACAGTAGTACTACTCTAATTTATATAAATGGTGAAGTACTGGTTCAAAATGTTGGTATCTTGTAGTCTACTGTACATGTTTTAACATACATATGTGTTAAGGAAAGACAAGTCAGATTAACTGAGGGACTATATAGGGCTGAGTGCAATATACTCTGGCCAACAGCCATACTTTTAGCAAATTAAACCACAGACCATGGTTAAATATATAAACTAGATATGACACATACTTTACTTCACCTGTTTCACATTTTTATCCGAGTCCAAGCAAACAAGACAATAGTATGGTGTTTGTTCAAGAGTTTGCGTTACGATTAGAGTAATGGCAATTGAATACTTGGCAAACATCACGACAGGAACGTAGATTAAACGAAGATGATTTGGGCACAGGATGTTTGTGTTGACGTGAACTTATTACAGTTTTCACAAACACTTAGAATATTGTAAAACACTATCAAACATAAATATTTTGGATAGATTTGGAAAATAAGCAAATTATAAAGACTTACTAAATAGTACATCGGAATACTGTTAGTTGGTGTACTAAAGTTTAATAATTGTAGGTACTGTAATTATATTCATGAATTAGAAAAATGTATTTGTATGACCAAAGATGAACAAATAAAGTTCACAATTATAGAATCATAATTGGATTATCCCACTTTTCTAAAGATACTGTAAATTATCATTATTATATACTGTATATTAATTTACAGTATTACAAATTAATAGTGGACTCTTACAATATTACTAAAATTACTATACAGTTAGGATTATAATTTACATTTAATTCATTTAATATTATTACTGAATATTGTTCACTTTTTAAAGAAATATAATTTGATATGCTAACTAGCACTGCTGTTGTCAAATAATTGAACTGATTGATGAGTTGGTATTTGTGTACAAATGATGAATTTCATATTTTGACGTTCAGTTATTCAGGAATATTCTTAGAAGACAAACTTCATACTGTAATTATTGATAAAACATAAATCAGTAAGTGTATTTCAAGATTCCTACAAGATTGATCAGATATCATGTATCATTCTTCTACAAAATTAAAGAAAACATACCAAATATGCTACAGTATTTCATCAGCAATTCTATGCATTTTGAATTTTTAAATTTTCGTTGAAAATCTAATGGAATTAGTTTTAAAATTTGAATTCTGTCCTACCATGTCAAGATTGCTTGCTTCTGATAACGTCTCACAGAGACTTAAAGTAGATGACCCATGTTCACCATTTAAAGAAAACTACTTAATAATTACAAAAAACACAAATTTTTCATTTTGTCTATTTATTGAGACTATATTCTATATCGTGAAAGTGACATTCCCCAGTTAAGTCAACTAAAATGAATCAAGGTTCCAGTCTTTTGGTTGCAATGTGTAGTAAACTATAAATATACCTGCGATTACTGATGGATACTTTAGATACACCAGCAGTTTTTCCATTATATAATTGACAATCTCTGGAACAAGGACAATAAATTGTGATGTACAGAAGAACTTTACATCTGATGGTTAATGCAATTTTCCACCTAACTGATCAAGCAACAAAAGCAGAACAACAAAACATGCATGAACAAGTTTCTATAGAGTACCTGTTAATATGGTAATTGTTAATTTTGAATGGAAAATATAGGCAGTATAAATGTTAACTACTATATTCTATCTCTCTCATTATCTGCAGAAGCATTTGTAGTGATATAGAAATATACTGAGCATTAAAATGGAAGATTTTACCAAACACCAAACCTGAAGAAGTACTGTACTTGCACTTAATACCATACTGTACTTGCACTTAATACCATACTGTACTTGCACTTAATACCATACTGTACTTGCACTTAATACCATACTGTACTTGAACTTAATACCATACTGTACTTGCACTTAATACCATACTGTACTTGCACTTAATACCATACTGTACTTGCACTTAATACCATACTGTACTTGCACTTAATACCATACTGTACTTGCACTTAATACCATACTGTACTTGCACTTAATACCATACTGTACTTGCACTTAATACCATACTGTACTTGCACTTAATACCATACTGTACTTGCACTTAATACCATACTGTACTTGCACTTAATACCATACTGTACCCGCACTTAATACCATACTGTACTTGCACTTAATACCATACTGTACTTGCACTTAATACCATACTGTACCCGCACTTAATACCATACTGTACTTGCACTTAATACCATACTGTACTTGCACTTAATACCATACTGTACTTGCACTTAATACCATACTGTACCCATCATACATCTACATTCAACCCAGTACTTTACCTGTATACAGTACACCCTACTGTACAGAAGGTCTAATATAATCTGAATCCTCTAGATAATCTGCAAGTACAGAACTTGCTTTAAACGGCCATATAAATGTTGTGTACGCTTCATACAGTAAATGTAATAGGTTTCCTGTTATATTAATTTCTGTTTATTCACACAGTTGAAAGTATTTTTTGATTAAAAACGTGTATCATTCATGAGAACCTTGTATGTCATGCCTATGTACTGTTGTAGCTTGTTTTTAACATTTTGTTTTTCAAATTTGTTTTCCTTTGTAACCATTCTCTGCTCAATGGTAGGTCTTATAAAATGCAATTAAGTTCCAATTTACCCAAGGATAAATCCAATTTCAATGTTAGAATTTCAGAAATGTCAACAATGAACTAATAAATAGAACTACAGTATTATATGAACATGTACAGTTGATATTAAGAAATGACAGGACGCTCCCCTGCATGCGTATAATGTTATTCTAGGCCAGAAGTCTTTGGTTTGGTATGAGCATACTTGACACGTTATCAAAAACCCACTGGGAATTCCCACTGGGGCTAGCATGCCCATTGTCGAAACAATCGTACACGAATGGAATTAAAGCGTGATAATTGGAAAGTTGTACTGTAGAAACAATATCACGAAGAATCATATTTGGAATGAAATTTGAGAATTAAATATAAAATCATAGATATTCCCAAGGAGTACAATTAATTGCAAAAGAGTTTAAGTTACACACTCAGTAGATAATTGTATTGAGTTATCATCGCAAGTTTTTTTATTTCGTTACACCGATTGCGATGCATTTTATTATTTTGAGAACCTTTCTATAAAACATTATGACTCACTCCCATCAGAGGTACTTACAAAATCCTAAAGAAAAAAGTGATACTTAAAATTGTTAAAAATCACAATCATTCAACTAGTTTAAGGTAAAATTTGGGGGAAAATATTAGGAAGTTCAACTAAAAAATCTGGTGGTCAACCAAACGTTCTTGGTTTCCTTGGAGGAATCACGATTTTGTGAAAACATTCTACGAGCAATGCACTATGCAGTACTTCTTCAGTAATACCTCAATACAAAACCTGATACAGATACTATTTATATACCATTACCAATTCTAAGAAAAAGAATTTGTGAAACACAATCCAACATAAACCAAATTGAAATGCAGTACAGGTACCATAATACTGTAAGTACAAACTGCAGGAATAATCAAATTATCTCCAAACACTTTACAAGGAGAAATTCATTATCAAAATCAACATCTCATTCTGAAAGCAATATCCTTCTCTCAATTGCCATGTTTATGCAACAAAAGATACCAACTAAAAATAACGGAAATTTAAATGAGTTTTCTGGCAAAAGTTAATTCCAGGTCAGATCAAAACACAATCTACGGTGAGAAATCATTTTATTTTTCTGGGATAAATTCGGCAATGTGTAAATGGATCGTCGTTGCTCCCGCTGTGCCCGTTCAATTGGTCTCAATCTTGCACTGGTTTTGGTTGCAGTGATGTAAATTAAACAGCCTTTGATTGTGTGCCGTCACTCTATTTCCTTGGGCTCAGGTTACAGCTGTAGTCTCTCCAACTATTCGGCAAATGCTGCTGTTTACTGGGGATGTTACTGTCACAAATTTGTCTTGAGACATTTCTTATGCATCTCATTGAATGTAGACTTTTTAATATGAAGGTACAGTATTGAAAAACATGGGCAATGCACACACAATAAAGATATTGAAAAACATGTCAATACACACCCAATAAAGATATTGAAAAACATGGGCAATACACACACAATAAAGATATTGAAAAACATGGACAATACACACACAATAAAGATATTGAAAAACATGGTCAATACACACACACAATATGAGAGGCAATTACAGTAACTGTACATATTTAACTACAAAACTATCAAAAAACAAATGATGTATGTTGTAATTCAACTATCATATTACTCAACAATATCCTTACTGGGATGTGATTGGATGGATGATGTAGGATGGATAAGTGTTAGTACAGGAAAACTATGAAATATGGTTGAAAAAATTGCAACAGAATTTATTTCACCACAATGCATTTCTATAAGGTCCCTATATGAATATACTAAAAGTCTAGAAAAATCCAGGTAGGGGAAATAGGTTTTTTTAAACAAAATGGCCGCCAATGGCGAAAATTCCTAAAAAAGGACAAAAAAACATAAATGATAGATCTAATTACCACTTTATAACAGTTTTTACAATGGTTTATATATTTCTTTACAATTTCGAAGATCTGACCTACAATAAACACATTATTTTAAGTGCTGTTAATTAGAAAATGGCCGAAAAACAAATGTTTAAGTATCTAGATATATCCCTATTGTTATAATAATATATAAAACGCAGTCCTTCCTATGCTTAATACATAGGATTACGGTGTCTATTAATAAATCAGTTCATTTACATTTGTACTGTTATAACAATATATTACAACATTGGTGGTGCCAGTGGGGAGGGGTATAGGGATGGGAGATCAAATGGGAAGGGTGAGGGAGTCTGTCCGTCCCCCCATCCCCTCTCCACAATTGGCTATTTTTTATGTATATAGACAATAATATGATGATATTTCCTAATATAAAACAATACCCCATTGAGTTCTGTTTCAAGGATTTTCATTTTTAAAAGTGAGTAAAACTACCCTTTACTGGTATAATATTATCGGCCCAGCCAATTGATGCTGGCTGCGCTCTCCACCCCTCTCCCCCCCCCCCCCCTCATCGGGAAAATCCTTGCGCCACAATCTATTACCGTATTTATTCGGATAAACGCTACATTTAGAAAAATCAAATAAATGTCCCCCTCCCCCTCCATAGGACATCATTTTGAATAACCTACGCCACCGCACCCCCTCCCCCGCTCCTATCGGACATCATTTTGAATTTATTTCCTCGAATGTACGCCCCGCCACATGCATATTATACACAATATTGTATTTTAACACATCTCTATTTGTAATAGAATTCACTGAATGGTGTTGTATTTGTTCATATCTAAAGGGTGTATTTATTTGATTATACACGTTTCCCACATTACACCCACAAAAATATACGCCTCTCCGAATAAACTCCTCACGACGATTACACGCCCCCACTACCCTCCTTAAAAATCAACCACCAAGGGCATTTATTCAAATAAATGCGGTAATTTCACTTTCATCTTGTCAGTATCTCATCCTCCATCTATTGGTGGGGAATTGAGCATGTGCTGATGCCGTGGCATTCTTAAAAAATAGTGGAACAGCAGTCCAAACCATATTTTCTGCAACGGCAATTCATTTTACTACAACCTTATTTATAGGTACATCTAATCAACTTTAATAGTTTCTCTGGTGCTGGTAGTCAATTTGTCATCAATACTTTCCATCCCTAGTCTGTGGGTTGAAGAGTATCTCCTATCCACTGCTATACCTGGTAATAAAGATTCACGAAATGAAATTTTGCAGCAAGGGAATAGATTTGTTTTTGCAACTTTCTCAAAGAAAAGAGGCTGTCTAAAGTCTCCATTGACTTCCCTCCATAATATATAGGTACCAATGCCAAATTCCTGATGCAATGTTTTCTTCTTTTTTTTAAACTGTTTGGTTTACAGAATTTGACATACAACTCCTACTGTGATGTGATGATTTTTAAGGCCAACACCTTTTCCTAAACCAAATTTACTTACGGCCCCTAATTATAGCCATTAAACACAATAGTTTACTTTGCCTTCACATAACGTAACAAACATACATGGTACATAATAAGTGTCTTGAAATGTTGCTGTTTCGGGCCAAAAGGTTTGATGTAGCAAACAGTGAGATGAAGGTTTCTGAGTAGTCTAGCAGTGTGTATGGAGTCAATGGAGTAAAAGAGGGCTGCAGGAAAAGTATAAGATTCTTTTTCACCAAATTATGCATTGTGTATGACTGTCTCACATAGATGATGAAATAGTATATGTGAGGGAATGTGCACTGATTCTTTATTGATGAATATGGTTGGTTTGACCCATGTGTTCTTTCCTCTTAAATTTATATTCTGTCACGGTTGCTTCATTCATTGATTTAATGCTGTATGTTCTCGATGGGGGAGCACTGTGAATGCATGTAAAGTCTGTCCTTGGTGTGAAGCTCTGTAAAAATGAGTTTGCTTTTTACAGTATACATGGAATCCAGGGATATGATACTACATCCCATCTATTTGGTATAGGAAAAGGTCTTAAAAAGTCATAACACCTGGGCAGTAGTATGCTTACAAACTCTGTAAAACCAAACGTCTCCAAAAAAAAAGAAACCATCGCATCAGAGGAATTGGCATTGGTAGCTATACTGTATGGAGGAATACGTTCTGGGAGAAAGTAGCAAAAAGCAAAACAGCACTTGAAATAAAGTCTATTCCCCCTACAACAAATGCTGCAAAATGTCATTCCCTGCGTGTATATTACCATGGTACAGCAGTGGATAGAAAGTACTCTTCTTCAACCCACAGACTGGGGAATGGAAAGTTACAAATGGCGTGATGTGTCCATTGATGACAAATTTACCACCAGTACCACTGTTTGTGACGAATACCACGGCATCAGCACATGCTTAATTCCTACCTATAGACAGAAGATGATAACTGGACAATGAAAATGAATGGATTAATAGATTCTAAGATTGTATAATTCTATTGTTGTGACAGTACAAATGTAAATGAACTGTTTTATTAGACACCGTAGTCCTGCATTATAATGCATAGGACTACGTTGTCTATTATTATAACCGTGGTGATATCTTGATACTTAAATGTGTGTTTTTGTTGCTAAATAGCATTTAAATTAATATGTATATTGCAGTTTAAATGTTTGACACTAAAGAAATATAAAAAGCATTATAAAAACTGCTATAGACATTTTTCACCATTGGCGGCCATTTTGTTTAAAAAAACCTATTTCCCCTACCTGGATTTTTCTAGACTTTTAGTATGTTCATATAGGGACCTTATAGAAATGCATTGTGGTGAAAAAAATTCTGTTGCAATTTTTTCAACCTTTTACTGATTCTGAGCATATCTTTCCTGTACTATGTATGTTATTGTTATGAGTACAGTACTGTACATCCCAACTGTTTGGAAAAGATACTAAAAGATTTTTGATAGATAATAATAATAATAACTTTATTGTTTCTCTTTTATAACAGAGGCACAATTCTCAAGAGATGTGCAACAACAAAAAAATAAATATAGACTTATCTTACTACACAAAAGATTTTTGATAGATATCGGCATAGAAATCCAACAACAAAATCAGTGAGTACACCATGTCCATGAATTTAATACTAAACACTACAGCGGTATACTGTGAAACTTTGTAATTTTATTGTGTGTAATATGATAACTACTGTAATGTACATGCTGTCTTTACAACCTACATATGTATGAAAAGCAATTACATTTGACTGTAAAACAAAGAAGAGCTACTGTAACAACAAAAAATGATGTAATTCAACTATCATGTTCAACAATTTGATAAATACTGTACAGTATTTGGATGAGATGGGAAGGGAATGGATGGATACGGTACAGGGATAGATGAACAGGGAAGGGAATGGATGGATACGGTACAGGGATAGATGAACAGGGAAGGGAATGGATGGATACGGTACAGGGATAGATGAACAGGGAAGGGAATGGATGGATACGGTACAGGGATAGATGAACAGGGAAGGGAATGGATGGATACGGTACAGAGATAGATGAACAGGGAAGGGAATGGATGGATACGGTACAGGGATAGATGAACAGGGAAGGGAATGGATGGATACGGTACAGGGATAGATGAACAGGGAAGGGAATGGATAGATACGGTACAGGGATAGATGAACAGGGAAGGGAATGGATGGATACGGTACAGGGATAGATGAACAGGGAAGGGAATGGATGGATACGGTACAGGGATAGATGAACAGGGAAGACCAGCAAAACATGATTCCAATTTTGATTTCATAAGCCAGGCTATACATAATATAGTATTATATTTGATTTCATAAGCCAGGCTATACATAATATAGTATTATATTTGATATCATAAAGCAGGTATTGAAAAGCCTACTACAATACAAAAAGTTTGCTTGAACTTAGACCTGGCCTCATTTTAGGTATAATATTTTATAACATTAACAGTAGTATCACCGTAGCTTTTAACAACCAATTCTGAAAAAATAATACTAAAATAATAAAATAAATTGCAGGGGGTTGGTTTGCCCTTTGCACGAACCACAAGTCCTTGCTGTTCTTTGTTTAAGTGAGGCTTTTTCTCAACTTCAACATGTGGACTTCATTATAAAAACAGTTGACTAGGTGTTGAAAACATGACCATGTTCATGTTTCTTTATTTTCATTTATACTGTACATAAATCAGTGAAATTTGTTTGTGTTCTGTTCGGTTTAAAGAGGCTTCTTCGTAATCTTAGGACTGTACTGTGTATAAAGGCTGAAACAGGCAATGCACGTGTCTGTACATAACTGTAAAGTAATGTGTACATACTGTACATTCCACTACTTCTGTACACAACTACAGTACAGTACTTTTTGTACAGTAATTATTTTGTATTTTTCTTTCCATACTGAATTACAGTACTAAACTACTAATAACTGTAACTAATAATATACTTTACTAGTATAATTACATGTTGCGCCTAAATATTATTCTTTCACATATTTACATAGTGTTTTCTAATTCTGAAATGTAGCCAGTTTGTATTATGCAGTATCAAGCAATTTTCCACTGACTACCCCAACATAAAGAGGTTGTTTCATGTTCATTGGTTCCTAGAGGCGGCATTGTAACATCTGTTAGGAAGTAAGGTACTGTTAGTAAAGTATCTCTATGCAACGTATGATGATGATGATGACGATACATTAAAATAATAACAAGCATACTGTAGCAATTGTCTGCAATGTACAGTTATACAGTTACAGTTAGTATCAGTAAGCATTTACTGTAATTCTAAGGATACTCTGGTCAGAGGCTTTCAATCCAAATTTCTTCCCAGATACAATTTACACTTTATTTAGGCCTTTCATGACAATACTTTTTTTAGGCCATCTTAAGCCTAGTGTAGTTTAGAGACTTCAGATACAGTATTAACACTTTGACTGCCAAACACGAAGATCTTCGTTTTTGGAAACACAACGCTTGACTGCCAAACACGAAGATCTTCGTTTTTCGCGTTTTTTTTACGAAATCCGGTAGATAGGTTAATTATTGGTATATACTATAAATATGGACACTACTGTATATTCGGTCTGGACCGTGAATATTTTACTTTTTGAAAGTAACTAATCTGGTTACGAACGATTGTCAAAATGGTACATGTCGAAATAACATACACCGCGCATCACAGTAGCGCGTACAGCGATGGTTTGGCGCATTGTGTATCGGTCGCGTGATAGCTATGCCGCCGAAGCATTACAAAGGTTTATGTGGATTGGCATGTTTGTTTGTTATCTGAATAAAAAATAATGGATGAATTTTCAATATGAAGTCTTTAATTTTATTATTGTATGTATACAGTACCAGCGAGAATTACTGCCCCTTTTTGGACGCGACGGACGCGTCGAGTGTCCGTCCAATTTGCGTCCACGACGCGTCCATTCATAAACTAAACCAATGATTTGGACGCACTTTCGTCGGGCGGGCCGTGACCTCGCTACCTGAGTCTGTTTTTGTTATTGTTCGCGACCGTATTCATATTCAAATGACATCGGAAAACTAAGCCTGACTGTTGAGCAGGGTCGGCTGTATTGGTGTTTGTTTATAAAATACTTTCACATTCACAAACAATATGATTAAAAAATAAATAAAGTTAGCCTACGACTTGTGTGTGTTGTGTTTATTTTTATCTGCCGAATAATTCGTCCAAAAAGCCAGTTTCGTGCGAAACTGTGTCTATATCAATCGCTAGCCCGCCGTGGGATCTAGCCGGCCGGTTCACTGTCTAGCACGTACACCACCGCCTGAGATCGGCCTAGCGTACTCGATCAATAATCATCGTCATGATACAGTATATTTTGTTCATATGAATCATTTTATGGAAGAATATTTTTTTAATAACGAGGCCTCTATTTCATGTTGAATTATTGATATGATCATAGAGAAATAAGTTATATTTAAATGTCACATGATGAGTTAAAACTGTGGAAGAAGGCTCAACAAAATCATGTAGCCTACAGTATACTGTACACTGTCAATTTATATCTCCATGGTCGTCATAGCGCGCAACAAAGAGCACGTGATATTTTTCTACTCCATTGGATCCCAGCAATATTGCAACCATGTTCTACCGCTGCTGAAAAGCGGGTTGATGACCTGTTGATGCCGTACAGTACAACACTAGGCATTCTGTGTACGCTTTGCTTATAAATATTAAGAAATATTTTTTTTTACGCTATAATGATTTTCCTCTCTGATCATGTTAAGATTACAGTGTTTGTATAATTGTAATAATGACTGTAATAATATTTTTTTAGTTAATGTTATTTTGTACCAATTTTGGGGTCTAAGCATAGAGATATTATAGTGAAGTTCACTATAATATCTCTATGCTTAGACCCCAAAATTGTCACTATAATATCTCTATGCTTAGACCCCAAAATTGGTACAAAAAAACAAGGGCGGGTGTTAGAATTTGATACACTGAATAGAAAAAGACAATAGGACACGGAACAACACAAAGGCATTAAGGCTTGGTACAAAAGCGATTTAAAACAAAAAAGCCAAGGGCGGGTGCTAGAATTTAATATAATGAATAAAAATAGGTTGAGGATATTTATAGTGTTACAAAACTACATGTACTGCACCATTTTTGTCCATTACAATGTGTCGATTTTTTAATTAGTATATAAAATTCATTGCTTCGCTCGGACAGCGAAAGCAAACTATTTTTCACACACTCGGGTCGCCGAACGGTCGAGTTAGGTAAATATGCTATCACGTGGTTTTACTGCATGCATGGCAGGCACACGTGGTTTCAACACTACATTTCCCGCAAGTCCCGTTCGGCGGTTTCTTTTTAGGCGGCGTGCCAAAGAAGTTTTTTGACATTCGATACTCACAATTCATTGCTTCGCTCGGACAGCGAAAGCAACATATTTTCACACACTCGGGTCTAGTCGCCGAACGTTCGAGTTTGGTAAATATGCTATCACGTGGTTTTACTGCATGGCAGGCACACGTGGTTTCAGCACTGCATTTCCCGCAAGTCTCGTTCAGCGGTTTCTTTTTAGGCGGCGTGCCAAAGAAGTTTTTTGACATCCGATAATAATTTTACTCACAAAAAACCAGTCGTTCTTGCCCATATAGTAAGCTGTAGTACTAATGAACTGGTATCTATACGCACTTATTCATTAATTCGTTTTTTAGAGGTTTTTTTTTGCATGTTATTAACTACTGTAGTATAAAATACATTTCGTTTAATACAGGTTTTCACGGGTTGAGAAAACATCGTACAGAATATAACTGTAGTACAGTAACAATGCGGAGCTTTTGTTTACGTTAACACCGGCGTGGTTAGCTCCCGGTTAGCTCAAACACAAAGGACGTTGGTCTAAGGTCAAATCACGTCAGACGCGTCGATATAATGGACGCGAAGTGGACGCGTCATGGACGTATTCATGCCGCGTCTGCCGCGTCCGAATTGGGCAGTAATTCTCGCTGGTACTGTACCCTAATTGTTTTGGTGTTTCACTGTAAGTGGCCGAGTTTCACGCAACAAACTTGTTTAGAAATGGTATGAATATTATCATCAGTTTACTAGCTAGGCTAGTAGTACTAGGCTATAGCCTAGGCCTAGTCGTAAAACGGTTCCGGACCAATTTAGGCCTAGTCAACTAGGACTGATAACTTGTTTTTATAGGCCTACCGGTGCCGTGTAAGTAACCTTTTCGTTGTTTGTTGATCTCACCGGCGCGTAACTACGAAAAACTCAAAAAGTGCGTTACTTTCATTTTACTATTACGATTTACATATTGCGATTTGAAAATCGTTCTTGGTACCATTGTAAAGCTAAAATCTTTATGATTATTTTAGTCTAAATTACATGTAAATCAGATCACATACATAGTTTCAATCAGCTTAAATAAAAACATCGAATTGGGCTATAAACGCTGGCGGTGGCAGTTTCTAACTGGAAAAACCTCTGGCAGTCAAAGTGTTAAGCAAATGTTAATGATACTCAAACTGTACTAATCAGCACTACGGCCTTAACACTGTTTGTGTCTGTAAAAATTGATATGGAGTTGGAAACTTACCATCAAATTTTTCTGATTTTGAAACATAACTATCTCGTACAAGAAAGCTGGCTTCATACAGGTTTGCTTTAAACTCGTCCTCAGCTTTTTCTGTTAATTTATATTCCATGTCTGCTGTACAACATGAGAACCCTGTTCCGCAAGTACTCTTGTGTTCTCCTACAAAATAAATAACATTTTGAATTCAATTTCTTTGAAACTTTAGAAACATTGGAAAATGGAAAAGAATTGGAAAGTTTTATCTGGTGGAAAATGTTAAAAATAGTATTCAAATTTCAAGTGTCATATAGTACTGTAGTAGTACTGTAAGAGTGGAACTAGTTCAACATTTGAGTTGGTAGTTCTTTTTGCAAAAACCAAAAAGTAGCCAACCTGCTTGACAGTTTCACTAACAAGCAGGTTAGTTCACTAATTTTTGGTTTTTGCAAAAAGAAATTCTAACTCATAGATATTCAAAACCAGAAGAATATTTTAAATCATAGTTCAACATTTGTTTTGATTTACTATCTCTTTTTGTATTGATTTTACAAATTTATCTTAAAAAACGAAGTAAAAATTTGAAATGGCATGAAACAAATTTAAATTATCTTTGGGCAATGTATTTACCAAAGCAGCAATAACTGTATAGTTGCATGTACTGTAATAGCATTACAGTAAGTGATATTGATGGTGCTTTTAAAGGATTTGTCAAACAGGTTTCTAAAAAAAGGTTGTTTACCATGCATTAGCATTTATTTTTTACAGAGGATTATATTTTTTGTAAATTATTTTAATGGAACAAAATATTATAATATGAATAATTGTACTAAAAAATTGTATAACAGGAATTTCGCTATAAAACTCAGGGCTACTGTAGATATTCGCCCTAGCAAACAATTTTCTAGTAGAATTTTGCTTACTTAAAATTATATTTTGTAAAAAAAATTAGTTGCTTTCTACTTTAGCTCTGATTTTAATTTTTAAAAGGTTATTACATTATAATATTAAATAAGATTCAGCAAATATTATTATCCTTGGACAAACTGTAATTAAGTCTGTACATATAGTTTATACCAAGGTTGTATTTTGAGATTCTAAATGGCAACCAGAGTTCAAGATCATCTGAATTATTGATTTTACACAAAACATTCATTGACATTTATCAGTTTATAAACAATACATTTGATTGGCAGTGTGCAATATCTTGTAGTATTGTTAATTCAGTAGATATGTACTGTATTTGTAAATGGCAAGACAGAGAAAATCTAAACTAAATTCTACTAAGACAATATGGCATTGGCAGCATGTTTTAAACTTTTTGATACAAATTCTAATTTTCTAAAAATATTTTTGTCATTAATGTTAATTACTTTGAATTACTCATGTTCAATCCTTTATTATCATAATACCAGTAGGGACAATATTTTCACACTTCTGGCTGTGAATCGAAAGTCTTAAGAATGTCTTAAATAAAGTCACTACTGTAAACCCTATTTCCCCATTTATTGTCCTTGTGCTTAAAAGCTACTTAAGTCTTCTTCACAATGTTGGTGAAACAAAAGATCTTTGCTGATAACTAACTTCTCACATGCAACATGAATAATGTCAGTAAAGAGGATTAAGAGGGAGTGAATAGACATGATAATAGACCCTAAATAACGCCTCATCCTGTAACAATTAAGTATTTATCAAGTTGTTAAGCAGAAACTAAAAACTTTCAAAATCAATATGTTCGTCATCAGTTTTCTTAAAATACTGTATTTAAAAATTTAGTAATTTTAAATATGCATGTTTTTTCTTTTAATCTAAAGATGTACTGTATGAGTTTGATTCATCAATAAATTTAAAATATCTTTTTATTCTAATCACCTGCAAGATATTTGATCAAATTTTGTAGCAACATTAAAAAATAAACAACATTTCATCCCAAACTACTACTACAACACTAGGAAAATAGTGGTAAATACTAACACATAGTTTACTATTACATACACTACAAGAGAGTACTTACATACCTCTCATCCCCCCGGTTCCTACTACAATTTTTTATGTTGAATTGCTTAGAATCTAGAATCTTAACTACATAATAGTACTACTACTAGACAATTACTGTGTTATCATTAAAAATGTAGGCCTATTCAATGCATAATTAATACAATATTGAGGAATTATTATTTCAATTTCTTCATTAATCATGAATTCCAACGTTTTGCTTTGGTGAATGGGAATTCATTTAACCTTACCTGGTAATGCCATGGTTGGAACATCTTTCAAATTTAAACCCTTTCGATCATATATATTCCTGATAATGTCACAGCCGGCATCACTTTGTACCGTTACTATTAAATGAATAAAAACAGTTAAAATTACAAATAGATATCCATATGTACATGGTTGGGTCCTAGAAGCCGAAAACACCATTGTGACTGTATAAACAAACGTTCTACCCGCGACCGTACACCAGGCAGCTCAGTGTGAACTTATCCTAGCTAGGCTAAGCTTAGCGACTTTCTTCACTCTCTCTTTGTTTGCGAGATTTAAATTTCTGTAAATAGGTCAATTCTCCGATGGTTTAATAATACTTTCGACAAACATAAAATATCCAGGAATCTTGAAATAATGAATCATTAAATATTCATCCCTCCAACAAAAAGAAATTAAGTAAATTCCAAGACGAATACGATAACTCCGTCAATTTGCTACCCGGTCAAACATAGTTATTCCCCACACTCATCGAAATGTTCTGTCGCGCTATCTCGCCTGCTCGAAATCAATAACATAATGAAGTCCCTCTGTCATTAAGCTGGTGTTGTGAGTTCTACACTTACTCCCTCTATTGTTTATTGTATTATCTATTAAAATATAAATAAAGAACCTCTTTTGTTTCCTAAAATATGTGTTGAACAAAAGAACAATTTATTTTCACACATCAGTTAAAGTAATTTAATCTTTATTATTTTGCATTAGGTAAAATTATTAAATAAATTAAAGTTTTCAGGTGGGGTAAACGCATTTAATTCATCTAAGATAAATAAAAGTACTTGCTTAACGTTGGTGGCGTACATGGTAAACATGTGTTTGTAATATTTTGAGTTCGGTCAAACTACCGATGTTTATTAGCGGTATGTATTTTTTGTTTGTTTTTAGATTATTAATTGAAAATCAGTAAAAATAATAATTTAATCTAAAGCTATATAATGCCATAACTATACTGTACTGCAGAGGCAAAAACTAGTTCTAGGCCTAGGCCTAGCTAGTAAGTAGTACTAGTAGTAGTAGGACAGCTTACAAGGCATACCTAGCCTAGTCCTCTAGCTAGCCTAACTAGGCCCTGCTGCTAGGCTACTTACTAACTGCTACTACTACTACTTACTTGCTAGGCTTCACACTAAGTGAAGCTGCCAAACCACGGGTGCCAGCAATTTGCACTTTCTTTAGTCCCAGACCCTAGGCCTATCAAATACAGTATATGATTTATAGGTTACATTTTAATCATAAACACATTGGTATTTGATGTGATCGTTACTTAAATTAAAAGTTTTAAGTTTTAACTATTTTTGTGAATTCCATTTTAAAATTATTTCACAACCGATAATCAATATATTATTGAATGATTGATTATAATCTTTTTATTTGCAGATGGATATTAAGCTTTTAGATGGTGGACTTGGCTCTGAATGTTCCAAAAGAGGATTTGAAATAGATGTATGAGAAGTCATTTATTTCGGATAGTACATCCACCATATACATCATACAAAAAAAACAAGAAGAGAATCAATTTCACCAGAAAATTAACAAATATAAGCAACTTGCACAAAACCAACCTACACATCCTATGTAGCTTAATTTTCACCCATTTTATTAGAAGAAATAAACTTATATTACTATTAATAGTCATATAGTATACTTATTATTATAATCCACCTATAATTCATTAGTACTATATTGAGGTCAGTTATTCTTAAATGCAGCCATTTTCCTGACCTATGTTTTCATAGCTACACCACCACCTAGAAAAACTTTATACACTCTAGACAAAGATTGTTTTTTTTTTTTCAGACTGACCCTCTTTGGAATGCTAGGTTATTGATTTCCAATCAAGAGGACCTCAAAGATATCCATAAAAGGTATTTTTTTAATCCATATAAAGTTAAATGTGAAAAAATGAAAACCCAAACAAATTATAAAAAGCATTAACTCTTTATACTACTAGTACAATGTAGTTTCTCTAAATTAGAGAGCTTTTGTTCCACCCAGCCGCCTTAAGACCTATGGTGATTATTAAAAATGCGTCTTCTATCATAGTTTTTAAAACACTCTTAAAAACCATCTTTGTTCTTTGTAATTTCTTTCTGTTTTTTCTCTCAGCGCTTTGGCACAATCTTCTGATCGTAAAAGCACTTTATAAATCGAACAGCATAAGATAAATTAATATGGGTTTTTTTTCTTAGTTTCTTAGAAGCAGGTTGTGATTTTATCGAGACAAGTACATACCAGGTAAGAAATGAAGGTTGCTAAAAGAAAAACTAATTTATTTATTATTTATAAAGTTTTAGCCTATTCACACTGAAGCCCAGATTTGGTCTGGTAGTTGGAGAAAACTCTACTTTTTCACATACCATTTTATACAGAATCCAAAAAGGTTCCATTCTATTTTTGAATATTACACCCATTTTCAACAATTGTTCATCCGGCCACCAGACCACAATCTGAACTGAGTGTGAACAGACCACAATCTGGGCTCAGTGCGAATAGAGCTTTAATAAATTAGTAGAATACTGCTGGTATTATTTTATTGGTGTTATATTTTCTAAATTGCAAGGCCTCTGTAGAAGGGTTTGTTACTCATGCTGGTTTGTCTAAAAATGAAGCACTCAACTTAATCAGTCGAAGTGGTGAGATTGCTGTGGAGGCAATTGAAGACTTCTGGTCATCACTACAACCTGCTCAGACTAAAGGTAAAGCTCTGTCAACACTATCAAAGTTTATTTGACAAAAAAAATGTGATGTGACCATATATGGTCATGGTGATGTCATTTCACTACCATAGTGGAGTTGTGGCTTGGTGGTTATGATGCTTGGCTACCACTCCAGGGTTCAAGTCCTGTCACATGTCAGGATTTTTTCTAAGGACCAAATTCTCCACTCCCAAAGACTTGTAATAAGACTTTGTTTATGTAGAGCATCTTGTGTATATGTTTGTCTTGTGAACCTCTGAGGGTCCCTAATGATCAGCAATATCTGGATGGATCGCCCTCATTAAATTTGTTTAAAAATAAAAAAAATATTTGATCACTATCATATTTGGGTATATCACTACCATATTTGGGCACACATACCCACTGGCCAGATATTAGGGACTTTCAATTTGTGACGACCTGTTACCAAGGATTATACATATTTTGTTTTGTCCAATTCAAGTCATTATCTAACTGAAATTTATTTTGATTATTTTGCGACGACTGTACACCTTAAAAAGGTTGTAATGCGCATTCTGTGGTAACAGAACAAGGGCAGTTATTGTGTACATTCTCAGAAATTACTCTAAATGTCTAAAACATACAATTTGTATTTTCTAAAAAGAAACTCATACTTTATTTATCTTTTTTTATGATTCATCTTTTTGTTTGTAGACAGATGTAAGCCGATAGCAGTAGGTGCTATAGGTCCATATGGGGCCTGCCAGCATAACATGTCAGAATACCATGGCAACTATGTTGATGATATGACAGTACAGGTAGGTATACAAATACAAACGATAATTAAGTTTTTAAAGTTGACCTTTGATCTAGGCTTATATTTCACATCTTTGTCGATTCTTCTCTTGCTAAGATTATGAATTGTTATTTATTCTCTAAAAATCTATCTATAATCTATACAAATCTATATTATAAGAGCTTTTTTGTTAAAACGCATCCATAACGAAATAACCAGAATTGTACTGGAAAACTTTAATTTACACTCTGGGGCAGGTAATCGATCGTCCAGGAGTGGCTATCCTTCCTATTGTACATTATATATATACTGTGCATTGAGAGCTTGCTTATATGCGCTATATAAGAATGAACTATTATTATATGGGAGTGTCTTGTTAAAATATCATTTTTGCTGTTTAAAAGCCATAAACATTGATTTATTGATAGTTCATATCTTGTTTCTCAATATTACTTTCATTTTAAGGATTTAAAAGATTGGCATAGAGGTAGGATTGAAGCTTTGTTAAAGTCTGGTGTTAAGATGATGTCTTTTGAAACTATACCAGCCATCAAGGAGGCAGAGGCCATTGTGTCACTTTTACAAGAATTTCCAGATGTCACTGGATGGCTTGCTTTCACCTGCAAGGTAAGTGGCATGGCACACCATACAATGCTTTTATATGCAAGGTAAGTTTAATGATACAGCTTTCACATATCACACTGTATTATACACTATAATACCATACAATGCTTTCATGTGCAAGGTAAGTTACATAATAAAGCTGTTACATGTCACACTGTATCACAGAATTTGACAATGCAATTTGGGTGGGTCATTGAATCATGTAATTGTAGTGGGCGGGAACCTTCAAGGTCTTCCACCACCAAGATTAATTAACATACCACCAGCACAAACAATTTTAATGAAAGTACTGGTTGTTTTTCACCTACCGTCAAGTTTTTGGACACCTACCCCTCATACTTTTTAGCTACATTCTTATATTAAGCTCTGTCTATACTATCAAACTAGTTTGACAAAAAAAGTGTGATGTGCCCAAATATGGTAGTAATATGGCATCATCATGTCCATATATGGGCACATCAAATTTTTTGTGTCACATAAAGTTTGATAGTGTGGGAAGAGCTTTAGTGAAGCTGCAGCCACTAAGTCTTATACAATTGTATGTCCCTATAATGAAATTCTCAATGTTTACAGAATGGTTCTGAAACATGTCATGGTGAATCAATCCAGGATGCGATTGCAGCCATCTCTACTTGTCCAAACCTTTCATTTGTTGGCATCAATTGTTGCCCTCCTGCTTTCGTTACGCCCCTCTTGCAAAGTGCACAGAAAGCAAGCAATGGAAAACCATTTGTTGTGTTCCCTAACACAAGGGGAAATTGGACAGGATGCGGGTAAGTTCATGCTAACTATGCTACAATTAATGTTTGATGGAATAAGTTCAGGCTAGTACCTATTGAGCTATGTCTACACTATCAAACTTGATGTGACAAAAAAGTGTGATGTGCCCAAATATGGTAGTGATATTACATCATCATGTCCATATGGGCACATCACGTTTTTGTTTGTTTGATAGTTTAGACAGAGCTTAAGTTTCAATACATACTAATTAAGTCTCAAATTAAATGTATATTTTTTATATAATTAGGATATATATTGAATTGGTTAACTTGATAATTTTAGGTGGACTGGTGAAAATGCAGTTGAAGATTGGGAATCTTATATACCAGAATGGATCCAGTTAGGTGCTAAGTGTATAGGAGGCTGCTGTAGAACTAGTCCAGAGGACATACAGAGGATCCAACAGTATATTAAGAATTCATTAGCCACAAATTAATGCACTTTGCTACTTTCAGCTCAATGTATTTTTTTAGCATGGCACTTATTTGAGGGCTATTTTTATTTTAGTACTGGACTTATTTATTTTGGATATTTATATTTATTTATAACACCACTTTTTGATAAAGGTCTTTGACAACCCAGTGGCTTAAACAAAGATTGTTCCCTTTTCTTGTGACAACGGCACCACTATTTCTAGCACTGCATTGAGTCTTGTATGAAGTGTCTTTACAGCTTGTGCTTTTGTCTGCACTTAGAAACTACAAAAACCGTGTTACGGAATATAGTGAGTAAAGTCTACACTAACTAGTTTGCTTAAAAAAAGGTGTGATGTACCCAAATATGGTAGTGATATGGCCAAATATGGTAGTGATATGACATCATCGTGTCCATTTATGGGCACATCACATTTTTTGCCATATAAAGTTTGATAGTGTAGGCAGGGCTTAGAAGTCACAAATTCCTCACATGTACAATACAAATTAACACCAACTAACTTGTTCTTAGGTCTTTCCTTGTATTCATGTATATGTTCAGTACTATACTCACTATTTATAGTATTATTATATTTAATACAATATGGTGTAAATTATTTTTTAAATAAATATAAAACAAAGACATATTTATGTTTACGTTTCTTTATTTGGTAGCATTTTTAAGACTAACAAATTTTACATTTACTGTATAGTTAAATTATGATGTCATTCAGGTCACATGATTACACAATGCTGATAAAAGCCAACATCTAATATTAATAAAAATCTAGCTTCTAATTCACCAATACATATTGTATATAAAAGTTAAAATCCTTAAATTACACTAGCAACCAACATTATTGGAACCTTTGATGAGTAAATAATCAACAACACCCCTAAAATATTAATAGAACAATCTAGTTTATATTGGTAATTTTTGCATTAATTTTCAATTGAATGGTTCATAACAAACCAATTGCTTGTCAATTATTAAGATAAAAAACACATTTATTGAATTACTTTATTTAAAATGTACCTGAAACTTCACTAAAATTGCATTTTTTACATTAACAATACTGTACTAATGAAACAACAAAATATTACTACTGTAATTAAAAGAAATAACGCTTAAAAATATCATGTCCTTCTCAAATTCTTAATATTTCGATTTAACTAAAACCGTTCTGGGTGATTTATAAGTAGAGCCCTATTGACGTCATTTTTAATGTCCTACAAATGTTGTACAAAATTTACAAAATACCAGTGACTACTACAGAAACTGTTTTGGAAATAAATACTGTTGTATTAACTGATGTAAAATGTACAACCATCATTAAGTAATAACTTGAAAATTAACAAAAATATTATAGTAATTGCATAACGATTTGGCATTTATTTTGGTCATATTCAACATTTAAAAGTATATTCTTGTTTTTAAAATAAAAGGCTTGGTAACTTTCTTCAAAATGTGAAATACTAGTATTACGTGAAATTAATAATAGTTTATCAAAATAAAAATGTACAAGACAATAAAGCAATTATGTATATTATGTATTAACTATTTAACTGCAGTTTTCATCCTTTATTAATGTTTACTAATACCATGTTAGTGACCAGCACCAGCCATTGCTAATTATTCCCTTTTGATAAAGCTATATATTAACATAGCAACTATTTAATACTATCAAATTATACAATAAAAATCACTCTTAGCTTAACATATTAAAATATTTAGATACAATTTTAAAAAACTTAAAAATACAATACTAGAAAATTGGTGTTGAGTTCCGTAAGTTCATTAATAATATTTATCTGTAATTTACTTGTATTCATTTAAATTCGGAGAAAGCTTGGTTAAAGGAAAAGCTAACTTAAAACTGTTCTTTTTAATTAATAACACTAGCATTGTTTGGCGCTCTTTTCTTTGTAGAGGGCGCCATATAAAAACTTACATAGATTGATAGAATATCTACACCATGAAATGAAAGAAAATCTTGAAATTGTTACTTAATTACAAAGTTGTTGGTTCGAATCTCGCAATCATGATTTAACATTTAAAATAACTTACATCTTTGCACAGGATGTGTAAATCATTCAACATTTTAAAATATTTTTAGAAACGGCATAATTGATTATTTGCATTTAAATTGCTTGAATATTTGTATCAAATTCTGTCTACGGGTAATTATCAATTTCAACTACAAAGATGTTTAGGAACTAATTTGAATTGGATAATTTGAAATTATATAATAAAAAAAAGAAATATATTTTATATTTTTACCCGTAGAATGAAAGACAAGAACTCTTGAAATGATTTTTTTAAAAGAAAGACATTTGATTAATTTTGTGCTTTTTATATTTTCTGTTGATGGTTCAGCGCTTAGAGGCGCCCTCCATTTTGCGCTATATAAATTGAACATTATTATTATTATTATAAAGAGTAAAGATTTATTATTAAAGATAGCAAAAAAGAAATACCGAATTTGACCAACCATAGTCCTAAAGGGGCCTGCTATGAAATTTAGGGGAAAAGTATTGTGTCATGATTTAGCCTAAGTTTTGGGCTAGGATGATACATCTTATGGTATCACAAGCAAAAAATGTTTAAATGAAAGCTTATAATAATAGTTTTTATCTGTGATTGTTTGGGGAAATACTCATTTAAAAATTAAAACTATTCAGCAGTTTATTATATACAATACTCAATGTACAATTTGTTCAAAACTTCATGTTTATAATTATTATTAAATCACAATTATGAAATCAAATTAATTTTAAATCAACCCTATTTTCAACAAATGTTAATAATGACTTTATAATTACTATATTTAAAAAAATAATACTGGCATCTAATAAAAAAGATAAATAAAATGTGTATAAAGCAATAACATACTTTTAAAAGATTTTCAGATATAAATCATAACTTATGAAATGTTTCAATGCTGTAGACATACAAATTAGAGTATACATTGGATTGAAACTAACATACGGCTACAAAAGGTAACAATTTTAGGCTAAAACCCGTGTGTTGAGCACCATATTGATAAGTTGGCAGACAAATTCTTAAGTATATTTGATTCAGCAACCATAATATACTGTTTATGCTCCGCTACACAATGACCCAACACATTACTCTTTTTTATTATATATATATTTACAGGCATAAAAACTGACATATACTGAGAATTAATTAAATATACAGTAATACAATGTTACATTTTATATTTAAGCTCTGCCGCAATTCCGGGAAAAAACTTATAAAGCACGAGCCAGATTAATACCTTCCTGTCACGGTCAGAGGAATGCATTATGCATTCTACATTAAATATATAAATGGAAGCATTTTGTATTTGATCACAATAGGCCTGAACAGAATAATGCTGGATCATCTGTGGTTTGCTGCAATAGCTTAAGCCTTGACAGCCCACTTTTGGAAAATCACAATAAAAATTCACTGCTTTAGCAAATGTTTCCATCAAGTAATAATGCACATGATTTGCTGGTTGTGCGTGTTGTCTAATTTATGGAACCTTATGGCGCAATTAAAATCTGTTTTTTAGCACTAGATGACCCCGTTGAAGCTGGAACTAAAAGGCTATCATGTCTTTATCCGATCTAGCCTGCTTTTCCATGCTCATTGTTCTGATACGTGACACATTGTCTGTATCTTTCTGTTCCAGCATTTGAGGTTACTCCCCATTGCCCTGTTTTTTCATGAGTAGATCTCGCTTCCATGCTGGCATTGCCATCAATTTTACTCTTCTTTCTTCTTCCACAGGATCGATTTTAGAAGCTTCTTCTTCCTGACGTTTACGTTCTTTATCCATCATGATTTTCTTCTTCCAATCTGGAATGCCTTTCCACTTGTCTTCTTCATGCTGTTTTTTCTTCAGTTCTTCCTCCTCCATTTTCTATTAATAAAAAAGATAAAACTGTATTAGATTATCCAACTTTCTTTATATTTGGTTATTAACAACTAGTTTCTGACAATAATATAAGAATCCTTTCCGCTGTAATTATCTTATAATTTTCTTTTGGAAGATTCAAGTTGATCCACAAGAAAATTATAAGAAAATATTATTTGTTTGTCGCTTATTGTCTTGATGTTAATTTTATCAAACACCTTTTGATGTATTAATAAAGAATTATAGGGATCTACATAAATTTATTTACAAATTTTATTTCTGTTTCTTTACAAAGACATTTGAAGAGAAAATAATTCTAATACTATTTGGTAGTTACCAACCTTAGCTTCTGCATGTTTTTTGTTAAGCATAGCTTGTTTCCATACTGGAATACTCTCATCAAAAACAAGCTCAGGTGCTGCCTTCTGCACTGGATCCATAGGGCCTGGTGATTTTGGGCCTAGCTTTGGTGATGCTGGACTTGTCTTCACTTTGTCTACTGGCTTAGGTTTTGGCTTGGTAGCAGGAGGGGGAGGAGATTGCTTATCACCAACTACTGGGGGTGTTGGGGCAGGGCCAAATGGAGGGGGTGGAACTGGAGGAGTAGGGGCAGGTGCATTTGGTGGTGGAGGAATACCATTGTTTTGATTACTGTTTGTCTGAGTACCTGGTCCTCGAATGTCTTCAAGAGAAAATATAAATAAAAATGTTTACCGGTAAGCAGACATCAAACAATTTTTAATTTTTTTAAATTTGGATTTACATCCAAAAGTGGTAAACACCAATTATTTGAGTATTATCTTTGGCACAAAACAATTATCCTGGTATTGTAGCAGTGCTGGATTTCTGTTTATTGACAAACATGTTAAACACCAAATGATAATGGTTAAATTTATTTATTATAAACTTACTTTTATTTGTTGGTCTTAATGTGATTCCTTTGTTAATTTCAGCACAAATTGAGTCAGCTGGTGTCGACGCTACTGTTCTTTCTATTAAACCAATAATAATACAACATCTATATTACGACATTTGAATATAATGGTGCATTGTACCCTGAATTTTGCTAAAATTTTATTTATTTAATAATAACTAGAAGTTTCATTGAGTCAGCCATATATCTAAGTATTACAACCTTCTTCTAGAATGTACGTACCTGTTATTTGTGCTGGTTTAAGTTTTATCTTAGTGATGTCACTTATATTAAGTCCTCCTGAGGGTTGCTGCATATTTGGTCTTACTGGTCCTTGTGTTCTTCCTGCGAATCCACCAATTGCAGGAGGGGGAGGTGCGCTAGGTCCACCAAAGCCTGGAGGAGGTGGTGGTGGCGGAGCTGGAGGACCTGTTGGTGGCGGTGGAGGTGCAAATGGTGGTGCAAATGGAGGGCCAACTACAGGTGGTACTGGTGCTGGTCCTGGAGGTGGTGGTGGCACTGACATACTACTACCTGGGAATGTTAAAACAGAAGGGGGACGTTGGCCTCCTGTGGAAGAGTTTGGATAACTAGGCGGTGGAACATATGCTGGTGCTCTTGGGGGCGTTGGCGCTGGTATACTGGGTGGAGGAGGAACATTTGTAAAAACACTTGAATTTGGTCTACCTGGAGGTAACGCAGGTGGTGTTGGGGCTGGTTCTGATGGAGGAGGGGGTATATTTGTAAATTGAGTTGGAATTCCCTCAGGTATTGGAACTATAGGCATGCTTAACCGACTATTTGTCATTTCGCTTAGTCTTGTGTCAGGATTGCGTTTAGGAGTCGGTGGAGGTGGAATTCTCGACTTTCCATTTATAACTTGGTCCGTGTAAAAACCCGCTGGCGATGATATTCTTTGTTGAGTCTTAGCTGCCTTTTGAGCTGGTGTATCAGCATTTGGGTTGCGTGATTGCAGCTGCGATATAGTGTCTTTTATTCGAGCTGCTGGTTGAATTGAATCGTATAAATCAGCATCAGTGTTTGGAATTACTCCAAAGTTTCCTGGTGCAGATTGTCGTTTCTTCTGTTTTTCCTTGTGTGTCTCTTCTTTTTCTTGTTGAAGAAATCGTTCTCTAATATTCGCAATATTTTGGAAAGGAACTTCAGCCATTGGTGGGGGAGGGGGTAGATCCTCTATCTCAAAATATTCATCAGTTGTTGGTGGTGGCGGAGGAGGTGGTAAATTGTACATTTGCTGAAGTTCCTCATAGCTATCGTCCACCGGTTGTGGTACAATGTAATCATCGTTGTAGGGTGTCTGCGGCATGTCCGCTAGACTGGGAGGGGGCGGAGCTTGATGATTCAAAACTTCAATGTATTTACTGTCAATATCATGAGAGTTCAATACAACATGTCCGTTAGTTGCCATGTCAACAAAGTCAGATTCGTTGTTGTTGGTTACTTGTTTACTGCAAACAAAAAAGAAATGTAAACATTAAATTCAGTATGTGGGGAAAAGTTGGGGCTAAATGACTCCCGGTTAAGTTTGGGCTAAATGTCTCCCTATTATGAGTTAAGCTATGATTATGTTTGAGTTAAAAACATATTTAGAGTAGAGATATGTGAACATGATTATTGGTTGATAAATACATGTACTATTATGTTATAGCAGGGCCATAGACACCAGTACGGTTTGTAAGGTTTCAACCTGAACACTTTTTTGTGGGCTGCACAACACAGGGGGTTGTTTCCTTTTCTTGCAATCACCACACCACTTTATTTTGTGTGGCTACAGCACTGATTATAGATACAACATGAAAACAAAGCAAAACTAATTGATAATGACAGAATAGAATAAGCATTTATAATGAAAATGAATAATATTATGTTTTCCACTACAAAGCAGTATTTTCTAGAATGTCATCAATCAAGTCTTAGCATACAAATACTTAGAAGACAGTAGTTCAGCTCAAACATTGTGAATGTGAAAAAAAATGATTATACAAAAGAATATACAGAATGAATTATTGAAGCACAGCCACTGCAATTCATGAGTTAGATATTTCTGGAGTTATTATATCAATCCAGCACTAAATTCATCATTTTACTAATCTAAAAGCATAGATAACATACTGCAAGAACATTATATAAAAGTTAAGCGAGAGATGTGAGTTAACCTTTGACCTTACCTAATAGGATGCATTATCATATATGTGGGATCTGATTCAATCCTAAAATTAAGTGTTTTTGTAAAATAGAAATAAACATTTTTGAGAAAAGTATGTGCTTTTTTTGGATTATATTTGCATATATTGTGAAGTTCTGTTAATTAAAGAGTTAGTTTTGATGCATTATTAGTGTTTTCCATAAACAAAACAAACAAGAAAACTAAAAACAATATAATGTTGACTAATATTAAAACCCATTCTTATTACCAGTATCGTAAATTGCAGTTCTAGGATCATGTTAAAATGATTCTACTGCAGTTACTGCAGTAACTACGCTTACTCTTTTTAGCAGGTTTTTTGTGGTTATTGTACCCACTGTTTATTCAAGTGACTGTTCTACATAGAAACAAGTTAAAATCATAGGATATTGCAGTAACAAATTTACTGCTGCAGTAACTGCAGTACAATACCTTTTACATGATCCCCAAGCTAGTGTTATTAATATAGCAGAAATGATTAATTCACATCACAAAAAGTCTTGTGTAACATAAACCCAACGTAATACTGTTAAATAATGTTGCTATTAATTGTGTAATATAAACTGCCACTTAAATATTATTGATATTCAAAATAATGGTAGTCTTGTGTTTCCATAAAGAGCTCTAATATATTAGAACTAAGTATCAATCAAGCTGAGTGGTGAAGCGGTCACTGGAGATGGAAGGAAGACTTACCATTTTTTACCATTATCATCAGCAATATTAATTAATTCTTCTTCCAGATCTGTTATAGTGTCATGTTCATTCAGTTCAACAAAGGTCTACAAAAATAGAAAACAAAAATCAAAAGGAATTTTGATAATTACAGTAGAACACAACAAAGTGTTTCCATAATAGTGGTGTTGCCAGAATTAGGGTTGGCCATAGTGTTAAAACATACAATGTGCCTGTTGGCCATAGTGTTAAAACATACAATGTGTCTGTTGGCCATAGTGTTAAAACATACAATGTGCCTGTTGGCAATAGTGTTAAAACATACAATGTGCCTGTTTCACAAGAAAGTATAAAGCTCTGTCTACACTATCAAACTTTAAGTGACAAAAAAATGTGATATCCTTGTCCATATATGGACATGATGATATCATATCACTACCATATACACATCACACTTTTTGTCACATAAAGTTTGATAGTGTAGACAGCAGAATTAACAGGTGTCCAAAGTAGAGGCCTGCAGATGCTATTGTATAACAGTATGTGAACATATATGGTGAAATGACAAGAGAATGGTAATCATTTCATCAGAAACTGGATATATTTCATACATTGTAATTTCCATTTTAGTAGGAAACAGATAATGAAAAACACATTAAACAAATACAGTAAGAAATTGAAAGTTGGCACAGAAATTCAAAGTTTATAAGTAAACTAAACATCATTTTTTTGTGAGAATTTAAAACTTTTGTAAGCAAGATGCACAAAAGGTATTATTGTATTCTTGTGGGTGTAAGATAGGGAATATTCTATGCGGCTAGAGTATACTGTAGGTCTACTGTAAGAAAACTAGAATTTAATTTAAGAGACTTGGATTGCCAGGAATCGTTACCTTATGGAAAGCGTTTCCTCGTGTTTGTAAATCTTGAAGGAAGCTGGAAATGTACTTTCTCTGTCGACTTAGTTTCTCAAGCTTTCGGTTGAATTCTCTTCTAACAATAAAGCCACGGATTACTACAATAAATAAAATTAACTGAAATGTTAACTTGGTAAAAAATTAAAGAAAAAATATTTATTTTGTGTGTACAGAAAGGGTGGTTGGCAGTAGGCCTACAATTGGAGGTTAATGTGATGTAAGATGGAGGAGTAGGAGGTAACTATTGGGGCGTGTTTAGCACTTAATTTACCAAAGTTTAAAATATATTGTGGGATTGTACTTCAACCCTGGGATTATATTCGATCGTACAGTAGTTTAAACCTTAAAAAAAGAACAAAGGATGGGGCAACAAAACCCAATAACTAACCAAACAGCTGCAATTTAACTCTAGATGTTAAATACACTTTTGGTTGTTCATTCCCCCTGTAGCATTACACTGCTCATGATATTATAATAAAGGTATCGGTTTTACTTGAACATTCCAGTTATTTTCAATTTTATGCTCTTGAAAAAAACTGCAAAACATCAATTGATTAATAATGTTTGTCTCAATTAACAACAATACTGCAAAACTACATTGTAGCTGATTTTGATGAATGTGTTCAACCCAAGATAACTATTTCCTTAACATTATAAGTAAAGGCTTAAAATATTATTATGAAGGTTAGACCTGTCATCTAATAGTTTTGTGTTCTACTGGGGAAGAAGACATGATTTCCCTAGTTCTAATACTTGGCAAAACATTTATAATAAAAAAAAAGCATAACATATTGCAACAGTTTTTATAGGTATAGCTTTCCTGGTAAAAGGTCATGAAGAGAGGTACCTCTTCTTAATACTTGAAAATACTATAATATTTAAAAACATTGTAATTAATAGTAAAACAGTTTAATTACGTATTATTATACAGTCTCACTAAATAATATTTATTAATACTTAATAATATACAGGGATACAAGAATTTTGAGTTTAAGGCGTTTTTGCCTGTTAACCGAAAACAAACAGAACTGGAATATACGTGTATTATGACTAATGCTTACCTCGATGGCAAAACTGTGAAACTATTTTTTAATTAGGTAACAGTTTAATATTTATACAGTCTCACTAAATAATATTTATATACTCCTCAACAATATAGTAATTAGGTAACAGTTTAATATCTATTGATTATTTTAATAATTAATTTAGATACATTCTATCTTTGTTCAATAAACTTTGATAAAATACATAGCGCACATATTCATGATTTTATTTTGTCAATATTTGCAAATTGCAAATGAAATAAATTACAATATATGTTTTGTTTATACATCTGACCAGCAACCAAGTAATAGTATCAACCTTCAAAATAATAATAATAACAAATCTAAACAAATATAGACTTTATATACTAACTGTACAAATCTATAACAAACATCACTGTTAATATTCCTAATTAGTAATTTTCCAGTTGGCACATTTCTTAAGGGAAGATACATCTGGTAATAAATGTTGATCATACAAACATTAATAATATGTCCCTTGAAAATGTCATTATGTAAATGTCATGAATTTGAATTAGTAAATCATGTCTGAGGAAAATTAATACAGGCAGGATTCGATGCAGAGCATACAAATTAACAATATTTGTTAATGATATATGCATAGCTAACAAAATTATTATTCTGTCTGGTTTGACCACCGACAGGCTGTTTCACTGTATGTATAGCTTCTCTATAGTAGCAATTTGATTTATATCTGTTTATAATTCAATGATATAACACATGTTTTAATATAGCTACTGTTATTAGATAACCTGTTAATTCAAGAGAGACCTCCGAGTTTATTAATCAAAATTCTTGGAAATGATAATCAATAAATGTAATATTAATAAGCCGTTGAAAATAATGTACAATAGCGTAACAAATCCCAACCACTAATTTAGGCTGAATTCAGAGAGAACAGATAGCTAATATAAATGTAGATAATGCAACCCCTAATTTCCACCAAATTTCATATCCAGACCCCCGTTTGTATAGACCTATTTCGGTTATATATATGGTACTACTTACTTTGACAAAACAGTGTGTTACTTACTGACCTAAGCAGATTCCTAACCAAGTTCAGATACACTAGAAACTTAACATGGATTGAAATTGGGAAGAAGACTAACAAAATATGTAAGTTAACTGATCAAGGCCAGCTTGAAATGCTGATAACTATATCCTATAGGAAGAAATACTAACCCAACAATTTCCTTTAAATATGTATAACACTATTTATGGTTCAATTGTCATGTTAGTAACATATTGCAATTTAGTGCTGATATAATTTGACTACAGATAAACCATTGTGTCTCAAGATTTCATAAAAACAAGATACTTTTTTCACTTTAAAATTATCGTGGCAACAACTGACCTCTTAATTGGTTTAAGAAAGCGGAACAAAGGAAATGTTTTATCTGGTTTTAGTTGTTTTAGTATCAGTAGAAATCAAGATACGATTGTTTTTATTTAAATGACCCATTCATTCATCAGTGGAAAATTACTTTTTATTGTCATTTGCATAAAAAATTTGCATAAAAAATATACATAGAAATTATGTTTTCTCTGAGATATAAAAAAAACCAAAAAAATTGAAAAACTAACAAAAACAAATTACAAAGTGTCACTCTCGTACGGTATACATATTTAGTGCCGGAGCGGAATAAAACTATCAATAAAACATATTCTACTGTTGATGAGAGAGAAATGATTATCCAAAACTAAATTTGTTTGCAAAATGAAATGTGATAAAATACTTAAATCAATTTAAATACCACTAAAAGGTGAATGAAACTGGAAGCCTTGTTAATTGTGCAAGAATTCATTAAAAATTTATATACAATTTATATACCTGGAAAATTTATAACGATTTATGAATTATAGATTGTATTTGAAAAGGAGAGATATTCCTTTGATGCACAGGTTACAATGCTAAAAGTAATACTATTAATTTGAAAAGGAGAGATATTCCTTTGATGCACTCACAGGTTACAATGCTAAAAGTTATAGTAATATTTGATTTTATGTTTTCAGGTACATTACATTTTATTACAAAGAGTGAAAACAAAGCGTTTATCAGTATATTATATCATCATCAATTAAATGAATTATTAATAAATAAATTAGGTTTTTGTTACAATAATATCAATGATCACTGCATGCATGCGTGTTACTATAACACTATTGCATAATAATCCTTGAATGTCTTGATAATTGATTCTCTAAAACATCAAAACATTCAAATGTTAACCGCAAGACGAAGAAATCATACTACAGAAGATGGTCTAACAAATCGAACATTCAAATAGCATCAATCACATTAAAATGTACATTACCTTGTCCTTGATGTGTAAAACATATTTCCACTGCAGCAAGCAAGATGTTAACAAAGAGAGTACACACAGAATAAATGCAGTAAAATCTATAAGCCTAGCCTGTCAATGACCTACGATACAGATCAATGCATTAGCTGCCTACTGCTGTAGTTCAATTAGTACATGTGTTCAGCTATAGGCTTCTACTGGAAGTTTGTTGAGAATGTATGACTTCATTCTATGTTGCTGAATAAACAGCTTCTTGTTTACTTGTTGTTTTAACACTTTCTGTAATACTACAGTTTAATACAGTAAGCTTGCTGGAAACTGACTTCTGCTGTATTTTAGGCAGTGGTATGCCTTAATTGATTTGTCTTCTCATTCTTGTGTACTGTACATTACCTGTCCAGTCTCATACAGTTGTATTTGTTGTCATATCAAATATATGGCTTCTTTGACCACTTCTTCTATCTAATTCTAAGCTTGGCTGGTAAACAGTTCACTTTCTGCATTATAAAATCCTAGGCCTACGCATACGGAAGGGTTAAGTCTTTTCACTCACATAATAAGTGGAGGAGGAAGTTCACACAAATTGAATCTTTCCTATTTCCTTGGCCTAGCTGGTTCAGTCATAAAGAGGCCAGTAACATAAAACAAAGTGCAATTAGAATATTCTTCTATAATCCACAGAGGAGAGTTATCATTACATTTTAAGAGTGTGCCTTGGTAGCTGAGCAAATGATAAATGTACAGATGCTGAAGTGTAGATAGGAAGTAGGTAGTAAATATTGGTTGAGTGATAACTTTGCCATCTGTTCATCAAGGTGCCTGTCTCAGGTCAAAGGTCAATCCTAATTAATTCCGTCACAACAATTTACAAATATTTTGACAGTTTGAGTCATTAGTTAATTAGCAATTATACTAGGTAGTGTGATGTGCCTATATGGTAGTGGTATGCCCAAATATGGTAGTGATATGCCCAAATATGGTAGTGATATGATGTCATTATGTTCATATAAGGGCACATCACATTTTTTCACATAAAGTTTGATAGTGCAGACAGAGCTTAAGATATATTTTTTTTTTTTTTTTTATTTTTCAAAATAAATTAATGTTAAATAGGATTACAAAGCATTTCATGACTACTTCACATCCTGCATTTACACATACAAAAAATGAAAATCGGAAAGTCGAAAGTTCAAATAATTCAAGTTTACAAATAATCCTATAGCAGACACACGAGAATAATCCCATGTCTTATAAGATAAGACGGCAAATATATTCTCACGATTTCAACAATCCTGGGGGTATGTTAAAAAGGGATTTAAGAGATCAAACGTTCGTTTTACTGCAGAGAATGAGGGAAACTGAATAGTGGATTACAGATACCCAATGATGTGGATATTTAATATCAAAACTATGCTGATATTGATAATTAGATGCAAAATGTAAGCTCTGTCTACTCTATCAAACTAATTTGAAAAAAAATTGTGATGTGCCCAAATATGATAGTGTTATGATGTCATCGTGTCCATATATGGGCACATCATATTTTTTTGTTTGATAGTGTAGACAGAGCGTTGGAATATTTAATGAAAGTTGAATGCTGTAGCTAATTATGCTAATTAGATGAATAGGGAATTTTAATATTCCATACTAATAATAAATGATACTTATATGCTAATTAGATGCATATTAATGTTAAAGGTGAATACTGTATTTATGTTAATGATATGCTAATTACATGTGAGGGTGTAGACAGATTAATAAAATTCAAAAGATTCCATTAGATGATGAATGTTTTGTCTGAAAAACAACGTCAACAAAAATAGCCTATATTGAATTTTTTTTTAAGTTTGCTCAGTCTACTGAGATTCCTTGTCCCAGATTTTTAAATTAAATTGATAAAATAAAATGCAAATTTAATGTCAAAATCCAGCTAAGGAGTATATAGTACCTTTTTTATCCAGAACTCTAAATCCTTATGCTCAAGGTCATGAGCAATTCCTTCATTGAAATGATTATGCTAATAAGATGTAAATTAAATGCGCAGTTGAGATGAGGTAATGGTTTTTGAAATGCTTCGCTGAGAGCTAAGATGTTTCTTCATTACATTGTAAGTGTTTTGAAAAGATTTATCTTACAACCTTTTTCACTACATCATTTGATATCTGTGTGATGCTTTTAAATTCTTTTTTATACATTGATAATTTTTCTAAAGAGACTAATGTTATACATTCAAATGTTTAAAATGATTAAATGCTAGAAGTATTTCAGACTTAACTTAACATAGTACATATCAATTACATGAACCACTGTATTTACAATGGAATGGAAAACGAACACTCACACAAAGACAAAATTGATGTTTCTGTTTTTCATAAAGAAAACACAAACTATAGTTCAGTAAAGAATTCCATTGGGATTATACAAAACACAGTATTACTATAAACATGACAGTTTATATAAACTGTAAATCATATGTAATATATTTATAATGTATTCTACATTAAAATGCAACTCCCTGCCAGTGATGAAAAAATGTGGTCAAATCTAATTGTACTAATTCCTAATGTAATAAAAGATTACAGAGCCGTCATTTCTAAGCCATTTGCCAGACAATAACTGAATGTTGTACATGATAATGTTATAATGATTCATTCTTTGCTACATTAATAAACAATAATGTTATTCCAGCATAATACAGAAAACATTAATAAGATAGTGACTACTGTTCTATGTAATTTCACCACTGCAAGGTCATGTTAATAAAAAGAATTATAACTAATAAATAAAACCAATAATTTTACCTTTCTGACAGATGTTAATTTTCTTGTCTTCTTTGGCGCAAAGGGCAGCTAACTTCTCCACATGCCAGTACCGGAAAAAGAGCTTAGTCTTACCAACCTGAACAAGAAAAATGTAAGAAAATGAAGTGGTAAGTAAGCCTCCACTTTGTAGGCTTCTCTCACGGAGCATAATTTCTTTCTTTTTTCAAATACAACAAAACAATATCATGTCCTTTACAATTGAAAACAGAAACTGTTTGAATTGCCTTACTATATATAATATTATGTTAATTATAAATTTATTAATCTCTTTTTATTAAAGAGAGATCTTTAATTAATCAAAAGGCAAAATTGCTATAAAAAAATGTCAATACTGTTGGTATCAGTGGCTGGATCTCAATGGAGATATAAACAAAAATCTAAATCAAAACGATAAAAGTGAAACAGCCAGAAAGAAATTGCTATTTTTATCAAACAAACAAGAAAACAAAATTACTTTCTTTTTGCTCTGTCCATATAGTCAAACATTATATTAATATAACTATAAAAAATATCACATAATCTAATAATACTGTAAAGTACTGTAAGAGTGTTCTAATAACCGTATCTATCCCTCGGTACAACTAGAACAAAAGGAAGTAAAAAGAAATCATGATAATTAACGGAATTATGAATCATGCTGTAACTAAATTAAAAGATAAACATCCTGGGCATTGAGACTAAGAAAACATGAATCAGAGCATACATGCATTAAAAACACAGATGAAAAAAATATTTTTAAATCAATATTTCTCATCTCATCTATTAGAGGAGATATTTTAGATAAATAGAAATGGATTCAATATTGTTTGAACATTTGCATGGAGAACTGTCTGTGTTTTCAAATGGAAAAAAAGTATGGCTGAGAATGAAACTGGCTTTTAGAGAATTAATTCATATTGCTTAAAATACAATCGGTTCTCATATATTTCTCCTGTGTCATCACTTTCACTCCCTACTTAATTCAATTTTTTTGGTTGAAACAATTTGTTAATTTGTTATTGTTAATTATGTTGCACCCTGTATTTGGCCGACAGACTTGGGAAAATACTAATATGATAAGGTAAACAAATTAAATCAGAAAATTGCTGGAAAATAAATAATTCAATATATGAATATTCCGGTCTGCAAAGGTTGCCGCTAGATATAGGTCAGAGAATTCAAATGGTCTCATAACTGATTATTATGCCAAGTATTTAGCTAAGACCTGACTAATTACTGATCGAAAGGCTAGAGCATGGAGGTACACTATGCATTCAACATTGGCCTAGAACGCTCACATTTATTACATACTAATCACTTAGATGGCTTGATATTGATAAAAAATGAATAAAACCACCACTTACCTTGTTCCTACATATTCACTAATGATTTAAAAGAGCCCTTGGAATTGAGATAAATTGATTGAGTATCTCAGTTATGCTGGTAGCGCTCAGAGGAGCTTGTAAAATTATTATGATTCAACCTAGCTTAGTTTAGACTGCGGCCATCCCCACAAACGTGCTCATTTATAAGTAGCATACATACAGCCTCTATAGCTTACAAATATCACACAATACAGCAGCAGTCATTGCTTGTACTGTATTAGCTTTAATAGGTAACCAATTCGGAATGACAGTTTACCGTCTATTATCCCCAAAGGGATAGGAAGTGGGTAGGTATTAAAATTACCACGGGAAATGTGATCAACGGTGTTTGGAAAAATCAATAAGATAAAGTAAGGAACTTTATTACAACATACTAAAATGAGATTCTGTTGATTATATTGGGTGATTAATTTGTAGCTACATCAATGTATAAATGTGACAATACAATATACTTACTTACAATTGTAAGTAACAACATGAATGATTATACAATATAAGTTCTCGTTTGGCCACTCCTATTAAGAGACACCTCTATTAATGGCAGCTTTATCATGAAACAAATGAGGGAAATATATCTGTTTTAACACCAAAAATCTCTATTCAAGGACACCCTATTAAGGGATTCTTTGTTGGGTCTTGAAGGTGTCCCCTTCTCTCTATTGTAGTTGCAAAAATATTATTTTAGGAAAAAAAATGATAAAATAAATAATAGTAGGTTTTACAGTGGCACTCTATAAACTATTATAAATAGTGCAGCTCGTTTTTTGTGTTTTGTCTATTGGTACCAACTTATACTCCTGGGTGCAAAGATACATTGCAACATACTAGGCATTCAGTGTATTTAACTTTAGGTTGTGTACTACTTTTAATTCTGCTGATAATTTAAAAGCTATTTATATCATTATCATCTTTTACTTCCAACTCCAACGGACAAAGCAGGACTAACACGTGAACTAACAAGAACTTAACACCAGTAACAAAGAAGACTTATTTCTAATTGAATTAAAAGAAATGAACAATGTACCACATGACTAATTATCAATCGCCAGGAGACACAATCAATAATCAACTTGATTAACTTAATTTTCAGAAGTTATTTTTAATTAACTTTGTTTTCATAGTAGTTTAAGTTGGTGCATTGTTAAAATGTCATTGAACCATAAGCATATATACTTCATTGTATACTGTATGATTTATTGTACTTTTGTCAGTAAGTATAGGTAGTTAAATTGAAGAATGTGTGTATGCATTGATTAATAAATATCATGTTTATTGGTCACATAGTAACAAATAGCCAGCAAAGGTTAAGTCTTGGTATAAATAAATCCTGTAGTGAGTAAATAGTTAAAGTTTAATGTTTTATATATCCTAGTACAACTATTTAGTTAATATGAATAAATAAAGAAAGAGATCTTTGGAACATATTATCTTATAGAGGGTAGTACATAGATATTTTCTTCTCTTCAAGTTATAGAGGAACTGTCCAGGAATACTGTATTATTGAAATTCTTCCTTAGAATATTATAAGAAAACAATTTTAATAATCTTATTTACATTTATTTATTGCGGTATAAAAAATACAAAAGCAGCAGAAGCTAAAAGAATTGTATTTACATGATATAAAAATAACAAAATCCTACCTTGAAATCCTTTAGCTGACATGACTCCAGAGCCTTTTTACATTTTTGCAGAACTGGAAGAGTGCTGTTCATTGGCACACTGCCTAAGGTTAGAGCATAATACCTAGAAGCAGACAATACTACAGTATTACATTTCATCTGATGTCTCTAAGTATTGCAATATATAATGAGATGTGCCTTAGCTATATTTAATCTATGATCAGTTGTTTGTTCTACTACAACAGTTTGAAGAAAGTTTGATTGTTGTTGAGACAGTTTACTGAGATATAACTTTTCAAGAAGTGCTTTTTAGTAGCATATCATGTGAAATGACATAATTTCTACCTATTTTGAGCCTTGTATCGTAGCACTTTAGAGAAAATTTATTTTGGTTAGGCACTATATAAAATACAATTATTATTACTATGCACTTTATACAGTTAAAACTAAATCAATAGTTTAAACTTTTTTTTTTTTTTAAACGTTACCTGGACAAGAATTCTTCAAATGTAATTCTCATAGCAAAGCCTTGTTGCCTAATACGTATTGTTTCCATGATGCCCGTGTATCGCATCTGGGCTATCACATACTCTGGGACAAACTTGTCAGGCTTTTTGGTCGTGTTGGGCTTTATACAACGGACAAAATGAGGGACACACTTGGACATTTTTAAGATCAACTCGGCCAGTGAATTCTATAGTAGAAACCAGAAACTTCAATATGCAGATTTGAAATGAAAATATTAGTGAATTATATTGACATATTTTAAAAATCTAGTTTTTAGATATAAATTGACAATTTTTTTTTGTCATTCTTCTGAAGAAGCTGTCTGATCAGGACAACAAAACTGTCAAAGTTAGTTTTCGCTAATTTTTGGTTTTTTAAAAAGAATTGTCAATTTATTGATATTAACATTACATATATATTTATTTTTCACTTGGTAAAATTACATAGAAGAACAGTGGCAAACAAGATAATAAAATCAAAATAAGAAGTAAATTAAAGTAATTATAAATTAATATTGGATGAAGGATGTTGGCTTACCTTGAAATGAAAGGCAACAGTTGCTGGTCCTTTTCGTTCAGTAACATTGACAGGAGGACCTTTCTTTTTTAATGGCTGTGAAGGGCAAAATAATGCATAAAATAATTCAATATCATTTTTTATAAAATATAAATAAAGATAATGTATGTGTATTCTTTTATCATAATTAGTTGACAAAATCTTATTTTTTAACAAAATGTTAAAATGCAACAAAAAAAACACAGCTATCAAACTTTATGTGACAACAAAATGTGATGTATCCATATACGGACACGATGAAGTCATATCACTACCATACTTGTGTATATTACTACCATATTTGGGCACATCACTACCATATTATGGCACATAACACTTTTTTGTCAATCTAGTCAATTAACACTACCTTTCTTGCCACATCAGGTGCCTTCTTTTTCTTAAAGAATTCAAATGCATCATGGGTATTTTTTTGTGATTTTCGTGATTGCCGTTGCCTAGCGCTAGGAGCCAACGAACCTGTCCTTGTTAAACGACCTTGAAAGAGCTCACGGACAACTAAACTGTTACTTGCTGAAATGAAAATAAACGTATAGTCAATCATGGTACTGCATTTAGGTATGATCAATTTTTTTTTTATAAAAAATCTTTAATATACTTACTTTTCATTGTGAACAGGATTGATTTTGGTAGAGTGTCCCTGTTTTTCTCCAAAACACCTGTTAAATCATATTTCACCTGGAAAAAAAAGAAAAAAATCAAACATTATTCAGAGAGAAACTGATTCACCTTTGTGATTATTTGAAATTTGTTTCATTCTGCTACCAAGAAATTTGAGGTAAATTGGTAGTTTTCTCACAGTAGATGGATGGATTGCAAAATTATGATTTATTAGAAAATCAGAAAATAAAAAAGCGAAATTTTAACTATATTTACCTGGCCAGCATAGTGAAGTATTTGGAATGTGGTTCCTTTGTCTTTAGGAGTAAAGTAGATGCCTTTGCCGGTGGCTCCTGGACCGTTGTGCAACTTTTGCGCAAGAGATTTATCTGATGCTTTCGGGAAATGACTTTCCTCATCCAGAATGGCAAAAATACCAACATGTTTCTAATTGTAAAGCATAGAAAGCAGTATAATCAAAGTATATTATAATAAGTGTATTAAATGATGATTAAAGTGCTCACCTACTTGCACAAATGGCTAAAATAAAGTATGAGGGTAATGAAAGAGTTTGATATAAAGTATGAGGGTAATGAAAGAGTTTGATATAAAGTATGAGGGTAATGAAAGAGTTTGATATAAAGTATGAGGGTAATGAAAGAGTTTGATATAAAGTATGAGGGTAATGAAAGAGTTTGATATAAAGTATGAGGGTAATGAAAGAGTTTGATATAAAGTATGAGGGTAATGAAAGAGTTTGATATAAAGTATGAGGGTAATGAAAGAGTTTGATATAAAGTATGAGGGTAATGAAAGAGTTTGATATAAAGTATGAGGGTAATGAAAGAGTTTGATATAAAGTATGAGGGTAATGAAAGAGTTTGATATAAAGTATGAGGGTAATGAAAGAGTTTGATATAAAGTATGAGGGTAATGAAAGAGTTTGATATAAAGTATGAGGGTAATGAAAGAGTTTGATATAAAGTATGAGGGTAATGAAAGAGTTTGATATAAAGTATGAGGGTAATGAAAGAGTTTGATATAAAGTATGAGGGTAATGAAAGAGTTTGATATAAAGTATGAGGGTAATGAAAGAGTTTGATATAAAGTATGAGGGTAATGAAAGAGTTTGATATAAAGTATGAGGGTAATGAAAGAGTTTGATATAAAGTATGAGGGTAATGAAAGAGTTTGATATAAAGTATGAGGGTAATGAAAGAGTTTGATATAAAGTATGAGGGTAATGAAAGAGTTTGATATAAAGTATGAGGGTAATGAAAGAGTTTGATATAAAGTATGAGGGTAATGAAAGAGTTTGATATAAAGTATGAGGGTAATGAAAGAGTTTGATATAAAGTATGAGGGTAATGAAAGAGTTTGATATAAAGTATGAGGGTAATGAAAGAGTTTGATATAAAGTATGAGGGTAATGAAAGAGTTTGATATAAAGTATGAGGGTAATGAAAGAGTTTGATATAAAGTATGAGGGTAATGAAAGAGTTTGATATAAAGTATGAGGGTAATGAAAGAGTTTGATATAAAGTATGAGGGTAATGAAAGAGTTTGATATAAAGTATGAGGGTAATGAAAGAGTTTGATATAAAGTATGAGGGTAATGAAAGAGTTTGATATAAAGTATGAGGGTAATGAAAGAGTTTGATATAAAGTATGAGGGTAATGAAAGAGTTTGATATAAAGTATGAGGGTAATGAAAGAGTTTGATATAAAGTATGAGGGTAATGAAAGAGTTTGATATAAAGTATGAGGGTAATGAAAGAGTTTGATATAAAGTATGAGGGTAATGAAAGAGTTTGATATAAAGTATGAGGGTAATGAAAGAGTTTGATATAAAGTATGAGGGTAATGAAAGAGTTTGATATAAAGTATGAGGGTAATGAAAGAGTTTGATATAAAGTATGAGGGTAATGAAAGAGTTTGATATAAAGTATGAGGGTAATGAAAGAGTTTGATATAAAGTATGAGGGTAATGAAAGAGTTTGATATAAAGTATGAGGGTAATGAAAGAGTTTGATATAAAGTATGAGGGTAATGAAAGAGTTTGATTTTACGTTGTATTGTGTACACAGTCTGGGGAAAAATGGCATTAGGTTTTATTAGATAATCTATATTGTTTTGACAACTCTTGCAACATGACCACAGTGCTGATTTTGCCATTTTACCCCCAACTACATGCACACAAATCTTTAAAAATCTTCTTCTTATTAATAATGATTGATTGATTGGTGTTTATTTTATTTTGGCAAAGTTAATTTTTGCATTTCAATAGAAACAAGATGTCTTACCTGTAGAAAAATGTTAACAATGGGTTCATTGTTGGTAAACTGAATGTTGTCCATCTTAATTCCTTCAATCTCACAGTCTTGCCGTTCAAGTTGAAATATGTGACGATTGAAAAATGTTTGAAGCTGTTCATTTGCAACATTAATACAAATCTGAAAACAAAAATAATTATTTTATAAAATTATTAAATTGGCATTATTTTGGTTATTGAATATCTTTATCATTACTTTCTTATTAAAGATGAAAGTTTTTCTGAATCATCACACAATCTTTCATTACACAAATAATGTTTTCTGACCTTAAGCTCTGTCTACACTATCAAACTACTTTGACAAAATAAGGGTGATGTGCCGAACTTTGGTAGTGATATGACATCATCATGTCCATATATGGGCACATCACATTTTTTTTGTCACATATGTGTTATAGTGTAGAGACAGAGCTTATTTTTATACCTGTTCAAAGCTGTTTTTAGTAAAGTTTTCAAAACCAAAGATGTCAAGAACACCAATATCCACGGATGCTGGTGCATCTTCTAAAGGTTGCAAAAGCTGGTTAATGCTGTTAACAACCCAACTAAAGAGACGGCCGTACAATGCCTTTGCAAGAGCATCACGACAATCGCAAGCTTGTGAAACGTTTCGCTCTCTTTTAATCATCTCACCTGTAAAAGATTTAAAGAACGCTTGTTTTTGTTTGTGCAATTCAAATCAATCTCTTAATTCATCTCATCAAACAATACACATAACAAAAATGAGTGAAACAAATTAAAAGAAGACGAAAGTGACATCAAGGAAACCACAAGGGGCTTGTGATATTAAGTTTGGTATAAAACACTTGGTATCAATTAACAACAAATACTAAACTAATGAAGTTAAATTAAAGTTATAAGTTCTATAGATTGTTAGATAATTTGCTTGTCAATGCAGGATTTATTCATAGATAAAACAGTATATGGTTTATATCCAGTAATTAGAAGATATATATTACCTCTAACAAAATTTGATTCTGATATGATGGCAGCCTCGAGATCCTCAGCAGGAACCTGAAGAAATTCTGAGACGATGTCAAGCACCTCTGGATTAATGATGACAGCTGCATCAGAATTGTCCAGTTTTTTAAATTCGATATCTCCAATGTGAAGAAGTGACGCCAAAATTCTGAACAAGTTGTCTTCATCCTGATGCCAGAAAAGCAAAAATAATGTTTTTTATTTCAATGCAATTATTTTATTGGGTTTTTTCTTTCCTTTTAAAAGTAAGAAATGACAAACTAATTTTTAAAGGGATTGAGACAAACATGTTACCAACAAAGCAGATGTTAATGGACAATGACCTCCATATTTTACATTTTAGAAATGTTAAGAAATATTTTTGTTTGCAATGGATCCCTATAGGAATTATAATTTTTAAAAATAAATTGTGTTTTATTGCAGATTCAAATAAATGAAAATGTTTACTTACATCAGAGGTGAAACCAATGAGACGAAGGCATTCTCTGACGCCAAAGAAGCGCTCCACGTTCTTTGGCGATGTCAAATCCTTCGTGTCTGTAGTGTTACTCAAGTAGCTGAAATTGAAAAGAGTAAAAATAAAATATGTAACATGAGAGGTTACTTTCATTAAGCAATTTTTCATTAATTTAAATTAGTGCATTGACAGCTTGCTTAAATGGGTTACATAAGAATCAACTATTATTATTATTTTCAAAAAATTTAATTAAGCGGATAACACATATATTTTATTTGTTTCCTTTCTCCTATCTTAAAATATAAAAATCCATAAAGGAATTTCTTAACGCAATATCAATTATCATAGTATTGTTATTCTTACAAGTGTCTCGATGGAAAGTCTAATGAGTAGCGTTTCTTCTCATCAGGTGAGAGGCCGCTGAACATTAAATAAAATATGTGAAAGTTCCGCTCTCCCTCATTCTGATAAACAATACGTGATTTTTCTAACAGATACTCTGAAATCTTGGCTGGGGAATCAAAAAAGAAAGTAACATGAAATAATTAGATTTAATAAGTAGAACAGGAAAAATTGGTTTATACAACACATACTTTGTGTGAAAAAATAAAGAAAACAAAAAGTGTGTCAATGGGGACAATGTGTTTTGAAAGATAAAATTAAAGGTATGAGCTAAGATTACTGAATGTTTACTTGCTACACTAACACAATAGATGCAGGCTCATGCAAATTGATATACATGGAACTTACATTGTAACTGTATGCAGATTAAAATAGGCCTTTGTCACGTCTAGACCCAGTAGGTCTAAACTTTTAGAATAACATTACAGCATGAATGAAAATATCACCTTTAAGCTAGCTCAGTATTTAATTCTTTAAAAAACAAAGATGGATAATAAACTAAACTGGGACAACTTTCATCCCATCACAAAAACCAGGAAACCTGGAGAGAGACAGTTAATTTTATTTATTATTTATTTATAGCTCTACCACCAGAACCATGAAGCAAGTGAGCCTTGAACGCTTCGCTGATGCTATGGCTCATAATAACAGTTTCACTATCACCACTTGAACACTCACTCTTTAAAATCCAGTCAAATCTAATGCATCAGTGTGCACATCCATTATACAGTTGTTAATATTACAACATTGTAATAATATGAAAGCATACCTCCTTGTACATGGCCATTCTCGCTGAACTGTATTTCTAAGTATTTACCAAAGCGACTTGAGTTATCATTCATGACTGTCTGTGCATTACCAAAACACTCAAGAAGTGGGTTTACCTATTAAGTTAAGTTAATAAACATAATATTCAAAATAAATAAACAGGGTGTTAATTTTTAAAGGTCTGTAAGGTAAATAATAATTATTTTACAATAAACCAAAAAGACAAAATTAAAAGACCAGACAACTATGGCGGACCTCAAACAAAATACAAACTTTGTATTTTTTTCTTTTTGCTAAAGCGTAGCCTACCATAATCACACATAATATAACAAGCAGCAAGACAACTTTTGAAAGCATTAGGTCACTCAAATCACTACCAGAATAAATTCTCTGGATTTTTAGATATTACACCAAAAGGGCAAACAGCAACTTTTAGCTCTTTTAATTAATAAGTCAATGAAATTTAGCTTGAAAATGAATCAGCAACCTTTAGCTCTTTTTTAAAAACTAGCATCTTTTTGTTTGGCAAAATATGCAATTGCTGAAGAAGGTATGTCCTTGAGCTGCTGAGAGATGGAACTTAACCTTGTAGGTATATTTATGAAAATACAAAAAAACAAAATTAGTCAATGAATTTTAGCTTTCGAAATGACCAGGTTGAATTCTGCAGACTGCAGTAAAATTCTGAAGCTTTATTCATGAATGTGTTTTGTAGAATAAATCAATAATTTAATGAGTTAAATATATTAAACTTAGATTAGAAGATAAAACATTTTAAAAAAACAATACAATATTTAATAGAGAGAGAGAGTGAAAAACAATGTTATTCCAAAATATTGTATATATTAAAATGGAATGAAACACAATTTTATGAGTGAAATTTGTTAGGATTAGGAAAAAAAACACAGAATTCAATAAACAGAGATAAAACCATGTTTAAAATGAAATGAAACATTTTGTAAATTTAGTTTTTTTTTTTAGCGGTGACATGATTCAAAATGTGTTGCACAACACCAATCTACCTGCTGTATCTTTGTGTTCTGTATTCTCCCATCATCAAAGCCCTACACAAACATGTTACAATAAAAGTATTGGATAATAAAAACAATTTAAAGTACATAATTTAATTTTCACTCAGTCTTTTAAAACGAATAAATTAAAATAATGATAACAGCCTTTATTGTCTTCTACATACTAATCACAGGGAATAATATCGTCTAAAATAAATTGTACATTTAATATAAAAAAACATTATTTTAGAAGAAGTTAAATATTAGTATACCTGTTGTATCTTATTGTTCAAGAAGTTCTCATCACTTTGTGCCGACCACAAAAGATGTTGCACAAAATATTTGCAAGCTTCAGTTTTGCCGGCTCCGCTCTCACCACTGATAATGCAGCATTGGGAACGTTTCCCTCGCACTAGTGTCTGAAATGAGCGGTCGGCAACTGCGTAGATGTGAGGTGAGAGTTTTCCCCGGTCAACGATGCCCACAAACTGTTTAGATATACTTTTAGAATAGATAGGAAGCTCTTTGAATGGGTTCACCGAAATCAAAATATCTCCAACATATGTCTAAAAAATAAAACATATTCTTTATTAATTAATTTAAGAAACTTTCTGTTATGTTTAAGCTCTGTCTACACTATCAAACTAGTTTGACAAAAGTGTGATGTGCTCAAATATAGTGACGATATGCTTAAATATGGTAGTGATATGATGTTAGTCATGTCTATATATGGGCACATCACATCACTATCAAGTTTGCTAGTGTAGACAGAGCTTACATACATTTTAACACATATCTGCCTACCTATATCTCTATTCATCATTCTCCAAAAATAGTGTTACATTTAAACAAGAATACCAAATCATGATCATGCAAATAACATTAATGTTCTTACATAAATCTGGTCCTTGGTGTAGCGAAGCATTAGTTCTTGTAGAAGGGTGTTCTGAGTGAGGTTGGCTACCGATGCAAGGTCATCTGTTTGACTGGTTTTTGGAAGGAAGCCCTGTCACAAAAGGTAATTGAAATTGAATAAAATGATAAAAATGGCAAACAAGCTGCAGACAACAGAGAAAAATGATTAGCTAAATTATATTAGATTGGAATTACAGTCCTTAGTTTAGTATAGTGGAATCTTCTGATCTATGAAGACACGTGAAACGTGTTGAAAATTCAAGGTGTGTTAAATTTGTGCTGTAAGTTTGTTTAAAAAATATTTTATAAATATAATTTCTGATTTTTTAACAATTTACGGCTTCTTTCTCTTTTGGTATCTTAAATCCTCTGTACACATAATCCTCTTCTTCCTCGTCCTCCTCTCGTTTCTCCTCGTCTCCTGGTAGTCTTGTCTCCGACTCAAAGATCATGTCAGATTTTGACAACGAAATGTGACGAGGCCGTCTTAACAAAATGAGACACATTTTATTTATGTTATATAAGTTGAAATTACTTCTACTGTTAATCAAATTATATTAGACAGGGAAATTCCCATTTGGGGCCAAAACAATATTTAAGTGACATCTTTAGGGCCTAACAAAGTGATTGGTTGTAGTGTTAAAACCTATATTGTTACACTCGACATCTTAGTTTTGTAGGAAAGTGTCCATAGGAAAAGTCTACACTTAAGTATATACTTAAGTCTATATTTAATTCTATAACTTAAGTCTATACTTAATTCTATAACTTAAGTCTATACTTAAGTCTCTTAAGTCTATACTTAATTATTGATGTTCTATGTTACTTACATAGTTTTGCTGTTTAGCCTGAGTAGAGAGACTGTATCTTCATAGATAGCTGCATCATAGATTGGTTCATCACTTACAGTCTGCTGGGCTTTTTCTGGCTTATATTCTTGCTCGGCTGCCTTTAAAATGTCTTCAATCAGGTCAGTTGCTGCTATAGCTGTGTAATAACAAAGATTTAGATACTTTTGATGACATTTTTCTAGGGGGCCAGGTCTTACATATTTCTAGGCCAGGTCTTACATTTTTCTAGGCCAAATTATAACTACAAAACAACAGGTCTTACATAGCTAATTAGTGCTACTATTCACAAACCAAATAATATGGGTTGATCGTTAAACTCAAAGTCGTTTTACGACACATGGTTCTAAACCAAAAATTCTTAAATGACACAAAGGTCGGCCTGTCAGGATAAATATGGTCCGGGGCCAAAATCGGTCCGGCCGGACCAGTTTTGGCTCTAAAATTGTGGCCAAAAGCAGTCCGCCACTGCCAAAATCGGTCCGGGCTTTTCTTCTGTCGATTTTAATTGAATTACTAGGCCTATGATGCTGTTTTAAGTTGTTTATGGCTAGAAAAATATCCCATGATATATATTAGTAAGTTATCTTGTCGGATAAATACTATAAATAAATGTATTTTATCTAAAAACATGACTTAGGTGTTCACTCATATTTCGGCCTGCCACACACTCACACGAACGGGTATGAGACGCTGATATTGCCAGCTAGATTTTATTTATGATTGAGGCCTTTTTCCTTCCTCAGCCTAATCAATATTGGATAATTGTTTATAATAATTGTATTGAATTGATATATTGATTGATTAACCATAAATAATTAATCAATTAAATTGTTTTTTGGCCGCCAAAACTGGTCCGGCCTGGATAAAATCGGTCCGGGCAGTAGGACTGTTTTTGGACGCCAAATGTGGTCCGGTCTTACAAATATATGGTGCGCAAAATGAGACATAATGTATATATCATTAAAAAAAGGCCATGATTAGTCATTATATTGAAAACTACGGGGTTTTATTTGTTATTTTAATATTATAAATTAAGCCTGTTTTTTTTATTATCATTATTAGTAGTAACTCATCAATAATTAGTACTAATTGTTAGGCTTTTTGTATACAATATGTATCTCTGCCTGTTTTTAATCCATTTTGTTCTTTTTTAACATCTTCGTTTCCCCATGATGTTAAAAACAATTTAATTTATTAATTATTTATGGTTAATCAATCAATATATCAATTCAATACAATTATTATAAAACAATTATCCAATATTGATTAGGCCGGACCGATTTTGGCCCGGACTGATTTTGGTGTGACAGGCCAACTTAGACTTTTCTTTAAGTCTTTTTTTAAATATTTGAAACAAAAGAATATATGCATTTACAACATACTTTTAGGTTTGTCGCCATCATTGTTCACAATAAATGGGTTAGCACCATTCTTGACCAGTAACTTGGTCATTCTTGTGTTGCCAAATTTGGACGACAGGTGAAGTGGAGTGCAGCCCTCATTATCCTGTAGATCAATGTTGGCCTTGTGTTCACTTAGAAGACGGACCACGTCTCTGTAGTTATTGGCAGCTGCAACGTGCATCTGTTAGAAAACAAAAACAAAATATTACTCTAAAAATGTTTATTTTCTAATATTTGAAAAAGATAATTCTCTTGACCCTTTTTTTTTATCAATGCTTTTGTAAAAGATATGTGATATTGTTGAAAGTTTTTATAATGTTTTGAAAAAGTTTATATTGTTTTAAATATTTTAAATCCATTTTATTAGTTTTCCTTCTCTGTCGAATGTGACAATAAATAAATATTTTTTTGTGGAATTTCTTCATTCTGAAGATCAAAGTAAAATATTCAATGATAAAAACACAGAAAGATATAAAAAGCAACTGATTTCCATTCTTTTAAAAGAAAAGTGAATAAAGTAAGTACTTACTAAAGATATACCAGAATCAGTGGTAGCGTTAACATTGCCTCCAGTGTTAACAAACTCTTGAACTTCTGACAGCATGTCATGAGCTGTTTGGTTTTTAATGTTTCTAAGTTCTTCATCAGTGTAACCTGGAATAAGTAGATAATGGCAACACTGTAAGACATATATGTTAGTACAAATAAGACAACTTGCTATAATCTACCAATCTATTTTTAAATATTTTAAAAAGTTTTTAACAGAAGCACAATATTTTTTAGATGTGTTGTTTAAAACTGTTCATACTGTATTCAAATTCAAAAACTTTTGGTGGATATTTGAGTTGTTTTTTTATTTTGAAATCGTTGATCTTTAGCTAATAAATTATACCTAAAGTTTTCATGTGTTGTTCCATAACTTGTCTTGTGTCACTACCAGCAGGGGTGTGGTCAATAGGTGCATTACCATCAATATCAATAAGCTTAGCATCTGCTCCATTCTGTAAATAATTATGATAAATTTATTTTAAAAAAAACATATTTTAACTGCTATCTAAAAGCAGTGCAGCTGACTTGAAGAGGCCATCCTGAAAACAATACAATAAATATACAATAGGCCAACATTCAAATCTCAAATTACATCATTCATTTTGATTCCATCATGGCTGACGGCTCATAACTGATGGATCACCAAGTACTGTAGGTCTATCTTCAGTAAGTTGATATATCACATACAGATTCATAAAAGTTAAAGTCATAGATAATAACATTTATAAATGGTCAAATTCATCAAAATAAACAAATTATTAAAACTTACACTAAGTAGAAGGTTCACAATTTCAGAATTTTCACAAGCGCAGGCTGTGTGAAGAGGTGTCCACCAGTCATCATCCCGGGCGTTAATGTCCGCACCTCGTTGAATCAGTATCTCAGCCACCGACAAATTATCATCTACACAGCACTGTAAACAAAATAAGCCAATATTTATAGTCTCAATAGATTAGACTTTCTGAAAGATGTTGATTGATATGGTAGATATATTAATATCTTTGACACTGATACGATACTGTATGGAGCACCAAAGAACTATTATTGTGTAAGCAAATTAATTTCTAAAACTAAATGATTTGTTGTGTTATAATGAATAGAAATGGAAACTATTTTGGTTTTCATGCAGTAACATACTGTACAATCAATTATCCATAAAAAAAATCTATGGAAACAAATGTTTCTTTAAAAAAACATAAATATATTATAAAACAGTAGGCCTATATATACAGATATTATACAGTATATCATTCATACAAAAATGTTGTTTTAAATGTTCATGCATTCAACTAAATTATCACTTTCTTTAAAAAAAAAAACTGAAATTATTAGACATAAAATCATAATGTGTTTCTTATCATTAATGTTATGGTTAATGTTGTAACCTTTATGCATCATTACATTAGTAAAAACAGCAACAGAAAACATTTTACAATTTGAACAAAAAACACACTAGAAAATATACAGATGATATATACGTGTAAGCATGATGTAACAATAATACTAACTAAATCCTGTTTCTCCAATGGAACATCTTTAAAGCAATTCATATTCTCTGATACAATAACTGTATTCCTATACAATAATAATTCAATCTTCACTAGTATACTGTAGACATTCATCAGATATGGAAATTAATATCCTCGCATTATGTTGGTCCTTCCACAGAATATTTATAAGGTATTCACCATCCAAGTTTGTTGAATTTCCAGCATAAACAAGCAAGTTTAACAATTCATACAGTGCCAATGAATAAAGTATCCAATTGAATATTTAAGGTTGTTTTATCTACTTTACCATTCAAGAGAAGCTTTCACTCAGTAGCCTAATCAATTTAATTAGTTGTTGGACAAGCAATTGTTTCTATTTATAAATCACTTATTACATTATATTTTCTGCTTGGACACACTTTAAATGGTCACATTCATTATCTATAGTATTGATTTTGTTTGTTATAGCACAAGAAATGTATATTTTATTCAAAGCTTGAACTCACTTGCACTAATGAAGGGTTAGTGTTGCCCGAAAGCCCTGCTACTTTATTGTTTCTATTTAGCTTCTTGCTTATTTTATTTTGTATCTCCATCGAGATTCAGCCATTGATACCCACAGCATTGTCATATTTTCAGTGCTTATTTTATTTTGTATCTCCATTGAGATCCAGCCACTGATACCTACAGTATTGTATTCATTAATTTTCCTTTGGATTTATATTCAAAACTGTTAATGTTAACCTTTGGCTTTTCATCAATATCTGTCTATCTATTATAATATTCAAATGCATTACTAAGAGAACAAGTCTGTCACAACTGGTGCATATAAATTTGGAGACTTTTAAACCAAACGTATACTGAGGCCCTATCTTAATAATTAGATTTACTTTTCTTCTTTTTAGGTTATCTCTAAGTCTATTATTCCCTCAACCTCTTAATACTTAACTAAGGTCGTGGCATTATTCCAAGTAATTACCTACAAAACCACACCCTAACTACATACAACATGACGCAGAAATGCATCAATTTGGATCATTACAGTAGTCTCAATCCTACTATTTTTATGAAAATGAATGAAGTTTAATTTCAAATCAAAGCAGTTTTCTCCACTCCTTCTGTAACATCTTTCAAAAAAGAGAGAGGACCCCAAGAATAAAGAGTCAACACTGTAACTTAGGGGGTGAAACACACAACATACTAATAAATAAGGCATCCTGTAATTGGCTGTTGGATGTAGAATTGAAATAAAATGAAAAATCTGTTTTTAACAAGGAAAATTGACATTTAAAATGTTTAGAAAAAATATATATGTGAAATAAATGAAGTTACATGGAAAATTGAAATGATTTGTATAGAAAATATTTAAACTCACTGACTAAGTCATTTGTAAAACCCATAACTATACAATACTTTGTCATTCGGATTAGAACTTTATAAATAACAAAATATTGACAATGAATAAAGTAAAAAAGAATGAATTGAAAAGAACTATGCAGACGACCTGTCTCAACCTCAAAATCACAAAGTTGTTTGGTAATTCATTGAAGAAGAACCAACTTTTTGGAACTTTTCATTGAAACATAAAATTTTTCAAGGAGAAATAACAGATTTTCGCTGAATCTAAGTTTATCATATTTATAGGAAATGTTAAATTACACTAGAATAACATACAGTATGAACTTCATGCATGGGTTTTTGTTAAAAACATATATTTCAGGCAAAGTACATTATTATATTTCATAACATTCAAAATAATTATTAATCACTTATTAGTGTGTTAAGTACAAATTTCACATGCTTTTAAGATTGTTGAACCAGTACCTGTCGTCTTCTGATATTGGAACTAGACTGCAAAGGAGTTGGAACTGTTTTCATACTACAACACAAATCATTGTAGGTGGTGTAAAAAAAAAAGTAAATTCTAGACTAAAGTTAGTTACAATAACATTATTTTTATGTATAGCTACACGTTTGGTACAAAATATCTATTTCATATATATATTTTTTTTTTTTTTTTTTTTTTTTTATTCAGTATATTACACAGAGGCGCCTTACAAGATGGAACCATCTTAGCTTCAAGGCGCCTCAGATTAACAAATACAACATTTTAAAACAACTAACAGAAACATCAATTAAATCTTCCAGAATTAACAAGAAATTGTTGTACATAATAAAATAATTACACAAACCAGTAGTGGTGTTAGTAGTCTATGAGTGCTAGCTTACCTGTATAAACCGACAATAGCCCGTGCTCTCCAGAGGGAGGGCTTAGATACGAAAGTGAAAAGTTCCTAGAACACCCCTGCATTATAATGGACCCGTCCGCAACCACGCCCTCATGTGGGAACGTACCAACGTACCACCGTCATCATTTTCCGCGTACTTGACTGCGGGGACGGCGGGAGGGAGTTTATACAGGTAAGCTAGCACTCATAGACTACTAACACCACTACTGGTTTGTGTAGTCTATATCGTGCCTAGCTTACCTGTATAAACCGACAATAGCCAGATTAGCACCGGACTAGAACTAGTCGGCGGTGGGAGTAAGTTAACAAAGAGCAGAGCAAGTGAGGTGTACATACCTATAACCTAGGCTTTAGCACCGCTGCTGCTGCTGGCGCCATGGTTGCAGAATTGTCCCTAATGCCCAGTAAACGTAGACTGTGTCCGCCACCATGCCGCTGTCATAATGTCTGATATAGAACCGCCAGCGTACAACGCGAAGTGCTGGACGATTCATAAGCGGCCCGAGTCGCTGCCACGACCCAGTTGCAATCGTGGATTTTGCGGCCGGCCGATACGGGGGCACCGATGTGACGAATAAGTGAGATATACCCTCTCGCAACGTCTCTGTACGGTGGATGTAGAATTTGAGTGCTCTTACCGGGCACCAGGATGTGTCCTCTACTACCCCCGAGAATGCGGACATTGATGGAACGAACACAGCCGGCGAAAAATTTAACGTCTGGGACTTGGCCAGAAAGTCCTTCCTGAATAATAACCGGACTCCACCACGCTCAAATCGTATATGGCCTGGCTCTAGCGTGAGCGCATGTAGCTCGCCTCAGCGTTTACATGAGGACAACGCCACCAGAAACGCTGTCTTAAGCGAGAGATTATATAATGAAGCCTTGCTCATTGGCTCAAATGGCGGGCGAGTGAGTGCGGAGAGAACGACGTTAACGTCCCAACGTGGAACTAAGACCTTAGATGGAGGTCGCTCTCTGAACATACCGCGTAACAACTGCGTGATTACTGCGGAAGTTGAAACCGTCGAGCCATCCTTGAATGGCGGCGTAATGGCCGCAATCGCGGACCGGTAGCCTGACACCGTGCGCACTTGCAAGCCTGATTCGTACAGGTAATGCAGAAAAGCGCAGATCTGACCCAAGGATATCGCCTTATGGTCTATGTTATCTTGTCTGCACCAGCGAAAGAAGTGTCGTAGACGGCTGTTGTAGACAGTGAGAGTCGACTCTCTTCCAGATGATATGCCCGAGTCTCTGAGCTGATCCCTGACAATGGCCAAACAGTCAGGTTCAGGGATTGCAGATTGATCGTCGAGAACCTCGCACGATTTTGCGTCAGTAGATCCGCGCGGACCGGAAGACGCAGCGGGTGATCGTAAAGAAGACTGGCAAGAAGCGGATACCACGCTTGACGAGGCCAGAACGGTGCGATCAACAGAACTCGGCATCGGAAGCGCTGAATGTGAGTCAGAACTATTGGTATGATCGATATCGGCGGGAACGCGTACGCCCATAAACCGTCCCATGACATGGACAGGGCATCCACCGCCCACGCACGTGCATCCCGGAATCGACTGCAGAATGTCGGGAGCTGCGTGTTCTCTGACGTCGCAAACAGGACTATGTGCGGCCGTCCGAAGTGGTCGAATATTTGGGTGGCTATGCTCGGCAACAGACGCCATTCGGTCGGGCGTAAAGCGAGTCGGGACAGCGTGTCCGCGACTCATTCTGGCTGCCCGGAATATGCGATGCAGTCAGCGTTATTCTGTGCGCGATGCACCAGTGTATGAGCGTCCATGTGTGGTAGCAAAGAGTCGGAGACTTCGTGCCTCCTTGTCGGTTGATGTACACGACCACGGTTGCGTTGTCCGAGCAGACATGGACGTGTGAATTTTTTATGTTTGGAAGTAGCGCTTTCAACGTTCGGTCTACTGCCCAAAGTTCTAAGAGATTGATGTGGGCTAACGCCTCCTCGGCACTCCAAACGCCGGAGACGTGACTCTGGTTGGAGCAACCGCCCCAACCCGCTTCGGACGCGTCCGTTTCTATTCGGGTGTCCGGAATTGATCTCTGAATTGATCTGCCCACTAACAATCGGCCGTCCGTTAGCCACCATTGGAGGTGCGTTACAATGAACGCCGACATCGGGACCACTTTGTCTAATGAGTCTGAACCTGGCCGGTAGAAGGCTAACAGATGAACTTACAGCGGCTGCATCCGTAGCCGACAAAACGGAACTAGATCTACAAAGCTGGCTAGGAAACCTAGCGTTCTCAGCCAGTCGTATGCTGTCGGAGCGGAAGCGGTAATCAGGCCTTGTATAGCAGCAAGGGCTTTGGTTACTCGTTTCTGTGAGGGGCACACTCTGCCCGACACGAGATCTATCTGCGCTCCGAGATACATGGGATGCTGAGTCGGCACCAGGCACGACTTTTCCCGGTTCACTATGAACCCTACGCGTTCCGTTACGAGAAGGACGAAATTGAGACTGCTCACCAGCCGGTCCTTGGACTGAGCCACGATTAACCAGTCGTCTAGATACATGAATATGCGAATGCCGTGCTTGTGAAAGAACGCACCGAGCGCTCGAACCATGCGCGTGAACACGCGCGGAGCCGTTGATAGGCCGAACGACATCGCGACGAACTGGTGAAGACAATTGTTGATTCGAAACCGCAACCAACGTTGGTCTTCTTTTGCGATTGGTACGTGAAAGTACACATCTTTTAAATCTGTCGATGCGGCCCAGTCTCCTCGTCTTAGCCCTAACAGGATCGATGAGACTGTCTCCATCCGAAACCTGCGGGGCCGAATAAATCGTTTGTTCAGACGTCTTAGATTTATAATTGGTCGCCAGTCCCCCGAGGACTTCTTGGTTAAGAATACGGTTGATTCGTGGCCCGAGCCCGCATGATGTTCTTCGACCCTTACTACGGCTCCTTTTTGGAGCAGCGCGGCAATCCCGTCCATAAGCACTCGTTGCTTTATTGGATCTTTGGGGATTGTGGTCGGACGAGGACCTCCACACACTGGAGGGCTCGTAAATTCTATGCGGTAGCCGTAGCTAAGTGTGGAGAGAATCCAGCTGTCTACCATCAGCTACTCCCACTCTCGGACGAACCGTAGGAGACGACCTCCCACTGGTCCGGCCCCCGACGGCACGGACCTCGCCTGCACGTCACCGGCACCTGCGGTCACCACGTCGCGAACCGCGGTCCCGACGTGCTCCCCTACCCGGCTTACCGCCACGCGCGGGGCGGGAATTACGGGGTCGCGACGGCCCAGGAGTCTGCCCAACCTCAGACTGATTACGGACCGACGGCGGCGGTTGTGAGATCGATGGCACCACCAGCAGTGGGGCTGGAGGCGTTTTGCGTGATCTCGTCTCGCGACGTGCCTCTCGCTCGCGAGCCCACTTATTTTTCTTCTCGGCGAAATTACCGTAGAAGAGGTCCACAGCACCGAACGACCCGCTAGTTGTGAAACGGTCAATTGACCCTCCGCACGGCGGACGAGGTCATTGAAATTGTCACTTGTTGGTCCGCGACCAGGCCCGTAAACTGCTGAAGCAAGCAGATCACGTCCGCGTCAAGGTGCCGTGGATGGTCCGGATCCGCGAGGAATGACAGAAGGTAGCCCGACATCGAGACCGTTCGTAACGTCTCGCGTGCGCCACGGTCCACCGCGATTAGCGCCTCCTCAGTACTGGCGGCCGAAGGAGACAGAAATCTGCCGTTGGCGTCGAGACCTTGGTCCTCGCGCGCACGCTTCTTTCGCTGCATCCGGGATCGGTGGTGCCGATATATATAGCGTTGAAAACTGGTCCTGCGGAAGCGGGAAGGCTGCTGCGAGATCTTGAGGTGCAGCTCTACGGGTTTTAGGCTCCTTCGCTATAGCCTCTACCCTAGCGACAAGTTCGGGATCCAGCGGCGCAACTGGACAAGTCGTGACCCGCTTCAATGGAGCACGCACTCCAAAGGTAGAGTACCTCTTCGAAGCCGGCGCGGGCGTCGGCGCGTCATAGGCGTACTCTACTCAAATGTACGAAAGTACAGCAGGAACCACACGATTGACAAGAGCCTGCAAACCGTCTCCACCCTGTGCAACCTTGGAGCGATCCTCACTAGGCAGCGAGGTCATGGTCCTGTCACTGTCGTACCCACCGACATCCGGCGATGGGTGCGTCCCTCGACCTTGAAAGTACTGCGGAGGCAGAACTGGCACAGGAGGATAATTAAGCGAGGATGCCGAGGGCACAACCTCCCTCGGTAGAGCTCGCACCGCTGCTGCGATGGCCTCCAGTACGGGTGGGAACAAACCCTCGTCCTGCGTACCACTCTGCGGTGGAGGCGCAGCGGCCGTTGCAAGCGCGCGGTCTCTTCTACTAGCGGGGCCGGGGGCTCCACCTGAACCTCCACGGGTGCGGGGTCTACCACCCGCGCACGCCCTAACGGACGAAGCAACGTCCGGAACCGCGAAGCCGTCCAACGCTACAAAAACGTCGCGCGGCGACTCCTGGCTACAGGTGCGGCAGTGAATGCACAGCAAGTGGCGGTCCCACTTGACTGTCGTACGCTGGCCCCTGCATTGCCAACATTCAGACTTAGGCATATCCGGGCACAGAACGCAACCTAGCAAGATAAAGAACAATACAACCTGACGACGGCTTTGTTGTTGTTTCACGCAACAGTGCGTCCACGCCTCAGCTGAGGCAGTCCAGGTGGCAATGCAAATTGCTTTTCCTTTGTCTTCCGGTAGCGTGGCCGTTCCGGCCTAAAATCCAATGAAGTGGGTGTTGTTTTCTCCTTTTTAATCTTCCTTATATCTAAGGAAGACCCAGACTTAAAACGGATCAACGATATATGAACAATATCAACCGCTGGTACTGCAACAGGCCGTGGGAATACACTCAATATCCTGGCCAAGTCAACTAGTAAATAAATCAGCGTAATAGAACTCTTTGTATAGTATGTACAGTGTACAATCCTAACACTTGGTATCATACGACGTAACGCTCTCACGTTACGAAAGAAAATGATGACGGTGGTACGTTGGTACGTTCCCACATGAGGGCGTGGTTGCGGACGGGTCCATTATAATGCAGGGGTGTTCTAGGAACTTTTCACTTTCGTATCTAAGCCCTCCCTCTGGAGAGCACGGGCTATTGTCGGTTTATACAGGTAAGCTAGGCACGATATAGACAAAGCATTTTCACAATTCGAAAGAAGATCGGAACCAAAAATAAAAATTTCACTTAAAAATGTAAAATTAAATGTTAAAGAAAAATCCTTGGCTAAGATATCCTCAATAATTGAGTTAGCGCTTACAAGTAGAATATCTCTTTGTGTATTATAATTAGGGCAGTAACATAAGAAATGAAGCGGATTCTCAACATTAAAGCCACAAGTACAATTTGGATTGTCCCGAAGTCCATGTAAGAATAAATGCGAATTGAGACAGCTGAAACCAAGTCGGATTCTAGTGTGAATTTGGTTAATCTTCTTATCACCTGTATCATAATAAGAACGTTTTTTTGTTTCAAACAAATTGGATTTCAGTAGCAATTTTTTAAACTCAACAAGAAATGAGGAATTTTTTATTTTATTATTTAACTCATTCCAATGTGTTATATAGATGGGACAAAAGATAAACGATATGATGTGGTCTTACAAAATGGAATTATTATATTTCGGATGTTACGCAAGTTATAAACTTCAATATTGTCAGAAAAATTAAATAAGGAGTAAAGATACACTGGTGTTAACTTATGAATAATTATATATATTTATTTTCCATATTATACAAAGAAAAAAACAAAACAAGTTGATCAAAATGTTGAGATTAAAATGAAATAGTATAAAATAGAAGGGGACCTTTATACTGTAGGACAAAATGTCACTTTAGCTAAGGGTCACCGGTGAAAAACAAAGCTTTTGAATGGCTATATATACAAAATACAAAGTAAATGAACTGAAAAATATGATAAATAACATTGGCAATGAAGCAGTTCTTTTAATCACAGATTATTTCATTGACAATTATAAATAATAAGGTTGAATATATTATACTTTAGTCAGACTTTATTGAGAAAATCAGTTTACTTAACAAATCTCTACTAATTAATTTGTTGCATTAGTATTATAATTAAAGGTGTTGAAATTGTATGTACTGGTCAGAAGTGTGGAAATATACTAGAGGAAATAATTGATAATAAATGATAAATCATACAGATGGATGATTTGACTCAAAAGTAGTAATGGTTTGATGACACAAGACTGCAGGAAACAGGAACTTAAATGTGACTAAAACTTTATTGACAAAGAACAACATGATGATTCAGACAGGATTCGAACCCTTGACCTTGTCTGATTACACTTATTTGATAATAGAATATAATATGACTGGATAAAACAAATAAATAATGATCTAATGGTAGAATTCTATATTATTTACATTATATTAGGGTTTTTTTATATACATTTTGTAAATTGTTGTTTAAAAAACAAATTGATTGTAAAAATGAGAAAGAGCGAAACCACAGTACAGTCAGAACCACAAGAATGTTATTACCTTCATAATAACAATACATTTTTTTTGGAATCACAGAGGAAATAAATTAAAAAGAAAAACATGTACAATGATTAATTATCATATTCACAGACTATTTCAATAGCCTAATGGATTACTGTAGGTTTTAATGTACATTTACTCGCCCACTATTCTTGTTGGCGAGTCTGGCTGTGACTAGCATTATCCTAATAAAGTTCAATCATTACAAAGCATAAAATAAATTAATATAATTTCGTTCAAACAATAAGATTGTAATACGTTAATATACTTGATAATTGATCAATTATACATTGGTCCCCCAGGAAGGAAACCTGATGTAAACAACCAATCAGGTCAACAATCACTTTTTAAACTTTAATTAATAGTTTATTTGCTAATTTTACTACTAATTGAACTCATGTAAATATAACTTGGTTTGATATCTTAATTGCAAATATCACAGCATATTCTCTCTTTATATCTTTTATTTAACCAACATGTTCTTGTGGCATACAACATAAGTTAAGAAGAAAGTGGAGGAGCTGTTGCAGGATCACAAATTAGAAGGCATAAATTCTGTACTTAAACTCATCAATTCAAGAACATTACACTACTTTAATAGCACTATTGATATGTTTATAGCACTATATATACAGTAGTACAGAGAATTTTTTTGAAAAAATGGGAAAAATCGATCAGGTACTTTTGTAAATAATTTGTACCATTTCATCAGAGTAGTACCGGTAATAATAATGTAGAATTGAATGTGGCACTTTGTTATGCTAAACCAGCAAAAACATTCCCTTCTTTTTAAAGCTATTATTTTGGGAATTAATGTAATTTAAGGTTCGGACTCACCTGGTGTAATACAGAAACACCGATGTCAGAAGCAGTGTTCACATCCGCTCCACGGTCCAATAAAATAATCACTGAAAATACAAATATCAAACTGTAATTACACTTTATAAGTCATTAAACCACAGTATTCATCTAAAGGGCAATGGTATTCATCTAAAGGGCAATGGTATTCCAATACTGAAGTTTAAACTGTATCCTGATGGATGAGGACACATGTTACAAATACAATGGCAACTAATTGGTTATCCGCAACGAAGTTGCAGGATAACCTCTTGTGATTGTACGAAATCATTCTGTATGATTTTTGTGTAACGCTTTTCTCTAAAACTCGCAAACATAACATTTCGGTAACTATCTTAACATATTGACATTTACGTAACGTCGTCAAGCGAAGCTTTTCATGACGTTTACAATTGCGCAACGTGACTTACGCGCGATTTAACGATTTTGTCGTATTTAACAGCTCGACAACCAAATAACATTTCAACTTGAAACTTTGCAAAAGTTTAATTTATATCATGCGCTAACTTTCTGTTGAAAAAAAATTGCGTGTTTTACACAAAGTTACGCGCGCACGCGCATTTAAAATTTCAAAATGCGCAAAATTAATTTATAATCAACTTTCTACGCGTTTCATGTCGTTTTAAGCATGTCAAAAATTCCCACGCGTGCGCACATTTTTACGTGTGCGGTGCACACGTAGTATTGAAAACGTACTTTTTTCGTGTGATTTATATTTTTCCAGCCTTTTAAGTAATTTTACCAAATTTTTAACAATTTCGACTTAAAGATACGTCATACGAGCACGTCGAATTGGACAATTTGCGCGCGTTTTTTATGAAAAGGTTAAAAAATTCGTTTAAAATATGCCTTTTTTTAAACAGTCGTAATTTCTAAACTAGACGGTCAACTTTTTGTGGATGGCATATTCTGGAAGTAGATGAGTTGTAGATATCGGATCAGGTATTAATATGGCTAACCGGACATTGTGACGTCATTGTATGGCCATGCGAATATAAAATTTAGGATTTTTGTATCTTTCGTCATAGCTCATCACATTGAATAGAGCGCATCTCCACTTATCCGTTTTCCATTTTCACCCCGATTTTGATTTTGTCTAGGTCAATCAAGTATCTTTCGCATGAGTTAAAAATATTTTAATTTTTTTGACGTCATCATGCCTAAAAATTTAAATCACGTGTGGCATTAATTTCATCTTTACAGTAAATTTTAATCTGTTATAGCTCGTAAGAATAAAATGTGATAATCACGATTAACATTTTTTCTGGAAGCTATTGGATTTTAGATACGAAATTATGTAAAAATGTTGCCAATCGGATGTTGTGACGTCATCATATGGCCAGTTAAATAAAAAAGGTCGTATTTTCATCTTTTGCGTCATAATTCATTACATTTAAAAGAGCGCGCATCAATATTTCACGTATTCAAATTTCTTCTACACGCTAATACGTTGTTGCTGAGATAATTTCCTTTCGGAATTGCTACCTTCGCGTTTCATTTTAAAACCGTCAACATGTTCAAAATTGCAATAAATAGCGGGTCCCGTAATTTCACCTATTCTACACTGTATGTGATATGGATACAGATTATACTGTGTATATACTATATATGAATTTAAATAATAAAATTCAGCAATAACAACATATCATATTCTTCAGTTCAGGTCATAATGCCAACGTGAACACTTCCTTTTGTCCTCAACCTATCCCCTTAATGTTAATGTCGCACCACTTGCGCGGCGGATAACCAAACTCGTCAAAGTGACGAGTTACATGTCTAGTTTATTAATTGTATTAGACTTTAACAAAATGACAGGAATTTGGATATTACAGTACATTACATATTATTTTCGTTCTGAGGCTGAGTGTAAACATTTATCAATTAAAAGACAAAATTAAGAAGCAACACGTACAGTATCTTCTGCAAAACTAATACAGTAGCAAGAAAACTTACATTTACTTGAATAAAATCCAACAATAGAATGCAATATCACAACTAACAATTAAATAACTCCATTTTTTTTTCCAGATTAATTGTATAACTTTTGGCAAATAATTCCACTAGGAAATCACCGGGGTTGTATAAATATATGACAATAGAAGACAAGCGCTTTAGCGTGACAACAAATAACAACTTAGTAGAAAAAAGTTTCTGAACAGCTGGTAAGTTCTGCTACACTACGCTGTGTATTGCGCTACGACAGAATGCTTGGAGGACATCAAGGGATATGACTGTCCCACTCTACACATTAAACCAATCAACTCGTAAAATCGATGATTAATCCTACTCTGATATCTTAAAATATTTTACCTCTCAATGCAACATTTTTGCTTTCTTTTTTGCCAGCTTTAAAAGTTGTTGTTTTACTTACACTTTGAGAATGTTAAAACATAATTAATCAGTAACAGTTGTTGATAATTTCCTTTTTGTGAACATAATTAGAGTTTTTACGGTTAGGTGAATTATCTAAAAATTATCCTATTAGCATTGTGTAACATATTAGCTGCAGAACAAAAATACACAAGACTCAGTAATTTTAAAATAGTTTTCCTCTGGAAATAAATACAGTACAATGATGTGTAAAAATGAACCAAGAAAAATAATTAAATAAATGAGAAACATACCTTCTTGATCATCAAATCTTGAAACTGCATCTCTGAATTTGTTGCAAACGTCAAAATTAACATTAAATCCTTTTTTGTTTTTGTTTTTCTTTTTAGACCGACGTGGACTGTCTTTGGCTTGCTTCTGCCAAGCGTTGAAACGTTTAATCTGATCTTGTCTAAATTTCTTGGCAAGTTTCAGTCGTTGTGTTCGTGGAAGATTTTCTAATAATGATTGTTCTATCGATTCCATTTTTTCTCTGCAAGAATAAACTTATTTTAATTATTTAAAAATAATTACACAAACCAGAAATGGTGTTGGTAGTCTATAAGTGCTAGCTTACCTGGATAAACCGACAAATGCCATATTTCTCCTCGAAGAGCGAGATATACTCGAAAAGTAGAAAATTCATTGAACACCCCTCTCTCTAAATGGTACAGTCCACAAACCTCAAGTGGGAACATCCCTACAATTCACCATCATCATTTCTCAAGACCTCTTGTCTGAGGGGATGGCGGGAGGGTGTTTATCCAGGTAAGCTAGCACTTATAGACTACCAACACCATTTCTGGTTTGTGTAGTCTATTACGTGCCTAGCTTACCTGGATAAACCGACAAATGCCAGTGTAGCACCGGACTAGGTACTAGTCGGCGGTGGGAGACAAGCTACCAATGAGCTTTGTGTGTCCATCACTGATGTGGCTACAGGCACAAGGTTTGCAGAGCTGTCCAAGGTAATGTGTTCACCATCATGCCTCTATGGAGAGATGGTGCACAACAGCGGCACTGGAAACGTTCGGTTTCTCTAGTCCGTGCATCGATATCTTTTTTTTTTTTTTTTTTAAAGCAAGATCTGGAAGCAAGACCTTGAGGCCGTACAGGAATCCACAACTCTTTAGTGGCTCCGACGGTATCCTTTTCAAAAGAGCACCTCGCTCACCGTGGGCTCTGATTCGATGCAGTTTCCCTCATGCTAGAAAACTTCATTAAGTACTAGCTGCACCCTCTACAATTACCTCTGACTTGGTTCTAAGGTAAGAGCGAACAACTTGCCTCAGCATTTACCTGGTGCCATCGGCGGTCCAAATGCTATTATAAGCAGGCTATAAGGGTGGGTGTGTGAGAGAGTGGCTAGGACGACGTTAACATCCCATCGAGGAATCAAGACCTTAACTGGAGGTCGTTCTGTGAACATTCCCCCGTATCATCTGAGTGATAACGGGGGATGACGAAATCGTGGAACCGTCTCTTAGTGTTGGCGTCACCGCCCCAATGGCGAGCCTATAGCCTGAAATGGTGCGGACCTGAAGACCTGACTCAAATAGGTAATGCAGGAAGGCGCATACTTGACCAAGGGTAACCAACCCTGGTTCTATTTGTTGGCGCCTGCACCATGTAAAGAAATGCTTTAATCGGCTATTGTAGACGGCAAGAGTAGATTCCCGACGAGATTTCGCCGCAAGGGCGGCAGGGCCATCTGGAATGCCTGAGTCTCGGAGCTGATCCCTGAAAATGGCCATACAGTTAGGCGCAGGGATTGTAGGTTCTGTAGTGAGAACAGAGCTCGGCCCTGCGTCAGCAGATCCTCTCGAACTGGAAGACGCAGGGGATGATCGTAGAGCAGGTCGAGAAGCAGTGGATACCACACTTGTCGAGTCCAGCCCGGGGCGATCAGAAGGACCCGGCAAGGATGGCGCTGAATGTGTGTCAGAACAGTTGGTATTAGTGAGATCGGTGGAAACGCATAAACCCATAGACCGACCCACGGTATGGATAGGGCATCCACCGCTCACGCACGTGCATCCCGAAACCTTGTGGAGAAGGTCGGGAGCTGTGTGTTGTCTGACGTCGCAAACATTTCTATATGAGGCCGCCCGAAGTGGTCGAATAACAGTGTGGCAATGCTGGGTAGAAGGCGCCATTCCGTGTTTGTGAGGACAGAGCGTCCGCAACAATGTTGAGGCTGCCCGCATTGTGGGCAGCCAAGAGTGTGATGTTGTCTACGCACCACAACATCAGAGTCCACAGGTGAAAGCATAACGTCGGGGACTTCGTGCCTCCTTGACGATTTATATATGCTACCCCTGATGAGTTGTCGGAATGGATAAGGACGTGACGACCAGTCACGCGAGGTCGAAGGGCCTTCAAGGTCCTTTCGACTGCACAGAGTTCTAGGAGGTTGATGTGGGAGCGCGCCTCCTCGACCGTCCAAAGGCCGGAGGCGCGGAGTGCCTTGGAGCAACCGCCCCAGCCTGTCTTGGATGCGTCTGTCTCTATACGGACGCCCGGCAAAGATTTTTGAATTGGCATTCCCACAGTCAACCTGCCTTCTACCAGCCACCATTTGAGATGCGTTCGGATGAAGGCATTCATCGGACCACTTTGAGTAATGAGTCTAAGTGCGGTCGGTAATAAGCCAGCAGATAAAGCTGTCCTGGTCTCATACACAGCCGGCAATACGGAACTAAGGCGACGAAGCTGGCCAGACATCCTAGTGCTCTGAGCCATTCGTAAACCATCGGAGCACGAACAGTAATTAGATTGCGTACTGCACTCATTGCAGACGTTATACATTGTTGGGATGGACACGCCAAGCCCGTCACGAGATTTATCTGTGATCCGAGATATAGCGGGATTGAGTCTGCACCAGGCACGACTTTTCCCGATTTATAATGAAACCTGCCTGTTCCGTAACGATAAGGACATATTGTAGACTGCTCATCAGTCTGTCCTTAGACTGGGCCACGACCAACCAATCGTCGAGATACATGAACACTCTTATGCCATGTTAGTAAAAGAATGTCGACAGCATTCTTACTATGCGTGTAAACACGCAAGGGCCGTTGGTTGGCAAAACTACGGATTGGTAAGTTGGTCATGGATTCTGAAACGCAACCAGCGTTGATCTGCCTCGGCGATAGGGAAGTGAAAGTATGCGTCTTTCAGATCTATCAAGGCCGCCCAGTCTTCTCGTCTTAGCCCCAACAGGATGGATGAGGCTGTCTCCACCTAAACCTGTGGGGCCGAAAGAACCGCTAGTCTAGACTCATAAGGTTCAGTATGGGTCGCCATCGCCCGTTTTTTTCTGTTAGGAAGACGGTAGACTCGTGTCCTGAGACAGCGCATTGTATGTCGACTTGTTCCACTGCCCCCTTTTTGGGCAGGAAAGAAAGACCGTGCAGACGCACACAACTCTTTTGTGGCTCTGGCGGTATCCTTGTCGAGCGAGCTCCCCGCTTACTAGGGGGCTCGTAATGTTAATTAACATAATGCAATAGCTGTGTGTAATTGTGGAGAGAAACCACCTGCTCTCCAGCAGGGGTCTCCCACACTCAGGCAAACCATCTTAGGCGAACCCCCCATTTGTCTGACCTTCGAGGGTACAGACTCCACCAGCATGTCACCAGAACCTGCAATCTCTGTTACTTTGCAATCTTGGTGTTGAACGTGCAGCCCTGTCTGATCTGCCTCGTGCAGAATACAGAATGCGGGCGTGAAAAAGTCTGAATTTTAGACAGACTTGTGGTGGCGGGCATGGGAGCGAGCACAGTGGCACCATCGGCGTGGGACCAAAAGCTATAATGGTTGCACTCTCTTTTTCTAGCAACCTCATCAGCAGCCAACAGGGTACATGTGTACAGGGTGGCTTGCTGCTTCTGCTTAACTCATACAGTAAGCAGAGTAGCCTTGATTTGTAGGTCCATGTGTTCTCCTTCAAGCTATACACTACTAGGGCGAACCTAGGTGCGTCAACTAGTAGCGCTGTCTGTGAAATCATTGTGGTTGCATCAAAGGCATACCAGTAGCTCAACACTGTGAGTACCTGCATTACTCAACAGGTAAATGCAGAAGTGCAATCTCGACCTAGGGTAAGCTAAGGTTTTACAAGTTGGCACTCGCACAGAATGTTTCTTATTGGCTGTGACAGACGGCAAGGAGACATACCCTGAAAAGTGTCAGGATCTGAGGTGCCGACACGTAATGCTCGAATTGTTCCTGCGTTAGAAGGAAGGCCAAAAAGGCTCTCAATCAAAAGATTAAGCCTGTTGACAATCCAGGAGAATGACTGGATAAATTGGGGCCTTCCTGAGCGGTGTATGCACAGCAAGTGAACAACACAAGCAACGCAGGAATGATAATTATCATTCTAACCTGCAAAAACCTACCCGTGCCTTCCACGATCTTCGCTCAGTAGAAGATAGTGTCGTCATTGTCGTAACCTGTAACAAGCCATGATCAATGACGAGGGAAGGCAATACCGAAAAGTACGGCCTGAAGGGAGGAATATTTTCGTTTTGAAATGGCCTCCAGCACTGCAAGGAACCAACATTCATCTTGCATGCTCAAAGAAGACACAGTGTTAGCAGGTGCGTCTGCAGCACAAATAAGCAATGCCTCAAAGATTGACTACTGTAGACTGTAAACTCTACATAAACCTCAGTACAGATGGTACAAATGTACCATGTACATGTAGTCGACCAGGCAACTCAATGAGCCAGGCCGGAGGTCAAATCTTAGATCAGAAAAGGCGAGTCAGTCGCAGCTGACCTGAAGGAATTTGCTTATATATATATATGAACAGACGGATCGATCTTGGAGAGAGGTGACTATGACTCCTGGGGACCAGACCTTTAAAGGTCTAGCACAATGTTAGGCCTCTTTGTCTAGTAAAACAGAATGCCTAGTCTTATGCAGCATGCAAGGACTGGAACTGCTCCATAAAGGGGGTAAGTTTGTCCTGCAATATCTAAGTCAGGCCTCCCCTATCGAAATGTGTTGAACAATAACTCAGGAGGCCAGCCCAAACAGTAGGTCTAAACACTATGTGAGGCCATAAGCAAGAACCGGAGCTGCCCCATAAAGGGGGTAAGCTTGTCCTGCAAATTCCAAGTCTAGTTCCCTATGAGATGCGAGAATGATAACTCAGAAGGCCAGCTCAAAAGATAAGCCTAATCACTATCTTAGGCAGTACACAAGAACAGGAGCTGCCCCATAATGGGGGAAGCTTGACCTGCAAGATTCAAGTCTAGGCCCAGATGTTGAATGATAAGAAGGTCAGCCCAAACAGAACTAGGCCTAAACACTATGTTAGGCCATAAGCAAGAACAGGAGCTGCCCCATAAAGGGGGTAAGCTTGACCTGCAAATTCTAAGTCTAGGCCCCTTAAGAGATGTTGAATGATTAGGAGGCCAGCCCAAGCAGGACTCCAGGCTTACATAGGAGTCTTAGCCTGCTACAGTTTTAGGCTTAGGCCCCCTATGCTACTGCAAACATCCTAGACAGTTGGCCTAGGAAAGTATATTTAAAGTCAAAATTATGACACTTCAATGAATCTCTAAACAAGAACAACTACTTAGCTTCGTGCGCATGTAGTAGCAATCTCAGTAACTTTCTTTGCAAACAGCAAATTCACTGTGAATTGCAAGCTCTTTGTCAGACATGTTTACTCTTTCATGTCTCGAAAAGAAATGAAGATGGTGAATTGTAGGGATGTTCCCACTTGAGGTTTGTGGACTGTACCATTTAGAGAGAGGGGTGTTCAATGAATTTTCTACTTTTCGAGTATATCTCGCTCTTCGAGGAGAAATATGGCATTTGTCGGTTTATCCAGGTAAGCTAGGCACGTAATAGACTTGACAACTTTCAAGACTTTAGTTATTTACCCGGGAAGTAAATTTGTGATATCTACTCAAATAATAGTCAACTTAGCCGGATAAGCCTGAAAATGGAAAGGCCCTGATCATATCATCAGGGAGATAATACATCTTCCTGATATAATCATACCCCCCACCCCCCAACAGTGGTTTATCAGTCTTCTATATATACTACCAGTAAATTCATTCATTCTCATATGACACAAGTGAAAATACAAGAAAATGAAAATAAAATGGAAACTATACTTACCACCACGCTTAATTCGTCTGTATTCTTAAGTAGAGGTGTATCCATACATAGTCAGCTTACACTTTTTAATCCACAGTAGCCTATATAGGTGGTATATTGTGTTGTACTAGTGTTGACAGTATTCAGTCTCCTTGGTTGTTGAAGCACCTGTATCAAGGATATGACCGTTGTATAAAACCTGTTCTGAAGTAGAATATAATAAAACCATAAAATACTAATCCTTATGTATTACTAATACATCCTGATTGTTTGTAAATATATAAAACATAAACACACCAACACGTCACTACTGCCAAATATAGATGTGCTGACACTACAATGTCGCAGCCCCTGATATGCCTCATTGGGTTACACTTGTTAACCCACTGACAATTAAAACAAAAAATAGACCAAAAGATGGTTTCCCCAACATGAATTCGTTAACTGCAATGGCGTTTTAAAAGACAAATTAAAATATACAACAGATTGGTATTTTCTGTACCATCTGAGAACATTATATGAAATTTAGTATAAAAACTAAAGATTAAATTGTTATATTGGAAAATGTTTAGTCTACTAAATGATGAGTATACAGGTTGAGGAGAACAATAGGTTGTGGTATTTTAGAGTGATGTTACGGTTGGTCAGTTCCATTGAGCTGTTTGCATAACAAGGGAGCCTTATAGTCCAGTAAAATATCACCTTCACCATTGCATAACGTTAGTAGTCAACGAGATTCTCACCGTAGGTTCTAAACATTATGTAAAGATCATTTATTGATGTTGCGTCGCGTAAAAGTTGGGATTTGTGGAGAAAATGAAGTTTTTATACGCAGTTTTTGCTTCCTTTCGTCGTGGTTTGTTTTCATCGAAAAATGACGTCATGGGGCATAAGTGAATGACACGCCATTGTCGACATTTGCGTTCGTATTAAAAAGTGAATTTTAAATGTACGAATATGATATTAATTATCTGTATTACATTGTATTATTATGTATCGCATATATAACAAGTCATTTTGATAAAAAATAAGTCAAATAAATATGAAAAACAAAAGAAAATTGTGATTTTTGCATGTCATCTAAAGTGACCTTCCATACAATGTGATAGCGCCCTCTATAAGTATTGATGATACACTCGCACTTCAAACTGCAAGCTTTTTGTTGTTATATTCATTCATTCAGAAATACAATTTAAGGAAGGAATCGAATCAAGGGCATTATTACTTGGTTTACTATATATTTATGATGTTTTCCCCAAAAATAATTACCAGTATGTACATTTTGCGAATTGTAGATGTACCGGCGGTATGAAATTAAAAAAAGCTGTTTACGCGGTCTGTAGCCTAACGATATCATAATAATTATATGTATAAAATAATTGTTACTTTTTTCTGATAAATCAGTATGAATAATAATGTTTACTTAGCGCTGCTTTAAGCACCATATTTAAAAAAAAGAAACAAATTGATTTAAGCTTACTTTTTGTCACGTTTTCGGTAATTAATCGTCTTCTTCGCTCTCACTATCTGATTCGTCACTGTTCTCATCATCCGATTCTGTTGGAAGAGGCCCCAGCAAATCGTTATCGCCAACGCACCATCCGTTATTGTCTTGAGGTTTTGGCAACTCTTAAATCGGCGTTAGTGCGAGCTTCCAGATCACGACTTGATAGTTCGATCGTGCGTCGTATATGTTGATGCAAGCATCTACGCGACGGTGGAAAGTTAGCTAAATCAATGTTTTTTAACACTGATTATCCGTCTTTTTCCTTGCATTTCCTGCGAAGAAAGTAAAATCTAAGTTCATCGGTACTCCTTGATTTCGATCGAGATCCAGCGATGTTTTTTTTTTATATTGTTACATTTTGTTTCGTCCATTATTGCAAAAGTCCTATTCGATACAGGCAGTGGCAGGAATTGACGAATAACCAATCTCACAGTTTAGCCACTGAAATCACCCCAAGTCGATGTAATGCCATTCTAGGGCTGCATGCGTTCACAAAGTGCAGCACGACCAGCGCTTTCAAGGGAAAAGGAAAATTAAAGGCCATTAAACTTGTCGAAAAATATCCAAAATTTGAAGAGGTTTTCAAGAAAGTAGGAGAAAGTTGGAAAGGAGAAGAAGAGTTAATGTTGGAACTGGAATAGTTCACGTGCCTGTTATTATATGGATTCCGTTCGAAAGCAAGGCGTAGGCCTACCGATGAACTTAGATTTGACTTTTTTCGCAGGAAATGCAAGAAAAAAAAACCGGAATAATCAGTGTTAAAAAAACATTGATTTAAAAATTAGCTAACTTTCCACCGTCGCGTAGATGCTTGCATCAACATATACAACGCACGATGATCGAACTATCAAGTCAGGATCTGTGGAGGCTCGCACTAACACCGATTTTACGAGTTGCCGAAACCCCAAAACAATAACGGATGGTGCGTTGGCGATAACGATTTGCTGGGGCCTTTGTGGTGTGAAAGCGAGATTCTTCCAACAGAATTATTGATCGAGCGATTGCCGAGAACGACTCCTTTAACTCGGATGATGAGAACAGTGATGAATCAGATAGTGAGAGCGAAGAAGACAATTAATTCATTTCATTTCATTTATTTCATTTCATTTATTTCAATATCATTATCGCAGCCTTAGCTGAATTACAAAGATATTTACATTTGTTCAATATTAAAATTTGTAAAAAAGTATAAAACCAATTAATTACCGAAAACGTGACAAAAAATAGGCTTAAATCAATTTTTTTCTTTTCTTTTTTAATAGGGTGCTTAAAGCAGCGCTAAGTAAACATATTCATACTGATTTATCAGAAAAAAAAGTAACAATTATTTTATACATATAATTATTATTATATCGTTAGGCTACAGACCGCGTAAACAGCTTTTTTTAATTTCATACCGCCGGTACATCTACAATTCGCAAAATGTACATACTAGTAATTATTTTTGGGGAAAACATCATAAATATATAATAAACCAAGTAATAATGCCCTTGATTCGATTCCTTCCTTAAATTGTATTTCTGAATGAATGAATATAACAACAAAAAGCTTGCAGTTTGAAGTGCGAGTGTATCAATACTTATAGAGGGCGCTATCACATTGTATGGAAGGTCACTTCAGATGACATGCAAAAATCACAATTTTCCTTTGTTTTTCATATTTATTTGACTTATTTTTTATCAAAATGACTTGTTATATATGTGATACATAATAATACAATGTAATACAGATAATTAATACCATATTCGTACATTTAAAATTCACTTTTTAATACGAACGCAAATGTCGACAATGGCGTGTCATTCACTTATGCCCCATGACGTCATTTTTCGATGAAAACAAACCACGACGAAAGGAAGCAAAAACTGCGTATAAAAACTTCATTTTCTCCACAAATCCCAACTTTTACGCGACGCAACATCAATAAATGATCTTTACATAATGTTTAGAACCTACGGTGAGAATCTCGTTGACTACTAACGTTATGCAATGGTGAAGGTGATATTTTACTGGACTATTATACTGAGTCATATAAAAGCACATTCACATCTAAATCTTATTACAACACACCTGAATAGATTTTTGTCGTCGTTTTATTGGAGGATTGTGTGGCCACGTACTATTCAACTATTACGTCAGAGTGCAAGTTTTGTATAATATTACTCCATGATTAGAGTGAGAAACCGGAGAGTAGGCCTACAAAGTCCGAGCATGCAAGTCATGAAATTCACGTAACCGTAATGTTTTTATTATTATCCAACCATTCAATTAAAAATGGAAAAATAAACTCACATTATGCAAAGTTCAGTAAACAACATTTACATTTTTTGCCACATTTTGATCAATAAAATTCAATGAAATAGAAATTGAAAATCTAATTGACTTTTTAAGCTCTGTTTACTTAAAAACTTCTATCCTCAAAACAACACTAGACTAAAGGACAAAAGACCGTTCGTTTTGTAGATAACGAACGGGTTATTTATTCTTATTACTATGTCAATTATTGATTCTACAGACCTCTATTACAAATCCAGCTAACTAAGTATTAAAAACACTTTAATATACAAAATAACCTGATATTTAGATAGAAAAAATATAGCGGCCACCAATTCAAAATAGGTTTGAGTCCACACTTTTTTTTATTTCATGTCATAGAACATGTTTACAAAATGGAGTCCACCCTTTTTTTTATTTCATGTCATACAAAATTTAGTAGGCCTACTTTTATTAAAATGTGAACGATCGACCTTAGAACACCTTACCAGATCGGATCGGAATATTCAACCTATGAATTATGTTTGTCTTTATCTTCGTACCGTGAACTAAATAAACTATGTTTGATTGTGATTACTAAGAAAATTATGTTATATTTTTGTTTTGTTTCTAAAAATATGTACACTACCGAGTTTGAATCCTTTCCAAGCTATTTTACCTCACTCCTGAAGACGATCAAAGCTTATTGATCAAAACGTCGAGGAACATCTTTTCAAAATTTACTTATTCGGAAACTTCTCTGTCCCAATTAGGATTACCCAAATTCATCTAACTAATTATTATTATTTCATGGATTTGTTTAATTACAACTAACCGATTATTCTATTATCAAGGACCCTCTGCTTTTTTATGTTTCTTTTTTGCGCGAAACTTCGTAAAGTTTATGAACGTATGAGGGCACTACACATCTGAGAACCATACTGTACCGTAAAACCTCGAAAAGAAAACCATGGGCTTCTTCTTTTTTTAGTACTGTTGAGCATGCTTCGATAGTCGCCACAGGTTGACTTCATCATCAGTATATGAATGGATGATTGGGTGGAAACATAGTTGATCATACCCAGATAGTATACCGCTTTGATTGTGCGATCATTCGGGAAACGCCTCACGAGGCACTCGGAATCAAAGTCTTACAATTTTTAAAATTATTGCAAGAAAAGTATAATTAAATTAAACACTTAAGCTTGGTTCTCACTAGGATCATAGTCAACTTTCTATTGACTATGCTATAGAGGATGGCCTACATAAGCCGCAACGCAAACAAATCAAGTTGGAAATCTTATAGCTTTCGATTGGTCAATTCGCTTGCGTTGCGGCTAGTGGGAACCAAGCCGCATAAAAATTGCGTGCCGCTGATTTAAAGAGTTTAATACAGTCAGCCACAAGTTTAACTGGACTGGACGACTCTGTCTACACTATCTAACTAGTTTGACAAAAATGTGATGTAATAATAATGGACACGATGATGTCATATTTAGGCATATCACTTTTTGTCACTTTTTTGTCAATTTGTTTGTTACAGTGACATAAAGGTTGATAGTGTAGACAGAGATTAAGAACTATCTGTACTTTCTGAAGACGTAATATTATTCAGAGCGTCATTCTGAGGACTGGAGCATTCTCTACTTCTCTACGGAGCGCCATTTATACCTTTATTTACTTCCGAAATAGAAATAGTACTACGGTAACTGCTCAAGTGGATCACATTTGGCACCGGTGGAGCACAGTGATGTAGAATAGAAATAAATCACTAAATTAAATACATTTTCATATATTAATACACTGTGCTCAAGTGGATCAAATTTGGCACCAGTGGAGCAGTGATATAAAATAGAAATAAGTCACTGCATTTTCGTATGTTAATACACTGTGCTCAAGTGGACCCAACAACTTCATCCTTTGTGTTCCCTTTAGCAGAGTCAATGTTCTTTAAAAGGGTTAGGCCTACATCAGTAGATTAAGTTTATCTTATAATAGTTTAGTCCAGGCCCATCCCCATATTGACATTTTTAATTCCAATCTTTATCTGTTTCGTCGTAATTTAAGTGTTTCGGAGTTGTCTTTGTATCTGTTAAACCAAGCTGTAAGTGGCGGATTTGTTTCTGCTGTTGTTTCTGGTTTAAAAAACTAGAGACTTAATATTTAATTTCATATTTCAATGAATAGGTGCACTTTCCGGAGAAAAGCTCTCAATTTTAAAAGAAATTGAATTTATTATTTTCATTGAAGGTGTAGGCCTACGAAACGGTTTGGTATGCCGTACGTTGTTATGCAATGGCTGTGCAGGTGTAGTGGGAAAGATGCTATTGTTTAGTCATTCGCGGTCAACACGCCACACTGTTAAATTTAGATTTTGTTAATCAATGTTGCTACATTGGTAGCGAAATGTCCGATTCATGCCCAAGTTATTGTATTTTAATATGTTATGAATACACGTTTATGGTAGTTGGTGTGTATGGCCGCACCGTCCCAGAATAAACATGTTTTAAACAGATAGTTTGTCTCCGATGGTTTTTGTATTGATGGAGAGTGAAATAAGATAAAATATATGAAACTAATTTTTCTTTTGCATTGCGGATGGAGTAACCGATATTGAACTTATATACCAAGTTTGAAATATTTTTTAAATCCAGAAGTATTTTTTTCTTGATGTTTTTGTATGTGACTATTTCCCTGTGCTCAACTGGCGCCAAATTGGATCCACTGGAGCACAGTGTATTAACATACGAACATTTCTTTTGTAAAAAAAAATACTCCTTGATTTCAATATATATTTCTTGTTATATTTTTAATTTAAGTTGCTCAATTTACAGGAAAAAATCGAATTCCTAACCGGTTTTTTTTTTGTAAAAATCGTTATTAGAGTTTAACATATATTGTGTCTGAATTGTATGTTTTTTCGTAAGTATTATCTTAAGCAAACGCGAGTTATTAAAATCACTGATGTGGCTTGAAACTATTTTTTCTTTTGGTTCACGGATGGAGTAACCGATATTGAACAAATATACCAAGTTTGAAATATTTTTAAATTCCAGAAGTATTTTTTCTCGATGTTTTTGTATGTGACTATTTCCCTGTGCTCCCATTGGTGCCAAATTGGGTCCACTTGAGCACAGTGTATTAACATACGAAAAGATATTATAATTAATGACTTTTTTCTATTTTATATCACTGTGTGCTCACTGGCGCGCGCGCCAAGTTGGGTCCACGTGAGCACAGTGTATTAACATACGAAAAGATATTAAAATTAGTGACTTATTTCTATTTTATATCACTGTGCTCCACCGGTGCTAAATTTGGTCCACTGGAGCAGTTACCGTAGTACTATTTCTAATTCGGAAGTAAATAAAGGCATAAATGGCGCTCCGTAGAAGTAGAGAATGCGCGATCGTCGAAATGTCGCTCTGAATATACCTCAATATTCTATTCTTTAATCCATAATAATAATAACTAATAACTTTATTTGAACAGACGCTTTTAGAACAGCGGCACACGTTTTATGACGGTGCGTTCAATAAGTTTAAAGAAAAAGAAAAGGAAATGAATTATACAATAGTTAATTAACAAATTAAAGTATGAAAATAAACTTTAAGATCAACGAATACAGTAAACACAAATAGTAATTTAAAAAGATTTACAGAGATGTAGGCCTACACCAGTCTTTCTCTGCAACATTAAATACAATATATAGTGAAAATTAATAAACAAAATTATAAAGCAACAATGCAAATTAGCTCTTTTTTAACTCGGATCTTTTTTTCCAGGCAACTTTAAGGAAATCTTACAGTATTTGTCAAATGCTGTCAAGACAGCTTTACTAGGATCCAAGTTAATATCTCCCCCTGAAACTATTGTAGTTTTTTTATTAACATCACCATTTATAAAATGTTCCCATGTTGCAGACTCATTCAAATTTTCAAGGTCATTATTTAGCTTCACTAATTGGATCTCCCTTATAGCATTAAAAGCTTGGCAATTAAATAAAAAATGCTGTACATTTTCTATTTCACCACACTCTGACATATAGTGCAGTGGCCAGATATTTCTTTAGACCATTTACAGGTTCGTCCATCTAGAGGTAAAGTGTTGGATCTTAATTTAAATTTTAAGCTTGCACCTGTGAAATTGGTTTTATCAAGAAGATAACTCTCAAGGCTAGGACTTTCTTTTAGTTTGGAGTAATTAATCTTCAAGGGATGACATTTGGTTTATATTATTTAACCAATCCAAAGTCCATGCTCTTATGAAATGACGCATCACGACCCCAACGTCAGACCAAAACTAAACAAACAAACAAACAGCAATGGCGACTTCCATTATTCGGAACGTGTTCAAGTTTATGAGGGTTTATTCCTTTGAGTCATCAACTTGTAGAAAAAGTATGTATAATGTAGTATATTTATAATAATATATGTTTTAAGATAGATAGCGCAAAACTCTGTATTAAGCCTAACTAGCCTAGTACTAGCTAGGCCCTCGCTCGAGTCTAGCCTAAATAAACTGTCTAGCTAGACTAGTAATAAGGGCCTACTACTTCTACTATTACTACTAGTAGGCCTAGTACTAGGCCTAGTCCTAGCTAGTAGTAGTACTACTAGCCTACTATTACTAGACTAAGCTTGGACTAGGCTAGGCCTAGTAGGCCCACTACTAGGGCGCCTTTCTAGCCTCTAGTTAGGCCCCTACTAACTAGGCCTAGCTAGCCTAGGCTAAAACAAACTAACTAGGGTAGGCTAGAGCTAGACTAAGCCTAGCCTCAAATTAGGCATTATTATATAGCCTAAAAAAGAAAACCAAGCCTATCTATGTTTGTAATTTTTATTATTTAATAATTATATTATTATTAATAATTTCAGATTTGGTTATTTCATGCAGGAGAGCATACAGTTTTAAATTAACCATTTTAAAAAATCCCTTGAGATGTGTTTCACAGTCACAGATAAACAAGAAGCCTCTGTCAACACATTCATTAGATGACGATGTACAGCAGAATCATGGAGATGACACTGCTGAGGTGTTTGAGCCTATCAATCCAGATAAAGGAGCACAAGAACTACTTTTAATCAAACCACCTGTTCAGCCAGAAAATCCGAGATGTGTCCGAGCTGCAATAATTGGCACTCCGAATGCTGGAAAATCAACACTTGTAAATACACTTCTTGGTAGAAGGGTAAGAAAGCTAGTGATAAACCAATTATTTGCTGTATAACAACAGTATTCAAGTATTTAAGTATTCTTCTGAAAATGGGACTTTGCATTATTTGTGTACATGGAATGCCATGGCATGGGTTTTTGGATTTAGATAAACTGCAAGAAACATCCTTCTAAAATCACCCCACTGATACATACATGAACCTATTTTATACAGATATGTGCAGTATCAAAGAAAGTACATACTACACGTCGCCAAGCAACAGCAGTGCTGACAGAACGGGATACTCAAGTGGTAAGGATAAAAATGGAAATTGCTTGGAAACCACTCTATAAACTTCCTGGATGAAATCCTCCTTTTCGACAGCTATAATGAATGAACAAACTACTCTGTGATATCTAATTTTGACAGAATAATTAACTGTTTATTTATGTGGGGATTAATCTAATCATGTGATAATTAAATACTGCCCCCTATAGGTGTTGCTGCCCCCTATAATTGTAACAGTCTTTTTCAAATGATTTGCTTTCTTTTGTATTCATGAACCGGTCAAGGAAGCAGATAGTTTTGTCTCTTACTTAATTAAAGATCTGATTAAAAGGTAATTACTCTACTTTATACATATATTACTTTGTTATACATTTATAAGATTCTGTTATGTTTAAGAAACATTAATGTTGTATTTTAAGATGATTGCATTCATAGGCCTAGACATTTGTTTTGGGTTAACCTTGACTCATGGAATGTGCAGTTAGGAAGCCTATTGAATAGTATTGTGTTACAATCTTTGAACTAGGATTTTATGCCATATAATGTTATAATATAATTATACTTTTGTGATAAACCTTCTTTGTATTAACAAAATATGTTTAGATAGATTTAGTAATGTTTAGTTTATAGAAGATAGTTTCTAGTTAACAGTTTGTATAAAATAGTTCATCCTACAGTTCACACTTGATTAATTTGTACACACGAGGCTACCATGCTCGTGATAGATCGTCATGTAGTGCGCCCTCTATTTATCATACAAAATGGCTGCGCCCATGGATTTGTTATTGTTTATATATTTTACACAAACCTAAGATTATAACTCCTTGATTCAATGAATAGACTAAGTTTAGTATTCAAATAGTGTGAGTAAATTCCAACATGCATTTGTTCTAGTAATATAATAGTAATATTCAGGCACTTATGATGCAATTGTGTAGGTAATTAATTAGGTATTTGTATACTCTAACAAAGTATACAGAGGCTGTTTAGGTAGACGTGCCGTTTGACGTAATAGTCGCAGTCCTCAGAGAGAATCCTTTTTATTAGAGTCGCCTGTTAAGTGAGGTCGTTACTAAGAATTGGCTTGTATTTTAGAATATTATTTACTTTTGTTTCTCATTGTATTTATTTTGTGGTTTTCAGGACCATACTGATCTCTATTGTTATGCTAAAAACAAATTAAAACCAAATACACCACCGGACCGTGGTAAAAGTGAGAAAAGGCGTGTTTTTCCTTTTGTGTTGTCGTCCACATCCTTACAATTTGGTGTCAGAAGTGGGATCGTGGATCGTATTTGGCTTTAACATTAGAGATCAGTGATGGCAAGCAAGGCATCGTTGCGAGATGTGCAGAGGACGGTTGATGAGCTAAGAGCCGAACTAGAAGCAACTAGGCGTGCTGCCCATGGGAATGGAAACACAGTATATGTTCTCCCAGAGAAGAAGATGAGACACTTTGTGGGAGCCGAAGGGGAATGTGTAGAGTCCTTTGTTGAAGACGATGGTACTGGGGACGTTTACCCTGACTGGCCTGATGATGCTGGCATTGACTCTGAAAATGCTGAAAAGATTCTTCTTGTTGTGAATAATATTAAGTTTGAGGACAAACTCAGCTTAAACAGGGGAGTGTGGGGATTAATCTAATCATGTGATAATTAAATACTGCCCCCTATAGGTGTTGCTGCCCCCTATAATTGTAACAGTCTTTTTCAAATGATTTGCTTTCTTTTGTATTCATGAACCGGTCAAGGAAGCAGATAGTTTTGTCTCTTACTTAATTAAAGATCTGATTAAAAGGTAATTACTCTACTTTATACATATATTACTTTGTTATACATTTATAAGATTCTGTTATGTTTAAGAAACATTAATGTTGTATTTTAAGATGATTGCATTCATAGGCCTAGACATTTGTTTTGGGTTAACCTTGACTCATGGAATGTGCAGTTAGGAAGCCTATTGAATAGTATTGTGTTACAATCTTTGAACTAGGATTTTATGCCATATAATGTTATAATATAATTATACTTTTGTGATAAACCTTCTTTGTATTAACAAAATATGTTTAGATAGATTTAGTAATGTTTAGTTTATAGAAGATAGTTTCTAGTTAACAGTTTGTATAAAATAGTTCATCCTACAGTTCACACTTGATTAATTTGTACACACGAGGCTACCATGCTCGTGATAGATCGTCATGTAGTGCGCCCTCTATTTATCATACAAAATGGCTGCGCCCATGGATTTGTTATTGTTTATATATTTTACACAAACCTAAGATTATAACTCCTTGATTCAATGAATAGACTAAGTTTAGTATTCAAATAGTGTGAGTAAATTCCAACATGCATTTGTTCTAGTAATATAATAGTAATATTCAGGCACTTATGATGCAATTGTGTAGGTAATTAATTAGGTATTTGTATACTCTAACAAAGTATACAGAGGCTGTTTAGGTAGACGTGCCGTTTGACGTAATAGTCGCAGTCCTCAGAGAGAATCCTTTTTATTAGAGTCGCCTGTTAAGTGAGGTCGTTACTAAGAATTGGCTTGTATTTTAGAATATTATTTACTTTTGTTTCTCATTGTATTTATTTTGTGGTTTTCAGGACCATACTGATCTCTATTGTTATGCTAAAAACAAATTAAAACCAAATACACCACCGGACCGTGGTAAAAGTGAGAAAAGGCGTGTTTTTCCTTTTGTGTTGTCGTCCACATCCTTACATTTATAATAAACAAAATTCAATTTTAAAATTCTTTTTCAATAGATCATTTTGGATACTCCTGGAATGGTGAATATGAGTTCAGCTAGACGGTAACAGTTTAAAAAAAACATATTTAAAAAAAAATTCAGTAGTAGTAGTAGATATACTAGATGTTTCTATTGAGTAGAAGGCCCTCAAATAAGTTTAAGACTGTGGATTAACTCTACTGTACTGTCAACTTCCTTCAAAAGCAGAATTATATCAATATTTCTTTTATTATTATTAGCCATGCTTTGCCAAGAGAGCTGATTGTATCACCCAAGTCTACTCTGTCAATCGCCGATTTAAGTAAGTAAATTACTGAATACTGAAAAAAAAAATCAAAAACTACAAGAAATTAATAATCATTTGTTTATTGTATTCTAGTTTTATCATATTTGATATGTTTATAACATCTTATATTACAGTCATAGTGATTGTTGATGTAGCTGATAAATGGACATGTAAGAAGATCAGTACGGACATTCTCATAGAACTTAACAACTTTAGAGAAACTCCTTGCATTCTGGTCTTAAACAAAGTAGACATGTTAAAAAACAAACAGAGCCTTGTGGAACTAACAGCATTATTGACAGATGGTATCATTGAGGGCAAAGCAATCGAAATGAGTGATAGATTGACTCAGAAACTTCTTAAAAATAGAGGCTTCAGAAATAAGTACTTGCAATACAAAGGATTAAGTGAAGAAACTGAATTAAATAACAAGAAGGAAACAGAACTTGAGGTGAGTGAAGGAGAAGAATCAGAAGGAGGACTTGATATTGCCTCTAAAGAAGACAGACTATCAGAACATTCAAAGAGCTTTGATGGGGAAAACAGTTTAGAAGATTTGAAAAATGAAAGTTTACATAATATGAGCACAAATAACCACTTAGATTCTGAAGAATTGTCCAATCATCATCTAGAAAAAAGTACATCAAATCGTAATGACGAACAAATTGTTTTTGAGAATCATACTATTGGATTAAACTCAGAAAAAGCAGAATTTCTAAATCAATATATTAACAATCTAAATGGCATATCAAATGTATATCGACCAAAAGAAACGGACAACACTGATGATGGAAAAAACCAACAATTGGAAGCCAATAGAAGAAAAAGAGAGTTGTTTAAGGAATTTAAAGGACGAAAAGGATGGCATCTCTTTCAAAAGGTTTTTATGATTTCAGCCAAAACTGGAGATGGTGTCCAGGAATTGAAGGTATCAATCATTAATTTGTTAAAAAATGTTATATGCACATCCAACAGCGAGCACAAACTCGCCAATTACAGGATGGATAAACTATTTTATAATTAATCATGCTTATGAGGCTTAGGGAGTGGAGTTAAAGTCACAACCCTCCTGGCACTAGGTCAGGATTGAACCCCGGACCTTGGAATTGGAAGGCAAGCACATTAACCACCAAGCTACAGCTCCGTTGATGGATTTGATATATTTTTTCATTTAAGTATAAGTATATATTTTTGTATAATTCAACCCAAAAGTTGCAATAAAAGTATTTTATCAGTTTATCCGTTTACAGCTCCACTGCCTTTTCAAACTGATGCATGTTAAAATGTCAATGTTTTTGTTTATTAATTGGGTCTTGATAGAAAATTGAAATTCACAATTATTTTTATATTTTATTTATATAGGAGTTTGTAATTGATAAAGCTACGCCACAAGAATGGGAGTATCATAAGAAAGTAGTTACAGATCTTAGTCCGCTGCAGATTCTTGAAGATGCCATTAGAGAACAACTTTTGGAATGTCTTGAACAAGAAATTCCTTACAACATTGATCAGGTGCGATTTTAAACAATTGTCGTCTTTATTGTTTAAAGGTCGAATAAACACTACTAAAGTTAGGTTTTCTGTACACCGTGTGTTTCCAAAAGGAACAGTTTGGGTGAGAATGTTTTGACGTTTTGGTAGTTATGCTACAACCCTTTTCTTGTCTGTGTCTTTTTTCAAATTATTATACAGTACTTTCATTACCTTGTCTGACTATTAGACTTTTAAGCTGTTACAAGCTGGTACTTGGTTTATATAATTTATGTTTTCTCCATGCATTGTATTCATGATACACTGACAGAGACTAATAGTTCTTGATACATTTTCATATTCCTGTAACTGCCAAATTCATTTTTTTTTTCTGCAGCGAAATTTGTACTGGGATTATGACGAAAGTGGTACTTTGCTTATTAACCAGAAACTTATCTGCTACAAAAAGTCACATTATGTAAGTACTGGCTGTTGCTAGTTTTGTTTTTATGATGAATAGTAATATGATTACATTGATTATGACTTAAATGGTTAATTGATGTTTTGCTTCTGATAATGTATTTATTTTTACTGTATACACTGAAAGAATTACTTTGTAATTTGTTTGCAAAGGTTTCTCCATGTGCATAAGTTACCATTACTTATTATTAGTAAGTAACATCTGACCAATCAGCTTACTTCCCCTGAGTATGACGATATGAATATTAAAACATGCAATGATTATAAGATGATGATGAGAACTCCTTTTATTTTTACAGGGATCAATTCTGCGAAGGATCCGTACAATTGCTAGATTTAGTGAGCAAGACCTCATGGACGCATTCCACTGTGATATTATGCTGAAATTAAGCGTTGTCTTGGCAAAATAGTTTGATTCCAATAAGCGCACAAACAGAAACAAATGTGCTGTGAAATCTTCTGGGATTTACAGATCAGCAGCACCGATGAAGAGAACTTGGGACAACTTCCTTCTGGTGACAGTTTTCTGGAATTAAATGATACGATGTACTGTCAATTTAAACATAAAATTAATTATATGGTGATGAATAAATGTACATACATATCTTAAAATAAAAAAAAATCTAGTACAGTAATATGAAAGCATGTTAGATGCTTGTTTTCAGTGGAGCTGTAGTTTGGTGGATAACATCCTTCCCTTTCAATTCCAAGCTATCGCTTTTGGAAGCACATGAAATATGTTTTTTAAAAACAACAATATCAACTTCTGAGTAAATAACAAAATAACATTTTAAAAATAAGTAGCCCTTATTTAATTCTTTTTTTTTCTCAGAGTAATGTATAGAGTATAGTACAATTGAATGAACATAATTTCATTCCATAAAAGAATTTGGATATTAAAATAAAAATAAATTAGCTATGTATCAGATGATTTATTTGAATAAAGCTCTGTCTACACTATCAAACTAGTTTTGACAAAAAAATGTGATGTGCCCAAATATGGTAGTGATATATGACATCATCATGTTCATATATGTGCACATCACATCACATAAAGTCTGATAGTGTAGACAATGCTTAAGGCGATAAAACTTATTTCTGGTGACACAACAATATTTAACAACATTTAAACAATATTTAATAAAATATTGTTTCAATCCACAATATTATAGTTCTCACTGGCGAACATTAATTAATTCTGATTGGTTTCGAAATTATCCACGTCACAAGATGAATATTATTACGCACGTGCGATTCGCGCGCAAATAATGAAAAAACGTAGTGTACCGCAATATAAAACAAACCCTAAATAATTGCGGGCAAGAGGGTTCCAGAACCGCCTCGTACCGTCGAGGTCGAGCTTGTTAAAGGCCAGGTGCGGGCAAAAAATTTCTATTGATCATACATTCCAATAATTATCGATCTATAGTTTCCCCTATGTTTCATAATTTTTGGGATTTTATTTGTGTTACACGAGCTTGTTGAAAATAAGCACTTTCTTATCAGTGGGGGGATAGTTCAACTTACACAGTAAAATCTCTATTCTTTTATACACAAATTTTGTAAATAGAGAGGCATTAATAAAGCTATGAAAAATAAACGGTGTGGTAAAAAATGTTATCAAATGACTAAATATAGGTAATATAACTTGAATTTTACATTTCTAGTATTTTTATTCAACTTCAGATTTTTATTTTCATGCTAAAGCAAAAAAATTATCCACCGTATATCCACCATCTTTTTTCACCTTCTAGGGAGTCACCAGAAATGTTTTTTTTTTCTCTTTTGTGGTTAACCACCACCTTTATTCATTCTTTCATACAAATTTCGTTCACATTTCATTTTCATACATTAAATTTCTGTTTTCTACTTTTTTCGTTATTTTCTGATTTTTACTCTTTTAGCCTTTATACATATAGTGGTTTGATTATATGCATACAAAAACTGTACATCTTAAAATACAAAAATGGATGCCACTTATAAGTTACAACATGCCTAGTGTATTCATATCTTTTAAAATATATTTAAACTGAATCCAGGGATTCTGGCATACAGGTTTTTTAAGTTCAGTTTTAATTTTAATTATGTATATGACGTACACAGCTATTGAATACAATTGGTTTTTTAATTGACATTTACTTCCTAACAGGAGTTCTTTGAACGAGCTACTGCTGTTATCTAGCTTTTTAAATATATTGTCAATTTTTTCCCATAGTATTTGATTACGTCTACAATAATAAAACATATGTTTTTCGTCTTCAATGACTCCACAATTGTTACATATGTTATTATTTTTCAGTTTCCAGTTATACAGTTTTAGATTTGTAGGTACAACTCTATTTAGTAATTTGTAATTCAATTGGGCGAATTTCTTAATTTTTTCGTTTTTCACTTTTCTTTTCCAGACATCACACCACTTGATATCTTCATTAAATATGTTATTCCATTTAAGTATGCTTTTCGGGGGAATAAAAACATTATTAACAAAGTTAGAATAAACATCTTTTGTTGTCATCTTAATTATATTGTTGATATTGTATTCCAGATTCACATTCATATATTGGTTCATATTTGGCATATTATGTTTAATTATACTTAACCACTTTTTTGGAATAGCTCTGGTTAGAGAAACATATTCAGCTATCCAGTTTTTCTTAGTACGTAATTGTTTAATTATTTCTATAGGTTTCATTAGACGATTGAAAATAATTATATCTCCAATTTGATTAAAACCTGCATCTATCCAGTTCTTAAAGAATAGTGGTTTGTTTCTACATTTAATATCATTATTACCCCATAAGTTTTGCTTTATCACTTCTTCATACTCGTTAATTGTACCTTCATTATTCATATTATTAAATTCAACACAACACTTTAGAACATTATAATAAAAAGATGGTATATTATCTAAGCCCATGTTATTTTGAAAATTGATAATTGACATACTTAAAATTAGTTGTTCGGTTCCAAATTTGTTAAAATAGTATAGTGGTAAGATTTTCCATCTTACGTGTTTTCTACACAGTAATTTTCTTGCCCATATCATTTTCAGAGAGTTTATGTGTAATGCGAAATCATGCATGCCTATGCCCCCTTTAATCATTTTACCGATTAAAGTTTTTCTTTTTATTTTTTCTGTTTTTCCATTCCATAAAAAGTTATATATCAATTTATTTATTTTAAAAATAACATCATCTGGTACATCAATTATACATGCATTGTATGTTAGTTTAGACAAAGCTAAACTTTTTAAAATGGTAACTTTGCCAAAAAAGGTTAGGTTTCTTCCTTTCCATCTATGAGTAGCATTTCTAAGTTTGCCACCTTACTATCCCAATTTAATTCACTGCATTTGTTCTCATTATATCCCACATAAATACCCAAAATCTTAATTGGTTCATTAACCCAATTTAGACTGCATGGTTTTTGAATTTTGTTTACATTTTTGCCAATCCATATAGCGTTGGTTTTTTTTTAATTTAAAGTCATACCAGACACTTTACCAAACTTGTTAACAATGTTTAAACCAATCTCTATACTTTTTTCATTTCCCATAAAGAGTACAGTGTCATCTGCCAGCTGCGCAATGCGAACTTCCTCACCATTATCATTGTTAGGTAAAGATATTCCTTTATAGCATTTATCTTTTCTTATATTACACGCCATAATTTCTACTACTAAAATAAAGAGTAACGCCGACAATGGGCAACCCTGTCTTATTCCGCATTCCATTTCAAAACTTTCTGATATCCAACCATTATTAACAATAACACATTCAGATTTACTATAAATTGTATTTACCCATTTTAAAAAGGAGTCTCCAAAATTAAATTTTTTTAGTACCTTAAACATAAAATCTCTATTTACAAAATCAAATGCTTTTCTAAAATCAAGGAATAGAATAGCTCCTTCGATTTGTTCTTCTGCTGTATAATACAGAATATCATTAATTAGACGGACGTTTTCTCCAGCGAATCGTCCTTTAATGTACCCCTTTTGGTCATTGTCAACTACATTTTCAATTACTTTATGAAGTCTCATACATAGAATTTGAGTTAAAATTTTGTAGTCTGTATTTAATAAAGTGATAGGACGCCAGTTTTCAAGCAATTTTTTATCACCTTTTTTGTATAATAGGCTTACAATACCACGTTTCTGTGTAGAACTCATTTCATTGTTAAAATAACATGCATTTAGAGCGTCACAAACAATGTGTTTAATGTCATCCCAGAGATGTAAATAAAACTCAACGGTCAAGCCATCACATCCGGGAGTTTTATTTAATTTGATTTTTTTAATTGCATTGGTACATTCATTTATTGTGACAATACCTTCACATATCCCCTTTTCTTTTTCAGTTAAACTCGTTACATTTGATTTATCTAGGTAAGTGTTTATTTTTTTAAGGGGTATACCCTTATTTGCATATAGATGCCTATAAAATCTAACTTCCTCACAAAGGATTTCCTTTGTCTTCGTTAGTACTCTACCCTTCTCGTTTTGTAAACATTTGATTTGGTTTTTTTTCCCCTTATTTTTTTCCTGACTAAGACAATATTTAGTGCTACGTTCGCCCTCTTCGATCCATTTTACTCTAGAACGTATGCACCTTTTGTTTCATTATCATAAATATTTTCCAGCTTTTTTGTTTTTTTTTGCAATTTTTGCTTCTATGCTCTCATTGGCAGTACAATCATTTTTTAATAAAGTCACCAGAAATGTTATTACATTGGTTAAACTACCTAACTACTGAAAAAAAGTCTTCCTGGTTTTTATGGCAAATTTTTGAAAAATTTTGTATTTGACCATATTAGGGAAATTCATGCTTTTTCGTCTTGATTTCTGTTACAAATATTTGATGTACAATTAACCAGATATTATATTTAAAATTCATGCCTGTATAGCTTTAAAAGTCTCAGTTACAAAGTACAAGAATTAATTGATTGACATTAATTGCCGGTTAAAATTATTAATAGAAATGACGATCCTATTTAGGCATGATCCCTCCTTTTTTATTATAAGAGTTGAGTAGGCTATACGTCCTTAATTTAAAAATCCTTGAGGGAGAGAGAGCTTGATCTCATCCCAAATACATTAAATGCAAACAATTCATATATTGTCATCTCATCGAATTTTTAAAAAAGATTTTTAATTACAGTCTCGATTTTTAAATTATTGGAAAAAAAAACCCCTTTTTTAGTGTTAGGCCTACTGTTATATAATATGAAATTGCTCCTAAAAAGCAACAAGCATGAGCATCTTGCATGTGTACGTTTACGTCACTTCACGACGATTATTTCGCAATGGTATTTTGTTATTATTTACGTGAATTTGTCTCCTCCTCCATTCCAACAAATTACATTACACAATAACACAATTTGGAATGATGAATTGCAAAATAAATCTGGACTTTTTTTTTAATAGACCATGACTCTACCACCGATGTATTGCGAAATACTAACTTTGGTCATAATGTGTTGACCAATCAAAATCCTTGTTCTTATGTCGACAAAGGGAGGGAATAACGTAGCCAGATCCCATTCTTCACTCTACATAACATTCCGCCCATTATATAAGTATATTAATATTGTTTAAACCAGCATGAATTTAAAAAAGAATATCAGTAAAATATTGTTTTCTTAATTTTGATGGTTAGAAATAAATTTATGAGAATTTTGATTTGCTAACTGTGGACATAAACTTTGAACTAAAAAGTAGTGCTGTGAAATAGGCGTAGGAGCATTAATTTAAACGTTGAGTTGTAAGGCGCCGGTCATGTAAGGTCTTTTCCGCGCAGTTTACGCAGAATACAATGTCAAGCGATGATAGAGGGTAAGAATTTTGCTATTTCTTCATTCACAGATATTTTATTTTTTATTTTAAATGATATGTTGGTTTCTTTATTGTTTTAGTAACATGTCTAAGTATTTTTTATGTAGAAATATTGTTTTTAATGTCTTTTAATCCGTACAATATGAACCGGTACTGTCTGCCTGCCTGAGTTCTCATTCATTTTCACCGTTTCACACACGTGCTTGTGTCGGTGGTGAGGATGGAATCGATAAAAAATGTGGTCGGTTTTAGTTCTTAGAAAACTAAAAATTCTCCATTGTAAATATTTGTTAACATTTTACAATAATTTATATTGTAATTCATATGAAACTGCTGTTTTAAGCCTATATAGGCTATTATTTTAATTATTATTTCGTGTATAAACGTGTTCAATAAATTTTATTGCATGGCAGCCATTTTGCAATTCAAATTTCTTGGTTCTTCATTCTTTGATTTCTGTTGTCCGTTCAAAGTTAAATTAATAATACTCACACTGGAATTGGCCTAAATGGTAGGCTCAATATATAATCTTGAAAAATAAAAGGAATAATAATTAATTGGCATAGGTAGGCCTATTTATTTATTCACAAACCTTTGTTGTGCTTAACAATTGTTGGAATCGTAAATTGTAACATTTTTTTTCTCAACAGAAAATGTTTATACTTTTTCATTTAAATAGTTAACGTAAATTAAAGTTGATGAAGGACTGTTGGTTCAGTAATAATAACTCAATCAATGCTCATAACGTTATAGTCCCAATCGAATGTGCCAATATCACATGTGGAAAGTGTGCCTATAGTATGCTTTAGGGGCCTTTACAGTACAGTCTTTTTTGCGATCAAAACAATTTTCTAATTTTTTTTATTCATTCATTTAATTTTAGGCCAAATAAAAAAACATACTTGTTAAGCGTCACCGCCCGCTCCTCATTATCCAGCCGCCTCTCTTTTTATTTTTATTTTTTTTTTACCGATATACAACGGAAAGTTCAGCGGCCCGACCCAGCTCCAGAGTAGGGCTCGAAATTCACGCTAGCAAACTAGCATTTTGCTAGTAGATTCTTCATAATTGCTATTTGAAAATTTCAAAACTAGCAAATGTTTGTTAGGCTAGTGTAATTTTTGAAAAAATACATACTTTTTAGCTTAGACAACGCTAGCCGCCGATCGCTCTATGTCGACAACGGCAAATTGGTGAAAACAATTGTTTCATTTACACGCCGCCGATTTACGTAAAGGAAACGCGAATAGCACCGTGAATCATGTAATGTGGTAAACAGCAAGCTTTTTCCCCAACACATTAAATCATGTGCATTTAGTACGTCGCTGAGGATTACATCATCAGTCACGTGATTACAGAATACGCGATTATCAATTTAGGGATTTAACGAAATAAATATTTTGCCTACACAGTGGTCGAAGCGCGTTTTTTTATAGGTTCGTAAATAGGAAACACCCCATACATAATGGACTCTACCAATTTTGTTTACGATGATCTCGCGCTCGAGATCGGCACACCACGAGGTCCTGTTGGGCGATGGGTTTCCATACACTTTTTGCATCACAACTTTAAATACTGATTTACACAGCAATTGGCAAAGGATTCATCAAAGAAGAATGAATACGTTGAATAAAAATTCACTTAAGAAATGCCGTAAGCTGTTTTCAAACTATAAATCAGCCCACTATTTAGTATTATTGAGACCAAATCATGCTTCTCGCGATAGGGAATTTCCTGGATAGATGAGTCGAGCGAGAGACGGCGGATGGCCGATGAGTGAGGTTGGGGTAGCACCTTGGACGGATTAGTTAGCCTAAGGCCTACAATTTCGCTTGGTGGCAATTAAATTTAATGTTTTAATTACGTCTGGATATAAACAATACAAAACTCAATTTTGTCATAAGCAATAATATTTCATACATAGTCAATTTTGTTCTGTTTCGCATTTTAAAAGTTTGACGTTTCGTCCTAAAAAAGTGGGGCAAAACGTCCACCGCGCAAAAATATACCTCTATAAAAAGTAAAAAAAAAAAAAAAAAACCGTCCCCCCGCCCCTGAAAATTTATGAAGGTGTGACGCTTAACAAGTATATTTTTTTATTTGGCCTTACGGTAAATTTTTAATGCACATGGTGGCCTGAAAACGCTAGAGATATTTCTGTTGGTTTCACTTCCCTGCACAACATTGTTGGTCATCAATCAAAGATGTCTTCCGTTTTGTGAAAACGCAGTCATTGGTTATACAATTTTATTTATTCAACTTTGTTGTGTAACAGCTCCAACCCAACATCTGTCCTACAGAAGTACAGCTGACTTGAATTAGCCCTCCTTTTTAAATCTTGATTTATTTGTCGTTTATTATAGTCAAACCCAGGACAATGGTCCAAATGATAAAGAAAGAGAGAGAGACAGAGAGCAGGATGGAGGCTCTGACCCACCAGGCATGGATCCTGGTGTCATTGAGGTAATTATCAATGAATATTTAATTATCATTATCATGGAGTAATAATAGGGTTACCGAGAGTTGACTCCATTGTTACTGCCACGATTCAACTCCGCGTACGTTACCATGCGCGCTATGTCATTGACGCGATTATTTGTCCATTGGTAAACACATTTTTATGTAATATTATTCTGAAAATAATTGAACTGTAAACATAATTCTTTTGAGTATTTATTTATTTACATATCATTCCATAAGATCAACTATTTTTTATCGTCATTATATTCAACCAAACATGTAAAAAATGTGGTTAAAATCAGGGCATCATTTATAAGGAGCGCCTGCGCGACCGCGCTCCTCCGCGCTCCTCAACAGGCTTTGAGGAGAGCAATTTATCGCGCTCCTTAATTTTCAAAATAGAGCCTAGATTTTGACAGTGTTGATTTTTCTGTCAAGAGGCCTAAAAACACGTGGATTTTTAAAAGTTAAAACCAATCTAGGCCTAGGCCTATAAGCTAAGTTATAAAGCTACAAGCCTAATGGCAGTCCCTCGTTTTTAAGGATCGCGAGCGCGATCGCAATCAACAACTTTCGAAAAGGAGAGCAATTCATCGCGCTCCATCTCACAGTGCGAGGTACCAACAAAGGGGATTCCCCTGCCTGCGCGCATTCAAGGGCGAGTTTACTTCATCGCCTCATAGTGCAACCAGTACGGTGTCATAGAAACACCTCCTTTACAGGAAGATCATGTCCCAACCAATAATTTTTCCCTTTATGTTTTTATGGAACGAGTTAATAAAATATATTTAATTTTAAAAGGAAACATTAATATAGGAGGCCTAAATATAATGTTTATTATTTAAAAAAGCTTAGCTGCTGGTTGCTTTAATTATGTCATTTTGAAGATGGATTATTTCTTCAAAAGTTCTAACCAATTTTGGTCACTCAAATCCTCCTCAAAACACGTGCTGATGTGTGACGTCAGCATCTTCTAGAAGCTCTCTCAGCCCTCCCCTATTGTGCGTGCGCCCATGTGTGACACATGTAAACACGATCAAATATCTTTCTTAATTATTTTAAAATGACACTTTGTAACTTATTATCAATATTTTAATGGCTGTTGCATGTTAGAATTGTATAATTTATGAATTGCAGGTAAATACTTTTCAGGTTTTCTGTCTGATTTCTAGGCCAACAAGCTAGGCTAGAAAAGGTAGGCTAAAGAAAGGCATATAGTTGGCCAGGACAGGATTCTCCAGGCTCCTGAAACCCAATCTACCCAGGCCATAAAAAAAAAATTGGCTTGAGTTTTTTGTACTGTAGAATAATACGATCCCCACGGAAAATATTGTGTGTAAAGGTGGGTGTGGGGGATTTTAGGGGAGAGGTACAGTATACATTTGTTGTGCCCGGGGGGGGGGGGGGGGGTTATCCCCTGTCGGGCAAAAAAATGTGTACAAAAAATTAATAAGGGCCAGCCATTTTTAATAAGGGCGACCATCCTTCAACTTCAACATAAATATTTGAGGAGAGCGATTTAAAATTTTTGCAAGGAGAGCGAATTGCTCTCCTCGGTGATTTGAGGAGAGCGATTTGTTGCTCTCCTGGGTTTTGCATACGTGATGCCCTGTAAAATATCGTACTGTCTGGCGCGTATGACCATACGCGGTAAATTGTTTACTCAAAAACCTTCGACGGTCCAGTGACCTAACCTATTCAACCTTGTTTTTGTAGTTGAGCCTCTCATGACCTGGGATTTGTTTGTCTTCCTACACCAAGATAATATAGTTCTACATGCCATGTGCTTTTTTCTCTGAGAAATATTTATTATAAGTGCCAAAAAAACGGTTTTTTCTCTATATGAAGCCTTTATTATTTAAATATTTTAGAGAAAAATCACACATACCATAAAGCAGGTCCATTTATTTCATTTTTTAAATAAAATTGTGAAAATTACGTGAGGCTCAACTACAAAACCACCATTTTGTGATATGATGTCATCGTAAGCCAATCAAAGCTGAGATTTCCAGCGATCGGCAGAGCTCACGGTTGAATGATTTTGGATCCTGGCTATTTGATTGGTGGACGCGAATCACCCACAGCGGAATGTTTTCTCTCGCGTGTACCGCGAAGTCACATGGTCTGTCTGTACTGATGTTACTACACAAATTTAGAGCAATGAATTTGTACGAATTCCGTTAAATAAACAACTTTATATATTTTGTAAACATTTAATAACATATTTTATTGATATTTCCAATGTTGATATACAAAATAAATTACTATAAAATGTAATTATTTGTAATTATTTTATCAAAAAACGGTGTGGTTCATACAATTGTCGACTGAGGGCGCAATTTGTTTACAACGTTCGTGGCCAAAAACGATCATTTTCGGAGATGTTTTAGACCTTATATTTCGAAAACTACAAGTCAGATTTTCGTAATTCTTTTATTGGAATATTGAAACAAAATACTAACATATAATGTTTAAATTGGTTGAAAAATAACAAATTTTAATTTTGCATCGTTATCCCTAGTAATAAAGAATAATTCTTTACTTCATGTTATTAATCTTGGCTGAGACAATGAATTCTATAATCCTTTTTAATAGTTGTTCATTAATTAACAGTATTTAGCAAGGTAAGATTCCAGTGAATATATTGGAGGAACAATTTATTGATTTTCCTTTAGACCAGTTACAAATTGGAAAACTTGATTAAATGCCAGTTGCTCATTGTGCCTTAAACTAAAAATTATTCTTTGTAACTTCTTCAAAAAGCACCCTGCATGAGTTACTTTGTAACAGTGAAATCAGGGACGTCAAGAAGAAGGAAAGTAAACCGGTTGTGTTTAATGGGTGAGGTGTTACTAGAAACAAGTGGTATTTATCTCAATCCACACAACCACAATCTTTGATATTTGTATTCTACCTATTATCTTTAATAAAAAAATCACCTATTCCTCTTAATTTGATTGGTTTATATTTTATAGTGTAATTGGGATGAGATAATAGAACACTTCGATGATATGGGTTTAACAGAAGACCTCCTTAGAGGCATTTATGCTTATGGCTTTGAAAGGCCATCTGCCATCCAGCAAAGAGCTATTATGCCATGCTGCAAAGGTAAGCACAGCTGCGGCTGTATTCTTGTAAATCAATATATGAAATGTTAACTTCTTCAAAAAGCACCTTGCATGAGTTACTCTGTAACAATGAAATCAGGGACGTCAAGAAGAAGGAAAGTAAACCGGTTGTGTTTAATGGGTGAGGTGTTACTAGAATCAAGTGGTATTTATCTCAATCCACACAACCACAATCTTTGATATTTGATCTAAAATTTAAGATTTAACTAGTCTTGTCGAATCATTTTATTTCTTTATTCAAATTCCAAACAATATAACAATAAAAAACAATGGTCAAACTTGTTTCCACTTATTATCAGAATGAATATTTTTGATTCATTAGGATTTGATGTGATTGCCCAAGCTCAATCTGGCACAGGAAAGACAGCCACATTTGCAATCTCAATCCTTCAACAAATTGATATCACTCTCATGCAGTGCCAGGCTTTGGTCCTTGCTCCAACCAGAGAGTTGGCCCAACAGGTACGTAGGCTGAATTGTTACTACATCACACAGTTAGAAACCTTGATTGTATCCCAACGTTGGCATCCAGTGAACTGGCCTTCACATGGCTCTGTCTCTGTGGTTCAAGGGAGCTCAGCTTAACAGCAATGAGGTACATTCCCATACACTACGTTGGAAATTAACTCTGTCCCGGATGCTTTGCATTGCTGTGGATGAGCTATTGCATATTCCTGCGCTTTCTCAGAGCTGTTGCGCAGCTGTCACTGAGGAGTCAAACCATGCGATAGTCAAAATGACATACAATGTACAGATCTTCCAATTATCAAATTATTCACTTGATGTATTCAATTTTGACTATGCTTTTTATTGTGTGTAGATTCAAAAGGTAATCATTGCATTGGGCGATTACATGAAGGCCAAGTGTCATGCCTGTATTGGTGGAACCAGTGTAGCTGATGACTCTGCTAGATGTAAGGCTGGTGTCCACGTAGTTGTAGGCACCCCAGGAAGAGTCAACGATATGATTTCTAGGAGGGCCCTAGGTAAGAGAGTAGTTTAAAAGAGTTAGCATACGATTTAGCAAATGTGTGGCACTCAAACATGTTGCAACGTTGACATCCAGTGAACTGGCCTTCACATGGCTCTGTCTTTGTGGTTCAAGGGAGCTCAGCTTAACGGCAATGAGGTACATTCCCATACACTACGTTGGAAATTAACTCTGTCCCGGATGCTTTGCATTGCTGTGGACAAGCTATTGCATATTCCTGCGCTTTCTCAGAGCTGTTACGCAGCTGTCACTGAGGAGTCAAACCATGCAATGGACACTTTTATTTGTTTATACATTTAAATTTTTGCAGTATTAGCAAAACTTTGCGGTAAGGCCTATTTACGCAGACGAGCGGTAACGGAAAACCGCGTAGCTTGTCCAACGTAGAATATGTTAATATCTTGAGCAAGAGCCGCCCATCCGCTCCGTAATGTGTGTAATGGTCATAAGAAATAGCATTGATTCTATATTTTTATTACTGATGCCGCTTGTCTGTGTGATTTGGCCTTTTCTGTTTATGAGCTGTTGTATATTCCTGTGCTCTCTGAAGAGCTGTTGTGCAGCTATGACAAGGAGACCAGCAATAAACAACATTACCTGCATCCATTTCTGTATTGAATAAGAATCGTTTTATAACCAATTTTGTTATTTATTCTTGTGAAATAAAGATCCAAGAAAAATTAAGATGTTTGTCTTGGACGAGGCCGATGAAATGTTGTCTCGCGGCTTCAAAGACCAGATTTATGACGTCTTCAAACTACTGCCAAATAAAGATTTACAGGTCGTATTGCTATCTGCAACAATGCCTGCTGAAGTTCTAGAAGTAACAACTAAGTTTATGCGTGATCCAATCAGGATCTTGGTGAAGAAAGAGGAGTTAACTCTAGAAGGAATTAAACAATTTTATGTTAGCGTTGAAAGAGAGGTTAGTATTTTCACGCAAGATAACAAATTAAAGAATAATCTTAAATTTCTGGTTGATTTTTAAAGATATATTTATCAATTCAATTCAATCCATCTTTTATTTTATCATTCATGTAAAAATTAAAATCAGAAAATCTTTAATACACTGCAGTTTCAATTATATAAACAATGTTTAAAACAATAGAAAAGTACAGATAATATTTAACAGTTGTAAAAATAATTTGTATTTACGCACGATGACAAATTATTTTCTTTTTTAGGAGTGGAAATTGGATACGCTATGTGATCTGTACGAGACGCTAACTATTACTCAAGCTGTTATATTTTGTAACACGAGAAGGAAAGTTGATTGGTTGGCTGGCAAAATGAAAAGCAGAGACTTCACCGTGTCTATGATGGTAAGGATTCTAAGTAAATATTTAAAAGTAGCCCAACGTTGACATCCAGTGAACTGGCCTTCACATGGCTCTGTCTCTGTGGTTCAAGGGAGCTCAGCTTAACAGCAATGAGGTACATTCCCATACACTACGTTGGAAATTAACTCTGTCCCGGATGCTTTGCATTGCTGTGGACGAGCTATTGCATATTCCTGCGCTTTCTCAGAGCTGTTACGCAGCTGTCACTGAGGAGTCAAACCATGCAATGGACATTTTAATGTTATGTATTTTGTGTATTATACCTGAACTTGTATGACTATATTCCTCCATAACAAGGAAGGCCAGATACTACAGACGGATACTGGTATGCAGAGAGAGAGAAACTGGCTGTCACGATAGTACATTATACACAACGTTTATTGTTGATATTAATTTTGTTTTACAGCATGGTGATATGGATCAGAAAGAGCGTGATGTGATCATGAAGGAATTCCGCTCCGGCTCCAGCCGAGTACTCATTACCACCGATCTGCTTGCGCGTGGTATTGACGTTCAACAAGTGTCCCTTGTTATAAATTATGATATCCCAACAAACCGGGAAAGTTATATTCATAGGTATGTCGATGGTTACTAATACTTATCATTTACATTGGATAGCTTTTTCTAAGCGACAACCTACTTAAATTCAATTCATTGTTCACATATGGGATGCGATTCCTTGCTGGACACCATTTTTGGTTGTTCCTAGGTCTAGACAACACATCAATTAACCTAGCTTGTTTCTAGACGATGCCTCAATTGACCTAGCTTGTTACTACTATCGGTCAAAAATTGAAGACTCTCTTTTAATGATCATATATACTAGTATACGTACCAGTACTTGACTTTGGTCACTGTAACCACATTGCACTTGTTTCTGGATTAGTTGATATTTTATATTGCTTTCCGAAATATATCTATAACCCTTCAATTGAATTCTTTTCAGAATCGGACGTGGTGGTCGATTTGGCCGTAAGGGCGTGGCTATAAATTTTGTTACTGAAGAACATAAACGTATGATGCACGACATTGAGCAATTCTACAGTACAGTCGTAGATGAGATGCCAATGAACGTCGCCGATCTGATTTAGAATTACGAGAACACGTGTGGCTCGCTATCTGATATTTGTCTAGGAGATAAAAAACGTTTACGAGGATTTTGCTATACCGCTGCTATATATACACAAGAAATATTGATGGCCGCTCTGTGATCTTTTAATTGAACCATATATTGGTATAAAATCCATTGTGGATGAAGTATTATCTACTGGACATATCTCGTTGAGAAAAGGAACTTCGGTTTCTTAAAGAAGCCACTCCAAGTGGCGCAGGGGGTGAATCCCCCTGCAACCACGCCGTTGTAGTTAAGTTACAAATTATATATAAAAGACTTTGTAGTATAGAGCGAGAGTTTGAGATCTATCACTTGTATTTAAATGTTAATTGGATATAAATTAGATTTTAGTGCTGAGGACAAATAACCTCGAAAATTAACTAATCTTTGTGAAACAATTTTTGCTTAAGGAAAAGGCGAAATGAACTTTTTCTTTGATATTGATATCTGTATTAATGACGTCGTGTGTACATTTTGTTGTAATTGTAAACGTAAAGAAAAACATGTGGTAATGTGGCCTTGTGAATTAATTGCAAGGCTAAACAAAGATGTTTTTTTCCATTTTGTGTTCGATATATTCCATGACTTTAAGAAACTCAAACGATTTACATATTTCAGAATTAAATTAAAATAAAAACTCAATTCTTTGTACTTTACACTTAAGTTTTTTTTTTACTGCATTCTCAGAGAGGAGACTAAAATTGTTATGCCTTCCAAATTTAGTCTTATTGTACTCCTTATTTATTTGAAATAAATAATTATGGAATATTTGCCAAACACTGTATTTTGGTTTGTCTATTTGTCCAATAAACAGGATAGAAATATACGTCGCTGCGTTACGTGTTTACAACGCAAGGACGTAAACGAAACAAGCGAGTTGAGTCGATTATTGTCCTATATTTTTATATAGAGCTGGGATCCGTTTGTAGCATGGGCTTTGACTGTCAACGACGTATTCTGTAAGGGCCTGTTTCTGCTGCAACTGCTCAAAATACGGTATAATATACGGTATTTTTTATACCGTATTTTTTAGTACCCCGTTTCTGCTAACAATACTTCTTGGGTGGTCGTGTTAAATTTCATCTTTTTTACCCCAAATGCCATTCATTTATTTGATCGATAATTAAAAGTCGCAATAAAGGAAGTTTTACGTCTCACTTTCAACAGCCTAGCCCTAGTGATAGAGATGTTGTGAGAGCACAGAAAGCATCGTAATGGGGACAATTAATTCGTTCCCTCCCCGAGTTATTGTATTTTGCAATGTTGTACTGCTTTCGCAGGCTCTTCAGCTTTGAGTAGTTTACTTGCTTTGGAGACAAGTCTATTCCATACTCCTGCTTTATTTTTTTATAAATGTCTTTATAAATGTGGTTGTCTCTTTTATTACCTTTTAGTTGGCCAGACATTTTAGCTTCCCCACACACATTTATTTAGTAAAACTGTGACGTCTTCGCTGAATATATCTATACACGTGTATAAAGCAGCTGACAGAAAATAAAAACACGAATGGTGACCTTTTGTCATGTAAAAAAAAATACGGTATTTTTTATTGGCAGCAGAAACGGGTACAAAAAATACGGTATAAATTTGTAAATACCGTATTTTATCCACAAATTTTGTGAGGAAAATACGGTATACAAAATACGGTATATTTTTTATGAGCGCAGTTTCTGCTGCCAAAAATATACCGTATAATATACGGTATTTAGTTGGCAGCAGAAACAGGGCCTAAGAGGAACATGACTTGAGAGGCCTACTAAAAGACTTGTAACACCACACGATAAAAACATGGTAACCATAATTAATTTACAGTACCACCAAAAGATAAGTGCGCCTACAATTGCGTTCAACCTTTTTTGTATTAATCCCCGGTATTAATGTGATGATGATGCGGACAAAACGAAAGTTTAAGCCAATCCGAAGAGAGTACGTCACGTCATGACCGGTACCAGACGATCCTTGGCGCTAGGCTTTGAACGTCACGGTGGCCTCTGCTGAGAAGACCTGAGAACTTTGATATCGAAGTAAAAACTGTATATTTGTTTATCATGGAGCTATATTTATGACAAATTTTAACTAGGATTATATACTTGTCTGATAGGAGATCAAGATTGAGTGGGTAAGTAGGCTACCTTTTGAGTATTTATAATTATATTTGGCTGGTCAAGCAAGGCAAGGGGACCAGGCAGGCTAAGTCGTCACGCGAGCTGGTTGAGGCTGGCTAATTACCGTGACCGTAGTACAGCCTACAGACAGCCACAGGCCAAACACAAAACACATTCGCGCAAATCTTGGTTTGTAAATATAAGGTAGGTTGTTTACATAGTTAATTACATTATTTTAATTATTAAATATGATCGATGATAGAGGACAAATAAAGCTATCTAAAGGTAGACATCATGGTGAGTTTAAAATTACTACAATATTGTTATACTATGTAATCCAGTACCTGGACACCATACAAACACAGAAAATGAAATGATTTCATTTATTGCTAGATAGAGCATTATAGTATTATAAATAAAAATCTGTTTCAATGCTTATAGAAAGTTTATATTTATTTCAAAACAAAAAAACTCAATAAAGAACTGCAAAGTTGTCTTTCACATGTTGCCGTGTTTACATACTGTATTACCGTACTTAAATATTTAAAAAAAATTTTTTCGTTTGAATACAAAACCACCGGTCCACTCCTCATTGTGGCGTACAGTACATATGTTTTTAATGTCTCAGTTATTGTATAAATGCAGTAATTATTTCATATATTTGTTAATGATTTCAAGCTGTACAGTATTGAGTCATAACAACGGTTAAAAGGTCCATTATTTGAAGGTATTCATCGGCGCCATCTATCAAACGCTTATCAACAATTGCCAGTCTTTCGCATATCTTGGATTTCTGGTTGTCGTTCAGATCAGGTTGACTTACTATTATCTCATGAATCTGAAAATAATATATAACACAAAATTGTATTTGCTGTAGAAACTATACTTTATTAAAATTATATTCTTATATTGTGAGTGAGTGGCCGATAACCGGGGTAACCCCCTATGTCTGGTGTAACCCCCTATGTCTGGTGTAAGCCTTACTTGCAGTATCATCTGACTGGCTGCATATCCCTCGGCAAGTGTCTTTGTGACTGCATCATCTAGTTTCTCAAATGAGTTAGAGTGACATGTTTTGATCAGGTCCGATACAACTGATACTGGTACAGACTAAATAACAAAAACAAAATATTACTACAGAAACAGTTGAAACGATTAAAATAAAGTGGCAAAACGAATATAAGCCCAATGCATCTATCCAGCGTTGGAGGGCCTCTAGGAGTGCTAAACCAAGGCCCTTTGACCCTTGTGTTATACCACTGTTAAAATTATGTAATTTCATGAAGGAAAGATAACGAATATTCATTTAAATATCCTGTTGTTAAATAAATATTAATATATTTAAATAGCTAAGTTATAGTATATGACATTACTGCAGTAATCAATGTCTTACACCAGCAATTTCTTGAATGTCATCTTCAGTGATTCCCTCTTCCCCTTTCAGCCTATGTGCACTCTGTAATAGTGTGATAGCTTTACGAAGGTCGCCCTCTGTAACTTGTATTATTGCTAACAATGCCTATAAGAAAACATGGTGTGTGGAAAGTGATTCAAAAGTAATTTTGTTTATTTATATAATTTTTTTTATTAATTATTGATTATCGATTGATAGATTACTGACTATAGATAATTACAGTATTGATTGATGATAGATTTCATGACTATTGAATTGATAATTTTTCAATTTAAATTTGTATAATAATAAGAAAATTTGATAAAACAATAATAATGGCATTATAGTCGAAAATGGTATGCCACAACAAGATGTGAGATCCACAAACAAAATGGTATGCCACAACAAGATGTGAGATCCACAAACAAAATGGTATGCCACAACAAGATGTGAGATCCACAAACAAAATGGTATGCCACAACAAGATGTGAGATCCACAAACAAAATGGTATGCCACAACAAGATGTGAGATCCACAAACAAAATGGTATGCCACAACAAGATGTGAGATCCACAAACAAAATGGTATGCCACAACAAGATGTGAGATCCACAAACAAAATGGTATGCCACAACAAGATGTGAGATCCACAAACAAAATGGTATGCCACAACAAGCTGTGAGATCCACAAACATGAATAACAATAACAAAAAGAATTATTGATCAATAGATTTATTGTTGATTGAATTGATTAATGATATTACCCGTTCGCTACACTTAACATTTTCCTTGCCAGCTATGTTAAGAAGTGTCGCTTTTTGATGTTTTACTCCAAGTGGTTTGAAACGAAACTTTGCGCAACGAGAAGTGATTGGTGCAATAATCCTATAAAGAAGATTGTAAAAAAAATAAAGCTTTATGGATTTAAAATCTATAATTAGGTCAAGTAATCATAGAGCATTTTAGAATCTAGCTATACCTGCTAATGTAATTACATATGAGACAGAATCTTGTTGTTTTGCTCTGCGTTTCCATAGTTCGTCTAAGGGCAGCCTGAAAAAAACAAAACATATTATTAGAGAACATAAACCCATTCATATCAATTGTGTGACCTTTGACCCTACATTTTCCACACTCCATGTGTTATAATATTGAAATGATACCACAATAAATTGTATTTAATAGTTTTAAATACCTGAGCATGCGTAGTCATTGAATCTGCCTCGTCCAAAATGATAATCTTAAATGGAGGACACGGTGTTCCACTAGAAATTGACAAATGATGCATAAATTGTTGTTATTTAAATGTTATTTGCATAAGAGGGGTCATGATACATGATACATTTTTATAATACAGTAAGTACTGAAGGACTCCAATGGAAATAAGCTACTAAGCTTTTTGGGTTACATACTTGAAAATCTTCTAATGTATTACACTTACTGTACATATATTTCTTTGTACAGTATTAATGTCAGTATTTTCAATAATAATTCAAAAAATAAATTCTCACATAAGGGCGTTGTTGCGGACTGGTTCTTTATGGTCCAGGAGGAGGAACTTTTACTTTTCGTATCTAAGCCCTACCTCTGGAGAACATGGGCTATTGTCGGTTTATCCATGTAACCTAGGCACGAAATAGACAATAAAAATGTCAAAGTTACTCACTCTGGTTTTGTTGTATTAGCTGTGTGTTGAGCAAAATTTTTTATTTTGTCACGAACAACATTAATTCCTCTTTCATCAGAAGCATTCAGTTCTAAAACTCTGGATTTGTATATATCAGCACTGTAAAAAAAACATGCCAAATTCAGTAGAATGTAGCGGTGGTCATAGGATAACTTGAAGAGGGTTGTCACTATTGAACGACGGATAGGGTTAGGTGTGTGATGTAGATATCCCACAAGCTGTTCAATGCTAAAGGCTTAGTGGGAGATCATATAATACTATAGGCTATACAGCAATACAGTCTGGGATTTTTACACTGGATTTTATTATGAAACTCTTTAAGGAGAAATCTTGTATGAAATAAAAGGATGTTATGTGGGTAACTAGGGTGAATGGGTTCACCACAATAATACTGTATTCTATTTTGAAGAACATACATATTTATATATAATTTGTTAGTTTTCATTATACTGTTATATATTTTTCTTTATGTATGGCCATCTCCTCTGCCAGATGAAGATGCCAATGAAAAGTAATTGTTAATACCTAAATAATTCTCTTGAGATGGCTAGAATTGTAGATGTTTTTCCTGTACCAGGAGGTCCATAGAAAAGGAGGTTTGGCAACTGAAATGTGAAAAAAAACCATTAACTCTTTAAAATTTGAAGAATTCATCAACTATGTATTAGTGAAATGAAATTGAAACAAATGTAAAGTTCTGTCTGAACTATTAAACATTATGTGACAAAAAAATGTGATGTGCCCATATATGGACATGATGATGTCAAACTAGCTTGATAGTGTAGACAGAGCTTAAAAGATCTTACATCTGCGCCTTCCAACGACTTTTTCAGGACAGCTACCACTTCGTCTTGGAATGAAACTTCATCAACGGTCTTTGGACGACTGAAAAGAGTAAAAATGAAGTAGTTTTAAAAAAAGACAACCAATGTCCTCTAAATATGTTCTCATAGTTTTGATAATAATAATAATAATATAACTAACATTTTAATTAGAAAAAGTTTGAAACTCTTACTATTTTTCAACCCAAGGCGTCACAGCACTTTTCTTTCTTTCGCTACTTCCTTCTTCATCTTTTTTCTTTGGTTTTTGAATTGGTAATCCACTTTTCGTCTTTAAAAATGCATCCATTTTCTGTAAAAAGATAATTTTCTAAATAACATTTCAAAATACCAACTAGGCCTAGGACTACTACAGTAGACTGTATTATATTTAATATAATAAAGAAAGAGCTCCGTCTAGAGTCTAGGCCTAGTTAGCCTACCACCACCAATGTACCACTCACACTGCCACAACAGACAGTGTAGTAGTAGGTAGGCCTACTACTACTACTGGCTGGCTAAATAGTAATACACGCCTTTCACACCGCCATAGCTAGGCTTGCTAGATCTAGACGCTCTATCCTCTAGTATTATATATAGTAGTAGAAATAGAAGTACTAGTAATAGAAAGTATAAAACTCTTACATATGTATATTAAATACCTATTTTTTGTATGACAACTTGAATCGGAAAACAACACATTGGGAAGTTCGCGCCATCTATTATGTATTCGATTGGATACTATCAAAGATAGTGTATCTTTGATACTATTGATTATCCACCACTTAAATGTGTGTGCATGCGCAAAAGTTTACTTCGAGACTAGTATAGACGGAATCATACAATTTTCCAATCGAACCTTGAGGTTAAAGGTTAAATCTTTAAAACGTCTTTTGTTGTTCTTTTGGGATTGATCGCGGAAAAAGAAAAGAAGAGGGTCAAGCGAAGGGGCTAGACCCTACTACTGTACTAACTAAAGTTGATTGAACACAAACAAATAATATTTTAAAAAAAGTGAGTATTTAACCCATGTATGTATGTAGCTAGTTTTTAGACTTGTTTGTATAAAGATACGGAGTTCCACAAAGAGCAGGCAGTCTATGTTACTAGCTAGTGTAGTGAGTAGGAGGCCTACATGTGTCGTGTGTAGGCATGCATTATGATATGGCCATATGGCTGGGTTTCCAATACTACTACTCATTCTCCTCTACCGTAGGCCTATATGGTGTGTTGAGGTGCATATTAGGTAGAACATACACATTTTTCATAGTGATGTAAAGTTTGTAAAATTTATTTCATTATTTTTTACATTATGAATATGATGATTGCATGACATATTTCTATATCTTGTATTATAATAATATGAAGAATTACTATAATTAAATAATAAATAAATGTTTGTAAAAAAATGAAAGTGTAAAAAAATAGAATTATAAATTAAACTGTGTTGATGTATGCCTAACTATAACTACTTATCACATCAGAGAATCAATTTTAGTTTTACACGTTGACAATTTTTGAAATATATCCAGTCACCCTTTTACACCATTTTAATTGTTGTTGTTTAATCAAGAATTAAGTCCATTCATTCTTCTACTTTTGGTTGATGCGACCAAACGATTAAATTCATTGTCCTTGTCTTCAAACAGGATACGTTTCACTCCCTCAATGTTCATCATATCCACTAAGTTAAAGGTGTGTCAGTGGTTTTTAGTATAGGCAAGCTGGAAATTATGAAAATTTAAATAAGGGATCCCAATTGGGACAGTAGCTCGCCTTTTTTTGGTAGCTTGCAGTTTAAAAAAAACAATTTTCATTTAAGGATATTGACCATTCAAAGTTTAAGATTGATTTCTAAACCCATTTTCTTTGTAGACCTTAAAAGATATATCCCATAATCTTCATTATCTAATTAACAAGGTCACCACAAGCTACTTGACAAATTTAGTTGAGAGGATGTACCGGGAGCTGTACTCAATATGGTAATAGCTTCATATTAAATGCAATTTGAATAAGCTACATTTAACATTGTGAATACAAATATTGATAATATAATATTTTTATAAGAAAAATACATGTATTTTTTATATTGATAATTATATGAGTCCTTAGAGGCCGTGTAATGTTATGCACCATATCATTAGATTCATCATCCATCTTATAAGGTAATTTAAATAGAAAGTGTAGTAAATGCCTAGAGATTAGAATCGTGTGTCACAAACAATATACTGAAGAATTTCTGTAATATCCAAAACAACAAAAATGTTAAATTTAACTTTATTAATATTCCTTAATAAACATTGCTTTTAAGTTACAATGGCTCTTAATATGGTTCTTCTCAGTCAACCAGCACATTTTGAAATTCTGAAATAGAGAAGATCGAGTAACAGCTATAAACAATGCTATTTGTGAAATACAAAGCTTAAAATGCCATTAATTGCTGACGTCTATGAATGATACTATAGATTTATATTTCCAGTTAAAGTTCATGGAGTTTTATACCATAATAATTTGCATGTTATTTCAGTATGTAGTTTACAGTATGTTAAATACATTGTAAAAATCTATCTTTATGTGTATTTATTATTTTATTGTGGTATTCTTCAAATTTGTGGTGTGTGTAACCATGACAATTTATTTATATTGAACAATTGTGTAGTATTTAATTCACTGTACTTAGACTTGTAAACCAATCTGACCTTTTTTCAGTATTTTGCTATGGATCTGTATGAATTGAAGCTGAGTGGTTGAAAGTAAGACTGAATTTATATGACTGGAAGAATACTGCAGATGTAGATCTTAAACTATAGAGTGCAGAATGAAGCAGATTGCTGGTCTTGCAGTATTATTCATTGGGTCTATTCTGTCTATATTTATTGTATACACCAATGTTGACCTCAACACTCAAGAGATCATCAATTACCCAATCAACTCTCACAACACTTTCTCAACAAAAAACGCTGGTTTAAGCAGAATGATAGATTTTAGAGGCAGTTTGTCATCAAAATCTCGTCGGCAAAAATATGGATTGAAAATTATGCTTGTTGGAAGAATGAGGACAGGTTCTACGTTTATTGGAGAAATTCTAAACCAAAATAATGATTTATTTTATCTTTTTGAACCATTGCAAAGTATTGATGTCCAACAAAGAAAAGGATTAATTAGTAAATCGGACAAAACATTTTCAGGAGAGTCATTTAAACTTTTGCGCAAAATAAGCATGTGTGATTTTACGTTACCATTCGTACAGGGTATTGCAATATGGCCGCTTGCAAGGTCAAAAAGTAAGAATGTCTCACCTATTTGTAAGAAGACTTTAAAGTGTAAACAGGCTGATCCAGTCCTTTTTAATAAAGCATGTAAAAAACTTGGTGCTAATTTGGCTATGAAGTTTATAAGATCCGATATTGAAGTTCTACAATCTCTAGTAGAAGATGAGCATCAAAATGTCAAAATTATTCATTTAGTGCGTGATCCAAGAGGGACTGCTAATTCACGTAGGTCATATTACGGAAAGAAACACCAAAAAGTTAAAGGATTTTTACCATCATTAAATGAAATGGGTTTACTGGAAGAGAACCCATCTCGTAGGATGAATACCATTCCTAAACTTTGTAAATGGATGCGTAAAACATTATCATATGCAATCAAACAACCAAAATGGTTACAAGGTCGCTATAAGATTCTCCGCTATGAGGACTTCTCAGTGAACCCCTTGGAAACCACCAACAAAATTTATGAATTCCTGGGTGTGCCATTACCAGAGAATGTTAAGCAATGGTTAATTAACAACACAAATGCAGAAAATGTAAAAAAACCATCAACATTTAGCACATTGCGTAACTCAACATATACCGCCACCAGTTGGCGCTCTTCATTGTCGTTAAAAGATGTTTTACTCGTTCAGCATTTGTGTGGTGATGTTATGGCTGAGTTAGGGTACATTAAAATGTACAATGATTCAGATCTGCAGAACTTTAGTGTTCCAGTTTTTACTTCTTTTGAATTTGGGGATTTCATCCTTTAATGGTAACATTTGACAGGAATAGTCAAGTTTGACAGTACAAGTTTCCTCATCATCCAACGATCATAACATTTTGATTTGCTTTTAAATAATGCTCACTTAATGTAACCTAACTGGATAGGAGCATTGTTAAGATTGTGTGAAAAAGTTTCATCAATAAAATGACTATACTTGTTGGCGTCTTATCTTCCAAGTTATCCATAACAATGTTTTTTCTAAAGAATTATAAAGTCTTCAGTCAAGTCTAACATTATTTTCATTTTTTTAAACATTTTTTATAACAATGATATATTTTATTTGTAAACAGTTAAGATGAGAAAATTTGTGAGATTGAAAAAACGCTGGTCCAACCAAGATTCATACCCCAAACTTTCTGCTGCAGTATTATTGTAGTAATTTTTATAAAGTATTATTTTATTGTTGTATAGTATAGGGTTGGCAAAATGTTCATGCAGAGCTGATAAACATTCTCTAATTATCCTGCTCGGTATTAGGAGAACACTGAATGTGTTACATCTTTTAGTCTATATCTAACTATCTACATTTATCTGTATTCTACTCATTTTTACCTTTTGGTATTTTTATTATGGACAAATGAAGAATTATCAGTAAACAGTGTAAGGTGGTGTTGTATGCAACTGTATGCTACCTTTACCTCTACGTCATATCAAGATGGCGCCACCTGTAGTTTTATCATCCAGGAAATGTGCTATATTATGAGTTATTATTTTATGCAAAACAGTGTATTTTTTTATCATTTTGGGAATGGCAATTAATATTTAAATATTTAACTTTCTTTAGTTTGTATATTTACTTTCAAAGAGAATAAATTTATGATTTGATATTTATGTCTGTATTTTTTATCCCGGTAATGATTTAACATGCTTCCTTTTTTGGATTGTGAACTAAACATCCTGTATTTATGTCAAACTTTATACTGCAACAGCAACTCCATTGGTACACCTATATTCGGTTCGGAAGACACCTTAGTATATAAGAAACATTTTCCACTTGAAATGAAGAAAAGGGGAAATACAGTATTCCTACAGCCAACTCCTATTCTGGCGATACCTCTATTAAGGGACACTTTTAGGAACCAAGCGTGTTCCTAGAATAGAAGTTCTATGATATCTACTTTAAATCTGTTTTAAGATAAGTGTATACTGTATATGCAGTCTTGCGATTAAGATAAGTGTATACTGTATATGCAGTCTTGCGAGTACAGTAATACATAAGTTTCCATTCCACTTGTTCAGTAACTCGAATGCTCCGCCGTTGATGCAATTATAAGTGTAATCATGGAGAAATAAGTTAGGGCTAACATTATTTCTAGACCATCTAATTTCTAGACTAACTTATTTCTCCATGGTGTAATTACAGTTCCCACTATCAGTTCATTACATCATATTTAAATTTAAATCAGTCCTGCTGATATTATGGAGCGTCATCGTATCAATGCAAGTCCAAATTAGCATTTTAGCATTAACATTTATTATAAATAATGAAACGGTTTCAATAGAAACTCGAAAGTAAAAAAATCATTAAAAAAAGCACGATATTGAATGAACGATGCCCCTTAATTCGCCCCATGAAATTGTGGAGATGTGTAATTTTGAGATATTGTATAAGATGGAAAGGGATATGTTATAATGCAGGCAGTTGAAATCATAAACGACGTGAATTTGATGAAGATAATATTTCTTTTGAGGATAGATCACTTTCCATTAATATTGCAGAAGAGACGTCTGTGTTTTGATAGGTTTGCCAGAATTATGAAATCTGATGATTTCTCCTGATGTAGAAGAAAATATAAAAATTGACTTGATATGTATACATATTTATAATACGACAAAAATATGAAGATAGTGTATAGTAGATAATAATTTTAAACATATTCAATCATCAACAGTGGTAGGCTGTAGCTTGCCCTTCCTCATTCTTTGACTGTAGGCCTACACACAAAAACATCGTCACAAACCTGAGACAGCAACTCAATTGAATTATGTTATCATTACATACAATCAGTCAACAGCAAGAAAATATAACAAATAATCATCTACCCTCAATGCATCAATAATTAAATAGATTTTTTAAAAATATTCCATACACATCAACAGCAAGTAACTTTCCAATAACAGGATGGATAAATTCTCATGTAATTTCTTGCAATTAGAATTCCTATTATCTTATTTAATTGATGTCTGAAATCCGTACGCGTCTAACCGAAAATTAGTTAACACCTCGCACGACGATATCAATAAACGTAAATAAGTTAATTATATTCGACACAAGTTTTTGTACACTAGACACACAAATAATAAGTCTGAACTTGTGAATGCTAATTAAGATTAACTAACTATGTATGCATTTATTTGATTGACTACGTGCTGACGCGTATCTATTTGGACGTAGACGCATATTTGATTTGCCTTTGGGCTAGAATTTATCTTTCCTTATTGTCACGTTCATTTTGAAATTGAAATACCAATTTGTGTCTGAGCCGGTAAAGTTTAGTTTGGCCCCTGTATCTGGATCGCCCGAATTGAATATTTTGGTTAATATAGCACGCGTATTCATATATTTCGATTTACTTGTGACGCGAAAATCATTCGTAATCAATGAGAGCAGAGGAATGTTCCCGCAAAACAGGATTCATATTCACTTCTTTTCCCTTTTGTTTTCTCATTCTTGTATGGTAGGCATAACCATAATATTTTTAGTTAACCATGATGAATAAGCCTACAACATCATAATGTTAGAGTATAGGGGGTTATCCTAAGTTGACTTTCCCGTATCAATATCTCAGATAACGCACGTGTGCTTCACAACACGATATCTCAGATAGATATAACGCGCGTGTGCCTCACAACACACAATATCTCAGATGACGCGCGCGTGCTTCACAACACACGATATCTCAGATAGATATGTCGCGCGTGTGCTTCACAACACACGATATCTCAGATGACGCGCGTGTGCTTCACAACACACGATATCTCAGATGACGCGCGTGTGCTTCACAACACACGATATCTCAGATGACGCGCGTGTGCTTCACAACACACGATATCTCAGATGACGCCGTGTGCTTCACAACACATGATATCTCAGATATGACGCGCGTGTGCTTCACAACACACGATAGATATGACGCGCGTGTGCTTCACAACACACGATATCTCAGATAGATATGACGCGCGTGTGCTTCACAAGACACGATAGATATGACGGGCGTGTGCTTAACACACGATATCTCAGAGATATGACGCACGTGTGCTTCACAACACACGATATCTCAGAGATAGATATGACGCGCGTGTGCTTCTCAACACACATAGAATATGACGCACGTGTGCTTCACAACACACAATCTCAGATAGATATGACGCACGTGTGTGTTTCTTCACAAAAACCACACGATTCATCAATCTCAGATGGTATGACTTTACCAGATTGAAATAAAATGAATCTCATTAGATTTGTCCAGTCACAGATGTTTTTCTCTTTGCTATAATGGAAATCAAAATCCAAATGACGTTCGTTGTCCTGTTCGTTGTAAATAACATACAGATATCAATGAATTTTTTTAAATAATCAAGAGTATCATATTGCGTCATATATCCCAGGTATTCCACAGGAGACGACGGTGAGAAATATGATTGAACATCGGTAATTACTATCTCATGATAGATGTATGGTTAGTTTACATCAAATGATCTATAACGTTAAATATTTATTCGAACGAGTTGAGGGAGGTTCTCTCGGCGCCCATGATATAATCATCATCGTATTTTTAGTTATACTGTAGGTCTAATTAAAATACACAGGGATGCTATGTTTATCACTTGGGTGCAAATGCGCGCGTATAAGCACAACGCAATTGAGTTGATCCATCGTGTTGGAACCTTGAGTGGAACCAAGCTGATTAAAAAAAATATACATACAGTATTCCCGTATAAAAAGACACAAATTAAAACAATTGTTGATTTTATTGACGATAGGAGTTTGCTCGTATATTTTGTTGACGTCACTACTTTGTAATCTTTCTCTGGACGACGAAACGTAATGTTTAATGTGCATGCGTTATAAAAATAGATTCCATATGTTTAGCCTAAACGAAATATAGAAACAAGTTTTCTTAGATCCACAATATTTTGGACATATGGATAATTGCAAATAATTACAAACTATGTACGCAGCTACTTTGTATCTGCGCACATTGTGTCCGGCAACACGTCATTATCTTCTTTCTTCAAATTCTATACTAGAAAGCATTTGAATGTTATCGTCTTTTAATTCCCTTTCATTATTTAATTTTGTATACCCCAGAGATTGGAGGACGCCCGCACACGTGTCCTGTACTTCTTTAATTTCCGCATACGTTAACATTTTTCTCCAAAGGAATAATTCCTCAACTGATTTCTTTTTTCTTGTCTGAAACAAGTCCCGATTAGTATTTTCGATCTTATTTGCGTCAACTAACCATGATTGTACACGTTCATGATATGGAACGCCAATGAAGTCATAAATTTGCTTGCTGATTTTAATTGGGTCCATTACGAAATCTTCATAACGAATTAATTTATATCTGTTACGTAACCATTCTGGTTTTTCGTCTATCCATCCCATGCTGTTCCATATCCATTTACAATAACTTTGTATCGTTCGTACAGATAAGGACGAATGCTCAACATCGTACAATGTTAGGTTTGGTGAATTCAATATAGCAGCATCCATTCGACTACCACTTTGTTTGATAAGATTTTCAACAGACGTCTTATAATAATTCTTCCTTGCATTTGCGACCGCTCGTGGGTCCCTAATGAGCTGGATGATTTTAAAATCCATTCCTCCTTCTAGTAAAATTTTCATAAGAGAAAAATCTGCGCGGATTGTTTTAGTTGCGAAGTGTTTTCGACTCTGACACTCGCGACTCAGTTGCACTACGAATGCGCGCGCCTCGGAAACGCTAAATTTTTTACAAGAACGAGTCCTCTTTTTACATAAATCACTAATATCATTACTCATCTTCTTTGATAACCCCCAGTCACTTAAGTCACTAACAAAATTAGATGAAAATTTGCATTTAGGTATGTTTCGTAAAGCGCTTGCATATTTCGCTACAATTCCCGAACTTGTCTGCTCAGATGGGCTAATTTCGTAGCGTTTATCAACGGCATGGAGGGGCTCAAACACGTAAAAGAAATCAGGATTTTGGTTGAATATTTCCCCGACATAACTTGACCCCGTTCGCATGTTTCCAAGAAGGATGACCTTTACGTGACTGTTACTAGGATTAACGTTTCCATGTTCCGGATATGACGGTTTGAGTTTCGAGGCGCTGGCGGTGATACCTTTTCGGGTGTCTTGACCTTTTAATTGATGCGTCTTTGACGTTTCATAATCATATATTATTTTCTTACCGAAGCGTCCATTTTCTGATGAATCAAACTCATTGTCTTGGTTACTGATCCAGTTTAGTAATACAAGCATCGTCATGGAAACAAATATAAATAACGTCACTGCGCGTTTTGCCACATTCATCGTCCCAAACAGTTCTCTGAAATTAAAAAAGTAAATTCATAATAATAAATTTGGACTTTTTGTTTAAATGGAAAGGATGACCAAACAAACATCATCATAGTTATCATCATCATCACCATCATCATCATCGTTATCATCATCTTCGTTATCATTATCATCGTTATCATCATCATCGTTATCATCATCGTCATCGTTATCATCATCAATGTTATCATCATTTAATATTATCATATCATCGTTATTATCATATCTGACATCAATTTTGCTGAAGTAAAGATGACAATTTATGAATGTCATTCATGTGTGACATCATCGACATCGTTATCATCATCATTATTATCATCATCATCGTTATTATCATCATCATCGTTATTATTATCATCATCATAATGTATCAATTTACTTGCTGAAGTAAAGATGACGATTTATGAATGCCATTCATGTGTGACATCATCAACTTATCAACTGTAATCCGCAACCACTGTATCTAATTGATTTCTAGTTTTATAAGACATTACCCTCATCATTATTAAACCGTAGAAAACTCATAAATGAATAATAATCAATTCTGTAACAAATCGAATGCTGACCGACTTGTTTTTAATTTAGAATGTCTGAATTAAATGTTTTATCGTTCTAGTTATTTTCGATGCATAAATAAAATAATATATTATAACAACATATTAGCAAATCACGATATGAATACTAATGATATCTTTATGTTAATTTGATTTCTTTTCAATTTGTATGTTAAATGTTACGTTTCTGAATTAATGTTCCACGCACGAATGCAGATGTTTACTTTAAATATTTAAAGGATCTATAGACGCAAATCCCTAATAAACGATTCGGCAGGTGTCGTCAGAAATGTTGGAAATAAAAATGGATGGGAGAGTTTAATTCCGTGCTGGTCGGATGGGCAAAATGTTAGGGTGTCGTGTTTACATTCTTCAATGTCCTTCTATGTTTTACAGCATTCCGTTTTTATAGAGAAAGAAAACAATGTGTGTAAGACACACATTGGTATTTAAGACTCTTACTCTATGTTATTTAAAGTACGAAAACATGCCTTCTCCCGACCTGGACTCTCTTTGCGGATAAATAGACAAGATCCCATACGCGCAATTCACGTCCATATGTAAAGAAACATGTAAACTATGGCAAGACTCGTGTCTTAGTTCTATTTCCCCGTGGATTGTTTATCGCTTCCTGCGGATAAATAGACAAGCGCCCATAACGTGCAGTTCATGTTTATGTACAGAAACATTTAAACTATGACAAGACTCGTGTCTTAGTTCTATTTCCCCGTGGATTGGTTATCGCTTCCTGCGGATAAATAGACAAGCGCCCATAACGTGCAGTTCATGTTTATGTACAGAAACATGTAAACTATGACAAGACTCGTGTCTTAGTTCTATTTCCCCGTGGATTGGTTATCGCTTCCTGCGGCTAACTTGCCATTTCCTTAAGAACCTTTGTCTTAAGATTTTAACAATTTTGACATACATTTTTTTTCATTTCATGTATTAGATCGTCTACTGTAAACTTACCGCTAACAGTTCTCTATTTCTTCGGCACTATTTCCCCAAATCTAGGCCTATATTCATGATTTGCTTTATAAAACAATAAAATACAATTTTAACAATGTCTAATAAAACCTATCTAAAGCTATGTCCACACTATCAAACTAGTTTGACAAAAAAAGTGTGATTTTCTGAACAGGGAGGTATTTTTCACCTCCCTTTTCTGAATATAGCAGTAATATGCTTAATTATGGTAGTAATATGACATCATCATGTCCATATATGGGCACAGTCACATACAGTTTAATAGTGTAGACAGAACTTAATAGTATTCTGGTTTATCATCACTACAAATGAAAGAAAAAGCAATTATTCTTCGTTTCGGCAATAAACTCTCTTTGTTTATATTTTGTCCTTGCAGTACAAAACAATTAAACTAATTATGGTAATTAATGAAGAATGTCATCAACATTAGAAGGACATACAGTACATTTCCTGTATAACAACATTAATTAAATGAATTACGAATTTAGGTAGGCCTATAGAATATTATTTTTATCAAAAAATATTTATATTATATTCATCGTATAAGGCCTACAGTATAATAAACAGATCTCAATAAATCATGATTTTAGAAGTTGTAAGTAATTCAAAATATATTGCGTGGGTCTAACGTTTTGAAAGACATAAATGCCATAAAACTCATTTAAACCACGGATACTTATTACTTGTTTTATATTTTTTTATTATAATATTTAAACAGAATTAGGTTACGGTGTAATAATGTGAACGAGCCTAAGACGTTTTGCGTTTCCATGTACTGTAATTAATACATGACCTGTGTCCATGTACTGTTATAGATTAGGATACAACGTGTCTATATAATTAATACATGACCTGTGTCCATGTACTGTATAGATTAGGATAGAACGTGTCTATATAATTAATACATGACCTGTGTGAAAACGAAATATGAGAAAGTAACATTTTAATGTCTGTAAATTGCTAACATAATTAATAATCGATTGCAAATGATCACATTTCAATGTTCAGCGACAATGTAATTAATGATTCTGGATTTAGATGTAAGTGAAAGGAAAAACATTATATGTTGGTTGTGCTACTATAGGTGATGAATGATATAGACTCATGAAAATGTGTACCGATACCTCCATAGACTGAATATGACTCAGAAGTCTAGCGAAAGCAAAAACATCTTTGCTTCACGTTGAGGCGTTGAAGTTGTACAAGTACATGGCTTATTTAATAGAATCATATGTAGTAGACCAGGGAGGTGAACCTCCCTGTGTAGACAATGCATTGTAAAAAAGCGAATACAATGTCTATGAAAACTCTTTGAAAAATAAACATACATCGTCATAAATTAAATGAATTTAAAGATTGTACTAAATTATAGAATACTAAACATTATTGTCTTACCTTTCTTTGTGACATTCATGGACATTCACAGAACAAAATAATTGAAAAAGCACAGTTACTCGTGTCGGATGTTGTGTCTTGTTACCGATAAGTGGGCCTTCAGAATTATACTGACCGATGGTGACCGTGAAATCATGGCTCATTACATAATCCAATCCAATCAAGTTTCTTCAAACCAGAGTATTTGCTGCCTGAAAGTGAAACGGAAGCCTTCTGATCAAGTACGAGGAGACGAGTTGGGATTTAACTATAGGCTTATCTTACTAATTCCGAACATTACTAAACTTCCGTGCTAAATATTTTCACTTCTGTAATATATGCTATTTTAGGTTTATTATACAGTCAGTACTAAAACACGAGAAATAGAAAAAGTAATATAAAGTTAATATAAATTCAAAAAAAAATATTATAGGGAGCTTTACTTGTTACCAGAGCAAATAGAAAGGCATGGAAAATAAAAATAACATAAGTTTAGGTCTTTACTTTTTTTCGTTGCTGGAGGGTACATTATACACCTGAAAATGTTTCTGCGGTATGTCCACATATTCCACACTTGTTTTTTTTTTTGTTCAAGGCAATTAAGAGCATTGATGAATATTATTTTACCCAACGTAAAAAATGTGATTGCTGATGCGGAAACAAACTGTAATGGATCATTCTTAAAAATGCCTATAACATTGATTGAACTTCGGAATTCAATTCAGTCACAAATTACCATTGCATGAATCGTAAGTCAGCAGAACCACGCATTTCATGTGTCTAGCCTGTGTGAGATTTCCTTGTTTTACTCGGCCAAAAACCACAATTTCCATAAATCAACCAGCAACCACCAGTTCATCAGAGGAAAAGTTAAAAGCCACAAAAAAAAAAAAATGAAAAAAATCCTAATTTTTTTTATTCATTTTAAAAATTGATGGAAATTGTGGAATACCGTATATTATAATATAAGTGTCACTTTTTTTCAATAGCGTTTTGTCGTGCGTGGTTAGTGTAAAAGGTTATTAACCAGATTTGTCAAGCTTTGACTTTATTGTACGTTCTCCATCCTAATTTGTGTATGATTGATTGATTGATGTATTGAAAAATATCGAAATGTTTAATCTTACAACATGCCCTGTAGGATTTCAATCTAATTATGTGACGTCATGAAAAATAACATAGCAGGACATAATATTACAGGTGATATCTATCTACAGACGTGACAATCGTTAAAGAAGAATCGTTCTATTGTAAGCTTAAATTAATAATTATAGTTCAGTATGTTAAGAATGCTATCAGTCTGACATGATACAGAATAAAGATAAATAAAAAATATATATTGGTACCCACTGAGTACGATTGGTTGAAATGCTTAGGGGTAATTTTGTTTATTATTTGTCAGGGTTCGTTCACATTTTAGAATAACACCCATGAGTTCACAATGTCTGCTATTTGTTACAGGTAAAATATACCCGTGTAAACAATACAACTTTAGAAAATAAATACAGTATGTTAAATTACGTGTAGTCAAATACATACATGTTTATCCGTAGTTAGCATGCATTCATTAAGTGTTTAGTCATTTTAATTAATATTTAACATCCTTCCAAAGAAACATAGGTTGCAAGTTTTCATAATTATTCTTTCTATCTAATGACACATAGGCCTAATTGCAATTTCTTTTCTATCCCACGTACGTTTTTTAGATCATTTATTTTAGTTTACGCATTTGATAGCTTTTGATGGTTTATCAGTTCAAATAATAATATGGTTATAACATTTAATTTTCACAATGTTGATGGGGGTTCTTAATATTATTATTTTGTAGAGACCCATTCAAGTTGCTCTTCCCATCGGACATTGCTGCTGGACATATAATATAGAAATGCTGATATCTAAATATAATTCATTTCTTTCTCGATCTCCGCTACTAGCATCAATTTTAATAGTCCAAATCTTACCTTTGGTTTATGAAATTTACATCCATTCGTAAACTCCAACCATATCCACACGCATAAACCTGTCTCTTTGCATAGACCTAATGGCCGATGAAAACAATTATCGTATACGACGACGTATCTAAACTGGACAGCATTGATCAGTCAGCATTAATTCATCATTATTACAACGCGAATATGACTGTAATAAATATTGTTCCTGGCGACGATCACTCTACACTGCTTCCTATATGCCGTGTATTTATTCCAAGTAATAAATGTGATATTTCTCGTCGTAACTCGGTTTGATGAATACAGTAATGTCGTTATTATCTTATGCATGACTGCCATAATATAACATCAAACTTAATAAGTGACATAGTTTAGTCTACTCCACGGTAGAAAGCATTCCTTATAAATTAATTTAAAAATACACCATTAATTGCTGATTGCAATACTCAGTGCCAGCACGAACTTGACGCGCGCGTACAAAAGTTATACAATTTTCATCAGCAATTTAACGCGGCGTCATAAGTTTGACGTGTCCTATCTCCGTGGTTACGCTGACTGAATGAGCGCGCATTAAGATTACTTTATTTCTGTTTACACGTACTACGGTATGATATTAAAACATTTCTTAAGAATACGTGCATAAATCAATTGTTCAGGATGTTTTGTTTATAGTTTTTACAAACAAACTTTACAGATAAACTTCGACCATTTCGTGCCTTTACACCATGGAGTCGGATGCTTCGAGTCATGTGACGTCATAATCATTCCTCGAGTTTCCGATAATTCATCTGATGATCAGATCAGAACTTGTCACAAATTAATAATATTTAATATTGATGTATAATCAAAATATTGGTGATGGGATGTTCATCATCAATGTCACTCTTTAGAAAGTTTTTATTTATGGTGACAGTAATTACTCGCTTTTATCCAATGAATACCGATAAGTCAATCATCTGTTGGATTTCTGTAATAACGCCCTCATACAGGAATGTCACGACCATTTAACAGGGGGAGAGAGTCTCAACCATGGAGGAATATTTCCTCCTCCATGTCTCAACCAATGAGCGAATCCCTTTGTTTGATTTGATATTAATTTATAAGGAAAATCTAATAAATGTATAAATAACATTACTACAGTACTAGAGTATGCCATGAAAGGTGGGGGGGGGGGGGGGGGTTGGGGGGGGGGGGGTTATTAGACCTTTTCTGAAGAATCTGTGTCAAATTTGTTTACATCAGAAATAAATATGTAGCCTACCCGTCCTCTGGGCATTTCCATAATATACATTATTCAAACATATCGATTTCAGAATATTAAAAGTAAAAATATGGATTTGTACAGTATTCATAATACTTTTCCGAATTGTTTTTTGCGGTGCTCTCGTCTAGTTGTCCATGGCGTTTTGTAACTACAATACAGTAGTAGGCTTACATACAGCGAAGATATTATTTGTGTTATAAATGTGGTCCGCGACTCGCAGGTGATTGGTCCATTGTTTGACATCACGTGTATATACACTTGACACAAGCACGTGATACACTGCAATCGAGTCAAAACTCAAAACATGGAGGTTGATATTCGGAGGTTTCTCCTCCTTTTTAGCTTGTTTTTCATTATTTCTGAAGCTGCCTATCCAATATTTTTCTTCGGAAGACCACGCGGGGGGATGCTGACCCCTCCAATTATCAGCCATCATGATGTTTTACCTCCAGAACAATGGTTTGAACAGAAATTGGATCATTTTGATCCCACCGATACCAATACGTGGAAGCAGGTATGGTAATAAAATCCCTTCTGCTGTATTATTACTGTAGGCTGTGCAATAGCGTACTGTATAGTAGCTAGGCCTAGTAGGAATATTAAATTATAATTATGGTATTTTATGTACTTAAATACTTATGCTTATAATAACTGACTGGCAGTGTCAGTGAGTGGTATAAACTTGAATCCTTTTTGCAAAAAATCAAATAAAGTTAGGCCTATATTAATATATATATATATATAATTTGAAACGATAAAGATGAGGAAATCTGTGAAAATGAGAAAAAAGTCGCCCCAACCGAGACTCGAACTCGGACCGCCTGCTTAATATGCAGATGTCCTAACCATTAGACCACTTTCATGGTATTGTTCAAACTTGATTGGATAGCGACTCTTTAACATTCTCGGCGGCGTGGTACGGTGGAACAGCACTAGTCCTCAGTTGTATATATATGAATAATATTACATTATTTAGTAACATGCGCTACTATTAATTTATTATGTTTGTGTTTTAGAGGTATTTTGTTAACGACACATTCTTTAAAGAAGGTGGCCCAGTTTTTCTAATGATTGGAGGAGAAGGTAAAGCCAACGCGGCTTGGATGATCACTGGTACTTGGATAGAATTTGCAAAAACTTACAATGCTTTATGTTTAATGTTGGAACATAGATTCTATGGAGATAGTCATCCAACCAGGTATTGCTATTAATGAAACCTTGCTTAAATTCTTGTTTTTTTAAAAAAATAGTATCATTTATATTAAGAATTGAACACATTTTAAATCATTGAAGTGAAGAGAATATTTAAATTTGTTTGTACTGTAGTTATCTGATTAATTTTTTTTAGCGATTTAAGTGTCCAAAATCTGAGATTTCTAAGCAGTGAACAGGCCTTAGCTGATCTAGCATACTTTAGGGCATGTATGGCAGTGAAAATGAACTTGGCTGATAATAAATGGGTTTCATTTGGAGGATCATATCCAGGTAAGAGAAGGGGTTGTGGTTGTGATAATTATGGTGTTCTGTAAATGTCTAATTCTAGAAGTTAGTCTAGCAAATAGGCTTTGGGTGGATGGATTCTTAGTTGCAGATAAATTAATTTAAATAAGATTGAAAGTGACAAATGTTTTGTTAATCACTAGTACTGTTACAATTTACTTTTGTACTAATTGATAAGAAGATCGTTGATATGTGAATTATTTTGTCATAGGCAGCTTATCGGCATGGTTTCGTCTGAAGTACCCGCACCTTGTAGATGGCGCTGTTTCTACAAGTGCCCCATTTCAGGCAACTCTTAATTTTCCAGGTAAAGTTGTATTTTTTCTGCTCTTCTTCCACTTACTTTACAACTAGCTGCTATGATGATAAAACACGACATTTCTTGTGACTATTTTGGTCTTTTATTATCCTTTCTTTACAGCTCCAACATGAAAATGAAATAAATAAAATATTACTATCATTTTATTTCTCAGAATATTTAGAAGTTGTAAGAGATTCTCTCACAACAACAAAATATGGGTCAAAGTGCAACGACAATATCCAAAGTGCTACACAGATGATAGATTCATTGTTACTTCACCCGTTGGGATGGCAGACGCTTACTAAATCATTTAAGTAAGTCTTAATTTAAGTAATCACAATATATGTAATCCTGTATATAAATAAAAATAAAAGAGCTGCATAGGCAGGGTAGATAGAAAAAATCAACTTTTTTGATTTTAATTTTTTATGTAATCCTGTAGTTGCTTAAATTTACTGGGATACCATTGCATCACTTCTGGAACGGTTTGGGAACCAACATTAAACGTATGCTTATTATCATTAACGTCAAGGAGTATTACTTTAAATAAAGCTGAGCCTCTCTCTATACCATCAGATGCAAGATTGTAAATGATATATCTGAACTAGCTTCTCAGTCAAAAATTATGAAACAATTAATTTATACAATTCAATTCAATTCATGTATTGACTTTTTCACTGTAAACAAGTATCAAATATTTTTTTAAAGGTTGTGTAATCCACTTGATGGAACAAATAAAAATGATGTTTCCAACATGTTTGTGAACATTGTTGGTAACTTTATGAACATAGTACAATACAATAAAGATAACAGAAAGTTTGAGGTAAGCAAAGCTAAATATCATTTTCACAGAACTGTGTATCAATATCAAAAGGTTGGGTTGACTTTTTTCTCATTCTCACAGATTTCCTTTATCGTTTCAAATTAATTAATAGATTTTCAGTATATGACCTGGCAGTTTAGAATGAATTTTCTTTGCCTGTTGTGTCAATATAAAGAGGTGGAACAAGCTACAGTTTATTCTAATTGGATATCAGAGGAGTGTGTGTTTGATGTTCTTGATTACAGAGAATACAAATTTTTCAATTCAATTCAACAATAACATTTATTTTCTTCCTTTGAGTAACTACAAAATATAATTTAATTAACATTAAAGATGTATTGTCCCTTGAAACACAAAAAATGAAGTTAAAAATATTCTAAATTTAAATTGGCCATATCAAAGTAATATTAAAGTTTTTTACTTTAAGTCGAAAATTCGAGCCAAAAACAACAAGTTTACGTAATTTACAGGTAAATTTATTTGATTACATTTCGTCTGGAAAATCATCACGAGCGAAAGTAAACAAAGATTTCAAACCACGAGTATGCATTATGCATGATGCTAATTAGGATTGTTTACAACTCGTCATGGTTGAGAAGGTATTTTCACACAGATCGCGAGAAAGTTTTATGATTATGCATACAGAGTAGCCAAACAAGCGCGTTGCATTATAAGATATGTTTTGATCGAAAACTGTAACTGGAAGTCAAAGTTATTTTTTTAACAAAAAAACGTCTGTATTTCAGTTTAATGATTTTTTTTTCGACTAATTTTTGGTGAAAGTTAATAACTATTACGATACTTCAAAATGACCCACTTTTTTTCGAAATCTATTTTTTTAATTTTTTGGGAATTTGTCAAAGGGACAATACATCTTTAATAATTAAGTTCAAGTGAAATAAATAAAGGAAATAGGTAGATTCCTGTGAATATTGTGCCAGCTTAGATACAGAAAACAAATCAGTACTTCTTGTTTTTTTAGGGTGCCTTAGGAACAAATATAACAGTTGATACAATTTGTGACATTATGTGTGATGAATCAGCTGGTGATGTTCTTGAAAGGTATGCCAAATTCAACTCGCTTATAATGTCCACTTACAAAACAGAGTGCTTGGACATTGAATATGACAGCATGGTGGCAGAGTATCGTAATATATCATGGGATAGTGCATCTGCTGAGGGAGGTAAGTCTACAATATCCATATACAGTCAACTCTCCCAATACTGGACTCTTTGAAAATCAGAAACTCTTCCAATACCAGACTTTTCCAAACAGTCCAAACCGTACCAAATTAATTTTTACCATTAAAAACACATGCCCAATACCAGACATATTTGGCCAGCTCAAAGGTTTCCGGTATTGACTGTACATAATTTGCAGTGACATATTGGTTACCTAAAAGCCTGACTTTAAAATACAGAATGAGACAATTTCGTGAAAAAAAGATCCAGCTAAATGTACTTAACCACTACCACTGATCATTTTGTGTTTGGATTGAGGTAAGCATATACTTAAGTTGGTATACTATAATATTGGTGATAACCTCTAAGAACACGAGAATCACTGTACACAAATGATGTCTAATTTTAGGCCGTCAATGGGTTTACCAAACATGTTCTGAGTTTGCCTTTTTCCAGTCAACAGATTCTAAGCAACAGCCATTTGGACAGCACTTTCCAGTCACGTAAGAAAATCAGTAATTTCTTAAGGTCTGTCTACACTATCAAACTTTATGTGATGTGCCCATATATAGACATGATGATGTCATATCACTACCATATCTGGGCATGTCACTACCATATTTGATAGTGTAGACAGAACTTTAGACCTAATGAAAAATATACAGTTGTATAGGGCACATGAAGTTGGTCTTTTTACAAATATGTGAACCTTATCTTTCTCATGTTTCACAACCAAGATTTAATATTTTTTCAAGAAATAAAGAAAGAAATCAGTGAATATACTGTTGTTGTAAATATAAACAAAAATCAACAATTGTTCTCATCTGCAGCTTCTCCATCCAACTTTGCCAAGATATTTTTGGTAAACAGTTTAATCGATCAACAATTGAAGAAAATGTTAAAAGAACAAATACAAACTATGGTGGATATGGAATACAAGTATCCGAGATTGTGTTCCCTAATGGTTCCATTGACCCTTGGCACTACCTAGGGATCACAACAAGTATTGGGGATGATGCGAAAGCTGTTTTTATAAATGGTAAGACCATTTTGCTAACACTTTTGTAAGTAATTCTTGGATTGGACAATTACTTTGTTTGCAGCTTTTCTTAACATGACCCGTCATATTTTTTTGGAGGGAGACCGTCAAATGTTGTTACTTCCTAGGTTTTGACTCTTTATTATTTATAATTTTATTTGTATTTTGTTTACATTGAAAAAGAAAGAAATGAATGAATGTTAAAAATTACATGATTTGAATAAGAAATTTATAACAAAGCAAGTAATCCTATTTCCCATTAATTTTGAATCATTAATTGTGAATCATTAATTGTGATGCAGTTTTTTCATATAGTAGATCCATTAAGAAAAAAACAAATTGGCTAAAGCTTATGTTAATAATATAAATAATATAATAATAATACAGGTATATTTATTGTCCGAAAACAGACAATCAATGATACAAATAGCCAAAAAGGCTGAAACCATATTATTAGAATGGTTAAATTTTATAAGAAATTATATGTAAATAAAAAAATTAACAATACTAAATACTGTGTGTGTTGTTTTACAGGTACTGCGCACTGTGCTAACATGTATCCAGCAACTGCTCAGGATTTACCCCAACTTATACAAGCAAGGAAAACAATACAATCTAACTTACAGCAGTGGATACAATGATAGAGTTCATTGTGTGGATACAATGATAGAGTTCATTGTGTGGAAACAAGTGAAAACATAATAGGGAAAACATTTATTTTCACCCTCTGCTTTTAGCAATATATTTGTATTTCTTTTTTTTCAAATAATTTATTTTTCTTTCTGGTGAATAGTAAAATTGTGTTCTATAAAGTACTATATTAATTATTATGTTGTTATTTTGTTTTATCAACAACCTACACATTCACACATTGTTATTGTTAGTTAATCACTAGATCAGTACTACTGCTAATAATTGTTTATTAAACCTATTTAATAATCGCGCCACAAAATGATGAATTATGAATTTTTGTATACTGTAAAATAATCATTAATAATAAATGATTACTTTTCATATTGGATGACATGCATGAGTTTCATTTGTAGTTATATATTAAACTATTCTTAAAGTTATGTGTATGTATAATAAACAACAACGCAATAATAGCAATATAGCATGTTTTCACCATCCGGACCATCACTATCATCCCATCCATTAACCTCTTTACAATATACAAGGGAGTAATATGCAATATAACATGTTTTCACCATCCGGACCATCACTATCATCATCCCATCCATTAACCTCTTTACAGTATACAAGGGAGTAATATGCAATATAGCATGTTTTCACCATCCGGACCATCACTATCATCATCCCATCCATTAACCTCTTTACAATATACAAGGGAGTAATATGCAATATAACATGTTTTCACCATCCGGACCATCACCATCATCCCATCCATTAACCTCTTTACAGTATACAAGGGAGTAATATGCAATATAGCATGTTTTCACCATCAGGACCATCACCATCATCCCATCCATTAACCTCTTTACAGTATACAAGGGAGTAATATGCAATATAGCATGTTTTCATCATCCGGACCATCACCATCATCATCCCATCCATTAACCTCTTTACAGTATACAAGGGAGTAATATGCAATATAGCATGTTTTCACCATCCGGACCATCACCATCATCCCATCCATTAACCCCTTTACAGTATACAAGGGAGTAATATGCAATATAGCATGTTTTCACCATCCGGACCATCACTATCATCATCCCATCCATTAACCTCTTTACAGTATACAAGGGAGTAATATGCAATATAGCATGTTTTCACCATCCGGACCATCACTATCATCATCCCATCCATTAACCTCTTTACAGTATACAAGGGAGTAATATACAAATAATGAATGTTTATGAGTGCAATGGTACAAATAATGGCACGAGGTGAATGATGAAAGGTTATATCAACGAGGCAAAGCCGAGTTGATATAACCTTTCATCATTCACCAAGTGCCATTATTTGTACCATTACACGAATACAAAACATTCATTATTTGTTTTATATAACATCTAGACGTTTTTTTTTCGTACACAAAAATGTTTCAAAAAGTACTATTTAACGATCGTTGAATAGTGCGTACTATTGCACGCCATGTGACCCACATTCGTCCAATCAAATGACAGGAATTTATATAGGTGTTATATAATATGCAATATAGCATGTTTTCACCATCCGGACCATCACCATCATCCCATCCATTAACCTCTTTACAGTATACAAGGGAGTAATATGCAATATAGCATGTTTTCACCATCCGGACCATCACTATCATCATCCCATCCATTAACCTCTTTACAGTATACAAGGGAGTAATATGCAATATAGCATGTTTTCACCATCCGGACCATCACCATCATCATCCCATCCATTAACCTCTTTACAGTATACAAGGGAGTAATATGCAATATAGCATGTTTTCACCATCCGGACCATCACCATCATCCCATCCATTAACCCCTTTACAGTATACAAGGGAGTAATATGCAATATAGCATGTTTTCACCATCCGGACCATCACCATCATCCCATCCATTAACCCCTTTACAGTATACAAGGGAGTAATATGCAATATAGCATGTTTTCACCATCCGGACCATCACTATCATCATCCCATCCATTAACCCCTTTACAGTATACAAGGGAGTAATATGCAATATAGCATGTTTTCACCATCCGGACCATCACCATCATCCCATCCATTAACCTCTTTACAGTATACAAGGGAGTAATATGCAATAACTACTGTAAATTGGTATATAATAAACGACAGAATAAAAACATAAAAACTAATAAAACTCAATAACATTTATTGCATATATCACTTCATGTATTCGTAGTGCAGCCCATAAACAAAAAAATGTATAATATATTTTCGATTAGAGGTTGTTATAGTTTAATGAAACGTGTTTTAAATAATCTTACGAAGATTACGTAAAAATCCTAATGATAGATATTGTTGACAATTATGTGTACAGTTGTAGACCAGTTATAGATACGATAACAGCATGCTGCTTTACACGACTACTCTGGCGGTACTAGTGGTAGGAATGTTTTGGAGAATTTTCTTTTTCGGTAAGAGGCACGTTTGGTAGGCCATAAGTTTACAGATTTTACTACCGCACCATATAGGCCTATACAGATTAATTTAACATTTTCAATTTATTCAAGAACGCTGAAAATTATATTTAGTTGAAGTTAATAATAATTTCTTTCATATCTATGTATGTATAGAGTTATAAAATATTACCTAAAACATTTCTGTGGAAAGCGTCAAGACGGTAAACGTTTTAGAAAGATGAACAAACACGAACAATGAAGATAAATGAAATCAGACTTTGGATAGGTTATTTTGTAGTTTTAATATAGTTAATGACTTTCGTAGAAAAAGAAAATGAACAAAAAAATGTTTTCACTAATATGACAAAATAAATTCAACCAAAAACCCATTGGCTGGCTTTTGCTTAAAATTACAGTTTCTTCAGGTAAATACATTATTTACATTTATATTATTATTATTTATTATATACATTTATATCCAATTTTTGGTCAAAATGAATAACTATTAATGTGACATTAAAATGGCATAATTTAAAAAAAAATTGTCAAGGGACAATAACAAGGCCAACAGCCATAAGTCGCGTGCTAAAACGCATAGTGATACCGGACCGACCGACAGACCGACCGACAGACCGACCAACCAACATAGTGAACTATAGAGTCGCGTCCACTTGACTATAAAAGAGCATCAATGATTATTATTACCAAAATACACTAAAATAACTGTTGACGACTTTATTAAACGGTAGGGGCCTATATCTTTTCTATATATAGAGAATAATAACAAATCTGTAACTGGAATTTATTTAAATATAGCATTGAAGTTGCTAAATTATTTTAAAATAATTTCCTTTAATTCAAATCCTAATTTCCCAAATCAGTATTTCTAATTTGTTTGTAACTCTAAACAATTAATCTGTTCATTACAGATACGGTTACTGGATGGCCTACCACGTCAACAAGTAAGTTGAATTTGATTTAATGCAGACGGCTATAATATAGGGCTAATCCAAGAATTTTGTAAAACATTTTCCTACATTAACTTTAACCTACACTTATAGAGTGACACTAGGTCTTTAAGAAGATATTAAAAAAGTAGCCGATACCTTGTCTCTCGTGATTGTGTCACTAAAGACGTTGCTGACGACACTATAGTATGTTTAGCTGTTTTAATGATAGAGAAATATCTTTCATTTTCTCGATGTTATTTTCTTGATATGTTTTTGTTGATTATTATCGAATAGTAGACATATTTCATTATCGGTATATTTTACTAATAGACCTAATGCAAATATTAATAATATTAATAATTTTGATATTCATCTTTACTGTAAAGACTTTTTGTAAGAGTCTTCACAAAGGTACAGAACAGAAAATATGTTCAGACTGACCAACGTTTATGAAGGAGCATTTTGTGTGAGGGTCCACGTAGGTTAAAAACCAGAGAAAGTACTCAGAGTTAAAACCTAGACAAAAGTATTGTCTAGGATTCTAGCTTCTTTTCAAAAAGATTAATAGCTTGTTTCAAGAAAAAGTTTAAAATCTTTTCTAGCATCTAATCAAGGTAACATCTTCCGTAAGCAGTACCTACATATATCTCAGTTTCTTTTTTTTCGTAGTTGACACAGATACAGATTTTCAGTCTGGCTTTGATGGTTGGACTCAAGAATCTGGCGATGATTTTGATTGGACACGCAATAACGGTTCTACGTCATCACATGGAACTGGACCAACAGACGGACATTCAGGTTATAAATGTAAGTTTACAAGAAATATTGTAAGGGTTGCATGCTAAACAATAAGTTCAGTTACTTACGAAGTACCAAGTGTCAAGTTTTAGAAAGTCCAAATATATTGCTTAGAGGGGTTGTTCAACCCATTAACTTCGCACTTTAAAAACACCCCTTAGGTTTTTGTTTTGTTTTAATCTGTTTTTGTTCTCCTTTTATTAACATTTTCGGCAAAAATAACTCCTTGATATTAGAATAACGTAGTGTATTTGTTGTTTTTCTTGTTTACTTCCACACACAAAGCTGATTATTATGTTTATATTGAAACATCATACGCCACAAGTAGTAATGGAAATTCAGCTCGCCTTAGAAGTCCAGAGATACCAGAACAACAAAGTTTAACGTTATCATTTTACTATCACATGTATGGCTCTACTATTGGAACACTCAACGTTTACAGAACATCAAAATTAGGTGATGAATTGTTATGGTCAAGAAATGGCACCCAAGGAAATGTGTGGCATGCTGGTACAGTACAGTTCGCACACAATGGTTATGGCGACAACTACATCGTATTCGAAGGCATTGGAGGACGTTCATATACTGGGGATATTGCAATTGATGATATTTACCTTGGTGGTAAGTAACTATGTTGTTATGCCTGATTAATACAGTAATTTAAAGTTCTTCTACAGTATTTAACGCTTAGGTTCTATCGGTCAGTTGGACACTGAGAGTGATGATTCGTCCTCATGGTCCGACGATGATACAGGTATATCATTTTTATTTTGAACATTTATCTATGTCCATATTCATAACATTTTTGGATCATCCAAAAGAAAAATGTTATGAATACTATACAGAGATCCATTTCACCTATGTTTATATTGATAACACAATTACTGTAATGCGCATTTCTTATAATTATTACATATGTGTGCATGTTGTAGACTATTTAAACCGAATGCATTACACAAATTAAACAGTCATTCATTGTTGGCCCCCATGATCGAAACATATAACGCTTGTGTAACGTTTACATTATTTTGTTCAATCATTTTTTAAGATTCATTCATTTTTAATTTTAATTCTAGAAACAGAAACAGCGACCGCTAGTTTTGAAAAAGAAACAGACACAGCGACCGCTAGTTTTGAAAAAGAACCCGTTGAAGAAACTAATCTTGCTCAAAATATCAAAGGTAGTTCTAACGTTTTTAAAAACATATCAAACCAGCATTGTAGGGACGAGAATTTAGTAGATTTTGGACACAAAAGAGCCGTGAATTATCATGGTGCAAAATGAAAATCTGTCGACACAACTATTTTCTCTTAGAGAATACAGTATACGGTTTCCTCAATTCACAAAAATATTTTCCTACCACTTTTCAAACTAATATCTATGGTTACTCGCAGTTAGTTAATTAATAGCATTTATATGTGTGACTAATTTTCTTGTTTTTAAACATATTTTAGTATTTCAAAATGATGTTCCTGTACTTCGAGTCAAAATGTGTCGACCAAAACAGTTTGGTAATAAGCCAACAACAGGCCGAGAGTCTACCGTATTGCACTAGAGACAAACGTTTTCTGATTTTATTTCAATTTTTTATTTCTGTTTCTTACGTAGCACTAATGTTCCACAGATAAAAATGTTACAGTTTTTTACATTATTATGCAAATTAAATATTTACATATAAGATACATAGAATGCACATTATATTATGTAAATTAAATATTTACATAATTAATATACATAAAATGCACATTAGAGGACAGGACAGTACAGTACAGGATTTGCATAATTCTTTTAGAATATACCACATCCTACAATCATCTTTGATTTAGTCTTTCTAATCGTCGTCTTCTTAGTTCTTCGTTACTTATTCCTTCACTGGAGGCGTGTCCATAAGGGTATGGTGGCAAAGTCGGTGATCTTACATTTTGATGATTGTTAACATCTTCTGCAGGGGGTGCTGATGGATATGACTCACTGTTGTTACCAGGCACTGTAAAAAAAAAAGGATTTTAACTTTAAAATAGTTCTCAATTGGGACTGGGAATTTGGGTCAAAACTAGTTTGACAAAAAAAGTCATGTGCCCAAATATGGTATTGATATGACATCATAATGTCTATATATGGGCACATCGCATTTTTTTGTTGGATAGTGTAGACAGAGCTTTATATTGTAATAGTTTAATATTGTAAATGTCATTAGGTTATTTGGTTGAAATACATAATGAAGATGATCATGTTGATAATAATTTAATGATGATAAAGAGATTTATACAGTGCTGATATGGTGATGATATTTATGATGGTGATGCTGAATAGATTGATTAATATTAATTTATTAGTTTATTGATCATTAAAACATATTGCTTTCCAAACTATCAATAACAATCCTGACCAGTAGAGCCTACCATATTTCACATCGCATTTAGTAAAAAATAAAAATAAATTGAATTCACTGAGGAGCTATAAGCTTGGCCCCTATTCCTAGGAATACCACCAATGGAATAACACCTTTTTTTCTGAGAATTAACTAAATCAAGCAAGTAAACACACCTGAGTGTTGGCTATTCCTCATAGCAGCTGCTATTTGTTCTTCTTCACTCATACCTCCTGTATATGTATCTCGTTGGAACCCATGACCCCCAGACGCCTGAGCCCGAAAGCCTGTAGTCTGCCCTCTATTTGTATTTTGATGCCTTCCTGCAGTAGAACGTCTATAATTTCTCTGTGCTGAGTCACCTGAAATGTATTGTTCACCATTGAGTTTAAGTTTAACTACAAAAGAAGTTAATATTATATATTTCACCTTCCTGACATACCCTTTCTTCAGCAGCTATCTAGGAGTTTAAAACTAAAAACAACCTTTACAGTAAAAAGAGACTTACAAATATCAATGAAAAATTACCAAAATTTGTGACAATTCCAGCTAGAGAATCCATGATTCTCTTTAAAGGGCCTTTAGTGTACGCAAGTCCAACTAAGATACCAGCAAGGTGGCCTGTGAATGAAGCACGTGGTACTAGTATCTGTATAAGGACCAGCTCTACCCAGCATGCCCACTGCGATGGGACACTAATAATTCCCATAATGCTTTGCCTGTAATTTGGCATAAAATGAGTGGTGACCACTTTCAAGGCAAATAGGACACCTGTAAAAAAAATTATAGTTGAAAGAGTTTTTCAATTTTATAAATATACAGTAATATAATCCCCTCAGATGTCACATTATTTCTTTAGCTGCAGCAAGAAGGAAACTTACAAATGTGCATGTTGTCTGAAATCTCACTGATAAAGAAATAAATGATTCAATTTTTTGTGGTGATTGTACATTTTTTACTCTAGACCACCTTGAATCATGATGGCCAACTCCTGATTGGCTCTGTTATCCCCTTTTTTTGTGAGTATACAAAGACCGACCCAGAGTGGTTTTTTTACTAAATTACCTGAAAACCCAGCTGCACAGCTGAGAATGTAGGAATCGTCATCCAGTAGCTCAGCAGCAATGAAATTAACTGCAACCATTACGATATTAGTAATTACAGAAAAAGCAGCTATCAAGTACGCAAAGTAGTAGGATCCAAAACGATGCTCAAGTGACCGTCCTTTCCATAAAAACGACACCATGTTGTAGTACAAATGCCAGTCATCAAGATGGAACCATGCCGCAAGGAAGAGCCTTGACCAATCACTCCGATACCAGACACTAACTGCGCTCACACATACCCTCTGAATTGATGGTTTGCCAATAATACTGTATAAGAATCCATTGAGGACTTTGAGATACACAGCAATGTTTAAACCAATTGTTATCAGCGTGGTAGGAGGAATATGATTGAAGCCAAAACGAGCCAATTGCATAAACAGAAGAACAAGCCCAAAACCTCCTTGTCGTCTTCTTCTCGGCCGCATCATCTTTTATAAATACAAGCTGTGAAAAGCAATTAATACAGTAATTAAAAAGTTATGAGAATAACATGTCTGTATTTACAATACCTCCCTGATTTATTATAATACAAATAAATTTAGTGTGTTGTTATATTTGGATTTTAAAATGTATATTAATTATAGTAATACTACACTACAAATGACTACAAATCAAATTTACTTCAGACAGAGGAGTTGCTACAGTGTGAATATTATCCATGGTCTCCTTTACCAAGTGGGGAATAAATAAAAATATTTACCTTTCTAGTCTAGCTAGACACAATTTGGCAATTGCTAAATTGCAAAATTTTCTGGTGACTTTTTTGGTGCTGATTATAGTTTGAATACATAAAATGATATTAGAAGCTAATTAAACCACCTAACACGACAAAATATACCTTCTAGAACTATTTAATGCTATATTAAGATTAGTTACACGTCGTTTTATGAAAATTCATTTTAAGCAGCACAGTATTGTTTTTGTTTTGATCATAAAAAAAGCAGTCGACACTTACAAAATGTATTATTAAGATTTAATTTAAGTTGATTTGAATTACTAAAAAAATGTATTATGTATTAGAATATTTATTTTATTGTGTTTACATTTTTTTAGTTGGCCTATAGACTTGAAATGGGCCTGTACGCTTATATTTTTTAATTTGATCAAACAATTTAATGATGAATTTAAAAGAACGATAAAAAAAATTGCTGAGTAGTCGTCGTCGCGACAAAATGGCGACTCGGATAATTTCAGCGGCTGTTTTATTTCTTATTTGTTTTCTCACTTACCGAGAAATAAGTCAAACAGACGCAAAAATAGAAGAAAGACAGATTCCTAAATTTTCTCATTTGTCAGGCCCGACACTGAAAGTATTGTACTGGTAAGTAAAAATTGTTTGAAAAGCTAGGCCTACTGGTCGTACACTCTATATGCCAGTATCGTATATTTAATACTGTCTAGCGAGTTGGGCTAAGCGAACATTCCAGCTAGCTTTGCTGGCATGTTACGTAACATCTAGCCTAGGCAATGAAGCCAAGGCAGACATTTTGTATTCTTTTTTTTTCTTCAATGAAATGATTATACAGGTACTAGAATGAATAGCCTAGACCTGGATAATAAAATATAATCCTAGGCTAGGCCGGCCTAAACCTAGGCCAAGCCCTAGCTAGGCTAGGCCTATATTTATTTTCAAATAAATACAGTAATTAATTAATAATGTCAAATGATATGATCTGATGTTTAATGATGTTTTTATATATAAAATAATAAATATAAAGAAAAACAAAAACTGCAGCATGCATGATTTTTATATTGTTGTTATAGCAGGAGGGTAGAGGAGGAGCCTAGCTAGGCCTAGTGCATTTTTACTAATAAATCTATGTAGCTGTAATTTAATAAAGTAGTTTTTTTAAATGATTTATCTATGTATATGAATAAATTTCTAAATTATTTATAACTACAGTATTTTATGTGAATATTAATTTGAATTCTTTTCAGCATATCATGAGGGTACAGAAAAGCCTTCGAGGATTACCGGTTCCACTTGTCTCAACGTTACCCAGAGTTGAGCATAGAAGGGACCAACTTCCCCCCAACTCCTCTTAGGCAAAACCTTGCATCCTTTCTGTCAATGGCCAAGCTAGTGATTATGGGTATGCTGGTGTTTGGTAGTAATCCATTTGAATCCGCTGGAATGAACACTCCTGCCATCTGGAACTGGGCTACTGAAAATAAGGTTAGTTTTAAAGTTGTTGTCTCTGATTTTTGTAAATGAATACTGTACTGTATATTATGTATAACTGAAAATAGTCTATATAAGCTATATATTTATATTATATTTCCTCATCTTTATCGTTTCAAATTAATTAATTAAAATTTCAGTATATTACTGGGCGGTTTAGAACTAATGTTCTTTGCCTGTCGTGTTTATATATTATATTCATGAAATGTATTATTTGAAACTCGTACTTAATTTTTTAATACCTTATTCATTATTGTTTTATTATTGATTGAAAGAAAGAAAATAAATGTTTACGTGGAATTGAATTGAATACTACACTATAATTAAAATATAATTGTTCTTTTTAATTACATTAGTTTGTTTTATCTTCCTTATGTGTTTAAATGTTGTATGATCTGTGTAGAAGAAGAGATCAGTATTAATTTGTTCCAAAAGGGGATTCGTCCTATACAACCTTGGACTGTTCAAACTAAAAGAGACTTGGGGTAGAATACCGTATCACATGAAATAAATGATGTTTTTGTTGAACTGTAGGTGTATGCATGCTTGATGATCTTCTTCATTTCCAATGCTGTAGAAACTCAGTTGTTGTCTACTGGAGCCTTTGAAATTTCTCTAAATGGTAAGAATTTCCAAACTTTCAATTGAACAGGACTTTAGTATTTAAAGGTAGATTTGCAGTACATGATGCGTTTACAAAATTGAAGTGCAGTAAGGCTCAGAATGTCTCAGGGTTAAATTGTTTTTGTTTTATATTTTAAGTTATTACATTTGCATTATTTTTGTCTCTTTACAATTTTCATTAACTTACCATTTCAGATATCCCTATCTGGTCCAAAATGCAATCTGGCAGAATCCCAAAATATGGCGAGTTGGTCAACATCCTGGATAACAATATTATGAATCTTAATTTTAAGGAATAAAATGATAACATGTTTGGTAAGTTTGGAAGTTGTCATTGGTAAATACATAAAAAAATATTACTCTATATTTATCAATGTTTCTATAATAAAAACAATCATTTTGTTTAGTTCCAGATGTGTCCTGCCTTCAATCGTACTTGATTAAGTCTTTAAATGACCTTTGACCTGATGATAGCTGATACTTAAACCAGTGAAACTGGCTGCATTGGCTGGATGTATTCTCAACTTGTTTCTTAAAGACCTAATTGAGTAGATTAAGTGTAGAAAGTATGCTAGGGAAGTTGTACTTGTGTGAATAATGCTCAGTTTAAAAGCTCTATTTAAATTGGCAGGTACACTTCTTCTATCTAGGGATGTTGTACTTGTGTGAATAATGCTCAGTTTAAAAGCTCTATTTAAATTGGCAGGTACACTTCTTCTATCTAGGGATGTTGTACTTGTGTGAATAATGCTCAGTTTAAAAGCTCTATTTAAATTGGCAGGTACACTTCTTCTATCTAGGGAAGTTGTACTTGTGTGAATAATGCTCAGTTTAAAAGCTCTATTTAAATTGGCAGGTACACTTCTTCTATCTAGGGAAGTTGTACTTGTGTGAATAATGCTCAGTTTAAAAGCTCTATTTAAATTGGCAGGTACACTTCTTCTATCTAGGGATGTTGTACTTGTGTGAATAATGCTCAGTTTAAAAGCTCTATTTAAATTGGCAGGTACACTTCTTCTATTTATTAAATATCTTTAAATGTCATAATTTTCACATTAAAACAATTTGATTTGAAAATAAAACATGCTGTATAATTGCCCTAGCATTTATTTGCAATAGTATGATATTGTAAATTTAATGGTGTTATAATTTGATAAAAGAGGATTTGATATTTACCAATAATGATTGTAATAAATTCTTGTTTTTTGAAATGTTTGTATGTTGGAAAATTACGATGTTCTCTCTATATTATGTTCTACATAATGTTTTCAACAGATTGTTGCAATTATTTAGGTAATGTTATTGAACAGTATTTTTTTCCTCATTGTTGAAATAATGAATAAATATTTTAAGGTTTATATTATAGATGGTGTATATTGTTGGTTGTGCCTTTGTAATGTTGGTATTAATTTCTAAAGCTCTGTCTACACTATAAAACAAAAAATGTGATGTGCCCAAATATGGTAGTGATATGATTATGGTTATCAATCAACCATGTGCTCGTAATACAACAAATCTGATAAGAATTATAATACAGTATTTGTTAATATTCACATTCCAAATAAAGTTCAAAATATTATACAAAAGGTTTCTCTCTTATAAGTAAGACTAGTAATATGTTATATAATGGTAACAAATACCATATTTATTACAGTATTTCACACACATAGAGGCTACAACTTAAGTTATACTGTATTTGTTATAAAATTAATGAGATTATATAGATTGACTAGAGGATGAGTATGTCCTCTAGCCAATATAAACCTAATGACAAACATTAAAATATGTTTTCAATCACTTTTTCAATCTTCATCAAATTTGCGTTTTATACTTGGATTGATAGTTATTATGTTGAGCTGCGGTGAAGCTGTATCCCTTTTCTCCGTTTTGATTGACTGCAGTTGAATATGAGGAATTGCTGTAAACAAACCAAAATCATTTTAATTAGACTGGTTACAGTTTGTACAATAATGTTATGGTTAAATAATCCTATAAATCAGTTTTAGTAGCAACTGTATGTCCTGATCTGTGAAAATATGCTAATACAAACAAAAGTGTAAAGCTCTGTCAACACTATCAAACTAGTTTGCCCAAATATGGTAGTGATATATCATCTTGTCCATATATGGGCACATCACATGTTTTTGTCACATAAAGTTTGATAGTGACAGAGCTTAAGAAGTGGGTAGTATACTGTACACACAGCCATAGAATAAGCAGAATACTCTCCTTATCAAAAAATGTTTGCTTTCAATGCATTCAAAATGCCTCCAGAAATGGAGAACACATTACAAATTACAATACAAATAGCAAAACAAAAAGGAAATAATTCATTGTTTGAGGAGTTGTAACAGTATCACATATGCTGTGGTAATTGCATTCATTACTTCTTAGTCATTTGTTCACACAATATTATATGACGGATATAAAGATACCTTTGGGTGCATTACTGCTTTGTGTTGTGAGGACATTAGCATGTGGTGCTACACTTTTGCTGCCGCTTGATTTAGATGTTAAGGTAATAGTAGTGCCCTTTCCTGAAAGATAAAAATCAACACATATAAATCCTTTGATTCAGAATAACATGTTACAAACAGTTTCTTTTTTGAGTGCACAAAGGCGTGGCGAGTAAACATGATATTTGAATCAAAGCACTCACCTGATGATGAACTTAGACTTAACCGTGATGGGAGTACCATACCAGATGTCTGAAAATAGAAATTAAAATCAACATTTATGTACAGTAATTCCACATTGTCTTTAGTAGTAAAATATACATACATTTAACAGAATAGAACAACTTTGGACTTACTTTTCTACTGTTGGACCTAAGTCTATAGTTTGTAGATGAAAAGCAATATCGATCCGGAGGCAGATTCGGCCCATTATGCGGCTTAATAGCAGGAAGGGCAGTGTTGTTCTTTACCCTAGCAACTTCTAGTAGTAGCTGCAAGTCAACACAACAAAATAAATATATATAATTTATTGTCAATCTTGCAAAAAAACATAAATAGAAACATGTTATTTATTGTACAATAGAGAGACTCAAAGACATATCATTTTGTTGTTGCTTTGTTTGTTATTATCTTTTACATCAGAGTATGTAAATGTTATGAAACTTGAAAAAAACTAGGATATTGAGTTAGATTGTTGTTGATTCTTTTATTCAAGACATTCATAGTGCCAACACCATTATAGCTTACCTCTCTGGGAGGGGGACAAGTGAAGGAGTGATCCATACGTGTCTGTACTGCTAATTGTACATCTTCTCCATCTATTACTTTTTTCCCAGCATGATTACCAAATATTTGGGCATCATCAAGAATATCTGTTACATAGCCTGAGAAGGAACACAATCAACTTAAATTTATTCATCTTTTTTTTATTTTTTAAATAGACGACTGCCCTCTATCTTTTTTAAAAATAATTTAATATTGTACTACTGTAGATTCAGGTTTGATTGATTAAGTCATTCATGATTCATATATAAACATTTAACAGTACAATGATATTAATTGTTTTCTTAGCAGAAAAACACAAGTAAAACAATACCCACATAATATTTACATTCGTGATCAACATATTACATTACAATATTACATTTTTTAAAATCATAATTTAATAATATATTAATAAATTAAAATTTATCATTTTTTAAAGAACAATAATGTTTTAATGATGTAAAGAAGAAAGTTCTACAATCCATTTGTAACAAGATTATTATCTAGTTATGTAGATTATTACCCAGGCCTACGTCTACTATGCCTATCTATACGACAGGTCAGACTGAACGCTCCGGAACTTATTTCCCCGGTGGAGCTCAATAGTACAAAACACTGTTCCCACACCAGTAGAGGCCTAGCTATATGAATGGGGAATTAATGACAAAAAGAACCTACGATATGTGAATTCCAACATCTGATTAATAACACGAGGTTCATATTCAGTCACTCCCATGTCTTTTAGAATTGCTACCATGGTTTGAGCGTCCTTTGGGGTACGATTATTTCCCCCGCCACCACCAACTGTTATTGGAGCCGCCATTTTGATTTCAATACACAGTATATTGAAGTATGGAACGCCAATGTCGCATAGCAATGTACAATAATGTTAACATTAAAATGTACCTTTGTGTGAATACTGTAAATGCCATTTGTGTGTTTGTTAATGACATTAATTAATACTAAAAATATAAAAAAAAAAAGAGAACATTAAGACAAAGTACTATTAGCCTTTATTTGGTACAAAATAGGTGCATCTTTTACATAATATAACAGGCTAAATCAACCAAAACATACATAAATTAAGAATTTTATTCGCAAAACCACATTAACAGAACCAACTACTGTATATATTCAATTTTTAAGGGGAAAAATAAATTACATACCATAGCAAGTATAATTGTATTTTTTGTTCTTTTTTCATCAAAATAAACAAAGACTAGAATTAGACACACAGACTGTATCCAAATGAGTTTCAATATCCCCATGTAAAAACCAGTATCATAGAGTACTTTAGACTTGGTCTCGTAGTTTAGATCCTCCTAGTGAGCTCTGAATGGTCAAAAGAAACACGATATATTATGACCACCTTTGTAAAAAGAATATGATAATAGTAATTTCTATCAAGTAGAACATACTAAGTACAGTATTAGGATGACTATAACGAGGCATTTAATAAAAAGGCAAATTGCCTTAAAATGTAAATGTGACATGTTTCGAGAAACTATTCTCATCATCAGAACAGTAAACAACGCCTAGAGTGCTTATATACCAATAGGACATATTGTATGTAAATAAGTAAGTAATTAGCATAATAAAACAAGGAATGTAGGCAACAACCAATCATACGGCAAGTGTGACGCCTAAGTTATAGATTTGTTTGTTCAAGGAAGGTTTACTCCATGAGATGTGGAGGGCTTCCTTGACCTTAAGTTTGAAAGCGGAATCTGCAGAATCCAGAACGGTGAAGCAACCCGCATTAGCGAGGGCCTTACACCGTTCCGAATCCTACAGATGTTGAAAAATGCGAGAAGCCTTGTCCCTGAAATGTTCACGCACCCGCATTGATAACCGTCTATTGGTTTCACCAATATACATGGAATTGCATCCCATACATTTAAATTTATATACAACACGAGAGCGGAACACATCAGGGACAGGGTCCTTAAGACTAAACAAGTTTGAAATTTTGAATGATTTGAAAGCTAATTTAATATTAATACCTTTGCAATATTTATGTGTAATTTTGTCGATTCTTTGTTGTGCGCATTTGGCAAACTGTAAGTAAGGTAATTTAAAATAAAGAACCTTGTTTTGTTCAATAATCGACTCAACTGACGCAACATTGCAAGGAGAAAAAATATAGATATCTGTAAATATTGTCATTAATTATACTGAGTGGAAAACAGTTTTTACTTAAAATGGATTTAAGAGTTGAAATGTCATTGTTAAAGCTAGACCAGGAATTATTGATGATGAGAATAGTTTCTCGAAACATGTCACATTTAAATTTTAAGGCAATTTGCCTTTTTATTAAATGCCTCGTTATAGTCATCCTAACTCGCAAGTTTGGTGGTATTATTCATGATTTATCTAACAAAGTACAGTATTATTGTCCAAGAGATGATCAGTACACTGCTACTTGATGTATTTTGTTAAAAACTTTTGATGAAATTCTGATCGGATTGTATCATTAATAAATTTTTTCTCCATTTTGTCATCTTCTCCTCTTGCACAGTTCTTGAAAACTACATCATCATCCCACCTATAAAATCAAGAGATAATATTGACTAATATGCTAGCCTAGGCTAGTTCGTTGTTGGCTCTTGAGAAAGGCACTCTGCTTCAACCAATGAGGATTGAGGGGGTTTATTTATTCAACTTTGGTTCACAAGGGTACTGTATTACAGCAGTATAGCTGACTTGAAGAGGCCCTATATATACATATATTGAAGCATTTTGTAATTAAGCTCTTAACAGCAGTAATAACTCATTTTACAAACCTTCTTTTAACTTTAAAATCACTGACTTTTTGTGAATTTATTAGCGGATTTCCACTTATTATATTTTCAGTTCTTATTCTTTCTTCCTCTATTTTTCTTTCAAGTTCCTGAAAAAATAAACAATGAAGGTGTTGAATTTAAAGATTTATGAGAAAACTTTAACAGCCAAATAGATACAACAATGCTAGACGAAGATATTAATTATTCCTGTTCACACAACACATTTGAATCAACCAATTACCTTTTGCATCTGTTCCTTGGCCCTTTCTTTTTTAATCTTGTTCAACTCAGCTAATAATTGGGCTGTATCATCATCATCACTATCTGAATCCTATTAGAAAACATAAATAGGTAAGTACTAAAAATAAGTAATATAAACGCATAGAAATTACATTGCATATTTAGAGTCTATTTTAGCTGTTTATCGGCATTTACAGAACTAGGCACAAGTCAATCAAAATTGGAAGGCCAACCGTGGTAATGCAAATTTATTTCTTATTTATTTGATTATTGTTTAAATCTTAAAAGGAAATAAATAAATGTTATTTTGAATTGAATTTTGAATTGAGTGCCAATAGACACATTTTATATTTGAATGGGGAATTGTAAGCTATGTGTTTAAATAGTTTTATTTTAGTATTTGAATGGAGAGTATTAAGCTACCAACTTACAGCACTATCTGAGTCATCCTCTGGGTCATCTGCATCAAGATTGGCTGCCGGAATTTGTTCTAATCGTGGGCGCTTTGTGCTGGATGACTGATCTGTGTGTTATCAGAAAATAATACATTTATTTTAATTTTTTAATTATTTATCATCAAACATATTTTATTTTAAGAAGTATTATCCTTTCTCTTTATAATTTATTTTATATTCATTTTATCTTTGATTGTCTAATTTATATAAAAATCAGCTTTATTAAACATTTTCTGTTTCAGTTTTAACACAGAATATTAAAAACAAACAAGTACAAAGACTAAAAACACTAAAAAGCACACCTCTATTTTTATCACCACGTTTTTCACGCACAGAAGCTCGTTCACGTTCCTCCAACTCTCGTCTGAAGTCACGGTTGCGAACTTCATCATGTGTATCTTGTCCTTGTTGTCTGTCAAAGAAACATAAGTTTTGGTAATAATTCAGCAAAAGACAACTTAATTGTCATCAAAACACTCTACTTTTATAATGGAATAACCCTATAAAAATGGCAGTTGATCCAACATATTAAAAATAACAATGTACCTGTATTTTAATTTAGTGTGTGCTGGTAAATCCCTGCTGGAATACTGTTTAGATAGGGCACTTAAGTCTCCTTCACCTTTATTTCGACCACCCCGTGCTGTGTCAAAGGTCGGTCTTGCTGCTGTTGTCATTTTGTCTAGAAAATACAAAAAATTATTTCGAGCTCAATACTTTTTCAAAATTTCCATCACTCAGAGTCCTGGCATTGTTGTGATAAGCAAACATACATAGATGTAGGCCTAAATATTGAGGATATTTCAGGGCTATCTGGTCCCTGGTGCTACCATATGTTTTTTGTATGTCATCGGTATGATGATGGTTTGGTTTACGGCATTATTGAAATACTAATTAAATAAATCAAATATTTTATTTTAATCTAATATTTTAATAACAAATTGTATGTAGGATTGGCAAAATGTCTAGGTTCATCAAGGCTGTCTAACTAGCACCGACGGATTGTGAAATGGGAGAGACCCATCACAATTACCTAATTCTAAAAAACTAGCCTAGCTAGGCATAAACCTAGGCATACCCGGCCCCGTTCTTTTCGCACTCGATCGCGACGCAGTTGTTAATATGATGATGAGGGGAGTGAGGCCTAAAAAAGAAGGCCAGCCTAGCCCGCCTTATTTATATTATTTGGCAATGTAAACATAAATATTAGCTAAAATAACACATATAGGCATATACAGATATAGTACAAGCAAACTACGTTACCAGTTTGTTACAGAAACATGAATTTTATTGGAAAATAAAAGTGACCGAACAACACACGCAAACTCTCTACCCTTACAACAACCAAAGATAGTGTGTAGAACCAAAGAATATAATATATCACAAGAAGAATGAGTATTCCGCGATTTTTGCATGAGAAATTTGTAACAGTGAGTGATGCCCGCCCTCATAAGGGCGGATGTAAATTTAAAGCTCGTTCAAATACTCTACCTTTGAATGATAGAACTGCAAATTGGAATATTGATAATAATAAAAAATGTAAATTGTGCGGTACAAATTCGGACGAAGACATCCATCATTTCATCCTTAATTGTCCAGCTTTAAATAATATACGTAATCAGGAATTATTTAATTTATATGTGGATATGTATAGAAATGGCAGCAAAGATATGTTTGATACTTTTTATACTTCTCCTGAAAATGACAAACTTAAATATATTTTGGGATACTCAGATAATTTAATTGATGAAGAGTGTGAAAATATTTTGGATAGTTTTTGTAAAAGATACCTAAAACAAGCATGGCAATTTCGAAATGATTCACTGAATTCCATGACTCAATAACTATGTTATCTACATTGCTACATTAAGTAAATTGAAAAAAAAGTAGGAGGGGGGAGGAGTTGGGGGTTTTTCGTAATAAGCTGTGTTTATCAGCTGATTTTATTTTATTTTATACACTTTTACTATATCTTGTTTTGTATTCATTGTGTAAAGTAATGATCTACTGTACTGTATTTTTAACTTTTCTGTTAATTGTTATATTTTATAATTGTGAAGGATGCACCTTTGTGCTAAGTGTGCCACCGATCTAAAGGTGTAATTCCAAATAAATGAATAAATAAATATACATATACTAAATAAGACTTGATTTAATAGACATGATACATGTCACATTAAATAGAATTATGATGATAGTTTTTGCAATTGTAAACTATTTTATAATACATATTTATTAACAAACTAGTGTTTATTCACTTTTACAGACAATTATTTACTAACATGCTAAGTTAGTTCACAAAAAAAGGCCTAACACAGCAACACCAAAAATCAACGAATATTACTCAGCACGGCCTATTCTTTACCATTGCCGTGTACTACTCTACGCCCGGTAAATTAAGTATTGTTTTTATGATATAAATTAGTATAAAGCACATGTTATTAATAGGACAAAATGTTAAATGTCATTAACATTTATTTGTTTTACCAGAAACAAGTTAAATATATGAATATTATTAAACTATCCTTCGTGAAAACGCGTAAACACCAACACGCTATCGTAGCGCCCGGTTGATAAAGCAAACTGTTTATACGGCAGTTTTTACTAAATAAATTGCATAAAACGAACAATTAAATATCCAAATAGTATTTAACATGATGTTGGCATGTAGTTGATAACATTTTTATCATCGGAAAATACTCCGGTGGTCCAGCCTTTGATTAGTGAAACCTTCACAAAAAGTTGTATACATCCCAGATACATCCACACTTATGGCGGCGCCTTACCACATGGACAATATTACTGTTACAGGGAAAATCGCGGATTACTCATTCTTGTGATATACTGTATATTCTTTTTGGTAGTACACTATCTTCTTTGCAACAACCTCACAGAGCCACAAAAATATATTTTTCACACCAACAGAGGGCGTTGTTTCATTATTTCAAGGAGCGCCCCCAAGTGGGGTGGTGGCGTACGTAGAACGGCGACACACGTAGTACACAGTACGGGCAAAGATTGTATAGCGCCGCTACGCGGCGCAAGATAGGTAACTGGGTGAGACCTTTGTAATCCATGGACGCCATTCCGGCGGACAAGTTTGAACCGGAATAAAGTCGTTGTCAAGGCAATATCCACAATGTTTCGGTTAAAGAATGAAGTTGTCTAACCAAACATATAAATGTAAACACACAGAATTAATCGGAAAGTGTCCAGATCCCAAAGAAACTTTTATTTTACTTTGTTTACATAATTTCTTCCCTTTTCCATGAATCAATCATAAGGATGGTTAACGACGGGTGTCACGAAAGCTCAGACCACGAAAGCTCAGACCCCCTAAGACCTAAGATCACGAAAGCTAAGACCCAACACCTAAGATTACAAATATTTATCTTTCGCACCTGCCTTGTATTTTAACTCCCAACATTTATTCTGAATACCACACCTTAGAATTGGCACTTTCATGAAAAAGAATCACATAAAAAGTAACAAATACATTTTTAAATTGATGATTTTACAGACGTTTTTCTCGCACACAAAATGACTAGCCTACAGTACAGTAGGCCTACCCCATGGGCCATGTTCAATGTTTTTGTTTCTATGGAACGTCAAAAGAGCAAAAATTATATAGAGGGCTGAAAACTCTGTGGAGTCCATCTACAGTGTGGATGGAACAATGTAAAATTGTAATGATAATAGTATAATCATGCAAGTACGAAGAAATAAATACTGGCAAATAAATTTTAATTTAAAAATCATGATAAGTTTTTTTGTTTCGTTTTCTTTCTGTTTTTATACTTGTACTATTATTGTTGCTCTTTTGGCGCTCCATAGAAACAAAAACATTAAGCATGGGGAGCTCGAGGAGTTACATTGTCATTACAGTATACAAAGAAACACATCTGTAAAATCATCAATTTAAAGGATTTATTTATTTGTTATTATGTGTTTCTCCTTCTGAAAGTACTTATAAGTCCTAATTTAAAAGTGTGGTGTTGAGGATAAAGTTAGTCAACAAATTTGGAGTCAAAATACAAGAAAGGCAGGTGCGTAAGAAAAACATCCTCTGAAGCAACACAATGGAGTAAATATATACCAACAAACAACCCGTCAAGTTTGTTTGTTGTAAAGAAAAAATATACATTTACTCAACGGGCGAAAATAATGTGAGTTTATCTATGTTTTGCGGTAGTATTAAATTATATTTATGGTAATAAATGAAACCTACTGTGTTTAAAATTATGTATGGATAAACAAGTATTGTTTTTAAGCTGTAGTATATCTTAGTATTTGTAATCTTAGGTGTTGGGTCTTAGCTTTCGTGATCTTAGGTCTTAGGTGGTCTGAGATTTCGTGGTCTGAGCTTTCGTGACACCCGGTTAACGACAGATACTTCGAGGCGGACCGCAACATTTAAACCATTTACATTTAAATCACAATAATAACCTGTCCGCCCGAATGGCGTCCATGGATTTACTGGGCGCGTAGTGTTATAAGATAGGAGCTTGGCAACAGTTACCTATATAGCGCCGCGTAGCGGCGCTATATAATCTTTGGTACGGGCAGAGAGAGAGAGAGGAACGCGGGAAAATGAAATAGGCTAGGCGGAGAGTTTCACCACACCACCTGGAAGATTGCATGCGCCACCCAGCGCCACGGAGTGTTGACAAAGTGCGAGGCAGCGAGGCACGCGAGGCAAGCGCGGCATGCCAAATATTTGTGCGAGGCATCATTTTATCATTTCCAAAAGTGCGAGGCATGCGAGGCATATAGTTTACAATTTCAAAAAGGTGCGAGGCATATCTTAACGTGCTATTATGCTATATTATAGGCCTAATAATCAATCGATACAAGCGTATCTAAATAGATTCGTGTATACACTCATCATGTTGTTTATTTTTATGTAACGATTGTTTTTTTATTCAAGTCATATCGTGTCAAATTTTACTTTTACAAAAGTGCCCAAACTACGGTTCCAAAATCTGAACGACAGTCTTCAACTTTCGATAAACAATAATTGTTATAGCGACACACTCATCAAATGACTGCAATGTTTGTTGGCATTTCGAGCGTGTTCACTCACATGTCTCTCGAACATAGCAGAGTGAAAGTAATATTTTGTCACACCCCTGCGCCTAGATCGGGTAGACCCGAGAGATGGAAAATCCCTCTTTACTATTTAGCAGGTAGCGGAATGATTCAGCCCTCAGCTAGCTCAGAGGATTGTGGGGCATTCCCCTCCTATAGCACGTGGTTTCAGCAGCAACGCACAGACTTCTCTCTGAGCGGCGTGCCAAAGACATTTTTGACATTCCATTCTCTAGGAACAACACGTGTACCTCTCTCGCAAATAAGGTGAACAGCGATTGCCAGGACAAGTTCAATAACTGGCGGTGAATAAAAGGTAACTGATATGGCGATCCAATAACATGCCGCAAAGAAAAAAATTGCGACAGAATTCTGGAGCGCGTGTGAAAAAAGACTTACGTCCGACAATTGTAATACTAGGCCTAAAATTAAACTTTAGCTAATATGCTTAGCCCTAACCTAGATAAGAGGCCTATGTAGAAAATAATTTAATCAATTTTGATATAATAATAATTGGTGTAATATTTAATAATGATACACTATTCCTGTTTTAGTAAGCTAGGTATATTACGAACGATTTTTATTTATTGTTGTCCATGTACGTACTAATAAACCTGGCGCTAGTTTCCTTCGCTTGTATTTTTACTCCAAATTTGATAACTAACTTTATCGTGTGAATACCACACCTTAGAAGTATACCTCATGAGTACTTTAATGAAAGAATCACATAAAAAGTAACAAATAAATCCTTAAATTAATGATTTTACAGGCGTGTTTCTCGCACACTGTTCGCGAATTTCACTTATTCAATGTTCAATATTTTTGTTTCTATGGAGCGCCAAAAGAGCAACGATAATAGAGGACTAAAACTCAGTGGAATGCGTCAATTTCTCATGCATTTATTGGTGAAAATTTATTTCAATATATTTGTTAATTTGTCAATAAAAATGCTGTAATATGTTACTGCTGATACTGTTCTGTTTTCAAAGAATAATAATCGATCCTAAATCAACATCACTAACTACCTAGTCTAGACCTAGGGCATCCTACTAAGGATATTATGATGAATTTTTTCTATTTTATTCTTTAAAAGGTTAACGAAACCGTGTACATTATCAACAGTAACATTTTTCCTTACTGACAGTGACAAAATCTATTGAAATTGTACTTGATTTTCACCAAATAATGCGTTAAATATAAATGGATTCTACAGAGTTTTTAGCCCTCTAATTAATTTTGCTCTTTTGGCGTTCCATAGAAACCAAAATATTGAACATTGAGTGTGCGAAATGCGAGAAAAACAACGTCTGTAAAATCACCAATTTAATGGATTTATTGTTACTTTTATGTGATTTTTCTTCATTAAAGTAGGCCTACTAATTCTAAGCTGTGGTATTCAGGATAAAGTTGGTTAAAATACAAGGCAGGTGCAAAAGGAAACTAGCCTAGCGGGCCTAGGCCTAGGCTACTTCAATTTCGGTGATTTCCTGCCTTGCAATTTTGAGAAATGATAAAATGATGCCTCGCATTTTTTGATGATGGTAAAACGATGCCTCGCAAAAATTTCTGACTTGCCTCGCATGCCTTCCCTGCCTCGCGTGCCTCGCTGCCTCGCACTTTGTTACTACCCAGCGCCACGTGTTTTTAGTGCAGCGTACCAAAACACAACCTACTGTAACTGCACTCACAGCAGGTACGTTAGGACGCTAGCAGTACTAGGCCTAGGGCCTAGTAGAGTATGCACTGATTCATATTGTTATTATTGGTAGGCCTCCTACCTAGTACTGTACTGTACTAGACTAGAGTATTCTCTTTATAGTATAACTTTCAAAAACTTACATAGGCCATAGTATTTATTAGTAGGCCCTAGTAGGCGGTTTACGATGAAATCGGTCGCGAAAAAATCAACTTCCCGTATTTTGTATGGCGCGCCGCTAGAGCTATACGTTTGAAATCGGTCGCGTTTGAAATCGGTCGCGCTATTTTGTATGGAACGAGATGCATGCTAGCGGGATTTACATTTTCTTCGTTTATATAGTCTAGATTTAATTGATATTTTTTATGAACCAGATTATTTATGTGGATATTTTTTATTTGGTTAATAAATATTTATTATCAATCATTTTTTTTATTTTACAGGTCTCTGAGAAGGACTGTGTCTTTTCAAAATGGCCATTTCTAAACATGTTTAAATATTTTATTAGGCATAATATAATAATTTACCTCTATTTTATTATGTACTGTAATTAATATATTATACTGTATAGAGAATATACGTCTGTGTCTTTTATTAATATTATGCAAACAATTACGTAAAAGAGAACAATTTATTTAAAAACAATAAATGTTACAATGTATAGCCCGTAAAGCCAGCGTACTATCCATTTTTATACTTATGCATAATGTGGCAGATATTATATCTATATATTGGACCACCTTATTTTAATCTCTATTTTATTTATGTCCGTACGTTATGTAGGATTAAGTATAGGCCTATAAAAATTATTGTTGAGGAAAATCACGTGTATATTTTTATTTCTAATGTTTAGGCCTAAAATAGTTTCTAGTAAAAATGATTATTATATGCGGATCGTTAAAAGACGAGTTACTGAAATAAACCCCGAAATAGGCCATATCGTGGATGCGCCTTCTATGATCGTGCAGACGTTAACTGCACGTTATTTTGCTGACGGGGATTACCTTTAAAAAAAACACGCACTAATGTGTCAAAACACGTACGATCGTTGTCCATGGCCATGTAAAGATGACGTATAGGCCTATTACTAATAACCATACGTTTGAAACATCTAGGCCTGCATGTGTTTTTGTGAAACATAGTTCCATGGTGAAACGATGTATATAATTTACGTATATACGTCGGTGATACTATAGTTTTTATTTTGAATATCTTTGATTTCTTCATTTATAAATCACTTAATGTAAATAATTAAGTACCACTCAGTGTCTCACATCCGTACGCCATTCGTAAATCTAAATGTTTAAATATCAGTGCAAGATTACCTCTTTGAGAATCTTTAAGTTTTAATATCCATCCATTATTATTCTCGCATCTAGGCCTATCATTGTACAGCATACTGCATAGTCCTACTGTATAGGCCCGGTAGATTGATTTATAACGGCATATTATTTTATTAGTATTATCCTAAAACCATGCTCATGTAAGAGTGGCGGATATCGAACGTAACAATCATCGTCATACATCATCTTCCTTTATTGCATAAACCTCATTGAGCTGGTATCCACTTGCAGGTATAACTAGTTTCGTAATTAACTGCGATTAAAAAATACGCGATAGGCGCGTCTACTTGTTTAATATTAAATTATTTCAACATTTTTAAAACTTTAAACAGTGGCATCTAATCTTTTCAAAAACTTAAACAATATTCAATAACACTTTTAAAAACGATTTTCTAAACGAACACATTACAATTATTCATTGACACCTGTAAGATAAAATGAAAACACAAATTATTTATAAATAACGAGATAAATATTTATATTTACTGTACTAAAAAAATTATCGATCGAGGTAAAAAAATTGTTAATAGTATTAGAAATTCTATATTCAAAATGTATCTAGTGAGTCCCATGCAAAATAGCGCGACCGATTTCAAACGCGACCGATATCATTAAACGTATAGCTCTAGCGGCGCGCCATACAAAATACCGGAAGTTGATTTTATCGCGACCGATTTCAGACGCGACCGATTTCATCTGACACCTAGTAGGCTACTACTAAACTAAGGCCTACTACTACTAGTAGTAGTAGTAGTAGTAGTAGTAGAGTAGTATGTTTTAGTAGCCTAGCCTATATATAGGTAGTGAGGTAGAATAAATAGGCCTACCCATTATGGCATAACTATAGGGCTATAGACTATTCCTGCTAAGCAAGTAGTACTAGTAGGACTAGTACTAGCTAAGCACAGGCCCCTACTACTACTTCTAGGCCTACATACCAACCAAGACTAGATTAGACTATTTAAAGTATAGTATATTCATTGTAGGTAGGGCTTGGCTAATTTTGTACTTCAATGACTACCAACTTATTGTTTCCAATACCAATATTGTTGGGTTTAGATATTTTATTTACTATAGAGATGGAAACTGTGTCACCATCATGCTTGCTGCTCTTTCAAGATGACAGTTTGGTTTGCAGCTACAAAGATGGATCAGCTCTTGAGGTGTCACCTTGTGGTTCTACGTTTATGCATAAAAAGGCTCCTCCATCTTCTGATCACCACCCTCTGCTAGACCTTCACCGACGGACCATTCTGCAGAGAACACTTTATGTTACTAGCGAGTACAAAGCCAAAGTTCAGCAGGTTATTGGTATTCGCAACCGCTTTGCTTCATATCCTTATGTTACCAGTAACCTGTTGCAGGAATCCAATCTCATCTTGGTAAGATAAAGTATTCATTCATTCATTCATTCATTTCCCAACCAACAGTGAGCTCATGGTTCACCACTTACAGGAGGGAACACAGACAAACACGTACATATACAATAACAAACATTAAACTAAACTACTAACAATGTTACGAAACTTACGGAAATTATTACTAAAAATATCTAACTCAGGGTTTCTTAAAGTAAAAGAATTGTAAGTTTGACTTAATCTACTAATAAAACCATTTTTACTCGGGGTACCCGAGTCTAGTACTTACTCATTTTCTCCTTCTCTTCCTCCATCTGGACACTATTGAGTAAAAAGTGCGATTTTTAAAGTACTACTCCTCCCTTATTCGTTATAGTATTGAGCTGGGATTTGGCATGAACATGCTACAGGGACATGTCCTCAAAGCTATAGAGCCGGATTTTTAATTTTTTGTTAATTAATTTGTTTAATTAAGAAGCCACAATGTGTGACACACACCACAGCGTTTTGTAGTTATATGGTTATATGCGGATTCTTGGCGTAGTGGTTATCACGTTTGCTTAACACGCAGAAGGTACCTGGTTCGAGCCCGGACGAAACCTTTTTTTTTTAAATTTATGGTGAAAAGTACTGTATACGCAATATGATAATTATACAGAGTATATCTTATTTTTATTATTTTTTAAAATACTTATTTTGTGTAATCGGTAATTATCACTTTTACACATGTTTATTTTGCTTTGTGCTTATTACCATTTATTTGTAATTTAAATGGATTAAAAAACTTTCTGTAACCCACATTTTTAATGTAAGAGGTTTCGTAGTGTAGTGGTTGTCAAGTCTGCTTAACACGCAGAAGGTCCCGGTTCGAGCCCTGGCGAAACCTATTTTCTTTACTTTCTAACTGTATACGTCTGTATACAGCTTCTTTCGCTGTACCCCGAGTATTGCACATTCGTGCTTGTTTAAAACATTTACTCTACTAAAAGGAATATGAAAAGTAGTATTTCTTCTAAGACGACGACTAGGGACTCTAAGATAAAAATTGCTAACTAAGTTACAGTCAAATAAAGAATTAATACATTTATACAAAAAAACAAGATCAAAAAAGTTCTACGAGACTCAGGAGATCGGACATGGAAATGAAAGTCAGAATTCTGGTTGTGGCTGATGTAGCGTAAAAAACGGTTATGCAGACGCTGAATGTGCGTAGACTGAGTTTTCGAAATAGAATTAAAAATAACAGAACTGAAGTTGAGAATGGGATGGATAATTGAATAATAAAGGTGGATTTTGGTTTGCCTGTCAAAATGTTTACAATTACGCCACATCAGCCCAAGCAGTCTATTGCACTTGCCAACAAGATAATCAATATGAAAGGAAAAACAAAGGGAACTATCAATAAAAACACAAAATTCAAATTAGCCTTATTGTTTTTCTGACACTGTATGACTTGTTTTGAAAAATGATCTTGGGCTTGCTATCCAGGTGTTGTTAGTTATGTCAATTAGCAATATCAATCAATAATATTTCTATTACTTTTTTGATAGATAAAAAATTCATACATAGTTTGTTAAAATGGCAAGAAATATCTTTCTCTACAGTGATATTATCTTAGTAGTTTTATCTGTTCAAATTCTCTTTTCTAGAAGACATATGCTGATATTACAGAAGTTAATTGGTCAGCTGAATTGGATGAGAAGTACATTGACGTTCTTAGCAATGGTGGAATAATGTTGCGTTCCCTTGATGAGTGTTCTTCTATCATTCTTGCTTCAAATGATTTAGACTTTAGCGTTGAATATCTTAGTAAAGTCAGTGACATGTGTAAGAATAAGAAGGTTTGTGATGAGAACCTTTCTGGAATATCTGGTGAAAGATTCCATCTTTATGATTCAACTGCAAGTCATTCAGACAGTGTTGGTTCTCAGATTGGAGATTGCCCCAGTGAGACTATCTCAACTAGATCTAAGCATACTTGTTCTGCTACTCAGCATGCTTATGTATGGATAATTAAGCACATGTCTGTTAAGCATTGCCCTATAACATGGCAACATCCCTTGCAACTTGTGATGCAATTCAAAAAGAAAAACTTAGCAAACAAAGATACAGTATCTGCATATACTGCAGCAGATCCAACTGATCTTTCTGATTTGAATGTAGATGATATCAGTTGTCATGATGCAACTTCGACAACAATTTATCAGAGAAATCTTGAGAATGTCAATGAAGATAGCCTCAAGGTGAAAGATTCAACATCATTCTGTTACAATGGTGGGAATCAAATGGATGATCCTCTCAAACTTAATGACTCTTTCTTCAGATTAAGAAACAAAACCCCAAATATTAATACCATATACAGGAACTCTGTTAAGATGCAGTTGCCTCAAAGTTTACCATCCAAGTGCCCCAAGACTTACCTACATTCTTGGAGGAAAATCTCCAGCAAACTTGATGAAAATGTGGATTTTGACGCTCTAGCTAACTCTAAAGTTAATAGCAGTTTGAAAATGATGATGGCCAACGGTGTCATTTACAGGTAGTCAGTTTAGTTTATCTTTTTGCAAAAACACAAATTTTATTCTAAAAACTTGTCTACATTTTATAGGTTTTTAGTAGGAAATATTTTCTCAATGTAGACTAACATAGTCAACAAAATGCAACATAATTGCTCAGTGTTCTCCCAATGTATAAATAAATTCCAGCAAATTAAATGAAATACTGAATTATTGATAAAAATCTACTACTAGCTACTGTATTACAGTATATACAAAAAAGTCAAATAATAATATTTTAGTGTCTATTTTAGTGTCTGTTTTAGTGTCTATTTTAGTGTCTGTTTTAGTGTCTATTTTAGTGTCTGTTTTAGTGTCTGTTTTAGTGTCTGTTTTAGTGTCTGTTTTAGTGTCCGTTTTAGTGTCTGTTTTAGTGTCTATTTTAGTATTTTAGTGTCTATTTTAGTGTCTATTTTAGTATTTTAGTGTCTATTTTAGTGTCTAGCTAATAATTGACAAAACATAGAGCCTTTACTTGCTGAATACCACTTCTACTCGATTCATTATCAAATGTAGCAAAAATAAAATTTATCTTTTTAGATTAATACTGTAGATATAGCCAAAAACACAATGCAATTTAACTATTTTTAGATTAATAATAGATTAGATTTTTTCAGAATGATCATTCAGTTATGGCTAATCAAAATTTAATGAAATGTGTCCTGCAGTATCCTGAAAGACAAACAGCGCCATCTATATTAATATTGTGAAATCAAAGATTTTATTTTGAATTCAAAATACTGTACACACATTGTTTTTCTTTTCTAAAATGCCAATAAGGTGGCTTGATCTATTTTATCCTTAAGGGTAGCTTGATGATTAAAAAGAATGAACTAGATAATTGATATAAAAAACGAACGTCTAACAAAAAACTCAGTCAGTTACATTAAGACATCAATTAATACAAGTGGGTGTATTGTACATAGATAATAAATAAGTCATGCCCTATGGGTGACATGTCTCGTGTGGCGTTTAAGCATGTTCTTAATAATTGATACAAAGTATTCAAATTGAGACATCTATGTTTTCCGGATTGACTTGCTCGCAGGACTTTCTTTAATTATGCGTTGATATCAATTCACCCAAATTGATTGTAGAATTCAATTCTTAATTCCCTCTGGTCTCGTGTTTTTGCTATCTGCTCTAGGTTTACAATCTGTCAACATGAACAACTACATAACATCATAACTAAAGTGCTCCCAAGAGGCGCTCTTCATCTGCTGGGAGTGATCTGATAAAAAAGATTTCTGCATTGTTGTTGTCATTATAATAATTTTGATATTTTTTTATACAATTTACTGTAAAGTAAATTATGGTTGTTTAGAGAACATATTGCAACTACTATTTCATGAAAACAATTCATTTGTCTTAAAGAGTATTATTTAAGCATCAGAATTGAAGAAAGAAAACATTAGCTAACTACAAGCCATTAATTAAGACTAAGAACATTCTGATTCATTAATCAAGAGTTATATCATTAATGTGTAATCACATGTAGTAACATCAAAGTTAACTTAACTAAAAAAGAACTGTAAAGAACGACAGATATTTGATTACATTATGCAATGTTACATTCTAATGTTATTAACCAAGATTCAAATGTTGTTACATTAAATACAATTTTCAAGTTTCACACAATACAATATACAAAACAGATCATAAATTAATACAATATTGTGTGAGAGGACGCATTAAGCCAAGACTTTAAGTTTGGTCCTCCAGATAAATAAATACCGGTACTGTATACAGTATAGTGATATTATCATATTGTAATGTTGCATGGGAAAATAAGAAACTGTACTGTAAGAGTTGGTCAATTGTACATTGTGTTGTGTTATTATTTTTTTACTTAGCCATTTGATTAATTTCAGAGGAGATTAAGAGCCAGCTTTAGATAATGCTGCTAATGATTGAAATTGATTTACTCGGTAATTGACCCAATAAGCTGAATGAGTGTACCTAAATGTTGTTAACTCACCGTGTCCTTCTGGTTGTATGCGAGCTTGACAAGATTAACATTTTGTTAAACAATATTGTATTCTGTATAGTTAAAAATGTACTTTTAAGGATGTTTCCATTAGTTAGATTATTAACAAAAATATGCTATATTTAGGTCAATATAACATAGAAACAAACGTACGCAGGAGGTGACCCGTTCATTATTTTTAACTGGCCCACAACTGAGCCATTAAACCTTTTTTTTTTCTTTGTCTGATTTACTGGCCATCAATAATTGTATGACATTTCTTTCAAAAATTGAGTCCATTGTAAGTTGGCCATTTGCCTTTGGACTAAATCGAACAGATTGAATTCATGAAAAGTCGCTTTTGAAAACAACTCCCGGAATAAAAAAAAACTCTTCGACTTTGTATTTTTAATCTAAACGTTTATACAAGGCTGTATTATTCACGTTAATTGATGCTAATCGTCTTTCTCAGGCATTTGAAATTCGTTGAAAGGTGTCATAAAATCCAAGATGACTTGTTTGTTATTTTTCCAGCTTATAATTTCTGTATTGTTATTTTTGGATAAGTCAATGCTTGTCAGTGCATTGTTTATTTTTTATAATAAATCTTCTGAAAAGTCATAAATTTAGTTAGTAATCCTTGGACAAGTCAGCTTTTCTTCCGGCGATGCTATCCTCTATTACTGATTATTTTTTCAACAATTTTGCAAGCTAATTGGTCAAATTTTTATGATGCATTTCCTATTTTTTGGATGTAAATGGAAAAAAAAAATAAAGGTTATTTTGATTGATTAATCAGACCTCCAAAATAATAAAAAAGTTGGTAAATCACGTGATTTTTGTTTAAATTGAAAAAAATAATTAAATTGTATTATGATCCATTGCATTTAGAAAATATCAAATTTAAAAAAATTGTTTTTTCTTGTATCTGAGTATGCAATTTTAATTTTTTTAATATTTGATTATTCCAGATTTTCCTTAAATCCAATATCATCAGAAATTTATCCTGGAGATGGATCCGTGATTACTTTAACGGATTCTAGAGGGCAGTATTTTATGCATACGACCGTCAACTATGATGGGTCGACAACTGATAGGATGCTTGTAGCAAGTAATGAAGCAATGATACCTGGTTCACATCAAAGTATGCTCATTAGAATGGTGAAGAAAGCATCTAGGTACACCTATATCTATCAATTTTACTCTTTAATCTGTTTGTGCAATTATTTATTAAGATCTTTTGAATAATTATGCACTATGTATTGTGACTGCTATATAAACCTCTACATTAAAAAACTAAAATCATGTTACTTAGAGCAGTAAAAAATGTATTATTATTATTATTTTGTAATTATGTTATAATGTGGGAAAATAAAAAGAAAGAAAGAAAGTAAAAAATGAAGTTACTGCAGTAACTGCAGTAAAATGGTTTTGACATGATCTCTTACAAACATATTATTTATGTATTCGAATCACATTTTTAAAGACGAAGTGATTGAAAATGCCTCAAATTCCATACTTGATTGAATGTACTAGAAAACATCAATTAACATTTTTAGTTTCTTACAATTGTTACATTTCATTACTGTTGTTTGTAACTAAAGATAACATGATGTAATATTAGAATTGAACTTCAAGGGCAATATCACAGCTGAGCCCATCAATGATTGATTGATCCTTATCATTTTTAAAGGTTGAGAGGCATATAACAGACGAAATATGATTTTTTCCTCACCTTTCTCACCTAAATTGTGAGAATATCCAACAACTATTCTGCCACTGTCTCCTGTAATTCAATTTCTACTTGAAATCTCTTTATAATATTAGTGAAAAAAAGATTTGTTTTTATACATACTTATTTATAATGCTTTATTTTCTTTTTTTCTATGGACCAGAGATTTCAAAATAAAAGATTGAATAAATGAATGAATAGATAACAATACTTATTTTTATAACAAGAACTTTTATGGGTATTTGAGGACCATGTACTATCATCCTTCATTTCAAATTAAAAAACTCTTAAAATTCAGGAAATTTGAAATGTAAATTTTGTATCTTAATTTCTTTATTTAAATTTAAATAATTTAATTAATTAATTCATTCAAGATTATTGATTTTATATATTGTTTAATTTTCAAAGCATATTTTATTATATTCTTTAATTAATAATAACATTGTTGTATTTCACAATTAATTTCACATTGAATATTTAACCAAAATTAGTCAGTCAAAACTTTAGAATGGAAAAGACAATTTTCCCAAGTATTAAATTTCCATATATTGTCTTTTCATGTTTCTGAATACAAATGATAACATGTGATGTGCACAAATATGGTTGTGATATGATGTCATTTATTTATTACCATCTTTAATGAGGGTAGCCTATCCAGTTCCAGTATAGGATCTGATCATTAAGGGCCCTCGAATGTGCATACAAATACAAACATATATAATGTTTGATGATATATGAGAAAATTACATTTTTCGTCACTAAAGTTTGGTAAGTGTAGACAGAGCTTTAGTTAAATTAGATCAATCTGCTAAAGATTGATAATACTGTAATACCTTAAGATACAAAAGTAGTAGGCCTAAACGTAATTAAATTGGTTTGTCATTTCTTCCCATTTGTAGACTTTTAGATGTCATGCTTTTGAATACAATGGATCCTATTGAGATTTGCTGGAAGGTAAGTTATGTAAAAATGAAATTTCTGTTTAATAATGATGTATTAATTGTTTAAGAATAACATAAAAGGTTGTCAAGTATTTTACTAAAATATGTTGTTTTAGACTCCTAAAGCAATTGATAGAGAGGAAGAATGGAAAGTGTTTCCAATTGAAGAGAGTACAGTAGCTGGGCTTGGACATTTCACAGCTTATTCTAATGGCCAGCTTAAGATAGTTTTCACAAACCGTACCATTCTCACCATGATGGCTCCTCAACTACGGGTAAGATGCTCAGGGTCAGCTCCGGGTAAGATGCTCAGGGTCAGCTCCGGGTAAGATGCTCAGGGTCAGCTCCGGGTAAGATGCTCAGGGTCAGCCCAAATCAATCAAGTCAAATACATTCATGATGTATGCTAAATATGCATTTATATACTATTATAGTTGATTTTTTTCCTTCTTGGTTGAATATTATGAAACAAAAAAAAAGATTAATAAAATCAGTAAATCTTTGTTTTAGGCTTGTACTTAAATTTATAATTTTTCTGTTGATTCCAATCCAAGTAATACTGTATCTTATCAAATTCACTTTTTTAAGTTTGGAGAATTTGAATAATCAGTTTTTAGTAAAAATCAAACTAAGCTACCATATTTTGATTTGATCTTCCTGATCAATAATAAAAATAACAAATACTGATGATACATATGATAATTTATGCCCTGTAATGCTCATTTCTGCATGAATCAACAGGAACTGCCAGAGACTCGCAACAGATGTACTCCGAATGAAATCTGTCAAATTGTTCTTCCTAATGGACAGAAACATAATGTTTCCATAAGGAATCCAAATGCTGAGTTTTCCAGGTAGGTTGGAGTACTACTACTGTAACACTCTGCCTATATTAAATGTGTAACTGAGTTTAATGTGGGATCAGTGAAGTGGGTACTGTGATTTAACTAAGGTGTACTGTATGTTTAAAGATATTGTCCCCCAAAAACATGAAAAATGAAGATTACTTAAATCAAACTTTGAATATGCTATTTTTTAGTTTTAATAAAGTTAATCACTTCCGTAGAAAAAAAGAGAAAAAGTTTTATTATTTCAGGGGGACAATACATACTTTAATAAAATGTTTATTTTTATATAGCTATGTGAGCATTTCTCTTGAATGGCTAGAACGTGTACAAATGACTCAATCCTATCAGCAACAGCAATGGAATAATACGTCAAACAGTCAACAAGCTGACCACAGGTATGTAGAACTTATAAGCATTGGTAGAGACCAACTCATCTGTTGGGACATCCCTATTCAAGGGCCACCCTACATGGATACTATACACCTTTTACATATTGTGTATTAAAATTTCGAAGTTTACACACACTGTGGTGTCAACATGGGCGTTTTTGTATGTGCGCTGGTGTGTAAATGAAAGGGGTAGTTGTGCCGTATTAAGCTCTGTCTACACTATCAAACTTTATGTGACAACAAAATGTGATGTGCCCATATATGGACATGATCACTACCATATTTGGTCAAATCACTACCATATTTTGCATGTTGCACTTTTTTTGTCAAGCTAGTTTGATTGATTGTAGACAAGGCTTTAACCATGCAAATTAAATCACATTTGGTATTAGGCGAATATGTTACATGCAGTGTGCGTGTGTTACAAAGAAATGCGATTACATGCAGCCTATGTAGTGTTATACACATTCATTTCAATGCAATGTTGTGTCACATAAATGTTAATCAACAAGTAGATTTATAAATAGCATTATGCAAATGAGCATCATTGTGACTCCTATTGTAAATTACCTGGCAATCTATGCAAGCAAGCATCAATCATCACATATTATATTTTACATGCTAAAAGTTTGTAATTGAATACAGCTTCTACTCATGAATCTCTGAATTGGACAGACGCATTCCTGCGAAGCAAATCAGTTGCAGCGTGATTAAATAATTCAAGCACTAATCTGTTCATCTCGAGATCTTGCGTTAATCCTTAATAAGCTGGTTTTCCTCTCGTTGTTACGTACACTTAATGTGGCAACGGATCTTGGGATCGTGATGTTAATCCCCTTTATGGACAGTGCTCATTGTTGTATTTTATCTCAGCTGCGCATTGCGATCCATTCAGAAGTTAATGGCGTTTTTAACCTCCCTCAGGAGCGTAGCAGATTTTACATGTTTTACAGTCGGCGTACCACCTGCTCTACTATATTCTTATTGACAAGATACTTGTTGAAGAATTTCATATGGAAGAATATTTCTACTTTTTTTAATTAATTTTGTTTTGTTATTAATTCTATTATTTGACAGCAGCGAATTTGCTATAACTAAGATGTTCCTTGTTATATGCTTTTTATTGGGGTAGTAATCTATAAGTACATACAATGAATACACCGCCTGTGGCTGCGACAGGTGGTTGCAGTCCAATGTTTGATATTGAGAGCATTCTACCAGCTACCAAAGCTGTGAGTTGCAATGGTGTTTGGTAAAAACAGACTTACTGGATAGCATGACTGGAATATCATACAGTTTCATTTTTTTGTTGTGGTTCCGATTGCTTTTTTTGTACTTTTATGTAATTTACATTATTTCATATTTTCTGATTATCCTGAGCAATGTTTGATAGCTGAAGTAGGCTATGTTTAATTATAATTCACTTCAAATAAATGCTAAATCATAACCATTATACAAGTATTACATATTTTGTAATGATTTGCAATTAAAAGTTTTACAAAAAGTAAATACAATAGTAAAGCACTCAGCAGTTTTGAAATAAATGCTAGTAATTAGTATGACCTAATAAAACTATGCAATAAATTATATTATAAAACCATACCTTGAAATGACTGATACAAGCATCAGTTGTTACCAAGGTGCTATGAGTAGTTAAACAATACTGTTATTTTTTTTATTGTGATATTTTTTCATAAATTAATAGTTGTTGAATATTTCAAAGTACTGTACACCTTTTATTAATGGCATATTTCATGATATTTAGTATGACAAGGTTATTAACAGAAAAATGAATAAGTTGTTGTTAAAAAAGTATGCAGAATTTATGGCTATTTTCTTTTATTCTGCTCTATGTATAAAATCTACCTGATCTGGTTTATGTCTTCCACATATATGTATTATTAATATTTCTCAGTCTAATTGGAAATTTGAATTAGGCCCATTGGCATCCACAGTGAAGTACCTAACATGAGTTAAAATTAGGTTTGTGTGGGAGAAATTCAAATTCACATTAGGTTGGGTAGAAGTATTTGAAGGTGGGTGTCTGTCTTTTACATTTTCTTTAATTTCGTTGAAATTGATATAAGCGATTACGCATATGGACACCGCTATTCAGTGGACACTTTGGTGAGTCCTCAAAATGTCCTGTTAATAGAGGTTATACTGTGTTGTTAGATTAACGTTGGAATAATGTCCACTTCACTTGGATTAAGGAACTAAATGTCAGTAATCAGTAAAGATATTGTAATTATTTCAAGAATCCTTATAAACCTTTTTAAATTCAAACTCATTTTATCGGGGTTAAAGTGCCCATTTAACCAATAATACTGGATTTACTTTAAAAAAAACCACTTGTACATTACTACTGTTTATCTTCTGATCTAGTTATCCAGATCTGAAGTCTGTATGTGTGAGTTCGAGGGTTCAATGACTCCACCCAGAGGACATTTCATTATGCAGATTTTAAACTGCCACTTTGAAGAAGATCTACGATAAAAAATATACTTAATTATCTTAATTTGTACACAGTTATTTAGCATTTATTGATTGATAAATTTGAATGAAAGCTTTAGACTTTAATTGAGCTGTATGTGCCTTCTTCCATTTTCTGATATCATCTATCTATTATTCTCACCTCTGTCTTTCCTCCTCAATAGTACCAGTAATATAACATCATTTCATTATCATTTACACATTTATGGTACCATTTTATTTTCATTTATTGTGGGTTTGTTGTTTATGCCATATTCTTTGTTTTACATTGTTTTTCTTATTTATGCAATCTTTAATTGTTCAAAAAAGATTCCTGTGAGTACCTCTGTATGGCAAGCCAAGTTCACTAAAAATACTCTACTCAAACCATTCCTGTTTACAATATGTAAAACTCTAAACACTGATAACATACAATATATTTGATTCATAATATACTAGAACTAAGAAAGAAGAAACTAATAGATGTGTGCTGATAACTTGAAATACTGTAATTTTATATCAGTGAAGGTGGAACTTAAATTGTTTTTTTTCATTTTTAATTATTTACCCATAAAAATAAAAAAAACTGAACCCGAACATTTTTACCAATGAAAGTTTAAGAAAAATTCAATCCCACCAGTTTATACATATGTATTTATACATTAAATTTAAAATTTCATCAACCCTAATGGATTTAAAATGCAACCAGATTGTTTTTATGAGCAGTTGGGTTTTAAGTATGCAATTGAAGTACTTAAATGACCCATTGTTCATGCACTGGTTTATAAGCGCCCACTTTACATTCTAACACAATTGTATAATTCCATAACTTCTGCAATACATTTCTTTGTTATTCTTGATTGTATTAATTTTACCGTCGATGTGCTTTTGTAAAAAAATTGATCTTTAATGGGAAATTTTGCGCAAGGATTGCAAATATCCGATTTTTTTTTTTTTTGCAATTTCAAATATATTGCTTTTCAATAAAACAGTACGTCTCTACAATACAATAAAATTAATTATCCTCAAAAGAAAACTCAGTTGAACTTGTCTTGACCTTGACATGATATTTATATTCCATACATTTACTGTATAGAGACATAAAGGTTTGACCATAAACTATGTAAAATATGATATTAAGCATCAACTTCCATATTCTTCCAAATGTAGATTTGTTGGAGCAGCGTTTAGAGACCAGATGATGCATCTCTATCCATCTTATGGGTTTCTGCAAATAACCATCCATTTCTTTGTTTTCTTTACAATATTGGTTTAAATGACTCCTACTACTATTTGATCAATGATGGATTATTTGCAATTTGAGTAAACAGAAATTTTTATTTCCCTTTGAATAAATTGAGATATAGATAGATAATAGATAGATTATTAAGATATGAGACAGTGCCCTCTATCTTCAATAGAAAAATGGTGAAATGTTGAGTGCCATCTTGTCAAGTACCTGTAATCAGGTGATTCCTCAATGTTTCTTGTAATCAATTGATTTTGCTTCTTGTATTGGCAACTTCTTTCCTTTCTGTCGTTAATTTAAATCAGTTCACTTGAATGGCAATTCATCATGTGATCAGAGTTGGTTTTCTTACATAAGTTTGCAAAATGTAACTAAGTTTCCTTTCTTAAATACTGTTATGACTGTTTTCAACAATTTAAGATGTTTTGGCAATTATGCTAGCCTGTTTTTGTATTTGATATATATTGGTCTCAACACACAATTTCACAAAACTTAAAATTTCGGTTGATACACTTCAACCATCATCTGGAGTTACTGGCAAAGTATGTGAAATTATGTGTTGCGATCATCAGTTAAAAATAATTATAAATATGATTTATACCAACACAGATGCGGAATTCTATTCTCTTGCTACTTTTGTTCGTTTTAAAGATTCTAGTGAACTAAAGCTCAGGCTACACTATCAAACTTTATGTAACAAGAAATGTGATTTGCCCATATCTTTAGGCATATCACTACCATATTTGGGCACATCACACTAACTATTTTGATAGTTTAGACAGAGCAAAATGGAACCTGAATATTTAGATCAAATACACCTGTGTATGAGATGTACATAAGATGATGTTGTTCTTCATGCAATATTTTTAACTTGGCATGAATAAAGATGTATAGCTGTAGTTTGATTGTTTGTAACTTGGAGTGCAAGACACAAACAGCAAGATTGCAGAGACGTGATTCTTATTTCCTGCAATATATCCACGCCATCTGGCAAGCATGTTCTGCAAGTGGATATTCTGACGCAGCCTTAACTATAATAGTTGTATTTGTTTATATTTTAAACTGCAAACCGTTTGAATGTACGTAAAGCTTTTGGAATAATGACAATCAATTGAAATGCCCAAGTATTTAGATTCTTGTAATAACAATCTATGGATTAGTTCACTTCCATGTAATCTTTCCATTTATTTACTTTTGATCACTTATTATTATTCAGCTGTCAGTGATAGAAGATTTGATTTCATTTTGTCATCTTATAAAAATTCTCATTTGTTATCAATGTATCAAAGGATTTGTGTCGACTTTCTAAAAGGTAAATTCTGTCTAAATAAAATCATTATCACAGTGAAATCCCCAATCCTGATGCAAAATAATGACTTCTCAAATGATATTCTGTTGTTAGTGAAGACTTCTGAACAAGTTTTGTTTTTTCTTAATAGATTTTATTGTGTTTTTATTATGTGCATAATTTTCAATTTGGAATAAATATTTTATTTTATGACAGGTTAGTGGAGGTTTTTAATCGTTCAGCAGGAATAAAATAAATAAAAATACATTTTTACACTTTTCAAGTTCACAGCGACCTACTAAATGTTTTTTACAACATGTTTTTTTCTGAAATGATTTTTTCAAAATTCTCTTACAGATTGGTACAAACGGAACTGAAGAAATTAAAGTGCTTCAACTGTATCCTTTAACACTCATTGTTTTGTGTTCTGATTTCTATGTTATTAAAGATTCAATATTTTTGCTATGAATAAAATGCAATTAGTACTATTATTGCGGTGCACCTTTATTCTGCAATGTCATTGAAAATAAAATCTAATTTACAAACCGTTATGATAAGTGGAAAGCAATTCGCCAAAGCAGTGAGCACGGTTGCTAAGTCATCTGACGGCAGGTAATTATCTTTTCATTTGTTTGCTCCATTAATATGCCCTCCAAAAACTCAACTACTGGTTTTCGTCTTGCTTTCCCATAAGCCATTCACGCACTTAATATTGTTTTAGTTGATTGTATAGTTTTAGTATTTAGTCTGTCTCTTCCTAGCCTATATCCTTAGCTTATTCTGAGTCAGGTGTTCATGTTCACCTCCAGGTGAGATTGAAGACTTTGCATATCCAAACAAAGATATGTTTGCAGCATTTCACCTGGAATTTGTAACTTGTAGTATAATTTAGTTAGTTTACCAACACAAGCTTAAGTACTAGAAACATGTTTAATTGCATACTCCAATTCCTCTGTTGTGATTGATATACATTCGATCTTATAATAGCATTAGCTAGTGGGTATACATATAACCTTAACTGCTTTTATCATCATGTCATTGGATATCTAATCAATTTTGTAAAGATATCAATTCGTTGCAAATACTTGTCGCTCATGCGTATACGTTTTATCTTTCTTCGTCACGTTAATTTAACATTTTATCTCCAGACTAATTATTGTCTTGGATGTCTAATTGACATTAACTCAACTTAGAACTTGGTATCATATTTTCAATAATTAAGTTTCAACAAATGTCAAATATTTTAGTATATTAAATTATTAATCAAAATACAGACCTGTTAAAACAAATATATAGGAATAATTCCACCAATTTTAGTTTTTAAATGTTCATTTTAAGAATATAATGGTTAGATAGGTCATGGACTTATACATTAAATTACTGATTAATAGGTCCATTTATAGGTGATAGGCCTATCACTGTTATTTGCAAACTTACACCACTTTTGCATTTTGATTAAATTATAAGTTTCAAATCTAGATCCAATCACCATGACGAATTGGGCTATCTGCGCAACGCACCGTACAACATAAAACATTGATAGAAATGGATGAAATTCAGAAATGTATTTCAAAATAGGCTTATGACAGTTGCTACGCACGAACCGGTGCCTTTGAAGAGATGCTGTGACGTCATTATCGTTGAAACCGATGTTTATATACTGTACACACATCGGTCATCATACAACGAATTGACATTTTGTTTAATTTTTGAATACAAATTGTGTTGAATGGGTTTCTTAATTACTTGTGATCCCATAATTTCAAATTAACAGATACTTCTGCCCTTTAAATGTAATTTGATTCAATTTATCATATAATATAATATTTTGTTTATCATTAATTTGTTTTTAATTGTATCTCACCGACTCGCAAAGTGACTTTAGTAGACATGGTTAGATTAATGTGCTAGACGTGATACAGAATGTATACATTATATGCAATGTTGCGACGACACGCTATTAGAAGCAATATTATAATATCATGATAATCCAATTGTCTCATAAAAAATACATCAAGATAAAAAGTAGAACGTAGAACATGGTTGAATTTGGTTCACCTTTTCCTTGTTTTAAAAGCACTTACAGATTCGTAGGGAAATTGTGGGTGCAAAATTTCACAATTTTTCGAAAGCATGTTTGAATTTATCTTAGTTTGTAATTTGTGCCAGCAACCTTTACAGATTAGAAGTCGTGGTTGCCCACATGTTAGACATTAGTAAAGAAGTCGTGGTTGCCCACATGTTAGACATTGGTACAGAAGTCGTGGTTGCCCACATGTTAGACATTAGTACAGAAGTCGTGGTTGCCCACATGTTAGACATTAGTACAGAAGTCGTGCTTGCCCACATGTTAGACATTAGTACAGAAGTCGTGCTTGCCCACATGTTAGACATTAGTACAGAAGTCGTGCTTGCCCACATGTTAGACATTAGTACAGAAGTCGTGGTTGCCCACATGTTAGACATTAGTACAGAAGTCGTGCTTGCCCACATGTTAGACATTAGTACAGAAGTCGTGGTTGCCCACATGTTAGACATTAGTACAGAAGTCGTGGTTGCCCACATGTTAGACATTGGTACAGAAGTCGTGGTTGCCCACATGTTAGACATTAGTACAGAAGTCGTGGTTGCCCACATGTTAGACATTTCAACTAAAATTCAATTGAGTCAATATATTTTTTCAAGATATTGTTTATCAGTCACGTAGTCTCTTGCATAGATGTATACTTTAGTAATTATTTCTTTGTGGGTTAATTATATGCCAGTTTTAAAAATATTTTGTTATAATGAATTATTCGTAAATAGTCGCATAATCATTATCTTTTCTCAAATGGATAGAATGAGTATCATTATCTAATATGACATTTGACCTGAATGAATGAGGACACAGCTTATGTTATCAGTTATGTGATTGTACTGGGTAGTACATTTTAGTCCATATTTAGGAAAACTTACTTTATCGTTGTCTGATCTAATTCGGCAACCTTCTCAGATTAACACAATTTGTTCAGTCAAAAATAGCAGAAAATGCGGCGATATTAAAGTTACGCTATAATTTTAAATTATTATCGTTGATATTTTATTATTATTTCTGATGACGTAAATAAATGGAAGAAACGTGATGAACTGAGGATTCTTGAACAAGTTGTACTTATTTGCTGTGTTGTAATAGAGATGAGGCGAGATGTCACTTTTCCACCCTTGGGTAGATGAGAAGGATCACATTTGAATTAAAGTACACACACTGCTTGATCCACTGCTGCAGAAATGCCACATGATTTTATTTCAAGCATTGTTTTGCTGATAAATCCCTTTGTCGATGTATCCGAGTGGCTACGTCACACGCAGTCTGTCCAAGAAATTGTCAAATGTTTTGATGCTTTATAAAAGGAAGTTCAAAGCCCTCTTTTGGACTTAAAAACTTAAAATAACTTTATTTTTAGAAGTTGTGGTTTGGCTTTTGCTATTGAAAATCAGATTTTCTGAAGTTATGTAGTCTTCGTTAGTAGAATTCTAGGAAAAATTTATGTTAAATATTCTTTCGAAATTCCGCTTTAGTTTTGGAAAGAAAGCAATAATTTATGGAACGCCGTTTACGCAACATTTCGATGATATGAATTTTATGACGCGATATGTGAATGAAATGCATCGATATGAATTAAATGGTGCGATATATGAATGAAATGTTTTGAATTGAATGCTTTGAATTGAATATTTTGAATGAAATGTTTTGAATGAAATGTTTTGAATGAAATGTTTTGAATGAAATGTTTTGAATGAAATGTTTTGAATGAAATGTTTTGAATGAAATGTTTTAAATGAAATGTTTTGAATGAAATGTTTTGAATGAAATGTTTGAATTGAATTGAAAAGTCAAACTATTGGTGGCGTATGTCATTTTCGCTCGCGATTATTTTCTCAACCTCTTAGGCCTAAGCCTGGGTACCCTCATCTCCTTTCTTCCACGCTGCCTTTACAGAGAATCCTAACAGACCTGGGTTCGGAAATATGTATTCCAATGTTTCAGGTCTGTTAGGGAGTCTCTGTAAAGGATTCATATTGATGACAGCGTTGAAAGGAGATGAGGGTACCCATGCTTAGGCCTATTAAGAGGTTGAAAAAAAATCGCGAGCGGGAATGACATACGCCGCCAATAGTTTGACTTTTCAATTCAATTCAAACATTTCATTCAAAACATTTAATTCAAAACATTTCATTCAAAACATTTCATTCAAAACATTTTATTCAAAACATTCAATTCAAAACATTTCATTCAAAACATTTCATTCAAAACATTTCATTCAAAGCATTCAATTCAAAACATTTCATTCATATATCACGCCATTCAATTCATATCGATGCATTTCATTCACATATCGCGTCATAAAATTCATATCATCGAAATGTTGCGTAAACGGCGTTCCATAATAATTGTACGATTTATGGATTCTATGCATTTTAGTTAAAGGACACTTTTATTTTAGTACCGATGTGTTGATCTGGAAATAATATGTAATTTTAGTATTGACGTCATTGTTTTCGCACTGTTACTCGGCGTAAGATGTTTTATCATTTAGATTGGCAGTTTCACGAACAAATAAAAAACTAAGCTTTTTAAAAATGAAACTTAATTAGTTATTGGACTTCCGAAGAATTTTTTTTTTCATTTTCCTAAATTCTTTTAGACATTCTTGACAATAGCGATATAAAGGGGAATTCTGCAGAAACTAGATCAAGTGAACATGAAAACAGATCAGATGAGAATGAAAAGAGATCAAACGATCATGAAACGTACCGAGAGAAAGACCAAATCGGCGGAAGAACTGCAATTTGTGTTGAACATTCACTCAACAGCATTCATTCCCATCCATCTAAAATAGTCCAATCAGAAATACATGATGCTTTGCATAAAACGTCACAATTTATTTCTGGTATTGACGATCTACTTCTTAATAAATAATTTATAATTAAATTAATTATTTCGTATTGTACTTTTTATATATTTGATACTGGTTATTTTAGGATATGTATGTATTTCTTTATACTTACAGTATCGAAATAATGATTTTGGCTTTTTCTACTTTTAATGTTTCCATACAAAACATAAATAAAGTGATAAAAATTGTTATATATTTGTTATACTCCATTTATTATATTACTTTTGAATTTGTTTAAAACTAGAGAGAGAGATATATATATATATATACTGTATATACATATAAATGAAAAATGAAGACTAATATTTCAACATATTTATTTATACATATTATATATACGGTAAATGTATAATATATTTATGTTGATGGTAATCGATGTACATTCCATACAGTACTGAATTGAGTTATTTACAACTTTCAACATACAGGACAGTAATGTATTCTTATATAATTACTACGAACTGTTGAATAAACCAGTCGTATTATATTTTAAATATGATTATTGGCTGGTGTATAAATGAAAATTGTCTATTGTTAGATATTTCTTTGAAGTATATCAATTTACATATGAATAAATTCATCATCGTCGTGAAATCCAAACTTACTAAATCGGTGTATTTTTATCGGTATCTCTCATAATCGATTACTTTTCCTAACCCATGAGTTATCATTTTACGAGAGGTTCAACTGTACTTATATACTCTTCAAACTCCACTTTCCAACGATATTAATATCCCGTTTACTCTTCTTTATCCCCGTTGTGTTTCATATTAATTACAATATCAGTGTATGTTTCCTAGTAATATGTAAACTGATGCTGTGATTGGATAGATGAGTGAGATTCTCCATAGTGTATGTTTCGTCAAGTGGTGCAATTTGATAATTCCAACAAGGAGTTAAAAACTAAAAATCAAACTCAATTCCCGTTTTTGTAGTAAGTCGACGTTGAATTTGGGTGCGTTTTGACTTTCAAGACATTTACACGGCAACATTAATTGTTACCACATACCAAAGTCCATGGTCCATGAAGCCAACTTAGCCGTGGATACATTCATACATGCGTTTAGTTTGAGTTTAGCACTCTTCCATTTGAAAATTAAAGAAGGTTTTTCTTAATTTTTAGGAGACTTTCTTCTTTCAGTGTTCTTGTTTTATGGTTTAATATACCGACAATGTGTGACAGTAATTCGTTGTTATGCACCGGCTTTGGTACGGTACTCAGTACATACCGTATATATTTGATTAGTAAATAAAATTACTATGAAAGTATACACAACATCGCATTAAGTTCGCAAAATAATACACAACCATTGATTCTAGAATTCGAATCGCTAATATCACGTCACTATGACGTCACTGTCTCATTTTGCAAACTGGCTCTCTAATTCCGTATTATTTTTATGAAGTTTATTCGTGTGAGATTGGATTAAATGTAGATTAAGTGCGTGAACATTAATGTTTAAATAAGCCAATATTATCTAAATATTATGCTATTTTGGAAAATAAAACAAATACATTGCTCGTATTAAGCTAGTGTTTATGCATTATTTTAGTCGCAAACAAATTACATATTTTTTTGTTTTGTTGTTTTCTAGTTAAAAACGTTAGACGTGCAACACGGCCAACTTTAAATGCATTGTGAACACATTAACATGTTTTAGAAGACATTGATTAATATAATATACATTAAATGTGTCAAATGTATTTTTACTAAATGACTATCAATTCTGTAATGATTCACCATTTTCATTAATATCCAAATTGATGGCAGAAATAGAAAATGAGGCGCATTATTTTCAAATTCCTGCGTCAACTATACGTTTTGATATCCGTCACGTGACAACCAGTGGCACAAGACCTTTCGTCTTTTAGATAAATTCGGTGATATAGCACCAACGGACGAACTGTGTTTTTAATCTAACTTTATTAATACTCGTTTTTCCCAACAAAATGCCAAGGTTGTTCGCTTTTGTGTATAAAGGCGTCGATAAAACAGCTCTGCGATTTGACGCGCGTTTAACGGAAATATCGAAGAAAGTGATTTTGCAAAATTCAATTTGTTTGTAGTTTTGATTAATGGTACTTTCACTAATGAGGTAACAGAAGTCGCTTTGACGCGGTGTTTGATTGATTTAACATCGCATCATTTTTTCATCTCACTCTGTGCTGTTTACAATTCTGAAGTTATTTCTACAGGGGAGCGAGAGAGCGATTAAATTCAGTTGATTTAAACATTTTTGTATGAACATTAAAGTTGTATAGGCCTACCTTGATAATGTAATGATGGTTATTACCCGCCACTAAATTTATATTCTTAAAAATTAAGTGAGAATTTGCAAGGTATTATTTTCTATTAATGTTTGATATTCATCATGGGTTCAAACAACTTGAATGTCGCCCTCTCAAATTCGATACAAGTTTTCTGCATGATGGTCAGTGGAGATCAACAACAGTTCAATCTTAAAATTCAATTTATCAAGTGATGATGGGTTATTTTATTACTTATATGCGTTTGTTAGAATTCAAAAGCTTTAGATCTAAATGAGATACGTAAGCTTACAGTCCATGTCACTGAAGTTTGTCGCTCAAATTAATTTTCTCTGTCCGTAATCACAAGATGTCGACCACCTATTGTAAAATACTACTTGACCAATCGACTATTGACCGCCCTGATATTTCTTATTACTTCGAGTAATAATCCTTTCTGTAAGAAATTAATTTAAACTTTAAAAGTATTCTATTTTTAGATTCTCCACATTTACGGTTTTGCCCCATTCGGCACTAATACCATTCCTATTTTAACCATTTCTGTATTTTGAACAAAAGTAATTCTCGCCATTCTCAGAGAATAGAAATTAATATATGTTTTTTTTTATTACATGTATTTAAAAAATGCAAGTTAAAGCGGCACACAATTGTTTCACTATACAGTATAGGTTGATTAGTCGATAGAGAACCATTGTAAAGCAATTTATACGACTATTTCAACGAGACTGCATTAAACAATAAAACAAAATATTTTTCTAATGATGTAACGATTTGATTTCTCGTTTAGAAATGCTTTTAGTTTACCTTTTCATGTTTTAATGTTAACATTCAACAATCAATCATTTTTAATTTTTGAAAAACATTATTACAGGATTTGAACATGACTCCCACTGCCACGCAATATTTTAACCAATCAATGACTTGCATTGCGCGCGTATGTGCGTCATTTATTGCGTCGCGTAGTGCGTTCTTGTATTAAGTTCTAGTGGGAATCAATATTTAGGCTACCTGTGTACAGTGTTTACCGTGTATTAATATTAATATTTACGTTTGCATGATTAAACAAGTTTTTTTGAATGATGATATACTGATTCGATTAGCACAATTAGTATACACTTTGGTTTTATTTGTTCCCGACTCGGCTTCTTGATTACATTTTGATTTGAGTCCTATATTGAACTTGCTTTGCCGCGTTACTACTTGCTTCGGCTTTGATTTAACTTCGGCAATGTCCCTTGTATTTCTGACGATTCGATTTCGTTCGGAACTGTATCTCGGACCTTTTCGGCTACACAATTTAGCTTTCTTTACTGTACTATCTATAATATATACGTCTGTTGCTTCCGACCTCTAAATCGGCTGCAATAATAATGCACATTTCTAGGGGTTGTGACTTTCATTTAACTCAGTTTTCTTCGACTTATTTGTCGGAACTTTCTTTCGGCTCCATTATTAAAGTTACTTCGGCACTTGGAGTTTATCATATCATTTTGTTTGGACTGCGTCCAACCTGAAAATTCGTCTTTTTCAGTCAATTACTTGATTCCTGGGTATAAATAGTGAATATTATTAGGTATGTGACTTATCCTGGCTTCGGAACTGTTCGGCAATGATTCGTTTTCCTTCCGGTTTTGTTCGACAACTGTGATTTGTAAAGAGCTGAATTACTTTCTACCGTTGTAGGTATGATGTGATTTCTATACGATCAGGCTTATCATATTTCAACTTTACCTAATCGACTGCCACAGGTAAGAAGCATCGCTTACATCATGCAATTTTACGATTCTCAACTTAAAAGCCTTCTCTTGCTTTACTTACCAAGAAATATGTTTTAGCATTGCTTGACGTTAAAAGCCCGAGTATAGATCGCTTTTATGAAACTTTAATGACTGAAGATGAATATGATTTTTGTGAGTGTCATTGGAGAACAGAATGAGAACGTGTACTACCGCCACGGGCTCGTTTCATCCTTTTCAAAATGACACAGAAGTGAAACACATCGTTTAAGTTTATCCCATCTGGGAGCTTTAGAAAATTAGCAGTTTTTGTACTAGTTAGATTAAACAAAATGGTGCATCATTGCAATCGTTTCTATGGAAACATGTTTTTAGATTTCCATGAAAATGCATGATGTACATGTTTCTATGTTGTAATCAAGTATTGTATTCAAATCGATGTTTACATTAGTGATAGCGAAACAATCAAACGTACTTATAGGACCATAACCATGTATTTTTAGTCTCATGCAAATGCGACTCTATAGTTCACTATGTCGGTTGGTCGGTCGGTAAACACTAACTCAAATTTGCGCACGTGACTGCAGCCATGTATATGGCCTTGTTTTTTTAAATTTTGGAGTTTAGTATTTAGCTTAATTTACCTAATAAACATAACAAAATCATGTTTTTCACTTTTATCGTTTTATATATACCTTTTGAGATGTTTTAGGAGACGTTGATGGGCTTAATCGTGCTAATGAGTGCGATTAAGATTTTTTTTTATGTGAATATGTGATATTTGGTCAATTACTAAAGATGAATATATTGATTTATAGCCATTTAAAGGAATAATTAGTAACAGGGAGCGAACTCGACAAGAATGGAAAAACTAGTCAACGATATCAATGCATTTCTATTCTCAGTGCACGTTAAAGGTACACTATTCGAAAAGATTGTGTCCTCCTGCTGTTGGCGTTTGTTCCTTAATCCGAATTTCCCCAATTTCTAATTAAACTTGAGGATGATACTACATTTCTCATGTGCATTATTATCTGAATTGATTGAAAATGATTGTAGTGCTGCAATTATAAATTGGGCAAACGACAGAAGGTTCATAGCAAGACTATTATGGGGTGGGAAACGTGTGGGAAGATGGATATTGAATAAAGAAAAAAGATAGAAATTGAACTTATATTGTATCTTGTTTAGTTTGTGCGTAAATAAGTCATATTTATATATGGCAATAGAAGCCATCACAGTTATAATCATGCAATATTCTCCATGGTTTTATGTTATTGTGTTTATGTATCACTGTTGTTGTTTTTGCTTTGGGCTGTTCAGTGGTTGAATAATAGAGACTTTTAAACTGAAGTTTAATTGGTGTAAGGAGAGGATGGTTACATCACCGACAGCCTTTCTTTTGATTTTTAGACAACTAACGTTTAGAAATAAAGTTAAAAAATCGGGGAAAATTACTTTCATGGGAAAGAAGATGCGAACGGTTGATGCAGAATATTTCTGTTGATTTATTACGATTTTAAGAAAAGATAAGTTTTTCACAAAAACAACAACTTTTGATTGCTTTCATCGCCGATAGATCTAGTTTACATGACACTACTTACAATAACACTTTTGTGGCTACTGACATAGATTAGTCAGTCCGTCTTGAAAGTAGCTTCAATATTTCTTGAATGATTCCTAATTATGTATGTTTATACATTATACAAGAAGAAATAAATAATTTGGAATCAAATTCTTGGAACCTCATTTTGTATTCACAGTAGTTATTTAGTAACATTGTTTTGTCAGCAGGAGAAGACGGCTGTAAGTGAGTCTAATTAAAGATATTGCCGTTTTGGGAATAACTCGGTTAACAAACCAAGAAATTGAATTAGCCAATTTAACAGAAGACAACGGATTACCATTCCTATTGGTCACAAAGCCTACTCAATTTGAAGAGATTTATATGTCTTCAGCTTCAAGTCACGTGGCAGGGACAAGTGAAATCACTTGTCGTAGAATACAGTACCCTTTAGAATAATAATCTATAATATTAATGCAGTAAAATGTTTACATTATTAAAATATTGCTGATTTCGTAATTTACTTGAATGTTTGTAGTTTTTTCCAAATAAAATATGTAGGCCTACACGGGGAAGCCACAAAATAGAATAGCAAACTATGAGCAGCCAACAAGCTGTATGATTTGCATGAAAGCAGGTCTTTTGATGACCACAATTACAAAGTACAGTGCTCTCACTCTGAGGAGATGTTAATTGACCAATCTGATTTCACTCTGTTCCCATTTGAATGATTTATTTTATTGAAGCAACAGTCCATTGTCCCGATTAATTTAATTCTTTGCTAAACAATAATAGAATACACAATATTTAGTTAGTAGCAAGAAGAATGTTTCTAGTAATTAACTACTTTAAATAAAGAAAAGAACAGTATTCCTTTCAAGAATTGCGACAAGTGACTGGTTTTTTTGTATTCTAACACTATTCTAACACGTGTCCTCTCGTTTAAAGTTTGTTTTCCCGAACAATTATATATTTCTATCACGTTAATGTATTTAGATAAATTCTGCAATATTGCAAGATCCAAGTACTTATCATTTCCAGAACGAAAATAATGAAACGTCACATTCGAAGCATAAAATATCGTAACTTTAAAAAAAACCACTTTGGTAATTAACTTTAATCATTGAAAGAAACCGTATGTTATTGGCTAAACTTGTTGATTTCATATCGTTTTTTGTTTTTGAAAAGATATTTCCAATGGATAATGATATAAAGTTGCGTTGTAATGACCTTTCGACGTTTTCACGACGAACCACTAGACTACGCGGCTATCGAGTCGAACATCATCTGCGTATCCTCTTAATGAAATGCGAGGATGCAATAGCTGCGTAATCGCGTGGCGCGTCGTAAAAAGAAAGGGCACCAAAATGTGCATAACAAGTATGAGATAATAATCACCCTATATTTCTCATTATAATCTTAAATGGTTCAATTCTATTAAATTAGTATTACATTTGCATCAAACATATTGACCAATATAATAAGCATTTATAGCAAAAACACGTATATACAATTATATCTATATTATAGATATAAGGTTTAATCAGGAAAATAAAAAAGGTGCTTGAAATACATGTAGCGTAGGATGAAAATTATAAATACTTGATAATAGAATTTTTCTAAATGCCCCGGTGGTTTATTTTCTTTTTCCTATTTTATGTTTTATAATACCTTTAGGTGTTAACTTGATAAACCTTGTAAAAACGTTGAAGATAATAAAACGTAATAGATGGATAATTGGCACGTAGAAAAGCGTTCGGAAGTTGCAATACATAACCTTCCCTTACCGGTTGACGACAGACGTAATTTGTGAGTATCCTTTATGTATTCAATTGTACAAACTATCATAATTGAAACCCACACTGTTATAGCCTCGGGTAAATATAAAGAAGATGCATTGATAACATAACAAAATAACGATCACATAATCAGACAATCGAAAGTATTTGTCAAATATATGTTGAAATTGATGTATCATGAAAAATAGAAGATAAAATAATTCTGTAGGTCGAATCAAATCTATCTTGTTTAGATACTTTTTTTCGACAGTTGTTTAAGTTAAATTTCCGTATTTCAATGTGATTGACCGCTTTTCATGATGAATAAATTCAATATTGTAATATTCATTTATTAAATACCGTAGAATGTAATGTAATCGAATAAATTACTTGGTTTCTTTAGTTTTGAATGTGATTACTGCATTATATTATATATTGACACCGCGAAGAGACAAAATCGTGTACAAAAATGTATCAACGTTTGTACTCGCGTGTACGTTATTGTGGCGTGACTGTTTTGTACGCTTTACTGTGTACACCAAATGCGCCCGCGCGTGCGTAATTGAATAATGTCAATTTATGCAGAATAGATAGCCTAACATAACGGGAGCAATCAATCTGGTTTATGATATCTCAAGTGGATAGAGGCTTTTAAGGATCCAATAATAATTGATCAAATGTAAAACAAAATCTATTTCAAGATTGAAGATAATTAGAAAGTGTGTCTTTTTTTAAATGGCCTTTTTAATAAGATATCGTGTTCCTGATCCACGTCATGCATTTATTTAAAACAAAACGACGATCTGCAATAAAAGTTGTATAGTTTAAATTTTACGTTTAGGGCTAAGTGGATTCTGCGCATTTGAGTAGAATTTACACACAGAGTAGGCGGTTTATTTGCATCAAAGTTTACTCCGTTGGCTTGCTTGATTCATTCTTGGATGTTTCCAAGATTTATTTTCTTTCATTTCTCAGCAATTAGTCAAAGACATCGTAATTGTCAGTCTTGTTTCAATCCGCCGATATTTTCATGTCTCATCTCCAACAGTTATGTTACCCAACTTCTCTCTTCTTTCAAACATGGTTTAGTTTGGCGTTTTGTCTTTTCATGATAAGTCAAATAAGTTTAGACTACTGTAGCTTGATGATTCAAGATGAAACTTATAAGTAAGCATATCAATAAGTGTATTTAGTTATCATTATATTATTTATAATTATTATAGTGAGCTAAATAATTTGATTATTTTGTTGTACCTTCTAAATGTTTTGGTTATGTTTTAATATTTTTGTTGTGTGGTATAATTATCTTCTACAAATTGTTTCAATAACAACTTGAAACTAGCTTGACCCGTTTGACGTGTTAAATGTTGAGAAATGTTACGTTTATTTCCTGCCCGTCGGCGTTGCTACTGTTATTCGTAACGCTTGTACCGGAACTAGACATCGCCAGACATTCAAACACCTAGCCGTCGTATTTTTATATTATAATGTCAATCGATAGACGTTTCCCCTTATTTATCAAAACATGAATACACTCTGCCCTAGGTTACATTTAAACGTTAAACTATGTACAAGTAATGATTTATCATTTTCTCCTTCGAAGTAAATGGTTTATTTATTTCGAATTCTTATATGTGTTACATCATAACACATCGATACGTACTTTATCAATCTCTACTTAATAGTACTTATTATACTGTAATTCATTTGCGATTGAACTTATGCCTGGTTTGATAAATTCAATTTGTGTGAGTACGGTGATTCATCATGCTCGGTATTTCTCAAATTAATTTTTTTTTACTGAAAAGTCTGAGTTTGCACTCATAGTTGACCTAGTATGTATTGTAACATCGATAAGACCACTTACAGTTATATAACTGTTAAAACGTTCAAACGCGCGCATATACAGAATGTAGCCTATCAATGTTTGTACGCCCGCGTCGACTTTTGTTTTTTCCTTGCGAAATTCCAGAAAAGTTAAAATTATGATTGCTGATAAGCATATTCCGAATTATAAATACAAATTTAGAAAGGATTACGGTAATATATTCATCAAGCCAATTTTGTTTTTTATTTGACTATAGTTCATTTCGTTTAAATTAATGTAATCTTTTAAATGAGTTTTGACGTCATGATATTACATAGTACTGTAGGTGTTTCTTCAGAGAATTTTGACATAAATATGCCCTATCTATTCCGGATTACCAATTTATGACGTCATTTCAAATGGATTGAGCTTTGAATTGAACAATTTAAGATAGCCTAAACAGTAAAATTAAACGTTACAGAAAATCGATATAGGAAAATATGATTAATTTTATTTCAATGATTTATTATATTTTCTGATTCTTTCAGAACGTACTAAATGGTGACTCAGTGGGCCAAATTGCATGACATTTATTTGTTTATTTTTGTAGAAGATGATCACGAATATTGCAAAAATTTGGGAGAGAGAAACGGAAATAATGTGGAAAATTGTGATGTTATGGAAAGGGAATGAAAGTAATGATGATGTACATATATCGAGTTTTAGCAAACCTAGTGTTATTTAGCTCCCTTAAAATGTTTTATTCGATTTTTTAACGATTCAGGTTTTGTTTAACAAGTAAAAGACAAATACGAATTCTTATTTTCTATAACAGCTTTACTATAGCCCTTAGCGTTTTATAAATTGATGATAATCATTATACTTATTAATATTGGTTATCCAGAATTCAGTACCGATTATAGCATACCATGATAATATGAACAATAAAATAGGGCCTATTACTACTTTAATGATTTTCTTCAACTGTGTCTACTTTATCCATCGCAGTCGTCTCTTTAGGATATTGATAATGAGTATGATTTCGAGTAAGTTGCTTTTGGGGAAAAGAGATGGGTTTTACGAGATTTTATGACAGAAATAAATAAAAAGTTATGGCTGATTGAAAGCATATGAGGCAATATGTCATATTTAAAAACATAGTTTTATCGGCTGTTAACACATTTGTTATGATTTCAGTCATTTTCTGACGGCACTAAAGGGTGGGTCAGCCATTGAGATAAATGTGAAATCTGGAATGTTTTATTTTACAATTTATAGCCTAAAGTGATCTTTGTGTAAGTAGGTCTCAATATTTGTTTTTGGAAAGATTCTTAACATAATTAAGATTTCTTTACCTATGCCGTTATACCATGAAAGAACCCGAGCTTTTACGTAAAGATAGTACAAGGCCTAAATAGAAATTGAGTCGAATAGTAAAGATAAACTATACGTAGTTAACTAAAGTACCTCGTGACTTAAAACCTTTTAGCTTTCATCAATATAATTGTTAACGATCTCTGAGGTTATTTATTAAAGGGTGTATCTAGCAGTCGGCGGATATATAAATTGTAGTTTGTGAGGTGATATTATGAATACAAATATGTATTGAATGTGTATCGAAATTGCTCTTGTGTGAAACTACCGTTAAGTTTTCGCCCTATATTCACACAGAGAAAAACAGTATTGGAAAACAATGTTCTAGATAGCAAACAGTGTAAACTAAATACTATGTACAGTTGATTGAGCTGTTCGAATGTCGTCACTAACAAAGATTCGCCGACGCATATCGCAGTGCTGATCAGCATCGATCAAACGGCAATTAACACGAAACAAAATCTAATCATGAATGGGATGTTCTAGCAATCAAACTGCGTCGTATGTCAATAAGTTATAGGTTGCTAAGAGATCCACCAATCGCGTACTCATACTTTTGCATCAATACGTGTTTTTTAGAAGTAATAATTGTAACCTATAAACATGACATGAAAAATTAGGGAAATTAGTGAAACAAATAACGATAGGCCCGCGCTGGTTAATGGAGCATTTAGTTAAATTAACCATCGCACCGTCAAAGTAAATTTATTTTTGATCACGGTACTTTTAAGTGGGGATAAGTGGACGGCTAATGGATAGCCTATTCATCAAATCTATAAAATTTGTTGGTCAGATATAATCTACGATACATGATAAGCATTGGCTATAGATTACGTCTTACTGTAAAGTAAGAGTATGTCAATCAGGTTTGTTCAAGACGTGTACATCCGATGCAGACGAAATATGCCAAACAATACGTCTTGAAAACATTATTCTTTTATTTAATAGCTTTAATTCAAAATATAAAACTAGTGAAACCTTAGTGGAGAGCAACGCATGTGTGTTTTCAAGTTAAACATATTCATTCAGCTACACTTCTGCTAAAAGTCGGTCCACCAGCCTTAAATAAAGATGTATTCTTCCCAAAAAACATGGAAAATAAAGAGAAAAAGAAATCAAACTTAATTGGAATAATTATATATATATATATATATATATATATATATATATATATATATATATATATATATATATATATATATATATATATATATATATATATATATATATATATATATATATATATATTGTGAAAAACTATTAAAGTAACATTAAAATTACATATTCAACAAAAATGGTTAGAACATTATGGAAAATATATTTTAAATTTTGATCCCGATATTACTTTAATTAGGCCTAGAATGTTCTAATGAATATACGAAATGTCGGGGGTGTCACGAAAGCTCAGACCACGAAAGCTCAGACCCCCTAAGACCTAAGATCACGAAAGCTAAGACCCAACACCTAAGATTACAAATATTTATCTTTCGCACCTGCCTTGTATTTTAACTCCCAACATTTATTCTGAATACCACACCTTAGAATTGGCACTTTCATGAAAAAGAATCACATAAAAAGTAACAAATACATTTTTAAATTGATGATTTTACAGACGTTTTTCTCGCACACAAAATGACTAGCCTACGCAGTACAGTAGGCCTACCCTGCCATGGGCCATGTTCAATGTTTTTGTTTCTATGGAACGTCAAAAGAGCAAAAATTATATAGAGGGCTGAAAACTCTGTGGAGTCCATCTACAGTGTGGATGGAACAATGTAAAATTAAAATTGTAATGATAATAGTATAATCATGCAAGTACGAAGAAATAAATACTGGCAAATAAATTTTAACTTAAAAGTTTTTTTGTTTCGTTTTCTTTCTGTTGTTATACTTGTACTATTATTGTTGCTCTTTTGGCGCTCCATAGAAACAAAAACATTGAGCGGGGAGCTCGAGAAGTTACATTACAGTATACAAAGAAACACGCCTGTAAAATCATCAATTTAAAGGATTTATTTATTTGTTATGTGTTTCTCCTTCTGAAAGTACTTATAAGTCCTAATTTTAAAGTGTGGTGTTCAGGATAAAGTTAGTCAACAAATTTGGAGTCAAAATACAAGAAAGGCAGGTGCGTAAGAAAAACATCCCCTGAAGCAACACAATGGAGTAAATATATACCAACAAACAACCCGTCAAGTTTGTTTGTTGTAAAGAAAAAATATACATTTACTCAACGGGCGAAAATAATGTTTGTTTATCTATGTTTTGCGGTAGTATTAAATTATATTTATGGTAATAAATGAAACCTACTGTGTTTAAAATTATATATGGATAAACAAGTATTGTTTTTAAGCTGTAGTATATCTTAGTATTTGTAATCTTAGGTGTTGGGTCTTAGCTTTCGTGATCTTAGGTCTTAGGGGGTCTGAGCTTTCGTGGTCTGAGCTTTCGTGACACCCAAATGTCGGTTATGACAACAACTGCAGGAACTGTAAAAGTTCATAGAGTTTATTTTAGATTAATGAAAATTCACACAGATTATGTTCGATTGTTAACAATAGGTTAATCAACTGATAACACCTGAACACTTTAGGATGGAAAACATTTATAGTTATTAATATTTTGCGAATAACCACATAGGACATGCTTGATAACTCATAGTTCTAGAAGCAGCAATGAAATTACTATTTTCCAAAATGTTGCATACGATGGGGTACATGGCAGGGCGTACGATGGAGGTACACGAGCTTCCGTCCGTACTACGGGTATACGACGTGGACGTACGACAATGATACGCGGGCGTACGGCGGGAATACGCAGGCGTACGACAAGAATACGCGGGCGTGAGACGGAGATACGCGGGCGTATGACTGAATACGCAGGTGTGGGCGCGAAAACACCAATTAATAATTGCTTAGTTCAAATATTATACCACCATCATGGGCCGGAGGCGATTTTTTTTTTCGTACATAAGTTGGGGACCCCCTCATGAAACGTCACAAAATAAATATGAATAATTCATCAGTTCAATTTTCTTGTTCCGTGTGCACCCAAGCGTATAGCAACAAGAAGTGATTACACAAGTGCGGTACGATTCTAGGCCTATCTCCGCTGTTGTTGCGGCGTGCGATTTCATAGAAGAAAAGCGGCGTTTTGTGTGGATTGTCGAAATAATCAGCATTTAGTTTATGGTGTTTTTAATATAATTTATTACTAAAGAATTACGTGTTAACATTATAGTATCTATTAATACTATTAGGCCTAATTATTAGTCTCTAAACCCATGTCTATTCTAGTGTAGTAGCTGTGTGGGTGTGTGTGACGTGTGTGTGTTAGGTATGAAACAATCCGAGTAAAATAAGTCAGCAAAATTAAACAATAAACATTACACAAAAATAAATGTTTTATTCTCGTGGGTCTAATCTTCCCATCTCATGTGTTCATATACGCGCATTTTTAAAGTTCCTTTGAGTACATGTATAATGTTTGATAATAAAATAGCAGAATTAAAAAAATACAGTAAACAAATTATACACATTCTATATTCTTGTGGGTCTAAGCTTTCTTTGGGCTATGTCCAATGAATTACTACTTAGTTTAATGTCTTGCCTAGCTGTCGATTAGCCTCGACTCGACACATTTTGCATAGTGGTGTGTGTGAGAAGAGTGCGCGAAGGCAATCGCGTGAATTGACTTAGAATACTAGGCCTACTGTGTAGAAAGTATCGTATCTGGTATCGCAGTTGTGTAATCACTTCTTGTTGCTATACGCTTGGGTGCACACGGAACAACAAATTTAACTGATGAATTATTCATGTTTATTTTGTGACGTTTCATGAGGGGTCCCCAACTTATGTACGAAAAAAAAAATCGCGGGCCGGAGATAGACATTTCAATATTAGAATGGTTAACACAATCTAAAATAATGTATCAAACTAGTGTCTGTTTGTTCTAAATGTAATTCTAAAGTATGCTATGGCCCGGGCATGGTACTAAACGATGTAATTTTATGTTTCTTGCGAGACACGACAAAGGAATTTAATTGTGTCGGTTTTGAAGAACCTGTTTAATGCACGATTATGACGCTTCCCTGGAGGGATGCGGCGGGCATTAAGATGCCCACAACTGATGTATTGTATAACACTTAATTTCCATTCAGCAGCGTAAACAACATTATTTGATTTGAATAAATACATTTAAATATAAAATTACTGTAATGGTTAGAGAATTGTAAAGTTATAAAGCGATTACCAAAGTACAAGTAAAGGATAGAGATTGAATTAAGGAGAGTAATTTTATGGATAAAAAAATCACATTAAAAAAAATGTGTGATAAAAATTATTTTCAATGTGAACGAAGGAGAATAGATGAAGTTGATCGATCTGATATCAGTGATTTGTCAGATTAGATGGATGAATGGTTAACGAACCAAAATAATTATGAATGAACGAACAAATGATAAAGAAAAAAAATAACGTGCATGTTTGAACTTTGACACTCCGAATTAACCAATGAAAAAGGTCACCCATTGAATCCTGTCGTAAGTATCACCTATTCAATAATTAATGAGTAATTGAAGATGCAATCAAACTATTTCATCTTCATCATTTTCTACCAGTTAAACAACATAAGTAATGCAATGAATGAATATGCATAACTATACATTATCTTACATCCATACATAATATAAAGTGGACGCACATTGTGGCACCAGACTAATTGTCTTTCATTATATATTCCTTTTATTGATTTTATAAAGGTAATGCAAGATATTAATTGTTCTGTACTTTACCGATTAACATTATTATTATAACACATTAGAATGTCAACATATGTACTTATAGTACCTTTTTTCCCGCGCCGGGCCTTTAGGCAATTATATTCAAGGGAACAGAGGCATTTGGAAGCTATATTAATAATTAAAAAATCTGTTATGTCAAAAAGTCGAGCGGCTTTTTTTAGCTTCCGTAATTCTTAGTTGAAATAGAAAAGAATTATATGTTTTTGTTTTGTTTGTACAGCTATGTAAGGTTTATCTTTTGTGTTTTTTTTAAACATTGCTTGAAATTTTATTCAGCTTTTTAGATTTATCGTCTTCAAATATGTTTGTTCTGATAATTTAAGTCGTGTGACACCATCCTTTTATCATCACAACAGTTCACACCCGGTCGCCTTGGGAATAGCACTCGTAAATCCTCCTTTTGCAGTTACGTACGTTAACGATACTGATCACATTTTGATGACGTAATAATTGTACTTTGAGAGGTTGTATAGTTTTCTTTAATACTCTGATGACAGATATAAAATTATTTTATAGTCGTGCAAATAATTGTTGGAACATTTACACCTCTTAGAATATAATAATTTATGGCGTAAAACAGTGACGTTTTTGACACTTAACACCAAAATGCAGCTATTCTGATAATATAACGTTATTAGTAACATTTAAGAACATTGCTGCAACTCTTTCGTTCATTATAATGTCGACATAAAAACCATTTTTACTTAAATTAAGTTGAGTTGAAGAGGATTATGCCTACTTGTGGATTATGTTTCATATGTTCTTTTTTATATATACTCACATTAAAACATTTCAGATTCATCAGTATTTTAATTAAATTTATTTTTCAACAGTTTTAGGTCCAGATGTGTTCATGCTTTAAAATGGTTTACTGGTTAACAAACGATATCAAATGATGTACATCACCACCCTATTAGCTTTTTGTTGTTTCCCATTTTCCCCATCATTTACCTTTTAAAACAATTTACACTTTTCAACGATTAGCCTAGTAAGTAATTTCAAAACAGTTCTCCATAAATATCATCATGTATACTGATAATGAAATGAAATAAAGCAATACAATGTCTGAGTTTATGAATCAAGACATATAACAATAATTCGGGCCATCAAGAATTAAATTTAAAAAAAAAGGTGTTCTTTTATTGTGTAAGTAACCATGCTAGGTAAAACACAAGCTCCAAAAACAATCATGATACAACAACAACACAATAGATGTCAATTCAAAATAGCGTGTCTTGTATGTCGTTCGCTTAAAGGTTCCGCTCCAAGTTACCTGAGAGATATTCTTACTGTGCGGAATGTTTCTCGCAGTACTCGTTCAAGCACCAGTAATGTTAACCTGACAATCCCACGAACTAAACGAAAGACATTTGTTGCTGACCGTTCGTTTGCCGTAGCAGGACCCAAAATTTGGAACAGATTACCAAGTCACATTAAACACTTAGACGACTATAATCAGTTTAAAAAACATTTAAAAGCACTATATTTCAAACATATATTACGATACTAATTGATGTGAAGCGCCGCTGATTATAATTAAATGTTGTATAATGTGCGCTATACAAGTAATAATAATATAATAATAATAATAACATTCGGTTCACTTTCAGGAGTTTCACAACGTTATGTACCAAGGGTATTTGCCGATCGATTGATCAATCAAATTGACCTTATAAAAATCAATCGAATAAATATGTCAAAATAAACGGTAGAGAAAACAAGTAGAACATACTATGAATACGATTGTGTCAGTTTCAATAACATCTTAGATATATTGTATTATTTCAACTCACCGGTTTGTGTGCTGATATTTTTGTTTAGTTTGTCGGCTGATTTCAGGTTTCTCAATTGGCACACGTGGGATATAGGCCTAATCAAATTATGTATTCATAAAATCAGTAATTCTAAGGCTTGTCTATTTTTGCCTACTGATGACCTCAAAATGTAGATATATATTATCTGAATTTGGTTAAGTCGGTAAAATACTGTTATATCGTTTCTCTTATTCACCGACATTTCCACAAATTAACTTCATTCCTCTGATAGCAATGATACACGCTATCGTAGACTTTAATATTTCGACATTAATTTAGTCCTGATAATGAGATTAATATTACTTATTTTATTTTTAGCATTGCACATGGTACTATAAATGACCTTCCAAGTCTGATTGATTGCTTGATACTCACTGTTTTACTTTTACGATTCGTTGCATGACAGAGAGAATATGTCTTCAACAAGTCCATTTTGATATTATAGGCTTGATCGTAAACAGTGTTAAATTGAACTCTTTAATTGTTAAAATATTTAGAGTAGATGGAGTTATAATAAGTGTGATAAATAGCTTCTGAAATAATGGTTTACGAGATTAAATACCTTTGATTACAGTCTTGAAAGTGTACTATTTAGCTACGTCATCAACACATGTCAGCATTAATTTCCTAATTTTAATCATCTGTGGTCTTTTATCAAAACTATTTAGATGTTTCGTCAAAGTCTGTACGTGCTATTGCGTTAGTTTTGAATGTATGTATCTGTTATAGTTTGAAATCTATGTCACGATGTACTGTCTATTGTTCTTTCATTAGTAATTCTTTTACGGGGGAAGTGAATTAGAATTTGCAAAGTAATTCCAAACAATTTATTATTAATTTATGAAATTCCACGGCTGTTTTAAGTTCGCTTTGAGACGAATTTTATGTATTCATCCTTTATCATTTTGCTCAAGATAGCAGTTCGAAATTCAATCACAGCAGTTACTTTAATAACTGTACCATTAGTATAATAATTTAATTATAATTATAATGAAAAGAACTAGTTGAATTACTTACCGATCCGAGTAGAAATACATTATTCTAGGCCTAATATGTATATTTTTCATTACTCGTGCGGGGGTTATGGATGTAGTTATTGGACTCTAAAATGGGTTAAATGTAGTGGTAAACCCCTGATTTTACATTAAAATAATGTGCTTGTAACGTATAATTACAGTAACATAATTAGTGTGGCATAAACAACTCTACATGCAATAAACATTTCAGACGATAGTTATGACGCATGCGCAGTTATGAAACGGCCATTTGAAGATAGTGGAACCAACCGCCTAGCGGAATGCTGTCTTCGAGTTTCGGAAATATGTCTGTTGTGGATTTTTGATTGAAATAAATATTTTTTAACGTATTTTAGGTTTTTTTTAAACCGCTATCTCATTCTAAATGAGATAGGCCTATTCAGTTAATAATTAATAACATATGAAAAATCTGTGTTATTTAACTATTAAATATAACAACACTATTTTTATAATTAATAATGTTTTATTCCGACGACAGTTCAGTGAATAAACAGAAGTGTATCCAGGTGGTTAGGTTCATTCTTTAATAGTGGTTGATTTATTTATAAATGTCAATTATATTTTAGATTCAACTTCAAGTTTGAGAGATAACAATTGCTCGCTTCAATCTTGGCATAATCTGTCCCTTATAACGCTTACAATAACCAAACAACTTTTGAAAATATAAAAGATTTCCTGCCTGAGTTGGAATCAGTACTTTATGTAAGCCTGTCAAGATATTCTCACTTTATGTTCAGATTCATGACTCTTTGACAACAATACATTGTTGAACGCGATGACGTCTACACGCGGAAACTCAGCAGATGTTTTTGGTTGCTTGAGTCGGTTACGCGCCAATTTAGTTAAAAATTCCTCGCCTTTCTTAGTAAAAATAATAACTAATACTAATTGATACTTTAGTTCTTACTCTTTAGACACCAACGCATACCATTATTTCCTTCTCATTAAAAAGCCTCTGCCCGTATCGTGATTTTTGTATAATTATATTGATGTGAATACATGGGAATCAACCAGAAGTTTTAGTAGAAAAAACGATCAGTCCTGTAGTATCTTATATTAATCTTACTTATATTAACTATCATTACTGTTTGTACATGGTCCTTTAGCCTCTTCATTTCGAAGTGTAAACAGTTTAAGTAGCTTTATGGCTCTCATATGTTGCTTACTTACACATTTTAATCTTTGAAAAAAAGAAGTTCAAAATTATCCAAGAAGAGAACTGTTATTCTTAGTCTCATTCTGTATTTCTCATCTCTTCCAAATAATCCCAAGTAACACCAATGTCTTTAATTGATTTTAAGCACCAATGTTTATCTTTCCTGGTAGTGTTATATAATTAGCAAAATTAATTCTTGAAACAACGTCCGTTTCTTGAATTTTATTAATATTATATTTCCATGTAAATCATGTTTTCTAAACATTGCCATGTTTTCCGAAAACAACATGATGTGTGTTATGATTTCTGAATTTGATTGCTTGACACATGCTATTTCTGATGACAATAAGTCGATATATTGTAACCAAAAGGCCTACATTTATATGTATTTTTTCAATATAAATATTTTATTAATTTATTTTATGCATTTAGATAGAGTAAGCAAGATATTATATTTTGTGCGCATTGTCTATTATTACCTCGTGCAGTTCAGTATAATGTTAATCTTATCAGAGAAGAGTGAAGTTACAATTTCACTCTTAATTTTCACTGTTCACATTTTCACATTTCATATATTTTTGTTGCAAGAAAGATAACTTTATTGATCATTTATACGTTATGAATTACGTGTTATTGATTAAACAATCGAAATATCGGTTTATTGTAGCAACAACAAAAAACTTCGGTCAGTGCTTTCCAATCAAGATGTCGTCAGTAAAATTATAGATACAGCGTCTTAATATTGTTATGATCATTCGAACGCGCGCGCGCCATAATGTTACTGTGATACCACTGATAATTGTGCTAGATGAATACTGTTGCGTCACATTGTAAAGTTTCATAACAAATTGAATGGATTGACGTCAATGAAATACAAGTTAAGTGGTGTTTGTCATAAAGTTGTTGAAATTCAAAATAAATCAATTTTCAATAAAATAGTTTTATTTAAGTATTCTGATAACTTTTGTTCTTTGTGACACGTTTTCATATTATTTGAGAAACTGACGAAGCAGCACGATGAGACTACCTTTGCACAATGTTGTTTTTTTTATCCTATGTTGGTTCATCCTACTTTTATTTCCATCATTTTCATATAAATATAGTAATTTATACATATTTTTTCTAACATTGTATTTTTTTATCGTCTGTTTACATACATGATTTTGTTGTAATCATTTCTCTATCCGCAATGTTATTTAAGGTGCTAGTCTAGTCGTATACCTTCACATTGGTCTTTTCTTGTGCATTTGTGTATCAAAATAAATTAAAGTAAAATTGTATCACAATTGATATGGCCTTGCCAACATTTGATTAAGATCCACTCCCTTGTTGACTATTTCAAACCCTTTATCTTTTTCTAATTACCCCACGCGTTAATCGTATGCGTAAAGCACGCGTACCATGACGTCATTATTATAGATATTTTATCGAAAAGGATTGTTTCTTAACAAAGTTTATAATTTGTGCTAACTGTTTAAACGGTGAAATGAATATTTATTTTGTTTTGACCGGTAAGTAGGTCAGTATTATTAACTTTTCTATATTTGGTGAAAAAAATCTAAATTGAACGAACGTTTTGAGTTTATCCTTTTGTCACCAGCTATTGTTCGTGATCACAAAGGTTGTTTACAATGCGCGGAAACGTTTTCTCGATTATTTTACAAGAAAATTCTATTGATTCATTTTTATTATTCTAGTTAGTGTGGTAATATGATTAACAATGAGTAGTCATTACCATTTTGTTATACCGATAGCGCTGTATTAATTTTAGTTTTTGAAAAGGGTAAAATAATAATCACATACAAAGTTAAAATAACTTTACAATCTCACCTTTCAGAAATCAGTAGTTTAAAGAAACACTTTAGAATTTACTATAACCATTGAACATTTTTATTTTCAGAACTAAACAAAATCAGAAGAACAACTGAAACAACTAAACGACGTTTTTAGTGATTTGCTCCTTCTTCAGTAGACCTGTCCCTGGATGTGTTAAGCTTTATCTAGACTATTTTTATTTATTTTTTATTTATTTAATAACATCTTTATACAGGATTACACAATCAGGTAAAAGGAAACCTTTATGTGACAAAAATAATGTGATGTGGCCATGGACATGATGATGTCATATCACTACCATATTTGGGCACACTTTTTCGTCAAACAAGTTTCATAAGTGTAGACAGAGCTTTAGAGTTAAATGTATTTTACATCACGAGAATCACTTCTTGAAATATGACGAAAGCTTTTATTTTTGTTGTTGGATACAGTATACTATAGAAACTAATAACACTCTGATGATTTATGCTCGCTTGTATTTGAAGTCCATAATAGATATGACAATGAACCCATTGGCAGATCCATAATATGACTATGGGCCTACAGATGCCCAATCACGCCACGACACCGCCTCACTGTACAGATATAGTGACTCCAAGCTTTAATCTGAGCGTTATAGAAACACATAATACGTAACGGTACGATTACAAACAAGAATAATGTAACTACAAGAAGGTTTATAATTTGATAAAACCGAGCAAGACGACGTCATCTCTGTATGACGGACTTAGTCAAGTAAGATATGACATTCTTATTTAATATGCGAATCAATGGAAATATATACTGTACACTGCCTATTAAATATCGTAACCGACAGAATAACTATAACCTATTCATCAGTACATTTAAGAGCAAAATACTTAAAACGGCCGGCACCATTCTTTCGTTTCATCTGCGCGAATCTTAATTCTACCCAAAAGCAATGCATGTACTTCATCGTGGAGAAGTATGCGCAGTTTCTCATTGCGCACTTCCTCCGCCCATGTTACAATTAAGATACAATTGACCAGTCGGAGTAATGAAAACTATACGTTAGAAGGCATATGATAGTCGTCAAGTATTCAAGAATTAAGTCACCGATTCGATACACTTAGATGATCGACGTTGCAATTACTACTTTACAAGCCACGTCTAGAAAGTGATAAATACTGACGATACAACGGGATAGAGAGCCTCGCAAGAAACACACTTCCTTCTAAAAAAAACCGGTGACAATAATATCAGCTCGTCTAATAGCGTTAGAATTAGCTATACAGGTAAGAACGACCTAATGTTACCAACTTAAGCAAAATCGTTTTATTTCTAAGACTTGGCAAACATTTTTAGGAGTACGGTATATATTTATTGTTGTCGAAAGTTTTATTTTTGTGAACTTTTTTAGGCCTATATACAATAAAATGTAAGAAAAAAAGGGTAAAAAAAGGTTATGAATTTACTTAGCTTCTCCCAATTACCAATATACATCCAATCTAATTAAATTTGTTAATTTTTTGTATTGTCTATCATGATTTTAACTGAACCTAATTCTATTGTGGTCAGTATTTAGGTATGTGTTTTGTTCTTGTATTGAAGTTTGGAAACTGAAAGCCACTATTAAAATATTCTTTATTATTTTGGGTTTTCTTTGACTCTTTTCTTACCGGTATTTTAGAATTCGATTAATTCTTCGTAAGAAACGATTTTTTATCAAGTGTCAAAACATATTCTAGGTAATTGTTAACACAGATTTGAAGTTTAAATTCACTTTTGTATTTATTATCTGGGTACCTTTCAGAAAAATAAGAAATATCGTACCTCCTAGACTTACCTACATTTTGTTTTAATGATTTGTACAAACGATAAGTGATTGACTAGGCTATATTCTTACGTAACTGCTGGTCATAAATGATGGTTGTTATTGTAATTAATGTTGTAGTTTTCAAAAACTGTTTTTTTTTAGCAATGTTTGCGTTTAGTATGTTGTCTATTCTTTTTAGATGAAATATTTGATGTTTGTCAGATTTCAGGATATTTCCTCCACATTGACCATAATCTCAACTTTTTTTCTTTCATGTTAAATGTCATTATTGGTTTAGTTTTAACCAATTAGGTAATTTGTCCTCATTTCTGTTTCGTAAGTTGAAATCAGCGATTACAGTAGTTGAATCAGTCAATTTGTATATTACCAGATAAATTCATTTTATTAGACACACAATGTTGACGCGCGCGTAAAACAGCCGTTTGTTTATTGCCAGCGTTTGAGCGCGTGCATTAAATGTTGTCTTAGTTTTATGACTGACGAATTATGCGGTAACTACATGTTTCATTTGTTTCTGTTGGCACGAACTTGGTATAAACTAATTTTAAGATAATATCGTAAGATAATGTTTTAAGACTGATTCACTTAACGGATTAGTAAATTTAAATTCTATTTGTTATTTCAAAGATGGATCTTCTTGACAGATAATTTATACGATTTTTTAGACTAACGCTTTTGCTCTCAAAAGTACAAATTTAAATCATAAATTTAATAATATTTATATATTGCAAATTTAATTTGATATAAAGAACTAAATGTTTGCGGAATAAATAATTCGATTAGATACTATTTCAAGTGGTCCGAAAATTAATTAAATATATTATTAATCTCACATTTGTTTATACCATGAAGGGATGAATTCCTCCGATACAAGGTGTTTAGCATAATATTTTGATGTCTCTTAATTGTGTGTATTTATAGTCAAACAGATACATATTGAAATCCCAAAATTAGGCAGTGCATATAAAGCGACTAACCCATTGTATTTGAACCACTATTTTATGTGTGTAATGTGTCCCGTATATAATATACTATTTTTATTTTTGTAATTTTCAATAAACATTTATTTTCTTCTTTTAACATCATATTAAATAGAAAACATTTTAAAATTACTATAAAAGTAATGAGGAATTAATAGGCATATAGTATAGTTTACTTTTTACACATGAATCGTTATAATCATATTTTAAACCGACGCCCACCATCCCCCACCCCCACCCCCAACAAATATTATACTTATGGAACAGAGAATACAATTGGATAAAATTATATATTTCGTCGGGACACGCATTAGCAGCATCTTTTAACCATCAACATAATAATACTAAAAACTTACAGTATGCGACATGATTATGTAAGGTTAATTTTGAAATGTTTAAATTTACCTGAAATCATGCATAAGATGCACCTTTGGTAATAATTACCGTTTAAAGAGGATAAATTAGTTTAGAAAGAGTATATGATTAACCTGCACAATGATATCCGTCAACGTACAAGTGAATTGGTTGAGTCCCAAGTGTACGATAATGAATTGGTTGAGTCCCAAGTGTACGATAATGTTTTTACTAACGTCTATGATGAGCATACTAAAGTAGTTGCCAATGTTTTCAAGAAAATATAATAATCATGTATATAAACTAGTTAAAGATGTATTGTCCCCCAAAAACATTGAAAATGAAGATTAATTAGATTAAACTTTGATTAGGTTATTTTGTAGTTTTAATCAAGTTAATCACTTCCATAAAAAAGAAAAAACAGAACGAAATATGTTTTCACTTATAAAATAACATTTTAAATGGTTAAATTCAACCAAGAATTCATTGGCTGGCAGCCAATTTTACCATTTTGTGCTTTAAATTACAGTTTTTCAGATAAATACATTTTGTTTCGATCCAATTTTTGGTCAAAGCCGATAACTAATTATGTAACATTAAAATGGTATATTAACAAAAAAAATTAAAATTAGTTTTCAGGGGAACAATAAATCTTTAAATATTATGGTCTGATGTTAATTTTGCTGTGTTTCAAAGTGTCTTTTTTTTCTCTTTTGTGTGGATTTCACCCACTTTTATTTTTGCATAGTTTTGTAATAAATGTATGCTATCTTTATATTCTTCTTCTTCTTCTTCTTCTTCTTCTTCTTCTTCTTCTATGTAACGTTTTCATTATTATGTTTTTCTCTACTTATACAGATGTTTATAACTTTTTCTTTCTTTGCTGTTTTGCAATAAGCCACAGATTTTTTTTCCATGAAATTTAAAAATACAATTTTAAACTGCGGCGACACATATTGATAAAAGATCGGTATCTCATTCTTAATCAGACGATCTGATTTCTACAAATATCACCTATATTAAGTAGTGATTATAATCATGTCATCTATTGTTATAATTTTGTGTTATCATGAGTAAATATCGTCTTTCATTCCACCATCATGTTGATAGGCATCATGCACTGACCACAAAGTCGACGCGCGTGTACAAAAATCGTACTATTTGCGAACGCACTCATTAAATTCGTTGCATGACTGGTAATCAGTTTAATGATTACAGAGCATAATGTAGAGGTTGCCAATGCTAACGATTCAAATACAATATCAAACCACTTTGTAAGTACAATATTATATAACTTAAGTATGGGTGAACACGTTAAGCAAGTACTTAACAAAGTGATTACATTGAATCATTTTAATGGATTCTGCTTGTTAATTGTCTGATCTATTGCAACATGGCCTTCTTCTCAATTGATCTTGAACGCTACTGATATATCAAGCAAAACACCATAACGATATCGTCACATCCTTATCCTAATTTTTCTCGGATTACGTATTCGAGTCTTGTAGACTAATACACTTTTGCTCTCTAAAATACAAATTTAAATATAGTTTAACAATATTTATGTATTGTAAATTCAATTTGATAGCAAGGAAAACACCATAACAATATCGTTACATTCTTCTCCTAATTTCGTTTTATCGGATTACGTATTTGGGTTATGTAGACTTCACACACTTTTGCTCCTAAAATATTACAATTTTAATCTAATTTAACAATATTTATGTATTGTATTAATGTAAAACACCCAAAACGATATCGTCGTTTTTTTCTTGGATTAAAAGTTATTTATTTTTTTCAAGAATGTTGGCCAATGACGACACGGTTTTCGCTTGTGACGATCAACTCATGTGCGTTGCGCGTCTTTCTTGCGTTTCGTTTGTTCGTGATACAACGCAAACCATTATATACACACATCGTGTAGTTTTTATTGTATGTAAGTAGAACTACATCAAAACAAACAAACAATGCAGTTTTCATTTAATTCTGATTTACATAACCTTATTTGATTCGTTATAAATGAAATGATGTCATTACTTCATATTTGGTTCTGTAATAAATTAGAATTCTACAATTTGGAATATCAAACATTGTCCTTTCAACTTCTATCTCTCTAATTGTTTTGAATTATATGTGTAATTAATAAATCCAAATTGTCTGTCTTATCCGTTGCTGGCAACCATGACACGTATACCTCACACTTCCACTATTGTCAACATTATCGTTGTCTTTTTCTTTACTCTTGTTTGGTGTCGTTTAAAACACTCGTAACCTAGGTTACGGGTCCATTAATTGAATAGAATGTGATTAACGTCCAAAGCGTTGTGTCTGTAAATGTCTGCATATTAATATTATGTGACTTTTATTTACGGTTCTATGACATTAATGTTATCACAGACATCATGTTTGGAATATGTTGAGTAAGATTCAAATCTCATTTGTGTTATGAAACAATCCGTCAGGGTTTTAGTTTATGTCCTCATGGAATTGGAAAATCATTTGAACAACAACATAATTGTCCTATATATAAAAATGTTGCCTTCAATTGACAATTACGCGCTATGGTTGTACGCGTACGCGGTTCTTATCATTAATGATCTGTTGCCTTGAATCGACAATTACGCGCTATGGTTGTACGCGTACGCAATTCTTATCAAACTAATGATCTTTATGACGATGTTGCACTTTTGATATCATGATAGATAAAGAGATACTTAGGTACAATTTTAAATCTAAGATCATACTCCATTGGTGAGGTACTATTAATTAATCAAGGGAATTCACATTATAGTATCATTATAGTAAACTTGATGTTTACTCGAGCACAGATGACGCCTGCTTTGCTTTGTGTCTATTATTTACGTTGATTCTGCAGGGGCGGATCCAGGAAAGCTGAACAGCTATGGCGGGTAAAAGACATAATCGGTCTTCTGAGACAATATTAGACATTTTGTGTGTGCGTGTGTTTGTTTAGTTTCTATTTGAAGTTCTACAACTACACCAATATGAGTTTCAATACCGTGTTGTTGTATATACTGCGACTGCTACCGAATATGATTTCTGAATATATTTAACCACACATTGCTTTTATCTGGCAGAAAATTGAATTATGGCAAATGCTTATTATACTTGAATAATATTAAATTATTCTATATAGTTTTGAAATTGAGCACTTGAGCACTCTTGAGTGGTATGTGCGCTATAAAAATCTTATTATTATTATTATGATGATTTTCAATAACACACTGCCATATAGACAAATTGCGAAAATGAATAATAAAAATTTAAATTTGTATAAGACTATAAGTACAAAATATATTTCATACAGTATACCTGCCTAAGGATAAAACCCCCTGCATTTGTGTTGAAAATTGAACTTGGAAAATCGTAAACTTGATTCTAGTCTAATTGGATGCAAAACACAATGACGTTATCGCGACGCAAGTATCCACCAATCACGACGCATCATCCCAACTGTCGCTTGTGGTTGGTCAACTCACGTGCGTTGTGCTCGCCTACTTCGTTGCGTTGCGTCCAAATAGGAATTAAGGTTTAGTTTGCCAAAGATTAATACAAACATTTACTGTTGAAAGGACATTAATGAATTACTGTGATAAGAGCGTTTTAGTAAATCGATTTATAAGCTATATTCCTTCATGAATATTATTGTGTAAATGGGATAAGCAATTAGAGATTTATAAATGTTATTATGAAACACTATACTCTCAGCAGCCGTGGAACATGATTTAAGCCAACATTCTATACTAAAGAAGCGTGCTTAGCATGTTAAAAAAGACTAAACTTTTTTAAAACACTCGAGTTACTCTAGTATGTTTATTTTTGTTACAAATTGTTCTCGTTTTTTGAAAACGCCAAGATCAAAACATTGCTATACTATATTACGTAATATGTAACTCTGCTTATTTCCTCCTGGAACACAATGCTATTTATTATCTGTCGATTGCCATTGGTTAAACTTGCTTGCGTTGCTCGTACGTCCATGCGTTGAGTCTATACTAGTGGTAACCAAGCTTTAGTTCTCCTCACAAGAACTCGATGCAGAGCTTTCGCGCAACAGCGCAAGCAATTTGACCAATCAGAATCAGTTGGACTATCCATCACCGCTGCGATTGTTCTAATTACTTCGTTGCTAACTGGAAACAAAGATGGTTGACCAATAGGCTATAATCTTTTGTACGGCAAACTTTTATATTGTCCATTTTTTATTAAGTAAATAAAGGAATGTGAATATTTAATAATCGCATTTTCGGCGTATTGCTTGCTCGTAAAATGCCACAATCCCTTCAAAGCCTGTCATTGTAATACATCGCCTTCTACGCTCTGTACTGAAGCATTGTATTAAGTCCATTAAAACCAATCATCTATCATACGATATTATAGGTTGACACTATATCATTATAATTGGTGTTACCCGTAAGTCTGTACATGCAAGGGGATAACTTGTGCGTGTATCCGTTTCTTAACGCCAATAAATAATACATCACATGATATACAAGAAGTCGGCATTGTGTTTAAAGTAACTATATCAATATCATCTTATAATATTATTTAATTTATTTTATCATCAATAACAGTATAACCAAGGCAATCTAAATTGCCTTACACACCGCGAAGAAACACTGTGATAGCATGCGCGCACGCGTACAAAAAACGTACCAATAATATATAAGTGTGTTTGAACAAACGCGCGCGCAGGCGACCTTCTCTGTAATATCATGTGACACCAACAAGAGTCCCAGATATTAACGTCATATGGATTTAACGTTACTGTATAATGTTATGATATCACATTTTACAACATGAACAAGCGTGTCAAAGTAACTTATGTTATCATAGTGGTGTACCGTTTCAATAATTGGTTTTTTTTTCTGATTTTCAATCTTAATCGCAACAAACGGTTGAAGTATTAACAATAATTAGAATGAATTGTTCTGTTTTGAATAACGATGCATTCCAAACACACCATGAAATGTACAATTAATCAGAATACGCTGACCGTATCACTAAGCGTTCATTCAAATCTTATTAATTATTCTTACAATCAAAATATACGATAACAATACCGTATTGGAGATTTCCCCGTAAACTTTGTATCTAAATTATAAATAAATAAGGATTTAGTCATGTTAAGGAGCGAGTAATATGCTTCGATTTTAACGACATAGAGAAAAAGCGGGTTGATGAAAACACTTGAACGTTGTAGGTTTAACTTTGTGTTCTACTTATTCTAGTGCCTTTAGCTATGTACTTAACAGCACAACGTGCCAATAACTTTATCATTAAAAATGATATCGTTTTTAACGTGTGTAGAAGTCACCAAAGACATCGTTCTTGAAATTAATAGCATCTTAATTATTTCTATTTATGAACTAAGTGGCTTCCAATTAAAAATACTATCTTTGCGAAATAAAATGATATCGTTTAAGACTTTGTTCGTAATAAGTATTGTCATACTTATTCCTATACGAACTATGATGACCTTAAATTGAAAAATGTTAGCGAAATAGAATAGTGTTTGATAGTGTATAATTAACTATGATAACGAGAGCTATCTCTAATCATGATCTATCTCAATATGTGAACTTTAGTGTATTATGTAAATGTAGTGACTTGTACTTACAAAATAATAAACTGATCGCATAAAGTTATATGTAGCGTTATCCCAACAACGTTGTGACATTACCGTTACATTATTTTTAGAAAATAATGTACTTTATTACATGTTGTTAATTATTAACAACTTGTAATACCGCGAGTGTTTGACTGTGCGCGCGTACACAAATCGTAATAATAAATGTAGCGTGACTTCGTATCACTGCCGGACGCCCCCAAACACAGATATATAACTCACACATATTGACGATACCGCAGACGGTACTAATATTAGTGTTGAACGAAGTTTTTGTCGAAATGGAAATAATTAATTCATAAACGCATAAAATTAAAAGCATGAAAGTTGTTAGGTTATAACCAAGGAACCCCATGGCAATTGTACATTCAATTAAGGACAGTAATATAAATGCTAACTTCCATAAATCTAACGAGCTCTTCTTCTTCTTCGTCGTCGAAAGTAGTAGCGTTAGATTCAGATAGGAGTACGTTTTGATTACTAAAGCGTGGTTCCCACTAGCGACGCAACACAAGGACGTAACGCAACGCAAGTGAATTGACCAATCACAAGCGATGGCTTATTCGCTTGTGATTGCTAACTGTCTATAACTTCGCTTGTCATTGGTTAAAACGCTTGCGTTGCGTTTACGTCGTTGCGTTACGTTCTAGTGGGAAACAAGCTTTAGTAACTTTTATGTCAAACGTTTGTTTCCTTTATGTTTGTATCTTTTCTGAAATGTATATAGATTATACTGTGTACAACGTGAGAGTAAAAAACCAGAAACTCATTATACTCCTATCTGACTTGTACAACAAAACATGCATGGTGAGTGGAAGTCACAGTGGCAGTAGTTGTACTACTTCATTTATTTCTGGAAGACTAGGCGTAAAGTTTCACACATATGTTTTTTTAATTACCATCTAATTATTATTGTTATGTATTTTTAATATATGTGTGGAGAATATTTATTGAATAAACGAAAAAACAGTAGCACTCTGTTCAAATAGTAATTCCAAAACACAATGATGTTGCATTTGTATCTCCTGTCTATTCATGTACACCTTTCTTAACAGTTCTCTGTTATTAACAGATACTTTGTCTTCATTATTGAGCTTATACTATGTTATTGGTAATTTATATAATGATGATGTGTATAACTCAAAGTGTATATCCGATGCGATCTGTATAATGATCTTCAAAGATATAAGTGCAAGTTTTTTTCGCGCTGATATTCAATATTTGGATTTGTAATGTATCATTTTGGTAAATGTAACCCAGCAACAAACAACCTTCTTTACATCGATTTATAGATCTTCAAATGGGATTCCTTATAATTGCCACAGATCGGGATCTCTATTATGAATAATGGATTTTTAAATGATATGACCTCGTGCTATATCTTGTTGACTATTATCATTGGCTTCAGGCACAACATTTATAAGAAACTGTCTGTTTTGTCAGATTTTTATTCTATAAAATATATTAAGATTTGAAATGGCCACAATTACCAATTGGTATTATTAGCCAGTCACCAATGCAGTGTTTGCTAGCGGGCTGTCGAGATATCCTAGTAGGATGGTTGGTAGTACAGTATTGGTAAAAGTAGACAGTGGACACACATTCTTTGTAGAAGTGAGTAGCAGGCATATAATAGGCTTGCCTCTACAAAGTACAGTTAGCATGTTTCTTTTCTAATGTTTTTAACTTGACTCTTGCCTTTTTAATTGTTGTCAACATTATTCATTCAATTTAAATGATTTAATTGAAAGATTACATGTTTATTAAATATACATATAGCAATAACTGATTAAGGTAGTGTAGAATTATAACATTGGATATCAATCAAAATGTTGTTTTCCAGTGCAATATCCAACAGATTTGAGCAAAGTTGGAGTAGAAAGATGCAGTGAAACCCATGTGTAATTAGAACACCAAGACTTTATATGCACACATATTGTTATATCTATAATACTCACATTAGTGATTAGTATCATGATGTAAATGAATATGGGTAGAGCCTAATGAATGCCAACATTACTGAGTTACTTTACATTCTAAGTCCTCTCTCACTATTGACATGTTACACGTCGAATTAAGTTGATTGAATTGTAAGTGTATTGATTTTCATGATTAATTAAGGTGGAATTACTGTTATACATTATTCGATTTCCTCAGGATTAAACAAAGTCAACGATACATTCTACCCGTCTCTAAGAAACATTTATGTATAATGTTTGTTTTGAACGGAAAACAATACGAAATCGGAACTGTTGGTTATTGAAATTGTAATTTTACAACATGACATATTAAATCCTATCTTTAGTTATATGAATTCATGAATCAGAATTGACCTATTTTAAAATTCACAAATCTGGCATCGGATAGCCGTTGAAATGTTTATAAGACATTATATAATCCAATCTTGGTTAATATCGTTCAATGGCATGGCAAACAGCCAAATACATCGACAGCAATCAGTCAAAATGTCAAAGACCTTTTGTAAGAAAAGTTAAGTCAAGACTAGATTCTTGTTAATGAACAGCCATTTAATTCATTCAGATCTGGCTTACGGTGGTGCAGGGGTAATTTCAACTTCGTACAATTTGTAAACTAATAATATTCCGTATTATTTCAATTATTGCTTTAAATAAAATGGCCCTCGAGATAAAGCTCTGTTTACACTAGAAAACTTTATATGACCGAAAATGTGATGTGCCCATATAATAATGGACATGAGGATGTCATATCACCACCATATTTGGGCACATAATACTTTTTTTGTCAAACTGGTTTGCTAGTGTAGACAAAGCTTAAGATAAATAACAACATTAGGATAAGTACTATAAAACGTAATTAAATAATAAATTAAAAAATGGAAATTGATTATGTTTTACATTGTAGTTTTTCGTCTTTATTAAAGGAAATTGTTGATATAATTGTAGACCTACTTTTTGTAGTGATTTTTTAAACTTGTATTGCGCACATTCATCATGATGCGAAAGTGGATGTGAAAATAAAAATCTCACCGTAATCCCATTAAATCAACGTTATTCGCAGCCCTGATAGATTTGACAGTGATGGCTTATTCAGATAGATAATTTATAATACTAAACTTTATTCAATTTTGATGCAATGAGTGTACATCTAGAGTTGCTGGCTGAACTCAAACGTTCATGCACTTTGTCAAAAGTTGTACTGTACGTTTAAAAGACCAGTGCCAAATTGATATCTTTATTGAATGTCTACAGTATTGATTTATCCTTTATTTAACAATTGTTTAACCATTAGTCGGTGACAAGTTTAACATAAAGTTACATAAAAACTCCCTTTTTTCGAAATATAGTAATGTTCCTGTCCTGGTAAAGCAGTTTGATCTTTGGAAAAAATGTAAAAAAAAGAAGTATGTTATGTTTATACCAATCTCCATGACATTTAAAACAAAAATAATATGTTTTTATAATGAGAAGATGTTTTTAGCTGTTTTATTATTCTGTGATTAAATCAAAGCGTACTACAAACAAACCACGTAGAATGCTAACATGCCTGTCACACCTTAAACGACAAACATTATTCTCAAATATGTTTATTCCTTTATTTGTACAGATATGTGAAAAGATAATATAGAATTAATACTGAAGACATTGACATGAAAGTTAGAATCATAACACGTCATCAGAGACAATTCGATCAATAATTCATATAAAAAAAAGCTTATGACATTTTTTAATGCAATGGAATATACGAAAAATTACAGCTGTAATTCCAGTCTGTCAGTCTTTACGTTTTTACTACTGAAACATTCAGATACAAATGAAATGTTTATGATAATGGAACACATCCAATAAAAGGATAGAAATAATAATTTGTATAAAACATCAGATGCAACATCAATTACTATTTAATGTATAAATAGAAACTATTTTCCGCTTATATAACGTGTATTTGATTTTCAAAATGTAAAGTAAATCATTTACGCGTGGTATGTTTCGTACGTCTGATATGCTATGATATGAACCATCTCAATATATTTCCATTGCCTTCTTTGGAAGTTCAAATGATAATGAGACTTTTCAACAAATCGAATGATTAATATTAATTTTACAGGGTAAATAATCAACATTACTATTTCAAGTTCAAGTTTATTGTTTCACACAATATAATATAATTGTGTGAGGAGGACGCCAATGCTTTAAGTTTGGTCTTCCAGATTTAAGTTTGGTCCTCCAGACTATAATTATTTAGGCAATGTTTTACACCTCGTAGTTGCTCAACGTTTCGTTGCTCAACGTTTCCTTTGACTACATTATTGTTGAGTAATGCTAGACTAGAATCGGTATTCCTTTCCAAACCCATTTTGAACAATAGTTTATTAATACATAAAAATTGAGAATGGTAAAGTGATATGCTTTAAGTTTATTTCTGTAATCTGATAGTCTGCTACAGTATATCAAAAGTAAATAACGTCATGGTCATCCAGCAGCCTGATATCACAAAAAGTGATAAATTAATACGCGCGACTGATCGTAAGGACTTTTATACGCGCGCGTTGACTTATTCGCGCCACTGTGGTATTAGGCCTATGTGGGTTGTTGTATATTGTACTAGTGTATTATCTTTTCATCTATTTTAATGCTATCATGTTATCTTAGTTAATCAACTGGAGTGTGTCTCTCCGTCACCTGCTCAAAATCGATTTTGTTTTTATTTATAAATTTATATAGGCCGAAACTATTCATCAGACCGGCATTGTTAAAAAAACATGTTGAAATACATTACAAATTTAAGAGGTGCCAGAAATCGATTTGCCCCATAGTTAAATTGCGTTCATTTGAAGTTTTAATATCGCTAGAAAGAGTACAGTGTAGTTATTAGTTATCTGTTGATTAAGTTATTGCATAATCATAATAAGTAATTTTGATTTTATGATTAGTCATTTTTATAATTTTGTAATAATATTCATAATGAATGGACATTACGGCAGTTTGTTTGATATTGAACATGCATCAGTTGGGCCCAGATGGAACAGTCGATTCAGTGTACAGATCGAGTATATTAATATTCTTGGGCCGGATGGAGCAGTCGATTCAGTGTACAGATCGAGTATATTCGTGTACAGATCGAGTATATTCGTGTACAGATCGAGTATATTAATACTCTTGGGCCCAGATGAGCAGTCGATTCGTGTACAGATCGAGTATATTCGTGTACAGATCGAGTATATTCGTGTACAATTCGAGTATATTAATACTCTTTTTTTTAGATCCTCACTATTCTATGTGTATTTATATAAAAAGTAATATACTTGTGATGTTTATTGATTTCCACTCGAGCGTGAGGCTTTAGAATGCATATCATAGTTAACATGTCCTTTATTTATCATAATTCTCTCTTTATAAGTTGAAAAATATTTTGCAATTAGTGACAATGCTGATTTGTTATCTGCCGTTTCTTTCAATTCCATTCATAGGCTCAATTAATGTTATCCATTCTTTTCTTGAGAAGGTGGTCACATGGTACATGCAAGCTTATTCGCGTATAGTTTTACGAGATAAATTAAGTACTTGGCATAAATAAGGTATTAGGCTGCTGGTTTTAAGCATTGGTATGGATTATTGTGTGTGAGTTAATAATGAACATAACACGTCGAAAGAATATGAACATCAAATGTGAGAGTTTCAATCGTTTACATTCGAATTCCATCCTCTGTTTCGGAGAAGTTGATGCTCAAAATATCATTTTCGTTTTCTAAGGACAATTAAATGTTTAAATATCCCCCAATACGTTGCAAAGAAGGTTATACAAACAGAGACCCTTCTCTCGATGTTTGGATAAATAAGATGTAGATCGTTGGAATTGTTATAACCTAATTGGGTTGGGCTCAGTCCGGTTTATATAGGCAGCTAAATAACACAACGCTCCCACTAAACCTGACGAATTAACTGTATTTTTTTTTTCTGAAAGCTTATATTACGTTTTGATTGAATTGTTTATTTGGTATTTAATCCATACGACTGTTGCCCATAGCATTGTGTTTTTAGTTTCTGTGTTTTCACTATTATAAGGAAATTTAATTATTCAAGACTGTTAACAATTGTGATCATTCAGTGCATTTAGTTAAGTCTCTCTGTAGCTATATACAAGATGGTACATTAACGCAATTAATGAACTATTATAATGTAAGTGACCGGAAGTGGTCTGTTAGGTATGGAGAGACAATTTTACAAACGAGTTTGTCCAACAATTGACTTAATGATGTATTTTCCGTAGTAAGGAAATTACAAACGTTGTAATACGCTAAGACTTAGGTTGTCGAATTACTTTGTAAACAGTCTGTGTTCATTATAAGGTCGATTATCACACTATATGGACTTTTTTCAAAGAACAGTAATTACATTCCTTGTAGAGAATATTTAGTGTTTATAATGTATTTAGAATGTTTCAATATACCTATATTTTAATTCAATTCTTTATTTTCACATACTCCACATGCGAGGATGCATATTTTAAAATGACGTGCTATTCTATGGTCTTAATACAATAGGCATGTACATTTGTTAATGTTTTGAAACACCTAACATTTGGACTTTACTCAAAATGTCTTCTCTTTTCCAGATGTTCAGTCAGCCCCCCTTGTACCTCCTGTTGACATGGTTCCTTTTCCAGCACTCGTTATTGGCACAGGGTCATACAGGTGACAACATTCGAGAGGGAGGTGTTCGTTATAATGTAAGTATTGTATTCTGTCTTCAAAACAAAGTACAATCTTGACACCCAAATTCCATAATTATTGGAAAAAAGTAGTTGACTGTTCTAACCACGACTCAATGTGTTCATGTTGAGACGTTTTACATTTTCTAGCCCGGATTAAAATGGCATAGTGTAGACAGTTTCGCCAATGTTTGCAATTTATTAAACTCCCTGCTGAATATTTAAAATAACATGCCTAAGTTAAAAATAATAACAAGGTTGCAGTAGCAATATTGGTAATAATTTTATTAAATAAAAGAATAATATATAGTATCATTAAGTCCCCTAGAGGCGCCGCAATAGTCTTTGAAACGAATCCGATACTAGCCCACGGAGAGTGTTTGGTATTCAAGTTATAGGCTAATTAATGTCTTGATATTTAAAATTATCAAAACAACATTCGTGGGTTACGAAAGCAAACATGAAATAAGACAGCTTGCCGCTAAATTAAAAGTCAATGAATTTATAATGAACTTTCTTTTAATTATGTTTGTCTAAATCTTTAATAGTCCGTTCACATTGAGCCCGGATTCCGTTCTAGTGGCCTTTTACAAAATCGATATCGTGTTTTAGAATTGAACCGTTCACACTTATTCCATACAAAGCGTACTCTACCCTAACGTAGCCCTGCTCTATATGTGAACGTAGCTTAAAATCATAAGAATGTAAGACTACATATTACTGTTCACATGGTTAAAAAAAACCACATTTTCCTAACATGTTGATGATCTTTTACAGAGACCACATGGCGGAGGTGTTCCATCAAAGAAGGCTAATACTAGTTCAGAACCAATAAACAACTGGATTAGAGCATTACCAGTCTTACATCGAGGTCTATACTTTGGAAAAAGAGTTCCAGCGAATGGTTACCAACTTGAAGATCAATTTCGTGATCCTGCAGTTGCACATTTGGCATCAAAAAGAAATCCAGCTTTAAGTGAGTTTATGTTGGGTAAGAGAGATCCAAGCTTTAGTAGTTACATGCTCGGAAAGAGAAATCCTCGATTAAGTGACCTGATGTTAGGAAAACGAGATCCCAGACTGAGTGATCTTATGCTTGGAAAGAGAGATCCGCGACTGAGCGATCTCATGCTAGGAAAGAGAGATCCGCGACTGAGCGACCTTATGCTAGGAAAGAGAGATCCAGGCTTTAGTGACTTTACGTTTGGTAAAAGAGATGCACTAGGCGATTTTATGATGGGCAAAAGAGAAGCACGCTTATCGGATTATATAATGGGAAAACGAGATCCACGTATAAGTGATTTCATTATGGGCCGAAGAGAATTGGGAGAAAATGACGTTCAACGACATATGGGAAACAATTACTATGATAACAAAGTAGAACATGAAGGTAAACATTATGTTCTAAGTGATGGAAACCGAGAAAGGATAGAAGACAACATGAATAATGTGATTTACGATGACACTGATATACCAAATCAAGCTGAAGTTTCGGAGTTGCAAGAATTGGAATCTAGTTCAAGTGTAAAGAGAAAAGCTAAGTTTCAGCGTCCAGTATATCCTGGAAACGGTAAAACACCTTCTAACATTTGGGATAACTTCGGAGCAGGCAAGAGGATGTCATCTGTACCGGATTATGAAGATGAAGAAGAAAACGTGCAAACCGAAACCAAACGTTCAGCGGATCCAAAAACATCAGTGAGAAGGTTCCCGCCAGCAGCTCTTCATAAAGGTCTGTATTTTGGAAAAAGAGCAGCGACTTGGGCAGACATGTAACATCACTTCTTAAATTTAGACAAGTTCCGAGTGTCCTAACGAAAAACGTGCCTTGCTTTAGATCACTCCACTTCGGTACAAGATCAGAGGAGCCTCAACAAAATTGGAGCTATAATGTTTAGTGATGAAATCAACAACTTAGATAGACTTATTTTTCTTAAAGTCGGTAGAAGTATGGTTTTCATACCGCCAAATGGAAATTGTGAACACCTTGTTCACTGATTTATTTTTTACAATATTAATATATGATTATTGTATTTTAGAACAAAATAGTATCAATTATTTTTTATCTTGAAAAATTGTCAGATATTTCAAACTCATTTAATGATAAGTATGCATCCAGTTTATAAATAATTTCGTTTAATATTCGTTTCTAACCATCTTGATTGTGTAAAATTTAGATTAAATTCCGTATTTGGAGTAATCGTTGTGACGTCTACGTGACAGGTTACTGGGTTACGGTACCGTAACTAATGTGACTATCCGGACTAATAGCGACTATTCCGTCCAGAGAGGAATCAAGCAGGCCCAATGTTTGGAATCAATCAATTTTCAAATGTAAAATAATTTGGTAAATTTAAACAATGTTTATGAAATATCAATTAAATTATCCAAGTATATTATTACTGTAGGTGACGTCATATCTGTATGTGCTGGTTGTGTTTGTATGTCATGAACTTTGACATAACCGCGCGCACTTCAGTATTAAATAAAGCCAATCTAACAAGGCACGCCATGGAGCTAATAAGACAGTGTAACTATATGTTATTTTCCAAAATTGTATTTATTTTCAAATGATTAAAAGTATTAAATGAAAAGTACAGAATTTGATAATTTCTTGTTCATCATCAAAGATAGAATATCCATTAAATCGTTCTGACTGTAGAAAACCAATTAGCCTAGTGTTATAGTCAATGATAAACAACAATATTCAATCGATAGACAAGATTAAAAAATACTGTTACTTTTATTATTTTTTCCTAATTTATTAGTGTTATTTTTTTGAAATAATACTATTATATAAATATATTATATTGATACAGAAAACTACTATTTTCGTTATGTGTTATCTGTTTTATGCGTATAATGAATTATTTTCTTATATTATAGAGTATTAACAATGATTGAATAGTAATGAGTGCATAATGTAAATATACGCTGAGAAAATAAAAGTCATTACTAGTTTGTGATTGGTTCAAAATTATTATGAAACTCGTTCTTGAACAGAGCGATTGAACACTAGTTGATTTGACAACCATGTTTTTCCAAACTCGCTATTTGTGTTCAAATACGGATAAGTGTGTTGGTGTCTCGACATGCCAGGCGACTTTGCAACTATTGAGTCTAAAAATCATTCTGCGCATGTATTTCTGTGCGCGCGCATAACTTCTTTTACTCGATAGCTGCGTAGTCGCGTGACGCGTGTCATTAAATCATCATCATTTAAACGCGCGTGTCATGTTTGTGTCTCATCCTATTTTTATATCCTTAAATGTCAGTTGATAGTAATCAAGTTATCAATCTATTTATTCACACCTTTCTTTGATTTGTCCAGAATGCGTTCCGTAAATTACTCACTGATTGTAAACACAATGTCACAATCTACATGTCTGATTGTCAAAACAGTATAATGACAATTATACTCGACATGTTGCTAAACTTGAGTCTATAAATCTCGTCATCTCACAATACGTTCTAATTGCCAGCAGCAGGAATGATACAGTACAACTATTATTTATTGAAAACAAAGTATTTATACTTAGTGAGAGGTATAAATATTCCAATACATCTATAACAATATGTACGCGCGCTTTTTATTTACTTATTGAGAAGAGACATCAACCTTTATTCAGTCTACACTTTCGTGGTGGTATGGCGTTTCATGCATTTTTTTTTTTGGAACTCGGGTCAAATGGTATGTTTATTTTTGGCCTCTTTTAGTATCGTCTGATTCTCGTATTCTTTTTCATTCATTTCACCACTTTCAATTGAAAATCTTATTTCATGTTACGAATGGTTTTCTGATGTTGTTAATTGATAGATCTAATTGGAACTCATTCATTTTATCACCAATAAGATGTTGACAACTTGTGTTTCCGTAATGTTATTAAGACTCTGCCAATTATTGCTAATTCGTTAAATCAGAAACAATGTTGATATCAATATATAAATATAGCAAGTCAATTTAAAAAAGTGGGTCTATCTAGAAGACGTCAATTATATGAATTAAAGGCATGATAATTTGGTAAAGATATTGGATAACAAGAGGTCATGTGAAGTTTATCAGAACGATTTAAGTGCATTTAACTCAGATCTTTTGTTTTGCGCGTCTGTGATATGATGCACCGACCACCACCGCTGATTACAGAATTTTGACTGCTAATCGGTGGTTTATTCAAATACAATAATCCATTCGAAAACACAGTATATTTACCTGTACGCTTCTGTTTCATATGTGAGCTTTAAATAACTCTATAAATAGCATTTTTTGGAAGAGTGGGCGTTTCCCCAGTGTAGTCTGTTTAATACGTACGTACGCCGTTAGGTGGCAGCAGACATAGATGGTAGGGAGATGAAAGTTGAGTTTAAGTCACGTTACGTGTTTAGAAGTGAATTAATTTTATCTCATCGTAGTTTGGTATGTCGTGCGTTTGTTATGCAAATGAGTGTGCACATGTGCTGGGGGAAAGATGGTATTGTTACTTATTCGCGATCAACACTCAACACTGTTCAATTTTTATTTTGTTATTCTTTTACATTATAATTATAATTCAACCGTTTTATCCGTTTCATGCAAGATAATGTATTGTAGGCCTACTAATATGTTGTGAATAAAATTTTATGGCAGAATAAATAAATAATTAATAATTTATTAATGAAATGACCGAGCACGCGATAAGATGGAGATGAACAATGGAAGGGAGTTTATTTACATGAAAAGAAAAAGATAAATTTGAATCAATGTGAATGCCAAGATGTTTCTGTTTGTCAGTTTGTGATATGGGTATATACGAAACGATATTAAAAGTAGTGACTTTTATTTCTATTTTATATCACTGTGCTACCCTGGTGCTAAATTGAGTCCACTTGAGCAGTTACCGTAGTACTATTTCTATTATTGAAGTTAATAAAGGCATAAATGGCGCTCCGTAGAGAAGTAGAGAATGCTCCAGTCGTCAGAATGACACGCTATGAATATACGTACCTCAACCACCCCCATGGGGTAGTAACAAAGTGCGAGGCAGCGAGGCACGCGAGGCAGGGAAGGCATGCGAGGCAAGTCAGAAATTTTTGCGAGGCATCGTTTTACCATCATCAAAAAATGCGAGGCATCATTTTATCATTTCTCAAAATTGCAAGGCAGGAAATCACCGAAATTGAAGTAGCCTAGGCCTAGGCCCGCTAGGCTAGTTTCCTTTTGCACCTGCCTTGTATTTTAACCAACTTTATCCTGAATACCACAGCTTAGAATTAGTAGGCCTACTTTAATGAAGAAAAATCACATAAAAGTAACAATAAATCCATTAAATTGGTGATTTTACAGACGTTGTTTTTCTCGCATTTCGCACACTCAATGTTCAATATTTTGGTTTCTATGGAACGCCAAAAGAGCAAAATTAATTAGAGGGCTAAAAACTCTGTAGAATCCATTTATATTTAACGCATTATTTGGTGAAAATCAAGTACAATTTCAATAGATTTTGTCACTGTCAGTAAGGAAAAATGTTACTGTTGATAATGTACACGGTTTCGTTAACCTTTTAAAGAATAAAATAGAAAAAATTCATCATAATATCCTTAGTAGGATGCCCTAGGTCTAGACTAGGTAGTTAGTGATGTTGATTTAGGATCGATTATTATTCTTTGAAAACAGAACAGTATCAGCAGTAACATATTACAGCATTTTTATTGACAAATTAACAAATATATTGAAATAAATTTTCACCAATAAATGCATGAGAAATTGACGCATTCCACTGAGTTTTAGTCCTCTATTATCGTTGCTCTTTTGGCGCTCCATAGAAACAAAAATATTGAACATTGAATAAGTGAAATTCGCGAACAGTGTGCGAGAAACACGCCTGTAAAATCATTAATTTAAGGATTTATTTGTTACTTTTTATGTGATTCTTTCATTAAAGTACTCATGAGGTATACTTCTAAGGTGTGGTATTCACACGATAAAGTTAGTTATCAAATTTGGAGTAAAAATACAAGCGAAGGAAACTAGCGCCAGGTTTATTAGTACGTACATGGACAACAATAAATAAAAATCGTTCGTAATATACCTAGCTTACTAAAACAGGAATAGTGTATCATTATTAAATATTACACCAATTATTATTATATCAAAATTGATTAAATTATTTTCTACATAGGCCTCTTATCTAGGTTAGGGCTAAGCATATTAGCTAAAGTTTAATTTTAGGCCTAGTATTACAATTGTCGGACGTAAGTCTTTTTTCACACGCGCTCCAGAATTCTGTCGCAATTTTTTTCTTTGCGGCATGTTATTGGATCGCCATATCAGTTACCTTTTATTCACCGCCAGTTATTGAACTTGTCCTGGCAATCGCTGTTCACCTTATTTGCGAGAGAGGTACACGTGTTGTTCCTAGAGAATGGAATGTCAAAAATGTCTTTGGCACGCCGCTCAGAGAGAAGTCTGTGCGTTGCTGCTGAAACCACGTGCTATAGGAGGGGAATGCCCCACAATCCTCTGAGCTAGCTGAGGGCTGAATCATTCCGCTACCTGCTAAATAGTAAAGAGGGATTTTCCATCTCTCGGGTCTACCCGATCTAGGCGCAGGGGTGTGACAAAATATTACTTTCACTCTGCTATGTTCGAGAGACATGTGAGTGAACACGCTCGAAATGCCAACAAACATTGCAGTCATTTGATGAGTGTGTCGCTATAACAATTATTGTTTATCGAAAGTTGAAGACTGTCGTTCAGATTTTGGAACCGTAGTTTGGGCACTTTTGTAAAAGTAAAATTTGACACGATATGACTTGAATAAAAAAACAATCGTTACATAAAAATAAACAACATGATGAGTGTATACACGAATCTATTTAGATACGCTTGTATCGATTGATTATTAGGCCTATAATATAGCATAATAGCACGTTAAGATATGCCTCGCACCTTTTTGAAATTGTAAACTATATGCCTCGCATGCCTCGCACTTTTGGAAATGATAAAATGATGCCTCGCACAAATATTTGGCATGCCGCGCTTGCCTCGCGTGCCTCGCTGCCTCGCACTTTGTCAACACTCACCCCCATGCATCATATTAACTACAAAAAAACCTGAAAAAATGAAATTATAGTTGTTTCCGCCTTCTGCCAGAAATTCTGGAATTTCCAGAAGATAAAAACGGCAATAACGAAAGGTAGGCAGGTCTAGAGTGAGTAAATGAAAAGAAATGTTCACACTAGAAAGATGGCAAAATTATTATAAAAGTAGGCCTACTTGGTAAGACAACACAACAAAGACTACCTACTACTAGCCTAGTCTACTAGGCCTAGGCTAGCCTTTATATAATTACAGGATATATTATTATTAATATTAGTACTAGCCTAGGCCTAGGCCTAGGCTTAGTTAGTACGTAATAGTAGCTGTTACTAGTGTTTACAGTGTCATATTTGAGCTAGATATAATAGGCTAAGCCTACTCACTAGAAGATGCTGAGGTGGTTTAATATTAATAATAATACTACTAGGTAGGCCTAGCTAGGCCAATAGAGATACTGTATAGGCCTAGTGATAATATCTCTATAAAATAATTATATGCTAGGCCCTATCTACTAACTATCTAACCACGGTAGGTATATCATGGACCATGGATGGAGATCCGCAGTAAAGATGTATGTTGGGTCGGCAATGGTCATTTCGGACCCGGTGGTATGAAAAGTTGTGTACAGTATGGCGCGCCCCACATGTCAAAATGTAATGCATACAATACATCATTGCTAACATTTAATTAATAGTTTGTTTTTAATTCTAATTATTGGGTAAGCTTGTAATTAAGTTCTTATTTGCCAACCAGTCAAATTATTTCGTACTTATTATTTTATTCTGGTGTAAATCAATAAAAACAGACAAACAAACTTTTGTTTTAACAGCTCCAGATCGACTATGAATATGATACAAAGTGGCTTTGTTGATCCTTGGGCAACAAATGAAAAACCTAGTGTAGCAGCAGAAGCATCGCAGTGGCATGATGTACAGGGAAAGGTAGACACGTTGTTACGGCAACATGAGACAGGAGACAAGGGAGAAGATTGGGCATCAGGTACTATGTGTTAAGAGTAGTACAGTAGTAGTAATATTTGATGATAAATAATAACTTTATTTTAGAGAAGGGGTAACCCTTGCAGCTGATGAAACCCATTTAAATGAATTGAAAATTATGTGAACATGGGTCAAGTTAAATCAAAGAAAAGGGAGTTCAAATTCAATTCCACTGTCTTTCAAATTCAATCTTTTTGATTTCAAACGGTCTATATTTTTGTCATATTTATATTTGTTTTCAGAAATAACTAAACTCCATTGGATAAGTGGAGTTGAACGCTCTAAATGTGTTAACCGTACCTGTGCGAAGAATTTTAATATCACTCGCCGCAAACATCATTGCAGGAAGTATGTTGCTTATTTTACTTGTTTTTATACTTTATCATGTACAGTAAGGTGAGATACCCTATGATTGTTTTTCAGGTTAAAAATCAATTTTTAAATAACTCATTAAAGATAGGTTTTTTTCTTGTTTCAAACTCTTGTCTATATATATATCACTTTAAAAACATTAAACCATGTCATTCCTTGTCTTAAATGTACGTTTTATGGTAAATTATGATAAAAAGTGAGAAACAATGCACTACCTAAGTAGCTCGCGGCGATCGACCTCTCGTGGACGGTCTCAGGCCTAGCCTAGCTAGGCTTAGTTTTGTAGGCCTAGCTGGTAAACATCGGTAACGTACGAACATCGTACGCTAGCTATATACCTAGCCTGACGTTGTATAGTTGCTGCATTAATTGTCTTTCTATTTTTGCCAGACTCCGTTGATACAAATTGGGGAAAACCCGGTATTTTCGCGGAAAAGTTAGGAGTCTTCCATTTGTTTTGGCTTCACGATCGATCGAAAAGTGGGTGAATTACAGGTGAAAAACAAAAATATCAATCCGCGCGCAATGCATTTTGGGATTTATAGCGGGCCGCTATAATTATTAAAATCGATTTATTTTTCACATTTTTAACCGTTTAAAGACGAAAAAAGTTATCGCAATAGGACCATATAGTATTATTTTTACATTAAATATAGTCTGTGATCTTAAATTAGATCTAAAAAACGTAGGGAATGGGGCTTTAAGCACTTTCTACACTATCAAACTAGTTTGATTTAAAAAAGTGTGATGTGCCCAAATATGGTAGTGATATTCCCAAATATGGTTCTGATATGACATCATCATGTCCATATAATGGACACGATGATAGTGTAGACAAGGCTTTACTTTTTATCTTTAAGATGTGGTGAAGTATTTTGCAAGTCTTGTCTAAGATACCAAAGAAAGCTTTCATCATTAGCTGAATATGATCCCAATGGTCGCATGTACCAGGTTTAGTTCACAATCTTACTTAATATTTTAAACCAGATACTCAGTCACAGCTTAATAAACGTGGAGTCCTTCTTCTTAGGATTTGAACCTGTGTATTTCTGTTTGATAGTCAAGTGTGCTAACCACTCGCCGCTCTATAAATATAGAGGGAATGAGTAATTGCATCAAAGATATCATGTTTGGTACATACAAAAGTGAGAAGGAGTAAGTGCTTATACTTTCTCCAGTAAAGTATGTATTGTACAGTACTTGGATTTTAATATTTACATGTTATGATGACACAGATAATGCTGAAACAGAGCCATATATAGAGAGAGTTACGGCATTGCGTTCATGGATTTTAGAAAGTCACGTGGTGTGCACGCCGACCATGTTTGTGCCCAACTATGCCTTTGTAGCGTATGGAGTCGAGTCATTTGCTTAAAAAATGTATAACATTCACAAGGCTTTAAATATCGAATTTAAGATTATAAGATAAGATAATAACGCAATCATAAAGTGATTGTTTGATATTAAATTCGATAGTTAAGGCCTTTTGATGTTATACATTTTTTCAAAACAAAAGACTCAACTCCATACGCTACATAGGCATAGTTGGACACAAACACGGCTTCTAATCCATTCAATGTCGAAACTCTCTCTATATATGGCTCTGTGCTGAAATATGAAAGACTGCCCTCAATGTAAGACAGTTTTGAGAGTGCAAATTGTATTCCTTAAAATTGGTTCTGTGAGAGTATGCTTAATTTAATTTTGTTCAATATCCTCAGGTTAAAAACAGACGATATGATCATTTTGAAGATCTCATTGTACAGTAGATATAATGTATTATTTTCTACTTAATAGTAATTCATTTACTGATGCTAAAGAAAACTTTTAGAACTAGCACTAATGATTGCATGTCATTTTCTTTTCATTAATTATTGGTAGGTATGTGAAGTTTGCTTCAGCTCTGAACCTCAAGAGGTTGGACAAGTTCGTTTGTGGAAATCTTTTTTTATGGATCTTCGACAAGCAAGTCAATGCAGAGAATTGAGTTCTAAGGAAATCCAAGTTGGCATTAGAAAAAGGTATGTTGGTCAAAAATGTCTGGTCTTAAAATAGAAAAAAAGAAATTTTTAAAGAGATTTCAAGGCTAAACATTCTATCATCCACTCATATTTAATCTAATTGTCATGGATCGTTGACTTCTATTCCACCTTATTGTGTCATAGAAGTACTGTCTTGTAATGTACTTTATATAGAATACATTACAATCAATATCAGGTTCTGTAACAACAAAAAGAAAATCACTTTTAACAACTGAGAAATATTTACATTTTACAGTTTCCAGATTAATCGTGAAATTAACAGATTAATTTGTGGCTTCAAAGGAAGTTTAGCAAAAGACAAAAGTTTAAAAGACAAAGTACAGGGACTGATCAGTAAATCTGATACACCATCATGGCAAAGGGCTAAAACTTGGATGGTATGTTGTTTTTATACTGTATGGGCATCTGTATATCAACCTGAAAATGATAGTTAGTTGACTCTACCAATACTGGTTCTCTGACAACTTTAAACTTTCACAAAATAAGTTTTCTTGAGAGTCTAAGAAGTCAAAACTCAGAATACTGTACCAGAATTTCTGAAAAATCCAGACATACACACACATGGTGTTTGGTATTTGGAAGGTTTACTGTATTAGTTACCTTTGACCTGAAAATGTTGTGAATTTGTATATATTCCCAAAATATATCCTCACAGGCAATATCATTGTAGAAAATGTTATTAAATTATATTATATTATTATTATTGTCTTATCTTATCTTACATTATCTTTTGTGGGAGTCACCCACCTTTATTGTAATTTATTTTCCTTTTCATTAACTAAGTTTCTATTGTAATCAATTTAAAAAATAATAGTTTTTCTGAACTTCTATCATGATAAAAACATTTGTAGTGAAAACATTATAGATTAAGGATTCCCGGCAAACATGTACTGTACAAACTTGTAAGAAGATTTTCAATCTTGCAAATCCGAAACATAATTGTCGGGTTTGTGGCATTGTGACTTGTCATAGCTGTTCCAGTCGTGACTTGCTTCTGTTTGTAGCTGACCAACATGAGCGAGATCGGTTTGGAAATGAGCCCTGCTGGGCTATAATCAAAGTTACTGGAGTAAGTCATATCAATTATACAATGATTTAAATACTCAAATTTAGACTTTTTGGTGGTTAACATTGGTGAATACGGCCCCTGGTTAAACTCTGACTGCACCTAAGCTAAAAGATCTTTGTAGCATTTAAGTGTGGCGTTTTGGTAGTATTGTATATGCTTTTGTGTTTCAGTGCCCATCTAAGGAGCCAGACATCCACTGTTACTTACGCATATGCAATTTTTGTAAACCAATGCTGGAGAATCTTCAGTTATTGGAAGCCCAAAAGGCTGAGCAAGAAGGACTCACGCTGGAATCTATGACAAAACTGTTTACCATTCATGAAAATATTGATAAAGTACAATCTAAAATTGATGACCAGTTGCCAAAGGTACGTTTGACTTGACTATAATGGTTTTACATTTGCTTACTTCAGATGATTTCATATGTGCAACCTTCTTCTGAACTTTACTGACTGAACTTATTTTATTACAGTACAAGCAGTTAGTAGATGGATTAGAGATAACATCAGCCAGTCCTCGTTCTCTTCCAACCAATCGCAGCAATATGCAGTCCCTAGCCAAAGCACAGGTAAGGGTCAGTCTAGATCTAAGTATCACAGGTAAGATCAGTATAGATCTAAGTATGCACAGGTAAGGTCAGTCTAGATCTAAGTATCACAGGTAAGATCAGTATAGATCTAAGTATGCACAGGTAAGGTCAGTCTAGATCTAAGTTTGCACAGGTAAGGTCAGTATAGATCTAAGTATGCACAGGTAAGGTCAGTCTAGATCTAAGTATGCACAGGTAAGGTCAGTATAGATCTAAGTATGCACAGGTAAGGTCAGTCTAGATCTAAGTATCACAGGTAAGATCAGTATAGATCTAAGTATGCACAGGTAAGGTCAGTCTAGATCTAAGTTTGCACAGGTAAGGTCAGTATAGATCTAAGTATGCACAGGTAAGGTCAGTCTAGATCTAAGTATGCACAGGTAAGGTCAGTCTAGATCTAAGTTTGCACATGTAAGGTCAGTATAGAACTAAGTATAATAATAATAATTCAACATTTATTAGTTTCTATCAATGGTATAACAATACAATAAAAAAGAATGATAATTTATAATGAGAAAATACAAAAAATACCATTAATAGAGGATCTTGCAAGAAGAGAATACTTGTCACGCAAGACCCATAAACATAAGAAAAAAATACATTTGTATATAATTATTAAATAAAATAAAAAAAAGTCATGACAAAAACAGTATGCACAGGTAAGGTCAGTATAGATCTACTGTAAGTATGCACAGGTAAGGTCAGTCTAGATCTAAGTATGCACAGGTAAGGTCATTCTAGATCTAAGTATGCACAGGTAAGGTCAGTCTAGATCTAAGTATGCACAGGTAAGGTCAGTCTAGATCTAAGTATCACAGGTAAGGTCAGTATAGATCTAAGTATGCACAGGTTAGGTCAGTATAGATCTAAGTATGCACAGGTAAGGTCAGTCTAGATCTAAGTATGCACAGGTAAGGTCAGTCTAGATCTAAGTATGCACAGGTAAGGTCAGTCTAGATCTAAGTATGCACAGGTAAGGTCAGTCTAGATCTAAGTATGCACATGTAAGGTCAGTCTAGATCTAAGTATGCACAGGTTAGGTCAGTATAGATCTAAGTATGCACAGGTAAGGACAGTATAGATCTAAGTATGCACAGGTAAGGTCAGTCTAGATCTAAGTATGCACAGGTAACGTCAGTATAGATCTAAGTATGCACAGGTAAGGTCAGTATAGATCTAAGCATGCACAGGTAAGGTCAGTATAGATCTAAGTATGCACAGGTAAGGTCAGTCTAGATCTAAGTATCACAGGTAAGGTCAGTCTAGATCTAAGTATGCACAGGTAAGGTCAGTCTAGATCTAAGTATGCACAGGTAAGGTCAGTATAGATCTAAGTATGCACAGGTAAGGTCAGTCTAGATCTAAGTATCACAGGTAAGGTCAGTCTAGATCTAAGTATGCACAGGTAAGGTCAGTCTAGATCTAAGTATGCACAGGTAAGGTCAGTATAGATCTAAGTATGCACAGGTAAGGTCAGTCTAGATCTAAGTATGCACAGGTAAGGTCGGTCTAGATCTAAGTATGCACAGGTAAGGTCAGTCTAGATCTAAGTATGCACAGGTAATGTCAGTCTAGATCTAAGTATGCACAGGTAAGGTCAGTCTAGATCTAAGTATGCACAGGTAAGGTCAGTATAGATCTAAGTATGCACAGGTAAGGTCAGTCTAGATCTAAGTATGCACAGGTAAGGTCAGTCTAGATCTAAGTATCACAGGTAAGGTCAGTCTAGATCTAAGTATGCACAGGTAAGGTCAGTCTAGATCTAAGTATGCACAGGTAAGGTCAGTCTAGATCTAAGTATGCACAGGTTAGGTCAGTATAGATCTAAGTATGCACAGGTAAGGTCAGTCTAGATCTAAGTATGCACAGGTAAGGTCAGTCTAGATCTAAGTATGCACAGGTAAGGTCAGTCTAGATCTAAGTATGCACAGGTAAGGTCAGTCTAGATCTAAGTATGCACAGGTAAGGTAATAGTATAGATTTGGTAAGCCTGATAATGTCATTGCAAGCAAGTAGAGGAAGCAATGTAAGCAACATTAGTATTAGACTTGGATCAGGCTAGTCTGTAGTACTAAAACTTACTATACTTACAATTAGTAATTAGCTTGGTCTGTTTACAGGGTGATCTTATGGACCACTTCAACAAATTTGTTATGTGTGTAAGCTGTCTTAAACAACTCAAGCCGTCAAGTAACATACAAGTAAAACTAGCAAGTAGTATAATGAAGGTAATGATTTAAAATTACTTTTACAGCAAAATTGTGTGGAGATGACTTAGTTTGCTTGAGGTTGTTCCCAAGTTGGAATCAACTGACAATCTCAATTCCACTGCATTATGCCTCTAGACGACTGGGGTTAACATATTTGCAATATATAAATAATACACATACTGTAAATATTTATAAATGATTTTCTTTTCTAGTGTAAATTTGATTTTTACCATGAAAACATGTCCAGCTTTCGAAAACTAAAGAAACAACTAGAAGATGTTGCTCCACCAGAGATATTAGCAGGCATTCAAGACATTGTTGATTCTAAGGTGAACAATCATTTGAGTATTCAGTAACATTAATGTTCACAAACATTTGTGATAACATGGAAACATGAATTTATTTGTGGTGCATACATTAACATTTGTAGATAACAGGGTAAATGAATGTGTGCATGTATGTTTATGCAGGTTACATTAATGTACAGTATGTTTTTGTGCATACATTAACATTTGTGGATAACAGGGTAAATGGATGTATGTTTATGTGCATGTATGTTTATGCATTTGTTAATAACAGGTTACATTAATGTACAGTATGTTTATGTGCATGTATGTTTATGCATTAACATTTGTTAATAACAGGTTACATTAATGTACAGTATGTTTTTGTGCATACATTAACATTTGTGGATAACAGGGTAAATGGATGTATGTTTATGTGCATGTATGTTTATGCATTTGTGGATAACAGGTTACATTAATGTACAGTATGTTTTTGTGCATACATTAACATTTGTGGATAACAGGGTAAATGAATGTATGTTTATGTGCATCCATGTATTTAACGTAGTACATGAATTAAGTACATTTGATGACAGGGCACATGAATGTTTGTTGAATGTACATTATGTTAATATTAAACATGGTACATTAAATTGGGTCAATGTACATACATGTACAAGTGTTCACCAACATTATGTACTGTATATTGTACAATTAAACTATGCACATATATTTAGATTTCCTTTCACTAGTGTATTTTCATAAACACGTACTAACACAGTACACTAAGCACACATACTTATTCAATCATGAACATTATGTAAATAGTTGTTTATTTATCATTACAGTAATCACACTTTATTATATTTCTTGATCTTGTTTAACATACATTAATTAGTATTTAGGTGGATTTTGCTATTAGTATATATTTTAATGTACTAAGTCTATAATGTTTAGTTCATGTTATATTATATATAAATATCTATAACATAATGATTATAGGCCTACCTTACATAAATCTTTAAGTAATAAGTACTTAAATAGATTAGATAACGTGTTTCATACCTACAATATTATAACCTTTTCTTTTATACAAACAAACACACACATAATGGGTTATATGTTCATAATATCCTTATGACTTAACATTTGTTACTTTTCTAAACACATTGTGTAGCTAAATGTTGTCCTGTTTTCAGTTAACACATTGTGTAGCTAAATGTTGTCCTGTTTTCAGTTAACACATTGTGTAGCTAAATGTTGTCCTGTTTTCAGTTAACACATTGTGTAGCTAAATGTTGTCCTGTTTTCAGTTAACACATTGTGTAGCTAAATGTTGTCCTGTTTTCAGTTAACACATTGTGTAGCTAAATGTTGTCCTGTTTTCAGTTAACACATTGTGTAGCTAAATGTTGTCCTGTTTTCAGTTAACACATTGTGTAGCTAAATGTTGTCCTGTTTTCAGTTAACACATTGTGTAGCTAAATGTTGTCCTGTTTTCAGTTAACACATTGTGTAGCTAAATGTTGTCCTGTTTTCAGTTAACACATTGTGTAGCTAAATGTTGTCCTGTTTTCAGTTAACTCTAATAGTGTACTGTTACTGTCCATTACTTTCCATTCTTTATACACAATGAGATATTTTTAGTATGTAGTTATATGTATTGTTATATGTAATTCGTTCCCATTCTTTATACACAATGAGATGTTGTAGTATATACTTATATGTTCTGTTATATGCACTTCGTTCCCAGTCATTATTATTAGTCATTATACCACAAAGATACAGCAAATTCTCTTGTCAATGGCTATGTATATCTAAACTTTTGATTATACTAGAAGATTAATTGTATCATTATTATCTTAATAAATGTTACTGATGTGAGAACATACATGAACAATGTCCATAACATTGTATTGGATGGTCCATTGCTCACATTATAGGCCTATAATTATTATCTAAATTAATGTTACCATTTTGTGAGCACACACATGCACAATGTCCATAACATTGTATTGGCTGGTCCATTGCTCACATTATAGGCCTATAATTATTATCTAAATTAATGTTACCATTTTGTGAGCACACACATGCACAATGTCCATAACATTGTATTGTATGGTCCATTGCTCACATTATAGGCCTATAATTATTATCTAAATTAATGTTACCATTTTGTGAGCACACACATGCACAATGTCCATAACATTGTATTGGATGGTCCATTGCTCACATTATAGGCCTATCATTATTATCTAAATTAATGTTACCATTTTGTGAGCACACACATGCACAATGTCCATAACATTGTATTGTATGGTCCATTGCTCACATTATAGGCCTATCATTATTATCTAAATTAATGTTACCATTATGTGAGCACACACATGCACAATGTCCATAACATTGTATTGTATGGTCCATTGCTCACATTATAGGCCTATCATTATTATCTAAATTAATGTTACCATTATGTGATCACACACATGCACATTGTCCATAACATTGTATTGGCTGGTCCATTGCTCACATTATAGGCCTATCATTATTATCTAAATTAATGTTACCATTATGTGAGCACACACATGCACAATGTCCATAACATTGTATTGTATGGTCCATTGCTCACATTATAGGCCTATAATTATTATCTAAATTATTGTTACCATTTTGTGAGCACACACATGCACAATGTCCATAACATTGTATTGGCTGGTCCATTGCTCACATTATAGGCCTATAATTATTATCTAAATTAATGTTACCATTTTGTGAGCACACACATGCACAATGTCCATAACATTGTATTGGCTGGTCCATTGCTCACATTATAGGCCTATAATTATTATCTAAATTAATGTTACCATTTTGTGAGCACACACATGCACAATGTCCATAACATTGTATTGGCTGGTCCATTGCTCACATTATAGGCCTATCATTATTATCTAAATTAATGTTACCATTTTGTGAGCACACACATGCACATTGTCCATAACATTGTATTGGCTGGTCCATTGCTCACATTATAGGCCTATCATTATTATCTAAATTAATGTTACCATTTCGTGAGCACACACATGCACAATGTCCATAACATTGTATTGGCTGGTCCATTGCTCACATTATAGGCCTATCATTATTATCTAAATTAATGTTACCATTTCGTGAGCACACACATGCACAATGTCCATAACATTGTATTGTATGGTCCATTGCTCACATTATAGGCCTATCATTATTATCTAAATTAATGTTACCATTTTGTGAGCACACACATGCACATTGTCCATAACATTGTATTGTATGGTCCATTGCTCACATTATAGGCCTATCATTATTATCTAAATTAATATTACCATTTTGTGAGCACACACATGCACAATGTCCATAACATTGTATTGGCTGGTCCATTGCTCACATTATAGGCCTATCATTATTATCTAAATTAATATTACCATTTTGTGAGCACACACATGCACATTGTCCATAACATTGTATTGGATGGTCCATTGCTCACATTATAGGCCTATCATTATTATCTAAATTAATGTTACCATTTTGTGAGCACACACATGAACAATGTCCATAACATTGTATTGTATGGTCCATTGCTCACATTATAGGCCTATCATTATTATCTAAATTAATGTTACCATTTTGTGAGCACACACATGCACAATGTCCATAACATTGTATTGTATGGTCCATTGCTCACATTATAGGCCTATCATTATTATCTAAATTAATGTTACCATTATGTGATCACACACATGCACAATGTCCATAACATTGTATTGGCTGGTCCATTGCTCACATTATAGGCCTATCATTATTATCTAAATTAATGTTACCATTTCGTGATCACACACATGCACAATGTCCATAACATTGTATTGGCTGGTCCATTGCTCACATTATAGGCCTATCATTATTATCTAAATTAATGTTACCATTTTGTGAGCACACACATGCACAATGTCCATAACATTGTATTGGCTGGTCCATTGCTCACATTATAGGCCTATCATTATTATCTAAATTAATGTTACCATTTTGTGAGCACACACATGCACAATGTCCATAACATTGTATTGGCTGGTCCATTGCTCACATTATAGGCCTATCATTATTATCTAAATTAATGTTACCATTATGTGATCACACACATGCACATTGTCCATAACATTGTATTGGCTGGTCCATTGCTCACATTATAGGCCTATCATTATTATCTAAATTAATGTTACCATTATGTGATCACACACATGCACAATGTCCATAACATTGTATTGGCTGGTCCATTGCTCACATTATAGGCCTATCATTATTATCTAAATTAATGTTACCATTGTGTGAGCACACACATGAACAATGTCCATAACATTGTATTGTATGGTCCATTGCTCACATTATAGGCCTATCATTATTATCTAAATTAATGTTACCATTATGTGATCACACACATGCACATTGTCCATAACATTGTATTGGCTGGTCCATTGCTCACATTATAGGCCTATCATTATTATCTAAATTAATGTTACCATTTTGTGAGCACACACATGCACAATGTCCATAACATTGTATTGGCTGGTCCATTGCTCACATTATAGGCCTATCATTATTATCTAAATTAATATTACCATTTTGTGAGCACACACATGCACAATGTCCATAACATTGTATTGTATGGTCCATTGCTCACATTATAGGCCTATCATTATTATCTAAATTAATGTTACCATTTTGTGAGCACACACATGCACATTGTCCATAACATTGTATTGGCTGGTCCATTGCTCACATTATAGGCCTATCATTATTATCTAAATTAATGTTACCATTTTGTGAGCACACACATGCACAATGTCCATAACATTGTATTGGCTGGTCCATTGCTCACATTATAGGCCTATCATTATTATCTAAATTAATATTACCATTATGTGATCACACACATGCACATTGTCCATAACATTGTATTGGCTGGTCCATTGCTCACATTATAGGCCTATCATTATTATCTAAATTAATATTACCATTATGTGAGCACACACATGCACATTGTCCATAACATTGTATTGGCTGGTCCATTGCTCACATTATAGGCCTATCATTATTATCTAAATTAATGTTACCATTTTGTGAGCACACACATGCACAATGTCCATAACATTGTATTGTATGGTCCATTGCTCACATTATAGGCCTATCATTATTATCTAAATTAATGTTACCATTTTGTGAGCACACACATGCACAATGTCCATAACATTGTATTGTATGGTCCATTGCTCACATTATAGGCCTATCATTATTATCTAAATTAATGTTACCATTTTGTGAGCACACACATGCACAATGTCCATAACATTGTATTGTATGGTCCATTGCTCACATTATAGGCCTATCATTATTATCTAAATTAATGTTACCATTATGTGATCACACACATGCACATTGTCCATAACATTGTATTGGCTGGTCCATTGCTCACATTATAGGCCTATCATTATTATCTAAATTAATGTTACCATTTTGTGAGCACACACATGCACAATGTCCATAACATTGTATTGGATGGTTCATTGCTCACATTATAGGCCTATCATTATTATCTAAATTAATGTTACCATTTTGTGAGCACACACATGCACAATGTCCATAACATTGTATTGGATGGTCCATTGCTCACATTATAGGCCTATCATTATTATCTAAATTAATGTTACCATTTTGTGAGCACACACATGCACAATGTCCATAACATTGTATTGGATGGTCCATTGCTCACATTATAGGCCTATAATTATTATCTAAATTAATGTTACCATTTTGTGAGCACACACATGCACATTGTCCATAACATTGTATTGGCTCGTCCACTGTTTTTATCACATTTTTATAGGCCTATTGTTATAAATAATTTTATTCTGAGAAATATAAATATTCATACATATTCTTTTGTTATGTTTCTGTCATTTAAAATTATATTATTTCATTGAGCTCTGTCTACACTATCAAACTTTATGTGACAAACAAAATGTGATGTGCCCATATATGGGCATAATGATTTCATAATATTATCATATTTAAGCATATCACTACCATATTTGGGCACATGATACTTTTTTTGTCAAACTAGTTTGACAGTGTAGGCAGAGCTTCACATGCACACTCTTCTTCTTTCGGTATTAATGCAAGCCATTTTCTCTGGGTGTTATTTATTATACTGTATTGCATGCATTTCTTGTGGGTTTAATTTAGGGGTTTTTGGTTCAACTTTCAGACTATAGAGATTGCTTGTTTGTCTATAACACAAGTAGCGTATGAAACATTACATCTGTGCTTGAAATACAGATTAGATGAAACATTGGCCAGTAATATTATACAGACATCTGAGGTGAGGATTTCATTGGTGGTGAAATTATGTGAAAGTGCTTTTTTTTGGCATAACTTATCACTTAAGCTCTGTCTACATTATCAAACTAGTTTGACCAAAAAAAATGTGATGTTCCCAAATATGGTAGTGATATGTCATCATCATGTCCATATATGGGTACATCACATTTTTTTTTCACATAAAGTTTGATAGTGTAGACAGAGCTTTACACTTCACACACAATTTGGGTGATAACCAATGGTGTAGTATTTTTTAACTATACAATGATGATGACCATTGTGATGATGACCATTGTGATAATGACCATTGTGATAATGACCATTGTGATAATGACCATTGTGATAATGACCATTGTGATAATGACCATTGTGATAATGACCATTGTGATAATGACCATTGTGATGATGATCAGTAATGCTTATACTTTGTGGATGTTATGATAAATTAAAGCTGGTTATCACTTTGACACAATGCAATGTCGTACGCACATTTAGAAAATTCATATATTGGTCAGATTACTTACTTGTAAGTTTTTGTTTTACTGTGTATATTTTTTTCTTTCATCATTAAGGTGATTTTAATGCTGATTTTTGAAAAGTTGTGATAGTATTTATATATCTATATTTATGTATAAAATGTAATACAAACTGTTTTAATACATCTCCTTTTAGGTGTGTAAAATGGAGTTGCGTGAACACATGAAGAAAAGGGGTGAAAACTGGGAACAATGTTGTCAGCAAATGGAACTTTTTATTAAATTACAATTGAAGGTAGGTTCAATTTATTTCTCATTAATGTATTGTCATGTGACCAGTCTTAATCGTTCTTACCAAACCTATCTTAGGTGATAATAAAGATTGGCTCCCATTGGATGGAAGGCAAGTAAGTTGACCAATCACAAGCAATGGATTATTCTTTCTTTCAATTCTGTCATTGGTCAAATCGCTTGCGTCGCATCTCAAGTGGGAACAAGACTTAAAAATTGGTTCCCATTGGATGCCACGCAATGGCGTAGGTGCAACGCAAGTAAGTTCACCAATCACAAGCAATGGATTATTTGTTCATTGGTCAAATTGCTTGCGTTGCGTCTCTAGTGGAACACGACTTAAAAGATTGGTTCCCATTGGATGCAACGCAATGGCGTAGGTGCAACCCAAGTAAGTTGACCAATCACAAGCAATGGATTATTCTTTCATTCAATTCTGTCTTGGAGATTGGTTCCGACGCACTATTTCACTTGTTTTCTCATTGAAATTGTTTGTAAAGCTAAATGAATTAAAACAAAGCATTTAAACAGTTACGGTGTCTGTGTTCGTTCTTGCTCCAGTAGAGAGGTGGAGAAAATGTATACAGCAATTCAATACAGCAATTCCGTTTGACGTAACTGGTTTTGGTTATGGTTTTTTATGTTTCTGTCTTGACGAAATACTGTAAATAAAATAAAATGAATGAAATATAGATACATAACATTAAAAGAAAAGCTGAAACTCCTCAGTTTTAAACCTCCTGCCACCATTTTGGTTGCAGAGTTCACTTGCATTATAGTTCATTCATCACCAATAGAACTACACATGTTATTAGTAACATTGAACGTACTTTTTAAGGGAAATGGTGTAGAGAAACGTCAGTACTTGCGTCCATCGCGACGACTGGTGGGGGCGCACGGTGTCACATACGTAACAGCATTTTTATCAGAACGAGTTCCTTACATTGCTCAGCAGATACACCTGCAATTGTCATCTAGAAGTATCGACAGAAAGTTTACAAAATCGAAAGAAGCACTTTCAACCCTGCGATGTAAACTTGAGGAAAGTCAGAAGGAAGGAGAGATGTTGAAGCGGTAATGGTTGAACTGTAATATTGCTCTTTTTCTCTTGTTTTAAAATTATATACACATGATCTGCCCTCAGGAAATATTTTCATTACACATTATTTATGATTATTATTAATGTAAATGCATCGATATGTGCACATTTCGATGGACTTAATTTATCAGGAAAATAGCAATGAACAGATAATATAGTTGAATTGTTAAAGCAAACCAAAGTATCTTTACTAAAGCCGATTTTCCAGTAGGCGAATTTGTTCACGTGAATCGAAGGCGTCAGCTAATACGTATGCGTAGAGAAGTATTGGGAAGATGGAAACATAAATACGCATGTGTATATTGCTGATGCTTTCGATTCACGGGAACAAATTCGCCTACTGGAAAATCGGCTTCAGGCGAGTGATGAATATAATTTTAAAGACAGCCTTCGCTAATATTTATACACCTTTCTATACAGTACTTAAGATTTAAGAGTATAAAATACCAGCTACAGATAAGTACGAAATAGCAATGCAATTTGAAGTTACCTTCTTTTTTAAAAATGCAATACTAATATTTGTTACGAATTATTTTAATTGTAAATACTAAGAGACGTTTGATGATATCTAGATTTATATTTGATAAACCATACAATTATTATTTGTATCACAAAAGAACTTGATAAAATTATAACCCTAGAGTTAATAGCGAATTTTTTGTTTGCTGTTGGTTTGGGTTTCAAAATAAAAAAAAATAGGAAGCATTTTGTTAAATGAAAATATGCCTGTTACTACAGGCATTTTAGGTAAAGTTTTATAACATTTTAAATGACAAAATGTGGGTATTTTATCATTAACTTTATAGAAATGGAAATTGTCAATAAAAATACCATTGATAAATGAATGTATAATGTTGAGTTATTCTGGTGCACATTGGAGGGAATAAATGTTGTTCCTTGCCTTTGCCATATCGTTTCCCCTCTAAAGACGCACTTGAAATCACGCTTCGCAATCACACAACTGCGTACGTCCTTGTGTTGCGTCCTCTATTGATAACCACACCTTAAATGCCTGATTAAACATGGGGCTGATAATAAAATTGAGACCGTCGCTCTTCAATAAAAATAGTCCAATGTCCATTATCATTTGTTCTCCCGTGATTATTGAAAACTGCTGTGAGAAGTGCCATCGTTGGCCCACACAAAAACAGGAACTACAGTCAATTACATTTTAAAATTTGTATATAAACATGTAAGTACTTTTTTCCTTTATTAAAAAATTAAATATAAAACACAATTTGATCGAGCAAAATCAGAAATCAGATGAGTATGAGACCTACTTATTGACGCCTACCATTAATTTCAGAATTTTGTTGGTACCATCGTAAAAAAACAAGTCCAATAGAAAGAAAGAATAAAAATAAAGAACTGTAAGAAAACAGAACCCTTCCAGCTGCTGCAGTTGACTGGTTAAAAACATGTTCTTGACGCGGACGCCATTGTCAGCAAAGTATGAACAAACTGGCGAATTACTAATTTGTTTTTGTTTTGTCTTAAAAGCAACGCCTAAATAATGTATTAAATTAATATTTTCATAGGTCTATACGCTGGAAAGTACTGTGTTTTCTGATGATTTCCTCAGTAGTTCTCATAATTGAATATATTTATTTTACACACCATACACCAAAGTCTTACACGAATCAGTCTCACTCTCATAATGTTGATGGTGAAAGCAGTCGCATGTAAGTACGATATAAATGTGTATGTCATTATGTTAATGTCATTTAACACTATTGTTTTAAATTTATGAAAGAAATAATCAAAGAAAATAAATTAGAATTAAAGTGAAAAACTTTATTGAATGTAACGGATCTGAAAAAATGACAATGTTCTGGGTATCGATAGATGGATCTCAATGGAGATACAAATAAAATAATAAAAAAGCTAAATCAAACGATAAACAAGCAGAAATAAAATGCAGAGCTTTTGGGCAACACTAGCACTTCCTCAGTTCAAGTGTATGTTTTGCAATAATAACAATGATAAAAAATATAAACATATGAAGGGGGTAGAAAATAAATAAATCTATCGAGTTAAATCTCTTATCATAGCATAACAAATTCTGTCTCAATGTGTTTAGTTCTTCCCAATTCTTTTTTCCGATATGTAAAGCACCATTTGGATCGATTTTCAGATGTCTACAATCATTCATTCAATCTCCATAGAAAATAACATAATTGTGTATAAATTAACTGAAAAAGTATGAGTGACAAAGTACAATGAGACGCACTCTCATCCTAGGATGCTATTCCACCTGGACTTATATAAGACATCTACTATTCGTTGAGACGAATACATTCATTGTTAATTTGTTTACACGATTATTAAGCTCTAAATATAACATGCGGGTTAAGTATAAATATAGTTTCATCTGCAAATAAAGGTGTATCAAAATAATTAGTACGGTACCTTACAGCATTATGGGAATATCACATAATGCATGCTGATCATATTGACAAAATCAGCTATAAAACAATATAACATTTATAATATTTGTCAAATTAATGTTTACATATTTTTATAAACATTTGTTTCATCCATTTCATATTCTTTTTTCTTTTTCAATGCAATTCATTTTATGAAACAATCGAATAACGTGTATCCGGCTTTAATATGCAGTACCGGCTTCGACACATTTTCTGATCAGCTCAACGTTAGTTCAATTAATATTTCTTCAATGAAACAAAAGTAAGTAAGCAGCCTATACAAATTGATAATAGTGGGCTGGAATGGATAACCAACTAGAATTGAATAGTTTGGTGTAATGAACGAACTATTGTCAATTAACATAAACCACTAATTCTAACTATACCGTAATCTGTTTAATTGTATGCAACAACCAACCAACCAATAATTTTCACTTTATATCCTTTATTGCATCAAGTAAACAATGATGAAGTTGACATAACTAGTCATAACAATTTAACAATGAAAACATATACACAGTATAACAACAACAATCAAGTTACCAAAGGAAAAAAAAAAGAACAATACCGTTAAGCTACTGGGGTGTTAAAATATTTAGAAAAAAGAAAAAGGACGGCGAAATTATTATTTTATTATTATTGTACATATGAATAAGCACAAAATTTGAACTTAATTTTCATTACACTATTAATATATGAATAGAAATTAGGTTTGTTATATTTCGTACAAACATTGTTCATTAATTATACTATAAGATGTACAATTATTATTGCAAAATTAAACTAAAATAGTTCATAGTCCACAAATAATTTATATTATTATTATTTTACCCTGCAGATTGTCCTCCTTGGAACGTTCATTTCCCCACAGTCTTAATATTTTGATAGAAAAGCCCAAAATAAGGAAATCAAAGAAAGGTAAAATACAACATGTAACCTACCAGTTGCTGCAAAGTTCGAATTGGAAGAAAACGCCAAAAACGTTAGCAACTATTGGTAAAAAAGATATATGTGCAGTAATTGGAAATTCTGGAATACTTCTCAGTAGTTCGTGTGGACAGGAGATAGATTCACATGATTTTGTGATGAGATCAAACTTGGCACCAAGGTAAGCAACATACATTCAATGTTAATAAATAACCGCAAGTCGAATATAGTTATAATAATCTGAAAAGATATATTATATAATACTTTTTTATTTTTTTACAGATTCTGGAACATAACCTCTCCTTCATCGGGTCTGTTTCTTTACACCGTTGCAGCATCGTTGTGCAAAACAGTTTCTCTCTATGGCTTCTATCCATTTCATAAATTACCAAATGGGAGACAACTAAAGCATCATTATTATGAAGAACGGTCTATAGACTACTCGACTGTACATCGCATGCCCGAGGAGTTTAAAATGTTCACAATTTTACATAAAGCTGGTTTTATTAGGTTGGTTACGAATGTTTGTTTACAAAATACAAGTCATTTGCAAAATTAACATTGCATTTGTATTAATAAGGAAGACGATTAATGATATTATCAGTTTGGTCTCTTTATTTTCTATTTAAAAATAAAAATGTCCTGGATTCCCACTATAATATTAACAATATTCAGATAACATAGGCTAAACGCATTTTGTACTTTTCACTGGTTATTAAATCAAGCTAAAAGTAGTACAAGATTAACATTAAATAACATAACTGAAATAGGCCTATGTGATAATCGTTTACATTATTACATTAATTATTAACCTATGTATTTGCACATCAGTATGTGACTACACAAACACCATAAAGATAAACTATGTACATAAAATCGTTCGTAAGTTTGATGGATCGATGATTTCAGAAATTAAAAATATAATAAATACTCACAATTCCCTTTATCTGGATAAATTAAACTCGTTTTATCAATATAAGCAAAAATACATTTTTATTTACATTTGTATTTTATTTACTCTAACGTTACTCTGTTTTGCACGCCGTCAATAAAAGTAGGCCTACACCGTTTAGAGATAATAATATTATGACACTCAAATAACTACAACAATTGTTATGTTTTTAGTCGCGTGGACGCGACTCAATAGTTTGAGGCCTTTGATACAATTGATCACGATATTTTATTATATAAGTTACATAATTATGGAATCCGTGGCCCTGTATATAATTTATTCAAAAGCTACCTTTCAAACCGCAAGCAATGCACTAAATTTAAACACACCCTTTCTGATTTTCTTCCTATTATTTGTGGAGTCCCTCAAGGTTCCCTGCTTGGGCCTCTATTATTTTTATTATACATAAATGATATCCATAATGCCTCAAATATGTTTTCTTTTCTGTTGTATGCTGATGACACAACCCTAATTTACACTGATAAAAATATAGATTCCCTTTTTAAAATATCAATCGAAAATCTACCCAAAATTTTAACATACTTTTCTGCAAACAAACTTTCTGTTAATCTAAAGAAGTGCTGTTGTATGGTGTTCAAAAATTCACAAATACCACTAAATACTAGTACTTTCAAACTAAAAATTAAAGATTAATTAATACCTATTGTTGAGAAAACTTAATTTATTGGTGTTTATCTGGACAGTAAGCTAAATTGGAAACATCAGATTACTCAAGTCGAAAACAAAATATCCAAAAGTTCTGGTATCATATATAGATTATCATCTTTCATCCTTCAAAAACATACTCCGGATTCTTTACTGTTCACTAATCCTCCCTTACCTCACTTACTGTAATATTATTTGGGGTAATACATACCTGTCCTAGTTAAACAAACTGTTATTGATCCAAAAGAAAACCGTAAGATACATAGCAAATGCTCCTCCTTATCCCATTCCAATCCTTTATTTTCTTCATTTGGTCTTCTTAAAATTCAGGATAGTAACCATCTTCAACAAAGTGTTTTCCTCTATTCATGGCTAAACTCGATCCTGCCATCACACTTTGATGATTTATTTAGTTTCGATCTTAATTTTCATAACCACAAAACTCGGAGCGCAAATCATATACGTATTCCTTTTTTTAAAACTACTTCTTTTAAACATAGCATTAAGTTCACTGGTCCTAAACTCTGGGATACGGTAACGTACCAGTTAATATAAAAAGTGCTTTGTCTAAGAAGAGTTTTCTTTTAAATTGAAACGGCACCTCTTATCTAGTTATGTTTAATTATCCTATCCTTTCACTCATTGTAGTTTTGATATTTAGTCTTTTCGGTACCCTGAAACTAAAAGTCTTCATTACTGTTTTTGTCCTGTTTCCGGTTCCCGTGTTGTCCTGGTTTTTTTTTCAGTTTCTATGGGCTGCCTTATACAAGCTTCGCTTTTTAGGAAGTTGCCCATCTTATTTTAATCATATTTACTGTTAATTTTTATTTTCTATGAAAGACAAGAAGAGAAATAAATGTTACTTTGATTGATTGATTGATTGATTGAGTTCACTATGTCGGTCTGTCGGTCTGTCTGTCGGTCCGGTATCACTATGCGTTTTAGCACGCGACTTATGGCTGTTGGCCTTGTTGTTTCATGTGCCACTTTGTTTTTTTGTGTAATTTCTATATTTGTACTTCTATAGAAATGGCTATTGTCAATAAAAATACCATTCATAAACTAATGTATAATATTGCAATATTATATTGGTATATTATTCTGGTGGACATTGGAGGAAAGAAATTCATGCATAGATTGTTCAAAAACTTTTTTGGAACAAAAGTAACTAAGTTCCAAGCTAGATTTCCTCAAAAGACGTAACGCAATGGAAAGCACGCAGCGCAATCGGTGATCGTTGTCACTTTTGCGTACGACGCCCTTGTGTTGCGTCCTCTATTGACGACACCTCTATTGACGACAACAAACCTCGAAGGCCTGAATTAAACAACGTGGGCCTGATAATAAAATTGAGACCGTCGTCGCTGTAATCCTTCAATTAGAAATAGTCCAATGTCCATACTCGTTTGTTTTCCCCGAGAAGTGCCATCGTTTGCCCCACCACACAAAAACAGAAACTACAATTACATTCTTAAATGTTTACAACAATGTAAGTACTTTTTTCAATTCATTATTAAATTAATTTGAAAGAATTAAATGTAAAACATAATGTGATCGAGCAAAACAGAGTGAAATCAGATGAGTTTGAGATCTCCTACCATTAATGTATTGATTGTAACATGGTAAATGGTTTGTTTATATCTTTTCTTAAAAGCAACGCCTAAATAATGTATCAAATTAATATTTTGATAGGTCTATACGCTGGAAAGTACGGAGTCTTCTGATGATTTCTTCAATAGTTATCATAATTAGATTAATTTATTTTACACACCATACACCAAAGTCTTACACGAATCAGTCTCATAATGTTGATGGTGAAAGCAGTCGCATGTAAGTACGATATAATAATTTGTATGTCATTATGTTAATGTCATTTTCCACTATTTTTTTAAATTTTATGGAAGAAGAAAGAAAATTGAATTAGAATTAAAGTGAAATACTTTATGAATGTAACAGATAAATACAGACCTATTCATTCATATTATGTTTAATTCAATATTTCTAATATTAATATAATAATAATCCAAAATTAAATTATTGAAAAAATGACAATTTTGTGGGTATTGATGGATTGATCTCAATGGAGATAGAAAAAGAAAAACCTAAGTCAAACAAGGCAGAATAAATTTCAGAGGTTTGTGCAACACTAGCCCTTCCTCAGTGCGAGAGAGGTTTGTGCAACACTAGCCCTTCCTCAGTGCGAGAGAGGTTTGTGCAACACTAGCCCTTCCTCAGTGCGAGAGAGGTTTGTGCAACACTAGCCCTTCCTCAGTGCGAGAGAGGTTTGTGCAACACTAGCCCTTCCTCAGTGCGAGAGAGGTTTGTGCAACACTAGCCCTTCCTCAGTGCGAGAGAGGTTTGTGCAACACTAGCCCTTCCTCAGTGCGAGAGAGGTTTGTGCAACACTAGCCCTTCCTCAGTGCGAGAGAGGTTTGTGCAACACTAGCCCTTCCTCAGTGCGAGAGAGGTTTGTGCAACACTAGCCCTTCCTCAGTGCGAGAGAGGTTTGTGCAACACTAGCCCTTCCTCAGTGCGAGAGAGGTTTGTGCAACACTAGCCCTTCCTCAGTGCGAGAGAGGTTTGTGCAACACTAGCCCTTCCTCAGTGCGAGAGAGGTTTGTGCAACACTAGCCCTTCCTCAGTGCGAGAGAGGTTTGTGCAACACTAGCCCTTCCTCAGTGCGAGAGAGGTTTGTGCAACACTAGCCCTTCCTCAGTGCGAGAGAGGTTTGTGCAACACTAGCCCTTCCTCAGTGCGAGAGAGGTTTGTGCAACACTAGCCCTTCCTCAGTGCGAGAGAGGTTTGTGCAACACTAGCCCTTCCTCAGTGCGAGAGAGGTTTGTGCAACACTAGCCCTTCCTCAGTGCGAGAGAGGTTTGTGCAACACTAGCCCTTCCTCAGTGCGAGAGAGGTTTGTGCAACACTAGCCCTTCCTCAGTGCGAGTGTGTGTATAGAAGTAATAACAATGATAACAAATATAAACCAAGGAAGGAGGTAGAAAATACTTCCAACTAATCGAGTTCAGTCATACATTTTTTATATATAATTATATAATTTTTTCCGATATGCAAAGCACCATTTGGATCGATTTTCAAATGTTTACCTTAAAACAATATATTCATTCTTTTTTGTATTTATTCATCTTTCATTTTGGAATCTTTGGTCCATAGAAAATAACATAATTGTGTATACATTAACTAAACAAAGTATGAGTGACAAAGTACAATAAGACGCACTCTCATCCTAGGATGCTATTCCACCTGGACTTTAGACATCTACTATTCGTTGAGTCGAATACATTCATTGCTAGCTTGTTTACATGAGTATATTCATTGTAGTTGTATTGTTTTTGAAAATATAACATAATATATGCTAATGGTATTGATATTTGTTTATATCTATTTTTTTTAAACGGTATAGATGCAGCACCTGTTTACGTATGGTCCTTTTTTTTTATAGAAAAAAAGTTAAAAACCCTTTAAAACTTGCTCATAAAACGGTAAAACTAAAGATATATATATATATACATGTTCATTAACTTATATTCTTTTTTTCCGTTTTTATTTGCATTAATTTGATGAAAATTCGAATGAATTGTATTCGGCATGCAGTCAGCTCAATGCTAATTCAAATATAATTATCTTCAATCAAACAAAAGTAAGTAATTAGCAGCCTATAAAAATAGATAACAGTGGGTTGTAACGGATAACCAACTAGAATTGAATAGTTTGTATTATTATTTTACCTTATAGATTGTCCTTCGTGGAACGTTTATTTCCACACAACCTTACCATTTTGATAGAGAAGCCTAAACAACAAAAATCAAAGAAAGGTATACATGCAACCTACCAGTTGCTTCAAAGTTCAAAATGGAAGACCACACCAAAAACGTTAGCAACTATTGGTAAAAAAGATACATGTGCAGTAATTGGAAATTCTGGAATACTTCTAAGTAGTTCGTGTGGGCAGGAGATAGATTCGCATGATTTTGTGATGAGATCAAACTTGGCACCAATTAAAGGGTTTGAAAAAGATGTTGGAACCAAAACTGATTTTGCTAGTTTTAATGCTGAACTTGCTACTGACGCATTGGCGTGTTTTAACAATGTATTTGATACATGTCACGAAGAAATGTTAAATAGGTTTGCAGAATATAAAAATTCAATTATTTGGTTAAGTAAGCTTGGCAAAATTAGAAAACCAACTTATCTTGGAGTTATATCACAACTTTATGACTACAATATACGATCAAAAATAGCATACCCTTATAGACTTATTGGAGGTGAACTAGTAAGGTAAGCAAGCAAAATCCATGACTACAACCGTAGTCATAATCACAATCATCAGTCAAAACCATAAAGCACTAAAACATGTAAAACAATACCTATACCTGATGTGTTTTTATCTTGTCTAGGCCCTAAATAGGACATCACATTTTAAAGCTTTGCTTATAGTAATGCTCGATTCAATCAATCAATATAAAACTTTTGCTTATAACCATGTTCAATTGTAGCCCATTGCCAATATACAGTAATCTTCCTAAACGCTATCCGCTACTTTTAATACTTACAGTATTATAGGTTTTCATCTTTTCCATTGATTATAAACCTCTAATTAAACTTGTCAGTATATATATATAATATAAACAATTAATTTTTATTATTATCATTACTGTAAATAATCATTGTATATATTTTATTATTTTATTTATAATTTATTTTTAATATTTATATTGTTTTTGTTTTTTTTGTGTAAAAATCTACTGTAATATTATACCTTATTATGGTTACCATTATAACAAATGTATGATTGATTGAATAAAGTTCACATATAATAAAAAATATGTTTTAAGTAAAAAAAGACTTGTTCTTTTTTACAGCTTCTGGAACATAACCTCTCCCTCATCTGGTCTGTATCTTTACACCGTTGCAGCATCGTTGTGCAAAACAGTTTCTCTCTATGGCTTCTATCCATTTCACAAATCACCAAATGGGAGACAACTAAAACATCATTATTTTGAGGAAAGGACAATGAACTACTCCACGCTACATCGCATGCCTGAGGAGTTTAAAATATTTACAATTTTACATAAAGCTGGTTTTATCAATTTGGTTACCGATTCTTGTTTACAAAATTAACATTGCTTTTATATTAATAAGGAAGACGATGAATGCTATTTGTATTCATCAAATTGATAACATAGGCCAAAGGTTTTTTGCATATTTCATTTTATTCTATTCATCATCAATTCTATCAATATTCGTCCTTCTATTTTATGAACAGACACATTAAAAAAAAAAAGAAAATGTACAAAAAAACAATATTAACTGAAAGAACTGAGGATAACCCAATCAAATTTAATAAAAAACCATATTTCTATTGGACTCACCAAATTCAAAAGAAAACATTGAAAACATTACTAATTTAAATTTTAAAAACATAATTATATAGTATTTTAGAAAATTCATAAGAATGAATCTATATATAAATTTACGTAAGGGCAAAATTCGGTAAATCGCGCGTTACTTCTAGAATTTTTACTCGATGGTATATAAAGTTGGTTCGTACTTTCGGTACTGATTTTAACCACCTGATGTAACCCTGTTTACTAATTAAATTAAGTTAGATAATTAGTTATTGACGATTAAAACGAATTTAGGTTCAACGATTTGCCCCAAATAGGGGTGTTTTCCGATCGTGGTATACACTGTCTAATAGATGCCCATCTTGAAAAATACCCGCCACAAAAATGCGAGGAGGCTTCGCATTTTCCTATCTCCTCCTACGATAATTGTTTTTAATAGCTGACAACCGGTTGAACAGCTAGAGTACAGCATCATAATGTTGAAGACAGGCCGATTTTCTTTAAAAAATACTATTTTGATTTAATATACGTTTATACAAATGTATTGATTTGCAATGAATAGAACATTCCAAATTATTTGGTTTAACCATACTTGCATACCTCCATGTTTTAACACAAGTAGGTAAATGTATAGACCCTTGGAGAATAAACAGAAATAGTATAGTATTGTAATGCTATACAATACTGCAAATAGGTATTTTAAACCACTTTTGATCGCCATTTGAATCAAAAGTGTGTTGGTACTGTTAGATATAATATAAACAAATATACTAATAAACTTTATCACTGTGAGTGTGGGTAGCCCCTACTTTTAGATTATAAACACATAATAATATAATACTTTATTACTGTCAGTTGTTTCTCAACGTTTGTATTAATTAATAATTACAAAAATATTAACGTATTAGTGGTCTTTAAATGTACTTTACTATTTTAATCGACCATGAGACAGTGACAGTTTTAATAAAGTATTAAATCGGAAATGTTTTACTCTATTTAGTGGTATATTATTTATAGGCCTATAAAAAAAATATTTCGTTACTGAGTGGATAATAAAGAAATATAAAGAATAATTTAATATAAAGAATATATTAAAAAATTGTTCCTCTTTGTACCTATCCTCATCCCCAACGCTCAACTCTAATGTTAGATACAAAACCCTAAACTCTAATAGATACAACATTGGGTTTGTTTAAATGAGTCCAAATAACAAATTTGGACTCATTTTGTGACAAGTTTCTAGGTGCTAATTTTGGTTGACTACATAAATCATTGTGTCTATTTATTTGTTTCTGTAAACGACAATGTTTTATAGTCCTGCCGTACGTTTTTATCTGTATTTTACCGAATTTTAACCTTTTTAACTCATTTAATATTTTAATGTGATTTTTTTTAATTTTAAACAAATGAATAATCTCAAACCATGTACATATTTTACTGTGTTTGACCATGAATAAATAAATAGGCCTACATGAATAAATATAACAATAAATGTGTTTAGCTACATATTAAACTTTGTCGTCTATTTTGTCAATTATGTAAACGTTCGAAGTGGAGAAATTGTAGTGACCTAATAGAAACTTTAGCTTATTCCGAGCTATCCTGTGCCATTTTCCACAAGAGGAAATTCAAAGTGTATTAACTCGAATCGAATGTATTGTTTTCTGCGCATTTGCATTCACACTTAACTATCTAGGCTACCTTTTGCGATGAAAAAGCGTAACCAATCAGAGTTCAAGAAAGTAGTCCAATGTCCAAATTATTTGAAAGAGCTGCAATATCGACGAACACACAACAGTATACCTACATCAGTCAATTACACTTTCAAGATAAAATGTAAGTATAAAACTATAATTGTTTTCTTATTAGAGTAAACCAATTTTATACGAGAAACACATTTCCGTGTAAAACCTGCGATCAAATGGGTTGAGTATGATGTGAACTATCCTTTGGGTCCACCAGCATAATGAATTCTATTTATCGTTAATATATAAATATGTATTCTGTACTCGCCACTATTAGTCCAGTTCCACCAGCTTGTACACATTTCTGAACACATTTTGTGTCAATAATTGAAATTACTTTTCAGGTCGACTACACGCTGGAAAATACTTCAAATGTTGTGTTTTTTAGTGTTTTCTTCAGCAGCACTTACAATTGAATATATTTATTTTGCACATCACACACCCAAGTCTTACACAAATCAGCCTCATGTTGGCGGATGTAGTCGCGCGTAAGTACGAGAGAAAAATATTCATCTAATCAATTTAGTCTAAAGAAAGACCAATTGTTATGTTTATAAATACATACCTATCAAACATATATAACTTCTAAAAAATGCTGTATTCTTTCAATTTGGTAGCTTACTATTCTTATTGCAAAAACGGAATAATAGATTAATAATTTTGTCCAATAACAACAGAAATCGAAGTGTATCGTATTCTTATTCCATAGTATCGGCAACACCTTTTTTGTTCAGCTTGACACACTAGAACAATTACCATTCTTCAATGTTAATTCAATGGTATACTCAACAATCGAACAAAAGTAAGTAAGCAGGATAAACACCAATGGACCATAAGACATTAGTACTTTAATACTTTTTTTCTGATATATTCAAATGTTACAAAACATTTCATCGACTGATTTAGACCAAACGATTTGTACAAATTATTAATACTATAGTGATCATTCTATTAATTCAGTCCAACCAATCAAATTATTATTCTACTTTCCAGACTATCCTCGTTGAAACGTTTATTTCCACACAACCTTACCATTTTGATAGAGAAGCCCAAGAAAAGAAGAATAAAAACAAGAAAAATTATACATGTTAGCTACCAGTTGCTGCAACGTTCAACTTGGAATGCCACGCCAAACACGTTATCAACTATTGGTAAAAAAGATACATGTGCAGTAATTGGAAATTCTGGAATACTTCTCAGTAGTTCGTGTGGACAGGAGATAGATTCACATGATTTTGTGATGAGATCAAACTTGGCACCAATTAAAGGGTTTGAAAATGATGTTGGAACAAAAACTGATTTTGCTAGTGTAAATGGGGAACTAGCTACTATCGCTTTGGCGTGTTTTAATAATGAATCGGATAAATGTCACAAAGAAATGTTGAATAGGTTTGCAGACTATAAAACTTCAATTCTTTGGTTGAGTAAGCTTGGGAGATATAGAAAACGAACTTATCTTGGAGTTATATCACAACTGTATAAACACAATATACGATCAAAAATAGCATACCCTTATAGACATATCGGAGCTGAAATAGTAAGGTAAGCAAGCAAAATCTATCCAACCTTAGTCATAATCACAATCATCAACAGTTAGAATCAAAGCTATAAAGCACTAAAAGACTTGTTCTTTTTTACAGCTTCTGGAACATAACATCTCCTTCATCAGGTCTGTTTCTTTACACCGTTGCAGCATCGTTGTGCAAAACAGTTTCTCTCTATGGCTTCTATCCATTTCACAAATCACCAAATGGAAGAGAACTAAAGCATCATTATTTTGAGGAAAGGACAATGAACTATTCCACTTTACATCGCATGCCTGAGGAGTTTAAAATGTTTACAATTTTACATAAAGCTGGTTTTATTAATTTGGTTACCGATTCTTGTTTACAAAATACAAGTCATCTGCAAAATTAAAATTGTATTTGTATTCTATTTACTAGTGACTGACTAAATCTAGTCTCATTGTAGATTGACCTTAAATTACATTAAATTAAATATTCAAAAAGATAAATCCCGTTTTAAGTAATCACCCATGTTTGTATTTGCACATCAGTATGTGACTATGCAAACACAACATAGACAAGTACCCATAGAACTTTGGTATGTTTGTTTGTATCGATGATTTCAGAACTAACATTTTATTTTGAGAGATTAAAATCAGAGCAAAAAATAATGGCATCTGGCTTCTGTGTGTTAGTTATAGATAACAATACGTATACTTTATTTGGCCTAATTACTTATTTGCATTTTGTATTTAGTGATAGAGTGAGTAAAAGTAAACATCATTTAGAAATAATAGATTATGAAACTCATAAAATAGCTATTTTTCCTGTTAAAGATTTATTTTTCCCCTAAATAAATATTATATGCCATTTTAATGTCACATGATAATTATTCACTTTGACCAAAAACTGGAACAAAAATTATTTACCTGAAAAAAAAAACTTAAATTGTCTGCCAGACAATGTTTTTAGTTAAAATTAACCGTTTCGTTTGTCTTTTACAACTGAAAGAATTGTTTCTACAGAAGTGAATAACTTTATTAAAAATAAAATCGTCATGTTTCATATTTTTGGGGCACAATACATCTTTATGTTTTTTTTTTATGTACTTTTTTTCACAACTTAGGCATATGTGAATGTGAAGAATTCAAATCTTTGCTAAAACACGTGTTATAACATATGCAAATAATTATCGGATTGAAGATTATTCAAAACGAAAGGTTGTGGACATGATGACGTTCTAGGTTCCAGCGTGACAGTGAATGTTGGTATTGGAAAATAAAAATAAATATTTGCCACAAATGGCGTTTCATATGTTTTGTTTTTATATTAGGATTTGTATATGCTGCCCTCTATGGTATACCCGACAAGTGTTTTAGACTGATTGGCTAGAGGGCAAACTCCAAACTGGGAAGTGAAACTAATTTTAATATATATAAATTATGGTAGCGCCGCGGCCTATACTATCAAGAAGATATTTCCTCTATAAAATTGCCTATGGAGTTTCTATCTGCATGTATAACCAAAGAAAACTGTTTTGGTGCCGTATAACTGACAATTGAAATGGTGGAATTTTAAAATTAACTCGGCACGATGGATTCAGCTCCCCTTTATATTTTTATTTTAAATCTTGGTGTCGTACTGTATTTTACAAATTTTTTCACATTTTTGATGTTTTATATACGTGACAAGAAACACCATTTTCCGAGCCAGAGTGCTTGAAGAAATAATTGAATTGAATTGTATTGAAATACATGACTGACGGACTGACTCTTTGGTTTTCCCACTAATTTTTAAGCGCTCGCTGGCGTGACGTCACAGTCTTGATACGCCTGACTGATTCTTTACAACACGTGATTTTAGGACACACTGTACAACTGGACTGGACTGGCAGTGCAGAAAGGACAAACAAACTGAAGGATCGTGTTTGTTTGTATTGTATCATCTGTTAAATATAAATAAGTAACGAAAGGTAAGATACATTAAATATAGCTAGTATATATATGATTCATAGTTGCATTGCAAGTCTCAACCGGCCTTAATATTATCATCTACATCTCTCACTGGTGATGTGGATAACAACTATTCGAAGAGGAGCTCGTCGGAGACTGATGTCTTCACCTTTTTGTTGACGGACGATGATTGTCCAATACAATACGACGGCCTAGACCTAGCGGTTTGTCAGTGTGATTGTGTCTGGTTAATTTTTAACGTACCATACTGATAAGAGTACCAACTTTTCCTTTATTTTGGTTAATTCTGTAATTCATAATTTTAGATTATTTCAAAATCGTTTTTCAAATTGAAATTCCATCAATTTGCGAGTTGAGAACCATCCCCCATATCAACCGAGTTCTAATTTGTCCATTCCATTCGGTTATAATGTGGCATTATTATTATTAATTAATACGTTTTCGCAGTATTCATCATTAATTATACAAACAAAGTTAATCATTCGTTTGACCGGTTGGTTGGAAATAATACGGTGGCTTTTACTTTAGACTTTTTGTTGTAAGTGCAATCCTCAGCTTGGAACGTATTTTTGTTTTGTTAATATTTTTTCTAGTTTTTACTTACTATCGTCTTGAGGTAAGGTTAGGCTTTAGACTTTTTGTTGTAAGTTCGATCCTCTCTGCTTGGAAGGTTTTTTTTCTGGTTTTTTGTCTTGAAGTAAGGTTAGGGCCTCTTATTCTTAACAGGATTCTTTTGTTGGTTACGGTAAGATTTTCGTTTAGCAATTTTGACCAATCAATCTGAATGTGGTTGACGCTGGTTAACGAACGGCATGTATTAAAAGATTCCACAATTATAATCCTAGCCTATACTAATAGACAGATGATAGCCTATAGTACAATAGTATGTTTTTTAAGCGTTGTATAATATGCATTGTTTGTTAAATATAGATCTACTGACACTGAAATTAAAAACTATATAAATATGAATGAATGAAATTTTTATTATTCTAGAGATGATCTGCCTTTATTTCTAAAATATTTTCCTCAAAAGTCTTCTTGACTCAATAGCACAATAGTTGACTTGTTCTGCTTTGAAAGCAAATATTAGGTTTAGGGATAAATAAAAAAGCAGGGGTGAATCCAGCATTATAGATTAGGGGGTGGTAGTGGCTAAATATTCATAAAATAAATGATGAGATGCAGAAAAATAAAAAAATAGTCATTATTTTATTTTTAAAAGATATGGCCGTCCTAAATTACGTGCTTGAAATGAAAATTTATTGTAAGGTGCAGTGAGTTGACAGATGTAACATCAATTTCATTACTCCCTGACTAAATATTTCCAAAGATTGAGCTGTTGTTACCTCTCACCCAGTTTACAATACAACTTATATAAATGGATTATATAAAGGTTAACTAGGCTTTTGTGTTCATAGAACTGTAAAGTTGACTTCAATAGATGTATTCATCTTTATGCTGTAGTAGTTCTGGCTATTTACCAATTTATCTTTGTCATTGTCAACGATGACCAATCAGAAATCACAAGTGTGTGAAATGTAGGTGAAGGGTCACTAACAGTAAACATTACAATATTGAAACGTTGGCTAATGTTTACCATTTAGTTCTTACTTAAGTGCGGAATCTAAAAAAAAAATCAATCTTATGGTCTTCTTCGTTAAACAATGGACAATTAAGCCATGATTAAACAATAGTATCGCAGGTTCCAAAACCTTTATTAAAAGCATAGTTAACAGTACAATATGACAATTTCATTTTAAAAATCCCAATGCTTGTTTAGATCTTATATTTTTATTATTTGCTAAATCATAAAATCTGAACATAATATTTATTCTTGACTAGTTTGTCTTTCCACCTGACCTGTATTTCTGACCCTACTATTATTTAAATTGAATTGAGCTGTTTTAGTAGAGGTAACTGTTATTAACCTCTATCTTCATTGGCACTTTTTTTTTGTCATGAAAATAAATAAATTAAACTATAAAATAAATACTTAGCTTTTAAATAAGATTTAGTAATGCGTGGCCTAAAGATTTCTACAACAAGTGCAACATATTCATCATTTCATAATATTCTAAAATGTTCATTGTATCCTGTTGGTAATCAGATAATCGTTACTTACGGCATCACAATGACTTCCTATATTAAAAAAATTAACGTTTCACCTACATATATAAGTGTTCATTGTACATGCTATTTCTATCGTTTGTTTGGTTTAACCTTTCATAGTAAATACAACCTAACCTTTCGCTTAGATATTACTTAAGTTTTATCAAGTATGATACTGTGTTATAATACCATTTATCAGACAGATGTTGGCAAGTGAAGGCAATATTGTTTGACTAATGACAATTACAATTTGCATAAATTATGAATCTAACAGATTATTTTATAATGTAAACTCTCACATACATACTGGGATGTTTCTATCAAGATGTTATCAATATTAGCAAACATATGCTTTTTATAGTGTAAATGTAATTAAATCCTGAATCTCAATATCATTCTATGAATAAACTTACTTACTTACTGACGTTGGGATATGTTTTATATCAGGTGATATCTTAAAGATATCAAATGGTATCTGATAACTTAAGGTGAAATTGTTTGTATTTGTTTATAGATTAAATTAATTGTTGGCCAACATTTCAAATTATGCGCTTACTCATTTCTTTTAACCTCATTTCAGTTCATTACTAAACTATTAATTAAAAATAATGTTTGATAAAAAAAACCATTAAATTTATTAATTTTACTTTTTGAAATTCTGCAATAGCTATTTCTAGGTTACCTTCTAAGTAATGTCAATGGTAAAATTTATTTAATATTTTAAATGCATATTATTTCTTCTTTTTTGTTTTTTTTAATGTAAACTACTTTAGTACTATACTTTAATGTCTGCTTCTCTTATGTTATATATAACCATGACTAGTGGCGGATCCAGGATAAAAAATAAAAAGGGGGAGGGGAGGGTTTAAGAATGGTGAAATGAAGGGCTGAGCTTATAATTTGATGCCCTTTTTTTTGCATTACAATTTACAAATTTAAGGCCCCCTCCCCCCCCCCCCCAACCTGGATCCGCCCCTGATAACTGTGTATGTAATGTAACTCGGCATGTCACTGAATTAAATACTATATTATTAGTATATAGTATAAAAATCAGATGTTGCATAGCAAGGTTTAAAAGTTTAATTGGGTTTATTGGCTATGTCATGCTTGACTTGTTTTGAAGGAAATTCCTCTGATGCTTTTTTAATGACCAATCAGATATCATTTAAATGTAGGTGAGAAGTCGCCACTCATAAAGCATTTCATCATAAAAGTTGTAAACCATTTCATCATAAAAGTTGTAGTGTGTGTGCTGTTTTCATCATTATCAAGTGTGATACTGTAGTGGTGGTACTCTATACATGCTGTACGCAGGTAAGTTTATTTGTCCTATAGCCTACTGTATGTTTAATTTTTATTTCACGAACATAAACGTTGACTTAATATTAAAAGGTCTTATTATGCATATGTAGTACTGTAGTATCATTTAAAATATATTTAGTAAGAATAGATAAATCAACAATTTACCTTTTTTGTAATTCATTTTTTGAACTGCAAAACCAGTTAGTTATGTTATACTTGATATGTGATACATAATTGTAACAATACTGTTAATTCAATTCACTAGGCATCAGATTGCCTGTATAGCTCCACAAAACATATTTTAAATGTTAAAAATAAATTTGGTTATACTTACTACTTTATACTAGTTACTACTAATTTGGCAGGTAAATGCTCTAAAATAGAATTAATGATTTTTTTAATGTCATTATCAATATCATAATTTCTCTGGACTGGAATTCAATGTTTTTTTAAAATCAAATTCTTTCACTAATTTGTGCTTATTGTTCAAATTTTAATTCTTCCAGTTATTCTAAAGTTATTTTTTATGTGGTTAAACTGAGATGGAAAGTGACGCGACAAAAGTGGAAATTAAATCAAGTAAAAATGGAACGGCCGCTCACGTTCAAAGTGACTACTCAAGAGATCCTGTGATAGGGGAACCAGTTGATAATGCTGGATATGGAGAGGTCAGAGTTGATGAAGATGTGGTGATGAAGCCTTCTGATAAATATACACCGACCAAAGGAATAAAGAAATACAAAGATCCAATGAAGGTTTTAATACCATTCAGAAGTAAACCTAAGTAAGTACATGGTAGAAGGGTGGTGGAGGAAGGGTGGTGGAGGGAGGGGACAAAAAGGTATAATGTCTGGTGGAGGGAGGGGACAAAAAGGTATAATGTCTGGTGGAGGGAGGGGACAAAAAGGTATAATGTCTGGTGGAGGGAGGGGACAAAAAGGTATAATGTCTGGTGGAGGGAGGGGACAAAAAGGTATAATGTCTGGTGGAGGGAGGGGACAAAAAGGTATAATGTCTGGTGGAGGGAGGGGACAAAAAGGTATAATGTCTGGTGGAGGGAGGGGACAAAAAGGTATAATGTCTAAGACTCTGTCTACAATATTAAACTAGTTGGACAAACAAAGTGTGATGTGCTCAAATATAGTAGTGATATACCTAAATAAGGTAGTGGTATATGGTCACATCACATTTTTTGTCACATAAAGTTTGATACTGATAGTGTAGACAGAGCTTACTATAGATGGTTCATCTTAAAAATACATAGGCCTATGTAAACATACACTGACTGAAGGATTAAAGAAAAAAAATGAATGTTTTAATACCATTCAGAATTAAACAAAAGTAAGTATCTGGTAGAAATACAGAGGGGGAAGGTCTAATGTAGACTCTGATTCCATTCAGAAGTAAATCTAAATAAGTATCTGGTAGTTGGGATAAGGGAGGGGGTGGATGGAAGGAAGGTGAAAATGAGGACTATGAGGTTAAACATAATCTGGAACCTGTAACAATATCAATTCATGTTGTTCTCATTAAATTATTTTTGAAAAAGAGAATGTATTAGTTTCATTGGAAAGGACACAATTAAACAATCAAATATGATTGTATGTAGAGAAATGTTTCTTCTAGACATCCTTGAAGGCTGTAAGTTCAGGCCCCTATACTGTGTCCTAAGTGGTATTATTCTACAAGTTTTGTACCAATTGAAGTCATACACTGGTCTAGGAAATATATAATCCTAACTTCCTTAAAAATGTTAAAGTTCATTTAGTTATTGTGCTTGGTCTAACTTTAGACTATGAGTGGACTCATTCATTTGTATCTCATAATAAAAATGATTTCATGAAAATGAAATCAAATTGCATTAAGCATTCACACTCTTTTTAAACTTTGAGCAACCAAGGAAGTGTAATGTAAATTGTTTAAGCTTAGCCTCCAGGTTGCTTGGATAAAAACCAACCTTTGACTCAACCATTTCAGGCTGAGACGTCCCCTTCTCTGATTTTCTGATTTGCCTACTGCACAGATAATGCCATATATATTAAAGTATAAGAGAATCAGGTGGCTGGTTTAAACTAAGCCACAATATTACCCAACTATAATAACAAGTGATCTAATAATTCAGGTAGATGTTGAGGCTTTTTGCCTCAACATTTATGATGTCAGAAATTGGGCTATACTGTAGTAGTAGTAGTAGTAGTAGCAGTATTTCAATTTTTTTATTTTAAATTATTGTCCTATAATGAAATAATAAACTATTTTATCATTTTTTTCAGGGATCGAAGCAATATCAAATACAGTCCACTGGATCACATGGGATTGTTTTCAATGCTGTCATGTTCCTGGCTAACACCTGTCTATAGAAAAGCTTACAAAGGCATGCTAAAATATGAAGACCTGTGGGATCTATCTGATAGTGATAATTCAGAAACAAATGGAGAACGGTATGTAGAATGTCTGGTTACCTTAACATCATGTATACTGTAGTTATGCCGTGGACCTATAAATTATTTTAGGGTCATGGTTATACAGGCTGTTCCAGTATTGTTACTACAGCTACCCCTATAAAGCTCTGTATACACTATCAAACTAGTGTGATGTTCCCAAATATGGTAGTGATATGCCCAAATATGACAAATATGTCATGATTGTGTCAAAATATGGGCACATCACATTTTTTGGTCACATAAAGTTTGATAGTGTAGACAAGGCTTAAGGGGGTATATTCATATCCAAACAAAGTGTCCTCTTGATAGGCGTGTCTTCTGATTGGACATTGTGTGTTATATAAACATATTTCCCCTTGTTTGTTTTACTGGGAATGTCTTTGTGGCTCTGTCTACACTATACACTGATGTGCCCACATATGGTGATGTGCCCATATATGGTGATGTGCCCATATATGGTGATGTGCCCACATATGGTGATGTGCCCATATATGGTGATGTGCCCATATTTGGTGATGTGCCCATATATGGTCCTGGATGATGTCATTAAACCATATTTTAGAACATCACACTTTTTTTGTCAAACTAGTTTGATAGTGTAGACAGAGCTTTAGAGTTGTGCATCATACTCAACTGGAATAATTAATTAAACGTTTTTCCATTGCCTTCTTCTTCGCTTAAGTAACCTTTAAACGTATCTCATGCTCTTTCATCTACATAATTCAATATCCTTAACCTTTGGACTGAGTGATATTTGTCTGCACATTTGAAATGGAAACACTAATAAAAAGCAATACAAGAATAGTTAGTAACTGTACTTAGTGTATAGTACTATAACAATTATTTATTATGTCACAGGAGAAATTAAATGTAATTGAAGAAGTATTGTACAGTTCAAGTATGAAAATCAAAAATTTGTATGTTATAAATTCTTTCACCAGTTCAGATTAGCAACCACCTTAAGACGCCTCTTTACTCTTTAAGAAAATGGTGGCATATAGAAGTGTATTTTATCTTTTTAGTTTTAATTGTATTTGATTTGTGGTTATATTTTTGTTTTCCTCCAACATTATGGATTGACATTTAGCAGAGTTAATTACCTAAGCTTTGTCTAGTGGTTGAATTTTGTAAGCATAATAATTATAGGAATTTATAATTAAAAACTGCGTTAATATATTAATTTATTTTATGGTGTCAGTGTGAAATACTCCATGCTGTCAATATTAGACTATGACTGCTATCAATACAATGAATCTCTCTTTTACTTCATTTGTGTTTTAAAAGCACATAATACGTTTCCAACCAGAGATCAATTTAATTAGTAATAATAATAATAATACAAAATTATTATAATAAATTATTGTAAAGACAATTCTGAATAATTATGCTCGAACAAAAAAAAGACAATAAAAATGCATGTTTTTACACATTTTTTAGAAAATAATTTGATTTAAAGGAACACTTAAAAAAAAATGATTGGTCTAAAGCTCTGTCTAAAAGTGTGATGTGCCTAAATATGGTAGTGATGTGCCTAAATATGGTAGTGATGTGCCTAAATATGGTAGTGATGTGCCCAAATACTGTATGGTAGTGATATGATATCGTCATGTCCATATATGGGCACATCACATTTTTTGTCACATAAAGTTTGATAGTGCAGACAGAGCTTAAACCAGTGGGATTCCCTATACAAACATTTGCATACATTTTATATATATTTTATTTATATATATCATTTATACCCCACTAATTTACTAATTGTTATTTCTTTAGATTTGGAAGGTTATGGTTGGAGGAACTGACAGCCAAAGGCAAGGAGGAGGCATCACTTTCTAAAGTCTGCTACCGTTTTATTAGAACACGTCATATATTCATGTTGTTTGGATTGTTTATATGGCTATTCTCTGCTTTTGCTAGTTCGGTTAGTAAATCACATTTTATTATGAGTATTACAGTACAACACAAATCATAAAACATTCATTTTCAGACTTTAATGGGGAATATGCCTAAAGTGTAAACCACTTTGCAATTTTGTTTAATTTTTTAAAAGCAAAATGTCAGTGTTTACGGTGTAATTTTAAATTTTAAAGAGGGTAACCCTTTCAGCTGGACAAAATAATACCAGTTTTGATATTATTTATAAAGTTTCAATAAAATTTTGCCATGTCATTCTGTATCACTGTGTGTTGTATGTAGTAAGTATATGTAGTCTTAGTTTCAATGCAAACTTGATTTAAAAATACATAAGTGTTTGCTTAACTTATACAATACTGACTTAAGTGATCTTATTTTTCACAGGAAGTCTTTACAATTTATTTAGCAGAATATTAAATTAAAAATATATTGTCCTGAAAAATAATTTTTTACATTTTTTTTTTAATATGCCAATTTAATTTCACATAATAGTTATTCACTTTGACCAAAATCTATATTGAAAAAAGAATTATTTTCCTGAAAAAAAATGAAATTTTAATTTTAAAATACCTAAATTGTGTGTCAGACAATGGTTTTTGATTAAAATTAACCGGTCTTTTTATAAGTGAAATTATTTTTGTTGATTTTTTTTTACAGAAATGAATAACTTGACTGCAAAATGGCCTATTCAAAATCTGATTTTATTAACCTTTTTATTGCAGGCTTTTGTTGTACAAGATCTTTTGAAATACATTGAAGATGAAGAAGATGATCTTTGGTATGGTTTATCGCTGGTTCTTTATATCTTGCTTCTCAATATATCTCGTGTTTGTGGCGACGTTTTCTTCTGGACGTTCGGAATGAGAACAGCAACACGGATGAAGAATGGCGTTGTTACGACTGTCTTTAAAAAGGTTGCTAGGTTGAGAGGTCTTCAAGATAAAACTGTTGGAGAGGTATGTAGCAATTTAAGAGGGTACTTAAGCTCTGTCTACACTATCAAACTGCCCAAATATGATAGTGATATGCCCAAATATGGTAGTGATGTGACTTCATCATGTTCATAATTAAATGGGCATATCTCAAATTCTTTGTTTTAAGTTTCTTTTTTTAAACTAAAAATTCAATTCAAATCATTCATTTATTTACTACATGAAAACATTTTTTGTAATATATTTGTAAATTTATATTTTAAGTTAGGGTGCCACAGATTAAAAGCTTTGCTTGCTTGTGGTTATCCTGTTTTTCACACTTTATTGTACTTAATTTTTTATTTATATTTTTATGAATATTGTGTGAAAAATAAAAGAATCAATCAATCAATCAAAAATCAAATACTCAAGTTTATCCTTTATTTAATTATTTTAAATTTTGAATAAATTTATTTTTTGTTTCCACTGCAGATCGTCAACATTTGTGCGAATGATTGTCAACGTATTCATGATTGCGTTGTTGTCGGTAACTTCCTGTTGTCTTCCATCTTTCTCGTTATTGCTGTCCTGATTGCATCTGGTTTAATAGTTGGCCCATCAGCTGTTCTTGGCGTCTTCGTTACATTCCTCTTCTTTTGGCCATTGCAGGTAAGATGGGGTAACCAACAATTTTTTCTGAATCATCCTTTACAGTAAATAATTCTTTAAAGAGAGTAAATTATTCTTTTTTCTTCTCCATAGTCATATGACAGGTGTTCACACTGAATCTGTACAAATGTCTTTTTTTCTTCTTCATTATTAGTCATATGACAGGTGTTCACACTGAAACTGTACAAATGTCTTTTTTTCTTCTTCATTATTAGTCATATGACAGGTGTTCACACTGAAACTGTACAAATACAACATTTATACACTGTACAAGTTGCAGAATGTATTTATTTTAATTCCAGATTGTATTTGGAAAATTAACATCTGTTATACGTCAGAAAGGAATCCTAATAACAGACAAACGAGTACAGAAAATGAATGAACTTTTAAATCATGTCAAACTTTTAAAAATGTATGCTTGGGAAAAACCATTTTCAGAATCTATACTTGGTAAGTCATTGCTTTTATTTAAAAAGAATTATCTTATGAAAGAGACACACTGAAACATTCAAATATTCTTATAGGACAAAAAACGAAACTATCAGAAAAGACACTCAACCCTCCTCTTCTTGACCCTCCTCTTCTTGACCCTCCTCTTCTTGACCCTCCTCTTCTTGACACTCCTCTTTTCGACCCTCCTCTTCTCGACCCTCCTCTTCTCGAACCTCCTCTTCTCGACCCTCCTCTTCTCGACCCTCCTCTTCTCGACCCTCCTCTTCTCGACCCTCCTCTTCTCGACCCTCCTCTTCTCGACCCTCCTCTTCTCGACCCCCCTCTTCTTGACCCCCCTCTTCTTGACCCCCCTCTTCTTGACCCTCATCATAGCCACATAATCATAATTTGTAGTTTAGTTTGAACAGTTTGGAATTCTCTTTTAATATTTGGATCTGCTAGTAGTACCAGGTAAATACAATGGTTGACTAAATGATAAGAAAATAAAGAATGAAAATCTGACCTGTATTCTTTGTAACTATAGTAAATGAAAAGCATCTACAAAGTATTTCAATGTACACTTGTTTTTTTTTAAAGGAATTAGACAAGATGAGAAAAAGACTCTAGAGAAAGCTGGCTACATGCAGAGTATCTCAATCTCAATTGCACCAATTACACCAAATATTGCAACTGTCGTTTGTGTTCTCATTCACATCGGATTCGGAAACAGCATAACTGCGTCAGAGGCGTTTACGTTGGTGGCGCTGCTATACACGCTTCGTATTGTTCTGGGACCTCTTACTTGGGCTATAAGGCTGCTTGCTGAGGCAGGAATTGCTGTCAAAAGAATGAAGGTAATTTTCAAATTTATTTTCCCAAGTTGTATTCAAATGTAATAATATAATATAATTCACCTGCTCAAAGTTTTCTCTCAAACCGCTAATCTCATTTAAAACCATGGTGGTCTAATTATATGGCACCCACATTATAGTACAAATCTCTATTTACTGTATGAATATCAGTACATTACAGTACAAATCTCTATTCTTCAGTTTTTTCTCCTATCTCTATTTACTGTATGAATTTAGCCATAACAATCATTATTATGTTGTATTATTTTAGAGTATCCTTATTATGGATGATATGCAGCCTCTGCACTATATTGGACAAAAAGATTCAAAATATGCCGTAATCATGTCAAATGCATCGTTAGGATGGGATAAAACTGACAAGACGGAAACTGAAAAACCTGATGGCATCTATAGACCAAAAGTGAACGGAGAACTCCATGAACCGGCCGCAGCGCAGGATATTTCGTTTCAAATTGATAATGATGGCCAAACTATCGTCAGTAAAAAGTCTGGCAGGAAGGTGAATAGAAGAGGCAGTGTACCGTTCACAGAATTAAAGGAGATTCTTAAAGAAAGTAAGAAGCCGGAAAGATTGCCTGTTATAACGGAAGACGTTACTGAAGTTCTTCATAATATTGACTTGCATCTTGAAATGGTAAACTTAAACATCTTTGATTATTTTACTGTATGTAGTTGCATACATTTAGGGTAGAGGACAAAAGTGTTGTATTGGATGATATCTTTAAGCATGCTGTCATTATACAAAGAGAAGAAAATGTAAACTTCTTTTGATGTTGTCAATTTGATTTATATATTATTTCTGCAATTCAGCTCTTTGGGCATCAATATTCATGATATTTGTTTTTATGTATGTTAAATAAAATATATCGAAATATATATATTAGAATACACAAATATGTATTCAATAAATGTACACTTATGTTCTCATACATATAACCATCAATTAGATTATCTTCTCTCTGTTTTCAGGGTAAACTGACTGGTGTTTGTGGAGCAGTTGGCAGTGGCAAATCCTCTCTAATTGTGTCTGTTCTTCTCTCTGTTTTCAGGGTAAACTGACTGGTGTTTGTGGAGCAGTTGGCAGTGGCAAATCCTCTCTAATTGCGTCTGATCTTCTCTCTGTTTTCAGGGTAAACTGACTGGTGTTTGTGGAGCAGTTGGCAGTGGCAAATCCTCTCTAATTGCGTCTGTTCTTCTCTCTGTTTTCAGGGTAAACTGACTGGTGTTTGTGGAGCAGTTGGCAGTGGCAAATCCTCTCTAATTGCGTCTGTTCTTCTCTCTGTTTTCAGGGTAAACTGACTGGTGTTTGTGGAGCAGTTGGCAGTGGCAAATCCTCTCTAATTGCGTCTGTTCTTCTCTCTGTTTTCAGGGTAAACTGACTGGTGTTTGTGGAGCAGTTGGCAGTGGCAAATCCTCTCTAATTGCGTCTGATCTTCTCTCTGTTTTCAGGGTAAACTGACTGGTGTTTGTGGAGCAGTTGGCAGTGGCAAATCCTCTCTAATTGCGTCTGATCTTCTCTCGGTTTTCAGGGTAAACTGACTGGTGTTTGTGGAGCAGTTGGCAGTGGCAAATCCTCTCTAATTGCGTCTGTTCTTCTCTCTGTTTTCAGGGTAAACTGACTGGTGTTTGTGGAGCAGTTGGCAGTGGCAAATCCTCTCTAATTGCGTCTGTTCTTCTCTCTGTTTTCAGGGTAAACTGACTGGTGTTTTTGGAGCAGTTGGCAGTGGCAAATCCTCTCTAATTGCGTCTGATCTTCTCTCTGTTTTCAGGGTAAACTGACTGGTGTTTGTGGAGCAGTTGGCAGTGGCAAATCCTCTCTAATTGCGTCTGATCTTCTCTCTGTTTTCAGGGTAAACTGACTGGTGTTTGTGGAGCAGTTGGCAGTGGCAAATCCTCTCTAATTGCGTCTGTTCTTCTCTCTGTTTTCAGGGTAAACTGACTGGTGTTTGTGGAGCAGTTGGCAGTGGCAAATCCTCTCTAATTGCGTCTGAACTTCTCTCTGTTTTCAGGGTAAACTGACTGGTGTTTGTGGAGCAGTTGGCAGTGGCAAATCCTCTCTAATTGCGTCTGTTCTTCTCTCTGTTTTCAGGGTAAACTGACTGGTGTTTGTGGAGCAGTTGGCAGTGGCAAATCCTCTCTAATTGCGTCTGTTCTGGGTCAAATGCACATCATAGAAGGAGATTGCCTAGTTAACGGCACATTTGCATACGCTGCACAAGAAGCCTGGATGTTCAACGCAACTCTGCGTGAGAATATTCTTTTTGGCCGAGAATTTGATGAGGAAAAATATGACATGGTTCTTTTTGCTTGTAGTTTAAAACCAGACCTCACGATTTTACCACATGGCGATGAAACAGAGGTGATATTTTTTTTCTTTCTGTTTGATTAGGTAAAATATTGCATATATTAATTCAGAAGACAATACTTTATTTTGAAGTAATGGTCTTTGTTTTTATTTGATATCTTTAGATTGGAGAACGAGGAATAAACTTAAGTGGTGGTCAGAAGCAAAGAATAAGCCTTGCGAGGGCGCTGTATGCAGACCGTGATATATACCTGCTTGACGATCCATTAAGCGCTGTTGATGCTCATGTTGGACAACACATATTTCAGAACTGTATAAAGACTGCCCTCAAACACAAAACTGTTTTGTTTGTTACACATCAACTTCAGGTAACTACAGTAGAACATTTGTTTTACGTACCCTGATTTTATGTACGTATAAAATTACCAATGACGTCATTGTTTTAGAAGTTATAATACATAAAATACTGTAGTGTGTTATTTTCTTACATTGAGGGCGCAATTTAACAACATTTTTCAAATATTTGTTTAATTGTAAAATTTGAACTCAGATTTTGTACAAATTTTCTGATTTCTTTTTCATTTAGTATTTAAAAGATTGTGACCAAGTTATCACCTTAAAAGAAGGATATATAGCAGAAGTTGGCACTCATGATGAACTGATAGCAGCCCAGGGTGAATACGCCAACCTCATCGCTATGTTTCACGCCAAGCAGGAGAACGAGGAAGAGGAAGCGGAGGATGAAGCATTTGACGAAGATGGCGAGACAATTTCCATAGGTTCAGAAAGATCAGCTTCGTTCAAACGTAGTGTCAGTCGTATGTCATCAAAAAGTGGCAAGAGCTATGAGTCAATGGAAACTGAAAATGAAGGTAATGTTTATAGAAATTTTATAAAAAACACAATTCTTTGATCATAATTGTATGTTAGCGTTTCACAATTATTTTTTTGTCTTACGTGGGTTCATCCCACTTTTATTTCCATACAATTACATTTATTTTAACATAGTTATGTAAAACATCATTTTACATAACCTTGTGTTTTTTAATATGTTTACATACAGTACATATTTTAGCTTTTATTTATTAACATCTAATTAGCATAACTTTCTTATCAACAATGTTTTTTTTTTAATTATCCACTGTTTTTTTTTCTATTACTTCACACGTTTTTTTTACAAATATTTTACAATGTTAAAATATAAAAGTGAATTTCAGAATCATTTAAACATTGACATTGATTAACTAAAATTTCCAGTAGTAAAAATACTAAAATTAGCTCATCTCATACATCATAGCAATGTATTGATAATGTAACACCTTATGATTAGCATTTGATTATTATAGGCCAGCAGGCTATTATAGGTTAACAATATAATCAGTGTCTTATTATTTTTTCAATGCTTATAACATAGATGGCTTTGATGAAACAGGTAAGTAGTATTCTGTGCTCCCACCCTATCCTTACTCACAAGTCTTCTCTCCTAACAGCAAACCTCCTGTGATATTCAAGTGAATCTTTCTTCCACCCACAGAATGATTTGAACCCTGCTATTAAATTAGTAAAGCTAGCATGTCAACCAATATGCTACTGTGCCAAATTTCCTATTAATGAAAGCTCTACACTCACTTTTGATCCAAACTTTACTTTTTTATCCCTAATCACCATTGTAACCATTATGCATGGATGTGAATTTATAATTTAGAAACCCAACACACAATGTGACCTGTGACCTGCATTCACCCATGAAATTTAGATATTATGCATGTTTTTTGCCAGGTGGTTGTACAGGTGGTACATTGTAATTTGCATGCTTCTTTTTTGTTATTACCTTTTGTGGTTTAACTACCATCTTTGTTTATTCAATTTTTCATAAAGAATTAATTACAGAATCTCTATTTTCTATAGATAGTACTATGCTTTAAATTGGTAATTTATTAGCATTGTCATAATTGTACTGCAGCCCTTGTTTAATTGTTGTTGTTTCTACTGTGTTAGTTATATAACCTGTTTTCTTCTATGACTTGTTTTTATCAGTACCTGCTTATCGTACTTTTCAAGAATATTACGAGAAAAAAAATTGGCTTTTCTTCTTTAATAATAATTATATTTGTAGTATGACAAATATGAACAAATGTTTTATAATATTAAAATAAATAGTTAATATATTTTTAATTTTATGTCTTCAAACTCAGGTCAGTTGATACAGAAAGAGGTACAGACCGAGGGCGCCATCAAGGGTGTTACTTTCCGTGGATACATAAACGCAATGGGCGGAGTGTTTATGTTTATCTTTATGCTAAGTTCATACTTATTAATGATGGCAGCATTAACATTCAACAATACTTGGCTTAGTTATTGGCTAGGTGAAGGTAGTGGTGTAAGTATTACAGACAATTGACCCATACATGTTTTATTATTACTAAACATACATACAGTATTTTTTATTATTATTTTTTTATGGCGTGTACAGTAGTTTCCTAAATATACTGTAAACCATTCTTTTGTATTTTATTAATTAATTTTATGGCTCTTTCGTCCCATCTAAAGCTCTGTCAACCTTTATGTGATGTGCCCATATATGGACATGTTGATGTCATATCACTATCATATTTGGTCATATCACTACCTTTACAGTATTTGGGCCCATAACACATTTTTTTTGTCAAACTAGTTTGATAGTGTAGACAGAGCCTTATAGACTGCTGTAGTATCTTTACCTCATACATCATCTTTTCAATTCTATTCTATTAACAACTTATTCATTATGCTTTAACAGGAGTTGAAAAACAATGAGACCGATGAAATCAGTGATAACATAGCTGATAATCCTGATTTAGATTTTTACACAATGATATATGGTTTGTCACTTGTTGCCATCATATTCTTTGCTGCTTGCAAGAGCGGAATATTTGCAAAGGTACTTATTTATTCTCACTAAGCCCCACTATTGTCCAATCAAATGACAGGAGCCTATTTAGGTGTATATACAGTTGCATAACACAGAGGCCTGAGGCCCCTGGTTCGGGCACCCTAAGTGGCCCTGCAACGATGGAGGCCTTAGATGTTTTCAGCATTTTTCAACATATTTTAAAGCATGTTTTTTCTCTGGGCTTTGCTTAGGTGCCCCCAGTAAGCTCTAGGGCCCCTGGGTTTAGCCAGTGAGCGATCATAGCCATTATGCCACTGTATATAAGGTACGTAACTTGAAGAGAGTATTTCCAATAATTATGTAGTTTTTACAAAATCATGCAACTGAGAAATCATTTCCATTTAGAAAATTTGTATTATTGAAATGAATTTTCATTCTTGTTAATAGTTGACACTGAAAGCCTCATCAAACCTTCATGATGATTTGTTTAATACGGTCTTGCGTTGTCCTATGAGCTTCTTTGATACCACTCCAACAGGTCGAATATTAAACAGATTTTCTTCAGATTTAAACGAAGGTATGATGTGTATTTTTTTATTTTTCTTCATATAAGAATTTAAGTACCTCTCATAAGTACCTACTGTATGTAAATGGGGATAACCTGAAACTGGACTGAATTGCGTCCAGGTGTGGACGACACATACTCTACTAAGGCTTTGTGTTGAGTGCTGCCACCAAAGAGCGCCTGTTCGTCTGTCCACAACATATATATCATATGAGCATGCGTTTCATCTGAGCACCTCGTATCCTATAACATCTCATCTAAATATAAACACCTTGTTACAAACTTAAAATAAGATAATCTGTATTTTGTGTTTTTTTTTAGTTGACACTCTGCTTCCACTGAATATGGAGCTTTTCCTTCAAAACACCTTCACTGTGTTCTTTGCTCTTCTTGTCATCTGTGTCATTTTCCCTTACTTCTTACTTGCTGTTATCCCTCTTGGTATCGTGTTTGCCATCATTCTCACCATATACCGCCGAGGGATCCGCGACTTGAAAAGAATTGAAAATATTTGTAGGTCACCATACTTCTCGCATATTAGTGCCACTGTTCAGGGACTTTCAACGATACATGCTTACGAAAAAACAGATGAATTTATCCAAAGGTTAGTTGAACCAGTAATGTTTTCTTAAAAGCTAGACAGTATAAAGAAAACATGGGTTAAAAGGTGAATAAAAAGTTAATATAATTTGATGTAATAGACAAGTCCTTAAATACGATACAGTATTAATTATATTCATTTTAACATCGTAGTACTAATTGGATTTGGTTGGTTGGTTGGTTTACAGTCCTAACTCTTAACAGTAGTAGTAGTTTTAAGCTCTGCCATCTGAAGTAATGTCAACAATCTATTAATATCTTTAAATTTGTATAAAAAACATGGTATAATTATAATTGTTTTCATAGATTTAAGGAACTACTGGACTACCAATCCTTGCCATACCTTTTGTTCCGCATATCTGCTCGTTGGGCCGGGGTAAGACTTGAGTCTCTGGTCATCATCATTTCAACTTTGACCAACCTTCTTATAGTTGTATTCAAGGGTGACATTTCCCCTGCAACGGCTGGCCTTGTAATTTCATACACAGTACAGGTAATGTATAATTAATAATCATAATAAGCTTTATTTATTCACGGACACCTAACTGTTTTTCAGTAAGGCCGTGCTCAAAAGAAAAAAATTTAAAATAAATAAATAAATAAAAAAATTAATACAGAAAAATAAAAACTAGAACACACCATAATTACTATTATTAGGCAAAATAATAAAACAATTAAAATGGTAAGAAATGGGTTGTTAAGAGGAGTAATTAAAAGAAATAGTAAAGGAAAGAGGAAGACAGGAGAGTTTTACTGCCTCTTATCTATTGTAAACTTCAATATGTTTACCAGAAGACAACTGTTTCACCTATGTTATATTTATGATGTTTTTTCTTTTTTATCTGTCAGTTTAAATACAATCTTTGTCTATAGGCATTTTTTTTTCTACCTACATCTTGTTTAAAGTAAATAAATGTCACTTTGAATTGAATTGAATTTTGTTTTACAGATAACAGGGCTGTTTCAGTTACTTGTAATCATGGCGTCTGAAACAGAGGCACGGTTTACATCCGTTGAAAGAATCTTGGATTACATTCGCGAGCTAAAACCAGAAGCACCGGCAACAATACAAGATAAAAAACCAGCAAAAGAATGGCCAGACAAAGGCCATATACAATTTAAAAATTATAAGATGCGGTATAGAGAAGGACTCCCTCTTGTGTTGAAGGGCGTTAATTTAGAGATTAAACCGCAAGAGAAGATAGGAATAGTTGGTCGTACTGGATCAGGTATATTGACAGTTTTTTCCTGTTTCTGGTTCCCATGTTTTCTTTTGTTTTGTTTTATGAGCTGCCTCACACAAGCTTTGCTTTTTTGGAATTTTGCTAATCAATTTTTAATTTATTATTATGAACTTATATGAGAAATGAATTTTACTTTGATTGATTGATTGAAAGTAAATAACGTAAATTAATGTTTATTTTCTATCGTTAATTACAGGAAAGTCATCACTAGGTGTTGGTTTGTTCCGATTGGTCGAAGCTGCTGATGGTGACATTATCATTGATGGTGTCAAAATTGGAGCAATTGGTCTTACTGACTTAAGATCACAACTGTCCATCATCCCACAAGATCCAGTGTTGTTTGTTGGAACTGTCCGGTATGAATACATAATTGTTTACAGTAAATTAAATATATTGTATGTAAAAGTAAAGCAATGGTATAATGTACAGATAACTTTACCCCATGCACATCTCCACCAAGGTTTTACTGCTGCTGCTAATAATGGCACTAGCAAATGTCTCAAAATATTATAGGAAAGATGTGTGAAGTTTATATCTTTGTCTTTATTGTAATTAATATGGGTTTTTTTTTAATCTATAAATGTAGATATAATTTAGATCCTACTAATTCGTTTGAGGATGTAGACTTATGGAAATCACTAGAAAGGACTTATATGAAAGAAAAGGTAAGAAAATACCTTGTTACAAAAAATACTAAGACTGTTGGTTCAACAGTATGTTTCCCAAATATAGGCGGATGTAATATAGAACTTTGGATTTGGCAAAAGTCTTAGAGGCCAAGTTATGTCCTTCCTCACTCAATTCCTTGACACAATTTAGATGTTAGTTGCAGACAACGATCTATGACAAATTATATATATATGTCCTGGTTGTTGCAAATTGAAAGTCCTCTGCTAGCTCCTAATAGCTATAGAAGAAAAAACATTACTTTAACAATATAAATTAAACATTATTTTAATTTTAGATTCAGTCACTGGATAATAAATTAGAAGCTACAGTGGTTGAAGGAGGGGATAACTTCTCAATTGGTGAAAGGCAATTACTGTGTATGGCTAGGGCTTTGCTGAGAAACAGTAAGGTAGGTTTAACACACAAACAATCCAAAATTTGTATTTCTCAACCTTAATGATTCATGGTAAAAAGAGCATTAGACTAAATTCTCTGTCGAATACTGTATGTGTCGAAAAACAACAAATCAAACCAATCAATTAGAACATAAATAAACAAATATTAAATTAAATTTAGTTATTATTAGGCAAGTTTTGTTATAATTGATGTGTTTTATTATTTAAATTGTATACAGTTTGTGTTAGTAATTAGCAGGTGGAGGTTCATATCATTGTTGATGATAGTAGTTTGTGTTAGTAATTAGCAGGTGGAGGTTCATATCATTGTTGATGATAGTAGTTTGTGTTAGTAATTAGCAGGTGGAGGTTCATATCATTGTTGATGATAGTAGTTTGTGTTAGTAATTAGCAGGTGGAGGTTCATATCATTGTTGATGATAGTAGTTTGTGTTAGTAATTAGCAGGTGGAGGTTCATATCATTGTTGATGATAGTAGTTTGTGTTAGTAATTAGCAGGTGGAGGTTCATATCATTGTTGATGATAGTAGTTTGTGTTAGTAATTAGCAGGTGGAGGTTCATATCATTGTTGATGATAGTAGTTTGTGTTAGTAATTAGCAGGTGGAGGTTCATATCATTGTTGATGATAGTAGTTTGTGTTAGTAATTAGCAGGTGGAGGTTCATATCATTGTTGATGATAGTAGTTTGTGTTAGTAATTAGCAGGTGGAGGTTCATATCATTGTTGATGATAGTAGTTTGTGTTAGTAATTAGCAGGTGGAGGTTCATATCATTGTTGATGATAGTAGTTTGTGTTAGTAATTAGCAGGTGGAGGTTCATATCATTGTTGATGATAGTAGTTTGTGTTAGTAATTAGCAGGTGGAGGTTCATATCATTGTTGATGATAGTAGTTTGTGTTAGTAATTAGCAGGTGGAGGTTCATATCATTGTTGATGATAGTAGTTTGTGTTAGTAATTAGCAGGTGGAGGTTCATATCATTGTTGATGATAGTAGTTTGTGTTAGTAATTAGCAGGTGGAGGTTCATATCATTGTTGATGATAGTAGTTTGTGTTAGTAATTAGCAGGTGGAGGTTCATATCATTGTTGATGATAGTAGTTTGTGTTAGTAATTAGCAGGTGGAGGTTCATATCATTGTTGATGATAGTAGTTTGTGTTAGTAATTAGCAGGTGGAGGTTCATATCATTGTTGATGATAGTAGTTTTATGCTGGTCTTGGACCTTCCTAAGAACTGCTATTTAAAAGTTTTTGTATTGTTTTCCTAAATAAATAATAGTACTAACATTGCTACATCATTCATTGAGAATACTGGTTTTTATCTACAGGTGTTGATGTTAGATGAAGCAACTGCTGCGATTGATACAGAGACGGATAGCTTAGTACAGAAGACAATAAGGGAAGAGTTCAAAGAATGTACAATGTTAACAATAGCACATAGACTCAATACAATAATGGACTGTGACCGTATACTGGTTATGGATGCTGGAAAGGTATAGTTCACACACCTAAATGATAATAGTATAATATTACAGTACACCCCTATTAAAGGAAAACCTTCAGGACCCAACAAAGTTTTTTTCCTTTAATTGCTAAAATATATTCATTTCATAATGACAATTCGTAACACAATCACTTTTTAATTTAAGATATTCATTTCTTAACATATTCAATTCTTAACATATTCATTTCTTAACATATTCCTTTCTTAACTTATTCAATTACAAACATATTCCTTTCTTAACATATTCAATTACAAACATATTCATTTCTTAATATGTTTAATTCTTAACATATTTAATTCTTAACATATTATTCAGTTCTTAACATATTCATTTCTTAACATATTATTCATTTTCCCTCAATAGGGATTGGCCATAGTAGTGTTAAAACATATATTGACTGATTCAATTCATAGGAGTGTCCCCTGAATAGGTGACCCAAATTTAATGGTTCTGTACAATTAATTAATAGTATAATTAACTTATCCAGTCAATGATAGGCCCTTCTGTCATTTCTTGAAAACATCAGTACATAGTTTTACAATATCTTTGAGAGTTTTTTTTTACCAGTTTGCGATTTGTTTACAGGTTGCTGAATATGACAAACCCTCAAACCTGTTGGCAAATTCAAATTCAATTTTTGCTGGAATGGTTGCAGCTTCTGAATCTCAACGTAATTGAACATCAGCAGCTTCTACCAGAGTATAGTTGCAGATTCTGAATGATTATGTAATAAATATCTGCAGTTTTTATTGCAGCTGTAAATACTTTATAAATCACCTGAAACGTCTATGTGAGTTGCAATAGTTGCAGCTGAGTTAAATATACATTAGAATTGTTAGAGCTTTTAGCAGCCACATAGAACAGCAGCAGCTTCTACTTGACCTAAAGTTGTAAGGCAGCAGCTGCAACTTGACCTGAAGTTGCAAGGAAGCAGCTGGCTAATAAACAACAGCAATATTTTATAACAAAACATAAATATCAAGTTGCTGTATTTGTATTACCCAGAAAGGATGTATTTTCCACATTTTATTATTATTAACAACTTAATCAGAAAAATGTAATAGAATATATATTTGTAGTAAAGTTATATTTTATGATGTATATAAAAGAAGGTATATAATAATATTTACTTTATCAAGTAGAAAGCTAGTCAGTGAGTGACATTCCGTTTAGGTGACCATGAACGTTCTTGTTCAGAAAACAAATTGTTATTTGAACCGTGTATTCTGTTAATAAAACTAATGGCTTTTTGAACCATGTTTTTGTGTAGCCTAAAATAGATTACTTTGGAGTGAAGTTGTGACTTGGTGGTTATGATGCTTGGCTACCACTCCAAGGGTCCTGGGTTCAAGTCCCGTCACATGTCAGGACAAAATTACAACTCCACTCCCAAAGACTTGTAATAAGACTTTGTTTATGTAGAGCATATTGTGTATTTGTTTGTCTTGTGAACCCCTGAGGGTCCCTAATGATCAGCAATTGCTGGATGGATCACCCTCATTAAATATGGTTCAAAACTACGGGCACCATCTATGGTGTAGTGGCTGCTTCCAATGCCTTTATTTCAACTAAAATAAATAAAAGTGGTTAGAGATCCTCTTTCTTAATAGTATACATAGTGACTTCACACGGACATGACGTGTTGACGAATTATAGTGTCAAAGGTCAGAATATATTAAATAAAAGGATGAACGTTACTTAAACTCAATCAAATTATTTTATGTGTCTGGTGTACAATCAGTAATATCAGCTTGTTATCAACCCTTAGGACTAAAGGACATAGATTAAGTACTTAAAACCAGTATTTATAATTAAATTTATTTAATTTTATATCAAAATGTGTCAATAGAAATGACAATTTGTGTCCGTTTGTTTTAGAATATATATATATATATATATTATATGGTGCTTGTTTCATACTTATAGTTTCCATTTTGTTGGTTACAGTTTTTAAAATGTTTTTACAGACCAAAATACAGTAGTACAAAAATCATGTAAATAATTATACTTAATTTATTAAATAACTGAAATTTAAAGTTGTCTCTGTGTTATTTCTTTGAACTTCTGAAACCTAGTAGGCCTAGTAGTATAACAATTCTGAAGCTCTGTCTGCACTATCAAACTAGTTTGACAAGAAAATGTGATGTGCACAAATATGGTAGTGATACAGTATGTCCATGGGCACATCACATATTTTTTTTTTCACAAAGTTTGATAGTGTAGACAGAGCTTAGACAAAGTCTTCTAGACATCGTGCTGCGAGTGATGAAGTCAAAATCCAGTTGAATTACAATACAAATTCAGATTATTTTTATTTATGGCAATTTCAAATTCCCTTAGTGGTCTTTGGAAGTCAAAACTTATTCAAAGCAGAGGTTTAACTTTCTTATGAGTTGGGATAATCATAAATATAGAGGTCGGTATACCGTATAAGCATTATCAAACCTTAGTACAGTACTGTAGAATACAATAAGCACAACATAATATAAATTGTTAAAACATTTAAAAAAATGATATAATTGACGGCAGTAATATATCCCGTTTTTAATTAACAATAAGCATACTATAAACACACACTCAATGTCACCAGGCCAATGAAGCGGAATTTACCAAATCTTAACTTCCGTTTTTACTTTTAATAATTTTATATAAAAAATAAGAAAACGAAATTATTTTAGACAACAGAAGGTCTCTAAAATCATTTTAACTAGCTAATTTTATACATTATATTTGTAGTCATCTAGCCTCAGTATTTAGCATTGAAATAATTTCCGGTAAATGACGTTCTGTTTATACAGTAAAACAAAAGAAAAATCTAATACAGGAATTATAATTATTTATATCGCGCTGTACATACAGTATATAAATAAGTTTTTGTTTAGCTCTAGAGGATGTGACGTCAAATAAACCAATTATGCAAATATGGGTAGGTCGGCAACCAATCACGGAGATCATGGCGCGGAGATCACATGACCCTTCGATGTGGCGTGCTGCTGCTCAAACGGCAGCGTTAAGCTCGCCAGCAAGTGAAAAAAGGGGACTGTAATTAGGTTTATTTTATTCGTTATAGGCCGTATTTTGACCCAAAATTCAATATATTCGTGCTGTAATTATCAAACTTCAAGATGCCGGTGTTAGTTTTTCTCATCGATACCAGTGCTTCTATGAATCAGCGGACACATTTGGGCACTACAATGTTGGATATTGCGAAAGGGGCCGTGGAAACGTTCATGAAGGTATGGGGGTGTCGGATTTTCGAGAAATACATTTTCGATGACTACCCGACGATAATACATTAAATCGGGCCATTGAATAACATTTTTGAAAAGAGACATCCCTTATGTTTTGTTTATAAGAACTGACGTGATTCCAATTCTCGTGAAATATAAAATCATTTTTATTATTATCCCTAGGTTCGGATGCGCGACCAAACAAGTAGAGGCGATCGCTACATGCTCGTCACTTGTGATGAACCAGGCACAATAAAGGTACAATCAAAGACACACAATTTCGTTTTTAATAGCATTTCTCTTTATAAATCTGGCGGTTTCCCTGTTTGCAGAGCATCTCAAATGTATGTTGTACACTGAAATTCTCCTACACCAACAAAGAAATCGTTACATTTTCCAAAAATTAAAGAGTTTTTGACGTAGAGTGCTTCCTCAGTTTAGGTTGCAGCAACGTCTGATGGGATACCCTCATTCATATGCAAATTTTATACGCACTGAGTCCACCAAATGTTGGTGGCGTACTGTATGTTTTGTTAATTGTTTTTATTTATTCATGCGGCTCTGTAGTAAATAAGGAAGCATGTTGAGCCTTTCATAATTTCAATACAATTATTTCTCAATGAATTAATTATGAAATTTTATGTTTAGTTTTATCAGTCAATCTTCCACCCACCACTCAAAACCAACATTGATTGATTTACACACAGATACATACAATTATAAACATATAAAACAATTATAAAATCAGTACAACAGTAAAGTTAAAAAGGATATCCCAAAAAGTAAAATACTTAATTTCATTGTGCTCCAGAACATGGAAAAACAAATTGAACGAAGAAATTGTAAATAAATAATCCAAGACGTAAAAAACTATGATTTTAAATTTTTTTAATTTGTATATAAAAATGGTTTAAGAAATCGTTATATATTTAAGTTATTGATGATGTTCAGATGATTAAAAAAAATTATTTTTTTAGGCTGGATGGAAAGATAACCATGCAACCTTCATGACAGAGCTAAAAAATCTTGAAGCTACCAGTTTGTCGAGTGTTGGTCTTGCCCTTCGTAAGACCTTTGACCTATTGAATGTCAACAGGTTGTACACCGGTATCGACAACTTTGGTTTGGTAAGTTTCAAGTTCTATACTTAATGCATTTACTTGTATGTACTTATCCTAAGATCCTTAAGCTTTGTCTACACTATCAAAAAAGTGTGCCCAAATATGGTAGTGATATGTCCAAATATATTAGTGATATGTCCAAATATAGTAGTAATATGTCCAAATATAGTAGTGATATGACATCATCATGTCCATATATGAGCACATAACATTTTTTTGTCACATAAAGTTTGATAGTGTAGACAGACATTAAGAGTTTATTTAGGAATATTCACTTACATTGCAGAAATATAATATAAAAAAAACCAATCCAATAGTGAAAATGACATTTTAAATTTATTGTTTTAGGGACGCAATCCTTTCTACTTGGAACCAGCCATGATTATTGCAATAACTGATGGGAGTTCTCTCACTTCAACTACTGGTGTACATGAAGAGGTATGAGAATACTGACATTAAGTAATCAACATCTTAACTTCAGAAGTTCTTGTCCTTCTTGTTTATTTTGCCGTTCTCAATTGAGAACATCAGGCCGTCATTGCCTGAGAGAGAACTTATGTGCATTATATATGTATATCTATTTATTTATTAGGTCTGGTAACATACCAAACAACATGCAATATTAACAATTCACATTTTATTAGCGTCAATGTACTTTAAAATGGTTACATTTGTAGATTAAGTTTCAACATTTTTAATTCCAGTCTTCCTCTGTTTCGTCGTAGTTTATGTGTTTTTGAGGTGTTCTAACTGTCTGAAAGTGGTGGATTTGTTTCTGCTGTTGTTTTTTGTTTTAAAAATAAAATAAATTTATTCTTGTTAGCTTCAACTGCCAATGAGTTATTCCATTCCTGGTGGTGATTTAACTAAGGAACCATTTCGATGGGATCAACGTTTATTTGCTCTAGTCCTTCGTATACCAGGTGTAGAGAAGCCGGAGTTAGAGAGACCGGGAGGTTCTATGGTTCTTGTTGACAACTCACCAATAACATCCATGTGTGAGGTAACTGGGGGTGAGTAAAGAAAAACCTATTTCATTATTACAGTGAAATCTTCAAATACTGGACTCGCTGAAAACCAGAAACTCTCCCAATACCAGACTTTTCTTGAGGATCGAAAGGTCCCAAATTCCTTTTTACCATTACAAACACATTCCGAATACCAGACTTTCTGAAAAACCAGACATATTTACTAAAAAAAAGATGAGTAAAATTCCATCATAATTTTGAGAAATAATTGAGCAATAGATGCACTGATTATGTTTAAATAAACAAATTATAAAAGATATTCTTAAATAATTAATTATAAAAGTTCAAATATACGCCAAGTAATGAGAGGGAAGTCATGATTCCTGATAAAAATAAAAGGGTTTTTATTGATATTCTGTTTTATAACCAGTTTTGTTTTTATACCTGTTTGTGAAAACACAATAAAGATAACTTTGCTTTGCTCTCAATATTTGGAATAAGTTTTATCCTGTGTCAATTTTAAATTTGGTAGAAACAAAGTATTACCCACTATTTTCTGAAGTTGATAATTTTCTTATTACAGATTGCTGTTTGCTTTGTTCTGGCAACTGTTTGAGCATGCTCTTTGAACTTGTTTCTTTCAGGTCGTTCCTACAATGTAAACTCAATGAAAACTCTCTACCAATGTTTAGAGTCATTATCACAGAAAATGCAGAGTGGTGTTGTTTTACACTTTGAGAAAATTGGACCGGATCCTCTTCCAATAGTTCAAGAAAGTAAGACACTTACTTTTTTGAGTAAATGCTAGTGTTTTCCTACTCTTTTTTCAAAAGAATGAACCATGATACACAGGGGTGTTGGGGCTTGGGGTGGACACCAGTAATGAACCATGATACACAGGGGTGTTGGGGCTTGGGGTGGACACCAGTAATGAACCATGATACACAGGGGTGTTGGGGCTTGGGGTGGACACCAGTAATGAACCATGATACACAAGGGTGTTGGGGCTTGGGGTGGACACCAGTAATGAACCATGATACACAGGGGTGTTGGGGCTTGGGGTGGACACCAGTAATGAACCATGATACAAAGGGGTGTTGGGGCTTGGGGTGGACACCAGTAATGAACCATGATACACAGGGGTGTTGGGGCTTGGGGTGGACACCAGTAATGAACCATGATACACAGGGGTGTTGGGGCTTGGGGTGGACACCAGTAATGAACCATGATACAAAGGGGTGTTGGGGCTTGGGGTGGACACCAGTAATGAACCATGATACACAGGGGTGTTAAGGCTTGGGGTGGACACCAGTAATGAACCATGATACACAGGGGTGTTGGGGCTTGGGGTGGACACCAGTAATGAACCATGATACACAGGGGTGTTGGGGCTTGGGGTGGACACCAGTAATGAACCATGATACAAAGGGGTGTTGGGGCTTGGGGTGGACACCAGTAATGAACCATGATACACAGGGGTGTTGGGGCTTGGGGTGGACACCAGTAATTTAATCTTAGTGTTTATTTAATTCTCGCCAGCCAAAACATAATACCTTAAGTGAAGCGAAAAAGCTGTCCAATATTAAAACTAAGTTCAATGTTAGTTTTTCAGCTTTTTATTTATATATTTTAAATTTTGAATGGTATAAAAAGACTTAATTAAAGGCAGGAAATGACCACAAGAAGATAGTAGTTCTAGACTAACCCTATTGTGTTATATAGGTACTGTAGATAGTAGCATATTTGTTATTTCATTTACAGTAACTGTTTTATTTACATTACATTATCTGTTTATATTTTTAGCTTATAAAGCAACTGCAATAACTAGTAATAATAATTCAACAACGAAGTCGCCACAGACGTTATCTGTGGATGGCAATCCAGTAAATGGAGTAAAACAAGAGAGCAAACCAGAAGTAAAAAAGGAAGGTGTGTATATACTTTTCCCGTACAACTATTTCTCAGTTTTTACTTTATAGTCATAGTATCTTAATATTTGTCCATTTAAAAATTAATAGAAGTTTGATTTGAAAACTGCCATATCATATATAAATCATACTGTCAAAAACGTGATTATAGGATTATGTTCCGAATATGAGCACTGTTTCTATAATTTGACAGTATGATTTATATAATTTACACAGTGCTACGCAACACAATTGATTTACATATCATATATATTTATATATTATAAAACAAAAATTCTCTATTTAAAAAAGAATCTATATTCTGCCAAAATACAAAAAAAAAATATTACAATTTTGTAGTTTTATTCTTTCTCTCTTAATTCTCTTTCATTTGAATACATACAGAATAGAATATATTCTAAATTCTTTTTATTAAGCTCTGTCTACACTATCAAACTTTATGTCTGTTTACACTATCAAACTTAATGTCTGTCTACACTATCAAACTTAATGTCTGTCTACACTATCAAACTTAATGTCTGTCTACTCTATCAAACTTAATGTCTGTCCACACTATCAAACTTAATGTCTGTCCACACTATCAAACTTAATGTCTGTCCACACTATCAAACTTAATGTCTGTCCACACTATCAAACTTAATGTCTGTCTACACTATCAAACTTAATGTCTGTCTACACTATCAAACTTAATGTCTGTCTACACTATCAAACTTAATGTCTGTCTACACTATCGAACTTAATGTCTGTCTACACTATCAAACTTAATGTCTGTCTACACTATCAAATTTAATGTCTGTCCACACTATCAAACTTAATGTCTGTCTACACTATCAAACTTAATGTCTGTCTACACTATCAAACTTAATGTCTGTCTACACTATCAAACTTAATGTCTGTCTACACTATCAAACTTAATGTCTGTCTACACTATCAAACTTAATGTCTGTCTACACTATCAAACTTTATGTCTGTCTACACTATCAAACTTTATGTCTGTCCACACTATCAAACTTAATGTCTGTCTACACTATCAAACTTAATGTCTGTCTACACTATCAAACTTAATGTCTGTCTACACTATCAAACTTTATGTCTGTCTACACTATCAAACTTAATTTCTGTCTACACTATCCAACTTAATGTCTGTCTACACTATCCAACTTAATTTCTGTCTACACTATCAAACTTTATGTGACTCTTTTTATCAAGCTCTGTCTATACTATCAAACTTTATGTGACTCTTTTTATTAAGCTCTGTCTACACTATCAAACTTTATGTGACAAAAAAGTGTGATGTGCCCAAATATAGTAGTGATATGACATTATGTCCACATATGGGCACATCACTTTTTTTTAACCATAAAGTTTGATAGCGTAGACAGGGCTTTAGATTGTAAAGACAGTATTATGAATTACTGATAATTATTTGTGTGTCGTGATACCAAGAATCTAAATAGACAGAAACACCTTTTAACAGCAGTAATAGAAATAAACCAAACCTGCCAAATAATAATTCTTTGTTTTTGACCACATTATACTCAATATAATGTTTAATTGGTTATTGGCTGAAAATGTTGTGTGTTTCTCTCAAATCGACAATGCATTAATCCGTTTGTAACCCTGATATAATAGTTTCCTTCCTTTTTCATCTAATTTTCATGGCTGTTAGTTGAGTTATTTGATTTGAAATGACATTGATAACACATGGTAATTGTTAGTGTCTAACTTGCCTCTAATGACATAAGCATCACTTAAGACTTTAAATTGAAATCACACCCTCGCTTTTTTTTAAAACAAAAATTATTTATGAATTTTAAATATCTACAAGTTCATAAAACATGAAGAAATATGATTTTGATATAACTAAAATAATTTTCCTTGAAGCAGGTGAAGAAGATGGAAGCAGTGAGATAGCATCTTTAAATATCAAAACTCCGCCCGGAAACACTCGTTTAGGCGTCCCATCACCGATTCCAGATAGTTCCTGGCACAACTGTCATCGTATGATTTACGTTCGGCCAAATCCTAAGACTGGATTTCCATCTGGTCATTGGCCAGTTCCTGAATCATTTTGGCCAGACATCAACTCACCAATGCTTGTAAGTTTCAAGACATTCAATAACTCATAGCTTTAGAAATGTTTGCAAGCACTGAAAAAGTAATTACGTTTAATGAGTCATTAAAAAAAGCAACTTTAAAGTTTAATATGTAGTATTTTAAACTGAATATTATAAGCAAGTTGTTGCATTTTTATGCAGCCATTCACACTTCTCTCGAGTTGTTTATTTATAAAATTGTAATATTTGTAATAATTGTTTTTCCAGCCACCTAGGGATTCACATCCTGCAGTGAAGTTCTCATGTGCAAGTTGTGACCCAATGGTTGTTGACAATGTACCATTTGATAAATATGAGCTTGAACCTTCACCTTTGACCCAGAACATATTAGAACGTAGAAATCACAATATTTGTTGGCAGGTAATATGTTTTTGGAATTCAGTTTCAGTTAATTCTTGCTTTAAACTGGGTTAAAAAAATTAAGTTATGACATTGTAGACCAGTATTTTAATTTTGGTGGTTGTTTTTAGAAATAATTGTTCATGGAGGAATAGTAAACCAAACCAAAAGAATTAAATGTATACGAATATGTACAAAGAAAATAAAGACATTGTCATTGTCATGTATAACAAAAGATTTTTTTTTCTAGGTATTTATATCCAGCAGTGGAAAAAACAGTGACCTAGGTCATCCGTTTGGATATCTGAAAGCAAGTACTAACTTAGCTCATGTAAACCTGTTTATTATGCCTTACAATTATCCTGTCGCACTCCCTCTACTTGGTAAGATACAATCTTAATATGTTGCTTAAGCTCTGACTACACTATCAAACCATGGAGTAATAATTCAAAAGGACAAATAAATCTGAATTTGAATTATTTTCAACTTTCCTGTCAAACTAAAACACAACAAAATATGTGATTTGCCCATATAATGGGCATGATGTCACTACCCCATATGTGGGCACATCACACTTCTTTTGTCAAACTGGTTAGATAGTCTAGACAAGGTTTAAGATGTAAATTCATCAAAAATAAACCACTAATACATTATTTATACAAGTTTTCTTGTTTTGTTTAACAGATGACCTCATTAAAGTGCACAAACTAAAACCTACAATAAAATGGAGAACGAGTTTTGAGCAATACTTACGTGATGTTCCCAGTTATTATTTAGGGGTATGTTTAATTTTGTTATCACTTTCAGTAGAGAAGCTTATTTAAGTTTGGATAAACCTTTTGTTTTCTATCATCAGGAACTTTGTTTATGAATGTTTTTTATGAAGTTTTTGTAAAAATTGTTGTTTTTTTCGAGTCTTACCATTGTATTGACTTTTTCCATTGCAAATCTCATCTTTATTACACATTGTCATAATATATTTTAATTGTTTGTAATTGTGCTAGTTTTGTTCAAAACAACTATTTTTATATGGATTTTTATATATATTTATATATATATATAATATATATTTTTTCAATAAACTTTTATTTCACAACAGAATCTAAAATAGGTAACCTGTAAGTGTGTGTTAAATTGGTACCCTCTGTAAGCTACAGTAATGGGTTCCCACTGTATGTTAATTTATAAATTAGCATCTTTGAGACAAATGCTTATACTTACTGTGTTTTATTCATAGAAGATTCCTCCATATTCTATAGCAGTTGTAGTAAACCATAATACGTCTTGTGTACACAGTATCCACTACATATTGTTTACCAATTGTGTAAAAAGAAAATGTGGTAGTATTTTTGAATACAATATTTTATGTAGCCTTTAAGAACGGCATTAAGAAGGATGGGCTCACCTAATTTGATTCAAGAAAATGTTGAGAATTGCCTGAGTTACAGTGTGGTAAACTACTTAAAGAAGTTAAAACAACAATCGAAAATTGAGGCAGAGAGAATGTCCTCACTTATACCAAAAAAGAGATCACATAGAGATATCAGTATCAAAGTATTACAAAGGTAACCGTTTTATTTACTTAATTTTACTGAAATAGTAACACCTCACAGGGTTTGCACAATTTTAATGCACACCAATATTTAAATGTTGTATAAATTACTGTAGTAGGTAGATGCCAATCAAGTTCCAAATTATAACATTCTTTTTTTATTTTCAGATCTCAGATGCCTTCGCTAGCTGTACGGAAGGATTTCCAGCAACTTCTACAAAGTATAACGGGTGAAACGGTGACCTCAAGACCTGACAACAACATATCTTTATTCCCTAATTATTCTGTAGCTGCTCCCATACACAAACCGGTCCGACAGCAAGTGTATCACAATCCGTTTGATATTCCACGGAAAGATCTAGTGGAACAATTACAAAGGATGCGGAAGAACCTCACGCGGGTTGCTTCTACTGGCGTCAAAAACACAGATAGTGGTAAAATATATATTTCTACCAAGTCTCTAATGTGCTAACTTCTAAGATAGCTAAACTTTCTTTTGATATTTCAAAATAACTAGTAAAACATTGATATATTCAATTGTAATATTGTTGGATAATTTTAAAATTTGTAAGCTTTTTTTGATGTATAATTTTCAAATCATCTTTTCACTGTCTAGATATTCTACATGACATACCCATAGCAGAAATGGGCAACTATCAAGACTACTTAAAGAAGATGCCAACAGCTCTGAGAGAAGCTGATCCACCACCAGCACGTCTTCATATGTTTGGAAATCCATTCAAATTAGCGTCGGAAAAGGATAAGGTAATGATAATACATTACAGTACTTTCTACATATACATGTATTGCCATTGTAGTGTTCTTAAATGTAACCTCATTAAATATCCCAATTAAAAAAGTTGCACACAATCTTGCAAACATATTTAAGATGCTTCTTTTTTTCCCCCTAGAAAATGATGGTGGATGAAGCTGATCTTAACGATACGTTGACAGCACCGCAGCAAAGAAACAAGAGATCGCTTGACACTCCACCACCATCACCAGCAGCCAAACGGTTGCGTCCATCCACACCTTCTCCACCGAGTCGTCGACCAAACTCACCAGCCATGATAGGCAATGTTCAAGGTGGAATATTAAGGAAACCGTACTTAGAATTAATACAAAGACGCGAGAAAAAACCTCCAATTGACCAAAATAGTCAAGGTAATCCTTTAATTCAGCTTATTTCTAAAAACAATGTATTATTTTGCATAAAGTTGAAGAAATATGTTTTGCACTCAGAGAAATGGTACTATTTGTTTCTCTCTGTGTATTTTATCATTTTTTAGTGTGCTTTTTTAACGTATTTATGAATCTTTGTACCACAAACAAATGAATTTTCCCGGAGTTTGGGATAATAAAGTTTAATTGAATTGAATATCTACTATAATCTTTGGTTGTTTTCAGGCAAGCCGCCACCCACAGATGAAAACACCGACATAGTAATTATAAAACCTGAACCTCGTCCGGCAGTCTCTAACAATTCAATTGATGCACTAGAAAATGAGTTGACAACAATTTTCGACTACACTGAACTTCATACAGAACCAGGTATCAATAACGCTTCACAGCAAAAACCGATTAATAATGTTGACAAGAAGCCAATGAACAGGGAACCAAAAGCTTCCATTAATCGGGCGGCCATTAATGAAATGAATAAAACAATAAAACTTGCAATAATCAAAGAAATTCGGAAACCAGGACGAGGTAGGTGTTTTTTAAACAATATTCATCTATTAAATCATTGTAAACGATTATTCCAGTTATAAGGAAAATTATTATTTTATTACTTATAAACTGAAGATGAACCATATGAGTGAAGCCACCACTTAATAAGACTTTTTGTAAGAAATGTCATTTAGTACATGCTAAGATAACCAAGTTTTCTTCTTTTTTTCGCAGATTATAGCAAAATATTTGATGGGTTGAATAATATTCAAGGAGACCTAGATACCAAATACTTATTTATTAATAACATAATTAAAGAAGCTGGACGATTTAAGAAAAGGCGACTTATTGAAATGCTTATTAAGTTTCAAAAAGCTGTTGTAGAACATGAAGAAAACATTAATAAACGACGCAATAATAGTACAAATAACCATGCAAGAAAAAATTCAGTAAAGAGGTAGCACGTTGTATTGGAGTAAGAGGTAATGGAACCAATAACAATGCAAGAAGGAATTGAGTAAAGAGGTAGCACCTTATATTGGAGTAAGAGGTAACAGTACCAATAACCATGCAAGAAGGAATTCAGTAAAAAGGTAGCACCTTATATTGGAGTAAGAGGTAATAGAACCAATAACAATGCAAGAAGGAATCCAGTAAAGAGGTAGCACCTTGTATTGGAGTAAGAGGTAATGGAACCAATAACAATGCAAGAAGGAATGGAGTAAAGAGGTAGCACCTTGTATTGGAGTAAGAGGTAATAGAACCAATAACCATGCAAGAAGGAATCCAGTAAAGAGGTAGCACCTTGTATTGGAGTAAGAGTTAATGGAACCAATAACCATGCAAGAAGGAATCCAGTAAAGAGGTAGCACCTTGTATTGGACTAAGAGGTAATGGAACCAATAACAATGCAAGAAGGAATGGAGTAAAGAGGTAGCACCTTGTATTGGAGTAAGAGGTAATAGAACCAATAACCATGCAAGAAGGAATTCAGTAAAGAGGTAGCACCTTGTATTGGAGTAAGAGGTAATAGAACCAATAACCATGCAAGAAGGAATCCAGTAAAGAGGTAGCACCTTGTATTGGAGTAAGAGGTAATGGAACCAATAACAATGCAAGAAGGAATTGAGTAAAGAGGTAGTAGCATCTTGTATTGGAGGAAGAGGTAACAGTACCAAGAACAATGCAAGAAGGAATCCAGTAAAGAGGTAGCACCTTGTATTGGAGGAAGAGGTAATGGAACCAATAACAATGCAAGAAGGAATGGAGTAAAGAGGTAGCACCTTGTATTGGAGTAAGAGGTAATGGAACCAATAACCATGCAAGAAGGAATTGAGTAAAGAGGTAGCACCTTGTATTGGAGTAAGAGGTAATGGAACCAATAACAATGCAAGAAGGAATGGAGTAAAGAGGTAGCAGCTTGTATTGGAGTAAGAGGTAGCAGCTTGTATTGGAGTAAGAGGTAATAGTACCAATAACAATGCAAGAAGGAATTCAGTAAAGAGGTAGCACCTTGTATTGGAGGAAGAGGTAATAGTACCAATAACAATGCAAGAAGGAATTCAGTAAAGAGGTAGCTTCTTGTATTGGAGGAAGAGGTAATAGTACCAATAACAATGCAAGAAGGAATCCAGTAAAGAGGTAGCACCTTATATTGGAGTAAGAGGTAATAAAAAACAGCCATGCAAAATGTAATTCATCAAAGAATTATCAAAACGCCTCCAGTGGTGCTATGTAGACAAAAACCAAAATCTTTGTCAAGTATTTATATTCAAGATATTTTATTTGTCCTTGTTATCAATTCAAGGGGGATCAATTTAAAAACTATTTAAATATGAAGCTGCCTAAGTATGGATATGTAATCTACTATAGAATAAGACACTTAAAATCAACGATTTAGAAAATCTATTATTTGGATTAGTGAAATAATAAACATTGATATCCGAAGGCTTTGGATGAAAGCACATGCATATTACCGATTGTTTAAAAAATAGTTACTGGTACTAAAGGTTTTGGATGGCAACGCCTATACTGTTACTGAGTATGCAGCAAGGATTATGACATTATTACTATCCTTCTTGTTTTTATTGACAGTGAATTTGTTATATGTCAGAACTGTGCAATCGAGATCGTTTGCAAAACCGTATTAAGTTGTATATACAGTAATATATATATATATTTATTTCACTTTGAAATGAGTTTTGTATAAATTGATTTGATAGACAACTGCAATTGTGGTGTTTGCTTATTTGTGTCAGGTTTGTTTTTCATTTGGATGTACTTCGGATGGGACGTAAAGCCGTTGGTCCCGTGTACATAGGCCTAATGCACGTTAAAGAACTTTGTGCACAGTACAGAAAACAGTAGGGGATTGTCCGTAGGTGTGCTGATATGAGTATGCACTGCTGACTGTCGTCGATCCGGAAAGGGCTTAATTCGACTTTACTTGTTCCTATTTAATCTCGAGGTTTATAATAAATACCTTTATTATCTCCTGTCGCGCCATTTTCGATTGTTTGAGATTGAACACAATAGGATGGTATCCATAGAAGATCACGTTTACCTTTGGTTTACATAACATTTAAAAGTCCTATTATATCAAACACAGTTTGAACATAACAAACACATTTGGTTTTTCCGTGTAGGTCCTACTGTTTACCTACCGGTTTTTTTTGTTTACTAAGATATGTTGATGAATGATAACGACAATAAATATTGGAACAATATAACAATAGTAGTGTTCTCTCGCCTCGCGGTGTACCATCTTATTCTTCGCCGAACTAGTCTTTTCTTACATTATCGTTTCACTTGCATGGTTCATGTTCCCCAAACCTATTTTCCATTTTCTCAAATTGATTGATTTGGAAATTCTCATAACAATACCAGAGTATACATAAAATCAAATACAAGACGACATTAATGACAAAACCTTCAGTTTGTTTCCAAAGGGATCCTAAACGTTTAAAATATGGAATTTAAGAAAATAAAAATAAATAGTTGTTGTCCTTATCTCTATTCAAAATCTAAAACTGTTAGGTTGCTTGATTTATATTTGTTTGTTGTTTGATAACGGCTTCCAGGTACAGATATTAAATCTTCACGCGGATTTTCCTTTTATTTATTTTTGAATATCTATTGTCTATTGTTTATTTTCTGTTATCCACTTATGTATATAGCCGCTGCCGGATATTCCCATCGCTGTATTACTAAGATAAGAGAACTGTAACCCTTTTCCCTGAATAAATTCATTCAATTTAGTATAAAGTACATTACAGCAAATAGGCCTACTGTATAATAGGTGCATTATTTGTAATTCGATTATTTTGAATGCGAGTAACCTAGGCCTATATTTATCGTAATTAGGTTTTTTTAAACTTGCGTTGTGCAGGCTATTATCCTTTCTTTCCTTTCTACCCATACAAAATGTCTATAACATTTCCACTCCTTTTTTATCTCCTCGGAATCGTAATTTAAATCAACTTATTTTGTATTTAGTCATAATTGTTGGTTATTTGATGTTTCCAATTTGCATCATGTAAGTTTCTTCATTCTTCTACCATGGAGAAATAAGTTATAAATAACTTATTTCTCCATGCTTCTACTAAGGACATGTTAAACGTGACGGATATTAAACTTTACGACAATTTCTAGGAAAGTTCGACTACAATGATTTGACAATTAACCCGGTATAGGTATAAAGCAAGTACAACACGCAGTAAAGTTTAACCCGGTATAAAGCAAGTACAACACGCAGTAAAGTTTAACCCGGTGTAAAGCAAGTACAACACGCAGTAAAGTTTAACCCGGTATAAAGCAAGTACAACACGCAGTAAAGTTTAACCGGTATAAAGCAAGTACAACACGCAGTAAAGTTTAACCCGGTATAAAGCAAGTACAACACGCAGTAAAGTTTAACCCGGTGTAAAGCAAGTACAACACGCAGTAAAGTTTAACCCGGTATAAAGCAAGTACAACACGCAGTAAAGTTTAACCCGGTATAAAGCAAGTGCAGCACGCAGTAAAGTTTAACCCGGTATAAAGCAAGTACAACACGCAGTAATTAGTTTAACCCGGTATAAAGCAAGTACAACACGCAGTAAAGTTTAAGCCGGTATAAAGCAAGTACAACACGCAGTAAAGTTTAACCCGGTATAAAGCAAGTACAACACGCAGTAAAGTTTAACCCGGTATAAAGCAAGTACAAAACGCAGTAAAGTTTAACCCGGTATAAAGCAAGTACAACACGCAGTAAAGTTTAACCCGGTATAAAGCAAGTACAACACGCAGTAATGTTTAACCCGGTATAAAGCAAGTACAACACTCAGTAAAGTTTAACCCGGTATAAAGCAAGTACAACACTCGGTAAAGTTTAACCCGGTATAAAGCAAGTACAACACTCAGTAAAGTTTAACCCGGTATAAAGCAAGTACAACACGCAGTAAAGTTTAACCCGGTATAAAGCAAGTACAACACTCAGTAAAGTTTAACCCGGTATAAAGCAAGTACAACACGCAGTAAAGTTTAACCCGGTGTAAAGCAAGTACAACACGCAGTAAAGTTTAACCCGGTGTAAAGCAAGTACAACACGCAGTAAAGTTTAACCCGGTGTAAAGCAAGTACAACACGCAGTAAAGTTTAACCCGGTATAAAGCAAGTACAACACGCAGTAAAGTTTAACCCGGTATAAAGCAAGTACAACACGCAGTAAAGTTTAACCCGGTATAAAGCAAGTACAACACGCAGTAAAGTTTAACCCGGTATAAAGCAAGTACAACACTCAGTAAAGTTTAACCCGGTATAAAGCAAGTACAACGCGCAGTAAAGTTTAACCCGGTATAAAGCAAGTACAACACGCAGTAAAGTTTAACCCGGTATAAAGCAAGTACAACACTCAGTAAAGTTTAACCCGGTATAAAGCAAGTACAACACGCAGTAAAGTTGAACCCGGTATAAAGCAAGTACAACACGCAGTAAAGTTTAACCCGGTATAAAGCAAGTACAACACGCAGTAAAGTTTAACCCGGTATAAAGCAAGTACAACAACACTCAGTATAGTTTAACCCGGTATAAAGCAAGTACAACACGCAGTAAAGTTTAACCCGGTATAAAGCAAGTACAACACTCAGTAAAGTTTAACCCGGTATAAAGCAAGTTAAGTACAACACGCAGTAAAGTTTAACCCGGTATAAAGCAAGTACAACACTCAGTAAAGTTTAACCCGGTATAAAGCAAGTACAACACTCAGTAAAGTTTAACCCGGTATAAAGCAAGTACAACACTCAGTAAAGTTTAACCCGGTATAAAGCAAGTACAACACGCAGTAAAGTTTAACCCGGAATAAAGCAAGTACAACACGCAGTAAAGTTTAACCCGGTATAAAGCAAGTACAACACGCAGTAAAGTTTAACCCGGTATAAAGCAAGTACAACACGCAGTAAAGTTTAACCCGGTATAAAGCAAGTACAATACGCAGTCAAGTTTAACCCGGTATAAAGCAAGTACAACACGCAGTAAAGTTTCTATTTGTGTATTTATTTAAAATAAATAAACGCTTCTTTGTTCAAAGAAACATCTCCTCTTACTTACAATCAATATACATTATAAACAATTGTTGAATACATTTTTTTTTTGCATATATGGTACCGGTACACCATTATACATTGGAATGTTCTATTTGTTAACAGGAATGTAAAATAGGCAAGCGAGTATAATGTGCTCCCCATGGATCCAGGAAAAAAAGTTTATATGAGAGTTGATGCATTGCGGGCCGCTTAATATAACATTCTAACCTTTTGTGGAATACTGTACAAATTATTTACACAAATACGAGTCATGCAGTGCTTAATAATAGGGATAGCGGTACTGTAATATACAACGCTATCGGAGTCCTATCGGGTAACAATATGAATACATTTAACTGACAGAATTTGAGGTGGTACTATATTTCCTGGTCGTCCTAATGAATAACATATAACATTAGTATATTTAATTGTATTAGTATACCAGCTTTGTAGCCTACATTGTAATCTAAACCAGGGAGATCATTTACTTGATTATGCCTGCGATAATAATATTATTTTCTTAGCTTTTTGTTTGTTTGAATAAGACCTTGTAAATGAAACTTCGATTACAAGTTCACTGGGTAAAACAAATTAACTTAACCGTTATCTGGTCCTATCATTTTATTGATTCAAGTCCCAAATTGTAAATTGATAAATACGATAACGTCATCATGATAATGATAAAAGATAATCCCATAATTATATAAAATGTTTTAGTGCTGTGTTCCGATTAATTGGATAATCAATCAATACTCAAAACTCCATAATCGTTTGGAAGTTTGAATAGGCCTACTCCTACATGAGTCAAAGCAAGGAGATAATGGAGATTAACTGGAAAAATCGGATAATTATTAGGTAATTTGATAAATTTAGTAGTTCCTTGTGTGGGTTTTTACATCGCGACTATAGTTTTTTAGAAAGTCGAGAAGTTTAATAGGGCAAACATTTGAATTACAATTTGGTTTCGCATATTTGACCCTGAACAAGCCTCCTATACAATAAGGATACAAAAGACTGTTTTCTATACTTTTAAATCAGGATATGGTATGTGAATAAAAACAGCGTTGTGTTTTTAATTCCCTTGGAACGGTATGACACAAAATATTGTATTGAACATTTTAGCCATGCGTGTCATTTTAATGTGACATTATGTGGAATGAACGAAGTAGAATAGGCCGCGCCTATGTTAGTTTGTCAGAATAGTAGATGGATTTTCACCAAATACGTAATACGTATTAATGTATACTGTATATATTTTCCCATAACCACCCCACCCGACCATAATCCGATGCTTGAAATGTTTATTTCGGATTCATGAATTCATGAAACACAGTTAGGCCTACTGTTTTGTTCATATACCTCGTAAGGTAAATGAGTGTAATGTTCTCCGCGCGCAATGTTTATACCCCCAGTTGTACGCTCTAGATTTCAGTTATGAAAGTGCGTTGTACAATAATTATTCGCAAATACTATAACACAGCTGCACGTTTGTGATTCCACATTTTGTCCACTCTTAACTTCTTCATTCAGTGGTTGTGTGTGGCTTGGTTGTTGGCAGTTCTGGTGAAGACTCCTGTAATCCATACACGCCAAAAAATGATAGTTCTGGGTCCATATTGACTTGATAGTCGTCGCTTGAGACCCGTACGCAAATTCTATCCCCCTTTTTAAGTTCGAATACTCCACCGTGGTACTTGCTTGTGTACTCTCGAAATGGAACGGCACTCTTCATGATCGGTTCACCATTCACGCAGGTCTCATGGAGCTGCAGAGAGAAATGAATGCATGTCAAGAAACTTTGAAATCATCAAAAGACGAAAGAGTTGATTGTCTACATTGGAGGAGGTTGACATTAAATAATAAGTAAGAGTGCCGTGACGCTTAAACCACAATGAGCAAATAATTCGAAAAGAAGACAATGTAGTAGTACGTACGGATAATTTACGTCCAGAACCGAAGATGGTGCCCCTATTTGATATGTTTTGTTATTTTTCTAGACACTAATGTTTCCTAGTTAGAATGTTTTGTGGTGGTTTTCTTATTATAATGTATGTTGGTGGATTATTCAATTCGACAATCGCGGGGAAAAGAAGGCTTTCCGATCTAACCTATTTTTAAAGTATCGTTTTAATAGTTGGTGTATAACCTTGACTTTTTATAAACGTTCAAAACTTTTGGAAACTATCACTGTTTACAAGTCGTTTCTAGCGTGACGAACTATACTGACCCCTGGCAATATATAAAGTGTTTTGTAAAATGCAGTTGAGCTAATCTTTGTACTGTACTGTCAGTTAACAAACAATGAGTCCTGTAAATAAAACGATTACAATAATCTGATTCGAAATGACTAAAGTAAGTTTCTGTTGTTGTTGGGCCTCTGTATGTTTTCTAATGCTCATTTTAGAGTGGTAAAATTGGCCTTTTTATTAGCATTGATGGATACATTTTATGACCAACTCACCATGGCATCGTGAGCAGAAGGCTGTGTTTTGTTCACTGGTTCATTTTGATTAATGTCTGACTCTTGATAAAAGTATATTTGACTGTATACAAAGTAGACGCCTGTGTTTTCTATCGTTATGCGTCCTCTGTGGTACGAAATGCGTTCTGATAGCTGCGGCTTGTCCTTCCAACTGGTTATATAGTCTTTAAAAAGGAAGAATAATAATTAGATATAATATTAATGATAGTTATAATAAACTATTTTTAATTATAATAATTGGATGAGGTTTGAGGTTAATAAACGTAGCTGTAGGCCTAAACAAAGTACATGAGTATTATATCAGTAGACCTACTTTTTCTACAAGATTGACAGTTTCTATTATGATTGTATTATTATCAATAGGTACCTAGTAGCAAGGTACCTGGATAAATTGTGAACGTGACTCCAGAGACACAAAGTTTAAAAAGGTTAAGTAGACTGTACAGATTACCGGTCTAGCTATTTATAGATTTCCAAAGCGGAAGATATTTTTCTGTACCCATTGGACCTTAGCCAATACATTTCAGGTAGGTCCATGCAGACAATAAACCCCTGGGTTTTTATGACGATTTTAGTAATAATCCGTTACTTTTCATTTTATTATTTCCGGGTCCAGTGCTTGCTATTCCGTTCACATGGGCAAACGCTGTGCTCTTCTTGAATTCGATAGGCTTGTGTGGGACGTTAAGCACAGGCTTAGTAGGACTGTCATCATTATCTGGTAATTTGAAATGTAATCTCTCTTGGACAACCTGGAAACGCAAAAAAAAAATGTTATCCATAGTAATAGGGTTTAAATTCATCTTTGGCTGAAGTAATTCGTTTCGTCATTTCCGCTTTGCGCTCGTTGAAATGCAAGGCGATTTCACTTCAGTATTACGACGCCGTAATTAACGGTGTGATTTGGCATCGTTAAACATACAGTATGTTTTAACTATTGAAGTTCAATTGAAAATGTTACCTCTTCAATGATGGTCTTTACTTGCTTACTATCTTTTGTACAACATTGCAAAATGGATGACTTTTCATCCGAAGAATCTCCCTGGTTGATCGCGTCTTCCTGCGTGTTTGGCACGCAGACGCACTCTCTTTTAGCGTCTTCTCCATCATTCGTTGAGGCACGTTGTGAACTGCTTTTTTTCAAAGCTTCTAACTCTGCCTTCATTTCTGTTAATTGTCTTTGTAAATCATTGGTTCTGTCCTCTATTCTATAAAAACAGATAACGCAACCAGCCACCAGAACTATTAACATAATTACACCGATCACAGCTGTTTTAAAGTTCTTCTGTTTGGCAACGTGTGAATCAATGTATACAGGTAGGCCTACGCCTACTTCTACGGGTTCTGATATTCTTCTTACGTAGTTTTGATCTTTAATCAGAAATGGTGTTTGTGACGTTGTTGTACTGGATGAACGTCTATACGAAGGACGCCTTCCATTCGCCCAACCTCCATTTTCAACGAAGACGTCGTCTTGTTCGTAGTGCGTCGGTGTATCTTTAGCTTCCATGATTATGAAATCACATCTGAATGTTAAATAAATAAATGTGTGTTTTTAGCCTACTACTATTAATACTCGTATCCTTCGAAACTTTCTGTTTTTAATATTATTAAAAGTTTTGAATTTAATAAATGATACAAATTGTATGCTTCTTATTGCGTAATTTCTAATAATAAAACCAGTAAAACTTGTTTTTAACGTGTTATTGTTCAATATTTCGACATTGATTATGTCATCATATACTTTCGATACCCTTTGTACTTGCAATGTATAGGCCAGAAATAGTTTGTTTTGTATTATGACATCCATAACGGTTGGGTGACAAATAAACAAGCAGTCTGGAAATCCCCATTTCCCAGGATGAATATACCTAACGACGAATCCAGGCACCGTTGCCACCTGTCGTCCCCGGTCTTTGTTTGGTTAATGTAGTTTATCTTATATTATGTTTTTATTATTACAGTTATTTATTTACCTCCGAGGTATATGTAATCGGTAGCGTGTGTTTGTTTGTTTGTTAGCAGGATTACTCAAAAAGTAATTACAAGATCTTTACCAAAATGAATATACGGATAGATATGTGGTCAAGGACCATTCCATTAAATTTTGGGACCATGGTCCCAATTCTGGACCACTTTTTCGGTATACTGTTCAGACCTGCTAGTGTTAAAAGATAGGACAGAATTTCCCAAAAGCCGGCGAGCAGTCTTAAAGTAACAAATAGAGAACTCGAGAACTACTTGTCCAAAAAACTTCATTTTTGTACAAGAGGCAAGAGGTATAATTTGTGATTTGTAAATTTAAAAGATAATTTGATTTAATGTGCAAGTTTTTTTGATGCGAGTAGTTTAGTAGAAGTTTACGTATCGAAAGGGAGAGATTGAATCTTTAGAGAGGGTTCAACGCCGCATGACCACCAGGGTCTGTATACCTAAATCCTGGGGCACCCTGTCTTATGAGCAGAGACTTGGAGTTCTTGGTCTTCCGTCCTTTGATGGTCGTATAAATTACCTATTGATTTCCTTTGTTTCCAAATGTCTCTATAACAAATATTTTTTTATTTTGTTCAGATTAACCTCAGGCGTGACAATGATCTAAGATTTGTTCACAAGTTTGGTAGGACTGACAATTCTAAATGTTCTACATTTAAGCAGTTTCAACGCTCATGGGATAGGTTGCCTCAGGATCTTAGAAATACGCTCCCGATTAACTTAGGCTTATTTATTAATAAATTAAAATGTTATTTTAAGCAAAATATTTTCTTTTATTCTTTTACAACTATCGGCCATTAATCCACGAAAAATTGAAACTTCATTTGATATCTGTGATATTTAACAGTAATAATAACTATAATAATAATAATAATTATAATGTCTTGGGTAACTTTTGTATAGATATTTTGTACTTTTTAATCTTCACGTTGTTTTTAATGTTGTAATTTTGTATTTTATTGTTGGATGATTATGTTTTGCTGGAGACCCACTTGATAGTTTGATTTAGTTCGCTTTTGGGAATCCTGTCTCTCTCTATTGTTTGTTATTTTGTTGTTATAATTATGTGAGACGAAATAAATGAAATGAAATTAAAAAAACCTATTTCTTTTCAAATTCACTTGTTTGATTTTCGCGTTGCTGTTCTATTGTTAGTCAACTGAAGCTATTGTTAATTGAAAGGCTTGTTACAAAAACCATTACACCAAACTCGCATACACATGCTTGTAGTGAAATTAGCCTAAATCACAAACAGCATTAAGACACAGACAAATATATATATATACGTCATATATATATATATATATATATTTCTTTTTTACCGGAGAAACCTTATGTAGGAGAATTTTACAGTAGGCGGAGGTATGCACTCTCGGAGTGGCTTTCTAGTTTATAATAGGTCTACTGTTAGAGCTAGGAAGCCATTTGTCCCTGAATTTGAATATTCCACTCCCTATCGGAACTGATTGTGACAGTTTTTGTTTCTTACGTATAGTAAAATGTAATCTTTGTGAAATTGGTGTAGAGAACTTGTAATCGTAGGGTGTCCGTATGATGTTAGTCCCCTTATTGGTTATTTCCTATATAGTCTTGTGGCAGGATTATACATTGATTAGTACAATATAAATTAAATACAAAACCAGCATAGAATTATGGTTTTCCACGAACAGTCTTTATTCAATATTAATATAATATGTAATACAGACTGCTTCTCTGGATATAGCACAATAATAACAATTTTAAATTCTACAAAACTCTAATCTATATTACATTGCATTCTTTCTAAATTCTAACTCTGTAATTCTTTTCTCTAAACTCTCTCTTCCGTACTGTGAGACGACTATTGAGAAAAGGAAACATTCTTTGATGATGATTTATTTTAGGATGCGGGTTATTTTATAGGAAAATAAATAAAAAGGGTAGCTAGGGACAAGAAACCACCAGGTACTGGAGGTAGGGAGAAAAAGTTGTTACAGCAACAATAACTACAGAGAGCGAAAAGAACAGACATTTTTATTTAATATTAAAGTAAAAAAGAAGGATAGGCCATGTAACAGAAGATTGAAGAGATTATAGAAGGAAGAATCGAAGGGAGTAAACATATTAATATTTACTAAATGACTGAAGGAAAAGAAATTACAACATGGAACAAGAGCTTATGACAAAACAAATGGAGAGACATTGTTATTAAACCTGCCAAGAGATAGAGAACAGAAAAATAACAAATAATTAAAAGTAAGAAAATACATTAATTAAAAACAACCACGACTACAAATCTTTTTTGTTTTTTCTCACAATAACATAAACAAAATATATTTTCAGTGTATGTCTTAAATTAGGAAAAGTATAGTCTGACTTGATGACCATCACAAAGAAATCACCTTGGGTATCCTTAATTTAATTAATTGTTTTATTTTAAGCTATGGTGGTTATACAGTATTGTAATTAAATTTGCTTAATATTTATTTATTATATCCCAAAGATGTTCTTGTATTTCTCAAATAAAAAAAAATGTTTAGACCTAGGATCCTACCTGTTATGATCACCAAGAATTGATCGCAGCAATAAGGCTAACGCAACGGTTTTACGAAAGCGTTTTGAATTTGATCCTTTGATTTATGAATGTCCATAGAATTTAGCAGTTATTCGATGATATGTGCACCAACATCTGTATTTACAAGATGATCTGTGCACATATACACAACCTGCGTCCACACAGTGATGATATGCGCACACCTGAAGGCTGCGCGTACATAAAGTGATTCACAATTCACACACTTCCGTTAAACGTGGAACACAGAGCACAATAAACCGAACTCTAACCGTCGCCTTCTATTCAATCAAGTGTTGTGTTTGTTGTGGGAACAAAGAGAGATATAAAATTGAGGGCGGAATTATTCTCTACCATAGGAACTTTATTGAAATGTTAAGACTGATCCGAGTTTGAGCAGATCCAACTTCCAAAACCTTTCACCAATTAGAAAAATGTTACTTGAAGAAAAGTCAATAATGGCAATTTGACTACATGTAGATTAGAAATTATAATGGAACTTTTTTTATATACATTTGGCCATTGAACCCAGTACAGCAGTATAAATAATAACAATAAAATAAATGTATGTGTGCGTTAAATAATGCTTTCTATTTTTATAAGCAATGGACTTAGCAAGGTTAAAATAATATGTGTTTTCCTTTTTTACTTGACATTGATAAAATAAATGTTTCAACAGTATGCGCCTAGTGAGTAAAAAGATGGAAGTAATTGTAATTGTTTTCTTAAAATGATATATAAAGAACAAAAAATGAAACTCGTTTTCTACTAAATTATTGTTACAAACTTTACAAATCCTTTTTAAATTAGGAAGGTCTAAATCTTACACTGATGGATGTATTGTTATCATCTGATTTATATCGATTGCATAGTAGAGATAAAAGAGTTTTCCTTCTTACAACTAATTCACATATATTAAATTATCATGTATTTGATCGTTAAAGTGGTATTCTGTCGAAACTTGTTGTCAAGTAGAAAAGCAACATTACTTTATAGTCCGTTGATTATTGATAACCATGACAACTTATTTCATTTATCACAAACAAATAACAGTAATTCGACAAATAAAAACTAAATCAAATTAGTGTAACCATTAACAATGATCTAGTTCATTAAATCAAATTATATAATAATAGGGACATAGTTTAGTAGCTGATGTAATTTGTCAGTTTGTGAGATTGTGACACAAGTAGTCGATCGAATGTCGGTCCAAATCGTTGGCGGATTGTCTAAAGAATGGTATTGAAGCATTCTAATCTTAGGTTGTACATCTACAGGGTCGTTCCTTCTTGGATCATTTGGCATACACACGCCTTGATATGTAACAAAGTACATTACAGTCGTTATAGACGAATGTTTGAATTGTTGCTGTTGCTTTGGAAAAATGGAAAATTGTTTTAATGGCTCAGACGAGTGGGAAGAATCATGGGAGAAATCATCAGCACTGAAGATAGATATTTTAACATTTTTTCTAGGTGTACTTTCTTTCACTTTGAATGCAATGGTGGTGATGTTGTTCATGACAAATAAGACTTTGAGGAAATCAAAGAACATTTTTACTTGCTTGTTAGCCGTTGTCGACGCAACTGGAAGCGTGTTCATACTTCTTGCTATTACACTCCAAATTGAAGATGAGCGCATTGATACGTTCTTTTTTTGTTTTACCGATGGGTTACTTCACTCGTCTTCTTTGGTAATAGCTGCTATTGGCATCGACCGTTCAATTGCTCTTATATGGGCACCTATGAGGTACTATGTGGTTGTCACTACTAGACGTTACATGATAGCAAGTGCCTTCATCGTGATAGTACCGTCTATATTTCGCGTTTTACTCACTACCGTATTCGACTGGACTACGGCACTTGCTGCATGCTGTATCATGGTTATCCTAACAGAAATATTCACCACATTGTTGTATATCAACATATATAAACAACTTAAGAAACATCGGGTCAATGTAGGTACAATATCATCAAACGAAATCAATGATTTCAGACAAGTATTAAAGACATTCAGTACAATAGTATTTGTATTTATTATAACAATGGGTACGAGTTCAGTGGCTTACCTCGTGACGTATTTTGCAAACTGTTCTAAAATACCAACAATAATTCTAATGATCGATGAGATGGCATATGTGCTGATGCTTTTGAATTCCCTTGCAAATCCTGTAATTTATTGGATACATTTATCCGAATTTCGAAAATCTTTGAAAAACCAATTTTTTAAGAAAGTAATGTGTTGTAAGACCAACGACAGACGAATTCAACCTGTTTCATAAAATATATGACTAGTCGTTTTATACGTTACTCGTGTTTAAAATAATTACTTGATTGTAATTTGGAACTTATTTTAGGACGTAGACGCAACGCAAAGACGTAGACGCAACGCAAACGAGCAATGACAAGTTCGAATAATCCATCGCTTGTGATTGGTAAAATGACTTACGTTGTGCTTACGTCTTTGCGTTGCGTTCTAGGCTTTAGGCCTCCCATCGTGTCAATCCCCACTGATCAATACTACGCACGCGTGTCTAAGGCGATTGCAACAAGAACTCATAATATGCATCAAGACAATTTACGAATAATTAATACGTTGTCCATGTCAACAATGTAATACGATGTGAATTACTAATTGACCAATCCATCAACTCCAATCAAATGAAAATGACATGAAATTAAGGTTGGAGATGTCAACAGAATGAAGTATTTATACGAACCTTTCAAATTACCATGTTCGTTAATCTCAGCAGAATCAGCGTTCTACATTGTGCTGTGGATCCCACAAAGGAAATGATCTGTATTAATTAAGTAATAACTTAAGAAGGTATTTCAGTAAAGTCAAATGACTTAGGTACATCTGACAGACTGCAACATCACCATTTTACCGGTTCATGAGAAGTTGGATATTCTGTAGGCCTACTATTGTCACGAAATAACTATTGACAGTTCTAAAACTATCGTACTTTTAGTGTTGTGTTGAAACTAACAAAATGGAAAGTTGCAACAGCAATCATACTGAATTTTGGGATAGAATGAGTATTTCTGATAAAAAGGCGATAATGATTGTTATATCAATTATTTGTCCAATTTCGTTTTTAGCAAATCTACTTGTTATAATGTTATTCTTTACCAACAAGCGATTACGAAGAACAAAAACAATATTTATTGGTTTATTAGCTGTAATAGATGCATGCTCTAGCATATCGATGTTGCCGACGTCAGCATGTATAATATATTTACCGTCTAAAGTAATGTTACATGCAGTATTAAGTTCGATAACTGAGGGATTGTTATTGTCTTCTACGCTAGCCATCAGTGCTATCGCCGTAGATCGTTCGATCGCGCTCATTTGGGCACCTTTAAAGTACCACGTGATCTCAACAACGCGTCGTTATCTTTTTGCGTGTGTTCTCATTGTTGTGATGCCAGTAATCTATATAAGCATACTCAACGTCAAAAACCAAAATGACTTAACAATATTATTTTTACATACTATTATGATATTTATAGTAATAATAATAACGGTAATGTTATACGTAAATATATACAAAGGGCTTCAGCAGCAACGTTCGAGTCAGCCGATAACTGCGAATGACATTGCAGAATTTAAAAAGATACTAAAAACATTCAGCATCATATTAGGTATTTTTATAATATCTTGGGGACCAATCGTGGCTCTTGGTGCTGCAGTGTATTTCATAGACTGTTCAGAGTTTTCTAGAATATTATCTTTAATTACACTTTCATGTTATGTATTCACTGTTACAAATTCGATTGCAAATCCTTTTCTTTACTGGCTTCATCTTTCAGATTTCAGGAAAGCATTACGTCACACTTTTTACAAAATTGTACCATTGTTTAATAGATAATGATATTAAAAAATATGTATTTATTTATTTAAGATCCAACAGTGTATAAAAAAAAACACCAATACAGGATCGCCATTAAATATACATGTGATTTACATAAAAAAGAACAAGGAAAACAAACAGGTTCATGTAATTATTACAAATGACATTAAAGACAGAAGTATTACAACTAAAAATATCGATATAAGGAAACATTTGAACTAAATTATTATATAAATGAATAAATGAGCAACCCGACAAAAAATACCGTTTTACATACGTTGACACGAGAAAACTGTAACAAATAATACGAAGTTTACGCACATGGACACGAATATGAAATTGAGAGACAAATTTACAATCAAACTTTTAAATTAAAAAGAAAAAACGGTTGGTGTGCGTCTAGTACTTTGCAATAATTTACTAGTGTTAGGCGAACCGGCTGATGGGCCGAGGAACTGTGGCATGTATTTGGGATATTGAGTTGACAGTAGATAACAGAACAGAATTGGGTTTACGTTTGTCATTCATCCAGGTGAAGCATGGAGGGGTCTTTCAAAGCTCCGGCACGGTTCCGGTTCCGTTCCGTCGCCGGCAAATCACGATGCTCCACGGGGCTCCTGTCTATCGATATGCGCGTAGCAAAACGACACATTGACGTTGTTGATTTGCCGGCGCGCCGGATTGGAACCGCGCCGAAACAGATGAAAGGTAAATTACATTTAGTGATTTATCTTATGTCAATTGGGTTAATGTGGAATTAAGTATGATGTCATACATATTTTGTCATGTCATACATATTGATTATTTCTTATATCAAATAAAGCATCACAGGTACCATCTTTATTATTGAATAATTGTTATTGTAATAAGCATGTACCATCTTTATTATTCAATAATTGTTATTGTAATAAGATGCCTGAGACAGTATCATTTTCGTTTTGTAAGTGTTATAGTATTGATTTTAATATTTGATTTCAAAATTATGAGTGACATGTCACTCTAATTTCAAAATCTCCCAGCGCGTGTACACTACTGAAAAAGTGCTTTGAAGATAAAGAGGAACAAATATATTATATTCAAATTTATATATATATTAAAAAATAGAAGGCGAAACTGAAAATGGATTGCAATTATACTAGTTCGTACGAAGCTTATTCAGGTTTTTTCTACAATATCTTCATGCCAGTGATTCTTTCCGTACTGTGTACTTTGTCATTTTTAGCAAACACTTTGGTTGTGATACTCATTTTTTTTAACAGGCGTTTGCAGGAAGTGCGACATGTTTTTATAGGTCTACTTGCGATTTTAGACACATTAATTAGCATATTTATGGTTCCTAACTTCTTGACGATGATCTATTACACGACTGTATTACCATTGATGTACTTATGTGATGTTATGATGCTAGCGTCTATCGTAACAATTTCGGCAATTGCTGTTGATTGTTCAATAGCCCTTGTATGGGCACCTTTAAAGTATGGTTCTATTGCCACAACCCGACGCTATATCATTACGTGTTGTTTGATTGTAATATTGTCATTCGTATTCATGGCTGTAGTATATGTATCAGATAATGACCTTAAAGCACTCCTTGTTATATTCAGCATTACTTCGTTTTCACTAATTTTTATCACAGTATATTTATACGTAAATATCTACAGAAAACTTCGACATCAACGTTCAAACATACAGTCTTTTTCAAACGATATCGACGAATTCAACCGTCTTTTCAAAGCATTTTGTATAATTATAGGAGTATTTGTCCTAACATGGTTACCATTTACGGCTGTTTCAGCGCTATACGCTTTTCTTGATTGTGAATCACAAACAAAAATGCTAAGTTTCAGTTTTGGCATAACTTATGTGGGTATGGTTATAAACTCGCTCGTGAATCCGGTTATTTATTGGTTCCATCTTTCAGACTTTCGAAAAGCGTTTAATGACCAGATTCGCAATATTGGTATCTGTCAACGAGGAAATAAACGAATTGTACCGTTTGTAAAATAGTTACTATAGTAATTGGTAATTCACAGTTTCTTTAATTTAATAAATTATGTCTTGTTAGATAGATTTAAAGGGCATTTTGTGGACTATTATTAAAATGAAATTAGCTTAATGACCTCACACGCGTAAATAAGCTATGTCGTTTTTATCAGGATTTAAACGCGCTTTTAAATTGTTCTCTAATGTGTTGCCATAGGAGCCTCATATATGATGCAATTGATGCAAACCTGAAAAAATAGGTAGGGCCTAGATAATTTACAGATATTGATTTTGATAACCCACAAATCGGTCAGAATCTGATAAAAAAATGTAGGATTGCGTGCAAGTAAGGTTGCAGATGTAAGCAGAATGTATTTACGAACCTTTCAAATTACCATGTTCGTTAATCTCAGCAGAATCATCGTTCTACTTTGTGCCGTGGATCCCAGAAAGGAAATGATCTGTATTAATTAAGTAATAACTTAAGAAAGTATTTCAGTAAAATCAAATGACTTAGGTACATCTGACAGACTGCAACATCACCATTTTACCGGTTCATGAGAAGTTGGATATTCTGTAGGCCTACTATTGTCACGAAATAACTATTGACAGTTCTAAAACGTGTAGTATCGTACTTTTAGTTTTGTGTTGAAACTAACAAAATGGAAACTTGCAACAATTGTTTGTTGAAAGATGCATAGCGTGCATATCTGAGACAGTACAGAGTGTCCGTGGATTGTAAGTTGTACGTATTGATTTTAATATCAGACATGTCACTCATAATTTAAACATGATCCTCGGTTTAAAAAATGAATTTGATGAAAACGCCTGGATCTTTATAACTTAATGTAATATCTCTCCGGCGAGCACACAACTCAACAAGTGCTTGGAAGATAAAGAGGAACTTTTTACAACTGTAGATTCAAAAATAGAAGGCGAAACTGAAAATGGATTGCAATTATACTAGTTCGTACGAAGCTTATTCAGGTTTTTTGTACACTATCTTCACATCAGTGATTCTTTCCGTACTGTGTACTTTGTCATTTTTAGCAAACACTTTGGTTGTGATACTCATTTTTTTAAACAGGCGTTTGCAAAAACTGCGACATGTTTTTATAGGTCTACTGGCGATTTTAGACGCTTTAATTAGCATATTTATGGTTCCTAACTTCTTTACGATGATCTATTACACGACTGTATTACCATTGGTGTACTTATGTGATGTTATGATGCTAGCCTCTATAGTAACAATTTCGGCAATTGCTGTTGATCGTTCTATAGCCCTTGTATGGGCACCTTTAAAGTACGGTTCTATTGCCACAACCCGACGCTATATCATTACGTGTTGTTTGATTGTAATATTGTCATTCGTATTCATGGCTGTAGTATATGTATCAGATAATGACCTTAAAGCACTCCCTGTTATATTCAGCATTACTTCGTTTTCACTAATTTTTACCACAGTATATTTATACGTAAATATCTACAGAAAACTTCGACATCAACGTTCAAACATACAGTCTTTTTCAAACGATATCGACGAATTCAACCGTCTTTTCAAAGCATTTTGTATAATTATAGGAGTATTTGTCCTAACATGGTTACCATTTACGGCTGTTTCAGTGCTATACGCTTTTCTTGATTGTGAATCACAAACAAAAATGCTAAGTTTCAGTTTTGGCATAACTTATGTGGGTATGGTTATAAACTCGCTCGTGAATCCGGTTATTTATTGGTTCCATCTTTCAGACTTTCGAAAAGCGTTTAATGACCAGATTCGCAATATTGGTATATGTCAACGAGGAAATAAACGAATTGTACCGTTTGTAAAATAGTTACTATAGTAATTGGTAATTCACTTTTTCTTTAATTTAATAAATTATGTCTTGTTAGATAGATTTAAAGGGCATTTTGTGGACTATTATTAAAATGAAGTTAGCTTAATGACGTGACACGCGTAAATAAGCCGTGTCGTTTTTATCAGGATTTAAACGCGCTTTTAAATTGTTCTCTAATGTGTTGCCATAGGAACCTCATATATGATGGAATTGGTGAAAACCTGAAATAATAGGTAGGGCCTAGATAATTTACAGATATTGATTTTGATGACCCACAAATCGGTCAGAGTTTGCAAAAAAGAATACGATTTCGTGCAAGTAAGTTTAGAGATGTAAACAGAATGTATTTACGAACCTTTCAAATTACCGTGGTGTTCGTTAAGCTCAGCAGAATCATCGTTCTACATTGTGCTGTGGATCCCACAAGGAAATGATCTGTATTAATTAAGTAATAATTTAAGAAAGTATTTCAGTAAAGTCAAATGACTTAGGTACATCTGACAGACTGCAACATCACCATTTTACCGGTTCATGAGAAGTTGGATATTCTGTAGACCTACTATTGTGACGAAATAACTATTGACAGTTCTAAAACGTGTAGTATCGTACTTTTAGTGTTGTGTTGAAACTAACAAAATGGAAACTTGCAACAATTGTTTGTTGAAAGATGCATAGCGTGCATATCTGAGACAGTACAGAGTGTCCGTGGATTGTAAGTTGTACGTATTGATTTTAATATCCGACATGTCACTCATAATTTAAACATAATCCTCAGTTTAAAAAAATGAATTTGATGAAAACGTCTGGATCTGTATAACTTAATGTAATATCTCTCCGGCGGCGAGCACACAACTGAACAAGTGCTTGGAAGATAAAGAGAAACTTTTTACAACTGTATATTCAAAAACAGAAAGCGAAACTGAAAATGGATTGCAGTAATACTAGTTCGTTCGAAGCTTATTCAAGTTTTTTTTACACTATCTTCATACCAGTGATTCTTTCCGTACTGTGTACTTTGTCATTTTTAGCAAACACTTTGGTTGTGATACTCATTTTTTTAAACAGGCGTTTGCAAAAAGTGCGACATGTTTTTATAGGTCTACTGGCGATTTTAGACGCTTTAATGAGCATATTTATGGTTCCTAACTTCTTTACGATGGGCTATTACACGAATGTATCATTATCATTGATGTGCCTATGTGATGCTATAATGCTAGCGTCTATAGTAACAATTTCGGCAATTGCTGTTGATCGTTCAATAGCCCTTGTATGGGCACCTTTAAAGTATGGTTCTATTGCCACAACCCGACGCTATATCATTACGTGTTGTTTGATTGTAATATTGTCGTTCGGAACCATGATTTTTGCGTATCTCTTAAACCTTAAATCACTTATTTTTATACTCCTTATTACTTCATTTTCACCAATATTTATCACAATATATTTATATGTAAATATCTACAGAAAACTTCGACATCAACGTTCAAACATACAGTCTTTTTCAAACGATATCGACGAATTCAACCGTCTTTTCAAAGCATTTTGTATAATTATAGGAGTATTTGTCCTAACATGGTTACCATTTACGGCTGTTTCAGTGCTGTACAAAATACTTGATTGGGAATCAAATACAACAATACTGCATTTCAGTTTTAGCATAACTTATGTGGGTATGGTTATAAACTCGCTAGTGAATCCGGTTATATATTGGTTTCATCTTTCAGACTTTCGAAAAGCGTTTAATGACCAGATTCGCAATATTGGTATCTGTCAACGAGGAAATCAACGAATTGTACCGTTTGAAGAATAGTGACTATAATTGGTAATTGAATGTTTCTTTTTAATTTAATAACTTTTGTCAACGAGAAACAATTTCTTTTTTGAAAAGTATTTTGTTGACTAATTTAAATTAACTTAGGCCTATAGATCAATGACTTCACATTTAAGCCGTGTCGTTTTTATCAGGATTTGAACGCGCATGCTTTTAATTTGTTTTCTTTAACTATTATGATGAAATTTCAAAACCTGAAATAATAGGTAATGGCCTAGATTATTTACAGATATTGATTTCAATTGATAAACCACAAGTCGGTAAGGATATTAAAACATTAGTACTTTTGAGCAAGTTTGTTTATATGGGTTCATTTGATACATCAAAGAAAGTGTCTAAGAAATTGAGTACCATAATAAACTAATCGCTTGTCAGTCCTCATTATAATATTGACATCAATCAAATTTCAAAAATATAATATTCCTCTATAATATTGATTTCTTGACAAACAGTTCAATCATTTTCATTAATAACTAATTGTATCGAATTCGTGTCCAATAAAAGTGACGTACATAATGATTGACGTTATGAATAAATTGGAAGAATTAGAATTGCTTCTATGTAAACATTCGTAGTATTGATATTGGCTCAAAATACGGAGCTCGAAAAACAGTTATTTAAAAGATCAATGTAGATGTAGCCTGGGCTGGGCAATTATCGTTACAACATTAGCTGTTGACCGTTTCTACATTAGCTGGTGTTGATTTTGCATTTACTACATAAGCTTTTGGAGGTTTTACTACATTAGCGATGGTGGATTGTTCTACATTAGCGGTTGTTTCGACATTAGCTGGGGTTTTCTACATTAGCGGTTGTTTCGACGATATTAGCTGGCGTTTTCTACATTAGCGGTTGTTTCGACATTAGCTGGCGTTTTCTACATTAGCGGTTGTTTCGTCGATATTAGCTGGCGTTTTCTACATTAGCGGTTGTTTCGACTTAGCTGGCGTTTTCTAAATCAGCGGTTGTTTCGTCGATATTAGCTGGCGGTTTCTACATTAGCGATTGTTTCGTCGACATTAGCTGGCGGTTTCTACATTAGCGATTGTTTCGTCGATATTAGCTGGCGTTTTCTACATTAGCGGTTGTTTCGACATTAGCTGGCGTTTTCTAAATCAGCGGTTGTTTCGTCGATATTAGCTGGCGTTTTCTACATTAGCGATTGTTTCGGCGACATTAGCTGGCGTTTTCTACATTAGCGGTTGTTGTTGCAAGCAGTATAAACTCCTGCATTTTCGAAAGAACATTTCTGTAGCATGATGAGCAACCACTGTGTAGTAGATGAATATTGGAAACAGTTAACCAAATCTGACATGAAAACGTTACAGACTTTTATTTTTCTATTGTGTATCTCGTCGTTTCTTGTAAACATATTGGTAGTATCACTGTTTTGTTTCAGTTCTAGACTTCGTAAGACTAGGAATATCTTCATATGCCTTTTAGCGATTGTTGATGGAATGGGTAGTATTTCAATGCTACCCACTTCGCTATTTTTTTATTATCCTGATATTTTTTTACTTAGACTTTCAGTTTCTGTAACCGGTGGTCTGATGATTGCATCATTGGTAACGATAGCTGCCATCGGTGTTGACCGTTCCATTGCACTGACATGGGCCCCTTTGAGATACCACGTGATCGTTACCACTAGACGTTACGTCATCACAAGCTTTTTAATTGTAACCTTATCATTGGTATTGAGTATCATCTTTAACTTTACAAGAGGACATACTGTAACTGGATATTTTATCTTTACTAATCTGTTAATATTACCAATCATGGCCACTGAATGGTTGTACTATAATATATATAGAGAGCTTAAAGCAAATCGTACTAATGTGCCTTTATCTACAAACGAAGTCCAAGATTTTAAGAAAATGTCGAAAACATTCAGCATAATTATCGGAATGATTGCAGTAGCATGGAGCCCTCATATGATTTGTACCGCAATTATATATTTCATTGATTGTACTGAAATCTCGAGCAAATTAGCTTTCAGTAGCATCTTAACTTTTTCATTTACACATACCAACTCATTAGCAAATCCTATCATATACTGGCTTCATCTCTCCGATTTTAGAAAATCATTGAATGTAGTTCCTGTCATTTGCCGAAGAAGTTTAAGAATAACACCATTTTCTTAATTTATTAACTGCAATCTGACAAGCGCGTACTAAAGTCGTGCGGTCATCAACGTTTGAGTGCGCGCGTCAATATTTCTTTTAGTGATGATGTTTCACTGAAGAATTAGCTATAATAAATATATTTATTGATAGTATTAATAATAAAACATTTAATTTAGGTCGATGGTAATATTTGCCCTTTTTTCAAAAATTCACGCCTACACAATCGACCAAGAAAAAACAATGGATGGAGTAAACGATATTGCGTAAGGCACGAATGACGTTCCATACATGAAAAAACCGTGGGACTTTTGAATGAAATTATTATTCGAGAATAAATGCAAGTCGTCGGAACTGAAAAAACATTAAAGGTAGGGCCTTGAAGGTCATGAACAATTTGTAGGCTAGGCCAAGTACTCTATATTTCATTCCAAGAATTAAATACCTAGGCCAAGAATCCCAAGATCCAAGCCCACTAACTACTAGGCCTAGCTAGGCCCTACAGAGACAGTGTGGTACGCGGCCGGCCTGTAAGTAGGCCTAGCCTAGGCTAGGCCTAGTAGGACTGCACGAATACAGGTCAACCCGTACCCATGCCAACTCGTACCCACCAACTCGTACCCAAATTTTGGCTTACTCGTACCCAAAATTTTGGCTGACCCGTACCCATCATTGGCTGACCCGTACCCATCATTGACTGGCCCGTACCCAAGTTTAATGCTATTTAAAGTATATTTATATTACATTTAAACCCAGTTTTATTAAATTTTTAGATACCAATCATATGTTCGATATTATAATGGCAAAAACTATTGACCTAAAATGTATAATAATATGTACAGACTCGTACGTAAAAAGCACAGCTTTCATCGTATTTGCGTACGTCGTATTTGGTAAAGTTAATACTTGAGGGCGCTGTTTTATATGGCTCTGTACTGTGGAAGATGTCAGTGGTCGGCTGTGCTGCATTCTATTTTTTTTTCATTTATGAGTTATTAATCTATTATTTTCTACGAATAGTAGTACACGGAAATTGAAATACCCACTAGTCTGTGATGATGAAAACTTGAATTATTAAAAGTAAACATGAATATCTTTTATACATAATTTGTATTTTCATTTTATTTTACAGATAATGAAGTAATGTGCTTTTTGAAAATCGTTTTAAAACGAATGGTTTTTGTTGTTTTGTTTTGCAAGTTTTGGAAAATATTAAACTGTTTTAACATTTCGAAAATATTTAATACATTTTTAAATAGTCACTCGTATTTTAAAATCACGAAACTATTTAAGTGGATACCAGCCTCATTGCTGCTATGAGCATTTAGTAGTAGATTAGATTATTGCCGTTTATCTAGTATACAATGACGGATGTGAGAGTAATAATAAAAGGTAACTACTGTACTAACCTCCAATAATTTAACATTTAATTACAAACGACGACATTTGCTGTTATTACGTTTTCATTTTATAATGATTATTACTGTATTATTATGACTAAAAACCGAAATAAATACTACTAAAACTTAAAAAAATCATCTTATCGCTGACAGATACGTAAGAACTCAGACACGTGTAGGTAGGCCTTCAGAAGGTTTATATTATTTTAGTAAATAAGACGACATCCGTTGCCATGGAAAAACGATCGTAGTTCATTTCATTTGTCTTATTTGACACATTATAGAATGCGTATTTTTTTTTAAAAAAGGGAATCCCTCGTCAGCAAAAACACGTAGCTGTAAGTTATTGAGGAAACATCTACCAAAAATGTTTAATTACCGTAAACAAACAGATAATTTTACTGAATTATTTAAGAAAAAAAATAAATAGAAAACGATCATACGCCACATTGCGTTGCTATTTTTGGACACACTACAAATGGACCCGTACAAATGCGTTTTTTTTTTTTAATAATAAAGAGGAATCCCCATTCAGCAAAAACACGTAGCTGTTATAGAAGAAAATCTGCCAAAATGTTTAATTGCCTTAGGCTACAGTACGACAGTACGTGTATATGATCATTTCACTGAATTATTAATAAATAAAATATATGGAAAATGATCATACGTCATTACTAAGTCGTCTCTTTGACGCCGGCCCTATAAATGCGTGTTTTTTATAATAAAAGGTTAATCCCGGTCAGAAAAAACACGTAACACGAAATCTACGAGTAATTCGACCCCATAGCCCGGCAGGCTTTTCGCTTAAAACAGGGTGTTGTTAATTCAACCAATTTTAAATATACCAAATACAATAGAAATAATTACTTGATCGAATGTAATCAGGGAAGATAATTAGAATAAAATAAAAGAATAAAAATTGATAAGTATAAAATTATACGTTGTTGGTACTTTACCTGGGCTTAATTGAATTGTAATACTAACTATACAACAGTTAAAATATTTTTTTATTAATTAATGTTCTCTTACGTAAATAAAAAAGACACATCAAACATACGTTTATAAAACTATAATACTAGATTTAAATAAATGTTAACAAATATATGCCTAATTAAACGAAGTCTACAATCAAATCAATGGTCATTTTTATTAGCACACATTTCACCGAGACCTGTATGTAAAATAAAAAAACAATTTAAATATAAAAATATTCATACGGCAAAAGCATACCACTAGTTTTACGCCGATCAAATCATTACAAGTAATTATTCAAATTGGGTACGAGTAGGCCAAATAATGGGTACGAGTAAGCCAAAAATGGGTACGGGTAAGCCAAAAAATGGGTACGAGTAAGCCAAATACTTGGGTACGAGTAAGCCAAATATTTAGGTACGAGTTGGCATGGGTACGGGTTGGTTTGGGTACGGGTTAGCCAAAGTGGGTACGAGTTGACCAATTATTTGGGTACGGGTTAGCCAAGTTGGGTACGAGTTGGCATGGGTACGGGTTGGTTTGGGTACGGGTTGACCAGCACCCGGTAGGAATGCTAGGAGCTGGTAGTAGTATAGGCCTAGCCGAGCTTGTATAAGGAAGGGGTAGCCTAGGCCTAGTAGGCTTGCATAATTTGAAACTTGCACAATTTGAAATTGCATAAGAATTCTTTTTTTGTAGGCGTACATAAAAAATATAAAATATCACACACATTTATTGTCAATGTCATTGTCAATTGTGTTGATTTTTTTGTAAAATCAATGTTTTTTTTTAAACAAATATTAAAATTGATTATACAAAGTGATGTAAGATGTCTGTAGGAGCGTTTTCAACTCCAGTTAATAATCTTAAGAGAAAGTCCAAGACCTCATTAAATGGATCCTTGTCAGCCTCGCCTATGATCAGCATTCCTCCGTCTCCCTTCCTGAAGAAGCTTGGCTGGGGCACAGGTGTTTCAGTCTATTTATATGAAAGGTAGGTTGAAAATATATAATACAGTCAACTCTCCCAATATCGGACTCTCTGCTGAAAACCGGAACATTCCCAAAACAAGACTTTTCATGAGGTCCAAACCGAGTCCCAAATTTATTTTTACCATTAAAAACAAATTCTTAATTCAGACTTTCCGGAAAACCAGACATACTAGGTCAGCCCAAAGGTGTCGGCTATTGGGAGGGTTTTCACCATATTATTTCAAAAGGGGTGATCCGGTCAGCATGGTTTTATTGGACTCTCAAGAACAGTATTATTATTAAAATTAATAGTACCAAAAAGTTTTAATCAAACATATTCTTCCTGCTTAAAATAAATAGTTAAATTCTCAATTGGAGACTGAGAAACATTCTTTGTTCTTTCTAACTCTGGAGGCTTGACCATTGAGATTTCCAGAATTGTATCTGCTAGGTAAATTCAATTTCTTTCATAATATTTGTTGATAGGAGCCCAAAAAATGATGGATCACCAAGATCACCATGGGCTGTCAAAAAACTTCTGAAAAGAACTGTAGTTCCAGCTGAAACAGTGAAAGAAAGGCTCAAATATGAAGCAGATATTCTGAAGGTATTTTAGCCATTTTTATTACAACTTCACATGGATCTCTGCAGCTCAGTTTTTTTAAATTAATATTAGTAATCTTTAAAATTCATTGTATAATATTAAAAAGATTGATCTTTGTTTGAGAACTTAATGAGATTCAGGTTCATTTATTAGGTCCTTGGGGAAATTCATGACAGGCACAATCGACATACAAAATATATAAAGTCAAAATAAAGATAAACAAGTAAAGAGTTGTAATAAAGATACACTATACAAAATAAACTTAGATAAATTTAGATACTGCATATTGTATATTAAAAAACATCGATTTAATCTAAATACAATAATTAAATTATTCTGTAGTGACCAAGATTTTTGTTTTAATTAGAAATGGTTACAATTTTCAGAGAGTTAACCATCCAAATGTTGTTGGTTACCGTGGATACATAAAAGACAAAAATGGAGTGCCATGTCTGATAATGGAAAATGGTGAAATTAGTCTATATGATTTAATTGAAGCAAGAATAGAAAATAACCAAGGTAAGACTTGTTAACTTGTCATTATTATAGTGGAGTTGTGGCTTGATGGTTATGATGCTTGGCTACCAATCCAAGAGTCCTGGGTTCAAGTCCCATCATATTATGTATATTAAGAAGGATGGTGAATGAATTTGCTTATGGTTATCCTTGGAAATTTGCCTAAATATATATATATATCTACCAAGCTACGTTCTTATTCAGACTCCACCCTGGCTCCCTTTGTTATATTTCTTTTATTCCTGTCCACCCAGGCAGCACTTGCAAGCTTTATACTATGACGTTATCCAAATTCCTTCACTTGCACTGATAAAGGGCTAGTGTTGCCCGGGCATCAGTGCAATATATATATATATATATATAAAGAATCTCTATCCAATAGTCATTGTTATAATACTATAATTGTTTAATTGATAATTTACAAATACTGTTCATGTATGTTATGACATGGTTTTTATTCAGGTTCATTTCCTGCCAAGCAAGTGCACAAAGTGGCTGTATCTGTACTCAATGCACTCAGATGTCTCCACACGCAGCACAAGCTGCTCCACGGAGACTTAAAAAGTGCCAACGTACTGGTTGCTAACAATTTTGAATCAATTAAATTATGTGACTTTGGAGTCTCACTTAAACTTAAAGATGATCTTACTGGACTTGAGGTAATTCAATTCATACTTTTACGGGTTATCCAGCATAAATATCTGGTTTATGTTCTTTGTCTTTTCAGTCAGGGGAGAAATGATAAAAGGCTTCCTACTTTATAGGAGTTTTATCAGATAAATTATATTGTTTTGACAACTCTTGTAACATGACTACAGTGCTGATTTTGCCATTGTTCATAGTATGTAGGAAGGAAACCTGTTGTTACCTATTCATATGTTCTTGATAATCATTATTTTTAATCAGTCACTGATTTAAAAATAAAAACTAAAAGTTTTTTTCTTTCCACTCAGGATCCCATTGATCGATATATAGGGACGGCGGCCTGGAATTGCAAGGAATCATTTGAAAATGGACCAATCACAGACAAGGCTGATATGTACTCATTTGGTCTGGTGTTGTGGGAAATGATCACGTTGCTAGTGCCTCATACAAGTAACATGGATTTAGGTAGTAGTCCAGATCCCTATGTCAAAAAAAGTGCCTTCGTGTGCAGATCATGGGGAAAGTGTAAACATTGTGTTTTATGAATATTTGAATCATGCTGGTTATAAAAACCTATGTTGTCAAATTTCTAAAATTCATCTTTGACCTCTGACCTCAATTTGATTGTTTTGACCCATGGAAAACAAAATGATCATATCTTTGCAACGCTTAGATTAAATGAAATAATTTTAGTGTCAAATTATTTGGGAGATGCATATTAATATTCGTTCTAATGGAAAAGTTTGTCCAAAAATGGCTGGAAGTATGATTTTTTGCATATTTGACCTTTGACCTACATATCATATAACTCCGTAACTAATAGTTGGGACAAACTTTAAATAGGGCTCAAATTAATCTGGAGGTATATGTTTCTATTCAGTCTAATAAGAACTTTTTCAAGAAAATGACCCGAAATATTTTTATTGACCTTTGACCTGTACTGGTAGTACATATTTCTATAATCTCAAAAACTATTGACCGTAAAATGGTTGTTTTTGTGAAATGGTTCGAAAAATTTACATTTATATGTTGTATAATAACAAAATTTTATAGAAGTGTAAAAGAATTCTATTTATGATCACTAACTTTGTAATTTATTAACATCACTAGCATTTGTTATAATATTAAAATGTGTCATATTTGCTGATTTTAAGCACTTCACATGAATTTATCAGAAAATATGTGTATTTAATATAAAATTTATTTTTTTTTATATAAAGAAAATGTAATTGTCTATCAAATAAGACTATTTTCAAATTATTATGGCTAAAACTTAATTAGATACAGGCAAAAAAGTGTATTTTTACTTATGTGAACAGCGCCCTCAATCTTAATTTTTTTCAAAAAAATACCACATTTTCATGTGGTTTCATAAACTTAGCTGGTTGTAACTTTTTAAAAGATTTGTTGTCAGTGACGTGTAACTTACATACACCTTCTAACATATACTAAGTAAGTTTCTGAGATAAAATGAAAACAATATTTTTATAGCTTGATATTTTTCCTGAGGTTATTACATGGTGCATGCTAAAAAGATTTTGATTTTGTGCTAAAAATACATCTTTTTGGTCCAGTACAACCAATCTTGTACAGCCATTCTTACACAAACCGCATATTTTATTGGAAAGATAATCATAATATCTATCCAATAAAATATGAATTTTGTGTATTAATATCTGCTAGATAGCTTTTATTAAACCAAAAAGATGGACTTTTAGCTCAAAATTAAAATATTTTTATGATGTGCATCATGTAATAGCCTCAACAAAAATATCAAGCTATCAGAATATTTTTCACAACTTTTTCAGAAACTGACCTAGTACGTTATAAAAGTGGTATGTAAATTACAGGTTACTGTAAAAAGTCTTTAAAACAAAGTTATAACCTGTTAAGTTCAGGAAAACACATAAAAATGTGGTATTTTTGGGAAAAAAATGAAGATTGAGGGCGCTGTTCACACAAATAAAAATACACTTTTTTGCCTGTATCTTATTAAGTTTTAGCCATATTAATTTGAAAATAGTCTTATTTGATAGACAATTAAATTTTCTTTATATAAAAAAAAAAACAACTTTATATTAAATACACATAATTCTGATAAATTCATGTGAAGTGCTTAAAATCAGCAAATATAACACATTTTAATATTATAACAAATGTTAGTGATGTTAATAAATTACAAAGTTAGTGATCATAAATAGAATTATTTTACATTTCTATAAAATGTTGTTATTATACAACATATAAATGTAAATTTTTCGAACCATTTCACAAAAACAACCATTTTACGGCCAATAGTTTTTGAGATTATAGAAATATGTACTACCAGTACAGGTCAAAGGTCAATAAAAATATTTCGGGTCATTTTCTTGAAAAAGTTCTTATTAGACTGAATAGAAACATATACCTTCAGATTAATTTGAGCCTTATTTAAAGTTTGTCCAACTATTAGTTACGGAGTTATATGATATGTAGGTCAAAGGTCAAATATGCCAAAAATCATACTTCCAGCCATTTTTGGACAAACTTTTCCATTAGAACGAATATTAATATGCATCTTCCAAATAATTTGACACTAAAATTATTTCATTTAATCAAAGCGTTGCAAAGATATGATCATTTTGTTTTCAATGGGTCAAAACAATCAAATTGAGGTCAGAGGTCAAAGATGAATTTTAGAAATTTGACAACATGGGTTTTTATAACCAGCATGATTCAAATATTCATAAAACACAATGTTTACACTTTCCCCATGATCTGCACATGAAAATACATAGGGATCTGGGTTGGCATTTATCAATATTTGCTTATATATTTGCTTATATTTTTGCTTAAGCTGAAATATTTAAGAAGTGCTTAAGCAAATAACTTAATCTTATTTATCAAACCGTCTTAGCAATGTCTTAGCAGAAAAATTGTCTTAGGTAAATTTTACTTTGCACATGCGCAAAATTAAACTCTAGAGGGCAGCAAATTATGTCTTAAGACGAAAAATTCTTGCTTACGCATGCGTATTAGCTTTTTTCTCTTAGCGATGGCGGCGCTATAACATTTTATCTCCGTATTTTCACTCCCAACAAGAGAGGGCGCATTCTGGCTACTATTGTTTTTATTACTTGAAATAGAGAAAGAGCACAACAGTCGGAAATACGTACGAAAATCATTCGCTCTAAACTTAAATCAAATCAACATTTATTTATTTTTATCAATGACAGCGACCCTTGGCAGCCGATACAGTTTTCTAAAAGCTAGTCAATTGGGTCGTACCTATCCCGAAAATATTAGTTTTGCTCGTCCAATTTCTAGGCCATCTTTGTGAAAATCGATATCATTATTTTAGCGTCCGTAGTACAGCGTAAAACGCACTAGCGTAGCCTTTCCGAATGTTCAATGTTCCGGCCTAGCGCGCTCGCGTTGTCAAAAAAGAATGTTTCTGTTGCAGAAATGAGATAAGACGAAATTTTTCATCTTAAGGCAGGGTGTTTTTCGTCTTAGATTTAAGACAAAATTAAGCAATTTTTTTTGCTTAGATATATTGATAAATCTGACTTAGGCAAAATCAAGGATTTAAGGCAAAGTTAAGACGATTTTTTTGCTAAGCAAGTTTGATAAATCCGGCCCCTGGACTATAGGGAAAGAATAACTAAGGTCATCATTGGATAATGATTTGTTCAGGGCCAAAGTTTCACTGTAACTACTCTTTGTCTCTACTACTCTGTCTTCAAACCTCAAGTTTTGTGTTAGCTTCATAAATCGGATGTCTACACAAAATTATGTGACAAAAAAAGTGATATTCCCAAATATGGACATGATGATTTCATATCACTACCATATTTGGGCACATCACACTTTTTTCTCAGTTTGATAGTGTAGCCAGAGCTCTTCCTATCACAACCTAACTGATACAATAATTGTTTGGTAATTTCAGATTGCACAATAAGTGACGACGACGACAGCTTTGATGGAGAAGATTTGCAAAGTTTGTTTGGAACCCAGCCTCCGCTTCCCGATACCTTTGAGCCAGAGTATCAACCACTACTGGAGCTTATCGCCATGTGTACCAGTGAAGACCCAGATGTTAGGCCATCAGCTTCTACGGCTTTGCAAGCATTACAATCTTTACAATTTAGCTCATAACAACTTAACAACAATTTTATACTCACTTTGCAGTACCCAGATTTTTATTTTAACTTTCACAAAACTTATACACAAATTCTTTTTTAAAAATCGCAAATTTATTTAATGAAGACAATCATACAACATAAATATAATTACAGAGGTTTTAAATGCAAGTATTATTTACTGACAAATAAAGAAACTGAGAAAAGAAAGGACTGATCCAAGACAAAGTGCAAAGCAGTTGTAGTGAAAACTTATGAAGTGTATTCTGGGAAAACCTGCCTTCATCTTGATAAAAGATCCAAGTCTGAATTTGATGCTAAGGAATCATTTAAATCCATGGTTTCTAAAAGAAAATGTTTCCAATTAAAAACAAAGAAACATGATCTGTAAACGTGAAATTAAGTCAATACTGAATAAATATGCTTTTCCAATAATTTTATTTATTTCGTCAATTAAAAACATAATACAATACAAATATAAACCCATGACAGGGACAGGATTAAACAAAAGCAAACTTAACTGCTGTACAAATGTTCTCCTCCGTCGTCACGGGTGGCATATAATAGACATCAATTAAAATCACATAATGAATAGTGGACTGTATAAACTTATTTTTCTATTGTACATTAAGTAGCACGTTTACTTACTTGGTGTGGTAGGATCTAGTCCTTCAATGTCTACCAATGATTCACACAGTGATTCTGAAATAGATTAACATATTTATGTTTACTGAAATCTGATTTTCTTGGATATATACTACTGTATATTCTAGCTATGGTTTAAAAACCTCTTTTTTTGTCAATCCCAAGCAATTCAGTTTTTCTCTGTGATTTGTGGATATTTGAATGAATGAATACAAGCTATTTAATCTTGATAATGTGACCGCCTAAAAAACCCCACCAGTCATTCATTACCTGTCTTTATTTTCTTAGCAGGCGTTTCATCTGTGACATCACTGAGAGCGCCCTCTGGAGTTGTTGCAGGTCTTTTTTGTGGGGAGGTTGATTTCTTTTGAGCATCTTCTTGGGCTTTTTTCTTTATGGCTAGTTTTATTTGAGCTCTGTTAAAAAAAAATTCTGTTTCAGATGTCTGAAAGCAAAGGATGAGGGTGTGGGAATGGTCATGGTACATGTAGAATATTAAAGTCTCTTGGTTCACTGTGCCGATAGTTAAAACTGTGCTGATAGTCAATATTGTAGTTAGTGTGGTAAAATTATGCATGGTTGCAATGTTGATTCAAAAAGCTAATGTAAATTTGGGTGTTGGGATTATACTTGGGTATGGGATTATACTTGGGAATGGATGAGATTATACTTGGGCATGGATGGGATTATACTTGGGCATGGATGGGATTATACTTGGGCATGGATGGGATTATACTTGGGCATGGATGGGATTATACTTGGGCATGGATGGGATTATACTTGGGCATGGATGGGATTATACTTGGGCATGGATGGGATTATACTTGGGCATGGATGGGATTATACTTGGGCATGGATGGGATTATACTTGGGCATGGATGGGATTATACTTGGGCATGGATGGGATTATACTTGGGTATGGGATTATACTTGGGCATGGATGGGATTATACTTGGGCATGGATGGGATTATACTTGGGTATGGGATTATACTTGGGCATGGATGGGATTATACTTGGTCATGATAATTCCGGTTCTTACACTGTTCTTGTTTTTATTACTTCACTGATTTTTACTAAATCTTCTCCAAATTTTTTAATTGCTGTTTGTAGCATCTCTATTTCACCTTCTGTCCATTTTGAGCTGAAAACAGAGATATTGGTTATTATACTGACAAAGTTAATATTCTTAAATTCGAAACTTTATTTTATGAGGCATCATAGAGCGTAAAAATCATACTTGTATTAATTATTGGTGTTGGGCTAGTGATTTCCATGTCAATTATTATATTTAATTATTTTGTTACAAATAAAGTAAAACAAATATAAAACTAGTCATTGGTTTATTTGTATATTGTACTTGCCTACCAGGGCTTGGCTCAGCTACTGGATGCAGCTGCATTGTAAGCTCACCTAACTTACTAAACGCCGCACCAGCTGCAGAGAAGATCTCACCAACCTGATTGGAAAGCAGTTTACAACAAAATAATTTAATTACACAGATGTTTAGGTCAGCTCTTTTATTATAGGGGGTTTAATATTGATTGTAATTATTGTTAAGCCCAATGATCACTTCCTCTGTTAAAAAACAGTGCTGATTAAGATCATTTAGCCGTTTTAGGTCAAGCAGATTATGGCCATCATTTAAAAGGCCCAGGCCTACGCAAGATCACAGTTAATTGTATATAAATGGTAATGTTATTCAAATACAGTGAGTTTGTGTTATGTAAGGAGTTTATACCTTGATTTAGTAATAATAAAAACAATATTTAAAACTTACTTTGGCTGCAGAACTCATTTTATATTACTCGTTTGGCGCGGCGTCGCTTGGTTTTGTTGAATTGTGCTGTTTTTGGTGACCTCGGTCTTGTTTTCATTTCAGCTGAGGTCAACAGATATTTGTCCGGTTGTCGTTTACGTAAAGCTCGTAGGTTGGGTATACCGTACCCAAAGATAGTGTAGCACTATCTTTGGTATACCTTTTCGGTACACGTTAACGTTTGTTTAGACAACCATTCCACCAAACTACAAGCAACAGAAAGAAAAAGAAGCAACAAGCATGGCTTATTCGTTTCCACCACGGGGTTTTACAGTCGACAAAAATGACATTTGTTCTCCTGAAAATGGCAAAGTTACAACAGATTCACAGAAAATTGCACAAAGTACAGGTTATAACAGTAGTAATAATAAGCGAATAAATAATGGCACCCACAATTTGGGCTTCTGTTCTCAGCAGGCTCCGACCACCACGACGAGACCGGTTCATCCCTATCAATTTCCCAATGAATTTGGAGGAAACTGGATGCCTCCTGGGCCTAGGCATAGAGGGCCTAGATCTTGTTATTATAATCATTCCTCTTCTATGCAAACGTTTCAACAACAACCCTTTGATAATAATTGGCCTAGGCCTAGACCATTTAGGCATGATGTTCCTGGAAATTTTCAAGGAATACATCATGATATAATGAGTCGAGGAGCGAAGCGTTCTCACAATATTCAGAATGGACAGTCATCTATTAAGAAAAAGGTAAAGAGTGTGATCACAGTCAATGGTTTGTTTGTGATTATGTAATTCACTTGTTATTTTTACTTTTTGTCAACACTGAAGTTTTGTTTCATAAATATATTTATTAACCAAAAAGCTTTTATTTCAGAGTAAGAAAAATTTCCGAAAAAATGATTTGGCAGAAAAGTTAGATTTTAATTGTGATAGGTGTGATAGAGGATTTAAAACTGAGGATAAATTCCAAGAACACATCAATTCTCATGTTAAGGTATGTAAAGAACAAACATCATGTTATCAATTAAAAGATAAATTAATTAATTTAATCTGCAAATGTGTCACCGATTAAAATGGCACATTTTTTATTATTTTACAGTGCGAGTATCCAGGATGTAGCTTTGAAGGCGCTTTCAAAATTGTCAGACAACACAAAGGAATGCAACACGCCCCAAACTCAAAACCGATTGGACGACTGGAGACGTCGGAAGAGATTGAAAAATGGAAGGAAGAACGGAGGAAGTAATGCACTTGTCAATTGTATGACCCACTATACGACCCCCGGGAGAGGTGCGTCATTTGTCCGATGTGCGTCATACCTTTGAATACCATGACGCACCGGTGCGTCAAAAATGTGACTTACCTTTAGGTGACCATGACGCACCCATTTTGACGCACTATGACCATGTTGTTTATGATATGGTGGCACACCTTGTTCATTGATTTGACGTACCATCTAGGTTTTTTGACGCACCCCTGCGTCAGTAATTATTTGTAAATGACGCACCCATGACGCACCTCTCCCGGGGGTCGTATAGTGGGTCATACAATTGACAAGTGCATAACGTATTCTTGATTATAATTATTATTAAGTACTTCACAGTACTGAGAAGTTTTTGAAACATGCTTTCCACCCATGATAAGATTAATATCAATTCATTTCCAATCTTTTTGTTTCTCTTTTTTTTCCAGGAGATATCCATCGTTTAAAAATGTCATGAATAAAGAAACAAAACTAAATGACAGAATAAGAAGTGGAAATGTTCTTAAAACTAAAGAATTTGGGTAAAAAGTGATAGAATGAAAGCAATTCTGTTTTTCTTGTCTTCTTTTTACATACACTTTAAATTACTCTAGTGTACATACTGTAATTGATTTGTGTATGCTGTTTAAATTAGATGAATAATTAGTGTAACATTTATTTTTACAGGAAAATGAAACACAAATCTGAGATTATGGACAAATCAAACAAATCGCATCCTAAATGTAAGATATTAAGTTAATTATCGTTTTAGATAATAATATAATTTATGGAAATCTTTGGTTGGATTAAATTGTTCTACTGATTTTGATAATATAATACGGTAAGGTATTTAGGCATCAAATAGAGTTTTTGTGTCTTAATATTTATTTGTTTTGTAGCTGAACATCAAGAGCTGAAAGAGAATATTGTAGGTTCACTTGGATCATTAGTTGCATCTTATGGAAGTGATTCTGAAAACTCCAGTGAAGGTAAAAGCATTTTTTTAAATAAAAACCGTTTTTTTTTACATCTTTTTTACTATGTACTGTATTACATTGAGGTAACTTTTTATATAGAAGAAGGTGAAATTAGAGAGGAAACAAAGACTCCTGTTCCTTCTGCTCCTCCACTTGTGCCGCAGATAAACAATGCTCAAGCTGTGAAAAAGATGAGTTGGCAAGAAAAAAGAAAACTGCGCAAGAAAGAAACAAAATTCAAGAAAAATAGAGGAAAGGTTGAAATAAAGAAGCGCAAGAATTTACTAGAAATGGTAAGTGAACTTTTTCTATGTATATTTTATATGCAAATGACAATAAATGAAAGTAATTTTCCACTGATGAATGAAACTGATAGTCACTGTATGTTCTTATGGTGTATTAAAAGTATAGTCCGAAAGTAACAAGAACTGTGCTATATTGCTGAAAGTAAATATATTGATAAATTGGTCGTCCTTTACCAGGCCTTTAAACTAGACTATTGAAGATTCAAACAACAAGAGTTTTAAGTAACAGAATGGACATTTTGTTAAATGGCTTTCATTGTTTAGAAAAAATACAATATAGTGTACCTATTTGTCTCAATAAAAACATCACTGCTGCCCTCTATGTGTTGTGTGATTTATTTGCGTTGGCATTAAATTAGTGAATCAAAATCTTTTTAATCAATTTCTTTTCTTGTTTTTATTAGTATATTTATTTGCATATTCTTTTAAATTATTTTAGAAAATACTTAAACACTTAAAATGTGTAAATTCAATTTGTTATTTACAGTTATATTGCTTGTTTATTTTTAGTTCTTCATTTATTTAACCTTTTCTTTGTTACTCATTCTCTACTCCTTGCTCCCTCTTCCCTTGCTTAATTTCCCATAAAGTAAAAATAAAACTAGAAATGTCACTTAGATATTTTTTTATCATGAATATTAATGAGAACCAGAGCACATTATGTTGATTTCCACATTTGTTAATGTTTGCTCAGCTGAATCTACTTCACAAAATTCCAATAAAGATAATTTTACATAATTACATATGAATGAGAAAAACTGGTTTAACTACAGTCAACTCTCCCAATACTGTACATCTCTTTAGGCTGGCCAAATAGAGTATGTCTGGTTTTCCGGAAAAATCTAGTATTTAGAATGTTAATGTTAATTTGGGACTGTTTAAACTTCAAGAAAAGTCTGGTATTAGGACTGTACTAATTTTATTAACTTGTACAAAAAAAGTATAGCTGCTTTATTCATAGTTATTTGGGTTTTGTAAGATTCTGAACATCCTTCACATTTATTTGATTAATCATCACTGTGAGTGAGTGAGTTTGTTTTTATATCAAATCCATACATCATACATATTTTATAAATAAATAAGTCAAATGAGAAACATTTGGAAAAAAACAGAAGAGAAACATAATATGAAGATGATTAGATTCAGGACAACCCAATGGTGATCTTTGAAAAAAAAGTATTTCCATTGCCCAGGGTCCGAATAAAATATAAAAAAGCACGAAAAAATGAAAGAAAATGGAGAATGAGTAAGTTACTTAAGTTACTACCTTTTTTAGTGACAACCAAAAGATAAATAATAATAATTAAACTATAGAAATTCTGAAATATGATAAAATATTATTAACAATGAATTTCATATATAATGTTCAATTAATGTGTTGTTAATCTAGATTTAATAAAGCTTTCTGCAAATTTACCAATAGTTCAAGGAATCTTGACACAACATGTATTTCCGGCCAATAGTTCAAACCAGCTGTATTGAAAGTGTCCTTTGAATACGTTGCCTAGCAATAATCTAGTGTAGACGCGTGGTATCCTCTTAGTGAGTATTGTAATAAAAGCATTTGCTTTAGTATGAAAACATTAACAAGATTTGATAACTTTGCTCATTCATTGTATTTATTCTCCTCGCCCTTTAATATTTAAATTATTTGTATTGGCACATTGCCAAGTGGTGGCATACTCACTAATTATGTACAAGCAACAACAACAGTTTCTTTTTACACTTGTGTTAAACAGCTCATAGAGACTACTTGTATTTTGCGCTATACAAATTTAAAACCATTAAATGGAGTGGAGTTATGGCCCTGTAGTTATGATGCTAGGCTACCACTTCAGGGGTCCTGGGTTTAAGTCCCGTCACAGTCAGGATTTTTTCTAAGGACAAAATTACAACTCCACTCCCAAAAACTTTGTTTATGTAGAGCATCTTGTGTATATGTTTATCTTGTGAACCTCTGAGGGTCCGTAATGATCAGCAATTGCTGGATGGATCACCCTCAATAAGTATGGTCCAAAAAAAAAAATTTAACTAGAACATAGGAGAGGTGCTCTTGAACAGTATTTGAACCCAATACCTAAATGAACATATTGGACTGAGAGGTATTGTCACACCTGACGCTTGAAACTTGGCATGTTTAGTTTAGAATACTAGCACATGTGTTGTCACCTGTATTGGATACTATGTGTTTTTGATGCCAGGTTAACTCCCCAGACAAATGTATTAATATTCATGTTTTTAGAGATTTGCTGGAAGGCATCTTGTAATGGATTAAACCTTTGGGACAGATTTCAGATGAATTTATTATATTCATGTTATAATTTCAGAATAAAGATTTACTGGGAGGCATTTCATAATGGTTCAATCTCTTCAGAAAGCTTTAATATTATTTGTATAAATTGTGTTTAAACAGTGATTAATTAGATCAGGGAGAAGTAAAATTGTAATTTCACTCTTCCCTGAATAGATAAACTATACAATTTTAAAATGTATAATTTATTTGTCATCATTATAATATTATACCAATATATATTGATGTACTGTTCATAATTTACATCAGTGGCACTCAGTACAAGTCTAAAACTTTGCTTGTCATTGGTTAAAACGATTGCGTTGCGTTTATGTCCTTGCGTTACGTTCTAGTGGGAACCAAGCTTTAGTGCGTCAAAACATCGTCTGTAACTCGCTTTCCAAAAGTGTCCTAAAAATTCTAGCTATTGATAGTTGTGCTTGTGCTATTATAATTAACTGCATTCGTTTATGATGATGAAGTATAATATTTGACTGAATTATTATAGCATTTCCAATATTGGTGTCAAATTTGTGAAGTATGGCTGTCATTTTGATGGAACATTAAGAAAAACGCTCAGGGGAATAAAACGTCTATTTGAAATCAAACTGTCTTTATCAGCCAAGAAAGTGGATTTAATTCATTTACTCTGTGTGTAGCTATGTAGTACAGTAGTATGGTTAAAATGGTTGTTACCAATCCAGGGTCCTAGGTTCGAGTTTATGGACCTGTAATTGGTGATTTAGCTTTTAAATTTAGTTTGGATATATAATAAAACTTAAATTATAGCAGTACAATTTTAAATCCATTATTAATATTCAGACTAATGATAAATCAAACTAAAACTACTTTTAACGTTGTCATCTTACATTAAAGCTAATGCATTGTGATCTTCCCTATTTACAATTGACAAATGATAATCAAATATAATACTTATCCACTACATAACTCATCAATATTATAGTGTATATTGCTTAAAATTTTAATTGTAATAATCCCATGTATGCATACATTAATTGAATACATATTCGATCCATACTTTCAAAAACTGTAAATTTTATTTGAAGAACACGCATTAAAAAACTTTGATTTACAAAAAAAAAATTGCAAAAATATATTATTGAGGACCCTTTCTCTTGAATAAAGCATCTAGTCAAATAAAACAATTAATTACAAATATTAAAAAATGTAAGTAAATACAACCAATACTGTTTTGTAAGACTATGGGAATATCTGCCACAAGGATTAGAACATTGCATTCCAACAAAGGAATATCTGCCACAAGGATTAGAACATTGCATTCCAACAAAGGAATATCTGCCACAAGGATTAGAACATTGCATTCCAACAAAGGAATATCTGCCACAAGGATTAGAACATTGCATTCCAACAAAGGAATATCTGCCACAAGGATTAGAACATTGCATTCCAACAAAGGAATATCTGCCACAAGGATTAGAACATTGCATTCCAACAAAGGAATATCTGCCACAAGGATTAGAACATTGCATTCCAACAAAGGAATATCTGCCACAAGGATTAGAACATTGCATTCCAACAAAGGAATATCTGCCACAAGGATTAGAACATTGCATTCCAGCAAATTATTTTAATTTACAGGTTCAAGGGAAAGTAGTTTGACAGTTGCTTTCAGTGGCAATTCAAAGATTCAATTTCATTCATATTTTTTTTGTCAAACTAGTTTGATAGTGTAGACAGAGCGTTAGTCTCTCCTTATTCATCGAAAGCTTATGTTTTCATCAATATGTATTGTATTTGATAACATGTTAAGTGAATCTGTTGCTTGTATCCCAGGGTTATTTTTTTATGTAGCAGAACAAATCTTAATGTGTCTGTGTAGACTGTGTTTCACTTACACTTCAAATATGAGCTAAATATTTATCAACCTAATGTCTTGAAATTGAAAGAAAAGACAATACAGAATTGACTTGTGACATGAATTATAGGAAATATACCTAGAACTTTTATAATTAGTTCTATTATTTAAAATGGAAATATAATTTATAAAATGTTGCTTAGTTATTTAAAAACTTGTACATTTTGTGCAGTGGCATACTTTATGTTTCGTTTATGGAGCACTTGGCAAAGGTCATCAAATTATATAATAATTCTTTATATGGCTTTTCTTATAATAGCATAGATTATTAACGAGTTAATTTGTGTAAACCATATCAAAGGTTTTAATAGTTTTCTCCTCAGTAAATTGATTTGTTGTATAATTATGTGCCTGACTGATGCGTCTGTCTCGTACATCTCACATCATTAGTACAGCATGAATATTATAGGTGATAGTTATACAGTTCTCGCACCTTTTTTTCCATCATAAATAATGTCAACTTAATGGTGTTGAAATCCAGCTGTCATTTTGTATGTAAATACACTATACAGTAAAACTATTGAAATTAATTGAGGTGTTCTGTCAGTAATTGCTCTGTGTTAATCAATGACATTTGATAATTATCCAGTGATAGGTCACCTTGTAGATCACTCAAGCATAAAAAACAAAGACACTTGGGTAATTAGTAGAACTGTAAAGTGGATGAGGTTATTCCATTTACTGTCACTGCTCCCCCTGCTGTTTGTTAGTTACTTTTCTTATTAATTGCCAGACCTTGCATTGCAATCAAACATTTTATTTAAGAGTTTGCTTTATTTCTTTAGAAATGAAATCTAGGGCCACCTATTGCATCATATCATGTCATTTATAAAGCTCTACAATACAGTAATCTCAATAAACCTTTATTAATGTTTTAATGAGTCATGTTTTATCCATTAGTAAACATCTCACCCTGTAATGAACTCGCATTGAAAGACTTTCAATATTTATCTCTGAATCATATTGTTCATTTACTCTTTATTTTACCAATTTTGTCCTTGCGAGCAAACCAATCAAACATTATGTGACAAAAAATGTGTCCATAACATATATGGACATAATGATGTCATATCACTACCATATTTGGGCTTATCACTACCATATTTGGGTACATCACATATTTTGTGTCAAATTAGTTTGATAGTGTAGACAGAGCTTTAGATTAGATGCAGACCCTAATTATACCATAGCAACTGTACCATGGCAACTGTTCTATTAGCTTTTTACTAACTCTCATTATTGGAGACTGTTATCATTTACAGAATAATTCTGTAAACAAATTTAGTCTAAAAAGAAAAAAAGTTGATTACAATTCATATTCATCTAATTAAGTGCTGTCTGAAATTGTTGAAAATGTGAATACTGTTAAGACCTTGAAATGAATGTGAATATAGTTTAATGACTTTAAAATGTAATTTCCTTTACTGGTGAAATAGCCACCCTTTCCTACACATTTAACATACATTGTTGCTGCCATTATTTGTTAGTGTTAACAAATAGTCACACCCTCTTTAGTGCTGGATTCATAATTTTAGAGATAAGTAGAGAGGGAAAGTGGTCCCAGAGGCCCAGAGCCTAAACATTGTCAAATGGTGAATACTTAATGTTCTATCTTTTACCTTCTTTTACATTGTATTTTTGCCAAAATCCGTCTACTATATGCTGATGTATCCAGGTGGTCTTTTATTTATTATATTATTTATTTATCTTTTATATTATTGATATCCATTTCTATGAATATTAAATCACTACCCAGGGGGTGCATATATACACCTATTGTTCACCTAAGTGAAAATGCTTAATTTTACATTAGCACATTGCTCTGTGTTTGCTTATCTAGTCTACCCCTGAGATCTCAAGTTCTGTTACATTTATTTATTTTGCATCTTTGATAAAACAGTCATGGGACATGATGTATGTATATTGCAGGTGTAGTGGAGTATGTGTAAATAATAATGATTTATAATTTACAATGTGGGATATTATTGATGATATGATAAGTTTTCCATTTCGTTGATAAATCAAATTAACATTTTCATCATGCTACACCTTCCTGTAAACCTTTTCAGTGTAATTTGTTTCAGTATTTATTTGAGCTTCTTATGCTTTTACAATTTAGAGGTCATCTAATTTATTACGTTGCATTACTGATGAAAGAAATACTTATTTTGTTTGAAAAATATTGAACATTTTTGTCTGATAAATGTCTTGATAAATTGTTTTCTATTTCTATAGTTACTCGCGGGTGACATTAGACATGAAAGGAATGTGCTTCTGCAGTGCCTAAAATACATAATCAACAAAGGATTCTTTGACACAAATGCATGATGGGATGGAATATGATAGAGTTTCATCTAATACAGATGGCAGAGATCCACCAATGATATTAATGTTTCAACATTTTTCCAGCAAATGTAATTGTAATACAGTTAATGTATTCATTAAGAAAATATTTGGTAAACAATGCTACAACAGACAGCACGGTTACTGCAATGTTTCCAATGTACTGTATTTTAAAAAATATTCATAAATCAACAATATCATGAATGAATTATATTAGTTATTATTTAAAAAGAAATGAAAATGTTTAAAATCTTGTTTTGTTAGATATTTTTGTTAGATATTTTGTTAGATATATTTAATTCAATAGTGTATTTTATTTGGAAATGTAATTGAATATATCCTAATACTAGTAATATCCACAACATTGTCATTCTTTTTAATGTACCTTTTGATTTATCAAAACATTTATTATGTAAATGTAGAATTGTAGATCTTACTATCGTAGTAAATAAATACTGTTAATAATATTAAATATTTGTTTTTATTTTCTTAATACATTGTATGATTAAATGTGTAAAAAATCTTTCTATCAAACCAATGATACGAATTACAAGATTAGATGGTAAGTACCTTCTTTTCTTGTATGATTATATTGTAGGAAAACTGATTTTAAAACAAAAAATCTTAAATGGAGAATAAAATAAACATACTGTAATGTATTATAACGCATTACTGCCTGTTAATGTAACTAATCATAGCAATATGTGTAAAAACCTACAATGTTGACCAGCTTAAAAAAGACAAAGGCTATTCAACCAATATCTTGAAACCAGTATGCAACATAGAAACTCATGGAGAACCATCGTTAAGCTCTGTCTGTCTGTTATATTCCCAAATATAGTAGTGATATGACATCGTCATGTCCATATACTGTATCATTTGGTCACATAAAATTTGATAGTGTAGACAGAGCTTTAGAGTCCGTCAGATGATGGAAAAGCTATGTTTTTTGGGATGCGGCGGGCACACCATTTTTGTTCGTGTTTGATGGATTACTTAAAAAGATGATGCTCACTCACTCATACTTGTTCTTATTACCCGAGCGATATTAAACGAAAATAACACTCTGCATTATATTCTTCGTTAAGCTCTGTCTACACTAGTTTGAAAAAACAAATTGTGAGTGCCCAAATATGGCAGTGATATTCCCGAATATGGTAGTGATATGACATCATTATATCCATATTATGGGCACATCACATAAACTTTGATAGTGTTAACAAAGCTTTAGACATGATACAAGCTTGATGCTCGTATATGATTGTAAAATGGCCACCACCTCGTTCAAATCTAGTTCCTGTCAAGCAATCCTAACGTATGAAATTAACTGGCAGGCAATTTAAATATTTCTGTCGAATTTGAAAAGTATAATTTAAGACGGGAATTACTAATGAAAGTAATGTAATTTGTTTGCAATGAACCGTTACCGAATTATTTACATTTTATAGATTTAGTTTAAGTTATTACTATATGTGTCACTTCTATCATTATGAATCGAATCGTACATGCAGATGCAAATAGCAATATGCTGAATAGAGAGAGAGAGGGGTGAACAATTACAAAGTAATCATGAATCTTCGGAAAAATAAAGGTCATGAAATAGCATTCAGTCAGTCATTAACATTCAATCTTTTTTTTCAATTTAAACAAAAAACGGAGTAGCTGATTCCCAAGAAAAGTACCACAGGAATATAAGACTTTTCAATACAGTATACTCTCAATTAATTTTCTATTATACAGTAATAATCATAGACTGTTTAATATATCTATATAGTAATGATATAGTAATCGTGTCTAGAATTATTATGTTAATGATTGTGATAGAGAATAAATTGATATTCTAACGTCCCCTGTGTGTACATTTTGTAATATTCTCTTTAAAAAAACAATTATACAAAAATTGACCCTGATAGCATGTTAACTATAGATCTGATGAGTAGACAGTTTGCATGATGATTCTGCTAAGTTTCATGTTCTCGGTTTTTTGTACGCATGCGCAGATTAATCTCCGCATCTACCGTCTACCGAAATATTGTTAGATTCCAAAATATTAAGTGAAGGGAGGCACTACATGTTACACATAATTCTTGGTCCTCTCTCAATGACGGTTGTCACACAATGCTTTAGTATTTCTTCTCTTTTTGTTGTATTTATATGTTTTATAGGAACAATTTGTCTGAAATAACGTTGACAGAATTGAAACAAAATTCTTCATAACACTCTGCGTAAATGTACATGAGATAGAATAGCCGGCCTTCTTAGTGGTAATTATATATCTATTTGTAGAATTTGGTTTTCTAAAACATAAATAGCAAAGGCCTACTGATTAACCCCAGAGCAGCAGGTGGAATGTATAATAGACCTAACAATCACCTAATGAATTATACTCTAGTATCCAAGTTGATTAATTGTCAATTTGTGATGAAAATTTGCCTTACAAAAAGCACGAATGTAATATGTCCTATTTGTAGCCTGATTATTCTCATTGTCTTTAGGCGTTTTACATTAATACCAAGTATTCTGTAATTGCTGCCTGCTTCCTGAATATTTCATAACGTCTCTAATGGAAAAAATAATGACTGTCTAGTGTGAATTAACAAGGATGGACGTTTCCAAAAACGAAATATCTAAAAGTTGCAGAAATTTGAGAAGAGAACAAAATACACGAATGGAACTAATTAAATTTGTAATAAAAGTTTTAATTTAGCATTTATTAAATTAGGCTTTATTTGTGCTTTACAATTCCCAAGAACAGTACAGTGTAATACCTTAAAAACCAACAACCATTTCTAACAAAATACGTCACAGGTAAAATGTTTAGAATTCTCATGCAAAAAGAAAACTAGTGTGTAACAACGCCCAATATAGTGCTGGTACAGCGATAGCAGCATAAAGACAATGGTGGCGGCCAGTCTGGTAAAAACTTACCGACCTGCTCGTCACCACATTCCTGAGTACACATTCACTCTATACGCAGCTACTGAGTCTAACAGTCATTCTACACATACTGAAAAGTTTTTGAGCGTGCGTACAATGACGTTTTTTACTCGATTGCTTCTAGAATGCGCGTCCAGTAAAAATTAAATAGCCATCTTTCGTTTTACACGTCATGCTATTTAACACGCGCTTTAGTACGAAAAGTCATACTGCACATGCTCATATGTTTTTGACCATGCGCAGAATTACTTCTCGACAGCTGCGTAGGCAATGGTGCGTCGTGAAAACGTAAACTAATAAAATAATTGTGTCGTTCATTTTTTTAAAATTTCAGTAATTTTGGGAAAGATAGAATTACCAGAGTATAGTTAGTTTTTGATGGAATGTGAAAATGATTATATTTACATCTTACAATTCGTTCAATAAAGAAATTTAAATGATTGGATAGAGACCTGCTCATCATATATATTTCTTAATTTATCGATCTTCAATAGGAAAATTATCATGATGTACAATTTTTCTATATCGTTTCAAATACAGTTTATATAATTTTTCTGAATCTGACGAATTAAATAAAATCAATATTACTTGTAATTTAGTTCTGGTCCAAAATGTTAATTTTTTATTTTTTTTTTTATGTCAAAACGAGATATTTTTTATCGGGATTATTGTAATTCTGCCAACTATCTTGAAGTATTTTTAAGCTTATAGTTTTAAATATAGCTAAAAGTTATAGACTATAACAGATATAAGTAGTAGATTTTAAAGACGGTGAATTTTTATATTAAAATCCCGACCAATCAACTCCAAGCAAAAGGACATACACAAAGAGGATTAAATACTCCAGTCTTATATATTGATTACAAATCCTAATATTATGAAGACCAGCTTTAGTAACTAATGATACCGTACGCTAAAAAAGTTATACATAATACCGGTCTATAATATGCGTGGACTGAATCAATATTATCATACAGTATGAAGAGTACCTTACTTAATTCATGATATTATACAATGTATTTACTTAAATCAATCAAGTTCATACTTTAATGCAATCATTACATAATCAGTACTCTATTTAGGTTTTACTTATATAAGAACATTTTTGAGTGTCGGTACTAACAATGTTATAAATCTTAAAACCGACCTTTGTTATTAAACTTAATTATGTGTTTAAGGAACACTTTCGGTGTTTTGACAATATCATTATCCAAGTCATTAGGAATCTTAATTTTACATACATACCGTTCACATAAAGATCATTGTCTCCAAAAACAAGAAAAATGTAAATATAATAAAATCAGACTTTGAATAGGCCATTTTGCAGTTTTAATAAAGTTATTCACTGCCGTTGGAAAAACGGGAAGAATGTTATATAAGAAAAATAAACTGTTAAATTTAACCAAAACGTCATTGGCTGGCAACCAATTTGACTATTGTGTTGCTTTCAAAAATTGTTCAGGTAAATATTTAAACTTGTATTTATTTAAAATGACATATTCAACACAAACAATTGGTGGACAATACGCTAATTGATACTATAATAGCGTATTTTTATATAGCTCTTTCTTATCCATTAGGCATGTTTATGTTATAATTTATAGTTTTGAAATTTAAGAAGCCATCCAGATGAACAGGAATAAACTCAATTGTTTATATTTATATAACACAAAATGCAAATGGAAATGCAATACTATTTTTTTTTTCAAAATGCCATTGTTTTCAGGTACACCTTTCCAATTTGATAAATTTAATTGTCTACTTTATTTTGACAGATTTTATAGCGCAATTAGGGTTTTTAAAATTTGAATGATTGTATTAGTAATTTTCATAAATATTTAATGCATTCAACCAATCAATTCAATTTATTAAATTAGCAAACATAAAGAGTCACGCTGTCATAATACTTGGTAATAAGAACAACATCCTTGAGTGTATGAATCAGAAATTGAAAATTGTGAAATCAATATCCACATCATCATGTTGCGACATTTACCAACATTGTATGAATAAATGCGGCGAGGTCTTTTTTATAATTCGCCATTTATCTTTACCAACATTGTATGAATAAAGGCGGCGAGATCTTTCTTATAATTCGCCATCTACCTTTACCAACATTGTATGAATAAAGGCGGCGAGATCTTTCTTATAATTCGCCATCTACCTTTACCAACATTATATGAATAAAGGCGGCGAGATCTTTCTTATAATTCGCCATCTACCTTTACCAACATTGTATGAATAAATGCGGCGAGATCTTTCTTATAATTCGCCATCTACCTTTACCAACATTGTATGAATAAAGGCGGCGAGATCTTTCTTATAATTCGCCATCTACCTTTACCAACATTGTATGAATAAATGCGGCGAGATCTTTCTTATAATTCGCCATCTACCTTTACCAACATTGTATGAATAAAGGCGGCGAGATCTTTCTTATAATTCGCCATCTACCTTTACCAACATTGTATGAATAAAGGTGGCGAGATCTTTCTTATAATTCGCCATCTACCTTTACCAACATTGTATGAATAAAGGCGGCGAGATCTTTCTTATAATTCGCCATCTACCTTTACCAACACTGTATGAATAAAGGCGGCGAGATCTTTCTTATAATTCGCCATCTACCTTTACCAACATTGTATGAATAAAGGCGGCGAGATCTTTCTTATAATTCGCCATCTACCTTTACCAACATTGTATGAATAAATGCGGCGAGATCTTTCTTATAATTCGCCATACCTTTACCAACATTGTATGAATAAAGGCGGCGAGATCTTTCTTATAATTCGCCATCTACCTTTACCAACATTGTATGAATAAATGCGGCGAGATCTTTCTTATAATTCGCCATACCTTTACCAACATTGTATGAATAAAGGCGGCGAGATCTTTCTTATAATTCGCCATCTACCTTTACCAACATTGTATGGATAAATGCGGCGAGATCTATCATCAGTTTGAATTTCTAAGAACATCAGTTGTTTCAATTTTACAAACTATTATACTTTCTGTATCTAACTACCAAGTAATATGTGACAGAGAAATTAAAGTATAGGTATAATATGCAAGGAAGAGTGTTAATTTCACTCTTCCATTGTATAAGTTATTTTCCGTCAAACAAATAATTGTGGTGATGAAATTTGTTGTGTTCCTTATTTAGGCCAATATTCAAATTTAGTAAGTGCTTAACCCAACATTTTACAAAATTATCCTATACTTTTAGTTTAGGTGTAACAACAATGGATGCTCATTGGTGGAATAAGGCAGAAATAAACCGATTTTTGATTTAGGAAGTCTTGATACAATCATTTGTCGATAAGAAATAATTGAAGACAAATAAGTAAACAAACTATATAACTGATGTGCAAACAAGTCCAACTATTATTTATAAAGCGTTTTCACTAATATTTATAACATTCAGGTCCATAATGAATCATATTGTGCACCAATCTCGTATGAATGTAGTGCGTCATTGGAATGTATTTTAAAGTGAAATCATTAATGTAACATTATATATTGTTCGGTTAGGCCTATAAGATTAGTCAAATAGGCCTATTCTTGTTGATACAAATCATATTACATTTAATTTAATTTGACTATTCTGTGATATTGCCTGGCGGTTGATGATATGCGTTCCTTACAAATCCATGTCCTGGGTTCAATCCTAAATCTGGTCAATATTGTGATTCTTGACTTGTGATGAGATTAATAAATCAAGGAACTAATTAATGTAGGTCTACGTAGGCCTATTCCAATCTTGATAACAATAATATTCCAGGTTTTCAGGCAAACAATAAACAACTTAATCTCTTCAGTATTTGGGGAATAACATTTAATCTCGTATTTCGTCAGTTCAGATTAGCTTTTTAAACATGATTAAGTAAGTTCATTTCAATAGGCCTACGGTAACACATTTGTAGATCATTCTTTCGAAATGTGATAGGCCTATATTAAAGTGAATTTCCAATCATTTTGTTGTGTTAAGAAATAACTGAAAATATGCAATGCACGTCCATATTATAAAAAGTTGAAAATTAGAAATAAGTGTATTGCTGTACAGTAATACATCCGAACACTTTAATTCTATTAGTTTACGTTTTTCATTCAAATTTCATTCATTAAAAATCGCATCATATTTGTGCAATGAGGCGATTCTTGGAGATATCTGATCTGTAATGACAATAAAGTCAACCGTCTTTCTGTAATAGTGTTACAGAAAGGATGAACCTGCTGAATGTCTATGCAATTGAGTTCGACATTTTAAAAATGAATGTCTGACAGTATTTAGGTCAATGAAATAGAAATGTCTCATTCTGTATAAATCATACAGTACGGTTGCTACGTACATTGTGCACATGCGCACTATTTTTTGCCATAGGCTTACTTGTGTTACAGACCTTAATTGTTAGTTTTCCATTGCTGCTGCTTTACTGTACTGTACAGCTTTAGGCTACGTAAACTTAAGCGTTAGGTAAAGACAGAAAGATTTCATAATTATTTTTAAAATGTAGGTCTTAAATTCGAAAGGTTGAGATGGTGTGTGTTGAACAGTAAGCAAATAAGCCTTACTTGTATTCATATTTCGTACAATGTTGTTATTCCTTACAGAGGTAATTAGCGACAATTAAAAATGATTGATAGGTCTGCCACAACATTTATCCACCTCTAATTCACTCGAACAAATCTATAAATTCACATTTTATCCAAATCTGATTAGATCAACATTTTATATAAAACATATGCAACGTAGAGTTTCTTCCATCTACAACGTTTGATTGTTTCGCATCCTGATCAGTGGAGGCGATACTGGCTCTCGTCTTTTTGCATACGTAAAAAAATAAATAAATAAAAAATGAATGCCATTACCTATCAGTCTGTATAAAGGTATATCAAAAACTAGGTCGTATTGATAATAGGTCAAACATCGCGCGACGCAGTTAACACCGAAGCGTGGTGCGTGCTGATGACGATGGGTCAAGAACTATTGCGCGTCTTCTTGTTGAGGTAAAGAACAATTAGTACATTCATTGTACATACAACCATTGTTTGTGATTCGTTTGCACATAGTATGTATCATTATGTCCGTCATATTCCACCGACCTCTCGTCAAGCATTACAATGTATATTTGTGTTTTCATATAGTTCCCTTTAAGGTTTAACCTTCCATCCTTACCAATTGTATTTAATGTTGTCATCAGGAATATATTCTTTTGCAAATATACATGCTGCAGAAACAGCAGAGCACAAACAAAGCACCTCCAAGCATTTGTACAATAGTCCATACAGGAATAATTATAGCTGCGTTATAGTTTCCTTTTATGGCCAATTCGTAGTTATCCACCATGTCTAATAAACCGTCAGTATAGCTGTTTTCATTGTTGAATCGATCGTTTGTTTTTCGGTGAACATCTGATATAACTTCCTCGGTTATTTTCCTAGCTGCGATTTTTCCAACTGACGTAGCCCGCTGAAAATAATAACATTATATATAACATTTTATAGAAACAAGAAAAGAATAATAATTAACACATTATATTATTATTATTATTACTTCATCATAGTGTAAGTTTACAAATCGAAACACCGATCGGATTGTATGAATAAGACCCTAACGATATAGAAACATTTTTTTTTCTATAAAGTAAAATAACGATATATATAAATATGATATTCCAACAGAAACAGGTGAGTTGTAATGCGATTCAAGCAAAGTAATACACTTCGTAATTATTCATTTTTTTAAAGTTCACCGATGTATTAATGTAGGCCCTATTGACACAATTATATTACCGTTTCGGGTATCATTTGAGCGAAGAGATGGCGAGACGCTCTTTTCGTAATATTTTTCATTTCATTAATTAAAACAAAATGCCAAGGACAACAATTGGAACGGCTCAGTAGACCCACTTAAAATACATCACACGTCACTCAGTTTGATGATCACTCTGTCACATTCAATTGTATTGTTAAATAGTGCGTTTAATGCGTCTTCTACGTTAAGTGCGCACGACCCCTAAATAGGTATCCAGCATCGTGGGTATAATTTTAACATCAAAACATTAGTCATACCGTAGACAACTGTCCACGGTTGTTCCTCGTAAAATAACCAAGGATAGGCCTACGACAAAGATACAAATTCCATTTTAATTTAAATTGGAAAAAAAAAATTCGAGCATCATGTCACATAGGCCTACGAATGTGAAGCAGAATTCTCTATTGCTCATAAAAATGATAACAACATTATAACATGCGTGGGCACAGTAATGTTAAATTCGCATGTTTAATTCATCAAGACATCACGAGACCCTGGGAAAATTCTGTCTCAAGAAACAAACAAAAAATCGTTCTGAATTTGAATTTTAAACAAAACATGGAAAATAGTATAATTTATTTAACTTCCAAAATGGCCATCAACACCAATAGTCTTATTTCTCTATCAGACTGAACGTTTTAATGCAATTTAAATGAGTTGAATTTAAGTGTTCATTTGATTTGATAATTTTTCATTTTCAGGGAACTAAATCTTTAATATTAACTGATATTATGTCTATAAAGGCCAACTAAGGTCCAGGCAAGACTTTTCGTCGTACGACGCTGTCTGAGTTGACCTTAATGAAAACAATATTAATGAGGAATAGTAATAATAATATAGTAGGTATATACCATAACTGTGACTTTACCTCCTCGCGGCAATGACAAGATTTGACATTTGTCACACATACCTGAAGTGTATCTTTTACAACAATAACAATATCTTCTCCACAATTACCAAAATCACACATACCTGAAGTGTATCTTTTACAAATACAATAACAATATCTTCTCCACATTTACCAAAATTCCAATATTTGCGTAAATGGTTTGCATAGTCGTCTGCCGTAGGTGTGGTTCTGTCAGAAAATAAACACTAACAAATCAAAATATAAATCTTTGCTATCTTTGTGGAAATTTCAATCCAACAGTTGAATTAGATTGAAATAATTGTATTTATACTGGGCGACCTCTTCAGGCAAAGACTGGTCTCCCTGTTGTACTTTCATTTATATATAAATTTTATTTTCCTTTCTTAATTTTTGGTTGCTTAACTTGTTATAGACAATTGAATTTCAACACTATCTTCAAATTTTATATGATATTTAAGTTTTCTTTTTTCTACTCTAAAGATGTATTTATTTATTTATGATATTACTTGGAATAACTTTTTACCCATATATATTTGATGCTATTTCCGGGGTCAGGTAGACACTGATAGTATATCCACGGCATGTGTCATTTCGAGGAACACACTCACAATCAGTATTCTTCTGTAGCTCCTGCAACCTTTCATCAATTTGATTCGCTGATGAAAAATGTAAAGATTGATTAATTAATATAAAGACAAAATACAACATATTAGACTTCAAAGGTCAACAAGTTATCTAACACCTTGTGTAGATAATAAATTAATGTTGGCGTTTGACATTTGTGTCTGTTTTCAACAGGCGGTTACTAAAATCAACAACATCAAAAACGAATAATAATTATAATCCATTAGGCCTAATGAAATTTGTTAGACGAAGACGAGAAAGACTTAAAAAGAATTGAGAAATGAAATTAAACCATTATTGGAAAATGCTTGAGGAGTGACAGTGATGAATAAAATAACTACCAGGAACTCGTTATATTATTAATATTATTTATCATAATTCAAAGAAAATTACTATATGGATAAAATGTCTTCGTCCGGGATAACTTTGTTGCATTTAATGTTTTCAACAACTCAATAAGCTATTGGAGTTGTTGAAAAGTAGAATAAACATCATACAATTTAATGGCAATTTGCAACCACTTCACATCATCGCCATACTAATTAATACATTACATTGTGAATTCTTCTCACACGATCCAAAACAAAACAAAAATTAAAAAAAGAAAACAAAAAGTGCGTGTGTTCAGTTTTCTAGGAAGAGACACGAAGTTTACGCGCATGTACACATATTAGAATAATCAGCGTTTGAACGCATGCGTTTTTTTATTTTATTTTATTAATTTTGGCAAACACAGTTATACAGAAATAAATACAAACAATTCGATAGATTGCGCCAAGAAGTGGCAAATGAGGGCAATAGCTTCTATCGCCAGTGCCACTCCAACTTCCTTTACTTTTACCAATTATCAATATTATAGCCTAAACAAATCCCTCTCGATCTAAGACAACATGTTATCAAACTCGCCCATCGCTACAGATCTGCTACTGAAAATGTCATATTGCTTAGTATGTTTACCTGCACGATTTATGAACAAGCAAGCAAAAATTACTTTTGAAAAGAACAAAACATGTCATTTAAATGATCCGCCAATAATCTGTGAACAGACTGCCAATTTTGTCTTACATCAATAACTACACGCACCATGTTTGCGTACGCGTGCGTAGCATTTCGTAGTGTCGCTGTGGCGACGTCTAAACGTGTTTTAGAGTCCCAATAAAGCCGAACCAACTACAATAAGTAAAATGGAACAATGTATCGTGAATTGTATTTTAACTAAACTGAAATATTCGAGGCTAATTGCCTGCATCAGCGTAATTCTCCTGGGATGACGTGAAATTGTCATTTTCTTGAAGACTACTTCCATCATTCCGTCATTACTGTCGGTTGGCATTCTCATTTGGTTCGTACATCAATCATGCCGGTACATAATATTTTATAGTACACGTTATTGATACACGGTATATCGATTATTTTTATTCCATTTGCTAATGTGTTTTATGTTTTTACAATCTAATGAAACTTGAATGTTAACACTTGTTGGCTGAATTCTAAGACCAAATTCTCGTTAAATTCGGCAATGTGAGATAATTCATGAATTTGTAAGAAATATTGTAGACTTGATCTTCACGTGTTTCATAGAATTATACGAGTCATATCAATTTTTATAAACGAAATATTGAAGGCCTAACTGTGCTATTTTGATTTTTCTTGAAGAATGAAATGTATACACTATGTCAAACCTTTTATTTTTGTTTGACCGAATAATATTGAATGGAATACGGTACTGTATATATATATACTTTTTATTAATAACTAAATTTGCCTAGCTTTCAATTCCATTTTCAGATTGTAATTCCGGTTGTTGTATTCATTCGGTTTTACTAAAACACCAATGTAGATTCACATGTATACGTTATCAACATCAAATTTGTCAATCTTGTAAATGTTCTTGTAAAGTAGCGATATTAAATCTTGATATACTGATATGATGTTGTTGACATGGGATTAAAAGTCAGCCTCTTAACAAGTAAACTTCAATGGCACTTGAACTGTTGTATATCAAACGAAATCACGTGCTGTTTATTTAGCGCCTGTATTGAGGATACTAATCACTAGAGGGGAATAATTTCGATAAATTTATAAATTAAGTTTAATTTCTCATCATTTTGTTATGATTAAGTAGAAAGCGTGTTTGCTTCGTTGCCCAGGAGATATAGTTAGATTCAAATTAGTTTCTAATCAAAGCAAACACTATTTCCGACAATATTCAGTCTTTGTTGTTTTAATAATCATTTTTCATGCATAATAAAACATTAGTGGGTGTGGTATTGTGTCATTAGTTACAACCCGTGTATATTGTTAAGGTGCACGTACGTGCAAAAAATGGTACATTGTATCAGGTCAATTTGCACGCGCGCGTGTTAGGAGTGTGCGCAATTGTACATAGCATCAGCGTCTTATTATTTTGGAGTTGAACGTTGTATATTATTAACAATGCAAAGAATACAAACATAACAATAATAATGACGTGTTGCAGCATGAACAGAATTATAAATTGGATGCAACGAAGACGAATTATAGGTCATAGGTCAAGTGTGTAATTAAGAAAAGAGATGTAGGTATACAATTGAGATGGATATGCATTGAAATTCTTACAAATTCACTCACACGATGTTAAAAGATGAACAATAATGTAACAGTTTTAGATTGGTAATTCGGATTTGGTTTCTTGAATTTTTAGTCAAATCAATTTCAAAGGTTTGCTAAAAATTCATTAACCCCTATCAAATGCCAAGTGGCCTGACGTTTGACCGATATTGATGATAATATGATATTAATTTCACTATGTGCCCACAGTACCGTTACATCCATGATCTTGTCTATTTTGATATCTTAACAAAATGTGTACTCATTTTGAATAAACACTTTGCATTGATGAATTTCATTATGATGGTGATGTTGTACGATAAATAGCATTGACAAACGATTATATCGATAGGCCTACATTTATGAAATACTAATAATTAATAACGAATGCTTACCATCTTGCACAGATATAACTAAGCTTGGATCGCAGATCAACGATTTTTGTCCTCCTCTTCCGCACCCATACATGTTGACTTGGGGGTTGGGTATATCGGGAAGAGACAGTGCGAAATAGTTGAATAAACTACTATATATCGTAATTATAGCCAGGATCACTAGGGGGGTTTCTTTCATTGTCTTTCATGTTAATTCATAGAACAGTTCATTTCTGCTTTGTACGCGCGCGTCCTTCATTACCTCTGATTACGTCATGTGAGATTTTGTCGGGTTTTTTTTGACGATCTAATCGCTGTATGTTCTGAAATAGGAAGAAAGACATTTTAATGTTCATGTATAAATGAGTACGGTATTGAAGATTACTTGATCGACATTGATACATTGGATTGGAGAGATGGTTGTTGCCATGCGTACATGTGGCTCGTTTTATTTCTACGATGCGCCACGCGACTATGCGCCTATCGATTTAAATATCATTGTACGCATGCTCATAAATATTTTATTAGCCCTAATTAATTAACATTTTAAATAAAGATATATTAAAAATCAATAATTCCGAATGGTTGTTGTGACACTTGGAATCGCGTGTACCCAAGCTTTTACCACCTATATATTACGTCGTATAGATAAACAAGTAGACCTAATCGATAAATACGTGCAGTTGATAATCTCTATTTGTCTCTCATAAATTGATTCTTCCATTAATAAACAGCAATAGTTTGAACATTACTTTGACTAATGTAATAATAATACTATAATGAGAAATAGTAATCTGTAACATCGACTAAATAGGATTGATTTCCAATGCTAAGTAAATGTAGAAAAATGTATTTTAAACATTTAATATTGAACTCTGACCCACATCCTGAATATAGGCTAAAGTAACCGAATTCAATTTTATTTTTATTTTCTTTTTCCAGTTAAATGTAATAACATAATAGTTGTATTAATTAAATCATCTCTATCTTTATATTATGATGATAATGATATTAACAATAATATGGTATCATCTTTATCTCGATATTATGATGATAATGATATTAACAATATGGTATCATCTTTATCTTGATATTATGATGATAATGATATTAACAATATGGTATCATCTTTATCTTGATATTATGATGATAATGATATTAACAATATGGTATCATCTTTATCTTGATATTATGATGATAATGGTATTAACAATATGGTATTATCTTTATCTCGATATTATGATGATAATGATATTAACAATATGGTATCATCTTTATCTCGATATTATGATGATAATGGTATTAACAATATGGTATGATCTTATCTTAATATAATGAGGATAATGATATCAACAATATCATATCAGATTTTTCTCGATATAATGATGATAATGATGTTAACAATATCATCTTTATCATAATCTCATTACTGTCGCATACCGTTGCGCGTCACATTGTCGATGTTGTCATCGTTACATTTCTGTCGTTTCTTCATCATTTTCAATCCTCTTCGTCATTATTACATCATTATGATATTAGTTATCACTGCTGATGTATTAAAATTATGTGAATGATATAAAGCGAACCACGTGATACTCTTATAATGACGATTAGGGAGCTTGAGTACGTTGTTAAATCAAGACATGAGTCTTACGTTGTCCATTAAGTCACCGTGTGCGTTCAATTTGTTTGCTCGAGTTAAGTCCAGTTGAAATGATTTTCTAGGAGTGTACATATTACCTCTTTGAACACACTCAGTCATCATTTACGTCACTGAAGGTTTTATTTAATGAGAATTGGAAATGATAAATAGTCTAACTATGGATTTTTAAAATGAGTCGTTGGATTGCTACTTTACATACAGCCAATAGCTGAACTACTCAACTCTGTTTAAAATCAGAATTTGTTAATTTATTTAAAGAATAATAATCATGCTTATTTAAGGTTTATCTAAAAATAATGCAGTCCCACAGAAGCTGAGGTGCATCCAAATTAACTTGATCAGTACAAACAATATGAGGCCTACTCAAACATCCAGCAAAACTGACAGTACCATCACAAAAACGATGTAGATAAGACAAAGTTTGTAGAAGAAGGAATCGGGGACTATAATAAGTCTATAATTGAATAGAAGTAAATTGGTAATAAGCATCAGACTCCGTCTTAAATGCAATGATAACCGTAAGAAACAACAGTAATATTCCTGTAGGAGGCTCAGATGTAATTTTAGAATAGCTGACTATTTTTTATCTATCATAACCGTAATGAAACTTAGACGGCTAGCTTTGTAGAAATGGGGAGGAGATGGGACTATATCTAATTTAGAAATAAATTGTATATTGTCTCATAACGAAAGATGTGTAAATGTAGGCCTACCATTTTCAGTAGTTTATGTTGTTCTAGCCTGTGTTTTGACTTAATACATTAGTAAAAAAGAATTATTTTGGCACCTTTGGCGTTTCAGTAGTTTCAATACAAAATCGGAATGCCGACTGGTAGACTAACAACAATAGGCAAATCTACTTTTTCAGATTCATTTAAGTACTTTTTGCATGCTGATTGACTGTAATTCAAATTTTGAATATTTTGTGTAAAAAGTCTTCAGATTTATTATGCATATCATGTATACGTTTCTATCATTTATATTCTAATGCTTAGAATTCGTATGGTTTTAATTATCAATTAAATTTAATATTCGCGAGGGAATTGTCTAGGTCTATTTCTGGTAGTTAGTTAATATTAAACTTTTGATTGACCTAGTTAGTGACTCGACGAGAGGGATAGATAGAGGAGCATTGAATATAAACATGTCTTTATATACTGGTTAACCTTTTCTTTTCTCTTTTGTGGTGTAACCTACCACTTTTATTCGTTCATCATAATTTACATATTTCTCACATAATACTCTCCTTTTTTCATTATTTTCTTGAATGTATGATACTCACAATTATAATAATAAAACAATAAAAATGCATATAATATTGTTTACAGTATAGTATTTTATACATTGATATATATAAAATGTATAAAATAAATATATATACTGGTTAACCATTAATGAAAACAGCGAATCACATTTGATAATTGAATCCCTGAGCCCCTTTCTGTCGATAAAAGCAGAGATGTCATTGTCGGTGTAAAACGTGACTTTGTTTAATGATTGACCTCTACACGTGTTTTTAACGTTAAATTTACAATGATTGCTAACGTTTGATATTAATATTATGAGTGTCTGTTGTGCTTTATTGTAATCGATTGGTTTTGGAAAATCAAATATTAGAGATCAGACGTCGTCCTGTTTGTCGTCGGATTTAATCTGATTAACGCTTCAACGGATTTCAAAGACGCACATTCGTTTTACCATCAAGTCAATTTTGTCGATAATATTAGAAGACGACAATTAGACGCGATAGCGCGTTCAAATGTTGATGGTGGTGCTACCCCATAAAGTGTTGGAAACACACTGAACAGATACCGATTAAAATAAGGAATACCATAACCGCAAAAGAATTAAAATATGTACCAAGCGGGTAGGCCTATGTACCAACTGGGTAGGCCTATTTACCAAGCGGGTAGGCCTATGTACCAACTGGGTAGGCCTATTTACCAAGCGGGTAGGCCTATGTACCAAGCGGGTAGGCCTATTTACCAAGCGGGTAGGCCTATGTACCAAGCGGGTAGGCCTATGTACCAAGCGGGTAGGCCTATTTACAAAACATTATCCCTTTTCGGTTTACCACCGTCGCTAAAAACGCATTTAATTTAAAAAATGTTGTTGGATCCAATTGGTCATTGTGATGTATGCATCCCATAGAAATAGTGATAAATAAAGTAGGCTTTACTAATTAATTTACTAAGATTATCCCGGTAAGCGTATTATTGTGCAATAAATATATTGAATTGAAACAGCACGTTTTGGATTATATATGTCTTTTTATTTAACTTTCACCGACTAGTAAAATATGGTTCAGTTCAGTGGAAGTAGGCTATCTTTGATTGAATTCAAATTTACAAGTCTGCAATGTATTCTTTATTAGCACAAGCCACGTAAAACCTGGGAAGAGGAGAATCGATTACCTGTATCGCAAATGAGAGGTTGTCTTAATATTTCAGAGAATACATAGGTGACACACACTAGGCCTGTTTACGTAAACATTGTTCTTTAAATTTTCCCCATTTCATGGTCACGAGTTTGTAATTCCCGAAGGGATGATAAACCTAATTCTTAGACATCATTTAAACACTTTCAATCTTCTTGAGCAAACGCGATGTACTGCGGTATATTGTTTACGCGCGCGTACTCAACGTGAACTCTTTGTACGCCGCTTAAAATACGTAGACAGTGAACTTTCGTTGAGTCATGAACGTTTGTAATGGATATATCCACCGATAAACGTCAATGATTGAAACGAGTCAGTAATTCTAAAGACCCCGCGTTTGTTGTGACAACATAATTTGAAGTGACATGAGCTGAGCTTGAGGGCAGATCAATAATTTGCTGCTTTGTAATAATGATAGCATTTATAAACTATGTGCTAAAGTTCTACGACCTTTACTGACAACCACTGTTATTTTGGATATTGTTTTACAGATCCGTAACAGTTTTTGTTATTTTGGATATTGTTTTACGGATCCGTACAGTTTTTTTTATTTTGAATATTGTTTTACGGATCCGTATCAGTTTTGGTTTTAGGCCTACTCTCACAGAAATTATTTGGCTGTATTACTTGCACACTTTTATTTTCCGTATGAAAGCAAAATTACTATTTATAATAAATGTATTTGGTAGCTACACTTTTGAAACAGTGTAACTATTCTTAAATGAAGGTGCGTTCAGAGTAAGTAAAATAAAAGAACCCGATTTAACAATAGACCACCATCTATTTACAATATTTACTATTGTTACTGGTGTTTTATCTAATTTGTTTGAAACCACAAATAATAAAAATCAATAGAAGATAGAAGGTTTAAAAGATGTACCACCTAAATAAAAAAAACGAGCGTATTTAAAGCGCTTTGGAGTTTAAGCCCCAATAGGTTTAAGATTTGGGATCGTTTTAAGTACTGACTTAGATGCCAAAGGCTGTACATTTGAAATAAACGTACGCTATGTCTTTCATAATTGATGAAAATGTATCCTATACAGAGTCTATCTTAATTATAATGTAATATAAAACTTTAATAACACTCTAGATGAACATCGGTAAAACCTGATACTTGGTTATAACTCTTAAAATCACTCGCCATTTGACATCACGTCCAAACCAAGTACAATAGTAAATATCAAATAGCAAATGACGTATGTATTTTCATTTTCATATTGCCGGCCTCTGTAGTTGGTGTATTGATATACTGTATTATGTAGCTCTGTTTCCCCAGGAACACAACAATACGCGCACGTAGTTGAACCAATCACAGGTGACGGATCATTCGACGCTTGTGATTGGCAAAATTACTTGAGTTGCGCGTACGTACCCCACGCTAAAACCCTTACAAGATATAAAGATAAGTAAAAACTCATGACATTCATTTGTATGTAAAATATATCTACCGAAGAATAATGATAGAATAATTCCTTGACACCGTTTAACACTAATTTATTTGTCCTTTGTCTTTACGATTAGCCTCAGAACAACTGTCTTCTTGCCTAGCTTTCGTGATAAAATGAAGTATAGCGACTAGCGTAAAAGTTTTCGAAATGTGTATGTAAGTGATTATGCTAGAAGCAATATTAATGTGTTCTTTACCTTTATTATTTTACACATAATGACTGCTGTTTTATTTTGATCTTATCTCCAACAATGCTAAGAGTAATCATTTGCATTAGGTCATGTGCACATACCCCATGTTCACACGCGCTCGTGTCATGTGCACATACCTCATGTTCACAGGCGCTCGTAAAATGTGTAGCAAAGTTCATTAGGTCATGTGCACATACCCCATGTTCACACGCGCTCGTAAAATGTGTAGCAAAGTTCATTAGGTCATGTGCACATACCCCATGTTCACACGCGCTCGTAAAATGTGTAGCAAAGTGAAGTGATTGTTTATCGCCACGCTTAATTCTGATTAACTATATTTACATAAAGTGGTACCGTCATATCAGAACTCACAAAGATGACAACACTCTATATTGAGAGGAATTTACATAATTAGGATTTTTATCGAAGAATAAAATTAGTTTTTTAAAGACATTTATTTATTTATTATTAGAGATCAACATTCCCATCCTCCCTTCCACTAATTTCTTAAAAACAATGGTTACAAAGAAGATAAGGATGTTCAATATGATTTGATTATGATAATGACGATTTTTTCTGATAAAGGAATCTATTAAATAAACGTCAACGTATTGTAGCTGACCACGATGTATTGACAAACACCGCCTTTGCCATCTGCCTACAATATATCGTTCTTATCCAAATACAAACAAATTACAAATGCACACACACCGTCGCTCGCTTGCACTAGGAGTGCTCTCATCCGACGTTACCATGGTGATATTAATATCAGTCTGTACGCTTACGAATCACTTTTATAGAACACATTATATTTTTCGCTTCAATTTTGGTGATTATTGTCGTCTTAATCTCGTTGCCATCTCATTTATTATTTTAGAGCAACAGTTATGATAACGTCGGTATGATTAATATTCAAATATTATATTATGTTCAGTTTTTACATTATTTATATATGGGATTTGTTCTCAATATTCTCAATTTTATTTGATACAACGATATCAGTTTTATTATATGTATCTTCACGGTTCATTAATCTAATATACTGGTGGTTGTTCTGATTGATAATGATAATGTTGATACTGATTATAATGATGATTTATGTAGGAGGATGTTGAAAATATCGCTTTTTCATCATGACAGGATGCGTGCGTCATTTTAATATTATATTATAGCATTTTAAAATATTCAACACAAATGCATTATTACCGGTATTATTTATTCAAATTTGTGTGTATGTTCGTCTATTTAATCTGCCTGTTTAAAAGTATATTAGCATATTATGGGCTATGGAAACTAACATTAGTGGCATCATTCTAAACGTGTCCTATTGTACATAATTCAATTACTACGTGGTCCATCGTTATATACCATCATAAAAACATCCATCAAAATTATATAAGAAAGAGTATTACTTACCTTATATAGATTTTCATCAATTAAAACAATAATATAAATCCTATAATGCGCGCGTAAATGTTGTTAAATATTCCTGCGTGCGCGTACTACAATTTGCGCGTAGAGCGTGGACAGGATGGAATTGAATCACGGCGACGCGTGATAGCAATGGTTGTTGCAGACGCCTCCTATTCGTCACTGCTTGTGCAGCAGATAATTATTGCGAATCTCAGGAAATTGTATTTTATCCGTTTAGAACCTTCCTATTGTTTGCTACCTTACTAATGTCAGAGGGCGCAATTCAGATTCAATTTGCTAGTTTTAGCATAGTACATGTTTCAAACACGCGCTGCTCCTTTAGGCAGTTATATTCAAGAGAACGGAAGCATTAAGAAACAGTTACCATCCGGTAACTTATAGTTTACTCTACGGATGAAAAATGGGTATTTGGAAACTTGGCACTGGGCATCCGCACACCCCAAAGCACGTCTGGACTCTGGGAAAAGAGAGTCTATGAATACATTTCATGATAAATATTGAGATGCATGTATACGGTAGTTATCGTGTGAGAGAGAGGCGTTTTTTTGTAAGAAATATTTTTTGTTTAAAATGTTTTAGACAACAGTTACTGTATAGCTGTATGGTACGCGACGTCTTTAGTTATAATGTAGCACTGTCATTTTATATCCCAACCGGTAGGCCTATATTTTATGTTATTAGGCCTATATCAAGCGTAACAATCTCTATAAACACATATCTTAACTTATATACTGCTCGTGACTGTGTTTTATCCGATATTTTATTTATCCGATTTGAAAGAAAAATAATGAGAACTCGTGTGTGATATTGTAGCATTATTACAAATTATTACTTTTTTTGTTTCCCTGAGAACAACATTATATTTAGTGTTTTATGAATTGGTATTGTAAGCTTGGTTTCTCATAGGGAACGCACGCAAAGGAGTACGCGCAATACTCCAAGTAATTGACAAAAGTTCGAATAATCGCTTGTGATTGGTCAAATTACTTACGGTATGCTTGCGTTGAAGTTGAATAATGACATGAAACTAGAATTCAAAGGTTTTCCTGGAATTGAAACTTTCCAGTGCACCGCCCGCAGAAATAAGTTTCACTATTTTGAGGGCGTACTACTATGTTTGAAACCTAATTCTTTTGATTATTCATTTCCTTTATTTCTGATATTCTGATTCATATACAGAAACAAAACAGAGAAACAATTTCACCAGGAAAACAACCTATTATCCTAAAATATCAATTTGCACCACCTGATACAGGTTGGATTGTGGAAGTACATTGACTATGGTTTTAATTAAAGCAACTGTCATGATTATCTCCCTCTCCAGTGCCGTTTATGTAATAAACTATTGTACTGAAAGTACTGTACGTGTGTGGAATTTACTGAGACGTGACTCTGTATTTTCATTATCAAAAACTGTTTAAAAAAACAATATAGGCCTACATTAGATACATACGGGTGTAATTTAAAAAGGATATCTTCAACAACATATTTTTCTTTAATTATTTCAAAGTCGCACAGAACAATAGAGTTTAGACCTGATAATCCAACCACTCTCAGATCAATGATTCCGCAGATAATGCGAATTGAAGTTCAGTTACTTTTACTGTTATGCGTGATATCGTGGTTGTGGGCCTACCATTTATTTTTCAAACCTAAACAAAGTGTTTTCTTTCCATACTTCTAAACAAACCTCGATGAATAAATGGAGTTTAATAAATGTCACCCAATATCAACATGACCTTTATTAATCAATTTAAAAACTATTTGCAAAACGATTATGTATAATATATCTCGTCGCGATAATAACCCCTACGTACGTAGTTTGTTACTTGTGATATTGTTTATTTTCGAAATACATTTATTACCAAGTACACAACATTGGTAGTGATTTGTGATTGATTGATTGGCATCATAATACATAAATATAACAACAATAAAACGATACAAATACCATTTAAAATTGATTATATCTAAACATTCTGATTTGAATTGCCATACTATTCCTGAGTTATTCAGTCAAATGTAAAAGAATCGATTTAGTGGTCAATTTTCAGCTAATTAAACTTCTCATTTTACTAAGTTTATGTAAAGCGTCCATATTGTATCTCAACCCCGATCTCAACTCTTCGTAAAAAATGTGTATTTATAGTTGTCGATACTAAATCATCCATATTGTGTGATTGTTAAATGTTAGAAAAATATGTCGTCTACCTGTCCACCAGCAGGATGTTGTTCTGTCGAATGTGCGGTAATAAGTTTATACTTTGAAACCAAAAGTCGTTCATTCACCGTGGAAATATATCGAGTTCAGTGACTTTTGGTCTCTTGACGTTTATTCATTTGAAACTGTAGGCTGTGTTGCTTTATGGTTATATGGGTGAATGGTTCCAAATGACAAAAGGCTTAGCACTTTGGATTTTTTTTATTTACTTACCGGGAAAAATCGTCATCATACAGTTGGAAAAGTATAATATAAAAGCGTATGTATAGTTTGTGAGTTGTTTACACTCAGGTGGGTCGTCAAAATAAATATTAACTTTCTATTAAAGATGTCTACGTATGCGTGTCTGGTATCTGGATTGGTCAATCGCTTGTAATGGTAATGAAGAGGTTAGTTTTGACTGAGGCTGGCTTTATTATTGTGTACTAGACTACTAGTTTATCGAACACATTGCTTGCACATGTAACAGAATTTCCCAAACAGACTTTGAACCTAAAACGGATGGCAATCGGATTACGACATTCACAAGAAGACAAAGTGTACTGGTACGTAAAACAATGTATTATTATGTCATAATAAATCAGTGAGTAATTGTTTAATAGATTATCATTTTAATATACAAACTCGACATTAAACAACCCGACACATGAGAAATAACCAGCCTGGATGATGGTGTTAGCCTGTTTTATCCAGGTAGGTTGATATTGGGTAGGTTTGCATAAAACGATTAGTGGGTTCCATTCTGGGAACTGAACGTATCGTACGATGTTTAATTTAATAGTTGTATATTACGTATACTATAGAGTGAAAGCCTACAAGTTGATTAGATGTCGAGCACACGTCGGGAAAAATGGTCTAATTAACTAATATTAAAGGCCAAGTGCGGGCAAAAACATTCTATTGATCATACATTCCAATAACTATCGATCTTCGATAGTTTCCCTTATGTTTCATTCATGTTTTTTCGTCTTGATTTCTAATAAAAATATTTGATTTTTGTACAATAACCAGATATTATATTTTAAATTCACGCCTGTACCTGAGCTTTAAGTTGTTTAATCTTGTCTGTGTGATTTAGTGTCTTTTGTAGCTCCGTCCGAATATATTGAATTTAATTAATTGTGGATCGTATGGTAGGTTTTTTTTAATGTACGGTTTTGCAAATATTTGTACAATTTTTGAATAATATTGTAATTTACCAGTATGCCTTTATTGTAATAGGCTTAATTCAGACACTCCAGTCCATGTTAGGCAGCTAGATAGTTTAAATTCATTCTATTTCCTGTATAAGAAAGAAATACTGTACATAAAAACCTATTGCCTCAGCTACCCGACTCCAACAACTTGAATGATTTTCTCTTTATGTTGTTTTTCATGCATTTATATCAGATGTGCTTCTCGCAAGGAAAATAGAAATAGCCCTAGACCATATGCATAGACGTACCATTAATTGCTAATAATCTATAGGTCTAAAATATAACAACGAATATTTGTGCCGATGTCATTTGCTATTGTTCCATACTTAAATGAGGTTTATGCATAAAAAAGGAAGATGTGATAAACGAAATTTCCGTTTGTATTGTTCAACTTTCACTCAATTCACGTATGGTTGTAATAAACAACACTCAGTGGTAACATTATGACGTTTGGTTTAGAATTCCCGGAAAGCAGGACGACAAGCAAATTCATTGAACTCGTCTTACCTGCCTTATGGTTGGTCCAGCATTCGATAGACAGACTCACGGGAATGCTGGATTTGTCATGGTGAATGTATCGTAAAGAATGTGACGCGGGTCCAAAAGGTCTAAAGCACTAATGTTGTTTTGAATTGAAATATTTAATTTCTTTTTCTGGATAAACAAATTATGTGCCTACTAATGTGAACATTTTATAATTTGTTAACCGGGTATATTGTTTAAATGTTGTCACTTATGCGACATGTCACCATGTGACAACATTTCAGTCATATAAATTGAATTTAATGATTTAAATTAAGTTTTAAATGTGATTTATGTGACAATTTTACATGACAAAAATGTAGTTTTTACTCAAAATCGAAACTTAAAACTGAAATGACTATACAAAGAGAAGAACACTTAAAAGTACCTTACGAAAGTTCAACACAGAACACAGAATAATAATGGTACATTTTGTCAGGAATTTGGAAGACATTAATTTTGTGTCGATTAGGCCCCCTAGCTGATTGCCGATTGTATAATAACAACTTGCTAATTGAAATATTGGTTTCGTTCGTAGACAATATGTTCAAAACTTGTCACTTTCATACACATTCAATATTTTGTTAACAAAATAATTTTAATTTAATTACAGGTTGATCATTTCATCTGATGTCACTAGTTAGGCCTATTCAAGAGGACACTATATCTAATAATAGATTTGTGTGATATAGGCTTATATCAAGACGGTTTAAGTAACTCATGGTTAATAACTCTGAGATTTATGAATAAATGCTGTAAAGAATTAAAATCCAGACTTGAACTCAACATAAGACGCGGAGCACGAATGATTTATAATGAAGTCCAGCACCAATGACAACAATGATTAATTTGTTGCGCATAAACGAAAACCAAGATTTAAGTGGATGTCATGAATATTGTCCGACGACTGAGGTAGTGAGTGGCGAAGAAAGTTGAAGCAGGGATAAGTCATCTCTGATAGAAGTCTATAATTTCTAAACCAAACCCATTCGGTAGGCCTACTTATAGTTTTAGCGTGTATCACCGGTACCTTTTCAAGGCAGGGTAAGCAGGAGTGTGTACATTTTTGCAATCCAGCACGTAACGTTTTCAAGGCACAGCCAGCAGTGTGTGCATTTTTGCAGTTCCAGCGCGTAACATTTTCAAGGCGCAGTCAATATATAAGCGTGCGTATTTACTGGAAGAGTGGTGGTGAGTGTTTACGATATTCAGAATTCTGACCAATATGTCTGCAAATGAAACCAATTGCCATGCGCGAAATTATTCGTTATATTTAACACTAATTCTGTCAATATTTGGAACAATAATAAACCTTCTGGTCATAGCTGCGTTCGTGTGCCATCGCAAGCTTCGCAGACGTATGCACAACCACTTTCTGATTCATTTTTCTATATCAGGAGTTTTATTCGATATAACCATAATTATTATTTTGATTGATAGTATTACCTGCTCATTTGATCAAACTTTACGCGCATACCTAATTGGTCTTTGCTTTTCCTACGGAGTCTTTTCGGACCTTCAACTATTAGTGATTGCGTGGGATCGGTACAACGCATTGACGTACCCATTTCGGTACCCCTACATTGTAACATTTCGACGTACTGTGGCTTTAATGACAATCCTGTGGATCATATCTTTTCTATGCGGATTTTTATATCAATCGCACAAATACGTGGAGAATGCATTTTCGTTTGCTCCTACGTTTATTTGCGTAAGTGAATGGATATTACTGTTATTTACCGCTATAATTCACATACGGGTATTTATGATTGCAAAACGTCACGCTGTAAGAGTAAATCGAGGAATACCGAATGCATTTAACGCCGAGGATCATGATAGACACTTAGGGTCCTCCTTTCGTGGATTAGCAGCTGGATGTATGAACACATTCAAAGAACTAGCTGAACTAAGAGCTACATTTACTACATCTATGATTCTTTTAACTTTTATTATTTTTTGGATTCCATCCTTAATACGTCTGACAATAGTAGCGATGCAAGGTGACGAGTATCAATATGATAGTAATAGTGCCACTTTTCAAAATGTCGCAAACACTCTTTGTGTGCTGGGCACAGTTATCAACCCTTGTATATTCTCTCTGAGAAACCATGATTTTAGAATTGCTATCGGAATGCGAAAATCTAGTTTGAAGCAAGTTGTATCCAGACGAGTTCATCATAGACAACAAACGAACAGCAATGAAACTATATCGATGTTATAAAAACCGAGTAATGTATGGACAGAAACACTTTGACGACTTATTAAGCTATTGCTAGCCTAGCTGCGAATCGCATTTAAATTGCATCCTCTATGTTTATAGCTTGCTTGTTCCTTCGTAATTCTTTATTCACCAAAGGCAAAACGGTATAAACAAATAGCTTTCGCTAGTCAATGGTTTACACCTGATTAACAAATATAATACTGTTCAGTGCAAACGATTTTGATAATATAATTATACAATAATGTAAAAAAAGCACAATAATGACAAAAAGAAAGAGGTGGGCCAGCATTAATCAGTATCTCGATAATAGTAGTTCAGTTATATTTTTTACGAAATTAATTTTTGATGTATTATTTTTTATGTCGAGTGATAAATTATTCCAAAATGTTGTGCCAGTAAACGAAATTCTAAATTGACCTGCCATAGTACGGGCTTTTAGGATAGATAGGTGATTACCTTGTTTAAACCTAGTAGTTCTCACCTAGTATAGGACGTGACGCAACGTAATGACGTCGTACGCGTAACGCAAGTGATCTAATCACAAGCGACAGTTCAGATTGCTATTGTCACTTGCTATTGGTCAAACTGCGTGTACGTTCTTGCGTTTTGAAATGTTGCCTTAATGGCATTTATAATAATATAACAATGGATTGTACTTGAATGAGCTGGAACCATTTTTGAGAAAATACTATAAAAGAGAATTAGCACGTAGCTATAGAGGCTATAGAGGCAAGTATAATTTAATAAAATGTATCTTTAGAAAATTATTTGAAAAGTGGCTAATAAATATAAATTCTCAAAATAATAGTTTATCTGATCTTTTTCTGATGTAAAATGTATATCAACAACTCCTGTTGTTGTGAATGTTATATCGATATACTGTAGTGAAATTGAAGCGATGGTGACAACACCATTGAATTAACACAAACGTGCAAAAGTGTCTGGTACTACAGGTATATTATCGTTTTTTAACTGATTTTGTTTACATTCTATACCAAATTGCAATACTGTATGATAAAAACATTTCCTTTTTAACAATACAGTAAAATGAAATGTGATATATTCTCGGTATAAATGGGTACGGTTTGTGTGTCATTTTAAAATGTTATCATTGTGTATGCTTCATCGGCGCTTCATACGAACACGAGAAGATCACGAGATTGCATTGTTTTGTTTTGGTCCGCGAGTCACGCGAGAGTAGTTCAGTTGTTGTAGGGCCAGAGGGTAGGCCTAGATTTTTTAAACAATAATGAATGAAACCGATGAAACAAAACCACTGTTAAGTGGCAGATCAGATAGAGTAATAGATGAATATGAAGACGATGTTAAGTTGACAGGCTGTGGAGCAACTGCTGCTTGTGATCCAAGGCAAACTTTGCATCGATTTCTTGTTTTGATTTTGATATGCTTCCTGAGTTTCGGTAAGCCCGCCCGACTTGTTCGTGTTTTCTCCCGCAGGTTGTGTAGCCTATACCTAGGGCTAGGCCTAGCTACCTATTAGTAGGCCTATAATAAATGCCACTTGGCCCTGTCCTAATTTTATATTAATTAATTAATATAATTAATTTTATCTAAATTAAACATGCTGTTTGGTAGTCTTAAATTCTTGTGTCCAAACCACATAAATAAAGTTTATCATTCAATTTTGTAGGTAGCTATTTCTGCTATGACAACCCAGGTGCTCTACAAACAGAAATCAAATCGGTAAGTAATAAAAAATAGTTTTTAAACTTCTAGTTATCCAAGTATAGAGACTCAAATAAATCTGTCACTGTCGCCTCTCCTAATAAATACATAACATAATGTAACAATACATAAATAACATAACAATTTTACAATCAATCACAAAATAAATTTAAAATAAAAAAACAACACAAACTTATTGATTGTAATGTTTTTATTGAACATTTATTTGCAGGCGATGGAAGTGAATTCAAGTCAATACATGCTTCTGTATTCACTGTATTCCTGGCCAAATGTGATATTGTGTTTTTTTGGTGGATTTCTCATTGACAGAGTGTTTGGAATCCGGTTGGTTAAATTTTGTTTGCTGAATTGAAAAACAACAACAACTACAATGTCTTAATCTTTATGTAAAAATACTATGCTTGTTGCCCCACCCAATTGTACCCAGGTACATCTGCTATGACGCAATATACCACCAAGAAACATTCTCATTAGCATACAGTAGCCAATTGCATTTTTCCAAATATACTGTAGCCAAAAAACTAAATGAATATATATATCAAATTCCCTCACTTGCACTGGTGAAGGGCTAGTGTTGCCCGTTTTACTTTATCGTTCTGATTTAGTTTTTCGCTTTTTTTTTTATCTCCATTGAGATCCAGCCACTGATACCCACAGCATTGTCATTTTTTCAGTATTTTGCCTTTGGATTTATATATAATAATGATATACAAAACTATACTCTAAATTAAGATTTATGGCTACTTGTGTTCCCTCACAAATATATTTGAACCATGGACCTATAAGTTATAACTTATACTGTAGGTACATATTTGAACTTACTCAATTACTCAAGTTTTTTTTTATAGATTTGGTACGATTGTTTTTGGCATGTTCGTGCTTATAGGACAAGTAAGTCTGAACATTTTTATCTTGTATAAAAGAATTACTGAGTCATAGTGACCTAGGTCACTAATTGTTTTTCCTGACCTGAAATGAAATTAATAATTTTACTGTTATTGTGTGTGTTATTGTTCAAATAAGGATAATTTTTGTAGTAGTTATTTACAGTATAAATTGTAAACAAAGTTCAGGTTAATTTCATCTCTTCAAATATATTTAAATTTTCTTTTTATTAAAGTGTATTTTTGCTCTTGGTGCGTCGTTAAATAGTTACACCGTTATGGAAATTGGAAGATTTGTTTTTGGGTAAGTAGACACACACAGTAATGAGTCAATTCTCAAGTTAAGTCTGGGTTTTTGATTCGGCTTACTGTTATATATGTGAAAAAACAAACATTTTGGCTTATCTGTAATAACTAGAGATGATCAAGGCAATTCCAAGAAATTTTATTTCAAATGGCGCCATCAAATTCCTGATGACGCCCATTATTGTGTTGTTTTTATTTGTCATGCCATATTCATGTTCTTGTACATTTATTTTGATAATAAAACATACGATTATAAAGTATATAAGTATGAATCAAACTAACATATATTATCATGAGCCTACATAATAGATAGAAGTAAAAATGTGTCTCACTTCGACCTCACTCACAAAGACCCAAAAATACTAGAATCATCTGAATGCCCAAATTCCTCTTCTTGTTTGTAATCGGTACACTTCTAAGGGCACATAACACTGTTTCATCGGACTGGAACGTATATTATTCTTATCTGTTATCAGTATGCATTCACTTAAAATAGTTGGATGGAGAGGGATTAGGTAGACAGTACCAAACACAATCGTTATACTCTGTGTATAAGTGTTGCATAAGTAGCATAAAACTTTAGTTTATAAATAGATACGAAGGGTTACAATATGTAATACTTACTAATACTATTCAAAAGTGACAAACAAAGAACTCATTGTCACTCATCCCATTAATAATTTTATTACCATTTTGTTGTTATTATAGTATTCAATTGTTACAAAGGAGTGGTAAACCACTTTATATAATTATTATTATATCCTCAAGTGAACTGAAAAATCAATTATTATCAATTATTATCAATATATACAGGAAAATGTGTGAAATAATTTACAGCAACCCAAGATGTGATTCACAAGAATGAGAGACTTACCACTCACTGGACAATTTGGCCGTATTCACACTTGGGCTAAGGGAAATACTTACCCTTGATATTTAAGGGAAATATATCACTTACAGTAAGTGTGATTGGTGAACACGGCCATTGGGCTATTGGTTTTGATTCCAAATCCTAACGATACTTGTTTTATTAACAGACTTGGAGGGGAGAATTTAGCAGTGGCTCAGAACACATATGCCGTTAGTTGGTTTAAAAACAAAGAACTGAACATGGTCTTTGGTCTTCAACTTAGTTTCTCAAGAGTTGTAAGTTCATTTTTAAATTTAAAAGCTACATTATAGTGTTCTCCTGCTGGAATAAAATCCCTGACCACCATCATTTTCAATTATTTCATTCACAACGACTCTAAAGCTCTGTCTATACTATCAAACTGTATGTGACAACAAATTGTGATGTGCCCATATATGGACATGATGATGTCATATCACTACCATATTTGGTCACATCACACTTTTTGAAACTTTTCAAACTAATTTGATAGTGTAGACAGAGCTTTATGATTCAATTTTGTGTTAACATTTCTTGATACAATTGAAAGAATAAATGTTTATTTGAATTTACTAAATGTTTTATTCAATATTCATTTATTTTGAAATGATTACAGGGTAGTACAGTTAACATGAATGTTATGAAACCAATTTATGATGCCACGTCAGACGCTTTGCCAGAATACAAGAAGTTAGCAATTGCTCTGTGGGTTGGTAAGTTTGATGAACTTATGCACTTTATTAAATGATATCAATAATTCACAAAATATATGACATCAATTTCAATTCAATTTCTTTATTCATCTCGCATTGGCCAATTTCAAAATGATGCATTAATGATTGCTTTCAGCATGTGTTATTATTATTTTGAAAACCATGTTTATTTGTTTATTATTATTTGTAACATTATAACTAATTTGTATTATTCGTGTGAACTGTGTTTATGATTCGTTGCTGCTTCTTCCTTTCTAACTGATTCCTTAATCTTCCATCACACCAGTCTTGTTCTTCCTTTCTAACTGATTCCTTAATCTTCCATCACGCCAGTCTTGTTCTTCCTTTCTAACTGATTCCTTAATCTTCCATCACACCAGTCTTGTTCTTCCTTTCTAACTGATTCCTTAATCTTCCATCACACCAGTCTTGTTCTTCCTTTCTAACTGATTCCTTAATCTTCCATCACACCAGTCTTGTTCTTCCTTTCTAACTGATTCCTTAATCTTCCATCACACCAGTCTTGTTCTTCCTTTCTAACTGATTCCTTAATCTTCCATCACGCCAGTCTTGTTCTTCCTTTCTAACTGATTCCTTAATCTTCCATCACACCAGTCTTGTTCTTCCTTTCTAACTGATTCCTTAATCTTCCATCACACCAGTCTTGTTCTTCCTTTCTAACTGATTCCTTAATCTTCCATCACGCCAGTCTTGTTCTTCCTTTCTAACTGATTCCTTAATCTTCCATCACACCAGTCTTGTTCTTCCTTTCTAACTGATTCCTTAATCTTCCATCACACCAGTCTTGTTCTTCCTTTCTAACTGATTCCTTAATCTTCCATCACACCAGTCTTGTTCTTCCTTTCTAACTGATTCCTTAATCTTCCATCACACCAGTCTTGTTCTTCCTTTCTAACTGATTCCTTAATCTTCCATCACACCAGTCTTGTTCTTCCTTTCTAACTGATTCCTTAAAGCCCCATTCCCTACGTTTTTTAGATCTAATTTAAGATCACAAACTATATTTAATGTAAAAATAATACTATATGGTCCTATTGCGATAACTTTTTTCGTCTTTAAACGGTTAAAAATGTGAAAAATAAATCGATTTTAATAATTATAGCGGCCCGCTATAAATCCCAAAATGCATTGCGCGCGGATTGATATTGTTGTTTTTCACCTGTAATTCGCCCACTTTTCGATCGATCGTGAAGCCAAAACAAATGGAAGACTCCTAACTTTTCAGCGAAAATACCGGGTTTTCCCCAATTTGTATCAACGGAGTCTGGCAAAAATAGAAAGACAATTAATGCAGCAACTATACAACGTCAGGCTAGGTATATAGCTAGCGTACGATGTTCGTACGTTACCGATGTTTACCAGCTAGGCCTACAAAACTAAGCCTAGCTAGGCTAGGCCTGAGACCGTCCACGAGAGGTCGATCGCCGCGAGCTACTTAGGTAGTGCATTGTTTCTCACTTTTTATCATAATTTACCATAAAACGTACATTTAAGACAAGGAATGACATGGTTTAATGTTTTTAAAGTGATATATATGTATTATTTTCCAAAAAACGTCCAAAATTGCAGGGAAGGGGTCTTTAATCTTCCATCACGCCAGTCTTGTTCTTCCTTTCTAACTGATTCCTTAATCTTCCATCACACCAGTCTTGTTCTTCCTTTCTAACTGATTCCTTAATCTTCCATCACACCAGTCTTGTTCTTCCTTTCTAACTGATTCCTTAATCTTCCATCACACCAGTCTTGTTCTTCCTTTCTAACTGATTCCTTAATCTTCCATCACACCAGTCTTGTTCTTCCTTTCTAACTGATTCCTTAATCTTCCATCACGCCAGTCTTGTTCTTCCTTTCTAACTGATTCCTTAATCTTCCATCACACCAGTCTTGTTCTTCCTTTCTAACTGATTCCTTAATCTTCCATCACACCAGTCTTGTTCTTCCTTTCTAACTGATTCCTTAATCTTCCATCACGCCAGTCTTGTTCTTCCTTTCTAACTGATTCCTTAATCTTCCATCACACCAGTCTTGTTCTTCCTTTCTAACTGATTCCTTAATCTTCCATCACACCAGTCTTGTTCTTGTTCATTAGGTTCTGGTTTCTGTATCCTGTCAATGATATGTGGTTTAGCTTTGTGGTTCTTTGATGCAAGAGCTGCTCGCATTACTAAGAAAGGTTCTGGTGAAACTGGAGAGGTGATCAAATTGAGTGATGTCAAGGATTTCCCATTGACCTTATGGCTTATATTCATAATATGTGTCACATACTATGTGGCTGTTTTTCCATTCATTGGTCTTGGAGTGTAAGTATACAGGTTAAGTACACATAGTTGAGTTTTAACTTGATGTCTATGAATATCAGGGTACTGGGTTCAAATTGACTTATATTCATAATATGTGTCACATTCATAGGTCTTGGAGTGTAAGTATACATGTTAGATTTTAGTACATATAGTAGCATTTTAACTTGGTAGTACCAATACCAGGGTTGAAATACTGTATAATTCTAGCACAGCAAATATCACTGCCAAATAATTTACCTTATATATTTGTCTATATATTTGACCTAAAAAGATTTCCACATATATTGAGATTAAGATATTAAAAATTGTTTGCAATGTGCCCCTATGTCTTGTATTATGACAGAACCAAGATTTGAATTTAAGATCAAATGGGAGGAGGAGGCTACACAAAATCAAATCAGCTTTATTTTTTCCGAGAAAAACAAATTCTTCAGTAAAATATTTAATTACTGTTACAAAATGTCTTAAAAGAGTAGTTGAATTTTGATATTTACTGTTTAAAACATGTATTAATATATTTTGTGTATCTATTTTTTTGTATTTTTAGTATATTTTTTGAGGACAAGTGGGACTTTTCAGCAGCAGATGCCCTTTTAGTAAATAGGTGAGTGTAATACTATACATTATTATATACATATAATAGGTACATATATTATGTAGAGTCCTGCAGTCATAAACATGCCTCTCACATCTTAATACAAACCAACCATTTAGAGTATACCTCCCATTACCATTCTATGGTACAAATACTGTACAGTGAAATATTTTACTTAATTTAAAAAAAAATGTTTTATTGCATATCATCATCACAGTCGATGCTGATTTACAGAATATTTACATTAAAATGCATAATAAAAATAGAAATGTTAAACAAGTAAACATAGAGAAACATACAGAATATCAAGAATGAGCAAAAACAACTCTTCACAGCAAATTGTTGTAATTAGTTTGTTTTTTTTTAGTTTGGTATATTTCATCTCCGCTGGAGCGTCTCCTGTATTTGGTGTTGCTGTTGATAAGACCGGTAGAAACATATTCTGGGTTGTGTCTGGCGTTGTACTTACAATTGTTGCCCACTTTATGTTAGCATTTACATTCATCAATCCATTTATCACAATGGTAGGTATCATCATTCTGTAACAAATTCTCATATTACAGAAAATGCAAACATAAATATTGTTAATTACCAACTATGTATCGTTCTTTGCAGAGTGTAATGGGTATTGCATATTCTTTACTAGCTTGTGCCTTGTGGCCCATTGTAGCTTACATCATGCCTGAACATCAGTTGGGGACATCTTATGGATTGTGAGTCATTCAGATACTACAATAGAACCTCTATTAAGGAGGCATCTTCTGGGCCAAATAAATTGTCCCCTGAATATGCCTTGGCTAGTGTTAAAGAATTTATATTTGCTAAGCTCATATTTGTTATATGTTGCAAAGGCTCCTCAAGACTAAGGCTGTGCTTGTGAAGAGCCTCTGGTGAAATATTGAATAAAAAAAAGCATCTATTTCTCCTTGTTCGTTTGATGGGAAAGTGTCCCTTTAATAGGTGTGTCCCAAAGGAGGGGTTCAAACTAGTTTGACAAAAAAAGTGTGATGTGCCAAAATATGGTAGTGATATGCTCAAGTATGGAAGTGGTATGACATCATCATCATCATCAAGTTTGATAGTGTAGACTGAGCTTTACTTATCATAATGGACTTTGTATCGTTTTTTGTGTATTGCAGCATGCAGTCAATTCAAAATCTAGGCCTTGCTGTTGTACCTATGATTGCTGGAAAGATTCTAGATGAAAGTGGTTATCTCATTCTTGAGGTTTTCTTCTCAGTCATGCTTTGTGGTAAGACTCTTTGCTTTGACAACATAATACCTACAGTATGATGAGTAAAATGTGTCATGTATTTATCAAGCAGTACCCAGACAAAATAGCATTACTCCCAGTGGCGTAACGCTTAAGCCCCTGGCTTTTAGTTTTTTCAATCAATCTTTTTTTTGTAATTTTAAATGCTGTTATTTTGTTTGTTTTATACGTACATAAAAGTAAATAATTTGTAAATTCTAAACAATTTTGTTTTGTATTTTAGCTTCCTTGATTGCCAGTTTAATTTTATATTTAGTCGACCAATCAGAAGGAGGATTTCTAAATATGTCTGCAAAAGAACGAGAAGTTCAAAAAGCAAGCCTTGCCAAACGAGAGTAAGTATTTAACATGTCAAATCATAATAATAATTAATGTTCAATCACTGTGGTTTTTTTTGTCTTCATATTTATGATATTTTTTACTACTGCCATGTTTTAACCTTTTTGTGTAATGTTTGCATTTGTTGCTTTTGTATTTTACCCCTTGGTGTCGTACTGTTTGTATTTTACCCATTTTATCAAAGTGACAAGCAAGACAATTTTCGAGCCAGAGTGCTTGATGGATTAAAATAATTGTCTTTCTTCTAAGTTAAATCAATATATCTGTTTGGTGGTTTTTTTCTACGAAAGTGAATAACTTTATTAAAACTGCAAAATAACCTATTCAAAGTCTGATTTTATAAAAATGTGTTTGAGAGACAATGCATCTTTAAGAGTTGTACTGTATTTTACTCCCTTTTTCCTTCTTTTCAAGACTTGAAAAAGAACTGCCATCACATAGTATTACATCACCTATTCGCCCAAGAAGTGCATTTGCTCTTAGAAATCGGTACCTTTCACGTATTGGTGCCAAGGTAAACACACTTGTTTTATTCAAATTAGAACATTACTTTGTTTTAAGTTTTGTGGCCGAGCGGTTCAAGGCTCATCGACCGTACCGATGGTAGAATAAGTCTTTACATCTGGCTTGTGTGCACTTTAAAAAACCCAGTTCATCTTTCGGAACAGTAAAGGTTTATCCCGGTGGTACTGCTCCATCTCAACTCCTGTTGTTCGTAGTAGGCGCAGCACTGTTCCTGCTGTTAGTCCACAGAGGACCTAATCCGAATTGGGCACTACTATAACTACAAATCATTGCTGTATTGCAGTATTTCTTTTAAAATTATATGCAATCAAATTTTCTTTTATTTTTACAGTTACCTGATCATTTCAACCCTCATGTCAAATCTTTGTCAAGACATGGTGTGCTCCAGTAATGATGACTGTACTGCAGTAATAATTCATCCACATTCAAATTCACTTAGTACAGTACTTATTTTATTAGTCTGATTTCATTATAAGCCAATAAAAACATAACATTTATATAAAATACATTGTTTTTGTGTTTACAACCAAATCCTGTATGCCAGAAAATGAAAAATGTTGGCCCTTTTATTTTTCGACAAAACTGGATAATATGGCTCTATAAGATGATATTATACAAATAATGAATGTTTATGAGTGTAATGGTACAAATAATGGCACGAGGTGAATGATGAAAGGTTATATCAACGAGGCAACGCTGAGTTTATATAACCTTTCATCATTCACCAAGATAAGATAAGATAAGATAACTTTTATTGATCCTCAAAAAGGAAATTCATTGCTCGTCATAATAACAAAGAAAACACTATAAAAACAAAAATAGCATAAAACCATTCATATAAAAACATCTAAAAAATTACAATATAAAATTATCTTCTTGACTTCCTGTTGTACTGGATGATACCGGAGGGAATAAAGGATTTAGCAAATCGATTTGTTTTCACACTGAGGAGCCTCAATCTACCACTTGGATTAAGTTGGTCTATGATCACTTTGTGGAGAGGATGAGAGGCATCCGACTCAATGCGTTCGAAATCTTTCTGGAGGTGTTCTAGGTGCACATCGGTAAAGGAAGGCAGTTCCAGACCAATCATTTTACCAGCCCGACGGATGAAAGTTTCAAGGCGTCCTTTATTCCCTCCGGTAACATTACCAGCCCAACAGGAGAGGCAATACGTCCAAACACTACATATAACGGATCTATAGAACGAAAGTAACATCAAATCACAGGAGTTAAATTTATATAAAGTTCTCATACAATACATTCTGGGACTTAATTTTTTGCTGATGAAGTCTATATGGTCTCCCCAACTCAGTTTATCATTGAAAACAATTCCTAGATACTTGTACTGGTCAACAATTTCAATTTCTTTACCTTTGATAGTGATTGGTTGAAAATTAAATTTATGTTTAGTCCTAAAATCAATGATCATCTCCTTTGTTTTTGATGCATTTATTTGGAGATAATTATCGTCACAAAATTTAACAAATCTTTGTATTTCGCTACGATAATTTTCATCATTGTTTGAAACTATGAGACCAATAGTACTAGTGTCATCAGCGAATTTAACAACGGGGCAAAGCTCATCATTTAAAGATCTGTAATCCGCCGTATACAGGGAATATAATTTAGGTGCGTTGATAGTACCCTGAGGAACACCGGTGTCAGAGGTTACGATTTCTGACTTAACACCATTAATATTAACAAATTGTTTTCTATCACAAATGAAATTTAAAACTAAACGAACAATCGGACGGGGAAACTCCATATTCAACATTTTGTCTGCTAAGATATGGGGTTGTATGGTATTAAACGCAGATTGAAAATCAAAATACATAATACGTGCTGAGTGGCCTTTCTTTACATTATCTAGATGTGAATACAATTTATGTAATTTAAAATAAATCGCATCACTGGTACTACGGAGTGATCGGTAAGCAAATTGCAACGGGTCTAACACTTTTTCAGCATAAGGTTGCATAATTTTTAAAATAATACGTTCCAATATTTTCATCGCGACAGACGTGAGTGCAACGGGTCTCAAATCATTCATGCTGTTAATTTTAGGTTTTTTAGGTACCGGTATTATGCATGAAAGTTTCCAAATATCCGGGAACGCATGATAAGAAAGACACATATTGAAAATAAATGTAAATATACCATCAAGGTGAGGAGAGCAGACCTTAAGTACTCGTGGTGGGATTCTATCCGGCCCAGCAGCCTTCGATGAATTGAGTTTCATGAATTCGTTATGTACATCAGAAATGCTTATACTAAATTTGGGATCATCTTCAGTCACCCGACAAGCTAAATAGAGCCTCTCTTTCTTTTTTTAAATCATGAACATTAAAACGGTTATAAAATTCATTTAACTCATTAACATATTGCACAGTAACATTCGGAATCGAGGTGGGTGTATTACCACCGTTTGTGTAACCACTCATAAGTTTCATACCCTGCCAAACTTGTTTCATATTATTAGACCTGAAGTTATGTTCAACTTTTTTCCTATAAATGTTCTTCTGTTTCATTATTTCAGATTTAATCTCTCTAGTCAATATTTTCATACGATTAGAGTCGCCCATCTTAAAGGCTTTACGTTTCTCACACAACAGTAATTTAACGCCTTTCGTGATCCATGGCTTGTTGTTAGGGTAGATTTTCACTTTTTTAACTGGAACGCATTTATCAATACAAAAGTTTATGCACCAAGTGCCATTATTTGTACCATTACACGAATACAAAACATTCATTATTTGTTTTATATAACATCTAAATAAATTCTAGTTATTTGAATCAAATAAAAGGTAGCCCTAGCCAAAGCTTACTACATTTCATTCACACACATTGATTAAAAACAGTAACATTTGGTTTTTAATAATTTTATATTAAATGTTATATTTATATGGATTTCGTAAACACACCTACTTTTGTGTTAATTATGTCAACAAACGACCAAACAATCCTAGGCCTAGCAAGGCTAACACGCCTAGGCTAGGTCTAGCCTAATACTAGCATGGCCTAGGCTAGACCTAGTAGCCTAGTAGTACTAGCTTGGCTGAAAGGCAAAACTTCGACAGACAATTGGAACTTATCTAAGCTAATTATGGTTTTTTTTTATCCGCGAGACGTTTTTTTTTTCATACACAAAAATGTTTCAAAAAGTACTATTAAACGATCGTTTAATAGTGCGTACTATTGCACGCCATGTGACCCACAATCGTCCAATCAAATGACAGGAATTTATTTAGGTGTTATATAAAAAGCAATATATGTGCATATATAGCCATATTATCGCAAAATAATTGAATTTTAAAAAGTCTATATTTTGGGCATTTTTCGGGAAAATCCCTGGCGCGCCAAATCCCTATACTATAGTGCAGGAATTTTTTCCAAAATTGGCTAAATTTCAACCTTTTTATTTTTCGACAAAACTGGTTAATATGGCTCTATAAGATGATACAAAGCAATATGTGCATATATAGCCATATTATCACAAAATAATTGAATTTTAAGACTCTGCGCATGTTTATTTTGCTATAGTAACCATTTATGTCAAAAAATAGATAAAACTGGTTACTATAGCATAATTGACATGCGCAGAACCTAATATCATCTCTGCGCATATTTATTATGCTATAGTAACTAATTATATCAAAAAATGAAAGGGTCGAAAAATGGTCATTTTTCGAAATTTTCCCTGTACTATAGTACAGGAATTTTTTCAAAAAATGACCAATTTTCGACCTTTTTATTTTTCGATAAAACTGGTTATTATACTATAATTGACATGCGCAGAACCAAATATTCGACTCTGCGCATGTTTATTATGCTATAGTAACTAATTATATCTAAAAATGAAAGGGTCGAAAAATTGTCATTTTTCGAAATTTTCTCTGTACTATAGTACAGGGATTTTTTCCAAAAATGACAAATTTTCGACCTTTTTATTTTTCGATAAAACTGGTTAGTATAGTATAATTAACATAGGCGGAACCTAATATTCGTCTCTGCGCATGTTTATTATGCTATAGTAACCATTTATGTCAAAAAATTGATAAAACTGGTTACTATAGCATAATTGACATGCGCAGAAACTAATATTCGTCTCTGCGCATGTTTATTATGCTATAGTAACTAATTATATATAAAAATTTTTAAAAAATGGTTACTATAGCATAATTGACATGCGCAGAACCTAATATTCGTCTCTGCGCATGTTTATTATGCTATAGTAACTAATTATATCAAAAAATAAAAGGGTCGAAAAATGGTCATTTTTGGAAATTTTCCCTGTACTATAGTACAGGGATTTTTTCAAAATATGACCAATTTTCGACCTTTTTATTTTTCGATAAAACTGGTTACTATAGTATAATTGACATGCGCAGAACCCAATATTCGACTCTGCGCATGTTTATTATGCTGTAGTAACTATTTATATATAAAAAAATTTTCAAATGGTTAATATACCATAATTGACATGCGCAGAAACTAATATTCGTCTCTGTGCATGTTTATTATGCTATAGTAACTAATATCAAAAAATGGTCATTTTTGGAAATTTTCCCTGTATTATAGTACAGGGATTTTTTCAAAATATGACCAATTTTCGACCTTTTTATTTTCGATAAAACTGGTTACTATAGTATAATTGACATGCGCAGAACCCAATATTCGTCTCTGCGCATGTTTATTATGCTATAGTAACTAATTATATATAAAAATTTTTTCAAATGGTTAATATAGCATAATTGACATGCGCAGAACCTAATATCATCTCTGCGCATATTTATTATGCTATAGTAACTAATTATATCAAAAAATGAAAGGGTCGAAAAATGGTCATTTTTCGAAATTTTCCCTGTACTATAATACAGGAATTTTTTCAAAAAATGACCAATTTTCGACCTTTTTATTTTTCGATAAAACTGGTTATTATACTATAATTGACATGCGGAGAACCAAATATTCGACTCTGCGCATGTTTATTATGCTATAGTAACTAATTATATCTAAAAATGAAAGGGTCGAAAAATTGTCATTTTTCGAAATTTTCTCTGTACTATATATAGTACAGGGATTTTTTCCAAAAATGACAAATTTTCGACCTTTTTATTTTTCGATAAAACTGGTTAGTATAGTATAATTGACATGCGCGGAACCTAATATTCGTCTCTGCGCATGTTTATTATGCTATAGTAACCATTTATGTCAAAAAATTGATAAAACTGGTTACTATAGCATAATTGACATGCGCAGAAACTAATATTCGTCTCTGCGCATGTTTATTATGCTATAGTAACTAATTATAAAAAAATTTTCAAATGGTTAATATACCATAATTGACATGCGCAGAAACTAATATTCGTCTCTGCGCATGTTTATTATGCTATAATAACTAATTATATCAAAAAATGAAAGGGTCGAAAAATGGTCATTTTTACAGGGATTTTTTCCAAAATTGACTAAAGTTCAACCTTTTTATTTTTTGACAAAACTGGTTAATATGGCTCTATAAGATGATACAAAGCAATATATGCACATATATAGCCATATTATCGCATAATAATGGAATTTTAAAAAGTCGATATTTTGAGTATTTTTCGAAAAAATATCCTTGTACTATAGACAAAACTAGTTAATATGGCTGTATAAGATGATACAAAGCATGCGCATATATAGCCATATTATGGCATAATATTTGAATTTTTTTTGGTACTTTTTTTGAAAAAATCACCACCAAATACAATAAAATGCAAACCAAAAAAAACATTTATAATCAGTGAAATTCATGTTTGTTTGTGAATTTATCTAATATAACATCTACAATATTACTGTCATAATACTACTGTACTTCAGTAAATAAATTGATTCCGACTGTAGGCATATTAACAGTTTACTGAATTTAAACTGATACTTTCATAAATAAAATGGATTATCAAAATGGTAGTAATTGGCAATTATCTCTTAAGCACACAAGTTTATTAAGTACCTAAATAGGTTTAGGGAAATACCTTCTTTAAAATCCTATACAAAATAATCATCATGTTTACTAAACAATAATATTATGCATCAAACTACAGTACAAAGCTTAATAAAGACTAAATGTCAATTTAAAAAGTATACTCTTCATAAAATCTTGGTTCACTTATAATAATTCTATTAAATTAGAAATTAAAAAGAATGTACAACAACTATATAAGTTTAATAAGCCTTGGATAAAAATAAACCATACAAAAATTGATTAAGAGCTGTGAAAGACCAATAAACAAAAACGATATTTTGTTCTTAAATTTAAGGTTAATTAATACTCTATAGAAAAGTAAGTCATGGTATTGTTTTCTAGTATCTACATATTATAGAAAGAACGTATACAGGAAGACGGGTCAATTGCATTGAAACCAAGAGGGGATGACAAATGTATGTTATATTTTTACGTACATATAATATAGGTTATTCATTATTCATTAATTTTCAAAACAAAGAAGGTTTACACAAATTTAAAATTCAATATAAATTGTTAACTGACTCCAATATCAAAAAATATATTATATATGTTGTGCTGTGAAATGTAAAAACACATTTAGAAAATTTAAATACTGAACAACTTTAAGATGCAATACATTGGCTTTGGTCCAGTACATCTGTTGTACCATTTGATAGAAAAATAATAATACTATTTGTAATATACTGTATAATAAATAATAATATTGGTCAGATGTTTTGCCCTATTCTGACGTAAGGTTTACTTTATACTAAGTACATTGAGAAAATACTTGCGAAAAAATATGCAAGTAATTCTCGAACCCACAACCTCCAGATCACTAGCCTGGTGTTCATAATACAAAATGTTATTTCTTTTATTATCCATGTTTCAGTTTGGCCGATACCTGAAATAATATTCTTTCTAAATTGCTGATTCGTTTAAACTTTTCTTTCCAATACAATAATATTGTACGAAAAAAACTATACCAATTCAGTGATAGTCTTATGCTAAGATGGGTTTAAAATAAATAACTAATAATACTGAGAATATCTGGAATTTCGTCAGAAGTTTTATTGACATTACAGAAGAACGTGATGCAACATCCTTAGATCAATACATCTGCAGGTGCCTTTCTGTGCTCAGTCAACAGTAAAACGGATTTCGTTTGTGGGTTTACAAAACAATAATATTTTGTTGAGTTACTTTGTAACGATCTATAAAGGTCATTCGGTTCGCAACTTTTACAAAGGAAAAATAATCAATAATCACACGTACATATCTGTACACAAATGACAACCCACCAAATGGCAACCCACCAAATGGCAACCCCCTTATTATCAAAATAAAATTAGTAGCTGCTTAAAATTCTTTAAACACATCTTGATCTTTTTCAGTTGCTGGTACTGTCTTTTCCCAGTCGTCTTCTGGGTAGTCATCAAAATTGTTAGTGTCGCCATCGTGTGTCACCTCTGGAAGAATGGGCGGCTGTAAAAAATAAATAGAAATTACAATTATAAGAATATGATTTGAACCTGGGGCTGCAAAACAAGAACGTTGACTGCTTAGACGCAATACAGTAGTACGATCTTGGTATAATTAATTATTGATGTACTTGTGAAAATCTTTAATATTTAATATATACCAAAGTTCAGTCATCAAGTAAGCCATATTATCAACTTTAAATTTTGATGTTTTTCATAAATTTTCCATAATAATATATTTATTTCCTCCAAAAGTTGATTATAGAATAGTATACAGAAAGGATATGAATCATTGTCAGTAGCAACATAGTGATACAAATCTGTGTAAACATCTTTGTGAAAATGTGAACACAATTCGACAAATATACATCATCATATATCATTATTAATATATATAATTTTATTATGTGTTTGAGTTTCCCAAAATATGATTTTGCTTAAATCTTGTGTACTACAGTCAACTCTCCCAATATTAAATGAGAAAGAGGATAAATGTCTGATTTTGACAGAATACAAACTTTAAGTTTCTTGTCTTTGACGTCATCCCAGTTAACAGCTTTAAACCATTTGTGATTGAGGATGTCCGCAGAGCCATTCTTCATACACCCTAAACGCCTGGTTCGATCTATTACTAATACCTTTTTTATAAGGTCTCTGAAATAAAACAATGAAATAGATAAATATGATGCTTCACAAGTGAGCAACGTGAAGTGCTACTATTTTCGGTTGATACAAAGGATGGTACGCTGAAGCACCACTATTAAGACACTTTAAATGATACATTTTCAAGTAGACTTAAAACCGACAAAAATAGAAAACAGTGGTTCTTTTCAGTTGACGTATAATGTAAACTGTCAATTTAACCTGTACAGATGTTTTGGAGTCAGGTAGCCTGCAAGTGAAATCTACTGTTTTCCGTTAGTAGAGTATTCCATTGTGAACACTCATACAATTGACAATCGTGCCTAAAAAAAGATCTGCTGTGACATATTTCTATTGAACGCTACCTGTGAATTAACCAACGTTTGTGATGAATGTGTCCAGGTATGCATGTGTTTTGAAATTTAAGTCAGGTGATGTACTTGAAAAATATGTAATTGATCTAAATTTATAAAATGTATTATTAGGTTGATTGATGATGAAACTGGCTAATGTTCTCCACCCACTCTCATAAAATAATGAAGCTACTTATTTAAATATGCTAAGGAGCCTTTTTATTCACAAGTTTGTTTATAATGTATATCAGGGAGATCCTTTTTTTGAAGGCGTTTCTTTAGGCCTATCAAAATAGAATAATAATATTTATACTATTCAAAATTAATTAAACTGAAGAGGAACAATGTTCCAACTGATGTACTCCAAAAGATTTACTAGTACTGTATAAAATGAGGCCATATCCTTAGCCTTTTTTTTTACAAATTTATAATGTATTTCAGGGAGATCGTTTTTGTAAGGCGTTTCTGTATTTATCATAATAATGTTTATACTATTCAAAATAAATTAAACTGGAGAGAAATCTTGTTCCTAGTGATGTACTCAACAAGATTTACTAGTACAAAATTAGGCCACATCCTCCCAATCTAATATGAAACATTGTTTGATTATTTGTAATATGAATGTATGTAGGTCATTGAATCTAGGTCATACAACATAGAAAGATCTGTCTATCTGGCTCTTAATGTTGAGACTCGTTTGATATATTGCAGTAATTTATGTTCATATTTATGAAGATATTCTAACCATTAGACTCACTGAAAGGTAGAGGTTATAGTTGATACTAAAAGATAGTTAATCAAAATTATTTGACTAAGCCTGTGGACCATACTAGCTATAGGCATCTTTGTTCAGTGGCAGTCCTTAAACTGAAAATCCAATTATTAATTGAGCCATTGTTTGTGAAATCACTTGTAGATGCCTAACTAGTTAGAAACAGGTTTAAGGCAGAGGAAAGAAGAGTTAAATTGAAAAAATAACAGGAGAAAAAAATGAAAATAATTAGGAGGAAGAAAAGGGAGGGTGAAGTGGAGGATAAAGAGTGGAAAGGTATGATAAGGAACAGATGTTGAGTAAGAAGATGAAAAGGAAGTGATGAGAATAACAAAACTGATAAAGAGCACATGAATACCGAAAATCAAAAGATATAAAAAAGAGGAGAGTGAGAAGAAGGAAGTAGAAGAGAATGAGAAATAATGACGATTATAATAATAATAATGATGATTACTTGTCTATATAGTAATGCATTTAATGAACAAGACTGGAGTTGACAGAATTCCAGACTAATAGCAAGGCATATTTGAAACTCAATTACGCCAAACACCTGCAATAAATCATAGCCAATCAATATGGTTTCTCACTTGCAATCTAATAACTTAGATGGCGAGTAAAATTAATTCTGGATGATATTTATGTTCTACTTGTAGCGTCGTTCTCCTCTGAGGGTTTACCCTGGCAGTCATGAAATAGACCTAGTATAAATTAATTACTTCTAATCACATCAATTCCTGGTAAATAGTTCATCAAATGGCAGCTTACTTTGCAATTGGATCTAAGTGCTTTGGCCAGTCTATTTTTCCTTCCAGAATCTTCTCATATATTCCAAATGGATTATCATCAAAGAATGGAGGGTACCTGGGGAAAATAAAGAGAATAGATTAATTGGAAATGAATCTATAATTTGTTTATACAAATTTGTATATTTATTATTGTATATGTGAGTTGAGGGGTAAAGTACAGTACGAATATATTACTTTATTAATCTAAGTATCGATATTGCATTCCAACATATTTGCCTTGTAGACACTAATAAACGCAAACAATATGAATCATAGAACTTCATTTTTAATTTATTTCAATTATACAATAAGTTTTAGTGTCCATTATTGACTTGCATACTTATTTACTTGTTTATGTTGGTTACAACCAAGATTGCGGAAAAGCACTCAGTGCTTAAAATCCCCTCTTGATGATCAAACCACTGTCAACATTTGGTGCAAACTATAATTATTTTGTAATTAAATATACTTACCCAACAAGCATTTCAAATAATAGAATTCCAAATGCCCACCAATCCACAGCCTTTCCATGTCCTTTACTTTGGATAATTTCAGGAGCTAAATATTCTGGTGTCCCACATAACGTCCATGTTCTAAAAGTTCACAAATGAATATTCATAAAATAGGTACTTGATACCATTACTTTTTTTTACTAAATATTTATTTGCTTTAATGGAGAACATAGGAACTCTCAAGGAATCACAACATACTACAGTATCAACATAAATCTTGAGCTATAATTAGATTCAAATACTCACATATCTTTTAACTTTTTAGCAAATCCAAAATCTGTTAATTTAACATGTCCGTCTCGATCAATAAGAATATTCTCAGGTTTTAAATCCCTATACACAACGTCCTTTCTGTGTAAATAGTCTATAGCAGAGACAATCTCCGCAGAATAGAAGTGTCCAGTTACTACATTAAAACGGCCTTTATTGCGCAAATAGGTAAACAGCTCTCCACCACATACATATTCAAGGACCATGTATAGAAAACGTTCATTGTGATGTGTCCAAAATCTGTAAGAAAGTTTATGATGCTGTTTAGTTTAGATGGGTAAAGCAAACAGATTTTGTGATAAGGTACAATTTAATAATTAGGAGGTAATAGATAGAAATTATACTGTACCAACATTTATGAGCATGGAGTAAAGCTCTGTCTACACTATCAAACTTTACAAAAAATATGATGTGACCATATAATATGGACATGATGATGACTATCACTAGCATATTTAAGCATATGACTACCATTGGCCACATCACACTTTTTTTTGTCAAACTAGTTTGATAGACATAGCTAAAAGCAATAAGAGCAGAATATCCTTACAAGGAAGTAGGCTTACAGTGCATTACAGTATTTAGTGATAATAGACGACTACAATAAAAACCATATTTAACAGAGGTAGTGTTTACATTGTTTATAACTGCATTGTTTGAAAAGGAAATATAGTACAGGATAATTGTTAAACAATGAACTATTAGTTTTATTATCACAAGGATGTGGTTTGTAATAATTATATTACAGTAGTAATGATTGGGAGTCAGCTAAGCTTAAATTAAATAAATTCTAAGAAAATCTGAAAAATAAAATTGTTTGTAGATAATTTGTATGCATCTTTTTTTCTGAAGGTCATTATTGATTATAGGAAATACTTTATATAATGGTGTTCAACCTGTGTCGTCACCATGATATTGTTCATCATAACTTTCAGATTCCATCAAGCATTTTCAAACCATTAACAGAATATTGAGAAAGCTTTAGCATGAAGAAGATGTAATGAGAAGTAGTTTAAATTTAATAGGGTCTATTCATATCAGTCATGAAAGGTGATCCTATTAAGAACTCATTATGACAGTATGTGTTAAAAGGCTTCAGGTCATTGAACCCATGGAATTTAGATCTTGGAGCTTTCAGCTACCAATTATTATTAAGTTGGTTAATTATTGATGGTTATAAGGGATTTAAGAAAGAATTACAGGAATAGCAATTCTTAAAAACTAACTTATGGCAACATAATTAAACATATTATAACAGCAAGCCTACAGTACAACAAATGGACACAATATTCAAGTTCATCTCCTATTCATTATCTATAGACAAGATCAATCTTCTTGGGGATTTAGTACATGCTTGTGTACAGTAAGTTGATAAATGAGATAATAAATATTAGCATTGCAGATCTCATAGGAAATATTTATTTTAATGATCCCTATTACACATACAATCACCTTGAACAGTCTATGCTTACACAGTGTTTACCCTGAGACAATATATGCACAAAAGAGAACATACGAAACAATGTACTACAAGACAATTGTGATAAAACAAAGGGCATCACAGTGTCTAGTGTAGGAACATGAATAGAGGCCAATAAAATACAAAGTCGTCACAAGCATTTTGGATTAAAAGCCTGTATTTAATTGTACTAAATGCAAAATAATCTTTCCGTGATACTGGGTTTCATAAAACACAAAGTCTGTCCACATACAGTAACATAATAGAAATGAGTCATTTTGTGTGATTTTACCTTTTAAATATTAAATTTTTTGGTTAGCTTTCAGTTTTATTTCTATAAATTATGGTTTCAGAGGCTTAACAGAATAAAGGGCAAATACAGCTCTGTTTTTGTGAGTCAAGGTGAATTGTTATGTAAAATAGGATTTTACAATCTGGTAGTAAAGTCTACTAAAAATTACTATAGTGAAATTTCAAGTATTCAATTTATCAATTGTTAGCCTGCTAAATATTCTCGTAAAGTATTTATTTTAAAACCCTGGACCTATTTGAAAATCATAGGTCCATGTTAAAACCATAACAGTTAACAAATGTACTCTGGCACAGAACAATTTGGATACTATGGTAAATTTTAGTAACCCCAACCCCATAAATTTACCTCCATATAAACAATGAGCCTACAGGGGGGGGGGGGGGTGTTTCGTGTCCTCTCTGAGAAATATTTGCTATTTCATTTTTTTTTAATGTAAAATTTGCCTATAATGTACAGTAATATTTTTTAAAATATCTAGATATTGTATATATATATATATATATATATATATATATATATATATATATCTAATGGTTAGGACATCTGCATATCAAGCAGGCGGTCCGAGTTCGAGTCTCGGTTGGGCCGACTTTTTGTCATTCTCACAGATTTCCTCATCTTTATCGTTTCAAATTAATTAATTAAATTTCAGTATATCACCGGGCGGTTTAGAATTAATGTTCTTTGCCTCTTGTGTTTATATATATAAAAGTATCTCTTCGGAGATCCCGCCTCGTGAATAAAAATACTGAAAGTGGCCGGATCTCAATGGAGATACAAAAAAAAAGCGAAAAGCTAAATCAAAACGATAAAGTAAAACAGCCAGAAAAGTTAGCGGAGCTTTCGGGCAACACTAGTCCTACTGTAGATATTTCTATAGACACAGACAGTGTGAATAATCTATTAGCGATTTTGATCTATATGCTATTATACAATTATATACACCAAGTAATATTCTCTACAGACTTCAGTATGCATAAATTATTTAATAATGCTTTTAGCTGCTCAAATTCTGTTATACAATTCTAAATGAACATGACATAATGGAACCTATGAAATTCAGAATGTCACTTTGTATTCAGAGTGTGTAATTAATGTTGCTCATCTTTTGTATACAGTATGCAAATCACAAGGGAAATGTTCTATAGTCTCTAGATTGTGGTTCAATACAGTATATGTAAGGTAACATGTTTGTAATATATGATGACCAGAATTTGACGAAAAAGGTTGAGCTGGGGGCCACAAATCAATTTAAATACAGAAGTAAACCTACTGTACTGTACTTTTCTTTATTTAAAACAAAGATGTCTACTGTATTTTGCACTTTCTCCCCTTCTGCTTTAATCGGGAGGTGGAGAGGTCGGGGAGAGGTAAAGGCATTATGTATAAAGTTTACATACTGTATGTTATACTTACACTTTAACAATGAATGGATGAACTGTACTTGAAAGTATATCTTTTTCATTTTTCACATGTTCAACTTGTCCCAATCGTACAATATCACTAATATTCAATATTTTCATTGCAACATAGCTTTTCTCTACTTTGTCTCTGGCAACCACAACTCGACCAAATGACCCAGTGCCTGTCAATACAGAAAAAAAAAACATGTATTAATAGTGTAGTATACTATTATATGGAATCAATTTATGACATGGTACTCCTATTAAATTACATTAGGAGGCCCGGGAGGGGTTTCAGTGAGTTTTCTACTTTTCAAGTATATCTTGCTCTTCGATGAGATATGGCATTTGTTGGTTTATCCAGGTAAGCTAGGCACGAAATAGACTATCTATCTAATACTTGTATTACTTTCAAGGAATTTTTAGAAATCCTTCAAGTTATTGAATTTAATAGAATATTGGTTGGTTTTTTTTCTCCAGAAAAGTTGATTAACAAGTCATTAGTGGTTTCCAAATAACAAAAAGTTCACACAAAGTTTAACCAGATGACATTTTGAAAATTAAATAATCAGATTAGTTGTCTAAAGGGAAGAATGATATTATCTGGACCTTTTTAAATATTGTCTGTCTTTTGTTTTAAACTGCTTGTATAAACAAAGATTTTTTTAATTTTTATATAAATTAGACCAATAAAAGATGAATTGAATTGATAAATTGAACCATGGAGTCATGTCTGGACACAAACTTCATTTTATTACAAATTGTCATTCAGAATGTAAATGGATGATAAATGGAAAGTAGATGTACAAATGTGTAGCATTACCTACATTCATCACTGTGATTTACATAACTTAATGGCAAAGAATGTAAATGAATGTTAATGAGTTAACTGTAATTCTTACTACTTCAACGGAAGAAAAAAAATGTTATAAAAAGAGAGTGAGTATACTACTGTAGTAGCTGGGTGTTTGGTGTTACTTATTGATCAAATACACTGCTATAGATTAAGCTACAGTAAGAACTTATATCATTAGGTTTAGCAACTGTTAATATGCAATCAATAAGATCACATTGTATTCAATGATGAGCTATCTTAACAATCAATAAAGGTACTAACTTGGTGGTGTGACAATTGAGAGGATAAAAGCTACTACTGTAAGAAGGTTTAAAAAACACATAGATTAGTCAGAACATGGAAGGGTACTGTATACTGTAACTCCATACTCAGAACATACAGTAAATATAATTGGATCTGCAGGCAATGATTGGATTTGCTACTTAGATTAGGGAAGGGTTTCAAAATGAGGATGGTTAAAATATTTAAAACATAGTTTGTAATTCTGAGCATTAGTTAGTATTAAACTGTAATGATTAGTTTTTCTGCAATACCAATCCTTGTAAAAGCAATATGCCATTTAATCATTCGTTAACAAATAGATTTCTTTATGTTTTAACAGTATCATGTAATTGTGGATGCTATTGTTTAACTTGGATATAACCCCCTAAGGCTGGTATTTATTTTACACTAAAAATATATAGTATTGGTATTTGGGAAATGTATAGTGTGGACATTTTCCAAATGATCGTAAAATCCAAACAGTACTAAGTTTGATCAACTTGTGTTAATTCCTGTTATCATATTCATTCATTAAACACTGTTAAAGAAAGTCTATGTGGTAAAATGTTTTACTATTTAAGAAATTCTGGCATTTTTTTTATTAAAAAAAAATTTACTGACAAAAACTTACTTTATTATAAAATAAACCATTTTAAAAACTAACAACATTGTATACACATTTAATTTTTATTATTAAATTATTACAAATTATTTTTAGATATTAACTTGACCTCATTTGGATTGGAATGCCATTAGAAGTGTACATGTTTTTCCACAATCTTATTAAGACTGCAGAAAACATATGGTACAGCTCAAAATATATTTAAGAATAAAAATAGAAATGTAAACAAGTTCATTTACTTAAGTCTACAATAATCCCCTTAAATATTCTTTAATTGCTTGGATTTGTAAGGATTACAATATTTCCTAATTGTTATTCAAAATCCTTTTAAAGACATAAAATGTCAATTAAATTGCAAATTTATTAATTTCGCATGAACATTTATTTAATATTATTATTAAATTTATTCATTTAAAATATCTTACTTATTATATACAGTACTGTATGCATTGCTATAAACTGTACAAGATATCAAGTTCAAGATAGTGTATTTTTGGTGTGGGAGTTTGGTTTATAGTAATTTATTTACAAAAAATATTATTATATTTGTAAAACTGATAGTGGAGTGATGTTATTTTGTTTTGTACAATTAAAACGTGTAAAATAACCAGACACTAACCTAAAAGAAGGTGAACAACGTTCATGGCATATTACATGGAATTGACGAGTGGTTTTGACCTTCCCAGCGGGAAGATCATCAGCCTGCCACTTTACATTTGAAATGTAACCTCTAGAATATGTAATCATATCCAATACTGACAACAATAATTCACTAACACGCCAACTGAGGTAAACATATTCTTTTCAATAGCAACAGTCAATGAATTAAAAAACTGTAGTCTTTTGATTATTTCTTCTTCTTTACCTTTTTTCCTAATTATTTGAAACCGACAATTAACTTTATAAAATATAAAAAATTAAAAGAACACATCTTACTATAATTAACTCTATTTAAAAAAAATAACATATTGTACTATAAAAACAAAATTGACTTTGCGATGTGGTTGAATGATATTTTTAACCAATCAAATGCGGTATTTTATAATTTGATCACCCCCTGTGGCATAAACTATGTGATATGACTTAAACTAAATATATAAGAATAAGATAAAGTTGAGAACATGACGAGTACTGTAAATGTACACTTTTGAACTTACCAACTGTTTTAAGAAATTGGAAGTCTTTCAGAGAAAAGATTCGACCGTCTAATAGTCCTGGAGGTGGTGGTTCCTTTACTCTTGAAGTTCCAGAACTACTTTTTTTACTACTTTTACCTTTAGCTATTCTTGATGAGGCCATTTCAACTTCACTTTGACCAGTTCTAATAAATAATATGCACAGACACGTCCCGAAATGACTCTTCCAATCTTTTAATAATAAACAATGATTATAGACTAGTGTTTGTTTCTCCTTGTACAGGTAGCTGAGCTAGCTGAGTTATCTTGGTAGGCAAACGAATGATGATGGATACTCAAACATACATAATCCTCCATGAGAGATTACACAAACATAAAGTAGCAAAATTGATTTGTTATTGTTAGTAAAAGTTGTAAACACAGGGGAAAGACGACGACGACGAACTGCCCATAAAACTTCGTCACGGGGTCACCTTACCGGTATCGTCAGCAGGTAAAACGATATGTTCCATTTAAATGTTCTTAAAACCGCTGAGCACATCAAAATTAACAATATAAGTCATTACTATGTGTCAGAAAAGCTAACCCTACTGTCTTTTGTAAGCGGCAAGGCGTCATCTTCGATATGGAACGGAAGCATTCACTAAATCCTCAAGTACTTGCTTAACTCCACCGCGTCGTATGTTGCATGGTTGTCAAGTCAAGCGTATTGTTTAATTGTATTCTAATAACAGTACGTACCCCCTCTACGATACATAAACTTTGTCACTCTCAAGAGATAGTCCGATATTCTTCCTGCCATTTAAGTAGGCCAAATTGCAATAAATTATATAGAACTTACCAGTAGGACTATACACACCTAAACATTACTTACATAATTTGTACCTAATCGACTTAACGGTAGGCCTAGTTTCTATAAGGACTTTCATTAATCGTCCAGCCTCCGAAAAATGTGAATTGAAACGCGATAATGAAACATTTCAACGTGATTAAAGAAAATTCAAAGCGATGAAAACGAACATTTGATCATTAAAAGGCATTTGCGAAGTAGGCCCGATGGTACAGCATGTGAAAAAACGTGGTAACGATGAGAAACAAAAATTGAAGTGATAAAAAAATCATGTTACAGGTCTCCTTACACAAAATCGGCAAAGTGTCGAGAAAAGAAACGTAAGTAACATACGAAGAAAAAACTCTTTGTAGGCCTTATAGCCAAAATGTAATAATACTTCAATCAATAACGACGAAAAACACATAAATCAAAGTGATGGAAAAATCTTATTACTGTGCCTTTACACAAAATCGGAAAACATTGACTTCTCGATCTGTGTGTTGACATATTATGTTAATTAAAAATCTTCGACTTTTGATCAGTTTCAAAGGAAGTATAAAGCGAGCGTGGCATTAAATTGATAACAAAATCTTAAAAACGTCGAGGTTTGAGTACGTTTCAAAAGGAGTAAGCGCGCGTGGCATTAAATTGATAACAAAAAGTTGAACACGTCGAGGTTTAAGTAGTTTCAAAAGAAGTATAAAGCGCGCGTGGCATTAAATTGATAACAAAATGTTAAAAACGTCGAGGTTTGAGTACGTTTCAAAAGCAGTAAGCGCGCGTGGCATCAAATTCATACCAAAAATTTGAACTCGTCGAGGTTTAAGTAGTTTCAAAAGAAGTATAAAGCGCGCGTGGCATTAAATTGATAACAAAACGTTAAAAATGTCGAAGTTTGAGTAAATTTCAAAAGAAGTATGAAGCGCGCGTGGCATTAAATTGATAACAAAATGTTAAAAACGTCGAGGTTTGAGTACGTTTCAAAAGCAGTAAGCACGCGTGGCATTAAATTGATAACAAAAAGTTGAACACGTCGAGGTTTAAGTAGTTTCAAAAGAAGTATAAAGCGCGCGTGGAATTAAATTGATAACAAAACGTTAAAAATGTCGAAGTTTGAGTACATTTCAAAAGAAGTATGAAACGCGCGTGGCATTAAATTTATAACCAAATGTTAAAAACGTCGAGGTTTGAATTAAATAAAAGAAAGCGCGGCCTTAATTTTTTTTAAAGCGTTTCTACCTTTCATTATTTTCAAAAGTATATGAAGCTTGTCAATCTAATTCAGTATAACGAAATGCCTTAATGTAACGTAATGAATTAAGTCATCATCATCTGTACACCTTAATAAGTACATCATTCATAAAACACTATCAGGAGAGTAGAGTTATTAAAATTGTATTAATGTTTTGTTATAGATAACAAGACTTGTTATCGTCTGTGCAGAAGTTGAGGGCGTCATTATGTTACAAGTCATTGTCAGAGTAACACTCGAAAAGTCTATGAAAATGTGTAATTTAACATTAGCAACAATATCGTACAAAATGTGTAATTTAACATTAACAATATAAAAAAAAATGTTATTTTATATCATTTTATTGTCTGGTTTACAAAATAACCAATTAAAAAATGAATTAAAAAATGGTGGAAGAATAGATTCGTACTTTGTAGAAATAATAAAATATTTTTATTTCAAAAACATGTGTCTGGTGGTAAGACCAATTGGTGGTAATTTAAATAATAATTCTATGTACTAGTGTTTATGTATCATAAGTGTAAATTATATACAGTACGGTAATTATTCTGTATGATGCAGACTGAATTCAGAGACTAGCACCTGAACATTGAGGTAGGCCTACTCATCATAAATAGTATTATGATGCAGACTGAATTCAGAGACTAGCACCTGAACATTGAGGTACTCATCATAAATAGTATTATGATGCAGACTGAATTCAGAGACTAGCACCTGAACATTGAGGTACTCATCATAAATAGTATTATGATGCAGACTGAATTCAGAGACTAGCACCTGAACATTGAGGTACTCATCATAAATAGTATTATGATGCAGACTGAATTCAGAGACTAGCACCTGAACATTGAGGTACTCATCATAAATAGTATTATGATGCAGACTGAATTCAGAGACTAGCACCTGAACATTGAGGTACTCATCATAAATAGTATTATGATGCAGACTGAATTCAGAGACTAGCACCTGAACATTGAGGTACTCATCATAAATAGTATTATGATGCAGACTGAATTCAGAGACTAGCACCTGAACATTGAGGTACTCATCATAAATAGTATTATGATGCAGACTGAATTCAGAGACTAGCACCTGAACATTGAGGTACTCATCATAAATAGTATTATGATGCAGACTGAATTCAGAGACTAGCACCTGAACATTGAGGTACTCACCATAAATAGTATTATGATGCAGACTGAATTCAGAGACTAGCACCTGAACATTGAGGTACTCATCATAAATAGTATTATGATGCAGACTGAATTCAGAGACTAGCACCTGAACATTGAGGTACTCATCATAAATAGTATTATGATGCAGACTGAATTCAGAGACTAGCACCTGAACATTGAGGTACTCATCATAAATAGTATTATGATGCAGACTGAATTCAGAGACTAGCACCTGAACATTGAGATACTCATCATAAATAGTATTATGATGCAGACTGAATTCAGAGACTAGCACCTGAACATTGAGGTACTCATCTAAATAGTATTATGATGCAGACTGAATTCAGAGACTAGCACCTGAACATTGAGGTACTCACCATCATAAATAGTATTATGATGCAGACTGAATTCAGAGACTAGCACCTGAACATTGAGGTACTCATCATAAATAGTATTATGATGCAGACTGAATTCAGAGACTAGCACCTGAACATTGAGGTACTCATCATAAATAGTATTATGATGCAGACTGAATTCAGAGACTAGCACCTGAACATTGAGGTACGCATCATAAATAGTATCCAATGACCAGTAGGCCTATAGAAGATTTTTTTCACTGAAAAATATATTTAGAAATCTTAAATACATTATTAAAGCACAAAAAAACATTATACATTATTTTTAAAATATTTATTTGAAGTTTTATATTTAAAAAATTCTAACAACTTTGATTTGGTTTTATCATTAACATTCAAAATAACTAAATAATGTTTGGCAGTTTTGTTGTTGTAATTTCTTTAAATACTATAGTATGCTATAGTATACTATTTAAATACTATAGTATGCTATTTAAATACTATAGTATGCTATTTAAAAGAATAAGCTATGTAGTTATGCACTAATGTGATATATTCTGGTCCATCATAAAAATGAAGAGCATTTAAAATACATTTTAAAAGGTATAACAATTAAAAACTCAAACAATAAGCATTTATACAGATTTAGTAAAGACTATTACATGATTCTAAAAGTATTTCTAATTAAAGTCAAAATTTAAAACATGGCCCATGCAAGAAAGCACAATGGCAGTGGTGGACAAAAAGAAAAAAATAAAATATCTAAGGCACCAATTTGCTCTTGTTAAATAAATATTTGAATTTAAAATATATTCTTGAAATCTAGAGTATTGATGACAATGAAATATAATTTGTTTATTAATTATTTGAACTATAAATATATATTTTTAAATATATATTTTAGAACATAGCTTGTACTTATTAAACAAGACAAAGACAGACATGAATCTCACATAATGTTCCTGATTAGTGGAAGTTAAACATGAATCTCAAATACATGTTTTCAAACATGGAAGTTCAGACTGAAGTAAAATTAATTTTTTTTAAGTTTTCAGAAAAATACATGAAAGTGAGAAACAAAAACAGAAATACACTTTACGCCATGAATACAAATCATTGTTAATAAAATAAATGTGGTTTTAGTTAGTCTGTTATTTTTCTAAACCTCTTTGGTTTCATGTTTAGAGTTGGACAACAAAGAAAGTTAAGACATTATAAATTATATAACTTTATGACATTATTTGATGCAAAATAGTTTAACAGTTATAAAGATAAGGTAGAAAGACAGCAGAAATTAAAAATAGTTTTAGCTGGAAGATCACAAAGCAGCATGATGAGAGTTCCAGTTTTTTATGATGATGTTGTTTGATCTGCATTGAAGCAGCCTAACCTGTGTAGGAACGATTCTAGAGCTCCAATGTATTCGCTTTGATATTTATACATGTGACTGACATGTGATGAGCTGTCAAAGACTTTACTGTAGACTTCTTTGCCATGGTCATGTTTAAGAGTGTTGATGCAGCTATCGATGGTGCTGGCGGGAGCAACTGGGTCAACTTTAGAATAAAAGAAAAGCAAAGGAGTAGAAGCAGGGTTAGAGTAGAACACTTTTTGTGCATTCTGATAATGCAACATTGTGTGTTTGTGAGTCATTCTGAAGAAACCATTCAACATAGCCTCAACAGTATTCTGAGCTACACGGTTGTTGAAAAGCGCCCTCGATGTACCATACGGTACTTTATCCAAATCAACTGCACTGTCAAATACTTGACCTTTGATCCTGTCAACTATCACAGTCTTGTTCTTCGTGTCGTGTTCAGACATCTTTGATAGCGTTTCACTGTGTAGATATGCTCCAACTGAAAAGGTATGCACCAGAAGTGGTCGTTGGTTTTGTTCAGATCCTTGCACAAAATCTACCAACTTTTCCGCAATTTTTTGGGAACCACTTGCAGGTTGTATCAACTGCAGCGGTTTTATTTGAACAGATACGACATCACAGCCTTTGTTAAGATACAATTTAGAGAATCGATCAAGATGGCGCTGTTTAGCAGCCAACCAACTGTACAGGAGAACTAACGGTGTCCCCGGTTGTGACGAGGACGTCGTGTGCAGCACTAGATTATCATCAATCCTGGTATTTGTAATTTTATCATCAGCTTTTGTGGATGCATAACAAACAGCAAGCTGAAGGGGAAAATTTATTAAAATTGATTAAATCAGTTTTTATAAATGTACATATTTGATAAATTATTGAAAATGGAGGGCATAATATGCAATCATGGTAATAATAATGGTTACAGACTGTAGTACCAGCAACTACACTTTGTACCAGGAACTCAAAGAAACTTTATCCTTACAGTCTGAATGCATCAGAAATTGAGTACAACCAGAAATATTAAATTAACTACAGTATCAATCATGTACTAACTTTTTCATAAATTAAAATCTTCTTATTGTATCGTATTTAAAGCAACCGTATTTTATAATTTTATTATTTATTTAAAAAATATATTTACTTTTTACTATAATAGTATTATATTATACTATTAGTATGTTATCATAGAGGCCTAATAATTAGTATACTAATTATTATATAGACAATACAATGACAATAGAGGCAGCTGCAGTGCTAGACCTAAATTGATTTACAAAAATATAAACAAAAATCAAGATCTTTTATTGATATTTTCTATTACTTACTATTTACTAACTTAAATGTGATTTAAATAAAATTGCCATAAAAACACCTATTTTACTGCTGACTCAAATGAGTCACTATATATAAACATTGCCTGGATGGATGGACCAGGGCGAGTTGTAAACAACTCCCTGGATGGAGACTAAAAGTTAATCCACTCACTGATCTTACTGTCTATCTAGTCTCAATACACAGCACACCCTTCGCGATGTGCGGCCTACATAAACACAGTCTGAAAACATACCCGTTTCTGACCGACTGGTATCAACACCGTCTGTTTAGGAAATGTGAATATGGCGTTTTTTGCAAACTGAATACTTTTGAACATGTTGATCGGTTTAAATACTGGAGATTTGGGACAGGACGGCTCAGTAATCCAGGTGGTAAAGGATCTGCTGTGTGATATGCTTCGTTTCGTGAATATAGAGATTGTGTGCTGCAAACCGGCATCCAGAGTGGCATCGACCAAACGACGAACGGGCCATGAGGATCGGTATTAAATATAGACGAAACCATTTGTTACAAGGGATATTATTAAAATACAGTAAGAAGCACGGTATTGGGAGCGGACGGTAATATAATAATTATTATTATAATCTCAGTCATTGGTACAGTGTTAAATTTTAGTGGAAATACAAATCAGGCCAGATAAACATCGTTTATTGTCATAAATAAAAAAATTAATCAAAATAATTCTCTATTAACAATAGTTGTAAAATGGAATGGCTGTGCAGATTGAGAACTCTAGAGGGCAGAAGTACGAAAAAAACGTAAACAAAAGAAAGTCGAAGTCGGTCATCTATTTATATTATATAGAATCTACTAAAATAATTACTTTGTAATTAGAAATAGTGTTTAAGAATAATGTCGGAACAAATAATCGGGCCTTCACTACCACCTGGTTTCGGTGGTGGTGTCTGTAATGGTAAATAATAATATTACTATGAAGCAAGCCGGCGCCGCGCCTAGCTAGTTAGTAAGTAGGCTTATGCTATGTACTGTTATTAGTAGCTCCCCTAGTAGCTGGGAAGCCTAGCAAAGAAGTACGGGTTATTATTATTTATTCAGTCTGAATATAGCAGCTGTTTTAGCTAGTTAGGCCTAGCCCTAGTCCTACTACAAATACACTATATACCTGTGCTTGTTTTTGCCCATTCCTCATCTGTTAATGTCACACCAATTAAGAATTTGTTTTCATCCTTGGTAGATTCACCCGAAAGATTTGAGGATGACAACACTAATGATGAAGACACTATTGGACCAGTCTTGCCAGATGTCATAAGAAAATCAACTCCCAATGAAATTGAAGGTACACGGCAGGATGAAATCACGTCTTCTACATCAATTATAAAAACATCAGAACCTGTTAATACTGTGCCATCTAGTGATATGTCATATGGTCCTGCTCTTCCACCTGGATTTATAGCAACTACTAATGCAGACAGTGAAGATAGTGGTGAGGATGATGAAGACATTATTGGCCCAATGCCAGCTACAGGTCTGGAGGTCAGCAGGAGCTCTGTTGCCAGTGATATCGAAGCACGAGCAGAAGCCATGAAAAATAAATTGACTGGAAATGTAAGTGTGCATGACTTATTGACATGCAGATGTTATGCGCGATTTGAACGATTTGCGCAATTTGAAATTGCGCAAAAAAAATCCTTGCGCAATTTGAATTGAAACATGTGTTTCAAATTGCGCAAGCAACGTATTAAATTGCGCAAGTAATCTGCAAATTGCGCAAGGTTTTTCGACAGATTGTGAAATCATGCACACCCATATTTTTATAGTAATTTCTAAGAATGATTCAAAATTAAAGATAAATATCGCATTTCCTTATTTTAGTAGTGCAAATATTGTTATAAGTTAGCATACCGTCGAAGAACCGACGAAGGAAAATGAAGCGGTGGTGTTCCACCAGGCGGGCGCGGCGCGGGCGGCCGGCTATAGCCTACTACTCTAGCCTAGCTAGGGTCTGGACTACTGATACTGACTAGGTTACATGGCCTAGCTTAAACTAATATTAAAAACTTAAAAAGTGAGTATTAAACATTATCTTCATTGAAATGGTCTTATTTATATAATAAAATACTACATTTTAAACTCCTCTGCCTAGGCCTAGCCTAGCCATGTATGGGAAAATTTACAGTTCGTTTTCAAATTGCGCAAAGGTGTCATATTGCGCAAGAACTATCTTGCGCAATTTACAAATTGTGCAGCGCAATTTAAAATTGCGCAAAGATTTTCTTGCGCAATTTGAAATTGCGCAAGTTGATTGCGCAAAAAAATCCTTGCGCAATTTTAAATTGCGCAAGAATTCTTTGCGCAATTTCAAATTGCGCAAGGATTTTTTTGCGCAATTTCAAATTGCGCAAATCGTTCAAATCGCGCATAACACAGACAATGTGGAATGTAATACAGTTACAATTTGACACTAAACCACTGCATATTGTAGAACCTAATAAAATACAATACAAGACATGATGAACCTAAATTGTTATATGACCCTTAGTCCTAATAAATACAGTAGTAAAAAATACCGTTTCCTTTCTCAAGGTCTGTCTCACCATTAAGTATTTCTTATATTTTAGATTCAAGAAAAAGTTGAAAGAGAAACATGGATGATGGAACTTCCAGACTATGGAAAGAACTTTGGTCTTGGACCACGTACATTCAGAAAAAAGGCAGCGCCCTCTAAACAAGATAGATCCGGCTGGACTGAGACTCCAGCAGACCGTGAGCGCAGAAAGATAGTAAGTAAAAACTAATAGGTTCCGTTCCGGACCAGATATTTTTTTCTTTTATTCTTTGAGTGGGTTGTTTTAATAAATTATGAACTTTGACCTACAGGAAGTACAAAACAAGGCTGCTTCTAGGGCACATCCTGATTCTACAACAAAACAAGATGCAAAAGAGAAATTAAAAGAGAAATCAAACAGGGATCTAGAAATTGAGGACAGAATCTCATCATACAATTCACAAAAGAGAGGTGTATCTCTTGTTGATATGCACCAAAAAGACCTTAAACGCAAACAGGTTGGTTTACATTACATATGCTCTCATACCATTGCATTACATACTAATGTTCAGTAAATTTAGCTCAACTCCCTCAATTGAGCACAATATGAATTAACTAAATTTCTTATTATTTAAGGAAGAAGAAGGGAAAGCTAATGAACGTAGACCATTTAATCGTGAAGTCGATCTACAAGTTAATCGTTTTGATGATGCAAAGAAAAAGCGTCTCATCAAGGAATCGGCAAAGTTAAACGACAAATTTTCACACGGGTCTGACAAGGTTTACTTATGAGATTTATGTACAAACATTTTGACATTCTGGTATCTTTCTACATTTCTTCATAAGCCAAAAAATATACTGAATACTGTAGGCCACAGTCACAGCAATGCTGATCAGTGGTTGAAACCTGAATAAGAGAATCTCTGTAGGTGCAAAAGTACATTAGCATTATTATAGTATTAAACGATTGGTAAATTGAGATGCAAAATAAATTACTTTTATAAAGTTTATTTCTATTATACAACATTGGAAATCATTACATAAAACATGTACAGTTACAAATAGGAGCAAATTAAAATAACAGGTGGATTACTATTCTTAACTCTATCAGACATTTCTTTAGAGCAGAGGAATAATACTGTTAAAAATACCTTAAGAAAAAGGTGAAATCTATCAAGAATTTTTAAAATACGAACTTGCAAAATTGTAAACAACTTAAAGCAGCTTATAAAAAATTTAATTTTTTTCTTCTGTAGGCAGCCGTGCATTTCCATAATTTAAACAGCTTACTTACTTTACAATTTTTTTTCTATAATAATTACTACAAGAGCTGGAAACAATCAACTATCTAATTATACATTAACTATACACTGGTCTTTGTGAATGCCAAATATAGGCTGTGATTATAAACAGGTACTGTATCAAAAAGGTCCCACAACTGGGTTACAACAAATGCTAAAACAGCTGTTTAACAGTTCTATACAAAACACATAATGTACATTCATTACTTGAAAATAGTATAAAAAATGACCAACATTATCAAGCATGCCTTACTTAACTTACATAGAAACATCAACAAGAAAACCATTTTCAGTTTAAGAGTGTGTTCAGACACAGATGAAGTGAATTGCTGTCATTTTGTTTAAAACGATGGCACCTTCTACTAAACATCAAGAGATACTGTAGAGTAGTCGTGTTTTTACACAGCCAAAGATTTATCACGAAAGTTAGATCAATTCAAATATATTCATAGCAAGCTAAAAGTATTATAAACATGTTTTCAATAAAAAAACAGAACTTTACTGAAGACTTGCACTGTGTGTGAATGTATGAGTTGAGGTTGACACCACTCTCTGACATACATTAAGAAGCTCTTGAAATGCAGTGTTTAGAACCCCATCTGCATATCCTCCTGTAACAAACAAATTAAAAGAGTGTTTATTTTAAGAAGATTAAAATGAATCAAAAGAACTCTTCTAAAACAAAACAGAAAAAAAAAGTTATCAAATATTGGATTGGTAATTAATGTGAAAACAGAAGCGAAGAAAACAAGAGTAAAAATCTGAAACAAAGGAGTACTATAATGAAAACATTACCCTATATGACCAAGTATAGCCCAGGGGCCTAGGTACAAAATTACCCTATATGACCAAGTATAGCCCAGGGGCCTAGGTACAAAATTACCCTATATGGATGACCAAGTATAGCCCAGGGGCCTAGGTACAAAATTCAGTGTGATTGAATTAAAAATGGATTTGAATTGGGTCTGGAGTAGGATTATACTTGATCATGGTATTATTGTGAAAAGGTATTGCATGTGTAACATAACAACTATATAACAACTATAAATCAAATCTCTTAATATTGTTAATAAAAGGATACAGTTAGTAATTTATCAATAATGTCACATTTCATATAGCAAAAAAAAAACCAACAACAGTTCCTAATCCAACCAACACAAAATATAATTTTGGTAAAACATTGTTAGTAATAACATAATTATAGCTATCTTCCTAGCTAATAAAACATTGTTAGTAATAACATAATTATAGCTATCTTCCTAGCTAATAAAACATTGTCAGTATATAACATAATTATAGCTATCCTCCTAGCTAATAAAACATTGTTAGTAATAACATAATTATAGCTATCCTCCTAGCTAATAAAACATTGTTAGTAATAACATAATTATAGCTATCCTCCTAGCTAATAAAACATTGTTAGTAATAACATAATTATAGCTATCCTCCTAGCTACCTGACTACTGACTGGGGTCAGTATCTTCTTCAATAAATGGTGTATCCTCCGGGAAAGCCTCAGGCAGAATGCTTCTTTTACTTCTTCTAAGATTTCCCCTAAGTTGCCTTGATGTATGTTTGATACGTTTCTGCAAAGGCTGGAAATCTGAGTCTGTGCTTCTGGAACCACTACTACTAGCCTGACTGTGTTCATCTATTCTAAACTTATTGAGCCTATCTGCTATAGCCTGGCTGTCTCTAGCCTCAATTACTTGGGCAAAGTCAGACAGGCTAACAGGGTCTACCTGGCCTGATCTACTCTGGCTCCTGCATTTGGAATACTTATAATGGCTACTAACAACAACTGGAGATTTTGGTGTGCTTCTAGCTTGTGGTGCCTGTTGAAAAGATTATTATAAATTGCTATCTAAAAGCAACTATCAAGTTAACAAATAGTGCCATTATGTTTGTTTTTAAGTTATTTTGGAATTTTAACAGCACTAGGTCAGTATTTAACACTCTGAGGATTGGAAAACCAATTCTAATTATCAATCAATATTTGTTATTATTTTTTTTTTATATATATTTAAGCAAATTGCCAAGGATAACAATGAGCGAATTCATTCACTATCCTTCTTAAAGGTGACAATCCTGTTCACAAAACAAACATATACACAAGATGCTCTACATAAACGAAGTCTTATTACAAGTCTTTGGAAGTAGAGTTGTAATTTGTCATTAGAAAAAATTCTGACATGACAGGACTTAAACCCAGGACTTTGTGATTTATTTAATATCTACAGTACTCAGTAACTAAAGTATATAATGATTACAGTATTAGAAATTCATTAATATATGTGACCACTAACCAATACTCGGATGGCTTGACCTTCTTGGAATTCTTCCTCTTCATCATTACTTTCTTCCTCACTCTCTTCTTCTTGTTGATGTTGTTGTTTTCTGCAAATATAACATACAGTCAATTTAGAAACTTATCCAAAGAAAAATAAGAATATTAGGTTTCAAAAACAGTTATTAATAAATTAAATTAGTAAAAACACAACTTAACCAATCAAACAATGATAAATAAATGTTTTATAAATATTGGTTAACAATAAAACTGAAGAATTAAAAGAAATATCTGGAGTACTGTATTGTGCAAGAAGACAACAACATTCTGATAACAGCTAGATAATAATAATAATATTTGTTAAGCGCAAATATGCATCAAAGTACTCAAGGTGGTTGTGGAAAACTAATCTGCAATCCAAACCTAAAAAACTTCCAAATCTAGACAAAATCAACAAAAAACACTCACTCACATAAAATGGACTTATCGGAGTTTTATGATGCAGAATGCAAACAGGTAAGTTGTACAATTAAATGTAAACAAAATGTTGTAAACTTAAAAAGGATTAAACTAAAACAATTTATTGTAACAGAATATTAAATGTAAACAACCAACAAATTCAACTGTTGAAAAAAAATGTTCCATAACAAATTATTGGAAAATACAAAAGAGAAAACATTGTTAAAGTAACATTTAACCACTAAGTACCCAAAGCTGCTACTGGTCCTAGTACTATAGCTATGTCTAGCTAAAGAGAAAACATTGTTAAAGTAACATTTAACCACTAAGTACCCAAAGCTGCTACTGGTCCTAGTACTATAGCTAAGTCTAGCTTTCACTTGTGTCTTTTTAGGTCTAATCCATGACAATTGAGATGAGGAGTTGGTTGTGGCTTCATCACTCATGCTAGTCCTGTTTTACAATACAGTATATATAATGTACACTATTATTAGATCCTGTATAAAGTAATGTTTATCGTATTTTTGATGTTCTTACATGTTGCTTTTATCCCTTTATTCATGTCTGTTTTTAATATATTGATTGGTTTAAAGAATATAAATATTGTACAATAGACAGTAGTAATAATTTTATTAATATACATTTTACAATTTAAAAAATGTACTCATATTATTTCCATTTTAATTGGCAAAATTGAATCTGAATTCATTGCTCTTTTAAAAAAATACTAAGGCAGCGTGGACAAGAACTGGCCACCCTACCACATAATTCTGAGCCTTAGTAATATGAGCTCATTACCCTATGTTCAGAATTGAATATGGGACCTTTATCTCTACCTTTTATCTTTCTATTAGTTTCATCAACTCGTGTTCAATTATTATAAATGTTATGCTTACCCTTGACTAATGTCCTCATCTGTTGTTCTCCTGCGCTTCCATCCACTACGTGTTGCATGAGGCTGGTCCTCTTTTGAAACCCATCGACTTTCCGCATCATCAGTCACTAAAAACATAAGTTGTTACACTAAGTGACCACTAACAGCAAATTAACAAAGGTTATAGGAATGAGTTCTTAAGTGAGATGTGTGTAGTGCATTTGTAACAAAATCAACTTTGACTTATTTAAAGACAGCAAATTAACAAGACTTACCACCAGACAACGCCATCTTTCTTTTGATACCAGGTTTTGGGCGCTTAGGAGGGCGTGGTGGACGACTTACATCAGAACTAGTATCCCCACCCTGCATCAAGCTATTTCGGTATGCTCTCAATGCTGACCATTCATCACCTGTGTTTTCTAACATTTCTGGACGGAGCTGGCGGTCAAGGTAGACCAGTCTGCCGAAATAATGAAATAAATAAACTTTAAGATCCACTGTTTCTAATATTTTGTAATAATAGTAAATTGAATAAAAACAAGATGTTACTATACATACACCGTCTTTTTATCCAGCTTCATAAGCTTGGTTGTAAATTCACTGAGAACGTCCAGGTATCCAATATTAGGGGGTGGTCCTCCTGGATTTTGGCGGTCCTCTAGAGGAGTTAAACTGAACATTATACCCTCTCTATAAAAAAAAGCAAACAAAATTTCAGATAGTCAAATATTGATGGTGATGAATCTGATTGATTTTGGCAAAAACGATAAAGTTACCTGTAGAGAGACTCTTCAAATAATCAAATACTGGAACTTAACTAAGTAACTTAATGAGTTGATACTTACTTGTGCAAGGCCGCTACAGCATCTCTTGTCTTGATCTGATCAAGTCCAAATGTGAGAGAGAATCTTCGTGCCAGTTCTTTGATAGCATTCATCTGGTTTACAGCTTTACCTTCCTGACCGTATTCCATTTCTCTCATTTCAAGAAATAACTGATAAATAATTAATATCAAATTAAATAGGAAAAACAAAACTTTGTAAAAAAATAGTACAGTAAATAGTTTGAATATTCATGGTACATATTAGTGTTTAAACAGACAATAACAAATAAATATTACCTGACTGAGACTAAGTCCTAGTGTTTTTGCACAGCTTATTTTGTTGATTTCTCTTGATTTGGCCAATGTTAATTTAATGATGTCACCATAATCATTATAATACTGAAATTAGATATAAAACACTTCATTACATCTTACATAATACATAAGCAAATAACATTTTCTTTTTTAAAAGAGCTATTAAAAAAACTGAGAATGTTTTATGAAGTTAAAAGCTAAATGAAATTCTGTAAAAAAGAGGGTCTTTAGCCGAAGGTCTGAGTGAGAATAAAAACAATACTGATGCAACACATCTTCATATAGTGTTTAAATATGCCAGCAGCATTTCGCATGTCAATGATATTGAACACGATGAGTTTACAGAATGAAGCCAGAAGGTTTCTACGTTTATATAAAACAATACAGTACACACCTTCATGTAGTGTTTAAATATGCCAGCAGCATTTCGCATGTCAATGATATTGAACACGATGAGTTTACAGAATGAAGCCAGAAGGTTTCTACGTTTATGAAGAACTTCAATCTTGTGTGAATCATCACCTTCGTCATCATCATCTGAAAGTAATATTTTATTCATTATATTTATTTTAATTTTATTGTTACATGTTTTATACCTTCATAAAATCTTGTGGAAATAAATAAAAAAACCAACAGCGATAATTTCCGCCACTTTAAAGTTTGAAACATAAACAATACAACAGGTAAAATACAAATTCAGATTACAACCATCAATCCACATGTAAAAATAGCATAGATATTGTGGGGTAAAATTTTAAAATTATATATATATTGATTCATGTTTTTGTTAGTATGCTTTAGTGTTTGTGTATGGTGACCTCCGACCTCTTGCCACTCCCTTGCACACTCATGTGATGTTTTTAATGTTGTTAAAGTAAATAAATAAATTTGTATATCTTAAGCTCTGTCTACACTATCAAACTAGTTTGACAAAAAAAGTAATGTGCCAAATATGGTAGTGATATTCCCAAATATGGTAGCAATATGACATCATCATGTCCATATATGGGTACATCACATAGTGTTGACAATGCTTAAGAGCTTACCATCATCATCTTCTTCTACAAATACCTCTTCCTGTATGAAATCTGCAATCCTAAGTTGAAGGTTTTCATTGGCCACATAGATCAATGAGCTATAAGTTAGATCAGAGCCTAGCTGCTTACTAAATACAACCAGAAGGTCACCAATGGTGGTGAAAGCCTCCTGTTTAATGGTCTCATTTCGATCAATAAGAAGAATAGCGCAGAAGTGTATCAGTTCAGTAACCCGCTTCTTGAGTCGGTTGATCTCATCCTGAAAAAAATCATAAATATTATGATTTTATCATCTGTCATACATTAAGCACAATATAAAGGAACAATTGTTGAAAAGAACAGTTGAGTTTCTCTTAGAACTAAATATATGTGATGTACCGTAAACTTGATATCACCATTTGATTTCGCCAGGCAAACATTCAAACAATAAAAAGGAACAATTCACATAAAAATAATGAGTGGTCTTCCTGCATGAAAGCTAGGACAATAACGATATTATATATTGTAGTAGTTCCATATCTTGAAACAATGTAAAAATTAATTAAGTTCACACTAAATATGTTGGACTTACTTGGTCGGGGTTCTTGTCTTCTAGCTTATTAACATACCACATTATAGCATAATGTGCACACGCAATGGATGAGGCATAAATGTCTTCAGGTACGTCACCACGTTTAGGAGCTTGCTTGATCAGTAAAAATATCATCTCATACAAATTCCACCCGGTGAGGTCATGACAGCTAAACACAAATACAAAAAAATAATATAAGAACTACAAACAAAATGGAATTGGGATTTTAATTTCTAAAATTATTTGATTTATTTCTATCCTTGTACACGAACAGTGCTTCAAAGACGAAAATAATTATTATTACAATAATAATAAAAGCATTTATAAAGCAGCATATATCCAATCAATGATTGTCCATAGGCGCAGTACGTACATGTATAAAAAACATTAAATTATTACAATTACATTATTAGAAGTAAAACAACTTTAGAAAGTAAATTAAAATACAATAAAGGTCTAATTAGTGATACTACAGTAATGCCACAACCCTGGATGATTTTAAAGGTCTAATTAGTGATACTACAGTAATGCCACAACCCTGGATGATTTTAAAGGTCTAATTAGTGATACTACAGTAATGCCACAACCTTGGATGATTTTAAAGGTCTAATTAGTGATACTACAGTAATGCCACAACCCTGGATGATTTTAAAGGTCTAATTAGTGATACTACAGTAATACCACAACCCTGGATGATTTTAAAGGTCTAATTAGTGATACTACAGTAATGCCACAACCCTGGATGATTTTAAAGGTCTATGACTAGTGATACTACAGTAATGCCACAACCCTGGATGATTTTAAAGGTCTAATTAGTGATACTACAGTAATGCCACAACCCTGGATGATTTTAAAGGTCTAATTAGTGATACTACAGTAATGCCACAACCCTGGATGATTCTAAAGGTCTAATTAGTGATACTACAGTAATGCCACAACCCTGGATGATTTTAAAGGTCTAATTAGTGATACTACAGTAATGCCACAACCCTGGATGATTTTAAAGGTCTAATTAGTGATACTACAGTAATGCCACAACCCTGGATGATTTTAAAGGTCTAATTAGTGATACTACAGTAATGCCACAACCCTGGATGATTTTAGGTCTAATTAGTGATACTACAGTAATGCCACAACCCTGGATGATTTTAAAGGTCTAATTAGTGATACTACAGTAATGCCACAACCCTGGATGATTTTAAAGGTCTAATTAGTGATACTACAGTAATACCACAACCCTGGATGATTTTAAAGGTCTAATTAGTGATACTACAGTAATACCACAACCCTGGATGATTTTAAAGGTCTAATTAGTGATACTACAGTAATGCCACAACCCTGGATGATTTTAAAGGTCTAATTAGTGATACTACAGTAATACCACAACCCTGGATGATTTTAAAGGTCTAATTAGTGATACTACAGTAATGCCACAACCCTGGATGATTTTAAAGGTCTAATTAGTGATACTACAGTAATGCCACAACCCTGGATGATTTTAAAGGTCTAATTAGTGATACTACAGTAATGCCACAACCCTGGATGATTTTAAAGGTCTAATTAGTGATACTACAGTAATGCCACAACCCTGGATGATTTTAAAGGTCTAATTAGTGATACTACAGTAATGCCACAACCCTGGATGATTTTAAAGGTCTAATTAGTGATACTACAGTAATGCCACAACCCTGGATGATTTTACACCAAGCATTCATTAGCTACAATACTTAGTGCTTAAATTAAAAAAATTCACAAATTAGTAAATAATGTTACCTATAAAACGTTGTAATTCTTTTCAGACTTGATGACAAAGCATAGATAACATTATCATGTGGTTCGTCAGTCTAAAAAAAATACACATGAATCATAATGATAATGTTACTGTAAGTGAAAGTAAATTACTCAATTCACCTCATCCAATTTAGTATATTCAAGATTCAATTTATTTTCCAAATTGCAAAGATTATTTGATGAGATAAATGGTTAAAATAAATATAAAAAAAAGGGTGGGGGGGGGGGGGGGGAATAAAAAAGCAAAAGTCGTTTTATGGCTACCCTTTACGCATAAAACGGAAAGTACATAAACAAATAAGACAATTTCTTACATACATTACATAACATATTAAAATAATAAAGTATTTTTTGCACTTAGGGGTTCATTAATCCTAATTACTTAAATAAATTCAAAACACTTACTGCTTCAAAACTCTCATAGCTTCTGGTAAGTCTTTCTGCCAGACTATCAAACAGCGTTGTTCTAGCGACCTCAACCTTAGGTGTGGTGTTGTACTGGTCACAAAGCAAGCTCTCATATGTCTTAGAACAAGCATCAAGAACCTGCAATAAGTTGGTAATAACATAATCTAATGTTGGTAATTTGAAAAATAAATAACTAAAGATTACAAAAATTGTACCAAAAAATAGGTTGAAAAATATGTTAGTTCTATTGTATGGCACTATACAATATGACTTATATGTTACTTCTATTGTATGGCACTATACAATATGACTTATATGTTAGTTCTATTGTATGGCACTATACAATATGACTTATATGTTAGTTCTATTGTATGGCACTATAAAATATGACTTATATGTTAGCTCTATTGTATGGCACTATACAATATGACTTATATGTTAGTTCTATTGTATGGCACTATACAATATGACTTATATTTGTTGATCTTATTTATTATGTGCAATGTATTTAAATATTTTTAAAGATGATGAAATAAAAGCGGGACGAACCCACATAAGACAAAAAAGAACTTGAGCAAAATTGTTACTGTATCTTTCAGGTAAGACATTAAGTGGGTGGTCATGTGTGCAAAATTGTGCATGAAAAAGAAATTGTATATGCTGCATTGACTATATACGTGTGTTTATCTCATTCTTCCGTTACTATACATATGATGCTACCCCTCAGGTTGTTTTTGAACACATATTAATTGACATACTTCAGTTTCTGTATGCTTCTCCACTATATCTCTCATCTGTCGTAGGAGTGAATCCAAGTGTTTTTCCAGTCTACTTGTTGTATAGATCTCAACATCAAAGTGTTGTGGGATCTCCAGTAGGTTTGCTACTTTGTCGGAATCTATACCATACTACAAGAGAAGAAGAAGAATATATTAATCATTTTAGTGCTATCATTATACAGTATATTTTGATAATATATATATATATATATAACCACAGTAGGCAAAGAACATTAATTCGAAACCGCCCGGTGATATACTGAAATTTAATTAATTAATTTGAACAATGAAGATGAGGAAATCTGTGAGAATGAGAAAAAGTCGCCCCAACCGAGACTCGAACTCGGACCGCCTGCTTGATATGCAGATGTCCTAACCATTACACCACTGGGGCTTTCATGGTTGTTCAAACTTGATTGGATAGCGACTCTTTAACATTCTCGGGTGGTACGGCGGAACAGCACTAGTCCTCAGTTGTACGCACGCGCAACAGAGATCAAATTGATACGCCCTCATCTTTCAGTATTTTTATTCACGAGGCGGGATCTCCGAAGAGATACTTTTATATATATAAACACATATGACTTGCACTGATGAAGGGCTAGTGTTGCCCGAAAGCTCTGCTAACTTTTCTGGCTGTTTACTTTATCGTTTTGATTTAGCTTTTTGCTTTTTTTTTGTATCTCCATTGAGATCCAGCCACTGATACCCACAGCATTGTCATTTTTTCAGTAATTTGCCTTTGGATTTATATATATATATATAAACACAGTAGGCAAAGAACATTAATTCTAAACCGCCCGGTGATATACTGAAATTTAATTAATTAATTTGAAACGATAAAGATGAGGAAAATCTGTGAGAATGAGAAAAAGTCGCCCCAACCGAGACTTGAACTCGGACCGTCTGCTTGATATGCAGTTGCCCTAACCATTAGACCACTGGGGCTTTCATGGTAGTGTTCAAACTCGATTGGATATGAATATGAGCACTGTTTTATATATAAATCATGTAAATTATAGAAACAGTGCTCATATTCGGAACATGATCTTATTATCGCGTCGAGCATAGCTCATTGGCGAAAGTTCCGTATTTTTTAGTTGTATGAAAAAATGTCTCTGGCGGGATTCGAACCTGCAACCTCTCGCTTACAGGGCGAGTATCATACCACTAGACCACAGAGCCATGTATGGTATTATCACAGATTTTCACCCACCAGATACATTCTCTCATACAACAAACGGCCTCACAATCAGTGGAGGCTTAACAAGTCAGAATAAATTCCAACTTTAATTCGCAACGGTTTTTTCATACAACTAAAAAATACGGAACTTTCGCCTATGAGCTATGCTCGACGCGATTATGAGATCATGTTTCGAATATGAGCACTGTTTCTATAATTTACATGATTTATATATAATTTACACAGTGCTACGCAACATCATTGATTTATATATATATTGATTATGATTATAGAATATGATTACAGTTCTCATATATTCTGTGCACTGTGTAAATGAACAAATAAAACAGAAACAATAAGAAGACTGACATTTGCTGGACACTGTCTTCACAGAAGAAATCATTGCAGTCAAAACATGGGCTTGCAAAACAAGAGACGGATACTGGTGGTATGCAGAGAGATGAACTGGTTGTCACAATGGCAGATAGCAAGTTATGGAGGAATCTAATCATATAGGTTCGGGTATGTGCCAGACTAAGTAAGTGTAAACGTGACTCAAGAAAAAAGATGCAACATACTTTTGAAAGAAGATCGGGCAATTTGACAATGAAATGCTCTGATAACTTCATCTTGTCGTCTTGCACAGCTTTCTTCTCTTTTGCTGACAAAATCTTCTTGGATGACCCCCGACCTACGGGCGCATGACCCTGAGCCGCTTGTCGGACAGCGCAAACCATGATTTCTATCAGCGCTGTTTCTTGGCGATCATCAAGTGCTGTAAAAAATAATTTATTTTACTGTAACCTTTAATTTGTTTCCTATGTTAATGAGATAAACAAAAACCAAAAAGTGTGATGTGCCCAAATATGGTAGTGATATGCTTAAATATGACATATCATGTGCACAGCACATTTTTTGTCACATAGAGTTTGATAGTGTAGACAGAGCTTTATATGTTGACCTTGATCAATCTTGCCAATAAAGTGCGAGTCGGGTTAAGCTTACAAAATAGGACAATCAAGATGTGTACTTACGTTCCTCCCCTCGTCCTGGTTCCTCTAGAAGTAGCTCAGTCATACAATCCCAATCTTTCACCATCTCATTCACTTCCCATAATGCATCTACAAGGTATGCAGCATGCTCATGAAGCTACGGAAAGTGTGAAAACTGATTATTAATATATAATAATAATTCATATAGTACCATTTCAGTGATCACTGCTCATGGTATTTTTGACTTAGATGACTACATACTTCTCCTCAAGGGTCACGTCATGTCAGTGCTGCCAATTAGAGATTGTCTGTCCACAAGAGTGGCTCGTGTGAGCTAGTAGACTGGGATAACCCCCTACTCATCTCCAAAGATGTAGTAGGTTCTTTAAAGTGCACATGAGCTAGATGTGTACATTGAACCTACAGTTTATAGTCCTTATCTGATAAGACTCTATTAAACTCTCGCCCAATAACATATCAACAATGCTACTTCATTTTAACAATCTTATTCGTCTCTAAACTATGAGACCTTCTGTATTACAAGAACTTACCTCACTCTCTATAAAGAACTGGACAAGATCCTTGATAAGTGGTGCATTGGCGCTACGCCTTTTACTAGCAGCCCTTTTGGATTTTCCTGTCTCTGTATCATCTCGCTTGAACAGTCTTTCATTGAGAAACTCTCCTGCAGCCTGTGCTACAGCTCTACTTGCTGAGTACACAAGTTGATAAACATTTTCACAATCTTCAGCCGATAAGATATCCTCATTAAACCTACATTAAAAAAATATTAAAATTTATAGTTTTAGTTAAGAAATGACTTAATACTTAAAGATGTATTGTCCTCATGAAAAATGAAGATTAATAAAATCATACTTTAAATAGGCAATTGCAGTAAGACAACAAAAAAGGTTAATTTTAACCAAAAACCATTGTCTGACAGACAATTTTAGTATTTTTTGCTTTAAATTACATTTTTTTAGGTAAATAATTTTTCTTCCAATCCATTTTTTTGGTGAAAGTGAATAACTATTATGTGACATTTAAATGGCATAGTTAACAAAAAATGTAAAAAAAAAAAATGTTAGGGGGACAATATATCTTTAAAGACTTAATATTGGACATTCATGTTTAGCTGCTCATTACATAATCATGTGTCAAATCTTTACTTAAATCTGAGTATTGTTACTTACTTTAAGATGAGAGTGACAACCTTGATGGCCTGTACAGCAACATCAGTTTCCTTATCAAGTGTCATGGCCACAATTCTGTCTTTGAACCGATTTGTGAAGAGTTCAAGTTTTAAAGCCAAGTCACTTACGAGGTAGAGATTCTGAAGTCCGACTAAACATTTCAACCTCACATCTCCAACCTTTAAATTAATAATATTATAAACAAAAATGAAAACAATTTGAATAAACAATTTAATGTTGTCTATTTCTTCTTTGTTGTGAGCAAATTAATTCATTTTTGGCTGCATAAATGGGACAAATTTAAAATAACTTTTATAGGCAAAATGCAAAATAACAACAGTTTTTTGGGAGCACAACTGAAATATAAATTTTTAAAATCTATTATCAAATAAACAGTTTGGAATTATGCAGCAGCTCAAAGGAGGGGTGTCAAGAATGTAATATCACTATTATCAAATAAACAGTTGTTTGGAATTATGCAGCAGCTCAAAGGAGGGGTGTCAAGAATGTAATATCACTATTATCAAATAAACAGTTGTTTGGAATTATGCAGCAGCTCAAAGGAGGGGTGTCAAGAATGTAATATCACTATTATCAAATAAACAGTTGTTAGGAATTATGCAGCAGCTCAAAGGAGGGGTGTCAAGAATGTAATATCACTATTATCAAATAAACAGTTGTTTGGAATTATGCAGCAGCTCAAAGGAGGGGTGTCAAGAATGTAATATCACTATTATCAAATAAACAGTTGTTAGGAATTATGCAGCAGCTCAAAGGAGGGGTGTCAAGAATGTAATATCACTATTATCAAATAAACAGTTGTTTGGAATTATGCAGCAGCTCAAAGGAGGGGTGTCAAGAATGTAATATCACTATTATCAAATAAACAGTTGTTAGGAATTATGCAGCAGCTCAAAGGAGGGGTGTCAAGAATGTAATATCACTATTATCAAATAAACAGTTGTTAGGAATTATGCAGCAGCTCAAAGGAGGGGTGTCAAGAATGTAATATCACTATTATCAAATAAACAGTTTGGAATTATGCAGCAGCTCAAAGGAGGGGTGTCAAGAATGTAATATCACTATTATCAAATAAACAGTTGTTTGGAATTATGCAGCAGCTCAAAGGAGGGGTGTCAAGAATGTAATATCGTAAAAATTCTACTTATTTAAAAAAAAAGATTGTAAAATATTTACTTTATCATGAAGAGTCCAACCAACATACTTCAGGTAGCTATCACTCAGGAACATCTCACTGTAATTCTTCATCCAGACACCAATCTCACCCATGCATATCGCTCTTATCTCTGGCTGAGTGTCCCTATATAAAAAGAAAATAGTGAAATTAGTGGTCTATCTGCCATATAAAACAGAAGGAATCTGATCTTGAACTGTTTGTTTGTTTCATTTTCCACACAAAAGAACAGATATATATACTACAAAAAAAGAAGACAATGTGTGAAAGGAGATGATCAAAATAAGTAAAAATTACTTTAAGCATTGACCACCTGAACAGTTGTAGACATGACAAGAAAACTAATAACTCTAAAATATTGACAAAAAAATATTAACTGCCTACAGTACACATCATTTATGTTTAAGTTACTAAATCTAAATTCTGAAACACAGGGGACCAGCAGAAAGGTGTCCACAAAGTAAAATGAAAGGTAGATAATGAACACAGGAGACCAGCAGAAAGGTGTCCACAAAGTAAAGTGAAAGGTAGATAATGAACACAGGGGACCAGCAGAAAGGTGTCCACAAAGTAAAATGAAAGGTAGATAATGAACACAGGGGACCAGCAGAAAGGTGTCCACAAAGTAAAGAAGTAAAGTGAAAGGTAGATAATGAACACAAGGGACCAGCAGAAAGGTGTCCACAAAGTAAAATGAAAGGTAGATAATGAACACAGGAGACCAGCAGAAAGGTGTCCACAAAGTAAAATGAAAGGTAGATAATGAACACAGGGGATCAGCAGAAAGGTGTCCACAAAGTAAAATGAAAGGTAGATAATGAACACAGGGGACCAGCAGAAAGGTGTCCACAAAGTAAAGAAGTAAAGTGAAAGGTAGATAATGAACACAGGGGACCAGCAGAAAGGTGTCCACAAAGTAAAGGTAGATAATGAACACAGGGGACCAGCAGAAAGGTGTCCACAAAGTAAAGAAGTAAAGTGAAAGGTAGATAATGAACACAAGGGACCAGCAGAAAGGTGTCCACAAAGTAAAATGAAAGGTAGATAATGTAGACCATATTTAAAAAAAAAACCCTTTTCTTTTTTTAAAAATATATAATTACCTGTATCGGTGTACAAAGATTCCTTTAAAGATGTTATTCATCATTTGTTGAATTTCTTCGATGTTTTCAATAATCTCCTGCCTTTTGCCAAGTAACATTTCAATTCTCTCACTTGCTCGTTTTGAGGTCTGCTTTTGACGTTCAGCATCATGCTGTCTTTGTGTGTTATCAAGATTTACACTTAGATTAAGTGCAACATTCACCAACGCCGTCATTAGCTTCATAGCTGAAAAACAAACAGTATTTTTAAATGTGTAAAGCTTTGTCTACACTATCAAAATGTGACAAAAAAGTGTGATGTACCCAAATATGGTAGTGATATGCTTAAATATAGTAGTGATATGACATCATCATATTTGGCCACATCACATTTTTTTTGTCACATAAAGTTTGATAGTAGAGCTTTACTTTTTCAAATTTATAAACATTTTGGAACATTATGTGTACACCCGGAGCCCTATGTACCTATATTTTGGTCAAAAGAAGACAGGAAGGGTCATATAAGCTATATTAGCTTTCTAACCGACCCATAACATCAAGCAAGTATCAAGCAAGTATGATTGATGTTGAATAACAGTCACCAATAATATGACTTAAATTAAATTAAGAAGCAAGCTTCCAAGTATTAATTTGAATACAAATTCACAGTATAAATGTTCACAAAATGGATCATTCATCGAAAGTTAAGTTTATTTCTCTTTTCTTAATTAGAATGAGTTGTGCTTCCCGGAAACAGAGCCAGGTACAAACAAACAACTTTTAAACAATGTAAGAATAAAGAAACAAAGAACATACATGAAAACACACAATTGGAGTCGGTTGATATTACCTAAACAACCGTGGACCAATCAAAATGTGTAGTCTCACCTGCTAAGGTACTGGTGTGTCGAAAAGCCCGAACCTGAGAGTCACTAAGACCAGTTAAAAGTGAAATGATATTATCCATCATGTACTGATCGTATAAGATGCTATATTGACATTGTCGAACTAATACACTAATGAAGTCACAAAAGTTGGTCTTAAACTTCTTATACATTATACCGGTCATTATCAGTGGGTAGTCTCCACTTTCCTGTTAAAAAAAGTAGATATAGTACACAGTAGATATAGTAGTAGTACACAGTGAACATGGATAAGGGTCACTTTCATGAGTTAATAATAATAATACAGATTTCTAGAGCGCACTTCACCGCCTATTTTTAAGTTATTAAATATTAATTAAATCAGACTTTTTTTTGTACTTTAAAAAAAATTAATCACTTCCTTAAAAAAAAAACCTCAATGTTTTAACTTAGAAAAAGACAAAGTAAATGGTTAAATTTGTTTGCTTTAAATTACAGTTTTTTTCAGGTATATACATTTTTTGAATCACATTTTTGGTCAAATGGATAACTGCAACATTAAAATGGCATATTAAAAAAAATTGTTAAGATTTATCTTTTCATCTTTAATTGGTTAGAAGAAAATTGTTTAAAATTGTCTGTACATTAGTTACCTCATCAAATTCTTCAGTCATGCGTCTAATGATATCACTATGTTCTAGAGTGGCGTACATATCAGTCGTAACAACCCCTTTACAGCCTGAACTCTGTATGATAAAGTTGATCAAGTCCAGCAAAGCTGTATCACGATTTGTCTTGTAAGTTTCAATCCAATCATCTACGATTGTCTATAAAAGTAAATTTTTCAGATTTACATTTGTGTTTTTCATTACTTTATGGAAACAGTGCAAGTTAATTATTGAATTAGTTTTAACTGATGATACATCATAATAGTACTCACTGCTGCTCCTCCTTTTCCTTGACGTACAATCTCAAACAAAGTGACAGGTTCGTTACTGGCAATTGACTCAGTTTCTGCTTTTTGACGACCTCGTCCTCTTCCTCGTTTTGCAGGCTGTAAAATACATAAACATTTGAAAATCACATATTCATAGTAAAATAACTATTATTATTATTACAAATGTTTAATGCTTAAGAAAAAAACAGAATATAATGTTTGATTTGTGTATCAAATAAACTCTATTTTCAAATTATAAATCCAGCTCACCTGGCCTCGCACTGGCTTTTTCTTTATTCTTGATCCCTCTTCATTGTCACTCTCATCTGAATGGTCTCCACTTTAATAAAAAAGCAGTTAATAAAATTAGATTCATGGTTAAAATTTAAATCAAATCAGTCAAGACTCTTTACAAAATGAAAACATTCGCACCTAGAGTAATTAATAAAAAAGAGAAAACAAACAAAGCTTGAAGTCGAGGATAAGCAATAAAAGAAAAAAAGAAATGTATTATTACTGTGAACTGGTTGTAGATTGTAAATATTCAGATCCTTGAGTTGAAGACTGGTCGTCTGGAATTAGCTTGGCTGTTTTCCCACGTAATGCTGGCATAATTACTCTAAATATAAACCAATCAATAGCAATATTATTGATAATAATAATAATACGCCGTGGTTAGGATTCCGGCACCGGAACCCAACTGCCCAGCCTTAGGGAATCCGACACGCTATTGCGCATGCCCAGAGCGAGGTAATCGGCGACTCTATACTATACCAATTCTTTGACTATACAGCGATGGATCATTTCATAGCTGCGCCACACGGCGAACTAGCCTAGATGCCTACTAATGCGGGATCCACTAATCTAGGCTAGGGCTACCAGTTAGACGTGACCAGTGGGCCTACTTATTTTGTAATTAAAAAGTGGTTGCTTCATTCATATATAAACTTCATATCATTATGAATTATATAAGGCACTACTGCAGTTTCGCACCACACTGTTATATCTTCGATTTCTTGCTTCATTTTTTTCTCGCACTCACATCATACAATTTTGGGCCATTATGTAACATGTTCCCATGATTTAGCCACCGTTATATTACCTTTATCACAATAAAAAATGCCTTTCAAAACAGCTCCTTTTTTCGCGAAAACTTCGATTGAACTGTGGCCATTTTAGATTCAGAAAATTGCCAGAAATCAATGTATGTTTTATTTTCTGTTTTTATTTTTAAACTGCAAAGAGTGGTTTTATAAAGAACCAGCTGTACATCAAAACGGCGACGATATGAGTCCGTACATAAAACATTGATAGGAACCATTAATATAAATAATAATAGTAATACTAATAATTAAATATTAATTTAACCTTTATTTCGCCAGCTGAAAACATTTCTTGCTTTTCAAAACTAAATAGGGTAGGCCTATATGTGTAATCGGATTTTATAACACTGCCCTCTATAGTTTCTACAATTTTTGGGGTAAAATGAAGCATAAATTCTGGCAATTAACTGATAAATATAAGATGGCGAACATTTCGCAGTGTGTTGACAGCGAGTTCAGTATTGTTTAAAATGTTTTGAAAAGTATTGTTATTTAAAAAAAATTACTTCGTAAGTGGTCGAATCGTATAAACATGTTACATAATAATAAATATTATGTTGTGAGTGTAAAAAACAAAAGTTTAGGTGAGAAATCCAAGATATAACGGTGTGGTGCGAAACTGCAGTAGCGCCTTATATAATTACATGACTAGTTTTATGATTTTTCATAACGCATTTAATATACTGTACATAACATGCAATCACAAGTTGATTTGTTGACGGCAGCCACCGCGTGGATGTGAAAAAACTGTTCGGGAATTCGGGGTCGCAACGTTAAAAACAGCATTACGATTCTTAGATAGATACTGATTCTTATTAATATCATTATAATTATTTTAACGCGTGGCGTAGTCGTATTTTAATTATTAATTCATGTATGGCATAGGCCAAGTTTCATCCATCTCTCGCTCGCGCAACGACTCGACTATCTAGGCTACAGTAAATCCCTATAACACTCCGACTCTCGGTGGTGTGGTGTGTGGCACTATTAGTGCAAGCTATAATTCACTACCCAGAGCTCTGGGCATGCGCAATATCGTGTCGGATTCCCTAACGGTGGGCAGTTGAGTTCCGGTGCCGGAATCCTAACCACGGCGATAATAATAACAGGATTTTTATAGCGCACATAGGCTAGTATACCACTCAAGAGTGCTCAAAATGGAGTATGGTCGAAGCGGCCGCCAACCAAAGCGGCCGCCAGTTTAATATCGTCATTTGTATGGAACAACGCCATGGCCTATGGCGAGTTGAGTTACAGCTGTGTGTATGGTCAAACCAATAAATATAAGCCAAATCATGTACTATCGAATCTTTATATTTCTATAATAATTAAGTTTGCCTGCGGATAAATCAATGTATATTTTATTTGTATTTTAATATTAATAACTAACTAAATATATTTACATTATATATTATCGAATCATTAATAATTTACGTTTGCATCATAATCTACATACTATTGAACCTCTGTCTCATTTATTACGTACTATTTATTTATTTTATCCTCTTGACCCGACGTTTCTTGAGCACTCTCCTATCGAATCTTTATACAGTATTGCATTAATAATTTACGTACGGTATTGGCGAATATTTATATCTCATTTACATACTATCGAATCTTTATACAGTATTGCAATAATAATTTACGTACGGTATTGCCGAATCTTTATATCTCATTTACATACTATCGAATCTTTTTACAGTATTGCAATATAATAATTTACGTACGGTATTGCCGAATATTTATATCTCATTTACATACTATCGAATCCTTATACAGTATTGCATTAATAATTTACGTACGGTATTGCTGAATCCTTGTATCTCATAGAATCTTTTTACAGTATTGCAATAATAATTTACGTACTATTAAGGTATTGCCGAATCTTTATATCTCATTTACATACTATCGAGTCTTTATACAGTATTGCATTAATAATTTACGTACGGTATTGCCGAATATTTATATCTCATTTACATACTATCGAATCTTTATACAGTACTGCATTAATAATTTACGTACGGTATTGCCGAATCTTTATATCTCATTTACATCAAATCTTTATACAGTATTGCATTAATAATTCATGTACGGTATTGCCGAATCTTTATATCTCATTTACATCGAATCTTTATACAGTATTGCAATAATAATTTACGTACGGTATTGCCGAATATTTATATCTCATTTACATCGAATCTTTACAGTATTGCAATAATAAGTTACGTACGGTATTGTCGAATATTTATATCTCATTAATTTACATCGAATCTTTACAGTATTGCATTAATAATTTACGTACGGTATTGCCGAATCTTTATATCTCATTTACATCGAATCTTTATACAGTATTGCAATAATAATTTACGTACGGTATTGCCGAATATTTATATCTCATTTACATCGAATCTTTACAGTATTGCAATAATAAGTTACGTACGGTATTGTCGAATATTTATATCTCATTAATTTACATCGAATCTTTACAGTATTGCATTAATAATTTACGTACGGTATTGCCGAATATTTATATCTCATTTACATCGAATCTTTACAGTATTGCAATAATAAGTTACGTACGGTATTGTCGAATATTTATATCTCATTAATTTACATCGAATCTTTACAGTATTGCATTAATAATTTACGTACGGTATTGCCGAATATTTATATCTCATTTACATCGAATCTTTACAGTATTGCAATAATAAGTTACGTACGGTATTGCCGAATCTTTATATCTCATTTACATCGAATCTTTATACAGTATTGCAATAATAATTTACGTACGGTATTGCCGAATATTTATATCTCATTTACATCGAATCTTTACAGTATTGCAATAATAAGTTACGTACGGTATTGTCGAATATTTATATCTCATTAATTTACATCGAATCTTTACAGTATTGCATTAATAATTTACGTACGGTATTGCCGAATCTTTATATCTCATTTACATCGAATCTTTATACAGTATTGCAATAATAAGTTACGTACGGTATTGCCGAATTTTTATATCTCGTTTACACTGTACTATCGAATCTTGGTTTTTATTATTAGTAATAGGGTGTGTTATACATTTAAGTGTTATTCCATTGTAATACATTGTTTGTGTTTTCAATGAAGCAACGTGAAGACGAAAACGCGACCTTCTACAGCACTATTCCTGGCCGGCCGCCAGTCGAGTTATTAGCAGAAATTCACGTAATTAATTACCGTACCGTACAGGCACTTGCGTCTTATTTTAGTATTTAAAACTAATTTTAAATTGATCAATATTTAAAACAATTTAGGATATTAAATAAATAAATTGATGTCATCATGTTATTGTAATTAAATTATGTTTGCGAACACGTACTACTTACAGTAGTTACTTTACTAATATATTAATATACAATAACAAATATATATATTTTGATTTGATATATTTTATTGAAAAAATATATATATTATTCTTAATAATTGGCATATTATATATTATACAATAAAAACACCACAATGTTTTTTATTGACTTTATTAAACATATATATCATTTAGAACAGTTAAAGTAAGTAATCATCGATTTGCCATTTCGTTTAAAAGAAGGTATCACATTCAATCTGTCAAAAAAGAGAATATATTACATAATATTAATAATGTAAGTTGTTATTTACGTCCGAGGAAAAGAAAACCTGACGATCGAAACAATGACAATCAAAAATGACAATCAAAAATGACAAAACGACAATCAAAGCGCACACGGCGTTCCATACAAATTACCGTTATTGAACTAGCGGCCGCTTTGGTTGGCGGCCGCTTCGACCGTAATCCCTCAAAATCAAGACGCATAAATAATAATAGGACTGTTGTCTGTTGATGGTGAATAAATAATTAATAGCATCATAATACGTACGACTAGGGGCCTAGCATAGTAGGTCTGGACTAGGCCCTACCTAACTATTAGGCCTACACTAGTCTAGGTCAATAATTTATAGGAATCTGGGAAAGTCGCCTGACAAAGGCTAATAAAGCCTAGCCTGTTGGTACTGACTGTAGTGTCTGGTGTAGTAGGCCTAGGGGGAGGGAGGCCTACTAGTAGGCCTAGGCCTACTAGGCCTAGCTAGTACTACTCACAGCAGCTAGCCTAGAGTATATATACTTCATATAATGTTTTAAAATAATGTGTTAAAAATGTCGTTATTACCTTTATTGTAATTTGTATAAAGAAACAAACAAATCGAAACAATACTATTACTGGATGATTTTTAACTAAAGCATAAAGCGCGCGGGAAACGACTCGGCGGAGCGGAGAGGACTTGGCTTGGTGGCTCTTGTTGTCTTTTCTTCTTGTTGTCTCTCCAGCGTTGCCAGCGATAAAATTTAAATTATGCCGTATCCTGTCTCAAATAATGCCAGATTGGGAAAAATAATGCCAGATCCCCAAAATGTGGCCCTAAACAGCGCCACCAACGGTTGTATGTCTAATAAACGTTTGTAAAACCCCAACTGACACAATATAGGGCCTAAATTGTATCCCTATGTCGTTCAAAAATTGTATTTTTAGTTTTGTGAGTAATAACTAATAATTCTAAAAATATCTGGGGTGCGAAAATGGTAATTGCAAATGACACAAAGACCAACCCACGAACCCTTCTTCCCCCCCCCCACCCCCCAAAAAAAACCTGTTACAGCCATGAAAATTTAGAATTTTTGAGCTGAAATATGAGAGCTGCTCGATCTTTGCACTTAATTTCAAATATGAAAGGATCTTAGCCCACGATAATTAGAAAATGGCAATTATGATTTAAAATAGGAAATAAAAATATATATTAAGTGTCTCCAGGACCTCAGCCCCACCATGGTTGATAAGAAAATTTTGAAAAATGCTGATGGCCGGAAATGCCACTTAATTTAAAATATGAAATAAAAATGTATTTATTAGTGTCTCCAGGATCTTAGCCCACCATAGTTCGAAAATGGCAATTATAATTGAAAATAGGAAATCAAAATATATATTAAAATGGATATGAAAGGGTTCCTAGCAATATCATTTTATTGGCTCAACGTGTAGATCAATCAGTTTTAAGCTTGCCATAGTCATACTTAATGTTTTGGAGGACGACAACGCCCTCAAAACGCCCCTGAGAAACCTGTGAAAAACTTTTTGTGACGTCACTAAAAGTTATTTTTGTATTACAGAGATAGGAATTTAGCAGTAAATCATTGATTGATGCAAAAGCATGGTAGTAATTACTTATTGCTTTGATATTTTTATTCTTGGATAAGTATGTTAGCCTAATCAAATAAAATTAATTCATATTATCAACCAAGTTTTTTTAAAAACGGATTTTAATTTCGTTTTTCAAGGCCATCTTTTACGAAATTCATAGCCAAATGCCTATCTTGCTGGGTACACGGAGTTATTTTGCGCATGCGTGAGAATCACAGAGTCGACCACCTTGGCCTCTCTCTCGACCCTCCTCGCGAGCGATGTTTATTTCGCTATTTATTATACACGTATTATTGAAACATTCATTTTATTATTATTTCGTTGTAATTAACTGAAATTGATGGAAATTCGTCCACATCGTCTTGTTAACACGGATGTTAACATCGTTTTGAAGAAACGGTTGGACGAGTAAATGGTGTTTGACAATGCCATGGCCTGGAGCTAGTAGGCCTAGGCCTTTTTAGTAGTGATGACTGCTGGATACGGTGTTTTAGTCGCCCGGCCAGAGGTGAGCTGAGAGTGTATGCTCCTTGATGTATCGTTGAGGGTGTTAATGGTAGGCACAATTGTGTTACTGTATTATGTATATACACATTATTTATAAGTACGTTTATTAATATTGTTGTGTGCTGTAGTGTCCTGACTAACGTATTATTAAAATATTTTTTTGTTATTACATGCCGCCCTACTTACTAGCTAGTAGGCTATCTAGGCAACACTGAATACTAAATATTATGATTCCCAATAAAATGAATAGAGTTGGATTTTCTCTAATGTAGTAATAAAGGTTATAACAGGCCAGGCCTAGTTAGGGGTATTTCAGCTTGTATCATATACAGTACAGTATACAGTAAATAACCAATTCATTTGTATTTTTACCTACCTACAGGTCTATAATTGGAGTGCAATTATGATAATTGATGGACGGGATAAGCAAATGTATTTATTGATTGGAATGGAAGCGCAAATGTTAGTGTCAAATTATAATATTAAGGTAACAGATACTGAGCATTGCTATTTTAAACTGTTGATCAAACCTACATAATTAATACATTATACTAAATTATTATTTTGTTTTGAGGGCAGATAAACATGTGCTTATTCATTTTCCTTTTTTCAGGTGAATAGAAAGATACCCAGAGTACTTTATAATAGATGCTACTTGGATCATGCTTGCACGATACATTTATGCAGTATACTAAGACACCAAGTATAGAATGAGCGCAGACAATTAAAATTACAGAACTAAATATTTATGAAGAATAGTAAAATATGCATAATAGAATTCTTTAGACGCGAGTGCTAGGGTTACAGTCATACTGTAACTATGGTAATGTACTACCAGACAGTACACTAGTAGCAGTGCATCATATAGTGTTTGTTTTTAACCATCTAAATGGGTCTGGGTATATAAACAAATAAACCACTACTGTACTTCTTTTTTTATTTATTTAGCCAAATACTATGTACAATGGACATTTATGAAAGAATCCATCTCTTGAATATGATGGAGCTGGCTGGTGTTGATAGAATTAAAATGTATCACTCGGGTCTCAAAAGTAATTTATGTCCTGTTTGAAAAATCCTGCTTGTTCCAAACTCATTATGATACATTTGTTCAATAAAATTCATTCCACACACTATTTCTGCCATATAATTTTGTTTACAATTTTATTACTACAGTAGTACTATTACAGTTCTTCAAAGCCATCTCATGTACTGTTGATTCCATAAATCTGCAAAGATAAGACCAATAAATGGATGGAAATGTACTATTATTTTTATTCAATCCTACCTCTAGGCCCTATAGTATTATATTTTATGACTTGGTAACAAACAGAAAGAGGTTATTATTTAATTACACTACAGCTACTAACTAAACTATAATAATCCTCTCGGCCTCACCTCCTCTGCTCTACTTTAATTATTAGTATTATTATATTACTATATTAGTCAATAACAAAAGTCAGAGCCAAAAACAAGTTCAACACAAGCTTACCTTTTTTATTTACGTCGCCTTTAAGTTTTACATACGTCTACGCCCGCACCTTGTCCACTTCCTGGAGGTTCGTCGGTGGACCGGCGACTGCTACTCTCTTGTACTGTAGGCCATGGAGTAACTCCATGTGTAGGCCTAGCCTACTACTACTAGCGAATTTAGAAGAAACTATAGTCTACTACACCTAGCCTAATTTGTAGTCTGCGTGAGTGGTTTAGTGTGAGAAGTACAAATACACACTTTCTTCTTTTCACGTACAATCTTTGCAGACATAACTTTTTATTGATTTGTGAAATATCGATATTTTCTACGACTGCAGCAACAGGGAGCTTGCAACACGCGAGTCTCGTGTAGCATGGGTTTGTTTATTTTGTTTACACCACACACAGTCCGCGAACGAGACAAGGCGGTGATTGGACTGTATTAAAATTCATTAACCAATCACAAAACGACTGCTGCCGTGGCTACAACCCCGGGTGTTTCAAACTCTAAATTTGACGATCTCGTACGTGCGTATAGAACGTTCATAAAAATTAAGATGGCGTGCCAGTTGGTCGGCCATTTTGCGGACGTTTTATACCAAAATTTAATTTGTTTATTTCTCAATTTCTACTAGGTATTTGAATCTAATTTTTTGTGTGCTGTTTATTAACATTAAAAGGATTCATACAAAGTCCTTTTTGTGAAATTTTAAAATCCTTTCATATCCATTTTAATTGTGTCCGCCAGGACCTCGGCTCCACCATGGCTGTTGCTGAGGTAAGAAAATTTGGGAAAATAGAGCTGCTCAATGGGCGGAAATGGCACTTAATTTCAAATATGAAATAAAAATATATTTATTAGTACCTCCAGGATCTTAGCCCATCATAGTTTTGAAAATGGCAATTATAATTTAAAATAGGAAATAAAAATATATATTAAGTGTCTCCATGACTTCAGCCCCACCATGGTTGGGGCTGAGGTAAAAAAAATTGAAAAATAGAGCTGCTCGATGGGCGGAAATGGCACTTAATTTAAAATAAAAATGACCTCGCCCACATGGTCACTACTGGGGCTGAGACTAGAGGTGAAGAACATTTGGAAAAATAGAGTTGCTACGACGATGCAAATGGAACATAATTTGAAATATGGAAAACAAATTCTGCTAGAAGAAATTCTTTTTAAAATTAGAGCTTCTAATTAGTTACTAGAAATTGCCATTTCAAGGGTTGGGGTAGGGGTGCGGCCACTTATAATTATGAACTGAAACAACAAAACCCCTTTCATAATGTTTTCGTTCAATTGTCTCTATATCTGGGGATCCAATAACCTGCATGGTCTCTGAAATAGAGCAACATAATTGGCCAATAGCTAGCCTCTTCGGATTTTGTTGTGCTGCCTATATCGCACACACGGTAGTTTTCGAGCAGCCTTCCTATCGGAAGAGTCTATTTAAGTCCGAAACAAAAGGATGGAAGAACTATTGTACGGAAAACCCGAACAGATCTGTTTTGTACGATATGATATTGTGTAAGGTGATATGTATTAAATTGCAAGATTAAACAAAATATTTTATTTTTGTTCTGTGGTATATTATTTTTTGGTTGTTCAAAAAACACAAAATTATGCCAGATTATGCTAAAAACGGCTAAATAATGCCGCGGCATTATGCCAGATGCCGTGGGCCTCTAAATAATGCCAAAAAGCATAATAATGCCAGAAATGGCAACTATGTGTCTCTCTCCTCTCTCGAGGTCTCTCTCTCTGCAAAAAGTTGCTATAGCGCCACCACGGAGATTTGAAACGGTATAGGGTGGAATTATAAAAACTTAAATTGAGTTTTAGTTTAGTTTATTATTATTAATAATAACAATAATAGTTTATTCATGTTTTCGTTTTATTCTCAATATGTTCTGTTCCGTTTTTTGAACCGGACCACATATTGAGTGCCACCGATTCAAAGTGAATGGCAAAGATCTTATAGTATATAAGATCTTTGGTGAATGGTCAAAGGGGTTTGCTGAGACCAATAGCGTTTTGTATTCTATCATGGAGTAAAGGCTTTACTCCATGATTCTATATAAAGTATACCATACGACTAAATCCAATAACAAGCTGAAATTATCAATTGGTTTATTATGAAAAGAACATGAAAATCGAAACGTATCAATCGATTTCTGTTACAGTAAAGCAGTTAGGTGTGAATAAAAACAGGTGATTAGTAAAGGCCAATTTACACAGACGAGCGGCGGTAACTTAACAGATCAATATTATAGTAATTAATACTCTTCATTATAATAGTAGGCATATTCAATTTACATTAAGGGGTGGGGTGTACTAGTTCACACACAACCACTGTCACAAACTCATCATATACTCTTTAAAGCATCCTGTAATTGGCTATATCGCTGTTGAATGTAGGCCTATGTGAAATAAAATTAAAATAAATAAAAAATTAAAAAACAGGTTTATATTCGATATTACTGAACCAACATATATTATTACTATACTATTATTATATATTGTATACGTAAAACAGGTTTAGTATGTTTATAGTGTTCATGACGACGTTATTAAACCATTACAGACTGCTGGAGTCGCCAACTATCAATGATCAATGTAGACAAAAGCTCGTTTCAATAATAATAATAATAATATTCATTATATTTAATTAAATAGAAGCATATAAAGTTTAATGTTGTATGCTAGTTTTTATACTTTGTGAAATTTTTTTTTGGCGTTAACTTTTATTCATTTCATCTTCAAATATCAATACAATTATGTTATGTTATGTTATTATGATTTTCCCCATTCATTTTCTTTCATATGATTTGATCAAAACAATTTAATAGTTCATGATATAGACGTTTATATTATTGACATTTTTAAAGCCTAGTATTTACAACAGGTTTAGGCCTAAAGATTGTAATGTAAATTCTGATTGAATGATACGCCACCATCAAGATGAAATAGTTAAAAAGCATTAACAACATTGCGTATACACTTTGCTGTAGAATTATTTTGTTCATTACTGCATAATAATCGATACAATATTATTGTATCGATTCTTTTGAGTATGTAAGTGCAAGTATTTTTACTATTACAATACAGTTTTTTTGTCTTTTAAATTGTAGGCCTATGACGCATAATGCTAGTTCTGAATTACGGTACATTAGGCCTACACAGAAACTACGCCACATCGTTAACCATTCTAAGTACGCCAGAATTATTTATTTGTTACTATAAATAAGCCTACATTTATCCATTATTTTGAGTAGCATGCAAGTGCAATTTTTGTTGGTTTTTACATTTTTTGTTCACTTTATGTATAGGCATAATGCTAGTTCTGTTTAGTTTTGGTGGCATTCTTGTTGCGAAATCTTTGCATAAAATATTGGCTAGTATTTACAACAGGTTTAAATATTGTAATGTAAATTTTGATGGAATGGTACGCCATTAGGATGAAATAGTTAAAAAGCAGTAAAAACATGGCGTCAATGGTTTGTCTGCTTAAATCGGACGCTGATATGAAATGCGCGGGAATTGAAAGAAACAGCAAAAGACACATTGTGAACATAATAAACCAGAGCAGACGGGTATCTTGGAATCGTTTTGGCAAAAATCGCGCGCGAAACGAAAAGATAAAGCAAGCAGCAGACAATAAAAAATGGAATATTGCTACTGTTAGAAATGTTGACGTTGACATTGTGCAGTAAATCGGCATTGTACGAATGTAAGATAAATCTTTTTCTGCTTTACTCGGATCGACACATTGGTAGATGATGTTGAATATGAGATGAGTGAATGTTAACGCAATGACAGCAACCCATGTTGTGTGTTTAACTTTCTTTGAGATATCTATCACATTTGATTTAAACACTCTATCAATTATGCATAGCTTGGCACAGAAGATAATAATCACAAATGTCAGATGAACTCGGTCGACAATGGATTTGAATATGCAGGTTATATCGTTTGGTTCTCCAACGTAAAAGAACACAGTCTGGAAACTCAAAGCGATTGCGACAACTAAAGCTAAGCTATGAGATATACTCGATGCCTTAATCAAAGGAGTTTCTCGTTTGTAGTAAAATACAACTCCTATTATAACTGATGCTACACTGCCACTACAACTGAACAAAACTAAAGCTACACCGGCACTGCTATTATAATGTATTACGCCTAGTCTCTTTGGTATGCATTCAGTTTTGGCATCGTTTGCATATTCTTTATTTGAACATTCAGAACAACTTGGAGTGTCTGAAAAACAGAAAGAAAAACATTAGTTGATTTATTATGCTTGACAATCTACAAACCACCATCAAAAGGCAAATGCATTTACAGTATAATGATGTTTGAGTAGTGTTCCCTACTGAATCACTTTAGAAAGTATTCAGTATTAAGACAGGATGAACAAATAAATAAATAAAACATATCACAATTAACACTTACTGTTACCATAAGATACGGCGTTTGGGGGACAAGGATAGCAATCAAAGCAGCAGATAATATGACTTTTTAGTATCCATTGTCCAGGTAGACAATCGCTGTTGCTACAGCGTCCTTTTGGTACCTAAATTTTGAAATATATTAAAAAGTATATGCATACGTATAGAAATAAGAATAAAATATGCCTAATATATGCAAGTATACAAATAAAATCAACTATGTTCTTTGTTTTAGCCTTGAATAGACAGACAGACACGGACGGGATAATGTTAGGCCTACAATGTGAAACAAATGGATAATCGTAAGTTAACCAAGACAATCTAACAACAAACATGGTAAAACTATACATTTTATATTTTAAATAGAAAACAAGGTATACCTGCCCTCCTGTACGGTTCCACATTATAACTGATTCGTTGATACGAAACACAACATCATTGTTCAAATCAAGATAATACGAGCCTATAGTAAGCAAGCGAGGTTCTTCTTGTTGAGTATTTCTGTAGATGTACGAAGGGCTAAGATCTTGATTTTCGGTAAATTGATAATAACTACCATTATTGTCGGTGAAGTTTGCATTTTTTAGGTACAGCATTAATTGCCATGGATACAAATTGGTGATATTTGGACAACCCTCATCAAGTAAGGCTGCTTGGTAATGACAATGTTCAATATCTTTAATTGACTGATAAATAGCTTGCACTGCAATGTACGTTGTATAAGCCATATAGTCCATATTGTCCTCAAGTATTTTATTTACATCAACAGTTTTGTTTTTAACAAAAGTGGTTGAACAAAGATCACAGTGCTCATTTAACGAGTAGATATTTTGGCACAACCACAATTGGAGGTCGGAGGTGGATGGCGTGTCAGTATTGCTCATGAACGCATCACATGCCGAAGTAAACTTGAACAGATTAGGTATGTTTGGGTATTGAACGTCTACTCCAATGACAGACGCAACGACGTTATAGTCGTAGAAGTCACTTGCTATATCTGACCAACCCTCTGAAGCAATCCAAACACATGCTATAGATCAAACAAAACAGTCATGAAAAATTGTCTCAAAAGCTTGATGGTAAAATTATAGGCATGCAACCTTTTGTTTTAAATCGATTAATTAATTAATATTGGACTAACGCTCTATCAAATCAGCCAGTTTGACAAAACAAATGTGATGTGCCCAAATGCATCGGTAGTGATATGACATCATCATGTCCATATTATAGCGAGACATCGCATTTTATTTGTCACATAAAGTGTGATACTGTAGACAAAGCTTAAGCTAGCTATCAAAATAAAAAAGAGGCCTACAACAAGGCCTACTCTATCGATTAAACATTGAGTCAATTATGCAGTAAATTCAAGTTATTTCTGCAGAGAGAGAGAGAGAGAGAGAGAGAGAGAGACGTTATAAACATAGACCTACTCACGTTTAATTGTAGTAAAATAATCAGCTCGGCTAAAAAATGCATGAATGTCCATAGATGGATGTGTATAGAAATATACTACGTCCACATTTCTTGTTTTGTTCATTATGTTAAAGAAAGTATCGATACTCTCGTTAAAATTATTTTTATCAATGTAAAACTGAAAAGCAACGCAGATTGGTACTTCATCTTTATTTTCATTGAATTTTTTAAATTCATGTACAATCCCTCTTAGTCCAGTTCGACCATATTCATCATCAATTGCAACCGCTCCAACCCATTTCCATTTAAAATGAAATGAAAGTTTGGCCAACGCCTTTGACTGGTGGTTATCACTAGGTACAGTGCGGAAGGAAGTCCGATAAACGCTGTCAATGTTTTTCGAGAAGGTATCACTAGTAGCGTACGGAGCAATAATGGGTATGTTATATACCGAGGCTATCTGTCCAACTCTTATAAAGTTTTCAGATACTTCACCGGCTATAATAACTTTTAGATTATCATTCTCCAATACACGGAATATTCCTTCAACACTGGCTACGGCTGAACCACAATGCTGAACAGGTTTGTACTCAAGCTTTCTGGAAAGTGATCCATTAATGTTGATTTCGTCAACAGCAAATTTTGCTACCGTCGAGGCTAGAAAAAATGCTAGGTGAAATTGTGTACATTTTTCCTGTGGTGCTCCGTTTTTCCAGTCATAATTGTAAACCTCTGATTGTTCATAAGGACAAAATAGACCTCCTAACACCAATGACTGGTTGTTATTGACTCTGCTCGGTTCTTCTATCCCTCTTACAGATGCAATAACACTTACCAAGAGAACAATGTATTTCATTTTATTTCCGATATATGTATTACTTGAAGGTGTTTCCATTATTAATGAATTATACAATTCTTTGTTCAAACTATAAAATATATGAAACAAGGAAACTACAAAAATGTACGTCAAATAATGGTTAGAAATGAGTTACCTTATGATACAGAAACTGTAACTCGTACTACAAGCTTGTTTATAATATTAATAAAACTCTAGTATATATACTCTTCATATATAAATAAAGTACATCATTGAACAGGAGCAAGTAATAGGCATGAGCCAAAACAGAATAAGTGATCTTACTCCATCATTAAAACTAAGAAAACATACAAAATACATACAAAGTTGGTACTTATATTGTCGAGCAGCACAAAACATTCAGACAAACTGATTTACTTAAATGTATTTATTGTTTGTAATATTAATTTCATTACTAGTAGTAACTTTGTGAAACTAAGCTAAGAGTTTATAAATAGTCCTGGCTTTATATTAAAAACTATTTACCGGTCGTAGTTCCTATGTTGTAATTCCGGAACCATATCTTAGTAACCGTTACTATCTTATCAACAGAAATATATTACATAATGTCACGGTTGGCTGAAACATTTCCTGGTCGGATCAATAGAAGAACCAAATACGTTCAATTGATAAGATCAATCGATTGAGTAATAAAGCATGAAGTACTGTATTATTACACTACATTGTAAACGCTCAAATAAGCACTCCGTTCGAATATTCACCACCCACATGCACCTTAAACGAAATAAATATATATAGGTCTAAATACACAAACTGTACACCAAAGGCCAACCATGGATTAAAGAATAGAAGGATATGCATCGACGTGAGATCAAGGGTTCCTTGACTCTCGCCGACAGACCGCGGACCGCCCACAATGTTACAGTTTAATTAACCGCATGGTAACAACGAAACGGTCGCGTGCCTAATATATTGTTTACTGCACATGTGCAACGACATTTAACCTTGTTGGCTACTACGCTTCTTTCGCGCGTTCTTTGGTGGCATGATGTTTGTAGATGGTCAACTATTGACTATGTTGGTTTCTGCCGCGATTGATCTACGCTAATGATTTTTTTATGATGATTAAAGTAGCATTTTATGACCTGTAGTAGCCCTACATCTGAGACAATAACTATTAGTTGTCTCATTTGTTGTAAAATTACAAAATCAGCAAGAATGCTAGCCTAGCTAGGCCCAGGCCTTGTACTAACTAGGCTAAACTGGGCTAGTAAACCCTATGATTTGCCGACATTGATACTGCCTAGGTAGGCCTAGGCTAATCTTAAATACTCACCGTTGTCTTACTTCTTGTGTGAATAATAATAATAGGTAGGCCTACTTCGTTTGTTCGTGATCAAGTTTGCCCTGCGTGTACTTTTCAAAACGACCGCTAGGTAACGAATCGCAACTATACATAGCCAGCCAATCCCGGATCAGGGATCGCTGTTTTCATTCAATTAGGCCCGGTGATTGGATGTGATGTGGATGACATAACCACTAGCCAATCACCAGGCACTACAGTTTAAATATAATCACATCGATAATTAAGGAGATTTATGAAGAAACCACTGCTTAGCCATATATTAAAAAACACGATTGTTGTATGTCTGAACACCGGCCACGCTAACAACATACATGGTCAAATGCATAATTTAATATTCTATAGATTAACGCAATTTTTAATGACAGAAGATGGCAGGCAAATAATGATAATTCAAATATAAAAATGGCATATTTTATTAATATTACCAACTACCTAAAATTACCAGTCGTAAGAAAGTGAACTTTTCGTAGTCCGATTGTGATGAAACTAAAACAGAATTATTCAGCAATATATGTTTGTTATCAATTAATCATCGACGCAGACATGTCAATAGAACATTCAGACTGCGCATACGATTTCTACATGGTTACGTTTTGGTCTCAAAAAATGTAACAGTTGATTCGCAGCGTTTTACAGAGGGCCGCGGTTAGAGACACGGAGTTCAATGAACGTGTTTGTTTGATTGGCAGCAGTGCTTTAGTATAGGCAAGCGCGTTGTAAAATCGTTTGATGTCACCGTCGATGCATATCCTTCTATTCTTTAATCCATGGGCCAACTAAACATGCACTTGAAAGTGGAGGTATCTAACCACCATTTTATTGATATTTCATCCTTATGTAGGCCTACCTAGTTCATTTTTAGGGGCCACAGTGGAAATAAGTTTGACCATTGGTTAATTTTTTGTGCTACCCTGAATTCATTCCTGTACTGTTTTTAATGTTATATTGTTTTGTATTGACCACGGTATTTGTGACAGTGTGACATTTTTATTAATTAATAACGATTTATAGTATTTACAGATTATTATTGCCATTTTAAATATGTTTATTTTATATTGATTTATACAAGGCTGCTTCTCCTTCTGAAGGTTTTATGAAATAAATAAATAAACTACACTAGTGAACTTTATTGTATGTATTGGATCGACAAATTAGAAAACTTACTCCTAAAATATTAATTGAAATAGAATTTTTTTCAATAGTCAAGATTATTATAACCTTATAGGCAATTTGGTCACATAGATGAACTTAATTACGTAGGTTGGACAAATCAATGCATCGGGGAAAAAATCAATATCAAACGGATGACCGTAAACGAAGCAATAAACAGGTGATCAGGTTATGTTATGCTACCGTCATTTCAAAAGAAGAGATAACTTAATTGCAAAATGACACAGGGCAATTAAAAAAAGATAATGTAAATGATAAATGGGTAAAAGTACTGCTATTTCAAAATATTTGAAAAATTAAATGCTGCTGATACAATGAATAAAGGCAATAAAATGACGGGCTCTTAGCGAGATTTGAAATAATTGAGACAAAAACATTTTGTTGTAATAATTTCTAAGGTGTTATCATTAAAAAAGTAATACTTAAACAAAGGTCACACAGTTTAAGGTACAATAACAATCTTTTTATTTTCAATTAATTACGTTGTAGAAATTCTTCCTTATTGTCTTATATTATTGAAGAAGAATGCCAGCATGATGAAGTATTGATTACCAATTGCATTGATTACCAATTGCAACAATTAATTAACACTCCTGCGAAGTATTGTTCACTCGAGAGTGGCCAATGTTCATGGGTTTCACGGCTGTCGCGGCTATTCTGTTCTGACTTCTTACACGTGAAGATCTACCACCGTGATCAGGATGTATCGAATCGTTCTTGAAATGCTGGCGATTATTGGAATATTTTTCGGATTTGACTTCGTTAATTCACGTAAGTTTTAAATATATTTCATAATTTAATTTAGTCTGTAATAAAATACCTTAATTTCAAAAAATGATTGCAGAATCATAATATTTGACGTAGAATTGTAACGGTGGCCGATGATCAAAGTTTCGATCAAGTGCGCACAGGTGAATTAAAACAGAGGCCTAAATGAAGATGATGTGTCCATAACTCTCCATTTTATTTTGTCTACGTTATTCCAATTGGTTTTTTTTTGTCTTACATGGGTTCCTCCCACTTTTAATTCCATAAATACATACTGTATATACATTAATACATTAACATGTATATTCCGTCTATTAACATTTGTTTTAATCATGCATATTTGCTTTCTTTTTGAGTTCATCTTTTTCATTATTATCTCTTAACACTTATGTTCGTCTTGTTGTGTTTCCCTATAGTTATTATACAATCCCTTTTGTTCTCATTTAATTTACATAGCCTTGATATGCTTTGATAACTTTGATATACTCAATACTTACATAACACATAAATAATATTGTATCTTGTAGCTACTGATTGATATCACAACTTTGACTATTAATACATACTCTTAAACATATATATACACACCCGTATATGCATTATGCCTACATCTTTTATGTCATTCTCCTAGCACACCTTATTTTCAATCATTTCATAACTTTACATTTGATTGTCATCTATTTAGATAATATTCTAGACGATTATGATCTAATTTTCCCCATTTCTTTCTAGCCGCAAGATTATCAATTGCGTATTCAATTTTTCTTAACATTTTAATTTCTTTAGTGAATAACAACCATGCATTTACAATTTTATTTTCTGTTCGAAAAAGAACACTTGCCTTGTAAATACAAAAATTAAAAATTGATAACAACTCATTAACAATATTATTGGCTAAGCCAAGAATAATATATTCAAAACAAGAATAATCAACAAACGCCTGATTTTCTTTGTTACAAGAGTTTAGCATGTTGTTAAAATTATACCAAAAGGGCGCATTTTTTTCACATTTGATTAGCATGTGCCTTTCGTCTTCTATTTCTATGTTACATCTGTCACACATATCTGAATCATATATCTTCCATAACTTAAGTTTCTTTTTACAGCATAAAATTCTATGCAACAATTTAAAATTAAATTGTGCAATTTTACTTATGTGTTTCATACAGTATACTTTTCTATGCCATATTGTATTTCAATCTAAAGAATCTAAATTAAGATCTCTTTCCCATTTCGTTTGAACATTTGGTTCACTGGGTTTATTCACCAAAAATCCCTTGTAAAATGTTTTAACTGTAGCGTTTTTGTCATATAAATCATATTTGTTCACTTCTACTACCTGAATATTATCTTTAACATTAAAAAGTTTGTTTTTCCAATGTCTGGGAAATGCATGTTTTAAACAAAAATATTCAACAATCCAGTTTTTTAAAATTTCTTAAGTTTATCAACAATTTCTTGTGACGACTTAAAAGAGTTATCATTAACAATATCACTAATTTGTGTTATTCCAGAATCAATTCAATTTTGGTTATATAAAGATTTATTGTTTAGTACAATATATTTGTTGCCCCAAAAAATCTGTTTATTAATTTCATCTATACCTTGTGGTTCAGTGTAAAAATAATTATTATACTGTGTACAAATTGATAAAATTTCTTTATAGAAAGTTGGAATGTCAGATAAAAACTTGTTTTTTTTTATCTATTTGCGACATTTCCGATAAGTATTTAACAGGATGTAAAAAATATAGCGGAATACACTTCCACTTTCCTGGATCTGGGCTAAGTAACCGTTTTATCCAGTTTAATTTTAATGATTTTACAACTAAATTAAAATCAGTTAGTTTTATACCTCCGTGTTTAATTTCTTGAAACATAATATCTCTTTTTATTTTTTCTCCTTTTCCATTCCAAATGAACTTAAAAATAATACTGTTAACCTCATTTACAATATTTGTGGGTACCTCTATTATACTAGCATTATATACTAGTTTGGAGAGTGCTAGTGTTTTTATCACCATTACTTTACCAAAAATACTTAAATTTCTTTTTTCCCAGGTTTTTAATACATTTTTAAAATTTTCAATCTTTTCAACCCAGTTTTTTTTGTGGCATTTTGTTTTATCATAACCAACAAAAACACCTAAGAATTTGACAGGCTCATCCTCCCATTGTATTGAAAAGGGTTTATGAACGTTGTTTTTTGAAGAACCTATCCACATACCTTTTGTTTTCATTTTGTTAAGTGACATTCCTGCAACCTTACAAAACAAGTCTACTGTATTTATACAAGCTTCAATACTCATTTCATCCCTAACAAAAATTATAGTATCGTCTGCTAACTGAGCAATTTTGACTTCTTGTTCATCATTATACCCTTTTGAAGGCAGTATAATACCTTTACAATGAATATTGCTTCTTATATTGCTAGCCATTGGCTCTACAGCTATTTAAAAAAGTAATGCCGAAAGAGGGCATCCTTGTCTAATACCATTATTCATCTTAAAACTTTCTGATACCCATCCATTGTTTGTAGTAACTGACTCAGTATTGAAATAAAATGTCTTGACCCATTGTATTAGGTCCTGACCAAAACCAAATCTTTTCAATGATTGGATTAAAAATACTCTATCTATTTTGTCAAATGCTTTAGCAAAATCTAGAAATATTATAGCACCTTCTTTATTAAAATTATTGGTGTATTCTAATACATCTTCAACAAGCCTTATATTTTCACCAGCAAACCTTCCTTTAATATAACCTTTTTGATCAGTATCTATTATGTCACCAATTACTAATTTTAGTCTATTTGCAATAACATTTGCCATAATCTTGTAATCTATATTAAGAAGAGTTATTGGTCTCCAATTTTTTAAGTCTTCCCTTTTACCATTTTTGTACAGTAAGGAGACTACTCCTCTCCTTTGAGAATTTGACAATTGTCCATTATTAAAAGAAAAATTAAAAGCATCACAAACTAAAAAGTCAAAAGAATTCCAAAATGTTTGGTAAAATTCTACTGACAAGCCATCACTGCCTGGGGCCTTATTAAGTCTCATTTTATATAAGCCATCACTGCCTGGGGCCTTATTAAGTCTCATTTTATATAAGCCATCACTGCCTGGGGCCTTATTAAGTCTCATTTTATACAAGCCATCACTGCCTGGGGCCTTATTAAGTCTCATTTTATATAAGCCATCACTGCCTGGGGCCTTATTAAGTCTCATTTTATATAAGCCATCACTGCCTGGGGCCTTATTAAGTCTCATTTTATACAAGCCATCACTGCCTGGGGCCTTATTAAGTCTCATTTTATATAAGGCATGTTTACATTCTTCTATTTTTATAGTCCCTTCACATTTCTTTTTTTGTTCTTCAGATAATACTTTGACATTAGTTTTATTAAGATAATTTAGAATATCTGAAGTTAAAATTTCAGATGATTGATTTGAATTTTTCTTTTTGTATAAATTTTTAAAATAATGTACTTGTTCACGAAGAATTTCATCAGTTTGGGTCGTGTATTTACCATTACTTTTTAGGACTGCCGTGATACATTTTCTTTTAGCTTTACTTTTTTCTAGACCTATAAAAATGTTTGTATTTTTCCACCCTTTTCAAACCATTCTATTCTTGATCTTATTTGAGCACCCTTTGCTTCTAATGTATATATGTCTTCCAGGTCTTTTGCTTTATTAATTAAAATTCTCTCTGTTTTCTCATCATAATCAGTTTCTAGTTTGTTCGTCAGGTCTGAAATTTCTTTTAACAATTTTTCTTTATCACTATTTCTTGAATGCTTTGTTTTTGCTCCATATCTAATTGAGAACTCTTTTATTTTTACTTTCAAGTGCTCCCAAAGTAATTCCAATTGTTATATAAACATTTTGCTGGTACTATCGTCTTTAATGCTGCAGATATCCCCCCAAAAAAGAAGAAAAATGAAGATGAACAAAATCAGACTTTTCACTTATAAATTGACAAAATAAACGGTTATCCATTTGCTGACAGCCATTTTTTTAATTACTTAAATGCGTAATATATTTAATCATGAACTTTCTTACTTTGTTACAGAAAGCACACGACTTAACGGCGGTGCATATTATGAGGGCCGAGTAGAGGTTTACTATTACACAACATCGTGCAACATTTGGGGGAGTTGCAGTTACAACTGGCAGTGGGGAACAGTTTGTGACGATAGCTTCTCTACAGCTGAAGGAAGAGTCGCATGCCGATCTGTTGGTTTTAACGATGTTGTTAGTGTGACATCATATTTTGGGGGTGGAGGCGGTCCTATTTGGCTTGATGATTTAGGTTGTTCAGGATCTGAGTCTTATCTATGGCATTGTTATTTTCCATCATGGGGTGGTAATGATTGCAGTCATGGTGAGGATATTGGCGTTGTATGCGGTAGGTGTCAACATTTCTTGTTGTTTATTAGGCCTATATGTATTTATTGAAATTTCAAAAAAATACATACAACATTAACAAAACCATGGTAAACAAAACACCCAAAGAAAAACTCAATTGGTGATATGACCTGCTGTGCATGTTTTTTTTTATTGAATATAAATAATTAAATTGAAATTATACAGTATAAAATGATTGTTTTTAAAGATATTGATGAATGTGCCACAGGACCTTGTCACAATGGTGGAGCGTGCACCGATGGTATTGCGTCGTATACATGTTCCTGCACAACTGGTTTCTATGGCAGTGTATGCCAGTGTAAGTAGTTCATTTGTAGTATTGAAGTAGAAATGCGAAAATTATCATGTGATGTGTAAATAACAATAAAGTATCAATAAAACGTTAAGTTTACATCGTAACCTACCAGTCTGTATTTATACAGTAGCACTTACTCAATGCGTTTATCATCATCTTTTTTATAATGTAGTCATTGATGAGTGCGCGTCTAACCCGTGTCAATATAATGGTGCGTGTACGGATGGAAGCAGCATGTATACTTGCGCATGCGTTCCTGGAATAACAGGAGTTAACTGTGAAACAAGTAAGTCCGCCTAATTTTGTATATCTTTGTTGACGCTTCATTTCACATGCGTTTAGATTTGGTAAAATGTCTGTAGATTAGAACATGCCTACGGTACTTCTTTGAATATTAAACAAACCCTTGTTTATAAATGACAACAGTTTCTTCAATCTTGTACCAAAAAAACAAAATGCTACTTTGCGGGGTTGGGGTGTCAATATTTCGGGAAGGTTTCGTCCGCAATAGCCCACAGACGGTGATAAAAAAGAATTGAACTTAATGATCTAATTTTGTAATAGATATAAATGAATGTGCATCATCTCCGTGTCAAAATGGCGGTACGTGTGTAGATGATATCAACCAATACACGTGTGAATGTACGTCTGCATGGGAAGGAACGCACTGTGAAATTGGTAAGTGGCAAAGACAAATGTGTAAAAAGACTCGTGTGAACGCACGTCTAGATGTAAATTGAATACAACTATGAGTCTTGTTTCTAGACGACCTTTCGACTTATTGGAAAAATATAAATATGTTTGCGTACATGGCGTTTCATAAGTGTAATACTTTGCTAGAATATTAGTATGTTTAGGCCTACAGACAAAAATCGACAACATAAAAGCACACTAACTATACAGACTTTTGCATGATGCAAAAGCAAAAAAAACCCAACTCGTTAAATATGCAAATTTGCTTTCAGAAATTGACGAATGCTTGTCGAATCCATGTCAGAATGGGGGAACGTGTACTGATTACGTTGACCGATATGAATGCGCATGTACAGCATGGTACTACTCAACTGAATGTCAATTATTAGGTATGTATCACTATATAAAAAAGCTAATTGTTTTTTGGAGTACCGACCTTCGCATCTCTCAAAATGGCGAATTGAAAAGATCGTGGTAAAATATAGGTTTTTTTTTCAAAAGTACTCCACATTTTATCATTTTACATTATTTAATTATTTTACTATTTTATCTTTCTTCAGATACTTCATTAACTATTAGCCAACTGGTAAAGTACGACAACAACATCTTAATGAACCACGTCTTCTCGAATGTGTACGCTCGAAGCATCTTGGAATGTTTGTTGAAGTGCAAAGAACACACAGCGTGCTTGTCTATGAATTATCAGAAGTCATCCGGAAATTGTGAACTTAACACGTCAACCAAATCGGATAGTCCTCTGGACTATGTCTCTTCCAGAGGTCGTGTATATTTCGAATAACGTTTGTGTTTTCTATCCACCAATTATAAGTGGATAAATCTATGGAGAGCGATGTGTGTATATCGTGTTCCCGTTGTACGAATATCATCACCAAAGAGTTAGCAACATAATTCAATAAGTTTTACTTATTGTTATCACTACTATTACTTGAAATCGCAATATAGCATAATTATGACACGAAAACTGCTGATTTGTATAGCACATTGTTTCTTTGATGTACTGGTGATTTTGGTGACGATGGGATCAATGAAGTGGGGGTGATTTCCATTTATTTTCCAGCATCCCGAAGGCAGACCACATTTCAATACGCAGCGATTGGACAAATGTCGTGGTTCAAACTTTATAAAACGTTTAGATGATGTATTGAACCGATCCGAATTACTAAACTTTGTTTAAACGTCATTAATTTGCATGTGTAATGTATTATAATAAATATTCTCGAATTCTACGACGCATTCTCCAAACGTGTTTATAGGAGAAAAGTATACCACATTTCGACATCGTTGTAATATCGTATCTCTTCTTTTTAGAAATGGTAAATTGTATAAACGTAACGAATAATGCACTCTTTATTTTAAGTTGCTAGTGCAGCTTATCAGAAGATAACTATAGTAGTGATACACTAAAACCCAATGTTTTTGCTATTTTTGTCAGAATATAAGACACACTTCTTAGCGTAAGTTGGCATGGAAACAAATTCGAAGCACAGCACACAATTTAATAAAATGTTTTATTTAAGAGAAAAGCATTCTATTTGAAAATAAAAACTGCAATCTTTATTGGAATAACGGTATTTTTTATTAGTACCAATGTTAGTATCATTCATCATTGAATTCAATAAGCATTAGCTGAGTCGTATTTGCCTCGACAGTTTCTCTCTTATCTTCAAACAATTTATCTAGAAAAAAGAAACGAAAAGATAACATTATTATGAAAACCTGTGTTATTTAGTGTACAAATTACAACTGAAGTTGTTTGAGCTGAGGAATATACAAATGAGTTTACTTACCAATCGCAAGCGATAAGGTCAAACCTAAGACTAGCACCACTGCCGTACCAATCCGTTGGAAGAATCCGTATGTAACGAGCCGTCAACTTGGGAAAGCTGTTCGTAACCTCAGTGTTCCGATCACTGTTTCCATCAAATGTCTATTTACAAATTACAAATACTTAGAACCATACAATTGGTGCGTCAGTTGAGTGGGATTACTAAATTTACTTATTGTATGTTTTTGTTCCTGGAGGACAACAAAGAGAAGCATGAAAATTGACGCGCGCGTTCAAAAGATGATTCATTGAGTACAGTACAACTACAATGTACTTTTTCCTTTATTTATTTGTTTTTAGCCAAACAAATGTACAATAGTTACACTTAACATAAAAATAACCAAAAAAGTGAGGAAAAAAAACTTCATCGACGTCGCGATTGATATCCATGAATGTAAAAGTCAGAAGCAAAAACCTCACCTGTGCAGTGTTAGTCCCCGAACTGTCAAAATAGTTATTATCCCCATCTTTCTTGTATTGAACTTGAAATTTGGTAACCCAGTTGTTACCGCACTGTCTTCCTTGTGTGGTTATCCCTGTCAAACTATAGTCACCTTGCAGATCCACTTCAATCCAGGGGTTATCATCGGAACTTGAAGCCATCCATCCGCCTTTTTTATCGCTCGACCCCTCATATCGTGTGTTCAAGCGCCCTCTTGAGGCACGGTAACCATATGTAGCCTGAGAACTGGAGGTGAATGCACTGTCGGTTATGTACGTGTTTAGATTGTCGACATCCAGACCGATGTTGTATTCAGTACACTTTGCCGCTGATGGGATAAATATTTAGTATAATTCACAGATGGCGTTTCATATTATTATTTCTACATTAGCATCCATCATGATCAAATCTTCTCAATACATCATAAGGAATGTTTCTGTTTCTGCACACATTTCAGAAATCATTTTAACGATTTTTTACATACAGTAGGCCTATATTAAAAACCGGAATTACGCAATTCTTCACAATATTATTAATTATGGAGAAAATAATGTTTCTCAAAATGTTTACAAAAAAGTTCGAATGTTGAGAGATGCAGCAGAAACAGACCCGTGACTGATACTACTACCAGATGGGCCCCAAAAACAGGATCTAAAAAGTAGTATGTGCTAGAATGACAGTAGGAATATTAGGACTGCCCTATGAAGAAGCCTATAATGATTGTTAAACTGAATGGGTTGATCTGTGGAACATTAAAGTGATCATGGCCTTAAGTAAACCTTCAACAAGAGAGACCAAAGAATGTCTCAAAATACAGCAAGTTGTTTAGTTTCTCATCTTATGCCCCAAGTAGTTAACTTTATTCATTTTACAGACAAAGCTGCTAGAATACTTTTTTTTTCAAATAAATAGTTGAACAAAATGTCAACTTACCGGTGGAACTTTGAAGCATCAAAGAGTAGACGACGAACACTAACACAGTTGAGGTAAACATCTCGACTTTGTAAGATACCGAGAGGCCTATTTGATAACGACCCAGGTACCGAATAACATATAGGGACTGGTATCAAACTTTTATAGCTTTTAAACTGGTAAACACTCCCATAAAACAATCGAACAATTTCCTTGAATTTTTTGGGGAAATTTACCGAATCTCTTATTAACTTTAATCTGTCCAATTAAACTCTCACATCACCTGCAGTTAACCCGGGAAGTTCATTCGGCTCACTTCCCTGTAGGATACACATGCTTTAAACACATCCGTCACTCCCTGGATATACAGTATTTACTTGTAAACTTGTGGTTTACGTATAATATATCTTGATAATAAACTTCCTCCTCATTTCAAGTACAGTAATAAATATTTCCCCAAGACAACTAGCACGTGGACAACCGTAACTCACGGCTGTATAGACCAAGACAATTTTGTTCGCAATTGTATGATAAATGAGTTTACCCTTAAAAAAACAGAAAATAACTAAAATAACAAAACAAAAATTGCGGATTTTACAATTATTTATCGATACATAATTTGAAATTATGGGAGTTTTGTAATTAATTTGTTTTCGAAAGTTCGTTTCCATTTTGAAAACAGTATTTTTATACGGTTTATTAAAATGTTCGCAACATACATTTACTGAACTAAAGAAAGGTTAAACACGGTCTATACTCGTATTATACGAATAGTTGAACTAGAGGCCTCACGTACACAATATATTCACTTCAAATGCAGTTCTGTTTAATTAGACGGTACTTTAAAACTACTTCTACGTTAATACTCCTCAGTTTTTTTGTATATTTCTTTGCAATGAAAAATAATGTGGACATTAAACGACACGTTAAAGTACCGACACACTTGAGTAGCATAGGGTGTGTGATGAGTAAAGTACGGACACACTTGAGTAGCAGGGTGTGTGATGAGTAAAGTACCGACACACTTGAGTAGCATAGGGTGTGTGATGAGTAAAGTACCGACACACTTGAGTAGCATAGGGTGTGTGATGAGTAAAGTACCGACACACTTGAGTAGCATAGGGTGTGTGATGAGTAAAGTACCGACACACTTGAGTAGCATACGGTGTGTGATGAGTAAAGTACCGACACACTTGAGTAGCATAGGGTGTGTGATGAGTAAAGTACCGACACACTTGAGTAGCATAGGGTGTGTGATGAATGTAAAGTACCGACACACTTGAGTAGCATAGGGTGTGTGATGAGTAAAGTACCGACACACTTGAGTAGCATAGGGTGTGTGATGAGTGTAAAGTACCGACACACTTCAGTAGCATAGGGTGTGTGATGAGTGTAAAGTACCGACACACTTGAGTACCATAGGGTGTGTGATGAGTTGAAAGAACAAAAGAACACATTTAATTCCAAGTACATCTACTCATACATTTTATTGATTTAATTTTTATTTCAACACCACAGGTTCATTCTTAATATTTGAAACATAATTCAGAATCAAGTAACAAATCTTCTGCAAATTGTAATTACATTTATAGCATTTTATTTTGATTTGCATACTGTTAAACCATCGAGGAATTATATATATATTTCCTCCATGGTTTAACAAAAATAAGAAAATTTAAAGATGTATTGTCCCCCAAAAACATGAAAAAATAAAGATTAATAAAATCAGATTTTGAATAGGCAATTTCACAGTTTTAATAAAGTTATTCACTTCTGTAGAAAAAAAATCATCAAAAAATAATTATTTCACTTATAAAAAGACAAAAGAAATGGTTAATTTCAACCAAAAACCATTGTCTTCCAGACAATTTAGGTATATTTTGCTTTAAATAACATTTTTTTTGGTGGGAAATGTTTTTTTTTGGATCAAATTTTTGGTCATAGTGAATAACTATTATGTGATATTAAAATGGCATATTCAACAAAAAAAATTAAAAAATTATTTTTTAGGGGGACAATATATCTTTAAAGCAATTTTATTTGATAATGTTGATTTGATCTTTTCTGTGTTGTATTAGTCAATTATATTAAAAATAAATCTATTATTATATGTTGCACAATCATGTTTTAAGATCATATTTACCGTAGTTTAAATAACTACTATTTCTGTACTACTACATTAAGAGTGCTATGACTCGGTTGGACAATTTCCAGTTTTTGCCATCTTTTCTGGAAAAAGAAAAGAGAAAATGATTATCACAGAGCCTGAAAAAAAAAATCTGAAAGTTTTAATAATTATAGATTATACGAAAAAAAATCACGATGATGAGTAGGGATAACGGAGGATTACTTACCAGTCGGCGGAGATAAGTTCAAACCTAAGGCTAGCCCCATTTCCGTACCACGACTGTGGAAGAATTCGAATGTAACGGGCATATGTCTGTTGAAAGTTGTGACAAACTTTACTGTTACGATCATAGTTCCCAGGAAAAGTCTATAAAAAAAAGGTATACATGCGTCATCCTTGTAAAGACACGATGGCCTAAATACATTATTATAAACTTTACTATTGTACGTCGTATTGGCAATAAGTGTGAACAACAATTTAAAATATAGCTGTAGGCCTATGCCTAGTCTACTCAGTTTAAAATATAGCTGTAGGCCTATGCCTAGTCTACTACAGTTTAACATATAGCTGTAGGCCTATGCCTAGTCTACTACAGTTTAACATATAGCTGTAGGCCTATGCCTAGTCTACTACAGTTTAACATATAGCTGTAGGCCTATGCCTAGTCTACTACAGTTTAACGTATAGCTGTAGGCCTATGCCTAGTCTACTACAGTTTAACATATAGCTGTAGGCCTATGCCTAGTCTACTACAGTTTAACATATAGCTGTAGGCCTATGCCTAGTCTACTACAGTTTAACATATAGCTGTAGGTCTATGCCTAGTCTACTACAGTTTAACATATAGCTGTAGGCCTATGCCTAGTCTACTACAGTTTAACATATAGCTGTAGGCCTATGCCTAGTCTACTACAGTTTAAAATATAGCTGTAGGCCTATGCCTAGTCTACTCAGTTTAAAATATAGCTGTAGGCCTATGCCTAGTCTACTACAGTTTAACATATAGCTGTAGGCCTATGCCTAGTCTACTACAGTTTAAAATATAGCTGTAGGTCTATGCCTAGTCTACTACAGTTTAAAATATAGCTGTAGGCCTATGCCTAGTCTACTACAGTTTAACATATAGCTGTAGGTCTATGCCTAGTCTACTACAGTTTAACATATAGCTGTAGGCCTATGCCTAGTCTACTACAGTTTAACATATAGCTGTAGGCCTATGCCTAGTCTACTACAGTTTAAAATATAGCTGTAGGCCTATGCCTAGTCTACTCAGTTTAAAATATAGCTGTAGGCCTATGCCTAGTCTACTACAGTTTAACATATAGCTGTAGGCCTATGCCTAGTCTACTACAGTTTAACATATAGCTGTAGGCCTATGCCTAGTCTACTACAGTTTAACGTATAGCTGTAGGCCTATGCCTAGTCTACTACAGTTTAACATATAGCTGTAGGTCTATGCCTAGTCTACTACAGTTTAAAATATAGCTGTAGGCCTATGCCTAGTCTACTACAGTTTAACATATAGCTGTAGGCCTATGCCTAGTCTACTACAGTTTAACGTATAGCTGTAGGCCTATGCCTAGTCTACTACAGTTTAACATATAGCTGTAGGCCTATGCCTAGTCTACTACAGTTTAAAATATAGCTGTAGGCCTATGCCTAGTCTACTACAGTTTAAAATATAGCTGTAGGCCTATGCCTAGTCTACTACAGTTTAAAATATAGCTGTAGGCCTATGCCTAGTCTACTACAGTTTAAAATATAGCTGTAGGTCTATGCCTAGTCTACTACAGTTTAAAATATAGCTGTAGGCCTATGCCTAGTCTACTACAGTTTAACATATAGCTGTAGGCCTATGCCTAGTCTACTACAGTTTAAAATATAGCTGTAGGCCTATGCCTAGTCTACTACAGTTTAAAATATAGCTGTAGGTCTATGCCTAGTCTACTCAGTTTAAAATATAGCTGTAGGCCTATGCCTAGTCTACTACAGTTTAACATATAGCTGTAGGCCTATGCCTAGTCTACTACAGTTTAACGTATAGCTGTAGGCCTATGCCTAGTCTACTACAGTTTAAAATATAGCTGTAGGCCTATGCCTAGTCTACTACAGTTTAACGTATAGCTGTAGGCCTATGCCTAGTCTACTACAGTTTAACGTATAGCTGTAGGCCTATGCCTAGTCTACTACAGTTTAAAATATAGCTGTAGGCCTATGCCTAGTCTACTACAGTTTAACGTATAGCTGTAGGCCTATGCCTAGTCTACTACAGTTTAACATATAGCTGTAGGCCTATGCCTAGTCTACTACAGTTTAACATATAGCTGTAGGCCTATGCCTAGTCTACTACAGTTTAAAATATAGCTGTAGGCCTATGCCTAGTCTACTACAGTTTAACATATAGCTGTAGGCCTATGCCTAGTCTACTACAGTTTAAAATATAGCTGTAGGCCTATGCCTAGTCTACTACAGTTTAACATATAGCTGTAGGCCTATGCCTAGTCTACTACAGTTTAACGTATAGCTGTAGGCCTATGCCTAGTCTACTACAGTTTAACATATAGCTGTAGGCCTATGCCTAGTCTACTACAGTTTAACATATAGCTGTAGGCCTATGCCTAGTCTACTACAGTTTAACGTATAGCTGTAGGCCTATGCCTAGTCTACTACAGTTTAAAATATAGCTGTAGGCCTATGCCTAGTCTACTACAGTTTAAAATATAGCTGTAGGTCTATGCCTAGTCTACTACAGTTTAACATATAGCTGTAGGCCTATGCCTAGTCTACTACAGTTTAACGTATAGCTGTAGGTCTATGCCTAGTCTACTACAGTTTAACGTATAGCTGTAGGCCTATGCCTAGTCTACTACAGTTTAACGTATAGCTGTAGGCCTATGCCTAGTCTACTACAGTTTAAAATATAGCTGTAGGTCTATGCCTAGTCTACTACAGTTTAAAATATAGCTGTAGGTCTATGCCTAGTCTACTACAGTTTAAAATATAGCTGTAGGCCTATGCCTAGTCTACTACAGTTTAACGTATAGCTGTAGGCCTATGCCTAGTCTACTACAGTTTAACATATAGCTGTAGGCCTATGCCTAGTCTACTACAGTTTAACATATAGCTGTAGGCCTATGCCTAGTCTACTACAGTTTAACATATAGCTGTAGGCCTATGCCTAGTCTACTACAGTTTAAAATATAGCTGTAGGCCTATGCCTAGTCTACTACAGTTTAACATATAGCTGTAGGCCTATGCCTAGTCTACTACAGTTTAACATATAGCTGTAGGCCTATGCCTAGTCTACTACAGTTTAACGTATAGCTGTAGGCCTATGCCTAGTCTACTACAGTTTAACATATAGCTGTAGGCCTATGCCTAGTCTACTCAGTTTAACATATAGCTGTAGGCCTATGCCTAGTCTACTACAGTTTAACATATAGCTGTAGGCCTATGCCTAGTCTACTACAGTTTAACATATAGCTGTAGGCCTATGCCTAGTCTACTACAGTTTAAAATATAGCTGTAGGCCTATGCCTAGTCTACTACAGTTTAAAATATAGCTGTAGGCCTATGCCTAGTCTACTACAGTTTAACATATAGCTGTAGGCCTATGCCTAGTCTACTACAGTTTAACGTATAGCTGTAGGCCTATGCCTAGTCTACTACAGTTTAAAATATAGCTGTAGGCCTATGCCTAGTCTACTACAGTTTAACGTATAGCTGTAGGCCTATGCCTAGTCTACTACAGTTTAACATATAGCTGTAGGCCTATGCCTAGTCTACTACAGTTTAACATATAGCTGTAGGCCTATGCCTAGTCTACTACAGTTTAAAATATAGCTGTAGGCCTATGCCTAGTCTACTACAGTTTAAAATATAGCTGTAGGCCTATGCCTAGTCTACTACAGTTTAACATATAGCTGTAGGTCTATGCCTAGTCTACTACAGTTTAACATATAGCTGTAGGCCTATGCCTAGTCTACTACAGTTTAACGTATAGCTGTAGGCCTATGCCTAGTCTACTACAGTTTAAAATATAGCTGTAGGCCTATGCCTAGTCTACTACAGTTTAACATATAGCTGTAGGCCTATGCCTAGTCTACTACAGTTTAAAATATAGCTGTAGGCCTATGCCTAGTCTACTACAGTTTAACATATAGCTGTAGGTCTATGCCTAGTCTACTACAGTTTAACATATAGCTGTAGGCCTATGCCTAGTCTACTACAGTTTAACGTATAGCTGTAGGCCTATGCCTAGTCTACTACAGTTTAACATATAGCTGTAGGCCTATGCCTAGTCTACTACAGTTTAACATATAGCTGTAGGCCTATGCCTAGTCTACTACAGTTTAAAATATAGCTGTAGGCCTATGCCTAGTCTACTACAGTTTAAAATATAGCTGTAGGCCTATGCCTAGTCTACTACAGTTTAAAATATAGCTGTAGGCCTATGCCTAGTCTACTACAGTTTAACATATAGCTGTAGGTCTATGCCTAGTCTACTACAGTTTAACATATAGCTGTAGGCCTATGCCTAGTCTACTACAGTTTAACGTATAGCTGTAGGCCTATGCCTAGTCTACTACAGTTTAAAATATAGCTGTAGGCCTATGCCTAGTCTACTACAGTTTAAAATATAGCTGTAGGCCTATGCCTAGTCTACTACAGTTTAACATATAGCTGTAGGCCTATGCCTAGTCTACTACAGTTTAACATATAGCTGTAGGCCTATGCCTAGTCTACTACAGTTTAACGTATAGCTGTAGGCCTATGCCTAGTCTACTACAGTTTAACGTATAGCTGTAGGCCTATGCCTAGTCTACTACAGTTTAACATATAGCTGTAGGCCTATGCCTAGTCTACTACAGTTTAACGTATAGCTGTAGGTCTATGCCTAGTCTACTACAGTTTAACATATAGCTGTAGGCCTATGCCTAGTCTACTACAGTTTAAAATATAGCTGTAGGCCTATGCCTAGTCTACTACAGTTTAAAATATAGCTGTAGGCCTATGCCTAGTCTACTACAGTTTAACATATAGCTGTAGGCCTATGCCTAGTCTACTACAGTTTAACGTATAGCTGTAGGCCTATGCCTAGTCTACTACAGTTTAACATATAGCTGTAGGCCTATGCCTAGTCTACTACAGTTTAACATATAGCTGTAGGCCTATGCCTAGTCTACTACAGTTTAAAATATAGCTGTAGGCCTATGCCTAGTCTACTACAGTTTAACGTATAGCTGTAGGCCTATGCCTAGTCTACTACAGTTTAACATATAGCTGTAGGCCTATGCCTAGTCTACTACAGTTTAACATATAGCTGTAGGCCTATGCCTAGTCTACTACAGTTTAACATATAGCTGTAGGCCTATGCCTAGTCTACTACAGTTTAACGTATAGCTGTAGGCCTATGCCTAGTCTACTACAGTTTAACATATAGCTGTAGGCCTATGCCTAGTCTACTACAGTTTAAAATATAGCTGTAGGCCTATGCCTAGTCTACTACAGTTTAAAATATAGCTGTAGGCCTATGCCTAGTCTACTACAGTTTTCAAGTTTGTATAAGTTTCTAATAATTTTGTTCTTAAACTTTTTTCTTAAATTATTTTTTGAGTGTTTTGTATAGACTTTTCTCAAAGTCATTTTTATATTTTTAGTCCACCAGTCCGGGCGCTTCGATTTTCACGGTAAACTCTGAGATTCCAGCTCAGGTATTATACGTATAAAACGGCATGTGTGCCAAATGTGTTTTTTGTTTTGTCGAATCGCCGTCGAACCCAACTTTATAGTAAAAAGAGATTCATGATTACCAAAGCATCATTGTTAGTACTCCTGATGTGATAATAGTTGATTCCGTCTTTACTGTATTGCAGTTGATATTCGGTAACCCAGTTGTCGCCACATTGTCTTCCTTGTGTGATTATCCCCTGCAGTGTATACGTTCTTTGCAAATCGACTTCAATCCAGGGGGACTTGTCGTAGAGTATATCGCCATCCAGCCACCTTTTTTATCGCTCGTCCCTTCATATCGTGTATTCAAGCGTCCTCTTGCGGCACGGTAACCATGTGTAGCTTCAGAACTGGAGGTGAATGCTTTGTCGGGGATGTTTACGTTTTTGTTGTAAACATCCAAACCGACTTTCATCTGATTCACACAAGAGGTGGCCGACACTGATGAACAAAAACAAAAAACATGCACGAATATTTTGTAGTAAATTCGTGCATTGCCATCACACGAACAAAATAATTTATTAAGACGTGTGTCTGCCATGATTATTATGCACACACAGACCCGGGAGTAGCCTTTTAAAATTTAATATTATTTATCATTTTAAAACAAAATATTATTTGGAAAATAAAGTTGAAGTTGAAGTTGAATATAAGTTAGTTATAAGCTAGTAATTCTCGGTTGACGAGTTACGACCGAAAATGGGAAACATGGAGCTATTATACCATATTACCAGGGAAGAGTGAAATTCATTTCCACTCTTCCCTGATATTACTTTAAATTACATCACTAGGCTACAAATCTATTCAAAAGAGAGAAATCAACATCATTACGTGAGACTTAAAAATAACAACCATTAGGCTTTAGAGATGAGAAGTAAAATGTAACAACATAGGACTGTTTATTGCAAATGAAAACTAAACAATATAGGGCCTCTCACCTTTGTCAGCAAACACCACTGAGTAGATGGTGAACACTAGAACAGTTGTTGCAAACATCTTGATTTTTGCTAAAGAACTTAATGGCGAAGTTGTCTGTGGCACCTAGCTTTTATAGCATTTACAACAGTGGCGTGTTTAGGATGTTAGAGGTATATTGACTAAAAAACGCCGCCCATCTCATTATCTAGTGAAATCCCGCACAAAACATGCTACATTTCAAACATTAGCTATAGCTTACTAATGTCCTTATTTGTTTAATATCTTTACGCAAAATTCGAGAAGAGAATTAAATTTTACTTTCAATTAACGTAATAAGTCTTTAGTGTCCTCGGTTATTGGACCAGTAAACGCGGAGACTCGTATAATGAAACAAGACAATCAGGACAAAAAGGAAGGGACGAATGTGTATCGTATTACACATTACGGTACATTCAATATTCATTTCAATTATAAAATTATACCTTTTTTAAAATTACTAACTACTTTCAATCAATCAATCAATCAATAATTTTTATTTCTCAAATAAAAACAAAAAACAGTTAACATTTTCTAAAAATAATAGATAATAAATGAGAAAAAGGGGTACCCCACTGGAAGCTAAAGCTTTAAAATGTGGGGTCCTGGCAACATAATTAAAAATAAGGTAAGGTAAGAAATATATATAATATATGATAATGAACATAAAAAGACATTTAACTTAACAAATGCAGTTATTATTTGACTAAAGACAGATATATGATCAACTTAAATAATAATAATAATAGTAGAAACAAGGTATTCATGTAGTTTGAACTTAAATGAAGATATAAAATTAATAATTTTAATTTCATCTGGTAAAGAATCCCAAATTTTTGGTCCTTGAAAAGTTATATCATGCTTGCCAACCTCCGTATTAAAACAATCATAAGCATAATCAAATTTATTTCTGGTATTATAATTATGAACTGAACTAAAAGTTTGAAAATAAGTATCAAAAATTCTGGGCAGTTGATTATGTTTGAATTTAAACATAAATAAAGCAACATTTTTTGTAAGTAAGTCTTAAATATTAAGTGTATTAGATAAGACAAAAAGAGGAGCAGAATGGTGGAGGTAATGGACATTATAAACTGATCTTAAAGCTCTTTTTTGCAAAATATAAATACGGTTTAAATTAATTTTTGAAGTAAAACCCCAAATGGTTATACCATAAATTAAATGTGGCAAAAAGAGTGATTTATAAATTAATAGTAAAACGGAGGAAGGCAAGGCATGTTTGAGTTTATTGAGGACACCGACCACTCTTGATAGTTTTAATGAAATTGTATTAATATGAGAAGTAAAAGATAAGTATTCGTCAATAAAAATGCCAAGAAATGTTGTTGCTTTAGTTCTTTCAATTTCGCTGATGCCGTAATATAATTTAGGAATGTTGGGGGGGATTAGTTTATTAACTGAACGAAAAATAATAAATTTGGTTTTTTTTAATATTTAACGAAAGCTTATTTGATTTTAACCAGTTTGCAATTTTAGTAAGTTCTTGATTCATTAAAATAATAGCTTGGTAGATGTCCTTATGATTAATAAATAAACTTGTATCATCTGCAAACATAACAATTTCAGCACAATCACTAATATAATTTAAATCATTAATAAATAACAGAAATAAAAGCGGACCAAGGATGGATCCCTGTGGAACACCACACGAAACTGGCCGCAGCTCAGAGACAATATCATTGATTGATCTGTTACTTAAATAATTTTCAAACCACTTAAGTGGTATACCTCTTATACCATAGAAACGTAACTTATTAATTAAAATATCATGAGAAATACAATCAAAAGCCTTTGACAGGTCAATAAAAACTCCTAAAGTAAATTGTTTATTATCAATAGCAGACAAAATATTATGGATTGAATGATGGATGGCATGTATTGTAGAATGTTGGGAACGAAAACCAAACTGAGAATTGCTGAGGATGTTAAACTTTGTAAGAAATGAAATAGTTTGATCATAAACTATTCTTTCAAGTAGTTTAGAAATAGTTGGCAAGATGGAGATGGGCCTATAGTTATTGATATTTGAAACCTCACCACCTTTATGGATGGGTACAACTTTAGCAATTTTCATTGCATTTGGAACCACACCCTTTACTAAAGACATGTTCATTATGAATGTTAGTGGTATAGCTAATGCCAATGGACATATCTTTAGTATATATGGACCAATGTTATCAAAACCAGGAGCTGTGGATTTTAAATTATTTATGTATGTTACTACTAGTTTAGCTGGGAATGAATTTTTCCTTTTTCTACCCATTACATTATTAATTTCGCGCCATGTACTTTTCATATCACCTTCACATTTACCAAATACATTGTAACACGCATGCCTTACAAGTTACGGTCACACTCACTAAGAACGTAACAGGGAAGAAGAGGGAGATTACTCATCCCATAATTACGTTACCAGGAGCATCCCTGTTGGTAGTTTACCGCATAGTTGGCACGTCACACTCCTATAGATCGTAACAGGGAAGAAGATGGAGATTACTCTTCCCATAATTACGTTACCCAGGAGCATCCCTGTTGGTAGTTTACCGCATAGTTGGCACGTCACACTCCTATAGATCGTAACAGGGAAGAAGATGGAGATTACTCTTCCCATAATTACGTTACCCAGGAGCATCCCTCTGTTGGTAGTTTACCGCATAGTTGGCACGTCACACTCCTATAGATCGTAACAGGGAAGAAGAGGGAGATTAATCTTCCCATAATTACGTTACCCAGGAGCATTCCTTTTGGTATTCATGGAGTAAAGAATGGGCTTTACTCCATGGTATTTTACCGCATAGTTGGTACGTCACACTCATAAGAACGTAACAGGGAAGAAGAGGGAGATTACTCTTCCCATAATTACGTTAACTAGATGGTACGCTCGCTTCGCTCGCGTACCATCTAGGTCGTGCCCACAGGTGGTTCTCGAATACATAATAATTACAGCGTTAAAAAACTGGCGATTTCAAATGTACGTACCGCAGGACAATAATACATGTCGTTTACAGGAACGAATAAATAGACACTGTGATTTATGTACTCAACTAAAATTAGCACCCTATTACTTCCGAAAGAGAAACTTGTCACAAAATAAGACCAATTGTTTAAGTCAAATTTAAACAAACTTAATTTGTGTTTTGTATGTAACATTAGGGTTGAGGGATGGGGAAGAGGATGGGTGCAAAGAGGAACAATGTTAAAATATATTCTTTATCCATTTAGTAACGAAATATTAATTGCTTTCATGTTTTACAAATAATATACCACTAAACACAGTAAAACATTGCGATGTAATACTTTGTTGAAACTATCACCGTCCTAGTCGATTGAAATAGTAGGGTACAGCACATGTAACGATACATCACTACGACGTGTATATGTTTATAATATAATGTAAAACAATTTGTGAAAACCACCTCTATTCGGGAAAAATCATAAATTCGATTTAATCGTCAATAAATATTAAATTATCTAACTCAACTTAATTAGTAGGCCTAATGGTTTTCAATTGTTTCTTAGAGCCAATTCATACTTAAGTTGGTTCCTATCCTACCCACCAAAGTTGTTCTGCGTTTAGGGCATGTGATGTACCGTAGGCCTATTCTCTACTGGTTTTACAACGCTACTCATGCCAGTGAGGGAAAGGTGATGATGTGGGTGGTTTAACTGCAATAATAAAGATTTGTACATAATATACGGCGAGTGAAAACGCTAGCTCATTATCCGTTTAAAAAAAAATTATATCCAACCTCTGCAGCACAGATTGAAAACAAAAATGGATCGAATTTCGAGTATACAGTACTGTACTTGCCTTTACGACGCCTGAGGGAATAGACACTTGTGAAACAGAGATTGGAATGTTCCATTCATCGCAAATCAATACATTTGTATAATCGTATATTAAATCTATCAAAATAGTATTTTTTAAAGAAAATCGGCCTGTCTTCAACATTATGATGCTGTACTCTAGCTGTTCAACCAGTTTTCAGCTATTAAAAACAATTATCGTAGGAGGAGATAGGAAAATGCGAAGCCTCCTCGTATTTTTGTGGCGGGTATTTTTCAAGATGGACATCCATTAGACAGTGTATACCACGATCAGAAAACACCCCTATTTGGGGCAAATCGTTGAACCTAAATTCGTTTTAATCGTCAATAACTAATTACCTAACTCAATTTAATTAGTAAACAGGGTTACATCAGATGGTTAAAATCAGTACCGAAAGTATGAACCAACTTTATATACCATTGAGTAAAAATTCTAGAAATAAACCGAGATTTACCGAATTTTGCCCTTACGTAAATTTATATATAGATCCCTTTTGGTAGTTTACCGCATAGTCGGCACGTCACACTTATAAGAACGTAACAGGGCGTTGTAACATAACGTCTATACCATTACATTGAAAATATACGACTATAGCGTTGACCTTTACTTAATTTCAAACTAGCGCCAACTAACAAGAAGCTTTTCACCATGGTAACGTACTATACTTAATTGCAATTACGCAGATTAAATCTCGCACAACGACGACCGGCGGCAGGCGCGGCTTTGTTTTCATCATTCGACAGTCATAATCGAATCGAATTTTATTCATTTGTTTATAACGAATTTATTCTGTTGAATACCCTTCTATATACCATGGCGTTAGCTTTTTCTGTCAAATAGACCCAGAGTGTCACCACAGTTGGGATTTCAATCGGTAAGTAGGAATATCTGTTTAATTATCAGGCGACTATAATTTCTAATCAGTGCATAATCTCTCAATAACAAAGACGTTATTTTCATTATGAGTGTCTACAAGAATTTTGTAATTGGTAAATCTGTATAAATGTAATGCATCATGATAAACTGAACTTAAATGGATGGCCTACTGGGACGTCACACCTAAGATCGTGAGCCAGATGAACCATTAAAAACATTATTTGTTCAAAGTGTTTCAGAGATCGAGAAGAGGATTAAATATTACATTCAATTATTTATTTAGGAAATAACATAGTTAACTATAAATAGGTAAGTTATATAAAAAAAAATCGACAATCGACTCGTGAAGAAGATTTAATTTTACTTAATTAATAAAGTACTGGCACGTCCGTTATCACTTAATGACCATATTTCACCATTTCGTATTTGGAAAACAGGACTCGCGCGCGCACGCACAGAGCATGCGCAAATATTTAGCAGTTTTATTTTAACACCTCCACCTCCCCAATTAAATGTGAATAATGTAACACATATTGAAATATATATAAAATAAAGAAAAACAGTTTAAGTAACGAAACTTTTATATATAGACTTACAGGCGCGGATTTAAGCGGGGGCTAAAATAAAATAATGACTACTTTTATTTTTCTGCAACCTGACGGATCGTTTTTATCATTTATAAAATATTTAACCCCCCTCCCTAATCTATAATATGCTGGATCCGCCCCTGACTTACACGATTGCAAAATTTTAATATTATTATTTATATAATACACATTAAAAATCGTATAAAAACATAACGCACAATTTATTTTATTTTTTTATCTCACAAACAGAACAAATTATCTAGTTATATACACACGTTGTTGTTGTGAAATGGTGAATAATGATTGAATGATAATGATGAAATACGCAAAATGATAATAGGTTTATGGGACATCAATCAATGAAAAACTCGGAGGCAGGATTAAATGACTAACAACATTTGCAAGGCTGTCCACATTGAAATACAACTAAACAAACAACCGATTTCTATTTTTCTATTCTATTGAAAATTGTAAACACGTTTTCTGACTCATACGGCATTTTGGAATTAATATATTTTATTTTGGCAATAATTAGTTTTTTTAGAAAAAGATTTTCTCTTCAGATGCATTTCAGTGTTTATTCAAACACTCACATTGTGTTGGTTTTGTAGAATTTCACTGAAGACTGTTACTATAGTATTCTCTCAACGTCAGTATTTTTTTCTCAACGATATTATTTATTTTCCTAAAGCAAGCAATCAATCATTGGCTAAAATTCCAATAAATATTACATTATGGACCATAGAGATTTGTTGGTGCTACTGCAATTTCGCACCTTAAGCTTGGCATACTACTTAACGGGTACTCACCATCAGCAGAAGCACCGATTTGTTTTGCAACAATAGTTTGAATCATCAATTATAACAGCTTGTAAGATTATTAGATTTGTTGTATGAAAGATCATTGTTTTGTTTTAATTTGTAGGTAATTTGTGGTCTCAAGAAGAGACAGTATATTTATAAACCGCTTTCGTAAGCGCATCATGGGTTGTGGGTCGAGCAAATCTAACAATAGATCTAGAATGAATTTAGATTTTGCGATAGAAACGATTGCAGAATCGAGTGATATGAATACAACGTCTACCGTAATAACATCAAATGTGCATTCGGACCGAGGAGAACCGGATGGAATAGAGGCATACAACCCTGACTCTAATAAAGGTACGTTACCAATTCCATTCACACACGCGTACGTACGTGATTTGTTGTTTGTACGTACGCGGCGTGACGTTGCTCCCAAACCCTTCCCATCATGCATTGTGCAATGACGTTCCTCGCGAAATCAAGTTATTTGTCGCTGTAAACTGTTTTAATCAGAACTACTACTTAGTGCTTGGTTACACGACATCCACTTTTAAGTTTTCATATTTCATATTTTTATTATCATAGATTATTTTCGTTCAGCTCAGATGAAAAGTTACTGATATAGATCTATTTATTTAGTTACCCCCGCCAAGGAGGTATATGTAGTCGATCACGTGTGTTTGTCTGTTTGTTAAAGTTAGAACTGGTAAATCAATAAGTCATGCCCTGTTCTTAATTAAGAAACTTTTTTTTCCCAGAGAAACAAAAAGACGCACTCAGTCATCGGTTAGACAAAACCTTTACTGTAAGCAGTCAGAAACAATTTTTGAAGTCATGAGTTAATAAAATGGAGCTTTAATAAGAACATGAACTCTAAATGATGACATCACGAGACGTAACTAGTGACATCATTGAGTGCATCAAATGATGGTATAATACTGTATGACCTAGCGATGACATCGCAAGACGTAACTAGTGACATCATTGAGTGCACCAAATGATGGTATAATACTGTATGACCTAGCGATGACATCGCAAGACGTAACTAGTGACATCATTGAGTGCATCAAATGATGGTATAATACTGTATGACCTAGTGATGACATCGCAAGACGTAACTAGTGACATCATTGAGTGCACCAAATGATGGTATACTGTATGACCTAGCGATGACATCGCAAGACGTAACTAGTGACATCATTGATGAGTGCACCAAATGATGGTATAATACTGTATGACCTAGCGATGACATCGCAAGACGTAACTAGTGACATCATTGAGTGCACCAAATGATGGTATAATACTGTATGACCTAGCGATGACATCGCAAGACGTAACTAGTGACATCATTGAGTGCACCAAATGATGGTATAATACTGTATGACCTAGCGATGACATCGCAAGACGTAACTAGTGACATCATTGAGTGCACCAAATGATGGTATAATACTGTATGACCTAGCGATGACATCGCAAGATGTAACTAGTGACATCATTGAGTGCACCAAATGATGGTATAATATAATAATATGAACTACTGATGACATCACTAGACGTAGAGTGAAGCAAATGAGATATTTTTCCTTTTGAGGGAGTGAATCAAATGATGGTAGAATTGTGAACTTTACAAGGAATGTAACTACAGGTATCATTGATTGGTTGCAATACGAACACAGCCCACGAAATTCAGAAAAAAGAAGGTCGGCAAAAAATTGCCGACCTTAAATTTGCCAAGGTCGGCAGTCTCGGCAGTTCTAAAATAGAAAATTCACCAAGGCCTAACCTCTTGCTAACCTAAAGGCCTAGCTAGGCCTAGCCTCCCTAGCTATATGTTATGCAAAAAGAACTAGCAAAATTAACTAAAATATAAAAACCTAACACTAAAATTTACAAGATAAATTCTATTTGATAATTGCTGAACATCATGGTTCTGGAGCTAGCTGTACACAGAGCATAGTTGCTTGCTTGGCATAACAGGGTATTCCCCTACACAGGTCTGTCGCGCAGCGCTGTGCCCAGCCAGCTTGGTTTTGATAGGAGGAAAGCATGCAGCTCACCATGGAGAGCTCACACATAAAATGATGTAATGGTTGAGTGAATTCAGGGATCATCTTAATTCCATGGTTTGTTAACTAAACACAACATGGTGGTGAATATGCCTGTTAAAATTTCAATGATACGATCCCTTAAAGTACCATGTTGTTGCTAGGAGGCTTGAAAGGAGGGATCTAGCCTAGTTTCTAGGTCGGCAATCTCTTGCCGTCCTCTGACAATTTAAGGTCGGCAATAAGGTCGGCAATTGCCGACGTGAAATTCGTGGGCTGCGAACATGAAAATAACAAGTAGCGACAGGGATACTGAAATCGTGTACTGTATGTGTAGATTCACTATACTACAACATAAAATGTTCAGATAGTAGTTAGAGTGCACTGTAAATAAAGATGTTTATTGTATATGATGATTTTTGTTATTCTAGTAAAGTTAGATTAGACTGAATCTTTCTCTTCCCTCCAATCGCTCGATTCAAAGCTACACTTGGTTCATCTTCATTTTATTCACCAACATCTCGACTCCAATTAGCTCTGACCAGCACTAGGTCTTCATTTCCTACCCAAACTCCTCTACTTTTATCTTGATTCCAAGCTCTGACCATAACTAGGTCATCTTCATTTTATATAAACTCCTCTACTTTCATATTGGTTTCTTGTAATATTCCTTTCAGAGTAACGTTAACCTCATCAGCCTGGGCCGACTGTCAATCAGGCGCTCATTCTAATTCAATTTTCATGATTAAAAGCTTATGCATGCAAACGAGATGACGAGTATCACAAACAATTGTTAGAGGGCGGTGTTATTCCTGAAATAAACCAATGTAAATGACTGACCTTATATTCCATTACAGTGACCTTATATTTCATCCAGTGACCTTATCATTGCTGACTTTATGTACATCACAGTAACATTATTCACTATCTTCTGATCTTCCTATTGTGGAAACCACATTATTTAGTGATGGTGATGAACTTTGGTCTAAAATTAGATTGATAAAGTTTCATTGAGGAAATCCAGGAAATCATTCCAATAGATGAAAATGCTCTTCAAACAAAAATAGAGTTCATGTGATTATTAGTTCAATTGAATAGTGTCATTAAGTTGCACAAAGGTCATTTATAAATCCATCTCCATTTCAGTATCTGGACTGGTTTCATTAATAGACGACTGATCCAACTTCATAGATGTCTGTGAAAGTGTTGATGTATCTTTTAATGACAGGGTTGGTAAATCGGCCAAATCTTCTTCACCTTTGGGTAAAATATACAACAAATATTAAAATGCTAATTTACAATACATGAATGAGAAGCAGCAGCAGCAGCAGCAATAAGCATCATAAGCAAGCCAATATGGTACCTAAAATAGCCAATATGGTACCTAAAATAGGCCTCTCTACTAAGCCACACTCAACACTTTAATTTTAAAACCAAATTAATCTCTTATATCTAACAATCCAAGCATCTGGGTTATGTACAATTTTTGTTTATGAAACTGTAAAAAAAAACCCAGAATTATTTTTGCAAGGCAGTATAAAAGCAGAAATTGTTATACAATCAATGCATGTACAACAAATTAAAATTCATTAGCATATATCTTATTGAGCAAACATTGCATTTAAATTCAAGTGGTTTATGTGACAATGAAATTATCTTAAACAAGTCTGTATCATAGCAGCCAGACAATTGGAATTATTAATTGCCAGTAAATTTAATTTATGTTCCCAATAAAAAATATGGCATTGTTTTACTCATCTCTTTCAATACTCTTACTACGAAATATCTGACTTTCAAGATGAGTTAATTTCATTTTTTTGTTCATTATTAAACCTACTATGTTTCTTTTCAAGGTTTTAAAGAATTTAATCAATTTGCTTACCTTCGCAAGCTGGCATATCACATATACTCTGCTCAATGACGTGGGTAAGCATTGTCACCGAAAATGTATCATCACGACGAAGCCCTAGAGCCTAACAAACATGTTATAAGCATCAATTATTAATTATTTAATATTAGTGTAAAACAATCCATATACATACACAAAGAATAATAGTCAGACCTGCACTTGTTACAGTAATGCCAAACAATGGGTTGATAGATGGGTTAAATTATCAAATAAAATACAAGGCTCTCTATTAAAATAATTAAACATGAATATGCTATTGCTACAGTTTTCTGTAACTTCACATTTTGTAATATTCTTCCTGGATGAGAAAGTTTGCAAGATGCTTATTGGATAACCCCTTATTATGTACAGTCAGGGGACAAATGTCAAAAGGCTTCCTATAGTTTCTAGGAGTTTATCAGATAATCTTTATTGTTTTGAAAACTCTTGTAACATGACCACAGAGCTAATAAGGCTTCCTATAGTTTCTAGAAGTTTATCAGATAATCTTTATTGTTTTGAAAACTCTTGTAACATGACCACAGAGCTAATTTGTAGGAGTTTATCAGATAATCTGTGTTGTTTTGTAAACTCTTGTAACATGACGACAGAGCTAATAAGGCTTCCTATACAGGCCCGTAGCCAGGGGGGGGTTTTTATGGTTCGGGCGAACCCCCCCTTTACAGCGAACCCCCCTTAACCGACTGCGAACCCCCATCCCCGACATGCCCAATACCTCACCCTCATCTCCAAAAATCCTCCAAATACGTGCCCCACAGTACAAAAAGTTGTTTGTAAATTGAAAAATTCGTAAACTTGTTCGTGAACCTTTTTCTCTGTATGAGCGTCAACTAGCGATACGTGTCTGTAAATTTCTAAAAGCTGCAAATGAATTGCCGATTTTAACCTGAAAAATTTGGTCCCTGCATGTAACATGATATTGACGCGTCTCATAGCGAACTGGGGCACGAACGATTCGTACAAAGGACACCGCCAGACAACTGCGTACCTATAATAATTGTTTAGATCACTGGCAGTCAGGCAGCATGCATAAAGTATATAGCCTTCCGACGTACATCAGTATTTATGTGTGACTATGAAGTATAATGTATCATAGAGGATTATAGTGAATATTAATATTTTACACTATAATATCTATGGTATCAAGTACTGTAGTTCACATTATGGCATCCGATTATTTTTTTCTAGACCACCAGCCGATACGTACTAAAATGTATCAATATCACCTATTTACATATTTATATTCCTCAACAAATTGCTGTAAATAAATATTATAGATAGAGCTAGCAAATAGCATTTGCCTTCAACCAGTGTGCTTTTTTCGGGGCTGCTCCTAGATGTACGTTCGCATTGAACTTGAACGCAAAACAAAATACGGAGTAAATGATCAAACAATCGGCGGTTCCGCACACAGAGCACGCGCATCTAACATACGGCAACACATAGTTATCGTCCTTTAAATTATCGACGTGTTTGAGAAGGAGGAAAAAAGTATGATCTTTTTGCTCATCGGTAGCATGCTGCACGAGAGTGTCTTTTCCGGCCATCTAGGGGTGTCATTTAACAAAATTCCCTTCGCATCAGGCCCCACCCCCAGGGGGGGGGGGTTGACCCAAATATTTAGTGTCCGAACCCCCCCTTGACAGATCCTGGCTACGGCCCTGCTATAGTTTGTAGGAGTTTATCAGATAATCTTTATTGTTTTGAAAACTCTTGTAACATGACCACAGAGCTAATAAGGCTTCCTATAGTTTCTAGGAGTTTATCAGATAATCTTTATTGTTTTGTAAACTCTTGTAACATGACCACAGAGCTAATAAGGCTTCCTATAGTTTGTAGGAGTTTATCAGATAATCTTTATTGTTTTGTAAACTCTTGTAACATGACCACAGAGCTAATAAGGCTTCCTATAGTTTCTAGGAGTTTATCAGATAATCTTTATTGTTTTGTAAACTCTTGTAACATGACCACAGAGCTAATTTGTAGGAGTTTATCAGATAATCTTTGTTGTTTTGTAAACTCTTGTAACATGACCACAGAGCTAATTTGTAGGAGTTTATCAGATAATCTTTGTTGTTTTGTAAACTCTTGTAACATGACCACAGAGCTAATAAGGCTTCCTATAGTTTGTAGGAGTTTATCAGATAATCTTTATTGTTTTGAAAACTCTTGTAACATGACCACAGAGCTAATAAGGCTTCTTATAGTTTCTAGGAGTTTATCAGATAATCTTTATTGTTTTGAAAACTCTTGTAACATGACCACAGAGCTAATTTGTAGGAGTTTATCAGATAATCTTTGTTGTTTTGTAAACTCTTGTAACATGACCACAGAGCTAATAAGGCTTCCTATAGTTTGTAGGAGTTTATCAGATAATCTTTATTGTTTTGTAAACTCTTGTAACATGACCACAGAGCTAATAAGGCTTCCTATAGTTTCTAGGAGTTTATCAGATAATCTTTGTTGTTTTGTAAACTCTTGTAACATGACCACAGAGCTAATTTGTAGGAGTTTATCAGATAATCTTTGTTGTTTTGTAAACTCTTGTAACATGACCACAGAGCTAATTTGTAGGAGTTTATCAGATAATCTTTATTGTTTTGTAAACTCTTGTAACACATGACCACAGAGCTAATTTTGCATTTTTCCCATAATTGTACAGTACTCTGTTTTTGTTTGTTTACAAAATTTGTCCCATTTAAGAAAACAGATGTTAGACAGTTTTATACACCTACTGTATATAAGACCCACAACCATGACTCCAACTTGTGCTTTGTAAACTATATTTACTTGTAAATAACCCATTTATTCAATGTGCTTACTATTCGGTATAAAAATGATTTACGTACTTACTTTATGGAAGTAGTCAATAGCTGTGTTGAAGTCAGCCTGTAAACAGTAAACAAAACCAATGGACGCAAAGGTGGAAGGATTCTGAGGTGAAAGAACTAACGCACGTTGATGGTATCCAAGAGCTTCATCATACTTTCTACACAGAAATAGTATTTGGTTGAAAACTTAAAAACACTGTGAGCATGTACTTAACATTCAGTGATATAATATTTGTAATAAATTTATCATAGGTAAGTTTACAATGCACTTTATTTCATTTATTTATTCAACTAGCATAATATTAATACATTAATACGACATATAAAAATGGAAAATACAGCTTAGGGCTACCTAAGCAAGACATATTTGTAACTCAAAAGCTACTCCTCGTATTAAATATATACACAAAAAATAAGAAAAAGTCCAATAAACAGTCAATAGGACAGACAGGAGAAACTCACCCTAATTTACGACATACATGACCAAGATTGTTCAAAATTGGCTCCCATTTTTCCGAGAGAGCGCCCTCACCAAGTCCTTGCAGTTCCATAATTGCCTCTAAGAAATACTTCTCTGCATCTACCCAACTAAAAGGTCACAAAAAGAGAAATAAAGTGACCAGGTTTAAGTCTGTGTCATAAGCATTCAAATTCAATTGTTTTTTGTAACAATTAATCATAAGCTTAGTGTTATCTCAAGGTAATCTAACAACAGGACACTGATCTCGTCTTGCCAAGATAGGAACTCATACCAGTCCTCTGATCTTATGTCTGGCTGCGACAAATACCAGCAGTACTTTACTATGTACAGGCACACAGTGTCTATTAAGGGGAATGGAACTGATTGCGTCGCAGCCACAGATAAACCCTTTGATCTCTGGAGTTCAGCATCCTGTTATTAGATCGCATTGGTTATCATCCTACTTGTTTGTCTGGTATGCGACTACTCCCATTTCATGGAGAACAAATGGATCGGATGGGGCAATGGACAAAGCTTGATTGAAGAACTTTTCCGCCAGCTGTGGGTTGTTGGTTAAACCTTGTTCTAAACCGACGTATAACACTGGCAGGTGACATCTAAACAGATTTATAAACAAATGCATAGAATTCAAATTGTCATGGACAAGTAATAAGCAAAAGCACACAAAAAAAACACACACAACAACCTCAACCCCCCCCCCCCCTCTCCCACCCCTTATAAAAAACCAACAAAATTAATAGTTACAATTAGCTTCAAATAAAATACATTATAATTCAGAATATAAACATGAGTGCTTTCCTGTTGAATAAGAACACAACTGTAGCTTACCCTTTCATGAGTTGAGAGGCTGTGAAGTAGGCAGCCATAGCTTGATCATGTTCACCTTGAATGGCAAATGAGTGTCCAAATGCTAACCATGCTGGTCCATACAGGTGGTCCAAGCTTGTAGCTTTACTACAGAATTATTAATAACATTTATCAGTTGGAGAGAACCGTGTTGTCCAAAAGTTTGTTTACTTTTAATAAGTTTTGATACTAATAGTTACATTATTTTAATTGTTTTGTATGTCAATTGCCATCTACTCACTGTTGTTACCCACATTAATATTTATTGTATCAATACATTAATTATGGAAATGTTGCGGGGGAAATTTATTGTACCTGTACAACAGAGAACCAAGATAATTTGGGTTGGGTTATACCTACATCTATCAGTAATTTGTGTTTACCTTAAAAATCGTCGGGCAGCATCTTGTTTCCCAACTAAATAATAGTAACAACCAACTGCAAACCATGCAACTGCTTTATTAGGGTAAAGGTCAACTAAACGGTGACCTAAGTAAAACAACTCTGTAAGATTGAATATAAACCAAAATAAACACACATGTTATGCTTTATGTGCACATGTAAATGTGAATACTGTATAAAGAGATAAGTGATAAACACACATGTTATGCTTTATGTGCATATGTAAATGTGAATATAAAGAGATAAGTGATAAACACACATGTTATGCTTTATGTGCACATGTAAATGTGAATATAAAGAGATAAGTGATAAACACACATGTTATGCTTTATGTGCACATGTAAATGTGAATATAAAGAGATAAGTGATAAACACACATGTTATGCTTTATGTGCACATGTAAATGTGAATATAAAGAGATAAGTGATAAACACACATGTTATGCTTTATGTGCATATGTAAATGTAAATGTAAAGAGATAAGTGATGATAAAATATTAAATAAAAAGTAAATGTACAGAATAAGAATATAATAAATATGTGCCTCTTCCGATATATTATTATAATGTACTAAAATGGCTATTAATAACATAAATCAATTGTATTTATAAACATAAATGCTTTATGTCAATTGAATAAACATACAGAGGAAACAAAACATCCTTTTGAAAATAAAATGAATAGATGTATAAGCCTGAAGGTGATGAATGACGTCAATCAATTATATTAAAAAAAACAAATGCATTATAATAGCTTGTGTGGTTAATTATGTTGAGAAAAAAAACTGAATAGTTGAATTCATTAGCTATCACTACTGAACTGGACTGAAGTATATATAAAATGCAGCAACTACTTCTTCTAATTGTTCTCCACTTTTCTTACAAACATTCACACACAAGTGTCATTCAAACAAATTATGTAGAGCTGTTTCCAAGGATACTAAAACATAATTATTTTCAATTAGGTCTGAATGTATTATTCCACAAATGATGAAGACTAAGAAAAAAACGCCAAAAAAAAAAAAAAATTTCTAGCAGGGAATTTTAAAACTAGAATGTTTATATGGTAGTTGTAAATGTTTATATTGTAGTAGTTGTAAATGTTTATATGGTAGTAGTTGTAAATGTTTATATGGTAGTTGTAAATGTTTATATGGTAGTAGTTGTAAATGTTTATATGGTAGTAGTTGTAAATGTTTATATGGTAGTAGTTGTAAATGTTTATATGGTAGTAGTTGTAAATGTTTATATGGTAGTTGTAAATGTTTATATGGTAGTAGTTGTAAATGTTTATATGGGAGTAGTTGTAAATGTTTTGGGTTTCTCATTTTGCTAGATTTTCATTTTTTTTTTCAATTTAAGTACACAATTCCTAGGGCATAATGAACAATAAAACAATATTTACCATTAGACTTTTGTAATTCAACAAGTGTTGCTATATGTAGAGGGAGACATGTTGAATGGAAAGGATCAGTCTGCAATACTCTGCAATAAAAATTGTTAACAAAAATCAAAAACAATTTTATTTTTAAGCTTAAACTTAGAATGATTAGTTTTCATTTCTTTCCTTTGTTTGGCATAAGGTTCCAGATAATATTGAGGAGCAATGGTATCTGATCTGGTATTGTCAATGTATTAATTTTTAGTACAGTAAAATGTAAATTGTAGTAAAAAAATTGCTTATAACATAACACTTTTATTTGTTGGTTAACCCACACATCTATTTGTGTTCATAAAGCACCACTAACCTGTTGGTTATATTGTATGTAGACCTAAAATCTGAGTGGTAATAATAGCGTTCAGCTTGGCTTGTGATAATATCAAGATTCTGTTTTAATGGAACTAAAGCATCTGGCGTCACAATCGGAGATGGTTTGTCATACTGAAAAGCAAATAAGTGTAAGATGTATTGTTTCTCAAAACATGAAAAGTACTGAAAACCTAACTTTACTACTTTTAATAAAGTTATTCACTTTTACTGGAAAATATTTGGTACTTTTCAACATTATCAGCTGTTTACTTTACAGTAACATTTTTCAGTTTAAAATTATAAAAAATTATCAATGTACTCTAGTGCGAAACAATGAGTCGTTATATAAATCACACCTTTTTCAAAATACTCATATATACTGCCCTCAGGATTGCAGCTTCATCGTCGCTGCACTGTGATGTAAATGGAAGACTGTCAATCAATTGTCTCTCTGAAAATAAAAATATAAAAAAAAAAAATTCTTATTGCTCAATTGTTGTTAAAAAAAGGCAATAAGACACACAATTTCTGTTTTATCTGTTTATTATAACATTTGAGATCCACCTTGGGAATCATATTTGTCTCTCAGAACTATACTTTCCCTCAGCACTACACACTTATATAATCCATTGAGAAAAATCTCAAATACACCTCTCAGCAGGCAATACACTGTATGCATAATTTGACACCTCTAAGGGGGCAATAATGACTGCATAGTTGATGATGAAGATATATAATATAATTTATAAAAAAATACAACTCCTCGAAAGAAAATATAATATTGCACTTCTAAGCAGGCAATATATGTATAATAATCACTGCATTGTTGGTATTTATAATGATTATTAAGTAACCTTCTTCACATGATAGCATTTGATGTTTAACAAGCAGGTCAAAGGCTTCATAGCAGTACACATCTTGTTTCAGTGCTTCTCTGTAATGTTCAGTTGCTTGAACACGGTTTTCTAACGCCTCAAAGATTTTTCCTTTCAGTAGACTTATACTGCTATGTACCTGGTAAGTATTAAGAAACATATCCAATAATAAATTAATGCAACTGATTAAATAAAACACTTATCTAAATTCATTTTCTTTCTCATTTTAAATTCTTGCTGTTTGTTAGTCCTAGCTAGAAAACTCAACAGTTCTTTTCAGAACTAATATATGTGGTGAAACGTTATATCAACATAGTCCTAGCTAGTTTTGGAAAATGAAATTGTACAGTTTATTTTTTTGTTTTGCTAAAATGAGCATGCTGCTTAACAATAAAACTAGTAACTAGAAAGCTCTTATTATACTTACATTACTAACTTGTAGATGACTAGTGTTGACTGATGGTGGTTTGGTAAAATTCACTCTAATTGGTGTTTTCCATATTTGATCAGCACCTTCTAGAATATCCAATGCTTCTTGATACTCCCTTACTTCAACCTTAACAAATCAAATAAATAAAAGAGTTAAAACAAACTTCCAACATTAACTTCAAAGATAACTCAATATCTTATGTTCTGTCTACACTATCAAACTTCATCAAATGATGTACTCATAGATGGACATGATGTCATATCACTACCATATTTGTGCATATCACTTCCATATATGGGCACATCACATTTTTTGGCACATAAAGTTTGATAGTGCTGACAGAGCTTTACTTTTTAATATTGCTTATGGATGTATTTATTGTTTATCCATTGTACAGTATTATTCATAATATAATAGGAATATAAATCTACTTATGATTGAAACACTTCAGTAAGGTAAGTAAGTATAAGATTTACAAGTTTATACTTACATGACATTTTGCTACTAAGAATTTGCAAGCAGCTTCACTCTGAAATTACAAAACAACTATTATAATAAAATGGTGAAACTAGATGGCTTCATTTGATGAGAAATATTATATTAGTTTTGGTTGAATGATTTTAGTTTTTATTATTGTTTTTTAGTATGATTTTCATGTTACAGTAAAATTCTTGTTCTATAGAACCATCTTTTACCTCATAGAATTATTTCCACTATTGCACTCATGTCAATTTTTAAATTAAATTAGTTATTATTATAATTCTTTTCTTTGTTTATCAGTGTGGCCAGATAAGGGTGTGGCCAGATAAGAGTGTGGCCAGATAAGGGTGTGGCCAGATAAGGGTGTGGCCAGATAAGGGTATAGCATGTTGGTAGGAAGTAATATTTCAATAATACAACGTTTACCTTGTGCAAGTCACGTGATTCCAGTACATGGGCAGCACGATGATATTGTTTTGTAAGGTATAAAGCTTGGGCGTGCATATACACATCAGCCAATGCATCTATAGAAAAAGTGGATACAATTTTACCTGCACCTCTAAAATGTGTAGTACTACATTATAATAAATTAAGAAAGTCATTCACTCACAAATCAGTATATTTATGTAACTTTGATAAATGATTCTTTGTGCAATGTATTAATCTTCTTTTTTTAAGTTTTTGTCTGTTTTGAACTATGTTATATATAGTCAGGAAAAACGAATTTTACTTTTATATTTCCAAAAGTGACAATAAATATATCTTCTTGTATCTCTCAGAGTTTACTCTCAAATACATTACTTATTAATATATATTGAAGTTGCTACCTTTTGACATAGTGACCACCTTGTCAGCCCAGAACACAGCAGTTTCATATTGATGCTTTGAAAAAGTATACGATAAATTAATTGTTAACACTATCAGTAGCATTAATTGTTAACATTATCAGTATCATTTTGTTGGCAAATTATGTCTATGATCTAAAATAAGCAGATATCATAACAATGGTAAATTTAAAACGTATATTAAATAGCTTAAAAATAAAAGTGAAGTTTTTGAATCGTAACTACCTAGCCTAGTAGCTAGCTAGGGCCTAGCTACGTTACGTATATATAGCCTAGACATGTATTGTTAAATTATGTTTAAATTGTAAGTGTGGAAAATACCGTTTTGGTGGGAAATCGAATATTTAAAGGTGTGGTGCGAAACAGCAGAAACACAGGCTCTATTCCATCTAGGCTAGGCCTAGCTTAACACATGCACACACTCACACACCTCACACACATGATGACCCTTCTTGCTTGCTTCTCTACTAGAGAGTAGGCCTAGCCTAGCCTGTATGTAGTAGTATGCCTAGGCCCTAAAATCTAACATAATCAAAATACACTATTATATACTTTATCTAGATACTGTTTAACTCGATTACGTAGTTTATCAAGACGAATATTGTCTTCATTCGATGCTGTATTTTCTTCGTTTTCACCCGCCATGATTTTTTTTTTAGTACGGTTGATCGATCACTGAGCAATAAATGTTGCTCACGCTTTTAGCGTTAACTACAGTCATCAACCCGTCAACTACTTTCTGTCGTAGTAGTTTGTTTTTTTTTCAAAAAGACTATTTTAATTGTAAATTATTTATTTTAATTATTTTCAAATAATAAACATATGTTCACAATATTTGCAAAATGCACCTGGAATGATCTTACAATTAGTTGTTGACGGATGTACTGTTGTTGTAGTTGACGAACAATTGTGTTACTGTTATGCGCGATTTGAACGATTTGCGCAATTTGAAATTGCGCAAAAAAAATCCTTGCGCAATTTGAATTGAAACATGTGTTTCAAATTGCGCAAGCAACGTATTAAATTGCGCAAGTAATCTGCAAATTGCGCAAGGTTTTTCGACAGATTGTGAAATCATGCACACCCATATTTTTATAGTAATTTCTAAGAATGATTCAAAATTAAAGATAAATATCGCATTTCATTATTTTAGTAGTGCAAATATTGTTATAAGTTAGCATACCGTCGAAGAACCGACGAAGGAAAACGAAGCGGTGGTGTTCCACCAGGCGGGCGCGGCGCGGGCGGCCGGCTATACTACTCTAGCCTAGCTAGGGTCTGGACTACTGATACTGACTAGGTTACATGGCCTAGCTTAAACTAACATTAAAAACTTAAAAAGTGAGTATTAAACATTATCTTCATTGAAATGGTCTTATTTATATAATAAAATACTAAATTTTAAACTCCTCTGCCTAGGCCTAGCCTAGCCATGTATTGGAAAATTTACAGTTCGTTTTCAAATTGCGCAAAGGTGTCATATTGCGCAAGAACTATCTTGCGCAATTTACAAATTGTGCAGCGCAATTTAAAATTGCGCAAAGATTTTCTTGCGCAATTTGAAATTGCGCAAGTTGATTGCGCAATTTGAAATTGCGCAAAAAAATCCTTGCGCAATTTAAAATTGCGCAAGAATTCTTTGCGCAATTTCAAATTGCGCAAGGATTTTTTTGCGCAATTTCAAATTGCGCAAATCGTTCAAATCGCGCATAACATTACCATTTCGTTTTGCTTGAACAGTTTCAGTATGGACCGCGAATATTGCATGGAATGAATTCCAAAAACAAGTACAAATTTATCATAAAATACAAAATATGTTTGGTAAGTTATATAATTATGTAAGTTAATATTTTGTTTAAATAATATTAATTTTTTGCTATTTATCTCAATATAGCATAATTATTACACATTTTCAGGCTGTATGGTTTGTCGGCGTTTCATACTCACAGTCAAAATAACCTTCCAAAATAACCATGGTTATGATGTCAACAATAACACTTCCGTGTTGAATTTTCATCGAAAGCCAGAGATTCATCATCACACAGAGAACAGCAAACGCAACACTCATGCCGTTAATTTATGTAAACAGTTATGTGCAAGAAGTCAATTTTGGTAATTTGTGAAAACATACACTATTATAGGGCCTACTACTAGGCCTAGGCCTTAATTTTAGATGTTTAATCTAGCCTAATAATATAATATTAAAGGCCTACTAAAGGGCCTAACTAGGTAGGCCTACTAGCCTAGCTAGGTATCTAGCTATGCCTACTACTAGCCTAGGCCTAGTAGGCCTGGCCGCCTACCTCCTAGCCCTAGCTAGACCTAGCCTATTCTAGCTAGCTAGTAGTATGCCTAGCCTAGTAGATAGCCTAGCTTTTATACTATCTGGTAGGACTATTTAAAGTAGGCCTAGCTAGACTAGAGGTAGCCTATACTGGCTAGCTAGAGAGTAGTAAATGTGCCAGTGTCACTACTACTAGGCCTAGGCTACTAGTCTAGACAGATATTAGCCCCTGTGTATATCTTTTTATATCTATATATTGTAACTAGGCCTATGTATTTCTGTAAACATATTATTATTATTATATGTATTGAACCTCTTGTTACAAAGTTGTTCCTCCGTTTTACAGGAGAGTAGCCAATGAATATTATTAAAGTTGTTCCTCCGTTTTACAGGAGAGTAGCCAATGAATATTATTAAATTATTACCATTAAACTTTATTATACTAACATTTGTTTCAGTATATAAACATAAATATGTATAAAATATTTATTTCCACAGATTAAAAACCATATAGCCTGGGCCTACTCAAAGAATCCTGAGACTGAAAGTTATCAATAAAAATGAACACGGATGATAAAGACAGTTTTGAAAGCCAAGCACACGCCCTTGTTGACATGGTGATAGAAAATGCCAGAAAAAGATTACTAAAAGAGAATGGAGTTGACAAGTATGAGGATGGTAGACCAGTGTCATCTATTCAAAGTTACTGCTCCTTGCTGTACAGAGAAACTGAGGATTATAAGATTAAGGATGTACATTGGATGACTATTGAAGAATTTAATATTGAGAATGGAGAAAAAAAGATTAATGAATTTGTACAGGTAAGTATATGGGAATAGATACATCCAATTATGAAGACACATGAGCTGATCTCCAAACTGCATTTCACTTGAGTATGAAGATTAAAATAAATTGTTTATGTGGCGATAACAATCTACAGTAGGCTTACAGTAGGTATTGCTGTAGGTTACCTTTTTAAAAAAAAAAACATTAAAAATTAATACTATGATGCATAGTATTAGTGGCATATCATTTACCTACTACAGTATAACATTACATTAAGCTAAAGAGATTAACTTGGTCAATATATGTTCAATTGTCTAATCCAGGTACTAAAAACTTTGTAGCAAGAAAAGAATTCTTAACAAAAAAAACTTTGCAAAAATATTTTGTTTAGACCTGGAATTATGAAGACAGCTGGTTGTATTGTATTGACTTTTTACGAGAAGATGTGGACGATTATAGTGTCAAGTATCGTTACCAAGTGCGATGGAGCATACCGACACGAAGGAAACCAATCCCAAGAGCAATGGCATGTGTTTATTTTACGATTGAAGTATCAAAACTAAAACCAAAGGTAGGAATAAATATTAACAATAAAACATGGCCAATGGACTATTATTTAAAACTAACTTACATTCACAAACTTTAAGGAAGTATTGTATAAAGCAAAATCATTTTAAGAAGCATCAGGGAATGACAAATAACTGGACTGTTACTAATTGTTTTTTGTAATATATTTTCTTATTTTGGCAGCATTTTCCCGTTGAAGTGTTTTACGTTTTTGAAATGAATCGATTAGTACACAAACCAGGAGAGTCTAGGTTCAGAGGTCGGTGGTTAAAAGATATCATTGAGAATAAAACACTAATGATGACAACTGTTGATTTCTGATGAATTTGAAAATATGATTTTAATTCTTCTATTAAACAAACTTTTAGAAGCATTCTTGGCGAGGAAAAATTGTAATTTGTTTACCCTCTAGCCTCATTGTATACATTGTACATTTTGTAACTTAAATTTTGCTTTGAATAAATTAATTGAATTCATGACCCATTTTGTTTAAATTGACAGACATTATGACTATCTGTACACTAAAGACAACTTACATTATAGTGAAAGGCATTTTGCAACTGGGGGTGCTGTTTAACAACTCAATGAAAGCAGGACACTTTTTGCATTTTTCTTTTTGTTTATTGCAATCATACATGTTATATTGTTTACTGTATCTTTCATACACACGAGGCGTAAGTAAGCGCCCTCTAGTAATAACTTATAAGCCACCACATAAACCCATTTATTAAAAAAAAAACAGCCCTCCATAAGTAATACTGTCATACTTATCTAAGGCCCTGACTGGGAGCAAATAGTTATTTCTAGGTACAGACAAAACGAGAAATTGAAAATGGTTTAAAAAATATAAACTTGATATTATATATTATATTTGTTAAAATGTCAAAATAAGTTTTATGGAAGTGGTTTATCAGCTCCAATCGTATATAAAACAAAATTGTAAAGTTCACATCTGAATGCATTCTCAATATCCTGACCACTGTGATATTCCTGCTGAGAGAAAATCATATAACTTTATATACTTATAAACACTTATGTCCAATCTGTATATAAAATATATCTCGCATATATATTTTCACACATTTGTATAACAATACAATAATATCTGTTGAATATTTTACAAGGGAATGTACAATGATAAACTTATAGCTGCAGCACACTTCTACAGTGCATCATAACAATACAGGACAATAGACTTAATACTGTAGGAACCTCCAACAAACGGCAAATAAAGGGTTTTATTTCGTTTCTTGTTATAATACAGTAGTGAACATGAACACAGTCCTTAAAAAGCAGAATAATCACTTTAAATTTAATAAACATCATTTTTAAGGTTTTTATGTGCATTAGCTCTTGGTATACCTTATTATGCCACATCCAACAATACACAAACCGTCACAAATATGTTTATATTTTTCTATAAATAGTGTAATACAATTCATTTAGTTCATTGCATAAATATAGTTTAATATTATTTATCACAGTTTGATAGAAAATCATTTTCACATCTTAAAATTGTTCCTTTAAAATATTATTACATACTTACCGTTTCACACATGGAAAGACTATTTGTTTATATCCACAACATGTTAAAATATTTATTATTAATCTGTTCTATGTACATTATAGACATTAGTTACTCTATTTAAGATAAAATACACACTTTTAATTATATATTTCAGACCCCAACATCCCTATTGTAAAATACTTACAAACAAAATCACACTGAAATCCAATAAAAAAATATAATATATGATAACGCCCTTACTCACGTTTTGAAAGGTTCTTGTCTTTCTTCTGATAGGCATAAGGTATTTTTATAATTTAAATATTCAAATTAATTATTATACTAAATGTTCTGTTTTCAATCCTAGTAAACTTTGTTTAATAAATATTGCATCGATTCACACAGCATTGTTTCAAAGCTATGTTACAAGACATTCATTGCTTCAAAGCTATGTTACAAGACATTCATTATTTTTGAAAATGCTAATAATTTTCTACAATTTAATTGCATTATTTCTACAAAAGAAAAAATAAATCAATAAAATGTAAATAAAAACAACAAAAGTCATGATTGATATGAGTTTGAAGTACATAAATGATTAAACAATTTTAAAAATACAGTTCTAAAACTTTCAAAATTAAAAAAATTATTTATCATTTCATCCAATCACCCTGAAAATACAAAATTAACAAATGGTTTCATAAATTATTTTTGTGCTTTGCTTTTATATTTTCCAACTTTCTTAAATTATCTTGTGTGTTTGGTGTTTCTGGGTGAATGCTTAGAGCCAGTCTGTACTGTTGTTCAGCTTTCTTGTGCTTTCCCCAGCGATGATAGAGTACACCAAGATTGCCGTGGTAAAATGCTGTGTTTGGATTCAGCGATATGGCTTTTTGGTAATTCTTTTCTGAATCCTGAAAAATTACAAATAATACAGCACAATCAATAAAAATAAATATTACCATATGTCCAATCAAATCAATTAAAACAGAGGTCAAATTTAGCTTTTGCTCTGAAAATATAAATAAATTGCAATTAAGTTGCAATTGGGATCAATGCTGGTGGGATTTCACTTTTATCTATAAACATTATTTAAGCATTTTTAATCTAAAAACTAATTAAGTTAATAAATACTACCTTATTACTATGTTTGAAAGTAATAACTTTTTTAATATTTGAGATGAGTTCCTAATTATTTTAATTAAAACAATAATTTGTTAAGATTGCTAATAAACGACTTGTGAGAGTTGGCTTAAAAACATAATAATATATAATAATATATAATAAACAGGTTTGCTTTACACTGTACACATATTACAGGTTGTAAAATAAGAGCTTTACAGTAATGTAATGACCTCATATCTGGACGATTTTCCATAAACATTGGCTAATGCAAAATAGATAGAAGCTTCATTGGGCAGGTGCTTGAGGGCCTCTTCAGCCACAGATTCTGCTGTTTCAAATTGACCTACAAAAAAGAAATGAATATTAAGAAACCCATAACCGTGTGTAGAACTTAAATTTTGTTGTTTTTACACTGCAGTGCAAATTGGTGGTCCTAGCTGGTTATTGATACTGCTGTCTATTGATACTGCTGTCTATTGATAAATGAAGGAAAGTTTCACTTTAAACACAAGTCTTTTATATTAAATACATGGAAGTAATTTGGAAAGTGTTTTCACAGTTCCTATAGAAGGCCAGCAGGCGATAACGTAACACCACAGTTCCTGTAGAAGGCCAGCAGGCGATAACGTAACACCAAGGGATTGAGTACCACTTGGGAACTAACTTAGATAAGAGTGAAACTAAATTATCACCAAATTATCTAACCTATTTCAGTCAATCAAGGTAATTATTGGACAATTAAAACATTTATGATTACAAACAACAACATACAGTACTATAAGAAATAAGACTATTATTTTTTTTAATTAAATAAATGTTAATATCCTATTAGAAAATTGCTTGTTATTCAACTTTTGTACAAATCTAAGCACAATCTATAGCAGTGAAAATATATTATACTAAACCGATTTTGATTTTATATGAAAGATCCATAAAAAATATCATCAAACCTCTGGAAAAGAAGATAAAAGTATCTAGATCATCAGCATTAACCTCCTAAAGTTGAATTCCATCTAGAACGTCACTTATGATTTATTAGTTTTAGCAGGTGATCACAAACATGCCACTCAAACTAAATGTCAATCATCTAATGCCTAATGCTTTCTTTTCTCATTAATTGAGTAAAGAAATATAAATCATATTGGTACCTTGCTTGGCAAGTTTTACTTTTATCATATTTTATTTTCCAATCATTTCTAAAATTACAAGTTGTAACCGATCTGTGCCAACAACCAATCTTTAGTTTTAAAAAATTGCTAATTTTGCATTAAAAGAATATCCTTACTGTATAATAAAACAACAATAAAAAAATAACACATTTCATATTTATTTTAAAAATTAAAACATCTGGCTACTGTATTATACTGAAATGTTCCACAGAAGGACCTTAATTATACAACTACCAATTAACATATGCATAAGTATTACTCAATTTTTGGTTTAGCATTTAAAGACTTTGTACAATAATAATATTAAAATTTGAAATTGACCATTAACTTCTCAATTTCCATTGCTTTACACAAAAAAAGGAAGAAATAATGTCATATCACACTTTTTTAAATGAATTCTGATTATCATCATCATCGTTATCATCATAATCACCATGAAGTCTTACCAATCTCTTCCTTAAGAAGAACAATATTACGCCATGCTCCAACATGATCAACTTCCAGTTTGATTGCTTGTCGCCAGGCACCAGTGGCTTTATCCAACTCACGCTTAGCCAAGAACTTTAAAATATAAAACCCATAATGCATTGCACAACTATCTATCCAAGTGCAATGCATTTTGGGAAGTGTCTTGAGGATATGGATATGGGTGATCATGATAATCTAAGTGACATTTTGTGGAGGATGATAAAAGATACAGTAGTTGAATATACCAAGGATACAAGCCAACCGCACAGCAAACTACCTACAGATTTATTGAACATATTGACATAGCATTTCAAGCAACATACAGTAGTAGAATACAGTATTACAAACACACACACAAATCAAGAGTGAATATTATAGTTTAGATCAAATGGTGTAAATTTGTAGTGTTTTGGTTGAAGATTAGAATGTTTATTAGAAAACTATCGCAGATGTTTGTTTTATGATTATTAATAAATTGTTACTGAACTTTACTGCAAAAACAAATTTACAGTAGTAACACAATTTTAATATTTTCAGTCTTTTATTTTAAGGTAGGCCTACAACAATACATGAACCTGGTTTGGGGTATTGTTTGGAAGGAGAATAAAGAAAAAATCTAATAAATAATTTTGTATTTGAAAGTAATTCAGGCCTTTATGTTATCAATGACAGCAGAATGTTTGGATAGAATTTATGGGTGTGTTTAGACGCCATCACGTTCAAGAAAAACATAAAACAGTACAGAGACACACATAAACAGGATCCAATAAGTTTGAGAAGGATGTTGAGAGAGGGCGGTCTTACCTAGATTGTCAAGCAGTAGTATTGTGTTACTCCAAGCCTGAGCATGATCTTGCTGAAGAGATGACGCATTGAGCCATGCTTGTAACGCGTCGTCATGACGATGCAGATCGAGGAACTATCCAAGCATTGAGGAGCAAGGAGGATAAACATCATGCACAATGATCAGATTAATAATGATTTAGAAAAAAAATGATAAAAATGGTTTGTATGCAAGTAGTAATGGTTTATACGTCATATAGGTTTGATATGATAATGTGTCATTTAAAAAAATTGCAAATTTAATGAAACAATTTTCATAGTAGTAAAATATAATAATTTAGCTTTGAGTAGTAATAATAGTAGTGTAAGTAGTAGAACAAAAATCACTGCAAAAGTGAGATCCATAAAAAAAAATGGAAAACAGTTCTTAGAGGAGCTTATATATCTAAGTGCAAGTGCTTAAATTTATGATAGTTTTGCTCAAAAAAGCACTAGTGAAAAATATAAAAGCACACACTACAAAATCCGAGTCATAAAATGTAATCACGATTTAGAATACACACAGAACATATTTTATGCAATTTTGTATGCAAGGAGACACCATTCTGTGTAAATTAGAGCTCTTCTGAGATTAACACAATAAATTGCCAAAACGCTGGTGCATCATTTGTAACAATAACTGTTGAGTGATGATAAAAACTTTAAACATTTTTATAATAAGAAAAATAGTTGATAATTAACCTAGTATCCGTTAGTTAATGGATGGGTGCCTGAAAGGGATTGCTACTAGGAGCCAATGAATAATGTATAATGAAAAGCATGAAATATCTACATACTAACTACTCTAAGGGATTTATAGATTTTCAATTGGAATTAGATTAATTTTATTGCAGATGGTAAATAATGAAACATGTGTTGAATAATAATGTCATACAGTAAATATGATTTTTTATAATGTACGTCATACATAAAAGTCACCTAACCCAGAAAACAGTCAGTGGATACTAAAGGCCTAAATTCTGTTTATAATGTTTGATGAAGAAGTGACTGAATTTGTACAGGAAACGAAACAACATGGACCCACCCCAATGGACCCACCCCAATGGACCCACCCCAATGGACCCACCCCAATGGTGTCTGATTTGAGTTGACTACTACTATCTAAAATAAACAGAGTTACAATAGATAAAATTCAGTTTATAATAACAAGTAAATGCATCAACAAATTTATCTAATACTTGCAATTGCAAACAGAAAAATGTAAATTTCATATTTATTTTTATTTCAGCAAACGACTACGAAAAGATTAATGTATGTATATATATTTTGTATAAGCCATTTATTCATTCTGATATCTCTGAAACAAAAAATTGCACCTGTTAAAAAATGTTCAGATAGAATTTGAGTATCAACTGATTTAAGAGATTGAGATATGTTATGAGTTTTAACTATTTTTTCTGTGAATTTACATGTGCAATGGAATATTGATTACATAATATCTCACTGAACTAAACCAGCTGACCCATAATTTGAAATGAAAGCAGAATTATGTGGATTTTGATCTTGGGTATTAGTTATGTGATCGGAATTTTCTAATATTAAATAGTTATATTTCTTCAGTGAAGTTATTATTATATGCCTTATACTGTATTATACATTTTTATTTCTAGGATTTGAATTTAATACTGTATATATTTTAAATTTTTCAGAAGTTAGAGAAATAGATATATATAAATCCAAAGGTAAATTGCTAAAAAATGACTATGCTGTGGGATTGCAGACTGATGTCCCTCCAGCTGCCGCTGAAACTGTTATTGAATTGAATTGAATACTTTATTTCAGAATAAATATTCCATATATAAAAAAAAAATTAATGCAAAATGGAAAATCACACTAAAATAGGATTTTTTCCCCCTTAGTGAAGAGATTTGAATATCGTAACAGATAGTTCGTAGTACACCTAACAAGATCATTTTCACTATTCACAATTCTGAATCTAATACCATAGACACACTTACCAGATTTCCCAGATTAAAATAACAGTCAGGGTATTTTCGTCGATGCATTAGAGCTGTAAGATAACTGGTTTCAGCTTGGTCGTACTTCTTCAGTGCAGCTTGTAAAATACCGAGGTTCATCCAAGCTGCTGCAAACTCAGGCCTGTAAAAATAAACAGCATACCTTGAATCTATTCTGAATTTACAATTAATATGTGCAATGTGCCGCTGCTGCTGTATCTTGGTGGAAAAGATACTATAACTAAAATAAAATAAAAACACTTGGTTAAATAGGATAGTTATTGTCTTGTGGGGTTCTCATACTTTTGAACTATAGTGGTGAAATACAAAAAACAACAACAATTATAAGCAAATTTGTCACCGACACATATAGACCTCGGGGGAATTTTAAACTGAATCACTTTCTAAATGATGTTCCAGCTAACACACCTGCTTATACCTGTCCCAATATTTACAGCTAACAGACTTCCTTTATTCTTTGATTTACAAATCTACAAGGGGTTTTAATTGTATCAAGTATAAAAACAAAGGATATCCAATATTTTCACCTTAAAAATAATGTGTCAATATGTAATGTAGTGGTGAGTTCCAACTTAAATATTTTCAATGTAGCAATTTAGGAAAATGAAGAAATCAGCATTTAACTAAGATTGGGAAAAGTCACATTCATTATGATTAAAACATTGTAGTTGTAGTCTAGTTAATAATAGTTGTTACCTTATTTCAACAGCACTCTTTAGCAGCAGCTCCGCCTCAGTCATCTCACCTCTGTCTTTTAAAATATTCGCCAAGTTGTTCATAGCATTATGTCCATAATTTGGGCTTAACTGAATTGCACTGCGATACCTGAAAATAGCCTCTTCAATGTTCCCTTTATCCACAGCACTTTTTGCAATGTTATAATGAACTTTGGCATTATTTGGACAGACTGTCAAACCGGAATAGTACAGTGAATCTTCAGTCAGCCAATCATGGTTGCGCTGGATGCATCGTAGAATGTGCGAAGACAGTAAACATGAAATTCCAATAAGAATAAACTGAAAAATATAGAAAATATCTACATATTTTAAAAATGATATTTTGTAAAATTCATACATGCCATTAAGGTAAGTGTTTTGTATCACAAAAAATAAAAATAATAATAGAGTGTCTTCTGCATTAAAATTGTCTATAGAGCAATTCCAAGATTGTTTTAATATGTACTCAAGAAACTTTTGTAGGATAGTTCAAAAGATTTTCTGATTAAATTCTATAGAGCAATAGATATGAATGTCAACACATCTTCTTCTATTAGCTAATACATATTTGATTTTTGTTCCACCATAAATGAAATAAAAAATTTCAATTTCTTATAATTGAACTTCTTTACATGATTACATTACACAGGCATTTCATTTCAATTATCCATTTTGCAAGGGAACCTATTTTTGTGATAATTGAATTCAAAATAAATGATTACCTCGTGCTAAGAGTGATGGAAGACACAATATAGAGTGAAGAAGCTTAATATTTAGCATTAACAACTAAGTCATGTAGTTAATGAATATGGAATATAAGCCCATTGGCATTTACTTACTTAATCAATGGGTTGTTCAAGCCTATTGTTTAAAGGTTTGCATAGTTAAAATAATACATTTTTTACTGCATCTCTAATAATGAATTGAGAAAGTATCTTAACGTTTGGAAAATCTTTCAATGAGTTATGCTCCAGAACACAATGAAACAAGTAAACATAAATTTTGATTGAACTTACCATACGACATCTAGGCTTAGCATTACAAATACAATTAAAACCTAGTGTAACAATGATTGCAAATCCTAGGCTTGGCAGGTACAAAACTCGTTCTGCTATTACAAATCCTACCCTGAAGAAAATGTTGGTCGCTGGCAAGAATGGAATGATCATGGCAGCTAGGCCTATTGTTAATACTCTGTAAAACAAGTTTTAATAAATTATTATAAATATTTAAAATGTTAGCATCAATAATATTAAATAAATCTAGACATGGAAAATTAATATTTTGATGTACATTCTACAAAATAGACTTTTTTTACGGTTCCTAAATTCTTTTCTACTCTAAATACATTTTTAAAACCAAACATTGTGAACCAGCCAAATGGTTTTAAGGTATATGAAACAACACATATTAAATATATTTATTTTATTTATTCAACTTCTCACTAACACTGTTAGTGAAGGATCGGGACCAACAGGTGGTAAACACCTCTAAAACGGTCCAGTCCCAATTGCACAGTTTCTGTGTGTGACAGTGGCTGTGTTTGTGTGGACTAGTACACCGGGGTAGCCCCTTACTCGTCTCGAAAGATGTACTAGGTTCTTTAAAGTGCACATGAGCTATGTGTACACTGGACCTACGGTTTATAGTCCTTATCCGAGAAGACTCGTTCTACCACCAGAACCATGGAGCGAGTGAGCCTCGAGCCCTTGTCGATGTTATGGCTACGTAATTACGGTTCCACTGTCTTAACCGCTCGGCCACTCACTCACTCGTATAGTACAGTATAGGGTGTTACTGCTTCTATTATGACTAAAAATGATATTCATAATGAACTCTTCAAATTGCTGTATTAAAACATTACAGTACTGTGTAACCAAAATAATGATACCAGCAATTAATATCAAATCAAAGCCCTGTTTTGAATTCCATGTTTTTATTATTTGAGGAAGGCTCGTTGACTACAAACGAATAACATATTCTAAACATGTGTCACTTTAGAATTACCTTTTAGTACAGCAAGTAAAATTTATTACATCTCCAAACACTTTCAATATTAGGATAGTAGTTTGGATTTGTAGTGAATTTTGTTTGGATTGATAGTATAGACAGTGCTGATTGCAACACCTTTAAGCTGGCTGCTGTTTCCTGAACACTATTGATAGATGGATTCTGTGATACATCAGTTTAAAGGAAATTTATCTTCAAATATTAACATGACGGTGTGCATATCAATAATACAAGATTTATATTAGAATTCTATTGATGTTTCAATGAAGGTAATTTAATTACTGAATGTAATCGAAGCCGGAAAAGAGATGATGTGACATCGTTGTAAAATCTTTGTAATGAAAGATGCGATTCAATAAAGATAATTCAGATTGATGAGAGAGCCCCAAATAAATGTAATCAGAAAATGAAAAGTTAGATTCTGTAAAAGGATTTCAATAAGTTGCCGATTACATTTGTTATAATGTGATTTTAAAACATCGGTTTGAACTTTGTTGCTGAAATGGCCTTGTTTTCTGGAAATAAAGTTTATTTAGTGAGTTTGGAAAGTTTTTATTTGGTCAATTTTTTTTTAAACGCATATGTTAAAAATATGGCATTCTGTTTGGTGTCTTTAATTGGATGATTATACCTTTCATTCTATATTAAACTTTAACATAAATTCTCTTTTAATGCATAAGACATAATATGTATGTATATTATGTATATTGATTTCTTAGTATTATTTTACAGTTTCAGATAGTATTATGAAAAACAATTATGAATGTCCTGAATTTAATGTTCCTTTGCATATACACTGGTTTCAAATTTATCCCATCTCAATCTGACAATTTACAACTTTGTATTGAAAGAAGTTGGAAGTGCACAACACAATACATTTGTAGTAACGTACTGTAAATTCCTGAATCTTGTTATTTCGCTAAAAAAATAATTTGTTTTTCTTCTGGTCATATTACCTTTGATTCTGACTAGGAGGACTATATATTGCTTTGTACAGAATCGTTGCAAGGCTTAGCCAAAACAGCAAGACAGCGAGAAGACGAGGATCAGTTGCAGATTGAATCAAGCTTATGCAACCCATTGCCCAGTCAAAACAAAGCCAACTTGGCTGCAACAGCAACCATACATTTAATGAGTAGACATAGTTGTAGTTTATTATCTGTAAAGAACAAAAATGTAACTAATAATAATATGTATAATATTTACTCAGATCATATATATTTCAGAAACATCAGGGATAAAAGTTGGGTTAAGTCTAGTTATTTTTTGCAGTATTATTTAATTGAGATGTGATGCTATTTTAAGATCCATATGGACGGCTGTCTCCAACTCGCATTATTTTAATTGCATATATATCTCTGCTTGATACACTTCACAACATAAAAATTACTCTACAGTAGATTATAAATGTTTGCGTAAGTGTACCTATACAACGACATCTAATTGCTGTAGCGTGTATAAGGCCTTCATGAGCTGAATTATCGTTTCACTCAATTAATTTAAAGTGTAGTACAACCATGACATAAAATTAACCTTGAAATTTTACTAATAAAGAGATGCATTTGACACATAAATTACTCAATGAGAGTATAAGAAATGTATTACTGTAGCTTTACATGAATACATAGCAATATAAAAGTTTAAAATATCTCTTTAAAAATGTATAGACAAATCTAAGCAAGCACTTAAGACCATCAATATATGAATTATGTATATTTGTGTATGGTGACATTGAAAAGGTGTCATAGGATTTACATAAACAAAGAAACTTATGAATTATTCATAATTCTTAAATGAATATTCATAATACTATAAATGTGAAATTTTACTATAAATGTCAAAAATTTTAAATAAACTGCAACATCAAGTTGAAATATGAAGAAATTTAAAAGCTAGTTTAAGCTAACTTGAGTATGTATATTATAATATAGAGAAGTGTTTAACTTCACCAATATATTACAAGACTGTGATAAACGATATTAACATACTCTTGATTAACAACGTACAAAATGGTCACCTGAGACTTGTATTGATTAACTGGTCAAATACAACATGTAAACTACTTAATGCATTTGGTAGACCAATGATGAAATAAAGAGCTACTGGCTACTGGCAGTTTTTATTGAATTCTGTAGTCAGTAGGCCAGTAGTGAAAATGACAAGCTATAGTGAACGCATTTCATAAGTATGGTAGTTATGGCAGCCTGCTGCTGGCTATGTAAAGCTAATGTAATTGTAGGCCAGTAATGGAATTGTTCTTCAGAACAAACTATAAGCTGAAGAGCCATTAATGTATTTTGTAGGGCAACTATTGAAAGTAGTGTAATTGTTTAGAGGGCATGACTACTGGGTCTATTTGACTTTTCATGTACAGTTATTATTTGGAAATAAGATCAGAAAGGTTAGGAGTTATAATGCTATGTCCTAATGTGGTAGGCCTATGGCATTATTTGATTCACTTTGAATTAAGAGAAAGTCTATAATGTCATTACATCTCATTTCAACTACATAAGAATATTATATTATTATAAATTAACTGTATGCTTACTCGAACTAATAAACTTTCTGAAAATGATGCTGGATTGTCAACAGGCTGAAATGTTGGTGGACGACCCATAATAAGATATCGACCCGTTGCCATGGCAATTCCGGAGGTAAATAAAATAAAGTGGCGCTTTAATAATGACTGGATCCAAGGTGAACTAGCAGACATTTTGTCTTTCATATTGCTACTTTTATGACCTGTATATATGCCTACTGCTCTAAAGATATTCTGTGGTGTGAGTCGACAAGCAACAAGGATGTCATAAGCACTACAAAGTCCCTGAAAGAAAAAAAAAATAATTAAAAATTTATTGAAGTATTTTATTTATTTATTTTTGTCTTTATTTTTAAGACACCTTCAGTATCGTAGTACCGATATCACTAGTGCAGCACAAACAAAATCAGATGTAAAAGTATGTTTGTATCTCATACAAATGAACAGTCTTCAAACTACAAGTGGAAATAATATTACTTGTTCTATACTGTACACTCTGGTTCAATTTTGGCACTGAATTTACAACAACAATTGTACTGATATCGCCTTTAAATTCATCATTTTACCATTTACAATAACACGGTTAACATATTAGCCTATAAATTACCTACACATGGCATTATTTGTTAATAATGACATTTTGGATTATGTCACTTCAATTAAGTAGTACATTGCAGTTGTTAGTTTGTCACTTCAATTGAAAATTATTGTTTACAGAAACAAACAACGTAAATCAAAAATATTAATATATATTTCATTTAATAAACAATTATTAAAGAAGACTTACAATGACTGTTAGTCCTTGTTCTTTACAAAGCATGGACACCATACATGCCAACATGGATAATAATAACTTATTGGTATTGAAACTTCTAGGTGGGTGACATGGATTATCTAAAAATATACCAAATAATTCAAATTAGTTAATAGATTTATAGAAAGTCTACATAAATAACTGAAAAAACTCTTAACAACAGACAAACAGAAAGCATTGTAAAGCTCTGTCTATACACTATCAAACTTTATGTGACAAAAAAATGTTATTTGCCATATATAGACATGTCATATCACTACCATATTTGGGCATATCACTACCATATTTGGGCATATCACTACCATATTTGGGCACATCACACTTTCTTTATCAAACTAGATTGAGACAGAGCTTTTAAGCTCTTTATTATGTACATTAGTTCTGCTGGTATCTTGTGAGTGAATCATCTTTTGCTTTCAGTGAATCTTTCTAAAGCCAGAATCGTGACAAATGCCTATACTCAAAAAAAAATTACTATCTCCATAATGTTTCTTCTGAATCATGAAATTTCAACAACAAAATTTAATTTTCTGAAGTTTCATTAAAAATGTGATATTTGCAACAGCGTTGGATTTTAGTTGAGCCACACAATGTTTAATGGATCTGGCCGATTGCTTCCAACAATACAAACATTATTAACTATTACAGAAATTTACGAGATGTATTATAAGCACAAGTTGTACGGATATGAAATGTGATTGCAAAAGGAAACATATTTATTATGTGTTTGCTAAAAGTCATCTATGCACAGAAAAAAAAAACAATTGAAGACAAATGGAACTAAGGTTTTAATTCAAAACTAAATCTAATTAATGCTCAATGATTAAAACTTCTTTTATCTTGTTTCAAAATCTCAATTATTTATGTTTTAACCTTTAAATGTGCTTACTTTAATTGTGTTAATTTGATTTTGATAATTTTAGGTTTAATTTTATATTTTCTTTTGTCAATTTATATACTGTATTTTGTTTACATTTATGTAGTTAAGAACTGAACCACTTTGGAAATCAGTACATTGTATTGAAAGTGTATTTGAGAATAAAGAAAGATTAAATAAAAAAGTTAGTAAATTGGAAATGTAAAAGATACATAAATTGATGTGGAAATGTTTTCAGTAATAACAACTGATGTGAATTATAATAACAAATTTCAAGAAAACAATAGAAGTATAGAATTCAGTTTAAAGCAAACACTTCTATAGCTTGATCAATACTTGCTCAGCTGCTGCTATTTTTAAATTTCATTTTTATTGCAAATCTGCTTTTAAAAAAATATGAAATTTATTGTCATTTCTACCAAAGATTTTTAACTTTTACTTGAACAATATTTATTTTTATTGCAAATACATGTCACAAATTTAATTTGTTTTGGTAATAAACAAATCTGCTACAAAACTATTTAATAAATCCCTTTCTAGATATATTTGTTGTAAGATAAATTGTATTTATTATCATTTATTTCATACACAGTATTTTCTGTTTGCTGTTAATAATGCTGAGTAACATTAAACATTTAGATGACCAAAATCAGTTTAAAAAACAAAGACTTTTAATTTCAACCAATGTTATAACAGTATACAAAGCACTGCTAATTACGAGCTTATCATAGAATTGTGCGCTATATAAGTGTAAATGTTAATGTTAAATGATGTGTTGCTTCAAATCGTCTGTATGGACACTAAAGCATTTCAAGTCTTCAGTTCTTGGAAATCATTAATCTATGTGTTTAATCATTAGTAGTTTCAATTCAGTCATGTTCACACATTCACAATAAAAATTATCACGATATATGTTGTTGAGGTCACAGGTCATGCAGACATTCACAATCCACCCTTCTTAGATTTGAAATTTGGTGTTTTTAACACAGTGTGAACCTGGCCCTTTTGTTATCAATGTGTAATAAAATAATAGATTGGGTTGAAAATATGTACATTCTATATTTTAAAGGCTTTTTATTACTGAAACAAATATTTCAGCATACATCAAACAGTATTACTATACAGGGTGTGATCTATTATTCTACCTCAAGTAAACCTGCTCATTAACTGATTCTGTAAACAAAGTCTTAAGTTTTGGTAATAAATTGTCATACACCTGTACTGTGAAAATGTTACAATTAAATAATATTATCACACCTTAGCATAAATGAATCAATACAGCTTGGAGTATTGTTATAACACGTCAAGTTCCTTTTACATAACTTGATTGATTCTAAATCAATACTTAGGCATTAAGTGATTTATATTTATAACTAAAGAATTGATGATTTAAAGCATTAATGGCTCTAATAGAAAGCTACTATCAAAATCTATGATGTAAATATTTGTACAATATCAGTGACTAGTGGAAATATGTAGTTGGATAGTATGTTTTTAATAATGATAATTAATAATTTTGCATTTTTCATACTAAAATATTGGTCTAATATTATGCAGTAAGCAATAAAAAACAAAATAAGAATAGGTTTCCACAATATTAAGTAAAAAGGCTTTGGTTTAAATCTAAAAATGAAAATCTTGACTTGATCTTTTAACAGAAACTAGCAAAATCAACAACTGTATGTTATTGGTATATTTTATGCAACAAATTCTTTATTACTTTTATTTTTGCATTTTTTTTTACATTTTCTAACTCACTATGATACCATTTATTTCACTGTCTTCACTTGGCGAAAGTAATAATCTTTGTATGAGTCACTTGTTTAGCAGATCATCGTACAAATCTGTTGTATATCACACGCACGCGTTAATGTCGTTGACAATTAACAATAAAGCACATTCAAACAGTCTAGTTAACAATATAGTAGGTTATAACTGTAATACCAGGTTAATTATTATTTCATGGCATTAACATAGGCTTTGTTACTTTGTCTTTCAAAGAACAAAGGTTGACTGATTTTGCTCAGGAGAGTAGGTGGCAAATAAAAAAAACTAGCAAAACTACAATACGAATGCTGCTGTTGTTCTTATTGTTAATGCATCATAGGAAGGGCCTCGGGATGAAAAATTATAAAATGAAGTACTGAAGTTAACCTATTATCCTATTTTATTGTTTAGAATCTTTGTTTATATGACTGAACCATTGCAATAAGGATCAATAATACAAATTGATATTTAAAGACGTTTTTTATTTACTGAGGGCCAATGGCCAACAAATTCCATTAAATTAAATTTCTTGCAACAAGAAATGATGATATTATAACACCATACTTTAGAAAATGTTTGAGCAACCATGACCAACATATTTAATAAAAAATGTACCAAAAAATACACCCACAAAATATTGTTTTAAATTTCTTTGCGGAATTTATAGGTTAACACGAGAGAGGCGGCAGTCAGGAATATAATTGTCTGCTTAAAATGGAGATTTAATTTAGAAATGTTGTTTTTGTTTCTTCCAGCTTCCATGTCTCTTGTGGTTTACACCTTTGATTTTATGTTTACACTCTGTTATGGTTGAGTAGTGTAAACAGTCATCACTCAATCAACATGTTTACTGAAGGGATCAAGCTGAAATACTTGTGATTTATTGTACCATTATATGCAGAACAACTGATACAAATCTCACCATGTATGGTTTATAACCTTATGTAGCACAATGTAGTTTATGCAGCTAAAACAAATTAAAAATCATTTGCCAAAGCCATAATTGTTCTAAAATCACAATCTGGAACTTGCTTGTCATTTACTTGGAAGCTAAACTTTTTGAAACAGTGTCACTAGGTGATGGGACAATTATTATACAGTTAGGTCGTGTTCGTACGGTGGTTAAAATAAGCGCTTAATTTCACCCATGCCTCGGGTTATAAATTGAGCGTTGTTCGTACTTGAAATATTTAACCGCTTAAATGCTTAATCGACGAATCACAAACCGGAAATTACGTTTTAAGGTCAGTTGTCTTTACAACCTACGACCCCATTTTCGCACGCTAGTTTCGTGTTGTATATTTTTTACTCGCGATCTTTCTTTACAATAACAATTACTTGCTACCTTTTACACTGCTTATCCTTGCGACAAACCTTATGCCTCTTAACGCCGATAATCCTGCCGAAATATGCCTTCTCCTGACGACCATTATTTTACTCATTGACGAAGAATTTGAGCCCAATGTTACACGACGGTAACACCACCGACCAGCGGCTCCCCGACCAGCTAGGCCTACTAAGCGGTCTACACCAACAAGGACAGCACCAGCTGACGATCGCTCTCGAAGCATGTATGGAAGAGCTTCGTAGGAGAAATGACGGGCCTAGGCAGCGAACGTTTGTCAAAATTTGACACATTGCCTCTATCGGAGATTTATTATCCTCGAAGGCCGAGTATAATTGGATTATCGCTGAAATAACCTGCAAATTTGGTGAACATTTTACCTCGAATTTTTTGTAGCCTGAGGCAAAAGTTAATTGGATCACGCGAACGGAAATCGGGAATAAGCTGGTATTTTCAACCCCTACGAACAGGCCCTTACTATGGAATTTCCATCTTTCATTTTTCAATTTTCCATGCCCATTTAGTGGAACTTTACAAAATATATGAAATGCAATTCCATTTTTATTTAATTGCCAAAGACCCATAATATTTTTCAGTTGTTGGTTTACAATACTGCTGCTTTATCTTTTACAAATCAATAACCCATGGAGTCAAAGCATAGGTAATACAGAATTCCCACCAGACCAAAGATTGGCTGTCAAATCATTTGTACTTCTCACCTCTAATGTTTTCCTCAATTATATTTTAATAGCTGATTGCACACTTTCAAAGGTCTTTTTAAATGGAGACACATGCCACCGATCACAAATTGTGTATTGGGTTCGTGAAGTGATACAACACACGCCAATTTTGTTACAGTAACTATAGTCACAGTTAAATAATTGAAGCAATTAATCTGTCCATGTTTCAAATTAGATTTTTCTAGTTTTTTTTCGCTAAACTAATGAAGTTGGAATCTAATGTCACATAATAATAACCTTGATCATCAAGCATACAGTAAATACATAGTAGTTTCTGTATATTTAGCACATTTTTGTAATTTACAGGTTTTTATGATAATCAAATGTATATGTATAGTTTTGTAAATAATCAAGTAAGAATCACAGTTCTTTGTATATATAGTTGTTATATTTTACTTTAGCACTTATTTTGATTGTAGTAAAATATTAATACAAATAGGCCTACATATAATACACACATAGGCCTACATAATTCACTTTTTCATTTCTAATGAATTTTAATATTATTGATTGATCTCTCAATTTGTAAAGGCTGACTTGAGCTATGATCAATTAGTGACATTTCAATATGCTTATTGGAGCCATATTATCGAGCAATAACAAAAACAAATTAATTTCAACATATTGCTATTCAGTTTTTCAACGCATTTCAAATTCTCAAGGCCAATGATACATCAAGAAGCATAGTTATTACTTACACTCGCACATCACTATTCATGTGTTAAGTATGAACTGAAAAGTATGGTTATACTCGTTAACAGAATGAAGCAAAATCTGGAATTAAGACCGACGAAGGTTTACCCAATCTTTTTAAAATAGAAATGATGAAAATAGAAATGATTCCATTATCCTTGTCTCGGCTAACACTAAATTATTGGATTGAACATTAATAATAAAACTTCTCAATAACCAAAAAAAGCGTACAATTGTATTGTCCCAAAACATGAAAAAATAAGATGTATCAAATAATTTTTTGGTCAAAGTGAAAAAGTATTTTGTGACATAAACTGGCCATTTCAACACTTAAAAGAAACTAATATCTATAATTGTTAAATCTTTCAAAAATATGGAAAAATGGTTTTAAAAACCAGTTAATAAAAAGGTAATGAAATTCTGAAAATAGAACATTTAAAATTATAATGTAGGTCTAGTGCTATAAAAATAAATAAAAATGTGCTTTTATGATTCCATATAATATTTATAACGAGAATAGAATATAATGGTACTTTGACAGTAAATATGTTTTTAGTGCCATTTATTCATCTTAATCTCCTGAGATGAAATAGTCTTATCAAACAAAGACAGTTTAAGTATGTCAGGTTTTACAGATGTCTACAGAGAAAATGGTTTTAAAACAAAGAAAATTGTAAAATATTATTTTAATGTTATACAACACAGACCTATATAACTAATTCAGTATATAGAAGTGATTACTAGCAAAATGACCATTACAATACAGTGGATTGTAAGCGGATATGATGTGCATAAAATCAGACCTACTTAAATTATTCAAGACGAACGAAGTTGACAGTTTACGAATATTGCACTGGACAAAAGTTTCCATGTAGATTATTATATCCATATATTTATTTTTTTATATTTCATTTCAACTACATCCAACAGCAAAAATCTTTCCTTACATATATTTGGCACAAGAAATTAAGCTTTACAAAAATAAATTAAATATTGTTTGATTTGTATTGAAGGAGATTATAGTCCTACTGGTGTATCATCGTAATTATGAATCAGAGAACAAAGGATATAAAACTAGTAAATGAATATTATCAGAAGGGCTGTAAAAGGATGATACAAAGTCTAAGAGAAGACAGCAAATCTAATAAGCAATTAATGTCCATGTATTGGTTTGCCAGCAAACCATCTGTACAAGAAGCGTTCATGATTTAAAAAAAAATTCTTTTGAAATTGAATAACAAATTATATTTCAAGTTTGTGTTCTATTAGTCAGATGAGATAGAAAAAAAACCATGGATATCAAAATTGAATCAAAGTTTGTAAAACATACCTTGAGTATTTGAAAACAATTTATTTAAAATGAATATTTGACATTAAAATGATCAAACATAAATGAAATATTGCTACTTATGAACAAATTCAACTTCAAAACTCCGTTAAGAGCAAAAATATTGAAATTACAGATATTAAAATTGTGATATTCAGTCATTAAAATGATTGAACATTCATAAAGCTATCTGCATAGTTCTTGATAATGGATTTGGAGGATAATTCGGCACCATAACATCATAAATCATATCTAATTTAATACACAAAGTCTTCAATATTCAAATACAATGGTAATTGGATGCCATATTCATTTTGTAGAATTGAAACTGTCTTTGTATTGAACACCGACAATGTCACAATTTGTTAATAATCAATTTTTTAAATCATACATTTCAGGCTAGCAATGGTATTAACTAATCAATACTATAAAATAGCAGCTTTCTTTCATTTTTTTTCTCGGAATTAAATAAATGTATTGCGTCAACACAAACTATATATTTGATGAATAAATGCATTTTATTACGTTAGAATTAAATCAATATTTTGCCTTAATGCAAACTATTTCTTGAATAAATGAATTTTATTATATCTATTAAAAGTAAAAGTTTATTGATGAATTAAATAGAATGACAGACATGTCTGAAACACTTATTTTTTATATCAACAATCTTATTACGTAAAACAAAATTGAAAAAACTAAATAGTCAACTTAAAACAAACAAGGCCAACAGCCATTAAGTCGCGTGCTACAATGCATAGTGATACCGGACCGACAGACAGACCGACAGACCGACAGACAGACCGACCGACCGACATAGTGAACTACACTGACCGAAATTACTGAACATGTTTAAAAATGTTGAAATGTTTAAAAACATTTATATCTTTTGACGTGCTCGTATAACGTAATTTCGAGTTGAAAAGTAAGTCAAGAAAACAGAAATCGGGCAAAAAGAGTGCGCAATAACATTTAACGCGCAGTGCGCGCGCAAAAATATGCGCACCCATGGCAATTTTGTAAACGCTAAAAATTGCCTGAAACGTACTCTTATTTCATCGAAAATAAATTTTGAAAATTTTAAGCGCGCGTACGCATGCGTTACATGCGCTACGCACGTAATTGTATTGCCATATGATGATTTATGCCCTGAAATTTATGAGTACCAAATTTTATTTAATTGTGATTCATGGTTGTGAAGATATGATTACAAACGTGATTTCGTTGAATCGTGCGTAGACCGCGTAATTTTTTATTGCGCACCGTGAAAACATAACCACATTGATTCCTGGCCATAAGGAATATACTGTGAAAAATTGACCTAGCTAGATTAAACTGATATCAAGATAAGGTCAGAAAGCGATAAAATGCATAGTGATACCAGACCGACAGATAGACAGACCGACAGACCGACCAACCGACCGACATAGTGAACTATAGAGTCGCTTTCACGCGACTAAAAACTACCAGAACAGCAAAATGGGTATCATTTGCCTTTTTTTCTATGATATTAGTAAAATTTTAAATTTTGATTCTATCACAACTATAATTTTACTTAATAAAAAGTTCCATTGAAATAGTATAATAAAGATTTTATTTTAGACAAACTATTTTCCTTGAAACATTTTGTCACTGGTGATCTCTGGATTTACATAAACCAATTGCGCACAATAATTGTGTCAATATCATTTAACTTAACACAGACAAATGTCACAATCAACAATCATGTCTCTTCTAAAAACGTAATTTGTGTACTTAGAAAAAAAAACGGGCATTGCATTTTGAAGAAAAATAATCAGGCCAACACCTGTGCCGGAGAACTAGATCAGGAGATCTTCCTCAAAAATGTTTGTGTTGAGATTTTGTTATTAATCATTAGTCCATCTTGAGTCTTTAAAGCAGTGTCGCTGCACTGTTAGCTTAACATTCACATTGTTTTCACTAGGAAAGATTACCATAATTTTCAAGTTGTATTACATTTTATTTATCCAATATTTTGATTGTCATAGAATTTTTTACACATTTCTAAAATGTTAAATGTTGCATGAAAGGTAAAACTCTTCCAGAAAATTACTAATTAGGATCCAAATGAAATTATTTCAAGCTTGAATTATTGGCTCACAATTTTCATATCAAACTTTTATTAGACCTTCTGATAAAAAATTGTCAAACATTGAGTTGAGTGTGTGTCATATTCATATTTTCTAACATTGTTTCACAGCAGTTTATAACCTAATTTAACTAGGCCCACCAGGCTATAAGCTCAACATCAGCAGGTGCTCCTGTGATACCACAAGTAGCAGCTCATCCTATGGTCATGTCACTATATGCTGAAGTCAATCAAACATGAACCAGGTAAAAATGGCCTGAAAGAAATGCTCCAAATATTGCCATACCATTCCATTACATTAATAATCCATCATAGGATTTCACTTTGATATAAAGATGATTTTATAAAACAAATTTTCTTGAGCAGTTAGGCTAAGTGTGTTGGTAATTTATGTACATTTGTGTTCCTATTAAAGAAAACCTTCCTCCCTATTTGCCTATTTCCTTTAATGAGTTAATAGTAATACAAAGTAAAATAAATTAAAAACTCAATAATATTCACCTATTTTTTTGCAATTATTATACATTTACTTTTTTTGACAAAAAATTTGAATTTAGATGTAACATGAAACTTGTGCAATTTACAAGATATGAAATCTAATATAGCAGATCTTTAACACCAGGGGAAGAACAAAAAGAATTAAAATTCAAAAGGAATACTCAGATAATCTCATCTAAACACGCATCACTTTCTGTCCACACGTTAACCGACGAGTGACTGGATGTTGTTATCGCCTGTTGTGCTAGTTTTTATGAGAGAATAGAGATCAAAAGATATGTTGTTTAATACGATAATTCATAGTATAACCAATAACAGTGATATTTATCTGCCAAACAACAGGCATTTCACTACAATGTGTAAAAAAATGTATTGAAGAATACAGTAATTTACATGAAAATAAATAATCATGGTTGTGAACAAAAATTAGCCACTGTTCATACCTACAACACTGTACTGTTTCCAAAATATGTGGTGAAAATAAATAGTGATGGTAAAAAATATTCAATATCCAGGAAATACCTACAAAATGTAGCCTGGAAACCAATATATATATATAATGTTCACATTATTTAAATAATTTATGCATTTATTAATATATATTTTGTATTTTTGAAATGTACCAAATGTGTCACTGACACAATAAACCATTAACTTTGTTTCTTAAAGACATTTGAAATATTTTCAGTTTCATGATTCAAAGCAGCTATTAACTTTTAATATGAGACTTGAATACCTGATGAATAATGGGATAAAAGGATCTACTGTACCTTTATAGAAATACAAATCAAATTGCAACATGTGTTAGCCTTTTACATAACATCAATATTTACATGCCACCTTTTAGTGTTTAAATGACATTTTATAAATCATGGAAATATATGAAATGTTTTGTAAACTTTCAAAAGCGATTTAGCGTAGGCCTTTAAAATTAATTTACAGACAAAGGTTCTGTAGTATTTAATATAAAAGCATTTTAAATCTGTTCTCAATTCAACTTTATTAGTATATTTTATTGTTTAAAATAAATTTAATGTTAGGGCTTTGAAAGAATGAATTTCTAAAAGCATGTCAACACAGCAAGTAGAGTTTACACATTAAACTTTAATGGAAAGTAGTTCAAAAAACAAATAAACTTTAAGTACTGTAGTTAAACTATTTTTTCTAACATTTCTGAAGTATTGCATTTGTTGAAATAATTCTATTTTATTTATAAAAATTTGTGATATATTTTAAAAATATTATTATGTTATAGATTCAAGAAATGTTATTGGTCCACTTAAAATTCATTTTGCTTGGCGTAGTTAAGACAATAAAATTACACAAATTTAAATACTGTAAACATCAAAACCATAAAGGGAACTTTAATTTATAAAGAAAAGTCTTTCAGAAAAGATGGGTAAATGAATAACAAACATCATTAATCATGTATTATTATGCTTTAATTACATAATACTTGGATTAGCAGGCCCGTATCCAGGGGGGGTGCGTTGGGTGCAGACGCACCCCCCCCCCCCCAAGTCCCAAAAGGTCCACTATTTCCTCGGTTGGTATTTTTTCTTGTCTTGTTTAACTAAAGACAATATCATTATATATATACAAAATTTACATTATCAATGGTATACAAACAAAAATATGCTAATATAAATTGAAAAAATACCGGTAATTAAATTACGGAATCTGAACTGACTCGATGTAAAACATGCGCAGTCGATCATGTGACGACAAGCAATAGCTTAGCGCTTCATGTACGCGGTACGCGGTAAAGTGTTTGCTGGAGAAATACAACTTAACGTCAGGGAACACGTGTACTTTTTGTCGGGGAATATAATGCAGTAAAAAGCGTTCGCGTTCACTTCGTAGCTAGCTTCAGCGCCTAGAAAACCGCGACGTTTCATTGACCGTGAGAGTACGTCAGAGTGATATTATGCACTTTATATGCATTCATTATTGCTAGCGATCTAACTTACTACTAAACAATAGCTAGGTACGCACTTGTCTGGCGGTATCCCTTTGTACGAATCGTTCAACGTTGGGTCGAGACGCGTGATATCAAGTTTCATCCAGGGACCAAAATGTGTAATGTGTTATTTTCCAGGCGAAGTTTACCGACGGTTACGTCGTGTACTGCGTCGACGTACGCTACACTACAGCAAAAACGAATTATGTTAATTGTTCGTTTGTTCACCAATTTTTTAATTTACAAGTAACCTTCTGTACCGTGGGGCACCTAAAATAAATTTTTCATCCATTACTAAACAAAAAAACATGCCATTTTCGCTTAGCCAACATTATAGCTATAGTTATTACATTTTCAATATCCTGTATGTCATGAATTTCTCACCACTCGGAAGTCCAGATGGTACGCATGCATACACCTGGGAGGAATAAACTTTTTTCCCCGACTGAAAAAGGTCTACGCTTGCGTTTTTTAAGCCTCTAGGCCTGATGTTTCCAAAGTATAAAATGCAATTTTTTGAAGACCTGCAGCTCTAGTTTTAAACATTTTCTTAGCTCAGCCCCAACAATAAAGCTGGTCATATTTCGAAGAACAAGAAGTACATTTTCCGGGACCTAACATCTCTAAGTTTTCAAACATTTCTTAGCTCAGTCACAACCCATGATAGGGACTTATATATTTTTTTTCATGTTTTGAAGTATAATAAGTCCAATTTCCAGGACCTCCAACTCTATTTTTCAAAATTTTCTTTGAACTTTTATTTTTTAAATTGAAAAATATGGATTGAAACAGTCATCGCGCATCGTTTTTTTGCACGCAGTATTTTATTTATGCATTATAAAAAATGGAAAAAATGGCTACCCTAAATCTGATTAAAAAGACCTCAAATGACGCTAGAACGCGTTGCTTCCGGGGGCTTCGCCCCCTGGACCCCCACCGGGGGCCCTTGGCGGCCCCTGGCCCTCAGCCTAGTGATGCTCGCTTCGCTCGCATAGCCCCCTCGTCGGGGAATGTAGCCCCTGCGTCGGGAAGATCCTGGCGCCACCCCTGCTGAGTTGGCCTCATCATGAAAGCGTTAAGTTCTGGTGTCCATCGTTCAACTAGCCCAAGCCACAACAGAGAGTCTTACATCAGTCTTTAGAACGTCAAATAACGCAAATTTTTCCAGGGCCTTCGGCCCCTGGACCCTCACCGGGGGCCCTTGGCGGCCCCCTGGCCCCCAGCCATTGTTGCTCGCTTCGCTCGCACCCTCCCATTATAAATGCTGCATACGGGCCTGATTAGAAATCAGTAATTACGGTAACAAATTTTGAAAACAACATGTCATTTAATTCACATGTGAAATGTTCTTGGAAGCAAAATCCCTGATGTACATACATTTTAGGAGCTTGCAATGGAAAATACATAAATGTCGACTATCCAGTTAGAAATGACTAAACTCGGGTTGAGAAGGCATCATGCATTAATCTGTTCGTTTATCGGCGATTAGAATTAACGATTAGCTTTAAAACAAGTCCACACTCCAGGGAATGTTGTTTCAGTTTAATTGTTTCTAATGAATAATTTGTCCAGTTCCTTAATTTCTATGCTCAGAGGAATCATTACAACAAAATCCTGTTGCTGTTCAATGAATCTATTATATAAATCATCAGGAAGTGAATGAGTTGGATACATTTGTTGAATTAAAATTATTTTATTAATAGAGGGTGTAGGTGAATGGTCGGCAGTATACGCATGGATCAGGTGAACGGCAGGCATTATGCAACTATTTTTATAATTTGATACTAAAGGTTAGGATAGATGAAAGTCCTAATCACTTCACAAAACATGTTTAGCAATTGTTCAAAGTTTTAGCTTTCTTACCCTATAATATTAATTCAGTTCTTAGAAACTTAGGAAGTCTACTAACAGCCCATCAATTTTCCTGTTTTCAGCATATTTTTGGAATATCAATTTAAACAAGGCATTATAGATCAAGACAACTATTAGACTTGATGTCTCTGGGTCGATAAATGAACTAACTAAAAATGAAATTAAAAAATCAATGTTGTTATTGCCAAATTATTTACAAATTAAAAAATACTTTTTCGATGCATATTTCAGCCAAATTACCAATCTAAAAGTTAATGTGAAGTAAAATTAAAGATTTTTATGAGCAATTTGGGAATTTACTCCAAGGAGATATTTCCCTGGAGTAAGATACATAAATGGCACATTGTTGTTCATACAGTATTGGTACAGTCTTTATCATACCAAAGGTCTGACAAACTATGTTTTTTCTCGATTAAAAAGTCCTCAATATTCATTTTTTATATAGTGGAATTTTATTATACCACTTTACAGCTACTATCATCGATCTTTCATTATTTTTAAAGCTATATTTCCAAGAAATTAAGTTAAATTTGAATTTTATGCAAAACAAATTGTTTTTTTTTCGATATACAAAAGCATGATTTAGTTCTAAATGAAACAAACAACTTCAACTTTTAAATAACATAACATTTAACCTACTCAGAAAAAGTAAAACAAAATAATCTATAATTATATTCAAAGGATTTTGATATAAGTTTTGACAGATGAATGATTGATTTACAGTACTTCATTGTAATTGAACATACATGCGTAATAATTTGTACGTGTGCGTGTAATTTGAAAAAAATACTAATAGAAAAGGCTAAAAAGGCTAATATCACACATGACTCACACTGCAAACAATAATAATAACAGCATTTGTGTTTAGTATAATACCTCAATGCTTAAGATGTGTGGCTTGAAAGTTGAATAAGACAAAATTGATTTTTGTAACACAATACATTTGAATAAACAAAGAAAAATTAATTTAACTTCACACCAAACAGCTGATTTTTTTGCCCCAAGATATTATTTGTGAAATGTGTATTAACTAGGTGATACTCTTACTGGCACAAAACAAATGGCAGTGATTTGACTTCATGATTTGTTTAAAATTGATACTTTTTTTTAATGAAAAAGACGATAATTGCATTGAACAGAATCACTTTACTCTACCACTAGCAGTAATTAGCAGTGAGTTTAGCAATTTTCTATAAAATCCTTTCATTACTTTTCATCATTGCCTTTAAATGTCAATATGCTACTTTAGATTTCAGGAGAACACTATCAATCCTCTAGGTTTAAAAGGCTGTAGACCAACAACCAATGGTCAACTATCAAGAAATGGTTAGTAAATGGAGACAGTTTATTTGATTGACTGTTTTAATAAGCACCCTAGGCCCACTCAAGTCTACTTCTTACTCATTTGGGCTGGTTAAAGTACAAAATACAAAAAGTTAAAGTAAAAAAAGTTTCAACATTAATACATAAACTTCAATTAACTAACAAACATCCGTTGAATTACTAAATCCGTCTGAACGCAAAAAGCATTTATAATACTGGCGACAAGTAAGGAACATTTTTATCGTTGGCATTTAAAACGATACATTGTCTCTTTGAAACTATAATCTTATTTTGACTTCTTATCCTGTTGTCAACTATTATATGCGACTACAATGCTTTATAATACAGTAGATTCCAAATTAACTTATGCATCTCATTTCAACAACCAAAATTGTATCATAGCACTTGACAAGACATTATGAATTTATCTAGGACCAAAGTATTTATTGAAAATGATATCTAGATCAATTATGGCCTATGGGAAGACAACAAATCAGCTCAAATCATGATTAAGTACAGTTACATAAATTATTCAAAAGGAAGTATAAAAAAACCTACTTATATTATTTTGTGTCTACACTTTATAATTTTTTTGCCGGAAATAAAATACACCTCTGGGGAAGTTCTTTTTTAATCTTACTTAGAGTGATTATTGTTGAATAAGTCTAAAGGGCTTTTGATACATCATGATCATCTTTCACCTACAACAAATGGGATGAGCAGATATTAGTACTAACATAGTAATGTTAATTTTAACGAACATATAATTCTCATAGTTCAGTATGTTCTTTATAGTACTGTGGTAAAACACAATATAGATGACACCAAAAATCAAGAAATTAATACAGAAAAGACAAATAGCATTTCGGTCTCAAAACAAGAAAAATATGAAACAACTAAGAAATAAAATTATCAAAGAGGTATCGCTTGCAAAAAAAGATTTTTACCATACGCGTATTGAGAAACATAAAAAAAGTAATCCAGCACAATGGCACAAAGAAATTAAACAATTAGTAGGTACCGGAAAAACCAGTTGTGTTAAAATACACATGCCTCCCGATATTGACGAAAACAACTATGTAGCTGCTGCTAATCTGATAAATAACAACCTCACGTCAGTTGCAGCAGGCATTCCAGTTTTTAACAAGACACAACTTCCAGCTTATCTACCTGCATTGCACCAATGCCCACTCGTTTACCCATGGGAAGTATACAATGTGCTTAGAAGAACTAAAGCCAACAAAGCAAACGGGCCAAGTAATATCCCAGCAAAAATTGTTAAAGAGTTTGCGTATGAAATCAGTGGACCATTAACAGAAATAATCAACACATCATTCCAGAACGGAATTGTACCTCATCAATGGAAAACTGCAAAAGTCGTCCCTATGCCTAAGACAAAGCCTGCGTCGTATGACAAAATTCGCCCTATCACTGACCATTTTGCGAAAGTACCGTAGCCGAAGGTTTTATCGTTCAATGGTTGATGAGAGATATTTATATAAAACTCGACCCCAATCAGTTTGGTAATCGTCCCGGTAGATCAACATGTCACTATCTCATCAAACTAGTAGATACGTTAGCCCCATTCAATATCTAGGCTACTAATAACAGATTATAGCAAAGCATTTGATAACATTAATCACAATGTATTAATACCTAAGATGCTTTCACTTGGTGCTAGACCAGAAATCATGCCATGGGTATAACAAGTAGATCACAATACGTCTCCTACCAAGGTGTTAACTCTAAAGTGGTCACTCTCCGCGCAGGTATCCCACAAGGAACTAAATTAGGACCTTTGGGATTCCTTTGCATGAATAACGATGTTGACATATCGAACAAAATTACCACCCTTATGTTGATGATATGACGATGATCGAGTCCACATTTAGAAACGATATCAATAGACGCAATATGCAGATTGAAGTGGACTCGTTAACAGTTTGGGCAAATGAACATTTTATGAAACTTAATCCAAGTAAATGTGCTTCTATGATGTCACTTTTATGAAAACAGCACTTTATTGATCCATTAAGTATTAATAACGAGATTATCAATGTGGTTGACTCCGTCAAAATTCTAGGCCTACATATTAGTTCCGATCTTAAATGGAACCTCCAAGTTCAAGATATGATCAAACGTGCTAATGGTAGAATTCATATGCTCAAACTTCTCACTAAGTTTTCATTGCCAAAGCCTGACCTTCTAATGATTTACTTAAGTTACGTTAGACCTGTGGTAGAATATGCTACACCGGTTTGGCACCCAAACCTTACCGATGAACATTCCAATGCTATTGAAAGAGTACAAAAACGTGCGTGTCGAATCATCTTAGGTCACAATTATGTCTCATATGAAGCAGCCTGTTCGATTTTAAAATTACAACCCCATAAGGAACAAAGAACCGAACTATGTATTAAATTTGGTACTTCTTTACTTAATTCTGAATTTAAAGAATGGTTACCACCCCTAAGAGAAGAAACCCATAAGTACAACTTAAGAAATAGGAAACACCATACGATCCCCTGTGTCAAAACAACGATACAAACGTAGCCCCATTCCTTACCTCGTTAAATAACCGGGCCTAATGCAATATTATTCAATATCAGACAGTTCCAAATTTCTGTTTTAATAATCGTATTTTATCATATAATGTATATTTTAAATTGTAATTGTATGTTGTTGATCAATGGAGATGTTAATTTTAATGTTTAATGTTTTTATATTATGTATCCAATTTTTATAAATTGTCATGATTGTTGTAATTCAGGTATTTTTTTAACTGCAATAACAATTGAATTAAATAAACCTTGAATAATAATAAATATAGCAGAAAATTCATATTTCAAAGATATTTTTTGGAATAAAACGCTAGAATAACAGATTTTTCTTTAAAGCTACAATAATCAAAATGATTTGTTTTATTCTTCCATATATTAAGTCACAATGGAATAACACAGTAGATGACCAAGACCCGACATGTGTTCATTTCAACTCATTATTATTGCGCTTTTACTTCCAGCACACGTTGAATGCCTCCGGAGAAAAATTATCAAGACTTCATTGTGGAAGGAAGTGTCTTGATGTACAGGGCATTAGAGCATTCTTGTCTGTCTTTTTGAGAACTACAACATCAAGCAAATTTAAGATTTTGTCTTATGTAAGATCTAATCTAAAATTTGTATATATTCACAGCAAAATCATTCTAGTTAAACAATAAAAAAAAAAAGATGTGAAAATGTTTATTCAAAGAGTTTTTATAACAAAGTCAATCACAACAATTTAAAGTATGCTAATTGTATATAAGTAGGCCTATTGTAATCGCTCTATTATGAATAAACTAACGTCCCTTTAAATGAAGAATAACATGGCTTTCACTTTAGAACAGAACCAGTGAAATTTCAACTACAGCTGCACGACCTGCAGACACCACATAACATTCTTGACACCAAAAAACTAACAAACATACCCTATAACCCAGCAATCTCATCATTTATAGACACATTAACTTTGAACTAAAACAATAATTCTAATATCTTAAGCATGTTACACTCATTGACATCATCGTTATTTCAAACACAGTTGCACAATCAAAAATGTTGTTTTTTTTATTCATATTGTTCATATTTTTAACAATAACCATTACCATCATCTGTCTTTAGCATAATTGTTTCACTGTTACCATTAACTTGATCATCCATCAAGACAGGAAAGAGACAAAGTATCGGCCAATCAAATGCTGTATTATCTATAACATCCTGCTAATCACAAATCCAGTTAGATTTAATGCTGCCAGGATGAAACTTAATTCCTTTATATCATAGTTTTACACATTTTGGAGACCGTCATCTACAACTAGCCATTTAATTGTTTGAATAAATACATTCCTGTCGTCTTTTATTGATGTTTTCTAAGTCATATTGTCTCTCTGTTATATTTCTCATTATTTCATGACCAGCAATTTTAAAAATAACTTCTCATAAAAAAACTCTAATTAGATCGCTTTGTGGTGAATTTAACGATTGAAGGAAAATTTTTTTCTCCTCCATCTTTAATGTAAAATTTAATCGCGAGGACATTTTTCAGTTCTGTGTTCTACTTAGTTGTGTCAGTTCAAATACAATGTTGTGTTGAATTTAAAATAAACAAGAATGAAGGTAAAAAGTGGTTCACAGAATTTTAATTTTTTTGTTATTTTTACACATGTATGCTTCAAAAATAAAATTATACCTGAATAACCTATACAAAAAATAACCTATACAAAAAATAACCTATACAAAAAATAACCTATACAAAAAATAACCTATACAAAAAATAACCTATACAAAAAATAACCTATACAAAAAATAACCTATACAAAAAATAACCTATACAAAAATTAACCTATACAAAAATTAACCTATACAAAAAATAACCTATACAAAAATTAACCATACAAAAAATAACCTATACAAAAAATAACCTATACAAAAAATAACCTACCGTATATTTCGGTGTATAATTCGCACCTGTGTATAAGACGCACCCCCTAACTGAGAGTAAAATATCGGTATTTTTTATATCGTCGATGTATAAGACGCACCTTCTATTTCATCAAAACAATGTTTTTTTTAAATTGTAATCAATATTATTGTAATAATATATTTTGTTATATCTACAACGGCATCCTTTATTTAGGTTTTTTCTTACCTAGGCTCGGCCGCGCCCAGCCTCAACAAGTTGTTTCTAACTTGTTATTCATGAGTTTCGTACCCGCAACATCGAGTGCATGGGATGACCGTGTATGTAACACGCACGTGTGTGGGTTAGCCTCGCTCGATCATTTCGAGAGGGCGCACGTTTTCACGGACAATCGTATTCGATTAGTATCTATGTATCCGAGAAGTGTGTAGGCAGAAGCAGGTTGCCGTTACGTTAGTACACTGTAGCTAGGCCTAGCCTACTCAGGCCTAGCCAACGAGGTGACGATATGTACACTCTGTGTGGTGAGGCATTTATGTTCGGTGTATAAGACGCACCCTTAATTTAGAGGTCAAATTTGCGTGTCAAAAGTGCGACTTATACACCGAAATATACGGTATACAAAAAATAACCTATACAAAAAATAACCTATACAAAAAATTAATATGTTTAAAACATTTCCATCCAGTTTCTCTTAAAGATGGTGAAAGCAAAGAATGTCATAAAATTGAAGGTATTATACTTCTCAACCTTCCACACTCTATTACGGTAATTAAATACATAGTGAAGAACACAGTGGAAAAGCACATTTTAAAATGTAAATTTACTAAAGTATCAACAAAAATGTTTATGTAGATAGATTTGATGGTACAGTGCAATTATTATAATGTATAGGCTGTGTTTATTTGTTAAATCGAATACATTTAATAATTAATTGCTCAATTCATTGCACGAAATGTACAGACTTGTGAAATCAGACAAAATTATGTGTCGACTTAAGAGAAAATAAACGAGCATTCAGAACATGGTGCCATGTTTTGGCGCCAGGCTTCTGATCTTAAATAACAAGTTCAATCTTCTTGCTTGTCATTCGGTCAGTTCTATTTGGAATGATTTATGTACAAACAGAAGGAACATAAATGTATTCATGATGACATTACATTTTATATGAAAATAGATTTATTGGTAGATATCTCTGATAACCATATTCAGTAGTGGCAAGTAAATTTGCACAAACTGGCAGTCTTAATTCTTTACAAACTCATAGCCAGGGTTTTCAAACTGGGGGGATTATTTTGTTGCACAAAAGGGGAAAAACTGTCAGAGCAAGGCTAGTTAGCCTATTTACAATCAGCTTTGTTGCTGGTCTTTCTAGTTTGTAAAGAGCACTTTAAGGAAAAGGGGTTTTTGAAAGTTCTAAACCTCCAACCTTTCAAAATCTCTAGAATCATGCTTAAATGCATAAAAGAGTTACAAAGTGTGAAAACTACTTTTGATAATGAAGATAAAATAGAATTATAGTTCTTTAATACAATTAGACATTTATTTATTTAACTTTTGAAATCCAGGGTTATAGGCTTTTTTCTGGTTGGCTGCTTTTATTGACTATGATTATATATATTTATTAGGATACTTGCTGTCTTTGTCTTTGTGTAAATATAAATATATTTGGTAGTTTAAACCTGGCAATCATAAAGATAATGATAGGACTCAAGTGGACTTCAAAACTTTAATTGAAAACTTTGTTTATTAAAATACATTTATATTGTAGATTATTATATTATATAAAGCAAAATGACCCTTTGGCAATGATCAACACTTTCTTCTTTTGCATTTTAAACATGGACATGACAAGGGGCAAGAAGAGAAATACTTTAAACATAGACATGACAAGGGGCAAGAAGAGAAATACTTTAAACTTGGACATGACAAGGGGCAAGAAGAGAAATACTTTAAACATGGACATGACAAGGGGCAAGAAGAGAAATACTTTAAACATGGACATGACAAGGGGCAAGAAGAGAAATACTTTAAACATGGACATGACAAGGGGCAATAAGAGAAATACTTTAAACATGGACATGACAAGGGGCAAGAAGAGAAATACTTTAAACATGGACATGACAAGGGGCAATAAGAGAAATACTTTAAACATGGACATGACAAGGGGCAAGAAGAGAAATACTTTAAACATGGACATGACAAGGGGCAATAAGAGAAATACTTTAAACATGGACATGACAAGGGGCAAGAAGAGAAATACTTTAAACATGGACATGACAAGGGGCAAGAAGAGAAATACTTTAAACATGGACATGACAAGGGGCAAGAAGAGAACTACTTTAAACATGGACATGACAACAAGGGGCAATAAGAGAAATACTTTAAACATGGACATGACAAGGGGCAAGAAGAGAAATACTTTAAACATGGACATGACAACAGAGGCAAGAAGAGAAATACTTTAAACATGGACATGACAAGGGGCAAGAAGAGAAATACTTTAAACATGGACATGACAACAAGGGGCAATAAGAGAAATACTTTAAACATGGACATGACAAGGGGCAAGAAGAGAAATACTTTAAACATGGACATGACAAGGGGCAAGAAGAGAAATACTTTAAACATGGACATGACAAGGGGCAAGAAGAGAAATACTTTAAACATGGACATGACAAGGGGCAAGAAGAGAAATACTTTAAACATGGACATGCCAACAAGGGGAAATAAGAGAAATACTTTAAACATGGACATGACAAGGGGCAAGAAGAGAAATACTTTAAACATGGACATGACAAGGGGCAAGAAGAGAAATACTTTAAACATGGACATGACAAGGGGCAAGAAGAGAAATACTTTAAACATGGACATGACAAGGGGCAATAAGAGAAATACTTTAAACATGGACATGACAAGGGGCAAGAAGAGAAATACTTTAAACATGGACATGACAAGGGGCAAGAAGAGAAATACTTTAAACATGGACATGACAACAAGGGGAAATAAGAAAAATACTTTAAACATGGACATGACAAGGGGCAAGAAGAGAAATACTTTAAACATGGACATGACAAGGGGCAAGAAGAGAAATACTTTAAACATGGACATGACAACAAGGGGCAAGAAGAGAAATACTTTAAACATGGACATGACAAGGGGCAAGAAGAGAAATACTTTAAACATGGACATGACAACAAGGGGCAAGAAGAGAAATACTTTTCAATACAAAACAATTTTAAACTTTCCTTTGGCAATGTTGGAATTTTCTTTGCTCATAGTTCAAACAATACATTATATTGGCTTTGTACATGCACAGAAAAAAAGTTTTGTAGTGCTGCAGGCAGATATAAAATGTCTTATATACAGAAGACACGTTTGAATGGTTTGACAGCTATGGACCTGTAGAATTTATAACCAAAATGCTCCCCCAGGCTAGCTATGAAATCACGGTCCACTGTGGGTTTAACCAAGTATCTAGAACTAATTTTCAATACAATCTATTAAATAATTACCAAGGGATACAGAGGTTATGATAAAAGAATGTCTTTATACCATTTGTAAGTCATTGAAACTTCTCAATAAGTTAACGCATGTTTGAAAGTTATCAAATTTTATAATCTAAATTAAAGTCGGAAAACTTCAATGGCGTAGATTTGTATGGAGTAAAATTACTAATGAAACGTTTACAAGATGTATTAATAGGGTCTTATGACCCAAGATTTGGAATGGAAACTTTTGAACATCAAAACTGCACTTACAAGTCAGATTTAGCTAAAATTGTTTTTAAAGAGTTTCTCTTGTAAGTACAGTAATATTGCAAACTTGCATGCAATCATAATCTTTGAAAAAAGCTACCTTGAGCAAAGAAATGAATGAGCAAAGTTAAATAATTGTTACTTTTCAAAATGTATAAATAATATATATAAGAATCTATATTTTATAACATTCAAAGTTTGTTAACAGTTTTTTTTAATTCATTGTAAGTTTACATACTCTATAACATTTTAATTATTTCAATATTATTGTTTTATTACAAAGCCTTTGATTAATCAGAACTTTTAATTCTGAAAACGGATTTTATTGAATAGGAACTCATTCAAATCTAAGGTTTCTATGGTAACATGACGTTAACCGTCATATTGAAATATATATACATCAATCTATGGAAGGTTTTTTTAATTTATTATTGCAACTTAAATGTGCTGTCAAGAAATCTATCAATGTTATTGATTCTTATACAACAAGATGTTCTATCAATTCTGTACTAAATGATTGACATATATAACATAATTTAACTTTCATTCGCAGAGTGTTTTTATTTCATTCAAATTACTTATTTAGTAGATTTTATAAATATTATATATTCATTTATCATCACCTTTATATTTGTTTATATTTATTTACTTTACTAATAATAATATTTATGTAGTATTAGTTATGACAACATTTTCCTATTCATTTATTACTGACTGAAAAGCATATTTGTTTCAATACATAAGATTATACAGACTACTGTCTGTACAGTAAAACATTCTGCAATGTAATCACAGTCCAATTGTTTGCAATCAGAAATAATACATGATGGTAAGGTACACTTAAATACAAATCAAATTAGCAATACAGCCTGAAGCAGAGTTAGAAGACAGATGCGATGGACAACCAATTAAGTTTCCATTTAATTAGATGGACTTTGTTATCCAAATATAAAGTTAACAATTTGATACTAAATTGCTAATTGTTGTGTTTCACATAAATTTTGCATGGAAACAGCCGGCCAAAGATGTTTGGATAGAAGAATAATAACAACTGCTGTGTCTACAGGCAGAGATGTATGTACATATGATTCTGTCACTGCACATGTAGACATGGTGTGGACATGATGACATGTAGACATGGTTTGGACATGATGACATGTAGACATGGTGTGGACATGATGACATGTAGACATGGTGTGGACATGATGACATGTAGACATGGTGTGGACATGATGACATGTAGACATGGTGTGGACATGATGACATGTGGACATTTTATTTTATTTTATTAGGACATGTCCACAAGTTCACATGATGATATGACCACAAGTCTACATGATGATATGACCACAAGTCTACATGATGACATATGAACACGAGGATGATGACATGAAATTTGTACGTGAAGACACGATGACTATGGATTTGAATGCGAGGACATGTAGACATGGCTGCATTACATGTGGACTGTGGACATGAGGATGAGGATACTGCATGTGGACATGATGAGGATATGTAGACATGACATGATGACTTGTGGACATGATCGTAATACATGTTGACATGAGGATGAGGACATGTCATATATGATGAAGCTTGCTGCTTTAGAACTGCACTGACCAATAAATAACTTAGTGAGAATTTTATAATATTTTAAATGCAGTAAAATGGTACTAACAGAGTTTACAACCAGCAGCTGTTTTATTAAATATAAATATTTCAAGTAAAAAATGGTTAACAGTTATTTAGGTTTATGTCTTCATATCTCTCATGGTGGTTTTATTTGATTTTATACAGTGTAATTTTGTTTGAAAAAAATGTACTGAAATTTTAAAAAATATTTCAAGTTTATAATCCACAGATTATCTGAATTTAAAATACATGATTTGTAGTTCGATAACAACATTATTAATCACAAATGGATTTTTATGGCACATGATGCTTTTAGTAGTATTTGTAGCATAGGAAAGAATGAATATAATATTATAGAAATGACCAATTATAGAGTTAGATTTACAGTTATTAAGCGTGAGTTTTGATTATCAACTGTCATTATAAATCATCTTTATGAGACACGAAATGACGAGATTGATGAAATTATAAAGAGAATGCTAGGTGGTGAATTGCCAATGAACTTAAACTATGTTGATAAATATCCTTTGTCACAAGCTGTATAGGTCATTTGTTGTAACAGCTTTCTATTAGATTAATAATCAAGCACATACTAAATAATGTTTGACTAAAACTAAATCTATTAAGTTTAATGAAATACAACAGGAACCTTTTAAAGGCTAAATTACACAAATATATAAAGTGGAATACAACATTTAATGTTTTGTTGCTACTGGCAATGTGTGACAAAGTGTACATATGATTTTTACTTGCAGAACAAATTACGAGTATACAGTGACTCTTTAAAGTTTTTTTTCTTATAATTTCAGAAAATAAAAAAAGGGACAATCGACTAAAATGCAACATTTACAAGAAGTATGTGCGAGATTATTTAGAAAGCGATGCTCTTAAAAGATTAAGTTCATAATCCTGTGGATTAGTCAAGTATCTTCCAAGTGAATCTCATTAATCCTCGTCATAGTCTTTATGAACTCTTTGAACTTTGAAATCTTACCTTTTTTAAGCGATGATACGTAAAGGAGAAATGATGAGAAGAACAAAACAGCACATAAAAGATCAGCTCTACCAACAATCGCAGAAACCTGTCGAAAATAACGTAATATGTTTGTTTTTTTTTCTGCCTAGTTAACCACCTTGTGGGTTACAATGTAATAATTCTAAGAAGTAGGGTTACAAATACAATATTGTATACCATTAATGTGCAAGGGTAATTGCAATTTATGCACCCCCATCCTTTCAATATACTTAATTTAAATGCATTTGAAATACAAAGACATTTTTATTTAAAAAATACCTCCTGGATTTATACCATAATATACATTTGTGCATTAATTTAAAAAGTATACAATATTGTTTTATTTTAGTACAGTATAAAACATGGAAAAAACATAAAAATCATATATCACATAATATTATGTTACTACTACTATGGCATACTTATTATTAGAGTTAGACTTAGGTTCAAGATCAAGACATTGTTGGTTGAAAACAAATTATACTGCACACAAAAGATAGTACTCAAATGACAATATACGGTAAAAATTAAAATCAATACTTGACACTTATCAGAGCGTTACTGATGGGTGTATGGTTCAATAGACAATTCACACTCTCTATCTCCACAGTTGCTAAACTCAATGCTAATCTAAATTCTCATCAGAAAATAAATGACACACTAATAATGTTCATAAATGAGGCCCACTTATGAAATGACATATAATTAGATAAGAACATTCTATCTATAGCCTTTTGCTAAAAATGTTTTTAAAAAAAATAATTGAAACCATAATGAAATAAAAATATAGGGTTTAAAGTGTAATCATGGTTATTCAGATGGAAAATTCTGGACATTTTGTTGCTCTGAAGGGAAAGGTGGTGTCCACACACGGGTGACATTTAGTTGGCTCAGATTCTATTATAAGAATATTGCAATGAAAACTTTTAAAAACTTACACTTTCAGTATGAACAGGATGTACCGCAAACAATAGGGAACACAACAAACTTGCTCGTGGATGGTTCCAATTGTAGCCTTTGAATACCCCTCCTAAAAGAATGGAACAGACCGGAAGAGACATGGCACTGACTAACATGTGGAGTAGAACATTGGTGATGTGGAAGCCCAATGGATTGAGTCCACCACTAAGCCAGTAGTTCAAACTGAAAACAAAAACAAGTAAATAAGAAAGTTATAGCCTATAACACAAATAGATTTCAAAAACTAGAATTTATTGAAGATACTCTTTAACACTTGGAGAGACCTAAAAACTGTTAATTTGTCTGGGAGATGGAGGGTCACATTATTCCTAGTGATAATGTACCCTTCAGAGTACTCCACGTTGATTTTTATGTAATATTTTGCTGAAAGGAATAAACTAAACAGCACTACTGTTTTCTGCTTGTTGCCAATTCAGAATTTATTCATAACTACGTGTTATTAGCTCACCAGAGGAATGAAATTTTAATTTATACATTTTTCTGAACCTGTTAACTACATGAATTATAAAACAGCAAAGTACAATGTTTAGTTATCAAAGTATTCTAGCATGATGGTGTTTTAATCAGGGAAGAGTGAATTATTAATGAATATAAAATTAAATTTTTAGAAAGAAATTTTGATTTACATAACGTGGCCTACTATTTACATGGATTATAATTGCAAATTAAAGAGATTGAATAAATTATACTTATAGTTTATATTTGTCATTGTAGGCTAATTCTGTATAATTTGTGTTGACTTGTACTCTTTTTCTCTAAATTATACTAGTGTATGACTGAACTCTATGTCAACAATATCTTTTTACAATCATTTTCTGTTCCAATTTTGAAAATTGAATAAGGGTATATAGTACATAAACATCCTGTTAAATGTCTGTTACTTATAAAGTAAAAGAGAATTGTATTTACTTTTCAGGTATGTTCCCCTACATTGAACAGCTGTATGTCAATATTTTAATAGAAGGAGTATATGATCCCCTACCCTGTCAATTGGGACGGACAGCTGTGTCATGCTACACTGTACACAACAGGTGGGGGAGTGTGACTGGAACAGGTGAACACATTTCAGAATAGAAGCAATCATCATTCCTAGGATTACTAATGTAATAGACACATAAATCAAATGTTGTTGGCAGCTGATCTCTGTACATCATAAAATGAAACTGTGTTTGTTAAAAAAAGTGTAATGCCTTCAGTGGAAGGTTCAGGATTTTGAAATAGGGAGAGTGGTTGCATCATGGCCGTTTATGTCCTCGTCAATTGTAATGGTAAAAATTATTATAACTTAAAATAATTGGATTGGATCTCCTTTGGTCTCCTTTGGACAAAAACCCAAATTAGATGAAGAAGTCTTCAATTATAAGTACTGTCAACTCTCCCAATACCGGACAATTTTGGGCTGGCCAAATGTCTGGTTTTCTGGAAAGTCTGGTAGTCAGAATGTGTTTTTATTGGTAAAAAGGAATCTAGGACTGGTTTTTAAAAAGTCAGGTATTGGGAGAGTTGACTGTATAATACAATATCATACTATATTACATATTTATTTACAAAGGCTTATATATAATATTAAATCCCTAGTGGATTAGCTCACCGGAATGTCAGGACAGGTATAGGCCTGTAAGACTTGTGACTCTCCTTCTTGTACAGTTTCTTTCCCCAGAAATCATTCTGAAAGATGCCAAACCATGATGATCCTGGTAACACATCTTTGTTGTTCACAACAGCTTCCAGATCATCAAAGACAAAAGTTCCAGGAATACTGTTTACATAACATGCAAACGCAAATGTTACGACAATAACCACGGCCCAACGAAAAGAGAGATTCGGTACGGGTAAGTTGGAGTCCCACTTACTGGCTTGATGAGATGACCAGTCAAACACATGGTTGTTGTTTTCAAATGTGTTGGAAACATGGCGTCCATTTACAAATGTTTGTTTGGGATGAAAGCGACGTTGCGTGTAATTATTGTTATTACGATTGAGCATCATAGCTCATGACATTATGAGGTTGTTACATCCTGGTGAAAAATAAATCTGAAAAAAAAAATTATTATTTTTTAGTTCCATATTTTTTATTTGTGTTTGAATATTATTAAATTTTATTGTTTAAATCTGCTTTCTCTGGGTTGTAAAGGTCTAAACAAAACATGTAGTGTACATAAATAATAATAAAACAACTAGTCCATTATATTTACAATCGTCTTCCTTTAATATTTATAGAAATATTATTATTTATGCATTGCCTGTAAGTGGGAATTTTGAAATAAATAAAAACATTTGAGAACAGCAGCTTCATACATAAGTCGCCACAACATACTTTAGTTTACATACCATGTAAGTATGACATTTAACCTCTATATCTTGGATTATTTCAAAGCAAAACAAATTGAGTTATTTATTTATGTTTAATTTATCGCGCCGTAGTAAGTGCTAACTGTGTGTGTAATAGCTCCAGTAAGCTGTTACCAGGCTATATCTAAGCACGATGCGGTGCCTTTCATGCATGGGTGCATCACAATTACATGAACAATTAGTGATAATTGACACCAATTAATTTACCCAGGGCCTACGATGAATGTTTTCAATCATGTTATAAACAATGTAGTGTTACTTACTAGTTATGTGAGTACATGCTCAACTCCAATATCGAGTATACGATCGATTTGTTTTGCAACGCCTCTTGGAATGCACAGTTCTGTAGTCTGATTTCGATTTTATTGAAGATTCCATCCGAGCAGCAGCAGCAGCCAGCCAGCTGCAATGAATGAGATTGTCTGCTCTGAATAGAGGGCGCTGTCTCGTTTTATTTTTTATACCAAGGCAAACATTATTTTCCTAATTTTTCCTACCGTAGCTTACAAAAATTATCATCCTTTCCATTTATTTTTATAAAGGGAAAGTGAAGGGGAATTCCATATTTTAGTATATCTTCTATTTCCACTTGGAATGTTTTGATTGTGTGTGGCTTTGTCGTGAGTCGTATATTGTTTATTTCAATTTGGATTTATAATTCTTGATTGTTTGATCATGATAGTCTTGATATTTTATGGGTCTATTCCAAATTGACGTAACAACAAACAAATTACTCGGACAATAAAGAATACGTTGCAATGAGTTTTATTTAAATATTTGTTTAACACTTTTCATTCATTATTATAAGCAATATACATAATTGTATCCTCGAACTAATAATTAAAATTTTGAATATTTAAAAACATCATATCACAATATCAATACAATATCAAAGCAAATGAAATATTCATTTCACTTTCAGTGACGTTTCACTGTAGTCCTATATAAGCCTCTGTTTTTACCCCTGTAAATGATTGGAACCCCTCTCTTGGATTTGGCCAGTCTCTGTCGATTCTATTTCAACTTAGGCATATTTATTTCTTGATAAGCCAGACTTCGTTACGTCTACTAATAAGTTTCATAGGACTGTCATAACCACACGCATAGAAGAAATTACTATGGTAACTATCACTGTCGTTGATGGAATTTCGTAAGATGTTGATGTTTGTTATGTAATCTTCTTCTTTAGCAAAGCCACCAAATACTCTGTAAATTCAAATCGACATTTTAAGCACAAACAGAAATTTATCATTACGGTTGTAATAGCCTAGTTTCCTAGGTAGGCCTTATAGTTATTGAGAAAAAACAAAACTCAACGGGATAAACTTTTTGGATCAAACAAAAGCTTGAAGTCATACGTGAAGTCATTTTTAATTGCGTTGCGCATGCTCAATTTAGAAACTTTCATATCAACTTAGAAAAAGTAAATATTTCAGTTATCAGTAAGCCTACCTTACGTAAACGGTGTGTTCTGGAGAATCACGAAATGTTATATCATCTGTTTTTGGTGTTGGAAGATCTTTAGTATCCACTGGTACAAAGTAGCCCACCATTACTTCATCAGCACACTTACTCCAGTTGTCATCAGCAGGTCTTGTAAACAGGACGACAGGGGCCGTCATCGACACTCTCTTTCCTATACAATACATAAACTAATTGACCAACGGTTTATGGAATTATGGAAATGTGATGCCACATAATTTCTTATAAAATGCCTATCAGCAGTTTGTATGTCTATATCCAGCAACAAATCCAGGATCTTAGCAATGGAATGTACTACGACACTACAATAGCAGCTTCAACTCATAAAGAGTTTGTGTGCCCGTAAAAGTGATATGACCACAAAAGATTGGTTCCCACTTGGACGCAACGACGTAGGAGTGATGCATTGAGTTAACCAATCAAAAATGATAATGCGGATGATCCATTGCGTCGTGATTGGTCAATGCGATGCGCTTACTTATTTCCGTTGCGTCTAAGTGGGAACCAAGCTTATCCGTGTCAAATGGTTAAATAAAACTGTTATAATTTACAGACCTTCTTTATTTTCTCCACCAATATACTTGAATAATCTGATGAATCCTTCATCGGAACCTTCTTTAAATGATTTACCGGTTACCTTGGTAACTATCCACTTGCCCGCGTTGTATCGTCGTTCCTCATATTCCTATGAAACAATTTCACCAAAAATAAGTTTACCTTATGTAATACGCGAGTTAGTGGATCGACTTGATTTAAGTATTCCACTTATCTTAGCATACCCACTTACCGAAATAAGCAACAAGTTTTTTATTTATTATGTTAGCTATTACTTTATGACTAAAGATCTACTCAAAACCCAATGTGTGAAAAGAATTTTTGTGTGAATGTGTTAAAAATACAACATACCTTCCCCTTTTCGCCGTGTTTTTTCACCAAATCATATTTCGGTACTGCTGTAGATGTAAACATACGCTCTGCAATATTCATAAACATTTTTGTTTTTTTCTGTGATTAATGCAACTTAAGTAAAACCAACACGTTTAACTGTGAAATGTATAATGTACTATGCAGTGCATGCAATCAGTAATATGTTCACGTCACTGATTTATGTAACAGCTAATCTGCAGGGTTCATTCTAAAAGATGATCGCATTATCTCTAGTAAAATATAGTTTGCTACGTGGACCTTACTTATCGCTGTAGCAAAAGTTTAAACTTTGCACCTCAGTACCTGGTTAAGTAAATACAAAATGTAAATACCTTATGAACGGCTCCATCAAAGAAATTCCCTATGTATGGTCTTCTTTGTTCGTGTATTAAACCGACACCAAATAGGTCCATATTATGCAGATGCGGGTCAAATACTACATTTGCATATCATGGTGACGCTTTTGCGTTTAATGTGTGATGATTTGATTTCCAAAAACTTTATAAAAAAAACTGTTATATACATTTTGTATTTATTTTTTTTTTATTTCAGAAAACTTGCCAACAAAGTGTATAAGTTCCTTGGTTGTCATGTGGGGTGAATATAGCATGCACTCCACTGAATAAACAAAATTAATGAATGTAAAATCCAGTTTCACTTTATATAAATATAGGCCTAGGCCTAATGTGACAATTGTATAGAAAAGACACCAAACCCATCCGACGTATTTCTGGATCATTAAATGTCATTGTACTCTATATTATTATACTGTACCAAACATATCTTTTATTCAGAACGCCGTAATACAAATGACGAAATTTGATGTAATATGTACTTCCGTGATTTAAAGGAAACAATGATTGTAGGAACCTTCAGCTGTGTCTTTATCATCATAATTTATTGTTGAATTGGCAATGTTGCACGTGAATATTAACTAAAGTAAGTAGGCCTACCGTTTGTTTTCATCTACGGTTTTGTTTCTATTGATCAGTGGTGATTGGCGTCCTTCAGCTAAATAATTCATGTTGAGTTGTTTATACTTGTTATACCCAGTCTGTAGTATCACTGTTACATTCGGGGGATGTTTGGTTCTCATCAGGCTATTCTCAGTCAGACAGGATGTGTGGGTTACGAAATATAATAGGCCTATGAGTAGGCCTACCACAATGCACATCATTTTATGACCCATTCATTGTTGGGGCTAAAAATCTAAAATATAGATTGAAGATTTAAACACTCAAGCAGTAGAAATTATTTCATAATAACAATGTAGGCCATAATTCATATGACTGTTATCTCTGAAGTTGTCTGTGAGCCAATGGTGATTTACGTACCATGTGTGTTATTAGTGACCTTGTCATATCGATTAAAAGTTGTCTGTGAGCCAATGGTAATTTGCGTACCATGTGTATTAATCGTGACCTTGTCATATTGATAAGTTCGTTTTGTATGTATTGTTTGGTTAGAATTCTACGCCGTTGAGTTGATCTTTGATTACTTACAATAAAACCTGTCATGAAAAGTGGTTAGTATTTAGCAAATTCTTCATTCCATTTCTGGTCAACTAATTTAAGATTCCTTAGGTAGTGAACCTTAATTGTGAGTTAGAAAATCCAGGGTCCTATCCGAACAACCGAAATCTTTCAAATGCCTTTTAAGGAAACGTTTTGCAAATCTGTTAATAAAATAGCTATATTGTTTTTTACAGAATCATGAAATTCTTAGGAATATCGTTCGCACCTTTAGTAGTTCCTCTTCACAGACGTCTTGAAACATTCGCAGTTGCACAATGGTGTATACTATTTCTGGTAGGCGGTCTGTTTTGTTTCTTATTTCTACTATACCTCCTCACAACCTCTTTCTACTGGGTTACAATACTTGCCTATATATGGTTTTACATCGACTGGCATACATCACATCGAGGTGGAAGAAGGAGTCAATGGATGGTGACGTCTCGTTTCTGGCGACACATGGCCAACTACTTCCCTGCTAGACTTCATAAAACGGCGGATTTGGATCTGAAGCACAACTACATGTTTGGATTCCATCCTCATGGCGTAATGGGAATCGGAGCGTTCATCAGCTTTGGTACAGATGCTACAGATTTCAGCAAGAAGTTTCCAGGTTTAAAACCAACTTTGCTGATTCTCTCACAACAGTTTTACTTCCCTCTTTGGCGAGACTATCTTATGTCAGTTGGTGAGTAGAAAATACCACAACAACTACTTCTAATAAATATCAAAATACAATGAACTTGATACCTATTTTCTTATGTATGTTTTACCTCCACTATTTAGTTTACTTCTGGTTACTTCACTGCAGTCATTAATTAATACTTACAAACTTTAACAATATATACATTATTTTGTACTATAATATGTCGTCGGTAATACAATTAATGAATAATTCTTCAATATTTTTTTTAGCAATATGTGATGTTAACCGTGAAAGTGTTGACTACTCGTTGGGAAAGTGTGGTGAGAGTGGGAATGCTGTTATTATAGTTGTTGGTGGTGCTATTGAGTCACTTGAGGCACATCCAAACTCTCATACTCTTTATTTAAAAGGAAGAAAAGGATTTGTTAAGAGAGCAATTATTCACGGGTATGTTCTGATGTCACTACTTCTTATTGCTTCATTTATCCCCCTTTTTCGTACTCATCTGAATTATGACATGCGCAGCAACAGACTAAGATATAATATGTTAAAAACCACTCTATACCTTTATTTTTTTTATATTTATTTTTAATTTTTTTTTTAACAGGGCGCACCTTGTCCCAGTTTACTCGTTTGGTGAGACTGACATTTATGAGCAAATTCCCAATCCTCCTGGTTCTCGTTTAAAATGGTTCCAAACAAAGATGACCAAAATCTTGGGGTTTGCACCGCCAATATTTCACGGTCGTGGAATATTTAACTACACAATGGGTATAATCCCATACAGGAAGCCAATCAATACTGTTGGTAAGTCGATGAAAGGTTACGTCAATCTCGTTAAAAATATTATCATCATCAGCGTAGTTCTGTCTGTTGCTTTTTAGTTGTTTTATAATCCAAATAGGCCTACAACATTACACTGGAGCCAAGAATTCAAATTATCTTATACAACACGAATGTAAATGATTGCATAATGTTTATCTTTGACACAGTGGGGAAGCCAATTGCAATATCTAAAGATACAAGTCCGTCGCAGGAGAAAGTTGATCGTATTCATCAGGAATATGTAGAGTCACTGGAAACACTCTTTGAGGAGAATAAAACAAAGTACGGTGTGGATCCAGATAAACACTTGACATTAACTTAAGGAATATTTTCTAAAGAATGGTTGCCAGTGAGATGTTACGCGGAGGAAGAGCGTGGTTTTGGAGATGTCAATAGAACGTTAAAGTGGCTAATATGGTCCAACTCCAACTGAGAAATAGGTACTTTAAAGGAAAAGTAAATCTTTTTCAGAGAAAAAAACGCTTAAAGTTGTCCACCTTGAGTACCGGTAGTTGGTTACTGGACTATGTGATTTAAATCTTTCTTTCGATATAGATGTCATATTGGTATTTAAATTATATAAAGTTGAAGCAGTTACATATAAGCCTATAGTAAATCTTTAATAGGCCAACAACAAGTAGGCCTACGTACCATGACGTATGTTATATGAATTAGCTGATAACCAAAGACATGAATATTGAGTTTGTCACTTTAGAAAAATTTCCTGTAATGTTTTGTATATGTCTAACAGCAACAATACATAAAGAAGGTTCTCAAAATTTAACATTGTTAAATGTTAAAGGAGGTTAATAATTAAATATTAGTGTTTGACTGCACTTGAACTTGTACAGTGATTCGTTCTACACAAGAATGAAGAGTAATTTTGCAGTTTATTATTTTTGTTATAGGCCTGTATTTTTTACAATTTTTAAAGAAGCCATTAATAAAAACATCCGTAGGCCTACATTTTAATAAGTGAGTGTGTTCCCAACCACCCATGCGCAATTTAGCACATAGAAATAAACGAACTACAGCATTCAAAGGAAATGGTCTAGACATTGTTTTTCAGAACTGAACATAAGGCCTATTGCAAAATTTATTATCTAAATAAAATATTGAACGGGGCGGCGTTCACGATAAACTTAACAATAAGAGGTCATGTTTTACAAGGGCAGTATGACCTAGCCAGGCACGTATCAAAGTACCAACAGAAAAACACATTTATTATAGGCCTACCTTCTGTTAGAGTTAAAACATGGAAAAAGAGGGAGAAAATGTGGAGGATTCCAACACAAGTAAGAAGACAAAGTAAGTATAGGAGGTTTAAGTAAAGTAATACATTTGTAATGGTTCTATATCTACTGAATAACATTGCTATTCAATTACATTCTTAGCAAGAAGCAGGCCTACATGGCTGTCAAACGTTCGTTTTCTTTTCATCCCTTTATTTTAAAATAACATAAACCGGGCCATATTATTTGTTTTTCTATGCAATTAAGGCAGAAATCCGTACAACGTCCGTCTACAATTCTGTCGACATATTGCCACTCAACACGACACTGTTTTCTGATATATCGTATCGTATAGGCCTATTATTAAGGCGTGCTGATCCTTCACTAAATGCAATTTATGTATATTTGTATTTTATTTACAGTGGAAAAACGTTTGCACCTCTTAATATTCCGTTACACAGACGGATAGAAACGTTTGTAGTTGCAATCTATTGTGTCCTGTTCCTGTTTGGTGGATTCGGGTTCCTTTTTCTCTCGTTCTACCTCTGGTGGACATCCTACTGGTGGTTATCAGCTCTCTATTATTCATGGATGTACTACGATTGGAATTCATCGATGGAAGGTGGGCGACGCTGGGAGTTTGTCATGAAATGGCCCATGTGGCATTATATGGCGAATTTCTACCCGATGAAACTCCATAAGACGGCGGAATTGGACATAGATAATAATTACTTGATGGGCTTTCATCCACATGGTGTTATGAGTCATGGTGCTTGGGTACACTTTGGTACTGAAGGAACGAATTTCAGTGGTCTTTTCCCAGGTATTAGACGCACTTTGTTGACGTTGAGAGGCCACTTCTATTTCCCCGTTATACGCGAATTGCTACTTATGCATGGTAAGTAATAGGTCTACAATATTCTCATAAAGATTACGTTGTCATTAAATTTATATTTTTAACAAAACAACACAATGGTTCATTTGAAGTTAAGATCAATATTAGAGATACACTTTAGATACACAATAATTATATTTGCTTTATTGTAATTCATATAGCAATTTGTGACGTCAGTCGCACAAGCCTCGACTTCATATTGGGGAAATCCGGAAAAGGTAACGCGGCCGTCATAGTTATTGGTGGTGCTATTGAATCTCTTAACGCTCGCCCAAATCTTCACAAACTTTATTTGGAGAAGCGGAGGGGATTTGTGAAAAAGGCAATAGTACATGGGTAAGCAAAACCGTTTATATCTTCAAATTCCACTAAAGTTTCCATGATTATAATAATTCTGAAATGACGATCGAGGAATGATTTAGTGAAAGAACTGTTGAATCCACTTGACATTGTTGATTATTAACTTAGTACGACGGCGGCATGCTATACGAATTTACGAAAAACGACGACGGTGCAATACTTTACGACAATTATTTATCTATTGTTTATGTGAATATGAAATTAACACGAACTTGTATATTTTCTTAGAGCTCACCTAGTCCCAATGTATTCATTTGGGGAAACTGATGTTTATGATCAAGTTGAAAATCCAGAAGGTTCATTTTTACGAAAGTTTCAACGTTTTCTAACAAACATGTTTGGGTTTGCACCACCTGTATTTCACGGAAGAGGAATATTTAATTACATGTTTGGAATCATTCCGTATCGAAGACCTATTAACACTGTTGGTAGGTCACGTTGTTTGTTATTTACCTTTCTTATCTGTGATTAAGTACCGTTTGGAGTTATTAATTGTATCTTTGAAAAAAGCTCAGTGATTGTTTTATACGAACAAGTTTATTAATTATCAGCATATTAGCGTAATGCATCAGTTCATAATGTTATTCTTCTTGTTTCAGTTGGAAAGCCGATTCCAGTTAAACAAAACCCTTGCCCAACAGAAAAGGAGATCAGCAAACTACATGAGGAATACAAGACTCAGCTGGAGAAACTGTTTAATGAATACAAATCCAAATTTGGCGTTTCAAAAGACCAAAAATTAGAAATATCTTAACAACTTAAAAAAACTTGGAAACAAACTTGAATGATAAGCATGTGTAGTTAGAAGTATTTTGTAAACGCATATTTCAGGGAAAATCATCGTAGAATAAATTCTTCTTGCAAATTCTAAAGACATTTTATAAATGATAATAATAAATTAAGGTGCTCATAATAGGTACAAGTGCAGGAGGCGTTACATACTTATAAAATGTACAGTACTCGAATCATCTTGATTGCATATATCTATATATAGATATAAGAATAATTGATTTAAAACATACTGAAATTATTTCTTTAGGTCTAAGTTTGTCACTGGACAATAATAAATTGTGTAGGAATAACTTTTTCAACTTAAAAGAATCCAACGTATTTGCTATACAGTCTCTACTTCCTCCGCTTGTTGAACAAACTTCAAATGATATCATTATCAACCGAGCAAACACAATATCACGAATAATATTTTCAACAACATGACCTTCATATTAACCTTTATTTGAAAGATGATTGTGAAAGATCGTTGTTTGGATATATATCATGCTTTACTGGCGTCCAGATTGCCAGTAATTTACCCTTTTTTTTTACAAGAAATTTGTTAAAAGTGTACATTAACAACACACATATAATCAGATTTGAATCAATAACAAAATCTATAATAAAGTTCCCGATTATGAATGTCTAGAAATCATTTAACTGTGACTGAATTCACCTTGAGAGCGGTCACTTTGATCGATCAAAGTCCAATGGGTGGTGTGACTATTTCACCCTTATACCAACATGCTAATGAATGACTTGATAAGGACATAGACATGATACAAACAATGTTAACGCTATGATATTTGGATAATTCGGGTGATTGTGTAACGACGACATTGGTTGATGAGAGCTGTCCATTGAACGATTGAATTAACTAGGTGAAAATTAAAGGTAAGATTATATAAATCTATCCAAATCGGCGTACTATGCTTTCTATGTTTGAAATGGTTAACCGTTTAAAACAATCGTTGATCACTTTTTATTTTGACTTCAGATGAAACTTCTTGGAATTGAGTTTGCTCCATTTCTACTCCCACTTAAACGGCGGTTCCAGACATTTTGTATGTTCATATGGTTTATGCAGTTCTTACTATTGGGTCCTACGATCGTGATCATAACCACTTATCTGTTATTCACCAAGTACTACTGGATAACTATCCTCCTCTACAGTTGGACATGGTATGATCGTCAAACACCACAACGAGGCGGACGCCGCTCAGACTATTTCAGAAGCTTGTCAGTTTTCAAAGGGCTTGCCGATTATTTTCCAATGAGATTACACAAATCTGAAGATCTTGATCCGTCAAAAAATTACGTTGCTGGTTTTCATCCTCATGGAATATTTGCAGTTGGTGCTTTTACGAATTTTGCGTCTGAAGCAACTGGGTTTAAGAAATTGTTTCCAGGCATACGATCGTCTTTGCTCACACTCAGAGGACAGTTCTTTTTCCCAATCTATAGAGATTATATTATGTTATCAGGTGGGTAAATCACAATACAATCCTATAAATAGAAAACACAGCTCTAGACCTGTTATTATTTTCAAAATAAACTCTTTTTTTTTAAATTGAAATTTGCAACAATGTATAAGTAGGGTCTGGCTTATTGCAATCTCCACACACATTTTATTACTAGTTATAAAAAAATGTATTTAGGCCCTATCTGAAACGGACATCTTTCATATTAAATCATGAAGTTGTCTGTATTACATGAAGGTGCATGTGACGTCAGCAAAGAAAGTGTGAACTACCTACTTAATGATCAGGGTAAAGGCAACATGGTAGTCATAGTAGTAGGTGGAGCAATTGAAATGCTAGAAGCACACCCTGACCAGTACACAGTTCATCTGAAGACGAGGAAAGGGTTTATCAAGAAAGCACTAGAAACTGGGTAAGTATCACGTGCACATCATTGTTTGTGCTTACTTAAAATTGCGGTATTACATTTTTACGTTCAAATACTCTTCTCCCAAAGAATAATAACTTCATAATGCAAATGGGAATACGCTTTTAAAATAAACAAATATTTTAAAGATGAATGCTTTGGCTCAAACTCATTTATTTGTATAGATCTCAACTTGTTCCAATCTACTCATTCGGTGAGACAGACATGTTTAACCAAGTGCCGAATCCAAAAGGTTCGAAGCTCAGATGGCTTCAGACGAAACTAAAGGTTGTCAATGGTTACCCGTTAACTCCATTTTACGGGAGAGGTATATTTAACTACACATTCGGTATAGTACCACATCGTAAATCAATTAATACTGTGGGTAAGTAAAATGAAATTATAAAAAAATGATTGTACTGTAGCATATAACGGAAAATTGGATTTAGTTATTGTTTTCATAAGTAAATTTAATTTTCATTTACATTTCATTTCACATAACTAACGTCCATTTTAATTTCTTAAAATAATCTCATCGATATTTCTAACAAACAAATTTCGTTATATGATGCTAAATCACTCACTTTGTCTACACTATGCAGACTTAATCACAACGTACGATAGGGCCTATATACTCTTATCAATTATTCGTTTTATTCTTTCCACAGTCGGAAAACCCATAGATGTTGAAAAGACAGAAAATCCTAGCCAAGAAGCAATAGACTCCCTACACGACGTATACTGCAAAGCACTTCAGACATTATTTGATGATTACAAAACAAAGTTTGGAATTTCTGAGAATAAATATTTAGCTGTTAACTAGAATAACAAAACAGGATAAAAATATAAAAACAAAAAGAGATTAATATAGATTAAATACGTTTTTATTATAGAGGTACAGTATTCGAAAACTACATCGTGAAACCTACTAACTCTGTACGTCACCAAGAACTTTTGATTCGTGTCGTTCTTGCATATGTTATGATAGTTGTATAAAGTTCGATATTAATCTTGTATTGACAATGAGGCTGCGTGTTATTAGAATAATCTTAACATTATAGTTTAAGTTAATGAATTAATTAGTTTTGTATATAGATTGTAGTGTTGAAACATTATTATCAGACCATTTCCCGCGTACATTTGTCAGAAACAAGTCGTATTGTATGATCACTATTGAGTTTTGTAAGGATTTGAAATTCTTCTGTCATATTGTGTATTACATTACCAGTGAATCCATCATCAAAATAATGGTAATTGACTGGCTTTCCGTTTGGAAGTGTTGTGAATGGGTAAAATCCATACAGTGATATTTGACGGCAGAATGTGAAAGAAAATGCCAACATACGTATACCAGCTGAAGGTTCTCTGGATTGTCCCATCAAACTAAAGAAAAAGATAGACAGAAATATTATTTCAAAATCTGCACAAGTTGTGCAAAGACTATTAATATCAGTATTCTATTGTTGTCGTATTGATATAATAAATAATATTTCATTTAAATTTAAAATATATACTAGTATAAATATAAATCATACTGTTAAAGTTGAATGGACCGTAGTGATGTTGTTGCTCATCAACGTAAGCCGATAAAACAATAGATAATTAATTAGCATTAAATAAAACAATGTTACTTTACTCCATGACAAACTGCGTTGTATTGAAATCTGGAGCTCTCAGATCTAATGGAACTTGTTCTTCTTTAATTATCTCCAAGCATATATCCACCTGTTTTTGTCGATCTTCTCTTTCAATATGTCCAACTAATGGAAACAGTATTATAGCGTTCCTAAGTTGATTCACATGATTTATATATCTTTTATAGCAGGTCGGTGGTGTCCCTCCTTTCTGTTTTTTAGTCTCTCGGAGGCAATGTGCTAAATAGATACATGACATTGTATTGAAACTCATCATATCTGTTCGATCTCCAACATCTTCTTCGAATCCATCCAATTCCGCTCCATTTTCTCGAATTATTAAATCGTGTGCATTTATTTCATTTCCACAGCTACTGTTACTCAGTATACCAGAGCTTCCTACAAGAGCGCAAGTATTGAATTTCGTAATTGTTTTTGTTACATTTAAATTAGGTCCATTCAGAGCGGTCAAAAGTCGCTCGACGGTAATTCCTCTTTTCTGAAGACTTTTCCTGGAAAATAAACATTAGAATAAATGTATTATTGATTTTACAATGATACAAATAAATGGCACAAAATGTAAGTAATGAAAATCAAAGAAGAGTAGTGTAGTATTTATAGTTGATAGCTGTATACAATCTTACTGTATTTTTTCGACGTTTCTTTGATTAATAAAGTTATCTAACGCATCATGCAAGTAGGTGCTCATTTTCACAGTATGTCTTGGATTATTCCCAAACCTATGAATAAAAAAATGCAATTGAATCCGGTTATACACACTGTCTTACGTTCTTCAACACATCGATAATAAATATCAGAATAATCTGATCTAATCTAATCATCCCCATCACGAACACTGAACGTCTTTAGCGAACTTAACAAGACTTCTCCAATCTGAGTGATTATTGACCAAAGTGGGCATATACTTATTTATTTCTATTTTCGTATCATCTATATTTTTTTCCATGTGGTTTAATGATAATAATACAAAATCTATGAACTAATTAGCTTACTGTATCTTGTTTTCGACGTCTTTTCTTTCTTTATTATCTTATCAAACGTATTGTGTATGGCCGTGGCTTGTGAAAGATATCTATGACATGTCAACAAAATAAAAATAGTTATTTAATCTTCTTTAATTTACGGTAATGGAACAAAACAGGATTTACAGTAATTATTAACCACGAATATCAATGTACAATGTACAGATATAGACATGAGTATAGACACTGACGGTTGCACACTCGTAGGCGAAACAAGATCACCAAGATAGTATTCGAATTTCCTATACAATAAGAGTCAATTAGTTGAGAGTTCTTTAAATAATGAATACCTATCTTTTTATACTCATTAGAATAGATCGTGTTTTCTTAATAATGAAACATTGTGTAATACCGATTACTTAATTTCAATGGTGAATCTGGAGAAACGGTTGGTGTATGAAGAAACCAAACGACGGTAGAGCAAGCAAGTGAACAAATGGAAACATAAAACATTAACAACCTCCTCCTTCCGATTCCTACCTGTAAGACAACACAGAAAGAGGATCAGTGTATTTGTAATAATCAGTATTAGGTATATTATTATAGATCGATTTGTTTTAATATAATAATAATCATAAGATGAATAATATTACGAAAATTCAAAGTTACCGTTTGTCTTCTGAAACAGTTCATTGAACCTCTTGCTCACAGATAATACTAGAAAAAGGATTGAAAGAGGATTGGCTAAAATATGGATATAAACATCAACTTAATATGTACTTATTTCATTTTTGTTGGCCATAATATACCATTTCTTGTATAATGTATTTGGTAAGAATCTATCAATTAGCGGTTATTAGCCTCATAAGCCTATCGAACTAAATGTTAGTGGAAATGGCTGGGCGCGCTTATGATTGAATCGAGGAAGAGATAATCACTCCATGATTGTACAATAGGTAGGATACGTTGCTACTAGTATAAAACAGATATAAGCAAGTTCGTATCGTAGTCATTTCTAACTGAAAGTCTAACAATTATAGCCAATCGTTTATTTTAAATTACATTCAACTAGTATAATGTTGTTCTTACCTTTATAGTAAAATGATTTATGGTTACAAATACTGTAGGCCTGCTGTAGTAAACGTAGAAACGGAACAAATACTGCAGGCCTGCTGTAGTAAACGTAGACACGGAACAAATACTGTAGGCCTGCTGTAGTAAACGTAGACACGGGACAAATACTGTAGGCCTGCTGTAGTAAACGTAGACACGGAACAAATACTGTAGGCCTGCTGTAGTAAACGTAGACACGGAACAAATACTGTAGGCCTGCTGTAGTAAACGTAGACACGGAACAAATACTGCAGGCCTGCTGTAGTAAACGTAGACACGGGACAAATACTGTAGGCCTGCTGTAGTAAACGTAGACACGGAACAAATACTGCAGGCCTGCTGTAGTAAACGTAGACACGGAACAAATACTGTAGGCCTGCTGTAGTAAACGTAGACACGGAACAAATACTGCAGGCCTGCTGTAGTAAACGTAGACACGGAACAAATACTGCAGGCCTGCTGTAGTAAACGTAGACACGGGACAAATACTGTAGGCCTGCTGTAGTAAACGTAGACACGGAACAAATACTGCAGGCCTGCTGTAGTAAACGTAGACACGGAACAAATACTGTAGGCCTGCTGTAGTAAACGTAGACACGGAACAAATACTGCAGGCCTGCTGTAGTAAACGTAGACACGGGACAAATACTGTAGGCCTGCTGTAGTAAACGTAGAAACGGGACAAATACTGTAGGCCTGCTGTAGTAAACGTAGACACGGAACAAATACTGCAGGCCTGCTGTAGTAAACGTAGACACGGGACAAATACTGTAGGCCTGCTGTAGTAAACGTAGAAACGGGACAAATACTGTAGGCCTGCTGTAGTAAACGTAGACACGGGACAAATACTGTAGGCCTGCTGTAGTAAACGTAGACCCAGGAGAAATATTGCAGGCCTGCTGTGTAGTAAACGTAGAAACGGGACAAATACTGTAGGCCTGCTGTAGTAAACGTAGACACGGAACAAATACTGCAGGCCTGCTGTAGTAAACGTAGACACGGAACAAATACTGTAGGCCTGCTGTAGTAAACGTAGACACGGAACAAATACTGCAGGCCTGCTGTAGTAAACGTAGACACGGAACAAATACTGTAGGCCTGCTGTAGTAAACGTAGACACGGAACAAATACTGCAGGCCTGCTGTAGTAAACGTAGACACGGGACAAATACTGTAGGCCTGCTGTAGTAAACGTAGACACGGAACAAATACTGCAGGCCTGCTGTAGTAAACGTAGACACGGGACAAATACTGTAGGCCTGCTGTAGTAAACGTAGACACGGAACAAATACTGCAGGCCTGCTGTAGTAAACGTAGACACGGAACAAATACTGTAGGCCTGCTGTAGTAAACGTAGACACGGAACAAATACTGCAGGCCTGCTGTAGTAAACGTAGACACGGAACAAATACTGTAGGCCTGCTGTAGTAAACGTAGACACGGGACAAATACTGCAGGCCTGCTGTAGTAAACGTAGACACGGGACAAATACTGTAGGCCTGCTGTAGTAAACGTAGACACGGAACAAATACTGCAGGCCTGCTGTAGTAAACGTAGACACGGGACAAATACTGTAGGCCTGCTGTAGTAAACGTAGACACGGAACAAATACTGCAGGCCTGCTGTAGTAAACGTAGACACGGAACAAATACTGTAGGCCTGCTGTAGTAAACGTAGACACGGAACAAATACTGCAGGCCTGCTGTAGTAAACGTAGACACGGGACAAATACTGTAGGCCTGCTGTAGTAAACGTAGAAACGGGACAAATACTGTAGGCCTGCTGTAGTAAACGTAGACACGGAACAAATACTGCAGGCCTGCTGTAGTAAACGTAGACACGGGACAAATACTGTAGGCCTGCTGTAGTAAACGTAGAAACGGGACAAATACTGTAGGCCTGCTGTAGTAAACGTAGACACGGGACAAATACTGTAGGCCTGCTGTAGTAAACGTAGACACGGGACAAATACTGTAGGCCTGCTGTAGTAAACGTAGACCCAGGAGAAATATTGCAGGCCTGCTGTGTAGTAAACGTAGAAACGGGACAATAAAAGTCAACTGAAGTTGTTCAAGCCTATAATCAGGCTTACTTAGAATAATACAATGGAATGTTTCACAGTTTTTTTATGCATCTACATATATAAATTTACGTAAGGGCAAAATTCGGTAAATCGGGCCTTACTTCTAGAATGTTTACTCGATGGTATATAAAGTTGGTTCGTACTTTCGATACTGATTTTAACCACCTGATGTAACCCTGTTTACTAATTAAATTGAGTTAGATAATTAGTTATTGACAATTAAAACGAATTTAGGTTCAACGATTTGCCCCAAATAGGGGTGTTTTCCGATCGTGGTATACACTGTCCAATGCATGTCTATCTTGAAAAATACCCGCATACAATAATACGAGGATGCTTCGCATTTTCCTATCTCCTCCTACGATAATTGTTTTTAATGGCTGAAAACCGGTTGAACAGCTCGAGTACAGCATCATAATGTTGAAGACAGACCTATTTTCTTAAAAACATACTGTTTTGATAGATTTAATATACGTTTATACAAATGTATTGATTTCCGATGAATGGAACTTTCCAATATAACTCTTTGCTTTAACACAAGTACCACCAGCTGAAGGTAAATTTGTTGGCCCTTGGGGAATTAACCTAAAACCTATATATAGATATAGTATTGCAATACTTGGACATTACTGTAAATACGTATTAACATTTGTGGTCGCCATTGAATTTACTGTGAGTGTGGGTACTGTTAGATGTATAACACAATCATGCACAAATAAACGTATTACTGTGAGTGTGAGTAGGCCCTACTGTTATATAGAACGTACAATATACAAATAAACTGTAGTACTGACAGTTGCTTCTCAACGTTTGTATTAATTAATAATTACAAAGAATATAAACGTTGTAGTGGTACGTGTACTACATGTACTATGCTATTTCAATCGACTATGACAGTTTTAACAAAGTATGAGTCCAAATAACAAATCTGGACTCATTTTGTGACAAGTTTCTCTTTCGGAAGTAATTCCAAGTGTGCTAATTTTAGTTTAATACATAAATCATCGTGTCTATTTATTCGTTTCTGTAAACTACGAGCGGAATTGTTCGTACGGGAACGTTTGTCTATTTTGGCCCTAATGGCCGCCCATACTGCAGTACGTACATTAAAAAAAAAAAGCATTTTTTTACGCTGAAATGACTGTGTATTCGAGAACCATCTGTGGGCACGACCTAGATGGTACGCGAGCGAAGCAATATACTGTACAAATAAACTGTACTACTGACAGTTGCTTCTCAACGTTTGTAATTACAAAGATATAAACGTTTTAGTGGTACGTGTATCGTTACATGTACATGCTATTTCAATCGACTATAACATTAACAGTGAAGTTTTAACAAAGTATTAAATTGCAAATGTGTTACTGTATCAAGTGGTATATTATTTATAGGCCTATCAAACATGAAAAACATATTTCGTTACTGAGTAGATAAAGAATATATTAAAACATTGCTCTTCTTTGTACCCATATCCTCTTCCCCATCCCTCAACCCTAATGTTACACACAAAACACAAATTGGGTTTGTTTAAATGCGTCCAAATAACAAATTTGGACTCATTTTGTGACAAGTTTCTCTTTCGGAAGTAATTTCCAGTGTGCTAATTTCAGTTTAATACATAAATCATCGTGTCTATTTATTCATTTCTGTAAACGACAATAACTATTATCGTCCTGCAGTACGTACATTAAAAAAAAAGCATTTTTTTACGCTGAAATTACTGTGTATTCGAGAACTATCTGTTGTGGGCACGACTCGCGTACCATCTAGTTATAACAATTGGTGAATCTAAAGACACACAAGGAGTTACGTAATTTGAAGGTGAATAAAAAGGGTTAGCAGTCGAGCTTGTATGGCAAAAAGTGTTAAGATAAAATCTTTTAAATGACTTATTTATTTTAGTCTTCAGTGACATAATGTTCATTTGCTTCAAAATCTTGATTTTAACAAATTTTCCATTTCTGCTTTCTTTTGTTAATATTGTCATCAGTAGGCCTAATCTTTCCTTCCTTTATCATTTCTTTTCTAATAAGTTTTAACAAGTCTGAATGTTCTTGCAACAGACTTTTACAAACACCAATATCATCAAATGACAGGTTATCGTTCAGTTCGTATTCTTCAAATAATATTTCTCCACGATTTTTCTTTTCTACCTGCCTGGAACCAGTTATACACGTTTCATTTATACTTTTTAATCTAGTTTTAAATTCGCGTAATTGTTCGTGAAAATAATTTCCATACTCATCTACTTTTTTCCAAAATGTATTATTAAAATGTTTATATAATTTCATATCTGCTTCGTTCCATCTTGTAATATTTACAATTGTCGAGTTCGATAATGTATAATGTCGGCTTGAAGAACTTCTTTTGTTTTTTGGTAAATATAAGATATCATCAAAATCCCAACATAGCAAGAGCTTAAGTAAAATTAAAGATTCATCAAAATATTCTGTAATCATAACGAAATCAAAGTCATTTGAAAGTTGTTGTATTTTGGAATCAACTTGTTCTGTGTTGTTTGATAATGCGGTATCAAATCCAAGGTCAAATAACTGATGATTATGCACTGTCTCCCACCTAAAGAATCGGTGGTTGATGTATTCATCAGGCTTGACGAAAAATATTTCAATTGGATTTGTGAAATTTGAAATATTGAGCTGATTAGCAACGTTAAAGAAAGAAAATGCGGATTCAAATTGTGCAATAGGATTTCTGAGGATTGTAACATGCTTCGCTCCAGGGATTGCTAATTCAAACTCTTTATGATCATAACGAACATGTGAACTAAATATATCGAGTTTATGTGATGGCGAAATAAAGGTGTGTTTAAAATGAAAACAGTTGGAAATGTGGACAAGTAGGTTACCTCTGACGGGCGCGGACAATTGATGGTTGAGGGCATATCTGTCTATAATAGATGCTACTGTAGAACTGGCTGTCTTGTGAGTTTTTGCAAAAACTATTTTTTGCACCGGAAAAGAACATGATAAAGCTTTCTATAGAAAAAAAAAGTTTATTTTAGTGATCGTCCAAAGTTTGAGATGATCATGAATATCAAGATAACTTCCATCCTCTAATTAGAGGAATTCTTCACAATTGTCACTCTATTGTATGCCACATGTTTAGCTTACACATGCGCATCCTTCCAAATCCCTTTCTACACATGCGTATAAGATGACGCTTTCGATTCACGCGAACAAATTCGCTTTACTGTAGAAATTCGGCTTTAGTTTTAAATAAGATTCAGATCCAACTATTGTTGCTACAATATATTTGTATTTTACAGACTATACCCACGACGGCTAACCGAACCGTCAGCCACGGCGTTTCAATTACAGTATCATTTATTTAGTGCTGTAGGCCTAAAATAATGCCTATTATCACCACAATTTGCGTTCCATAACTTCCATAGGCTTCAGCTATTATTAGAATTAGCGGCATTTTAGAAAGCAATATGGCCTATAAACTATTATTAGCATGTTTAGATCGCCGCGCCTCAGCGAGCGAAAAATACGGATAATACCAATAACATTATCAGGGAATCCCTTTGTCTATAATTTGATCTGTAATTAGATCGAAATTCCTTATTCTGCGGTGAGTCATGGTAATGTTTGTTAATCATAGACGAAACAGTCACAGGCATACTTACGCCAATTCCTGGTTGGTGTCGGCAATTGGTAACACAAATATTTGGTCTACGTCTTATAATTGACTTTCCCCAGTAAGTAGTGCCATCGTAGTAGCTTATATATAATAGTACAATACAAGATACAAACAAACAAGGTACAATACATTTCCACAACACAGTCATGCTTTAAACAGTTCTTGCATTATGCGGGAATTGTTATATCATCCGCCATGGTTATATGCAGTACGTACGTACTTGCTGAACTCCTTGTTTTCATGATCACTTCCATGCTATAAATCATTTAATCCTTTGAGAGTACAGTACTATGAAACGCCTTGAGTGCCTGGTGCTGATATTATTATACACATTAAAAGTTTGACCTTTAAACTACTCCGGAATCATTGGGCCGTGGCAGCATTTTAATTGAGCGTGTGTGAAATAATTGAGTCAAAAACCATAGTTACGATAATGCGTATGGCGCGCCAAGCTGCCATTTATTCAAGCAATAGAGATATCTTAGTTTTTAAAAAAGATATCTTAGTTTTAAATAGAGATATCTTAGTTTTAAATAGAGATATCTCTATTAATAGAGATATCTCTATTAACAGAGATATCTCTATTTAAAACTAAGATATCTCTATTAAAAACTAAGATATCTATTAAAAACTAAGATATCTTAGTTTTAAATAGAGATATCTCTATTAATAGAGATATCTCTATTAATAGAGATATCTCTATTAAAAACTAAGATATCTTAGTTTTAAATAGAGATATCTTAGTTTTTAATAGAGATATCTTAGTTAATAGAGATATCTCTATTAATAGAGATATCTCTATTAAAAACTAAGATATCTCTATTAAAAACTAAGATATCTCTATTAATAGAGATATCTCTATTAATAGAGATATCTCTATTAATAGAGATATCTTAGTTTTGTTTCCTGTTGCAAAGTATGTAGGGAATGGTATAGTTGTGAATGTGGTGGAAGTGTGTCATTGAGAATGGAAGATTAATGACCCATTAGGGACATCCCACCAAGGTGTTTATAGTTGTTGATTTCTAGGTCAAACAGGTATAAGCTACAGTGCTACAAAAACTGAAAAATACTATAATTAAATTGTTGAGAGCCGATGGGGAGCCGATGTTGTACTGTATTAATTTCGTGGAGTTTCGAGCTGTAATACTGTACAAAAGTACTAAACGTTGCATGCATTTAACATGCATCATTAAAAGGCAGATCCAAGGGATGTGAACTCTTCTTATAGTTATACCGAGCCTTTGAAGGTTAAAAATCTAGCAAAGAAGTGAAAAGGGACACGGATCGACATCATAAACTTTGTTATATTATTACTGATTGAGAGGGCTACACTACTATAAGAAAACGAAATGTGCATGTCGTAGAGCCCCTCGGGATCGGAAGAGCAGTTTTTATATTATTTCTGAGAGGGCTACCCTACTGAAAGAAAACGAAATAAATAATTAATAAATATGTGGTGCGCTCTCTCCGAAATAGTATTTTTTCCCTTTCCGATTAATAGTATATTGTATAAAATAAGACCGCTCAAAAGGACGACAGTCGGTTTCATTGCAATGAGTATCGACGTGTTCACGTTTAAATTTATTTTTCGTTTTACAAACATGGAGATAACAATTGTTCATCTACATCTTCTACTCCTCCCCACTGATTGTACCTGGAATAACACGTATTTTATAAACAATTTTCTAGGCATTGACCGCGAACCAGATAAATAAGAATAAGGTATTTCAATTTTGTTTTATCATTCACAATTCACGAAAACTTATTCAAAATTGTACATAGAAACTTCTATCATCCATAATTAAATAGTGATCAAATACAATGGTTTTTATCTTTATGGAAAGTGTTTATGTGCTCATTATAAGCCTCATCATTTTTTTCTGAAACATTCTGTTTCTGCCTCTGTTCCATTTTATTTCATTATAGCCTCTATATTACAACTGGGACTGCGATGTTAACAATATAGGAACTTGACCTTACCTCAGTCACAGATGGAAAATCGTATTACCCATAAAACACTGAACCGGAAACAAAACTAAGATATCTCTATTAATAGAGATATCTTAGTTTTAAATAGAGATATCTTAGTTTTAAATAGAGATATCTCTGTTAATAGAGATATCTCTTTAAAAAACTAAGATATCTTAGTTTTTAATAGAGATATCTTAGTTTTAAATAGAAATATCTCTATTAATAGAGATATCTCTATTAATAGAGATATCTCTATTAAAAACTAAGATATCTCTATTAAAAACTAAGATATCTCTATTTAAAACTAAGATATCTTAGTTTTTAATAGAGATATCTCTATTAATAAAGATATCTCTATTAATAGAGATATCTCTATTAAAAACTAAGATATCTTAGTTTTAAATAGAGATATCTTAGTTTTTAATAGAGATATCTTAGTTTTTAATAGAGATATCTCTATTAATAGAGATATCTTAGTTTTAAACTAAGATATCTTAGTTTTAAACTAAGATATCTTTATTTCCGAATAAATGACAGCTTGGCGCGCCATAAATGCGTACGGACTCGTGGTATTTATCGTTTTTAGAACTTCACATTCTCAGTCACTACACAGTCCAGAATGACTATACATTAATTTAAGTAGGACATTTTTAGTTCAAAAATCGTTTATCAAGGTACGCACACTGAACACCTCAACCTTGCTGGAATGATTGAATTGTTCAATATAATCGAAATAAAAGCCTATAAAACTAGATATAAACATATTAATACACATAATGATCTAATTATTAAATTTCAAATGTAATGAGATGATTAATTGTGAGAGGCCTACAACGTACCTCACAAAATATGAATGACATCTAAACTAGGCCTATAGTGTTTTATCTTTTACTTTTTTAATATTCATTTGCAAACAATTACAACTTTTAGTAATATTATCAAACATGGACATATTTATGGTTATAAAACCTGTATAAAATAACATTTATTGCCAACTTCTTAATAGGTTATAACTGTATAAAGTATGACATTATAGACCTTAAACATAAAATAAGTTGATTCATTTTGTGCAATATCACCATTCTTGCTTTTCTACAGTAACAAATACCAATAAAATCTAGAATAATCACCTCTAAATATTGTAATTTTAACTTATTGGCTTTGATTAACAAAGCTGTTTAAACGTTACGTTATTTAAAAAAACGGGGAACGCCGGCGGCAATTAATTTAGCAACGTGTTGGGATACTAAAAAAAAGTGAAGGTGAAACCAACTTTATAACCAAAACATTGTCTACATCTGTAGTAAACAGTAAAACAGTGACTTCTTCAACATAATGCGCGTTGAATACTTTCATTTTCCAGATAATTTTGTTTTCGATTCAATTTTTGGTCAAAGAATATATGTAACGATAAACCGGCATATGAACAACAAATGTTTTAAATAATTTTTGTTCAAGGGACAATATAATTATATTTGTGTTGACATTGTATATTGTACATGAACTTTAATATTAAAATTGATTTCGTATTTGATCATTTACATCGATTTATACATCCATAATGTCTACAATTTGATTGTAATAAACATTGACAAAACACAACAATATTGTATTTCCAACTATTGGAATATCTAACCAATAAAAGGTTTCAGCTTTTTAAATTTATTAGTCAATTTCAAAATTGTGTTTGCTATAATATTTCTTATACCCTATATGCTGCAATACAAATGTACACAAAAAATGGATAAAATAAACCTGAAAATAATCACAATGTTTGGTACTTCTACATTCTATATTCAGCAGCAAAAATATGACTTCAATAAATATTGAAGAAAACAAGAGGTCATAAAAAGAAAATTATCGGTAAATTAAAATTTAAACATCGACTAAGTAGATCCTCTCATAACACACATACTTTAAAAACATACATATAATAAAATCAAAATGATATTAATTTTATTAACTACATATAAAAATAATACAAGAATATATACAAATATAATTTCTGAATACATACCTAATCTTAACATCTAATAATAAGTACTGTAAATTAATAACGACAATTTATTAATAGATATATATATATATATAACTATATAGTATATTATGGTAATAATAATGCATAACTCAAATAATATCGTATATTACAAATATGAATATCAAGAATTATTGAATATATATTGTGAATACACTAAAGTCATCGGATCAGAAATATTTTGATTTGTAAATGTAACAACTGTAAAAAATTGGGCTTATGGATAGTTACTAAGTTTAGTTAGTTTAGTTAGTTACTAAGTTTAGTTCGTTACTAAGTTTAGTTCGTTACTAAGTTTAGTTAGTTAAGTTTAGTTAGTTATTAAGTTTAGTTAGTTACTAAGTTTAGTTAGTTACTAAGTTTAGTTACCAAGTTTAGTTACCAAGTTTAGTTACTAAGTTTAGTTAGTTACTAAGTTTAGTTAGTTACTAAGTTTAGTTAGTTACTAAGTTTAGTTAGTTACAAAGTTTAGTTAGTTACAAAGTTTAGTTAGTTACTAAGTTTAGTTAGTTACTAAGTTTAGTTACCAAGTTTAGTTACTAAGATTAGTTACTAAGTTCATGTTTGTAAAAAGAAAAAACAGATTCAGCATATTATTATCGTAGACTTGGAAGAAAAGACAATTTATAATAACAATGCTGGCTAGGCATTGGTGGAATCCCTTGTAGTTTAGTTGCTCCAAACCCAAGGTCACCATCAAGAGCAGAATCATCTTCTGATAATTTCATAAAAATGGCTTTCATATAATAGTTTGCTGGCTAGGCATTGGTGGAATCCCTTGTAGTTTAGTTGCTCCTAACCCAAGGTCACCATCAAGAGCAGAATCATCTTCTGGTAATTTCATAAAAATGGCTTTCATATAATAGTTTGCTGGCTAGGCATTGGTGGAATCCCTTGCAGTTTAGTTGCTCCTAACCCAAGGTCACCATCAAGAGCAGAATCATCTTCTGGTAATTTCATAAAAATGGCTTTCATATAATAGTTTGCTGGCTAGGCATTGGTGGAATCCCTTGTAGTTTAGTTGCTCCTAACCCAAGGTCACCATCAAGAGCAGAATCATCTTCTGGTAATTTCATAAAAATGGCTTTCATATAATAGTTTGCTGGCTAGGCATTGGTGGAATCCCTTGCAGTTTAGTTGCTCCAAACCCAAGGTCACCATCAAGAGCAGAATCATCTTCTGGTAATTTCATAAAAATGGCTTTCATATAATAGTTTGCTGGCTAGGCATTGGTGGAATCCCTTGTAGTTTAGTTGCTCCAAACCCAAGGTCACCATCAAGAGCAGAATCATCTTCTGGTAATTTCATAAAAATGGCTTTCATATAATAGTTTGCTGGCTAGGCATTGGTGGAATCCCTTGTAGTTTAGTTGCTCCAAACCCAAGGTCACCATCAAGAGCAGAATCATCTTCTGGTAATTTCATAAAAATGGCTTTCATATAATAGTTTGCTGGCTAGGCATTGGTGGAATCCCTTGTAGTTTAGTTGCTCCAAACCCAAGGTCACCATCAAGAGCAGAATCATCTTCTGGTAATTTCATAAAAATGGCTTTCATATAATAGTTTGCTGGCTAGGCATTGGTGGAATCCCTTGCAGTTTAGTTGCTCCAAACCCAAGGTCACCATCAAGAGCAGAATCATCTTCTGGTAATTTCATAAAAATGGCTTTCATATAATAGTTTGCTGGCTAGGCATTGGTGGAATCCCTTGCAGTTTAGTTGCTCCAAACCCAAGGTCACCATCAAGAGCAGAATCATCTTCTGATAATTTCATAAAAATGGCTTTCATATAATAGTTTGCTGGCTAGGCATTGGTGGAATCCCTTGCAGTTTAGTTGCTCCTAACCCAAGGTCACCATCAAGAGCAGAATCATCTTCTGGTAATTTCATAAAAATGGCTTTCATATAATAGTTTGCTGGCTAGGCATTGGTGGAATCCCTTGCAGTTTAGTTGCTCCTAACCCAAGGTCACCATCAAGAGCAGAATCATCTTCTGGTAATTTCATAAAAATGGCTTTCATATAATAGTTTGCTGGCTAGGCATTGGTGGAATCCCTTGTAGTTTAGTTGCTCCAAACCCAAGGTCACCATCAAGAGCAGAATCATCTTCTGGTAATTTCATAAAAATGGCTTTCATATAATAGTTTGCTGGCTAGGCATTGGTGGAATCCCTTGTAGTTTAGTTGCTCCTAACCCAAGGTCACCATCAAGAGCAGAATCATCTTCTGGTAATTTCATAAAAATGGCTTTCATATAATAGTTTGCTGGCTAGGCATTGGTGGAATCCCTTGTAGTTTAGTTGCTCCAACCCAAGGTCACCATCAAGAGCAGAATCATCTTCTGGTAATTTCATAAAAATGGCTTTCATATAATAGTTTGCTGGCTAGGCATTGGTGGAATCCCTTGTAGTTTAGTTGCTCCAAACCCAAGGTCACCATCAAGAGCAGAATCATCTTCTGGTAATTTCATAAAAATGGCTTTCATATAATAGTTTGCTGGCTAGGCATTGGTGGAATCCCTTGTAGTTTAGTTGCTCCAAACCCAAGGTCACCATCAAGAGCAGAATCATCTTCTGGTAATTTCATAAAAATGGCTTTCATATAATAGTTTGCTGGCTAGGCATTGGTGGAATCCCTTGTAGTTTAGTTGCTCCTAACCCAAGGTCACCATCAAGAGCAGAATCATCTTCTGATAATTTCATAAAAATGGCTTTCATATAATAGTTTGCTGGCTAGGCATTGGTGGAATCCCTTGTAGTTTAGTTGCTCCTAACCCAAGGTAACCATCAAGAGCAGAATCATCTTCTGATAATTTCATAAAAATGGCTTTCATATAATAGTTTGCTGGCTAGGCATTGGTGGAATCCCTTGCAGTTTAGTTGCTCCTAACCCAAGGTCACCATCAAGAGCAGCATCATCTTCTGGTAATGTGTCTGAAGGAGTGTCTTGATTAGAGTCAGTTGGTGCAATATCATCTTCCGATAATATAAAATCTGTGTCGCTGTCTTCTACGATCATTTCATCCTAAAAAATATTAATTATGCAAATGAAGTGTGTGCTTTTGTATCAGTTCTAGTTCATCTTTCATACCTATCTCAAAACTCAAAACTGTTATTTCAATTTTTTTTAATTAATTGTTTACCTGTTTTATAAGACAGTGTGCTACTGGTAGACAGCATGCTGGTAACGTTTCTCTCAAGTCTGCTCCTTTATTTGTAAAAATTGGTTTCATATATCTTCATAAAAGTTAAGGAGCACATAGTAAACATAGTAGCAACAACAAGACTACTGGTGGTACTACACAGCGTCTCCCAGACTGTACAGACTATTCCAAACAGTAGTTTGAAGAAGTTCACAGTATGTCAACGAAACATCACTAAAGGTGTTTATACCATTTGTGTATGTATTATTTGGTTCAACAAAAAAATAATAATTTTCCAGTTTATAGTAGCAGTAGTAAAGTTACCAAACTGCAAAGGTTTTCACAAAGGACATCTTTTGCAGATGGTAAAAGAATTAGCTAATTAGTAAGGTTAAAGTGTTTTATACAAATTAATTCGAAAACAAATTCTTACTAGAAAAACATCCGTGTCATAACTAAACATTACATTGATCAGAAAAGGATACTTAAAGTCAAATTCATACCACAGAGCAACTATCTTAGCTTGTTTCTCTTTTTGCCGTTGACGATGCAACTGATGTTCTATTGTACCCTGTTTTGAGACAATACATGAAAAGTTAATCCACTTATTTTTGGAAATATTTTAAAAAGAAATATTTAGATGGTTCAAAGCCAAGTTCAATTATAGTTCTTCCTTATACAGTATGTTTTATTAATTGATTTGTCAACATAGCATAGATTTGTCAACATAAGATGTTAAATAAAAACAAATAGCACACCACTGTGTTTTGAAATCCCTTGAATGTAAGTATCATACTTACACTTTTTAAGTATCATACTTACTGAATCTACATGGTGTCCTTGTTGTTCATCATCATCTTCAACACCAACTCTGAAAAAAAAAGAAAAATTGGGTAAAATTAATCACCAAATACATTGGTTTTCTATCAATAATTAATCTTTACAAGTGAAAAAAAAAGAATTGCAAATTAAAAATGTGTCATACCTGATTTTAAGCCAAGCTAACATTTGTGTTGACAATCCTCCACAAAATATAACGGTTATTAATACAATGATAAGAGTAGCATTCAACATCAACTGTCTGCTTTCTGAAGCTGTGTTACGAATAGCTAATGCAAATGCTATAGCACCACGTAAACCTATAATATAACATATAATGTTAAAAAGATACGTTTTAAGTTCTTTTTTAAAATTAGCAATAGATGCTGATTTAGTAATATGTCGAAGGAGAGAATCAGCAGAGAAAATAAAAGTGTTGGTGTTTATTCTAGGAACAACCAGTAGGTTTTGATCAGTCGTAAGACAAGCAAGACGGGTGTAGCAGGGAAGAAGATCAAGAAGATAAGTAGGTTGTAACGGTAACAATTTGATTGTGTATAACAATTTGGGGCAACAGTCCATAGTGGCTGTTATTTAAACATCAGGTATACCGCAGGTAGGTATGTAATAGGTACTCCATTCCTCAATATCAACAATATTAAGTATGTATACTTTGGTATTCCACTCGCTCCTCAATATCAATAACATACAGCAACAACAACAGTAACATACCTGAAAACATTAGCATATGTTGGATGTTCATTCCTATTTTTTTTTTTCGACCCAAATTTAGTAAAAATGATAATGGATAAATATTACACAAACGGCCTAATATTATGGCAAGCTGGAACACCAGTGTTAAGGATAAATAAGCATCTGTACTTAATTCAAGTAAGTTATTTCTCCATGCTTAAATCAATATATAGCTTATTAACCCGAGAACAATTGGATAAAATATAATCTTTTTAACAAACACAAAAAAGGATACAAAAGCCGATAATACAAACAAGATGTTAAACTGTTGATTGTTCTTGTTGAACATGGATATTCCCATATAAGAAAAGATAAAGTTCTCAGCTAGGAAATTTAACAACTCAAATAACTGAAAAAAAAAACACAACATTATTTCAGGAATTTATGTACAGTAGTGGGCTTTCTGGTGAAACAGGCTAATCTTATTTCTAATGTTGAAAACAAATATGTATTTGACAATCATAGCCATTGTACCAAAAAGGTAATTGTTTTAAAATGTGGAATAAACTGATTTTTTCTAAAAAAAAATTAAAATGTTACCTCTCTTGTCCTTCTCTTTGACTCCTCAGATAAGTTATTATATGTGTAATGTGCTTGTGTTACTCCACAGAATAAAATTGAAACAATTCCTATTGAAAAAACACAAGAATATTTCATTCCCTATTGTTTAAACATATTGTAGTTAGTGTAATTTGAATGTTGGCTGTGAAATCCTGTTGGCTGTAACTTGCCTGTTAATTGTGCTGCCTCTGCCATCAGGTAAGAGCTGTATGACATGATGAAAAAGAGAGCTGTTTCCAGAAGAGGAAATTCACGCACTTTGGTGAATTTAGTTAGGTAAACATTGACAGTTAAGTAAAATATATCATTTTTAGCTAAGTGACTATAATAATTAATGGTGCAGAATACAATATATGCTTGTCAAATCCTTTACAAGCTCCACAAAAATGTATGATAGGTAGGTACTATGTTAATAGTCAATTAGATCCTTTAATATATTTATAATGCATATATTAGGAAAGTGAAAACAAAATATCAATTGAACCCCCTTAAATATGTAAACATATTTACTGGTTCAATCCTAATAGACTAATTCCAACTGATTGCATTTCCAAATGTAAGGTTATTAGAGAGACAGACTCAATTTTGCCATATGACTGACCTCAGCAGGAATCATAAAGGATATAAGAGCTGTGAAACAGCCTAGCAAAGCACCGATGGCAAAAGACCCAATAAAAACTCCAAAGAAAACTCCTAGAGAACTGAAGAAAGCACCTGCTGTGAAACTGCTGTCTTTAAATTCTGTAACCGTTCTACAAAAAAGAGATAATTTAGAGTTTACAATATTAGGGTATACAGAAAATAACAAGGCTAACATGAAAACAAGGGTGGCTTATTGATTGAAATTAAGTTGGGAAAAAGAACAATTAATCAATTAAGAATGTTATTTTCATTAGCTTTCTAAATTGTAATCAATTATAAATATTATTTCATCCCCTTTTTACTAACTCACATACTAATTACCTTGAAAGCACAATAGCAACTGCATCATTTAAAACACTTTCTCCAAACACTAATATATACATATCCATGTCAACGTGCAAGTCATGGAACACAGCTAGTACAGTAACTGCAAAGAAGACATTTTTATTCATAATTTAGAGAAGAAAAAAACCTGTACATTTACACTTTTTAAGATTATACATCTACAGTACACCTCATACATCAGGTGGCATTACATAGAATCAGATCAGGAGATGAGAGGAACGAAAAGTAGTTGAGGTGACCTATGACATACTCACCTGGGTCTGTGGCTGAGATGATAGCTCCAAATAAAAAGCAATCCTGGATATTAAAGTTCTCAATCTGAATAAGTTTCACTACAAATACGTACATTATACCCCTATTGAAACAAGCCAAAATGATGTTTAACTATTGTAAACTTGTTTATGATTGCAAGAATATGCCTAATAAATGTCAAGAAATTACACAGCATTGATATAACTATTACTTACCCAACAACAAAACATGAAATACAAGTCCCAAGAAATGCATACATCATGATAGAGCCAAGATTCCGGAAAAAATGACGCTGAAATTTAAAACGAAAATTGTTTAGTAACAACAGGGAAGAGTGGGAACAAAGCATATTTACAATAAATAATGTAGCAACAACAAATAAGCCAAACATGTGACAGTAAAACATTGCTATTGCTAAGAAAGAAACAGAAGTAACTTACTCTCTTAAGACTGTATCCTGCATAAAATATTATTGGTGGCAGCAACACATTGAAAAAAGTCTCTGGGTCAAAATTTACCTGTAAAATTAAAGAACATATTCTTATTTACTAAATAAAAGACAAATTTAGACTTAATTAATTAAATCACAATTTACTAAAAGTCTCAATTGCACTGTTCCAGATTTATTATTTTTCAGGAGACATGGTGTTAATGATTCTGCTTACCTTTTCTTCAAAATCTGTGTTAGTGGCATTTGGTGTATTTTGTGCTATTCCTTCCTGTCTATACTGATATATTACTTGGCTATTGTCAGGATATTCAACTTCTAACAGTAGTGTACTTGCTGGTTGTGCATCACAACTATTACTAGATCGACTGGATCGTTCATGGTTGTTTAACTTATCACTACTTGAATAATATACAATTGCTCCAACAATGACTCCTTTACACAATGGAGAAAAAAGAATTTGATAATTATACACAAATTTATTTTAAAATTGCAGATTTACAGTACCTTGTTGAAGCCATGAATTTACTAAAACAGTACTGTATGTCTGTATGATACCCTTTAATTATAGTTCTAAAAATCTAATCATAATTTATATAGAATGCAAAAATGAAGAGGAAAAGAAGACTATAGTATAGTAGTATCATAATATGTTCACAGTGCAAATAGCACTAGTCTTCGTTTCATATTATTTGATTGAAAGTGCAAATAGCAATAGTCTTCGTTTCATATTATTTGATTGAAAGTGCAAATAGCACTAGTCTTCGTTTCATATTATTTGATTGAAAGTGCAAATAGCACTAGTCTTCGTTTCATATTATTTGATTGAAAGTGCAAATACTGTAGCACTAGTCTTCGTTTCATATTATTTGATTGAAAGTGCAAATAGCAATAGTCTTCGTTTCATATTATTTGATTGAAAGTGCAAATAGCACTAGTCTTCGTTTCATATTATTTGATTGAAAGTGCAAATAGCACTAGTCTTCGTTTCATATTATTTGATTGAAAGTGCAAATAGCACTAGTCTTCGTTTCATATTATTTGATTGAAAGTGCAAATAGCACTAGTCTTCGTTTCATATTATTTGATTGAAAGTGCAAATAGCACTAGTCTTCGTTTCATATTATTTGATTGAAAGTGCAAATAGCACTAGTCTTCGTTTCATATTATTTGATTGAAAGTGCAAATAGCACTAGTCTTCGTTTCATATTATTTGATTGAAAGTGCAAATAGCACTAGTCTTCGTTTCATATTATTTGATTGAAAGTGCAAATAGCACTAGTCTTCGTTTCATATTATTTGATTGAAAGTGCAAATAGCACTAGTCTTCGTTTCATATTATTTGATTGAAAGTGCAAATAGCACTAGTCTTCGTTTCATATTATTTGATTGAAAGTGCAAATACTGTAGCACTAGTCTTCGTTTCATATTATTTGATTGAAAGAGCAAATAGCACTAGTCTTTGTTTCATATTATTTGATTGAAAGTGCAAATAGCACTAGTCTTCGTTTCATATTATTTGATTGAAAGAGCAAATAGCACTAGTCTTTGTTTCATATTATTTGATTGAAAGTGCAAATAGCACTAGTCTTCGTTTCATATTATTTGATTGAAAGTGCAAATAGCACTAGTCTTCGTTTCATATTATTTGATTGAAAGTGCAAATAGCACTAGTCTTCGTTTCATATTATTTGATTGAAATGAAAGTCAATAATTTTGACAGATTCCACTGTTTACATTAGATATCTTGTAACCACTAATTATTGCATACTAAGTTTCTGAGTGGATCCCTTCTCCAATGGATTTCTATACTAGGGCTACTAAGAAGAAACATAATCATAATACAGTAAAATGACAACCAGTTTTTAATTAATGCTAATTAACTGGATTATTTGTTCATACATTTTGATTAGGAATATTGCAGCAGAAAACTGAAAATAAGTGAATAGAGGAATATTTATAATTTTAATTGAAAATCACTTTCTCCGTAATTTAAGATTAAGATGATATTAATCTTGGATTTGGCAATACATTGCAGATAATTAATACTGTAATCTAAGAATCTGTCCGCACATGAGCTGCACCAGTGAAATACTATGTGCAAAAGTTGAATAATTCCCTTGTCAATTGTATGACCCACTATACGACCCCCGGGAGAGCTGCATTATTTGTCCGATGTGCGTCATACCTTATGAATACCATTACGCAACTGTGCGGCAAAAATATGACCATTTTGACAAACTGTGACTATGTTGGTATGATATGTCTTATGTTGGGTGGTAAAGTGACGGAAATTGACATACCAGTCCATTATTCATTGATGTGACATACCATTTTTGGTTTTTTGAAGCACCCTTGTGTCAATAATTGGGTCATTGACAAGTGCATAATTGATTCATCTTTATTTTAAATCATCAATCTATTGTTAATGTTAGTATTTTCTTTTTAAATTAATTTTTATGTGGGATAAATTTCGTATCCCACATCATATATAGAAAAAAGGTTCATCTTTCATATGATTCATACACCATAATAAATCATCAGTATCGCTTTATTTAGTTTTTTTTTTATTACAGAACAAAAACAATACCTCTGTCACACCAAAATCAGTCTGGGGGACCATTTATGGCTGCCAAAACCTGTCCGGCCGGACCAATTTTGGCCGCCAAAACTGGTCCGGCCTGGATAAAATCGGTCCGGGCAGTAGGACTGTTTTTAGCCGCCAAATATGGTCCGATCTTGCAAATATATGGTGCGCAAAATGAGTCATAATGTATATATCATTTAAAAAGGCCATGATTAGTCATTATATTGAAAACTACAGGGTTTTATTTGTTATTTTAATATTATAAATTAAGCCTGTTTTTTTATCATTCATTATTACTATTAGTAGTAACTCATCAATAATTAGTACTAATTTTTAAGTTTTTTGTGTACAATTAATTCTCTGCCTGTTTTTAATCCATTTTGTTCTTTTGTTTTTTTAACATCTTCGTTTCTCCATGATGTTATTATTATTATTATTATTATTATTATTATATCAAAATTTATAAAGCGTCAATTCAAAGACCGAGGTACAAAATCAAAGGCGCTGGGCATGTTAGTGGTCGAAAAAATGAGTTTTGAGCAATTTTTTAAATAGAGGCAACAGAAGAGCAGTGTTTAATGTTAAAAACAATTTAATTTATTACTAATTTATGGTTAATCAATCAATATCAATTCAGTACAATCATTATAAAACAATTATCCAATATTGATTGGGCTGAGGAAGGAAAAAGGCCTCAATCATAAAATAAAATCTGGCTGGCAATATCAGCGTCTCATACCCGTTCATGATTGTGAGTGTGTGGCAGGCTGAAATATGAGTGAACACCTAAGGCTAAGTCATGTTTTTAGATAAAATACATTTATTTATAGTAGATAACTTACTTATATATATATATCATGGGATATTTTTCTAGCCATAAACAACTTAAAACAGCATCATAGGCCTAGTAATTCAATTAAAATCGACAGAAGAAAAACCCGGACCGATTTTGGCAGTGGCGGACTGCTTTTGGCCACAACTTTAGAGCCAAAACTGGTCCGGCCGGACAGATTTTGGCCCCGGACCATATTTGTCGTGACACCTCCATGGACTATTATTATATTATGAGGCCTAGGCCTATGCCTCGTGTAGGTCATAAACCCTATTTCATGATAAGGGGGCGTGACCGAAACTTACCATACAGCATAGCCAAGCCAGTCTCGTGCACATAGCGGAATCGATGCTGCTTAAACAGCCAAATTGTCAAAATAGTCAGCACAAGCAGGCTAAGAAATAAGAGTAAATTCAGGCTATCAAGTTGGTGTTGTTTTTCTGCACTATCTTGTGCCAAATCTTCTGGATCCTTAGAACACTTTTTTTGGCTTTCAGCATTTCCGGAAACATATAAAGAGCATAATAAACACAGTAACGGAGTTTGGTAACCCATATTTGCACCATCCAGGTTCCGGGCTCTCCGTTCGCAGTTAGTGCAGTTGGTGCAACAACGATAACTAGAGGAATTGCTGATAACAACCCCCTCAGACGGCGAGCGATAGTTCGTGATAATATCATCGATCGATACACATAGAGAAAGTATTTCTATTGACTATGATCGATATGATCTCCGCAGTAGGACAGATCATTGTATGGGTATTTAATATGGGGTGAGATATGGGTTGTACACTTTCTTTTTTGCGGTATGATTATGATATATACAAACAAAACGAACAAATACAAAATCAATATTTCTTATCTAAGATTTTTTTTTTAATTAGATAAAAAGTATCGTTTTAAGATGATTGGTTTGATTCATTTTTAAAGTTTTGATTTTTTTTTCCAATAATATACTGTTTAAGTTGGCATCATAGTTAACAAGGGTGATATTTAAAATACAAAATACACAAATACTATATTCAAAGATTAGAAAAACCACTAAAGTTGTGCATTGTTGCACTGAGCTTTTATTAGCATAAATTAAAAAAATAGTAAACATTATGATCTACAATCCATAATATATTCTTTTTCTGCGGTACTTCACATACAATTTGGAAGATTTTTGAAAATTAAAATAAATTTGCCTATATTTCATTCTGTATATGACAAAAATTATTTCTTAAATTACTTTTACAATATTCCCCAAAATAAGAATTGTAAAATAGAGTACAGTATTATCTTTTTTTTAATATACAGCCACCAATCAATAACATTTGATTATCTCACTTGCCTCCTCTTCACAATCAATAACGATTGTGTCTTGCAACATAAATAGGATGATTTTTATAACTAATTTAACAATAATACATCTCAACAAATTTCCAATCAATTTTGGTTATTAAAGTACTATAATCAATATCGTGAGACAAACAAAGGCGTATTGCGAAGATATAGCTGAGAGCTGAAATATAATAACGTGTTGCATAGCCCAGCAAACTGTATTAAGTGCAGTGAAAACAGTATAGTGTTTCAATCAGAGAAGTCGAGTTACCCTGGTTTTAAGATATTCAAAATCTTTATGCAAATGAATGGAGATTTAAAATTATGCACAAATAATGAACCAGGATTTGAATAAAATAGAAAATGGAAGTTAATTAAAGCAGCAAACATTATTTTATTTGTTTCATATGGCTTTATGCATGCAGGACACAAAAGCAGATGATGTTTACCGTAACTATGTACACATCAACAAATATCAGTGTAAATTGCATTTTGCAGAATAGGCATATTATATACATACTGTATAAAACAGTTTTAAAGTGTATCAAAGCTTCACAAGATCCTGACTTTCTATTGATTTTTTTTACTTATTTTAAATGTATTCTATTGAAACATTTCATACGTAGCTTTTGGTAGCTTAGTAACAATCTTAATACATTTGTTACATTTCTTTAAATATATTTTTGGTTTGTAAAAGCAACTCCAATCCTCTTTTATTCAAGTTTTTAAATAACATTTCTACGAATTAATCATTATTACATAATTGGTGGGTAAAATTAGCATATATCAAAACCATTAATTAATATTCAAAGACAGACAATATAATTAAAATAAATTGAAACTTAAAAATATATTACAGTACCTCACCTTACAGTATACAAACCTAAAATGTTGAAAAAAAAACTGTGTTTTTTTTATTTGCACTTAATTATGTTGGCATACCAACCATGGAGCAATAAGTCTACTCTATCCAAGCTTAAGCTGTCATGCCCAAATATGGTAGTGATATGCCCAAACATGGTAGTCATATGACATCATCATGTCTATATATTATGGGTACATCATATTTTTGTGTCACAGATATTGCCAAAGATTGTGTCAGTTGTTTTTGTATAATTTATTATAAAAACAAACAACCTTATTCTGTTACTGGTTCTGCCTCCTTTTCTTCTCTCTCTTCACTTTCTTTTTCCTCTTCCTTGTTTTCATCCTCTTTATTGTTTTCATCCTCTTTCTTGTTTTGTTCTTCTTCCGTGTTTTCCCCTTCTTCATTTTCTTCCTCTGCCTTGTTGTCTTTCTTTTTATTTTTTCTTGATGCTGGCCTTGACCTATTTGCTTTTGCTTCAGCCTATGTAAAAATATAATTCACAATTAAAATGTTAATAGATTGATAAGTTTATTTCTTTCAGCCAATCTGCGTTGGACATGAAATGATATTAGCTACTATGTATCATTATCTGAAAGTTGTAATTAATCCTTTCTTTGTTACCAAATGTTATTACCGTTTGTAATCTCTGCAGCTCCTTTTCTTTTTGCTCAAGCTCCCACCAGTCTCGGGGAAATCTTGAAATGTTGTCAATAAAAGCTTCATTCTCTTCCCATTCTTGCTCCCATTTTAAGTGGTTGTATTCTGGTTCTCTTGCTAAAATACGTCTCAAAATTTCCTGGTTTTCTCTTGTTACTCTCAATAATTCTCGTTGACGTTTTTCTTTGTTTAGACTTGGGTAGATGAGAAAAGAATAATTTGAATTTTTATGAGGTTACCAAAATTGATTTTTATAGTTGTTACGACCAGTATGTTTATAGTTAATAGTTTTAGTATTACGAATTAAGAAAGATAAATATAAAAACTAAGATAAGTGTGTCATTCCTTACAAAAATAATTTATAATTTTCTTTACCGTATAGAATAATCATATACTGTATTATATATTCACCTTTTGTATTCATAGTCATTCCTATTATCAACACGTCCTTTAGTACGCATAATTAAAGACATCTTCTCAAGCAATATACGATTATCACGTTCTATCGTTGCTAAGCGCTCTTCTTCTAACTGGAAAACAATTCATTTATTCATTTCACATTTATTCAATTAATGAAAACTTAAACAATATAAAAATTAGGTAAAAGTGGAATAATAATAATACATTTATGAATGATAATTTTCCAAATAATTAAACTTCATTTGATGTCTGAATATTTTTGCATTTTCACATTTTTTTAGATTCTCTTTTAAGTTATTCCTTAATTTAGGTCCATGAACTGTAATAAAAAATTTGCTTTTAGTACTAAAGTCTTAATTAAAAGGTTAGGTGACAATTAGTTACTGTTTGCTAACTGTGTATTTTAATTTAAAAATCAAAACTCTGGATTGGATATTATATATAAAATATATGAATACAATTAATACATATACAATCTTAGTTTATGTTACTGAATGAAGAAAACAAAATTGTTTGCTCTACATGAAACAAAAAAGTTCATACACAAAATAAGTTGAAACATAGGTACAAGTCAAGTAGGCTATTTACCTGTAATTTTTTAAGTTTAAGATGAAGATGGACATATGTTTTAGGGGCAGATGTATCAACCATTGATTTTGCTTCCTTAACCTGAAAAAAAAAAGATTTTTTTTGTTACCGTATAGTTTCTGTATCTTACTCAACACTTACGGTTTTAAGTACATCAGGTTTATAAAAACTGCTATCCTTAAATCTAGGCCACCCAGTAGGATAGCTACATACAACAGTAGAGTAGGTGTCATGACGAAACCGGCCCAGATACAACAAACCTTGCTTATGTCAAAACAAACAACAAAGCACGTCGCCCACTGAGAACTTAGCCTTAGTAATAAGTACTTACCTTTTGTCGATGTTCTTCGTAATATCGTAGATCCCATCTTTTCTGTAATATTCTACTCTGACACGGAAGAATAGACTGATACGATTTGTGCATATTTTAAACTTTAATGTTATAAAAATAAGGATAAATGTGTGTTTCCTCGGGCAGTCGTAACTACGACCAGTCAAGCCTGTCTGCTTCTGCTGCTGCGGGGAGAATCTCCAATCAATTAGTCTGTTTAGTTTGTTGACATCGGTCACATGATCTGCTTGTCGCCATAGGAACAGTATATAGCAATTTGACACAAATCAGCATTGCGTCGTGTATCTACAAAAAAGTATTTTTATTATTTTGTATTGCCTATCGTTTTACTTTAATTTATACATATAGACAATTTATAACAACAGTTGTCAGTCTAGATTCTTGATCAGATCTTTTAATATTAATTTAAAATAATTTAAAAAACGTCTTTCTGATGTTTGTTGTACAATTTATATCTCTCATCAGTATTAATTTCGTAAATATCGATTAATTCTCAATACACTCACTACAATAATTATTCTATAGTGGCCTATGTTGAAAGTAATTGAATATTTATATTCGTTCTTTCTCCTCATGAATATTAATGAGGTAACTTAACAGTCGAGCATAATGATGACGAAAATGACTACTTCTAATTATGATTGGACACTCCAATTTAACCATGTTCTCCACAAATTAATAATATAGCCTAGTATAACAAAAATATATCATATACTCCAAACTATTTACAGTAGAAATCTATAAATTTTTGTTTATTGGTATTTCGTCGGTGTTTTGATTTGAATCACCCCATTGGACCTGTACAGGACGTATTGCTATAGTTGGTGAATCACCCCATTGGACCTGTACAGGACTTATTGCTATAGTTGGTGAATCACCCCATTGGACCTGTACAAGACTTATTGCTATAGTTGGTGAATCACCCCATTGGACCTGTACAGGACTTATTGCTATAGTTGGTGATTTAAAAAGACAAAAACAACAAAATACAGTTTCATTCAACATTTTATTTCAAACAATTTGAAAAAAATATATTTTATTTTCTAGCCACCAGAAATAATAACATGATAAAATCGATATTACAATTATACCATTTGAACTTTTTACATCAATTAATCAGACATTAAGAATTACAAATAAGCTTGTAAATGTTTCTAGTTGACAGTAACAAGAGCGTGTTTCTTGTCTACTTTACGGTCGACCTTCTTGCCCTTCAGCCTTTCATTCTTTATAACATCATGCTGAATGCGCAGTGGAGGTCGCAGGTTTTCTAATTTTGGAGACTTTGAAAATTTCAAGAGATTGCCAACCTTATCAACTACCAATCTGTGAATAAGACAGAAATGTTAGTGACAGTATTTAAAAGTTTGTTGGTTCCTAAGTGAAAGTACAAAAAAAAACATAATATTTACCGAACATAAGTCCTGACTTCAGAAATGAAAAGCGCATCTTCATCGATGTCAGGTAATGGAATGTTTTCAGGTGCAATAAGCTGTAAAACATAATAGAACCACAACTTAGAATGAGTTTAATATCTTAAGTTGGTAACAACTGCCACTAAGTACTTTCATATAATAATAGTACATTATTAAATAATTTGTACTAATAAATATAAAAAATAGTTAAATATTTTTAAAAAGTCAATATGCTGTACCTTCAATTTAACACCAACATTAAATCGTACACTGCGTTTATTGCAGCTATAGAGAAGAGTGATTTGGTCTTGTGCTAAGCACCTTAAGCTCACATACTTAGATATTGCAAAGCATATTGGTTGGAAAGGTGGTGCATGTACATGTGTTGTATGATCTTTCCAAGTCCAACGCTTCTTCCTAGCACCTTGACCATCGAGGAACACTCCACCAAATTGGTTCATATTCAACCTTAAATTAAAGTAAGTCAATCTGTTTAGAATACATAATAATTAGTTAAATGCTGCTTCACATATTTGATATACTGTATATATATTTTAAGTAGTTTACATCAGCTGGTGCTTTTACAGATTTTTTTAAAGCTCTTCCAATCCTTGATTGACACCAAAGTGTTTAAGACGATGTCGTGAATAATGTTCGTGAATAATCTTGAAGAACTTCCGACAGCATAATAGAATTAAAGTTGAAAAAGCTCTTGAAAAAATCCATTAAAGCAGAGGATATAAAACTACTAAATTGTAAAACGTTCAGCATGTTTCCGAAATGTACATATATTTATATAGGCTTTGGGTACTCTGTCCATAAATAATTATATAGACGTTTCTTACTTGACCACTCCATTAGGATGATAGCATGTACCCTGTCCAGATGGTTCAAACACAGCCTGAATGATTTGAGTACCTGGACGGTCATCATGTACAATGTAAGTGTACTTGCCCTTTTCAGTTGAAAGTATCATTATAGCAGGGTGACCAGAAGGGTAGCTAAGAGCTTTTAGTTAAGGTAACATTATAAATTATCTTACAAGTGTTTAAAGACTTTCATTCTACTCACACAACCTTACATTAGACACATATCTATTCAAAGGTAATTTATGTAAAATATTGAATAAAACATGAATACAACATGAAAGGATACAAAACAGTACCAGTTCCATCAGGGAACATGATCAGAAAAGACTTGCCATCCTCATAAGTTTTCTCAAGTATGTTTACTCCACTCAAGCCTTGCTTCTGCAGATACAAATCACATACTTCATCATAATAACATTGTGTAGATTGTATTATGTTCTAAAATGTACTAGCCATACTTGACTCTAAGTCTCAATATGAAAATGGATGTCACTTTTTATCTGTAGTTACAGGTTACAAAACCATTGTTAATTATTTATAAATTAATAATAAATGTGTACCATGTTTCTGAAGGCTGGAGGATCAATTGGTTCTGGTTCAAAGATATCTGGTGTCTTAGACTCGTCACTGTCAGCCGTTGCTGGTCTAAGCGTCCATCCATCATCAATGTATTTTTGTGATGACAATGAGTAGTTGATGGTTTTCATTTGTCTTGCAACTATACACAATAAAGCAATGCTTGTTAATTATAGTACAGTTTTGGAAATTATAATAATGTATTTAATTATATTAGTAGTATGGTAATAATATTAATATATTGTGGTAATTATAATAATGTATTTAATTATATTAGTAGTATGGTAATAATATTAATATATTGTGGTAATTATAAATAATGTATTTAATTATATTAGTAGTATGGTAATAATATTAATATATTGTGGTAATTATAATAATGTATTTAATTATATTAGTAGTATGGTAATAATATTAATATATTGTGGTAATTATAAATAATGTATTTAATTATATTAGTAGTATGGTAATAATATTAATATATTGTGGTAATTTCAAATTAATTTGCAATCAAAATCTTACCTTGTACTATTATTGAAGATGAAATGCATGCAGTTTGCCAGTTTAAAAAACAGCAGTAAAACAGGATGGTAAAGCAAAAGAAACATGCAGTTAGTAAATGATATATTTATTGTTATACTGTTACTGGCCAATCGGTTTAATTAAGGACATAAACATAAGTTTACATTTTGATTTATAAACACATCCAAATAAGTATATTCTTTTCTAGTAAACTAAAACTATTATGAACTACAAACAACTCACAAGCATAGAAATTGGCTTGGTTAGCTCCAGCTGCCTTTTGTCGTGCCATTTCACGTTCCCTCATTCTCTGTGCAGCTCGTTCTTTAGCAGCCCGGCGAGCTTGTTTACTTCCAAATGGAGCGTGAGGAGCAACGTCGATTAGATCCACAGAAAATTCTGCACTAGGACTGTGTGTTATTGTAAATTCAACAAATTTCTGGTAGTCCGGACAACAGAAAAGCTTTGGGAAAAATTAATTAATTGATACTGAAATCATTGTTGTATGTCTATATTTGTAACCACTACTCAATTACTGAATTCAACATTTGCATCATTATTGCATTATTACTCAACTCAATATAAATGTATGCAAGACTATTGAAAAACTTACATCTTTTTCTGAGAAAGCCTCCATCATCTCTGGCGATGGAAAAGGTTGTATATCTTTGAAACAGAATTCACACTGGCCACTAAATATACCATCAATCTCCTCACTGAGAGCTAAGGAATCAGGGCTCATTCGCGGCTCTTCTAAAATTACTGGATTTTTTACTTTTATCTCTGCTTTCTCAGATTCTCTTTGGTATTTTAAAATCAGAGGAGGTCCAATGTTTGGAACAAGCTCCAAGTTGGAAGCAAAGTCGCTGGCAATATCATCATCTGAAAACTGAAAACATGTCATGAATTAAATTAATAATGTATTAGAATCATTGTTTTCTTTTAAGAATTTCTACAGAAACTATTAAAGATATTAATGAGCATTTCTCTATTAAAAAATAACCAATATAAATATCAAATGAGGAAAAGAGTAAGAACAAACCTCAGACTCAGAGTCAAGTTGTAATGGAGGAAGACCTTCATAGCCACTTCTTGATTTCCATGGTTCAACATTTGCCTGGTGATCAATAAATGTGACTTCTGTTGCATCAGACCCCATAGACACAAATGAAGACTGATGACTCCTGCTCTTTTGGCCAATGTCATCTTCAACAATCTGATCTAGAAGGTTAGAAAATACAATTTTATATTGCAAATTGACATTAATATTTGAACTGGGCATATCCAGAGTCAACTTTGTTTATCATTTGGGTTTACTCCATGATTTTCTGAGCAGGTATACTCAATACTCCCTGTCGTCATGTATCATTAGTTTATAAAAGTGAATACCTTTACTCTCCAAGTCGTCTTGTAGATTTTCTTTACCAACAAGTTTCATGCTTTCAAACCAGCTCCATTCTGTTTCTGTTGCTATGGAAACCTGAACATATTCTTGACCTTCTTTGTCCTTTGTTCGTATAATTTCACGAACTGCGGGTGATTTTAAAATTCCTTTCTGTCGTTCTGACCCTTTGCTTGATGGCCGTCTGAAATATGAATTAATAATTATTATTGAAAATTTACAAAATCTCATTATTCAAGTTTGTACTTAAATTCTTTTGTATATATATATATATATCATTGAATCATGTGCTTGAGCGAGTAAGACGTGTTTGCCCTGAGCTCCCGGTTTACACATATTTATCACAATGCCTCCTAAACGAACCGCAGCAGCTACAGCTGCTAAGGTTATGTCGCCAGCACGGCCGGCTAATCTAGGTACGCAGGATGTTACGCCTAGCGATGATGCAACGGATATTCAAGCTCTACATGTTAAGATCGATTGAATTATTACTACCTTGGATACATTTGGGAATCGCCTCACGAAACTAGAATCATCATATCATGAAATGAACACTGAATTGAATTCGCAAAGACGTGAACTAAATGATCTGAAAAAGGCGTTTACCTACATGGAAAAGGAAAAGGGTAAGGAAATCAATACTTTATCTAGTAGCCTATGTAGCTTCGGGTGTATTTAAGACAGAGGCATACATACTCGTCATGTACTTGTTTAAATGATACAGATCTCTCTGTTTTCTTTGACACACTACTATCAGGTGTTTTAACAGCAGATCGATTGGATACTACAGAATCATCAACTGTTTCACTTGATTCTGGAAGTTCTCTTCTAAAGCTTAGAATCCTTGGTTGGTCTTTAAAAAATGAAAAATCAAAATTCATTACTTTAGGAGATGAAATTGTTTATTTTAAATTTTCAAATAAGTCTGGCTTATCTTAATAAAATGTTTTTAAAAAAGTAAAGGAATTAATTTCTAAACATTTATCTTACTATCGCGTTGATTAAGAAGAGTACTGTGGGATGTTTTTTCATTTGCAGCAACACTGGCTATATTATCCTCATCACAGGCATCATCTATATTTCTCTTAATTGGTGGAAGTGGTTTAGGACTACCTGTCCTTATCTCAGAAGAAGTTACTAAGTTTGTCAGACTGTCTTGTCGAGAACCACTGCCCTCAATGTCTCTTGAAACAATCAAGGAACTTCTGAGAGGTGCTAATGGACTGGAAGTTCTTGAGTTTTGGATTTCTATGTAAGACTTGGTAGGGCTCACTGGTCTTTGCTCGGACTCTTTATCTTCTTTATTAGCCGCCTCCTCGAGTTTTTTTACATTTTCAATTGTAAGACTAGATGTTCGGCGAACTACTTGCTGATTTGGAGGAGGTATTTCTCCAATTGTCTTGTTGGTTGATGTGGAAGACAAAGCATCAACTTCAGCACCCTCTTGTGCATCATCGCTGTGTACATTATCAGTTGTTTTTACATCGGGTGATCGTGTATCATCCGCCATCTGGCCTATAAATAAATGGAAAAAATAAAAATTGTTAATTTATCATACAAACTACTAGGCTAGGCCTATAAATAAGTACCACTAGCTAGAGGCCTAGGCCTAGTTTGCCTACTGTACAGTACGTATAGGCCTACGACTAAGATAGGCTACACGTTATTTATTTGCTCCTTTAAGGCTAGGCCTAGTAGGCCTAGTCTTTGTCATAACACTAAACTAACAGCTAGCTAGCTAGGCCTAGTAGGCTAGCCTCTCTCTCTCTCTCTGCTCCCTACTTTGTTGGCCTAGCCTAGCTAGCTAGACCCTAGAATGGAAGTACTTACCACAAATTAATTTACTTTTTCTCTACATTATATAGGTTTTATTCATAATATGTATTTATGGCTAGTAGGCGTAGCCTATGCAGCTAGATATGCTTCTGTTTTTTATGTTGTGCCCACACACAGCCTGCATGCCCAGCAGCAGCGAAACATGTCGTCAAAGTTTTGTCAGAAGATTTAGGAAATCATTTACTTCGTTGCTAGGAAACGTACACGCGTTCATAATTAATGATGTCATGAATTGGTTTGCTTACCATAGTGGATTATTCCATTCTAAGTATAGGGGGACGCCAATTTCCAAACTCATTTTTCATTTCTTTCCATAAATTTCTAGAATTAACAATTCATTGCTGATCCTAAAATGTTTTCCCGCTATAATTTTATTGTCTATGTCTTCAACCACGATTATAGCCAGCATATTAAAACAAATATAATATGTTACAGAAACAGTACATATAATTAATTAATTCAATTAAAGATGGTAAGTAGACACAAAATATTTAATATATTTTTTTTATAATTGATCTGATTAAAAGAGATACAATAATATTCAGTTTTTGGTTTTTTTTTGTAATTTGTTCTTATGTCTAATTTCTTGTTTTGTATTTATATTTAAGTGTGTGTGTATTACTCACTGTAAACTTGTTGAACATCTCATTTGAGACTGTGCCTCTGATTTAAAAGAGATACAATAAAAGTTCAGTTCAGTTACAGTACTATCAATACCACCAGTTAGTCATAAATGTTGAAATTAATTATCTTTAATGATAAACAAACTGATCTACCATATACAAATATAATACCCTGTAGGCCCAATAAATAATGTCTGACTAAAATAGCAGTATAAAAATGAAGTATACTACTGTACCAAATTAGTTCAGGATAATTACACAGCTAGTATTTACACCCAAATTAGTTAAGTATAATTACACAGCTAGTATTTACACCCAAATTAGTTAAGTATAATTACACAACTAGTATTTACACCCAAATTAGTTAAGTATAATTACACAGCTAGTATTTACACCCAAATTAGTTAAGTATAATTACACAACTAGTATTTACACTCAAATTAGTTAAGTATAATTACACAGCTAGTATTTACACCCAAATTAGTTAAGTATAATTACACAACTAGTATTTACACCCAAATTAGTTAAGTATAATTACACAACTAGTATTTACACCCAAATTAGTTAAGTATAATTACACAGCTAGTATTTACACCCAAATTAGTTAAGTATAATTACACAACTAGTATTTACACCCAAATTAGTTAAGTATAATTACACAACTAGTATTTACACCCAAATTAGTTAAGTATAATTACACAGCTAGTATTTACACCCAAATTAGTTAAGTATAATTACACAACTAGTATTTACACCCAAATTAGTTAAGTATAATTACACAACTAGTATTTACACCCAAATTAGTTAAGTATAATTACACAGCTAGTATTTACACCCAAATTAGTTAAGTATAATTACACAACTAGTATTTACACCCAAATTAGTTAAGTATAATTACACAGCTAGTATTTACACCCAAATTAGTTAAGTATAATTACACAACTAGTATTTACACTCAAATTAGTTAAGTATAATTACACAGCTAGTATTTACACCCAAATTAGTTAAGTATAATTACACAGCTAGTATTTACACCCAAATTAGTTAAGTATAATTACACAACTAGTATTTACACCCAAATTAGTTAAGTATAATTACACAGCTAGTATTTACACCCAAATTAGTTAAGTATAATTACACAACTAGTATTTACACCCAAATTAGTTAAGTATAATTACACAGCTAGTATTTACACCCAAATTAGTTAAGTATAATTACACAACTAGTATTTACACCCAAATTAGTTAAGTATAATTACACAGCTAGTATTTACACCCAAATTAGTTAAGTATAATTACACAACTAGTATTTACACCCAAATTAGTTAAGTATAATTACACAGCTAGTATTTACACCCAAATTAGTTAAGTATAATTACACAACTAGTATTTACACTCAAATTAGTTAAGTATAATTACACAGCTAGTATTTACACCCAAATTAGTTAAGTATAATTACACAGCTAGTATTTACACCCAAATTAGTTAAGTATAATTACACAACTAGTATTTACACCCAAATTAGTTAAGTATAATTACACAGCTAGTATTTACACCCAAATTAGTTAAGTATAATTACACAACTAGTATTTACACCCAAATTAGTTAAGTATAATTACACAGCTAGTATTTACACCCAAATTAGTTAAGTATAATTACACAACTAGTATTTACACCCAAATTAGTTAAGTATAATTACACAGCTAGTATTTACACCCAAATTAGTTAAGTATAATTACACAACTAGTATTTACACCCAAATTAGTTAAGTATAATTACACAACTAGTATTTACAGTAGTTCCTATACCTACAGTATAAGCATTCTGGAAATCACTGAATAATCATTAATAATAATTTTAATTTGTAAAGATTGTTGGAGAGGTGACTGTACACATGAGGGCATGTTAATTAATATCCAAACTTAGTGCATGTTTTCCATTTCAAAATCATCAATTACAGGAATTTGGCTATATTGTCATATACATGGCTCATTATCTTCATTAATCTGTCGTCGATATTTTGTATTTGTACTTCTTATTGCTTTAAACGCCAACAGTGCAATAATTACTAAAACAAGCACTGACACACCAACTGCTACTGGGATTAAGTAACCTATAAAACAAAAACAAAATAATATAAAAAATACATTTAACTTGATTATTATATAAAAATATCAAGATGCATCATTGACAAAAATGCTAACATGTCAGTATCTATATAACAGGGTATTTCCTGGTTTATTTTATTTTCCTCTTTCTACGCTTCAGTAAGCAACTTATTATTTTAATGTGTCGCTATACAAATCACTTTTTTTGTTATCTAAATTTCTATTAAAAATTCGAACTGACCCATTTGATCGGTTGATGACAACTGGCAAGCCTTTTTAATATCACCAGGTAATATGTCTTTGGTTAAAGCCTTAAAGTCATTAAAACTACAAGTTATGTTGCATCCTGGGATAGATAGGTCATATGGTTCTGTTGTAGAATCATTCCTGTACCATATCTTTACATAAGGCTCCCTGCGGGAAAAAAAGTATTTTTAGTAGATAAAACAACATTGTAACATCACAATCTGGAAATAGGTCTTTAAATCTACAAACAAAAGATGATTGAGGTGCTTATTTTCAGCTTCATTTTAATCAGTAAACTTTTAAGCCTTTTTTGTGATACTATTGACACAGTGGTTTCTACATAAAATGAAAATGTTGATCTCTTGTCATTAAACAGTTGATTTAGGTTTATCTATAGATTTGTAATGCAAACATACATACATTTTGCTGTTTTTCCAAAGTTCAACACCAACACAGGTAGCATATGGCGGTTGGAATCCATTATATATTTGTAGTGCAGATAAGAATGCAGCTAATGTTGTGTCATGCTAAAAAAAAATATATTAGAAAATCAAGAAAAATACACAATAATACTGTAGCCAACAGGAAAGACACTTTGACATCACATTAATAAAATATTTATGATTATGAAATCCCCAAACAAAACTATAAAGAAAATATGTCTTATTAAACTATGTAACTTATAAAATACAATACTAAGTATTACTAATTTCAGGTTATGAGGAGCTGGAAGAGGCCACAGAGAGTAAAGTATTTTGATATGTATGGGAGGTCACATACTGTAAATTGGATTTACTAACCATTATGGTCTATGGCAATTTTGATAAATAATATTTGTTCTTACTGCTGAATACATATAAAACTTCATTTTACTATCTTCATCTTTAGTCTTATTATTCATATTTTCAGTCATCAGTTGTACTAAATTACCTGAAAAAAGTACAAATGAATAATGATTAGGGTTAGGTGGATTATTCCATTCTAAGTATAGGGGGAGGCCTAACCCTAACCCTACTATCTTCATCTTTAGTCTTATTATTCATATTTTCAGTCATCAGTTGTACTAAATTACCTGAAAAAGTACAAATGAATAATGATTAGAAGTTGTCTAAAAAGAAGGAGTGGTGGTTTGTTGATTTGCAATGTGAAATTTAAACTGGATTTTTAAAAACATATGTATCTAATAGTACCTCCTTTTAACTTCCCAATATCTTTGCCTTTGAATAGATTTGCCATACCAATATCTGCCAAATGAGTAATGTTGGTAAACACTCCATCTGTAAGCCAACCAGGCTCAGTTAAATTATTCATTCTCTACAGTAAAAAATATCTTGTGAAGTTCATTTAAAAAGTTCAGTAACATTAAATAAAATAATCGAGAGATAGGAAAAAAGAAAACAAGACAGACAAATAAACAAATGAAACTGAAACCACAGTTCTGTTATTTATAGTTATACAAGAATTATTATGCAGTATTTATAATTAACAAGCAACAATCAGATTTATTAATAATGCATATACTGTAATTACAAAGAGAAAACAGTATAAATAAAATAATATACAATAAACTCAGAATACAGAAGGATTTGATGTGTATCTCTCACCTCCACAAACACTGGGTCATATAGATGCCATATTTTACAATAAACTCAGAATAGAGAATGATTTGATGTGTATCTCTTACCTCCACAAACACTGGGTCATATAGATGCCATATTTCCGATATTTTAAGAGTTTTATTATATCCAGCATTTTTTGATACATTCTCCAGAAATTTCTGAATACAAGTGTATACTAGAGTGTTAGTACAGTTGGCGTAGGAAAGTAGTTCATATTTACAGTATGTAGTACATATTAAAATTGAAACATAGATAATGAGCAGTTTAATATTAAAATATTAGGTTTTATACCTTATTATCTTCATTCAGTTTCTTAACCTCTGGGCTGTTGAGTACATCTTCATAGAGTTTATTATATAATGGACAGTTTACCCCATCTGTTCTTAGTACCTACACATTAAATTGAATTGAATGTCTTGATAGATCATTACATTAAAAAAAACGATGAATGAATGTATTGAGTAGCACAAATTAAAAAACAAAATTAATTACATAATCCTCTGATATCGGCACATCATGAACAGGTATTGGTTGCCATGGTAGTTCCGGATTCCATTTTTGATGTCCAACTGGAGGATAAAGTCCAGCAAGATTACATTGGGCAGACATAAGTGTGCGGTCAACATCAGTGCTACGCACTACAAACTGTGATCGCTTGTAGGTTTCATTCAGAAAATCATCATATCTGGTGCGAAGGAACTTGCCTAGATCATACTGCCGATTCATACCAATCTATAAGAAGAGAAGATGAGCTTGTAATCATTTTAATTGTGAAGAAAGCTTTTCAGTGCTTGCTGTTGCTATTCTGATCAGCGAAAAAACTGGAGGAATTGAGTCTAAATTCTGAAAGTATCGTTTACCTGTGTAAGTTGACCAAAACCCTGCGGCCAATAATCCTCCTTGTATTTATCGTTTGGATATGCACATGTAGGTGATCTGTCTCCATGTCGATATAACTGAAAAATTTAATAAAAAATGGATTTTTTAAATTTTAGTAAATAAAAAAAAATTCAATATTGAAATATATATGCTGTTAGATGGAATGAATCAGATGGCCTGGGGCCTCCTACACTAGCTACAGTAAATTAAGACCACCTCTCTAGGCCTACCTTTACTCTCTACAACATGTCAACAGTAAGCAATCGGCATCCGCTAAACAATCAGACTAGGCCTATGCCAAGCCTAGCTAGCTATTCATGAGAGAAGAATAGGCTGATCAGACTGAGGCTAAAATACTCAATTAGCAAACCTAGTAGCTGCCGAGACAACTTACCACATTCACCAGCAGTAGTTTATCATCACTTTTACCATAAACAATATTCCATCTAGAATATAAAAGGGCTGAAAATAATAATCTTAGCACCAACATTTCACGATCGATCTCTTGACTTCCTTATTCACACGCGATCCGCATCCGACAAAAAAAACATTAAGTGATTTTACCTTTTATGGAATAGAATCTCCCGTGTAGTATGGCACTCCAGAACGGTAATAAATTACGGAATAGGTAATCAAAAAGAGTCGTTATCTAGCGGCCGTCACTTAAATAATTAGATTGGTAGTCGCCGCTTAATTATCTGGCGGCCGCCACTACTATTCCTCAACAACAACCAGTATAAATTGTCAATTATACAAAATATGATATTTTCATTTGCATTTTTACCAAAAATCATACTTTTATTAGAGCAAACTCCACTGAACAGACAGTAGTAAAAAAGGTATTTCATTATATTATATTATTTTAAAATATGCAATGATATCGTTTTCCGTTAGCTGTTCACTATTACAATAATTTTACATCGTATTATTATACCGGGAGCTCCTGTTTGATTTACTTCTGTAAAGCACTCTTACCACATGTCAAATTTGCATACGGTAGGCTACATCTCAATACAGCATTCATCATACTTTCAACACGCTGTCTCAGAACCAATGTTTTTATAGCTCTACTTTTGTTGTTTTGTATTGTTTTATTTTACTATTTATTTTTTCATTGCCTAATCTTACTAGCCTATACATATTGTATCTATATTGTCCCAAAACTACAAACTGAATGTCTTTACAACATTTGTATTTATTTGAATATTTTATTTTCTTACAATGAATTGTATTTTATGTAATAATGTCCATGGCTCAGACCTATTAAAATGCACTGCTTGTAATTCTATGGCTCATAAAATATGTATACATAGGTCTGAAGTAAATTCATGGATCTGCCTCTCTTGCACTGGAAACTTATTTCCTTTTAATTCAATAGTTGACAATGATGAATTCTTACATGTTTTAAAGCATTTCTCACTTGACCACGATATTGAATACGATCGGATCAACTCTCTTATTTTAAATCCATTTGATATCAGTATGAATGGTCGTATTGATAATGACGAATATGCTACTTTACATGAACCATGTAATTATGACCACATTGATAATTTTAACTCTAAATATAATAATATTGTTTCTTCTTTCAGTTTATTTCATCTAAATGCACGTAGTCTCGTTAAACACTTTAGTGAAGTAACTGATTATTTAAAATCCATTAGTCATGATTTCTCTGCCTTAGGCCTATGTTTTTCTGAAACCTTTTTCAACTCCAATAAAACAAATTTTTCTTTTTATAACATTGAGGGCTACAAACTGATTGAGTTATCTAGAAAAACCAGAACAGGAGGGGGTGTAGCCATATACCTGGATCAGAGATCACAACACAACGACCGATCCGATCTTTCATCTCTTATTTCTCAAGAATCCGAATCCATTTTTATTGAAATCAATGCCAAACCGAAAAACATCATTCTTGGTCTTGTTTATCGTATGCCTGAGTTATCGGTGACCTCATTTAACATCAATATCTCCCTTATTCTCGACATCGTTAATAATGAAAATAAAACAGCGTACATCTGCGGGGATTTCAATATAGACCTGTTAAAATGCAATACTCATAATAGCACGTCCCAATTCCTTAACGCAATGCTTAATAACAACTTCTTCCCTTTAATTACTAAACCTACACGAATAACTACAAAAACGACAACCTTGATTGATAATATTTTCTCTAATAATACATATGACAAAATTTCTACCGGCATCACTTACTCAGATATTTCTGACCATTTTCCTGTTTTTTCTTTAACCCATCAAAATCAATATTCCCAGCCACCTAACTCCAATAGCAATAAGTTCATCCTCCTACAAAAAATTGACGATGAATCTATATCATCCTTATCTGCTGACCTCCTAAATACAGACTGGTCCGATATATATGCGAATAATGACAATCCCAATCGTGCCTATCAATTGTTTAATAACAAGTTAACCAGTCTGTACAATTCCAGTATTAAAACTACACGTATTAAACGTAATTTTCGCAAAGAGCGTAAACCATGGATCACTGTCGGTCTGATTAAATCAATTGGTACCAGAAATAAGCTCTATACTGCCTACCTCAAATCTAAGAAACAGACCGATAAGGACAAATACATAAAATATAGAAACAAACTAACTAATTTACTTCGCATAGCAAATAAAGAGTAGGGGCCTATTATGCCTCAAAATTCAACCAGTATACCAACAATATTCATAAGACCTGGCGAACAATCAATGGAATCTTAGGTAAAAATAAAAAACAAAACCAACCCTCTCACTTTTTTAAAAACAATTGTAAAATTACTAATCCCGGACTTATTGCTGAACAATTTAATGATTATTTTATTAATATTGGGAACAACCTTGCGCAAAGTATTTCATATAATGGCAACTCAAATTTTAAATCATTTCTTAATCATTCCTTTATTTCAAACTCTCTATATTTAACTCCAATAACGGAAACTGAAATTGTTGATATAATCTTAAAACTTAGGGACAATAAGAGTCCAGGATCTGATGGATTTTCCAATCAAGTTATTAAAAACATCATAAACTTTATATCCAAGCCTTAGTCCATATTTTTAACCTATCATTTCAAACTGGAATTTTTCCAGACCTTTTAAAAATTGCCAAAGTAATTCCTATTTTCAAAAAAGGCGATCCCCATTACTTTGAAAATTACAGACCGATTTCCCTGCTGCCTTGCCTGTCCAAGGTTTTAGAACGCCTAATCTACAACAGACTTTATAGGCCTACTTTTTTTTTTCTAAATACGATATCCTCTTTAAGCATCAGTACGGTTTTAGAAAAGCTTTTTCCACTGACCCTGCAATAACTGATCTCTATGATAAACTGACTTCTGCAGCACTTTCAAACAATGAACACACCGTTGGTATTTTTCTTGACTTGAGTAAGGCCTTTGACACTATCAATCATAAGATACTTCTTCACAAACTTTAGCACTATGGTGTCAGAGGCCTTCCTCTTAAACTCTTAAAAAGCTACCTTATCCGCAAGGCTCCATACTCGGTGTCCCTTATTATTTCTAACATATATAAACGATCTCCCCAACTGTTCCAAATTACTCAAATTTATACTTTATGCGGATGACACTAATATTATTTATTCTCATAAAAATGATCAAATTTTAGTTAATACAATTAATAGTGAATTACGCAAAGTTTCTGATTGGTTCCAAATCAATAAATTATCGCTAAATGAATCCAAATCAAATTATATTATATTTAAACATAAAAACAAAAAATCCATCTCTCAAAACTTAAAAGTTTTAATTAATGACAAGGTAATCACACGTGTTGAGGAAACCAAATTTCTTGGCGTCTCCATTGACTCAAAATTATCTTGGAAACATCATATCAATACAATCTGCAACACAATTGCGAGAAACACTGGTATGATGAACAAATTAAAGTACACACTTCCATCAAACATTTTATTTAAGTTATATAATACTTTAATTCTTCCGTACATATCATACTGCAACATTGCCTGGGCCGTTACACTTGGCAAGTTCAGCACTTTATGCCCCTGGACTAGTTTCGAAACTACCAATATTGACCGAATTTTTAAATTGCAAAAACGTGCAATCCGAATCTGTTCAGGGGCATCATTCAGATCTCATTCAAAACACCTATTTTTTAACTTCAAATCTCTCAACGTCTTTGATGTTAATAAACTTCAAACTGCATTATTCATGTACCGACTTACAAATAATCTACTTCCGACCCACATATGTTCACTCTTTACTAAACCTTCTGATAACCATACACATTTTACCCGTTTTTCCAATACTAATGTATACACTGTTAAAAACTGCGACTCGCACATTAGACGTCATTCAATACTTTATACCGGACCTAAACTTTGGGAAAGTCTTTCACATTCACTGATAAAGAAACCTTCACTTTTTAGTTTTAAAATTACATATAAGCAATCTCTAATCCAAGCATATGATGAATAAGGTGTTATGATTATTTTTAATTATGTTAATTTATTGTTATTCTATTTTTTATATATTATATTTTAATCACAACTATTACTGATATTTGTTATTCTCTAATTATTACTAGGCATTTTGTACAGCAAATATCAATATTTCATGTGCTGTTTTTGTCATGTACCGTAACTGCAGTCTTGTTAGGGGGTCAAGCTTAAAGTACCATACTTATTTGACATCCTTTCACACTTCTTTGTTGTACAAGTTTCTCTATATATTTTGTTTAAATTAGTTTGATTACCTTAATGTTTCACATTGTATTATTTTTGAAGTGTGAAAAAAAAAAAAAAAAAAAAAAAAAAAAAAAAAAAAAAAAAATTCAATTTTACTGGTAAAATACATATATATTATTGTCACTGTAAAATTGTTAATTTTCTAGCCGGGTTACTTCAGTATGTAATAAGAATTACTACATTATAATAACGATATAATATCAATAAAGCAAACAAACAAGTTTATAATGAATATTTGCAAGTAGCATATTTATTAATAATATTAATGTACAGTATTAAAAAGTGTAGGTATATTTTCCAGCATGCAATAGTTTCAGGTACAAACTCATCAGTGACTTGATTGAGTACCATCACCTTCATTGACTTCATTGCGGAATATAAAAGTGATTGAATCGCTTTGGAGACATGGATCCTAAAATAAATATAAGCAATTGAGTTAATTTATATATTAACCAAGTAAAATACATGTATAGACATTTAGTAATTACACTTATAACACACCTTATTTATAGAGCCTTTAGATACTGGAATGTGCTGCCATTTAAGTAGTTCATCCATTGATATGCTTCGAGGAGTTGACTTGTCACCCAATTGACATCGTCGTCTTGGAGCTTCAACAGTAGAATTTAGTTGCTTGTGTGAAGAACAGCTACAGGTCAAGAGGTCATGGGTTACACATGCGGAGTCTGTGTGTAGTGTAAACAGATCCTATAAGTGAAAAAAGGCAGAAACAGTTCAAACTAATATTATTTAAAATTCATTCTCATATCTTGCAAGAAAACTACAATAGCTGATTGAATTATGGATATTATTATTAATATTATACTCTAGTAACTAGAACAGACGTGTCCAGAACATGGTTTTAGTGTTACCTTAAGTTCTTCAGTTGAGAACACAGTCTTAGTATTAATGTTAGCATCTACAATAGCTCCACTAAGTCCTTGCTTGCTTATCTGTCGCTGGTAAATTTTCTCTTCTATTGTACCCTGTGATACAAAACAATGTAATTATGTAAATTATTTTGTGTATTATGCTGTAATAAATTACTTTTAGTAGTAGAAAAAAAATGCAAAAAAAATAGTTTGGAAAACCTAATTTAACAAAAAAACAACATTCATACTGTAGTCAAGAGTCTGTAAATATGCACTTTTTTCATTTGTCCATCTCGCCATATTCTAGCCATAGCCTACAAAACAAACATAATGTATAAATACATACATGTATATAATCACAGCATTATGGTTAACTGCAATACAAAACGACCAGTATGGAAAGCCAAACCCGCCAAAAATACATAATACATACCATCCACCAATAATTAATTCGTACAAAATTCAAACCATCCAATATTATCTCATGCAGTTCAATGAAAACTTAAACCATTCACCTAGTATCTACACCATCCAATACAATGTGTAACCATCTACCACTAGCCCAAACGACAATACGCCGAACAAACTACCCATAACACAAACCATCTAAAGAATGTTGAGCCCAGGCAGCAATAATTGAATTAATCTAACGTTAATACAAGTATATATTAGCCAACTCATTTATCAACATTTCATGTAGTTCATGAACATTTCAAACAAAGCATCTTAATTATAGTTCATCGAATTCTAATTCTAATACATTGCCTGTTTTATACACCGTTCGTCTGTTCAACAGTTTAAACAACTGTTTTGCACACGATACGCCCGTTCGTGAGTTCAAACCATGATATTTGAAGCATCGACTTTCCAAACAGCGATTTTTCGCACCGAACGTATTTTCTTGAGTTAAAGTGGTTGCATTTCAATCACTTACTTTTGATTGGCCAGTATTACACACCGTTCGCTTGTTCGTGATTTCAAACCATGATATTTGAAGCATCGACTTTCCAAACGGCGATTTTTCGCACCGAACGTATTTTCTTGAGTTAAAGTGGTTGCATTTCAATCACCTACTTTCGATTGGCCAGTATTACACACCGTTCGCTTGTTCGTGATTTCATGTGATAACATTTCATTCGACAACTTTTCAAACGTTAGCTTTTGGCTCCGCTTACGTATATATCAGTTGATATACTATTTTTTAATTTTCATACTTTCCATACATCAGTTTTGTACATCATTCGCATTTACGCATGTAAAGTGTAGATATTCCACTCGACAAGTTTTAAAAGGTAGTTTTTTTTTTTATTGTTTAATTGTAACTGTTGGCGCCGATTTTATATTGGGGGGGGGGGGAGGTGTTCGGTACTGAATGTGAACAGTACACATTTTTAAATATGGTACCTCTACATGTCCGGAAATTACACTCTCTCAAAAAAGGGGTTTTTTTTCCGTAGTGTGTAATATTAAATCAACCACAACCACAACCATAAGATGAGAACATTTTAGGAACAATGGACATGTTATGCCCTGAAATTGTACTCATTAAAAATATTCCAGCTAGAATAAAATGTATAGTCCCCTCTCATATTCCCAAAAGTCTTTAACATGGCGTATGTTCCTATTGCTATTGCTTTGCAAGAAATCTGTCAAACACTTGAACAGTATGTGAATGGTAACATTGATAGACATCTATTAATGCCACTCCCAATGCGACTGGAGGTTATTATCGAAACGATAATCTAATCGGGCATGACGATATCCGGTTAGAGGTAATCGATAATCTTGTAGCGAGTAAAAGAGCGATAGAAGAAGTCATTGGCCCAGGCCAGGTAGGAGACGAACATACGCCCACCACGGACTCTGCCATGATTCACACTGGCAGACCAGGACGGGCAAGATTTGTGATCGGGCGTAGAAAATGTTCTCATCTTATGGTTGTGGTTGTGGTTGATTTAATATTACACAATACGGAAAAAAACCCCCTTTTTTGAGAGAGTGTAATTTCCGGACATGTAGAGGTACCATATTTAAAAATGTGTACTGTTCACATTCAGTACCGAACACCTCCCCCCCCCCCCCCAATATAAAATCGGCGCCAACAGTTAAAATTAAACAATAAAAAAAAAACTACCGTTTTAAAACTTGTCGAGTGGAATATCTACACTTTACATGCGTAAATGCGAATGATGTACAAAACTGATGTATGGAAAGTGTGAACATTAAAAAATAGTATATCAACTGATATATACGTAAGCGGAGCCAAAAGCTAACGTTTGAAAAGTTGTCGCATGAAATGTTATCACATGAAATCACGAACAAGCGAACGGTGTGTACTACTGGCCAATCGAAAGTAGGTGATTGAAATGCAACCACTTTAACTCAAGAAAATACGTTCGGTGCGAAAAATCGCCGTTTGGAAAGTCGATGCTTCAAATATCATGGTTTGAAATCACGAACAAGCGAACGGTGTGTAATACTGGCCAATCAAAAGTAAGTGATTGAAATGCAACCACTTTAACTCAAGAAAATACGTTCGGTGCGAAAAATCGCTGTTTGGAAAGTCGATGCTTCAAATATCATGGTTTGAACTCACGAACGGGCGTATCGTGTGCAAAACAGTTGTTTAAACTGTTGAACAGACGAACGGTGTATAAAACAGGCAATGTATTAGAATTAGAATTCGATGAACTATAATTAAGATGCTTTGTTTGAAATGTTCATGAACTACATGAAATGTTGATAAATGAGTTGGCTAATATATACTTGTATTAACGTTAGATTAATTCAATTATTGCTGCCTGGGCTCAACATTCTTTAGATGGTTTGTGTTATGGGTAGTTTGTTCGGCGTATTGTCGTTTGGGCTAGTGGTAGATGGTCACACATTGTATTGGATGGTGTAGATACTAGGTGAATGGTTTAAGTTTTCATTGAACTGCATGAGATAATATTGGATGGTTTGAATTTTGTACGAATTAATTATTGGTGGATGGTATGTATTATGTATTTTTGGCGGGTTTGGCTTTCCATAGACCAGTGTATATATACAACTGTTAACTGTTGTTATTACATGTATATAATCAAGGCCTATAAGGTTAACTGCAATAATACCTGAAGATCATTGGCTGGATTCCAATCGACGTCATACAGAACGAGGCGTGAAGCACCAATCAGATTTAAACCAACACCTCCTGCTTTGGAACTTAACAGAAATACAACTGCAAAAAAGATAATATGTGTTTATTTAAAAATAAATATACCATAAGAAAACTGTTTATTTAATGCACCTAATTTGTCAACAACTGAATTCATTTTGATGAACTTACAATCATTGGAATAAGAGGAGTTAAAATGTTCAACAATATTTTGTCTTTTTGCTGTTGGTGTGCTGCCATCTAAACGACAAAAGTTGTAATTAGCAGAGTCACAAAGACGCTGTAAAAGATCTAATGTCTGAAAAACAAAAGACATTTAGTGGGAGTTAAGAGTAGAAATAGTACAAGTTAAGATATATTTTATATAACAGGGAATGATAATATATTTGTGAGGCTCTTAAGGCCGCCCATACTTGTCATGTAGAGAGTTCTTATTGTGGAGGTAACGGTTGAACAACGTGCGGAGCTGACCACCATGTTGTTTTATTTGAAAGTTATTTAAAGTCACCAAAGTTATCACATATCTTTGTGTGTCGTCTTTACTAAGTATTATACAATACTGTAACTATCAGCTACAGTATATCAGTAATTGACATTGATGCCAAAGCACTGAGTATGTCTCAGTAGTTTCATAGTTAATATTCAATCCATAGAGACAGGTACTAATATTAAAATTATACTAAAGATACTTCTTTGTGAATACCTGAGTATAAGCAGACACAACTACAACTTTTGATGCAGGCTCATTTTGATGGACTGAATGCAGCAGTTGTGAAAGAACCTTTAACTTCCCACTATATTCAACACTGAAGTTTTCACTTGTAAAGACGTCTGGATAGAGACTAGCAAGTCCTTGGTATAGACGTGTCTAACAAAATTTAAAAAATAATTAAGACCTTACAATCTGTGAAATATAACAGGTTTTATTGAAATAAATTGATTTGTTTACTTTCTATTAAATGCAAATATCATACCGAATTATCATCATGTATACTACTGTCTGCTTCTAAGCAGGCTGGTAATAGAAGACTAGGTTCACTGCATAACTTTTTGATAGCTGAAATACACATAAGATGTAATGCACCATTGGAAAATCCTGTTAGACATTCCTTAAGAATACACGACTTAAGTATAGACTCATAGAGTTGAAGTTGGAGGTTAGATGGTTGACAAAATACGACATTCTCAACTGAAAGATTAAAAGATAAAGATTAATGTACAGTAATGGTACAGTTCCAAACTAGCTAGAGGCTTATGCTTATAATCTGGCCGGCATCATTCACTAAATCACAAGAATTCATAATGCTAATGTTTCCACAATTGATCTATCACTTTTAATGATGCATAGTTTTAAAGAAATGGTATGTAATTTAAACATTACCTTTAGGAGGTAAATGTATATTAATAACATCTTGAGATCTTCTCAACACAAACTGTTTTGTTATTCTTGACAGCTGTTAAAAAATAAATACATTAATCTAATAAATGTATTCAATAGTGAAAATAATCAACAAACTATTCATTAACAATACAAACATAAGTAAACAAAATAAGTAAACAAAATAAGTAAACAAAATAAGTAAACAAAATAAGTAAACAAAATAAGTAAACAAAATAAGTATATAAACCATCTTTGTTTTTTATCAGATTTTTAAAGTCAACAAAGAACTGACATGATTACCTCTGCTGCTCGTGTCGCACCTAGCTGCTTGTCCTCTTCAGTTGCGTCAGGCTGACGAGACCTTACAATTGGCACTTCATACACATGATGGAATGATGAACTGGAGCCTAGAATAATGAATCAATCCAAGAATATAGTAAATAGTGCAACTTTTAAGGCATTTGTGTAGGTTTTGTTGAAGATATAATGGTTAAATTACCCAATATTCCAGGGTTGCAGAATTCAATAAGATATAATGGTTAAATTACCTAATATTCCAGGGTTGCAGAATTCAATAAGATATAATGGTTAAATTACCCAATATTCCAGGGTTGCAGAATTCAATAAGATATAATGGTTAAATTACCCAATATTCCAGGGTTGCAGAATTCAATAAGATATAATGGTTAAATTACCCAATATTTCAGGGTTGCAGAATTCAATAAGATATAATGGTTAAATTACCCAATATTCCAGGGTTGCAGAATTCAATAAGATATAATGGTTAAATTACCCAATATTCCAGGGTTGCAGAATTCAATAAGATATAATGGTTAAATTACCAAATATTCCAGGGTTGCAGAATTCAATAAGATATAATGGTTAAATTACCCAATATTCCAGGGTTGCAGAATTCAATAGGATATAATGGTTAAATTACCCAATATTCCAGGGTTGCAGAATTCAATAAGATATAATGGTTAAATTACCTAATATTCCAGGGTTGCAGAATTCAATAAGATATAATGGTTAAATTACCTAATATCCCAGGGTTGCAGAATTCAATAAGATATAATGGTTAAATTACCTAATATTCCAGGGTTGCAGAATTCAATAAGATATAATGGTTAAATTACCCAATATTCCAGGGTTGCAGAATTCAATAAGATATAATGGTTAAATTACCTAATATTCCAGGGTTGCAGAATTCAATAAGATATAATGGTTAAATTACCCAATATTCCAGGGTTGCAGAATTCAATAAGATACAATGGTTAAATTACCTAATATTCCAGGGTTGCAGAATTCAATAAGATACAATGGTTAAATTACCTAATATTCCAGGGTTGCAGAATTCAATAAGATATAATGGTTAAATTACCCAATATTCCAGGATTGCAGAATTCAATAAGATATAATGGTTAAATTACCTAATATTCCAGGATTGCAGAATTCAATAAGATATAATGGTTAAATTACCTAATATTCCAGGGTTGCAGAATTCAATAAGATATAATGGTTAAATTACCTAATATTCCAGGGTTGCAGAATTCAATAAGATATAATGGTTAAATTACCTAATATTCCAGGGTTGCAGAATTCAATAAGATATAATATAATGGTTAAATTACCTAATATTCCAGGGTTGCAGAATTCAATAAGATATAATGGTTAAATTACCTAATATTCCAGGGTTGCAGAATTCAATAAGATATAATGGTTAAATTACCCAATATTCCAGGGTTGCAGAATTCAATAAGATATAATGGTTAAATTACCTAATATTCCAGGGTTGCAGAATTCAATAAGATATAATGGTTAAATTACCCAATATTCCAGGGTTGCAGAATTCAATAAGATAATGGATAAATTACCTAATATTCCAGGGTTGCAGAATTCAATAAGATATAATGGTTAAATTACCTAATATTCCAGGGTTGCAGAATTCAATAAGATATAATGGTTAAATTACCCAATATTCCAGGGTTGCAGAATTCAATAAGATATAATGGTTAAATTACCCAATATTCCAGGGTTGCAGAATTCAATAAGATATAATGGTTAAATTACCCAATATTCCAGGGTTGCAGAATTCAATAAGATATAATGGTTAAATTACCCAATATTCCAGGGTTGCAGAATTCAATCAGATATAATGGTTAAATTACCCAATATTCCAGGGTTGCAGAATTCAATAAGATATAATGGTTAAATTACCCAATATTCCAGGGTTGCAGAATTCAATAAGATATAATGGTTAAATTACCCAATATTCCAGGGTTGCAGAATTCAATAAGATATAATGGTTAAATTACCCAATATTCCAGGGTTGCAGAATTCAATAAGATATAATGGTTAAATTACCCAATATTCCAGGATTGCAGAATTCAATAAGATATAATGGTTAAATTACCCAATATTCCAGGATTGCAGAATTCAATAAGATATAATGGTTAAATTACCCAATATTCCAGGGTTGCAGAATTCAATAAGATATAATGGTTAAATTACCCAATATTCCAGGGTTGCAGAATTCAATAAGATATAATGGTTAAATTACCCAATATTCCAGGGTTGCAGAATTCAAAAAGATATAATGGTTAAATTACCTAATATTCCAGGGTTGCAGAATTCAATAAGATATAATGGTTAAATTACCAAATATTCCAGGGTTGCAGAATTCAATAAGATATAATGGTTAAATTACCCAATATTACAGGATTGCAGAATTCAATAAGATATAATGGTAAAATTACCCAATATTCCAGGATTGCAGAATTCAATAAGATATAATGGTTAAATTACCCAATATTCCAGGGTTGCAGAATTCAATAAGATATAATGGTTAAATTACCCAATATTCCAGGGTTGCAGAATTCAATAAGATATAATGGTTAAATTACCCAATATTCCAGGGTTGCAGAATTCAATAAGATATAATGGTTAAATTACCCAATATTCCAGGGTTGCAGAATTCAATAAGATATAATGGTTAAATTACCCAATATTCCAGGATTGCAGAATTCAATAAGATATAATGGTTAAATTACCCAATATTCCAGGATTGCAGAATTCAATAAGTGAGTAGAATTCTTGTAAATCATTCTGAAAATAAACAAATAGAGAGAGAATTGAACTACTTTATAGGATATACAATGTGTGCATACAGGTCAGATCTGTGCATATACAATGTGTGGATATACAATGTGTGCATACAGGTCAGATCTGTGCATATACAATGTGTGGATATACAATGTGTGCATACAGGTCAGATCTGTGCATATACAATGTGTGGATATACAATGTGTGCATACAGGTCAGATCTGTGCATATACAATGTGTGGATATACAATGTGTGCATACAGGTCAGATCTGTGCATATACAATGTGTGGATATACAATGTGTGCATACAGGTCAGATCTGTGCATTTACAATGTGTGGATATACAATGTGTGCATACAGGTCAGATCTGTGCATTTACAATGTGTGGATATACAATGTGTGCATACAGGTCAGATCTGTGCATATACAATGTGTGGATATACAATGTGTGCATACAGGTCAGATCTGTGCATATACAATGTGTGGATATACAATGTGTGCATACAGGTCAGATCTGTGCATTTACAATGTGTGGATATACAATGTGTGCATACAGGTCAGATCTGTGCATATACAATGTGTGCATACAGGTCAGATCTGTGCATATACAATGTGTGGATATACAATGTGTGCATACAGGTCAGATCTGTGCATATACAATGTGTGGATATACAATGTGTGCATACAGGTCAGATCTGTGCATATACAATGTGTGGATATACAATGTGTGCATACAGGTCAGATCTGTGCATATACAATGTGTGGATATACAATGTGTGCATACAGGTCAGATCTGTGCATATACAATGTGTGGATATACAATGTGTGCATACAGGTCAGATCTGTGCATTTACAATGTGTGGATATACAATGTGTGCATAGAGGTCAGATCTGTGCATATACAATGTGTGGATATACAATGTGTGCATACAGGTCAGATCTGTGCATATACAATGTGTGGATATACAATGTGTGCATACAGGTCCGATCTGTGCATATACAATGTGTGGATATACAATGTGTGCATACAGGTCAGATCTGTGCATATACAATGTGTGGATATACAATGTGTGCATACAGGTCAGATCTGTGCATATACAATGTGTGGATATACAATTTGTGCATACAGGTCAGATCTGTGCATATACAATGTGTGGATATACAATGTGTGCATACAGGTCAGATCTGTGCATATACAATGTGTGGATATACAATGTGTGCATACACGTCAGATCTGTGCATATACAATGTGTGGATATACAATGTGTGCATACACGTCAGATCTGTGCATATACAATGTGTGGATATACAATGTGTGCATACACGTCAGATCTGTGCATATACAATGTGTGGATATACAATGTGTGCATACAGGTCAGATCTGTGCATATACAATGTGTGGATATACAATGTGTGCATACAGGTCAGATCTGTGCATATACAATGTGTGGATATACAATGTGTGGATACAGGTCAGATCTGTGCATATACAATGTGTGGATATACAATGTGTGCATACAGGTCAGATCTGTGCATATACAATGTGTGCATATACAATGTGTGCATACAGGTCAGATCTGTGCATATACAATGTGTGGATATACAATGTGTGCATACAGGTCAGATCTGTGCATATACAATGTGTGGATATACAATGTGTGCATACAGGTCAGATCTGTGCATTTACAATGTGTGGATATACAATGTGTGCATACAGGTCAGATCTGTGCATATACAATGTGTGGATATACAATGTGTGCATACAGGTCAGATCTGTGCATTTACAATGTGTGGATATACAATGTGTGCATACAGGTCAGATCTGTGCATATACAATGTGTGGATATACAATGTGTGCATACAGGTCAGATCTGTGCATATACAATGTGTGGATATACAATGTGTGGATACAGGTCAGATCTGTGCATATACAATGTGTGGATATACAATGTGTGCATACAGGTCAGATCTGTGCTTATACAATGTGTGGATATACAATGTGTGGATACAGGTCAGATCTCTGCATATACAATGTGTGGATATACAATGTGTGCATACAGGTCAGATCTGTGCATATACAATGTGTGGATATACAATGTGTGGATATACAATGTGTGCATACAGGTCAGATCTGTGCATATACAATGTGTGGATACAGGTCAGATCTGTGCATATACAATGTGTGGATATACAATGTGTGCATACAGGTCAGATCTGTGCATTTACAATGTGTGGATATACAATGTGTGCATACACGTCAGATCTGTGCATATACAATGTGTGGATATACAATGTGTGCATACAGGTCAGATCTGTGCATATACAATGTGTGGATATACAATGTGTGCATACAGGTCAGATCTGTGCATATACAATGTGTGGATATACAATGTGTGCATACAGGTCAGATCTGTGCATATACAATGTGTGGATATACAATGTGTGGATACAGGTCAGATCTGTGCATATACAATGTGTGGATATACAATGTGTGCATACAGGTCAGATCTGTGCATATACAATGTGTGCATATACAATGTGTGCATATACAATGTGTGCATACAGGTCAGATCTGTGCATTTACAATGTGTGGATATACAATGTGTGCATACAGGTCAGATCTGTGCATATACAATGTGTGGATATACAATGTGTGCATACAGGTCAGATCTGTGCATATACAATGTGTGGATATACAATGTGTGCATACAGGTCAGATCTGTGCATATACAATGTGTGGATATACAATGTGTGCATACAGGTCAGATCTGTGCATATACAATGTGTGGATATACAATGTGTGCATACAGGTCAGATCTGTGCATTTACAATGTGTGGATATACAATGTGTGCATACAGGTCAGATCTGTGCATTTACAATGTGTGGATATACAATGTGTGCATACAGGTCAGATCTGTGCATATACAATGTGTGGATATACAATGTGTGCATACAGGTCAGATCTGTGCATATACAATGTGTGGATATACAATGTGTGGATATACAATGTGTGCATACAGGTCAGATCTGTGCATATACAATGTGTGCATACAGGTCAGATCTGTGCATTTACAATGTGTGGATATACAATGTGTGCATACAGGTCAGATCTGTGCATATACAATGTGTGGATATACAATGTGTGCATACAGGTCAGATCTGTGCATATACAATGTGTGCATATACAATGTGTGCATACAGGTCAGATCTGTGCATTTACAATGTGTGGATATACAATGTGTGCATACAGGTCAGATCTGTGCATTTACAATGTGTGCATATACAATGTGTGCATACAGGTCAGATCTGTGCATATACAATGTGTAGATATACAATGTGTGGATACAGGTCAGATCTGTGCATATACAATGTGTGCATACAGGTCAGATCTGTGCATATACAATGTGTGGATATACAATGTGTGCATACAGGTCAGATCTGTGCATATATATAATGTGTGGATATACAATGTGTGCATACAGGTCAGATCTGTGCATTTACAATGTGTGGATATACAATGTGTGCATACAGGTCAGATCTGTGCATATACAATGCGTGGATATACAATGTGTGCATACAGGTCAGATCTGTGCATATACAATGTGTGGATATACAATGTGTGGATACAGGTCAGATCTGTGCATATACAATGTGTGGATATACAATGTGTGCATACAGGTCAGATCTGTGCATATACAATTGAGTGCATATACTGTACCTGTATTGGAGTTCCAGTTAATAAGATTCTTCTTTTAACTTGTAAACTAGATAAGAACTGCAAAAAAATTCCTGTATAATTAGTTGTGTCTTGATGTTTTATCTCTGAAGATATGGAAATTTCCATTGAAGATCAATGGTGAATACGCAAATTTACCCCTTTTAAATTCATTACACTTTATGACATTATCTAAATAAAAAAAAAAACACAATATAAAGCAAATTGTCGATAGACCATATGACTATTTTCTTGATTCTAGTATAAGCATTGATTTTGTTGTGCAATGAAGTGACTGTCAGAGTGTGTGTATGAAAACATTACTCTTTATATTCTACTTACAGTAGTTGTTTTGATAGCAGTGTTTTTAAGTCTATGTCCCTCATCACAAATCATTATGTCAAATTTACAACGTTTAACATCCTCAAGTGAACGTACAAACATCTCATAGCTTATTATCATCACAGGGTAAATAGGAGAATGCAGAAATTCCTAAAATAAAAAGGTTATAAATAAAGCTTTGTCTGGATAATTTGCTTTCATTTAATTTTTTTGAATAATAAAACGTTTCTTTTCAAGGTTACCTGAACTTTCTTTTCCCCTGAAACAGCAAAAACTTTAATTCGCTCATCTCCGAGCCATTTTCGAAATTCTCTGCACCAATTCTAAAAAAAATATATATATTTAATTATCCTAAATAATATACTATTATATTTTCTATTCTGCAATCAATAAACAGTACAATGTATAAAGTTTTGTGTCTAGTACAAATAATATACTGTATGCTGTATATGCAGTAACTGAAAAGTACAGCAATAGCATATGCAAACATGTTTGGTCTTTAACCAACCTACTGTGGGAACACTCTTACCTTAACAAGACTTCCAGGGGTGATTATTAAAACTCTACGAAGCACTGGAGATCCACTGTAAGGGTTTTGTTTTAATAACGTCCTTAAAAATAAAACATATCAAGTCTTCTGTTAGTAGTGATTTTGGAATGATAATAAAACCTAGTTTATTTAATATTATATCATTACAAATGCTTATTATGTGAAAGACAGAAACACCTTACCATATTAAAGTTATACATTGCAAAGTTTTGCCCAAACCCATGTCATCTCTGTAAAAAATTAAAAGTCATTAATACAAATTATTTTCATTGTTCCTTCATTTTTATTGGATAAAAATAGTCAATAAAAACTAACGCCAGAATAGCTCCAGATCCTTGGTGTTTTCCCATTACACATTCATATAAGAAAACAACTCCTTGACGTTGATGTGGTCGGAGTTTCTTGCTCAGGTGCGGATCAACAACAACATCAACAGTGCCCTTAGTGCCTGCTGGATTATTCCATTGTTGTGTGGGTGAGGGAGAAGGAAGCACAAGTGCATCTGGCTTACTGGGGTCAAATAGCGGTAACAACTTGGCAGTCTGCAAAAAAATAAATAAATAAAAAATAAAATGCTTTATGACCTGCTACAAATGACTAAAGCTCTGTCCACACTATCAACCTATGTGACAAAAAAATGTGATGTCATATCACTACCATATTTGGGCACATCACACTCTTTTTGACAAACTAGATTAGTGTAGACAGAGCTTAATAGGAATACTGTACAAACTTTTACAGCACTTTTACCAACAGTCTATTAAATTTAATATCTAATCTGAATTGTACCTTAATATTTGAAGAGCATGCCTTTGTAGGCTTAATGAATCCTTTAACTGTTGCATGAGTTAAAGGAGCATGAGATTCAAAAGATGGTGCGACAGATGCTGCTGCATTAAAACAACGTCCCGAGTTCCAATCTTTTTTAGAAATTTTATTCATCACCTAAAAAGAAACATCAATCCTTGTGTCATTACCAATACATTTCTAACTTCATTTTTATCATCTTCATTGAACATTTAATACTCATTTACAGCTGATACGGCTGAAAAATTTCACCACAACATAAAACAATATTACAAAAAAAATAATTACTATTACTGTACCTCAATTTCTTTACCTCCAATGAATAGTGTATGGCCTTCATCCATTGTACTCAACTCACTTGACTTGTAGCCACTTCCCTTGCCAATTCTAACACAAGATTACAACGTTAATATGGCAGTAATTGCCTAAATATCTAGTATTAATGGACATTTTGAAATAATAACATCTATATTATTACTAGGTTATATATTGCATACTCGTCTCATATATTATATAATGATTAAAAATATGCTTACTCCTTTCCATCAAGATCTATCAACCGAACATACTTTCCTCTTGTTGCTAAGAAGGCTAGTACCAAAAACATAAACCGGATTAGTGTAAATATTAGAAATAACAAAAAAACTTTTATAAAATTAACAGTAAGTTGTAGATATAGATAGAAGATAATTATAGATGAGGGTGTTAAACCAGAAAAAGTCTTGTGCAGTGCAGAGAAAATTAGGATTCATTGCATTTATAGTTTTCTTACTTACCATCACCTTCCCATTTCTTGTGCTTTTTTTTGGACATTTTACACCTATAGTAATGTAAACAAAATGTTAAGGTTGTCAAAAATTATATATATTACATAATTATTTAATATGAAAAGATTATTATAAGAAAGGAAGTACTAAGACTGACCAAAGTACAGCATAGTAAACAGACTCTGGTTCCTCTTCATTTTTCTGATGGATTGTTAGGTTACTGCTACTTGGGTTTGTAAACTTTCCTTTAATTTGTTTGCATCTTTCAAGTCTAGTGACATCTGCAAAAACTCTGTTAGTGTTAGTTGAATTTATTTTTTGTTCAACAATACTTTCTGTTTTATGTATACTTGTCGTACTTTCATGTCCTTTCTCTTCTTTCTCACAATCTGCATCATTCATATGATTTTCTAAACTTTTTAAAGTTTCTTTTTTTGAATTAGTAGACTGTGGCAGGAGTGATTCATTAAAAACAACAGACGTGATAGTTGGTGGTGTAAATTTGTTTATTTGTTTGTTATTTGGGACTGACGACAGATCTTCTTGCGATATACTGTTGCTTGAACAATGTTTTTTAGTAGCTCGGATAAACGGAGGACTAAAACAAGGACGTTTTCCCAGACATTGTGAGGGTGCTGCAGACCTTCTCATCCTAAAAGTAAAAGTTATAGAACAGATAGTTGGCTACAATTGTGTTTTATGTGTAGGTGTATAATAGTAAATGGCAGTGCTCAGAACAGAAAAATGATCAAGACAAAAAATGCCTCTAATAAAAGGGTAGTGAGCGTGAGACAGCTAGGTGGCCTAGGCTAGGCCTAATTGAAAAATACATTTATGTTTTCAATTCAATTATTTAGACAACGGCGCGCCATACTAACTTAAACTACTAGCCTAGGCCTCCTATTTATTATTAACGAAATCCCCCGCATGCACTTCTGCACGTAAATATTACTCACTGCGATGCGTACTCGAAAAATCGAGCTATGATAGTACACCCTAAATAAAGCCAATATATTAATCATTTCGTATAATATTAATAACTAAACTCTTAAGTACTGTACTTTGTATAGGCCTAGTAGGCTGCCACTGGCGTAATATTATAACACTTAATTCATAATGCTCAAATCCACTATAATCAAATAAAATCAATCTCCAATAATCTGTAAGTGTCCATGATCTATGATCTTTAATAATATCTTATAATGATGTTTACTTCAACACAGGCTTGTGTACTCGATTTTGCCGCCGTCCGTTGCCAACGAGCTCCGCCACCGTAGGCCCGTACCTCCTGCCAAAAAGTACGAATGGGTGACAGTGGTCAGTCTAATTACCGAAAACAACCGAAAATAACCATAAACAACCGAAAACAACCATAAACAACCGAAAACAACCATAAACAACCATAAACAACCGAAAACGAACCGAAAACAAACCGAAAACAACATAAAATAATCTAGGCCCCAAATACCGAAAACAAATTTGTATAATATTTTTTAAATGTCGCCCTCTGTTGATGGGTGTTTCTAAATCTAAGACCATAACAGAGACAAAAAACCGCGCGCGCAAAAGCCAAGGAAGACCCTACGATGGCAGTGTGCACAAAATACAACTAAAAATCGTACAATCAATCAATTGATAACATCGCATTTACTTACAGAATCTATAAAAATATTTTAATTTTAGTCTTTCGATTTTTGATCCAGAAACCAGCGCATTACTCCTTACAATAATTATGAATTAATCCATAGTACCGGTATAGAAAGTAAATTGACTATGGTTAATCATGATCAATTTAATTATAGATTTTCAAAGATAATTATACAAAGATACTAGGGACTATAAAGTATACTTAAAAGAAGCTCACTATAAAGGATTCACAATAAAATCTATTCAGTAAAATTACTGTAGTCGAGTAAATAACGTTTTTATCCTTAATCGCTTCAGTATTCACTTTAAGTGACGAAACCGGGGACGAAAACGCAAAGTTAGGTAAAATCATGCTTTGTTTTTGAAAAGACTAAAAACGAAATGTGTTTATAGATTTTGTAAGTAAATGTAGTCTACGGTGTATTTCATTGAATTTGTACGATTTTGAGTTGTATTTTGTGCACACTACCATTTCGTAGGGTCTTCCATGATTTTTGCGCCTCTGTGTATGGTCTTAGCTTTAGAAACACCCATCAATAGAGGGCGACATTAAAAAAAATATTATACAAAATTTGTTTTCGGTATTTAGATTTTTTAAATTTTGTTTTCGGTTTGTTTTCGGTTTGTTTTCGGTTGTTTACGGTTGTTTTCGGTTGTTTGTGGTTGTTTTCGGTTATTTTCAGTAATTAGACTGACCCGGTGACACTGATGTTCAGTGGAATATCTGGATTCAGCGACTTTTGCCGTCAATATTCACACGACCCACTGACGATTGTGTTCACACTTAACCAAATCTACACCTCCTTCGATACTATACTTGGACCAGGGATAACAACTCCCTGCTTGGACGTTATGATAACATATTTAAGGTAAGTTAAGACGGACTTGTTTCTAATAGATACAATGGGTTCATTATAGGGTACACGGATTACTTCAACAGCTCATACCAAAATAAGAAAGATTATGTATTATAGAAGAAAAAAAAATCTGCAGCTGTCACTAGATAGTATCTAGCTGATTATTGCAAGTCAGTTAGATACAAGTCTAGGCGTAAATACTTAACAGACAAAAACCTCAACCTTTAAAGTACCAATAAACTTGAAGCTGTTTCAATGCAAATGCGTAACGTTAGAATTGATCATTTAATTATGGTGTAGTATATTATCGTTGTTTCGAAATTATGAATTAATTTAATTTATAATCCTAATCATTTAATTTATAATATGTATTAATTGATTGATTGATATGAAGATTGATGATGAATGTCACTATATGTAATTAAAACTTTCTGTAATTATATGGATGTAGGTAGAAACTGTCGGAGACAAATACATGGCAGTAAGTGGACTGCCAGAGCCATGTTCTGAGCATGCGCGCTGCATCGCCAACCTAGCTTTAGACGTGATGGAAGCTTCGAAGTCAGTGAAGGTTGATGGAAAGAACATAACGGTATGTTAATATATAGGTTACTGTGCTTAATTCTTGTAGGACATGTGGTTCTTATGGGCTATAAGTTTCTATAATTTGTTAAAATTGTTGAAAGTTCGTAGGATGGAGAGTGTAGAGAATTACTCGACCTCATTCTCGTTTTATGCTGCACGGTTTTTGGAAATCCCTTATGTACAGTACAGTGCCGTTACCTTTAAAGCTTGGTTCCCACTAGGACGCAACGCAAAGGCGTAAGCGTAACGTAAGCTAGTTGACCAATGACACGCCACTGTTCAAATAATCCATCGATTGTGATTGGTCAAATTACTTGCGTTGCGCTTACGTCCTTGCGTTGTGTCCTACTGGGAACCAAGCTTTACTAACGGATGACGCAAATTTAAGAAGACATTAAGAAATTCATTATTTAGCGCAGAAAATTATTATAAAAACCGTTTGTATTATTACTATGTCTGACAGCTCGATGAAGAATACTTCTATTACTCCACTGATAGCGACATTATTTATAAAATACGGAGACGATCGACTATTAAAAACAATTATTCGGTAGACTGCGCCAATCTCGAAACAATAATTATATTGAAATTCAATTTAAATCCGTTAAAGATCAAATTAAAACATAATTATTGTTATAAAAAAAAATAAACGCGTAGAATAATGTGAAGAAGAATAGAGAACGTGGATTATTTTGAATGTATACATTCACGATGCTAAAGATAATTGGAAATTAAGGTCAATTCTAAAATTTATGATCAGAAATAGTAAGTGTGAAATTAATTCAAACCATAAAAACAAAGTTAACAGCGATTTTTTAAATGGCGATGTAGCTGTTGATAGACGACTAATAAGCAGTAGAATATGAAAAATTGAATGTATTATGTCCAAAGACAATACACTGCGGGATAGTTTTATTTCAAGCGACTGTAATATCACTGACAGACCCATCCCGGTTATCTAAAGCTCTGTCTACACTTAACTTTATATGACAAAGACAATTGGTAGTGATCCTCAAATATTTTAGTGACATCATCATGTCTATATATATGGGCACATCACACTTTGTTGTCAAACTAGTTTGATAGTGTAGACAGACCTTACTGAAATTTGGAAGAAAGCTCAAACCATTTAGCCAAACAGACAGCCTGCCAAAAAGCGTAGTTTATAGTTTATAAATAGGAGAAAAGCTGTATGTGCTGCTTATTGTCTCTTGACATCCGTACGGGAATCGGCTGTAAAGTGATGATTATGATTGGATTGTGATGATGATGATGATGATTATGATTAGATTGTGATGATGATCGTGATTTATGTGAATGATGATGATGATCAATACAGTGATGTTGATGAGGAAGATAGTGATTGTGTTGATGGTGGTGATGATTACCCTGTTGTACTGTTAAAGCTTGTTTCACTAAAACGCAACATGCGTCATGTGTGCGTCCTTGCGTTGTTGCGTCAACACAGCGTTACAAAAAAACGTAGTATCGTAAAATACTTCATATTTGGTTCTCTCAAACATTACGTTTGCTGGTCATCGAAGATATAAATGCACTTCTGACCATTATCTCATTGATATTTCCGAGAATTCAAATGTGTTAAATTTAATTAAAGATACGAAAAATGATTATATTACATCGGAAATTAATTTAACATGTCGAGCTGCGATATTGAAATGGCTAATTTTAAATGCATAACTGGTAGTATAAGATGGTGTTTCATTATTGACAAATAAAATATACAATAATAAAATTTGCAACGTTAAATTATTAATTGATAATGCACCTACATGCAGACAAACAGCCCACATTCACAGGCGCTAAGATGTACCTATATACACCGGGGTTTATGTAAGTGCACATGAGCCAGATGTGCGCACTCGGACCTCAAGTCCTTATCCGAGAAGACTTGTTCTACCACGAGAACCACGCGACCTTGCCTTAACCCGATCGGTAACTCGACTCCGCTCGGCCATTCGACTCCGCTCGGCCATTCGACTATGGATTTAATACAATACGACAATGTGTTGCTCTCAAGGCACGTACGTAAGTCGAGTACGCTACCACACCTCGGGTTTATTATCAGCCATCTTTATTGTTACAAATATACTTTACAAGCGCAATAATACATTTAGATGGACACACAACTAGTATTTCAATATTTACAAGTGATTCGACGGCGAACATGTTTGTTTTAGCTAGGAATTGAGTTTGACGAAATACGAGAATACGAGGATTACCACAGGACATACCTAGCGAAAGATATTATTTGTATAGCTTACTATAGGTTATTAGTGTAATGCTCCTTGTATGTAATTCCATCCACAGAGAATAGTGGAGATCTTGGCATTATGATAAAAGTCGTATCTAGGAAAAACAAGATTCGTACGAATTCATCTATGTCCGTATTGATTTCACGTCATTAATTTTAAAAATACAGAAAGGTACCAAGGTGTTATTGCCACGAATGATGCGAAATTATGTAAAGGCCTCGGGGTAAACGACGACGCCGAGAAGTAGGACACGGTACTTTGTTTTTTTAAACATTATTACGGAATGATAAATTATATTTATAACGTGTTGTTATCATGCCGAAATCAAACTTACTCAAGATTGATTAATTTACAATTTAAAAGTTTTAACGACTAGCAACGTAAACCTAATATCAGGCTTTTTAATAATGAATTAATCAACTTTGTATTATTAAATATACCTACTGCATGGTACGACGTCATTAAGTTGTAATTTAATTCATAAAATAACGATAAACGTATTCATTTTTTATAATTCGATACAATGATTAGAAAAGTTACACCTTAAAGCGTAGACGCCATTTACAATTTTAATTTTATAAAATTTAAAATATTCATCAATGTTTGTACGCGCGTGTCATCTTTATTTCGTTTCATTCAAATTCAAATTCAAATAAACATTTATTTCTTTCATTCATATTTGAGTAAAAAAACATTATAATTTCTGATATTTTATAAATAAATATTTTTTTTTTTTTAGAGATATAATACAGTAAATCATAATGTATAAAAAGATGATTCAGTTATATACAAAATGAAAGAGGCAAAAAAACCCAAGAAAGTATCGATCAATTGGAAAAAAAAAAATCCAATTGAAACTTGTATGTTGGGAAGCCATGTAAGAAGATTATATACTTATATATATAAATGTAAACATATAACTACACATACACATATAGATCAACAGACATACACACACACATACACACACCAACAGTAAAGGAAGCAATTTCGAAAAAGTTTCTAAAGTTAAAAAAATATTACAAAATAGAGAAAACAATTAGTTATAATTTGAAATAAGATATTCTTTAAGTTTAAAAGAGAATATTTTGCTAGAAGACGATGATGAAATTTCGGGAGGTAGATTCATTGTCTATACAAGTTTACATGTGCTTCAAATGTAACTGCATTCGGCGGGATATATCAGTGTTTGTACGCGGCGCAAGCCAACTTTAAATATTATTCGCATCCACCAGAGAATAGCGGGTAATACGTTATACTTGGTCTGAGAACAGTGGATATTCATGGCTAGAGTACAAAGAAATATTCCCAGGATAAATGACCAAATCGATAATATAATCTTAAATTAACCTAATGATAATTACTTCTAATTATTATGAACTAGAACAGGATAGTTAATTAACTTATTTTATACTTCATTACCGACTTAATTAGTCAATTATATAAATTGGTCAGTCTGCTTTAGACACAGAAATAATTGCTCTCGCACTGAATATTATGTGAGTTGACTGGTTTTAAAGAAACCGTGTATTTTCTATACAAATATAAATCATTACATATTATGTTTAACAGAGCGTTTAAATGTTGAAGATGACGCTTTTGTACGCGCGCGTCCACTTTGCGTCACGATATTACGAAATATAGTACCTATCTCTCATAATATAGGCCGAATAAAATTAATCCATTTATTGTCAAACAAGCAATATGAGATTAGTGGCTAAATCCAATAGAATGTTCTGGCTATTAAATATCAACATTTTACCCAATTATTTGATACATTACAAACCGTACCATACTTTTTTCTTTCACGAACAGCGCCTTCAACGAGCGATTTATATCAAATTATTTGTGTTTATTATCTAAACTGTATTGTGAATATAGTAGGCATGTTAAGGAGCATATTTTAGGCAAATCCTTCAAATTGTGATAACATTTTGAAACTTTGCACAGTTATTCATTAGGGTGTCAAAAATATGAAATGGAAGGGTTGCACAAAATTTGGTCAGGGGAAAGCCGCCATTTTGGATTTCAAAATGGCGGACCTCAAATTTTCACTTGTCAGGTATATCTCTGCTAAAGAGGCACCTAGAGTTCTGATTTTACATGCAAAATATATGGTAGTGGGGTCACCAAACATATTGGTATAATTAACATTTGATTGCATGGCGGCCATGTTGGATTTCAAAATGGCGGACTTCAAATGTTCACTTTTCAGGTATATCTCTGCTAAAAAGGCACCTAGAATTCTGATTTTAGGTGCAAATTATAATTATGGTAATGGGGTCACCAAACATATTCGTATAACTAACATTTTGATTGCATGGCGGCCATGTTGGATTTCAAAATGGCGGACCCCAATAACTTTCCAGGTATATCTCTGCTAAAAAGGTACACAGTGCTCTGATTTTAGGTGCAAATTATATGGTAATGGGTCACCAAATATATTGCTATTTAACTAACACTTTGATTACATGGCGGCCATTTTGAATTTCAAAATGGCAAGCTCAAAATATTTCAGTACGGTACCTACAGTTATAATTTTAGGTACAAAGTATAATATGGTATTGAGGTCAACAAACATATTGGTATAACGTCTTTGATTGCATGGCGGCCATTTTGAATGTAGCTCAAACCTGGTAACCACACAGCTCTGTACATCATAAATCACTCTTTCTGCATTTACAGTGTCCAAGTCCAAGATCACAGTCGGTGTGTCACAGCGATTTGTGACATCTGAAAGTTCCGGCAATGAACTCCAAACTGGACTAAATTTGTTGCCGTCCTTCCTCCATCCCCAGTTTGCTGGGTCCTGCTCAACCCTGAATGCATCTAGACAGTTGTACCACTTTCTGGCTTGTAGAAAAGACCGTTTCACATGTTCTCTTATTGCCGCAGATGTTGGGGGGGGGGGATATTTTCAATAGTCTGTAGTAAAAAGATATCGTCTTGCATCATTTACCTTCTTTCTACATAGTTACAACAAACTGTTCTAAATAATCTGTGTCACTAACATCCCCTACAGACAATGACATCGTCTCAAATTCCTTTCCTTGAACAGATGAAGTTGTATCAGAACTGCTAAAGGAATGAAAGAACAAGTAAGCGGCTGATGCTTGTGATCCAAGAGAAGTAATCTTGTGTATTGAGATATACTTCAAGTGCTTCCCCACTCCAAACTCGATCCAAAGCTTGTGGATGCCAGGTATTCTGTGGAAAGTTGACAATGAAATAACAACATCACTGTCTACAGTCTTGACAAGAATGCGCGGACAAATTTTAGCGGCATGTTTAACATGAACAAAAATACGTTCATCTGCCTCTTCTATGTTACATGGCATCAGCGGTTTTATATTTACAGACTGGTTTGTTACAGCTCTGTCTCGCTCTCAGAGACCCTACAAACATTCTGTGATTTGTGTCAATGTTCTCTACTACTTCAGTTACAATTAATGAAACAACTCTGATTTGTTGTCGTCATATCTCGAATATGTGGTCCAATTGTTGGGCATGCTCCCACTGGCTTTGACGCCCCTCCTTACACCAGAGCCGCGGTTTGAACGCGTACTATAGCGCGTACTAGACTTTAAACCGTCGTTAAAGTATCTATCGAAAACCAAATCTGGTCACGTCACTGATCGAAGTTGATGGTCTATATATGGTTGTACGACAAAATGAAGCACCATTAGTTGCTGCCAAGGTGTTAGATGGACCAGCAATAATCAATATTCTCAGACCCAATGATTCGAAGACATTCATTGAGTATATATCAAGTGTCATACAACCATCAACTTCGATCAGTGACACGACTAGATTTGTTTTTCGATAGATACTTTAACGACAGTCTCTGGTGTAAGGAGGGTCGTTAAAGCCAGCAGGAGCTTGCCCAACAATTGGACCACATTTTTTAGATTTGATGACAACAAATTAGAGTTGTTTTCATTTATTGTAACTGAAGAAGTAGAGAACATTGGCACAAATCACGGAATGTTTGTAGGGTCTTTGGGAGACAGAGCTGTAACAAACCAGTAAATATACAATCGCTGATGCCATGTAACATAGAAGAGGCAGATGAACGTATGTTTGTTCACGTTAAACTTGCCGCTGAAATTTTCCACGCATTGTCAAGACTGTACACAGTGATGTTGTTGTCAGCTTTCCACAGAATACCTGGCATCCACGAGCTTCGGATCGAGTTTGGAGTGGGGAAGCACTTGAAGTACATCCCAATACACGAGATTGCTTCTTCTCTTGGATCACAAGCATCAGCCGCTTACTTGTTCTTTCATACCATTAGCGGTTGTGATAGAACTTCATCTGTTTAAGGAAAAGGTAAAGCTACATTTAACGAGACTTTGAAAAAGATGCCATGTATGACTCCAGTTTTTGAGAGGATGTCATTGTCTGTAGGGCATGTTAGTGAAACAGACACAGATTATCTAGAACAGTTTGTTGTAACTATGTCTACTGCAGAACATTTAATGATGCAAGACAATATCTTTTTACAACAAGAGAAAGACTATTAAAAATATCCCCCAACATCTGCAGCATTAAGAGAACTTGTGAAACGGAAGCTAGGAAGTGGTACGACTGTCTAGATGCATTCAGGGTTGAACAGGACCCAGCGAACTGGGGATAGAGGAAGGACGGCAACAAATTTAGTCCAGCTTGGAGTTCATTGCCGGAACTTTCAGATGTCACAAAGGTTTTAATTCGCTGTAGACACACCGACTGTGATCTTGGATGCTGTAAATGCAGAAAGAGTGATTTACGATGTACAGAGCTGTGTGGTTTCCAGGGAAAATGTGATCTACAATAAGTGTCCGTGTTAAATGCATGTAATTATGAACATAAACGATGTCAGAGCCGCGTAGCGCAAGTTACGCGTGATTTTCTGAAAATCTTAAATTGGTTACAAATAGTGTAAAGCCAGTACGGGTTGAGCTACATTCAAAATGGCCGCCATGCAATCAAAGACGTTATACCAATATGTTTGTTGACCTCAATACTATATTATACTTTGTACCTAAAATTATAACTGTAGGTACCGTACTGAAACATTTTGAGTTCGCCATTTTGAAATTCAAAATGGCCGCCATGCAATAAAAATGTCAGTTAAATACCAATTATTATGTTTGGTTACCCATTACCATATAATTGGCACCTAAAATCAGAACTCTGTGTACCTTTTTAGCAGAGATACCTGAAAAGTGAAAATTTGAAGTCCGCCATTTTGAAATCCAAAATGGCCGCCATGCAATCAAAATGTTAGTTATACCAATATGTTTGGTGACCCCATTAACATATAATTTGCACCTAAAATCAGAACTCTAGGTGCCTTTTTAGCAGAGATATACCTGAAAAAAGAAAATTTGAAATCCGCCATTTTGAAATCCAACATGGCCGCCATGGAATCAAAATGTTAGTTATACCAGTATGTTTGGTGACCCCCCACTACCATATAATTTGCACCTAAAATCAGAACTCTAGGTGCCTCTTTAGCAGAGATATACCTAAAAAGTGAAAATTTGAAGTCCGCCATTTTGAAATCCAAAATGGCCGCCATGCAATTAAAATGTTAGTTATACCAATATGTTTGGTGACCCCATTACCATATAATTTGCACCTAAATTCAGAACTCTAGGTGCCTATTTAGCAGAGATATACCTGAAAAGTGAACAATTTGGGTCCGCCATTTTGAAATCCAAAATGGCGGCTTTCCCCTGACCAAATTTTGTGCAACCCTTCCATTTCATATTTTTGACACCCTAATGAATAACTGTGCAAAGTTTCAGAATGTTATCACAATTTGAAGGATTGGGTCACTTAACAGGCCTACTAATACGCTAAAGGACGTTCACCACTATGTTTCATCAACACGTGACGTGTTTCTTCGTAAATGTGCAATTGAGGTTTTTTATCTTCACAATTAATGTGCATTTAACAACTTTAAAGCAACCGCCAATTAAGTATTAAAATAGTAGTTTAGTGCAATAACATTCGATATAATGCACACACTGCTCAGATGTGTATACGATATTTTGTAGGCCTGTTTTTGTCGCATCGCAATACTGGATGGAAATTGATAACTTAGATAAAATAAATCGTAAACATAGGGAAAGAGATATAAGATTTACGAGTATCGATAAACTCGTCTCGTCTTTTTGCATAAGAATTAGGGCACGCTGTAAAATAATAGCATGAGTCAAATCGATGGGTGCTAAATTTGATAGAACAAAGGAGTAAAAACATTGTCAAATTTCCTGCAACGAAGCAGATTTTCACTGTTAGAGGCGTTAACATTATCGAACCAATGGATAATATTGTCAGTTATTAACAGCCTTTAAGGGCAATTTGTCGAAAACAGAGAAAACTAGAAGGTACTCCGAGAGTACAAACCTCCGCCTACTGTAAAATTTCCCTACATAAAATTCCCCCTGAATATTTTTTTTTACATTTTTTTTTATTAGTTCTAAGTGTAAATATGTTAACTGCACACTATAAAGTTGTGGATGACAGTGTGGTGTAATGGTTATGTATCCAGCCTCTCACAGTTGAGATCGCTGGTTCAAGTCCCACTGAGGTTTTTTTTTTTTATTATTTTTTTATTTCTTATTTTTTTTTTTTGTGGACCTTGATCTTTGACCCTGACCCTTCAAATTTTAACCACAATTATATGATGTGTCATTGATCATTGTGGCTAAGTTTGGTGAGAATCGGATAAAAACTGTGGTCTCTAGGCAGTAAAATAGTTTTTTGTTAGTTGTGACCTTGACCTATGACCTTTTCCCCTCAAATTCGAACTCGTCCGGGCTTTTGGAGCATAGATCATTGTTGCCAAATTTGGTGAGAATCGGATAAAAACTGTGGCCTCCAGGCTGTTCACAGACACACACACAAACACACACACAAACATACAGGGGTGAAAACATAACCTCCTTGGCGGAGGTAATAAGTAAGTTGTCTGACAGCCATTCTTAATATTCGCGTCTGCAATAATCTACAAAATCATTGAACTCATGGGTGACGTCACGAATGCAATGCGATATGTCAGGTATATAAACTATTATATACCAAACTGGCGAGTAAATCATGTTTTACTTTTTAAACCTCGCAACGTCTGGTTGAAAAGGCTACTCGGACCAATAATTTCTATTAGCCTAGGAGTTATTGCGATTTGGACGTTTCTGATTGGCTGTAGCCATGGACTATATTGATTAACACTGTTCTGATTGGTTGTAGCTTTGAATACATCTTCTCGGAACTCGTCCTTAATACAATAGCAATTTAGCACAGTGTTTTACTATATTAGTATATAACCAGATAAATAATAGGAAACATTTAATAATTTGATAAATGACATTTAAATAGCAATTTAGGTAAATGTCTTTTGAAATGAAATTAAATAAATTATAACCAATTTGGTTAGAGTAAAACACAATGATAAAGAATAGGAAACATTTAATAATAGGATAAATTACATTTACATAGCAATTTAGCACTGTGTTTTACTATAACCAATTTGGTTAGAGTAAAACACAATGATAAAGAATAAGAAACATTTAATAACATGATAAATGACATTTACATAGCAATTTAGCACTGTGTTTTACTATAACCAATCAGATTAGAGTAAAACACAATGATAAAGAATAGGAAACATTTAATAATATGATATATAACATTTACATAGCAATTTAGCACTGTGTTTTACTATAACCAATTTGATTAGAGTAAAACACAACGATAAAGAATAGGAAACATTTAATAACATGATAAATTACATTTACATAGCAATTTATCACTGTGTTTTACTATATAACCAATTTGGTTAGAGTAAAACACAATGATAAAGAATAGGAATTTAATAATATGATATATAACATTTACATAGCAATTTAGCACTGTGTTTTACTATAACCAATTTGGTTAGAGTTAAACACAATGATAAAGAATAGGAAACATTTAAAAATATGATAAATGACATTCACATAGCAATTTAGCACTGTGTTTTACTATACCAATTTGATTAGAGTAAAACACAATGATAAAGAATATGAAACATTTAATAATATGATAAATTGCTAGCACTGTGTTTTACTGTACCAATTTAGTTTTGGATAAAGAATATGAATTTAAAGAATGGATATAATATGATATGATACAATATGATTTTCTCCCAATTAGTAAGACATTTTGGAATACTGCGTGCGTAGTGCACCTAACAAGATCATGTTCGCTATTTAAAACTCACATTTTAAAACCGTAAACGCATAAATTTGCGGACATACTCGTAAAACACACTTCCAGAGATTTAATCATTTTAACAGTACTACAAAATCCATAATATAAAGTAGTATAGATTTGTACAAAAAGAGCAGAACAATTAAATTAACTGTCATTACATCTACTGAACTGTCTCATTACATCTACTGAAAAATTCATCGCGATGAATTTATTTATAATACACCAATCAGATCACACGCAATTAGTATGGAATGCCAGTTTAGGCGATGATAAAATCGCGTCGATGATGCAATGAAAATTGCGTCGATGTGATGAAAATTGCGTCGATGAATATAGTATTGATGTAATGAAAATTTAAGTCGATGTGATGAACATTGCGTCGATGAAAATTGCGTCGATGTAATGAAAATTGCGTTAATGTGATGAAAATTGCGTCGATGAAAACTGCATCGATGAAACCTGCATCGATGAAAAAAAAAAAAATTTCATTGATGCAGTTTTCATCGATGAAATTTGCGATCTCCCTGCCGGTATGATTTGAATATGATGTCATGGATGCTGGACATCTGAATTTTATGTACTGAACTGGTGGATTAAAGGAAGCAATTAGCTAGAAGATATATTGTGTCCGAAAGGACAATAATGGATCCATTGCTAAAATGTGTTGACAATAAATCACTAAAATGTTAATCAGTGCATATATTTCAACATTGTTTTAGTGCGCGCTCACTGTGCGCTTGTCTATAACGCGCGCTAGCGCAAGCGGTAAACATGTTTATCATATCAAAATATTCAGAAACCGTCAATTTTTAGCAACATAATAACATTATTAACATCATTATTAACATCATCATTTACTTTACTAGTAGTCATTTTCATCATTGATTGAATTAAAACCATTTGGAATTTTCATAATCAATTAAATTTATCACATCAATTTTCATCGATGCAGTTTTCATCGACGCAGTTTTCATCGATGCAGTTTTCATCGACGCAATTTTCATCGACGCAATTTTCATCGATGCAATTTTCATCGACGCAATGTAAATTGCGTCGACGCAATCTACATTGCGTCGATGCAATTTTCATCAACGCAATTTCATCATCGACGCAATTTTTATCATCGCCAAAAACTTGTGTAAAACGGCGTTCCATAATTAGTAACGAATCGCATATTCGCCGTTTATTGTTGAGGCGCGTAAACAGTGTGCGCAATGCACGTTTTCTTCCCCATGACGAGACGAATCGATATTCGACGCTTCGTGTGACGAATAATCGCCAAATTATAATTAATATAATTAATTAATGAAATAAGATACGCAGTTGATGTTTGCATCAATTGTTCTTTAGAATAAATACTTTCGAAATACAAAACAAAAAATGTGTGGTGAGTGACGATATGTTCAATCATGGACCTATAAATTACTAATTTATAGGTCCATGATTCAATATCTGTAGCTTCAATTCAAACATAATGTAACAGAAAATTCGAAGCGTAAAAAACATTCGTTTACACAACACTTTTTTTTATACTTTATTATTGATTATTATATTATACAGGAATACTATTTATTTCCTCATTTCTACCCAAGAATAAAAAATTTTTTGGATACAAAACTTTATGCATGTGAATTACATTACCAAAATATTAAAATGAGGATAAAAAAACATCGCGTAAAATACTCGTATTCAAAAGCTTCTGAAATTTGTAGATATATGTCATGAAAAAGAAATTTGACATTCCCAATAATTTTTTTTTGGCAAAAATGTAATATATGAAACATACAATTTACATAGTTTATCATTGTTTTTTATTAGAACCAATATGGTTACACAGTTAAACATAGTGATAAAGAATAGATACTTGTTAGGTTACTACCCTACCCTCTAGTTTGAAGCGACATTATAAATTCATCGAGAAAAAAAACGTATCGTATTCAGAAACGTTTGACATATTTTGTATAGATATGTTCAATAAGACAAAACAAATTATAAATTTCAAGACAAATCGATGATTTCCATTATTTGCATTTCTAAAAATTCACACTTATGAAAGACCATACATTTTCAACATATTCGTTTTTTCTGTGTACCGAGTTTAGAAACTTTTTGAATACCAGACGTATTTTTTTGTGATGCTTTTTCATTTGAATTGTAGTATAAAATGTCATTGAAACGAGATAAAAATCATACAATACATGTTATAATAGGTTGCTCTATATACATAACAAAATTAGTTCTTTTTTTGGTAAGAATCGCCAATGAAGTAGAAAGTTATTTCAGATGTAGTGTGCATTTATAGGTCATTAATAGTAGGCCTAAAATATAATATTAAATATTATAAAGAATATCAAACATTTTATGTTATGAAAAATAAAATGTACATATAAGTTTATCATTGTGTTTTACTATAACCATTTTGGTTAAAAGTTAAACACAGTGAGTGATAAAGAATAGAACTGTTTTAGTTTATTTAACCCTAACCCTAGTTTGAAGCGATCACATATTTAATATTCATCGCTAAAAATACGTATCGTCTTGAAAAACGTTTGATATTTGGTAGATATGTTCAATTTAGGTTCTTACATCTATAATGCAAAAGAAATATCCTAATAGTTTTATTTTGATTTCTGGGAATCATCAATGAAGTAAAAATGTGTTGGAAATGTATTGTCTTTCATAAGTGTAAATGTTTAGAAATGCAAATTATTAAAATCACGAATTTGTCTTGAAACTTTTATTTTTTGTTTGTTTTATAGACGTAAGAACCTATTGAACATATTTACCAAATTTCAAATGTTTCTGAATACGATACGTATTTTTTCGCGATGAATTAAGTATGTGATCGCTTCAAACTAGGGTTAGAGTTATATAACCTAAGACACTAACCTAAAACAGTGTCTATTCTTTATCACTGTGTTTAACTGTGTAACCAAATTGGTTCTGTAAAACAAGATGATAAACTATGTAACTTGTATTTATTATTATTACATTATATGTATCCTATAATGTAATATGAAAAATAAAATGTACATAGTTTATCATTGTGTTGTACTAAAACCAATTTGGTTAAAAGTTAAACACAGTGTTAAAGAATGGAACTGTTAGGTTATTTAACCCTAACCCTAGTTTGAAGCGATCACATACTTAATTCATCGATAAAAATACGTATCGTCTTAAAAAACATTTGAAATTTGGTACATGTTCAATATAGGTTCTTACATCTATAAATGTAAAAGAAATATCATAATTTGTTTTATTTTGATTTCTGGGAATCATCAATGAAGTAAAAATGTGTTGGAAAATGTATGGTATTTCATAAGTGTACATTTTTAGAAATGCAAATTATTAAAATCACGAATTTTTCGTGAAATTTATATTTTTTGTTTGTTTTATAGACGTAAGAACCTATTAAACATATCTAACAAATTTCAAAAGTTTCTGAATACGATACGTACTTTTTCGCGATGAATTTATTATGTCGCTTCAAACTAGGGTTAGGGTTATATAACCTAAAACAGTATCTATTCTTTATCACTGTGTTTAACTGTGTCACCAAATTGGTTCTGTAAAACAAGATGATAAACTATGTAACTTGTATTTATTATATTATTACATTATATGTATCCTATTCTTTATCATAACGTTTAGATAATAAGATATGTTTAATATAATATTTTGCTATGTAAATAATATCATATAATAAATGTTTCATTATCATTGCGTTTTACTGTAACCAAATTGGCTATAGTAAAACACAATACTATAACTAAATTTGTATGTAAATGTATCATATTATTATATGTTTCCTATTCTTTATTTGTGTTTTACTGTATCCAGCACAGTGCTAAATATCATTTATCATAGTTAAAATGTTTTACTCTAACCAAATTGGTTATAGTAAAACATAGTGATAAATTACTATGTAAATGTCATTTATCATATTATTAAATGTTTCCTATTCTTTATCATTGTGCTTTACTCTAATCAAATTGGTTATAGTAAAACACAGTGCTAAATTTCTATGTGAATGTCATTTATCATGTTATTAAATGTTCCTATTCTATATCATTGTGTTTTACTCTAATCAAATTGGTTATAGTAAAACATTGTGCTAAATTGCTATGTAAATAATCATTATTATTAAATGTTTCCTATTCTTTATCATTGTGTTTTACCATAATCAAAATGGTTATATTAAAACACAGTGATAAATTGCTATGTAAATAATCATTATTATTAAATGTTTCCTATTCTATATCATTGTGCTTTACCATAACCAAATTGGTTATAGTAAAACACAGTGCTAAATTGCTATGTGAATGTCATTTATCAAATTATTAAATGTTTCATATTCTTTATCATTGTGTTTTACTTTAACCAAATTGTTTATAGTAAAACACAGTGCTAAATTGCTATGTAAGTCATTTATCATATTATTAAATTTTTCCTATTCTATATCATTGTGCTTTACCATAACCAAATTGGTTATAGTAAAACACAGTGCTAAATTGCTATGTGAATGTCATTTATCAAATTATTAAATGTTTCCTATTCTTTATCATTATGTTTTACTTTAACCAAATTGGTTATAGTAAAACACAGTGATAAATTGCTATGTAAATGTCATTTATCATATTGTTAAATGTTTCCTATTCTATATCATTGTGCTTTACCATAACCAAATTGGTTATAGTAAGTAAAACACAGTGATAAATTGCTATGTAAATGTCATTTATCATATTATTAAATGTTTCCTATTCTATATCATTGTGTTTTACTATAACCAAATTGGTTATAGTAAAACACAGTGCTAAATTGCTATGTAAATAATCATTATTATTAAATGTTTCCTATTCTTTATCATTGTGTTTTACTCCAACCAAATTGGTTATAGTAAAACACAGTGCTAAATTGCTATGTAAATGTCATATATCATATTATTAAATTCCTATTCTTTATCATTCTGCTTTACTTTAACCAAATTGGTTATAGTAAAACACAGTGCTAAATTGCTATGTAAATGTCATATATCATATTATTAAATGTTTCCTATTCTTTATCATTGTGTTTTACTTTAACCAAATTGGTTATAGTAAAACACAGTGCTAAATTGCTATGTAAATGTCATTTATCAAATTATTAAATGTTTCCTATTCTATATCATTGTGTTTTACTCTAACCAAATTGGTTATAGTAAAACACAGTGCTAAATTGCTATGTAAATGTCATATATCATATTATTAAATTCCTATTCTTTATCATTGTGTTTTACTCTAACCAAATTGGTTATAGTAAAACACAGTGATAAATTGCTATGTAAGTCATTTATCATATTATTAAATGTTTCCTATAATATATCATTGCGCTTTACCATAACCAAATTGGTTATAGTAAAACACAGTGCTAAATTGCTATGTGAATGTCATTTATCAAATTATTAAATGTTTCCTATTCTTTATCATTATGTTTTACTTTAACCAAATTGGTTATAGTAAAACACAGTGCTAAATTGCTATGTAAATGTCATTTATCATATTATTAAATGTTTCCTATTCTTTATCATTGTGTTTTACTATAACCAAATTGGTTATAGTAAAACACAGTGCTAAATTGCTATGTAAATAATCATTATTATTAAATGTTTCCTATTCTATATCATTGTGTTTTACTATAACCAAAATGGTTATAGTAAAACACAGTGCTAAATTGCTATGTAAATGTCATTTATCATATTATTAAATGTTTCCTATTCTATATCATTGTGTTTTACTCTAACCAAATTGGTTATAGTAAAACACAGTGATAAATTGCTATGTAATGACATTTATCATATTATTAAACGTTTCCTATTCTTTATCATTGTGTTTTACTCTAACCAAATTGGTTATAGTAAAACACAGTGATAAATTGCTATGTAAATGTCATTTATCATATTATTAAATGTTTCCTATTCTTTATCATTATGATTGTGTTTTACTCTAACCAAATTGGTTATTGTAAAACACAGTATATTTTACCTCAACAACATGTAACATCGCCGCAAAATTGTTTATACGTTTATTTTGATTGGCTAACTAAAGTACGGTCTAATGAATATTGATATCAGAAGATTCCCTAGCTTAGTGAAAAAGTTTTATTACCAAAAATATGCTGATTACGTCACTACCGGAAGTTGTAGTCTAGCATGATGCAGACGCAATTGATTATGTACGTTTGTTAAACATATAAAAAGCTGTAAATTACCACAAAACGACAATAGGAAAGAATTCAAAGAAATGCCCTACGTGTTCAAAATCATTGTTTTAATATAGTCTGTATGTATAACTAACAATTGACCTTGTGGAAGAGCGTATAAATTTAATTTAAAGTAAAACATGATTTACTCGCCAATTTGGTATTGGATATATAGCTCGATATGTTTGATAGTACGGTACGGAGAAGACCCCAAATGATGGCTTATTACTATGTTTTCATTTATATACACACGCACCTATAATTATATTATACTGTATAATGCCATTGTTGAATAAATAAATGTTTTTTGAACTTGAACTTATTAACTAATCTTGACTCGCGGTGAAATTGGATTTAACATTTTATAAGAACGACCCCGTTAATAATGAGAACATTTCTTTTGTTTGATTATATGCCCGTATATGGACAATGATGATGTCATATCATTACCATCTTTGGGTATAGTACTACCATATTTGGACACATCACACTTTTTGGTCACATAAAGTTGAATAGTGTAGACAAGGCTTAAGAGTATAGAAACATGGGTGAGACGTCAGGGGTAATAGAAAATGGAGATATTGTGAAAAGTAGGATTTCTTGGACAGTCGGTATTGGAGGTGATTGCTACGATATTTGTTCGTACATGAAACATAATAACATTAATGAATAATCCATTTGTCATTATTCATTAGTAAGGTGTTAGGTGCCTTACTGAGACAATGTAAAGATTCGGTAGTACATTACCCCCAGGCCTAAAGCTTGGTTCCCACTAGAACGTAACGCAAGGACGTAAACGCAACGCAAGCGTTTTAACCAATCACAAGCGAAGTTATAGAAAGTTAGCAATCACAAGCCAATAAGTCATCGCTTGTGATTGGTCAATTCACTTGCGTTGCGTTACGTCCTTGCGTTGCGTCGCTAGTGGGAACCACGCATTAGTATTGTATTTGACTTTCATGATATTAGCACGGACGATAGTACAGTAGTATTAACATTACCAATACAAAAAAAAGCTGAAGAGACAATCAGATTCAATATTTAAGCATAATGCGCATTTTAACAGGCGGAACATATGGAAAAAAACTTCAGTTACATTTTCACCACAACTAATTCCATTTCAATTGAATAAAATTCTCTCTTCTTTTCTCATAAAAATAAACTGATCATTTGAAGACTGACACCTGGGAAAGTAATGAAAAAAGCTTTGTTGAAGCTACAACAGAGAATTCGACAATATCATCCGCAAAGTAGGACTACTGCCTACTCTTAGGTGGGCCTGAAGCTGTTATCTAATTAAGTTCAAGTACATAGGCCTATAGCAAAGTATACGACGACGACGAGTATATCTTTATCTACTCTACAATGAACGACAAAGTCATAAAATTATCATGTCATATTAAATAAGCAATTATTTAGAAGTAATTTCTAGTACATGCTAATTCTTCAAGTTAGATGTTTCTATCTATCTAATACAAACTGCAATACATCTGCTTCATATTTCATTTCAAAGATGCTATACTTTACTTAACCAATTTTGTATTCATTTCAGTAAATGACGAAAGGAATTTGACCGACTCCCAACAGCAAAAATAGATAGAAACTCTGTTTCGTAACTCCAGATATTACGGAATTTGAAAACAAAGTAATGGAGTTGTAACTTGATGGTTAACGTGCTTGCCTTCTAAACTCAAGGTCAAGGGTTCAATCCTGATCTAGCGCCAGGGTTCAATCCTGACCTAGCGCCATGGTTCAATTCTGACTTAGCGCCAGGGTTCAATTCTGATCTAGCGCCAGGGTTCAATTCTGATCTAGCGCCAGGGTTCAATTCTGACTTAGCGCCAGGGTTCAATTCTGACTTAGCGCCAGGGTTTGATCTTGATCTTGCCAGGGTTGTTACTCAAGACTCTTTCCACTCCATAAGCCTCAACTGAGTTTATAAGAATGGCAGTTAGTCAATCCTGTAATTTGCGAGTTTCTCGCTGTTAAATGCATATGAATTAACACCCAAAAATGGCATAGGCCTACGATATCAAATGTAGTAAAAACTTTATCATATCAAAATAAAGTTATTTAGAAAACAAACAATGCAAAAGTAACTGGATGTACCAAATAGAGAAAGATTTACAATTCAAATGATATGTTAAATCTAAACACAATAACAAACCACCACTAAGGCCTCTCTAAAGCTCTGTCCACACTATCCTGATGTGACAACTAACTTGATGTGACAAAAAATGTGATGACGTCATATCACTTCAATATTTGAGCACATCACATTTTTTTGGTCAAACTTTTGATAGTGTAAACAGAGCTAAAACAGGCAAAATATTGAATTAAAAAACGAAATGGATATAATATATTGTTGACAGGGCCTTAACCATAAATGTTATCCTGACGTGAACTATACAGCAAGACAATCACAGTATTAGCTAACAAAACCGAATGTAAAGCCATTAAACAAGCCATCAAAATTAAATAAACTCGCTTTGACTTTACGACGACAAAGTTTGCAATAAGGAGGTTAGAAATACAAAGAAAACCGTAAAATATCTAGAAAGTCATAAAGATAAGGTACAAAATTTGAAATACAGGATTTTAACCTTCAAAAAGGCATTAAACAGTCTCTGATATCAGAGGCAACCGGAGACATTTTACATTTGGCAATTGCAAAATATCATCTCATAAAAGACGAATAATAAATGATCTTTTCATTACTTATCGATTTATTTATATGTTCCTAATTAAAATTCAGATATGTAATCAAACTATATAAGGAAATACTGATTCAGTGAACTTCCTTAAAATTGGTTTATTTTACAAAACTTTCGCGTAAATAAATGTGATGATGAAAATATCTAAAATTCGTTAGTGTACATGACGAAATGTCAATTAAATCGTGGTATGTTATACAGTTTTGCAAATATATCGATAAACACAAGTTGCGAGCAGACCATAGCTTGGTTCTGACTTGTACTCACAATTGCGTACACGGATCGCAAGTACTGTAAGTTGACCAATCACAAGCGATAGTTGGGATGATCTATCGTGTAGTGATTGGTCAAATTACTTGAGTTGCGCTTACGTCCTTGCGTTGCATTCAAGTGAGAACTAAACGTTTATCAACAAAGTGAAAAAATAATGAACACCCTTAATAATTCGTCCAATATAGTAAACCGTGGCCGTATTCACCAATCACACTTAAGTGAGATATTTCCCTTAAATCCTAAGGATTTCCCTTAAATCAAGAAAATATTAAGGGTTTCACTTAAGTGGTATTCACAAAGGGTTTAAGGTTAAGGGAAACCCTTAACTTGGTATATTTTCCCCTTAACTTTTAAGGGACCTCAGAGGTCCCTTAAAAGTTCCCTTAACTATTCAGTACCTTGGTTGTGCTGACGATTCTGTATGTGCGAGTACTATGCCTACTTGTAGATGGCCCCAGTCTAGGCTAGGTAGAGATGCTAGGTTGGTCTGCCCACTAACCAGCCTAGGATTCATGTTTGGTTTGAGTAGCATCTAGACCTTTTTTTGCTGATCCCCACCCATACAAATTAGTCTATGCCTATATATACATTTATTTGTTTTGTTTTGACTGCCATTATTTTTGTGGAAGATGGCTTCCCATTTCGTTGTAATAGAAATTAGCCCCATTCTAGTAGTAGGCCTAGGCTAGGTAGAGATGCTAGGCCCCTTTTGGTCTGCCCAGTAACCAGCCTAGGATGCATATGCCTCAATACAGACAGGTTTAGGCCTACACAGAATGTTGGTTTGTTAGTAGCATCTAGGCTAGACCAATTTTTCTTGATCCTCATACAAATTAGTCTAGGTTTAATATTCATTTACTTGTTTTTGTTTTGACTGCCATTTTCTTTTTATTGATCGTCCATACCCTTTTCTCTTCATCCTCCCCGTCCCCCAACCCCTTACTCTTTTTTTAAATATGCAAATTAGTTTTAGAGAGGAAAAGTGATTGGACCATAGGGGAATTAAATCCTCTGTGATTGGACAATGGGACAACTCATGAATATTTATGATTATTTTTACCCTTAAGTTTTACCCTTAAATTAAGTGTTTTCCTTAGGTAAGTGAATCCCTTAACTCATTTGTGAATACCCCTTAAGTGTTTCCCTTTGTTAAGGGAATTCTTAAATTTTAAGGGTAAGTATTTCCCTTAGCCTAAGTGAGATTGGTGAATACGGCCACTGGTCTCAGCATTGCTAATTCATCGATAATTTATTTATGATATTAATATATACAATTAAAATTGACATGTAGTAAACAATCTGCCATCGCCTCATTTAATTAAATTTCAAATTAAAAAGCTGTGTTTTATGAATTATTTAAAGAAAATTCCTTTCGTTCGTGACAAAAGGTCGTTCAACTTCAAAAAATAATATCTGATACGACCTAAATATCTTTAATATGCTATTGGGTTCTTAATGTAATTACTAAGTAGGCCTAGTATTTATTAATTAATGTCATCAAAACTCGTATTTTATACTTATAGTGTAGATTCATTTTATTATTATGGCAGCCTGTGTGAAAGTATAGCTCGCGGTTTGTAAATGTAAATTGTATTATGTTGTCACGCATCAGTGAGCTGACTTTACCGAATACCGAAGAGAGTCGATTGAGTCCGAAACGAACCGATGGAGGAACTCTCGTACGGAAAAAAAAATCGCGTACGGTACAGTATTATATTACGGATTCCCAGTATACCAATCTACCTATATTACTTAGCCTAGCCCCCTGTAATGTACCTTATTCGTCGATGTGGTCTTAACTTCCTTTAGGCCAATTCTAAAAGGTGTATGAACATCGTCCTCGGAATTCCAGCAGCTTTCGGCGGAGGAGGAGAGAGAGATCGATCGGCGGCGGGGAGAAGATAGAGAAGAGAATTGAATTTCCACAAATAAACAGCGCCACCTTCAGTAGGGTTTGATTGATATTTTGACGTTTAAATTCGGAACTTGAACTCGGAATTCCGCGCCGAGGGGATCACACACACGTAAACGTTTATCGTTTAAGATAATTATTTTAATCTAGTTAAAAAAAAAAAAAGAGACCTGTGCAAGAATGACAAAAAAAATCAATCGGAACGTTATAGTGACATCCCGTATATCCGGTCCGTGTTATTACATAGTGCAGCTCTCGAACCACTGACCGACAGTGAAGTCACCTTACAAAGACACGGGTCTTTCGCTCTGAGCTACATAACTTGCTGAATGTTTAAGTTACGTTTTACCGTATAAACGTATTGTCTATCAGTAAAAGAAAGTAGTTTCACTCCCAGTAGGTAGAGCTCTCGAACCACTGACCGACCGTGAAGCCACCTACAAAGACATGAGTCTTCCTCTCTGAGCTACATAACTCTCTGAAAGATTAACTTACTTTTTACCTTATAAACGTATCGTCATCAGTAAAAGAAAATTATAGTCAATATTCCGTCCCAGTGCAGCTACATAACTCATCGACAGAGTAGAAGTTTGCACCTTACAAACCTAAGCGTATATCGGTAAAACCTTTAAAATTATTTATACTTGAATTGCGTTATTACCACATTACCAAGGTCCCAGCAAGTCTATCAATTTCTTTATAAAAAGAAATTTGAATTCAATAATGTAGGCACTATAGTATTAGTATTATAAATGGGTTAGATGGATTTAAGATGAGAAAATTTACTACAACCAGTTAATTATTTATTTTTAAGTTTTTTAAATGAATTTCTAAGTTGTACACTGAAATTGTCAACGTTATTATTCGAAACATAATCAAATGCCATATACTTAATTTTAACTTTTACTGCATAATTTAAAGAAAAAATCGAACTAAATCAGATATATTTCAATAAGAGAATGATGAAGATGATAATGAAAACATTTTTTATTTGACTGTACTTAAGTATTTGCTCAGTAATTAAGGTACTTTGTAGTATTAGTATAACTATAAATGAGGGCGGAAAATTGATCAATAAATGACTTCGATACCAATGCATATTGTCAAACGAACGTTAAGATCAAACAATCACACGCTATCTTGAAAGATTACCGACTGCAGAACCAGAGAACTGAGGGACTTGAATCTGCATAAAAACTAAAACATTTGGATTTTACTACCCCGCTTAGAGAGATATTTAAATTAATTATGTCAGTAATTACTGCTGCTGCGCCAACTTTTACAAGCATTTATTTGGAAGATGAGTTTTTATCGGATATGGCGCCAGTAACAGTTGGAGCAGCTAACTATAATAATGGTACCGGCGCCGAAGTAGATTGGACATTATCAACTATAACTCTAATAGGAGGATGCATATTGTGCCTTGTGACATTTGTTACGATTATCGGAAACGTCCTGGCCGTTGTCGTTTTGACGGGACGAAAACGATTTCGTTCACGTGCAACGTACGCATTTATCACATCGATGGCGATCGCTGATACTTTTGTCGGTGTTATCGTAATGCCATTTAGTATAACAAACTTACTTCTGGGTAAGTGGTATTTTGGAACAATAGCTTGCCGGCTTTTTGTGTCAAGTGACGTATGTCTATGTACGGCATCATGTTTAAATCTAGTTGCCGTTACTTCTGACCGTTTCATTGCAGTTAAATATCCGTTCTCTTATCGTAGCATACTCAATAAAAGAAACACTAAGCTAGTTATTTTCGCAGTTTGGTTTGCTTCTATTATGATTTCTTTTCCACCTATTCATTTGGGTTGGAATAAAGTTGAAGGTGAGGAAATGGGTCCTGGTGAATGTTTTCTTGAAGCAGGGATAGTGTACACACTGACAGATGGACTTGGGTTTTTCTTTCTTCCTCTTTTCATAATGTGTGCCATGTACATTCAGATTGCACGAGTTGTAAGACATAGTTCTAAAACATGGAAAGAAAGTCGGGTTTCTAACCAGGATAGCCGACTTGGACGAACAGTAGCAACGGTAATGACGTGTTTTGTTGTGTGCTGGCTTCCATTTATGTCATACTTTACATTCTCAGGTTTAACATCGTGGGTACCAAATGACCCCTGGTACTCTATGTTATTCTGGTTAACATATTTTAACAGTACATTAAATCCTATCATTTATTGTGGAACTAATAGACATTTCAAAGAAGGGTTGTTGGAAACGATACGAAGAAAACCATTGGCTAAAAACATTAAAACATCGGTAGTATTTAAAACTACAGCATCTCACACATTTCAGTCGAGAACGACGGATACAGAAAATGAAACAAAAGACACATCTCAAAGTGTGACTGCTTTTTAAGCAGCAGATGTTGTATTTCCAGTACTTAGTTGGTAAATATATTGTATTTGGTTAGTGACTTAGGAGTTCATTGAACTATCGGATCGTTTAACCATATATAAAAAGTATAACATGTAATAGGTCACTATAGCAAGTTTAGATATAAACAAAAAAAAATGATTCCATTCTGTGAGAGAAAATAAATGTAGTTATTGTTAGTTTAATGCTTTCTTCTAATGTCAGGGTTTTTTAAGTGCTGTACTAAATGCCGCTTCCTTTATCATCTTTAATGGAAATAAAGGATTGAAATCAGACACGTCTCTCGTTTTGATGAACTAATGCAATGATAGCAATCTGATTGAATTAAGAATAAAGTATCTCCTTACAATACTTTTGTGCATTCAATTAGTGTTATGGTCTATCAATACATTTGAATATTCCAGCTACATCAAATGTAAATTAGATTGTAAATGTTTATTCACAGTCAACTGCCATAGGCCTACCTTTCATTTCTCAAATCTATTTGAACTTGTTCAGAAACATAGTTTATTGTCGATTGTATACACAGTTGCTATAACATCATAGTATTCAGAAATAAAGTATATGGCATTATATAAATACGTTTGTGGCTCACTGAATTGTATGTGCAGACACGTAGTAGAATTAGTTATCTTCAGTTTAAAAGTACATCACGGTTCATCCTCCAATTTTATTTATAGTTTCATAATCCTTGTTTGTGCATGTTTTCTATGGCGACCTACTTGAGATGACTTCAGATGACTTCTTTTGTTTACAATTAGTTATTACCATGGTTACAAACCAAACAGTTTCCACTTAACGATATCAATAATTATAGTGTTGATCTATGCCAAAGTTAACACTTAGTTGATTACCAATTATTCTCTATATATTTGCAGTTCAATTATAAAAAAGTTGGATCATGCAAAAACACATGATTTTGGATTCAGGCATTGATTTGTCAATTGATTAGTTTAATTTGACTTAAGCGGTTGACACGTGTACCCTCCACTACTTATTCTAATCAATTTGTGTGGAAGAAGTTGATAACACTGTTTTTATGTTGATAAGAAATTCATATTTTATATTATTTTAGTCGATTTAATAGAGTGCGTCTGTAATTCAATACATATTTGTATGCTTACAGCAGAAGTAAAATTAATTCCGTTTATCTAGATAATAGTGTGAATAATAACACATTCAAGTCAATAATCCAATAACTAATCAATAAGGAATTATTAATATAAATAGCAAAATGATGATGATAAAGAAGCAATATAATAGTAACAAAATTGTAAATCTATAGAAAAATGTAAAACCACAGTAAAGGATTATTATAGAGACCGTCCTTGAAAGCAAATCAATATGTATACAGTAGTTTAATTTGTGTACCAGTTTGAATTTTACAGTAGCTGATGTGTTTTGCTTATGCTTGTTTTTTTAGAGGAAATAAATTTAACATCATGATTTTCATCCTGCATTTTTTTCAATATTTGAATAAAAATTTAAAAAAAAAGAGTAAAATAAAAGAAAATTCTAACAATATTTTTCATTTCTTGTCTTTGGTTTTCCTATGCACCATCTCTCTGAAATCCCTTAAAATCTTTCCTTCTCGCTTTGTTCGTTCTTCTTTGCTAAATGATGCAAGTGCACGTTTCTCGTCAGCACTATAAATTTGATTTTCTTTCCTGATACGTACAGCTTCCATTCGACGATGTCTGCCAAGGAAAAATATTATATAATTATATTTATTTCAATAACATTTTGATAAGATATTCCTCATAGATATAATGCTACAATTGTTCCGATCATTAGCACGGCTGAAATGGGCTAATACTCAACTCTGTTTCAGAAAATCAAATGGAAATCTGTCCATAAAAATAAACATTTACAGAAAGGTGTTGGTAAGTTTGATGAAGAACTTTTAGAAATGTTAAAATTATGTACCTGCTTCCACTCATAACAAAACCAGCTTCTTCAAACACTTCAATCTCTGTACTTGTTAAACCAATCTCACCACGACGAGGAATACGCATTCCAGCTTCCACGTAAGCTGCCATTGCAGCACCTTCACCAGGAAGCAAAGCCTTACCATAACTATAGTACAAAATATAGTGATATATAATTATATATATAATTAAATAAATTATTGACTTTTAAATAATTTCTTCCATCACCAGGCAGCAAAGCCTTACCATAACTATAGTACAAAATATAGTGATATATAATTATATATATAATTAAATAAATTATTGACTTTTAAATAATTTCTTCCATCACCAGGCAGCAGAGCCTTACCATAACTATAGTACAAAACATAAAAAAATCATATGTTTTTTTTTTAAATATGTTTATCAAAGTGATATACCGTATATATATAATTAAAGAAATGACTAATTAAAAAAAAAAAAACGTTAACATTAAACATATATTCAAAAGAATATGAACTCACTCGAGTGGGCCAGAAGGTCCATTTTCAGATGATATTGGTAGAGGGCCAATAACTCCATGACTATCATTCCCTGTGTTAAACAATATATTGTGTTAATATTTTGAGTTCACAAACAACTTTATATAGATAAAAATAAAACCAGATAACAAAACACAATATATTCTGTATTTACCAGATATAAAATAAACAACAAATTACATTTTCAACTAATCTGTACTAGAATTAAAACATCTTATTTTGTTAACTTACTCTGAGCTTCAACCCATTCTGCTTCATCAATTTCTTCTTCTGAATTACTTGAATCCTCATCTGAGCTGGAATCAGATTTTTTCCTTTTCTTTTTACGTTGCTTTTTGGATTTTTTTCTATAAATATTTTTTCATAAAAAAATTGAAAATATATGTTTATGTCATTATTCTTCTAAATTGAAACCAATGAAAATAACAGAGTAGGCTTTGAGAATTAGGTGGCGAAAACAACACATTCCAAAGAAATTATTTTGGATAATTACTTCACTGCAACATGAGAAATATTTTTGAGTATACAATTCATTTATTGCTTTAGTACTTCGATATTCTATTTACCTTTTTTTACTTTTTTTCTTCTTCTTTTTAGTTCTTTTCTTTCTTGTATCCTCTGTAAAATTATTATTTTAACATAAACAATACAGGGTGTGAAAACTACTAATTAAAGTGATTGTTAGAAAAAATAAAAAAGTTAATTACCATCACTACTATCAGAGCTTTCACTGACACTGGCACTTGATAGTTTAACACTAAATTCATCTGAACTGTAAAAAAAAGGAACTATTAATATGGGAGATGGAAAGGATCACAAACTTTAATTAAACTGCTTAAACACCAGTACAAACACTTACAACCATGTGAGATGGAAAGGATCACACACTTTAATTAAACTGCTTAAACACCAGTATAAATACATGCAAGCATGTGAGATGGAAAGGATCACACACTTTAATTAAACTGCTTAAACACCAGTACAAACACATACAACCATGTGAGATGGAAAGGATCACACAATTTAATTAAACTGCTTAAACACCACTATAAATACATGCAAGCATGTGAGATTGAAAGGATCACACACTTTAATTAAACTGCTTAAACACCAGTACAAACACATAAAACCATGTGAGATGGAAAGGATCACACACTTTAATTAAACTGCTTAAACACCACTATAAATACATGCAAGCATGTGAGATGGAAAGGATCACACACTTTAATTAAACTGCTTAAACACCAGTACAAACACATACAACCATGTGAGATGGAAAGGATCACACACTTTAATTAAACTGCTTAAAACACCAGTACAAACACATACAACCATGTGAGATGGAAAGGATCACACACTTTAATTAAACTGCTTAAACACCAGTATAAATACATACAACCATGTGAGATGGAAAGGACCACGCACTTTAATTAAACTGCTTAAAACACCAGTACAAACACATACAACCATGTGAGATGGAAAGGATCACACCCTTTAATTAAACTGCTTAAACACCAGTACAAACACATAAAACCATGTGAGATGGAAAGGATCACACCCTTTAATTAAACTGCTTAAACACCAGTATAAATACATGCAACCATGTGAGATGGAAAGGATCACACACTTTAATTAAACTGCTTAAACACCAGTATAAATACATACAACCATGTGAGATGGAAAGGACCACGCACTTTAATTAAACTGCTTAAAACACCAGTATAAATACATACAACCATGTGAGATGGAAAGGATCACACCCTTTAATTAAACTGCTTAAACACCAGTATAAACACATACAACCATGTGAGATGGAAAGGATCACACCCTTTAATTAAACTGCTTAAACACCAGTATAAATACATACAACCATGTGAGATGGAAAGGATCACACCCTTTAATTAAACTGCTTAAACACCAGTATAAACACATGCAACCATGTGAGATGGAAAGGATCACAAACTTTAATTAAACTGCTTAAACACCAGTATAAACACATGCAACCATGTGAGATGGAAAGGATCACAAACTTTAATTAAACTGCTTAAACACCAGTATAAACACATGCAATCATGTGAGATGGAAAGGACCACACACTTTAATTAAACTGCTTAAACACCAGTATAAACACATACAACCATGTGAGATGGAAAGGATCACACACTTTAATTAAACTGCTTAAACACCAGTATAAACACATACAACCATGTGAGATGGAAAGGATCACACACTTTAATTAAACTGCTTAAACATCAGTATAAACACATGCAATCATGTGAGATGGAAAGGATCACACACTTTAATTAAACTGCTTAAACACCAGTACAAACACATAAAACCATGTGAGATGGAAAGGATCACACACTTACTCAGGATCCGGTTTTTCTGGTGACCTCATCCACACTTCTGCAACTCCTTTTTCACAGATTTTCTCTCGTTCTTGTCTTCGTCTATTAATAACAAATTATTTTGTTTACTAGGTTTAGGCCTATGAACATTATTGAACTATTATCAACTGAAATCAGTACTTTATATAAAATAAATATAGATATGCATGTTACAGATATTCTATGTACAATAAAGACCAAAAACAGTCAGTCTCTTTCTTTAAAGTGAGTAAATTGCATCAGCAGGGTGTTTGATATCATGCTATACTTACTTTCTTTAAAGTGAGTAAATTGCATCAGCAGGGTTTTTGATATCATGCTATACTTACTTTTCAAAAAACAATTCCTGTTGTTCTTTATTGGAGCCTGCAAATTTACTATAGTGCTCCCTCCTTTCATTATGCCATGTATCCCCATTTCTTTCATGTCCACGCCTTTCCCTATCATCATATCTTCTTTCATCACGAGTCTCATGATATTCTCTTTCATCGTTCCAATTTCTTTGTTTCTTATTACTTCGATAACTGTCTCCTCTTCTCTCATCAACATTCTCACAATGTCTATTTCTATCATCTGATCTAGATTGTTTACTTTCAAATAATCTGTTGTCACTTGATTTGTCACTCCCTGGACTTCTATCGTATCTTCTTCTTCTATTACTTTCACTGTTTGCAGACGATTCACTACTGCTAGATCTTGATCTGCTGCTGCTAGATGAATTTGAACTATTTCGAGATTGATATCGGTGAGACTTTTTTCTCTTTTTACTTCTACCACCCATTCTACAAAGAAAACTAGTATAGAATACATAACATTTGAAATACAAAAAAACTATATTGAAACACAATTAGTACAGCAATTTTTAAATGTTAGTTCATTATTATTATTAATTAATCAGGCATTGATTGGACTGAATTAGGCCTAGGCCTAGCTAACTACTAGCCTAGTAGGCCAAAGTATTATTTTATTTTTTTTACTTTTTATTTTACCAGTACTAAAAATAAAGTACGTCACCCTCTAGCTACAACTAATGTAGGTCAGCGCCTCATTAAGTCTCAGCCTCCTAGCCTCAGTCGGTAGTACAGTAAGCTCATTCAGTTCAGGCCTACACCTACCACTACTAGCTAGGCGCGCCTGGCCCGAGGAGGCGGGCGGCTCGCCTAGTACTAGTAATAGAGGTAGCTAATAAGCTAGGCCTAGGGCTAGGCCTAGCTAGCCTAGGCCTACTATTTTTTTACCGTAGTAGGCTATCTAGTTTACCTTATTATATTGTTATTATATATCCTAAGTTTCGAAGTCAAATATTTATACTATACCTGCTATACGTTGTTTCTATGGAGAGATTTTAAATTGTGGACAAATTTTTAATTAAAACCACAACGTCGCGGTTGCATCCCCAACATATATCCATCATCCATAAAAAATTAAAACATCGCGCAGAGATCGTAGTTGGTATGGAACGCCAGGAGTGCATTTAGCTATGAGACGCCAACGTTACCTTGTAGAAGGTAACATTTCAACGTTTTTTTTTTATTTTCCGTTATAAAATTTGACTCGAAACGTGGAAGAACTGAAATAAACATACAGTATGAAGTTTATTTATTCTTTGTCATGTCAGCTTTCAAGAGCTTATAAATTAAGAGGTTCGGTCCGATAAACGATATCGATGTCCAGAAATGCCCCCATAATTGTCCAGGCACGTACCATATTATTTCTCTAAATATTGAATTAAATTGTTTTCTGTTGGTTCAGAGATGAATATCAGTATTTTTTTTTATTCTCCTCCAACTTCTACTTTTGAATCTTGTCTCAAAAGGAAAATACCTTTTTTTTAAATAAATTCAGATACTTTTACGACTACTGTATATCGAAAGCTCTTTAGACTGTTGTTATGTAGCTGTCTACAACGTAGTCAAACTGTTCGTCGTCTGAGACAGACAGTGCAGGCTTCTTATCAATCAGGTACCTTTCAGGCGCGAATATTCTCTGATGGAATGGAGCAGCCTGAAAAAATAGAGCTCCAACAATGTACATGGCACAACCAATCAGCAAACCCAACTGATAAGATCCAGTGTGATCGTAGCTCAAACCTTAAAATTCGGATATAAAAAAAGGGAAATCAAAGTTTTGTTGACAGAATATTTCTAGACAATAGCGTAACGCAATATGTATGAAAACAGTGTTTTGTTTCAGTAACCCGATAATCACTGTGATTTATAAAGTTTTACTTACCACTAACAATTGTTCCCGAAAATGATCCAATCCCATAGCCTAAGGAGCCAAGGACTGTTGATTGTGTGTTACGATGTGATCCTAATAACTCTATAGTAGCTGTCCATGGCATAGCATGAAATACACTTTTAAGAAATCCGAGACCTTCAACAAATAATAATAAGAAACATTCAAAAGCACAAGTACTCAATTCACATCAGGTTATTATTAACAATCCTTATTGTTTAATTGTAATGTGAATTGTAGTAAATTACGTACAAATAATCCATGCAATCATATGTCCAGTTGTTCGAGTATAAATAAGTATGATCATCATGCCGGCAAATAATATGTTAGTCGGAGCCAGTAAATACATTTTAGCCATTGGTATACGATCACCAAACATAGCAAAGACGGTTTTTCCTGAAAGTTCACTACCTGCAGCTGCCATTAAAATCCATGAACTGACATAGGTTGAAATACCAATATAATTCATAAAGTCCACCTAATTGAAAGAAAAATTCAAATACATAAAATTAAAACAAATTTCTTGAAAACACAAACTCAGCATTAAAGGGGTTTAAAAAAAAACCGGTGTACGAGGGATTTTATTGATTGATCACTTTATTTCATATATACAACAAACAATTGAGTGAGTGAGTGGCCGAGCGGTTAAGACAGTGAAACCGTAATTAAGTAGCCATAACATCGGCAAGGGTTCGAGGCTCACTCGCTCCATGGTTCTGGTGGTAGAACGAGTCTTCTCGGATAAGGACTATAAACCGTAGGTCCAGTGTACACATAGCTCATGCGCACTTTAAAGAACCTAGTACATCTTTCGAGACGAGTAGGTAAACCCCGGTGTACTAGTCCACACAAACACAACCACTGTCACACACAGCCACTGTGCAAATTGGGACTGGGCCGTTTTAGAGGTGTTTACCACCTGTTGGTCCAGATCCTTCACTAACTGAGTTAGTGAGAAGTCGAGTAAATAAAAAAATAAAAATAAACAATACAAAATCGAAAATCAAATTTCTCCCATTTTGTGAAAAGATTTGAAGATCGTAACAGATATGCCAAGTTCGTAGTATGTTTTACCATGGAGTAAAGAATAAAGGTTTTACCCAGTTTTATAAAATTTGTTGAAATGTGGAAACAGACCATGTGTGGGCGTAAGACGATTAATCCTTAACATCTAAGGTTTTAATCGATTTGATTGTTCTTACTATATTGATATAGCAAAACATAGTAGCGGTACTGGTGATCACCATCCCAATAAAGAAGTACCAGGTTTCTGGAAACGTAAGCATACACCAGACACTCTCTTCACATTCTTCTTTGTTTCCAAAGTGTTTATCTTTGTGTTTCAGAAAAGTTTCTTCTGATGTCGATCGCTCTCGTTTCTCTCTTTCTTCACAGTTTAATGGCTCGTGCATAAAATTGCTGCACAATAGTCCAACAACAATAGTAATTCCGCTATAAATTCGTAAAACTCCACGCCAACCAACAACTGTAAGCAGTTTTCCTACTATCGGACTTTGAACCATAAAGCCTATGAAAACACAAGACACAAGAAATTAATGCGATATAGCCCATCATCAACACCATGCCCTCGTTTGATCACAATAATAAACCTTCAGAGTCATTAAGTTCCATCATGGTTCAGGGTGATAATGACATCTTCCCGGGGACATCTTTCAACATTTAAAAATGTATCTCAAGATAATGGACGGACAAATATTATTATTGCATGATAATGCATATAACCTATAATGTGTAAAATGCACTCACCAAAGGTAGCACCCATTGTGGAAAAATATGTAGCTCTGGTTATATATGGAGAATTTGAATAATACATCTTTACAAGAATAAGGGACACGTAATATGAAATGCATGTACCAGATGCATATATAAATCCATATGTTATAAAGAAGGCTGTGATGGACTGGACGAAGGAAGACACAAACAAGCTGATTCCTGATAGTAAAATTCCCATTAAAAAAGTAGTTCTGTATTTAAACCGCTTGACTAATGGGCCTACTAATACAGCTAGTGTCGAAGCTATTCCGTAATATGACGATCCAACCCATCCTAAAAAAAGAAGACAAAAATATAATCAAACGTAAGACTTAGTAATGGAATCAGTATTAGGATTCCAACTATAAAGAAATATATTTAGAATGACTGAGTTTGCACATGATGTCATTACAAATGTGAAATAAAGACATCGCGTCGTCACACACAACAGCCAATAATGCAAATCTTTGTAGTAGCTCTTTAGAATACTCGCGACATCCCCCTCCCCACAAAATGGAAGCTGTATAATGCACACTTTTTGCGGGTCCTCCTAAATACCAAGACCTACCAAGACCTACTAAGAACTACCAAGACCTACCAAGACCTACCAAGACCTGTCAATTTAACGAAATATGATATATAAGACTTCAGCATTTCCAACAATTAAACCTCAATTTCAGCGCGATATAGACACCAAAAATGTTACGAAAATGTTAAATAATCGACAAGCGAAACGAACGGACATTGTGACGCATGTATGCATCAACTCAGTTCGTTTCGCGAACGCGAAGCTTGTCGATTATTTAACATTTTTGGTGTCTATCGCGCTAAAATTGAGGTTTTATTGTTGGAAATCCTATTAGAAGTCTATAGATTTCGTTAAATTAACACTTTAAATTGACAGGTCTTGGTAGGTCTTGGTAGTTCTTGGTAGGTCTTGGTAGGTCTTGGTATTTAGGAGGACCCCTTTTTGCTAATAGAAATGTTGCAATATAGGCTTCATCTTTTTTTTTTGCTTTTATCTGCTGTGCTCGATTACTCCCAACTTTAAATTATTTGCTGACGCATTGCACTTTCCTTATTTTAATTTTATGACGTCATCATGGTTAAAAGGAATTAATACACAACGTCAGCTGGTGACATCATTATGTAACGTTAAAATACCAATTACAGCACTTCGCACATCAACTTCATAGAGGATACAATAATTAGGCTACACCCTATTTTCACGCACGTATTCAGACCTGCACCTGCGCTGCGTCGAGGGTGGTGACGAGTAAATCGAGGTTTAGTATTTTAACAGCGCATTTTGTAAAAGTTGCCTGGCTTTACCTGTTGCTGTAGTACTTGATTTAAAGTCGTCTTGTATGTGAACAAACAGAATTGTAAATGTATATCCAAATCCCCATAGTATAAACGAGCATACGAATGAGGAAATAGCAATACACAAGCCTTTATTGCAACCAATGACGTTCTTCAATGACATCTTTCTATATTTTGTTTTGTACATGTACAATTCATTTTTGAAAGGCTAATTTGATGATGACCGTTATCTGAATTCACTTGTTCAAAGTCCTCGAATTTATTAACCAAACACGATAGTCTGTGTTCGTTATTTACTTCGATCTTTGCATAATTGAACTAAGTTTACAAAACAAATCCCTTTTAAGTAGGTACCTTGCTAATCGCCAACATGCCGCGCTGCTATTGTCGTTTTGGCAAATGTGCTACACTTCGTATATTACAAGCATTACTAAATTATATTAATCTTTTTGTATATCACTTCATCACTTTACTAAAGTAATAATAATTTAACTACAGGCACGAGATCGACCTGGCACTACTATGATTGTAATATCCGTAAAAGGCATTATTGTGTAAATTATTTGGACAGTGACTCACATTTCCACTGGGACATCAAGAAATTACTTAACGTTGTCTCTTCAGTAAAACTACATATCGGCACCCTTGGTAGCGCGTGGTCAAATGTACGGTACGAGCAATTCGGTACTTTTTTTTTTACAGTAATGTTATATTACAATACAGGGAAAAATTTCATCTTAAAATTTCGTTTAGCAATATTGCTAATAAAACTGATGTTTGAGTCGAGAAACATAGTTTTCTATAGTATATTTTGCTACACAATTGTAGAATTGTGTAGCAAGAAGGTTGTTTTGTATAGCTTTTTGCTATGCTACACTGGCGAAATTATTCCCTGCAATACCGTGTTTATCCGACTTAACGCCCCGAGAAGTGATAAGATACAGTAAAATCCAAAAAAATTCTACAAATAGAAATATGTTGTAATACAATATTGTTAAGATAATGCATGTGGCAGGGCGTTTGTTTGAGAAAATAAATAAAGGCTCAGGGGCTTTATTCAAAATGATATTCTATGGGGGAGGCATCTATTCGAATAAATACGGTAATAAATAAATTTAAACAAATAAATATAAAGAAATACACCATCATGCTTGATCCAGAGATTTCGATATTCAATAAAGTCACCACTATCACTTTCAAAGGTAACGAGTGTTTTAGAAGTGGTCTGAATGTTTTTTACAGTAAAAAATAAATAAAATATATTGAAAATTAGCCTCCTACTAACATTTGTAAAGTTGTAATCAATTTCCCTGGTCTTACACAATCAGGCTGTTTATGAATACTTTATAATTTAAATCTTAATATTTATGGTTATATCTAATTTTAAGCTCATATTCGCAAAAAAACTCCAATAAATAAAATATTCCTATAACTACAATATTTGTATATGTATGCATTCTTTTACTCAACATGTATTTAAGCACCAGTTATATAAAATTGCTTAACAAGATTATCAGAATTTGTAAAAAAAAAAGGCCCAAAATACAGCATTTTGTCACAGAGAAGGAAACACTTTCATCACAAATTTCAGTTTCTTTACAAATATTTACATTATTTCAAGTGTTTTAAACATTCTTAAAATAAAAAAATGTTCCTCGAGTAATTAAATGTAATTACACTACAATCATGTAAATACATACATGATAATAGCAACATAAATAGAGGTGTATTGTATACAGCAGGAGATACTGTAGATACACAATATTCTTTACACACAGTAGGTAACTGTTCAGAATGGATATGTAGTTTTTAATATCAATTATACACCAATGTTAATAAACTACAGACGACTGCTTAAATACATATATTTTAATATTAATTAATATAGATGTACAGTTTGTATTAAGAAAGTCAGTCACAAATGTACTACTAATGTAGTGCACTGCAGGTACATGATTCAAAGACAATGATATTGGTCTAGCTAGTATAACAATGTTATTGTATCAACTAACAAATACTTACAGTAATGTTTATATACACAAATTTATATAAAGCCTCTGTTAAATAGCACTTCATTGTATAACAGCATAACTTCACTACTGGATACTTGTTCACTGTTAACAATGTACTGTACTTATTAAAGGCAATACAATATCTGTTTGAATAATATACCTGAATATTATTTTTTCATTTGTACAATATATAGTCTATTGCAAATAGCAAATTACACGGAAAGATTATTTAGCATAATTTGATACAGTAATTCAATTTAGTGGATATACACTGGGCATATACTGTTAGGTGGGAATAGGGGGTGGTAAAGTAGGTGGTTTTTATGTTAATCAATGTAGTACAGATTATTACATAATTCATCCTGTACACATCCAGCCATAAAGCTTTCTGTTTGATAGCATACTTCAATGTACATGGGGTGGTAAAGTAGGTGGTTTTTATGTTAATCAATGTAGTACAGATTATTACACAATTCATCCTGTACACGTTCAGCCATAAAGCTTTCTGTTTGATAGCATACTTCCTGTAATAATTCGCCAGCTTAACTACAATGCTACATAAATCCATTATCAATTTCTTCTAGCACACTAATGAATTGAAATGTTCAGGAATAATGATGATTTAAAGATTTCATGAAAGAAATTACTAATGCACAGAATGGTTTTTAGTTAACAGTACACACAATCTTATAATGAATAAATTCCAATCATCTTAATTTTGTTATCAATTTCAAATGTGGTATGTACCCTGTTTCATGTTTCAGAAAGCACTATGTAAAATTGACTGTGAAGTTTATTGATTATTTGATATAATTACATCAAATCATTATGTTCTCATATGGTATCATTGGTCTACAATGCTATACTGAAAAAACTAGTAGAATTATATGCGATAAATATAGATATAATTTAATCTAAAATCAACACAATGAATGAATAAAAACGATTAGAATAATATATTATATCTTATAAGTTACAACGCAGGGTATGGTTGTATACTGTAGTAATATTACTAATTGTGTTCCTTATGGGGCACAGATAGTATGAAGCGGTGCTCACATTCTCTTTTACTTTGTTTCAAACCACATTTTTTACATGGGTGAACTTAAACTCATGGGCATGTTTCTGCTGTAACTTCAATCAGTGAGTTTTTGAAGATGAATTGTATAAACTGACATGTTCCTGGGGAAAAAAAGGGTGACCCTTTACCCCTAAATAACTGACCGTTATATTGCTAGCACCTAAAAATTGCACAGCAATAACTGGTTAAATGGGTGTTCCAACACGCAGGTAAGGTGTACCGTTATTTTGAGAATGACATGCTTGCTGCTAATAGGATTCGGTAGATTGTTTGTTGACAGCAGAAACAGGTCCACTATGCTTCATTAGGACATGCATGGTTTAAGAACAACCTAATCTCATCCTTATTGAATATTGGTGACCTTTTGTAATGCTCTACGAGTTGATCCAACGTCTCAAACTTTCGAGTACCAATACAATACATGCCACCAGTTGTCTTAACTTTGAAGTGCTTTACTTGATGTGGTGCCCTCACTGAAATTGAGAAGTCTGTAGGCTACAAAAAAATAAGTATTTTCACTTTTACAACTTTAATTCATTGTTCCTACTACTACAGTAGTACTGCTGTAAAAACACAACACAATCATGTTATTATTGTTTTATTTATGTTAATCGTTCAGTTTTGTAATTGGTTTCATAAAGACTAGCAATGCCGAAAGCCACTGGGAAACTTTCATATACTTTTCTCAGGCATACTTGGATAGGCCACTGTAATTAGGAGTTCTACAGGAGTATACTTTGCACAAGCATACTTAGAATGGAAGTGGAAAAGTCATTGAATTGATATTAAGTAGAAATAAGCTTTTAGATGGCAAGCTCATTTTACTTACCGATGTTTCACTAGCTCTTATAATAAAATCCCCTTTTTCAATATTTGGACTAGAAAGTAGTCCCTCCGCATCTTCACGTCGTATATGTCCATGATACCAAATCTTTGAATCAAGATCAGAATTTTTGCGAACCATCCCATTGGATGGTTGGCTATTCCCATTTGCTACATTTGAAGTACTTCTTGGAGTAACATCCTTTCCCAAATATACCATTGAATAAACAGGAGTAGCATTGTCCAACTCTTTCACATATGTTCTTGGAACGAGACCAACTTCCCCGCGATTATTTCGTGCTCTCCACCAGTCAGGATCATTTTCTGGTTTTTCAACAATGTCCAATTGCTCATCTACATCAAAATTAAGTTCTTCCTCATTTCTTCCTTTAAATGGATATAATGTTCTAACACCAATAAGAAAGTCTTTGTTAGCATTATCATTTCTACTTGATTCATCACTACCAGAATTTAATCCAACTTCTTCAACATAATTTGATGGAAACCAACCATTTTGTCCATTGCATTCTCCACGCCACCATCCATCTCCTGATTTTTCAAGAACAATTACAGCTTCTCCTTTCCGCAGTGTTAATTCATCATGCTGCCGTGCATCATATGGAAACTTAACAAATGCATTAGTTGCTAATCCTGGATTGGAATCTATTGAATTGGTTCTTTCATGTGGTGGGTCAGCTGATGGTCGATTGACAGATGGGCTTGTGTGCGAAAATCTTGGTGAATCTGTCGTAGAAGGCTTGCGCTTTGTTATAGCTTTAATTCTGCCAAAGATTCCAGTTTTTTCCCTTTTAACAAAGTTTGACGGTACATAACCACATTCACCACTATTCAATTTTTGCACTTGCCACCAAGATTTTGTGTCATTAAGCAAAACAAGTTTTTCATTTTTTCTCAGGTTCAACTCCTCTTCTTGTTTAGCATCATAGTCCCATTTAGCAATTACATACACTGGTTCCTCATCTGCCATGTCTAGAAAACAAAATGAATATATAAAGTACATTTCAATGATAGTCATGCTTTCTACATTATACTATGTACGAATAATCTCAAATGGGTCTGAATTACCAGTTACTTTTAAATGATCAAGCACCACAATAAAGCTCTGTTTACACTATCAAACTTTATTTGATTTAAAAAAAATGTGATGTGCCCATATATGGACATGATGTCATATCACCACCATATTTTGGCATATCACTACCATATTTGGGCACATCACACCTTTTTTGTAAAACTACAGTAGTGTGATACTAGTGTAGACAGAGAATTAGAAATATGTAAACAAAATACATTTGTTATAAGAAATGAGTCCCCTTACTAATACTAGTTACAGTATTACATTTCCTATCATCATTTTAAGATTTTAGTTAGTTGTATTTTAGGGTTCTGGGCAAAGTGGTCGGTGATGGTCAGCCGACCACCAACTGTCTTGACATGCAGTACTAAACATTTCAACAATAAACCTTGCTATTAACAAAATATGTACACAAAATGCATGTTCCAGTCTATACTAAAAAGTACACTATTTTAGGCCTAATGACCCAACATGAGTATTAGACACAAGACCTTCATAGAAGCTATAGTTTGTCATAAGATGAATCAGCAGTATAAATCCATAAACACATCTACAGACAACAGTACATAGAAGGAAGTGGCTAAAATACTGTCCACAGATGAAAGGTCAAGGTCTTTTAAAGGAAAATTGTGACATTGTCATTTCAACAGTGACAAAGCGACTCATTTTGGGGTACTAATTGGTGATGTTTAATTTTGCTTTTTTTAGTAAATGTACAGTAGGACAGATTTTACATTAGTTTCAATCTGCACTTCATCTTTCAAGGGTGTACTTGAGTCAACCTTATAATTATATAGATAGCTATCAATCAAGCAAGGGCAGGTTTTAATTTTTTTACAAAACCCTTTTTTAGGCCAATTATTGAATGCTTCTATTCTACCCATCGTTTCGGAAACATCCTATTTTGGAGATTGGGGTCGAGCTTGCCACTGCATCACAGAGAATATTTTCATTCTAAATTTTAATGGCTATTTATCTAAAGGAAATATAAGTTGTTTAGCCAAATCAAAATTGTTAATATCAATTTCATGAACTGTATGAATAAATTTGACGCATTTTAAAGACGCGACATTCTTAATATCACATTCTAGCAACTAAACAGATGCAATGTAATTTATGTAAATACAGAACAAGTCAACAGAAATAACCTAAAAAAACAGTCAATGACAATAGCGTCGTCGGCCTAATGTAGTAAGGCAACAGCCTTCAAATGCATCTTGGCCCCATCCTCTACAGATAGGAGGTTCATCATGAGATTACGAAACTACTTCAAATTTTGTTACTTTTTCTTTGTTTTGCCCGTTTTATTATTTTAAAATTGTTTATTTGTTTACCTTTGAAAGAGAAAAAGAAATAAATGGATTATGGATGGACATTACCGACCTCTCTATAGGTCTACTCTGAGCCTCTAATTTGACCTAGCCTATGTTATTAAGTAGGCCTCCTTATGACGGTTCAATCTGATCTCTACAGTATAATATAGCCTAGGCCCAGCTAGTTAGGTAGTACTCTAGCAGGGCCTAAAGCTAGGCGCGATGCCTCCGCCTAGCCTACCGCGTATATAAATTATAATAATGACCAGCCTAGGCCTAGCTAGGGGCTTAGGCCTAGCCTCTAGGCTACCTCAACATCTTCAAATTAACTATTATTTTTATATAAAACGTAATTAAAATGTTAAACTTACTACAACCAAATCAGGATGTTTTGGAGGAAACTAAATAAAACAACCAGACAAAATATCAATAATATCGTCGTCGTCGTATTTTTTGCTCAAAATCACGGAAATTTTGGGTGCGAAATGAATGAATTATTATAAATTATCTATGCCATCGAAATAAAATTTCAACACAGATATGCCCAATATTACTATCGTTTTATCAGTACTGAAAAGCATCCGCATTTAATTTTGAAAAGCAGGCAATTAACCACAAATCTGTGTACATCTATCCACAATATTTTCATGCTTCTCTCCATTTCCAAGATGGCTGTCGGGACGACCGAAGAACTTCCTTCCAGCCAACAATATTAATCCGCCCGACCAAACAACACAGACAATAGTCTGGTTTTCTAAATCAATAAAATATTATAAATCGATCTCATGAGATAATATCACACGAGATCATAATTGGCTAAATCATTTTTTTAATTCAAAAATATCAATACATCATTTTACAGATTTGAAGAGAGTAGATTTGAATACAAGCTATACTAGAGGAAATGTACTGTACAGTATATTTAACCAAGGCAATTTAGTTTGATTTTGGCCCAGATTTGTGGTTATCCTGGAAAATCTTGTGATTCTCTGTAAGTGTAATTTCATTTTTTTTGTATAATACTGTACAAATAAATTCAAATCAATAAATGATGGTTGATGACAGCAATGCACAGTTCTGCCACCATTTGGTGATAAAAATATACATTACAGTACTTTTATGAGCAATAGAAAACAAATGGCATTATTGTTGTGTTGGTCACGGTCTAATTGCAATAGAAAACAAATGGCATTATTGTTGTGTTGGTCACGGTCTAATTGCAATAGAATGTTTCTTTTCAATTAGTTGTTATACAAATATGGAAAGTAATCTTTTTTTGTCTACATTATGTTATCTTCACATCTATCAGATTAGGTATTGTGTTTCTAGTTGTCATTCTAAACAACTAACTATAACATTATTACTCAGTGTATATTACACATTTAAGACTGCACAATTGGTGATCACTATTGTTTTTAATATTCATATTTCATTCATATTTTTACATTTGGTGTTGTTTACATTATTACTGTAAATGATTACAAAAATACTCCAATCTTCAAATAAGTTTTAATGCTGTAACACATTTTCTTCTTCAGAATGTCTTTCGTTTATTCCTCCTTGTTGTTTTGTAAATTGTGTAATTTACATATGAAACGTAGTTGTGTGAAACGTATGGTATAAAGAAAGCACGGAAAACTTTATCAGACCTGAAACAAGTTTGAAAAGATTAAATTAGTAAAAGCAATCATTGTCAATGACAATGGTGTATACTTAGTTACAATTATTATATCAGTGACTCAGTATAGAATGTCAATGACAGTACTGTATATTAAAAAATTAAAGTAGGTGTACTACTATATTGCAAGTACTATAACATTCTATGACTTCCAGTGCACATTAAAGAACTTGGTATCACTATTCGAATAAGGATTGAATTAATTCAAGAAATGTTACTGGTTCACTTAAAATGGAAATTCATTTTGCTTGGCATAATTAAGACAATAAAACCACAAAGAAAAATACATCAAATGTCTCCCGGTGCTGGCTCCGAATTTCCTTAGTTTTTAGTTAAGCTTAGGGACGGTAATACCTTTATTACCTTAGCTTATTAAAACATGTTTTACAGTTTTATTTTTATGTTTTGTTTAGTTAATTTTTTGGGTTGCCCGATCTGATATTTCTGTGATTTTGTAATGCTCTGTAAACAAATAAATGTAATAATGAAATATACCGTTCTTTGTCAAGGAATGGCTGCCTTTCAATTACTTCCCACTGATCAGGAAATTTTGAGAATTTAGGTTCATGAGGTGTTGAAATTGGTACATCTAGGTCAATTAAATAATGACATTTTGACAATTCAATCTATAGAAAAGAAAAATAATATAACACTGTCTGTAAACCTCTATAAACAAGAATAAGTTTAAACTCTAAGTTCATGTTTAAACTACTAAACACTTACATATCTAGTTGGTTCCTCTAAGTTCATGTTTAACTACTAAACACTTACATATCTAGTTGGTTCCTCTAAGTTCATGTTTAAACTACTAAACACTTGCATATCTAGTTGGTTCCTCTAAGTTCATGTCATTTATGTTTAAACTACTAAACACTTGCATATCTAGTTGGTTCCTCTAAGTTCATGTCATTTATGTTTAAACTACTAAACACTTGCATATCTAGTTGGTTCCTCTAAGTTCATGTCATTTATGTTTAAACTACTAAACACTTACATATCTAGTTGGTTCCTCTAAGTTCATGTCATTCATATGAGTTGGAATAATCTGTGTTGCATCTTCTTGCCTTGAGTATGGTTTTGGAAGTTGTCCTTTAAAATCTGACTCAATAAACTGCAATTCCCAACTAGTGAAAAACATTCAATGATTTAATAATACACTATATAAAATAATGTATTATTGATTCATATCTATCAATTACTAACTAATTCAATGATTTAATAATACACTATATAAAATAATGTATTATTGATTCATATCTATCAATTACTAACTAATTCAATGATTTAATAAGACACTACATAAAATAATGTATTATTGATTCATCAATTACTAACTAATTCAATGATTTAATAATACACTATATAAAATAATGTATTATTGATTCATATCTAATTACTAACTAATTCAATGATTTAATAAGACACTACATAAAATAATGTATTATTGATTCATATCTATCAATTACTAACTAATTCAATGATTTAATAATACACTATATAAAATAATGTATTATTGATTCATATCTATCAATTACTAACTAATTCAATGATTTAATAATACACTATATAAAATAATGTATTATTGATTGATATCTATCAATTACTAACTAATTCAATGATTTAATAATACACTATATAAAATAATGTATTATTGATTCATATCTATCAATTACTAACTAATTCAATGATTTAATAATACACTATATAAAATAATGTATTATTGATTCATATCTATCAATTACTTCCTCTTTATTCGCTTAATTTCAGTTTATCTAGTGGTTTATTAGAATAAGTAATAAACTTACTTTTCTGGCATAAAGAAATTACTTGGGAAACGATACCATTCTTTGCCGATGCATACATTAACTTGCTTATTTGCATGTAAGGTATGGACCTTTGGATTGTCTGCTGTCCTGTGTAATGATGGGTATATATCAAGTGGAGCATGGTAACCTAAAATGATACATATTAAATTCAATATTATTGGGAATACTTGCAATAATCAGGTATTACATAGTTTTAAGAAATAAAGGAAGTATTAAAATGTCATGGTTCAGTGCACATCTCAGCGCCTACCACCAGTATAGCAGACACTCTCAATAATAACATTGATTTCCGTACATACCATAGAACAAAGCAGCTGATCTGGATAAAGACGTTAAACTACATACCATAGAACAAAGCAGCTGATCTGGATAAAGACGTTAAACTACATACCATAGAACAAAGCAGCTGATCTGGATAAAGACGTTAAACTACATACCATAGAACAAAGCAGCTGATCTGGATAAAGACGTTAAACTACATACCATAGAACAAAGCAGCTGATCTGGATAAAGACGTTAAACTACATACCATAGAACAAAGCAGCTGATCTGGATAAAGACGTTAAACTGAATATAACAGCAATAGAAATGGCAATCCAATTTGATGAAATAGTGTAATGCTGTGGTTTATACCGACTGAATATCCAATGGTAGATTTTCTTTAAAATAATAAATAACAAATTATTTTTTACAGTATAAAATAAATATAATTTACTATTTATATTTACTTAATATATAGTTATTAAATTGAACAATAGATACGTACAAATCTGGCTATTTTTTTTTTTACCATATTTAATGAGGGTGATCTATCCAGCAATTGCTGATCATTAGGGACCCTCAGAAGTTCACAAGACAAACATGTACACAAGATGCTCTACATAAACAAAGTCTTATTACAAGTCTTTGGGAATGGAGTTGTAATTTTGTCCTTGTGACGGGACTTGAACCCAGGACCCTTGGAGTGGTAGTCAAGCATCATAACCACCAAGCCACAACTCCACTCTATTCTTTATTAAGAAAACTAAAGTTTGTGATTGCAAGTGCAAACTTGCTGTAAATTAGTTTGCTTACCTGGATAGCAGCAACACTACACCCAGCATTCAAACAGAATAATGGGTAAACAGGAAACAAAAATCGTTCTTCCTGTTAAAGAAAACAAAAACTATTCTAAGCAAACTAAACTGTATTAAACAATTAAGTCATTGTTTACTCTGCATGACCTTGTTATGATAATAATGATTCTTTCCTGTTGTTCTTCTCTAACAATATCATTAGAATTAAAATACTTTAATTAAATAATTAACTAATGAATAAACTAACAATAGTTTTAATTATTAGAAGTTAGTTTACAGAAAAATAAGATTGCTCCTTTTATATAGTGGGCATAACACAAGGAATGCAAATATAGAGGGCTCACTTTAAAAACCCAGTTACTAATGTGAAATAAGTTACCTTGTGTGGTCTTGTAAAAAACACAAGGATCCAAATGTACATAGACAGCAGACTTAACCAAGGTGGAAGTAACTGACGTGTCATATCCATCTTAGAATTCAGAAAGCTTTGAACTAAAATCTACAAAAGAGTTTTATACCAGTAGTTAAGTCAGATCTCTCATTTCAACCAAGTTTTTTGTAAATTTTAAGCACATTGGCAGACGTTATAGAAACTCTATTGAATATGATCACATGGAATTATTCTTCATGCTATAGATTGCTTTAAACATCAATCGAAAGTTCAACTTACTGTTAGTGGTAAAGCCACCAGAGCCAATGGTAATACAATATTAAAGTTCAACTTACTGTTAGTGGTAAAGCCACCAGAGCCAATGGTAATACAATATTAAAGTTCAACTTACTGTTAGTGGTAAAGCCTCCAGAGCCAATGGTAATACAATATTAAAGTTCAACTTACTGTTAGTGGTAAAGCCACCAGAGCCAATGGTAATACAATATTAAAGTTCAACTTACTGTTAGTGGTAAAGCCACCAGAGCCAATGGTAACACAATATTAAAGTTCAACTTACTGTTAGTGGTAAAGCCACCAGAGCCAATGGTAATACAATATTAAAGTTCAACTTACTGTTAGTGGTAAAGCCACCAGAGCCAATGGTAATACAATATTAAAGTTAAGAAATCCATTAATAAAGTAAAACGTCCAGGATTCAATACCTAACAAATATGAAAATAAAGTAATGATACATTAACTTACAATGAATGGAATCAAGTATAATAAACAAGTGACTGATTAGAAAGATTTTTGTTTTGATTTTGATTACAAGATTGGATTCTATTGACTAATTAATCTTAGGTACTTAAACTAGTTTGATTGATATTTGAAATCTAAAAATGCTTACCATATATATTTGGTCCATGCTCACTGAATACATTGTATAAAACAATATTTAGGGGAGCAATAACAAGTTTACCGTAGTAATATGAATCAATTAACACTTGAGGAACCTTTAAAACAAATTATTTCAGACTTTAAGATTTCAAAATCTTTTTGTAGTAATTTTAACAATAATAAAGAAAAGATTTGCAGGCTTTATCTAAAGTCAGAAAATTTTAAATTATAATGTAGATTAAATATGGTAAGTAACTTACTAGAATGAAACAAACAGCAATGACAGACCACTTGATAAAATCAAATACTTGTTTTTTCCGTAACAACAAATCGACCGCTATAGGTATACTAAGAAGCAAAACAGAAATGTTGATGCAATGAATCAACCGCTACAATAGGTATAAGAAGTAACACAAAACTTGTTCATATTGAGTATCACGGTGCTGACGTCACGACAGTGGGTGGCGCTGCGTGGTTGCTGGCGCAACCAAAAATGCGTTCAGCCTGCCTGAGTGACTCCAAGATCACCAATGGTTTGGAATAGGCTTATTGAAGTAGTCATTTTAAAACATAATAATTTTCAATAAAAACAAACTAAAATTTCAAAAGATCACTAAATATTTGTTTTTAATAATCTATTTATTCTTCAACTACAGTTTAAGTTAAAAAAAATCAAGCTAAGATACATAATTTGATAGAAATACAGATCTTTACAGTTTAGCAACCATGCAGCGCTCTCTATCGTTGTGACGTCACACCGTAATACTCTATACCAATCAGGAACTAATACAACACACCGTAATACTCTATACCAATCATGAACTAATACAACACACCGTAATACTCTATACCAATCAGGAACTAATACAACACACCGTAATACTCTATACCAATCATGAACTAATACAACACACCGTAATATTCTATACCAATCAGGAACTAATACAACACACCGTAATACTCTATACCAATCATGAACTAATACAACACACCGTAATACTCTATACCAATCATGAACTAATGCAACACACCGTAATACTCTATACCAATCATGAACTAATACAACACACCGTAATACTCTATACCAATCATGAACTAATACAACACACCGTAATAATCTATACCAATCATGAACTAATACAACACACCGTAATACTCTATACCAATCATGAACTAATACAACACACCGTAATACTCTATACCAATCAGGAACTAATACAACACACCGTAATACTCTATACCAATCATGAACTAATACAACACACCGTAATACTCTATACCAATCAGGAACTAATACAACACACCGTAATACTCTATACCAATCAGGAACTAATACAACACACCGTAATACTCTATACCAATCATGAACTAATAAAACACACCGTAATACTCTATACCAATCATGAACTAATACAACACACCGTAATACTCTATACCAATCAGGAACTAATACAACACACCGTAATACTCTATACCAATCATGAACTAATAAAACACACCGTAATACTCTATACCAATCATGAACTAATAAAACACACCGTAATACTCTATACCAATCATGAACTAATACAACACACCGTAATACTCTATACCAATCAGGAACTAATACAACACACCGTAATACTATATACCAATCAGGAACTAATACAACACACCGTAATACTCTATACCAATCAGGAACTAATACAACACACCGTAATACTCTATACCATTCAGGAACTAATACAACACACCGTAATACTCTATACCAATCATGAACTAATACAACACACCGTAATACTCTATACCAATCATGAACTAATACAACACACCGTAATACTCTATACCAATCATGAACTAATACAACACACCGTAATACTCTATACCAATCATGAACTAATAAAACACACCGTAATACTCTATACCAATCATGAACTAATACAACACACCGTAATACTCTATACCAATCAGGAACTAATAAAACACACCGTAATACTCTATACCAATCAGGAACTAATAAAACACACCGTAATACTCTATACCAATCAGGAACTAATAAAACACACCGTAATACTCTATACCAATCATGAACTAATGCAACACACCGTAATACTCTATACCAATCATGAACTAATACAACACACCGTAATACTCTATACCAATCATGAACTAATACAACACACCATAATACTCTATACCAATCAGGAACTAATACAACACACCGTAATTTTTTATTTTATTTTTTTTATTTTATTCAATTTCCAGGTAACATACAAAAATCATAAACAAGGTACGGCATCATTCAACAAAACAGAACAAAAGTACTATCAGCACCTGCGGGTAACCAAAAGTGGATCAGTTCAAAAGAACTGCACTGTCGAGTGGCTTTCCCAACTAATAGTACGAACAACGCAAAAGACATAAAAACACAGTGATAGTCTAGATGAATTCGATATCAGTAATACATTTTTTCAAATCCCTTCTAAACCCCCCAAAGTTAAACAGGACTTTGTTACGAACTTCATGCGGGATACATTCCCATATTCGAGGGAAATTAATAAACAGGGAGTATTTAAATGCATTAGTTCTAGCATACATGTGTTTAAAGGTGAGGGACTCTGGATACCGAGAATTAATTTTAAGGTATTCAAATATATCAAAATCAATTAAATTATGCAAACACTTAACTACAAAAATTATACTATGAAATTTCATTCTTTGAACCATATCTGGTAAATTTAGAATCTTAAGCCTGTCAGTGAAATCGCCTTCAACACACAATTTAGTAACCCGTCTTAATGACTTGTTAATAGCTATATTATGTTGTTTTTGATGTGGATCCCACACAGGAGCACCATATTCAATAACAGGTCGACATAGTGCATTGAAAAGTCGTAGTAAAATTTCGGTGTCATTGAAACCTACAAACCGTTTGATAAACCCAAGCATTCTCATAGATTTCATCGATACATCATTAACGTGAGCAGACCATGTTAAATCACGTGAGAAGTTAATACCAAGATATTTATGTGAATTAACAGCTTCAAGGGGATTGGATTCGATTGTATAAATAAAATGAGGGATATAATTACGTTTCCTAGTTATGTGCATGACTTTACACTTCTTTGCATTTAATTTCATTTTATTATCCTCACACCATTTGGAAATTTTACAAAGATCCTGTTGTAAGGTAAGTGCATCATGACGACTGAATACAGGTTTATAAATTACTGTATCGTCTGCATACTGCTTCATAACAGAAGAGGTATTTAGAGGTAGGTCATAAACAAAGAGATTAAATAATAGTAATACTCTATACCAATCATGAAGTAATACAACACACCGTAATACTCTATACCAATCATGAACTAATACAACACACCGTAATACTCTATACCAATCAGGAAGTAATACAACACACCGTAATACTCTATACCAATCATGAACTAATACAACACACCGTAATACTCTATACCAATCAGGAACTAATACAACACACCGTAATACTCTATACCAATCATGAAGTAATACAACACACCGTAATACTCTATACCAATCATGAACTAATACAACACACCGTAATACTCTATACCAATCAGGAAGTAATACAACACACCGTAATACTCTATACCAATCATGAACTAATACAACACACCGTAATACTCTATACCAATCAGGAACTAATACAACACACCGTAATACTCTATACCAATCATGAACTAATACAACACACCGTAATACTCTATACCAATCATGAACTAATACAACACACCGTAATACTCTATACCAATCATGAACTAATACAACACACCGTAATACTCTATACCAATCATGAACTAATGCAACACACCGTAATACTCTATACCAATCATGAACTAATACAACACACCGTAATACTCTATACCAATCATGAACTAATACAACACACCGTAATACTCTATACCAATCATGAACTAATGCAACACACCGTAATACTCTATACCAATCATGAAGTAATACAACACACCGTAATACTCTATACCAATCATGAACTAATACAACACACCGTAATACTCTATACCAATCATGAACTAATAAAACACACCGTAATACTCTATACCAATCAGGAACTAATACAACACACCGTAATACTATATACCAATCAGGAACTAATACAACACACCGTAATACTCTATACCAATCAGGAACTAATACAACACACCGTAATACTCTACTATACCATTCAGGAACTAATACAACACACCGTAATACTCTATACCAATCATGAACTAATACAACACACCGTAATACTCTATACCAATCATGAACTAATACAACACACCGTAATACTCTATACCAATCATGAACTAATAAAACACACCGTAATACTCTATACCAATCAGGAACTAATAAAACACACCGTAATACTCTATACCAATCATGAACTAATGCAACACACCGTAATATTCTATACCAATCATGAACTAATACAACACACCGTAATACTCTATACCAATCATGAACTAATACAACACACCGTAATACTCTATACCAATCAGGAACTAATACAACACACCGTAATACTCTATACCAATCATGAAGTAATACAACACACCGTAATACTCTATACCAATCATGAACTAATACAACACACCGTAATACTCTATACCAATCATGAACTAATAAAACACACCGTAATACTCTATACCAATCATGAACTAATACAACACACCGTAATAATCTATACCAATCATGAACTAATACAACACACCGTAATAATCTATACCAATCAGGAACTAATAAAACACACCGTAATACTCTATACCAATCAGGAAGTAATACAACACACCGTAATAATCTATTACCAATCATGAACTAATACAACACACCGTAATACTCTATACCAATCAGGAACTAATAAAACACACCGTAATACTCTATACCAATCAGGAACTAATAAAACACACCGTAATACTCTATACCAATCAGGAAGTAATACAACACACCGTAATACTCTATACCAATCAGGAAGTAATACAACACACCGTAATACTCTATACCAATCAGGAAGTAATACAACACACCGTAATACTCTATACCAATCATGAACTAATACAACACACCGTAATACTCTATACCATTCAGGAACTAATACAACACACCGTAATACTCTATACCAATCATGAACTAATACGTCACACCGTAATACTCTATACCAATCATGAACTAATACAACACACCGTAATACTCTATACCAATCATGAACTAATACAACACACCGTAATACTCTATACCAATCATGAACTAATACAACACACCGTAATACTCTATACCAATCAGGAACTAATACAACACACCGTAATACTCTATACCAATCAGGAACTAATACAACACACCGTAATACTCTATACCAATCAGGAACTAATACAACACACCGTAATACTCTATACCAATCAGGAACTAATACAACACACCGTAATACTCTATACCAATCATGAACTAATGCAACACACCGTAATACTCTATACCAATCAGGAACTAATACAACACACCGTAATACTCTATACCAATCATGAACTAATACAACACACCGTAATACTCTATACCAATCATGAACTAATGCAACACACCGTAATACTCTATACCAATCATGAACTAATACAACACACCGTAATACTCTATACCAATCATGAACTAATACAACACACCGTAATAGTAATACTCTATACCAATCATGAACTAATGCAACACACCGTAATACTCTATACCAATCATGAACTAATACAACACACCGTAATACTCTATACCAATCAGGAACTAATACAACACACCGTAATACTCTATACCAATCATGAACTAATACAACACACCGTAATACTCTATACCAATCAGGAACTAATAAAACACACCGTAATACTCTATACCAATCAGGAACTAATAAAACACACCGTAATACTCTATACCAATCATGAACTAATGCAACACACCGTAATACTCTATACCAATCATGAACTAATACAACACACCGTAATACTCTATACCAATCATGAACTAATACAACACACCGTAATACTCTATACCAATCATGAACTAATACAACACACCGTAATAATCTATACCAATCATGAACTAATACAACACACCGTAATAATCTATACCAATCAGGAACTAATAAAACACACCGTAATACTCTATTACCAATCAGGAAGTAATACAACACACCGTAATAATCTATACCAATCATGAACTAATACAACACACCGTAATACTCTATACCAATCAGGAACTAATAAAACACACCGTAATACTCTATACCAATCAGGAACTAATAAAACACACCGTAATACTCTATACCAATCAGGAAGTAATACAACACACCGTAATACTCTATACCAATCAGGAAGTAATACAACACACCGTAATACTCTATACCAATCATGAACTAATACAACACACCGTAATACTCTATACCATTCAGGAACTAATACAACACACCGTAATACTCTATACCAATCATGAACTAATACGTCACACCGTAATACTCTATACCAATCATGAACTAATAAAACACACCGTAATACTCTATACCAATCATGAACTAATACAACACACCGTAATACTCTATACCAATCAGGAACTAATACAACACACCGTAATACTCTATACCAATCATGAACTAATACAACACACCGTAATACTCTATACCAATCAGGAACTAATACAACACACCGTAATACTCTATACCAATCATGAACTAATACAACACACTGTAATACTCTATACCAATCATGAACTAATAAAACACACCGTAATACTCTATACCAATCATGAACTAATAAAACACACCGTAATACTCTATACCAATCATGAACTAATAAAACACACCGTAATACTCTATACCAATCATGAACTAATACAACACACCGTAATACTCTATACCAATCATGAACTAATAAAACACACCGTAATACTCTATACCAATCATGAACTAATACAACACACTGTAATACTCTATACCAATCAGGAACTAATACAACACACCGTAATACTCTATACCAATCATGAACTAATACAACACACCGTAATACTCTATACCAATCATGAACTAATACAACACACCGTAATACTCTATACCAATCATGAACTAATACAACACACCGTAATAATCTATACCAATCAGGAACTAATACAACACACTGTAATACTCTATACCAATCATGAACTAATACAACACACCGTAATACTCTATACCAATCATGAACTAATACAACACACCGTAATACTCTATACCAATCAGGAACTAATACAACACACCGTAATACTCTATACCAATCATGAACTAATACAACACACCGTAATACTCTATACCAATCATGAACTAATACAACACACCGTAATACTCTATACCAATCATGAACTAATACAACACACCGTAATAATCTATACCAATCAGGAACTAATACAACACACTGTAATACTCTATACCAATCATGAACTAATACAACACACCGTAATAATCTATACCAATCAGGAACTAATACAACACACCGTAATAATCTATACCAATCAGGAACTAATAAAACACACCGTAATACTCTATACCAATCAGCAAGTAATACAACACACCGTAATACTCTATACCAATCAGGAACTAATACAACACACCGTAATACTCTATACCATTCAGGAACTAATAAAACACACCGTAATACTCTATACCAATCAGCAAGTAATACAACACACCGTAATACTCTATACCAATCAGGAACTAATAAAACACACCGTAATACTCTATACCATTCAGGAACTAATACAACACACCGTAATACTCTATACCAATCATGAAGTAATACAACACACCGTAATACTCTATACCAATCATGAACTAATACAACACACCGTAATACTCTATACCAATCAGGAACTAATACAACACACCGTAATACTCTATACCAATCAGGAACTAATAAAACACACCGTAATACTCTATACCAATCAGCAAGTAATACAACACACCGTAATACTCTATACCAATCAGGAACTAATAAAACACACCGTAATACTCTATACCATTCAGGAACTAATACAACACACCGTAATAATCTATACCAATCAGGAACTAATAAAACACACCGTAATACTCTATACCAATCAGCAAGTAATACAACACACCGTAATACTCTATACCAATCAGGAACTAATAAAACACACCGTAATACTCTATACCATTCAGGAACTAATACAACACACCGTAATACTCTATACCAATCAGGAACTAATACAACACACCGTAATACTCTATACCAATCATGAACTAATACAACACACCGTAATACTCTATACCAATCATGAACTAATACAACACACCGTAATACTCTATACCAATCATGAACTAATACAACACACCGTAATACTCTATACCAATCATGAACTAATACAACACACCGTAATACTCTATACCAATCATGAACTAATACAACACACCGTAATAATCTATACCAATCAGGAACTAATACAACACACCGTAATACTCTATACCAATCATGAACTAATACAACACACCGTAATACTCTATACCAATCAGGAACTAATACAACACACCGTAATACTCTATACCAATCAGGAACTAATACAACACACCGTAATACTCTATACCAATCAGCAAGTAATACAACACACCATAATACTCTATACCAATCATGAACTAATACAACACACCGTAATACTCTATACCAATCAGGAACTAATACAACACACCGTAATAATCTATACCAATCATGAACTAATACAACACACCGTAATACTCTATACCAATCAGCAAGTAATACAACACACCGTAATACTCTATACCAATCATGAACTAATACAACACACCGTAATACTCTATACCAATCATGAACTAATACAACACACCGTAATAATCTATACCAATCATGAACTAATACAACACACCGTAATACTCTATACCAATCATGAACTAATACAACACACTGTAATAATCTATACCAATCAGCAAGTAATACAACACACCGTAATACTCTATACCAATCATGAACTAATACAACACACCGTAATACTCTATACCAATCAGGAACTAATAAAACACACCGTAATACTCTATACCATTCAGGAACTAATGCAACACACCGTAATACTAGGGATAACGATGTAAAATTAAAAGTTAATATTTTGCAAACAAATTATACATTGCCTGTTAGTATTTTGTATCAATATTATAATAAAGAAAGAATTATGAAAATATGACTTGTAGTTTTCGAAATATAGGGTTTAAAACATCGCCGAAAATGATCGTTTTTAGCCACGAATGATGTAAACAAATTGCGCCCCCAGTCGACAATTGTATGAACTAGTCATTTTTCGTAAAAATAATTATATAAAATCACGGTTTTAAGTAATATATTTTGTATATCAACATTGTAAAATTCAATCAAATATGATAGTACTTATTTATTATATAAAAAAGAGTGTTTATTTAACCTCATTCGAAGAATTTCAATGCATTATTTTCCCGTGTAATTGGACAGGCCTGACACCATGTGACTTCACGGCACTTGCGAGAAAATTATTCCGCTGTGTGTTGATTCGCGTCAACCAATCAAAGGGCGAGAATCCAAAATCGTTCAACCGTGAGACATGCGGAGCGGTCGAATGCGAAGGTTTGATTGGCTTGCGATGACATCATACCATAAAATGGCGTTTTTGTAGTTGAGCCTCTCGGAATTTTCCAAAAATTATTTTTAAAATGGACAAAACAGCTATTTTTCATGGTATATGGGCTGTTACTATGAACTATTCGAATTATATAGACCTCATATCGGGATAAAACTGTTTTTTTAGCACTTAAAATTAATATTTTTCTTAGTAACAAGCACATGGTGTGTGGAACTATATTATCTTGGTGTAGGAATAAAATACATTTTGAGGTCATAAGAGGCTCAACTACAAAAATAAGGTTGAAAATGGTAGGTCATTGAGCCTTCCGAGGGTTTCGTAGTAAACAAAAGCTATACGCGCTAGGCGATAACGATCTTTTAACCACTATATTAACATTTTTGGTTGAATGAAATGGAAATAAAAAATACTTGATCTTATAGAATAATAGGTAAATGAATATTTACTCAAAAGGATATTTTCATAATTAATTTATTTTCAGAATAATTACCTAATAAAAAGTGTTTACCAAAGTAAAAAAATACCGCGTCAATGACATTGCGCGCATAGTAACGTGCGCGCTGTTTAATCGTGGTAATGAAAATGGAGTCAGCTCTCGGTATCCCTAGTAATACTCTATACCAATCAGGAACTAATACAACACACCGTAATACTCTATACCAATCATGAACTAATACAACACACCGTAATACTCTATACCAATCATGAACTAATAAAACACACCGTAATACTCTATACCAATCATGAACTAATAAAACACACCGTAATACTCTATACCAATCAGGAACTAATACAACACACCGTAATACTCTATACCAATCAGCAAGTAATACAACACACCGTAATACTCTATACCAATCATGAACTAATACAACACACCGTAATACTCTATACCAATCATGAACTAATACAACACACCGTAATACTCTATACCAATCAGGAACTAATACAACACACCGTAATAATCTATACCAATCATGAACTAATACAACACACCGTAATACTCTATACCAATCATGAACTAATGCAACACACCGTAATACTCTATACCAATCAGGAACTAATACAACACACCGTAATACTCTATACCAATCATGAACTAATACAACACACTGTAATACTCTATACCAATCATGAACTAATACAACACACCATAATACTCTATACCAATCAGGAACTAATACAACACACCGTAATACTCTATACCAATCATGAACTAATACAACACACTGTAATACTCTATACCAATCATGAACTAATACAACACACTGTAATACTCTATACCATTCATGAACTAATGCAACACACCGTAATACTCTATACCAATCATGAACTAATACAACACACCGTAATACTCTATACCAATCATGAACTAATACAACACACTGTAATACTCTATACCAATCATGAACTAATACAACACACTGTAATACTCTATACCAATCATGAACTAATACAACACACTGTAATACTCTATACCAATCAGGAACTAATACAACACACTGTAATACTCTATACCAATCATGAACTAATACAACACACTGTAATACTCTATACCAATCATGAACTAATACAACACACTGTAATACTCTATACCAATCATGAACTAATACAACACACTGTAATACTCTATACCAATCATGAACTAATACAACACACTGTAATACTCTATACCAATCATGAACTAATACAACACACTGTAATACTCTATACCAATCATGAACTAATACAACACACTGTAATACTCTATACCAATCAGGAACTAATACAACACACTGTAATACTCTATACCAATCATGAACTAATACAACACACTGTAATACTCTATACCAATCATGAACTAATACAACACACTGTAATACTCTATACCAATCATGAACTAATACAACACACCATAATACTCTATACCAATCAGGAACTAATACAACACACCGTAATACTCTATACCAATCAGGAACTAATACAACACACCGTAATACTCTATACCAATCAGGAACTAATACAACACACCGTAATACTCTATACCAATCAGCAAGTAATACAACACACCGTAATACTCTATACCAATCATGAACTAATACAACACACCGTAATACTCTATACCAATCATGAACTAATACAACACACCGTAATACTCTATACCAATCAGGAACTAATACAACACACCGTAATAATCTATACCAATCATGAACTAATACAACACACCGTAATACTCTATACCAATCATGAACTAATGCAACACACCGTAATACTCTATACCAATCAGGAACTAATACAACACACCGTAATACTCTATACCAATCATGAACTAATACAACACACTGTAATACTCTATACCAATCATGAACTAATACAACACACCATAATACTCTATACCAATCAGGAACTAATACAACACACCGTAATACTCTATACCAATCATGAACTAATACAACACACTGTAATACTCTATACCAATCATGAACTAATACAACACACTGTAATACTCTATACCATTCATGAACTAATGCAACACACCGTAATACTCTATACCAATCATGAACTAATACAACACACCGTAATACTCTATACCAATCATGAACTAATACAACACACTGTAATACTCTATACCAATCATGAACTAATACAACACACTGTAATACTCTATACCAATCATGAACTAATACAACACACTGTAATACTCTATACCAATCAGGAACTAATACAACACACTGTAATACTCTATACCAATCATGAACTAATACAACACACTGTAATACTCTATACCAATCATGAACTAATACAACACACTGTAATACTCTATACCAATCATGAACTAATACAACACACTGTAATACTCTATACCAATCATGAACTAATACAACACACTGTAATACTCTATACCAATCATGAACTAATACAACACACTGTAATACTCTATACCAATCATGAACTAATACAACACACTGTAATACTCTATACCAATCAGGAACTAATACAACACACTGTAATACTCTATACCAATCATGAACTAATACAACACACTGTAATACTCTATACCAATCATGAACTAATACAACACACTGTAATACTCTATACCAATCATGAACTAATACAACACACCATAATACTCTATACCAATCAGGAACTAATACAACACACCGTAATACTCTATACCAATCAGGAACTAATACAACACACCGTAATACTCTATACCAATCAGGAACTAATACAACACACCGTAATACTCTATACCAATCATGAACTAATACAACACACCGTAATACTCTATACCAATCAGGAACTAATACAACACACTGTAATACTCTATACCAATCATGAACTAATACAACACACCGTAATACTCTATACCAATCATGAAGTAATACAACACACCATAATACTCTATACCAATCAGCAAGTAATACAACACACCGTAATACTCTATACCAATCATGAACTAATGCAACACACCGTAATAATCTATACCAATCAGGAACTAATACAACACACCGTAATACTCTATACCAATCATGAACTAATACAACACACCGTAATACTCTATACCAATCATGAACTAATACAACACACCGTAATACTCTATACCAATCAGGAACTAATACAACACACCGTAATACTCTATACCAATCAGGAACTAATACAACACACCGTAATACTCTATACCAATCAGCAAGTAATACAACACACCATAATACTCTATACCAATCAGGAACTAATGCAACACACCGTAATACTCTATACCAATCAGCAAGTAATACAACACACCGTAATACTCTATACCAATCATGAACTAATACAACACACCGTAATACTCTATACCAATCATGAACTAATACAACACACCGTAATACTCTATACCAATCAGCAAGTAATACAACACACCATAATACTCTATACCAATCAGCAAGTAATACAACACACCGTAATACTCTATACCAATCATGAACTAATACAACACACCGTAATACTCTATACCAATCAGGAACTAATAAAACACACCGTAATACTCTATACCAATCAGGAACTAATACAACACACCGTAATACTCTATACCAATCAGCAAGTAATACAACACACCGTAATACTCTATACCAATCATGAACTAATGCAACACACCGTAATACTCTATACCATTCAGGAACTAATACAACACACCGTAATACTCTATACCAATCAGGAACTAATACAACACACCGTAATACTCTATACCAATCAGCAAGTAATACAACACACCATAATACTCTATACCAATCAGCAAGTAATACAACACACCGTAATACTCTATACCAATCATGAACTAATACAACACACCGTAATACTCTATACCAATCAGGAACTAATACAACACACCGTAATACTCTATACCAATCAGCAAGTAATACAACACACCGTAATACTCTATACCAATCATGAACTAATAAAACACACCGTAATACTCTATACCAATCAGGAACTAATACAACACACCGTAATACTCTATACCAATCAGCAAGTAATACAACACACTGTAATACTCTATACCAATCATGAACTAATGCAACACACCGTAATACTCTATACCAATCATGAACTAATACAACACACCATAATACTCTATACCAATCAGGAACTAATACAACACACCGTAATAATCTATACCAATCATGAACTAATGCAACACACCGTAATACTCTATACCAATCAGCAAGTAATACAACACACCATAATACTCTATACCAATCAGCAAGTAATACAACACACCGTAATACTCTATACCAATCATGAACTAATACAACACACTGTAATACTCTATACCAATCAGGAACTAATACAACACACCGTAATACTCTATACCAATCATGAACTAATACAACACACCGTAATACTCTATACCAATCAGGAACTAATACAACACACCGTAATACTCTATACCAATCATGAACTAATACAACACACCGTAATACTCTATACCAATCATGAACTAATACAACACACCGTAATACTCTATACCAATCATGAACTAATACAACACACCGTAATACTCTATACCAATCAGGAACTAATGCAACACACCGTAATACTCTATACCAATCAGGAACTAATACAACACACCGTAATACTCTATACCAATCATGAACTAATACAACACACCGTAATACTCTATACCAATCAGGAACTAATGCAACACACCGTAATACTCTATACCAATCAGGAACTAATACAACACACCGTAATACTCTATACCAATCAGGAACTAATACAACACACCGTAATACTCTATACCAATCATGAACTAATGCAACACACCGTAATACTCTATACCAATCAGGAACTAATACAACACACCGTAATACTCTATACCAATCATGAACTAATACAACACACCGTAATACTCTATACCAATCAGGAACTAATACAACACACCGTAATACTCTATACCAATCAGGAACTAATAAAACACACCGTAATACTCTATACCATTCAGGAACTAATGCAACACACCGTAATACTCTATACCAATCAGGAACTAATACAACACACCGTAATACTCTATACCAATCATGAACTAATGCAACACACCGTAATACTCTATACCAATCATGAACTAATACAACACACCGTAATACTCTATACCAATCATGAACTAATACAACACACCGTAATACTCTATACCAATCATGAACTAATGCAACACACCGTAATACTCTATACCAATCATGAACTAATACAACACACCGTAATACTCTATACCATTCAGGAACTAATACAACACACCGTAATATTCTATACCAATCAGGAACTAATGCAACACACCGTAATACTCTATACCAATCAGGAACTAATACAACACACCGTAATACTCTATACCAATCAGGAACTAATACAACACACCGTAATACTCTATACCATTCAGGAACTAATACAACACACCGTAATACTCTATACCAATCATGAACTAATGCAACACACCGTAATACTCTATACCAATCATGAACTAATACAACACACCGTAATACTCTATACCATTCAGGAACTAATACAACACACCGTAATACTCTATACCAATCATGAACTAATACAACACACCGTAATACTCTATACCAATCAGGAAGTAATACAACACACCGTAATACTCTATACCAATCATGAACTAATACAACACACCGTAATACTCTATACCAATCATGAACTAATACAACACACCGTAATACTCTATACCAATCATGAACTAATACAACACACCGTAATACTCTATACCAATCAGGAACTAATAAAACACACCGTAATACTCTATACCATTCAGGAACTAATGCAACACACCGTAATACTCTATACCAATCAGGAACTAATACAACACACCGTAATACTCTATACCAATCATGAACTAATACAACACACCGTAATACTCTATACCATTCAGGAACTAATGCAACACACCGTAATACTCTATACCAATCAGGAACTAATACAACACACCGTAATACTCTATACCAATCAGGAACTAATGCAACACACCGTAATACTCTATACCAATCAGGAACTAATGCAACACACCGTAATACTCTATACCAATCAGGAACTAATGCAACACACCGTAATAATCTATACCAATCATGAACTAATACAACACACCGTAATACTCTATACCATTCAGGAACTAATACAACACACCGTAATACTCTATACCAATCATGAACTAATACAACACACCGTAATACTCTATACCAATCATGAACTAATACAACACACCATAATACCAATCATGAACTAACATTTCTTTTTAAAACTATAGAAATAATAAGCAATTTTACCCAATAATGCAAGCAAATGGCCAGCTGACAAATGTGCTCAATGCTGTTGCTAATATCGCAACCTAAAAAAGAAACAAGTAATAGTTCCTCAAATCATAGAGATATTATAGTGAATAGTTCACTATAATACAGTATCTCTATGCTTTTTTAAAATTTAATTGTAAATTAAAATGAGAAATCTTATAGCAAAATAGATTTTTGCTTACCGGAATATTGCCCAAAAACCATCCACCAATTGATATCATAGTCATATACATTGAGAAGCTACTAGGTATAAATGCTGAAAATGAAACATTGAGAAGCTACTAGGTATAAATGCTGAAAATGAAACATTGAGAAGCTACTAGGTATAAATGCTGAAAATAAAAACTATTACTCAATTTTGTTGTACAAGATATTTTTATTGTCACATGATCAACAAATTCATAGTAAAAATTATGAATTACAAAATATCTTTAACTTTCACTTCAAAGAAGAAGATAAGTAGTGTATTCTGTGTCTATGGTACCATATTATAGTAACCTTTGGGCCAATTACTCACATGAAGTTGCAGTGCCATTTTATGAATATTATAGAAAAACATTGTGAGAGATGGTACAAACAAACTAGAAAACTGGCCATCAGTACAGCTAACAATATTTGAGGCTCAACTTTTTGTGTGTGTATTTCAATGATGTTTTTGCTATTAAAATTATATGGCTTTTATATTGCTGAAATAAAGTTTATCATCAATATCAAATAATTAAATTAGAATTGAATAGGAACCTACCAGTACTTGAAATAAACATTCCCGTACTTAACAAAAGAAATAACAGAGCAAATCTGCCAATATTTGCACCAAATGCTTTACAAACACCCCTAAAATACAGACATTCCATAAACATATTAACAATTGAAAATAAAATGATACTTCCAAAATACATACATAAAATGGTTTTATTTAAAGCCTCATTTAAAGGGGTGAATAGTACATTATTATTTAAAGCCTCATTTAAAGGGGTGAATAGTACAACATTATTATTTAAAGCCTCATTTAAAGGGGTGAATAGTACAACATTATTATTTAAGGCCTCATTTAAAGGGGTGAATAGTACAACATTATTATTTAAAGCCTCATTTAAAGGGGTGAATAGTACAACATTATTATTTAAAGCCTCATTTAAAGGGGTGAATAGTACAACATTATTATTTAAAGCCTCATTTAAAGGGGTGAATAGTACAACATTATTATTTAAAGCCTCATTTAAAGGGGTGAATAGTACAACATTATTATTTAAAGCCTCATTTAAAGGGGTGAATAGTAGTAGTACAACATTATTATTTAAAGCCTCATTTAAAGGGGTGAATAGTACAACATTATTATTTAAAGCCTCATTTAAAGGGGTGAATAGTACAACATTATTATTTAAAGCCTCATTTAAAGGGGTGAATAGTACAACATTATTATTTAAAGCCTCATTTAAAGGGGTGAATAGTACAACATTATTATTTAAAGCCTCATTTAAAGGGGTGAATAGTACAGCATTATTATTTAAAGCCTCATTTAAAGGGGTGAATAGTACAACATTATTATTTAAAGCCTCATTTAAAGGGGTGAATAGTACAACATTATTATTTAAAGCCTCATTTAAAGGGGTGAATAGTACAACATTATTATTTAAAGCCTCATTTAAAGGGGTGAATAGTACAACATTATTATTTAAAGCCTCATTTAAAGGGGTGAATAGTACAGCATTATTATTTAAAGCCTCATTTAAAGGGGTGAATAGTACAACATTATTATTTAAAGCCTCATTATAGGGGTGAATAGTACAACATTATTATTTAAAGCCTCATTTAAAGGGGTGAATAGTACAACATTATTATTTAAAGCCTCATTTAAAGGGGTGAATAGTACAGCATTATTATTTAAAGCCTCATTTAAAGGGGTGTATAGTACAACATTATTATTTAAAGCCTCATTTAAAGGGGTGAATAGTACAACATTATTATTTAAAGCCTCATTTAAAGGGGTGAATAGTACAACATTATTATTTAAAGCCTCATTTAAAGGGGTGAATAGTACAGCATTATTATTTAAAGCCTCATTTAAAGGGGTGAATAGTACAACATTATTATTTAAAGCCTCATTATAGGGGTGAATAGTACAACATTATTATTTAAAGCCTCATTTAAAGGGGTGAATAGTACAACATTATTATTTAAAGCCTCATTTAAAGGGGTGAATAGTACAGCATTATTATTTAAAGCCTCATTTAAAGGGGTGAATAGTACAACATTATTATTTAAAGCCTCATTTAAAAGGGTGAATAGTACAACATTATTATTTAAAGCCTCATTTAAAGGCGTGAATAGTACAACATTATTATTTAAAGCCTCATTTAAAGGGGTGAATAGTACAGCATTATTATTTAAAGCCTCATTTAAAGGGGTGAATAGTACAACATTATTATTTAAAGCCTCATTTAAAGGGGTGAATAGTACAACATTATTATTTAAAGCCTCATTTAAAGGGGTGAATAGTACAGCATTATTTCACTGACTTTGATTATTTAATTTACTTCATTGTTTTTTAAAATTAATAGTTAACAATTCTTTTTTATTTATTTTGAACCAATTGAATGTTGAAATATAAAAAATATAATCCACTTACCGGTAAAAATACACCTCACACAATGCACAAATCATTCCCAAAACACATCGAATAAAATAAAATACTAAAACCTATTCAACAGAAACATAAAAAAGAGAAGAAAGTTACAATTCAAATATTTAGTATAAAAAAATAATAAAACCAGTTGACAATTTATAACTTATATAAACATTTGAATTTAATTACAATTACTTATAACCAAATATCTTGCTTAAAAGTTGTGATTTGCTTACCCTATTGGCTTGAAGTAAAAGTGAGTGCAGGTGTCCAGGTAAGGAATGTAGCAGAATGTATGCATATGATCTTATTGCATAAGTGGGTGAATATTCCCAGGTTTGGAAGCCTTTACCAAACAACACATAATGTAACTGTAATTATAATAGATACTATTTGTTAGTTATGCAATTATATAATATATGTACATCAATAGCAATTACTCAGAACTTCACCCATTCGATCATTATATAATATATGTACATCAATAGCAATTACTCAGAACTTCACCCATTCGATCATTATATAATATATGTACATCAATAGCAATTACTCAGAACTTCACCCATTCGATCATTATATAGTATATGTACATCAATAGCAATTACTCAGAACTTCACCCATTCGATCATTATATAATATATGTACATCAATAGCAATTACTCAGAACTTCACCCATTCGATCATTATATAATATATGTACATCAATAGCAATTACTCAGAACTTCACCCATTCGATCATTATATAGTATATGTACATCAATAGCAATTACTCAGAACTTCACCCATTCGATCATTATATAATATATGTACATCAATAGCAATTACTCAGAACTTCACCCATTCGATCATTATATAATATATGTACATCAATAGCAATTACTCAGAACTTCACCCATTCGATCATTATATAATATATGTACATCAATAGCAATTACTCAGAACTTCACCCATTCGATCATTATATAGTATATGTACATCAATAGCAATTACTCAGAACTTCACCCATTCGATCATTATATAGTATATGTACATCAATAGCATAGCAATTACTCAGAACTTCACCCATTCGATCATTATATAATATATGTACATCAATAGCAATTACTCAGAACTTCACCCATTCGATCATTATATAATATATGTACATCAATAGCAATTACTCAGAACTTCACCCATTCGGTCATTATATAATATATGTACATCAATAGCAATTACTCAGAACTTCACCCATTCGATCATTATATAATATATGTACATCAATAGCAATTACTCAGAACTTCACCCATTCGATCATTATATAATATATGTACATCAATAGCAATTACTCAGAACTTCACCCATTCGATCATTATATAATATATGTACATCAATAGCAATTACTCAGAACTTCACCCATTCGATCATTATATAATATATGTACATCAATAGCAATTACTCAGAACTTCACCCATTCGATCATTATATAATATATGTACATCAATAGCAATTACTCAGAACTTCACCCATTAGATCATTATATAGTATATGTACATCAATAGCAATTACTCAGAACTTCACCCATTCGATCATTATATAATATATGTACATCAATAGCAATTACTCAGAACTTCACCCATTCGATCATTTTAGATTTTTAAAATAATTATATTTTAATCAAATGATGGAAGGAGAAACAGTTTTAATATTATAAATAAAAAATGTTTAAATTAAATTATAGACAAAGATAGAAGTTATTAAAAGTTCCCGACTTACAGGTTCCCAGTAATTAAATGTTTCATCACAGTCAGTAATGTTGCTAAGTAAGGCTGCACAAAAGCGAGCTGACCAGAGCAGTTTGATGGCAGTAGATGGTTCAGGTGACCAACATTGAGTATTTCGTACTACAGGTTTCTCACTACGTAAAATAAATTGTTGCTTGCAGTCAATAAAAATCCTGATAATCCAGATTGACATCTATAATAATATGTCTAATTTGGTTGATAGTCAGCTCAATCAAAATGTATGGATCTTTTGAATTTCTTTTACTTTAGTTCTTGATTTGATAAATAGATAAGACAATTTTATTTATTTACTTTTTAATTCAATATCTTTGATAATGATTCAGTTCTATGTGATTTAAAAAGTAGTATTTACATGATTACATACTTATTTATTAAAATGTATCAAATAGCCCAAACAAGAGTGGCCCAACACACTGTACCTTACAATGGCAGCAGAAGTATTTTCAGCGTCTTTCTTTGGTACCTTTCGGCTTTTTACACTCTTCGTTTCTGACATAATGTTCTAACCTGTATAATAATAATAACAACTGTGAATGTAATAATATGAATGTAAAGTAGGTACAACCAAGGCAATCTAACAACAGCATGCTCAGCTCCGGAGATCAAAGGATGTATAATAATAATAATAATCTGTGAATGTAAAGTAGGTACAACCAAGGCAATCTAACAACAGCATGCTCAGCTCCGGAGATCAAAGGATGTATAATAATAATAATAATCTGTGAATGTAAAGTAGGTACAACCAAGGCAATCTAACAACAGCATGCTCAGCTCCGGAGATCAAAGGATGTATAATAATAATAATAATCTGTGAATGTAAAGTAGGTACAACCAAGGCAATCTAACAACAGCATGCTCAGCTCCGGAGATCAAAGGATGTATAATAATAATAATAATCTGTGAATGTAAAGTAGGTACAACCAAGGCAATCTAACAACAGCATGCTCAGCTCCGGAGATCAAAGGATGTATAATAATAATAATAATCTGTGAATGTAAAGTAGGTACAACCAAGGCAATCTAACAACAGCATGCTCAGCTCCGGAGATCAAAGGATGTATAATAATAATAATAATCTGTGAATGTAAAGTAGGTACAACCAAGGCAATCTTTCTTTCTTTATTTACCCATAAATATAAATTATAAACATTGTAATAATATACAAATAAAAATAATTATATCAAGGGAAGGGCTAAAAAATAGTTAAAACTAATCAAGTTCAGCCCCTAAACATTGAAGTATAAATAGTTATATAAATAAATTAGGGCTACTTGTCTAAAATAAAATTAATATACATAAACATTTTTTTTTTTTTTAAATACACTTTCTCTCAAATATATACAATATAATTAATTCTCTTATAAAATAAATAAATATCACTATACAAACAAATAGTATGTTTTCATTTCTTTTTTGAATTTGCTTTTTGTTAGAAACCTTAAATCATCCGGGATTTCATTCCAGAGCTTTGCACCAGAATACTTGATGGAATGTTGTCCTATGTTTGTTCTATATTTTGGTACATACAACTTTTCTCTAGTCTGAGACCTTGATGAATAACGAAAATTAATATACAAAAAATATTTAGGAGTTGTATCTGGAAATTTACCATGTAAACTATCATGAACAAATAAAGTAATTAAATACTGATGCTGCTGATAAATATTTAAAATTTTAAGTTCTTTGAATAATAATGATGTTGGTGCTAGTCTATCAGAATAAGTCAATGTGCGTATAATACGTTTTTGTGTTAAATATACTGGTTTTAAATGAGTTTTATAAGTGTTACCCCAAGCTTCTAACAACAGCATGCTCAGCTCCGGAGATCAAAGGATGTATAATAATAATAATCTGTGAATGTAAAGTAGGTACAACCAAGGCAATCTAACAACAGCATGCTCAGCTCCGGAGATCAAAGGATGTATAATAATAATAATAATCTGTGAATGTAAAGTAGGTACAACCAAGGCAATCTAACAACAGCATGCTCAGCTCCGGAGATCAAAGGATGTATAATAATAATAATAATCTGTGAATGTAAAGTAGGTACAACCAAGGCAATCTAACAACAGCATGCTCAGCTCCGGAGATCAAAGGATGTATAATAATAATAATAATCTGTGAATGTAAAGTAGGTACAACCAAGGCAATCTAACAACAGCATGCTCAGCTCCGGAGATCAAAAGATGTATAATAATAATAATAATCTGTGAATGTAAAGTAGGTACAACCAAGGCAATCTAACAACAGCATGCTCAGCTCCGGAGATCAAAGGATGTTTTTTTTTATCAACTAAGGACTGATTAGTTTCTATATCTTGGCAAGGCAATCTCAGTGTCCTGGTGTTAGATTGTCTGCAGCCTTGATACAACTGTCTTTCAGATAGATGATGATGGTTTTATATAAAATTATAACAAAACAAGTTATTTTTTACATAAAAAACATTTATTATTTTGTATTATGATTTTCATTATCTTTTAATTATAATGTAGGCCTACCCCACTGGAAGCTAAAAGCTTTAAAATGTGGGGTCCAGGCATATATATTAAAAAATAAGGTAAGGTACACATTTTACTTAACAAATGCAGTTGTTGTTTAACTTAAGACAGATATATTATTAACTTAAACAATAATAGTAGAAACAAGGTATTCATATAATTTGAACTTAAAAGAAGATATAAAATTAATAATTTTGAGTTCATCTGGTAAAGAATTCCATATTTTTGGTCCTTGAAAAGTTATATCATGCTTGCCAACCTCCGTATTAAAACAATCATAAGCATAATCTAATTTATTTCTGGTATTATAATTATGAACTGAACTAAAAGTTTGAAAATAAGTATCAAAAATTCTGGGCAGTTGATTATGTTTGAATTTAAACATAAATAAAGCAACATTTTTTGTAAGTAAGTCGTAAATATTAAGTGTATTAGACAAGACAAAAAGGGGAGCTGAATTGTGGAGGTTATAGTACATTATAAACTGATCTTAAAGCTCTTTTTTGCAAAATATAAATACGTCGGTTTAATTAATTTTTTAAGTAAAACCCCAAACTGTTACACCATAAATTAAATGTGGCAAAAAAAGTGATTTATAAATTAATAGTAAAACAGGGAGGAAGGCAAGGCAAGTTTAAGTTTAATATTGAGGACACCGACCACTCTTGATAGTTTTAATGAAATTGAATTAATATGAGAAGTAAAGAATAAGTATTCATCAATAAAAATGCCAAGAAATGTTGTTCTTTTGTTCTTTCAATTTCGCTAATGCCATAATATAATTTAGGAATGTTGGGGGGGGGGGGGGGTTAGTTTATTTACTGAACGAAAATAATAAATTTGGTTTTTTTAATATTCAACGAAAGCTTATTAGATAACCAGTTTGCAATTTTAGTGAGTTCTCGATTCATTAAAATAATAGCTTGGTGGTAGATGTCCTTATGATTAATAAATAAATAATCATCACTAAATAAAAGTATATCACAACACATCATCTGCAAACATTTATAAATAACAGAAATGAAAGCGGACCAAGGATGATGGATGGTATGTTTATGCATAACAAATTATAGATATATTATTTGGTTGATCTGGCTGTACTCTCATAAACTCTAGCTAGGCCTAGACCGTGCTAGAGGACCAAAATCAAGCAAGAAGGCAGCCCCTCTCGCTGCTCTAACTAGACTAGCGTCTGTCTTAATTAGCGACGACGGGTTTTGGCCTAGGCCTAGTATAGTTAGTATAAAGCGTATGTGGTAGTTAAAAAGGGGTAGAAATAACCAACTGCTTACTACTAGCTGATTCGGATTGTTAGATGTCACTTTTCCTTATATTTCAGTCTAATTAGGCTGTAAATAAATATACATTAGAGATAATCAAACGCCAGCGAGACACATATCTCCTCGCGTGTATCTCGTCACTCACGCTCGAGTCGTCCCCTCCTCGTGTCGTTGTTATTGCGTATATGGAACGCCGTTCCTGCCTTATGTGATATTATTGTTTAATGCTGCCAGCTACCTGCAAAATGATAACTTTTTATGATTTTTGTGTCAATATAAAATGAGGTCTATTTGATTATTTGGTAAAGAATGTAAGATAACTTCAACAGAAGGACTTAATAAAACAATAATACTTTACGGCCTACTTTAGGCCTATATACACCGTGGAAACGACTCCAAGGTTGTGACGGATCCCCTTATTTATTTTATTTATTTATTTACCAGATTTCTAGAGCGCCCTTTTCATGAATACTCATGCTTAAAAGGCGCTTCACATCATAAAGACAAACATCATAAGCAATAATTATAAAAGTAACCTTAAGATTTCTTAAACTAAGTTATAAATATTCTTACTGTACATTAATTAAAATCGCATGAAATAGAAAAATAAAATGTACGATATAAAAAATAACTAATGCCAAAAAAAATTTTTAAAAAAGATTTTTAAAAAAGTGGGTCAATTTGGAGTATCATAATAGTTATTAACTTTCACCAAAAATTAGTCGAAAAAAAATTATTTAACTGAAATACAGACGTTTTTTTGTTAAAATAACTTTGACTTTCAGTCAAAGTTTTCGATCAAAACATGTCCAATAATGGAACGCGCTTGTTTGGCTACTCTGTATACATAATCATAAACTTCCTTGCGATCTGTGTGAAAACACCTTCTCAACAGTGACCAGTTGTAAACAATCCAAATTAGCATATGTATAATGCATACTCGTGGTTTGAAATCTTTGTTTACTTTAGCTTGTGACGATTTTCCAAACGAAATGTAATCAAACTAATTTACCTGTTAATTACGTAAACTTGTTGTTTTTGGCTCGAATTTTTCGACTTAAAGTGAATAACTTTAATATTACTTTGGTATGGCAAATGTAAATTTAGAATACTTTTGACCTTCATTTTTTTGTGTTCCAAGGGACAATAAATACATCTTTAATATTTCAATTTTTTATATTAATTTAATTTGATTAAAAATATTATTGCACAATAATTGACCAAACAAATTGTAATAGATCCGATAATTTCAATAATAATTAGTTCAATTAATGTTATTTAATGTAGACCGCGGCATCAATATACTATACTCCAATTGAAATCAATCATTGGGTTACCGTGCTAGTAGACGCAATATATATATGAGGTATATTCAGAGCGTCATTCTGACGACTGTCAGTATTCTCTACTTCTCTACGGAGCGCCATTTATGCCTTTATTAACTTTAATAACAGAAATAGTACTACGGTAACTGCTCAAGTGGACCCAATTTAGCACCAGGGTAGCACAGCAATTTAGCCCCAGTGGAGCACAGTGATATAAAATAGAAATAAAGTCACTAAATCTTATATATTTTCGTATAAAACACTGTGCTCAAGTGGACACAATTTGGTACCAGGAGAGCAGTGATATAAAATAGAAATAAGTCACTCAAGTTTCAATCTGTTCGTATGTTAACACACTGTGCTCAAGTGGACCCAAGTTGGCGCCAATGGATTTTTTTTTTAAATGGAAAATAATATTGTTTTTCTTTTATTTTGAAAGAGAGATATTTTTAAGATTGTAAATGTCAAATGGAACTTTTTTTAAATCAGAAACAAAGTTGCATGGCATTATTTTCCATTAAATAGACTGCCATAAAACCTCGAAAAGAAACCCATGTGCTCCTTCATTTTTAGTACTCTTGGGTGGGCTTCTTTTCCACATGGAGTTCTTTTCGAGAATACTTTTGAAAACTAAACGAGGGGAACTGCTAGCTTCCCGCCCGGAAAATATTTTATTTACATGATTTGAAAAATCTTCTAATGTAAATAATTAACTGCATCAAAATTTAACAGTGTGGCGTGTTGACCGCGTTGAACTAACATACCATCTTTACCATAATACACCTGCACAGACTCATTTGCATAACAACGCACGTACGGACGCACATACCAAACTCTTTAAAATAGAGCTACAAGGTACCCGAAAATCTATTATGTTTTCAAACAACATGCATAAGAATCTTCAGTAACCCACCATGCTTGGGGCTGAGCAAAGACAATTTTGACAAAAAGAGCTGTATACAGTAGGTTTCCGCCCGAAAAATGGCGTTACATAATTTAAATGAAACAAAATATATAAGACTTACCAGGACAATATATGAGCTTGTCCCCGGAAAGTGCACCTATTCATTGAAATATAAAATTAAATATTAAGTCTCCAGTACTAGCCCATCCATGGTTGAGGCAGAGCAATGAAAATAGACGTATAAATAGACTATTATCAGCTATTCAGCTAGTTTCAGTTTGTGGTGCAACGGGTAATGATCAGTTTTGAGTGCTATCAGTTGGGGTTCGAACCTCGACTGATATTTTTTATGAATATTTTTTTTATTTAAAAAAAATTTTGTATGGCATTCACTTTTCCATTAAATAGACACCATAAAACCCCAAAAAGAGCCCATGTGTTCCTCATTTTTTAGTACTCTTGGGTACGGTGGGCTTCTTTTCAACGGGTAAGCTTCTTTTCCGCATGGGGTTCTTTTCAAGATTACTTTTGCAAACTAAAGGAGGGGAGCTTCTAGGTTCCCGCCCGGAAAATTGTATCTTTACATGATTTTAATTTCTAATAAAGATTAACAAAATCAAAATTTAACTTTTAAATTTAATTTTGTGGCGTGTTCACCGCGTGGGACTAACAATACTATCTTCCCCATTACACCTGCACAAACTCATTTGCATAACAACGCAGGGCTTACCAAACTGTTGAAAATAGCTACAAGGTCCCCAGAAATGACACCTCATTTTGAAACATGATATATAAGAGTCTTCACTACCCCATCATGATTGGGGCTGAGCAAAGACAATTTTGAAAAAAATATTTATTGAAATATGAAATTAAATATTATTTATATAAGTCTCCAGTTAAGCTCACCATGGTAATTCAACAAAACAAAATTATGAAATACAAACAGAGCTAGCACACAAAAGCCTACTTACTAATTTTAATATTTCTAGAATTTAGAAAACAATTAGATTTAACATATCACCTTTGATAATTATAATGTTAAATTTCAACTATCCAGATGCGAATTTTAGGTTGTGTTTAAAAAAAACTCTACTTCATATGTGCTTCAATTTCGAAGATCTATTTAACACATATTTATTTATTTATTTATTTATTCTGCCATATACTTTTATTCACAACATATTAATAGGCTTACAATACAATATCTTGCATGAAACGGATATTTAAAAATACACTATAATGTGTAACGGTAGAATTACAATTCTAATGTAAAAGATTAACAAAATAAAAATTGAACAGTGTTGTGTTGGTCACGAATGACTAACAATACCATCTTTCCCACAGCACATGTGCACACTCATTTGCATAACAAACGCACGGCATACCAAACTACGATGAGATAAAATTAATTCTCTTCTAAACACGTAACGAAGAGAATTAATTCCCTTTTTTAACATTAAAATAAATTGAGGGCGCTAAACATAAAATTTACACCATCAAAGCAGTTGGCGATAGCCAAAAAAAAAAGATGCTAAATGACTGTGCTCTCCCTGCCTCAGCACTAAGGCACTGTCACAGCCTTTTAGGGGTCGTTTCCACCACATCACCAGATGCATTGATGTTGTTGCCTCATGATGTGTGGTGGAAAGGGGGACGTATGATCTGTGAACCCCAAACACAGTGGCTCGCATAGCCTTAACTCTATTCCACCGACCAGCGTGGGAATCGAACCCACGACATACGTGTTGTTAACACGACGCTCAGACGACTGAGCTAACTGATCATTTTGGTTTTAGCATGGAGTAATATTCTTTACTCCATGGTTTTAGCAAGGTTAATAGGATATTTATGACGTAATGATGAATTACGTAACACACGTATAAATAGACCATTATCAGCTTTTCAAAATTTAGTGACTTATTTCTATTTTATATCACTGTGCTCGCCTGGTGCCAAATTGGGTACACTTGAGTACATTGTATTAAAATACGAAAAGATATTACAATTCAGTGACTTATTTCTATTTTATATCACTGTGCTCCCCTGGCTCCAAATTGGGTCCACTTGAGCACAGTGTGTATTATAACATACGAAAAGATATTAAAATTCAGTGACTTATTTCTATTTTATATCACTATGCTCCCTTGGCTCCAAATTGGGTCCACATGAGCACAATGTATTCAATGACTTGTTTCTATATATATCACTGTGCTCCACTGGCTCCAAATTGGGTCCACTTGAGAACAGTGTATTAACATACGAAAAGATATTAAAATGAGTGACTTATTTCTATTTCATATCACTGTGCTCCACTGGTGCTAAATTTGGTCCACTGAACCAGTTACCGTAGTACTATTTCTATTTCAGAAGTAAATAAGGCATAAATGGCGCTCCGTAGAAGTAGAGAATGCTCGATCGTCGAAATGCGAAATGATGCTCTGAATATACCTTTATACATAACTATATAATAATTTTATGGCTCTGCGTAAATGTTATGTTTAGCGCCCTCAATTTTAAGAACACCCGCGTTATCAGAGTTAGACTTGCCCCAAGTCCGTATTATCTTTTTTTTTTATTTATTTGTTTTTATTTCGACCGCGATTTTTGTCTGAAAATACAGACTTGTGAAACACGTATAGAAATCGATTTGCAGACCGCAAACATACGATAAGAATGACGTAGGTTATCATACCGTATTTGGCTATATGGGGCGGGCGGTATGTAAATATGGATTTCGAATCAACCAATGATCATTTTGTTTCAAAATGAAAGAGATCGAGTATGTATGCCTACCAGTGCTTAATGTACGATCGAGACTGTTGAAATATAAAATAGTAATGCCAAGTTGTTTTGTTTATTAATTGTTTAGTCCTTGGCCTAGGCCTCTTTCGTAGGTCCTACTCACGTATGACCTGCCAAATAAAACGCCAATGAAGTAGGCCTACATACCACCGGCACACAACAGGGCTACACCACCACACAGAACAGGACAGGGTCTGGGTGGGAATTAAATCAAAATTATCTCCGCGTAATAAATGATCCATTCAATGTTTGATTTGCGGAGAAGCTAGCCTATCATATATCAAGACGAGTTTTCATGTTTCAAAGATCCCATCAAATGTTTACCAGACTACTAGGCATATAAAATAATTTCTAGCCTTCAGAACTTTCATAAATGTACCCAAGTCACATTGTCTAAACGTAACATAGCGCATGCGCATGCGCATCATCTTAGTTGTTGAGTCTTTGAAATTCTTAAATATGAATATTTAAACGGTGTACGAGAGAGTAGCCAATCGCATGCAGCTGAAACTAGTCAACCGGATAATCGTATGCACCAAGAATTCTTGGTGTCAAACCACGTGACTTTTGCGTGTTTCCCCAGACGGAGTATCCAAAATCAAGTAGTATACGTATGAAACGCCATATGTGCCAAAATATTTATCTTTTAACTAATATTAAGACAAAACTCCGTCTGGAACCCAGACTATATCAGAGTAGGAACAATATAGAACGTTAAATAAATAAGATGAATGATGAATATTGCATGCATGCTTCGCTGGCTCATGGCAACATTCGTAATGAATGCAACAATAATGGACAAAAAACAGATACTTCAGGAGAATGGGTGAACAAGCAGCACTATGTGGTTGGGCAACCAAAGATAGCTGGGAAAAGGAAAGAGGCAAAACCAAAATGAGATGCAGAGATGACTTGTGAAAATATAAAAATAATAATTATTGAATTAATTAACAAATTATTGGTTAAGAGCAAAAGAGATAAGTTAATGGAGAGAAGCATAAAGAAGAAGAATAAATCCAAACAATTTCATGGAATGCTAACTCCCCCATTCTTATTCTCTGGTAAGAATTACCTCTATCCCGTCTGGTCTCTTTGTCTCCAACATACACACACGCGCTTCGCATATATACGAAGAATGGACATTTTAGAGATGAAATGTACACTAAATCATATCGTAAATTTCAATATTAAATTTGGCACCTGCTTATACATCCTACATAAATTAAAACCTCGGGGGTCATATGGGATTCTTCAATGATAGAATATTAATTAACCCCGTTGGTAAATATCGACACTTCGCATACAAATTTAAATCTAAAAACACAGACTTAGGCTTTTTGTTCAATCGACTTTAATTGTTTATAATATTTGTTGTGACATTAAACTTTTGAATTTCAATGATAGTTAGTATCGTATTATTAGATTCAGTACGTTCCTGGTGCACTTACAATATTTCTTTGCACATAAAGGACTCATTGTAATTAACCGTGTCGCATTAAATGACTCCTTGTTATGATATTCGTAAGTTACTGATCTCAATTTATTAGCTTTAATAAGTCATAAATGCTTGCTGCATTGTTTTAGTCATAATACTCATCGTACAAAATCTGACTGAGTTATTGAATTAGAAACTAATGTCCAAAAGCACTTCAACGTTTTCATAATGAAGTTCATTTGTTCACATTGAAGCGCTTGTGCTTAAATGCATTGCCCCAACCAAGAAGCAAACAAGTACTATAACTATCCTATTAAGTGTGTCTTGTACTATTAATGACAGGATAATAAAGGCACCAATCCAATTCTGTGAGTATTAACTCAGAGAAGAGTGACTGATTACTTATAATAGTAACTCAGGGAAAAGTGACTGATTAACTGTATATTTTTGGATCAATAATTAAAAATCTAAGTTCATAACTATCTAAGTTCATCATTTGTATTGAAATAGTTAAATTTATTATTATATCTCAAAAGAAACTCAACAGTTCTTTTTAGAACTATATATAGGCCTACGTGGTGTACCGCAAACTTTATATCAACATTTGATTTCGGCATGCAAACAATATCTCATTATTAATTGTAATAATCTCAATAAACCTATAATGTAGTACTCTAGTAACAAAGAGTGTAATAAATTATGTAACAAACAGTAGAATGTTTCTTAAAATTCATGTTATTCACTGCTTTAAAAATTAATCCGAATTTATTCAGATTAAAAACAAAATTGTGTATGATGAAAGTATAAATTGTGAGGAGAACCTATATTGCAAATTAGGAACGATGTTGGATCAGATGAAACTGCCCAAGGCACTGATGCTTTCTGAAACTTAAAGTAATCATGAAGATGCATTTACAAAAAAGATAAAATTAGATAGCACTGAGTAACAGTACTTGGCTTAGTCATCAATTCTGTTGATGAAACGGAGTGTTAAGAAACTTTTGCAACAACAACACCACCACCACCACCACCACCATCAACAGCAACACAGACCTACAGTAGGCCTAACAACGTAAAATAATAAATAGGCGGGTCAATGCTTACTTTCGTTTATTCTTCCAGTAATTATAAGGATGTGTTGTAGACACCGAACATTAAAGAACACAACATGTATATTGTATTACATGATCCTATACACACTGAAACTTTATTGATATCGTCATATTTCACTCAAAGGGCTAAGATATGCATGTGAAATCTATAGCAGTAAAATACTAATAAACATGGGTTACATGGGTTTATAGTTAACCATCTGTATGCTAGAGGCTAATAGTTAAAGCATAGAGTTGTAGCATGGGCTTAATAAGCCAAAATAGAAAGTCAATACACAGGCTGTGTTTAAGCTCCAAACCTAAAATACAACTTGCAGTAGGATAGCTTACAAATAATTACTGATATATGTTTTTTTTTTTATTATTACCATATATTTTAGTCAACATTACACTAGTAAAATGGTGATACGTTTATTATGGCTATTAGAGTACTATGTCTACAATACATAATATGGACAGTGGGAAATACTTTATCCTTAATGTTTTTATCTTGTCAGATTAGTAAGTTTAAATCAAAACAAAGCAACTGCTTAGTATATGCTGCTTGCTTCTTGAGTATGTTGTCTAGATAAATAATTTTACGACACAAAAGTCTTAAGAGAGCTTTACGGGTGGAGTAAATGCATGCACAAATTACCACGTATATGTATACAACCAGCTATTCTAAAATATATTTAGCTTCCGTAAGCTTTAGTTATTTAAATATGTCCATTCCAGACCAGTAATTCTGGTTATATTGTCTTTGACATCGTTCTTCGCTTTTATTCACACTTTTGTTGGAGATGAAGATATAGCCTCTTCATAAATATGTTTGTTAGTGCATCCATTCTTATTCTTTGTAGTATTTTTCATTCGACTAAGAGCTTGGTTATTTGTTGTGTAATACGAAGTCCGAGACATGCTGTAATTAGAAGACGCGTCGGTTTTATTACAAGTAATACATAACATTTTACGGAAAGCATCGCGAAATTTCTGATTCAATAGTCCATATATAATTGGGTTAATACTACTGTTTAAATATCCAAGCCAGAGTACCACATCGGACACTACAGGGTGTGCTTGCCATTTGAAAAGTTCACCAACCGTGAATATTGTAAAATATGGTACCCAGCAAACAGCAAATCCACTCAGTACCACGGCTATTGTAATAACAAGACGTCTTTCTTTATAAGAGTTCTTGCTTGATACAGCTCCTTTTTTCCGAACTATGAGGATAAGATGTACGTATAGAACACACATAAATATTAAAGGAATGAAGAAAAGTCCTATTCCATCTACAAGACTATATATTTTGTTTGTTTCTAACACGCATGTAGATCTGTCTTCGTAGCTTTGTATAACACCATCGTCAGTATTAAGACCCGTGTGAATTGGCGGGAAAGATATCATAACAGATACAAACCAGACGATAATAACAATGAGAAGGGCGCAGTTCTGTTTCATTCTTGTTTTATAATGAAATGGAGATGCAGCCGCATAATAGCGATCAAGTGTAATAACAAGCAAATGAAGTATAGAGGAAGTAGAGAAACACACGTCTGAAGATACATACAGATTACATACAACAGGACCAAAAAACCATGTTCCTGTGACGGCGATGATGCTACTGAAGGGTAAAACAATGATTCCGAGTAATAGGTCGGCAATGGCAAGAGAAATAAGGAATATGTATGTTGGCTTCTTAAGCAGGTTTCTGCTGAAAAATGGTGACAGAAGTACTAGAACGTTTCCAAATATGACAACGAACGTGATGCTTCCTAGCACAAGTCCAATTGTTATTTTAGCTCCCAATGATTTGTCGGAATCTGTTGTATTATTCATTTTGTGTGCGTGTCGTTTTCAGTTGGTCCTTTCAGAGATTTTGATTTTCGAGCGTGATGTATCTTGACAAAGTCATTCTAGGTGAGATCCATAGTATTAACCTGTTGAGATATAACAAAAGTTTTTATTAGTCTAATTGTTATCTAAATTATTATTAAGAAAAGTAATCGTTTTTTCTTCATCTCGTCTCCAGTCGCACTAGCAGAATTCAGACCTTCTTCTCATCTCAAGAAAAGCGTAAAAGAAGCAAAACCAGGGACTCGCTCACCAGAAACATTTGGTATTTTAGTTTTGACAAAAACCTCACCGAAAAGCAATATAATAAGTCGCAATACATTTAGATGACAAACAGTGCCTACATTATTAGTGAATGTTACCATGAATAAGTTTATACCGAATATTGCCCACATTATTAGTGAATGTTACAATGAATGACTTGATACCGAATGTTTCAAGTACATGTAATTACTAACAGAAATCCATAGCAATTACTGGTTATTCGATTTCATGCAGGTTACTTAGTTTCCACACGGAATTTAACTAATGATGTTACACTTGGTTCTTTGATGTTTTGGCAACTCGATATTGCAAGTGTTATCAACACAACTCATGTTGTTTTAACGGTCATACAACTGTGCCATTATAGTTAATGAATTATATCTGTCATTTGGTTCAATAACTGCAAAAAAGCACGAACATTGATGGGTTTATACACTGTCAACATCTTTGCAAGATTCTAAGAACGATTTTCATTTACTTGATATACATATTATATAGAATAAACTAATAATAACCAGGGACGAGTTAAATTAATGTAATTTCACTCTTCTCTGTAATAACTAAATAAATAATTTTACAAAAGAAGTTAAATATATAAAATAATATACTAAAGATTCTTAAATTATTATTACATTTTAAACCGATCTCAATTATAAAATAAAAATATAATTAGGACCTAATGTATGTTTCTTTTAAATAAGTTTTCATTTTTGTTGCTTGTGTTGTTTTTTGTCCTTTTCAATTGCTAAGTATTTTTTCATATGCAAGTGTCTATTAGTATCATCACGTAACTAATGAATGACAATACCTTACCTGTCCATTAAAGTAAATGCTTTTATTATTTATTATTAGTGGGAAGTTTAATGCTGGATACGTCTTTAAGAGCATGCAGTACAGTAGCAAGACACGTTGCAATGGCAATTGTCTGATGACCCCCGTCTTAGAGTCATGATTGCATGTGTATTTCAAGTAATTCCGTTGATTTGCAATAATAGTTGCTAGTTGGTTTAATACAAAACCTTATTAGACTTACCGTAGCTTAATTATTACGATCTTGCAATATATAATTCAAGGTGCAAATTCATTCCAATACTTACTATACACGTAATTACTAATGAAATCAGCAAAAGTACATTTTCTTGTGCAAACGCCAAACATCAATAATTACGACGACACGTGACTACATTAGTGGTGGATCTTTAGGTATACGTGACTGTGGACTTAGTGACTGAATTATAAACAAGATCAAGATTGTTACTATGCATGACCAATATTCGATCACATGCATAAAAATGTGAGCAAAATATTAGTATACGTTTGATATTAATTTGAATTATTGATAATGTAGCGAAATTTCTCAAACCATCTGAGAAAATAAATATTAATAGAGTTTTAAACCACCAAGAACTTTAATCAACATAATTATGCTGTGATGATATTTATCAGTTTAAACCCTTCCTCCTAATAATATTTCCAATAGCGGATTTGATGTCATCATGGATGAGAACAACGGTTGTTCACGTCTTCAACCACGTTTGTCTCTCATTAGTTACCGTAATAAATACGTATAATTAAGCTTTTACCAATCTTTGGTTGACTCGGTTACAAAGGCCTCTGGTTGATCGTATCGTATTATGTCAATTGACAGGACCGTTCGTGGAAGTAAGATGTACGCTATTTTACTACAATGATACTTACTCTTGTATACGATTACACAATTGACAGGACCGTTCTTGGAAGTAAGATGTACGCTATTTTACTCCAATGATACTTACTCTTGTATACGATTACACAATTGACAGGACCGTTCTTGGAAGTAAGATGTACGCTATTTTACTCCAATGATACTTACTCTTGTATACGATTACACAATTGACAGGACCGTTCTTGGAAGTAAGATGTACGCTATTTTACTCCAATGATACTTACTCTTGTATACGATTACACACTCAAGATATTGACCTAATTAAAAGATCTATAGATACTATAATTTCTGTAATTATATACTTATATTTCAATGTTAGATGTTGGTATTTTTAGTTTGATCATCAAACGTTGTCTTATCGATATGCCCCAGAATTATAATATCTTTTTGCTCAAGGGAATATTTCTAGTTAGAACGTACTTATTGTGTTTCCATGTCAACGTAAACAGCGTTACACAGAGATAACGTTCAACGTGTATTTAAGATATTTTTATTTCTTTATTCCTCTGTGAATACCTATCACAAGAAGTAATGTCCAATTTTATTGTCATTTTTGAATTATTATTGAATTTCAATATATATATTATAATGAATCGTTGAATAATAAAAGACGGCAGGTGAATCCCGCTGGGTGTTTGCAATTAATTATCCTATTTTTACAATTGGTTCCCATGTACGTTGCTAACATTGATCGCGCCATGTACGTGATGAGGAAGCGTTTAAGTCTCCGCGCGTGCATTGTATACACTTTTCATATTTATAAATGGTAGGTAGCCCTACAAGTTCGGGCATGGGGTTTTCATAAGACTTTTTAACGTCGTTGTGGTAAGGCCAATCAATAAGGCTTTTTTATATTCTTCCTGAAGCTATGATCTTAAATTATTGATATATCCCCACCCCACCCCCCCCCCCCCCCCCCATAGCCTGAAAGGGAAAACGTGTAATCATTATTATTAGTATGCGTTATTTAGTCTATCCAAAATATCCTGCATCATACGGGCCTCTGCCTAGAGTGAGTGAGTGGCCGAGCGGTTAAGACAGTGGAACCGTGCACGTAGCCATAACATCGGCAGGGGTTCGAGGCTCTCACTCACTCCATGGTTCTGGTGGTAGAACGAGTCTTCTCGGATAAGGACTATAAACCGTAGGTCCAGTGTACACAACTTGCTCGTGTGCACTTTAAAGAACCTAGTACATCTTTCGAGATGAGTAGGGGGTTACCCCGGTGTATTAGTACATCACAGCCACTGATCACCAACTGGGCCCTCTGGGAGATCAGTCTTTGACTGAAGAGGTCACCCAGTATAAAGATAAAACAAACAAATACGCCTACTTTTAGAAGCCACATCGTTTGCTTTTAGGTAATAATACATTGTCGCGGCGGCCATGGTTTACTTTCAAAGTACTGATATGTTATGTAAAATGCAGAGTTTAAAATATACTTTATCAACGACTATCCTGAAGTTAACTGCCTGCCAATGTGAACAAAAGTGTCAAGAATCATTATTGGTATTGGTTACCGATTTAAATTTGATATCCAACAGAGAATACTGCAGTATTTTGACAAATTATGGAATATTAGATAAATCAGTATGTGGGTGAAAGACACAGGAAGAGAATTATATGTGAACTTTTGACCTTATGCCTGGAGATTTATTTAATGAAAATATGTTTAGATTTATTTAAACATTAAATGATATTTAACACAGGTGAGTAAATCACATTTATCAGATAGTTATCGGTATCATCTGCATGCTACAGATTCATCAGAAGTACATTTTGTTTTACATAATTTGCTTAACTTGCGGAGAAACCTATAAATATTATGCAGCTAAATTTTTTAATTTGATGTCATATATATCATATAGATTTAATAATGTACAAAACAAATAAATTGACTTGAAGATGAATAAATATCAGAAGCCTATACAAACTCATATAGGTACAATTTGCAAAACAAATAATTTACTCCAAGACGTCACACCTCGTTTAACATTTGGCGCTGTCGCTATTTAGTTCAGATTTCAACATTAAACCAATTATTTTAACACTTTACTTTCCAAATCGATACGGCTATCGTGTAATTTATCGGTTTGGCGTTAACACATTGTTAATGAGAGTAGTCTGCTGACATTGGATTCCAATAACGTGTTCAATTGATGAACTGAAGAACGTCTAAGATCACCTACATAATATCATGAGAGACATTATACAAACATTAACATTATTCAATTAATTAATAGACCTAATCGTCCTCAGACGATTTAGTTAGCAAAGATATTTACATAACACACTGTATGATGTTATCCATAATTGAGTGAAAGGACCGTACGAAGTAACCTATGACAGGATAGGCCTAAACTAGAACAGTAACCTAATATAAATAAACAAGCATGACAGCTACTGTGAATACACAAATTCGGTTAGGGTATTGGAGTGGAGTGGAGATTTGGAGTTACATGATCACGAAATAATAATATAATTTTATAAAGTATTATGTGTGATATGTTTTTTTTTGTAGTTTGCTGCTTTATTTTTTATAGATCAGGCCTTTTTTTATTGCTATAAATATTTTGTTTATCTGGCCTGAATTAAAGGCATCGATTTCTTTCCTAGTTCTTGATGAGCGCTCATTATAAAATGTACGTTAGATTAGAGAGTAATTTTAGTACTACTGTATCAATTTTAAGATGTTTTTTAACGTCACAGAATTGATAACTAATTTAAAATCATATTGATACATTGTAATGGCAATGTACAAATCAATACATTTACCACGAATATGTAAAATATTTTGTTTGAAATATGAATTTTTAGACGCGACCATCGATATTGGTTCTTCGGTATTCGTTCAAATTTTAGGGATATTGAGAGATTAAACTTTAACACAATCGTTCGATTTACTGTCGTTTTAACTTAATACTTTATAAATGTTGTTCAAACTTCATTGTACCTATAAAATGCAATAGTCCTAAATCTCGAATTATTCACTGAAATTAAATATATACCCTAATTAAGTAACAGGCTAATTCATATCTTGTCCACTTGGCCAAGCGTTTGTTATATTCAATGTGTACCTATTTAATTTATAGTGGCCAAGTGTTTGTTATATTCAATGTGTACCTAAATTGTAACAGGATAATTCATACCTTGTGCACTTAGCCAAGCGTTTGTTATATTCAATGTGTACCTAATTAATTTATAGAGGCCAAGTGTTTGTTATATTCAATGTGTACCTATAATTGTAAAAGGATAATTCACCTTGAACACTTATTAGCCAAGCGTTTGTTATATTCAATGTGTACCTATAATTGTAACAGGATAATTCACCTTGTGCACTTAGCCAAGCGTTTGTGATATTCAATGTGTACCTAATTAATTTATAGTGGCTGTTAAAAATCTAATTGCTATTCGGATTTAAATCTTAAATGTCACGTGTGCTATATGATCTTTCCATCTTATATTACATTAATACATAGTGGATCCAAGTATTTAATCAGAATCTACAGCCCAATAATAAGACAGAATCAAGGAGTGTGACGTAACGTTAGGTCAATATATGACTCGTCTTAAATGCCGAGTGATTATAATTTATTCTTTGAACGCTGTTAATTAAATAGCCTTTATGTAGAGACTACATGTCACAATTATTATTTAGAATTCTATATTTAGCAAAGCACTTTATGAACTACAATACTGGCTTAAATGCACCATCGGGAAATATTATGGTAACCAATTTCAATTGGTGGTAGGTTTAATGCTTTACATTATTATACCGTATATTGTATTTATTCATGAGAGGCCTATAATTATACACATTTATAAAAATAACATGTATATACACTTATTTATAGGATACTTTCTATTACAATATTCTGTTATAGGCATATTTCTATCTAATAATTATGAGCAATGAATTTTTGAAAACGAACAATAAAGACAATTTGCATTTATTAAATGCACTCTTGCAGAGTAAACATGTATGAGTTAAAAAGTCGAATATCTTTCATTTCTATATATATAGATAGAAAATAAAAACATACAATGAGTTAATTGTATCAAAAACATTAATACATTATAGGCCTAATTACATATAAATTAATCATGATATAATTGTCAAGACATTACCGGACATTTCATTTTCTACACAAGAAACATTGAAATAGATGAATTATAGTACTAATTTGGTCGATTCGAAGTTGTTAAAAAAAGCAAAAGTAGATAGGTCTACGATGACTAGCACTTATAATGTCTACAGAACAAGTATAAAAGTATGCACTGTAACATGACACTACAATCTACAAATACCTTGTCATTTTAGAATACAACAATGTTGAATCATTAATATTCCATTTAATTATAACTGAAGTAGAATCGATTATTTCATTCATAATTTGTTTACATACAATTCATGTATGAAAGGTTAAATCATGACTAATTATTTGGCACATGTCATATAATTAAGAAATAAAACCAAAAACTGTTATTTTATTATGCTTGTAATTATGTGCAAATTCCGATGTGATTTAGTTAAAAGTTGGTGTCTATAGACGAATGATAATTGCAGGAATGTCAACGTTTTTGCCTTCAGCTTGTATGCATTCTTTAAAGAGCTGTTTAAACACGACACAACACTATAACAACACTGTACGACCTTTAATTTCTAAGCAGGCTTTAAGATACAACAAATAATAATCTATTAAAAAGAGTATGCAAAATTGCTTGTTTATAGTCACACATAAAAGTACAACTTGTAGAAAAAAATACAAAGCAACGTTTCGCATCAAACTTGATTTATTATATAGTTTGGATATTTTAATGAATAATAATGTTCCTGTTGGTTGTTTTTTACTCTATTACCGATTTTAATTACTGTAATAAAAAGGGGAATTCTATTTTTTACAAAATAGTCACTAACATTTACTGATGCAGTTCCTAATATATTTAAAAATACTTGTAAAACTGTAAGTTACAACTTACAGCAGAGAATTCCAGCATACAAACAACATTTATCACACGGATAAGTTATGACGTTTTATTATGACAGGTAAATAATAATTGTTTACGCGTTTAGTCTTGGCACGGATATAAACTTCCGAAAAACAAATCGAGAAAAATTATCAAAAACCTTACTTAAAGCTCCATACTGGACATTGTTGAATGAGATAATTCGCAATTAGTTCTTGTACTTTATGCGTTCATTTAATCCATAATAACCTTGATAGAAGTCTCACCATTTTATTAATACCATGTTTACCATTAATGTTACTTAACATTCATCGACATAATAATCTCTATCGCGTCAGATCAAATGTTTACACAGTGTTCCTACACAGGTTGTGAATCTTTGTTACACTCGACCCTGTAGACATTGCTTTGAAAAACCACTCAACTATGCAAAAGTATTCATACCATACAACTGCTTGCAATTTTAGGTCTTCAATCAATGAATTAACTATGCAAAAGCATTCATACAACTGCTTGCAATTTTAGGTCTTCAATGTTTTGATGTTATAACAATACACCTAGAATTGTATCTAATTCTGAACATATTCATGTAATTCAAATTAAAAAATAATGATTTTGTAAAAATATAATTAGACGAGATCCTCAGATTTGGGAACGTATTCTGCGTAAAACTATAAGGCTTCAATAAATGTTAAAACATCGCTTGACAATAAAAACACTTTTTGTTTAGTTATAGATTGTTTAATATTCAAAAAGCTTGTTATTGGCAGCATGGATCTTTTGACTTTACTAATCGTGTCACAAGGACAGTAATTTCTCACGGAGTGACAGCCCATTGAACTTCGTGTTCATTATTGAACTAGATATTGACAAAATAATCCTACTACTAAAATGTACCTGTCACTTAACGTTAAATGATGCATAAGTGGGATATAGAAACGAATAAATGGTTTGGCGACAAACCGAGGTTACTACTATTTGTAAACCCTTAGTCCCGAGATGTAAGAGCTCTTGAATTAAACACAAAACTGGTCACTTTGGGCTGGTAAATCTGAACTCATCTGGTGACATAGCCGGTCTAAATCCAGCCATCAGTTTGTGGCGTGCCTGCACGACGAAGAACTTTTCTATATCAACACTATCTGAAATTGATTGACTTCGACAAAATTTATTTCCATTCAACATTTTGCTTATTGAAGTATGCAGTTGGTAATGCTACCGTACTAGTCACTCACTTAAAAGACATATGAAGGACAAACATAAAAAAAAATAAAAATGTGGGTTGATAACAATATACAGTAATATATGTCTACTTTGTTTTCTGGCATTGGAACCAATTACATTAGTGTATTCCTGTTTAAAACATACAAAACACTACACAAACAAATAAAAACAAATAATTAATACACCAAAATCAAGTGAAAAGAACAATCTAAACCTAGAACGCGCGATCCACGTCTTTAATTTCCTGTTATTCGGTTAAAAGACAAATACGAATAGTAATTATTATAGACTGTGCCGAAAGCTACATAGCATGTAGGGGAAATTGATCAATACATACAAATCTAGCACGGTGGAATAGACATTGTGCTGGAAATGCTGTTGAACCAGCAGATGTCCAATAGGCCATCAAGACTGAACCATTCCTTAACACCACAATAATCTAGCACGGTGGAATAGACATTGTGCTGGAAATGCTGTTGAACCAGCAGATGTCCAATAGGTCATCAAGACAGAACCATTCCTTAACACCAAATAATCTAGCACGGTGAAATAGAAATTTTGCTGGAACTGCTATTGAACCAGCAGATGTCCAATAGGCCATCAAGACTGAACCATTCCTTAACACCAAATAATCTAGCACGGTGGAATAGACATTTTGCTGGAACTGCCATTGAACCAGCAGATGTCCAATAGGCCATCATGACTGAACCATTCCTTAAAACCAAATATCTCAGAAACCCCAACCTCAGCATAAAACGAAAAACAGAGGGGAAAAGAATCATGAATGAATAAGCTTGCAAAGTTGATACAGTATTAATATAAAAACCGAAATTTTGAATTCAATACTGTAAAATACCCGATATGAAGAAATGTTCAATCACAAACAAACTTTAAATTAATAGTAGGTTATTAATAATAATAGAATAGTTATAAAAGATAGGGTTAGTATTGACTTGCATAACTTGGCAAGGTTAAAACGGAAATGTTAAATTTATTGAATCCCACCGCCGTCTGCCTTCAATAATTAATAATGGTTATACTTCATTATTTCTGTGATTAGATTTACGTTCGCGAATTGCTATTGATACCATAACATCTGCTAGTATTTCCCTTTCTGTATTTCATATAAGCTTTTGGGTAAAGTTATTCTTGGGTCTACGTGTGTTGCCTTTATGTGAATTCTTTAAATAATGTTGGCGCCACTACACAGTTACTGGTCGGTAACACAAATAGGGCACAAACAATAAAATATTTCTGCTCTGTGCCCACTTCGGATAATAACTGATGATTTAAGAAAAACAAAGCACTAAGATCCATAACATTTGTAAATACTTTGCAACGATTCAGTACAATGTAGGAAAATGGGTTGATATTTTAAAATCTACACTCTAAACAACATGATGATGACCGGGGCCTGGACAAAAATCAAAGAAATGATAATATTGAGGAATGGCGTGCCCTATTTGATATCGCAAGACAAGAGACTATTGACATGTGTATTATTTAACGATCTCAAACATAATTTCCATAGTGTTTAGATTGGATTAAATTTAATGACGATCATCATGGAGATAGATAACAGAGAGGAATTAGTTTATAGTTTAAACTAAACTTGCCATAGTTAGTTATGGTAGGATGTCAGATTGTAAGCTGATTGATTCTGAGTTCGAATTTACAAATTTCCTTGATCTTCACAATTTATATATTAAACATATTAACTTTCTGATCTATCTATCGACTTAAGTAAAGAAGTGTAGGCCTACCGCGGCTTTTTATTGAAAGAAATACACAATTTTTCAAAAGAAATCTAATATCAAATGGTCATCTCTTTCCATGTGTTTGGTACAAAGAAATACATAGATATCAACTTACCTCTTATATCCTCTTTATTAAACTAAATTCCGTGGAAGGCAACTCACACGTACCCAATAGTTGTAAACACCTTTTAGCATACAATGAGAACTTGACGCTTGAAAAATCAATTTCTTGGTATCAGCTGGAGAGAATATTTGTTTTGGTTCAGTTGGTCTTTTCCAAATGTAATATTGCAAAGTGAAAACATCAACCAAATTCAAATATCCTCAACTAGCTGTGGTTTTTTGCACATTGAACGGATTTATAATTATTTGGGTTGTTGTATCTCGTACAATGCCTTGCAAGGTTGTGTGAGTGAAGCTGAACGATTTCACCTTACCGGAGATGACGCCCTCAATCAAATACGAGATTGAATAGCTTCATGCACGACTTGATAATGTATTGTTGTATTCATATTTATTATGGGAAGGATGTTGTTTCTATAACTTGTTCGGGTGACATGGTGTCTCGACCTCGACCAAACCCTTGGGCCTAAATTTCTACAAAATCTATGTTGTAGTGAACTGTTCATGGACCAATGCTGCTGCATTGTTTCTAAGATGTTGGTCTAACCATGAAGAACAAATACTACTAACTATAGTACATTACACAAATCGATAAATGGACAATGCATTTTTGTCCATGTGTTGAAGACTAAATGACGTTACTTAGAATAAAAAGTACCAACCACACGTTATTATATAAGTGAGATGAGACATTTACTTATACCATACTTTATTTTATTTTCAATCATTATACTTTAATTCATTTTGTTTCCATTATACTAATAGATTGAGAAAACACACGAGGAATAGGATAATTAGGACATTGATGTCAATGGGTTTTTCTTAACTCTGCACCTTTCGTTGCATCGGGGATTTCTGTAGCTACAGAGTGCAGTGAAAATTCTTGTTAAAATCTAAAGGTCTTCACTTTGAAAAATATGTTTAATTTATAATGACATAGTAGGCTATAACAGTAGAAACAGTAAGTGCAAATCCGTCCTTGCCGATGAAATGTGCTTTTGGCAACAACTATCTTTGCTGATAAAAGTAAGATTTATTGAATCAGCAAGAAACACGATGGCTTTTAACATGAAGCCTTGTTTTTTTTTAATACGATGCCTTTACATAGTTCATTAATACCTTTCTGTGAAGTGTATACTTTAGCTTTAATGCATCATTTCTATTCAAGTATTTTAAAGAAGCAGTTGCTACTAATATACATGTACAAGAAAAATAACATTCCTGAATCTTTTAGTTTACTCAACAATTTTTACTATATTACTGTTAGAAATGTTATAATCTGATGATAATCTACAACTGATTAATTTGGTTTAAATTGAGTTTCCGACTTAAAAAGTTGGTTTCTGCTTACCTCTCACACTCTCTATACAGTCCCTCATGCCACATAGTCAACACTTGATGGTCTCAGACATACATCCTTCTTGGTCAGGTGCCTATAAACATATTAGTATGTAGGTCTAATACAAAGTAAGTAATTCAGTTTGTCAAGAAACCAATCACGTATAAACAGACAATTTTAATTCAATAGACACATACAGAAACAAATGTGTCGCTTAAATGAACTATACTTGAATCAGCATAAAATGCATACTGTTTATTAAATATTTCATAGTGAAATTTTACCATCCGATAATATTTGTATTATTTAGATTTAGCAAACTCATGCTGCGGCAATTTTACAAATAAACTAAAACTTGCAGTCTGCCTATTGGGATTCGTTCAGAAAGCATAACATGCTCTCACTAAATAGGCATTTACCACATGGGAACCAATTTTCTCGCGTTGGGTATATGTTTTTATTAATTTACTCCCTATAATTCTACCACATTTCACAGTACAATCATCTGCAATCGAGTCGAATCATTGGAATAATTTACCCTTAGTTATAAAATGTACCTCTTCTAGATTTAAATTCATAAATGAAGTTAAATGTTTACTTTTACAAACATATTATTGTTAGCCCTTGTTTACGTTATTTCTTTCATATAGTTGCTGTTTCTTTCTTATTGAATTATTGTTGATAGATGAAAATGTATGCATTATGACTAATTTATTTTTTGTGACACGAGTCAAACCTTGATTAGCGAAAGCTATTTTTTGGCTCCTTTTTACACACAAATACATTGTATTGTACTATTTATGTATGATGATGTGAATAAAGTTGGTATGAATATTGTATGATGGCCCTCTCATATTTGTTATTGTATACCGTACTACATTGCAGTTTAACATCAAAAGTAATATCTTTCTATCTATCTTATCACCGGTTGACGTTCATGTTCTTATTATTTTCGTTATAATCATGTTTACCATTATCATCACTATTACTCTGATGATTTGTTTAACATCATCCACTTCCACCAATCTTGTACAAATCAATCATTGTTCGATACAAAAATTCATTGCAATCACTGCCGTTCATTGCATTCACATTTATTGTTTGTGCAAACTTTTTATGTTATTTTTAGACTACTGTTATTTTGCGACAATTCTTCATCAACGAAAGTAAAACATAGAAGTCAATTTCACCCAGTAAAGGTCAAAATGTTCATTAAAAATAGACGTAATGACGTCAGCAAGATTTTCAAAGTAGTCCTAAAGTGACTAAATCAATGTTTATTGCATAAAAGTACTTATCAATTCCTGCCAACAAGATCCCAATATGCAAATTTCACTATTGAAAGCGGATTGGGTTTTTGTTTGTTTTGTTTTTTGTATCTGAAGTCAAATCAAATCATAATGGCAGTTTTAAGCCTACATTAAAAGTGAGATATACCACTGAGAGATAGACGCATGTAATTCTGGGACCCTCTCTAAACGCCGTAGAATGTCTTCATCAGCACCTTCTATGGATTCATGGCAAGTATATGGCAAGCCTCAGCTGTCTGAAGTATTCAAAATATTATATTATTATATCATTTTCTATTATATTATATATTGTATTGTAATGAATTATACGTTTTGCATTTTATTACTTGGTTTTAGCATTATATTATATCTATTTCTAATATATTATGTGAAAAATGTAACAAATTATTGACTTTTTGTATTATATTATTTGGTTTTAGCATTATATTATGAACATTTAATATTATATTAGTAATAAAATACATTATATTATAATATAATTGTATTATATTAAACGCATTTACTTTACTTTATAACATACAACATTATTATATTATACGGATTCGTTAGTTATATTATTATTTTGTATGATGTTTATTATACGTCACGGCTTATTTCAGTTCTTCTAACTCTTTCTCTCCCTCCCCCTGTTCACTAGCAATCAGCGGCCGGCAGAATCTGAATTGTGTGACTGTTGAAGAATAACTAGGTACTAGGCCTAGCCTAGGCCTACTAGGGGATCTAGACAAGTGACCAAGGATCACCGGACAGCTACAACTAATACTACAATACAATAATACTACTACAATAACTACTACTGCTACTACCTAGGCCTAGCTAGTGAGTAGTAGGTAGGGTATATGACCGGTTGGGCCGCCGACAAGTTGAGCCGCCGGTAATTTCTATGAAACGCCCAGCGCGTCTTTTACGACATTTCGCGTAGTGATTAGAGCGGTGTTCAAGTTCATGGTCTTTATGTGTATTGTGTCATGAAAATAAATAATATATAATTACATACTACAATGTTGGTTTGAACCACCATAAACAACACAGCAAAGGAAAGTAATCTTTCAAGGTAAAAATGCCGTGCACTCTATATTTGTCTCGCGTGGACGTGTAGGCCTACCCAAATAACTAATATAATAGAGTATTGATATTCTTAAAATGATGTTAAATAATTAATATCTTTTATTTACTATCTTTTAATATCATATTTTATTGAATTTTACAATTTTAATACACAAAATATTTTCCTAAAAAACGGTGATTTTATGTAATTATTTAACCTGAGGGGGCAACATGTTTACGTCATTTTTGGCTAAAAACGATCATTTTCGGTGATGTTTTAGGTCTTTTATTTTGGAATCTACAAGTACAAGTCAGATTTTCATATTATAGTTCTTTAAAGTGTAATATTTAATACTATACTAAAAAGTGTGATATATAAACTTCGTTATCCCTAATGAAAATAGAACTTCTATTAAATAAAAAACGAGCACCGGCGAAAGTTAGCATTTGGCGTTTCATAGAAAATAACGTTTTTCTGGCGGCGGCTCAACTTGTCGGCGGCTCAACTTGGCCTAATCCGTAGGTAGCTACTACTGGGCGTATGTATGATGTTAACTACTAGGGCCTATCTAGGCTAGGCCTAGAGGCCTACTAGGCTAGGCCTAGACTTAAGTTGTAGTAGGCTAGGGCCGGGCCTGCTGCCTTAGGCTAGGCTACTACTACTACTACTACTAGGCAGCCCATGATGGGTACGAGTAAGCCAAAATTCTGGATATATGTAAACCAAAATTTGGGTACGAGTGTGTTGGCATGGCATGGGTACGGGTTGACCTGTATCCTTCTAATCTAGCTAATCGTACTATGCCTTGGCCTCAAGTAAGTCTACGCTACCCAGTCCGGCTACAATATGGTCTATTTTGTTTTATAGCTTTATTGATAGCTGGGTTCAAATCTGTGTTGGGACGGCTTTTTCTCATTCTAAAACAGATTTCCTTATAATAAAATAATATATGAATTTATTTGTAATATTGTAATGTATACATAATATAAGTAATTGCCATTGCCTTTATTACTATTAATTATGTATTATACTGTTACCCCTTAATTATACTATAGTATAATTTCCTTGTTATATTTTACAATATTTTCTTCCTAATTCTACAATTTTGTCTTTCACAGCACAAATTTAACATACTGAATCATCACACACCAAGTCTCATAAATCTCTACTGTATTTGTCCAAGCTACTCCAGCTACATGGTATTGCCTTGAGGCTAAACTACACCGTATATTGGCACTACCATCATTCCTGGCTCGTCAACCTGTACCACATAAGCACAGTTTCAGTTTCAGTTTATTTACCATTTCAATTTCTGAACATAAGAGATGAACAACTTATATGGATGGATAACCGTAAGAGCGAAGCTCGTTTACCGGTCACCCGTTAGTGCAGTGACATTACAGAAAACATAAAGACAGGACAAAGGTGCAATACTTAACAAGACATGTGAACACTTGTGTTTGCAACCCCTTGGATAAAATAATATATTTATATAAAGGAGAAAGTTAGATATTATAATATTTCTTTTTGATCATACAATGATATTTTTTTAATTACTTCTTAAGAAGTCATACTACTGATTCAAAATAGTGACTTACACCCTGTGGTCAAGGCTTTATTTGCTCTTATGCTTATTTCCTCCAACATACAGAGTACATAGGACTTTTTTTATTCATAACTGTTGAATTGTTTCCCAATACATAGTACCTATTGGTATTATATCTAAAAATACAAAGGCGACTAACACAGATAGTTCCATATATACAGTACTCTTTTATAGATAGATGTATCTCTCCAAACTACTCCCAACTACCTAATCTAATAATAGTACTATTAGCATACTACTATACACTTTGTAGACAAGAAATAAGTTGTATACACCTACAGGACTTATGGTAGTACAGTCGATCGCACTCTCACTGGCCCGGTCAACATAATCTATACCTAGATTAATATTACAGTAATTAAAGTACATTATTACAGAGTTTTGTTTTTTTTTGTTATGTGTATAGAAAGCAGTACTCGTATTAAAAACTAAGCAGGTTGCAGGTCTTGAATGCAAACTGGCAGGATATTTTGAATATTTTTTGTTGTTGAAATGATGGAATCCTAACTTCAATTTCCACGAACTGGAGACGAAGACATATTATGACCCTTTTATTTAAATATTTGAATAGACCTCCATGTAAAGTAATTAAAGGCTACATGATTGTTTTATAGTTTAATATGTGATAGTAGGAAATCATTGTGTATAATGAGGACTATGAATCTGATATTTACTTGCATTCTTATCTTTTTAAAATATTGTTTATAATGCCGGTAATGAGTTTAAAATTTAATTATATTGACTATTTTTGATAAATCATCATGTCCTTATAAATTCATTTATACTTTTTTTGTGTAATATAGTTCATATATTATGTATTAAATAAATTGGTAAGGCCCTATACTGTTATTATTTAAGGAAAGTTTATATACACTATTATTTTATGCCTACCAATATTAGTATTAATTGTTTATGTAAATATTTTGTCTAATTGCCTTGATTTTTGTATAGGCCAATGGCATCAATGTTTTTCTCAAAGCAAATTAGCCTAATAATGCCACATTTAGACACATGATTCATTGATTTCTGATATTCTGTACTTGTGTATGCATTACTAAAATAGTAGTTAATATATTTCATTTATAATGTATGTAGGCATATAAACATATATTCATATTTTTTTTAACATTTTTAAATTTAAAAATTATTACAATACCTATCTACCTTTCTGATATTGTTACTATTATATAATATTTTTTGAGGCAGCAATAAAAAAAAATTAAAAAATTTATTTGACTTATACTGTACTATGTTAGTTCAGGAGATGAAGTGTGTGTGGGCAGAAACTAGTGTGTTGAAGGTTGGTGGTGTGAGGTGTATAGTTGTCACTTTAAGACCTAAATTAGATGTTTTCTGAAGAAAAGAAGTAAGCGGATACGCTTTCAAACAACTCCAAGAAGATTCACACAAAAATAATTACTTTCCAATAAAATAGTATAACAGTGTATATTACAGTACATTGAATAAACTCGAGCGGAATAATAACACACATAAAAAAACATTCATTTTCTGGTCGAAAAGTGCCCTCTCTAGTTTTCTATTAATTTATTAATAATTATTATCAATTAATGAGTAATATGAACATATTCTTAAAATTTAATGCTGGAAACTGTATCTACTCCTAACAAAGTTTCATATCTCCAAATTTCATCAACGTATTCAAAGCACTTAAATAAATTACATTTAACATTACAAATTCAGGTTTTGGATATAATTTTGCTTAAAAACACATACAAAAAACATCGATAAAAAATACTTTTCGTATTCAAAAACATTTGATACTTGGTATAATTGTTCAATATAGGTTGCTCCATCCATATTGCAAACAAAAAATAACTATCAAGCCATATCACTGATTTTTTAAATTTACGTTTTTACAAAATGTACACTTATGAAAGACCATATAATTCCAACTCATTTTTTTCAAGCTAATAACTATTTTGAAAAAACAACCAACAAAAAACGTCCATGAATGCAATTTTTTTCTGTGAATAGAGCAACCTATAGTGAACATTTATACCAAGTATCAAATGTTTTTGAATACGAAAAGTATTTTTTATCGATGTTTTTTGTATATGTTTTTAAGCAAAATTCTATCCAAAACCCGAATTTTTATGTTAAATGTGATATTTAATATTGAAGTGCTTTGAATATGTTGATGAAATTTGGAGATATGAAACTTTGTTAGGAGTAGAACCAGCTTCCAGCATTGAATGTTAAAAATATGTTCATATTACTCATTAATTAATAATAATTATTAATAAATTAATAGAAAACTAGAGAGGGCACTTTTCGAAAAGAAAATGAATGTTTTTTATGTGCGTTATTATTCCGCTCGAGTTTATTCAATGTACTGTAATATACACTGTTATACTACTTTATTGGAAAGTAATTATTTTTGTGTGAATCTTCTTGGAGTTGTTTGAAAGCGTATGCGCTTACTTCTTTTCTTCAGAAAACATCTAATTTAGGTCTTAAAGTGACAACTATACACCTCACACCACCAACCTCCAACACACACTTCATCTCCTGAACTAACATAGTACAGTATAACTCAAATTAATTGTTCTAATTTTTTTTTTATTGCTGCCTCAAAGAATATTATATAATAGTAACAATATCAGAAAGGTAGATAGGTATTGTAATAATTTTTAAATTTAAAAATGTTAAAAAAAATATGAATATATGTTTATACATACATTATAAATGAAATATATTAACTACTATTTTAGTAATGCATACACATGTACAGAATATCAGAAATCAATGAATCATGTGTCTAAATGTGGCATTATTATTAGGCTAATTTGCTTTGAGAAAAACATTGATGCCATTGGCCTATACAAAAAATCAAGGCAATTAGACAAAATGTTTACATAAACAATTAATACTAATATTGGTAGGCATAAAATAATAGTGTATATAAACTTTCCTTAAATAGTAACAGTATAGGGCCTTACCAATTTACTTAATACATAATATATGAACTATATTACACAAAAGAAATATAAATGAATTTATAAGGACATGATGATTATAAAAAATAGTCAATATAATTAAATTTTAAACTCATTACCGGCATTATAAATAATAATTTAAAAAGATGAGAATGCAAGTAAATATCAGATTCATAGTCCTCATTATACACAATGATTTTCTACTATCACATATTAAAATATAAAACAATCATGTAGCCTTTAATGAGTTTACATGGAGGTCTATTCAAATAAATTTAAATAAAAGGGTTCGTGGAAATTGAAGTTAGGATTCCATCATTTCAACAACAAAAAATATTCAAAATATCCTGCCAGTTTGCGTTCAAAAACCTGCTTAGTTTTTAATACGAGTACTGCTTTCTATACACATAACTTTGATTTCTGCAAAAAAAAAAAAACTCTGTAATAATGTACTTTAATTACTGTAATAATCTAGGTATAGATTATGTTGACCGGGCCAGTGATCGACTGTACTACCATAAGTCCTCTAGTGTATACAACTTATTTCTTGTCTACAAAGTGTATAGTAGTATGCTAATAGTACTATTATTAGATTAGGTAGTTGGGAGTAGTTTGGAGAGATACATTTATTTATAAAAGAGTACTGTATATATGGAACTATCTGTGTTAGCCGCCTTTGTATTTTTAGATATAATACCAATAGGTACTATGTATTGGGAAACAATTCAACAGTTGTGAATAAAAAAAGTCCTATGTACTCTGTATGTTGGAGGAAATAAGCATAAGAGCAAAGAAAGCCTTGACCACAGGGTGTAAGTCACTATTTTGAATGAGTAGTATGACTTCTTAAGAAGTAATTTAAAAATTATCATTGTATGACCAAAAAGAAATATTATAATATCTAACTTTCTCCATTATATAAATCATGGAGTCTTTACTCCATGTATAAATATATTATTTTATCCAAGGGGTTGCAAACACAAGTGTTCACATGTCTTGTTAAGTATTGCACCTTTGTCCTGTCTTTATGTTTTCTGTAATGTCACTGCACTAACGGGTGACCGGTAAACGAGCTTCGCTCTTACGGTTATCCATCCATAAGTTGTTCATCTCTTATGTTCAGAAATTGAAATGGTAAATAAACTGAAACTGAAACTGTGCTTATGTGGTACAGGTTGACGAGCCAGGAATGATGGTAGTGCCAGTATACCGTGTAATTTAGCCTCAAGGCAATACCATGTAGCTGGAGTAGCTTGGACAAATACAGTAGAGATTTATGAGACTTGGTGTGTGATGATTCAGTATGATAAATTTGTGCTGTGAAAGACAAAATTGTAGAATTAGGAAGAAAATATTGTAAAATATAACAAGGAAATTATACTATAGTATAATTAAGGGGTAACCGTATAATACATAATTAATAGTAATAAAGGCAATGGCAATTACTTATATTATGTATACATTACAATATTACAAATAAATTCATATATTATTTTATTATAAGGAAATCTGTTTTAGAATGAGAAAAAGCCGTCCCAACCCAGATTTGAACCCAGCTATCAATAAAGCTATAAAACAAAATAGACCATATTGTAGCCGGACTGGGTAGCGTAGACTTACTTGAGGCCTAGGCATAGTACGATTAGCTAGAAGGATACAGGTTAACCCGTACCCATGCCATGCCAACACGCTCGTACCCAAATTTTGGTTAACATATATCCAAAATTTTGGCTTACTCGTACCCATCATGGGCTGCCTAGTAGTAGTAGTAGTAGTAGTAGCCTAGCCTAAGGCAGCAGGCCCGGCCCTAGCCTACTACAACTTAAGTCTAGGCCTAGCCTAGTACTAGTAGGCCTCTAGGCCTAGCCTAGGCCTACCTAGTAGTTAACATCATACATACGCCCTAGAGCCTAGTAGTAGCTACCTACTACTCACTAGCTAGGCCTAGGTAGTAGCAGTAGTAGTTATTGTAGTAGTATTATTGTATTGTAGTATTAGTTGTAGCTGTCCGGTGATCCTTGGTCACTTGTCTAGATGCCTGCTGGTCAACCCGTACCCAAACCAACCCGTACCCATGCCAACTCGTACCCAACTTGGCTAACCCGTACCCAAATAATTGGTCAACTCGTACCCACTTTGGCTAACCCGTACCCAAACCAACCCGTACCCATGCCAATTCGTACCTAAATATTTGGCTTACTCGTACCCAAGTATTTGGCTTACTCGTACCCATTTTTTGGCTTACCCGTACCCATTTTTGGCTTACTCGTACCCATTATTTGGCCTACTCGTACCCAATTTGAATAATTACTTGTAATGATTTGATCGGCGTAAAACTAGTGGTATGCTTTTGCCGTATGAATATTTTTATATTTAAATTGTTTTTTTATTTTACATACAGGTCTCGGTGAAATGTGTGCTAATAAAAATGACCATTGATTTGATTGTAGACTTCGTTTAATTAGGCATATATTTGTTAACATTTATTTAAATCTAGTATTATAGTTTTATAAACGTATGTTTATTTTATTTTATTTATTTTATTTTCAATCTTTCTACATAGCAAAAAAACAAACATATAAGTATAACAGGAGAGTAGCGGAAAAGCAAAAGTGTAAAACTGTCATCTTGTGATGTGCTTGACCAGCCCCTGTCAACTTGAACGATACAATAAAACCGACATTTAACAAATTTAGAAAAATACATAGAAAAATAAGGTATAATAAAATGTTAACAAAAGTGTTATAAAAATGCAATTGCTATCTGAACAATCTGATTGTGTAAAAGTTAAAAATTCTGATTGTATAAAAGTTAAAAATTCTGATTGAATAAAAGTTAAAAATTATGAATGTATAAAAGTTAAAAATTCTGATTGTATAAAAGTTAAATTCTGATTGTATAAAAGTTAAAAATTCTGATTGTATAAAAGTTAAAAATTCTGATTGTGTGTCTTTTTTATTTACGTAAGAGAACATTAATTAATAAAAAAATATTTTAACAACACCCTGTTTTAAGCGAAAAGCCTGCCGGGCTATGGGGTCGAATTACTCGTAGATTTCGTGTTACGTGTTTTTTCTGACCGGGATTAACCTTTTATTATAAAAAACACGCATTTATAGGGCCGGCGTCAAAGAGACGACTTAGTAATGACGTATGATCATTTTCCATATATTTTATTTATTAATAATTCAGTGAAATGATCATATACACGTACTGTCGTACTGTAGCCTAAGGCAATTAAACATTTTGGCAGATTTTCTTCTATAACAGCTACGTGTTTTTGCTGAATGGGGATTCCTCTTTATTATTAAAAAAAAAAACGCATTTGTACGGGTCCATTTGTAGTGTGTCCAAAAGGTTCAATGTGGCGTATGATCGTTTTCTATTTATTTTTTTTCTTAAATAATTCAGTAAAATTATCTGTTTGTTTACGGTAATTAAACATTTTTGGTAGATATTTCCTCAATAACTTACAGCTACGTGTTTTTGCTGACGAGGGATTCCCTTTTTTAAAAAAAAATACGCATTCTATAATGTGTCAAATAAGACAAATGAAATGAACTACGATCGTTTTTCCATGGCAACGGATGTCGTCTTATTTACTAAAATAATATAAACGTTCTGAAGGCCTACCTACACGTGTCTGAGTTCTTACGTATCTGTCAGCGATAAGATGATTTTTTTAAGTTTTAGTAGTATTTATTTCGGTTTTTAGTCATAATAATACAGTAATAATCATTATAAAATGAAAAGGTAATAACAGCAAATGTCGTCGTTTGTAATTAAATGTTAAATTATTGGAGGTTAGTACAGTAGTTACCTTTTATTATTACTCTCACATCCGTCATTGTATACTAGATAAACGGCAATAATCTAATCTACTACTAAATGCTCATAGCAGCAATGAGGCTGGTATCCACTTAAATAGTTTCGTGATTTTAAAATACGAGTGACTATTTAAAAATGTATTAAATATTTTCGAAATGTTAAAACAGTTTAATATTTTCCAAAACTTGCAAAACAAAACAACAAAAACCATTCGTTTTAAAACGATTTTCAAAAAGCACATTACTTCATTATCTGTAAAATAAAATGAAAATACAAATTATGTATAAAAGATATTTATGTTTACTTTTAATAATTCAAGTTTTCATCATCACAGACTAGTGGGTATTTCAATTTCCGTGTACTACTATTCGTAGAAAATAATAGATTAATAACTCATAAATGAAAAAAAAATAGAATGCAGCACAGCCGACCACTGACATCTTCCACAGAGCCATATAAAACAGCGCCCTCAAGTATTAACTTTACCAAATACGACGTACGCAAATACGATGAAAGCTGTGCTTTTTACGTACGAGTCTGTACATATTATTATACATTTTAGGTCAATAGTTTTTGCCATTATAATATCGAACATATGATTGGTATCTAAAAATTTAATAAAACTGGGTTTAAATGTAATATAAATATACTTTAAATAGCATTAAACTTGGGTACGGGCCAGCCAATGATGGGTACGGGTCAGCCAATGATGGGTACGGGTCAGCCAAAATTTTGGGTACGAGTAAGCCAAAATTTGGGTACGAGTTGGTGGGTACGAGTTGGCATGGGTACGGGTTGACCTGTATTCGTCTAGATCCCCTAGTAGGCCTAGGCTAGGCCTAGTACGTAGTTATTCTTCAACAGTCACACAATTCAGATTCTGCCGGCCGCTGATTGCTAGTGAACAGGGGGAGGGAGAGAAAGAGTTAGAAGAACTGAAATAAGCCGTGACGTATAATAAACATCATACAAAATAATAATATAACTAACGAATCCGTATAATATAATAATGTTGTATGTTATAAAGTAAAGTAAATGCGTTTAATATAATACAATTATATTATAATATAATGTATTTTATTAATAATATAATATTAAATGTTCATAATATAATGCTAAAACCAAATAATATAATACAAAAAGTCAATAATTTGTTACATTTTTCACACAATATATTAGAAATAGATATAATATAATGCTAAAACCAAGTAATATAATGCAAAACGTATAATTCATTACAATACAATATATAATATAATAAAAAAATGATATAATAATATAATATTTTGAATACTTCAGACAGCTGAGGCTTGCCATACAAGTACACTTGACCAAACACTGTGCAGTTTGATTTCTATACTGTATAATGTTCGGGAAATTACCTTATACTCAATATTATTTTTCTTTTCATACGCTCTCAGGTCTAAATCGATGAAGGCTCCGAATGGTAATATCGACCGACAATGCATTAGTATGGCAAGCCTCAGCTGTCTGAAGTATTCAAAATATTATATTATTATATCAATTTTTTATTATATTATATATTGTATTGTAATGAATTATACGTTTTGCATTATATTACTTGGTTTTAGCATTATATTATATCTATTTCTAATTATATTATGTGAAAAATGTAACAAATTATTGACTTTTTGTATTACATTATTTGGTTTTAGCATTATATTATGAACATTTAGTATTATATTATTAATAAAATACATTATATTATAATATAATTGTATTATATTAAACGCATTTACTTTACTTTATAACATACAACATTATTATATTATACGGATTCGTTAGTTATATTATTATTTTGTATGATGTTTATTATACGTCACGGATTATTTCAGTTCTTCTAACTCTTTCTCTCCCTCCCCCTGTTGACTAGCAATCAGCGGCCGGCAGAATCTGAATTGTGTGACTGTTGAAGAATAACTACGTACTAGGCCTAGCCTATGCCTACTAGGGGATCTAGACAAGTGACCAAGGATCACCGGACAGCTACAACTAATACTACAATACAATAATACTACTACAATAACTACTACTGCTACTACCTAGGCCTAGCTAGTGAGTAGTAGGTAGCTACTACTAGGCTCTAGGGCGTATGTATGATGTTAACTACTAGGGCCTTAGGCTAGGCCTAGAGGCCTACTAGGCTAGGCCTAGACTTAGGTTGTAGTAGGCTAGGGCCGGGCCTGCTGCCTTAGGCTAGGCTACTACTACTACTACTAGGCAGCCCATGATGGGTACGAGTAAGCCAAAATTTTGGATATATGTAAACCAAAATTTGGGTACGAGCGTGTTGGCATGGCATGGGTACGGGTTGACCTGTATCCTTCTAGCTAATCGTACTATGCCTAGGCCTCAAGTAAGTCTACGCTACCCAGTCCGGCTACAATATGGTCTATTTTGTTTTATAGCTTTATTGATAGCTGGGTTCAAATCTGTGTATGGACGGCTTTTTCTCATTCTAAAACAGATTTCCTAATAATAAAATAATATATGAATTTATTTGTAATATTGTAATTTATACATAATATAAGTAATTGCCATTATTACTATTAATTATGTATTATACGGTTACCCCTTAATTATACTATAGTATAATTTCCTTGTTATATTTTACAATATTTTCTTCCTAATTCTACAATTTTGTCTTTCACAGCACAAATTTATCATACTGAATCATCACACACCAAGTCTCATAAATCTCTACTGTATTTGTCCAAGCTACTCCAGCTACGGTACATGGTATTGCCTTGAGGCTAAACTACACGGTATACTGGCACTACCATCATTCATGGCTCGTCAACCTGTACCACATAAGCACAGTTTCAGTTTATTTACCATTTCAATTTCTGAACATAAGAGATGAACAACTTATGGATGGATAACCGTAAGAGCGAAGCTCGTTTACCGGTCACCCGTTAGTGCAGTGACATTACAGAAAACATAAAGACAGGACAAAGGTGCAATACTTAACAAGACATGTGAACACTTGTGTTTGCAACCCCTTGGATAAAATAATATATTTATATAAAGGAGAAAGTTAGATATTATAATATTTCTTTTTGATCATACAATGATAATTTTTAAATTACTTCTTAAGAAGTCATACTACTGATTCAAAATAGTGACTTACACCCTGTGGTCAAGGCTTTATTTGCTCTTATGCTTATTTCCTCCAACATACAGAGTACATAGGACTTTTTTTATTCATAACTGTTGAATTGTTTCCCAATACATAGTACCTATTGGTATTATATCTAAAAATACAAAGGCGGCTAACACAGATAGTTCCATATATACAGTACTCTTTTATAGATAGATGTATCTCTCCAAACTACTCCCAACTACCTAATCTAATAATAGTACTATTAGCATACTACTATACACTTTGTAGACAAGAAATAAGTTGTATCCACCTACAGGACTTATGGTAGTACAGTCGATCGCACTCTCACTGGCCCGGTCAACATAATCTATACCTAGATTATTACAGTAATTAAAGTACATTATTACAGAGTTTTGTTTTTTTTGCAGAAATCAAAGTTATGTGTATAGAAAGCAGTACTCGTATTAAAAACTAAGCAGGTTGCAGGTCTTGAATGCGAACTGGCAGGATATTTTGAAAATTTTTTGTTGTTGAAATGATGTCCAGAATCCTAACTTCAATTTCCACGAACTGGAGACGAAGACATATTATGACCCTTTTATTTAAATTTATTTGAATAGACCTCCATGTAAAGTCATTAAAGGCTACATGATTGTTTTATATTTTAATATGTGATAGTAGGAAATCATTGTGTATAATGAGGACTATGAATCTGATATTTACTTGCATTCTTATCTTTTTTAAATATTATTTATAATGCCGGTAATGAGTTTAAAATTTAATGATATTGACTATTTTTGATAATCATCATGTCCTTATGAATTCATTTATACTTTTTATGTGTAATATAGTTCATATATTATGTATTAAATAAATTGGTAAGGCCCTATACTGTTATTATTTAAGGAAAGTTTATATACACTATTATTTTATGCCTACCAATATTAGTATTAATTGTTTATGTAAATATTTTGTCTAATTGCCTTGATTTTTGTATAGGCCAATGGCATCAATGTTTTTCTCAAAGCAAATTAGCCTAATAATGCCACATTTAGACACATGATTCATTGATTTCTGATATTCTGTACTTGTGTGTATGCATTACTAAAATAGTAGTTAATATATTTCATTTATAATGTATGTATAAACATATATTCATATTTTTTTTAACATTTTTAAATTTAAAAATTATTACAATACCTATCTACCTTTCTGATATTGTTACTATTATATAATATTCTTTGAGGCAGCAATAAAAAAAAAATTAGAACAACTAATTTGACTTATACTGTACTATGTTAGTTCAGGAGATGAAGTGTGTGTGGGCAGAAACTAGTGTGTTGGAGGTTGGTTGTGTGAGGTGTATAGTAGTCACTTTAAGACCTAAATTAGATGTTTTCTGAAGAAAAGAAGTAAGCGCATACGCTTTCAAACAACTCCAAGAAGATTCACACAAAAATAATTACTTTCCAATAAAGTAGTATAACAGTGTATATTACAGTACATTGAATAAACTCGAGCGGAATAATAACGCACATAAAAAAACATTCATTTTCTTTTCGAAAAGTGCCCTCTCTAGTTTTCTATTAATTTATTAATAATTATTATTAATTAATGAGTAATATGAACATATTTTTAACATTCAATGCTGGAAGCTGGTTCTACTCCTAACAAAGTTTCATATCTCCAAATTTCATTAACGTATTCAAAGCACTTCAATATTAAATATCACATTTAACATAAAAATTCGGGTTTTGGATAGAATTTTGCTTAAAAACATATACAAAAAACATCGATAAAAAATACTTTTCGTATTCAAAAACATTTGATACTTGGTGTAAATGTTCACTATAGGTTGCTCTATTCACAGAAGAAAATTGCATTCATGAACGTTTTTTGTTGGTTGTTTTTTCAAAATAGTTATTAGCTTGAAAAAAATGAGTGGGAATTGTATGGTCTTTCATAAGTGTACATTTTGTAAAAACGTAAATTTAAAAAATCAGTGATATGGCTTGATAGTTATTTTTTGTTTGCAATATGGATGGAGCAACCTATATTGAACATTTATACCAAGTATCAAATGTTTTTGAATACGAAAAGTATTTTTTATCGATGTTTTTTGTATATGTTTTTAAGCAAAATTATATCCAAAACCTGAATTTGTAATGTTAAATGTAATTTATTGAAGTGCTTTGAATACGTTAATGAAATTTGGAGATATGAAACTTTGTTAGGAGTAGATACAGTTTCCAGCATTAAATGTTAATATGTATGTTCATATTACTCATTAATTAATAATAATTATTAATAAATTAATAGAAAACTAGAGAGGGCACTTTTCGAAAAGAAAATGAATGTTTTTTTATGTGCGTTATTATTCCGCTCGAGTTTATTCAATGTACTGTAATATACACTGTTATACTACTTTATTGGAAAGTAATTATTTTTGTGTGAATCTTCTTGGAGTTGTTTGAAAGCGTATGCGCTAACTTCTTTTCTTCAGAAAACATCTAATTTAGGTCTTAAAGTGACTACTATACACCTCACACCACCAACCTCCAACACACTAGTTTCTGCCCACACACACTTCATCTCCTGAACTAACATAGTACAGTATCTATATATAAATTTACGTAAGGGCAAAATTCGGTAAATCGCGCCTTACTTCTAGAATTTTTACTCGATGGTATATAAAGTTGGTTCGTACTTTCGGTACTGATTTTAACCACCTGATGTAACCCTGTTTACTAATTAAATTAAGTTAGATAATTAGTTATTGACGATTAAAACGAATTTAGGTTCAACGATTTGCCCCAAATAGGGGTGTTTTCCGATCGTGGTATACACTGTCTAATGGATGTCCATCTTGAAAAATACCCGCCACAAAAATGCGAGGAGGCTTCGCATTTTCCTATCTCCTCCTACGATAATTGTTTTTAATAGCTGAAAACCGGTTGAACAGTTCGAGTACAGCATCATAATGTTGAAGACAGGCCGATTTTCTTTAAAAAATACTATTTTGATACATTTAATATACGTTTTTACAAATGTATTGATTTGTGATGAATGGAACATTCCAAATTATTTGGTTTAACCATACAGGTATAGATTTAGATTTATGGGCCCCCTTGGAGAATAAACATAAATAGTATTACAATGCTGTACCAGGGAGTTCCCTGGCTGTACAATACTGTTAAGGTATTTTAATGGTTAAAACCACTTTTGATCGCAATTTGAATCGCAAATTTCTTACTGTGAGTGTTGGTACTGTTAGATGTAATATAAAAATATATACAAATAAACTTTATTACTGTGAGTGTGGGTAGGCCCTACTGTTAGATTATAAACATATAATATACAAATAAATAAACGTTATTACTGACAGTTGCTTCTCAACGTTTGTATTAATTAATAATTTAAAAATATATAAACGTCGTAGTGGTGTATCGTTACATGTACTTTACTATTTCAATCGACTATGACAGTGAGAGTTTTAACAAAGTACCGTATTAAATCGTAAATGTTTTACTGTATTTAGTGGTATATTATTTATAGGCCTATAAAACATTAAAAACAATATTTCGTTACTGAGTGGATAAGAATATATTTTAAAATGTTTCCTCTTTGTACCTATCCTCTTCCCCCATCCCTCAACCCTTAATGTTACATACAAAACACAAATTGGGTTTGTTTAAATGAGTCCAAATAAAAAAATTTGACTCATTTTGTTTCTCTCTCGGAAGTAATTCCCAGGGTGCTAATTTTGGTTGACTACATAAATCATTGTGTATATTTATTCGTTTCTGTAAACGACAATGTATTATAGTCTTGCGGTACGTACATTTGAAATCTCCATTTTTTTCTCGCTGGAAATACTGTGTATTCGAGAACCATCTGTGGGCACGACCTAGATGGTACGCGAGCGAAGCGAGCGTGCCATCTAGTAAGTCAAATTAATTGTTCTAATTTTTTTTTTATTGCTGCCTCAAAGAATATTATATAATAGTAACAATATCAGAAAGGTAGATAGGTATTGTAATAATTTTTAAATTTAAAAATGTTAAAAAATATGAATATATGTTTATACATACATTATAAATGAAATATATTAACTACTATTTTAGTAATGCATACACACAAGTACAGAATATCAGAAATAATGAATCATGTGTCTAAATGTGGCATTATTAGGCTAATTTGCTTTGAGAAAAACATTGATGCAATTGGCCTATACAAAAATCAAGGCAATTAGACAAAATATTTACATAAACAATTGATACTAATATTGGTAGGCATAAAATAATAGTGTATATAAACTTTCCTTAAATAATAACAGTATAGGGCCTTACCAATTTATTTAATACATAATATATGAACTATATTACACAAAAAAAGTATAAATGAATTTATAAGGACATGATGATTATCAAAAATAGTCAATATAATTAAATTTTAAATTCATTACCGGCATTATAAATAATATTTTAAAAAGATAAGAATGCAAGTAAATATCAGATTCATAGTCCTCATTATACACAATGATTTCCTACTATCACATATTAAAATATAAAACAATCATGTAGCCTTTAATGACTTTACATGGAGGTCTATTCAAATAAATTTAAATAAAAGGGTCATAATATGTCTTCGTCTCCAGTTCGTGGAAATTGAAGTTAGGATTCCATCATTTCAACAACAAAAAATATTCAAAATATCCTGCCAGTTTGCATTCAAGACCTGCAACCTGCTTAGTTTTTAATACGAGTACTGCTTTCTATACACATAACTTTGATTTCTGCAAAAAAAACAAAACTCTGTAATAATGTACTTTAATTACTGTAATATTAATCTAGGTATAGATTATGTTGACCGGGCCAGTGAGAGTGCGATCGACTGTACTACCATAAGTCCTGTAGGTGTATACAACTTATTTCTTGTCTACAAAGTGTATAGTAGTATGCTAATAGTACTATTATTAGATTAGGTAGTTGGAAGTAGTTTGGAGAGATACATCTATCTATAAAAGAGTACTGTATATATGGAACTATCTGTGTTAGTCGCCTTTGTATTTTTAGATATAATACCAATAGGTACTATGTATTGGGAAACAATTCAACAGTTATGAATAAAAAAAGTCCTATGTACTCTGTATGTTGGAGGAAATAAGCATAAGAGCAAATAAAGCCTTGACCACAGGGTGTAAGTCACTATTTTGAATCAGTAGTATGACTTCTTAAGAAGTAATTTAAAAAATATCATTGTATGATCAAAAAGAAATATTATAATATCTAACTTTCTCCTTTATATAAATATATTATTTTATCCAAGGGGTTGCAAACACAAGTGTTCACATGTCTTGTTAAGTATTGCACCTTTGTCCTGTCTTTATGTTTTCTGTAATGTCACTGCACTAACGGGTGACCGGTAAACGAGCTTCGCTCTTACGGTTATCCATCCATATAAGTTGTTCATCTCTTATGTTCAGAAATTGAAATGGTAAATAAACTGAAACTGAAACTGTGCTTATGTGGTCCAGGTTGACGAGCCAGGAATGATGGTAGTGCCAGTATACTGTGTAGTTTAGCCTCAAGGCAATACCATGTAGCTGGAGTAGCTTGGACAAATACAGTAGAGATTTTTGAGACTTGGTGTGTGATGATTCAGTATGATAAATTTGTGCTGTGAAAGACAAAATTGTAGAATTAGGAAGAAAATATTGTAAAATATAACAAGGAAATTATACTATAGTATAATTAAGGGGTAACCGTATAATAAATAATTAATAGTAATAAAGGCAATGGCAATTACTTATATTATGTATACATTACAATATTACAAATAAATTCATATATTATTTTATTATGATAAGGAAATCTGTTTTAGAATGAGAAAAAGCCGTCCCAACCCAGATTTGAACCCAGCTATCAATAAAGCTATAAAACAAAATAGACCATAATATTGTAGCCGGACTGGGTAGCGTAGACTTACTTGAGGCCTAGGCATAGTACGATTAGCTAGAAAGAAGGATACAGGTCAACCCGTACCCATGCCATGCCAACACGCTCGTACCCAAATTTTGGTTTACATATATCCAACATTTTGGCTTACTCGTACCCATCATGGGCTGCCTAGTAGTAGTAGTAGTAGTAGTAGCCTAGCCTAAGGCAGCAGGCCCGGCCCTAGCCTACTACAACTTAAGTCTAGGCCTAGCCTAGTACTAGTAGGCCTCTAGGCCTAGCCTAGGCCCTAGTAGTTAACATCATACATACGCCCTAGAGCCTAGTAGTAGCTACCTACTACTCACTAGCTAGGCCTAGATAGTAGCAGTAGTAGTTATTGTATTGTAGTATTAGTTGTAGCTGTCCGGTGATCCTAGGCTAGGCCTAGGCCTAGTACGTAGTTATTCTTCAACAGTCACACAATTCAGATTCTGCCGGCCGCTGATTGCTAGTGAACAGGGGGAGGGAGAGAAAGAGTTAGAAGAACTGAAATAAGCCGTGACGTATAATAAACATCATACAAAATAATAATATAACTAACGAATCCGTATAATATAATAATGTTGTATGTTATAAAGTAAAGTAAATGCGTTTAATATAATACAATTATATTATAATATAATGTATTTTATTAATAATATAATATTAAATGTTCATAATATAATGCTAAAACCGAATAATATAATACAAAAAGTCAATAATTTGTTACATTTTTCACATAATATATTAGAAATAGATATAATATAATGCTAAAACCAAGTAATATAATGCAAAACGTATAATTCATTACAATACAATATATAATATAATAAAAAAATGATATAATAATATAATATTTTGAATACTTCAGACAGCTGAGGCTTGCCATACATTAGATTAATATTCTTTATTTAGATCAGTGAGACTGCGCATTTTGGTATTCATTTTAGTCAAGTAGTGGGTAATTAAAGTAAACCTTGAATATGAAACATCAAATGTATTAGTTTCTATGGCAAGCCTCAGCTGTCTGAAGTATTCAAAATATTATATTATTATATCATTTTTTTATTATATTATATATTGTATTGTAATGAATTATACGTTTTGCATTATATTACTTGGTTTTAGCATTATATTATATCTATTTCTAATATATTATGTGAAAAATGTAACAAATTATTGACTTTTTGTATTATATTATTTGGTTTTAGCATTATATTATGAACATTTAATATTATATTATTAATAAAATACATTATATTATAATATAATTGTATTATATTAAACGCATTTACTTTACTTTATAACATACAACATTATTATATTATACGGATTCGTTAGTTATATTATTATTTTGTATGATTTTTATTATACGTCACGGCTTATTTCAGTTCTTCTAACTCTTTCTCTCCCTCCCCCTGTTCACTAGCAATCAGCGGCCGGCAGAATCTGAATTGTGTGACTGTTGAAGAATAACTACGTACTAGGCCTAGCCTAGGATCACCGGACAGCTACAACTAATACTACAATACAATAATACTACTACAATAACTACTACTGCTACTACCTAGGCCTAGCTAGTGAGTAGTAGGTAGCTACTACTAGGCTCTAGGGCGTATGTATGATGTTAACTACTAGGGCCTAGGCTAGACCTAGAGGCCTACTAGTACTAGGCTAGGCCTAGACTTAAGTTGTAGTAGGCTAGGGCCGGGCCTGCTGCCTTAGGCTAGGCTACTACTACTACTACTACTAGGCAGCCCATGATGGGTACGAGTAAGCCAAAATTTTGGATATATGTAAACCAAAATTTGGGTACGAGCGTGTTGGCATGGCATGCATGGGTACGGGTTGACCTGTATCCTTCTAGCTAATCGTACTATGCCTAGGCCTCAAGTAAGTCTACGCTACCCAGTCCGGCTACAATATGGTCTATTTTGTTTTATAGCTTTATTGATAGCTGGGTTCAAATCTGGGTTGGGACGGCTTTTTCTCATTCTAAAACAGATTTCCTTATCATAATAAAATAATATATGAATTTATTTGTAATATTGTAATGTATACATAATATAAGTAATTGCCATTGTCTTTATTACTATTAATTATATATTATACGGTTACCCCTTAATTATACTATAGTATAATTTCCTTGTTATATTTTACAATATTTTCTTCCTAATTCTACAATTTTGTCTTTCACAGCACAAATTTATCATACTGAATCATCACACACCAAGTCTCATAAATCTCTACTGTATTTGTCCAAGCTACTCCAGCTACATGGTATTGCCTTGAGGCTAAACTACACGGTATACTGTATGGATGGATAACCGTAAGAGCGAAGCTCGTTTACCGGTCACCCGTTAGTGCAGTGACATTACAGACAACATAAAGACAGGACAAAGGTGCAATACTTAACAAGGCATGTGAACACTTGTGTTTGCAACCCCTTGGATAAAATAATATATTTATATAAAGAAGAAAGTTAGATATTATAATATTTCTTTTTGATCATACAATGATAATTTTTAAATTACTTCTTAAGAAGTCATACTACTGATTCAAAATAGTGACTTACACCCTGTGGTCAAGGCTTTATTTGCTCTTATGCTTATTTATTTCCTCCAACATACAGAGTACATAGGACTTTTTTTATTCATAACTGTTGAATTGTTTCCCAATACATAGTACCTATTGGTATTATATCTAAAAATACAAAGGCGGCTAACACAGATAGTTCCATATATACAGTACTCTTTTATAAATAAATGTATCTCTCCAAACTACTCCCAACTACCTAATCTAATAATAGTACTATTAGCATACTACTATACACTTTGTAGACAAGAAATAAGTTGTATACACTAGAGGACTTATGGTAGTACAGTCGATCGCCCTCTCACTGGCCCGGTCAACATAATCTATACCTAGATTATTACAGTAATTAAAGTACATGATTACAGAGTTTTTTTTTTTTTTGCAGAAATCAAAGTTATGTGTATAGAAAGCAGTACTCGTATTAAAAACTAAGCAGGTTGCAGGTCTTGAATGCAAACTGGCAGGATATTTTGAATATTTTTTGTTGTTGAAATGATGGAATCCTAACTTCAATTTCCACGAACTGGAGACGAAGACATATTATGACCCTTTTATTTAAATTTAATTGAATAGACCTCCATGTAAAGTCATTAAAGGCTACATGATTGTTTTATATTTTAATATGTGATAGTAGGAAATAATTGTGTATAATGAGGACTATGAATCTGATATTTACTTGCATTCTTATCTTTTTAAAATATTATTTATAATGCCGGTAATGAGTTTAAAATTTAATTATATGGACTATTTTTGATAATCATCATGTCCTTATAAATTCATTTATACTTTTTTTGTGTAATATAGTTCATATATTATGTATTAAATAAATTGGTAAGGCCCTATACTGTTATTATTTAAGGAAAGTTTATATACATTATTATTTTATGCCTACCAATATTAGTATTAATTGTTTATGTAAATATTTTGTCTAATTGTCTTGATTTTTGTATAGGCCAATGGCATCAATGTTTTTCTCAAAGCAAATTAGCCTAATAATGCCACATTTAGACACATGATTCATTGATTTCTGATATTCTGTACTTGTGTATGCATTACTAAAATAGTAGTTAATATATTTCATTTATAATGTATGTATAAACATATATTCATATTTTTTTTAAACATTTTTAAATTTAAAAATTATTACAATACCTATCTACCTTTCTGATATTGTTACTATTATATAATTTTTGAGGCAGCAATAAAAAAAAATTAAAAAATTTATTTGACTTATACTGTACTATGTTAGTTCAGGAGATGAAGTGTGTGTGGGCAGAAACTAGTGTGTTGGAGGTTGGTGGTGTGAGGTGTATAGTTGTCACTTTAAGACCTAAATTAGATGTTTTCTGAAGAAAAGAAGTAAGCGGATACGCTTTCAAACAACTCCAAGAAGATTCACACAAAAATAATTACTTTCCAATAAAATAGTATAACAGTGTATATTACAGTACATTGAATAAACTCGAGCGGAATAATAACGCACATAAAAAACATTCATTTTCTTGTCGAAAAGTGCCCTCTCTAGTTTTCTATTAATTTATTAATAATTATTTTTCAATTAATGAGTAATATAAACATATTTTTAAAATTTAATGCTGGAAACTGTATCTACTCCTAACAAAGTTTCATATCTCCAAATTTCATCAACGTATTCAAAGCACTTAAATAAATTACATTTAACATTACAAATTCAGGTTTTGGATATAATTTTGCTTAAAAACATATACAAAAAACATCGATAAAAAATACTTTTCGTATTCAAAAACATTTGATACTTGGTATAAATGTTCAATATAGGTTGCTCCATCCATATTGCAAACAAAAAATAACTATCAAGCCATATCACTGATTTTTTAAATTTACGTTTTTACAAAATGTACACTTATGAAAGACCATACAATTCCAACTCATTTTTTTCAAGCTAATAACTATTTTGAAAAAACGACCAACAAAAAACGTTCATGAATGCAATTTTTTTTTCTGTGAATAGAGCAACCTATAGTGAACATTTATACCAAGTATCAAATGTTTTTGAATACGAAAAGTATTTTTTATCGATGTTTTTTGTATATGTTTTTAAGCAAAATTCTATCCAAAACCCGAATTTTTATGTTAAATGTGATATTTAATATTGAAGTGCTTTGAATACGTTGATGAAATTTGGAGATATGAAACTTTGTTAGGAGTAGAACCAGCTTCCAGCATTGAATATTAAAAATATGTTCATATTACTCATTAATTAATAATAATTATTAATAAATTAATAGAAAACTAGAGAGGGCACTTTTCGAAAAGAATATGAATGTTTTTTTATGTGCGTTATTATTCCGCTCGAGTTTATTCAATGTACTGTAATATACACTGTTATACTACTTAATTGGAAAGTAATTATTTTTGTGTGAATCTTCTTGGAGTTGTTTGAAAGCGTATCCGCTTACTTCTTTTCTTCAGAAAACATCTAATTTAGGTCTTAAAGTGACAACTATACACCTCACACCACCAACCTCCAACACACTAGTTTCTGCCCACACACACACTTTATCTCCTGAACTAACATAGTACAGTATAACTCAAATTAATTGTTCTAATTTTTTTTTATTGCTGCCTCAAAGAATATTATATAATAGTAACAATATCAGAAAGGTAGATAGGTATTGTAATCATTTTTAAATTTAAAAATGTTTAAAAAAATATGAATATATGTTTATACATACATTATAAATGAAATATATTAACTACTATTTTAGTAATGCATACACAAGTACAGAATATCAGAAATCAATGAATCATGTGTCTAAATGTGGCATTATTAGGCTAATTTGCTTTGAGAAAAACATTGATGCCATTGGCCTATACAAAAAATCAAGGCAATTAGACAAAATATTTACATAAACAATTAATACTAATATTGGTAGGCATAAAATAATAGTGTATATAAACTTTCCTTAAATAGTAACAGTATAGGGCCTTACCAATTTACTTAATACATAATATATGAACTATATTACACAAAAGAAATATAAATGAATTTATAAGGACATGATGATTATCAAAAATAGTCAATATAATTAAATTTTAAACTCATTACCGGCATTATAAATAATAATTTAAAAAGATGAGAATGCAAGTAAATATCAGATTCATAGTCCTCATTATACACAATGATTTTCTACTATCAACAATCATGTAGCCTTTAATGAGTTTACATGGAGGTCTATTCAAATAAATTTAAATAAAAGGGTTCGTGGAAATTGAAGTTAGGATTCCATCATTTCAACAACAAAAATATTCAAAATATCCTGCCAGTTTGCGTTCAAGACCTGCAACCTGCTTAGTTTTTAATACGAGTACTGCTTTCTATACACATAACTTTGATTTCTGCAAAAAAAAAAAAAACTCTGTAATAATGTACTTTAATTACTGTAATAATCTAGGTATAGATTATGTTGACCGGGCCAGTGAGAGGGCGATCGACTGTACTACCATAAGTCCTCTAGGTGTATACAACTTATTTCTTGTCTACAAAGTGTATAGTAGTATGCTAATAGTACTATTATTAGATTAGGTAGTTGGGAGTAGTTTTGAATCAGTAGTATGACTTCTTAAGAAGTAATTTAAAAATTATCATTGTATGATCAAAAAGAAATATTATAATATCTAACTTTCTCCATTATATAAATATATTATTTTATCCAAGGGATTGCAAACACGAATGTTCACATGTCTTGTTAAGTATTGCACCTTTGTCCTGTCTTTGTGTTGTCTGTAATGTCACTGCACTAACGGGTGACCGGTAAACGAGCTTCGCTCTTACGGTTATCCATCCATATAAGTTGTTCATCTCTTATGTTCAGAAATTTAAATGGTAAATAAACTGAAACTGAAACTGTGCTTATGTGGTACAGGTTGACGAGACAGGAATGATGGTAGTGCCAGTATACCGTGTAGTTTAGCCTCAAGGCAATACAATGTAGCTGGAGTAGCTTGGACAAATACAGTAGAGATTTATGAGACTTGGTGTGTGATGATTCAGTATGATAAATTTGTGCTGTGAAAGACAAAATTGTAGAATTAGGAAGAAAATATTGTAAAATATAACAAGGAAATTATACTATAGTATAATTAAGGGGTAACCGTATAATACATAATTAATAGTAATAAAGGCAATGACAATTACTTATATTATGTATACATTACAATATTACAAATAAATTATATATTATTTTATTATAAGGAAATCTGTTTTAGAATGAGAAAAAGCCGTCCCAACCCAGATTTGAACCCAGCTATCAATAAAGCTATAATTAAACAAAATAGACCATATTGTAGCCGGACTGGGTAGCGTAGACTTACTTGAGGCCTAGGCATAGTACGATTAGCTAGAAGGATACAGGTCAACCCGTACCCATGCCATGCCAACACGCTCGTACCCAAATTTTGGTTTACATATATCCAAAATTTTGGCTTACTCGTACCCATCATGGGCTGCCTAGTAGTAGTAGTAGTAGCCTAGCCTAGCCTAAGGCAGCAGGCCCGGCCCTAGCCTACTACAACTTAAGTCTAGGCCTAGCCTAGTACTAGTAGGCCTCTAGGCCTAGCCTAGGCCCTACCTAGTAGTAGTTAACATGGGAATCCGTTAACATCATACATACGCCCAGAGCCTAGTAGTAGCTACCTACTACTCACTAGCTAGGCCTAGGTAGTAGCAGTAGTAGTTATTGTAGTAGTATTATTGTATTGTAGTATTAGTTGTAGCTGTCCGGTGATCCTTGGTCCTTGTCTAGATCCCCTAGTTGGTCTAGGCTAGGCCTAGTACGTAGTTATTCTTCAACAGTCACACAATTCCGATTCTGCCGGCCACTGATTGCTAGTGAACAGGGGGAGGGAGAGAAAGAGTTAGAAGAACTGAAATAAGCCGTGACGTATAATAAACATCATACAAAATAATAGTATAACTAACGAATCCGTATAATATAATAATGTTGTATGTTATAAAGTAAAGTAAATGCGTTTAATATAATACAATTATATTATAATATAATGTATTTTATTAATAATATAATATTAAATGTTCATAATATAATGCTAAAACCAAATAATATAATACAAAACGTCAATAATTTGTTACATTTTTCACATAATATATTAGAAATAGATATAATATAATGCTAAAACCAAGTAATATAATCCAAAACGTATAATTCATTACAATACAATATATAATATAATAAAAAAATGATATAATAATATAATATTTTGAATACTTCAGACAGCTGAGGCTTGCCGTAAGTTTCCGTAGTTTACCGTAATATTAAAATACGAAAGCATTGTCGTTTAAAAAAACTTGTTTAGACTTTAGAGGGTGCTGTGTTAGAGTAACACGGTAAGTAGAGCCTATAACCCTTTAAAACGGTAACCAACCTTAACAATTAGTTATATTGATTTCGACAACCATAAAAAATAACTCCAGTAAGAGTATACAACCGTTTATGTAAAATACCAAATAATGTTACGTATTATGGACAAACAACATTACGTGCATATGAAACAAAAAAGCTATACAGTCCAACAACAAACAACATTATACGTGCATATGAAACAAATAAGCTATATACTGCAACAACAAACAACATTATACGTGCATATGAAACAAATAAGCTATAAAGTGCAACAACAAACAACATTATACGTGCATATGAAACAAATAAGCTATAAAGTGCAACAACAAACAACATTATACGTGCATATGAAACAAATAAGCTATAAAGTGCAACAACAAACAACATTATACGTGCATATGAAACAAATAAGCTATATACTGCAACAACAAACAACATTATACGTGCATATGAAACAAATAAGCTATATACTGCAACAACAAACAACATTATACGTGCATATGAAACAAATAAGCTATATACTGCAACAACAAACAACATTATACGTGCATATGAAACAAATAAGCTATAAAGTGCAACAAACAACATTATACGTGCATATGAAACAAATAAGCTATATACTGCAACAACAAACAACATTATACGTGCATATGAAACAAATAAGCTATAAAGTGCAACAACAAACAACATTATACGTGCATATGAAACAAATAAGCTATATACTGCAACAACAAACAACATTATACGTGCATATGAAACAAATAAGCTTTAAAGTGCAACAACAAACAACATTATACGTGCATATGAAACAAATAAGCTATATACTGCAACAACAAACAACATTATACGTGCATATGAAACAAATACAGTAATGTTTATTTTGCGTGCGAAGAGAAAGCTGTAAATTATGAATTATGAGTTATACTTCAGCTATGAATTAAACCAACGTTTGGAATGTCTTTCTATGGCAAGCCTCAGCTGTCTGAAGTATTCAAAATATTATATTATTATATCATTTTTTTATTATATTATATATTGTATTGTAATGAATTATACGTTTTGCATTATATTACTTGGTTTTAGCATTATATTATATCTATTTCTAATATATTATGTGAAAAATGTAACAAATTATTGACTTTTTGTATTATATTATTTGGTTTTAGCATTATATTATGAACATTTAATATTATATTATTAATAAAATACATTATATTATAATATAATTGTATTATATTAAACGCATTTACTTTACTTTATAACATACAACATTATTATATTATACGGATTCGTTAGTTATATTATTATTTTGTATGATGTTTATTATACGTCACGGCTTATTTCAGTTCTTCTAACTCTTTCTCTCCCTCCCCCTGTTCACTAGCAATCAGCGGCCGGCAGAATCTGAATTGTGACTGTTGAAGAATAACGTACTAGGCCTAGCCTAGGGGATCTAGACAAGTGACCAAGGATCACCGGACAGCTACAACTAATACTACAATACAATAATACTACTACAATAACTACTACTGCTACTACCTAGGCCTAGCTAGTGAGTAGTAGGTAGCTACTACTAGGCTCTAGGGCGTATGTATGATGTTAACTACTAGGGCCTAGGCCAGGCCTAGAGGCCTACTAGTACTAGGCTAGGCCTAGACTTAAGTTGTAGTAGATAGGCTAGGGCCGGGCCTGCTGCCTTAGGCTAGGCTACTACTACTACTACTACTAGGCAGCCCATGATGGGTACGAGTAAGCCAAAATTTTGGATATATGTAAACCAAAATTTGGGTACGAGCGTGTTGGCATGGCATGGGTACGGGTTGACCTGTATCCTTCTAGCTAATCGTACTATGCCTAGGCCTCAAGTAAGTCTACGCTACCCAGTCCGGCTACAATATGGTCTATTTTGTTTTATAGCTTTATTGATAGCTGGGTTCAAATCTGGGTTGGGACGGCTTTTTCTCATTCTAAAACAGATTTCCTTATCATAATAAAATAATATATGAATTTATTTGTAATATTATTGTAATGTATACATAATATAAGTAATTGCCATTGCCTTTATTACTATTAATTATGTATTATACGGTTACCCCTTAATTATACTATAGTATAATTTCCTTGTTATATTTTACAATATTTTCTTCCTAATTCTACTTTTGTCTTTCACAGCACAAATTTATCATACTGAATCATCACACACCAAGTCTCATAAATCTCTACTGTATTTGTCCAAGCTACTCCAGCTACATGGTATTGCCTTGAGGCTAAACTACACGGTATACTGGCACTACCATCATTCCTGGCTCGTCAACCTGTACCACATAAGCACAGTTTCAGTTTATTTACCATTTCAATTTCTGAACATAAGAGATGAACAACTTATATGGATGGATAACCGTAAGAGCGAAGCTCGTTTACCGGTCACCCGTTAGTGCAGTGACATTACAGACAACATAAAGACAGGACAAAGGTGCAATACTTAACAAGACATGTGAACACTTGTGTTTGCAACCCCTTGGATAAAATAATATATTTATATAAAGGAGAAAGTTAGATATTATAATATTTCTTTTTGATCATACAATGATAATTTTTAAATTACTTCTTAAGAAGTCATACTACTGATTCAAAATAGTGACTTACACCCTGTGGTCAAGGCTTTATTTGCTCTTATGCGTATTTCCTCCAACATACAGAGTACATAGGACTTTTAGTATTGGTATTATATCTAAAAATACAAAGGCGGCTAACACAGATAGTTCCATATATACAGTACTCTTTTATAGATAGATGTATCTCTCCAAACTACTCCCAACTACCTAATCTAATAATAGTACTATTAGCATACTACTATACACTTTGTAGACAAGAAATAAGTTGTATACACCTACAGGACTTATGGTAGTACAGTCGAACGCCCTCTCACTGGCCCGGTAAACATAATCTATACCTAGATTATTACAGTAATTAAAGTACATAATTACAGAGTTTTGTTTTTTTTTGCAGAAATCAAAGTTATGTGTATAGAAAGCAGTACTCGTATTAAAAACTAAGCAGGTTGCAGGTCTTGAATGCAAACTGGCAGGATATTTTGAATATTTTTTGTTGTTGAAATGATGGAATCCTAACTTCAATTTCCACGAACTGGAGACGAAGACATATTATGACCCTTTTATTTAAATTTATTTGAATAGACCTCCATGTAAAGTCATTAAAGGCTAAATGATTGTTTTATATTTTAATATGTGATAGTAGGAAATCATTGTGTATAATGAGGACTATGAATCTGATATTTTCTTGCATTCTTATCTTTTTAAAATATTATTTATAATGCCGGTAATGAGTTTAAAATTTAATTATATTGACTATTTTTGATAATCATCATGTCCTTATAAATTCATTTATACTTTTTTTGTGTAATATAGTTCATATATTATGTATTAAATAAATTGGTAAGGCCCTATACTGTTATTATTTAAGGAAAGTTTATATACACTATTATTTTATGCCTACCAATATTAGTATTAATTGTTTATGTAAATATTTTGTCTAATTGCCTTGATTTTTTTATAGGCCAATGGCATCAATGTTTTTCTCAAAGCAAATTAGCCTAATAATGCCACATTTAGACACATGATTCATTGATTTCTGATATTCTGTACTTGTGTATGCATTACTAAAACAGTAGTTAATATATTTCATTTATAATGTATGTATAAACATATATTCATTTCATATTTTTTGTAACATTTTTAAATTTAAAAATTATTACAATACCTATCTACCTTTCTGATATTGTTACTATTATATAATATTTTTTGAGGCAGCAATAAAAAAAATTAAAAAATTTATTTGACTTATACTGTACTATGTTAGTTCAGGAGATGAAGTGTGTGTGGGCAGAAACTAGTGTGTTGGAGGTTGGTGGTGTGAGGTGTACAGTTGTCACTTTAAGACCTAAATTAGATGTTTTCTGAAGAAAAGAAGTAAGCGGATACGCTTTCAAACAACTCCAAGAAGATTCACACAAAAATAATTACTTTCCAATAAAATAGTATAACAGTGTATATTACAGTACATTGAATAAACTCGAGCGGAATAATAACACACATAAAAAACATTCATTTTCTTGTCGAAAAGTGCCCTCTCTAGTTTTCTATTAATTTATTAATAATTATTATCAATTAATGAGTAATATGAACATATTTTTAAAATTTAATGCTGGAAACTGTATCTACTCCTAACAAAGTTTCATATCTCCAAATTTCATCAACGTATTCAAAGCACTTAAATAAATTACATTTAACATTACAAATTCAGGTTTTGGATATAATTTTGCTTAAAAACATATACAAAAAACATCGATAAAAAATACTTTTCGTATTCAAAAACATTTGATACTTGGTATAAATGTTCAATATAGGTTGCTCCATCCATATTGCAAACCAAAAATAACTATCAAGCCATATCACTGATTTTTTAAATTTACGTTTTTACAAAATGTACACTTATGAAAGACCATACAATTCCAACTCATTTTTTTCAAGCTAATAACTATTTTGAAAAAAACAACCAACAAAAAACGTTCATGAATGCAATTTTTTTCTGTGAATAGAACAACCTATAGTGAACATTTATACCAAGTATCAAATGTTTTTGAATACGAAAAGTATTTTTTATCGATGTTTTTTGTATATGTTTTTAAGCAAAATTCTATCCAAAACCCGAATTTTTATGTTAAATGTGATATTTAATATTGAAGTGCTTTGAATACGTTGATGAAATTTGGAGATATGAAACTTTGTTAGGAGTAGAACCAGCTTCCAGCATTGAATGTTAAAAATATGTTCATATTACTCATTAATTAATAATAATTATTAATAAATTAATAGAAAATTAGAGAGGGCACTTTTCGAAAAGAAAATGAATGTTTTTTTATGTGCGTTATTATTCCGCTCGAGTTTATTCAATGTACTGTAATATACACTGTTATACTACTTTATTGGAAAGTAATTATTTTTGTGTGAATCTTCTTGGAGTTGTTTGAAAGCGTATGCGCTTACTTCTTTTCTTCAGAAAACATCTAATTTAGATCTTAAAGTGACAACTAAACTATACACCTCACACCACCAACCTCCAACACACTAGTTTCTGCCCACACACACTTCATCTCCTGAACTAACATAGTACAGTATAACTCAAATTAATTGTTCTAATTTTTTTTTTATTGCTGCCTCAAAAAATATTATATAATAGTAACAATATCAGAAAGGTAGATAGGTATTGTAATAATTTTTAAATTTAAAAATGTTTAAAAAAATATGAATATATGTTTATACATACATTATAAATGAAATATATTAACTACTATTTTAGTAATGCATACACAAGTACAGAATATCAGAAATCAATGAATCATGAGTCTAAATGTGGCATTATTAGGCTAATTTGCTTTGAGAAAAACATTGATGCCATTGGCCTATACAAAAAATCAAGGCAATTAGACAAAATATTTACATAAACAATTAATACTAATATTGGTAGGCATAAAATAATAGTGTATATAAACTTTCCTTAAATAGTAACAGTATAGGGCCTTACCAATTTACTTAATACATAATATATGAACTATATTACACAAAAGAAATATAAATGAATTTATAAGGACATGATGATTATCAAAAATAGTCAATATAATTAAATTTTAAACTCATTACCGGCATTATAAATAATAATTTAAAAAGATGAGAATGCAAGTAAATATCAGATTCATAGTCCTCATTATACACAATGATTTTCTACTATCACATATTAAAATATAAAACAATCATGTAGCCTTTAATGAGTTTACATGGAGGTCTATTCAAATAAATTTAAATAAAAGGGTTCGTGGAAATTGAAGTTAGGATTCCATCATTTCAACAACAAAAAATATTCAAAATATCCTGCCAGTCTGCGTTCAAAAACCTGCTTAGTTTTTTAATACAAGTACTGCTTTCTATACACATAAATTTGATTTCTGCAAAAAAAAAAAAACTCTGTAATAATGTACTTTAATTACTGTAATAATCTAGGTATAGATTATGTTGACCGGGCCAGTGAGAGGGCGATCGACTGTACTACCATAAGTCCTCTAGTGTATACAACTTATTTCTTGTCTACAAAGTGTATAGTAGTATGCTAATAGTACTATTATTAGATTAGGTAGTTGGGAGTAGTTTGGAGAGATACATTTATTTATAAAAGAGTACTGTATATATGGAACTATCTGTGTTAGCCGCCTTTGTATTTTTAGATATAATACCAATAGGTACTATGTATTGGGAAACAATTCAACAGTTATGAATAAAAAAAGTCCTATTTACTCTGTATGTTGGAGGAAATAAGCATAAGAGCAAAGAAAGCCTTGACCACAGGGTGTAAGTCACTATTTTGAATCAGTAGTATGACTTCTTAAGAAGTAATTTAAAAATTATCATTGTATGATCAAAAAGAAATATTATAATATCTAACTTTCTCCATTATATAAATATATTATTTTATCCAAGGGGTTGCAAACACAACTGTTCACATGTCTTGTTAAGTATTGCACCTTTGTCCTGTCTTTATGTTGTCTGTAATGTCACTGCACTAACGGGTGACTGGTAAACGAGCTTTCGCTCTTACGGTTATTCATCCATATAAGATGTTCATCTCTTATGTTCAGAAATTGAAATGGTAAATAAACTGAAACTGAAACTGTGCTAATGTGGTACAGGTTGACGAGCCAGGAATGATGGTAGTGCCAGTATACCGTGTAGTTTAGCCTCAAGGCAATACCATGTAGCTGGAGTAGCTTGGACAAATACAGTAGAGATTTATGAGACTTGGTGTGTGATGATTCAGTATGATAAATTTGTGCTGTGAAAGACAAAATTGTAGAATTAGGAAGAAAATATTGTAAAATATAACAAGGAAATTATACTATAGTATAATTAAGGGGTAACCGTATAATACATAATTAATAGTAATAAAGGCAATGGCAATTACTTATATTATGTATACATTACAATATTACAAATAAATTCATATATTATTTTATTATAAGGAAATCTGTTTTAGAATGAGAAAAAGCCGTCCCAACCCAGATTTGAACCCACCTATCAATAAAGCTATAAAACAAAATAGACCATATTGTAGCCGGACTGGGTAGCGTAGACTTACTTGAGGCCTAGGCATAGTACGATTAGCTAGAAGGATACAGGTTAACCCGTACCCATGCATGCCATGCCAACACGCTCGTACCCAAATTTTGGTTTACATATATCCAAAATTTTGGCTTACTTGTACCCATCATGGGCTGCCTAGTAGTAGTAGTAGTAGTAGCCTAGCCTAAGGCAGCAGGCCCGGCCCTAGCCTACTACAACTTAAGTCTAGGCCTAGCCTAGTACTAGTAGGCCTCTAGTTAGGCCTAGCCCTAGGCCCTACCTAGTAGTTAACATCATACATACGCCCTAGAGCCTAGTAGTAGCTACCTACTACTCACTAGCTAGGCCTAGGTAGTAGCAGTAGTAGTTATTGTAGTAGTATTATTGTATTGTAGTATTAGTTGTAGCTGTCCAGTGATCCTTGGTCACTTGTCTAGATCCCCTAGTAGGCCTAGGCTAGGCCTAGGCCTAGTACGTAGTTATTCTTCAACAGTCACACAATTCAGATTCTGCCGGCCGCTGATTGCTAGTGAACAGGGGGAGGGAGAGAAAGAGTTAGAAGAACTGAAATAAGCCGTGACGTATAATAAACATCATACAACATAATAATATAACTAACGAATCCGTATAATATAATAATGTTGTATGTTATAAAGTAAAGTAAATGCGTTTAATATAATACAATTATATTATAATATAATGTATTTTATTAATAATATAATATTAAATGTTCATAATATAATGCTAAAACCAAATAATATAATACAAAAAGTCAATAATTTGTTACATTTTTCACATAATATATTAGAAATAGATATAATATAATGGTAAAACCAAGTAATATAATGCAAAACGTATAATTCATTACAATACAATATATAATACAATAAAAAAATGATATAATAATATAATATTTTGAATACTTCAGACAGCTGAGGCTTGCCATATCTTTCTGACAATATTATAATTACTTCTGGAATTTCTTTTGTTTAATAGGCTTAGTGTGATGATGACTATGTTTTGACGCACGAATGTTCACGTTGCGCATCCTTTATATTTTAAATAAATTCATTTAAATAATATATGAGGTTGTTCTATAAAATGGACATTGCTAGACAACTTGGTGACATTTACGAAATTAAGAGTGTGAATAACGTCTATATGATAGCAAGCAACTGCGGGATAACTAGCAATATGTTATGATTTTATACAGCTAACCGTTGTGTCTAAATGGACATTGTTTTAACACTTTGGAATCTGGGGATTTTATGCGGTGTGATTATTAAGCCCATTCTCGACTGACCTTCAAGCAATAACACCTGTACAATTTGTATTTTTGTTCTCGTGATAGTTTTTGTTCGCAACACTACGTGTTAACTACGCAAGTCAGTTTAATGCTTCTGACAATAACCACTTTGAAACTTCCCTTTTATAAACACATCAGAAGTGAGCATAATTTATTAAATATTATATTCTCCTTTATATTCTTTCTAATATACGCTCTTATATTTAAAAAAGAAGCAACTGAAACAAAATTAGAATAAATTTGATTGATTGAAGTGTGTTGTATTTGAACAGTATGACCTATGTGAGCTTAATACAGACTAATTGATTGTCTTATGTAATGAAAGAGGTGTATTGTCCATAGGTGTGCACCATCCAAATTGTGTGAACACAATCTAAATATTAATAGAACTGCACAACTTGCTATCAATTTGCATCAATTATTGCGCCACATTTGCTGTTACTTATCAATGTTAACATTGCGGCCTAACAAAGTCTTGTTTATAATCAATCAATTCAATAACTTATTTTGGTAATATTGGTAAAATACAATGTTATTATAAAACACTAAAAGAACTCAAATAATAAATATTATCCTTTAAGATGTTTTGTAATCAAATCATTACTAAGCGAACCATACTGTACATGAATGTAACAATCGAAGTGTAAGGACCAAAATGCAAACGAGTTCTTTGAAACAAGTCAAGCGTGAATTCAAATCTATATCATTAGATTATGTACCAAAACGCACAAAAGTAAATTTATCGAAGGTCCTTAGAGAGAACTTCTTTCTGCGTTTACGACTTTGATTTTTGAAGAAAATTAAACTATACCAATCGTCTTATAGCCCTCGGGATTGTTTTTAACAAATTTGAATTGATCACTATAATTAAAGTGTTTTTGGAATTTTAAAGCTGATAGACAATTTCGAATGTGCTCTTTATCAGTGTTAGTCAGGATCGGAAATGAGATGCCAAAAAATAAACAATTCAACTAACAAAATAGTATAGAATAGGCCTACTGTACAAATACTTAATTGTGACCACACAAACCAATTAATATTCCATTAATCAAGGGGAGTGATTTTTAAATACATATGCCTACACTTGAATTATTAATCTATTTGATTCACATTAGATAAACAAAACAAACAATAGTTTTATAATGTAACAATAGCCAACATTCTATTTTATTCTCATGTTTCTATATCAGACACTACAATAATATGACATTAATTTGCATTTTAAAATTTCTGGATCTTATTCTTGTATTCGACAATCATTTTATCATCACGTACCTAAAAATATTGAATACACTGCTACTAAAATTGGTATTGAAAAGAACTCCATCTGATTAATAAATAATTCATAAATGATCTGCAGTTATTTTAAGAAGAATGAAACTTATAGATGATTGTGAATATTGAATGCTTTCACGTTGGATACAGCAGCTTTTAAAGTTTACATTGCTTGCTACTTTTGTGTTAATCTATCCTCCTGAATTTCAAATTACCGTGGTAGGAACGAGATAAAAAACAAACACGTCATGAGTAGTCTCTTACCCAAGGGAATGGTACCCGTGTGTATTCCATTTTGAAACTGTACGTGATTATGACTACTTAATTGACAATTTGATTAATGTTTACACGACTTTAATTTTGAAAATCTGTAAGCTTCACAACAATTCGCATGTTTTATTGCGTTCACGTACGGCAGCATTTCTTACAATGCGTGACATACTACTTTAAGCCTACATTCCATGTGTTCATTGCTTGCATGTCTATAATCAAGTAACATGTTGTGTTTGAAATCAAATATCTTTGTCGTTAACAACATTTTTCCAGAATAATAAATAATACTTCAATCAGACCATTCAAATTAGACCAATATAAACGATATTAGGCCTATTCAACTGTAATGGTTGAGAAAAAAAAAGTTTTCACCACGTATAATTTAAGTACGGTAATCTTGTATTGATCGTATTCTCCAATTCGTGGAATAATATAATTATCAATAATCTTATAATAGAGCTTGTTAAATCAATTGCGAATCTACTGAATTTATAAATAAATATTTAGGACAAAGTTATCAATCAATTGACATTATTTACAACAAAAGAAAATAAATTTTAGAAAGTCATTGACTTGGTCGGGTTTACATCGATCTTGACTTAGGTGAACATGTATTAACAGATTAAGTTGATGTTCCAAATCCCCGTATTTTTTGACACGGGGATTATCGAGATCGGTTATAAATACCATTTGCTCTAAAAAACCATGGTTCCTATCAATGTACATTAAGGTTTCGACTTGACGAAATAAAACCAGACTTAACACTTTTGAACCAATTGAATTTGTTAAAACGTTCTTAAAGATTTATGACAGCACAAACTTAAAAAAAACCCACATTTGTTCATTTCGGTAGGTCAAATACAGTTATTATCATACCATACTGTAAAACAATATGCGAAATATATTGTATTTGATCGTGGCTGGTTGTGCGCATGCAAACAATCCATAAGAATTTGAACTAGTTGGATATGAACTGCAAGTAAACTGTCTAAAAAGTGGTGATCATTATTATGTGTCGAAGTATTAAATCCTGTCACGATTATTTCATTGCTTTGAGTCTTCTCGTACTCTTTAAAGTATTTATTTATCCATGGACAGTTTAACTATGGAAATTCCACTCTTCCTTTCCTAGTATAAATACCCAGGAGGTATACCACTGCTGCTTTGAGTATATTGTTGTTATATAGATAATTACGGCAATCATTTCCCTACACCGTTATCATTTCCTTCAAATGTTTCTTCAATTATGTTTGTCACAGTTCACAAACTATGTAGGTCTGTTGACGTTAAAGATATTATGTATTCTCATGTAGCCAATCTTGACATTATAACATTTCATTTTATTTTTCCCTTTAAAAAAATCACAAATTTAGATTAACCCTCCGATGTACACTTATAATAATGTATTACAAAAAATGTAAATAAAGCACATGCATGTGTTTATTCAATATTGCATTCTTCATACATTTCTATAGAGAACAAACGAAACATTTTATAGTCGGAATCTGTAAAAATAAATCAAATTATTAATTATGTTTTTGACTTTGTTTGTTTGTTAATGCGCAACTATAGCGGATTTTGTCCTCAACGTATTGTGTGGCCCAAACAAATATTAGTATGATAACTCGATGTTGTTGCACCTGTCAAGGTATTTTAATTTTGTTTTTATGTAGGACAACATAATTGGAATTGTTTTTTATGATCTCGCAAAACATGTGGCTCACTGTTATCATTTATCTTTATGACTATGATAATACAGTAGCCTATACATATCAAGTCCCGAAATTACGCGATTCAAAATGAATAGCTTAGAATTAACATGTTATTGTTATTATTATCATTATTATTATCATTATTGAAAAGCAAGTATTATTAAAATGACAACTTTTTCTTCAAAATATTGAGTGAATCTCTTCGATAGTATATCTAATTTTTTATTAATAATACTATACAAATAATAATTCACAAGATTGCCAAAAGAATATGATAGATATAGGCATATTCGCTATAGGCCTAATGTTTCTATGGTAATGTAGAAATGGTGTATTTTTACTCGGTTATCCAACGAATATTTCAATTGTGAACAAATTATGAAAACAGTTAAATAAAAGGAGTCTGGATGCTATCTTACTACAAGAGGTTCTCATATTTACCGTCATTCACTATCCCATGATGAATTGTTTGCAATTATCTTAATTTATGAGATTATTTATAAATCTAATGGAACGATTTACGATCGTATGCTTCGTTAGTTGCTTGGTTAGTTTTTGATTATGGATTTACGAGAATCTATCTAAAAATTAGTGTTCCTCATAATTCATCAATTCTTATACAGTTAATCAAAACATTTAATTTGATCTGTAATACACTGTAAGAAATTCAAACTATATTAAATCCCTATTATTAGACATTATGAATGGTGTAAGTTATGGTATTGCTAGTACATTACAGGAGGGCGTGGGAGAGAGAGCAAGAGGGTGGGGGTTAGAAAAACAAAGTTGATACTTTTTAATTTCTCCATTCAAATTGAAGATTTAAATAAACTTCATTCTCCTCCTCCAAAAGAAATTATTTCGTCGTTACTGTAAGTAAATGTGGTTTCTGTCAATCTCTAGAAATGCATTTTTCAATAAAACAAAATATATTTTTCTTCCATCCCGTATAAGGGGAATATAAATTGAAATCACTATGTTTGTTTAAAAGACATTTGGATCGGAAATAGCTACCTCTGAGAGGTTATTACAAAAATAAGTACAGCCTAAAGTACCACAAACATCATCAAAATGTGATTTAAAACAGAAATGGTTAAATTGCGAGGTTATGTACAAAATAATGCATGATATAGTAGTTTGTTCAAAACACTTTTCTTGTGACTAATACAACTATACGTCAGTATATTAATATAGTTAGTACATCCACAGTTACATTTTAAAATCTTGTGCTCAACCATGATAATACTTTTTATTTTTTTGTGAATGATACTCGCTTTATAAGTGTAATAAAAATTATATAAAATCATAATCGCCTCTTATGATGTTTCGTATGATATTCCATATAATTTCTATATAGGCCTAATTTAGCAATAACTGTTTTATTGTCCGGGGTGACATGTATTCGATTAATTATTGCCTTTTAGTCCTAGTGCACACATATTAGTAGTATCTTACCATGATTGTCTATAAAATTCAGGTCGGTACGTTGTGATTCTGTTTCTGATAGGCGTAAACGCAATCTTGATTACGTGCAAAAAGTTCCACAACGAATCAAATAAACTATTCAAGTCGGTACGCTGTGATCCTGTTTCTGATAGGCGTAAACGCAATCTTGGTGACGTGCACAAAGTTCCACAACGAATTTTACGTTCACAAAGTTCCAGAAAGAATCAAATAAACTACTCAGGTCGGTACGTTGTGATCCTGTTTCTGATAGGCGTAAACGCAATCTTGGTTACGTGCACAAAGTTCAACAACGAAACAAATAAACTATTCAGGTCGGTACGTTGTGATCCTGTTTCTGATAGGCGTAAACGCAATCTTGGTTACGTGCACAAAGTTCCACAACGAAACAAATAAACTACTCAGGTCGGTACGTTGTGGTCTTGTTTCTGATAGGCGTAAACGCAACATTGGTTACTTGCACAAAGTTCCACAACGAAACAAATAAACTATTCGGGTCGGTACGTTGTGATCCTGTTTCTGATAGGCGTAAACGCAATCTTGGTTACGTGCACAAAGTTCCACAACGAAACAAATAAACTATTCAGGTCGGTACGTTGTGATCCTGTTTCTGATAGGCGTAAACGCAACCTTGGTTACTTGCACAAAGTTCCACAAAAGAAACAAATAAAGTGGATTTGATTACTCTGTTGTAGTATTTATCATGGAGAAAGCTAAGTTAATTAAACTGTCTGAAATTCCTCTGCTATAATATTGTAGGAATAATAGTTTCAGTCACGTATTGAGGGTTTCATTCGAAATTGCTAGTGAGGGCAGTAAAACATTAACATTCTGTTTTTTAACTTTGCTACCAGATGCACTTGCAGCTGATATGTGTAGAAAAGAAAGATTTCCTAGTGCACTGATACAGTAGCAGATTATTATAGGAGCCGCTTCTCGGCGATAACCCCCAGTCCATGATCGTTTAAAATTAATCCTTTTTGTTCACTCAACGTTGAGAAATAATTCTAAAATAAAATGATTCTAATTTTAAGATGTATTGTTTCGAAGAAACATAAAAAATAAAGACTAATAAAATAAGACTTTAGTATTAATTGTTTGTATAGTTCTAAAAAAGTTAATCACTTCCGTAGAAAAAAAACGAAATCAATAATGTCTTCACTTATAAAAAAAAGGTTATATTCAACCAAAACTCAATTTTACTAATTTTTTTTAATTACAGTTTTAATGTAATCATATTTTTCGATCAAAATGAATAACTATGTGACATTAGGCCTAACATTTCATATTCAGCAAACATTTGTTTGCATCTATCTTTAAATAATGCAAATGTTTGTCAGTGTTTTCGACACATTTTAGAATGAACAATTTAACAATACTGTGACTGATTTTAAATTATTTATTATTATATATATTATATAAGTTAAATTTACCACTGAAATATGCTAAAAACATGAACGCGATACTATACCTGGCGCAGATAAGTATGACCGTTTCCTTCTCAAACCTTATAGGCCTATCCGTATAAATATAATTAAGACTAAATCTAGAAGTAAAGAGTTTCAATTATGACAACTTTTATTAACATTTTGTGACAACAGTCATTCATTAATTTGACAAGTTCTTTTCAATTCCGGGCGATAATTTTCAACAAATATTTATTAACAAATGAGACACAAAACTCACAATAATTAGGAGTTACAATTTTAATTAACCTAATGCCAGGTGTAGAAAGTTCATTGGCTTAAGTTTTCACTTAGTGAATGGATGGTCTATTAGTTGATTGCAAACCATGCAGATAACGAGGATAATAATTTTAAAGGTAAATTGTCTGAAGCAGGAACATGGAAATTAAAAGAAGCATGTAGAACTTGCTTTTACGTCTATGACGTCATACGGAGAAGTTACATATTGCGTCTATTATAATGCACGGTTCCATACAAAATCTTAACTTCCTATGTTGAGAAATGTAGTGTCACTCTGATACTGATATGAAATTCGTAGTGTTATCTTGTTTTCTGTCGGATCATTTGGAATGCCAGTTAAGGACTTGACTTACAATTGGAGTTGTGTATTTTATTATGCAAGGGTTCTCCCCCTGCAGGTAAAACATATTCTCTCCACCACCCAACTATTATGATTAGGCCCAGGCTTTTTTTCATTCATTCATTTAGCATCCATTCAACAATAGATTTAAAATACATAACAAAGAAAAAATACAACAATTGGAATATTAAAATTGGGTAAAACCAAAGTGAATGGATGCAAGGTCAACCCATAAAACCATATTTCCAATGAGGTTCATTGCAAGAGAAATCGGAGATGTGAAGGTGAACAAGGATCATAAGAAAAGCATATGGAAATGTGAAAGACAATAAAAAATCACATATAAAATGTTAAAAAGGTAAAATAAAAAAAGTACAATAAAAAAAATAAAAAGTTTATATTATATCTATCTAGATTTTATAACAAAACGAATTATGAATTGCTATAAAAGGAGATTGAGTACCGTCTCCTGTATTATCAAATTAGACTATTATGTTCATGATCGTCCTAGTGTTGACAAAAAATGTAAACTACGCCAAAATGTAAGCATTTATACATACATTCAAATCGTCTGTCAAATATTGTGTTTTTCATGCATGGATCTCATTTTCCTCGGTCTATTATAGGCCTAAAAAATCAAAAACCCAAAATGTCAGCCTGCACTTTCAATTGATGTCTCGTAAAATTATGCTTGATTAATCGATAAATACAGATTTGAACGTTTACTAATATTCAGGAAAACTTTAAAATAGCCTGTAGATGATGATTAGTGTTTTATTTTTCCAATCTTGCAAAATCATAAAACTGCTTTTATATGCCCTTTAATTATTTTTAAGCATTCGGACGTATGGTTTACATTTTAAGCCACAAAGAATGAACGCAATCATGATTAAAGATGAATCAGCATGCGGAATAAAAGTCCAATTTCTAACTGAAATGAAAGAAACCTTAGGCAAAGAGTTAAAAACTACCACATTTTTCAAATCTGTGAAAAAAGAAGGTGAACTTTAGAACTTTAGATGAGATATGGGGTAATAACCATGCGATGACGTACGGTAGTATTCGATTTTCGGAATCAACCCAGATTATATGGAACTAAAATAATAAATGAAAAAACGCGACAACAATTTCTTCAACTCCGTAATGGTGTCAGTATGTTTCGTTCGTGACACATAAAGGCATAAAATGTTCTCGCCATCTCGCCTGGTTTCTTGCCATTGCTGCCGCCATCCATGATTTAATCCAATTTACTTTCTTTCTTTCCTGTTCTGTTCATCTCAACAGCTAATTATAGCTGTAAAAAGGTTCATCTGGATCACTGTATAGTATTTTAAGTAAATTTTCTTTTGGATGATCCAAAAGAAAATCTACTTAAAATAATTATAGCTGATTTATTTATTTATTTTATTTTATTTTATGTCTTTAGGCAATGTGGCCAAGGATTACCAATAGTGAATTAATCACTGTCCTATCAGATAGGTGGTAATCCCACTGATACAGGGGCTATTTTGTGAACCAGTTCACCGGGGTAACCCCTACTCTTTTCGAATAATGAACTGGGTTCTTTAAAGTGCACACAGGTTATAACTGTGTACACTGGACCTACGGTTTATAGTCCTTATCCGAGAAAACTTGTTCCACCACCAGAACTAGGAGCGAGTCGGCCTCGAACCCTTGCCGATGTTGTTGGCTCTTTAGGTACGGTAAACGGCGCCCCTGCCTTATTTAACCGCTCGGCCATTTGACATTTCCAATCGGTAAGTTGATAGCATGTTTTAAGATATTTGTTGTTTACATAACTTTTAAGATTTAGTCCTTCCATGAGCTGATTGGGTATTATATAAATTATAATATTATCAAAAATAAGTTCTAGAAAATAATACTATTAAAATGTGTACTAAAAATAACTTAGAAACACGCACGCGCTCGCCATACAGCCGTCGCCGTAAATTGCTGTGACGTCAGGTGTGCTTAGCAGAATCTACCTCATGAGTTGTCACTGTTGTTAACATACAAGAGACAGGTATCCTTAATTTTAATTGTTAATTTTACCTGCATTAGGCTTACATTTGCTAAAATGTTTAAGTCTATCATTTTGAGGAAACACTTCAATATCCAGCAGATATGCAAAAGAAACAATAACAAAATTCAACAATTATATTTTTTACGTGTGTTTACTAGAAATGTTCGCGCTTTGCCAGACTTGTCTAGAGTGTAGTACTAGGGAGTTTTCGCAACCTTACGAATACGATAACGAAAACGGATACGTCATACATTTGTGAAACTTTTGAGCTGATCCCCATTTCATATTCGTAAAGCGTATTCATGTTGACGAATATCATCAGTCATATTCGTAACTACAAAACGAGTATAGTTTTTGATCTATTTTGCACATTTTGCATTTGAATCAGGAATGATTCATGACTATAATATAATTATAGATTTATTGAAAGTAATTTACTAAAGTAATTTACTAAAATGCCAGGTCAATTTTGATAAATAGCAGTTTTTAAAGTCCTCACTCGCATTGATGTTATGCTAGGCCTAGGCAGCCAAGCACCAAGCAACATGTACCTGTCTAAAATAATAATAATGATTCGAGAGCATCTACGTCATTTTTTCTATATTAGGGAGGTTTCGCAATCTTACGAATACGATAACGAAAACGGATACGTGAAGGATTGTTTAATAATATTCCTATATTTAACTTGTTTCTGGTAAAACAAATAAATGTTAATAACATTTAACATTTTTTCCTATTAATAACATGTATTTTATACTAATTTATATCATAAAAACAATACTTAATTTACCGGGCGTAGAGTAGTACACGGCAATGGTAAAGAATAGGCCGTGCTGAGTAACGATTCATTGATTTTTGGTCTTGCTGTGTTAGGCCTTTTTTGTGAACTAACTTAGCATGTTAGTAAATAATTTTCTGTAAAAGTGAATGTACACTAGTTTGTTAATAAATATGTATTATAAAATAGTTTACAATTGCAAAAACTATTATCATAATTCTATTTAATGTGACATGTATAATATCTATTAAATCAAGTCTTATTTAGTATGTATACATCCGCCCTTATGAGGGCGGGCATCACTCACTGGAGCTCTCTGTTACAAATTTCTCATGCAAAAATCGCGGAATACTCATTCTTGTGATATCTTCGTCGCGTGTCGTCGTCACATATACACCACCACCACACAGCTAGTAGAGAGACAGAAAAGTTTTGAGTGCGCGATAGCGAGAGAGTGAGTGATTCCAACGCGTCAGAGAGGGCGTACTCCAGGCTGAAAAGTGATTCCAACGCAGAAGAGAGATGTAATAGCCTTCGGCTATATATAATATCATTGCATATTTCTAGCAAAGATTGAACGCCATTCAATACCTGGATAATTGTGGTAAATTTACACAATTTTTTAAGTAACTGAAAGATAATTAAATTGTAATTAATAATAATTTGTATTAAAATAATAAAGTTTACAAAATAAATTATTATATACAATATTTAAAATCACCCGAAGAGTAAACAACAATAGTTTTTACCAATGTCCGCTCGAATGGAGTAGTCTTATAGAATAAATGGGACTTAGCAACACTCAGTTATCTATCTTGCGCAGTGGCTTCTAGCTACCTCGTGGGTCAATAGACAAGTCTCGCAAAGCGCGAACATTTATAGAAACACACTTTTTGAATAAATCGTAAAAAATATAAATGTTGACTTGTTTTATTGTTTCTTTTGCCTATATGGATATTGAAGTGTTTCTTCAAAATAACAGACTAAACATTTTGGCAAATTTAAGCATAATGCAGTTAAAAAAATTAGCAATTGAAATGACAGGTACCTATCTCTTGTATGTAACAGTGAAAACTCATGAAGTAGATTTTAAGTTCACTTTAAGACACTTGGTTGATTCCAAACAAATAAATAATAAAACGAAATAGGCCTATAATAGATTTAATTCGGATTATTAATTAATATGATACTGTACAATGGTGGTATTAACAATTATGCAATAAATAAACGCATGTGTCTGTCTTGGAAAGAAAATGTTACATGAGTCTTAATACTAAAATTACTGTATAATAAATCTTTGGATTATTTAACCTTGTTAAACAACTAACTGAACGACTAACTGGAGTATGCAGCAAACATTTATTATAGTAGCCTATACTTCCTTGTATGATGTGTGTTGGTGTGACGTGACGTGAAGCTCCTTCACAGACATGCGCGAAAGACAGTACTTTACCAATTTGATAGTTTTGTATGATTTTCCTCATTCATCTTCAATCAGATACATCTCATTTATGTAACCAAATTCGTAAGGAAGTTGAACTCGTGCCTCATAAACTTGATTGAGTACAGATCGAGACCAGAAGAACATTTTATTATTGAACCATGATTTTGTGTCTGCTTTTGCAAATTTCTCACACAACGTAAGAATGCAAAGAAGTAAGGCTCGAATTTGATTTACATTTTCTTCCATTATTCGCGGGTTGTCATTCGGAAACAGTTCGCATACATTTGTTATTTTCTTAATATTCTGAAAAAAAAAGAGTGTATTTATGGATAGTTTTTTTGTAGGGGTTTAGTGATTTCAAATTGGTTGACATTGATTATACAAACTTTTCTAAGTAGTAAATAGGCCTACATACACTATTTCTTATGTAGTAGGCCTACGGTAGATTTTGTTTTTATCAACTTGACTTACATCACTTATACTGTAATATATATTCCGTAACTCCATCTTAAAACATGATTGCTTTGTCGACAAAACATCAGTTTTACATGCGGCCAAATGGTCACTAAGTTTCACAATCATTGTTATCACTTTGATAACTTGACTTAAGTTATGAATGCGAGCTAAGGTTGCTAGAGTAACTTTTCCTTCTTCTAACTTGTCTTCAACTTCTCCAGAAAGTGATTTGTTTGAAATTTTAAGAATATTTAACGATTCCTGTAGTTTGGATAAGTTTCTTGCCAGGGATGGTGGTTTAATGTTTTCCAGTTCTGTTTGAGCGGAAAGAAAATGTGTGCAATTAAATTGATTATCAGACTAGTAAATAACCAACTCCTTAATTTATTTAACTCATGTACATCGTGCTCCCTAAATGTGGGTTTCTTCTTCGTGTTATCAACACAACAGACTAGGTGTAAGATCATATTATTATACCTTCATTTCTTTAGAAATGATTTTGACGAAAACGATCTATAATTTTGTTTATACTTTTAGCTATGGTATGTTGAAAATATGGTATTGTCTTAATATTTGCACAAAATTAAAACAATTCTGAAATCTGAACATTCATTTAATGATATTAAACCTAACATCGTAAAATATAGTGAATCAACCAAAATGATACTAACCTGCGGATCTCATAACTTCCATTGAGAACTTCGACTGAATACTATACTGAGACTGAATACTATACTGAGACTGAATATTATACTTCGACTGAATACTATACTGAGGCTGAATATTATACTTCGACTGATCTGAATACTATACTGAGGCTGAATATTATACTTCGACTGAATACTATACTGAGGCTGAATATTATACTTCGACTGAATACTATACTGAGGCTGAATATTATACTTCGACTGAATACTATACTGAGGCTGAATATTATACTTCGACTGAATACTATACTGAGGCTGAATATTATACTTCGACTGAATACTATACTGAGGCTGAATATTATACTTCGACTGAATACTATACTGAGGCTGAATATTATACTTCGACTGAATACTATACTGAGGCTGAATATTATACTTCGACTGAATACTATACTGAGACTGAATATTATACTTCGACTGATCTGAATACTATACTGAGGCTGAATATTATACTTCGACTGAATACTATACTGAGGCTGAATATTATACTTCGACTGAATACTATACTGAGGCTGAATATTATACTTCGACTGAATACTATACTGAGGCTGAATATTATACTTCGACTGAATACTATACTGAGGCTGAATATTATACTTCGACTGAATACTATACTGAGGCTGAATATTATACTTCGACTGAATACTATACTGAGGCTGAATATTATACTTCGACTGAATACTATACTGAGGCTGAATATTATACTTCGACTGAATACTATACTGAGACTGAATATTATACTTCGACTGAATACTATACTGAGGCTGAATATTATACTTCGACTGAATACTATACTGAGGCTGAATATTATACTTCGACTGAATACTATACTGAGGCTGAATATTATACTTCGACTGAATACTATACTGAGGCTGAATATTATACTTCGACTGAATACTATACTGAGGCTGAATATTATACTTCGACTGAATACTATACTGAGGCTGAATATTATACTTCGACTGAATACTATACTGAGACTGAATATTATACTTCGACTGATCTGAATACTATACTGAGGCTGAATATTATACTTCGACTGAATACTATACTGAGGCTGAATATTATACTTCGACTGAATACTATACTGAGGCTGAATATTATACTTCGACTGAATACTATACTGAGGCTGAATATTATACTTCGACTGAATACTATACTGAGGCTGAATATTATACTTCGACTGAATACTATACTGAGGCTGAATATTATACTTCGACTGAATACTATACTGAGGCTGAATATTATACTTCGACTGAATACTATACTGAGGCTGAATATTATACTTCGACTGAATACTATACTGAGGCTGAATATTATACTTCGACTGAATACTATACTGAGGCTGAATATTATACTTCGACTGAATACTATACTGAGGCTGAATATTATACTTCGACTGAATACTATACTGAGGCTGAATATTATACTTCGACTGAATACTATACTGAGGCTGAATATTATACTTCGACTGAATACTATACTGAGGCTGAATATTATACTTCGACTGAATACTATACTGAGGCTGAATATTATACTTCGACTGATCTGAATACTATACTGAGGCTGAATATTATACTTCGACTGAATACTATACTGAGGCTGAATATTATACTTCGACTGAATACTATACTGAGGCTGAATATTATACTTCGACTGAATACTATACTGAGGCTGAATATTATACTTCGACTGATCTGAATACTATACTGAGGCTGAATATTATACTTCGACTGAATACTATACTGAGGCTGAATATTATACTTCGACTGAATACTATACTGAGGCTGAATATTATACAACAGCATCACCCTACACATTCCTATTGACTTTTACAGTCAATCTCACCATGTGATTATTATTTCATAACAATACAAAAGATTATAAATGTTTATATCTCAATAAACTCAATGATGTGCTCACGAGTCAGGATATATTATTTTTAATAATTAAATATTAACTTGTCTTTACCTGCATTATTTATCAATTGATACGTACGTGAAACCTGTTGTTTCAGGTGATGTTAATAATTATTAATATCTTACCTCTAATGTGTGTTGAGTTAGGACTCTCTTACTCATTTGAAAAATATAGGCCTATAGCTTTTTACAGTCGTCTCACGTTATTGATAGGCTTACATAATGTATATTATTAACGGTAAATAAATGTAAATATTTTAACTTCTTATCCATGATTAAAAAGTTACCACCTCGCGACTGATATAAAGATGTACAAACATAATCGGAATTAATTTTGAAAATTGACTTGACTTGTATCAATCTGCAGCATGTTACCGAATGTATTGACATAATAATTAATAATATTGATAATAGGATTACCTTCCATTATTGTTTGTGAACTTAGTTTCATGTTGAAACATCTGTCGAACCATTGTTTTCTCATGTTTATTTTCAAATACACTGCTGTTGTCATCGATTCCCTTCGATCGGCTCACGGCAGGCCTCTATACTACTAACCTGACGTGATCTACAATTTTAAAATCAATTATATATACCACCAGGATCACTTTCCGATACGTATGAACATTATTTGAAAATCATTGTAACTTAAAAATAGTACAAAGAAAACAAAAAATTACATTAAAATCGGAAAAACTGATTAACATAATTGTATCAACGATTATGTTAAGATGTGTAATTATGTAGTCGGGGACCAAAACTGACCAGGCTGCCAGCAGAAAATTTGACGTACTGTTTAATTCCTATTCAACTTGATATTTTTAGTAACGTTATTTGGTCTAAGACACGAGACATAACGCTAAAACCGTCTTATCAATTCCGTCAAGCGGCACTGCAGTTCTATTGGTAATTAATGATAGATAATATTCAAATTAAGTAAATACAAATTCTTTTTCTTACCGCTTTTTTGGATATTATATTATATTGATACAATAATATGCATATGCTCCTCGTCTTTAAATGTGAACAATCTTCGGTTTTACGATGTTTTAGGAGTACGATGCCAGTAACTTGTTGTTTATTAGATCGTATAATGGTTTCATCCGTAGCATACTGTAATTAATATCTACGCATTGAATTCCCGTTACTGCGTTGATTATGTTGATTAGGATTTATACACCAGAAAAACGTAAGGTCGTAGATAATAGCCTTTGTTCCAGACTGATCATGCGCACTATTAACATTAGTTTCCGACGTTTAAAGGAAACATTATAATTATTATCTAAAACGAGCATCAGGAAATTATGAAGTCGGTCGGCTCTAAAAAATGTTGGGATTTATTCTTACATTTTACATAACTTTATTAAGGAAGATTATGGCGAAATTCGAAAATAGGTATACATGGAAAATACACAATAGAGTGGATAGGTTGCACAAGCTATGTTATAGCAGGGAGTTGTTATTAATAACAACTCCCTGGTTATAGTGTCAATACATGTGTTATTTTTTATTACGTAATGCTTTAAACAGGGAGTTGTTAAAATAACAACAACTCCCTGCTTTAAATAATTATCCAAGATGCTCACACATGAAACCCTGTGTTATGTACTAGAGGGTTCTAGGACACCTACCCCCTAGACAGTTACCCCCCGGATGTTTACCACCCGGACAACTACCCCCTTAGGACAACTACCCCCCGGACAACTACCCCCGGACAACTACCCCCCGGACAACTACCCCCCGGACAACTACCCCCTTAGGACAACTACCCCCTTAGGATAACAACCCCCCGGACAACTACCCCCCGGACAACCACCCCCTTAGGACAACTACCCCCCGGTCAACTACCCCCCGGTCAACTACCCCCCCCCCTCCCCCAATCTAAAAGTAGACAAATAGGCTTATATAGGACCGGTTTCTGTAAAAATGAAATCATCTGTTTTTAACGGGTGTTTCGAAACTAGAGACCCGAGACCAGAGACCTGACACGAGACCCAATATGAAAAGGGAGACCTATATTTGGGTCTCCCTTTTCGTATATTAGGGTCTCCCTTTTCGTATAGTGTGGTCTCTCTTTTCGTATAGGGGGGTCTCCCTTTTCTTATAGTGGGTATCCCTTTTCGTATATTTGGGTCTCCCATTTCGTATATTTGGGTCTCCCTTTTCGTATATTTGGTCTCCCTTTTCGTATATTTAGGTCTCCCTTTTCGTATATTAGGGTCTCCCTTTTCGTATAGTGGGGTCTCCCTTTTCGTATAGTGGGGTCTCCCTTTTCGTATAGTGGGGTCTCCCTTTTCGTACGTGGGTCTCCCTTTTCGTATATTTAGGTCTCCCTTTTCGTATTGGGTCTCGGGTCTCTGGTCTCTGGTCTCGGGTCTCTAGTTTCGAAACACCCGTTTTTAACCGATTATTCTGTTTAACAGCACGCTAGACCCTAGATGTGCTAGATTTAAAGTACCGTATTTATTGAAAAAAACGGCCTGGGCTGTTTATTGTTTAGGTGGTTTTTAGGTGGACATTTATTGGAAGAAAGTTGTTTATTCAATGGGAGGGGGTATAATCTAATGGAAATAGACGCCGATTATTCCATATGATGTGTCATGGGAGTGACATGGTACGGTCACCGTTTATTTGAGGAGAATTTATTTAAAGATCGCCGTTTATTCGGTGAGTGAACATTGAGGTCAAATATCAAAAGTGATATTATTCTTCAAGTGTACAAAAATACAAATGACAAATTTGAGACAAAAATTAATTCTTTTAAGACCAGTGGTTATCGAAGCATTGTCCTGACGCAAAAATTATTATTATTATTAGCGAACCCAGTCTTTACAGTAAATACAGGGAGTACTATATAATACGTTCGACTATCCTATGATCATGTGTGACAATCTTCAGTTTATACCAGGCTATATTTATGTTCAATCTTTTACTTTTGTTTACAATAATGAATAGTAATTCGTCAAAGTAACGAATTAAAATATAGTTATTAATTCTTATTATACGCTGTTGCAGAGTCAGGTTGTTGAATGGTCTGGGTGGTAGTTGTCCGTCCGGGGGGTAGTTGTTCTAAAGGTATAGTTTTCTGGGTGGTAGTTGTCCAGGGGTTAGTTGTCCTACGGAGGTAGTTGTCCTAAAAGATTATTTGCCTTCGGAGTATTGTCCAGGTCCAGGAGGTAGTTGTCCTACGGGGAGTATTGTGTCAGAGGCAGTTGTCCGCGGGGTAATTACCCAGGGGGGGGGGGGGGTAATTGTCCGGGGGTAATTGTCAAGGGGTAATTGTCCGGGGGTAGTTGTCCAGGGGTTAGTTGTCCTACGGAGGTAGTTGTCCTAAAAGATTATTTACCCTCGGAGTATTTTCCAGGAAGTAGTTGTCCTACGGGGAGTATTGTGTCAGAGGTAGTTGTCCGCGGGGTAATTACCCGGGGAGGGGGGGGGGGGGATAATTGTTCCTAGGGGGTAATTGTCCGGGGGGGGGGGTAGTTGTCCTAAGGGGGTAGTTGTCCTAAAGGGGTAGTTGTCCTAAGGGGGTAGTGGTCCAGGTGGTTGTTGTCCGGGGGGTAGTTTTCCAGGGGGTAAATGTCCAGGGGGTGAATATCCGGATACGGTACTAGAGTACTATAATCTGCTATAATTACTGTATGCAGGCTTTGTTTAAAATTGGTATTTAGTTTCCTTGAAATCATCTGGCACATGAGTCAATCTATTGTTAATGTGGGTGTGGTTGGCAGTTTAAATGATTATCTAATTGTGTCACACTGACCTCTGCTTCATCCACTCGCCGTAGTGCAACTGCGATGCTTGTTGGAAGATAAACATACAGTTCATATAATGTATTAGTCTGGGTTCCAGACGGAGTTTTGTCTTAATATTAGTTAAAAGATAAATATTTTGGCACATATGGCGTTTCATACGTATACTACTTGATTTTGGATACTCCGTCTGGGGAAACACGCAAAAGTCACGTGGTTTGACACCAAGAATTCTTGGTGCATACGATTATCCGGTTGACTAGTTTCAGCTGCATGCGATTGGCTACTCTCTCGTACACCGTTTAAATATTCATATTTAAGAATTTCAAAGACTCAACAACTAAGATGATGCGCATGCGCTATGTTACGTTTAGACAATGTGTACTTGGGTACATTTATGAAAGTTCTGAAGGCTAGAAATTATTTTATATGCCTAGTAGTCTGGTAAACATTTGATGGGATCTTTGAAACATGAAAACTCGTCTTGATATATGATAGGCTAGCTTCTCCGCAAATCAAACATTGAATGGATCATTTATTACGCGGAGATAATTTTGATTTAATTCCCACCCAGACCCTGTCCTGTTCTGTGTGGTGGTGTAGCCCTGTTGTGTGGGTGTCAGATGAAATCGGTCGCGTCTGAAATCGGTCGCGTTTGAAATCGGTCGCGATAAAATCAACTTCCGGCATTTTGTATGGCGCGCCGCTAGAGCTATACGTTTAATGATATCGGTCGCGTTTGAAATCGGTCGCGCTATTTTGCATGGGACGCACTAGATACATTTTAAATGTAAACGCTAATTATGTTTTTAGTTAATTTTGAATATAGAATTTCTAATACTATTAACAATTGTTTTACCTCGATCGTTATTATTTTTTTAGTACAGTAAATATAAATATTATCTCATTATTTATAAATAATTTGTGTTTTCATTTTATCTTACGTCAGGTGTCAATGAATAATTGTAATGTGTTTAGAAAATCGTTTTAAAAAGTGTTATTGAATATTGTTTAAGTTTTTGAAAAGATTAACATGCCACTGTTTAAAGTTTTAATAATGTTGAAATAATTTAATATTAAACAATTAGACGCGCCTATTGCGTATTTTTTAATCGCAGTTAATTACGAAACTAGTTTTATATCTGCAAGTGGATACCAGCTCAATGAGGTTTATGCAATAAAGGAAGATGATGTATGATGATGATTTTTACGTTCGATTTCCGCCACTCTTACGTGAGCATGGTTTTAGGATAATACTAATAAAATAATATGCCGTTATAAATCAATCTACAGGGCCTATACTATGACTATGCAGTATGCTGTACAATGATAGGCCTATATGTGATAATAATAATGGATGGATATTAAAAGGTGGGCACGATTCTCAAAGAGGTAATCTTGCACTGATATTTTAAACATTTAGATGTACGAACGGCGTACGGATGTGAGACACTGAGTGGTACTTATATTATTTACATTAAAGTGATTATTATAAATGAAGAAATATTCAAATTAAAAACTATAGTATCGCCGACGTAGGCCTATATACGTAAATTATATACATCGTTTCACCATGGAACTATGTTTCACAAATACACGTGCAGTGCAGAGGCCTATATATAGATGTTTCAAACGTATGGTTAGTAATAGGCCTATACGTCATCTTTACATGGCCATGGACAACGATCGTAGTACGTGTTTTGTCCATGATTTGACACACTAGTGCGTGTTTTTTTTAAGGGGAATCCCCGTCAGCAAAATAACGTGCAGTTAACGTCGTCTGCACGATCATAGAAGGCGCATCCACGTTATGGCCTATTTCGGGGTTTATTTCAGTAACTCGTCTTTTAACGACCCGCATATAATAATCATTTTTACTAGAAACTATTTTAGGCCTAAACATTAGAAATAAAAATATACACGTGATTTTCCTCAACAATAATCATTATAGGCCTCTACTTAATCCTACATAACGTACGGACATAAATAAAATAGAAATTAAAATAAGGTGGTCCAATATATGATATATCTGCCACATTATGCATAAGTATAAAAATGGATACGCTGGCTTTACGGGTTATACATTGTAACGTTTATTGTTTTTAAATAAATTGTTCTCTTTTACGTAATTGTTTGCATAATACTGTATTACTAAAAGACACAGACGTATATTCTCTATACAGTATAATATATTAATTACAGTACATATAATAAAATAGAGGTAAATTATTATATGCCTAATAAAATATTTAAACGTGTTTAGAAATGGCCATTTTGAAAAGACACGGTCTTTCTTCGAGACCTGTGAAATAAAAAAAAATGATTGATAATAAATATTATTAACCAAAATAAAAAATATCCACATAAATAATCTGGTTCCTAAAAAATATCAATTAAATCTAGACTATATAAACGAAGAAAATGTAAATCCCGCTAGCATGCATCTCGCTCCATACAAAATAGCGCGACCGATTTCAAGGGCGACCGATTTCAAACGTATAGCTCTAGCGGCGCGCCATACAAAATACCGGAAGTTGATTTTATCGCGACCGATTTCAAACGCGACCGATTTCACACGCGACCGATTTCATCGTAAACCGTTGTGTGCCGGTGGTATGTAGGCCTACTTCATTGGCGTTTTATTTGGCAGGTCATACGTGCGAGTTGAGTAGGACCTACGAAAGAGGCCTAGGCCAAGGACTAAACAATTAATAAACAAAACAACTTGGCATTACTATTTTATATTTCAACAGTCTCGATCGTACATTAAGCACTGGTAGGCATACGTACTCGATCTCTTTCATTTTGAAACAAAATGATCATTGGTTGATTCGAAATCCATATTTACATACCGCCCGCCCCATATAGCCAAATACGGTATGATAACCTACGTCATTCTTATCGTATGTTTGCGGTCTGCAAATCGATTTCTATACGTGTTTCACAAGTCTGTATTTTCAGACAAAAATCGCGGTCGAAATAAAAACAAATAAATAAAAAAAAAAGATAATACAGACTTGGGGCAAGTCTAATAATGTATAGGCAACACAGAATGACACTATTTTCTGATTCATGGAAGATTAGCCGAATTCTTTTATTAAATACTGTATTAACAAAGTGTACTATTTAGAATTACAGTGTTTATTGTTTTAAACACACGAATGCTGAAAACAGATAGAAAGTAAGGAAACCAGTCTTACAAATAACAAAGAACTTCTTTACAAAAAATGCTTAGGCAAACATAATAAAAAGCATTGCAACAAACTACAGTAATATTAAACCAGGACATATCAGTTTTATTATAAATGATGGTCCAATATTTAATATGGTTTGTAACGATTTTTAATATTGATAAATATTAATCAAATTGTTTGAGTTATTTTTACATTTGAACAATTCATTTATCTTTCTTTTCACTAGATGAAATTTCATCATGAAGACTTTGTACATCTTTTTCAAATAGTTGCAGCTGAAGTGTGCCATCTTCATCAAACCATGAGCTGACAGATTTGGTAAGAGAGGACTCACGTTGTGCACAAGTTGTTCCATTCGTGTAGTGAAACACTAGTGTGTACAAATCATCAAACCTAATATTAGATGATAAATTAAATGATATATTTCAAATTTGTTGTATATAATGTATAGCATAATAATAATTGTGTATGAAACTTGTAGCTATTTTAAAATTAATCCTTCTATTCTATGGATAATTAAAAAAAAGGGTTACCTTTTTAAGCTTGAATCAATAATCCAGACATTATCAGGATCAATACCAGCTTGATCTTTCTCATGTGACACCAAGAAATGACTCCTCTCTATGTATGTTGTATACAGGGTTAATATGCCCATCATTATAAAATAGGTAAGCAAATAGTTAAGGAAACAAGCAGTAGAAAATGTGTGATAGAATTTGTTCAGGCTTTGTAATGTTCATAAAATTGTCAATAACAATGCAGCTCCATATCTATCTGAACATTTCTCACGGACATCCACAATCCACACACATAACACACGCCAACGTAATGTTAATCTGGTTTTACCTCTACTTAAAGGAAATAAACAGTCTCATTCTACTTTTTTCTTCTCTGCTATCAAAGACTGGAACGCTCTTCCATCAAACTTAAAATTAATTTCCAACTTAACTACCTTCAAATCTCATATTAAAAAACATTTTGAACGCAATTTTTTATATTTAGAATAATTTTGATAACTATAATGGTCTTGATTACGTGCAATTTTTCTCATTTTAATTTTTCTGTTTTACTGGGCTTTATTTTAATGTATATTTATATATTTATAGTTTTATTAATGTTGTATTTTCTCTTGTTTGTTATGTGCAATTTGGACCCCATTGGAAATGGGCTGGTTTTTCCGGCCTAATGGGTGTTCCTGATGCTCGTTATTTTGTCTTTTGTCTGTTTGTTATTTTAATGTTGAGCATCAAATAAATTCAATCAATCAATCAATCAAAATGTGTAATCAAAATTGTTATGTGTTGGGAATGTGTGATGAAAATTGTAATGGGAATGTGTTGTTGTTGTTTATCCAACTAAGTTTGTTTCATACTGTATATTTGAGTATACTAATTAAATACAAAATACATTAATTCCTGTTACATTAGAAAGGATATGATACAACACATAAGAATAGTACACTCCTAGATGCTGGAAATGGGTAAAAAAAATCCCATCCAAGTGCAAACATTGCAAATAAACATGAGATGGAACATATCCACAACCGTGTATCCATCATTTTAAAGTTCTCTTCATACTTATATTTCTCATTCATAATCTGCAATAGATAGAAACCAAACTTAATTTTTACATACAAAATAAACAGAGAGTATGCTTAAAATGTGGACAGATCAATTTTGAAAATATACCTTTCTAACAGCATCATCTAGAGAATTCTTTACTGCTGCTCCATCCCATTTTGCTATGGTTACTGGTTTATCTTCAATAGACCACTAAAAAAACATCAAATATATAGATTAGGCCTACTTGAATTTACCTTGAACTTCGGACATTGAGAACTAGCTCATTTGTCCCTCCATCGTCATAACTGCAAACTCTTCATTAACGTACGGGCGAAACTTGATGTGGTGGTCAGAACAATATTTAGCAATGCCCGATTTGAACTCATTGACCGATTGTGCCTCTACTACATGACTGGGTAATGAGTTCCAATCATCTACCACTCTTACCGAATATGCACTCTTTCTAACGTTTAATTTTATCTTGGGTTTAGAGACCTTGAAACTGTGTCCTCTAGTTTGTTTATAATTAGATTTTGCAAAGAGCTTCTCATCATTTATTTTCTCATACTTATTAAATATTTTAAATGTTTGTAATACATCAACCCTTTTCTGGCACTAGTTCCGTTTCGTACCTGTTTTTATTTCGACTTCCTTTTGACTCCAAATTGTTAAGCAACTTATTGTGAATACCACACCTTAAAATTGGGCCTCATAAGTACTTTTATGAAGAATAATCACATAAAAAGTAACAAATAAACCCTTAAATTGATGATTTTACAGACATGTTTCTCGCATACCGTTCGCGAATTTAGCATACTCGAAGTTCAATATTTTCGTTTCTATGGAGCGCCAAAAGAGCAACAACAACAGATGGTTAAAAACTCAGTGGAATGCGTCTTCTTTTAATGCTTTTATTATTGAAATACACGTTTAAATTTAATATATTTTGTCAATAAAAATGCTGTAACATTTTACTGCTAATAATTTGCTGTTTTCAAATAGCAACCAACCCTAGGCCTATGCCTGAGACTAAGACTAAGAGGAATATTATTATTATTTAGATCAGGTATACCCCTCCCTACAGTACATGTAATATGATGATGAATTTGTCGATTTTCATTCCTAAAAGTTCCTGCAAAAACCATGTACAGTATCAACAGTAATAGTTTTGTTGCATTGACATTGACAAAATATGATAAAATTTAACGTAATTTTCATCAATAAATGCATTAAATATACGTAATTTACTGAGTATATAGCCCTCTATTATGATTGCTCTTTTGGCGCTCCATAGAAACAACAACATTGAACATGGAGTATGCGAAATTCACGAACCGATGTGCGAGAAACACGTCTGTAAATTCATCAATTTAAAGGATTTATTTTTTACTTTTTGTGTGATCTCCTTCGTAAAAGTATTTTTGAGGCCTAATTCTAAGGTGTGGTACTCACGATGAAGTTACTTAACCAATTTTGAGTCGAAATATACGACAGGTGCGAAACGGAACTAGCGCCCCTTTTCTTTCTAAATACTAACGTACTGTAACTTTACTGTGTTTAAATCAAGTACAGTACGTTAATAAAGTGCAAATAAATGGCCAAGTATTACTGTATAAAACAGTTAAATATTTAAATTAGAATTATCATTCATCATCATCATTCATTTCGACATTATTCATTCTCTTCTTGTTTATTAATAATATTTAATTCATTTATAAAACTGTGACTGACTGAGGTAATGCTGTTTGGTTACTGCTGTTGTTTGCATATTAAATTGTTTTTACGGAATTTCTATCTGCTATCATGGAAATTATTATTAATAATAATAAACCTGGGCCGAAACGTCCCGGGCATAACCATCCCTGGGGCGAAACGTCTATAATACCTGTAGGCCCCATATAGCTAGTACTACTACTAGGGGCCTAGGCCTAGAATGTAGTAGGCCTAGGGCCTAGTAGTAGTTGTTGTATTAGACTAGAACAGAAAGGCCAAACTAGCCCAGTAGATAGCTTGGCAGATGTCCACATAAAATCATACTTATATTTACCTTAAATCCAGTCTTATCCACTGTATTATACACCATTTTACAAAAAAATAAATACAAATTGTAGTAGGAAGAGGAGGCCTACACAAGATAGATGAGGCTAGCAGCAGCTGTGTACACCATGCCACACACGATGAACACACGTCGCGTTAAAACGACTCGTTTCCCCACCGGTCGGTGGCGGCGGCCTACTCGTTCACGCCCGCCCGCTAGAGGGCCATTATTTCTTTTACATGTTTTTTTCCCCCGCGGCCGATCTGTACAACAACTACGACAGAGTTACACACACTTTAACCAGGGAGTTATTTTACAACTCCCTGCTTCTTAACTTACTGAGCAACCAATAACAAATACAGTATTTCTCAATACATTGTATAGTATTTAATTAAAAATAAATCTAAAACAACATTTCTGATAATCTAGATTTATTACACCCGCACTAAAAAATAAAACATGATTCAACCACCATTCCAGCTGTCTACAGTTTAAAACAAATTTAAATTATACAAATATTTGATACTTCAATTGCTTGCAATTACACATTCTAAAACACTCCATATAAGGAAATTGCACTAATTTTCTATTGAACATTATAGGCTAAGAATTTAATTGATATATTCTTTATTGCTGTCTTAGTCGATTATTGAGCTACACCTAAAATTGTCTTACAAATAAATACAGATAAATATCAATGTTTGACATTTCATTAAAATGCAAATATTAAAAGATTTATTAAGTGAATAAACAGAAAATGTTTATCTAATGTCTACTCTATTCATCTTGTAAATTAGGTCCCAATTCAGACATCTTTTAGTAACATCTAATAAAGATAAATAATACAGTAATCTATCATGCATTTATTATGAATTATCATGAAATATAAAAAGTAAAAACCATCAATTCAAAACATATACATTTCCAAAACATTAATGAATGTCTATTTCATTGCAATCATTTGGCTCGAGTATAACATAATTTAGAATCATAATAACACATGCAAGTAATTAAAAATTGTACGTTTAAATAGTTGTTACATACTCCATTACAATGTTGTTTATAAATTAATACTTGATCCTCAAAACTATGGCTTTGCTAGTCTTTATACAGTCTTGCCAGTTGGCAGTACAGCATCCTTAGGTTTGTCAGCATCAATACGAACACCTGCAATTAATAAAACATTTTAAAAATTACCTATTAATCAATTTTATTTTACAAAATTCAATAACCACTCATAATTCAGAAAGTATACTGTCAAATCATTTTGTTTCTAAATCAAGACACTGAAAGAAATTCGATATTTAATATACTGACCTACAAATGTTGGAAATCTTGGTTTTTTCGATTTTGTCAATTCTTGGAATCTGTAAGTTATAATACTTCCTTTCTTTGGTGGTTTGCGGCGATCAGCATCATTTAATCTAAATTGAGATAAAAATTCAACATTGGTGAAATAGTGGATGGATTATTTGGCATTGTGGAAATCAAGCATTACGATAATATTACATAATTATACTAGACGTATTAATTAAAGTATTCTGACTAACTCAAAATGAACTTACCCTGACCCAACAGAAAATTCAATTCCACTTTCCATTTTACACCGAAGAGCGCCCACTACACCTGTGTTACGGCCTTTCCCAGGTTCATAGCCAATAACAATGGCCTAAATAGAATAAAGTCATTATTAGATTGTTAAAAAAAGTCAACATTTGTTGTTTTGTTATTTAATTAATGGATTATTATGGTAGGATTGATTTTAATTATGTAAAGTTGCTTTACCTCGGCATCATAGAAGGATTTTATTTTCAACAAAGTACTTGAGCGGACCCCAAATTCATACTCTGAGCCGGCTTCTCGTATCATAAGGCCTTCTCCGTTCACTGCCTCAACCAGCTTCAGTTGCTCATCAACATGTTCTTTGCCTTTGCACAAAACATGTTCCAAAACATGAACATATGGATTGCTGAAAATAAACATACAAAGTATCAAAATACCAGTATAAATAATTACGGAAAAAGAAACTTTTGACCACCACATTGAAACTAATACAAACCTGTTTTTGTCAAAGTAATCTGCTATAGCTTCAATTCTGTCTTCAAACGCGGCTTCAATATTAGGTGCATCAAAGATCTACAAGTTACGTATAATACAGTTTTTATTAAATAGGATCGAACAATCAAACTAGTAATATTACAATCAGATTTTTTTTGACAATTGACAGTTCTTGTATATGTATATTTTATATTTGTACCTCAAATTTGAGATTTTTCCATCCTTTGTCAACACCATGAGTTTTTACAATACTGACTGCCTTGGGAAATTGTCCTCTATCCAGAAACAGCTCTCCATCAAGTTGTATGTCTTTTGGAAAATTCTAGGAAAGAAAGAGTAGACATATCAATGTTATTGTGAGCTGTATTTTTAGGTCAAGAAAAAAATATGTTAAATTTTAACTAATATTTGAGTTTATTGTAAAATACATTTATCTTACTTTTGTGAAATACTTAGGAGCATCAAATTTATTTCCAAGTCTGGAGTAAAAATTATTTCCATTCCAGAATGCACGTAATCCATCCAACTTCTCACTCATCCACCAGCCCTTAGGTTCAGTACTAAATAAAAAGAAATAAGGCCAATAAGGCACCTGATTTTTGGTGGTGAAATTGTGGAATTAAAAACCTTAGTGGCAATACCCCTATATTAAAATTCTAGGAATTTGTTGGAAACTTTAGATAACCCAATATTACCCCAATTCATTATTTTAAAAGTTGCCATTTATGAAAAACTTGTATTATTACCCTTATTTAATTCATTCTATATCAAAACAGACTAATTGTGATTGCCATTATAGTGTAATATAGTGTTGTGTTGAGGTACTGACTTGTAATGAAGACTCTTACTCGCTTAACAGACTAATTGTGATTGCCATTATAGTGTAATATAGTGTTGTGTTGAGGTACTGACTTGTAATGAAGACTCTTACTCACTTAACAGACTAATTGTGATTGCCATTATAGTAAATTGCATTTCTTCCTAGAGAATAAAAGCGTTATTATTATCAATACTTACTCATCTGTGTATTTTTGAGCCAGCATGACAAGTGTTCCAGGTTTACCAGTTCTCTTTAAGTACGTTTGGTCTTCATAAGAAACCTTGTTTTCCCCACCAGGTATTTTTGTATCGTTTTCAGTGATCTGGACAGCACTTGTAAAGGAATTAGTAGATTGTGTATCTTGGGATTCATCCTGAGCTTCCAAAACTGAATCTAAAATATTAAACATGGGTTTATGTGGTGGCATGCGAAAGGTGGAAATGCAGTGGCAACTCAATATTTCAATATAAATACATACATTATTATATAAACAGAAAAATAGTATCTCTTACAGTACGTATCTCTCTCGTAGAGTTATATATTATATCGGTATGTTTTTTTATGCGCCACCCGCCTATTTTCCAAGATCATGGAGCAATAATAGTTAGTCTAACTTTTGCCTAGATCCAGTATCATGCCATTGTTTGTATTAAAATAAAAGCAACTGAAGAATCAATTCAAAATATTATTATTACTAACCACATATAATTTGTTTATTTTACTAACTAACCTTCATCTGATTTCATCTTCTTGGCTGAATCATTCTGGCTCTCATCACCTTTTCCTTTATTAGCCGCAGTTTTAGTGCGTTTTGTTGTTTGTTTTCTCGGCATATTTTAGACGATTTTAGGCCAGTGAATCGATAACTTAGTACGGGTAGTAAGTAATCAACGTAGTTAGTACTGCTGTACTTGTGTGTGTTAGTAGGCCTCTACAGAGAACAGTCCAGAGCCTACCTATATGTATGGTAGTACGTGAAATCAGACTTCAGTATCCACCTGGTATGATAAAACACCTTGTATATTAATATTATGATGAAAACTAGAAAACAAACTACAAAAGAAAATTGAAGCTTCATGAAGCTCCCGCTGTATATATAGCGAAACTAAAGACAAAGTCAGCGCCACAAATAGCTCAAAGAGAGGTCTAAACAAGTCTGTTTGACAGTGACGTCACATTAAGAATTCCCATTCATTCGATCTCGTTCAGCGTTTTTTGTGCAACCGTCGTGTCACGTCCAGACAAGCAGATCGGGTATTGACAGACTGCAAGCCAGCGAGGCATGCGATATGATTGCTATATTTGATGTATTTTTCTTTGTAGTTTTATTATTTTCTTAATTATGGAGCAATACAATTTCTTGAACCTTGATTCAGTTGACACTTTGTGCGTGCTGGATTAAATGAATTGCAATTAACATGGCCAGAAGCACGCACGGGGCGCTTATATTATTCTAGCTAATAGTATAGTTTTATTGTTTATTATAGTACTGTATATAAAAAGTTTTGTAAATACGTTGAGTAGCCTAATTATGCATAATGTGCTCATAGGGGTCTGACAACTACCACCTCTGAGACAATCAAATCACCCGACAATCAATTAAAGTTCTTATATGAATTAGTAGTAACAGCCAAACCAATCATATTTGCAGTAAACGTATAATGTCTAAACAGCATAACATATAGCTCTTAATACGGTCTTTGTGAAAGAAAAGAAAATCGGGCCAATTTTATCGATATTAAGGGGATGATATAAAAACTAAGTTTTTTTAATATGATTTTCGATTGACTGGTGTATGTTCCAAGATTTCTATACGGCATCTTCATGTCACGAAAGAATAAATAAGCCCACCCCTTTATTTTTCAAGATTGGAATACGTTTTAAGATAATTTGGAGCGTTATCGATTCTCGTTTAATGTCAAACAACGGCTGACGAATACGCACATTAAAATATTCAAAAGCTTTCACTTAAGATCAATCTCTCTGATCCCTATGTTTTGAAGTTCAGTAAGTTTTACAAGATCATAATCAAAGTGTAATGTAATTTAGGAAAAAGGCAAAATATAAGGCCCTGCCACAGCCTTTTGAGGTCGTTTCCAGCATCATCACCAGATGCATTGATGTTGTGAACGTTGATGATGAAGGAGCACATGGGCTTCTTTTTGTGGTTTTATGGCCTATTTAATGGAAAATAATGCCATACAACTTTGTTTCTGATTTTTAAAAAGATCCACTTGTTTAGGCCTGACATTTACAACCCTCAAAATATCTCTCTTTCAAAATAAAAGAAAAATCAATATTCATTATTTTCCATTCAAAAAAAATCAAATCTCCGTTGAGGTTCGAACTCAATCTAGAGTTGAGAGCACTCAAATGAGCATTACGCCACAAAGTAGTACATGACTGATCAACAGTCTATTTATACGTTTATTACGCAATTCACCATTACGTCATAAATATCCTATTAACCTTTTTAAAACCAAAATGACCAGTTTAGTTTTAGTTTTAGTTTAGTTAGCTCAGTCGTTGTGTTAACAACACGTATGTAGTCGTGGGTTCGATTCCCACACTGGTGAAATAGAGTTAAAGCTATGCGAGCAACTGTGTTCGGGGTTCACAGAATTATAAGTCCCCCTTTCCACCACACATCATCATGAGGCGACAACATCAATGCATCTGGTGAGGTGCTGGAAACGACCATAAAAGCCTGTGATAGGGCCTTACGGTGCTGAGGCAGGAAGAGGACATTTTTTGTTTGGCTTTAGCCACCTGTATCTTTGATGTTTAAAATTTTATGTTTAGCGCCCTCAATTTAATTTAATGTAAAAAAGGGAATTCATTCTCTTGTTACGTGTTTAGAAGAGAATTTATATCTCATCGTAGTTTGGTATGTCTTGCGTTGTTGTGAAAATGAGTTTGAGCATGTGCAGTGGGGAAAATGGTATTTTTAGTCATTATCGCGGTCAACACATTGCACTGTTAAATTTGATTTTGTTAATCGTTTATATTAGAAGATTATTATTCTACCGTACCACTATACTGTATTTTGAAATATCCGTTTCATGCAAGATATTGTATTGTACTAATAATGTTATGAATACAAATTTATGGTGGTTGGCCTGCTGTGTTGGCCGAACCGCCCCAGAATAAATGTGTTTTAAATAGTAGTAAAGTTTGTCTCCGTTCTTGAAGGTTTTTTTTTGTCTTATGTAGGATCGACCCACTTTTATTTCTTCATCAATAAAATGTTCGTTTACAATGCATTGAGTAATGTAATGATACAATACAATATAACTGACATTAAATAACTTTCAGTACATCTGATATCTTACTCCTACCATTGCGTTTTATATATAATAGTAAGGAAAAGAAGAAAACAAAATATTTTCTATGTATACACTCTTACACGTTTTTCAATCCTTAACATGCAATGTACGTATAATTTACCACATACTTCTTTATTTTATAACTCTTTTTATCTCTTTCAGGCAATCAAAAAAAGTTATACTTTACCTAAATATCAATTTTATAATACCTTGCTAAATTGCGGTCCAATCCCAGTGGGCAAAAATTGGTTGAATTAACGTTAATTCAACGTTATCTGCAAACGTTGAAATAACGTTGAAAAAGTGGTTGAAAATGAAAGTTTGCCTCAACGTAAATGTCAACGTTGAATCAACATAGAAATTATCAACGTTGAAACAACGTTATAATAAGTAACGTTGAAATAACGTTGAAAAAATGGTTGAAAATGAAAGTTTGCCTCAACGTAAATGTCAACGTTGAATCAACATAGAAACTATCAACGTTGAAACAACGTTAAAATAAGTAACGTTGAAATAACGTTGAAAAAATGGTTGAAAATGAAAGTTTGCCTCAACTTAAATGTCAACGTTGAATCAACATAGAAATTATCAACGTTGAAACAACGTTAAAATAGGTAACGTTGAAATAACGTTGAAAAAATGGTTGAAAATGAAAGTTTGCCTCAACGTAAATGTCAACGTTGAATCAACATAGAAATTATCAACGTTGAAACAACGTTAAAATAGGTAACGTTGAAATAACGTTGAAAATGAAAGTTTGCCTCAACAAAAATGTCAACGTTGATTCAACATAGATTATCAACGTTGAAACAACGTAAAAATGTCTACGTTGAAATTATCAATGTTGATTCAATGTTGACATTATTAACGTTGAAACAACGTAATAATTAAGTTGAAATGAAAATTTGCATCAACGTAAATTTAAACATAGATTTAACGTTGAAATTTGATTTGTTGAATTACTATATCCAATTTGAATCAACGGTTTTAAAGTAGTTAGTAGTAAAGTTACTGTTACATCGCAGAATCCATCAATAGAGACATTTTATAAATACTGTATATCTTACTAATCTTTAATTTCTATAAAAACATAAAATAACATTTAATCAGGTGTTATCAAATCATCAGGCAAAATCCAAGCAACAATCAAATAATGTACATCCTCACTGACAGTTCTCAGGTACCAATGTTAAGTATAAAAAATATACTAATAACCAGTTTGTAATATGTTTGCCAACTAACATGATTGAATAACTATAAATATTGGCTGATTACAGTAAAACACAATAAATACAACACACGTCACAGGTGCCTTGTGCTAATGTTGCAGAAGTCCAAATGATGGTAATAACACAATACTGTAATTGCATTGTTCCGATTAGTCAATAAACAGTTGCCTCGATTCCTGTGTTGACATTGTCCTATGCTTTCCAAAAGTGTGGCAATATTATTTTTCCAAACCTGAAACAAATTCAATCACGTTACTGTAGTTTTAAACAAAAATAATACAGTAAAAAATTAATTGTTGAAAGATTTATTGTCCCCAAAAAACATGAACAATGAAGATTAATACAATCATACTTTGAATACCTTGCCATTTTGCAATTTTAACAATTTAGATATTCACTTGCCGTAGAAAATAAACAAAAACAATAAAGATTTCACTTAACAAAAATACAAAATAAACAGTACATTTAACCAAAAACCAATTGTTTGTTTAAATTGTCCCCCTTTTAAGGTACAAATGCATTTTTTAAAATCTAATTTTTGGTCAAAGTGAACAACTCTATAGTGACGGCATATTCAACAAAACATTTAAAAAAAATTGTTCAGTTCAATTATATCTTTAACACATTGTTCAAAAATCATACTGTACATAAACAAAAATTCAATTCAGAACATCATTTCACACTTACTCGTAAACTATGCAATCAATTCAATTTATGTAAATAATATTGCAACACTGTATTAATATTTACGCCGTGGTTAGGATTCCGGCAACGAAACTCAACTGCCCAGCGTTAGGGAATCCGACACGCTATTTCGCATGCCCAGAGCGAGGTATTCGGCGACTCTATTTTTGTCTACAACAGACCAAAGCGTGGTTCCCACTAGCGACGCAACACAAGGACGTAACGCAACGCAAGTAAATTGACCAATCACAAGCGATGGCTTATTCGCTTGTGATTGCTAACTGTCTATAACTTCGCTTGTCATTGGTTAAAACGCTTGCGTTGCGTTTACGTCCTTGCGTTACGTTCTAGTGGGAACCAAGCTTTACAGCGATGGATCATTTTAATAGCTGCGCCACGGCGAACTAGCCGGCCTACATGCCTACTAATACTAGTAGGCCTACCAGCTAGATGTGACCATTGGGCCTATTTATTTCGTAATTAAATTTGCTTCATTCATATATAAACTTTATATATTTATGAATTATAATTGCATGACTAGTTTTAATTTTTATGATTTTTCAAGTACAAAATAAAAGATTTCATATAACGCATTTATACTGTACATAACATCATGCAATCGTATACAAGTTGATTTGTTGACAGCAGCCGCCGTGCGGATGTGAAAAAATAAAACAGACCTATTCGGGAGAAGTCGGTGTCGCAACGCTACGCTATTCATTTTCGTAAATTTCTTGAAATATGCAAGCTGATTCTTATCAATATCATAATAATTATTTTAACGCGTGGCATAATTATTAATTCATGTATGGCCTAGGCCAAGTTTCATCCATCGCTCTCTCCCCCGCGCGACGACTAACTAGGCCACAGCAAAGATATCTTTGGCTACACAGTACATCCCTAGTTAACACTCCGACTCTCGGGTAATGTGGTGCGCGGTCTGTGGCACTAGTGCAAGCTATAATTACTTCGCTCTGGGCATGCGCAATAGCGTGTCGGATTCCCTAACGATGGGAAGTTGAGTTGCGGTGCCGGAATCCTAACCACGGCGTAATATTTATTCAATTCAATATTAAAGTTAAGAACTATAAATACCAACCTTTTGTATATAAAAATATTGATCATCCATTAGATTTTTCTCGTTTGATTCACATAGAAAAGATTATAGGCCTACATGTACTTCATTATTTTGTACTCTAGCTAGGCATAGGCCTAAGGGCCTTAGCTAGGCCTACAATCTGAAATAAAGAAAGCGAGTAAGTTTAACAAATAGCCGTCCTAGGCTAGGCAAGCAACATGTGTTTGTATACTATTAACACTAATAATAGCATTAGCAGCTACTGTAGACAGCCTAGCAGAAAGCTAGCTAGGCTAGGCCAACTAATTAAATATTATAATGTTATATTTATGTATACTTTTGGATAAATAAAGAAAGTATTATTGAACTAAAAGGCCTAGCCTAGGCCTAATACATACCATTTTATAACCATAATAAGTACAGAACTGTAGTTATCCTTGGCAAGGCAAATGTTTGCACTTGACATGCATAATACTAAATGCTTCCACTAGGCCTAGTGAGTGAATTCAGTTCATCAGTTTGGCAGCCTGCCTAGCCTACTAGCCTAGCCTATATAGGCCTAGGCCTAGCCTACCAGGCTATAGCCTAGCTATGCATGTGTGGCCTAGACTAGAGGCTAGCTATTGTTTGATAAGGGTAAAATAGTCAAGCTCAAAGCTTATAAATTAGTAGATTACAAATAAAAAAGATTGTTTTCCTACCTCAAAACATACTTATTTGACAATTTCAATGATGAGCCTTTTTTTTCTACACACCACTACTACTGTAGGCCTAGCCTAGCCTATGTCGAAGTAACTGAAATTACTGACACCAGTTTCAAAATTTTATCAAAACGAAACTAACCAATGACAAGCACGTATCTTATGAAATTTGATCTTGCATGAAAGGATCATTCAATTTTCAACAACTTCTTAGAACATTTTTGTATTATACAGAGACAATTTGCCAATCTAAAATTCCTAAATAACCAATAATCATTTGTTTTACAATAAAGGATGATAAAATAAACCGCCAACTGAAATCTAATGTTAATTTAACGTTGAAACATCAATGGCAATGCACTTAAACAATTATTTAATATTAAACGTTAAAAACATGTCATTTTAACCAAAGTATTAAATAGAATTTATCTTTAATTTAACGTTTAATTAACATTGAAAAAAAAAATAATAATTGTTTGAAAAAACAACATAATTTCAAGAGTTTTTCAACGTTGAAAACATGTCATTTGAAAATGACAACTGGATTTCAACGTTAAAATAACGTTGGAATAACATTGAAAAACAAAAATAATAACTGTTTGAAAAAAATTACTAGTTAGAAATACAATGTTATTTCAACGTTGGATCAACATTGATAAATTAACGTAAATTACTAGTTAGAAAGACAATGTTATTTCAACGTTGGATCAACATTGATAAATTAACGTAAATTTCTAGTTAAAAATACAATGTTATTGCAACGTTGGATCAACATTGATAAATTAATGTAAATTTCTTGTTAAAAATACAATGTTATTTCAACGTTGGATCAACATTGATAAATTAACGTAAATTTCTAGATATAAAGACAATGTTATTTCAACGTTGTATCAACATTGATAAATTAACGTAAATTACTAGTTAGAAAGACAATGTTATTTCAACGTTGGATCAACATTAATAAATTAACGTAAATTTCTAGTTAAAAATACAATGTTATTTCAACGTTGGATCAACATTAATAAATTCACGTAAATTTCTAGTTAAAAATACAATGTTATTTCAACGTTGGATCAACATTGATAAATTAACGTAAATTATTAATTAAAAATACAATGTTATTTCAAGGTTGGATCAACATTGATAAATTAACGTAAATTACTAGTTAAAATACAATTTTATTTCAACGTTGGATCAACATTGATAAATTAACGTAAATTTCTAGTTAAAAATACTATGTGATTTTAACGTTGGATCAACATTGATAAATTAACGTAAATTACTAGTTAAAAATACAATGTTATTTCAACGTTGGATCAACATTGATAAATTAACGTAAATTTCTAGTTAAAAATACTATGTGATTTTAACGTTGGATCAACATTGATAAATTAACGTAAATTACTAGTTAGAAAGACAATGTTATTTCAACGTTGGATCAACAATGATAAATTAACTTAAATTACTAGTTAAAAAGACAATGTTATTTCAACGTTGGATTAACATTCATAAAGTAACGTAAATTTCTAGTTAAAAATACAATGTTATTTCAACGTTGGATCAACATTAATAAATTAACGTAAATTTCTACTTTAAAATACATTGTTATTTCAACGTTGGATCAACATTGATAAATTAACGTAAATTACTAGTTAAAAATACAATGTTATTTCAACGTTGGATCAACATTGATAAATTAACGTAAATTACTAGTTAAAAATACAATGTTATTTCAACTTTGGATCAACATTGATAAATTAACGTAAATTTCGAGTTAAAAATACAATGTGATTTTAACGTTGGATCAACATTGATAAATTAACGTAAATTTCTAGTTAAAAATACAATGTTATTTCAACGTTGGATCAACATTGACAAATTAACGTAAATTACTAGTTAGAAAGACAATGTTATTTCAACGTTAAATCAACATTGATAAATTAACGTAAATTACTAGTTAGAAGGACAATGTTATTTTAACGTTGGATCAACATTGATAAATTAACGTAAATTTCTAGTTAAAAATACAATGTTATTTCAACGTTGAATCAACATTTATAAATTAACGTAAAACATTTGTTTTAAAAACAATGTTATTTCAACGTTGGATCAACATTGATAAATTAACGTAAAACATTTGTTAGAAAGACAATGTTATTTCAACGTTAAACCAACATTTATTAATTAACATAAATTACTAGTTAAAAAGAAAATGTTATTTCAACGTTGATTCAATGTTTATTACTAAACGTAAAAAAAATAGTTAGGGAAAAAATGTTATTTCAACGTTGATTCAACATTTGAAAAACGCTGACAACATGATTTCAACAAATAAACTATATTTCAACGTTGATTCAACGTTGAAATTATGTTCTGTGCCCACTGGGATCTGACCACATTTTTTTTGCCTTTTCCTTATTTATTAAAAACTCACAATTGATTATAACTCAGCAGTGAACATTAAACATGAACATTTTTTAACAAGTCCTAGTCTATGTCTGACTTTACTTTTATAAACACTTAAAGGGGTTAATTGGGACTGATGCTATCAAATATAGAACATTGTAAAGAATGCCGATGTCTAGACCAACTTCGGAATTGTAGTTAGGCCTTTTAGGCATACAGTAATATAGTCTGAAGTCAAGTCGAGTAGAAACTTTTGGGCGCTATTTCCGTTTCGCACCTGTCGTTTATTTCGACTCAAAACTTTATCAGATCAGGAGATCACACAGAAATTACAAATAAATCCTTTAAATTGATGACTTTACAGACGTGTTTCTCGCTCATCGGTTCGTGAATTTCGCATACTCCATGTTCAATGTTGTTGTTTCTATGGAGCGCCAAAAGAGCAATCATAATAGAGGGATAAAAACTCAGTATATGTAATGCATTTATTGGTCAAAATTACGTTCAATTTTAACATATTTTGTCAATGTCAATGCAACAAAACTGTTACTGTTGATACTGTACATGGTTTTCGTAGTTTTCTTTAACTTTTAGGAATGAAAATCGACAAATTCATCATATTACATGTAATAATTGGTTATACCTTATAATGATCTAAATAATATTCCTCTTAGTCTTAGGCCTAGGCTAGGTAGTGATGCTGATTTAGGGTTGGTTGCTATTTGAAAACAGCACATTATTAACAGTAAAATGTTACAGCATTTTTATTATATATTAAAATTAAACGTGTATTTCGATGCAGACGCATATCCCCTGAGTTTTTAACCATCTATTGTTGTTGCTCTTTTGGCGCTCCATAAACGAAAATATTGAACTTCGAGTATGCTAAATTCGCAAACGGTATGCGAGAAACAAACATGTCTGTAAAATCATCAATTTAAAGGATTATTTATGCGATTCTTCTTCATAAAAGTACTTATGAGGCCCAATTTTAACCCATTGACCCCTAAGTTTATTTTGCTCCCCTGGGACCCAAAAAGCATATGTCATATAATTAACCCTAACTTTTTTTCTAAACACAGACATTAAAAAAATTAAAAAACAAAAATAATGCAAAGGACATTTTATTTCCAAATATGTTATCAAATTTGTGTTACAACTTATTTTGGCGGAGTATGGATTATGCAAATTTTAGAAATATTTTAGGAAAATTATTAAAAATTTGTAATTTATCTTTGACTACCAAATGCACAAAAATTAATAAATATTTCATAATAAAACTCATCTCTTCATCAGAACCTATTTCTTCTCTTCAAAATAAGACCAAACTTGACCATTATGAATGACCGGTTTCGAAATTATGAAGAAATTAGTAGACTGACTCATCCGACGATGACCATATGGGGCCTAGGCCTATCGGGAGCCGCCCCGAGAGCGTCCTCGCCGCTGTTTGTTCACCGGGAATGTTAAAAAAAACATCCCGAAAGCGACTTGGAATTCGCGATTCCCACGCGCACCGGCATCCCTCGGGAGCTTAGTCCGCTGTTTTAGACGTGTAGCTTGCAGAAAATTTGACGAAAATGCGTCGAAAACTTATGAAATTAAAACAAGTTTGGTATCAAAATGTTTGTCAAAAGTTATGCTTCAATAAACTGACCTTTGCGCAGAGTTTGAACAAATATTTCATGCCCATAATGCATCTGACATGTCAGGGTTCATATTACAATCAAAGGTAAACAATATGGCGCGGCCCTTGTGAGGACATCTTCACGACTTTTCTCCGGTAGAAAAATCACATTTTTACATGGAAATATGACGATTTAGACACTGTAACTGATACATAATCTTTATTTATTATACATTTATTGTATACAAGCTTCAAAATAGTGATTATTAGAAATAAAGATGGATTTTAGACGATTTTACGTTGTATGTCTAGGCCTAGATTCATTCAACGCGCCTGTCGCGTTTCGAACAGCGTGCTTCGAAAAACGGTTATATTTTCGAATTTTATTTTCAAACTAACTTCAACAATTGTTTTTATATATTTAGAAGCATATTTTTTAAAAAAAAGTTGTGAGTATTTTGTATAATTTGTTGTTACGATTCATGCACAGCAAACTGCGCATGTAAATTCGATTTACTTTTTTTTTGTTGAAAATTTGTTTACAATGACCTTGACTTTTAACCTTTTGAGCGCTTTAAGCGCTTATCGTGGTGAATCGGTTAAGGTGTGGTATTCACAATAAGTAACAAGTTTGGAGTCAAAAGGAAGTCGAAATAAAAACTTGATTATTGTAATTGTTTTATTAATTATACAAATATTACAATTGGTAATAGGCTTTTGTATTGTATGCTCGCGCTGTTTAAAATTTTGCATTGCATGCCTCACTGGCTCGCACTCAGTTGGTCCTGACGAAGACTTATATTTCATTGCAGTGCATTTCCGGGGACTATTAAGCTCTATTTTCATTCTTAGCCCTGTCCCAACCATGGTGGGCTAGCTGGAGACTTAATATTTAATTTCATATTTCAATAAGGTGCACGTTCCGGGGACCTACAGTAAAAGTTCTACTTTTATATATATCATAATCTGGCATAATTTTGTGCTGCCACCTACTACTCCTAGTAGTAGTAGTAGTAATTTTGTTTTCATCGGTGGCCACCCTGATAAAATGGACTGTTTTGAGAAGCCTAGCGGCCGCGGCTGATTGTTCCACCTGTCTGTGTAGGCCTGTATTAATCCTTGAATTTCAATATTGTATGATAGCCAGTAAAGAGTTCATTATTACTAAATTAGCATTCATTGAAGTGACATCGTCATCAGTGACGTAAGGCCACCGGGGTGGTTTCGTTTAAATAAAATTATTATCTTTTGTTTCACCTTTATTTTATTGGTTTTTTTTTTATTTGTTTTATTTTATTATAAACACATTGACAGTAGTGGAACCCCCCTTTTCTACACCTACCACCCCTATTAATTAAGAGCACAATTTCTTGCGAAACAAGAGGTAATAATTATGTTGTAACTTACGGCCAACCAACCTAACCACCACCAACAGCCCCCCTCCACCAAGCTCTTAATTTCTTGATAGTCCTGATAATTACATCCATGGTATGTTTTTTTGTTTTTTCCTGCAAAAACACTATTATTATGAGGACAATTTCGGATTTGTACCCAACTCTTTCAAGGGTACAATTTTTCGGGTCCCTTAATGTGTCCCCTTAATAATATTAGGATTCTTCTACTGTCGTATTGAGATATTTTGCTATAGTGTTGTTTGTAATCAAAAAAGTATGTGTTCTGTTCAAAACTGTGTCAATTAACTGTTTGCAAATACTTTTTTGACCTTCCTAGCTACTAGTGAATTAATACCAGCCCTTGATCATCTATTGAGAAGAATTTGAAATTCATGAACTACGTTTATCATAATACTGTTTGTTGTTTCTGTTGATAATAAACAATTGCAATATTGATGAATATTTTATATTAATTCAACTAGCTGTATTTCCACAGCTCAATTTCGCTTTTTAATGTTGTGTGAGGTTAGACTAATAGACCAAACTTACTGTGTGTATATTGAGTGTGTTGTATAGAAGTAAGAGACTTCAGATGCAGCAAACAACTTGTGAGATTAAAGCTTTTAATTTCAGAAGATGATTTCTTATTTTCACATGGTATTTATTTGTTCAAAATGAGTCTTTCATTTTTTGGTTCATCGTTCAGTGAGTTTGATTCTCTCTGTTTTTCCAGAAGACATTCTACAAATAATGAAGATCAAGTTATCAGCTACAGACTACGTAAGTTGAACTTATTTTGGATTTTTGGTTTGTTTCTGTTTTCTCTTTTTCAGAATTACAAATGCGGTTGTAGCTTGTTTTTCCTTCAATGCAAAAAACATATGATGCGGCACTACTGTGGGTGTCACGAAACCTAAGACCACGAAAGCGAAGACCCCCTAAGACCTAAGATCACGAAAGCTAATACCCAAGACCTAAGATTACAAATATTTATCTTTCGCACCTGCCTTGTATTTTAACTCCCAACATTTATTCTGAATACCACACCTTAGAATTGGCACTTTCATGAAAAAGAATCACATAAAAAGTAACAAATACATTTTTAAATTGATGATTTTACAGACGTTTTTCTCGCACACAAAATGACTAGCCTACAGTACAGTAGGCCTACCCCATGGGCCATGTTCAATGTTTTTGTTTCTATGGAACGTCAAAGGAGCAAAAATTATATAGAGGGCTGAAAACTCTGTGGAGTCCATCTACAGTGTGGATGGAACAATGTAAAATTAAAATTGTAATGATAATAGTATAATCATGCAAGTACGAAGAAATAAATACTGGCAAATAAATTTTAATTTAAAAATCATGATAAGTTTTTTTGTTTCGTTTTCTTTCTGTTTTTATACTTGTACTATTATGTTGCTCTTTTGGCGCTCCATAGAAACAAAAACATTGAGCATGGGGAGCTCGAGGAGTTACATTACAGTATACAAAGAAACACATCTGTAAAATCATCAATTTAAAGGATTTATTTATTTGTTATTATGTGTTTCTCCTTCTGAAAGTACTTATAAGTCCTAATTTTAAAGTGTGGTGTTCAGGATAAAGTTAGTCAACAAATTTGGAGTCAAAATACAAGAAAGGCAGGTGCGTAAGAAAAACATCCTCTGAAGCAACACAATGGAGTAAATATATACCAACAAACAACCTGTCAAGTTTGTTTGTTGTAAGGAAAAAATATACATTTACTCAACGGGCGAAAATAATGTGAGTTTATCTATGTTTTGCGGTAGTATTTAATTATATTTATGGTAATAAATGAAACCTACTGTGTTTAAAATTATGTATGGATAAACAAGTATTGTTTTTAAGCTGTAGTATATCTTAGTATTTGTAATCTTAGGTGTTGGGTCTTAGCTTTCGTGATCTTAGGTCTTAGGGGGTCTGAGCTTTTGTGGTCTTAGGTTTCGTGACACCCGCACTACTGTATCTGTCTATTTTACATTTGAAACCAATTTGAGTTAGCTATATTCAAATACCTTTGACCATTACTATTAGTATTAGAGTTAGCTATATTCAAGTGCCTCTGACCATTACTATTAGAGTTAGCTATATTCAAGTACCTCTGACCATTAGTATTAGTTAGAGTTAGCTATATTCAAGTGCCTCTGACCATTACTATTAGAGTTAGCTATATTCAAGTACCTCTGACCATTACTATTAGAGTTATATACCATGGTTAACAACACATTAACATCCACGGATGTGACTTGATGAAGAGCGCTGTGTACTATTATAATAATTATTAAGTCTGTTAGTCTGGTAATATAAGGATTGAGACCTTGTTGATACTGCGTGATTGTGCTCAATTGTTTTGTTTGTATTGTAGTAGGTCAATTGTAATATTCAGTTTTACATTTTTACTATTCCATGATTCAATCATCTGACATATTAATCTTGTTACCTGGTTATTGATGTTAATATAAAGTTTTAGTCCTACATATAATGTTATATAGTTGATAAACTAATTGGTTTATTTAGGAGAAGTTCGTTTAACAGTCATATTTGGGATTTGTTTTTGTTCAGTAGTGTCATTCAATCATTCACTTTACCTTGATAGTTGTTCCTCTATCAGTGTAATACTGAATTGTCTGATCTCTATAGGTTATCAATATCATTCCAACATTGTATTGTTAATTATTGATTATCAGATTATAGTGACCATGTTAGCTATTAGTTACAGTATTTCTTTGATGGTTTAGGCATACAGTACTGTACATTTTATCCCATGGATTATGGAATGGCCTCCTAGTCGTCCAGTCAGTAGGGCCAAGAGTCCATTTGAGCAGATAACTATCGATGGTGAAGAATGGTCTTTAATGAGTAAGTTTCTGATGTAATTTTGTAATTGTTTGTTTTTTCACAAACAATTTTTTGTCATAATTGTTTGTAGTAGTGAGTCTCTTCCATCTTGTTTGTAGTAGTGAGTCTTGTTAGAAAAGCTGTTGTACCATCGTGTTAATATGCCTTTCTTGATAACAATTCCTTCCTCCATCAATCATTTTTTTTCTTCAATTAGGCCTATAAAAATATATGATGAACACAAAACAAACTTTCTATAACAGCTATATTTCTGCATGATTTCTTGTATGTATTCTAAATCATGTACTAGACCTGTTGTAATTTGCAGTGTATTGGTCAATAATTTATATTAAGTTTTACCCCAATGTATACATTTAGTCTATTCCATCATTCAGTATGCACTTTAATTGAATATAATCATAGACTGCAGTTCAACAAATCCAATCTTACCACAGGCTGTTACTATGGCATTCATAATTGCACTGTGAATTAGTGAGTAATGATTATGCTTGGTTAGATTGGCTTATTCAAAATACAGACGTTTGACATGAATAGAAATGGAGTGCAAAACATTGATTAAAAAAGGCCAGATTAAAAAGGATGGTTTAGTAACCATGGGATTATATAGAGGGATAATCTATAGATTATTCAGTCTGCAAGAAGGTGAGGAAAGTCAATGTCAATTATGTTATTCTTATTCATATTTTATTCTATTGATTTGTTAAAATGTTAAACAGATCTATAAACTGACAGATGCATTCAAGATGTGTTCCTTCTCAATCAAGTACACTGTGGGTTCGATTGGGACTGTGTTTTTGAAAACTTTACATTCTTGTTCAGTAGAACAAACCATTTAACTTTTAGAAAGCAATTGGATATACAGTACTGTAATACAGACAACTACTAATAAACACTATAGATACTAATGAGTTGATGAGTTGGGCTTCTGTAGCAGCCCACCTGATTCTGAACCACTTTGGAAATCAGTACATTTGTATTGAAAGTGTATTTCAGTTTAAAGAAAGAACAAATAAATAAATAATGGGTTGATGATGAGTTGGGCTTCTGTAGCAGCACACCTGATTCTACAATCATTGTGACCTATACAAATTAATATATGGGTTAGAGTTCAATGCTTGAGTTTGTATTACATTTTGTTTACAGGCTAATTTCCACAATTTGTATATTTAAAACTATAAATTCTGTTACTCAAACATGGTATTTTTCATGGCATTTGTAGATGATAGTACTAATTATTGATAATCTACGAATTGAGTAGGCCTGTCTTTATCTAGGTCAAGTGGAACTACAGCACTGATAACAAAAGGTAGATTTTCCAGTCTCTAATTCTTAATCATATTTGTATAATATAAGATTAATTAATTTCAACAATGTTCTATTTCCTGTAGGATAATCAGAACATAACTTATACCAAGTACAGAAATATAGTGAAATGCTAGTACTGTAGTAGGCCTATTTATAAAATGATAAAACATCATCAAGTATCCTGAAATATTGATAGAATTATTGAATAACCCTTCTTCGGTATGAAAACAGTTTGTTACACAAACTAAAATTATTGAATAACCCTTCTTCAGTATGAAAACAGTTTGTCACACAAACTAATTATTGAATAATCCCTTCTTCAGTATGAAAACAGTTTGTCACACAAACTAATTATTGAATAACCCCTTCTTCAGTATGAAAACAGTTTGTCACACAAACTAATTATTGTACTTTTTGACTAATATAGTCTTCTTCACCAAATATGAAATTAAGACTTGTGATTGTCTATCTTCCTGTACATGAAGTGATTCACCAAATATCCTTAAACTTAATAATGCACTTTATACGTGTTGATATAGTATATAAGTTACAAATTTAATTTTAAACTATAAATAAAAGCTCATTGATTTTAAATATTGCCATTTGCTATGGAAAGTCAAAATCATTTGTTTATGGGTGAGTTTTATTTGATTTGTTTGTAAAATTGATTTTTATCATGAATATTTAATTTTAAAATAGTTTTTTGTATTAAATAAGCTGTCATTAATTTACCAAATACATCTCACATGATTATTCAAACTGATGTCAATAATCAGATGTGATATACATAATGGAACTTGTTCACTTACAACCCTAACACCCTTAGTTCTAGGTAGTACTGGTCACACAATCCATGGCACCTCCATATCTATACGCATTCACATTTTAAAACCCTTTATCAACCGGACAAACCCCATAATGTAATGAATCCAGTCAGTGACTCACATGGGAATCAACACCTGCTACACTTTGGACATTTTGTGCTTTAAAATTTGTAATTTTCCAGGGGCCTAAATTAAATCAGAATAGGGCAGTTATTTTATGATATTACTCCTGACAAATTAAAAGCTGATGAATTGGTGGAATGATGCAGATGTCTCCTTTAAGGTTCTTCTTTGGACAATATCTTAATCTTTAAGCCTAAACAACATTTCAATAATAATATTGAATCAATAAACATACAATTTTAAATTCAATGTGCAGGCTATGCTAGTAACAGAGACATTATATGTTTATTTAAACCACAGTAATATTTTATATTTTAAATTCAATGTGCAGGCTATGCTAGTGACATATTATAGATAATAGAGATATTATATGTTTATTTAAAACACAGTAATATTTTTGGTAGTCAAAGTTTTAAGAGAGGCTGCAATTTGTCATTGCCTCCTAAAAGCAATATATTCATCAGTCACTATTAATTATTAGTACAGTACATTTAATATTATACAGTTCAGTACATTAAATGTTATTAATATTTATGAAGGCCAATTAGGTTCATTGTGCTGAAGTGCAGTAAAAATAAAAGTAATATTCAGCTGGTTTTGAACACTTGAATTCCTTACTTGCTCTTGAATTTAGATACAGTGCCATAATCCAGACTATATTGTTGTAAACAGTATTCAGATAAAGATTTGAATTGTATTAAACCTTGGTTTTCTATACCACTGATCATAATGGTTAGACAAAGCTAGGTTTTGTACAAGTTCACATTGAGTTCAGTTTTTGTCAACAAATTTGTTTCATTTTGTGAATACAATTTTAAATTCTAAAAAAATAAAAAACGATTCAATTATTGAAGCATATATCATACATTTGTAATTAGCATATTATACTACAATCCTAACTATAACATTGGTAGCCTATAGGATGCAAATATAAATACTACAATCCTAGCTATAACATTGGAAGCCTATAGGATGTAAATATAAATACTACAATCCTAGCTATAACATTGGAAGCCTATAGGATGCAAATATAAATACTACAATCCTAGCTATAACATTGGTAGCCTATAGGATGCAAATATAAATACTACAATCCTAGCTATATAACATTGATAGCCTATAGGATGTAAATATAAATACTACAATCCTAGCTATAACATTGGAAGCCTATAGGATGTAAATATAAATACTACAATCCTAGCTATAACATGGGAAGCCTATAGGATGCAAATATAAATGGGTGTCACGAAACCTAAGACCACGAAAGCTAAGACCCCCTAAGACCTAAGATCACGAAAGCTAAGACCCAACACCTAAGATTACAAATACTAAGATATACTACAGCTTAAAAACAATACTTGTTTATCCATACATAATTTTAAACACATTAGGTTTCATTTATTACCATAAATATAATTTAATACTACCGCAAAACATAGATAAACTCACATTATTTTCGCCCGTTGAGTAAATGTATATTTTTTCTTTACAACAAACAAACTTGACGGGTTGTTTGTTGGTATATATTTACTCCATTGTGTTGGTTCAGAGGATGTTTTTCTTACGCACCTGCCTTTCTTGTATTTTGACTCCAAATTTGTTGACTAACATTATCCTGAACACCACACTTTAAAATTAGGACTTATAAGTACTTTCAGAAGGAGAAACACATAATAACAAATAAATAAATCCTTTAAAGTGATGATTTTACAGATGTGTTTCTTTGTATACATGTAATGTAACTCCTCGAGCTCCCCATGCTCAATGTTTTTGTTTCTATGGAGCGCCAAAAGAGCAACAATAATAGTACAAGTATAAAAACAGAAAGAAAACGAAACAAAAAAACTTATCATGATTTTTAAATTAAAATTTATTTGCCAGTATTTATTTCTTTGTACTTGCATGATTATACTATTATCATTACAATTTTAATTTTACATTGTTCCATCCACACTGTAGATGGACTCCACAGAGTTTTCAGCTCTCTATATAATTTTTGCTCTTTTGACGTTCCATAGAAACAAAAACATTGAACATGGGGTAGGCCTACTGTACTGTAGGCTAGTCATTTTGTGTGCGAGAAAAACGTCTGTAAAATCATCAATTTAAAAATGTATTTGTTACTTTTTATGTGATTCTTTTTCATGAAAGTGCCAATTCTAAGGTGCGGTATTCAGAATAAATGTTGGGAGTTAAAATACAAGGCAGGTGCGAAAGATAAATATTTGTAATCTTAGGTGTTGGGTCTTAGCTTTCGTGATCTTAGGTCTTAGGGGGTCTTAGCTTTCGTGGTCTTAGGTTTCGTGACACCCAAATATAAATATTACAATCCTAGCTATAACATTGGTAGCCTATAGGATGCAAATATAAATACTACAATCCTAGCTATATAACATTTGTAGCGGGTGTCACGAAACCTAAGACCACGAAAGCCAGACCCCCTAAGACCTAAGATCACGAAAGCTAAGACCCAACACCTAAGATTACAAATACTAAGATATACTACAGCTTAAAGACAATACTTGTTTATCCATACATAATTTTAAACACAGTAGGTTTAATTTATTACCATAAATATAATTTAATACTACCGCAAAACATAGATAAACTCACATTATTTTCGCCCGTTGAGTAAATGTATATTTTTTCTTTACAACAAACAAACTTGACGGGTTGTTTGTTGGTATATATTTACTCCATTGTGTTGGTTCAGAGGATGTTTTTCTTACGCACCTGCCTTTCTTGTATTTTGACTCCAAATTTGTTGACTAACTTTATCCTGAACACCACACTTTAAAATTGGAAGCTATAGGATGCAAATATAAATACTACAATCCTAGCTATAACATTGGTAGCCTATAGGATGCAAATATAAATACTACAATCCTAGCTATAACATTGGAAGCCTATAGGATGCAAATATAAATACTACAATCCTAGCTATAACATTGGTAGCCTATAGGATGCAAATATAAATACTACAATCCTAGCTATAACATTGGAAGCCTATAGGATGCAAATATAAATACTACAATCCTAGCTATAACATTGGAAGCCTATAGGATGCAAATATAAATACTACAATCCTAGCTATAACATTGATAGCCTATAGGATGTAAATATAAATACTACAATCCTAGCTATAACATTGGTAGCCTATAGGATGCAAATATAAATACTACAATCCTAGCTATAACATTGGAAGCCTATAGGATGTAAATATAAATACTACAATCCTAGCTATAACATTGGTAGCCTATAGGATGCAAATATAAATACTACAATCCTAGCTATAACATTGGTAGCCTATAGGATGCAAATATAAATACTACAATCCTAGCTATAACATTGGTAGCCTATAGGATGCAAATATAAATACTACAATCCTAGCTATAACATTGGTAGCCTATAGGATGCAAATATAAATACTACAATCCTAGCTATAACATTGGAAGCCTATAGGATGCAAATATGAATACTACAATCCTAGCTATAACATTGATGGCCTATAGGATGTAAATATAAATACTACAATCCTAGCTATAACATTGGTAGCCTATAGGATGCAAATATAAATACTACAAACCTAGCTATAACATTGGAAGCCTATAGGATGCAAATATAAATACTACAATCCTAGCTATAACATTGGAAGCCTATAGGATGCAAATATAAATACTACAATCCTAGCTATAACATTGATAGCCTATAGGATGCAAATATAAATACTACAATCCTAGCTATATAACATTGGTAGCCTATAGGATGCCAATATAAATACTACAATCCTAGCTATAACATTGGTAGCCTATAGGATGCAAATATAAAAGTACAATTAGTTAAATGCTTTATTTTTCCAGCATGACAATCATTCATCAATTATATCATTTTCTGCCACTGTAGAGACCATTTTTCAAAATGTTTAGATGAGTTGTCAGACTGTGTTGTTATTTCATTTAGTGGAATTATTGTCGTCAAAGTAATATCTATCAAATCTGACAATATTGTTTTTTTATTCAACTACCACATGTTGCAATATAGTGCTATTGTATTGATTATAGTTAATACTCGGCATGTTGGCGTTAATAATAAAAGGACTTCATTGAATGATTCAGTCTTCATGCTTCACTGATCATAGTATACACGCCTATTGTCAATATCACTTTACCTATTATTATACGACAGTATACTTTAAACAGTTTAATGTTTTTGGTTTATATGCCAAATATCAATACATGTAGATGGTGTGACATTTTAGAATTGGAATATTATAACAAGGATATTAGTAGTACTGGAATGTTTTTGGTTCTAATGAGGTAATATATTGTTTCTGTGTAGTGTTTAATTATATCAGTGCCAATGTTCATTTTTTAAAATCTTATTTCAATTGATTTGGAATCTATTGATTATAGATAGTTTCTGATTTGCTAAATATAAAATAAATTGTTTATTTCTCATCCTAAACCCATTTTGAAAAATTATTTCAATATTGAAATAATTTTATAATACAGCTTTAGCCTTTAAAATTTTTGTTACCAGCAATATTCTTGCATACAATTTGTTTATATTGAATTGGATAAACGGTAGGCGTAAATTTTAAGTTCCAGTTTTTAATCAGGGAAGTATAAAATAATACTGTATATATAAATAATATTATATTTGTATACCTCTCTGTTTTAATCTACCCATTTGCCAACTAGTTTTCCCTCCTTCAGCAAATATTATCACTAGTAGTTAATTTGAGTGATAATTTGATTGACTCCTGTACACCACCAGCATAAAACTTCAATGAAAAATTTGTAATACAGTGAGTTTGTATAACTGCATTCTGGTATAATTTGTAAATGTGTACGTTTTCACTGATCAATTTAATAGATTATTGATAGTATAATCATCATTTCATAGTATTGAAACTGTTTCTTTTTAATTGTTTCTCAAAATATTCTTGGAGCCATATTAAAATAGGTGCCTATTGATGTCCTGCTTGATTATAAACCTTGAAAATAACAACAGTATTGTTGTATTAGTTGTTTTGTTATTTTTAAGTTTACAGTTCCATTTGAAGTAGCTTTCCACCAATACTTTGATTTCTGATGATACAGGAATTGTAAAAAGAGAGCAAAGGTAGACTTGAACTTTATGACATCCATCCAATTTGTTTATAATATGCCTCTTATTAAGCCTTTGATACAGTTTGATTTGTATTTGTTTTAGGATAGTAAAAAAAAAACTGTTATTCTTCACATTCAAATGTGTATAGTGCACTCTTTGGTGGATGGGCTGTGACATACACCATACTGTATGTGATCATCTGCATAAGATCTAGTAGTGCACTCTTTGGTGGATGGGCTGTGACATACACCATACTGTATGTGATCATTTGCATAAGATCTAGTAGTGCACTCTTTGGTGGATGGGCTGTGACATACACCATACTGTATGTGATCATTTGCATAAGATCTAGTAGTGCACTCTTTGGTGGATGGGCTTAGCAATGGGGTGTCACGAAAGCTCAGACCACGAAAGCTCAGACCCCCTAAGTCTAAGACCTAAGATCACGAAAGCTAAGACCCAACACCTAAGATTACAAATACTAAGATATACTACAGCTTAAAAACAATACTTGTTTATCCATACATAATTTTAAACACAGTAGGTTTCATTTATTACCATAAATATAATTTAATACTACCGCAAAACATAGATAAACTCACATTATTTTCGCCCGTTGAGTAAATGTATATTTTTTCTTTACAACAAACAAACTTGACGGGTTGTTTGTTGGTATATATTTACTCCATTGTGTTGCTTCAGAGGATGTTTTTCTTACGCACCTGCCTTTCTTGTATTTTGACTCCAAATTTGTTGACTAACTTTATCCTGAACACCACACTTTAAAATTAGGACTTATAAGTACTTTCAGAAGGAGAAACACATAATAACAAATAAATAAATCTTTTAAATTGATGATTTTACAGGCGTGTTTCTTTGTATACTGTAATGTAACTCCTCGAGCTCCCCGCTCAATGTTTTTGTTTCTATGGAGCGCCAAAAGAGCAACAATAATAGTACAAGTATAAAAACAGAAAGAAAACGAAACAAAAAAACTTTTAAGTTAACATTTATTTGCCAGTATTTATTTCTTCGTACTTGCATGATTATACTATTATCATTACAATTTTAATTTTACATTGTTCCATCCACACTGTAGATGGACTCCACAGAGTTTTCAGCCCTCTATATAATTTTTGCTCTTTTGACGTTCCATAGAAACAAAAACATTGAACATGGCCCATGGGGTAGGCCTACTGTACTGTAGGCTAGTCATTTTGTGTGCGAGAAAAACGTCTGTAAAATCATCAATTTAAAAATGTATTTGTTACTTTTTATGTGATTCTTTTTCATGAAAGTGCCAATTCTAAGGTGTGGTATTCAGAATAAATGTTGGGAGTTAAAATACAAGGCAGGTGCGAAAGATAAATATTTGTAATCTTAGGTGTTGGGTCTTAGCTTTCGTGATCTTAGGTCTTAGGGGGTCTGAGCTTTCGTGGTCTGAGCTTTCGTGACACCCCTTAGCAATGTGACATACACCATACTGTATGTGATTATTTGCATAAGATCTAGTAGTGCACTCTTTGGTGGATGGGCTGTGACATACACCATACTGTATGTGATCATTTGCATAAGATCTTTTGAATAAATTAGTTAAAATGGGCTGTGACTATACACCATACTGTATGTGATCATCTGCATAAGATCTTTTGAATAAATTAGTTAAAATGGGCTGTGACATACACCATACTGTATGTGATCATTTGCATAAGATCTTTTGAATAAATTAGTTAAAATGGAGAACACAGTCATAAGTTAACCTTGTTGTTCCAACTACAGTATTTCTGTTTATGACTTTAGGAATTATACTGAATTATTTTACTGGTACTTTAGGTTGTAGACCAATTTCTCCATGCTTTTACACTGCAAAGTTGAGAATTTACACTATGTTGGTTTACGAATACTGTATATGATAATAATACAATCTTATTGTCATTATTTTGTCCAATATTTTATTTTTAGGACAGTATGTCTTATATTAAAAAATTACAATTAGTTAGAATAAGGTAATCATTACTACCAGTTTATGGCATTTCAAACATAAATCATTTTGTTCCTTCAAAACTAGCTGCAAATCTTTTGTTTACACAGATGTTCACAACGTGGGCATTCTCAATGCATGTAGTTCAACATTAAAATGATTCTATTCAACCAACATTATTCTACGTTTTGTTCTAATTATGTCTATATTAAATTATGGCAGGTGATTGAATTGATAACATTTGTAGGCATATGGCATATACAGTAGATGTGATTTCATTTATGAGTTAATCTTTATAACATCTTGTTATATTAATTAGTTGTATTTACAGAACATTTATTTTATTTAAGTTATTCCATTTTAGGAAATTGTTTAAATTATAATTCTGTATTGTAAGTAATTTCGTAATTGAAATAATTGTATTACGTCTTATGGATACCCCTGATCTTGCCAAGTCTGTTGCTAAGAGAAGGAATTTAGTGAGCTTCCTGTAGCTAGTCAGTGATCCATCATAGTTGATTTATTAGACAGTAGAACCACACATAAGGCACACTCTCTCTATTCACGGTTCATTCTAATTGAGATTATCTTCACTTTTTGTACAATTTTGTTTCAAAGGAATTGAGCTAATTAAAACATTGTTGGAATTACTAATCTGAAGATTGAGATCCTGGAATTAGATCATGAAGATGATATTGTATCTATGTTAGAAATGACAGCAACAGTTGAGGTACTGGATTGAAAGTACACCATCTACTTCAAAGAAAAATGTCTGCCTTAATAAAATGCAGAATTATTTGACAAGCATTAATTTTTATAGTATTGTCTAATTTAATGAATATAATATTTTGGATAATTATGGTGCCCGTGTTTCTATTCCAAGATATTTTAAGCCGGACATTAGCATTAGCTAGCTTCCTCTTCCAGTGGAACACCTTACAGGAGATAAGCTCATACTCTAAAAGGATTAGTAAGTTTGGTATCAAATATCAAATTTGATTTTTAATTTTATTAAAACAGTTTGATAAATTGAAAATGGTGGAACATCTTTATTTATTTTGTAAGTTAAATAGATTTTGTTTTTAAAATTAGCATCATAGAAATATCTGTTTTAAGTCATTATGTTAGATTGGATATACTGTACCTAACCGTCACATAGTCAAGTTAATCTTAAACAGTTGTTGTGATGTCACAAATTAATTGGATTGGTTAATTTTGGTTATTTTCCCATTTCAATGATTGAATTAGATCATTCACTTTTTTGTAAATTGGGGCCTGAATAGGCATATTGTGCAATATGAAACCAATAAAACAAAAATGAATGTTTTGTATTTGAATGGGGAAAATCCTTTTTTTCATCATTTTAATGCCTTCAACTTGGCCTTAATGTCTCGTTAACAGTAGGCCTACATCATCTTTCAACTCTTTCAAATATTATCCTGATTTAAATTGTACAATTTTCTACACTAAGAGTTGTATATAATAATTGAAATTACTACTGTACTGTATAGGACTTGTAGAAATACAAATTAATTGTGCGGAATTCACTGTTTGTGTTTGCCAATCCCAAACTTCCTGTTACATTTCCTTATAGTTGTACAGTACCTGAGTTAATTAATTATAATATATAAAATAAAGGATTGTTCCCACATTTGAGATTTAACATAGTATCTACTGTATACAACATCTAATTGCCAAGGAATACTGTACTAGACATGACTCATTTTGCAATTTGTATTTTGTAAACAAGTGTCTTCATAAAGGACAGAAACCCAGCTGCGATCCTAAAAAGTATTTATATGTCAAATGACGCGAATTATTGATTAATATTAAATAATGAGAATTGTTTATATTTTGATTTTACATGTTTGTACCTACTGTACTGTGAAGTAGCCTTGTGTGAGGGTGTTGAGTTGGTCAGATGTTTGCCCTAATGTAATTTGTACTATACTAATAATAAGTACATAATAACAAGTAATATAAGTACATATTATATAAAATAGTAATACTCGGGTGGGACTCTAACGCACAACCTCAAGTATTACTAATGTACTTAAATACATTACATCAGAGTAGGGCAAACATTTGACCAATTTGTTTTACATCACTTTGTGATGTTACAACAACTTTACTTGTTGACATTGTTTATTTGCTTACTATTTTACTATCTGATTTGGAAATGAAATTTTAAAAATGTTTAATTTTTTTTTTCTTTTTGTAGACGATGATCACCTAAAGAAATTAATGGAGATGGAGGTGAGCATAAAACATGTGGCACAGATTATGCAAGATGGAGTTGGGTATCTGTCAGGTAAGAAATTAATCAATCAATCAAAGGATAGTTTGGCCCTACAGTACCTGTCAGGTACAGTAATAACAACAGTAAACAATCAATCAATCAAGGATAGTTTGGCCCTACAGTACCTGTCAGGTACAGCAGTAACAACAGTAAACAATCAATCAATCTGTTGGAATTGGAGTAAGCATTTGTTCTATCATTTCCCCATAAAGTCATTTTCTGCTTCATTTCATTGTTATTGAATAAACCAAATGAAATGATGTTTATTTTGAAATGACTTTTAATAGAATAGTTCTTCCTTTTAATAAATTCAATACTTTCAATTCAATTACACTATGGGAAATCACATTAAAAAGCATGGATAAATTTCAATTGAAACAAACCCATAATAATGTATGAATTTCTGTCAAACTTCAGGAGGACGAACATCAGCAGGTCTTCCAATCATCACATTACCAGACACAGAGAAGTTTACTGCTCTCTCTGATGATGGATTTGTTCAACTAATGATGTATTTAACAAGGGTGCCCAGGTATGTAGGCCTGCCATCATGATGTATTTGAACACAAGGAAACAAACTAATCTAATATACTAAGTAGGATACTAAACTTAAAATGCTTTAATAATTAACGACCAAATCAATATGTAAATATTAATTTCAATTTATGAATAAATCTTTTCATTCCAAACTATTACCAGGTTGTTCACTCTGGAAATAATTCATTTGTACTAATATTAAAATACATTCAGTAAATAAACATGCAGTTCTGTGTTATTTTGTCGACTATTACATCGCAGCTTCCTTCGAAATTATGAGGAGAGGTACTTGCATGAAATTTATTTATTATTGTTTTTATTGGTTGACTTTCATCTTTAGTGATTTTAGTTACTTTACAAAATCTTTATCTTTATATCTTTCTGGTGCATGTTTTATTTTTGTTTCTTGTTCACAGTCATTGAATCTACAGTACTTACTCTTATACCTTAAAACATTCATATTTCATTTTTTCCCCTTTATACTGAGTTCAGTTTTATTTATTTTGTATTCTTATTTCTTTTTTTACACAAAATCATCTCAAGCCCTTGCGATACTGAATTCATGATTAATGCTGTTCACTTACTTGTTCACCATATAGGTTATTTATATTCAAGAGAGCATATTTTCATTCTATCACCTTGTTTTAACAGCAAATTGCATGACATAGTGAAGATAGTCTGTAGGTAGTTATTGCTAAAACCTGCAAACCATATTGAACGAATACCAACATTATTAATGTGTACCACTCATTGGTCTGCTAAATTAAAAAACAAAAACTATTTTTTGGATAAAACATCATTTGCGGCGTTAGCAATAGCCATAAAAGCTCACTATATTTGTTGTGGCCATGCCCTGAGAGGAAGTAATTTAACACATAATTTCATAGGCAAGCAGCGCAGTGCTAACAGATGATATCAAAATAAAATCACAATTAACAAATTATTCAAATTCTTTCATCACAATAAGATAATCATCATTATAACACAATCTTTTTTTCTCATTTGATTAATTTGGTATCATTACAGTTGGGTATTTAGAATAGCTGTTTTACTCATATAAGCAATTGTGCAAGGAGTGTTTCTGTAATATTAGTAAAACTTTCTTTCCAAATCCAAGCAGACCCTTTCTCTTCCAAAATATGCATTGCAGAAAACAGATTTATAGCATACTGTAAACTTTTGCATAAAAGAAAAGCTTGGTAGGCCAATTTCAAACTTTCTTTTGCAAACAAATGTGTTGGCGAGTAAGTTTAATAAAAATTCACAAAATTATGTCTGGCATGATCATCATCGTAATGCGTTCACTAATCTTATCACTTTTTTCCATTTCTGATAATGTCTAATAGTATGATTGAAGCTGACAGAGGATTTGCAATAATAGCTGATCGTCGGAATGAGTCATGGAGTAGTGTTAAGACACTTCTGTACAGGATATCGGTATGTTACTACTTCTTTAGAATGCTTCTATCATGATTAATTATGTTTCTTACAGCTTCCCTGAAAGCTATCAATTAATAGCAATAGCTTCACTACACCTCCTCTCTTACACTCAATACTATAACAAGGAAATGAATATTATCGCATAGCATGATGTGTGTACAGGAACCAGAAATTAGTGAATTCAGTATTTTGATGATCTCTCTATATTTTTCCCATTGAAAGAGTCAAACTATTTTTTTTTAAATTCTAATCAACTAATGCTAGATGGTTTAAACTAATTTAGAGATTTCACCAACAGGCTTTCTTTCTTCTTCTTCTTTTATTGAATTTTTCACACTTCAAAAATAGTACAAGTAAAGTGAAACAATGATAACAGGTATCATAGTAATAAACCCTAAGGTAATCAATCTAATTAAAAAAGAATATATAGAGATACTTGTACTTTAAACAAAAAACAACATAGAACAAATCAGAAGAATCACTAAATAATGGATGTATTCAATCATTATTCCATTATTTCCATTTCAGGGTTTATTTCCAGGTAGTATGCAGTGCATCTATATCATCAAGCCTTGTGGATGGTTTGCAAGGAAATTCTCTGATTTCGGATATAGTCTTGTTAAAGATGATTTTAACTTTAAGGTATACTCTTAATACTTATTAACTGTAGCCTGAAAATTCATCTTTTTTTAATTACTGTAGTAATGGTACTGATAACTGCACATTCATCATATCAATGTTTGTTGTTGTGCAACTGTATGTTCTATTTTACTGATATTTGTCTACTTTTGTGAGCCTGCCATGACCAAAGGAATTGTAAAGTTTTTTAAATTGAATTAAAAGAGTCTGCTCAAAATCAATTTAGGATGTAAATTTCTGATAGTAGTGACACACCATGATTGTAGTATTACCATATGTTATGAAAATGATATTATATTTACTGTAACAAGTTATTACTTCTTCAGACGGTTTTACTTGATACGGTTGAAGAGTTACATTCACACATAGACCCTTCACAGCTAACAACTGATTTCAAAGGCACAATAAGATTCAATCTACAACTTTGGATTGAGGATCGAATGGTAACAATTTCCTTCATGTATTCTTCATAAAATAGAAATTACAGTATGTTTATATGCTGTATATTTAAGTACAGTGCATTAATTGAAATAGAACTAATTTAATAGTAAAATATAATAAGTTGCATACCAGGTATGTTTTTCAAGAGTTTTATCAAGATACAGTAGTGTATTCATTATCCAGAAATATAAAAAAAAAAAAATAAATAGTTAATGTATAGATGTGTGTATAGGTGCTAAGCAATTTATTTAGATTGTATATACCATTTAATTTCACCTGGTTTATTTTATTCATGTAAGGCTATTGAGAGATTTGCAGCAAATTGCAATGAGACTTCAAAAATTGTGCAAGCAATATCTGATGAAATGAACCAACATGAGCTTCCAAATGATCTTGATGCAGCTAAGTTGATGTTACACGATCACACGGTAAAACATAATGAGATGAAAGAAGATATCCTAAGTACAAGGCGCCATGGTGAAACGTTACTTGGTTGTATACGCAAGCCTTCCAAAGACACAGCTTCCTTTAAACTCAACCCAGATAAACTCTCCAATGTCTGTGCTGTTGAAAGGTATTATTATTACATTTTTATGTATGTAAGTTGTTTTTTAATTATTAGATCTAGAAAACTATATACTAGTTTTATAGGTAAAAAGTGTTATTTGTCAGTTCCAACATGTCAAGAGTTTTCTAACCCATAATGACTATATAAGGTTTTTTGCCTGCTTTATTAAGGAGGCTATTTTTTTTGGTTATAATTAACTATCTGCTTGATACTTCAATGTTAATGTTACATTATTTATTTTAATTTTTAAATCTGAAAGTGCTGGAGATATTCAGAATAAGTAAGTATTAGTGAATGTAACAATATGTTTAGTGTTAATCTTTGCATGCTATTATTTTATACAGTTTCATTCATTTAGTTGCAGAAATTCATGCCATTTTATTATGTTTTACATTTTATCCAAGTTAAAAAACTTAAAAGTTATTTTGTAGACTAAGAATGCGAGGGCAGTACAGTTTTAAAAGTACTCATAATGCTAATGTTAAAAGCCTCATTATTACAACATTTTACAAACTTTTTACAATTACCAATTTTGTCATCAGCTTCTATAAAGTGATTTATTGGCATTATTACCTGATGTTAACTTGCAAAGTCTGGTATTTCTTGATTTCATATTCTGCTAATTGCAGATGATGGTTTTGAGACTCAAAAATACAAACAGTGGACATACTATTATACTTTATGCAAAAATAGGGCTTTTAATTTTTGTTTACAGTGGTATTTTGTTTGTGATTTTAAATTAATAATAAATTCTTCTTTGTTGTTCTTTGGTATTGTTTTGTGATATAAGATATGAATAATTATGAAAGCTTCAAATGTGTTTTTAAAATGTGTATATTATATATATATGTATACTGTGTTAATACTATGTAATGCATGCAGCATTTATAAAAATGCCATTTCCATTTGGTATTATAATTATCTGAACTCAATTATTTAGTTAAGTTTTAGTTTCAGTAGTTAGTTAATTTATGCCTATTATTTATGCATTCAGGTTTGTTGATTTATTATCATTAATATTTGTTCAAGAAGTTATGTATTTTTTCTTAAAGATTATTAGTGCAATTAGAAGAAACGGAGAAATCATTTGATGTGTTTTGGGATGGACACAAGATTAAGCTGATGCAGTGTGTTGACTACAGAAGGTTTGATTATCAATTTAAACAGGTTTGTGAAATAACTGTGTAGTATAATGGAATTATAATATGAGGTTGAATATAGGAAACTAAAAACAATTTATGATAAACTTACCATATTTCATATGACAATGTTTGATGTTTATAGGTGAAATTAGTTCTTGATAATTACCTATACAAAATCAATGATGCTAATGAGCTTGGAGACTCAGTTGCTTCAGTTGAGAGATTATCAACATTACACAATGAATTTGAAGGAAATACACACGTAAGTTCACTTTCTGATTCAGTTAATTTTACAGTTTATTAAAACATTCCAATTTAGCCACCTCTATATTTGATTAATTTGTAATTAAAATGAAGTACGCATTTGGTCCTCCTTAAACCAGAAACAAATTGTCATTTAGTATATTAAATTTATAGTACGTGCTTTGTTTGTATGTTAGCACGATAACGCCTACAATTTTGAAGTTACCATTCTGAATTTTTCAGTGTAAATATACCAAAATCGGTTCATTAATAACTTCACAAATAAAAAAAGGGAAAATTTGTATTCTTTTAACTAACCTGTATCTTTCCTACGAAATATTAAATAACACGCCATTTGAGGGCAGCAGTCGACATGAGGGGACCCTTAAAGGAGAAGAAAGTTGTGGTATGTGTCTTGAACACCACTTTGCGCAATTCAGCCCAGTAGGCTGCAAGTTGCAGGTTATCCCTCCCCCATTTTACCCTAACAAAATATGAAGTAGTGAGCCCTCTCTCTCCGAATCTATATATAAATTATGGTTAATTCTGACATAGGCGAGCACAATGCAAAAACTTCGGTACAAATCTCCGCCTTGGATACCTACCTTATCTATCTGAGATGTACCGCGAAACGTAGATTTGATAACATTAGTGTTTACATCGACGCTATTGTTCCATATTTCTATCTTAGGAAGATATTATAAAGAGTTTTTTAACAAAATTTATGATTTCAACATTAGATTTTCATCTCAATTTCAATTCTTTCCGGTCAAAGTAATTTCCGGGTTTAAGATAAGTTCACCTTGCAACAACCTGGTTTCAAATATTTTCTCTCTTTTATACACAAGGGAGCAGTTAAAATAATAGATTTGACCCTAAAGGTGACTGGAAAAAGGCACTTTCCATCAATCAATACAGTGTCCCTTTGGAAGACAAAAAAAAATCAGATAGTAGGACTGGAGCTTAAGTTGGCCATTAGTCATAGCCATTTCAGTTTTTTGTTTATTTTAAAACATATCGCGCATGTGTGAAGGTACAGTAGTTAAATAATAGAAATTATACTGCAAATTAATAAAGATCAAATTAAATATTAAAAGAATCAGAATATATTGTGGGGAATAGTATTATAAAATTACATAGGGAGATTTGATGATAAGACATTTTTCGAGTGAAATCCCGATAGCTGAGTTTTATTGAGTAAGCTTGCAGGAATAACTGTAGGCTATCTTCCTGTGTCCCGTTAGGACCGAGATGTCTGCCCATGTTGCAAGCCGTAATGTCTTCTTCTTGGGCCCACTCTGTCACGGCAGTTAGTTTCAAAAGATGATTAAATTAAATAATGTATTAATAATTATTAGGATGGTATTCATTTAAATAAACGCCTCTCCAATAAAACATCACTTTGAATAATAACCCCCCCCCCCCCAACCCAACTATCTAATAAACGTCCATCCACATATTTATAATAACACAACAATTATACTATTTGTAGTGGAATTCATCGCACTGTTATCTACAATTTACCTAGAATTTGTTATTCTTTTTTACCAGTTTTCATATCTATTAGAAGATTTCATTTGATTATAAATGTTACCATATTATTGAAACTAAAAAATTTAACATATATCCCTCGAATAAGCACCTCCCTCAAATGACCTCCGCCTCCCCAAAGGGCCCTACCAAACAATAAAAACTATACTTTAAAATGTTATTAATCATCTAAAACACTGTGAAACAAAGTAGTTTAGTTTTACGAATGTCAAGCATTTTCAATAATGGTAACCGACAGAAAACGTATAATGAGAACATTATCATTCCGAGAACCATCGTCTACACTTCCTAGAGGGGGAGCGAGCGAAGCGAGCTCAGCCTCTAGTAATGTTTAATGATTGATATATTTTGCCAAGTACAGTACTTCATTCAGTTTTTGAGTAATTTTTTTATAATTTTTGTTTTTGTTTTTCAGCCTGCATTTGAATCTGCAGAAAAACTTCGTAGTGAGGGTATAGAGCTGATAACTCAGGAAAACTATGCTGGAGATTGTATCCGACCAAAGTGTGAAGACATTTCAGAATTAATTGAAGAAATTGAAAGGAAAACACTTACAAGAACAATTGTGTTAAGCAAATCATTAGAATTACATCAAAGGATACATAAGGTACTTATTCAGTTAGTAGTTTGAGCTATTCCCTAGAATATATCATTTTCTATCTTCTGTTTAACAAACACATAATATGCACACATGTTGTCATTTGTTGAATCCAATTTTTCCTCTTCATGTACATATTCAGTAATTTAATGTTTACTCAATTATAGGCCCAACAATGGTGTTCAAAAGGAATGGAAGTACTAGCCTCACAAGACATTGACACATGTCAGACAAAGGAAGGGGTTGACCAGGGGTTAAAAAACATTGATGCATACCTTGAAAACTGTAAGGAACTCAAACTCAGCAATCCTAAAGAATTCCACACAATGTTCTCGGACATCCTTAACTCAGAATTATCGGTAACTATATAATAATTTTTTTATGGAAATTTAATCATATCATCCATATCTTTCAATTTGGAATTGATTATGACCATGTTATTGCTATCACCATTATAATCATGATGATCATCAAAAAACATCATCATCCTATAATATTATATATAATATAAAAATAACGCTTAAAAAAGAACGACGTTTCGACTCCATCATGGAGTCATTATCAAGTCCAATGAATAACATTTAAAACAACAACTAATTAAATAGCACAAGCCAAGGGTCAAAGTTTAAATAACAAAAGACCTATTGTCTTTACATCCTGTCAAGTGAAAAGCTTAGCTTTTACAGAGTCACTTTTTTTATTAAGACTAGGTTTTAATTGTCTGATATACAACATTTCATAGATAAATTTGTTTTTGCATTTCCTAAGTATACTAAAACATGAATTAATTTTACTTGGATTAACAATCATGTTATGATCCTTTAAATGCTGTCCTATTAAGCATCTACTATGTTCAACAATAGAGGTAAAAAATTAAAAAAAGTTAAAGATAACATTAGGAAAGTCGAAAAAGAAACCAACTATTATAAGTCAACAATGTGTTGTGTTTAAATTTAAATGTGACTTGTGTGATGCAAGTTATGTTGGATGTACATGTCGACACCTACCAACGTATTGTTGAACATAGTAGATGCTTAATAGGACAGCATTTAAAGGATCATAACATGATTGGTAATCCAAGTAAAATTAATTCATGTTTTTAGTATACTTAGGAAATGCAAAAACATGAATGTCTTATCTATGAAATGTGGCTTTACCACGTTCAAACACCGGTTCTCGTCAGATCAGCGAAGTTAAGCGACGTTGTGCCTGGTTAGAGCTTGGATGGGAGACCATCTGGGAATAACGGGTGCTGTATACGGAGCTGGGGTCCCGTTAGGCATTTGAAATCAGCACTGCTGACTCTTATGGCAGCCCCTGCATCTAGTATCTGCCTCAGACCTCTTGCCAAGGTGGGCACTGGACGAGAGAAGCCCTTGATCAATGTTAGGACCAATCAAGGTGCTTTAAACAGTCCTGGCTTTGTTTGTATCAAACCTGTTAGTGGCGGTAATTATCGCTGTTGGTTTCGATTGAATAAAATAAAAAATAACAAAATAAAATATATCAGACTTATTAAAACCTAGTCTGAATAAACAAAAGTGACTCTGTAAAAGCTAAGCTTTTCATTTGACAGGATGTAAGACAATAGGTCTTTTGTTATTTAAACTTTGACCCTTGGCTTGTGCTATTTAATTAGTTGTTGTTTTAAATTTTATTCATTGGACTTGATAATGACCCCATGATGGAGTCGAAACGTCGTTCTTTTTTAAGCGTTATTTTTATATTATGTATTTACAATAAACGTACCCTCATTCATCCTATATATGTTTGGCTTAATAATTGTCATTATTATTCTCTACTTCTAGTGCATGTTGTAGCTCATGGTTCCACCTCCTCATACTCATAGTATGCATGGGCCAAGAAAATGTTAATTAAATCAATCATAATAACTTCTTTAGTTTTTGCTTAGTAAGCTTGTTATTAGTGTACATAGTTATAATCAATTGCATGTACTGGATATGTCCCAGACACAAAACGTCTTTCACCTCATATTCACTCTGGTTTTTAATTTTAGAGTAAGCAGGCACAGCGAGAACATGCAGAGGTTTGTTTTATTTATTTTGCACGAAAACACATTATTTTAAATTGTGTTTATTTTAATTATTTAAATGGTATCATGGAAGAAAGCAGGACATGCTTTTGAGTTTTATTTTGTTGACAAAATTGTACATCAATGATTAAGTTTTACCCACCGGAAAAACTCAATATAAAAGACTAATACAACAATTTGTCATCATTGTAAAACTAAACAGCACCCTCTGTAGATTGTTTATAGATATCTAATTCGTACTTTAATTAATTGTGCACTTTCGCTGCTGAATTACAATATTTTATTAATTATTAATGCATGCAATATTAATCCGTTTTTGTTTTGTTTTTTTCAATATTATTATGTGATTTTGTGAATTGTTGAAGAGTGAAAAGTAAATTTGTATACAGTAATATGCATCGCACTTTTCAACATTCAGTGAATATTAACATTTTAACAGTTTATTTTAATAATCCAAAAAATTTCTCCCACTTCATGTTTGTTCTACTATCTGTTACTTATTACATTTTAGAAAATAGTACATGATATTGCAATAGAAAATAGTACATGATATTGCAATAGAAAATAGTACATGATATTGCAATAAAAAATAGTACATGATATTGCAATAGAAAATAGTACATGATATTGCAATAGAAAATAGTACATGATATTGCAATAGAAAATAGTACATGATATTGCAATAGAAAATAGTACATGATATTGCAATAGAAAATAGTACATGATATTGCAATAGAAAATAGTACATGATATTGCAATAGAAAATAGTACATGATATTGCAATAGAAAATAGTACATGATATTGCAATTGAAAATAGTACATGATATTGCAATAGAAAATAGTACATGATATTGCAATAGAAAATAGTACATGATATTGCAATAGAAAATAGTATACAAATAATGAATGTTTATGAGTGCAATGGTACAAATAATGGCACGAGGTGAATGATGAAAGGTTATATCAACGAGGCAAAGCCGAGTTGATATAACCTTTCATCATTCACCAAGTGCCATTATTTGTACCATTACACGAATACAAAACATTCATTATTTGTTTTATATAACATCTAGACGTTTTTTTTTCGTACACAAAAATGTTTCAAAAAGTACTATTTAACGATCGTTGAATAGTGCGTACTATTGCATGCCATGTGACCCACATTCATCCAATCAAATGACAGGAATTTATATAGGTGTTATATAATACATGATATTGCAATAGAAAATAGTACATGATATTGCAATAGAAAATAGTACATGATATTGCAATAGAAAATATCGATTTTGTTTTTTTTTAGTACAATCTAGTTTTATTGTTCTATTTTTCCATTGACCGATTTTTTTGCAAGTCTTTTAAAAATTATTATTTTATATTAAAAAAATTCTAGAGAATATTAGGCTTGCTGAGTCTTATGATGTTATTGCCCTCTAGCCCTAAGATGCTAGGGAGTGAAGCTAAATGTGTTGACTTGGGTTAGAGTTAAAAGATGCTAGGGAGTGAAGCTGAATGTGTTGGCTTGGGTTAGAGTTAAAAGATGCTAGGGAGTGAAGCTGAATGTGTTGGCTTGGGTTAGAGTTAAAAGATGCTAGGGAGTGCTGAATGTGTTGGCTTGGGTTAGAGTTAAAAGATGCTAGGGAGTGAAGCTGAATGTGTTGACTTGGGTTAGAGTTAAAAGATGCTAGGGAGTGAAGCTGAATGTGTTGGCTTGGGTTAGAGTTAAAAGATGCTAGGGAGTGAAGCTGAATGTGTTGGCTTGGGTTAGAGTTAAAAGATGCTAGGGAGTGAAGCTGAATGTGTTGGCTTGGGTTAGAGTTAAAAGATGCTAGGGAGTGAAGCTGAATGTGTTGGCTTGGGTTAGAGTTAAAAGATGCTAGGGAGTGAAGCTGAATGTGTTGGCTTGGGTTAGAGTTAAAAGATGCTAGGGAGTGAAGCTAAATGTGTTGGCTTGGGTTAGAGTTAAAAGATGCTAGGGAGTAAAGCTGAATGTGTGTTGGCTTGGGTTAGAGTTAAAAGATGCTAGGGAGTGAAGCTGAATGTGTTGGCTTGGGTTAGAGTTAAAAGATGCTAAGGAGTGAAGCTGAATGTGTTGGCTTGGGTTAGAGTTAAAAGATGCTAGGGAGTGAAGCTGAATGTGTTGGCTTGGGTTAGAGTTAAAAGATGCTAGGGAGTGAAGCTGAATGTGTTGGCTTGGGTTAGAGTTAAAAGATGCTAGGGAGTGAAGCTGAATGTGTTGGCTTGGGTTAGAGTTAAAAGATGCTAGGGAGTGAAGCTGAATGTGTTGGCTTGGGTTAGAGTTAAAAGATGCTAGGGAGTAAAGCTGAATGTGTTGGCTTGGGTTAGAGTTAAAAGTTGCTAGGGAGTGAAGCTGAATGTGTTGGCTTGGGTTATAGTTAAAAGATGCTAGGGAGTGAAGCTGAATGTGTTGGCTTGGGTTAGAGGTAAAAGATGCTAGGGAGTGAAGCTGAATGTGTTGGCTTGGGTTTGAGTTAAAAGATGCTAGGGAGTGAAGCTGAATGTGTTGGCTTGGGTTAGAGTTAAAGATGCTAGGGAGTAAAGCTGAATGTGTTGGCTTGGTTCCCGATTGTGGTTAGAGTTAAAATATTATAGGATTTCAATATTTTTTTAGACTAAATTATCGCTTGCATGAAATTGATTTAGCTTTTTTTTATTTCTTTCATTTATGATATGAACAAATAAATATGAATTATTTTTTATTACTTTAAAATTGACCAGCAGAGCTGCTGCTTCTGGGTAATGCAGAAACAGGTAATTGAATTGATCATAGTCTCTGTATTGTTAGCAAACCTTAGTACTCACAAAATCTTGAACCATGTACAGAAATAGGTAATTGAATTGATTCATAGTCTCTTTATTGTTAGCAAACCTTAATACTCACAAAATCCTAAACCATCTACAGAAATAGGTACGGTAATTGAATTGATTCATAGTCTCTTTATTGTTAGCAAACCTTAGTACTCACAAAATCATGAACCATCTACAGAAACAGGTAATTGAATTGATTCATAGTCTCTTTATTGTTAGCAAACCTTAATACTCACAAAATATTGAACCATCTACAGAAATAGGTAATCGAATTGATCATAGTCTCTTTATTGTTAGCAAACCTTAATACTCACAAAATCATGAACCATCTACAGAAACAGGTAATTGAATTGATCATAGTCTCTTTATTGTTAGCAAACCTTAATACTCACAAAATCTTAAACCATCTACAGAAACAGGTAATTGAATTGATCATAGTCTCTGTATTGTTAGCAAACCTTAATACTCACAAAATCATGAACCATCTACAGAAACAGGTAATTGAATTGATCATAGTCTCTTTATTGTTAGCAAACCTTAATATTCACAAAATCTTAAACCATCTACAGAAACAGGTAATTGAATTGATCATAGTCTCTGTTAATGTTAGCAAACCTTAGTACTCACAAAATCTTAAACCATCTACAGAAATAGGTAATTGAATTGATTCATCGTCTCTGTATTGTTAGTAAACTTTAGTACTCACAAAATCTTGAACCATCTACATAAAAGTGTTGGTAAAAGATGCTTCTGCAGATATGGTGGTATTCATACTTAAGTGAACAGTAGGTAAAAAACAAATAATAAATGAAAAAACATTATTTTGTGATTTAAAATTTCAGATATCATGCTATTTTATTGATGATTATTTTGGTGTTTATTATATATTATTTTGTTATAGTAACAACGTTTCTTTTTTGGATAGTTTTTTTGATAGGGCCTAACTACTCTAAAATAATAATTGAGTAATAACATACGGTACTGACAATGTACAGCAGACAAAAAACACATTTTACTTTGTATTCAATATTATTTATTAATTAAATTATGATTATATAAATTATGAAAATTATTATACACAAGTTCTATGATCATACGTTCATAGTTCCACTGTAACCATGACGATAATAATCCATTACAATTGGCTTTTAAGACCATCACCTGTTGTGTTGAAATATTGCATGACTCATTGATTGATCTAGGGTAGTGAAAACAATCAAAAACCCCTATTTATCATAATGGCTGAGTCTTAACAGCGGTTATATCGGTATACAGAGACGGACGGATTTAAAGGGGAAATGAGTCAATATATAAAAGAGTAAGTTAAATGTTAGAAAGCATCAAAAGAAGTTTTGGATTCTATCATGCATGGTACAAGCTGGGCCGGACGGCCCCCCTCTAGACGATGTTCAACACGTCATTGTCAGGCGGCCATATACCAAAAAACGGGCAATCAGGTAGTCTAATCAATAGGCATGATCTAATCCAATCTAATCCTACTTAATCCTAATACATTCATAATACAGCATTAGCTCTCATTCAATTATTTTATATAAGTTAAATGTAGATTTAAAAAATATATATTGTTGTGTTTACTATGGTCTAACTGTAGGCCTAAAGTTGTGTAAAATGTGTATTATTTATGATAATTTTTTTCAAAGCACTCTAATATAACACTCTTCTGAATAATTAAACTACTAATCTATCTTTAAAAATGAACAACTAATCAATTTAAGGTATCCAAATGGTAGGATTTGTTTCTAAGCCCCAGTATTTACCAATCACACTTATAGTGAGATATTTCCTTTTATACTAAAGTCAAGTCTTCACCTATTTTTAAATTAAATACAAATTCCTGTTGTGAATGTTGTGGTCTTTCTGAAACTGTATGTGTGCAAGAGAGTGTCAACAAGAGTAATATGCACCCTTCACTAACTCATTTTATACAATATTTTTAATCATTTTTTTAATGTATAAATAAATATATAACCCCAATTTTTATTCCAAATACTTCTTAATACTTATTTTCACATACCCAGGCACTTGTGACAGAAGTTGTAACAAAAATGGAAGATGTAAAGAATATGTTTGAAAAACGGCGTGAAAGTTTAAAGAAGATTGCTGCCAAGCTTGAGCGGCAACAACCAGTAGTAATGGTTGCACCACAGACTACTCTACAAATGAGAAAACCAAACCAAATCACAAATAAGTTATCACCTTTGAGCCAGAGGAGGTCTGAGCCTGTCTCGCCTTTAAGGGAGAAAAAGAAAGTCTTACCAAGGACTCCAAGACCAGCTAAAAAGGTTAACCCATTATTTTATTTCAGAATATTCACTATTTTCAAGGTTTTAAAATATTTACATTTAATTTGTTTATTGCACATGCTGGTTCTGTCATATTGTATGGCCAAATGACTAATAAGACCATCTAGTACTGGATTGAAAATGTTCATCTGGTTTGTAGATATAAGTTATTTTGGAAATATTCTTTTTTTCAAACCATCTAGTACAGGGATTATAAATTGTTTCGAAAAAAAATTTAGATTTTGTATGGCAACATTATCTTTAAATTATCAGTCGTCGTCAGTATATAATGTTAAAGTATGTCACAAAAGAAATCTGTTTTTAATCTAAATGATAAAAGATAATAGCACAGGATTAGATGTTAAACAAGAGATTTCTGCAAATGAAGCATTAAATCATGGAGGAAAATTCCTCCATGATTAAATTAAGTTGAACTTTTAGAATTTATAATCCAACATCTTTTTGCCAGTAGTCTATTTTGCATAAACAGCAATATTCAAGATGTAATCAATATCAGCTAGAGGAATTATTCATGTTAATGTATTTTCATTTTAATTAGTCTTTAAACCATCAGGAATATTTCTTTACACAAAGCTTTGTTCAAAGCCTTTCCCTCCTCATCACCATGACAATGCATCATTCTGTTCTATTATGTATGCATTATTTTACAATTACAGTATTGCTTTATTGCAGAAATATTATTATTAGTACAAAGTACCATCATTGACAAAGACACACTGTTTGAAAATAAACCCTACAGAATAATTAACGAGTCTAAAATTCACTCATGCACATCATCATTATTATTGATACTAGTGTTAGTTAGTGAAGGTGGTATTGTTGCTGATACTGCTGCTTGTACGGTTCTTGTGATAGTAATTGTATATAATGGTACCAGACTGATCATATAGCCTTTGTTTATATTCTATGTAAGAAGATGAATAGACAAGAGGATCAATACTGGGTGTGTAGATGAAATGTGGCTACCAGAAGGCTATATTAACTCATCTACTTGTATTGTGTTTGAGAGTAAAATATTGATATTCGATTTAAATATATATTTGTAATATCGAGAATGCATTAATGCACACACTAAACAACAGTTGCATGGACTGAATGATGTTCACTGGTCATCTCCTCATAAAGTTTTTTATAATTAGTATTATTATTATTATTTTACCAGGACATAGAGGTACTAAGAGACTCTGAAGAATCAACTGCTGATTTGTGTGGTCAAGAAGGAGATTCACTAAATTCAAAAAGAGGGTGAGACATTTATTCAATCCTTCTTTTGGTTTCATACAATTCTGCCATGTTGTAAAGTTAAAATTGTCTCATAATAACATGGTCACTATGCACAATAAAACACAGTTAAGAGAGATTGAATAAGTAACTGCCGCAAAATGACATTTAAACTTTTACCTGTGACAGATTATTAAATAAAACAGTACTACTCCATAGAAAATTGGTACAGTATTCCTCCTCGGGACAATTGAGCCTATAATCAGAAAGATTATAGTGATATCTTTTTTAGGAAGTTGTTTATCATGAGATATCTTTGTGGAAATTTGTCATAATTTCTTTGAAAAAAAAAAAGAAGAAACATACAGTAAAGTTGGTTGATATTTTTGAATGCGGTTGCATTTAATCTGTTGCATTTAATCTGTTGCATTTAATCTGTTGCATTTAATCTGTTGCATTTAATCTGTCTCTTACCGGTTGTGAGCATTGGCCGAGTTAGATTTTTTTTTATTTTAGTAATAATCCAATCACTCAATTTTCAATAGTTTATTGACTTTTTAGAATTCACTCAGTGTATTGTAATATACCCCGTCAGCTCCCTGTATGTCATTTAGGTGTACGCACCCATTATATTACTATCAATATCACTATGAATGGTTGATATCGAAGATGATATTAGTGTAAATTGGCAACTGGACTCTAAGGTTACTCTATTATCTGTCAAATATTTCATTGATAGCATGATGTAAATGGCAAATAAATCTTTGAATTATTTAAACAATAGGCTAAATGCATTTTCTAGATGGAGAAAGTAAAAGATGGTCAACAGGAGGTTGAGTCTAATTGTTTATGATTAATGGTGGTTGTGTCAAAGGTTACATTTTGAAATTGATATTTATGACTGCGGTATACAATGAGTGGAGTACAATTATCCATATCTTAAATTAAGAGAATCATTAATTAAAACATGCATGCTATTTAACATCAGTAATACTGTTTGTGAAAATCACAGTTTATTTATTCTAATTTATTTTCAATTTTCTTTGTTCTCAGTTCCATTTAATTCCATATTTAATTTAATGAATGTTTTATTGTTTTAAAATCAGGCATGTTATGAATGAATTGATAGAAACTGAGAGACTGTACGTTACTGAACTGCAAGCAGTCATTACTGGATATATAGACCAGATGCACAATCCTACACTTACTCATCTTATTCCACCAGCTCTGGTTGAAAAAACACAAGTGCTGTTTGCAAACTGGGAACAATTATATCAATTCCATAAAAAGTAAGCTTTAATTCTTGTTTAAAATCATTAATATCCAACATCATACTATTATCATCATCAAATTATTATTATCATCAAATTTTTATCATATCATTATCAACATCATCATCATCATTATCCCTTACGGTGTCAGTGATCATTTTATAACTTACTGCACCAGAAAGATAGTTAAAATCCCGATTAAGAGGCATAAGACGATTAAAATACGATCTATGAAATCATACTCATCAGAACTACTTACTTCTAAATTAAATGAATTAGATTGGTCCGATATCACAAATTGCACAAATGTCTGCACTGCATGGGACTGGTTCAAACTAAAAATGATGAATGCCATCAACCAAGTTGCTCCTTTAAAAGAAATAAGAATTAAACAACGTTCCAAACCATGGTTCACATCAGAAATTAGAGATCTGATCATTAAACGTGATAAATGCTTAGCTAAATTTAAGAGAACTCGTAATGAGCACATATTTACTGTCTTTAAAAAGTTAAGAATTTCTGTAAAATATAAAATAAAAAGAGCTAAGTCATCTTATTTTTCGGACAAACTAAATGAAAATAAAAATAACCCCAAAAAATTATGGAATGTTTTAACAAGTTTAGGTACCGGAACAGAAAATAAATCTGAAAACATTGCTCTAAAATGTGAAGATAAAATAATTTATGACAAAAGCTCGATTGCTGACTATTTAAATTCCTTTTTCATTAATACTCCTAAAAAACTCCCTCCTTCATCTAATACTTACAATGAAAACCACGTTAAACATTACTATGCAGATAAAAAAGGTGTATTTGCCTTTAAAGAAGTAAATGAACAAACCGTACTAACGATAATAAACAACTTAAATAGTAAGAAAGGTGCGGGTTTAGATTCCGTACCTGCCAGATTTTTCAAAGATGGGGCTCTGGCTATCTTACATCCACTGAGCCATATTATAAATATATCTATTTCAACCGGTTATATCCCTTCTGATTGGAAATCTGCTAAGGTAGTGCCTATTTACAAAAAGAAAGATCGATTATATGCTGGAAACTATAGACCCGTTTCTATTCTATCTGCAGTGTCTAAAATTATAGAACGTATTATGTATAATCAATTAATGAGTTACTTAAACGACCAATCACTTCTTTATACCTATCAATCAGGTTTTAGACCTTCATTTTCTACAGAAACATGTCTAATACATCTATCGGATTCTGTTAGAAATGGATGGGATAAAGGGAAAATGACTGGTATGATAATAATTGACCTTCAAAAGGCGTTCGACACAGTAGACCACGACATATTATTGTATAAATTAAAGGCCATGGGTTTTACTAGTCTATCTCTGTCATGGATGCAATCATACCTCCACGGTAGATCCCAGGTTGTTGACATAAAAGGTACTAAATCAACATTTCTTGACGTCAAATGTGGAATACCCCAGGGATCTATTCTGGGTCCCTTACTATTTTTGCTATATGTCAACGACATGGAATCGGCCGTTGGTTGTGAGTTGTTGCTATATGCAGACGATGCAGCCCTTTTGGTCACAAATAAAGACCGAGAGTATATTGAAAACAGACTAAGTAATGAATTGCAAGCGTTGAATCTGTGGCTTTCTGACAATAGATTATCCCTTCATTTTGGTAAGACGGAGTCAATTTTATTTGGTACAAAAACCATGTGTAGAAAACAGTCAGAAATGAAAATTACCTGTAATAATAAAAACATAACTGCTAAATCTTCAATCACATACCTTGGAATTGATCTTGACCAGAACCTGACTGGTACAGCTACAGGTATGAAAGTAATCAATAAAATTCATTGTATACTTAAATTTCTTAATAGAAATAAAAAATATATTACTAAATATGCTCTTAAATTAATTGCATCTTCTCTGACACAATGTCATTATGACTATGGGTGCTGTGTATGGTACTCGTGTACAAATAAATATATTAAAAATAGGCTACAGACGTCTCAAAACAAAATTATTAGGTGCATTTCGAACCTAGGACCACGATCTCATATAGGTATACATGAGTTTGTAAACTTAAATTGGTTGCCAGTTGACCTAAGAGTACAAGTGAGGAAACTATGTATTATGTATAAAATAATTAACAAAAGTGCTCCAACTTACCTGGATACAATTACCCTGACGAGACAACGTCACAATCACAATACAAGATTTGCTAGAGACAACATTTCGATCCAAATTCCAGTCATAGGAACTCACAACAGGTCAACTTTCTTAATAACAAGCATTCAGTTATGGAATTCACTCCCCTATTTTGTTCAAAGCTCCTCTTCATTACAATTATTTAAACAGAGATCAAAAAGTTATTTTTGTGAAATTCTTAGATTAAGAGAAATTTAATTTGCTATTTGTTTGTGTATTATGTTTAAGTTATTGTGGTTTTCCTTGTTTATTCTGTTATATTTGTTTAGGACCACAATGGAAATAAGTTTGCCGTCTCGGTACTTTTTGTGTTTTTATCCTATTGATTTTGTATCAGAATAAAGAAATATAAATATAAAAATCATACCATTATCATCACTATCCTATTGTGATCATCATATCATTATCATCAGGCATCATCATACTATTACCATCACTATCTTATTGTGATCATCATATCATTATCAACATTATCATCATACCATTATCATCACTATGTTATTGTGATCATTATACCATCATCATCATACCATTTCATTACTATCTTATTGTGATCATCATATCATTATCATTATCATCATCATCATCATCATCATCATCATACCATGATCATTACTATCTTATTGTGATCATCATATCATTATAATCATCATAATACCATTATCATCACTATCTTATTGTGATCATATCATTATCATCATCATCATACCATTATCATCACTAACTTATTGTGATAATCATATCATTATCATACCATTATCATCACTATCTTATTGTGATCATCATATCATTATCATCATCATCACCATCATACCATTATCATTACTATCTTATTGTGATCATCATATCATTATCATCATCATTATACCATTATCATCACTATCTTATTATGATCATCATATCATTATCATCATCATAATACCATTATCATCACTATCTTATTGTGATCATCATATCATTATCATCATCATCATCATACCATGATCATTACTATCTTATTGTGATCATCATATTATAATCATCATCATACCATTATCATTAACCTATCTTATTGTGATCATCATTTCATTATCATCATCATACCATTATCATCATTATCTTATTGTGATCATCATATCATTATCATCATCATCATCATACCATGATCAGACTTTTTTTTGTAATGTTCTTGTTTTTTGAGTTCGTGTTGTGTCCGTTGGATATTGTGCTCCGCCAACAGAGCAAACAGAATTTCTATGTTTTTCCTAAAACAAATGATAATAAATGATACTTGACTTGACTTGACTTATCATCATCATCATCATCATACCATTATCATCACTATCTTATTGTGATCATCATATCATTATCAACATCATCATACCATTATCATTACTATCTTATTGTGATCATCATATCATCATCACCAACCACAAACACTTTGCTTTTAATATAAATATTTAATTCTTTCAGTACATTCCTTGTTGACCTGGAAAACTGCAAAAGTACTCCAGCATTGGTTGGCCGGTGTTTTGTTGAAAGAGTATGTAGTTTTTTAACTGTTCTTCTAATATGATGATTATTAAGAATTGTCACTTAATAGGTTCACATTAATAACTAAATAAAATTAGCTAATAAAAAATGTATTTATGATTGTTAGATTTTAATTGCTAAACAGTTATTGAAGCCAAGTTTGTGTTTGCTCTTGCATTATTTGACTTGATTTTGAGATTAACATTGAATCATTTGTAAAGCTTTACTTCCCTTTATCAGGCCTAAACCACACTTCATTACATAGTGTTGCAATGCTGTTCCTTTTTTCAAGTAATTTGAAAATAATATTTTAAATGGTTAGAAACAATACAAATAATCTTTTAATTGAACATAAAAGAGCTATAAAAAGTATAAATAGACAAAAGGAAAGGTGGATTACAGTTGTAAGTTTGTTTGGCAAATTGACTGATTTGAGCATTACTTCCAGGTTCTTGGAATCCAAATTGATTACATGGAAAAGCTTTTGGGATTGGGACAATATTGGCTCGTTTCCATTCTCGGGGAACCCATCCGTTTCTAACACTTGAGTTAGCAATAGCACATAAAGGACCACTAAGAATCTCAGCACCCTCTTTAAACACCCAGGGGGGAAGGTCATCTGGACCAGGGGCTTTATTACATTTAATTTGATTAAGTTTAATCCTGACAGTTTCCAGCTCTATGATAAGGTGACTAGGGATTTCATCAATATCTAATAGTGGATCTAGGGGAGGGAGGGGTTTAAATTCCGTGGTCAATGAGGCAAAAAATTGATTAATTTTATTTGAAAGCAAGGTATTATTGCCGTTACACAGCAAATTTGACATTCCTACAAGTGCATGATTTTCTTTGCATCCTAGATTGAGAAACCTTTTGGTGTGTTTCCACCAGGATCGGGAATCCGAATTCAAGAGCTTAGCTACATTGTTTTTGTAAAAAGATTTACGTAGGGATTTTGACATCCGGTTAACTTTGTTTCTCAGTGAGCGGAACTCAATAAGATTTCCTTCCTTAAAAGCAATTTGACGTTTACGAATAAGATTCTTATATTTGGAAGTAACCCAGGGTTTATCCATCACATACTGTGTTAAGGGAACAAGGGGAAAATGATGGTTATATAAAGATTGTAACTTATCATTAAAAAACTTAAATTGACTATAACAATCATTTAACTTATACATATCATGCCATCTAATACTACAAATGTCCTCAAAAAACAAAAGTTTATTGTTCTGTTTAAACAACCTCTTAAGGCTCTTGTTAGTGTAGTAGTGATCAAGTTTCACATTTGCGACCGGCTTGCAGATAACTACCCTATGGTCCGAAAGGCCAAGAGGAGGCTCGGTGATAGGGGCCAAATAAAACTCTCCCAATGACGTATAAAACAAATCGAGAATCGCTTCCTTTCTTGTGGGTATTTTAACTAGTTGCTTTAGCGGGAACTTTACCAATTTATAGTCCTTCATGCGGTTAAAATCACCAGTAATCACGATGCCGGTTTCCGGGTGCTTTGAGCACACATAATCAAGACTGTGAATAATATGGTTGCACATTTCTAAATCATTTGAATTTGGAGGGTGGTAGATCAATCCTATGGTTATATTCGCGATTTTGCGTGGCAAGCGTTTGGGACGAATGGTTATCCATATACTCTCGAATGCTTCATCCTTAATTGCTTTAGCGGGAACTTTACCAATTTATAGTCCTTCATGCGGTTAAAATCACCAGTAATCACGATGCCGGTTTCCGGGTGCTTTGAGCACACATAATCAAGACTGTGAATAATATGGTTGCACATTTCTAAATCATTTGAATTTGGAGGGTGGTAGATCAATCCTATGGTTATATTGGCGATTTTGCGTGGCAAGCGTTTGGGACGAATGGTTATCCATATACTCTCGAATGCTTCATTCTTAATTTCTGACCAAACTTTATAAGGAATTGAGTCTTTCACATATACGACTACTCCTACTACTAAAAAACGAAGGAAAATTCCACCCAGTATATTGTTGAGCGAGATGAACAAGGTTGTTAGGGTTACATCCACTGGAACCTTTTCCACACTGCCTATGGTTATGTCTTGAGGATATCCTAACTGGTATTACTCTCTGTTTGAATCTACCTCCACGACAACCGCGATGGTGGGTGGCTAGAATTCCCAGCTCTTTAAGAGAAACGAATACATCCTTGCTTAGTTTAGCGTCGGAATACTTATAGCCTGCGATACGCTCTCTACTGAAACACATTGTTATGCAAATGAGGATCACTGGAATGTTCCGTCAGGACAAGCCTCTCCACCACTGCAACGTTTCCGGCGAATCCGAGATGTTATATGTACCAACAATGGGCCTAGCTTTAGTACAGTTCCAACTTGACAATTTTAAGACAGCACAAACAAAGTTTCACCAAACAAATCACATCACCACAAACAGACAGTTAAATGCAAACAGAATATCCACACCAAACATCAAATAAGAAAACAAAAAAGCATGAAAATAAGTATTTTCTTCGCTGCCAGATAGGGCGCGTCTGTACTGGATTACGTCCGTTAATTTGTATAAATAGACAAAAGGAATGGAATGTAATAGATGAATTAAATAGTATAAATAGACAAAAGGAATGGAATGTAATAGATGAATTAAATAGTATAAATAGACAAAAGGAATGGAATGTAATAGATGAATTAAATAGTATAAATAGACAAAAGGAATGGAATGTAATAGATGAATTAAATAGTATAAATAGACAAAAGGAATGGAATGTAATATAGATGAATTAAATAGTATAAATAGACAAAAGGAATGGAATGTAATAGATGAATTAAATAGTAGAAATAGACAAAAGGAATGGAATGTAATAGATGAATTAAATGGTATAAATAGACAAAAGGAATGGAATGTAATAGATGAATTAAATAGTATAAATAGACAAAAGGAATGGAATGTAATAGATGAATTAAATAGTATAAATAGACAAAAGGAATGGAATGTAATAGATGAATTAAATGGTATAAATTGACAAAAGGAATGGAATGTAATAGATGAATTAAATAACATACTGAACATAACCATTAGTTATGGTTTTATGTTGCCATTTTCATTTAATCAATTTAATACAGTTAGAAGTCAGTTATAACCTTCAAAACCTTGTTTAAACTATAGTATTATGACTGTTGTCACTATTAGTCCATGGGAAATTCACACGAAGCTTTGGGACCCAAGTTCCTGAGTCACAATTAATTTTATACTTGTATGAATCACATAGCCAGTTTGAAATAATAAAACATTAATACAGTTATTATCATATCAATTATTATCATATCAATTATTATCATATCAATTATTATCATATCAATTATTATCATATCAATTATTATCATATCAATTATTATCATATCAATTATTATCATATCAATTATTATCATATCAATTATTATCATATCAATTATTATCATATCAATTATTATCATATCAATTATTATCATATCAATTATTATCATATCAATTATTATCATATCAATTATTATCATATCAATTATTATCATATCAATTATTATCATATCAATTATTATCATATCAATTATTATCATATCAATTATTATCATATCAATTATTTAAAATATTGTTATTAGAAACTCTACAATAATAGTAATAAAAAAGTTTTACAAACAAATACTCTATCTTTACCAAAAGCATGCATTAAATTTAACAAATTATTTTAATAATTACATTTTTCATTATAGGGCCTTCTATCTCTACATGCTATATACTTTTTTAGCACAGAAAATATTTCTTATAGATGGCCACAGATGTTTGAGTTAAATTTAAAAGAAAGTACAATATTAGTGAGACAACATTTAATTTCATGGTGTGCTTGATTTGTCGTTTGATTTTTCAGGAGCATGAAATTAATAAATTGTATAGTATTTATTGCCAAAATAAACCACAGGCTGAGGTGCTAAGAAGGGAGTGTGGAAATGACAACCCATTCTTTGTTGTAAGTATTCACAACACAAGGATGACTGTTTGATTCTAAATCTGCATGTTATTACGACATTTTCAAAATTGCTTCATGTCGTGTCTAAAATTTAATTACAGCAATGTTTACTCATACCAGGGAGTTGTAAAATAAATTTATTTAACAACTCCCTGCTCATACAGTGACACCTGTTAATATTACTACATAGAAAATGTGTGTTAGCATTACAAAGCTTCTGAATTATTTAAATTTTAATTTCAAAGCAATCATTCAGTGTTTGATGATATTCTGTTTTGCAGGAGTGTCAAAAGCAGTTGGGCCATAGGTTACCTTTAAGTGCATATTTGTTGAAACCAGTTCAAAGGATAACAAAATATCAGCTATTGCTTAAGGTAAATCCACTTGTGTATTTGTTGCGTGACAATGCTAAACTTAAACACCTTTGTTCATACATTTCCTGAATTATCTTTCTATCATGTCGTGTATTTTTTGCGTGACAATGCTAAACTTAAACACCTTCGTTCATACATTTCCTGAATTATCTTTCTATCATGTCGTGTATTTTTTGCGTGACAATGCTTAACTTAAACACCTTTGTTCATCATATACATATACATATACATATACATACACAGCCAGAGACATTTTTTCATACAACTAAAAAATACGGAACTTTCGCCAATGAGCTATGTTCAACGCGATTATGAGATCATGTTCCGAATATGAGCACTGTTTCTATAATTTACAGTATGATTTACATATACATATATACATATACATATACTTAATGAGTTCATTAACTTCGTGAACAATTTTCATCCTGCTATAAAGTTTACTCATGAAATTTCTGACAAGTGTGTGCCTTTCCTTGATATTAGTTTATCTATTGATAAACCTGGTCTTTCTACATCCGTTCACTACAAAGATACTGACGCGCACACTTATCTAAATTACAACTCTTCGCATCCTCCAGCTTGTAAGAATGCTATACCGTATTCGCAACTTGTTAGACTTCGACGTTTATGTAGCGATGATGATGACTTTAACATCAAAGCATCTGAGATGATCGATTTTTTCAATGCACGCGAATATCCATCTGACATTACTGTGAAATCTCTAAGAAAAGTTTGCCAGTTAACGCACGACGAGGACACATTGCAACCTACACATAATACAAATGCTTGTAACCGCATACCTCTAGTCCTCACGTATCATCCTATGAATAAAAAGGTTATTAACATTGTCCGCGATAACTTTTCAATTTTGACTGAAGATAAATCCGCTACAAAAGATATTTTTCAAGAACCACCCATGATAGCTTACAGACGTGATCAAAGCATTAAAGAAACTTTAGTTAAATCTAAATTACAAAACAAAGGTAATGAATCAACTGGAACATTCAAATGTAATAGAAATAGATGTTCGACATGTAATTACGTTTCATGTTCAAACCAAAAAGTAGGACCTTCTGGTAATTATGTTATCACAGATCGTATTACGTGCACCACTAGAAATCTAGTTTATTGTATTTCGTGTACTAAATGTAATATGCTTTATATTGGTGAAACTAAATGCAGGTTAGGTGATAGGTTTGTAGAACATTTAAGGTCTATTAAACTAAAGACTCCCGGATTACCTGTAGCCACCCATTTTTGTAATAATGAGCATTCCCTTTCGGATATTACAATTTCTGGTGTTAAAGTATGTAATGGTTCTGAGACATCTCGTAGAATTATAGAAGAAAGAATAATAGTAAAGCTTAGCACTCTTGCCCCTACCGGCATAAATGTACAATTTAGATCCTTTAAACATTAATTTTGCCAGAGACATTCACATATTAACAATTATTTACACTTGAAGCTTTTGTCTTTGTTTTAAATTTCCTGCTTTATAAGCAACCATTCCTGCTTTGTACCCCATAGCTTTTGGAGGCGTGCCTTTATAACTATGCCTTTTGTTTGTTAACATCTTTGATTGGCTGATTTGTTTTATTATGTAATTTTGTGACATATGTTATCCTTTGTTACAATTCTTTTCACCTGATGATGGGCTATGCCCGAAACATGTTGTTAAAATAATTCTATATTGAGGCAGTTTTAACTTATTTGATCTTGATTTTTTTCTGTATCCTGCCTATGCAGCTCTTTGATTTACATATACATATACATATACATTTCCTGAATTATCTTTCTATCATGTCGGAAATGTTTGTATTCTATTTTATAAGATTATTGATTGATTCATTTAAATGGCAAAAAACGTTTTTGTAATGTCATCCATCATTTTTCTTTATTTCATACAGTACTAGGATTGTAAACGCAATCAAAAACTTTTCTTGTGAATAAATTGTTTGATTAAATGTTTTATAGGAGATGTTAAAATATTCAGCAGCTGAGACGGGTGTGTCTGACCTTCAGAAAGCCCTAGACTGTATGTTACATGTTTTGAAATTTGTGAATGATTCAATGCATCAGATAGCCATCACAGGCTTTGATGGCAGACTCTCAGATCTTGGAAAACTACTCATGCAAGGTTCTTTCTATGTATGGGTTGAACACAAAAAAGGAAATATTAAAGACATTAGATTTAAGAAAATGCAAAGGCATATGTTTCTTTATGAGAAGTGTATTTTATTCTGCAAGAAAAGGGATGATTTGAAAGATAAAATCTGCTACACATACAAGAACAAGTTAAGGGTTCGTACTAATTCTTTATTGTATTCTAGCATTGAACAATGGTTATCTATAAGTTAACAATTTTAATGAAACCTTTATGAAAATTAATAAATTAATTACTTTAATAATCAGGTACAAGACCTTGGAATTACAGAACATGTAAAAGGAGACAGGAGAAAATTTGAATTGTGGCTGCAAGATAAATCAGAAATTCACATTATACAGGTAAGTTAAACTTTTTTGGTTTTTCAAAACAAAATTTATAGTAAATGTAATACTTTAATATTTTGAAATGATATGTCTATAGGCTGTGAATGATGAGACTAAAGTAACATGGGTAAAAGAAATCAGGGAGCTACTTCACAGCCAGCTAGAGGAAGAGCTAGGTAAGTAAAAATTTTGAGATTTATTAATAAACCTATTTGTATTTGTTTCACAATTTGTAATGACTGATTTGTTTATCTGTTTTCAAAATATATTTTTTATTTCAGCTATGAAGGACCTCATCGAACAAAAGACTCATGAAATATTTGATAACAATAGGTAAAGCTATACAAATCTATATTACAAAATACTTCAAAGGAATGTAATATCTAAATATATATATTTGTTGAAAGGTGTCAAACACAACATTGTTCTTGTTATTTTTCATAGAATTAATAATAATCTTGGACATGACACAACAGTTCTCCCATCACCGACTCCAAGTGAAACATCATCTGCTAGTGGGAACTTTGTCAACATGTCCTTAGCAGATAATGATGAGGATGGTTGGGCTAGTGAAGAATTTAGCGATTCTGATGATGGGATGGATGACACATGTTCTGTTAACACTCAAGTAAATATAATTATTTACCATTTCATATATTTGTTGTTTCTTTGAATTTATTATTATTTAATATTATTTTTCAAGCTAGGGTTAATATAATTCAATGATTTATAAATAACTAATAATACCATACAGTGTACTTAGCTTTATGACAATTTCTCATACATCTTTCATTGCATATAGAACTAATATATTATTCATTGTTGCTTAATTATTAAACGATTTATAAATGACTATAAAGAACATCTATGCTTGCTTTTGCTAATGAGAGTTATATGCTAAGCTTCCACCAATCAACATATATATAATTAGCCCTTAACATTCATTGCTAAACTATGATCCAGGTTATTGCAATGAACCAATACGTTGTTCTTGCTGAATATGAGACTGTTGAGGAGACCGAACTTCCTGTAAAAGAGGGCGACATTGTAGAAGTAGAACGTGTTGGAAAATCAGGCTGGTGGCTTGTACGCAAAAACTTGACAAATGAAAAAGGCTGGGTTCCTGCTGGTTACTTGGAATCACTTGCAATGCGTGCAACTCGTACTAGTGTTTCATATGTACCTCAAGGTGTGTAGTCATGTATAAACATGGTGCCATGCTAACATTCTAATTAATCTTATTTTATTTGCATCCATGTTTTAAAAGCTATCAGCAACTTATTATTTATTTAAAGCCATAGCCACAAGTGTGTTTGGTTCTGGTTTTAACCCATACCCATTGATCAATTACAAGACTAATCACATTAATTATTTGGTGTTAACATCATAACAATAAGAATATCATTTTATAATGTGTCAGAACTAACATATCTGGACATTTTATTATCAACTACAGATTATCACATGAATGGTGATTCAGTCTGTGACAACCCCCCTCCCCCACTCCTGTTTGTCATGACAGTTTTTCGTTTCCCTTTTGGGGTCGGACTGAGGAAGCATGGCTCCCGGTTAGGGACCCCTGGTGGTATACTGAGCCGAGATTTTAATATTTAATAAGATAAAACAAAAAATGTTATATACAGTAGGCCTATAAACTCAGCACTTGTTTTATAATTTTATCAAATGCTTTTAATATTTTAATGTTATTTTTATATGTTGTAATGAACTTGTATTTTTAATTATATCTTAATTGCTATTTAATATTTTAAAAAAATGCACTTATTCACTGCTATTTAATATTGTAAATTCAACAATGTTTACTTTGTTACAATAAAGAATTTGAATTTGAAAAGTGCTAAATACACACAACCCCTTGAACTGCCACATGCATGCATTGCACAACATGCGGGCTACAACTCTGATTTAATTGCATTGCATTGTATTCAATTTAAAAATTTATTGTTTTATGCTTAATGCATTGATTTAGTTTTTAACAATTTCATTTCATTTGATTTTTCTTTTGTTTTCATGTTAACAGCAGAAAAAGTTTTATATATATGATTATGTTTAAGGTGAGCATTTTGTTTTATACCACCATCACTTTTTTTGCTAATTGTATCATTTTAATTCACTAACTTTATTTACTTTCCTAATTATATACAGTATGTACAGTATTATGACTAATTATATACAGTATGTACAGTATTATGACTAATTATATACAGTATGTACAGTATTATGACTAATTATATACAGTATGTACAGTATTATGACTAATTATATACAGTATGTACAGTATTATGACTAATTATATACAGTATGTACAGTATTGTGACTAATTATATACAGTATGTACAGTATTATGACTAATTATATACAGTATGTACAGTATTATGACTAATTATATACAGTATGTACAGTATTATGACTAATTATATACAGTATGTACAGTATTATGACTAATTATATACAGTATGTACAGTATTATGACTAATTATATACAGTATGTACAGTATTATGACTAATTATATACAGTATGTACAGTATTGTGACTAATTATATACAGTATGTACAGTATTGTGACTAATTATATACAGTATGTACAGTATTATGACTAATTATATACAGTATGTACAGTATTATGACTAATTATATACAGTATGTACAGTATTATGACTAATTATATACAGTTGTACAGTATTATGACTAATTATTATATACTACAGTATATACAGTATTCTGATTAATTTTTATTATTTATTATGACACAACTTCCAAATCACCAATACTTTTCAGGAGGAATTATTTACTCATGTTTAATTTTATTTCAAAGTACTGTATTAGATTTTGCACTTTTGTGAAAATATTCCTTGGGTAAACCTTTACCTTTTGATTGATAAATATGTTTTGATCTTTGTTTACATCCAGAGTCTTCAAGAAGAAGTCATCGTCCAACAGTGCACCTAAGACGCAATCGTAGCCGTAGTGGTTCCAGAAAATCACTTCAAAAACGCAATGCGATACGAGTTGAATCACGTGCATAGCAGCAGCAGCATTGAATAATTCTTTCTGCTCGACTACAAATGACTAATATTGATAAAGTTTATCAAATTATTTATTCAACATTAGTCATTCAAAGATGTCCAAAGAGCTTTATTTGTATTCGTCTGGCTTTTCAACAATAAGCATTAGTTACATCATATAAAATTATGTGGCCTATTTACAAATTGAATTGTAGAATATTGATTTTAATTACTATAATAATAAATAGCTTCAAAATTAATTAATGTAAAATAAGATTTATTAATGACTCTTGTTGGTTATAAATATTTTAGGTAAAGTAATTTTCTTTTTGAGGTTTAATAAAGTAGGCCTAACAGTGCCCAACCTCACTCGACAATCTTAAGAGATTATCTAAAACTCTGTCTACACTATCAAACTGTAGTTTGACAAAAAAATATGATGTGCCAAAATATAAGAGTGATATATTGTTTGTCAAAATAGTTTAATAGTGTAGACAGAGCTTTTTAAAGTTTATATTTTATAACAGACCAATACTCAATTGGAGAAATTATGTTTGGTCAAAGCTAGAACTGACTTTTGTTTTAATACCAGAGCAACACTAATGCATAAAAACCTATGATTATATAACAAAATTTGTTTTCGTTATTTATTAGTAATCATGTACATGCTGAAGAAATGTAGATAGCTTTTTTTTCAATCAGTTTTTCTTTTCTTGTGAAATTCAAACATATAACCTTCTATTTTTATTGTAATTATAAAACTTAAAAAATAATATATTTTGTTGATTAGTTTATTGTAAGTAAAAACATAAAAAATCGCTCTTTTGTGAGTACAACAATGTTATTTGAAACCAGGTACAGTTAAGACAGTCTGCTATGTAAATACGAATTTGATCCAACTCGGCCCTAAACCGTCTCGGCTAAAGTCAAGTCGGCCCCACGTCAAGTCGGCCCCAAGTCAACTCGGCCCCACGTCACCTCGGCCCCACGTCAACTCGGCCCCACGTCAACTCGGCCTCAAGTCAACTCGGCCTCACGTGAACTCGGCCTCACGTGAACTCGGCCTCAAGTCAACTCGGCCTCACGTGAACTCGGCCAAAAACTAATCCGTCAACTCGGCCTCTAAAAACTATGAAACGCAAAAAGTGCTAATATAGTAGTTAATATTATAATGGCAGGATATAGTACGGTTAGGCCTACATAATACTAAATAGACGAAATACAACGGAAAATTCAATATTAATGATTAAATAATATTAATTGATAGGTAGTATTTATTTATATTGTTTGAAATAAACAAATATTTCTTCACATTTTGTATACAGGAATAACTGTCAAAGAAGACATTAAAAAAAATAATATTTAAACAATATACTTCGGTCTAAAACTGTACAGATATACATCAAAAGAATAAAATGACATTAAAATCATAACAAATCAAAAGGCAAGAAAACAAATTGCATAAGCATTATGGGTATAGGTTACATGCACACACACACCCAGACATGAATGTGCATTATTTTCAAATAGGCCTTACGGTTTTTTTGTATGACATTTTTATTTTCATTTCGTTTAGTACTTCATAATTATTCATAATTAATACAGTACACCATGGAAAGAGAGAAATTTGCTTCCATAACAGTCCATAGGGATGTGATTGTGATTTTATTGTATTTAATTATGGATTCATGGAATTTGTCATGGTGTGTGTTGTTATACTATCATCGGGAATCTTTTGTCCCGTTTTGTAATATCATCTTTAACTAAAAAGAATAATTTCTTCCTCACTATCATCCGATGATCATCCAGAAACGGCTGCTATTTTAACGTCACGTCACAAAACGGAACAGGTGTGAATGTTTTAAACGGAACGGTGAACGGGCGCGCCTCACGTTGAAAATTTCCCATAAATGTATTCATTGGATTCTCCATTATAATCAAATTTGAAATTTCCGTTTTATTTCATCTATTATGTAGGCCTAACCGTACTATATCCTGCCATTGTAATAAATGAACTACTATATTAGCACTTTTGGCGTTCCATACTTTTTAAAGGCCGAGTTGACGGATTAGTTTTTGGCCGAGTTGACTTTAGGCCGAGTTGACTTGAGGCCGAGTTGACGTGAGGCCGAGTTGACTTGAGGCCGACTTGACTTGGGGCCGACTTGACGTGGGGCCGACTTGACTTTGGCCGAGACGGTTTAGGGCCGAGTTGACCTGCACCCGTAAATACACATGAGTTCATGTTGTGTGTATGTAATAGTCCCAACAGGTTTTGACTATAGGTAGGCCAAATGCATTGTATACTTTACAGTAGGTACACTATTTATAGACTTAGTAACTTAGTCCATTCTTAGATTTAATAATCACTATGATTACAATTTTCCATGTCTGCTGTTGTTGATTACATAGACTACCATAGTAATCATTTGGAAAAAACCCTGGTTCGATTAATTTCCGTTTTTGTTATATTTTGTTATGATCTTGTTGTGACACTTGAATAAATTACTATTATTAAAAGATTTGATAGGCCTAAATCCTTTTTTATTTCTATATTAAATAGATATTATTAAATTAGATATATTTTATGAGTTGTAAAATCAATTCAAGATCATGCTGTAAAATAAATCATGATCCAAGATAAGAGAGAAAAAGTATCGAATTGGAAAACTTAATTGTGACGAGTGAGCCGCCGCTCTCTAAACAATAGCCGCCTACATTCATTCATTCATTTGATCAAAATAACATAAAACAAGTTAATATGGATAAAAAAATAATAAAAAAACAAGATATAAAACAATAATAAAATCAAGGAGTCCTTGAGGTAAAAGAAGTTTAAAAAGAAGTAAAGAAAATTAAGTTTAGATGCTATGCCGTTCCGATGCGAGATTGTTTTTTGACTAATTTTCTAAATGCATTTAGTACACTTGCTGAGATATCATGGAATAATTCTTGAACATATTCCATTAACATTTTGGCCTACTACTATATGCTGCTACTATAAAAAAAAATTCATGTGAACATGTGTTTTTTTTTCTTTGAAATATTTGTTGGGAAAGAAATGTTGTTATCAACCGATCGAAGTATTGTTCTATGTCTAAACAGAATTTTGCAGATATTATCACAAAGCGGGACACTACTTTTTAGGCTAAAGATGTGTACACTATAATTTCTACGAGCTATATCTACACACATAAAAATTGTGTCTACACAATGGTTCTTGTATACCGTACATCTTCTAATAGAACTCACACTCTAATATAGTAACCCCGCCTTCTAATAGTAACCCACCTTATAAGTCAATCTAACCCACTAACATTAGAGTCACTAGTAAAACTATTGACAATATCAGGGCCGTAGCCAGGATCGGTCAAGGGGGGGTTCGGACACTAAATATTTGGGTCAACCCCCCCCCCCCCCACCCCTGGGGGTGGGGCCTGATGCGAAGCGAATTTTGTTAAATGACACCCCTAGATGGCCGGAAAAGACACTCTCGTGCAGCATGCTACCAATGAGCAAAAAGATCGTACTTTTTTCCTCCTTTTCAAACACGTCGATAATTTAAAGGACGATAACTATTTGTTGCCGTATGTTAGATGCGCGTGCTCTGTGCGGAACCGCCGATTGTTTGATCATTTACTCCGTATTTTGTTTTGCGTTCAAGTTCAATGCGAACGTACATCTAGGAGCAGCCCCGAAAAAAGAACACTGGTTGAAGGCAAATGCTATTTGCTAGCTCTATCTATAATATTTATTTACAGCAATTTGTTGAGGAATATAAATATTTAAATAGGTGATATTGATACATTTTAGTACGTATCGGCTGGTGGTCTAGAAAAAAATAATCGGATGCCATAATGTGAACTACAGTACTTGATACCATAGATATTATAGTGTAAAATTTTAATATTCACTATAATCCTCTATGATACATTATACTTCATAGTCACACATAAATACTGATGTACGTCGGAAGGCTATATACTTTATGCATGCTGCCTGACTGCCAGTGATCTAAACAATTATAGGTACGCAGTTGTCTGGCGGTGTCCTTTGTACGAATCGTTCGTGCCCCAGTTCGCTATGAGACGCGTCAATATCATGTTACATGCAGGGACCAAACATTTATTTTTCAGGTTAAAATCGGCAATTCATTTGCAGCTTTTAGAAATTTACAGACACGTATCGCTAGTTGACGCTCATACAGAGAAGAAGGTTCACGAACAAGTTTACGCATTTTTCAATTTACAAACAATTTTTTGTACTGTGGGGCACGTATTTGGAGGAGTTTTGGAGATGAGGGTGAGGTATTGGGCATGTCGGGGATGGGGGTTCGCAGTCGGTTAAGGGGGGTTCGCTGTAAAGGGGGGTTCGCCCGAACCATAAAAACCCCCCCTGGCTACGGGCCTGAATATGACACTAAAATCAACATTTGAATTTGCTTTTAACACGATTTATTCCTTAATGGCATTTTTCACAATGTGACTGTCGATGATCCTTTATTTGTATGTAAGTACTCCAGCCTATGCCTCGATTATTGTTCCAGTTTTAGTTCAAAATAAGGATATTTTAATTACAACCCTTGACAGTTCATCAAATATTTTTTCTATTGATTTTCGACCACAAGTAGCGACATAACAATAATGCATGTTGATCTCGGGAGTGTTTTTGAGTTTATAAAATGAAGTTAGAGTTCAACCAAATTTGTTTATTCGTACTATTTTATTATTTTGCTATATGAGTTGCTGACCGGAAAAGTTAGGGGTGGGTTAATATTTTCAGGTGCCTAATTTAAGATTAGTACTATTAGAAAGGGGTTATTATGTTACTCTATAATAACCCCCCTTTTAATAGTAACCCACCCTACAAAACAATCAAAGAATAATATAACCCGGGTTACAATTAGAAGATTTACGGTAATTATGTTGAAATTAGCTGTTGTGTAGAGTGTTGGTTTTTTTTTTATCCGCGCGCCGCGGCCGCCGGAGAAAAGAGGCCACTGCTGCCATATCCACGCATCATCATCAAATTGGTTGGTTTGGTCTTCCTTCTTTTATTATTAGCCAATGAGATTGCTGTATTTAGTGTTGATTTCGCGGGGATTTTCTGTCCATTATAAAAAGGGGAAGGCCGATGCTTGTCTGCGGAGCAGAGAATTCACGGTTGTTCCGAGTTAATTTATAGGTGGTTTAGTTGTACAAGTAGGTATTTATATTGTACTATATATGTTTGTAATAATTAACCATGGAGTAAAGAATAATATTAACTCTGTCGATAGCCTAAAGAGGGCATATCTAGGCGCTGCTAATGGCCCAACTCAGTCAGTGCTGGCAGCTAGCCTAAGCCTACTACTAGCCTAGGCTAGGCCTAGTAGTAGTACTACTAGGCCTAGGCTAGTACTAGCGCCTAGCCTAGGTAGGCCTTAGTAGTAGGCCCTAGGCTAGATGGGTCCTGGCCCTAATTTTTAGGCGTATTAGGCGATAGCGAGACTAGGCTAGCCCTACCTAGAGTAGAGTAGGCCTGCCTACCACTACTCTGTCTCTCTGTACTCTATAATAAGGCCTACCTAGCTAGGCCAGCTCTCTAGCTAGCTAGGTAGGCCTATTAAGTACGCTAGGGTCCTAGGGAGGCTAGTAAGTAGGCCAGCTAGTACAAGGTAGATAGGCCCGGCCCCTGGCTAACGCCTGTATTCTTAGTTTAGGGGCCTATAGGCGGAGTATGGTCGAAGCGGCCGCCAACCAAAGCGGCCGCCAGTGTAATATCGTTATTTGTATGGAACGCCATGCGTGCTTTAAGCTTGGATTGTAGTTGTCAACGTCATGGCCTATGGCATTGAGTTACAGAAAGGTATATTAATAATACTTACGTTCGCTAATTTACATATATATATTTACATATTATATAATCTACAGTATTTATATATATAGTAGTACTAGTAGAATGTGTTCTATTATATTATTTATTTATTGCATTAAATCAATGTACATTTCCTTATTAATTTACATGAAATCTATAGTATTTGTACAGTGTTAACTTACAGTAAATCAATGTAAATTGTATCATTACTTTACATGCGAGTCGAATGTTATATTTTAATTTACATCGAATCTTAATATTTCATTATAATCTATAGTATTTGTACAGTATTAACTTACATTTGCGTGGCAAATGTATTTCATTGATCATTACATTTCTATCCTGGCGTGGTTGTTTTATAAGTAATACTATGTAAAGCGTTCATGTCATTGTTTTGTGGATTTATTTATTAAGTAAAGTTTTCAAATAAAAAATGAATACGATGTGTTGGACTGTTTGTGTTTTCAATAAAGCAACGCGAATTACAACAGAAACATTGTGTAAAGTTGCATGTATTGTCTCAAAGTTGTGTTTGATGTTGCGCGCTTTATCACTGTGCGGTAACACATTCGTCTTCAATGGTCTTTGTGTACCGGTCTATTATTGCGCAAAAACCACGCACGCGAGTTCATATGTCCATATAAAGTCAGAAATTTTTATTTATCCACATTACTTCCAAAACTGTTATCAAAATGTTCGAATGTATAGACTGTCAGCAACCTGTAAGAGAGAATGAAGAAGGTCTGTTATGCGATACCTGTGATCGGTGGCAAATGATGTTCCGCCAGCAAATAAGGACAAATAATGACGTGGAAGGGTATCACCAACGCCTTAACCAAAGAGCAAAGAAATGTAAGAATAACTTCAAACATTCATTTTGTCAACAGTTTAATTTTGTCTTTCACCAACCCACCTGCATTTTTTTTATTGATCATCTTATGTAATTTTTAAATGTTTTTTTGTTATCTGCAGCTAATCTACACTTCTACTTACTTTGTAAGCTGCTATTGGATGAAGGCCAGACAGTTGCGATTCATGCAGAGTTGGTCGGCAGGGAGGATAACCTACGCAATCAATCACGCCATGCTGCACGCGCAACGGTCCGCCTGAACCTGCTGTGGGACGAATACTCAAGAGGAACACGAACCGCTAGGGCATTATTGCTGGCCGCCAGTCGCGTTATTAGCCGTAATTAATTAGTTAAAATTGTATATGTTAATAACAAATTATGTTGTTATTAGTTAATTAAACTTATTACCTAAAATGTTTAATTTTTTTTGTTTTAATTTAATAATTTAATATATAAATATAAATGTACGATTTTAATGTTAATTTAATATATAAATATCATGTATGATTTTAATATTAATTTAATAATTTAATGTATAAATATCATGTATGATGTATGATTTTAATATGTTAATTAAATAATTTAATATATAAATAAATATAATGTATGATTTTAATGTTAATTAAACAATTCAATATAAAAATATAATGTATGATATAAATAAATTGCTCATGTTATTGTGAATAAATTGAAAGTTAATTATGAGACCTGCGAACACTTTGGTTTCTTGGTAGTACAGTAGTTAATTTTCTAATTAATTAGTATACAATAACAAATATATATATATATATTTTTTTATTATATATATCATTGGCTAATTTCGAGTAAAATTTACAACAGTTGAAAAACAAGTGATATCGCTGATCGGCCATTTCTTTTAAATGAACTTATCACAATCTGTAAAAAAGAGAATAAATTACATAATAATGCATTTAGATTGTTATTTACGATCAAAGAAAACCTGTCGAACCAACGACAATCAAATATTAAAGCACATGGGCCAATGGAGTTGTTGTAACAAAACAATAACACTCGAAGCACACACGGCGTTCCATACAAATCACCGTTATTGAACTAGCGGCCGCTTTGGTTGGCGGCCGCTTCGACCGTAATCCCTATAGGCTAGGCCTAGGCTAGGCCCTATCCTTTTTGCCGCAGTTTACTAGGCCCAGCTATTTTTGTTTGTATTGTTATGTTTGTATAAATGTGTTTGCCGAAATTAATAAAATAAATAATAATTTGGAGGCAAGGCCTTACCTAGCTATAGGCCCAGTAGTCAGACATGCACAAACATTGTATAATGATAATCAATATTTGTTGTTTCTTTACCTTTCTTTTACTTTAGTAGAAAGGGGACATTTAGAAAAATGCAGTCTGAAGACGAGTTTATTAGGATATGTAATCAACTAGAAATGTCAGTATCATTAACTCGCAATGCTCAGCTTATTTGGAGAGATTGGATGGATAGTTCTTGTGTGGAATTTAAAGTAAGTCAACTTGTTTACATGCATCAATAATAGAATTGTGTATTTAATTTATTTGTTCATTTTAAAGGACTAGTTAAAAATACTTTAAAATACACCCAATTATACAACAAATCAATGAGAACATAAAACAAATGACAACATTTTCTAAATTATGATTTCCTGTTGTAGGTTATGCCATTATTATCCAGACACCTTTTGGAGCAACAGGAAATTATAAATGCTTTGATGAATTGTGGCTATGAGAGAGTACGATCATTCTATCTGTTAGTTAGCTGTAATGGAGATTTTGTGATTACTTTTAATCTATATACCTTTTTTGTTTGTAGGTTGATCCAACTTCTTGGATTTCTTGTGCAGTTTATGTCACTATGATTGAAGATTGGTTAGTTTGCTTTCTTTCTTATAGTGTAATGATCATGCTTTGTTGTCATCATACAACTTATTATTATCATTTACATATTATATTCAATAGATAATATCTAGGATGGGCCAGCTGAATGTATATGGGGTCAATAATACATATCTAGGATGGGCCAACTGAATGTATATGGGGTCAATCATTTACATATTATATTCAATAGATAATATCTAGGATGGGCCAGCTGAATGTATATGGGGTCAATCATTTACATATTATATTCAATAGATAATATCTAGGATGGGCCAGCTGAATGTATATGGGGTCAATCATTTACATATTATATTCAATAGATAATATCTAGGATGGGCCAGCTGAATGTATATATGGTCAATAATACATATCTAGGATGGGCCAGCTGAATGTATATGGGGTCAATCATTTACATATTATATTCAATAGATAATATCTAGGATGGGCCAGCTGAATGTATATGGGGTCAATAATACATATATAGGATGGGCCAGCTGAATGTATATGGGGTCAATCATTTACATATTATATTCAATAGATAATATCTAGGATGGGCCAGCTGAATGTATATGGGGTCAATCATTTACATATTATATTCAATAGATAATATCTACTGTAGGATGGGCCAGCTGAATGTATATGGGGTCAATCATTTACATATTATATTCAATAGATAATATCTAGGATGGGCCAGCTGAATGTATATGGGGTCAATAATTACCCAAAGTAACTATAATAAAGTGTACACATTATGCCAGATGTTATATTCTTATTGTATCCAAGAGATATGCAGAATTTTCTACTTTACAATCCTAAAATGTATCGTGACTCACTTGCTATTGCATTAGTGCAATATTGTTTTATTTATTCCAAACTATGTTTTATGGTGGTCAGCATATTGGTTTTGGAATCGTAAAATGGCTTTAATTAGCATTGTTGTTTCTATTATGATAATTTTGGACTGCACTTTGGATGAATAAACTGTATAATATTATTATTATTTTTAGGAAAAAATTGAATACAGAGGAGCAAGGAATCCAAGGACCTTCACTGTCAATTACACAAATATTGCAAGCATCACATATGAAGTAGGTAGTCTAATTTAGAATTTAATCATCATGACATTGTTTTAATGCATTCTAAATTCTACATTTTTATTAATTAAGAGAGTAATAAAATTTGCATTAATTTTGATTGAATGTAATATTCCAAAAAATCGGAATTGAAATAGCGAATAACCCTAACGTGAATCCTAGGGAGTCCTTCAGTGTATGTCAACAGATTGTTGCTACATGTAACACTGGAAATTTACAAGCTGAAATTATGTACACTTTCAGCATAGTAATGTTTTTCATCAAGATGAACAAGTTAAAAGCTGAGCATATGATAAGTCGTATTGTGGTAGAGCATCTCTTGAAAGCTGAACAGAAATACTGCATTTCTATTGCACTATTCCAGAAGATGGAACGGTAAGTAATGATTATAACACTACAGTTTATACTACTGGTTAATACTGCATTTCTATTGCACTATTCCAGAAGATGGAACGGTAAGTAATGATTATAACACTACAGTTTATACTACTGGTTAATACTGCATTTCTATTGCACTATTCCAGAAGATGGAACGGTAAGTAATGATTATAACACTACAGTTTATACTACTGGTTAATACTGCATTTCTATTGCACTATTCCAAAAGATGGAACGGTAAGTAATGATTGTAACACTACAGTTTATACTACTGGTTAATACTGCATTTCTATTGCACTATTCCAGAAGATGGAACGGTAAGTAATGATTATAACACTACAGTTTATACTACTGGTTAATACTGCATTTCTATTGCACTATTCCAGAAGATGGAACGGTAAGTAATGATTGTAACACTACAGTTTATACTACTGGTTAATACTGCATTTCTATTGCACTATTCCAAAAGATGGAACGGTAAGTAATGATTGTAACACTACAGTTTATACTACTGGTTAATACTGCATTTCTATTGCACTATTCCAGAAGATGGAACGGTAAGTAATGATTATAACACTACAGTTTATACTACTGGTTAATACTGCATTTCTATTGCACTATTCCAAGTTTATACTACTGGTTAATACTGCATTTCTATTGCACTATTCCAGAAGATGGAATGGTAAGTAATGATTATAACACTACAGTTTATACTACTGGTTAATACTGCATTTCTATTGCACTATTCCAGAAGATGGAATGGTAAGTAATGAGTATAACACTACAGTTTATACTACTGGTTAATACTGCATTTCTATTGCACTATTCCAGAAGATGGAACGGTAAGTAATGATTATAACACTACAGTTTATACTACTGGTTAATACTGCATTTCTATTGCACTATTCCAGAAGATGGAACGGTAAGTAATGATTGTAACACTACAGTTTATACTACTGGTTAATACTGCATTTCTATTGCACTATTCCAAAAGATGGAACGGTAAGTAATGATTGTAACACTACAGTTTATACTACTGGTTAATACTGCATTTCTATTGCACTATTCCAGAAGATGGAACGGTAAGTAATGATTATAACACTACAGTTTATACTACTGGTTAATACTGCATTTCTATTGCACTATTCCAGAAGATGGAACGGTAAGTAATGATTATAACACTACAGTTTATACTACTGGTTAATACTGCATTTCTATTGCACTATTCCAGAAGATGGAATGGTAAGTAATGAGTATAACACTACAGTTTATACTACTGGTTAAATACTGCATTTCTATTGCACTATTCCAGAAGATGGAACGGTAAGTAATGATTATAACACTACAGTTTATACTACTGGTTAATACTGCATTTCTATTGCACTATTCCAGAAGATGGAACGGTAAGTAATGATTATAACACTACAGTTTATACTACTGGTTAATACTGCATTTCTATTGCACTATTCCAAAAGATGGAACGGTAAGTAATGAGTATAACACTACAGTTTATACTACTGGTTAAATACTGCATTTCTATTGCACTATTCCAGAAGATGGAACGGTAAGTAATGAGTATAACACTACAGTTTATACTACTGGTTAATACTGCATTTCTATTGCACTATTCCAAAAGATGGAACGGTAAGTAATGAGTATAACACTACAGTTTATACTACTGGTTAATACTGCATTTCTATTGCACTATTCCAAAAGATGGAACGGTAAGTAATGAGTATAACACTACAGTTTATACTACTGGTTAATACTGCATTTCTATTGCACTATTCCAAAAGATGGAACGGTAAGTAATGATTATAACACTACAGTTTATACTACTGGTTAAATACTGCATTTCTATTGCACTATTCCAGAAGATGGAACGGTAAGTAATGATTATAACACTACAGTTTATACTACTGGTTAATACTGCATTTCTATTGCACTATTCCAAAAGATGGAACGGTAAGTAATGAGTATAACACTACAGTTTATACTACTGGTTAATACTGCATTTCTATTGCACTATTCCAAAAGATGGAACGGTAAGTAATGATTATAACACTACAGTTTATACTACTGGTTAAATACTGCATTTCTATTGCACTATTCCAGAAGATGGAACGGTAAGTAATGATTATAACACTACAGTTTATACTACTGGTTAATACTGCATTTCTATTGCACTATTCCAAAAGATGGAACGGTAAGTAATGAGTATAACACTACAGTTTATACTACTGGTTAATACTGCATTTCTATTGCACTATTCCAAAAGATGGAACGGTAAGTAATGATTATAACACTACAGTTTATACTACTGGTTAAATACTGCATTTCTATTGCACTATTCCAGAAGATGGAACGGTAAGTAATGATTATAACACTACAGTTTATACTACTGGTTAAATACTGCATTTCTATTGCACTATTCCAGAAGATGGAACGGTAAGTAATGATTATAACACTACAGTTTATACTACTGGTTAATACTGCATTTCTATTGCACTATTCCAGAAGATGGAACGGTAAGTAATGATTATAACACTACAGTTTATACTACTGGTTAATACTGCATTTCTATTGCACTATTCCAGAAGATGGAACGGTAAGTAATGATTATAACACTACAGTTTATACTACTGGTTAAATACTGCATTTCTATTGCACTATTCCAGAAGATGGAACGGTAAGTAATGATTATAACACTACAGTTTATACTACTGGTTAATACTGCATTTCTATTGCACTATTCCAGAAGATGGAACGGTAAGTAATGATTATAACACTACAGTTTATACTACTGGTTAAATACTGCATTTCTATTGCACTATTCCAGAAGATGGAACGGTAAGTAATGATTATAACACTACAGTTTATACTACTGGTTAATACTGCATTTCTATTGCACTATTCCAAAAGATGGAACGGTAAGTAATGATTGTAACACTACAGTTTATACTACTGGTTAATACTGCATTTCTATTGCACTATTCCAGAAGATGGAACGGTAAGTAATGATTATAACACTACAGTTTATACTACTGGTTAATACTGCATTTCTATTGCACTATTCCAAAAGATGGAACGGTAAGTAATGAGTATAACACTACAGTTTATACTACTGGTTAATACTGCATTTCTATTGCACTATTCCAAAAGATGGAACGGTAAGTAATGATTATAACACTACAGTTTATACTACTGGTTAATACTGCATTTCTATTGCACTATTCCAAAAGATGGAACGGTAAGTAATGATTATAACACTACAGTTTATACTACTGGTTAATACTGCATTTCTATTGCACTATTCCAGAAGATGGAACGGTAAGTAATGAGTATAGCACTACAGTTTATACTACTGGTTAATACTGCATTTCTATTGCACTATTCCAGAAGATGGAACGGTAAGTAATGAGTATAACACTACAGTTTATACTACTGGTTAATACTGCATTTCTATTGCACTATTCCAGAAGATGGAACGGTAAGTAATGAGTATAACACTACAGTTTATACTACTGGTTAATACTGCATTTCTATTGCACTATTCCAGAAGATGGAACGGTAAGTAATGAGTATAACACTACAGTTTATACTACTGGTTAATACTGCATTTCTATTGCACTATTCCAGAAGATGGAACGGTAAGTAATGATTATAACACTACAGTTTATACTACTGGTTAATACTGCATTTCTATTGCACTATTCCAAAAGATGGAACGGTAAGTAATGAGTATAACACTACAGTTTATACTACTGGTTAATACTGCATTTCTATTGCACTATTCCAAAAGATGGAACGGTAAGTAATGATTATAACACTACAGTTTATACTACTGGTTAATACTGCATTTCTATTGCACTATTCCAGAAGATGGAACGGTAAGTAATGATTATAACACTACAGTTTATACTACTGGTTAAATACTGCATTTCTATTGCACTATTCCAGAAGATGGAACGGTAAGTAATGATTATAACACTACAGTTTATACTACTGGTTAATACTGCATTTCTATTGCACTATTCCAGAAGATGGAACGGTAAGTAATGATTATAACACTACAGTTTATACTACTGGTTAAATACTGCATTTCTATTGCACTATTCCAGAAGATGGAACGGTAAGTAATGATTATAACACTACAGTTTATACTACTGGTTAATACTGCATTTCTATTGCACTATTCCAAAAGATGGAACGGTAAGTAATGATTGTAACACTACAGTTTATACTACTGGTTAATACTGCATTTCTATTGCACTATTCCAGAAGATGGAACGGTAAGTAATGATTATAACACTACAGTTTATACTACTGGTTAATACTGCATTTCTATTGCACTATTCCAAAAGATGGAACGGTAAGTAATGAGTATAACACTACAGTTTATACTACTGGTTAATACTGCATTTCTATTGCACTATTCCAAAAGATGGAACGGTAAGTAATGATTATAACACTACAGTTTATACTACTGGTTAATACTGCATTTCTATTGCACTATTCCAAAAGATGGAACGGTAAGTAATGATTATAACACTACAGTTTATACTACTGGTTAATACTGCATTTCTATTGCACTATTCCAGAAGATGGAACGGTAAGTAATGAGTATAACACTACAGTTTATACTACTGGTTAATACTGCATTTCTATTGCACTATTCCAGAAGATGGAACGGTAAGTAATGAGTATAACACTACAGTTTATACTACTGGTTAATACTGCATTTCTATTGCACTATTCCAGAAGATGGAACGGTAAGTAATGAGTATAACACTACAGTTTATACTACTGGTTAATACTGCATTTCTATTGCACTATTCCAGAAGATGGAACGGTAAGTAATGAGTATAACACTACAGTTTATACTACTGGTTAATACTGCATTTCTATTGCACTATTCCAGAAGATGGAACGGTAAGTAATGATTATAACACTACAGTTTATACTACTGGTTAATACTGCATTTCTATTGCACTATTCCAAAAGATGGAACGGTAAGTAATGAGTATAACACTACAGTTTATACTACTGGTTAATACTGCATTTCTATTGCACTATTCCAAAAGATGGAACGGTAAGTAATGATTATAACACTACAGTTTATACTACTGGTTAATACTGCATTTCTATTGCACTATTCCAGAAGATGGAACGGTAAGTAATGATTATAACACTACAGTTTATACTACTGGTTAATACTGCATTTCTATTGCACTATTCCAAAAGATGGAACGGTAAGTAATGAGTATAACACTACAGTTTATACTACTGGTTAATACTGCATTTCTATTGCACTATTCCAGAAGATGGAACGGTAAGTAATGAGTATAACACTACAGTTTATACTACTGGTTAATACTGCATTTCTATTGCACTATTCCAGAAGATGGAACGGTAAGTAATGATTATAACACTACAGTTTATACTACTGGTTAATACTGCATTTCTATTGCACTATTCCAAAAGATGGAACGGTAAGTAATGAGTATAACACTACAGTTTATACTACTGGTTAATACTGCATTTCTATTGCACTATTCCAGAAGATGGAACGGTAAGTAATGATTATAACACTACAGTTTATACTACTGGTTAATACTGCATTTCTATTGCACTATTCCAAAAGATGGAACGGTAAGTAATGAGTATAACACTACAGTTTATACTACTGGTTAATACTGCATTTCTATTGCACTATTCCAGAAGATGGAACGGTAAGTAATGAGTATAACACTACAGTTTATACTACTGGTTAATACTGCATTTCTATTGCACTATTCCAGAAGATGGAACGGTAAGTAATGAGTATAACACTACAGTTTATACTACTGGTTAATACTGCATTTCTATTGCACTATTCCAGAAGATGGAACGGTAAGTAATGAGTATAACACTACAGTTTATACTACTGGTTAATACTGCATTTCTATTGCACTATTCCAGAAGATGGAACGGTAAGTAATGAGTATAACACTACAGTTTATACTACTGGTTAATACTGCATTTCTATTGCACTATTCCAGAAGATGGAACGGTAAGTAATGATTATAACACTACAGTTTATACTACTGGTTAATACTGCATTTCTATTGCACTATTCCAAAAGATGGAACGGTAAGTAATGAGTATAACACTACAGTTTATACTACTGGTTAATACTGCATTTCTATTGCACTATTCCAAAAGATGGAACGGTAAGTAATGATTATAACACTACAGTTTATACTACTGGTTAATACTGCATTTCTATTGCACTATTCCAGAAGATGGAACGGTAAGTAATGATTATAACACTACAGTTTATACTACTGGTTAATACTGCATTTCTATTGCACTATTCCAAAAGATGGAACGGTAAGTAATGAGTATAACACTACAGTTTATACTACTGGTTAATACTGCATTTCTATTGCACTATTCCAGAAGATGGAACGGTAAGTAATGAGTATAACACTACAGTTTATACTACTGGTTAATACTGCATTTCTATTGCACTATTCCAGAAGATGGAACGGTAAGTAATGATTATAACACTACAGTTTATACTACTGGTTAATACTGCATTTCTATTGCACTATTCCAAAAGATGGAACGGTAAGTAATGAGTATAACACTACAGTTTATACTACTGGTTAATACTGCATTTCTATTGCACTATTCCAGAAGATGGAACGGTAAGTAATGATTATAACACTACAGTTTATACTACTGGTTAATACTGCATTTCTATTGCACTATTCCAGAAGATGGAACGGTAAGTAATGATTATAACACTACAGTTTATACTACTGGTTTATACTGTGTTTGATACCATAAGCAAATAGGCAAAGTTGTCATCTTTATAATTCAAACACCATTATTATACTGTATTACTAATCTTCTAAATTATATCTTATAGTATTTTTCAAGAAGTGTTTCAAAGCCAAGATACAATGGATAACAATTATGCAAACCGTGAACTTTTGTCTTCGCAACTTTTAAAACATACTGAACTATGTTGGTCAATGTTTGTAATCGCAAAAGGTATTTCTGTTATTGTAAAAATCTAAGTTCATTGTGACCAGTGTCATAAATGATGGGTCCGAATCCCAATGTTTTATAAATCTGTGATTAAGTGGTCTATGCAGATAATGTTATTGGTTGGGTACAATGTGCAAGTAAAATATCCATTGTCATGGACCTACTCTTTCAATGAAAAACAACAACACTTACTCACTCACTTTTCATGTTTTTAGGATCATTGTTTGAAAACTGCAATGACTTGTTGACATCGTTTCAGCTGATGATTGGTTGTATTGACCACATAATTAAACAAGTACCTGTTTTCTTGCTAAGAGAGCGTTTTAGTAAGTAAATGTCTGTTTTTATAGAATCATGATTTACTGAACAAGTAATTGTTTGGTTTGCTGGTCACTTTGCTGTAAATTTTACTATACATTTCTTTTGAAGGTACTCGGCCATCTAACTTACAACAAACTTCAGAGCGTCCAACAAGTGTATTACGAGTTCTTTGTGAGCATGTCAAACTACAAGATTATGATGATGTAGCTAACATGATGAATCAACATCTTTTACCATTTATTGATGACTTAGAGAAAAAGAAAGAAGGTTATACTGAACTTACAGAGGTAATTATTGTTTATGCAGATGGTGGCCAAATTATGTTTCTAATTCTTATTCAAATCAATAAAACAATTTTTTAAATTTTTAACACCAATAGATCGCTTTTCTGAAACAACAGTACCAAGAGATATACAAATCCAAGAAAGACATAGATGAAATACATTTTCTTTCACGAAAAAGTTATTTATTTCCTGAAAAACCACGAATTTCAGCGTCAGGTCAAGCAGACTCGGCAAGGTACTCAAGGGAAGTAGAAACTCCAGTAAAGTAAGTTATATAAATTATATTGTCTTTGAATTGATGTAAGGGTAATGTCATTTTGTGCTGTCAAGACACCTCAAATGAAAATTTAGATTGTAATAGATTATCAAAATAAAATAATTTATCTCTTTCTATATATTTATTTTGACCTTTAATGTTGTTTTGACAATTTTGTTATTACTTACATGTTTCTTAATTGAGGTCCAACTATATCGTATATTTTTTCCAAAGTTTTTATTTATTTGGTGTATTACATGTTAAAATAACATTAGGTGTTTAAATTGACTTGGTCCCATGCTGTAATTCATGAAACATTAATGCGGTTTAGCAGAAGCAAATTAAACCTAAATGTTTTCCTTCCGTTTTCCATAGGAGAGCTATCAATACTATCCAAGGATTAGCAGAAGCAAATTAAACCTAAATGTTTTCCTTCCGTTTTCCATAGGAGAGCTATCAATACTATCCAAGGATTAGCAGAAGCAAATTAAACCTAAATGTTTTCCTTCCGTTTTCCATAGGAGAGCTATCAATACTATCCAAGGATTAGCAGAAGCAAATTAAACCTAAATGTTTTCCTTCCGTTTTCCATAGGAGAGCTATCAATACTATCCAAGGATTAGCAGAAGCAAATTAAACCTAAATGTTTTCCTTCCGTTTTCCATAGGAGAGCTATCAATACTATCCAAGGATTAGCAGAAGCAAATTAAACCTAAATGTTTTCCTTCCGTTTTCCATAGGAGAGCTATCAATACTATCCAAGGATTAGCAGAAGCAAATTAAACCTAAATGTTTTCCTTCCGTTTTCCATAGGAGAGCTATCAATACTATCCAAGGATTGAAAAATCTTCTCAACTCTTGCAGTTCCACTCCATCACCTACACTTCTTCAATATTTTAAAGTAAGTATTAGTTACTGCTTTATCCATCACAGGTATTAATATTTTCTTTTTCAAAACAAACATGTCAATAGAACAATCAGACTGCTGAGTCAGTTCGATTGTTGATATTTATTTACTATATTATTGCCAGTAGATTCACTGTTTCCTTTAGAATCCCGCGGCAGAAGACTAAGAGTTCTTAATAGCATAGGATAGTGGAGTGAATTACTGATATTCAGCGTTATCTTTTTATTTTGTTTGTCTATTCTTAAATCATGGAAAAAAGAATAGACACAGATCATCAAATAAAAAGACAAATTTTATTGAAGTAATACTTGATTAGTACTCATTTGTTTATTTACAGCAATGTCATAAAGATCCAACGTCAGTGGTAAAGCAACGTCTATCAAACCTTGAAAGGGATTTTATTCAGGGCTTTGCATCTACTATGGGTATTCACATGTGTGAAGTTGCCAAACAACGCTTTCAAATTGGCTGTAAACTGTACTTTAGGGTTATGGAAGCAATGCTCACCAGTGTAAGTTTCATTTTATGTAAACCTAATGATATGCCTACAATGTGCTATATACAGTTTGTTTAAAGGCATTTTAAGTGGTCTTGTTGTTGTTTTATACTAATTGTACTCAGGGCCACACACAGAAGACCAATATTTTTGACTGATTTTGCCACCCTGGTTTTGTGAATAAATAAATATTTAAGACTACTGTATCCATTTGCGTAATTATTTAGTTTGCATATATTTAATTTGCGTATATAAATATTGAGACGTAATTACCATGATTGTTGTATATAAATATTGAGACGTAATTACCATGATTGTTGTATATAAATATTGAGACGTAATTACCATGATTGTTGTATATAAATATTGAGACGTAATTACCATGATTGTTGTATATAAATATTGAGACGTAATTACCATGATTGTTGTATATAAATATTGAGACGTAATTACCATGATTGTTGTATGCATTTTACTAGTTTTCTTCTGGTATATTTCCCATTTTTTTGTGTATTAGGAAGAAGATCGTTTAAAGCAGACAAATTTTTCAAAGTTGTTGTGCAATGATACATTTCATAAATCTTTGCTTGCTTGCTCGTTGGAAGTTGTGCTTCTCACATATGGAACATTATGTATGTATTTGTTTTCTAATGTCACTTTTTAGTTTAAGTAAATGAAAGTTTCGTGTTTTTTTGTAAAATGAAAGAAAATTTACTTTTTGTTACTTTTATTCTGAAAGTTTGTGCATAAAATAAAAAAACAATTTTTAAAGTAATTGATGGTTAGTACTCATAAATATTGTTTCATTTTATTAGTAGTGTTGTTATTTGTTTTCTTTTTGTTAGTGTCGCCATCATTGAGTAATCTTAGTAATTTTGAAAGTAGTGCTAGTTTCCCATGGATTCTTGGCATATTTGAAATTCAACCTTATGATTTTTGTAAAGTAATTGAGACATTTTTGAAGGAGGAGACAAAACTAACAAGAGATGCAGTTAAAGTTAGTATATTTATTATTATGTTTTGAAAATATCCAACATTGAATACATAATAACTGACAATTGTGCTATTATTGAAATTAGAAATAGTTATCAACATGTTACATACAGTAATGAGAAGGTGCAATAGTATGAGAAGATATTACACATTGGTCTGTGTTTCACATTTAATCAATAAGCTTGTTTCACCACAGCATCTTCAGAATGCAGAAGCAATGATATTGGACTGTTTAGCATGGAGAAGTGGATCTTCATTATTTGATGCAATGGACAGTTACATTAGTTCATCAACTACCTCGCCATATGTGGTAGGATATATAACATTTCATCATGTTATTGTGAAAATCATTCTTTATGTTAAATAATTTTTATATTTAAAAAATCCATATCATAATGCAGCATTTTTCTTTGCTGTTAGTATAGAGATTTTCATATCCCTGACTCCTGCTTTATTTACTTTTTCTAGCCTCCCAGCTCTGGAGAACCATGTGTGACTTTTACAATGAAGAATAGGGCATCTGAAATGTAAATAGTACAGTATATCGCTACTTGTTTCTTTTCAATTTAATCTGACATTTTGTTTAAGTATTAATTCACTATTATGCAACTTGACTCTAGAAAAACAGCTTGCATGTTTCTTTTTCTCTGAAGTTTAATGGTGTACAGTATGTGCTCTGTGTATAGGATATGTGGGACATATCCTATACTGTAAATCTTCTGTGTAAATTGTTGGCCATAACTATCCCTAATCTTTATTTATTACAAGATAGTTACAGTTTGTGCCTGTGTACTCATTTGAAATGTTACACTGTTTCAAATCCCATCATGGGACACAAACACATGATTTGTTAATGGTGGTGAATCACTGCATATTAACTATAATAGCAAATTCTAGTATTATGTGCCTACAGTATTTCATTTCATTGTTGGAATTACAGATTGTATTTATAGAAATGCATTTATTTGTAGGTTTCAGTCTCCAATGAAGCAAAACAGTAAAACTGTGGATGCGGTTGGTACAAGTAGTAGTAGTAGTGAAGACAGCACACAGACTTCAGTGGCAACCCAAAGAGGATTACGTTCAGCATCACTTAATGTATATATTACCAAGGTCTCCCATCTTGCCTATGAACGTCTACAGGATATGTGTTCAAAGCTAGAAATACCTAATGATCTAGTATGTAATTTGATTAATTTGCGCTAAGTCTGATTCGATAATGCTACCAAGATACTGTCAATAGTGTTATTTTTTGTGTGTATTTTTATGTTTTTAGCTTCAGCGGATTTGGACTTGCTTTGATCACTGCATCATTCACAAACCATTGTTACTCAAGGATAGACATTTAGATCAGGTATGTTTTAATGGACATTATTACATGCCTTCCTTGTCCTTTGGTACATTCACAAACCATTGTTACTCTAGGATATACATTTAGACCAGGTATGTTTTATTGGACATTATTACATGCTTTCTTGCCCTTTGGTACATTCACAAACTATTGTTACTCAATGATAGACATTTAGATCAGGTATGTTTTAATGGACATTATTACATGCTTTCCTTGCCCTTTGGTACATTCACAAACCATTGTTACTCTAGGATAGACATTTAGACCAGGTATGTTTTAATGGACATTATTACATGCCTTCCTTGCCCTTTGGTACATTCACAAACCATTGTTACTCATCGATAGACATTTAGATCAGGTATGTTTTAATGGACATTATTACATGCTTTCCTTGTCCTTTGGTACATTCACAAACCATTGTTACTCTAGGATAGACATTTAGATCAGGTATGTTTTAATGGACATTATTACATGCCTTCCTTGCCCTTTGGTACATTCACAAACCATTGTTACTCTAGGATAGACATTTAGATCAGGTATGTTTTAATGGACATTATTACATGCCTTCCTTGTCCTTTGGTACATTCACAAACCATTGTTACTCAAGGATAGACATTTAGACCAGGTATGTTTTAATGGACATTATTACAAGCTTTCCTTGTCCTTTGGTACATTCACAAACCATTGTTACTCTAGGATAGACATTTAGATCAGGTATGTTTTAATGGACATTATTACATGCTTTCCTTGCCCTTTGGTACATTCACAAACCATTGTTACTCTAGGATAGACATTTAGACCAGGTATGTTTTAATGGACATTATTACAAGCTTTCCTTGCCCTTTGGTACATTCACAAACCATTGTTACTCAATGATAGACATTTAGACCAGGTATGTTTTAATGGACATTATTACAAGCTTTCCTTGTCCTTTGGTACATTCACAAACCATTGTTACTCTAGGATAGACATTTAGATCAGGTATGTTTTAATGGACATTATTACATGCTTTCCTTGCCCTTTGGTACATTCACAAACCATTGTTACTCTAGGATAGACATTTAGATCAGGTATGTTTTAATGGACATTATTACATGCTTTCCTTGCCCTTTGATACATTCACAAACCATTGTTACTCAAGGATAGACATTTAGATCAGGTATGTTTTAATGGACATTATTACATGCTTTCCTTGCCCTTTGGTACATTCACAAACCATTGTTACTCTAGGATATACATTTAGACCAGGTATGTTTTAATGGACATTATTATAAATCCAGATTGTATAATTACTTTAAAACTGACAATATACTAAATGATTGGCAATACGGCTTCCGAAACAATCATTCAACCTCCCACACTATACAGTAATTGATCTGGTCCACAAAATACTAAAGGCATTTGAAAACAAAGAGTTCGTAATTGCCACATTTATGGATTTGTCAAAGGCATTTGATATTATTGACCACAGTATATTACTGAACAAGCTATTCCACTATGGTATAAGAGGTGTTATACTAAAATGGTTCAGTAACTATTTAAAATCACGAAAGCAATATGTTTTTATAAATGGTACTTCGTCTAATATTAAGGAGACTAGTATTGGTGTTCCACAAGGTTCCGTTTTGGGACCTTTGTTGTTTCTTGTATATGGAAACGATATATGTAACTCAAGTACACAAATTGAATTAATTAGCTTTGCCGATGATACAACAGGATTCAAGTGAGGAAATAACCTGAACGCATTGGCAAACACGATGAATGTGGAACTAGATAGAATTAATATGTGGTTCAAAGCTAATAAACTTTAATTAAACACCAGCAAAACAAATTACGTAATCTTTAAAACTGCCCAAAGGCGTATTATTACAACCAACATTGAATTGAAAATGAATAACATTACTTTAGAACAACAAAAAAATGTAACATTTCTTGGGGTTGTAATAAATGAGAACCTTTGCTTGAAAAATCATATAAGGCTTATTAGCAAAAAAACCGCTAGGTCTATTGGAATAATGATTGATAAAAACTAGACATTTTTTTTCCTAATTATATTTACACAAATTTGTATAATACATTAATTCTACCGCACCTTCAGTATGGAAACATTATTTGGGGCAGTACATATGATAGTACACTAGAATCCCTTCTTAAACTCCTGAAAAAGGCCGCTAGAGCTATTTTATTTAAAAAGCCATGGCAACATTCTGAGCCACTGTTTAAGCAATTAAATATACTTAACATACAAGATATCAACAGAGTTACCGTCCTAGGTTTCATGGCCCAGATTAAAAGTAATGTTTTACCCAGACGAATCCAAATGATATTCAAAAGAAACGAAAATACTATCCATAATCTTCGAAATATTTGTAGCGTAAAACAACCATATTCTAGGTTAACGTCTGGTCAACACTTTATCAGTATACACGGACCGAAACTATGGAAAGAGCTCTGTAGAAATCACTTAGATATTGTTAACAAAAATTATAATTATACTAAAAAAATATATAAAAAGAGACATTTTATCGAATTACAGAACTTAAAATGCTTCACTCATAAAATATAATAATAAGCATATATTATGCGTTGTGTTGGTGTGCGTGAGTATACACACATAGCCTGTTTTATATTCCATATGTATTCATACTTTGTATACAAACATAGCCTGTTTTATATTATATGTATTCATACTTTGTATACAAACATAACCTGTTTTATATTATATGTATTCATACTTTTGCTATAATATAGAAAGAAAGAATCCACATGTACTGGAAGTAATAAACTAAATATCTTCTTTTTTAAGAAAAAATGTATAAATAATCATGTTAGAAAAACACTATCGCTTTTTGATGATGAACAACTCTAAAATGTATATAGGAAATGTTTTTTTTTATTTTGTATCTATTATGTTGTGTTTATTGTTTTATGTCCTGCGAAAACAGAAGTGTAAACTTCTCTATGCAGGATCCTTGCCATCATTTATGCTATGAAACTATATTTATAAAGGATGAGTAAATAAATGTGAATTGAAAATGTATGTTTTGCACTTTTGCACTACATTACAAGACCAAAATGGAGCCTTTGTTTGAGCCTCATAACAAGATTTGATTAAAATTTTGGTTTTATTAATTGACGTTCTTAAATTTCACTATTTTGCTACTTGTCAAAACTTTGTCCTTTATTTTGTTAACATTTTATTGATTTCTGTGAAATAGATAATGATGTGTAGTGTCTATGCAATATGTAAAGTTGTTGAACAAGAAAAGAAGTTTAAGAGTATTGTAGCTGTGTATAGGATACAGCCACATTCCTCTCAAATGGTAATCATTTATCTTTATTTACATCTTGTTTTTACCCAATTTCCATCATCACTTTGTCAACTGGGTATCTTTATTTTGTAGGTTTACAAACATGTTCTGATTGAGAATGGTGAACATGATTCTATTATATCCTTCTACAACCGAGTATTCATGCCATCACTCAAAACATTTGTTCTTCAATTCCAGCCTTCTAGACAAAGTGTAAGTTTATTAAAATTGACAACCATGAAACACCCTCTGAACCAAAATGTCTTTCTGGAAACTCTTGTTTTCTAAATGTCTTTAGATAGTAGAATTAAACGTAAGACTATTTTGTATGAAAGATTTAACCCTAACCCTAACTCTTGTTTTCTAAATGTCTTTAGATAGTAGAATTAAATGTAAGACTATTTTGTATGAAAGATTTAACCCTAACCCTAACTCTTGTTTTCTAAATGTCTTTAGATAGTAGAATTAAACGTAAGACTATTTTGTATGAAAGATTTAACCCTAACCCTAACTCTTGTTTTCTAAATGTCTTTAGATAGTAGAATTAAACGTAAGACTATTTTGTATGAAAGATTTAACCCTAACCCTAACTCTTGTTTTCTAAATGTCTTTAGATAGTAGAATTAAACGTAAGACTATTTTGTATGAAAGATTTTTTACATGAATAATTTTACAAACAAAAAGGCATTTTTAACTAACCATTTTTGACTACTCATAAAATATAAACAAAAAAGAATACACCTAAAAAAAAACATTCCGTTCTCATTTGATGTAGCAATCGCCAACAAGTTAAAAAGGTACAGCATTATAGGTTTTTTTCAAACACCATAGACATTCTTAACTATAAAAAAAAGTGAATGTGATAGTGTATAAATTATATTGTTAAAAAGTAAAAGCTTTTTCAATTTAAATGTGATAAAAACCCTCGACCATCCAGAAAAGTAAATATTAAAGTTTGGCTTCCTCAATAGAATAATGCTTAGATGGCCTAGGTCAAATTGTCATTTTCAACGACAGAAACATGTGGTGTATTGCAAACCTTATTTTTCTTGTTTCCCGTAAAGTAATTTTAACTTGTTATCCTATTTCTTAATTCATCTTCTGTGATTAACATGTAAAGCATTAGTCCTAATTATTCAGTGTTCTTTTACAGACTCCAAATCTGTCACCAGTACCATCTCGAAACAAACCTACAACTCTAAGTCCTCATCATGTCTATGTGTAAGTTTAACAATTGGATATTTTAGTTATACAGTACTGAATAATACATACCTACCTTATTTAAGTACCTTATTAAGTTAAATTATTGTAGTAGTTTAGGAAAAAAAGAAAATAAATGTTGAGTTGAGCTAAGTCAGTTGAATGTCAATCTCATTGAAGTTTCCTTTTTCTAAACCACAGTGTACCTGGTAAAACTAACCTATACATCTCTCCAATGAAAGATTCTCCATTTAAGAGCCCTCTACCAGTGAACCATTTACAAATGACACCAAGATCAATGCTTCTTTATAACTTCGGTGAAAGTGGACCAGAGGTAAATCAATCAACGTTAAGAACCTTTCTGTTGGAGAATAATAATAGTTCATTAATTTTATATCTATCATGGAATCAATTTAAATTAATTGTATTTATGTATAGGGTACAGAGAAACTAAGACATATAAATAATGTTATAGTAATTGTATTTATGTATAGAGTACAGAGAAACTAAGACATATAAATAATGTTATATTAATTGTATTTATGTATAGGATACAGAGAAACTAAGACATATAAATAATGTTATAGTAATTGTATTTATGTATAGGGTACTGAGAAACTAAGACAGTTTATTAATGTTATATTAATTGTATTTATGTATAGGATACAGAGAAACTAAGACATATAAATAATGTTATACTGTATTAATTGTATTTATGTATAGGATACAGAGAAACTAAGACATATAAATAATGTTATATTAATTGTATTTATGTATAGGATACAGAGAAAGTAAGACATATAAATAATGTTATATTAATTGTATTTATGTATAGGATACAGAGAAACTAAGACATATAAATAATGTTATATTAATTGTATTTATGTATAGGATACAGAGAAACTAAGACATATAAATAATGTTATATTAATTGTATTTATGTATAGGATACAGAGAAACTAAGACATATAAATAATGTTATATTAATTGTATTTATGTATAGGATACAGAGAAACTAAGACATATAAATAATGTTATATTAATTGTATTTATGTATAGAGTACAGAGAAACTAAGACATATAAATAATGTTATATTAATTGTATTTATGTATAGGGTACAGAGAAACTAAGACATATAAATAATGTTATATTAATTGTATTTATGTATAGGATACAGAGAAACTAAGACATATAAATAATGTTATATTAATTGTATTTATGTATAGGATACAGAGAAACTAAGACATATAAATAATGTTATATTAATTGTATTTATGTATAGAGTACAGAGAAACTAAGACATATAAATAATGTTATATTAATTGTATTTATGTATAGGGTACAGAGAAACTAAGACATATAAATGATGTTATTCAAGGTCATCGGCGTGATAAGCAAGTTTCAAAATCACATAAACAACTTAAATTTGAAGATATGGATGCGAGTACTGACAATATGCAACAGTGAGTATTAAATGAATTTGTATTGCGGTTCTGGACCTCTCCTCATGCTCACCCACCCACCAGTCATTTCTCGCCTTCCAATACGGCTATAAAAATGTTGTCATCTCAAGGCATCTATGATTTGAATATTTCATGAGGTTCACTGTTCTATTTAAATTTTTATTTAAAGTTTATTGAAATTGATAGTTGGATTTTGGATTGACTGCTCTATTTAAGAAGACTGTGTTTATTGACATTGAGAGTTCTGGTGGGGCTTTAAATTAGGGGAATGGGGAAGGGTCTGGTTTTTAGTAATTTTATGGAAGACCCTAAGGCCTCACTTCCCACCAGTTTTAAAATTATTAGTTTTACTGAATGGATTTATTTGTAGGAACACGGATGCTTATGCCAAGCAATCACCACCACTGTGTCTTCCAGACAGCATGGCTGAGCTTACAGCTAACTTAAAAAGAAGAAAATCAGAATTAGGTAAGGCTAAATCATAGAAGGAAGACTTGTGATATATATGTATATAGTTCTGGTATTTATCTTGTTACTCTAAGATAGTCTTGTGTACACACCCCCACATGCACACACCCCCCCATGCACACATCCCCACATGCACACACCTATGATTAAATCCCATTGGCATCAGTAATAATGGTAAAAACTTATAGCTATTTTTTATTATTTATTTTACAGAGGCCGACCGAAAGGTACCAAAGATAAAGAAAGAAAAAAAGTAATAAATGTTGCAAACACAAATATTTCAATGAATTTAGCTTTAATGTTTCAAAGCACATCATTATTATTATTGGTATTAATATGCAATTAAATTAATACTAGATTACCCAATATGTGATTTTTAGATTGATTTTTATTGTATGTTAGTAAAGGTTAGCGAGTCTTAATTAATTGTATTAGCCAGAAGCATAAATAATGTGTGTATGATTGAGTGGTATTATGTAGAAGTTTCAATACTATAAAAGCAATTTGTTATTCATATAGTAAATGATTTAAACCATTGAATAAGGATAATAACCGAACATATGGCCCTATCGTTTTCAATGTTGGTATGTTTGTAATTTGGTTTGATTGTAAACATTTGTCTCCATGTCTGAGAAATGTATTACAGATTTTACTTGCACACGTTTTAACATTTTAAAAGTTTCAAAATTGTTAATATATTTAAAGTTCATTACATAGTGTTTCTGTTGTAATGAAAACATTCTTCACATTGTATGAAGTATTTTTTACAAGAAATAAGTTTACAGAAAAGGGGCTTTGATTTGATTGTAACATAGATTTAGTTAATTTGGGACGATATGTATTATCCATTTGAAAGAACTCATCAGTTAACCTTGCTTTCATTCTCAAGAATTTCTAAAAAAATATTTCATACACATTTTTTCCCTTTAATTTACTAAGATTAAATTATTAAAGATGGTGTTAAAGTGTAAAACAAATTATTTCAGATTACTGTATTGGCAATAGAATACTAAACCTTTCTTAATATCTTTATATTGAAATATATTCTGTAACCATCAATTTCATGATGTGGCACTATGTCACTACTTCTGGATTTCTAAGTAATCCATATTACTGCTATTTAGTGTGATGTGCACTCAATAATACAGTTTTTCTTTGAAACAATCATAATAATAATGTATGTATTTAATCATTATCTGTCTATTTTCGGTATATTTTTTATACAATATATTTATTGAAAACATTAAAATGATTTCTATCTTAATTCACTGCATCATCAACAAAAGTATGCATTTCAATAAATCCTCTTCAACATTTAGTGTTTTTAACAGTACACAAGTGTTATTGTTTTCTGTTAGGCTCTAACTAAGTAATCCTCGCAACTAACTCTAAGGAACTTGAGAAGATTGCGTCGACTACGTCAGCTTACTTGTTTTTAATGATCAAGCCTGTGAATTCCCTTTTTATTAATATATGCAAAACAGTATAAATTGTGACCGTATCAAGAATAATTTCATCCAGCCTTTTAGTAATCAGTCATCATGCAAGTACATGAGTCACAAGATGTGACATGTTACCCTATTTTCAAATCCGATCTTTCAAATTACTGATCCATTTAATTTTTTTCAATTTTCGCAGAGGCCTTGGACAAAATTATTTACGACAGAACAATTAACTTTATTTCTAAATATAAAATTCTTATAATACAAAATTTGCTTTTGGGAAAGGGTACAAATATTCCATGGCCATGATCGGTCTCATCAATAAAGTCGTACATGAATTTAAAAATGGACAGTTTGCAATCGGCTTGTTTATAGACCTCTCTAAGGCCTTTGACATCATTGACCATAACATTTTCCTTTACACAAATTAGCACATTGTGGAATTTGTGGAATTGCGGAACTGTACTTAAAAGGACAACTTTACCGAGAACCATATTTTGACAATGTATTAGGGATGTGTACATATGATTTCAGAAATAATTTCGAGATTTATGATGTAGTTTTAATAAAGTTAATCACTTCCGTAGAAAAAACACGAACAAATGTTTTCACTTAGAAAATACAAAATAAAGATTAAAGTCAACCGAAAAACCCATTTGCTGGCAGCCAATTTGACTATTTTTTGCTTTAAATACCAGTTTTTCAGGTATATACATTTTTTTTTCAATCCAATTTTTGGTCAGAGTGGATTACTATTATGGGACATTAAAATGGCATATTCAACAACAAACATTTTAATAATATTTTTTTCATATTTAATTGCATATTAAATTAAACAAATTTGATAATTTCATCGTAGTAACAAATTATGATTCATTGCGGTATGACTCGGAACTACTCTGAAATAATTGGAAATAATCGGAAATACTCGGAAATAAACGGAACTTCTCGGAACTTCTCGGAACTACTCGGAACTACTCGGATCTACTCGGAACTACTCAGAACTTCTCGGAACTATTCGAAACTTCTTGGAACTACTCGGAACTACCTGGAACTTCTCGGAACTTCTCGGAACTATTCAAAACATCTCGGAACTACTCGGAACTACTCGTCAATATTCGGAACTACTCGGAACTCATTGGTTTGAGAGCGCATCATGAGTTAGCAACCGTATAAACAGTGCTCCGTCTTCATTAAAAATAAAGTAAGGTTTTGCCAAAAATAGCCATAAGACAACTGTGCTACATAAGTGAGTATTACAATTTGGTTAATGCTGTCATCGTCTTTTGATCTAAAACTAAGAAAATGGTCAGAAAAAAGGACCAAACTGAACGTACCCCTCCGGACACCTCAACGACCCAGGCGACACCCACCGAAGAAACCAGCGAAATCCAGTTATTAAGGCGGGAGATTAAAACGCTAACAACTGAAATGCAAACAAAACTGGACTCCGTACTTAAAAATCAAACCTCAATTATGAGTAGAATTGACTCAATGGAGGCAAAACAATTAGATATGGAGAAATCCATTACTTTTACAGTGGCAGGATGTCCTAGAATCAAATGACGCAAACAAAGCATATCAACATTTTTCCACAACTCTGCAATCATTAGTTAATATATGCTTTCCAATAAAAAAGATTAAACTCAAAGCTAATAAACTTCAATCTCTTTGGATAACGGAATCAATTGCTAAGTCAATTGTTACTAGAAACAAATTATATAGCAAATACAAACGTAGACCGACAAACATAAATAAATCTAAATATACAAACTATAGAAACCTACTTACCAATATTATTAGAAAACGAAAAAAGGAATACTATTTTAATAAATTTGAAAAAAATAAAAATAATATGAAAGAAACGTGGAATGCCATTAATCAACTTTTAGGTAGGAAGAAAAATCCAAACTGCCATCAAACCTAAAACATGGGACAGAGACATACACTAACCCAGAAACAAAATCCGATGCATTCAATTCTTACTTTATTAATATTGGGAAACAATTAGCTGACAAAATTAACCATGATAACAACCCTGCCATTGATCCAATGTCATATTTGACTGGTAACTACCTTAATTCTATGTATTTCAGACCCATAACAGAATACGAAATAATGACATACATTAATAAATTAGAAACAGATAAAACACCAGGTCACGATGATATCAGTGCTCACTATATCAAGTACAATCCCGTCTACCTTACAAAACCTATTTCACACTTAATAAACATTTCACTCGCCACTGGCCGATTCCCTGATGAACTAAAATGTGCCAAAACTATACCTGTTTTTAAAAGTGGCGATAGGCAAAACCTTAATAATTATCGACCCATATCAATCTTACCATGTCTTTCTAAAATATATCGGGATTACTCGGAACTACTCGGAACTACTCGGAACTACTCGGAACTTATCGGAACTACTCATCAATATTCGGAACTACTCGTCAATATTCGGAACTACTCGGAAATACTCGGAACTTCTCGGAACTTCTCGGAAACTTCTCGATACTACTCGGAACTACTCGGAACTACTCGGAACTTCTCGGAACTTCTCGGAACCTCTCGGAACTTCTCGGAACTACTCGATACTACTCGGAAGTACTCGATACTACTCGGAAGTACTCGATACTACTCGAAACTACTCAGCACTACTCGGAACTTATCGGAACTACTCGGAACTTCTCGGAACTACTCGTAACTTCTCGGAACTTCTCTGAACTTCTCGATACTACTCGGAACTACTCGGAACTTCTCGGAACTTATCGGAACTTCTCGGAACTACTCTGAACTACGCGTTAATATTCGGAACTACTCTGAACTTCTCGGACCTTATCGGAACTTCTCGGAACTACTCGGAACTACTCGGAACTTATCGGAACTACTCGGAACTACTCGGAACTACGCGTTACTATTCGGAACTACTCGGAACTTCTCGGACCTTATCGGAACTTCTCGGAACTACTCGGAGCTACTCGGAGCTACTTGGAGGTACTCGGAACTTCTCAGAACTTCTTGGAACTACTCGGAACTACTCGAAACTACTCGGAACTTCTCGGAACTTCTCAGAACTTCTCGGAACTACTCGGAACTACTCGGAACTACTCGGAACTACTCGGAACTACTCGGAACTTATCGGAACTTATCGGAACTTATCGGAACTTATCGGAACTTATCGGAACTTTTCGGGACTTTTCGGAACTACTCGGAACTACTCGTCAATATTCGGAACTACTCGGAAATACTCGGAAATAAACGGAACTTCTCGGAACTACTCAATATTACTCTGAACTACTCGGAACTACTAGGAACTTCTCGGAAGTTTTCGGAACTACTCGAAACTACTCGGAACTACTCATCAATATTCGGAACTACTCGTCAATATTCGGAACTACTCGGAAATAATCGGAAATACTCGGAACTTCTCGAAACTTCTCGGAACTACTCGATACTACTCGGAACTACTCGGAACTACTCGAAACTTCTCGGAACTTCTCGGAACCTCTTGGTACTTCTCGGAACTACTCGATACTACTCGGAAGTACTCGATACTACTCGAAACTACTCAGCACTACTCGGAACTTATCGGAACTACTCGGAACTACTCGTAACTACTCGTAACTACTCGGAACTTCTCGGAACTACTCGTAACTTCTCGGAACTTCTCTGAACTTCTCAATACTACTCGGAACTACTCGGAACTTATCGGAACTTATCGGAACTTATCGGAACTTATTGGAACTTCTCGGAACTACTCGGAACTACTCAGAACTAAGCGTTAATATTCGGAACTACTCTGAACTTCTCGGACCTTATCGGAACTTCTCGGAACTACTCAGAGCTACTCGGAGCTACTCGGAGCTACTCGGAACTTCTCGGAACTTCTCGGAACTTCTCGGAACTTCTCGGAATTACTCGGAACTACTCGGAACTACTCGGAACTACTTGGAACTACTCGGAGCTACTCGGAACTTCTCGGAACTAGTCGGAACTACTCGAAACTACTCAGAACTACTCGTCAATATTCGGAATTACTCGGAAATACTTGGAACTACTCGGAACTACTCGGAACTTATCTGAACTTCTCGGAACTTCTCGGAACTACTCGGAACTACTCGTCAATATTCGGAACTACTGGTCAATATTCGGAACTTCTCGGAACTACTCGTCAATATTCGGAATTACTCGGAAATAATCAGAAATACTCGGAACTTCTCGGAACTTCCCGGAACTACTCAATACTACTCGGAACTACTCGGAACTACTCGGAACTACTCGGAACTACTCGGAACTTCTCGGAACTTCTCAGAACTTCTCGGAACTACTCATCAATATTCGGAACTACTCGTCAATATTCGGAACTACTAGGAAATAATCGGAAATACTCGGAAATACTCGGAACTTCTCGGAACTTATCGGAACTACTCGTAACTTCTCGGAACCACTCGTAACTACTCGGAACTTCTCGGAACTACTCGTAACTTCTCGGAACTTCTCGGAACTTCTCGATACTACTCGGAACTACTCAGAACTACTCGGAACTACTCAAAACTTCTCGGATCTAATCGAAACTTTTCGGAACATCTCGGATCTTCTCGGAACTACTCGATACTACTCGGAAGTACTCGATACTACTCGTAAGTACTCGGAACTTATCGGAACTACTCGGAACTACTCTGAACTTATCGGAACTTCTCGGAACTACTCAAAACTTCTCGTAACTTCTCAGAACTTCTCAGAACTTCTCGATTCTCGGAACTTCTCGATACTCGGAACTACTCGGAACTTATCGGAACTTCTCGGAACTACTCGGAACTACGCGTTAATATTCGGAACTACTCGGATCTTCTCGGAACTTCTCGGAACTACTCGAAACTACTCGGAACTTCTCGGAACTACTCGGAACTACTCGGAACTACTCGGAACTTCTCGGAACTTCTCAGAACTACTCGGAACTACTCGGAACTACTCGCAACTACTCGGAACTTCTTGGAACTACTCGGAACTACTCGGAGCTACTCGGAACTTCTCGGAATTACTCGGAACTACTTGGAACTACTCAGAACTACTCGTCAATATTCGGAATTACTCGTAAATACTCGGAAATAAACAAAACTTCTCGGAATTTCTCGGAACTGCTCGATACTACTCGGAACTACTCGTAACTACTCGGAACTTCTAGGAACTACTTGGAACTTCTTGGAACTACTCAGAACTACTCGTCAATATTCGGAATTACTCGGAACTACTCGGAACTACTTGGAACTACTCGGAACTACTCGGAACGTCTAGGAACTACTCGGAGCTACTCGGAACTTCTCGTCAATATTCGAAACTATTCGAAACTACTCGGAACTACTCGGAAATACTCGGAACTACTCGGCACTTATCGGAACTTCTCGGAACTCCTCGGAACTATTCGGAACTACTCGTAACTTCTCGGAACTACTCGTAACTTCTCGTAACTTCTCGGAACTTCTCGATACTACTCGGAACTACTCGGAACTACTCGGAACTACTCGGAACTACTCAAAACTTCTCGGATCTACTCGAAACTTCTCGGAACATCTCGGATCTTCTCGGAACTACTCGATACTACTCGGAAGTACTCGATACTACTCGTAAGTACTCGGAACTTATCGGAACTACTCGGAACTACTCGGAACTTATCGGAACTTCTCGGAACTACTCAAAACTTCTCGTAACTTCTCGTAACTTCTCGGAACTTCTCGATTCTCGGAACTTCTCGATACTCGGAACTACTCGGAACTTATCGGAACTTCTTGGAACTACTCGGAACTACGCGTTAATATTCGGAACTACTCGGATCTTCTCGGAACTTCTCGGAACTACTCGGAACTACTCGGAACTTCTCGGAACTACTCGGAACTACTCGGAACTACTCGGAACTTCTCGGAACTTCTCAGAACTACTCGGAACTACTCGGAACTACTCGGAACTTCTTGGAACTACTCGGAACTACTCGGAGCTACTCGGAACTTCTCGGAATTACTCGGAACTACTCGGAACTACTCAGAACTACTCGTCAATATTCGGAATTACTCGTAAATACTCGGAAATAAACAAAACTTCTCGGAATTTCTCGGAACTGCTCGATACTACTCGGAACTACTCGTAACTACTCGGAACTTCTAGGAACTACTTGGAACTTCTTGGAACTACTCAGAACTACTCGTCAATATTCGGAATTACTCGGAACTACTCGGAACTACTTGGAACTACTCGGAACTACTCGGAACGTCTAGGAACTACTCGGAGCTACTCGGAACTTCTCGTCAATATTCGAAACTATTCGAAACTACTCGGAACTACTCGGAAATACTCGGAACTACTCGGCACTTATCGGAACTTCTCGGAACTCCTCGGAACTTTTCGGAACTACTCGGAACTTATCGGAACTACTGGTCAATATTCGGAACTACTCTGAACTTTTCGGAACTTTTCGGAACTTCTCGGAACTTCTCGGAACTACTCGGAACTACTCGAAACTACTCGGGAACTACTCGAAACTATTCGGAACCTCTCGGAACTACTCGTAACTTCTCGGAACTTCTCGGAACTACTCGGAACTATTCGGAAATAATTGGAAATAATCGGAAATACTCGGAAATAAACTGAACTTCTCGGAACTTCTTGGAACTTCTCGGAACTACTCGGAACTACTCGGATCTACTCGGAACTACTCGGAACTACTCAGAATTTCTCGGAACTATTCGAAACTTCTCGGAACTACTCGGAACTACTCGGAACTTCTCGGAACTACTCGTCAATATTCGAAACTATTCGAAACTACTTGGAACTACTCGGAAATACTCGGAACTACTCGGAACTACTCGGAACTACTCGGAACTATTCGGAAATAATTGGAAATAATCGGAAATACTCGGAAATAAACGGAACTTCTCGGAACTTCTCGTAACTTCTCGGAACTACTCGGAATTACTCGGAACTACTCGGAACTACTCGGATCTACTCGGAACTACTCGGAACTACTCGGAACTATTCGAAACTTCTCGGAACTACTCGGAACTACTCGAAACTTCTCGGAACTTCTCGGAACTACTCGTCAATATTCGAAACTATTCGAAACTACTTGGAACTACTCGGAAATACTCGGAACTACTCGGAACTACTCGGAACTTCTCGGAACTACTCGTCAATATTCGGAACTGCTCGGAAATAATCGGAAATATTCGGAAATAAACATAACTTTTCGGAGCTACTCGGAACTACTCGGAACTACTCGGAACTATTGCAACTATTGGAACTTCTCGGAACTACTCAGAGCTACTCGGGTCTTCTCGGAACTACTCGGAACTACTCGTCAATATTCGGAACTACTCGGAAATACTTGGAAATAAAAGGAACTTCTCGGAACTACTCGGAACTACTCGATACTACACGGAACTACTCGCAACTACTCGGAACTACTCGAATATCTACTTGACCTGACGCAAGTAGTAGGCTAGATAGGCACGCCTAGGCTACTTACTATCGCCGTTTATTGGCTACTTTACTTGAATTTTGAAGATTAAGAATACATGTTAATACATATCCACATGTACACACTACCTAACAACTTATTATAGGTAAATCAATGACCGGCGTGAAGTTGGTTACTTATTCCTTATTCGATATTCAATTTTTTTTGTGAAGTTGGATCCTTATTCGACATTCACATTCACATGTATGGGGCGCAATATGTGTAATATTTTAATTAAATGATTTTATACTTACGCCTTAGACTAACTAGGGCTATGATTTATAGGGCTATAACTTCGTTATAAACGGCATGGACCGGGATGACGATACATGGGTTGGGGCGAGTAGGGTCCAGTCATTTCAGAAAAACGCCACTTGTCCCGGTCCATGCCGTCCGGCAGTCATTTTACGCCATTTTAAAACGTTACTACAATTTAAAGTTTTTTAAAATAAAAAATGCAATACCGGGATGACTATACATGAGTTAGGGCGAGTAGGGTCCAGTCATTTCAGAAAAATACGACTTGCCCTGGTCCATGCCGTCTAGCTGTCATTTTACACCATTTTAAAACGTTACTACAATTTAACGTTTTTTAAAATAAAAATTGCAATATAACAGGATGATATATAGGGCTATAATTACGTTATAAACGGCATGCACCGGGATAACGATACATTGGTTGGGGCGAGTAGGGTCCAGTCATTTCAGAAAAATACGACTTGCCCCGGTCCATGCCGTCTAGCTGCCATTTTACGCCATTTTAAAACGTTACTACAATTTTACTTCTTTTTTTATATAAAAAATGTCATAACAGTATGATTTATAGGGCTCTAATTACGTTATAAACGGCATTGACCGGGATAACGATACATGGGTTGGGGCTAGTAGGGTCCAGTCGTTTCAGAAAAATACCTCTTGCGCCGGACCATGCCGTCTAGCTGTCATTTTACGCCATTTTAAAACGTTACTACAATTTAACGTTTTTTAAAATAAAAAATGCAATATAACCGGATGATATAGGGCTATAATTACGTTATAAATGGCATGGACCGGGATGACGATACATGGGTTGGGGCTAGTAGGGTCCAAAGGGTTGGGGCGAGTAGGGTCCAGTCATTTCAGAAAAATACCTCTTGCCCCGGTCCATGCCTGTCTAGACTGTCGGTCTGTCTGAACTGTCTAGACTGTCTGTCTGTCTGAACTGTCTAGACTGTCTTTCTGTCTAGACTGTCTGTCTGTCTGAACTGTCTAGACTGTCTGTCTGTCTAGACTGTCTTTCGGTCTGAACTGTCTAGACTGTCTGTCTGTCTAGACTGTCTGTCTGTCTAGACTGTCAGTGTGTCTGAACTGTATAGACTGTCTGTCTGTCGGAACTGTCTAGACTGTCTGTCTGTCTAGACTGTCTGTCTGAACTGTCTAGACTGTCTGTCTGTCTAGACTGTCTGTTTGTCTGAACTGTCTAGACTGTCTGTCTGTCTAGACTGTCGGTCTGTCTGAACTGTCTAGACTGTCTGTCTGTCTAGACTGTCGGTCTGTTTGAACTGTCTAGACTGTCTGAACTTTCTATACTGCCTGTCTGTTTAGACTGTCTGTCTGTCTGAACTGTCTAGACTATCTGTCTGTCTAGACTGTCTTTCTGAACTGTCTAGACTGACTGTCTGTCTAGACTGTCTGTCTGTCTGAACTGTTTAGTGTGTTTAGACTGTCTGTCTGAACTGTCTAGACTGTCTGTCTGTCTAGACTGTCTGTCTGAACTGTCTAGACTGTCTGTCTGTCTGAACTGTCTAGACTGTCTGTCTGTCTAGACTGTCTGTCTGTCTGAACTGTCTAGACTGTCTGTCTGTTTAGACTGTCTGTCTGTCTGAACTGTCTAGACTGTCTTTCTGTCTAGACTGTCTGTATGTCTGTCTGTCTGAACTGTCTAGTCTGTCTAGACTGTCTTTCTGTCTGAACTGCCTAGACTGTCTGTCTATCTAGACTTTCTGTCTGTCTAGACTGTCTGTCTGTCTGAACTGTCTAGACTGTCTGTCTAGACTGTCTGTCTGTCTGAACTGTCTAGATTGTCTGAACTGTCTAGACTGTCTGTCTGTCTAGATTGTCTGTCTGTCTGTCTGTCTGTCTGAACTGTCTAGACTGTCTGTCTGTCTGAACTGTCTAGACTGTCTGTCTGTCTGAACTGTCTAGACTTTCTGTGTGTCTAGACTGTTTGTCTGTCTGAACTGTCTAGACTTTCTTTCTGTCTAGACTGTTTGTCTGTCTGAACTGTCTAGACTGTCTGTCTGTCTAGACTGTCTTTCTGTCTGAACTGTCTAGACTGTCTGTCTGTTTAGACTGTCTGTCTGTCTGAACTGTCTAGACTGTCTTTCTGTCTAGACTGTTTGTCTGTCTGAACTGTCTAGACTGTCTAGACTGTCTGTCTGTCTAGACTGTCTTTCTGTCTGAACTGTCTAGACTGTCTGTCTGTTTAGAT